>NC_064569.1:61540441-71540441 GCF_937001465.1 Orcinus orca | reverse complement strand
AAACCAGCTCTACAACAAATGCTAAAGGAACTTCTCTAAGTGGGAAACACAAGAGAAGAAAAGGACCTACAAAAACAAACACAAACAATTAAGAAGGGCTTCTCTGGTGGCCCAGTGGTTGAGAGTCCACCTGCTGATGCAGGGGACATGGGCTTGTGCCCCAGTCTGGGAAGATCCCACAGGCCGCGGAGCGGCTAGGCCCGTGAGCCATGGGTGCTGAGCCTGCTCATCCAGAGCCTGTGCTCTGCAATGGGAGAGGCCACAACAGTGAGAGGCCCGTGTACTGCAAAAAAAAAAAGAAAACAATTAAGAAAATGGTCATAGGAACATTCATATCGATAATTACCTTAAACATGAATGGATTAAATGCTCCAACCAAAAGACACAGGCTTGCTGAATGGATATAAAAACAAGACCCATGTATATGCTGTCTACAATAGACCCACATCAGACCTAGCGACACATGCAGACTGAGAGTGAGGGGATGGAAAAAGATATTCCATGCAAATGGAAATCAAAAGAAAGATGGAGTAGCAATACTCACATCAGATAAAATAGACTTTAAAATAAAGAATGTTACAAGAGACAAGGAAGGACACTATATAATGATCAAGGGATCAATTCAAGAAGAAGATATAACAATTATAAATATATATGCACCCAACATAGGAGCACCTCAACACATAATGCAACTGCTAACAGCTATAAAAGAGGAAATCGACAGTAACACAATGATAGTGGGGGACTTTAAAACCTCACTTACACCAATGGACAGATCAACCAAAATGAAATTAAATAAGGAAACAGAAGCTTTAAATGAAACAAGAGACCAGGTAGATTTAATTGATATTTATAGGACATTCCATCCAAAAACAGCAGATTACACTTTCTTCTCAAGTGAGCACAGAACAGTCTCCAGGATAGATCACATCTTGGGTAACAAATCAAGCCTCAGTAAATTTAAGAAAATTGAAATCATATCAAGCATCTTTTCTGACCACCACGCTATGAGATTAGAAATGAATTACAGGGAAAAAAATGTAAAAAACACAAACACATGGAGGCTAAACAATACGTTATTAAGTAGCCAAGAGATCACTGAAGAAATCAATGAGGAAATCAAAAAATACGTGGAGACAAATGACAACAAAAACACGATGATCCAAAACCTATGGGATGCAGCAAAAGCAGTTCTAATAGGGAAGTTTATAGCTATACAAGCCTACCTCAAGAAACAAGAAAACTCACAAATATACAATCTAACCTTACACCTAAAGAAACTAAAGAAGAACAAACAAAACCAAAGTTAGCAGAAGGAAAGAAATCATAAAGATCAGAGCAGAAATAAACGAAATAGAAACAAAGAAAACAATCGCAAAGATCAATGAAACAAAAAGCTGGTTCTTTGAGAAGATAAACAAAATTAAAAAACCATTGGCCAGACTCATAAAGAAAAAGAGGGAGTGGACTCAATTCAATAAAATTAGATATGAAAAAGGAGAAGTTACAACAGACACCACAGAAACACAAAGCATCCTAAGAGACTACTACAAGCAACTCTATGCCAATAAAATGGACAACCTGGAAGAAATGGACAAATTCTTAGAAAGGTATAACCTCCCAAGACTGAACGAGGAAGAAACAGAAAATATGAACACACCAATCACAAGTAATGAAATTGAAACTGTGATTAAAAATCTTCTAACAAACACAAGTCCAGGACCAGTTGGCTTCACAGGTGAATTCTATCAAACATTTAGAGAAGAACTAACACCCATCCTTCTCAAACTCTTCCAAAATATTGTAGAGGAAGGAACACTCCCAAACTCATTCTATGAGGCCACCATCACCCTGATACCAAAACCAGACAAAGATACTACAAAAAAACCCAAAATTACAGACCAATATCACTGATGAATATAGATGCAAAAATCCTCAACAAAATACTAGCAAACAGAATCCAACAACACATTAAAAGGATCATACACCACGATCAAGTGGGATTTATCCCAGTGATGCAAGGATTCTCAACATACGCATATCAATCAATGTGATACACCATATTAACAAATTGAAGAATAAAAACCATATGATCATCTCAATAGATGCAGAAAAAGCTTTTGATAAAATTCAACACCGATTTATGATAAAAACTCTACAGAAAGTGGGCACAGAGGGAATCTAGCTCAATATAATAAAGGCCATATATGACAAACCCACACCAAACATCATTCTCAACGGGGAAAAACTGAAAGCATTTCCTCTAAGATCAGGAACAAGACAAGGATGCCCACTCTCACCACTATTATTCAACATAGTTTTGGAAGTCCTAGCCTCAGCAGAGAAGAAAAAGAAATAAAAGGTATATAATTGGAAAAGAAGAAGTAAAACTGTCACTGTTTGCAGATGACATGATACTATACATAGAGAATCCTAAAAATGCCACCAGAAAACTACTAGAGCTAATCAATGAATTTGCTAAAGTTGCAGGATACAAAATTAAGGCACAGAAATCTCTTGCATTCCTATACACTAATGATGAAAAATCTGAAAGGGAAATTATAGAAACACTCCCATTTACCATTGCAACAAAAAGAATAAAATACCTAGGAATAAACCTACCTAGGGAGACAAAGACCTGTATGCAGAAAATCTAAGACACTGATGAAAGAAATTAAAGATGATACAAATAGATGGAGAGATATACCATGTTCTTGGATTGGAAGAATCAATATTGTGAAAATGACTATACTATCCAAAGCAATCTACAGATTCAATGTAATTCCTATCAAATTACCAATGGCATTTTTTACGGAACTGGAACAAATCATCTTAAAATTTGTATGGAGACACAAAAGACCCCGAAGAGCCAAAGCAGTCTTGAGGGAAAAAAACGGAGCTGGAGGAATCAGACTCCCTGACTTCTGACTATACTACAAAGCTACAGTAGTCAAGACAATATGGTACTGGCACAAAAACAGAAACATAGATCAATGGAACAAGATAGAAAGCCCAGAGATAAACCCACGCACCTATGGTCAACTAATCTATGACAAAGGAGGCAAAGACATACAATGGAAAAAAGACATCCTCTTCAATAAGTGCTGCTGGGAAAACTGGACAGCTACATGTAAAAGAATGAAATTAGAACACTCCCTAACACCATACACAAAAATAAATTCAAAATGGATTAGAGACCTAAATGTAAGACCAGACTCTATAAAACTCTTAGAGGAAAACAGGAAGAACACTCTTTGACATAAATCACAGCAAGGTCTTTTTTGATCCACCTCCTAGAGAAATGGAAATAAAACCAAAAATAAACAAATGGGACCTAATGAAACATAAAAGCTTTTGCACAGCAAAGGAAACTATAAACAAGATGAAAAGACAACTCTCAGATTGGGAGAAAATATTTGCAAACAAATCAATAGACAAAGGATTAATCTCCAAAATATATAAACAGCTCATGCAGCTCAATATTAAAAAAGCAAACAACCCAATCCAAAAATGGGCAGAAGACCTAAGTAGACATTTCTCCAAAGAAGATATACAGATGGCCAAGAAGCACGTGAAAAGCTGCTCAACATCACTAATTATTAGAGAAATGCAAATCAAAACTACAATGAGGTACCACCTCACACCAGTTAGAATGGGCATCATCAGAAAATCTATAAACAACAAATGCTGGGGAGGGTGCGGAGAAAAGGGAAGCCTCTTGCACCTTTGGTGGGTATGTAATTTGATACAGCCACTATGGAGAACAGTATGGAGGTTCCTTGAAAAAGTAAAAATAGAATTACCATATTATCCAGCAATCCCACTACTGGGCATATACCCAGAATAAAACATAATTCAAAAAGACACATGCGCCCCAATTTTCATTGCAGCACTATTTTCAATAGCCGGGTCATGGAAGCAACCTAAATGCCCATCAACAGATGAATGGATAAACAAGTGGTGGTACATATATACAATGGAATATTACTCAGCCATAAAAAGGAACGAAATTGGGTCATTTGTTGAGACGTGGATGGATCGAGAGACTGTCATACAGAGTGAAGTAAGTCAGAAAGAGAAAAACAAATATCATATATTAACGCATGTAGGTGGAACCTAGAAAAATGGTACAGATGAACCGGTTTGCAGGGCAATAGTTGAGATACAGAAGTGGAGAACAAATGTATAGACACCAAGGGGGGAAAACTGCAGTGGGGTAGGGATGCTGGTGTGCTGAATTGGGCGATTGGGATTGACATGTATACAGTGATGTGTATAAAATTGATGACTAATAAGAACCTGCACTATAAACAAACAAACACAACAAAAAAAAACTAATACTAAACTTTCTTTGGGTTATTTGTATGGAAATATGTTAATATAAATGTTTCAGACATTACATGAATTTTCTAAAAATCTTATATGTTCTCGTATAATGTTATAAGTCATAATTCTAATTATTACTTTAAAATGTATATCTCAGAAATAACTAAATTTCCTTGTGAATTGCATTATTATGAACTTTCATCAAATCTTTAACCATGGTCATTTTTAAGTCTTTTGTCATTTATAGACAGTTCTGGGTGTACTGTGATGCTTTTGCAAATATGTTCCTATAAAAGGGTTTCATCTTCAGGGAATTCATGGAAAAGACTCTGAGAAGTATAGGTTTCTGGTAACTGACTATACTGCTGAACTGAATAAATAAGCATTTTCAGAACTCTAATGGAAAACTGATGAATTCATAAAAGTGCTAACAAAAGATCAAGATGAAAAAAAGAATTAATTACATGGGAGTGAGTGAACTGATGAGGATGATTATAATTTTTGTGACCTTCTGTTTGAATAAAAAAAAAAAATCCCACAAGGACTCAGAGTCAAAAGATATACAAATCAATTTTCACTGCAAAGTATAGGAGCTGTCACAGTGGAGGATTACTGGACTGAATGTCAATATTATGACATAGTATGAGTGTGTTTCGTGTTTGGTAATTGCAATCATTGTTGCTTTTGTTGTGGTCGTCCATTTCAATGCTTGGTGTCAGTTTATTTGTCTCTTGTAAAAATAAAATACAGTGTGTGTGTTTGTGAAAAAAAATGCAAAACTATAAAACTCCTAGAAGATAACATAGAAGAAAACCTAGATAATCTTGGGTATGGTAATATCTTTTAAACACAACACGAAAGGCACAATCCATGAAAGAAGTCGTTAATAAGCTAGGCTTCAATAAAATTAAAAAGACAGTGTCAAAAGTATGAGAAGACAAGCCTTTCACTGGGAGAAAATATATGCAAAAGACACACCCAAGATAGACAAAGAATTCTTGAAACTCAACAATAAGAAAACAAACAAGTTGATTTAAAAATGGACATCTCGGGCTTCCCTGGTGGTGCAGTGGTTGAGAGTCTGCCTGCCGATGCAGGGGACACGGGTTCATGCCCCGGTCTGGGAAGATCCCACATGCTGCGGAGCGGCTGGGCCCGTGAGCCATGGCCGCTGAGCCTGTGCATCCGGAGCCTGTGCTCCGCTACGGGAGAGGCCACAACAGTGAGAGGCCCACGTATTGGAAAAAAAAAAAAAAAAATGGACATCTCACTTAAGAAGATATATAGATGGCAAATAGGTAAATGAAAAGATGCTCCAGTCATATGTCATCAGGGAAATGCAAGTTAAAACAATGAGATATCACTATACACTATTAGAATGACCAAAATCCAGAACACTGACAATACCAAATGCTGTTGAATATGGGGAGCAGCAGGAACTCTCATTCATTGCTGGTGGGAATGTGAAATAATAGAGCCAGTTTGGAAGACGGTTTGGCAGTTTCATATAAAACTTAACATACCTTTACCATACAATCAAGAAACTGTTCCCTTAGTATCTGCCTAAAGGAGTTGAAAACTTGTGTCCACACAAAAACCTTCACACTGATTTTCATAGCAGCTTATTCATAATGCTAAAAGATGTCCTTCAGTAGGCACATGGATAAATCAACTGTGATACATCCAGACAATGGAATAGTATTCAGCACTAAAAATAAATGAGATATGAAGCTGTGAAAAGACATGGAGGAAAGATAAACATCTATTAGTAAGTTAAAGAAGCCAATCTGAAAAGGCTACATACTATTATGATTCCAACTCTATGACATTCTGGAAAAGGCAAAACTATGGAAACCGTAAAAAGATCAGCAGTTGCCAGAGTTTGGAGGAGGGATGAATAGGCAGAGTGCAGAGGATTTTTATGGCAGTGAGAATACTTTGTATGATCTTATAATAGTGGGTACATGTTATTAAAAATCTGTCTAAACCTAGGGAATGTAAAACACCAAGAGTAAACCCTAATGTAAGCTATGGACTTGGCATAATAGTGGTGTATCAATATAGGTTCATCAATTGTAACAAATGTACCACTCTGGTGGGGGATGTTGATAATGAGGGATAATGCATGTGTGGGGGCAGGGAGTGTGTGGGAAATCTCTGTACCTTCTGTTTAATATTGCTGTGCACCTAAAACTGCTCTAAAAAAGTAAGGTCTATTAAAAATAAACAAACCAAAAGAGCAACTAAACTATTCAGGAAATAATTTTCTTGATTTAATAAGAAACTGTATCTTGGAGATCAGAATGACTCTCTTAGTTATAACACTATCACACTGACTAAAAGAGTCACTGCTTAAGTAAAGTTCACTGGAGAAGTCGAAAATAGTTGTACACTTTCTAGAGATCAATTTAAGTGACCTATTTCCAAATGCACATGTTTTTGATACATGACTTCCCCATTTCTGATCCTTATGATTGTAAAATACCTGGCACACCAGTACTCCTCAGAGAATTCTTGATAACATACAGCACTACAAGGTTTTCCACTGCAACATTTTAGGAAGAATCTATTTAGCTGGATGAATATCACAACCTTTGGAAAATAAAATTGGTCCACTATCTCAATACTAGTTACAAAAGCATTATCATTACAAGAAAGAACTGGACTCAACAGTTCTCAAAACTACTACTAGCTAGCAGGTATTCAGCAGTTATCTTGTGCCCAGGCATATGCTGAGCATTTTATATATGTTTTACTTAAATATCCTAATAATTTAGGAGATACCTACTGTCATCATTACATTTTACAGATGAGGAATAGGGAAATTAAGTTCTTGTTTAAACTCATATAAATAGTAAGTGAATGTACTGGGTTGAAATAGTGTTCCCCCATAATTCATGTCCACTCAGAATTTCAGAATATGACCTTATTTAAAAATAGGATTTTTGCAGGTGTAATTTTAAGGTGGGCCCTAATTCTAATGACAGGTATCGATATAAGAAGGCCATGTGAAGAAATGGAGACACACAGGGAAAAAAGCCATATGAAAACAGAAGCAGGGATTGGAGTCATGCATCTCCAAGCCAAGGAACTTCAAGGATTGCAGAGAACACATACTCCCTCAGAACATCCCAAAGGAACCAACTCAGCTGACACTTTGATTTCTGATTTGGGGCCTCCAGAATTGTGAGAGAATAAATTTCCCGGTTTTAAGTCACGCAGTTTGTGGTAATCTGTGGTAGCAACCCGAGGAAAATAGTACGGTAAAGAACTATCTTGAATCCAGGTCTGATTTAAAGGGTAACCTTTCAGTCATTTTACTGTGATAATCTCAGAAGGTCTTATGCAAGTGCCTATCATATCACTAACCATGCTTTATGGCAATTATCTGTAACTAAGGGTAGAGAATATTCATTTTTACTCCAGGCTGATATACTGCACATTTAACTGAGTCATGAAAAAAATAAATAAATATCCATTGCTTTAAACAGAAAAATCCTTCCTCCCTTTCTAGTTCTCCCATTCCTTACACATAACAGGTAAATGCTTTGGTTAATACCAACAACAACGAAGAAAATAGTGGGTATAATTATGTTGTTACACATATTTCTATAGTTTATGAGTTTATTACTTTAAAGTTAATCCCTCTTTTTTTTTGGTTTTTTCTTTGTTTGTTTTTAATTTTTATTGGAGTATAGTTGATTTAAAATATTGTAATCCCTCATTCTTTTTTTAAAATCATTTATGATACCTGTAATTTTCATTTTTAGATTTTTTTAATTCTCCACTTGGAACTGACTTTTTAAAAATTTTTATTGGAGTATAGTTGATTTACAATGTTGTGTTAGTTTCGGGTGTACAGCAAAGTGAATCAGTTATACATATACATATATCCACTCTTTTTTAGATCATTTTTCCATATGGGTCATTACAGAGTATTGACTGGAGTTCCCTGTGCTATACAGTAGGTCCTTATTAGTTACCTATTTTATATATAGTAGTATAGTAGTATATATGTTTCAATCCCAATCTCCCAATTTATCCCTCTCCCCCTTTTCCCTCCGGTAACTATAATCCCTCATTCTTAAAGTCATGTTCTGATTGTGAATGATCTTATATTTGGTTTGTTTGTTATATCATGCCTTGTTATAGGTAAGACTTAAAGCAATTACTTCATAACAATGCAATAAAATAAACAAAAAAAAATTGCATGTGAAAATGGGACAAAGCACAGAATGAAAGAAAAGTTAACATAAAGGTAAGAGCAATGTTTGAACAGAAAACACATAGAATAGATTCTTGACCTTGTTAGAGATGGGCCACAAATTGGTCACTAAATTGGAACAGAAATGCTAGAATAAGAAGATACACTCAGAGTGTCCTCAATCTAAAACTTATCAGTTGCTCAGGAGGCCCTTAATAGGTTATTCCAAGCTGAAGACCAGGAAGGAGATTTCTCCCAGGCCTCCACATGAAGAAGGGAATTCTGTGCATTGGGTCTTAAGCTGTGCTGTCTTTTGGGGGAACAGGATTCCATCATCTCAAGAACACAGATTTCAGAGTCATACAAAACTGGGTTCAAACCTTGGCTCTACCACTTGCAAAATGTATGATCTTGGAGAAGTTCTTGAATTGGTTTCATTTTTCTTAAAGGATAATGAAAATTACCTCATGAGATTATGAGGCTTAGAAGAAGACGTAAGATATTTGGCAGAGAGAAGATGCTCCTTGCTAGTTCTCATCGCTTAATAATTATTATTTTTCACCATAGACCTCTAAGCAATCCTTTATTTGAAAATGTCTTATTGCCCCCTCTACTCTCACATCTAAACTGACGTTAATTTTTAACAACTCACAAACTATTGGGTTGTAATTCTATGTTTACATATTCATGTATGCACTGCTTTATATTTAGCAGTGTGGCATGTATACACATTTAACTTAAAACTTTTTAAAATAAAAAAAGACTAAAACATAGTGATTTTCAAAAGTGTGAGCAATTCTGCTCAATAAACACAGGCCTCAGATTGAATTTGAGATGGGCAATTGAGCGCTGCTGTTTAATCCTCTGAATCTGCCTTGATTTCTATCTGTCCAAATGTGTGTCTCACAATGAGTGTGATTCTAGGATGTAAAGATAGACATTTGTCAACAATCACGGCTCCCTAATCAAAGCCAACTTTTCATTTAAGTGTTAACCTGAGAGATCATTCAAACTTCGGAGGAAATACTGGACTTACAGTGAGACAGTTGATTCCCAGCAGACTGTGAACTGAAACTTTGATTCTTTGTGACCAGATGTACAACACAGAAGCAGATTTTAAAACCTAGGTTGTACAGAAGGTAGCAATTCTGTACAGACAGAAAATAGATGCTCAATAACTATATGTTGAGAGAAAGAGAAAAGAAGAGAGAGAGAGGGAAGGAAGGATGGGAGACAAGTTTATAGATAAAGTTTTAACAAAGACCTAGAAGAATTAAAGAACAAACAGAGATGAACAATACAATAACTGAAATGAAAACTACATTAGAAGGAATCAATAGCAGAATAACTGAGGCAGAAGAATGGATAAGTGACCTGGAAGACAGAATGGTGGAATTCACTGCTGCAGAACAAAATAAAGAAAAAAGAATGAAAAGAAATGAAGACAGCCTAAGAGACCTCTGGGACAACATTAAACACAACAACATTCACACTATAGGGGCACCAGAAGGAGAAGAGAGAGATAAATAACCAGAGAAAATATCTGAAGAAATTATAGTCGAAAACTTCCCTAACATGGGAAAGGATATAGCCACCCAAGTCCAGGAAGAGCAGAGAGTCCCATACTGGATAAACCAAAGGAGAAACATGGTGAGAAACATGGTAACCAAATTGGCAAAAATTAAAGACAAAGAAAAATCTTTTAAAGCAGCAAGGGAAAAACGACAAATAACATACAAGGGAACTCCCAAAAGGTTAACAGCTGATTTCTCAGCAGAAACTCTACAAGCCAGAAGGGAGTAGCATGATATACTTAAAGTGATGAAAGGGAAGAACCTACAACCAAGATTACTCTACCAGGCAAGGATCTCATTTAGATTCCATGGAGAAATCAAAAGCTTTACAGACAAGCAAAAGCTAAGAGAATTCAGCACCACCAAACCAGCTCTACAACAAATGCTAAAGGAACTTCTCTAAGTGGGAAACACAAGAGAAGAAAAGGACCTACAAAAACAATCCCAAAACAATTCAGAAAATGGTCATAGGAACATACATATTGATAATTACCTTAAACGTGAATGGATTAAATGCTCCAACCAAAAGCCACAGGCCTGCCGAATGGATACAAAAACAAGACCCATCTATATTCTGTCTACAAGAGATCCACTTCAGACCTAGGGACACATTCAGACTGAAAGTGAGGGGATGGAAAAAGATATTCCATGCAAATGGAAACCAAATGAAAGCTGGAGTAGCAATACTCACATCAGATAAAATAGACTTTAAAATAAAGAATGTTACAAGAGACAAGGAAGGACACCACATAATGATCAGGGGATCAATCCAAGAAGAAGATATAACAATTAGAAACATATAGGCACTCAACATAGGAGCACCTCAATGCACAAGGCAACTGTTAACAGCTATAAAAGACAAAATCGAGTGTAACACAATAATAGTGGGGGACTTTAACACCTCACTTACATGAATGAACAGATCATCCAAAATGAAAACAAATAAGGAAACAGAAGCTTTAAATGACACAATAGACCAGATAGATTTAATTGATATTTATAGGACATTCCATCCAAAATCAGCAGATTACACTTTCTTCTCAAGTGCACACAGAACATTCTCCAGGACAGATCACATCTTGGGTCACAAATAAAGCCTCAGTAAACTTAAGAAAATCGTGGAGTCTCTTTTTATGAGAGCACTTATCCCATTCTCGAGGGCTCTGCCCTCATGATCTAATCACCTCCCTCTTGATGTAATCACCTGTGACTACAGAGATGCTTTTGTGACCACAATGCTATGAGATTAGAAATGAATTACAGGGAAAAAATGTAAAAAACACAAACACATGGAGGCTAAACAATACGTTACTAAATAGCCAAGAGATCACTGAAGAAATAAAAGAGGAAATCAAAAAACACCTAGAGAAAAATGACAATGAACACACAACAATCCAAAACCTATGAGATGCAGCAAAAGCAGTTCTAAGAGGGAAGCTTATAGCTATACAAGCCTACCTCAAGAAACAAGAAAAATCTCAAATAAACAATCTAAACTTACACCTAAAGGATCTAGAGAAAGAAGAACAAACAAAACCCAAAGTTAAAAGAAGGAAAGAAATCAAGATCAGAGCAGAAATAAATGAAACAGAAACAAAGAAAACAATCGCAAAGATCAATAAAACTAAAAGCTGGTTCTTTGAGAAGATAAATAAAATTGATAAAGCATTAGCCAGACTCACTAAGAAAAAGAGGGAGAGGACTCAAATCAATAAAATTAGAAATGAAAAAGGAGAAGTTACAACAGACACAGCAGAAATACAAAGCATCCTAAGAAACTACTACAAGCAACTCTATGCCAATAAAATGGACAACCTGGAAGAAATGGACAAATTCTTTGAAAGGTATAACCTTCCAAGACTGAACCAGGAAGAAACAGATAATATGCACAGACCAATCACAAGTAATGAAATTGAAACTGTGATTAAAAATCTAACAAACAAAAGTCCAGGACCAGATGCCTTCACAGGTGAATTCTATCAAACATTTAGAGAAGAGCTAACACCCATCCTTCTCAAACTCTTCCAAAAAACTGCAGAGGAAGGAACACTCCCAAACTCATTCTATGAGGCCACCATCACCCTGATACGAAAACCAGACAAAGATACTACAAAAAAAAGAAAATTACAGACCAATATCACTGATGAATATAGATGCAAAACTCCTCAACAAAATACTAGCAAACAGAATCCAACAACACATTAAAAGGATCATACACCATGATCAAGTGGGATTTATCCCAGGGATGCAAGGATTCTTCAGTATATGCAAATCAATCAATGTGATACACCATATTAACAAATTGAAGAATAAAAACCATATGATCATCTCAATAGATGCAGAAAAAACTTTTGACAAAATTCAACACCCATTTATGATAAAAACTCTACAGAAAGTGGGCATAGAGGGAACGAACCTCAACATAATAAAGGCCATATATGACAAAACATCATTCTCAATGGGGAAAAACTGAAAGCATTTCCTCGAAGATCAGGAACAAGACAAGGATTTCCACTCTCACCACTATTATTCAACATAGTTTTGGAAGTCCTAGTCACGGCAATCAGAGAAGAAAAAGAAATAAAAGGAATACAAATTGGAAAAGAAGAAGTAAAACTGTCACTGTTTGCAGATGACATGATACTATACATAGAGAATCCTAAAAATGCCACCAGAAAACTACTAGAGCTAATCAATGAATTTGCTAAAGTTGCAGGATACAAAATTAATGCACAGAAGTTTCTTGCATTGCTGTATACTAATGATGAGAAATCTGAAAGAGAAATTAAGGAAATACTCCCATTTACCATTGCAACAAAAAGAATAAAATACCTAGGAATAAACTTACCTAAGGAGACAAAAGACCTGTATGCAGAAAACTATAAGACACTGATGAAAGAAATTAAAGATGATACAAACAGATGGAGAGATATACCATGTTCTTGGATTGGAAGAATCAATATTGTGAAAATGACTACACTGCGCAGAGTAATCTACAGATTCAATGCAATCCATATCAAACTACCAATGGCATTTTTTATGGAACTAGAACAAATCATCTTAAAATTTGTATGGAGACACAAAAGACCCCGAATACCGAAAGCAGTCTTGAGGGAAAAAATTGGTGCTGGAGGAATCAGACTCCCTGACTTCTGACTATACTACAAATCTACAGTAATCAAGATAATATGGTACTGGCACAAAAACAGAAACATAGATCAATGGAAAAAGATAGAAAGCCCAGAGATAAACCCACGCACCTATGGTCAACTAATCTATGACAAAGGAGGCAAAGACATATAATGGAGAAAAGACAGCCTCTTCAATAAGTGGTGCTGGGAAAACTGGACAGCTACATGTAAAAGAATGAAATTAGAACACTCCCTAACACCATACACAAAAATAAACTCAAAATGGATTAGATACCTAAATGTAAGACCAGACACTATAAAACTCTTAGAGGAAAACATAGGAAGAACACTCTTTGACATAAATCACAGCAAGATCTTTTTTGATCTACCTCCTAGAATAATGGAAATAAAACCAAAAATAAACAAATGGGACCTAATGAAACATAAAAGCTTTTGCACAGCAAAGGAAACCATAAACAAGACCAAAGACAGCCTCAGAATGGGAGAAAATATTTGCAAACGAATCAACAAAGGATTAATCTCCAAAATATATAAACAGCTCATGCAGCTCAATATTAAAAAAACAAACAACCCAATCCAAAAATGGGCAGAAGACCTAAATAGACATTTCTCCAAAGAAGACATACAGATGCCCAAGAAGCACATGAAAAAGCTACTCAACATCACTAATTATTAGAGAAATGCAAATCAAAACTACAATGAGGTATCACCTCACACCAGTTAGAATGGGCATCATCAGAAAATCTACAGACAACAAATGCTGGAGAGCGTGTGGAGAAAAGGGAACCCTCTTGCACTGTTGGTGGGAATGTAAATTGATACAGCCACCATGGAGAGCAGTATGGAGGTTCCTTAAAAAACTGAAATTAGAACTACCATACGACCCAGCAATCCCATTACAGGGCGTATACCCAGAGAAAACCATAATTCAAAAAGACACATGCACCCCAATGTTCATTGCAGCACTGTTTACAATAGCCAGGTCATGGAAGCAACCTAAATGCCCATCGACAGACGAATGGATAAAGAAGTTGTGGTACATATATACAATGGAATATTACTCAGCCATAAAAGGAACGAAATTGGGTCATTTGTTGAGATGTGGATGGATCTAGAGACTGTCATACAGAGTGAAGTAAGTCATAAAGAGAAAATCAAATATCGTATATTAACACATATATGTGGAACCTAGAAAAATGGTACAGATGAACTGGTTTGCAGGGCAGAAACTGAGACACAGATGTAGAGGACAAACGTATGGACACCAAGCGGGGAAAGCGGCAGGGTGGTGGTGGTGTGAAGAATTGGCCGATTGGGATTGACATGTATACAGTGATGTGTATAAAAGTGATGACAAATAAGAACCTGCAGTATAAAAAAATAAAATAAAATTCAAAAAAAAAAAAAAGAAAAACCAAACATTCACATCTATATTATTTCTCTGTCTGCTTATGATATCAGAACTCTTCAGCTCTGGTTCCCTCTTCTTAGCTGGAACATTAAACTTTCCAAGGAATTTCTGTAGCTTCCGGTCTCTTCTCAACAGGAATCAAGACAACTCACTACACATCACTTTTTGCAGATTGTTGGACTGCCTTAGCCTCACAGAGACACAGATGAAAGAACACTAGATTCAAGTCAGGATGTCTGAGATCTAATTCCACCTCCCCAAACAATTGTGCAATGTCTGACAGTATGCCTAGTCTTCTGTCTCTGGGCCTCAGTACTTTCATACGTGCAAAGAGGGAGCATGACTAGACTATCTCTATTAGGTCATGTTGATGAATAGTTTTTGGATTTGTATTCTACTTATTCCAGCTTGCCCAGATATCATCTGCTTCACTCCTTAAGGACTTTAGATGGCATTTCATCTCTCTCCACAATTGAAAACTTTTCCTTCCTTCCAACATTGCAAGTTTTTAATCTCAAACTGAGATTAACTTAGTTTTTAGATCATCTTCAATAAAAAAGGATTCTATGTGTTCCTATTTTATATTCATAACTGAAAAATATGCTAATGATATACCAAAAAACCTCTCTGCATATCTCATAATTTCTTATGAGATAAGAAACAAATTAGAACCATATTTTACCAGTGTACCTTGGGTTGATTTTTTTCAGGAGGATCTTATGATATATTGACATGGGTTTACCTCAGAGATACTGTGGATTCATTTCCATACCACTGCAATAAAGCAAATATTGCCATAAAGTGAATTACATAAATTTTTAGTTTCCCAGTGCATATAAAAGTTATATTTACATTATACTGTAGTGTTTTCAGTGTGTAATAGCATTATGTCTAAAGAAACAATGTACATACCTTAATTTAAAAATACTTGATTGTTAAAAGATGCTAACCATCATCTGAGCCTTCAGCTAGTTGTCGATGTAGATGGCTACTGACTGATCAGGTGGTGGTTGCTGAAGGCTGGGATGACTGTGACAATTTCTTAAAATAAGACAACAATGAAGTTTGCTGCATTGATTGACTCTTCCTTTCATGAACGATTTCTCTGTAGTATGCAATGCTGTTTGACAGCGTTTTACCCACAGTAGAACTTTCAAAATTGAAGTCAATTGTCTTAAACCCTGCTGCTGCATTATCAACTAAGTTCTGTCATATTCTAAACCCTTTGTTGTCATTTCAATAATCTTCACAGCATTTTTACCAGGAGTAGATTCTATCTCAAGAAACCAGATTTTTTTGTTCATCCATAAGAAGCAACTACTCATCTATTAAAATTTTATCACGAGATCACAGCAATCCAGTCCTATCTTCAGACTTCACTTCTCATTCTAGTTCTCCTGCTATTTCCATCACATCTGTAGTTACTTCCTCCACTGAAGTCTTGAACCCCTCAAAGTTATTCATGAGTTGAAATCAACATCTTCCAAACTCCTGTTAATGTTGATAATGACATCTAGAATGGTGAATCCTTTCCAAAAGGTTTCAATTTACTTTGTTCAGATCTATCAGAGGAATCACTGTCTGTGTATAATCTTATGAAATGTATTTCTTAAATAATAAGACTTGCAAGTCAAAATTATTCCTTGATTGATGGGCTGCAGAATGGATATTGTGTTAGCAGCCGTGAAAACAACATAAATCTTGTTGTACATCTCCATCAGAGCTCTTGGGTGACTCAGTGCATTGCCAATGAGCAGTAATATTTTGAAAGGAATCTTTTTATCTGAGCAGTAGCTCCGAACAAGAAAACATGTTGTAAACAGATGTGCTGTCATGAGACTTTGTTGTTCCATTTACAGAGCACATGCAGATTCCCTACTGGGAAATTTGATCCCTGTTCCAGTTCTGGAAAATGAATCATAAATGATCTGAATTAATTATAGTAATCATTCCTTTCCTTCCTCCTCTGACCTGTAATAATTTATCTCTGGGCATTATATGACCCAGTTCTGACCAAGGTGATGTAAAGAAGCTCCGATGGATAGAAGCTTCTGGGAAATTTTGCTCTATTAAAAAATTAAAGGACAGACTTTGTTGGTAGACTCTAATCTGTTTGTGCTCCTCCTTTCATGCCTGTAGAGTAGATATCACACCTCAACATACTGTGACCATCTTGTGACTATGAGGCAATAAAGAATAGAAGCTAACATGGTCCTTGCTGACATCAGTGAACGGTCTCAACCAACCTTGGGCTGCCTACTTCTTGACTTCTTGTTATGTGAGACAAATGAATCTCTGTTTTATCCACTCTAGTTTTGCTTTATATTACTTGTAGCTGAATGCACTCCTCTATGATACAGCTACCAATATGGACAGAAATACTTACCTAATCTTGATAACAAGGTTGGATTTCTGAGGATCTCCATAGTTTTGAGTGGCTAGATTAAGACATTTAAATGTCAAGACCCCACAAATTCAGTGCTTAAAAACATAGCACAGGGGCTTCCCTGGTGGCGCTAGTGGTTGAGAATCTGCCTGCCAATGCAGGGGACACGGGTTCGAGCCCGGGTCTGGGAAGAATCCCACATGCCGCGGAGCAACTGGGCCCGTGAGCCACAACTACTGAGCCTGCGCGTCTGGATCCTGTGCTCCGCCACAAAAGAGGCCGCGACAGTGAGAGGCCCGCGCACCGTGATGAAGAGTGGCCCCCGCTCGCCGCAACTACAGAAAGCTCTTGCACAGTAAACGAAGACCCAACACAGCCAAAAATTAATTAATTAATTAATTAAAAAAACAAAAAACATAGCACAGTTAATTGTAACTGCAAGAAGAAAGCAAGAATGTATGGTTTTGGTAAACTTCTGTAGGAAGGACAAGTCTTACTGGCTTACTAAGTTCAGGAATTTTTAATCAGGCTAAAAGAACATCGCTGACCCTCAGTTAATGGGTAAAAGTAAATGTTAGTCATTTTAATGATGTTGATAATGTTAAAAGGATAATGATATTAACTTTTATTAACTGTTTACTAAAAGCTAGGTATTTTGCCAAGCTCTTTACAACCGCTGTCTCAATCCTCATAAATCTATGAAGGATCACTATCCCCATTTTGTAGACAAAGGAAGTGAAGTTGAAATGAGTTAAAGTGACCTGCCTAGATTCACACAGTGAGTTAAGTGGTGGAGCTCAAACCCAGACGATCTCACTCTAGTCTGTCCTATTTACCACTAAACGAATTCAACAGAGCTTATTCCTCCACTTTATTTCTAATTTTGCTAGTTGTGACAGTCTCAACTTATTTTTAAAAATGCAAGTACAATACAAAGAACTCTTTTTTCCTAAACATTTGAGAATAAGTTGCCAACATAATACCCTGATCCTCAGCCCCCAAATACTTTAACGTGTATGGCGGTTTGAATAGAGAGCACCACCCTCCCCAAACACACACACACAAAGATTTGTCCAAGTCCTAACAACTGGTACCTGTGAACATGGCCCTATTTAGAAATAGGGTCTTTGCCTATGTAATTAAATAAGGGATCTTGAGATGAGATCATTCTGGATTTAGGGTGAGACCTAAATCCAATGACTAGGATCATTATAAGAAAAAGGAGGGGAGATTTGAGCTACTTAGATACAAAGGAGAGACACAGGGGAAATCCAAGTGAAGATGGAGGTAGAGATTGGAGTGATGCACCTCTGGGCCAAGGAACGCCAAGGATTGCCGGAGCCACCAGAATCTATGAAAGAGGCATGGAATGGATTCTCTCTCAGAACCTCCAGAAGGAACCAACCCTGCTGATATCTTGATTTCAGAATTGTGGCCCCCAAAACTGTGAAAGAATAAACTTATGTAGTTTTAAGCTACCCAATTTGTTGTAAGTTAATTCAGCAACTGTAGGAATCTAATACAGTGTGTAATTCCTACAAACAAAGGCACAATTGCAGCACTATTTACAATAGCCAGGACATGAAAGCAACCTAAATGTCCATCGAGAGATGAATGGATAAAGATGTGTCATATATATACAATGGAATATTATTCAGCCATAAAAAATGAAATTGAGTTATTCGTAGTGAGGTGGATGGACCTAGAGTCTGTCATACAGAGTGAAGTAAGCCAGAAAGAGAAAAACAAATACCGTATGCTAACACATATATATATGGAATCTAAAAAAAATGGTTCTGGGCTTCCCTGGTGGCGAAGTGGCTGAGAGTCTGCCTGCCGATGCAGGGGACACGGGTTCGTGCCCTGGTCCAGGAAGATCCCACATGCTGCTGGGATGGGGCTGGGCCTGTGAGCCATGGCTGCTGAGCCTGCGCATCCGGAGCCTGTCCTCTGTAACGGGAGAGGCCACAACAGTGAGAGGCCTGCGTACAGCAAAAAAAAAAAGGTTCTGATGAACCTAGGAGTAGGACAGGAATAAAGATGCAGATGTAGAGAATGGACTTGAGGACACGGTGACAGGGGGAAGGGTAAGCTGGGACGAAGTGAGAGAGTAGCATTGACATATATACACTATCAAATGTAAAATAGCTAGTGGGAAGCAGTTGCATAGCACAGGGCAGCTTTGTGACCACCTGGGATAGGGAGGATGGGAGGGAGGCTCAAGAGGGAGGGGATATGGGGATATATGTATACAATAGCTGATTCACTTTGTTACATAGCAGAAACTAACACAAAATTGTAAAGCAATTAAACTCCAATAAAGATATATATAAAAAAGGCATTGCTTTATGATAAATGGCCCTAAAACTTACCAAGTTAAAACCAACTGAATATCCTATTCTTGAAAAATCATTCCTACATTGATATAAAATTTTAGATCCATTTTACTTAAATTTAGTAGGTAACAACCTAATTTGATGGCTTGAGTTTGTAAATATGATTTTTTAAAGAAGCTACCTAAATGTGTTTTCAAAGCTTTGTTACTTGGCATGAAATCAACTAGAAATCTACAAACAAATACTGGTATTGTCTGCTCCTTATATTTCTACATCAGTATTCCAATAAATGTCTTTCAGAAAAACAAACAAAGGCACAGAATAACCATTAAAATCAGGGAATTAAACTTGATCCACCACTACTACCTAATACGTTCAGTTTCACCAATCGTCCTAACAATATCCTTAAGAGCAGAGGATCCAATTCAGAGTCACACTTCCCATTTGTGTCATGTCTCATTTAAACTCCTAAATCTGGAACAGTTCCTCAGCTTTTCCTTGACTTCCATTACCTTGACAATTTTAAAGAGTACAGATTACAGGTATTTTGTAGAATGACTCTCAATTTGAGTTTTTCCAGTGTTTTCTTATGATTAGATTCAGGTACCGTGTCTCTGGCAGGAATACTGGAGAAGAGATGCTGTGCTCTTCTCATTGCATCCCATCAGGTGATACACAGTTCAGTTTGTACCACTACTAATCACGTTCTCTGATCACTTGGTTAGGGCTGTGGCTGCCGTGGCTGCCAGAATTCTCCACTGGAGAATTACTCATTTTTCCTATGTCATTAATAAGCATTCTATAGAGAGTTACTTCGAGACTGTTATCCCTCATCACAAAATATGGACTCACGGTTTGCTATTTTATTCAAGATTCATAATGTTACTATTATTTTATATTCAAATTGTCCCCCATCGGGCCAGTGTGAGACTCTTCAAATTGGCTTTCTTTCCTTTTAACATGTTCATGTCATTCTGCAGGCACTTTCTTTCTGGCACAGAAATGTCCTAGAACCATTTTGCTCTTTTCCCTGCTCCAGCCTTGAAATCAGTCATACACTGGAGGATGGTATTTAAAAATCAAGATCTGGCTACTAGGTGTCCTTGAGCATATGGAAGTATAGCTGCTACCTCACCCTCCCAACACTCACATACACTTTCACATTAATATCTATGTATTTCTTTACCTATATAGATTGAAAACTGTGGGTTCACAATTTCAATCAAGTAAGACAGAGCTCCTTCTAGTTTATTTCCTTTTCTGTACTTGGAATTCCCTTATCCAAAGGTGAGAAATGGGGCTCTCACTATCTTCACACTTTTACTGATTTACTCAATCCACGGGTAAGCAACTGATCTCTCACCGCTTCTGCCCCCATCTTCCCCACATGGATATACTCTTTACCTTTTTCGGGCTCTGATTCACTGTACCAGACTCCCTCCTTGTACGGACACCCTACTCACCTGCCCGGTTCTGACACCCCTCATCAGTGAAGCTTCCTCACCCTTCCCTCCTCACATTGTTGGGCTCAGATGCTATTCTAAAATGACATGGCCTCATTCTACTTGGGTCCTGACAACCCAGGTCTGCTGATCCAGACTCAACACAGAGATCTTTATATTCCCAACCAAACAAACAAAACAAAGAAAGCTAGAGGGTTTTTTCTAAATGAGTGTTTTTCCAATCCTTTTTTGATAAACACTTTTAAGGATAAATTTAAGGATCTCAGTTGCCCTCCAGTCTAGATTTCATATTTTAAAATTTATAATCATTTTTCCTTTTCTAAATATAAATTAAACTATACACTGAACATATGTTTTTCTAATCTTATAAGGCTCCTGGGGATTCAGACTTCTACTCCACCTTACATTCTCCTCAATCCCTAGTGCTATGTCTTCATCTGTTGAAAATCAAAGCTCTAATTACCAAATGGAAAATAGAATTACTTCCATTTTTCAGCAGCCATAGCTATATATTAATTGAAAGTTAATGAGTATGATTATTTAAGAACAAAAGTTAGGAATTCATGATAGAAATTGTTCAAACACAAGTGAATTCCCCCAAAAGGGCAAATATATATAATTTTAAATTAATGATGATTTTTCAGATCAACAAGTGTGATAATTACATGGCCCCTAGTTATACACGACTTACTGCCAAATGGTGCCTAGCCCTCACTTAATCCCTTATCCTTATCACCTAATTTACTCTTATTTGACTCGTCACTATAGCTATTCCAAATCTTATTGCTTCAATTACACCATTGCCTATTTTTCTCTCATCTAAGGAACTGATCTCCTACTTCCTCATGAAAATGGAGACTGTCTGGCATTAACACTGTGGAAGGCAGAACAATGGCTCCCCAATGATGTCCACAGTCTTATCTCTGCCAGCAGTGAGCATGTTACTTTGCACAGCAAAAGAGACTCTGCAGATCCAATCAAGGGTATGGACCTTGAGATGGAGAGATTATCCTGGATTCTCTGGATGGGCCCAAATCACTTGAGGCCTTAAAAGCAGAGAACCTTTCCTGGCTGCAGTCAGAGAGATGTGCCAATAGAAGATACTGGAGAGGGCTTCCCTGGTGGCGCAGTGGTTGAGAATCTGCCTGCTAATGCAGGGGACACAGGTTCGAGCCCTGGTCCAGGAAGATCCCACATACCACGGAGTAACTAAGTCCGTGTGCCACAACTACTGAGCCTGCACATCTGGCGCCTGTGCTCTGCAGCGAGAGGCCATGATAGTGAGAGGCCCACGCACCGCGATGAAGAGTGCCCCCCCCTTGCCGCAACTAGAGAAAGCCCTCGCACAGAAACGAAGACCCAACACAGCAAAAAAATAAAATAAAAATTAATTAATAAACTCCTACCCCCAACACCTTAAAAAAAATTAAAAAAAAAAAAGATACTGGACAGATCTGAAGCATGAGAAGAGCTTGCCCTGCCATTTGTGACTTTGACGATGCAGGAATAGGGCCACCAGCCAAGAAAAGAAGCATCCTCTAGAAGTTCCTAATGGCTCTCAGCTAAGAGCCAATAAGACAAGTACTTCAGTCTTCTAATCACAGGAGACTGACTTCACTCCTAAAGCGCCCATAGGGGAACACAGCTTTGCTGACACCTTGATTTCAGATCTGTGAAACTGGAGCAGAAGAATCATATAAGCCCATCAGACTTCTGACCTACTGTAAGATAATAAATGTGTATTGCTTAAGCCATTAAATTTCTTATGGCATCATTAGTACACAAATACACTCTATTGTCTACATTTTTGGTTTCATGCTTGACTGCTTCCCGGCAATATCCAAAGTGAGAAATATTATATTATTTGATGTTATTTGATATCTACTATTTTTGTAGTTAATACTCATTACAAAATTATTTCTCTAACTTTTTTTTTTTTTTTTTTTTTTGCGGTACGCGGCCTCTCACTGCTGTGGCCTCTCCTGTTGCGGAGCACAGGCTCCGGATGCGCAGGCTCAGCGGCCACGGCTCACGGGCCCAGCCGCTCCGCGGCATGTGGGATCTTCCCGGACCGGGGCACAAACCCGTGTCCCCCGCATCGGCAGGCAGACTCTCAACCACTGCGCCACCAGGGAAGCCCTATCTCTCTAACCTTTAATGACACTTTTTCAGCCCTAATGTTCTGGTGGAATAGTTTACTAGAGTTTTAAAGCTCAGGGTCTCCTCCCTTCCTTCCTTCCCTCCCTTCCTCCCTCCCTTTCCAAGAAGGAAAGAAGAAGAAGGAGTTACATGGTGTTTTATTAGAGTGAAGGGTTTGTGAAAGTTTAGTCGTTTAAAATGGAAAAAAAAGGAATTGGTGATGTTCCCACTTTAGAGAATGTTCAAAGAGGCTTTCTTAAAGTTAATTTTCTTCATCTCATCTTAAGGACCTTTGTGATAAGGAATATTGCAGTGTTCTGGAGACTGATATTTTGATAACCACATGGTTTCCAGCCCTCTTCCCTCTAAATCTGTATGATTTTGACTACTTTATTGAGTTGTACTCAGCAGGGTTCAAGTAGAAGGCAACTTTACTGTTTCTCTACATCCCCCATTAAACGTACTCTCTTGGCTCATTCTTCCTCTTTCCTGGATAAAATCTCCAGAAGATCCTATAGTTTTTAAGATACTACCAGGTGTGAAAACATAATCTTATTTTTTTCTGTAATAACAAGTTCAGTCCAATCCGCAATCAAAACTTAACTTTCTCATTCTTATCTGTTTTAAGTATGCTTCCTTCCCCAGCACAGGCTTACCAGAGGCTACGGAGAAGGGAGAGGGGCATTACATTACATTCTTCTTCATTGTTTCCCCCCTTTGATCTTCTACTCCTTTCTCCTAATGCCGGATCCTCCTGGAGCAGAGAAGGAGGAGATGGAAGGAGGCAGACAGTTCTTATTAGATTTGTTTGACTATAATCAGGTGTTGGTACCTTCTGGGTGTGTCAGATGACCAATGCTTCTCTCTTGGGATGTTTCTGTGGGTCCCTTAGAGATCGTTTTGCTGGGATGTCCAACTGCTGCTCCCTGGCACTCATGCTATTTCCTCTAGCCAGTCAGATGCGATTGCTCTCAAGCCCCTAGCCTCTTGTGCTAAGTGTTAGCCCTCCAGGCAGACTTTTTTAGGAGAAAACGGTCTAGAGGGTTCACAGCAGACTACCTACCACGGGCCTCCTCCAGTCCACTGAAAAAAAACCTGCTTCTGTTTCAATGTCCCTGGAGGTTCCCTTTGCCCCTTCTCAAATTCTCTCCCTTCTCTTGGCTTTTGGCAGAACTTGCCAGTCCTTTAGCGTTTCCAGACATGAGCCAGGTTCTAATCTTTATGTTTTCCTGATTTCAGTGCTCACAGGCCAAGCATTTTTAGTGGTTCTCTTGAAGTCTGCCTCTCTTAAGAAGACTTCCTCAAGCTGAGAAATATAATGAGAGCTGGGGTGACTCTCTCTTTAAATAACCCTCAGTCTCCCATCACTTACCTCCTATTGAATTGGCAAAACCATTTTTTTTGTGGGGGGGGCACTTCCTTTATAAATGGTCCACGTTGATTTAACCATGGGAGCACTTTATACATATTATTCTCAGATTTGGCCTAAACTTCCAGAAGGAAGAGCCATATTTTGATATTCCATTACATTTCCCCAAATGCTCTGTTTCTATGATAGTGTCTGGTAAAATAAAAGTTAAAGTTCATCTGAAATCAGTGAAACTGTTAGCACCTTAAGAGTGCACATTTAGAAAGTAGCACAGCACCTGATCTTGCCATTTAGTTTTATTAAAAGGAAAATAGACACAAGACTTCCTGAGGGAGGCTGCCAGAGAAAGTTCTGCTGCCTGAGGTTGACTATTTACATAAACTCTTCTGTAACTTTGAATTGTCCTAAACTCCAATGGATTAGAGAAACATTTGATGTAATCACTCTTTCAAATACATGGAATTTGCTACTGTTCACTTAAGAATTTTTCTTTTTCTGTATATATATCATCCAGTTTAAGGAGGATTAAATTTTCAGTACTTCTTTATCCAGATTCATGATTTATTAACCAATGAACTGCTAACAAAAAAAGATATGTCTAATGCACGTGTAGAACCTCATCAGATTGAGAAAACAAAAGGAATTTACTTATTGAAAGGCTCATAAGATTAAAATTGATCAAATGATGCTATATATCTTTATAAAACATTTAACATGAGATTCCATACATGAGCGATTATAAAATATTTCTTAAACCAATTATGCTTTTTTAAAAGATTAACAGGCACAGGGTTGGCAGGCACATAATAAGACTAGCGGTTGGCTGTCACCCAGGAATACCTAGCTCAGAGGCTGTATCTTAAAGAGAAATCTTAATCCTCACAGGAGCTCCTCAGTATATGGAGAAACTTTGATGGTAATTTTAAAAAAATTGCTGGGCTTCCCTGGTGGCGCAGTGGTTGAGAGTCCGCCTGCCGATGCAGGGGACACGGGTTCGTGTCCCGGTCTGGGAAGATCCCACATGCCGCGGAGCGGCTGGGCCCGTGAGCCATGGCCGCTGAGCCTGTGCGTCCGGAGCCTGTGCTCCACGACGGGAGAGGCCACAACACTGAGAGGCCCTCGTACAGCAAAAAAAAAATCAAAAAAAAAAAAATTGCTGAAGCAAAATTCTATATACTGGACTCAGCTTTCTCATTGGTCTTACACTATACAATTAAAGATAGTTCTTTCAGGTAAGAGAAATTTGTCTAAATTATACCTAATAATAATACTTCTTAAAATATTCAGCCAAAGATAGAGAAAGGAACTGCGGTCCCAGTGACATGACTCAAAGCGATAGAACCTAAAATAAAATAAATATACTCAAAACTAGGCACTATCAGGTGAGATGGACTTGGCCAATAGCACAGAATACTTTGGTGGTAGCAAATTCAAATACTTTTTATTTTGTCCAAATTTCCAATCTGCCTTTTCTCTCTTTTCTTCACATACCTACAGTGTGTAACATTCTATTTGGTTTTTCATTCTGACTCTTTCAGTATTTCAAGACTCTCTGTCCTCTCCAGCATCTTAAAATTCAAATTGCTATCTCATGTTCTATTTCCTCAAGAGTCTGTCAAGGATGAGTTATGTTTATCTGATAAACTATTTCAGGGTAAAATGTTAATGGCTGGCTAAATATTTGTGTCATTTACTCCATATGATATGTGTGTGTTTTCAGTTCTTCAAGTACCTTCAAGTACCTTCTGTAAAGATTATGACTAAATAAAAATTTAGTCACTTACCATGCAAGCTGATAAGGAAGATGTTTTGGAAAACTGCTTTGGGTAGAATGTAGAGTGTATTAAATTTACCAAACATTCTGTATATGCCAGGCACTATGCTAGCCACTGGAGATTGAAGGAGATTTCATATTAACAACAGGAAATGGGGTATGGAGGAAAGGGGAGAGTCAGAGAATGAGAAAAATATAAACAAGGGCAAAGTGATGAAGTGATAAAAGATCTGGAGTAAATATCTCTGAACAAAGCTACTCAGAGAATGAAGAATTTGAAAGCTCAGATGGCTCAATAAATTCTGTTGAAAACCTTAAAAGAAGTAGATTATTTAAAGATAGGAAAGACAGATATTTTTATAAAAGATGGAGGGAAGTGACTGGCTGGGAGAGAGTATAGCTGCCTAAGAGAAGAATATTAAAGAAGCCACTTGCTTCAGGAATTAGGAGAAAACATCAAGAAGGGCAAGGGACATTTTTTTTTTAACGCTGAAGAGGTATTGAAATAAGATTTTTAAAAATGCAAGACTTGGACTCAGCTTAAGGGATCTCAACTAAATGCTGAGGTTACACTATGGAGTGAGGATGAAATTTTGAGACGAGGTATATGAAATGACCTTTGGGGGAAGCTTAGTTTAGAGAGAAGATCGATCGAATGCAAGTCAGGATCTCTCAGTTCTAACTTGAGCTTAGTCGGGTGGCTCATGATTAGTCATGTATGCTCTCTGAGGCTTATTTTCCTCAAAGGTAAAATCCAGTTGAACTCTGAAAGTTCTAAATCCCCTTCAAACTGCAGAATTCTACAGCTGATGATTAGAAGAGTCCCACAAAACAGTGACATTTTATTTGAAGCTGATCATTATAGATTTGCATTAAGTAAATGAGTACCAAAAAAAATGTACTCATCAGCTAGTTTGAAGTTCCTGTAGGAAGTGCTTATGGATCTTTGGTAAGTTCAAAAAACCACTCCTCCAGCTGTTTTTGAGTGAGCCTGGCAATCCTTCACAAACTCTATCCATCTTGACCAGTGCTATATTGATCATAGGTGAGCTGGCAAAGTGGTCCAGAAAATGCAGAGAATCACTGTAGAAGACTGGTTGACATGCATAGGAATCATGTCTCAATTCTGCAAGGCATATAACCTACAATTTCTGCATTATCTCACCTACATTGGAGGTGTAGTACTCACAATCATCTCCTTATTTGCAAGTGAGGAAAAATGCTCAGATTTATGAAGTATGTTGCCCAAATTGATATAGTTAGTTAGTGGCAGAGTCCTGGCCTGTAAGTAATTACAAGTAGATATAATGCTTTGTACCAGAGAAAATGAGATTCTGTAGTAGGAAATAAAGATCTAAAAAACTAATGACATACTCTCATTCATATAGTGACTTATTTCTCATTCACATAAAATAAGTTCAGGGGTAGGCCTTCCAGGGGAATATAGAAGCTTCACATTGTTAGGGACCCAGGCACCTTGTATCTTTTTAATCTACTGAATGTGGCCTGCATCTTAAAACTCACTGCTTTGCCCAAGAGAACTGCTGGAGCTCCAGCCATTATATTTGCATTCAAGGAAGCTTGAAGAAAGAAAGAAGGTAAGAGCACCTTGTCTTTTGAGGATGCTTGCTAATGATAAAATGTAATTTCCCCCTATATCTCACAGCCAAAATTTAATATAATTACTATGGCTAGCTACAAAGTAGACTGGAAAATTTAATCTTTCAGCTGGAGAGAAATGTGACTGACAAAAAATTGGTGTTCTTACAACTAAGGAGTAAGTGCAGAATGAGTCTTGGAAGATAACTAGCATCTTGCTAGTCTTTCATTTTGCCAGATCAATTGTGGATTAGCTTGAGACTCTACTACATTTCATCTTCATGTGGTAATACAGGCTGGTAAAGCCTCTATTATCTGGAGTGTAGATGGTTCCTGGGGCCAAGGAATATAGCACTTGTCACTTCCACTCACTTCCTTTGGCCAGTGGAAGTCACATGGCCACATCTGATTTCAAGGAGGCAGAGAAATGCAATTTCATCATGTGCTTTGATGGAGAAGAACCAGGATATTTGTGAAAAGGCCTGATGACTACCAGAGGGGCCTTCCTCATAGAGCCAGTTATGCTAAGATTCTAGATCAAGATCTTGAAGGAACAGCTAAATGACTACCCAAGAAGTTTCAACCACAGCAAAGGCACGGGGAACTCTTCTAAAGGCAAACTTCAGTGCTCTTCAGAAACACAATCTAATTATTCATTTAAAAATGAAGATTTCTTGACACTAGCCCAAGTGCATCTGATTCTGTAGGTTTTGGATGAGATGCAGAACTCTTCATTAAAAAAAACATCTCAGAAGATTCTCAGGCACATGAAAACCCTTTGAGGAAAACTGCATAACAGGTATCAGAATAACCAAAATAAAATAAATTTACTAAACAAATAAAGCCCAATCAAAACTTCAAGGCATTTTTAGTATGAGGAAGATGGAGTTGCTCTTAAGACTGGGAGATGATAAGTTAATTTTTTCAACTCTCCAAATGCTAGAATATAATCCTGGTTCATTTTAGATTTGAGAGGATTTTTAAAAACAATTATCCTTTATTTTTGCTTACTAAACTACTAACTCTAAAAGGTAAAAAATGGTTATAAGCACTAGCTTTGGTGTCAGCACACCCATGCTTGAATATCAGATCCCCCAGTTACTTCTTATGTAAACTTGTGCAGATTTATACTTTGAGGCTGTTTTCTCAAAATAGGGATAATACTGCCTTCCTTAAAGTTTTGTTACAAAAAATAAATGAAATTATATATGTGAAATACTTAGCACCAGTTCTTATTTAGTACAACTAAACACGAAGAATTAGTTAGAAATTAAAGAGTTTCTTCCAATGGTCATTGTCAACATATTCAGTAATCTAAAGATTCTCTGAGCACTAGTATTAAAGAAATTCATATTATTTAATACAATGTTGGCAGTTTAAATGAATTTCAGCATTGCATGCAAAAGCCTTATGTTAATTTAGAATAATGAACTACTTCTTTAGGCCAAAGAAAAGGAAGATACTCAGCATAGAATATCATTAGACTGCAAAAATTAATTTATTAGGTAAATATTTTCCCCATGCCATTATTCTTCTGATAAGTGCTTGCAAAATCCACAGTAAGCACAAATGTATATTATCTTGTTAAGCAAATCTGCGTTATGCAGTGAAAGGAAATAAAATCTCTGAGTAGCTTTTCAAGGTATGAAATAGAGTCAGGAGTCAGCACGAATAAATAGAAGTAGTTTTTGTCTGGGCAAGTGATGAATTGACCCAAGAACTGTGTAACCAGAGTGAAGACTAAAAATAATACTGTTGCATATGTATCCATAGAGGCTCCACCCTAGTCACTGGTATCAACTCTGTTATCAGATGGCAAGAGAAAACCATTAAAGCCTTGAAGCACAGCCAGTTCTGCTGCAACAAAGTTTAATGGCTGCCTCCCAACAGTGCTCAGCTGGTCATCTAACAGTGGTTGATAACAAAAGTCAGATACCTCCCCAGCTGCTGTCCACTGCACTGAAATGGGCTGTCCCAAGGGCAGACAGATGAAATTCTATTAAAAAGTCACTGAAGGAGAAACTTAAGTAGTGCCATACAGTTTGCTGTTGACTGCGGGGAAGACAATCACGGCTGACAAAGGAGCCAACCATAGGTGTGTACAGTGTTTTGACAGTAATTAGAGATGAAGAGCTCACTTCCAGGAGAAGCAAAAAGCAACCAGTGAGGCAAAGTAGGAGGCAGAGGTAGCTTTACAGAGAAGCAAATGAAGCTTGCTATGGCGTCTTCCAAGGCACTAGACAGGGAGCTAGCACTTGGATTCACACAGTCATTTGTTTTTGTAAAATTTTCAGAAGTACCATATTTTAACAACAGCTGGTTGAGATCACTGTCTCTTTCTCTCTCACCTCAGTCTCCATATCACAGTTCTCTTTGTGTGGAGGGTACTGAAGCTCTCAAGAGCATTTTTGAGATCCAACTACAGGGAAGTTGTGTTGGGCAAACATTTAGTTTGGGTTTAATGGGATATATTTATCACTTCTGTGTATTATTTAAATTCTTGTCTTGGTGGAGGAAAATTAGGAATACTCCTATTACTGGGAAGACTCAGCCGGCATCAACACAAAGCAGTTTGCATCACAAACATGTCCTGTGCTCTGGACCTGGAAGAATGTAGGCAGTGGAGGTGAAAGAGGCTAGTCTGTGGGAAATTCTTCCTGGTTGTTAGATAGGCAAAATGTAAAGTAGAGGATTCACTTCCTTAAAATTCCTAGTCAATAGAAGTTCTCTGCTGTTGGGAAAATATTTTGTAACTCACAGTATAAAATTATAAAGCACCATATATTTTCATGGGAATTATAAGAAACAGAATTTATCAGAATTCCTGTGTTTGGAGAGTCTAAGCTTATAGTACAACAACAAACAGTAAATACGTCTGTGTAGGAAATCTTATGTTTTCATTTTAATTTTAAAAAATTGGATCACCATACTTAAGGAAAAACGTTTTTGTAGTCTCTCTGTAGAAAATATTATAGACATACCATTATGAAGAGGCAATCAAAGAATTTGCCATTATAACATGTAGGAAAATAAATCTTACTTGTGTTTCAGGTAGTTAATACAACTGTTTTGTTGTATTCTTTTTATGTTCTAAAGAAATATTCATTTTGTAGCTAATTTTGTATTCTTTTATTTAAAGAGGGCTCCCCTCAAAAGTTAGTTACGCTTACTATCAGTGTTTTCAATCATTTCAAATTTCCTTTCCTGCTATTGTTCTATTAAGAGCCTGGTCTCTCTATGATAAAATAATGCCAGTTTTCTTAAGAAGAATATTTATATGTATACAAAAGTTATGTATATCATTATATATCTTTGAAAAGTTATCAAAGTATAAGATATATATCAAAAAGTATACAGATCCTAAGGATATAGCATGATAAACTTCCCAAGTTTCACAAACTGAACACATCCATTTAACCAGACCCAAGAAGAACATTAATAGAATCTCAGATTCTCCCCTGGAACTCCCTGAAGTCTCTCTACTCCCCTCTAAAGGATAGCCACTCATGACTTCTAATGCCATAGATTAGTTTTCCTTTCTTTTTTTCTGAACTCTATATAAAATGAATTATACAATATTTATTCATTTGTGTCTGACTTCTATATCAATGTTTGTAGCTATAACTTTTTTATCCTCATGGCTGTAGTGTGTTCCATTGTGTGAACAGATCAAAATTTATATGATTTACTGTTGATGGGAATTTGCATAGCCTCCAGTTTGGGGCTACTACAGATGATATTGTTATGAATACTCTTGAATATGCATGTAAACGCATGTACATATTCTAGCTGAGTATATATGCAGGAGTGAACTATTGGCTTATAAATATCATTGAATTTTAAAAACAAAATTAATTGCCATGAGTTAGTTTTATTACTGTGTTTTTAAATCTCAAACCAAATTAAAACTCATATGAGTTGTTGTATATTATAATTTTAATATTGAGTTTAAATTTTATTATGCCTTTAGCTATAAGATGATACATTTTGTTCAAATATGATGTAAGATGTTACATTTTATTTAAAAAGTAATAAATGAAACCTCCTTTAAATTGCTGTTGGGAAGGCTAAAAGGGGGAGATCTCAGGTCCTACCACTCATTGCCATCTGCAGACCCCAGCCAGGAAGAGATGTATCTTGCATCTCCAACTGGAAGAAGGTTACTACTTTGCTACTCCAGCAGGGGGAAGGAAGATTTTCTCCTTGTCTGGTAATAGCCCAACCAATGAGAGACTGTCACAACTGAGCCAATGAAAAGCCACAAAACTTTACTCCCAGTTCCCTCCAATGGACTCTTTGTTTATAACAGTCCCTCTCAACTTCCCCATTTCTTCCATATGAGAGCATTCCTCTCCTTTGTTTCTCCAAACTTGACTATGGTTTTTGTCATAGCATGCTTGTCCCAAATTACAATTCTCTGCTATTCCTGAATAAACCCATTTAGCGGTAAAATAACTTGGCCATTTAGTTTTAAAAACTAAAACTTAAAAACTCAAGGACACAGATAGCCAAGATGAATAGAAGAGGCAGAAACAGAGCATATAATTCTGGGTCTGGAGTATTATCTCTTTTACTGATGGTCAGAGAGATTTGGGGATTAGATAGGGTGACCCCAAATCTCATTTATACCCAGGATTTTGGTATACTTATTAGTAGCACTCCTAATGTCACCTAGGATAAGAAGAAACACTTGAGCCTCTGAAATTACTACTAAAATGCCAAAAGGCAGACAGAGAGTCCTTGGCTGAGAGGGCAAGCAGGAGACACTTCGGACTTTTTGGGGTTGAAGGCTAACAATTATTGGTAATTGTTCTATAGGTTTTGCAATCCACTTAGTCTCCTGCTTCATCTCAGGAATAGTAACACTCTGCATTGAGAGTCACAGTTACAAACAAGGGAGAGAGCAATGAAACAGTGCCCAGACGCAGGGTGAACAAATGTGGGCCGTTCACATGGGCATGGGGACTCAGGAGAGGAGGAAGGAGAGAAGAAGATTTGAAGCCTGGAATTATTAATTAGTGATGGAAAAACTGAGTCATGAGGACACAGCAGAGCTATGAAAACAAACAAAATAGTATACAACAGAATCAACCTCTTGCTTCAATTTGGCATTCTGATTGTCTATGGAACAGTAAATATGGGAAAAATTAATCCAGACTTATTCTCCTTATCTGAGAGTTAAATTCTATGCAACAGCACGTTCTTCAAAATAGAAAGCAGCCGTGGTCTCAAAGAGTTAAAATGACAGAAGCTGAAGCGTTTAGTATCCTCACTTAGCACACCTATGGTTTATAGCTCCATAATATTTTACTCGGGGCCAATGAACTCTAAAATGATCTTTAGATATTTAGAGCTTCTTGCACAATGGGTTTCAGCTCCTGTTTCTATTGTGCAGATTAACACTGCATACTGAGAAAGTATTTGCAAAATTAAATGTTGATATTAATAGAAAAAAATTGATTCTCTCTTGTGTTAACAGCCAATAGATATATATTGTATACCTACTGTATTGGGGTTGTTCTATGTATTGTACAGGAAATAACTCTATGCAGTAGGTACTATTATAACTCCTATTGTACAAAAAAAAATATTTTAAAGGAAACTGAGGAAAACAAAAGTTTAAATAACTTGCTCATATTCACACAGTTTACAAGTGGAAGAAGCTTTGATTCAAACCCAGAAAGCTGGGTCCCAGAGCTCAAATGCTCAGCCACTATGATGTAACTCCATGAGCTAAACTGTGGCAGGTGAGGATTCAGGTAGTTCCCACAGCAATCAAGTGGTTGTAGGAAACAAAGTAGGAGACTTAATGGAAAGAATGTGGTCGTGGGAGCCAAACTGAATTCACTTCTTCCACTTATTGGTTACATGATCTTGGACACAACTTCTGGGGACTTCTGTCTCTTTATACTGACAGTCAGGAACCCAGGCTGACATAGGCTCTACCATCTTCAACCCTTTATCTTCCAATCCTGCTCTCTTCATTGCCAGTTTAGCCAGAAGGAAAGGAAAGGGATATGAAGGAATATGCTTGCAGTTTCATAGGAGATTGGCTGTAAGTGTGGAAGTGAAACTCATCACTTCTGTCCACATTTCCCTGGTGAGATCTTAGTCATATGTCCACTCCTAGCTTCAAGGGAAGCTGAGAAAAGTAGTCCATAGCTTGGCACCTACACCCTAGCCACAACTCTATTACTCAGTGTTATGGGCTCAGTTGTATGCCCCCTAAACTTATATATTAAAGTCCTAACCCCTAATACTCAGAATGTGACTAATTGGAAATAAGATTTTTAAAGAGATGATTAGGTTAAAATGAGTCCATTAGGGTAGATCCTAATCCAATATGGTGGATGTCCTTATAAGAAACTTAGAACACAGACACACACAGAGGGAAGACCATGCGAAGACATAGGGACTAAATAGCCCTCTGCAAGCCAAAGGAGACAGGCCTCAGAAGAAACCAATTCTGCTGATACCTTGGTTTCCAACTCACCTCCAGAATTACAGACAATAAATTTCTGTTGTTTAAGCTACCCAGTCTGTGGCACTTTGGCAGCCCTGGTATAGTAATATACTAAAGAGGAAGGACAGATGTGAGGAGACAACCAGCAGTGTCTGTTGCATTATGTGAACTATAAATTGGTTACTGTCTTAGTTCAGGCTTCTATAACACACTGTCATAGACCAGGTAACTTAAACATCAAGTATTTATTTCTCACAGTTCTGGAGGCTAGAAGTTGGAGATGAGGCTTCCAGCTTGGTTGGGTTCTGGTGAGAGCTCTCTTCGGGGCTGCAGACAGCTGGCTTCCCTGTGTATCCTCACATGGCAGAAAGAGAGCTAGCTATCTCACTGGCTTCTTCTTATAAAAGCACTAATCCCATGTACTAGGGCTCCACCCTCATGACCTGATTACCTCCCAAAGGCCCCACTTCCAAATACCATCCCATTGGGATTAGGATTTCAGCATACAAATTTTGGTCCAGGAGAACAAAAACATTCAGTCCATAACAATTACTATACCATCCATGAATTTAGTTAGAAACTATAAACAAATTGTTCAAAGTACTTTAAAAACAGAGACCTCCAGATTAGTCCCCCTGCCCTTCAACAGCGACCTTTTTAAAACATGGATTATTTTACTCTTCTGTGTGAAAACTTCGAATAATTTCTCATTTCATCCAGCACTAAACTGAATGTCCTTGTGCCTTACAAGGACCGACAGCATCTGGCCCTCCACCAACTCCAACCTTGGCTTCTATGACGCTTCTCATTCATTTTGCTCCAGACGCATTGGTCTTCCAGGCATGCTCTCGCCTCAGGGCTTTGCTGTTTTCTTTCTAGGAATGCTCTTTCCCAAGAGAGCCACATAATTTACTTTTTTACTTACTTTGCATGTCTGCTTAAAAGCTATTTTCTTCCCTGAATGTAAAATCACAACTGTCCCCATGTCTATGCAGCACTCTTGTCAACCTTACCCTGCTTTGTTCATCCCTACAACGCTTATTGTTACCTAATATATCACTTATGTATTTATTTGTGTAGTTTGTCCTGCCTTCTAGAATGCACTAGGAGTTCATAGAGTTTGTTTTTTCCCTGCTGTAGTCCCAGCATCTAGAACAGCTCAGATAAACCTTTATTGATTGGATACATCACCAGATATTTTCAGACATCTATACAAGTATTTTTTTCTGGCACAGAAAAACCTGAATTGTAAGCCAAAAGATGAACAATCTTAAGGAGATACAGAGAGGAGCCAAAGAAATGCGGGGATGGTTATGGAAGGAATCTATTCTTAGTATTTCCCCAAAATCAAAGTATCTTTTCAGACGCTTCTTTCTGTACTGTAAATCAAATCAAAGTCTTCTAAAGGGTGAGGACCACTTAATCTATTTTATACATACGATATGCTCAATATATGTTTGTAGAATAAATAAATAGTACGAGATCTCTGTGTATTTCTTTTCCCTTGGTTTGCAAGTGTCTTTCTTTCCTGATCTTTGTTTCCCTGACTTCACATTAATTCCACCACCTTAAGGTTGTCTTCATTTCAAGTTCATTTTTCATTTTTTGGCTTGTCTCTTTAGATTGTCGTGACCTGTTTCAGAGCATGTATTCTCACAAGTTAGACCAGTTTTCCTCTGTGTGATAGCTCCCAAATCCAGAAACCCAGACTGATCCTTCTCTTTTCAAACCTCAGTCTTACGTATTAAACTGCCTGCTGCATATTTACACGTGGAAGTCCTGTGGTCACTTCAACCTGACCCATTAACATCCCCCTAAACCATGTCACCCTTCTAAATCCCTACTGTGGTTTTGGGTACCACCATACTCCTAGTAACTCAGGCTCTAAACCTGGGAAGCCCCCTTACCTTGGCCTTTGTTAGCATTGCATTCAGGAAATGTTTTGCATACTGGCCTGTGTGTTTAAGATTAGGGGTTTGTACCTTAGTATAACTTTTGTTTACTTGTCTAATTTAGTTTGGGAATTTCATTCATTCATATTTATTGTGGCCCCTGATAGTATGTATTTCATCCTGCCATGTTATATTTTACTGTTTGATCTCACTTTTTTTTTTTTTTTTTTTTGCAGTACGCGGGCTTCTCACCGTTGTGGCCTCTCCCGTTGTGGAGCACGGGCTCTGGATGCGCAGACCCAGCGGCCATGGCTCACGGGCCCAGCTGCTCCGCGGCATGTGGGATCTTCCCGGACCGGGGCATGAACCCGTGTCCCCTGCATCGGCAGGTGGACTCTCAACCACTGCGCCACCAGGGAAGCCCGCTAATATTCCTTTGTATATATATCTTCCACATCTTCCTTATCCATTCATCCATCAGTGGACACTTAGGTTGTTTTCATATCTTGGCTATTGTAAATAATACTGTAATGAACATAGGGATGCATACATCTTTTCCAATAAGTGTTTTTGTATTCTTCAGATAAATACAAAAAGGTGGAATAGCTGGGTCACATGGTATCAATAGTTCTATTCTTAATTTTTTGAGGAACCTCCATACTGTTCTCCATAGTGGCTGTACCATTTTACAGTCCCACCAACAGTGCACAAGTGTTCCCTTTTCTCCACATCCTTGTCAACATTTGTTATTTCTTGTCTTTTCAATAATAGACATTCTAACAGGTGTGAAATTATATCTCATTGTGGTGTTTTGATTTGCATTTCCCTGATAATTAGTGATATTGAACATATTTTCATGTGCCTGTTGGCCATCTGTTTGTCTTCTTTGGAAAAAATCTATTCAGATCCTCTGCCATTTTTTAAGCTGCTTATTTGCTAATTAGTAGACTATTTTCTAGAACAGTTTTAGGTTTACAGAAAAATTGGTTCTCATATATCCTCTATCACACAGTTTCCATGTATTATTTTTAATCATTTATAGTTATATTTATCTTTTATGATGTATAATGCCTTCACTATTGTAGGAATTCATTTTGTAAAGAACTACACTGAAATTTATGGCCCAAATGTCAATAATTGCTTAAGCTTAACAGTATAGTCAACTGATTTCTACATTCATGTACTTTAATATTCATGTCTTCTTTCTGGATTAATTCTGGAGCAATGAAATACATCTTGAGTAATTTTTTTTCTTGAAACACATCTCAAGTGATTCATTTCCTGACTGTGACTTTTCAGGTCCAGCAAAAACCACTGTTTCTCAAATATTTGCAAACTAAGTGGCTGGGTATAGAGTCCTAATTACAAATCCTTTTTGTTTCAGGACATTGAGGTCATTGCTGCATTTTTCTAGCGTTTAGTGTGAAGGCTGAGAAGTCCCATACCAGTCTGAGTCCCAGTTATTTGTTTTGTTTCTTTTTTTTTTTCCTGTGGAAACTTTAAAATTTTACTCTTTATCCTTAAATTCAAAAATTTCATCAGGATATGTCTGGATAGGCCTGTGTTTCCTTACTCCTGATCAGTCCATCAAAGATTTTTCCATTGGAACACTTGGATCTCTCTTCAGTTCAGGAAATTTTTCTTGTATTAATTGCTTATATCTACCTCTCTGTTTTATTCTTTCTTTTCATTTTTATAGATGGTTATTGAATCTTCTAACATTCTCCTCTATGGCCTTTAACTTATTTATCTTTAATATTTTCTATGTCTTTGTCTTCTGTATGTCCTGGGAGTTTCCTTAACTTTATTGCTCACATTAATTTGGCCTTCAGTTCTATCCATTTTGTTGTTTGACTCATATGTATAGGTATGTATGTGTGCTTGTTTTGTTTTGCAATTATATTTTTATTTTCTAAGAACTCTTTTATTATTCTCTGACTGTACCTTCTTCCCAAGCAGCTTGTACTTGATTCATGGCTTTAATAGCCTCTTCAGTCTTTCTGAGGATGCATTAAAATGCTTACATTTCCTACAGCTCAGCTCTTCTGTTAGATAATCTTTTATGATGTTGGCTTTCCTTAAATGCATGGAAATTCTTTTGTTCTTACAGATTTGAAAAGGAAAGATTGCATTGATTTGTATATGTAGCTAGTGTAGGTTTTCTTAAAAGTTGTATATGTCTGATTTCTTACCAGCCCATCCTTCCAAATGATGGGGAAATCTGATTAGACCCTTAAGTGAAAAGTGCAAGATTATGCTGTGTGATGTGCTCCAGCTGCCGAGCAAGACAGGGACCTCTTCCAAATGCCAAAATATAAAAGGTAGAACACTTGAGTGTATTTCACTGCTGTGTTGAGCCATTTATTCCCTCCCATCTTCATTCATCTCATGTCTGTGTGGGTTTAAAATCACCCAGGCTCTGCATTATTTTGTTTTCTGCCTCAAAACCATGTTGAGCTTTTACTATCCCTTCTTACCACCTCTCTAGGGTCAACAGAGTCTCCATTTTGTTTTAAAAGCTGTTCTCATTAGGTTTATATCCTGGAGGCAAACACTTCAGCTAGCTGCCCTATATAGAACCCGGCAGGCTGTTTCATAACCTTTAAATTAATCATTACGCTAGTCATCTATGGTGAGTTTCTAGTCCTGGGCCAGTTTATTCTGACTTGAATCCTGCAACCCTCTCCTGTGCTTGTTTCAGGTTTCTCAGTTTTGACTTCTTTCTCAACCAGATCTCCAAACTTCCACTAGTCTGCTGATTCACACTTTCATTTTTTCAGCACGATTATGGATCTTGAAAAATCTATCTCCTTGGGCTTCCCTGGTGGCGCAGTGGTTGAGAGTCCGCCTGCCGATGCAGGGGACATGGGTTCGTGCCCCGGTCTGGGAAGATCCCACATGCCGCGGAGCGGCTGGGCCCATGAGCCATGGCCACTGAGCCTGCGCGTCCGGAGCCTGTGCTCTGCAACGGGAGAGGCTGCAACAGTGAGAGGCCCGCGTACCACAAAAAAAAAAAAAAAAAAAGGAAAAAAAAAGCCCTATCTCCTCTGTTGTTTCAAGAAATGTTGTAACACAGAGAAAGTAAATGAATATATTTGCCCACTGTCTTGAGCCAGAAAACTTATATTTTATACACTCATTCGTAACTGATAATCTCACACTCCACCACACACCCATACATGCGGAAGCAGTTATCAACTTTTCTGAGTTTTTATTTGAAATGCCTTTGTTTTCTTTATACTGGCATGTCCACAAACTCAGTTAAAGCCTGTACTATCTCATACATAATGATTTTAGTAGTTCCCTGCTTTACTTATGCTTAGTCATGCCTCCTCTAGATGATCAGCATAATATCCAGGGCTGCAGGATGACTTGTCTTGACTTGGCACTTTTGCCCTGTGGTCTATTAAATACAATGAAAAATCATATTTAATGACTATGTTGATATAAAGATGAATACAATCTAGGTTGTATTTATTATTGTATTCATGATTATTATATTCATTTTGACATTCTGATTTAAAATAAATTAAAATTAAAACATTTTTGTGGGTCCCTAAAAGTATGTGGCCTTTAGGCACTGGGCCTACTATGTCTAATAGATAAGTTGGTCCTGATAACATTCCTAGCTTAACCTTTACAAAAATTTCTTTTTCTTCATGTCAGAGTGTGCCTGTGTGTGTGTGTAAAAATCATGGACTTTCCAGTACGTATAGGCTAAAGCTGAAATTCTTTTAATGCCTTCTCAGTTAATATTCAAAACCCTTCATAATTTATTCTAAATTATTTTTCTAGCCATACTTCCCACACCTTTTTAAAAAATAAATAAATAAATTTATTTATTTATTTATTTATGGCTGCGTTGGGTCTTCATTGCTGCACACAGGCTTTCTCTAGTTGTGGCGACTGGGGGCTACTCTTTGTTGAGGTGCGCAGGCTTTTCATTGCAGTGGCTTCTCTTGTGAAGCATGGGCTCTAGGCGCGTGGGCTTCAGTAGTTGTGGTGCGCAGGCTCAGTAGTTGTGGCTCACGGGCTCTAGAGCACAGGTTCAGTAGTTGTGGTGCACAAGCTTAGTTGCTTGGCAGCATGTGGGATCTTCCCGGGCCAGGGCTCGAACCCGTGTCCCCTGCATTGGCAGGCAGATTCTTAACCACTGCGCCATCAGGGAAGCCCCTCCCACAGCTTTTTAAGCTAACTTCCTGACCTCTTGAACAAGATTGGAACTTTGTCATCTCTATTCATCTGCCCCTGTTGCTCCATGGATCTAACTGCCCCCCCCCCCACCGCCACACACACAATTCTGCTTTACTTACCAATCCTATCAATCCCACCCAGTATGGAGTGTGATTAAGAGCACGGACTCTGGAGTCAGTGAATTCACATTTACTATGTATGTCTTGTACATTTATATGAAGTTGAGTGCACCAGTCTTAATTATAATATGGGGGAAATAGTTGTTCCTATTGAAAGGGTTTGGAAAGAGTAAGACAATAATAAGAACTGTAAATAACACTTATTAAGCATTTATCATGTGCTGCTTACTTGTCTAAATACTTTACATATAGTATGTGTAAAGAGCTTAACACAGTGCCTGACACAAAGTACTCAAGGATTCAATTATTCTCCTACAGTATTACTCAATATGGCAAATACTAAAAAAGAAATCTTTCTGGACAACATCAGCCACGGGGATTGCTTTCTCCTCTGATTTCCTGCCGCATGTATTATGCACATTCTTCATCTGATTGTTATCATATACGACTTAAAAACAGGGATAGTGCTTCATACATCATCTCGTATCCCTTGTACAACTTGTCTGAGCCTTGCAGATTGTAGAAGTCCATTATGCATCAGTTGATTGAGTGCTTTATTAATTTTATGATTTCTTCATGTCCAGCAGCCAAAAGTCCACTCGACCACCACATATTGGGAGAAAGGCAGCAGAGCTGTTGGCCGCAGCGAACCCGTAACAAAGAACCACCGTGCAAGTTTCCATTCATCTTGCTCTGCTATTAGCAGCACTTCAGCCTCCATACTAGTGTGGAATAGAATCTGGGGGGCGTGCCTTTCCTCACATACGACTAGTGGAAAACCGTTTTCCTACCATCTTTGGAGTGCTAAGGCCACCCAAGAGGGAAGGACAGGTGGCTGATTTAATGGTGCAATTTTCCTCTGAAATGCTATAATTTACCACCAAAATATTTCCCTTAACCAGAAACCACAGTGGTTAAAATAACACGATTAGTCATCTTTATCACTAAAGATTTATTCTCTGACTTATTCCCCTTGAGGTAATTACAAATCCTCAGACTAATTTTTCTTAAAGCAGTAGTGACTGATTTTCTGCTGGACAATTAGAGCAGAGGACTGAGAACCAGAATAGGAGGGAGGTGAGGGAGAGAAAGGCCTGGGAAAAAGAGGAAAGGGCTTCACAAATGGGAAGTGAGGGGAGCAGAAGACAAGCTTTGCCTTCTTCACCACATGGCTCTGCTCGGAAGTCACACAGCACTCTGGACGAGAATGCAACCTAGCAGTTCTAAAACGCAGCACAGACCAGAACTTCCAGACCAAGATTAGTGAATATGACCCCAACCTTCTCACTTGCTATGAAAAATATGTGACTCTGACTAACATAGATTGAAAAGGTTAAGACGACTCAGATACCTTTCTCTGAATTCTTTTCACGCCTAGCTATAAAATGTTGCCCCGATTTATCATGTTTTCATGCGATATGTGTAAAAGAATTATTGAGTGTTCTTTATAAAATTTTCACAGGCATTTCTAAAGCAATGGACTGTATATTTGGTAACACTGTCTACATACCTCTATTATCTCAATAGCCACAAATCCTATCTCTACTCTCCTGTGTTCATATACCTTCCCTGGGCTGCCTGACCATCAGAAGGTTTGTAAAAGCTGGATACAGTGAAAGGAAACAAGCTTGGAAACGGTCACTGCTGAGAGGTGTTTTGTGAGGAAGATGTTACATTGTGACTGGAAGTAAGGCATGGGAGTCACACAGGTTTGGGTAGAGCTGTGGTCCCATGTTTTGTGCCCTTGCACAAATCTCATCACTCCTTGGAACCACAATTATTTTAACCATAAAATGGGAAAACAGTAAATGACTTAGAGTGTCCTGTGAAGATTAAATGGGATCATGTTTATGGAGCCTCTGCTTCTGACAGAGCTGTCGAGAGGCCATGGTGGAGGAAAGTGCCCTGAAGACTGGACTAGAGGGCTGCTGTCCCACTGAGTCCCGGACATCCCCATCCAGGAGAACTAAGGAAAGTATTTCTGAAACCCCCAAGGGAAGTGTGTAAGTGCTGAATGAGCTGTGGGTAACTAAGGAAGACAGAAGGCAAATTCCACAGCTGCATGGCACCTAGCCATGCCTGTGGTGGAGCGAGACCATCAGCAGCAGATGCAGCAAGGGCAGAGAATATCACAGACAGATAGTGAAAGTATCACTCCTGTGGGCTTAATACGTGAAGAGTACTGTACTGAGTGCTTTCCTAAGTTATCTTACTGAATCCTCACAACAATCCCTCCAAGTTCTGCTATTAATTTACACAATTTTTTTTTTTTTTTTCCGGCACGCGGGCCTCTCACTGTTGTGGCCTCTCCCGTTGCGGAGCACAGGCTCCGGACGCGCAGGCTCAGCGGCCATGGCTCACGGGCCCAGCCGCTCCGTGGCATGCGGGATCCTCCCGGACTGGGGCACGAACCCGTGTCCCCTGCATCGGCAGGCGGAGTCTCAACCACTGCGCCACCAGGGAAGCCCTAATATACCCATTTTACAGATGACGAAAGAGAAGAACCAAACAAAGTGTCAGTCACCAGCCTATGATTGCAGAGCAGATAAGAAATAATAAAGTCACATCTCAGTGTCTGGCTCAGAAGACTGCCCTCCACTGGCATCAGGACAATGGCCCCAGGAACAGGTATTGCCTCCAGGGAGACATCAAGGAGAAGAGGGAAGGGAAAAGACTCTTGGATTGAGTAAATTTGCTTAAAAGAACATGCATTTTAAACTAGAGGTGACCCAGACATCTTCAGAACTTCAGTCTGGGTCTTTTTTTTTTAATATCTTCCATGTATCTAACTCTACATGCTCAATCTTTTCTCTAGCTTCTTAAATACATGGAATATTCCATAACTATCTGACCTATAGTTATAACAACAGTTTTAATGCCCTTGACTAATAATTCTATCATCTGTGTCATTTCTGGAACTGTTTCTATTGATAGATTTTTCACCGTATTATGAGTCATTTCCACTGTGATATTATGATTTATAATAAGGAATACATATTCGGTCTTTGTCCCTGTTCCTGGCACAGAGCTCCTAAAACCCTTGGGATTTCATAAGTGATAAGAGTGAGGTAAAGGGGTCTTTTATTATTTATAAAAAGCCCCTTTCAACTACACCCGAATCTATGTTAATAAGGTGATTTATGGAAAGCCCCTTGGGAAAGGGACTGGTTGCCAGGAGAACCAACCCTGTAATGAAAGTGTTAGAACTTTCAGCCTCATAACCCAGGATCCAGGGAAGGGAGAAGGGATGGAGGTTGAGTTCAATCACCAATGGCCAATGATTTAATCAACCATGCCTATGTAATGAAGCCTCCATAAAAATCAAAAAGGACAGGGTTTGGAGAGCTTCTGGGTTGGTAGATGTGGAGGTGTTGGGTGAGTGATGGCGCCAGGAAAGAGCATAGAAGCTCCAAGCTCCTCACATTCCTGGCCCTATGTATCTCTTCTATCTGGTTATTCCTGAGTTATAGCCTTTCATAATAAACCAGTAATCTAGTAAGTAAAATGTTTTTCTGAGTTGTGCAAGCTGCTCTAGGAAATTAATCAGACCCCAGGAGGGGGCCGTGGGAACCTCCGATTTATAGCAGTTGGTCAGAAGCACAGATAACAACCTGAACTTGAAATTATTAGCATCTGAAGTTGGGCCGATGCAGGTGCAGTCTTGTGGGACTGAGCCCTTAAGCTGTGAGATCTGACACTAACTCCAGGTGGGTACTGTCATAATTGAGTTATTTGTAGGACACCCAGCTGGTGTCACAGAATTTCTTGGCGGGGGCGGTGTGGGAACGCCACACATTTGGAATACAGAAGTGCCAGAAGTGAAGTATTCTGTGGGTAGAGTACTGAGATTAGAGGAGACCAACGGGAGTGGTTTTCCTTTACATCCACTTATTGCATAACTGGTAGATTTTTATTGGATGCCAGACATGGTAAATTTTAACTTATGTGGTACTAGATATTTTTGTATTCCCATAAATATTTTCTGATTTTAAGGAAGCAGCTGAGTTTCTTGTAAACAGTTTGAACCTTCTGAGGCTTGCCTTTAAGCTTTGTTAGGCAGGGTCAGACCAACCTTTAGTCTAGAGCTGATTTTGTCCCACTACCCAAGGCAAAACTGTGAGAATTATGAGCTTTTCTACACTGGCTGGTGGGAACACAAAGTTTTCCTGGTTCTACGTGAGCTCCAGGAATTATTCTCTCTGCTCCTTTTCAGTGACGTTATCTATAAACTTAAGTAGTTTCCTTCTCGCATGTGCTGATTAGTACTGAACTGAAGACTTGAAGGGGAGCCTTTGCAGATCTCTTACTCTCTGCAGTGTTCTCCTTTCTGGGACTCTGTCCTGAAAACATGAACCAGCTGGTCTTCCCAGATTCCCAGCTCTATCTCCTCAACTTAGGGAGAGCTCCAAGATCCACTTGGGTTTTCTCTCCCTACATTGCATCCTTGAAACTCCTTCCAGGCTGTAAACTGGGGCAATCATAGGGCTCATCTGATTTGTTGCCCCTCTTCTCAGGGATCGCCTGCACAACCTGGTATCAAATGTCTGAAACTGTTGTTTTATAGTTTTTGCCGAGTTTTTTTTAGTAGTTTCAAGTAGGAGAGTAAATCTAGTCTCTGTTACTCTATCTTAACTGAAAGCAAAAATCCTTCTCAATAAAGCCAGTTTTAATGCTCTTTAATCCAATATGCTTAGCATGGGAAAGGGAAGTTACAAGTAGATAAAATATTCTTGATTTTGAGTATGTGTGTGGTTGTACGTTGCATAAAGGAATTTCATATGGTGCACTTGGAGAGGCAAGAAATAAACTTGGAAAAGTGCCAGGGTCAATAGTTGTTTTGTCATTTCTCTGAGGGTCATGAATCTATATATTCCAATGCTATCAAGGCCTGTCTTCCAACAATAAGTTGCAATATTTATTCTGAGTTTCTTGACCTAACTGACATATCAAATTTAGTCATACAAATTCTTTCACGTAAAAGTCACATGATATTTTTCTATAAAAGAGTTTTATAGACACTATTACTGAATTATAAACTATGAACCTAGTTCAATAGCATATAGATTCTCTGAAGACCTGCTAATGGAGTTTGACACACATCCCCTTTCATTACACTGAGTGTCAATACATGGACAACAGTGTCTTTTGACAATGATTTTGATGCACTTGTAACTTCAATTTTTTGCCAAGTGAAAATGAACTCCTTTCTAGAGATTATAGTTTCTGCAGAGAGTACAGAAAATCTTAGCCGACTAAGCACTTGTCCATTATTCTTTTATATACTACTGGGAATTTAATTGATTAAATGGATTTAATTGAAGCAGAATAGCTTTTTGTTCCCATGAATTCTATTTAGCTATAATTATTAATTTTCCTTTAATCCTTTAAGCAACTGTACATATTTATGACACAGTTTTAACTGTTATGAAAAAACAATCTTTCTATAACTTTATCAGTTAAAAATGTATTCCATCATTTAAATGATTTTATTACACATTGAAGTTTTTAATAATAGCCAAGGAATATTGCTCCAGTCCTGTAGAAGAGAATTTGATGCACCTAATGCTAATAGCAATAAACACCAACACTTACTGAACATTTACTATATACTAGGCATGCAATTACAAGTCTGTAAGCTCTTGTTCTGAATATTTATTTTGCAAAAACTCACAGCAATTTATATTCATGAACCTGTTATGTATGAAGCCTAATACCTGAAGACTTCAGTACATGCATACATTTTTTTCTCCATTTCTCAATATTTGAGTTCCTGGCGTTACCATGAGTTGGGTACTGCCACTGTTGCAAGTGACATATATATATATGGATATATAGATATATTTATTTATAAATATATAAATCCATGAGTAAACCTGTGAGGTGGCTACTATTAATTAAAGTAACTAAGCCATGCCCTGGCAAATGTCAATGCTTGGGTTTGAACCTAGGCTACTGACATCTGTCCCTGAGCCTTTAATCAGAACAGTAATAGCTAATCCTATTGAATACTTCCTCTGTGTTAGGCACTGTTCTAAGTGTTTTATATACATCAACCCATGTAATCTTTACAACCACCCTAGAAGGTAAATACAATTATTATTTCCATTTTACAGATGAGGAAACTGAAGCCCCAAGAAGCAGAGTAACTGTCCAAAGACATGTGATTGATTACTGGCAGAGCACCAACCCAGGCAGTGTCACTCCAGAGCCCACGTTCTCCAGTACTGTCCTCCCAAGCCTCCCTGTACACATTCCTTCTCCTAATGGCAGAGGTACCTTCCACCAAAGGGAATCTGTGGCTTTTCTATTTCTGCCCTATTTGTCAGGTAAAGGCATGGGTTAAAAGCAAAGGATAATCTTTCATCACTATGTCCAAGCCAATCCCATAAAAGTAGAATTATAAAAAGTTAGGTATTTAGTTCAATCTCTTCATTTTACAGGTGGAGAAACTGAGGCCCAGGTTGGTTAAAAATTTTGTCCAAGGTTAAATAGAGATTTCCAATTTTTGTCAAAGCAGGGCGCTTGGCAGAGTGCTGAGTTCTCTTGTACAACAAATATTGAATGCTCCTCCTCAACAAATATTGGTGGAATTGAATTGGAATTCGAATTCTTTCTTGAGATTATATTAGTGCAAAACACCATGATTAGAAATGCTTTGTAGATCATGTCCACTTGACTGGCTTCTGTGCATTAAGTACTGGTCTTTCTAGAAATATTTAGTACTAGAATCATATTGCCTACTGTTGTACTGATATTCTCACAACTTTCTATTGAGTTAGCCTAGAGTTGTTTTATTTTTTGTGTTATAGTCTTAAATCTCCACCATAGCAGGGAGGTTGTTTTTTCAGAACAGCTTCTCTTGGGTTTAACAAATTAGAATCTATCGATTTTTTGACAAAGTAAAGGGTATTGCTGTACACTCAAGACAGACATGGACTGAACTTTACTCTAGTAGAAATATTTCAGGTAGGTTGTACAAGAAAAGTCATTCAAACAAACCAGCAATTTGAAACAACCTTAAATAATTTGATAGGAAAATTTCATTCACCAGCAAGAATCATTATAATTTTCTCATAAATTAACATGTATTGATATGAATGTTATTCTTTTTTTTTTGCTTCTTGATGGATTTGAAAATGTGTTTACATTTGTTCCTATAAATCGCAAGCACTTTCGAAAGATTTTTTAAAATTATTATAGTTATATTACTTTTCCCGTATTTTAATCAATATTTGTTTTTCAAATTTTTACCTAATGAATAGTATTCTAGCAGGGATGCATTCATATACAAACTTAAATAATGTGGTTTCATTGATTTATTTTTGTTTGCAGACCACAGCATTGATGGAATAGATGTTAGATAATCTTTAAAAACTGAAATTAGAGAACAGAGGCTTAGAAACTCAAACACTTTAAGCTCTCCTGTCTTCTTATAGTCCATTGTGCCTTTATGAAACATAGTTCATTCTGATAATAAATTTCAGAAGAATATTTAAAGCTGTTGTTTCAACACTTAAAACATATGTCTAGATTTTAGCGATTATAGATATCTTTAACCAAAAATGTATTAGAATCCCACTCTATTTAAGGCAATTTTTTTATATAGCCAACAGTTTAAAATTTGAGAAGATAATGCTTCAATTCTAGGGCTCCAACAAAGAATGCTTTACAATTCTAGAAATAATTAAAGTTTCTTTTTTAACTGTTTTTGTAAAGGTTTGCATTTACTTGATTTTTCTTGAAAAGATAAATACTTTGAACTTTTTATGTAAAAAACTGTAGTTATTTTACAGTAAAGCTTTTAATTTGTTCACCTAGTTTCAAACATTTTACATGTATGTATAATTTCTGATATTTCTTTCAAAACATATTGATGAAACATAACAATTACATGATAAAAACATATAAATCATGTGATTAGATGTGATTCAGTAAGTTACCAGTACAAAAACACTTTAAAGACAATCTTTTGGGGCTTCCCTGGTGGCGCAGTGGTTGAGAGTCCGCCTGCCGATGCAGGGGACACAGGTTCGTGCCCCGGTCCGGGAAGATCCCACATGCCGCGGAGCGGCTGGGCCCGTGAGCCATGGCCGCTGAGCCTGTGCCTCCGGAGCCTGTGCTCCGCAACGGGAGAGGCCACAGCAGTGAGAGGCCCGCGTACCGCAAAAAAAAAAAAAAAAAAAAAAAAAAGACTTTAACTTAGAATGCCTGACTATAAGCCCCTGTGGTTATGTTCTCACAAGAGTGTATTGTTTATTCAATCTGTGATTCAGATTGTTTTTGGAAAACTTCTGTGATAAATTACAATGGAGACATATTTTTGTTAAATTTGAAACACAGATAAAATAAATATTACCCACCTCTCCCTCCCCATTCCTCCAGAGTTCTCAGTTATCTGGGAAGGTGGATTATTCATCTTCTAACAGCAAACAATGGTGAGTAAAAAAATAAAAGAAAACCCTATTATCAAACAGTTATTAACAATGACCTTTTGTTCAGCACAACACATCTATAACGTAACAGGCACTGGGAGGAAATGCTTATTCATTTAACAGAACCAGAATTAGCATCAACAAAAAATTTCACCAAGGATTGAAAAATAACTTCTTAAGGGTATATAGTTAACAAACTGTGCCAACTTACAGCTCTTCCTTGAAGATGAGCTTGTCACTAATCAACCTCCACCAATAAGCTATTAGGCAAAGATAACTGTTCTGATATGTCAGATTTTAAGATGTTTATTTAACTGATGACTGATAGTTTCACCAAGTTCTTTTTTTTTTTTTTTTGCGGTACGCGGGCCTCTCACTGTTGTGGCCTCTCCCATTGCGGAGCACAGGCTCCGGACGCTCAGGCTCAGCGGCCACGGCTCACGGGCCCAGCCGCTCCACGGCATGTGGGATCTTCCCGGACCGGGGCACGAACCCGTGTCCCCTGCATCGGCACGCAGACCCTCAACCACTGCACCACCAGGGAAGCCCTCACCAAGTTCTTTTACTATGCAAATATAAGACAAACCAAAACTATCACTTTGGAGAACTAAGGATAAAATACACAGTTTATCATTTTATGTTCCCCCAAAATGAAATTTAAAGGTGATATGTGCCTTAATCAAGGGCAAAAAAAAAAAAAAAGTTAGTTAAACAAATCACTACCTTGCTAATAGAACTATTAATGTGATCAGTGATGTTGATATACTTAGAACTTAATTCCTAACATTCAAATTCAGTGATAACATAAAAAATTAAAATGCATAAAAGTTCCATTTCCTTCAGTTTTAAAAGATGTTAAAATTATTTTCTTATTTTAAAGCTAGAAAAGAAAATAAGTGGACCCACCTCAAACTAAAAAACTTCTGCACAGCAAAGGAAAGAATAAATAAAATGAAAAGGCAACCTACCAAATGGTAGAAAATATTTGCAAATCATATATCTGATAAGGGATTAATGTCCAAAATATATAAAGAACTCACAGAATTCAATAGCAAAACAAACAAACAAAAAATCTGTTTAAAAAATGGGGAGATCTGTGTTTTTCCAAAGACATACAGGTGGCCAACGGGTACATGAAAAGATGCCCAACATCACTAATCATCAGGGAAATACAAGTCAGAACGAGATATCACCTCACACCTGTCAGAATGGCTATTATCAAAAAGACAAGAAATAGAAAGTGTTGACGAGGATGTGGAGAAAAGGGAACTCTTGTACACTGCTGGTGGGGATGAAAACTGGCACGGCCACTATGGAGAACAGTCTGAAGTTTCCTCAAAAAATTAAAAACAGAACTACTGTATGATCCAGCAATTCTACTTATGGGCATTATATGAAAAAAACAAAAACACTAACTCAAATAGATATATGAACCCCCATATTCATTGCACCATTATTTACATTAGCCAAGATACGGAAACAACCTAAGTGTCCATTGATGGATGAATGAAGAAGTTGTGGCATATATATATATACACATATATATATATGCATACATACATACAATGGAATATTATTCAACAATAAAAAAACAAAGAATTCTTGCCATTTGTAACAACAGGGTAGACCTTGAGGGCATTATGCTAATTGACATAATTCAAACAGATACTGTATGATCTCACTTATATATAGATCAAAACAAAACAAAAACAACGACCAAAAAACCCCCAAACATGCTCATAGATACAGAGAACAGATCAGTGGTTGCCAGAGGTGGGAGAGTAGGGAGTAGGTAAAAAGGGTGAAGGGGATCAAAAGGTACAAACTTCCAGTTATAAAATAAATGTCTTGAAGATGTAATGTACAGCATGGTGACTATAGTTAATAATACTGTATTGTATATTTGAAAGTTGCTAAGAGAGTAGGTCTTAAAAGGTCTTGACACAAGAAAAAAAAATCTTATAACTATGTATGGTGACCGATATTAACTAGACTTATTGTGATCATTTTGCAATATATACAAATGTTGAATCATGTCGTGCAACTGAAGCTAATATAATGTTACATGTCAATTATAGCTCAATTAAAAAATAAAGCTAGAAAAAAATTTGGTAAAGAAGACATCTTTATACTTAAACAGGTTTTAAAATTTCAACTTTCAAAATCTCAAATATGATAAAGATTATACATAACACAAATTTTTAAATTAATTAATTAATTTCTTTTGGCAGGCTTCTCATTGCGGTGGCTTCTCTTGTTGCAGAGCATGCACTCTAGGCACGCGGGCTTCAGTAGTGTGGCACACGGGCTCAGTAGTTGTGGCTCACGGGCTCTAGAGCGCAGGCTCAGTAGTGTGGTGCATGGGCTTAGCTGCTCCACAGCATGTGAGATCTTCCTGGACCAGGGCTCAAACCAATGTCCCCTGCATTGGCAGGCAGATTCTTAACCACTGCTCCACCAGGGAAATCCCCATAATACATTTTAGCATATATTTTTCTTTCTTTTTTTCTAAATTTGATAGAGTTGAGGGTGATCATTAAAAATATGCCTTTTCACAGATGTGGACACTGATATCTAGACTAATGAGCCAAAATGATGCAGCCAAGGTGACATTTGCCTTTTAGTGGCATACAAGTATCTAACAGCAATAAGGGTTTACATGTATGAATGTTTATTGTATGTCAGGCACATCCCTAAGTACTTTAGCATAGATTATCTATAACATAAATACTATCATTACTCTATTTTACAGATAAGGAAACTGAGGCACTGAGAAGTATTGAGTTGGCCAAAAATTTTGTTCAGGATTTTCCATAACATCTTACAGAAAAGATGTTAGATGTTATGGAAAAACTTAAATGAAATTTTTGGCCAACCCAATACTTATGTAAAGCAGTGGGGTAGAGTTTGAACCCAGGTACTTTCTTATCTTAGCCATCATAATAACTAGCTTGATTTTTTTCTCCCTCCAATAGATTGTGAGTGCTCTTAGAGTAGGAACCCATATATAATATTGCTAACATGTTTTTCAATTCACCTGTCCCGGAACTGGTGCATAGTAGATGTGCAATACAATTTATTTGTTGATTGATCTTAAAATCATCGAGGTACATGAGCAAAAACTCATCTCAAAGACATTCGCTCCTGTACCACAAATGGATCTATGCTCTAGGACTGACAACTTCTAAAGAGAAATGAGTCTCATTTGTGTGCTAACATTATGTGGTCTCATACCTGTATTTATCTTTCTACTGCATCTGGAGAGAGCTTTTATAAATTCACTGAAAAAGACGTAAGGCAGTGTAGTTTCCAACTGAAGACCAGCGGGCTCAGCTCTAAACTGTCTTTACAAGTGAGAGAAAGTGGTTCTAAACTGCTGTCCAGATGCTGAGGGACCTACAAGTAGACAACAGGTAGGAGAGATATACATACACAAGCCCTACAGACATAGGGGCAACTCCTAGCCACTTCCTCTATAAGCAGCTTCTATAAGGTTCTACCTTTATGTCAAAGAAGTGATGAGGATGTGCTTCTTTCCATAATCCCTACTGTGATTGGGATCAATTGTTAGAGGCAGTGGAGGGAAGTAATGATCATACAAACAGATATTTGGAATCAGTATCATCAAACCAGCTGCCAAAACTGTTTCCAGGAACCTTTATCAATAGCCATGATTGCAACACACAATTGGAGAAAACATCCACACCAAGTTTCTAATATTTATTTAGACAATCAAGTAGTAGTGTCAGATGCGGTTGTCCAGGGGTCTCTGGCATTCTCTAGTATTTTAATATGAGTAACTGTTAATAACTGTGGGAAGGGTAGATAACGTTGGTCTTTCAATATATTTACTGTGTGAATCTGATTGGTATTGAGACTTCAACTTATAAATAGCTGGCATCTCTGGAGGATATGTGGGACTAGAGGGTCTCTACAGAAATAACTCATTTATAAGGAAGACAGAGTCAAGACAAACAGCCTCAAAGGCTATCTCAGAAGGGAAAGATAATCAGCTCAATGTCCTTTATTCAGATCATTAACTGAATTAGCCTGATTGATGTCCTTGCCACAGGGAGAGAAAGAATACATTTAAAGTTTCACTAAAACCTCTGTAGGACAATGGAAATCAAGGCAGCACTGATTTGAAGCCTATCTATCTTTTAGAGGTGGCATCAGTGGGAGGAAAGGTAGGAAGAATATATATTCTCAATCGTGGAACGATAGAGCTTGGGAAGACACTGGCTGAAGCAGCAGGATGGACCAGAAAATAATCTATTATATTCCATGGTCATCAAATCCAGTTGCTGTTGGTGACTTCAGTAGAGGAACAAACAGCTTTATAGAAGTGTTGTAGAGTCCTTGGCAGCTTTGAAATATCTTCAAGGGGGCAGAGGCTGCCTCAGCAACAGACATTGCTACAGGAAACAACAGCAGGGGAGAAGAAAAAAAGCATATGACAGTGAAAGAATAGTACTTGGGAGATGCCCAGGAATAGTTTGAGGTTGACTCTCAAGTGAGGGTTCAAATTCCTGTAATCGGTAGCGGGGCAAACCAGAGATACCACTCTTAGAGCTGAGGAAGCATGGGCTCTATACACTTCACACAAACACAAGATTTGATCAGTTATTAGTGGAGGCATATGGAATCTAATTCCCTGACCAGGGATCACACCCAGGCCCCCTGCATTGGGAGCGCAGAGTCTTAACCGCTTGACCACCAGGGAAGTCCCTCGATCAGTTTTTAAAAATTCAATTGTTTTCCAGTCCTTGGATTTTCATTAGAGGGCATGGCCCAGAAAAGAACCATCTACTGCATTTCTTGTTAAACTTGAAGGGGTTGGGGGGACATTTCCTAATTGTTTTTTTAATAAAAATGTAACAATGCCATTACCCAATCAAGTTTTTTTTTAAAAAAACTTTATATCCTACATATTTCAGCAATCTATTGCTGTATTACAAACCACCCCAAAACTTATTGGCTTAATACAACAACATGAGTTATTTTTCATGCTTCTGCATGTTGGCTGGGCTCAGTTGGGTGATTCTTCTGCTTTTCATGGTATTGGCTGGGTCACTTATGTGACTGAATTTCACTGGTGGCTCAGCTGAGGCTAGAACATCAAAGATGGCCTCCCTCATAATATGTGGCAGTTAATGCTGGCTGTTTTCTGGGGAGCCTTGCATTTTTTTCCATTTGGCCTCTCATTCTGCAGGGCCTTTCTCTCCATGTTGCTTCCTCCACAGGATAACCCAGACTTCCTTACATGGTAGCTGGCTTCCAAGATATCAAAATCAAGAGCTGCACTGTGTAGTAAGGACTAGGCTCAGAAGTCACTCATGTCCCTTTGACAACATTTTATTTGCCAAGGCAAGTCACAGGACCATCTCAGTTTCAAAGTGAGTCTGATGAGAAGAGTGGAAAAGTCACCTGCAAAGGCATGCGCAGGACAGGAGGGATTGTTGCATCCATCTTTAGAACAATCCCACACCGAACAAAATACTTGTGTCATACATTTGAGTTCTAGTTCAATACGATGCGTGACTATTCTTCTATGGGGGATAGAATGATTAATGATTCAGTCAGATGAGCATCTGCTTTCCACTGACGCTCTTCTCAATGGATATTTATTATGTAAATTTACTGAAACACAAAGGATGCTCTATTAGGCTTTGGAGAGAAGTTTACGCTGAAGAAATCAGATGGCTCACTGAAGACCTCTCAATTCATCTGTTTCTCATTCTAGCATCTAAGTACTGATAGGCCACAAATCACAGACTGCCTCAAGAGAAAAATTGAGGTCTGGCTGACATTTTTATTACCTTAATATAGTTTAGTCTTCATTTTCTCTAACTAGAATTATCAAATAAGTGAATATACTAATTCATATCACTAGAAAAATTTAGAAAACAATAGAGAAAAATAAAATTCAACAAATGAAAGTCACTTTCTAATAATAATTGGGGGTTAGAATTTTTGTGTGTGTTTCCTTTGTTGGCTGTCCACAATCCAGATCTGTTCTTATGCCAGGGAATCCCTTATTGTATAGATTTTAGTGGGAGGCAGAACCCAGGCTTCTCCTTGGCAGCCAGTAGGGGTTACATATTGTCTCCCGGGACCGTGACAGCTAGATTGTTGGCACATAACCTAGGAGGCTCCAGCTTGCTGACTGGCACTCCAAAAAGAGAGGAAATGTGCAAAGATACAGGACTGAGATTGCTTACAAGGGTAGAAATAGGATAAAGAAACCCTAGGGCAACATTGTCTAGTTCTCTGCCTGGGTGTTGTGCTACCCAGCCGTCTTTGATTCCTAATCATCTACTGAGTCTGGTGTTTTAACCTTCCAATCTCATTTCAATAAATTATTTCTCCACTTAAATTATTTAGGACCAGGTAATATTTTAACTTTGTAACTATAAGCCCTGACTGAATAGGAGGTGGGAAGATTATTTTACAAATATTTATTGGATGTCTAATAGTGTATCATGCCCTGTAGATACAGCATTAACAACAAACGAACAAAAAAGGACAAATATCCTTATCCTCCTAGAGCTTGCAATCTAGTGAGGGGGATGGGAAACACAACAGGAAGTCAGCAAATAAGAGTCTCAATATCCAAACAGACAAGTAAAATATACGCTATACTCACTATGGAGTGCTAGGGAGAAAAATGAAGCAGGAAAGGGCACAGATTGCTGGGGAAGGGTATCCAGCCAATGGAGGTTTTGTAATTCTAAATACAGTGATTATGGAATCCTCACTGAGAAGACAGTACTTGAGCAAAGGAGATAACGAAGGGCCTGAGGCAGAAGTGTGCCTAGTGGTTTGCTATACACAGAAGGAAGCCAGTGTGGCTGGCGTGGCATGAGAGACTAGTAAATGAGGGCAAAGAAGGAATCTGGTGAAAGCAAAGTATGGACTTGAAGCCATTGTCAGAACTTTGGCTTTCATCCTGAGTGAGCAGGAGAGGTACTAGAGCAGAGGCAAGTCTTGATTTAATTTAGCTTTTAAAGAGATAACTCAGGCTCATATTTTGACACTAGACTGAGAAGGGGAGGTGTGTACTGGTAAGAGTGGAAGCTGGAGACCCACTAATTATCTCAGTAATTTCAGTTAACGGATGGTGGTGGCTTGGGCTAGAAACAGTGAAGACAACTTGTTTATTTATTTTTTGCACTCTGGTTGCTTTTAGTGCTAATATGAGTTTAGAAAAGTAGCAGTAGCTGGCATAGCCTCTCTCACATTATTATAAATTCTTCCTTAAGTCAATGCTTTCCAAAAGCTCTATTTCCTATTGAAGAAGACTCTACTACAATACATTTTCCCATTTGCCTTCCAGTTTTGTTTTTAAGGCTCCCAAATACACTGCCACCCTCCATGGCTGGTTGGTGCAAGAGGCAGCTGCCCACGTGGCATTATTCTGGCTCCCTTAGAGGAATCCTCTAATTCTGGCTGAAGTTTCCTCTACCAAGGAAGTTACTACTCTGGGTTAAGGCTCTGCAAATTTAGTACTTCCCACATGTAAAATATAAAAATTTAACTTTGAAATGCCATTAACACATTAGTTTGGATTCATTTACCAAGGAAGCATTAGAGATAAAGTTTAGGAACAAAAATTGCCAAAGGAGGAATCCTCCACAGTAAACATATGGCTGGAGCAAGAAAAATAGGTCCAGGATTCAGGCTAACAAGGACCATGGTCCCGCATCTGGAAGAGCAAAGAGAAGGTAAAACCAGCATGAAAATACTGCATCTTTCAAAATTATATCTAGAAAAGGGCCCACTATTAAACACACAAGTAATCAGGTTCTACTTGCTCAAGGTCTCACAGAATTTGTCAAACTAAACCCCTTTTAAAAGTTAAGCAGAAATTAAGAAGAAAATAGAATATGCTCTGCCCTTTGTTTTTAATCTCTCTTCCATCTTATAGGGATTCTGTGGGTTTTCAAATGGGAGGACTTGAAAACATTCATTTGCTAGAGGCTGATTTCCAAATCCTTCTAGTTAAAATGTTGAACTTGTGGGTTTCCCTGGTGGCGCAGTGGTTGAGAGTCCGCCTGCCGATGCAGGGGACACGGGTTTGTGCCCCGGTCCGGGAAGATCCCACATGCTGCGGAGCGGCTGGGCCCATAAGCCATGGCCGCTGAGCCAGCACGTCCGGAGCCTGTGCTCCGCAACGAGAGAGGCCACGACAGTGAGAGGCCCACATAACGCCAAAAAAAAAAAAAAAAAAAAGTTGAACTTGTGAGAAACTAGAGGACTGAGGACCAGGAGAGACTAATCTGGGGAAGATGAAAAGTGAAAAATCTTAAAGTCATGTAGTTTCCAAAATATATTTTCAAAGCTAAGTTTCTACTTGTGACTCAATATCTAATTATAAATGAGGATATATATGCTCCAGCCCTCTTACTCTAAAAAGAAACATCTGAATTTATTCTCATTTTTTAAAATGTCATGCAACAAATAAAAATCACCTTTTGTGCTCAATTCTTACTTCTTATAGTAACTGCTGTGATCTCAGAACAAAGACACACCTGCCTACACCCTCCCTGCCAGATTCAAAACTAACTCCTTTGGTAAATATTTGCAGTTATACAGAGGCAGTGAGATGGGACAGAAGAGCAGAAAGTGAATGAGAATTAGCAACGCATTGGTACTCCAGTCACAGGCACATAGATTCAAACCCTGGCTTCTGTGCTCCAGAGATCTGGGGTACTGGACAAGGCTTTTCATCTTTCTGAGCCTCAGTTTCCTCATCTTTCAAAGGGGAGGGATAATGCTTACCTGGAGGGATGATTATAAACATCAAAAGAGATCACATCACAAGTGTCTGGCAGAGTGTTGTTCAGTTAGGATTCATGTGACTGCCAAAAACTCAACTAAAAGAGATTTCAATGCAAGTGGTTTATTTTTCAATAAACACAGAGGTAGGGATTCCCTGGGTTGACGCACATGCTCAATGGCATCAAAGATCTAGGTGAGTTCTCTGTGATTCTCTTGGCTACAGTAGCTCCCAGTAGCATGTCCTTATATGACAATGCCCAACGCAGAAAGGTGGGCATTTATCTCTGCATCTCTATCATCAGAGAAAAATTCTTCCCAGAAGGTCTAGTAATAGCCCTTAGCCTGCATTGGATTACATGCCTGTGTCTGGGCTGCAAGCAAAGCCTGGAAAGTATTTAGTACTTTCCTTTTTTGTATGAGGAGGGCTCTTCAGCAAGAGAAAAACTCGGAGGGAAATGGCAGATGGGTAGAAAGGCAATGATGTCCGTCTCTGGTGCTTGGTTTTGTAATCACTTATCAATGTCAATTTCCTTCTCACTTCAATCAGAAGCGCAATACAGCATATGCTGGCAGACACATCCAGACCCCTCTACCTGCTGTGAATGTTGCAGTGCGCCTGCTGTGAATGTTACAGTGCAGTAGCTCACGTCCCCTCTTTCACACAGAGCTTTCCTCCTGACTCACCACCTAGAGTTCTATTTCTGAAATATAACTAAACTGCCCATTATAAAAACAAAAATAGCAACAAAAAACAACAAAGAAAACTTCCTTTTCTTGCCAGGCTTACCTCTGTAGGCACATGCCGTGGTTAGACAAAGGTACAGACATGAAAGTAGAGCCAGGGTTCCACACTATTTCTTATCTTGAAATTCTAACAAAAGTACACGGCTATCTCGATGATTTTCCCAGATGGAGTTACCTTTGATATGCGATGTGTTGCTTCCTGCTTGTGCTGGCCATATCATTTTGCTCAATCTATTCCACATGGGAAATGACTTTTTTGGTTTAAAAAAAGATATTCCTTCGAAATCCTCTATTTTTTTCAATGAGCAATTACACTAAACTATCAAAATGATCAAATCTAATGTGCACACGTGTGTGTGTATGTGTGTGTGTGTGTGTGTGTGTGTGTGTGTGTGTGTGTGTGTGTGTGTTAGGATGGATAAATGACAAAATACCTAAATGATTTTGTAATCAAAACCTTGCACTTATAAGCTGGTAAGCCCACCATGGGAAAAAACCCCCAAATATCTCAAATATAAAATTAATGAAAAAGAAGGATATTAAATATTTTAAATAAAGCCCTTTCCCAGTTGCCCCAGTGGCAGGGAAGGACAGTGGAGAACAGTGATCCGGGAGAAAGAACAGAGTTAACAGAGAGGAAAGAGTGATGGACCAGTTAGGCTTGGGGGACAGCACTGAAATAGGCTAGAGCCAGTGACCGTATTTAGAAAACAAAGCAGTCAATATTTCACAAAGGGGGCTTAGGAGGAAAGCAAGGCTCTCATTAAAATTAATTGATGAAGATGCAGGTCTTAGAAGCTCTATTTAGAAAAAGTGCAGAGACACATTTAGAAGTAAAACCAAAAAATAAAATGTGGACACCCCAGCACAGACAGCATTGGTAAATGTGCTTTGGAATAGTGAGAATATAGACCAGACTCAGGACAGAGACTATTATCTTGTTTGTAATGCTTCAGGATTCTTAGTAATTTTTTAGTGGGAAGAAACTGGAGGTGACTCACAGGACCAGCTATAATCCCATTAGAGTTAGTTACACATGAATCATCACAGGAAAAAATATAAATAATATAAATATAACCATATGTGGGTATGAGGGTATGTGTGTATACATATTTGTGTGTGTGTGTATATATATATTTTAAACTTACTTAAAATGAATCCTTTAGCCACTGTTGAAACCTACATTGGATTGACATTGCTTGACTGTAACAGTCAAGTTTCTGACGACCAAAATGGGAAAAACAACACTGTCTTAGATCATTTTTTTTTTTAAACCAGCCTAAGTTCTGTTTCAGTGTGCTCTTTATTATAATAACTGGGGGTATGTATAATGTCAAGTGAAGATACAGTTTTGATTTTTAGGACTGGGAGACTTAGATTTATTGGTAGGAAAGAAAAACTGCACATTATTTGGTGATTATTTTCAAAGCGTTTTCTGCATATTTGGTTGGTTCCTCCAAATATATTACAAACACTTTGGGTTAGAAACTGCTTCTCATTTGTTATTTTAATTCTGTGTAGTATATCTCTTATAATAGGTTGCACACAAGATCTGATTAATATATTTTTAGGCTGCTAATTATTCTTCTAGTACAGTTCTTAACTCCTTATTCTTCAGCACATTCAAGAATAAATAACTGTGTTTATTTATATCAGTTTTATTAATTTATTATGTTAATTTGGACATTACAACATTAGTTCATTGCTACATGCCTCATGGATGTTCAATGCAGCCAAAATGTACTAACTGACTTGTCCATCAACCACATGGCCTGAAAATCCACAGTGAGCAAATTTGGGCGTGCAGTGGCCCTTTAAGAAAAATACCAATGGCCATTACTGTTGGTATGTTATATGCTGTGTTTAAACATACACAAAAAATAAAACCTCCAGAATTCTTTCATGTTTTTTTCTATCACTTTAAAACACAGTATATGTATGTACGTATGTATGTATGTGCACACATGTGTGTGCTTGTGTGTCCAGACTTTTATTCCCCTATGGTGAACCTAAGTTTTACTTACAGAGGATGTATATACTGAGCTGGACATGCACAGATCAGTTTCGTATTAGACTGCAGCCTGGGAATGCTGGCTGGATATGTCATATCTTCCACACAAACCTGGAAGATATGACATACTAGGAGTTGTCTTTTCTCATTGTTTAGGACAGCTGAAGGTTAGGTACCATATTGTACCACAACCGAGTGATGAGAGACACAGTTTTAAAGGCCTGATCACCCCTATTTGAAAACAAAGGTTAAAACCTTTATAAACATGTCCATCAACTCAGCAACCACAGAGTTCAGAGTCAACATCTAAAATGAGAGGAAAGATCCTCATCTGTTTACTCTTTTGCCATGTACTTTCCAAATACAATGGTGGGAGAAGGTTAGTTCCAGTTTTTCCCATAGATACTCCTTAGGGAACGCATTTGCACAGAACAAAATAGTCTTTTTATGACTCAACAGAAATAGAATCTACAGTATTATTTTAGCTTAAATGTGATTAGGTGAGAACATTCTTTTGTTATTTGTTTCCTGTACTCTAAAGGTGACGTTTAACGTAATCTTGTTTCACTTGGATTTCCCTTTGATGAACAGGAATGATTAATTTCTCTTTAACAAAAATTGAGATTTTTACCCACCCGTCTCTAGGTAGACATCTATTTTTATTAATAGATGAAAATACTTTGTTTCAAAGAAATAAAAGTACTTAGAAACTCTCCTTGTCATTGTAATATTCTTGTCAGGTTACTTGGATAGGCATTAGAAAGCTTCAGTCCTTTTCTACAGAGAATAAATGTGAGCAGTACAATGAATTGCTGAGCACTTTACAGGTATTCTTACACACAGGGATGGAGGATTAATTACAAGTACAGATGCTCTCAAATATGGCTTCTTGAAAGCACGTAGGATGGCTAAGAGAGGATGAGAGGCACTATCTTTAACAAAGGTTAAGCCTGGAAGCCACATCAGAAGCTGGCTTTTAAGAAAAATGAAGAATCATCAAAATTTGTGTATAGCTCTTCTGTCCTTGCTATTTTGTAGTATTTAACTCCTCCAAGTAACCCCTTATTTAGGTGTTGCATTTTTCCTACTCATCGCAATCTCTCTCAGTAGGTCAACTTTAAGTTAATATGTTATCTGTCTCAGGGACTATTCTTTTTTTTTTTCATGGACCAAAGTTTTATTTCCCTAATATGTAAAGTTCCTATAAATAGATTAAACAAAGTACCATGAAAACAGCATTTGTATACTGCAACTCCAAAAAATACACAAATTGGAGCACATCTTTGAGACATACCCACACAGAAACTTTCATTGAAAAGAGCAACTAAATTGAGGGGCTACCTCTTGCAGAGCAACCTCACCACTAGAATGTTATGTTGCCAGTAATGGTGAAGATTAGCCATATGTGAAGAACACTCTGTTCTTGCTGTTTTGCAAAACTGTGAAAGCAGCTCTTACAGCTCTCAACAGAAAAGTTGCTATTTCCATGGTCAGTGATCCCATACCTACCGTTCCCTCTCAGTTAGATGTGACCCGGGGGCTCAGCTAAGGAACGATTGCTCTTCTTACACAGCCTTCATCCAACCAGTACTTAATAACAGCTAATGACCAGGAAGACACCTGGTAAACAGAAAGGACGAGCTCCTGATGGAGAAAATCGGGTCTGAGAAATGTTCACATTTGAGCGCCAGATTAAAAAGTGCTACCTCCTTGGACTTCTGCACAGCAATTAATTTTTCCTTGAGAAAAATCAATGATAAATAGCATGATTTTCAAATGCTGACAAGTTAGCAAAGACACTTTCTGTGTGATGGTTCTTGGGCTTTGCTTAACCATTTCAAAATATGCATCCATTCAGATTCTTTGTTAAGAGGTTCATGGTGCTAGTGTCTGTTGTGTTCCCTCAAAATTCAAGGTGATGGGAGGTGATTAGATCATGAGGGAGGTGATTAGATCATGAGGGCAGAGCCCTCGAGAATGGGATAAATGCTCTCATAAAAAGAGACTCCACAATTTTCTTAAATTTACTGAGGCTTTATTTGTGACCCAAGATGTGATCTATCCTGGAGAATGTTCTGTGCACACTTGAGAAGAAAGTGTAATCTGTTGTTTTTGGATGGAATGTCCTATAAATATCAATTAAATCTATCTGGTCTACTGTGTCATTTAAAGCTTGTGTTTCCTCATTAATTTTCTGTTTGGATGATCTGTCCATTGGTGTAAGTGAGGTTTTAAGTCCCCCACTATTACTGTGTTACTGTCGATTTCCTCTTTTATAGCTGTTACCAGTTGCCTTATGTATTGAGGTGCTCCTCTGTTGGGTGCCTATATATTTATAATTGTTATATCTTCTTCTTGGATTCATCCCTTGATCATTATGTAGTGTCCTTCCTTGTCTCTTGTACCATTCTTTATTTTAAAGTCTATTTTATCTGATATGAGTATTGCTACTCCAGCTTTCGATTTCCATTTGCATGGAATATCTTTTTCCATCCCCTCACTTTCAGTCTGTAGATGTCCCTGTATACATCTGAAGTGAGTCTCTTGTATACAGCATATATATGGGTCTTGCTTTTGTATCCATTCAGCAAGCCTGTGTCTTTTGGTTGGAGCATTTAATCCATTCACGTTTAAGGTCATTATTGATATGTATGTTCCTATTACCATTTTCTTAACTGTTTTGGGTTTGTTTTTGTAGGTCCTTTTCTTCTCTTGTGTTTCCCACTTAGAGAAGTTCCTTTAGCATTTGTTGTAGTGTTTCCCACTTAGAGAAGTTCCTTTAGCATTTGTTGTAGAGCTGGTTTGGTGGTGCTGAATTCTCTTAGCTTTTGCTTGTCTGTAAAGTTTTTGATTTCTCCATGGAATCTGAATGAGATCCTTGCCTGGTAGAGTAATCTTGGTTGTAGGTTCTTCCCTTTCATCACTTTAAATATATCATGCCACTCCTTTCTGGCTTGTAGAGTTTCTGCTGAGAAATCAGCTGTTAACCTTATGGGAGTTCCCTCATATATTATTTGTTGTTTTTCCCTTGCTTTCAATAATTTTCCTTTGTCTTTAATTTTTGCCAGTTTGATTACTATGTGTCTCAGCGTGTTTCTCCTAGGTTTATCCTGTATGGGGCTCTCTGCGCTTCCTGGACTTGGGTGGCTATTTCCTTTCCCATGTTAGGGAATTTTTCGACTATAATCTCTTCAAATATTTTCTCAGGTCCTTTCTCTCTCTCTTCTCCTTCTGGGACCCCTATAATGCGAATGTTGTTGCATGTAATGTTGTCCCAGAGGTCTCTCAGGCTGTCTTCATTGCTTTTCATTCTTTTTTCTTTATTCTGTTCTGCAGCAGTGAATTCCACCATTCTGTCTTCCAGGTCACTTATCCGTTCTGCCTCAGTTATTCTGCTATTGATTCCTTCTAGTGTAGTTTTCATTTCAGTTATTGTATTGTTCATCTCTGTTTGTTTGTTCTTTAATTCTTCTAGGTGTTTGTTCTTTAATTCTTCTAGGTCTTTTAAAAATATTTCTTGCATCTTCTCAACCTTTGCCTCCATTCTTTTTCCGAGGTCCTGGATCATCTTCACTATCATTATTCTGAATTCTTTTTCTGGAAGTTTGCCTATCTCCACTTCATTTAGTTGTTTTTCTGGTGTCTTATCTTGTACATCTGGTACATAGCCCTCTGCCTTTTCATCTTGTCTATCTTTCTGTGAATGTGGTTTTTGTTCCACAGGCTACAGGACTGTAGTTCTTCTTGCTTCTGCTGTCTGCCCTCTGGTGGATGAGGCTATCTAAGAGGCTTAAGCAAGTTTTCCTCAGGGACTATTCTAATGTTAAATTCTTCCCATAAGTAAATAAAGAGAGTTGTTAAATTGTTAATGAAATTACAAGCATGACATGACATGAAATTTTGGTCTCAGTTACTCTTGAAATCATAAAATTATTTCCATGCATTCCACCAAATATAAAGTAACCATTTGCAAAAACAATACCCTTTCCTTCCATGCTGCATTTGTGTACTGTAAGGGTTTTTTGTCCTGTTTTTGTGCTTCCCTGATAATTATTCAAGTGACTTTCAACAAAATGTATATAAAACTTTACATTTAAACAAGAATGAAAAGCAAGAGTAATCACTATCTTGGAGGAAAGGACTTTCACAAGGTACTCTAAAGTTAAGATTATCTTCTTCCACTGGTTGTGAACATAATAAATGCAAAAGGATAAGAGAGAGTAGTAGTATAAGTATAAAACTTTAGAAAATATCCATCAGTCTACTGGCCATGAATATACATTCCACATTACACACCGCCAAATCCTGAAGACCTAATATACATTATTATCTCCAGAAAGTAACTTTTCTTTAACTCATTTGAAAAGGACAGACCGGATTTCCCTCGTGGCACAATGGTTAAGAATCTGCCTGCCAATGCAGGAGACGTGGGTTTGAGCCCTGGTCTGGGAATATCCCACATACTGTGGAGTAACTAAGCCCATGCACCCCAACTACTGAAGCCCATGTGCCTAGAGCCTGTGCTTCACAACATAGAGCCCCCGCTTCCCACAACTAGAGAAAGCCCATGCATGCAGCAACAAAGACCCAACACGGCCAATCAATCAATCAATCAATCAGTTTTAAGATAAATAAATAAATAAAAAGGATAGACCAATAAGTGTATTGTTGATGACACCAAAGGATAAGAAGGTATAAGAATTCCCTGAGATTGAAAGAATAATAATAATGTCTCCACTGGGAAAAGAAGAGAATTCTGTCAACATTATTCCTTTAATTTTCTAACCTTGATTTTTTGTTATTCTGTAAAACTTTTAAACTATACATTTAATATTCTGGAAAAAGAGTGAAATATTAGTGTTTATACATAGGATTAACTATGGATCAACCTGGCGACGGGACCACCATATGGAAAAAACCTACACTAGACAATGCATTTATAGATTTTCTCCAAATATTGCTTATAGCAGGACTGCTGGAGCTGGCACTTCACAACAATGTGTGTGAATTCAGTGGTCAGAAACTAAAACTGTAATTTTCATTCATTCCCACAAGGTGGTGGTGGTACCCTAGCCACAGTTAATAGAGTCACTTCATACTTAAGCATCAGGTGTAATTGAAAAAGAATAAGTGTGCTATTCCTTTTTTAAAGGAAATCAAGAGATATAGCTTCCTGATAGAATGCAATATAAAAATAAAATAATTACATTGTATTCAGAGTAAAATTTGCTGAAAGGCATCAACTACCTTTGGTTTTCAATGGTCACGTATCTCTCCCATGGGGATAAAAATATACACACGTATTTGTCAGGGAGAAAGTTTAAAAACAAAAATGGTTTAAAAAAGTCATGATGAAAGCCAAGATACATAGTGTTAGTTGATTCAAGCCACTATTTCTCAAGATGTGGTTTGAAGACATCTGTACTCTCTGGGGTTATTAAACATGCAGATTCCTGGGCCTCACTCCAGACCAATTTTAGGAGACAAAGAATGTGTGTGTTTGTGTGTGTGTGTGTCTGTGTGTGTGTGTAATTATATAATATGTAATTATATAATATAAATATATGCATTATGTTTGTATTATATATATATAATTAACAGGATTGCTAAGTAACTTTTGTGCACACCAAATTTTGTGAACCTCTAATTTAAGCATTTCAATAAGTTTCATATGCTAAAACAGTTTATTCCCTCCCACACTGTGGGTACTTTTGTGCCTATTCCTCTCCCCTCATATGCTTCCCTCCTGCTCTCACAAGGGAAGGCAGGCTGCCCTGGGGGACAGGGAGGCCATTTCCAGGCCATATTTTCCCTGATATAGTCTTACCCCTATTCATTTTTGAATAACACCAAAAATAATAGACCAAAATATAGATACACATTTATTTTTCATAATAGTAACTTTATAAACATATATAAGCATATATCACAAATAAATATATTGATTTTTCTGCCCAGGCTCTAATTGTGCAATCTTGAGTTTTGTACCATAAGAATTGTTTGTTGGTAAACAGATCAGACAAAGGTGGAATGGAAGCTAGAGGTGAGATGACGCAAACTCTTGGAGAAAGTCATAGGAGCAGGGAATGGTCTATGGACATTTTTAAAATCTGTAAGCCTTGACTCCAGCCCTGACTTTCTATTGGGTTGGCCAAAATTTCATTTGGTTTTTTCTGTAACATCTTATATCTTATGGAAAAACCTGAATGAACTTTTGGGCCAACCCAGTACATACAAATCTGACAAGTATGGCTTAGAAACCTCTGTTTTAGGAAAACTTCACAGCTTATTCTGATGTACAGTCTTAGTTAAAACACTATTATAGAAGGATGTTGGGAACAGAATATTATGTTAGGAATTTAGGCAAAAGACAAAGAATCAGGCATTGGACAGATACTGAATAGACTGAGGTACAAAGGAGTGTATCGGTCAAGAAGAAAGGCCTGAAATATAATCACAAGGAAACTCCAAATGCTAAAACTGTTTTGTTATAGGGAAGTTTTGAATAGGGAAGTTTCTCCTGCTAAGAGTAAAACTGGGTTTAGATTTGAGGATAAAAGTGAGCCTTCAGATATGGGACAAACGGCCCTTGATACAGGATTTGAAGGAGATTTGGGTATTAATCACAGAGTCAGAGAAAATTTCAATAACTTCTTCTTCTGGAGTTCTTATTTCATTATAGAAAATTCACTTTTCATGAGCCTGAAAAATCACTAATGAGTTAAATTAACAGAAGATTGGAAAAGGACAAGCAGGTTTTTAATTATAGCCTGTATTTGGAAAATACCCTCAGTTTAACCTGCTCTGAATCAGTGTGCAAAACTTCAAAAGGAACAAAACCACCAGCAGCTCTTCCTGGCCTACACTGCAACTAATCCACAGATCCTGGTCCACATCAATCTTCACGCCGTACTTGCTCTGTTCAGTTGACTTTAAATGGACGAATGATCAACAAATGCCTACTAGCTCAATATTTAGACAGGCAAACCCAAAATAAGTACCTCTAAGTTCACCAGCATTTATAGTAAGTAAAACAGCAAAGTGTATAAAATAGGGCACTATAAGTTTCATTAGTTTTTTTTTTTCCCACTAAAAAACACTTTAAGTTGATTGCAAAATGCAGTGAAGTTTGTTTTCCTCTTGTATCTATCTTGGTTACCAGCTGGCAGTTTGTTGGCTGCTTCTCAGCCAAATCCAATAGAATTATTGTTTTTGGATTTTATCTGCTCCTTAAAAGAAGCCTCATCTTGCACAGGAATTGTGTGTTACCATAACATGTGTCCATACCTCAAGAGCACATGTCCTTTCCTTCATGGCAAAGGATATGTCCTATTTTTTTTCCTGAAGAAACTTAATAAGTAGGTGATTAAAATGCAACATAACACCTGGCATTCCATTTGCATATTTCCTGCACAGTGCTTTGGAGTGGTAAAAGTTTCACAGACAAAATGCACTGAGCCAAGTCCCACAAAGACAAGTCAGTGCATTGGAGACTCTTGTTGGGAATCCTTTGGTCAACAGGCAGCAGCAGAGCAGTGAAAGCAGGACCATTCTCTGATCATTTTCTCTTTTTCATTCATTCATCTACACTCACATGGAGCACTTGTTCATAAATATTACTTAACTGTTTGGATAGGGAGACAATAAGAGTAAGAGTAAAAGCAGAATGGCAAGGATAAATGCCCTCAAATTATTATGCTTTCAGTTGACTGTTTTTTTTTTTTTTTTTTTTCGGTACACGGGCCTCTCACTGTCGTGGCCTCTCCCGTTGCGGAGCACAGGCTCCGGACGCGCAGGCTCAGAGGCCATGGCTCACGGGCCTAGCCACTCCACGGCATGCGGGATCTTCCTGGACCAGGGCATGAACCCGTGTCCCCTGCATTGGCAGGCAGACTCTCAACCACTGTGCCACCAGGGAAGCCCAGTTGATATTTTTTTGTAAGAAAAAAAGTGCATGAGCCTGATTATCCTTTATCAACTAAATGACAGTATTAAAACTCAGAAAATAAAATACTGAGTGCTTGTAATTTGCAAACCCATGTTCTTGGCTATATGAGAGGAAGATAAAGAAGAAAGGCAAGGCTGAAAGGAAAGGTTAGAATTTAATTACGTGTTTTCTTGTTCGCCAAGTGTTTCACATATCACATTATGTAATATGCATGTCCTATCACTTCAAGAAGTTTGGAGATTCAACTGTAGAGTAGACCTTGAATGAATTGCCAAGTATTTCCTTACAAAGAATAGCAGAAATTGTTTTAATGAGTACTGCAGAAGCTTTAAAAAACACATCTCAAATGAAAGGTGCAAACAAAATATTTCACTCACTTAATTGGGCACCTCAGAGCAGGAAGAAAGGGTGGACTGATATGATCTCAATAGCTTGGTGTGGATTCTGCTAACCTGCTCAGGGACTCCACCAAGAGGCTCACCCATGAACTCCACACAATGACTTGCCTACAGAACTTCTACCAATGAACCAGTATGCACCCCAAGAACCTCATGTGCCACATGGCTGGCACTCTACAAAACCCAATGCATTGCACTTCATGTGCCCCTGCAGATAGCTCTGCAAGCCCATGCAAACAGCACATGGATCTCACTATCAGGTGCAGATCTTACAGCCAGCTTGACTCTGCAGGATAGGGAAAAGGTGTGCAACCTTGAATACTTCAGGGCATTGCCCTAGGGAAAATAAATGGGAGACTATCTATCAAAATTCCAATGGCATTTTTCACAGAAAGAGAAAGAAAATCCTAAAATTCATATAGAACGACAAAAGACCTCAAATAGTTAAAGAAATCCTGGAGGCATTATTGTGCTTCCTGACTTCAGACTTAATTACAAAGTTATAGTAACCAAAACTGTCTTGTACTGGGATAAAAACAGACACAGACCAGTAGAACAGAATCAAGATCCCAGAAATAAGTCCACACATATAAAGTCAACTAATATTTGACAAGAGAGTCAAGAATATTCAATGGGGTAACAACAGTCTCTTTAATAAGTGGTGTTGGGAAAATTGGACAAACATGCACACAAAAAAAATGAAACTGGAGCCCTCCTCTTACACCACTCACAAAAATGAACTCAAAATGGATTAAAGACTTTTTTTTTTTTTTTTTTTTTTGGCAGTACGCAGGCCTCTCACTGTTGTGGCCTCTCCCGCTGCGGAGCACAGGCTCCGGACGCGCAGGCTCAGCGGCCATTGCTCACGGGCCTAGCCACTCTGCAGCATGTGGGATCTTCCTGGACCGGGGCATGAACCCGTGTCCCCTGCATCGGCAGGTGGATGCTCAACCACTGCACCACCAGGGAAGCCCTGGATTAAAGACTTAAGTGTAAGGCTTGAAACCATAAAACAGGGAAGAAGCTCCTTGGCATTGGTCTTGACAATGATTTTTTTGAATATGATACTGAAAGTACAAACAACAAAAGCAAAAATCAACAAGTTTGACCACATCAAACTAAAAAGCTTCTACACAGCAAAAGAAACCATCAGAAAAATGAAAAGGCAACCTATGGAATGGAAGAAAATATTTGCAAACCATCAACTGATAAGAGGTTAATATCCAAAATATAAGAAACCCATAAAATTCAATAGCAAAAAAAGAAAAGCAAATAATCCAATTAAGAAATGGGCAAATGACCCAAATAGACATTTTTCCAAAGAAGACATATAAATGTTCAATGGGTACATGAAAAGATATCCAATATCTCTAATCATTAGGGAAATGCAAATCAGAACTACAATGAGGTATCACATCACACCTGTTTGCATGGCTATTATCAAAAACAAAAGAGATAATAAGAGTTGGCAAAGGTGTGGAGAAAAAGCAGAACTTGTGCACTGTTGGTAGGACTGTAAATTGGTTCAGCCACTATGGAAAACAGTGTGGAGGTTTCTCAGAATAATTAAACAGTAGAACTACCATATGCTCCAGCAATCTTATTTCAGAGTATATACCCAAAGGAAATGAAGCCATCATCTCTAAGGGATTTCTGCACCCCCATGGTTATTTCAGCATTATTCACAATAGCCAGGACATGGAAACAACCTAAGTGTCCATTGATGGATGAATGGATAAAGAATATGTGGCATATATTTAAAATGGAATATTATTCAGCCATGAGAAAGAAGGAAGTACTGATATTTGTGAAAATATGGATGAATCTTGAGGGCATTATGCTAAGTGAAATAATTTAAATAATTACTGTCTAGAGAAATACAAATACTGTATGATTTCACTTATATATGAAATCTAAGAAAATGGAACTCATAGAAACAGGGAGTAGATTGGTGGTTTCCAGGTGCATCAGGGTAGAAGAAAGGAGACGTTGGTCAAAGGGTACAATCTTCCAGTTATGAGTAAATTATGGGAATCTAATGCACAGCATGGTGATTATAATGAACAATACTGTACTGTAAATTTAAATGTTGCTATGAGAGTAGATCTTAACAGTTCTCACCACACACACAAAAAGGTAATTATGGAGTCCCTCCCATCAGGAAGCTTGCACAAGCCTCCTAGATGGCCTCATCTACCAGAGGGCAGACAGCAGAAGCAAGAAGAACTACAATCCTGCAGCCTGTGGAACAAAAACCACATTCATAGAAAGACAGACAAAATGAAAAGGCAGAGGACTATGTATCAGATGAAGGAACAAGATAAAATCCCAGAAAAACAACTAAATGAAGTGGAGATAGGCAACCTTCCAGAAAAATAATTCAGAATAATGATAGTGAAGATGATCCAGGACCTGAGAAAAAGAATGGGGGCAAAGGTTGAGAAGATGCAAGAAATATTTTTAAAAGACCTAGAAGAGGTCTTCCCTGGTGGCGCAGTGGTTGAGAGTCCACCTGCCAATGCAGGGGACACGGGTTCGTGTCCCGGTCCGGGAAGATCCCACATGCCATGGAGCGGCTAGGCCCGTGAGCCATGGCTGCTGAGCCTGTGCGTCCAGAGCCTGTGCTCCGCAACGGGAGAGGCCACAACAGTGAGAGGCCCACGTACTGAAAAAAACAAAACAAAACGAAAAAAGACCTAGAAGAATTAAAGAACAAACACCTAGAAGAATTAAAGAACAAACAAACAGAGATGAACAATACAATAACTGAAATGAAAACTACAATAGAAGGAACCAATAGCAGAAAAACTGAGGCAGAAGAACGGATAAGTGACCTGGAAGATGAAATGGTGGAATTCACTGCCGTGGAATAAAATAAAGAAAAAAGAATGAAAAGCAACAAAGACAGCCTAAGAGACCTCTGGGACAACATTAACTGCAACAACATTCACATTATAGAGGTCCCAGAAGGAGAAGAGAGAGAGAAAGACCGAGAAAAAATTTGAAGAAATTATAGTGGAAAAATTCCCTAACATGGGAAAGGAAATAGCCACCCAAGTCAGGGAAGCACAGAGAGTCCCAGGTAGAATAAACCCAAGGATATACATGCTGAGACACATAGTAATCTAACTGACAAAAATCAAAGACAAAGAAAAATTATTGAAAGCAACAAGGCAAAAATGACAAAAAACATACAAGGGAACTCCCAGAAATTTAACAGCTGATTTCTCAGCAGAAACTCTACAAGCCAGAAAGGAGTGGCATGATATATTTAAAGTGATGAAAGGGAAGAACCTACAACCAAGATTACTCTACCCGGCAAGGATCTCATTCAGGTTCCATGGAGAAATCAAAAACTTTACAGACAAGCAAAAGCTAAGAGAATTCAGCACCACCAAACCAGCTCTACAACAAAGCTAAAGGAACTTCTCTAAGTGGGAAACACAAAAGAAGAAAAGGACCTACAAAAACAAATCCATAACAATTAAGAAAATGGTAATAGGAACATACATATCGATAATGACCTTAAACGTGAACAGATTAAATTCTCCAACCAAAAGACACAGGCTCGCTGAATGGACACAAAAACAAGACCCATATATATGTGTTCTGCAAGAGACCCACATCAGACCTAGGGACGTATACAGACTGAAAGTGAGGGGATGGAAAAAGATATTCCATGCAAATGGAAATCAAAAGAAAGCTGGAGTAGCAATACTCATATCAGATAAAATAGACTTTAAAATAGAGAATGTTACAAGAGACAAGGAAGGACACTTCATAATGATCAAGGGATGAATCCAAGAAGAAGATATAACAATTATAAATATATAGGCACCCAACAGAGGAGCACCTCAATACATAAGGCAACTGGTAACAGCTATAAAAGAGGAAATCGACAGTAACACAATAATAGTGGGGGACGTTAACACCTCACTTACACCAACAGACAGATCACCCAAAATGAAAATAAATAAGGAAACAAAAGCTTTAAATGACACAATAGACAAGATAGATTTAATTGATGTTTATAGGACATTCCATCCAAAAACAACAGATTACAGTTTCATCTCAAGTGCACATGGAATATTCTCCAGGATAGATCATATCTTGGGTCACAAATCAAGCCTCAGTAAATTTAAGAAAATTGAAATCATATCAAGCATTTTTCTGACCACAATGCTATGAGATTAGAAATCAATTACAGGGGGAAAAAAAGGAAAAAACACAAACACATGGAGGCTAAACAATACGTTACTAAATAACTAAGAGATCACTGAAGAAATCAAAGAGGAAATCACAAAACACCTAGAGACAAATGACAATGAAAACACGATGATCCAAAACCTATGGGATGCAGCAAAAGCAGTTCTAAGAGGGAAGTTTATAGCAATATAATCCTACCTCAAGAAACAAGAAAAATCTCAAATAAACAATCTAACCTGGCACTTAAAGGAACTAGAGAAAGAAGAACAAACAAAACCCAAAGTTAGTAGAAGGAAAGAAATCATAAAGATCAGAGTAGAAATCAATGAAATAGAAACAAAGAAAACAATAGCAAAGATCAGTAAAACTAAAAGCTGGTTCTTTGAGAAGATAAACAAAATTGATAAACCTTTAGCCAGACTCATCAAGAAAAAGAGGGAGAGGACTCAAATCAATAAAATTAGAAATGAAAAAGGAGAAGTTACAACAGACACTGCAGAAATACAAAGCATCCTAAGAGACTACTACAAGCAACTCCATGCCAATAAAATGGACAACCTGGAAGAAACAGACAAATTCTTAGAAAGGTATAACCTTCCAAGACTGAATAAGGAAGAAATAGAAAATACGAACAAATCAATCACAAGTAATGAAATTGAAACTGTGATTAAAAATCTTCTAACAAACAAAAGTTCAGGACCAGACGGCTTCACAGGCGAATTCTTTCAAACATTTAGAGAAGAGTTAACACCTATCCTTCTCAAACTCTTCCAAAAATTGCAGAGGAAGGAACACTCTCAAACTCATCCTTCGAGGCCACCATCACCCTGATACCAAAATCAGACAGAGATACTACAAAAAAAGAAAATTACAGACCAATATCACTGATGAATATAGATGCAAAAATCTTCAACAAAATATTAGCAAACAGAATCCAACAACACATTAAAAGGATCATACACCATGATCAAGTGGGATTTATCCCAGGGATGCAAGGATTCTTCAATATATGCAAATCAATCAATCTGCTACACCATATTAACAAATTGATTAATAAAAACCATATGATCATCTCAATAGATGCAGAAAAAGCTTTTGACAAAATTCAACACCGATTTATTATAAAAACTCTCCAGAAAGTGGGCACAGAGGGAACCTACTTCAACATAATAAAGGCCATATAAGACAAACCCACAGCAAACATCATTCTCAGTGGTGAAAGACTGAAAACCTTTCCTGTAAGATCAGGAAAAAGACAAGGATTTCCACTCTCGCCACTACTATTCAAAACAGTTTTGGAAGTCCTAGCCACGGCAATCAGAGAAGAAAAAGAAATAAAAAGAATACAGATTGGAAAAGAAGAAGTAAAACTTTCACTGTTTGCAGATGACATGATACTATACATAGAGAATCCTAAAGATGCCACCAGAAAACTACTAGAGCTAATCAATGAATTTGGTAAAGTTGCAGGATACAAAATTAATGCACAGAAATCACTTGCATTCCTATATACTAACAACGAAAGGTCAGAAAGAGAAATTAAGGAAACAATCCAATTCACCATTGCAACAAAAATAATAAAATACCTAGGAATAAACCTACATAAGGAGGTAAAAGACCTGTACTCAGAAAACTATAAGACACTGGTGAAAGACATCATAGATGACACAAACAGATGGAGAGGTATACCATGTTCTTGGATTGGAAGAATCAATACTGTGAAAATGACTATATTACCCAAAGCAATCTACAGATTCAATGCAATTGCTATCAAATTACCAGTGGCATGTTTTACAGAACTAGAACAAAAAATCTTAAAATTTGTACGGAGACACAAAAGACCCGAATAGCCAAAGCAGTCTTGAAGGAAAAGAACAGAGCTGGAGGAATCAGACTCCCTGACGTCAGATTACACTACAAAGCTACAATAATCAAGACAATATGGTTCTGGCACAGAAACAGAAATATAGATCAATGGAACAGGATAGAAAGCCCAGAGATAAACCCACACACCTATGGTCAACTAATTTATGACAAAGGAGGCAAGGATATACAATGGAGAAAAGACAGTCTCTTCAATAAGTGGTGCTGGGAAAACTGGACAGCTACATGCAAAAGAATGAAATTAGAACGCTCCCTAACACCATACAAAATAAAAAACTCAAAATGGGTTAAAGACCTAAATGTAAGATTCGACACGATAAAACTCTTAAAGGAAAACATAGGAAAAACAGTTTTTGACATAAATCACAGCAAGATCTTTTTTGACCCACCTCCTAGAGTAATGGAAATAAAACCAAAAATAAACAGATGGGACCTAATGAAACTTAAAGGCTTTTACACAGCAAAGGAAACGATATACAAAATGAAAAGACAACCCTCAGAATGGGAGAAAATATTTTCAAATGAATCAACTGACAAGATTTATCTCCAAAACATATAAACAGCTCATGTAGCTCAATATTAAAAAAACAAACAACCCAATCCAAAAATGGGCAGAAGACCTAAATAGACATCTCTCCAAAGAAGACATACAGATGGCCGAGAGGCACGTGAAAAGCTGCTCAATATTACTAATTATTAGAGAAATGCAAATCAAAACTACAATGAGGTATCACCTCACACTGGTTAGAATTGGCTTCATCAGAAAATCTACAAACAAATTCTGGAGAGGGTGTGGAGAAAAGGGAACCCTCTTGTACTGTTGGTGGGAATATAAATTGATACAGCCACTATGGAGAACAGTATGGAGGTTCCTTAAAAAACTAAAAATAGAACTACCATATGACCCAGCAATCTCACTACTGGGCATATACCCAGAAAAAAACATAATTCAAAAAGACACATGCACCCCAATGTTCATTGCAGCACTGTTTACAATAACCAGGTCATGGAAGCAACCTAAATGCCCATCGACAGATGAATGGAAAAAGAAGTTGTGATATATATATATATATATATATATATATATATATATATATATGTACACACAATGGAATATTACCCATAAAAAGGAACGAAACTGGGTCATTTGTAGAGATGTGGAAGGATCTAGAGACTGTCATACAGAGTGAAGTAAGTCAGAAAGAGAAAAACAAGTATTGTATATTAACGCATATATGTGGAACCTAGAAAAATGGTACAGATGAACTGGTTTGCAAAGCAGAAATAGAGACACAGATGTAGAGGACAAACGTATGGACACCAAGGGGGGAAAGTGAGGGGGTGGGTGGTGGGATGAATTGGGAGATTGGGATTGACATATATACACTAATATGTATAAAATAGATAACTAATAAGAACCTGTTGTTAAAAAATAAAGGCAAAAAAGGTAATTATGTGAGGTGATAGATGTGTTAACTTTCACATTCGGTAATCAATTCACAATATATGTGTTTATCAAATCATGTTGTACACTATAAATTTACACAAAGTTAAATGTCAAATATCCCTCAATAAAGCTGGGGTGGGGGGACACAGATTTCTGAAGAAAATCCAGTACCTTAAAATTCCAGAATTATATATAAATGTTTGAAGCAAAATTTTCATATATATATTTTAAGTGATTTGCTTTCTTGAGTTCTTAAGATCTAGGACAGAGATTAAAAAGTGGGGAACACACATTTATTGTAAGATAGTAGATAGATATATGTTATTGTTGATGGTACTAATTCAGACATCTCTGTTTCTGACCACAGCCTCCAATCTTGTAGGTTTGCTGGTCCAACTCTTTCCTCCATGAGCTCAATGAATTTGTCTTCCATATTTTCTCCCTCTCTATAATTGCCTTCCAAGATTCATGTATCTCCGTACCAAGTTTAGATTTCATGGTTTAGCATTTATTGTATTGCTGATTCTCACATCTTCTTTGTTCCTCTGTTTTTGTTCATTAAATCTATTGGCAAAACCTTATCTTTATTTCTATATGAAATGATATATCCACATTATCTGTGCTTGAAGCCAGTCAACTCGGTGCTACTGGAGCAAATCACACAAAGGATAAATTGGTATCTTTATAAAGTAATGGTCATGTGCCTCAACTGTGCCTTGAATACTGTCAAGCAATTCTATTGCAGGATTTTATTCAACTCCCACTCCCATACCACATACACATTAGCTTTTCACACCTTCTTTACTCTCCTCAGCCCATAATACCTCCACCTCGCCCCTTCATTCTCAGCAAATATTCTCGCCTCCTACTTCAGAGAAAATACATCAATGGATTGGAAGTCCCTTAACTTTCCATTGGCAAACATCCATATCTACTAGCAATTGCACCCCTACACCCTTCTGTTGCACTTATTAAGGTGCCCCTCCTCCCCTTCAGGGCCCAGCTGCCTTCATTATTCTGGATCCTACCCTCTGCCCTCTTTTCAGAAATCTTGCCCTTTTAAGTACCCCTTCTCATTTGCATCTCTTCAAGCCTCTCCTGCCCTGCCAAATATTCCCATGAGATCTATTCAGGTCTTTCTTCCACCTTAAAAAATCCTTTGTCATCACATTTCATTCCATCCATGGTAATACTCTCTTGTTCCTTTCAGAGTCACACTTCTTTTAACAAATTTTCTACCCTTAATGTTTCTATTTCCTTACCTCCTATGCATTCCTTAACCCATTCAAGTTTGACTGCACTTTGTATCACTCTGTTGGAATGACTGTTGCTAAAGTTGCCAACAACTAGGATAGCCACATCATTGAAAGACTTTCATTGGGAAAGCAGGCTTCAATAAAGACAGTTCTGGGCAAACTGGAACACAAGGTCTCCTTATCCAATGTTCTACCTGTTACTACAACTAGTAATATTTTGTCCTCATCTTACTTCTCAGGAGCATTCAGTTGGCCACTCCCTTGTTTCTAAACTATGTTCTTTCCTAGTCTTCTGATAAATCCCTCCTTCCTCTCTCCCCATTCATTCTTAGTCCTCTAGTCAATTTCATTCTCATTTACTTGAACATTAGATACTAGAGTCCCACAAAGCTGTTTTAGACACCATTCATTCCCTAATCTATACTCTGATTATGTAACTCCACCAATTCCCATGGATTGCATTGTCATCTCTACATCAACAGCTTTCAAAGTGACGTATCCAGCCTAGACATCTCTGAGCATCACAGACACAGAAAACTAGTTGAAAATTTCAGTGGGAAGTTTTGCATGTGTACTGAGACACGAGGGTGCTCCAGACAGGCAAATACTTTAGCCCTTCTTTTAGTGGTCTTTAAATGTTTGTTAATTATATTTTTCATGGGAAGAAGAAGAAGCTACTTACTAAAAAAATTATTATGCAGAAACATTTATTTACTAAATTATTTTATCTAGATCTCTTGAAAAAAACTGACAAAAACTCTCCCACATTTGGTCTTTCTTTTTTTCTCTTATAGCTTTTCAAACACCTTTATTAGAGGTAATAAAAATTTAAAAAGATTTAATAACTGTTCATCTTGGAGAGCTCAGAAACACCAAGATTCTCAACGTCAATGAGGCCTGACTCTCATTACTGCTTCTCTGTGCATTATTAATAGAAAAGTTGAATTACTCTGATCACTTTGTCAATTTCTTCATATCAAAAATGCTTGAAGATATGACCCAGCAATCCCACTACTGCGCATATACCCTGAGAAAACCATAATCCAAAAAGTCATGTACCACAATGTTCACTGCAGCTCTACAATAGCCAGAAGATGGAAACAACCTAAGTGTCCATCATCGGATGAATGGATAAAGAAGATGTGGCACGTATATATAATGGAATATTACTCAGCCATAAAAAGAAACAAAATTGAGTTATTTGTAGTGAGGTGGATGGACTTAGAGTCTGTCATACAGAGTGAAGTAAGTCAGAAAGAGAAAGACAAATACCGTATGCTAACACATATATATGGAATCTAAAAAAAAAAGTGGTTCTGCAGAATATAGGGGCAGGACAGGAATAAAGATGCAGACGTAGAGAAAGGACTTGAGGACATGGGGAGGGAGAAGGTAAGCTGGGACGACGTGAGAGAGTGGCATGGACATACATACACTACCAAGTGTAAAATAAATAGCTAGTGGGAAGCAGCCGCATAGCACAGGGAGATCAGGTCAGTGCTTTGTGACCACCTAGAGGGGTGGGATAGGGAGGGTGGGAGGGAGATGCAAGAGGGAGGAAATATGGGGATATATGTATATGTATAGCTGATTCACTTTGTTATAAAGCAGAAACTAACACACCATTGTAAAGCAATTATACTCCAATAAAGATGTTAAAAAAATACTTGAAGAAATATTTGAAGAATATTTAGGATAATAGAAATCAGAAGCAATGACTTCAGTATAGGTCACAATAGCAATGTGGAGACACTTGAATCTTAAAATTTAGTTCCCGTGAGACAACCAACAGAGAAAAATCTTTACTTACAGGAAAATATATACATATGCACAGAATGTCTACTCTTATTGTCTACTCTTTCCCAGGTACTATACCAGAAGTTTCATGTAAGATGGTAATAAATTGCCCAAGTTTTGGTGTCACAAAGATCTGGATTCAAAATCCCATGTTATCACTTATTAATGGCAATACTTTGGACAACTCTCTTTTTGATTTCCCGAAGGATCATTTGCCTTGTGTAAATGAAGAACAGTAAGTTGTGTAAATGGGATTGTTGAGAGATTTAAGAGTGTATGTAAAACACTTGATACAGTGCCTGGCACACAGTTCATAATAATAGGCTTTATCAATCAGCAGCAGCAGCTGATATTATCTCTGGACCTGCTTCAGTTTTCATTTAATTTCATTTCTTATGCATCTTCATACCACTCCTATGTACCAGATTATCTCCCCATTGTAGATGAGGAAACTGAAGCTCAAGGTAATCCAGCTAATAGTGGGCAAAAAGGGGAGTTGAATCCATGTGTGTCTAGCTATGAAGCCCCTGCTCTTTCCACAGTACTATGCATTAACAGTGTAATTTCTCCTAATATAGGGAACTGACTTCTTTTTTCCAAAGCAATTTGCACATACTTTTGCTTACACAAATTCCCAGATCTACTGACTCATTTGGACAAAACAAGAATTTTATGTGCCAATGGAATAAAGAATTGGTGCCACAGAGATATATGTGTCAAGATATATGTACCAGCACCTCATATTAAGAAGCTACTGATACACATACATGCATATGAATACATACACATCTCTGCAACAGCAAGTCCACATTAAAGTATATTTCTTAGAGTTAATAGTGCACAATTCAAACTCAACAATTACCACGTATAATTATGAAAGTAGAGTGAAAGACTTCTTTTATTACTCTGAATTTACTTTTCTGTAATCCTTTTTAAGGTTCTAGTTTTTAACAGTTTTTAATCTGTGCAATCTTAAATTTCCCTAGAAAATTCATCTGTAGTGTAAGGATGTTCTGCTTTGTTGAAAAATGAAAGAACCTTATATAATTGAGGTATCATTTACATAAGTGGAGTTGCTGGAGCTTGCTTCTAACACAGGGCAAAGCCTCAAGAAAGTCTTTGGAAATGTACAGCAGACAGTATTATCAATAGAGAAACAAAGCTGTGCCTATAATACCTTCCTGCCAGAGAAGAGCTGGGATGATTACACTTCTCCCAAACTATGTAGATTAAGATCTACAAGGCAGTATTTAATGCCACTTAAAATTGTAACCACAAGTAACTGCATGTATAACTTTGTTGTCACCAGTCCAAAAGAAGTTCAATGTTTCCAAGGTAATATATATGTTTTCATATATACATTCATTCTGTACAACCTGGAATAGTAGCGGATAAATAAGAAATAGATTACTTACATTTATTCCAGGTCTAGGCAGTCTATTTAAACATGTGAGTTTCATTGGTACACTGGTTTAATAAAAATTTCAGTGCATATTTTTTTCTGTTAAGGCAAACTCTTTCGAACAATACTTAGAACGTAGGCATAAGCAGACAAGACAAAAAGAGTCTTTTGCTAAGCAATGCCAGCTCTACTCTTGCAATACAACTGGTAAACACACAGCAAGGAAGAGTATCTTTCAGCCTTCATGAAGGTATTCTTAATTACATGTTAAAGTTCTCTGCATGCTTCGTCACTTCAGTACTTGCCTAGAGACCTATAAATCTATCAAAGAGTAACATTTTGCAAATCAAATGTAGAAAACCAAGACATGTTACATCAAATCAAAGTCTGTCTTGCAACAAGCTGTTTTGGAAAGGTAAGGTTCTAAACTTTCATTGTTGTGGGGTTTTTTTCCAGCTTTATTGAGAAATAGTTGACATATACTACTGTATATGTTTAAGATGTGCAGTGTGATGGTTTGATTTATATATATTGTGAAATGATTATTGCAACAGGTTCAGCTAACATCCATCATCTCATATAGATATAAATAAAAGAAAGAAAAGAAGAAAAAAATTTTCTCCTTGTGATCAGAACTCTTAGGATTTACTCTCTTAACTTTCCTATATATAATACACCAGTATTTTATAGACATCAGATTGTACATTATATTCCTAGTACTTGTTAATCTCATAACTGGAAATCTGTAACTTTGACCACCTTCCTCCAATTTCTTCTCTTCCGCCTCTGTTAACCACGTCTGATCTCTTTCTATGAGTGTCTTTTTGATTTTTTTTTTTTTTTTTTAGATTCCACACGTAAGTGAGATCATGTAGTATTTGTCTTTCTCTGTCCAACTTATTTCACTTAGCATAAGGTCTTCAGGGTCCATCCATATTGTTGTAAATGGTAGGATTTCCTTGGTTTTTATGGCTGAATAATAGTATTTCATTGTGTATATATACCACAACTTCTTTACCCATTCATTCATCAATGTACACTTAGGTTGTCTCTGTGTCTTGGCTATCATAAATAATGCTGCTATGAACGTGGGGATGCAGGTATCTTTTGGAGTCAATGTTTTCATTTCCTTTGGATATATTCCCAGAAGTGGAATTGCTGAATCATCTGGTAGTTCTCGTTTTAATTTTTGAAGAGCTTTTATACTCTTTTCCATATTTGGAAAAGTGGCTGTTCCAATTTACAATCCCACCAACAGTCCCCAAGTGTCCCCTTTTCTCCACATCCATGCCAGCATTTGTTATATCTAGTCTTTTTGGTGATGGCCATTCTAACAGGTGTGAGGCAATATCTCATTGTGGTTTTAATTTGCATTTCCGTAATGACTTGTGATGCTGAGCATCATTTCATGTACCTCCAACCTTCTATACTAAAATGCTCAGTCATCCTCTGACTTGCTGTGAAAATGCAGGTTTGGCAAAATGTATAATGCAGGCTTCTAAGATTTATGAGACTACTCACACTTTTTACATATGTATAAAAACGTTTATCTTGCTATCTTGATGCTCTTTGCACATAACTAAGAGATAGCATTGCTTGCCGGTGTTTAAGAACACAGAATCTGAAGGTAATGTAAGGATAAAGCTCAGCTCTACCACCTTCTACTTGTGTGGTCTTGAACCTCTGAACAAATCTCTTACTTTCCCAAGTCTTAATTTCTAGTAGCTGTTTCTTGTTTAATGGGGAAAAAATACTATTATCTACCTCCTAAGGTTATCATGAAGAAAATGAGATAATTCATTAGAAGTTTTTAGTGAAGTACCTACCTAACTGTAAGTGCTCAATAAGTGTTTGCTGAAAGGGTGGAAAGGAAGAAGCTAGAGAGGAGGGAGGATGGGAAAGGGAATTTGATTCTAAATTTAAGCATAACCAGAGTCAAGACTGGAGAAAGGATTGTTTGCAAGGGGTGGAACAAGAAGCAGCAATGGCCAAACACAAAATGACTTTTGCAAAAAAACAGCCTGTCTAAATATTTCATACTCTCATAAAAATTACACAGCTCAACAGTGAAGTTTGCTGGACAAACTTACTTACCTTTTTACTTTATTTTCTTTCTGTTTTTTAAATATATATATATTTTTTCTGTTAAGAAGCAAATCTAGAAGATGCCATTTAGTCTTGAAGTTGCAATAAGTGAGCCAGAGAGGGTAGGGCTATCTTTAAAAATCACACACCTAAAACTATGCTAATTTTTTCTCCTGGCTGGCAAAATTATAATATGTGTCTGGCATTAGTTTCCTCCACCTCGTTAAAGACCAGTGCCAAAGGAATCCCCAAACATCCAGGTACTGTTTTATTTTGTTCTGAACTACGGTTAAAGCTTTGGTGCCTTCTGTTTCTTCTCAACTGGAAAGGATATTCATTTCTGCCCAGCTCAAAGTTTATCTCCCTCACAGTAGAATGTACATTCTGCCATTAAATCTAAAACTACCTTGACATGTTGTTATAATACCTCATGGATGTGGAAAGTTTGTTGTGACCTAGTGTGAAACGTGGGAAAAGATGTGATCAGCCTGCTCCTGGATGTGTCCTTACACTGGCACAAGGAATCACACTTTCTGTGTGTTGAGCACGACAGCCAATAGGTAAATTAACTCTTACTACCCTTCTGTATGCTGCTAAATTATATTACCATTTTTTAAAGAAATAATTGGGCTTAGAAGATATTTTGCCCTCAGTCCTTCTCATACAACTGAATTCTGTAGTGGAATTACAACCACGGGAGAGTGCCTAAAGATCTCAATTGATAGAAAAAAATTCAGCACGAACATTTTAGCTTTTTAAGACAAGTTTTCTGATATTTCTGCAGTGATCCCCAATATGGTAACCGTGGAGGACTTATTAGATGGCAATACCATTCTTGGTACTTTTCCTAATTATGTTTGATCCTCACAACAACCTTATTAAAGAAGATACGATGAGAAAAACGAGTCTGAGAAATGTAACTTACCCAAAGTCATAAATAAAGCCAAAAGTAATTCTAGGTGTTGAATCCTGTCTGAGTAAAAATGTTTGAGGAATGCATATATTCAATGATAGTTTCATGGGCAAATTCTGTACTTCACCAGGGAAGGTTTAGGCACCTATGCTGAGCAAGGCATCATCCTAGCACTGAGACTACACCAGAGGAGAGACCAGAGACAATCTTTTTACTCTTGGAGCTTCCAATCAACCAAAGAGACAAATATTTAAAAACTGCGTTTAACAAGACGAAGATATTCCATGTGCAAGTGTTCACAGATTCCACCCCATCTCAAGTAGTCAAATGGGAAATAAGAGCTCATTTTCCCATTCTACTCTCACCCTGCCCCAAATAAGAAAAAGACAGAACTTCCTTGGTGGCACAGTGGTTAAGAATCCACCTGCCAATGCAGGGGACACAGGTTTGAGCCCTGGTCCGGGAAGATCCTACATGCCATGGAGCAACTAAGCCCGTGCGCCACAACTACTGAGCCCGTGTGCCACAACTACTGAAGTCCACATGCCTAGAGCCCGTGCTCCACAACAAGAGAAGCCACAGCAATGAGAAGCCCGCACACCACGACGAGGAGTAGACCCCGCTCACTGCAACTAGAGAAAGCCTGCATGCAGCAAGGAAGACCCAATGCAGCCAAAAATAAAACAAAATTTAAAAAATTTTTTGAGAAAAGAATATATATTTTTTTTTAAAGAAAAAGAGAATCTTGAGAAGGAGAAGGAAGATCAGTCATATAAAAACATGTATACTTATATTTTTTATTATCAAATATAGTATTATTATAAAATATACCTATAAAAACATATGTATAGGTAAACACTAGATTGAACAGCCATGCACTCACCACTCTGGCCAAGAAATACCCTTTAAGATTCAATCTGCTCATTCCTAATGTGTCAAAGATGTCAGAGTCAGCGGAAATTCTGAAATAATAATTTTTAGTCATGCTGCTTACAAGTAAGAATAATCACTTATAACTGGCTATAAGTAATAACATATTTAACTTTTTCTATTTAATCATAAACAACATGATTATAAGTTAATCAAAGCATGTCAATAGCCATGCTTCCTTTTAAAAGTTCTAGCTGATTCAAACAGAACTTTACTTGGTGGCACAAATGTTAAGTGTTCTGACCAAGGTAGAGACAGAGATTCACGAGGGATTCATGCAGGAAATCAAAGCAGGGTCAGGTAAGTGGCCAACCCAGGCTAGAAGCTGAGAGCAGCTGAAAGAAAACATTTCTAGCCTAAGTAAAGTTTATATAACCTAGTAAAAAAAAAATTACTCATCTTAAGTCCCAGGTGATGCTGAGCTCCTGTCAGAAACCTATCCATTCATGGCATGGAGTAAGTTATTCAATGACGTTAGCCTATATATCTACAGCATTAAAGAAAACATACACTGAAACAGTTCATTCAAAATTAAGGAAAACACGGATGATTGTTCAGATGTTATTTTCAACAATTCACTCATAGGCATTTGAAATCTGTTTTATTTCCTACCACACAAAAAAAATGTTACTGTTTTATGAATAAACAGTTTAATTTTAGACAAGCTCCTTTTCTCTAATTTATGGCAACTGGTTCAAAAAAATTCCAAAGCAGCCAGGGAGCTTAGTCACAGATGTCAGCACTGGATGGTAGTAAAATAAAGGGCTCTGACTTCAAAGAGTTAGGGAAGATTTTTCACAATGTAATAAAAAGAATGAATGTTGCAGACATCATAAGTGGCAGAAAGGGCCAGAAACACAGAAATGAACATGTGGAGATAAGTCAATGTCTGCTAGGTGCTGTGTTTTCAAAGTTGTTTCACTCTTCAGCAACCATCCAGACACCCATATTTATCTTCCTTTTTTGTGCCTGTGACCCCAGATTAACTTTATCTCCCATAACCTCCTCTCCTACTACCATGTCACTCTACTCAAAACTCCCTTTTGGCAAGCTGGAAGAAAAAGACTTTTATGACTGGAGAGTTTTTTGAGTTGATTTGTTCTTGGCACTAACAGTGCACTCTTCTCACATTTATCTAGGAGCTTAAAAAGTGTTCTCAGGTCTCTGTTCTTTGATGTTGGCCACACTCTCAGATAGGCTCTTTCCACAGAATGACCCCCATCAAGTACAGGGTTGCATAGTCCTCGATGGCCACAAGCTCAAAAGGAGATTCCTCTCTCCCCAGCATCTTTAACAATTCCTGGAAAAGGATTCTGATTGGTTGAGACTGGGTTCATGCCTGAAACCCATGGCCAGGGAGAGAAGTGGAGTATGCCTCAATTTGGGGCACCACAAGGGAGAGAAGGAACATCGTCCAAAAGAAAAGAGGGAAGGAGTCTTTCACCAGAAGAGCAATGATGCAGTGCTCCAAAAAAAGCCAAGTCTAGGAGGCAGTTTGAAAGGTAACTATAGAGAGCTAGGACACTTGCAGTCTCCCAGTGACTCAGATCTCAGGGAGACAATAGGAAGACCTCAAAGTATCAAAAGATAATGCTTGGTAACTACCTTCTACCAGATGGTAATCCTTGGGATAAAGGATAGTGAAGTAACCAAGATGTTATTGATAACAGGAAGCTACCAGTATCCTTAAAGCAGTTGGGAGAAGGTGATCTTACTGGAGCCTAGAAGCCAATTAGTTGGACAGGAACTGAGATCCACAGAAAAAGTAGCCAAGTGGCAGGGGCTGGTGTCATGGAGGAGGTGCAGCCACACTGGGATGCCTCCTTTAGTGGAGAGAGGGAGATGTACAAGGTTCTCTCTTGCTTCCTCTCTCCAGTCTTCCTCCAGTGTATCCCATTGGCTGAATGGAGTCAGAAGTAATTGACAAAAGTTCATGTCCTCTGGAATGGAGATGTCAAGATGGATTTAGAAGTTCAAGAGATTTATTGAGGTAACACCTATGAAAGATAAAGGGAAGGAGTAGCAAAGAAAGCCTTCAGACCCACGGCTAGGACCTGTGAAAGGAGAGGGGGCAGATCAAAGCGATGGGTACTAAGGGTTTCAGACTGTTGTAGAGCTCTGAGAAAGACTCAACCAGTCCAACAATTTGCTCCATCACATAAATTCTCCACAGAGGGGTCTTCTGTCCCCACCATGCTCAGTCACTGACTGGGGGCTGCCTGCAGAGCAATGGGCCTCGACTCCAAAGCTGAGGCAGATCCTGAAGGCACCACAGCTGGTTGCTCTCAGCTTCCCAAACTTCCTATGGCACGTTCTCTCTTGAAGGGAGGTAAGGACATCTTATCCTCCACGGTTGCTTCAACGAGGGAGTCTGAGAAACCTAGATTGCTGTGTTCAACCCCCAAAACACAAAGCAGAGCAGGAGGAGAAAGGGGAACAGATCTCGGGGCAGACGGGCTGATGATTGGCACAAGAGCAAAGAAAGTATTCATTGGAGTAATTACACTCAGTAATTGTGGTATGTAATGTTTTACTATGCCTAGATTTGGGAGCATTGCTCTAGGATTAAAATTGTCTTTAATAATTCTTTAAAAGACATTTTTAATTCTTTAAAAGAATTTTAAATAACTCTTTAAACAGATTAATAATGCTTTCTAAGAAATCAACTCTTCACCAGATAAAACAAATTTTATGTTCAACAATGTTTAGAACCCATATGAACAACTTAAAAAAGAAAGTTGCATGATGGACAAAGAATGCAAAGCTGGAGCAACCTCACACCCACATCCAGCCTCTTCCTTTTGTAGATATCGAAACAATTTCAGATAGACTGAGTCAGATGCTCCAATTCGGAAAACTAATTTGTGACAGAATCAGGGTTAGAACCCCGATTTTTTTTTTTTTTTTTTACTTTTGCAAGATGCTCACATCAGGGATCTAATAATGTTTAGCTTAATTTAAAAGCCAATGCTTGATAGTTCTACACAGCAGAAGCTACAGAGTTTTGTATTTAAGTATACCACCATGTGAGAAGGGAAAAAGAAACACAGCCTCATTGATGGTTTATTCCTTAAACTGACGTTATTAAAAGTGAAATTAAAAACCACCAGCCCCCAAAATAAATTAACATTTCTACTTTACTGCTTTGGCAAGTTTAACAAATCCCTAATAATTTATAAGTTATTAGGTTGAAATGAGTCAACCTAGGCATAATCTACTAATTGATATATTTTTGAATTTTTTAACAGTTGTTTATACATCTATAAATATACTTTGAGTAGTTTTCTCATTAAGAACAACGGCATAACAATGACATATTAAAAGGTCTCAGATTGAGAGGAATTTGTATAAATAGTTGTAATGAAACGTCGAGTTAATTGTCTCTATTGGGATTGCAGTACCATCCAATTACAGCCTCCTTGAAGATTTCTAAATGTATGTCATGTTACTTATCCTTTGCTGGATAAGCACAGTGGTTTTATTACTGCTTATCTGTTATAAAATGTTGGATTGTAAAATGTCAGTAGCATAATGTATTTTGCTTACAAATAGTTATATCCTGGAATTTTGCAGTTTAATCACTTAGTCTACTAAAGACAGACTACAGGGCATTATTTAAAGATATCTTAGAAAACCTGCCTCCAGAAGATATTCAAACACACACGTGCATTATCATCTGCAAAATATGGCTGAAACTTGTAGAAATTCTGGTGCATTAAATTTTGCTACAAAAGGTATACAAGGACATAAAAGGTTAAAGTTACAGAACCAAGAGATTGGATCAGAGTCTCTGGAGCAGTGTTACTTTAACTTTGCTTTATTTTTCTAAGGAAAACTTGCAGACCTTGCTGAGTGAAGTACTTAAAAAGTCCAGGGAGATTGAAAGGAAATAACAGAACAACGTAGACACAGTTTAAAGTCCTTACGAAATTAAATAATTTTGCAATACAGCCACTGCAACTCAATGAATAAACATTTACTAACGATTATCAATTTATGAAAATATTTTTACAGCCTCTATCTGTGAGCAAAAGCACACATATAGACTAGAATTATAGTTTCTCTACCTGAAAGGCTGATGAAAATTTCAAAACACTGCACTTGTCTTTAAAAAATAAATTCAGGGGCTTCGCTGGTGGCGCAGCCGTTAAGAATCCGCCTGCCAAGGCAGGGGACATGGGTTTCAGCCCTGGTCCGGGAAGATCCCACATGCCACGGAGCAACTAAGCCTGTGCACCACAACTACTGAGCCTGCGCTCTAGAGCCCGCGAGCCACTTCAGCTACTGAAGCCCGCATGCCTAGAGCCAGTGCTCTGCAACAAGAGAAGCCACGGTGATAAGCCCACGCACCGCAACGAAGAGTAGCCCCCGCTCGCCGAAACTAGAGAAAGCCCTCACGCAGCAAACACCCAATGCAGCCAAAAATAAATAAATAAATAAATAAATTTATATAAATAAATAAATTCAGATTGAAGTAATATTTAGAATAACAGCCATGGAAATCACATCATAAAATATTAAATAAGACTGAAAATTCATTTTAAATGCACAGTTTTACAGTATATTTCAAATGTGTATTTCCATGATATGTACTTTCAACTAAGGATTTAAGGTATCTGCATGTTAAAAATGTATTTGATGTACCAAGATACAAATATACTGTCATATTTTACCAAAAATATTCAGGTGATCTTGGATATATTGTCAGCACACAATTTTATATTTCAAAGATGATAGGTAAAATTCTGGGCATCTTGTAGGTTTTTCCATGACAACCATATTTACAGGAAAAAATATAGAAGCCTTTAGTGATTTATAAATCAGGAAAAATTTCTTTCCAATGGTCTATCTAGGGAAAATGTGTAACAGAGTTTTAAATTCCACATTGGGCTCTAGATAGCGCTTCTAAATATTCAATAAAATTACGATAATAGAGTTTCTGCTGTCATAATGTTTGAAGAATTGAAATATATATTAATTTCCCTAAGATTTTGTACTTAAAAAAAACTCATCATTTCCTTCCAATTTATAATTTGATTTACTCTTTTCCAGATAAAGTGTTGCAACTGAACTTTGATGTTACAGTGCTAGCACATTTCCATCCCTTGATAGTTTGTACTTTGTGTCATTGAATATATATTTTCTCCTTTTGTGATTGAATATAAGCCTTCTGTATGCCAGGGGGAATTTTAATTCTATTCTATTCCTTCCCTCCCAGTTCCTTCACACCATCCATGAGGAAGAAGAGTGTTGCTGTGATAGATCAGGTTTAAGGGCATCTTATTTTTTTCTGTGTCTAAAGAGCTAGGGGTGGGTAGGCAGTATCCATGTCAAGTTAAATGTTAGCAAGTGAAACAGTGGCATGCAGACGTGAAACCTTCAGATGATCTCATGAGATGAAGAAAGATAACTTTAAGGGCAGCTCTCTCCTAGGATTTGCCATGTCCTCTTCACTCATGCACTTCAAGATTTCAGTAACAGGGTAGTTGTATCAATTAGGATAATTTAGTTTACAATGCAATAATAAAAATTCCCCAAGTGTCTGTGGCTTATACAACAAAGATGTGTTTCTCACTCTCGCCCTGTGCGGGTCATTTGGGGGCAGAAGTAAATGCCAATAGCAGAACCACTCAGAGTTATATAACTGTGATATTTAGCTACTAACTATGCATGCTGATACGCAGAATCGCTTCTACTTTATTATGACTATTAATTATAAACTTAAAGTGTCAGTCTACATGAGAGTGGAGATAAAATGGGTAAAAAGTCATGCAGCTGTTATATAGTCAGAGGCAGTGTTTAATAATAGCAACCATGAAGTACAAAGACATCTTTGGTGTTGCCCAATAGAAAATCATAATGTTAGTGGGAATCAAACAGGAAATTGGTCTTTATTCCAAAAGAAGTTGAGATAGAATCCAAGCACTACCTCAGGGCCAGTAGAAAATAGGGGCAGTAGTCAGAGGGTACTCAGCAAAGGTCAGAAAGCAGTAAAGTTCCACATATTCAGATGACAAGATTAATCCTGGCTAATGTGTAATTTGACACAAAGCATTTTGAAGAGCTGGACATATTAAACCATTTTAATAAGGGTTTGATGGCATTTGGTTATTGTTGAATATAGGTTTGTTTACTGTCTTTTTATCCTCCAGTTTTTTCAACTATTCTAGAACAGAAATGTATTTTGTAGGAAAAAAATGAAATAATCAATTGATGAATTCTCTTATTTTAAAAAATTAATGCATTTTAAGGATCTTGATATAAGGAAATAATTTAAATACAAAATGGCATGGGGCGTGAAGAAGAGAGTCTACAGAATTGGGAGGGAGGGAGGGAGAAGGAGTGAGAGAGGGAAGGAGAGAGGGAGAATGAATTCCTTTATGCAAACAAGAGTTTTCACAAACTCCCTCAGTAGAGTAGGATTAGAAGGTTATACAAGATCTCACCACATATTATTTGTGGTAGGCTATACTATTCATGTTTCTATTCACAGTATAGCAAAACGTCAATAATCCCAATTCCATATTGTTGATTCCATCATTTAAAATAATAATTTGTTGTCTTTGTAAAATCAAAATTTAACAAATCCTACCATGTATTGTTACACATTGTGCTTTGGATCAGTTGGACCCAAATTTATAATCATAGTCAAAGTCTGGCGCTCAGAATATGATGACAAAAAGAAAGAGAGAGGTCCGGGTCCTGCCCCTAGGAAATGACAAATTCTCAAAAGGAAATTACTGTGAATTCATGAAAAGGCTGAACCCTAGACATCAGGCTCACAGTTTTATCAAAGATTCCTTTGCTCAAGCTTGGCCTGACAGCAGCAGAGCAGCCTCCCCTCAAGGGGCAATGCAGGCATGACCGTAAAGACATCTGTAATTAAGTAAAGAGCTGCAGATAAGTGTCCTTCCCTTATTTTATGGGTACCACATACGCCTCAGAGATCCTCATGTGTCTCTAGAGAGGGGAGATTCCTCCCTTCAATAATATATGAGTTTGAATTTCCTAACTTCCTAGTAAGAGTTGAGATCCCAGCAACAGATTTCACTTAATAAAAGGAAATGTGATTGCTTTGCCTGAAAGGGGGTCATTTTTTTTTTAATTAAAATGTATCTGACATATAACATTGTATAAATTTAAGGTGTACAATATGTTAATTTGTTATATTTATATATTGTAATAATAATTAGCATCTCTATCATGTTACATTATTAACCTAAGGAAAAAACAATAAACAAAAAAAGAACAAGGAAGGTGAGGTCTCTACCCTCCATCTACTTTTGACATCCTGCCTCCAAAGCTGCTTTTCACTGATTTGGAACACTAAAGTGAACTATTAGAGCCTTATATTTTAAGATTCTTTCCAGGATAATTTTCATTTCCCATGAAGACTTTCTATTTGTTAATTTTTCTTACATGTTATTACCTCCTCCAGATTAATCCATAAGAACCTAAATAAACCTAGACGTTTCAACATACAAAAAAAAAAAAAAAAGGAAATGTGCCATTCCTTACACACTTGACTTCATGGAGTAAGGTTTTACCTGATTTTTTTGTCTATATATTTATTCATTCAAAAATACTTACCAAGCACTTATTACATATTAGGCATAATATTTGCTGCTAGATATAGAGTTGTAAACAAACCAGTCATGTCCCCTGCTTTCATGGGGCTTAAGGTTTATGGGAGGAAAAGAGGTAACAATTAAAAGGTAGATATGTTGGTTCGTTGCAGGAAAAGAAGATGGGATCACAGGAGAGGAGAGAATAAGAAGAGAGACCTATTTAGAACAGGAGATGGCATCCATGGATATTGAAGTGATGCACAGTCATGTGACGTGTGTCGGGGAAAGATGTGCAAGTAGAAGCAAGAGCCTTGAGGCAGGAAGGAGGCTGGCATGTTGAGGAACTTAATGGAGGCCCGTGTGACTGGAGTATAGCGAACAAGGGGCATACTGGCATGAGATGTGGTTGGGAGTAGACAGAGCCTGAATTTTGCAGGGCTTTGCAGATCACGCTACGTATTTTGGTTTTTATTCTAAGCACAGTGGAAAGCTTTTGAAGGATTTTAAGTAGAGAGAGGTGATGTCATTAGAAAAATGTCTTAATCATTCTGGTTGCAGTGAGAAGAATGGAAATGAGGAAAACTAAGAAGGCGAGTAGGATTTCTAGCCGTGCAAATCTGGACACACCTGTGGTGGTCTCACCAAGACGTGATAATGCCATGGGATTAGGGTAGTGGTTAGGAAGATAGAAATATATGCTTTGGAGATAAAATTGACCACAGTTGGTGAAAGGTTTAATACTGGAGTTGAACAAGTAGGTTAGGAGGAAGATGAGGTCTGTGTTTTTCACTTGGCCAATAATAGTGCCATTCACCGGGTGAGTTGGATTTGGATCAAAATTGGAGTGCTCAGAGTTGGGGAAAAGAAGGTTTGGTTTTGGGACATGTTAAGTGTGAAATTCTTACAAGAAAATGTTCAAATATCAGGGTGATATTGAGATGTACTAGCTCAGAGCTCAAAACAAGATTTCTTGCTGGAGGTCTAAATTTGACAGCCTTGGGGACACACAGTTTTTCGAGGCAGGAACCCGCTTTGCCTGGCAAAGTAATAAAGCTATTCTTTTCTACTCCATCCCAAAAAATAAATAAATAAAAAATAAATCTGACAGCCTTGACATAAATGTGATATTTACAGCAATGAGTGTTGATAAGATCACTTAGAAAAGGGTATAGAGGAGAAGAGTATATATATGGAATGTCAACAAATCACATGCAAACCTCTCTACAATCTGAATTCCCAGGGAAAGAGAATGCAATTTGGGGGTCTGTTATAATTCATTTTAATATAATTCTGATAAATTAAACCAAAAAATTTAGAATAAAACAGAAGAGGATCATCTACTATTAACCTTGGCCAAAATCAAAACTACATCCTTTTCCATGGATGTCAATGTCATTAACAAAATTCCAAAAGATTTTCTAGGAATCAGTGCATTTAAGAAGTAACTTGATTAGCTTTCCCACTGGGGAGTAAAAGATAAGTTACCATGGTAATCATTTCAAGTCAATTATTACTTTCTTGTGAATTGTTAACTAGGGTGTTAAATTAAATTTTCCTTTTCATATTAAAGAGTAGTGGCTATGTTTTCTCTGGAAGGTTATTAAGCTACAGGGAAGATTTTATTTTCAGAGTAGAAGCAAATCATATATTATAGGAGAATTCCTAAGGCCAAAAGAGTTTATTTAGAAAGTTAAGGTATTATTGCTGTGTATAAACATTATTGTGGTAATTACTGTCTTCAAGTATTTATTGTCAATAAAACCTTTCCAAGGGTACTTCCAGATAGAGCTGTATATCTATTTTCAAGGAAGTATTAGGCAGACAACTTCAGATACTCTCAAACACCAGAGCCAGGAAATCTCTCGGGGTAGAAAATCTCCCACTACATTTGTTATATTAAAATCCAATTATGCACAGAGGAAGGACAAAGAAACACAATAAACTGGAGAACAACATATGTTTAACATAACACACATACATTACAAATAGGCTTAAATATCACATATTAGTTAAAGTTTCCAAGTGTTTTTCTCAGAAATCTGAAGAAAAGCATGCAATGAAAGTTAAAACAAACAAACGAAAAAAGGCAAAACAAAACAGTGGAGTATTAGAAATGGATTCTAATTCATGAAAATATAAGATCAGCAACATCTTAACTGATAATTTTCCCATAACATGACTGTCTCTTATATAATACATATTCTACCTAATTGCCATACAAATATGATAAGCATTTAGGCATTGTAAACAGTCTCAAGCTACATCTCTGTGAAAGTCCAAAACTCCTGAAAAGAATATATCAGAATATATGAGTGTTATCAAAGAGCCACTTTTTAAAACATAAGTTTATTTATTTATTTTTGGCTGTGTTGGGTCTTTGTTGCTGCGCGTGGGCTTTCTCATAATTGCAGTGAGCGGGGGCTACTCTTCGTTTTGTTGTGTGGGCTTCTCTTGTTGCAGAGCACGGGCTCTAGGCACACGGGCTTCAGTAGTTGTGGCTCGTGAGCTCTAGAGTGCAGGCTCAGTAGTTGCGGCGCACGGGCTTAGTTGTACCGCGGCATGTGGGATCTTCCAGGACCAGGGCTCGAACCCGTGTCCCCTGCAATGGCAGGCGGATTCTTTTTTTTTTTTTTTTTTTTGCGATACGCGGGCCTCTCACTGTTGTGGCCTCTCCCTTGTGGAGCACAGGCTCCGGACGCGCAGGCTCAGCGGCCGTGGCTCACGGGCCCAGCCGCCCCGCGGCATGTGGGATCTTCCCGGACCGGGGCACGAACCCGCGTCCCCTGCATCGGCAGGCGGACTCTCAACCACTGTGCCACCAGGGAAGCCCAGGCAGGCGGATTCTTAACCACTGCGCCACCGGAAAGCCTGAGCCACTTTTTAAAGGACTATTTGTGGGTGGATAATTTCAGTGGTATCTATTTCTCCAACTGACTTATTTTTTTCTTTTAAGACAATGGAAGCTTTAACATAGTGAAAAAATTAAGACAATTCAGTTCGTTAGGCTTTACATGTAAAGTTACACTGTGATGAGAGGAGGAGACACACTTTGACTTGACAAATGCCACTTTGATTTTAAAAATGAGGTTAAATGCCGAAGACAGACTGCTGAATGTCCTAGAAAACCACCACCTCAGACTTTATACCTAGACTTCAACAAAAGCCTGGCCAGAAGTCCAAGCATAAAAGATTCCTGTGCCAAAGTCCTAGGTCGGGTCCTCCTTGGCTCTCCCCCAGCCTGTTGCAACAGCTTCTTAAAAAGAGCATTTTGTTTTCCCACGAGGATTTACTCGTGGTCAAAGTCTTGAACTCTTTTTTTTTTTTTTTTTTTGCGGTATGCGGGCCTCTCACTGTTGTGGCCTCTCCCGTTGCGGAGCACAGGCTCTGGACGTGCAGGCTCAGCGGCCATGGCTCACGGGCCCAGCCACTCCGCAGCATGTGGGATCTTCCCGGACCGGGGCACGAACCCGTGTCCCCTGCATCGGCAGGCGGACTCTCAACCACTGCGCCACCAGGGAAGCCCGAAGTCTTGAACTCTTTGATTGTGCTCTTTTGTTTAATCAGGTAGCTCCAACAGGAAAGGTCATGTCCCACACCTTTACTTGTCGATATCTTATTCAGCCTTCAAAGTCCTGCACAAAGAATAAATGTCCCCCATCCCTCACTGTCAGAAATCCCTTTTCTGGTGCTTTCAGGAATAATATTATCATCAACAGCATTTGTTGAACACCTCCTTTGTGCCAGGCACTCAGCTAGCTACGAGTGTTAAATGCTTTTTCTAATTGACAAATGTCTTTGCAAGGAAATTAATTGCAATCCTCATTTCACAGGAAAAGAAAGCTAAGTCATGAGGTTATGAGTCATGACTATTAGGTGACTCAAAGAAACCTAACTTTCTGCCCAAAGCTCCTTGATCAGTAAAGAGTGGAGAAATATTCAGAACAGAAGCCTGCCTCCAAATCCCAGCCATTTCCCTTAGCAGTCAGTCTAAACTGTCGTGGAGGATTGTAAGAACTCTCCAGGTGGAAATTAAACTTTATCTTTTTGTCCTCTAGCATTTAGCATAGCCTCTAGCCTTGCACAGAACAGCCCGTTAGTAAGTGGTTGAATGTGTGGGACCCTCTAGTCATCTTCTTCCTACTAATTAATGTGGTAAATGATCAAATACTCATCCAGAATGGACAGTATAGTGAGATGTGAAAAGCATTTTGATAAGCAGTTCATTTATTCATGGCTGGATATTTGAAATCTTTGAAGGTATAACTTTTGGAGATAACTAATTATCAAGAATTACATGTGGCTCTGTTAGCTAGTTTGCAGCTGGATAAGTTCCTTTAGCTGATAGGGAGAATGATATAATAGGTGACTTGGGTTTGGATTTTGGTCTTACTGGAGTTGCGATTGTGACAGTTGGCAGAACTCGTCCACTGGAGCGGGCCTAGGAGGCTTCACTGTCTGCCCAGATGGTACAAGTCACAGGGCGAAGACTCTGTCAGGCCTCCTCGGAGGGAGAAGGGACCTTACCAGGCAAGGAACAGTAACCTAAACATTTTTTAATTTGGCATTCAGGACCTTTAATGATTGGATCCTGTTCATCTCTCCAGCTATCGTGCCCACTCCTTGCGTTTTAAGCTCCAACCATCACGAATAACAGCATTTGCATTCCTCTGAATAAGCCAAGCTCCTGTCATCTCGGGGGTTTGGGCATGCTATTTCTCTGCCAAGCAAGCAATCTACCCAGCTCTCGTTTCTCCATACCATCTCCCATCCCAGGAATGCTTATGTGTAAGCAGGTTCAGATCAGTCCAAATGTCACCTCCTCCAGGAAGCCTTTCTGCCCCCTGAAAATCTCCTAGCACCCTGTGCTTCTCCCTATCATAATACATATTAATGTACTGTTCTTTCTTTGAACTTCTTCCTCACCCACTAGACTGTCAACATTTTGACTAAGTACCATGTTACTGGTTACCGTGATGGTCAATTTATGTGTTAACTTAGCTAGGACCCAGTGCCTGGATATTAGGTTAAATACTATTCTAGCTATTTCTGTCAAGATATATTTTAGAGATTAACTAAATGAGATTCACATTTGACTTTGAGTAAAACAGATTACCCTCTATAATGTGAGTGGGCCTCATCCAATCAGTTGAAGGTCTTAATAGAAAAAGACTGACCACCTGGAGGAAAAGGGAATTCAGCCAGCAGACAACCTTCACACTGGAATTGCATCTCTTCCCTGGGTCTCCAGGCTGCAGGCCTATCCTGCAGATTTTGGACTTGGCAGCCACCATCATTACATGAGCCAATTCCTAAAAAATCACCCTCTCCCCCTCTTTCTCTCTCTGGAAAACCCTGCCTAATACAATTACCATTGTATCTCTAGCACTGAGCATAGTGCTTGGAATACAGAACAGATCAAGTAAAATTGGATTAGGTTGAATTGATCTGACTTGCAAGAAAGAAAACCACTGCAGACATAATGTCAAGACTTCTCTCTTAAGAGTCAGAGACCTGCACAGGTTACACTACTATACGCAACAATTGGTTTTGCTGGCCTGAGAGTTCCCTTCTCCTGATCCAGTGCAAAGAACAGAGGAAATGAAGGATATTGCAAACCCCCATCCTTTATTATTTTAGCCCATGAACTAAATATAATTGGCACTCTGACTAAACCTACTTTTAGCATTCATAATAGTGCTATCTAACAGTCTTAAATGCAAAATTCATACCGTCTGGCAGAGAAAGGCAGGTGCCTGGTATTGGTGGGATTATCTCAGGTTTCCCAAGTCACTAGGGAGGAGACACTCTCAGAAAGAAAACTCAGCCTTTCTGTCTCCCAACATCCTCACCATTCAGCCTGGAATTATGAAGATTTTAGACTTAGAATTCTTGGATTATTTGACAACTCAGGTTCTTAAATGTCCAATGTGAATGAGGAGATGGTTATAGAAAATGACCTAGTAGAAGACTTTCTTGTTAGCTGGTCAAATTAAACTTCTCACACAGAACAGCCTGGGGATTTACTAACCCATGGAAATGCTTGGATGAGTGTGGATAAAGGATTCTGACTAGGGTTTAGGATTAGGATAGCTACCTTGTGACTCTTGGAGAGAGTAACTTGTATTTTGCATGCAATGAAAAGAATGGGGAGGTCACTGGGCCAAGATTTTAACTTGTTTCTTTAAATGAGACTGATTTGTCCAGATTTTCACTAATTTTGATCATTCCTCTGATTTTCTTCCTGAAAAAAAAGTCATATAATGCAAGCAAAAAAATATTCAGCTAACAACAAATAACAAACCTGATAGCCTCAAGGAATAAGAGATGAAAGGAGAAGGGAAATGAAAATTTGCAAATCCACAAACTGGATAATTCATTCCAAATCCAAACTCAGCATCCTTTTTTCTAATAAACAGTTTCTTGGTTATATAGTCTTATTCATACTCTAATCTTTTAAAAACTTCTATTCCATTTGCAAAATCTTGTCTCCAAATTTTCTTTTTATGTTATTTTGAAAGATTTTTCTGAAAGGTCTTATAAATAAATAAATATATTTCAGTTTTCCCAAACACATAAAAGCCACAGTGACACGTTTCCTGTGTGTACTTAGCTTTGCTGCAGGTATGCTTTTTTGGGTTCCTGGATCCAATTCCAATGTGTGTGGGGAGTGGGGTAAAGGGAAAGTTGGGTGTTCCCACACCAACAAGCAATTATCCTACACCAGCAATGTGTCCCAGAATTCAGCTAAGTTCTGACGCTATCTACTCAGAGATAGTGTCATGGTCCACAGGTTGAGGGCTCAGTCCTGCAACACTGCGCCCGCCCACCTCCACTCCCAACACACACACACTTCAGACACCAGTTGTGTCTTCAGCCACTCTGACCAACTAACTATAGACTAGAGGTTTCTACAACCCCCTCCAGGTTGTTTCCCAGTCCTCTGACCAACTGGCTATAAATAAGGGGTTGCCATGACCTCCCTCTTAGGTTCGATTAATTTGCTAAAACAGCTCACAGAACTCAGAGACACATTTTACTTACTAGATTACTGGTTCATTAAATAGGCACAATTGGTTAAGTCATTGGCTGTTGGCAGTTGATTCAACCTCCAGTCCCTCCACTCTCCCCAGGGTTTGGGGGTGGGACTAAAAGTTCTAATCCTTTAATCACAGGGTTAGTTCTCCTGGCAACTGCCCCTATCATTAGGTGCAGTCCAAAAGTCAGTCATTAACATAAGACACCTTTATCTCTTATCACTTAGGTAATTCTGAGGGTTTTAGGAGCTCTGGGCAATGGGAGGAAGACCAAATATACATTTCCTGTTATAAATCACAAGATCACATATGCTAAAGCATGTTTTAAACACGATTTGAATTGTGTGTCAAAAAAATAGGTCAGTCTCCCCAATGTTATATAATGTCCCCAACCAGTTAACCATGTGTTGTCCAACAAACAAAACAGAAAGCAGTTTACTTGAAAACGCAAAAAATAAGCAGTGCATTCCGTATTAACTTTAATTTCCCATGCATTCCTCAGCTGCACAGTTATTCATAGATCTTTTCCCAGAAAAATTTGTAGTTTAAGTAGATAAACTTTAAAACTACAGGAAGTGGCTTCACTGTGAGGTTTTTTTCTTATTCATTTGAATAAAAAAGGGATATGGAAAAAATAATGCAGATAGCCTTTGAGTGGAAAGCTGTGATCCTCACTGATCAAGGACCACAGAAATAACTTTTATATGGTACTTTACAACCTATATTATGCTTTTGCATATATTGCCACAATCATGCTCAGAATCAGTGCCAGTGTTTAGTGATGATCAAGAGAAACTGCCTTATTAAAACAAATCCCAATCCACCAAGATTTGGGCAGAAAAGAACTCAGAAAAATCTTCTGATCGAAGGGATAACCAAAAAATGGTCCCTTCTTTCCTCTTAAGAACTCTTTGTTTTGTTTATATTTTTCGGTTGGATTCCCATCTGGCTCTTATGGCAGGAGGTAGAGTGATTACATATAAATTCCCGAGAGTATCTTCTCTCTGTGTCCTTGTGGCCTTGCTCATTTTGGCATGACTAAACCGGAATAACCTTGTTAAAGGCAGCTCTGCAATTAAACGCTAAAGAAAAAAATAGATCTGGCATAAAAGCCACCATATTCCACAGCACATTTCCAAATCTATATGTGGTGCTAAAATATCAAAAGCAAACAATATAACAACCAAGAATGAACTTTACAGAGTTCCTGACCCTAACAAAAATTGCCCACTAGCTTCTCACGTGCCAATACAAGTTTGTAACAGCCACTGCTGACGTTTTCTACTTCTCAGCCACTTGTCTCCTCAAGATTCTTTGATTTGGCCTGTACCTCTCTCTCCAGTCTCATCCTGGGGAATGCTTCCTGTTCTCCTTTGGTGCCATAGGTCATCTTGCTCCAAGACTCAGAAAAGAATCATCTGGGGTGGTCTTCCTTGTCTTCCCATCACACTCTGGCCTAACTAATTTCCACTCATCCTTTAGCTATGAGGCCAAATGCCCGATCCCTTAGAGGTATAGACCTTTTTATACTCCCTATTCCCAGTCTAAGCTTAGTTTCCTTCTGTATGGCTCTTATGACCCACACAGCTTTCCAACCTAACACAGGTTCTAATTACACATTTACTGGTGGAATAGTTAGGTAACGAATTTTTGCTTCACTAAACTGTATGATTCATGAAGAGAATGACCATGTCTATTTCCCCATGATTACATCTATAAAACCTAGGGAGTATATGTTAAATGAATGAATAGGTGGATGGTTGGAAGGATGGAGGGATGGACAGAAAAATAAAACAGGGATGAATGGGCTTTCTCCTGGTAGATATGTTCTCTAATCCCATATACGTGAGGGTATCATGATACTGTAGAATTAATCAGCCAACAGAAATGTGAGCCACGCATGTGATTTTAAACTTTCTTGTAGCCACGTTTTTAAAAAATAAAAAGAAACAAGTGAAAATTTAATATTTTGATTAATCTAAAGTATATAAAAGATTACAATTTCATCACATAATCAATATAAAATATTTTACTTAGATATTTTACTTTTTTATACTAAATCTTTTTTTAATTAATTAATTTATCTTTTTATTTTTGGCTGTGTTGGGTCTTTGTTGCTGCGCGCTGACTTTCTCTAGTTGTGGCGAGTGGGGGCTAATCTTCGTTGTGGTGCGCAGGCTTCTCATTGCAGTGGCTTCTCTTGTTGCAGAGCATGGGCTCTAGGCAAGCAGGCTTCAGTAGTTGTTGTGTGTGGGCTCAGTAGTTGTGGCTTGCAGGCTCTAGAGTGCAGGCTCAGTAGTTGTGGCACACGGGCTTAGCTGCTCCGCGGCATGTGGAATCTTTCTAGACCAGGGACCGAACCCATGTCACCTGCATTGGCAGGTGGATTCTTAACCACTGCACCACCAGGGAAGTCCCTATTTTAATTTTCTTCCAGCCATCTTAAAACAAAAATTGAAGTATAATAGCAGCTAAGACTGCTAGAACAAACCTAAACCAAACAACACAAATATGTGATGTAAAGCACAATACAATTATAACATGTATCAACTTGAACTAACATGTTCTAGTTGCTGGGATAAAAACATATATATATGTTAGATATCTTGGTGCTGTAATATGCTTTCTCAATGACTCTAGAAAAGCCTCTTTTTTTTGCCATCTATGTCTTTTAAAAATCTTTTTACACATATGAGCAAACTCTCATAATTTTTTTTCCTGAGAAAAGAGAAGGCTAGAGGGAAGAAAAGCAAAAGAAAGAAGAGAGGAGGAAGATGAGAAGAAAACTAATATTTATTGAGCGTCTTTTATGTAATAGGCACTGTGCTTGACATGAAGAATTTGAGCTGCAATGGTTATATAAAAATTCAAATTTATATGAAGTCAGGGATATTAGTTTGTATCTGCTCTTAGAAGTTAAAAAAAAAGATAGAAATGGCTCAAAACTCTTACAACAAGCAAACTCTTCTTGTTCTAAATATTTAAAGAAATATTTTTACCCTTATTCCCAAGGGTCTGTTATTTTTAACTTTCCAGTACTAGCAGTCTTTAAAAAAAGATTTCTTTTTATTGGTATTAAATACTTCTTAAAGTAATGTTGAAACTATTGCCTATGATGTAGTTAAGTAGAAAAGAGAAAAAATTCATTCATCTTAAATCACAAAATAAACTCTTCAGCTCACATCTGCCTACTTTTATCACCAAAAATCAAGATAAAAATCTCATGATTCTATTTTAGCAAGACGTCTTTCTCAAGAATAATTTTGGAATCCCTTGGCCAGATTCTTTGTCTAGGACTGGGTTTCTGTGAGAATTAAGCCCTAACGTCCTAAGATTTCTGTCACATGCAATGAATTAATTCATCTTTTATACATTTAGAATGGTACTAGCTATGTGTCACCCATGGGAAAATTGAAAACAGGCACTCTAATAATTTTTCTGTAGTATTTAATACACTCACCAAATTGGCTGTTAGGTATTTTCCTAATGAAATCATACTTTTCAAAACACTGTTGCCAGTGAATAAAATAGGAGATAAATGTAGTAAAAGTAGACGTCAATTAATATAGAGAGTTCATATAAACTGAGGAAGTAGAAATCTAAAACATTTACTACAATTGGAAGCCCTTTTTTCTACCAAAGGGCACTGTTCCATAGGAGAAAACAAAATACTAATTAAAAGATTGCTTAGGAAGCAATTTCAACGCCTTCTAGAAAAAATACAAGAATGTATAATTATATCATCGGATTTTTTTTCTTTCTTAAAGCAATCCTCAATAATAGTGAAACTAAATAATATATAAAAAGCAATAATGAACAAGGACCAACGTAGCAATCAAATACCAATTTCACTACATGGCTGACCAAAGAGAGAGAAAAAGGGAAAAAAACCTCAACAAATTCCTACACATCTGAGCTCAGATTCCCACCTGCTCTCCATACTGTTGGGTAAAACTGTCACCCACCTAAGCACCAAGTTTATAAAAGGGTAGCCTAACCCTATATTGAGGATAATATTCTATTCACACTTTCACTACCAAGAGTCCCTCCTCAGAAACCTCATTCTGGTAACCTGCTACACTTGACTCAGCATAAGAAGACCAATGTTCATGTTCCAACTACATCCATTATTAAAGAAAAAGATATCCACAATTTACTGAAAAGAGACAAAATGGGGAAGACAGCATTGTAGTGAATAGCAGCTCTATGAACAAAGGCATGACACCATAAGAGTGCATGAAAATGTAGTCCACTGAAATTAAATACAGAGGTAGTTTGATAGGGTGAAGGGCCAAATACTTGTTGAATGAATGAAAAGGTGATGTGAATATATTGCCTTGAACACAATTATGTATATATGGTTGGCAGACTGATAGTTTTCTTTTCAAATCTATTCTCTCCTCCTTCATTGACACATGACCAGCTAGCTAGATTGCATTTCTCAGCTTCCTATGCACATAGGTGTAGCCATTTAACTAAGTGCTCACTAATGGAATGTAGGTGGAAGTAATGCATGAAATATTGGCATCACTTTATTAAAAGGAAATTGCTAGTCTGGATTTACTAATTTCTCCTCACACATTTCTAGTGGCCTCAAACATGAACATGGTGGCAATTCAGCCTTGACCATGCAGTTGAGGACACACCCTAGAGGATGAGAGTTAGCAAGATGAAAGAAACCTTGGAACCCAGGTAACCTGGTAAAAAAGAAGCAGCCCTACCTGCCTGTGCCTGTCGCATTGTTACAAGAGAGAAACAATTTCTTTCATTAAGTCACTGAACTTTGGGATATCTTTTTACGGCATCTTAGCTTTTACTCTCTCTGACTTAAAAAAAAGATGGGAATCTACCAAGAACTTAAGCAAAGTAAAGGACATGATCACATATGTTTTAGAAGATTAATTTGAGTAGCGACAGGGAGGGTGGCTTAGAGGGCAGAAAACCTAAAACTAGGGAACCACATAGGAAGTCAACTCCTGATGACTATGTCTCCTAAATGTTTTAGAACCTGTAAATTCTATTGCTACTTCCTCTATACAACTTCTTCACCATCAATTACCTGTAAGATCTCAACCATCTTCTACCTAATTTTTTTCTCCTTATAATTCTTGTCCCCCTCAAATCTACTTTTAACACAGCGGCAGATTTTTATCTAAAATATAATGTGACCAGGTCCTTTTTCTGATTAAAATCTCTAATAGTTTTATCAGCTATAGAAATGTTTTTCAAATGTTTTCTTATTTACGTCCTTGAAGAATTTTTGAAAAGCTTTGTAACCCTTCCATATTTTAAAGCTTACCTCTAAAATTTTTTATCCTACTTGAACGGTTGCAGGGATAAAATTTCCAAAATATTAAAAATATTGATGTTAATTAAAACTGATATCACTCATTTAAAAATATCAGTAGAGGGGCTTCCCTGGTGGTGCAGTGGTTGAGAGTCCGCCTGCTGATGCAGGGGACACGGGTTTGTGCCCCGGTCCGGGAAGATCCCACATGCTGCAGAGCGGCTAGGCCCGTGAGCTATGGCCGCTGAGCCTGCGCGTCTGGAGCCTGTGCTCCGCAACGGGAGAGGCCACAACAGTGAGAGGTCCGCGTGCCACAAATAAATGAATAAATAAAACAAAAAAAATATCAGTAGAATCTAAACAGCATAGTGATTTCAAATCAACATTCATCTATGAAAAATTTATAAACAAACCAGTCAGAAATTTTACATAACTTTTTGCTCCTTAAACTCAGTTTTTCATTTCTGCACGAGATTTCAGCCTTATATAAAATATACTTTTATGTCTCAAGAGCTTTTCGATTATCTTAATCAAAATACTAAGATAATCTTCTTAACAACAAAAAATTATATATGAGCTGTTTTTATTCCTGTGATCAAAAGGCCTATGTGTTAAAAATTTCTTCGGGATTTCATTATTATTATAATTATTAGTAATAAACAGTTGGTCAAAGATAAATTTTTGTAATTTTAAAACAAAGTAAATGTTAATGGAATGAATATACTTATGATATAGATGAAACTGCTTTTTATCAGTTTATATATTTGATGATAATAATTTGTTAGTATTAGATAGAATTCATATCCAGTTATATTTTTCACTTTTATTGATATACATCCTGAGAAACATTGGTCACATAAATAAATTAGAATGGAAGAAACTTTGTTGAAGAATTTCACTCAATTATTTGAAGCACTTCCAAAAAACATGCAAAAAATCACATGCCAATATATTATCAAAAATAAAAAACCAACATTTAAAAATTCAATTATTTCTTTATTAATTCCATTGAAGGCCAAGATTTTTAAACCATTTGACATTCAATAGGATTTTTTACCCAGTTATTTGAATCACTCAATTTCTTAGTTCTAGGAATGTCTACCAAAAAGACTTTATCAAAACTTTTCAAATAACTATTAATTATACCCATCACGCTTTCACTTAGAGACAACTTGCTTAACTTAATATACACAGAAACAGTAGGATTAAATCTGAGTACTATTAGTATAAATATATATTTGCCAACAGAACAATTTTATATCACATTTTTACATTTGATTTTTTTAAGGTATATATATATATATATATTTTTTTTTTTTTGCGGTACGCGGGCCTCCCACTGTTGTGGCCTCTCCCGTTGCGGAGCACAGGCTCCAGACGCGCAGGCTCAGCGGCCATGGCTCACGGGCCCAGCCACTCTGCGGCATGTGGGATCTTCCCAGACTGGGGCACGAACCCGTGTCCCCTGCATCGGCAGGCGGACTCTCAACCACTGTGCCACCAGAGAAGCCCAAGGTATATATTTTTAATGCTTTTCTTTTCTTTTTTAAAAAAAAATTATTTTATTTATTTATTTTTGGCTACATTGGGTCTTTGTTGCTGCCCGCCGGCTTTCTCTAGTTGTGGAGAGTGGGGGCTACTCTTAGTTGCGGTGCGCGGGCTTCTCATTGTGGTGGCTTCTCTTGCTGCGGAGCACGGGCTCTAGGCGCATGGGCTTCAGTAGTTGTGGCTCGCAGGCTCTAGAGCGCAGGCTCAGTAGTTGTGGAGCACGGGCTTAGCTGCTCCGCGGCATGTGGGATCCTCCCGGACCAGACCTCGAACGCATGTCCCGTACATTGGCAGGCAGATTCTTAACCACTGCGCCACCAGGGAAGCCCTATATTTGGTTTTTGTCAAAACATTGTAACTAGCTCATTATTGAAAAATGATCAGCATATAAATAAATTGGTAAAGTCAATCCTAATGATCAAGGCAGTCAATCAATTCGGACTTTTTTCTGGAAAATATCTCACTTCATTTTCCAATACACTGAATGATTTAACATGACTCCTTACAACAAACACCTGCCTACTGATACTATCAATATTATCTCTGTAATTTTGCTTCTTTATTGACTGATTGTTCTCCTCATTATGGGCCATAATTTCCCGTTTCTTTGAATATCTGTTAATTTCTTATTGGATTCTAGACATAGTGAGTATTATGTTGCTGGGTGTCAGATTTTGTTTTGTTTCAGCAGTTGTTTAGCTTTGTTGTTGTTTTTGTTTTTTCGTTTTTTTCTGGGACAATTAAGTTACTTGGAAACAATTAGATCCTTTCAGGACATGCTTTTAAGCTCTGTTAGGTGTTCCTAAACAGTTTTTTAATCTAGGGCTGATTTGGCCTCACTACTGAGGCAATACTCTTCTGAGGACTATTCAGTATTCTGTGTGTTAGGAGGCTCTGTGTGGATACTGCTACTTGTCCTATGACCTGGAAATTCAATGCAGACAATAAAATAGGACAATTCTATGGGTCAATTCATTTGTTTCCTCTTCTTAAGGAATCACTGTCCTGCACTGCCGGTTGTCCAATGTATGAAAATCAGTTTCATATATGGTTTCCCTTTTTCAGTTGTTTAAGTGGGGGAGGGAAGGTATCTGCTTCCTGTTTCTCTATCATGACCAAACATGGAAGTTTCACTTTTCCACTCTTGAATATATCCTAACTCCCAACTTCACATATCCTTCTTAGCAAAAATTTATATAAGACAGGAAAGACATGAGATATGACCATGGGTTATAATTATTAACATTACAAACTTTACGCTTCTCAGTACTTCAAATTTTCCTCTTTTTGGCATCCTGACAATTTTATTCTTAATGAGGATGCACCATATAAATATTTTGGATGTTTAAATAGTATTTTGGAAAATAAATAAATAAATAAATAGTATTTTGTATCATTAGGGTCCAATCAAGAGAAAGAAACCACTCAGTAATTTGAGTAGGTATGATATGAGAAAAAAAGAATTAACTTTTCACAGAATTAGCTACTAAAATGAAATGAAAAAGAATGTTAAAAAATATGGTAGGACTGAGGGAAGGAATAAGCTTGAAAAGTGGCCCCCTTCTCAAAGCTGGAATCCAGACCTCTTTGGAGAAGGTGTGGTTGCGCCTACTAGATGGTGGTGAAGTTAGCAGGGTTACCATGGGCAGAGTTGGTCCATGATCACTAGGCCAAGGCTGCCAGATAGGAAAATACAGGCTGAGACTGGCACACTTGAAGGTGAGAACCGCTGTGGGTTCTGCATCCTGCTGTTTGCCACACACTGCAGTAGCCAGCTGAGAGTGGGTGTACTTGAATCCGGAGGAGAAGCCCCTCCCTCCTGTAGTTTTACTCCATAGCCCTCTACTGGCAAAGGAGAAATGTTTACAAGATTGAGGTCCAGTATCACAAGCAGGTTGAACTTGGAATGAAGAAGCAATAATCTGACAAATGACCCATGTTATTCTTTCTTTCCTTCTTCTCACTTCCCGGAGGGATAAGTGTGACTATGAAAGGACACAGGAAGTAAGAACCAACATGAATGGTTGGACTACATACATGTTTAGTTTAATAAACATGGAAAGTGAAGCTATCAAAATTAATTTGAAACAAAATGTGTCTGGGTACTTCCATAGAAAGTGTTTGTGCATCTTCAGCATAAAAGCCCTCTGTGATTCAGCTCATGCATGCCTACCTCTCTACCTTCATTTCTCCCTGCTCCAGGAGTATCAAACTTCTGGTTTTTTCCCACAAATTCCATTGTTTCTCACCACTGTACTTTTAATTATTAGTGTCTTCTCTGCATAGAATCCCATTTCTACTCCATATCATTTTAAGCATCACCTTAACTAGAAAGCTCTTCCCTGACTGAATGAACTAGACTGAATTAAATGCTTCCATAATTTTATCTGTTTTTCCCCATCAGCACTTATTAACTTGTCATTTTCACTTTACTATTTTATTGTTAATTACATGGAGTGTGATTATTAATCTCTTTATGTCCAGTACCTAACCAAAAAAATGGTTTGTTTCATAAGTAAATAAATGAATAAATGAGACAAATATAGTTATCCTGGAAGGATTTTATAGGATCTTGAAGAAGAGCATTGTAAAAGAGGTGTATCCAAAAAGATATAAAATACATATTCAACAAGATTTGGTGATAAATTAGATAGGGAGGTATGGAAGAGAAGGAATGCAGAAATGCTTACATGCTTTCTAATGTTTTAGTTTAGGTAAATGGATAGGGATAATGTTGTTAGAGCTAGTAAATGCAGGAGAAAGGGCAAACTTAGATCTGGAGAATAGCAGAGTACATTGGCTATATATTGCTCTGTTGAACAAACAAGCAAAGAAACAAACCCCAAAACCCAAAGCCAAACAAACTATTGGCTTAAAATAACAGTGGCAAATTTTTTCGTAAAGAACAAGATAGCTACTATTTTAACTCTGGGTCATACAGTTTCTGTCACATCTCTTCAACTCTGCTATTGTAGCACAAAAGCAACCAAGGAAAATAAAAAACACGCAGTAGACTGGATTTAGCCCATGAGGTGTACTTTGCTATCCCATGTAGCTGTAGTCATTCTAACAGCTCAGCTGGGGTGGATAGTACAACGTGGTCTCATTCATATGGTTGAAATTGGTTCTGGCTTTTGTTTTCAGCACCTGGTATTCCCCTACATGTCCTCTCATCCACCAATAGGCTAGACTGGTTTTTTGATTTCAGTTTTTTGTTTTGTTTTGTTTTTTACAAAATAGTGTTCCAAGAGAGTGAAAATGTTAACTGTTAGGCCTCTTAAGGCCTAGGGTCACAGTTGTACAACATAATTTCCACCACATTTGATCAGTCAACGTGAGTCTCAAGGTCAGCCCATATTCAAGGGATAGGGAAACAGAGGAAATATTATGGCCATTATTTCACTCTACCACAGGGAGGCACAAGGATTTGGAGTTTAGGAGAAAGTTGAAATTAAAAATATATTTTGTAGTTATCAGTACATATGTTATAACTGAAATTGTAAGAATGAATTAAATTTCTTGGGAGAACTAAACACACGTATACACATGTATCTCTTTACTACTATATATTACCATATATATTTTAAAGTATATTACATATATATATATTTATTACCACATATTTCATAATGAATGAACCACTCTTTAAATATCAACATGGATAGAATATGAAAACGTAATATTGAGTGAAAAAACAAAGTTTCAGAATTTTACACAAATATGAGAGCATTTATATAAATTTAAAAATACACTAAATCTATATATTGCTTTTAGATGATTAATAATAATAATAACTAACACATACTGCTTTTATATGCCAGATCCTCTTCTAAGTATATTTTATACACTAACTATACACTTATTACAAGATAATTTTGAGATTGGCACACTAGTTCAGTAGTCCTTTTTAATATAAATGATGAACTTGACCCAAAGAGAGGCCAAGAAACTTGCCCTAGGCCACATAGTTAAGTGGCAAAGTTAAGATTTAAACCCAATTTTAAAACATGGACTGAATATAAATCAACTTCTAGATAGATGTCGCCTTAAGGTAGGGCAACTGGAATACAACCGACCAAAAATGTAGGGAATTCTAACTTTACCTATCTCTAGATAGATGGAAAGATAGTCTGGGTTTTCCAGTAAAAAGGCCCCAAAACAATTACCAAATAACCTACTCAGCTGTGATGAATATCCCTACTATCCTGGCTGTGATCTTACAATACATTTCTTATGAAAATAAACAAGGTTTAACAAAATAGATGACTCCCAATCCAGGTTTGTGTCAGGAAATATATAAGACGAACACGTGAAGTGACTTGATGTACCAGATAGAAAAGATATCAAAGACTATTAAATCATGTCAAAAAAAAAAAAGCCCAAACCATCCTGGCCAAAGGTGGGAAAACTTGAACCTCAATGAGGACAAGAATTGCAACAGATTGAATCATACTGAATGCACTTAAACCTTGAATTTACAGGGATAAGTAAAACGTACTGTGCATCAATGCAGAATGCTTGAGAATCACTCATTTCCTTGAAAACTGGTAAAGCGAAACAAGCCTTTGTTCTGCCTTTCCTATACCAACTGCATCTTTTGGTAACCAAATAGCTGATGAGGGGAGGTTTCTTTTTAGAGAAGTTAATCAAATACATGCAAAAGGCAATAGAATATCATCATTTTACAACCCCAAGTGAATTAATGAATCTGTGCAATATCAATGGCTGATAACATCACAAAAAGAGAGCTATCCAGATATCGCAAACTTCCTTAGAGAACTATATATACCATCTGTAAGCAATTTTGCCAAAAATTTAAAATGAAATCAGATCAAACTTCGTCCGCCAATTACCAATTTGCAGAGTACAGAGAAAGATGTTAAATGCTATTATAAGGACAGACCCAGCAAAATGCAATAAAATTCAGATAGATAACTAAAGACTCTACAACAGACTGGTTAAGAAAAAAGAGACTTCTAGTCTGGTTTTCAGTCTGACGTGTAAGAATTTAGAAGTCGCTAACATCTTCCGAACAAAAAGTAAAAAGCAGAACAAACTGAAAAACCAACAACTTTTCTTAGCTCCGTAAGAGAAGTAAGGTCACAAGGCAAACCGCTGTTCCCAAGATTGTAGATATCAACAGAGGAATATAAAGAATCACAACTTACCAGGAGCACAAGCCTCTGCAGGAACCAGGCAGGGAAATCCGAACTGTAACTGACGAACTGGTGAAGGCTCAACATGGACGCCTCTGAGAGATAAAAACCAGAGGAGGACCAGTCATTAGGGGGACGCCGCACTTCTGTGAATTTTACCTCCAAGAGTTCCACCAGCTTCTCACAGTGAATATGGGAGAAAAATCACCTTGTGCTTCTGGCAGGGGAAAGGGAAAAGGAACCATTCTGAAACCTGCCACAGCATTCTGCTCTTAACTAGGTCTGTCCACAGCTGAAACTATTTAACTAGCGGCTAAACTGCTGAGGTTTTATCTGAGCCTAATTGACCTGGGGGAGAGGAAATTCGCAACTCCAGCTGCCTGTAGTCATCCTATCCCACTTAAGGAAAATGTGAAGCTGTGTATGGTTCACAGCCCAGGGATACAAACTCACTTAAAGACTGAGACCTAGGTCTATAGAATGCTACCCCTCCCTCCACAACTCACCACCTCATTATGAAAGGCCTATTTACAGAAGTTCCTTTTACCCAGTAGATCATTTCTAGCTATCAAGAAAAAAATTACTAATCATACAAAAAGGCAAAAAAAAAAAAAAAAAAAAACACCGTTTGAAGAGCCAAAGCAAGCATCAGAATCAGACTCAGATATGGCAGACATGTTGGAATTAACAGACTTGGAATTTAAAACAGCTGTGATTAAGATGCCACAGGCTCAACCTCATAGAAACAGAGAGTAACTGCCAGGGGCTGGGAGGTGAGCGAAAAGGGAAGATGTTGATCAAAGAGTATAAACTTCCAGTAAGATGAATAGCTTCTAGAGATCTAATGTACACCATAGTGTTCATAATTAACAATACCATATAGTATTTTTGAAAGTTCCTAAAAGAGTACATCCTAAATGTTCTCACCACTAACAACAAAAAATGGTATTTTTTTCCCAGTTTATCCATTTTAATAGGTACATAATTGTATCTCACTGGCTTTTTTTTTTAACATCTTTATTGGAGTATAATTACTTACAATGTTGTGTTAGTTGCTGCTGTATAACAAAGTGAGTCAACTATACATATACATATATCCCCATATCTCCTCCCTCTTGCGTCTCCCTCCCATCCTCCCTATCCCACCCCTCTAGGTGGTCACAAAGCACAGAGCTGATCTCCCTGTGCTATGTGGCTGCTTAAAAAATGGTAATTATTTGAGATGATGTATGCATTAATTTAGTATGGTAATCATTTCACAATGTATATGTGTATCAAATAATCACATTATACACATTAAACTTATACAATGTTTTATGTCAACTATCTCAATAAAGCTGCTAAGGCTCTTATAGAGCAATAATAGATCGAATATGTAAGCAGAGAGATGGAAATTCCAAGAAAGAACCAAAAAGAAATGCCAGAGATAAAAAAACACTGTAACAGAAATAAAGAATGCCTTTGATGGGCTCATTAGTAGACTGGACAGAGCTGAGGAAAGAACCTCCGTGCTTGAGAATATCTCACTAAAAACATCCAAACCTGAAAAGCAAAGAGCAAAAAGATTTTAAAAAAAGAACAGGATATCCCAAAACTATGGAACAATTACAAATGGTGTAACATAGAGGTAATGGGAATTCCAAAAGGAAAAGAGAGAATTGAACAAAAGAAATGTCTGGAAAAATAATGTACTACTCTCTACATTTTTCCTCTCCCTCTGAGAATTTCCACAAATTGTCAGATAACAAACCACCAATCTGATAAGCTCAGAGAACACGAAACCATATAAATGACCAACTGTCCCCACCAAAAAAAAAAAAAACAACCCACAAAAAAACCCCCAAACAAACAACCTAACCTAGGCGTATCATTTTCAAACTACAAAAAATCAAAGATAAAAAAAAATCCTGAAAGAAGCCAGAGGAAAAACATTTTACTACAGAGGAACAAAGATAAGAATTACTTCTAACTTCTCAGAGACCATGCAAGCAGTGCAAGAGTGGAGTGAAATATTTAAAGTATTGAGAAAACAAAAAAACATCAGCCTAGAATTCCATACTGTGTGAAATTATTCTTCAAAAGTGAATGAGAAAGAAAGACTTTCTGAGAGAAACAAAAATTGAGGGAATTTGTTATCAGAGATCTATACTGCAAGAAATGTTAAAAGAAATTCTTTAGACAGATAAAAAATGCTATAGGACAGAAACTTGTATCCATGAAGAAAGGAAGAGCATCAGAGAAGAAACAAGTGAAGGTAAAATAAAAACTTTTATTTTTCTTATTTTCAATTGACCTAATTGTTCAAAATAATAATAGTAACAATGTATTCAACTATGTATGTATATATAGACATATATATATATGCCTATGTATAAGTGAAATGAATGACAGCAGTTATACAAGGTATGGAAGGAGGAATTAGGATGATCTGGTGTACTCACACTGTGAGCATATCAGTTATACTTTTTTTTTTAACTTTATTTCAGTGGTTGCCCTAGAGTTTGCAATATACATTATAACTAATCCAAATACATTTTCAAATAACACTATACAACCTCACAGATGATCCAGCAATCATGCTCCTTGGTATTTACCCAAAGGATTGAAAATTATGTCCACACAAAAACCTGTGCACAGATATATATAGCAACTTTGTTCATAATTGCCAAAACTTGGGAGAAACTCAGATGTCCTTCAGTAGGTGAATAAATAAATAAACTATGGTACATTCAGACAATGGAATATTATTCATCACTAAAGAGAAAAGATTTATCAAGCCAGGAAAAGACATAGAAGAACCTTAAATACATATTACTAAGTGAAAGAAGCCAATCTGAAAAGGCCACATGCTGTATGATTCCAACTATGTGACATTCTGGAAAAAGCAAAACTATGGGGAAAGTAAAAAAGATCCATGATTGTCAGGAGTTATGGGGGAGGGAGGCATGAAGAGGTAGAACACAGATTTTTAGAGCAGTGAAAATACACTGTATAGATACCATAATGGTGGATACATTTGTACAAACCACAGACTGTGTAAACCATAATATCAATTATGAATTGAGTGATTATGATGGGTGAGTGTATGTTCATCAGTTATAACAAATGTACCACTCTGGTGGAGGATGTTGATAATGGGGGATAATGCATAAGTGGGGGCAGGGAGTATGTGGGAAATCTCTGTACCTTCTGCTCAATATGGCTGTGAGCCTAAAACTTCTGTTCGAAAAAAGTCAAATTTTAAAATGAAGAAAAAACATATGAAAGGGAACCTATAGATTTAATATATGGTTGTCCCTTGTATGGATCCTAATTTTAACTGTATATATATATATATATATATATTTAAAATAATGAGATAATGGGAAATTTGAATTTAAACACTGGATATTTGATAATTCTGAGGAATTAGGTTTAATTTTTTAAAGAATGATAATGGGATTGTGGAAAATATTTGCAAACAAAGCAACCAACAAGGGATTAATCTCCAGAATATACAAACAGCTCACGCAGCTCAATATTAAAAAACAACCCAATCAAAAAATGGGTGGAACAGCTAAATAGACATTTCTCCAAAGAAGACATACAGATGGCCAAAAAGCACATGAGAAAATGCTCAACATCACTAATTTTTAGGGAAATGCAAATCAAAACTACAATAAGGTATCACCTCATACTGGTCAGAATGGCCATCATCAAAAAATCTAAAAACAATAAATCCTGGAAAGGGTGTGGAGAAAAGGGAACACTCCTACACGGTTGGTGGGTATGTAAACTGGTACAGCCACTATGGAGAATAGCATGCAGGTTCCTTAAAAAACTAAAAATAGAACTACCATATGACCCAGCAATTCCATTCCTGGACATATACCCATAGAAAACCATAATTTGAAAAGATACCTGCACCCCAATGTTCATTGCAACACTATTTAAAATAGCCAGGACATGAAAGCAACCTAAATGTCCATCAACAGAGGAATGGATAAAGAAGATGTGGTACATATATACAATGGAATATTACTCAGCCATAAGAAAGAACAAAAATAATGCCATTTGCAGCAACATGGATGGACCTAGAGATTGTCATACTGAGTGAAGTAAGCCAGACAGGAAGACAAATATATGATATCACTTATATGTGGAATCTAAAAGAACAGTACAAATGAACATATTTACAAAACAAAAATAGAGTCACAGATGTAGAAAACAAACTTACAGTTACCAAGGGGTAAGGGAGGGGGAGGGATAAATTGGGAGACTGGGACTGACATATACACATTACTATTTATAAAATAGATAACTAATAAGAACATACTGTATAGCATAGGGAACTCTACTCAATACTCTGTAATTGCCTATATAGGAAAGGAATCAGAAAAAGGGTGGATATATGTATATATTAAAAAAAATTATCAAGGGAATAATGTGGGTGGGGCGTTGGATTAAATGAAATTTTCCATAAATTAATCCACACTGATGCTGGTGACATGAACATGAGGTATATTATACTAGTCTCTCTACATTTGTATAAGATTGAAATTTTCCTCAATAAAAAGTAAAACAATTCAACAAAATCACACATACCCAGAAAACACATGCTCATGCTAAGAATTATAATAATAAAATTAACACATTTTACCACCCAGTTTAGGTTACAATACCAATACTGTTACATCTAGCTGGTGTTTCTCAGTGATCTCTTCCCCTTTAGCCATTATCCTGACTTATCCCTAAAGCTTTCATCGTCATTATAATAATCAACGTTATTATTTCAGTGTGTTTCAGAGGTATCCATAAATATTTGGTTGTGCTTGTTTTTTAGCTTTTCAGAAACATTGTCAGAGTTTAAGTAATCATCTGGGATTTGCTTTTCACCCAACGTTGAAACTCTAAACTTCATTCACATAGTTCATTTCACTTAGTTCATAAAATCTACCTCTCTGAGAACACTTACTACATAGCCATAATTAGTAACTTAAATATCCAGCCCCCAAGAAAACCAAAAAGTTTTAGAGAACAGACACCATGACTTTTCATTAGTTTTCTCAACTATAAAAGACAGGCTGGCTACATAGTAGGTATTTAATAAATGCACATCTAATGAATAAGTATTAATGAACAATTAAGTGTTTGTGTGAATAAAACAGCTAAAAAATGTTATTCAACAACAACAAAAAAAAGTGGAAATAGTTCCTTGTAAAAAAGATATTATTTCTAAAATTTTTAAGGTAATTTATTAAAATCACTGCAAAAAGAGGTTACAGACTCTTGTATTAGATGAAATTGAGCAGAGGTCCTTCAGTCCTTGGACTTGAGGCCCCCATTTCTAAGTTATAACATATAGCCTTAAAATACATATTTGCTCAATGCATAATCTTCTCAATTTTAGGATTCAGTTATTTAAAATTTAATTGCTGATTTTGGTATTAATGCAAAAAAAAAATCAAAGAAACCAAGTATCAGTCCAACAAATGACTAATAATAACTATTTAGTTAATTGAAAGCTGACAGATGGCTGGCACTAAAATTGATTGATGCCTTAAAGTCAAAGCTGATGCTGATTCTTTTCTAAAAAAGAATGTGACTCAAGCTCAAACATTTCTCTTTTTCAATCAGGAAGGATTTTACACTTGGAATAGAGGCCAGTGATTTATTAGGTTAAGTTTTCTCTCAGCAGCCCTCTGATCACTCTCAGTATTCTAACATAACAGCTTCATTGTACAAACCCAAGCATTATACTTTATTTTTATTATTTTTAGGAGACTGTGATAGTATTGAACCTAGAAAGGGAAGACTAATATCTTCATTGACATTATTGTTGATCAAAGCACTTCTCTACGAGGAGCATGTGCTTTGCCAACAATGACTACTGATTCTTTAGATAAAGTTTTATAAAAAGTTCAGAAGGGAAATGATGAGCTACAACTTTAACCCAGCAACTGGAATCATTGGCCAGTATTATTAAGAACTTTAAAGTCTGAGTAAAACTTGATCAACCTGAATATAAAGATAAGCAAATTTACCTGTTAAATATTTCCAGTCTTCTTTCCAAATATTCAGTGGAAAGAAATTCACTGTCATTCAGTGATGACATATAGTTTGGATCTCCTTTGCTTCTTTTAGAAAGAGAAACTTTCTACTTTCAGTGAATTGAGGGGGAAAAAAGACAATGTCACTAAGAATTTTTATGTCTTTCATTCAGTTATAAATCTGTTTTCTTTGTCAGACACAATCATGGAATAAAGATATGCATGAGTCTCAGAAATTATCAGGTATTGACCCTATGATAAGTTATATATTTTCTGCTTTTGGTTATTATTCCCATGTGGCTACCATTTTTCATGGTACTTATGGTTGGAGCATCAAGTCTGCCAAAGTTTGATAAAAAATTGTGTCACAGGTTAGGTTTTGTTGCTGTTTCCTACCACCCAATATGAAATGATAAGGATTTGTTAAATGAAGCTAGAATAAGGCTGATGGTCATTGTATCAATAATAACCACAGTGAAGTACTGTGGCTTAACGTGGAATTTCTCAATAGGTAAACATTATACTGATATTGATACTCATACCCCTTGGACGACTTTGTAGAGCCAAGGACAGTCAGAGCTCCTGGGCCCATCAAGCAGCCTCATCAGTTTACTTCAGTATATCACACTGATAAGATCATATTCTCTGTGTGCCATAATACAGAAATGATTATAAATAACTGACCTAATGTATTAAAAAATGAATCAAAGAAATTCTTTCTCAATGATTACATTTTCAGTTTTTCATATACTCCCACTGGTATAAATTAAATATTATAATTACCATTTTTTGAAGTAAGTGAATAGCCTGTATATATAAATTCCAAAAATATTTTATAACAATAAATATTCCTATAAAAATATAAAATTCCTTCACATAAGCTCAAGAGAATGAGATTATATATCATCATTCTTACTTACTGTTAGATGATTAGGGATATCTTATTTATCTAATTAATTTCTTTTATTATAAATAAAATCTGGATTCACAAAAAGGAATTAAGAGTACTAGAATAAGTAAATACACAGGCAAATATAAAATATTTTTCTTCTTATGTAGATTTCTTAAAAAAATAACCGATTGTTTAAAGAAAAAATAATAACAATCTAGTGGGGGGTTTCTAACGAGCATAAATTAAAACATATAACAACAGCAACACAAAGGCCCAGAAGAAAGAAATGCAAATGTAAGATTCTCATACTACTTGAAAGTAGACTATACTAAATTAAAGTTGTATGCCATAAGTCATAGAGCAATCATTAAATGACACAACAAAAAGTATATATTAAAAGGCAACAAAGAAGATAAAATAGAATCAATTGATACTAAAGTAATCCCCAAAAAAGGCAGAAAAGTAGAGAAAGGGGGAAAAATAACATATGGAACAAATAGAAAGAAAATAGCAAATAGCAAGATTATTTATTTAAACTTAACCATATCAATAATCACATTGTAAATGGTCAACCTATCTCAACTAAAAGGCACTGATTGCCAGATTGAATTTCAAAAAAGCAAGACCTGTGTTATGAGTTGAATTATGTTACCTCAAAAAAGATACATTGAAATCTTAACCTCCAGTACCTCAGATGTGATCTTATTTGGAGAAAGGATCTTTACAGAGGCAATTAAATTAAAACAAGGTCATTAGGGTGGGTTCTAATCCAAAATGATTGGTGTCTCTTATAAGGGAAACTGGAAAGAAAGACAAGAGAAAACACACACAGAGAGAAGAATATATGAGATACAGGGAAAGCACCATGTGAAGATGGAAGACTAGAGTGATGTATCTGCAAGCCAAAGAATGCCTGAGGCTATCCGGAGCTAGGACAGAAGCATGGAATATTTAGTTCTTCCTCTAGCACTACAGAAGGGAGCATGGCCCTACTTACACCTTGGTTTAAAACTTCTGGCCTCCAGACCCGTGAGACAATAAATTTGTTAATTTTGATGCTTCCTTCTCCATAATGGATTGAGTGGATGGATTAAACCAAGCAACTTTACCTAATTGACATGTATAGAATGTATGCTTTTGTTGACTACAGCCAACATTATAATATGTATTCTTTTTAAGTGTAAATGGAAGATGACGTCTATTCTGAACCATAAAAGAAGTCTCAATAATTTAAAATGACTCATATAATACAAAGTATGTTCTCTGATCATAACGATATTAAACTTGAAATCAACTACAGAAAGACATTTCAAAAATCCCTAAATATTTGGAAACTAAACAACATAATTCTAAATAACTCATGAGTTAAAGAAAAAAAACAAATGAGAAACAAGAAAGTATTTTGAACTGAATGAAAATAAAAACACAATATGCTAAAATTTGTAGCATACAGCTAAATCAGTACTTAGAGGGAAATTTATAGTAGTAAATGCCTGTATTAGAAATGAAAGTAGATCTTAAATGAAGGATTCAGCTTCCACCTTATGAGACACCTATGAAAAATCAACATACCTTACTATATTAAAAAAATCAATTAATTGAAACTATAGGGTCATCTTGATACAGGAAAAAAAAGAGCAAATAAAACCCTATGTGAGGAAAAAAGGAAACAATAAAGATCAGTGTGTAGATCAATGACTCAATGAATTAGAAACAGAAAAACAGTATAGAAAATCAATGAAACCAAAAAATGCTTCCTCAAGAAGATCAGTCTATAACCAGACTTACTAGGGAAAAAGAAAAAAAGAAGATTGCCAATACCAAAAATGAGGGAAATGACATCACTAGAAATTCCATGATGTAAAAAGAATAATAAGTAAAGAATATGAATAAATTTAAGTTAGATAAAATGGACAAATTCCTTGAAATAAACTATCAAATCTCACTCAAAAAGTAATATTTAATGTGAATAACAATATATCTACTAAAGGAACTGAACTTGTAGTTTACAAACTTCCCACATAGAAAATTCTAGGTCCAGATAGTTTGACTCGTGAATTCTACCAATTATTTAGGAAGAAGTAATTCTGATTCTACACAAATTCATCCAGAAAACTGAAGTTAAGGAAATCCAATATTACAACCAAAAACATTAGTAGAAAAGAAAATAACACATACCAGTTAGAATGGCCAACATCAAAAAATCTACAAATAATAAATGTAAGAAAGGGCGTGGAGAAAAGGGAACCCTCCTACACTGTTGGAATGTAAATTGTTGCAGTCACTATGGAGAACAGTATGGAGGTTCCTTAAAACACTAAAAGTAGAGTTACCATATGATCCTACAATCCCACTCCTGGGCACATACCTGGTAAAGACAAAAATGCTAATTTGAAAAGATACACACACCCAAGTAGGACATAGCAGCACTATTTACAATAGCCAAGACATGGAAGCAACCTAATTGTCCATCAATAGATGAATGGATAAAGATGTGTATATATATATATATATATATATATATATATATATATATATATATATATATATATATACACAATGGAATACTACTCAGCCGTAAAGAAGAACGAAATAATGCCACTTGCAGCAACATGGATGGACCTAGAGCTTATCATACTAAGTGAAGTAAGTCAGACAGAGAAAGACAGATATCATATGAGATCACTGACATGTGGAATCTAAAAAAATAATACAAAGGAACTTATTTACAAAACAGAAATAGACTCACAGACATAGAAAACAAACTTATGGTTACAAAAGGGGAAAGGTGGAGGGAGGGATAAATTAGGAATTTGAGATTAATAGATACACACTACTATATATAAAATAGACAACCAATGAGGACCTACTGTATAGCATAGGGAACTATATTCAATACCTTGTAATAAACTATAATGGAAAAGAATGTGAAAAAGAAAAAAATATATATATATAACTGAATCACTTTTCTGTACACCTGAAATATTGTAAATCAACTATAGTTCAATTTTAAATAATTTTTGAAAAGAAAAGAAAACAACAAACCACTATCCTCATGTTCTTAAAAAAGTTTTACCAAATCAAATCATAAAATAAATAAAAAGGATAATATACTATGACCAAATGAGGTTAATACTCTAATGCATAATTAGTTTAACATTAGAAATTAATTAACATACTTCACCATATCAACAGAAAATAAAAAATGAAAACCGTATCACCATCACAGTAGATTCAGATAAAGCATTTGACAATCTCACACCAATTCTTATAAAAGCTGTCAGCAAACTAGAAATATAAAGGAACTTCTTCAACCTGATAAAGGCATTGCATTAATATTTTTATTGCTACAATAACAAATGCCACAAACTTAGTGGCTTAAAACAACACAATATGTTATCTGATAGTTCTGGAGGTCAGAAGTTTAAAATAGTTGGCAGGGCTCTTTCTTCTGGTGGTTCCGGGGAATAATCCATTGTCCCTTCTTTTTCAGATTCTAGAGGCTCCCCTACATTCTTTGGCTTGTGGTGAACAGATAAATACATTGTGGTACATCCATGCAGTATAATACTATACAACAGTAAAAGAGAAATGAACTACTGATACACATAAAAACATGGATGAATCCTAAAATAACTTTGCTGAGTGACAAAAACCAAACAAGAAAAGAATACACGCACTATGATTTCATTTACTAAAATTCTAGAAATTACCAAATTAGTAATTGCCTGAGGATGGTGGGGGGATGGAAGGAGTGGAAAGTGTCTACAGGGAGATATTACAAATGGGCATGAGAACACTTAGGGGAGGAATGAATATGTTTATTATCTTGACTTCAGTTATGGTTTAATGGGTGTCTATACATGAGAAAACCTCAAATTGTACACTTAAATATGTGCAGTCATTGTGTCGATTATACCTCAATAAAACTTTAAACCAGATTAACTAAATCCTTTAACAGTTGTTGGTCTTTCATGTTCCAAAATATAAAATTAATATTACAACAAACAGTAAGTGTGCTAGCTTATCTTGTATCTGAAAATTTGGATACATATCCAAGACGTTTGACCTCAAGAATCATGCTACCGAAGGTTAACCGTGGATCAGACTCCACAGAATTTAAACACTTGTGGAACTTCTGAGGAATGAATCTGAAACGAATCAGAAACAAACTTAATGATACTTAAGAAAGAGCTAAGATCTATGTGATTATTTAAGGATTCTTAGACATTATTATCTCTCAGATGTCTGAACACATTTATTTAGTGCTCTAAAATTCAATGAACAAAAAAGAATAGATGTGTTGCTGGGAAGAGGAGGGAAGAGGAGTTAGTGATTATAGGAAGGGAGAATTAATGGTGAAGTTTAGTTATTTTATGAGCACCAAAAGGTAATATTTCAGATATTAATCAACAATAAATATTCTTAACCTGTTATCCAAGAACCCCTGAGGTCCAGGAATAGACTCAAAAACATGTGAGTGTTTCATGGACACGTGTATTTTTCCTGAGGTGAGGGCCCATAGATATGATCAAAGTACTGGGAGGCTTCATAATCTAAAATATTAATGACTACTCAATGACCTATATCAAGAAAATATTTATGGCAATATCTGATGGAAACAGTCTAATCTGTTTGATCTTCTGTTCTTTATTAAGATGATTTTATGATCAGCTGGCTGATTTTTATGAGCTTTGTAACACATATTGTAACCACATATTGTGACTGTGAGGTTCTTTTGGTATGGAAAATAGGCCCTCAGCAAATGTGTTATTCAAGCTTTTCCCCATTAAATGCTACTCTTGCTGAGCAAAGAAAACTGAACCAATCAGATCTTTCCAACCAGTTCTCCTCTCGTCACATATACAGCATTATCAAATTTACTGGATACAATCAACAGTTTAAATTACTATGTCAATATTTTTATTGCAAACATCCTGCTAGGACAACGTTCTGTATATTAATGGAAGCCAGCCGTATTAAAGGTAATTAAACAATTTATCCAACTGAACCACAAGTATATGCTTTCTTAAGTCCTTACAACTTTTCAACATCAACTTTTCAAAGCATTTTTAAATGGTGATGGTAAAAGGCAAATATACTCATGCTGTATGTATATACATATATCTGAGTGAGTCCTCAGCAATCTTCATTTCTATTTCAATTGTCTTCTTTTATATTTTCTCTTTCAACTGTTACAGTAATTTATAGCTATGATGATCTTATTTTTTCTGAAAAAACCTTGTAATACATTGATCAAATTGGTTAAACAATTTATTGATGAAACAAAATATGTACTGTAAAATTAGAAATGTTCTGGAAACTCCAAGTCCCCTCAAATCACTCCCCTCCAATCAATTATATTTTTAAATGTCCAGATGATGAGAACTCATTCTTCTGTCTAGTGTTAGCATTTGTATGTGTATTTCCATCTATCTCTTCTATCCTAAGATGTTCTAAACTACATTTTAGAAATGATCTGAAAAACAGATTTGAGCTAAGTTGAAGTGGTTATGCTTTCAAATATTTATATTCAGTATAGTCTTCTCAATATTCTTTGAATTATCTTCACGCTTTAACATCAATTTTCTGCAATCCTTGTTCTTACCCAATGTTAACATAGTTTTCATTTTTCTTGTAACAACCAGAGCTCTCTTCCACTCTCTCAGCTGTAGTTCTTTCTCAGCTATGCTTTTCTTTACCTTTTTTAAAAAAAAATACCAAGCAACATGTTTATCTCATTTGTTGTGTTCAACTGCAACCCCCTACCGTAACTCTTCCACCTTGAGAGCCAAGGGATGAAGTTCTGCTTAACTGTAGTCTCATTTGGTGTAACATTGACATATATTTCCTTTCTATTCCTTTGTCCGATTCAAAGATATATTAACAATAAGGAAATAATTTACCAATTAAATTACCTCAGAGGAGGAAATTGTGAAGATTGTAGCAACGGACTTTATTTAAGTCTGTGAAAATATTGCTTACTAAAAATGAATAAATAGAAAAACTTTAAACCCAAACTACTTTATCTCTACAACTGAGAATTCCCCATGCTTCAATGTTTCCATCTGGATAATCATCATTCTAAACTGGTACAAAAGAGGCAAATTCTGCAGGAAGTTCACAGCAGCATCACTGCAGATGCACATCCAATTCTGGCACCAAGGCAAATTTGCAACAATATTGTCAGGTGAACTACATCCATGATGCTTGTTTCTTTAACATCAAGACTGAAGAAATATCAGGACTGTATTCAAAGTGTAGTTTCTTTTGATCACCTATAGGATTCTCATCTTTATACTGCACTGCACTTCTCTGCCTCAACCTTCTGGAAAAACAAAACCAAAAACTGTTCTTTATCTCTCCATCATCCCTCACCTACACAATGGAATAACATCTTCCTAACGTCTATGGAAACTTCCTAACTAGTCACACTCATGTTAAACTCTTACCTGAGGTTCTTGACATCCAGCAAGGGCATGGTCTGCTTCTAGAAGTGATGGTTATTTGGATCTCCTTAGATTCTCCTCACCTCTGAGATTTTAAGGCACATGGTTCAGTGTCTTTCTCTCAAATCCAACTTTGCAGTTATCCTAGATAATTTCAGCATTCATAGGGAAAATACATCCAGTATAGTAATTTCATAATACTTTGCCTTCAGAACTACTGACTTGTGTCTGCATTCCACATCAGGAGCACAACTAGATGACCTGAGATTTCAGTCATCATCTGAAACTACTCCACCTATAAACTTTTAGTCTTCAATATTCCATCTTAACCAAAAACTCTTATGATTCTCCTGCCTTACTTTCTTCCTTCCATGAAACCTACTGTTTCATTTTATTGTGGAACCCTGCTTTAGTCTGTTGAACTTCACTGTCCTTGAGCTCTCAACCAATTCTTCACCAAACTTCCTTTTGTATTGAATGCAGATTCATTGAAGATCATTTGAAGTACTCTCTTAATGTTTTGTAAACTTCTAACTTCTTTGTTCTTCTGTAGCAGTTCTATGAGCTGGCTTCTTTTTAAATACACTTGAGCTACTAATGCAGCTTAACAAAATCTGACAGCCATGAAGATCTGTGCTCCTACAGATTTATAGTAGCAATTTACATCTAGATCCATGGTGCCACTTGACAATTGTTCCATTTTCCTGGATTATCTTTTTTTTTTTCTTCTATTCCTCTGCACTGCTATCACAAACCTTTATTGAAGCTGTAGCAGAGGCTGAGTGATGGGATTGGTAACGAACATGTAAAGAGTTTTCTAGAACATAAGCTGGATAGTGAATTCCTGATGTTTACTCTCTTGTTTTGCATTACATATATATTACATATATGACTTTAAGTGTAGAAAATAGTGGTAATTAGAAAAGAAAGTCTCTCCATATTCTCTTCATGGTCTCTACTTCATGCAATTTCAACACATGACCTTAGATCCAATATCTCAGAGAAAAGTGTCAGAAGGAAAATGTCTCAACTCCCCTTCACAAAATCATTCAGATCTGCAGCTATTCATGTTCAGGGTGTTCATTCTTCTTTTCTAAGGTAATTCTTCAACACTGGTCTTAATTCAATCTTTTGTATCTCATTCAGGACTTTGCTTCATGTTTCACCAATAATACGGTCTCTTTCTATGAGATCCTTCTGTCCAGTCTATAAATGTGCTCGTATATCTTCAGTCTTTTAAAATCAAGCGTGTTCCTTCAACTCCACTTTCCCACACTACCTCAACTCACTGGAGTCAGACTCCCAGTAACACAGCTCCACTGAAAGTGCCTCTCTAAGGTTCTCAAGTGCTGGTTTCAATGGACATACTTCATGCTTCATCTTACTGTCCTCTCAGCAGAGTCTCTGGCATTGTTATTGCTTTCTATCTAAAATTTTCTTTCACTGAATCTTTGTTATCCCGTAACAATTCCTCAGTTCCTCCATGCTAACATTCCCCACACTTTGTCCTTTGTTCTCTTCACACTCTTTATGCTATTCTTAAGTGATCTAAGTGATTTCACTCACTCCCCCAAATTTAAGACTACCTCCCATGTCTACGTCTCCACCCAAAACCTTTCTCATGAACTCCCTGTCTACCACTATATTACAGAGGAATCTTGAACTCTGTGTCTAAAAATTAATCATCTTCTTATAAAATTCTGTTCTTCCTCCTGTATCCCAGTCATTACCAACATCAATCCAGATACTAAAGTCATAAAGCTGGGAGTTGTCCTAGACTGTCCCTAATTCATTACTCCCCATACAGGGTTAGTCAATATCTCATTAATTCTTCCAAATCCATTTTCTCCTTTTTGTCTCTGATACCATAGCCCTGATTCATCATAATTATTTCCAGCAACTTCATAAATGGTTCCAAAGCTCAGCCCCAATGCCTTTCTATTAAACCTGATTTTTCTGTTTTAATTTTTATTATTCTCTAGTATAGCTGGAGTCAATCCTGTACTAATATATTTTTTCCTGAGAGTATAAGTGGCATATTTTCTGAATCTTTGCTTATCTACTGATGCCTTTTTTTTTTGCCTGCATTGCTAAAAATAACTTAGCTAAGTACTAAATTTTAAATCAAAGGCATTTCCACCTAAGTATTATAGAGGCCACACACTACAATAAAAAGAGCACATTTTGGAATTAAATAAACATAGGTTAGATTTTAATTCTATGACAACTTTCTGGCTGTAGGATCTTGGTTATGTTAATTGTCTGAATCTCAATTTCTGCAAATGAGATTACCTATCTCACAGGGCTGTTGTTTTAATTAAGAAGATAAAATGTGTAATCATGTGGCATGTAGAAGGCACTCAGTTAAATGGTAACTATGATTATTATTAGATGTTGTTTATTATACTGATACTGAGGGTTGTATAAGCAGTCTGAGTGTATCTTAATTCCTATGCTGGGGTCAAGATGTTGTTGCTTATTTATTTATTTTCTATATTTTGGACAAAAAGAGGACTTTTATGGTTATAAATCAAAAATTAATCCAGGATATATATATCAGAAAAATTTTTATTTACATTTTTCTTTATTACTTATTCTGATTTTGATGAGGTTTTTTCTGCTAAATCTATTATCTATATATTCTGTATTCTTTTTACTCCATGTTTCATCTTCTGTATCGTAATTTTCTTACCTTTGCCCTTTCCTACTGTGTTTTGGAAAAGCTTTGGAAGTTTCTTTAAATCACTGATTTAATTTTATGCAATATCATTTCTGCTTCTTTGCTTCTGCAATAAGTTTTAATCATGCTAATTTTTCTTATTTCCTTGAAATCCTTATTTAGTCATCTCCCTTTTTACCTGTTTGTGTTACCCTTTTAACTGATCAGATTTTCCCCTTATGAAAAGGCAAGAGTTTTTGCATTTTATTGAGAATGTCTACTCATTTTTCTAAACCTTAGAATGGATTATATCTTAGTTTATTTTCAGAAATATTCTCTTCCTATGAGGTTTTAGTTTCCTTTCCCTTGCTCTGCAGTAGTTTTACATTGCTCTCTCTTGCTTCTTTTTCTTTAGCCACCATTGAATGAAGCCAAATCTTTTTTTTTTTTTTTTTTGACTGCACCACCTGGCTTGTAGGATCTTAATTCCCCGACCAGGGATTGAACTTGGGCCTTGGTGGTGAAAGCGCTGAGTCCTAACCACTGGACTGCCAGAAATTCCCTGAATGAAGCCAAATGTTTTCAAATTTTATACTTGTCAACCAACAAATTGTGTGGATTACCCTTGGTTCAATTCATACATTCTTGGATAATGGTTAAATCTCTTTTTCAAATCTACAACTGGAAGAGAAGGCTGGTATAAACATCTCCTGGGCCAATTCTCAGTTTCTTGCAAGAATATGTCTAGTTCGGCTATGTACCACTGTGGTGGCTATTTATCCTACAGAAATTTTCCTGTTCTCTTCTATTCTGAATGACAAGCTAGATAAATTACTGCAATTCCTAGGACATACTCTTTCTAGGAATTTCTGATAGTCTCCAGTTCTTGCTACAGCGTTTTATTTGTGGAAACTATCTCTTAGGCAATAATGCTTTATTACTAAACCTCTATATGTCTTTCCAGCACACCAGGATGAACATTTACTGTATGAAAGCCATTCACATATTCATATTTATGTGTACTGTTTTTAAGCAAATTCTTTTTTTTTTAAAGATTTTTTTTTTGATGTGGACCATTTAAAAGCCTTTATTGAATTTGTTACAATATTGCTTTATGTTTTGGTTTTTTGGCCCCGAGGCATGTGGGATCTTAGCTCCCCGACCAGGGATTGAACCCACACCCCCTGCATTGGAAGGCGAAGTCTTAACCACTGGACAGCCAGGGAAGCCCGTTTAAGCAAATTCTTAACCAGATACAAACAGTAATTGAATTGTGCTGAGGATAACATTTCCAGATCTTTGTTATTCTGCCTTTTGCTGAAAGACAAAGTTTGGCAAAGCAAATAGTTACAATACTCTTGAAAATCTTTCTACTCTTTCATAATATATGATAAACTGTTTACAAAATTAAAATATTTGAACCATCATTTCCTCCTTGTTATGCAATAATCTACCATTTGAAAGTACTTGTTTTGATAGCTGGAGTTGATAATTTTGGGAAAACAGACGCTTCTGGATAGAAGGACTTTGGAGGAAAGTATTGTTTGGGCACCTATCCCTACCTACCATCTGGAAATGCTAGGAATCCTACCCCTTTGTTATACAAGCCATAAAATAATCAACTCTAAGGGCTTCCCTGGTGGCGCAGTGGTTGAGAGTCCGCCTGCCGATGCAGAGGACACGGGTTCGTGCCCCGGTCCGGGAGGATCCCACATGCCGTGGAGCGGCTGGGCCCGTGAGCCATGGCCGCTGAGCCGGTGCGTCCGGAGCCTGTGCTCCACAACGGGAGAGGCCACAACAGTGAGAGGCCCGCTTACCACAAAAAAAATAAAATAAAAAAAAACACTCCTATATTAAATAAATATCTTGCTATTTATGCATCAAAAAAAAAAATAATAATCAACTCTAGCTTCCAGCAGGGTGTTAACACCACTTGCTCTGCAGACCATAAAGCCTGGTGGGAAGGAAATGGGGTCTATTTTCTGGAGTGGAATTAGTATCAGTACATATGAGGAAAATGAGTAGGAGGCAAAACATGGATTAAAGCTGTGGCCCTAATGGTGGAGGGGAGGTAACAGTGACAGTCTCCAAGAAACTCAAGCAAATGCAGGATATTTATGGGCCAGAGAGTATTTAGGGGAGATAAAGTGAGCTACAGAGGTGAATCACATGGCAGGAAATGAGACACGTGAGAACATGGATGGGGTCCAGCTCTAGAAAATACGTCTAGGACAAGTGTAAATGGACACAGACTCAAACCAACTGGTTGAGTCAGAGTCATGTCTGCCCACCACAAGTGCTCTGGGTTGGAAAAGCAAAGAAACCCTGGATAGTGAGATGACCTGGCACAAGGGAACATATGTCATTTCCCACAGGCCCCCATCATAACCATCATACACATATATATACAGGCATGTGTATTTTGCAGGAATGTGCTTGTCCTTTCACAATTTTAAAATATGGACAAAACAGGACAGGTAGCTTGACAGTCTTCCTATATGCATCTTGTTCAGGCACTGTTTTATAAGGAAAACAGGTTTCTTAACAGCAGTTTTCATTCTGAAACTCAGAGAATTGCAAATCTCTATTGGATCTTCCTACTTGAGTATTTCTCTCTGAACAATAGCTGAAAGGGAATCTTTACCTTCTAGGTTTAACAACGATGCAGCATTTTATGAGTGAAACGTGCAACCCATATTAAAGAATTAATTTTAGAAGAATAAGAGAGATACTGATATACATTGATGGTCTATGATATGCAGGGTGACTATACAACTACATAGAGAATATATGTTATTTAATAGACACCTAAAACTTGGGCATAATACATATCAAACAACTAATAATTTAGAGCTATAAAAGAGTGTGATTCTAGTGTCACTAATCAACTCCTCCCAAGGATATTGGTGACACTCTTATCCACTCCTTCTCTTCTACTTCTCATGTTAATGACAGAGACGATTCATCCTGGAGTGGTCAACTCCTTTCACTAGAAGTAACATACAAATCACAACTATTTCTATGTCTCTAAGTTAAACCTAAGTGTTCAAATTTAAGGCATAAGAACTGACTTCAACAATGGTGGTTCTCTTGCTTTAGCTGCATCTGTCTTTCTTTCCTACAACATAGATCTTTGCAAATACAAGGATTTCACTAGGTTAATTTTCTTCTGAGTCATTTTCTGAAAAATATCTGTTACAAAATAATTTCTCAGTGCTTTCCTAGAAGGTTGCTTAAAGACTTTTCTGACTATTGGTGGAAAGAGAACATAAAGGACAAGATCTAAAGAAAAGACTTTCCTTTCTTCATCCCTAAAACACTTACTCTATGATTATGTAATTTGATTAAAAATTGAATATATCCTTGATAGTGTTATCTGAATCAATTTTGTTATGATTTTATAGTTTAATACTTTCATGCACTCTGAATTAGCTGTAGGAATTAGGTCATATGGAAATGTATCAACATTTCCCCTTAGGAGTTATTTGGTAGTACTTATCAAATTTTTAATTGTACATGCCCTGGCATTCCTATTTATATGAATTTGTCCTTAGATATACATGTACAAATCCTTAAAGGTATACACAAAAGCACATTTGCACATAACTGGCATATTGGAAATAGTTTAAATGCCCATAAAGAGACATTTGGTATATTAGTTTAGCAACCTTGCAATAGAATACTAAGCAATTTTAAAAAGAATGAGGTAGATTCTGTAAGAATCACTATAAAGAGATATCCAAAATATATCAAAGAAAACAAGGCATAGAATTGTGTATAATACAATCACATTTGTGTTTAAATGTATGTCTTTGAAAATGCTTGTATGTGCATAGAACATTTCTAGAAGGATATGAAAGATATGGCTTACAGTGCTTATCTCTGGAGAATATGATCGAGGTAGGAGGAAGGAAGGATGCTTTTCATGTATAAAGTCTGCATTGGTTGACATTGTTAACCATGTATTATTTTTATAATAAGAAGTTTAGGGGACTTCCCTGGCAGTCCAGTGGTTAAGACTTCACCTTCCAATGCAGGGGATGCGGGTTCAGTCCCTGGTCGGGGAGCTAAGATTCCACATGCCTCCCGGCCGAAAAAACAAAACATAAAACAGAAGTAATATTGTAACAAATTCAGTAAAGACTTATATATATATATAAAAGAAGTTTAGTATATGTTTTCCACGTTATTGACCAAAGAGTTTCATAAAATTAAGCACTCCTAACACCAAGCCCCTAAACAGAGAAAAGACGTATTTTTACTGGATGTAGGGATCCCAGAAGAAAATACCGGCACCACTTTCCCATGCCACTACTCTCTCAATCTTGAGTCCATGCAGGTTCCTCTGAAGGTTCAGGCATCCCCTAGGGGATGACTGTAATTGAAAATGGAGATCATGTAAATGACATCTTTTGATCTTGACTCGCATTTTAAATTTCCTAGGGCTGCTGTAAGAGATTACTGCAAGCTGGGTGGCTTAAAACAACAAAAAATTATTCTCTCACAATTCTGGACATTAGAAGTCCAAAATTAAAGTGCTGGCAGGGCCATGCTCTCTCTGGAGGCTTTAGGGGAGAATCTTTCCTTGCCTCTTCCTAGCTTCTGGTCATTGTTCGCAACCCTTGGCGTTCTTTGGCTTGCAGCTCAGTCCAATCTTTGCCTCAGTCTTTACATGGCTTTTCCCCCTGTGCCTGTCACTGTACCCTTCTTACAAAAGTCAGAGAGGATGAGGGTGGGCCCTAATCCAGTATGACTCCATAGTAACTTGATTACATCGGTAAAAACTCTGTCCGAATAAATTCACATTCACAGGTACTGGGAGTTAGGGCTTCAACATATGTTTTTGGTGGGACACAATTTAACCCACAACAACTTGATTTGTTTTAGATCCTCCGTTTTAAATTGCTTATTCCATGAGAAGAATCCTAAAGAATTATGTACAGATCCGTGTAGCAGCTGAATCAGCAGTGTTGATCCCACAGCAATCTCAGTTTCCAATGGGGTTCAAGGCTTCTTGTGCTGCTCTTCCCCATCCTCCTCAAGGACACTTCTCTCACAGTGTATTTATATCAGAAGTGGAGGCTTATCTTTCACTGGGCTTAACACTTCCTAAAACCCAATGTGAAGAGGGAAATACTTAAAGACCCTTGGTTCAACAACTTTATATTATTTAGGATGATAATACTCAGGAATTAAAACATTTTTATGGCTTGAACTTGCTATATGAAACTAATGATCTCTGATGTAGTGTGTATTTTTTTTTTTTTTTTTTTGCGGTATGCGGGCCTCTCACTATTGTGGCCTCTCCCGTTGCGGAGCACAGGCTCCGGACACGCAGGCTCAGTGGCCATGGCTCACGGGCCCAGCCACTCTGTGGCATGTGGGATCTTCCCGGACCGGGGCACGAACCCATGTCCCCTGCACCGACAGGCGGACTCTCAACCATTGCGCCACCAGGGAAGCCCTGTAGTGTGTATTTAAATACACTCATTATCTGAAACTAAGCACACAGAGTAGAACTCTTCTCTATTAACAAGGGAAAATAGACATAACATCACACTTCAGAATTTCATGATAAATGCAAGCCAACATTGACTTTCGTTTTCACTTACGAAGGGAAGTGAAAGGGATGATCACAAAGAGCCAGTTATGTAGCCTCCCACACACCCACATAAATAAGCTTTGTGTGAGTTCACAGAGTTAGAATGCTTCTGCTCTTTGACTGTTGAAAAATATCTTTGGCTGCTTAACTGTATGAATAATCTGGGCCTCCAGTGATATGAAAGCCAACCAACTGTAGCATCTCTCCTGCTACCAATTCATGATAATGCTGGATAATACTTTTTTTTTTTAAGTTTTAAATACATACCTGAGCTCACAAGAAAAAGAAAAAAAATATTTAAATCCCAGGTGTCAGAAATCAAGAGAAAATTTAAGCCACAGTGATAAGCACCTGAGCAACCCAAAGAACTCTTTGACCATATAGAGGTATTAGCAGGTGGGGTTAAAGTTTTGTTGTTATTGTTTTATATTGTATTTTACTTTCAAATGGTTAGTGCATCCACACGATTCAAAAATTAAAACTATATAGTTTTATTCTCACCCCATCCCTATCCACCACTTCCCCTTCTTCTTATAATGTATTTTACTAATTTATTATGATCACTCCAGTGTTGATACAAAAGGATACATGCACCCGAACGTTCATTGCAGCACTGTTTATATAAAATAGCCAGGATACAGAATTTACGTAAATGTCCATTGACAGAGGAATGGATAAAGAAGATGTGGTACATATATACCATGGAATATTACTCAGCCATAAAAAAGAACGAGGAGGAGCTTCAAGATGGCGGAAGAGTAAGATGTGGAGATCACCTTCCTCACCACAAATACATCAGAAATACATCTACATGTGGAACAACTCCTACAGAACACCTACTGAACGCTGGCAGAAGACCTCAGACCTTCCAAAAGGCAAGAAACTCCCCACGTACCTGGGTAGGGCAAAAGAAAAAAGAAATAACAGAGACAAAAAATAGGGACGGGACCTGCACCAGTGGGAGGGAGCTGTGAAGGAGGAAAGGTTTCCACACACTAGGAAGCCCCTTCGTGGGCGGAGACTGCGTGTGGCAGAAGGGGGAAGCTTCGGAGCCACAGAGGAGAGCACAGCAACAGGGCTGCGAAGGGCAAAGCGGAGAGATTCCTGCACAGAGGACTGGTGCCGACCAGCACTCACCAGCCCGAGAGGCTTGTCTGCTCACCCACCAGGGCGGGTGCGGGCTGGGAGCTGACTCGGGCTTCAGAGGTCAGACCCCAGGGAGAGGACTGGGGTTGGCTGCGTGAACACAGCATGAAGGGGGCTAGTGCACCACGGCTAGCTGGGAGGAGTCCAGGAAAAAGTCTGGAGCTGCCGAAGAGGCAAAAGACGTTTTCTTGCCTCTTTGTTTCCTGGTGAGCGAGGAGAGGGGTTTAGAGCGCTGCTTAAAGGAGCTCGAGAGACGGGCGCGAGCCGCGGCTATCAGCGCGGACCAAAGAGACGGGCATGAGATGCTAAGGCTGCTGCTGCGGCCGCCAAGAAGCCTGTGTGCAAGCACAGGTCACTATCCACAGCGTCCCTCCCGGAAGCCTGTGCAGCCCGCCACTGCCAGGGTCCCGTGATCCAGGGAAAACTTCCCCAGGAGAACACACGGCGCGCCTCAGGCCAGTGCAATGTCACGCTGGGCTCTGCCGCCACAGGCTCGCCCCGAACTCCGTACCCCTCCCTGCCCCCGGCCTGAGTGAGCCAGAGCCCCCGAATCAGCTGCTCCTTTAACCCCGTCCTGCCTGAGCAAAGAACAGACGCCCTCAGGCGACCTACACACAGAGGCGGTTCCAAATCCAAAGCTGAACCCAGGAGCTGTGCGAACAAAGAAGAGAAAGGGAAATTTCTTCCAGCAGCCTCAGGAGCAGCAGATTAAATCTCCACAATCAACTTGATGTACGCTGCATCTGTGGAACAACTGAATAGACAACGAATCATCCCAAATTGAGGAGGTGGACTTTAGGAGCTAGGATATATATATTTTTTCCCCTTTTTCTCTTTTTACGGGTGTATATGTGTACGCTTCTGTGTGTTGTTCTGTCTGTATAGCTTTGCTTTTACCATTTGTCCTACGGTTCTGTCTGTACGTTTTTGTTTTTGTTTTTTAAGTATAGTTTTTAGCACTTGTTATCATTGGTGGATTTGTGTTTTGGTTGGGTTGCTCTCTTCTTTTTTTTTATTACTTAAAAATTTTTTTAATAATTATTTTTTATTTAAATAACTTTTAAATTTTATTTTATTATGTTTTATCTTCTTCTTTCTTTCTTTTTTTTCTCCTTTTATTCTGAGCTGTGTGAATGACAGGCTCTTGGTGCTCCAGCCAGGCATCAGAGTTGTGCCTCTGAGGTGGAAGAGCCAAGCACAGGACATTGGTCCACAAGAGACCTCCCAGCTCCATGTAATATCAAAAGGCAAAAATCCCCCAGAGATTTCCATCTCAATGCCAAGACCCAGCTCCACTCAACGACCAGCAAGATACAGTGCTGGACACCCTATGCCAAACAACTAGCAAGCCAGGAAAACAACCCCATCCATTAGTATAGAGGCTGCCTAAAATCATAATAAGGCCACAGACACCCCAAAACACACCACCAGACATGGACCTGCCCACCAGAAAGACAAGATCCAGCCTCAGCCACCAGAACACGGGCACTAGTCCCCTCCACCAGGAAGCCTACACAACCCACTGAACCAACCTTAGCCACTGGGGGCAGACACCAAAAACAATGTGAACTATGAACATGCAGCCTGTGAAAAGGAGACCCCAAACACAATAAGTTAAGCAAAATGAGAAGACAGAGAAACACACACAGATGAAGGAGCAAGGTAAAAACCCACCAGACCTAACAAATGAAGAGGAAATAGGCAGTCTACCTGAAAAAGAATTCAGAATGATACTAAAGATGATCCAAAATCTTGGAAATAGAATGGAGAAAATACAAGAAACATTTAACAAGCACCTAGAAGAACTAAAGAGCAAACAAACTGTGATGAACAACACAATAAATGAAATTAAAAATTCTCTAGAAGAGACCAATAGCAGAATAACTGAGGTAGAAGAACGGATAAGTGACCTGGAAGATAAAATAGTGGAAATAACTATTGCAGCACAGAATAAAGAAAAAAGAATGAAAAGAATTGAGGACGGTCTCAGAGACCTCTGGGACAACATTAAACGTACCAACACTGGAACTATAGGGGTCCCAGAAGAAGAGAAAAAGAAAGGGACTGAGAAAATATTTGAAGAGATTATAGTTGAAAACTTCCCTAATATGGGAAAGGAAATAGTTAATCAAGTCCAGGAAGCACAGAGAGCCCCATACAGGATAAATCCAAGGAGAAACACACCAAGACACATATTAATCAAATGGTCAAAAATTAAAAACAAAGAAAAAATATTAAAAGCAGCAACAGAGAAACAACAAATAACATACAAGGGAATCCCTATAAGGTTAACAGCTGATCTTTCAGCAGAAACTTTGCAAACCAGAAGGGAGTGGCAGGACATATTTAAAGTGATGAAGGGGAAATACCTACAACCAAGATTTCTCTACCCAGCAAGGATCTCAGTCAGATTTGATGGAGAAATTAAAACCTTTACAGACAAGCAAAAGCTGAGAGGGTTCAGCACCACCAAACCAGCTTTACAACAAATGCTAAAGGAACTTCTCTAGGCAGGAAACACAGGAGAAGGAAAAGACCTACAATAACAAACCCAAAACAATTAAGAAAATGGTAATAGGAACTACATATCAATAATTACCTTAAAATAAATGGAGTAATTGCTCCAACCAAAAGACATACACTGGCTGAATGGATACAAAACCAAGACCCGTATATATGTTGTCTACAAGAGACCCACTTCAGACCTAGGGACACATACAGACTGAAAGTGAGGGGATGGAAAAAGATATTCCATGCAAATGGAAATCAAAAGAAAGCTGGAGTAGCAATTCTCATATCAGACAAAATAGACTTTAAAACAAGACTATTACTAGAGACAAAGAAAGACACTACATAATGATCAAGGGATCACTCCAAGAAGAAGATAAAACAATTTTAAATATTTTTGCACCCAATATAGGAACACCGCAATACATAAGGCAAATAACAGCCATAAAAAGGGAAACTGACAGTAACACAATCATAATAGGGGACTTTAACACCCCACTTTCACCAATGGACAAATCATCCAAAATGAAAATAAATAAGTAAACACAAGCTTTAAATAACACAAGAGACCAGGTAGATTTAATTGATATTTATAGGACATTCCATCCAAAAGCAACAAAGTACACTTTCTTCTCAAGTGCTCACACAACTTTCTCTATGATAGATCATATCGTGGGTCATAAATCAAGCCTTGGTAAATTTAAGAAAATTGAAATCATATCAAGTATCTTTTCCAACCACAACACTATGAGACTAGATATCAATTACAGGAAAAAAATCTGTAAAAAATACAAACACATGGAGGCCAAACCATACACTACTTAATAACCAAAAGATCAATGAAGAAATCAAAGAGGAAACCAAAAATTACCTAGAAACAAATGACAATGAAAACACAATGACCCAAAACCTATGGGATGCAGCAAAAGCAGTTCTAAGAGGGAAGTTTATAGCAATACAATCCTACATTAAGAAACAAACATCTCAAATAAACAACCTAAACTTACACCTAAAGCAATTAGAGAAAGTAGAACAAAACACCCCCAAAGTTAGCAGAAGGAAAGAAATCATAAAGATCAGATCAGAAATAAATGAAAAAGAAATGAAGGAAACGATAGTAAAGATCAATAAAACTAAAAGCTGGTTCTTTGAGAAGATAAACAAAATTGATAAACCATTAGCTAGAATCATCAAGAAAAAAAGGGAGAAGACTCAAATCAATAGAATTAGAAATAAAAAAGGAGAAGTAACAACTGACACTGCAGAAATACAAAGGATCATGAGAGACTACTACAAGCAACTCTATGCCAATAAAATGGACAACCTGGAAGAAATGGGCAAATTCTTAGAAATGCACAACCTTCGGAGACTGAACCAGAAAGAAATAGAAAATATGAACAGACCTATCACAAGCACTGAAATTGAAACTGTGATTAAAAATCTTCCAACAAACAAAAGCCCAGGACCAGATGGCTTCACAGGAGAATTCTATCAAACATTTAGAAAAGAGCTAACACCTATCCTTCTCAAACTCTTCCAAAATATAGCAGAGGGAGGAACACACCCAAACTCATTCTATGAGGCCACCATCACCCTGATACCAAAACCAGACAAGGATGTCACAAAGAAAGAAAACTACAGGCCAATATCACTGATGAATATAGATGCAAAAATCCTCAACAAAATACTAGTGAACAGAGTCCAACAGCACAATAAAAGGCTCATACACCATGATCAAGTGGGGTTTATCCCAGGAATGCAAGGATTCTTCAATATATGCAAATCAATCAATGTAATACACCATATTAACAAATTGAAGAATAAAAACCATATGATCATCTCAATAGATGCAGAGAAAGCTTTCGACGAAATTCAACACCCATTTATGATAAAAACCCTCCAGAAAGTAGGCATAGAGGGAACTTTCCTCAACATAATAAAAGCCATATATGACAAACCCACAGCCAACATTGTCCTCAATGGTGAAAAACTGAAACCACTTCCACTAAGGTCAGGAACAAGACAAGGCTGTCCACTCTCATGACTATTATTCAACATAGTTTTGGAAGTTTTAGCCACAGCAATCAGAGAAGAAAAAGAAATAAAAGGAATCCAAATCAGAAAAGAAGTAAAGCTGTCACTGTTTGCAGATGACATGATACTATACATAGAGAATCCTAAAGATGCTACTAGAAAACTACTAGAGCTAATCAGTGAATTTGGTAAAGTAGCAGGATACAAAATTAATGCACAGAAATCTGTTGCATTCCTATATACTAATGATGAAAAATCTGAAAGTGAATTTAAGAAAACATTCCCATTTACGATTGCAACAAAAAGAATAAAATATCTAGGAATAAACCTACTAAGGAGACAAAACACCTGTATGCAGAAAATTATAAGACACTGATGAAAGAAATTAAAGATGATACAAACAGATGGAGAAGTATACCATGTTCTTGGATTGGAAGAATCAACATTGTGAAAATAACTATACTACCCAAAGTAATCTACAGATTCAATGCAATCCCTATCAAACTACCACTGATATTTTTCACAGAACTAGAACAAAAAATTTCCCAATTTGTATGGAAACACAAAGACCCCAAATAGCCATAGCAATCTTGAGAAAGAAAAATGGAGCTGGAGGAATCAGGCTCCCAGACTTCAGACTATACTACAAAGCTACATTAATCAAGACAGTATGGTACTGGCAGAAAAACAGAAATATAGATCAATGGAATAGGCCAGAAAGCCCAGAGATAAACCCACACACATATGGTCACCTTATTTTTCATAAAGGAGGCTAGAATATATAATGTAGAAAAGACAGCCTCTTCAATAAGTGGTGCTGGGAAAACTGGACAGGTACATGTAAAAGAGTGAAATTAGAACACTCCCTAACACCATATACAAAAATAAGCTCAAAATGGATTAAAGACCTAAATATAAGGCCAGACACTATCAAACTCTTAGAGGAAAACATAGGTAGAACACTCTATGATATAAATCACAGCAAGATCCTTTTTGACCCACCTCCTAGAGAAATGGAAATAAAAACAAAAATAAGCAAATGGGACCTAACGAAACTTAAAAGCTTTTGCACAGCAAAGGAAACCATAAACAAGGCCAAAAGACAACCCTCCGAATGGGAGAAAATATTTGCAAATGAAGCAACTGACAAAGGACCAATCTCCAAAATTTAGAAGCAGCTCATGCAGTTCAATATCAAAAAAACAAACAACCCAATCCAAAAATGGGCAGAAGACCTAAATAGACATTTCTCCAAAGAAGATATACAGATTGCCAACAAACACATGAAAGAACGCTCAACATCATTAATCATTAAAGAAATTTAAATCAAAAGTACAATGAGATATCATCTCACACCGGTCAGAATGGCCATCATCAAAAAATCTACGAACAATAAATGCTGGAGAGCGTGTGGAGAAAAGGGAACCTCTTGCACTGTTGGTGGGAATGTAAATTGATACAGCCACTATGGAAAACAGTATGGAGTTTTCTTAAAAAACTAAAAATAGATCTACCATATGACCCGGCAATCCCACTACTGGGCATATACCCTGACAAAACCAGAATTCAAAAAGAGTCATGTACCACAATGTTCATTGCAGCTCTATTTACAATAGCCAGGACATGGAAGCAACCTAGGTGTCCATCAACAGATGAATGGATAAAGAAGATGTGGCACATATATACAATGGAATATTCCTCAGCCATAAATGGAAACGAAATTGAGTTATTTGTAGTAAGGTGGATGGACCTAGAGTTTGTCATACAGAGTGAAGTAAGTCAGAAAGAGAAAGACAAATACCGTATGCTAACACATATATATGGAATCTAAAAAACAACCAAAAAAAAGGTCATGAAGAACCTAGCGGCAAGATGGTAATAAAGATGCAGACCTTCTAGAGAATGGACTTGAGGATACGGGGTGGGGGAAGGGTAAGCTGGGACAAAGTGAGAGAGTGGCATGGACATATATACACTACCAAGTGTAAAATAGATAGCTAGTGGGAAGCAGCCGCCTAGCACAGGGAGATCAGCTCGGTGCTTTGTGACCACCTAGAGGGGTGAGATAGTGAGGGGGGGAGGGAAGGTGACGCAAGAGGGAAGAGATATGGGGACATATGTATATGTATAACTGATCCACTTTTTTATAAAGCAGAAATTAACACACTATTGTAAAGCAATTATACTCCAATAAAGATGTTAAAAAAATTTTTTTAAAAAGATGTAATAGGTTTGCAACAAATGTTTTTAATCAAAATATAACAAGCTTCACATATAAATGCAAACTTGGGAAAAGTAAAAAAAAAAAAAAAGAACGAAATAATGCCATTTGCAACAACATGGATGGACCTAGGATTTGTCATACTGAGTGAAGTAAGTCAGACAGAGAAAGACAAATATATGATATCGCTTATATGTGGAATCTAAAAATAACTTATTAAATGAAGAACTGTATGACCAGTGAAGTTGAAGTTGTATGATATATTTGTGTGTGTGCACCTGAATGTGTTATGCACTGGAACAAAGAATATACAATGTAAATATTGTTTGTGTCTGAACGCAATGGGTGAAGCCAGATTAAGAAATCAGCAAGGTAGAAATCACTGCTTGATATTTTTAACAGTGAACACTAAAACCAGTGAAACACAAATATACATGTAAACAGTATTTCAAATAGATTTGCAAAATTAAATGCAGAGTTTGAGATCATCTTAAAAAAAAATTTACAACCCAATTGTTAAGAATAAAAAGAAAAATGGATAAGCAAATGTCCCCAACATCTTCACCTTCATCTTCCATATGGAGAATTTTTCAAAACCATTTACCATTGGGGGTGCTGTGGCACCAATTTATCTCTGTAAATTGATAATTAAGGAAAGATGTTAAGACTTTATCCTGACTTTTTATAGGAAATATATGATAGGGAAAGCGAATAGCCCTAGTAGATGAAGGAAATGTTCTTTCAGTGAAAAATTCCTGGTAACACAAGCAAGCAAATGATATCATCAGAAAATCCCCATTTTGCAATCCTGCAAGAAGTAAGTGACTCAGGCAAGGATCATTAATGGACAGTTAAAACAAAATAAATGAAAAGTTGATGGGGAAATTTGAAGTGAAGAGATCAAGCTTCCACCATTTGAACTGAGTGAACAATCTCAGCGTCATTAAAAGCCAGAAACTCAGTGCTATCTGATGTGAGGCAATACGATCAGCACAGAATGACCTTTGAAATAGTCTGACTTTAAAAAAGAAAGAATCTAAATCTAATCAAGACTTACATCTAAATTCTCTGGAAATAACAGACTATTTAAGAAAAGTTAGGTAATACGATGAGGAAACATTCCAACAACCTAGAATGTGGAACATTCTTCAGAGCAACTGAAATCGTTCCTTCATCAAATCAGTGTGTGTTACTTTCTCACTAGAATATTATAGTTGTTTCTAAAGTGATTTGTCTCCGTCTAAATCATTCTTCTTCTCGACCACCTAGTCATGCAGATAATATAAAATTTCTTGGCAAGCTATAAAAGCAGAATCACTGAATAACCAATTATGAAGCCTCTACTTAGCTAAACAGTAGGTGTCTAAGTAAAGACATAATACATACAATCCCTTTCCCACCCACTTTAGCCTTCATCTCTTCTAGGGAGAGGCAGAGACAGCATACCTTGTTCCTTATCTGTCTTTATTTTTCCCCTTTTGTTTTTCTATAAAAATCCTGGATTTTTATAGAAGTTTTATTGTAATATTTATTATTTTAATTATTCTAAATGTTTTAATTAATAGATCAAAGTAAAAAGAACAGCATAATATTTTTTTTCACATCTAGTTCACACAACCCAAAAAGTATGAAGTAGATTTAGCCAGTATTTTTCCAATATTATAAAGAAAATCATGAATAGTTAAAGAACATGCTCAAGAACACACATGTACAAAGTAGAGAAGGAAATATTAAACTTTGTACTTCTTTGCTAAATTTCCTTTGCTATTTTAGTTATAATATTTTTCATACTTCCAAGCCAATTCACAAAGTCTAACAGTAAACATAGGTTAGCAGAGGAACCTGAAGATAGTTTTACCTGATCTATTTTATCCAGAACATTTCCATCATGGAAAAGAACAAAATACCTGCTGCAAACAGCTTCCTAAAATTTGGAAAATTTTAGTGGTTGTAATTTTAGCAATTTCTTTTCAGGTTTGTGCAAGTCATTGCACCAACATGCTGAGAAAAACAACTATGAGACAGATAAGTCTAGATAATAAGAATCGTTTACAGTGTAGAGTTCTGATTTTTAAGATTTTTTCAAATTTAGTAGGATGTGTTTTATTAATCTCAGGCATTATGGCTTTATTATAAATGTAGGTCTTTTCTGGAAGTAAATATTTTATCCAACTCTGAAGTCCTAAAGAAGGTAATTGTTTCTAATAAAAGTATTTGCTAAATTGAAAGGATGTGCTTAATGCAATCAGGAAGTTTATAAATAATAAAAATGCAAATATTTCAACACATCAGTAGCAAAGTCTGTCAAAGCTTTAAAAGGAACAGAGAGGTTTGATACTATTTAAAATATTTCAGATCATAGAAAAAGAAAGAAAAATTCTATAGTCTATATAACAATGAATACAAAAAGAAAAACTATAGTTCAAATGCAACATTATTCCAAAACTTTTAGTATTAGAAAATAGAACTCACCTGCTTATTACAGGAATAATAAAGAGAAATTAATTTCAGGAATGAAAGAAAGATTTAATCTTAGGATATCTATTAATATCATTTCCTTAATAATGGGTTAAAAGAAAAAGCTTTAATCATCTTCACAGAGGTCAAAAAGGAATTTGATGTATCTGCTAGCCATTACTATTTTTTTAAACATTATTATGTTAGGCCTAGTAGGATATATACTTGACATTATATTTAAATATATATCAAAATTAAAAAGCCATCATAACACTAAAATTCTAAAGAATATTGTCATGAAATGCAGGAAAAGACAAAGACCCAGAATTTTTCCTCCTTCCTTAAGTGGTTATGGGGACACCTGCAGGGTGACTTGAGAGAGACACGTTGCTTCAATACAGGGGATGTGAAGGTCTTGGCTACTTGATTGCCCGGGCCCAACCCCAAATGGACTATCTCCATAGTTTGATGGATTGCTGCTTTACCTGTCCAACCTTATGATTTTGCGGGTCAGAGCATAAGGAGTTACATCGTGATGATATCCCATGGTCCCCAGTAGTATGCCAAGAGCTTTTTTTTGGAATGTTGAATAGGTTCTGCTTTCTATGCCACAAGAAGTATGGCCCTGCTCTAGAAGCCAATGGATCTGGTCTGCAGCTCTCCTGCCAGAGATTCCTAATCTACCATACTCTTACTTTCAACAGCATGGTACTTGCCTATTAAAATCTAGAGAAAAGTTCCAGAAAAAACATTATCAAAATTGACCCAACTAAAAACAGGAAACATTAATAGATCAACAATCATTACAGAAATGGAAGCAGTAGTCAAATTAACCTCCAAAATATGCAAATTTTACTATTTCAAACACACCTGGAACTTTACATAGATTGATTGGGTTATAACGTGTCTTAACAAATTTCAAAATAAAGGTACTCTATGCCACACATTTTCTGGCCACAATTCAATTAAGTTAAAAATAAATTTTAAAATACATATTTGAACATTTAAAAGTATACTTCTAATTTTTCATGGTTAAAAAAGAAATCAGTAGGTAAATTAGAAAGATTTTGAATTGAATCATAAAAATATTCCATATTTAAAACTATGGAATGCAGGGAAGATGGTGCTTTGAGAAGAATTTGTAGCTTTGGATGTTTCTATTAGAGTATAAGGGAGCCTGAAGTGAGCTAAGTGCACAATTTAATAAGTTTAAAAAGTGAACACAATAAATCCAAGGAAAGAAGTAGGAAGGTACTAGGGAAAGAACAGAAATCAATGAAACTGAAAATAATACAGAGGATCAAGAAACCAACAAAGTAGATGCATCTCTGGTGAGATTAATCAAGAGAAAAACTAGAAGATGCAAGTAAATGTATAAATCGAAACCACCAATTAATGCAAAGTTAAATGAGAATAAGAGTATTTTTAGCAACAACTCTAAGCCAATATATTTGAAAACTTGGATGAAAGGACAATTTCATATAGCAATATAGCTTAGAAAAAAATGGAATCATAAAGAGAAAGCCTAAAACAATTAACAGGTTGAAGCATTTGATAACAAAAATATCCCAAGTTTAAACTTGTAGATTGCAGGGAAAATGATGTTTTATATGGTGGGAAGACAAGGCAGGTGCCTTATTGGACAACACTTGGCCTCCTCTGGATCCACCCCATCCACTGTCCTGGGTAATCCCATCACAATCAGCTAGGAAGTATTGAGCCGTCTAAATGAAGAAGGGAAGTGTTCCATTTCACAGTTTATTTTCTGTTGAAATAGTTAAAATGCATTTTGGAGGACAACTTCCTTAAACTTGATAGTTTAAATAAGGTTAACAACATATGCAAGATATAAATCGTTTATCACATTTTCTTTCCTTAACTGCTCCATGTGCAAAACGATTCCCTCTATGTCAAATCTCAGTGTGTCTAAGGTATTGGTGACGCTACACAGCCACGGTTAAACCCTTGAGTTAAAATGGAGATTCACCGGTAACCCCAGATATTTGAAACAAGTTATTTATAGTAGGACAAGGACTTATTGTTATCACAATGCCTCTGTATAATTCTTACTAAAGAAGTTTGTGCTTTAACTATTGAAGCATATACTCTTGTCTAAATAAAGGAAGGAGGTAAATTAAGTTGATTTCTGCTTGGTGAGGTAGGAAACATAGCATGTTAGAAGTGTGAGAAGGAGAAAGATTCCATTTTAATGGATTTAAAGATTACATTCACACAAGGAAGATGATGAGTTGAGGTAACTTATCAAATAATTCTGTAAAACAACAACAGCAACAACAAAAACTCAGAAAACTCCACTATCCTACAAAGCATGTGTATTGTGAGGACTAATCTATTATCTTAACTTTTCCTGAAGGCATTCAAGCTCAGTTTTAATTACAATTATTATATACATTAAGTTTGCTTTCAAAGGCTTCCTATTCCTTCTTTTGTTACTTCTCTTTTTGCTTTTGCTCTCTTTTTCTAGGCATCAATCATAATCCCCCATCTTTACTCTCTTCTCCCAAGTTTGCCTCATTCAAGCACTGTCCCAAGTTCCAAAATAACTTCATACTTTCTTTTCAAAGTTTAAGGATTTCCGCTTGTGAATTATGGCATTTTCAGCTATGACACATCTAACAGTTGAAGTTCACATCTGCAGCAGGCTCCCATGGGCATTCTGAGCATGAGAGATTTGACTCTTCCTTCTTCTCTCAAGAAACAATTACAGGATGCAGAGGACTGAAAGGGATATGGGTCCAAGAAAAAAAAATCCTCTCTGGTTTTTAAAGTATATCATTAGTATTAGTAGTACTATCACTAGTAGCAAAAGTTGTAATACTTCTCAACTGATCACTACATCGGTGTGTGAAGACAGCATAGTTAAGAGTGGTGAATTGGAGAAAATAGTAATAATTCTGATTAGGCTGATTCATCCTAAGGCAAACATTACTGACAGTCTCTCTTAGGAAATCTGAAAATTTTTTTCAACCATATTTATTTCTAAAGATCAAGTTGCAAATTGAGAAATTCCATGAAAAAGGAATATACACAATTTTGCCTCTTTGTATCTATTTGCCTTGCTTTTATCTCCTGGTTTTAGACCATACTTAATTGTAAATAGAGGGATAGTTAATTTTTCAATGGGGCAGGATATTTGAACTTGCCTATAGGACCCATGGGAAGGAAACTGATTTACTTAGATGTCAATTCATTTTCTTTTGTGAAAGTGAAAAAAAAATAAGGAGTTAAAGACTAAAGGAGTTGAAGTAAATTACTCAGATGTCTTGAGGATAAATATATACTAATACACAACTGGAGTTTTCTAAATAGGAGGGAGGAAGGAAGGAAGGAAGGAAAGAAGGAAGGGGAGAGAGAGAAAAAAGGGAAAGAAAAAATACAGGGAAGGAGGGAGGGAGAAGTTAAGGGGATAAAAAGATAATTTCATAACAAGATATTGTGTCTTCAAGGGAACTATCAACTCCTGGAGGAGGTCAGGGACTAAATTTTATATGGCATTGCTTTTGAATCTTCTCCTGAATCTACTCCAGCGGTGGGTACGTGGTAAGCATCCAATAAATACACATTGTTTGTTAGAAATAATCAAGTATACAAGATATATGGGAGATTTTTGTTTTCTTTTAGAGGAATTCCAAGCTATGAAAAAGAAAAATAATGTATTTTTCACAAAGTTGCACAAGCTACAGCAGAAGGGGCTCATATTTTTCCTGTGAGATGGTTCCATTTGATGCTGTACATGCAGCATCCGCCCACGGTTATCCTGCCAAGCTCAGGCAACTTATAGGTCAGGCTATCGAGGGGAGATCTCCAGGTGCTAAAATAATTCATAAAAGGAGTGTGATAATGAGTCAGAGCATTCTCCTCTCCTTTATCACCGATGTTTAACCTCTCCTAAGCATAACAATTGCTTTCCTGTACGTTACTTTCAAGATTAAGTGCCCCCGTAGAATTTATTGTGCCTAAAATGACTCAAAAATGGGGTTCAGACATATAATTCTAATCTAGCCAGGATCTGAGTAAATTAATGATATCTCAATGACTCTAAAATCAAGAGACTGTCCTTGGGAAAAGACTCAGAAAAATTCAGATGTGTAAAGTAAATAATGTAGAGTTTGACTATGTCTAATCAATGAGGGCATTTTTTTTTTTAAACATCTTTATTGGAGTATAATTGCTTTACAATGGTATGTTAGTTTCAGCTTCACAACAAAATGAATCAGTTATATATACACATATGTTCCCATATCTCTTCCTGCTTGCGTCTCCCTCCCTCCAACCCTCCCTATCCCACCCCTCCAGGCGGTCACAAAGCACCGAGCTGATCTCCCTGTGCTATGCGGCTGCTTCCCACTAGCTATCTACCTTACGTTTGGTAGTGTATATATGTCCATGCCTCTTTATCGCTTTGTCACCGTTTACCCTTCCCCCTCCCCATAGCCTCAAGTCCATTCTCTAGTAAGTCTGTGTCTTTATTCCTGTTTCACCCCTAGGTTTTTCATGACATTTTTTTTTTTCTTAAATTCCATATATATGTGTTAGCATACGGTATTTGTCTCTCTCTTTCTGACTTACTTCACTCTGTATGACAGACTCTAGGTCTATCCACCTCATTACAAATAGCTCAATTTCGTCTCTTTTTATGGCTGAGTAATATTCCATTGTATATATGTGCCACATCTTCTTTATCCATTCATCCGATGATGGACACTTAGGTTGTTTCCATCTCCAGGCCAGATCCTTAGGTCCTAAATTAACTTTCTCTGAAAACCAGCTCAAAGAAATGGATTTATCATATAACCATAGGGAATTAATTAGTTTAAAAACCATGTATGAATGCATCTTATGGCAGGCATAGTATTAGATACCACAAAGAAAAAAATAAAGAAATGACCCCTTCTTTCTCTAGTAAAGAATGGAGAGAAATGAACAGATTTTTTAATTCCACAAACACATCTGAACATTTACTATGTGCTAAACATATGATAGTTTCTGAAGTTGAAGAAATGGAGAAGGCAGACCCAGACCCAGCTTAAAGAAGTTCAGCATTGGGTGGGGGCACAGAATATAAAGAGGCAATTACCATATGGTTTAATAGACACTAAGGAGGTATTAACTGGGTGCTATGAAAAATAGCTGATTACTGACACACAGGTCATTTGCAATTCAAAATTAAGTACAACAATAGGAGTATAAATATGTGATGTGGGAGCATAAAGACCTTCAAAACACTTACTGGAAAAGTCAGGGAAGGCTTCCTGGAGAAGGTGATATTTGAGCTGTGGTAGAAAAGTTGTGTAGGATATGCCAGGTGAAAACAATTCAGGTGGGGCTGACAGAAGGAACAACGTATCAGAAGCCATAAATCTGTCAACAAGCCTGACTTGCGCAGGTAACACTAAGAAGAACAGTAAGGTACATATCAGGGAGTGGTGTAAATGACACCAGAATGAGAGCTTAGTTACAGAATGTGAAAGGTGATTTGGAATAAGTCAGAAAAGAGATGCACTTTTTCCTGTAGGCAGGGAGCCAAAATAACTATTTAAGCAGAGGAAGAATATGATCAATATTTTCTTTTTCCCTGTCTCTCTCTTTCTCTCTCTCTCTCTTCTTTCCTTCCTTCATTCCTTCCTTCCTACCTGTCATAACTCCCTCCCTTCCTTCTTTCTTTCCTTCCACTGTTCTGTAGAAAATGAAAGGGAGTGAAAGGAGACATAGAGGAGAGAAAACCCAGTTAGGAGATAGTTGCTGAAGTTCAAATGAACAACAAGAAGCATCTGGAAAAAGGCAGTGACAGTGGAAATGAAGAGGTGAAGACAAAATAGAAAAGCATTTCTGGGGTAGAAGTCGTAGAGTTTGGTTAGGACATGAGTGAGTTTGTTTGGAGGGTAACATAACAAGAGACAAAGAATAAAATGCAAGAATCAAGAAGACTGAGAAGATTTTCAGCTTGAAGCCTAAGCAACATCATTGACTTAGATGAACGAATTCAGGAGACGAGTAGTTTCAGGAGCTAAGAAAGTTTTAGGAAGGAAAAAGATGTCTACTTTGCAAATTTAAATTCGAGGTATCTTTACAGGTATTAAAGAAATGAAAGAGGACATTTCAAGTGGTTGATTTTCCAATGCATGATCCAGTGTGCAGGGAGAGGTTCTTCTGGCTCTGAAAATGAAAGTGGTACACACAGGAGCCTAGAGGTGGAGAGTGAGGAAACTGAAGGAATTCTCTAAGGAACTTTCCTTCCTCTGATAAGAAGAGGCATTGTTACCTGCTGAGTTCAGGGTAAGGTCAGGCTGAGGTTAAGAAAAGTGGATAGGGATTGGGGAGACCATTTGAACATGGAGAATGAGAAGGAAAATTTACCAAGTATAAGTGAAAGATTTACCTTGTAGCCAAAGTCAAGATGAGAATAAAACCCCTAAATTTATAGTTACATGGTGCTCTATAGCAAAGGAGAAGAAAGTAAGTGATTGGGTTATTCTAGAAGGTGGAACTCAACTCCTCTCTGGAAAGCCACAATCAGAAAGTTTGTACAGTTGTGTCACAAGCTAAAAACACGGGTACTAACTTCTCTGGGATTCGTAAATAGATTAGATTTGGTTAAATACCTATGTATAGGAGAGAACTGAAGAGCATTTTTGGCTGGAAGGAACCAGACAGACCAAAATGAGCTCTATTGGTCATTCAAATATCATTGCTAACAGAAAACTGCTACACTAGATCAACTTGTGCTATTTTAGCCAGTTTAGAAAGGTGAAATTTATCTTAAAATATATCTTAATTAAAGATACAAAGCAGCTAATGATCTAATTAATTTCATTATGTTTAACTAGTCTTGACTTTTCAACTGCATGATATCTTTAAAGAGTGTTCTATTTTCAGCCATTCTCTAAATAAAAATACATTCACATTAGGACTTCTGATTGAATGTAGCCAAAACTTTCTTTTGTTCCTCTTGGTCCTTGACCAGTATCCTGAGTTTAGACAACATGATGCATACTGACTGGTTATTGACCTCTTGCTGACTCGGCTCCAATTAATATTAAATACAAATGGAAAATCCACAGCGGAACACACAGGCATTATTTCATTCCTTTGTCCCTTGACACTTTAAGCTGAGAGAAGTGCCAACAGAAATGTAGCAGAGCACAAACATTCACTGCTTGATATGCATGGGCTTACCTTGTTGTTCGCTTATGTGTGACCTTTTCTGAATGGCACAAAGGTATTGCTTGAGATATTTAGGCAAAATATTCATGCTCAAGTTTGTCTAAGCACACGAATCTCCTTGTATCATGAACAATTATAGTCAGTTTTGTTTTGAAAGAGGATTAGCTCCTTAAAGGACAAAAGGACATCCTAAACATCATAAAGTGAAGTTTACAAGTTAAATATGTTAAGTGCATGTTCGGAAGCCAAGCACACAAGTTTGGAAAAGGACCTATAATACAGCTTATGTCCATGTGGACATAAAACTACTAAAGAAAATTCTCCTCCTCTCTATTAAAAAAATAGGGAAACCAAAGTAGGGGATGAGAGGCTAATGGTGGGACTGGAGATGGGGGATGAGGTTAACTCTTAGGAAGTAAGATTGAAGAATGAAGATGGAGTTTCTCTGGCTGAAGGTGAAACTCTATTCAAGAGGAGGGAGTATCAAGGGAAAATTAGAGATGTGGCCCCAACATGAAACCCCAGTTCCAAAGGAAGATAAAGCTTTGCCTCAGGAAGTATGCAAGTGAGACTCAGGCCTCACTGGGCCCATCCTGGTGCCTGGCGCCTGGAATCTGTGGCAAGGGATGGTGGTGGTAATGACAACATTTACACCAATGGGACAAAATGGCAGCTGTGGAGGATTTACGATAGCATGCAATGGAATTGTCAGTGGCAGGACCAACAGCTGAGAGTTTTGAAAGATAAGGAGCATCAACATTTGGAAAGATGCCCCTGGCCCCACAGGGCGTGGTGGCACTGACAACATAATTTGAGGTCATAGAGCTACAACAGTGTTTATGAGGACTAATAATCATCAATTTTTAAAATGTTGCTTGATTCTGACGATTAATCTTAATCCAAGGTAAGGAGATAAATTCTTAATCCAAGTTAAATAGATCAATCTCGTCACAAATTTAGATGCCTGAGCTGCTAAGCATGCATTTCATTTAGTTGACTTGATAAAACTATAGACAGAGACACACCAAATTGGTTGGGAGGGGAGGCTCTAAAATTAGACTGGATTTGAATCCTGTTCTGCCATTCGTTAGCTGTTTGACTCTAGTTGCTAAATTCCTCTGTGCCTCAATTTCCTCATCTATAAACTGCAAATAATAATGATAACGTCTTCATGGGATTGGTAGAATGATTAACACATAAAAAAGACTTAGGCCAATTCCTGGTACTAAATAAAAATTAAATAACTACTGGTAATTATTATTACATGCCTTATTAAGGAGAGTTTATAAGGCCTCCCTTGTTTTCTAATCCTGTCCCCCTAAACGAAGACCATAATGAAAGTACCAGGAATGGGAGACAGGACTAGATGTCACTCAGTGATAAATTCTCAATACTTTTGCCTTTGTGTGTGCTTGCTTGAGTGTGTATGGGGGGTAAGGGAGATACCTCTCTTCTTTCATTATCCTGGCTGTGGCCTGGGAAACAAGTAGTCAAGAATGCCGAGTCTCACATTGTGGAAGAAAGACATAGATGATAGAATTACCTTGGTAATGCCCTGGCTCTTAGATGAGTGGTATGTTTGCATTTCCCTTTATTCTGACTTTGGAGGTTGGCTGCCTTAATGAAACAGTTCAGTTTGAATACCTTCATTCTGGAATAAACATTACTAAATTTGGAAGGAAAGCAGTTTGAAACTAATGGAAAGTGACCAGAGCAAAATGCAAAATCCAAATTACCAGTGTCTGTTGCATAGGGAAAAGGAAAAGTATGAAATCAATGTTACTTCATAATACAATACTGATGTGTAATTATTTCTAATTTTATACATACTTAATCAAATACTCATGGGCTAGATGAGTCTCTATTAAGTAGAGACATATTTTATCTCGATCTTTTATCTTTAATAAAAGATTACACATAAACAAAAAATTTACAACAGACATCAAGTCTTATAAGGAACCACAGGTACCTGAATGAGATTTCCTAAGAACAAAAAATTTAATGAAAACTAAATGTGAGGGTTGGGTAAATAAATTATGGCATGAAATGGACTATAATACAGCCATTAAAATATGCTATAGCTCTATATTTTTTGAAATCTAAATATGTCTAAATATGATATATGTTTTGTGATAAAAGCTGCTTATAAGGTGGTTTTACAGCATTAAATAATTTTAATTATTTAATTTAAAGTAGAGGGCAAGATTTTGTGTGTCCCTGTGTGTGTGTATGTCTACTAAACATTTTGGAAAGATGTATATGAAAATGTTAATACTGTTCATCTTTGGATGATAGGATTAACAATGATATTTTTCTTTTAAATTATTTGTTATTATTACCATAATCTAAAATTTTATAAACATATGTTTATTATGAGTTCAAAGAGAAAAAGCCAAAAGGCAATTTCTATTTTTAAAATAGTCTGGTTGAATAAAGTTAATTTTACTCATAAAATTTAAAATCTGATTCTGCATTTATATGAATCTTTTTTTTTTTTTTTTTTTTTTTTGCGGTACGCAGACCTCTCTCTGTTGTGGCCTCTCCCATTGCGGAGCACAGGCTCCAGACGCACAGGCTCCGGACGCACAGGCTCAGCGGCCATGGCTCACGGGCCCAGCAGCTCCGCGGCATGTGGGATCTTCCCGGACCGGGGCACGAACCCATGTCCCCTGCATCGGCAGGCAGACTCTCAACCACTGCTCCACCAGGGAAGCCCTATATGAATCATTTTTAAACAGCAGTTGAAATAGCAACCAAAATAGATGGCAAAGATTAGCAGAATGAGTTTGCTTTTGTGTTGGGTTTTTTTTTTTTTTTTTTTTTTTTGGTACGCGGGCCTCTCACTGTTGTGGCCTCTCCCGTTGCGGAGCACAGGCTCCGGACGCGCAGGCTCAGCGGCCATGGCTCACGGGCCCAGCCGCTCCTTGGCATGTGGGATCTTCCCGGACCGGGGCACGAACCCACTTCCCCTGCATCGGCAGGCAGACTCTCAACCACTGCGCCACCAGGGAAGCCCATGAGTTTGCTTTTTTAATGTGCAAACTTGAATCAAATTAGATTTCCAGGAAAAATAATTATATGAGTATATGTTTGCATAGCACACTAACCAAAATAACAAGCACAACAGAGAACAATAAAAGAATCTCCATTTATAAGGAAGTTAGTAAATTACCAAAATCCCATACAGCAGAATCTATATTTGCTGTTTACAATGATATTTGATCTAAATAAGAGGAAGAGGCTCAGTTTGACACACATTTTCCACAGTCAAAAGTGCGATGCTGTTCGGGGAAGAAAGTAAAAAATCCTTTATTTGGAGATAGGATCCCTTGTAGTTTGTTGGGTGAGTTGTAGAAGCATGTGTCACCATTTGGGATACTCTAGATCACAAGCTCTGTGAAGTCAGGAACTGTAATTTTTTTTGTTAGCAACCTTATCCACAGTTTCTGGAGTATAATAAGGGCTGAATAAATATTTGTTGAATAAATGCCTGGCGTTGTTTTCCTGCCCACATAATGGCAGCAGTGGAAAGAGAAAGAAAATGGCAGTGCCATTCAATTTACCCAACATAGTTTCATATCCAGGAGGAAACAGCTGCTCAGCCACAAAGCAAAGTTAACCAAACAGACATAAATAAATATTCATCCATCAAGTAAAAAATCTTGTCAGCCTTCGAGCATTACACTGATATACACTGCATTACACTGATATTGAAATCTTAGGATGACCTGAACCGTACTCTCTAAAATGGAGGGACAGCTGAAATCCAGGAGACTTAAGATTTGAAATAACTCGAAATATCATGCTTTTAACCACTGCTTTGAACTGCTTCTTTTTCTAAGGAGAATATAAGTAATCTTCCCAACGACTAAATTATAATAATAGACGTCGTAAGATAACATTAGACTAAAATATTACTTTGCTCTTCTAGATGGCCCTAAATTAATTAGAGTAATAAGAGAATTTCTCTGATGCAATTTTAATCAAAGACTTGGTGATTCAGACCACCTCCTGAGAGACTGCACAAAAGCTACATGAGACCCACAGGAAGTCAGTGTGCAACCTTACCAAGATCTGGTCTCAAGCTGTGTCCTATGGTATCAAGAGGTCACAAAGTCCTGCTGGGTTTAGAATGGACTCAAGATTTTATGGCCTTGCCTTCTAAGAATATTTTCCATACTTTATTCTATATTTGTTGTGAAGGTACAAGCTCATCAAAAGTCATAACTGCATCTTAGGGCTTCCCTGGTGGTGCAGTGGTTGAGAGTCCGCCTGCCGACGCAGGGGACACGGGTTCGTGCCCCGGTCCGGGAGGATCCCACATGCCGCGGAGCAGCTGGGCCCGTGAGCCATGGCCACTGAGCCTGCGTGTCTGGAGCCTGTGCTCTGCAACGGGAGAGGCCACAACAGTGAGAGGCCCGCATACAGCAAAAAAAAAAAATAATTAAAAAAAAAATAACTGCAACTTATTTTGGTTACACATTTGTCAATGTCACTTTGACAGTAGGTTTTTGGTTTTGTTTTTTTTTGAATTGTGGAAAAAACACATGAGATCTACTCTTTTAACAGATTTTTAAGTGTACGATACAGTATTGTTAATGATGGGCACTATGGTATAAAAAGGATCTCTAGGACTTTTTCGTCTTGCAGGACTGAAACTTTATACCTAATCAATAGCAACTCCCATTTCCCCTTCCCCCAGACCCTCACAGCCACATTCTATTTTCTGCTTCTATGAGTTTGAGTACTTTAGATACTTCATGTAAGTGGAATCATGAAACACGTGTGTATATATTATGCCACATCTGTAATTATGTGTGAATGTAAAATTACATCAGAAGTCAAATCAAAATAAATGAGAAAAATAAGTGGGAATAAAGTGTTAGTTGGGATTATAGAAAAACTAACCAACAATATATCAAGTAGAAATGCCTTAATTATTCATCTTTATATCCCACATATCCCTGCTCTCATCAATCTATTATAAATTTATACTTATTTACTTACTCAAAAAAGTCATAACTAATTTAGCCATAAAAACAGTCCATTTGTCTTTTTTTATAACTCACCTGTGTGGAAGACTAAATGACAGACTTTTAATAACCACGATCTTAAAGCAGAGGTTTATTTACAAGGGATGTACTAGATAAATAAGGTAGGTCAAGGCATAACTATTAAAAAACTGAAAATTATTCTGACTAACACAAGCAAGAAAGTTAAATTTATTAGATTACTAAGCTAACACACAGAAGTGTAAAACGTATTGAACCATCATCCTGCCTTGACAAAGTCTGGGAACAAAGGCTGCTCTGGGTCTTCAGCATCAAAAACTGTTGAATCTTCTCTTGATTGTTGATTTTAGCTATGGCAAACACTCGTAACCTTCATTCTCTATGTGGCTCTGTTCAAGTGTCATATTTCCAAGAAAACTGGATTTGCTCAACTTAGATCAGACATTTCTGTCTTTGATAAATCAGCCAAACAAGTGTTTGGGGGCAGAGGGTGGTGACATTGACACAACCACAAGGTAAAAACTGAAAAATGAGCTATTGTCCCAATTTGTATCACTGCAATGGGTAATCCTCCTGGTCAGAACATGTTCTCTTGGGGTAGAAGTGGATTGTGATGCATGAAGAGTCCTCTCAGAATGTGACTTGACCGTAGTTGGGTTTGCTCTAAGACTAAACCAAGTAGATTTATATCTCTTAAATTGATTTGAATAAGCAGAATGTAGTTTGCCAAATCCTACAGCCCTGACCTATGACTCAGATTTAATATCAGCATTCCTCCCTCTTTCCACTTCCTCCAGCTTCTGTTGAGAGAAACAGTGGCCACGTTCTCTTTGTTTCATTATTCTCAAGATTGCTTCATAAGAAATGAGAGCTGTTTTCTCATTGACTTATGCAGTTCTGTGTTTAGCTCATTAGACACGAAAGGACTACATCTTGTCAGCTCATTGCTCACGCTAGGAATTATTAGTCAATATTGTGGTAATCATTTCCTAAAAAATGCAGTATCATATCTACCTCTTTTAACCAAAAATGGTATAGTTTGAACTTGAGCATAGCCTAACAGCTTATAATTCTCAATTTTTTCCTCTTTTAAGGTGAGATAGTCATAACAATATACTTATAAAACTTCCTTTAAATAGGAATATCAGAAAAGAGACATGGCCAGATGTTTGTTATCTATTAGTTCACAATGCATTATCCCAAAAGTTAGTAGTATAAAAAACACACATTTATTATCTCACTGTCTCTGTGGGTCAGGAATCCAAGTACAGCTTAGTTGGGTGCCTCTGGGATCAAGGATTTTCATAAGGTTGTAGTTAGGGTGGCAGCTAAGACTGATCTCACTTGAAGGCTCAACCAGCAGAGGATCTGCTTCCAAGCTCCCTCAGTATGGTCATTGACAGGATTTAGTTCCTCGTGGGCTGTCGTTGGCCTCAGTTCTTTACTGGCTGATGGCCAGAAACCTCCCTCTTTCCCTTGCCACATGAGACTCTCCAGAGAGCAGCCCAAAGCATGCCATCTGGCTTCTATCAGCAAGCAAGTGAGAAAGTAAGAGAGACTGCCAAGACAGAAACAACAGTCTTTTTGCAACCTAATCTCATAAGCGACACCTCATCATCTCTGTTACATTCTACTCATTAGAAGTGAATCACTAGATCCAACCTACACTTAAGAGGAAAGTATTACACAAGGTTGCAAATCCCAGGAAGCAACAATTATTGGAAGCTCTCTTAGAGTCTGCTTATTACACCAGGGAAAACCAGATCTGTAATTCCTGTAATTGGAATTACAGGTATATTCTGACATTTAGGAAATAGAAGAAAAGTGGTAAGGTAATGCCCAAAAAGGAACATTAAAACTGAGGAGAGGGCTTCCCTGGTGGCGCAGTGGTTAAGAGTCCGCCTGCCGGTGCAGGGCACACGGGTTCGTGCCCCGGTCCGGGAAGATCCCACGTGCCGCGGAACAGCTGGGCCCGTGAGCCATGGCCGCTGAGCCTGCGCGTCCGGAGCCTGTGCTCCGCAACGGGAGAGGCCACAACAGTGAGAGTCCCACGTACCGCAAAAAACCCCAAAAAACAAAAAACAAAAAACAAAAAACTGAGGAGAGACTTTGGATAAAAATGAAAAGCATTTACTAATATGGTTCTATAAACCAGAAGGGAAAGTGGTTTGATTGCTAAGACAGATTTTCATCCACAAGCATGAGAAATTTTACACCAAACATTTACTCCAAAGATTCACTAGGCCATAGATTTCTGTACAAGTGTTAAGAATGCACCTAGTTACCTTTTACAAGAGTAGCTGTCCATCATGAGTTGTGCTTATCAGTACAAAGAGTTGAGTAAAGACATTGGCAATATAGAAATGCCCTGTAAGAGAAAACTTTGTCAACACAAGAAAAAAATGTGAAAAAGTATTAATTTTAACAAGAAAAGCTTACATAAGAAAGATCTATAGAAAGAAAAAATGCAACAATTTAAACAACTTACAGTAACACAAAAGCAAAATATTTTCAGGCAAAGAAGTTCAAGATCTATGGGCCTCTTTCAGCTCTAGAGGAGACTAGCCAATTATACTTCTTCATAATAAAAAACAAGGAGGATAAATAATTTCCTTAACAATGAAATAAGAATGATCATATTTAGATATACTAATCTTTTTAATGAACTATTCTGATACACATACCCAGAATGAATGCTGTTTGGGATGGGTGGAGTAGCTGAGAAGTAAACAGAGAAAGAAAATGAACAGACATTGGAAGGACAACTTAATACATCCAATTTGGAGATGTTAAAATCAACATGGCATGTTTTTCTTAAGAATTGGCAGATAGTCTACCCCACTAGCCACGCTGAAGATTCACCCTTCAGATGACAGGAAGCTCTCTTATATGTTTTGCTTCAAGAGGAAGAATGGATAGGTGAAGTCAGTAATAATACACGGGTGCCCTACTTGGAAATGTGGGAAAAAAATTTTAAATAAACACTTTCAGATCAATTCACCAGAGAATTTATAGGAACATAATGATTGAAAGATTTTTTTAAAATGTCAATGAAACAATATTCCTAGCAATTCACCAAGATTTATTGAATGTTAACAATGTGAAGAGCACTGTGCACCACAGGAAGCCAATGAACCATGGTTTACATAGTTATTTTGTTTTACAATAATATTTTTCTAGTTATTATTTGGAAAAATATTGAAGAGTATAAAGAAAATGTAAAATCACTCACAAAAAACATAGTTTTACATTTTGCTGTGTTTTCTAATAAAAATTATATGTGTTTTTACATTTTGCTGTGTTTTCTAATAAAAATTATATGTGTTTTTACATATGAATATGTCTGTAAATTTTAAATATTGGTATATAATTTTTAAAAAATATTTTGCACCTTTCTTTTTTCCCAGTTATGATGTCAGGTTTTTTTTTCTTATGTTACTGAATATCCTTTTAAAACCATGACTTAGAATATATTTAGTATTCTATTGTGGTTATAACAAATTAATTTAATTATATTCATTAACAATTTAATATGTTAACATAATTGTAATTATATATTATATTATTAATTTACATTAAAATATGCATCATTAAATCTGCTCATATAATGGATATTAGGTTATTTCCAACCTAAATATTTATTTTCTTTATCTTTGATATTCATGTAGTGATAAACATCCTAAAGCAAAAATGTACGGGTCGGGCTTCCCTGGTGGCGCAGTGGTTGAGAATCTGCCTGCTAAAGCAGGGGACACGGGTTCGAGCCCTGGTCTGGGAGGATCCCACATGCCGCGGAGCAACTAGGCCCATGAGCCACAACTACTGAGCCTGCGCGTCTGGAGCCTGTGCTCCGCAACAAGAGAGGCCGCGATAGTGAGAGGCCCGCACATCACGATGAAGAGTGGCCCCCGCTTGCCACAACTAGAGAAAGCCCTCGCACAGAAACGAAGACCTAACACAGCAAAAATAAATAAATAAAAATTATATATAAAAAAAATGTACGGGTCATTTATAGTGTAACATATAATCTGTGCTTTCAAAGAGTTCTTACTCTGGTGGGAAAAGAAGAGGTATAAATAATTGCTTTGACATATGGTAAATTTTAAAAGGTAAATATCAACTGCAATGCAAGTATAGGTGATGGATGCAGAACTACCTGCCTTCTGCCTACCAGTGAAGGTCTCACAGAGATCTCACTTGTCTGAGTCTGCAAGGAGAAATATGAGCTTGTTAGATAGACCACGAGCTTAAAGAATTCCAGGCACAGAGTATCAGGTGCAAGTGTGGCATTTGAACAGTGATAAACAGTTTTCCTCTTGAAACATTCTCTTCTCTTGATTTCCAAGACTGTAAACTCTCCCTATTTTCCTCCTGTCTCTTTTTGCAGGAGGAGTATATGTATTTTCCATTTTTCTTGTTTCCAGTGAATGGACTTCACTAACATAAACTCCTGGCCTCTTGCCTCACCCATTAACCTACTCCTCCCTGTGAAGACAGCAGATTCTGTTATGGGTGAAAGTCAGTGGTCCATCTTTTATGTTAATCATCTGCTATCACTGAGGATTTGAATGTCTCTTCTTCTTTCTCTACCAGACCAGTGGGAGGCAGAAAGCTTATTACGTTAGTTTTTCAACACCAAATTTACTCCTAGAAGAACTTTCTTAAGACATAGATGGGATGTATGAGAGGAGCCAGGGGCTACCACTACTTTCTAGTCAGTCTGTTTAGCTCATACAGCTTCAGGAGTTTAGCAGCAATTAAGGTAATATTTAATGGTGCAGCTATTACAGAAAACAGGGTGGAGGTTCCTCAAAAAACTGAAAATACAACTACCATATGATCTAGCAATCCCACTGCTGGGTATACATCTGAAGAAAACAAAAGCACTAATTTGAAAAGATACATGCACCTCAATGTTTGTAGCAGTGTTATTTACAATAGCCAAGATACGGAAGCAACCTCAGTGTCTATCGACAGATGAATGGATAAGAAGATGTGGTACATAAAGATTGAAATATTACTTAGCTGTAAAAAAGAATAAAATTTTTCCATTTGCCACAACATGGATGGACCTGTAGGATATTATACTTAGTGAAATAAGTCATAGAAAAAGATAAATACTGTGTTATCATTTACATGTGGAATCTAAAAAATAAAACAAATGAATAAATATAACAAAACAGAAACAGACTTACAGATACAGAGAACAAACTAGTGGTTACCGGTGGGGAGAGGGAAAGGAGGAGGGGCAATACAGGAATAGGGGATTAAGAGATACAAACTACTACGTATAAAAAAAAATATTATGATCTCCACTTTCTGATACACTGTATTTCTCAACTGGTTCTGCCATGGACAAAGAAAAGGGGGTACTATGTTACTGACCACCTAAAATCCCAGTAATTTTATCCCACTTGTAATTATTTTTTGTGTGCCGTGAGAAGTGGTGGTTGGTTGGATATGGGAAGTGAGGGAGAAAGAACTAGAATGATTCCCAGATGCTAAAACAGAACCTTTCAGAAGTGGCAGAAAGGGCAGAATACCATAATTCTGTTCTTTGAGCTCAAGGCATCTGTGGGGCTCTGTATGGAGACATCAAGTAAGAAGTTATAAGAAGAGCCTTGTTATGTGAGGTGCTGAAAATTCATATCAGAATACATATTTCATAAGTCAACAAGAAAAGAAAGTTGATTTCCAGATTATTAGAGGCAACACAACATAGTAAGAAATAGCAATATTCTCATAAAAAGACTACCATATCCTAGAAGAAAAATTTTAGGAATCAGAAATATCGAAGTCATTTCATTAATTTGAAAATCTGCATAATGTGGGAAAAAGCAGCAATGACAATAATTTGCTGCTATCTATATGTCTTTAAAATGAGACTGTGACAGATTATCCCATTGCCCTCCTCTGCCCTAATCTCAACAGCAGTACTGTTACATGATTAACTGGAAAATGTCAGTGTCTTGGAGGCCTAAATAAAACCTTACCAGGCTAGGTAAAGGAAATGTTCCAGATTATAATTTAATGGGTAAACTCTGACAGTGGGAAGTATGCCAGGTTTTAAAGAATAATTTATGACTCAAAAGCAAGCAGGAAAGTACCTAGTAGGTATGTGAAAGTATAGCTACTAAGATAAAATATATCTTCTAAGAGGAGTATATTTGCAGTGGGTGACAACCTTCCTTATTTTTATCTTAATATGTGTATGTTTGTAGCACTTTGTCATTTAGCTAGTTCACTAAAAGTTACACACAATGTGTCACATAAAACAGTATAATATATGTCAACCCAGGCTTCTGTAAGTTTTCAAACCCAAAAGTCCAGTTTGCTATTTCAATGTGCTGACAAACTTGTATTCTTTACAAATAGTATAAAGAGAATCTGCAGGACTTTAAAGGAGGAAGTGAGAAATCACATCCAATTGGGGGACTAAAGAAGATTTTAAAGAGGAGGTGGAACTTGAGCTAGACCATCAAGAACTTTGACAGATAAGGATGTGGCAGAAAGAAAAGTCTGGAAATATGTGTTTCTCAAGATACATTAAACATTGTAAAATGAAATTGATATTTTGAAATCAGTTTTTTCTCTTTCCTTGCTATCTTAACACTATGCATTTAAGGTAGCCTGAACTCCTTAGAACCAGTAACCCAAATGAAAATGAGCCACAGACCCATTTGGGGAATTCATGACAATCATCAAGCGTCCCATCAATTCCTCTCTAACCCGCTCCTATTCTCATTCTTATTTTCAGTATGGCTCTGACTCTTAGCCCTGGCTCTTATTTGAAGCTACATGATTTACCTTTTGGATTTGGGTGTCTATATTCAGTATTCCCGATTTTTGGTTATTAATCCTCCTTAATAATTTTTTGATATATACTCAACCCTGTGACACTTCCAACTCTAGACTGTCTCTGGTAGGATGGCTCTCCTTTGTTTTGGCCCTTTGAGATCTACTCCCAGTGCCAGAATTGGTTGATAGCCAGAGTAGCCTAACACAGATCCACATGAGGAAGGATTTGGACAACGTCAACCACGGAAGTGACTTTTGTGTTATTGCTATTTTTTTCTGGTAATAAAACAAACACATGTTCATTGGAGGAAAGTATAAAAAAGAAGAGAAAAATCAACTGCCGTTCTACTGTTCAAGATAAACACTATTAACGTGTTGATGTATTTCTTTCCAGTCTTTTTTCTATATATTTGTTTATACACATATTTTTAAAAATAAAATTGTTTCATAGTACATATACATTTTATATGTTTGCTTTTACATACTTATCATTTTACCATGATCATTTCCCAGTATTATTAGTTTCGGCAAAAAAAAAGCTTTTTAATGGCTGTACATCTCAACATATAAATATAACATGATGAAACTCTATTATTAGGCATTTACGTTGTTTTGATTTTTCACTCTTGTATGAGAAACACTAATATTTAGTGGGCTATGTAGTGCAAGTCACAATCAAGGAACTAAAGGTATAAAGTTAAATGTAACTAAAAATAATACAAATTCTATACTTGAATCTTGGAAAACATTCTTAGAGAACCCATTCACAGGACACTGAAAATTTCTGTAACATCCCCTAATCATTTGAGTCTATGTAAATACCCTGTTTCTCCTTAAAGTTTTGTCCACTAAATACATACAGCATTCATCAGTGGATCTTGTCTATAGCAAGTATTACTGTGATGTTCTAATGGTGATTTTCTATTTCCCTCATTTCTTCTTCATCTATTATTTGGAATCCTTCTGTAAGAAAGATATATCTCTTCCCTTTCCTCCATTTATTTATTTATTTATTTCTTCAATGATTCACTTATATCAGTGTATACCCGTATATTTTAGGGGAGAGGTGTTATAATCCAATAATATTGTTACTTATCTTGTTCAAATTGTTCCAGCATTGGCCATTGGGAACTCTTTCAGGTAGGCTCCTTTGTCTTTTTGATATGACTCTATCTCTGCATCCTTTTTTTTGTTTGTTCCTAACTTTCTAGTATTATACTATTCTTTAGGCTTATTTTGCATTTTCCCTGACAAGCCCTAATATCAACCATTTCTCCAAGGAGCCCAGGTCTCTTTTACTGATGAACTGTATTTAGAAATCAAGATCCAGGTACCAGGTGAATTCATTGCTACTAGGATGTTACTACTTATAGGCCTTCTCAGCAGACAGAACTAGGAAATATGTATTTGTATACTAACTACCTATGCACACATATCCATATTTCTGTATCTAACTGTGGACTTAAAAAATTATTCACAACCTAGAAGCTGAGAGTTATGTTTTATTCAGTGGGAATTTTTAGGACTTCAAGCCCGGGAGGCAGCATCTCAGGTAACCCTGAGAAAACTACTCCAAGGATGCGAAGCGGGGAGCCAGGTTTTATAGACGTTTTGCAACAAAGGGCAGGTAGTCGGGAACATCAAAAGATTATTGTTAATTGAACCAGATATCCTCAGTTAAGGAATTTAGCACTTTTCTATATGGCAAAATGCAAGAGTCTGAGCTCTCTGGCCTCTCTCGTTGTGGAGCACAGGCTCCGAACGCACAGGCCCAGCGGCCATGGCTCACGGGCCCAGCCGCTCTGCGGCATGTGAGATCTTCCTGGACCGGGGCACAAACCCGTGTCCCCTGCATTGGCAGGCAGACTCTCAACCACTGCACCACCAGGGAAGGCCTGAAGTCATTCCTTTGATATGCACCTCAACTATCTGGGGCCAGTATCCTGTATTTTCACATCCTGAGTTTCCTCAGGGCTCACTGGCTCACACTGGAGGGCTGAAATTGCTGAGGACTGTGACATCCTTTGTTTACTGATATGGCAGGAAATATTTCATTTCTCATATCTATCTATCTGTATATCTATTATAGTAAACATGAGCTTATGCCCTTATCTCCAACTTCAATCCAGCACTTCTAGTCTTCTTCCTACTTGCTTATTTGTAAATGCTTTTTTTCTGACAGTGGGAAAACTTACACAACAAGAGTACCATACAGAACAGTTCTATCACCCCAAAAATTCCATGGTGTTGCTCCTGCATGGTCATTTCCTTCCTTTTTTCAACTAATCATGTGTCGTCTACTTCTATAGTTTTCCTTCTTAAGAATGCCATATAAAGGGGACACACAGTTGTAGTCTTTCTGGAGCCTAGCTTCTTTCACATAGCAAAAGGAACATAACATTTTAAAGGTATTTCTACTAAGCCCCAGAGGATACAGAGGTATCACAGAAATTCCAGCAGGAGGTGAGAGGGATATATAATGAACAGCACTTTGAGTCTCTTTCCACTCCTACGTGATCAGAATAAATATGCTTTTATCTGGTATATATGGGCTTCCATATGCCATTTTATTTTCAATTGTTTTCTCCTGGCTTGAAAGTGTTTTATAAACTCTGATCATTCTGAGTTAAGGCAGTATTAGTGGTAATGGAGAGTTTGGAGCAGTTGGAAAAGATATTAAAAAGGGAGAATTGAAAACACTTGACACTAGGCTTCCCTGGTGGCACAGTGGTTAAGAATCACCTGCCAATGCAAGGGACACGGGTTTGAACCCTGGTCTGGGAAGATCCCACATGCTGAGTAGCAACTAATCCTGTGAGCCACAACTATTGAGCCTGCACTCCAGAGCCCATTAGCCACAACTACGGAGCCCGCGTGCTACAACTACTGAAGCCCGCGTGCTTAGAGCCCATGCTCCGCAACAAGAGAAGCCACAGCAGTGAGAAGCCCGCACACTGCAATGAAGAGTAGCCTCTGCACACTGCAACTAGATAAAGCCTGCACACAGCAACGAAGACCCAATGCAGCCAAAAGTAAATAAATATAATAAATAAATTTATTTTTTAAAAAAAGAAAAAACATGACACTAGCTTAAATGTGTTGAATATGTGTACTAAGAAAATCCCAGGTATTTGGGTTAAAGAGTAGATATCTGCAGGTATCATTCATCAAGATAGACTCAGAAGAAGAGAAGACTTGGAATAAGAGGTAAATCCTTGTTTGAAATTTTTTTTTTTTTTTTTTTAAATGAGAAGGGCAAGCAAACTTGTGCTCTTTCTGAAAGTTAGTAGGCTTCATTATTTTGTCTCTATTTTATTTTATTTATTTATTTTTTGCGGTACGCGGGCCTCTCACTGTTGTGGCCTCTCCCGTTGCGGAGCACAGGCTCCGGACGCGCAGGCGAAGCGGCCATGGCTCACGGGCCCAGCCGCTCCGCGGCATGTGCGATCTTCCCAGACAGGGGCACGAACGCGTGTCCCCTGCATCGGCAGGCGGACTTTCAACCACTGCGCCACCAGGGAAGCCCTGTTTGAAATTTTTTTAAATAGAGAGGTCCATTAATCATTTGGAGTTCAACAATTAGGTCTGGGTTAAAGATACAAATTTGGTTGTTACTGGCTCATAAAACATTAATAAAGTGTGTGGATATGGATGACTTATCACAAGGAGAAGGAAAAATATTAAAAGCTTAGAATGCTGCTATGTGAAACACTGATAATTATTAAGTAAAATGTGAGAAGACAATGACGGACACAAGAGAGCTATGTAGAACACAATCCAGGAAACAATGATATAACAGACTTCAAGAGAACGGGGTCTTGCAAGGATTAGGGTGTTCAACAGTGACAGAGATCAAAAGAGAGGAAGTAAAAGACACCAACAGAAATGCTTCCTCTAGATATGACTGTCAAAGGTTGCTGGTAATGACAAAAGTTTCAGTGTGTCAGAAGCTGATAGCAGTTGGTTATTAGAAAGAGCAGTTATAGCCAATTCTCTCTAAAAGACCGAATTAGAAAAAGAATTAAGAGAGAAAGAAATGTGATCTGAGGAATTTATAGGATTGGTAGGCAGCATTAAAGCTCTACTTTAAAATATTTAGAACATGGATTTGATTTTCAGATGTTTTAAAATAATTGCTATTATTTATTTCTCAAAATTACTGCTTCGTAAATGTTCCTAAGGGTGCTTTAGTTAAATCTGTACTTATTATATAAGAGATAAATAAAATTACATAACCTTACACCACTTGCAAAAGTTAAGTCAAAATGGATTAAAGGTTTAAAGATCTAAAAGGTTTTAAGATCTAAAACCACAAAACTCCTAGAAGAAAACACAGGAATAAAGCTCCTTACATGGGTCTTGGTAATGATTTTTTGGATATGACACCTAAAGCACAAGCCACAAAATAAAAAAATAAAAATCATACTAAAATACTTCTGCACAGAAAAAAAAAAATCAACAAAGTGAAAATACAACCTATGGAATGGGGAAAAATATTTGTAAGCCATATATCTGATATGAGGTTAATATCCAAAATATATAAAGAATTCATATAACTCAATAGCAAAAACCCAAATAACTCAATTAAAAAATGGGCAAAGGACCTGAATAGACACTTCTCCAAAAAATATATACGAAGGGACAATAGGTACATGTAAAGATGTTCAGCATCACTCATCATTAGGAAATGCAAATTAAAACCACAATGAGATATCACCTCAGGCCTGTTAGAATGGTCATCCTCAAAAAAACAAGAGAGAGTAAATGCTGGCATAGATGTGGAGAAAAGGGGAGCCTTGTGCACGGCTGGTGGGATTGTAAGTTGGTGCACCCACCATAGAAAGCAGTATGGAGGGTTCTCAAAAAATTAAAGATAGAACCGCTGTATATTATTAGCAATTCTACTTCTGGGAATATATCCAAAGGAAACAGAAATACTAACTTAAAAAGATATCTACATCCCCATGTTCATAGCATTATTTACAATAGCCAACATATGAAAACAACCTAAGTGTCCACTGATGAATGAATGGTTAAAGAAGTTGTGGTAAATACTATATGCAATGGAATATTATTCAGCCATATAAAATGAGGAAATCCTACCATTTGTAACAACATGGATGGAGCTTGAAGGCATTGTGTTAAGTGAAATAAGTCAGCCATGGACGGACAAATACTGTATAATCTCACTTATATGTGGAATCTAAAAAAAAAAAAATTAAAAAAAAACAAACTCATAGAAAAAGAGATCAAACTTGTGGTTATCAGAGGCACAGGGTGGGGCAAGGGGTAACTGGAGAAGGGAGTCAAAAGGCACAGACTTCCAGCTGGGGATACAGAGTACAACATGGTGACTAGAGCTAACACTCCTGCATGATGCATAGTAAAGTTGTTAACTGAGTTAATCCTAAGAGTGCTCATCACAAGGAGAAAAAAATTTTTTTCCTTTTTTCTTTTATTTTTATTCTATCTATATAAGAAGATAAATGTTAGCTGAACCTATTGTGGTAATCATTTTACAATATATGTAAATCAAACCATCATGCCGTACGCCTCAAACTTATATAGTGATATATGTCAATTATTCCTCAATAAAATGGGAAAAAATAAAACTACATCCAGTTAACAGCATATCTCTAGAATTTCTGGAGTCAGCTAAGGTAAAAGAAAGAGGTTTTTAGAGATGTCAAAACTTAGAAGTGGCTCACTGTTCCTCCTCAGGGTCCTAAATACTAAAGACAAAAATTTTAAGTATGTTGGATGAGAGTTTACTGGATGAGCCAATTTTCATACCAAAAAAAAAAAAAAAAATCAACTTAAGCAATCAAACACACAAAAACTTAAATCCTGAGTCCTGAGCCCTGACACTTTTGGAATCACAAAGAAAACAGATGAGCAAATACTAACACTAAGTATGGCTGACATGATAAAATCAACCATGTAGTATTTAAGAAGAAAAAAAATATGTACATATAAATATATATATAATTCAAAGACAACAAACTAAAAAATGGGATAAGAGGGAGAAGGAAACATTTATTACTAATTTTTCTGATTAGGGCTCTTATACCAAAGACATCTAGGCAATAAGTGTCTGCCACTTAGAAACTGGTAATTTAATCTCCTGAAGCCTCAGATATCCCCTTCACAAGATTGGAATAGTGATAGCAACCTACATTCTGGAGTGTTTGTGAGGGTTAAATGATGTAATAAAAATGATGCTGTAAGAACAAGGACTGAGTTAAGTCCTCAACAAAAGTTTGATGACGATAATGATTCCCTTTCTTCAGTCCAGTTTCCTAATTCCTCTGATACAATGCAGTGGGAAAAAAAAAATAATCTAGGAGTAAAGAGAGCTCCTCTCCAAGTTTGTACCATTTGCTAACTAGCAGAGCTGCATCAGTAAAGTCATTTGGACTGAATTTTCTCATATTTTTAGTACATTTTTAGCCCTCAAATGCTACTATTCAAATATACTGCATCTCTTTATGCAATATAAAATTAATGAATAGTCAGTTATGTCTGGGGAGAAAAAAAAAACATGCCAAGTGACAAGAATCTCATTTTCTCCCATAAGTAACAGAAAAAGTTTAGTTGAAAAAAACATTCTGTAAACTATTAAGAAAAAAATCATTTTTCAAGTATTTGAACATTATTTGGCACACTTAGGTTGAGTCATACAGACTTGAATAGTTTACATGTATGGCCAAAGTTAAACATTTTTGTTTTGACATTTTCTTGGCCTGCTGTTTGAGAATTTTTAGAGTAATTCTTCATAAAATCTGATATAAAACAATTGTTTTGGAGAACTGCCTCTTGATATCTTGACCTTCTTTGTCCTGATGAAAACACTGTAGCTCCATTTATTTAGTTTTCACTAAATTATGTGAACAGGTACACTTGCTTTCAGAAACATCTGAAAATATTTACTCTAATTATGCACTAATTAAGAAAAAAATTCAACTGGAAAAAATGACTCATGAAAACCAACAAAATGTAGAGAGTTGTCTCAAACAAACCTAGATAAAAAAATTTTTTAACATAAACTAAATACAGATTGAAAGCTAATAGACAATAAATGGAAGACACACCACAGTTTTGAGGTTTTTAAAACATACACTTAGTTGGGATACAGAATTAGATGTGTGGGCAAAAGAGCATCTAATTTCTTAGAAAATATTTATAGAAGCATGCAAGTCTTATGGTGTTTCCCCTTCCAATTTGAAGTACCCTCCATGGGAAAGCGGTGTGGGAATGTTATTTTTATTGGGGAAATTTTAAATTATTCTGGTACTACTACTATTATTATTTTAAAAGTCAAAAATAAAATAAAAGAAACATGGAAAAATACAAAGTAATCATTCTTATCATAAAACACTTTCATTTTGTATAATTTATAAAATTATGCTATACCTGTAAATGTTATTTTATGGAGTCGGGTGAATTTTTCTCAATGGTAACATTTCTTCTTTTTTTTCTAACATCTTTATAGGAGTATAATTGCTTTACAATGGTGTGTTAGTTTCTGCTTTATAACAAAGTGAATCAGCTATACATATACATATATCCCCGTATCTCCTCCCTCTTGTGTCTCTCTCCCACCCTCCCTATCCCACCCCTCTAGGTGGTCACAAAGCACTGAGCTGATCTCCTTGTGCTATGCAGTTGCTTCCCACTAGCTAGTTATTTTACATTTGGTAGTGTATATATGTCCATGCCACTCTCTCACTTCGTCCCAGCTTACCCTTCCCTCTCCCCGTGTCCTCAAGACCATTCTCTACGTCTGCATCTCTATTCCTGTCCTGCCCCTAGGTTCTTCAGAACCATTTTTTTTTCAGATTCCATATATATGTGTTAGCATATAGTATTTGTTTTTCTCTTTCTGACTTACTTCACTCTGTATGACAGACTCTAGGTCCATCCACCTCACTACAAATAACTCAATTTCATTTCTTTTTATGGCTGAGTAGTATTCCATTGTATATATGTGCCACATCTTTTTATCCATTCATCTGTTGATGGACACTTAGGTTGTTTCCATTGTGGGAACATTTCTAACCGTCTGATTTTTATATGTCAGTGAGACAATATTAATTTATAATTAAAATTTATATGTAAGTAACTAAGGAATAACAAATATTTCATTAAGTGAAGTATACATCAAATCGTAGATGCAAAAAAATAAATTCATCTTACATGAAAAATTTTCTAAGTTACACAGCAAGATTTTCTCTGTTGAGAGAAGACTGGCACTAGAGTAAGTTACTGAGGTTGGCTAGAGAATATAAATCTTTGGAAATATTTATATGTCAAATAAACAGTGATGTGATATGTATATATCCTTCACTTTGCTTGTACCTCAATATAAATAAATACATAAACAAACATTTATTTATTATTTATATGTTTCTCACTTCATTTAAGCTTTTACTCAAAAATAAGCATTTAGAAAAGGTTTTCCCAAATCATCCTATTTAAAATAGTCCCATTACCTTACATTACTTTTGTTTAAAGAACTTTATGACTATCTAATATTTTATATTTATTTGTATGCTTACCTTTTTCCCTCTCAATAATATAAGTTCCATGTAAGTAGAGACTCTGTTTTATTTACTAGTGTATCCCAGAATCTATTAAAGTGACTGAAATACAAACGTGAGCAGTAAAAAATATGACTAAATGAATGAAATACTGTTTATCTTACCTAGCAGAAGTTGTTGTTGAGAGTCAGAATATTCTCACCCTCCAGAAAATTATTGTACCTTGCAAATAGTTGGCTTATAATAGAGAACTAATGAATTTTATTTCAATGCTAGAAAAATCCTTTGAGCGTTCAGGAAGATAATACAGCATTATGTGGAAAATATTTAGAGTTCTCACCTCCTAAGATGTCACTTATCTAATATGAGCATGTTGTATAACCTAGTGTAATATTCAGAATTCTCCTCCAAGGTTAGATAAATTGGTTTTCCAAATGATGATCTGCATGAGCAAAACTATATATATTGCTATTTCTCAGTGCTTTACTTTGCTTCTAACTGAAACTCCTCCTTAGTGGAATGATCTGCCTCTTGTCCCTACCCACCACTCAACAACCACTTCAAGAGCTCAGGAAGTCTGGATAATATTCCATGATCCAACTTGGATGATCAAATTTAATGTCTCTGCTACACTCTTTTTAGTTTCCACTTTGTATTATGGATCTGATCAATTCCTTAGCTTACATTACTCTCTCTCTAAATTAAGAGGTTAACTAGATAGGAACAAAGTTCTCATTCATGTCCTACTCTCTATGATTTTATATAATATATTATCTCTTGGAAATTCTAACTAGCATAATTATATAATTGAAGATAAAACATTTCAAACTACTTTTTTTTTAAAACATCTGTTTCTAAAAATAATTTTAACTGTAAAACAGAAGTTATTTGATCATGGATTAAACTCATAATCTGCTCATTAAGAGCTGTGTTTATTTACCCATTGACACTCTAAATAAATACTTGTTTATCATAAATTATATCATAACATTGTATGATCTAGTACTCTGAATTTCTCTTACAAACTGAGGTCTAATTACTGTTATATACATTACTTTTTTTCACACTACCAAATTTATTCTGTCTGTTGTTAATGTGTTACAATTAGTGTTACCTGCTAGTTGTAAAAGGTAAAGAGATTTAGGAAAATAAATTATTCAAACACTGGTAACATACTGTATTTCCTTCTAGTCATACAATTGTGAAAAACCAAGATGATTATCTAAGATCTTATATATATAAATGAAGTACTAAATTATAGTATCTTTACCACACATTTTTAAACAATATCAATCACACCTTGTCTCTTTTGCATCTGTTTTAATATTTAAAATCGACACTTTCTCACATCGTCAAAGTCTATTCTTTAAGAGCTTTGATTTTCTAACAGTGTTTATTAGCTTTTTCAGTTATCTACTACTGCACACTAGAGGAACTTAAAGACTATGGCTTAAAGCAGCAACTATTTTATTGTGTCTCATAATTCTGTGGGTTGATTGGGCTCAGCTGGGAAGTTCTAATGGACTACATCGTGTTGACTGTGGCCTCAGTCATGCTGAAACCATACACCTCAGATTGGACTTGATTGCACGTACTGGGACTTGAACTCAGCTGAAACCCAGATTGGGACTTGAACCCATGGGCTGGGACTCGAACCAGCCAGAACCCATGGTCTTTTAATTGAGATCACATACCTAGTCTCAGAACTTAATGAAGTTCAGGTTCCTTATGTCTCAATGCAGAAAGAATTCATCGAGAGACAGAGTGATAGGTAAGAAGCAGATTTATTTAGAGAGAAACACACTCCACTGACAGAGTGTGGGCCATCTCAGAAGGCAAGAGGTCCCTAATATGGGATGGTTAGTTTTTATGGGGTGGGTAATTTCATAGGCTAATGAGTGAGAGGATTACTCCAACTATCAATATTTTGGGGAAAGGGTGGAGATTTCCCCTGGGCCACCGCCCACTTTTTGGCCTTTTTTGGTTGGCCTAAGAACTGTCATGGCACTGGTGGCCATGATGTGGCACATGTCATTTAGCATGCTAATGTATTACAATGAGTGTATAATGAGGCTCAAGGTTTACTGGAAGTCAAATCTTCTCCCATCTTGGATCTAGTTAGTTCTAACCAGTTTTTGTCATGTCCTATGTCTATGTCATTCTTTTAAAAGTTGTCCCCTGCTCCCTTCCCTCCTGTTTCAATCTGGGTGCTCATTTGGGCTGGAATGTGCCAGGGGGCTCACTCACACGCTGACAATTGGTCCAGGTTGTCAGAAACATCATTTTTAACAGCAAAGATCTACATTATAAGAGAAATATCTCTAGATGGTGGAATTGTATGTGATTTTTATTTTCTCTCTTTTTTTTCCCCTCATCTGTAATGTCTAATTACCTTGTGCAGATATATAGCTTTTGTGCCAGGATATTACTAAGTAATTATTATTCATAAAAAAGTATTTTTCTAAATCAGATTAACATTGCATATATCAGTAAAAAATAAATAGTACAATATTTAAAGAGGCAAATCACAGGAACTCTATATGTAGTTTAGAAGATTTAACAGAAAAATTTAAAAAGTGCTGTGTCCTTTAAGTAGCATTAACTTTGTAAAAGTTAAAATTTTAATACCTATCTTATAATTGAATAATATTTAAAGCATATCCTTTTACCTTCCCCCTCCTTCACTTTCCCCCTCCACTCACCTGGATATAGCATAGGAAAACATTTCAGTGCTTTTAAAATATTTCTTCTAGTTTTTACATTAAAAAGAACAAAGTTAAGAATATCCTTAATAATCTAGTTTAGGGACAGACAGCCATACAAAAATAACCAAGTGTGCCAAAATGATGGCAAAAATGCCACATTTCTCTGAACACTGTCACTGAGCAACAGGAATAAAATTCAAGGTTTTTATGCCCCTTTCCTCAGAGCTGAAGAGTGTGGTAAAATAACAGTATGAGAATCAGTCAATACTTACCCTGTTTATTTCATTCAGATTAGTTAAACTAAAGCCTCAACATACGAATAGTTCGACCTCTCTCTGAATAGTCTAGTTACTAAAAACCCACCAGGGTGTGGATTACTTTAACTTTCAGCTTCCTCATCTGTAAAATAAGGAATTACATCCTTGAATGTTTTCTAACTTTGAAGTGATTTTGACTCCAGATATGAGAAAATGACAGTAGCTGTGACTTCCTAGGAGGTCTTGGTTCTTACTCTTCACTGTGTTCACAACCCCTCACCACTCCCTCACACAATTTAACTCAGCATGCTTTGTTAACGTTTATTAAGCTAAACATATTTTTTCACTTAAGTGATAAATTAGTTCAGTCAGCAGCTGACTGAAGACTTTGAATTTACTAAAATATTACTTTAATACCAGTATTCAGTAATTTTAAATCTCCAATGAAAGATTGGATTCCATTCTGCTTTTGGTCAGAGTACTTCCAAATACTCAGGTAAGGCAAACACAGGCATCAAAAAGAGAGATTTCTCCATTTCTAAATCAGAATCAAACTGGTAGGAACTTCTGAGAATCAAGAGAACAGTCTTTTGGCGAAATGATTAGGAACTATAAGCTTAAAATGTTATTTTTTTTAAAAAAAGCACTGTTGTGTCTTTTTGATCATGTTGGTGAAGACCAAATCTCTAAGCTCTTTTCGTTCATTCATTCACACATTCAACAGACATTGTATTAAGTATTAAAATTTATATTAAGTACCAAAATATGGAAATAAGACATCCTCATTACATTCATGAATCTTAAAATTTCTTCATTTGTACTGGATAGCATCTTCAGAAAAGATCAATTAGTAACTTGTCTGTTTCTATAATGAAGACAGCTCCAAAATGTGCTAATAGATTACAAAGCCATTAAGAAAGGGGGGGGGGGAGTGTTAGTGAAAAACGATAGAGATGAGAGCCATTTAGCTTGTCCTGAGGAAGTATTTCCTATATTTAGAGTATTGTCAATGAAGAGAGACAATGTATTCATTGTCTATAAAAATGACCTGGGGAGGGATAGGGGTGAAGGGAGAGAGAATTTATGTAGACAAACTGACAAAGGAACATTTCTTTGAAATCCTGTATTAAATTTCATTTTCTCTATTGAACTCATTGTCTTTGTTAGTGAGGTTTCCAGGATATTAAAGCTCCCATTCCTGCACTGCATCTGTACCCTGTTACGTGGCTTGGCCACTAAAGATGGCTAAGCTATCTGATACTAGCTACACCTCAGCAAAGTGTGTGTACATTATTCCTTGCCAGGGCTCCTTCGCCAAATCCCTTCCATAACAAGTTTTGTTGGATAAGTCATAAATATCAAAGATTCCACCTCCCCCCCCCCCCCCCCCCCCCCCACACACACACACACACACACTTTTCTTTTTTAAAAAAATCTATTCCTTAAAGTTTAGTTCACAGCTAGTCCATCTCCCCTTGACCCTATGCTGGCTCCAAATGGCCATCGAGTTGAGGATCTCCCAGAATGTTTTATAATCCTATTGGGAGGTATTAGTCTCCTATCACAGAATCTTTTCCAAAGAAGAAATTACCAATGCAATCATAACATTCATTGTTGAAGATAAACCACAAGGAGAAAGGGAACTCTGACTCTCTTCTCTTCCCCTCAGAACTCCATCCTAGTATAGAGATCACACTGTGTATCTGTTAAGAAACCATTCCATATCACTAGCCTCTCTCTGAAGCTAAAGTGATAAGAGCATGGGAAGTTAGCTTTACTGAAAAGAATAAGATTAAAGGAAATCCAGTGTTTGAGAAAATCTTAGTCATGGCATTGTTGAACCAAACAGAGGAAAGAGACAGACAGAGCACCTAATTGAAAGAAATTCTTGGGTAATAAAAAGCTGCTGTCAAGCTTTTACAGAAAGGAGGCAATCAATTCTATCTTTGTCCATATCTCTGAGATAAATATTGCTGAGCAACAAATGATTCTGACTCTCTGTTTTAAAGTCTGAATGATGAATAATTCCTGATGGGGACATTGAGAGTATTGGGCAATTGTATTTAAAGCCCCGAGACACCTCCCTGATACAAAGGAAATGGCTATTCCGATTCAGACAAGATTCGACACAGACTTGGAAGATGGAGAAATGAATGAAATGATTCAATAATCTTAAAAGAGATTTAATCTCTTTAATCTCTTTTAATCTCTTTAGAGATTTTCTTTGGCCACATATGGCTAAGGGTTTCACCAGAGAATTAATGATGGAGGTTCCTAAGGACTTCATTGTTTAGAGCAGATTGTATTTATGGTTATTCTTAATGTAATTGTAGAGTAATTTATATATATTTTCAAGTCAGTGAATATTTGGTTAGTTTCAAGATATTCTTACTTTTTTAATAAAGTCCCAAGTAAAATAATTCTACATTTTTATTAAAGGCAATTAGGTATTCCAATAGAAACAAAGGAATTGCTAACATTCAGATGTCCTGAATGGTTAGGGAAGCAGAGCCCTCTGAGAATGTTTTAATACAACTGATTCCTACTGAGTTGTGCGGCAACCTTTCATAGATCCTGCGATCAGTTGGCCAATAGGAGTCAACTTTGTACAGTAATTTGGATTGTCAGTGAGCTAAAATGTTTATGTACCTCCATTGTCACTGAGAGGATTTCTGGTTCTCTAAACAAAACTGTAAGAGAAGGAATAATAAGTAGTAATAAAAATTACCACCACTTAACATAATCATAAAAGATACAGATTCAGAATATAGATTTTAAAAGTACCTTAATTTAAAATATTAGCTAAGTCAATGGTGGAACTGAGAATTTAACGCATCCTAAAATTTGTGCTAGACTTAAGGTGCATTTGTTTTCTCCTGGTTTCAGATGTACTAGCCACTCTTACTCAATTAAGACCTATTTCAAGTACCACCTCTTTGCTGAAGCTGTCTTTGTCTTCTCTCTGCGAATACACACACCTTCTCCAGCAGTACTCACTGTTCTCCACATGGGTTCTTAGAACCCTTTGTACATAACTCTGTCATAATTTATTAGTTAGTTGTTGTTACATAATCTTTTTCCACTAGCTGCAAAATTATCTAAGGAATGAACAGCATTTTATTAGTATGTTTATCTTAGTGCTTAATACAGTGTCTAAAACTGAGTGGTCACTCATTAAATATGGGGTTTGGTGGAATGGTGGATATGCAGCTAGTTCCACTAAAAAGTGACCATGGATTATACCAGCAGCTGCCATTAATAACAGTTTTTAGCCATAAAAATTCTACACTGTTTATCTTTTGTCTCTTTGATCATTCTCCACATGCATCTTTATTTTCAAAATTCTCTGTGGATTATGCTCAGCCAAAAGACAAAATACCTACTGACTTAAACAGACTTCCCTTCTGTTAGGAGCTCTTTAAGCAAGTCTCAGAATTTGACACCTTTTTACAGCTAAGGAAATAAACTATAAAATGTAATATAAAATAGATTATATGTCTGGATCAAGCTTTTTAACTGTATCTTATTTAAAAGTGCTATGATTTATCAGGAAACAGATCAACCACTAAGAAACAACCAACCATTAACAAACAAATGAAAAAAAAAATGTAAGCAGCTACTGAAGCACCTTACGTGATGGGTCATGTCCTTCTGAATACCTGATAAAGGGTTTTACAGGGCTTCTTACTGATTATTAAAGGAGTTCATCTTTATAACCCTTGTAAGAGTAAAAGAATATATTGTGATTAAATAATGCCCAATTGACAACAGGGAGTCCTGAAGTCTTCTACTGATGTGACTTTATTTTGAAGTACCCTAATTAAAGTTGCTTACAAAAACCCAGCTCACTTGTGGGAAAGTTCCAATAATCATGAACACATGGTGATAATTAGACTGACCAGAAACAAGCTTTTCCTTTTTATAGTATTTATAACCATTTGTTCCTAGCACATTTATTATAGTTTCCTCCTTGAAGCGTTTTTACTGGTATTTGTTTAGATGGAAACTATGAAAATCTTGGCTAGGTACAAAAGATAAAGAATTAGTTTGGGATTACACTGATCTTTTCAGTCTAGGCCACACACAGGAGACAACACTGTCACGGATATCCTCAGATAATGAAAGGGTGACAGTGTAGACAATGTACTGGATTAGCACTGAATTCTAATTTTAAAAATCCTATAATGTCCAGTAATTAAACAGTTATTCCTACTAGGAAAACAAGGGCACTCCTCATTCACCAGCAAGAAATTTAGGATAGCATCAATCTCAATCAATCCCAGCTGGCTTTTTTTTGTAAAAATTGAGAAGCTGATTTTAAAATATATATAGAAATGCAAGAACCCAGCATATCCAACACAGTCATGAGAAAGGAGAGACTGAAGTTGGAGTGATTTCAGTGCTGATTTCAAAATGTAATATAAAGCTACAATATTTAAATAGCATACTGGTATAGGGATCAACAAGTAGATCAATGACAGAATAGAGAGCTCAAAAACTGACTTACGGGCTTCCCTGGTGGCACAGTGGTTGGGGGTCCGCCTGCCGATGCAGGGGACGCGGGTTTGTGCCCCGGTCCGGGAAGATCCCACATGCCGCAGAGCGGCTGGGCCCGTGGGCCATGGCCGCTGAGCCTGCGCGTCCGGAGCCTGTGCTCCGCAGCGGAAGAGGCCACAGCTGTGAGCGGCCCACGTACCGCAAAAAAAACCCAGAAAAAACTGACTTACACTTTCATTCAGTTTTTTGGTTTTTGACAAAGTCTTTTCAGCAAATGGTGCTAGAAAAAACAGATATCCATATGAAAACCCCTAACTTACACCATATACAAAAATTAATTTGACGTGGATCAAAGATCTAAATGTAAAAGCTAATGTTATAAAATTTTTAGAAAGAAATATAACAAAATATATTTGTGACCTGGGGGTAGACAAAGGTTTCTCAGATAAGACAAAAAAGGCAATAATAACTGTAAAACAAAAAAAATGATAGCTTAGCTCTAATCAAAATAATAATTTCTACTCATCAAAAGACATCATTAAGAAAATTAATAGGCAAGATACAAAATGTGAAAAAATATTTATAAAATTTATGTCTACTAAAGAGCTGGTATAGTTTATTATATACATAGATATAACCCTATCAAGAGTATAATGGTTTGTTTGCTGTTGATAGGTAGGAACTTAATGAGAAACAGTAGCCAGGTCAGCCTTGGTCAGAGGAAGTTCAGGTTGTCGAGCCCATGCATAGCCTCTATCCTTGTCACCATGGCCACTTTCCTGTGAGCTCATTGAGCAACCACTGGAGTGGCTGGAGAAAGAGGCATCTAGTCAAGAAGCAAGACTACAGCGGAGAGAGCAAGTCAAGACAGAAAATTGTTCAGTTGCTTCATTTCCTCCATTAGAATATCAAGGGCTTGAAGGACCGTCTCATAGAGCTCTCCTGTAGTACAGAGACACTTCTGCCCCATAAAAGAAAAGCAGCCAAGCTTGCTGCTGCTCAGTAGCAGAAGGGAGATATGACACAGGGAAAGGAAAACAAACAAAAAGCCCATTTTCTGGTCCCAGGGGAGAACAGGAAGAGTCAGTAAGAAAGAAAGGTAAGCATGAGTGTATGACAACTTCCCCTCGCCCTCCAGCCCCTGACTTAGTTTAAGAAAGAGGAATAGGTGATTTAGAAAAGTGAAGTCAACATGGGGGCAATAGCATGGCTGTTCCCCAATCTCTTATTTAAGTTGTAGAAAGGGTTTACCTTGTGTAATGCTCTTGTACGTCCTTGATGTTCTATGAGATAGGAGAGAGAGGGACCTTAGGGATTAACGTTCTCAAGCTGCTTTCCAGCTTGAATGACACGAGTGAGCATTGACAGTAGAGGGCTTGCCATGGGGTCGGCTGGAAGGGGCACAAGAACCCCTGCAGAGGCTTAGGGTTGACAGTAAGAGGACGTGCAAGTGCCTCTTGGGTCTGCAGCCAGCAGGAGATGAACTCAACTAGGCAATGCCATCAAAATCTGGCCAAGACAAGAGGTACTAGTTTATGAGTTACATTACCTACAGACCAGAGACTGCTATAACTAAGATCAGAAGCTAGCCAGGCATGCTCCACAGCTATCCTAAGACTTCTTTACAACACCATCTTGGGAATTCCTTACACTTTCCCTGGGTTGGAACACTTGTTTCTTGAATCCCATATTTCTTTGTTTTCACCCTCAATATTTTCTGGAGCCTGAAAAGGGGTGTTTGGGAGGAAAAGTTTTTGAGTACTTGGGTACCTGAAAATGTCTTTATTATACACTTATCCCCCAATTAACAGTTTTAGTTTATTTCTGAGAACCCTGTTGCTAAGTAAACAGTTGTTAAATGAAAAACTAGTCCCATTAATTTAATGGGGAAAATGATGATACATTCTTTCCCAATCCAAAATACACATATGATTTTCACAGATATATCAATTGAGCAATAAAAATGTTTATATAACTAAAATATAACAATTTGAAAATGAATAAATGTAAAATGTATTGGGTGGGCCAAAAGGTTCGCTCCGTTTTTTCCGTAAGATGGCTCTAGTAGCACTTAGTTGTCTTTAACTTCATTTGAAACAATTTTGTTAGATAGTATGTGACAGCTGTCATATCAGTGTGCATTTTAAAAAAGACATCAAAATTGGTGAATTTTTGTGTAGCCATTTTCATACTGAAGATGGAAGAAAAAAAGCAACATTTTCATCATATTATGCTTTATTATTTCAAGAAAGGTAAAAATGCAACTGAAATGCACAAAAAGATTTGTGCAGTGTATGGAGAAGGTGCTGTGACTGATCAAACGTGTCAAAAGTGGTTTGCGGGCTTCCCTGGTGGCGCGGTGGTTGAGAGTCCGCCTGCCGATGCAGGGGACGCGGGTTCGTGCCCCGGTCCGGGAAGATCCCACATGCTGCGGAGCGGCTGGGCCCGTGAGCCATGGCCGCTGAGCCTGCGCGTCCGGAGCCTGTGCTCCGCAATGGGAGAGGCCACAACAGTGAGAGGCCCGTGTACCGCAAAAAAAAAAAAAAAAAAAAAAAAAAAAGTGGTTTGCAAAGTTTCATGCCGGAGATTTCTTGCTGGTTGGGTAGACCAGTTGAAGTTGATAGCGATCAAATTGAAACAATAATTGAGAACAATCAGTGTTATACCACACGGGAGATAGCCGACATATTCAAAATATCCAAATCAAGCACTGAAAATCATTTGCACCAGCTTAGTTATGTGAATCGCTTTGATGTTTGAGTTCCACATAAGTGAAAAAAACCTTCTTGACCATGTTTCCGCATAAAATTCTCTAATGAAACGTAATGAAAACGTTCCGTTTTTAAAACAAATTGTGACGGGTGATGAAAAGTGGATATTGTACAACAATGTGGAATGAAAGAGATCGCGGGGCAAGGGAAATGAACCACCACCAACCACACCAAAGGCCGGTCTTCATCCAAAGAAGGTGATGTTGTGTATATGGTGGGATTGGAAGGGAGTCCTCTATTATGAGCTCCTTCCGGAAAACCAAACGATTAATTCCAAAAAGTACTGCTCCCAATTAGACCAACTGAAAGCGGCACTCAATGAAAAGCGTCCGGAATCAGTCAACAGAAAACACATAATCTTCCATCAGGATAACACAAGACTGCATGTTTCTTTGATGACCAGGCAAAAACTGTTACAGCTTGGCTGGGAAGTTCTGATTCATCCGCCGTATTCACCAGACATTGTACCTTTGGCTTTCAATTTAGTTCGGTCTTTACAAAATTCTCTTAAGGGAAAAGATTTCAATTCCCTGGAAGACTGAAAGTCTTCCCTGGAACAGTTCCTTGCTCAAAAAGATAAAAAGTTTTGGGAAGATGGAATTATGAAGTTGCCTGAAAAATAGCAGAAGGTAGTAGAACAAAAGAGTGAATACATTGTTCAATAAAGTTCTTGGTGAAATGAAAAATGTCTTTTATTTTTAATTTAAAAACTGAAGGCACTTTTTGGCCCACCCAATAGTATAAACATTTAATAAAATGTTATTAATAAAATAAACATTTACTGTACTCACCAAGGGAGGAAGAGTAGACTTGACAGTGAATGGTGGATGGTGGAAGAAGGTACAAGGAAGCAATTCTTTGAAACGCAGTGCAGAATGAGCTAGATAATCAACTTTCAGGCAGGCATTCAATGTCTGCATCAGGTGTGTTGATGATATTTTTGTTTTGCTCATAAGAGCACTTTGAGATACATGAACATAATAGAACACAATATATATGCACCGAAAGGTCATAGAAAATCTTGCCTCTTCCTCCTTCTTGGCTATTTATTCATACTTAAGAATGAAGCCCTAAAATGCTGACTGGATATTGTATGTCCAGGGGTGAGATGTGTTGATTGGGCAGTTAGATCACGTGGTGATTGTAGATGCTTGTTTTAGGATCTTCAAATCATAGTATCTGTGAGGTTTTCCATTTAGACTGGTCTGTTTCCTCAGAAAGTACTGCTCCAATCTTTGACTAAGGAATGCATGTTATGGATGGCATAGGCTTAGCTGTCAGTATTCTTGAAGCTAAATATGGGAAGAGGGTTGGGGTCTCACAGTTCACTCTGTATACTTTCAATTAATCATCAAATCTTTAGTATATGTCTCTAAGTCTAGTGCCGTTGAATTCAATTTCTCCAGACAACAAATTTATTTTTAATACCAGGATGCAGGAAGGTAGATACTAGCAAAAGGTAAGGATGAAATCAAGATGCCTAACTACATCTTAAAGAGACTTTCAAACAATCTTTGTATCTTCTTGGGTACCTAATGTCTCTGATTCCTGAATCTTTATGGTTCTATGACACTTATCCTCTTGTGTCATTTGACATCTCTCTCTACAAAAACAGATTTCTGCTTTTTCTTCTTTGATTAAATCAGTTACCAATTCATCTGTCAGCTTTCCATATTCAAAAATTTGTTGACATATTTTATGTTACATCATCTCCCATTCCTTTTGCCCTTCTAATTTATACATTGTTATTCCTTTACAATAGTTTTGGAAACAGAGAGGGCAAACAAGAATTCACCTGTAATATTTAACTAGAAATTTCCTTCACACTTTTGTTCTCAGGCTCAGTAAAAATTTGCTCACATCAGATGATTTTGAGTTAAAATTTCAGTAGATACCAAAGAGTAAATGTGAAAGACTAAAGTGACAAAAAAAATTAGAACTTAAGTAGTGTTCCAGCTGACCTGAAAGTGAAATTTGGAATAATGTGTTATTAGAAGTTTCATTATTATTAAATGTAACCACACTGATTAGCATGTAAGAGGAAAAACTTTGGCGCCAAGTAAACCTGGATTCAATTTGGGCTCTGCCACTTATTAGCTGTGAGACCTAGAGAAAGTTGCCTTGATTTCCTCCTTTATAAAGTGAAGACAACTAATGTCTTCCTGATAAGTTTTTTGTGAGGACTAAATTAGATAATATCAAGTGCTTAATCTAATACCTCACTCAAACATGGTGCTCTATGGTAGTTATTAAATTTGGCTACCCATCATAATATTTTGTACTCCTGAAGAGTTGTACATTTTATTATTCTTATTGTTTTTATAGAGGAGGTATATAGTGCATATAGTATATATATACTATTCAGTATGAGTGTATTATATAGTGTATAGTACAGGTGAGCAATTTGAAGCGGCACTAGCTTCAAGAAACATAAAGAAGAACTGGAATCTAAAGTTCCACCTTTGAAGCCACCAATTCCTATTATATCTGCCATCCACATTGCAAAGACATTTCTACTAGTACTAGCTGATCTATGCCAAGAGAAAAAACAGAGTAAAATTCATAGTTGAGGTAAACTTCTGAGTGTCATGAAGTGTTGATGTTATGAACCGACACTTCACCTGGCTTCTTCCATTGACTCTACTTTCTTCCTCTCTGTGGTCTTCTTTGGACTTTTAGCCTAAATCTATCTTCAGAACTACAGGCAAACTTCCACAAGAGTCCTTGACCAGGAATAACATGTGCAGTATCATGTTCAGGTATTTGCTTGAAGACTTCAAGGAAAGGGATCAGGTTTGAGACTGAGTTTGCTATCTATTTTTTTTTTTTTTTTTGCCATACGCGGGCCTTTCACTGTTGTGGCCTCTCCCGTTGCGGAGCACAGGCTCCGGACGTAGATCAGCGGCCATGGCGCACGGGCCTAGCCGCTCCGCGGCATGTGGGATCTTCCCGGACCGGGACACGAACCCGCGTCCCGTCCCCTGCATCGGCAGGCGGACTCTCAACCACTGCGCCACCAGGGAAGCCCGAGCTTGCTATCTTTTAATACCAGAAATAGATTGAAGGTAGGGGTTTTTTAGTACAGTTAACTATAATTTTTAAAGTTTCATATGTGAAAACAAAGCCGGTGTCTTGTAGATGTGGGGGCCCAATATAATCACGTGAATCTTTCAAAAATGGAGACCCTTTCTTGGCTGTGATGAGAGAGATGCAACAGACAGAAGGATCGGTGAGATGCAACATGAGAAGGACTTAACCCAACATTGCTGGCTTTGGGGATGGAGGAAGGGGAGCACAAGGCACGGAATGCAGTGACCTCTAAAAGCTGGAAAAGGCAAAGAAATGAATTCTTCCCTAGAATCCCCAGACAGGAACACAGCCCTGTCAACACCTTGATTTTAGCCCAGTGAGACTCAGGCTTCTGTTCGACTTCTGATCCACAGAACTGCAAGATAAGAAATTTCCGTTGCTTTACGTCATTATAGTGGTGGTAATATGTTATGGCAGTAATAGAATACTAACACACAAACTTTAATAAATTTTATAATCTTTGCTTTCCTTTAGCGTTCCAACTGTGTTAAAATAGAAATTATCATGGTGAAAATATTTTCCATAATAGAAAGAGTAAGTAATTAAAAATTTTCAATATTTTATATGACAGGTCTAGAACAGACCCAGAGAGGCAGAGCTGTTTGTTCTGTAAAGTTCCTCAAAAGGGAGTAGATAACCTTGAGCTGTCTTAAAGGTGAACTCAGAGTGCGCCTTCCTCATGTGTTCTCCCGTCGTCTTCGTGCCCAGAGAGACAGATACCACCACTCCTACTTTCTGAGGAAGCCAGGGGCTCAGGATCCAGCTTGCAAAGGTGGCGTGACTTTAAAGCAAAGTCTTTACTCACAAGAAGGCGAACAGTTATCTTCATGACAAGTAAGTTCTAAAACTCAAAAGAAACTTCCAGTTATAAGATAACTAAGTTCTGGTAATATAATGTATAAGATGACTATAGTTAAAAATACTGTATTGCATATTTGAAAGTTGGTAAGAGAGTAGATCTTAAAAGTTCTCATGACAAGAAAAAAATTGTAACTATGTGAAGTGATGTATGCTAACTAAATTTACTGTGGTAATCATTTCACAATATATTCATATATCAAATCATTATACTGTATACCTTAAACTAATACAATGTTATATGTCAATTATATATCAATAAAACTGGAAAAATATAAAAATTCAAAAGAAAGTGCTTTCCTAATACCAAAGAATTAATATTATATAAATTGTAAAATAATATGCAATATCTCCTGTCACAAAGGAACTACCGGATTAATTTCCTTTACTAACTCTCAGACTCTATACTAGTCATAACTAAGTCCCAAGTGATGAAATACTCTTATTAAGGCTTAAATAAATTATTCGATTAAAGCTGTTTGTGACTGTACTAGATGCATTTCAATTCCAGGACTTTTGCGTATGAATAAAACCAAATATCAAGATTCACAGATGTTGAAGAAACACAACAACATCTGGAAACTAAAATCATGGGAAGAGATAGTGTAATGACAACAAAGGAATTGAAATACTAATCTTCTGGAAATGTTTGCTTCCTGGAAACTAAAGGCAATTTTCCTATAAAGTGAGAAATGTTTCAAATTAAATACAAAAACAGGATAGAATAAAATAAAACAGGCTAACATACTCAAAATGAAACACCTGTAACTGAATAAACTGAATATCTTCTATCATAACATAGTATTTGTTAACATATTTAATTAGAACTCCATAATAAGGCATCCAGCATATCTAGATCTCCAGTGTACAGAGACTCTGTTAGGTATTGTGGTTGATTCAGAAAATCCAGTCTCTGACATTAAGGAGTTTAAATACTCTTTGCGGGGAGGCAAGATAAGTGCAAGCAAAATGACAGAGAATTACTACATGGCAATTATTAAGAAGTGTACAATATCAAAATGACGTAGAAGACTGATAAGAGTAAAATGTGATTAGTCAGGGAAGATAAGAGATGGGCACCCATCCCAGAAGTAAATTGCGTTGCCAGGTGCATGATGCAAATGGAGATGTGCTGAGAAAGCCACTTTTAGAGAAAAAATATGCCCCCTGCCAGCCCTCCACGATGACTTAAATTTTCACCATTAATCCAATCCATTAGCTATTCATTTAACCAGAAAACACTTATTGAATACCACACACCAAGTTGTATGGGTGCCAGCGCAAGCATTTTCTTTTCTTCCTCCTTTCTTTCAGTTTTGGGCCATTTTAAATATGATTGTTCCCAGGAAGAGATAACATAGAAAGTCATTAACAGATGCTAACACATAATTATGACCTGCTCCTTCCTCTCCTCCCTCACCCCTAACTTCACTGAAGAATTAAAATCACCTTTAAGGTATGTTCCAACTATCCATTTTCTACACTATTGCCAGAGTGAGATTCTAAAATTGTAATTCTCATCATCTTCTCATATTTACTATTCAATGAACAATTTTTCAGGGCCCTAAAAGAAGAGCTGAAGTGAAACTAAGAAAAGTTTAGACAGAGATGGGGAAGAGTTCAGGACATGACTAGCACTTGATCACTTTTATGATTCTGGTAAAAGATAATAGGTAGTAATATAATGGAGAATGAGTGGATGAATATATTTTTTAAAGGCATCACTTTCGGTAAAGAAAGAGTTTAGTATTTGATATTAGCATGATTGATCTACAGAAAATTATTCAGAGTTTGGAACTTATGGTAAACATTTAGCAATCAATCCATACAAAGTTTGTAATTCATACCATGAGAATGGAGGCGCTTCTGAAAAGAATAAATGTTACGGGAAAGGAGCAAAGAATAAGACATTAATTCTTGAGAATTCCTAAAGGATGGTAGAAAAGAAAAGGAATCAGAGAAAGAGCATTAAAGGAAGGAATTATAGAAGAAATGAATGTTATAAAATTTGCATTAGGGCTTTTTAAAAAATTCTATATTATTTGCAGTCAGAGAGTTTGTGTATGGGATGATGTAACTAAAATAAAGTGTTCTGTGAAATTCCTCCTGATTCTCCCTTGGGTCAGGTAGGTTTTGATATTAAGCAGGCTAAATGGTTCCAATTTTTCTTTTCTGGGAATTAAATAAACCAGAGCAGCTTTTTGGACTGTTTATAAAAGAAGAAAATGAGCTGCCAAGATACAGTTAATAATATTGTGTATCTTTGAATTTGTCATGGAGGAACTTTTAACAAGCCTTAGCATGACATCTTATTTTTGCATACCCCAGCCAAATAACTTCCCAAATTTCTTATTCTTAAAACGGCTCATTAGTGTAAGCTGGTAGCCAAACTACAGCAATAGCAGAGAAATAGTTTGTGCTTATTCAGCCACAAAATGAATTGCTTTAAGTGATTTTACCTACTGACTGATTAAAATGAACCATGATAATCCAATCTTTTTATTTATGTTGAAGTAGCTAAAGACTAAAGGTACTTTAATCATCAACATGAATTTATATAGAATTGACTATGAAAAAAAACATCATTTGGGGATGTTATCCAAGAACATAGACCCTGCAAGAAGAGACAAGAATCAAGGAATGAAAAAGCAAAAGAAGAAAGTTTATACAGTCCTGCAACTCTTAATTTCCCGTTATCAAAGTGTTTCAGAGGTTGATATGCCCAGGGATGGCATATACTGCCAATCCCTTGTCCCTTGCCCATTACCATTGATCATTCTCCTCCTTTCTGCTGATTAGGGATGAGCCAGCGTAGGACTCTAGTCATCCACTACCAACCGATCTGAGCTAGCTTGCTAAATATTTGAAAACAAATCGCCATCCCCCAAACATTCAAAAGTTATCCAGGAAAAGAGTTTGAAATGGATTATTTTAATGTATTTTCAGAATAGTATATGCCCATAGTTTCATGAATCCGTAATCAAGAAGAATGGCACACTATTATCTCTCATATCTATCTACCTTTCTTTCTTTCTATCTATCTATCATCTAGCCATCCATCCATCCTTCCATCAATCTATCTACTTTTTGTTACATTTCCCCTTAGCACAAGCTCCTGTGAGCTACTGTTTTAGAAAGAGCTTAAAATTGTCATTTTGAATTTCACTAATTTGAGTGAAAAAATACAATTAATTATATTGTATAAACTCTGTTTACATGTGAAAAATTCCTAATTACATTTGTGATGGTCTTATATTGGCTTTGCTGTGATTTTTTTTTTTTTTTTTTTTTACAAATCTCCGCTTTATTTCATCTAATCTGCAGCATCCTCCAGGGCCAACTCTTTGAACTCCCAAGAGATAGGGAAAGCATAGCTACCATGGATGTACTTGCATTTACCTAGAATGTTGCTAATATGTGATTCTCAGTGGCAGGAGCTAGGAAGACAATAGACAAGTCACTTAAAATAGACAAGTCACTTAAAAATATGCTGTAAGAGCAAAGCTGAGAGATCACTTACTCTTCTTAGGGGGGAAAGAAAGCCTTCACAGAAGAGGTGACGTTTTATGGAAAAATAAGGTTAGAGGTTCTTCAGCAGAGGGGAAAAAAAGGGCTTGGCAGTTTCCAAAAGTATTCAGAGGAGGACGCATGGGATACAGAGGTGAATAATGAAGTCAATATCATTTGTAAGACCAGATGTGAAACAACTTTGGGTGCCAAGATAAAGTGTTTGGATATTTATGCAGTAAATGAGTCAGTAGAGATTTCTTAAGCTGGGTAGTAAGTACATAATCAGATTTGGAGTGGAGGTGAGTGTAACCTTTTTATCAGTTTTGGTTTTTCTTCTTTTATTATTATCAGAAAACAGTATCTATTTATGTTTAAAATTATAAATAAAGATAAGTAAAATCATGGAAAATAAAAATCAACTACAGTCCTATGCACTCAGAGATGAATCTCTTAAAGTTTTGTCAGCTAATATAAAGTACTTTTCCCCATGAATCAGGATAAATATAAATATACTCATGATATATTTAAAAGTAATTATACATTTTAATGAGTCCTATTATACAAAGCTTTTTAAAATTTACTTTTTCCACCTAATACTATACTGTAAACATCTTTTCAGTAAATGAACATTATTTTCAATTTTTCAAGATCATAAACAATCCTGAAATGATGTTCTTTGTATTTATATTCTTATATATCTATTTTTCTAGGACTAATTCACAGAAATAGAATTGGTGGATCAAAGAGCATGCGTATTTTAAATCTTACGCTCCCAGTTTCTAATTATTCCCTCTAAAAGGCTGTATCCATTTACATTTCTGTTAGCATTCATGGGAGGAATGCTATGTTCCTTCCATTTCTGCAATATTTTGTGTTACCATTTCTTAAATCTTGGCCAATTTGATTGGGAGGAAGACTTCACTGTATTTTTTTGGTACTTGTTGATTACTGCTGAGGTTAAATATTTTTTATATTTGTTTTGTATCTTTGGGGGATATTATCCATTCATTTTCTACTGAAGGGATTATGCTTTTCTTTTTTTTTTAAAAAATATTTATTTATTTTGGCTGTGCTGGGTCTTCATTGCAGCATGTGGGATCTTTAGTTGTGGCATACGGGATCTAGTTGTCTGACCAGGGATTGCACCTGGGCCCCCTCCATTGGGAGCACGGAGTTTTAACCACTGGACCACCAGGGAAATCCCATATGCTTTTCTTTTTTATTTACAAGAGTGCTTTAAATATTCGAGTAAACTTTCAACTTTATACAATGTATAAATACATAATATGTAAGCATATTATACATTATATATTTCAAATATTCTTCCAGGTTTGATTTTTATTTAAGATGTTCTTAGAGTATAAAAATATAATTTTTGGATAATAAAATCCATCAAGTTGTTTTTAACTTGGTGATTTTATTGCATATGAAATTAATTTTGATAAATGACATGACAAAGGGTTTTAAACAGTCATCCCAATATCATATATTTAAAAATTAGTTTTCCTTATGAAACTTAAATGCCAACTTTATCACATTTTAGATTATTAAAGTCAGTTTCACAGAGTAAATGAACACATAGGCTTTGGCATCACAGAAAACCTATTTTTACCACTTTGACCTCTTCAAATCTTAGCTTCCTTGAGAGGGAAAGATGAAAATAGCAAAATAGCAATAGCTTATTGTATTAAATTACATAATGCATTTAAAGCACAGTGCTTGGCTCACAGTAAGCATTAGTAGTTCATAGCATTGTTACTTTTATACTAGAGTATGGGTTGTGATTTTTTATCTTCTTCACTGATTCGTGTATCTATTTTTGCATCAATGTCATAGTTTGATTATTTTGTAGTATTAAGTACTTTTAAACATCTAATAGAGCAATTTTATTCAACCACTCAAAAATATTTGTTGAATGCCTTTTACTTGTCTCTAACAGCTAGGATTTGAAGGTATCAATATATGGTTGAGCAAATCAGCACTGGTCCCTGATCAATTAGCCTACAGTCACATCTTTCTGAGGATCTGACCTATTTATCAAGATAAAAGTTTTTAAGATACCCTTTACTTTTTATTTGGTTCTGAAGACAACTTTGTTCAATAGCAACATATCTTTAGCAACATATCATTAAATCTAGTTTATATCTACTCATGGCTCATTTCATCCATTTTAACATTGAATTTATTGATTACAGTATCAAAGGATATGTTTTTTTACATTCTTATGACAATACTCTTGAGTATATCTTACAAGGTTGGAATTCAGTCCTCTTCTTGAATAAATCATGTTCGATTTAAAAAAAAACACTTTAATTATACCACTTGACATACAGCATAAAGCAGATGTGTTTGTTTGCTGATAGATTTTTGAAAAGAGGAATTGAACATTTGGATTTGTCAATATTTACACTGTACTGCCCAAGAGGGACAAATATAAGCAGGGAAAATGCATCACGTTTGAAAAGGAATGGACTCTTGGAAAGAAACAGATCCGGATTTTGAACCCCAGTTCTATCCATTCCCATGGTGTATAAGACAAAATCACTGTAAGTTTCTTACTACTGCTGTAACAAATTACCACAAACATAGTGGTTTAAAACAAATGTATTCTTTCACAGCTCTGGAGGTCAAAGGTCTAAAATCGAGGTGTTTCTAAGGCTATCTTCCTTCTGGAGGTTTCTGCCTGTTCCAGTTTCTAAAGGCTGCTGGCACTTCTTGGCTCGTGGCACTTCTTGGCATATCACAACCACCTCTGCTTCCATTGTTAATCCCTTTTCAGCTTCTGACCTTCCTGTCTCCCTCTCATAAGGGCCCTTGTGATTATATTGGATCCATCCAGATAAGCTAGGCTAATCTTCCATCTAAAGATCCTTAATTTAATCATATCTATAAACGCCCTCTTGGCCATATAAAGTGACATCTTTACGCATTACAGGGATAAGGACATGGACATCTTTTGGGGGCCATTATTCAGCCTACCACAATCACTATAGCAGGGAACTCATAACTAACTGGAGAAGACACTCAGCTGATCCACACACTTATTTACTCATATTTAACCTACTTTTTAAAAAACAGTTCATTGTATGGTTGCACATTTGGGCAAGTGCCAGTTCTCTGAACGCTGTGTGTCCTTCACCTGTAAAATGGAACTAATGCCTACTTACATAATAGAGATGTTCTGAGGACTAAATGACATAGTGTATAAAAAGCTGTTTCCACTCCATCATATAAGAGTACTGTGGGCATTGTGCTAAAAAGTGACTCTTGAGGGCAAAAGGAATACACTTAATACTTTTGTTGCATGTTTGCAGTACACTGAAATTTCATTCTAGTTACATGGAAATTACTTGAATTGCATTCTTGAAGAGAGAGAGATAAATAATGTAACTAATATATGCCATTCTACCTATCATTCCACCCAATGGGCACATGAAAGAGTGACTATAGACTACTTGCTTCTACTCCTTCTGAGTTAGGCTCTATTTTCTCATGCCTCCCATAGCATGAACCTTTTGAGATCAATTGTTTAAATATATGTACTCTTTCAGATATTATTGCAATTAATTCTTCATTAAATGTCTGTTTTTACACTATGAAGTAAACCTGACAAGAATATTAGTTTAAGACAATACCTGGCATGTAGTTGATGTTCAATATATGACACCTATTATTATGCACATAAATATTTGTTTAAAAAACAAGTGCTCACCAATAAACTGGGAACATGTAATTGAGGGAGAACAGCCTAGTGGAATGAACAAATTTCAAAGTCAGATACATCTGAGTTCAAGTCCTTAGTTTTCCATTAGCTGTTTCCTTGGATATTTTCCTTAACCTCTCTAAACCTCAATCTATCATTTTAAAAATAGAAATTATAATCTGATCTATTTAGATGTGAGGATCACATGAGAAATGTACTTAGACTCCTAGAATAGTTTCTGTCAATAAATGATAATTATTATTACCTAAATAAATATTTTCTTAATTTAAATATATTTAGCAAACAACTTACTGAATAATAAATATAGGTATTATAGATAGAAAAAATAGAATTATTTAAATTCCATCTAATCACCTAGGTTTCTGAAGCATATGAACTTAAAGGACCTATGGCCCATTACAAATTGTTTATTACTAAGTGGATTTTGAGTACTTGTATCGGTCAGGCTATTTAAGGTCACATGCACAATCACTAATGTACCTTCAATAAAGGGGTTTATGAGAATACAAAGAAATACTAGTAGCACTGTTCTTAATGTTAGCAACAGCACAGTCAACCCCTGTTCTAGATCTTCTGAGACTGGGAAATGCAGTAGGATCTAAAGATAGGGGACTCAGTGTCTCTCTATTCAATAACTGTGGCTTGATTGACTCAACTTCTCTGTTTTCACCAAACATTTAATTTGGAAAGTACTCAAGCCACCACAAAGGTGCTTGAGTTTCCTCTTGCTGAGTCATTTAAAAATTGTCTCTGATTCACAACAGCCAAGACATGGAAACAACCTAGATGTCCATTGACAGATGAATGGATAAAGAAGAAGTGGCACATATAAACAATGAAATATCACTCAGCCATAAAAAAGAATTAAATAATGCCATTTGCAGCAACATGGATGGACCTAGAGATTATCGTACTAAGTGAAGTAAGTCAGACAAAGACAAATATCATATGAAATCACTGACATGTGGAATCTAAAAAAATAATACAAAGGAATTTATTTACAAAACAGAAACAGACTCACAGACATAGGAAACAAACTTATGGTTACCAAAGGGGAAAGCAGGGGTGGGGGGTGGGGGATAAATTAGGAGTTTGGGATTAACAGATACGAACTACTATATGTAAAATAGATAAACAATAAGGTCCCACTGTATAGCACAGGGAATTATTCACTATCCTGTGATAAACCATAATGAAAAAGAATATGAAAAAGAATATATATAAGTATAACTGAACACTTCGCTGTACAGTAGAAATTAACACAACATTGTAAATCAACTATACTTCAATAAAATAAATTTAAAAAAGAAAAGGAAAATTACCTCTGGCTCCTGTTCATCCCTGATCCCATCCATACCAGCCAGGAGCAATGCTGACCACAGAATGAAAAAAAAAAATCTATCTTCAAAATGTGTCTGCATGCTTTCAGAACTTCAATAACTACCTCTGCTGTCCACCCATGCCCTAGCTCTAAACTATGTATAAGCCTCAAGGGCTTTTTTGCCTTTTTCTGCTTAAAGGCATGAGTAGAGACTACTTGCTCCTTTCCTACTTGCCACTGCATGGAAACTTGGGCCTACATTTGTATGTCTCATCATTCCAGCTATGCCTAAAAGTAGCAAGTAAAATGTTGTCTACCTCACAGACCCTATCCTCTGAGCTACACCTCAGTCATCTCTGGCTATTCAAGATTTTCAAAGACCTTCTTCTCAGGAGTGTTCCTAGATGTGATCCCATATATAAGCTAACTTGGAAGGAAGATAACTAAGGACAAAGGAATACCGATCAAAACAAAAGATACCAAAAAGAAGAAAGCATTATGCAGAGGAGAGAATTATTAAAAGAACATATTTTATAGAATCATAATATATTTACTCTGGTCCCTGAAATTTCCACAACCTCCCACAGTTACCCTTGTATATTCTGACCCTAGGGACATACATTCTAGGCAGGCAGTGTCCTAAACTGTGGACTTCGAAGACATGGCCTCCATGGTAATTAATTTCCATTTTTCATTTTTAATAATTTTCTTTCAAGAACTTAGTTTTCCATTTATTATGGTCTGGCCTATAATCAATTGTTACCTCTTTTATAGGTCTTTACACTTATGCATTCTTCAATTTTTCATTGTTTTTGGTGTTCAGTTTTGTTTGAGAAGAAATCTAAATGACTTTTGGAACCCATGTGGATACGTGGAAGAAGTGTTTCTAGGCAGAGAGAATGGGAAGTGCAAAGGCTCTGGGGTGGGAGCTCAGCAAGAAGGCTGGTAGAGATGGAGTGAAATGGGTGAGGTGGAGAGAGACAGGAGATTAAGCCAGGAGGAGGATCATGTAGGACTTTTAAAGGCATATTAATCAGACATTTTTTTTGCAGATTTTTAAAAGAGGGTATAAAACCCAGAAAATGTGCAAAATAATCCTTATATTCCCTCCTGTTGAGCAATTTTATCCATTCCAATCTGTCTTTGATTAATGTCAGACTTGACTCCAGAAAAACATGTTGCTCTGAAAAAAGTTTTTCTTGGATTACAAAACATTGAAAATGTATTTAAATGTTTAAAAAACTATATCAGTGGGTTTTATTTAATTTCATATAACAGGATATCCAATCCAGGGGGTTTAAGAACAAAAGGAAAATAATTGCTTCATGTATCTAAAAAATCCAGTTTTGGGGTTCTACTGCATCTTGACTGAGGACCAAATGATGTCACCTGGACCCAGATTCTTTCTGTTCGATTCTGTTCACTTATCATGCTCCTTTACTGCCAGATTCCATGCCTTCTCTTTGGAGGTGGCTGCTCTAACTCCAGACTTAGATTGTCTCTCAGTCAAATCCAATGGAAAAGAGGAAGAGATTTTGGGAAGTTCTAGCATCTTACTTATTCTGTCACATACAAATTCCTGAACTCATGGCTACAAATGGCTATAGTCCAGGGGATGAAATACACTTATTTCTTTCAGCGTGGATCACTTTCTTCCCTCTAATAGCGCATCCCTGAACGAATCTCCAAATGGCAGTACTAGAAACGGTGAATTTGTGTTGAATAGCAAGCAAACACAACCAAGGAAATATCCATTCATTTGTCTACCCCATCTTCCCATTCAATCACCTTCAAAAATATCTCTGCCTCCGTAATAAACCTATGCTATGTCCCAATGAAAACACACTCTCCTCTACCTTCCCAAAGCAATAACACTTAAAGTCCCATTCATTTACAGATACAGCTCAAAGCCCAAAATATCTGTTTAGTGCACAGTCATCTCAGTCAGACTTCTCTCTAACTCCTCTTGGCCTAGAAAACTAATGCTAAATAGTAAGTTTAATGAATCCCCAAACATCTAAAACACACTTTTTTTCCTAGGCTGCCATTGGGGAAGGAAAACAACACAGTTTCTGGTATATAACTTACATTGTATCTTATGTGAAGTATAAGGCAAGGACCCCTCAGTCTAGAAGTGAAATGCAGTTCCTTTGTCAACGAGTCTGGCTGTTCTAGATCTGCTCTCTGGAAGGATCTTTCTTCCACTGTTGAGGAGAAAATGGTTAATCACAGGTCAATAAACCACTTCTTCCCTAGTGGAGACAACAGGAAAGAATGACTTCCACCACATCTCCTTGCACACAGGGATTCCCTACCTACAAAATGTTTTAGTAGGATATTTCTGACCCATCTGTTTTTCTTATTGTAGGCAAACCTGAAATTTATGGATTCTTACCTATACTTGGTGTTTGCTTATATCTTTTCATATAAAGGTTGGTGTAAAGTAAGATCTATGATTTGTACGAGATTGCTTTGACAATCCAATCTATTGAGTTAACATGATTGTTTTCCATGACCACATCTGAGATGCCTCTTGTAATTCTTTATCAGTGTACTTTAACTTCAGGTTCTGGAGCCTGAGGGCTATTTTAAGGTTTGAGCAACCCTAGCCTCTTGTTTGTAAGGCTTGGGATTTCTCTAATAATAAAATTTATTTAAACTCTTGATATACTTTCAATCTATTTCCATTCACTCTATATCAAGGGATAGAGATATCAAGAAGAGTCGATCTTTAAATCTGGAAATCATCCTTGGATTTTCTGTCTTCTAAAGGATTGCCAACAACTGTCAGAAGCTAGGAGGAAGTTATGAAACAGATTTTCTTTTAGTGCTTCCAGAGGAATCAACCTTGCCAACAGCTTGATTTCAAACTTCTAGTCTCTGGAACTGTGAGACAATACATTTCTGTTGTTTTAACCATCCAAGTTTATGTATGTTGTTACAGCAGCCCCAGGAACCTAATACAGCCACAATGCACCGCCAATCTCTTTGGCCCTGAGCTGAATGTCCTTTTCCTTAGTATTTGTGCCTCTGGACTGCATCTTCTCAATAGGAGTAATTTGTCCCTGCCTCGGGCAATGTCGGCTTAAATGGAAGAATGTGAAAAGGACCTGAGATACTAGGTTACAATTTCCTCATCTACCATTCTTGCTAGGTCTCCCACCTCTGCTTTTGCTTCAGTCAATGTTAGTTTGGGGCAGAGACTTTGGCTTGCTAACGCTTGCCAATCCAGCTACTGTAGTAGCAGCTGTCTCAGACTTCAGACTGCAGGTAGAAAGGATCGTTATACTAAAATAATATTCTCTGATCCGCTTGCAGAGAGAACAGATCCACCTTAAAACTTTCTCATTCTTGTTTGACCTTCCTAAAGGCTCTAACAAGTTGAATTTTTCAAAACCAGGTCTCTCACCCTGTTTCCTTACTCAGCACAAGACAGTCAGTTTAACCAGTTGTCTTACACTTAAAACTGCTAACTTCCAAGACTTGGACTGAGTGGCCCACACTGCCCTTCACATGACTTCATGAGCTTGGCTAGACTACATAAAAGGTCTAGTCCCTGTTCAAAAGTTCACACAACCACTCAGATATAGCTCAAGTTGCTTCCACTTTGGTTATCTTTATTGTCTTTTCAGATGCAGTTGGACCAGGTCTCCAACAATATCTCTGTGACCCAATTTCCTACCTCAATGATCTGCCTAACTCTGTCCTGACTCCATTCTTAATAGGACCTCTTTTTATGGTGGGAAGATGGCTGCCACAAATATAAACTTACATTCTCTCTCAGTTTAAGTCAATAAAATGTTAGCAAAATCATGGGTAATTCCATTCGTTTTGGTTTGGTCAAATGCCCATTTCCAAAAGAATCACAGTAGATGGGTCAATACCAAGTGCTGAATGACTTACGTCTGAGTCATATGCTCTGGCTTCCACACCTCCAGAAACACATGGACTAATAGTGAATGAGGCCTAAATTCCCAAATGGCCATTTGTAGAAATGGTGTAATTGAAGCTAACAGTCAGAAAATATGCACTACAAATAATGGAATTAAAATACTTCTATTGATTGGTATTTGAAAAATAATGCGTAAAAGAGAAAATAAAAATCACTACACCAGAGATGAAAATCTACATTTGCAGGTCCATCAAAAGATAAATGAATAAAGACTGTAGTATATGGAATACTACTTAGTAATAAAAAGAAATGAATTAATGATACAGGTAGCAACTGGGATGAATCTCAGAATAATTATTCTGAGTGTGTCTTAGTCAGCTTTGGGCTGCTGTAACAAAATGCCACAGACTGGGTGGCTTAAACAATACACATTTATTTCCGACAGTTTTGGAGACTGAGAAGTCCAAGATCAAAGTGTCAGCAGGTTTGGTTCCTGGTGAGAACCCTCTCCCTGGCATGCAGATGGCCACCTTTTTGCTGTGTCTTCATATGGTGGGGGGAGAGAGAGAACTCTGGTCTCTCTTCCTCTTCTTCTAAGGACACTAATCCTATCATGTGGGCCCCACCCTCATGACCTCATCTAAACCTAATTACCTCCCAAAGGCTCCACCTCTAAATACCATCACACTGAGAGTTAGAGCTACAACATATGATTTTGGCATAAACACATTCAGTTCACTGCAGAGTGAAAGAAGTCAGACAAAATGTATGATTCCATTATATAAAACTGTAGAAAAGGTAAACTAATCTATAGAGACAGAAAGCAGATCAGTAGTTTAGGGACAGGGCTAGAAGGCAGGGATGGAACTGGAAAGGTTTCAAAGGGCATGAGGAAATTTTGAGCAGTGATAAATAAGTTCACTATCATAACTGTGGTGATTTTTTCACAGGTGTGTTATTTGTGTCAAAGCTTATACAACTTAAATATTCCACTTTTCATGCATATTTTGGTTATTTGTTGTGGCCCTAAGAATCCTGCTAAGAATATTCTTATAGCTGTCTTTTAGTGCACATTATATGTATTTCTTTCATCTATGCAACTCAGAGTGGGAATACTAGGTCATGGATATTTACATACTCTTAAAAAGTTCCCTTGGGCTCCTTTGCTCCTGGCCCCAACCCTGTAGTTCTAGACAGCCGCTATAGATTAGTTGTAACTGTTATGGGATTTCATATAAATGAAATTGTATATAATGTACTCTTGTGTATGGCTTCATCTGCTCAGAGATTCATCTATGTAGTTGTATGTGTCAGTTTTTTTTTTTTGTTATTGCTGAAACATATTCATTGTTGGAATATATTACAACCTTTTTTCCATTTACTTGCTGACGAGCATTTGGCTTGTTTCCAGTTTTGTGTTACTATGAATAAAACTGCTAAGAACATTTGCATTATGGTCAAAGAACATCATCTTTTGGAATTTATTAAGGTTTCCTTTGGAGCCTGATACATAATCTACTCCTGTAAATATTCCATATGTGCTAGGAAATGTGTATTCTCCATGTGTCAAGTAATTCTACATAAATTTAGTAGTTCAAACTTATTATTTAGGCATTTATCTGCCTATTTTTTTTCTCTGCTGCATTCATTAGTTTCTCAGAGGGTTTTAACATATCCAGTTACAATTTATCTATTTCCCTGTACTGTTGTTTGTTGTTGCTTGGTTTATTTTTAGATTGTAATGTTAGGAGACATGTACATTCGTGATGGACATATCTTGTTGTTCTATTGTTCCTTTTACCAGTATACACCACTCATTTTCCCTTATTTTTTTTTGTTTGGCCTTAAATTCTATTTTGTTGTGTATTAAAATTGCTACCCCAGCTTGTTTTAGTTCATATTTACTGGTAGACTTCTTGTCATAGTTTTATTGTTGGACCTTGTATTTATAATTCAATGTAATATATATATAATTTAATTGAATATAATTAAAATATTTAAAAAAACTATTTTGTTAGGTTTAACCCATTTACATTCACTTTAATTACTGCTACATTAGCCCTTTAGTTTAACACCTTCTTTTGTACTGCACTTTCTATTTATTTGCCCTGTCCTCATTACTACATTTCATTGGATAGTGAATTTACTTCTGATGGATTACAAATCATAAATTTTTAGTGTATAATTAGAGTATCTATTTTTAACCTAAGTCCCATAATCATGTTTATTTACCCTATTGCTGTCTTAAACTTTGTTTTGAGTATTTGAGTAGATACTATACCATTATCAAGATCTCATGTCCCTTTGGACTCTACCTTCCTTCCCTGCTTTAAGCTGGATATATTTTCTTTCTTAGAGTAAACTTATTATCCAGTAGGCATGAGATTTGGAAGAGAGGATGGGAGGAATGAATGCCTGTGGATGTAATGTTCAGTAGACCACTGGACTCACAGGTCGGGGGCATAGAGAAAATCTGGGCTGGACATTTGGAATCACATATAGCTAAAACCATTGCTCCAAGAAGAGGGGGAAGAAAGGATGGAAGAGAGAACACTAGATTTTAAGGTATAAGCAGAGAAAAAGCCTGCAAATGACACTGTAGATCCACCTAAGGAAATGGTGTCATATAAAGGGGCCATTTTAAATGTACACACTATATCTACTGCCCAGGAATTAATTTTACAGATATCGCTATTAGGTGTAGGTGCAATTCTGCTGACAGCCCAGTTATGCTGATTCCACTTCCAAGGGGCAGTCACCTGCCAGAGCCCATCAAAAACAGGACTCTGGTCAGGAGTGGCCTTGCTGTGGTTACAGATCTTTTTTGTGGCCTCTTTCAATTCTATGCAGAATTCTCCCTCAATTCTTAGGAAGAATGGGGGAGAAACTCCATATTCCTCAAATAGATCCTACTACACTGCCTGCAACTTTACAAAGCAAGAGGTTCACTTGAATTAACTGTTGAGATGGCCACCCATCACCCACACTTTAGTAAGGATTAATTTAATCAGACTGTGCTCCTAATATCAGAAACTAAAGCCACAGGAGAAAGAAGGAGTAAAGAAGACTGAGTTTTAACCATGTAAGTCTTTAAGAAAGGGCAAAGTAGAATGGTTTGGTAAGGGGTATTCCGCTCAAGGCAGAAACATGAAGGTAACAGGTTCTTACAGAATATATATGCTACTTAATGGGAAATATGCTACCCATTACTATAGTCACAGAATTCATCAAGAAAAGTATCAAGTCTTCAGAGACTTTTAGGTGTTAATATTTCATCTTATGCTACCTCTTAATGGCAGTGAAGAGAAACAGTGAGGTAGTACAATTTTAAGGTCTTAGTTTGAGTTCTTATTTGTGCATTTTAATAATTTATTAAATAAATTTATACACTTAATATTTAATAAATATATATTATTTTAGGTTATGTACCTGATGCCTATGGAACAAGCATTCATATTATATTTCTAATAATTTGTTTGCTATCATGACCATCATTGACATTACTTCTGCTAACACATATATAAATCAAATAATATACATCAAATGCAAGCCCAAATCTTGCAATTACATTAATAACTAACATCTATTATTTACTATGTGCCAAGAACTGTCCTAAGCAATTTAAATCTATTAATATATTTAATATAAATATATAACATATTTCCATTTGCTGAATTTATTTAAACAAACCAATTTAGAAATGTCATAGAATTAAACACAACTTGACATGTAAACATACTGTCATGTTCCTGAAACAGACGATACCTGATAAAAGTTAATAATTGCTTGTTGGAAAGCTGTCCATAAATAAGGCTAGTCTTCAGCAAAACTAAAAATATTTTGTTTCTTTAGCTTTTCTAGTATGACAATGCAATACTATCAAACTATAATCAAATATAATAAAGACAACATTGGATGGATCCATCAGTACCACTGGTTACAGCTGTTAAAACTGTTTCGTTCTTGGAGACACATAAAAACAATTAAGCCAAACACATCAAATAATTTTCATGGCTTAAAAAAAAATCACAATTCACTGAGTGATGTTAATTATGGTTGTGGTCAAAACTTTTGGTAAAGGCTATTTACAGTGTGCATGGCTGAGCACGCACTATTTATAAAGATACTTGCCAAAAAAAGATGTGGTACATATATACAATGGAATATTCAGCCATAAAAAGGAACGAAATTGGGTCATTTGTAGAGACGTGGATGGATCTAGAGACTGTGATACAGGGTGAAGTAAGTCAGAAAGAGAAAAACAAATATCGTATATTAACACATATATGTGGAATCTAGAAAAATGGTACAGATGAACCGGTTTGTAGGGCATAAATTGAGACACAGATGCAGAGAACAAACATATGGACACCAAGGGGGGAAAGCGGGGGTTGGGGGGTAGTGGTGGTGGGATGAATTGGGCAATTGGGATTGACATATATATACTAATATGTGTAAAATGGATAACTAATAAGAACCTGCTGTATAAAAATAAATTTTTAAAAGAAAAAAGATACTTGCCGATTTGTTATGAGATATATATATCTATTATAACACATAAATACGTAACATACATTTTACATATATATGTATATATCCCCTTTTAATAACTTTATGAGGAAAGTATTTTCCCCAACCTGCAGATGGGGAAACTGAGGACATATAGGTTAAACAACTTCCCCTAAGTTATACTAGCAAGTGTGGTACCAGTATGTGAATCCAAGTAGATTCATAACTTAAACTCCTAATTATTTCACTACACTGACTTTCAACTGTGTATGTCTATAAAATTTCACATTTGAGTTTGTCTCATTTTCTTAACTGAATTTCTGTCACTCTGGGTTGGAAATGTATCACTGTTAGGAACTAAGTTAACATGTACCTTTCTCAGGTCATTGCTTATAAAACTACTGGCCAGCTCTTCTTTCTTTGTGGGGGAAGAAATTTCTTGATATGCTATTATATTTTTCATTTTAACACTAAAAGGCAATTCAGGATAAGGTTTTAAAAAGTATCAATTTAATACTGAATATTTAGAAATATGGTACACACAGACACCACAGTAATATAAAATGCATACAATTATCAACTATTTTATGAAAACTTAACATGGACGGCTGACATCTTCCAACAGATAAAACTCTAGACAAAGGTACCAGATATATTTGAGTTTTCATTTTAAATATGATTTAGTCATGCAATTAGGTTTTTAAAAAAATAAATATGACAAATATATGGATTTCTGAAGTATAAACTGACATACAAATCTATATATTTTCATATTTTTCATTAAAGCATCCTTAAAGAAGCATTCTGTAACATGAAGTTGAGAGCTCAAATTAGATGAAAGGCATGAGGTTTTAATAGAACTGAGTAATTCACATACCAAACATCTACATAAAAGTAAAGACAAAATTGCAAACATATTTGCTTTATCCTCCAAGTCATCAACTTCATAAAATTACTTACTGGAATAATTATTATAAAATTCCCAGTTCTGAATGTTAGTAAGGACACACACATAGGAGCAATATGAGAAAAAGTTTCTTTTGTAAAACAGCAAGAACTAAAACTACATCCCCTTATTAGTACATAAACCTATGATAAGCTTTCTTTTTCAAACTTACAAATGCTCACAACTGTGAAACACAGGTTAGTGAATTGGGCTAAAATGTCCCTACCCTCCATTTCCCCCAAATGGCAGCTTCAAAGGAAAAACTATCCATTGACTTTTTCACCTCAACAGCTTGAATAAAATTTATATTATGAATTTAAAGAGAAAAAATAATCACCTCACACATAAGCAAACTTGATGGAACTTAAGATGGAATAAATACTAGGTATCAGAAGAGCATATTCCTTAATGGAAGTTAAAACATCAAAATTAATTGGATTATGTCACTAATTTAAAAGTTAACACAGGAGAGATAAGAGGATTTTCTTGAACGAATTTAGAACAGTGGTCCCTAACCCTGACTACAAATTAGAGAGCCTTTGGAAAAACTGAAGCATGGCTCTACCCATAAGAAATTCAGATTTAATTGTTGTAGGGTGGGGTCTAGATGATTCTAATATGAAATGAGGGTTGAGAAACAACTGATTTGGAAAAGTTATTGATTACTCAGGGTGAATTTGATTTAAATAAATTATTCAAAATATGAGCACTTCCTACATGATAGGCACTGTTCTAAGTGCTAATGTGGAGAAAATTCTTTTTTCTATAAAAATCATTGGATATTAATATATCTTTTATCTTTTGAATAGTTACATAATTTTATTAAATTATTACTCAAAGCTTTTATTACGGTCTGCTGTCATAAAAGATTTCCTTCTACTTTTTTGAACTATCCTCAGTTGATATTATAACAGAATAGATCAAACTCAAACTTCTTCTCAAGATATATGTAGAGAATGTAACAATAACAGTTTCATTTTTCAAGTCATGGTATATGAGGTATTCTCCACCTTATATCTGGAGTCACAAAGCTATAATTTAAAAACTGAAATCAGGTATTGCTTTAATGAATCAAAAATGTACTACCATTGATGTCAGTGCTTGCTTTATATTGCCTAAAAAATAATCTATGACAGCGCCTCAGAGAACCTAGTAAGAGTAGGTCTTTAATACAGACCATGTTTCTTATGACCTATTTATAAAACATCCCTTTAAGAAAAAAGTTACAGGAATATGGGTTTTGAAACATAATTAGAAATTCATTATTTCAAAGGAACAGAAATATAGTTTTTGAAATGCTACATAATTAGAAATTAGTTACTATCCCAAGACGATAGCCTGAGCTTTAACATTTTAATGCATTTTAACTCATGAAAAAAGTCAGATTTAATAAATTTGATTTGTATCTACTCTTCAAACTAACATTTTTCAGGTTTAAATTTGCTAAAACCAACTGATTAATTTATTAATCATATACTAGGCTAATTATCTTTTTTCTAGCTGGACAACAGGCCAAAACTGACGAAATTTTGGTTCAACCATAATATATGCATGTATAGAAAAATGCAATAGCAATTTATTTTCCATACTTGATGGACTTAAAACAGCATTAAATTTTTTTTTTTTTGCTGTACGCGGGCCTCTCACTGTTGCGGCCTCTCCCGTTGCGGAGCACAGGCTCCGGACACGCAGGCTCAGCGGCCATGGCTCAGGGGGCTAGCCGCTCCGCGGCATGTGGGATCTTCCCAGACCGGGGCACGAACCCGTGTCCCCTGCATCAGCAGGCAGACTCTCAACCACTGCGCCACCAGGGAAGCCCCAACAGCGTTAAGTTTTTTGTGGAAGCTCAGTAGTCAAAATAAATACTTAATAAAAATATACACCGTAAGATATCAAGAACTTAGTGTTTAAAAATAAACTTTGTCACATTGTTTTGCCTTCAGTTAAACAGAACTCAATTTAGGTACCTAAGGTATCTAAGAATAATTAAGGTATGTTTTTGGAAACAAAATTAAAATTCAAGTAACACTAGAAAGATAACACTAAGATGAAAGAGAAACTTACTATGTTTTAGCTCAAAAGTTTAATCAAGTTATAGCTACTGGGACTTCTCAATATGACTATGACCCTCATAAACAGGAATAGTTTGGGAAACAAAAGTCAAAGAGTCATGATTATGTGGTTCATGCTGTGAAACCCTCAGCACGTAAAAAAATGAAAATACAGTATATATGAGCACCATCAGAAATGTGTGTGTGTATATGTATTTAAAACTTTACCTGATTAAAAATTGCCATTTAGAGTGAAGGACAAGTACACAGTTACGAAAATACATACTTAAGCTAACATGTCATACGACTTATTTTAAAATGTTTAATCTGGCGTTCCTTCTAAAAATCAAAAAAAGAATACAACATAAAGAAAGTCAGCCAGCATTCTTTTGTAGTGCAAAGTCCCTTGGAAATAGAAGGTTACTGAAGAAAAAGAATGTGTTCAATAAGTGTTTTCAAATCCATAGTCAAATTCCAATATTTAAAGGAAAAATGAACTAATAAATATGAATTCACAGAATAAACCAGCACATGTTGGATTTGCCCCCATGGGATTACCATTCAGGCCTCAGATTATTTTTAACTGAGGGTAATCAATGTTATTCTGCTGAAAGAATCTTCCTTCTATAAGAAAATATACAAATTTCCCACCTGTAATTTCTGCTATAGTCACCAAAACTCTAAAAACTACTGTCATATATAATACATACCCTGGGGTAATGAAAGGGTCTTTAATGAAAATCTTATTTTGATCCTACGTAGAGGCAGCTTATGATAGACTGTTAGTATCCTTGCTATTTTTCAAAGCTCTCAGTATAAGTAATCACATGATATAGACTGAAGTTCTTTGAAACCACTGTCACGTGATAAAGGGTAATGCTATTCACCATTTAAAATACGTTCAATCTCTTCTAGTCTTTTTAAAGCAGCAACTCTTTTCTTCTCAATTTCTTTGATTTCTTTTGTTGTTTTGTGGGGGGTTTCTTTGTCTGTATTTTTTCCTAACTGTTTGTTGGATTTCGACTGACTTTTATTATCACTTGTTTTTATTATCTGTATAGGTCTGGGTTTACTTTTGATTTCTTTTTCATTTTCAGTTGGAATTTTGTCTCCTTCTATACCTGAAGTCTTCCCAGCTGGGAATACTGGCTGTTCTACAAAACTAGATGAAGAAATTTTATCCCTGACTATATTCAAATGGCGTTGAATATATTCTTCATGTGGTGCTAATGCCAATGTTTCAACCAGGCATCTTTCAGCTTTTAATAAGTCCTTCTCTTCAAAATAAACAACACAAAGATTGTGTTTTCCTTGCACATTGCTTGGATCCATCTCCAAAATCTTCTCAAAACATTTTTTTGCTCCAAGTATATCTTTCTTTTGATTCATCAGAATGTCTCCTTTTAAAATGAGACCTTTGATATGATCAGGATAGTATCTGAGTAACTCTTCCAAGATTGGCAAAGCCATTAATTCCTTTGCAGTCTGAGAATACAGGAGAGCCAGATTAAACAGAGCACTTCTGAAATCGGCTTGTAATTTTATGGCTTTCTTCATCCACATCTCTGCTTCAGTGTCCTTTTTGTCATCCATGGCAAGCATTCCCAGATTGAAATAACCATTAGCATCTAGTGGCTCCTCATTTACATAGCTTAGAAGTCGTTTTCTAGCTTCAGGTCTGAGTTTAACCTCACCTAAGAATTTAAAAAGAAAAAAAATTATACTATGAGCAAATGAATAAGTCTGAGGAACAAAGCCACTTGCAAGTATTTATCTAGATTACAAAAAGACAGCATCAAAACAATTAATTGCTGTGCCTAAATTAAAAAGCAGAAAGAAAAAATCTCAAAGTTTTCATAGGAAAGATGTATATGAAGCACTGAAATGGTAGCTCATTTCCTTTCCTTTAAAACAGTAAAAGTGCCTCAAAAACTAAAAGGGGAGCCAAAGCAATCTTGAGGGGAAAAAAACGGAGCTGGAGGAATCAGACTCCCTGACTTCAGACTATATTACAAAGCCACAGTAATCAAGACAATATGGTACTGTCACAAACACAGAAATATAGATCAGTGGAACAGGATAGAAAGCTGAGAGATAAACCCACACATATACGGTCAACTAATCTACAACAAAGGAGGCAAGGATAAAAAATGGCGAAAAGACAGTCTCTTCAATAAGTGGTGCTGGGAAAACTGGACAGCTACACATAAAAGAATGAAATTAGAACACTCCCTAACACCATACACAAGAATAAACTCAAAATGGATTAGAGACCTAAATGTAAGACCGGACATGATAAAACTCTTAGAGGAAAACATAGGAAGAACACTCTTTGACATAAATCACAGCAAGATCTTTTTTTGACCCACCTCCTAGAGTAATGGAAATACAACCAAAAATAAACAGATGGGACCTACTGAAACTTAAAAGCTTTTACACAGCAAAGGAAACTATATACAAAATGAAAAGACAACCCTCAGAATGGGAGAAAATATTTGCCAATGAATCAACAGATAAAGGATTAATCTCCAAAATATATAAATAGCTCATGCAGCTCAATATTAAAAAAAAAAACCCAATCAAAAAATGGGCAGAAGACCTAAATAGATATCTCTCCAAAGAAGACATACAGATGGCCAAGAGGCACATGAAAAGCTGCTCAACATCACAAATTATTAGAGAAATGCAAATCAAAACTACAATGAGGTATCATCTCACACCGGTTAGAATGGGCATTATCAGAAAATCTACAAACAACAAATGCTGGAGAGGGTGTGCAGAAAAGGGAAGCCTCTTGCACTGTTGGTGGGAATGTAAATTGATACAGCCACTATGGAGAACAGTATGGAGGTTCCTTAAAAAACTAAAAATAGAATTACCATGTGACCCAGCAATCCCACTACTGGGCATTTACCCAGAGAAAACCATAATTCAGAAAGACACATGTGCCCCAATGTTCACTGCACCACTATTTACAATAGCCAGGTCATGGAAGCAACCTAAATGCCCATCAACCGGCAAATGGATAAAGAAGATGTGCTACATATATAAAATGGAATATTACTCAGCCATAAAAAGGAATGAAATTGGGTCATTTGTAGAGATGTGGATGGACCTAGAGACTGATACAGAGTGAAGTAAGTCAGAAAGAGAAAAACAAATATCGTATATTAACACATATATGTGGAATCTAGAAAAATGGTACAGATGAACCGGTTTGCAAGGCAGAAATAGAGACAGAGATGTAGAGAAAAATGTATGGACACCAAGGGGGGCAAGTTGGGGGTTGGTGGTTGTGGGATGAATTGGGAGATTGGGATTGACATGTATAAAATAGATAACTAATAAGAACCTGCTGTATAAAATATAAATTTTAAAAAAACACGAAAACATATAAACAAACAAAAAAACAAACTAAAAGGGATGAAATATCTCCTGATAGTTTAGATTCTAACTGGGAGTAGACGAAGAATAGAGAATTAAGAGGAAGAGGCATGGGATTTGCCAACAAAAACAAATGTTCAATCTTGATTCTGTTAATTTTATGCACTAAACAAATTATTAACTTGTCTGGGTTAACCTACTGAATTTTCTAATAATTACATGAGATATATAAAAAATGCTCAGTAAATAGTAACTATGACTGGATAAACAAAATGTTCTAGTCTTATTAAATCAGATATTTTCTGTATGTTATTTAAAATTTTTTAGTACTTTTCAAAGGTAAAAATACACCATTATATATAAAGCCTATGTCCAATGTCTCACTACACATAAATCAGGTTTTAGGAAACAAATATTTTATTGAGATAATTTCTATTGCAAATAAATACAAAAAAATTCAATTTCTAAAACTACACACCCCAGGGTGCAATCTTGTGTCAGATAATGGGCACCTTTCATGATTACTAAGGTTAGCTAACTTTACAAAAACATTATAGTTTCCTAAACTTAGCTTTTTTGAATAACAGACATAAAGATCTTCCTCTATTCTTTTATGTGACAATATGATAAATAAAGAAAATGTGAAATAAATCAGTAGGCTTAAGTTCTTGTCTTGGACTAGTTACTAACCTAGCCATATAAAGTTAGGGTAGTTATTACATCTGTTTGGTCCTGACTCTCTAAACTACAAAACAGATGACTGGCAAAAACAAACTCAAAGGCCCTCTTTAGCTATAAAATATGATTCTTAACATTTTTTGCAAAAGTTTTATAAAAGTATCTAACAATTAATATAGAGATTTTTCCAAACATAAAAATTAAGATTATAAATTATATATATTGCCTTCTGAAGCCGTACTAAAATATATCAAAGATCCTGATTTATTGTGATGAATAATTTAGTTTTGCTAAATTTATAGAAAATATAGGAAATTATAATAACGTCTCAGAAAACAGTAAAACGATACAAAATGATATCAAAAGTATTTGGACTTATAAATCAAGAGAAAATAGAATACTATTTTGTCTAAAACATATAATGCTCTTGGCTCCCTAGAAATAATTACCTAAAAATTTTTACAAATTCAGATTATTTGAATAGTATGATATTTATACATAAGATATATTTCCATGAATAAAATGACAAAATAGATAAATATGGTATTGCTTAATAGACTGTCTGAAAAATCAGTTTTAACATATACCAGAAGAACTAACAATTAGTATTGTCATATATGTTAAGGCTATTACTTGAAAAGTTTACTTCAAGTATTTTAAATATTCTTCTTATAAATTATTTATGCAGTTTTGATGTAAACCATCCATTCATAAAATGTTTGCTGAGGGTAAGATTAGGTTTTATTATATTTCAAACTAGAATATGTTTAAATATAGAAATATTTTGAAAAAACATACCTGATTCTTGCATTAATATAGCAGAATTGAATAACGCTAGCTTATGCTTTGGATTTAGTTCTAAAGCATGATTAAAGTTTTTTAGGGCTTCATTTGGTTCTTTAAGTTCAATATGAACAATCGCCAAGTTGTACCAAAGATCTGCATTGTTTTTGTCCAGCTCTAGTGCTTTAAGATATGCTTCTTTTGCTTTGACAGGTTTATTCATTTTTAAAAGCAATTCTCCTCTGTGGAAAAATCAAACACAAGCTTTACTTACATTACTGTGTCAGTCTATAGATACTATTTTTCACAAGTTTTAAGCTTTTCCACATATTCACAGCTTTCCTTTTAACTTAGGTTTTTAAAATTTTCTTTTAAAAATAACAAACTGTCCTTAAACCTGAACACATTAGTTTAGCAAATTTGGCTTGATATGTTTTCAAATATTTTTAAAGAAGGAAAGAGCATGCCTGACGCTAGAGAGTAAGATGTCGGGAGGTATCAAAGAAAGGGGAACAGAGAAAATATATTCTTTGAATATATCTTGAAAAACAGCAGACTAGTCTACATCAGAAAAATGATAGCAACTAGAGTGGGAGATTAATTTGTCAGATGAAGTAACAGCATTTGAAGAAGGAATATAAATACAGTAGTGATGGGGAAATTCCAGTATTCAAATCTGTTAGCAATGTCTCACTATACAAAAAGAAGAACATTAGAAATTGTTTACCCCTTAAAATTACTTAGTTTTCTTCGATGTATTCTTATAAAATGACCATTCATTAAAAAGAAAAGGAATTTAAAAAGCCGATCTGGTAGGATGGAAGGGCAATAGTGCCACCTGTAGATACTTTTGAGGAACACATCTGAAACTAATGATCACAGTTTGAAAATCATTTTAGAAATCATTCTAATATGGTTACATTTTCTGTTACAGAGCTTAAAAAAGTCATTTTTACATATGTGCAAATCAGTTTAAGTACTGAAATGAGTTACTTTTATTATAATACTACTCTTTCTTGAAGTATTAGCATAGGCATGAAATCAAATAAACTAATATTCCCAATTTCTAGAATAAGTGTCCAAAATGTGATTTTTTTTTGCGTTACGCGGGCCTCTCACTGTTGTGGCCTCTCCCGTCGCGGAGCACAGGCTCCGGACGCGCAGGCTCAGCGGCCATGGCTCATGGGCGCAGCAGCTCCGCGGCATGTGGGATCTTCCCGGACCGGGGCACGAACCCGTGTCCCCTGCATCGGCAGGCGGACTCTCAACCACTGCGCCACCAGGGAAGCCCCAAAATGTGATTTCTTTAAATGCAGAGATTATTAATTCTTTATAAATTAACATATGACACGTTTTATTTATAGAAACAACCCCAGTAAGCTTAGTGAATTTCAGCAAGTACTAGATAAGGCTGAACAAAGACAGCTTCCAGCTATGAACGGATTTCATTTCAAAAACTTAAATTCTGAATGCATTTTCCCCATATAAACAATGTGACAAATTATAATTAGGTTTCTGGAGCACGCTGCAAAACAAAGTTTAACATAAAATTTTCCTCAGGTACAATACAAATGATAAGACTTACATGAGAAAATATATCAACTTCTAATATCAAATTCTAATATTACAAAAATTTTTTTACTGGCAACTAAAAAGTTTCTTTGTAGTAACAATAACCAGTCAATTCTCAGTATTAATTTAAGAAAGCTCTTGAGAGTTTGATATTATATAATTATTTCTTAATTAATTTTATATATAATGATTTCTTAATTATACAATGATTTCTTAATTATTCTATAATAATTAAGAATAACTTCTTGTAAAAATAATTATTTTGTAATAATTAAGAATTATAAAAGGTAAATTTCAGCTGTTTTAAATAAAAGTGAATTTGTAATGAGAAGCAAATGAAATTAAAGAGGAGCTTTTCCTACCCTTCCTTTTGTATAAATAAACCTAAGTTTGCTATTATAAGTTATGGACTTCCTTGTCAATTTAAAATGAAATCAATTAAATTTGTTAGTCTAAAACAGGCTGTATTTCTATGCTCTTGGTTGCTAACTAAGATTTACTAGAAGAAGAAAAAAAAGCCAAATTAGTCAAAATAGCTTAAAAGTATATGCAGGTGCAGCTTTAATCTTCTATAGTGAAAGCCTAAAGCGAACTACAACACCTGCTAATGTAAGCCTGCTTGAAGTCGGGTCTCATGCTTATTGCTTGTCGGTACAGCTGATCCGCTTCTTCCAGTCGGGACTCATTTGCTCGTATCAGGTTGGCCAGATTAATGTAAACATTTAAGTGGTTAGGTGCAATTCTGGCTGCATATTTTTTACCAGGAATAATCTGTTAAAAAAAAGGGGTTTTTATAATTTGACATTTCAGTACCAAATAAAATCTGAAGTAAGTAGTCCTAGTGTTTTATTTAAAATTTACATAGAACATAAAAAGACACACTGCAATACTAAAATAATACATAAAAAATGTGAAATAATCTGCAGTATCCACAAAATGTAAGTAAAATAATTAATGTTTAGTAGCAATGAAGGTTGTATTTTTTCATTCATGCCAGCTCAACAGATTACTGTTAGATTTTTATATATGTATTATTTTATGAAGTCATAGAAATCAGAACTTCTAGAGGCTAAGGTCCCTTAGTATGTTTGAGTCAGACCAGGAATAGAACTTGGATCTTTTCTCTCAGTCTACTGTATTTGTTACACTATGTCAGCTTTCATGTTGTCAGCAAAATATTTACTGGTTGTGATAACAGGGTAGTTAATTTTACTTCAGAGCTATAGTAAACCCTCACTTGTTTGGTGGAGTTAGGAAATAAAATTCTCTAATTAACTGATTATTCAGGTTAAGTAAAGGTTATTATATATAATATATATGAACCCAAGTTCTCAATGAACATAATAAATTATATCTGATAAAAATCTTTATTGAACAGAATTTAACTTTAGGATCTTAGGACTGAAATAATTCTTAATGTATCATGTGGTCCAACTACTTTTAAAACATTTAGCAAACTGTCAAATCATTTCAATATTACTACTGTTATTAATACAGTATTAATAATATAAACTACAATTGAGAAAACTGTAGCCCAGGGTAAACTATCTTTGCAGATTACACACAGCTAGCTGGCCAAGGGCAGTATCAGATTTTCTAACTTTGACTTTGTATTGCGGATATCCAAGAAATCTTGTACTTGTGACATTATAGCAAATGATGGGCACAGGACAGCAACAGAGATGTATCCACTCATTTTATCACTTTGTTTTCTTCATTTATTTCTTGATAGGAGTAATGTTGAATTTAGTGCTTACTGCACATAAATAAAATTCTTTTCATTTAAAGTCACTTAACTCATAAATAACTTGTAATCAAAAATATCTAAAATTCATAATATCATAATTTGGTTTTCACAGACTATAAATTTTAAGTGAGCTATGAAAGTGAATGTAATCTTTTATAACACTTACAGTAATAGATGGTTCACTGGACAACTTACTTTTAATATCAACAAATTGAAGAATAGATAAAGATTTTCCATTTGGATAATTCTATTCAATATGGACATCTAGCAGACATGACACAATAGAAATAATTTATGACTACTTACTTGAGGCATCAGCGACTTAGCTGTCATATAAGATTCTTCAGCTGCTTTGGTTCTATTTAAATTTTTATAAGTTCTTCCTACATTCATGTGGGCACCAATATCATCTAAAATTAAAAAAAATCATTTGTTGGCAAATACACTAAATAGCATTCAATGTAAACTACTAAGAAGACATGTTTCTAGAAACAAACACACTAAAGCAAAAGAATGTAAAAGGAGGCAATAGGTCCTGCTTCCTCCTTAAAGCTCTTCTAACACAACTTATTATAACTTATGAGCAAGGCTACACTAGAAAATTATTAAATAAAGTACCATAAGAAAAGAAAATACACATATGACATGAAAAAACTATTTGAATGGCTCCTGGAAGGGTTAAGATATGAGAGGGGAGAAATAAAGGTAATGATTAAATTTACATCTTTTTTTTTCCACTATATTTTACTATCCTATACTAAGGCTTACTCTTATTTCCTTAATCTCATAGCTTTGGAATTCACTCAAAAGCAAAAAGGATTTACAAGTGAAAAGGATCACCATGATTACTAGAATTATTTCAAGTATTATAAATAACAAAAATGAATCCATGGTGGCATAGGGGCAAAGAGCCTGTGAAAAAAACTTTGTGACTTTGTTTTTAAAAATTTTTGTGAATGTGGTTGGAGTGCAAGTTATCTGGATTCTATAATATTACTTAAGATGCAGCAGCCCAGATCTCTTAAATGATGATACATTCCCATATAATTTAATTAAAACTTTTAAAAAGGTTGTCTTAATATCAAATCCTCAGCAAATTTATTCAGGGATAGAAAAATATAAAATTAAAATAAAAAAGATATGAGGGTTCATTGTACACTAGTTTTAAGATATACTTCCCAGTAAATATTTCAAAGCTTTGGAATAAAGATAGAAAGAAGGGAGATCTTAAATTAGACAAATTTTACTCAACATGAATCTCTAACAGACATGACAAGGTTTCAAATTATGATTACTACTTGCCTGTGACACCAATGATGATTTTGCAGTTGTGAAATAGTTCTCTGCCTGCAACTCCGAGGACACATAGGGGCCAAGCATATATATTTTAGGCATTCCTCTAGGAGGAGAGTAACAGTCCTAAGATCTTGCTAAATTATGTTTCAGGTTGGCAATTGTGTGCACTGTACAAAAACTGTTAGATGCCATATGGGTTTAGTTAGAGAACTAGGGGACAGGATTGGGGGAAAGAGGTTGATTTCTTGTTTTTAGACATATTGCTGAATCTCATGGGGTCTCAGGAGGCGGTCAAGCCAAAAAAAAAAAAAGAAAAGAAGAGGAAAAAAGGCCCAATACTGGCAGCAATTCAGAATACTTGTGTAGCTTTGAAAAATTCAGATACCTTACCCTACCCAGCTCAATCAAAACAGAATCTTCAGGAACAGGATTGCAAAAATGTTTTAAAAAAGTTTCAGAGGCAATTCTGATGTAGATCCAAGGTTGAAATACATTGCATTACCAAGAGTATATAGAGTTTTTGCTCTTATACAGCTCTTTAAAAAAAAACTTTTTTATTGAAGTATAGTTGAATTACAGCATTGTGTTAATTACTGCTGTACAGCAAAGTGACTCAGTTATACATATATACATTCTTTTTCCTATTCTTTTCCATTATGGTTTATCACAGGATATCGAATATAGTTCCCTGTGCTATATACAATAGGACCTTGTTTATCTAAGCTCTTTTTTTTTAAACATCAGATAAATCTATACCATTTACTACAGAGATCAGAAAGTTACCCAGAAAAAACTAAGGGTATATAGAACCTGAAAAAATTATTTATACAGTAAAAATTTAATCTAAGAAAAGAACAAACTGAAAGTTTAAGTAAATAAAAGTGAAATTATGTCAGGTAAGTATTTAAAATGTTACTGAAAAGAGCCCCAACCAACCTTAGAAAAGAGGTTATCCATTAGGATGAAAGACAAGGCAAATTACTATCTACTAATCAGGTTCTTAGAACTATGGCAAGGAGATACTCTCATCAGTGAAGACTACAGACACTAGAGTAAGGCACCCTTACTTTCTCAAAGAACAAAGATAGCAATCAGATAGCATTTAGCGTCAAAAAAACCTACACAACACAGCTAATAAAATGAAACAATTTTTAAAATAAGTTACAAAGTTTAAGATTCTAGGAGGAAACAGCATTACTGGTAAGGTAAATCTATATTCGAAAAAAAAAAAGGTAAGAAAGCAGGCAAGATATAAAAATCAATTACATTTGAATGACTAAAAAGCTACAGAATTTCAAAAAACAATCTTGCTATTATGAGTGCGCTATCCAAACCAACAGCAGCCTGAATCTAGCAGTCTGTCTTTAATTCAATGTAAACAAGGACTGGCAAATATCAGGCAACTCTGTGCCTAATAATTCTTCAGCCACCAACAGTGAAGTTAAGTATTGTCACACTGATGGCCCAGGCATATGTGTTGCTTTCCAGTTATTTCCTACTCACAAATTTGTCAATTTATTTAAAAAGATATATTTATAAATATCTGGAAACTCCTGAAAACTCTAAAAATCATTTCTACCTTGATGGCATCAAAGTTGAACTAGAAATCCATGATTATTTTCGTTTCAAAGATTTGAAGTTAGATAAAAATGAAATCATTGATTTTAAGGCAAAAATTAACCTTGGAGAAATCTGGTGTTTCTCGAGAAAAACCTACCCTCGTCTTATAAAGGTGTTTATGGAAACTGTAATTCAATTTACAAAAATTTTATCTTGTGAATTGATTTTTTAAAAAAACTTGTAACCTTGATAAAGGAGGCAGGAATGTACAGTGGAGAAAGGACAGCCTCTTCAATAAGTGATGCTGGGAAAACTGGACAGGTACATGTAAAAGTATGAGACTAGATCACTCCCTAACACCATACACAAAAATAAGCTCAAAATGGATTAAAGACCTAAATGTAAGGCCAGAAACTATCAAACTCTTAGAGGAAAACATAGGTAGAACACTCTATGACATAAATCACAGCAAGATCCTTTTTGACCCACCTCCCAGAGAAATGGAAATAAAAACAAAAATAAACAAATGGGACCTAATAAAACTTCAAAGCTTTTGCACAGCAAAGGAAACCATAAACAAGACCAAAAGACAACCCTCAGAATGGGAGAAAATATTTGCAAATGAAGCAACTGACAAAGGATTAATCTCCAAAATTTATAAGCAGCTCATCCAACTCAGTAACAAAAAAACAACCAACCCAATCCAAAAATGGGCAGAAGACCTAAATAGACATTTCTCCAAAGAAGATATACAGAGTGCCAACAAACACATGAAAGAATGCCCAACTTCATTAATCATTAGAGAAATGCAAATCAAAACTACAATGAGATATCATCTCACGTCGGTCAGAATGGCCATCATCAAAAAATCTAGAAACAATAAATGCTGGAGAGGGTGTGGAGAAAAGGGAACCCTCTTGCACTGTTGGTGGGAATGTAAATTGATACAGCCACTGTGGAGAACAGTATGGAGGTTCCTTAAAAAACTACAAATAGAACTACAGTATGACCCAGCAATCCCACTACTGGGCATATACCCTGAGAAAACCATAATTCAAAAAGAGTCATGTACCACAATGTTCACTGCAGCTCTATTTACAATAGCCCAGAGATGGAAACAACCTAAGTGCCCATCGTCGGATGAATGGATGAAGAAGATGTGGCACGTATATACAATGGAATATTACTCAGCCATAAAAAGAAATGAAATTGAGCTATTTGTAATGAGGTGGATAGACCTAGAGTCTGTCATACAGAGTGAAGCAAGTCAGAAAGAGAAAGACAAATACCGTATGCTAACACATATATATGGAATTTAAGAAAAAAAAAATGTCATGAAGAACCTAGGGGTAAGACAGGAATAAAGACACAGACCTACGAGAGAATGGACTTGAGGCTATGGGGAGGGGGAAGGGTAAGCTGTGACAAAGCGAGAGAGAGGCATGGACATATATACACTACCAAACATAAGGTAGATAGCTAGTGGGAAGCAGCCGCATAGCACAGGGAGATCAGCTCGGTGCTTTGTGACCACCTGGAGGGGTGGGATAGGGAGGGTGGGAGGGAGGGAGACACAAGAGGGAAGAGATATGGGAACATATGTGTATGTATAACTGATTCACTTTGTTATAAAGCAGAAACTAACACACCATTGTAAAGCAATTATACTCCAATAAAGTTGTAAAAAAAATAATAAAAATAAAACAAACAAAAAAAACTTGTAACCCAAAACAAACAAAAGACTGTAATCAACTGTTTGTCTAACATGTCATTCATGTTGCCTGGTCAGCGACCATTGTATAGTTTATATTCTCATTCTGGCTAAGCAAAAAAAGCCTTCAGACTGAATGTCTTTTTTTTTTTTTAAGCTACTTTAAATGTTAAGAATCTCTGCTCTCTGTGATCCTCTACTGTTCTAGGATTTTAAATACCATCTATATGCTTGTTACTTCAAATTTTTATCTCTAGTCCTGACCATTCCCCTTATCTTCAGACTTATAGTTCTATCTCCATCTGTATATCTAACAGGGACAAAAAAGACTCTTGATTTCCTTCCCTACATGTCGTTTTAGCTGTCAAATCTATCTACGAAGAACACAGCTGAAAAACACAGAATGAGCCAAGAAGTCTCTGAATGACAAATTCAATTTTTCCAAGATTATGTACTTTTTCATAATAAATTGTAATAAAATGATTTGCCTGTTTTCCTAGCCCACTGTTTATTAGAGACTGCAATTTTGAAAGTATGGTAGGTAAGTCATACTAACTAAAGGAGATAGGTTCAAGTAAGTATCTTTTTTTTTTTTTGCGGTATGCGGGCCTCTCACTGTCGTGGCCTCTCCCGTTGCGGAGCACAGGCTCCGGATATGCTGGCTCAGCGGCCATGGCTCACGGGCCCAGCCGCTCCGCGGCATGTGGGATCTTCCCGGACTGGGGCGCGAACCCGTGTCCCCTGCATCGGCAGGCGGACTCTCAACCACTGCGCCACCAGGGAAGCCCCAAGTAAGTATCTTAAAAACAGCCAAAAGTGACAACTGACAACGAGAGGAAAAATGATTTTAAACCAAACATCCACAATCACACCCACCCACCAACACGATTTCATTTTGTCCTGACAATACAATGAGATAGAAATTACTGTCCCAACTTAGAAATGGGAAAGATAGGGCTGAAGGGGCCTAAATATCATCTTCTAAGTCTCCAGGTCCCTGTGTGTCTGACATAAAGATGACGTTGCTTCTCTTTTTAAAAACTCCCAGAATGAACCTAAAAGGCTTCAGAAAGCAATGAATTGAAACTGCCACAGTTAGTGACCACTGACTGTGTGTTAAGACTATGCTAGATGACACAGGGACTATGAAGATGAATCAGATGTTCATGCTGCCCCTAGGAAGCTCCTCAGTTTAAATACATAGATATTTTAAATAAATATTTTAAACGAACATTTAAATAACAAATATCACAGAAAAGATACAAAAGTTGTAAGGAGTCTTAAAGAGGAGAAATATTTGCTTCTAACTGGAAAGATAGGAGGGTTTTTTTGTTTTGTTTAGAAAAGAAGCCATGTGAGATGGGTAGCAAAAGATCGGTAGGGTGTGGTAGGTGGATGGGAAGGAAAGGAGAAGGGAGGAATTCTAGGCTCAAGAAAGAACACGAAAAAATGCAAAGAGGTGAGGAAGCTCATGACATGTATCCTAGATTTCAAGAAAAACTAAAATACATGAAGAGCCAGGAGAGATAAAATTGGAAAGATAGCTAGACCATCAGTTATATATTTCTACAACATTCTCTAACAGGAATTTGGCTTTGCCTTGGGGACACTGGCAGCTTTTCCAAGTGGTGACTGTGGTCTTTTTCTTATCTCTTGCAACACTGGGCCTGGAGTTAGGTGTCCTCCTTGATCCTTACCACTTCCAGACCTCTGTAATTCCTTAAAATCACTCAACTCTGAATTTCAGATCATTAAACTCTATTATCCACTACCCTTCCTTATTGCAGTCACCGATCTCATATATAGCTCCTGGTTCCTTGTTCTTTCCAACATCACACAGTTGTCAAAATTCTTAGTAATTTCAAAATCTATATAGATGTATCTTCCAATAGTTGCCTTGATATCCTTTCTTCCAATAATTTTCACCTCCATTCTCCTTTAACTAGTCAGTTCAATGGCCACAGTCATATCTAGTCGAAATACAGGGGGCACTGCCCACCACTCCCCACCCCTCCAAGTATATTTAGAAATGTGTGTGTGGGGAAGTACTTTTTGGTCATCATACTGAATGGAAAGTAATGATTGTACTTGGTAGGTGGTGGCCACGTTTGGTACATATCCTGGAACACTGAAAACTAAAAATGCTCTAGCTAGACCTTACTCAGACACCAACAATTTTTCAGATCTATAAACAACTGATCTGATCACCTTTTCCTCATCTTTCATCCTCTCTCACATCCCTTCATAACCAGCTTAGGTTGTGTCTCAATATTCCCTTATCCCTTTGTTTAGTAATACACATCTGACAAAATTCTAATCCTGTTTAACCAAATTCTCCATGCCTGTACCACTGCACTTATAAAGTAGTGGGAGAAAACTTTTAACCACATCAACTGGTTTAATTGTAATTAAGTATTGCTAAGCTCAAGTAGGGTGTTAGAGCTGCTTGACAGTCATAACCATATTTTCCTACTCTACACATTTTCCTAGATCTTTGTTTCTCAACACGTGATTCATGGACTAAGTATCACCTAGGAACTTACTAGAAATGCAGAAATTCAAGCCCTACTCTAAATCTCTATGTATCAGAACATGAACCAAATGATCTCCAGGTGATTTACAGGTACATTAAAGTTTGTGAAGCTATGTCCTAGATGATTACTTCAGACCCTCTCCTGGTCTTAGATTTCCAGCACTTCCTCTCCATTCCCCACACTCTACTATTGATTTTACTTTCTGTTTCACTGAGAAAACAGAAGCAAACAAAGGACAACTTCCAGAAGCTATTCATCTATTATTCACCTGCCTATATCATGTCTCTACACTCTGCTTTCCCTGTTAACATAGGTTAACTATTGGTTCAGTTGACTGAATGAAATCCTCACCCTGAGCACTAGATCCTATTTATCTATTCCCATCTGTTCAAGGACATTGACCCAGTACTTCGGTTCCTCACCTTGAATTATTATTTTTCCCACCTTCAATGGATTAGTCACACACATGCTTTGTTTCTCTCACCTTAAAACAAAACCCCTAAAATTCCCAAAAAACAAAAAAAAACCATCATCCTACTATCCTCTCTTGACCCCATACTCGGCACCAACATTTCTTATCAACACCCTTTAAAAGAGTTTTTAGTATCAACTGTCTCCAATTATTCTTCTCCCACTCTCTTAAACTCACTATCAAGCTTTTGCATCTATCCCTTCACTAAAACTGCTCATCAATGCCACCCAACAACTCTGTTTAAAAAAGACTCCTTAAATGTCTGATATAAATAGCCCTAACATAAAATCCATTTCAGAAATAAGCCAGCACCAAACACTGTACCATTCCAGTCAGTTGGAATAAAGCTTGAAAATAAACTCTACCTATTTTCCACAAATATAATCATGTTTTTAAAAAGAAAATAAACTACCACAATAGCTTTATTAGTTAATAATGCTTACCTGGCTGAACATGGGTAGCCTGTAAGAAGTATTTCAAAGCTCTCTCAAAGTTCTTTTCATTTTCCAGAGCATGACCCACATTATTCCATAATTTGGCATTATTTTTATTTACCTTAAATATGGAAGTACAGATAGAAATTAGTTAAATTAAAAAAAATGAGTCTAATTAACACAGATTTTGTTTGGTATACTATTAGGAATGGAGTACTCCATAGAAATGTCCATGAACAGATGAAGTGGGTAAAAAGGTACAAACTTCTAGCTTTAAGATAAGTAAGGTCTGAGGATGTAATGTACAGCATGGTGACTATAGTTAACAATACTGTAACTATATGAGGTAATGGATGTTAACTTATTCTGGTAGTCATTTTATACACACACACACACACATGCATATAATCATTATATTGTACACCTTAAAGACAAAGTTATATGTCAATTATATCTCAATAAAACTGGAAAATAATCATTCCGATTTCTTCCAGAAAAAAAATGTGTATATATATGTGTCTATGTATGTATACATACAACTCCAATTAACATGGATATCTGTTTGGTATATTATTAGGAATGGAGTGTTCCATGGAGATAAGGAAGAAGTCAAAAGAACACTGCTTCATGAAGTTTACCCTCTCCTCCCTTTCAACATTAAAATACTAAAACCACAGTTTATCTACTTTACATGTTAAAATTTTACTAAAACTTTTATTTCATCAAAACATAGAACTGTTTGAAAACTCCTGCTCTATTATTTATGTTCTTTTGGGAAAGACAGAATTTGAACAAGTGAATATGTTTAAACACTGCACTGATGACTTATTTTGAGGCTCGACATAAAGCTATTTATGTAGTCTATTATGGTAATGGGAACCCTGGCGAGCACAGAAACAGCCAAAAGGAAGTTAAGAATTCAGAGATTTGAAGACAGGGAGCATCTGAAAAAAAATCACTGCTTATAACTTTTGCAGAAAACAAATTTTGTGACTTATTCTCATTTATGCTGCCCATTCTATAAAAATGCAGTATCACTCCTTTCTGTCAGTTCCTATCTTTCCTACAGTATTATAACCATTGGTTATTCTCCATATGGAAGGGCACCATTTTTTTTTTTTTTTTTTTTTTGCAGTACGCGGGCCTCTCACTGTTGTGGCCTCTCCCGTTGCGGAGCACAGGCTCCGGACGCGCAGGGTCAGCGGCCATGGCTCACGGGCCCAGCCGCTCCACGGCATGTGGGATCTTCCCGAACCGGGGCACGAACCCGCGTCCCCTGCATCGGCAGGCGGACTCTCAACCACTGCGCCACCAGGGAAGCCCAGGGCACCATTTTTTGCCATGTATTTTATTTCATTCAATCTAAGATGCCATCAATTATAAGGTTCACCATTATTTTAGGTACCATTAAGAAAGAAAAAAGGTCACTAATTAATTGTAAAATGCCTTTTACTGTAAGATTTATTCTGATTTCAGAGATGTTAAAAGGTTTAAATAAATAAAAAGGTACACCTTAAGAACCAATGAAACAAAAGCATTCATATTTAAACATTTTATCATTTGAGTGTCTAACAACGGTATAGCATTTGTGCAATTATTCACATATGCTCTAGACATACACCTAAGCACTAGTCAGGGCACTAGTTATGGTATATATTATACGAAGAAAAAATTCTTTTTATTAATTTTGTGGTGAAGTACTTAACATTGACAGTTAACTGCCTAGTTAAAAGTAAAGTTAAAACACTGTATCAGGGATGGCTATAAGAAATAATTGATGACATATTCTGAATAATACTTTACCTTCAAGGCTGACATAAACAGCGTATATTCAGACTCCCAATCCCAATTTCTATGGAGTGTTTTTAAGGCATGAGTGAGTATCACCATAGACAGACAAACCCAGGATAACTTTTTTAATACACTATTTAAGAAAAAAAAAAGCAGAACAAAAGAAACATTGTCTACATCACCAAAACAGAGGTAAGAAATATGCTAAATATCTCTAAATATAATGTTTGAATTTATTCTAAAGATTAGGGATTGTTCTAATAATCATCCAACTTGAGAGGGAACAACACTGAAAAACTTAAATATTATGAACACTTATACACTTATACTTCACTCTTCAATTACATTAAATATTTCAATATTTGCCTTTATTTCAAAAATTTTGTTTTGATTTAATGACAAAAAATTGATAAAACCAATTTTTAATTGTGAATTTTTATATTTAGAGTTCTTTTGTACCATTTACCTATAACTTCCATATTAGTAGTGTTTATAAAGGGTCAATCTTATCCCCGGCTATATTTAAAAACATTATTGTTTTACAATAAACACCACAGATTATCACGGTATTCTTGAAGAATTTTACACTTTAAAGTAGAATTATTTATTAAAAGTCATAGTAAAATTAACTCTATGAAATAGATGTAAATTACTTATATAGCTTTAGGTTAATCATTTGGGACTGAATTTCTCAGTTAAAAATGATGGTTATGCAGAGATCAGTTCAAGATGGCAGAGTAGAAGGATGTGCTCTCACCCCCTCTTGTGAGAACACTGGAATCACAACTAACTGCTGAACAATCACCAACAGGAAGACACTGGAAGTCACCAAAAAAGATACCCCATATCCAAAGACAAATGAGAAGCCAATGAGACAGTGGGGGGGGCGCGATCACAATAAAATCAAATCCCATAACTGCTGGGTAGGTGACTCACAAACTGGAGAATACTTATACCACAGAAGTCCACCCACTGGAGAGAAGGTTCTAAGCCCCACGTCAGGCTTCCCAACCTGGGGATCCAGCAACGGGAAAGGAATTCCTAGAGTATCAGACTTTGAAGGTTAGTGGGATTTGACTGAAGGACTCCGACACGACTGAGGGAAACAGACACTCTACTCTTGGAGGGCACACACGAAGTAGTGTGTGCACTGGGACACAGGGGAAGGAGGAGTGACCCCATAGGAGACTGAACCAGACCTATCTGCTAGTGCTGGAGGGTCTCCTGCAGAGGCAGGGTGAGGCTGTGGCTCACCGTGAGGACAAGGACACTGGCAGCAGAAGTTCTGGGAAGTACCCCTTGGCGGGAGACCTCCATTACCGCCATTACCCCACCAAAGAGCTGAGTAGGCTCCAGTGTTGGGTGGCCTCAGGCCAAACAACCAACAGGGAGGAAACCCAGCACCACCCATCAGTAGAGAAGCAGATTAAAGTTTTACTGAACTCTACCCATCACCAGCCTCTCCCATCAGGAAACTTGCAAAGCCTCTGAGACAGCCTCATCCACCAGAAGCAAGAAAAACTACAATCCTACAGCCTGTGGAACAAAAACCACATTCACAGAAAGATAGACAAAATGAAAAGGCAGAGGGCTATGTACCAGATGAAGGAACAAGATAAAACCCCAGAAAAACAACTAAATGAAGTGGAGATAGGCAACCTTCCAGAAAAATAATTCAGAATAATGATAGTGAAGATGATCCAGGACCTCGGAAAAAGAATGGAGGCAAAGATCGAGAAGATGCAAGAAATGTTTAACAAAGACCTAGAAGAATTAAAGAACAAACAAACAGAGATGAACAATACAATAACTGAAATGAAAACTACACTAGAAGGAATCAATAGCAGAATAACTGAGGCAGAAGTACGGATAAGTGACCTGGAAGACAGAATGGTGGAATTCACTGCTGTGGAGCAGAATAAAGAAAAAGGAATGAAAAGAAATGAAGACAGCCTAAGAGACCTCTGGGACAACACTAAACACAACAACATTCGCATTACAGGGGTGCCAGAAGGAGAAGAGAGAGAGAAGGGACCTGAGAAAATATTTGAAGAGATTATAGTCGAAAAATTCCCTAACATGGGAAAGAAAATAGCCACCCAAGTCCAGGAGGCGCAGAGTCCCATACAGGATAAACCCAAGGAGACACAAGACGAGAGACATATTAATCAAATTGGCAAAAATTAAAGACAAAGAAAAATTACTGAAAGCAGGAAGGGAAAAACAACAAATAACATATAAGGGAACTCCCATAAGTTTAACAGCTGATTTCTGAGCAGAAACTCTACAAGCCAGAGGGGAGTGGCATGATATACTTAAAGTGATGAAAGGGAAAAACCTACAACCAAGATTACTCTACCCAGCAAGGATCTCATTCAGATTCCATGGAGAAATCAAAAGCTTTACAGACAAGCAAAAGCTAAGAGAATTCAGCACCACCAAACCAGCTCTACAACAAATGCTAAAGGAACTTCTCTAAGTGGGAAACACAAGAGAAGAAAAGGACCTACAAAAACAAACCCCCCAAAATTAAGAAAATGGTAATAGGAAAATACATATCGATAATTATCTTAAACGTGAATGGATTTAATGCTCCAACCAAAAGACATAGGCCTGCTGAATGGATACAAAAACAAGACCCATATATATGCCGTCTACAAGAGACCCACTTCAGACCTAGGGACACATACAGACTGAAAGTGAGGGGATGGAAAAAGATATTCCATGTAAATGGAAATCAAAAGAAAGCTGGAGTAGCAATACTCATATCAGACAAAATACTTTAAAATGAAGAATGTTACAAGAGGCAAGGAAGGACACCACATAATGATCAAGGGACGAATCCAAGAAGAAGATATAACAATTAGAAATATACATGCACCCAACATAGGAGCACCTCAATACATAAGGAAACTGCTAACAGCTATAAAAGAGGAAATCAACAGTAACACAGTAATAGAGGGGGACTTTAACACCTCACTTCACCAATGGACAGATCATCCAAACAAAATTAATAAGGAAACACAAGCTTTAAATGACACAATAGATCAGACAGATTTAATTGATATTTATAGGACATTCCATCCAAAAGCAGCAGATTACACATTCTTCTCAAGTGTGCATGGAATATTCTCCAGGATAGATCACATCTTGGGTCACAAATCAAGCCTCAGTAAATTTAAGAAAATTGAAATCATATCAAGCATGTTTTCTCACGACAGCGTTATGAGATTAGAAATGAATTACAGGGGAAAAAAACGTAAAAAACACAAACACATGGAGGCCAAACAATACGTTACTATATAACCAAGAGATCACTGAAGAAATCAAAGAGGAAATCAAAAAATAACTAGAGTCAAATGACAATGAAAACAGGATGACCCAAAAACTACAGGATGCAGCAAAAGCTGTCTAAGAGGGAAGTTTATAGCAATGCAAGCCTACCTCAAGAAACAAGAAAAATCTCAAATAAATAATCTAACCTTACACTTAAAGGAACTAGAGAAAGAAGAACAAACAAAATCCAAACTTAGCAGAAGGAAAGAAATCATAAAGACCAGAGCAGAAATAAATGAAATAGAAACAAAGAAAACAATAGCAAAGAGCAATAAAGCTAAATCTGGTTCTTTGAGAAGATAAACAAAATTGATAAACCATTAGCCAGACTCATCAAGAAAAGGAGGGAGGGCTTCCCAGGTGGCGCAGTGGTTGAGAGTCCACCTGCCGATGCAAGGGACACGGGTTCGTGCCCCAGTCCAGGAAGATCCCACATGCCGCGGAGCGGCTGGGCCCGTGAGCCACGGCTGCTGAGCCTGGGCGTCCGCAGCCTGTGCTCCGCAACAGGAGAGGCCACAACAGTGAGAGGCCAGCGTACCGCAAAAAAAAAAAAAAAAAAAAAGAAAAGAAAAAGAGGGAGAGGACTCAAATCAATAAAATTAGACATGAAAAAGGAGAAGTTACAACAGACACCACAGAAATACAAAGCATCCTACGAGACAACTACAAGCAACTCTATGCCAATAAAATGGACAACCTGGAAGAAATGGACAAATTCATAGAAAGGTATAACCTTCCAAGACTGAACCAGGAAGAAATAGAAAATATGAACAGACCAATCACAAGTAATAAAATTGAAACTGTGATTAAAAATCTTCCAACAAACAGAAGTCCAGGACCAGATGGCTTCACAGGTGAATTCTATCAAACATTTAGAGAAGAGCTAACACCCAACCTTCTCAAACTCTTCCAAAAAATTGCAGAGGAAGGAACACTGCCAAACTCATTCTATGAGGCCACCATCACCCTGATACCAAAACCAAAGATACTACTAAAAAAGAAAATTACGGGCCAATATCACTGATGAATATAAATGCAAAAACCTTCAACAAAATACTAGCAAACAAAATCCAACAACACATTAAAAGGATCACACACCATGATCAAGTGGGATATATCCCAGAGATGCAAGGATTCTTCAATATACGCAAATCAATCAATGTGATACACCATATTAACAAATTGAAGAAAACCATATGATCATCTCAATAGACGTAGAAAAAGCATTTGACAAAATTCAACACCCCATTTATGATAAAAACTCTCCAGAAAGTGGGCACAGAGGGAACCTACCTCAACATCATAAAGGCCATATACGACAAACCCACAGCAAACATCATTCTCAATGGTGAAAACCTGAAAGCATTTCCTGCAAGACCAGGAACAAGACAAGGATGTCGGAGACCTGGAAGATGGCGGAAGAGTAAGACGCGGAGATCACCTTCCTCTCCACAGATACACCAGAAATACATCTACGCGTGGAACAACTCCTACGGAGCACCTACTGAACGCTGGCAGAAGACCTCAGACCTCCCAAAAGGCAAGGAACCCCCCACGTACCTGGTTAGGGCAAAAGAAAAAACTAAACAGAGACAAAAGGATAGGGACGGGTCCTGCACCAGCGGGAGAGAGCTGTGAAGGAGGAAAAGTGTCCACACACTAGGAAGCCCCTTCGCGGGTGGAGACTTCGGGAGGCAGAGTGGGGGAGCTTGGGAGCCGCGGAGGAGAGCACAGCAACAGGGGTGCGGAGCGCAAAGCGGACAGATTCCAGCGCAGAGGATCGGGCCGACCGGCACTCACCAGCCGAGAGGCTTGTCTGCTCGCCCGCTGGGGCGGGCGGGACTGGGAGCTGAGGCTCCGGCTTTTGTCGGAGCGCCGGGAGAGGACTGAGGTTGGCGGCGTAAACACAGCCTGCAGGGCGTTGGTGCGCCGCAGCTGGCCGGGAGAGAGTCCGCGGAGGGGTCTGGACCTGCCGAAGAGGCAAGAGACTTTTACGTCCCTCTTTGTTTCCTGGTGCACGAGGAGAGGGGATTAAGAACGCTGCTTGAGAGAGCTCCAGGGACGGGCGCGAGCCGCTGCTAAGAGTGCGGAGCCCAGAGACGGACATGGGACACATGGGACGCTAAGGCCGCTGCTGCCGCCGCCAGGAGGCCTCTGTGCGAACACAGGTCACTAGCCACACGCCCTTCCGGGGTGCCTGTGCAGCCCGCCACTGCCAGGGTCCCGGGATCCAGGGACGGCTCCCCCGGGAGAACGCACGGCGCGCCTCAGGCTGCAACGTCACGCCGGCCTCTGCCGCTGCAGGCCCGCCCCACACTCCGTGACCCTCCCTCCCCCCCCACCCCCCCCCCCCGGGCCTGGGTGAGCCAGAGCCTCCGAATCAGCAGCTCCTTTAACCCCGTCCTGTCTGAGCAAAGAACAGACGCCCTCCGGCGACCTACACGCACAGGCGGGGCCAAATCCAAAGCTGAGCCCCTGGGAACTGTGAGAACAAAGAAGAGAAAGGGAAATCTCTCCCAGCAGCCTCAGAAGCAGCGGATTAAAGCTCCACAATCAACTTGATATACCCTGCATCTGTGGAATACCTGAATAGACAACGAATCATCCCAAATTAAGGAGCCCTGTGGATGAAAGGCTCTTGGTGCTGCAGCCAGGAGTCAGTGCTGTGCCTCTGAGGTGGGAGAGCCAACTTCAGGACACTGGTCCACAAGAAGCCTCCCAGCCGCACATAATATCAAACAGCAAAAATCTCCGAGAGATCTCCATCTCAATGCCAGCACCCAGCTTCACTCAACGACCAGCAAGCTACAGTGCTGGACATCCTATGCCAAACAACTAGCAAGACAGGAACACAACCCCACCCATTAGCAGAGAGGCTGCCCAAAATCATAATAAGTCTACAGACACCCCAAAACACACCACCAGACGTGGACCTGCCCACCAGAAAGACAAGATGCAGCCTCATCCACCAGAACACAGGCACTAGTACCCTCCACCAGGAAGCCTACACAACCCACTGAACCAACCTTAGCCACTGGGGACAGACACAAAAAACAACAGGAACTACGAACCTTCAGCCTGCAAAAAAGGAGACCCCAAACACAGTAAGATAAGCAAAATGAAAAGACAGAAAAACACACAGCAGATGAAGGAGCAAGATAAAAACCCACCAGACCTAACAAATGAAGAGGAAATAGGCAGTCTACCTGAAAAAGAATTCAGAATAATGATAGTAAGGTTGATCCGAAATCTTGGAGATAGAATGGACAATAGAATGGACAAATTGCAAGAATCAGTTAACAAGGACCTAGAAGAACTAAAGATGAAACAAGCAACGATGAACAACACAATAAATGAAATTAAAAGTACTCTAGATGGGATCAATAGCAGAATAACTGAGGCAGAAGAACGGATAAGTGACCTGGAAGATAAAATAGTGGAAATAACTACTGCAGAGCAGAATAAAGAAAAAAGAATGAAAAGAACTGAGGACAGTCTCAGAGACCTCTGGGACAACATTAAACGCACCAACATTCGAATTATAGGGGTTCCAGAAGAAGAAGAGAAAAAGAAAAGGACTGAGAAAATATTTGAAGAGATTATAGTTGAAAACTTCCCTAATATGGGAAAGGAAATAGTTAATCAAGTCCAGGAAGCACAGAGAGTCCCATACAGGATAAATCCAAGGAGAAATACGCCAAGACACATATTAATCAAACTGTCAAAAACTAAATACAAAGAAAACATATTAAAAGCAGCAAGGGAAAAACAACAAATAACACACAAGGGAATCCCCATAAGGTTAACAGCTGATCTTTCAGCAGAAACTCTGCAAGCCAGAAGGGAGTGGCAGGACATATTTAAAGTGTTGAAGGAGAAAAACCTGCAACCAAGATTACTCTACCCAGCAAGGATCTCATTCAGATTTGATGGAGAAATTAAAACCTTTACAGACAAGCAAAAGCTGAGAGAGTTCAGCACCACCAAACCAGCTCTACAACAACTGCTAAAGGAACTTCTCTAGGCAAGAAACACAAAAGAAGGAAAGGACCTACAATAACGAACCCAAAACAATTAAGAAAATGGGAATAGGAACACACATATCGATAATTACCTTAAATGTAAATGGACTAAATGCTCCCACCAAAAGACACAGATTGGATGAATGGATACAAAAACAAGACCCATATATTTGCTGTCTACAAGAGACCCACTTCAGACCTAGAGACACATACAGACTGAAAGTAAGGGGATGGAAAAAGGTATTTCATGCAAATGGAAACCAAAAGAAAGCTGGAGTAGCAATTCTCATATCAGACAAAATAGACTTTAAAACAAAGACTATTAGAAGAGACAAAGAAGGACACTACATAATGATCAAGGGATCGATCCAAGAGGAAGATATAACAATTGTAAATATTTATGCACCCAACATAGGTGCACCTCAATACATAAGGCAAATACTGACAACCATAAAAGGGGAAATTGACAGTAACACATTCATAGTAGGGGACTTTAACACCCCACTTTCACCAATGGACAGATCATCCAAAATGAAAATAAATAAGGAAACACAAGCCTTAAATGATACATTAAACGAGATGGAGTTAATTGATATTTATAGGACATTCCATCCAAAAACAACAGAATACACATTTTTCTCAAGTGCTCATGGAACATTCTCCAGGATAGATCATATCTTGGGTCACAAATCAAGCCTTGGTAAACTTAAGAAAATTGAAATTGTATCAAGTATCTTTTCTGACCACAGCGCCATGAGACTAGATATCAATTACAGGAAAAGATCTGTAAAAAATACAAACACATGGAGGCTAAACAATACACTACTTAATAATGAAGTGATCACTGAAGAAATCAAAGAGGAAATCAAAAAATACCTAGAAACAAATGACAATGGAGACACAACGACCCAAAACCTGTGGGATGCAGCAAAAGCAGTTCTAAGGGGGAAGTTTATAGCAATACAAGCCCACCTTAAGAAGCAGGAAACATCTCGAATAAACAACCTAACTTTGCACCTCAAGCAATTAGAGAAAGAAGAACAAAAAAACCCCAAAGCTAGCAGAAGGAAAGAAATCATAAAAATCAGATCAGAAATAAATGAAAAAGAAATGAAGGAAACAATAGCAAAGATCAATAAAACTAAAAGCTGGTTCTTTGAGAAGATAAACAAAATAGATAAACCACTAGCCAGACTGATCAAGAAAAAAAGGGAGAAGACTCAAATCAATAGAATTAGAAATGAAAAAGGAGAGGTAACAACTGACACTGCAGAGATAAAAGAGATCATGAGAGATTACTACAAGCAACTCTATGCCAATAAAATGGACAATCTGGAAGAAATGGACAAATTCTTAGAAATGCACAACCTGCCAAGACTGAATCAGGAAGACATAGAAAATATGAACAGACCAATCACAAGCACTGAAATTGAAACTGTGATTAAAAATCTTCCAACAAAGAAAAGCCCAGGACCAGATGGCTTCACAGGCGAATTCTATCAAACATTTAGAGAAGAGCTAACACCTATCCTCCTAAACTCTTCCAAAATATAGCAGAGGGAGGAACACTCCCAAACTCATTCTACGAGGCCACCATCACCTTGATACCAAAACCAGACAAGGATGTCACAAAGAAAGAAAACTACAGGCCAATATCACTGATGAACATAGATGCAAAAATCCTCAACAAAATACTAGCAAACAGAATCCAACAGCACATTAAAAGGATCATACACCATGATCAAGTGGGGTTTATTCCAGGAATGCAAGGATTCTTCAATATACGCAAATCTATCAATGTGATAAACCATATTAACAAACTGAAGGATAAAAACCATATGATCATCTCAATAGATGCAGAGAAAGCTTTTGACAAAATTCAACACCCATTTATGGTAAAAACCCTGCAGAAAGTAGGCATAGAGGGAACTTTCCTCAACATAATAAAGGCCATATATGACAAGCCCACAGCAAACATCATCCTCAATGGTGAAAAACTGAAAGCATTTCCACTAAGATCAGGAACAAGACAAGGTTGCCCACTCTCACCACTCTTATTCAACATAGTTTTGGAAGTTTTAGCCACAGCAATCAGAGAAGAAAAGGAAATAAAAGGAATCCAAATCGGAAAAGAAGAAGTAAAGCTGTCACTGTTTGCAGATGACATGATCCTATACATAGAGAACCCTAAAGATGCCACCAGAAAACTACTAGAGCTAATCAATGAATTTGGTAAGGTGGCAGGATACAAAATTAATGCACAGAAATCTCTGGCATTCCTATATACTAATGATGAAAAATCTGAAAGTGAAATCAAGAAAACACTCCCATTTACCATTGCAACAAAAAGAATAAAATATCTAGGAATAAACCTACCTAAGGAGACAAAAGATCTGTATGCAGAAAATTATAAGACACTGATGAAAGAAATTAAAGATGATACAAAGAGATGGAGAGATATACCATGTTCTTGGATTGGAAGAATCAACATTGTGAAAATGACTCTACTACCCAAAGCAATCTATAGATTCAATGCAATCCCTATCAAACTACCACTGGCATTTTTCACAGAACTAGAACAAAAAATTTTGCAATTTGTATGGAAACACAAAAGACCCCGAATAGCCAAAGCAATCTTGAGAACGAAAGAAGGAACTGGAGGAATCAGGCTCCCTGACTTCAGACTATACTACAAAGCTATAGTTATCAAGACGGTATGGTACTGGCACAAAAACAGAAAGATAGATCAATGGAACAGGATAGAAAGCCCAGAGATAAACCCACGCACATATGGTCACCTTATCTTTGACAAAGGAGGCAGAAATGTACAGTGGAGAAAGGACAGCCTATTCAATAAGTGGTGCTGGGAAAACTGGACAGCTACATGTAAAAGTATGAGATTAGATCACTCCCTAACACCATACACAAAAATAAGCTCAAAATGGATTAAAGACCTAAATGTAAGGCCAGAAACTATCAAACTCTTAGAGGAAAACATAGGCAGAACACTCTATGACATAAATCACAGCAAGGTCCTTTTTGACCCACCTCCTAGAGAAATGGAAATAAAAACAAAAATAAAGAAATGGGACCTAATGAAACTTAAAAGCTTTTGCGCAGCAAAGGAAACCATAAACAAGACCAAAAGACAACCCTCAGAATGGGAGAAAATATTTGCAAATGAAGTAAATGACAAAGGATTAATCTCCAAAATTTATAAGCAGCTCATGCAGCTTAATAACAGAAAAACAAACAACCCAATCCAAAAATGGGCAGAAGACCTAAATAGACATTTCTCCAAAGAAGATATACAGAGTGCCAACAAACACATGAAAGAATGCTCAACATCACTAATCATTAGAGAAATGCAAATCAAAACTACAATGAGATATCATTTCACACCAGTCAGAATGGCCATCATCAAAAAATCTAGAAACAATAAATGCTGGAGAGGGTGTGGAGAAAAGGGAACCCTCTTACACTGTTGGTGGGAATGTAAATTGATACAGCCACTGTGGAGAACAGTATGGAGGTTCCTTAAAAAGCTACAAATAGAACTACCATATGACCCAGCAATCCCACTACTGGGCATATACCCTGAGAAAACCATAATTCAAAAAGAGTCATGTACCAAAATGTTCATTGCAGCTCTATTTACAATAGCCCAGAGATGGAAACAACCTAAGTGTCCAACATCGGATGAATGGATAAAGAAGATGTGGCACATATATACAATGGAATATTACTCAGCCATAAAAAGAGACGAAATTGAGCTATTTGTAATGAGGTGGATAGACCTAGAGTCTGTCATACAGAGTGAAGTAAGTCAGAAAGAGAGAGACAAATACCGTATGCTAACACATATATATGGAATTAAAAAAAAAAAAATGTCATGAAAAACCTAGGGGTGAAACAGGAATAAAGACACAGACTTACTAGAGAATGGACTTGAGGCTAAGGGGAGGGGGAAGGGTAAACGGTGACAAAGCGATAAAGAGGCATGGACATATATACACTACCAAATGTAAGGTAGATAGCTAGTGGGAAGCAGCCGCATAGCACAGGGAGATCAGCTCCGTGCTTTGTGACCGCCTGGAGGGGTGGGATAGGGAGGGTGGGAGGGAGGGAGACGCAAGCGGGAAGAGATATGGGAATATATGTATATATATAACTGATTCATTTTGTTGTGAAGCTGAAACTAACATACCATTGTAAAGCAATTATACTCCAATAAAGATGTTTAAAAAAAAAAAAAAAAAAGACAAGGATGTCCCCTCTCACCACTATATTCAACATAGTTTTGGAAGTCCTAGCCACTGCAATCAGAGAAGATAAAGAATAAAAGGAATACAAATTGGAAAAGACGAAGTAAAACTGTCACTGTTTGCAGATGACATGATACTATACATAGAGAATCCTAAGATGCCACCAGAAAACTACAAGAGCTAATCAATGAATTTGGTAAAGTTGCAGGACACAAAATTAATGCACAGAAATCTCTTGTATTCTGATACACTAATGATGAAAAATCTGAAAGAGAAATTAAGGAAACAATCCCATTTACCACTACAACAAAAAGAATACAACACCTAGGAATAAACCTACCTAGGGAGACAAAAGACTCATATTCAGAAGACTATAAGACACTGATGAAAGAAATTAAAGGTGATACCAACAGATGGAGAGATATACCATGTTCTTGGATTGGAAGAATCAATATTGTGAAAATGACTATACTATCCAAAGCAATCTACAGATTCAATGCAATCCCTATCAAATTACCATTGGCATTTTTTACTAGAACTAGAACAAAAAAATCTTAAAATTTATATGGAGACACAAAAGATGCTGAATAGCCACAGCAGTCCTGAGGGAAAAAAACAGAGCTGGAGGAATCAGACTCCCTGATTTCAGACTATACTACAAAGCTACAGTAATCAAGACAATATGGTTATGGCATAAAAACAGAAATATAGATCAATGGAACAGGACAGAAAGCCCAGAGATAAATCCACGCACCTAGGGTCAACTAATCTATGACAAAGGATGCAAGAATATACAATGGAGAAAAGACAGCCTCTTCAATAAGTGGTGCTGGGAAAACTGGACAGCTACATGTAAAAGAGTGAAATTAGAACACTCTCTAACACCATACACAAAAATAAACTCAAAATGGATTAGAGGGCTTCCTTGGTGGCGCAGTGGTTGAGAGTCCGCCTGCTGATGCAGGGGACACAGGTTCATGGCCCGGTCCGGAAGGATCCCACATGCCGCAGAGTGGCTGGGCCCGTGAGCCATGGCCGCTGAGCCTGCGTGTCCGGAGCCTGTGCTCCACGACAGGAGAGGCCACAACAGTGAGAGGCCCGCAAAAAAAAAAAAAAAAAAAAAAAAAATGGATTCGAGACCTAAATGTGAGACCGGACACTATAAAACTCTTAGAGGAAAACATAGGAAGAACACTCTTTGTCATAAATCACAGCAAGATCTTTTTTGATCCACCTCCTAGAGTAATGGCAATAAAAACAACAATAAACAAATGGGACCTAATGAAACTTCAAAGCTTTTGCACAGCAAAGGAAACCATAAATAAGATGCACATACAACCCTCAAAATGGGAGAAAATATTTGCAAATGAATCAACGGACAAAGGATTAATCTCCAGAATATATAAACAGTTCATGCAGCTCAATATTAAAAAACCAAACAACCCAATCCAAAAATGGGCAGAACACCTAAATAGACATTTCTCCAAAAAAGACATACAGATGGCCAAGAAGCACATGAAAAGCTGTTCAACATCACAAATTATTAGAGAAATGCAAATCAAAACTACAATGAGGTATCACCGCACACCAGTTAGAATGGGCATCATCAGAAAAGCTAAAAACAAGAAATGCTGGAGAGGGTGTGGAGAAAAGGGAACCCTCTTGCACTGTTGTTGGGAATGTAAATTGATACAGTCACTATGGAGAACAGTATGGAGATTCCTTAAAAAACTAAAAATAGAACTAACATATGACCCAGCAATCCCACTACTGGGCATATACCCTGAGGAAACCATAATTCAACAAGAGACATGTACCACAATGTTCATTGCAGCTCTATTTACACTGGCCAGGACATGGAAGCAACCTAAGTGTCCATCAACAGATGAATGGATAAAGAAGATGTGGCACATATATACAATGGAATACTACTCAGCCATAAAAAGAAACGAAATTGGGTTATTTGTAGTGAGGTGGATGGACCTAGAGTCTGTTATACAGAGTGAAATAAGTCAGAAAGAGAAAAACAAATACCATACACTAACACATATATATGGAATCTAAGGAAAAAAATGGTCATGAAGAACCTAGTGGCAAGACAGGAAGAAAGACACAGACCTACTAGAGAATGGACTTGAGGATACGGGCAGGCAGAAGGGTAAGCTGTGACAAAGTGAGAGACTGGCATGGACATATACACTACCAAATGTAAAATAGATAGGTAGTGGCAAGCAGCTGCATAGCACAGGGAGATCAGCTTGGTGCTCTGTGACCACCTAGAGGGATGGGATAGGAGGGTGGGAGGGAGGGAGACGCAAGAGGGAAGAGAAATGGGAACTTATGTATATGTATAATTGATTCACTTTGTTATAAAGCAGAAACTAACACAGCAATGTGAAGCAATTATACTCCAATAAAGATGTTAAAAAAAACTGAGAAAAATGATTAATTTAACTACTGTATATTAAATTTGCATTAAAACAAAACAAAAAAAAGACGCATGCACCCCAATGTTCACTGCAGCACTATTTACAACAGCTACGTCATGGAAGCAACCTAAATGCCGATCGACAGATGAATGGATAAAGATGTGGCACATATATACAATGGAATATTACTCAGCCATAAAAAGGAACGAAATTGGGTCATATGTAGAGACGTGCATGAATCTAGAGACTGTCATACAGAGTGAGGTAAGTCAGAAAGAGAAAAACAAATATCGTATATTAACGCATATATGTGGAACCTAGAAAAATGGTACAGATGAACCAGTTTGCAGGGCAGAAATTGAGACACAGATATAGAGAACAAACATATGGAAACCAACAGGGGGTGAACAGTGGGGAGTGGGGATGGGGGATGTGGTGTGATGAATTGGGAGATTGGCGATGACATATATACACTAATATCTATAAAGTGGATAACTAATAAGAACCTGCTGTATAAAAAAATAAAATAAAATTCAAAAAAATTTAAAAAAATTAAAATGATGGTTATAATTCAATAATCCCTATGATCTTATTTAGTATTAATAGTATTAATGTTCTCTGAGTCTGTGCTTTTTGTCTCAGTAAAAGAGTTCAATTTCTTTCATTTTGATAGATCCACTTAACCAGGATAATAGTGTGTGGATCAGAAGGAACATGGACATTGGAAGTAGTCAGGTGTAAATCTGAATCAAGACTCTGCTGTTGACTAGCTGCATGGTCTTGTGTAATTCAGGTAACTTGTATGAGCTTCAATTTTCAAATGTGCAAAATGGAATTAAGGAGTGTCAAGATTAAATGAGAAAAATCTAAAGAGTGTATCCTGGAGTTGGTACGTGATAGGCACTCCAAAATTGGTAGTGAGTATAACTGGATATATGGATAGAAGCTAAGAGAAAAGGTTTGGTAGATGGCATTGAAAATTGTAATCATGGATGAGATCATCCAGGGAGAACATGCAATGTGAGGAAAATGGCTATTAGTAAAACTCTGAGAAATAAAAAATATTTAAAGAGCAGGTGCAGCAGGGAGAATCTGAAAACTGAGCAGAAATGAACAAATGTGGAAGAGAATCAGGACAGAGACTTTTTATACATGCCAGGGAAATAAAATTTAAATAAAAGCATTGACTGGATTTAGCTATGAGAGGAAATTTGTTACATGTTAGTAAAGTGACATAGAGAGAAGTCAGAATTCTGTGGGTTGAAGGGTGACTGGAAAGTAAGAAAAAGGAGATAGTGACTATTCTGTTCCTTAACTATTGGTTTAAGGTAATTAGGACATGGTGGTTACGATGAAGCAAGAAATTACAGATTGCCTTCTATATGCATTTTACATATATTAACCTGATATAACTCACTTAAGGAAGAAGACTGTTATCTGAGTTCACTGCATATGGAAGTAGCAATGATCACCTGAAACTTTAGTCTCAATAATATTCTATTTTGCATTTGGGTCTGACTGAAAGTTTGTTATGTCTCAGGCTGTAAAATAAAATTATATAAATATGAGGAAGACCACAGGATGAGGTAGGGGTCATGTAGCTTTCCTAACCTGAATTACAGACAATGAGGAGACTGTCAATGTGAAAAACAAGAAGGTATAAAATATGACATAAAAACTAAATAAACATTTTAAATACTTAAATGTATCATACTGAATTCTATAGTTAATAAGCATTAAACGCACTAACATTTTAATTCACCTTTTGTTTGATATTTTCTGCCATCCATGGGCTACCAAAATACAGAACCCCATGCTAGGAACATATAATACTCTCTCAGCAACAACAAATCCAACTGGGAAAAAAAGGTTTGATGCAGGAATAAACGGTAATGCCATTAAACAAAGTGCCTACAAAGAAAAAAAAGACATTTTATTAAATTAAAAAATATATGCACATAAACAGTCAAATCCAAATATTTTATCACTGAATTTGGATAATGTACTGGTGGACCATTTTTAATAATACTATAATGGATACTGATTTAAACATAAAGAAGGATGCTTAAGGATGGTAACAACAAACATGAGGAGGTATGTCAGCAAGGTGGAATGAAGACTTCTTGAATGCTAGAACTTATACCTAAGGCTCATTCAATTATCAATAAATAAAAAATATTTTTTGAAAATATATCTAAAATAAAAAACAGTAATTTTTATATATCTAACTTATGTGCTTGTGGTAAAAATAAATTGAGAGTAAAATATATTAGGTTTTAATAAAACTACAAATTGTAGGTTGATAAAATAGCCAAACATATCAGTTTTTATTATTTTACTACTATCTGTAATACTGGAAATTGATAAGGTACATTTCAGACAAGACAGTAGACTACTTCTATACATTACTTCAGCGTTACTTTGCATAGTATTCTGATGGGTCACATACAATTAACGGAGACTTAGTATATGTATAAAAATAAACCTGGTCCCTTTAAATCAACAGTCTTTTATTCTATAAGAATTTCTAAAATTCTAACGCTGTACACTGTGTTAGAAATAAACATCACAAAATGCTTAGACTTTTTGCCATTTTGAAAATGGGATGGCATATGGTTTCCAATTACAAAGCCATTACAAAAGATAAGACACAAATAACTAGCACACAAATAACTTATGGAAAGAAAAAAGTTGGTTGTCATTAGGACATCTGTTTCTATGGACATCTGCTTCCATATTTCATTACCCTGATTTGTTTTATAGTACCTAATGGAATAAACTTCAGAAGTTTGAGAGTCCTCTAACAGTTTGAGAGGAAGGAATGCCTATTTTATACTTTATTAGTAAAAATCGATGTAGAAATGTAAATACAGTGAAAAGAATACTTTCTCCATGAATCACAAATTAATAACTTATAATAATACAAGACTGAATCTGAAGAAAAGCACTACCATCAAATTGCTCAGTATCATATCAACTTATATGTCTGAAATTTTAGTGTTTTCTTTTTAATCAAAAAGGTAAAACATTAAGAGTGCATAATTCACTTTCCACTTCCCAGAAATGCTTGATTTAAAAACAACCAGCTAGCTGTGAAACAGAGATTTGTTTCTAAATACATGATCCTTTAAAAAAAATATATTCCCTATTAATTCATGGATGCCCTAAGGCAATTTCACCGGAAAAAATTAAAAGTTTTAAATTCAACCAAAGATGCATCACAGACTGATGCGTAAGCTACACAAAAAAGAAAAACCATCTCTCAAAAAAATCTGTTTTTTGAATAAGAAATGTCTCAATGATTAACTTACTCAGAAGTTCTAGTATGCTCTCTATTAACGTATGCCAACCAAGTTTACTGTAACGAACATAATATCCTTCTTCCAGTGATGTAAACTCTCCTTAAAAGGAACGAGGGGGCTTCCCTAGGGGCGCAGTGGTTATGAATCTGCCTGCCAATGCAGGGGACATGGGTTCGAGCCCTGGTCCGGGAAGATCCCTCATGCTGCGGAGCAACTAAGCCCGTGCACCACAACTACTGAGCCTGTGCTCTAGAGCCCGCAAAGCCCGCAAACTACTGAGCCCACATGCCACAACTACTGAAGCCTGCGCACCTAGAGCCCATGCTCTGCAACGAGATGCCATGACAATGAGAAGCCCGGGCACCACAACAAAGAGTAGCCCCTGCTCGCCGCCAACAAGAGAAAGCCCGCGCAAAGCAAAGAAGACCCAACACAGCCAAAAATAAAAACAAATAAGTAAATAAATTAAAAAAAAAAAAAAAAGGAAGGATGGTAGTGGAATAAGCCAAGAGTTTGGAGGCAAATCTGTTTCACTTCTTGTTATATAACATAAGGAAAACTATTCATATCACCTCGTGACTTAATTTCATTATAAATAAATCAGGGATTAATAACTACTTACTAATATTGTTGAGATACATATGACATCTTATTTAATAAGTGCTTAACGTGGTATCTGGTACTTGAGATACTCCTTTGATCTATGTATCTTGTTCAGAGATCTTCAGAAAATTATCACCATTAAAAAACAGCATGTTTAGTTTTATACATATTTTCAGATTATTTTCTATTATAGGTTATTACAATATATTGAATATAGTTTCCTGTTGTTTATCTATTTTATGTATAGTAGTTTGTATCTGTTAATCCTATACTCCTAATTTATCCCACCCTTCCCTCCCCTTTCCCTTTGGAAGCCATAAGTTTGTTTTCTATGAAATTAACACAATACTGTAAATCAACTATATTTCAAATTAAAAAAAGTTTAAAAAAAGTATGCTTAGGACTATACTTAAAGCAGTTATACCTAAGGTCACAAGTGTTCCTTTTTTATACATATAAAACATAATTAATGTAATTAATTAATATAAGTATGTTTATTTCATTGGCAATATCCTATTTTTCATTCAGCTTGAACTACACAAATCATTATTTTATTTGCCAAAACTCTGTGTATTTACCCACCCCTCCTTTTTTGCCTTTCTTTTAGTTAGAACCCCGGCTTTGGATGTATTCTACCACATATATGCTTCGTCTTTATTTATGTGAGCAGCAAAAGCACTACTAGAAAGTCCCAAAGCAAAATAGATTAATATCATCATAAACTCGTGATCAACTTCAAATTGATCCTTAAGACTGCTGAGGATTCCTAGGTTTCTTTGGTAGGCTCACTCCCACTCTCTTTGACTATTTTGAATCTTGACTACCTTTCTCAAAATTTTGACCCATGTCACTTTCAGCAGGTGACCACACTTGCAAATTTTCAGAGAAAACTAGAACAATAAAACAAGATTTCCTTCAATTCTCCGCTACTAAACCTACCAACATCCACATTCATGTTCATTTCCATCCTTCCTGTAACCATAAGTGGTGTCTCCATCTATCTCAGGCCAAACCTGAGCTCTATACCTCTAATCTCACTATCAATCATCTCTTCTTTCATTTACTTAATCACTTTCTTATGAACTTTCTACCTATGTTAAAAATGCTCTTGCCTCTCCAACCTTAAAAATCTTCTCTTCTGACAACACATCTTTAAGTTATCTTACCCAATTCATTATGCCCCTTAAGTATAAAACAAGTTCCCACACTCTTAGGAAAAGATTTTTGGAGCCATGGCAACAAGTAATTGGTTGTAACCTCATTTAATCAACATTTCAACTCAATGAATATGTTTTTGTAAGCCAACCCATTAGTGATATAAACATTTCAACTCAATGAATGTTTTTGTAAGCCAACCCATTAGTGATATCTCTTTGTGTCAAAAAGAGACAGCCAACTGAGTGCTCCAATGAAAGTGATTCTACATGCCAACCAAGCAATAGTCTTCCCCCACCATCAACCCACTCCAGACTCTGAAGGTCCATCAATTCCAGATCTCTGTGCTTCCCCCAAGCCCTACAGAAGATCAGCAGTTTATTATACTTGAAGCCCTTGCCTGACTGGCTGTCTTTCCTAAGTTAGGAAATTCAAGCTTGTCTCATCCTTTGAAATATTCAAAGTTAAATCACCCCTACAGGTTACCTACACTAGCAATCTTCACTTCCTCACTTCCTAATCAAATCACTCCACAGAAATAAATTTCATTTAAGTAACTAATATACGTAAAAGAGGTCAAATTCAACTGATCTCACTTCTCTACTTGACAGCAGCTGTTAGTGTTAACCATTCTTTCTTGAAACACTTTCCTTTCTGTACATTTCGTGTACCTCCCATTTAGGTTCATTTTCCTTTATATGGTATGTAATGTGGAAGCTTTTCAAGACTTAGATATAGGCTTCTTCTCTTTCATTCTATAAAGCCCCTTCAACTATTTATTGAGGGAAAATTAAGACCAAATACTCTAAGGCATGCATTATGTGTATGAATTAACTTCTGTACACCTAGAACGGTGCCAGCTAGTTACCATCTCTAAGAAATATGACAAAATCCCAGTTGAGAAAGGCTGCTCTATAACCTCTCCATAGGCCTTCTTCTCCACATCCTGGTTTCAATTACTATCTCTACGGCAATTATCAAGTTTCTCTATGGTAATCAATCAAATTTTTACGTGTAGCTCAGTCTTCGCCACTGAACTCCAGACACAAAGTGCTATTCGAAATCTCTATCATATTGTTTTATAGGTACCTCAAACTCAACAGGTCCAAAAAGAATAGTAAATATTCTTTTTTCAAACCCTATATTCTTTCAAATCTCTCTAGAATGTAAGTTCTCTAGAAATGGGGACCCTGTATTTCCTTTTATTATCATATACTCAGTGCCTAAAATGCTACCTGCTACATAGGCTGAAAATCAAAAATTTTTATTGAATGAATAAGTGAATCTAGTGACTGCAGCCAGAAATAATATATTTGCAAAGTATTAAAACCACTTTTTGGCATATAGTAAATGCTCAAGAAAAGTTAAAGATTATTATCTTCTTCCATAATTTAAAGTAAGAGGCAACAGAATTATTATGAGTAAGATGTGAGGGCAGAGTTAAGAAAATTACAAAGAAACAGATCTCAGAAAAACAAGAAAAGACTTTAATCAGAGTTCTCTGAACACAGTAAGAAAAACCTCAGGGAGTAATGAAAGTCTTGCTAATGAAAAATAAAGAGCTATGTATTTCTAGTTGCTTATCTTACCTGACACTCTTCTCTGTGCCAAGAAAACAAAGAAGTATATAATATGACTCATTTCTTTAAAGAGTGTATAATCTAGTTGGGTAAAGGTAAGAAATATATTAAAAAAAATGATGCTAAAAAGAATGCTTCATGATTTCAGAGTTCCCATCAAATTATGGAAATTCATAATCACTCTTTGTTTCATATGCTGAATGTGCAGCATTAGTCAAATTCTGATATATAATTCTAGGATAACCTAAAATAAGTTCATAAATTAGGATGACATGAACAAAGAAAGACAGTAGTTCTTTAAAGATGCTTTTGATGAATTAAAGGCACTCTTAATTAATAAACTGAATATAATATCACCTAAAAATTTAAGAAACTTTCTTACCATTAAAACAGTCTTGGAGGAATTACCAGGGTATCTGAGACTGAATACTCCCAAAGCCCCCAAAAAGCAAAAAAAAATAAATGTGGCAAGATTTCGAATATCTAGAAATGACTCTATAAGTGGTATTGTTCCCATGGTCCAATCGCAGCAGAGCTCTGAAGGATTTAACAAAAGCCAAGCATTCACAGGAAGGAGGTAGTTAAAAGTTAGCTGCCTTGTAGGAGTTGGGCTTACAGCAGCTGGGTTATCAAACCTGTGTAAAGAATGAAAAAGAAAGTTATTTAAACTAAAACATTTTTTAAACACAAAGTTAATATATAACAGATATAAATAAAGTACTGAACAATAATAATAAAAGCAATATTCTACATGTAATCTTGTTAAACCGAAGACAAATATTTTTATGGATATTTCAGACTCTTGCCAAAGTTCAAACTGTCTAACCTTTATGAAATGCCTAGTTGAGAGCAATGATATTTATGAAGAACTGTTTGAAGGGCAAGCAGGTGATCTATTTTTAGTTTATTATTATGATTCAGACATGCATTCTATAATATTATGACATTCTGCAGAAGCATTTTCATTAAATTATGACCTTCTGATTAAAAGTCATAAGAAAAGTTTTATAAGATTCATTGTTGCATGTGTTTATGAATGCTTCTGAGAACACTAACCAATGTTTTCCTACATGAGATGTTTCTTTCACCACTAAGTGCTAATAAAACTTATGCTTCCTAGAAAGAATTACTATGTTTTTCTTTTGTCACGAACAGAAAAAACTATATTACCTATGGGCTTTTCCTCTTTGCTTAGACTTCTAGAAAGCTAAAAACCAAATTCCCAGTACAGAGGAGTAACTGTACCTATGTAACATTTTATTTGTGTTCTACTTAATATAAGCTTATATCCTAGTTTATATAAGCCATGATACATTAAATGTACATTTCATTAATTTAGTCTATTTTCTGCATATTAAGTCAAATCATTTTTTTAAAAGTATATTTAAATGAATCATTTCAGATTTTTATTTCTTTAGGCTATGTTCTAAATTGTATTGGCTATATTAACATATAGTCCTTTAAAAACCCTATTTCTCATTTTAAAATGAATAAGCCAATGAAAAATCAACCTCTACTACTTATTTGACTTGGTCTTCTTAAAAATATCAAATGGTTGAGAAAAAGTACACAGTTTTTGAACGAATAATATTTTCTAAATTTTCATATTTGAATATATACATATATGAAAAATACTAAGTCTTGAAACTCAGGACTTGAATTCTCAAAATAATCAACAGAACTGAATACAAAGCTTTTCCCCTGTAATCCACTTTCAGAGTTCATTTTAAAAAATTAACAGTTTATCTAGGATAGGTGATTTAATAATTGAACTGCAGTCAAAGAGTACATGTCAAAGCAAGTCAAATCATATTACAATCAACCTCAAAGGGTAATAGAATAAAATTTATATAACACACACAAATACATACACACACACACATTTTTAAATGCTTACATTTGGAAAATATATATTTATAACATACCCCATACAGTCATCCACACACACATATACAAAACAAATACATTCACACCTATAAACCACATTTTCATATTGTAAAACTAGAGATAGAAAACAGTTGATTCAAATTCTCTGAAAGGAATGATAAACAGAACAAAAACACTGAAACTAGTGAAGAAGGAAATATAAAATATCTATCTACAATTCAATTTATTTCCCATACTATCATGCTTAAATGAGCTGTTTAGTTTAGCATGGCTAGACTCAGAAATTCTGGAAGTTAAAAAGTAATTATTTTTTAAAGAAAAAAAATGCTGTTAAGAAGGATAAGTATTACACAATGGAATACTACACAGCCATAAAAAACAATGAAATAATGCCATTTGCAGCAGCATGGATAGACCTCGAGATTATCATACTTAGTGAAGTAAGTCAGGCAGAGAAAGACAAGTATCACATGGTATCACTTATATGTGGAATCTAAAATAATGATACAAATGAACTTATTTATAAAACAGAAACAGACTCACAGGCATAGGAAACAAATTTATGGTTACCAAAGGGGAAAAGGTGGGAAAGGGATAAATTAGGAGCCTGGGTTTAACAGATACACACTACTACATATACTGATAAAACAGATAAACAAGGTCCCACTGTATAGCATAGGGAACTATATTCAATACCTTGTAATAACCTATAATGGAAAAAAATCTAAAAAAGAATATATATATATATTTATGTAAAACTGAATTACTTTGCTATACACCAAAAACTAACACATTGTAAATCAACTATATCTCAATTTAAAAAGGAAAGAGAGAGAGAGAAAAAAAGGATAATTATGTGAAAATCACAAAGAATGTGTTGGGCATAAAAGAAATTATCTGAATAAAATTTATTCTAACCAGGGCCAGAAATGAACTATCATGGATAGCAACATGAACAATATTTTGGGCTTTTGTTTAAAAAAAAAGTTCTTGCATGTAATGTCTGTCACTTAAAACTGAATAGGGAACTAGTCTAAGTTTCCTCTTAAACTTTAGATAGGTAAGGTGAAATGGAATAATGCTAATCTTAGAGCAGGGAAAAAAACGATATGAAGACTGTTAAAATTCAGTAAAACTTTTGCTTCTAGCCTTAAACAACTAAAAAATAGACAATATATATAAAACTTCTTTTTTTTTTTTGTGGTACGCGGGCCTCTCACTGTTGCGGCTTCTCCCGTTGCGGAGCACAGGCTCCGGATGCGCAGGCTCAGCGGCCATGGCTCATGGGCCCAGCCGCTCCGTGGCATGTGGGATCTTCCCGGACTGGGGCACGAACCCGCGTCCCCTGCATCGGCAGGCGGACTCTCAACCACTGCGCCACCAGGGAAGCCCTAAAACTTCTTTTAATATACTGAGTATCAGGCAAAGAAGGACAATACCTGATAGGAAAAAAAAACAAGTGAGGGGAGCCCTACCTGGAGAGATTAGTACCTCAATAGAGTTTTTAGTCTGTGCAGCAAGAGAGAACCTGAGTGGAATCCACTTGGATCTCTGAGTTGAGAAGATAGAGCTGGGAGCCCTAGAAGTCCAGGGGGTTAGAATTAGTGGGCAGAATACCAGAGAGAAGAAAGCTGCTGAGAGAGAACTCAGATCTGTAGAGGATCTCTCTCCAGCTTCCAGTACTAATGAGAACTGATCAGCACACATAATGTGGGGAAATACCTAGGGGACAGTGTAGTGGGTTGATTCATGTCTCCCCAAAGTTCATGTCTATCAATAACCTCAGAATGTGACCTTATTTGGAAGTAGGGTCTTTGCCAATGTAATTACAGTTAAGGTGAGGTCATACTGGATGAGGATGGGCCCACTATTCAATGACTGAGGTCCTTATACAAAGAAGAGAAAATACAGAGAAACAAACATGGAAGAAGGCCAGGTAAAGATGGAGCAGATTACAGTGATGCAGCAACATACCAAGGAATGTCAATACCAGAAGCTAGGAAAGAGGCACAGAACAGATTCTTTCCCAGGGCCTTCAGAAGGAACCAACTATGCCTGACACCTTGATTTTGGACTCTGGCCTCCAGCACTGTGAGAGAATAAATTCCTGCTGCTTTAAGCCACTCTGTTTCTGGTAATTTGTTAAATCATATCTAAGAAAACTAATACAGTTAGGAAAATACCTTCTGAAAGGATTAGATAAACATTCACAAATATCAAATACAACTGGGAATAGTTCCTCAGCAGCCAGAGTGGAAATCCTCATAATTCATAGTCTATTGGTAGAGTGGTCAGAAGGGTCTTGTGTCAGCAAGGAAGCAAAATTAGCCCTATCCTAAATGCTACTGTGGTCTCCCAAAACAAAGCTTAAAAGCAAGACTTGAAGATGAAACATTTTTCAAATAACTTACATGCATCCCAGAACAATGGTCTACAATACAGGAATACATTAAGGTAAAGTTCACATATGGCACCTATTAAAAAACTACCAGGCATGTGAAGAAGTAGAAAAATACAATCCATGAGGAGAAAAACTATACAATCTAAATTGACCAACAAATGATACAATTAGTAGATAAAGACATTAAAGTACTGGAACATGCAGAAACATGGAATACGCAAAAAAGGCCCCAAAAGAACTCAAACAGAGATGAAAACAATGTCTGAGATGAAAAATAACTAGAAAAAATTAAGGGCAGATTAGACTATGCAGAAAAAAGATTAGTAAACTTGAAGATACAACAAAAGAAACTATCCAAAATGAAAATGGGGAAAATAGCTTTGGAGGGAAGGGGAATAAACAGAGCATCAGTATGACTTCAAGAAGCCTAAAATACATGTAACTGGAGTCCTACAAGAAGAGTGGAGAGCAAAGTAAAAAATATTTCAAGAAGTAATTTCCAAAATTTATATAAAGTAAGACCTACAGATTCTAAAAAGCTCAATTAACCTAAGCATAAGAAACAAGAAGATAAAAGAAACATTAACTGAAAGTTTGTACCTTTTGCCCATCTTCACCCAAACTTCCAGTTATAAGATAAATAAGTCCTGGGGATGTAATGTACAGCATGATGACTGTAGTTAACAAGACTGTATTGTATATTTGAAAGCTGCTAAGAAAGTAGATCTCAGAAGTTCTCATCAAAAGGAAAAAAAATTTTTGTAATTATGTGTGATGATGGATGTTAACTAAGCTTATTATGATAATCATTTGTGTGTGTGTGTGTGTGTATAAAACCATTATATTGTACACCTAAAATTAATACAATGCTATATGTCAATTATGTCTCAATTTAAAAAAATATATAAGAAGAGAAACAATGATAAAGAGAAACTATTAAAAGCAGGCATAGAAAAAAAAGATACTACATGCAGAAGCATAAAGATAAGGATAAGATTTCCCATTTAAAATAACACAAGCCAGAGAATACAGAGCAACATTTTTATATTAGTGAATGAAAAACAGTCGATGTAGAATTCTACACTCACAGGAAATATTTTTCAAAAATGAAGGTAAAATAAAGATTTTTTAATATACAAAAGCTTAAAGAATTCATCACCAGCAGTCCTACATGTCAAGAAATGTCAAAGGAAGTCCTTCAGTCACAAGGAAAAATGGTGCCAGATGAAAATCTTGATCTAACAAAGAAATGAAGAACACTAGAAATGGTAACTCTATGGGGTAACATAAAAGAATTTAAAATTTAAATCTCTTCCAAAGATAATTGTTGAAAGCAAAAGTTAACAATGTATTGTCAGATTTACAATGTATACTCAATAAAAATGTATGCAAATAGCACCAAGGCTAAGTTCTTATTTATAATAAGTTTATATATTTACATAAAAATTTATTGTATATATTTGTACTATATATGCTGACATTTATACTATATATACTTGCAATTATAATATGCCTTTCAGATAAACTGTGATAAGCAAAGGACATAAACAAAAAACCCTAAAGCAATCACTAAAAATACACAGCAAAGATATACAGCTAATAAGCCAACAAGGAGCTAAGAACAGAGTATTACAATATACTCAATTCAAAAGAAGAGAGAGAGAAAAAAAGGGAACACAGAACAGACAAGACAGAGAGAAAACGATTAGCAAGATGGCAGATTTACAACGAACTATCAACAGTTGAACCCCCCCATTTAAAAGACAGATTATCTGACCAAACAAAAAAGGAAGACCCAACTATATGCAGCCTACAAGAAATCTACTTTAAATAATAAAGATATAGATAGATTTAAAAAGTAAAAGATAAACCATGTAACACGAACAAAAGATAGTTGGAGTGGTTACATTAATATAAGGCAAAATGAATGTCTTAGTAAAGACTACTACTGGAGATGAAGCTCATTTAATAATGATAAAGGGATCAATTCATTAAGAGGACATCACAATCCTAAACACTGATACACTTTATAATAGAGCTTTAAAGAACATGAAGCAAAAACTGATAAAACTGCAAGGCAAAATAGACAAATCTACAGCTATAGTCAGCGATTTCAACATCCTTCTCTCAATAATTAATAAAACAAGTAGACAAAACTCACTAAGGCTATAGAAGACTTAACCAATTTTGGGGGGTCATTATCTTGACTGTGATGTTTTCATGAGTGTACATGTATGTCAAAACCTATTAATTTGTACATTTTATATATATGCAGGTTTTAAAAAAGTATTAATTATACCTCAATAAAGCTGTTAAAAAACCTCAATGTAAATCAAAGACTTTCTGGAACATTTACAATCACTTAAAATGCAAAGTTAAAAAAAAAAAAGATGGAAGAAAACAAAAGAACCAGAATATCATACCTGGTGAATACTGGAAGTTGGGATTGAATAACCTGGACTCTAATCACAACAAGTAATAGTGTACTGAACATCAAAACAATGAGTTTTATTAGTGTCTGCAGCATAGAAAATGGAATACTACCCTTTCCGCGAAGAAACTGTCCAGCAGTAGTACATAATAATGGCAAAGTATACTAGAAAAGAAAAAAAATGTTTAAGTAACAAATAGCACTTTACTGTAATTTTTCAACAATTATCATACTTTCTAAATGCAAGATTAAATAAAAATTGACCAAAATTATAAAACCAACATGGAGCAAATGGTGGAGCTGATAATGAATAAAACTGAGCCCAATAATCTTATCCAATAATTAATTATACTGTACAGTATTACTGTGTGCTTTCCCAAGTTGCTTAATGGTTTCATTATTGAAACTTCCTTAAAAAACTGAAGGTATAATATAAAATGTTAAGAAATTTTCAGTGGGTATGAAGGCAAAACATGCTTGTTTCTTGCAAATTTTTAGTAATCATAATTGGTAAACAGACCAATTTATATAATAATACATTTAGAAAATAAGTTTATTATAATCTGATTCAAATAGGATAAAAGATAGCAACAAGGAAATTTAGATTTCTCCTTACCCCCTGGGCAATAAATACTTCATACACACAGCAAATTCCCACAACTGTTATTCCCTGCTCTTTACACAGTGTTGCAACAGCCACTAAAAACACTGTCAACGCGATAGGAGTCCACACTGCAATTTAAGAACAGAAAAATATAAAAACACACAAAACAATTTTATAATACCATAAAAGGATATTTTAAGTTAGATAACTATTAGACATTACTGAAAAACTTTACTTGTGATTCTATATTCACATTTGTTATTTTCCACTGACATACTTTATATTTTAAAACATATTGAAATGCTGTAATTTTTGCTTTATATATTAAAAAAATCAAGATATATAATTTGAACTAAAAAATTTTTGTGGACAGGAAAATTATCTAACCAAATGCTAACATTTAAAAACAAAGGTAGAGTGGCCAATCTGGAGAAGAGAAACTTACAGGGTTGAGTGTGGTAATTAATGAACTATCAATTTGAAATGAAGATAAATACCTGAAATTATCATAGAGGTACCTATATACTTTATTATATCTGTGAGTAATTAAAAAAAAACTTGAAAGTGAAAAATACTGGGCAAACTACAGTACCATTCTTACTAAAAAAAAGACTATAAAAACTAAAACATGTTAGCAATAAGCATTTAAATCAATACTATTCTTTAAAAAATTTGTAACAGAATATTCACAAGTTCTATTTAAGTGGAAAACCTACTTCATCAATTTTAAGTAAATGTCTACTACTCAGTAGTAATTTGATTAAAGAACCATGAATTGTGAGAGTAAATCTGGATCTACTACTAACTTGCTTTGTGATTCTGGGCAACTTTTCTGAGCTTTAGTTTTCTTATTGGCAAATATGATTTCTAATTCTTTTCCAGTTTAAGAAATATATGGTACTTTGTGTAACCTCAGTTTTTATTAAGGACATTAATCAAAGTAAACTCAAATAACTGACTTAAATCCAGGTATAAAAAAGAACAGAATTCATGAATCTAATACATTTTTCTTTTGTCACTGGGCTTCATATAGAAACATCTGTTTTTGAAATCATTTTCAATTTTAAAATACTCTATAGAGTAACATTACCGAAAGGAAAAACAACTGAAAAAAAAACAATGAGAACACTATTGGAAATACTAAGTATTGATATAATAGTATTCCTTCCTCAAAAAAGTATCTCATATTCTAGTTAGGCCTAAACCATCAATATTAATGTAACAGATTATATCAAGGGTTGAACTATCCTGCTAAAGTCACCAAGAAATTCACAGAGCAAAGAAATTAGTAGATGATTATTTACAAAACAAGTTGAACCTAAGTTGGACCTTGAAGGATATACAGGACATGAAAGAATTGGGAAAGGGGTATGTATGAATAAAGGAATAGAGGAGGGAATAAGCTTGGCAAATGAATGATACAGATGATACAGAATGGTATGCCTGAATGGGTATGCACAGATTAAAAACTAGTGGGAAACAATGGCCTTGAAAATAGGTATATTAAACAGTTTATATAACCAGTTTAGCATATTTCATTGCATTTCGATCACCTTATGGGATATGAGGGCAGGTGCAATCATACTCATTTTTAAGATGAGGAAAGAATTTTGAAGGTTTAAAAAGAGTCATGCACAATAAGGAGACCATGACTTTAACTTGGTTCTTCTGATACTAAATTCAGAGCTTCTCACTAATTTGTATTTTCACTCCAAGGAAGAGAAATCAAACAGCTGCCTTCCAAGATGCTGGATTCAATGTAAGCAACTAATAGTTCTAATAAAGGCAAACGTTTTGCTGAAACCAGTCACTTCAGTTCTTTGGTGACTAAATTACTTTATGAACATATACACTTTGATTTTTATAATCAGGTCTCTGTGGCTAAAGTTACCATGTGTGATTTTGTCCAAAACAAGTACCCCTGCTAAATAAGTTGACACTGAAAAAAAAAATACATGTATAAGTGTAGAATCAATTTCAATCATCAAAATCTATTCCAATTTCAAAATATGTTTCCAAGCTGACTTTACATGTGTAAAGGTACACACCTTCAGTAATCATGTATTTAAATAGTTATTTTAAGTATTTACTGCATTTGTAGGGGAGAGAGATAACAATAAATAAATATTTTTTGTCAAATGGTGACCTAAGTATTATAGAGAAAAGCAGAAAGTGAAGGGAAATAAAACGGAGGGGGGAAGATGAGTGGTGCTACTGATGACATTTGAGCAGAAACCTAAAGTAATGAAAAATCAAGTGCAAAGGGCCTAAGATGAATGATGCTTGTGAAAAGGGTATGGGACATGAATAACCCAGAATTTGAAGTGATTAAATAATTACAAATTGAAAATCTTTGCATAGGACAAATACCTTAGATAGAATGGAGAATACAAAGATGATGACAAAACTGTGGTCTCAGGAGTGAAATAATGAAATGTGGCGTACAAAATACCATAGCGGAAAAGAGGACAGAGAGAGGTCCTGAGCAAGTTTCAGTATGTTTTCAATTAGAATTTAAAATATATTATATTCATTCACCTAATCATTTCCTCAACAAATATATACTGAACACTCACTGTATACCAGGAACCATCTAGGAAATGGAGATAAGAAAGTGAGAGAAAGTTACCTACTCTAATGAAGGTTATATCCTATTGTAAGAGAACAATAAATGGGTTAAAAAATTATGTATTTTTAGATTAAAAATGAGTTTTATGAGAAATGTAGGTTAAAGGGATAGAAAGCAACATGATTTGGTTTTTGTTTTGGTCAAGTGGTAAACTAGCATGACCTGTTGATCTGTTAGCCCCTTTCCCCAAAATCAAGCCTAGAAAGATTAAGTGAGAGGAAAATATGGCTTCTAAGATATTAAAAACAAAAAAAGAGAGAAATTCCTGGGCATTGAAGGTTATCTTAAACATCATGTATGTTTGCATGGGTGTTTCGAGGGACTACATCTAAAGCAGAGAGTGAGAAGATTTTTTTTAAACGTTTTTCCTAGCCAATCCTGACTGCCCTGGGTAAATCATTATTTGCGCCTTTACTGTAGAAATCTGCAGCTACCGTAGGTTGTGGGTGTTCCAGGGATTAAATGAGAATACTTCCGAAGCCCTGCTGGGATAAGGAGTAAGATTTTTTTTAAAGGTACAAAATGACCAACCACTCTTCAGCAGTCTCTTCCACCCACAGACCTTCCATCTAAATGCAGGGGGGTGGTAGACTGGCCTGTTCTTAACGCTGATTCTCTTTAAGAGACTAGAGCAGGTAGTTGGTAGAATGGTAACAATAGTGATCAACAGTGGCCCTGGGGAACCTGGAGATCTCCACCCTGGATTTTAATGAGTCACCAGATGGACAGAGTGGCGCTGGTCTTTCTCTTTATCACTTTCTCACAGTGGTTGATAACTTTCAGAGAACATGTGGCCTGAGCTCACAAGCCAAAATAAGTAGATACCTGAAGGGTACCACAGTTATAAAAGAGAGAGCACAAATATAACAACATACATGACTAATTAAGAATTAACTGAAAAGACTAAGAATTTAAAATAAGTAATTCTAAAGGAAAGATACTGGAGTTATAAAGAATATGAAATCATTAAAAAGGACCAAGTAAAATTATTAAGGATCAAAAATATAATAAAATGAAAGGATATTTTAGTTAGAATGAAGAACTTCTCTAAGAGGGAGACCGTTGAGCTGAGGCCTGATGATGTAAAGAATATAAATGAAACAACTATGTGAAGATCTAAAAGAAGAAAATTCAAGAAAGAGGGTACAACAAGTATAAAGGCCAGTGCTTCACTTGTTTAAGAGTAGCAAGAAGGTCTGCTTGGCTATAGTGAAGTGACTAGGGCAAAAATGCAGGAGACATGTTTAGAGAGATAGGCAGGAGCCTGATCATGGTCTTGAAGTTCACAGTATTTTCTAAGTTTATCATTCATGTTTTGCTTAGGATGGTATTTAAAGATGATATTAGTTTGCAATTCTATATTAGCTACTGAACTACCTCTCACTGCATTACAGGCAACAGGAAAAATAGGGACACCACTTCCTATGAGCCAAGTACTGCTTTAAATCCCTTAACATGCTTAACTCAACTAATCCTTCTCAACAGGTAGGGACTATTATTATCTACATTTTATAAAGAAACTAAAGCACAGAGAGGTTATGTAATCTGACCAACATAGTAAATGGAGCTACTAAATGGTGGACCTGAAATGTGAAACCAGACTCCAGAGTCCATGCTTTGAACCACTATGTTATACTGAACTCAAAACTGTTTTAAGAAGGCATTGTGCATATAGCATCAAGAGGGAAACCTACTCATATTACAAATCTAAGAAGCTGTTTAACTAAATTGCTTCTCTCTTGAAACTTTGTTTTCATACATACAAAATTAAGCTCCTTATCATCAGTGCCTTGGGTTTATAGTGAGAAAATTCTCCAACAACACAGATAAAAAACTCAGCATTAAATTTTAAGATTAACCAAGTACAGGTTAAGGTCATAATGCGCTTCACAGTATGTGCCCTTTCATGCACATTGGGCCCACACTCTTAATAAATCATTTTATTGCCTGGAATTTGTTTTCTGACATCATTAGTACTAATGGGTTAATGTATACAAAGCATTTTCCAGGGTGGGCTACATGGAGGGGACTCATTAAATAGCTGAACTATGATCAACACATAATAAAAGTTATACTCTAACAGGCTTTTAACTTTGCCTAAACAATACAATTCATAGCCTTCACATGTGTTACCTATATAAAGACAACTGGAGTATTGGTACTTCATCATTTACAGGTAACAGCAAATGGAACTAAGAATGATCCTAAAACTCTTATATTCTAGGGAAATTTTTAAAAATTAGATCAAATAGAAACTGTTAGTCATGATAAAATATAAACTACAAACAGTAATTTTTAATATTGACAATGTCACATACTTTTCTTATGTCCATAGATGCTAAAGTACAATAGCATGATATATAAAGATAAATACCAAAAATGGCATATGTTTTATAAGAACCACTTGAAGTAAACAGAAATTACTTGATCGAGTTTTATAGCTAAAGTAAAAAGTTAAATGTTAGACATTTACCTATGGAATTATCTGGTCCTTTTGATTTGGTATATGACAAAAATGCAGCTAGAAAAAAGATAGATGACAAAAGTTCTGCTCTTCCTACAACACCTGTTACCTAGAAAGGGAAGGAGAGGGGTTCATATTAATAAAAAGCATCTTGAAAATTTAACTATAATTGCAACAGCAGTTGAATTAGAAATTAAACTGCCATAACTTTTCAAGTGCACATTTCTGTTTTTTAAGCATTCTTTGAGTGCCCTCATGTGGTGAATTTGTATGTCTTCTATAAAAGTAAATTTATCAGTGACTGTAACAGTTCTTTTATTATTCTGGAGTAATTATAGACTCAGAGGAAGTCGCAAAAATAGTATAGAGAAGTCCTGTTTACCCTTTGCCCAGCTTCCTCTAATGGTAACATCTTACACAATTATAGTACACTATCTAGATGTAGTTCTTACATGTTTTCTTAAAATACAAGTGTTCTTAAAATACAAAAATATACTAAACTCAATACATGATAGCTCACAAATAAACCTGCAAACTAAAATTTAAAAAGACAATAAACTTTAAAACATCCTTTTAAATTCAAAAAATTTAAATATAAAGCCCCCAAATCCCTTTAAAGTATTCTGAACTCACTATAAAACTTAAAGCAACCTATTATTTTTGTAGCTGTATAGAAAAATGTTCAGCTAGACACCAAAAGTTTCAAGATACTGGGAGAGACGCACAACTCCCCTCCAACACATACACACACACACACACACACACACACACACACACACAGACACAGACACAGACACAGACACAGACACAGACACAGACACAGACACAGACACACATACCCTGGCAGAGTTTAAGCATACAGACTCTTGTTTAAAATTGAAAGCTTGTAACAAAGCAACTGAATAGAGTCCTCTTTGCTCTGCTGAGAGGCAATTCTGGAGTCTCAAGATTACCAAGAAAAATACAGTTATAGTTTGTGAATGTGCTGGTGATGAGCATATTGGCAATAGTAGAGACAGCTCACAATTTTTAAACACATGGCAATAGACAATAAGGAATTACTGAGCATCATCTGTTACCATATCTGTCCATGTCTGCATGTATTTTGATAAATTTTCATCCCTTACATAAGTTTCTCTTATTATTTTCTGTCCTTTGAAACAAAAAAAATGCCAAGTTGACAAATATTTAAAATCTTTATTCATATAAAAATTAGCAAAGAAAATTACTGTATTCATTTATATTTTACATCACTAAAGTTGAGTGATTACCTCTTATGTTCTTGAATAAATGTTTGTTTCAAAATTTGTTTTAAAAAATTTTACATAGTAGGAAAGTTAGACTCTACACTAATAAGTTAAGACACTGTACCAATAGGAGTCTTCAAATACTTGGATTAAAGTCATGGTTAATTTTTTTTTTTCCTTAAAAATATATACCATTATAGACACGTATAGGAATAATGCAAAAAACATCAATTTATAGTTTTACTTACTGCTTCTGTGTGTATTGGGTGCACTGCAAAAAGTAAAGAAGCAATCACACTACTCCGGTTATCCAGAAAGAGTTTGCAGACTTTAAGAAATATCACACTAACCACAGCATGAAAAATCATATTTAGGAGATGATATGACATAGGTTTCAGTTCACTAAACAAATAATTTAAGCGAAACGTCAATACTGTTAAGGGACGGTAAGACTTGTGGCTTCTCTCCTAAAAGGAAAAAAGAATCATCAATCATTGATTATTAAAGTATCTCGGTCCTTCTGGGTACATGAACTAATCACTGCTTTTACTACATTTGGCTGAGAAATAACAGTAAAATAATGAAATGCCCCAAGAATAATACAAACATAAAAGATAGCTCTATGTTGGTTTTTTTTGTGTTTTCCTATTTCCTTTGTACAAAAACAAGGCAATTTCATCTCTGATATATAGTAGTCAAAGAATTAACAGTAAAAGAAGACCTAACTACTAATTCCTCTTCAATACACAAATTTAAAAAAGTAGGACAATAGTGATATTAATCAAGTTGTAGCATAGGATTTCTCTCCAAAACCAGCTACCCAAACTATTACCAATACAAGCATTCATGTAACTGCTGGCTAGATCTTCAAAAGAAAACATAAGAACAGAATGCTTACCCAGTGCAGTTTAAACAATGATGACTCAAAAAGGTACTGTCTAGTTGTCTTTTGAAACGACACCTCCATAATGTATAAACCTGAATATATTAAACCAAACATACTACACAGAGAGTAATACAAGAGCAAAAACTTTCTTAGAGAATAGATACCGTTGTTATTGCAGTCTCTATTGGCAATAAATCAAATTCTATGTGAGGTACTGAATTTCTTTATAAACTAAAAGTTATATTTAACAAGAAATATTTTTACTCTAAGACAAAATCAAACCAGATTTAAGAATAAAACACACAAGTTAAAAAGATATAAAATATTATCCTATTTATTTTTTGTAATTTTTCTTTAAGATGTTGGGGGTAGGAGTTTATTAATTAATTAATTAATTTTGGCTGTGTTGGGTCTTCGTTTCTGTGCGAGGGCTTTCTCTAGTTGTGGCAAGCAGGGGCCACTCTTCATCACGGTGTGCGGGCCTATCACTATTGCAGCCTCTCTTGTTGCAGAGCACAGGCTCCAGACGCGCAGGCTCAGTAGTTGTGGCTCACAGGCCTAGTTGCTCTGCAGCATGTGGGATCCTCCCAGACCAGGGCTCGAAGCTGTGTCCCCTGCATTAGCAGGCAGATTCTCAACCACTGCGCCACCAGGGAAGCCCTATTCTTGTAATTTTTTATAAAGGCATCCACACTCACCTTCTTTGCTCTCCTACCTCTTACCATATTTTGCTGTAACTCTGGTATATAGCTATAGACTTAAGCCTGCTCATCCCCAATAGGGAACATTAGGAAGCACAAGAAACAAACAGTTCCCATTTTGAAATTAAAAGCATTGTAATAACTCTGTCTGTATTCACTATACACAACATGAGTGCTATCTACCTAGAATGCATTTTCCTGCTTGGCTAATTCCTGTACATCCTTCGAATTTCACCCCAAGCATACAAAATTGTTTTTAAAGGCAATGTATTGAACTGAAATGACTTGTAACAGAAAGCAGAAAAATGTTGTAGAAACCTTTTGGTTTCAAACCTTTCAGGTCAAAATCTAATGACATGATTAAAATCAAAATAGATATTAGCATAAATTGGGGGAATGGACATACTTCTAAGAGTCTCTGGGGATAAAGGGTATGGGTAGAGGGGAATAAATTATCTAGAATATATGTTATAATAGTACCATATTTTCCCCTTGTTATCAAAAGACTTATTTCTTCTAAAGGCTAGAATTCGGTGAGAATAGGAAAGGTTGCAGGAAAATAAATAATCTGCTTATTTAATAAGAAAAAATATTTGTTTGTGACGAGAGGAATGAAAGATTCCATACCCCTCCTTGAGAAGCTTCCAGATTTGGAGAATGCAGAAAGGGGCCAAGAATGACAAATGACAAAAAGTGTTATATGTTATGTTATGTTTATATGTTATGTTAAGTTGTTAGCACATAACAACTATGTGCTATGTACTACAGACAGATTAATTAATCCTCAAGGTATTATTCTTTTATAGATCAGGAAAATGCCTCAGTCATCTAAAAGCTGTGTTCCCACCTATTTCACGCAGCTTTTACATGATAGAACTAAAATTAGAATCTATCTATATGATCCCAAGCTAACAAAGATTTAATCCAGTGACCTTCAAAATAAAGTTACTGGCAAAGTAAAAATATCTCCATAAACATGAACTAAACTTTTGGGTTCTCAATATAAAATCAAATTAAATATTAGGTAGGAGATATGGAACAAATTAAAATTTTTAATAAATCATTTTTTCTGCAGAAAAGTAGGCAATATGTATACTTAGCATTTTTACCCTTAAAGTCTAATCTATTTATATTGAAGTTACATATATTTTTAAATGGTTAAATACCACAAGCAGTCATCTCTTCTGCCTGACTCATAAGAGAGAAAAAAGAGAAATAAATTCAGTTAGATTTGTGTTACGCCTACTGTTCTAACACATTTGGTTTTTATACACATATATTATTTTTAAAGAGATTAAGCCAAGGTACACAACCAAGGAAAGAATCAAGTACTATAAAAAATATGATCACATTTTCAACTTCCTATCTAATTTATTACAAACATGTCTCGTACAAAATTTTTGAGGAAAAAAATCCATAATTACTATGATGATGGCAATGCAATGTTGATTAAAAAATTAGGAATACTAAACTACCGGAATAATTTAAAATCTGAGATACATATAAGTAATATATACTTACTTCAGACATAGGGGTTCCCCAGAAATCATTCTGAAATAAAGTTTTTAAAGGTGTAGATGGATGCAGGTCTTTATTATCCAGTATTGCTGACACATCATCAAAAACAAAACCACAAAAGAGGCTGTTCCAATAGCAAGCAGCAACTACACCTATTATTAAGGTTACTTCTTTTAGGTTAATATCAGCCATCTTTTCCACAAGCACTTGTGGACAAAATCTGGAAGGGAAAATCATGAAGATAAAATGAAATAAGCAACATTTTTTTCTCTAATAAGTATAGTTTTAATAGAAGAATAAGCAAAATAAAGATAGAATGCTAATTCTCACAGAGAATTAATTCTTTAAAGCTCAGTTCAAATTCCACCCACTTAAGGAGTATTAGCTGACCACCTCTCCATATTCCTAACCTAAGACAGAATTAATTGCTCTTTCATATGTGTTTTCATACCTCTAATACAGCCTTTTATCACATCACTCAATCTTTAAACCTATCTCTTTAGCTAACTAGATAGTGAACTCCTTATCAACTGTCACAGGTCAGGTCACCTGGGAAACAAATATATATAAGATATCTAAAAAAAAACCTGGCATGATGTGCTCCAGCAGTATCTAAATGAATCCTTGTGGGAAAACAAATACATACTTAAAAAGACACTGATCAGGGGTTTTCTGAAATGTAAATAAAGCTGTTTAAGTACCTTATGACTATAAAGATCAACTATTACCTAAATCAGGAGTCCAAACTTGTAGCCTGAAGCCCTGTTCAGCTTGATCAAAAGCCTTTTAAAAATATTTGTCTTGCATGCCTTTATGCTAACTGTATACTAGCCAGTTTAACTACTGTTCCTTTATCTTTTACTGGATTGAGTTATTTGATGGACTTATCTTATCTGCTTGGCCCCTAGGGCATAGGAGTAGTTTATGAAACAGATATAAACTATGGTTTTTCTTCTTCCCATTGCAACAAAAGCTTTTAATCTAGAGACAGGTCTTCATACATGACAATTCATAACTAAGTCATTGCTTTAGAAAAGATTCAGTGAGGGTATGTTTATAGAGTAAAAAGAACTATATGAACTGGAGGATACTGGTGAATCAACCCTACTATAAAAATAAGGTTTGAAGGTATACTCTAAAAAAACAAGCTGATGAGATACTTTTCTAGCTTGAGTAGTGTCATTAGTATCACTTTAGTGTTATCACTTGTGGAGGGAAGAATAATGGTCCCCCAAATATGTAAATCATCTGAACCTGTGAATATGTTACCTTACAGAGCAAAAGAAACTTTATAGGTGTGATTAAATTGAGGATTTTGAGATAAGGAAATTATCCTAGATTTTCTTGGGTGGGCCAATTCAATGATAAGAGACCTCACAAATGAATGAGGGAAGCAGGAGACTTGAAAAAGCAGAGGTCAGAGTGATATGATGGCTGCCTGTGGGCCACAAGCTAAGGATTGACAGCAGCCTCTAGAAGCTGGAAAAGACAAAGAAATACATTCTTCATTAGAGCTTCTAAAAGGACCACAGCCCTACTGACATCTCAATTTTAGTCTAGTGAGATCCATTTTGGACTTCTGACTTCCAGAACTGTAAAATAATAAATTTGCTATTTTAAGCTACTACATTTGTGTTAATTTGTTATAGGACCAATAGGAAATTAATATATCACTCACAGAGCCAGAAGATCTGGAACCAGAGATATATCTGCAGGAATTCTTGTCAGATCAGAGAAGAATAAGGTAGAGACCTTAAACAAGATACGAGCTGTATAAGTATATATATATATATATATATATATATATATATATATATATATATATATACACATAAACACCTATGGGAAGGTATTGAAGTTTCTTTAGAATGAGACAGAAAAATTTCAGAATACATTAGACTTTTAAAAGAAATGTTAAACTGAAACCAACAAATCAGAAAGGAAATTAGCTGTTCCTTTTGAAGAAGTCTGGTTATCAATTAACAGAAAAATTACCTAAGAGTTTATCTTGAATCCAGAAGAAATTTAGCATCTCTAAATGGTATGGTCTTGTACACATTATCAGAAAAAAGTTGATGGTGTGTGTTTAAAGATTGGAGAGATCTGGCTCAACTTCTCAACCACAGTAAAATGACAGTCAATATTTTTTTAAAAAAGGAAGGCTATAAATTCACAAGGATAAAGACAATTGGAGAGGAAACCACAGCACATTTTGGAAGCTGGAAAGGTAAAATGTTTAATAAGTGACTCAATAGAGATCAAGAAAGTGAATCCTTACCTGAAGGGGGAAAAGCTAAAAAGTTTTCTGCACTCCTGCCGGCATCATCTCAAAAACTGATGCCAAGGATCTCAGGAAGTAGGGCTAGGAACAGATGGACCTCCCAGGTGGGGCAGTGGCTAAGAATCTGCCTGCCAATGCAGGGGACATGGGTTTGATCCCTGTTCTGGGAAGATCCCACATGCCACGGAGCAACTAAGCCTATGTGCCACAACTACTGAGCCCTTGTGCTGCAAATACTGAAGCCGGCATGCCTAGAGTCCATGATCCACAAGAGAAGCCACCACAATGAGAAGCCCGTGCACTGCAATGAAGAGTAACCCTCGATACCCTTCTTAGTATAGTTTTAGACCCTCCAGCTATCTTCTACCAATTGAAAACAGAATCTTATAAAATTTTACAACACTGGAAACAAAGAGAGGGTACTAAAAGCTTCCAGAAAGAAATAATGCAGGTTCCATACCAAAGGTTACGAATCCAAATAAATCACTTTTTTTTTTACCAACAACGTTAGAAGCTGGCGGGGGTGGGGGGGTGGGGGGGTGAAATTCAGAAAACAAAAAGGGAATAATGCTTCAAATTTCTGATGGATAATAATTTCCACCTTAAAATTCTATATTAATAAACCCAAATTTGCCAAGTAGAAAGTAGAATAAAAATACTTTAAAACATTCAAGGTCTCAAAAATGTACCTCTAATGTTTTTCTTCTCAGGAAACTAATAGAAGAGATACCCCAATAACATGAGGAAGTATACTAAGAAACATAAAGATAGGGAAATCAGGAGATAAGGGATGCTACACAGAACTATAGCCATGCAAGCAGGTCTACTACCCAGGCAACAATGAGATAGGTCAGCACATTCCTGAATGACAGTCCCAAGAGGATATAACTGACAGAACACGTGATGTGTTTAAACACAGCATAAAGAACTATTTTCCCTTTAAACTGTGTGAGTGTAATTGTAATTCAGAAAAACAAAACAAGTCAGGATATCCACCATCGGGTAGTGAAAATCAAGTCTTGTGTATGGGGTCAGAAACCTCTCAGGTTGGGGTGACAAACTACTGTTTGGTTAAATGTTCTCACAAAAAGAAACTTTAAAATTAATAGAGGAAAAATAAGTAAATTAAAACTATGGTTTTAATACTTTGAAATTATATTTGGGAATAAGATATATTTGATTTTTAGAGTACTTATAATGTTTAAGAGTATTTACATAGGGCAGACAGCAGAAGCAAGAAGAACTACAATCCTGCAGCCTGTGGAACAAAAACCACATTCACAGAGAGACAGACAAGATGAAAAGGCAGAGGGCTATGTACCAGATGAATGAACAAGATAAAACCCCAGAAAAACAACTAAATGAAAAGGAGATAGGCAACCTTCCGGAAAAAGAATTCAGAATAATGATAGTGAAGAGGATCCAGGACCTCGGAAAAAGAATGGAAGCAAAGATTGAGAAGATGCAAGAAATGTTTCACAAAGGTCTAGAAGAAATAAAGAACAAACAAACAGAGATGAACAATACAATAACTGAAGTGAAAAATGCACTAGAAGGAATCAAAAGCAGAATAACTGAGGCAGAAGAACGGATAAGTGACCTGGAAGACAGAATGGTGGAATTCACTGCTGCAGAACAGAATAAAGAAAAAGGAATGAAAAGAAATGAAGACAGCCTAAGAGACCTCTGGGACATTAAACGCAACAACATTCTCATTATAGGGGTCCCAGAAGGAGAAGAGAGAGAGAAGGGACCTGAGAAAATATTTGAAGAGATTATAGCAGAAGACTTCCCTAACATGGGAAAGGAAATAGCCACCCAAGTCCAGGAAGCGCAGAGAGTCCCAAACAGGATAAACACAAGGAGAAACACACCAAGACACATAGTAATCAAACTGGCAAAAATTAAAGACAAAGAAAAATTATTGAAAGCACCAAGGGAAAAATGATAAATAACATACAAGGGAACTCCCATTAAGGTTAACAGATGATTTCTCAGCAGAAACTTGACAAGCCAGAAGGGAGTGGCATGATATACTTAAAGTGATGAAAGGGGAGTACCTACAACCAAGATTACTCTACCCAGCAAGGATCCCATTCAGATTCGATGGGGAAATCAAAAGCTTTACAGACAAGCAAAACCTAAGAGAATTCAGCACCACCAAACCAGCTCTACAACAAATGCTAAAGGAACTTCTCTAAGTGGAAAACACAAGAGAAGAAAAGGACCTACAAAAACAAACCCCTCAAAATTAAGAAAATGGTAATAGGAACATACATATCGATAATTACCTTAAATGTGAATGGAGTAAATGCTCCAACCAAAAGACACAGGTTTGCTGAATAGATACAAAAACAAGACCCATATACATGCTGTCTACAAGAGACCCATTTCAGACATAGGGACTCATACAGAATGAAAGTGAGGGGATGGAAAAAGATATTCCATGCTAATGGAAATCCAAAGAAAGCTGGAGTAGCAATACTCATATCAGATAAAATAGACTTTAAAATAAAGAATGTTACAAGAGACAAGGAAGGACACTACGTAATGATCAAGGGATCAATCCAAGAAGAACATTTAACAACTAGAAATATATATGCACCCAACATAGGAGCACCTCAATACATAAGGCAAGTGCTAACAGCTATAAAAGAGGAAATCGACAGTAACACAGTAATAGTGGGGGACTTTAACACCTCACTTACACCAATGGACAGATCATCCAAAATGAAAATAAATAAGGAAACACAAGCTTTAAATGACACAATAGACCAGACAGATTTAATATTTATAGGACATTCCATCCCAAAACAGCAGATTACACTTTCTTCTCAAGTGCGCATGGAACATTCTCCAGGATAGATCACATCTTGGGTCACAAATCAAGCCTCAGTAAATTTAAGAAAATTGAAATCATACCAAGCATCTTTTCTGACCACAACTCTATGAGATTAGAAATGAAACAGGGAAGAAAACGTAAAAAACACAAACACATGGAGGCTAAACAATACACTACTTAATAATGAAATGATCACTGAAGAAATCAAAGAGGAAATCAAAAAATACCTAGAGACAAATGACAATGAAAACACGACGATCCAAAATCTATGGGATGCAACAAAAGCAGTTATAAGAGGGAAGTTTATAGCTATACAAGCCTACCTCAAGGAACAAGAAAAATCTCAAATAAACAATCTAACCTTACACCTAAAGGAGCTAGAGAAAGAAGAACAAACAAAACCCAAAGTTAGTAGAAGGAAAGAAATCATAAAGACCAGAGCAGAAATCAATGAAATAGAAACAAAGAAAACAATGGCAAAGATCAATAAAACTAAAAGCTGGTTTTTTGAGAAGATAAACAAAACTGATAAACCATTAGCCAGACTCATCAAGAAAAAGAGGGAAAGGACTCAAATCAATAAAATTAGAAATGAAAAAGGAGAAGTTACAACAGACATTGCAGAAATACAAAGCATCCTAAGAGATTACTACAAGCAACTCCATGCCAATAAAATGGACAACCTGGAAGAAACAGACAAATTCTTAGAAAGGTATAACCTTCCAAGACTGAACCAGGAAGAAATAGAAAATATGAACAGACCAATCACAAGTAATGAAATGGAAACTGTGATTAAAAATCTTCCAACAAACAAAAGTCCAGGACCAGATGGCTTCACAGGTGAATTCTATCAAACATTTAGAGAAGAGCTAACATCCATCCTTCTCAAACTCTTCCAAAAATTGCAGAGGAAGGAAAACTCCCAAACTCATTCTATGAGGCCACCATCACCCTGATACCAAAACCAGAAAAAAGATACTACAAAAAAAGAAAATTACAGACCAGTATCACTGATGAATATAGATGCAAAAATCCTCAACAAAATACTAGCAAACAGAATCTAACAACACATTAAAAGGATCATACACCATGATCAAGTGGGATTTATCCCAGAGATGCAAGGATTCTTCAATATATGTAAATCAATCAATGTGATACACCATATTAACAAACTGAAGAAGAAAAACCGTATGATCATCTCAATAGATGCAGAAAAAGTTTTTGACAAAATTCAACACCAATTTATGATAAATACTCTCCAGAAAGTGGGCATAGAGGGAACCTACTTCAACATAATAAAGGCCATATATGACAAACCCACAGCAAACATTATTCTCGATGGTGAAAAACTGAAAGCATTTCCTCTAAGATCAGAAACAAGACAAGGATGTCCATTCTTGCCACTGTTATTCAACATAGTTTTGGAAGTCCTAGGCACGGCAATCAGAGAAGAAAAAGAAATAAAAGGAAAAAAAAAGAGTAATAAACATACACTCGACATTCTGATATATTAGCTTCAAAACTGTAATTTTAAATACAACGTTATATAATAATATATATAACATACATAATATTAAATTATTGACCATGCTATTTTTGGATTTAAGACTTTTAGTTGAAAAATATTAAGAATTTAGACAAGTTTACAAATAAATACTGAAATTTTTATAAGACCTTGGGAGTTGCTACGGCTTTAAGTTTAGTTTACTAGCTTTATAAAAGTTGTTTGATAAAGTCTTGCTTGTTAAGTTAGGCATCTGAAGTCCTCAAATAAAAATGAATATACTAAAACTATAAATGCAGTTTTAAATTCAAGCAACTTAATTAGGTTTTAAATGTAGCTGATTAAGGGTATTCAGTCCTTTCAATCATTATTTATTTGTTATACGTTGAAAAGGGGTATGTTACTTTATAAACAGAATAAGATTTGTAGGTTGAATTTAAAGGCTTAAAGAACACAAGGTTATAAAATGTTACTTAAAGAAACTTGGACTGATCTCATGATTTCTAAATACAATTAAGTAATAAAAAGTTATGCAGTCACTTTAAGATGCAAAGCAAATTCATTCAGTAATTGAAATACTCAACTCCAAGATAATAATCAAGACCCTGAACTTGATTTAACTTTTGGGCACTGTCCTCTGCTCTAGGCTTGGGATCACTGCGTAGGAGAAGCGTGTTGTTATGGAATGAGGATACAGTTTATTCTTCTCTTTCTTTACCTACATTCTTGTTAAACATAATTTCTGAGCACTATAGTGTTAGAGCAGAATGGAGAGAGAAGAAAGGAAGGAAAGCAAAAGAGCTTACTTGACCACTATATTCAAGATGAATCTCTTATAGGTGTTTGAGGGTTCTTTGGGGACAAACCCCACATCATTAGGGACTGTCACCTGAAATTCCCTTTATGTCTACTTCCTCCTTGGAAACTGGTGGTATCCAGCTTTTCTTTGCTGGGTCCCTTTGCAACCACCACCCCTACCTCCAAGCTCTACTCCCACAAGTGGCTTTTTGGGGCAGAACTTCAGATGAGTCCACAACTGAGCTCATGAGCAAGCACTAAAACTAGCTCTCTCCTTTTCTCTCATTATTAAGCTCCCTGGGGTAATGTTTTAAAATTCTATTTTCTTGGCCTTTTATAAACTTGGTATGGGTGAGGTGTTTAAGCAGAACCAAGCAGATTTATCAATGGGGTGCTAATCTTCACTGAGCCAATGGCGTCGCAAAATGTTTACTGTTCATGACTACCACCATTATGGTTAGTTTTATGTATCAACTTGCCTAGGCTATAGTAGTATTCAAACACTAATCTAGGTGTTGTGAAGGTTTTTTTTTTTTTTTTGCTGTACGCGGGCCTCTCACTGTTGTGGCCTCTCCTGTTGTGGAGCACAGGCTCCGGATGCGCAGGCTCAGCGGCCATGGCTCACGGGCCTAGCCGCTCCACAGCATGTGGGATCCTCCCGGACCAGGGCATGAACCTGTGGACCCTGCATCGGCAGGCGGACTCTCAACCACTGCGCCACCAGGGAAGCCCCCTGAAGGTATTTTGTAGATGTGGTTAACACCTATAGCCTGATGATTTTACGTAAAGGAGATTATACTCCATAATGTGGATGGAACTCATCCAATCAGTTGAATCACCTTAAAAGCAAAATTGAAGTTTCCCTGAGAAGAAACTCTACCTCATGACTGCATTATCAGGTCCTGCTGAAGAGTTTCTAGCCTGCCAGCCTACTCTACGGATTTTGGATTCACCAGTTCCAAAATCCTCTAAGTCCATCCTTTCATATAAATGTCTTGATTTGATATATATTTGATATATGCTTAGTTATCTGGTTTGATTAAAGCTGGATATCTAAAGGGTGGGGGGGGGAGTCTCAGCTTGGAAAGCTAGCCTCTGCTACTTGTGGTCATATCCTTCAACAGGTAGCCTAAACTTCTTTAAATGGTGTCCTCAGGAGAGCTGGAGGGCAAATCCCAACGGACAAGCACTTTTCAAGTCTCTGCTTACTGCATAATTTTTACTATCAATCAAGCAAGGTAAACCCAGAAGCGATGTGGGAGAGGTTATAAAGAGTCAAGACAGGGCTTCCCTGGTGGCGCAGTGGTTGAGAGTCCGCCTGCCGACGCAGGGGACACAGACTCGTGCCCCGGTCTGGGAAGATCCCACATGCCGTGGAGCGGCTGGGCCTGTGAGCCATGGCCGCTGAGCCTGCGCATCCGGAGCCTGTGCTCCGCAATGTCAAAGGATGTCACTATATATGTGCAAAGAATCCAAACGCAATTGAAGACCACTCATGAGCACATTACAGGCATACAAAACAATGTAATTCCTTCAACAAAATTGTACTGAATGCTCACTTTTCCTAATACTCCCACAGTACAATTATGGAAAAAACAAGCCTAGAGGAAAAGTTTATATGAAATCTGGGAATATTTAGTCTGGAAAGGATAGTCTTCTCAGCTCAATAATTTCATGATTATATCTTTTTCAATAAGTAAAACTTTGGCTTGCATAGTTTGCAAAGTCTGTATTCACAATGACTCCTACTAATCTTTCCAGTCTCCTCATGTTGGGAGAAGACAAGTGTTTGCTTGCTGCACACTGATTCCTCTCCACAAGAACAAGGCAAAACAAAACACTTTCTGTACACAGTGGAGACTAAATTTCTCATGGCCATGCTTTATGTTAGAAGCTGGAAAAGTAAGCTACCATTCATTTTCTTGATAAGACAGCATAAAAGGAATGGAGATTAACATTTGGAATATAGGTTGATTGGTACATAGAACAGAGGTAGCAATTATAAAAGGCAAGTCTTTTTTTTTTTAACCTCTTTACTGGAGTATTATTGCTTTACAATGGTGTGTTAGTTTCTGCTGTATCACAAAGTGAATCAGCTACTCGTATACATATATCCCCATATCCCCTCCTGTTGCATCTCCCTCCCACCCTCCATATCCCACCCCTCCAGGTGGTCACAAAGCACCAAGCTGATCTCCCTGTGCCATGCAGCTGCTTCCCACTAGCTATCTATTTTACATTTGGTAGTGTATATATGTCCATGACACTCTCTCACTTCGTCCCAGCTTACCCTTCCCCCTCCCCGTGTCCTCAAGTCCATCCTCTACATCTGCATCTTTATTCCTGTCCTGCCCCTAGGTTCTTCAGAACCATTTTTTTTTTTTAAGATTCCATATATATGTTAGCATACAGTGTGTTTTCTCTTTCTGACTTACTTTACTCTGTATGACAGACTCTAGGTCCATCCACCTCACTACAAATAACTCAATTTTGTTTCTTTTTATGGCTGAGCAATATTCCATTGTATATATGGGCCACACCTTCTTTATCCATTCATCTGTCGATGGACACTTAGGTTGCTTCCAGTCCTGGCTATTGTAAATAGTGCTGCAATGAACATTGTGGTACATTACTCTGTTTGAATTATGCTTTTCTCTGGGTATATGCCCTGTAGTGGGATTGCTGGGTGGGATGGTAGTTCTATTTTTAGCTTTTTAAGGAACCTCCATACTGTTCTCCTGGCGGCTGTATCAATTTACATTCCTACCAACAGTGTAAGAGGGTTCCCTTTTCTCCACACCCTCTCCAGCATTTATTGTTTGTAGACTTTTAAAAAGCAAGTCTTTCTTGTGAAGTGATTTTGGTCAGATAATACTGCTCATAAAACAACAGAGATGAAAGAAGGCAGATTCAGGCAAGCGTTCCTGTAGTAAAGCCATTTATAAAATTGTCAGATAACTTCCCTTGGTGAAAACTGAATGATTCAGAAAACTTCATGAAAAATAATAGTGGGTTTTAGTGATTTTCTCAAAATTATATATAGTGAGCAACTGAAGTAGAACTTGAGTTAAATTTCTTAGTTAACAGTTAGATACAAACATATTTTAGTGCATTAGAGCCTAGACCCTAGCTAACTTGTTTCCTACTGCATCCCTGGTGTCTAGCACAGTGTATAAGCCCCAAAATATTGTTAGAATGAGTAAAGTAATAAAATTTAAGCAAGATTTTGGGGCTTCCCTGGTGGCGCAGTGGTTGAGAGTCTGCCTGCCGATGCAGGGGACACGGGTTCGTGCCCCGGTCCAGGAAGATCCCACATGCCGCGGAGCGGCTAGGCCCGTGAGCCATGGCTGCTGAGCCTGCGCGTCCGGAGCCTGTGCTCTGCAATGGGAGAGGCCACAACAGTGAGAGGCCCGCGTACCACAAAAAAAAAAAAAAAATTTAAGCAAGATTTTGCACTTAGTCGGGACTGTAATTGAGACCTGGCTTACAACCTTAGCTTTATTAATTATTATGAAATTGCTTAGGTTCTCAGAACCTGTTTTCACTTCAGAAAAATGAATAAAACTTGCCATTACGCCAGGTGCCTTCAGTTTCTGAGAATATAAATGTGAATAAGAAGGTGAAGGAAGTAAGGGTAGAAAAGACCAACACAGACAAAACGAAACGAATAAATAAATAAATAGAAAATAACAGTTGTAATGAATGAAAAAACAAGAAGAAAAATAAGGTGTTGCAATAAAAATAACAGATTACTACTACAAAAATAAATATGCAATTTTAAGCATAGTAAATGACATAATATGTGCTCCAGAAACATTAGCTTTCATCTCTGCCTTCCCTTGCTAAATTATGAATTAAAAACAATGAATGAAAAAAAATAAAAACAAATAAAAACAATGAATGTGGGAATTCCCTGGTGGTCCAGTGATTAGGACTTTGCACACTCAGAGCCAAGGGCGTGGGTTCGATCCCTGGTTGGGGAACTAAGATCCCACAAGCCATGCAGTGTAGTCAAAAAACAAACAAACAAACAAACAAAAAACACTGAACATGAAGAGTATCTAATTCAAATTCTTGAGTAATCAAAGTTACATAATTAGAATATAATGATATTTAATGTAGATTGTAAGACTGAAGAATAAGCACGTTACAAGTACTGGTTCCCAACATGCCTGAGAAGGCAATATAGCAGTTATGAACATATCCTTTAGCCAGAAAGATTCGTGTTCCATCATACTATTTAAGTTTGAGCAGAGTATTTAACCTTTCCAAACTTTGCTTTCTTAACTTAGCTGGAAAATGAGGACAAATTAAGCAGCTATTTCATTGGATTGTTATGAAGATTAAATAATGAAAAAGCTATAGTAATCAAAATAGCTTGCAGCTAGCATAAAAACAAACACGCAGATCAACAGAACAGAATAGGGAGGCCAGAAATAAACAAAGGAACCAAGAATATACAATGGGGAAAGAATAGTCTCTTTAATATATAGTGTTGGGAAAACTGGAGAACCACATGCAAAAGAATAAACTGAACCCCTATTTTATACCACTCACAAAAATCAACTCAAAATGGATTAAAGAACTGAACGTAAGACCTAAAACCATAAACCTCCTGGTAGTAAACAAGGGGGTAAGCTCCCTGACACTGGTCTTGGCAATGATTTTTTGGATTTGAAACCAAAAGCAAAGGCAACAAAAGCAAAAATAAATAAGTGGGCCTATGTCAAACTAAAAAGCTTCTGCACAAAAAAGGACACCAACAAAATGAAGAGGCAACTTATGGAATGAGGGGAAATATTTGCAAAAATATATATATGAAAGCAGGTTAATATCCAAAATATATAAAGAACTCTTACAACTGAATAGCAAAAAAAAAAAAAAAACTGATTAAAAAATGGGCACAGGAACTTCTTCCCAAGAAGACACGTAATGGCCGACAGGTACATGAAAAGGTGCTCACCATCACTAATCATCAGTGAAATGCAAAGCAAAATTACAATGAGATTATCAATTACTTTACACCTGCTAAGAATGGCCATCATCAAAAAGAGATAACAAGCATTGGCAGCAAGGATGTGGAGAAAAGGGAACACCTGTGCACTGTTGGTGGGAACGTAAATTGATGCAGCCATCACAGAAAACAGTATGGGGTTCCTCAAAAAATTAAAAACAGAACTACCATACTTTCCAGCAATTCCACTTCTGGGTATATATCCAAAAAAAACAAAATCACTATTTTAAAATGTTATTCATTCAGCATTATTTACAACAGCCAACCCATAGAAACAACCTAAGTATAAATCGATGGATGAAAGGATAAAGAAAATGTAGTACATACACACAATGGAATATTATTCAGCCACAAAAAATAAATCTTACCATTTGTAACACCATGACAACACGGATGGACCATGAGGGCATTACGCTAAGTGAAATGCCAGACAAAGAAGGACAAATACTGAGTGATCTCGTTTATATGTGGGATCTAAAAAAACCGAATTCATAGAAACAAACAGATCCATCAACAGGTACAAACTTTCATTTAAAAGATATATAATTTCTGGGGATATATAGTTTAAAAAAACGTTAATGAACAGTGTGTGACATATCATCTTTCAGTAAAGGACTAGATAAAATTATAATTCCTACAAATCTGATGAATGTCTTTAAATGTATCTCACAAAGTCAGTATATCTGTTTTTATTTTCTACTGAGCTATTTCTACTGAACGGTTTGGAAAGAAATCTATTGTTTTCAAAAGTAAACTTCAATATCAATTATAGGGAATAAATGCAAGAAAGTGCTTAAAATAAATAAATAAATAAAGATGAGAGGCACTGCTCCAAAGAGTTGAAAATGTCATTTGGTTTTCAAGTCTACATCTTCTTAAGAAAGTTTTCCTAGTGGTGTATCATACTCCAGCACGGCTGAGCAGCCAGATGAGCAAAACTTGCACAAATAAGAGCTGTAAACACCTGAGAAAGCGTTTTCATAGGAAGGCACTCTCCGTCAGCAAACAAGTGACAGCAACAGGGCTGGTGAGTACTGAGGCCCCTTCTCTCTCCACCCCCCGCAGTGGCCTGGGCAAGTTATAACCTCTCCTCTCTAGAACCTTCCCTCTACACCTACTAGCTCCTCAACCTTCAAGTCCTTCGATCCGCGAAGGTAATAGCGCTACAGGTAAGGCGACCAGGGTCAGAAGATGCGGTGTCCCCAATTCCTCACTCGCCGCCAAACCATGATCGCGGCCCCCAGTCCACTATACAGATTCTGATACAGAAGAAGGCTAAAACTTTTTCTTCTTACAGAGGGCACCACCCGGAGCGTCGCCGGCAAACGCCCTAGGAGAGGGCGGGGTCTTCCCACCTCTTCAGACTCCGGCCCCAACATTAAGAGCTTCTTTCAGCCGGGATCGCTAACCTCAACTCCTCCCCCACCGCTGACCGACAGCCCGACCTCACCTGGAAGCGGTTCCACCAGGGAATGGCTTAGAGAAACCTCGGGAAGAACGGTCCGGCGAGAGACGCCACCGAAGGCACAGTCATGGTCCGCCTCGTTCAGCCGACCAGTGCAGACACGCCTCGGCCGCCGCGCCTCCCGCCTCGAGGCGGTTCCCCCGCACCCCGGTATAGTCGCAGCCTCCCGCACTGCACGCCGGGAACGGCCTATCTCCACTTCTCAGACTTCAGCGTCCAGGACGCCCCGGCCTCCAAGCAGAACTGCACTCTGGGATTTGCAGTCCTCATCCCAGGCCTTCTCTCCGCCCTTAACACAGAATCCAGGGACCTCGCTGCGGAATCTAAACGTAAAGCATCGCCCACGGTCGTGAAATGTAGGCGACACTTGCATCCGGGCTCTTGTTCCGGCCTTGGCTAGGTGGGAAATGCGTCGCTTAGCAGCCGCTGCCGCTATTACTCGCTAGAGATCAGTTGGCTGTATCCAGTGTCCGATTGGAACCGCGCTGGAGAGCCGTCAGGCGTGGCGGCGGGGCTCGGCTGGGTGGGTGCGGTAGCTGAGGGGCCGCCGCTGGATGCCAGGTTTGGTTTAGGTGGGTGGATCCTGGAGAGCGCGGACAGAGAGTTCTTCCCGCAAAGGTTCTTTAAGCCTAACGGCCCAAATAAACAACAGCCCCTTAGTCTTTGATTTGCAGTCCATCTGCCTTACCCTCGCTTCAGCCCTGGTTTCTTCGGCCCAGCTGCACTCATTTCAATCGTTTACTTTCTCGCTTTTTTTTTTCCCCTCTTAATCCTAGCTCCTGTCTCTCAGAATCAGTGGTCAATTTCAGCCTTCCAAGCATCGCACGCTTTGGTGGTAAGGGGGCGTGGAGGAAGGGGGCACAGAATCCTAGTTCTAGCTTACATTAGTTTAACCATGGAAGCCGTCATAATTTAGCCGATAAAATATCTGATGATTTGTCGCAACTGCTGTAATTTTGATCAAGGCTATTTTACCCACATATCTGTTATACAGTTAAGGAGCCATACCTCTTTGCTAACATCGTGGAGAGTTGTAATAGCGTAATCTGTAAAAACAGTAATGCTGTTTACCTTGAAAATGCTAATACCCACTTGTATTGTTACAGAAAGTAAAGCACAGTGAAAGAATTCAAGATGCCACCTAATATAAACTGGAAAGAAATAAGAAAAGTTGACCCAGATGAGTTGCCTCGTCAAGAAGAATTGGCAGATAATTTATTGATTTCCTTATCTAAGGTACTTAATTGATAAATAATGCATAGATATATACATACAACTATGATAGTCTAAGTTGTCCCTGAAATCACTGAATCGTACAACTGGAAGATTTCTTGTATTTTGCTTAAGGGTTATAAAATATGAAATAGTTGCTTTTCTCTTTACTTAGGTGGAAGTAAATGAGCTAAAAAGTGAAAGTCAAGAAAATATGATACACCTTTTCAGAATTACTCAGTCTCTAATGAAGGTTTGTATACAGTAGGTTTTAATAATAGCTTTGACTATTAGAGAAAGTGTAAGAATCTTTTCTTAGATAATTTAATCTCTGTGAAAGTACTTTGTAAAATCTAAATGACCACTAAAAAATGAGATATCTTCAAATGTCAACTGAGAATTTTAGGTGAAAAACATTACTAGTTTCTGCTCTAAAGTTCCTAAAAGAGTGTGTAGGGGAAACAGAATGGTTATGTTTAAAAAAGCATAGGGAGGTCCTATGTTAATTATGTTACAGCTTGTTACAGTAGCTGACTACTGTTGGGATTTGTTAGGAGGGGAAGAGATTTAGGTGTGAGAAGACTGTAAAGGTGAAAGACTGATGAATAGTTTTAGGTAAGTGGAGGGCAGTGGTAAAGTGTTAAGGAGATTCTAGAGCTGGAGGTTACTATAAATAAAAACTGGGAATAGAAAGTATGCATGTTCTTTACATTTAAGGAGACAAGTGCAGAAAGTTTATAATAGCAGGTTGTAGAGGAAACAATGTTGGGTATAGTTTAGAATAGGCTGTCTAGGGCCTTTAAAGACGTATTTTATGATATCAGCAATTAGCAGCCATTAAAGGTTTTTGATCTCTAATTGGTAGATACAAAAATATGCCTTAAGAGGGTTAAACTTATGAAGGAAGTTAGACAAAATTATGGACTAGAATAATGAAAATTAGAATAGAATAAAAGAGATAGTTGAAAACATTACGAAGAGAAAAGTTGCAATACTAGATGTAAGACTTGAGGGAAAAGAGGAATAAAAGATATTTCAAACTCTTAGGAATCTAGAAATTACAGCCTTAAGAAAATCATCTATTCATTCAACAAATGTTTGCTGAATCTCTCCTTGTGCCAGGCATTGCAGGCAGTAAGTACTGGGATAGCAAATACAAAACAAAATTCTTATTTTCAGTGCTTACATTCTAGTGTAAAGGCATACTGAAATAGCTTTTTTTATTCTTAACGTTTAGATGAAAGCTCAAGAAGTAGAGCTAGCTTTGGAAGAAGTTGAAAAAGCTGGAGAAGAACAAGCAAAATTTGGTAAATGCCTTGGGGAAAAGATTATTATGGTGTTAAATAGTGGATTTCATTTATTCACTAAGCAGTGAAGAATTAGCTTTAATATATTGGGTTGACCAAAAAGTAAGATCTTATGGACAAATCCAAACAAACTTTCTGGCCAACCCAATATTTTATAAAATGTGTATACTCAGTTTATTTTGAAATATTTTTCTAGAACTCCTATTTCATGGATCAGGTACAAAATAGTTATTTTCTTATGTTACCTTATCATTACAACCATGATGGAATCTTTAAAAATTAATTTTATTATTTTATTGAAAATTATTGAAAAGTTTGTTTTGAGATAAATCTGACCAATTGAAATATTTATCTTTTTTTAATAGAAAATCAATTAAAAACTAAAGTAATGAAACTGGAAAATGAACTGGAGGTATGTTCTTTTGTATTCCTTAGGGTGTAATCATTGTAAATATTATTTTCGATTATTATTTTTAAATTTTTTCATTGTAATTAGCTGGAAAAAGTCACTGGAATGATATTGTGTTTATAATTGTTCAGTATATATTTTACGTGCCTATTTATGTATCTTAAATTCTGCTAAGGATTGCACATCCAATTGTGAACAAAATAAAAACATTGAATAACCTCATGGAGCTTGTAGTACAGAGAAATATACAGAGAGATTACTATAACTGAGGTGGAATGAGGCATGTTGGAATTTGAGGAACAGTGACAGAAGGGTATAGGAGAAGAGGTAGCTTTTGAGAAAGCCAAGAGCCAAAATGTGAATGTATTGTTAAGGAACTGAATACATTGAGATTACTGAGACTGTGGGAAAGAACGTGATACAAATGGATTAGCCCTTATAAGGAGGAAGGACCTTTTTCCTTGGTAAAAGGGAGGAAGGAAGAATGGATATGAACAGAAGCTTTTGATGTTTGTCGGTTTAGTGCCTGAAATTTGAGAGGATGGAGAGGTCATCTGCTAAAAATAAGAGTGAAAGATGTGTGGTCAAATTTTAAAGAAGTCAGATAAAACCAGAAATATAGTGGGGAATGAACTGGAGATTTCAGGATCTGGAGTCAGATAGTTTACATTCAAACCCTGGTTTTTTAGCATGTTAACTCTGCGAATTTAGATGGTTTATTTTCTATTCCCTGTCGTATATCCAGCTTCTAGGGAAATACCAGTCATTCTCAATAAATACTTGTTAAGTGAGTTATGAAGTAAGGTCGATTCTGTGTTAGTGTTTAGCAAGGCAACTACTACAGAATAGAAGGATAGGAAAGTTGGAGATGTTGGTAAGAAAGTGCTTTTTGAAGGAGGTTAAGAGTAAGAAAAGTTTAGTTAAGGTAGAAGAGTAACAGAACTGTATGCTAGGGAGATGAATGTGAGACAGATTAGATGACTAAAGGATTTTTGATGTTTTTGACTATGACCTAAAGTAACAGGAAAATGAAGCAAAATGTATTTAGTCTGCTGCAAAATTTTAAAGATAATCTAATTTTGGGTATTCGATATGGTAGCACTAGCTACATGTGGCCATTAGCATTTAAATTAATTAAAGTTAAGAATTCAGTTCTTTAGTTTCACTAGCCACATTTCAAGTGCTCAGTAGACACATGTAGATAGTGGCTACTGTATTGGGCAGTGTAGAGAACATTTCCTTTATCCTAACACTGGTCTAAATAGTCAGTGGTATGAGGGAAAGGACAGGTTAAGAGCACCATGGCTCAGTGGCTAGGGTGGAGGCTCTGGTGATTTGTAGCCTGGTTTCAGAGCTCTGATACTCAGGGGAAGCCTAGATAGTTCATCTCAAGGATCATTGTATGCCTTTGCACTTTACCCTGGTGTCTGTGGCTCAGCGGCTATAACAAAGCCTGAGTGATTGACTGTTAATTCTTCATACTCTGGATGGCTCAGGAAGAGCTTAAGGGGTTGTCAGCCTGTGAACTAAAGCTTAAATATGCTTAATTTAAAAAATTGTTTTTAAGCAACATGATTTTAAACATCTCGTGCTGATTATGATAAAATTTAAAGTCAAGATAATTATTTTTGTTGTTGATTCATTTGAATCTCCAGATATAATGGAATTAATTTATACTTTGGGTTTATTACTTTAAGATGGCACAGCACTCTGCAGGTGGACGTGACACTCGCTTTTTACGTGATGAAATTCGCCAACTTGAAAAGCAATTGGAACAAAAAGATAGAGAATTGGAGGACATGGAAAAAGAGTTAGAGAAAGAAAAGAAAGTTAATGAGCAAGTAAGGCACAGTTTTTTAATGACTCTTAACTGTTCAAGTTACCAAAAAAACACCACCTGTTTATGCTTTTTATAATTATTACTGACAGTTTCAATTTTTATGTTTTATGTTATTTGTGGGAATTGATGTATGCTTATTGATAAGGTTTTATATAACAGTTCATGTTGTCATCATGTCTTTAAAATGTAATGGATCAGGTACATCTAGTGAATGAATATGACCTAGAGATTAATTCTTTATACATGGAGGTAACTTTTTCTCCGGGTGTTAGAATTCTTCACATAAAGTTGATGATTTGATCTGGAATATTGGTATGAAGAAATTAATAGGCATTCAGAAACAATTGATTTGGGCTTCGCTGATGGCACAATGGTTAAGAATCCGCCTGCCAATGCAGAGGACACAGGTTCGAGCCCTGGTCCGGGAAGATCCCACATGTCGCAGAGCAACTAAGCCCATGCACCATGACTATTGAGCCTGCGCTCTAGAGCGTGTGAGCCACACTACTGAGTCCGCTTGCTACAACTGTTGAAGCCCGTGCCCTAGAGCCCATGCTCCACAACAAGAGAAGCCACCACAATGAGAAGACTGTGCACCGCAATGAAGAGTAGCTCCCGCTCGCTGCAACTAGAGAAAGCCTGTGCACAGCAATGAAGACCCAATGCAGCCAAACATAAATAAATAAAATTTTTTAAATTTTTTGATTTTCTTATTTTTCATAATATATTTTGGGAAAAAAGATATTTATTTGTATCTATATTAGTAGTAGACTTAGAAATTAATCTTTTAGTGATGTATTCAATAATAAGTTTTTTATTTTCAGGTGTACCTCGCTTTATGTAATACGTAGATTCTTAAAAAGTGTTAATCTCACCATTTTGTAAATCAATTCATATTTTAAACCATGACATGTCATCTTTTATACAAGCATAGTTTATTATTACCTCTTACGTTATACTTGTTATTTACAAAATAACTCATGCAATGTTCACTTAAATTTAGTTTGAGGAAAAAATTATTTTTTTGCTGATAAGATTGTATTTCCTGTCAGAAAATAGTATGCTTTCTTTTTTTGCCTCAGCTGTCAGTGAACTTAGTACAAAATCTGGTGCCTACATGTATTAACTGTCCCATCCCTGGTGCCCAGAAGCTTTTTCTACCTTTGTGTCCTTTATAAGGTCAATATTGTATCACATCCTGATAATCTCATTTTGTCCATTGTTCTCTTGGAAATAGATGGTTATAAATTTTAAGTAAATGACATTGATTATGAGGTAACATTGCTATTTAAAAAGAATTCATCATAGACTGATTTGTAAGGAAAAGCATCCCCATTCTTGATATATCTATTTTATTATATAGTTTGGAAGTCACGTAAAAGTGAGCCATCTGTACAGTTTTTGCGGTGGAAAAAGTATGGATTGATGCCACCTGAAGGTTAGGAATAAGCTCTTAGAGGATTATGTGTTTAGTTGACTCAGTGAAACATAACAGATCTATAGATTTCTTAATCATGAAGGGTCCAACCTATGCTATACAGTAATAGAATTGCTTAGGGAGGTGGCCGTGTATGTGTTTTTCTGGGCTATTGTTCTTTTGTCTAGCCCATATATTAGTCAACTTCTCACCATTGATACCACACACTGTTAGCTAATCAGAACCACCATGTCTATTCATATCTTAGACTACTATCTTCATTCATAGGCACACACACAGACAACTTGAATATATGGCTTATGTACCTTTCCAGCTGCTAGATTTCTTGAAGTAGAATATGGATATGAGTTGCTTTAGCAATTTCTTCTTTGCCCTTAACCAGTCATTCAGTTTTACTGAGTACTTATAGCATGCCAGAGACTGTGCTAAATACTGAGGATACAGTGGGCAACGCTATTCTGCTTCTCAACGTTATTCACTGTCAATAACAAAGGTAACATAAGATAATATGATAGTCTGGGGATACATAAGGATATAAGAATACTCTGGAGTACTCTGGAGGGGTATACCTGAGTCAGTCTTGAGGTTCAAGAAATGATCTGTAAACTGAGACCTGAAATAAGAGTTAGCCTGGAAGAGGGAATGAGATGTAGGTGGTGGTTAAGGAAAAGGCATTCTGGGTAGAAAATACAGTGTTTACTAAGACCTAGAGGTAAGAGATAGCATGGTGTATTCAGGGAACTACAGTTATTCATTCTGGCTGGAATATAGGTAAAAATAGCTAGTGTAGAGTCCTTACTATGTGCCAGATACTTTATATGCATTAATTCATTATTCCTCATTTGATACTTATATGAGAGAGGTGACATTTCCCCCAGGCTACAGATGAAGAAACAGACACAGAAAGGGTAGGTAATTGCCCATGGTTACACAACTAATAAATGATAAAGCCAGGATTTGATCCAGATTTACTCAAATTCTGTGCTCTTATCTGCTGTGCTACCCTACCTTTCCAGCTTTAACATTTATGATCCTCTAGAGAGATAAGCAAAGGCCAGTACCTGAGGAATTTGGTCCTTTTTCCAAAAAGGAGCCAATGAAGGATTTTGAACTCCGGGATATCATGATCAGATCGGTACTTTGCAAGTTTACTCTCCTTTGTGGAGAGTGGATTGAAGGGGGCCAAGACTAGTAAGGAGACATTTGTGCTAAGTCAGTGTGACGATGGACTAATTAGTGACTGAGGGGGATTAGGGACATAGACATGTTTGAGGGATGTAGATGTAATTGGATATGATGAATGATTGGTTGTTGGTGAAGAGGGAGGAATGGGTAGTCCACCTAATTTTCTGGGTTGGGCCACTGGATAGGTAGATAGCGCCATTCACTTAGAAGTGACACAAGGGGAGTTTAGAAGGCTTATGATTATTATTTGTTTTGTACATGTTGAGTTTGAGGTCCCTGTGGGCATATTCAGAAAGGATATCTGGATAAGAAACTCAGAGATACCGGATAGATGATAAGAATTTGTGGGTCATCAGCATAGATACTGAAGCAATAGAAGTGATTGTAAGGCAGATGTCTAGGTATAGAAATGTCTAATGCAAGAGGAAGTGGTGCTTCAAGGAATAGACCAAGAAAGGACAAATATCAAGAGTATGATGTTTCAAAACCAAGGAAAAGGAGCATCAGTAGTATTAAATGCTTTAGCCTTAAGTTCCTGACATGTCTCTTCTTGTTAAAATTTTCCAATTCAAAACAGGATGGGACTGTTTCTTAACTCCCAGATGATAATAATAATAATGGTAAAATTCTAAGATTCGTATAGCACATTGCATTTTATTATGAAGTTTCTTTAAACTTTTTTTTTGAAAACTTTATCTTCATAAAGATGGTAAGAAAAACAGTAAACACATAGTCTTCATATAGATTCACCTGTTAACACTGTGCCACATATGCTTTATCTTTGTACACACAGACTTATTCTCCTCCCCTCCCCTCCCCTCCTTTCTTTTTTGCTGAGACATCAGAGTTAATTGCAGATATCATGATACTTCATACTTAAATATTGCAAATATCATGATATTTCATTCTTAAATATTTCAGTGTGTTTCCACTGAAAGGAAGTAGTTATATTTCCTTTATAACTATATAAGTAGTTATATTTTCCAATATAACTACTTATATAATTAGCATACTCAGGAATGTAATATCAATTCAGTACTGTTGTCTAATATGTAGTCCATCATCAGATTTCCTCTATTGGCCCAATAATGTCCTTTTAGTCTCCCCACCCAATATCCAAGCATCCATGCTTCTTTTTAACCATTATGTTCTACTGCTTTGTATTTCTAAGTAATTTAATGCTCACTGAGAGCAAAGAGTATTCTAGCTCTGGTAATAGAACTGCAAAATAATGAAGATCTTGGTTGGAAGACTACTCATTATTAGGTTTTACGCTGGGGGAAGAGGGTAATGTTTTGTTTTCTGTATCCTTTGGTTAGAGGTTTTTTTTTTTTGTTTTTTAATCTTTTAAACTCAACCTGCTTCATCCTTCCTAATCCTTAGTTAGTTTTCAAAATTTTGGCGTATTATTCATGTCTTGGGTCGACATGAAATCCTCAGTAGTTAAACATTCTCTGTGTTATTGGAAAGGAACTGAAAACCTGGCATTACATAGAACTACTGCTGAATTTTATCTTATTTGTTTTTTGCTGTTTTAGTTGGCTCTTCGAAATGAGGAGGCAGAAAATGAAAACAGCAAATTAAGGAGAGAGGTTGGTAAAAAATTTTAGTAGTTGTGGTGGTTCAACAAAGATACTTATTAAAAAAGTGTTCATAAATTAATTCTGTAACCAGAACTGGAATCGTCTAAGTAAGTGATGTTTTCAAACCATGTTTTATGATATGACTTTGTCTTAGGGAAATAGAAAATAAGTTGAAAGGTGAAGCCGTTAAGTACTACATTCATCTCTTAGGTCTATGTGGGTAAATCTTGCTTTGTTTTTTAAGCTGTTCTTTGCTAGTTTGCTAACTGAATATATGACTGGATTTCTCCCTTTTTCCTCTTACTTTATCTGGCATTCTTTTAAAACTTTTGTTTCTTATTAAATATTACAAATTCTGATTATTATTTGGTTCTTCTGAGCCAAATAATGTTTGTACATTGTTTATCCTGATAGTGCTTGTCTTTTTAACATAATCAAAATATTTTTTTGTTTTGGTTGGTAATTAATATTCTTGCTTTCTTTGATTATCCAAAATAATATCTCATTCTCCTAAAAATTTTTTTTTCTTTAATTTCTAATTATTATATTTAATTATATATTGCCTTTCTTATTTCTAATTACCTTTTTCCTGTCCTCTTCTGGAGAACAAACGTCTAAAGAAAAAGGTGAGGCTTTAAGGGTGGTGAAACCTTGGAATTTTAAAGATGTGTTTTGAGATCACTATTCAGAGGGTGAAATTTTGTTTCTTTGGATAGTTTTTTTAATAGAATACTGTGTTTGATCTGCCTTCAGAATGAACAGCTTCGTCAGGATATTATTGACTATCAAAAACAAATAGATTCGCAAAAAGAAACCCTTTCATCAAGAAGAGAAGACAGTGACTACCGGTCACAATTGTCTAAAAAAAACTATGAACTTGTCCAATATCTAGATGAAATTCAGGTAAAATGGATAGAAGTCATTTCAAAGCAATGATCTTTATAAAGCTTTAATTTCATTATAATATAAAATTAGTATTTAGCCCTACATTTCAATATATTTAGTATAAATCTGCAACTATGTATTTGTAAAACATGAAATAAATTGCATCTTTGAAGTTGCAAATCTTGCAAATTCATTCTTGTTATATGCCTATCTTGGGCATTGTTTAAGAACTAAGATACTTACTTACACTTTTCTTGATATTTAATTTGGTTTAATTGACCAATAGCAATTGATACTAAATATCTATGAAGAATTCTGTTTTCTCCAGCAGACACGTATGACTCCATTTAGTATTAATTTAAATTTTAGTTTCTTAAATTGTTTTTAACTGTAGCATCTTTACCTTTCTTAGACTTTAACAGAAGCTAACGAGAAACTTGAACTTCAGAATCAAGAAATGAGAAAAAATCTAGAAGAGTCTGTACAGGAAATGGAGAAGATGACTGATGAATATAATAGGATGAAAGCTATTGTGCATCAGACGGATAATATAATGGACCAGTTAAAAAAAGAAAATGATCATTACCAGCTTCAAGTAAGAATTCTTGTTTGACTTATTTGGGCAAACTTCATATTGCCTCATTACTATTTATTTGAAACTAGAAAGTACTTTTAACTTTCTAGGGTATGAATTTTTGTCTTATGCTCTAGTATGTCATCTTATACTGTAATATGTTGCCATGGTAATTATTTGTCTCTATGTGTTTCTCTAGTCCCCTTACATATACCTTGTAATTACTGCCATATAGAGTATATGCGTGATACCTGAATGAATATGTAGATAACAATCCTGCAAATTTTCTGCTAAAGCCTCTTAGAAGTCCTGTGGACCATCAAGCTTAATTTTATACCTTAAAATAAATACACTCTAAATATCATAGAAACCAATATATTGTTTACTACTTACATGGGATTAAACTTGTTTAAAAAATAGAGTAATACTTAAAAATACAATTCTCTAATGACAAAAAATAATTATACAACTGTAAAGATGCACAAACAATTAAAGGTCACCTTAACTACAGAACTGCTCCCATAATGAATATGCATTTGTAATGTATATGTATATATGTGCATGTGTATGCTTATCATGTGTGTAAATATTCATATACAACAAATACATGTATAGTACACTACTTTGCAACAGTTCTTGAAATAGTTGTTGCCTTTTAGGTGCAGGAGCTTACAAATCTTCTGAAAGCAAAAAATGAAGAAGATGATCCAATCATGGCAGCTGTCAACGCAAAAGTAGAAGAATGGAAGGTGCTTTTTTCAATTGCTATAATAGCTTGTTCATTTTCATTTTAGATTTCAATTTTTTAGTCTTAATTTTCTTTAAAGTTCTTGTACTAGTTAATGACATTTTTATTAGGCATTTTAAAAAGTGTATTAGATGTTTTAGCTGGAAAACTCTAAGAACCGTGTGTAGACCTCTAGCTTATCTGTTGTTGAATAAGCTCTTCTACATCAATGAGTTAAATTTAAAATTTTTAGTTTTCTGATAGAAATCTAAGTCTAAAATATAATATGTCATCTAAAATAGATAATTATAAATAAAATTTAAATGTTTTCATGTAAACCATAGGTACCTTGTATATATTAGTTATATAGTTCCAGGTTTAATTTTAGTTTTTCTGACTCTCCTTCCATGTTAGATTGATCAAGCTATTGGCATTCAGTGGAAATGGGAGTAAGGAAGTGGATCAGGAGTGGAAGTAAGGGAAGGGATCTTTCAGAATCACCTGAGAAGTCTTTTCAAAAGTCTGTTCCTCCTCACCACTCTCTAATTCCAACCACAACCCCAAGCCTTACCATATCAGAAGTTAGGATTGTGATGATTATATATTTTGAAAAAAGTCTGAAATGATTCTGAATAAATCTAATTTTAAAAGCTATCACTTTTATAGTCATTGTTTCTAACAAGGTTCACATAAATCTTGTTGGCTATTTGAAATTATCATGTGGGAATCTCAGCTAACCTATATTTTAAACAAGAGCAGTAGCAGTGGAAATGAAGTTTATAGAATCAATCAGAGGTCAATAAACTTTCTGTAAAAGGCCAGGGAGTAAATATTTTAGAATATTTGGTTTCTGGTGTATCTATTCAACTCTGCTATTATAATATGAAGGCAGCCATAGACAATACATAAATAAATGAGCAAGGCTGTTTTCCCAATGAAACTTTACAGAAGCAGGCAGCAGGCCAAATTTGACCTATGAGCCATAGTTTACCAACCCCAGGAAAAAAAGAGTTGTTTTTAATCGTTTAATTTTGGGAGAGAGATGTTAGCAAATGTATTCTTCTGCACTTCATTTTTACTTAGTATCTTTTACTTAGTTTATAGCAGTATGTATGGTATTACTTTGTTCTTTTTAATGTAATTTTTCTTTGTAGTTATGTATGTTATTGATTCCCTATTATGTGGCGTTTAGGAGGTTTCCAATATTTGCTATTAGAAACAATGTTTTAATGAATATCCTTGTATATTTATTTTGAAAATGTGTATCTGTAGAATAAATGCTACAAGTGTAATTGTGATATATATTGCAAATATATTCCTCTAGTTGGTCACTTGTCTTTTGGCTTTATGGTGTTTTTTACTATGATTTTTTTTTTTTTTTTTTTTTTGTGGTACGCGGGCCTCTCACTGTTGTGGCCTCTCCCGTTGCGGAGCACAGGCTCCGGACGTGCAGGCTCAGCGGCCATGGCTCAAGGGCTCAGCCACTCCGTGGCATGTGGGATCTTCCCGGACCGGGCCACGAACTCGTGTCCCCTGCATCGGCAGGCGGACTCTCAACCACTGCACCACCAGGGAAGCCCCTGAAGTATTTTTTTTATATTGCATAAATTTAATGTTTTTCATGGCTTTTGGCCTTTGTATCATAGTTAGAAAGGATTCTGAGTATAAAATTATTTTCTCATATTTTCTCTAGTATCTTCTAGTTTCATCTTTTACATGTAAATCTTTGAAGCATATATTATTTATTTTGGTATGAAGAGTGAGATATGGGTGCAACCGAGCTACTCTGTTGTCTAAACATCATTTATTGAACATTTCATTTTTCTCCTACTAAAATACACTTCCATTTTTATTACATACAAAACTGTTGAATTTGAATTTATTTTGGGACTCTCTTCTTTATATTGATTGATCTGTTTTCTAATCATGTACACTTTTTTTTTTTTTTTTTTTTGGCGGTACGTGGGCCTCTCACTGCTGTGGCCTCTCCCGTTGCGGAGCACAGGCTCTGGACGCGCAGGCTCGGCGGCCATGGCTCACGGGCCCAGCCGCTCCGCGGCATGTGGGATCCTCCCAGACCGGGGCATGAACCTGTGTCCCCTGCATCGGCAGGCGGACTCTCAACCACTGCGCCACCAGGGAAGCCCCACCAATTATTAAAAATAATTGTTTTAATTATTATGCTTAAATATTTGAAAAAGCTGTTCCCATTATTTATGTTTTTTAGATTCTTATAAATGTGCTTTTTAAATACAAATTTTAGAAATAGTTCTTTAAAATATTTTAGTTATTTTATTGGGTATATATTAAATTTATAAATTAATTTATAGATTGATTTTGATATTTGGTCCTAGCAAAGAACACAAGGTACCTTTCATTTTTTTAAAATTGAGGTAAAATTGACATAACATGATACTAGTTTCAGGTATACAGTGTAATGATTCGATGTTTGTATGTATTGCAAAATGATTACCCCAGTAAGTTCAGTTAACATCTGTAACCACACATAGTTACAATTTTTTTTTTCTGGTAATGAGAACTTTGAAGATCCACTCTCTTAGCTATTTTCAAATATGCAGTACAGTATTAAAAAATGATGATTAGGGGCTTCCCTGCTGGCACAGTGGTTGAGAGTCCGCCTGCCGATGCAGGGGACACAGGTTTGTGCCCCGGTCCGGAAAGATACCACATGCCATGGAGTGGCTGGGCCTGTGAGCCTCGGCCGCTCAGCCTGTGCGTCCGGAGCCTGTGCTCCACAACGGGAGAGGCCACAGCAGTGAGAGTCCCGCGTACCGCAAAAAAAAAAAAAAAAAAAAATGATGATTAGAGGCCATGAAGTGGATGGCAATGCCTTAACCATATGCATGTTGTCAAGCCTGAGGCCCTCTTCCATTCTTGTCCAGAGGAATGCTAGCCTTTTCCTTTCATGCAACATAGCAAGATACCTTTTATTCATTCAAGATATTTTATGCTTCTTAGTGTCATTTTAATGTTTTCTTCATAAAAGATTAGTTGTACAAAACCTTTTGTAATTGCAGGGAGTTATTTATAGCTTAGTGTTCTAGGAATGGGTTTTGGAAACTAGAGATTGTTTAAAAGATTGAATTTCTTAAAAAGCAAAAAATACAGTGTATATTTTTGAATCATTTCTTATTTGAATTTCAGGTTGTATGCACAAAAGAACAGTGGTCATTCCAATAGTTGCTATTTTCTCACTTCAAAGAATTTTATTTCCTGTATTTTCTCTAAATCTGCTAATGGTATATATTAAAATATTTACCATAAATGAGGAATGGTTTATTAATTTTGCTCTTATGTAACAGATTCTATTTTGTTTATTTCTAGTTAATTTTGTCTTCTAAAGATGATGAAATTATTGAGTACCAGCAAATGTTACATAACCTGAGGGAGAAACTGAAAAATGCCCAGCTTGATGCCGATAAAAGTAATATTATGGCTCTACAACAGGTAAAACTTTCTCAAAATTTGGTTTATCAACAAGGTTTATTAAAGTTGGTGATGAAACTCTAAATTATGTCTTATTTATTTCCTGTGCCTAATCTAGTCACTTGCACTTTTGGGTATATAATAAAGTCTTTTGAAGTTTCTTACACCGTCCAGTCCCAAGAAAAAATTAGAATTAAGTTTAGAGTTAGGGATAAAATTATTTTATGTATTTTTCTCTATTGATGCAGATAATACATTTATTGTTTTGCTTGGGAATTATTTAATAAGAAACTTTAAAAACTTTTAGAAATTTTAAAAATATCTTAATTCTCTGTTACTAAAGTCTATTGTGTTGTGTTTTAGTGCTGAAATATCCTGTACAATGTGAAATAAGCTAAAGTATGGTTATAATTTGTACTGTATAAAATTTTTGTTTTTATTGATAGTACAAATATATTCATATAGAAAGAAGTTACACTTGCATCAGCTGTGCTCTCTAGTCATAGTCCAAAAGAAAGAAGGAAATTTGGAAAGTATTTGGAGAATAAGGACGATCGCAAGGGACAAGATTTTTGAATGAAGTACTGCAGGGGTGAAAGCTAAGTTGAGTAAAGGAAAAAGCACAAGGTAAAACACAAACATAAAATGGTAAAAAGATAGAATTGGATGATGAGGAAAAGTAACACAAAAGGAGTTATTAGAAGCCACAAATATTAGAGAGTTCTGGAATTCGTATTTGTGAGAGTGCTAGCCCTTATATCATCTTTAAGTACTAGAGTGACAGCAGTATTCCTACAGTGATTAGTGCAGTTGAGGTATACAAAATAGTAAAAGGCACAGTTTTGACTCACAAGAAATATATTCTATAGTCTTGTTGAAAAAAACAAGACCTACCTTTTCTCTTACTTTAAAAATGTAGATTAATATTCATGAAGTGATAATATGTAATATTCAAAATATTTTATAGGGTATACAAGAACGAGATAGTCAAATTAAGATGCTCACTGACCAAGTAGAGCAATATACAAAAGAAATGGAAAAAAATACTTTTATTATTGAAGATTTGAAAAATGAGCTCCAAAGAAACAAAGGTAATTCAATGTTTTATAAGTATATAGTCATTTTATATACCATTAAGTTTTTAAAATATTTTATTTTTATTAAAATGAAATTATATTATGCCAACAGATATATTAGTGATTTTTCTGTATTTGAATTTTATATTCTTAAAAAAACTGTACAAGGTATTATTGACTACTGTATATATATTAGTATTTACACATGTAAATGATGGCAGTATTTTCTGTAGTTTTTCTCTGATGAAAACTACATTAACCCCTATTACCAGATTGGCTGTATAAAAGAAATGAAAAATGGTGATATAATTGTATTTATCCTCCTTTTTGTAATTAACAAAGAATGGAAGAAAATAAAATTTTGATCAGTGTAGCAACATCGCAGAGATTTTTCAGAAGTAATTGACTTGTCAACATTTGAATTAACCTTACCCAACTTGATATGTCATCATATTCTCCCTACCTTGGGTCATGCTAGCTTACCTAACTCATCAAATCCTTTGAATGTAAGCCCTTACAACATTAGTGATCTTATATTTCCAAAAGACTATATACTGTAGATATACCAGAACACATTAATGCAAACTATTCATAATAAGTTCATGACATATTTATTGTAATTGCTGAAGATAAAAAAAATTAGACACAAAGGGGAAATAATGAGTGAGTCTATGTGTGTGTTTGTGTGTAAGTGAAATAATGGTAGTGTGGTTGTAATTTAGGTAGTGAGGCAAAAGCCTCACTGAGGAGATGTTTGAACAAAGACTTAAAGAAGATGAGGGAGTGAGCCATGTGGATGTCCCTAAGCAGTGAGAATAAGTGCAGGGCCCTGAAGCAGGAGTGTACTGAGCATGTTTGAGGAACAACAAAGAAGCCTTTGTGGCTGGAGCAGGGTGAGCAAGTGGCCAGTAGTAGGTGATGAGATCAGAGAGGTAACGAGGGGCCATATCATATGGGGCATTACAGTTCATTGTAAGGACTTCGGCTTTTCTTTTAAGTGAGAATGGACATCAAAAAATTTCTGAAGAAAGGAGTGATATATTTTGACTTGGACTGTGTCTGCCATAGACTCTAGGAGTGGTAAGGAGAGAAGCAGGGAACCTGTTATAAGACTACTGCAATAACCTGGAGAGAGGTGATGGTAGTTTAAAGCACGGAGGTAGCAGTGGAGTTATATGTAGTCAGTTCTGGATGTATTTTGAAGGTGATAGAAATGAAATTTGCTGACAGATCAGATGTAGGATGTGAAAGTTATCAGAGCTTTTGGTCTGAATGCTGGGGAGGGCTGTGGAAAGAGCAGGTTTAGAGATGGTCAGGTACTTAGTTAAACAGGACATGTTAAGTGTGAGATGGCTATTAGACATCTGAGTGAAAATGTTAAGTAGGTACTTGTATATAGAAGTCTGAGGTTCATGAGGACAGTCTGGGTTAAACATATTAATTTGGGAACTTTATGCATAAAAATGGTACTTGAAATCATGAAGCTGGCTGAGATCATCAAAACAGAAAATGTTGGTTAAAAAGAAAAATCTTAAGACTGAGCCTTGGGATGCTTTTATTTTAGAACTTGGGGAGATGAAAAGGAACAACCAAAAAGGCTGAGAAGGAATGACCAGAGAGATGGGAGGAAAACCAGGAGCACGTAGAGCCCTGAAACTCACATGTGGAATGTCATCAAGGAAGAGCATAAGCAACTGTGTTCCATACTATATTCATTGCTGCTGATAAGACAAGAGGAGCACTAAAAATTGACCACTGGATTTAGCAGTGGTCATTTTTGGTTCAAGAGAAAATGGGTAGAGATGAAATAGAGCCAATACAGAGACTTTTGAGGAAAAGGAAAGGAGAAAAATAGAGTGGTAGCCTGAGGGGAAAGGGGGATAAAGAAAATGTTTTTCTCTTTTAAATGGAAGAAATAATCATGCTTCTAAGTTAATAGGAAAGATCCATTAAAGAGGAGCAAGTCATGAATTGATGAAGCAAGGGAGGGAGAGAAGGACTTCTGGAGTAATATTCCTGAGAAGGCAATGGGATGGGATCTAGTGTTCAGTGGAGTAGTTGGCTTAGGAGCACAGAGAGTTCATCCATAGGAACAGGAAGAAGGGTGGGGTGTGTAGTTACTGTCCGATGTGGCTGGGTAGATGTCCTGACAGTAAAAGTTTTGGTTTTCTCAGTGAATGAGTAAGCAAGGTTCTCAGCTGAAAGTGAGGATAGAGGCAGATATATTAGAAGTTTGAGGAGAGAGAAGTAAAGAGAAGGTGGGAAATGGTCATCTGGAAGAATGAACCAGACTAGGGAAATATAGTGTGACTGTTGAGCAGCATCAAGCCCCACTTGCTATACTTATTTCTACATGTGTCTGTATTATGTATGTACTAGAATTATTCTTTGACAGTAGCTTAAATTGCTTAAAAGGATCACTGATGTTGTGGGGTTTGCATATTCCAGTCACCAGGAGAAAAAGTGGCGGTTGATTTCTGCTGTCAAATAAGGAAGAGGTCTTATATAGTGACGCTTCTGTCAGTCCGTAGTCATGTAATTCCTAAAGTCCACAGAAGGTGTGTGTACTAGGCTATACTCTGTATATTGAATTTAACTTGTGCATGACAGTTAATGGTGGTCTCCTTTCATTGGTTAAGATTAGTTTTAGCTCGTAGAAGCATCTGAAAAATGGTGGCAAAATCAAGATAGTTTATTTCTCACTTGTGTATTGGTCTAGTTAGGCAGTCTAGGGTATTGCCTTCATCTGCCTCATGCAAAATGGAACTTTACCCTCACATCCAGTCCCAAACAGCGAGGTAGAGGAAGAGGAGGCAAGAAGCAAAGAGCATGTACTGAAGGATAGGCAGGTAATATATTGTGGAGGGCCTTGCAGAAGAAAGGGAGAATAGATTTTGGGGACAGGAGCCTCTGTCACATTCTCCAGCTAGGCTGTTAACTCCAGAGAACAGGACTCACTTCTTATAAACGTGTGTGATCTCCCACACTAGTCCAGTGCCTGTATGTAAGTATATGACCTATAAATCAGTAGATGTTTATTATGGATGAGTGTAAGAATGATTGTCAGTAAATTTTAGAATGATACGAATACTATATTTTGGTCTTAGCAACAGTTTGTTAAGATGTACAAGTAGGAATTTTTTTTTTTTTTTTTTTTTCCCGGTTCGCGGGCCTCTCACTGTTGTGGCCTCTCCTGTTGCGGAGCACAGGCTCCGGACGCGCAGGCTCAGTGGCCATGGCTCACGGGCCCAGCCGCTCTGCGGCATGTGGGATCTTCCCAGACCGGGGCACGAACCCGTGTCCCCTGCATCAGCAGGCGGACTCTCAACCACTGCGCCACCAGGGAAGCCCGGGAATTTTTTAACTATTAGTTACAGTTAAGTTTAGCTGCAACTGACAGAAAAAAATCGAATGTAACAATGGTTTAAACAGGATGGAAATGTACTTTTCCGTGATATAATCAAAGTTGAGGCAACTAGTTTAGTGTAGGTGTGCTACTTGTACAAATACCAGATACCAGGGACCCTGTATCTTGTTGCTTTGACTATCAGCATGAGGTTTCCATCTCATGTTCTAAGAAGACTGAGTTCCAGCCCTAATGTCCATATTCCAGCTGGCAGCAAGGAGGAAGGAGAAAAGAAAATTTCACTCCTCTCCTTTAAAAACATTTCCTGAAATGTGCACATGGTCTTTCTGTTTATATCCTATTAGTCTCATGACCACACCTAGCTACTGGAATGTAAGTGGAAATTTAGTCGTTATTTCAAGTGGCCATGTGTCCGTCTAAAAATCCATAGTTCTATTACAGTGGACGAAAGGGAGCTAACTATTAGAAACAGCAGCCTTTGCCACAATTATCATTCTTTGTAAAGCAGTGTTTTCCAGTCTTTTATAATCCATACCCTTTCAGCTAAGATTTTATTAAAATTTCCTTTTTAGCTTTATAAATAAAACCAAATCAAAACTTTATTTTACAAATATAAAATTATAATATTAAATGGACTTTTTTTAGTGACATACCACATTTCCTGCTTCCCATACTGGAACCAGTGTTTTATAGGAGTAAGTAGTCAATTCAGTTTATTCATGATTTTAATTTTTACCCTGTAGGAGCTTCAGCACTTTCTCAACGGACTCATTATATGAAAATTCAGTCTAAGGTTCAAATTTTAGAAGAGAGAACTAAAGAGGCTGAGAGAACAGCTGAACTGGCTGAGGCTGATGCTAGGGAAAAGGATAAAGAACTAGTTGAGACTCTGAAGCGATTAAAAGATTATGAATCGGTATGTATTTTTATCTTGTCAATCAAGGAGCTTAGAATTATCTTGCCACTTATAGACTGTTCTGTGCCATTTTCTTTATACCATTTAAAAACATTCCAGAAGTATCTCGTGATAAAGATTATCCTAATTGATTTATACTGAAGTGTTCAAACTTTTGTGCAGCATTTACTTTTTAGCAGAATTGTTTTCAAACCATTTGATTAAAGCATTTTGCCCAGATAATCAGCTTTGGTGAGGCAGCAGGATTAGATTCTTTGTAATCTGTGTCATTGTACCACCATGTAGATGTGACACCACTGATGAGTTGTCTAAAAGTTGTAACAGAAGCAGTTTTACCACCTACTGTGCCAACACAGCCTTACTTTGTACTTTTTATATTTTTAAATCTGATTACTGCTAAGTCAGGCAACTAATAACCTACATATTCTAATGGTATTGCTGATTCTCCCTTACTATTCCTTTTCTGTATTTTGTTAAGTGTTTTATGTGTAATATTCTGAGTCACTTTGCCATTAGGATGCTATACTGGGAAATTTCAACTGTTCCATTTCCCGTTATTATTATTACTGGATTTGTTTTTTAAAAGTACAGTAAAAAACACAGTTTATAGTTGTAAATCTTAGTTATATGTGTACTTCCCCTCAGACTTAATAAGAAAACAAATTCATGAATTTGACAGTTTATTCAAATAAACAATGTTATATTTAAATTATATTGGGTATTTTTCAGGGAGTTTATGGCTTAGAAGATGCTGTTATTGAAATAAAGAATTGTAAAAACCAAATTAAAATAAGAGATCAAGAGATTGAAGTATTGACAAAGGAAATCAATAAACTTGAATTGAAGATCAATGATTTCCTTGATGAGAATGAGGCACTTAAAGAGCGTATGGGTAAGTCATCTTTTAAGATATGTAGTTTGCTCAACCTAATTGTCAAGTCATTTTTTTTGGCTTATGATTATTTTTAGATATTTGGATGCTTTTTTTATTTAATAATTCCTCCTATAAAAATACTTAAAACAAGTAAAAGTGGAGCTGTTCCAGTTGAAGTGGGATCATGGATTTGATGGAGCTGCGATGGTGGTTGGACAGACCTGGAGCACTGCTATATTCAGTCGGAGATCGCCTCAATAATAATTGCATGCTTAAAAAAAGGAAAGCTACTTAGTTAATACCACTATTAGAAATTACGCTTTTTTTTTTCCAACAAAAGTAGTGTGTTAGTTTGCAAAATGCTCTAGTTTCAGATGAATACATGGGGACATTTAGAAATACTGTTTAATCCTTTTTAAGACTTTTAAATACTTGACTTTTATAATTGGCACTAAGTTTTACTTGGGTTGAGTATTTTAAGGTTACTATTGATTCTAAGAAGTAATAAATATAGCTTGAGAGTTTATATATTGATATCAATAAATAGTTCATTAGTGAATATTACTAGTTTGAATGTTACGAGAGTCCAATCTAAATTGCTACTTTAAAATGGAAATAAATATCTAAATCATGATTTCATTATACTTGGTAAATACCAGTTAATGCTTTCTTAGAGTTAAAATGATCACCTGTAAAAACTATTCTCTAAAGGAAGGAAAAATAAATATTTTATACATATTATTTATTCGTAAAAAAGTGTCTATCTGGGACCCAGAGTAATGCCAGGACCTCAAGTTAGACTTAGTCTAATCAACTTGATCTACCAGATCACGACCAACTTCAATATGGACGTTCCTAAAGGTGACTGAGCCGTCACAAACACCAGATTTTCTGTTTTTTAAAGGCCCCAAATCTTGCTTTATAATTACTTGAGACAATCTTGATATCTGGTTTTCAGAGCATAGCTGCTTAGTAATGGGAAGTTAGGAAAGAGGCACACTGAGAGTGTCAGTCTAGTCATGACAAAATATAATTGATATTGATATTAATATTGACTACTATGTGCCAAGCACTGCTATAAGTACTTTATTTGGGTTAATTTTATTATACACCTGACAACAAGCCAAAAAGAAATACGTGTATACATTCATACACATGTACTTACATATAGTATTATCCCTACAACCAGTTAATAGTTGATAGTGGGAATTGAACCCAACTTTGTTTTATTACAAAGCTTCTGTTCTTAGTACATTATAGTACCTCTCTGACAGTCCAACATGGAAGACAGATCATAATATGTCTTTGTCAGGATTTCCATTAATAATTGTGATAAAATTTTAGCTTGTATGGTTACAGTTCAAATACCTCAAAAATTCTTGCACAAAAATCCCCATTCTTCAGTGATGGTGGCTAAATAGATTATAACCAGTTGCTTGATGATAACCAGTTGCCGTATGAAGTTTTTGTAGTTCATTTGAATATTAATAAGGTTTTAATCATTCTGCTTTTTATTTTAGGCCTTGAACCAAAGACAATGATTGATTTAACTGAATTCAGAAATAGCAAAAGTTTAAAACAGCAGCAGTACAGAGCTGAAAACCAGATTCTTTTGAAAGAGGTAAGTGCAGTAGTCAATTGGTTATTTTCCTGATTGAAGTAAAGAAAAATACTAACAATTTTAATTTTGTAGATTGAAAGCCTAGAGGAAGAAAGACTTGATCTGAAGAAAAAAATTCGTCAAATGGCTCAAGAAAAAGGAAAAAGAACTGCAACTTCAGGTATACTGTTATTCCAAACCTTTAAAAGAATCATTGGAAAATGAATTGTCTGGATCTGTAATTTTCTGTATGTGAGAAATAGTATTGCTGTATTACTGTGGTTTTGCTACAAGTTTGATAAATGAAAATAATGGCCTGATGAAGAGTGTATGAGTGAGTGTCACTGAGTTTAGTCCTAAATCTAAACAGTTAAAAGAATAATAAGTGAACAAAAAACAAACATCAGAATCATGGACTTTTGAAAAATTTACAATATAGTCTGTATTAATTTCTAGACAATCCCAGTATGTTGTGATTAGTAATGATAAAACAGTAATTTTTGTCAATATATGTTACTGTTAATATTTTCTTTTTCTTTAAAAGCTATGCATTGGAAGCTTTAATTGTACATTATTCTTTACTAAGTGAAAGTAATGTTTTATTGAATAAAAATTAACAATTTTTTGTTTTGTTTTATCTTACATGGTATAAAGAGAACAGCTGGTTTATTTTTTAATAGCTATTACAGTGCTTTTTTGTAAGACCATAGAGAAGGCTTTTTTTTTTCTAACTTGGCCCAAGCCCACAATTATCTATGAATAATAGAGGTTTTTTTGTTTGTTTTTGTTTTATTTTTTTTTAGCATTATGCTGTCTATAGTACATCAAAAATTTCTAGAAGGGCAAAACTTCATAATTTATTAGTGTATTAAGCAATTTAGTCATTATTCATGATTCTTATCTACTTTCTTAATATGTGTCTTTTAACTGTTTAAGTACTTATTAATATGGGAAAAGAATGATAGCGAAGATAAAATTTGTAATTGTTTTTCATTAATATCTTTTTTAAGATTATTTTAATTTAATTTTATTTATTTTTTTGAATACATCTTTATTGGAGTATAATTGCTTCACAATACTATGTTAGTTTCTGTTGTACAACAGAGTGAATCAGCCATATGCATACATATATCCCCATATCCCTTCCCTCTTGAGCCTCCCTCCCACCCTCCCTATCCCACCTCTCTAGGTCGTTGCAAACCACTGAGCTGATCTCCCTGTGCTATGCAGCCGCTTCCCACTAGCTATCTATTTTACATTTGGTAGTGTATATGTCAATGCTACTCTCACTTTGTCCCAGCTTCCCCCCATGCCCCCTCCGTGTCCTCAAGTCCATTCTCTATGTCTATATCTTTATTCCTGCCCTGCCACTAGTTTCATCAATACCATTTTTTTTTTTAGATTCCATATATATGCATTAGCATACAATATTTGTTTTTCTCTTTCTGACTTACTTCACTCTGTATGACAGACTCTAGGTCCATCCACCTCACTACAAATAACTCAATTTCGTTTCTTTTTATGGCTGAGTAATATTCCATTGTATCTTAAAAGCTTTTGCACAGCAAAGGAAACCATAAACAAGATGAAAAGCCAACCCTCAGAATGGGAGAAAATATTTGCAGATGAAACAACAGACAAAAGATTAATCTCTAAAATATACAAACAGCTCATGGAGCTCAATATCAAAAAATAAACAACTTATTAATATCTTATTAAAAGTGAGCTAAATCAGGAAGTTGTATAGGAGGCTACATATAGATCAAGGATTTTGGAAATAATTATTCTACATTTTGTTTGAGTTAAAATTTGATTCTAGTTTTTAAGAGTTAAAGTATTGGAATAATAGCAGAGTTATTTTTATGCTTCTCATTTGTTAATTCTTTTATATGTAGGATTAACTGTTGAGAACCTGAACCTAACTGAAGACTTTTCTCAAGAGAATAAAATGGAAGGAAGAAAATTTGATTTCATTAGCCTCAAAAATATGAGTGAAGCACAATCAAAGGTAAATAGTAAGGTACTGCTATGGTGAAGAGAATAAAGAAAAATATTATTATCAGGGCTTTCATTTCTGCCCCCATTGTCTCATTTTGGACATTGATTCTTTTTATACTTGTTAAATAAAAGGAAAATGTTTTATTTCAATAACCTGTCAATCCCAAGATTCATTAATGAGACATTATTTACTCTGAATACAGATTAGGAGTTCAGATAAAGTAGAGCTGCCGCATAGGAAACCATCATTCAATATTCCACAGTCATGTCAGAATGAGCCTGAAGAGAATATGACCATAGGATCATTATCAAGAATGTTATCTGAAATTCGTCATAGTGTAGAAAGTGAAGTGGATCCTTTTGTCTCTTTAACTAGACATTCTTCATCTATACAAGTGAAAGATAATATTTCACCTCTAGAAACTATTACAATAAGAGAGATTTTTAAAGCACCCTGTCTATAGTCTTTAACAAATCTAGAATCATTAGTCAATACCTTTAGTAGGGAGAATCATGAAGAAATAAATGACCATTTATACTCTGTTTCTGATGAATCTATGAAGAAAGTATCAGGAAGCCATCAGGCACTTGAGAAGACTAATTTCACATAAAAAAGTGATTCTTCTTTACGAGCCTTATCAACAGCTTCAGACTTAATGCAGAAGTTATCACTTAGGCAAAAATCTGCAATACTTTGTCAACAAATTCATGAAAATAGAGCTGACGTGGCTAAATCACAAGTAGCAGCATCAGAAGATGAACAGGTTCATACCCCAATAAACTACGCTTATACCAATTTCAAAGAAGATGTAGGAAAAAGTGAAGTACCCGTACAGACAGAGATTTTGAAAAGTAATCTTGAAGTTAATGTTCTGGACCCTGTGCCAATTACTGCACAATCAAAATTATCTCAGATAGATCCACTTGCAAATCTTATAGAACAGCTATGGACAGAACTAGTATTTCTTAGATCTCAGGTGAGCTCTCCTCCAAATTACATTCCTGGGATTTTTTTTTTAATTCTTTTTTATGACTAACAAAATTCGATAAGTAGCAATTATAATAAGAATTCTTTTATGTTTGCACATTAACACTAATTTATACACATTCTGTCTTTTAAAAGATCTAAAAATGCAATACATCTGAAATGAACTCATTGACTTGCCTAATTTATTAAATGTTTCTTTAGAATGAAGCCATAGCACAGGATTTATTGATCAAAGAAGCACAAAGTAGAAATGCAGAAATAGAGCTTGAACGTCATAGAAGCCAGGCAGAACGGGTAGTGTAAAGGCAGATCATTAAAAGAGATGATTGTGGTGCCAAAGACAAAAACCTTCCTTATCTGTTTGCCTTTTGCCATGGGTGTGGGGTCGGGGGGGAGGTGGGAGGAGGATCATTATCTGTTTTACCTTTTAGATTTTATTTCATTTTTGTGAGTGCTGCTACGTTTCTGTAGCTTGCTGTGGGTATGTTAAACCTCAATTGGTCAAACTTCTTTAAACTTCAAAACTATTGTCATTTTTTTTTAAATCAATTTTTTTCTCTTTATGTTTTGTTTAGAATGAATTTCTTTCAAGAGAACTAATTGAAAAAGAAAGAGATTTAGAAAGAAGTAGAACAATAATAGCCAAGTTTCAGAATAAATGTAAGTCACTATTATCTCTTATTTTTCTTATTTATTTAGTCTGTACTGAAAATTATGGGATTGAAAGGACTTTACTACATTCTGTTTTCTAGTCTGTTTTAGCCTTAACTAACTATAATGTATAGACTTCAGTCTCTCATTCATCTATTTGGTTTGCCTTGCTATATTCATTTTCAGAGCATGTTATTAATCTGAATTTATTGTGATGATAAATAAGTCTATTTTTCTCTTTTGTTCTCTAATGAAAGTACAGTTAGAAAAACAAATTTAAGAAATTTTTAATATAAAGTAAAGGCAAAGTATGCTTATGATTTATTTCTTTCAGCCATGAGATATATATATATATATGCACAGGATTTAAATAGGTGTGTGATTTAACTTCATCATTCACACATTGGATTTATAGTTGAATTTTTTGTACATTTATTTGCATTTGCATTTTATAAATGGGTTATTTTTACTGTATGTGAAATATTTGTAATCTATATAGCATAGTGTAAATTGTAAAAAAATCTATTCATTCAATGAAAAAAATATTTCATTTTAGTAAAAGAATTAGTTGAAGAAAATAAGCAACTTGAAGAAGGTATGAAAGAAATATTGCAAGCTATTAAGGAAATGCAGAAAGATCCTGATGTTAAAGGAGGGGAAACATCTCTAATTATTCCCAGTCTTGAAAGACTAGTTAATGTAAGTTATTTTTATATTAATGGTTTTATTTTGTTGTTTCATCACTTCAAAGATATTGTTCCACTCTCATTGATCTCCACAGTTTCTGATGAAACATTTGTTGTCATTTGAGTCATTGTTCTCCCGTATGAAATGTGTAGTTCTTCTTGGGCTACTTTCAAAACTTTCTCTTTTTATATGGTTTTTGCCAGTTTGACTGCAATGTGCCAAGGGTGTGTATGTGTGTGTATGTGTGTGTGTAGCTTGTTTGGGGTTTGCTGAGCTTGAATCTGTTCACTTATGCTATTCACCACAATTGGGAAGTTTTCTGCCATTAATTTCTTCAATCATTTTTTTGCCTCATTCTCTCTGGGACTCCACTGAAACATGTTAGGCCTTTTGATATTGTCCCACAACTCCTTGAGGCTCTGTTCATTTTTTCGTTCCTAATTTTTTATCTTTTCTGTTCCCAGTTGGATAATTCCCATTGATTTATCTTCAAGTTCACTGATACTTTCTTCTGTCATCTCCATTTTTCTGTTTTAATGGTCAGCTTGAGACCTGGCAGAGCTTTTACACAGAATTTGAAGATCCCTTTTGTTGGTTCTTTTCCTTCTGGAATTCCCCTCTAACTATTCTGTGGCTTTGGGTCCTATCCTCTGGTTTTTAGGCCAGAAAGAAGACAGGTCACTGGAACTGCAGCTTGCCCTCTCAGTTAAGCCTTAAAAACAACAAATTTACTGCTTGCTAGTCCTGTCTTCCAAGTTTCAAGTCCCCTCCAAAATCTGTTGCTTTTGTTCATTTTCTAGAACTTTTATGTAGTAGTTTTTTGTATTCACTTGTTAAATGTGGGAGGGTAGGTCTGTTAGAACCTTACACCACAAACCTAGAAGTGTAATAGGATGTAGTAAGAATATTTTGAATATTTAAAGACTTAAGAATTACTATGAGAAAGATTTTAGCCATTAAATGATGTTCTATTTATATTTACCATATAGGGACTTAAGAGTTCTACGGTATTGATGAGTGTCTGTTATATAAACTTGAATAAAACATAAATTTTTAGATTCTTAATATTTAAATCTATGTCATTTACATGATCTGAACATACTTAACATGCATTATTATACTATGCTTGATTTATATAGAAAAAAGTCTTATTCATTGAATTGCTTTTTTTATGATTAGTCAATAGTTGAATACTTTTGTTTCTGAATTTTATTTTATTTTTTTATGCAGCAGGTTCTTATTAGTTACCTATTTTATATATATTAGTGTATATATGTCAGTCCCAATCTCCCAATTCATCCCACCACCACCGACTCCCACCACTTTCCCCCCTTGGTGTACATACGTTTGTTCTCTACATCTGTGTCTCAATTTCTGCCCTGCAAACCGGTTCATCTGTACCATTTTTCTAGGTTCCACATATATGTGTTAATATACGATATTTGTTTTTCTCTTTCTAACTTACTTCACTCTGTATGACAGTCTCTAGATCCATCCACATCTCAACAAATGACCCAATTTCGTTCCTTTTTATGGCTGAGTATATTCCATTGTATATATGTACCACATCTTCTTTATCCATTCGTCTGTCGACGGGCATTTAGGTTGCTTCCATGACCTGGCTATTGTAAATAGTGCTGCAATGAACATTGGGGTGCCTATGTCTTTTTGAATTATGGTTTTCTCTGGGTATATGCCCAGTAGTGGGATTGCTGGGTCATATGGTAATTCTATTTTTAGTTTTTTAAGGAATCTCCATACTGTTCTCCATAGTGGCTGAATCAGTTTACATTCCCACCAACAGTGTAAGAGGGTTCCCTTTTCTTCACACCCTCTCCAGCATTTGTTGTTGTAGATATTCTGATGCTGCCCATTCTAACCAATGTGAGGAGATACCTCATTGTAGTTTTGATTTGCATTTCTCTAATAATTAGTGATGTTGAGCAGCTTTTCATGTGCTTCTTGGCCATCTGTATGTCTTCTTCGGAGAAATGTCTATTTAGGTCTTCTGCCCATTTTTGGATTCGGTTGTTTGTTATTTTAATATTGAGCTGCATGAGCTGTTTATATATTTCGGAGATTAATCCTTTGTGCATTGATTCGTTGGCAAATATTTTCTCCCGTTCTGAGGGTTCTCTTTTTGTCTTCTTTGTAGTTTCCTTTGATTTGCAGAAGCTTTAAAGTTGCATTAGGTCCCATTTGTTTATTTTTGTTTTTATTTACATTACTCTAGGAGGTGGATCAAAAAAGATCTTGCTGTGATTTATGTCAAACAGTGTTCTGCCTATGTCTTCCTCTAAGAGTTTTATAGTATCTGGCCTTACATTTAGGTCTATTCCATTTTGAGTTTATTTTTGTGTATGGTGTTAGGGAGTGTTCTAATTTCATTCTTTTACATGTAGCTGTCCAGTTTTCCCAGCACCACTTATTGAAGAGACTGTCTTTTCTCCATTGTATATCCTTGCCTCCTTTGTCATAGATTAGTTGACCATAGGTGCGTGGTTTATCTCTGGGCTTTCTATCATTTTCCATTGATCTATGTTTCTGTTTTTGTGCCAGTACCATACTGTCTTGATTACTGTCGCATTTTAGTATAGTCTGAAGTCAGGGAGCCTGATTCCTCAAGCTCCGTTTTTCTTTCTCAAGATTGCTTTGGCTGTTCGGGGTCTTTTGTGTTTCCATACAAATTGTGAAATTTTTTGTTCTGTGAAAAATGCCAGTGGTAGTTTGAAAGGGATTGCATTGAACCTGTAGATTGCTTTGGGTAGTAGAGTCATTTTCACAATGTTGATTCTTCCAATCCAAGAACATGGTGTATCTCTCCATCTATTTGTATCACCTTTAATTTCTTTCATCAGTGTCTTATAATTTTCTTCATACAGGTCTTTTGTCTCCTTAGGCAGGTTTATTCCTAGGTATTTTATTCTTTTTGTTGCAGTGGTAAGTGGGAGTGTTTTCTTAATTTCACTTTGAGATTTTTGATCATTAGTGTATAATAATTCAAGAGATTTCTCTGCATTAATTTTGTATCCTGCTACTTTGCCAAATTCATTGATTAGCTCTAGTAGTTTTCTGGTAGCCTCTTTAGGATTCTCTACGTGTAGTATCATGTCATCTGCAAACAGTGACAGCTTTACTTCTTCTTTTCCAATTTGCATTCCTTTTATTTCTTTTTCTTCTCTGGTTGCTGTGGCTAAAACTTCCAAAACTATGTTGAATAATACTGGTGAGAGTAGGCAAGCTTGTCTTGTTCCTGATCTTAGTGGAAATGGTTTCAGTTTTTCACCATTGAGGACGATGTTGGCTGTGGGTTTGTCATATATGGCCTTTATTATGTTGAGGTAAGTTCGCTCTCTGCCTACTTTCTGGAGGATGTTTTTCATAAATTGGTGTTGAATTTTGTCGGAATCTTTCTCTGCATCTATTGAGATGATCATCTGGTTTTTCTCCTTCAATTTGTTAATTTGGTGTATCACATTGATTGATTTGCATATATTGAAGAATCCTTGCATTCCTGGGATAAATCCCACTTGATCATGGTGTATGATCTTTTTAATGTAGTGTTGGATTCTGTTTGCTAGTATTTTGTTGAGAATTTTTGCATCTATATTCATCAGTGATATTGGCCTGTAGTTTTCTTTCTTTGTGACATCTTTTTCTGGTTTTGGTATCAGGGTGATGGTGGCTTCGTAGAATGAGTTTGGGAGTGTTCCTCCCTCTGCTATATTTTGGAAGTGTTTGAGAAGGATAGGTGTTAAGTCTTCTCTAAATGTTTGATAGAATTCTCCTGTGAAGCCATCTGGTCCTGAACTTTTGTTTGTTGGAAGATTTTTAATCACAGTTTGCATTTCAGTGCTTGTGATTGGTCGGTTCATATTTTCTATTTCTTCCCGGTTCAGTCTTGGAAGGTTGTACGTTTCTAAGAATTTGTCCATTTCTTCCAGGTTGTCCATTTTATTGGCATAGAGTTGCTTGTAGTAGTCTCTCATGATCCTTTGTATTTCTGCAATGTCAGTTGTTACTTCTCCTTTTTCATTTCTACTTCTAGTGATTTGAGTCTTCTCCCTTTTTTTCTTGATGAGTCTGGCTAATGGTTTATCAATTTTGTTTATCTTCTCAAAGAACCAGCTTTTAATTTTATTGATCTTTGCTATCATTTCCTTCATTTCTTTTTCATTTATTTCTGATCTGATCTTTATGATTTCTTTCCTTCTGCTAACTTCGGGGTGTTTTTGTTCTTCTTTCTCTAACTGCTTTAGGTGTAAGGTTAGTTTGTTTATTTGAGATGTTTCTTGTTTTTTAAGGTAGGATTGTATTGCTATAAACTTCACTCTTTTTTTTTTTTTTTTTTTTTGCTGTACGTGGGCCTCTCACTGTTGTGGCCTCTGCAGTTGCGGAGCACAGGATCCGGATGCGCAGGCTCAACGGCCATGGCTCACGGGCCTAGCCGCTCCGCTGCATGTGGTATCTTCCCGGACCAGGGCACGAACCTGTGCCCCCTGCATCGGCAGGCGGACTCTCAAGCACTGCGCCACCAGGGAAGCCCCTATACTTCACTCTTAAAACTGCTTTTGCTTCATCCCATAGGTTTTGGTCGTCGTGTTTTCATTGTCATTTGTTTCTAGGTATTTTTTGATTTCCTCTTTGATTTCTTCACTGATTTCTTGGTTATTAAGTAGTGTATTGTTTAGCCTCCATGTGTTTATATTTTTTACAGATTTTTTCCTGTAATTGATTTCTAGTCATAACGTTGTGGTCAGAAAAGATACCTGATACGATTTCAATTTTCTTAAATTTATCAGGGTTTGATTTGTGACCTAATATATGATCTATCCTGGAGAATGTTCTATGAGCATTTGAGAAGAAAGTGTATTCTGTTGTTTTTGGATGGAATGTCCTATAAATATCAATTAAGTCCATCCTGTTTAATGCATCATTTAAAGCTTGTGTTTTCTTATTTATTTTCATTTTGGATGATCTGTCCATTGGTGAAAGTGGGGTGTTAAAGTCCCCTACTATGATTGTGTTACTGTCGATTGTGTTACTGTCGATTTCCCTTTTTATGGCTATTAGTATTTGCCTTATGTATTGAGGTGCTCCTCTGTTGGGTGCATAAATATTTACAGTTGTTATATCTACTTCTTGGATTGATCCCTTGATCATTATGTAGTGTCCTTCTTTGTCTCTAGTAACAGTCTTTGTTTTAAAGTGTATTTTATCTGATATGAGATTTGCTACTCCAGCTTTCTTTTGATTTCCATTTGCATGGAATATCTTTTTCCATCCCCTCTCTTTCAGTCTGTATGTGTCCCTAGGTCTGAAGTGGGTCTCTGGGTCTCTCTGAAGTGGGTAGACAGCATATATACGGGTCTTGTTTTTGTATCCATTCAGGCAGTCTATGTCTTTTGGTTGGAGCATTTACTCCATTTACATTTAAGGTAATTATCAATATGTATGTTCCTATTACCATTTTCTTAATTGTTTTGGGTTTGTTATTGTAGGTCTTTTCCTTCTCTTGAGTTTCCTGCCTAGAGAAGTTCCTTTAGTATTTGTTGTAAAGCTTGTTTGGTGGTGCTGAATTCTCTTAGCTTTTGCTTGTCTGTAAAGGTTTTTAATTTCTCCGTCAGATCTGAATGAGGTCCTTGCTGGGTAGAGTAATCTTGGTTGTAGGTTTTTCCCTTTCATCACTTTAAATATGTCCTGCCACTTCCTTCTGGCTTGCAGAGTTTCTGCTGAACGATCAGCTATTAACCTTATGGGGATTCCCTTGCATGTTATTTGTTGTTTTTCCCTTGCTGCTTTTAATAATTTTTGTTTGTATTTAATTTTTCATAGTTTGATGAATATGTGTCTTGACATGTTTCTCCTTCAATTTATCCTGTATGGGACTCTCTGTGCTTCCTGGACTTGATTAACTATTTCCTTTCCCATATCAGGGAAGTTTTCAACTATAATCGCTTCAAATACTTTCTCAGTCCCATTCTTTTTCTCTTCTTCTGGGACCCCTGTAATTAGAATGTTGTTGCATTTAATGTTGTCCCAGAGGTCTCTGAGACTGTCCTCAATTCTTTTCAGTCTTTTTTATTTATTCTGCTCTGCAATAGTTATTTCCACTATTTAATCTTCCAGGTCACTTATCCGTTCTTCTGCCTCAGTTATTCTGCTATTGATCCCTTCTAGAGCATTTTTAATTTCATTTATTGTGTTGTTCATCACATTTTGTTTGCTCTTTAGTTCTTCTAGGTGCTTGTTAAACGTTTCTTGTATTTTCTCCATTCTATTTCCAAGATTTTGGATCATTTTTACTAATAATATTCTCAATTCTTTTACAGGTACACTGCCTATTTCCTCTTCATTTGTTACATCTGGTGGGTTTTTGCCTTGCTCCTTCATCTGCTATGTGGTTCTCTATCTTCTCATTTTGCTTAACTTACTGTGTTTGGGGTCTCCTTTTCGCAGGCTGCAGGTTCGTAGTTCCTGTTGTTTTTGGTGTCTGCCCTCAGTGGCTAAGGTTGGTTCAGTGGGTTGTGTATGCTTCCTGGTGGAGGGGACTAGTGCCTATGTTCTTGCGGATGAGGCTGGATCTTGTCTTTCTGGTCGGCAGGTCCACGTCTGGTGGTGTGTTTTGGAGTGTCTCTGACCTTATTATGATTATAGGCAGCCTCTCTGCTAATGGGTGTGGTTGTGTTCCTGTCTTGCTAGTTGTTTGGCATAGGGTGTCCAGCACTGTAGCTTGCTGGTCATTGAGTGGAGCTGGGTCTTGGCTGAGATGGAGATTTCTGGGAGATTTTCGCCGTTTGGTATTACATGGAGCTGAGAGGTCTCTGGTGGACCAATGTCCTGAACTTGGCTCTCCCACCTCAGAGACACAGCCCTGATGCCTGTGTGGGGCACCAAGAGCCTGTTATCCACACAGCTCAGAATAAAAGGGAGAACAGATGAAAGAAAGAATGAAAAAGATGAAATAAAATAAAATGAAATGGTTATTAAAATAAAAATATTTTAAAAATTTTTAATGTAATCAAAAAAAAGAAAGAAGTGAGCAACCAAATCAAAAAATAAATCCACCAATGATAAAAAGAGCTGAAAACCATACTAAGAGAAAAAGAAAGAAAAAACAGACAGACAGAACCCTAGGACAAATGGTAAAAGCAAAGCTATATAGACAAAATCACACACAGAAGCATACACATACACACTCATAAACAGAGAAAAAGGGAAAAAATATGTATCGTTGCTTCCCAAGTCCACGTCCTCAATTTGGGATGATTTGTTGTCTATTCAGGTATTCCATAGATGCAGGGTACATCAAATTGATTGTGGAGATTTAATCCGCTGCTCCTGAGGCTGCTGGGAGAGATTTCCCTTTCTCCTCTTTGTTCGTCCAGCTCCTGGGGTTTAGCTTTGGATTTGTACCCGTCTCTGCGTGTAGCTCACCTAAGGGCATCTGTTCCTCGCTCAGACAGGATGGGGTTAAAGGAGCTGCTGATTCTGGGCTCTGGCTCACTAATGCTGCGGGGAGGGAGGGGTACGGAGTGTGGGGCGAGCCTGCGACGGCAGAGGACCACGTGACGTTGCACCAGCCTGAGGATCTGTGTTCTCCCAGGGAAGTTGTCCCTGGATCATGGGACCCTAGCAGTGGCGGGCTGCACAGGCTCCTGGGAGGGGCGGTGTGGATACTGACCTGTGCTCGCACACAGGCTTCTTGGTGCCGGTGGCAGCCGCCTTAGCGTCTCATGCCCGTCTCTGGGGTCCGCACTGATAGCTGCGGCTCGCGCCAGTCTCTGGAGCTCCTTTAAGCAGCGCTCTTAATCCCCTCTCCTCGCGCACCAGGAAACAAAGAGGGAAGAAAAAGTCTCTTGCCTCTTCGGCCATTCCAGACATTTTCCCGGACTCCCTCCTGGATAGCTATGGCGCACTAGCCCCGTTTAGGCTGTGTTCACGCAGCCAACCCCTGTCCTCTCCCTGGAATCCGACTGAAGCCCAAGCCTCGGCTCCCAATCCCCGCCCGCCCCGGCGGGGGAGCAGACAAGCCTCTCCGGCTGGTCGGCACCGATCCTCTGTGTAGGAATCTCTCCGCTTTGCCCTCCGCATCCCTGTTGTTGTGCTCTCCTCCGTGGCGCCAAAGCTTCCCCCCTCTGCCACCTGCAGTCTCCGCCCGCGAAGGGGCTTCCTAGTGTGTGGAAGCTTTCCCTCCTTCACAGCTCCCTCCCGCTGGTGCAGATCCCGTCCCTATTCTTTCGTCTCTGTTTTATTTATTTTTTTTCTTTTGCCCTACCCTGATACGTGGGGAGTTTCTTGCCTTTTGGGAGGTCTAAGGTCTTCTGCCAGCATTCAGTAGGTGTTCTGTAGGAGTTGTTCCACATGTAGATGTGTTTCTGATGTATTTGTGGGGAGGAGGGTGATCTCCATGTCTTACTCTTCCGCCATCTTGAAGCTCCTCCCTCCCATACACATTTTAAGATTTTTTGTTCTAGTTCTGTAAAACATGCCACTGGTAATTTGATAGGGATTGCATTGAATCTGTAGATTGCTGTGAGTAGGATAGTCATTTTCACAATATTGATTTTTCCAATCCAAGAACATGGTATATCTCTCCATCTGTTTGCATCATTTTTGATGTCTCTCACGAGTGTCTTAGAGTTTTCTGAGTCAGGTCTTTTACCTCCTTAGGTAGGTTTATTCCTAGGTATTTTATTCTTTTTGTTGCAATGGTGAATGGGATTGTTTGCTTAATTTCTCTTTCTTATCTTTCGTTGTTAGTGTATAGGAATGCAAGTGATTTCTGTGCATTAATTTTGTTTCCTGCAACTTTAGCAAATTCATTGATTAGCTCTAGTAGTTTTCTGGTGGCATCTTTAGGATTCTCTATGTATAGTATCATGTCATCTGCAAACAGTGACAGTTTTACTTCTTCTTTTCCAATTTGTATTCCTTTTATTTCTTTTCCTTCTCTGATTGCCGTGGCTAGGACTTACAAAGTATGTTGAATAATAGTGGCGAGAGTGGAAATCCTTGTCTTTTTCCTGATCTTAGAGGAAAGGCTTTCAGTTTTTTACCATTGAGAATGATGTTTGCTGTGGGTTTGTCGTATATGGCCTTTATGATGTTGAGGTAGGTTCCCTCTGTGCCCACTTTCTGGAGAGTTTTTATCATAAATGGGGTGTTGAATTTTGTCAAAAGCTTTTTCTGCATCTATTGAGATGATCATATGGTTTTTCTTCTTCAATTTGTTAATATGGTGTATCACATTGATTGATTTGCGTATATTGAAGAATCCTTGCATACCCTGGATAAATCCCACTTGATCATGGTGTATGGTCCTTTTAATGTGTTGTTGGATTCTGTTTGCTAGTGTTTTGTTGAGGATTTTTGCATCTATATTCATCAGTGATATTGGTCTGTAATTTTCTTTTTTTGTAGTATCTTCGTCTGGTTTTGGTACCAGGGTGATGATGGCCTCATAGAATAAGTTTGGGGGTGTTCCTTCTTCAATTTTTTGGAAGAGTTTGAGAAAATTGGTGTTACCTCTTCTCTAAATATTTGATAGAATTCACCTGTGAAGCCATCTGATCCTGGAACTTTTGTTTGTTGGAAGATTTTTAATCACAGTTTCAATTTCAGTGCTTGTGATTGGTCTCTTCATATTTTCTATTTTTTCCTGGTTCAGTCTTGGAAGGTTATACCTTTCTACGAATTTGTCTGTTTCTTCAAGGTTGTCCATTTTATTGGCATAGAGTTGCTTGTAGTAGTCTCTTAGGATGCTTTGTATTTCTACAGTGTCAGTTGTAACTTCTCCATTTTCATTTCTAATTTTATTGATTGGAGTCCTCTCCCTCTTTTTCTTGATAAGTCTGGCTAAAGGTTTATCAATTTTGTTTATCTTCTTAAAGAACCAGCTTTTAGTTTTATTGATCTTTGCTATTGTTTTCTTTGTTTCTGTTTCATTGATGTCTGCTCTAATCTTTATTATTTCTTTCCTTCTACTAACTTTTGGTTTTGTTTGTTCTTCTTTCTCTAGTTCCTTTAGGTGTAAGGTTAGATTTTTTATTTGAGATTTTTCTTGTTTCTTGAGGTAGGCTTGTATTGCTCTAAACTTCCCTCTTAGAACTGTTTTTGCTGCATCCCATAGGTTTTGGATCATCGTGTTTTCTTTGTCATTTGTCTCTAGGTATTTTCTGATTTTGTCTTTGATTTCTTCAGTGATCTCTTGGTTATTTAGTAACATATTGTTTAGCCTCCATGTGTTTGTGTTTTTTATGTTTTTTTCCTTTTAATTGACTTCTAATCTCATAGTATTGTGGTCGAAAAAGATGTTTGATATGATTACAGTTTTCTTAAATTTACTGAGGCTTGATTTGTGACCCAAGATGTGATCCATCCTGGAGAATGTTCTGTGTGCACTTGAGAAGAAAGTGTAATCTGCTGTTTTTGGATGGAATGTCCTACAAATATCAATTAAATCTAACTGGTCTATTGTGTCATTTAAAGCTTGTCTTTCCTTATTAATTTTCTGTCTGGATGATCTGTCCATTGGTGAAGTGAGGTGTTTAAGTCCCCCACTATTATTGTGTTACTCTCGATTTCCTCTTTTATAGCTGTTAGCTGTTGCCTTATGTATTGAGGTGCTCCTATGTTGGGTGCATATATATTTCTAATTGTTATATCTACTTCTTGGATTGATCCCTTGATCATTATGTGGTGTCCTTCCTTGTCTCTTGTAACATTCTTTATTTTAAAGTCTATTTTATCTGATATGAGTATTGCTACTCCAGCTTTCTTTTGATTCCCATTTGCATGGAATGTTTTTTTTTATAATAATACCATTTTATTAGCAGAGAGTGATACTAGTATGTTAAAATCTTTCTGAGGTAGAGAATCATTTAACAAAATTTATGAAACCCTTTTGATTCCCTTTGTTCCCTATATGTCCCTTTATAATTCTGACTTTTCTTCTCTGGTTGGTGACTTTGTTTTTTCTCCACTGTTTTAAGTATCTAAAATGATTCTTCATACTTTCTTATGTGAATATCTTTTATCTGTGATGCTGCCCACTACTAATACTCAGATCAAACTCTGTTCTACAAGGGAAACTCTATTTAGTGACCAAATAGAAACAGAATAATGGCCCAGAAAGATTCTACGTTTTTTTATTTTTATTTATTTATTTTTTTAATTTTTTTATTTTAATTGACAGCCTGTGGCCTTCCTAGGATTCTTGTTTCCATCGATTTTGTCTGCTTCTCTTCTGGGTTATCATTTTTTTTTCTGATTGATATGCCCCATCTGAATGACCTAACACTACGTCCTCTAAGAAATCATCAGAATCAATGACAGTTTAGATCAGATAATTCCGGCTTCTGCACTTTAGTTCACTTTCTATTGCTGTAGGGTGTTTTTCAGGGCCCCTAATCACCATCTAATTCAATCTCATTTTACCACAAGGATTTATAGATAGCATGTTGCTATTTTTCAGCAAGACAACTAACTAGACTACTTTGTCATCTGTCAGAATACCTCCTTCTGCCTACTTCTTTCTGCTATCCCCTTTTAATTAGTATAAATTATTACTCCACATGGCCTGCTCTCATCTCCTTAGGGTAAAGGCTTACTCTTACAGACCTACTGCCTTGAGTTAAATCCCAGATCACCCTCCTGAATAGGATATTACATATGATTTTACTCATCTTACTTTCTTTGTCTTCTGCCTTAATTTCTGAAGCTTTACCATGCATTTAACAGTTTTGTTCCATAAAGTCCAGATCTATTGGTACGTATGTATTGTGTATATGTGTACGTGGGGGGTAGGTATATTTATATAGGCCATTATTGGAGAATTAGGAGCAGTGAAGCCTCTTGGATAGTATTTTAATATTTGACAGATTATTTTTGCTTATCCAGCACTCTTGGATAACAATTGGATAACTATTTTATCATACTTTGCCTTTGTTATTATGTATGCTTCAACTGGAGAGGAAGCAATGAAAAATTTAATTAATTAAATGTAGTAGCTATTTCATTCCTTTGCTCATGCTTTAAATTCAGATGCTTCATGGTTTCAAAGCATTTACATATAAATTATCTCATTTTGACTGTATAAAAACCTTGTGAAGTTGACAGAGCTAACATTATTTCCTCTTCTTTAGAGTTAAGGAAGCTAAGGTATAAGGAATTTCAAGTCACTTGCCCAGCAAATAAGAGATTGGTTAATATTTGAACCCTAGTCATGTTGTTCCTGTCTAGTTGTTTTTGTGATCTACCAGTCTATTTGGATTAGCTAGATATTGTTAATTGTTAGAAGGAAGTGATTAGTATGCTTGGTAATACTGTTGTAGATTAAACTGGTATTTTATCAATTTAAATTTATAAATAAGAGATATATTTGGTATATTTTATTATACATGGGAATAGTAAAATGCTTAAGTGTGAATTTGACTTAAACATAGATTTTTTACTATGACTTTAGTGTTTTTCTTCACATTTCTTCTATATAATTTAAATATATTAGGCTATAGAATCAAAGAATGCAGAAGGAATATTTGATGCCAATCTGCATTTAAAAGCCCAAGTCGATCAACTTACTGGAAGGAATGAAGAATTAAGACAGGAGCTCAGGGAATCTCGGAAGGAGGCTATAAATTATTCTCAGCAGTTGACAAAAGCAAATTTAAAGGTGAGAATTTTATTATATAAAAGAAAATGCTAAGCATATGAATAAAGATTTAATATGAAACATTTAATTTTTTTTAATGACTATTTAATGAGAAAATGCCCCTTGAATTAATTCTTTCAACGTTCGGAAACCTTCTGTTTGAATTTTTTTAATTAAATTAGTGGAAAAATAAGTACTGTGTAACATAAAAGGATACAAAAATTCTAAATCTATTCCTAGACATTTCTAAGTAGTAGTAATTATAAATTAAATTATAATTTAATTAATACTTGGCAGAGCATTCATATATCTACTTGTTCAAGATATTCAGTAGGAAGTGTTAGTTACTGCTTTTAAATTTGTCTTTCTTTGGGTGTAAGAGATGAGATTCTCATTTCTGAACTGTTCGTTTGCAGATAGATCATCTTGAAAAAGAGACCAGTCTTTTACGACAATCAGAAGGATCAAATGTTGTGTTTAAAGGAGTAGACTTACCTGATGGGGTAGCACCATCTAGTGCCAATATCATTAATTCTCAGAATGAATATTTAATACATATCTTACAGGTACTGAAGATTTTATATGTGAGTAACAAAAATAGTTGATAGTATGTTTTATAATTTAATCATCATATATTCCTTTGCGTTCTTAGAATATTAACAGTGAAATGTTTTTTTAATGATTTTGATATTAGATGGAATGTTATGAATAAAAGCAGTTTATTCCATTATTCTGAATGAGAAGCATGTGTGCCATTCATATGAAATATATGATTGACAGATAGAATAACATGCAGCTACTATAAGGTAGTAATGTATAAATAAGGTGAGCTCTTTTATTTATTGCTGGTTGGAAAAGCAATTCACATGAATAAAGTCTGACACAGCTTTTTGTGTAGTGATTAGAATTGTTCCTTTTTTGTGTGTGTTAACTACAAGAAGAAACTTTTAAACAAAATTGTCTTTTATCTCTTTCTTCCCTTTACCCTATAAGGTATTAGTTAATCTGTTAGCAAATTAGAAACGATACTGCTTGCCTTGTGTTTGTTTCTCAGTTTTGCTGTCTATATTACAGTCATTATGAATGGCATAATGAGGGATGCTTTTCATTATTTCATTTGAGTGTGAATACCCGTAATATCACATACATTGCAAATATAATCACAAAAATGTGTTCAGAATCAATGAAAGTAAGTTTTTGATTATAAGCACTGCTGTTTCCCTTTCCTAAATAATCCATTTGTGAATATACTTGAGTTATGATTATCAGATGCTTGTATTTGTATATTATATTAATCATTTTTTGAGTATTAGAATTTACTTATTAGAACATTATAATTCATGTTATATCATTACTTTTAAATTTATAATTTTAGCATTCTTCATGAATTTATTCTTCTTCAATACAGGAACATTGTCAATAAGTGATAAAAGTATTGCATTGTCATGTTACTTGTGATAAGATTCATTTTTTTCATCTTTATATAAAAAACACATGAGAAGCATTGTGGTAGATTAGAGAACCAATTTGGAATCTGAAAACCTGTTCAAAGTGGCAAAACAAGTACTTGGACTCCCAATCCTAAGGCAGCATAGAGTGATAGAAGTAGCAAGGTCTTTGGAGTCAGCCAGACCTGACTGCAAGTGTTAGATCTGCAATATGTAAAGTACCTGGCACTGAGCTTGGCATGTGTGCTTAGAAAATGGTTACCAAGGGTAGTATTAATGAGTTTTTTAATGTTGAGTAAGTTACTTGATCTTTCTAAGTCTCAAATTTCTTCATCTTCAAAATGAAATAATTGGAAAGGACAATTTGACTGGAGCTATGAATGCATATGTTCATTAAAGGGTATGTGGGACTGAGTGGCTAAAGGTAAGTTTGTAACCACTGTATCTGATCATTTGTATGGTTACTGTAACTATTCTGTATGATGAAAATAATTTTATCTGTTTCATAGCACTTCTCATTTACACATATTACCTCATTCCATATGCCATAAGGTATTCAGAATAATCATAGAAATGACCTGTGCTGCTTATGGATTTGCTATTATCTTTTGTATATTTTTCTATAATCTTGTCAGAATATGAATTTATACCTTCAAATTTAAAATATATCCTGATGCTTTTTTCATTCTCATTTTTAAACCAATTTTTAGGAACTAGAATATAAAGAAAATAAGTTAAAGAATTTAGAAGATTCTCTTGAAGACTATAACAGAAAATTCGCAGTAATTCGTCATCAACAGAGCTTATTATATAAAGAATACCTAAGGTATAGGTGTTAGCAAAACTTTATAAATATAATTGAAGAATATTCGTGTTAAAGCTAAGTAACAAAAAATATTTAGATATTTTCTTTTACTTTTTCTTCCTGCCTCTTCACCTCCGCTTTGTGTCTTAGTTCCTTATCTATAAAATTCTGTGATAGTAATACTTTTTCATAGGGTTATTATGAAACTTAAATGAATTATGTGAAAATGCCCAGATATGAGCATTTTGTGAATATTATAGCACATATGAACTGTTTATAAATGTCAGCTGTTAGCATCATTCTTCATCATCACCATCATCATTATTCATATATTTTCATGGGGAACTAACCTGTTTGTGCTTATCTCTGCCATCTCATCTGTACCAATGGACTAATATCCTTAGTAATAGTTAGAATACCTGATTAAAGGTGATTTAAACACTAAGAGTGACTACAATTTGATCTAACAAGAAAACCAAAGCTAATTATAGGATAGGTCATGTTTGGGAGTCTTATAGTATAGGTCATATTATCTCCTATGTTGGTTATAAAATAGCTGAAGGAAGGAGTTCAAGGAAGATGGAACCATGACCATTGAAGAAGAGGGGCATTTTTTTTTCACATAACTTTTTATTTTTACATGAAATTTTTTCCAGAGGCTGCTGGCAGACTTAGATCTCATGAGTCAGAATTGGGTTAATGAGCTGTCCAAGTCATATGTCCAGGTTTGAATCATTCAGTTCAAAGAGAATGCTGACACCATAATTGGTTTATGCCAAGCAGATTGCAGGTCTGGGTAGGCAACAATGTCTTATACACCTTCTTTTAAGTCTAATTATTTCTCATTTTGTTTGTATTCTAGATATTTTATAAGTATTTAACACTCAAATTTAAGAGTAGAGTCAGGGGCTTTCCTGGTGGCACAGTGGTTGAGAGTCCGCCTGCCGATGCAGGGGACACGGGTTCGTGCCCGTGGTCTGGGAGGATCCCACATGCCGCGGAGCGGCTGGGCCCGTGGGCCATGGCCGCTGAGCCTGCACGTCCAGAGCCTGTGGTCCGCAACAGGAGAGGCCACAACAGTGAGGGGCCCGTGTACCGAAAAAAAAAAAAGAATTTTACTATAAGAGTAGGGTCAGAATACTGAGACTTGATTTCCAGAATTAGTTTGGGGTATTGATTATTTTCTTAATTGTTTTCTGTTTTTAATAAAATATTTATAAGATTCAGCTGCAATTGTTATATTGTAACAATTGTAAAGTAATAATTTGTAGATAAATGAAAATGATAAAATAATTTCTTTACCTTTCATTTATTAAATAAAAATATAACTTTCAGGATAAATCCTTTCAAGTGGCATTTCTACTTATGTTATCAGGTATTGACTAGTTATGATTTCTCTTATTTTATAGAAACTAAATTTCCATAATCTATAGCTATCTCTTCCTATAGTTAAATATTTTATTAGGTTTACTGTATTGTCATTTTTATTTTTTTAAGTGAAAAGAAGACCTGGAAAACAGAATCTGAAACAATGAAAGAGGAAAAGAGAAAACTTGAGGATCAAATCCAACAAGATGCTATAAAAATAAAAGAATATAATGTAAGTAAAGCACTTTTAAGATCAATATATAATACTGTACAAACTAAGATAGCTAGATTTAACAAGTTATATAAATGTGACTTTGTGCAGAATTTGCTCAGTGCTCTTCAGATGGATTCAGATGAAATGAAAAAAACACTTTCAGAAAATAGCAGAAAGCTCACAGTCTTACAAGTGAATGAAAAGTCACTCATAAGGCAATATACTACTTTAGTAGAAATGGAGAGACAGCTTAGAAAAGAAAATTGGAAACAGAAGAATGAATTGGTATCAATGGAGGCTGAAGTTGGTGAAAAAATTGGACGTTTGCAACGTTTTAAGGTACGTCTGATTTTTTTCAACTCTGAAAATTTTCAAACGTGAAGAAGAAAGGATAGGGCTTCCCTGGTGGCGCAGTGGTTGAGAGTCCGCCTGCCGATGCAGGGGACACGGGTTCGTGCCCCGGTCCGGGAGGATCCCACATGCCGCGGAGCAGCTGGGCCCGTGAGCCATGGCCACTGAGCCTGCGCGTTTGGAGCCTGTGCTCTGCAACAGGAGAGGCCACAACAGTGAGAGGCCCGCATACCGCAAAAAAAAAAAAAAGAAGAAGAAGAAAGGATAGTATGATGAATACCCATCACCTGGATTAATAGTTAACATTTATTAACATTCCACTCTAATTGCTTCATCTGTTTTTTTGTAAGAATATTTTAATTGCAGACATTTCTCCCCTAAATATTTTAGTGTGCATCTCTAAAAAAGTCTTTTTCTGTTTACATAACCGCAATAACTTTATCACACTTAACAAAATTGACAACAATACCTTATTTTATCTAACGTCCAGATCATATTCACATTTCCTCAGTTGTCCCAGGATCCAGTCAAGGACCCTGCATTGTATTTGGATGTTACATGTCCTAAGTCTTTTAAATATAGAATCTCCCCCTTTTTTTCCTACTCTCTCTGAAAAATAATGAATATTTATCTGATTATTTTCTTTCATAATTTTACTTGTTCCTGTATCCATTGTATTTACTAAAAGTTAGCTTTGAAGCCTTGGTTATATTAAGGTTAAACATTTTTGGCAAGAACACTTCATAAGTAATGTTTTGTACTTTATAAGTAATACTTTATAGTGTATCACTTCAAGAGATGGAATGTCTGGTAGTCCCATGTTTCATGATTGATTACTTTCTTAAGGGGGAGACAGCCATATATCTCTATTATTAAGTGATTTAGTTAATTCTTTGGTGATATTTTGATACCATGCAAATAACCAGTTCTTCATCATTTCTTCTAATGGTTTTAGTGTCCACTGGTGATTGTTGTTGCCTGATCCAATTATTTCATTAAGAGTTGCAAAAATCATGATTTTCTAATTATATTATGTTCTCTTCATTTACTAGCAGGTATTCTTTATAAAATAAAGAGCTTCTCCTCATTAGCCCAAGCTCTTTGGTTATCTTGAAGTATGGTTCCTAACTAGAAAGGCAAGATAAAAACTGGTCATTCTTTCCTTTTCATGACCAGTTTTCAGAATACAGAGTTTGTATAGTCTGCTTCTGCCTATCCCCTCCCACCCACTGCACCCTCCAGCTTTCTCTTCTTTAAGTATCATAACAGACTCACACACTTTTAAATATTCAGTGTGTTTTACTCAGGTGTAGTCATTATTCTTTTGTCTCAACTTTGGCCAGTGAGAGCCCTTTAAAGAAGGTTCTTGTATCCTATTTGACAGAAATACATTAGTCTTTGAACCAAGCTGCAAAACTTAGTTTGTTTTCTGGAACAACATATGTCCAAGAGGTACCTTGTATACTTCTTAGGCAGGCTTGGAATAAGCCATTTCTCTAAGGAGCCCTGGTTCATTTTAGTGAGGACAGCATTTAGATACCAAAAACCAGTCCTAGGTGTCATTGCTCTTGGAGTGTCATTGCTACTAGTCCAGTTAGGAAAATATGTATAGATTTAAATCATGAGTTCATATTGTTATTTTTAATTCAAATTTAACATTTTAGGATAAGTAAGAGTATGGAGTTTTTACTAACCTTTGATTTTGTACTTTATTTTTTTAACACGGAAATCTATTAAAATAACATTAAAATAATTATTTTTTTATACTACAATATTCATACATTAATTTGAAAACAGTAATCTTGTATTGGTATTAACAATAACAATACCAGTGCTACTAGATAAAAAGTTTCTTTACAGTTCTTATTTTCTTTAGAATATCTCTCACTAGGGATGTATCGTCATGTTAACATATTCTATAGTGACTTGAAGTAATTCTCCTCTTTGTGTGGTTATGCTATACAATTGCTATATAGTTAGGTTCATTTATTTTACATTTGTTTTCAGTTTTAGGGATAACTTTTTAAAAAATTAAATTTGAATATATAAAACATTCACATGTACAAAAGATGTCAGCAGAGAAATCTTATGTCTGTCCTTGTACCTTTCACTTCATTCTACTTCATCCTTTCACCCCCTTTAGGTAACTGATAATCCTTCTAATGTTTCCTTTTGCAAGTTATTAACAAAGACACAAAAAGTTGCATGCCATGCAACTCTTCTGCACCTTGCTTTACATCTGATCAGACCTTATTTAAGCATGTATATGTTCATTTGACATGTCTAAATTTACATAGGAGCATGTAAATAGAAGAATTCAAAGTAAAATTAGAATGAACTTGAGTTCCTTGCCACCCCCTTTTAAATATAGTAATGGGTGAAATTGTCATGCTAATAAACCTATTTTCAATATGAAATGTTCTTGTTTTTATTTTGTGTTAGATTTTGTAGAATGTACTTTTCTTAGAGTATTACAAATATAGCTAATGTTTGAGATAGAAGGGAAGAAAGAACTAGAATCTTCTTCCTCTTCAACCTGATTGTTCAACCTGGATTTTTTGTTTGTTTTTGCAACAATTGGAAAGCCAAAAAAAGGGATATTTTTAAGGATGGGAAACATGATTTCCCTCACCACAAAGCAAAAGTAAAACTGAATCCCAAGGGTAAGGTAGACTAGGGTGTATTTATTTATATAGAGAAGTTTTCAAATTGAGATCTGAAGCACTATTACAAATATTTTCCCCTCATTACTCTACTTCAGAATGAATTATAACCATAAATTCTTTTTATTTTTTTTAAATTTTTTTATTTTTAAAATTTTTTGGCCAAGCCGCACAGTTTGCGGGATCGTAGTTCCCCGACCGGGGATTGAACCCAGGCCACCATAGTGAAAGCACTGAGTCCTAACCAATTTATGAGTCCTCCAGGGAACTCATAAATTCCTTATCTTCCTCATTTCATAAATTTGGTTTTATGTTCAGTCATTTCTTTTTGGTGTTAATACAGTGTCTTTGAATAGTGACTCTTATAGCTCTGTAGCTAAAGAGTTGAAGATGAACCAAGTAATTTAAAGCCTTTGATATTATTTGTTACAGATAGCTATGATGCAGAGAAGTTTTTTTTCCCTAAATAATGTTTCTTTCCTGTGAACAAAAATTTTTCTTTTATTATAAAGCTAGTTTGTTATTAATTATAAATAAGCAGAAATAGCAAAGTTGGAAATGTTACCTGTAATGATGCAAATTTTGCCATTTAAAAGACAAGTTTTTTTTTAATCTTATGAAATTTAGAAAAGCCATCCAAAGATATATTCTAAGTGATATTTTTTTTGCTGCTGTATATTACGTGTTTCTCAAATTAACTGAATTTCATTTAACTATGACAGGAGTTATAAAAGGATTCACTGTATTTTTATTATGATTTAAAATTTCCAAATATTATTTCTTGTATGAAAGTATTAGTTATTGTAATATATTGTAATATATGCAATATATGCAATTCTTGAGAAATCTAATTTTTTAAATTATTCTAAAATCTGTTTTGCTTTCAGCTATATTATCTTATCCTCATAAGTGGCTAGTGCCTTTACCAGAAAAAAATACACCACCTTAATCCAGTGTACCTTTATTTACATAGGAAATGGCTGTTTTCAAGATTGCAGCACTCCAAAAAGTTATAGATAATAGTGTCTCTCTGTCTGAACTAGCATTGGCCAATAAACAATACAATGAACTGACTGCTAAGTACAGAGACATCTTGCAAAAAGATAATATGCTTGTTCAAAGAACAAATAACTTGGAACACCTAGAGGTAAGTATGTGTGATCCTTAAACCTTGTGATTTTAGCCATTCTTCTTTGGTGATATCTTATCTATAGGTGCAAAATGACTTCTGGATGACTTCTTCCAGGTTATCTTCCTTAGCCCACTTGTGTGATTTAGCTGAATGAAATCTCTTTCCATCAGGTACTTAAAAAAGAAAAAAGAAGATGGAACAGATAGGATAATGTAGTCAGAAGAGGAAGCATTATTAAGTACCCATTCCTTTCTCTTGCCCTGATCCCAGTGTAAATTATTCCCTCATGGTCCATGGCTCTTTGGGGTGGATGTAGCAGAGAGTAGATGAGATATCCATGGTTCTTCCTGGACCTTGGATGAGTTCTGCAAATCCCTATCCTTTCTTACTGTAGAGAGAGAGAAGAATAGGATGGAGTATCATTAGTTTAATTAAAGGAGTCTATGAATGTGGCCCAGACCCTTTGTAATTGTCTTCTAGCCACTTGACCTTCGTACCTTTTACAGCAGGCAAAACAAGCTCCTGATTTTGTTTATCTTTATGAAAAATAAAGGCTTATGTCTTTTGGTTCATTCTCTTTTATGATCCTCTCATTGGAATGGAAGGAGATATAATTCTTTTGGCTCAAAAGCTCTCACTTGCTTAGGGGGACACGTTCAAGAAAACATTCTGAATAGCTTTCAATGACTCCTACAAAATTATCTGAGTCATTATTTATTAATATTAACTAGAAATAATCATGATCAGTTTACTTTTTATTATTTTTGAAGAGAGATGATTATGTTAATTTTTATGGAAAATTCTAAAATTTAAGTGTGATAAAAATTTATTTTTTCCCATCTTTCATGTCTGTTGTCTTCTCTTCTCTAGCATTAGACAATCATAGATAAGAAATCTCCTGCAGGTAGCGTATCAATGAGTAATTTTTAACTTTTAAAACTTATTTTCCCAGATAATATTTTTCATCTCTACTCAAACCTTAAAAAATTTTGTCTCTGTATTATATCCTTTTCTCTCCTTTACTTCCTGTATCTCAGTTATAATTCTGAACATATGTCTCTATCTGTTGGCAATGTCTTAGTTTTATTCTTTATTATCTTCACTGTGGTAACCATTACCCATACCATTACCTCCAGTGTTGTATCCTCCTTGCTGCCACCAAAGTGATCATTCTAAACCTGCATCTGACCATGTCCTTCCCTTGCTTAAAACCTCTCAAAAGTTGCCAGTCACTTAAAGAATAAGTGACTTTTGTGATTAGCCCGCACATAACTCATGTCATCTACTGTGACATTCTAAGGAGTTTCACAATTAATGTTTTAGAAAGTGAACTACCAGTTTTCTCCACCACAGTGTTTCGTATGTTCTTCTGTACATGCAGTTTTCTTTGTTTAGAAAGCCCTTCCTCCTCTCCCAGTTTTTCTGCTCAGTGAATTTCTATTCATGTTTCAAAACTTTTTTCAGACACTACCTTTTTTTCTGTAGCATCCTTCTTTATAGAAAAAACTCACCCTCTCTGTTATTTCTATATTTTGTACCTAGTTCTGCTATTTATATCACATCATATTATATGTGTTTATATATGTGCCTCTCCTACAGGAACATAAGCCTCTTGATATCAGAAACTCTACTTAGTTCATTTTTGTGGGTTTGGTACCTGCTGTTTGGCACAGAGTTAGAGCTAATAGATGTTAACTTCAGGGATTGAATAAAGGTGATGAAAATCAAATTTTAGAAGATGAAAAACAGAGTGGGTGGTAAAGAAATACAAAAACCGAATGGGTGATAAGGCAATTAAAAAAATGGAAATTTTGATAATAGCAGACAAGAGAAATAGATATGGACTAAGGTAAAATTAAGAAGAGGATTTGCTGTGTTTTTTCAAAAAAATTTTTTTAATAAGGAGACCAATGAAGTTTGAGAGGAGAGGAAAAGAAAATTTAGAGCTAAAGGGGAGAGAATGATTGAATATTAGAGGTAAGAGTGGTAATAAATGAGGGTGCAGTACCAGGGCAGGGGTATGAAAATGGGATATGGAGCAAGGCCACAGTTATCCTTTGAAAGAGTCTGGAAGTAAAAGAAGCAAAAAGGGTAGCAAGATATTTAAAACACCTTAAGCCCTTTTTTGTTTTTCTCCTACGAATTTACAGTACCTAGGAACTGGGCTGTAATTGTGCATGTTACCAGAGAGTCATGTTTTATTCCCTTATCTTCCTTTTCATTATAACATCGCCCTTTAAAAAAAAAAAAAATCTCGGGACTTCCCTGGTGGCGCAGTGGTTAAGAATCCACCTGCTAATGCAGGGGACACGGGTTCGAGCTCTGGTCCGGGAAGATCCCACGTGCTGTGGAGCAGCTAAGCCCGTGCGCCACAACTGTTGAAGCCCGTGCGCCTAGAGCCGGTGCTCTGCAACAAGAGAAGTCACCACAATGAGTAAGCCCGTGGACCGCAACGAAGAGTAGCCTCCGCTCATCGCAACTAGAGAAAGCCTGTATGCAGCAACGAGGATCCAACCTAGCCAAAAATAAATAAGTAAATTTATTTTTAAAAAAATTTCATTACCCTGTTTTATTTTTCTTCATAATGGTTATTACCTGACAGTATGTTATATATTGGCTTATTTTCAAATTGCTCCATTAAAATACAAGTTTTAGGATGGAATTTGTTTACCATTGCAGTCCAGTGCTTAGAATACCTGGCATGTAGTAGACATTCTATTTGTTAAAATGAAGAATAAATGAGCTTAAAATATTATACTTATGTGCCAACTCCTACATTTTATGTTTCCAGCCTGACTTCTCAGAACTCTGTTTTTCTGTATGAAATTACCTACTTAACAACTCATGTTTCAAGGGGATCTCTAATTTAACGTGTCCAAATTTAATTCCTGATGTCTATTTCTCTCATAGTTGTTTCTGTTTCAGTGTATGCCACTATTATCTACTCATTTAGTTAAGGCAGATATCTTAGAATTATTCTCTAGTCATTCCTTTCCTTTATCATTTTCCACCCAAATGTAATTAATTCTTATGTGTCCTCTTTTCTCTATCTTCCCTGCTATAACTGTAATCTAAACCAGTGTCATCTCTCATCTGGACTTTACAGTATCTTCCTGACTAATTTCTCATTTCTCTATTTACCCCTTTATTGATTCTCCACATTTTATTCAGAATGATTTGTTAAAACTTCTTCCTTTAAATCTTTAAATGATTTCCTATTATACCTTAAGTTACATTCCAGTTACTTGTCTTGACATACCATGCCTTGCCTGGTATGGCCCCCTATAATCTCTCCAACTTTTGTTTTTATTCCTCTTCACTCTGATTGTTGCTCACTGTGTTCAAGTCCTCTAATACTCCAGACTCTTTCCTGCTTTGGAGCATCTGGGTTTACCAGTAGTATATCAGTTCTTTCCATGGCTGGTTTCTTGTCAAGATTGGCTCCTTCTCTTACCATCAGTTTCAGCTTAAATACCACCTCTTCAGTGGTTAATACTTTCTTTAAGCACTCTATCTGGATATGCTACTTTTTATTATTCTTTGGTTTTGTACTCTGTTTCTTTCTAGATCTTGACCTGTTTAGTGAATTTTTTTCTTTGATTATCTGTTCACATTCTGCTGCATTCCACACTCTCCCCAACTCCTACCACACATATATCCACAGACACCAAATGGTGAGGCCTATGAAGGCCAGAAGTTTGTCTGTTTCTTTTCATCATGAACATACAGTACCTGTCACCGATGGCATGCTGTGGATGCTCAGTAACCCTTGGTATGAATGAGGGAAGTAAGCACTGCTTTATGAAGATTGTGAGACTCTGGAGTGTTCCACGTTGGCCAAAGTGAACATGGCAGAAGCTAATACTCAGGAGTTTAGGGCCACATATCGGATATACAAGGTTTTGATGATTATTTTAAAATAATATATGTGTGTGTATACAACATATATGTTATGTGTATGTCTATCTGTATTACATGCAGAGGAACTTCTACATTCGTTAAAAAAAACTAGATTGTGAGCTTTAGGAGATTATTATATAAAGTTCAGACAGTGTCACATCTGTGGTATTAATCTGAATTACAATGTAGTTGCTCAGTGATGTTTCTATTTTATTCAGTGTGAAAATGCATCCCTAAAAGAACAAATGGAGTCTGTAAGTAAAGAACTGGAGATTACCAAGGAAAAACTTCACACTATTGAACAAGCCTGGGAACAAGAAACTAAATTAGGTAAGTATTATGACTCATAATATAAAATGATTAAGATCCAATAGTGAATATTTTTCATTTAAAGTGCCTTTCTATACCAGATAAAAAGGAAATATTTTGATAAAAATTCACTCTCTGCCTAACAGTTTAATTTAACAGGCAGTTGATGAATAATATCTCATACTAACCTTTACCAAAGTTAGGTTTTTAGTTATTAAATTGGATTTGTTTCTAATGAAATCATATGTTAAAAATGTATGACTGAGCATTAGCTATACTGAACCATTTAACAATTAAAACTGATGATAATTTTGAAATACCTGTATTTTAATGATAGTATTATGAGTTTTTTCACTGTATAGAGTTATATTAGGAATATATCATTTTATATTTTTAAATTAAAAGATCACCTAGAACATCAGAAGAATTTGAGAAGAATTTATATTGCTCATAGTTCCACTACTGTATCATTTTTTTGTATGACCTTATACATGCTTATATATTTTATATACTTTAAATTATAATAAACATTATATGCTATATTTAGTAGATATCAAAATATTTCATTTTTTATTCATCATACTTATAAATATTCATGCAGTAAGTTACTGTGTTTGGGTGATTAAATCACTAGCTTTTCTAATTTTTGCTATTGCTTATAGTGCTGCAGTGAACATCTTCATTTACATCTAACAGAGATATTGTCTTAAAGGGTATTAAAATCTTTGTGGCTTCTGCTAGGATTTTCCATATTAGTTTTTCAAATGGTTATCCTAGTTCACAACATTTAAATAATTTTATCTCACTAGCATTATGCTTTATAATTTTCAAATAAATTTGCCCCTTTGGATAAAATGTTTTAATTTGTTTTCTAGACCTTAGAGTGCTAATGCTATTCAAAGTTTCTGTTACTATTAAATTGGTAACTGAGACATGTAGCTTAGAGAGGCTTAACATTGGGAAGTCTAAAATAAGCTACTCTTAGAAATGTACTTTTTAATTCATTAAGAGATTAAAAGTGAATTGACTTCCATGTAGCTCTTACATAAAAGAAGATACCATTTTAACTAAGATATAGAAAAGGATATTATATACAGTTTTAGTAAGTTCTTTGTTCATTCTATCCTGTGTTTCTTTAATAAGTGCTGAATTCCCTATAGAAATTCCTTAATTTTCAAATACCTTAATCTCTCCGATACATGGCTTTATAGCACTGAAGTTTTTTTTTTTAATATAAAGTCTAGCTTTATTTTTTAAAAGATTTTACAAGTCTGTCAACCTCAAACATGCATAGGTGAATTATTCACATCTTCCATCAGATGAGGCTTACAGTTTCGATCCCTCTCAGAAAAAATAAATAAAAAATAAATTTTTTCACAGATATTTATCCACTACATTACTCAGCTTAGTTCTGAAGTTTTCTCTCTATAAATACTTTAACACAGCTGCTAGTGGTAGTACTGTTGTTGTACAGCTGCACATGGCTATAATTTTACAAGCATGCCTTATTCTTGCTAGCTCCCTGGTTTGGCTCCAGGGTCCAAATCTTGTAGAGGAAAAATAAAGGTTAACTGGGCTGCCAGAAAAGCACACTGAATGCATCCTGTAGTGCTCTGTGACAAGCCAGAGAAGGAGTACAGCCTCCAGCAAGGTCCTGTGGAGAGGCAGCTCTGAGGTGGTTTAAATACCTTTGTTTAAGGTGTTTCCTTATCTTGGAATGACCTCACCATTGCCTGTCTTCCAAAGCCAAGGTTCGAATGTCAACCCCTCAATTCTGAACAGAGACATGAGAAGATTCGCTCCAAATTCTGGAACTCCACAATAAATCACTGAAGTTTAAAAGCTTTTATTTCCTGGTGCCCTTATATCTTTGTTTAAAAGTGTCACTTTTTTAGCTTTTTCCATGCGGGAATTGATTGGTGTTGGGCTGTTACCCTCTCTCTAGGACACTCCAAACACAAGAATATAGAGTAGACTAGTGTCTATTGCAGCCCCTGTGATGTGCCTCTTCTCATTATCAAAGTTTAGCACTAAAGAGAATGGAGAAGAGTTTTTATGTTCCTAGTATATCTGTATTTACTGCAATTTTTTTTTCTTTCCTTCATGGTGCTTAGGGTTGCCTGAATGAATCTCTGTACCATAATGGTTTCCTAACACTTTTAGCTTCTTTCAGTAACATTACTGTTAGCTATTTGATCACTGCTTGCAGCAGCTATTCTAAAATCATATACTATTTAAAGACACAGAACAAAATGAAGCACTTCTTAAAGCTGAGACAGACACCAAAACAGTTTAGTTTCAAAAATATATATATTTCTTTGAGCAAACTCAGTTATAAAACTCAAGCTTGTGAAGCTAGAAAGATAGGAGGTGGCATTATTGGTGTTACGACTGTTTACAGAGTAAATCACTGCTTATTAGTTCCTTAAAATAATTGACTTCCCTGAACATATGGTTAATTGACTCTCTAAAAAAACTAAAACTACCAAATTTTTTTTCCTGGAGCATGTCTGTTATGCAAAGCAAAAGTATTAGTTTTCTCTTCTTAAAAGGTGACTAACTAATGATAATCCTACGTGATGCCTTTTCATGGTCAATGAGGGGGCTTTCGTTCTCTTTTCATTTAGCCACAAACTTCTGTGTCCAAAGATAAGCTATACAACTGCATATATGAGATAAGGGTATAATAACTGATAAAATAATTTAAAGTAAAATATTTGATATTAGATGTATACAAAGGCCAGATAAAGGTCAGGGTTAAAGAAGATACTTGGCGAAATCCCTAAATCACATGGCTTCAGATTTTACTTTTTTACTCTGAGTCATTGCACTTGTATTCACAAAGTAGTGTTGCTTCACTGTATTGCCTCTTAATACAGTTTATCTCCTTTCAGTTAACAAAATATATTTATTTGCCCTTTTTTGACTATCTACATGTGACACCTCCTACACTACATCTTTTACATTGTTATTTCAGTTCAGGCATACCTTGGACATATTGCACGTTTGGCTCCAGATTGGCACAACAAAACAAATATTGCAATAAATGAGTCACAGGAATTTTTTGGTCTCCCAGTACCTATAAAAGTTATGTTTACACTATACTATAGTCTATTAGTGTGCAACAGTATTATGTCTAAAAAAAATGTACATACCTTAATTTTAAAATACTTTATTGCTAAAAAATGCTAGCCATCATCTGAACCTTCATTTTGTCTTAATATTAACATCAAAGATCACTGATCATAGATACCATAACAAATATAATAAAGAAGTTTGAACTATTGTGAGGATTACCAGTGTGACACGAGACACGAAGTGAGCAAATGCTGTTGGAAACATGGCACCGACAGACTTGCTCAACTCAGCGTTGTTTGCCACAGACCTTCAATTTAAAAACAAACAAAAACAAAAAAATGCAGTATTTGCGAAGCTCCATAAAGCAAAGCACAATGAAACAAGGTATGCCTGTAATCCTATGAAGAATAATTTGTGTTATCATTTGATTGACAAAACATGTAAATCCCAGAGAGATTAGGATAGGCAGCATACGGATAAGAAGTAACAGAGCTGAGACTAGAGTCCAGGTCTGTCATAATTCAAAAGGCTCGTGTGTTTTCCGCATAACAATAGTGCCTCCTTACATACAATGTCTAAAATATCTGGGATAAACTTTAGATAAGAACAGCGTGAGATTTACCGAAGTATTGTTGCATTTAGGAAATGAATCTAACATGGATAAGGCAAAGAAATCAATAACCAATAGTGAGATTGTTTCTATTTCAAAAAAAATCACTATGCTGGAGATGAAGGAATTAAATGAAAGGCAGCGGGCTGAACATTCTCAAAAAATGTATGAACATGTGAAGACTTCATTGAAGCAAGTGGAAGAACGTAATTTTGAATTGGAAACCAAATTTGCTGAGGTTTGATATTATAATTTTTTTCATGCAGTTAGAGAGTAAAAAATCAGTCATGGTAGCCATTGTATTATTGGAAGAGGTTTGTTTGTAACTCTGAAGTAGCATATTAATATAGTGCTTGTGTTTCATGTAATGGGTAAATGATATATTTTTAAATCTGAAATGTTTAAAAAGAAAGCAGGTATTTTTGTGATTGAGTTTTTATTTCTCACCAGCATTACATTATTAGATTTAATGTGCAAAAAGATGTTATTTGCTTAATAATGGAATTGCCTTCCACTACCATCCCTTCATTTAACAGTTATTATTTCTGAGTGCCTAGTACATGCCAGATGCTGTATGGGAACTGGAGTTATAGCATGAAATAAAATAGACAGTAATCTCTCCTTTCAGGGACTTCATTCTAATAGGAAGTTTTAGACTTTTGATATGGTCAAAATTACTAAATTGGCTGGCAATAATATAGTTTGCAAATATTCAATAATTTATGGTGAAGTAGCACTCATAATATTCCTTTACCTTGAGAATGTGTATTTCTCAAATCATTCATGTTATTTTGTTTATTTTAAATGTCATTATATATTAATAAGATTTTATTAACTATTTAGATTTATTTATAGATTATATAGTTGAAGTAAAATATAATGAGCATATGGCATTTCAAGTAAATTAAGAATATCAGAGATTCATATCTTATTAGATTGTGAGTTGATTAATATAAATGACTTTGGGTGGGTTGACATACAACTAGAGTTTTCATAATTTGTTCCTGGCTTTTTCTCCCCTTATCTTCGTCAATCTATTCTTAATACTTCACACCCAATGCAGTATCTGGACTAATGCAAAGTAAAGAGGACTGCAGTGTGCTGAAAGGTATAATAAAAGGAAAATGTCACCAAAAACTAACGTTTCTGAACGGTTTTTGTTACTTTTTCTCAGCTTACCAAAATCAATTTGGAAGCGCAGAAAGTGGAACAGATGTTAAGAGATGAATTAGCTGATAGTGTGAGCAAGACAGTAAGTGACGCTGATAGGCAACATATTCTAGAATTAGAGAAGAGTGAAATGGAACTAAAAGTTGAAGTATCAAAGTAAGTTCATGTGGAGTTTTTAGTCATTTGATTAGCTGTGTCTACTCTAATTTGTGTTTATGAACTCTAATTACAGTGGTAAAGGGGTAGTATCCTTAGTGGCAATTGTTACTGGTTTCTTTTTATTAGAACAGGGTTAAACAATATTAACAAGATTGATTTTTAACCAGCATAAGTAATAATATTGAAGAGGAAATAACTCCTCAAGATTTACATTTTTCAGAGCCCAGGAATAGTATTACAGGAAACACTGAACTTGAAATCAAGACTCTCTGAGATCTAGTTTTTCCACATACTAATATTTTTTTGGAGGGAAGGGTTGTGCCCATTTAATTTGTTTAAACTTAATTTATTAAGGGAGTAATAATACTTATTTCATAAGGTTGCTGTAAAAATAGAAATAAAATACGGATTTTGATTCAGTTTACATCTATTAAACATATACTGACTCATCTAATTACACTTAATAACCCTGATAACAGTGTTGTTTTCATTTTACATAAGGAAACAGTTTATTCTCTTAGAATTCAAAGTATCAATATATGTAAGGAGGAAATACTGTGTATACCAGGTAGATGCTGTCTAATCACTCTTTTGTAATTATGTGTTACTTCATTAGAAAAGTATGAGGATCCCTGAGTTTATCTGTCTAGCACAGATAATTAGTAAAAAGGGTTTATGGCTTACCCATAAAGTTATAGCCATCGTTTTAGAGTCTTGATAGTCCTTTTGGGAATATCAGTTATTCCCAGCCCTTTTCACTATGAATGACCCCATTTTTTATTCTTCCTTTCACCTCATGTACTTCATCTTTTGAAGTAAACTAATTTATAATTACTCATTTTGTTATATTTTAATTGGTGAAAACTTACATAACTGGCGGTAAGAGCTTCTAATCAATATGAGGAAACCTGACTTATCTGTTACGCTGAACTAAAGTTATTCCAGCCCAAAGTAAAATGCATTTTATTTTACCTGTTTAATCTTATCAAAATAGTCATATAGGAAATTTAATAACTTACCGTCAAGCTCCACCCTTTTTTTGCAATTGTAGTAATTGTGTAATCTCTTTTTCACATTTCTGGTAACTAGCAAATTAAAATAAAGCAAATCAAAACATACATTAATTGATCTAGGGAACCTGGCAATTTTAAATTTCTGTATTCTTAACTGTACAGTTTATCAAGTAAGCCTACTTAATACCTTATTCCGTCTATACCAAACCATGATAATAAGCATCTCATGAAAAAAAGTGTGAGAGAGGAGTTCTTTGACCATATACATTTGGAAAATGCAAAAAATGTACAGGTTGAAATAATTTTTTACTCTAGAACTTCTCAGAGCATTTGATATGATATGTATATGAGTCTTCAAGGGAGAGGAATGTTGGGAATGGAGTATTTTTTACAGAACATTTGTTAACTCCTCATGGAATTATGTTTCATGAAACAGTTCAGGAAACTTTAGTATTTCATACAAAGAAGAGATGCTGCAAACTAATGGCTTTTCCAGGGGTCTAGAAATTTGAAATTTTAATATTTATTTACTTAGAAAACGTACCCAGTTGTATCTGAAGTATCTTATCACTTCCTAGACTAAAAGAGATTTCTGACATTGCCAAAAGGCAAGTTGAAATTTTGAATGCACAACAACAGTCCAGGGAAAAGGAAGTAGAGTCCATCAGAATGCAGCTGTTAGACTATCAGGTATGTGCAGTATTAACTCTTATATATAGATTCTTTTCTTTTTCCTAAATTTACATTAGATATTGGGGTGATTTTGTAGTTTTAATCAGAGGATATATCAGATAGAGGCTCCTATTTTTGTTAGTTGTAAGTTGATTAGAAAAACTCGTTAATTTGAAATGCCATTCATAACACAGAAAAGCATTTAAATGCTTACAGATGCATTGTGCTGGCTGCTGACCAAAGCCCAGACAGTGAGGAGAAACATGTCTTTCATAACAATATTTTCTCTTGTATTTATATATAGTTTTTCACATATTCTCACATTATAAGTTCTTTTAGGATTAAAAAACCCCACATTGTCTGCATTAGTATTATTATCAATACTGTTATTAATATATGGAAGTTTTCAAAAAAACAGTAATATTCCAACTGTTAGATGCCAGATTTAGATTTTAAATAAGTTTGATTCTAGTTTTCTACACTTTTGCAATTAAAACAAGGTTAGATTTTTGTAGGATCTCATGTAGCACCCTGTTTTAAATTTTATTTAGTAAATTGTGATTTTAAAACCATGATAAGTTTCATTGGGAAAACTTGAAACTTCCTACAAACATATATTTTTTATTTTAGGCACAGTCTGATGAAAAGGCACTAATTGCCAAGCTGCACCAACACGTTGTCTCTCTTCAAGTTAGTGAGGCTACCGCTCTTGGTAAGTTGGAGTCGGTTACGTCTAAGCTGCAGAAGATGGAGGCCCATAATTTGCGCTTAGAGCAGAAACTTGATGAAAAAGAACAAGCTCTCTATTCTGCCCGTTTGGAGGGGAGAAACAGAGCAACACATCTGCGCCAAACAATTCAGTCTCTACGACGGCAATTTAGTGGAGCTTTACCCTTGGCACAACAGGAAACGTTCTCTAAAACAATGATTCAGTTACAAAACGACAAACTGAAGATAATGCAAGAAATGAAAAATTCTCAACAAGAACATAGAAATATGAAGAACAAAACACTGGAGATGGAATTAAAGTTAAAGGGGCTGGAAGAGTTAATAAGCACTTTAAAGGATGCCAGGGGAGCCCAAAAGGTAAAACATTGATTTTAAGTTCAGTATTTTCAGAAGAGTTATGTAATAACTTTGAGTTAATATGTGCCTATGTGAATAATGCTTAATATATGAACAAAATTCCGTGTATAATTTATTAATTCAGGTTTTATAAATTAGGAGTTTGGGCTATTTGGATATCTTTTTATAAATAAAATGAGACTCCTCTAAGCCATGGTTTCAATAGAAATGCTTAGATTGTATAATATCAAAGAATTTTAAACACTCTAGGAAAGTTTATATATTAATTAAATACTAATTATAATTTTTCTTAAACATTGTAGTGGTTAGTTGAATTCTACTCTTCATAATTATTATGTTTAAAATTATTTACAAGTAGTAGGCCCACATTTATTTTTTAATATAAATTTGTTTTTGCCCTCATTTGGAAGGAATTAAACGAAAAATAATTATTTTGAAATTAAATTTTATTCTCTAGGCTAGAAACATTTAGGATTTTTATTTATGAAAGTAAAATGAATGTTGCAATTACATACATACACTAAGGATCCAGTAAATATATGAAAGTAAATGAATAAATTGAAGTGAATGTTAGTGATATCCATTCCAACATCATTTGAAAAATGTTTTATGTTAAGATCCAACATATTAGAAAAGTCTGGAAATTCTAAATAAACTTTTCCTTGTGGAACAACCAAGGATAATCTTATATCTTATTTTGTTATAGAATGTCCATTAATTTGAATTAAAATCATTAAGATCAGTGGAGAAATATTTGTTTATATAGTATTTACATTTGTATGTATAATTTGTAAATCTTCAGGTAATCATTTGGCATACGAAGATAGAAGAACTCCGTCTTCAAGAGCTTAAACTCAGTCGAGAATTAGTCAAAGATAAAGAAGAAATAAAATATTTGAATAATATAATTTCTGAATATGAGCATACAATCAGTAGTCTGGAGGAAGATATTGTGCAGCAGAATAAGGTTTCATTTTATATTTACTTTCGTATTTGTTGCTAAGATTTTTAACATAACAACATTGCATGGGTGATTACATTATTTTCCTAATTGAGTGTAGCTCCCATTATTATTGTTATAAAATATTCTGTTTCTTATTTTTTAAACTATTCTAAAAATACATATTTATTTAGTTGCATTAATAGTCTTAAAAGGAATAATTCATAAGCAAACTTATTTGGTAAGTTAATTTTTATTTCAATATTAGTTATTTGACTTTTCATGGTTACAAGTTTCTACTGGCTCTCACTGATGGAATAGGAGAAGGCAGCTTGGTGTAGAATAAAGCACGAAGGCTTTGGAGGCAGATGATATTCACTAAGCACATGCTTGCTTGCTTCAGAAATTCTGTTGTTCCTTCTGCTTAGATTGTTCTTACCCCAGATAACAGTATTGATAATGCTTTCATTGCCTTCTGGTCTTAGCTCAAATGTCTTACCTTATCAGTGAGGCCTTCACTAGCCACTCAGTCTACAACAGTAAATCTTATCATCAAGATTCCCTGAATAGGGATTACCTAGTTTCATTTTACTCCGTAGCACTCATCACCCTCTGACATATTACATACTTACTTGTTTATTGACTATCTCCACCTCACTAGTGTATAAGTTCTGTAGTGAAAGGTACTTGGTTTTGTTCACTGCTGCGTTCTCATTGTCTTGAATAGTGCTTGCCACACAGAATGTGTCATTAAACATGTTTTGGATGAATGGATGGATGGGTATATGGATGGATTGAAATCCTGACTCCATATCTGCCTGTCTCTGTGATCTTAGGCAAATCACTTCATCTCTGAATTTACTTCCTTTTTCCATAAAATGAAAATAATAGTGACCTCAAAAGGTTGTTGTGAGGATTAAATAAGAAAAATGTGTGTAAAAATTCCTGGTGAGTATCTCTGTGTGTGTCTGACCCAACCTGTCTTTTTCAGTTTCACGAAGAAAGACAAATGGCCTGGGATCAGAGAGAAGTTGAGCTAGAACGTCAACTAGATGTTTTTGACCGTCAGCAAAATGAAATACTAAATGCAGCACAAAAGGTATGAATGATTAGTCTTGTTTGCTACTCTGTAGCACGGCCTATAATGTTAACAAATAGAAATATTTTCTAAGGTCAGATGGAATTTTAATTGATGGTATCTTTTTATGTTTCAACTGTAAGTGGAGTTTAACCATGTCATGTCATATAGTTGTAAAAATGAATATTGTTCTTCTCAATGCTGCAACTGCTTTTTTAAAAAATTCTATTTCTCAATAGTTTGAAGAGGCTACAGGATCAATGCCAGACCCTAGTTTGCCCCTTCCAAATCAACTTGAGATTGCTCTAAGAAAAATTAAGGAGAATATTCGAATAATCCTAGAAACACAGGCAACGTGCAAATCACTAGAAGAGGTAATTAGAAGAATTTGCATTTTGATTAGTGCATTATTAGGTATGCTTGTGGCATTTTCTAAGTAATATTTTTAAATGAGGATGAAGCATAAAATGATGAATCTGTTGCTTATTCTGTTCTCCTTTTTTATTCTCCTATAATGTTTCTAGTAGCTGATAAAAAACAGCAGATATGGCTAATTTGAAATTACTCTCCTTTTAATCATTATTTGCCACTTTTGGGCATGTTCTTCAGTTGCTAGCGTGAAAGGAAACAAAAAGAGCATTTGACTGTAGCTTTATGAGCAATATATTTCTTTCCTCTCTATGATCAAGAATTGTTTTCATCCTTGTTTATTTTTATGTTTTATTTTGAAGTGCATGTTTTATACTCTGAATCAATTTTCAGTTTATTCCTTTTTGTAGATAGTTAAAGGGCTTGAAGGTAAATTAGAAATTATTTCTTAGTTTAATCTAGGTCTTAAATTTGGTTAATAGATGATTAGATCTGTCTTCTTTATTAAATTCTACAGAAAATAGTATAAACCGAGTATGTTTAGATGTCAACTAAAATGAAAATCATATTAACTGTAAATACATTTTAAATAATTTTTTAAATTGTGCACTTTTAAACCAACTGAGGAAACTTAGATTGTCTTCTATAATTGTAAATTTGTTGTTTATGTGTATTGCCGCTGAGTTACTAGAATTTAAATACCTGCCTTAATTCTGTTGAGGAGAACACACTTTCTTCTGTTTTGTTTTGATAAGCTGCAGATTTTATAATGGTGACCCATTGACTCAGGCCACTAAAATTCCAATTTTTATACTTTGTTGACTTTATAGGTTACTCTTCTAGTGCTTTAATAGTCAGTGGACCAAAATAAAAGGAATGGTTTATTACATTTTCTTTCTAAATCTATCACCACCACACATTTCTAGTTCTAAATCTATAAGACCTAAATAAAGTACTGTAAGTAAATTTCATTTTCATCATAACAGTGAAATTTCTAACACATGTGATAATCTTACAAATAAGTAAAATATACATGTAGATAACTGCTGTCACATAGAAATACAGTCGATTAACCTTATTAAGTATCATTTGGCTATTATAAGTATGATGTGAAAAATAAAATGAAACTCCTTTCCTTGCTTATAGCTAATCTCACTAAAATTCAGATGAAGCATTTTTAAAAGAAAAATGTATTTTTTTATGATTTGATCATTGCAGAAGCTAAAAAAAAAAGAATCTGCTTTACGGTTAGCAGAGGAAAATATTCTGTCAAGAGACAAAGTAATTAATGAACTGAGGCTTCGATTGCCTGCCACTGCAGAACGAGAAAAGCTTATAGCTGAGCTAGGAAGAAAAGAGGTGGAACCAAAATCTCATCACACATTGAAACTTGCTCATCAGACCATTGCAAACATGCAAGCAAGGTTAAATCAAAAGGAAGAAGTGTTAAAGAAGTATCAACATCTTCTAGAAAAAGCCAGAGAGGTATTTTATTATATTATGTTATGCTCTTTTATTTATTATGATGTTTTTTAGACAAATGCCAAATACTGTTCTGCCCTGAAGTGGTATTTCATTTCTTGTTTTCAAATGATTCTATTCAGGTATTGTTACTTTCACGCGATTGGATTACAGATCTGTCAGTAAAACTGGCAGTTGTGTTATGGACCGACTAAATTGCTAAATTAGGCTTTCATGGTGAAACTATGTGATTTTGAAAAATATCATTTGAGTTAATAGGTAAAGACTGAGGCAGTAAGTTAGAATGAAATCTGTCACACAGGTATCAGTGGAAATCAAATTTGCTAGAACTTGGAGGGGAAAAAAATCTGACATTTAAAAATTTGCTAGAAACAAGTTAAAAGCTGATGGATACATATTATTCTAATATTAATAATAAATTATTCTCTAAGGCTGGGCTTGTCAGTTTGAACATGTGCTAGGGGAAATGTATACAGGTATAAATAAATACATGCAGATGTTGTTCCTTCCCTATCTCATAAGGATTTTAGAAGGTAAAGATAAGAAAATATTTAAGACCTTTAGAATGTGAATTTATTTGAATCATAATATAAGATATAGTTTTGATTTCTTGTAAAACAGGAACAAAGAGAAATTGTTAAGAAACATGAAGAGGAACTTCATATTCTTCATCATAAATTAGAACTACAGGCTGATAGTTCACTCAGTAAATTCAAAGAAGCAACTTGGGTAAGATTCTAAGAACTTTGTTCTATTCTTTATTGATTTTTGAGACCATGCAATTGAAAATTTAGCTCTCCCTTTTTTTTTTTTTTTTGGACTAGAAGCCATCCTACCTTTTTTTTTTTTTGCCAGAATAATCTTCTGAAGACACAGCTGTAATCATTTTTTTCCCTAAACCGACATTTGTTAGTAGCTTACTGCTGCCTACAAAATCATGTTTATGTTTCTTAGCCACGTACTCAAAGCCTTCCATGATCTGACCTCAATCTTTCTTTTCAAATCTGCACATTAAGTTTACCTGTGTCTAACTGCTTTCCATGTTCTGAATTCAGTTCATTCTTGCCTCTTTTGATCATTGTATTCTATATGTGCGAAATGACCTTAAGCAAACCTTAGCTTCCTCAAGCCTTAACTCATTAATTCAATCAACATTTATTTATTGATCCCCCACTACATGTAGGCACTTTGCCATATACTGGGAATACAAAGAATAAGATCTATATTTCCTATCTTCTTTAAGCCTTCATTACCTATTAAATCATTACATTTTAGATTTGATATTATATTTTGATCATTTAAGGAACCAAGTTAAAATTATGGAGTAAGTATGGCATTGCATTGTACCTGCTCATGGCTAATATAACCAACCATATTTCATAGGATTTAATAAAACAGTCTCCTACTCCAGTTCCTACCAACAAGCATTTTATTCATTTGGCTGAGATGGAACAGAGAGTAGCAGAACAAGATGACTCTCTCTCCTTACTTGTGATCAAACTAAAAAATGTATCTCAGGATTTAGAGAGACAAAGAGAAGTCACTGAATTAAAAGTCAAAGAGTTTGAAAATATCAAATTACGGTAAGTCTTAGAAATGTAGATATTGGCAAATGGGAATAATGATATAATAAAGATAAATGTAAGCATTTGTTATGTCATGCACTGTTCTAAAAATGTTGAATATATTATCTCATTTTATACTACTTGTGACATAGCATATTCACTCCATTTTGCAGTTAGGAAACTAGGCTGTAGGAAGCCTCAGTTACATGCCTAGGAGAAGATGGGAAAGCACGATTTGAATCTAGTCAGTCTGACTCAAGAGCCAACTCAGATTCTTACATAGAATCTCATCTTTAACCTTTTTAAATTTCCATTTTATTATCTAAAAAGTGAAATGACAGTACTTACCCTGGCTCTTTCAAGGTGGTTATATAAAGGCCAAATGATGATGTATGTGGAAGTAATTTGAAAATTGTAAAGTAACATATAAATATAAAACTTTTATTTACATACCTATAACAGTTTCTGGCATACATTAAAGGCTCAAATATTTGTTGAATGAAAAATTAACCAATCTTTTTTATTAACCACAGTGACGGTAGAGGGCTCACAGCATTCTCTATATTAGAGATTCTAAACATTGTTCAACCATTTATCAGAATGTGTATTTTAAAACTAAAATAGGTTTATATTTAGGTATTTTGTAATCATTGTAGAACTATCTCTCTGAGGGTCAGTTTCGTATCTGAAAAAAATAAGAAAGCTAACTACTTAACTTATAATTCCATTCCATCTCTGAAGCCCTTATTAGAACCTTTGCTTCTTTTTTCATTTATCCAAGATGCTTCTGACAAAACTAACACTATTTGTGCTTAAGAAGCTGCTACTTTAAATAAGTTATTCTCTAAGAGAAAAGAGAATTAGCAACAGCATATGGTATATTTTCAATCTAATTTTCCCCATTCTGTTAAATTTTATACATGAGATGCTATTTTTGATATAGTAAATTTCTGTCATATTTTAGAGCGTAAAATTTCTTGCATTTTGAATCTAATTCCTGGATGTAGAAAATAATCATTTTTTTGACATTACCTTGTATATATAATTTTTTGCCACATGAAATACTTGAAGTTGTTGTTTTGTACCTTACCATGTCATTTTAGCCTAAAATTATACTTCTATTCTCTGTGTGCACATTGGCATACATATTTTAATGTGTCTTAAGAAATTATAGTTCTTTGTCATTTTTTTAGTGAAACCTTGTATTTTTACACTTTGATGATTATTTAAAGTGACTTAAGTTTTTGCTGTAAGCAACAAGTCTCAGAGTGTTTAATACCTGTTCGTGGTTTAACAGACCTTCCTCTCACTGATCAAAGTTTAATCATTTGAATCTCCATATTGGTGACCTTATTAATGCAGTGTCTATATAAGCACAGTGAACTGGATATAATTCAGTTTATAAGGGTAATTAATACTGACTGAGCAGTAGGATTAATTGAATTAACTAAGTCTTTTGATAGTATCTACTTCTATATAGTATACAGCCATAGATAGAGTTATAGATACAATACTAGTGACTTTAGAACCATAATACATGTGATTTCTGTGAAGGTTTATATTTTGTCTTTGTAACATGTTGTTATAGGGCAGTGGTTCTCAAGCGGAAGTAATTTTGCTCTCCTCTCCCCGCTCCAGGGACATTTGTTATTGTCTGTAGACATTTTTGATGAACAACTAGGAGGTACTACTGGCATCTGGATGGTAGAAGCAAGGAATGCTGCTAAATATGTTTTAAAATGCATAGGACAGGGCTTCCCTCGTGGCGCAGTGGTTGAGAGTCCGCCTGCCGATGCAGGGGACACAGGTTCGTGCCCCAGTCCGTGAAGATCCCACATGCCGCAGAGCGGCTGGGCCTGTGAGCCATGGCCACTGAGTCTGCGCGTCCAGAGCCTGTGCTCCGCAACGGGAGAGGCCACAACAGTGAGAGGCCCGTGTACCGCAAAAAATAAAATAAAATAAAATAAAATAAAATGCATAGGACAGTATAACCCCCGCCCCAATAAAGAATTATCCAGTCAGAAATGTCAATAGTGCCATGGTTGAGAAATCCCTGATACAAAGGAAGCAGTCACATCTCGCAGGAACCATAATATTTAAAGTGTTATTTTGTTCATTCTCTATATTATTTCATCTAGAGCCACAAATTACTTGATGCAATTGCTGCAAAAAATAGTAGAAACTGGAAGAAAAAACTCTATTTTATGTTAAGTTTAAGAGTAGTTAAGTAGAATAAAGAATTGTTCATCTTTTGGATTTGGATCAAATCTTAGATTTTAAGGATGCTGAGGACCAAACATTTGTTCTTTGTAAAATTTGTGTCAATCAAATTGTTAATTGCAGCAACTACTCTATTAAGTACATATGTTTGCTTTATATTAGGCTCCAAGAAAATCATGCAGATGAAGTGAAACAAATAAAAGCACAAGTAGAGGATTTGAGGTGTCTTCTGGCCCAGTCACAAAAAGAGTCGCAGAGTTTAAAATCTGAACTTCAGGCTCAAAAAGAAGCAAATTCAAGAGCTCCAACAACTACAATGAGGAATCTAGTAGAAAGGCTGAAGAGCCAATTAGCCCTGAAAGAGAAACAACAAAAAGTAAGTAACAATAGAAAATTATCAATATTTAAGAAAAACATGTGGTAGATTGCTTTTACAAAAGATTTGTAGAAGATGATAGCATGTATCTCTCTCGTAATAAAAAGTATAAGCCTTATCTTGAGCAGGGTTGGGTTTTTATAATTCTTTTAAATAGCTTTATAGATAGGTGTTGTTTTTAAGTTCAGATATAGTCTAATTTATCTTTTTATGTTTTCAACCTGATTTGTGGGTTAGCTGTAGGAAATAAAGGGAAATCTTCATTACATTATTTATTTTCTCTCCTTTCCTATAAGGATTGTATGTTACTGAGGCTATTTTGAATAATTTGAATAATTGAAAAATTTTAAGTAACTTTGGGGATTAAGAGGGAGTTAGGATAAGAGGAAGAAAGATTAAAGAAGGAGATCGCAGAGATAGTGTTATGAAAAGGAGTTGGTCAGTGGATTAACAGATTTATTAGTTTTTTTATTTATCTCATTTTATATACTTAACTGTTTTAGAAGGTGCTGCTGTTTTTCTGTGCTAGCTCATGAAATTTATTGGCAAATTTTAAGTCTTCTAATCTTGTAACTTTCCTTGTCTACTTACATTCAATTAATTTCACATGGAAGTATGTACTAAGTGAGTAATTTAAATAAATATTTCAACTTGGAAGTTTGAAAACAAAACATGCCTGGGTTTTGTAGTACAGATTGCTTGATTCGATGCTGGGTTCTCACAATTATTATTATCAAGATTTTGAATTCACACTCAATTTGGAAAGAATTGAATTCACTTACTAAAGGAAATTCATTTGAAAAAGTTGGGTTGTTAGTTTGTGAATTCTGTTTGATTAAACACATGGTATTTTAGGAAAACAGTTTAAAGTAATAAAGCTTATGTATATTTTGTATTGCTTATATGAAATACCAATTTTTTAAAAATATTACGTATGTTGTAACTTTTAGGCCCTTAGTCGGGCACTTTTGGAACTTCGGGCAGAAATGACAGCAGCAGCTGAAGAACGTATTATTTCCACGACTTCTCAGAAAGAGGCAAATCTCAATGTTCAACAGATTGTTGATCAACATACTAAAGAGCTAAAGGTGCGTATCGACATGTGCGTTAATATAACAGAATTCCTGCTAATTCCCATTGGAAGAGAATCCACTTGGATATATAGTAATTTTAATAATGAATAGGGAATTTATTCTAATGAATTATTGGTGGATATACACATGTCCACACAGTTGGGGTTTTTTAAAATAAATTCATTTATTTTATTTATTTATTTTTGACTGCTTGGGTTTTCATTGCTGTGGGCAGGCTTTCTCTAGTTGCAGTGAGCAGGGGCCACTCTTCATTGCAGTGCGCAGACTTCTCATTGCAGTGACTTCTCTTGTGGAGCATGGGCTCTAGGCGCAAGGGCTTCAGTAGTTGTGGCTCACGGGCTTTGTTGCTCTGTGGCATGTGCGATCTTCCCAGACCAGGGATCGAACCTGTGTCCCCTGCATTGGCAGGCAGATTCTTAACCACTGCGCCACCAGGGAAATCCTACACACAGTTTTGAACACTAAGCATGTTTATTGTACTCACTGAATAGCATCTTGGGGATTAGCAAAGGATAGGCCATTATAAGCTATTTCTCCTAACAGAATTAAATTTAAGAAATATTTTTCTTAGGATTTTAAATTCTATATTGATAAGCAAGATAGGTGTACAGATTCCTTTGTTTTATTTCTTTTGCCTTTTCAGAATTTTCCATTTAGTTTTTGCTAAGTTCATAATATGAGTTAGTTAGCTTTCCCTTTTTAGCCCCTGAAATAGTTTATGGAAATCATGTGGTCCTTGACATTTAATCTACAGAGCTGCCTAACTTCAAAGCCTTTTTTTGAAGTTATTTATTATTTTTTGTCAATGTATTTTATTATTTTCTTACCCAATTGTTACGTTTGGAACTGTATAAAATTTTTTCTCCAAAACATATACATTTAATGATGATTTTCAAATTTCTTCACATAAAGTTTCATATAGTATATTTTGAGTAAAATGAAAAATCTACTTCGTATATGTTTTGTTTGTAATTTTTATTTGCTCTTGGTTTATTTGTATATACCCTTCATCGCCATTAAACCATATACCCTTCATTGCCATTAAACCATGTAAGGACTGGATTTTAGTCAGATTTTTAAAATCTCTTGTGCCTATCAAGATTATTAGCATAGTTGACAGTAAAAATCCATTCAGTAATAAATTTATAAATAGGTATAGCCCTTTGATGATGTCTTCTTCAGTACCTTTCTCTTTGCCTGAAATTTCTTCTCTGAATTCTTTACATTCTTCCAGTCATTTTTCTTGAAGCCTTTTTTGACTCTCCAGGAGAGTTTGTTTGTCTCGTAACTGCACTATAATACTACTAGTTTCCTATTAGTGCTATTGGTAATCCCTTTTGGCCTGTAATAATTTATTCAACAAGACATATAATAAGTACCAGTATTCCCATCAATGTTACTATATGGGACAGCTAAGAACTCCTTTCCAGTGGCTTATATATACTGTCTAATATTGTGAGCTACCCTTTTATGTCTTGTCTTTACAAAGTGGATTAGAAACTACTTAGAGTAAAAGATTTTGTTGTATACTACTCTTATGCTTCAGTGTTCAAAAAAGAAATTGCTGTGTACGTTGATATGTACTTGTTTTTCTAGTAAATTAATTCAGCCATAATGAAACATTTGCTTATATGATAAAATTTTGGTTCTAGGTGTTTGTTAAAGATGAATTGCTTTAGACAGCTTCTTCATGTTTTGTTTTTTTTTTCCCCTCAAAGTAAACTTGGTTCATTTGAAATGAAGCTAGAAAAATTTATGTAGTTTGTGGTGGTTTTTTTTGCATGTATGTGCTTAAAAATTTAGACTGAAACTTTCTTTTTAGTAAGTATTAATGGTGTACTTTCTCTATTATTGTTGCTTTTATCATTGATACTTGCTGAAGATTCATGAATTAAACCTTTCTTTATCTTGTATTAGTCACAAGTTGAAGATTTATGTGAAAAAATTTTAAAACTTAAAGAAGCTCTTAAAACAAGTAAAAACAGAGAGAACTTACTAACTGATAATTTGAATGACCTAACCAGTGAACTACAAAAAAACCAAAAAGCCTATAATAAAATGCTTAGAGAGAAAGATGGAATTGATCAAGAGAATGATGAACTGAAAAGGCAAATTAAAAGATTAACCAGTGGATTACAGGTAATTTTATATTTAATTGTGATAATGTTTTGATTTATAATATACAGGTAGTAGTTTATTCCCACTTTTTAATTCTGTCTATAATATTTGCTGAAACTAGCTTTCAAATCACTTTGATTAATGTAGTTGCTAATTCTCTCAGTGACCTTTACTGTATTTGTAGTTTCAGGGTAGCATATCTTATTAAAATACAGAAGTAGCTACTATGTTATTCTTAAATATCAATAGTGTCGTTTAGAAAGCATGGTTAGCTGTAGTCTCAGAAAGTTTCTACAACTGGAGTATTTGTTGTGTATTTTGTTTGATACTTTTTTATTTGTAAAATGTAAAAATACATCTTATTTTTCAGGGCAAAGCTCTGATAGATAACAAACAAAGTTTAATTGAAGAACTCCAAAAGAAAATTAAAAAGCTAGAAAGCCAACTGGAAAAAAAGGTGGATGAGGTAGAAATAAAACCTATGAAAGAAAAGGTATGTGAAGAAATGTACTGATATGTTTAAGGTAGTGATAGACTTAGTTAAATATGTAATTGAAGCACAGATAATTCATTGATCTGAGGACCTGATACATATACCATAAATGGTACTGGATAACATAGAGAAGTTTAAGACAAGTTTCAGTCCTTTAGGAATTTACAGGTCTGCTTGAAGAGACACCAATAATGTAACTCTTATTCAGAAATTACTATATCATCTTCCTGACGTTACAGTACATCCCAAATCCCTTCATACCATACATACCCAGCTGTATTTATCACTTTTCTCAATATAATTGTTTATATAGATTGGTTTATATAGACCTTTGGGAAAGAAAGCTGGGCATTTTTATTCTACTATCTTGACCCACATGTGTCCTTTTTAATCCTTCAATGAACTGGACTATTATTTCAGGGTAAACAAAGTGACTTGGAGTATATTCAATATTTGCAGTAATAATCAATAACCAACCCACTCATAAATTGATTCTGTAATGTGAGAAAAATAGCTGAAAATTTTCTTACAAGTTAACTAGTAAGCTATTTTGTAATAAAAATTACTGATAGACATAATCCAAGGAAAAACTAAAACTGGCTAAAATCCACATAATTAAATATGTTGTAAATAATAAACTGGAGACAAGATATAAGTAGCATTGAAAAGATCAAAAGTGACCTTGGAAATATTGGTGTTAGTAGTAATGTTTGCCCCTGAAGAAAATCTCAGTGGAGGAGCCATAGTTAGGAAGAATTTTTATTGTAACGTTTACCCAGAAAATATTCATATCTATAAGATAATTTCAATAACATGAAAGAAAATTAAGTATCTTTAATGGCACTGAATAGAAAATAGGTAATGGGATTAAAATGTTTTAGTAGGGTATATTCTAGAAAAACATTTTCCTTATGAAAATTTATCATTGTCAGTATAATTTTGATCTAAATGTTTGCATTTATATACATGGAACCACAACATACTTGTCAGAAGCTTTGCTGGTGAAAACTGCAAGGTCAAAATGTCCTTACTCTTCAGGATTGCTTTCTTTGCTGCCTCCCTACTTGGCCATAAGTCTAATCCTTGGGTACTAGTTCCTAACCTGATTCCTATCAAAATACCTCAGTAGCCTTGTGGCTTTGCCTAGACCTCTAACTTCTGTGCTTCAGTTTATTTCTCCTTAAAATAGAAATAATACTATTTGTAATTCCAGCTTCTCAAGATTATTTTGACATGAAATGAAATAATATATGAAAGTCTTTGTAAGCCATCAAGTCTATACCAGGGTATGATATTAGAAAAAGAATGAGAACACAGAGAGCTACAATAACATTACAATCTATATTCAGGAATTTGATGAGACTATTCTTTCGGATTCCACAGCACTGGTCATTTCTAATTTTTTTTTTACTCAAAAAATGGTTTCATATTGAAATTTCAACACCTTTTTCTCTGTAAACAATGTTTGAGGGGCTTCCCTGGTTACGCAGTGGTTAAAGAATCCACCTGCCAATGCAGGAGACACGGGTTCGAGCTCTGGTCCGCAAAGATCCCACATGCCATGGAGCAACTAAGCCTGTGCGCCACAACTACTGAGGCTGTGCTCTAGAGCCTGCGTGCCACAACTACTGAAACCTGCGCACCTAGAGCCTGTGCTCCGCAACAAGAAAAGCCACTGCAATGAGAAACCCACACAGTGCAACGAAGAGTAGCCCCTGCTCACCACAGCTAGAGAAAGCTCGCACGCAGCAACGAAGACCCAACGCAGCCAAAAATAAACTAATTAATTTAAAAATTAATTAATTAATTTAAAAATTAATTAATTAATTTAAAAATTAATTAATTAATTTAAAAAAGAAACAATGTTTGAGGCCTATCTATATAAGGTAACAAAACCCACCCCCAGTCCTTGCATTCCTGTGTTTCTTACACTTCTCTGCTTGTCTCTGTAGCATTTATTACTATCTGACATACTAGAAATTTACTTATCCATGTGTTCATCTTTTGGACTGTTAACTTTGATGGCAGGAACTTTGCTGGTTTTGTTTATTTTTGTATCCTCAGCCACGGGAACAGTCCCTGTCATGTAGTAGATGTTCAGTATTCGTTGGATGAATGAAAATTTTAAAATGCAATAACATTATCCTGAAATTTATGATAAGAAGCTATTGGTACAGAAAATACAAAAAGAGAACTTCTCGTCCTCTCTTCTCCTCTTTTCTCCCCCAGTCAAGATCAGACCGTTGGTGACATTTGCCTTTGTTGTTTTTCTGTTTATTTTTAAATTACTTCAGTCTTGTTTCCCTACTTCACTCCTACTTCAGAGAATAATATCAGATGGGATAGAACTGCCCAATCTCTACAGAATACACCATGCTGCAGAATTGTTTACATATACCTTTTGCCCTCAACTAATACTTACATTTCTGGAAATACACAAAATTCCTTGTATGTATTTTAGAAAAAATAGAAGTTAATAACTATCAAACACTTACTGAAGTTTTTTACATTTTTTTAAAGGATACATGTTAGCTGAACTAGATAAATAAGGTAAAAAATTGGCCAGTATGGGAGAAGATTGTTTTGATAGGGCTACTTATCTTAGTTGGGTATTTGACTTTAAACTGTGGCTTTTAATCCTTTCTGCCCCAACATTCTCTTTTATAGTAAATACAGTGTTTCATAATGTCCCCTTTACTATTCCAAATGAAGTTTTTAGTTAATATAAACTACCTACGTGCATAATTTCAAAATTTCACCGTAAATGCCCTAAATGAAATATGAAGGAGAAACATAGAAGGAAAATAATTTATAAAAATAATAAACATATTAATATATTTTCATAATTCACCATGTAAATGCTTCATAGAAAACATAATGAAATAGTCATGTGCTTCCACCTTTAGGAAACATCGATGTGAATTCAGAGCTACAAATGCAGACTAATACAATTGTGGTCTGTTGGCTCCCCACATGTCACAAAGGCATTGCCATTTGTTAATTTGATTTCCAAAATGGTAAACAGTTGTTTCTGTAGTTCTCAGCAAAATGACTTCTGTAGTCTTTACTTTTATAAGACTGCTGTATTCCTAGAAAATTCAGTACATAATAAAACCATTAAAAAATTGCTTGGTGGAAAGGACATAAATTCTTAGCTCAGACAACTGTGAACAGAATTTTTAACTATATGAATGTTCAGTAGGACACTTGATATTTCTTCAGTACATGGGACTGTTCTGCATTACATAGACTTTCCTTGGACACCTTATCTCAATTATAACAAACCATAACACCTAGCCCTGAAGTATCCTAGTTCCTTCCCCCTTTTTTTTTTTTTTAAAGCACTTATCACCAGCTAACATACTTCAAAAAATTTTTTTTCTTGTTCTTTGTCTGTATTTTGCTCCCTTCCCCTAATCCAGCCAACCAACCAACCAACCAACATAAACTAGACTGTAATACCCATGAAGATAAGCCTTTTTTGTCTGGTTTATTCATTGTTTCTATTCCTAGTACTTAGAGTAGTACCTGGTGCATGATTCATGCTAAGTAAATATCTGTTGAATAAGAGAAATAATGTGCATTGAAGATTTGAAGGAGTTGTGATACTAGGAGATTGCTATGGGCTGACAAGATCGGGTTGGTCATTTATACATATACATTTTTTGTTGGAAGTTTACGTTAGTCATCATCCATTTGTATTAGACTCCTTTAGGAGTGTTGGCATTAGTCCAGACTGTTCCCTAGAATTTTATCTGTCAAGTTATAGAATACAGAATCTTAGACTGAAGGGCATTTTTGCTTACAGCTTGGCAGGCCTAAAGATTCTAGAAGTGACATAGCAAAATGAACCTGTTTACATATTCTTTAGGAAGTATTGGTTTACCATTGTTCTAGTAAATTGTAATTGATCATTCTAAAAAACAATATTGGTAATTTTCTTCCTCCTTTATTATTATTTACAGAGTGCCAAAGAAGAAGTAATTAGGTGGGAAGAAGGTAAAAAATGGCAAACCAAAATAGAGGGAATTCGAAACAGGTTAAAAGAGAAAGAGGGGGAAGTCTGTATTCTAACAAAGCAATTGAATACTTTGAAGGATCTTTTTGCCAAGTGAGTTTAAATTTAATGTAAACCTAATTAATTATGTATAGTCTTTAATTGACCTGGAAGTTAGTTTTTTGATAATATGAAAAATTTTTTAGTTTTAATTATCATTTATTATCTATAGTTCAATTTTTATTTTCTTTAAAATGTGTATTAAATATATTTTAACAATTTATAAGTGTAGTTTCCTATAATTTTGAAATAAGTTAGCTCATAGCAAATACAGAATGATCCAATTTTTGTATATTGGCCTTACAATAAGGAAGCTGCAATTTAATAAATTGAACAAGCCAAACAGTGAATGGTATATTTTCATGATTCTGTATTAAATCCCACAGAGCTGATAAAGAGAAACTTACTTTGCAGAGGAAACTAAAAACAACTGGCATGACTGTTGATCATGTTATGGAAGTGCGAGCATTGGAGTCAGAAAAAGAGTTAGAAGAATTAAAAAAGAGAAATCTTGACCTAGAAAATGACATATCATATATGAGGTAAGCTAATACGTGGAAATATAGAAACTGATATAATAAATGTGTGTCACCTTAAGCTTGCGTTCTGTTGATTCTTTTCCTATGTGAGTTGAGATATTCCTGCTTCTTTTTATGCCACATAAATATGGATTATATTCTTGAACTTTTGAATATTATATTCTGTGACTCTGGATCTTGGTTAAATTGTATGGAAGATGCAGATATATTTTTGTTTTAGCAAGTCTGGATAGGTTCAGGCCCCATGTGCTAACCTGCTTTATGTGGGCTATGGTTCCGGTATTATTTTCAAAGCTTTTACAATGCTCTTTGGCTCTGTTCTGCCTATGCAACTCCCTATTGACAGTCTGCTATGTGGGCTGTCTTCTATTCAGTTCTCAGACTCTTTAATATTCTGATTAGGATCAGATCCATACATTCATGCTCAGGGGTGAGCCCAGAAGTTCATAAGCAACTTTATAAGGTTCCTTTCTTGAGCTCCTTTCCTTCTGTGATCTCCCTGATACATTTGGTTTCTCTCGGGCTCCCCTTTCTGGTACTTCGAACCAAATCTGTTGCCCTGTTGCGCCGTGCACTTCAGCTATTGTGATCTTGTCTGCAGCTAAGCCAGCAGCTGGAGGGCAGAAAGGGGACATGGCGGAGGGGGAGGGGCACTACTTTGCCTTCCCACCTTATTAATTACAGCTCTACCAATTGGAGAAGAAGATTCCTCTCCCTAAAAATTTTGGCTCCTGTGAGTTCCCCTTGCAGCCTCTGCCACCACTGCCTTGGAATTGCCTGAGGGTTGGGACATGAGAGAATGCATAGAAGAGAAAAATAAGAGGGATTTTTGCACTGTCTGTGAGAGTTGTTGAGCACCCTTTCTCCTTACTGGAGCTAGAACTTTAAGCCTTGCCTGTGGAGCTCTCTCCCTCTGTGCTGAGGCTCATCTTCAGGTTTCAAGCTGTGTTGTGTTCAGGTCAGGAAATACTAGAGGAAAGGAAAAGGTAAATTTACCACCTGTTTGCTGATATTTCAGATTCTCGTGTTTTGTCCCAATCTGTAAAATATTTACTTTTCAAGGTCCTTGTGAGCTTTCAACCTACGTTCCATCTCATTTCCTTCTAAGTCATTGTTTCTTAAATTCTTCAGAATTTTCCTTGATGGAGAAGAACAAAATGAAACATTTTTCTTTGTTTTGACATCTATTTGTAGCTACTGTCTGGTCCTAGCCTCCCTGTTTTTCTTAGTCTAAACATATGTTCAGAATAAAACCGAATCCTTTTATTCTCCTTTGCAGTTTTCTCAAGGATCAAAATATTTTAGTTTTGAAACCTTCTAATACTTTTAGATATTTAATAGCTTTTTTTAATATCTTCATTGGAGTATAATTACTTTACAATGATGTGTTAGTTTCTGCTTTATAACAAAGTGAATCAGTTATACATATACATATGTTCCCATATCTCTTCCCTCTTGCATCTCCCTCCCTCCCACCCTCCCTATCCCACCCCTCCAGGTGGTCACAAAGCATGGAGCTGATCTCCCTGTGCTATGCAGCTGCTTCCCACTAACTATCTATTTTACGTTTGGTAGTGTATATATGTCCATGCCATTCTCTCACTTTGTCACAGCTTACCCTTCCCCCTCCCCATATCCTCAAGTCCATTCTCTAGTAGGTCTGTGTCTTTATTCCCGTCTTGCCCCTAGGTTCTTCAGAACCTTTTTTTTTTTTTTCAGATTCCATATATATGTGTTAGCATACGGTACTTGTTTTTCTTTTTCTGACTTACTTCACTCTGTATGACAGACTCTAGGTCCATCCACCTCACTACAAATAACTCAATTTCGTTAATAGCTTTTTTTCTAATATGAATCTGTGGAGGCTGAAGTAATTGGAGAAGACTTTATAAAAGAGATTGAACTTGTCTTCTCAGTTCAAATGTGAATTTCCGAATTTTATGAATCAGATCTAGATTTTAAAGGTGGAAGGGACATTCCGAGAAAGCAGAACCCTAGCAGAGACATAGTGGCAGGAGTGAATCTTTCATGTGTGGGTAAGAGTGGATCTATTTGCCGAAGTAAGGGAAGAGTCCTGGACAAATGTGCTGAACAGGTGTGCTTGTGCCAGATAGCGGAGGGCCTTGTAGGCCATGCAGGTGAGTAGTATAGATTGAAGAAATAGATTATTATCTGGCTCCACTAAGAACCTTATAAAATGCTTTACCATCTTGAGAAGCGCATGGATGTTATGAAATTATTATATAATGTTTTAAAAATAGTAGGTATTTTTATTCAGCTATTTTACACAATCCCCAAAATAGATGCATGTTCTTTACATATATTAATATATTTTTTTAAAATCAAAATACCCTTTTTAATTCATAGTTTAAAGGAGGCCAGCCGTGAATCCTCTGTAGAGGATCAGTTTATAATATAGTCATGTTTTAATTTAATTTTGTAAAGTTTTCAAGTTTTGTAGAATTTAAAAGAAATACAGTGTTAAAATATTTTTTTCTATTTTTTAATATGATAAAACAGTAAAAAGTTGGAAGTTTGAACAGTAAAGAGTCTGTGATTGTTGTTCATAGGACCCATCAGGCTCTTCCTCGAGATTCTGTTATAGAAGATTTACGCTTACAAAATAAATACCTCCAAGAAAAGCTTCATGCTTTAGAAAAACAGTTTTCAAAGGATGCATATTCTAGGCCTTCAGTAAGTGCACATCTTTTCTTTTCATTTTTTGTATTCTAAAGTTTAAAAGTGAAATCAACTTCTACCTTTAGCTAGCTAAAAACAGTAGATCCTTCTCATTCATATTAATGCAATAAATCCAACTTTTATTTTTACTAGGTAATGATGTATGTTAACTTCTATAATTCTTTTTACATAATAATGGTAAACTTATGATTCTTATGCTTTGCATAAAATGTCATTACAAATGATTTCTGGAGATTTTTAAATGTAGTTATGAGTTTTGCTGTGACAAGAACATATAGTTAGATAAAATAGGAAGGTATGTTATGACATTATTTCCATTCAAATATGTGATACATTTCTCGTTTTTCTTTATAAAGTCTCATTAATGTAGAATTATTTGTTGTATCTTATTTTAAAACATTCATGTGTATATTTTTATTATTTTTTTTCCTTTTCTTTTCCTGTTTCTTCTCTTTCGTCTGCTTCAAGCAGAATCTGTTATGTGATGCAGCTACGCTTTCTCCTCTTGCTACCAGTGTTAATAAATACAGGCATAATATTTTTCACAAAAAGAACAATTTACACAGGAACCAAAAAAAACCCATAACAGTACTCAGAATTAAAAATAGGAAAGGAATAGATGTTAGGGACAACTTATATCATCAGGTACCTAGGAATATTCTACAGTGTTACAGTAATGAAGAAAAACACAAAGCAGAAGATATTGTAGATCCTACGGAGTTAACTAAATCTGAGTCAAGACCAAATAATAAATCAAGTCCATTTAGGTCAACTAATGGTACCTTGACGGATTTTAACTCCAATTTTGAAAAGGAACCAGATTGTAAAGTTGAAAAAATTAATCAAGACTGTTGTGAAAATAATAAACAGGAATATAAAAACAAGGAAGAGAATGAGCTAGGCAAGAATGAGAAAGAAAAGGGACACATAGCTGAAGATGTGAGTCACAACAACCACATGGATCCAGAAGAATCTGCTGGGGAGGACTGTGGTTACGCCACAAGCACTGCTGCAGTGAGGCAGTGTGCTGAGGAGGATGCACGGGCAAACTCTGAAACTGATGTGTCAGTCCAGCCAAGAAATGAAGCGTCCCAGGTTTGAGTACGTGGCAGTCCTTTATTCCTCTCTTGGCTGAGTTTTCTCATAGCAAGTGGTGTACATATATGGTGCAAATGGAAACAAATTGTGTAGGATTTGTAAAGAATATTAATTGTTAATAAACTTCTCCTTAAACCCTAATATTTGACTAGTTCCTACAAAAACTTAGTGGTTGTACATTTCCCGATTCATTTTAGTACTCACTGTTTTACCATTGGTATTGGTATTACCATTAGTACTCACTGTTTTACCAAGTATTAGATTAGGTAACAGAATAACGAAAATAAGGCACTTTAGATGAGTTCGTTTTGCCTTAGAAATTCCTGCTTCAGCATGCTGTAAAATCTCACTGCGAGTAAAATTTCACTGCAATGAATAATATCAGTAAAAATCTGTTATGATGCTGTGTAACATTCTAACATATATAGCAAGTTCCTTTAATGGTCTTTTTGCCTTGTAACAGATACTTTTTTATAATGAGAAAAGGAAGCTTACATGTATTGCCTAGGTATAGTTTTCACAATACTCTGCAGAGAATTATTTCTACTTTATGTGGGAAGCTTGGAGAATAAGTAACATCTCTAGTGATCAAGAAGATGCAGAACCAGGATTTAAATGGAGGTCTGATTCTACAGTTTATGAACTTTCTACATACACACACTAAGTTTGGTCAATTTATTCAACAGAATAAGAAGTTTGTTCCCAGTTGAAATCAAATAGCATTCATTCATTCATTCATTCCTTTCCACTTCAGATATTCCAGTCACCTAAGTCCTCATTCTCATTAAATCAGACATTTAAATTAAGAGAAAATGGATGAAAATGTCTTAATTCTTATTTCGTTTCCTTATCCAGGTACATAATGCTTCTTTTTTTCACTTGATAATAAGTAATTGAGAATTTGAGACTTCCACTGTCTGTTATCACTAACTCTCATCCACTAAGAATTTGACTTTTGGCAGTGTATACCTTTTAACAGGATTCTCCTTCTATAGAGCAATTTGGAAGTCCCCCCAAAATTGATTACACAAGAATTTTATTTATTTTACTTTTATAGAAGTTTCACTAGAATTTATTTTCCAAAAATTTGGACAATCTCAACTAATACTATTAGTTTTGTTTTCTGAGAATAGGAGGAAAAAAATGATCCACATTCACTTACACAAAGAATTGCATCCATATTTTAGTGAGGAGAACTGTTGAAAAAATTCAGCAGTTCATGTAATATCATCAGATAGAATTATTCTCTTCTGTGAATGAAATTTAGTACATTTTATGTCTATCAGTTAGGGGTACTTATTAACCCTTATTAAATAGCTGTCATAGACTGAAGAGGTGAAGTAAGGGAGACAGAACAGCTCAGGGATAGGGAACTATAGATTTCCATGTCCGAAGAGACCTTAAAAATCATCCTGTCTAGTGCCTTCATTTGTAAGATGCAAAAACAGAGGACCCGGGGGCTTCCCTGGTGGTTGAGAGTCCGCCTGCCGATGCAGGGGACATGGGTTCGTGCCCCGGTCCGGGAAGATCCCACATGCCGCGGAGCGGCTGGGCCCGTGAGCCATGGCCGCTGAGCCTGCGCGTCCGGAGCCTGTGCTCCGCAACGGGAAAGGCCACAACAGTGAGAGGCCCACGTACCGCAAAAAAAAAAAACAACAAAAAACAGAGGATGTTGCAGGTGGCATGATTTGCCTAGGGTTAACCTTAATAGTAGTAGAATCAGAATGTATACTTGGGTTATCTGACAGAGAATAAGTAGGAACATATTGCTATAGTTTACTGACACCATGAAATATGTCCTTTTTCTTGCCACTGTATATGTTCATACGCACACACATTCCCTCAAACAGTTAGAAATCAGGTAGATACATGCAGTGTATGCCCTCAGGTCAGAATCAAAGGTCAGCCCAGAATTTCTTTACATTTCTGTCTCCTATTTTCTAATTTCTTTACTTTTACTGCGTTTTACCTAAGAAAACTTTTTCTTTTTTTTACTTTTTTTTTAACCTAATGGTGAAAATGTCAGAATGTATTTAACCTACTGCTAATTAAAAAGATGTTACAGAGCCATGTATAATAAATGTATTTATAGAATATTATACTTTAATAATAATGTAATGTGTAATATATAAATATATTATATAATAATATGATAATCATCATAATGTCTGTGGAGTTATTGAGTTGATCGTCAATCAAGCCAATAGAGAATGGAATGGAGGAGAAAAAAACTAAAGCTGTTCTGAGTGCTTTCACAAAATTATCTCATATAATGCTCTTAACAAGTTTATGAGGGTAAGGGGTATTCTACCCACTTTATAGGAAAAAGTAACCAAGCACAGATTTCTCTTTCAAATAATCTATAGCTTAGAATGAGAACTGAAATTGAACATAAATAATAACCCAAGGTGGATTCATGCCAAAAGAAATGCAAATAAAGTGTTACTGGATTTCAGAGGAGGGAGTGATTACTTTAGCTCAAGGAATGATGAATAGCTTTCTAAAGGAGGAGGAATTGAGGCACTTTTTGTAGGCTTGTAGATTTGTTTGCTAGGGCCACCATAACAAAACACCACGGAGTTGATGGCTTAAACAACAGAAATGTATTCTCTCACTTCTGAAAGGCGGAAGTCCAAAATCAAGGTATCGGCAGAGTTGATTGCTTCTTTAGGCCTTGGGGGAAGGATCTGTTCCAGACCTCTCTCCTTGGCTCATAGATGGCTAGCTTCTCCCTGTCTCTACAGTGTCTCCCTTCTATGTATGTCTGTATGTTCACATTTCCCTTTGGTATAAGAACATCAGACCTTGTTGGATTAAGGCCCACCCTAATGACCCTGTTTTAACTTAGTTATCTCTGAAAAGGCCCTATCCTCAAATAAGGTCATTCTGAGGTACTGAGTATTAGGACTTCACATATGAATTTGGGGCTGGGTAGGGGTTGGGGCATGAGACAATCTGTAACAGGTAACAGTACTTTATTTTTGGATGGAAGGACCACTACAAATTCGTTTAGTCATTATGAGAGTATATATGGAGGCATTATATGTGTGGACATTATTAAATCACACTGACTTTGCTTTCTGTATTAATTACAACAGACTGATTACCTTTTCTCATGTGAGTTTGTTTGTTCGTTTATGGTTGTTTTCTCTAGAGCTCTCCAATTTTCTCATTCCTTTGAGGAAAAATGTTCCCTTTCAGCGTAGTGTTTCAGCGTAGCTTTTATTTGTTACACCTTAAAAATATTCCTAACTTCATTTTCCTGAAGACTTCAGGAATAGAGTCAGATGATCATTATCAAAGAGAACAGGAGCTCCAGAGGGAAAACTTGAAGTTGTCATCTGAAAATATTGAATTAAAATTTCAGCTTGAACAAGCAAATAAAGATTTGCCAAGATTAAAGGTAAATTTAATATTCTTTATTATAGTTAGGAAATCTAATGCCTTTTTCTCCCTACTTAATTGTTATGTTTACCATGTTAGCTTATGAAGAAGTCAGAAACTCATATTCATAAAATATCATGGTAGTGTTATACTTTCTACATTTGCTCATTTAACAGTTATTTGTTGAGGGCCTTTTTTGTGTGAGGTACTCTTCTAGGTGCTGGTAAACAGCAATCAAAAAACTTCTTGCACTTGTAGAGCTTACATTCCAGTAAGGGAAGGCTCATAATAGGTAAGCAAGTCAATATGTAGTATGTCAGCTGATGTTAAAGTGCTAAGAAGAAAAAGCACAGTGTGAAGGGGGTGTGTGTGTGTGTGTGTGTGTGTGTTGCATAGGGGTATAGCTGACCCTTGAACTGCGAGGGTCCACTTATATGGGGATATTTTTCAGTAGTAGATACTGCTGTACTGCCTTTTCCGTGGTTGGTTGAACCCACGGATGCAAAGGAACTGCAGATATAGAGGACCAACTATAAGTTATACCTCCACATTGTTCAAGGGTCAACTGAATATGGGATTGCTCTTTAAAATAGGGTAGTAAGGGGAGGCTTCGTTAATAAAGTGATATTTTAGCAGAGAGCTAGGGGACAGGTAAGGAAGTAGGTCATACAGATACTAGAAAAAGAGTTCCAGGCAACAGAAATAGCAAGTTCAAATGTCATGTGTGTGGCAAGATGATGGTTGGTGTATTTAATTAACAGTTGTCACACTTTAAAATATTAGGATAGCTCTAAAAATATAGTCTTTAAATTAAAATACTTTAGGATAATTGTCTCTTTTAGAAATTTATTTTGATGTTTATAATAAGTTTATTTTTGGTTTTCCAAATCTTATCCTATTTAAGGGAGTCCTTTTCTCTTGACTGACTGTTTCATTTGTGTTTTTTAACTTAGAATATCAGCAATCTGTTAATTCCACTGGTAACAGTATAATTAAACTATATCCTGCTTCTCTCATTCTGATTTTTACACTTAGAACCAGTGTCAGAAGATCAGTTGTCTCTTTCTCTGTACTATGTGGGTAAGGTTCTACATATGTAGTCTCTGGGAGAGTTGAAATCAGGAGTTCTGAACTCAAATTTCTGTTGTATACTAAGGCAATAATGCAGGAAATATTTCTTGAAATTCATATACAAAATGCTGTTGTATTAACTCAGCATATGTCATGGTTCAAAATCCTCCTCATTGGTGTAAAGACCCACTTGTTTAATTCAGCTATACAGTTGAAGAGACTGGTAGTTCAGATGAATTGTTTGCCTTTCCTTTTCAATGGCTATAGCTATGTTAAATTGTTACATGTTTTCTTTAATCTTTTAGAATCAGGTAAGGGATTTGAAGGAAATGTGTGAATTTCTTAAGAAAGAAAAAGCAGAAGTAGAGAGGAAACTTGGCCGCGTTAGAGGGGTGAGTATGTGAGAATATGCCATATGTTTGTTTTGGCTTCAGAAGTGATAAGCTGGAAATGAAAAAAAAAGTTTGGATATGTCATAACAGTATTGATATGCCTTTACTAGTGCCTCTAGTTTCAATTTTATTCTGCTGCATCTATAATGTAAAACATCATTAAGCTTTCTGTTTCAAGTTAATGTATTTTATCATCTGTCTCATCTTACATGCTTTTTATCCCACTTGGACTCTATACCATCTCTTTTTTGATTGCATATCCCTCTACACCTTGAAAACATTTAACTTCCAGGAATCTTCCATCTGTTCATTGAGGTAACCGCTAACTGCTCCTTGGTCTGATTCTAACATTTTATAATTATTTTTTTATGATATCCATGGCAGCTTCCTAGTTATAATGCTACTATACTAATGTTCTTTCCAGTATACTAGGGTTTAAGGTGTTACTTATTAGCTGCATGACTTTAGGAATATCAAATTCTCTGAGTCTTGATTTTCTTATATGCAAAGTAAGGGTAATTCCTCTTTCACAGGGTTATTATAACGAGTTGAAGTCGTACAAGCCTTGGCTTCAAATGTTAGGAATCAACAATGAGTTTAATAATAAACCTCTTATATTCTTGGTACTTTATGTTATACTCTCTAAAATATTTGATTAAATAAAAAGTTAACATTTTTTCCTAGTCTGGTAGAAGTGGAAAGACAATCCCAGAACTAGAAAAAACCATTGGTTTAATGAAAAAAGTAGTTGAAAAAGTCCAAAGGGAAAATGAACAGCTGAAAAAAGCATCAGGAATGTTAACCAGTGAAAAAATGGCTAATATTGAAATGGAAAACGAAAAACTGAAGGTAATATTCTTAATGTGGTCATTTGTACAGAATGTTTTACTGATATAATTTTTAAAGACAATTTAAAATATAGTGTATAAAGTGGCTTTAATGGATGCAGTAGATATTTTACACATACAGAAAAAAAAATGTTGGAGACAAGGCTAAGAGTAGTTAGAGTAGCACCACTTGGTCATTTTATTATTTCCAGACCATTGCTTCTCAATCTGGCAGCATAAAATAATTAACTGTATCTATTTTCAAAAATACATCTGCCTAAGCCCCCAATTTTGAGATTGATCAGATTATTTTGGGATTGGTCCTACCATTGGTATTGTGATTCTTTTTTAAAGTCATCAGCTCATTCTAAGCCAAGATTGGGAACCTCTACTCTAGATGACCAGTATTAAAGGGAAGAATTTAATTCTAATTATATCAAATATGGTCTCTAAAACCACATTAAACTAAGTTTTATGAGTTTATAAGATCATCGTTTATTTCCTTGTTTTGATAATGTAGGGTTTTTTTAATTACTAGGCTGAATCAGAAAAACTCAGAGTTCATTTTGGACGTCAGTTGAGCATGCACTATGAATCCAAGACCAAAGCCACAGAGAAAATTGTTGCTGAAAATGAAAGGCTTCGTAAAGAACTTAAAAAAGTATGGCTTTCATTATTGACTATACTTATTTTTATGTTAATTAACTGCTACATTTTGGGAAAACAGAATGAAAAAGTTGATGAGAGTACCTACTCAGAGTAGGTATTAAGAGATTTAGGAATTGTGCTGTTTTGTTTTGTTTGGTTTTTATTTATTTATTTTTTAATTGGGGTATAGTTGCTTTACAATGTTATGTTAATGTCTGCTGTACAGCGAAGTGAAGCAGCTATATGTGTACATATATCCCCTCTTTTTTGGATTTCCTTCCCATTTAGGTCACCACAGAGCACTGAGTAGAGTTCCCTGTGCTATACAGCAGGTTCTCATTAGTTATCTATTTTATACATATTAGTGTATATATGTCAACCCCAATCTCCCAGTTCATCCAGGAATTGTGTTTTTATGCCCACCATCCTTTCACTATGAGGAACATTGAAAATAAAAAATTAATAAATTCAGAGGCAGTATAATGTAGAAGCCACTTAGCCAGTATTCAAATCCTAGCTTTATTACTTCTTTTTTTTTAAAAAATAAATTTACTTATTTTTGGCTGTGTTCGGTCTTTGTTGCTGTGCGCGGGCTTTCTCTAGTTGCAGTGAGCGGGGGCTACTCTTTGTTGTGGTGTGCGGGCTTTTCATTGCGGTGGCTTCTCTTGTTGCAGAGCACAGGCTCTAGAGCGCGTGGGCTTCAGTAGATGTGGTGCGTGGGCTCAGTAGTTGTGGCTCGTGGGCTCTAGAGCGCAGGCTCAGTAGTTGTGGCTCATGGGCTTAGTTGCTCCGTGGCATGTGGGATCTTCCTGGACCAGGGCTTGAACCCGTGTCCCCTGCATAGGCAGGTGGATTCTTAACCACTGCGCCACCAGGGAAGCCTGCTTTATTACTTCTTAACTGTGGGAGCTAGGGGAATCTACTATTCCCTCTCCTCTCAATTTCCTCATCTGTAAAACTGGGAATATTGAGTATATTTCACAGAGCTGCTACAGGGTTTAAATGAGTTAATATTTATGCACATGTCTTAGAATAATGCTTGATGTACAGTAAAGAGTATATGGTGCTTCCCTGGTGGCGCAGTGGTTGAGAGTCCACCTGCCGATGCAGGGGATGCGGGTACTTGCCCCGGTCCGGGAAGATCCCACATGCTGCGCAGTGCCTGGGCCCGTGAGCCATGGCGCTGAGCCTGCGCGTCCGGAGCCTGTGCTCTGCAATGGGAGAGGCCACAGCAGTGAGAGGCCAGCATACCGCAAAAAAAAAAAAGAGTATATGAAACTATTTTGTTAAACAGTAAGATTCCTTTCTATTTAAGTGGCAAAATATATTCCTTGCCCCAGAAAAATAGGTGTTGTTATTTATATGGATGATCCAGTGAATAAATTGCAATTATATTTTTAAACTAGTTACAGTGGTATATGAATGTATTGTGAGGCCAGAGTGATACTGTGCTGTGAATGTGGATGTTTAATAGTGGAAATAATCTGTGGTAATTACACATAGTTTATACTTACAGTTATGTCTCTCAGGTACTAAAAAGTCAAAACATCTTTTAAAAATCTAAAGACATTTCCCCCACAGCATTTTAAAACAACTTGAAATCTAATCCCATTAACTAATTAACTGGATATATGTACCTTATGAATTTATTTAAATACTTAGAAAAATTGTGTTTGGGTAATGGTATTGAAATTAAAATACTCAGTGAATGATGAAAAACAATCTAAAGACATAAACTATCCCATTTTCTCTAACTATTACAAATATGACAAATTTAAAGTAACCACTAGAGTAAAATATTGTAAATGTATTTTTCTAACCTCATTTACATGATCTGTTCTAATTATTATGGCCATATTGCTGTTTTAGAGTAAAAGAAACATTGGATTTTTGTTGGAATTTTAATCAGCATTTAGAACTCCAGGTTATTTTCTTTCTAGTTTGTAGTGATTGATAATTTTGAATATACTATATCCATGAGAACAATATTACATTTTGGCATAATATACTAATTAGCTTTTAATGATAGGAAACTGAAGCCGCAGAAAAATTACGGATAGCTAAGAATAATTTGGAGATATTAAATGAGAAGATGACAATTCAACTAGAAGAGACTGGTAAGAGATTACAGTTGGCAGAAAGTAGAGGTCCACAGCTTGAAGGTGCTGACAGCAAGAGATGGAAATCAATTGTTGTTACAAGGTAGGAACAAACAGTTTAAAATTTGCACAATTTAATGAGCTCTAATTCTGCCATTATTGTTTTTAAAGAATATGACAGTGTTGTGATTCACTTAGTTCTTTCATAAAGAACTGTTTGGTTGTTTGTTTTAACATGATCCTCACTTTTTCTTCCTTAAAATATTTAACTAATTGGGGTGTCTGCATGGGACAGAGGAGAGCTGGGGCTGGGCTAAGGGTGTTGGAGCTGGGTGGGCATCGTGAAGCTGCTGTCAGCCATGAGCCTGGACTGATGGTGCCCAGCTTCTCCTGGGTGCTGCTTTTCTCCAGCTACAACTGCAATTTTGGAGTTATGTTCTGGGCATCTTGCTCTTCAAATAGCCTCAACAGATGAATTCAGCAAACAGTTTTAATGTCTTACTGGCCTCTGCTTTCTGGCACTTGATTTTCTCCCATCCCTTGAGCCTTTTCTGAAAGTATGTGCAATTCCTGCCTGTCAAATCAACTTTGTGGCTATGAAAGAGGTGATAGGAATTCACTAGTAAACATTCATATGTTCATTGTCATTGTCCCCAGAGGTGGTTCATCATAACTCCGATGAGTCAGTAAAAGGCTTTGGTGTCATTCTCACTTCCAACGTTAAGCAGCTGCTTCAAGGAGTATATGTAGAAGCCAGAGACCAGTGACATCCTGCCCATGTCCTGTCCCAATAAAGTCATCCTGTATGAAGGGGTGTTCTTGACATCTACTGGCCCCATTTCAGAAGGCAAACATATCTTTATTTTACCATATTCCTAGAGTTCCTTCTGTCTGTGCATCTCATTATCCCCTTGGATATCTACCTGCTGCTTAGAATGGACTTGATGTGGATTGGCAGTCACCATCACTACAGCTGGGATGGCAATCTTAGCACTGTGAGGCTACAGCAGGTCCCATAGTGGGCCTGTTGCACTCACTTGACCCTGTCAGACAAGTCTAAGGAGAAAAGAGAAAGGTTTTGCAGGTAGATTAGAAGGCCCAGGTGGCCAGGCAGTCTTGGAGAAGGGTCCTTGGTTCCTGTCCCAACATCATACTGAGAGTACTCAGAATCTACTCTTCCCCCATAACTGTTTCTTAATTCTGTCAGAGGGCAGGTGTGAGGGCTAAATGAAATAATATGTGTGATAGTATAAAGGGGAGAAGGGGTCTTCTTTTGCCTGCTTGGACTCCAGCAGAGGCTCTCAACCAGCAACCCTATCAGTTGATTTCTTGGTTGGCCCTTTATTTCCTTCTGCAATCACACGTGGACGCAAAGAATTTTGAGTTGCTTCGAGATGTATTTATCCAGCAGGTATTTACTCAGTACCTGCTGCATGCCAGACTCTGCTTTATGTTACATGTATTTCTTTTTTTTTTTTTTTTTTTTTGCGGTATGCGGGCCTCTCACTGTTGTGGTCTTTCCTGTTGCAGAGCACAGGCTCTGGACGCGCAGGCTCAGCGGCCATGGCTCACGGGCCCAGCCGCTCCGCGGCATATGGGATCTTCCCAGACCGGGGCACAAACCCGTGTCCCCTGCATCGGCAGGCGGACTCTCAACCACTGCGCCACCAGGGAAGCCCTAGATGTATTTCTAAAAGGCCTGCTTTGACTAGGTTCCTTCAGAGAGCCAGGTAGCTTCCAGGGCTTAGAAGTACCTATTTCTCACTATGCCCTTAAGTAAATTACAGTTCTTCTGTGAATTTAAGGTTTTTTAAAGCTGTGGAAATGATAATCCCTGTCCTCTTCTTTTCTAAAAAAGGGCTCGTTGGGGCTGCAGAAAAGATTATTAATGTGAAAAGGGTTTATAAAGTTTATAAATATTTGAAGGGGTGATGAGATTTAACCATAACTGAAAATGACTTTGCCCTTTAGATCATTTATGTGTTTTTCATCTGAGAACTGTACAGATAACTGAGTATAGAGTAGGCCTTCAGTAAGCATTTTTTTAAAAAACTAAGTCCTAGTAGAATCCACTTGACAGAAGGCTAATTCTGATCTTTGGCCTCAAGCCTCTCTAAATCCACCAAAATAATTGCTAAAGTCTGCAGATGGGATTAGACACCCAGTTCGGTAAAGTGGTTTGGAGATAATCTTTTGGTACCCATTAACCATTATGTTCACACTGAAATCTTTATAGTTGCTCTGTTATTTATTCAACAAACTGATAACATCTATTCCACATCCAGCTTTATAGTACTGACTGCTGAGACAGGCAGGGGTGATGCAGGAGCTGTTTTAGATAGGGTGGTCAGAGAAGGCCTCTCTGACTGGGTGGCATTTAGAGCTGGGAATTGAATGACAGAGTGAGCTTCAGATATTTCACCACTTCGATGGCTTTTGTCAGGTTAAGAACGTTGCCTTCTAATCTAGGTTCCTAAGGTTTATCACAAGCTCTTTGATAATAATTGTATTATTTTGTTGTAATACTGAGATAATAATTTTCCTTCTTTATCCTGTCCTTACCTGATTTTGTTGCCAAAGTGTTCCTTCTTTCCTTTTCTCTGGAAAAATTTGAATGTTATAAGCATTGTCTCCTTTAAGGTGGTATGATGGGTTTGTAAAGCCATTTTGGCTCAGTGTTTTAGAAGTTTCTTTTGGGGTCTGGATTTTTTTTTTGAACTATTGATCACTTCTTGAAAATTTACAAATCTATTTAGATTTTTACAAGCTTCATCCCTCCCGCATCTTATGCCATTTTTCTTACCCCTGCTTTTACACATTCTTTTCCCTCTCCCAGCAGTGTTCTTTTGGTTTTGCTCTACCTGGATACTTCCTACGTGTGTGTGTGTGTGTGTGTGTGTGTGTGTGTGTGTGTGTGTGTGTGTGTGTGTGTGTGTGTGTGTGTGTGTGTGTGTGTGTGTGTGTGTATTAAATGCTTTAGTTTGTTATCTCTAAGTATATTCCTAAGAATATTCAATAATACAGAATTTTATATTCTTATGAATTTAATTTCTATTTGTGATTGAAAAAGGTATTGATTTTAATCTTTGACAGTGGTAAAATTCAGGTTCCATCCTTGTTATAACTTTGGGAAACATCTAAATCCTCTATTTAATTGGCCTGTTAATTAGGGGTACTTATCCCTTGCTGTCACCTAATGCTAAGTAAATATGTAGGAAAAGATTTGACTAGAAGACACAGTATAATAAGATATTCTTTATTTTTAGTGCAGTAACTTGAACTAGCTTTTAAATGAATTAGAGAAATTATTTTCCACGTCTACACCATTTTTTTTTCTTTATACTTTTAGAATGTATGAAACCAAGTTGAAAGAATTGGAAACTGATATTGCCAAAAAAACTAAAAGCCTTACTGATCTTAAACAGCTTGTAAGACAAGCAACAGAGAGGGAACAAAAAGTTAAGAAATACACGGAAGATCTTGAGCAACAGGCAAGTAATGTCATTTTTCTTTATGTGATAAAATAATGCATCGTATTTCAAACCACCCCTCGGCATTCATTGTCTTATGTAGGTAAAAATGAACTCTGGACTAATTCCTCTCCTACAAGTTCCATCCAAGTGAATGGCCCCACCATTCACCTATTTGTTTAAGTCAAAAACCTTGGATCATAGACTCCTTTCTTTTCACTCATACCCCGTGTCTTGTTCATTAAATCCTGTCAGCTCTATTTCAAATGTATCCCAAATATGATGATGTCTCAGCACCTCCAACACTGCCAGTCTAGTCTAAGCTATTCTCTCACACCTGAATAGCAGTAATTTCCTAACTGGTCTCCCTGCTTCCGCTCTTGCCTTGTTTCACCTTCTCCTTATCCCTGACCTATTTTCCACATAGTTGCCAAGTAATCCTTTTAAAGGTATAAAGCAAATCATAGCAGTCTCATCCTTAGAATCTTCCAGTGGTTCCCATTACCCCAGAACAAAATCCTAAAGTTCTTTTCATAGCCTGCAAAGACCTACATGGTATGGCATCTGGTTTCCTCTCTAGCCTCACCTTTACTTTCTCCAGCACTCATAGTGCTCTAGCCACGCTGACATTCTTTCAATCCTCGGGAAAACCAAACTCATCCAAACTTCTGGGCCTTGCTTTTGTTTCCCTTGTTTAGAATACTGTTTACCCAAATATTCTCATAGCTCACCCCTGCACTTCATGTCTCTGCTTAAATGCAAGCTCCTCAGACCCTCCCAAACCTATACTACTTTCCATCACTCTGTCCTCTTACCCTAGGTTATTTTTCTTAATAGCCCTTCCCACCATCTTGAAGTGTTATCAAGTCACATCACATGCTCACTGTTTGTCTTCCCCCACTAAAAATGTAAGGACCACAGGATCATGAAGGAAGGGATTTTGCTTATTCACTGCTGTATCCAGTGTGCCTAGGACAATGCCTGGCATGCAGTAGTTCCTCAATAAATAATTGTTGAATAAATAGTGGATAGATCACCATAGATGTACAATCATATGAACTTTTGAAAACTCAACTTTTAAAATTATGCTTCATTGAAAGTACCTTATAAAACCTCATATTTCCGTGTCAAACTTTGTCTTCTAACTTTTCATTGTGCCCAAAGATTGAGATTCTCAAACATGTTCCTGAAGGTGATGAAACAGAGCAAGGCCTTCAATGGGAGCTTCAAGTTCTTAGGTATATTATTTGTTCATATGACTACTTTTTAAAAATTATTTTTTAATATAACCACATTTGCTATATCTAGACAGTTAAGATTTTTCAACCTTGCTGCCTAATAGGTTTTTCAGCCTTATTTCATCCTTCTAATGCCAATCACTCTTTTATATAATGGATGCTAAAAAAAGGGTAAACCAGATCTTAATATAGGTGTCAAGTTTGTAATTTAAACTTTCTTAATCGCATAGAATATATTAAACCTTAGCTTCCAAAGGCAAATGTTAATTGAAATGAGGAAAAAAATTCTTCCAAGGCTCTGTGTAGCGTACTTTTGTGAGGCTCCTCCCTGCAAGAGAAAAACTACTCTTGAAAATGACATCAGATCAGATTTTAAGAACATGAAGGATTTTGATTCTCTGATCTCTGAGAATGGTAGCATTGCAGCAGGGAGAGTAAATGGACAAATGTTTACCTTTATAAATATCAGCAAGTTCTAAGCACTGTACATCACACAATTAAAGAAATGCTCATGTATTTTGTGGAGCAATGTCTGTCTTTTTTTAACACATTATCATTGTGTTCTAGATTAGCTAACAGACAGCTGGAAAAAGAAAAAGAAGAATTAATCCATCAGATAGAAGTTAACAAAGACCAGAATGGACCTCAAAGCACCATACCCGGTAGTATATTTTTTAACACACTCATAGCATGTTAGATAACCCAAGTTTTTGAATTAGGGTTTGCCTTTCTTATTTGTTCACACATTTCTGATAACTGTCTTCCTTTTATAAAATCAAATCCTTGATTTAAGTTTTTAAAGCTGTCTCTGTCTTCCACAAAACAATATTCCCATTGAGCCCTTTGAGTTGTCTGTAATATTGAGTAGCCAGTATTCAAGTGTCTTTCTCCTTGTATTCCATCTGGATGTTACGGATTTAACCATGATACAATGCTAAGTAATAAATATTGGGTCTGTTGCTTCCAGTTTCTCAGTATAGGCCCTTTTAAGCCCTTTGAACATTTTCTTCTAAATGTTACTTTCATCTTGTTATTAATTTAAAAACTAAATGTATATAAGTAAACATTGCCTATATCCTTTCTTTTTTCCTTTTACAAAGTAAAAAAGTCTATCCTACCCTCTTCCATTTGCATTCAAAAGTGATTACTAATCATTCCCCTGTTCCTGTGTGCATAGGTATGCACATATACACATAGGTATGTAATGTATATGTATATGCGTGAACACACATACAGTGAATAGTTGATCCTCATTATTTGCAGATTCTGTATTTGCATATTCACCTACTCAGTAAATTTACTTGTAACCCCAAATCAGTACTGTGTGGTACTTTTGCAGACATACACACAGAGCAGTGAAAAATTTAAGTTCTATGATCCACACTTTCCTAGATGAGATTCAGCAAGGTGATGCTCTGCATTGTTTCAGCTCTCATACAAGGATGACCAGAGGAAGAGACAACAGGCGGCACTGCTGCACAGGGCAGGAACCTCTGGTTCTGGGACCAGCTGGACTGGGTTTAAATTTCAGCTCTGATGCCTGTCATTAGGGCAGCCTCAGGAGTCACTTGACACTTCCGAACCTTGTTCTCTCCTGTATAACAAAGAAAATAGGACCTACCAGGATGAGTTGTTTCCAGGATTTAAGATTATGAAATCTATGTGAGATGTATGTGTATGTAGGTTTATTTTCCCTAAGAGCAGTGGTTCAGTATTCACTAATTCATTGTTCATGTTGACTTTATAGAACATAACTACTGCAAATAATAAGAATCGATTGTTTGTATGCATATTGTATTTGATAGCTTTTATGAAAATGCCAAATTCTGTTCCAAAGGGTTATACTAATTTATATCTAAACAGTTTTTGACTATTTCACATAGCTTTTCAATATCCTACCAAGTAGTCTTGTTGCTACTTTGTATTAAGGCTGTCACGTATGAGTCATTCCAGACACTGTGCTAAATGCTTTACAAGCGTTTTATAATTTAATTCTTATAGCCCTGAATTTTGAGTACCTCTGTCTCCATTCTACCTGTGTTAAACAGATTCAAAGCAGCTAGGAAGTGGTAGAGGCAGGATGAAGCCTAAATCTGTGAAACTCCAAAGCTCCTTGCCATTTCCTGCTATTGACCATTAGACTGCCTCCTCTCTTGGTGACTAGAAGTACATACGTAAACCTCTCTTGATAACATCTCTTCCAGCAGCCAGCTTGGTGTACTAAACCAGACACAGCACCAAAGAGCAGTTAATGCTGTTGATGTTAGGCAAGTTCTCTTTCTAAACCTCAGTTTCCCGAGAAGGAATTTCTGAACCCTCATTTCCTCATCTTCTATTTAAAAATAAGGATATCTACCAAAGACTGTTAAGGCTCAAAATCAAACCAAAACTTTTTTGGAAATTTTAAAGCACTATTTAAGTATACGTGATCATTAAGCTAACTTTTGGAAAGTGCTATACATAATAATCACTTTTACTGCATAATTTCATTACCAAGCTATGTAATGTATAGCATCCCACTGATTAAGACAACTCAATATAGCACTCCAGTGATCAAAAATCAACTCTAAAAAAATCATTAGTACTTTCTGCAGAGGTGAGGGAAGCTTTGAAAAGTATGAGGAAAATATTTGTCTCCAACTTACAGCAATTGGAGGACCATTCCAAGGTCACCTTAATAGAATATGCTTCCTGTCCCATTCATGAAAATGTATTTGCTGACCATTATTTTCTCAAAATTCAGCATTATTTTAAAAATTTTACCCCTCAATGGATGTAAAATATGACCACATGACACATTATATGCAGTTTAAAGAAAGTATGTTTCTAGCAAAGATGGCAATTAAAGCAAAAATACTATTGCCCATTGATTCTCATTATAAAATTAGAGATATGTTAACTCTGGGGGAAATCAATAAATTAAAGCCCTTGTGCTTTTTATGTTTTCCTACCAAAATATCAGGACTTATTCATCTTTGTGTTATCCATCCTGCCCAGCACATTTTTCACATAGTATTGGGTTGGCCAAAAAGTTCGTTCAGGTTTTTCTATAACATCTTACGGAAAAACCCAAATGAACTTTTTGGCCAACCCAATAATTACAGTAAATACGCACTGAAGTACACGGAATAGTCAAAGCTGTTGGGTAACAGGAGCATTTGGCCACCTTATGGTTGTAGCCCCTTCCCTAACAGTCTACTTATTCTAATGTTGTACTATTAGCACCTAACAGATTTTCTCGGTTCTAGAATTTTTCTCTGAAAATAATGGTTTCTTCCATGTAAAAAATCAACCTGGATCTATACTTCTAACAAACATCTAACGTATGCCTCTTCTCTTTGTCTGCTTATGGAATTATAATACCTGATATAGAGGTAGCATACAGAATTCACAGCCTGAAAAGTGTTTCAACAATAAAAGACAACATTTTCCAGGCTCTAGTTTCATAAATTTCCTCCTTATCCTCTAAAATAAGTCCTTTATCTTGAACTCATTCAGAGTGGGAAAAGCTTAGTCTAATTTTCACTTTTTTGGAGACAGATCCTGATCAACTAAAGGAAAAGGTCAAAGATCTAGAGACACAGCTCAAAACCTCAGATCTAGAAAAGCAGCATTTGAAGGTAACTATTTTAATTATAGTATTATAAATGTTTTGTGAAAACAGCTGTTGAAAACTGTTTTTATGCTCACCATCTCTGAGTTTTAAGTATGTATCCTAAATATTCCTGGGATCACATTTTATACTTACATTTAACCTTGGTATTACAAAGTTGATTATATTCATCTGACTGTATTAAAAATATTTATTAAAACAGAACCATCAAAAAATTGAGACAAAAGAGTAAATTATTTTTAATTGTCACAAATATAGCTCATTATTTTAATATTTTTCTAAGTTTTGGGTCACATTGGGAAATGTCTTTTATTTCCTTCAGAAATTCTTTTCAGGAATAGTTTCCTTAAAGAAAGATATTTGATATGCTTTATCTCTTTAAGAATCTGTAAACAGAACGAAAGAGCATAAATATGAAAATTAACTAGTGATCACTGGCTATTCTACATGGTCATTAAAGCTCAAATTGTTCCTTTACCAGATGCCTAACTTTTAGCCAGGCAGAAGCCCAACAGTTTACCTGATCATAAATATATTTATAACAAGTGACCATTATTCATTGAAAATCAGATATTTGTAAAGAAAATACAAGTAAAGCCTAACCAAAGAATCTTAACCAAAATAACTTCAATGTTGTGAATAGCCAAGTTTTTTGATTGCCTCATTGAGAGTATCTTAATATTCTTTTGGAGAAAGATTAAATCCCCTCTGATTTAAGAGCTGATAAATTTTAGTCCAAGACCAGGACATAACTTAGAGAACAAATAATTTGACAGTTAACAAGTTAGTTATTTACACTGTACAATGAAACCTTAGTAATAAAATCTTAAGAAAATACTTCTGCCGTGAATTTGACTATTCAGGTTACTTTGGCTTTCATGTTTGTAATTAATCTCTTTAGTTCACACCTAAGGAATGTATTTTTTCCTATATATACCTTTTAAAGATAATATGTTCTTATTAGGAGGAAATAAAAAAGCTGAAAAAAGAACTGGAAAATTTTGATCCTTCATTTTTTGAAGAAATCGAAGATCTGAAGTATAATTACAAAGAAGAAGTGAAAAAAAATATTCTCTTAGAAGAGAAGTTAAAAAAGCTTTCTGAACAATTTGGAGTTGAATTAACTAGTCCTGTTGCTGCTTCTGAAGAGTCTGAAGATGAAGAGGAGGAAAATCCTGTTAATTTCCCATATACTAAGGGCCACCTCTAACTATAGTTTTATTTAACTGTTTATTAACTTTATAAGTTAAAATTCCATCTGGAAGTTCCATCGGGAAATCAGGCAAGTCTCTGACCTACATGATTTCCTTCCCAATACCTTGTACCTTTACCTAAATTGGAATTTTTAGTAAATAAAATTATACGAAAATTTCAACGTATTAGGAAAGTGTATTTTTGAAGACTTTTAGGATAAGTTATATTTGTCAAATAGGCAATGATCTATGGTGAATTCCTATACATTCATAATGTTTTAAGTTTCTTAAACATTTAAAACTGGGGTTTTATATATACTTACATATTCTCAAATTATATATGTGTGTGTGTGTATATATATAGATAAAAATACATTATGAAGTTGAGCCATAAGTTTTCTTAAATGTCTAGCAGTATTAAATTCAGCTTAAACTATTTAATTTTTAAAGTAAACGGTCCAGAACTGTTGGTTTGTCTTTTATGCTACTACCCATGTATAATGGACTGAATCTAACCTTTGTACAAGCTGGGCAGCTTACTATTATATTTTAAATTCCAGAGGTTAAAAACTCACTTGCTGTTTCTCAATAAAATTTTGAATAGATATTTGCAGGTGGGAAATTCATTTCTTCAAATGCTAGAAGACATGATGCTATATTAGACAGTGAACAATAAATAGAAACTCAGATATTTTTACCTTCTAAACATGGCAGAGTATTCAATATTGAAATATAATAACAAAGAAGCTGGTTTTTAATTGCATTTCCAGTTTATACATTGAGTATTATATCTTTGAGCCTACCAAATTTCTGATTATCTATTTTTGAAAAGTGATTAAATAAACACTTAGCATCAAAGGCATACACATAATTGTTCAGATTCATGTTGATAATAACTGGTTTTGAATTCATATAGGTATCTGGGATTGGCCAGCTTAAACCAAGATGATGGCGATGGACCTGAAAAGAAAAACAAAAAAGGGCATTAGCTTTTAGCCTGTATTATCTTCATTCACTTACAAATCTTTTGAGTGCCTACTATCTCCCAGGCACTAGTTAAGGCTCCATGTCATCTTACCCTTTTTTTTTTCATAGCTGTTCTCCTGACATATTACATATTTACTTGCTTATTGTCTATCTTCCCCATTAGAATGTAAGCTTCATGAAGGCAGAGACATTGTTTTGTTGACTCTATTTCCAGCACCTGGAAACATGCCAGGAACATAATCAGGGGCTCCATAAAAATGTAATGAATAATAGAGTCTATTGCTGAGTGCAGAAGTTAGCCAATTGAAAAATGTGGGCGGAAGGCATTCTAACCAAAAGAAATACCATGTGATAGAATCGTGTTTTTGCTCTGGTTGCATTTAGTTAAGAACATACACAGCGTGGGTGTGTTTGGGAGATGGGGGTAAAGAGTTCTGGAAGTCTGAGCTGGGGCCAGATCATGAAAAATCTTAATGTCACTGAACACTTTTACTCAGGGAAGTAGTATTCTCATTCATTTGTGAAGCATGGACAGGACAGGGATAAGACTGAAAGATAACGCTGAGGAGGGTGACAAAATAATTCAGGCATGAATCTTGTTTTAAATTAAAATCAACAGCCAACTGGTTGGTAAGAAGTACACAGATGCAAGAGATGAGACTCTTTTAGAACTGATAATTGGATGTAGGAAGTGATGGAGAGAGGGGTTAAAAATGATATCTAAGTTTTTGGCTTCAGTGAATTGTTTGGAGTTGGGGTTGGTCCAAACTGGACTAGGGTCCAGTTTTGAACATTACAAACTAGAACCTATGTGAAATCAAACAGACAAGTCCAGGAGACAGAAAGGGTGCAAAGGGTAAAAGAATTCATTCTGTATATATTAACTGTCACCTTGGCACTCTTTTAACTCAACGAATTCTATAATCAGGTACCTTTGAGAAATGCTGCGTTAAACTAAGTTATTAGTACAGATGTCTTAGAGAACACTAATGTTCAACATGAATTTCCAAGAAGGCAATACATAGTATGCAGGGTTTTCCGGACATTTTCATCACTTTAATTCTGAAGCACATCTAGAAGAACGAACGCCCCACAGAATAAATACATATTGGGAAACACAACTTTATCATATAAAGATGGTGGCATGTGAGATGAAGAAATTAAATTACTGCATATCAGGATTACTGCAATTTGTAGAGCATATTAGTGCCACTTCTACTTTAAGAACATAAAATGACATAATCCCACTAATTATTTTCTGCCAGTACCTTGATTAAACAGCCATCACTGCAGTGCCACACTATTCCTTCAATTTTGCCCTCTCTGCAACCTTCAAACCAGGACAACAGATCATTGTGCTTCAAAGTAGGTAGATTTCTTATTTGAAATGCTCCATGCGGTATAAGAAGATGTAACGGATGCTTCTTGCTTCCTAACCCTAAAATTGTAAAACTTTGCCATTAGCCATACAGAAGTTTCAAAAAGAATGAGGAAATTTCTCCCTCCAAATTAAAAAAGGCCTCTAAAACATTGAGGAATAAATTTACCAAAAAGTTTAATTCCTTGAACAGAGACAAGTGCCCTCACTCAAAAGTCGGCACCTTATCCCATTAAATCTAAATTCCACCTTTGTGTGCTCTATACCAGGAATTGGCAAACTATGACCTTCGACTAAACCCAGCCAGGTGCCTGTTTTTGTAAATTGTTTCAATGGAACACAGCCAACCCATTCATTTAAGTACTCTCTATGGCCTGTTTCAGAGATATGGCCCCAAAATCCTAAATATTTACTGTCTAGCCTTTTATAGAAAAGTCCACCAACTCCTGCTCTACACCATTAGCCACAATTCAACTATCATTCAGTATTTACCAAACAGCCACGCTGTATCTGATAACTTGTATAATTACTGTCTTAGATTCTTTTCACCTGCCAATCAGTCTGCTTCTGATCTCTATATAGGATTTTGCTATTCCAGCTTTAATGACCTTGGGTCTGTCTTCATCCCTGGGTTAACAATACTCCATAGTGCCCTCAGGACTTGTACTCAAATCATCATGGTGTATATTCTAATGCTTGATATGCTATTCATTGCTAATTCTTTTATTTACTTTACTCCTAGCTGTTAATTAATGCTAACTAATTACCTAGCCATGAAAAGGAACCTAAGTGCCCATCAATAGATGAATGGATAAAGATATGGGGTGTGTGTACACACACACACACACACACACACACACACACACACACACACACACACACACACACACACACACACACACACACACACACACACACACACACACACACACACAGAAAATGGAATAAAACTCAGCCATAAAAAAAGAATGAAATCCTGCCAATTGCAACAACATGGATAGACCTAAAGGATATTATGCTAAATGAAAGAAGAAAAAGACAAATACTGTATGATTTCACTTATATATGGAATCTAAAAACCAAAACAAATAACTCAAGTTTATTAGTCATTTCTTTAGTGTGTATTTTTTTTCAGTTGAACCTAGGAAGTTTTCTTTAAAAATAACTACTGTAACTAAACAAGAAAAAGGCTTTACTCACCATATGGGTTTCCATTAATATTGGTTCCTATAAGCTCCAGTGTTTGTTCTAACAGATCTGAGAGTGGCACTGCACTAATTTCCAAAAGACCAGGATTATCAGAATGATGCCTCAGTACCAGGGCGATTTCAAATTCATAATTTACTACAGAGGAATGCCAGCAATACTGTTTGTTGTTTTTCTCCACTGGTACCCAACCTATCATTTAAAGAAAGAAGTGTTTTTTATTGCACTGTTTTTCTTTGGATTAAGACCTAAGGTAATTTTAATTTTTGTTGCAAATTCTCTGTATTTTCTGGATGTTCTATCACACATAGGTATCACTTTTAACATCAGTGGAAATGTTAGCAGTTTTACTACTTTGTAAATCATAATCTTTTTCTTTAATCATAAGGTCTCATTCTTGATTCTGCTGAGGAATTAACCTGTTAGTCACTTTGGAGCACTCAGCATTATTTTAATAGAAAATTCACATTTTCAATAAGAATTGAGCACCATTCTAAGACACAGCACCAAAACCTTTTTTTAAATTAAGTTTTCTCTCTACCTTCTCTCCAGTTTCAGGGACGATAGACAGATGCAAGTGTTCTGCAATTTACTGTATTGTTCCAGTATTTATTGAACAATTTATTGATTCTACATTTATTGAATGTTACTGCTATTCCCTTCCTAACTACTGATGGCAGATTAGGCTTCTTTGTTGTGGAGAATTCCTTACCGAAAAAAAAAAAAAAAAAAAGACAAACTAGGGCATAAACACTACTATGACCGTCACATCTTTGGCATTCATTATTCACCCAGATTACTATAATAACCTCTTTGCTGATCTACTATCTCCCTTGTAATTCTATTTCAAGAATTTAAATTTAGTTATGCTGTAGCTCTACTTAATAATCATCTTCAGGATAAATTTCAAACTTCTTCAGATGGAATATAAACCCCTGTAAGATCTGAGCCCATTCCACATCTCCAGCCTCTACTTTTATAGCTTCAAGTGTCATACACTCTAAACATTCCAGCCACAATAAGGTGTTATTTAAAATTTCTCAAAGACTCCATGATCTCTCCCCTTTGTGGGAGTTTGCCTAAGCTGACCTTCTCCCTTCCTTCGCCAACTAACTTCCTGGTTCTTAAGCTTCAGTTTCAATGTCCACTCTCCTTAGAAGCCTCCTCTAACCACCACAGGTTGAACTAGGAGTTCTTCCTCTTTTCTCCAATTGTACCCTGTGTATTATTTCCTTTTAGTTCTTAAATCATACTATTATTGGTAGATTTTTCCTATTGTCTAAAAGATCATCAAAGATCATCAAGGATAAAGGTTCTGATCCTCCTCACTTTTGCATTACCAGAATCAAAGAGTACTTTGCACATTATAGGTTCTTTTAATCTGGAGTTATCCTTCTACTCAGCACACTTCTGCAAAATTTTCTCATCTCCAGAAAAACTACTGTGAGACACCTATTTTCACTTCCCTTCAAGACAGTCTTCTAGGATCTTTGCAAAAAATATATACATATTGTTATCCCCAGTCTAAAAAGTAAAAAGCTTAATATCCCATTTCAGATTAGAACATACCGTCATCGTGACAACACTTCAAGGCTATTCCCACACTCAATGCTTTATTAATCTTCACAGACTACAGGTAGTAAACTGTCCACCTGAGAAAAGATTCTAAACTTGAGAGGACGTTCTTGATATGAAACATCTTTGGTATCGTTAAACTTAAATTAGACTTAGAAAATTTGTGCTATACAGATAAATACCATGAAGAACCATATTAAAATTAAGTTCTGTAATTTCCAATTGAATGTATAATAATACCAGGAATGTGTCCATTTTCATCAGGCATTGGATTCCCATTTAATTGTTCTATTTCCTTCGCTGGTATCCAGCACTCTGGAACAGGTTTGAAGTCCTCCTCAACATTCCAAAAAAATTCTAAAAGAGTTAAATAATCTTATGTGTGGCGATACTTTAAAAAAATACATATAACACTGAACAAATTCAAAGTGGGAACAGCTAATGAACCCCATAATGCCAGGTATCATATAATTAGTCTCCATTCACTACCACCACAATGTGACTACTTCTCAGGGTTAAGGTACTAACACTTTAAATTTTCAATTTTGAACCCACCACTATCTGTAACAGTAGTAACAGTCTAACTAAAGCAACCAATGTTCCAGCATGTGTGATTTATGGTAAATTTTTAATGCACTATGAATATAAATATATAAAGATTATATGTATGAATGAGTGGATATATAACAATAAATGTATGTATCTACTTATATAATATTTAGAAGTATCTACTGTAATAATTAAAAATATTAATAATCCTTTGAGATTTGTGCCTGATTTATAAAATTACCCATTTGTCTCTTAGGTAGACAAAACCAAAATGTGTCACTCATTATATATATATATATGTGTGTGTGTATATATATGTATACACACACACAATAATTTGTATGTTTTAATAAAATGGACATGCTACAATGAAGAGTCACAGAAGTGTTAGGAAAATATTTTGAAATATTTTTCAAGAATATGCTTTTACATATAAAGATATTCAATTATAATTTTTTCTTTTCCCAAAGTGCTTAAATTGTAAAGAAGCATATAATATAAAGAACACCATAGCAAGAAATAAGCCAAAAATTTCAACTTAAATCATGAAAAGCTTTAAAAAAAAAGAAAAAAAAGGACCCACTAACCTTTAGAGTTTTGTTTTGAATGTAGAAAATTTTTAAACCTTTTCTCAGCTAGTTTGTTAGGTTTTCTATCTAGCCGAGCCCAAAGGTATGGCTGACCTAAAAAATAATGAAAGGAAAAAAAAAAGTTTAAGAGGCAAACAATAAAATTTATCTTGAAAGACATTTCCGTATAAAATTTTTCAATAAACGGTAGGAGTCATCTCCTCTAAGAGAAGCAACCCAGAAGACAAAGGGAGATAAGCAGTATAACAGACATCCTACCTAACAGTACCTGATGTATAAGACTTAAGTCTTTGGTTAGAGAGTGATGGGGATGAGATGAAAAGCAAATGTGACTCTTTCATAAGGACATTCCACAGCCATATTTTATTAGAAACTAGCAACTGTGAGAAACCGAAGCTACCTCTATACTAAATGGAAACATAACCAGAAAATTGTATTCACACTTCCCCTGAAACCGAACTATGTGCTATGAGGGTTAATTCCCAAAAATGTGGAGTGAGGCTAAACTGTTTTGCATGGCTCTGACCCCTGGGGTCAAGGCAAGAAACATTGATTAATAGCAATGCTTTACAGTCAGGGATCTGAGAAGTTTCAGGGCAGGTGCCAGCACTCTTTATTGACAACAGTGAGGCTAATGAGTTGCACCTGGTCTCAGTGAGACTCCTGGAGGGCTGATGTTGAGGCTGGTTACTTAGCAGGAAGATACCTTCAGGGCCAGCAAAATATAAAAATCCCCAGCTGAGACTCCATTTCAGATTCCCGGTTTCTGAGGTGTTCCCTGTCTATATCAGTGGTGGTCCCTGCTTTAAGAAAGTGTGTCCTGCCTGGATTTGTCAGGAAGGTGGGGGAGGAGTCGGGGCGGGGGACCATAGAAGCTTTCACCTGGTCTCACCAGATGCTTTGCTGTGAGAGAGTCTTTAGTTGTGACGCGCATCCTTTTAATGCCTTTGCTGCACTGCCTATCCTTTACCTGTAATAAACTGTGAATCTGCAAGCACTGTCACTCTGGGTTCTGTAAGTTCTCTTTAGCAATCCAATCTTGTTTAACTGCTACCATTATACATGATTACACATATGATGCACACTGAAGTTTCTTAATATAAGTCTAAAAAAATCTTTTAGTTTCTTCAAACATATAAATCAGAGACTTATCTTAAAAATTACTGATTAAAGTTTGGTTTAGGCACTATATATTACTCATTAGCTATACCAATAAATAATATGAAGAACCAGATTAAAACTACATTGTCATTTCTGTTGAATGGACCTTTTGTTCTTTTCACAATAAACATAAAAGAACGCACTGCACTCACACCCATTAAGATGGCTACTATCAAAAAAATAGAAAGAAACAAGTGTTGGTGAGGATATGGAGAAGCTGGAACCCTTCTGAAGTCCTGCTAGGAATGTAAATACTGCAGCTGCTACAGAAAACAGTATGACAGTTCCTCAAAAAATTTTAAAAAGAATTAGTATATGATCCAGGAGTTCCATTCTTTGATACATACCCCAAAGAATTGAAAGCAGGGACTCAGATATTTGTACACCATGTTCATAGCACCACTGTTCCCAACAGCCAACAGATGGAAGCATCCCAAGTACACACTGATGGATGAATGGTATATACACACAATTATGTAGTATATACAAACTTGTGGTATATACATACAATGAAATATTATTCATCCTTTTATAAAGGAAGGAAATTCTGACATGTACTACAACATGGATGACTCTTGAGGACAATATGCTAAGTGAAATAAGCCAGCCACAAAAAGACAACTACTGTTAAGACTCCACTTATATGAGTTACCTAGAGTAGTCAAAACCCTACAGACAAAGTAGAATGGTGTCTGGAAGAAGGTGGGGATGCTGAGTTGTTTAATGGGTAGGAAGTTTCAGTTTTGCAAGATGAAAAGAGTTCTGGAGATGGATGTGTCGATAGCAGCACAACGATGAGAACTGTACACACCACTGAACTGTACACTTAAAAATGGTTAACATGGTAAATTTTATGTCATATGTATTTTATCACAATTAAACATGACAAAAGATGCACTTCAGAAGAGATTTCCTGATATAAAGAATGTGTTCAATATGCATTTAACTGTTCTATTTCTCTTGCTGGAATTGAGAGGTAATTTCACTATCCAGAAAAAAATCACAAAGATTATTTCTCTCTTTTCAATGCATTTTTTTCCTTAACATAGTTGACAATTTCTATTTGAGTTTAAAGTACATTAAAATGAAATAAATTAGAGACATTGCCAATAGTAATAAAAACAATGGAATCAGCACTGGGACCAGTGGAATAAGAACAAGCTTTAGGGTCAGATAAACCCTATTACCAGTTGAGCCTTCATTAATTATATGGTCTCGAACAAATTATTTACGTTCTCTGAGCTTCAGTTTCCGTTTCTGTGAAATGGAGAGGCTTATTGTGCAAATTAGAGATAACACATATAAAGCATTTATCATACTGTCTGGCCCTTAATGGGTATTAAGTAAATATTAGTTATCGTTCCTTCTTCCCCCAAGAGAAAGATACAATGATATAATAAGTATAACGTACCAATTGTGATTTTATTATTTTCTTATTATACTTAGGTTTCCAAGGGTTTATGAAGAGCAATGCCCCATTTCAGATATATATAGTTTAAGTGACTAAGAAAAATAAGTAATATTTGTAGTACAGTTTTATATTACCTTTGTAAGTAGTAACATAACAACATGTTCCATCCACTTTTTCTGTTGGAATTGCACTGTGTATATCTGCATCTAATGCCTTGTGACTTATAGTTTCAGTTGCCAAAACTTTAAATGGCTTAAAAAAGAGAAAGAGAAAACTGGTTTAAGATAAATAGCCTCTATACCTTCACACACACTCTTACCTGGAAGTTCTTAATTTCACTAGCTCTAAGGGATGATCACCAGTTTATCCTTCAAAATATTTCTCCTGTGAAGTTCTTACAAATCACCCACTCCCCTTCTATGCTATCATAGCAATACATGTTTTTCCACACAGATTTGTAATCAGAGTCGACTTGAACAACACAGGTTTGAACTGCATGAGACCACTTATATGCAGTTTTTTTTTCAATAGTAAATACTGCAGTACTACACATTCAAGGTTGGTTGAATCCTGGATGCAGAGCCCTGGTTATGGAGGAAATTCGAATATGAGGGCCAACCACAAGTTATACTCGGATTTTCCACTGCTGTATGATCCAAGCCCCTAACCCTGGCATTGCTCATGGGTCAACTGTATTCACATGTTTCTTTATCCACCATAATAAGCTTGACAACAGTAACCATGTCCTATGCAGAGCTGCATCCCTAGCACAGGTGTTAAGTGTGTTCAGTCATTTACTTGACAATTATTTGCTAAATGCCTCCTATGGGTTAAGTATTGTCCTCAGCACTGGGATAGAGGTGAACAAAAAAGGACCTGCCTTTGGTGGAAGGTTCATTTTAAGGAGGGAGATGATAACAGCAACAAAATGTATATAGTACAATGTTAGCTATGATAAGTGCTGAGGAGAAAAACAAATGGGGACCCTTTCAGCTTTATCAGTAGTGAACTGTTTGCATATTTAACTTACGGTTTTTCTACTGTCAGGAAGACAAGCCAAGAGTATCAAGAATGGAGGAAAAGACATTTTCTAGGATTCCTACCAACTTTTTATCTGTAATTTATTTTCATTTATGAGAAAAGACTATGCCACTGTTTTACAGTCTAAATTATCTGAAGTAATACTCACCTTACATAATGTGAAAAAACACTGTACAATATAAACATACTGGTGTGATAGGCTTAAGACTAAAAAATGAAGTACTGTTTCAGAGTCTGGCAAACTTAGGAAATTAGCCCCACTCTGGTACTGATTCAGTATTTTTAAGATAAAGCTGAATGGTTAGGGATTTATCAGTAACTTATAACACTGGTTCAGAGGATATCAATTTAACCTGTGGCAGTAGGACCAAGGTTTGGCCCAATAGCTCTCCGCGCGTGTGTGTGTGTTTAAATTTATCAAAGATTCTAGGGAGATGACTTTATGGAGTTCTTGGTAAGGACAAATATCCCTTCCATAAGAATGAATTACCTACCACTCCATGCTACTGACATGTCCAAAGGACAGCATAAGATACCAAGGGGTACGCAAAGTTCTCCTTCTCTGTCACTTAAATCTTTAAACTCTGACTGGAAACAGAAGGCATGTGTGTATAAAAAGTAATAGCTAGTATCAACTGAGTGATCCTCTACAATTTCTTGGTAGGGGAAATCACTAGAATAAGTAAGCTGATGAAAGATTTCATAGAGAACTTCTGATTCTAAATTTTTAAAATCCTGGAAGTGATCCAGGCAGGGTGCGTAGCCTGAGCATAGAGACAGGATTGTGCTTGCTATGTTCACAGGATGAAACAGACTTTGCTAGAACACATATGTCACTTTAAGTAGGCACCTCTGTCACAAACACACATGGCATTTTTCACTACACTGAGCTCAGGCACCTCACTGTGGGCCTAACAGGCACTTTACGACTGGGCCTGATTAATGAGAATCCTTGAATTGCAGTTAAGAATTTGAATGCTATGCTATAAACAACACTATAAGCTATACTTGACTGCAGAGGGACAAGAGAAGGGGCTTATTTTCCTGGTGGAGAGTGCTTTTACAAACTACTCGCCTCCCACCCACAACATACAAAGTTGAGGATCACAGCTAGAGCGAACCACTCTTCAGGATGCCATTGTTTCGTATGAATTAAGTTTGCTAGGGCTTAAAAAATAAAATCTTGACAACTACTGCTACAGACATTTAGTAGTAACTGCAGGGTTTTGACTAGGAAAGAATAATGATGATCATTCTCAGTGGCAAGAAAGAACAATTTAGTGCAAGAAGGGCGTAAAATATTAAGAACTATAATAGCGGTGGCAGTGAGATGTTATAAGGTAAAAAGCATCAAGGTAAATGGAAAGCTGGCATGAAATGACACCAGGGTTTATCCAGTGCCTACCATGTGTCAGGTCCTAAAAACTGGGACTAGAAATAACACAGCAGTCTTGGCCTTAAAAGTCTTTTAGCCTGGGAGACAAGAAGGCCAGTGTGAACGATGTTAACGGGAAGTGGAGGTGGAGTCAAATGCACATGCTGATTTTGTATGATGAATTGAAGCACCCAACCGATAAGTGGTGATTTTGCTATCAAGGACTTTACTATGTATTAAAGAGTTATCCTGATACAGGACCATTCACCAGTATTTATTAAGGGCCCTCTCCATGTGTAAAACACGTTGCTGCGAGAATAGAAAACCTTGAGATAGAAACACCAAAATTAGAATTAAGTAGTTAATTACTGGTAACAATACACGAGGTCTGATCTTTAGTGACCTATTTAGGTTAGTTGTCAACACTGTCATCGGTTCCCAGGTTTGAACAGGTGAAGCAAGTCTTCTAAAATCTCCACTTTGACACCATACTCGTGAAAAGTAGGAAAGCTTGTTTTGCGGTGACTATACGACTACTTAAGGGACTTTCCTCAAAAGGTGGTAACCCAAGAAGAAAGGAACATTATTTAAGATGCGGGTTTTCAATTTCCATGCGATGGCAAGTTTGAATCGCCGGATCAGAAAAATTCTCCCGCAGATTCCCTCCCTTGCAACTAAGAAGGTACAAGAACCTGGAGCTCGGGGCGTAGAAGACCCGTACCCTAGACCGCCCCAGCGAAACCTGCAAACCGCCCCCGCCCCCGCCCCCAGTCTACAGGGCGGCTCCACCGCGCCTGGGAGCCCTCTCCGAATTCAAACGCAGCCCGCGCCGCGGGGAGCAGCCCACCCGTGGCCGCCCCGCGGGCCCCGCGCTCCTCGGTACCTGATGCTCCCTTTTGGTGGAAGGCTCCTCTTTCACCTCCGTCACAAACACACACGGCATTTTCCGCTGCACCGAGCCCAGGCGCCTCATGGTGGGTCCACAGGCAGTGCGAGTGGAAAGCGCGCTTACGAACAGCGCCGGGTCCGTACCAGGACAACATCCACAGCACTCAGCCGAGTTGCTCAAGCCACGCACGTTCCGCGCGCTGGCCCAACGGCCGCGCTCCCGCGTCCCCCGGCACCGAGGTGGGCCGGGACGCACGCCCGGAAGCGGCCTCCTGGCCGCGGAGCCTTCTGGAAGTTGTAGTGCGGCAACAAAAGGTACCTCCGTGTGTGCTCTCGCGAGCGTCCCTCAGGGTTGTGATGACATTGAAAACACAAAGATCCGTTTCTGGTGTGTCTGTATTAGTAGCCGATGATATTTATGAAAATTAAATGTATGAAGTGATAAGTAATGAGTGATTTTAGGTGGCGATTTAACACCATTTTGATGAAACCGATTTGCCTGTTCCCTTTAATATGTTCCTGGGAGAAGCACTGTAGAAGCTTAGAAATATCCGGAGACATCTCAAGGCGAAATGAAAAGTAATTCCCCTGGAAAAATGTTAGAAAACGCTACAATTAAAACATCTAGGACCCTCCCAAAAAAGAAAAATTACCGTTTGTATTACGCCTCATTGTGCGGCATAATATGGTCATAATTGGTTCTGGTGTCTTTTCCAGAGTGAATGCAAAGTGTAGCCTTAGACCAATCCAAAACCACACGAATACCAACATTCAGCTTTCAATCTCCATCTTTCATAGGAACCTCATTTACCTTAGTTAAGTATGAGCTCCAACAGAGTCCGAATGGCTTGAGTACTTGTCGTCAATCACCTGCAGAGGTAAAAACAGCTTTGACTTATTGCTCAAAAGAACTTTGGAGGGTAAGTAATGACAGTCAATGACTGAATAAAAATTAATAAATATTCAATATTTAGTAATAGTAGCCTTTCTATCTCATTGAAGCTAGTAGTCCCTAGTAGGAGAGTTTTGATTACTGCCATCTTTTATGTGTCTGGACAATGCCCAGGTCTCATTCCTATAATTGTCTTATCTGCAGGTATCAGACTGCCCAGCAGTTTCCTGATTTAGCCCTCATGAAATTAAACGACTATATCTCACTTGGAGTTTTCCATGTATAAGGAAATTCCCAAAGAATAAAATAACCCTCCAAAAAATTCACTGGTTTTTGATTGCTGGATTCAGAGGGGAGGGATGGAAGAGATATGCTGTATAAAAGTATTTACTTTCTCTTCTGCTGTCTTTGATTTTCTCATAGGAAAAATAAATTAAATAAATAAATAAGGGAGTTGGGGGCGAAAACACCTGATGTGAGATCCTGGGACCAGAAACGTCTTAGCATTTTGTAGTCAAAAACCAGTGACCTTGTTCCTCCAGAAGAATCCTAAAAAGCAGCTTGTTTCATTGGTCTCAAGGAGACAACAATTAAATAACCGTCACAACTCTCAACTGTCATTTCCCAAACTGCCACAGTCTTTTAGTTCCAACATTCTATCATTTCTGAGAAAAGATCATCTTGCAAAACATTCCACTTGCTGTTTGAAAGTAGCAGCAAAGCTAACCATTTTTTAGGAAGCACTCTATTTCTAGTGCTTTGATTTCATCAGTGCCTGGAGCAAAGCTTCTGGCAGAAACAGGGGAGTCCAACACAGGGGACAGCCACAGAACCCATTCACAGTTACAATCTGGACTCCTACTCTCTCTGATGGGTAGCAGCCAACCCCTTTGCCCAATTCTCATAAGTCTGAAGAGTCAGCAAGGAGTGACTACCAGCCCCAGTACTTAAAGTGGTGTTAACACAAACTGGAAGAAAGCCTTTTTTCTCTCATGTGTTAGTGTTCTGACATGAACCCAAAATGAAAGATTCAGTGCAGAGTGTACTCTGGCCAACACAAAAACACAGAATTTTCAGGCCTACCATGAACTGTCCAGGCAAATTTCTCATAACTCTTCTTTACTCATTACAGGGAGAAAAAATCGTCCTGGGTATAGTCATAGCTTTCCCTGAAAAACTAGAATGAATTTCACAACAGGAAAGGAGTGAAGAGAATAAGGAAAAGGTGTGTGTGGCGGGGGAGAGGAAGGGTAGAAAGAAAGGAAAGGAAAAGAGAGTTGGAAAAAAAGAAGAAATTAGGGTTCCAGGCATTCTAGACACTACCAAAATGCACAGATCTATTTACAATGGCAAAAAAAAAAAAAAAATTCCCTTCTGGGTTTGATGTGTTTTTGCTGTTTCTAATGGAACATAATTGTTCAAAACTAACTTCAAGAGGTAAAAGCATTTCTTCAGGCTTTCCCTGTGTAAAACATGGGTTCTCACAATGACTTTAATCATGATGTTAATGTAATCATGCAACAATGGTGTTTGGTAACAGTATTTGAAAATAGTCCAATGCAGCTAAAAGTTCATAGGTGGAGAGGAAGTTTATCTGGAGGCAAAGACCACTTAAAGCTATTTCTTAGGGGTGTTTCTCCCAGTAACCTATGTGCTTAAGATGGGTACATTGTTATTCTAGAGTTAGAAGGTAGGGCAAAACAAAAGTTGAGATATTAGATTTTTCTATATATCATTGCTATTATTTCCAAGGTTTTAGTCAAGTCTTTATTCTCTACTTGATTTACTTCTAATGCACAGTTCTTTTTATTATTTTCTTTTATTTACAGTTATAGGTGAATAACTCTTTTCTAAATTTTAGCTTATTTCCTAGATTTTTATCCTAAAGCAGTGTATTCAAAAAGTTCATACCAACTTAGTCTTTTTTACTTAACCAAAATGAAAATCTATATGTCTTGATCTTTTAAATTTACAATTAAAAGTACACTGCAATTTAAAAATATATTTTGACCTACTGTAATTTGTCTTCTCTATGGCATTTTCTAAGTTACCTTCTATGGATATTTTTATTAATTTCTGCTAGGTTCTAGTTCTTTTAGTAAAGATACTAAGATGAAGACCTCAGTAACTACTGATTGAAATGTCTCATTCTGGGAATCAGAGTACTTCATTTTGCTTTCAACAAATTCTCAAAATTTGCAAGCATTCTGGAATCTTTCTGCTATAGGAAGAAGCTATTCCCCTTTTAATGATGGATGAAGAGTGAATGGAATATAGCTACAAGATGAATAAGTAGTCCAATTTATTTTCAGGCATCTATTAAATATCACAATCTGAATGATTTTTTTCAAATCAGTGGATAGCGGTGAGTACATAATTAAATAATTTTACTTTTATCTTGAAATATAGATTAGTATATTTACCTATTTAAAATTTTTAGTTTTGTTTCCAAATCATGTATAGAAATAAGAGTTTAGAAAATATTTACTTGTGAAATACTTAATACTTCTTAATTATGAAAGTATGAGCTAGTTTGTTCCAATTTCAATCAGAACATTGAAGGATAAAACATACTATTTTATTTTTATTAGCTTTTTCTGGTCAATATACTAGAATTGAGTAAGAGAAATTACTGTACAGTATTCACTAAGGTAACCTAGCCTACAGTTAGATGTGAGGTCATTTATGATGAGCAAATAATGGATTAGGTAACAGTGAGCAAAATTCTGGAAGTTTGAGTTTGTGTGCTTACTAGCAACCACTTTAAACATTTCTGCCAAGCTAGAGAAGGTATCTTCTAATTTAAATTTATTTAAGTATTATCTATTGTGTAATATACTGTCAACAGGAGATCAGTTTTAAAAATACTGATAGCCTGAAAGAGTGTGGAAGAGAAATTATTTTTCCCCGTACACACTCATAGTTCTTATATTTGCATTCTGCAATTTTTATATTAAAAAACATAGGATTAGTAGCAAGAGAGTTGAAAATGGCAGAAGTTGGGAATGACTGCTATTTCTTTTTTAATTCCATATGCATAAAGGTAAATATTGTACAATTTACAGTACTTCACATGCTTAAGCTTTTTAGTAGAATGAAGGAAGATATGGCAATAATTTGCATTGCTGAATCAAAATTTACTATTTTCCCACAAAATACTTTATGTATTTAAAATCTGAAGTAAATCCTTATCGTGTATTTTTTTTTTTTTTTTTTTGCGGTACGCGGGCCTCTCACCGTTGTGGCCTCTCCCGCTGCGGAGCACAGGCTCCGGACGCGCAGGCTCAGTGGCCACGGCTCACGGGCCCAGCCGCTCCGTGGCATGTGGGATCCTCCCGGACCGGGGCACAAACCCGTGTCCCCTGCATCGGGAGGCGGACTCTCAACCACTGCGCCACCAGGGAAGCCCCTTATCATGTATTTTTGATATATTGAATTTCTCTGATAAAATCTGGGATAACTTAAAATTGTTTGAAACTACCCTTCTATATGCCAGTTATATGCCCCTGGCTTTTTAGTCCTCAGTGTGGCACTTTTGCCTATATTATGGCTCCTTGAAACATCAAATTCCTAATATTGAAACATTATATGATACATCGTACTGTTTTGGTTAATGTGATTCCAGTCATATAAATTCGAATAGTTAAATTCAGGTCACTATCAAACAGTTAAATAAATCTAATTTACCCCCTATTTTGAAATTTATTAACGAAATTACTGAATTTTCCCCTGTCAAAGTAACAGCAAATAATATCATGGAAAAAGGAAAAGAAAGTAATACAAACAAATTGGCCAAACATGAATCGAAGTTTATAAAGTTAAAATGGGAAAAAATATTTAATCTAAGTGATTAGGATTAATGGATCTCAATGAAACCAAATAAAAAATGTAGAAATTCAGAGTTTGGAGCTTCATGTTCATATCAGAATGAACCCAGTGAAAGACATGCTGTTGTCTGGTTTAAAGCATTTCATCTCTGCTAGGACAACTGAATGGAGTCAACTTGACTGTAAGAACGAGATCTACTTCTCTTACCTGTTACTTTAAGATTAAACCCTAGGATGATAAGAAATAATAGAACTTATGTTCCATGTGGGCAGAGAGTTTTGTCTATTTCACTGCTGTATCCTCAAATACTTAGTAAGTTCTCAATAAATAAATGAAAAAATAAAAATAATAATAGCAATCACAATACTTTATCTCCCATAATTTTTACAACAATCTGTGAGGAGGGCACTTTATTCCCTTTTTACAGGTGAGGAAACTGAGGCACAGAGAGGGTGAGTAACAGATTGACTTTCTGATTATGGGCAAAATAGAGTTCAAATACCAGTTTATCTGGTTCCTGCCTACTATCCTGGACTACGAGACCTACAGATCCACCTTAAAAGGGAGAGAGACTGAAGACAGAGAGTAAGAGGGTGGGAAAAAAAATAAGGAACAACCCTGAAACACATGTCTAAAAAAGGGATGAGTTTAATAGGATATTTTTATTCTATGTTACCCACCCTCTGCCCCAAAAGCCAATGACCTGAAGTTTTCCCAATTGTGGATCTATGTGTAAAAGATATAAAATAAAAAAACAACAGCCCTTTAAAATAATCCATACCTGCTTTTGTTGGGATATAATGATGTAAATGTGTAAATGTATAGACACAATTGTAGACCAAGGGCATATAGCATATACATGTAACATAGCACATTGTACCAATTATTTAAAATTCCACAATAATATAAAGTTTAAGCTCCATTCACTTTCCCTATATAAATACACTTAGTATCTCCATAAAGTAAGAAAACAATTATCTAATGAAATATATGATTAATAGAGATCATCTCTACAATTAGAATATGGATGATGATTCTTAAAAAAAAATTCTGGCTTTCTTAACAAAGAAAAATTAGATCCTTCTGTCATTGGATTGTGATTAAGAGTGTCACTGATCTTTTGTATGTTTATCCTTAGTGAGCCATATGGATTAACTGATAACAAGGAGAATTTTATCAGTGACTCATGGCGTGTTGTACTATTTAATCATTAGATTATCTTGTGTCTTTCATTAAAATTAGACTGCTTTGCTAGAATTTAGACTTTATGGCATTGTATTTGTAGTCTTTTTTTAAGTTTTAATTTGATCTCCTCATATTTTCTTTAGTTGATTAGTAATCTGTTGTTAAACACTAACATTCATATATTGAGTTTTCTACACTGTTTACTTTTTCCTTTTAGGGTTCCCAGTGCCGATTCCGACACTGTGAAGAGGCCCTTGGCAGTGACACTGTGTGCTCATTATGGAGAGAAGGAAAATGTTTAGATCCACTTTGCAGATTTAGACACATGGAAATGCAGGTAGAATTACTCAGCATCATCATGTTTGTTAAAAGCATCTCCCTTCGATAATACTGAACTATACTCTTACAACACAATTGAGAAGAAATGATTTTTCCTTCCATTACTTAATTTTAGGCATTTTGCACTTTGCTCAATTTAAATTCTTAAAGAAATGGGCAAGTATATTTTAGGAAATCCATTGCATCTTTTAAATAGCAAAGCTTAGAAACACTCAAAGCCTAGAAACACACGAGATCTTAAATCGGCAATTGCAGTAGTTTTTGTCACATTGTGTTGTGTTGTAGCACATTGTATTTATTGTGAATATGGCATCTGATCATTACATTTCCCCCACCTCCTTTGTCTAGCAAAACTGCAGCATTTCATGCTTCTGGGAAACTCAGCCTCTTGGTTGTGTGAAGATCAGTTGTATCTTTTATCACAGCAAACCTCGAAATATCAATGGATTATTTTTGCCACCAAGTAGCAGTGAGTATTTTTTTTGAATAACATGGATATACCATATTATAATCTGGTTTTGGAGTAGCAGCATAGAATGACACGTTAAATAAAGTATGAAAGGTGAGTAATGCAGTTTAACAGCCACTGAATGATTTGGGATGATTCTATCAGGAATCATGAGATGAAGCTTAGAATGAGCCATCAAGTAGCCAACAAAAATGTAGTGAACAAAGAGCAAGTCAAACTTTCTCTGTGTTTCTAAAGTGGATTTATTCATCTGAAAAGTGAGAGGACTACTGACCTCACTAGGTAGAGAGGAACTGTCTCAGCAAATCATCGCACAACTGGCCTCACCATTGTGCCCTTACCTCATAGGTGGGGAGAGCAAGGGCATGCTCTGGTTTGCACACTTCTGCTTCTAGAAGAACAGCTAGATGCGTGGTTCTTCCTAAGACTTCATTTGTGGATAAAATGCAATCCCACTGTTGCAGAGTAAGTGGCATACTTCAATCCAGCTAAATGACACTGAGGTTCTACTATGTGATGAACCTTAAACTAGGTTCTGGGAAGGGGATAGGGAAGACACCACGCCCTATAACAGTGAATGGCAAGAACCTTGCTTAAGAAGTTGGGATTGTCAGGTTTCCCTGATGCTATAGCTATGCCACTCTCCTGCTGTGGCCACCATATTTCTTACGATGGAATTATTCTAGGAATGAGTTTACAGAATATCAGTCCTTTGGATTTGAAAACGTGGCTTCAGATAATCCTTGGCAAATGAATGACTAAAAATTATGTTTCTTTGTTATAGTCTTCTGGAAAACTCTGATCTCATAGCATTCATTATACATGTGGTACCTTGATCAATGTTTTTCTTCACTAGACTGTAAACATCACAAGGATGGGGACCATAACTAGTTTCCTTACCAATGCTTTGCACAATGTCTGGAGCACAGATGCTCAATAAAATTGGATGTATGGATAGATGGATGGGGATAGATAGATAACTACTGAAGGTAACCTACTGGGATGAAAGTTATTACACTTACTAAGTGGTTAACTTGATCCCATTGTTTTACATCTAGTGTGATTTTATTTCATCAGGACATTGTACTAAATTCCCTATATCTAGTGTAATAGTTTGCTTCCTAAAGTTCTATGGATAAAATTGCTATCTTTCAAACTAATTCTTTTAGGACTAGAGGAAAACAAAGACTCCATCTCTGGGCAAAGGAAAGGTAGAGTGTCTGTGTAACAGTTATTGGGCTCCCCACTATAAGACATGCCCTGGGCTAAGTTCTGTAGGGATACATTTTATTATTCTCATTTATTAGGCATAGAATCTGGACGTCAAAAATAAATTCTAGCTTTTCTGGAAGTCTCAATTTCTTCAACATGTGTCAAAACTGCTCCTGACTTTGGAATAAGGTTTCCCCTCTCTCAATAGGGTCAAAACCAGATCCATGCACTGGGACCAAATCCTTCCCCTAGCCATTCTACCTCCATCATGAGAGGGGATAAGCAGGCTTCATAGGCTGCTAATACCCTACTTCCTCAAACCTCCTTTCGTCTGTCTACAGGGAACAAATCCACTTATGTGTTTTGAATTCACCAGGACTAATTTTATTCTGCCCTTTATTCCTGTTTATGTCAGTTTCCCTAGGGGAAAAAAAATACTCCTGTGTGTTTCTCCTTTATTTGCACACTAGTACCATACTCACAACACTTCTGACACCATACAAGTGGGTTTTTTCCCACACCAATCAATTCTCTGTGACATTAGCTGGGTGTCCTATAATTTAATTCAATTCTGACACTAACCAGAGTTAGCACACACCCCACAGATTAATGGCTGTATCCCCAAAGATTATCTTACACTTTTCATATTAATTGCAAGTAGAAGGTCCCTAGGTTACCCACAGCCTCTGTCTAACTTGGGTACAAATTGGAGGTTTCCATGATCTCTCTCCCTGGATTAAATAATTTGCTAGACAGCTCAAAGAACTCAGGGAAACGCTTCCTTATCTTTACCAGTTTATTGTAACAGACGATGCCATAGAGGATGGCATCCTCTACTGTAATAGAAGATGTTCATCACACAGATGAACAACCAGATGAAGAGGCACATAAGGTGAGGTCTGGAAGGGCCTGAGCACAGGAACTTCTGTCCCTGTGGAGTTGGGGTGTGCCACCGTCCAGTACGTGGATGTGTTCATCAAGCTGGAAGCTCTCTGAATTCTATACTTTTGGGATGTTTATGGAGGCTTCATCAGGTAAGCATGATTGATTATTAAACCAACCTCTAGCCCCTCTCCCCTTCCTGGACATGGGGGCAGGGCTGAGAGTTCCAAGCTTCTAATGCTGGCTTGGTCTTTCTGGTGACAAACCCTACTCATGAAGCTACCAGGAACCCACCCAGAGTCACCTCATTAGAACAAAGGACACTCCCATCACTGAGGAAACTCTAAGGGATTTTGGAGTTCTGTGTCAGGAACCAGGGTCAAAGGCCAAATATTAGAACAAAAGATGTTCCCAGTGCTCTTTTTACTTAGAAAATCACGAAGGTTTTAGGAACTCTGTGCCAGGAACTGGGGGCAGAGACCAATGTATTTTCTATTATTTCACATCAGTCAATATCAGAACCCCCATCTTTCAAATGACTCACTCCTCTCCCTATCTGGCCCCTTTCATCCACTCCTCCCCAAACTTCATTATCAGCAGAATTCTTTTTCAACTTCTTCCCTGAACTTTCCCTTCGTCTTCATAGTCGAATGTAAGCGTCACTCCCCACTCCTTCTCCAGCAGCCCTCTCCAAATGGTGGCTGTTTTTATCCCCAGTTCTCAAGTACCACTCGATCTGGAGATGAGGTAGAAGGTTTCCTTGGGTCCTATTGCCAATTTCAGATTGTTCTCTCTCACTTCTCCTTAAAACCATCCAGTTTGTATCTCATGCCATTATCCCCCCTCGGCATTGCTGTTCTTTTTGCTTTTGTCTACATCTGTCCACATCCTTCCTCCCCATTTTTCAGAAGTATGAACTCCTGGCTCATAGTCAGTCTAACTGTACTCCTGTGTCAATTCTTGGTGATTCCAATATGTAAGTATATGATCTACCACCCCAGCCTCTCAGTTCCTCGAACTCAATTCCTCCACTGAGCTTACCCTTCCCCATCTCAGTCATTCTCTCAGTTATAGTCTAAATCCTAATTGCCAGCCTTTCTTCCTCTGGAGGAAATGGCCTGGGCTGTATTATGGGACAGGCCAACTGATGTGTACAGTGGTAGGGTGTCACTTTTGATCTTTTGTAGTTTCTATTAAACTTGAACTGAGGAAAAAATGTCTCCTTTGTCTTAATCCATCCTCTTACAAGCTACCACCCCATTTTTTTCTTTCTCTTTGTAGCAGTTCTCAAAATAGTTATCCTTGACTTGGTATTATCAAATCCTCCCCACCCATTCTCTCTTAATCCCATGTAAATCATCCTTTTCAGCCTCTTTCACCATTGATATACAAATTATTAAATCCAGTGGTCAATTTTCAGTCCTTCCATAACTGGAACCATTAGCAGCATTTGACAGACTTGATCGCTCCTCCCTCATTGATATAATTTCCTTATCTAGCTTCCAAGACCCTGTACCTCTTTGTTTTACTCCTATCTACCTAGTATTCTGTTTTTGCTCTCCCTCACTGGTTTTTCCTCTTTTCCCCATCCTCTTACATGTGGTATGTTCTAGGAGTTAGTTCTTGGTTCTCTTTTCTTCTCTGCCTACTCCCTTGGTAATCTCATCCAGTCTCATGCCTTTGATTATGAGCCACATGTAAATTACTCCTAAATTTACATATCTATTCCAGCCCTCTCTCTTGAACTTCAAAGATCCTTATATTCAACTTTTCACTTGGGCTCTTAACTTGAGTAGATATTTCCCACTTAACACATTCAAAACTCAACTCACAATTTTACTCCTATATCCCCAAACCTGCTATATCCATGGGCTTTCTATCTTGGTTTAATGGCAGTTCTATCCTTCTATCCTTCAGGTCAACTGAATCATCCTCAAACTCTGTTTCTCTCATATCCCACATCCAATCCATACAGAAATCCTGTTAACTCTACTGTATTTAATATATCCAAAATCTGACTTTTCTCACTATTTCTACTATTCCCACCTTGGGCCAAAACACCGACATCATTTCTGGACTGGATTACTGCAATAGCTTAAATGGTTTTCCTATTTCAACTCTTGTCCCTCTCTATGTCTGTTCAAAGCACAGTCAGTGATAATCTTATGCATAAATCAGACATCACCCCTCCAATTGGTTTTCATTTCATTCAGAGTAAAATCAGAGTCCTGACAAAGGCCTAAATGACTGTACTTGATGTGGTGCCCTGTTTCCTCTCTGAATTTATCTCCTGCAGCTGTTCTACTTGCTCACTCTGCTCCAACCATACCAGTTTCCCTGCTTCTCCTTGCTAGTAGGCTCCTGCTTCAAGGGCTTTGCATGAAACGCCCTTCTCTCAACAGCTTTATGGTAAACTCCTTTACCTCTTCAAGGCCTTACTCAAATATCATCTGTTAATGAGGTCTACCCTGAATACTCTGTTTGAAATGTGGCAGCCTTCCCACTTCCTCCCTACACATTCTTCCTGGCCTTGCTCTGCTTTCTTTTGCCATTTCCCTTATTTTCTCAGATAAAATATAATTTATTTCTTCACTACATCTATTGTTTGTTGTCTGATTCCTCCCTATAGAATGAACATTCCGTAAGAGTAGGAATCTTTATTTTGTTTACTGATGAATCCCAACCACGAAACATAGGTACATAGTACTACCTTTCACATAGTGGCTAATTCTATCCCAGGAAGTCCAGAAAAGTATTTATTCATGTTAAGAAGGTAAATATTTTTTCTCTGCCCAGACAGATGTCTGTGCTCTAGGAAATAGGATTCAATTTCCAGACTGGAGGAAACTACAAAGCTCATTTGAATTATGTGTTGAACCTACTGCATCATCTGTTCATTCTAAAAATATTTCAGTACCTCAGAAGGTATAATTTGATCTTTTGTAGACCTAATATTTCCTAAAATATTTCCAGGGACATTTACCTACCAAGGTTCATATTAACCAAAACCGGGAAAATAAATCATCTCACCTTTTTAATGTTGTAGAAACATGTAGAAAAGTGTAGAACTCATACTTACTGATTTTGAAATGTAAAAATTACTACAAAACTAGTAATCAAGACCATCTGGTACTGGCATAAAAATCAATATGTAGATCAATGAGATAAAATTGAGAGACCAGAACTAAACCTTTCCATAAATCAATTTCTGGTCAATTGATTTTTGAAAAGGGTGCATAGACCATTCAATGGGGGAAAGAACAGTATTCTCAACAAATGGTGCTAAGAAAACTGGATAGCCATAAAAAAAAAATTAGACTTCTTTATACTCTACAAAAATTAACTCAAAATAGACTAAAGACCTAAATATGAGCTAAAATTATAAAATTCTTATAAGAAACTGTAGGTTACTCAAACCCCTCTCAGTTATGACACCAGAAAAACAAGCAATCAATGAAAAAAATGAATTGGATTTCATCAAAATGAAAAAAATGAATTGGATTTCATCAAAATCAAAAAAACTTTTGTGTTTCAAGAATACCATCAAGAAAATGAAAAGACAACCTACAGAATGGGAGAAAATATTTGCAAATCTTTCATCTGATAAGAGACACATCTAGAATATATAAAGAGCTCTTACAACTCAATAATATAAAGACAATCCCATTACAAAATGGACAAAGACTCTGAATAGACATTTCTCAAAGATATACAAATGGCTAATAAGCTCACGAAAAGATGCTCATCATCATTAACCATTAGATAAATGTAAATCAAAACTACAGTGAGATGCCACTCACATCTACTAGAATAGTTTAATCAAAAAGATAATAAGAGTTGACGAGGATGTAGAGAAATTGGAATCTTCATACATTTCAGGTAGGAATGTAAATGGTGCAATTGCTTTGGAAAACAGTCTGGCAGTTCCTCAAAAGATCAAACATAGAGTCACTATATGTCCTACTTATTCACTCCTAAGTATATACCTAAGAGATATGTCCTCTCAAAAACTTGCACAACAATATTCATATCAACATTATTTATAACAACCAAAAAAAGTGGAAATAACAGAAGTGTCCATCATGTGATGAATGGATAAATTGTGGTATATGCATACAGTGAAATATAATTTGGCTATAAAAAACACTGCGGTAAGTCATGTATAAGAACCACATATTGTATAATTCCATTTATATGAAATATCCAGAATAGGTAAATCCATAGAAACAGAAAGTACACTAGTGCTTGTGTAAGACTGGGGACATTGGGTGGACATGAAGAGTAACTGCTAACTGGTATGGGTTTCCTTTTTTGGGGTGATCAAATATCCTAAAACTGATCATGGTGATGGTTGCACATCTCCCTGAATATACTAAAAAACATTGAATTATACATTTAAATGAGGAATCGTATAGTATGTGAATTATATCTCAATAAAGCTTTTATAAAATGTGATTTTAACTTGTATTGTTTTGAATGTTCAGTGAAGCTTTTCTTTGAAGCTAATGACAAGTCTTGGGAATATGTATTGAGAATAGCTAAAAAGTTCTGTTTAAAGCCATGTTTTTCCTTCACAGTTTCTTACTAGTGCTCTCTTTTCATTGACACCACAAGACTTTTTTTCAAGAGTGACATATTTTCACAATAGTCTAGAAATGGAGCAAGCAAAATTTTTCAACAAAAATTCTTAACTAGCAACATACTCTATTAAGCATTTGAATTCAGAACATTCCAACCAGATAGGACTTTTTTCTAATACCCCGTGTATTCATTTTCTGTTACTGTTGTAACAATTTACCCTTAACTAAGTGACTTCAACAACTCAAGTTTATTGTCTTGTAGTTCTAGTTTAGGAATTTGATGAGATCTCTCTGAATTAAAATTAAGGTGGTCTCCAGGGCTGCATTCCTTCGGAGATTTCTGGGAGAGAATCTGTTGCCTTGCCTTTTCAAGTTTCTAGAGGTCTTCAGTATTCCTTTGTTCATGTCCCCCTTCCTCCACCTCGGAGTCAGCAATGTATCCATTCTGACACTGTATCACTCTGACTTAGCTTCCACTGTCACACTTCTTTTCCTGGCTCTTTTCCTCTGCATCTCTCTTTTACTTTCAAAGGCCCACCTGAATTATAAAGGATAATCTGCCAATTGTGAGGTCAGCTGATTAGCAGTCTTAATTCCTCTTTCCTGTATAACCTAATGTATACACAGGCTTCAGCGATTAAGACTTGGACATCTTTGGGAGAACATTATTCTGCCTATCACAAAATGATTTTCTGCTGGTAGAAATGTGTATAAGTCAAGGTAATGGAAAAAGCCCTATGAGTTCATGGTGGTTTGATTAATCAGTAAAGGAGGATTTCTTTTTCGGGCAATGTGTTATAGAAAATTTTGGCATGGGTAAAGTAGAGCTTTATTTTGTAAAGTGGAGAAAACGCTACTGTGAACTGAGGCTTGCTCTCAGGCAAACTAATTTTAGGGTGAAAATGGATGTGGAAATTAAGGATCTGGAATACGATAGATTGCTTTCAAATTATTGGGATGGCAAACCCACTGAAAGCCTTCCCATGACCCAGGACCCCACCTAGATGATCATTGATTCGGGGCCATGGTTTCCAAATTTGACTGATTTTGTAATTATCTGAGGCATTTAAAAATAGTATCATATTTCTAGGCTTTAATTTAGACCTGCTGAATCAGAAATTTGAAAAACAGAGACCCAAAAGATGATCTGAATAATTTTTTAATTTGATTCTGATAATTAGCCAAATTTGATAACTATTGGTTTGAAAAACCAAGAGAATTGAATAAGTAATGATAGAAGATACATGTGTTCACTGGCTTTTTCTATTATTTGCTGGTTAGTTTTGAAGGTTACAGAACATTTAAATATGACCTAGAGCTTTGGTCAGTCTGACCCATGTGAGTCAATAAAGGAATCCGAAAGTATTAGTCTCATTTTGAAGTTATCAACCCCCAGCCATTGGATTTTTTTTTTTTTGCGGTACGCGGGCCTCCCACCGCTGCGGCCTCTCCCGTTGCGGAGCACAGGCTCCGGACGCGCAGGCCCAGCGGCCATGGCTCACGGGCCCAGCCACCCCGCGGCATGCGGGATCCTCCCGGACCGGGGCACGAACCCGTGTCCCCCGCATCGGCAGGCGGACCCCCAACCACTGCGCCACCAGGGAAGCCCCAGCCATTGGATTTTTTCCTCTTTTGAACACGTATACTCTGCCATTATAAGCTATGTCTTATATGAGTTTGCCTTTGTTAAATTATTGTAATGTGATTAGTTAAGTTATTCTTATCCCACGGATGTAATGTAAGAATACAGTAATGCTTATGATCACTTTGTATTTATATCAAAGTATGATATACCAAGTCATGGTTATAATTACTATCTAAAGTCTATGAATTAGCATATTTTCCACACCTTACCAGCAAAATGTTGATATTTTTTTGCAAGTTAGTTCAATAACCTTTCCAGAAATAAGAAGAGACACCTTTTAACAAATATGCAATTAATCAGGAGGACAACAGTTGATCATTGAACATGCACCAAAACGTGTATCTTGAAAAGACTGAAATGTTGCATTTCCTCTATAGATATCACACCGCAGAAAGAAACTCAGGAAGGCATTCCACCCCCAACCCAGAGTCAGGAACCTCTGAAACCTCAGGAGAATATATCACGACCCATTCACCATCCCTTAGTTTTAAAAACAAACTTTGAGGAAGAAGAGGAGGAAGAAGATGAACAAAATGGTTAGTAAGCCTTTTCTCAGATTTACAGTGCACATTCAAAAACCTCATGGTATTTTCTACATATTTGTTTAACTATTAGAAGTGTATAATATAATATATAAGGCAGATTTGGGTGAGAAAATAGCTTTCATTTTATTAAGTATATTAAATTCATTATGTTCTAATTTGTTCTATGTGTACACATATGCTTATCATTTGGATTGGAAGTTTTTTGTTGTATGATGGCTAGAAGACAGATCTCATGTTTAAATATGCACAGTTGCTTGTAGGTATACTAATAACCTGTTTTACTTTTATATAACTTAATATTGATAACATTGATTTATATAACCTTTATTATTTATATATAACTTAACATTGATATACATGAGTGTCAATCTATTACATGATTATATCCATCTGTCTCACATTTAATCCTTCAAGTTATAGAGATCAATAGAGTAGTTTATAATTTATAAAGCACTATCATCTGCATTATCCCAGGTAATCCTTGCCAAAGTATAAACAAGGTTAGAACCCAGGTCTTTTGCAGTGTAGCCCATGCTATTCCTCCCATATCATCACAGCCCTGCAGTGCCAATAAGTATGTACAAACAAGATAGGCATGTGGAAAAATAAACTCTCAGTCTGTCTCTACCCTGGAATATGTCTTTCCATGGAGACACAGGATGTGGGCACATTGAAAAATTGAAATGTGACATATTTTCTGTAGGTATTTTACTACAGAAACAAACTCAGGAGGGAATTGCACCTCTGTCCCAGAGTTGGGAGCCCCTGAAACCTCAGGAGGATATATTGCAACCCATTCACCATCCTTTAATTTTAAAAACTAACTTTGAGGAAGAAGAGGAGGAAGGAGATGTGTCCTTTTCTTCTGTAGCTCTGGGTCTCCCATACTTACATCTGCCTTCTCCAAACAAACAAGCAAGCAAGCAAGCAAACAAAGATGATCTCAAATGTGAATCTGTACCTGCAGCTTCTCATCTCAAGACACATAATGTATAGTCATTTCCTTCCTCTTGACTGATTATTTCTAAAATGTAAAATATAGCAATGAGAAACATTTGACAATGTGCAAATTATTGATTTTAAATGTTTTTTAAAACAGTAATCCATTCATGAGAACAATGTATGGGATGTTTCATTGTGGTTTATACATTTTCAGATTATTTGGTTTTGGGACAATTTAACTTAAAAAATATATATCCTATAGATGCTTCTAGTTTATGGACAAAGACACCTGAAGAAATTGAAGAAAAAAGAGCAATAAAGGAGATGTGTTATAAATCTGGTAAGGAATCAAACATTTGTGGATTTTCTAATATTTGATGTGAGACGTACACTAACTGTTAATTTTCTTGTGGGAGATTAGGTGAATACTACAGATTTCATACTCCTCCAGATATTTTATCATCTAAAAGCATAGCCTCTACAGTGGAAAAAGAGTTAGAAAAGCCTTTGGAAAATGGAAGTGAATTGCAGGAAGGTAAGGAATGAAAAGGAAGCATTTCAAGGTGATGAATAAGAGGTACTTGGTATGATAGGCTGTGAATTGTTTAGTAAAGTATGCACTGAAGGCAAATGATAATACATCAGAATTGAGAGTAAGAAGGAAGTGATTTTATTGGATGACCTAAATTTAATATGAAAAGCTGCTATTAATGTAATTGTATTTCCAGAGGAACCACAGAATGAATAGACTTAATAAACACATGGTAGCACTACACACCCCATGCAATAATTCTGTAAATAATTTGGTTTTACCATTTCATTTGGCTATGAAAATAAATCTCCCTGTGAAACAGGTGTAGATTTTTCTTTATAAGTAGAAGGGACAACTTAGCCCTAGAAGGACAAAAGGGAGATCATAGAACAACGTTAGCAGCAGAACAAGGGTGTTTGTTCATTGAATGAGTGCCTCCTGTGTACCAGCCAATTTCAAGGGCAAAGCAGGGGAATAATTCCAAAGCTGTGCCTTTTATGGATCTTATGTTCTGGTGAATCTGACTTTTCTGTTGGTGAACATCTTGCCCTTGAAGGCAAGATAAGAAGAACGTTATTTTCTGCATATAAAACAAGGAACTCATGAGAAGCCAGAAGAATTACAATCCTGCAGCCTGTGGAACAAAACCACATTCACAGAAAGGTAGACAAGATGAAAAGGCAGATGGCTATGTACCAGATGAAGGAACAAGATAAAACCCCAGAAAAACAACTAAATGAAGTAGAGATAGGTAACCTTCCAGAAAAATAATTCAGAATAATGATAGTGAAGATGATCCAGGACCTCAGAAAAAGAATGAAGGCAAAAATCGAGAAGATGCAAGAAATGTTTAACAAAGACTTAGAAGAATTAAAGAACAAGCAAACAGAGATGAACAATACAATAACTGAAATGAAAACTACACCAGAAGGAATCAATAGCAGAATAACTGAGGCAGAAGAACGGATAAGTGACCTGGAAGACAGAATGGTGGAATTCAATGCTGCGCAACAGAGTAAAGAAAAAAGAATGAAAAGAAATGAAGACAGTCTAAGAGACCTCTGGGACGGCATTAAACGCAACAACATTCACATTATAGGGGTCCCAGGAGGAGAAGAGAGAGAGAAAGAACCAGAAAAAATATTTGAAGAGATTATAGTCGAAAACTTCCCTAACATGGGAAAGGAAATAGCCACCCAAGACCAGGAAGTGCAGAGAGTCCCATACAGGATAAACCCAAGGAGAAACACGCTGAGACACATAGTAATCAAACTGGCAAAAATTAAAGACAAAGAAAAATTATTGAAAGTAGCAACGGAAAAACAACAAATAACATATAAGGGAACTCCCATAAGGTTAACAGCTGATTTCTCAGCAGAAACTCTACAAGCCAGAAGAGAGTGGCTTGATATACTGAAAGTGATGAAAGGGAAGAACCTCCAACCAAGATTACTCTACCCAGCAAGGATCTCATTCAGATTCCATGGAGAAATCAAAAGATTTACACACAAGCAAAAGCTAAGAGAATTCAGCACCACCAAACCAGCTCTACAACAAATGCTAAAGGAACTTCTCTAAGTGGGAAACACAAGAGAAGAAAAGGACCTACAAAAACAACCCCCCCCCCAAATTAAGAAAATGGTCACAGGAACATACATATTGATAATTACCTTAAATGTGAATGGATTCAATTCACATTTAATGTTCCAACCAAAAGACACAGGCTTGCTGAATGGATACAAAAACAAGACCCATATATATGCTGTCTAAAAGAGACCCACTTCAGACCTAGGGACACATACAGACTGAAAGTGAGGGGATGGAAAAAGATATGCCATGCAAATGGAAACCAAATGAAAGCTGGAGTAGCAATACTCATATCAGATAAAATAGACTTTAAAATAAAGAATGTTACAAGAGACAAGGAAGGACACTACATAATGATCAAGGGATCAATTCAAGAAGAATATATAACAATTATAGATATATATGCACCCAACATAGGAGCACCTCAATACATACGGCAACTGCTAACAGCTATAAAAGAGGAAATCGAGAGTAACACAATAATAGTGGGGGACTTAAACACCTCATTTCACCAATGGACAGATCATCCAAACAGAAAATTAATAAGGAAACACAAGCTTTAAATGACACAATACACCAGATAGACTTAATGATATTTATAGGACATTCCATCCAAAAACAGCAGATTACACTTTCTTCTCATGTGCGCACAGAACATTCTCCAGGATGGATCACATCCTGGGTCACAGATCAAGCCTCAGTAAATTTAAGAAAATTGAAATCATATCAAGTGTCTTTTCTGACCACACGCTATGAGATTAGAAATGAATTACAGGGAAAAAAATGTAAAAAACACAAACACATGGAGGCCAAACAATACATTACTAAATAACCAAGATATCACTGAAGAAATCAAAGAGGAAATCAAAAAATACCTAGAAACAAATGACAATGAAAACAGGACTATCCAACACCTATGGGATGCAGCAAAAGCAGTTCTAAGAGGGACGGTTATAGGTATGCAAGCCTACCTCAAGAAACAAGAAAAATCTCAAGTAAACAATCTAACCTTACACTTAAAGGAAGTAGAGAAAGTAGAGCAAACAAAACTCAAAGTTAGCAGAAGTAAGGAAATCATAAAGATCAGAGCAGAAATCAATGAAATAGACACAAAGAAAACAATAGCAAAGATCAATAAAACTAAAAGCTGGTGCTTTGAGAAGATAAACAAAATTGATAAACCATTAGCCAGACTCATCAAGAAAAAGAGGGAGAGGACTCAAATCAATAAAATTAGAAATGAAAAAAGAGAAGTTACAACAGACACCACAGAAATACAAAGCATCCCAAGAGACGACTATAAGCAACTCTATGCCAATAAAATGGACAACCTGGAAGAAATGGACAAATTCTTAGAAAGTTATAACCTTCCAAGACTGAACCAGGAAGAAATAGAAAACATGAACAGACCAATCACAAGTAATGATATTGAAACTGTGATTAAAAATCTTCCAACAAACAGAAGTCCAGGACCAGATGGCTTCACAGGGGAATTCTATCAAACATTTAGAGAAGAGCTAACACCCATCCTTCTCAAACTCTTCCCAAAAATTGCAGAGGAAGGAACACTCTCAAACTCATTCTATGAGGCCACCATCACCCTTACACCGGAACCAGACAAAGATACTATAAAAAAGAAAATTACAGACCAATATCACTGATGAATATAGCTGCAAAAATTCTCAACAAAATACTAGCAAACAGAATCCAACAACACATTAAAAGGATCATACACCATGATCAAGTGGGATTTATCCCAGGGATGCAAGGATTCTTCAATATATGCAAATCAATCAATGTGATACACCATATTAACAAACTGAAGAATAAAAACCATATGATCATCTCAATAGATGCAGAAAAAGCTTTGGACAAAATTCCACACCCTTTTATGATAAAAACTCTCCAGAAAGTGGGCATAGAGGGAACCTACCTCAACATAATAAAGGCCATACATGACAAACCCACAGCAAACATCATTCTCAATGGTGAAAAACTGAAAGTCTTTCCTCTAAGATCAGGAACAAGACAAGGATGTCCACTCTCACCACTGTTATTCAACATAGTTTTGGAAGTCCTAGCCACAGCATTCAGAGAAGAAAAAGAAATAAAAGGAATATGAATTGGAAAAGAAGAAGTAAAACTGTTACTCTTTGCAGATGACATGATACTATACATATAGAGCCCTAAAAAGGCCACCAGAAAACTACTAGAGCTAATCAATGAATTTAGTAAATTAGCAGGATACAAAATTAATGCACAGAAATCTCTTGCATTCCTATACAGTAATGATGAAAAATCTGACAGAGAAATTAAGGAAACACTCTCATTTACCACTGAAACAAATAGAATAAAATACCTAGGAATAAACCTACCTAGGGAGACAAAAGACCTGTATGCAGAAAACTATGAGACACTGATGAAAGAAATTAAAGATGATACAAACAGATATAGAGATGTACCATGTTCTTGGACTGGAAGAATCAATATTGTGAAAATGACTATACTACCGAAAGCAATCTACAGATTCAGTACAATCCCTATCAAATTACCAATGATATTTTTTACAGAACTAGAACCAAAATACCTTAAAATTTGTATGGAGACACAAAAGACCCCAAATAGCCAAAGCAGTCTTGAGGGAAAAAAACGGAGCTGGAGGAATCAGACTCCCTGACTTCAGACTGTACTACAAAGCTATAGTAATCAAGACAATATGGTACTGGCACAAAAACAGAAACATAGATCAATGGAACAAATAGAAAGCACAGAGATAAACTCACGCACCTACGGTCAACTAATCTATGACAAAGGAGGCAAGAATATACAATGTAGAAAAGACAGCCCCTTTAATAAGTGGTGCTGGGAAAACTGGACAGCTACATGTAAAAGAGTGCAATTAGAACACTCCCTAACACCATACAGAAAAATAAACTCAAAATGGATTAGAGACCTAAATCTTAGACCGGACACTATAAAACTCTTAGAGGAAAACATAGGTAGAACACTCTATGACATAAATCACAGCAAGATCTTTTTTGATCCACCTCCTAGAGTAATGGAAATAAAAACAAAACTAAACAAATGAGACCTAGTGAAACTTCAAAGCTTTTGCACAGAAAAGGAAACCATAAACAAGACACAAAGACAACCCTCAGAATGGGAGAAAATATTTGCAAACGAATCAACAAAGGATTAATCTCCAAAATATATAAACAGCTCATGCAGCTCAATATTAAAAAAGCAAACAACCCAATCCAAAAATGGGCAGAAGACCTAAGTAGACATTTCTCCAAAGAAGACATACAGATGGCCAAGAAGCACATGAAAGCTGCTCAACATCACTAATTATTAGAGAAATGCAAATCAAAACTACAGTGAGGTATCACCTCACACCCATTAGAATGGGCATCATCAGAAAATCTACAAACGACAAATGCTGGAGAGGGTGTGGAGAAAAGGGAACCCTCTTGCACTGTTGGTGGGAATGTAAATTGATACAGCCACTATGGAGAACAGTATGGAGGTTCCTTAAAACACTAAAAATAGAATCACCATATGATCCAGCAATCCCACTACTGGGCATATACCCAGAGAAAACCATAATTCAAAAAGACACATGCACCCCAATGTTCATTGCAGCACTCTTTACAATAGCCAGGTCATGGAAGCAACCTATATGCCCATTGACAGACAAATGGATAAAGAAGATGTGGTACATATATACAGTGGAATATGACTCAGCCATAAATAGGAATGATATTGGGTCATTTGTTGAGATGTGGATGGATCTAGAGACTGTCATACAGAGTGAAGTAAGTCAGAAAGAGAAAAACAAAAATCATATATTAACGCATATATGTGGAACCTAGAAAAATGGTACAGATGAACCAGTTTGCAGGGCAGAAATTGAGACACAGATGTAGAGAACAAACGTATGGACACCAAGGGAGGGAAGCCGCGGATGGGTGTGTGTGGTGGTGTATGAATCGGGCGATTGGGATTGACATGTATACACTAATGTGTATAAAATTGATGACTAATAAGTATCTGCTGTATAAAAAAATAAATTAAATAAAATTCAAAAAAAAAAAAAAGAAAGGAACTCTGAGAAAAAAATCCATGGATTCAAGTAGATTTCTTGCCCTTGGGATGAGCTGAAAAACAAGTTTTGCAGGAGTAGGAGAGATCTGAATTCTTTTCTCCTCTTTAAAAAAAAAAAAAAAAAAAGAGATAGTTGGCAAAGTCTCCCAGGATCAATATGAGTATAGGATAAAAAGTAGAGTGCCTGTCTTGCAAGTACATATGTGTGGCAAACTATTTAAACATATGGCAGTAGGTGGCAGCAACATGCCATCAGATGGTAGAACAATCGAAGAGACCTAGCTGATAAATGGGAGCCATCTAGTGAAGGACAGATTTCTTGAATTATGGAGACAAGAAAAATTAAAACAATAACAAAACAACAACATACACATTAGCAATGACTATTAAAAATGGCAGATTTTAAAGACAATTATATGCATTTTTGCTTTATATTATGGTTTTAAAAAGCTTTTTATTTTTAAATAATTTCAGTTAACTAATGAATATCCTTTACCCAGATTTCCCCAAATGTTAGCATTTTACACATTTGATTTTTCACTCTCTCTCCCTCTCTCTCTCAACACACACATTGTTGTTATTTTTTTCAAATTGTTTGAGAGTTAGTTGCAGGCATGATGCCCCTACATAACTCTCACCCAAATGCAGTATAAATATCAATATCAGGAAATTACTACTGATTCAATATTATTTAAAGACTTTTTAAAAAAAATTTCACCAATTGTGCCATCAATGTCCTTTATAACAAAATGAAGTTTTTTCCCTGGTTTAGAATCCAGTCCAGAATCACAAGTTGTATCAGATTGTCATAGCTCTTTTATTCTCCTTTTAATATTTTATTTTCAGAGAAAATTAGCTAGAGATGTATAAGGAAATGGTGAGAATTAATTATCAGTATAATTAGCATTTTTTTAATCAGTAGTTGACCCTAATACTTTTTACTTTGTTCATGGTTAGTAGATGAAAACAAAACAAATATTACAAAATTCTTATATGAAAAGCACATCAAATAAACTAAATATACATACACTATAGAGTCAGATTGCTTAACTTTTTTAACCGCCACTTGATACATTATCCACATAGGAAAATAAACTTGCCTTCTGCTTTCCTCCTAATTATAAATTGGCTTAAAATTTGTATAATTATAAATTTATTGTTCATCAAATCACTGTGCAAACAATATTTCCATTAACTTTTAGGCTTTTTACTGTCATCATAAATTCTATAATAAACTTAGGTAAACGCCTAATGGTTCCTGGAGTGATTTTTTTTTTTTCCTAGGGGACAGTCTGACAGTTCCAACAAAATTCAGCCTATTTGAAAGGCAAGGTGAGATAAAAGCATCACTGGATAGGAAAGCAAGGACTGACACTGCTGCTTTTGAAAATGGAGGTGAATTAGTTTATTACTGATTGATTCTGAGTATGTCACCATATAATAAATGAGTCTGAATTTTCTCTCTCATAACTGATTTGTTTCATCAACATCTTTTTAGCATTTTATTCATTGGCTTTGGATAAACTCCTTGAGGTCAGGAATTGTGTATAATAAATTGCTCTGGACGAATCTCTAGTAGAATGTCTGGCACATGATGTGCACTCCGTAAATATTTGTAGAATAAATGATTTTACGTTTAAACAATTGAATGACTAGATGTATAGAGATGTGTTTATAAAATTTACAGATGACTGGAAGTTAGTATGCTGGAACAATGAGCCAGATCTAACAAGGTAAACTCAAACTGTGATAAACAAAATCTCTTGTATTTAAGTCCAAGACATTACCGGTAGGTTCTCTTCAAGTTGGGAAAGACCTGACATGATATATATTGTGAGGGAAAAAAAAAATGTTTTTGTTGGCCACAAGGTTTCAATATAATTCAGTAACATGTGTCAGCTACCGAATAGCTAAGGTAAACTTACATTGAATTATTAGGAGTAGTATAGGAAAATAATTAAATGTGATAAGTCATTTAAAATACTCAGTAGAGTGTATAACTTATAGAATGATGCTCCATAAATGTCATCTATTATTATACTAGTTCCACTGATTTCTTCACAGGGTAGTTCACATTTGGGCATCATTTTTTTTTTTTTTTTTTTTTTTTGCGGTATGAGGGCCTCTCACTGTTGTGGCCTCTCCCGTTGCGGAGCACAGGCTCCGGATGCACAGGCTCAGCGGCCATGGCTCACGGGCCCAGCCGTTCTGCGGCATGTGGGATCTTCCCAGACCGGGGCACGAGCCCGTGTCCCCTGCATTGGCAGGCGGACTCTCAACCACTGCGCCACCAGGGAAGTTGGGCATCATTTTTAAACAAGGTTACTTGAAACAAATATTTTATGTTAAGAAAGGGTAACTTGTATGGTGAAGGATCTGAAATTAAGTATTTAGGTAATATTTAAAGCAACTATGGATATTTATCCTGGAATATAGAAGATCTTTAAGGAACATAAAAACTGCTTTCATATATCTGAAGATATTGTGTGGAAGATAAATTATATTTACTCTGAGTATCTCTAAAGTGTGGTAAAGATTGTTATATGGAAAATTGTGTTGACTGTGTGAATTTTCTTCCAATTATCTGTAAGTGTACATACTGTATTTTCACACACACGTACATATATATATATATATATACACACATGTATTAATCGAAACATATATGATATGTATAGAGATGGTGATGGTATCACTGAGAAGTATTTACATAAAACTGTGCAAAAGGGGTATTTTAGGGGAGGATTATCCTGTATTAAAAGATAGTTTTGTACAATTTTCTGCCATCATTGCCACTGACAGTAAGTTATTGTCATAGGAGGTGACTGCTACATTCCACAGAGGATCATATTTCCTGGAGTAGATGAAAATGAAGCTTTAACTGAAGAGAAAGAAATCACGATGTCGAAATGTTCAAATGCTAAAGGTAATGAGCCAGTCTATATTTTGATCCATTTGTAATTTGTATAGACAAGTTAAATATAAAGCATTATTTTTGTAGAGGCAAGGTTATAAATAAAAATATACACAAAATACACTAGAGAGGAGTCAGAAGCCCTAAGTTTCCAGTCCTGGCTCTATCCCTAATTATTTGCCTTTGGGGCTTCATCTTTTTTTTAGCTTCAGTTTCCTTATCTGAAAAATTAGCCTGTTGGACTACATAATTTCTAGGAGTCTTGCTAGCTCTAAAGTTATTGGTCCTCTTAAATGGTAATACCCAGTCCTCTTTAGTTGTTTTTTTTTTTTTTTCATCTTCCAATATTCAGTGTGATTGAATTTTCTTAGAAAGCTTTGTGAAAATATATATACTGAGAAGAGTATCAATTCTCACACTGACTTCCCCACTTTATGATTATTACTAATTATAGTCTGTGAATAATCCAGAGATATGATAATAAAATACACCCTCTATAGCGTTATGCTGCCTTTATTGTGCTTAGAATCCCCCAGCTGGGACCTCTGCTGGGCAGCTCTCTCAGTCACAGACAGTACAGCTGTCCTGTAATTAGAGAACTTCACATGTTCTCCATCTAAATATTAACCAATTACATCTACTGTTTTCCCCACCATTAAATAAATATTCTCAAGAACAGGAAGACACTTGTGATCAAATTCTCCTTATGGAAAATTATATGTAAATCTTGTTTCCTCTCTTTTGCTCAATCCATCAAAAAACACACACCTCTAACTACACTAATAACCATAGCCACCATTCACGTGTGGCTGTTTAAATTAATTAAAATTAAATAAAATTTTAAAATTCAGCTCATCAGTTGCACCAGCCATATTACAAGTGCTCAATATCCACATGTGACCAGTGGCTATCATTTCAGACAGCACAGATTTAGAATGTTTCCATCATTGCAGAAAACTCTATTGGATGGCCCTGCTCCAAAGCTTAGAACAAATGACGACTGTTACAGATATTTCTTCATCCTTGGTTTAAATTGGCACACTTGATGTAAAATTGATAACCTTTTCTTTTTTTGTATTTTATTTTTTTATACAGAGGTATTAAAAATATTGCCACAAATATATAATTTACATATTGAAGATAATGGCTGTTATTTCTGAATTTTTAATGTTTTGTTAGTGACAAATTTGGGGGACTCAATGTGGTAATTAGGGAATTTCAGTGGTGGGTTCTAAAAATTAATATAGGTATATATATTTTAAATAGGTATGCCCATCATATAATGCTTGCAAAGTGAAATACCAATGGAAACACTTCTTTTTACTAATAGTGACATTCTATTTTCTTAATTTGCTTTAAAAGATAACAAGGACAGTCCTCATCCAAAGCGTTCCCTAACTACCCGACTAGTACCTACAATGCATGTATTAAATGCTACTGAGAATATCAGTGTGAAGTGCAGAGAGGACCCTTCTTCAAGTGAGACATCAGCTCTATCACTTTTTGGCCTTAGATATATTTGCCTTATCGTGGATTTATTTTGCTTATTTGCAGTAGAATTTTAAAAAGGAAAGAAAAAAGGATGGTTTGAAAACTATTCAGGATTAAGAATTAAAGACACAATATTCTTCTAATTGACAATGAATTGTGATGTAGGTCCTAGTAAATTATACACTTTCCCACTAGTTTAATTTAGATGTTAAAGTTAATAATATACTCCGTTCTCTGAAGCTTCATTAGTACATTTTAAATTTAACCCGTGCTGGGATACGTTGACAAATTTTTATTATGTTTCAGATTATTTTTCTTGATTGGGCTTCTCCTTGCTATTTAGTACTTGGAGCTTCTTCTCTTGATACAATTAAGACTCATGAAACTTCCTGTTTCCCTCCCTCCTTTCTTCCTTTTCCTTATTTCATTTATTGAACCCCTATAATATTCTTCAGCCCCAGCTGGGAAACAAAGGGAACTGTGATGGTTTACCTCAGAGCAGCTTAGTTTAGTGACACTTGTGAAAAATATGGTTTCCAAGTTCTAGGAGTGGGAGCACGAGAGTAAGGGTGGAGCATGATGTTTGGAGAGGAGGTGGTGAATCAGAGCTTCACTGAAGGTTTACTGCTGAAGCTGAAGATGAGAGCTAGGGCAAAGAGAGATTTATCAGCCCACTGTAGAGAGCTAATGTAATCTACATAGTGAAGTTGATGTTCATTTTCTCTGTGTAGTAGTTACTTGCGAATGTTTAGGATCTCCACACAGAGAAATAATAAAGAATGCTCCTCTTTACTAGATCGTTTTAAGATACTCTGGAGAAATGTACCTTAGAAATTCCTGGAAAATTGAGCATGCACATAAAATTTTCCATGTAAAAACATGCAAGCAAGAAGTGAATAACTTAGTGATATTAGCACTTACAAATTCTGATTATTGAGGCTTGTTTCACCAAACTATCTATACCCCCAACTTCTTAAGATCTTAAAACAGTAAGGTAATAGTCATTAAAGTATTTTACACTAATGCAACTTCTTAAGAAGAAGTAGTTTAGGCTTAAAAAGTTATGTTCAAAATAACTATTCTAAAACTACTTAAAAATAACATTATAATGAGATATATAATTATATTTGGATTATAATTTTATGTTCTTTTAAACCTAAAAAGATCCACACATTCCTTTGGAGAAAAGCATTTTTCTCCAAAGGAATGTTTCTTATTGAAAGTTTTCTCATCAATCAATTTCCAAGATAGATGTTTTTGGTACTTAAAATTAAATCACCCTTTGTTCTAGAAAGTAATGTATTGGGGTGGTACATTTATTTTTTTCTCTTGCTTGACATGTGAATGCACAGATATGTAATTATCACCTACAGTAATTTTCAGATGAAAGTGTCTCTTTAAAAACTGTAAAACTTTGTATCTTCTTTAAGTAAATGATGTCCAGCCAGTGAGGAAGCCTCATTTTAAAGGCCTGAAAAAAAGAAAATGGATTTATGATGAACCAAAGAACTTTCCTGGCCCAGAAATGCAGAGAGGTAAAGTGTCTATGTATTTGATATTCCTAAATTGTAATTTGAAAAGAGATTAAATAATATTTTCTAGCAGAAAAACAAGTCATTGTCATGCAACATGTTATTTTAGATGTCAGCCCAATTCTTATAAACTTAGTTCTTTTAGCTTACATTATCTTCCATTGTGCTATCAAACATTTAAAGTACAATATGTTATTTACGGGTGTGAAACCAGCTTGTTTTATCCCTCACTCTCTTCCCCCTTTCTTTTATAGCAGTACAGTCTCCAAATCCCAAAAATAAAATGAGTTACCATCGCAATAATAAAAACAGAAACTCTGAGAATGCCTCCTATATCCATGGTCAGAGAGATGCTGTCAGAACTGTCTCAGTGAATGCACCTCCCCGCAGCAGGCCCACAAACGGGTCCTACAATAAAGTTGATGTTAACAAGGAACCCAAATTCAACCTCTGTTCAGGTGGAGTTCTACACTTATATAGGCTCTTTACTCATGTCTGTGGTTTGCATTCCCATGGAATTTCCTGATGGTCCAACTAATCTTAATTGCTATCCACCCCCTTCTTTTTCCAGGCCATCACCACCATAACATCTTAGAAAACTAGTAAGAGGATTTTTGTCCATGTGCAGGAGTGCACGTGATTTAAAGGATATTGGAGAAAACATGTTGGATGCAGATGGCTTGACATGACCCTCTCTAGAATTTTGTCTCAGAGCACTGCACTTTGTTCCCCCTGGATAACTTTATTTCACTCTTGAGGATTGTTTTTGAATGGTTGACATTTTCTTGTTCCACTGACTGCATTGTTCAATTATCACTTTCTGTCTAGTGCTGTGGTTTTTCTTTAGGCCTTCCTGATTACTTTCTGAAAGGGTTAGTTTGGGGGTTAACTGCAATATTTTTGACAACCTCTCATCTCTCCCACCCATGCCCAGATTGCTTCTAAATCATTTCATCATGTAATAGGCAAAGTCATAGTATTTCTCAGGAAGTACAAGGACACAAGGGAGGAGGGAACCAAATCTCTCTTTTTTTTTCCCCCTCAGATGAATTTGGCTCTTTTAAAGTTGGGTTTGTCTTCTCAACTTAACAAAAGGTCACTCAATTCCCTGTAATTTCATGTTTGTATTTTCCTGTGTGCATAGTCTAGTTAGTAGAGTTCTGAATGTTGTGTACTTTCTGAAACATAAGTGAAAACTCTATGTCTCTCTTAGGTCCTCCTTTTACAATTTAAATAGAAGTTAGCTTTTAAATTATTTTCTTCTATTTGTTTTAGAATGGAATGATGTATGGATTTATATATAAAAATAAGGATATTCTTTTTTTTTTTTTTTTTTTTTTTTTTTTTGGTACGCGGGACTTTCACCGCTGTGACCTCTTCCGTTGCGGAGCACAGGCTCCGGACGCCAGGCTCAGCGGCCATGGCTCACGGGCCCAGCCGCTCCACGGCATGTGGGATCCTCCCGGACCGGGGCACGAACCCGCGTCCCCTGCATCGGCAGGCGGACTCTCAACCACTGTGCCACCAGCGAAGCCCAAGGATATTCTTAAGTGAAACAGACTTTTAATTTTATTTACTACATTTTATTATTAATTTTATTATAATTTTACTGTGAGTGGTTAGCTGTGAAGAATATAGTAACTACCAGAACAGTTTGATGCCACAGTCTAGATTTGTGTTAAGGTGGCCTCACCTACCTACCTACCTACCTTCCTTCCTTCCTTTCTTTAGCTCTGCAAATGTTAACAGAATTTTATGTAAAATCATGGTAAAGCCAGGCAATGAAACATTTTGATTACATACACATATCATACTCTTCTCTAGCTTAGCCTCGTGGGAGCAAGCCTTATTTGAGGAACTGAACAGTCAATTAAGAGATGTATAACCGTGTTCATTGATAACTTAAAAGGTTTTAATAAGCTCACTTGTATCCCTGATGGCTTAGCCTTGAAATGGTAAAATGAATTATTAGAGAATAGCTTCACCTCTGAGATAATTATAACTTTGAAATGCTCCTGGAATATGATTTTAACATTATAAAATATTTAATTCCTGTTTCCTTTTTCTCTCAGATAAATATATGTCAACATCATATAATGGTTCAGCCTGGCAAAAAAGAATTCCTTTTTCAAAAACATATTCAAAAACTGAAAAGATATATTCAGGTAAATATTTACTAGTGATTTTAATGTATCATACAATTCTGAAAATAAATGACAAGTTTTTAAGCTCAAGGAACATATTTTAGAAAATTTAGAAAGTTTTCACCATATACCTGAACATAATTACTTGGAGTTTAGTAGATATCTTCTCTACTAGCAATTTAATTTTACTTTTTTATTGTGTTTTCCTTTGCCTATTTTTATTTTATCAGAAATCTTTTGATATATTTCTCTCCTTAGAAGCATAGCAGTTTCAGCAGTTATGTAATATAAGACGCATTCTTTGTTGAACTACAAAGCAATATATAAATGCATATTTTGACGCAAAATATTAAAGCCCTACTATATCCACCATGGACACATATTGGCTGGTGCTGGCTGACAAGGCATCTAAGATGTAGTTTCCAGGCTGGGAGGTTCAAAGTGACTATGGTCTCCCCCTTGTGCTCTGTGCTCTGGGAGGGTGTAGGGATTCCAGGAACCTCCTCAGTGTAAAGGTTTGTAGCAGATCCGGCCTCAGGTTTGGGATCTGGTTCTTCTACTAAAAAGCTTGTTGTCTTCTCCCAGCTTATTCTGGGGCTGGCTCAGTGGGTTTGGAAAACCATACAGGATAAAATGGTTTCAGTTATTTCTTGGAAAACTGAACCTCTCAGAAAAAGACCTAGATAGGGAGTTCCTACCTAAATCAGTAGCCTAGAACTTTCAGAATCATCTGAAATCCATAAACTCTTATATGAGAGGTTCCCAGAATGAATCAGAACACATCCAGACTAGAAACTGTACACTTTCCAAAATAAACAGCTAAGATCTTCTAAAGCAGTATTTCTCTATAAACTCTTGACTATAACTGTGATGCAGTATTCAGACCTGTATATATATTTATACCGGAGTCAGTTGTTTTCTTTTTTCCCATCTCTTCCCAAATCATATTGTACTGCAAGAAAACTCTGCTGTGGCACTACTTAATTGATTATATTTCCTCTTCACTTCATGTGGGTTGCACTTAATTTTGGGGGGAAGGAGGTGAAAAGGCAATGAAAATCCTAGATAAAACTACCAATTGTCAAGTCACATCCTTTTCTCCCACGGTTTCCTTGTGGGTGGAATGTTATTTGAAGTATTAAAGGATGTGCTTCTCACCCCCCTGCCCCTGTCCCAGTGACTACTCTTGTATTGCAGCAGCCTTCTCCCCTCCCCTCCCACACAGTGAAACATGAATCACTACAGGATTTGGAGGAAGGAGGGGTCACTTGAGAGTATGAAGCATGTACCATCCACATATGCCACAGGAAAAGGGATGTGACAGGGGATGTGAGCCAACGAAACTGCCCTTTTCTTTCAATCTGAAGAGTAAGGAGGAGGGTATGGTGAGACAGCAGGAGAGCAGAAACTGTGAAGCCACTTACACAGTACTAGTTCCCTCCTCCCCTTCTCCCACCACCTCCAGCTATGCCAGGGCCCAGGGATAGAAAGGTCTATGATAGAATTCCTCTGGAACTTTTAAGAATCTGAGTATAAAGAGGCTCTGCATTGTACTTCCCAGATGCAATATAGGGGGGAAGCTTTGGAGAGAGTTTCTCAACGCCATCTGGTGGTGGGGTTGTGGGGAGGACGAGGCACGTCTAACGCAAGAGGGCTGGAGACAGAGCCTCTTGAGATTGCCGAGCTCCAGGGTTGATTGGGAGGGCATCACATAACCCTGTGAGTTTCAAGTGAGAGTGAGTTCCTGGGAGAGAGGACCAGCAGGTCTACACAAAGTCTTCTGGCTAGGCCTAAAGGGATAGCATCAAAAAGATGCCTTTGTGGTTGGGTGCTATTCCGGGGAGGACTCAGCTGGAAACTCAACTGTTTGCTGTGCCAGGAAGTCGATTAGAAACCAAGCCATCATCCACTGATCAAACCCCTGTTATGTGAAGTATGGTCTGGGGGCCACCAGCAGTGATATCACCTGGGAGCTTGTTAGGAGTGTGGAATCTCCATCTCAGACCTACTGAATCATTATCTGCATTTTAACAAGATCCGCAGGTGATTAGGATACACATTAAAGCCTGAGAAACCTTAGACTATGTTATCTGGGCCACTGTTCACCAGCACAGGACCCAGACCTTGTTGAAACCCAAGATTGTTGAGAGGACATTCTTTTCCTACCTGTCACACAGCAGCAACCATCCTCCCCAGTCCCAACCCTAGAAATTAGGATAAGCAGCAGGAAGGTAGGGGAGGGAGAAAAACCCTCAGAATTTCAAATCTGAATGTGATTGACATACATGTGAAGTAGCTAAGAAAGCACTGAATGGGAATAAGTTTATATGCAAATTTTCTTCTTTTTTTTTTTTTTTGCGGTACGCGGGCCTCTCACTGTTGTGGCCTCTCCCGTTGCGGAGCACAGGCTCCGGACGCACAGGCCCAGCGGCCATAGCTCACGGACCCAGCTGCTCCGCAGCATGTGGGATCTTCCCGGACCGGGGCACGAACCCGTGTCCCCTGCACCGGCAGGCGAACTCTCAACCACTGCGCCACCAGGGAAGCCCACCCCTAAACTCTTATCGTTTCCAGTTGTTGTTGTCATCACCAGAATAGGGAGAGAAAGAGTAGCTTGTGTTTCCTCCCCTGCACTTCCTGCTAGGGCACAAAGGAGAGATTTCAGTGTTTCCCAGGGGACAGGTGGACTGCTAGAGAGAGCCACTAGTCTACTCCTCTAAGGAATATCTGGAGCCAAGGCCTCAGAAGTGTAACTGGGTGAGAGGAGTCTTTGGGACAATGTTGGCTGCTATAAGGCTAATGCAATAGAAGAGGAAAATGTGTCTGCAGGAATCAAGGAAAGGAGATAAAGGCAGTTAGAGATGTCATTGTCAGCCTTTCCTTGAGGCCACTTGTCCTTTCTGATAGACATACAGCTGGTGTGACTGGAGGTGCCTTTCTCCAGAGGAGGGGACATTCATTCTGTTCATTCTGGGTGCCCCATGGTGCAGCCTTCTACATACTGTAGTATTATTTCCATTCCTCTCCACCCCTCCATCTAAATTCAAATCACAGCGAGCGAGCTTCAGAAAGAAGTGGAATTAGTTTGAATGGCATTCTGAAAATTTATGAATTATGAATTAGAACAATAAGCTTTTGTTTTGTCTTTAGATTTATGGTAACTGATTAGCAAAAGAAATGCAATTTTTGGTACCCTGAAAAACGCTGAAGAAGAAAATAACTGAAATATTTTTTCTACTTTATTATTAGAGCCAAGAAGAAATGGGAGGAAGTAAACCTGGAGGTTGAAAAATGAGAAAAGAGAAAAGTGCCAGAGATCATCTGGTTTACAATCAAAATGAAAATTCCAAGAATGAGATACTCAAGTAGTCCATACTGTATACTGGATAGCCAAATATGATAATTGCAAATTCTGAAAATAAGATGCAGGAAGTACATTGTGCTCTTTCAAAACTGATAAAAATGCAAATTACAAACAGCTGCCTGTGTATTTATATAGGTCTGGAACTCATTCAATGCATTGCCACAAACATTTAATAAAATTTAAAAGTTTGACAATTAAAATCATTCTTTAATTGTAAACTAAGATTGCACAGACTGAGGAGTAAAACTGTGCCTTTGATTTCTATTTTGCAATATTCTTTAAGGAAGAAACCTCACATTTTCTTTCTTTACCTAGATTTTAAGCTGGGCGTCCGTGATAGTTACAGATAAAATGTAAACAAATTCAGTGAAGTCCCAGGATTACAGTTTGGTGGTGAGTATGAGAGGAATTCTAATAGAAATACACTTCAGTGTGTTGTAGAAAGAGACAAAGATTGGTTTATTATTCAGGGAAGTTGCTGAACAATGTCTTTTAATTGACATCTACAAAATCTATCTGCTGAAATGTGCTACATTCAAAACTGAAAAATGAACATTTTCCTACCATGAAAATAAAAATTATATGATCATACTGGAGAAAAGAACTTGTAAAAGGAAAAAAAAAGTGAATTAATAACATGGTATCCACAAAGTCTAGAGTGAGCTTTTAACGCTTCAGTAAACTCCAGAAGTATAAATGTTTACAAATATAACAACTATACCCCAATTAAAAAAAAAAGTATGAGAGCAATATAAGTAATTAACCTTTCAAATGATGTTTCTCTAAGTTTGTAACACTTATACTTCTGAGTTTATGAAGGCTCAGAACTTCACTAAGAGTTTAGAACACCCTGTATTTATATTTGCATGCATCTTGCGGTTATTGGTAGCTTCTTGTTCAATATTTATTGGGGAAGGGAGGCAATCAGGGTTCTTAGAAATATTTTATTTTAAAACATTTTATATGGTATGATTCCAGCTTGTGGAATAATAAACCCTAGTTTCTGGCTTCTAATGGTGCTCTGTCTCCACACCTGCAAAAACTTGAGGTTATAGTCACTTTGTTTTTTTTACAGATAGAGCAGATAGAAATGAAAACTGTGTCAGCAAAGTATCTTGGTAAGATAGTTTGAGAGGGATGTAAGAAAAGAGCTGAAAAGATGTCTAGATGGAAGGTGATAGGAAACAGCCTATAATTCCATTTAACAGACAGATCTGTGTCCTTCTAAAACTTCAACTAGTGATGAAGAAGGAGGGGTTCAAAGAAGGAAATTCAAGATTTCTTTCTTGAAGTACAGATTCTCAGTGTGTATCTGCATTGCATGCCAAATGCTGAAGAATCAATGAGGAAAGAGGAAAATATAAAGGAAGGCTTGAATGTGATTCTTCTGAAAGTGTACATGTACAATTCCTGAATAAATGTACATTTTTATTATGATAAACTTTGTCTAAAGGACCAAGTCAGACAGGGGCATTAATCAACCTTGTTTTAATGTTTGTGATTTAGAGAAAGGGCACTTGGTTTAAATGGGGGTAAACCAGTAACCAGGAAGGAAGAAGATAACATACCCCAAAATAAGAAAAGATAGGGGATGACAAAGGTAAGTGGACAACCAAACATTTGGAAGCCAGAAAGATGCAATGCTTACTGACTCCTAAACATACAAGTAGTGCATTTAAGCTTCAATTCTACAGTGCCACTGTTGGGCAGTTGCGTATCTGGCACATACAAAAGCTTTCAATGAATTTCACTGGTGTTCAATGATTCTACTCTTTTCAAAATTCAACAGTAATAAAAGTAATAATAAAAATAGCATTTATTGGGTGTTTAGTATGTTAGTTAGCTAGGGCTGCTATAATAAAGTACCACAAACTGAGTGACTCAACAGAAATTTATTGTCTCACAAATCTGGAGGCTAGAAGTCTGAAATCAAGGTGTCAGTGGGTTGGTTTTTTCTGAAGGATCTATTGCAGGACTGTCTTCTTGGCTTATAGATCACTGTTTTCTCCTTGTGTCTCTTCGTATCATCTTCCCTTAATGTGTGTTTCTGTGTTCATATTTATTCTTTTATAAGAACACAGTCATGTTGGATTAGGGCCCATTCAAATGACCTCATTTTAACTGGATTACCTCTGTATAGACCTTATATCCAAATAAGGTCACATTCTGAGGCATTGGGGGTTAGGCCTTCAAAAACATATGAATTTTGGGAGGACACAAAGGTGGCTCTGGGACCCTTCCAGGGTGGGTGAGTAGATTTTAAGTGACAAATGTACTCTAACACTCCAACCTCTCTAAACATTTAAATCCCTTCCTCTACAATAAATCAAGGCAGGTCTGGACTCACTCTGGATTTGCTCACTCTGGACTACCTTTTAGTCCATATTTAAACCAACCAACCAACCAACCAATTAGAACACTTTCTAATTTCCCAAGCTGCACCTAATTGCAGAATCTCTGCTTAGTGGGCCCATATCAACAAATTTGGCTCGATCCAATTCTATGTTCCTTCCGTGATTATTCCACATCTTTAAAATTCATGCCCACACACATTCCTTGGACTTTTGTCTGTATAAATTAGAAAACTCAAGCAGTTACTTTGGAGTGTAGCATACTTCCTCATGGTTCCCAGTTTCATCAAAGTCTTCCTATATGTTCCTATTTCAACTTTCAGGATTATGTTCCTTCGCAATCAATGCCATAATTGTAACAGTAAATACCCTGTGAGCCTGTGAATTCAATTTGCATTGTAATTCAGTCACTCCAGGATGAGATTTTAGGTTTGTTTTCCAGCATTCTCAACCCTGTGCCTATGACAAATAAAGAGCCTTCTTTCGGGGCAGACACAGAAACTTTCAGGTTTCACCTTCTATGTGATGTATGAGCTAGGAATTTGTCAATGTAAAGAAAAATGCACATGACTGTTGTGAGTTTAAGTTTTATTCAGGGTCTTACTGAGGACTACCACCTGGGAGATAGCTTCTTAGTACCTCTGAGTAACCAGCTCTGAAGAAGTAGGGGAGAAGCCAGTATATATATATGAATTTTTTGGCTAGAAAAAATGTAATCAATCATGCATATATCTTAGTAAAAGATCACTGCTAATCACAAAGAACAAATGATTTTACTGCTTTTCTATGTATGGGAAGATGCAAGAATCTGGGATATTGAAGTTCTTCCTGAGATATATATCTAACTATCTAGGGGCCTGTTTATTCCAAAGCTCAGAATGTCTCATCCTGTTTCTTCCATCCTGAATTCCTCTCAGGGCATGCTCTGTCAGTGGGTGACTGCAGTGGGTTGAGACTTAACCCTTAGTATAACTGGACGGTGAGTGGTACTCTTTGTTCCTTTTTGTTCGTTTTTAAATATTCAATTTCCTGAGTTCATTTTTTTTTTCTTTTTTCATTTTGTTCAGTGACATTAGGAGCAACCAGCCCATCTCATTATATTTGTTAGTTTGACAAAAAAGCTCAGAAGTATCATATACATGGTTACCTAGATCCTTGCCCCGTAGAAGTGTTTGATTATGAGTATCCAATGGTGATATTTTTGCATATTTCTATTGCCACATCACACCATTAATTATCAATGCTCTACTGCTAGAAATAGAGTAATTAGTGCCTTTAAAACTAATTAGATTAGAGATCCAAGGGCAGAAACCCTAGAACCAATTCAGAAAACTTATCCTTAGGTTATGTTCCCATAGAGCCACTCTCAGTACCAAAATTTTTATTAGGGTTCTCCAGAGAAACATGACCAATAGGGTGTGTGTGTGTGTGTGTGTGTGTGTGTGTGTGTAAAGAAATTTATTTTAAGTAACTGACTCGTGAATGGGCAAGAATTTTGTGCATAAATCTATAAAACTTTAATGAAAGTTTCTAACACCTAAAAAAAGTAAATGAAATGCTATACCATAATCATGGATAGACAAACACAATATGTTAAAAAAATTTCAATTGTCTGCAAATTGACCTAGTCATGATATCATGTCAATCAAAATCCTAACAGGCTTTTTTCATGAAACTTGACAAGCTTATTCTGAAACTAATATGAAATTCCGAAGCCTTAAGAATGACCAAGATGCTACCAACAGAGAAGAATAAAGTGTGGGGCTTTGCCTGTCATATATCACGATTTGATCTAAAGCTATCTAATATTATAAAACTATATTTTATATCTGCTACAGCATAATATTGACATTATTATGATATCTGAGGCAAAATCGAAGAGAACAGAGAGCCTAGAAAACCAACCTACCTATCTATGTAAATCTGACATATGGCAGAAATGGTATTGTAGATCAGTAGAGAAAGAAGAGGTTATTAAATAAATGTTTTGGGAAATTGAGTATCCCTAAAGAAAAAAATGACAATGGATCCCTAATATTACACAAGTAAATTTCAAATGAGTCAAACACAATGGCACAGGCAAAACTTAAACTCTACAAAAACTGTTTGCTGAATGTATACATGAGTCATAGAATATTTAGAAATGTACCACTGAATGAAAAGTTTGATAAACCTCTCTTTACTGCTATGCTTGCCAATATTTGGGTAAAGGAAGGAAAGCTGGAAGAGGGACAGGCAAGCATGTTCCACTCCTAAAGTCACAAGAACCCCCTAAATATACTTTCCAAATAAACAAGGGCACATTTATAAAAATTAGGCACTAGTCCTCTTGCATTTATCACTTAAGGGGCTGTGTTTTATTTCTCTTATTTAAAAGCCTTTATTCCTTTGATGTAAATAACTTCTTATCTTACAATAGGACTATTATACATTTTTACCTAAATCCTCTTAGATTTACTTGAGGGATCCAAATAGCTTGTTTTCACTTCTAATCTTAGGACATATCTATGCTATCTTTAAGAAAAGTTTTCTATAGACAGCATTTCCTTTGAAAATGAATTTTGGCTCCTTTTACCAGAGGCTGCCATTTGACCTGGAAATCAGTTTCTTTCTACTTACAATTATTTTGTCACAAATTGGAGTTTAAACTGCCTGAAAAAATAAAAGCCACAACTTCTACTTTGCTCCTGGCATAAACTCAGGACAATTTGTACCATTTGCAAGCTAATCAGAACAGATCATCCACAGTAGGCTGGGAGAACTTCTGGTTCCAATTCAATCTGCTTTGGGTTGGCTTTGGATGGTAGTGTTTGTGAAGATAATTGTCCCTATTGCCAAGTTGATATTTATGTTCTTTCCCCCAGGGAAAAACTGCCACAGAACAAATTAAGGGTGATTATCAAGAAGAGTAGGTAATTGCCAAGGAGTTCAATAAACTTACATGAGCTTTGGAGCCAGAGGACATTTTTAGGCTCCTGGCTTTGCCTTTTGCTAGTCATTTGGCCTAGGAGGAAATACTTAGTCTCTCTGTGCATAAATGTCCTCATTTGTAATAACACCTTCCTGATAGAGTTGTTATGGGCATTAGAGATAATATATGAAGTGCTAAGAGTTGTGTCTGGGATAGAGGTGGTTTTCAATAAATGATACTCATTTATTATTACTGGAAATTATCTGACAGGTTACCACTACTTGTTGATCAATATAATAGAAATAATGTGACCATACTCTTAGGACTTAATGTGATATTTACTTTGCCTGATATTAAACAGCAACTTAGTATAATAAAATCTGTATATTTCTGCTGGAGCATAGGTTAGAAATACAGTTTGAAGTTGTTTTTGAGAACAGAATGGTAATTTTCAGACTCACTTGCTCCTTTCCTATGAGATCTGGTAACTAAGGATGCAGAAATGTTTCCCTTTCTTATATTTTTGATTCAAAACCAAATCTATATCCAATTTTAATAGGAATATATATATATAAAACACAATAAGAATGAAATAAATTTGATACATTATACCATTAAAAATTAAATACCAAGTCATAAGTTGTAGGAGAATTTTTAAAAGATTCCTTTTTAGTTTTTTTTAAATTATGATTTAATAATTTATACTCCCCGGGCATGCGGCCCCGGGACATTTCTAGCCCAGGGCACTATAGCTCTGCATTCCACAGGGAAATAATTTCAAATTTGCTCCCTCCTGACATCCAGAAGCTTCTTTTTTCCCTCCATAGCTAGTGGGTTATGTTTAAAGGATATAAAAGTTCTTTCATCATACTAAATAAATTCTTATTCAAATTGCAAATTGTTTTACCAAAAAGCTATATTTAAAATTATAGAGAGAACATTTATTAGTTGGTTGATTTTATGGGTTATCCACATTATTGCTTCTTGCATGGGCCTGAATAATCAAGAGATGGTTACTCATTATTGGGAGAAAATAGCTCCATTTAACTAAGTATATATTTTTGAATCATCTTCAGACTAGCATTGTGTTATATAATTTGTAAATTTGACTCTCTGAAACATTAACATATTAACGTGCTATTATATTAATATATGTTAATGTATTAATGTGATGTATTAAGGGTTACTTATTTTCAGAAGTGCATAAAATTCATATTCCACACTTTGTCATTCTTTATCCAGTGATGTGCTGATAAATGTTTGACAACTGATTCTCAGGAAAAACAGCTTCAGTCTGTAGCACTGGTGATTTCTGTAGTGTAAAAACTCTCACCATGGTTGATTTAAAGCTACCAAATTGAAGTCACTGAACACAGAATTAGGAAGGAATGCACACAACTGGCTCTCCTGAGCTGGAAAGCACTCACTCCAGCACACCTCTGCATATTCTCTATGTAATAATAAAATAATTTAACATAATCAAATTAAATTTAATTCATATTAATTGAGTGCCTATTCTGAACCAGTTCCTATTCAAGGTATTGGTGATATCCCACTAACTATATAATATACATATTGTATGTTTATTTGTTTATTGCCAGTTTTTATCCTTAAGAATAAAGCATCATGAAGGTAAGGACTTTTTCTTTTTAGTTTATTATTGATTTCTCTGAGCCTAGAATGATGGCTGACACACAGTAGGCGATAAGGATGCTGAATCAAATGAAGGAGACTCAATCTCTGTCTTTAACAAGATTACAGTCTATCAGAAAATGAAACAAAATGTTTTTTAAGGAGAAAAACAGATTAGAGCATGTAATAATTAACAAGCCTTAGTATTTTTCTAAAGTTGAATATTAAATTATAATAAAATCCATAATACTATAATTAATAACTTTTATCTCTAGCAAAAGTTATATTTTATTGAAGTGTTATATGTTGATTGTGATTCTGCAAATAAAAACAGCAATAACACCAACAGTAATAGCAAAACTTTATAGAGTGCTTACTCCATGGTAGGCATATGCTAAGTGAATTACATGTATTATTATTATTAATTCTTAATAATTATATTATTAATTCTCATAATATTCTTTCAAATATGCATTAATTTTACCTTTCCACCTTATAAATGAGAATGCTGTGATTCCAAATTTCTCAGTAACTCGAGTCAATAGCCAATAAGTGTAATGCTCCTTTTTGTACCTGTCTTCCTGATTCTAGAATCTATGTTCTCAACCTCTGTGTTCAGTCTTGTAAACACTAATTTTCTTCTTTGTTGTTACAAAACGGTCATGGAGGGTTCACATTTTCATTTGGATGCTTTGCAAAGTGAATAATACTAGGAAAGGGAAGTCAAAGTCCTAGAGGCAGGAAGAACACTGTCTAAACTTTAGCCAAGCTGAGGAGAACTTTCAGGTCATCTTGGTCAGTGTCTTTGTTTAAGAAATAGCCAAAAAGCCAGTGCGGCTGGATGGAAGGGAAAGAGAGAGAAAGGGAGTGTTGTGAACGATGGGGTTAGAGAGGTGGGCTGTGGAGGCAGGTCAGATGGGCATTTGCTGTCATCTCTAGACTTCAGCCTTTTCTCTGAGAGCCCAGGAAGCCATCTGAAGGTTCTGAGCAGAGGAATGCCACGATCTGCCTTCCATTATTCTGAAGGAGCACGGCGGCTGCTAAAGCTAACAGACTCCGTGTAGGAGGAGAGCTAGAGCCTGGGAGAGACCAGTTAGAAGTTATCACCATAATCCCAGTGAGGGAGCCTGTGGCTTGGGACGGGCGGTGGCAAGAGGGTGAATAGTGGCTGGATGCTGATGTGTTCAGCAGTAGAACCCATAGGATTTCTCATGAGGGAGGTAAAGAATTCAAGGTTAACTCCAAGATTTACAAATGGCAGGCTGGCGACTGTAAGAGGAATAAGGAGTTTGGTTTTGGATTATGTTCAGTTTGAGATGCTTCAAAGGGAATGCCTGTGATGACAACTGAAAATGTTTACATCTCTTCTAACAATTCATATTTTAAAAAGACCCCACATCTTAACTCTAAGATTCAGTACTTATATTAAAAAGACAGTCATTTACTTATTACTAAACTTAGAATTTTTATCAGATTCCACTAAAACGAGAGCCAAACCCATGAAGTTCGAAAATACTAAACACAAGTGAAGTTAAAGAAAATATTGGTGTTCTGAACACTAGAGGTCAGCAGTATCACACAAACTACCTAGAAAATGCATCTAGGTAGAAACCACAATAAGACAGTTTGAGAACATTTATTTCTAACTCACTGATGCTAGCAGTAGGAGTCTTCAGGAATAAAAACAAAGCATAACCTTTTCATCGAAGACATTTTATATAAAGAAAAAATAATTTATTTCAGTTTGTAAGGATCCATAGAAGCTATAACGTAGCTTGGGGGCTTCTATAGTATTTGAAAATAAAAGCATAAAGACAGATGGAGCAAAGGACACTCTGGGGCATATTTTTCTCTGGATGCCCTTGCTGAAATCATGCTGGCAGCAATTAATCACATTAGGATAGAGAACAGAGCAGCCCAGCTTGTCCCAGTTCAGATCTGGTATTCCTCTCAAGGGCCAGGCTGCAGCTTTGGTATACGTGCCTCCTAAGAAAGGTGACAGTACGGCCTGAGGCCCTACTTAAATCGGCTGTAGCAGTTGGGTACAGTAGGTCATGAGTGCTTGAGTCAGGGATTGTAATCTTCCTTCCAACAGGGAATAGAGGAAGATGTAAGAAATAAAATGAAAAGAAATAGTGCATAAAGGAAGAAAGTGCAGAGTCACAGCAAAACTAATAAAACTTTAGAGTCTGCTGGAAAGAATGAGAAAAAAAATATTTATTTATTTGAAAATGAGTGAAAGGAACACACAGACTTGTGTAAAATAGGTGGTATATCTATTTTTGTTAGAAAATAGAATAGGTACTGATACAGATAAGTAAACGACCAGGAGGTAACATACTAGATTTAAATTTGAGGGAGGGTGATTATCTATTGGAGAAATTTAGTTATTTTGATAAACAAATTGAAAAGGGGTGTGTGTGTGTGTGTGTGTGTGTGTCTGTGTGAGAAATACAGAGGCAGAGACACAGAATATCTGTTTTTCCAGGTACTGCTTTACCTTCTGTTAAACTGCTATTTATAATGCTAAAAATACATTCAGTCAGGATATGTTTCTTCACAATGGTATTTAAAAATATGATGCCACAGAATTACATTATTATGTGTCAAAACTGCTGCCTCATTTTTTCTGTGGAATAGAGAAATATATAAATGTTTATATTTTTTACAGGGATACAAGACAAATGCATTGTAATTTATTGCCCCCAAACCCTGAAGAGGTAAATGGACTAAAAAACTATTAAAGCCAATCAGGCACACATGATTACAAAGTTCTATAAATATAACTCATTATTTGCATCCACATGAAGTTCTCGTTTTGTCTTTACTTCATTCACCTGTGAGATCAATTATATATCTTTGCTCCTTTCAACCACAGTCCCCCTATCTCCTATATATGAAAAACTTTGACTAGGACTTTAGGTATTGATACATTTTGTTCCACTTTCTCTTTCTTGCTTGGATCATTAAAGCCAGACTTCCTCCTTTCCTTCCATCCTTCCTTAATTCCTCCTTGTCTCCCTTCTTTCTTCCTTGTAACATCCCTTGTTCTCTCTCTTCTTGGCTCCTTCCCTCCTCTATCCCCTCCCTCCCTCTCTCCCACCCTTCCTCCTGTCTTCTTGTATTTAATGAGCATGTATTAAGCTCACTATACGGCAGACACTATGCTAGATGGCAAGATTAGAGAGCTGAAGAGGACAAATCATCCCTGCTCCCAAGAAACTCAGGATCAGTTAGATAGACAGATATGAGCACAAATAAATTGCTGCTCAATAAATGCTATATCAAAGGAGTTCACATTTTCTCTATTTTAAAGCTCCTAACCCAGTGGAATATTCATTATTTTCACTTTATACATACGATGAAAGGATTAGAGAAGTCAAATGACACACATGAAAATTCATAATCATCAAATAGGGAGTAGGTTGCATGAAGTATTTATGTTGCTGTTTTCAAAACTACCATGCTGCCACTCCAGTTTCACTCTTCATTATATCCTTTTTCATGTTTCTATAGAACACTTACATTACTTCTTTTCTTTGTGATTCTTATTTCACTTCTAGTTCCTTCATTGCTAGATCTCTTTCTCAACTACCTCTGTAGCTAATATAGAATAATTTTTTTGCAATGAAGAATTGAGTGACTGTCTTCCCCTGCCTATTTTCCAACTGTTCAATACAATAGAGAATGCTTTCAGTGTTACGAATTGGTTTATTAGTTTGCATCCTGTTAAAATCTAGAGAGACCCTAGCTCTTGAAGGATGAGGTATGGTTTATAATATTTTTTTAAATTAAATTTTATTTTTAGGGCAGTTTTAGGTTCAGGGCAAAATTGAACAGAAGGTACAGAGTTCCCATATATTACCTGTCCCCTGCCACACATCCCACTCTATAGTGGTTCATTTGTTATAAAAGATGAACCTATACTGAAACACTGCTATCACCCGAAGTCTATTGTTTACATTAGGACTGTCTTGGCATTGTACATCCTGAGTTTTGACAAATGTATAATGACATGTATCCACTATTGCAATATCATACGGAATAGTTTCACTGCCCTAAAAAAGCTCTGTGCTCTGCCTATTCCCTCCCTTCAAAACCTTTACTGTCCCCATAGTTTTTTGATTTTTCAGAGTGTCACATAGTTGGAGTCATACAGTACGTAGCCTTTCAGTTTGGTTTCTTTTATTTAGTAATATGCATTTAAAGTTCCTCCATGTCTTTTCATGGACTGATAGTTCTTTTTCATGCTGAATAATATCCCATTGTCTGGATGTACCACAGTTTATCTGCTCACTTACTGAACATCCTGGTTGCTTCAAAGTTTTAGCAAGTTCTTTCCTTTCTTAGCACATCAATTATGCTCCTTTTAAAACTATATTTTCAGTGGTTGCTCTAGAGTTTGCAATATACATTTGCAATGAATCTAAGCTCACTTTCAAATAACACTATACTACTACATGGGTAGTGCAAGTACCTTACAAAAACAAAAGAATCCTAATTCCTTCTTATTGTCCCTTGTATCACTGCTGTCACTCATTTTACTTATGCATAAGCTTACATAAACACACACGCATATATACATAAGCATACATAACCGAGTACATTTGTTGCTATTATTATTATGAAAAAAACTGCTGTTAAATTAAGAAAAAGTCTTTATTTTATCTTCATTTATTCATTCTTCTATGCTCTTTCTTTCTTTATGTAGATCCAAGTTTCTGACCTATATTATTTTCCCTCTCTCTGAAGAACTTCTTTTAACATTTCTTATAAGGTAGTCTACTGGCAACAAATTCCCTCAATTTTTCTTTCTCTGAGAAAGTCTTTATTTCTCCTTCTTTTTTGAAGGATATTTTTTGGGATACAGAATTCTAGGTTGGTGATTTATTTCTCAACACTTTAAACATCCCACCCATTCTCTTCTTCCTTGCATGGTTTCAGAGGAGAAGTCAGGTGTAATTTTCATCTTTGCTCCTCTGCAGGTAAGGTGTTTTTCTCCTCTGGCTTCTTTCAAGATTTTTTATTTTCTGAAGTTTGAATATGATATGAGTAGGTGAGGTCTTTTTTTTTTTTGCATTTACCCTGCTTGATGTTCTCTTCTCTGAGCTTCCTGGATCAGTGGTTTGGTGTCTGACGTTAATTTTGGGGAAATTCTCAGTTATTATCGCTTCAAATCCTTCCTTCCTTCCTTCCTTCCTTCCTTCCTTCCACCCTCCTTCCCTTCCTCCCCACCTCCTTTCCTCCCCCCATCTCCCTTTTTGGTGTTCTCATTATGCACATTTTTACACATTTTTAGTTGTCCTACAGTTCTAGCATATTCTGTTTTTTTGTTTCACTCTTTTTCCCTTTTGCTTTTCAGTTTTGGAAGTTTCTATTGTCATATCCTTAAGTGCAGAGATTCTTTTATTCTTTTATTGAGGTATAATTAAGATAACATTATATTAGCTTCAGGTGTACAACATAATGATTCTCATTGCAAAACAATCACCATGATAAATCCAGTTAACATCTATCACCATAGAGTTACAAAAATGTTTTTTCTGGTGATGAGAACTTTCAAGATCCACTTTCCTAGCTACTTCTAAATACTCAATATAGTATTACTAACTATACTCATCATGCTGTACACCTTCATAATATTGGGTTGGCCAAAAAGTTTGTCTGGGTTTTTCCGTAACATCTTACAGAAAACCTGAATGAACTTCTTGGCCAACTCAATATATTCATTCTATAAGTGGAAATTTGTACCTTTTGACCCCCTTCACCCCTCCTCAGGCATCAACCAATCTGTTTTCTGTATCTATGAGCTCAGTTTTTTTTTTTTTTTAAAGAATCCACATATAAATGAGATCATGAAGCATTTATCGTTTTCTGTCATGCAGAGAGTCTTTCTTCAGTCATTTCAAGTCTACTGTTGAGCCCATCAAGGGCTTTATTTCTTGTGTTACAGTGTTTTTGATCTCTAGCATTTATTTTTTATTTATTTATTATTTTTTTGAGGTACACGGGCCTCTCACTGTCGTGGCCTCTCCCGTTGCAGAGCACAGGCTCTGGACGCGCAGGCTCAGCGGCCATGGCTCATGGGCCCAGCCGCTCCACAGCATGTGGGATCCTCCTGGACCGGGGCACGAACCCGTGTCCCCTGCATCGGCAGGTGGGCTCTCAACCACTGCGCCACCAGGGAAGCCCTGGATCATCTTTACTATTGTTACTCTGAATGTTTTCTCAGGTAGACTGCCTATTTCCTCTTTATTTGTTTGGTCTGGTGGGTTTTTACTTTGCTCCTTCATCTGCTGCATATTTCTCTGTCTTCTCATTTTGCTTAACTTACTGTGTTTGTGGTCTCCTTTTCTCAGGCTGTAGGTTCATAGTTCCTGTTGTTTTTGGCGTTTGCCCTCAGTGGTTGAGGTTGGTTCCATGGCTTGTGTAGGCTTCCTAGTGGAGGGGACTGGTGCCTGTGTTCTGATTGGTGGGGCTGGATCTTGTCTTTCTGGTGGGGAGGGCCACATCCAGTGTTGTGTTTTGGGGTGCCTATGAACTTAGTATGATTTTAGGCAGCCTCTCTGGTAATGGGTGGGGTTGTGTTCCTGTCTTGCTAGTTGTTTGGCATAGGGTGGCCAGCACTGGAGTTTTCTGGCCATTGGGTGGAGCTGGGTCTTAATGTTGAGACAGAGATCTCTGGGAGAGCTCTCACCAATTGATATTACCTAGGGCTGGGAGGTCTCTGGTGGTTCAATGCTCTGAACCCAGTTCTCCCACCTCGGAGGCTCAGGCCTGACACTAGGCCAGAGTGCCAAGACTCTGTCAGCCACATGGCTCAGAAGAAAAGGGAGGAAAAAAAGAAATAAAATAAAATAATAAAAGAAAATAAAATAATTAAAATTAAAAAAATAATTAAAAAAAAGAGAGCAACCAAACCAATAAACAAATCCATCAATGATAACAAACTCTAAAAACTAAGATAAACATAAAAATCTGAAATAAATCAGTTGCCGACAGCAAACCCCAAGTCTACAGTTGCTCCCAAAGTCCACTGCCTCAGTTTTGGGACAATTTGTTGTCTATTCAGGTATTCCACAGATGCAGGGTGTATATCAAGTTGATTGCAGGGATTTAATCCGCTGCTCCTGAGGCTGCTGGGAGAAATTTCCCTTTGTCTTCTTTGTTCTCACAGCTCCTGGGGTTCAGCCTTGGTTTTGGCCCCACCTCTGCGTGTAGGTCACCCTCAGGCATCTGTTCCCCTCCTAGACAGGACGGGGTTAAAGCAGCAGCTGATTAGGGGCCTCTTGCTCACTCTGGCCGGGGTACAGGGAGGGAGGGGTAGGGTAGTCATAATTGGAATGCAGGGGCAAGCCTGCAGCAGCAAAGGCCAGCGTGATGTTGCAACTGCCTGAGTTGCACCGTGTGTTCTCCTGGGGAAGTTGTCCCTGGATCACGCGACCCTGGCAGTGGCGGGTTGCACAGGCTCCTGGGGGGTGTGGATAGTGACCTGTGCTTGCACACAGGATTCTTGGTGGCTGCAGCAGCAGTGTTAGTGTTTCATGCCCGTCTCTGGGGTCTGAGCTGATAGCCATGGCTCGCGCCCATCTTTGGAACTCACTTAGGCAGTGTTCTGCCTTCTGTGGGCACATGTGGAAGGAATCCCCTCTCCTCGTGCACCCCGAAACAATCGTCTCTTGCCTCTTAGGCAGGTCCAGACTTTTGCCCGGACTCCCTCCCAGCTAGCTGTAGCGCACTAGCCCCCTCAGGCTGTCTTCACGCAGCCAACCCAGTCCTCTCCCTGGGATCTGACCTCCGTAGCTGGAGCCTTAGCTCCCAGCCCCCACCTGCCCCAGGGGGTGAGCAGACAAGCCTCTCAGGCTGGTGAGTGCTGGTTGGCAACAATCCTCTGTGCGGGAATCTTTCTGCTTTGCCCTCTGCACCCCTGTTGCTGTGCTCTCCTCCATGGCTCCGAAGCTTCCCCACCGCCCAATCCCCTGTCTCCACCAGTGAAGGGGCTTCCTAGTATGTGGAAACTTTCCTCCTTCACAGCTCCCTCCCAGAGGTGCAGGTCCCATCCCTATTCTTTTGTCTCTGGTTTTTCTTTTTTCTTTTGCTCTATCCATGTACAAGGGGAGTTTCTTGCCTTTGGGAAAGTCTGAGGTCTTCTGCCAGCGTCAGTAGGTATTCTGTAGGAATTGTTCCACATGTAGATGTATTTTAGATGTATTTGTGGGGAGGAAGGTGATCCCCACGTCTTACTCGTCTGCCATCTTTAGCATCCCCCTAATTACTTCCAATATATTCAGTTTTGTATTTATTCTTTTCATTTCTGTATCAGCCCAGTTTGGAACCTTTGACTAAATTTATCTGAGCAATTAAGTTTTATTACTATGGGGCCTAGAATAATAATACCTAGATTATTTTACAAAAGAGGTAAGCAGGAAGACTTTGCATTTCAAAGTTACTTGTTGTTGCTCTGTAGTGTAGCTTACTATGTGTTAGGCATTATTCTATTATTCTAAGTGCTTTATGTGCATTAATTAATTGAATTCTACATCAACCCTGTAAGGTAGGTACTGTTATCATCCCCATTTGGCACAGGAAAACACAGGCACAGATTAGTTAAGTGTTTTACTGAGGTTCACACAGCTAGTAAGTAAAGGGGCCAGAAACTGAATCTGAGCTGTTTGAATCCAGAGTTCATGTTCTTAACTACTACACTCAAACTGCCTCTCAGGGTCCTGACTCTCCTCTAGGTTAGTATACCGAGGAAGTAACTAGCTGTGTGAATTCCTTAAAAACTTCGCACTACAAAACTTTGGGACCTTAAATGTGGGTTGTCTGTGGCCTAGCCCAAATTGGAGAGAGTGGAGTTGCTGGTAGATTGGTCTCTTTCAAAGACTTGGAAAGACCTGGGGAGAGACTTCACTGTGGCATGGGCCAGCAGGGCTGGGGTAAACCCTTCTGCACAGCACACCTGTGAGGTTGGGAGGATCAACTACAGTGATGGCAGCTGCAGACTGGTATACAGTGGATCTCTCCCTAGCCTGGGAAAGGAAGCCTGGCCCACCCCTTTTTTGTACTGCATAAGCCCTTATGGCTCTTGGATGATGGGTAAGGGGCATGAGCTGTTGGGGAGAGAAGGAGTCCCAAGAGTGTGATAAAACTTTTGCCAGTATGTTAGGTGGAGGCTCAAGTCAATTCTAATATAATTTAAGTTATAAACAAATACAGTGGGCACAAAAAGATCTACCACATTTATGTAACCATTGCTCTATCATTGAATATATAGTTTACTGACATAAGTAATGCTGTAATAAACATGTTCGAAATTTCACATTTTAGAGCAAAAATTTTATAAAATAGTAAGTCCTCAGTCATAGTGTTGAGCAACAGAAACCTCACACAACAAATTATAAATTACCTGATTCCTTTTATATGACATTCAAGAATAGGTAACATTAATTTATATTGATAAAGTAAGAATGGGGGTTACTTCTGTGGGTAATGAATTCAGAAGGGAGATAAGAGAAACTTCTGAGGATGTTGAAAATGTTCTATATCATGATGATCTGGGTGATTCTACAGGTGTGTGTGTGTGTGTGTGTGTGTGTGTGTGTGTGTGTGTATATATATATTTAAATAACTATATCAAGCTGTACATGTAAGATTTATGTCCTTAACTGCTGGCATATTATACCTTAAAAAAATAAGAAGTTGAATAATCAATAGAGGTCAGATATTTAGGACCTCTTTTGTTTTCCTACTTAAAGGAGTTTCTTCTTTCTGTTTTCTTTTTCCATCTCATGGCTGAATAGTCTAGATCAAGGGTCACAAACTTTGACCCATGGGCAAAATACAGCCCACTTCCTCCTGTATTTGTAGATAACAATTTATTAGAACACAGCCATGCTTATTTGTTTATGTATTGTAGACACTGCTTTCATGCTGCAACAGGAGAACTGAACATTATAATAGAGACTCTATGGCTCACAAAGCCTAAAGTATTCAGTATCTGGCCTTTTACAGGAAAAGTGTGCTGCTTCTTGATCTAGATGACCTTTTGGGTCCCTTCTAATACCGAGATTTTGGCTGTATGATTCTTGAGTCCAGGACATTTTCCTATGGAAACTTCTCCAGAACTGATGCCAATATCTCTTAAGATTTATCATTTGTAGAGAGAAAGTAAGAGGACCACAGCCCATTTTATCTTCATCTTGAATTTCCACCTTATAGGCTTCTATTTAAAAAAAAAAAAAAAAGGAACAGAAGTGTTTTGAGTATAAACATTTCCAAAACACACGGGTTTTGACTGAAATTTAGGCCATGAATCATATAAAAAGTGTTCATCTTTGTACAGCGAAGATGATGAAATTCACAACAACATAGGGATAGGGAAGTGGAATTGTATTCTTATCAGTTTTTAGGATATGAAGGCAAAAAAAGGAAAAAAAAATTGGGAGAAAAACCACCCTGAGAAGTCTTCCAACTCCACCTCTGCAATGTTTCAAGTCTGAAAGTTGGCCAGTGCTTAATGCTTCTTACCTCTTACCTTAATGCCTCTTACCTTGAGGCTGTAGATACCTGCTGTTCAAGGCATTAGAAAAGCGATCAGCTTGCTCTGGATGAAATTGCTGCAGAATAAACAGCCTTATAAGCCTAGCAGTACTGTGCTTTCAGTGTATTATTCACCCCTTCAGTTTCTCTTCACTCTTTGGAAGCTTCATAGCATTTCACAGCATCTATTCTGAGCTGATGATATTAATGATGGCAACAGGCAGGCGCCAGAGACTGCTCTTTTAAGAAAGCTTTACTGGAGCAATCTTAATATAACTGTCCTGAGTTTCTTGGGTTTTGTATTTGCTTTGGCTCTTTTTTCCCTTTGCCGTGGAGAAGCTGCAATTTGCCATTTCTTGCTGCTGCTTACATTTTCTCCCCTGCTGACACTTTGAATTAAGGTTGTTATTGTTACCATTCCATTCCTTTGGGACAACCCTATCTCCATACACTGCAGGTAGACAGCCTTTCCAGCAAACTGCTGTTCACAAATCAGGAACTACAGCAGAAGCCAAGCAATTCTTTAGTTGTTGTCATTTCAGATATATTGAGCACTGTCAATGTACTGAGTGTACAAAACAGAAGGTTCCTACCCTCTACATGCTTACAATATTGGTCTTCGAAGATATATAAGCTCTTAGGGCAAATGGAGCAGTTAAAATTAGTGAAGGCAGTGATATTAACAAGCTCTAAAAACAGAGTAAAAAATGTTTAACAGCATCTGCAAAATTAATTCTTCAGCTTTAAATCATGATCTCTATCTCCCGTTTAATCTGTTAACACACTCTGCAAAAGTGTGAAGTTCTTTAGAGTTCACAGACAGAGTCTGATGCTTTGTCATTCAGCCATCTTTATCCTGGCCTGGGGCAAGCCAGGCTCTAGCAGCCACAATTCTCTGAAGAGAGGGTGCTGCTCAGCCGGTACGGCCATCTCTGAGCTTGGAAGAGGGGTCCCACAGGGCTGTAAGCCAGACTTCTGAGGAGGTGATGCCAGTGAGATGGAGCTGGTATCGGTGGAGCTGGTTCTGCAATTGCTGGGGAGACTGAAAACTGGATTCACTTGCTTCGATGGGAAGGAACTGCCTCTGTCAGGGTGACAGTGTGCTGCTGGTGTGATGCTCTCAGCAAACTACGGCAAAGAGGAATCCCAGAAGAAGCACACAGGGAACACATGGAAATAAGCTTTCCTTTTTTGGGTCTGGCTTCCCATGCTTCCTCTATCGTTCTAAGAGAAGAAACTGCCACTGCCAGGGTGAAGAAGCCTTGCTGATATGATGCTTACAGGAACCACGGCAGTCGGGAAACCAACCAGAAACCAATAGAGAACAGGAAAAAGCAAGGCCCTTCTCCTCCTCCAAACTAGAAGGCTCTTTCTAGCTCTTCTCACTGTCAGAGCTTAACAGGCAGCAGTTTGTGAACAAGAAAACTGGTTTGCAGAGTCCCATCACAACGAGTAGGAGAAGGTGGGTTTGGAGCTGAGAGACAGTGGCTTAATATGTGGCAGAATTACTTTCCCCACAAAGCTGTGTTCTGTGTTCACTGATTGTATTGAAATGATGATGGGTACTAAGAAGTACAATATTTCTCAGCTGTGCTGTGGACTATTCATTAGACTCTCCAGGAGTGAAGAAGAGAAAGGGAAAGAAGACAAAGACTTTGAGGAGGGAGCTGTAGATAATGTGCTAGGCATTGACTTCACTCTCAGTTTATTACTGGTTAGTTAGACATGTTCTCAATATGTAGGGAATGGAAGAAAATGAGAAAAAGCAAGTAGAAAGAGAGGCAATTGTTTCACTGGAAAGTTGTCTCCATTCCCAAACATCATACTGTTTCTCTGTACTATTTATCCTATTCCTCACACCCTCTGTAATGCTCTGGGTGGAACATGATACATAAAATATCTAGAATAGGGCTTCCCTGGTGGCGCAGTGGTTGAGAGTCCGCCTGCCAATGCAGGGGACACGGGTTCGTGCCCCGGTCCGGGAGGATCCCACATGCCGCGGAGGGGCTGGGCCTGTGAGCCATGGCCGCTGAGCCTGCGCGTCCGGAGCCTGTGCTCTGCAACAGGAGAGGCCACACCAGTGAGAGGCCTGCGTACCGCAAAAAAAAAGAAAAAAAAAATCTATATCTAGAATAAGCTGAGCGGCTTCCATTAAGAAAGGCATGGTGAGCATATGCTTGCAATTCTCCTCCATGTGTGGAAGGCTCAATGTGGTTTCTGTTTGTTTTACTGGCTAAATGCTATGCATTTGGCTGTCATCTGGTATATCAGTTGGTGTAGTACACAAATGGCTCTACTTCCTCATTTCCCACAGGCAGTATTTATAATGGCATAATTATGTGTCCAGAATTCAAGTTAAGAAGAAAAGGAAAAAAAGTCATAAGCAGAGTGATACAGGCTTGAACTTTAGTGAGTTAGGAGGTAATGGTTTACTGGCAAGTGTTCTTTGCTACACATGATAATGAAGAGACCGTACGTGCTGTAAAAGTTTCTTTTATTTCAACCTGCAGTTTATTCAGATTGTTGTGTGTTTTATTTTTTTCACATCCTTGGAGTGAAACTGGCCATACTGTATATCTTTAAGGACTTCAAAAACTTCATGGAAGATACACCTGAGTGTGAATCTTGCCTCTGGCACTTATGAGTGAGATATCTTGGATAAAACAAAGTTCAGTTTCTTTTCTAAAATGGGGACTAAGAATAGGCTTAGGGTGGTTACGTACCTCAACACCTTAGCTACATATACCACCAAAATATTAGCTATTATTATTCTTAGCTAGCATTATTATATAATTATATTATTTGTCAGTATTAGTATTACAATTAATAATATAAAGCATTGTTATCATTATTTTGTTAGCTGTAGCTATGTCTCTAAAGTCTAACTTATATTTGTAGACTAAAAGCAGCGCTTGCTTTCCTTACCCATGTATCTTGCCTGAAGGAGCAGCAAACTGGAGAAAATAAAACTCTATTAAGGGAAGTGAGCACGAGGCTATTCTGCAGCTGCTCTGTATAATCCAACACATCCGTGGGCAACATTCAGTTTCCAGCTTCAGTTTACCTGCTGGAGTGCTCACTGTGGGCATATCCAGTTTTCATGTCTGATATAACACCTTGGTGATCAAGAAGGCATTTAAAATTCAAATTGATATCATCTAGCGGTGTCAACAACAATGAAATAACCATTTTTATTCCTATATGCTAACAATGATATGGGAAATCAGTGAAAAATAATACTTGATCTGTATAACTGTTGAGCAACACTTCATAATTTATTGCTAGATCAACACACAAGAATTTGAAATTTTAGCATGGAAGATAAATGAAAGATTCCTAATTTAGTCTTATTAACTGCCCAGGATACTGCTAGAGCTTATGGGATTTCTGTGAATGATTTGAACAGGTTTCTATCTCTCTGAATAATAACACACCTGGGACATATATAGGAGAAGTAGAATTTAGACACACATATGGCAAGGCTACAAGGTGGAAATAATTTGGAAAAATTTCCTAAGGTTTTGGCTAGATTACTTAAACTAATTGGTAATCTCTTTCCTGAAATGTCAAATAACTGTGACATGTCGAAATGATGTGCTTGGTTTTAACTACTTGCAAGTGAAGTTCCAGGACTCTAGCATCTGCTCGTGTGCCAAGACTATGACTAATGCCTGCTGTTAGTGTTGCTGGAAAAGCACGTCATTCTTGGGCACCTTTTCTTGGTTATTAAAGAATGTCTTCAAACTCACTGTCCTTAGGGGAGAATTTTCCTCCCCAGTCTATTTCTCTACTTAGAGCAAACAATTTATAATCATTGCATGGTAGTGAAAACAATTATTCTATAAACCCAGCACTTGCATCTAATAGAGTAAATTATCCCTCCAAAAGAGAAGTTTCAGGTATTTTTGTTTTTACATTTAATGAATGTAATACAGGTTCATGAGTGGCTCAATTGTAATTGATGTAAACAATGTAATCTCTTATTTAAAATAATCTAACATAGCTCAAATTTATCTACTTCTTTCCAATCCTAATGACTTTTAAAAAATTCAGATGTGGTGGACAGATCTTAAGATGCCTCTACCACCCAAACCATGTTGGGGAACTCCACATGGCAAAGAACTGCTGGTAGCTTCTGAGAATGAGGATGGCCCCTGGCAAGAGTCAGTAAAAACTGAAGATCTTAGTTCTACAACCACAAGGAACTTAAGATTGCCAAAAACCATGAAAGTCGGGAAGCAGATCCTTCCCTAGTCTCCAAATGAGAACACAGCCCTGATTGACACTTCATAAACCTATAAAACCTTGAGCCAGGGAAGCCATGGAACTCCTAATCCACAGAAACAGACACGTATTATTTTAAGCCACAAAGTTTGTGATGTTATTATGTAGCAAAAGAAAATTAATACAATAGGTGACTATCATCAAAGGCTGAATTAGTGCCCCAGCTTCCTAATTAACCTCTGTGAGGTTGGTCCTATTCTAATTCATTGTTTACTCTGCAGTCACTGTTCCAAGACACAAATCTGATTATGTCACTGCCTTGCTTAAATCTCTCCAGTGACTCTACATATCTTCTGAAGACCCTTCATTATCTATTTCCTATGTACCTCTCCTGCCTACTTCTGAGTACTTTGCCTCCACCTCATGTCAGCCATGGAAGACCTTCAGTCTTTGCACATGTTCCATTTATTCTCCATTTGCCTTTCAACTTTCAATTTAGGTATGGCTTCCTAAATTTAGGTCACAAGCTTCTATTTGCTACTGTAAAACTGTATACTTAACTCTAACATTGAATTTATCAAAGTGTATTATAATTGCCTACTGACTGTGTATCTCTTCTTCTGGAAGTGCTTAGTCAACAAAAGCCACCGCAACTTGTTCATCACAAATTTCCACTTACAGCACCATGGCTAGCATGTAGTACGTAGTCAACAAATAGCTCATGAATGTACACAGTACACATTTCTAAACTAAAAAGAATGTGCACAAATCTCTACTAAACTGACTTGTATTGCATCCCTGTTTTATAGTTATGACCATAAACTTTGGTTTAATTAGTCTAAAGTCAGTGGTTCCTAAATCTTCCAGATTTCAAGACTCATGATTATGGATATTTGTTTAAAATGCAAATATTTGTTTCTATCTGATACCCACTGTGAATCTCTACAGAGGAAGATCCATGAATCTATTACTTTAACCAATACTCTTTGCAACTCTTGTGATTTAACACGTTTGGAAACACTGGCTTAAAATGGTTACATACTATTCACTATTGCACACCTACTGGCTTTTTTTTTTTTTTAATTGGGGTACAGTTTCTTTAAAATGTTGTGTTAGTTTCTGCCATACAACGAAGTGAATCAGCTATATGTGTACCTATATCCCCTCCCTCTTGGACCTCCCTCCCACCCCCCACCCCATCCCACCCATCTAGGTCCCCACAGAGCACTGAGCTGAGCTTCCTGCGCTAGATAGCAGGTTCCCACTAGCCAGCTATTTTACATATGGTAGTGTATATATGTCAATCCCAATCTCCCAATTCATCCCACCCTCCCCTTTACTCCCCTGTGTCCACACCTCCATTCTCTATGTCTGAATCTCTATTCTTGCCCTGCAAATAGGTTCATCTGTACCATTTTTCTAGATTTCACATAATGCGTTAATATACGATATCGGTTTTTCTCTTTCTGACTTACTTCACTCAGACTCTCGGTCCATCCATGTCTCTACAAATGACCCAATTTTGTTCCTTCTTATGGCTGAGTAATATTCCATTGTATATATGTACCTACCGGCTTCATTAATTACTTACTGTTGCTAGAATTTATGCAGAACTGAGCTCTGCTGGCTTGTCCCTGGCTCAGCAGTTGATTTTCTGTTTTCCCACAGCTCACTTCTCAGAATCGTTTCATGCATTCGCCTGTGCTGACAACCTCTGGGGCCCACCACGTTATTATTTTGGAGGTGGCCACTGCTTGGTGTTGACTCATTCTTTCTCCTTTGCTACTAATTTACACCAAAATTAAACCTACTTCAGTGAAGCCCCTCACTTCCCAGAATGGAGTTTCCTAGTTTACTTCATACCCATGTGTTCCTGAGTCACAGAATAGCAATTCCTGTGGGAATGTTGATGTTGTAACTATGTAAAACCATTTATCACATTTTAAGTTAGTGTAGTTTTAAGTTTTTGAATTTTTTTTTTTTACTTTGAATTACATCACCTCTCAGGGGATTTAAATGCATAAGTAAAATAGATATAACTAAATACCCCCATGGTTCTATAGAACATAATAATAAGTTCCTTGAGAGAAAATTCATATTAATTTTATTATTCTTATTTCATACATACTATAATACTGTCTTATTCCAGCTATAGGGTTGTCTTGGATGGGCAGCAGGGAGCTGCCATATCCATTGGGAATACCAAGTCTTTGGAAGTTTCAGAGATGAATTCCATTCCTTACTGACTGGACCACTTTGGGCAAGTGATTTGATTGCTCTCTACCTTGATTTCTTCATCTGTAGAAATGGGGCTATTAATAGGGTTTTTGTGAAGAAGATAGAATTCAGTATAAATAAGTTGCTTAGGGAAGTATCTGGCATACAGTAAGTGCTACGCTAATACTGAATTTAAAAATGCAGGTGGAAAAATGCTAAATCAATTTTGTCATAAATTTAAAACCAGCTCATACTAGATTAAAAACAATATAGAATCTGTTCACTCATAGCTGGGAATTATAAAGTGGAGTAGGGTCAGCACCAGTCTCAGTTTGTTCAGGGATCAGATTCCTTTTTTCTCTTTTCTATTGGTTCTACCCCTTTTTGTATGTATGTTTGTCTTAAGGATGGCTCCTATCTTAACTGAAAGACAGTTGCCAGCCAAAACAAGGTGACTTTTCTCCACACTCACTTAAGTAAAAGAGAGAGAATAGAATCCCAGCTTTCTTATTTAAGGAATAAAGTAGAATTTTTCCAGAAAACTCTAGCATTCCTCTCCACTGAAGTGGATACTAGCCCATTACAGAGGAATCACTTATAGGAGGGATAGTCTTCCTTTAAGTAATCAGACTTTACCCTTGATTTAAGGTCAATTGTAAAAACTGCACTTTTACTTCTTATTGGGAGGAGAATATTAGTGAGTCAACTACGGTATTCACTACATTTTATTTTTCAATTATAAAATTAAGAAGATGGGTTAAATGATTAGTAACATCCTTTTTATCTCTGTAGCTTTCTGTCAGAGAGCAGAGGTTAGAGGTTCTCAACCATTTTTTTTTTTTTTTTTGTGGTACGCGGGCCTCTCACTGTTGTGGCCTCTCCCATTGTGGAGCACAGGCTCCGGATGCTCAGGCTCAGCGGCCATGGCTCACGGGCCTAGCGGCTCTGCGACATGTGGGATCTTCCCGGACCGGGTCACGAACCCGTGTCCCCTGCATCGGCAGGCGGACTCTCAACCACTGCGCCACCAGGGAAGCCCTCGACCATTTTTTGACACCTCAGAATAATTGCAAAATAAAAAGTCTATATTGGCATATAGTTAGTAAAACACAAAACTATTATGTATAATATTTTTGTTTTTTAGTAGCACATTATATAATAATAATTACTGTAACTTTGAAATAGTGATAAGAGTAAACAATATTTTAAGATCTCTCATGATTTCAGACATTGCTAATACTACTGTGGATTTATTAATACATTAATAAATGCAGAAAATTACAAAATTCAGTTAGAAATTAATGAAAACAAAGATATAATTATTTTTCCCACCTTAGTCTACCAAGTTCCTTCTATCCATGGACCTCTTTGAATTTAATGGACCCCAGATCAAGAACCCCTGTCATAGAACACTGTTTCAGGAAGTCAATAAAAATCCATAATATGAAGGATCACAAGCTTGGGGGTTCAGTTGTAATTCTGTTATAGCATTTACCACAATTTCCCCATAATCTGATTATGAGAGTATGTGGTATATTTTCATAACTAGATTGTGAGCTGCTTAAAGGTAAGAGCTATATCATCTATATCTTTGATTTACTTATAGCACTATTCTTAAAACTGAGTCTTCAGTAAAATCACTTTGGGAGATTTAAAAAAACTACAGATGCTCCCCACCTACAGTAGACCCTCTGAATCACAATGTCTTCAAGGAACCTGGGAATCTGCATTTCTAAAGCCTTCCAAGATTACTTTGGAAAAAAAGTTAGCTTTCACCATGTTGATGATTGACATAAGAGAACTACTGTGATTTAACATCTGGCATAATGCCTTTGCATGAATTACATCCTCAGTAAATGATTAGGGATTTCAATGAGAGAAACTAGAACATATAAAAGGAGTTTACATTACAAAACATCACCAAAAAACCCCTCTCACTCAAAAATGACATATAAATGTCCACAAGAAAAAGGTTCAGGGGGGCTTCAAGATGGCGGAAGAGTAAGATGTGGAGATCACCTTCCTCCCCACAAATACATCAGAAATACATCTACATGCAGAACAACTCCTACAGAACAACTACTGAACACTGGCAGAAGACCTCAGACCTCCCAAAAGGCAAGAAACTCCCCAAGCACCTGGGTAGGGCAAAAGAAAAAAGAATGAACAGAGACAAAAGAATAGGGACGGGACCTGCACCAGTGGGAAGGAGCTGTGAAGGAGGAAAGGTTTCCACACACTAGAAACCCCTTCGCGGGCAGAGACTGCGGGTGGTGGAGGGGGAAAGCCTGGGAGCCACGGAGGAGAGCGCAGCAACAGGGGTGCGGAGGGCAAAGCGGAGAGATTCCCGCACAGAGGATCGGTGCCGACCGGCACTCACCAACCCGAGAGGCTTGTCTGCTCCCCCGCTGGGGCGGGTGGGGGCTGGGAGCTGAGGCTCAGGCTTCGGAGTTTAGATCCCAGGGAGGGGACTGGGGTTGGCTGCGTGAACACAGCCTGAAGCAGGCTAGTGCGCCATGGCTAGCCGGGAGGGAGGCCGGGAAAAAGTCTGGAGCTGCCGAAGAGGCAAGAGACTTTTTCTTGCCTCGTTGTTTCCTGGTGCGCGAGGAGAGGGGATTAAAAGCACCGCTTAAAGGAGCTCCAGAGACTGGCGCGAGCCGCGGCTATCAGCACGGACCCCAGAGACGGGCATGAGACGCTAAGGCTGCTGCTGCCACCACCAAGAAGCCTGTGTGCGAGGACAGGTCACTATCCACACCTCCCCTCCCAGGAGGCTGTGCAGCCCGCCACTGACAGGGTCCCGGGATCCAGGGACAACTTCCCCGGGAGAACACACGTGTGCCTCAGGCTGGTGCAACGTCATACTGGCCTCTGCTGCCGTAGGCTCACCCTGCATCCGTACCCTCCCTACCCCAGACCTGAGTGAGCTAGAGCCCCCAAATCAGCTGCTCCTTTAACCCCGTCCTCTCTGAGCGAAGAACAGACGCCCCCAGGAGACCTGCACGCAGAGGCGGGTCCAAATCCGAAGCTGAACCCAAGGAGATGTGCGACAAAGAAGAGAAAGGTAAATCTCTCTCAGCAGCCTCAGGAACAGCGGATTAAATCTCCACAATCAACTTGTACCCTGCGTCTGTGGAATACCTGAAGAGACAACGAATCATCCCAAATTGAGGAGGTGAACTTTGGGAGCAATGATATGTATATTTTCTTCCCTTTTTCTCTTTTTGTGAGTGTGTATGTGTATGCTTCTGTGTGTGATTTTACCTGTATAGCTTTGCTTTTACCATTTGTCCTAGGGTTCTGTCTGTCCGTTTTTTTTTTGTATTTTTTTAAACTATAGTTTTTAACACTTGTTATCATTGGTGGACTTATTTTTTGGTTTGGTTGCTCTCTTCTTTCTTTCTATTTTTTTATTACTTAAAAACATTTTTTAATAATTATTTTTTATTTTAATAACTTTATTGTATTTTATTTTACTTTATTTTATTTTATTATATCTTCTTCTTCCTTTCTTTCTTTTTTTTCTCCCTTTTATTCTGAGCCGTGTGGAGGACAGGCTCTTTGTGACCCAGCCAGGTATCAGGCTGCGCCACTGAGGTGGGAGAGAAAAGTTCAGGACACTGGTCCACAAGAGACCTCCCAGCTCCACGTAATATCAAATGGCAAAAACCTCCCAGAGATCTCCAAGACCCAGCTCCACTCAACGACCAGCAAGCTACAGTGCTGGACACCCTATGCCAAACAACTAGCAAGACAGGAACACAACCCCATCCATTAGCAGAGAGGGTGCCTAAAGTCATAATGAGGCCACAGACACTCCAAAACACACCACCAGAGGTGGACCTGCCCACCAGAAAGACAAGACACAGCCTCATCCACCAGAACCCAGGCGCTAGTCCCCTCCATCAGGAAGCATACACAACCCACTGAACCAACCTTAGCCACTGGGGACAGACACCAAAAACATCAGGAATTACGAACCTGCAGCCTGCAAAAAGGAGACCCCAAACACAGTAAGATAAGCAAAATGAGAAGACAGAGAAACACACAGTAGATGAAGGAGCAAGGCAAAAGCCCACCAGACCAAACTAATGAAGAGGAAATAGGCAGTCTACCTGAAAAAGAATTCAGAATAATGATAGTAAAGATGATCCAAAATCTTGGAAATAGAATGGAGAAAATATAAGAAACGTTTAACAACGACCTAGAAAAACTAAAGAGCAAACAAACAACAATGAACACACAATAAATCAAATTAAAAATTCTTTAGAAGGTATCAATAGCAGAATAACTGAGGCAGAAGAACGGATAAGTGACCTGGAAGATAAAATAGTGGAAATAACTACTGTAGAGCAGAATAAATAAAAAAGAATGAAAAGAATCGAGGACAGTCTCAGAGACCTCTGGGACAACATTAAACTCACCAACATTTGAATTTTAGGGGTCCCAAAAGAAAAAGAGAAAAAGAAAGGGACTGAGAAAATATTTGAAGAGATTATAGTTGAAAACTTCCCTGATATGGGAAAGGAAATAGTTAATCAAGTCCAGGAAGCACAGAGAGCCCCATACAGGATAAATGCAAGGAGAAACACGCCAAGACACATATTAATCAAACTCTCAAAAATTAAATACAAAGAAAAAATATTAAAAGCTGCAAGGGTAAAACAACAAATAACACACAAGGGAATCTTCATAAGGTTAACAGCTGATCTTTGAGCATAAACTCTGCAAGCCAGAAGAGAGTGGCAGGACATATTTAAAGCAATGAAAAGGAAAAACCTACAACCAAGATTATTCTATTCAGCAAGGATCTCATTCAGTTTTGACAGAGAAATTAAAACTTATACAGACAAGCAAAAGTTAAGAGAATTCAGCACCACCAAACCAGCTTTACAACAAATGGTAAAGGAACTTCTCTAGGTAGGAAACACAAGAGAAGGAAAAAACCTACAATAACAAAGGAAAGTGGTAATAGGAACATACATATGGATAATTACCTTAAATGTAAATGGATTAAATGCTCCAACCAAAACACATAGACTGGCTGAATGGATACAAAAACAAGACCCGTATACATGTTGTCTACAAGAGACCCACTTCAGACCTAGGGACACATACAGACTGAAAGTAAGAGGATGGAAAAAGATATTCCATGCAAATGGAAATCAAAAGAAAGCTAGAGTAGCAATTCTCATATCAGACAAAATAGACTTTAAAACAAAGACTATTACAAGAGACAAAGAATAATACCACATAATGATCAAGGGATCAATCCAAGAAGAAGATATAACAATTGTAAATATTTATGCACCCAACATAGGAGCACCTCAATACCTAAGGCAAATACTAACAGCCATAAAAGGGGAAATCGACAACACAATCATAGTAGGGGACTTTGACACCCCACTTTCACCAGTGGACACATCATCCAAAATGAAAATAAATAAAGAAACACAAGGTTTAAAAGATACGTTAAACAAGATGGACTTAATTGATATTTATAGGACATTCCATCTAAAAACAACAGAATACACATCCTTCTCAAGTGATCATGGAACATTCTCCAGGATATATCATATCTTGGGTCACAAATCAAGCCTTTGTAAATTTAAGAAAATTGAAATCATATCAAGTATCTTTTATGACCACAAAACTATGAGACTAGATATCCATTACAGAAAAAAATCTGTAAAAAATACAAACACATGGAGGCTAAACAATACACTACTTAATAACCAAGAGATCACTGAAGAAATCAAAGAGGAAATCAAAAAATACCTAGACACAAATGACAATGAAAACACGATGACCCAAAACCAATGGGATGCAGCAAAAGCAGTTCTAAGAGTGAAGTTTAGAGCAATACAATCCTACCTTAAGAAACAAGAAACATCTCAAATAAACACTCTAAACTTACACCTAAAGCAATTAGAGAAAGAAGAACAAAAAAACCCCATAGTTAGCAGAAGGAAAGAAATCATAAAGATCAGATCAGAAATAAATGAAAAAGAAAGGAAGAAAACGATAGCAAAGATCAATAAAACAAAAAGCTGGTTCTTTGAGAAGATAAACAAAATTGATAGACTCATCAAGAGAAAAAGGGAGAAGACTCAATAGAATTGATTGAAATTAAAAAGGAGAAGTAACAACTGACACAGCAGAAATACAAAGGATCATAAGAGGTTACTACAAGCAACTCTATGCCAATCAAACGGACAACCTGGAAGAAATGGACAAATTCTTAAAAATGCACAACCTTCCGAGACTGAACCAGGAAGAAATAGAAAATATGAACAGACCAATCACAAGCACTGAAATTGAAACTGTGATTAAATATCTTCCAACGAACAAAAGCCCAGGACCAGATGGCTTCACAGGTGAATTCTATCAAACATTTAGAGAAGAGCTAACACCTATCCTTCTCAAACTCTTCCAAAATATAGCAGAGGGAGGAATACTCCCAAACTCATTCTTGAGGCCACCATCACCCTTATACCAAAACCAGACAAAGATGTCACAAAGAAAGAAAACTACAGGCCAGTATCACTGATGAATATAGACGCAATAATCCTCAACAAAATACTAGCAAACAGAATCCAACAGCACATTAAAAGGATCATACACCATGATCAAGTGGGGTTTATCCCAGGAATGGAAGGATTTTTCAATATACACAAGTCAATCAATGTGATACACCATATTAAGAAATTGAAGGAGAAAAACCATATGATCATCTCAATAGATGCAGAGAAAGCTTTGGACAAAATTCAACACCCATTTATGATAAAAATTCTCCAGAAAGTAGGCATAGAGGGAACTTTCCTCAATATAATAAAGGCCATATATGACAAACCCACAGCCAACATCGTCCTCAATGGTGAAAAACTGAAACCATTTCAACTAAGATCAGGAACAAGACAAGGTTGCCCACTCTCACCACTCTTATTCAACATAGTTTTGGAAGTTTTAGCCACAGCAATCAGAGAAGAAAAGGAAATAAAAGGAATCCAAATCGGAAAAGAAGAAGTAAAGCTGTCACTGTTTGCAGATGACATGATGCTATACATAGAGAATCCTAAAGATGCTACCAGAAAACTATTAGAGTTAATCAATTAATTTGGTAAAGTAGCAGGATACAAAATTAATGTATAGAAATCTCTTGCATTTCTATACACTAATGATGAAAAATCTGAAACAGAAATTAAGAAAACACTCCAATTTACCACGGCAACAAAAAGAATAAAATATCTAAGAATAAACCTACCTAAGGAGACAAAAGACCTGTATGAAGAAAATTATAAGACACTGATGAAAGAAATTAAAGATGATACAAATAGACGGAGAGATATACCATGTTATTGGATTGGAAGAATCAACATTGTGAAAATGACTCTACTACCCAAAGCAATCTACAGATTCAATGCAATCCTTATCAAACTACCCATGGCATTTTTCACAGAACTAGAACAAAAAATTTCAGAATTTGTATGCAAACACAAAAGACCCCGAATAGACAAAGCAATCTTGAGAAAGAAAAACGGAGCTGGAGGAATCAGGCTCCCTGACTTCACACTATACTACCAAGCGACTGTAATCAAGACAGTATGGTACTGGCACAAAAAAAGAAAGATAGATCAATGGAACAGGATAGAAAGCCCAGAGATAAACCCATGCACATATGGTCACCTAATCTTTGATAAAGGAGACAAGAATATACAGTGGAGAAAAGACAGCGTCTTCAATAAGTGGTGCTGGGAAAACTGGACAGCTACATGTAAAAGAATGAAATTAGAACACTCCCTAACACCATACACAAAAATAAACTCAAAATGGATTAAAGACCTAAATGTAAGGCCAGACACTAACAAACTCTTAGAGGAAAACATAGGCAGAACACTCTATGACATAAATCATAGCCAGATCCTTTTTGACCCAACTCCTAGAGAAATGGAAATAAAAACAAAAATAAGCAAATGGGACCTCATGAAACTTCAAAGCTTTTGCACAGCAAAGGAAACCATAAACAAGACGAGAAGACAACCCTCAGAATGGGAGAAAATATTTGCAAAGGAAGCAACTGACAAAGGATTAATCTCCAAAATTATAAGCAGCTCATGCAGCTCAATATCAGATAAACAAAAACCCAATCCAAAAATGGGCAGAAGACCTAAACAGACATTTCTCCAAAGAAGATATACAGATTGCCAACAAACACATGAAAGAATGCTCAACATCATTAATCATTAGAGAAATGCAAATCAAAACTACAATGAGATATCATCTCACACTGGTCAGAATGGCCATCATCAAAAAATGTACAAACAATAATTGCTGGAGAGGGTGTGGAGAAAAGGGAACCCTCTTGCACTGTTGGTGGGAATGTAAATTGATACAGCCACTATGGAGAACAGTATGGAGGTTCCTTAAAAAACTAAAAATAGAACTACCATACGACCCAGCAATCCCACTACTGGGCATATACCCTGAGAAAAACATAATTCAAAAAGAGTCATGTACCATAATGTTCATTGCAGCTCTATTTACAATAGCCACGACATGGAAGCAACCTAAGTGTCCCTCAACAGGTGAATGGATAAAGAAGATGTGGCACATATATACAATGGAATATTACTCAGCCATAAAAAGAAACGAAATTGAGTTATTTGTAGTGAGGTGGATGGACCTAGAGTCTGTCATACAGAGTGAAGTAAGTCAGAAAGAGAAAAACAAATACCGTATGCTAACACATATATATGGAATCTAAAAAAAAAAAAAAAAAAAAAAAAAAGGTCATGAAGAACCTAGGCGCAAGGTGGGAACAATGACACAGACCTAGTAGAGAATGGACTTGAGGATACGGGAAGGGGGAAGGGTAAGCTGGGTCAAAGGGAGAGAGTGGCATGGACATATATACACTACCAAACGTAAAATAGATAGCTAGTGGGAAGCAGCCGCATAGCACAGGGAGATCAGCTCGGTGCTTTGTGACCACCTAGAGGGGTGGGATATGGAGGGTGGGAGGGAGGGAGACGCAAGAGGGAAGAGATATGGGGACATATGTATATGTATAACTGATTCACTTTGTTATAATGCAGAAGCTAACACACCATTGTAAAGCAATTATACTCCAATAAAGATGTTTAAAAAAAAAAAGAAAAAGGTTCCCTTCCTAAGGTTTTTTAATAACAAAATTTTATTTGAAGACATAGTCCATGGCTCTTACATAAGAGTTCTTAATACAAATTGCTCCTACAATTCAGTGCCAGGGAAATTTCAATTCCTCAGATGAACAGTTATGATTCTATTTATTATAGTATAAAAGCCAGGTAGCTTTGACTTCATTGTATAGAATTTACTGGAGGTGGTGAGAGACAAGAGGTGGAGCTACTGTTAGGTTACGTATGCCAGTTGCATGTCAACCGTGACAGGTGACCTGGAGAAATCAATAAAACATAATTATTTTAACACTGGCACTAAACCATAACCAGCTGGTCATTTGGATCCAAATTTCAGATATATTCAGCCCCAATACCACAGTGTTATTTCTGAAACATAAGAGTATACACTTCTTGAGAAGACTGCCAAAGGAACTATGGGTTAGCTATTTGCAGATTTATTTAAATATTCATCAATATCCATTTATTACAAATTAACCATAGGTAAGATATGCCCACGTCCATATACTACTTGTGCCAGTTGACTAACAAGAGTGCTCTTAATTAATCATGAATCCTTTACAAATGGATCAGAAAACTCTTCTTACCATGGATGGCTATAGCCAATGACAGAGTTTACACTTCCCTTTTATTCTGCACCATTTGCTCTGCCTCTTACTTATGGAATATGCTGTTTCCCCTTGGTTGAACTCAGGAGCTCTCTACATTCCTTTGCATTTTCTCACAGTTTATTATCTCAAGACCATGCCATAACAATTTTACTATTCCTGTTGTCTCTGCTTTCTGTATATATTGTACTACTTTGCTCTGTGCATAGCCTTGTTTCTCTTTGCTTCTTTCTTTTTCCTTAAGTTCTCAAAGTTACAGTTTCACATTTTGCTACCTATCTTCCTCTGAAACTAATCTTATGCCAACCCCTCCTTTAATAAACTGCATTTATGGACATACAAGAAAAAGACATCAACCTAGTTGTCACTTCCACCAGGAGTCTTCCTTGACACCCAAAGTACAGGTTAGGGTTGCTCAATCACAAGCAACAACAACTTTCAGCTAATAGAAGCACAACAAAATTTATAGGATGACGATGAAGGCTCTCAGAACTGATAATTAGGGGGAAAGTGCTGGCTATAGAAGCAGGAAGCTCAGCAACTATCTTATAACAGCAACCATTTGCTTTGGCTGCTTCAGTGGGGATGAATAATGAATTCCAATAGTTTCTTCTATATTTGTAATACTCACTCAAGGTGTGTGCTCTGGAAAAAAGCAACCGATTACTGAGTTAAGCTAATATACCTGTGCCCTGAATTAACTGGGCTGTGAAAAAAAAGAACTTGAACATTTTCATTTCTGTATGATGTCAGGCATATGAATTTACGATTCTATCAATACTCAATGGAAAGGTAATTCTCCAAAAGGAAATCCAGGAGCTCTAGGAAGGGAGAATAAAGCAAGGGTCCTCAAAGATACAAATGTCCACTATGTTGTGGCTTATGATCATTCCCACAGTACTCTATGCTTCCCTCCTCATGACACTTACCATGTTATCTTGCCTATTCTCTAAATCCTTCACTGGGTTCTAAATTCTGGGAGGGCAAAGACCATGCTTGTCTTGTTTACCACAGCATGCACCTTCTGGACTTAACACAGGGTTTGGTATGTATTTTAAATAAATGCTGAATAAATTAAAAAATATTTTTAACAAATTTGACTAAAGTTGTTGTGTTGCCAGTCTCACTATACTTCTGTGGCAACAGCAGAAAACCTACCTCAAATATACTTAACCAATAATGCAAATTTATTGAGTCATGTAAGTGAAAAGATCAGAGTTAGAGTAGGTTTTGGGTATCACGAAAAACCAATTTCTTTCTCTCAGCCTAGCCCTGGGCATGGTCAACATTTCCTCAGTAATTGTTCCCTCACCATCTTGAAATGGTTGCCAACAGCTACCAGAGCTACAAATGTCTTTTTTTTTTTTTTAATGTCCATCAGACAAGAGACAGATTTGGATCCAGAATTCCTGGATCAGAGTTGAAGAGAATAACTCCTTGATACACTGGTTTGGTCATATGCTTACCCCTGGACTAAATCCTTTGCCTAATAGGAGGAAATGAGCTTCTTTTTCAACCTGGTACTAGGTTTGGAGTCCCTTTTCCTGAGTTTCCTTCACTTCTTTTAATAATTTGGGAAGTGGCAGGAAGGAAAGATTTCTGGTAAGACTACCAACAAATGTCCATATCACCAGTCAAGCTTTATAGCCAGTAACGACCACACCCTGACCTCTTTTGGGTATGACCCCATCCCATAGATAGTACTATCATTCTCTTTAGTCTGCTATTCTCTTTCAGAATCCTAGAAAAGCGTATTAATCTTGCTTCTGTGGTTGAAGTGAAAAACAAACAAACAAAAAAACCCAGAAATGCTTCTGTGTGGTCAAGAAGAATTAAACTCTGAAACAACAGATCTTTTCTGTAGTAGCTTCCCGATTTTCTCTTTAATCCTTTCTTCTTTGCCGTGTCTGTCTGATGGAGATGGCAAGCAAACTTCTGCTTCTATCAAAGGTTGTTCAGAGACAGAAAAGTCTTAGTCTTAGTCCTTTGTAAATCCCTATACTCCCTTTTCTTAATTCCCACAACTACAATTTTGTCTTGCCAACACAATTACGGAGAGTGATTTACTGAGGCAGGGAAAAGAGAGAGCTGAAATAGCTTTTTGCCTAATCCCCAGAAGCCTTTATGTATTCCTCTTCAAGGGAGAAAAAATCCAGAGGGAAGCTTTATAGAGGATGTTCCAACAGCTGCATTTATCAAAATACCATAAAGTGAACTGGTTATTCAAGGGTATTAATGGAGTGCAGCCTTTAACCAATTCACCGTCTTATTTTTCACTTGTTAGCATCTTATCTATTATCTATTATGTGTTATTACTGTTTGCATTCAAAACACTAAACTAGGCACTTGCCCATCATGGGTAAAGCATCTGCTCATTGCTATTGTCTGAGAACTTCTGGGAAGTAGAGAGATTTCTTATCAATAAAGGCATCGTGTGTGAGAGGGATACAATATTAGTATAAATTACCCTAATTAAATATAAGGTACTTAAGTGCCCAAGTCATGACCAAAGTAAGGTAGCATAAATACTTTTAGTGCTTTAGTATTAGTGAAATGCCACCTTATACAAGCCCACTAGTTCTTAGAATTCTCCAGTTGTGCAAAATGAAAATTCTGTGGAAGGTGAATTATGTCTCTTACTTTCTGTCTGCAAGACAGTGTAATATCTTGCCACAGCCTTAAAGATGCTTTTAACTAATGGACTATTGTTAAAGGACTTTTAAAACTGGTTTGCCCTAGAATTGATATTTTACCAAATCTGAACTCAGTTGCAAAGGTTAAAAAGTGAATTTTATCCTATTTATTCAGACATCTATTTTAACATTTAAATAATTAAAGTTGAAAACCATGTCAGAATTTTAAAATAGTCAATAAAATTCAGAAAGTAGCTCATGGCAAGCAGAATGCTGGATTTTTGGTCTAAGAATTCATCCAAAACCAGTGACATTTTAGCCCCATGAGGTTGATTTTCTGAATAGGAACAAGTATTTTCTACTTGCAAACAATGTCCAACATCTGTTTTCAGGCTTTAATTTTCTTTTGCCTTCTTATTTTCTTTCTTCTTTTTTTGTTTTTCACCTAAAAATCAATGATCCCTAAGGATTTGTCAATGAATTTTTTTTCCTTAGGCAAGGAGCCTTTAATCAGACTTGCTGTTTTTTCAGGCTTACTCTACCCTTCAGAGGGATAGCAAGATTTTTGCAACAATTGTCAGCTGGTATGAATAGATTGTGATCATCTACAAAAAGCCTGTGAACACTTGCAGAAATTGGAGTGTTTTGTGTTTAACAGCACCTTAAACATAATTAGATGCTGGAGATGAGAGGGAAATGCTTCTTTTTTTTTTTTTTTTCTGTGGTACGCGGGCCTCTCACTGATGTGGCCTCTCCCGTTGCGGAGCACAGGCTCCGGACGCGCAGGCTCAGCGGCCATGGCTCACGGGCCCAGCCGCTCCGTGGCATGCGGGATCCTCCTGGACCGGCGCACGAACCCGTGTCCCCTGCATCGGCAGGCGGACTCTCAACAACTGCGCCACCAGGAAAGCCCGGAAATGCTTCTTAAGGCAACAAAACATCTTTGCGAAGTGTTCATTTCATTACATATTTTAAAATATGTATATCATGAACTTTGATGGCATCTGACTGAAAAATATTCTGTGAATTCTGAGGGGTGACTTCTGCCTTTGTAATGGCTCCCCGGAAACACTTCTAAGGGTTTATTTATAACTAATACTAATAAATGAGGTACAACTTAAAAAGTTATCCTTGAGAAGTGATGAAATTAACCCTCATATTTCACTTTCTGCCATTCATTTAAAAATTTTCTTTCAACTTTTTTTTTTTGTATTTTCCCTGTTCTTTCTAGATATTATGTCTTACAGGACTTTTTATTATCCTGTATCATAATACTGCTATTTTGTTGTAGCCTGTGGAGGGCATGCTATCAATCCCTGCAAAACCAAAACTGGTTTTGATATGGAGACTGAGGACACCATGCATGCACAAAGACAGTATGGAAAGGTTTATTACTCATATAATGAGACTTTGTGGGGAGAACAGGGCAGGCACCCAAGCAAGTCTGGGATTGCCTGAGCAAAGGGATGGATGATGGCTTGGGTTAGGGGGTAGGGTCACAGTGAGTGTTCCTGGAAGGGCTCCAAGCTTGTGAGCTTTGAACTTTCCCACTGACATCAAGAGAAGGAGCACCTGGGCCTTTTTATTGACTTTCTCAGATGAGGGCAAGAGGGAAGGGTCAGGGGTGAGGCCGGAAAGCTTTGTGTTCAAACATCCAAAATGGTGGGAGGCTCTTTATTACGATCGCTCTAAATGAAAGTCTATTTTTCATAAAAAATTTTAAAAGGAATCAAAAACATTTATGAGGTTAAAAACCAGGTGCATTATGGGGATCTTTGAATTTTAAAAAATATTTTGACATAATTTGAGACTTACAGAAAGGCTGACTAACATTGTTCTCCCCAATTCTTCCCTCTGAGAGTCCTTGGAAAAGTTGTGCATGAGAGTCACAGCTGGTCCTTTTTGCTGTCATTCCTCTCTAGTGTCTATTGCTCTACTCTTCTTCTACTCCATGACAGCTGCTGCCTTCTCTCCTATGGTGGCTGCCTGTATTGGTACCCTTGTGTTGCCAACCTCCTCTAAACCCCTGACTTCCATGACCTTTTGACAATAAAGCTCCTTCAGCTTCTTGAGACCTGCTCAGTTTACTTAGAGGGTTTCCCTGTGGGACAACTGTTGAGCCTCTAGGTACACCTTAATCCCCCCTTACATGTGAGCTCTCTCTTCTTCCTTCTTGAGGTTGCAGGGTGGAGAGAGTGTTTCAGGAGGGGCTGGGTCAGGCCAGCTAAGTAGCACCTCATAGTGGACCTGGAATCACTCTTCCCTCTGCATTCCAATCCTTGTTGCCCAGTCTCACCCATTTTGCCAGACTTCTTCACTCAGGTACTTTTTATCTTTTTGAAGCTCCCCCCTTTTTAATCTCTTTCCAAATCAGCTTCCATTGGGACCCCCAGTCCATTAGATAGTTGTTTGCCTACCTATACCTCATTTATGGGCTGTGTTCAAATTTCTTACCCATAGGACTCCTGGGCCCCAGGCAAGTCAAGGATGTGGCTGAACATTTATTTCAGAAGTCAAGTGAAAATGTGTTTAAAAAGGGAATGTGAGCTATGTTATATGTATTGATAGACTGAGTAAAATGAGGCCTGAGAATTGATAAAGCTTGGGAAAGTAGAGGTCATTGCTGACCTTGGATTTTGATATTTTCAGTGAATTTGGGGGAAAAAATCATCATGGAGTGTGTCCAAGTGAGAACATGAGGAGTGGAAGTGGAGACTGTTGAATGTGAACAATACTAAGGAACTGTGCTGTGTGAGAATCACAGGAGAGAGAGAAAAAGAGACAGAAACATCATTGCATTGCAAAGGCAATGCTTTGAGTAGTTAAAAACGAATGTGATTGAAAAGAGTGATGACACAAGTGAATGTATGTGTTGGCCTTAGAGAGGAGCATGAATCATTTATCCATTGTAACAGGAGGGAAGGCAGAGGAAATAGGGAAATAGGGACAGATGTTGGCAGTTTTTTTGGCAACACTAGGAGAATTCTCTACTGATTGTTTCCATTTTTGCAGGGAAATGAAAAGCAAGTCACTAGAGTATACTTATGCTTAGGTTGAAGGTGTATAGTTTATGAGATCATTTGGGTTAAAGTCTTCACAATTTTTTCCTTTCAAGGTCAGAATTCTTAACATAAGAAACCATGTATGTGAGGGAGATGCACTTGAATCAGGTGGGCCCAAATCAGAGAAATTGCAAATTGGTGACTCACCACCTGGAGTAGTCCTGTAGATGGATTTTTTTTTTTAAGCCTTTACACAGTCACAACATTTTAAAACTTAGTTTTCATTATTTAAATATGAGGGGATTTTATATTTAAACCAAATTTCATATCTCTCCTTAGAAAAATGGATTTCCTAGTTGCACTGGGCCTGCATTCGTGCATGGCAAGAGTAGGATGGAGTTGAGTAACACTGAGCCTTTGGACAGGGCACTCCAGTGTTCTCTAGTCCCTAACACACCCCATTATTATCTTACAATTGGCTTGATTTATTCCAATAGTTTGCTCCTGTAACGGATTTGAAACTGAGACACAGGCTTTGCACTGTGCAACTCCTGGAAGCACCATTGTAGCTTCTGTGAATGGCACCCCTGGAGTTGTGTCCATTGGAAATCCTTGGCCTGACAAATATTTGCACTTCCTTTCTTGATGTCCACATTGAGGTAAACAACTGAAGAACACTCCTAACAGACTGGTTCTCATACCTAAATTTATTCTATTTGTTATGCCACATTTTTCTTAAGAAAAAGCTCTTCAATGTAATTTTCCTTCAGGGCCCGTACATTCCTTCCTTCAGGGGTTCAATCCTATCATCCAAAAAGGTATATTCAAGTCCTAATTGTCAGTACCTGTGAATGTGATCTCATTTGCAAACAGGGTCTTTGCAGACATAATTACCATACAAATCAAGATAAAATCATACTGGATCGGGGTGGGGGGGGATCTCAATCCAATCATTGATGTTTTTATAAGAAGAGACAGAGACACAGAGAAACAGGCACAAATACACTCAAGGAGAAGAAGACCATGTCTGAGGCAGAGATTAGAGAGATGCAGCCAAGGATTGATGGCAATCACCAGAAAGTAGGAAGAGCTGAGGAAGGACTCTTTCTATAGCCTTAGGAGGGAGGATGGCCTAATGACACATTGCTTTTGGACTTCTATTCTCCAGAACTGTGAGAAAATAAATTTGTTTTTTAAGCCACCCAATTTGCAGTAATTTGTTACAACAGCCCTAGGAAACTAATACAGGGCCCATACTTCTAAAATTTTCTTCATTATTTTTTCCCTAAGAACCTTTGAAAACTCTTGACATTCATATTCATACTTTACCTTTATCTTCTTATTTGAAAGAGTTTTGATTTTCAGGATTAAATAAGGATCCTGCATTTGAATTATTCTTATTGCCTTTTATCAATGCTGAAGTAATTTAAACTCCATAGGCAATCTATACTCAATTTTCTCCAATAAAGTCTATACATGTCTTTAGGATCTATATAATATATTGATATTTATAGATTCCTAAATAAATGAGTTACTCTGATGTGTTCTTTAACTTTTGGACCATTAAGTGTATAATGACGATTATGCCATCCAGTGATTAAAGTAGAGCTTCATTCTGTTAGTACATTTAGAAAAAACTAGGAAGAACCTTATTTAAGTGTTATTTTTAGTGGATGAAGATGTAGACCAACAAAATGAGTTATTTCATAAAAATCAACAATTGTAGTGTTGTCTAGGGGTAATTTACCAAATGTAGAATTTATATTAGAAAAAGGATACTGTTCTACTTAGAAGAAACAAATGAAAAGAGATATTTTAAAATGTTTATCAAAACCTTTATGTGTTAATTAAATTTTGGTTCCAAACTTTGGAAATACCAGGTAGTAGCAACACTTTAAACTAGATTGTAGTATCACATGTAAAGACAGCAATAAGATAAAGAGTGAATATAAATATTGTGACAGATGACTTGCTCTAAGTCAAGAAAATAAGAACCATAGAATGATCCTCACTCTCCAGAGAGCAATGTATTTCTTGAATTTCTCTTACGTAACTGTATATTTTTGGTCCAATCAGAAAATAAGCCATGCAAAAGAAAATGCGTTAGGCATTGAGCTTTGTGAAAGTTACATTGTAATTACATGAAAAAAATATGAACATTTTATTAATTTAACATTTTGGTAACCAGAAAATTAATTGTAAGATGAAAGTCTTTCTTTCAAATGAATGACCCCATTAAAACATTTCATAATCTCCATCTCATTGAAGTAAATTCCACTGTTAAAAATCTTATGAATAATTAAACTGTTCTAATGATTACAAAGTTAGATATTTTGTTATTTGTCTAAGTAGATATAATAAATTAAATGTGGTAGCTTTAGGTGTATGAATGTCTAACTCGAACAGGGAAATAACTTTCCCAGAATCCAGAATTAGCTTTCTTAACAAGTTATCAAATCATAGATATATTATCTTTGGTAATAACATGTACAGTTACTTTTCAGAGATGTGTTAATATTCAGTCACAAGTAATGAATTATTGGTATGGTACAAAGCTAAATCCTTTTATATTTAAAAACTATTAATATTTCTTTATTATCATAGGGAGAGTTTGTTTTTAAGCTACCTGGACTCTTTTTGCTACTGACTTTCTATGTTGGAAGCAGCAACTGCACAACTATAGCAAAATATTTTTCTGCATATAGTCATTGTTATCATTAACAACCCTAATAATACCACCCTACCTAGATATGAATTTACTGATAATTATAATGCATAACAAGTCAGTCTCCACAGTATGACTGTATGAATCAGAACCAGTCTAATTCCATTTAGTCAATTCACTCTGTGATATGTTAGAACTTTAAAATGCCATGAACACAAAAGGCAATATTTAATGAGAAATTATTTATCCTTTATTTATCAAAATTTAACTGAACTCCTACTATGTTCCCAATGACCTAGAGCTTTATGAAGCTTATCATGTATGGAAAAATAATGAATGTTTCTACATAAGAGCTTTCGTTTTCTCAAGTTTTTACTGTATATAATAAATGGGTGCTATAGATTGAATGTTTGTGTACCTGTCAAATTCATGTGTTGAAACTTAATTCCCAATGTAATAGTATTTGGAGGTAGTGCATTTACTTGGTGATTAGGACATGAAGATGGAGCCCTCATGAGTGGGATTAGTGGCCTTGAAAAAGAAACCCTAGAGAGCTCCCTCATCCCTTTTACCATGTGAGGACACAGTAAGAAGACAGCCATCTGTGAACCAGGAGGTGGCTTCTCACCAGACACTGAATCTAAAGGGGTCTTGATGTTGGACTTCCCAGCCTCCAGAGCTATGAAAAATAAGTTTATGTTTTTTATAATCTACCCAGTCTATGGTATGTATCTGTTATAGCAACCTGAATGGACACTAAGTGGGGCAGGTGTAAATGTCTAGCTAAGTCAATACATTCTTTGTTCCTTGCTTCTATTGGATGGAACAGGTTAATCATTTTGCTCTTGTGTCAAATATTTTCTTTACAAAGTCACACTAATACTTAGTTCCTGCCTCACTCTCCCCATCCCAGGTACTGACAATGATAGTAGACAGTTTCTGCTTTACCCGGTTTCTCCTGATGTTAACATTTCATATAAATATGGTTCATTAGTCAAAACTAAGAGGTTGACGCTGGTACCTTACTACTAACTAAACTTCTGACTTTATTAGGATTTCACAAGTTTTTCCACTCACGTTCTTTCCCTGTTCTATAATTCAATTCAGGATACTACATTGCATTTAGTGGTGCATCAATTTTGTGATTTTTCTTAATTTTAAATCATGTTTTGACTAGAGAGTATACAATTTTGCTGCTTTTCTCTCTTCTGATTTACTTCAAAAATTACTGTGATTTTAAAAAGATTCTTTATGTCTATGGAACCACTCAATAAATTTACAGCTCTGCCAAGTTTCAGGATGTAGTTTTAAATGCAAAGTCAGAAAGAAAACTTTAGGAGGGGAGAATATGATGAACTCTTCTAAAGTTCGCAAGACAATTTGAATATCATAAGACCCAGTAGAAACATTTACTTTTCCCCTACAATTCCAGAAAAAACATTTTGTACTTCTAAGTTAGAAGTAAAAATTGATCTGATTGCTGCCTGACCTACAAATTCATTGTGTTCACAGAGATTGAATTCCTGTTTGTAGAAAATCAAACTGAAATAACTTAAAGAGTTATAAGATCAAAGTTACAGAGAGGTCTTGGTAAAACAGGTCAGCAAGAACACTGGAAACTTATACAGGATTCCTTGCACTGCTTTACTCTTCTGACATCTGTGAGCACCATAAAGATGAACAAGACGATGAGTGACACTGTCACTCTTATTTTTCCAAACTCCCCTGTATGTTAAATAATTTTAGTATCTCATAGATGAGTTCTCTTTTATTTTAAACTATGGAGATTTATTTATGGTCTATAAAGAATGTCTAGAGAAGTTCAATGATTTTCACTTTCCTCAAGATGAACATTTCATTTTTGTTTTATACTTAAGTAACTTTTATTCATTCATTTTATCATTACTGTTTCTAAAAATAGAAAAATTGTGAATATGGTGAAAAATTAAATTTTACCATCGAGCTTATAAGACAAACAGCAGGTACCCTCCCCTATTCCAGGCCCATACCCCAGAGGTAAATTCTTTTAACTGTCCCTGTTTTGGTTCTTCTGGCGGCTACATTTGAAAATCTAAACAATATGTTTACACTATCTTACTAGCAACTTAACTTCTCTCGGGAAAATAAGGAAACTTAATCTGTACTCAGGCATTTGCCTCTTCTATTCCAACCTAGCCTTTGCTATCCTCCCATGTTTTGATAGTCATTATTTTCACTTTTCCCACAAGTCACCTTTGCTATTTAATACTAGATTAAGCACCCAACTCTTGTTCCACTGGCTTTAGACAATGCTTTTATTTTTCTTTTCCCATTATGCACAACAGGGTTATTATAACCTTATTCCTTCCCCACTTCTTTTTCTAATAACTATTATGGAGGCTTTTATTGTTTTGTTGTTGAGGTTAATAACACTTACATTTTATTTTATAATTGTCTTGTATAACTTATCTATAGATTAATTTTAAAATATGAAAACCAGTAAATAGCATTCACATTATGGTCATAAAGCAAATCTTATTCCCTGTTGTTCCCTTAGGGTATGCTAGATTTGCATTTTCATCTTTAGAGGGCCAAAGTAATGATCCTTCTTTCACTCAAAAGAGAGTGTTCCTAGAATTGATATTTTACTACTCATACCCTATCAATTCATTCATTAATTTGCTTAACACATATTTACTGAGTGCCCAGTATGTGGCAGGTACATGGCAGGCAGTGAGTAAATAGTAGGGAGTGACACAAGTAGAAATCTCTGTCTCCTAGAAGTAGAGATGGCGTATAAGAGGGTGGTGGTGATTGTGGTTATAATTTAAAATAAGGTAGTTAGAAAAGACCTCCTTGAGTATCAGGTATTTGAACAAGTTATAAAGGAGGTGAGGGAAGGAGTAGTGAGTTTGTGGATAGGATAAACTTTAATTGTATTGAGTGTGCAGGGAGTGGAGGATTGTCTGAGTAATGTTAAATTTAGCCTTTGTTATAGACAAAACACCCCTAAATTCCATGGCCATAAAGTACTTCTCATCCTCTTCTGCTCGTCTCACCTGGGCTCATTCATGTGGGTTCATTAGGTTGGAAGTTCAGCTGGGATTGATGATCTCAAGTTCTGAGGCTCAGAAGTCAGGGCTGGACAGTCAGGAAGCCTGGGCAGTCTTCTTCATGTGGTCTTCCATGCTGGGCTTCTTCTCACGATGACAGAAGTAGGAGGATTCCAAGTGGATGAAGACAGGAGCTTCAAGAACTTGCACAGGGTCACTTTTGTGACATTCTGTTGGTCAAAATAAGTCACAAGGAGCAGTCCAGGGATGGGAAAAGAGATTCTACTTCTCAATAGGAGGAGCTGCAAAATATTATAGCTATGTTACTTTCGAGGTACTAAAGGTCAGTTGCCTCACAAATAATATGATGAGGGATATGTGCTGGGTATTAACTCTCATGCGAGTTCCCCTACTTTACTTTCACACAAGTATTAAGAGAAAACAAATTAATTTTTGGGCAATTTAAACTGCTTTTTATTGATTCTATGCATGAGAGTGTAGAGATGGGAGCAACTGGCATAGTGGTTAATAAAAAGATCTTCAGTTAATCTCTTTCTGTACCTTTACCTTTTCTTTATCTTCTATACCTGTACACCCTGAGGCTATGCCTGGTCATAATTACACTGCAAGAATAGGCTGCCTCATTCACTGCAGCCCAATTATTTGCATATTCTAGACTGTTGCCTTTTCCACTTTCTTTTTTTTCTAATATAAATTTATTTTATTTACTTTTGGCTGCATTGGGTCTTCGTTGCTGCACACAGGCTTTCTCTAGTTGCAGCAAGCGGGGGCTACTCTTGGCTGTGGTGCACGGGCTTCTCACTGCAGTTGCTTCTCTTGTGGAGCATGGGCTCTAGGTGGGTGGGCTTCAGTAGTTTCCACTTTGTTTCTTTATCAGAACCCTTCCATCTGATTTACGTCTTCTATAAATATGTTGCAATTTCTTGATGTTGAACACTCTCTCAATCTCTTTGTTAGTTGTGTTACTCATTTCCACTCTTTTTCTATGCTTTCTACTCTTTCTCAAGCGGCTGAAAGTATGGGAACTACATTTCTAGAATACGTTGGTTCAACAGTTTTGATGCAATTTATGTTCTAATAAGATGCACTCATGGAGACTTGGAAAGAAAAAGAGAAGCAGAAACCATTCTTCCTCTGGCAGTTGCATAAAGCTTGAGCAGATGTGTGCTTCTGCAGCATCCAGCTGGACTCCATGTTCCACTGCCAGTCATTGGCTTGGGGGTTGAGAGCAACTGTGGCTTTTTGAACTTGTATGGTGGTTTCCTGACCTCTTGATTACAGTTTGCTGCTTTGTGATCTAAAGAACTAGTAGCTGTTTATTCCTGATTTTTTTTCTTCGAGCCCTTCCAATTATTTTGTAAACTTCCTTTTTTTTCTGTATTAATTCCCTTTATGCTTGAAATACCTAGAGTTGTTTCTAATTTCTTAGTGGGTTCTTAAAGTTGTTTCTTTAAGCATTCCTTAATTGTAATTGTAAAACAAAAAACAAAAAATACAACCCTGCCCCATTGCGGGGTTGCTTCTGGTTTCTGGAGAGCTCACTCTCATCCTTTCTTGGGAGCATAATTTTGCTTTGCTTAATAAAACTCTTGCTACTTAAAACTGCTCTATGCCTCTTGACTGAGTTCTCTCCCTTGAGAGGGCAAGAGCCAAGGGAATTGCTGTTCCACTAGTGACAGGATAACTGCAAGTTTTTTTTTTTTTTTTTTTTGCAGTATGAGGGCCTCTCACTGTTGTGGCCTCTCCTGTTGCGGAGCATAGGCTCCGGATGCACAGGCTCAGTAGCCATGGCTCACAGGCCTAGCCGCTCCGCGGCATGTGGGATCTTCCCGGACTGGGACACGAACCCGTGTCCCCTGCATTGGCAGGCGGACTCTCAACCACTGCGCCACCAGGGAAGCCCGGATAACTGCAAGTTTTAATTCACTATAACCTGAATTTGAGCTAATGATATTTTGTTGGTTTATGCTATTTAAAAATCAGCCCGTTCTTAGTTTGGACTAATAGAAATGCAAGGAATAAATCATACAAAGTACATACCCGACTATTCTCTGTGCTAGACAGACTCTTTTGGCATTACTGTATTCAGTTTTGAATCATATTTTAAGAGACTTAAAACTGAGATTTGTCAAAGAGACAGCCATTTGGATTGTGAAACTGGTGAGGTCTAGAAACCATATTATTGGAAGAAGTATTAGAAGTATCTGAAATTTTGAGTATAAAGAATGAAAGACTGAAGGCAATTGCTCTTCTAGGAAGTCTTACATGAATCTCTGTGTTTGTCCAAAGGTCCCTCTTCTTTGCCTGTCCCACATACTATACATTCATTACCTCATTCCACTAAGAATTGTGTGGGATGCCTGCTATGTGCCAGGAGATGTTCTACACTGTGGGGCACATAGTAGTGAAGAAAACAGACAAGATTCCTGCTCATAGAATTGACTCTGTGGGCGTCACAGACATTAAACAAGTGCACACATTAGTGATAAGTGCTGTGAGAACGTAAAACAGGGCATGACAATAAAGAGTAACTAAAGAGGGGGTACTTTTTTATATCTTGGTTATAGAAGACCTCTCTGAGGAGATGACATTTGACATGAAATGAATTACAGGAAGATATCAGCCCAGATCTAGGATTGGCATTTTCCTTGCAGAGGGATTAGTAAGGGCAAAGGTCTTCTGTTGTAGGAATGAGCTTGGCTTGTGGAAGGAGCAAGGGATAGAATGGGAGGAGATGAAATTGGAAAGATAAACAGGGCTATTTCTTGTAGAAAGTTTAGACTGTGATAATGAGTTTGAATTTTATTCAAAGTGCATGAGAAGTTTATGGGAGGTTTAAAGTGGGAAATTCCATGGTCAGATTTGTAAACTATGAGGCTCTATGAGGTATATTGATTGTAGGGGGAAGTATGGAAGAAAGGAAACACTTAAAGCACTTCAGTTTTAGCATTTTCCATGTTATGTAGACCTTATTTGCTTATATAAATTCATTTTCCTCTAAACTATAGCTTCCTCAAGAACAAGAATCATATCTTGTCTATTTTTGAATGTCCAGCACCCAGAAAAATATCTGAAACCCAAGAGATACTCAATAAATTCTTTCTTATTCAATACATGAGTCTCTGTTTTTGTCCAAGGGTCTCTCTTAAGATTTTAACTTTATTCTGTCTGATCCCTTAAAGGGAAGAAATAATATTTGGAAGCTGATGATGTCTATTTCTGCCACAAAGAATAGAAGCAAAGAAAGCTGGTTTGTAACAACAGTAGAATGAAGCAGACATGTAGAGAGAAGCAAAGATCGAGACGTTTCTTTGTCACCTGTGGTACAGCTCAGCTAGTTCCAGTTTCTTCCTGTTTGTATTCTGAATTACAGGGTCAAGAGACAATACCCCAATCCTTATTATAAACTAGTTTTCGTCTTTTTGTGTTTCGTTAACTGGCATTGATCTCTGAAAAGAGATCCTAGGAAAGAGTCCTAGGATTAATTCTCAATTTTTATTTACTTACTGAATGATTTTAGGCAAGTTATGTAACTTCTTTAAGTTTTAGTTTCCTATTTCCTTAAAACACGTTTGACAAAATTGTAATACTTGAGGATAATACAAATTCAGATAATGCAATTAGCACTGAGTTATTCTCTGTCTAGCTTCTATTAATCATACTACATGTGGAGAGTAGCCATGATGGGATTTGAATGGGAGCAAAAGGACAGGTGAATGAATGACAGGCTAGCCTATTTTTGTGAGAGGAAGAAGGAGAGTGAGTCCCCAAGTCCCTAGCATTTTCTCAGCCCAATCGCCTCATATCTATTTGACCAAATGGGCATTGAAAGATTCCTGGAACTGCTGTCTATGACCTAGGAGTCCAAACCATCATTGTCAGACACACAGAGATATGTAAGCCAGAGTTGACAACTGTTATAATGTGATACCAAGCTACAGCTGGGACCAGGATGGCTGCATTCTGCATCTCACCCCTTCCCCCCAGCAAAAAAATCTTGTTCAGTCTCAACCTAGTCATTTAATTACACTTGCAATAACATTAGTTTATATTATGCAGTTGAAAGTTTTATACTTCACCTATTACATTATGGTGGGGTTTTTCTATAATAAAATCTACCAATAAATTATTAAGAGAATTAAATGAGATTATATATGTAAAGTTCTTGGTATGGGGCATTGTCTACCCAATAAGTGTGAAACCAATATCAATCATTATTATTATAATCCTCAAAATTATGGTTATTACAATTGAAAGGGAAACACATAAAGGAGTTGAAATTCAACATGGTTAATTCTAACATTTCTTATATATTTGGAGAAGAGCGTTAATACAAATGGCTGAAGTGATAATCTGTGAATTTCATTCGTGTAAATTATTTCTTCCTCCTCTATCCAGACTAATTGTGAGTTGGATGCATATTTAATATTTTCAGAAGAGGAACTGGCAGTAAGTTTGCTCTGCTGGCATTTTTGCTCATACATATGCTCTATTTATGTCTAGAGATGGTATTATTTTTACCTTCCTGTCATCACACTCATTTCTTTATAAGAGCAAACATTTCAAAATATGAATATTTTAGATTTAGTTTATTTATTTTAAAGCACCCATCTTTTTAACTTGTATTCATTTCCATTGATATATGAAGTCTGTAGATTTTATGCTACTTAGGATTTGTAAAGTAATTATTAAGTCTTTGATATTTATAAAGTATCTGAAGTTTTCAGAGTGATTAATTATTGATAATCCAAATGATTCAACCTATCAGGCCATAATAAATATTTAGTGATGCATTTCATGAAGTCTTTTTCATTATATTATTCTTCTGTGTTTAAATTTCTAGTGTGCTGTATTGCAATGAAATATAACCCACTTTTAGTAAATAGAAATTTTTGGTCCTTACAACATGTTAATGTTATTTTAAATAAACCAAGCATATAATATAGTTAATAACCATACATTTTTCATTCAAATGTAGATGACTTTAAATGTATCTTTGTTTGGGATTTTTGCGGGTCTGACATTCTTTATTAACAGCAAAAAATATATATTTTTCACCAAAGAGCTTTGGATGTTTTCACTGTTCTGACTAGGTATGTCTATCAATACAAAGTCACTTTTCAAAAATTGATTGGTTCAGATTAGTATTTGTAAAGAATTGTTAAGCTCAAAAGACAAAGTGCTGTTACCTGTCTCCATGGAATCAATGGTCCATAAACAAATTGCTATTCAATCATGAAAAATACCAACCTACTCAACAACATAAGCTTTTGCATCAGCAACTGCACTCAAACAATGAAATACTTATAATAATATTCTCTTTGTGTAAACATATTCAGGAGTCCTTGAAGAATACAGCTGTGTTAGCAGTATTATCCATTCATTAATTTAACAATTAAACATGTGTATATACTCTGTACATCATGGTAGATTCTGAGGATTTAACAATGGAAAGGACAGACATGGTTTCTACCTCTCAGAGTGTGTAGTGTGAGAGATAAATACAAGGCCAATTACCGTAAATGTGCTGTGATAATGAAAACACCCAGAACTAAGGTAGCACATAGTGAATATACCTAACCCTGTGCATATGTGTGTATGTGTGGTGGAAGGGGATAAATAGGAATTTGGGAAGTGAAGTTGGGGGAAAATGGTTGAAACAGAAGGAAGGGTCCATGCAAATGCTTCGGTTTTGAAAAAGGTAATTAGTAACAAAGAGAGGAATGAAGGGGAATGAGAAAAACGTTAAATGAACGGAATGTAACAAACAGTGCAGGTGTTTTAAATAAACATTAATGACTAAGTAAACAAATGAAGGTGTGTGAGCAAGTGGAGGAATAAGAAATGGGGGAAAGATACAGAGAATAAAAAAAGAATAGGAAGAAAACTTAGAAAAATATTAAAAATTAGAACATTTATGAATTTAATGTCTAAAAGGTAAGTGTGATAATGACAGACAAGGATTGGATAATGTGTTGTATGAGTGCTATTTAATATTATTTAAAAAATATCTTCAGTGCAGTTAAGAGATTCGGGAAAAATTGGACAGATTTATTATTACAGAACTTCTCAGAGCCTTTAATATTCTAAAGTTCTTACAGAAAGCAATATTACTGTGTAGCTTTTCCCCATATTTCTTGACCATGATTTTTTTTTTCTACTAGTACTATTTCCAGAGATTAAGCTTCTGAGAAACACCATGGGAAATATATGAACAGAGATATATTAAAAAAAATGGAAGGGAGATGGGGAATAAAGCAACCTTACTTGTTTTTCCTGAATTATAATATCAATTCTCCTTGGGCAAACCTCTTCCTGTCTCAGTCACATCTCTTCCTACCAGTGTTTGGTCTGCCATAATTTATTTTTCAAGCAAAAATCCCATGATGTCCTGTATGTATGTATATCTGTGTGTATACATATGCATATATGTACATATGTATATACACACCTATATACATAGGTATACATGCATACATTATATTTATATACCTTTGGTTCTCCTTAGAAATCAGTTTTCTAGCTTCAAAGGTAAATAGTACACACTAACCAAAGATATTCAACAATTTTGATAGTAGTTAAGAGTAGTCTACACACAAAAAAGTAGTAATAGAGGCATATGATTTAAAGTAAATATGAAAAAATTATAATAAGAAAAAATGCAAAAATGTGGAAAATGCTATAGAAATATTCCCCCAGTCTTCAAACATATTACAGCACAGAAACTCTTAAGGGATCACTAACCAGGGTGTTTATGCATGCCGTATGGAAATATTTCCTCTGCAGTGTGCCTGCATTGCTGTTTAAATGGAGAATAAATGTTATGTTAGCAATATTTTTATATAGCCTAGAATTTTATTCTTTAATTTTTTTCTCCATTGCATCTGGGTGGTAAATAAAAGATAAAATTCAACTAGAGAAGTAGTTATTTATATAATTTTATACAATAATATGATTTAAAAGCAAACTTTTACAATTTCATTCTTGAAAGAATAAGCAGTTGTTTCTTTTTAAAAAATAATAATCTCATTTGGTAGGTAGATATGTGCTGAAACAAAAATAATAAAAGATTTTATGGACTGTTATTCTATAACTTTGAGGTAATGCTGGACATACAATGAACCTTATACATTAAAGTGCTAATTCAAATAGAAAAATTCAGTAGTTTTGGAATTTCTAAAGCTGTTGTTCCTGGATGTCTATCCAGAGGATTTTGATAATGTACCAATTGCTTTTCAGGATTTTTGTCGACCAAATAAGAGTAAAGATGAAAATCATCTTAACATTGTTAACTTTTCTTATTATAAAGCACTGTATATTATAAAGCATACTTAATCACAGGAAAACTGGAAAAATAGAAAATTATATAAAGAATGTTAAAGTTGCAGATATCCAACCACCCATTCTTAACCACTCTTAACACTGAGGACTTCCCTGGTGGTGCGGTGGTTAAGAATCCACCTGCTAATGCAGGGGACATGGGTTCGAGCCCTGGTCTGGGAAGATCCCACATGCTGTGGAGCAACTAAGCCCATGCGCCACAACTACTGAGCCTGCACTCTAGAGCCTGCAAGCCACAACTACTGGGCCTGCATGCCACAACTACTGAAGCCCGTGCTCCTAGAGCCTGTGCTCCGTAACAAGAAAAGCTGCCACAACGAAGAGTAGGCCCTGCTCATCACAACTAGAGAAAGCCTGCTCGTAGCAATGAAGACTCAACACAGCAAAAAATAAATAAATTCATTAAAAAAAATAAGTGTTCACATTTATTAAAAAAAACCCCACTTACTGTATTTGTCTACACATGGATTCTATCTGCACTTCTCTATTTATGTTATAGACACACACCGTTTACTTTCAACACAGCATCACACATTGTATATATTCCAAGGCATATGTTGTTTTTTCCCCGCAGCTGCACTCTAGCCAGATTCTCTTGCCTACTCAGACATAAGTCCTGTAGTGTACCACATGGTATACACAGCTTGCTTCCTTTTCTGAGCTCTAGCAGCCTTTTCATGTTGTCACTTCTCCTAGATATCGTTATTGCATACTGCACTGCAAGCCTACAACAAACCCTCCGCCCTCCTCCATGGGGCCCCAGCAGAGCTGGTTTCTGTGGAACTCCTAAAGCATGAACATCCTCCTATTCTCTGGGCAGGAGGGAAGAGAAGGCCTTTCCCTAAGTCCTGAAAACTATGTTTCCCTCAGTATATTAAAGCTGTGAGGTTTGGGCTCCAATATATTGCAGATTTTTTTTTTTTTTGTAAAAAGGTTTTCTTTCTTTTTATTGTTTACTTATGTTTGCAACTTCATCCCTCCATGAAATGAGGGGGTATGGCTGGAGACGCATCTAAGTGACAACTGTCACTGTGTATTGAGAAAGTCCTCTCCTCTCACACCACTAAAACTTCATGATTTGGCCACCCTTATGACTCTCTGGTGCAGTAGTATATTACCCCTTGTCAGTTCTGTGCCTTCAGGGTACAGAATATCATGTTTGTCATAGGATAAGCCCTGAAAATGTGTGTGTGTGTGTGTGTGTGTGTGTGTGTGTGTGTGTAGGGTAGGTGTAGCATTTATGTATATGTATGTGATGAGATGTAGCCATTGTTTCCTGAATAAATGGTGATTATATTTGCAAAAAAATGCAGAAAGAAGTATACCTTTTGTTTTAGTATGAAGAAGCATTCATTTTTGCTAAATATAGCACTAAATTTTACCCCAGGTATTTCTCATATATATTAAGACACTAAAGCCCTCATATCACGGGAGAAACCAGTTTCCCACTGGTTTTCTGAAAGCATAAAACTATACTACAGTTCAGGTGCAAAGCTATGTCATAGGAAATTTTACATAAAAGGAATGCAGAGCTCCTTCTCAGAGTGAATTATCATTAGAAAAATCCCCAAAGAGGCTTTCAGTGATGTTGCCCCATTCATCCTCTTTTCGAGACTTTAGGAAAGGAAAAAAATCTATTGAAAACATAGAAAATGGCTAATTTCATGGAAGATAGAAAAACAACTCTTAGGAAAACTCCCAGTTCTCACGGAAACTTCTGATTCTCTTCAGTTGACTTTCACCATTTTCTGTCCAGTAAATCATATTTCACAGTGATCTTGGAAATTCTTTCCATGGTTTTGGGATATACCCCTGGGGCCCAAGTCATTAAATAGTCCTGTCAACTTCCACCAAGTAACTGTTTCTAGTCCCTGCCCAATGTGTTGCAAAGTTCTAGAACTACCATCCTTTTTGGGTGTACAAATGAAATATGCCTGTCTTCATCCCCAGAGCCTCACCAACCAGGGATTTCCAATGTGCCAAACTCAGCTGCCGATCATTTTTAAAAAATGCAAGCAATTTTCTTTAAATAGCAGACACTGTTCAACTTATTATCTACCATATTTTGAAATTTCCTAAAAGCCACTATGTAAGCATAGATGCAGATTTTACTGTTAGCCATGATAATATTAAGTAAAAGATATAATTCATGTTTATAATATATAGCTTTTCATTAATAACCTGTTAAATTGCTTCTAAGTTGTTAAATATTAATATTTATGAGTTAAATATCACTAAAAAATGTTTCAATTTTCTCATGTTACTGCAAAAATTAAAGTAGAAAATATAAAATAAAAATGAAAATGTAATAATACTTTTTCAAAACACTTGAGAATAATTTTTAATCAATAAAGTCTTGGTTATTGAGTTCATACTTAATAAGGATGAACAATATTCACTTAAGCTGTTCAATTACGCAGTGGCCACCCCAGAATCATTAGATATCCTTCTGACTTCTCATCAAGTCATCTTTTCCAAAGGGCAACTGATTTTTGCTGCTTGTTATAATCCTTAATTTATCTATAGGTGACTCTGAAACTCAGGCTTTTAGGTCAGTCGTGTCCGTGGTGATGTTGTTTTGTAAACATTAATAGATATATGAACCCATATTGTTGTCTAAGATTAATGGATAGAACATCAATCAGGAACCCTTAATTCCAAAAGACAACTGGATACAGGGAGATCAAAAAAAGAAAGACGTGGTTTTGCTTTGATTCTGGGCCCATGAATTGGCACTAGAGAACTGTCTACTTGTATGCATCATGCTGGGATCTTTGAGATGGCAACAGTATGACTGTGGCCGCCAATGGACTGCAATCCACATTTATGTCCAGCCATATTTTGGGGCCCCCAAACTAACAGTGGCGCTTCCTGCACACACAAGAACCCACATGCCCCAGTCAGGCAGAAAGCCAAGTTAAGTTCTCAGGACACAAAACGAGACAAACAAGAAGGCGATAGCTGGCCCTAGGAATATGTCGACAACCAGTGGGTGCCCGAAAGCAAATTCACAAGTCACGATTCGATTCAGAATAAATCTTACAAATGTTTTTGCCTGCCAATCTGAATTTGGAAAGAAAGGAACAACGAGAAGTTTTCCCTTGCTCTCTCGACGAGGCACCACAGATAGAGATCTAGGAGAGCTGACTTTGTTAGGAATTCTTACCCTTTTTTTGCTTCTGCCAGTTTCCCCAGGATTCTGTAGGCTCTGGAGTGAGTGGGGTGTCCCAGCAAGCCTCATCCTGGTCACGAAAAACTGAAGAGGAGGAAGAATAGTTTTCCCTCTACGCCTTATAGTGAGTGCTAGCCTGAGATCCCTTTTTCTCTAAGGCAACTTGTAAATGGATACTTTTATCAGGTTAAAAGTTCTCAGCTGTGGCCACTATAATGCAAGATTATCCTCAGCTGTGGCCACTATAATGCAAGATTATCCTGGGTAAGGATAACCTGCTTGTTTGGACTTAAAATTTTATTCACGTCACTCCTCTCGCTGGGCCCAATCCTGCTTAAGTCAGACCAAGTCTGACCCGGAACTAGTTCCGTAGTCCCACCTCCCTACCCGGTCGCGTTTCTAAGTCGGACCCAGTTCGCCTCCGACTGGATTCCAGACCGAGTCTAGAGAAAGAAATGTTTAAATGAAGTCTAAAAGCTTCTGAGACAAAAGACTTCGAGACTCCAAGAGGGGCGGACCCAGCACCTCCTGAGGCGGAAGAGGCAGCGAGCTCAGGGCTCAGCAGGTACCACGTCTGGTTGCTCGTTGCTCCTGGGGCCGTCGGGGGTCTCCTTCGCTCCCCGCTTCTTACTGTTACTAACAGAACTGTTAAAAGATAAACTGAGGCATAGAAAACATTTTTTTTTTTTTTTTTTTTGCGGTACGCGGGCTTCTCACCGCTGTGGCCTCTCCCTCTGCGGAGCACAGGCTCCGGACGCGCAGGCCCAGCGGCCATGGCCCACGGGCCCAGCCGCTCCACTGCACGTGGGATCCTCCCGGACCGGGGCACGAACCCGCGTCCCCCGCACCGGCAGGCGGACTCTCAACCACTGCGCCACCAGGGAAGCCCTAGAAAACATTTTTTTTTTTTTTGCGGTACGCGGGCCTCTCACTGTTGTGGCCTCTCCCGTTGCGGAGCAACAGGCTCCGGACGCGCAGGCTCAGCGGCCATGGCTCACGGGCACAGCCGCTCCGCGGCACGTGGGATCCTCCCAGACCGGGTCACGAACCCGTGTCCCCTGCATCGGCAGGCGGACTCTCAACCACTGCGCCACCAGGGAAGCCCCCTAGAAAACATTTTAAGGGTTTGAGCAAAAATCAATTTGAATCGGGCAGCATCTAGTCTAGCAGATAGAAAGGAGCTCCGGGCAGTTGTTCAAAATGAAAGACTTTCGTAGGCAGAAGGGAGCAGGAACGAGGAAAAATAAAGTAGGGAGAGAAGCGGTGGGTTAATGCATAGTTACCTTCCTTCAGGGGATAGCAGGGGTCTGTCAGGCAGGTGACCCCACTAGTGCTGATCAGGTGGTTTCTGATTGATTAGTTTAGTTTTCCTTCTAGGAGAGCCGAAACTGTGATTGTCTCAGTTTGGTGATGTGGGACTTAAAATAAACAACTCCATTTTGGGCTGGTTGTCTTGTTTTTAATACTTTATGGCTTATATGTAATGTTATGCTTAAAAGGTCTTCCTCATAATTGTAACTTAATTAAATATTTAGTGCTTTCTTGAATATTTTGACCTTAATATATCATATATTTGTTTTTCTTTTCTAATTTTTTTGGTAAGAATACAAAAAAGATCCAGCTGTATAGTATTTTTTTCCAAATGACTAGTTGATATTCTCAGCATCGTTAGTTGATTTATCTATCTTCTATTTGGAATATATATTTTCCAAATTTCCTGTTTAATCCATCTCTGAAGACTATTTCAGTGATCTATTTGTCTATTATAGTGTTTCTCAAATTGTGTATTTTTTCATTAGAGAAGATGTCCCCTTAGCCAATATGATTGGAATTACTATTTCCTCATTTAATAATAAAAAAAACTGGTTAAAGCAGAAAATCATTAAAAAATACATAACACCCTAAATATTTTAAGTTAAAACATATGAATGCACATTTGCCAGTCTGTTGAATTAGATCTTAGGCATTTTCTTTGACTGTGGTTCTACTGTTAATTTTTGTGTCATCAATTTTGCGTTAATGATGCTCTTATACCTTTCTTTAAAGTAGACAAGTCTTAGAGGAAGACCTTTAGGAGTAATCCAAGTGAGAATCCTTCTAGCTTTTTATGATTTTATTCTAATCTGTTGGAGTTTTCTCATCCACACTAGTTCAAAATATTTTTTCAGCAATTTACTTTTATTGTATTTTTCTAAAACATTTAACTTAAATTTCATAGAAACAGTCTTCTTTTGGAACTTACATTTTATGGGTTTACATAATATTTGTCATGGTCCAAGCGCGGGATGGAAGAAGAATTTCCAGACACTAAGTATTTTAGAAAAGAGTGAGTTTATTGAGAACAAAGAGCAGAGTTAGTGAGGGGCTCTGCAAATACACTGGGCCGACCTCCTGATAGACCAGGGAGAGCCGACCCCCTTTGTGGGCTAGTAGTCAACTTTTTTTTTTTTTTGCGGTACGCGGGCCTCTCACTGCTGTGGCCTCTCCCGTTGTGGAGCACAGGCTCCCGGCGCGCAGGCTCAGCGGCCATGGCCCACGGGCCCAGCCGCTCCGCGGCACGTGGGATCCTCCCGGACCGGGGCACGAACCCGTGTCCCCTGCATCGGCAGGCGGACTCTCAACCACTGCGCGACCAGGGAAGCCCCTAGTAGTCAACTTTTATAGCCTCAAAACAAAGAAAATTTCTGCCGGCAGGATGGCATTAGGTGATTGGTCAGGATGCTACAAGGTTACTACATGGTGATTATTTTGCCTAATATGGAGTTGGGGGGCTGTCCGATTTAGATTAGGAGACCCATGGCAACAGTTGCTATGGGGGCTTGGTTAATTTCGGAAGTTTTGTCCTGTGTCCTTGATGTAGAGTGTCCTTGATGTAGGGCTCCATGTTTCCCCCTCTTTTTATTTATGGGCCAAATCTTTGGCCCCTTAACACACTGCTCATGACTAACTATCTGCCTATCCCCGTCTCAGGCCATAGGAACCCAGGTTACTGGTGAAAGGGGTGATGACCATTCCTAGCTTCTTCCTGCTGGACAGGGGCGTTGCGGGGCCCTGAGTCCCAATGCCTGCTCTCTCTCAGGGTGTATTTACAGAGGGAGATAAGAACCTGTCGAATGATAAGGTGGCTTGTTCTGATGTAGTCCGTGTGCCAACTGACTGGTATCCTTGTTGTAGCACCATCTGGAATTGAATCTTTTGAACCTGTCGGGAGATGAACTTAGATAATGTGTTAATAATGTAGGGACTAAACAACAAAACAAAGGCTATCAAGATTAATGGTCCCAGCAGGGGCAATAGCCATGTCCATAACCAGATCCCCATAGAGGAGAGGAGGTTGGAAAGCAAGCTGGGGCCCTGTCCTGTTCTCTCTTTTAAATATTCTATTAATTTGATGTTTTTCTTTAGAATCTGAAGGTCTTCTTCAACCTGGCCAGAGGTATTAATATAGAAGCTGCATAGTACGGCACAGACACCCCCTGCCTCATCTGTTATAACATTAAGGGCCCTCCTATTTTGTAAAACTACCTTGGTCAGAGAGCCTAGGGCTGACTGCTGTTCCTCAGTGGCTGCTACCGTAGCCTTCCAAGATTCCTGGATTATGATGGTGAGATTGAGGACGCTCCTATCTAAGAGGGGTATGCCTGCAAACCAAGAGAGCCCTCTACAGACACTATGTATTATTTTGGGCCGATCAAGAATTGGGTTATCATAAGCATGTCCCCGCCAATCAGTGGTTCATTTTTGTCTCTCCCGGACAGGTCTTAAGGCCTCCTCGAGGAAGGACCCAAGGTTGGGAATGCCTCCTGAGGAAGCTAAATCCTTTATAGTCATAATGGTCACCTCTGGGACTGCAGCAGTAATAGTACAGAAGCCCCTCCAAAGTGTGGGAAGATCCAGATAGGCCCCATTACCGGATAGAAATGAAAATCTGGTGTCCCTCAAGGATTCCCCCGTTGTGGGTCCCCAGAGCCAGGCCCTGACCTTTTGGGAGTTTTCCTCTGGAAATAGACTGAGGTCCCATGGCCTAGGCTTATATTGGGAAGGCCAAACTCCAAGGAAATAATCATCTACACATAAAGGGGAGAATCCGGGCTCTGACTGATTATGAGTGTGACGGGGAGATTGGCAAACAAATTTCTGAATATTAGCTGAATTATGTTATATTTTGGAGGAGAGTCTTGTCGGGAGGTTTAACTAAGTAAGTGTCTGGTGGTCACACCAATCCCTACATATTTAGTTCCCAGGGCCGAACTTTTTTGGGGGATTATGGTCTTCATTAGTATATTTCTTAGTTGCATTTTTCCTTGAATTTCCCCAACACAAAGTGAAATTATGTTCATGTACATCATATTCATCCTCCTCTGACCAGAGATCCCACTCCAGGCTTGTCTGATTAAAATTGAGGGTGTAGTTACAAAGAGAGTCATTTAGCCAGCTCCAAATGGGTCCCCATCCATCCAGGTTGGAAATAGTCCTTTAAATTATGTCTTTTCCAGTGTGTATAATCCCCTGATTGTGGGTCATGGGGCATCTGATTTTCATCCAAAAATAGATTACTGAGATAAGCTTCAGAAACAAACTTAGAGTGTCCTTTAATAATTCAGTTAAACTTTTTAGCAATATAATATTACAGCAAGGTACTGTCTGGGAAGTGAGTCTTGGTAACACAGACCTTAATGAACAAAACTAGAATTTAATATTCAGTGAAACGTAATTTTTTTTTTTTTTTTTTCCATTGGGAGGGCATTAACCCTGCAGCCAGGGAAGACTTATCCCGTCAAATAAAAAAATGAGGATTGTCAGGGAGGCAGAAAAAGCCAGGCGGCCGTCTTGGATTTCCCATAGCCCTGACTGTTTGATTGACAGCTGTTGTTTACCCATCTTAAATTCCCTGATTTAGGAGTAGACTGCTGCCATATTTTAAGGATATCAGGATGGCAAAAGTCTGGCAATGAGGGGTTAACTTTTGTAGAAGCAGAATGAACTTTACATGCAACATAATCTTCATAGATCATTGTGAAATACTACTTATTTACTCAAGCAGAGTAACAAAAGGATTTTAAAAGCAAATGTAAATCACTTAAATGCAAGGTAATTCACATAGTCTGTTACCAAAAGCAGCATTCCAAGAAAACTTTGTTCTCTTAACAGAGAGAGAGAACCAAATTCCAGTCTGGTACCAGCTTATGTTAATCACAAAATTTATTTACCTAATTAATTTTAATTCAATCTTAGAAAGTCCTTTCTATAAATCTTGAAGAGGTAGTATTTTTGCAAAGGCAGTTCAACATCTTAAGAAAACTTGTACCATGTATAAAACTCTTTTCTCAGGGTCCATTTTCCACAAACATTTTTTATCACTTTCTGTATCCATCACTTTATTTTCCCATTCAGAAACAGTCACCTGTAAGTCAGTCCTACTTCCTTTTTCCTTAATAAAATGTAATTCCATTCCTCATACCTTTTTTACTGAAAACATACATCCTACTTTCCTTAAGCAACCATGAACTGTCCTTTATATCAGCTCTCTGTAGATTAGTAAACATACATCCAAATAATAATTTTTGAAGAATGTGCTTTCTTATAGAAAATATCTCAGTGTGGCACCAAACACATTTTTAAAATAATTCCAAACCTTTTGTTTCTATCTAAAAGGAAGATAGTGTTCAGTAATTAATGTTTCAGTATCTTATTTTATTTGGAAATGGACTAGTTATTTAATAAGCTTCCATCCTTTAACTTAATTTAGCATAACTCTAAATGTTTTAAGTTGTTGAATATCTGGAGAGATTATTCTTAAGTAGACATTCCTAAAACATAATTATTCCCAAAAAGTTCACCCGAAGCTCTTATCTCATTTGTATTTTCTTTTCTTAAAAGTTTCTTCACATTGAGTTATTTTCATTGCTGACAAATTTGCAACAGATATAATAAGAGCATATTTAGTTTATATTATATCTAGGCACAATAAAAGTATTATACTTAATGTTGATGGCTCAAAAGACATGTCTATATTAATTAGATCAACAAATGTAACCATTAACACCAGGTATTAATTTAATATTTCTCAGTTCACATGAATCTGAAATTTATTTAGCTTATTTTTTCTTGTATTTAGAATTGTTTGATTTGTAAGCACTTACTTTTCTTTTAAGCCAATTAAATAGAGCTCATTTACAAATTAACCTCAGCAATATTATCCAAAGACAAAGACACATACTGAGACATACACGTATATCCAGACAGTCAGAGATCTCATAGTTTCCACTTGAGATTTAAAATGTCTCTTTGCCTCTTTTTTTTTTTCTTGGCTTGAAGTTCTACTAATTAACCCAAGGCTGAAGTCTCAGGCAAAGTGGGCTGTGTTTGTAGCTCAAAGACAGGATAAGAATAAACTTCAAAGTTTTTCCTAGGCATCTTTTTGTTCTCTCTGGGTCAGGATTCTGAAAAAAATATTTCAACAGGCTAGCTCTTCTAATTGCACATGCAAAAAGAACCCCTTTTGCAATTTCAAAAAAAGTTTTATTTTAACCAGTTTTCTCCAGAGTCTAAAGAATATTGTGGGCATCCTGACTGAAGGAACCTAACTTGTTTTGAATTTGGGAAATGTCAGACATGGGAAAGGGATAATGGACTCTAATAGTGCCCATGTCTCCATTAGCTACTTCTCTTAAGGGAAGCATGTTAGAATCTGTTTCCTGGCGTTGGGCAGTCCTCGATCTTGTGTGGGGAGGAGAGAGAGGGCTTTCGCCCTGATAAGGGGTTGGCTGTTGGGGACCGGTGGATTGAGGAGGGGGCGGGGGCTGAAGTGAGGGGGGTTGATGGGGTGGGGGACAGGAAAGGTCGAGTAGAGGGTCGTCTAGGAGATCTGACGGAGAGGGAGACAGAGGGGGACTGGGGGATAAGGCGGCAACAGAAAGACGCATGTAACATGAGTCCCTCAGATCTGGATTCTGACTAAGGGCCATAAAGGTCTGGACCTAAGGAACCTCTGAATCATTTCCTTGTTTCTGGCAAAAGAGATCAAGTTGGAGGATCATGTTATAATTTAGTGTGCCGTTAAGAGGCCATTGTTCTTGGTTCCCCAGTTTATACTGCGGCCAAGCTGTGTTACAAAAGAAAATGAGCCTCTTCTTTTTGAGATTTTCAGGGTCAAATTTTTCCAGTTCCTGAGGATACAGCCAAGGGGTGAGTCTGAGGGAGGCTCCCGAGACGTTCCAGAACCCATTCTTAGCCTGTGTGCCATAAAATGGGGGTCCTGAGAGTCACCGGCTGACAGAAAGGTGTCCTCTTTGTCCCAGTGATCTCTCCATGAGACAAAGGCACAAAATGGGCCAACCGTCCCAACAGTCATGTCTGACTGTGAGAAGTGATCCCTGAGCATGCGACTGAGGCACAAACTGTGCAACTAAGCACCATAAGACTCGGGAAGGGAATGAAAGAAAAGAGAGAGAGATTCCTGGGACCCCCTGGGTGACTCACCGTTTGGCGATTCCCTGAAACGTGAAAAAGCACTCCTGGGTTGGCTCAGAGGCAACCCTAGGCTCCTGTAAGTCAGTACCGACTGAGAAAAAGGTGAAAGTAACAGAGAAGACAGGCTGAGGAATCACCCTCACAGTCCTGCTGGGAAGGCGGCGGCCAAGGGGAGAGGGCTCAGTGTTTTGCTTGAACCAATATGTGCCTCACGGTGCATGGAAATTGTCTTGCTGAGAGCAGATGCTCTAACAGCCTGGTCTGTCCTGTGACCCCCTTACACTTTGACGGGAGCTTCAAGCGCCAGGTGCCCTAATGGCTTTTAAATGCCTGACCTGTGCCCGCACAATATCAGTCGGCCAGTCCTCAGTCAGAAGGAAGACAGAGGGACCCTCACCCGTTCTGGGTGGCAGTTACAGGGGCGAAGTGAGCCGTGCAGCCTTTGGAACACACCAGGGTGTGGCCCTGGCCATAGTTCCTCTGTTGCTTCCATGGCAGCTTGCCTGTTCACAGAGGGTCTCAAGAAATGAGGAGAGGAGGCCGGGGAGGAGATCCCTCCAAGAGATGTCCCCGTACAGGCCACCAAAATGTCGTGGTCCGAGTGCGGGTTGGAAGAAGAGTTTCCAGACACGAAGTATTTTAGAAAAGAGTGAATTTATTGAGAGCAAAGAGCAGAGCAGAGTTAGTGAGGGGCGCTGCCAATACAGCGGGCCTACTTCCTGACAGACCAGGGAGAGCCAACCCCCTTTGTGGGCTACTAGCCAACTTTTACAGCCCCAAGACAAAGAAAATTCCTGCTGGCAGGATGGCATTAGGTGACTGGTCAGGATGCTACAAGGTTACTACATGGTGATTATTTTGCCTAATATGGAGTCCAGGAGTGGGGGGCTGTCCGGTTTAGATTAGGAGAGCCCATGGCAACAGTTGCTATGGGGACTTGGTTAATTCTGGAAGTTTTGTCCTGTGCCCTTGATGTAGGGCTCCACAATATTTAATTAAATTAGGTAATTATTTGGTGTAAATAGGCATAAACAGTTCTGAGTTTTTATTTTGCTTCTAAGAAAGGAAACAATGGACTCACCTGTGGGAACAGAGTGTGAATGCAACAGTGTGGTCCACTGGCTGGGTTTTCAGTATGCAGAGAGCATCAGATGATATGTTTCATAGTGAAAATAGAGTTCATTAGTTAAATTGGTAGATTAGTTAAGGGAAGGATAGTTATACTTCACTTGTGTTATTATCATCTGGGAATCTCATTTTAAGAAATGCATATTTTCACACTCTAGCCCTGACATAGAAAGTCAGAATTTTTAATGTTTGACCCACAGGGAAATTTCAGAGTTAACATGCATCCTAGGTAATTCTTCTGCATTATTTGAGAGCCATGGGTACATAACTTCACTTATCAAGCTACCCTAATTTATGTCACTCTATTATATTTTAGTATTCTGTAGGGCTTCGCCCTCAGTCTTCTTATTTTTCTTGGCTAGTTCTGCATGTATATTTTAACAGATCAAAGTTAAAGTTTTATTTTCAGATTATTTCATTTCAGGTTATATTGATTCAATAGATTAATTTAGAGAGAATTAACATCTTTACAATGTGACATTTTGATTTCCACAAGCAAGTTATGTGTTTCCATTTATTCAAGGCTTTTTAACCTGCCTCACTAGGGTTTTAAGGTTTTCTTTGTGTAAGCCCTACACAATTCTTGTTAAATTTCTTCCTAAATGTTTTAACTTCTTTTGTTATTCCTATAGAAAAAAAGGTCGATTGAACTTTAACTGTTCTAACTCACTTTGGTTTATATACTGAAAAGCTATTGCTTTTATATTTTGATTTTGTAATGTCTACTGATACACTCTTTTTTTAAACATATTTATTGGAGTATAATTGCTTTAAAATGGTGTGTTACTTTCTGCTTTATAACAAAGTGAATCAGCTATATATACATATACATATAACCCCATATCTCCTCCCTCCTGCATCTCCCTCCCACCCTCCCTGTCACACCCCTCTAGGTGGTCACAAAGCACTGAGCTGATCTCCCTTTGCTATGCGGCTGCTTCCCACTAGCTATCTGTTTTACATTTGGTAGTGTATATATGTCCATGCCACTCTCTCACTTCGTCCCATCTTACCGTTCCCCCTCCCCGTGTCCTCAAGCCCATTCTCTACGTCTGCGTCTTTATTCCTGTCCTGCCCCTAGGTTCTTCAGAACCTTTTTCTTTATTTCTTTTTTAGATTCCATATATATGTGTTAGCATACGGTATTTGTTTTTCTCTTTCTGACTTACTTCACTCTGTATGACAGTCTCTAGGTCCATCACCTCACTACAAATAACTCCATTTCGTTTCTTTTTGTGGCAGAGTAATACTCAGTTGTATATATGTGCCACATCTTCCTTATCCATGCATCTGTCGATGGACACCTAGGTTGTTTCCATGTCCTGGCTATTGTAAATAGAGCTGCAATGAACATTGTGGTACATGTCTCTATTTGAATTATGGTTTTCTCAGGGTATATGCCCAGTAGTGGGATTGCTGGGTCGTATGGTAGTTCTATTTTTAGTTTTTTAAGGAACCTCCATACTGTTCTCCATAGTGGCTGTATCAGTTTACATTCCCACCAACAGTGCAAGAGAGTTCCCTTTTCTCCACACTCTCTCCAGCATTTATTGTTTGTAGATTTTTTGATGATGGTCATTCTAACTGGTATGAGGTGAAACCTCACTGTGGTTTTGATTTGCATTTCTCTAATGGTTAGTGATGTTGAGCATCCTTTCATGTGTTTGTTGGCAATTTGTATGTCTTCTTTGGAGAAACGTCTGTTTAGGTCTTCTGCCCATCTTTGGTTTGGGTTGTTTGTTTTTGTGATATTGAGCTGTATGAACTGCTTGTAAATTTTGGAGATTAAACCTTTGTCAGTTGCTTCATTTGCAAATATTTTCTCCCATTCTGAGGGTTGTCTTTTCGTTGTCGTTTATGGTTTCCTTTGCTGTGCAAACGCTTTTAAGTTTCATTAGGTACCATTTGTTTATTTTTGTTTTTATTTCCATTACTCTAGGAGGTGGGTCAAAAAGGATCTGGCTGTGATGTATGTCATAGAGTGTTCTGCCTGTGTTTTCCTCAAAGAATTTTATAGTGTCCAGTCTTACATTTAGGTCTGTAATCCATTTTGAGTATTTTTGTGTGTATGGTGTTAGGGAATGTTCTAATTTCATCTTTTCCATGTAGCTGTCCACTTTTCCCAGCACCACTTATTGAAGATGCTGTCTTTTCTCCACTGTATATTCTTGTCTCCTTTATCAAAGATTAGGTGACCATATGTGTGTGGGTTTATCTCTGGGCTTTCTATCCTGTTCATTGATCTATATTTCTGTTATTGTACCTGTACCATACTGTCTTGATTACTGTAGCTTTGTAGTATAGTCTGTAGTCTGGGAGCCTGATTCCTCCATCTCCATTTTTCTTTCTCAGGCTTGCTTTGGCTATTTGGGGTCTTCTGTGTTTCCATACAAATTGTGAAATTTTTTGTTCTAGTTCTGTGAAAAATGCCATTGGTAGTTTGATAGGGATTGTATTGAATCTGTAGATTACTTTGGGTAGTATAGTCATTTTCAACAGTGTTGATTCTTCTAATCCAAAACATGGTATATCTCTCCATCTGTTTGTAGCATCTTTAATTTCTTTCATCAGTGTTTATAGTTTTCTGCATACAGGTCTTTTGTCTCCTTAGGTAGGTTTATTACTAGGTATTTTATTCTTTTTGTTGCAGTGATAAATGGGAGTGTTTCCTTAATTTCTGTTTCAGATTTTTCATCATTAGTGTACAGGAATACAAGAGATTTCTGTGCATTATTTTGTATCCTGTTACTTTACCAAATTCATTGCTTAGCTCTAGTAGTTTTCTGGTAGCATCTTTAGGATTCTCTATGTATAGTATCATGTAAACTACAAACAGTGACAGCTTTACTTCTTTAATGATTTGGATTCCTTTTATTTCTTTTTCTTCTCTAATTGCTGTTGCTAAAATTTCCAACACTGTGTTGAATAATAGTCGTGAACATGGACTACCTTGTCTTGCTCCTGATCTTAGAGGAAATGGTTTCAGTTTTTCACCGTTGAGAATGATGTTGACTGTGGGTTTGTCATATATTGCCTTGAGATCGTCATCTGTTTTTTCTCCTTCAGTTTGTTAATATGGTTCATCACATTGATTTGCATATATTGAAGAATCCTTCCATTCCTGGGATAAACCCCCCTTGATCATGGTGTATGATCCTTTTAATGTGCTGTTGGATTCTGTTTGCTAGTATTTTGTTGAGGATTTTTGCATCTATGTTCATCAGTGATATTGGCCTGCAGTTTTGTTTCTTTGTGACATCTTTGTCTGGTTTTGGTAGGGGGGATGGTGGCCTCATAGAATGAGTTTGGGGGTGTTCCTCCCTCTGCTACATTTTGGAAGAGTTTGAGAAGGATAGATGTTAGGTATTCTCTAAGTGTTTAATAGAATTCGCCTATGAAGGCATCTGGTCCTGGGCTTTTGTTTGTTGGAAGATATTTAATCACAGTTTCCATTTCAGTGCTTGTGATTGGTCTAGTTATATTTTCTGTTTCTTCCTGGTTCCATCTCAGAAGGTTGTGCTTTTCTAAGAATTTGTCCATTTCTTCCAGGTTGTTCATTTTATTGGCATAGAGTTGCTTGTCATAATCTCTCATGATCCTTTATATTTCTGCAGTGTCAGTTGTTACTTCTCCCTTTTCATTTCTAATTCTATTGATTTGAGTCTTCCCTCTTTTTTTCTTGATGAGTCTGGCCAATGGTTTATCAATTTTGTTTATCTTCTCAAAGATCCAACTTTTTGTTTTATAGATCTTTTCTTTGAGAAAACTATACTAAAAAAAATAAAAAAAAACCAGACAGACAGAACCCTAGGACAAATGGTAAAAGTAAATCTATACAGACAAAATCACACAAAGAAGCATACACATATACATGCACAAAAGGAGAAAAAGGAAAAAAATATATTTTCTGTATATATATAAAAAAGAGCAGCCAAATCAGTAAGCAAATCTACCAGTGATAATAAACTCTAAGTACTAAACTAAGATAAACATGAAACCAGAAACAAGTTAGATGCAGAAAGCAAACCCCAAGTCTACAGTTGCTCCCAAAGTCAACCGCCTCAATTTTGGGATGATTTGTTGTCTATTCAGGTGTTCCACAGATGCAGGGTACATCAAGTTGTTTGTGGAGATTTAATCCTCTGCTTCTGAGGCTGCTGGGAGAAATTTCCCTTTCTCTTCTTTGTCTGCACAGCTCCTGAAGTTCAGCTTTGGATTTGGCCCTGCCTCTGCATGTAGATCGCATGAGGGCATCTGTTCCCTCCCAGACAGGATGAGGTTAAAGGAGCAGCTGATTAGGGTGCTCTGGCTCACTCAGGCTGGGCGGAGGGAGGGGTATGGAACGCGGGGCAAGCCTTTGGTGGCAGAGGTGCAACAGCGTGAGGCGCACCATGAGATCTCTTGGGGAACTTGTCCCTGTATCAAGGGACCCTGGCAGTGGCAGGCTGCACAGGCCTGTGGGAGAGGAGGTGTGGGTAGTGACCTGTGCTAGCACACAGGCTTCTTGGTGGCTGCAGTGGCAGCCTTAGTGTCTCTTGCCTCTCTCTGGTGTCCGCGCTGATAGCCACAGCTCGCACCCATCTCTGGAGCTCGTTTAGGTTTGCTCTGAATCCCGTCTCCTTGCGCACCCCAAAACCATGGTCTCTTGCCTTTTGGGCAGTTCCAGACATTTTCCCAGACTTCCTCCCTTCTAGCCGTGGTGCACTAGCCCCCTTCAGGCTGTGTTTACGCAGCCAACCCCAGTCCTCTCTCTGGGATCTGACCTCCGAAGCCAGAGCCTCAGCTCCCAGACCCCACCCGCCCTGGCGGGTGAGCAGACAAGCCTCTCAGGCTGCTGAGTGTTGGTCTGCAGTGATCCTCTATGTGGGAATCTCTCTGCTTTGCTTTCTTCACCCCTGTTGCTGTGTTCTCCTTTGTGGCTCTGAAGCTTCCCCCTCACCCCACGACCCCCCCGTCTCTGCCAGTGAAGGGACTTCCTAGTGTGTGGAAACCTTTCCTCCTTTACAGCTCCCTCCCACTGGTGCAGGTCTGGTCCCTATTCTTTTGTCTCTGTTTTTTCTTTTTTCTTTTGCCCTACCCAGGTACATGGGGAGTTTCTTGCCTTTTGGGAAGTCTGAGGTCTGCCAGCGTTCAGTAGGTGTTCTCTAGGTGTTGTTCCACATGTAGATGTATTTCTGATGTATTTGTGGGGAGGAAGTTGATCTCCACGTCTTTCTCCTCTGCCATCTTAAAGGTCTCCTGATTCACTTTTTAAAAATCTTCTGATAATGTTGTTTTCAGTTTGTTCTCTTGTGTTTTCTAAATATGTAGTCATATCTACTGCAAACAGTAATTATTTTGTCTTTTACTTCTCACAATTTCTATTTCTGGTTTCTCTTTCCAAGTGCGCTGTCTCTGAGAATGGCACTCTGCTGTTGTGCAGTGTGGAACTGGGTCCCCGTGGGGATCTTATATATTCCTCCTGTTGCTGGCCCATGGCTGCAACTCTTACCAGTCTAAGGAAGTGATGCTGGGGCCTTACAGAGCTGCACCATATACTTATTGAATATTCTTCCCCAAAGTGTGGAAGGTTATATCCTCCCCCATTTGCTCCACAGCACACAGTGTTTGGCAAATCTTTTTCTTAATTTGTGTCTTAAATTTGTTTTTTTTCTTTTTTTTTCTTTTTTTTAACGGTATGCGGGCCTCTCACTGTTGTGGCCTCTCCCATTGTGGAGCACAGGCTCCGGTCGCTCAGGCTCAGCGGCCATGGCTCACGGGCCCAGCCACTCTGCGGCACGTGGGATCTTCCCGGACCGGGGCACGAACCCGCGTCCCCTGCATCGGCAGGCGGACTCTCAACCACTGCGCCACCAGGGAAGCCCTGTGTCTTAAGTTTGTAGCTGTTTTTCTTAAGTAATGAAGATGCTGTATTTGTGTTGTTTTTAAGTTTCACACAGAATAATTACTTTTACCTACCTAATTATCACAGGAAGTCTTCATTAGCTTTTTAAAGACGTTTTGAAAAACATTTGGATTTTAATTTTTTTACATAAATTTACATAGTCAAATATGTAGAATTTTTCTTTGTAACTTGGTTCAGGATTATCATAGAAGGTTGCAGAATGTGAGTAATTGTTGAAGCTGGGTAACAAAAACATAGGAATTCATGCTATTATCACTGCTTTTTGTATGTGTATAAATTTTCAAAATTAAAAAGATTAAGGGCATTAAGAAGAAAAAGATATTTCTTTAGTTTCAGATCTGACAAACATTTACGAAATATTTTTTCTTTTTATGATTTCACTTTCAGTTATTTCTTTCATTAATTTAGAATTTTTTGTATCATGTTTGGTGAGCATATGATATTTCCCCCTTCAAAGAGGTAATCAATTATCCCAGCACTATTGATTGAACAAACTTTCCTCTCTCTCTGTCCTCCCTCCCCAGACAGACTTCATCATTGTCTAACATCACTGTGCAAGTCTATTTCTGGACAAATTATCTGTTTGTCAATTCTCATATAATAATCTATTTACAGCTTTTGTGCTTTTAATTAATTTTAGTATTGGTCATGGCAAATCTCTGTCATTATTTTTCTTTTTAAAAGTTTTCTTGTATCTTTTAATCGTCACTCTTCTTGATAAACTTTGGGACCATTCTCAGTTTCTAAAAACAATCACTGAGATATTATTTATTTATTTTCACTTAGGAATACTATTTAATATAAAATTTAGCATATAATAAATGATATAATATTTATGAAGGTATATGTTGAAAGCACAATTTTTAAATACTATTATTTACTCCTATTTTTCACAGTATGATAAACAGTTTACATCCTTTTTTTTTTTCATGGAATGGTATTTTATTTTAAATATAGCAGTATGTACATGTCAGTCCTAAACTCCCAATGTATCTCCCCACCCTGACTTGTCCCCCTGTTAATCATAAGTTCATCCTCTGAGTCTGTGAGTCTGTTTCTGTTTTGTAAATAAGTTCATTTGCATCTTTTTTTTTTTAAGATTCTGCATATGAGCAATATCACAATGATATTTGTCTTTCTCTGTGTGACTTACTTCACTTAGTATGATAATCTCCAGGTCCATCCATGTTGCTGCAAATGGCATTATTTCGTTCTTTTTAATGGCTGAGTAATATTCCATTGTATACATGTACCACATCTTCTTTATGGGATATTAGTTAAATCACATTAAGCCTACATAATAATTAGAGAAGACATTCAACATCATTTTTTCTCAGCTGGGTGCTTAGTGTAGTTTTCCAATGATTGCAGTCTTGTTTTAGGATTCTCAGTGAAATTTAGTAGATTTTTTTCATTTATGTCTCATGTATTTTTATTTTTTATGAATTTTATATATTTTGTTAGCAGTTGTGAATTAGATATATATTTTTCCTAATTAAAATTTATATTTTGTTCTTCCTGAGTTATATAGTACTAATGATGTTTGTTTGCTTATTTAGTGTATATTGTTTATTAACTATTTTTATAATTTTTTTCTAGAATTTTTTGCATTTACTGGGAAGATAACTATTATCAAGAAATAATTGAATTGGATTTTCATTTTTTTTAATACTATTCATTGGGCAAGGGTTCCAGAATAATGTCATATAATAGTGATGATACTGGCTAAACTTCTACTATTTCTGATTTTAATAGGCATTTCTCTAACGTTTTATTGTTAATTATGACATTGTAGGTTGATTTCATTTTACGAAAATAATTTTAGAACTTTTCTAATATGCTTTTTTCTTGTTTTGGAATCTTTTTTTTTAAATACAGACAGATTCTTATGATGGTTCAACTTTACAGTTTTTTGACTTTACTATGATGCGGAAGTGATAAGGTAGAAACCCTACTTGAATTTTGATCTTTTTCTGGGCTAGTGTTATGTGGTAGATACTCTCTCAATATTCCCATGAGGCTGAGCAGCGGCAGTAAGCTGCAGCTCTCGGTCAGCCATACGATCATGAGGGTAAACAACCGATACACTTAAAACCATTCTGTACCCCAGCAGCCATTCTGTTTTTCCTTTTCAGTACAGTATTCAAAAAATTCCATGAGATATTCAACACTTTATTATAAAATAGGCTTTGTGTTAGATGATTTTGCCCAACTGTAGACTAATGTAAGCATCCTGAGTGTGTTTAAGTTAGGCTAGGCTAAGCTATGATGTTTCGTAGGTTAGTGTATTAAATATACATTTTCAACATGATACTTTCATTTTTGGATGTGTTTATTGGGATGTACCTCCATAGGAAGCTGAGGAAGATCTGTACTTCAACTGTCATGTGTCAGAATGGATCTTATTTAATGTTTCTTCCTTTCTCATTATCAGTTTTATATTTTTTCATTCTTAATTTCATGTTTACACTTTCCCTATATTAGACTTATTAGAAATTTGATTCTCATGCTATATTCCTGAAAACCGATTTACAGTTCAGAATTCACTCACTTCAAAAGCAGATTTGAGGGTCTTGGGAAGAAACAAGAGATAGACTTACTTATATCTCCAGGGCATTTTATCTCCAGGACATTTATACGTAATTTATACGTAAATACAATCATACAGAATTTGCATTATGTGTATCTATTTAATTTGCCGACACTGAATAGATAATATCGATAATTCATGATTATTCATTTAATGAATACTGCACATATATAGTGATAAGAATCAAAGAAGAGCCTAATCTTAAGAATATGAAACATACTGGGTTTGTAAACTATGTATTTTCAGTGCTAATATTAAAAAAACATACCATTGGCATAAGGAACTTATATCACCATCTGTACAAATATTAAACTACACCACTATAAATTATATTTAGTAGCTCTATAAATGGAGAAAGGCAGGGAAATACAATCAAAATATATAGTATCATAATAAAATATATTAAAGTATATCAAGATTTTGGTCTTCAAAGTATTGGTTTCCCATGGAGTCATAATTAATTCATGTTCCGTCTCTTCTGTGTACAGAGAAAAGTACATAAACAGAGGAGTTTTCATTCACACCTCCTCTTCTGCCAAATTCCAAATGAAATGAAACCAAAGCTAGTATGCCAAAAAATTTGATTTAAAGGAAACCTCAGACACTGAAGCCATTAAGCACACATTTCCTAAATAAAAAATGAGTTGTCTGCAAGCTGTCTTGACACGGTCTGCAAAGTCTCACTGCATAAAACAGCAGCTCAGCAGATTGTCAGAGTTCCTGAGATAAACAAAAACCAAATCAAACTTCCTTCTCCCTGTCTTTCCATTTAAGGTTCATCTTGACAGGAAAAAAAACTATATATATATATATATATATATATATATATATATATATATATATATATATGCTTCTTCGCTCTCTAAGAGAGATTTGCAAATATCCCCATACAGCATTTGGGCATTGCCTTTTGATTTGGAATAGTTTTTCAAAAATGGGAAAATAATGCACTGACTGTATGAAAAAGATGCGTGCTAATTCATTTAAGAGTTTGAAAATTAATTACTTTTATTATATATATCAACTACTGGCAATTAAAACTCAAATTTCAGAAAAATTTGAGATGATTATTGTTGTTAAGAGCACAGGATCTGGAATTAGACAGTTGTCCTTGAATTCTATATATACATATACTGTATCCAACTTTGGACAATATACTTCACCTATCTGGGCCTCAGTTTCTCTGTCTTTAATGGGAATAATGGAAGTACTTACCTCATACAGTTGTTTTAAGAGTTAAATTAGTTAATATATATTTTAGAACAGTAGTTCATGCCATGTAATAAATTTTATTTGTGCTAGCTCTAATATGATAATTATTATTATATTATTATTTGTTTTGTTTATTGTTCCTTTCCTAGGTGTTTCTTGTAACCTGTAACCCCTGCTACTATACAGCCATCTGTTTCATTAGCCATACTCTATTATTATCATATTCTATAAATCTCTTTCTGAATTTCTAGAGCTATGATATACAATTGTGTATATCCAGAGAGTTGAGATGGAATGGAGAGTGAGCAACAGTGGGTGCCCCTAGCTTTTTACTTTATTTATTTAACTTTTATTGGAGTGTAGTTGATTTACAGTGTGCTAATTTCTGCTGTACAGCAAAGTGAGTCAGTTATACATATATCACCTCTTTTTTAGGTTCTTTTCCCACATAGATCATTATGTATTTTATGTATAATAGTGTGTATATGTCAATCCCAATCTCCCAATTTATCCCTCCCCTCCTTTCCCCCCGGTAACCATAAGATTGTTTTCTACATCTGTAACTCTATTTCTATTTTGTAGATAAGTTCATTTGTACCATTTTTTTAGATTCCACATATAAGTGATGTATGATATTTGTCCTTCTGATTTACTTCACTCAGTAGGACAATATCTAGGTCCATCCACCTTTCTGCAAATGGCATTATTTCATTCTTTTTTTATGGCTGAGTAATATTCTACTGTATATATGTACTACATCTTCATATCCATTCCTCTGTTGATGGACATTTAGGTTGCTTCCATGTCCTGGCTTTTGTAAACAGTGCTGCAGTGAACATTGGGGTGCATGTATCTTTTCGAATTATGGTTTTCTGTGGGTATATGCCCAGAAGTGTGATAGATGGATCATATGGTAACTCTATTTGTAGTTTTTTAAGGAACCTCCATACCATTCTCCATAGTGGCTGTACCAATTTACATTCCCACCAACAGTGTAGAAGGTTTCCCTTTTCTCCACACCCTCTCCAGCATTTGTAGATTTTTTGATGATGTCCATTCTGACCAGTGTAAGGTGATACCTCATTGTAGTTTTGATTTGCATTTCTCTAATAATTAGTGATGTTGAGCATCTTTTCATGTGCTTTTTGGCCATCTGTATGTCTTTTTTGGAGAAATGTCTAGATCTGCCCATTTTTTGATTGGGTTGTTTGGGGTTTTTTTGTTATTGAGCTGCATGAGCTGTTTGTATATTTTGGAGATTAAGCCTTTGTTGGTCGCTTCGTTTGCAAATATTTTCTCCTATTCTCCTATTATTTTCTCCTATTGGGTTGTCTTCTTGTTTTGTTTATGGTTTCCTTTGCTGTGCAAAAGTTTTTAAGTTTAATTAAGTCCCATTTGTTTATTTTTGTTTTTATTTCCATTACTCTAGGAGGTGGATCAAAAAAGATGTTGCTCTGATTTATGTCAGAGTGTTCGCCTATGTTTTCCTCTTAGAGTTTTATAGTATCTGGACTTACATTTAGGTCTTTAATCCATTTTGAGTTTATTTTTGTGTATGGTATTAGGGAGTGTTCTAATTTCTTTCTTTTACGTGTGTTGAATAGCTGTCCAACTTTCCCAGCACCACTTATTGAAGAGACTGTCCTTTCTCCATTGAATGTTCTTGCCTCCACTATCACAGATTAGGTGTCCATAGGCACATGGGTTTATCTCTGGACTTTCTATCCTGTTCCATTAAACTATATTTTTGTGCCAAAGTACCATACTGTTTTGATTACTGTAGCTTTGTAATATAGTTTGAAGTCAGGGAGCCTGATTCCTCCAGCTCTGTTTTTCCTTCTCACGATTGCTTTGGCTATTTGGGGTCTTTTATGTTTCCATACAAATTGTAAAAATTTTTTTCTCTAATTCTGTGAAAAATGCCCTTGGTAGTTTGATAGGATTGCACTGAATCTGTAGATTGCTTTGGGTGGTATAGTCGTTTTGATAATACTGGTTCTTCCAATCCAAGAACATGGTATATCCCTTCATCTTTTTGTGTCATCATTGATTTCTTTCATCAGTATCTTATAGTTTTCTGAGTACAGGTCTTTTCCTTCCTTAGGTAGGTTTATTCCTAGGCATTTTATTCTTTTTGGTGCAGTGGTAATGGGATTATTTCCTTAATTTCTCTCTTTGATCGTTCATTGTTAGTATATAACAATGAAGGAGATTTCTGTGTATTAATTTTGTATCCTGCAACTTTACCAGATTCATTGATGAGCTCTAGTAGTTTTCTGGTAGCATCTTTAGGATTTTCTATGTATAGTATCACATCACCTGCAAACAGTGACAGTTTTACTTCTTCTTTTCCAATTTGTATTCCTTTTATTTTTTTTATTCTCTGATTGCCATAGTTAGGACTTCGGAGACTATGTTGAATAAGCCCCTAGCTTTTTAAAAGCACTTATAAAGAAAAAACCAATTCTGTGTTTCTGTTTCTTAAGACTACTCATAAGCAAAACTATGAAGTTCACAGATTGCTTTGGATTTTCTTCTGTTGGTTGCTGTTCCTTGCTATACCCCTGCAACCGAGGCTTGAGAGGGGTTCTTGCCTTGAGCCTGTTATGATAGGTTCAGCGTCTTAACACAGTGGTCCATGCTTTGCATCTCTCCCTTATTTTTCAGTTCATTTGCTATCATCCCATTCCCAGTGATACATACCCACGTTTCATATCTCTCATAATCTTGCTTTCCATTAGGCAATGCTGGATTATAATGTGCTCATCAAAAAAATGAATTCCACTTAGAACATTAGCTAAGTAATATGTTACCCTTTCTAAATAGTGTGTCAACCTCCCTCCTTTTGCATTGCTTGTTTCTTACACATAACACATATTGGCTCATTTCTAGATATCCGTTTTGAATCAATTTGAAGGCCCATCATAGTTCATATGTAAAAGATAATACTTCATCATACACATACCTGTTATGGAACAAGTGTTCCTTGGAATACCTTTTGGAAAAGACTGTCTTACATGCAATGTAGTGGAGTATAGTCACACAATTTAAATGAAATACTTACAGAAAAACTTGATATAAATAAAAAGACATGAAACTAGAAATTATGCTTATCCCATTAGTTAAAAAAAATATATATATATATATTTTTTTTTTTGCGCTATATGGGCCTCTCACTGTCGTGGCCTCTCCCGCTGTGGAGCACAGGCTCCGGACGCACAGGCTCAGCGGCCATGGCTTGAGGACCCAGCTGCTCTGCGGCATGTGGGATTCTCCCGGACCGGGGCATGAACCCGTGTCCCCTGCATCGGCAGGCGGACTCTCAACCACTGCACCACCAGGGAAGCCCTCCATTAGTTAAAATATTTGAACTAAATATTTATTAAAAATTTTCTCCTCTAACTTGAACACTTGACTCTCTAAACAGGCAGATTTTGATTTTCAAAACTGATAAATGAGAGTGAATTAAGATTTACACATTAAGGAAATGGCAAGTGGCTCATGGCTCAGCCTCTGTGTAGCCAACTGCATGAAATGAAAAAATTAGGTTGTCTTATTTCATGCACTGTATAGTAGCTCACACTGTGCTGGCCTGAATTAAATCTAGATCACAAGAAGCTTCATATGTTATTAGCAAACTGTAGTTATCAATCCTTTCTCTAAAGAGAAGACAGAATAATTGAAACTGAAGTGAGCTAATGTGTCTCCAGCTCTTAGTACAATTGGTGAACACAAGCAGAAAGTATACAATGACTATTAGTTTTATAGTTAAGCAACTCTGCCAAAAGTGCATTATATTGGGAAATACGGGAATATTAAATGCTTTAGCTACCCATTAGAGGCTGGAAGAATGTTAATTTATCATCTTTTTTATGCAGGGCCACAATTATTCTGGGCTTGAGTCAAGTGGAAACAAGTTGTCCCCACATACCAGTACCTACTAGAAAACTCCTCATGCTTTCTCTCATTCTCTTCGCAGAATCTCTAAGGCACCACATGCTTAAGTAAAATAATGTAATCACAGCAACTAGACATGCTTCTTCATTTCCCCAAATAATCATTCCCCAGTTTTTAATAACATCAGAAGTGCCAAGTAGAATTGTACTTCTAATGTCTTCTCTAATTAGCTAGCCTTGGAACCCTCATCTTTCTCACTATTAGCGTAAATGACTTATTTATAGCAAATTAGTCTGGTGTTAGGATTCATCCCAAACCCCCAAAAGTTGGAACCATATTTTTTTTCTTGCTGTTGAATACATTCTCAGAGCATAGAAGGGACTAGAGAACAGAATTTTATTGGTCTAAGAACTTTCTATTCCCCTTTATTTACTCATGTTATTTTTCTTTCTACAATCTTTGTTTAAAAATGAGCATTGGAATATTGAAGGCTTGAAAAAATTTATGGTTAAATTAAAAAGAGGGACATGAGGGGTGTGGGGAGTATGTAGGAACAGGGAAGATAAGGATGAGAAGGAAATTTCCCCAGTTATAAATGTGCTTCCAGGAACCTCTCCAGCATATGATAAATATCTAATTGAGGTTGGCAGTTAAAATCAGTGAGGTAGGAAAACCTGAGAAGAAAATCCTTGTCTAAAATTGTGGAAAAAAACCCAGATATTAAAATAGACACAAGTAGATGTAAGAATAATTGAATATAAATGAGAGTGGAATAGATGGAGTGATGATGAGTCCCAGTGGGGAAAGTTGAAAATATACTCAAAATTTTTAGACATAAAAATTGAGAAAACGTATTTGAGAGTTGGTGGTCTTAGAGTTTGAAACCACTGTTTCAGCTGAAGCTTAAAGGTACCTGAGATGAAGGACATATCTATGTGTAAAGCATAGAAGGAAAAGAGTTAGTAACCAAGGACTAGAAATTGATATAAATTTGCTGTATCACCTCGAACTAACCAATTAACACCTAAATATACTTCTTCTAAGGTAAAGTGGGGTTAATAATAAAAATATTAGTCTCTTTCCTTTACTTTGTCTTAATAGCCCTTATATAATGTCAACTCACATTTTTAAGCTTCCAAGCAGTACAGAAGGGTTAAATGTGTTGTAGGAGCATGTAGATTCTCCCAGGTAATAAGATGGGTAAACTGAGTGACAGAGCTTCAAGAACAAATGAAATTACTCCACCCTAATGAAGATCATGATGGGAAAGATACATTCAAGAGAGAATACCAAAGGAACACTTGGAATTAACGGCCTGAAGAAGTGGACCAAGAAATCAGTAATGGATGAACTTTGCACCAACACACACCAGATGAGAACCATAGCTACAGATATTTTCTTGAGGAAGAACTGGATCCCTAGACTCTGAATCAGTTATTTTCCTTAATATTATCACTTTTGTCATATCAAGTAGTTACAAGAAATAAGAAATTATTATTATGACTTCCAGCTCCCTAAAGGTAATGTCAGCTGATTAAATCAAAATGTCTGAACATTTCCCCCAAAACTTGTATAAGCAGGTCAATGAGAAGAGCAAATAAAATTACCTATAGCTGATATCTATGGAATAATTAGAACACCAGAATTATTACCAATTTCAAATTATGTGTAGGTAGCAAAATAAACATGCAAATTCAGCAGGTTCATTCTCAGAACACATGACTGTATATGGAGTCTGTCAGTGACTGAAGAGAAAATAGGAAAAGTGGATAGGGACCTAATAGTGATAAATACTGATAAAATCATGCACAGTAAGAAAGAATCAACACACTAAGTGAAAAAGTGCTGAGAACAGGTCAGAGATCTTGTTGGTCACAGCTCTGGTTACTGGAGCATAAAAAAGGAGGAGGTGTGGAAGTGCATGGAACCAGTGGTGGAAGTATTGAAGAAGCACCGCTTCAGGGGTGGAACGGGGCGACTTAGAGTAGGGAGCATCCTTTGAGTCTCATTGATGAGAGAAAAAGAAGCAAGCAGTGGAAGTTAAAGATCCTATAGAAATAAAAAAGCAAAGTAAGATAATCTTGAACTAAAAATCCTGGTAAGCAACCCAAATTTCCAACATTGGCTAGATAAACCTAATACTTTTGTGTAGGGAAATATTAGATGAACGGAACAGAAAACTGGATACAATATCCATACAAAACTACTATAAAAAAATAAAAGAATAAAATAAAAATGGTGTATTAGGTCAGGTTGCCATAATAAAATACTATAGACTGGTGACTTAGAAATTTTTCTCTCACAGTTCTGGAGGCTGGAAGTCTTGGATGAAGGTGTCAGTGTAATTGAGTTCTGGTGAAAGCCCTCTTCCTGGCTTGAAGGCATCCACCTTCTTACTGTGTGCTCACATGGCCTTTCCTCGGTGTGTGTTCATGGAGAAAGAGAGAGAGATCTTTCTTCCTTGTTTTTTATAAGGCCACCAGCATCCCTATTGAATTAGGACCCTACCCTTATGACCTCATTTAACCTTAGTAAGCTCCTAAAACCCCTATCTCCAAATACAGTCATGTTGGTGATTAAAACACCAATAAAGAAGGTTGTTTAATAATGTTGAGGGCCAAAATTCACAGTGAAGATACAGCAGTAGTGAATACATAGCAAATAATACAGCATTTGCTTTTAAAAAAGATATAGAATGATTTTTATTATATATTTTTATAATATATAATGACATAAAGTAAAAAAACAGGGTGCAAAGTAGCAAATAAGCTTTGCCTGTTTTGTAAAACAATAGGGGAAATAAGGCGTGTGTGTGTGTGCGCGTGCACGCTTATTTGCTTATTTTTAGAAAAGACAACTGAGAACAGAAAGGATAAAGAAACTATCTGGCAAATATGTGGGAATTGATTGGAAGGTATAGTAGGTAGAAATGAAAGTTACCTTTATATTTACTTATAACATATATTTATGTAATTAAGTAGTTTATATATGTTTTATATGTAATATGTAATTATATATTTTGACTCGCCTTTTGAAATATGTAAATGATTTACGTATTTTAAAAATTGAAATGAAATAAGATAAAAATTCTATAATTAATTATAGCTGAAACAAACCTACATGTATACCAAACAGATAACATAGTCACACAGGAAAAGAAGTTATTCAAGGAATTTTGAACATAGTTCTCTGAACACCCTTAGAGAGTAACAGACTTAGGTTAAAAAAAGTAGAAACAAACAAACAAACAAAAACCATGTTTCACTTAATAGATTTGTTGTTAATAGTGATATTGGTTTAACGGTTCTGAAATTACTTTGTGTGTTCTAAAGGATAGCACAAATATGTAAATATATTGATGTTGTTGAGAATTAGGGTTCTCACTGTGTAAAAAATGGCGATGAAATCCACAGGTAAAAAAATCCCTTGTGGACTATAGCTGTATGTGTATTTCCTAGCTGTGTTCATAGAACTGGGCCAGAATCAATGATAACTCATTAACAATGAGAACATCTAGGCCCTGGATCTTGGTCTCTAAATAATATTTCACTTTAAAAGAAACCAAGGTTCTATGGAGAAATGGGTGATTTTAGGTTTGTGGCCAGAAAATGGTAGTGGGAACCTGGAACATTTTGATGTACCAGAAAGCTAGAAGTCAATACTATTGTGCTGAGAAAAGAACATGGAAACAAAATTCTGTTTAAAATAGGAGCAGGCTTGAAGGACGTTACATGGTCAAATTTCGGACAATTAGAATATCAAAAATAATGACATTAATGTATTGTGGAAAATGATTTAAAAACCCCAGGTACTTTTACTGGTTAAAAAGGGGTCAAAAAAGATTTTAAGATATTTTATAAATAAATTTTGCTAACCACATTCTAACCAGAGTTGAACAATAAGATATCTTACTTCCCTTAAAATTAAAATTTTGAAAAACTCAGTAAGCAAATTAGTACGATCATTTGTTAATTATCGAAATGAGAGCTTAGAATGCAGTTTCAGCACTGTTCTAAGCACTTTTACATGTTTTGTCTTATTTAAGTCTAATGCCCCTGAGGGGTTAGCTTTATTTTATAGATAGCAGAATCTATTTGGAGAATTTAAGAAGCTAGCCCAAAGTCATATGAAGAGCCAGGACTTCAATACAGGTCAGTGTATCTCTAAAGTTTACATTACTGTTCTTTGACCTGCCATTTGTCCAACTTAATCGTTTTAAAGGACTTTCCAAGTCACTCATTGGGTCATCACAGCATTCTGTGAGCTGGTCAAGTTGTCAACTATTTATTACCTTTGTTTTACAAGCAAAAGAAGTTGAGGTTCACAAATGTTAAATATATTGATTTAATTAGTGGTATATCTAGAACTTGGATTTAAGCTTTTTGAATCCTACTCAGTGCTTTTTCACAGTAGCATGCTGCCAAGAAGCTACTATCTTGGGAAAGTTTTGAAAGACTGAAGTGAAATCTTGTTTTGATGAATAAAGATCGCATTTATATGAGTTTTCAGAAGGAAATGCTGGAGGAACTTTTAGAGACTATAGTAGGTAGAATAATGGCCCCCAAAGATGATCGCATCCTCATCTCCAGAATTTATGAATATGTTAGGTTGCATGGCAAAGGGCAATCAAAGTTAAAGACAGGATTAAGATTGCTAATCAGCTGATACCAAAATAGGGAGATTATCCTGAATTTTCCTGATGGGCTCAAAGAAATAACAAGGGTCCTTAAAAGTGGAAATGGGAGACATAAGAGGCAGAGTCAAAGACAGATATAGGATGATAGAAGCAAGGTCAGAGTGAGGCCAAGTTGAGAAGAACTTGCTGGCTTTAAAGAGTTTGAAGGGAGGAATGAGTCAAGGAATACAGTTCTCTAGAAGCTAGATATGACAAGGAAACAGAATGTCCTCTAGAGCTCTCAGAAGGATCCTTCCTAACACCTTGACTTTAGCTAGGGAAATCCTGCATTAGGTTTCAAACTCCAGGATTGTAAGATAATACATTGATGGTGTTTTTACTTACTCCATTGTAGTAATTTCTTACAGAAGCAATAGAAAACTAATACAGACAAAAAAGATTTGAACAGAAAGAGGAAGTAGATAAATAGTAGTGGGTTCTTTTTGAGTCAGTCCTCATGAGATGGAAATGGTTAGATGTACTGATACCATCAATTCTGAGAAGGCTAGAAAGTTATAACATGTTTGAGGTTACAAGTTAGGACATCAGACTGGGGGATTATAAAACATACCGAAGCTCGGAAGGTGTAAGTGAATCATAACTCTTCCTCAGTTTCAGTAACTTTCTCATTTGCTCTCTCATCTTTGGAGAAGAATCAAAGCCTTTGAAATGTTATTGTGTTGAGAAAGGAACACAAGAACAAAATTCTGTTTAAATTAAAACGAGAGAAATTTTTAAAAGGTGTATATAGCAGGGCAAGGGGTTTTGTCTACTCTCACATTTTTTCTCAGCCCCTCTGACCTGCTGTGCCTAGTGGGTCATAGAAGACTGTTTGGCATTCTCTTTTGTAAATCAGTTTGAAAGAGAGTAAGAACAAATGCATGCTGTGCCCCAGATTTCACTAAATCTTTTTAGGGAAACTTCAGAGGCATATGTACAAGAGAAATGGAGAAATTTTAAGTCGTTTGCAGATTGTTGGGTAAGACTACATTAGGCTGAACTGCATGGTTTCAGTATGACTGAGGAGAATCACTTAAATGAGTAGATAATTGATTCAAAATCTCCCTTTTCACTTTCATGTCACATACTTCAGCATATATATTTTTAGTCTCTACTGTAAAATCTTTCAGTTAAGGGGCTATAGGTCTACATAACATTGACAGTGTGGATATAATCATTTTTAATATTGCCATATTAAAATGGTTATAATGCGTTTCCATTTTCAAATGTACTTGTGGAAGTATATATGAAGGGTTAGTTTCTCTAAAGTTGGAAGAATTATAGTATTTTAGTCATGCCTATATTTAGACATTATTTTCTTTGGGAAAGCTTTTAGACTTCTAAACCCTAATTATAGCAATGATTGAATCTGTAATGATGTGGTGTTGCCATAGTGTGGATCCAACAGAGACATTAAGGCAAATGAAAGACTTAACCCATCATTATTGAGAAAAAAGAACAACTACCCCAAACCACGCAGAATGGGCCAGAAAACAATTTGACCTGCCAAATAGATAATACCATAATAGATTGTCTTGGACTTTCACTTATTTCATTTATATAAATCAAGCCATGTTGTAGATGATCTTGATGTTAGATTGACAAGTTTCATCTTAACTTTCTAGCAGTAACAAACCATCTAGTATGTGTACTTTTATTTGGAGGAGTCTGGGTGATATACCAAACCAATCAGAGATCTAGTTTATGGCCTTTGCAGTTTCTAGCCCAGTCTTTGGAATGATGCCACCGTCAACAACTTTTTTAAACTAATTCACGTGAAACTGCAACTCAGGTAATATACTTTGTGGTTTCACTCAGCCCTAGTACATCAACCAGAACAAAAATGAATTTTAACTTCATAAGAAGGATATGTATGTGTAAAAAAATACTCCTTGGCAAGGCTGGGAAATGGATCATTTTATGCTGTAGCTGTCTTGACGTACAAATTCTCTGGATTTATATAAACATGTTTTCTCCAGTCCTTCTGATGAGAGCACACTATAGCAGCAAAGGACTGTTGGGTATAATTCATCAGAAACACAAAAACATGAGCTATGCTTTGGGTCTCATAGAAAACTGAATACTAATTGCTTGGTATAACAAAATGTTGGAGCTTTTATTTTCTTTTTAATTGCCCACTTGTGGTCTTATTAGGGTTACCATGAAGGTTTAGTGACTATCCATCTCAAGTGAGTTTAGTTACCTTATATGCAGTGTCATATTCTTAAATCATAGCTTCATTTTATATACAGCTATATTCTCTGGAGGAATCCTTCCACTGTTCCAAGTTTGATTTGACCATCATTGTTCTACATCACATTCCTTCTCACATTTTGACTTTGTTTCAATAATCATCCCCTTGATTATTAGCATATTAGCATATTAATAGGCTCAAGCTAATCCCATCTTTAAAGAGAAAAATAAAGCCAAAACTTTCACTGGACCCAATCATCCTTTATAGATATTTTTCCTCTTTTCAGAGTTCTATATGTCATACCTGGGTCTTACACTCAAATGTCTGCAGGGACCAAGCTGTTGATGGAAATGAGAGATGTGAAGCCTGGGGAGACGATGGGAAATTGCAGAGTTGGTACTCATCAGTCCCTGTCAGGGCTGATTCCTGCCATGCAAAAATGCAGATTCAGATGCCAGAGCTTCTCATTTTCCAAGAGAGTCTGGAAATCTGGATTTAAACTAAAATCCCTTAAACACTAAATGCTACTGACTAATAAAACCAAGCCAAAACTAAAACAGAACATTTTGCAGGTCTGCTAAAAGATATCTATGGGCTGAATTCAGCTTATCACTTGCTAGTTTGCAGTCTTTGGAATATATATATATATATATTTTTTTGTGGTACGCGGGCCTCTCACTGTTGTGGCCTCTCCCGTTGCGGAGCACAGGCTCCAGACGCGCAGGCTCAGCGGCCATGGCTCACAGGCCCAGCCGCTTCGCGGCATGTGGGATCTTCCCGGACCGGGGCATGAACCCGTGTCCCCTGCATCGGCAGGCGGACTCTCAACCACTGCGCCACCAGGGAAGCCCTGGAATATTCTTATTGTCCTCACTTTCCTCTCTTCTTGCTAATTCTTCAAACCATATAGTACAGCTGTACATAGATTAAACTAAATAAACCATCATGCAAGTAATACTGCTCCTACTAAGCTCACTTATGATTTCCTAAATACCAAAATCAATGGCTACCTCTCTGCAGCACTTGATATTCCAGATCACTCCTTTTTGCAGGCGTGATCCCTTGCACTGATGTCTCAGGCATTCTACTCTGTGTCTTCCTTTGTCTTTGAAAGTATCTTCTTACTCTTTTTTGCAGACTCCTTTTCTTCTACATTCTCTTAAATAATGACATTGATTAAAATTTCTATATTTAGTCCTCTTACTGTTCCTCTTCTTTTCCTCTTTATCCTTACTGTTGTTTTATGCAATTTATCCTGACTGGTATCACCTATATGACTTCAATTCCTACCTGTATAATAGTGACTTCTTAATGGGGATTTCCAGTTCATATTTCTTTCCTTAGTTTCTAAGTTTATAATTGCCTATTAGATATCTGTATTTACTTCCCACAAGGAGTTCTTGCTCAGCTAAACACACTTTTCTAAATTTTGGGTGATCAACCATCTGGTTTTGCCCAGGACAGTGGTTCCCTATCTTCTATATTAAAGTTAAAAAAAATTTTTTTTTGCATGGTATATAAACCTATTTTGGAGCTAGTTTCTCATCTGCAATCATTACAATACCCTTATACTTTCTCATATACAGCTGGATACAACTATCAATCTATGTGCTTTGGGGGAAATTGGGTGGAATTAGCTCTACCCTGAGATCTAAGCATAACCAAACAAATCATAACTTTCTCAAGGCAACATGATTGGAAAGGCATATCACATGATCCAAATCATTCTGGTCTAACCAAAAGCCAATCCCAGGATACTGCCAGCATGGACCAAAAAAAGAGGCATTCTCTTGAGCCTGGAGTGTGGGCCTTGAGCCTCTGTGAGCTTTTTACCTAAGAATGAAAGCAACATGGAGGGAGAGAGAAGTCAGAAGATGGTCCCTGATGACATCCTTTAAGTTCCTGTATCAATCCTTGGCAACTATGCTTGTGGTTTACCTATCATCTCTTAGCTACACACCGATACCTCTAGGTTTAGGGACTTTGGAAATACCTTCATAGACTCATTCGACAGCCAACTTTTCATTAGGTTCTGCCACTGGAGGTGTTAGAGTAAAAGTGGAAGGAGGAAAGAGGGCAGAGGGACTTCCGTACACAGCAACTGTTGTTCCAGCAACTGAAGACAGTTCTAGCTCTAGCCTCCAATTTATTTATTCATTTATTTTTATAATGGACTCTTTATTGTTATAAAATATACTTAACATAAAATTTACCATTTTAACCATTTTTAATTGTATTGTTCATTAGGTTTAAAAAAACTATGGTTTTAGATTTATAGAAAAATGGAGAAGATAGTACCAAAGGGATTGTATATACTCTTCACCTAGGTGTCACTATTATTAACATATTACATACTTACATTACATTTGTTACAATTAATGAACTAATACTGACACATTAGTAATTAAAGTCCATAGTTCATTCAGTTTACTGATTTCTTTAGTTTTTACCAATGTCTTTTTCTGTTGCAAGATTCTGTCCAGGATACCACATTACATTTACTTGGCATGTTGTTTCCTGAGGCTTCTGTTGTTTGTGACATTTTCTCATATTTTCCTTGTTTTTGATGCCCTTGATAGTTTTGAGGAGTACTGAGAAATTATTTTGTAGGATGCCCCTCTATTGGAATTTCTCTGATATTTTTCACATGATTAGACCAGAGTTACAGATTTTTAGTAGGAACACCACAGAGGTAAAGTGCCATTTTCATCCCCTCATATCAAGGGTATGTACCATCCATATGACTTATCACTCTTAATGTTAATTTTGATGACCTGGCTGAGGTAGTCTTTGTCAGGTTTCTCTCCTGTAAAGTTACTTTTCTTCCCATCCTCCCTTTTTATTGCCCTCTTTGGAAGGAAGTTATTATGTGCAGCCACATATAAGGAGTGGGAATTTTTGCTCACTCCTTGAGATTATCTACATAAATTATTTGAAATCTTCTAAAGGGAGATCTGTCTCTTCTTCTCATAGATCATGCATCTATGGATGCATGGATATTTGTCTTATACTGTGGTTTATAATCTAATACTACTCTATTTGTTGTTCAGATTGTTCTGGCTTTGGCCATTGGGGGCCTTTTCAGTTGACTCCTGTGTCCTTTTGACATACTCTCATCAGTTAGGTTTTTTGGTTTTTTTTGGTTGAACATTTCCATACTTTCTGACATAACAAGATGCTTCAGGCTCATCTTGTATATTTCTTGCCTTAGTTCTAGAATCAGCCATTTCTCCAAGGAAACTTGGTTCCTTTTTTTGCAGAATGGTGATCAAGACCAATTCTGAGTACTAGATGGGATTGTTGCTACTGGCGTGTCCTTGCTTCTAAGCTCTCTCAGATGACAGAACACAGAAACCTATATGTGTATGCTAACCTGTGCATGTGCACATATCTTTAGTGATTTCTATGTATCTGTGTCTATATTAATCATGTGTTCTTACTGATGTCTCCAACTCTAATCCATTATCATAAGGTTGATCAGTCGAGCTTTCTTCCCTTGCTTATCTGTAAATTCCCACCCCTACAGTGAGAAACCTGCGTCTTGCCAGTATAGATGTAAAGCAGTATCAGAATTGTTAGCCTGGCCAGTTTGTTTCTAAGGCCAGATATGCTAAGGCTCCTGGAGGTTTGAACATAAGATATGCTGGAACCCCTCCTTCAAGATCCTAGGTGTGTTTTTTTTCTATCAACTTGAGGGATGGTAAATTTGTCCTGAATTTACTAATATCTGGGTCAACTCAGCATCCCCTTTTGCTTCCAACATCAGAGTAACCAGTTCCCTGTGGTAAATGCTTTCAGTTTGAAATCTGTAACACTGTTTCTGTTTTTATGTCTAGACCTTGACTGGTCTATGAGCCAACATCTTTTTTTTTTCATTAGCCAATTTGGGTTGTGTTTTCCTGTCTCCTATGGCCAAAAGAATATTAAATAATATATCATACTATTGCTTCTGCTATTCTTTCTGCCTAGAATGTTCTTGTTCTCATTGCCCACATGGAAAATTGTCAGTAGTTCTTTTATAGTTAGTTTAGGTGTTAAGTTTTCTGTGCATTTCTATGTCCATGCCGTGGCATCACACCAGTTTCTTTGCAGTCTTGCAGCCAGGGTTGTATACTTCCTTCTCTGTCTTCTTAGGAAGTCTACTGAATATTGAATTTTCTTATTGTATGAAAGTTCATCAGACATTAAATGAATTTTATAGTTTACAGATAAACAATCCCTGTAAACTATAATCCCTTAAATGACTTTTTCTTTGCAATCTTTTAAATGACTTTAAATTATTGATTTTAAAAGGGCCTGAGGCTCTGAGGCATTTGTATATTTTACTTAGTAGAATTATGGTTCTCAAGAACATATATTTAATAAAGCATATTCCACTCATTGCTTAGTTGAGAAAATATTTCTAGTATATCTTTTTCAGTTGGGGAAAGCTGCACTGTTCTAAATACTGATGTCAAAAATTTTTTCACACTTTCAAAATATTTGTGTTATCAAAGTTTAAAATTCTGTCTTTTGGTATATTGAAGCTTATTTCATTATCCTAAGGGCTTCTGCTAAATCCACTCATTAAAGCATAGGTTACATGATTTAACTCCCTTTGTCTTAACCTATACCCTGGATTTTTATATGTCATTTTAATTTCCCCTTTATTTCAGAGAACCCCAAAACCATTTCTAGGTTTGCTGTTTATAATTCCCTCTGGGAAAAAAAACCAGTCTGTTGAAAGTAGATACTATATCTGTATGAGCTTTCAACCACTTTGCTATCTCTAGGTTTGATTTTAAAGTTGTCCAGAATAATAGCATGCATTTTATCTTGCATTGTGAATGTGTTTAGTGCCGTTTTGTCAAAATATTGACCACACATGCTTCTTTACATCATCAAGGGAACCTACCGAAGGACCTGTTGGCAAAGGTATGTCAATTGAGACATTTCTTTATTTTTCTTCCTTTTTTTCATTGCAAGATTATGTCATTATTAAACCAGTGACATCATATATCAGTATAAGTTTTCTTGAATTTCATAAATGTAGGCCAGATTTGTAATATGGGTCTTCAAATGCTGATGGTGTTTCAGTGACGCTGAAGTTCTGTTGAAATGTCTTGGCTTTGCCTTCTGCACCCACTGTCAGGGAGTGCATTACTAGATCTCATCTCTATAGAAAGAAGCCACTAAAGTTATTCTAGATGTACCTGTGTTAGAGACTCCATCCATCCATCCATCTATCCACTTCCTGAGTGCCAGTCATGTGCCAAGTACCATATATACACTGATGTATATCATCAGATAAAGAGGGAATTGTACTGTAGTATGGAAGTGCAGTGAAAGTGGTATGCACAGGGTATTCAGGGATCATTGTGTCAGGGCAACCCAGCCTTGTTTCTGGGGAAAAAGGGAGGACAGGGCATATACGAAATTGTTAATACCAGGTTAATAAATCTCAGGCCATTTAAACATCATTTGCCTAGCCAGACACTTCAAGAGTGTGTCCAGGAATAAATCAAGAGGGAGAATTTCATGCTATGGAAAATAGACATACAGAAAAAAACCTGGGAAATCAGCACAGTGCAGTGTTAGTGTCCTGCTAACCCTAATATGGTCTGATTACTCTGAAGGCCCTGTGGCTCTTCATTGCAGAAAGTCATCATGAACGCTGCTGCCCCTTGGTAGGTGTGCTTCCACTGGGGGCTGCTTCACCTGTTAATAGTCAGCCACGGTCCCTGGAGTCTCTTCTGTCCTATCAACAAATAGCTTGTTACTAGTGAATAATTTGACAACTGAAAACTTCATAATTCTTCTGAAACTACCACCTTTGCAATCTATTAAACAGTCTAAATTTCCTTTTTAGAGTTTTTAGTTTGTGTTTGATAGGGGTAAGATTTACCCACATCATTATATTACATTCTCTGGGGCTAGCTTCATTTGGAAATCTCATGCTGTTTCAGTGCAATTTCATTTTAAAATTATTAGTGAGAGTAATAAAGTACCATGCCATAGTATATGATTTCTAGACTTCTGCATTTCACAGTCCAGTAAAATTTTAAAAAATAATGGAAACATGTAGGCTTGACAATGTCTAATTTTAGCTAAAACCATGAGAAACCTCTCCCATCTACTCTTACTACTGCTTTAAAATAAAAATATATTTCATTCTAATAAAGGATAATCTCTAAATTAAAAAATATGAATATATTCTACTTTTAGGAAAACTCCCTGATTATACCAATTTTCCTAATTTTTCTACAGTTTAGTCAAGAAGAGTTGTGTACCACTGAGTACAAAACCTCTGGCTTGGTAGACAGTGACGCAGGAGGTCGGGAATAGGTTTTGAAATCAGATAGACGTGGGTTTATATCCCATTTTGTCATTTTCTAGTTGTGTGAACTTGGTTAATTTAATTAACTTCCCTGAAGCTGTTTCTTTACCTGTAAAAAAGGAATAATTATCTGTTTTGCCCCAGCACAAGGTTAATGGAAACACTGAAAGAGCTAATGCATGTGAAAAAATTTATTAACTGATAAATGTCATAAAATGTAATTTAAAAAAATTCTATTGAGGACCTTGAGGGAATTGCAAATATTTCCCTCCTTCCAACACAAAGAAAGAGGAAGAAAGGAGGAACGCTAACAATTACTGAGTGCCTTCTGTATCTCAGGGGCAGTTGTAGCTGCTCTTTATTTCTTTTAATTATCCCAACAAAGCCAAAAAACTGCATATTTTAATCAACTTTTTATAGCTGGAAAAAAATTATGAGTCTCAGAGAGTCAAATAATTTGCTCCAATCACACAGCTGAGGAAAGGTGAAATTAGAATTCAGACCAAAGTGTGTTCAATTCACTATTTCATGCTCCTCTCCAAGAGAAAGATCAGCATACCCTGCATCGTCAAAAACATCGGCCTTCTTTTTTAGCTCTTAAAAGTACAAAATGTTAATTTGGGGGTTAGCATATAGCAGTAAGGCCACAATAAGGACAAATTCTGTCAGTGCAGCTTATCCTTTAGGCATTAAAGCCCTGGTTTATGTTCAGAAAACTCTCTCCTTTATTATAATTAACTGTCAAATTAACTTTCGTGATGAGTAATTTAACACAATTATTCACATGTACTTTAGGAAGATTCTTACAAAGAAAATTAGACAATACCATGACATTTAAAATAAAGTTTCTGTCATATGGACACCAAGTGGGGAAAGTGGGGTTGGGGGGTTGTGGTGGGATGAACTGGGAGATTGGGATTGACATGTATACACTGATATGTATAAAATAGATAACTAATAAGGACCTGCTGTATAAAAAATAAATTAAAAATAAAATAAAGTTTCTGCAACTTTTTGGGGCTAAAACAAAATGGTAATACAGTCTTAGACACTAATCATATAATTTTGAACTTTGAAACCATTTTTAAAATGACACTCTGTATTAGTATAAGAATGGCATATGAAACTAATTATTTGAATGTTTAAGTGCATCCATGTGATGCTATTTCACATTCTTAATAATAAGTAATATATTTGAGGTCTGGTTCATAAAGTCTTGTGATATTTTAAAATGATTTTATCCCTTGGAATATACACAAATTTTAAGTTATGAAAACATCTATCTTGTTCCTGCACATTTAACAAACACAGTGAGTGAATTTTAGTTTCAAAAAATTTTTAAACTTACAAATCGATTGTTTTAATGTCATATGAGTCTTCAAACTGTGGATACATTTGATGGAGCCCAGACTTTGTAGACATCATTTATATTTATGCTGTACTGAAACATGACATAAAATGAAGGGTGGATGGAAACTGAGAGTGGAAACCAGGTATCTGGACTCACTGTAAAATATTATATATTTCTTTGTGTGTTCCTTATACACTTCTAGTAAATATCACAGAGAAAATTCCTCATTTCTTTTACATCCATCTTTTAATATATAGTACAGTGTACAGTACAGAGAAAACACTGGTAACTATTTGTATCTGGAAAATATCTTGGTATTTGGCATTGTAGAAGAATACTTTTCTATGGCTAATTTGAAGTTGCCAGTTTGTAAAAATTCAGCTTTTACAAACGGAAGCTACATGGAGTTGAAAAGAAAATAAAGATATTGTAAGTGAAATTGTGAATTACCAGTGTTTGTCTCTTTGCCTTGGGCAATCTTTGTATGTGGCTTTAACAGAAGGGAACAATCAGTTGTGTATTAGATATTAAACTGTCCTCTGGGGCATCACTGGCAATATTAGGCCGAGGCACACTCCTTGTGTAAGTTGTTGGGACGCACCTTTATTCTGTAAAGTAGCAAATGTCAATGTGCTACTTTTGTTTCCTGTCTTAACCTTCATGTGTTGATTCTGCAGAATCATTACTGAGCTATATTTGCTACCTGAGTATGGTTTTTCAGAAACCTAGACAGAGGATCTAGAGATAAGTAGCAAGCAATTTCATCTTTACTTCCCACTGAGCTTTGCTATTACAGCTGAAATGGTATGTGACCTCTGTATCGACTAGTCACAGCAGGGTAAATTTAAAGGACATTTGGCTGGAGTTAACATTAAGCCCTTGTACGTTCAGGTTACTTTTGACATAAGATCAAGTATACACAAGTGTTATTGGCTGAGCACAGAGTGATTATTTTCTCCCTTTGTCTTTTTTTCAGGTCAAATAAAAATTACTCTTTGTTCAAAAGTACTATCTTAAAGTAGCACTGCCTCAATTTATCCATTTTCCTCTGGAAATAATTTCTTTATGGCTATACCAATAAGTCAGAACACTTCGTTATTTCTATTAGATGTACTTGGCTTATATTTTATCAGATGGGATCTTTAAGGATGAGAAGCATGTGTTCTTGGTTATTAATATCCACAGAATCTGCTTTATATTCTGTACTTTTTAGGTACTTGTAAAACAGCAGAAAGGAAATTGTTTGATTTTTATGTCTCTGTATTTACATGAGTCTCAAATATCACTCTCTACTTCAAGCAATGATATTTACATATTATTATTATTATGAATAAAGTCAACAACTGCTAATAGTTCCTGATTAATGCCAAGCACTGTATTTGTGCACATGCATAACATGAGAGATCTTGTTAAAATGCAGATTCTGGTTTGGTAAGTCTGGGGCAGGTCTGAGAATCTGCATTTCAAACAAGCACCTGGGTGATACTGATGTTGCTGGTCCAAGGACCACACAATAATCATATAAAGTCAGTACACATTTTTCAGATGAGGAAGTTGAAATAAAAGAGATGAAGTAATTTGCCCAACATAATACAATTAAGAGTTTGGCAGAGCTGGGACTCAAAATGATTTCTGTTTTTTGCCAAAGCTCATCATTAACCAATGGTTCTAAGACTTACTTGAGGGAAAATACTCCTTCTTCTCTCTCCAGACCATTGCAGATTTTATAAAGCATAATATAAACAAATTAGTAGAAAAATGAAATGGAAGCTTGTATGTTTCTTTTTATTCAACAGATAGGAAATTACAATAAGTTACTCTAGGAGTTTCAAAACACTTACTTCCAATTTCCATGTTATTTCATTGCAGATCAGTAGCATTTCAAAAGCCAGAATTGATCTACCAACCACACTTTGAGTTGCATTGCTGTAAACCACAATGACATTCAGGAAATTTTTATATGCACTTGTCCACTCAATGGAAATGACAATGGTAGTTTTTTAAAATTAAAAATATAGCTATTTGCATTTAAAACATGGATTTGGATTAGAAGGAAAGAAAGAAGGGAAGAAGGGAGGAAGGGAGGAAAGGAGGAAAGAACTAAAGACCCAATAAGAAAACTGAAAATAGAACTTAATTCTGCCACTTACAGATATTAAAATCTTACAGATGGGTCTTACGATATGACTTTTGCTTTAATAAGCAAAGTGAATTGATCCTTTTGTCTTGTGCCCAATTATTTAGAGAAAAGTATTTTTATTTTTTCTAAAAGGATTTCTATTTACTTTTTTTTTAACACCTTTATTGGAGTATAATTGCTTTACAATGGTGTGTTAGTTTCTGCTTTATACCAAAGTGAATCAGTTATACATATACATGTGTTCCCATATCTCTTCCCTCTTGCGTCTCCCTCCCTCCCACCCTCCCTATCCCACCCCTCTAGGTGGTCACAAACCACCTAGCTGATCTCCCTGTGCTACGTGGCTGCTTCCCACTAGCTATCTATTTTACGTTTGGTAGTGTATATATGTCACTGCCACTCTCTCACTTTGTCACAGCTTACCCTTTCCCCTCCCCATATCCTCAAGTCCATGCTCTAGTAGGTCTGTGTCTTTATTCCCGTCTTAACCCTAGGTTCTTCAGGACCTTTTGTTTTTCTTAGATTCCATATATATGTGTTAGCATATGGTATTTGTTTTTCTCTTTCTGACTTACTTCACTCTGTATGACAGACTCTAGGTCCATCCACCTCACTACAAATAACTCAAATTTGTTTCTTTTTATGGCTGAATAATATTCCATTGTATATATGTGCCACATCTTCCTTATCCATTCATCTGTTGATGGACACTTAGGTTGCTTCCATGTCCTGGCTATTGTAAATAGAGCTGCAATGAACATTATGTTACATGACTCTTTTTGAACTATGGTTTTCTCAGGGTATATGCCCAGTAGTGGGATTGCTGAGTCGTATGGTAGTTCTGTTTGTAGTTTTTTAAGGAACCTCCATACTGTTCTCCATAGTGGCTGTATCAATTTACATTCCCACCAACAGTGCAAGAGGGTTCCCTTTTCTCCACACCCTCTCCAGCATTTGTTTCTAGAGTTTTTGCTGATGGCCATTCTGACTGGTGTGAGATGATATCTCATTGTAGTTTTGATTTGCATTTCTCTAAAGATTAATGATGTTGAACATTCTTATATGTGTTTGTTGGCAATCTGTATATCTTCTTTGGAGAAATGTCTGTTTAGGTCTTCTGCCCATTTTTGGATTGGGTTGTTTGTTTTTTTGTTATTGAGCTGCATGAGCTGCTTGTAAATTTTGAAGATTAATCCTTTGTCAGTTGCTTCATTTGCAAATATTTTCTCCCATTCTGAGGGTTGTCTTTTGTTCTTGTTTATGGTTTCCTTTGCTATGCAAAACCATTTAAGTTTCATTAGGTCCCATTTGTTCATTTTTGCTTTTATTTCCATTTCTCTAGGAGGTGGATCAAAAAGGATCTTGCTGTGATTTATGTCACAGAGCGTTCTGCCTATGTTTTCCTGTAAGAGTTTGATATTGTCTGGCCTTACATTTAGATCTTTAATCCATTTTGAGTTTATTTTTGTGTATGGTGTTAGGGAGTATTCTAATTTCATATTTTTACATGTAGTTATCCAGTCTTCCCAGCACCATTAATGAAGAGGCTGTTTTTTCTCCACTGTATATTCTTGCCTACTTTATCAAAGATAAGGTGACCATATGTGTGTGGGATTATCTCTGGGCTTTCTGTCCTGTTCCATTGATCTATATTTCTGTTTTTGTGCCAGTACCATATTGTCTTGATTACTGTAGCTTTGTAGTATAGTCTGAAGTCAGGGAGCCTGATTCCTCCAGCTCCATTTATCGTTTACAAGATTGCTTTGGCTATTCGGGGTCTTCTGTGTTTCCGTACAAATTGTGAAATTTTTTGTTCTGGTTCTGTGAAAAATGCCAGTGGTAGTTTGATAGCAATTGCATTGAATCTGTAGATTGCTTTGGGTAGTAGAGTCATTTTCACAATGTTGATTCTTCCAATCCAATAACATGGTATATCTCTCCATCTATTTGTATCGTCTTTAATTTCTTTCATCAGTGTTTTATAATTTTCTGCATACAGGTCTTTTGTCTCCTTAGGTAGGTTTATTCCTAGATATTTTATTCTTTTTGTTGCAATGGTAAATGGGAGTGTTTTCTTAATTTCACTTTCAGATTTTTCATCATTAGTGTACAAGAATGCCAGAGATTTCTGTGCATTAATTTTGTATCCTGCTACTTTACCAAATTCATTGATTAGCTGTAGTAGTTTTCTGGTAGCATCTTTAGGATTCTCTATGTATAGGATTATGTCATCTGCAAACAGTGACAGCTTTACTTCTTTTCCGATTTGGATTCCTTTTATTTCTTTTTCTTCTCTGATTACTGTGGCTAAAACTTCCAGAAGTATGTTGAGTAAGAGTGGTGAGTGTGGGCAACCTTGTCTTGTTCCTGATCTTAGTGGAAATGGTTTCAGTTTTTCACCATTGAGGATGATGTTGGCTGTGGGTTTGTCATATATGGCCTTTATTATGTTGAGGAAAGTTCCCTCTATGCCTACTTTCTGGAGGGTTTTTATCATAAATGGGTGTTGAATTTTGTCGAAAGCATTCTCTGCATCTGTTGAGGTAATCATACGGTTTTTCTCCTTCAATTTGTTAATATGGTGTATCACATTGATAGATTTGCGTATATTGAGGAATCCTTCCATTCCTGGATAAACCCCACTTGATCATGGTGTATGATCCTTTTAATGTGCTGTTGGATTCTGTTTGCTAGTATTTTGTTGCGGATATTTGCATCTATGTTCATCAGTGATATTGGCCTGCAGTTTTCTTTCTTTGTGACATCTTTGTCTGGTTTTGGTATCAGGGTGATGGTGGCTTCGTAGAATGAGTTTGGGAGTGTTCCTCCCTCCGCTATATTTTGGAAGAGTTTGAGAAGGATAGGGGTTAGCTCTTCTCTAAATGTTTGATAGAATTCGCCTGTGAAGCCATCTGGTCCTGGGCTTTTGTTTGTTGGAAGATTTTTAATCACAGTTTCAATTTCAGTGCTTGTGATGGTCTGTTCATATTTTCTATTTCTTCCTGGTTCAGTCTCGGCAGGTTGTGCATATCTAAGAATTTGTCCATTTCTTTCAGGTTGTCCATTTTTCTAGGCATAGAGTTGCTTGTAGTAATCTCTCATGATCCTTTGTATTTCTTCAGTGTCAGTTGTTACTTCTCCTTTTTCATTTCTAATTCTGTTGCTTTGAGTCTTCTCCCTTTTTTTCTTGATGAGTCTGGCTAATGGTTTATCAATTTTGTTTATCTTAAAGAATCAGCTTTTAGTTTTATTGATCTTTGCTATTGTTTCCTTCCTTTCTTTTTCATTTATTTCTGATCTGATCTTTATGATTTCTTTCCTTCTGCTAACTTTGAGTTTTTTTTGTTCTTCTTTCTCTAATTGCTTTAGGTGCAAGGTTAGGTTGTTTATTTGAGATGTTTCCTGTTTCTTAAGGTAAGATTGTATTGCTATAGACTTCCCTCTTAGAACTGCTTTTTCTGCATCCCATAGGTTTTGGATCCTCGTGTCTCCAATGTCACTTGTTTCTAGGTATTTTTTGATTTCCTCTTTGATTTCTTCAGTGATCACTGCATTATTAAGTAATGTATTGTTTAGCATCCATGTGTTTGTATTTTATACAGATATTTCCTGTAATTGATAACTAGTCTCATAGTGTTGTGGTCGGCAAAGACACTTGATACGATATCAGTTTTCTTAAATTTACCAAGGCTTGATTTGTGATGCAAGGTATGATCTATCCTGGAGAATGTTCTATGAGCACTTGAGAAAATGTGTATTCTGTTGTTTTTGGATGGAATGTCCTATAAATATCAAATAAGTCCATCTTGTTTAATGTATCATTTAAAGCTTTTGTGTTTCCTTATTTATTTTCATTTTGGATGATGTGTCCCTTGGTGAAAGTGGGGTGTTAAAGTCCCCTACTAGTATTGTGTTACTGTCGATTTCCCCTTTTATAGCTGTATTTGCCTTATGTATTGAGGTGCTCCTATGGTGGGTGCATAAATATTTACAATTCTTATATGTTCTTCCTGGATCGATCCCTTGATTGTTATGTAGCTTCTTTCTTTGTCTCTTGTAATAGTCTTTATTTTAAAGTCTATTTTGTCTGATATGAGAATTGCTACTCCAGCTTTCTTTTGATTTCCATTTGCATGGAATATCTTTTTCCATCCCCTCACTTTCAGTCTGTATGTGTCCCTAGGTCTGAAGTGGGTCTCTTGTAGACAGCATATACATGGGTTTTGTTTTTGTATCCATTCAGGCAGTCTGTGTCTTTTGGTGGGAGCATTTAATCCATTTACATTTAAGGTAATTATCACTTTGTATGTTCCTATTCCCATTTTCTTAATTGTTTTGGGTTTGTTATTGTAGGTCTTTTCCTTCTCTTGTGTTTCTTGCCTAGAGAGGTTCCTTTAGCATTTGTTGTAAAGCTGGTTCGTGGTTCTGTACTCTCTGAGCTTTTGCTTGTCTGTAAAGGTTTTAATTTCTCCATCAAATCTGAATGAGATCCTTGCTGGGTAGAGTAATCTTCATTGTAGGTTTTTCTCCTTGATTACTTTAAATATGTCCTGCCACTCCCTTCTGGCTTGCAGAGTTTCTGCTGAAGGATAAGCTGTTAACCTTAGGGGGATTCCCTTGTGTGTTATTTTTTCCTTGCTGCTTTTAATATGTTTTCTTTGTATTTAATTTTTGATAGTTTGATTAATATGTGTCTTGGCATGTTTCTCCTTGGATTTATCCTGTATGGGACTCTCTGTGCTTCCTGGACTTGATTAACTATTTCCTTTCCCATATCAGGGAAGTTTTCAACTATAATCGCTTCAAATATTTTCTCAGTCCCTTTCTTTTTCTCTTCTTCTTCTGGGACCCCTTTAATTCGAATATTGGTGCGTTTAATGTTGTCCCAGAGGTCTCTGAGACTGTCCTCAGTTCTTTTCATTCTTTTTTCTTTATTCTGCTCTGCAGTAGTTATTTCCACTATTTTATCTTCCAGGTCACTTATCTGTTCTTCTGCCTCAGTTATTCTGCTATTGATACCTTCTAGAGTATTTTTAATTTCATTTATTGTGTTGTTCATTGTTGCTTGTTTCCTCTTTAGTTTTTCTAGGTCCTTGTTAAATGTTTCTTGCATTTTCTCTATTCTATATCCAAGATTTTGGATCATCTTTACTCTCATTACTCTGAATTCTTTTTCAGGTAGACTGCCTATTTCCTCTTCATTTTTTAGGTTTGGTGGGTTTTTACCTTCTTCATCTGCCTTGTGTTTTTCTGTCTTCTTATTTTGCTTATCTTACTGTGTTTGGGGTCTCCTTTTTGCAGTCTACAGGTTCGTAGTTGCCATTGTTTTTGGTGTCTGTCCACAGTGGCTAAAGTTGGTTCAGTGGGTTGTGTAGGCTTCCTGGTAGAGGAGACTAGTGCCTGTGGTCTGGTGTTGAGGCTGGATCTTGTCTTTCTGGTGGGCTTCCACGTCTGGTGGTGTGTTTTGGGGTGTCTGTGTCCTTATTACGATTTTAGGCAGCTTCTCTGCTAATGGATGGGGTTGTGTTCCTGTCTTGCTAATTGTTTGCCATAGGGTGTCCAGCACTGTAGCTTGCTGGTCGTTGGGTGAAGCTGGGTCTTGGTGTTGAGATGGAGATCTCTGGGAGATTTTCGCCATTTGATATTACGTGGAGCTGGGAGGTCCCTTGTGGACCAGTGTCCTGAAGTTGGCTCTCCCACCTCAGAGGCACAGCACTGACTCCTGGCTGGAGCACCAAGAGCCTTTCATCCACACAGCTCAGAATAAAAGGGAGAAAAAGTAGAAAGAAAGAGAGAAAGGGAGGAAGGGAGGAAAGGAGGAAGGGGATAAAACAAAATAAAATAAAGTAAGATAAAATAAAGTTATTAAAATAAAAAATAATTATTAAGAAAAATAAATTTTTTTAAGTAAAAAAAACAAAAATGGACGGATAGAAACCTAGGACAAATGGTGAAAACAAAACTTTACAGACAAAATCTCACACAGAAGCATACACATACACCCTCACAAAAAGAGGAAAAGGGGAAAAAATAATATATCTTGCTCCCAAAGTCCACCTCCTCAATTTTGGGATGATTCGTTGTCTGTTCATGTATTCCGCATATGCAGGTACATCAAGTTGATTGTGGAGATTTAATCAGCTGCTCCTGAGGTTGCTGGGAGAAATTTCCCTTTCTCTTCTTTGTTCGCACAGCTCCCAGGGTTCAGCTTTGGATTTGGCCCCGCTTCTGCGTGTAGGTCGCCTGAGGACGTCTGTTCTTCCCTCAGATAGGACGGGGTTAAAGGAGCAGCTGATTTGGGGGCTCTGGCTCACTCAGGCCGGGGGAGGGAGGGGTACGTATGCGGGGCGAGCCTGTGGCGGCAGAGGCCGCATGATGCTGCACCAGCTGAGGTGCGCCATGCGTTCTCCCGGGGAAGTTGTTTCTGTATCACGGGACCCTGGCAGTGGCGGGCTGCACAGGCTCCCGGGAGGGGAGGTGTGGATAGTGACCTGTGCTCGCACACAGGCTTCTTGGTGGCGGCAGCAGCAGCCTTAGCGTCTCATGCCCGTATCTGGGGTCTAAGCTGTTAGCTGTGGCTCGCGCCTGTCTGTGGAGCTCCTTTAAGAAGCGCTCTTAATCTCCTCTCCTCACGCACCAGGAAACAAAGAGGGAAGAAAAAGTCTCTTGCCTCTTGGGCAGCTCCAGACTTTTTCCCGGACTCCCTCCCAGCTAGCCGTGGTGCACTAACCCCTTTAGGCTTGTTCACACAGCCAACCCCAGTCCTCAGCTCCCAGCCCCCGCCTGCCCCGGTGGGTGAGCAGACAAGCCTCTCGGGCTTGTCAGTGCTGATCAGCACCGATTCTCTCTGCGGGAATCTCACCGCTTTGCCCTCTGCACCCCTGTTGCTGTGCTCTCCTCCGCGGCGCCGAAGCTCCCCCCTCCGCCACCCGCAGTCTCTGCCCGCGAAGGGGCTTCTAGTGTGGGGAAACCTTTCCTCCTTCACAGCTCCCTCCCACTGGTGCAGGTTCTGTCCTTATTCTTTTGTCTCTGTTTTTTCTTTTGCCCTACCCAGGTATGTGGGGAGTTTCTTGCCTTTTGGGAAGTCTGAGGTCTTCTGCCAGCGTTCAGTGTGTGGTCTATAGGAGCAGTTCCACGTGTAGATGTATTTCTGATGTATCTGTGGGGAGGAAGGTGATCTCCGCGTCTTACTCTTCCGCCATCTTCCTCAATTCCCGCTATTTACTTCTTTGTTCAGTTGAATTTATATTCCTTCTAGTTTCTCTGTTAGTGTGTGTCATTAGACACCTCGTCGTTGACTCTGAGTGTAAAGTAAGGCATAGGTTACATCAGTATTTTTTCTATCATTTCATAAGAAAAATAACACATTGTGTTATTTAATGATTTTAAATATTCCTCCCTCCTTCAGTCATCTCAGAAGAAAATAGAATATAAAGCAGCACTACTTGTGAACATACTGTCCTATGTGTTCATAGGTCAGCATGGAGAGAGTGTCTGGTCTTTCTCCTTTTATCTCATTCATCTGGAATGTTTGCATATCTTTTTCAGAAGAGAATCCGCCACAGTTTCAGAATTGTCTTACTCCAGAATATTGTAAAGTCAGTGTCTTTTAGAGAGGATGGTTATCTTTAGTTCCTTCATGGTATTTAAACTTCTGTTGGAACGGTAAGATTTTTTTCAGTTGTGACTGTTGATCTAGCACCTAAGATACAATATTTAACTTTGATATAATATTAATACTTGTGTCTACCTGCTGAATGTAGTCAGATTACAATGTTTAGCAACTTAAAACTTTGTTCCTTTGTTTGGAATGTTTAATTTTTTTCTCCATTATATAGAAATTACACTACAATGGTTATGAATCTGTAGTAAGGAGCACAGGAATTGTAAATCCCTAAAAGTTTGCAGTAATATTGCCTAGGATGAAATGAGAGAGTAACACTGACATATATACACTACCAAATGTAAAATGGATGGTTAGTTGGAAGCAGCCATATAGCACAGGGAGATCAGCTTGATGCTTTGTGACGACCTAGACGGGTGGGATAGGGAGGGTGGGAGGGAGGCTCAAGATGGAGGGGTTATGGATATATGTATACATATAGCTGATTCACTTTGTTGTACAGCAGAAACTAACAAAACATTGTGAAGCAATTATATTCCAATAAAGGTCTAAAAAATAATATTGTCTAGGAAATAAATATATATTGAGTCAGCTAATTCCTGATATTGTACCATGATATTCTAAGGGAATCTATATCTCAGAGTCCTGAAAAAAGAGTTCTTTAAATTTCCTAAAATCTTTCTCTTGGGGAGTCAACTTCACAGAGCAAACCCAAACAGACCTGGTTTGCATGTTGGCTTTGTTGCTGGAAGCTTCATGGCCTTAAACAAGTGACTTCCTTCTTTAATCTTTTTTTGTATTCTCAACTGTAAAGTGGGATTAATAATATATCCACCTCATAGTTGGTTGGGGATTACACGAGGTAGCATATGAAAAGAACATAGCTTGTTTACGATGTTCAATAGTGTTTATTTCTTTCCTTTAAACTTTATTTTTGAGGGAGCATATTGACAGTTTTGTATTTATGAACAATATCTGTGAAATAATTTTATACAGAATGAATTTTTTATTGTTTTTGTGATGAGATATCTTATGTCTATGTCAATATTTATTAATATACCTATTCCTACATTGATATCTGTATCCAACTCCATTTTTCACTCTATGTCTTTATTGATCATCTACCTATATTTTCCTTTTTAGCAGGGCTTGGAATCTAATCACCTGAATCAAGAGATCACTTTATGCTTTATTGCTAACCAGGCAACTTTTGGCACCATGGAGTTCCCTTGCTGTCTTATTGATCAGCTGTCAACCTTTGGGGAGCCTCTGAAAGCTCATTTCTCTCAGATCTCATGCCCAGCCCTTAGCCTTTAGATGGCTGCTGCAGTACACTCTACAGTGAAGGCTGAGTGCTTTGTGGAGGATCTCTGAACTATCCTGCCTTGCTCTCAGTTTTTAGTGAGCTGTTATGAACATAAGAAAGTGTTAACAGAATTATTGTGGCAGAGTGCTGATGGGCAGGAAAGACCTTGATGTGTGACACTTGAGCTGGCCCTGAAAGATAAACAGGATTTGGCTTGATAGGAATGGTAATAGGAGGACCCTAATCCATATGCTTTAACATTTAGATTTGTAAAGAGAGTTTACTTTACCTTATAAGATCCCCAGGAAAGCTGATCCTTAGCTTGTGTGCTTTTCTTTTCTTTTTAAATATTTTATAGTCAAAATTTTATTATGAGATATGTACTATCTGTTTTATATATTTCCTGACAAAATATAATTTTTGCCTGATATGAAAAATTCACTTTTTGATCAACATTTTCTCCTTCCTAGTTGTGTTTTGTTTAGACTCATTGAGATTATTACTGTATCTTGATAGAAATAGCACAAGGTGGCCTGGATATAATAATCACAGGTAACATTTAAGAGATGCTTACTGCATTTCAGAGGCTGGTCTAAATGCTTCATAGGAACAATCTCTTTTACAAGAAAACTTTTGATGTAGGAACTAATATTATGGCCATTTTATGGGCAAGAGAATTAAGACTTAGAACAGTTACATGACTTACTCAAGGTGACATGACCAGCAGTTGGTGAAGATAGGGTCCTAACATGGTTTATTCCACCCAGCAGTCAGATGTTAATCACTCAGTTCTACTGCTTTTTGCTAGTAGGAAGAGATAAAATCAGCAAGTCACCTGTGGAATATCTTTCCTGTGATCTTATAATGAAAACAGCACTGCTGATAGAAAATTAAAGATTTGGTCCTAAGTACTAGCTCCTGCTATCACCTTGCATATTACACATTAGTATCTCTTGCTGAGTATTTATATGGTGTTTGATAAAAATGATGTTTAACATCGCTCATTTTCTACTGCTCTTCACATACCTGCTTGGTACTAGCTAATCCATTTTTATCAGCTATTTTTGTACTTTTGCTTTTTCTTTAAGTGTGAAAGAGCATTCAGAGTTCCATACCTCAAGCTTACTTTTTCAAAATATTCAACATATTTAATTAAACGAGTTGGTTAAAAAAAATTTAAAAATGTTTCCTCAAAATAGGATTGATAAAATGTTTTTCTTCAATTTATACATATCAATTTTACTTATTGAATATTCAGGGTAAGTTGAAGAAAAGTAAAATAGCCATCAACAATATTTATGTGTATTTATATTTCTATTTATATAGATGCATATATTTATAGTTTATGCTTTCGTGAGTCATAAGTTGAAATATCAATAGTTAATCGTAGAAAAATACTAGAGAAAAAGAAGCTGTTTTGTGTATATTTGGTATAACATTTATCAACCTGTTATTGATTTTTATAGGCTGCCATGTCTGTCTCCCTGAATGCTTTCTTTACATGTAAGATTTTGAATGCTATACATACATTTAAGTCAGAGTTATTTTTTAAAACGTAAATCAGGTTATGTCATTTTCCTCTTTTCAACATTATTTTAATAGTTTCCCATCATGCTTACTATTATATCCAGAGTCTTTACCATCACCCATAAGGTCTTATATCAGTTGGCTTTTCTTACCTTATTTCTGATCTCTTTCATCCTGACTCACTCTGCTCCAGGCAACTGGTCTAATCCTTGCTCCTTAAACATTGTAAGAAAGAGTCAACATCAGGAAATTGTACATTTTTCTTCCATTGTTATAAAATACTTGTCTCCCAGATAATCACGTTTTGCATCCTGACTTTCTTCTAGTCTCTGCTCAAATATCATCTCCTCTGTGGGGCCTTTTATGATTACTCTATCTGAAGTAACATACCTCTTTACTCTCTGTGTTTTCATACTGCTTCTCCAGTTCAGGGCCCATCTTCTTGTTAGAAGTCTTAGCTCTCTGTAATTTCCACTTGGAATTCTGTTGTATTCCAAAGTGGATACTCATTCCACTTCTCTTTATATAAGAGGAGTCTAGTCTTTGGCTGGAGAGAGTTCTCAGATTCACTTCCAGTAATTGCCCAAAGATCAGTGCTTTCTGCCTAAGTCCCCCTTCCCAGATGGTATGGGATCTGAAGGGAATAATACAATGTGTTAGAAATGGAGGAGGAGTTTTTCATCTAAAGCTGAGAATGGCTGCACATTAACAGGGCTGAGGAGAATGTAGGAACAGAGTTCAAGAAACCTAACCAAAGCTGAGAGATAAAAACAGTGACAATAACAAAGCAGGTATTAAAACAAGAGTATAGTGATATAAACATAGAAACTAGGTAGATAATCATGAGAACAGAAGATTGAAAGTTTAATAGAGTAGAGCCTGGGGTAAATACCTAGAGATTCATACTAGTTTGCTGACTTATGTAGGTGTCAGTTATGATGTGGTGGACCCCAAGACAAAAAGTGCTAGGAATATGTGTTATCAGGTGCAGTGTTCAGTGTTGAAAATATTTTCCTTATGATGATGTTGTATGTTTTATGAATGAAAGAAGCATAACAGAAAATCATACCAGTTGACATACCAATTCCATCTGATTTCAGTGCTTATGGGCATGATGTTATATTTCATTGGTGAGGTGTGATTTGAGTTGGGGCGTGAGTGTTGGGTAATAGTTGTAGGCAAAGGTGGGCAGTGAGATGGGAAGAGATGTACACAGAACCAAGATAGAATGTCATCAAAGGCTGAAAGGTAGGAACTTGGGGGACATGTTAGAGGAATAAAATGGAATTCTTGTCCTCCTTTATTAATGTCAGATTCAGTTCAACATGGCAAAATTAAACAAAAAATCTTGACTATGCTTTTGCCTATATTCTAGGGCATATGTAAAATGTGATAATATCAGAAACAAAACTTGAATACAAACTTCTGTAGGTTACTGAATTTATAAGAGGAAAAAAAAATCCTAATGTTTTTCTGACTCTAATCACCAATTCAATAAGCACTGGAGTGTAGCTTATTTGAACAAACATTTATTGAACTCCTATGTGATAGAAAGTATGTTCAATTATAGAGTCATGAAGATAAATAAGATATAGTCCCTCAAGGGACCTAGAGTAGTGGGAGAGACAGATTGGTAGATAATTAAAATGCAGCCTTCTGCATGTACTGTTAGAAGTATGTTCTCACCAATATTGATATTTCCTTACAGCTGCAGTTATTCTTCAAACCAATAAGGAATTATTTGATTGTTAAGGAAAAGTACCTCTGATTTCTAGATTTTTAGTTTTTGTATTTATTTTGTTTGAGCAAGAATATATACATTTTTTTGGTTTACGTTACACATAACTTTAGACTTTAAAAATGATTTATAAATATTAAGGAATAATGTGAATTGGGCACTAAATGTATTTCTTAAGTCAAAGAGAAATAAAGGCAATCATAATAGAATATGCTGTTGGATATCAATAAGGATTCCTTTGGCTGAATTCATATTTTTTGTCTTATGTCATCGTATTCCAAGTTTTCACTGCACGTCTCTCAATTTCACAAGCTTTCTTTCACATATCTCTTGGAAGCACAGTGATTTATTTTTTGTTGTTGTCCCTGGTTGATGCCAGGGTGTTTGCCTGCCATCTCATGTGTGTTTGAGTGGCATAAAGTGAACAGTTGGCTCCAGACATAAGTATCCTACAGATCAGTGTTTCTAAGTGGAATCAAGGGCAGAAAAACCAACAGTAGTTTGATTCTTTGGAAGACTTTTATGTAACATTTGAGAGCAGCCAATATCTTTAGAAAACTCTCCACTGAATAAATTAATATTTTTATGTACAAGTAGGAATTTGAGCCTAAGAACAACAACAACAAAAACCAGAACCCATGATTCTATAATAATAATTTTTTACTTTGTGCGTGATAAATTGACTATAGCAATAATAAAAGTGGGATGCCAAGTCATTTTGCTGCTTGACAGGCATATATATTGGAAGTCAGTGAGGAATAGGATACAGGTATAAGCACGGCTAATATTCTGTAGGAGAAACCACAAAATAGATTTTATAATTTCTGTCACTAAGGGTTTTATCTTCATCTATATGAACCGTCAGAGAATAGGAAGTTCATACTTTTTACACAGGGTCAGTCATTACTTGTCACATTTACTGCTATAGTTTGCTAAAATCCAACTTGATGGACTATAAAAATGATGATTTACTCAATATATTTTAAATGGAGCAATAATCATTGTAAGCCATGAACATACAAAGGCTATTTTCTTGTGGTGAGCATATCTCAGATCCACACCAAGGTAGAAAAGAAGTTTAGAGATGTAGCTAGGAAGGGTGAGGCCCCTCAGTAAGTACTGAGGGACCGTAATGTGTTCATGTTGTACTAGGTACTATGTACTGGGAAAGAAGAACTAGGTGGGAATTTTGAAGAGTGTCAGAGGGGAGATTAGTCATATTGAAACTTTAGGAAGAGAAGACTGAGGGCAAATCACACATTTTGTGGCATTTGATTACATTTATCAAGATGATCATACCCAAAGGAGGGAGATAAGTTGTGTTCTGGAGTAGAGACTGCCAGGTTTTAAATCAGGGCCTAGAAACTAATCCTGTTCTGGCATTAATTTGCTCCTTCTTTTTTTGTTGTTGTTGTTGATATTTATTCATTTATTATTTATTTTTGGCTGCATCAGATCTTAGTTGTGGCACACAGACTCTTCCTTGTGGTATGGGCTCCAGAGCTTGTGGGCTGTGTAGTTGTGGCACTTGGGCTCTCTAGTTGTGGCATGCAGGCTCAGTAGTTGTGGTGCGCGGGCTTAGTTGCCCCGCAGCATGTGGGATCTTAGTTCCCCGGCCAGGGATCGAGCCCGCGTCCCCTGCATTGGAAGGCAGATTCTTAACCACTGGACCACCAGGGAAGTTCCTAATTTGCTCTTTTGATTTAAGCAATTGACTTTTAAAAAATAAGCTTCAGGGTTTCCCCTTGACGCAGTGGTTAAGAACCCACCTGCCAATGCAGGGAACACGGGTTCAAGCCCTGGTCCGGGAAGATCCCACATGCTGCGGAGCAACTAAGCCCGTGCACCACAACAACTGCGCCTGCGGTCTAGAGTCCACGAGCCACAACTACTGAAGCCCGCGCGCCTAGAACTGGTGCTCCACAGCAAGAGAAGCCACCGCAGTGGGAAGTCCGTGCACTGCAACGAAGAGTAGCCCCTGCTCGCTGCAACTAGAGAAAGCTCGCGTGCAGCAACAAAGACCCAGCGCAGCCAAAAATAAATAAACACATAAATTTATTAAGAAAAAAAAATAAGCTTCAGTTTTATCATCTGTAAAATGGCCTACTTTATCTATAAGAGTGCTTTCAGCTTTAACTCAGTGGTCCATAGATTCTTTCTCTAGTTCCACTGAGGGAAGAACAAAAGAAAAGGAATTTAGATTATAACGTGGGGTTATAGTGAGAAATACAGATACATTTCCTGGAAGTGAGAAGGACTCAGTATTGGGAAATATTTCTAACAGAAGCCAAGATGCCACTGTTTCAACCGATAAGTAAAAATGTTTGACCTTGGACACTGCTGATAGAAGCCATGCTAGCGTTTGGTCAAGTGTCTTAGTGTGTGTGGAAGGGGAGTGGACACAGTCCATCTGTGTTGAGAATCTTTATGCCAAGAAAGTCTGCAGTTCTCAGAAAACACACTGTAAAATTACACTATTAGCTTTCAGAGTGACTATATTTTCACTCCATTTTGCACAGAAGCTCCTTCGTCAGAACTACAACTATCTTCTCATATCTTAGTTTTAATTCTTGCAACTTAGTTACTATAAAGATGGAAAATCAGGAAACTGTTTTGTTAGAACTGCTGAAACACACCTGGTCTAATGTACTTCCCCACTAGGTGGCACTCTAATTATATGAGAACTACCCAGTTAAAAATCAATAATATTTACTTGATTTATGAAAAATTTCACTTTCTGTTTAAAATAGTTTTTCTCTTACCACTCAAATGAAAAGTCTAGCTGTCAGGACACTTGAATTTTTTATAAGTAGTTTTAGAAAATTGTCAAGTTCAGTTATTTTGTTGGGTATTCAATAATTTATAAGGCCTTTTTATACATCATATAACAAGAAGCAAAATTCAATAAATACATGGGCAGTGTGAAATATTAGTTTATGTTTAGTTGGTTCAGTTTGGCTTTTGTAAGTTAATTGTACACTTTTTAAACTTTACAATATGATTGGTGATGTAAAAAGTTTTAAAGTGTTTTAAAAATGTAAGGGAGGTGTGAAGGGAAATGCTATTGCTGTGAAGTAAGCCAGAAAAATGGCTTTTTTGCATCTCCATTACTACATCTCAGTGTATATGTTGCTTATAACTATGGGCATATTTAATGGAAATAAATGGGTTTGACAACACTTTCTATAAAAATCTCTTTCAAAGATCTCATCTCCAAAGATGGGTAATAGCCCTCCTTCCACCTGCTTGGTCTTGCAGGAGCCTGGCTCTCACTGATAAACAATGGATTATTGACATGTGTATATATTAATCAACAACAGGAAGCTTTTAAAATTAGACTGCAAACTGACATTTCCATTTCTAGAATGACTAAGAATGCCAGAAACCAAAATTAAATTCATCCGTGGTTTAGCTTAGTTGAGCTGTGAGGGGAAAAAAAAAAAGATTGAAAAGTATGCGTTGCAAAAGTGATTCCTTTTTCAGAAATAAAAGACATATAGCCAATAGCAAAGAGGCCAATATTTAGGGTTGGTTTTCAACAGCAACAACAATCCAAATTAAGAGCAGAACAAAATAGGAAATAAAAAGTCAAACTATGTACATTTTGTTTTATAAAATTAATACCTGAAAAATGTTACTTTCATCTACATTGGTAAATTCCATAAAATTAAAAAAAAATCAGAATATGAATGTATCTTGAATAAACATCTAATTTTACCATGCAGAATTAAAATGTAGATGACTTAGGAAGAAAATAAGTGCTTTGTAAAATGATTAATTACACTTTCTTTTTTAGTGAGTTATATGAAGTCATATGGAATATGATTATCTATTAAAATTAAATATACACCTAATTTACAAGAACACATTCATTGGCATCTATACTTTTCTTACCCTCCTGAAGTAATTTATTTATTACTCCCTCTTTGTTTTGTTAATATTTTAAATTCCTTATTAAAGTTTACGTCTCCTTGGCTAAATCTGATGTGTTCCATGTAGTAGATATCTGATAAATGTGTAAATAAATTGATGAATAAATATTGTATGAAGAGACATTAGTTTACACAGCTAAGAAAACATGTGATTGAAATTTATAATGTAGTTGAAAGGATAAAAATTTCTCTTCCAAATGACCAAAATGACCTTAATATTCCCCTCAGCTTTACTAAACTTTTCACAGGTTACTTTCTGACAGTAGGCCCCTGACTTTTTTTCTTAGAGCATTTACTTTAAAAAACTTGCAGTTATTAATTCTTTCCCTAAGTCTTCTCTCAGCCTCTAGCCAGTGTTATAACCCAGGGTCTTTCTCTAGGACCTGGGAGCCATTGCTTTGAAATATAGTCTTTGAGGAAGGTAGTACCTCTATCTCCCAGTCTCTGTGGGAGGGTAGATAAGTTAGATAAGTGCCAATTAGCAAACACTGGTGGCCTGATCACACTGACCACTCTCCCCTGAAAAGTCCTTCCTCCAGTACTTTTCCACTAGCTCACACTAGTATTTAAACACTTTCTTGCGTTTGTTAAAGTGGAGTCGAGTTCAATTTCTCTACCCTATGGCTATAGTCTTGAATTAAATCTTCCTTGCTGTTTAACTTGTTCAGTGCTATCTTCTTTGACCCTAGTTTCATTTTTAAGAATCATATAGATATTGGAACGTAAAATATGCTATACTAGGTCACACTGGTGGTCATTTGGACCAGCGTTAAATCTAATAGCATCAGGGGTGTTATCAACCTCATATGTTTAGAATATACTGTAACCATTTCTATAATTATTAATGTTTAATCTTCTTTTGTAGAGAGATCATCAAAATTATTATAATAGATAATTTAATTTCTCCAGTAAAAATGTTAACAGAGGTCTGGGGTGTGTGTGTGTCTGTCTTTGTATGTGTATGGATGTATGTGATAGGGGCAAAGAAAGCATTCTGAGAGGTCAATAAGAATTAGAGGAGCATTTCTTCAGAGTACCATGTAACATCTTAAGGATATATACCTCTCACAGTCAATATGCTTGAAATTAAGCGGGGACCTGTTGACAGTAGTTATGCAACTGATAAATTGAGGACCCAGATTTAGGAATCCCATACTTGATAGTCATGTTTTATAGTATTGCTTTATTATCTTCTAAAAATATTTCTCTAAAGCTTCAAGGGGTAAACTGAATTCTTTGTTTCTAGTGTTTGTTAAAGGTTTATACATGATGATATAGACTTTGGTCAAATACTTCCAGATGCTCCCTTAAGGTAGGTGCTCAATTCTAAAGAGATCAGATCTTCTGACAAGATCTCTAAAGAGCAACTGATTATGAATTTTAATCTTGGAAAGGAAGGAAGCTGCTTCTCCATTGCCGTGAACTCAGCAGTCAAGACTGTAAAACAGTTTTTTTGTTTTGTTTTGTTTTAAATAATGCTGTTTTGACCTAATTTTGAAGTCCTGGCTAGAGGCTGATCCAGTCTTCTTGATTAGCTGATTAAGTCCACACCCTAACCACTTCTCTTACTGGGCTTTCATACTCCAGGCCCACTATACCCACATCCTAATTTCCCCAGGTCCAGGTACCAACACCTGGTGATAGCCCCTATACCCCTGAGTTGGGAAACTGACATTATGCAAATTAGCCAATCCACAGGGAGCCCTAGAAATCTAGATAACTTGGAGTCCTATATAAACTGCCTCCTCCAGCTCTAGCTTGCCCTTGCCCTCTTCCAAGATGCAATGCTCTCTGTGGCTCTGATTGGCAGACTTCTCTCCTTTGGAGTATAAGTAACAAAGAGTTCTGCATTTCATCTGTTTGAGTATCAGTGTGTTGTGTCCTGCCATTAAAGAACCTTCAAACCTTATGAAAAAGGTGCAGTCAGTAAATTCCATGCTCTCTGTTGTTGCTTCCAGACCATTGATACGACACCATCACTGACTAGTCCCTCTCTCTTTATGGTTTATGCCATATGATCATGCCACTTTTCCATTTCCTTATGACTGTTGTCTATCAGCATCTATATTTTATCCTTATTTCAGAAAAATTAAACACTCATTTCTGTAAGATATTCTATATTTCCACATTACTCCAACCTTGGACATTATTGTAGTAATTAAGAATCCTTAATATTAATCATCTTTTAATACCTTGTTCTCAGAATTTCTCAAACTTCCCAATCACACTTATTTTCAAAAATCAGCCACTCACTTTCATCACCGTCTTTTCCTTTTGATCACTTTGTGGTATGTCTACACTTTTAAGATCTTGAACTGCAGAAATCCCTCTCTACCTTCAGTCTTACGTTCGTTTAATTAAACTCAGTCAACACTGCTCTTTACAATATATATATTTTTTAAAAACCGAGGAGAGAGCAAAGATAAATAAGAGGTTATCCATTTTTTGTAAATAATTTATAACCAGAAAGAAGAGATAAGTATGCAAATAACAGCATTACTAGGCATAACTTATGCCAGTCATAATTGACGTAAAAATGAAGAACTCAAGAGATTAACTGTAGCTATTAGAGAAGGCATACCATCATGTCTTCACTCTTACTTACCTTCCTTACCTTGCCTTTTTAACTTACAATACCACTTAGCAGTTTATATTTCCTATTTTCCTAGTACATTACCTTCTCACTTGCCTCACAAATTAGAACCCACATATTTCAATAATATTCTAGCAAACACACTTAATGCTATATTAATGGTTAGCCCAGGGGTGAAGTTACCTAAGATGTCAATCTGTAAGTATCATTAATGTATCATTGGAATGCCAAGGTACCATTGGAAATGTAAGGTGATGGAAATAAAGTTATAGTTAACAGAAATTCTCTCAGGGAGCATATTGTATGTGGTTGAAGGAATATTTGATAAGCCCTTTGAGTTTGTGTGTTTTTGCTTGAGTGAAGTAAATGATGGCCATTCTGAAAAGGAGAATCAATCCAATGAACTGCAGACATTTTTTTTTCCTTAGTTGGGGATGCACGTTTGGGGCCTGAGCTTAAAATGATTTCTTGAAACAATAAACAATAGTTATTCTCTTAATTCTTCTTTTTCCCAGCGTGGCAATCAGCTTTTCTTATGAACGCAGATTTAAAAAATATTTTAAAAAGCTGTCTGAAGCCTTTTTTAGGTGCTCACATGCTTCATTCCAGCCCATACAAAACTTCTTATGCTTTAACCTTCAGTTATGCTTGCTCTGTCATTCCCCAAAGACTGAGTAATAGATTCTAAATTATTGAATCAGAAATAAAATGAATCATCTTGACTAGACAGAACTCTTTGGAAACGAATTAACTTTTTGGGGAACTATGAACATGAAAAAAATAATCTAGTTTTATGGAAAGTAAATTTTTCACTAAAATATACACACAGATACACACATCTGTCTATCTATCTTTGCAAACTAGTTTAATGGAATTCAGGCTGTATGTCTGCCTAAGCTTCCCTACACCAAGTTAATAATTTTAAACTCATAGTTTTCTAGTTTACTATGAGCTTATAAAAGTAATTTTGTATAAATTACATTTGCTACCAGACCAGGATTGTATTGAATTATATCCCTAATAAACATTTCAGCTTTAAACCCCTCTTAATACAAGAAATATTTACTTATTTATAATTCTCTTGTTCCGTACAGAATTAAATCCATATATTTCTGTTGGCTATTCACGTGACCTGTGATGGAAATGTAAAAATATGTGGCTGTATCCATAGAAACAGGTGGTAAGCTTACATCAATATTTTATCATACTGACAACCAGCAATTTCAGTGATTACATTTTCTGTATCAAACCTCATCAAGAATGCACAAAAGTATTATGGAGGGATTTAATCAATTTTCTTTACTTATAAATGAAAATAGGAAAATGTTGAAGGAAAAAGAAAGATTTACCTGTAAGTATTTATAGAGTGTTTTTAGGTGTGAGAATTTACAGTACCTTTCAAGTTGTGGTCTTTAGTGCAACTAAATTAGGGTAGAATAGTATACAAAGCTCCTTTTCTCAGAGTTGGACTACCTACATTGAAATTAACTTAATTTGTTAATTAAAATCAGAATATTTCAGATGAAACCTATCAATATACATTTTAATAAACTTAGATGATTTTTTATGCATGTTAAAGAATCAGCGCCCTAGAGGTAATTTATGTTTATAACTCTGAAAATGCAATAAGATTACAGGTATACAAAGCATAGGGCAAGGGATTTAAGACTCTTCAGGGACTCAAAGGAGACTTTTATCAAAAGAAACAGGGCTTCCCTGGTGGTACAGTGGTTAAGAATCCACCTGCCAGTGCAGCGGACATGGGTTGGAGCCCTGGTCTGGGAAGATCCCACATGCCGTGGAGCAACTAAGCCCGTGTGCCATAACTACTGAGCCTGTGCTCTAGAGCCCGTGAGCCATAACTACTGAGCCCATGTGCCACAACTACTGAAGCCCGCGTGCCTAGAGCCCATGCTCTGCAACAAGAGAAGCCACTGCAGTGAGGAGCCCGTGCACCTCAACGAAGAGTGGCCCCTGCTCGCCGCAAGTAGAGAAAGCCCACACAGCAACGAAGACCCAACGCAGCCAAAAAAATAAAAGTAATAAAGTTCCCTTAAAAAAAAAAACAGATTTATTGAAATAATAGCATCATATAAGAAAAAAAATAAGCCAGGAAATAAAATAGGAGCAAGAATTAAAAAGCAAAGAAGTAGGAGCAATGTGGTGTTTTCTTGCTGAATTCTACTCAAAAAGGTGGTATTTTCCTAGGGTATATTCTCAAACCTCCTTCTTATGAAGATCAGACTTCCCAGAAGAGACATCTAAATTGCTTTGCAGAGAGACTTTTTTGGGCTGCCGATCTACTTAGCCTGAAAGACCTTTGTTGCTATATTACTATGTAAGGGCCTTATTCAAAGTAAAGTTTCTTTAATCTGTAATGTCTATGGGAAAGGAAACCACATTAATGCTGTCAGAGGCTATTTATTTCTCAGAGATTGAGGTCTAGAAAAATTCTCAAGAGAGAGAATAAAAATGCTTCATATTTCCCATTTTAAAATACTTTTCACCTAAGAAATTGAAGTACTCATTTAAAGTCAACTATGAGCTGATTCTCATATTGTAAATGCTTGCTTCATTGAATAGTCTAAAAATTTATTGCTGCTGCCCAATACTGAATGGAAGTATTTTGTAGACAGTCTTAGAACTTTTCTATACAGGGGTATTAAAGTTTGATGGTAAGTGTTGGGTGATCATGAGCAAATTGTTTAGTGTCTTTTGTCACAGTTTGCCCATTTTTTGGTGAAGGTGATAATAATAGCACTTCTGTATAGATTACTGTGAAGATATGAGATAATACATGGAAAAGGCTTAGAACAGGGCTTAGCAATGAATAATAATCGGTAAATATTTATTTATCTACAAGAATATTTAAATGTTTATAATATCTAGAAATTTCCTGCCTTGAGATACTTGTAGAAATTCTGCTCATAGCAGTTGAAACCTTTTTCTTAAAAAGAAAAACCAGGGCTTCCCTGGTGGCGCAGTGGTTGAAAATCTGCCTGCTAATGCAGGGGACACGTGTTCGAGCCCCGGTCTGGGAAGATCCCATATGCCGCGGAGCAACTAGGCCCGTGAGCCACAACTACTGAGCCTGCGCGTCTGGAGCCTGTGCTCCGCAACAACAGAGGCCGCGACAGTGAGAGGCCCGCGCACCGCGATGAAGAGTGGCCCCCGCTTGCCACAACTAGAGAAAGCCCTTGCACAGAAACGAAGACCCCACACAGCAAAAATAAATGAATGAATTAATAAACTCCTACCCCAACATCTAAAAAAAAATAAAAGAAGAAAAACCAAAGCCAAATAACATTATGACTTTAGAAAAACATATTCATGATACTGCTGAAACAACAAAAACATCAAAAACAAAATTTCTGTGGCTTAGCACAATCAAACGTTATTTCTCACTTATATATCTGTTAAATGTAAATAGAGTTTTCTAGTTGGTGGGCACCTTCTTAGAATTCACTACCATTTTCTTAAAAACCTTGGCCCCAAAGGTACATACATCACTGTTGCTCATTGTTTGTGAATTCTACTCATGTGACTATATCTCAGTGCAAAGGATGTTGATAATATAGTCTGTATTTAGGTTCTGCTTCCCAGTGACAGGGGAAGCTCCAATTTTTGATGGACAGCTAGCCATCTTTCACACAGCTTCCACTTACACGAAGTGTTTGAATCAGTGGTTCTTCTACATTTCAAGAGACAGGGTAATTCATGATTATGGCACTTTGGCTATGTCTGAATTAATTATTTTTTTAAGGAATCTTTTGTATTTGACCCAACGGCTGGATCTTTTGAGAACAATTTGTGGATAATTGATCCTTCCCTGAAAGCAGGCTTGATGAATAGTGGAGGAAATAAATGGATATATCTATTGAATATAGAATGGGAAGCAGAAAGAGCAAGGAAAAGAAGGAAAAGCTTTTAAATAAAGGCTTCTGGATTGGTTTCTCATTGTGGCTGATAATGAATTATTTCCCCACATTTGTGATAAAAGTACACCCCTCCAAATTTGTCCTTCTTATGATCAATGCATTTTATACAATTCACATCTGGAGAGGGGATTATAGTCTGTTGTTTTGATGTAGGCGTATTATTTGACAATCTCTTATGACATGCTAAGATCGTAAACAACATTCATCTTTATCTCTGAGCACTCCAGAAATACATAGAATGATTCAAACTTAGCACCATATAAGTAGGTTTATTTTAGGACTTATTCTTAAGACAGATTTCATTTGGCATTGACTTGATAGAGGATTCTATCTCTTCTAAACAAATAATAGCTTTTCCTAGTTTTAGTTCTGGCATATTCCACCCACCCAGTCTCTATCTAGCCCACCTTGATCTACACAGTTTTGTTTTTTTTTGTTTTTATGCCACTCTCTTTGTCCAGCTCCTTGATGTACATGTACAGCCATTTATTAAAGTCATATTCCTAAAGAAGAGGTCATCACCATACACTAGAAGGAATCTGGACATGCTCAAATCTTTCTCACCCGAGGATTCTCCCTTCTTTCATTTTTCAGGTACTACTGAGCTGCTGTCCATCTGCACTTTACTGTATTCATCCCTTGCATTTGCTTGGCTAATTGACTGGCTAATGCTTTCTATCTCTGGCAGCACAATGTAGCCCAACACATACTAAGTGGCACATAATCTTACATTCCAGTTATAGCTTAGAAAGATAATAATATCAATAGCTATAAAAAGTTATTGTGTAATTTTCATTTTTCTCATCAATAAAATCAGAACAGTAGTATCTACCAAAAGTAGCTTTTGACAGAAATAAGGAGAAATGATGTGAGGTGGTTAGCCCAGTGCCTTGCAATAGTTCTTATTTTTAAACTATTGTAGTTATAAATGTTATTGTAATAATTTTGATTTCTTGAGTGCTTATTTGTCCCATCTACTGTACCTCTTCTCTCTCCCACATATTTCATTCACACAGCTTCAACTCTCACTTATGTGTCAATGGCTCCCAAGTCTATATACCAGCAGCCCTGGCATTCCTTTTGAACTTCAGGTCTGCATTTCCATCTGCCTTGATGTATCTAATGAACTTCCAGTGAGGTTTTCTATAGGTATTTCTATATCCCACACCACATTCTTTTCTCATTTCATTCTTATTACAATGCTATGTTAGGTACTATTATCATTTCCATTTTATAGATGAGGAAACGTTGTAACTTGTGGAGTTGAACCCACCGAAATACCCGCTGTCCAGGGATGTAGGATTGCTCTTCGTCCTTTGTGACAAATAATTTTACCTCTTCCCCATATTTCTTCCATCTTCATACTTTGTGGTTTGGGATCACAGATGCCACCTGGGATTTTTTCAAAGATGGATTTGCATTTCTGTCCTAGATCTTTGATATTTTGGTGATTTTTGAGAGAAGAGGGGCTATATATTTTTGTATTATACCATGATGAATCTGGAAACCCCATAGCTGTACTTTTAAAAGATAGCTATAGTTACTGGGAGTAACTAGAATGTAGAAGATTTGAACAGGGCAGCCAGAGGGAGAAATGAGTTGAGATTCAAAAAGAGGCATATTTCAAAGTAGATTCAATGGGTTATGTACAATAGAAAGACATTGTGAGGAAGCAGAGAAAAGTGTGGACTTTGATGTCCACTGAACTAGGTTAAAACTCCAGCTATCATGGTCATTTATGATGTAGAGTAAGTCATTTTATCTCAGGAACTTTGTTCAATAAAGGTTAGTTTCCTTTCCTTCCATCCCTGGCTCCAAAATTACACATACTTGATACCTGAGATGTGGCCATTTAACTGTATTATGGGTAGTCATCTGCACCTGCATATAATTAAGATTCTTGCTGAAAGTTATTCAGCTGGTGATAGAGGTTGCTTAGCAGATTTGTTGTTCTAAAATGTTCTTCAGACCACCTGCTGGATGTTATGAGTTGAATGGAGTGGTGATTTGAATTTTGATACATTTATGCGCAATTTACACACATCTACCATGATTAGTTACATTCATTTAATAGGCACTTAGCAAATGCCCTTGTGAAAGTGAGAAAATGTGGGCAATAGCTCAGCGTATTTCATACTGAGAGTTGAAATATGTATTATAAGAGTGTTGGTAATGCTGATGAATAATTAATCAACTAATTTTTGTCCTGTTCGGTGTTCTCCATTTGGAAGTGAGATGAGTTCCTTTATACCTGGTGATAGGCATTTAAAATCCTATTTCAGTTCAGCAGTATAGCTGTGAATTGTTTTTGTTCTACAGCTTAAGAGCAGAGACTGCTTGTGCAGAACTTCTGACCCCCTAAAAATCACCTATTCTCTCTTTTGCATGAAGACTAACTTTTTGCATTTTCATTGATACTCTATATACTGTGTTTCTTATTGTGTGTGCATCTCTATTTGATCCAGTTGAATTTACTAATTTTGTATGTATTAATTTTTATAGTTGTGTCTTAAATGTATATACTTAACATCTTTATCTTAAAATGTTATAATTCATTAAAAGGAAAAAAAATTCAATATCCTTTAGCATCAGTGATGTTTTTATTTTGTCTAAAATTAACACATTCACAGGCTTTTACTTTGGTAAGCCTTTCTATCTGACACATTCCTCTTTTCAGATTCAAGCTCTGGAATTTAATTCTCTTTAAATTTCCACAGATTGCTTAGGCATGATCCCCTTTTTGATGAACCTGTACAGGAGATTTGGGTGGGATAACATCTGTAACACAAATCTGGATCTATCCAAGTGAAACCAATTTAAACTTATTAAATTACTGCAGCATTCCAGGGGCCCTGATTAAGAGCTCCTCCAGTCCAGGATTTGAATAATTTCACTGCCACTTCAGGCCATTCAATGTTTTACATTATCTCTAGTGGTGTCCTTTCAGATTAAACATAATCCTATTAAAGCTGCAGGCTTTTTGGGCTACATACACCAAGTTGAGTAATGTTCTGCTGTTATTTGGGACTGTGTTTCTTAGTTCTTCATCTTGGATGGCTGGCATACTCTGGCAATAAGCTTACATGCAGTAGATGGATGGATTTTTCATTAGTAGGACTGATTAAATTGTCATAAAATAGCTATGACCCAGATGTTCTCAGGCCACATCACACTCAAACCTAAATTTCTTTGGTTCAAATTCCAGTCTATTGAAAATGCACCTATTCCTCCATCTTTCTTAGCCACTACTAGGTTTTTGAGGAGTCCCGGTGGGGTCTTTTACATGTACTGACAAATGAGTTCTGATTTTCATTTCTCCACAGTGATTGGCTTATGATGAGTGTAAACTCTATTCTGCTGACTTGTAGTGTAACCACTAATAAAATTAGGTAAGATGGGAATCTTCCCGTACAATCACTACCATTTCTGGTAGGTCATTTCTTTAGTAGAAATAAAGAGCTGTGGATACTCTTGGTCACAGATGTTCTCAACTTGGCCAGAATTACCACAATTATAACACTGTCAGGCACTGTTCTAGTAGTTTGCATGTACTAACTGGCTTACTCCTTAAGAAAAATTCTATAAGTAAGGAATTGTAATTATCCCTGTTTTACAGATGGGAAGACTCGAGACATAGAACAATTAAGTAGTTTACTCAACTTTTCATGGAGTCAGATGGATTCAATTTATACCCTGTTCAGCTACTTGCCAACTCTGTGTCCTAGAGATTTTTTTTGTTTTGAATTTTATTTTATTTATTTTTTAATACAGCAGGTTCCATTAGTTATCCATTTTATACATATTAGTGTATATATGTCAATGTCTTAGAGATTTGTTTTGTAATCCCTTTCAGCCAAATATGTCTTCATCTGTAAAATGCAGTTACTGAGAGTACTTGTCTCCTAGAGTTTTCGTGAAGATTGAGTGAGATAATTTGTCAAGTTCATAACAAATGGCAGCTACACAAATGTTGGCTGCTATTATTATTATTATTTTTTTTTTTTTTTGCAGTACGCGGGCCTCTCACTGTTGTGGCCTCTCCCGTTGCGGAGCGCAGGCTCAGCGGCCATGGCTCACGGGCCCAGCCGCTCCGCGGCATGTGGGATCTTCCCGGACTGGGGCACGAACCTGTGTCCCCTGCATCGGCAGGCGGACTCTCAGCCACTGCGCCACCAGGGAAGCCCATGGCTGCTATTATTTTTTCATTAAAATGGATTTAAATTGAATTTGAGAAAAATCTGTTCTGTCAAGTCATTCTGTTTTATTAGCTGAACTTTCTTTAAAGTCATAGAAGATGACTCCCTGAAGATCAGAAAGATCTTCCTGTTCTTGATTTTTTTTTAAATGGGTCAGTATTTCTCACTTTGAGAAGTGCAGTCAAGGTTGAAAGCTCAGAACAAGTTAGCACAGTGCTTATCATTCATCCCAACTCTAGGTAGAGACTTGTACAGCCAGAGGACACTAAGTTGTTGTATCCAACATCCATAATGAATGCTTCCTCTGGGCCTGGATCCATGATAAATGCTTACAGGTATTATTTCTTTGAATCCTTTTGACAATTATACATAATAGGTATTATTATCCATGTTTTATAGAAGAGAAATGGAGGCATGTGAAAATTAAGTAATTTGTCCCAAAGTTGCATGGTTGTTGAATGATGGAGCCAGGATTCTAACCCAGGCACTCTGACCATAGATGCTGATCTGTTAACCACAAATGGTTCCCACATTCTGTCTTCCTAGGCATTGCAAAAATGTTCCATTGGCTAGCATTAATTTTGTGGCTTGACCATTGGGGCTCCTGGGAGAATTATATAACCACTCTTAAAATTAGTATAGGCCATTGGACCAATCTTGCCAATGGTCTGTGAGAAGAAAGCAAGAAAGAAGCTGGTGCATTTCTGTTGACCAAAGATCATAGGAGGGATTTAATTGTGTCCAAAGGAAAGAAAGTAGAGAATATCTTCTTGGTTTTAGGTTCACTAGGTGTCTGGAGAACTCAAAGGCACTATGCATTTACCACATGTAAGGGAAAAAATACCACTTCTCTCAGATAGGGGCATTTGAGGCATTTATGTATTTGTAATAATGTAAGCCTCCAGCATTAGGTCTTATTGAAGGCTTTTCTTTCTTAAATAGCATATTCAGAACATTTTGTTCTCACTGCCTCTTTGAACTTTGTATTATTGATACCCCAAAGTCGCCAACAGGTGTGGCCTTTTGTCTAGTGACTAGCTTTCACAGCCAGTGCAAGTCAGCATTTGTCATGTACAATGGCTGTTATCATTGCATCTTGCTCTATAGTTGCTTATGTATATAAACTTATTTCCTAAAAAAGGCTTTTCACTCATTCCTCTATTTTATTTTTCAGCTGGAGAATCATCCTCAGCAGATTTCTGAGCTGAAGCTGCCGTTGATGTTTTTGTAAACTGCACACCAAGACCTGAGTAAGAACTGTAAGCCAGTTACCTTCAAAGTCATATCACCTCAGCTTATGAATTTTTAGGCTGTGAGAAGAATTCCTTTCTCCTCTGTGTCTATCCAATGAGATACACCTCTAGCATTTCATTTCCCTGTTTTTCTCCTTTATAAAAAAGGATTGGCTGTATTTCTCTTTTTCTCCTGGCCTCCAAGGTCTTATTTTTCCTTTCATATATATATAACCTGTCTTCTGAGATCTCAACATTTCTCTTAAGGAAGTCTTTCTCCATCTCAATTAACTTGTATCCCATTAATTTTCTTTCATTCTAATTTTGTTCCAGTAGTAACATAGAAGCATATTTAAGAAGATAATTAGGTTTCTTTGGGACTTTTTGGACTAGTGAGAATTTTCTCTATAATCCTCTTAAATTCTCCCTAATAATTAAAATTATGGTAAAATGTATATACATTGAGATGAACAGATCTTACATGTGCATATTGGTGAGTTGTAACAAATGATTAAACCATGAATATTGCATCAAGGTATAGAACATTTCTGCTATCTCAGAAAGTTCCCTTGTGTTAACTTTCCAAAGGTTATGATTTCTATATCAGATAAATTTTGTCTACTTTTGAACTTCATAAATATGGAATCATACAGTATGTACTCACTTATTTCTAGTTTCTTTTGCTCAGTGTAAGGTTTTAAGATTATTTTATGTTGTTTCATGTATCAGTAGTTCTTTTCTTTTTACATTTTTAAAATTTTTATTTTTTAAAATAATTATTAACAAATGTACCATTTTATTTCATTTATACCTCCTATTTCCCACACACACACCCTTACTGGATTATTTAATTAAATTAATTTATTTTTAAATTAAAACATTATTTATCTTTAATTCAGGTAATATTGAGTTATTACATTATATGAGTTTCATGTGTACAGCATTATATTTCTACTTCTATATATCCTACAACATGCTCACTACTAAAAATTTATTTTCTATTCCTTACCTTACAGTTTATTCCCTTTACCCATTTCACCCTCCCTGACCTGTCCTTGTCCCTTCCCCTTTGGTAACCACTACTCTGTTCTCAGTATCTATGTTTTTGTTTGGTTTGGTTTGTTCATTTATTTTGTTTTAGTTTGCTTATTTGTTTTTTATATTCCACAAATGAGTGAAATTATATGGTGTCTGTCCTTCTCTATCTGACTTATTTCACTTACCATAATAGAAGGCTTTTGGGGACACATGTTTTCATTTGTCTAGAAAATGCCAAATGGTTTTGCAAAGTAGTTGTTCCATTACATCCTCCCACTGGCAATGTATGAGAGTTTCAGTTGCTCTACATCCTTGCCAGCATTTGATTTTGACAGTCATTTTACATTTAGCTCTTCTAGTGAGTGAAGAGGTATTTTCACTCAGGAAATATGGAAAATTTTTGATCCAGATAGGTTTGGGTTATTCTTTATTAGAGCTGATCTACTTCAGTTTTGTACTTTGTTCTAGTGTGTGGTCCTTACACTAGGTTTTGAGCCTTTCTTCTAAAACATAGCATTCCAGAGTTCTTAGTTGAATACCCAGAGTACTTTGTGAGATTTCTTTACTCTTGCTTGCCTGGAGTTAGAATATCTCCCAATAGTGTGTGACCTCTAATATCTCTCTTCAGTTAACAAGCCTGTAACAGATACTCTCTCCTAGACCTTGTGGGTTCTTGCCCAGAACTTATTCAGTCTTCGCCTTCTCATCTCAGCTAAACTGTCATAACTCTGCTTGGACTCTATCTTTCTACACTACGGTCCAGAAAGTTCCCCTGGACAAAAACTGGGTTGAACATAGGGCTCATCTCTTGTGCTTCCTTACTCACAATGGTCACAGTTCAGCACTGGTTGATTTCCAATGCCTAAAAATAGTTTCATCATGCATATTGTCCACTTTCAAGTTATTTACAGTGTGAGGGGAAGTCAGGTACCAGTTGCTACGTAATGGCCAGAAGCAAGAGTCCCTCCTTTGTTACTTATTAGCTACCTCATCTAAGGTAAATACTTAAGTATTCAACACTAATCTAATTTTATTGTCATCTTTCCTATTTCTCCTATCAAATTACTGTCATTCTAGATGACAATTATCTATATATACATACCAAAATATCCTGGGATATCATAATTGGTGTGTGGTGTGTTGACAGTTTTTTGTAACTAAAAATACTTAGTATGGATATTAATGAATAATTTTTTTTAGTAAATTAAAAGGAATTTAAGGTTGATGGTTAATGACATTGCTCTCACTTGTATTCTTATGTGCTTCCTTAAGTTGATGAGAGAAGGATAAATCTACAACTTTGTGAATTTTGGATAATCTTCCATATATCTGTGGAGATATGGCTATCATTATCTGTCATGCATATCAGGAAAAAAAGAGGTTGAACTGGTAATATGAAATGACTGCTCTAAAAGGGGTTGGAAAGTGACATCATTTTTAGCTTATATTCTATTTGTGCATATTAAAGACAACAAGCTGTCTTAAAGATATTTAATTCACTTATTACAATCATTAATCTTAGAATTGATTTGTTACTGAAATAGTGAAATTCATTGAAGATGTGTAGTACTGGTAGGGAAATCAAATTGGAAGGTCAAAGCATTCTGGGAAAGAAAATATTTCAATGGGCTTTTAACAATTTTTAATCCTGAGGTGTAAAGAAAAGAAAAAAAGAAATAGAATGCTTGTAAAAAATAGATTAGCCAATTTAGAAATAAGAATGTATTTCAGATGAAGAAATGGAAATACTATCTTAGTCTGTAGGAGAATTTTTCATTAAATATATTTAACATATAATTTAATATATTTATAATTAAATATCATTACCTTAAACAATAAAACAAAAAGGAAAAATATTTGAAGCAGCAAATTGTAATGGAAACAGCACTGGACTCAAGAAGTGATGTGATTCTTAGATCTGGCCTGTTGGGGTCTGATGGGTCATTAAATCAGTTTGGGTCAGTTTTTTCTTTATTATCTATAAATGAAAAGACATGCTAAATAATCCTAATGTTCTTTTTATTCATTATTCTAAGTTTTATTATTCTAAGTTGGGAAAAGCCTTTTCTTCCAAATTAAAGAAAAACCTATTTTAAAGAACTTTGTTTTAATTAGATATACTACTGGGGAAAAGTTGAAATAAATCTTATTATGAAGAAAATGAGGTATCACAAGCTATTCCAGTCTTGAGTATCACCATACTTATAGCATATGTGATTAGAAATTCCATTTTATTACTTTTTATTAATTGATAATTACTATGGGTTTGACAGGCTTCCTTAACACCATCTTGCATATTAAATACTCAGTCAATCTGTTAGGCATTAGGTACATGAGACAATGTGATGATTATCAGATATTTTTTCTATCTTACAAATAAATTGGCCTGGACAGGTAGAGATGTAGATGTTCATTCATAATCACTCATATTAGTTCACCCACACAATTTTATATTTAGAAGTACCACAGGCTCATGGTTCTGTCTCACAATCACTTCCACAAATATGCTTTGGAATTGGTTTTAGTATTTTAATTTTTCTTACTGTTAACATTCTGTTTTCTGAGATTCTCATGGGAGCTTCTTATTGTTGGCCTGATAAAAAATCCATTTCTACTTGCTGCAAGCAATTTTAATTTTCATGGCTGTACTAAAAAAATACGAAACAAAGATGTTAAGTCTGTATGTCTTCACTGAGTTTATATTTGCTAATTCAAAGTTTAGGAGAGTTCCATTCATGCAACCAAGAATTACTTTAGGACTATAAACCGATTTACATTTATTCCGTGGGTCTTTCTTTGAGTTCTACCATTGAAATGATTCCCAGATCTTTTATTTCCCTAATGATTTAGAGGTTAATCATTTTGCTGAAACAGAATGCAACCAAGGGAAGTGTGAAAGGAAATCTCTAAGACTCTAAATACTTGCCATGTTTTTTTTCATATGTGATTACTTGAAAGAGAGTCATTGAAAATACAATTTTTTAGATGATATTTTTGAGAGTATGCTAGTGATTACCTGAGTAGGATGATAAGGAATACAAAGAATAGCAACATTTTAAATGCTTTTGGTTTATTCTGTGTCAGGAGGAGGATTGTTAGATACAGATTGCTAGAGAGTCTCAATAGAAAAATGGAAACAAAAATAATGATTACTAATTTGTGCATTAGCAAGGGGTCAGGATATGAAATCCAGAAGAATAAAGATGAAGAGAGGGGTGGAATTGCCCATTTGAAAAAAGATAATCATTCAAATAAAGATTGGAAACGAGGAGCCATAAAAACCAGTAATTATATTATTCTTTAATGTTTTATAAACATCTTCATATCAATGTTTACATCAGATTCTCACAACAATCCTGTGAAACTAAGCTTGAGGTGTTATCTCATTTTTATAATTAAGAAATCTGAGTCCCAGAGAATTTAGGAGATTTGCCCAAGTTCACATACTTTTAATGTGGTAGGTACAGCACTAGAATTGATGTTTTCTCCCCCAGTTTCAGTGTTCCCTTACATGATCCAGTCATGTGTGTTTTCAAATATTTGGAGACTCATGTTAAAACAGTTATTCAGAACCTATAGGAATGAGTTTAGATAATTAATTATACCATATAGCTGAAAGGATAGTTACTTTAAATTTTAATTTTCATAGTGAAATAGTGTAAATAAGACCTTTAAAATTTTTTTAGTAATTGGTAGTTATCATTTATGATATTAGTTATTGTGAAGTGCTCAAGTGTATGTATAAATATTTAGAGATAATGGGCTAAGTGCATCACAAGTATAAAACATAATCTAGGTGATTTAAATTATGTTAAGAGCTAGTATAACACTGCCCATTAATTTTTGAAGGTCACAACTGCAAAACACACAAATCAGTGTGAAAGAGATCTATTGACATTTGCTTATTTTACCTTTTCCCATTTATGACAATTGTCCATTTTCCTTTTGAAAGTAACAAGCTAATGTTTCTTCTGCTTATTTCTCACAAGAGAAATTTTAGTACAATTGCCTAGATGCTACTTCTTGTCAGTTAATTCATGCACTGTCTTTTGAGCCAAACTTCTAGACAGAATACAAAAATACAAAATAAAACTTCTTGTTTGCACCTCAGGGGATGGTGTGAACCAGCCCCAAGGAATGGACAGGCACTACATTGTCAGTCTTTGCTCCCAGAGTGGTGAAACTCTTGGGGTCAGCTTGATCTGCAGAAATAGCATTCTATCTGTCCTTTTTTTCTTTTTCTTTCTTTGTTTTTGTTTTAGGTGAGGATTTCCAGGAAGTTAGTTTCATAGAATTTCTGGGTAGACGTTATGTGCAGTTGTGGTGTGTGGTAATGAGGAGAGATGCAGGATCATCCTTGAGAGAGATCTGAGGTTGAGCATAATTCTTCTTGACCAGTTTGTATTTTCAAGAGATAAATAGGGAGTCAGAGTGAATCTTGGAGCAACTGAAAAACCCGGGGTAATGAAAATGAGCCAGAATAGGAGAAGCAGAAGGGAAAGATTTCAAAGAGGCTGACATGGCTATGCTTGTGAGTGGTTATCTTGTACTTCTGTAGGTTGGGCTAGCCAGATTTTTAAAAATGGGTTAGGATGGGTCAGACTGAAGAACACGCCAAGCTTGGTGGGCTGGACTTGGGAAAGCTGATATTTTACAATAATAGTTTAAATATGTTTATATATCATGATGCCCTTTTCTATCCACGTCAGAAATTCAGTTATTAGCTGAGTTCTTTATTCTCACTATAGCTATGTGTTTAGGAAAATATTCTGATTATTTGTTTTTGGTATGTCAAGAATTTCATTTATTTGGCTATTTTAAAGTTTTTATTTGTTTATTTTAATTTAGTTGGATGCTATATAGATATGACCAGAATCTCTGTTTCAGAGGTGAAAATATGATCCTGTCTTTTTGCAATATAGATTAATGATCTTTGTTAAATATTGGAGGGCATCTGTTTACATTTTTTAAAAAAATACAGTTCACTCACTGTGAACAGAACTTGCATCATCTTTGTAACCAAAATGGTAAAATTTAGCAAGGAAACACACATTTAAGTTTGCATGATTAGTGTCCTGGGCAACCTTCGGAGACATGCTCTAATTTTTACACAGAAATGCTTCAGTTGTGTTTATAAGACAAAATTCGATATGGCAACCATTTCGTAGCAGACTTTTAACATTTGTGATCTAGTTGTGAGTTATACATATGCCTAGTGAAAGGGGTGTTTTCTCCCAAATTTCTATTATCTATCAAGTAGTGAGCCTAACTTCCTAAGAGAAGGATAATAAGTGTGAACTCTAAAAATTTTTAATGCTGATATTCTAGAAGACTGTTGCTTGCTGTGAATGCTCATGATTTCTGGGTTCTTGTCCTCAGGCTCTAACTTCAATTATCTGGCTGGTGATATGAGCAACTATATAAATTTCTCATTTTCTGTGTCTTCATGGGAATGGGTAAGATTTGTCCAGTGTGTCTGCAATGGTCCTAACATCCTGAAAGCTTATATTCTTGTGAACTTCTGGTCAGTACAGTGTTTCTCTCTGTGCTTTTTATCCACCCAAATGGAAAACTACTGATTTTCTTACAAAAAATATTTAGGGCAATAACTTCAGTAATTAGAACTCATATAATTTTAAAGGTGACATATATGCTTGATATTACAGACAAATAAGAATTGAATTTAATAATCACATAATAAAATTGATTTTTTTTTTTTTTTTTGGTGGTATTCGGGCCTCTCACTGTTGTGGCCTCTCCCGTTGCAGAGCACAGGCTCCGGACACGCAGGCTCAGCGGCCATGGCTCACAGGCCCAGCCGCTCCACGGCATGTGGGATCTTCCCAGACCGGGGCACGAACCCGTGTCCCCTGCATCGGCAGGCAGACTCTCAACCACTGTGCCACCAGGGAAGCCCCAAAATTGATTTTTTAAGACTTTTAGAATGTCTTTCTCAACCTTTCCTTTAATTTTTCTTAATGCAGAGATGGAAAAAAATAGTATATTCCTGGATTTCATTGCTTAAGAATGTTATTAGTTTCTTTTCTGCTCCTCAGGCAACGCTAAAATTAGGTTTTTTATTGTCTTCAAAAATATTTCTAAAGGTCTGATATTCCATAAAAACTTTCAGGGCATTCTCAGATGGTGTACTCTTACTGCAGATTTCTAATGAGGATATATGAGAATTGCATCACCTATCAAAAAAGAACCCTCAACTAATATGAATATTAAAATCTGTTTCAACAAACCTACTAAATGTTTTTGTCTTCGAGGTTTAGCCAGAATTACTATTTTTGGTAAGAATTCAAAAGATGGTTTTTAAATACTGGCACAAGTTATATCACTTACCATTTAAAACGTATGGTGAAAAGAAAACAGATTACCATAATATTAGTCAAATCTAAGAGGGAAATAACCCTTTTCATTATAGATTTTACATCACTATTTTATGGTTTTTAATTGTCATTCTGCAGATTAAGAGCAGGTAAACACTATGGAATATGTTTGATGGTTTGGATTTGAATTTTAATGATTCAAAAAGGCTGTGCAGAAGTGTTTTGCATCGATAATAGCAGCATAATAGATTGGGTACATAGGTTAGCCACATAGTATGAAGTTGTAAATGCTAACAATTTCACATCATATTTAACATTGGTTAATGTTAACATTGCTGATTGTGCTCAGAGCCCTGGGAAAATCAACTCTTGTTCTTGATTTCCTCTTAATTACATTTGGAAGTTGTAATATAATTTAAATTGTAGGTGGTCTATTATTTGCCTAAGAGTGCCTTAGAGGAACTAAAAATCAAACCGTATAGATAGGTTAGACATTAAATAGTATAGTATATATTTTATTTACTGTCAGGTATTGCTTATTTAATTCCAAAGAGCACTTCTTTGACATGATAAAACAGTTGGAAAAAAATTCAGTGACATGATTGGATAAGGAATGGGAAGAAATAAACATCCTATTAAGTGTTATCTTTGGTTAACCTACAAGTTGCACAGATAGGACAGTTTAGTGTGCTAGCTCCAAAAAATAAAAAAATAATCTTTTGTTTAAAAAATTTTTCCTATACTATAAGCTCTAGGAGGGAATGTTCTATGTGTGCCTTCTCCATGGTTTATCTTCAGTAAGAATGTACAGAAGTCACTCAAACATATTTGCATTTGCTCCTGTCATTTAATCCTGTAAAATTGCAAACTAGGAGCCAGAAAAGTTGCATTTTTTAACAGTATCATCCCAACCTCTGCCATTAGGATCATGAGATCAAAAAAAAAAAAAAAATAGTTCTACAATTCTGAGGCATAGAGTCTATCTCATTATTCTTTCTTGACCTTAGGATTTTCCTTTTTAGTGGGAACACGAGACAGAGATATAATCAAGTAGACAATATACAGACCCATTACACAAAAATCAGAGATAAAAGATCACAGTATAAACTAAATATAAGAATATATTTTGTTCATCTATACTTCAATTAAAAAAAAAGAAAAAAGTATATTTTATGCATAATGTAGAAAGAAACTTTTTTAAGAAAACACAAACTTCCTGGAAAATATTTAAACAGGTGTTATAAAAAATGTAAACTCTATTAAATGGTAAAAAGATACCCAACATGTACTTGAGTGAAATATTGGAAAAAATGAACAGTTGATTTTTGGGCAGATTGGAGAAAACAAGAGTCACCTAGTTACATGAATTATGTAAAGAAAATTGGGACTGATTCTTGTCTCCATATTTTAAAACAAGAAAATACTGTATTCTATAGAGAGATCAGAAGTCTTGTATGCCTCTCTCATGGCTAGTCATTTTAATGCTCTGGTTTCACTTAATAGCAATCATGGCAAAGAATAATTTCAGTCAATTTCAGTCTAGGTATTGTAATGTTAAAACCAACTACGCTATTAGGGAAACCATGTGGGCTTGGTGTGAATATAAGTATGAAAATTCTAGCTGTCATGGTATCATTTTCATCGTATGAAAATTCTAGCTATAATGACACTAGTTATTATGGATTTCAGAATTACACATGCATCCATTTGGGTACATTAAAATGATATATTTGATAGTAATTCTTAATACAGAGCTTATACATCGGCCCTTGTCCATCACAGGACATTGTTGAAGTGAATTAGACGCTTAGAGTTACTATGTAAATGGCTGGCATGGCAGTACTTCAGAGATAATAATGCCTGGATATATTTCAGTATTGCAGTATACCGTTTCAGTGATTTTTCTTCCACATAACTAGATATGCTGCAAAGACTCAGATGCTAACATTGAAAGAAATGAGTTGAAATAAGATGCAGCAAAGAACAGCAAGTGTGCTTTAAAGGGGTTGCATTGGCAAAGTGAAGCTAAATATTAATGTCAATAAATGGATGCAATAGAAGTTGCAGTGTTTTGTAGTTTCTGTCTGCTTCATTGCAAACATTAAGGGAAAAAGTATTCCTAGAAAAGTAAAATATTCTGAAAACATTCTGGAAATGACATGATTTAATCTGTGGCTGGAAGATTGCAGCTTTGGTAAAGAATAAAATATTCTTCGTTAAGAAGACAGATGGTGTCTTATAGGGTGTTTAACATATCTTTAAAAGAAGAAATAGTTTAAGCACTTCATGTCTGTCTTCCCATTGACCCGATTTTTATTACAACAAACTTTTGACATCGCATTTACCTATTTGTGAAATCGCTAAATAGTGACCTTGGAACAGAAATTCCGACGTTCTTATAAGTGTATAATCATAATTCTAACCCCCAGCTCAATATGCCTAACCTCTTCATCACTAGTGAAGTGTATAAGTGTATCACTAGTAAAAGTATAAGAAAATGTACAGACCTTTAGTGCTATTCTAATTGTTCTTGGCTTCCCAGGAGACTTCAAATTCTACATGAATTTCAAGAGTTCCAGAGCAAATACAATAGAATATTAACATAAGGAGAGCAGATTGATCCTTTGGCTGCTGATTAAATGGTGTCCTCTTGAGTTTACGTAATGCAGTGTCATATATTTTATGACTTTCCTCAAGATGAATATCCTAAGTGGTTAAAATAAGGTCAAGCCTCTCAGAGGGGTTGGTGTGACAGTGTCGTTGCGTGTGTCTGTAGGTCAGAAACAAAGGAGAAGTGATGGAACTATCTACCTACCACCTTGTTTTGGAGGTTGTATATTCATTTCCTAGGGCTGGCATAACAGATTACTACAAACAAGGTGGCTTAAAATAACAAATTTATTCTCACACAGTTCTGGAGGTTAGAAGTCTGAAATCGAGGTGTTAGCAAGACTGCCTCATTCTAGAAGTCCTGAGGAAGAATCTGCTCCATGCCTAGTTTCTGGTGGTTGCTGGCAATCCAGGCATTCCTTGGCTTGTAAATGCATCATTCCAATCATCACTCTGATCTTTGTCTCTGTTTTCAAATGGTGTTCTCTCTCTGTGTCTCTCTGTGTCTTCAAATGACCTTCTTATGAGGACACCAGTCATTGAATTTAGGGCTCATTCTAATCCAGCATGATCTCATCTTAACTAATTACATCTGCAAAGACCCTTTCTCTTAATGAGATCTTATTCTGAGGTTCTTGGTGGATATTAATTTTGCGGGACATTAGTCAACCCAGTACAGAGGGGGTTAGCTTTTAAGATAAATCTGTCTTCTTACTATGATGGAGTTTTGAGGTCGACATTATTAGTGTTCACCAGTGTCACCAGTTCTCCTCACCTTTTTGCACTTATGAAAAACAACATTTGTGCCGGGTGGGACTATGTGACTAGTCTCTCCCAATAGCCTGTGACTGGGAATGATAGGAATTACTTTGGGCCTTAACTACTTAAAAGCTAGTGTGGTAGTTTCTGTGTTCATCTAGATTCTGGTGAAGCCTGAAAACTGTAGCTGAGAAGGAAATGCAACAACATCAAGGATGCCTGGATAGTGGACCTTATCTGAGCAAGAAATAAACTTTTGTTATATTATACCACTATAATTTTGATGGTATTTGTCACTGAAGCAGAATATAGGCAATTCTGATTAATATGTTTCCTCAACTTCCAAAGCATCTTTGAATATAAATATATACATCACAAATTAATCAGTAGTCTGAACTTGAAACATACATAGTTTTAACCCAAAGTTTTTGTTTGACATTTAAATTTCTTCTTCTTTCCTGATAAGTTAAATTCCAGTCACAATTATTTGCTGAGTACATTTATGTTGAGGACTACCTACATGTACATATTTAGAAAAGATTTGATTTATGTTACCTTTGTCACTCTGCAATATGGGCAAATAAAGCCAAAGATTGGTGCTAACTTGTAAAAAAGCTCTTTGTGCTAAGAGAGTTATGACATATATTTTTGTCATTTAACTATTATAAAATTCCCAGTGGTACCGCATTGGCAGGAAATAAGATTTTAAAAAATGTTGTTTCTATATAAAAAAAAATTGTTGGGATGTGTTTTAAACCCTAGAACTCGGCTTCAAAGGAAAAGATTTTATTACTGAAAATAAAAATGGTGATCTATAAGCAATCTTACATTGACTGCAAAGAATGGTGTGACATTTCAGACATATGTTCAACTTCCAACTCCACAATGAGTTTATTTTGAGTCTATTTGTATACAGCTCATTTGAAGGGCAGAAACAAGAAGTTATACACAAATGGCAGGGGTCCAAAACTGATGTCAGTTAAGCAATGATTTTATGTGTATTACAACCCCTGCTGAGATGTCTGGAGTTTATTCTAGAATGTTACATAAAAACTCAGCGCTAAAAGACAATGTGAAAACTAATTTGAAATGGAAAGAATTACATGTATTCCCCAATAGGATTGGACTAGAAAATACTTCAAAGGTGAAAGGACAGTGTTCATTGACTTGAATATGCTGATTTATGGAATTGCTAAACCTAACACAGCACAGAAAATAGTCTGGACCCTCTACAAAGCTGGCTGGTTAAATGGCTTTGTTACTGTGTCATGAGGCAGAATGTCAAGGGTGACCCTCTGCTCTCAAAAGCATTCTTTATTTCAAAGGTCCCTCAAAAACCATCTGTGTGCTTATTGGCATAAGTGACCTGGAAAGGATCAAGGTCTTCTAGAGGCCTTGAAACCAATCTGGTCTCTTGACATCTCTCAAAATGAAGATGACCTTGAGCTCAGTGAGATATTGCATTGCCCTTAACAGAATCGCAGCTACTGTGAATTTGGAGAGCTCGTTTGAGCCTACTTCATGTTGTATTCACAGCACGGAGCTAAATGCTTACCAAAAGGAGGGTACTGGTAGGTGTTGCTTGAATGAGGAGGTGCGTTAAATACTGTATTCTATATGAAATGATGGCTTAAGGAAAGAAAAAGTAACAAGTATTTAGAGGAAAGGATATGACTTCATATCCTTGACAATAACTCAGAAAAAAGTGGCATTTATGTAAATGTTAAAATACTTTAGAATACTTAAAATGTGTTTATTAAGAACCCATTTCCTGCTAACTTGAGGAATTTCAAGTGCTCTGATGATGTTTGAATTCCTAGTGTATAAGAATTCATTCATTCATTACTGTAAAAGAATTTAATGAGTTACTATTGTTGAGATTACAAATTGGAAAATGACTAGGCAGATGAAAACTGTCCTGTCCTCATATCGTATCATATCATATCATATTGAACTTGGACTTGTACCATTTTTTAATATATGATACTTTTCATTTCTCTAAATGAAAAATAACCTGCTTAATAATAGAAATCTCCTTATACTGAGGCCACCTAGTGATTTCACATTTGTTGCTCTGGATTCCTGATTCCCACTGCTTCAGCTTGAACACTATTACTGTAAACAGTTACAAGTTTACATCTTGTTTGACCTACTCATATATCTTGAATCTTTTGATCCACCAGGAAACTCAAAGATACCATTTAATGTTCCAGACAATCACCCAAGATCCCCTCATGCTTTGCTGAATTCTGATCTCTTCTCTATTTGCCCCTCAACTTAAAGTACTGCCACCCCAACAGTCATCCCCACCTGAAGTCACTTTGAACCCTCTGATATATGGATATCGATTTTTCTTTTCTCACTCCCAGCTGTACACACTCGGGTAGGTGTCAGAATCTCCAGTTGCTGTGTGTGCCAAATGTCAGCAGTAACCTCAGCCACAGGAAAAATAATGATTGTCTCTCAGTGATCCACTGGCCCATCTAACACCAGTTCCTGTGAGAAAAAAAGGATTAGACTCTCAATGCTAAATCCTTATCTCATCCCTGTGGCTTCCTAAAACTCATTTACCCTGATGCCTGGTGGCCTTTGTCTGCTTTTGTCTCTTTGTCAATCTGGACATTTCCCAGCTGGCTTTAGTGAACAGTCTGTCCTCTCTTCTGCTGCCTTTGGCTCTGACTTTGTTGTATCTGGTCCTAGGTCTGTTTGCCTTGACCTTGGTTATCTATGAGATAGTTGACTCTTAACTGTGATCTGATTATCTTATTTCTCTCCTGTGGTCCCTCCCTTGACTTTCCAGGTTTGATGTTATATTTGGCATAACAAGATAATTAGCATTGTTTAAATAAAGGTGGGTTCTGGGACACTGGTTCCTAAAAATTGTGGTTGGACATATCAAATTCTTATTATATTTTCCAGGAAACCAAGTGTGTTCTTTAAACTATGCGGTTTAAAGTTATAAAAATTTTTCCTTGTTTATAGCCAAACTCCATTAGTGATGATTAATCATGATAAGAGGCCAAATGAAAACTAGAACATTGCTTAGACTTTAAGTTAAAATGGGGAAACAAATCTCTTTGGATTACCAAGGGGGATTTACTTTCCTAAGTGTTCTGCATGTAGTTTGAACTAAACATGTGCAGTGGGGTAATACTTTGACGATTATTGATGTGCTTTTTTACTTTGCCTTTCAGAGTACAAGACCATTGTCTTGGTTTGCCTGAGGTGACAGTATGGCTACTAAGAGAAAGTGCCCAAAAAATAAAAATGAGAAAGTAATAAAGAAGTATGTTGTAAGACAGGCTTCTTGGAGCTGAGATTAGGGCTGGCAATTTCCTTCCATAATGATAAATCAAACTATTAGTTATTCTAGAAGAGAAGGGTTCTGTTATTTTTATATTTTGTTTATATTTTCAAATAAACAGTGCATTCTGGAGTAGTCATTTTAGAGCTCTCCCATACGTATAGAACATGACCCTACCCTCCATAAAGTCTTGGCCCAGTGGATTTTGGAAAGAAGAAAGAGAGAGGAAATTAAAGCAACCAGAAGTGGTTCCACATTTTCTCTTCTATGGGCTTTGGCCCAAAGCGAATTGGAAAAGGGAAAATAGCAGAGTTAGAAGGAAGCTACTGTTTCCTATTGAGACTTCAGGGAGAGGATACTTGCAGGAGCTTGGGTAAACAGTTGGTGCAAAACCACTTCAAAGTGAACTGGCCAGTGTAGCCTGTTAGGGTAAAAAATGGTTCTGAGGATGGGCTTTTCTAAGGCACCCTTGATTCCCATATGGATCTTGCCGGAAGGGGGTCACCATTGCTGGGATGAAGTGAGGCTTGTCAGAGGACCACCCTAATCAGGACCAAATAAGAGTTTCAGGCAAACCTCAGTTTTTTTACAGCAAGATCTGAGGTGAAGGTAGTCAGATTAGTGGTTATACCACAAGCAGCAGTCTCTGTGCCAAAGTCATTAGCCTCTGAGGTATGTTAGCCATAGACTTCAGCATCAGAAGAGAGCAGATCAGCCAGAATCCAGGAGGGCAAAGGGTATTGCTGAACCATTGGAGGAGTAAGAGTGAGACAATATGAACATCAGAGGAATTTATGTTTCCTCTCCCATATCATAAGAATAATAAGCCATACTCCTCCCCCAGAAGCAAGTGATCAATCATCTGAGCATATTTTATCGAACAGACACTGTATTCAAACTAATCTTAAACTAGATCGTACATTTAGTTATCTATTTTCCCCCTTTACTAATCAGAAATGGATAAGTCTCTGGAGAAAGGCCAGATTACAGAAAAAATATACAGAAATCATTTTTTCAGTATAGACCTAACTTCTAGTATGAGTATCTGGCAACATGACTACACATATCTAAAACAGAGCTCACGATTTTATCATGATTGACTTTTCTTCTTTTCCTGCCAATAGCATTGTTGTTCTCTCTGTCATTCAAGGCTCAGAATCCAGAATCATCTTTAAATCTGTTTCTCCTTTTCCTTCAATGTCTAAGTTGTGAACTTTTGCAGGTCTTAGATTTCTAATATTCCTTCGGTTTCTCCCCCTTTCTCTGCTTCAGTAGCTTCCTACTTGGTCTCTTTGCCATGACTGTCTCTCTCTTCCAGTCCTTTCTCTGTATAATTTCTAGAATAACTTTCTTAAATAAAGACTCTGATTCTATTATCCACTTCTCAAAAACATTCAGTAGTTTATCATTACCTACTAAATTACATGAAAACTTCTCAGTCTTACGTAAGGACTCTTGCCAAAAATCACTACAGCTTTTACTGTCTTATCCTCCCTTTATGTCTACAAATATTTAGTGGAATGGTGCACACGTGTGTGTGTGTGTGCGCGCGTGCGCGCGCGCGCCTGGGATGTCATCATTTCTGCCTTACCATTTTCTTCTTCTTAAATTTCTCATGTGTAAATTCACTCTAAACCTCACAGTAACTGATCTTCTATGATGCATATGATGTTTGGAAATATTTGTTAAATTAAATATACAATGTGATAATGGTATAAGGTTCACCTCTGATGATGAGTGAAAATAATGACCCAAGAGGCACTAGAGATTATGCTCTGGATATAATGGAGAAAGGTTCACAGGAAAAGAATGAAAAACTACCAACAGCATAGAAGAATAATGCAAGTAAGTTCTGAAGATCTCTGTTGTGACTCTGGAAAAGGCCCTGATTGTGGTGCTAGGGATTTGAGAATAGGCATAGCAATTTGAATGCAACTGATATTTGCTATAAGCCTATAAAGTCTGGAATGTGGATGGACCTTCAGCATATACTAGCACCAGAAAGGTAGGCCTGACAGATTACAGTTCAGACATTAAGCAGCAGGTTGGCTTAATGGGTACAGTTTTCCTCATCTTCAGACATTTCAAGTGAATGACTTACAAGGTGAATCATCTGCTCTCGTAGATATGGAGAAGAGGAGGTTTTCTATCTTTCTCTGTCAGCCACTGAGCACTTGTTCAATGTTATGTTTTTGAGGGTGAAGCTTATCAGTATATTTCTGTGCTATCAAGAGAATATAATTTAAGTGACTCAAAGAGAGGATATAGGCTTTATTTAGCTGATGCAGATTGGGAGCATCAAAGGACCAGGTAACTACTGAGTTGAAAAACGATCAGAATATTATTGAGAGAGGAGAAAAGAAAATCATGTGTCCTTATGGTCTGACTCTGGTTAACAGTTTTTTTATTTAAATGCTACAAAACTTGCAGTTGAATGTTGTGCTCATTTTTGTGCCACCTGCTTGGGATCGTTGGTGCAATCTTATCTTGATAACTGTCAGAATAGTACTTTCTGAGAACTATTTTTGCAAGCTTTACGGTTGGTCAGTTAGTCAAGATTCTCAAAGTGGGGAAATAGACAAGGATTAAAGGCCAGGAGGAAACTAGACGCTCTATCATGTCTGTTTTAGTCCTGTGACTGTGCTAGCAGGGCTTTCCAGTTGTGTTATACATTAGTCATTTATTTTTAACTCACCAGAATATCACATATTAACACTAATATTTTTAATTGGATTATAACAAGAAGCATTCATTTTTAATAACAAATGTTTCTTTAATTGTTTAAAGTAGGTGAGTTTTGTATTTTAACAAGGGTGAAATATCCTTGATGATAGGTGCAATGTCTTTTTCTATGTCCTCAAGGCTTTGTACCATTTTGGGCATATAATGGCACATTCAGAATTACTTTCCAAATCATTAATTCTGATTTCCCAGGTGTATAAATTATATTTGAGTAGTGTTTTGAGCACTGAAGTTTTTGACTTATTTGGCATCTGGATTTGTCTGACATATGATTTAAAGAGTCTTGTAATTATAAAATATGATCGTTTATTGACACATATACATATGGTGCACCTTTCGAAATTCAATGAAAAGTGCCTGAGTCTAACATCTGTATTGAAGGCATCATCACAGCAGGTCTCCCAGAAACTATTTTATACTCTCCTTGCTTCCACTAGAAAAAGTCTTTCAACATGCCTGTTCTATAAAAGTTTATTATTTTCTTTGAGAGACATAACTTTATAGATTTTGTTTTATTTCACAATTGTAAGGGCCCTTTACAGCCATGGGTTAAATTATATATTGTGTTAGGATACAGACTAAGCTGCTACAATAAAATACTCCAACACACAAGGGCTTAAATTCTAAGTTTACTTTTCTTGTATTGATATGTAACTGTCGAGAAGTGAGGAGTCCAAGCTGGTTGGAGAGGCTCTGCTTCCCTAGGTCATTCAGGGACCCAGTTTCACTCTTCCTATGGGTCACTCCCTAGTGTGTTGTACTTGTCCTCTTTGTCAAAACTAGATCACCATTGTCCACAGTCTAACTGAAATAATTGAGAAAAGTCCAAAGCAAACGTCTTTGCTTTTTGTTTTTTTAGCATTTGTATTGGAGTATAATTGTTTACAATGGTGTGTTAGTTTCTGCTTTATAACAAAGTGAATCAGTTATACATATGTTCCCATATCTCTTCCCTCTTGTGTCTCCTCCCTTGCACCCTCCCTATCCCACCCCTCTAGGTGGTCACAAAACACCGAGCTGATCTCCCTGTGCTATGCGGCTGCTTCCCGCTAGCTATCTATTTTACATTTGGTAGTGTATATATGTCCATGCCACTCTCTTACTTCGTCCCAGCTTACCCTTCCCCCTCCCCATATCCTCAAGTCCATTCTCTAGTAGGCCTGTGTCTTTATTCCAGTCTTGCCCCTAGGTTCTTCATGACCTTTTTTTATTATTATTTTTTTAGATTCCATATATATGTGTTAGCATACAGTATTTGTTTTTCTCTGACCTACTTCACTCTGCATGACAGACTCTAGGCCCATCCACCTCACTACAAATAACTCAAGTTCGTTTCTTTTTATGCCTGAGTAATAAATATTCCATTGTATATATGTGCCACATCTTCTTTATCCATTCATCTGATGAGGGACACTTAGGTTGCTTCCATGTCCTGGCTATTGTAAATAGAGCTGCAATGAACATTTTGGTACATGACTCTTTTTGAATTATGGTTTTCTCAGGGTATATGCCCAGTAGTGGGATTGCTGGGTCATATGGTAGTTCTATTTGTGGTTTTTTAAGGAACCTCCATACTGTTCTCCATAGTGGCTGTATCAATTTACATTCCCACCAACAGTGCAAGAGGGTTCCCTTTTCTCTACACCCTCTCCAGGTTTTATTGTTTGTAGATTTTTTGATGATAGCCATTCTGACTGGTGTGAGATGATATCTCATTGTAGTTTTGATTTGCATTTCTCTAATGATTAATGATGTTGAGCATTTGTTCATGTGTTTGTTGGCAATCTATATATCTTCATTGGAGAAATGTCTATTTAGGTCTTCTGCCCATTTTTAGATTGGGTTGCTTGTTTTTTGATATTGAGCTGCATGAGCTGCTTGTAAATTTTGAAGATTAATCCTTTGTCAGTTGCTTCATTTGCAAATATTTTCTCCCATGCTGAGGGTTGTCTTTTCTTCTTGTTTATGGTTTCCTTTGCTGTGCAAAAGCTTTTAAGTTTCATTAGGTCCCATTTGTTTATTTTTGTTTTTATTTCCATTTCTCTAGGAGGTGGGTCAAAAAGGATCTTGCTGTGTTGTATGTCATAGAGTGTTCTGCCTATGCTTTCCTCTAAGAGTTTGATAGTGTCTGGCCTTATATTTAGGTCTTTAATCCATTTTGAGTTTATTTTTGTGAATGGTGTTAGGGAGTGTTCTAGTTTCCTACTATTACATGTACCTGTCCAGTTTTCCCAGCACCACTTATTGAAGAGGCTGTTTTTTCTCCACTGTATGTTCTTGCCTCCTTTATCAAAGATAAGGTGACCATATGTGCATGGGTTTATCTCTGGGCTTTCTATCCTGTTCCATTGATCTATATTTCTGTTTTTGTGCCAGAACCATACTGTCTTGATTCCTGTAGCTTTGTAGTATAGTGTAAAGTCAGGGAGCCTGATCCTCCAGCTCCATTTTTCTTTCTCAAGATTGCTTTGGCTATTTGGGGTCTTTTGTGTTTCCACACAAGTTGTGAAATTTTTTGTTCTATTTCTGTGAAAAATGCCAGTGGTGGTTTGATAGGGATTGCATTGAATCTGTAGATTGCTTTGGGTAGTAGAGTCATTTTCACAATGTTGATTCTTCCAATCCAAGAACATGGTATATCTCTCCATCTATTTGTATCAACTTTAATTTCTTTCATCAGTGTCTTATAATTTTCTGCATACAGGTCTTTTGTCTCCTTAGGTAGGTTTATTCTTAGATATTTTATTCTTTTTGTTGCAGTGGTAAATGGGAGTGCTTTCTTAATTTCACTTTCAGATTTTTCATCATTAGTGTATAGGAATGCTCGAGATTTCTGTGCATTAATTTTGTATCCTGCTACTTTACCAAATTCATTGATTAGCTGTAGTAGTTTTCTGGTAGCATCTTTAGGATTTCTATGTATAGTATCATGTCATCTGCAAACAGATAGAGCTTTACTTCTTCTTTTCCGATTTGGATTCCTTTTATTTCTTTTTCTTCTCTGATTGCTGTGGCTAAAACTTCCAAAACTATGTTGAATAATAGTGGTGAGAGTGGGCAACCTTGTCTTGTTCCTGATCTTAGTGGAAGACGATGTTGGCTGTGGGTTTGTCTATATGACCTTTATTATGTTGAGGAAAGTTCCCTCTATGCCTACTTTCTGGAGGGTTTTAATCATAAATGGGTGTTGAATTTTGTCGAACGCTTTCTCTGCATCTGTTGAGACGATCATATGGTTTTTCTCCTTCAGTTTGTTAATATGGTGTATCACATTGATTGATTTGCGTATATTGAAGAATCCTTGCATTCCTAGAATTAACCCCACTTGATCATGGTGTATGATCCTTTTAATGTGCTGTTGGTTCTGTTTGCTAGTATTTTGTTGAGGATTTTTGCATCTGTGTTCATCAGTGATATTGGCCTGTAGTTTTCTTTCTTTGTCTGGTTTTGGTATCAGGGTGATGGTGACCTCATAGAATGAGTTTGGGAGTGTTCCTCCCTCTGCTATATTTTGGAAGAGTTTGAGAAGGATAGGTGTTAGCTCTGCTCTAAATGTTTGATAGAATTCGCCTGTGAAGCCATCTGGTCCTGGGCTTTTGTTTGTTGGAAGATTTTAATCACAGTTTCAGTTTCAGTGCTTGTGATTTTTCTGTTTATATTTTCTATTTCTTCCTGGTTCAGTCTCGGAATGTTGTGCATTTCTAAGAATTTGTCCATTTCTTCCAGGTTGTCCATTTTATTGGCATAGAGTTGCTTGTAGTAATCTCTCATGATTCTTTGTATTTCTGCAGTGTCAGTTGTTACTTGTCCTTTTTCATTTCTAATTCTGTTGCTTTGAGTCTTCTCCCTTTTTCTCTTGATGAGTCTGGATAATGGTTTATCAATTTTGTTTATCTTCTCAAAGAATCAGCTTTTAGTTTTATTGATCTTTGCTATTGTTTCCTTCCTTTCTTTTTCATTTATTTCTGATCTAATCTTTATGATTTGTTTCCTTCTGCTAACTTTGGGGTGTTTTTGTTCTTTCTCTAATTGTTTTAGATGTAAGGTTAGGTTGTTTATTTGAGTTGTTTCTTGTTTCTTAAGGTAGGATTGTATTGCTATAAGCTTCTCTCTTAGAACTGCTTTTGCTGCATCCCATAGGTTTTGGGTCGTTGTGATTTGTTTCTAGGTATTTTTTGATATCCTTTTTGATTTCTTCAGTGATCTCTTGGTTATTAAGTAGTGTATTGTTCAAGCTCCATCTGTTTGTATTTTTTACAGATTTCTTCCTGTAATTGATATCTAGTCTCATAGCGTTGTGGTCAGAATAGATACTTGATTCGATTTCAGTTTTCTTAAATTTACCAAGGCTTGATTTGTGACCCAAGATATGATCTCTCTTGGTTAATGTTCTATGAGCACTTGAGAAGAATGTGTGTTGTGTTGTTTTTGGATGGAATGTCCTATAAATATCAATTAAGTTTATCTTGTTTAATGTATCAGTTAAAGCTTTTGTTTCCTTATTTACATTTTGGATGATCTGTCCATTGGTGAAAGTGGGGTGTTAAAGTCCCCGACTATGATTGTGTTCTGTCGATTTCCCCTTTTATGGCTGTTAGTATTTGCCTTATGTATTGAAGTGCTCCTATGGTGGGTGCATAAATATTTACAATTCTTATATGTTCTTCCTGGATCGATCCCTTGATTGTTATGTAGCTTCTTTCTTTGTCTCTTGTAATAGTCTTTATTTTAAAGTCTATTTTGTCTGATATGAGAATTGCTACTCCAGCTTTCTTTTTATTTTCATTTGCATAGAATATCTTTTTCCATCCCCTCACTTTCAGTCTGTATGTGTCCCTAGGTCTGAAGTGGGTCTCTTGTAGACAGCATATATACGGATCTTGTTTTTGTATCCATTCAGCCTCTCTATGTCTTTTGGTTGGAGCATTTAATCCATTTACATTTAAGGTAATTATCGATATGTATGTTCCTATTCCCATTTTCTTCATTGTTTTGGGTTTGTTATTGTAGTTCTTTTCCTTCTCTTGTGTTTCCTGCCTAGAGAAGTTCCTTTAGCATTTGTTGTAAAGCTGGTTTGGTGGTGCTGAGTTCTCTTAGCTTTTGCTTGTCTGCAAAGGTTTTAATTTCTCCATCAAATCTGAATGAGATCCTTGCTGGGTAGAGTAATCTTGGTTGTAGCTTTTTCTCCTTCATCACTTTAAATATGTCTTGCCACTCCCTTCTGGCTTGCAGAGTTTCTGCTGAAAGATCAGCAGTTAACCTTATGGGGATTCCCTTGTGTGTTATTTGTTGTTTTACCCTTGCTGCTTTTAATATTTTTTCTTTGTATTTAATTTTTGAGAGTTTGATTAATATGTGTCTTGGCATGTTTCTCCTTGCATTTATCCTGTATGGGACTCTCTGCACTTCCTGGACTTGATTAACTATTTCCTTTCCCATATTAGGGAAGTTTTCAACTATGATCTCTTCAAATATTTTCTCAGTCCCTTTCTTTTTCTCTTCTTCTTCTAGGACCGATATAATTCTAATGTTGGTGCGTTTAATGTCCCAGAGGTCTCTGAGACTGTCCTCAATTCTTTTTAATCGTTTTTGTTTATTTTGCGCTCCAGTAGTTATTTCCACTATTTTATCTTCCAGGTCACTTATCCGTTCCTCTGCCTCAGTTATTCTGCTATTGATACCTTGTAGAGAATTTTTAATTCATTTATTGCGTTGTCCATCACTGTTTGTTTGCTCTTCAGTTTTTCTAGGTCGTTGTTAAACGTTTCCTGTATTTTCTCCATTCTATTTCCAAGATTTTGGATCATCTTTACTATCATTACTCTGAATTGTTTTTCAGGTAGACTGCCTATTTTCTTTTCATTTGTTAAGTCTGGTGGGTTTTTGCTTTGCTCCTTCATCTGCTGTGTGTTTTTCTGTCTTCTTATTTTACTTAACATACTGTGTTTGGGGTCTCCTTTTTGCAGGCTGCAGGTTCGTAGTTTCTGTTGTTTTTGGTGTCTGTCCACAGTGGCTTACGTTGGTTCAGCGGGTTTTGTAGGCTTCCTGGTGGAGGGGACTAGTGCCTGTGTTCTGGTGGATGAGGCTGGATATTGTCTTTCTGGTGGGCAGGTCTACGTCTGGTGGTTTGTTTTGGGGTGTCTGTGGCCTCATTATGATTTTAGGCAGCCTCTCTGCTAATGGATGGGGTTGTGTTCCTGTCTTGCTAGTTGTTTGGCATAGGGTGTCCAGCACTGTATCTTGCTGGTCGTTGAGTGAAGCTGAGTCTTGGCGTTGAGATGGAGATTTTGGGGAGATTTTTGCCGTTTGATATTACATGGAGTTGAATGGTCTCTTGTGGACCAGTGTCCTGAACTTGGCTCTCCCACCTCAGAGGCACAGCCCTGATGCCTGGCTGGAGCACCAAGAGCCTTTCATCCACACGGCTCAGAATAAAAGAGAGAAAAATAGGAAAGAAAGAATGAAGATAAAGTAAAATAAAATAAAATTATTAAAATAAAAAATAAGTAGGAAGAAAAATTTTTTATAAGTAGGGGGAAAAAACCCAAAAACGGACAGACAGAACCCTTGGACAAATGGTAAAAGCAAAGCTATACAGAGAAAATCATAAAAAGAAGCATACGCATCCACACTCACAAAAAGGGAAAAAGGGAAAAAAATATATATATCTTTGCTCCCAAAGGCCACCTCCTCAATTTGGGATGATTCGTTGTCTATTCAGGTATTCCACCGATGCAGGGTACATCAAGTTGATTGTGGAAATTTAATCCACTGCTCCTGAGGCTGCTGGGAGAAATTTCCCTTTCTCTTCTTTGTCCGCACAGCTCCCAGGGTTCAGCTTTGGCTTTGGACCCACCTCTCAGTGTAGGCCGCCTGAGGGCGTCTGTTCTTCGTTCAGACAGGATGGGGTTAAAGGAGCAGCTGATTCGGGGGCTCTGGCTCACTCAGGCCGGGGGGAGGGAGGGGTACGGATGCGGGGCGAGCTTGCAATCACAGACGCCAGCGTGACTTTGCACCAGCCTGAGGCACACTGTGCATTCTCCCGGGGAAGTTGTCCCTGGATCACAGGACCCTAGCAGTGGCGGGCTGCACACACTCCTGGGAGGGATGTGTGGATAGTGACCTGTGCTTGCACACAGGCTTCTTGTTGGCTGCAGCAGCATCCTTAGCGTCCGATGCCCGTCTCTGGGGTCCATGCTGATAGCTGCGGCTCACGCCTGTGTCTGGAGCTCCTTTAAGCGGTGCTCTTAATCCCCTCTCCTCTTGCACCAGGAAACAGAGGGAAGAAAAAGTCTCTTGCCTCTTCAGCAGCTCCAGACTTTTTCCTGGACTCACTCCCGGCTAGTCGTGGTGCACTAGCCCCCTTCAGGCTGTGTTCACGCAGCCAACCCCATTCCTCTCCCTGGGATCCGACCTCTGAAGCTGGAGCCTCATTTCCCAGTCCCTGCCCGCTCCGGCGGGTGAGCAGACGAGCCTCTCAGGCTGGTGAGTGCTGGTCGGCACAGATCCTCTGTCCGGGAATCTCTCCGCTTTGCCCTCCGCACCCCTGTGGCTGTGCTCTCCTCCGTGGCACCGAAGCTCCCCCCTCCACCACCTGCAGTCTGTGCCTGTGAAGGGGCTTCCTAGTGTGTGGAAACCTTTCCTCTTTCACAGCTCCCTCCCACTGGTGCAGGTCCAGTCCTTATTCTTTTGTCTCTGTTTTTTCTTTTTTTTTTTGCCCTACCCAGGTACGTGGGGATTTTCTTGCCTTTTGGGAGGCCTGAGGTCTTCTGCCAGCATTGAGTAGGTGTTCTACAGGAGTTCTTCCACATGTAGATGTATTTCTGATATATTTGTGGAGAGGAAGGTGATCTCTGCGTCTTACTCGTCCGCCATCTTGCAACTCCCATGTCTTTGCTTTTAAGGTGGCAGAAGTTACTCACATAAATTCCTTTCCCATTCTATTGGCCAAACTTAGATACAGTGCTATGCTTAGCTGCAAAAAACCTAAGTGTTAATCTGTAATCTGGGTGAACAGGTGACCAGCTAAAACCCCAAGGATTCTATTATTAAAAAGAAAATGTAGTGAACAGATATTGGTGGACACACTCAGTGTGCTCCTCTGGCCACTCTCCATGGGTGCCTGCTTCCCACATGCAGACCATACTCTTTCCACATGAGGTAGTCAAATTTCTTTAAGTTATTCCCTCTGCATAAAAATTGAGGCTAAACTAAGTGTTGCATTTTCTTTTTTGGCAAGTTTGAACTTAGCCCTTTGCAATCTGGTAACTCATAAATTAATACAAAAGTGATATATGTCTCTGACACCCAGTATACAATGATGGAGCTGGAACAGAATAACCACCATGATAATCTCCTGTTAATAAAGTAGGAAGAATAGGAGCAGTCACTGCTCCATAGAAATGACAGAAGTAAGAATTTCTGAATAGTTTTAAGATACTTATTCTAGTACTGGGGTAAACTGTTCTGCTAGACATTTTTCCTGATCTCTGAGGGGAACTTAAATCCCCTAGTTCTTCTCTGTGATTGGGCATTATTCTGTCCATTACCTTTTTTTTTTTTTTTTTGGCCACAACTGAAATGGGCTTTGAGAATAAACTCTTCATGAGCACTGTCTTAGGGACAATTATGGGTGTTTGCTGGTGAGGCTTACAGCTTCTTTGGCAATAGAGGTCCCTCAGAAACCCTGTAATCTTCTAAGTCTACTTGCTTCCAATAAAATTCATGTGAAAGGCACCACACTCAGAATACTTTTATTAATAGTTCTTAAGCCTCTGAGATATTTTATTATCTACTGCATCTGTGCTTGAACTCTCCTCCCTTTAAATTTAATACTAGCTAGTTTATGTTCTTCTAAAAATATAGGCTTCAAGTAGGGAGTTAATCTGATCTTTGTCCCTGAGCTTCTCTCAGTTTTTAACTAAAAAGTTGTATTTAAGAGAGAATTTAAAGAAAGTCTCCGAAGGACAGACATAGCTTCTGCTGTTTAGAGCACAAAAGCAGTTGAATTTTCAAGCCCAGTGAGTCAGAATAGATGGATGCCACAAGTAGAAAGTGTCCCCGTTAAGAGGTCTGTTCTCTTTAATCTTGACTTTCAACCTGGCTTGTTCATACATGAGCTCCTTTTTGTCTTACAGGATTTTCTAAAAGAAACAAGGAGCCTCCATCACTCACCAATATTCTGAGTTTTCCAATCAGTTTTCCAGAGTAGTAGGCTCAGCAAATATGTTGTCTGCCTTTCAGTTTTTAACAAGTTGTGTCTTAGTTTGGGCTGCTATAGTAAGATAACATAAACTGGGTAGTTTAAACAATAAACTTATATTTCTCACAGTTCTACAGTCTGGAAATCTGAGATCAGGGTGCCACTGTGGTTGGGTTTTAGTGAGAGCCCTCTTCCTGGTCTACAGATGGCTGTCTTGTTGTATCTTCATGTGGCAGAGAGAGGTCATCTTACTTGTGTCTCCTCTTGTAAGGGCACTAATTCAATTCATGAGGGCTCTATCTTTGTGATTTAATTACATCCCAAAGGCCTTGCCTCCAAATACCATCACATTGGGAATCAGGGCTTCAACCTATTAATTTTCAGAGGACACAGATATTCAATCCATAGCAGATTGCATTGTTTTCTACTGGTTTTCTTGGGAATAAAATAGGTCACTAGCTTTTCAAGATTCAATATCTGTTTCCTCATCACCATCCACCTAATTGTTAAACCAATAAAAAATATTTTGAGTATTTATTATTATAGTCTCTCACATCTCATACCAAATTTTTACTTGAGATGAGGTACAAGATAAATCTCTATAACAAATGACCCAAAACTATTGTTATTTTAAATGAGATTGATGTTTATTTTCTTATATTCTACAGGAGGAGAGAGGTCAAGTTCGCTAGAATAGGTCTACTACAGAAAATCTTTCATAGATATAAGTTGCTCATAGGATAATATGCTAGTGGATGATGGGACATATTGTCCTTTCCTGAATGGATTGGAGACAGAGAAAAGAGAACGTTCGGAGTAAATGACTCAGTCTTCAAGGCAGTGCCTCTGAAGTTGCACATATGTCTTGTACTCACATCCCATTTGACCCAAACTTAATCCCATGGCCATACATAGCTGCTATGAAGGATGGGAAATCAGATCTGTAGTAACGTGTCTCAACTCCATGTAAGCTAAACTAACAGGGTTCTATTATCTTAAAAAAGGAAGAAAGAAGCAAAGAAGGAAAAATGAATTATTGAAGACATTTAGCAACATACAATATTAATTTATGAGGAAAATTTCATTACACTCAATTTCAGAGACATTTGTTATCTCTTACTGAGGATTGATTTTGTCCTGTGTTGCAGAATTGAAGCATTAGTAACAAATATCTCTTGGTAGTTACTAAAAGTAGGACATGGGAAATCTTTGCATCTTCTTGGAATATCATCAAAAACACGATCAAATGAAGAATTCCTAAAATTTGGAGGAAATAGCTCCATCGCAGCAATAAGCAAACACTTTTTTTCTGCTAATTCTTAAAAATGTTCAATTTTATAGGAATACGGTGTCTGTTAACTGAATTTGACTATTTTTCTTTAACAATTTATTTGGGTCACTGCACTTTTTATACTACTCTTTAATATCTTCTCTGCAGAATTCTCAATTGACTGCAAAAATGATTAACAGTAGGCTCCCCTGCTGTTAACTCAGTCATTCATGACTTCACCAGATAGTTTTGCTTTTTGGGCCAATGATTTTTGTTTTTCATATTGTTTCCCCACCCCTGGATACAATCAAAGTCCAAAATATGACACTCATTTTAATTTCATGACTAAAATATAAAGTATTATGCAGGTACATCTTTTATTTTCTGCATATTTAAAGCTAATGACCAGAATGTTTGCTATTAGTTGTGGGCAAGGTAATTTTAAAGTATACCTATTTTCCTCAGTTACTTTCTTCACATACTCTCTTGTTTATTCTTGTTCTCTAATAATTCAAGTACCATTAGTTTTTACCACTATTACAGTCTTCCCTTTGTTTATCCTATTACTTTTATGAATTCGCTTTATTTAACAAGTTTATTTAATGAGTTGGTCAAGCCATGCTGAGGAAAGCTTATCAGCTGTTATTCTTCTAATTATTTCTACTCTATATAAATAGTATATAGTTTGAAATACAGTTAAACAAAAAAAACACAGAGAAAGAGTAAACCTGAAAATTTCTCCCATGTTTTAATCCAGTTATGTCAATCTACCTGGTAGACAAAAACAATATGAAACTTTAACTCTTTCATTGGTCATAGAACATTTTCAGAAGTTGTTACAATCTTAGCATATGATCTAGCAAAGTCCATATACTTTTATAACTTACTTTAGAAATTGTTAATTTCTTATACTGGCAAATTAATAATTGACAAATTATTAATTTCTTATATTGTCTCTGCATGGTCTAGCAAGCATTTGTTTACCAAAGATCTGCTTTTCCGTCTCCATGTAAATAGCCTTCCTTCCAAACCACTACCCCCAACATCCTCTTTTGTGTTTAGCTGAAGATGGTATTTAAGTTGTGAGCTTTGGCCATTTTAGCAGGTTACTCTGTTTTCCATGGTCACTGCCGTGTATACATGCTATTAAATTTTGTTTGATTTTCTCCTGTTAGTGTGTCTCAGGCCAATTTAATTTTTAGACCAGCCAGAAGCACCTAGAAGGTAGAGGAAAGTTTCTTCCTCCCCAATAAGAAAATAGAGCATTGTAGCAAGAAGGAAAACAGCAAAAACTGAGCATGTGACCACCGATAATTTGTTGCTGCTGTATCATAAATGCATTGTAACAAATGGTAAGAGATAAGTTGGAGATTGGGTAGGAGGCAGGTTAGAAGCACACTACCATCCAATAGATAGCAGAGTTTCAGAGGAATAGTCTTCACTGACCCAGTTACATAGTCAGTGAGCAAATATACTGATGTCTTATTCTGTGCTGGGCACTTGCTTGTCGTGTTTTGGCTGACGTAGTCAACATGATCCTTGCATAGAACTCATTCTTTTAGTTCTGGTTTTCTTTAGGGAAACTTTTTATATATAAAAATTAACTCTGATTCAAAGTTATTGCCTTTGTTTCTTTGGAGTTCCTTAACTATTTCCTGCAAATATTTGGGACAAATTCAGTCATTTTACGAAAATTAAGGACTGATTATAAAGAAGACTCACTTTTCCCTTGTATACACTTTCCTGCTCTCCAGGGCAGTAGAAATGCTGGAAAGTTTTCATGCTGCCAGGTATTTTCTGTCTCTAGAGGATTTTGAATCAAAGACAGGACAGATTGTTATGGGCTGTTATGGGCTGAATTGTGTCCCACTCAAAATTCATATATTGAAGTCCTAACCTGCAGTACCTCAGAATGGACTGTATTTGGAGATAGGGTCTTTAAATAGGCAATTGAATTTAAAGAAGGTCATTGGCATGGACCTTAATTCAGTATGACTGATATCCTTACAAGAACAGGAGATAGAACATAGACACAGGCACAGAGGGAAGACCATGTGAAGCCATAGGGAAAAGACAGCCATCTACAAGCAAAGGAGAAAGGTCTCAGAAGAGGTAACCTGGCATACACCTTGATCTTGGTCTTTAAGCCTCCAAAACTGTGAGAAAGTAAATTTCTGTTGTTTAAACCACCTGGTCTGTGGCACTTTGTTATGGCAGAATTAAGAACCTAATAACAGCCCTAATGGATATTGATATGACATCTAAGTGTCCTGCATCCCAGTATTATCTCTCAGAGTTCTGAATTCTAAAAAGTCTAATACCCCTTACTCTTTTAATCTACAGTGGCTACAAAATGTCTCTAACTGTGGAGTGTCAGTAGACAACCACCCCATTATAGGGCTCTAATTATTGTGGGCTACTTTACAGCTTACTCATTAATTTCAGAATTAGAAAGTTTTTTGACAGTTGTTCAAAGTTTCTTAAAACTGATATTTGGGTCTGGATAATTGATTGTTGTGGAGTACTGTCCTGTGTATGTAAGATGTGTAGCAGCATCCCTGGCCTTTACCCTCTGATGTCGGTGGCACTCCTCCAGTTGTAGCAACTAAAAATGTTTCAAAAAATTGCCAAATATCACCTTGTAGGCAAAATTACCCTTGGATGAAAAGCATTGTTTACTTTGAATATGAAGATAGTGCTTTTTATGCATATTTATTATTTGAGTTAATTACCGGAAGAAGGTCACCCAAGTGTGCATCTGCAAGAAAGATTTACTTTTCTGGTCTATATGTAAACTAGTTTTGCTGACACCAAGGATTCACTTTCTTTTTTTCTGACACTTCATTATTTGTTGAAAAATAATCTAATTACAGTCTTCTTTTCTCAGAGTCATAGTTCTAATTATTAGTCACATTGACCTTTTCTGTTGAATAAAAAGAAACAAACGTTATATCATAAACCATAAAAGCACTGGCATTAAATGCTGGTTGCAAAGAAGTACATTCATTATGTACTCCCAAATTAGAATGACACATCTTTGCAAGGCCTTTATGTGAATATGTTTGAGATTCTCCCTAGAAAATTTCTTTAGTGGAGCAGACAGCAGGCTTTCATGACCACAAAGGTCTCTTTATGAAAAAATTAAATCAAACTTTATTTATTGCTAATGAAAAGTCTTCTGTGGAGTTGGCATGCAACCTCATATCCTTTCTGACTTTAAAAATCTGTAAAAGTCAAATTATATCCAAGTCATTTTTGTGGAGTGTGGTTGACAATGTAGACAATTTTCTGCAAACACTCATCAAGGCTGAGTGAACTGAAGGGGCTGAAAGTCAGCCAGAGTCTCCGTAGTTGGATATTTGAATATTATTGATGTGTCAAATATGGCTGCAGTGTTTACTTAATGAAGGAGTTCAGATGTAAACTCAGTTCCTTTGCTGACTTTACAGCCAAATAGGGTCTGTGTACTAAAACAGCTATGACCTTATTTTACAATAAATTTTTAAGAAACTCCTCTAGAATCATTTTAGGGATTGTCTCTGACTGAATATAAGTGATGCTCACTTTGACCATTCTATAGTTACAATATACTCTTCTTTATTTAATAATTTTCATTGTTAAAATATGTGTTTTTATTTAGATGTTTTCAGTAGGGGCTTGTAAGGTCTGAGTTAAAAATATTGATGATTGGAAAATAAATTCTTATTTAAGAAAAAAAGGCTAATTAAGAAATCCAGAGGGAAATTTAAATGGCTACCAGAATATAAAATTAAGGACTTCAAGTTTAAAGACTGCAAGGCTTGGGAAGGATGTGTTAATGAACTAACATTCAGTTGATAAGCCAATATTATATCAACGATCAGTATTCCAGTGTTGAGAGTTTGAAAGGACATAGAAGACATAGTCCCCAGTAGAATCATTCTTAATGATTAATCCAGGTTGTTGGTTCCCAATGTTTTTAAGAATAGGGCAGCATTTAAAAAATAATAATACAAATAAATAAAATTCACTGTCCTATTCCATTTACTCATGCATTTAGCAATGCATTTTATTGAGTAACTACAACGAACTTGGTAGTTTTGGAAGCTTCAGAATATAGTAGTGAACAAAACAATTCCCGCCCTCATAGACTTTACGTCACGGGGAGAAAAAGTGAATAAACAAAAGGAAATTTAAAAATATATTATTCAATAGGGTTATAGGTGCTATGTAAAAAAGTAAAGCAAGGTAAGGGAGATAGTGAGTGTCTGGATGTATGGTGGTCAGGGAAGTCATCTTTCTTAGGTTGGTTACCTAGAAGAACAGCCTGGGATGGGGATTCTTGCTCAAAAAAGTTACCTGAGGGAGAGAGAGGTGTTCTCAGGAGTAGGAAAGTTGGTGAGTAGGATAGAGCTGGGTGAAAAGCTCAGCAAGAAAGTGGTCTCAGCTGGAGACTTTCAGGTACAGGAGGCTCTGGAGCACACATTGCACAGCAGAGTTTGTCTCACCTTGAGGTAGGGTTTGTAGCTGTGTCACTTGATTGCTGGCTGAAGTTGTATGGCATGGCCTGGGGGAAAAGCACCTCTGTTTAGCTCAAGTCAATTATCTAAATAAAGGAGAGACAGCTGTGAGGTCTCATCAAACAAACAGAAGCAGTGGGGGATGGATGCACCAGCCTGTAAAAGGGATCTTGCTGGGGTTCTAACAGTGTCCACTCACATATCTGAAAAGATGATGAGAACATAAGGGAGAAAAGTAGCTACCTATCTTGGAGAAGAATATTCCAGGGAGAGAGAACAGTGACTGCAGAGACCCTAGGGTGAAATTTTGCCAAAGACCGTGAGACTGGACCTTGCTTAGCTTGAGGAAATATCACCATGTCCAGTATGACTAGAATCGTGTGAACAAGGAAGAATGGAAGGTGATGAGAAAGACAGGGGTGAAAGCAGGTCATGTAGGAACTTGTAGGCCATTGAGTGAGATGGGAAGATATGGGAGATTTCTGAACAGAATGCAAGATCTGGATTTAGTTCTAAAATATTCACTTTAGCTGCCATGGAGGAGACTAGACTGTGGAGAGCAAGGATGTAAACTGCAGAATGAATACTTGCCCTTTTGACATCCTTTTATTGAGCTACCACGTGCTTTCAGGAAGCTATTGTGACTTCATGAATGCTTTTACATGAATCTGCATGTGATAATTACAATTGCATTCATATAAATTTTGTAAGCAGGGGTGATATCCAAAATATTTAGGGAGCAGTATTACAGAGGTTCCAACCAATCAGTATGGAAGCTGCATTTTAGCTCAACAAGTAGATAAGATACAGTATTTCTTCAGTCTACAGACATTACTTAGTATACAAGTAGATTTGGAGACCCCTTGTAATATAATCCCTTGCCTTGTCGAACGCTCAAGTCTGCAATACCAAATGGTAATTTTTGGCATATTCTAAGAAAAAGAAAGGAACTCACTTGGGTCAAGTGGGGTGGTATTCTATGATGGGAAATAGAGCTTGTTGAAAATGCCAGATACAGAATATATAGGAAGGTTTTAAGTTAGAGAACAAAGGATTTTGTAATTCAGCAGGTAGGGGTCTATACACTGAAACCTGGGAGTTGAGCCTAAGAGTATGTCCCTCCTAGGTACTTTTTTTGGACAATGTACTTCCCCTGTAGACCTGCATCACTTTATATGTTAATTTCTTGTTTATTCTGTCTATTCTGTAGATTTCATTCTCCCTAAAGGAGTGACCAAATCTCTTTTATTTATTGTTGTATATTCAGAGTCTAGTCCAGTGCCTGACACTCCACAGACACATAGTCTGGATACCTGAGGACTGTGACAGTAGGATAGCGAATTAGATTATGGGGTTGGCTATGTAAAAAGTGCATTTGGTTTGAAGACAAAGAGATGTTCTATGGGTCAAATCAGGAAAAGACCTTCTCTAAATTAGCAATAGCTTGGCCTACGGTTGGTGAGTCAAACCAAGAAGCCTGGTTAGAAATACACTAATTCCAAGAGTAGTTGATTAGCCTCTTGCCACTAGACTTTTATATGAAAGAGAAATAAATTTCTATCTTATTTAAGTCACTATGTTTTTGGATCCTTTTGTTTCAGCACCTTAGAATGTACCCTAACAAATGTATCAACCCTAAATGGAAGCCTTCTAAAACTATATCTTCAGCCTTGCCATTTCCTCCTTGTTCATTTCCTGAACCCCAGGCATATATTCAATTGCCTACTCAACATTGTTACTTGGATATATTCAATTGCCTTCTCAGCATCAGTTGTCAGAACTATTGATGAACCCTGTTCTTTGAATCTTCTATTCCTTTCTTTTCCTATTTCAGTAAATAACACCACCCTTTATGCAAGTGTCCATGGAAAAAAAAGGTACTGTTTTTGATTTACCCAACCTACCCACTTCCAGTTCATCAGCAGGTCATGCTGAGTCAGCCTTCAAAATACACACAAAGCCTGACCTTTCTTGCCAATTCTCCCTCTAAATCCTTGTCCACGTTACCCTCGTATTTTGCCCATATCTTCATCTAACTGATCTTCATTTACCCACTCTTGTTTCCTGAAATCTGTTCTCCACACAGTAGCCAGGGTAACCTTTTAAAAATAAATCTCAATTTGAATTAGTTCTTCTCTAAAAGTGCTCCAAATATTTATGTTTAGGAGTTATTTATATTAATATCCTCTTTGAAATTTGTGGATATTTTCCTTTTCAACCAACTTAAAGAGATTAAGGATTTGTTTTTAAAAAATATCATTGACTGTGCAAAATATGTCAGAAATATTTCACAAAAAAGAATAAATATAACTCACTTGAACAAAAGTATAAAATTACGAAAAATAGTGCTCTGCTTTGTGGAAACTATATTAGATAAAGAATAAAGAAAGCTTAATTGTAACCTCTTTTGTTTTCATGGAATCTTTATTTATTTTGCAACAGCTTTCTTGAGATACAGCTCATATATACCATACAATGTACCCATTTAAAGTGTATATTTATGATTTTTAATATATCCATGGAGTTGTGCAGCCATGAACAGTTTTGAAACATTTTAATCCCTCTCCACAGAAACCATTTATTACAAACCCTTTAGCAGTCACCTTCTAGGTACACCAGCCACCCCCATCCTTCCTTTGCAACCACTGATCTACTTTCTGTCTCTATAGCTGCCTATTCTGGACACTTCATATAAATGAAATCTTTTTTCTTTCTTTTCTTTTTTGGCTGCTCTGCATGGCTTGTGGGATCTTAGTTTCTCAGCCAGGGAGTGAACCTGTGCCCTTAGCAGTGAAAGCGCAGAGTCCTAACCGCTGGATTGCCAGGGAATTCCATGTAAATGGAATCTTGCAACGTGGTCTTTTGTGACTCAATTCTTTCACTTAATGCATTGTTTTCATGGTTCATCCATGTTGTAGCATGAACCAGTACTTTGTTCCTTTTCATTGACAAATACTATTCCATTTTATGGATGTACATTTTATCTGTTCAAGAGTTGATGGACATTTGAATTGTTTCTATTTTTAGCTATTATGAATATGCTGCCAAGAACATTCATATACAAGTTTTTGTATGGACATGTTTTCTTTCTTATTTTTAAATTTAGTTATATACCAAGGAGTAGAATTCCTAGGTCACGTGGTAAATCTATCTGATGGTAATGACGTTGAGCATCTTTTCATGTGCATATTGACCTATTTTTATTTCAATGCTAATTCTTCTGCAAAGCAATGTGCTTTTCTCTATTACTATTTTGATACTTCTATTCTTTGTAATCCTGGAAACCATGTTTTTAAATTTGTTAGATGTATATGTAAACCAAAATGAGTGTGTGCTCATATGTATGTTTATATGGATTTATTGCATAGATTTTGTCCAATATGTATAACCTTCCCAGATACTGTTTTTGCTTACTTTCCAGTTCTTAATTGTTTCCAGACAGATTTATAGATATTGAGATGTCATGTTGTCATTTGACTAGTATGGCTTAATTATAGATTTGCTGAATTTATTGGCAGTCTGTTTATGTAAACATAAAACAGCTTATCTCTACTTAAATATGCAGTTTTCTAATTAAAAACATACATATAAGCTGGAAGTGATTTTATATTGATGAAGATGATTCTAAACATTAGGGGAATAGAATTACTTTTTTTAAAAGAGTTGGCTAAATCAACTCAATACTACCTTTTGGTTATTTGAACTTGATTTTGATAACAAAACTACATATTGAATGAAAAAAATGATTCAAACTAATGGATTCATGAGGGCAGGAGCTGCTGCTTTTCTATATTATATTTAATTGTAACCAATATCTGGAACTGGGGGGAGGTACTTTTTTTTAACTAAGGATGTTTCTAATGACTCTATGCTGTCATTTTCTTTTTTTTAAAAAATAAATTTATTTATTTATTTATGGCTGCGTTTGGTCTTCACTGCTGCATGCGGACTTTCTCTAGTTGTGGTGAGCACAGGCTACTCTTTGTTGCGGTGCACGGGCTTCTCATTGCGGTGGCTTCACTTGTTGAGGACCACGGGCTCTAGGCGCGTGGGCTTCAGTAATTGTGGCATGCAGGCTCAGTAGTTTTGGCTCACGGGGTCTAGAGTGCAGGCTCAGTAGTTGTAGCACATGGGCTTAGTTGCTCCACGGAATGTGGGATCTTCCCAGACCAGGGCTTGAACACGTATCCCCTGCATTGGCAGGCGGATTCTTAACTAACCACTGTGCCACCAGGGAAACCCTATGCTGTCATTTTTTACAGAGAATATGTGAGATAATTCAGGCTGTTAGCAGCAAATATATTTTTTTAATCTGCACGTATCTGAGATTTGATTTTTGCTGTTTAAATGGATATTTTAACAAAATTATAATCATACAATTAAAATTCTTATCATATTTGATTTATATAATTTGTCTTTTAAATTTTTCCTCTTGGGTACAATACAAGGACTATGTTCCTATATTAGTTTTTTTGTTAATTTTATGTTTTGTTTTGTTTTTTTTTAATAAATGAGGGTCAATTCCTGTGTTTCCCGTTGGTACAATGGAACATGTGACCCAGGCTTCAGAACTCATCACCCTTCTCAATCATTTGAAAAAAAGGAAAGATACACAAAGATAATTTTACTACAGAGACTGAAATTATAATAATATTTTCACCCAGAGTAATTGGCAAAATTTGTGCGAAGGATCTTTTAGTAATTAGAGATTTTACTTGATTTCTTTCACTGCTGATCTAAGAGGCTACCACTGACCATCCTCAGAGACGCGGCTGACTGGCTTAGCTGCAATTCTGTGTTATAGCTCCCCAAACCAAGTAAATACAGTAGCCTTGTAATATAGGTTATCTCTACTGTTTGTTTTATTCATATACTATGGTGACTGTTCATGGTGGGAAACTAAAAAAAATATACCTGGTTTAGAGTGCAGGCTTTGTAAGTACAACTCGAGCTTGAGCTTGTCTGTTATGCAGTTTGCTAAGTTTATCTCTCAGTCTGTCCAAATAAGAGGCAGTTCTTGCACGGTGTCTCTTTGGCGTGACTCTGATATTCACCCATTGTTATGCCTCTTTCTGTAGCTTTTCAATCAGAGAATGGTGGAAGCATACCTGTAGGAATGAAATGTCTCAGATATTATGAGTTTGGCCATTGTTAGGTGACAATTCTTGACCCTCTTGAGTTTCTGCATGTCTTGGGAAGAGACATTAATGACTTTTGTTCTGGACTGTTTTTTTTCATGGAGTTTTTATTGTATGACAGACAACCTTGGAAGACAGAGATTGTGTCTCTCTCTGGAGTAAAGGGCTGAATTCCTTTTCCTAGCCAAGATAATATATACAATGTCTTTCTCTGGGGCGAAGATTAGGCAGATTTGCTAGACGTCCCTTTCAAAGCTTAGAGCTTCTGAAACTCAGGGTTCCTTAGCTGTTACACAAGTCTAGTGTGTGTGTAACATCCACCTGGACTGCTTCTCATCACCCCCATGGGATTTGGGGGGCAAAGGAACACAATACAAACACAAAGCTAACACGGCCTGCTTTGCTGTGAGTAATGAAGTTCTGTGCTTCTGATCCAGAAGTCTCATGTCTTCTACCAGCTTCTGTGTAACTGTGGCAGGCTTATTTGTTAACATGCAATAGGTTAAAATCTCATACTCTTCACAGTTCTTGAAAAGCATGTGAGTTTTGAGGCTTTGTGCAGTTCTTCTCCAAAGGGTTTCTGTGGGAGAATTAAACCTTAATGCCTCAATCTTTTATATGCAATGAACTGTCTTTTCTCCTATTCATGTGGAATGGTAGTATGTAAAATTGGAAAATTAAGAAAACAGTCAATCATTATCTTCCTTAGGGCTTAATTTTCTCATGGAATCCAGTTGAGGACAGTCATATATTCACAAAGGCAAGTGTTTGCCTTCACATATTCTCTATCTGGCACTGTGAACACATTTTGCAAGCACAAGAGTATGCATAGTTCTTCAGATGGTAATAGAAATATAAAAATTTCCCTCTTCTCAAAAGATTGAATATGTTGTTTAATGTCAATATTAGTATCCATAGTTTGAGGAAGCAGTTCTCATGAGATCTCTACGTTCTAACCCCATGACTTTGATAAATGTGGTACGGAGAGAAAATGCTAGGAGTCAGGTAAAACTGACCTAATGGAAGTGAACCTGAGGAAGGCAACTGAGCAAACTGGCTTGTTGTTTGCAGACACAGTGCTGGAGACTCTCAGGGGCCATCTTGTGTTCTTGCCCCTTTCCCTCCCTTTTAAGGAAGAATAAACAGCACCATTATCTCTGCAGAAGTCAAGGGAATTTACAGCTTCAGAAAGCTGACATAATGATATTTCTAAGCAGAAGAAATTCTATCATGTTTCATGTAGTTAGAAAGTAATATTTATAAATTGATATTTTCCACTGTATCATAAACCAAACATTAGCTGCTAGCACACAGCTGGAAGTAGGTTTGGGAAAAGTTTCCCCACGCAAGTATAGGGGACAAAAAGGAGAGCAACTAGGTATACAGTTTTCCCACTTGACCTTCACATTATTTTCAGAATCCATATTGAAGTTCTTCTGACATGGAATAATTTCATCCTTAATAAGGTTGTTGTCTTGACATCTTTGCATAGTTCATAGTTTGAGTCTTTAGATTGCAAAGATGCTAGACCTTGAAAGGAAAGAGTGAGAGTATATCTTAAAAAGAAGAGAAGAAATGTCTTCTGACTTATTTTTCTTTACTTGAAAACCCTGGGCTCTTTTCTCCTAAAGATTTTGATGAGTAAACAGAGTTTGCTTCATATCTAAACCCCTTTTTTTTCCTGCTGTTGCCTTATTTTCATTCCACTGGCTCTTGTGTTTTGTTTGACTCTCTTTCTTCGCTGGAACATTTTCTGGTGTTCATGACCTCCCTATAGGCTGACCTGCTTGTTCCTATCCCATTTTTCCTAAGCTTCCGGATCTTCTGTATTGCTTTACCTGTATTACTTCATTAGTGCAGACTATGGATATTGATTCATAAAATGTTTTGACCTTAACTGTTTGCCTTACTCATTTCTTGGCATATCCCTTTCTTTGTCTTTAGTTACAGCCCGTGGCTTGATATTATTCCATCATTTGAAGGATGCTCTCTATGATTTAAAAAAAAGTTTGTTTTCTTTTTTATAGAAGTATAATTGACATAGAACATAGTTTCAGGTGTACAAAATAATGACTCAATATTTGTAAATATTGTGAAATGATCATCACAATAATTCTAGTTAACATCCAACACCATACGCAGTTACACATATTTTTTTTTCTTGTGATGAGAACTTTTAAGATCTATTCTCTTAGCAACTTTTAAGCACAGTATTATTAACTATAGTCACTATGCTATACATTACATCCCAATGACTTTTGACTTATTTTATAACTGAAAATTTGTGCTTTTGACCCCCTTTACCCTTCCCCTACCCACCAGCTCTGGCAACCACTGACCTATTCTCTGAATCCATGAGCTTCCTTTTTTTTTTAGATTCCACATATAAGTGAGATCATATGGTACTTGTCTTTCTCTGTCTGAGTTATTTCACTTAGCATAATGCCCTCATCCATCCATGTTTTTGCAAATGGCAATATTTCATTCTTTTTATAGCTGAATAATATTTTGTTGTATGCATATTCCACATTTTCTTTATCCATTCATCCATAATTTATGTTTTCTTTTTAATTTCAGTTTTCAAAATTGTTTAAAATTTAAAATGACGCAAAGCTGAAAATGAATGTTAAGCTTTGGCAACTCTTCTACATAAATTCTAGAAACCTCCTTAGTAGGTGTAATACTTATAATAATTCTACACAAAGTCATAAATCCTGAGGTTTTAGTAATATATACATATTTTTTAAATGAGAAAATTTATATATGTATATATAGTTATATATTCTGTACTGTAATTCACTTTGTTATTTAGCTATAGAGGAAACAAAATACCTCAAGGACTTCTTCAGAATATTTTAGGGCTTCCTCTATACATTTTTGGAGATGTTCAGAAGTTAAAATGATTTCTGACAATTCTGTAAAAGGGTTGAAAATGGACTCTAGAGCAAAAGTGAAAAGGTATTACAAAAATGAATGAAACAGAAGGACAAGACTCTAAGAAGCAAATGGTAATCAAAACAAAAAGGTTTATGGAAAATGAAAAAATAGAGGATTTGCAGAGGTTATTTAGTTATACAGAGTCAACAACAGCACATATTTGGCTGTAGTGGGATTATACTGACAGTTTTAAGTTCACCAGAATTAAACGTAGTTTCTTAAACCAGTTAAATCTTTGAAGATGTCAATGATAACACAAGGAATATGCAAACAAGAGCAATTCATTTATTTTTTTGTAAGTATACATTTGTGACTACCTCTGCCACTCTCTAACCCCAAAACTGGTGCCCAAGGGTGGCAGAGATTGCATGGTATCACCACCCAGAGAGAAGATAATAATTGAGAGTACTTGTCCTCAGATTCTTAGGCAGTGGTAATTCATGATGTGTCAGTTAGTGTAGCCATCCAGTGAGTTTGAAAATGATTTGGGGACATGTGTGTTTCAGGGTCAGGCAGCTGTGGTAGAGAGAGAAAGTGAGAATTAACAGATATATTCTCAAAGGTACACTTATAATCTGATTTGTGTCAGCATTTCTTATTTAGTTAAAATTTACCATCACATGATTGTTAAAGATAGAGAATGCACGGAAAAGAAATGTTACTAATGAAAAGAAGAGCAGTAAAGAGATATTTGCTCTTGATCAATTACCAAGTGACAGATTACAAGCTAAATGCTTGACAATTATAAGGAAACGGGATTTTCTGGGAAAAAAAATAGATCTGTTAGAAGAAATAGTTATGAGAATTTTAATGGGTGAAATTGGTCATCAGAATAGTGATAACCCTCAGGTATTGAACTGCTGGGGGTTTGCCACAGAGGTGCCTGTGTAGACAAGTCTCCAATAATTACTAATTTTGCATACTAAACTAAAGGCCAGTTGTAATTTTCCTTATTGATTTTTTTCTCTATCATTTTTGTTTAATTGGTTACTTGGAGAGTGTTTTACCATTGGAAACAGGTGTCATTTTATGTTTTAAATAAATTGCCCCATAAAAATTATCTCTACCTTCAAGAGAAGTATTTTGACCCTACATTATTTCTGGAAAATTCATATTTTGGCAGAATCATACCTTGAAATTCAAGCCAGAGCACACTGCAATTTTCTTTTTTCATAAAACTTTACGGAGTCTAGATCTATTTCAAAAGGGGTTTCTTTTTGAAACTATAGTAGGCTGATTAATTTCTTTTATTGATAAGTCCAAATACTTTAGTATTCTGACACCAAAAATAAAACTAAGCTTTTATTGTTTTAGATTTTGAGTTTATACCAAATATCCTCAAGTAAGTCGGAGGAAATACACCGAACAATTGAACTCACCCCTAAGAACCAGGAAAAGGTATGATGATGCTGTTCTAAAAGTGTGGTTCAAATCTAGGGAATTAAATTTGTTTCCTTTTCTGTTCACTCTGTATATTCAGAAAGTGGTGAATATAACTTTAACTTTATTTTTTCCATGTGGCAGTTATTAAGATAATTTTACTACTTATCCCTTCATGGAAGATTAATTTTTTCTTCACATATTACTTTTTGATTAATTTATAATAAACTCATCTGAAACAAGTAAATATTTCAAAAACTTTCAAATAAATATTGGTTCAATAATCAATGAATAGTGTGATCATATTATGAATCAATAATATGATCAGATCAGATTATAAACTTGAAAACCAACTTAGATATATATTGCCATTTTAATATCTTTTTTTTTCTTAATAATTGTCCCCTTTGGAAGAATATGATTCTTAAAAGGTAAAGAAGCAGGAAGGTTTTATAGGTGAAACCACTTACAAATTCTGCATAAACTGATTGTTAGACTGATTGTTCATAAAATTAAGACAATTGCACTTGGATGTGGAAGACATAGATACTAAACCTAAGTCTATGACTGCAAAGCCATATGAACCCAAGCAACTCACTTAATTGTACTGGGTCCCAAAGGCTTTATCTGTGAAGTAATTTACTTTTGGGATTATTTTTAGAATTAAAGAAGAGGGCTCTTATAAATAAACACCCTGAGGAAAATATAAATTTCAGAGTAAAAGGGATATTATTTTGAATTAATAAAATTTTGTCATTTTCTTGTCTTCTTGGTCAAAAAAAATCTCACAGAAAATGTATTAGTTTGATTAATTTCTCTGTTTAAATTTGGGCAAAGAAATTTTTTAGGAAAATAAGGACAATAGTAATGCTGTTCCTTAAAGAGAAACATTCTTAAAATATTTCATTTTCCTGCATAAGTATATTTTCTTAATCCCTTATTAGACTGCAATTTCCTTGAAAGTAGAGATATTTCTTAAAGTGATTTGTCTTTATATAGCATTTGGGGGAATTTTTATAGCATTGAATAGAACTATATCACAAACACAAGGCATGGTAGTGCCATTAAGAAATCACTAATACGAACAAATTTTGTTATGAAAATTTTAAAAAAAAATTTATTTTATCAAAGTATAGTTGATTTACAATGTTGCGTTAGTTTCTGTTGTACAGCAGAGTGATTCAGTTATATATATATATATATATATATATATATATATATATGGTTTATCACAGGATTTTAAATATAGTCCCCATGCTGTACAGTAGGACCTTGTTTTTTACCCATTCTATATATAATAGTTTGCATCTGCTAATCCCAAACTCCCAATCCATCTTTCCCCCATCCCTCCCTCCACTTTGGCAACCACAGGTCTGTTCTCTATATCTGTGAGTCTGTTGTTGTTTCACAGATATGTTCACTTGTATCTTATTTTAGATTCCACATATAAGTGATATTATATGGTATTTGTCTTTCTCTTTCTGACATAGCTTTACTTAGTATGATAATGTCTAGATCCATCATGTTGTTACAAATGGCATTATTTCATTCTTTTTATGGCTGAGTAATATTCTATTGTGTGTGTGTATATATATATATATATATATACCACATCTTCTTTATCCATTCAGGTGTTTATGGACATTATATTGTTTCCATATCTTGGCTATTGTAAATAGTGCTGCTATCAATGTGGGGGCGGGGATTTTTTTTTTTAATTATAGTTTTTTCCAGATATGTGCCCAGGAGTGGGATTGCTGGATCATATGGCAACTCTATTTTTAGTTTTTTTAAGGAACCTCCATACTGCTTTCCATACTGGCTGCACAGTTTACATTCCCACCAACAGTGTTCCTTTTCTCCACACCCTTAACAGCATTTATTGTTTGTAGACTTTTTAATGATGGCCATTCTGACTGGTGTGAAGTGGTAACTTGTTGTAGTTTTGATTTACATTTCTCTAATAATTAGTGATGTTGAGCATCTTTTCATGTGCCTACTAGCCATTTGTATGTCTTCTTTGGATAAATGTCTATTAAGGTCTGCCTATTTTTTGATTGGGTTGTTTTTTTCTTTTGTTTTGTTTTTGAGTTGTATGAGCTGTTTGTATATTTTAAAAGATTAAGCCTTTATTGGTCGCATCATTTGCAAATATTTTCTCCCATTCCATAGGTTGTCTTTTTTTTTTTTATGGTTTCCTTTGCTGTGCAATAACTAGGTCCATTTGTTTATTTTTGTTTTTATTTCTACTGCCTTGGGAGACTGACCTAAGAAAACATTGGTATGATTTATGTCAGAGAATGTTTTGCCTATGCTTTCCTCTAGGAGTTTTGTGGTATCATGTCTTACGTTTAAGTTTTTAAGCCATTTTGACTTTATTTTTGTACATGCTGTGAGGGTGTGTTCTAACTGCATTGATTTACATGCAGCTGTCCAACTTTCCCAACACCGCTTGCTGAAGAGACTGTGTTTTCCCCATTGTATAATCTTGCCTCCTTTGTTGAAGATTAACTGACTGTAGGTGTGTGGGTTTATTTCTGGGCTCTCTATTCTTTTTTTTGGAACAGAGAAAGGTTTATTGCAGGGCCATGCAAGGAGATGGGTGGCTCATGCTTTAAAAACCCTGAACTCCCTGAAAGCTTTCAGCAAAGCCCTTTTGTAGGAAAGATGAGGGAGGGATGTGATGAGTTGTTGAAAATTTCTTGGTGTCAGATCCTTGAGGGAGCCAGGCACCCAGGACCCAACTGGCCCTCAGGCTCCTCAAGCTGCCCAAATGGTGGGGGCCAGGCCCCGCAGACGGCATCACATGCAGACAGCCACTGCCATTAAGTTGCAGAGGTGGGGATGGGGGAGAGGTTCACCACCGCCTCAAGGCCTGGGCCCAGCCAGTGGGCGGCCTTGGTGAGGGCTCTGGAACCCTGCAGGACACAGCCCCCAGCCTGTTCCCTAAGTCCCCCAGCTCATCTGCTGGCCTGTGATCTCATTGGGCTCTCTATTCTGTTCCATTGATTCATATATCTGTTTTTGTGCTAATAAGATGCTGTTTTGATTACTGTAGCTTTGTAGTATTGTCTGACGTCTGGGAGGATTATGCCTCTTGCTTATTTCTTTTTCTTCAAGATTGCTGTGGCAATCCTGGGTCTTTTATGTTCCATATAAATTTTAGGCTTATTTGTTCTAGTTCTGTGAAAAATGTCATGGGTAATTTGATAGGGATTACATTAAATCTGTAGATCACTTTGGGTAGTATGGCCATGAAAAATTATGTTTGATAAATAAGTGCATTTTACTTCACCATGAATTTTTAGAGTGATAATAGCAGAAACCCACTTAAATTAGATTAAGTGAGATACAAGAATATTTCATAATATCTTAAAGAACTCTATCACAAACTGAAAGGCAAGATGTTTTGTTGGTCTGATGACTGGGGTAGGGAACTGGAAACCCAAGAGTAACCAGGCTCCAGTAACTCTTTTAATTCTTTGTGCATTGATTGGCCAAGTTCCCTCTGTTTTTCTGTACAAAGGGGAAATGTGACCTCTGCCATAGGTATTAAGTTTACAATTCAAGGTGACAGCAGTGAATGGCCAGTGTTTGGGACCCTAATCCAGATTATGGGGTAAAGAATGTAACTTGCCTTGCTTGTGTCAAATGTTCACCATAAGTACAAATAGCTGAGGCTAAGGTAGTGGAGTTAAACAGTGCTATCTAGGTCCAGGACCCCAGTTCCATGGATGGGAAAGTAGTTGCATGTATTAGTGGCTGACAGGTTGAGCATTCATCTTAAAATAGTTTAATATAATCAGAATGATTTTGGAGGAAACGCTGGTTTGATTGGGAGATTTTAAAAAGTCATTTTATAGGGATCTTGGACTTACTCATATGTACATCCACCTTAGAGTAAATTAGATCAAATTAGGTAGATCAAATTCGCTTACAATTTCTATATAAAATATTGACAAATTGAATTCAGGAGATTTCAAAGAAAATATAATTTAACCAAGTAGAGTTTATCCAAAAAATTTATGGATGAGTGTTTGCAAAGATGTTATACTAATAGATTAAAGAAGAAAAGCAAGTGAACATCTCAATAAATGCATACAAAGCATTTGATGAAGTTCAACATTCAGGATAAAAAACCTTTAGCACTTGAAATTAGAAAAAGAGAACTTCTTTATCCTGATGAATAACACCAGACAAAACCAACAGCAAACATCATACTTAGAGGTGAAACAAAGTGAAGAGAAAAACCACAGACTAGAAGAAGTTTTTGATGACTATGATTAACAAACTCCTAATACTCATAAAATCTTCTCTTGAAGAAAAAAAAGAAACTTCAACAAATGAAATAAAGACAACCAAGTAAAAGGATAAACACATTGATATAAATACGTAGTTTCCTTAGAAGGAATTCCAAATTGTCAATGTCTATTTGTGGTAGGCTAGATAATGTACCCCCCTACCGTGCCACACACAGATGGCCACGTCCTAAAACCTGTGACTGTGTTACCTTACATAGTAAAAGAGGCTTTGTATATGCGAATAAACTAAGGATCATGAGATGGGGAGATTTTTTTGATTATCTGGGTGGACCCAATGTAATCTCAAAGCTTTTTATAAGAGAAAGGCCGGAGGGTTGGAGAATAGTAGGAGATATGATGACAGAAGCAAGTGGTTGGAGGGATTTAGTAGAACGGGTTACCAGCAAGGAATGTAGGCAGACATTAGAAGCTGAATGAAAAAGGCAAGAAAACAATTCCCCCCTTGAAGTCTCCAGAAGGAGTGCAGCCCTGCCAATTCATTTTAGACTTCTGACCTCCAGAAGTATGAGAGAACAAATTTGTGTTGTTTCAAAATGCTGTTTGTGGTGATTAGTTACAATAGCAACAGGAAATGAATACAGCACTTCTTCCTCTCTTGTAATCAAGAAAATTCAAATTTAAAAATAACAAAATATTATTTTACACTTAGGCAAATAATTATTTACAGATTTGACAATATCATGTTTGAGGATGTAGAGAGATGAGAATTCTTGCACATTCTGATGGGTAAAGGTAGAGTCTAAAATGGTATAGACAGTTTGGAGGGAAAATACCAGTGACCTAGATATCTTTCTGCTAGGAATATACCACAGAGAAACTTACACATGGTGCAGAAGGAAGTATGATAAGAATGTTCATTGCAGAGTTATTTGTAAGAAAATTTGGAAACAACCAGAATATTCATCAATAGTAGAAAAAATACACAGCAATTTATTTCTGAAATGGAAAACTCTACAGCCATTCAAACAAAAGACCTAGAGGTACACTTATCAACAGAGGGAAAAAAAAGTGGCAAAAAAGGTTCAAGATACTGTTATTTATGTTATTACCTGTATTTCCATAAAATACATATATTACCTATGAATAAATATTAAGTAAACAAAGGAAATATTTGTGTGAATAATAAATGCCAGAAATAGCAACTGTCAAGTGGCTACTTCTGAGAAAAGAAGGTATCAGAGAATAATACAGATGCCGTTCACCACTGTTTATGTTTTATATCTTAAAAATAAGCTGAAGTGCACATGGTAAAATTTTATAAAAACCTGGTGTTTAGTAAATATATACTTATGTTATTCTCTACATTTGTATGCATATGTGAATTGTTTCATGATTTAAAAACAAAACTCATCCTCTCTTTAAAACCCAACCTCAAAAGATTTCTTTAAAAAAATGAGGTTCTTGGCCTTCCCTGGTGGCGCAGTGGTTGAGAGTCCACCTGCTGAGGCAGGAGACACGGGTTCGTGCCCCGGACCGGGAAAATCCCACATTCCGTGGAGCGGCTGGGCCCGTGAGCCATGGCCGCTGAGCCTGCGCGTCCGGAGCCTGTGCCCGGCAACGGGAGAGGCCACAACAGTGAGAGGCCCGCGTATCACAAAAAAAAAAAAAAAAAAAAAAAGAGGTTCTTGATTTCTTGTCCTAGAACATCAAACTTAAAAATGATAAAGGAGATTTTTCAGTGCCTTAAAAATAGCATAATGTCCTTGCCAAAATCATAATTAAACTTCTGTATACTAAGAGCTTAAGCCCCAAAATTTGTAAGAGTGGTATAAAATATAGGAATCGATTTTCAAAAAATGCACAGTATAGTTGGAAAATGCCCTAGATAGGCTACTAAAGGCTAGAATTGTGTCTCTGGTTTTACCAGACCAAGCTGTATGACACTAGATAAATCTCCAAACAATTCTCTGTAGTGCTTAGATCCGGTGACCTGAGGCTTTTTTTCTAAGATGCAAGAGAGATCAGAGGAAGGATATGATGTACCTGTCAAAAGAAATAAAAACAACTATTTTTGTAAAAATCTAGTTTGTAGCTATTTCACTAGATTTGTCCAGAAATTTATTCCCACTTCCCTCTAGTCATGTAACACTAGGATTTGCTTTTTGACATATCTGGAAATAATCTTGGAGCCTTTTTAGGTTTCAGACAAAAATGAGAAAATGGGAAAAATCCTTTTCTTTGGTAGTGAGTATTTTGTTAGCAGATTAAATGTTTAAACTGAAATGTCCTATATTACTGGAAGAGAAACTGTTCAACTGCTGATTCAATTTAAGTATTTTTCCTTATAATGGAGCTATGTCAATTTAGAAAATGATTGCTATTTAAAATGCCAATCCATAAACCTCTTTAATTAAAGTAGCAGTATACCATTAATCTCCCATTAGTGAATTTTTAACCAAAATCTAAGCTCTATGATATACAGTTTAATTTTTTTCAGAAAGTATGCACAAACTCCTCAGAGATTTGAAGAGGGAGCTTAAAATTCAAGGTTTTAGAAAAGATAGCTCAGATACAAGCTAAGGGAAAAGAGCAAAAGAGAGAAAACGAGACAGAGACAGCAGAGAGGAACCAAGTAAAAGAGAGACAGATAAACAGAAAGGTGAGGAAAGATGGTGGGATGGTGGGTGTGAATGTCAGGAATTTGTGTTAGTGAAATGATGACCCCAAGTAAATGAATACTGCTGGTTAAGGTCCTGGTGGGGTGTGTGTTTGGGGAGGTGTTAATATCTTTCTTAGCACAGAGTTCATAAAAATCTGTTCTCTGTCAGGCAGGTGAATGTATCTCCTGTATTCACTTCAATCTAATGTCTTGTGATTTCAGATCATTTATTTTCAGTTATGATCCTGTTCACATTATTGATATGGCAAATTCAAATAATGAATGACAAGAGGCAGAACAAGGTGGAAAAGACTAGAATCATTCAAAAGAATTAAGCTATACAAATTTTGAACAAAATGTACAGTTTTATTGGTGCAAAGGTCAGAAAGCCAACTAAGTGGCTTATGGATGCGGGGGTGGGGAGAAAGGGCATTGTGTATTGTCAGGGTACAACTGACCACCCCATACTCGTCCAATATCAAGGAACAAAATCGTACCTCAAGAGAATTAGAACCAACTAGAAAACTGAAAAATCTGGAACAAAGAATACTTTCCCCACAGCTCAGGAGTTTCATGGCTTCTCTCATCTTTGCTTATCTCTATTTGTATGTTTTGTTTTACTCTTATTCTTGACTACTTTTTTCTGCTTTTTACTGGTTCATTCTACTCATGAACCAGTACACTTGATATGACCTAATTCAGACTGAAGTTGATTCTCTTCTATGTCTTTTTTGTAAGTTACATAAGAGATATTCTGAACAGCTGAATTCCTCCTTTTTTGAACCAAATACCATCATGTTCATTATCATCCTCATCATTATCACTACTAACATTTATTGAGTGCTTACTATATGCTGTGTACTATTACATGTGTTTTACATGTATTATCTCATTTAATATTTATATTTCTTTGAGGTAGGCATTATACTATTCAATATCATTTCTGTTTTGTAGACATAAAAACTAAGTCATAGTGAAGTAACTTGGTTAAGCTCACAGCTACTCTGTGCAGAGCCCAAATCTGAATCCCAGAGGCAGACTTCAGAGCCCATGGATGTGTCCTCTATACCATACCATACTATTATGTAGGTCAGTTGTATATCCCTAGTTTATTCAGAAAAGGTAGGGCTGGGTTACGTCATTCTCTGATCACTCATTTTGGGTAGTGGCCAGAGATTTCCTCAAGTGTGGTGCAAATGAGACAAGTAATGACCAGACTAGCATCTCTTAATGTATTAAAATAGGTCATGTTTCTATAGCAAGACTGGCTGAATACCTAGAGACCTCAGGATAGCATTTCCTTGATGGAGTCAGCGAGGGCTTAGACCTTCTGAGTGCTTCAGAGTCAACTGGACTGAAGTATAGAAACTGGAGCACCAACTTACAGATTTACAGTGGGTTATGGAGAGTCAAATAATATTCAGAAGGGTGTCTGAAGAACAAGGAGAATTAGCTGTGTAGATAAACTAAGTATTAGATCAGTCTGTTTAGCTTTATGAATCAGTCTTTTCATGGAAAAATATCTGCCACATCAACTGAACATATATATAGTTGTCCAGATGCCCTCCCCCAGAATAGTTTCCAAATCAGCACTGCTGCTGTTTTTCTTTGACACTTTTTTTATTCAAGTTCTAATGTAGTTTGTTTCTTTTACAGATTGCTCACACTCTGTCCTTAGGTGTATTTAATGACATAAATTATCTCACAATCACAGTTTGCTCAAGCCTGAGACTTACTTTGTCTCTTTAGGATGACTTTGCTTATTTCTTTTCTTTTTTTAAATGAATTTTTATTGGAGTATAGTTGCTTTACAATGTTGTGTTAGTTTCTACTGTGCAGCAGAGTGAATCAGCTATATGTATACACATATCCCCTCTTCTTTGGATTTCCTTCCCATTTAGGTCACCACAGAGCATCGAGTAGAGTTCCCTGTGCTATACAGTAGGTTCTGATTAGTTATCTTTTTTTTTTTTTTTTTTTTTTTTTTTTTTTTTTTTGCGGTACGCGGGCCTCTCACTGCTGTGGCCTCTCCCGCTGCGGAGCACAGGCTCTGGACACGCAGGCTCAGCGGACGTGGCTCACGGGCCTAGCCGCTCTGCGGCATGTGGGATCTTCCCAGACCTTGGCACGAACCCGTGTCCCCTGCATCGGCAGGCGGACTCTCAACCACTGCGCCACCAGGGAAGCCCTAGTTATCTATTTTATACATAGTATCAATAGTGTATATATATGTCAATCCCAATCTCCCAATTCCTCCCACCCCCCCTTTCCCCCTTAGTATCCATGCATTTGTTCTCTACGTCTGTGTATCTACTTCTGCTTTGCAACATTTATACCATTCTTCTTGATTCCACATATATGCATTAATATACGATATTTGTTTTTCTCTTTCTGACTTCACTCTGTATGACAGACTCCAGGTCCATCCACGTGTCTACAAATGACCCAATTTTATTCCTTCTTATGGCTGAGTAATATTCCATTGTATATATGTACCACATCTTCTTTATCCATTCCTCTGTTGATAGACATTTAGGTTGTTTCCATGTCCTGGCTATTGTAAATAGTGCTGCAGTGAACACTAGGGTGCATGTGTCTTTTTGAATTTTGGTTTTCGCTGGGTATATGCTCAGTGATAGGATTGCTGTTATGTACTAATCTTATAGTTTAACTCTCAAAGGACAATTCTCTTTACCTATGTATATGTTATTGAGGTTCCTTCACTGGTTATCCTTGAGAAGGTTCTGTAGAGGTATAATGAATAAGAATACAAATTTTGGATCCAGATGTAGCTAGGTTTGAATTTGTTATTACCAAATGTAACTGTCAAATCTTGTGCAAATTCACAAAATGCCTCTGTGTCGCAGTTTTCATAGCTATAAAATAGGAAAAATAATAGGACATATTTTAAGGTGTCATAAAAGAAATTAAATTTCTGCAGTTCCTGGAATATAGTAGCAATATGCATTCAGTAAGTGGGAGATATTATCATTAACATTCTCTTTAACAGGATCATTTTATTAAAAGAACCACTTGTACCTGTAATCTATTTAATGACATACTCCAAGGGAGACATTTGAGAAAGTCCGAAGATGTAAAAGTCTTCTTATATAATGGAATTTTGCATGGATACCTTGGTGAAGCAAAGCCAATTTCATTGTCATAGTATATATATTTTGGTTTTTTTGTTGTTGTTGTTTTTAAATTACATGTAGATGTCTCTCCTTCAATAGATGTGAAAGGCTTGAAGGGTAATGTATCAGTTACACTGTTGTATAAAGAACATTTTCCAAATTTAGTAGCATAAAATAGTAAGAAGTTATTTCTTATGATTTTATGTGTTAATGGAGCTCATCTGGGTGGCTCTATGTGGTGCAGCACTGATCACTTTTGTGACTGTATTCAGCTGGGAGTTTGACTAAGACTGTAGTGTCCAAGACAGCCTCTTATCATTCAGTCTCTTTCTGTGTGACCTCTCATCATTCAGCAGTGAGCCCAATTTCTTCACACCATGGACACTGGTTTCCAAGAGAATAAGGCCCAATGTGCATGGGTTTAACCAAGCCTTTGCTTACATCATCCTTGTCACTAACCCTTTGGCCAAAGTGTGTCACTTGACCAAGCCCAGATTTTATGTGGAAATAGACTATACAAGAACATGAATACTGGGAAGCATGTTCATCAGAAGGTACCACTATAACAGTCTACTACAGGAAGTGCTTGTTTAAATCATTTTACTCTCAGTGACTGCATTGAACTGAATACACAAAATGTCATTGAGCTTTTCTGAGGAGGCTTAGTTCTGGTCAGTTTTAATAACTTTTTAGTGGTTAGAACAATGTCCACCAATAGGCTTTGTCCAATGTCTATTCAGAGAACGTTAAATAAATGAGATCCTAGCAATGAAGTTCTCCACTGTGACTGGATAACCAGTTGTTGAAATGTTACATAGATGCTGAGTAGCTTGTTTGGACATTGAAGATAATGGGGACTTTGATCTTCAGCTTTTAGAGTTTATAACTCTGAGTGTTTATTGAACACTTCTAATGTTACAAGCACTCTATTCCATAGATGAGGCAAAAGTATATGTTTGAAGCCAGACAAACTTGTATGAAAATAAAAACCATACCATTTACTAGATATATTAAGAGGCCAAGTCACTTGACCTCTCTTTGCCTTAACTTTTTTTTTCTGGGAAGTGGAAATAACAACACACACCTTTCAGTGTTGCCATGTCAAATAGCATAATGTATATTAAAGTAACTAGAAACAGGTAGATGCTCAGTAATTGTGAGAAGAAGACTCAAGGAGCATCCAGTCTAATCAAGAAGATAAAAAGAGCTTCAAATAGTTTTTTAACATTTAGGTTTTAAAATATTCTCTAAATTAAATTGCCACGTTGTGGGGTCAAGAGGGAGAATAGACATTGATTGGGAAATACCTGAAATAATAATATTAAAATCATCTATCATCTCATTTTACTTGAATATAATGACTTTGGTATTGGTAGTATAGTCCAAATACCCTTGTAGGACTTTTCTTCCCTTAAATTTCTTAATTTTTTGAGACATGGAATGAAAATTCTTCCTATTTCAAAATACTGACAGAGAAGTCCAATCTTTGTTTTCTGTTATCTGTCTGATATATTTATTGTCAGATAGATGAAGGTCCATACATGTTCCTGACAAGAAAAGAATACAGATGTGTAAGCACAACCAAAAAACATCCACAGGCCTGTGGTAACTTGTCTTTCCTCAATTATTTTTACCTCCTTAATAGTGTATGAAAGATGGACTTAAAAAAAGTAATTTTATATTATCTCTTCAGTATCCCAAGTACATTTTTAGAGATGCTGAAGGAGAAAGGACACTAGGTTGTCAGCTGGGCTCATGTAATAGTCATCTGGGCAGTGCATGAGAAGATTGATGAATAGGCTATTGCTTCAGAAGATAGGTACTACAGAGGAAAAAAATTGCAGAATTACTAAGTACTGCTAAGTTCAAACAGTTTAAGGGCTTTTCATGTTTGATTCCTGTTCCCCTCCCTAATGTACCCAGGGATCATCACAAAGGTGGATTGAAGTGTGTTTCAGAACAAAACTCTCTTTTGCACGACTTTTCTTTCTTCAGAAAACTTTGATTTATTTAACCTTTGTTTTCAGAAAAGTGCATCTTTGTTTTACATTTCCTAGGTGATGGATTTTTCTGTTACATGAATCTGTACCATCCGGTTATATTAGTCACACTGCAGTATGTTGCACTAAATCAAGTAACACATTGTGACTATTAATGTTGTGATGTGTAAAAACATGTCTCACTCTGGACTGGGGAAAATGTGATTTTCTGAAAACAGCTGTCTGCATGTATTCAATAAAACTTTTCACCTTGGAAACTGCACTGTTTGCCATCTAAGCATTTTCATTGGCAATTTTGAGGTATATTTTAAAGCCTATTTTTTTTCCTCTAGTGTCATTAAATATTCATGATTCCACTAAAACTTTCAATAATGAAATAAATTATAATGATGATTACAGTGAATGCCTACCACCTCAGTATTTAGATAAATCAGAGAAAGTATACTCAGAATGTTCAAGAACAGACCTTTCCAACGGATTGATCATGATAATCAAGACTTTATTTATTTTTTTCTTTTTATTGGGGTATAGTTGTTTTACAGTGTTGTGTTAGTTTCTACTGTACAGTGGAGTTCTCTGTGCTATACAGCAGGTTCTCATTAGATATCTATTTTATACATATTAGTGTATATATGTTAATCCCAATCTCCCAATTCTTCCCACCCCCCATTTTCCCCCCTTGGTGTCCCCACGTTTGTTCTATGCATCTGTGTCTCTATTTCTGCCTTGCAAACTGGTTCATCTGTACCATTTTTCTAGATTCCACAAATATGCATTAATATACGATATTTGCTTTTCTCTTTCTGACTTCACTCTGTATGACAGTTTCTAGGTCCATCCACGTCTCTACAAATGACTTCCTTTTTATGGCTGAGTATGACTTTAGTATTGATCTTCTAACTGTCTATTGTCACCACATCACTCCTATCTCTAAGATGATTTGTAGGAATCAGAGGAGCAGACTTCACAAGCATATTATCTCTCTGTGTCTCCAAAGGTTCTCTTAGCTAACTCCCTCTGCCTTTCTGTTCAGCAATTTCATGGCCATTGCTCTAAGATCATGACACTTGAGGAAAACGAAGAACAGTTGCCCCCTCAAGAAAATGTACACAAAAATTGATCCTTGATTTCTGTTAGGAATGAATCTATTTATTCTAGGGCAAGAAATTGTTCCTTGGTTTCTGTTAGGGAAAGAATCAGTAATAATGTTTTGTTTTTGGCCTACTGAGGTACAAAATATAGCAGTGTTCTCAGGGCTTTGTAAATGATTAATCACTCCCACTTCCAAGAATTTTCTTTCCTTCTTGTAAGAGCAAACAATACTTACTTCTTTGATTGCTTGAATAATGAGTTTCTCATCATATTTGGGCCAACCTTGCATATTACAAATAAAAATTTTCAGATTCTTAAATGAAATGTCAAAAAAAAAATCAGAACAAAAAACCAAAACAAAATGTTCCAAACTATTTCTTTCTTTCTCTTATTTTCCATTTCACTTTTTCTTTTTCTGTTATTTAGTACTCTTCATGTTGCTTATATCTAACAACATTGCTTTATTTTTTATCAAAATAAAATATGCACATAGTAAAAAGTAAATATTTCGAAGGGCTTACATGTCAGATGGTGATAAGTGCTGGGGGGAAAGATAAAGAGTAGCGAAGTCGGTAGGGAGTGCCAGGAGGTGAGATGAAGTTGGCAAATTAAATCTAAATGTTAAAAATCAATAAATATAAATTCCATTTGGTATAGCAGAGTGAATAAAAACTTATTTTTCTCTCTCTCTGTTCTGAATGCATTGAAAGGTTTATATTTACCCAGACTTATACATACACAAGTATATGTCAGCTAAAAATACACAGATGTGCTCAAAAACAAGAGAAACATGTCTGTAGGACAGAAAAAGAGAGAAAATCCATAGTTTCAAATACATAGTGGTTATACAGCCCATAGGAAATAAAGATTTGACTCAAGAATTGAAAGAACCTTAAAGCTTGGTCAGAAATAAGGATAAAGCTGGCAGTTTGCATTACATTCTGGGATTTGGGGAGGAAATAGAGGTGGCTATCAAGAACTGGGAGCTTGGCCTATGCTTGCAAAGAATTACCACCCAATATATCATTACCAGTTCCACCTGGAGAGATGGACCCAGGCAAATGTGAACCACAAGGCGGGAAAGATTTGCATGGTAAAGCCTACATCTGATGAGCATTTTGACATAAATGAAAAACATACCAAAAAACAAGCCATTTTGTGAAGGTCTACAGAGAAACTAAAAAGGATAATTAAAGCTTGCAGAAATACAAACAGTGACACTATATGAAAAAGGCCTTAACTCTTAAAGAGATAAAATGTCCTGCAGGATGTTGACGGGTCATAAGATGGCTGCTGGACGGCCGGCTACGGACCGAAAAGATGTGGAGTGGGCTGCTACCTCCTGGCCTAAATGAAAGTGATGTTGAGTTGAATTCTGATGATGAAGCCACAGTAGAGAGCTCTGAACTTAACTTACAAGAAGGTAAAGAAGATGGGACCATTACAAACACAGAGGTCTCAGATATCCCTACAGATGGACCAAAAACTGAAGCAGAGGCAAATGTAAATGCATATGAAGAGTGTCCCTCTGGAATTCCCTTAAATATGTGGAATAAATTTCAAGAACTGCATACAAAACATTCTGAACAGAAAATCTCAACTTCAAGATCCAGAAAGAAAAAAAGAAAACGCTCCAGAAAAGGTAAATTGAAGAATGAAGAAGAATCTCAAAGTGAACAGTCCTCAAGTGAAACCCAGTTAAAGGAGCTTACTCAGTATTTTGGAGTCAACGATAGGTTTGACCCCCCTGTTAAAAGGAAAAAAATTGAAAAGTCGGGCCTTGAAAAGAGCATAGACCAGGCTGTGGAAGAATGGAACATTGAGAAGGCTGAGGAGCTCAGCAATCAGCTAGCTACTCGAGAGCTTGGTGTAAAAATTGCCAAAGCGATTGCCTGCCACAATTTTGTAAAAGCCAAAAAGGATGCTGAAAATTCACAGGTTGCTCGGAAAAAGAAGAAACTTGCCTGGGGGTTTGAAGCAAAGAAGAGGTGGGAAACCAAAAGCAACATGGGATATATGTGACTTGCCAGAGTCTTCAAGACCTTTGAGACTTCACTTGAGTCTTCAGTTGCTTAATTTACTGGAAAGATTTTCCTGTTCATGTTAACTATGTTGGAAAATTGATGGAAATAGAAAAAAATAAGCATAAAATTTGGAAGTTGATTATCAAATCTTTTTTCAGTCTTTTTCTAAAGAGTTCATCCTGCTGAAGTGAATGAAATGGAGCATTCTGTTGTTTGTACAAGAAATCTAAGCATACATACAGGAAAAAAAAAGATAGGATTTTATTTATTTATTTATATAGACCTCCAGTATAAAATCAATTTTACTTTTCATCCACTTGGTGTAGCATAGCCAATGAGCTCCTTGTACTTTCTTATCTGTACTCAGTGTAACTGCACTTATTCTGGAGCTGTGTTTTTAAGATTGGCATTTGTTTATAATGGATTAGTCATAAGTGCAAGAAAGATACTGTCTTCACAAATGACTTTATCTGAATGTTATAAAAGTAATTATTGGTTCTTTATTGGAGACAGTAGAGTTGATATTTCACAGTCACATAATAAAAGCAATTGATTAAAAAAAAAAAAAAAAAAAATGTCCTGCAAAAATAACAGAAGTCACAAAACAAGGACAGACAGATGTGTGAAAGAATGAATTATATTTCTTAAAAATGAAAAAAAAAAAAGCACTCTTTGGTGAGGTGAGGTCAATAGGCAAAATTAATGGTAAACTCTCCTCAGTTGATGTGGTATATTTAAAGATACAACAGGGCTTTCCCTGGTGGCGTAGTGGTTGAGAGTCTGTCTGCCGATGCAGGGGACACAGGTTCGTGGCCCGGTCCAGGAAGATCCCACATGCCGCGGAGCGGCTAGGCCCGTAAGCCATGGCCGCTGAGCCTGCGGAATCTGTGCTCCGCAATGGGAGAGGCCACAACAGTGAGAGGCCCGCGTACAGCAAAAAAAAAAAAAAAAAAAGATACAACAAATCAAATGACACAGAAACAACATAGAGAAATGCAAAATATGAAAGAGAAGGTAAAAAATAGAATATAGACTGATAAACTCCAATATATATTTAATAATTAATATATAATATATGTAAAAGGTAATTTTTAGAGTAAATAAGCAATAGATAATTTATTATTTCCAGAAGCAAAGAAGCATAACTCTTCAGATTAAAAATGTTCAGTGAAAGCTAAGCAGGATAAATTAAAAAGATGCACATTGAGAGAAAAAAATAATGATCTGTATAACATCTCTGATAATGAGAAAATCTTAAAAGAAAGAATATTAAGATTACTTGTAAAGGAAGAAAGATTCCATTGACAGACGTCTTCTCATCCACAGCAATGTATGCATGAAAACAAAAGCTGAAGGAAAATGACTGTCAACCTAAAATTCAATCCCCAATTAAGCCATCATTCAGGAGTGACAGTAAAATAAAAATATGCAAAAACTAAGAGTTTATTTCTAATAGACTATCAATGAAAAACTGCTAAAAGATTTACTGCAGTATAAAGGAAACGAACCAAGAAAAATGAAGGTGGGGGTAAAATGCATGGAGCAACAGTGTACAAATAAAGTAATAAAATAAATGTCAAGCCTAAATATTTACTGTAAGAGTAAAGGCAGTAATGCATGAACAAATTGAGATCAGAATAGAAAATTCTACTTAACAATAAAATGGAATAAGTGTGCAGGAGAGTTCAGGGAAAAGTTAAATTGTGTTAACTTTTAACTTGCTCTTTGTCTTGTTTGGGTAGGGAGCAGAGATAATGATTAATTTTAGGTATTGTTTACAAAGAGTATGAAGAGAAGTATGTTATAAAGTAGGAGCTAACATGAAAGAAATTACATATGTACATTATTTAAACTATTAGAAGATAAACATGAAAATTTAAGAAAGGAGAAAAAAGAAAAAGTATAATAGCACAAATTATCAGAAATAATTTGATATCTATTTATAATCACAGTGAATGTAAAACTCACATCTTACAAACACATCTTAAAAGAGAGAGACCTTCAAAGCAACTCGTATGATTAGATTCTGTTCAGTGGTTGAAAGAAATGAATTACATCTCTACTTTTGACTGTCGATAAATCTCAAAAACATATTGTTGAGGGAGGAAGAAGCAAGTGTAGTTATTTTACAATGTGCTGACATTATGCAACCAACACACACACAGACAAGAATTCTTTATGCAGTCTGTTCAGCTACAACTCATGTTTCTTGTCATGCCAATTAACACATATATGACTGGTGACTAAAAAAATAATGCAGATGTTACAGCAATTCATAAGTGATTTTTCCTCAACATGTCAATATTTTGTGCTACCATCTGACAGTGGCTGATTCAAAGTGTACTGATACAGCCAGAGCCTGCTAGTTAGAGAGGAATATAGTACAGTATTTTACCTGATACTCTTTCACTCCATGTTCTTTCTTCAGCCTAATCCTCTCAGCCACCTCTTCGTCATCTCTTGCCCAGTTCCTATTTCTTTCTAAAACACCATCTTCAGGTAGCCTCCTAAGCAAAGGTATATGTAACACACCTTTTCTGAATTTTCAAATATCAAAATATGTCTCTATTCTATTTTGGATAACTGTTTGCAGCTACTGCACAGAAGGATGTAGTAGAAAGAAGCTGGGACTTTCCTAAAAAGCCTATATTCTTGTATTTTACATCCATTCATTCTCTATAGCAATGTTTCTTTCCATTTACTACAATAAAGCATATGCCATCTAGCAGTTTAAAAAATGCCTTTTGTTGTACTGCTGGGGCAGAAAAGGATACAAACTATATGTTCAGTTGATACCAGTTGTAGTCTCATGAGGTGAAATAGGCTAAGTATAATTTTGCCATTAATTGGTATCCATTCTGGGCATTGTGTTCTACTTGGATTAACTTGTCAGTACTTCCTTTAAGACAGATCAGTACTTCCACAAAGACCTACTATACGCCCTTTGCCTTAATCTAGACCAGTTTGCTGCTGCCTTGTAAACTCCAGTGCTATCATAGAGAGTAAGGACTCTTTAGATGCTAAGCTCACTCTTTGGCTTTAGGGCAAACGTTTTTCCTTGAAGTTACTTGATTTAAACCTCAGCCACTATTTTCTGTACCTGCCTCATGATAATTTACAGTTCTGCCCTTGACATGAGCACTCATGTACTCTCAGCTTCTATCAAGCTCACTCCATTTACGCTTCAATAAGTCGTTTAGACAATTACTTATTCTTAGACTAATATTAGGATAGCTATTGAATTAATGAGGCTCAGATATATCGCAGAAATACACAGCCCAGAAATGGCAGTAGCTTACGACAACCAAGGTTTATTTCTCTCTCATGCTGAGTGTGCATTCTGGATCAGCAGCATTGCTCCAAGGCCGTGCTCCACGCGTTGTCTTCCATTCTGGACCAGAACTAAAGGAATAACCTTGATCTGAGATGTTGACCTCATGTTTGAGGAAAAATAGAACATAATAGAACCTTGCGAATGATCTTAAAATTTCTTCTTGGAAATTCAGCATATCACTTCTGTTCCCATTTCAACAGCCTACGCAAGTCACAGGAAAAAACTTGGTGTCGACAGCTGGTAATGGATAATTCACCAGAGGGAGCAAGCAGCAAATATTTTGAATAACTCAATCCTGTATTCTATATTAACAATACTGTAGCCATTTCTGTTCAATTTCCCTTTTTTTTTTCTCATGAATGTCACTTTATTTTATTTTTTAAAAATTTTATTGGAGTATAGTTGATTTACCATGTTGTGTTAGTTTCAGGTGTATAGCAAAGTGAATCAGTTATACATATACATCTATCCACTCTTATTTAGATTCTTTTCCCATATAGGTCATTACAGAGTATTGAGTAGAGTTCCCTGTGCTATGCAGTAGGTCCTTATTAGTTATCTATTTTATATGTAGTAGTGTGTATATGTCATTCACAATCTCCCAATTTATCCCTCCCCCTCACTCTCCTTCCTGATAACCATAGGTTTGTTTTCTACATCTGTGACTCTATTTCTGTTTTGTAAATAAGTTCATTTGTACCAATTTTTAGATTCCACATATAAGTGATATCATATGATATTTCTCTTTCTCTTTCTGACTTACTTCACTCAGTATGACAATTGCTAGGTCCATCCATGTTGTTGCAAATGGCATTATTTCATTCTTTTTTATGGCTGAGTAGCATTCCATTGTATATATGTACCACATCTTCTTTATCCACTCCTCTGTTGATGGACATTTAGGTTGCTTCCATGTCTTGGCCATTGTAAATTGTGCTGCAGTGAACACTGGGGTGCACGTATCTTTTCAAATTATGGTTTTCTCCAGATAAATGCCCAGGAGTGGGATTGCTGGGTCATATGGTAGTTATAGTTTTAGTTTTTTAAGGAACCTCCATACTTTTCTCCATAGTGGTTGTACCAGTTTACCTTCCCACCAACAGTGTAGGAGGGTTCCCTTTTCTCCACACCCTCTCCAGCATTTATTGTTTGTAGATTTATTGATGATGGCCATTCTGACCAGTGTGAAGTGATAATACCTCATTTTAGTTTTGATTTTCGTTTCTCTAATAATTAGTGATGTTGAGCATATTTCCATGTGCTTTTTGGCCATCTGTATGTCTTCTTTGGAGAAATGTCTATTTAGATCTTCCACCCATTTTTTGATTGGGTTGTTTTTTTTTTAATATTGAGCTTCATGAGCTGTTTGTATATTTTGGAGATTAATCCCTTGTTGGTTGCTTCGTTGCAAACTGTACACTTTCTCTTGTACCACCAATATTTCAATGACCATCTATTCCTTTCCTGTCTTCTCATTCCAGTAAACCCAAAAGTCCTCCTGATTTACCTTCTGAAATATCTTCATATGTGTGTCCTCTTCTTTATATTTACCGCTCCAACCTGGTCAGGTTGTTACTGTCTCTCTTGGACAATTACTCACAACTCCCTAATGCTCTCTTTGCTGTCAGTCCTGTGTTCTTTCACATCTGTGCTCCACACACCCACACACTGATCACACTAATCGCTTGCTAATTGTCTGAGCCCTTGTGGGCTTACGGGGCCCTTCCTGATATGAGCCCTGTCTTCTCTCTAGCCTCATGGTTCCTCACCCCATGACTCTGAAATGGCCTCCAGCACCACCTCCCCCACCACTCATTCACTTGTATAACTCCTACGCATTTTGTGAAACATCTCAAACATCCTTAGAAAAATCTTCCTAAAGCTCCCAGGCTCTTGGATCCTGTAATAGCGTTCCATTGTTGCTCCAGTTATATTTGTGATATTTGTTTTCATATGCCTGTCTTCCTCATTGGACTGTACGCTCTTTAGAGTCAGGGACTGATTTTTACTCAGCTTTGTGTCTCTTGAAGGAAAGAAATTGTGTCTTAATAATCTTTGTGCTCTTGCACCCAACACAGTATCAGCACATAATGGATGCCTAATAATTTTGCTTAATAGCAAATGGCCATAAACCAAAAAAGACATTCCCTTATTCAAATACAAAAATTTACAATAATTTTGGAGGAATTTATTTATTTTATAATGGATATTATATTTATATTTCAATATGGATTGAACCATAATAAACAGTGATTTCTATGGGTTTTATTTGAAAAAGTATAGAAGTGAAATGTACATTAGCATCATTAGTTTCTTTAATTTTTCCCCTCATAAACAAATCTGTAACCCACAGATTTAAATATATTCAATATGGATTTGCTTATACATGAAAATTCCTCATGAATTCTGTTTATTAATGTCTTAAACATTTCCCTTGGTGCTCAAGAATCCTTAGTATTGAAACTAATAGGTAATTGCAGTCAGGGTTAAAATACGCTTAACACAGACATACGTAAACACAGGAGCCAGTGGTGGGAAAATAGTTGCAAAGCTGCAGGTAAGGTAGAATCCATCTCTGGTGTACAAACTGCATTTTACATTTGCTCTTCTATTCAATGGCACACCACAGACAACAAAAACAGATCTTTGAAAAAGGTTGTACTGTTTAAATTCGGAACAGTACGTGTTCTTATATAAATGACTTATTTTTCTCTGGAGAAAGCATTTTCACAGCAGCTATGTTACACAATTATTTCATTAGCTGACATACATCAAAAATGAAGAACCAAGGACAAAAGTTTAAAAGTATTACAAAAATGTCCAATTGGAAGTATGTAAAGCCTTCTACATAAATTTACATTTCAAAAGTATTAGTAATATACTAAAGAGGAAAACAATCCTTCAATTATGGTACCTGTATTAGTATGGCTAAAAGATTAGACTGGGTTCATACATGATTTGATGGGCCAAAACATGCTGGGTTTTTGGTCAGTTTTCTATCTCATCTCTTTAACAATACTAGAATATCTTTAATAATGCTAAATTTCTCTGTAAAACTTCAAGTAGACTAGATCTATGTTACTAATAGTCCAGTGGTATTATTTCATTTACTTAATAAAATAATGTTGAGCTCCTACTAGTAGCATTGTTATAATGATGGTGATACAGCCGTGAACAAATAAAGTCTCTGCCCTTAGGGTTATATTCTAGCGGATGGAATCATATGATAAATTAATAAAACATTTGTCAGATTGTGATAAGTGGGCTAAAGAAAAATAAAAGGGTAAGCAGATAGCAGTGATGGGCAGGCATCTCTGAAAGGCAGACTTTTACACAGACACCTGAGTGAAGTGTGGGAGTGAGTCATGATGACAGCTGGGAGCAGAGCTCTCAAGGCTGAGGACACAGTGTGCAGGGTGGGACCTGCAGCAGGAGCCTGCTTCATGTGTCTTGTGTTGCTGGTGAACAAGAAGGTAGAAGGGGCCATGTGTTGAGGGCCTTATAGATCGTAGTAAGAACTTCAGGTTTTATTCCATGTGAGACAGGTAAGTCATAGAAAGGTTTTGAGAAAAAGAACAACATTGTAAACCATGACTTTTGCATTTGTGTAGCATATACCATTAAAAGAAGTTTGTAATGGTCCACACAGGCTAAGAAATAGACCTTTACCACCATTCCAGAGAAGCCTTTCCCATAGCTCCTTTCTGCACTCAAAAAGTTATCAAACTTTTAAATTCATTTAACAAACACATGAAAGTGTGAATTTTATTGATTTAATACATTAATGATATTTTTTAAATAATTGGGTAAAAGAGCAGCATATGAAACTGAACTAAATAACATTTTTTATCTCTATGATAATTGATGGTGTTGACTCAAGCTGGGAGTTAGATGGAAAGCTACATCTTAGTTAAGTGATTTCTAAATATAAAGGAGTATTTTCACATGGCAGATCTTTACTTATGCAGTACACATTATACAGGATATTATTGCTAAGGATAGAATGGTAGTCTCTCCATCACATAATATCCTCCAGCCCCCACTGTGGTTTAAATATCTAATTGGATTTCTCCTCATGAAGCTTATAAAGTACAAATGAAGGTGTATATTTGTTCTGAGAGAATAATGGGCAATTTGATATTGTGTTCCTTATAATGTCAGTCATTATTCTATTTGATATATATAGCATTTTCAGGTTGATATGTTTAAAATTAAAGAGGCATTTGTCCTCCCTGTGAAGAAACTAATAAGGAAGTTTTATCCCAATGAATTATGTAGATGGAATGAAAACATATCAATTCTATTTTGGAGTAGATATTTTCTGAATGCAAAGGAATCCTAACCACTACTATGAGTTGATATGATGCTTTGGAAAAAAATGGTGACTTATTCCAAATCACAACCAGATAAATTAAATATGCTGGGAATGCTAGTAGCAGGATTTTATTCCTGGATCTTAAATTTGATGCAATTCTCTCCCCAGTTTTGTCTTCCAAAGGAATAATTCATTGAATATATAGCATTTATTGTAGTTACTGGGTTACTACTTATTCAAAGTTCAATAGGTACCTAGTTTGTTTTCAGGTCATATTTACCTGAGAAAAATGTACCTATAGCTAACTAAGCGGTACTGTGGCCCGCAGGGTTGGCAGCTAGACTATATAGCAAATTTGTGTGAATTAGAAAAACCTCTGCCTTGTTCTAAATTAGAACAAACTACCCCTCTAGGTAAAGATAGTCCCATTACCAGACGGTTCAGAAAACTAATGACATTTTGAAGTACAAAAAAGGCACCCTCCCATCCCCCACCCCACACTTTTTTTTTGTTTTTCCCCAGCAGGATACCTCCTTATGCTAGGACACAGGCATAGCAAATGGAGTACTCGTTGGATTTATGTTGTCATTCTCTCCTCTGGGTACTTTTGGGCAGTGCACAGACTGCACAACTATACATGATAGCTCCACAGTTAATGATTCTCACAGTGGAAACCCTAGGCAGGCAGTTATGCTAGAGAGTATTTTGGGAAGACACCCCACACGATGGGATATTTGAATATTAAACATGAGAGCTAGGATGTGGTTTTTGACAACCACTGAAGAGATAGACAATCTCAGGAAGAAGGAAAAAAGTTGGACACATGGTATTTTCACATTTTGTATAGTGGCAAGAAATTTGATAGAGCTAGAATAAAAGATTCATAGTTGGGAGTGATATGAATTGTGTCTGGAAAGAAAGTCTTTTGCCCGATTATGAAAAGCCTGGAATGCCCTGATAAGAAGTTTGGTCTAAACAAAGGAGGCTTGGATTACTTTTGAAGAAAAATTAGGGAATGATGTGAAGGATACTTGAGTTAGCAAAACATTCCATTTAGCACAACTAACAAGTAAAATAGAGTTAAGACAGTGTAGCTGATAACTGCTTTGACTTGCAATATGAGAGTCAGGGCTGCTGTCTTTTTCATGGCAAAGATTGGAACGTGTCATGGAAGTTAAATGACACCATTAAAAGTAAGAATCCCTTGACCATTTCAAATTTTCACAAGGATATTTCTCTAATCAGGCCTATTTTATTATGATTGTCAAAGTGATAGGTAAAATAAATAAAATAATTAAATAAGCAGGTTATATGCATGATGAAAAATATATGAATACAAAGCCAATGAATTATTCATGAAATCCTATGAAACTTTAAGAGAATGTTAACCTTATAAGGGCTACTATATCTTTAAAGTTTCTGCACGGATACATTGCTACATAAGATTTTTCATGCCAGCTTAATATATTATAGATACTTCAGAAAGGAACATCATTTAATTATAGTAGAAAAGGGTTGACTTTTTGATAGGTATGGTAACTTTATAATCACAGAACAATTTACTTTTCTTTAATGCTTCTGTCAGTAGCATAATATTTTAGTTTTGATTGTTCCAGCACAAATTTGTCTTCTATAATACATTTTAATTTCAAATTCTTAAAGTTTATTTTTTAATATATGTTAAAGATGAATACATTGTGAACTCAGATTGAAGTGGAACTAACTCATGACCTCTTAAAATGATGTATTACTTAAGTGTGTGATCCTACTCAATGCGGAAGTTAACTTGCACCTTCATTAGAGAAAACACCTCAAAAACAGTAGTGAGAAATGATTCTTCTTAATATCTTTATATTTCCCAGGTTTATTAATACCGTTCTCCTTTGTTGTCTTCTTTTACTCTGCTTTCTGACTTCCAAGGTAAGTTCACTGTAAGGACAAGCTTTGGGACAGTATTTCCCTGTTACTTCTTGTGTATCAGGCAGAATACTGAACATGTGGATGAGCAAAGAGAGGTTTTAATTAATTTTACCATAAAAAGTAATGAATGATGTCTTAAAATCATGAGAAATTGACAAACATGGGGAAAATGAAATGCTTTCCTAAATCTCTCTCATCTCTAAGTGTAATCACTGTTAGGTTTGGGGGATATTCTTCCATATAGTTTGCTATTCATATACAAATAGAATTGGAAGATTTAATTAGCTTTAAGATTGTCACTGCTTAAGTTTCTATTTGATACTGAAGTCTGTAATCGATTCTTGAGCTTGATAGAATTTTTGTCTTGATTTTCAAAAGTTTAGAAACCATAGACATTTCATAAATTAAAAGTCATTATTTTCTACATATATATTTTAGGAAATTTTTAAACTTTCATTATAATCTGAGGTTACTAATATTTAAAAATTTAGAAATTATTTACTAAGCATATATTTTGTTTTGTGGGTAATGAAACATTTGAATGAAGATAAATTGTTGAAAAATTAGAAAGTAGATTGGAGATGTGTGGTACTGGAGACAAGGAGGCAGGTTAAGAAATGTGTCTATGGATAGGAAAGATTCTCGTTAACAGCATGGCCAGGCCACAGGAAGAACTGAAATATCATTCACTGCAGCTCAGATTGCAACAGTAGTTACTTTTTGCTGAGAGTGGGTCTGAAGACAATTCTGATAGTCTGCTCTGATCATGACCCAGGCCTTCTTTCCATCTCAAATTCAAACTGTCATCAGAGAATGAATTTGGTTGGATTCATTAGTCATTATCCAGTATAGAATGTAGCAGTTAGAGGCTGCCTCTCAGCCTCTAAGATCTCTGCACTTCCTCTGTATGGTGCCTTTGGGATAGGATCCACCACTGGTCCAATTAACCACGTCCATGGTGGTGGACCAGTGTAGTGCATTGTATGGTGATTGCTCCATAATTAATCCGTCAAAATGTATCTGTGAATATTGGAGACATTTTAGGGATTTTTAATGAATGGCAGTATAATTAAAAGGCTGCGTTTGTAGCCTTGCATTAGAAGGCACTAACATGGGAGCCTAGATAATGGGCCCTTTAGTGGATCAAATTTTTTGCCCAGTTTCTTGCCCTTCCAATATGCATTATCCATGCCTTTTGCTTTTTTTTCTTTTTTTCATTGAAGACAATGTTTTAATATATAATATATTTATCTTTATGCCAACTTATATGGAGGATAGGGTCCACAAAGTGAAAAGTGCTTATTAGGTCCTACAAAAGTTACCATGTGGCCCTGCGTTCCAGTCTTGGGTGGGGCATGTGGGGCGCAAGTCAGTGTTCAAACTTGCACCTCCTGGATGGTCTTTGGGACCCATTTCAGCTGATTCAGTGTACCTGTTCTCAGTCTCAGCCTGTACAGTCATCCAGAATTTGATAAAACACATGGAGTGCTTTTCTGGGGAAGGAAGCCCAAGGCTTTTTATTAAATTCTCAGAGGAGTCCAGAAAGATGTAGCATTGCTTTTCAGAATTGCTGTGTTGAAGTGAGAGGCACGTAAGATGATGCAGGATAACTCAGAGAGGCACAGTGATGATGGTGATGGATAGATATGCCCAGATGAGGCAGAGTGACACTGTGGTGACCCTCAAAGTCTCCTAGAGACACAAAGAGGCGCTGTGATGACATAAAAGGAGTGTGCTGACACAAGAGGTGCATGATGCCTTGGAAGACTTTGGAACACGTGGTTTGCTTTCCAGTTTCTTCCTTGGGTCCTCGAGGCAATGGGGCTTGGGTCCAGACAGGATCTCTCTGAAGTTGGGTCTCTGAAGGACCTCTCTGAAGTTGGGTCTTTTTTTGTGTTTATTAGATCCAATAAAATGGCACTCTCAATAATTATATTTTAGTGTCTGATGTTTAAAAATTCTATGTTCTGTTAAAACTATCCAGTGGGCAAGGAAGAATTGAAAGACATTTTTATTTAACCCAAAAGATAGTCTGAAAGAGCCAGTACTTTTATTGCAAGTGTGTTGAACTATGAAGGAAAATCTTAAACTCGTATTTACCACTCAGAAGGATGTCTGGGCTTCATGATCCTGGATCCTGGACATGCCTGGATCCACAGACTGTGATGATGTCATTAGGGCTCAATCCACTCTTTCTCTTGTGTTTTTATGAAAGCTCTTCCATGTGGTGGCAAGATGGCTTCAAAAGGATTGAGCTTATAGCCTGTTACCTTAACAATCAAAAGGAAAGAACATCCAGCAGTTTTCCCAATGAGTAAAGCAAAAGTACTTTCTAAAGTTCTTATTCTTGCTTGGATCACCTGTCTACCTGTGAACTGATCACAGTGATTAGGACAATTAAATAGTATGACTGCATATGTATGAATCATGTGAATCAGAGATGAGATCAATCTATATCCCCATACCCCAAACTGAGAGGTTAGAGGGTAGTTTTTCAGAGGGAAATCAAGAAGTTCTTCCAGAATTAGGGCGAATGAATAATAAGCAGCCAGAAACTGCAGATGACAACTATAGATACTGAGAGGAAGAAATTAGAGACCTTTTTTTGCTTGAACTCAAGTTTAAGTAATAATGACAGTAGTATGATTTGCAAGTTTAGAACTCGTAGTTATAAAGAGAGTGTGAAGGTAACTGTCCCCATTGCAGTTTAACTCATGACACTGATACTCTTGGGACCTAAAATAGTTTTCAACAAATATAGTTATCTCCACTGAATGCCAGTAATCTCTTCCTGAAAATCAGTTGTTCTACATGGAAACACTAACCAAGAGCCTAGTTCTCATTATTCTTAAGTGGGAAAAAAAATAGTGCATTTCACAAAAACCCAGGCCTCAACAATATTCTAAAATGTAACTAAAATCAGAAATGTCTGTAACACATCATCATATTAGAATGTAAGAAGCTGAAAATATGATTTTCTGACCACCAAACAATAGTTTATAATTAAAGGTACTTTGTACATGACATATATGATGCTTATCCCCTTCACTAGTAATTTTGCAAAATCTATTCACCTGATTATGACAGTCTAATAATTCGATATGGAATGCAGTTCAAGATTTTCCCACATTTTTTTAAATTAAAAATATTATATTGAGTTTGGGGAATAAAAATTTACATTATTTTCCCATTATAAACACTGGTTAAAAATGTTTTCAGAGGTATATACTGTCTATGAAATTTGGCTTGTATTTTGTGTGTATATATGTGTGTGTGTGTGTATAATTTTCTGTATATTATGACGTTTTGATATTTAAAAAATACATTTCTGGCTGGAGAGAGATTGCCCCTTCCAGGATTAGCTAATTCCCAATGACAATAGCAACTTGCCTCTAAAAATTCCTTTCATATAAAGTTGACCCTTGAACAACAGAGGGGTTAGGGGCACTGACCTCCCTCACAATCAAAAATGTGTGTACTGCTATCTCTGCCTCAAAACCAAAGAGACTGATTAATGACTCACCCCAGGGCAAGAAGCTGAAAAGGTTTGGATAGAATCAGGACTCAAACCCTAGGTTTCTTTTTATTCCACATATTGTGATCTCTAATCAAACACAAACTTTTCCCCAAGCTTAGTTAATTTAAAGATCTGTAAAATGAAAATACATGTACTATATTTATTGGAAAAAAACCCACATATAAGTGGACAGTTAGTTGTCAAACACTGACGATAAGTTTGACAAGGTGATTCAAACCCATGTTGTTCAAGGGTCAACTGTACACACCAACCAATCCTGCTTGTACCCCCAAGTACCTCCTTATTTGGTTCTCATACACCAAGCCAGTATTTCCTTAGCCCTAAATTATCCTTGGGCCAAGTACCCAGCAACTAGAGACCACTCCTATACCCCAAAGCCTGCTGGAGTTACTTAAACTACCCAGTCTGAAACTGTTTATTGTGCCTTGTTTTGCCTTTCCTGTGGACACCTCAATAAAGACTGTGGCCTAAGCTCCCCTCTTGCTCCATTCTTCTGCCTCTGACCACCCTAGTGACTTCCCTGTGACCTTGTGTGGCATGCAGAAACCCCTTTTCTAGCCCTGTGAGTAACGTAAACTTTACCAAGTCTCATTCTCATCTCTTGCTGTGGCTGCACCGACTTTATCATGCCATATCCAACATACATATTTTTAAAACTTGAGTATAAAAAAACCAAGAGATGTTTTGCTAAGGAAATGTTGACTGGAGAGATTTCTGCAGGGTTCTTACAGTGTGCTTGTTTTGGAAACTTGAGAGGAGCCTATTATAGGAAAAAGAGATGATGGTATATAATATTGGTGAGTTATTGGCTGGATACTACTTGAGGCTTGGAATAATGCTTGGTAAAAACAATAACAAAATATGTATACTCAGGTTTCAGAGTAACTAGAAGTGAGGGGTTGAGTTCCATTTTTCACAACTCTCCTAAACAATGTGTAATACTTTAAAAATGAGCGGCTCTTGCCTGAGCCAAATGTAGAGTAAAGAAGTTTTAGTAAGGAGGGAAAGCAAGTCTATGATAACTAAAAATGCATCATATTAAGACAAGGTAAAAGTAAGATATAAATACTAAAAAGAATCTTTCTGAACTTATGAGCAATTGCAGTTCTGCAATCCTTAGGAGAGGAAAAGAATTCATAGCCTGGCAAGTTTGTCAGAAGGCAGCTGTGAAAATGGTGGTGAAATATTCAGATTGGAGCTAGTAGTTGAGTAAAGAAAGCAAAAACAACACTTTAAACCACTTTTGACAACAAAATAAACAATTTTTTAATGATATGTCTTTTTTCACCTCAAGTGTCTCTCACCAAGGAAAGAGAAACACTTCTAAGGTCTAACAGAAAGCATGAGGTTAGAATAATTACTTTATTAGTATGCTGTGGAGGAAAGAGGATGAGTTTTATTGTTACACAAACCTGCATTCTCCCAATTTCTAGGGACCCAGGAAGGACATTTTTAGGGAGATGATGATAGGGATATCTTAAGTTCTATGAGAGTTGGTCTCTTTACTGGTAAAATTACATAATATCTCAGATACCATAAGGCTACTGTGAATTTTAAATCTGGTTAAAATTGGAGAACCTATCACTTATTTTTTAATCATTAGCTCTACCATATTTATGTTAAAAATTAACTACAGAACAGACTCTGTATAGTAGTCCAATAAGATAAGGAGCTAAACTACAATCCACACCCATATTTTGAAGATTCTTCTTTTGCCATTTTTAGTATGGTGTATTTGCTTTTTCTATATTCATAGAAGACAGAAAAAAAAATATGTACCTTTTTTCAGACTTTGTTGAAAACAGTCTGTGCTTAGAGCGTGTATCACTATTCACCAGAATTCGTTCTGGCATGGTGAGCTCTTTCTTGACTGACAGGTTAATAAATTCAGCTTCGATATAGACTATTTTGTTGATCTCAATTCATTCTTCAACCATAGCACCTGAGTACACATTTACAACACATTGTCCACCACAATTGGTGGACACATGGGCATCTGATAGAGCTCAGTTTTGGGCTCTTCGAATGGTAACTGTCTAATTCTTTGAGATGTCCTGTAGGGATCTGTTGACCTGAAAAAAATAGACTGCCAGATATTTCTACAGCAAAGATGGGCTTATTCAGGATCAGCAGAGAATTGCAATTTGGGGTCTGCAACCACGGCAAGCCATGTGCACATCCTGGCACAGCAAGGGAAGGAGAACATTTTCATAGAGGGGAAGATGAAGTTGGCTGGCCTGTAGTAAATAAGGAGTCCATGGCTTTTCATTGGCTGAGTCCTTGTCAGGTAAGAAGAGGAGTCTTTCTTCCTGTTGGGCTCTGCTATCATTGCAGGGCATGAGAGCTCCCCCTTCTGGTCTCTCAACTCTATTTAATTGAGGTTTCTGTTTATTAATTTTTTTAGATCCAACAAGTAAATTTCATATTTTCCACCTACCCTTCAAATTTAGTGAAAATTCGTTTATTCTTTACTCTGTGATGTCAGGACAGATAGACAAGAGCATTTTATTTATTGTATATATGACTTCGTTTGGCATTAGTTTTAGCTCCAAACTTGGTCATCCCTAACAAAATAGTTTCGTGTGTGTGTGTGTGTGTGTGTGTGTGTGTGTGTGTGTGTGTGTGTTTTCCTTAATAAACAATTTAACTAGAAGCTTTGGAACTCCTGAAATTCTGAAGTTTCCTGTGCCCACTGAAGTTTCTTAAAATTTAGTTGCTTTTCATTTATCCAGTACCTCTGTGATATTGTGATTTATAAGAAATCTGTATCTGGTCATTCAAATGACCAAAATATGTTTCTCATATATATTTGTTTTTTGTTCCTGGCTCTTGGCTCCTAAACTCTTGGAATTTCCTGTGATAAGAGCAATAAAGGTATCTTTTGTTATGTTAATAAGGTGATTTTGAAAAGCCCTTAGGTAATCAAAAGGTTCAGGGGGCTGGTTGCTAGGAGAACCAGCCTTGTGATTAGAGGGTTAGATATTCAGTTTCTCACCCCACCTCCCCCACCTCCTGTGGGAGTGGGGCTAGAGATTGAATTCAATTGACAGTGGCCAGGGATTTAATCAATCTAGCAGAGTATTGAAGCCTCCTAAAAACCCAAAAGCACAGGGTTTGGAGAACTTCCAGGTAGGTGAGCACATGGAGATTTGGGAAGAGAACACAGAAGCTTTGAGCCCTTTCCCCATACCTTGCCTCATGCATCTCTTTCATCTGACTGTTTATAAATTATTGCCTTTTACCATAAACTGGTAATCTAGTGAGTAAATAGGTTTCCTGGGTTCTGTGAGTTGCTCTAGCAAATTAACCAAACCCAAGGAGAAGGTCTTGGGAACTTCTGTTTATATATAGCCAGTTGTTGAGAAGTACAGATAACAACCTGGGCTTGGGACTGGCATCTGAAGTGGGGGGAGGAGGACTAGTTTTGTAGGAATGAACCCTTAATCTGTGGGATCTGATGCTATCTCCAGGTAGATAGTGCCAGAACTGGGTTGAATTACCTGAAACCAGGGCTTCTGATAATTATTTGTTCGTGTGGTGGGAACCCCCTCACCTCACTCATGTTGGAATTAGGACCAGGAACTCAAAAGAATTTCCTTGCTCTTTGGTTCCCTTTTGTATCTTCTGAACTGCTGAGATTCCTCATGGTGTTGCTATATCCAAGCCTAAATTTCAGAAAGAGACCCATAATCTGAATGTTTTACTTCTTAGCAGAGAACACACTTCAGTGATCCCAATAAAGTTTCCAAAGGAATCACTCAATAAATAGTTATAGAAAAAACTGATAGTAAGGTGGCGTATTCATAACTTAACAGCAGCCTTCTAGAAACTGGTTCCATAAGCAAACTACTAAGAGTAGGGATTTTAGACTGTGAAAGAGAACTCTGGGCTGGTGGCCCTCAAATTATCTGCCATTGCTTTATTCTCTCAATAACTTAGAATTTAAACCAGTAGAAATATTTTTCCTCAAATAAAGTTAAATAAATTGTGACAACATTTCTTTACAAGCAGGCTAAATCATGAAGAATATAACATCAGTTTCCTAATAAATGTGAGGTTTGGAAGGAGAAGTGAAACAACGGTAAAAAGAGAGAAAGGAGAGAAAGAGAATGGAAATTCAACAGCTCTTGGAAATAACTCATTGTGATGCTCAGAAAATGTGTATGGGCAGGAAGTTTAGTTTTCTTTAAATACACAGTTGTATCTCACATATTTTTGGTAATATTATTTTTACTTGTGGCCTCCAGATAAAATAAGTGTAGTTTTAGATATGCTTCACATGAACAAGATGAACAAGGATCTTTACTTACAAGTCTTTTCAGTAATCCATAATGAAAGTATGCAGTTTCCTAAGTTGTTTTTATTCCCTCATCTCACCAAAAGACAGAATCCTTATTTAGTCTTTTCAGATTTCTGGGTAGGAGATTTAAAGCTTTATGTGAGCAAGTCAATACTTTCCTTTGAACATCTTGCTGATAAGTCTTCCTTTATGAAACACATGATTAGTCCTGAATTTGAACAAAAAGACTCATCAAACTCATCTCTGGGTTTCTTTCATTTGAAACACTGAAATTTTATGTAACATTGGTGTAGTAAAGCTTTTATTTCTTCATAAAAGTCACTTGGATTTAACATAATTCCTTTGGATTCTTTCTATTATAAGAAAAGGTAGTTGTCTGATTTTAAAAAAAAAAGAAAGAAAAGAAAAAAAAAAAAACCTGAATTTTATTCTAATGATTTAGCTTGTATCAATTCACTTATGGGCCTTTCTCAAACATTCTAGGAGAAATTAGTTGATGAGTCACTAAAATCAAAATGCCTAAGGGTATTTTCTGTAGGCTAAATGAATTTCTGAACCTAAATTAAACATTTTTAATATATAAAATTTCCTAATTAATTTTAATTTATCTCTTGTTAGTAGTAAGATATGGATAATACTAATTTGGTAGAATGTAGTTAGATTGGTTTCAAAGTTTCTCTTCAGGGTATGGTTTGGGCTTTTGTTTTTTAATGAACAAAACTTATATACTATGTACACACAACACTACACTTATATTACATAACTTCACTTGTTTCTTCAGAAAACATTGATACTTCTTCCAGGTCTCATCATATTCCTTTTTTTGGCTGCCACTGCTTCAGCAAAGTTTAGTGACCTCAGGGGTCAGTATGCTATTTGGATACATTTCTCTGTGCAGTAGGACCATGAGCTTTCTTTTTACTGAACTTCCTTCTCTTTGTATGCTCCTCTGTAAGTCTGGGATGGCTGGTACGCTGTTGAGACAGTATTTGTTGGAGGAGGTCCTTGAGAGGACATGACTGCTGGTTAACACCCGGGCAGGACCCGGGCAATTGGAGACTGCTTACCCCCATTCTGCCCACCATTCCCATAGCTAGAGCCGTTTCAAAGATGCAACTTTGAGACTATCTGGACTCTATACATGACTGAACCCTGTTAAGGCCTTTATATAAACTTTTAAGATTCTGGTGGGTGGATGTGGAGATCTATTCATCTTGTGGCTGCCCAAGACAAGCACATGTAAGTTCCCTTGCTTATTAAAGCTGCCACCTGCAATCTGGAAGGGTCTGCCTCTTTCTCCAGTCCCTCCTTGCCCTCTGTGTATGAGGGCCAGTTTCAGATTTCACCCAGAGAAGCTCCTGAGTTTGCAAACCGACAGTATTTTTCCAGTGTTTTTACTTTAAAAGATTGTAAGCAAATCTGGACCTAACATTCCTGGAGAATCTGAGACAAATCTTTTTTGACTACTGCCGAAAGTTGATAACAAGTCATTAACTTAAAATGTTATGTAATTTTAAAGAGTACCTGATGAGGACAATCATAAATAATAATGACAAGAGAAAAGATATTGAAAGTTTAATACAGAAACATGAAGAAATTAAGGCTCAACTCTTGTTTCTTTGTTTCATTAATACCTCCATGAAGGCACTCTCTGTAGAAAGGGTATGAGGTTTTTTAAATATGTTATTAAATTTTATTTTCTTGTCAAGAAGCCTTTGATATGACCACAGTCAAAGAATTCCCTCTTCTGTTACCAATTCATAAAAGTTACTGACAATTTTCTTAGTTTTTTTTTTTATTGAAGTATAGTTGATTTACAATATTATTTTAGTTTCAGGTGTACAACACAGCAATTCAGTATTTTTGTAGATTATATACCATTTAAAGTTATTATAAAATATTGGCTATATTCCCTTTGCTGTATAATATATCCTTGTTTATTTTATCAATATACAGAGCAGTTTGTACCTTGTTTATTTTATCAATATACAGAGCAGTTTGTACCTCTTAATCTCCTACCGCTGTCTTGCCCCTCCCCCCTTTCCCTCTCCCCACTGGTAACCACTAGTGTATTCTCTGTATCTGTGAGTCTGTTTTGCTATATTTTTTTGAGTTATTTTGTATTATTCATTTGTATTATTTTTTAGGTTCCACATATAAGTGATAACATACAGTATTTGGTTTTCTCTGTCTGACTTATTTCACTAAGCATACTATCCTCCAGGTCCATCCATGTTGTTGCAAATGGTTAAATTTTAGGTTTTTTTTGTTTTTTGGTTTTTTTTTTGCGGTACACAGGCCGCTTACTGTTGTGGCCTCTCCCGTTGCGGAGCACAGGCTCCGGATGCGCAGGCTAAGCGGCCATGGCTCACGGGCCCAGCCGCTCCGCGGCATGTGGGATCTTCCTGGACTGGGGCACGAACTTGTGTCCCCTGCATCGGCAGGTGGACTCTCAACCACAGCGCCACCAGGGAAGCCCAAATTTTACTTTTTTATTGCTGAGTACTGTTCCATTGTGTGTGTGTGTGTGTGTGTGTGTGTGTGTGTGTGTGTGTGTGAGAACACCCACAACCACATCTACTTTACCTATTCATCTGTTGTTGATGGACACTTGGGTTGACAATTTTATATTGTTTAAGTTGCAGCTCCTCGTGGAAGAGATTTTCAGTGTACTGCTTATTTTTTTTAATTTGATTTCTTAATGAATTTTAATTTTTAGAAAATACTTATATTTACAGAAAAATTGTGAGGATAGTAAAGAGAGTTGCATTATATTACGCACCCAGCTTTCCTGATTGTTAACATTACTTTCATATGGTACACATGTTACAATTAATGAAAAAATAGCAATACATCATTATTTAATTCATGTCTTATTCAGATTTCCTTCCTTTTTACCTAATGTCCTCTTGCTTTTCCAGTGTCTTATCCAAGATACTACATTGCATTTAGTTATCATGTCTCTTTAGCCTCTTCTTGACTGTTACAGTTTCTTATACCTTCTTTGATTCTCCCCTTTTTTCCCTTTATTTAATGACCTTGAGAGTTTAGATGAGTAGTGGCTGGGTACTCTGTAGAATGTCCTTCAATTTGAGTTTATCTGTTTTTCTCATGATTATACTGGGGTTTAGGTGTTCTTGGGAGGAAGACCCTAGAGCTAAAGTTACATTATCATCACAGTATATCAAGGGTACATATTATCCACATGACTTATCACTGTTGATCTTAACCTTGTTCACTGGCTGAAGCAGTGTTTGCCAAGTTTCTCTACTCTAAGGTTACCATCCCACCTACCTCACCTTTCCATATTAATGCTCTCTGGGAAGAAGTCACTCTGTGCAGCACACACTTAAGGAGTGGGAATTTATACTCCACCTCCTTGAGAGCAGAATAGGTATGTACATTATTTGGAATTCTACACTGGAGATTTCCCCCCATTTATTTGTTGATTTAATCAATTATTTCTATCAGTATGGAATCATGCATATTATTTTATATATTTTGGTTATAATTTAATACCATTTTATTTAATTTGTTGCCTCAGATGATTACAGCTTTGGCCATTGAATGCTTTTTGAGTTGGCTCCTGTGTATCTTTTACATAAACCAGTCATTGTGTGTGTGTGTGTGTGTGTGTGTGTGTGTGTGTGTGTGTGTGTGTGTGTTATTGAACACTTTCTTTCTGGCCTTACTAGTTGCTCCAGACCCACCTTGTGTATTCCCTGCTTCCGGCATATATTCAGCCAGCTGTTCAAGGAGGCCTGGTTCCTTTAATTGAAGAATAATTTTAGAGAACAAGATCTAGGTGCTAGGTGTGCTCATTGCTACTGGTTGTAGTTGCTTCTACGCCTTTCCACTGAAAGAGCTTGTAAATACAGGTGTGTGTACTAATACTTGTTTATATGTATCTCTGAATATTTCTGTATGTAACCATTCGTATCTGTATTAAGATAAACATGAGTTCATACTGATGTCTCCAACAATAATCTATTACCACATAGATCATTCTAGCCTCTTTCCCTTGCTTATCTGTAGACTCTTAATCTAACAGTGAGAAATGTGGTTCCTACCATTTGCAATCCATTTGCTTAATTATTCAATTCCAGTATACATGTAGAGCAGTGTCAGAATTGTTAAACTCTGTCACCTTGGGGAATGACTTTATTTAATATAGTTTAGTACTTATATACTGTTTCTTTTGTCTTTAATCATATGTACATCACTATTTCAACACCCTTTTCTCCCACTCCCTTCATGGTTTCATACGTTTGTAATAACAGATTGTTTTGTTACATTCTGCATTTCATCTTTGGCTCCTCTAACCTCTTAAATTATGTTTTTAAAATTTTTATATGTTCCATCTGTTTTGATAAATACATATTGTCATGTATATGTATTCAGTATTATACAGAATAGTTTCACTACGCTAAAAATTTTCCTGGGCTGCACTGTTTCAGACCTCCCTACTTCCCTATAACCTCCTGGGAAACTCCTAGTACTTTTTATTGTTGCTATAGTTTTATCTTTTTCAGAATATCACTTATTCAGAATCATAAAGTAAGTAGCCTTTTAAAATTTATCAATTTAAATCCATTCAAATTGTTGAGTGGCTTGATAGCTCATTTCTTTTTATTGCTAAATATTTCATTGTATGGATGATCACAGTTTGTTTATCTATTCACCTATTAACACTTTGACTGCTTCCAGTGTTTGGAAACTGAATAAATCTGTTATAAACATTTACATGGAAGTTTCTGTGTAAGCCTGTTTTGAAGTCAGTTGGGTCAGTGACTAGGAGAGCAATTGCAATTAACTGGATTTCATGATAAGATTATGTTTAGGTTTGTAAGAAACTGAAAACTATCTTGCAAAGTGGCTATATCATTTTTCATTTCCACCAGAAATGAATGAGAGTTCTTATTGCTCCACATCCTTGCTAGCATTTGGTATTGTTAGTTTTTTGTATTTTAACCATTCTAATAGCTGTGTATTGGTATATCATTCTGGTTTTAGTATTTGCAATTCTGTAATTACAAATGATCTTAAATATCGTTTGATACATTTACCATCTCTTTATCATTGGTTATTTTTCTTTTCAGATATTTTGTACATTTAAAAATTGGATTGTTTGTATCCACATTGTTGAGTTTTAAGAGTTCTTGTATAATTTGGAGATAAGTACTTTATCAGATATATACTTTGCAAATATTTTCTCCCAATCTGTGGCTTGTCTTTTCATTCTCTTAACAATGTCTTTCACAGAACAGAATTTTTTAATTTTAATAAAATCCAACTTATCAGTTTTTTGTTTCATAGGTCTTAATTTTAATGTTTCATATAAAAACTCACTATTGAATGAAAGATCATATAGATTTTCTCCTAGATATTTTATAGATTTACATTTAGATCTTTGATCCTTTTTGAGTTAATTTTTGTATACGGTGTGATATTTGTCTCTAGGTTCATTTTTGTGCATATACTGTATAATAGTTGAGAACCAATTGTTGCACAGACTATTCTTCCTTTGAATCACGTTTGCTTCTTTTTCAAAGATCAGTTTACTGTATTTGTGTGAGGGTCTCTTGCTGGGGTCTCCATTCTGTTGCATTGATCTATGTGTCCATTCTTTTGCAAATACTATATTGTTCTTATTACCAACTTTGTTCATTTACTGATTTTGTTGGCTAATCTAGGTCTTTAATCTTTCCATGTAAACTTTAGAATCAGTTTGTTACCTATAAAATAGCTCACTGGGATTTTGATTTGGGTTGCAATCAATCTATATATCATGATGAGAAGAATTCATATTGATATGAACAATATTGAATCTTAATCCAGGAACACAGTATATCTCTTCATTTATTTAGATCTTTGATCCATTCTATCAGAGTTCTGTAGTTTTCTGTGTACATATTACAGAAACTCTGTATTTTGTTAGTATTATACCTAATTATTTTTTGGCGCTATTTAAATTATATATGTTTTTAAATTTCAAGATCCAATTGTTCAGTACTAGTATATGTGAAAATAACTGATTTTGGTATGTTAACCTTGCATCGCACAACCTTTCTGTAATTGCTTATCGGTACCAGTAATTGGCAGATTCTTTGGAATATTCTATTTAGACAATTATGTTACCTGCCAAAAAAGACAGTATTATTTCTTCCCTCCCAGTCTATATAACTTTTATTTCCATTTTTTCCCTTATTGAAATAGCTAGGTAATGTTGAGTAGGAGTGTTGAGAGAGGACATATTTGCCTTGTTTCTGATTTTAGGGGAAAAGTGTCCAGTTTCTCTCCAGATGAGAAACTCCATTCTTTGCAGATGTTCTTTATCAAGTTGAGGAAGTTTGTTTCTCTTCTTAGTTTGCAGATAGTTTTTCATGAAAGGGTATTCATGAAAATATTTTTTTAATCTCAAATGATAATATTTTTTCTTAATCTGTTGATATGATAGATTAATTACTGTTCAAAGTCAAACCAGCCTTTCATACTTGTAATAAATCCCATTAAGTTGTGGTATATAATTCTTTATACATTGTTGGAATCAATTTATTAACATTTCGTTGAGGACATTTGCATCTCTGTTCATGAGAAATATTGGTGAACTGGAGAGGTACATGTAAAAGTATGAAATTAGAGCACTCCCTGACACCATACACAAAAATAAACTCAAAATGGATGACAGACCTAAATGTAAGGCCAGACACTATCAAACTCTTAGAAGAAAACATAAGCAGAACACTCTATGACATAAATCACAGCAAGATCCTTTTTGACCCACCTCCTAGAGAAATGGAAATAAAAACAAAAATAAACAAATGGGACCTAATGAAACTTTAAAGCTTTGCACAGCAAAAGAAACCATAAACAAGACCAAAAGACAACTCACAATGGGAGAAAATATTTGCAAATGAAGCAACTGACAAAGGATTAATTTCCAAAATTTAAAAGCAGCTCATGCAGCTCAATAACAAAAAAACAAACAACCCAATCCAAACATGGGCAAAAGACCTAAATAGACATTTCTCCAAAGAAGATATGCAGACTGCCAACAAACACATGAAAGAATGCTCAACATCATTAATCATTAGAGAAATGCAAATCAAAACTACAATGAGATATCATCTCACACCAGTCAGAATAGCCATCATCAAAAAATCTAGAAACAATAAATGCTGGGGAGAGGGTGTGGAGAAAAGGGAAGACTCCTGCACTGCTGGTGGGAATGTGAATTGGTACAGCCACTATGGAGAACAGTATGGAGGTTCCTTAAAAAACTACAAATAGAACTACCATATGACCCAGCAATCCCACTACTGGGCATATACCCTGAGAAAACCATAATTCAGAAAGAGTCATGTACAAAAATGTTCATTGCAGCTCTATTTACAATAGCCCGGAGATGGAAACAACCTAAGTGCCCATCATCGGATGAATGGATAAAGAAGATGTGGCACATATATACAATGGAATATTACTCAGCCATAAAAAGAAATGAAATTGAGTTATTTGTAATGAGGTGGATAGACCTAGAGTCTGTCATACAGAGTGAAGTAAGTCAGAAAGAGAAAGACAAATACCATATGCTAACACATATATATGGAATTTAAGAAAAAAAAATGTCATGAAGAACCTAGGGGTAAGACAGGAATAAAGGCACAGACCTACTGGAGAACAGACTTGAGGATATGGGGAGGGGGAAGGGTGAGCTGTGACAAAGTGAGAGAGAGGCACAGACATATATACACTACCAAACGTAAGGTAGATAGCTAGTGGGAAGCAGCCGCATAGCACAGGGGTATCAGCTCGTTGCTTTGTGACCCCCTGGAGTGGTGGGATAGGGAGGGTGGGAGGGAGGGAGACGCAAGAGGGAAGAGATATGGGAACATATGTATATGTATAACTGACTCACTCTGTTATAAAGCAGAAACTAACACACCATTGTAAAGCAATTATACTCCAATAAAGATGTGAAAAAATAAAATAAAATAAAATTTATACAATACAGGATCCTAAATGAGTCAAATATCTAAATTCACTAGGGTATGTTACTAAACATAATAGCAGGTTTAGCTGTTGTGACCATTTAAACATATTTCTTTTGTACAAAAAAGAAAATTTATTAACATTTTGTTGAGGACTTTGCATCTCTGTTCATGAGAAATATTGGTGTCTACTTTTCCTTGTTTTTTGGTAACATCTTTATTGTAGTATAAATGCTTTACGTTGTTGTGTTAGTTGCTGCTGTATAACAAAGTGAATCAGCTATATGTATACATATATCCTCGTATTCCCTCCCTTTTGTGTGTCCCTCCCACCCTACTTATCCCACCCCTCTATGTGGTCACAAAGCACTGAGCTGATCTCCCTGTGCTATGTGGCTGCTTCCCGCTAACTATCTGTTTTACATATGGTAGTGTATGTATATCACTGCAACCTTCTCACTTCGTCCCAGCTTACCCTTCCCCCTCCCCGTGTCCTCAAGTCCATTTTCTACGTCTGCATCTTTATTCCTGTCCTGCCCCTAAGTTCTTCAGAAAAAAAAAATTTTTTTTATTCCATATATATGTGTTAGCATGGTATTTGTTTTTCTCTTTCTGACTTACTTCACTCTGTATGACAGACTCTAGGTCCATCCACCTGACTGCAAATAACTCAGTTTCATTTCTTCTTATGACTCAGTAGCATTCCAATGTATATATGTGCCACATCTTCTTTATCCATTCATTTGTCAATAGACACTTAGGTTGCTTCCATATCCTAGCTATTGTAAATATTGGTGCAGTGAACATTGTGGTACGTGACTCTTTTTGAATTACGGTTTTCTCAGGGTATATGCCCAATATTGGGATTGCTGGGTCGTAATGTAGTTCTATTTTTAGCTTTTTAAGGAACCTCCATACTGTTCTCCATAGTGGTTGTATCAATTTACATTCCCACCAACAGTGCAAGAGGGTTTCCCTTTCTCCACACCCTCTCCAGCATTCATTGTTTGTAGATTTTTTGATGATGGTCATTCTGACCAGTGTGAGGTGATACCTCATTGTAGTTTTGATTTGCATTTCTCTAATGCTTAGTGACTTGAGCATCCTTTCATATGTTTGTTGGCAAACTGCATATCTTCTTTGGAGAAATTTCTGTTTAGCTCTTCTGCCCATTTTTGGATTGGGTGCTTGTTTTTTTGATATTGAGCTGCATGAGCTGCTTGTGAATTTTGGAAATTAATCCTTTGTCAGTTGCTTCATTTGCAAATATTTTCTCCCATTCTGAGAGTTGTCTTTTCGTCTTCTTTATGGTTTCCTGTGCTGTGCAAAAGCTTTTAAGTTTCATTAGGTGCCATTTCTTTATTTATCTTTTTATTTCCATTTCTCTAGGACGTGGGTCAAAAAGAATCTTGCTGTGATTTATTTCATACAGTGTTCTGCCTATGTTTTCTTCGAAGAGTTTGATAGTGTCTGGCTTTACATTTAGGTCTGTCATCCATTTTGAGTTTACTTTTGTGTATGATGTTACGAAGTGTTCTACTTTCATTCCTTTATATGTAGCTGTCCAGTTTTCCCAGCACCACTTATTGAAGAGGCTGTCTTTTCTCCATTGTATATGCTTGCCTCCTTTATCAAAGATAAGGTGACCGTATGTGTGTGGGTTTATCTCTGGGCTTTCTGTCCTGTTCCATTGATCTATATGTTTGCTTTTGTGCCAGTACCATACTGTCTTGATTACTGTAGCTTTGTAGTATAGACTAAAGTCAGGGAGCCTGATTGCTCCAGCTCCGTTTCTCTTTCTCAAGATTGCTTTGGCTGTTTGGGGTCTTTTGTGTTTCCATACAAATTGTGAAATTTTTTGTTCTGTTTCTGTGAAAAATGTCATTGATAGTTTGATAGGGATTGCATTGAATCTGTAGATTGCTTTGGTTAGTATAGTCATTTTCACAATGTTGATTCTTCCAATCCAAGAACATGGTATACCTCTCTATCTGTTTGTGTCATGTTTGATGTCTTTCATCAGTGTCTTATAGTTTTGTGAGTACAGGCCTTTTACCTCCTTAGGTAGGTTTATTCCTAGGTATTTTATTCATTGCATTGCAGTGGTGAATGGGATTGTTTCCTTAGTTTTTCTTTCTGATCTTTCATTGTTAGTGTATAGGAATGCAAGAGATGTCTATGCATTAATTTTGTATCCTGCTACTTTACCAAATTCATTGATTAGGTCTAGTAGTGTTCTGGTAGCATCTTTAGGGTTCTTTGTGTATGGTATCATGTCATCTGCAAACAGTGACAGTTTTACTTTTTCTTTTCTGATTTGTATTCCTTTTATTTCTTTTTCTTCTCTGAATGCTGTGGCTAAAACTTCCAAAACTATGTTGAATAATAGTGGTGAGAGTGGGCAGCCTTGTCTTGTCCCTGATCTTTGTGGAAATGGTTTCAGTTTTTCACCATTGAGAATGATGTTGGCTCTGGGTTTGTCATATATGGCCTTTGTTATGTTGAGGTAAGTTCCCTCTATGCCTACTTTCTGGAGAGTTTTTATCATAAATCGGTGTGGAATTTTGTCAAAAGCTTTTTGTGCATCTATTGAGATGATCGTATGGTTTTTGTACTTCAGTTTGTTAATATGGTGTATCACATTGATTGATTTGCATAGATTGATGAATCCTTGAATTCCTGGAATAAACCCCACCTGATCATGGTGTATGATCATTTTAATGTGCTGTTGGATTCTGTTTGCTAGTATTTTGTTGAGGATTTTTGCATCTATGTTCATCAGTGAAATTGACCTGTAGTTTTTTTTGTGACATCTTTGTCTGGTTTTGGTATAAGTGTGATGGTGGCCTTGTAGAATGAGTTTGGGAGTGTTCCTCCTTCTGCTGTATTTTGGAAGAGTTTGAAAAGGATAGACATTAGCTCTTTTCTAAATCTTTGATAGAATTCACCTGTAAAGCCATCTGGTCCTGGGCTTTTGTTTGTTGGAAGATTTTTAATCAGTTTCCATTTCAGTGCTTGTGATTTGTCTGTTTATATTTTCTGTTTCTTCCTGGTTCAGTCTTGGAAGGTTGTGCTTTTCTCTAACTTTGTTTCCTCCAGGTTGTCCATTTTATTGGCATATAGTTGCTTGTAGTTATCTCTTATTATCCTTTGTATTTCTTCAGTGTCAATTGTTACTTCTCGTTTTTCATTTCTAATTCTGTTGATGTGAGTCTTGTCTGTTTTTTTCTTGATGAGTCTGGCTAATGGTTTATCAATTTTCTTTATCTTCTCAAAGAACCAGCTTTTAGTTTTATTGATCTTTGCTGTTGTTTCCTTCATTTCTTTTTCATTTATTTCTGATCTGATCTTTATGATTTCTGTCTTTCTACTAACGTATTTTTTGTTGTTGTTCTTCTTCTTTCTCTAATTGCTTTAGGTGTAAGTTTAGGTTGTTTATTTGAGATATTTCTTGTTTCTTGAGGTAGGATTGTATTGCTATAAACTTCCGTCTTAGAACTGCTTTTGCTGCATCCCATAGGTTTTGAATCGTCCTGTTTTCATTGTCATTTGTTTCTAGGTATTCGTTGGTTTCCTCTTTGATTTCTTCAGTGATCTCTTGGTTATTTAGTAGTGTATTGTTTAGTCTCCATCTGTTTTTATTTTTTACAGATTTTTTCCTGTAATTGATATCTAGTCTCATATTGTTGTCAGAAAAGATACTTGGTACAGTTTCAATTTTATTACATTTACTGAGGCTTGATTTGTGACCCAAGGTATGATTTATCCTGGAGAACGTTCTATGAGCACTTGAGAAGAAAGTGTATTCTGTTGTTTCTGGATGGAACGTCCTATAAATATCAATGAAGTCCATCTTGTCTAATTGTCATTTAAAGCTTCTGTTTCATTATTTATTTTCATTTTGCATGATGTGTCTGTTGGTGAAAGTGGGGTTTTAATGTCCCCTACTCTGGTGTTAAGGTCTCCTACTATTATTTTGTTACTGTTGATTTCCCCTTTTATGGCTGTTAACATTTGCCTTATGTATTGAGGTGCTCCTATGTTGGGTGCATAAATATTCACAATTGTTATGTCTTCTTCTTGTATTGGTACCTTGATCATTATGTAGTATCCTTCTTTATCTCTTGTAATTGTCTTTATTATAAAGACTGTTTTGTCTGATAATGAGAATTGCTACTCCAGCTTTCTTTTGATATCCATTTGCATGGAATATCTTTTTCCATCCCCTCACTTTCAGTCTGTATGTGTCCTACGTCTGAAGTGGGTCTCTTGTAGACAGCATATATACAGGTCTTGTTTTTCTATCCATTCAGCCAGTTTATGTCTTTTGGTTGGAGCATTTAATCCATTTACATTTAAGGTAATTATCAATATGTATGTTCCTATTACCATTTTCTTAATTCTTTCGTGGTTTTTTTTTAGGTATTTTCCTTCTCTTGTGTTTCCTGACTAGAGAAGTTCCTTTAACATTTGTTGTAAAGCTGGTTTGGTGGTGCTGAATTCTCTTAGCTTTTGCTTGTCTGTAAAAGTTTTAATTTCTCTGTCGAATCTGAATGAGATCCTTGCTGGGTAGAGTAATCTTGGTTGTAGGTTTTTCCTTTTCATCACTTTAAATATGTCTTGCCACTCCCTTCTGGCTTGCAGAGTTTCTGCTGAAAGATCAGTTGTTAACCTTATGGGGATTCCCTTGTATATTATTTGTTATTTTTTCCTTGCTGCTTTTAATATTTTTTCTTTGTATTTAATTTTTGATAGTTTGATTAATATGTGTCTTGGCATGTTTCTCCTTGGATTTATCCTGTATGGGACTCTCTGCACTTCCTAGATTTGATTGACTATTTCCTGTCCCATGTTAGGGAACTGTCAACTACAATCTCTTCAAATAATTTCTCAGTCCCTTTCCTTTTCTCTTCTTCCTCTGGGACCCCTATAATTTGAATGTTGGTACATTTAATGTTGTCCCAGAGGTCTCTAAGACTGTCCTCAATTCTTTTCCTTCTTTTTTCTTTATTTTGCCCTGTGGTAGTTATTTTCACTCTTTTATCTTCCAGGTCAGTTATCTGTTCTTCTGCCACAGTTATTCTGCTATTGATTCCTTCTAGAAAATTTTTAAGTTCATTTATTGTGTTGTTCCTCATTGTTTGTTTGCTCTTTAGTTCTTCTATATCCTTGGTAACCATTTCTTGTATTTTCTCCATTCTGTTTCCAATATTTTGGATTATCTTTATTATCATTACTCTGAATTCTTTTTCAGGTAGATTGCCTGTTTCCCCTTCATTTGTTTGGTCTGGTTGGTTTTTACTTTTCTCTTTAATCTGCAGTGTATTTCTCTGTCTTCTCATTTTTCTTAATTTACTGTGTTTGGGGTCTCCTTTTCACAGGGTTTAAGTTCATAGTACCCGTTGTTTTTGGTGTCTGCCTGCAGTGGGTAAGGTTGGTTCATTGGGTTGTGTAGGATTCCTGGTTTAGGGGACTGGTGCCTGTGTTCTAGTGGATGAGGCTGTGTCTTGTCTTTCTGGTGGGAGGATCACATCCAGTGGTGTGTTTTGAGGTGTCTGTGGACTTACTGTGATTTTAAGCACCCTCCCTCCTAGTGGGTGGGGATGTGTTTCTGTCTTGCTAGTTGTTTGTCATGGGGTGTCCATCTTTGGAGTTTTCTGGTCATTGAGTGGAACTGGGTCTTAGCATTGAGACGGAGGTCTCTGGGAGAGCTCTCGCCAATTGATATTACGTGGGGCCCGTACATCTCTGGTGGTCCAGTGTCCTGAACTTGGCTCTCCCACCTCAGAGGCTCAGGCCTCACACCTAGCTGGAGCACCAAGACACTGTCAGCCACACAGCTCAGAAGAAAAGGGAGAAAAAAAGAAAGAAAGAAAAAGGTACATAAAATAAGTAAAGTTAATAAAATAAAAACCTAAAAAATATATTATTAAAATTAAAAATTAAAAAGTAATAAAAAAGAGAGCAACGAAACCAATAAACAAATCCTCCAGTGATAACAAGCACTAAAAACTAAACTAAGGTAACTGTATAAATCAGAAACTAATTAGTTGCATACAGCAAACCCCAAGTCTACAGTTGCTCCCAAAGTCCACTGCCTCAATTTTGAGATGATTTGTTGTCTATTCAGGTATTCCACAGATACAGGGTACATCAAGTTGATATTGTGGAGATTTCATCTGCTACTTCTGAGGCTTCATGGAGAAATTTCCCTTTCTCTTCTTTGTTCGCACAACTGCTGTGGTTCAGCTTTGGATTTGGCCCTGCCTCTGCTTGTAGGTCACCCTTTTCATGTGTTCTTCCCCCAGACAGGAGGGGGTTAAAGGAGCAGCTGATTAGGGGGCTCTGGCTCACTCAGGCGGGGGGTGGGGGTGGGGGGGGTAGGGAGGGGTATGGAATGCGGGGCGTGTCTGCGGCAGCATGGTGTTGCAGCAGCCTGAGGCGAGCCATTTGTTCTTCCCAGGAAGTTGTCCCTGCATCATGGGACCCTGGTGGTTCTGGGCTGTACAGGCTCCTGGCAGGGGAGGTTTGGATAGTGATCTGTGCTTGTACACAGGATTCTTGGCGGCTGCAGCAGCAGCAGCATTAGCATTTCATGCCTGTCTCTGCTATCCATGCCAATAGCAATGGCTTATGCTTGTCGCTGAAGCTTGTTTAGGGGGTGCTCTGAATCCCCTCTCCTTTTTTTTTTTCTTTTTTTTTGCGGGACATGGGCCTCTCACTGTTGTGGCCTCTCCTGCTGCGGAGCACAGGCTCTGGACACGCAGGCTCAGTGGCCATGGCTCACGGGCCCAGCTGCTCCGCGGCATGTGAGATCCTCCCAGACCGGGACACGAACCCATGTCCCCTGCATCGGCAGGTGGACTCTCAACCACTGCGCCACCAGGGAAGCCCCCCTCTCCTCTTGCACCCTGAAACAGCGGTCTCTTGACTTTTAGGCATTTCCAGACTTTTTTCCCGATTCCCTTCTGGTTAGCTGTGGCACATTAGCTCCCTTCAGGCTGTGTTCACACAGCCAGCCCCAGTCCTCTCCTTGGGATCTGACCTCCAACACCTGAGCCTCAGTTTCCAGTCCCCACTTGCCCCAGCGGGTGAGCACACAAGCCTCTCAGTCTGGTGAGTGCTGGTTGGCACCGATCCTCTGTGCGCAAATCTCTCCACTTTGCCCTCTGCACCCCAGTTGCTGCGCTCTCCTCCATGGTTCCAAAGCTTAACCCCCTGCCCACCCCCATCTCCTCCAGTGAAGGGGCTCCTAGTGTGTGGAATCTTTTCCTCCATCACAGCTCCCTCCCAGAGGTGCAGGTCCAGTCCTTATTCTTTTGTCTCTGTTTTTTCTTTTGCCATACCCAGGTACGTGGGGAGTTTCTTGCCTTTTGGGAAGTCTGAGGTTTTCTGCCAGCGTTCAGTAGGTGTTCTGTAGGAGTTGTTCCATATGTAGATGTATTTTTGATGTATTTGTGGGGAGGAAGGTGATCTCCACCTCTTACTCCTCTGCCATCTTGAAGGTGTAGTTTTCCTCTCTTGTAAAGTCTTCTCTAGTTTTGGTATTACAGCAATGATGTCCTTAATGAGTGAGTTAAGATGTGTTCCCTCTACTTTTATTTTCTGAAAAAGTTTCTAGAGAATTGGTATCATTTCTTCCTTAAATGTTTGATAGAATTCATGAGTGAAATCCTCTGGGTTCATGCTTTCTCTTTTGGAAGATGATTAATTATTGATGGAATTTCTTTAATAGATATATTCCTATTCAGATTATCTTATTTCTCCTTGTATGAGTTCTGGTAGTTTGTGTGTTTTAAGAAATTGATCCATTTCTCCTACATGGTCAAATCTGTGGCTATAGAGTTTTATGCAGTATTTTTTTTTTTTTTTGCCCTTTTTATGTTCATGTGATCAGTAAGGATGACCCCTTTTTCATTTCTGATATTGGTAATCTGTGTCTGTCTTTCTTTTTTTTCCAAGATTAGTCTGGCTAGACATTTATCAACTTTACTGGTCTTTTAAAAAATAAACTTTTAATATTGTTGATTTTTTATATGGAATTCTTGTTTTTTATTTCATTAATTTCTGTTTTATTTTCATTTCTTCTGCTTGTTTAAGGCTTGAATTGCTCTTTTTTCTTTAAGATGGAAACAGAATATGGAGTTTAGATATTCCTGTCTTTTAATACATACATTTAATATTTTTTATATATATATATATATATATATATGTATATGTATCTTTCTAAGCAGTGCTTTCATTGCAGCCCATGGATTTTGGTAAGTTGTATTTTCATTTAGTTCAAAAAAATTTCCAATATATATGAGACTTTTTCTTTAAGCAATGTGTTATTTTGTAGTGTGTTTTTAAATGTCAAAGTATGTGGGATTTTTCCAGTTATTTTCTGTTATTGATATTTAGTTTAATCCCACTGTTGTCTTAGAACATATTTTGTATCATTTATATTCTTTAAATTTTTTTTTTTTATAAATTTATTTATTTACAGCTGTGTTGGGTCTTCATTTCTGTGCTAGGGCTTTCTCTAGTTGCGGCGAGCGGGGCCACTCTTCATTGCAGTGTGTGGGACTCTCACTATCGCGGTCTCTCATTGCGGAGCACAGGCTCCAGACACGCAGGCTCAGTAGTTGTGGCTCACGGGCCCAGCCGCTCCGCGGCATGAGGGATCCTCCCAGAGCAGGGCTCAAACCTGTGTCCCCTGCATTGGCAGGCAGACTCTCAACCACTGCGCCACCAGGGAAGCCCTTCTTTTAAATTTGATACTTTTATTTTTTTCATGGCTCATGTTGTCTTCTGTCTTTGTTCCGTATGATCTTAAATAAAATGTATTTTACCATTGTTGGATGGAGTATTCTATAAATATAAATTAGAATTTAAAGGTTTATACTAATCCATTGTCATAGTCCATGTTCCATAACCCTTCTGCACATCTGAAATCAGAGAATTGAATAATGATGTGATAGGAGACACCATACTGTCATCTCTACATCTTTAATGTGGCTCTGATATCTTCGGTTCCACAAAGAATGTGATATTATTCCTTATTGGCTATTTAACAGGGAACATTCCTGAAGGACCAAAGTGGAATTTTGGTCCTTCAGGGATTTCATCATTTTGAGCCAGTATCGAGTAATGCCCTATATTCCTTCCTCCAGTTAGACTTTTCTGGTAAGTAGCTGCAGGTTCTTTTGGAGAAAAATAGGAGAAAGTTTTACAGTATATAATTTTCTTAAGGAGATCCTACCTTTTTCTTATTGAGATTCTGAGTTTGTAAACTAAAGCAGGTCTTGGAACTGAATGAGAGGTCGTGACCTTGTTGTGGTGACATGTCAGACCACTGTTCTGAATGAAACCAATATAAGTCAAAAAATCATGAAGTGCTGGACATCTACTGCATCTTGTAACATTGTTTAAGTCCCAAAACCCAGACTGTCGTGACAGTTTTTGTTTATAGGAGGCAATAAATTACCTTTTATTTTTTATGTCCATTTTAATTTAGGTTGCTATTTCTTGCATCTGAATCATTCACAAGTGCAGATATTCTAAACTGTATGTGTTGATTTGTACTTGTGTAGCTTCTCACATGGACAGCGAAGTAGTTTCTTCCCCTAAGATGGCATTTATTTACTCAGTGTTGATTAGCAATTTTTCCATACAACAATGGGCATATCATTTGTATATAAGAAAAATGGTAGGGGAGAGTTTCTGGCTCCTTTTCTCTCAAACCCTTCTTCTCTTACCACCCCTTTATACCAATAAAGCTCAGTTTGCAGATATTGCTGAAATCTTCATTGACTGTTTCACTGAAAATACCTTACTGGTGGACATTTTAGTTAGAGAGGAACAGCTACAGTAGGCCTGAAGGGGAAAAGGAAGAAGTTTCATCAGTTAGATTCTCAGTAAGGCAGAAATCACACATTTTATCAATTTGCTTTTTATACAAAAAGAGTAAACTTGCTGAGAAGCATCTATGAACACAGTGAAACTAAATTTTCTTCTTCCGTGTGACTACTATGTTATCTGGGAAATCTTATAAAAAGGGTTCCTCCAAAAGGCCTTCTTTTTACAGCTAATATAGGAAAGAATTGATAGAATCTGGTCATTTCCTTTTACCGTAGCTCCTATGTGACCTGTAAAAAAGTGAATATGTTGGAATAACAAACCTGGGTAAAATAAATAACCTGGGTATTTTGTTTGAGAAAAGTCTTATGCATAGTTGAAACATAATCTCACAGAATCTTTTGTTATGGTCAAATTCTTCTGTGAATGGCAATTTTGCTGAAGTATTTTATTGATAAGAGCCTAGGTTATTAAAGCTCATAACACTTCAGTTTGGATGCACAGAAAAATTCTTAAATTGCATTTATTATCCTTATAATAATGATTTTACCATGTTTCTTTTCATGATATGGGACAAAAATGTGTTATATTTATTTATTCTCTAAGCTATAATATGAAATAACTACACCATTCATTGTTTAAAGGTATGGTTTCACATTTGTATTTAAGATAAACTTTAAGGAAACACTCATATACTTCTCTGTCATTTACTTTTTAAAAGAAAAAAACAATTTAATATTCATTCTTTAACTTTTTCACCTTAAAACAAGTCTTGTTCTTTGTTGAAACGCCTCTCTTCCTTGATAGAAATGTAATTTTAGTTTATCTACATTGACATTTGAATTTGTAGGCATTCATTAAACATTCAGATTGTATAAATAATGCGATCTGTATTTTAACAAAGGAAGCTTTCATGGATGAATAACTTCTTCACTTGGCATTATGACAGCTTTTGAGAATTGGTAATTTCTGCGTTAAAAAGATACTGTCTGAAAATATCTTTACCAAAGGAGAGAATCAAATAGAATAACTTTTTTAAGAGTAGTTTTTAAATGTTTTTGATCAAGTATATAAAATATATACCACATTTTATATCTTCTCTGGGAGAGTGGGTCCATTAAAAAGTTATCATATCCTTGACCAAAATATTATTTTCTATTAATTTGTAGTGTCTGTACTCTTTTTTACTCCTAGATCAACTTCCTTTACGCTCTGAAAAGACCCCTGTCCTTCTGTCTTCTTAGTGGCATAATCTTGAACTTTTATTTGTACAGTAATTCATGGTACAGTTCTCCTGACCTTTCCTTCTGCAGTTCGTTCAGCATGCTTAATCTCTCGTTTTCTTGACCAATGACCATCACACACATTTCCCCCTAGACTTGGGCATGTTGTGCAAACACCTTTATTCATTTGTCACATTAGAGCACAAATGCACTATTTGAACCACATCAACATGTGAGAGAATACATAGGAGAGTACCTGTTAGATTAGACTCTGTTTTTTTGTTCTTTGAAAGTCTAAAACCTAGCAAATTATCTGGCACATGGTAGGCACACAACAAATATTTGCTTAATGAATAAGAATAATGCTTATTGTGCATGCAAAGAGAAAAATCAGGAAAGCCACCACAGGACGTGCAATAGTACTACATATAGAAAAAAAAAAACATGAGGGAAAAGAAATTAAAGAGAGCAATAAGAGTAGAACCATAGAAAACAGTAGGGGGTGGGGGCTCCTACGACATGCTTGGACCATAAAGAAGGCAAGAATAAGCAAGACAGTGTACAGCAATTAAGGAAAGATTTATTGAGTAGCTAGAATGTGCTGGACATTTTGAAAATTCGTCATTAATTTAATACATATTTATTAGGCACCAACTGTATACCAGCCACTGCTTTGGGTCCTGGAAATCCATCACTAAATAAAAAAGAGAAAGACTTTTGCCCTCATATAGCTCCATTTAGCATATATTTAAATAGTATATAATAATCATATAAAGAAGTTATATACTAAGGGGGAAGGTGAAAAATACTATGGGGAAAAATAAAATTGTATAACAGGATAAGGGGGATCAAGTGTATTAATAGAGTGACCAGGAAGGCATCATTTAGAAGGTGTGGTCTGAATAAAGAGGGATGGATTGGAATTAGTTAAGTATATGTTTGGAGGAAGATAAATCTATGCAGTGGAAACAGTTAAAGCAAAGATCCCTAGAAGGGAGCTTTCCTGGGGTTTGGAAGGCACAGCAAGGAAACCAGAAAGGCTGGAGCAGAGGAAGCAAGGAGAAAAGCAGCAAGAGATTAGGTCAGATTTAGTGGTGGGATATAAGGAATGGAGAACAAATCATGAACATCATATATTTGGCTTGCACTCTGAGTGCGATGGAAAGCCATGGTAGGGGTTACAGTAGAGGAGTAGTTTGTCATTTGTTTAAAAAGGATTATCTTATTCAGTCCTTATAAAATTTCTATAAAGCAGTGTTTCAGTAAGAATTATTTTAGATGCAAGGAAACCAGCTGAAATTGGATTTCACAGTAAGGGTTTGGCTTTTTCCTGGAACAGTGGGCCTGGAGGAAGGTGTGGTTTAGTGATGGTTTAGTGAATTAATGATGCTTAATTCTGTGAGTATCATTGTGTACTTGTTATTCTCCTGGTCTTCACACCATACATGGTGTTTAGGTGGTTGTTGTAACTCTTAAGAGTCGCAATGTCACATAAGGCAGCAAGAAAGAAAAGCTTCTCGCTTTTGAACTTCCTCTCCTTCTCACCCTCTTACTCTGTCTTTATCAGGGAGTGAAATCTTTTCCAGAAATGTCTAACATCTGCCCCATGAGGTTCCTTTGAACAAAATAGTCATATCACATCTCCCACAGTAAACCAGTTACTAACTGGTGAGTGGGAATAGTATTCTGTCAATCGAGAGATGTCATCTGGAAAAGGACACTGATACCTGATATCTGAATAAAATTAGTTATGTTAATCAAGAATAAGGAGAAATGGCCTGTGAGTATGCAAGTGATGGTGTCTTTCAGAGACAGTAGACTTTATTATATGTATTAATAGATGAATAGAGGTTTGCAACGCTCCTAACATAATACAGCTAGAAAGGGCAGAGAAAGGATTGAACCCCCAGGTCTGTCTGGTTACAAAATCATGCTTCATTTTTGCTAAACCAGACTGGCCCTTCCATAACTATGACACATTGCTGTGGAGATTGTGGTAGGAACACCTTTGTCCAGACGGGAAATGCTATTAACTTACAACTGTTACGTGAACTGTTTAATGCCTTCTGACAAGACAAGCATATCTTCTCTCTTTAAACAGAGTTCATGTATAAAGCCAAATATTGGCTGGAGATTTGTGGGTAAGCAGAATCTCTCACAGTGGTCTAGTTGCAAACCACAGAACTCGCTTTAGCTGGTTTAATCAGAAATAGAATTTAATAGGGGACTTCCCTGGTGGCGCAGTCATTAAGAATCCATCTGCCAATGCAGTGGACACGGGTTCGATCCTTGGTCCAGGAAGATCCCACATGCTGCAGAGCAACTAAGCTGTGCACCACAACTACTGAGCCTGCACTCTAGAGCCCACAAGCCGCAGCTACTGAGCCTGCGTGCCACAACTACTGAAGCCTGCACACCTAGAGCCCGTGCTCTGCAACAAGAGAAGCCACCGCAATGAGAAGCCTGCGCACCGCAACAAAGATAGCCACTGCTAGCCGCAACTAGAGAAAGCACGCGTGCAGCAACAAAGACCCAACGCAGCCAAAAATAAATGAAATTTTTAAAAAAAGAATTTAATTTAAAAAATATGATAGATCACAGAATCCCTGGAGGCTACACAGTCAGGAACATTATTGAGGTTATTCCAATAGCCTGCTGGCAGGCATAATCCTTTTGTCCCTGAGTTTAAGAAATAGGTGATTGCTGGACGTCTCCACAAGGATATTTACCACTGCTCTCTTTGACAGCTGTCACGGGATGTGGCTTTCTCAAATTTATTTTGTCTGTTTATATCCTCCTAAAGGTGTGTCTTCTTTGCAGAGGCAAGGACACATGCCTGTAATATTCATGTAATTAGTAGTGATGACCCCTCTTTTGTTTCTAATATTGGTAATTTGCATCTTCTCTCTTTTTCTCTTGGTTAGCCTAGCTAGATGTTTATCAGATTTGTTGATTTTTTTCAAAAAACGAACTTCTGTTTTTTTTTTTTAAACTATATTCTTCTCTTCAGTTTCATTCATTTCTCCTCCAAATTTATTATTTTTTTTTCTTCTATTTTAGACTTAAATTGCTCTCCTTTCTCTGGTCTCCTACAGTGGATGCTAAGGTTATTATTGATTTTAGCTCTTTTCTAAAATAGGTATTTTATGATAGAAAGTTCCCCCTATGCATTATTTTCACTACATCTCACAAATTTTGATGTTATATTTTCATTTTCATTTAGTTCAAAATCTTTTTGTTTCCCTTGAGACTTATTTTCTGACTCTTTGTTAATTTGTGTAGTTTCCAAATAATTGCGGATTTTTCAACTATCTGTTACTGATTTCTAGTTTAATTAATGAAACACACTTTGCCTGGTTTCCATGCTGTTAAATTTGTTAAGCATGCTTTATATCCCAGAATGCGATCTGTTCTGGAGAATGTTCCTTGAGAGCTTGAGAAGAATGTGTACTTGATTTTTATTGGATGGAGCTTTCTGTAAATGTCAATTAGATAGATTTGATTAGTGGTGCTGTTCAGGTCAACTGTACCCTGAGTGATTTTTAGCCTGATTTATATATCAAATAAAGAAAGAGGGGTTTTGAAGTTTCCAAGTATAGTAGCAGATTTGTCTGTTTCTTCTTTCAGTTTTGCCTCATATAATTTGACACTTTGTTAGGTGGATAAATGTTAGTCATTCTGTAATGTCCCACTTACCCTTGATAACTTTCCTGGTTCTGATATTTGCTTTTCTGAAATTAAAAATCCACCTTTCTTTTGTTAATACTAGCACAGTATATCTTTATCCTTTAGTAAATATATTCAGACCATTCATATTTAAAGGATTATTGACATAGTTGGATTAATATCTACATTTAAAAAATAACTTTTGTAATTATCATTATAACTTTTGTAATTTTGTAATTATTTGTTCTTTTTGTTCTTTTTCCTCCCCTTTCCTCTTCTTCAGCTTTGTCTGATCTTAATTGAGTACTTTATATATTCCTATTTCCTCTTCTTTTAGCATATTGACTATACTTCATTAACAGATTTTTTAGTGGTTGCTTTAGAGTTTGTCATATACTTTTATAACTAATCTAAGTTTGTATTCAAATAACATTATATACCTCACATACATTACAGCTACCCTGTATTAAAGAATCCTCAATTCATTTATGTCATTCATTTATCCAAATGCTATAATCACCCAATAATTTGTCATGATAATTACTTTAAACAAACTGTTATCTTTTAGACTAAGAATGAGCAAACTATAGATTGCCTTGGGTAATCTGTAGATTCAATGAAATCTCTATCAAAATATCAATGGCATTTTTCACAGAACTAGAACAAATAATTTAAAAATTTGTATGGATACACAAAAGACCCTGAATAGCCAAAACAATCCTGAGAAAGAAGAACAGAGCTGGAGGAATCACAGTCTCTGAATTCAGAGTATACTACAAAACTATAGTAATCAAAACAGTATGGTATGGACACAAAAACAGATGCATTAATCAATGGAATGGAATAGAGAGCCCAGAAATAAACTCACATACTTATGGTCAATTAATCTATAACAAAGGAAGAAAGATCTTCAATAAGTGGTGCTGGGAAAACTGCACAGCTACATGTAAAAGAATGAAATTAGAACATTCTCTAACACCATATACAGTATAAACTGAAAACATATTAAAGACCAAAATGTAAGACCGGATACCATAAAATGTCTGGAGGAAAACATAGGCAGAACACTCTTTGACATAAATTGCAGCAATATTTTTTGGATCTGTCTCCTAAAGCAAAGAAAACAAAAACAAAAGTAAGCAAGTGAGACCTAATTAAATGTAAAAGCTTTTTCACAGCAAAGGAAACTATCGACAAAATGAAAAGATAACCTACTGAATGGGAGAAGACATTTGCAAATGATATGACTGATAAGAGGTTAATATCCAACATATATAAACAGCTCATATAACTCAACATCAAAAAAACAAACAACCTGATTATAAAATGGGCAGAAGAACTGAATAGACATTTTTTCCAAAGAGGAAATGCAGATGGCCAACAGGGACATGAAAATATGCTCAACGTTGCTAATCACCAGGGAAATGCAAATCAAAACCACAGTGAGATACCACCTCATACCTGTCAGAATGACTATTGTCAAAAAGAACACAAATAACAAATGTTGGCAAGGACGTGGAGAAAAGGGAACCTTTGTACACCGTTGATGGGAATGTAAATTGGTGCAGCCACTGTGGAAAACAGTACAGAGGTTTCTCAAAATAGTAAAAATGGAAATACCATATGACCCAGCAGTTTCACTCCTGGATATATATCTGAAAGAAACAAAAACACTAAATCAAAAAGACACATGTACCCCAATATTCATGGCAGCATTATTTATAATTGCTAAGCTATGAAAGCAACCTAAGTGTCCATCAACAGATGAATGGATAAAGAAGATGTGGTATATATAAATGTATACAATGGAATACTTCTCAACCATGAAAAAGAACAAAATTTTGCCACTTGCAACAACTTGGATGGACTTGGAGAGCATTATGCTAAGTCAAATAAGTCAAAACAGAGAAAGACAAATACTGTATGATAAATCACTTATATGTGGAATCTAAAAAATACAGTAAATTAAAAAAGACTAAACTAAAAAGGAAGCAGACTCACAGATACAGAGAACAAACTAGTGGTTACCAGTGGGGAGTGGGGGAGGGGGAAAAGGGACTATAGGGGTAGGAGCAAAAAGGGTTATTATGGGATTATATGAAATCATGTGTGTGAAACTTGAAAATTGTAAAGCACTATAGAATTTAAAGAATCCTTCATTCAATTAAAAAAATCTAAAAATATATATTTTAAAAGAAAATTGAATAAGTAAACCAAAAATTTCCTGGTTTATGTTTTGATTCATTTTGTTTTGTTTTTTTCTTCCTCCCATCCACACTGCTCAATATGTAATGAATAAGGTCACTTTGTGGTGAGTTCTCACCTTACTATTCTAAAATAAGGAATAAAAGGAGAATATTAAGTTTAAAAAAAAGAATGAGGAAACTATATACATATATAGTTTATATAGTTATATGTAAAACTAGCTATTATACTGGAGTGCTCTTTGTGTGATAGTAAGATATGGAAGAAGAGTAGCATTCTCTAATTTTATAGCTTAATCTCAGTCTTTTAGTTGTCTCTGTCCCTAGACTGTGGCTTTCACAAGTGTTTTTTTAGATTTTTTCCCCCTATTAAAAATAGGTGGCTGGAGTAGGAGAAATGCGCTTCCCTGAGCTGCGAAGAGTCAAGTAAAGTCTTTTCCCTGGATAGTTGGCCTTTGTTATGTAGAAAACTCCAGGCATATTTCACAAAGATCTGTAATGGGATCTTACTTAGATCTTCACATTGAGAAGTGGACTTTCTGGAGGTAAGTCCTATGAATGGGATACCTCCACTAAGTCTAGTCTCCAGGAGATTTTCATTGTTACTCTAGCCTATATCCACTTTCTGACAATTCATCAAAATTACTGTTAAATATTCCTACCAGTTTATGGCTCCAGTGGATTTTGTTCCAGGTTAACTGATCTTGGTTCTGTCTCACCGATTTCACCTGTCTCCACTCCAGATTTTGGTGTGACGGTTTACCCTGCAGCACATATACTCTAGTAGTCTAAAAAGAGTCATTGATTTTCAGTTTGTTCAGCTTTGTCTTGTTGTAAGGAATGAAATAATGACTTCTGAATTCTTTACAAATCAGAGTTGAATCCAGAAGTCTGGGAATCTGAATTTTGACTTTTACAATAAGGAACCATGACTCAGAACACTGGATTCCAACATTATAAGAATATAAAAATGTGGGAAATTACAGGAATAAACAAACACAGGATGAGTATTCAAAACATGCAGAGCTACCACAAATATCACACATCAGCAAAAAAGGGAGTCAGAAATGATGTTCGTATTTAATAACATTCAATTTAGCTAGTTTCACAGAATTGTTGGCTGGCTACTGGGATCAGAATATTTAGTCTGTTGTCTAATTTCTCTAGATGCTATTTGAAAGGGCAAAGATGGTATTTCCACAGTGACTTTTTTTTCTAAACTTCCAGTGCTGACCAGATGCCTACTGCCCTGTTCCTCTGATTGACATATTCTTTCCTTAGTTAAATTTAGATAGTCAGATTGATGACAAATGCTGGGAGCTGATTTTGTGAGGAGAACATTTCCTTGTCTCTGATCTGATTTATTATGTGAGCTATTATGTTAGAACAGTAAGTACATAATTTTATTGCTTTATTTGCCAATATATTATCTTATTTTAAATACTGAAAATAAACCAATTTCCAAGATGATAATATATTTGTACCCTACTCCATATGCCATTGTCTATATTGGGCCACCTATTTTTAGAATCTTGTGGGAAAATAGAGATACTCAAATAATCAAATCTGTCCAATATTTGATTGGGAAAATATTCTGATGCTCATGATTTAGTGAGGTTTGAAGGTTCTCTTCAATTCCATTTATTTATGCTCTCTTTGCTGCCCCATTATACAGGTGAATTTGACCCAAGGGTGGACAGTAAGTACTTGTTGACTGACTGCAGCACAAATGTTAGCTGCCACAAAATAAAGTTGCCTACTAAGAAACAACAGGGTCAAAGCTGTTCACCCTAAATGAAGTATTTTTTGACAGTTTTGCTTGTAAAAAAGTTAATAATTGTAACAGGAGCTACAGTAATATTGTTGGTTTTTTCACGGTATGTACAGTATTACTGAAATACGTAAATGTAAGAAGTCTAGTTTAATAAGCTCTTTTTAAAGGTATGAATGTGCCCTCTTGATGAGAAGAAAAAAAAATAAAAGATAATTAGGTGACTGCTATGAAAGAACTCACATTTCTATCCTGGGCTATAGTGAAACATTCTGCCTGAGTTGCACAGCTTGATATATCCCAGAAAATTGCATTTATAGTACTCCTAGAACAAGGAAGTATAGAAACTAATGTCATGACCTAAATAATAATTCTAAATCTAATAAGAGCCTATTTTAATGAAAGAATATGATATAGAATATGCATTTTAATAGCACTTATTAAACCTAATATATAGGAAAATTTATACTTGGAATATGTTGATGCAGCTGTTGAAAATAGGTAGAGAATTTTGACTTCTAAATCAGAGTATAAACATTAGAAGATATATTAGCTTCTTAATCTTCCTGGATTCTTGCCCTGTTGTGGAATCTCTGCCCATGGGTTAAGCTTCATGTATGGATCTGACACCAATCAAATCTTTGGATAACAAAGCATCACACCAAATTTGTGGTTAATCCCTCTCTGGCCATAATAGCTGAGCTGCCTGTAACCAGGATCCTGTTCCATCTATCATTGTCTTCTGATTAAGGACCTACCTTTTACTCTGGCATCACAGTTCCATTTCTATTTTCTAATTCTTCATCAGCTGAGTTGCTGTCATGACACATTAAATCTACAAATACTTGGGTTTCTGCTCACACATTTTGTCCTTTTTTCTGTTTGATGCTTCTTAACTTCCCCTATCTTCTTCTTATCTTTGCTTAGAAAGTCTGGTTCTAGGATTCATTTTAAGTTTGCTTTCAGCATGTAGTTGGGGGTTGTAACTGATATTATTATAATACTCTTGCCATCAAGCGAAATTTCAGGAATTTAAAAAAAATTCTAGTTAGTGAAACTTAAGGATTTCTTTATATTGCTATTTGAGTTCATTCTCAAATTTGAGGATTCTAGTGTGACTGGTTCTACACAAGAGTATGCTGAAATGTTGGCCCCTCTCAGGGAAAAGTCATTTTATTCTTTTGATGGTCCATATTACTTTCTGTACCTTTTTTGACTCAATTTTTATGAGGTTCCATATTATTGTTTTTTGTGCATATCCTATGTCCTGTGGTCCTGTTCTTGAGAGTAGGATCTATAATTTCATTTGTTTACTCAGCAAATATTACCTCCTATGTTCTTATTCTCCTTCTCCTAGCACTTAACATAATACAGAACACACATACAGTAGGTGCTCAATAAATGCTGGCAAAAAGCTAGCAAAAGAAAATATTTTTATTTTCTCAACCTCCTTGGCATAGCTTCCCTCAATATGTCCTTAATGGTCAGAATGGAAAATTGACACAGTAGGTGTCTTTTGTTTTTGTGTATTTTCCCTAATTAAAAAAAAACCACATTGTACTGTTGGTGGAAATGTAAATTGGTACAACCACTATGGAAACAGTATGGAGGTTCCTCAAAAAATTAAAAATAGGGCTACCATATGACCCAGAAATTCACTTCTGGATATTTATCTAAAGAAAACAAAAACACTAATTTGAAAGGATACATACACCCCAGTGTTCCATTTCAGAATTATTTATGACATCTAAGACATGGAAGCAACCTAAGTATTCATCAGTACAGGAGTGGATAAAGAAGAATGAATATATATGTAACATTACTCAACCATAAAAAAGGATGAAATTTTGCCATTTGCAACAACATGGATGGACCCAGTGGATATTATAGTAAGTGAAATAAGTCAGACAGATAAAGACAAGCACCGTATGATTCCACTTATACGTGGAATTTAAAAAACAAAACAAACAAATGTGACAAAACAGAAACAGACTTATAGATACAGGGAACAATTTGGTGATTGCCAGAGGGGAATGGGGTAGGGGGATAAGTGATTAAGGTGAAGGAGGTTAACAGGTACAAACTTCTAGTTATAAAATAAGTGTCATGAGGATAGTATGCACAGCATAAGGAATATAGTCAGTAATATTGTTATAACTTTGTATGGTGACAGATGGTAACTAGACTTACGGTGATCATTTCATTATGAAAATATTGACTCACTATGTGATACACCTGAAACTAATATAATATTGTAAATCAATTATACTTCAGTAAAGGAGAAAACACATTTTGAAAATATCATTTTGATATGTATCTTATTTCTAAATAAATGAGAAATTTGTTAATATGGGATAAAATTCTTAACTGAATTACAGAGAACTAGTGTAATAATTAATAGTTATGAGACAGAAGCAGAATATATTTGTTTATTCCTTTCAAAGAGATCCTAAAGTGTCATGACAAAAGTTGCTGGTAATGCTTAGGAATATTGAAAAAGGAATTAAAATGCATCTAATTAGCTGTCATTTTTGTGGCCTGTGGCTCATTTGGATGAAGCACTGATGCACTTTTCAGAGCTCACAAATACACTGTTGACATTGCAGGAATATTCTGTTTCCCACAGAAGAAATATATGTTGTCAGTGCAATACAAACAACTAACAACATTACAAAGGAGGTGGAAGAAAAGGGTAATATGAATACAAAATAGGATTTTTTTTAAACTGTGTAAACATCGCAAATTTTGAATTTTCCACATTTAACTGAAGTTGTCTTTAGGCTTTCTACAATTTTAATTTCTTCTGCAAAGTATAAATTGAAGAATTTATGGGCTGAAATAAATCCTTGGGCAATTATATGTTTAAAATATGTTTTCCCTTTTCTTGGTTGTGAGTCTCTTGAGAATAGGGATTATTGTGTCTTTTCCATCTCTGAATTCCCAGCATTTATACAATCCCTGATAAATAGTAAATGTCTAATGTTCACTGAGTGAAATAATTATTTTGATATTTCCTTATTGACCTCTTCACTCCAAGCTTTGTTTTCTAAAAAACATGAACTATTTTATTGCTTGTTATATTTTAAAAATTTCTCCTCTAGAATAAATTAAGGATAATATTTTTTATTGTGCCCAGGCTACACTAATGCCAGGATATTATGGTTATATGAGATTTTAAACATTATTTCTCTTTAAAACAAATACATTTGTATGCTGGTTGTGATAGAGAGGGTATTTACAGAGGAAAAAAAAAAGCCTAATCATTGGAAGCCCCACTGTGTGGGGAAATATTCAACGATTGGAAAATTGTAAAGAATGAAAACCACCTAAGGTGATATCAGTGAAAGGAGTTAGCTTAAATTATTTAGATGAGATATCTATGTTGGGGACAATTATAGTATACAAGAAAAAAAATCTGCAATAGAAGAAAGAAGCAAAAATTACAGATGCTACACATCCTCAGAGTTTTTTGTTTTTTTTTGTTTTTTTTTTGGTATGTGGGCCTCTCACTGTTGTGGCCTCTCCTGTTGCGGAGCACAGGCTCTGGACGCACAGGCTTAGCGGCCATGGCTCACGGGCCTAGCCACTCCGCGGCATGTGGGATCTTCCCGGACCGGGGCACGAACCCGTGTCCACTGCATCGGCAGGTGGACTCTCAACCACTGCACCACCAGGGAAGCCCTTTTTTGTTTGTTTTTTAGAGCTGGATTACCAGAACACTACTGCAAAAGTTACGGAAACTTAAAGTTAATTAGAACCTTGAAATTAGAATCAATTATTCATCATACCTCTTACAGACTTTCTGAACTCATCCTCTTCTCTCCATTCTTCCTGGTTCTACCCTGCCTGCAGGATAAAATGCAACCATCGCAGTTTAACACACAAGGCAAACCATGTATTCATTTCTGTATTTCCCCATCTGCTTTAGTGACGTACAAACAGCCCATGTTTTCTTGTTTCTGTGAACTTTTGCATATGGTGGTCTCTCTGCTTAGAATAAATTTCTCCCATGTTTACTTTTCACCAAATTCTACTCATTCCTTAAAACTCAGCTATAGTATCTATCACTCTTTAGGGAAACGTTTTCTTGACCTCTCCCATCACTACCATGTATTGAATTCAGCTTTCTGCTTTGTAATCCCATTGTAGGCTCTGATTACCCTTATTAATGCATATTTATGTCATAGAGTCTGTATTTGTTTTCTATTGCTGCTGTAACAAATTACCATAAATTTAGTGGCTTAAAATAATATGAATTTATTCTTAGAGTTTAGAGGTCAGAAGTTTGAAATGGGTCACAATGGGCTAAAATTAAGGTGTTGGTGAGGCTGTATTCCTTTCTTGAGGCTCTAGGGGAGAATCTGTTTCCTGGCTTTTTGCAGCTTCTAGAGGCTGCCCATATCTTTGATTCATGGGCATCATTCATCTTCAAAGCCATCAAGGGCTGGTTAGTTTTTCTCACATCATATCACTCTGACACTGATTTTTCTGCCTCTGTCTTCCAGATTTAAGGACTCTTGTGGCTATACTTAACCCACCTGGATAATCCAGGAAGGTCTCCCTATTTTAAAATAAGCTCATTAGCAACTTTAATTACATCTGTCACCTTAATTTCCCTTTGTAATATCACATAATATATTCATAAATTCTGAAGATTGGACTTGGATCTCTTTGGGAGGCTATTTTCTGCCTACCACAGAGTCATAGATATTATTTAACTTTCATGTATAACCATAGTTTCCAACATTGTATAAGTGCTCATTACAGAATTTTTCAATAAATTAGTATTTACAAAATCATCAAGTTTTTCATAGAATCATGCAAGTTTAAAATTAGCAACAACCTTAAAGTTTAGCTCTTTCACATTTCTCGAGTTAAAGTAAGAGTTTCAAAAGTTTATTGATTGTGTATTTTTATGTTTTAGTTCCTGCCCATGTAAAACTCACATTCTTACTCTGATACTTAAAATGTTATTGAATACCTCACAAATGATGACACCATTTTTAGAGGTGCTCAACTTTAATAAAAACCCATTGGACAAATCTTCTTAAACCCCTATTTAAACATTCGCATGAACTGCAAGCAGTTTTGAATATTTCAAGAATACACTGACCATTTTGTACAGTTTTTCAACATCAAAAATGTACCATCCTCTATACAAATTGTCCTCCTTAAAGTTTAGCATAAACAATAGTTTACAATTGATTTTTGTATCTTGCTAACATATAAATAAAAAATATGCCATAACTGAAACCACAAGAAAAAATTTATCTGTAAGCCCCTACTTTTAAAATAGGAAATAAAAAAAATTTTTTTTCACAATGAGATATGGGTTGGCACTTTAATTTGGGCTGATAACCCAAAAATATTCAAAAGTTACCTCAAAATAAAGAAAATTTAAAGAAATATCTTGCCCAATGGTCCAGTGACAGTATATCCTCTGTGTAAATGAGTTACAGAAAGGTAATATTCTCATCTTTGAATAAATTTCTATTCAGCAAAAGTTGTTTAACTCCATAGCCCTCCATAACTTTGTGGAATGTGATATTGGAGAAGGCAATTGTTGTGTGAATGTATGGATTAATGTGATTTAACATCAGAGTGTTATTATTCAAAAAAACTTTTTGCACAGTGTTTTAATATTACATTATGCAGTACTAGGTTATTGATTTTATGGTTCTGGAAAGGCAGATTGAAAGAGGACATAAAAATTCAAAGGAACTTAACACTGTTCACAAAGACATAGGATTCTTGTATTGGCAAAATCAGTCAATTATATTATTAACAAAGCTAGATGAATAGTCAGCCAACACACAATTTCTGGGCTTTTTTATATCTTATCCAGTTCAAAGTAACTTGAGATGATGTTAGATTTCCCAGAATATATAGTAGGCTCCCTTCCCTCTCAGGTATTAGGATCTGTGGAAAGCTGCCTCTTTCTATTTGTGTGGTAGGATTTTTTTTTTTTTTTTGCAAGTTCTCTTTCTTGTTTGTCATTATTGTCATAAAATTGTTCTCATTAAATACAAAATATGCAAAGTACTATGCTGCACTATATAAAGAACATTCAGCAGACATGGTCCAGCACTTTGATTTCTATAATCTTCCCAGTTCTATTACAGAGTTCCTGATTGCATAATTTTGTTCTTTCTTTGGTTTTTATGCTGTAGAATTGCTGATGCAATTACAGATTATGGGCAAAACTGTAGACTTCTTGATCATAGACAGCATAATGAACTGGGGAGTCATGAGTGTGAATATATTTTTGTATTTCATTTTTCTTGTAGGATTAAATGAAATTGAATAAAATTCCTAGCACAGTTGTAGTACCTAATAGTGATCAAAAAATATTGTAACTTTTCTCTCTGGAATGATTGAAAAGTACAACAGAAGTTTTGAAACACAGAAACAAGTGTAAGTCCATAAGGAAAAGACAAGTGTTAAAATAACAATTGTAAAAGACAAGGGCTCATATGAATATTCATTAATGTTTTCACTGTTGTATTCAAAGTTAGGAAGAGTATACCCTGAAGACAAAGGTTAATGATAATGGTATAAATAGAAATCTTGAAATATTTTATCCCATTATGTTTTACACAAAGGAAGTTGGGGATAATTAATGACTAAACCATCATCAGACATGCCAGGAAATGATAATCTTTTTTCTAATTGTAATTCTTAGGCATGATTAAAGATGATGATTTTATAAAAAGTTATTTTTCTTAGGGAATATTTAACCCCTTTATGTCCTTAATTTTAGCTGTAAAGTAAATAGCAGTTTATTCCTCTGATAGCTTTCTCTTTAATAGAGAGGAGCATGTTGTCAATTCTTCATTGATTATATAGTATTATAAAGATTACTTTGTTTTTTATAGCTCAATTACCTCTTTCGGTGAGTGCCAAGTTTTGCATAGCTTAAAGGTGAAGCTAAAGTTCTGGATAAAATTCATGTGTCCCATGACTATAGAGTTCTCCACCAGCTCCCACAAACTGGGTGAGGTTTAATCTTTATAATAAATTACTTACTCTACATCACATCTACTGGTCCTGCCTCCCTGACAGAACCCTGTCTGCTGCACCTATCATGTATGTTTTGCAGTGGTCATGGTAGACAGATTATTTCTACAACATTCTGACAGTTTATCTTTGAAGTAAACTATGACCTAGCTCTGTTAAATTACAAGTTAAAGTCATTTTTTTCTTAAAAATGAATGATTTCAAAAGCTAAGATAATAGCTCTAAAGCTCATTTTATTGAACAACTGCATCAAACATATTAGAGTCACAGTAGGATTTACATGCTTAAATTTACATTCATGAGGCAAGAATACTAGCTTGTATTATGCACTGGCCCTTGACCATGAATCTCCTGTAAGTCATCCAAATTAATTTGCATAGGATCAATTCTAATCTCTGCTGTTGAGTGTTTTGTGTTAATTAAGGTGATTGGCTTGTAATTACTCGATTTACTTACACCCCTCCTCAGTTTCTGCATTACTAACAATTACCCTGGCTTTAATACTGTGAGAAATGAATTAAATCTATATCTAAATTGACTTTAAAATATTTAAAACCTATGTGACAGATCAATATGTCTTCTTTTTCTAGATTCCACAGAAGCAGCTTAATTTGTTGTCTCATTTCAAATTTTTGGATTATCCATGCACCTGGACCTCTGTAATGTCAAGCTGTGTATCTAATTGCATTCTCCTACTACTTAAAAAGAAATAAGAAATAGAACTGAAATGAATCTAATATGTGCTCATCTTTCCCCTATTTTTTTTTACCCTTTGTTCACATTTCATGAGTCTTCATATTTGTAAAGAAACTGAGACATGTATCCTTGACAGCAGAGACCCATTAACCTGATAATAATACGAACTGCTAAGGGAGTCAAAACATAACATCCTTTTTGGGTCCTCTTTAATGTTTAAAATGCTTCTCCACGCATAAACTTAATATTCATAAGAAAAGTGTGGAATAAGCAAATATTATCAGCCTTATTTCAAAGGTGAGGAAATTGAGACTCAGTGATTTAAATAACAAAATCACAGAGCAAAAATGTGACTGAGCCAAGATTTGAAATCTGGTTCGTCATTTTTTTTTTTAAACACCTTTATTGGAGTATAATTGCTTTACAGTGTTGTGTTAATTTCTGCTGTATAACAAAGTGAATCAGCTATATGGATACGTATATCCCCATATCACCTCCCTCTTGCATTCCCTCCCACCCTCCCTATCCGATCACTTTACGTGGTTGCAAAGCACTGAGCTGATCTCCCTGTGCTGTGCCACTGCTTCCCACTAGCTGCTTTACATTTGGTAGTGTATATATGCCAATGCTACTCTCTTACTTCGTCCCAGCTAACACTTCCTGCTCCCCATGTCCTCAAGTCCATTCTCTACGTCTGTATCTTTATTCCTGTCCCACTCCTAGGTTCATCAGAACCATTTTTTTTTCTTTTTTTGGATTCCATATATATGTGTTAGCATACAGTATTTGTTTTTCTCTTTCTGACTTACTTTTTGATATTGAGCTGCATAAGCTGCTTGTGTATTTTGATTAATCCGTTTGTCAGTTGCTTCATTTGCAAATATTTTCTCCCATTCTGGGGGTTGTCTTTTGGTCTTGTTTATGGTTTCCTTTGCTGTGCAAAAGCTTTTAAATTTCATTAGGTCCCATTTGTTTATTTTTGTTTTCATTTCCATTTCTCTTGGAGGTGGGTCCAAAAGGATCTTGCTGTGATTTATGTCATAGAGTGTTTGCCTATGTTTTCCTCTAAGAGTTTTATAGTGTCTGACCTTACATTTAGGTCTTTAACCCATATTGAGTTTATTTTTGTGTATGGTGTTATGAAGTGTTCTTACTTCATTGTTTTACATGTAGCTGTCCAGTTTTCCCAGCACCACTTATTGAAGAGGCTGTCTTTTCTCCATTGTATATGCTTGCCTCCTTTATCAAAGATAAGGTGACCATATGTGTGTGGGTTTATCTCTGGGCTTTCTGTCCTGTTCCATTGATCTATGTTTCTGTTTTTGTGCCAGTACCATACTGTCTTGATTACTGTAGCTTTGTAGTATAGTCTGAAGTCAGGGAGCCTGATTCCTCCAGCTTCATTTTTCTTTCTCAAGATTGCTTTGGCTATTCGGGGTCTTTTATGTTTCCATACAAATTGTGAAATTTTTTGTTCTAGTTCTGTGAAAAATGCCAGTGGTAGTTTGACAGGGATTGCATTGAATCTGTAGATTGCCTTGAGTAGTATAGTCATTTTCATAATGTTGATTCTACCAATCCAAGCACATAGTATATCTCTCCATCTGTTTGTATCATCTTTAATTTCTTTCATCAGTGTCCTATAGTTTATAGACAGGTCTTTTGTCTCCTTAGGTAGGTTTATTCTAGGTATTTTATTCATTTTGCTGCAATTGTAAATGGGAGTGTTTCCTTAATTTCTCTTTCAGATTTTTCATCATTAGTGTATAGAAATGCAAAAGATTTCTGTGCATTACTTTTGTATCCTGCTACTTTACCAAATGCATCGATTAGCTGTAGTAATTTTCTGGTAGCATCTTTAGGATTCTCTATGTATAGTATCATGTCATCTGCAAACAGTGACAGCTTTACTTCTTCTTTTCCAATTTGGATTCCTTTTATTTCTTTTTCTTCTCTGATTGCTGTGGCTAAAACTTCCAAAACTATGTTGAATAATAGTGGTGAGAGTGGGCAACCTTGTTTTGTTCCTGATCTTAGAGGAAATGGTATCAGTTTTTCACCACTGAGAATGATGTTGGCAGTGAGTTTGTCATGTATGGCCTTTATTATGTTGAGGTAGGTTCCCTCTATGCCTACTTTCTGGAGAGTTTTTATCATAAATGGGTGTTGAATTTTGTTGAAAGCTTTTTCTGCATCTATTGAGATTATCATATGGCTTTTTATCCTTCAGTTTGTTACTATGGTATATCCCATTGATTGATTTGCATGTACTGAAGAATCCTTGCATTCCTGGGATAAACCCCACTGGTCATGGTGTATGATCCTTTTAATGTGCTGTTGGTTCCTGTTTGCTAGTATTTTGTTGAGGATTTTTGCATCTATGTTCATCAGTGACATTGGCCTGTAGTTTTCTTTTTTTGTGACATCTTTGTTTTGGTATCAGCGTGATGGTGGCCTGGTAGACAGAGTTTGGGAGTGTTCCTCTCTGTGCTTAATTTTGGAAGAGTTTGAAAAGGATATGTGTTAGCTCTTCTCTTAGTGTTTGATAGAATTCAGCTGTGAAGCCACCTGGTCCTGGGCTTTTGTTTGTTGGAAGATTTTAATAACAGTTTCCATTTTGGTGCTTGTGATTGGTCTGTTTATATTTTCTCTTTCTTCCTGGTTCAGTCTTGGAAGGTTGTGCTTTTTTCAGAATTTGTTCATTTCTTCCAGGTTGTCCATTTTATTGGCATATAGTTGCTTGTAGTCATCTGTCATGATCCTTTGATTTCTGCAGTGTCAGTTGTTACTTCTCCTTTTTAATTTCTAATTCTGTTGATATGAGTCATCTCCCTTTTTTACTTGATGAGTCTGGCTAATGGTTTATCAATTTTGTTTATCTTCTCAAAGAACCAGCTTTTAGTTTTATTGATCTTTGCTATTGTTTCCTTCATTTCTTTTTCATTTATTTCTGGTCTGATCTTTATGATTTCTTTCCTTCTGCTAACTTTGTGGTTTTTTGTTCTTATTTCTCTAATTGCTTTTGGTGTAAGGTTAGGTGGTTTATTTGAGATTTTTCTCTTTTCTTGAGGTAGGATTGTATTGCTGTAAAATTCCCTCTTAGAATTGCTCTTGCTGAATCCCATAGGTTTTGGGTCATGGTGTTTTCATTGTCATTTGTTTCTACGTATTTTTTGAATTCCTCTCTGATTTCTTCAGTGATTTCTTAGTTATATTGTAGTGTATTGTTTAGCCTCCATGTGTTTGTATTTTTTGCAGGGTTTTTTCCTGTAATTGATATCTAGACTCATAGCATTGTGGTTGGAAAAGATACTTGATATGCTTTCAATTTTCTTAAATTTACCAAGGCTTGATTTGTGTTCTATCATGGGGAATGTTCCTTGAGAACTTGAGAAGAAAGTGTATTCTTTTGTTTTTGTATGGAATGTCCTGTAGATATCAATTAAGTCCATGTTGTTTCATGTATCTTTTAAAGCTTGTATTTCCTTATTTATTTTCATTTCGGTTGATCTATCCATTGGTGAAAGTAGGGTGTTAAAGTCCCCTACTGTGATGGTGTTACTGTCGATTTCCCTTTTTATGGCTGTTAGCATTTGCCCTATGTATTGAGGTGCTCCTATGTTGGGTATGTAAGTCTGTTTTTTTTTTTTTTTTTTTGCTGTACGCGGGTCTCTCACTGCTGTGGCCTCTCCTGTTGTGGACACGCAGGCTTAGCGGCCATGGCTCACGGTCCCAGCCGCTGGGATCATCCCAGATCGGGGCACGAACCCGTGTCCCCTGCATTGGCAGGCGGACTCTCAACCACCACGCCACCAGGGAAGCCCAAGGGTGTGTAAATCTTTACACTTGTTGTATCTTCTTCTTGGATTGATCCCTTGATCATTTTGTAGCATCCTTCTTTGTCTCTTGTAATAGTTTTTATTTTAAAGTCTGTTTTGTCTGATATGATAATTGCTACTCCAGCTTTCTTTGATTTCCATTTGCATGGAATATCTTTTTCCATCCCCTCAGTTTCAGTCTGTATGTGTCCCTGGGTCTGAAGTAGGTCTCTTGTAGACAGCATATATATGGGTCTTGTTTTTGTATGCATTCATCCAGTCTGTGTCTTTTGGTTGGAGCATTTAATCCATTTACATTTAAGGTGATTATATGTATGTTACTTTGACCATTTTCTTAATTGTTTTGGGTTTGTTTTTGTAGGTCTTTTCCTTCTCTTGTGTTTCCTGCCTAGAGGAGTTCCTTTAGACTTTGTCGTAAAGCTGGTATGGTAGTGCTGAATTCTCTTAGCTTTTGCTTGTCTGTAAAGATTTTATTTTCTCAGTTGGATCTGAATGAGGTCCTTGCTGGGTAGAGTAATCTTGGTTGTACGTTTTTCCTTTTCATCACTTTAAATATGTTCTGCCACTCCCTTCTGGCCTGCAGAGTTTCTGCTTAACGATCAGCTGTTAACCTTATGGGGATTCCCGTGTATGTTATTTGTTGCTTTTCCCTTGCTGCTTTTAATATTTTTACTTTGCATTTAATTTTTGATGGTTTGATTAATATGTGTCTCAGCATGTTTCTCTTTGGGTTTATCCTGTATGGTACTCTCTGTGCCTCCTGGACTTGGTTGACTATTTCCTTTCCCATGTTAGGGAAGTTTTCAACTATGATCTCTTTAAATATTTTCTCTGACCCTTTCTTTTTCTCTTCTTCTTCTGGGACCCCTATAATTCACAAGTTGGTGTGTTTAATGTTGTCCCAGATTAATTAATTTAATGTTTGTCGATGATTAACATATTGGTCTCCTAATGAATATTTGTTTTATCTTTGAATGTTTATTTCTAAAATGTTTGAATCCCTTTTTAATTATGGTGCTTTTTCAGGTTATTTTTATCCTTAAGAGTATATATCTAGCATTATAGGATAATGGTTCTCAAATTTTAGTATGTATTTGAATAGCCTGTTAAAATACAAATTGTTTCAACTTCAGAGTTTGTGATCCAGTATATCTGAAATGGGATTCAGGAATTTACATTTCTAATAAATTCTCAATGATTCTGCTGCTCCTGGATTAAGGATAATACTTTGCGAACTTTTGTTATTGATGGAAATATCAAAGAATGTATAATATGAAGAAAAGAACTTTACTTTTGAAATAAGTGAAAAAACCCACATGCAAATAAAAAACACTTGACTTAATATATATATATTTTAATACACTTTGTTTTTTAGAACCATTTTAGGTTTACAGAACTATTAAGAATATAGTACACAGATGCCATATACCACATACCAAGGTTTATTAACATTTTTTATTAACATTATATATGATTACAATCAATAAACCAATACTGACACATTATTATTAATTAACATCCATAGTTTAGATTTTCTTAGTTTTCACCTAATGTCTTTTTTTTGGTTCCAGGATACAACAGTTATTTGTTTGTTTGTTTTTGAATACTTCCTTATTTTGTTTTTTTGTGTGTGTGTCTTTGTTTTTTGAGTGCTTATCAATAAGTGCTTATTAATACTTTCTGGCAATACAAGTTGCTCCAGACTCATTTTTTATTATATTCTTCCGTAGTCTTAGAATCGGCCATATCTCCAAGGATCCCTGGTTACTGTTATTGGAGAATAATATTAGAAACTGAAATCTAGAGACTAGGTGTACTCATTGCTGCTGAATTGTTTCTCATCTGAGAGAGGAAAATATATATGTATTTATACTAACCATGTTTATGCATATCTTAGCTTGGGCTGCCATAACAAAATACCACAGACAGGATGGCTTAATAACTGAAATTTATGTTCTCATATTTCTGGAGGCTAGAAAGTGGGGATCAAGGTGCTAGCTTACATTCTGGTAAAGCCTCTCTTCCTAGTTTGCAGATGGCCCCCCTTCTGGCTATGTCTTCAGATGGTCTTTACTCAGTGTGGTCACATGGAAGGGGGTGGTGGGCATTGAGAGAGAGAGAGAGAGGGAGAGAGAGAAAGCTTTGTCTTCTTAGAAGACCACTAATTCCATCATGAAAGACCTACCCTCATGACCTAATCTAACACTGATTACTTCTCAAAGGCCCCATCTTCGAATACTATCACTTTGGGAGTTAGAACTTCAGCATACGACTTAGGGAAGAATATACAAATACTTAGTCCATAGTATCACACGTATGTAGGAGTGAATACTAAAAATGAAGGATAATGGTGGAAGAGCCATAAAGTTAGATCAGGCTAAATTTATTGATATGGGTTCACAAAGCAGAGGTTCTGCATTTAATGTTATGGCTCATGGAGTTAGAAAGAGCTCTAGGAGTTTGTTTGGTTGGTTAGCTGAGACACAGACCAAAAGGTGGCTCAGAGTGAGTGCTGGAAATGCTAGAGCTGCTTTGGTTTAATGTAGATGAAGGAATTCAAAAGCTTAGGGAGATTGAAATGTTAGAGTGAATTTATTATTTAAGATCCACTCACCCACACTGGGAGTGTCCAGAAAACATACCTTTCACCAATACTGTGACAAATAAATCTGTGAGAGTAGCCCCAGCATCTGTGAAGAGCTCTGTGATTATTGTTCTCTGTGGGCCCAACCTTACAGTGGGAACTGCAATTACTGAATTGGGAAACCTAAATGCAGTAGTAATAATTGGACCCCAGGGTGGCAGGGGCCCAGTGGTACACTTAACCACCAAAGGCAAGATGGGAATATTTACCATAATGAAGAGCAGTGTCTAAGCAGCAATCAGAACAGTCTGACCTGTGCAGACCTGTAGTGTTGGCTAGTTAATCATGATGTTCTTTGAAGGGAGATAGGAATCTTACTAAATTTTTACTTAATCTGTATAAGCAGAAAAGTTCTAGGTCAAGTGAACAAAAGTCTAACCTGAATCATAAAAGCAAAGAATAGTGGCCCCTTAATTAATTCCCAGAATTGAGCCACCTTACAGACCCAGGACTCTGAATGAATGGAAGGCTTTATCCCCTTGAGGAAGGACCATGGTACATTGCCAGAAGTATTCATCTATATAATCATAGATCCCCAAAGGGGTCTATGGCCTGTGGAAATAGAAACTGAATAGAACATATTAGCCAAATGTGTAATAGCAAGATCAATTGCTGATTTGATGGAGATCATAAATTCATTAATATTATCTTGGGTATGGAGGTCTTAATGGAAATCACAGAATTAAAGTTGTAGTAACCCAGTGTGAGGCACCTTCATTCTTTCCGGGTTTAAGACCAGGCAAAATTGCTGTCAAATGGAAAAGCAGTGGGAGAGCTACTCATTAATTAGGCCTTATAATATAGCCAGTTTGAATCCTTGAAGGTCAAGTTTAACTTACATTAAGTGTTTTAACTGGGAATCCTGAACCTCCAACACCCCAAAAAAAACTTCTTCAATATTCAGGTTATAAGAGGTAGATAATTCAGACTCTCCCTCTGATATCCTATAAGAAACTAAAATTAGTGGCCCAGGGCCTTTCCAAAAGACAGTAGGCACTACCAAGGAGAAAAATAGGAAACTCTACCTAGTAAATTAAAATCACATTTGGAAGTCATAATGGAATCAATACCATATCCCATAATGATGAAATCAGGCAACTCTTCCCTGGTAAGGAAAATCAACATCAGACAACAAAAGACTGTCAAATGCAGCTGCCCAACATTCTGTGAGCTGGTTGGACTCGTTACTCTTGGTCTGGGCGCTTTCATTTGTTTGTGATCTGGAGGCCCAAACCTTCCAAATAAACTCTTGTTTCAACTAAGCATGGTAAATGCTGAGGCCCACATGTCATCGATTGTGGCTGACGCAAGCTCTGCAGCCCAAAGACCTTGCTAACTTGCCTGTCACCAATTGAACTGACAACAGAGACAAAGGCCCTGTAATAATTAGCTAAATTAGAGGGCCTGACTACAAGCTAAGGCTAGAGGTCCAATCTTAGCCACAGATATTTTACTTAATAAACAACCTGATACCCTATGAACAACATATACTCAAATCAGTCCATATGACTCAAAACCTATTTTCAGCAAAATCGTCATCATCTCTTATCTGGGCAAAATGCTGGGTTGTTGACAGTTTTTAGGTTCAGCCACACTTAACCAGAGTTTTAATTGGGCTGCTCAGGTTCCAGTAGTTTAGTTCAGTTATGGCAGTGACACAGATGGCAGAGTCAGAGATTATGGCAGTGATACATCACCTTTGCTGGCTAAGCAATCACAAAACCCCTTGAATTAGAAGATACTTGTAAATCAAGCTCCCAGGCCCAATGTTGCCTTCAAATTCCAAATGTAGCTCAGCCTTGTTATAATACTGTATAGCCACAAAAACATGACCCACATCAATCTGAGTGGGTATCCACTTGGGAAGAGTACCCATGTCCCATATCACCCTGACCCTGGAACTTACCACTAGAGATAACATTGTCTCAGATGGCATTGCCCTAGCCCAGGCATCACCATCAGAGATGACTTTTACCCCTTGCACTGGAGATGACTTCATCCTAGACACTTGTACCACTGCCCCAGCAATACCCATGGGCTGCCTCTCCTAAGAGCTCACAAATTATACATGGTACATTTATTACTTTTCTTGCTTCAATATAAGTGATTCTATTACATTTCTTGAGCTCATTGTTTGCTTAGCCCATGATGTCATATGTATCTTGTTCTCTTCCAAAACGTTCACCCCTACATTTCGATACCTAAAGAAAGATCTTGTAGTGAGTACCGTTGTCTGTGCCACTCTAAAAAATACTGGAGATTATTGCTTTCCCCAGGAGCAATTGCCTCACACAGGTTCACCCCTTAACCTTCTGGGAAGAGGATCTCTCACTCTCCAGAATCCTCTCATATTCTGCCCCTCAGCCCTCTTCTGTGACCTCCCACTGTCTGTCACTGTCTGTCACCATGACTGTCACAGCTACCCCTTCCCCTTGGTTACAGAAAAAAAAAATACCACTAACCTCTAACTACCCCTTACTGAACTATCAGTTCATACCCTCCAACATTGTAACTCCAACTTGATCAAGGAATACAAGTTATTATTTTCATAAAAATGTTGCCAGTTAAAGACACTGTTAGAGACTCTAGAAATTTCAGATTTGTGTTCTTGGTTAATGCCATATAAATGGTGAATTTGCTTATGGGCTGGTGTATAAGCGACTCCTTGTCCTTCCATTTGTTTTTCTGTTTTTTCTCTCATAATAAAATGTTTCCTAAACTGAGGACATCTTATACTCTCTGGAAGCCTCCTGTATTTTTCAGGCCACTCAAATACTTGAAATGATTGAGCTCAGTACTTATGTTAAGACATCAAGGGGTCAATTTTTAATACAGATTTTTTTTTTTGAAAAGCTGTCTTGACCTAGTTTTGAGGTTCTGGCTAGAGGCCAGTCAGTTCTTCTTCCGGAGCAGCTGTAAATCCACACCCCAACCACTTCCTTTATGGGACTCTCACACTCTGGGCACACTATGCCCCTGTCCTAATTGCCCCTACGATGGGGTACCAGACAACTGGGGACAGCCTCTGAGCCCTGGAGCCTGCAGAATTATTCAAATTAGCCAATCTACAGGGAACCTGAAAAACCTAGCTAACCCTACCTTGATGGCTGTATATAAACTGCCATTTATACAGCTCCAGCTTTCTGTTACCTCGTCCCTCAGTACAACCTCCTGTTTGTCCCTACCTAGCAGCCTTCTCTTATTTGGATCTGTAAGGAACAGAGTTTGGCCTTTTGTCTATCTGAGTGTCACTGTGTTGTGTCCTGCCATCAAAAGAATCTTTACATCGTACAAAACAACTTACAGGGTTCCAAACCAATTCCAACATGTGTCATATTAAACCTGCACCCTTATAATAACACTACCAACGTTGTAATTCTTTTTAGCGGACCACACATCCACTTTTCTGCTGGTGCCAACAGAGAAGCAAAGCGAGCTTCAACAAACTTAGCAGCAAAGTGAATGTCAGCCTAGGAAGGAACTAGAGGCAACAGTATTGATTGAAAGATCCACACAGGAGGTATATAAATGCAAAAGTTCTGATTTCCCACAACATGTTAGGCAGCTGTCGTTAACTCTGGGAGCCAAGTAGAACCACCAAGGAAGATTTTACTAAATGCTGTTTCTAGGTTCTTAACCTAGAGACTCTGATTAGATCCAGAGATTGGTATTCATTAAGGTTTCCCAAGTGATTCAAACACGATGAAAAGTAAAGGAATCATTACTGAGTTAAGGAAGTTGACCCCGGGAAACAGGGATGCAAGTGTAAGTGAATGTTAGACTAAATAAAAGCAACATAATAATAACCAATCAAAAATAGCTGACAGTCATTGAGAGCTAAACGTGTGATAGTCTCTGTGTAGCAGAAATGGCTGGTTGTCCAACGATAATATTTTTTTCCTTCTATCATAGACTGTTATTATTTGGTGTTGTCTACCTAGAAAATGATTATATTTCCCAACAGTCTTTGCATTTAGGGCCTGCTTTGTTCTCGATAAGGGAATGCTACCAAAAATGATGTGTGCCACTCTTAGGCCAGGGTAGCCAAGAAGAAGGATGCATCTTCTCCAAACACTTTCTTCTTTCCTTTCTTGGCCAGAGATCAATGTGCAGAGTAACCTTAGCTCACGTATTAAATGTGGCATTGTCTGTGTCAAGTTGACACTATAACAGAGCACCCACCAACTTGGAACACTTGCACTAGATTGTTACGGGCACAAGTGTAGTTATATTGTATCAAGCCAGTGACATTTCATATGCATTTATTACAGTAAATAACATTATTCTGACATAGAAAAATTTTAATATTAGGGTGTTGCATAACAAATATAAAATTTGTAGCCATGGCTTAGTGGTTGGGTGGCTGTCAATTAAAAAAAAGAGAGAAAGCATGGTGGAAGTCAGGAGAGCCTAGACATGCTGTGGGGAAACTGTTGCCTGCAATAACTTTGAAGCAGCCATGTGACTTAATGAACCTAAAGACTGAGGAGAAATTGTTGTGAAGATCCAGAATGTCATAACCTGTGTTGGCTATTACTGGTTGTCTTTAGCAAACTATTATAAGAAATATATGAGCTCAGGAAAGAATTGGTTCATTTTCAAACACAGAAAAATTATATAATTATGTGTGGAACATTTATATTTTCATATCATTAAATTGCAAGCTTAATATTGCAGGTTTTAAAAAATAAACATTTTATACATTGTAGAACAGATTTTAAAAATATGGAACTCATATAAAATTATATTTTTTTAATTCTCTCAGTTCCTTTCATGCTTTGATTTATCAACTTATATTGTTTAAAAGGATTGTGGTGAGAGTAATCTATACCTATAATGGGAAAACTATGAAATGTGAAGGTTGTGGCAGAAGATAACATGCCTTCACTGTTCTTTATGACTCAGAGAAATGACTGCTAAGGAATTTGGAAAACGCTATTTGCTGATTATTTTGAGCCGTGTATTTTTGCACAGGGCTTTGCAATTTATAAAGAATTTTTATAAACTCATTTGATATTCCAATTGAGCACATGAAATAGGACAGGAAGGACACAGATAGAAAGAGGGTTCATGCTAGCTAGGATTAAAAACATGAGATTTGGCGTTGGATTGACAGGGTTCTAATCCTTGTTCTTCTAGCTCTGTAACTTCAGACAAATTACTTAACTTCTCTGTCTTCAACTGTAAAATGAAGATATTTACTAGAACCCAAGAAGTTGTTGTAATTATTAAGTGAGCTATATATGCAAAATATTCAGAAGAATGACACAGGGAAAAACTAAGAACATTTTAACTATTGTCAGCTGTCATATTCAGAATAATGAAATAGTGACCCAAATAAATAAATTTACTAAAGATCATATAATAAGTATATTCACCTAGAGTAGGCTCAGAATCTCTAGACTTCTAATTTAAGTATTTTCTTTCTTCTACATAATTACCTGCATTTTGGATAAATTAGTACAAACATTTATTCACTAATTTTCAAACTACAGATTTGTCTGAACTATGCTCCTGAATATAGCATAGCATATACATGAAAGAGATTTACATACCATATAAAATATTTTGTCTGTGTTCACCCATTTATCTGTTTCTTCTCATTTCCTGAGCATATGGAAACTTTTATTTCCGAGCATTCTTGATAATTGGCCATGTGGCTAGGTCTAGGTAATGGGCCAAGAGCAGAAGAGATGTGTGCATTTAAGAGCTAGTCTGTGATTTTTTTCTGGGCTTTATTTCTCTAGCACAGAAATAGTAGATATACATGTTGCGATAGAGAGCTTAAATATAGAAACAGCCTGCATCACTCAGCCACTTTACTCAGGCCAGTTGCCCTGAAGTTTCACCCCAGAGTGTCACTTTAGTTGGGTTAAGATATTGAATTTTGGAAGTTGTTTGCAATATAACCTAGTCAATCTTTTCTAGTCTATTTTCATAAAGCTCTTCTGATTAACCAACTTAGGTCTTTCTTCAGCTTAGAAATATTTTCCTTGATATTCTTTCTTTGATAATTATTTTTGTTTTATCTATTTTGTTGTACAATCTAGGTAGGGAATAAAATTATGTTTTTGATTTCTAGTATACTTAGATTCCTTCTTCTGGATTTCTGTCATCTTTTAATTCATAATTTCTTAAATTTTTGCTTAACACTCTTTATTTAAATATTTAATTTCTGGAGTTCATATTGTTAATTTCTTATACCTGCTGCATAATATTACATAATATCTATCTATTATATATCCATTCCCTTAATGATGGACACCACCTACTCACTACCATGAACACCTTGCTAAGACATATTCTTATGTGTCTTTTATAAACGAGTGGAAGAATTACTTGGCTGTACATACTCAAGAATGTTCTTGGTTTACATGTGTTACATTTTACTAAAACATTGCCAGAATTCTCATCATTATGATTGTCCCATTTGACACATCTACCAGTATTTCATGAAAGTTTCATTTTCACGTTTGCTGAAAACTGACATTATCTACTTTTCAAATATTTACTACTGAGATGTATGTAAAGCAAGTTATCATTTACATTTTATTTTGCATTTCTGTGCAAAAGTTTATCATCTCTATATGTCCTTGTTAGCTGTTTGCTTGCTCTTCTATAAATTGCCATTTCTTATATTTTGTCCTCATTTTCTTATTGATTTGAAAGCTTACACTGTGTATTGGTTTTGTACATCTTCTTCAGATTAACTTTTAGTGTGGAGTTCTTCAATTTAAAAGGGTTTTTAAAAATTTTAATTTACTCTGATTTCTAGGAGCACATCTTTATTTTTCTCTTCTAATTTTACTGATATGATTTTCTCAATATTTACCCTGCAACTTTCATCATGATTTATAATTTGGCAATTAACTTTTTAAAATTTAAACAATTTTGGGGAGATTTCAGCTGATTTTCTATTGATGGTTATCTTCTCCATATTTTTAGATAAAATATCTTCTTTAATCCAATTGAACATACTAACTAAAAATCTTCTAACATTTTATTCATTTCCAGAAATATTTTTTATAGGTGAGGCACTTTCTTTGATTTTAAAGAATAACCCACTATTTTGAATGCCATTTTTTCATAGTTCTAATTATTTTTCTTTGTAAAATGCTTACAAATAAAGAATGAAGTTCTTTCTTTTTTTTCTAACTCTGAAACTATATGCTGAAATTTTCAGTTAAAATATCCCACTTTTTAAGCTCAGTTCCTCCTATGTTTTATTCTTCCTTAGTAAGGGGAAGCTCTTTAATTTCTTACCTTCTCTCACTTCCCCTTTATATTAATTTCCATCACCCAACACTCCTGACAATAGCCTCAAATTCTGTCTCCTCTAACTAGAGCTACATAGTAACTTCTGTCCAATGACCTGCCCTGTCCTAAATGTCATATTTCAACCTCCATGTTTTTATTATTGTTGGCTGTTTTCACTCTTTTGCATGCCGAAATCCTACTTACTCCTTAGTAATTCTCATTCAGCAGGTTTCTTTAACTCTTCTAATGTGGTTTCCATAAACCTCTTATCTTGTTATATAGCTTCCTGAATCCACCATTACATTAGACATGTAAGCTCTTTGAAGAAAAAATCTTGTGATTTTCTTTCTTCATTCATCAATCTATCCTCAAGACCTATCTTATTGCTGAACATGTAATCGGTTTCCAATAAATATTTGTTGAATGAATAAATAATGATTGGGTGAGTATAGGCATATAGCAAGCTTCAAAGTGTCTTTTGATTTGTACTGATTCAAATCTCAGTTTCCTTCCTTATTTGGTAAGCTAGGACAAAATCCAATTATTCCTTGTAAATTTCTTTCTGGACCTGTGGAAATCTCATTTAGGAATAAAATATTTCAAATGAGTAGCACAATGCTCATTAATATGTCTTTTCAGAAACACACACACACACCCATACAGTAGCCTTTTGTAACTAACTTTCTGTATAAATCTTAATTATTGATTTATTTTTGAAATCTTTCTGATATAATAGTTTTCCTCCCCTTGGAGGAAGAAGTAAAATCTATATGCCTATACAGTGTGTAGAAGAGTTTTCCCCCCAAAGAACTGCACCCTAATTTTTTAAGTCCAGGTATAAATCTTATCAAAATATTTAAAGAAATTTAAGAAATGGAAGCAAAAAAAGGCTCTAGATTTTGTGTTCCAAGGAACATCTCTTTAAAAGCTATATCATTTTGAAGCTACATCTAGACAGTGTGTTCCTAGAATACTTTCAGATGAAAAATTGACTTACACATTTTAGAAAGAGTTTTTTTTTAAGTCAATGTAATATAATTTGAAAATATGCAGTATGTAATACTGTGGACATAAATTCCACCCAAGAATGTTCACAATTCAAAGGGGTTCCTTAGGGAAAGGGTGTAGTAATTGGTAAAGAGACTTGGTAGAGATACATCTCTGATTTCAAGGAGCACTTTTCTATGAATGAAAAGGAAAGAGGTAACTAATTGAAAAAAAAAATGCTTTGAGTTAAAGCACAATCTACCCTAGGATAGCTAGATTTAGAGTGGCTAATAAGCTGCAAATTGATTTTCAATTTACTATATATATATACTACAACTTAAAGTATGTCTATCATTGAGCTGAATTTGACCATCTCTTGCAAAGAGATTCTGCTACCCTCCATACATTTTAGGCGAGCAAACGCCCAATTTTGCCACATTCATGAAATCTAGTTTTACTATGTAATTACATATGTGAATGCTGTTCTTTGCCTAGTCTTATGTGATTTGGGGCCAATTGAAATATGCCATTTGAGCTTCTTGACATGAGGCAGTCTGAGGCAATGGAAACAACCCTAGAATTAAAGTCAAAATATTTATGTCTAAATTTCTTATTAGATCCTTATTGGATCCTCCAATTATTAAATCCTTAGTAAATCTATGATAGCCCCGGTTTCTTCATGTAAAATGAGATCAGAAACACAGCCTGGCCTTATCAAAGGAGATAATATTTGTGAAAGGTTTTAAGAAACTGTAAAACATTTTAGAAATATTATTTATCAATAATTCATTGTCAGCAGTTAATTTGCCTAAATTTTTTTATTTCACCTTTTCCTGAGTTGATTAAATAAAACATTCCTCTGGTATTATATATACAGCTTAATTGTTGGAATAAAAATCAATAAATAATAAAGCTTTCTAATTCTGCTGAGAATTTGTAAATATCATTGGCCCTCTGTATTTGCAGGCTCTGCCAACTGCAGATCGAAAATATTAGGAAAAAGATTCTAGAAAGTTCTGTAAAGCAAAACTTGACTTTGCCACTTGCCAGCAACCATTTACATAGCATTTACATTGTATTAGGTATCATAAGTAATCTAGAGATGATTTAAAGTTTATGTGAAGATGAAAATACTATGTCAATTTTATATAAGGGACTTGAGCATTCATAGATTTTGGTATCCACAGGGGTCCTGGAACCAATCCCTCCCCACTCCCCCCATACCCAGGGATAACTGTATATCTGCTTTATCAATCTGGAATATTTGTCAATCTGAAACTCTATTGTTTGATTCCTGCACTTGTGAATTTCCTGAACCAGTGAGGAAAATAGTTTAAGGGCATATACCCTTAGACTTACAAGTTTTTTTTTTCCCCAAGTAGAAACATTAAAAAGCAACTACCATCTCTTTATCACCATTATTTTCTAAAACCAAGACATCTTGAACATCTTCCTCCTCCCCCAGATAGGAATATAATCTCTTAAAGGAGGTCTGGATAACATGGTATAGTATACTTGAGAAAGAGAAGAGGAAAGGGGAGACCATTACGACTCAGAGAGAATAGTTAATTTTAAGAGACATTTGTGGCACAGGATGATAGAGAGTTTTGTAACACGAAGAGATATCAGAGAAGAGAAAAACTTCCTCCTGTTATAGTGATGAAGGCATCCTTTTTAAGATAGGGAGCAAAGTGGATGAGGCATGAATTGATTTCAGCAGCTTATAACCCAGTTCCTAACTGTGATTGGCAGGACAATTTAGATTCTACATAGATAGGATCGCAGAAATCCAGCCTAGATGTAGGAGTTTGATTACATTGGTCTTCTGGTTAAATTGGGAGACTTTCTTCACCTTATTTCCTCTAAAAAATATCTTTTCAAAATAAGATTACATTGCATAGCTGGTTCTCTTGCAATATGCTAAAATTCATTTCTTAATATATAACTAATATATAGTTATAACCTGTCACAGATAATTGGATATTTTGTCACCATTTGGTGTAGTTATCTCATATGATAGAAACAGTATTGAAATGGAAATCAGGAAACTTGTTTTCTATTCTCAACTACTAATTCGTTGACTTTGTGTAAGTCATTTGATCTTTCCAGAATAGAATTTTCATAATCTAAGCATAGTATGCTTCACAGTAGAGATTTTCAATAATTTTTGTTGAAATGAACTGAGTCAAATCAAGAAACTTTGAAAATTGGATTTGAGTTTTACAGTTCCTACTACCTCTAAAGTTCTATGATTCATTCAAGCAATACTTGTGGTTTGCTTTCACTGTACTATCTGCAAAGTTCTACTTGCATCTTTCACTTGTGTATTAACCACTGACTGGTCAGTTGACTTTCCTTATCACTCAGAGAGTTGGTTATATAGGAACATTTGGTATAAATTTTTACCACCCTCATTTCTTTATCTTTCTCTACTAATTATAGACTCACATATATTTGGGCTTTCCTAGATGGTTTAGAAATATGAAGCACCTACTTTACGTATTTGGGGGGAACTGACGGCTTTTCTGACTCATCTTCATTTAGAGTTTGTTCTTTTAAGGTCTTTAAAAATACATATATGTAGAAATAAAAACACACATGAAAACATATACAAGTGCATATGTATGTGTGTATAATATATATCATAAATATAATGTGTATTCATATATATGAATATTATACATTTCATTCCCTAAATTGTGATTTCTCCAGTATTCTCATTTTATATATGAAGATTCTGAGGCAAATGAAAGGTAAATGATTCTAAAATCACAAAGCTTATTACTGGCAGAAGTAAGAGTGTAACTTATTTACAGAAGCCAATCTGCATGCTTTTATGAGTACCATTTTATTTTTAATGAAAACCCTGTTATGTTACAAATTTGAATAGTTACAGAAATAAGAGCCAGTAATAACATTAATTTTGTTTAATCATAGCAGCAAACAATTTATTTTGGATTATATAAATTGATTAGGGATGAAACAGCATATCAATTAGCTATTGCTACATAATGAACCATCTCAAAACTCAGTGACTTCAAACAACACCCACTTATTTAATCATGATTCTATGGTTTGGCATTTTTGTCCAGCCTAAGCTAGGTAGTTCTTTTGGTTTTGACTGGGGTCATTCACATATCTGTGATCAGCTGCCAAACTGGATGGAGGCTGACTGGTCTAAAATGGCCTCAGCTAGGACAACCTGAATGTGCTTCATGTATTTGCATATCCTCCTAGGCTTGTTCATATAGTAGTCACAGGATTCCAAGAACAAGAGTGGAAGCATGCAAAATCTTTTGAGGACCAGGCTCAAAACTGGCCTGTTACTTCTGCTACATTTTATTGATCAAAGCAAGTCATAAAGCCAGCTCAGATTTAAGGGGTGGAGAAATAGTGGCAAAGTTACTATGCATAGGGGAGTGGATGCAGAAAGGAATAAGGAATTATGGTTGTTTGTGCAATTTCGTATGAACAACATTTTTGTAACTGTGGTACAAATTGGTTTAGTTTCATGGCTTCACTGAAAAGGGCTTAAGTGCCCAAATCACAGAACTGTTCCTTTTGGCACATCCTGGCATATATATACATATACCAAGTCCTGGCATGGATGCAGATGAACTGGTGATGAAAATGCAAATGATATAGCTGCTTCGGAAAACAGTTTGGCAGTTTCTTATAAAAATTTAATCATTTACACACCATACAGTAATCCTACTATTAGGTATTTAGCCAAGTGCAATGAAAACTTATGTTCTTACTGAAATATATGTTCCACCTTTTGTAAAAAACCTTCTATATTGAGAAAGCTAAATTCTGCAACTTAAAACCAAGGTTCATTTATTTCTGTCTCATTTACAATTTCAATACACTGTTCAATAGGCAGCCTTCTGGGTAGTGACTGAAGGTCCAGAATCTTTTCCACTCATTAAGGCCTTTAATTCCTTGATTATGTCTTTTGCATCTAAGTTGCAGATGGAAAAGTAGAAAGAATAGAGGTGAATTTGGCAAACTAAGGCCAGGGGCTTAATCTGTCCCCTCCCCCACTTCCTTGTTTTTATATAAAATTTTATTGGAACATGGCCATACCCATTTGTTTACACAATGACTATGGTTACATTTGTGTTATAATGACAGAGTTGAGTAGGTATGACAGAGACCATATGGTTCTCAAAGCCTAAAATGTTTACCGTCTAGCTGTTTATAGAAGAAGTCTGCCAACTCCTAAAGCAGAGGAATTTGTGATTTATAGGCCAAACCTGCAAGGTATCAATTTAAATGTGGCACTTAAGATGAAGTGTATTTCCCATCTCTGGATGGAGTTTTGTAATATTGCAGGGCAACATTATATGCCTTACTCACCTCTAGATTCTTATAACACATTCCCGACAAATCTATGAAATCCAATACATGTCGAATTGTAAGAGAATGTTAATGAGACACAGTTGTAAGTCATATGATATGAATTGTTCTTCCAGTAGTAAAAGAGGAGGATTTGCTCAGCTACACTGTCGTCTGATCCTTGCTGGGTTCAGTGTATTCACTTGAGCAGCATGAGGCTTGCTGTGATATCCAGACCTCATCCACTTACCAACTGGGCACAGTTTTCCCACAGTACCTTTCTTTACATATTCATCTAACTGCCAGTTAATAACTGCCATTTTCTGAAACTAGAACACCAAAGCTACTGCCATAGAGCTACATATTAGTATGTAGGTTTGGTTTATTTTTCAATATTTGTCTATACTAATGGCATCTCTATTAGTTAGAAAGTGTCGATATGTGAACAGCTATGATTACACTACATGAGAGAGACAAATGCATACTGTCCTTCATTTCTTTCCCATCTCCCTTACTTGCTTTTAACTTTATTGTATATAGGAATAGGAGACTAGAGCCAAAATAAAGCAGTTAATTAAGAGCCTCTCTCTGGAATAGAAATAGGACAAGCTATGACCCCTAGGCCAAATCTGTCTACTGCCTGTTTTTTATAAATAAAGTTTTATTGGAACACAGCCATGCACTTTTATTTTTGTATTGTCTATGGCTCCTTTAGCACTACAATGACAGAGTTGTGTAGTTGTGACACAGAGCATATAGCCCACAAAGCTTAGAATATTTACTATGCTGTCCTTTACATAAATATTTGTTGATCTCTGATAAGTTCATTTTGTTCAACAAGCCTCTTGAATACATGAATTTACCAATAAAAAAATCTCTTCAGTAATTTATTATGTATTATAAAAACAAATTCAGAAATTCTATGAACTGAATTTGCTTTATAAACAATAAGATGAGAACTTAATAAATGGTATGTTCTAAATCAAACCCTGGTTAGTCCTACAGCATGGTGGCATCAGATGAAAAACAGTAAATTGATTTTAGAAAAATATGGGAGGGATGAACCAAAAAGAAAATAGTATATTGAACTAGGCTCATCAACTAAACAAACATAGGATTTCTGCAGTTGGGGCTGAGTATTTGTAAGTATGTTTATGATTAGTATGAACACAGCTTAAAATTAGTTATAAAGGTATTCCAATGAAATAATAAGAGACATGCTCTATCTTATCTCTACTGCTAAAATTACTAGGCCAGAGATCATTGGTCAATGTTATCTCACTGAGTAGCTTCCTTTGCTGTTGCCATGGGACAAATTTCGCCTTATGTGGTAACAGATAGAATTGATTAGTTCTCACTAGAGAAGCATGGTATAGCAGTGTCTGAACATTCCTCTTCCAGAAGATGATTTGTATGATTTACGACAAAAGGATTCAACGAAAGCATTTTTTTTTCACTTTTGTCGTGAATTTTTTTACTTCTCATAAGTGCTTGTTACTTTGAATTATTTCTGTAAGAGATTGGAGAAAGCCTGCTTTCCAGGAATCCCATTAAGAAAAAGTTGTAATTGGAGGTCCTCATAGTTCATCATTTTGAGTTAAAAAGAAAGATAAATAAGTTCTGAGGCTATAATATACAGCATAGTGACTATATTAACAATACTGTATTGTATATTTTAAATTTGCTGAGAGTAGATATTAACAATTCTCATCACAAGGAAGAAAATTTGTAACTATATGAGGTGATTGATGGATGTTAACTAAACTTGTGGTAATCATTTGGTAATACATACATGTATCAAATCATTATGTTGTACACCTTAAACTAATAGAAAATTATATGTCAATTATATCTTAATAAAACTGGAAAAAATAGTCATAAAAAAGGAGAAGTTCACTAATGGGAGAAACCAAGTCATGTCAAAATTTGAACATGGATAAATTTGCTCTTTCCTCTAATACAGGGAGAATCTCTGCTGCTTAAAAAGTAGGAAATATTTCAAGGACAAGGGCCTCACTGGCAGAAGGCTAAAGAAATGATGTAATATCTGACTTTACATATTTTATTGAGTGGAAAATAAAAGGGATTTTTATCAAATGCTATCTCTGTATCCAGTGAGATGAGAAAACTTATTGTTCTACATAAATCTGTTAATATGGTAGATAACATTTGAGGATTTTCTAATATTAATCCAACATTGGATATTGAGGTAAACCCCGTATGGTCATGGTGTTATTTTGTTTATCAGTGCCTGTGCAGTAGGATTTTGTTTAGCATTTTTGCATATATATACACAAGTGAGGTGAATCTATAGTTTTTATTTTTTATAATGTCTTTGCCAAGTTTTGTGTCATTCTGGCCTCATGGAATGATTTGGGGCATACTATCTTTTTTCTCTCTTCTCTGGAAGAGACTTCAAATGTTGGATTCATGAGTTTATTAAAAATTGGTCAAATTTGCCTATCAAATTCTTCAGACTTTGTATTTTCTTTGTGCGTATTCTTTCTGTGTATTTTCTTCAAGGAATATGTTATATTTATGTTCAAACTATAATAATAAAAAAGCTGAAGTACCTATGTTAATATCAGACAAAGTTGACTTTAGTATAAGAAATATCAATGATAAAGGTAACATTTCCCAATGATAAAAGAGTAAATTTACCATATGCTAACACATATATATGAAATCTAAGAGAAAAAAAAAGGTCATGAAGAACCTAGGGGTAAGACGGGAATAAAGACACAGACCTACTAGAGCATGGATTTGAGGATATGGGGAGGGGGAGGGGTAGGCTGTGACGAGGTGAGAGAGTGACATGGACATATATACACTACCAAGCGTAAAGTGGATAGCTAGTAGGAAGCAGCCGCGTAGCACAGGGAGATGAGCTGGGTGGTTTGTGACCACCTAAAGGGGTGGGATAGAGAGGGTGGGAGGGAGGGAGTCGCAGGAGGGAAGAGAAATGAGAACATGTGTATATGTATAACTGATTCATTTTGTTATAAAGCAGAAACTAGCACACCATTGTAAAGCAATTATACTTCAATAAAGATGTAAAAAAAAAAAAGTAAATCAAGAACTATAACAAACCTAAATGTGTATGCCCCAAAAATAAAAGCTTTAAAACACATGAGGCAAACACTGACAAACCTGAAAGGAGAAATAGATAAATCCACAATTAAAATTGGTAATTTGAGTATTCCTCTGTCAGTAATAGATCAAGCAGAAAGAAGGTCAGGAAGTAGGTAGAATACTTGAACAACACTCTCAACCAATTAAACCTAATTAACATTTATAGAACACTACACCAGGCAACTGCAGAATACACAGTACTTTCTATTGCACATGGAACATTAACCATAGAACATATGCTTGGCCATAAAAGTCAATAAATTTAAAAGAATTGAAATCACTCAAAGTATATTCTCTGAAACTATAAAACTAAGTTAGAAATAAACAAAAATATATCTGGAAAACAACTCATGGTTCAAAGAAGAAATTACAAGGGAAATTAGAAAATAAATGAAAATAAAAACAAAACCTATTAAAATTTGTGGGTTGCAGCAAAAGCAGTACGTCAAGGAAAATTTGTGCTTTAGATACTTATATCAGAAGAAAAGTTTGAGACCAGTGATCTAGGCTTCTAAGCTTGCAACTTTAAAACTCAAAAAACTAAATTTAAACCAAAAAGATGGAAGGAAAGAAGCAATAAAGGTAAGAGTAGGAATAAAAGACATAGAAAACTATAGAAGATGGAGAAAATCAATGTAATAAGGAGCAATCAACTTGAATGGCAACACTCAAGCCTCCTCAAATTGATAGTCACAAATATCTATTAATTATATGCATGTGAAATTTATACATCACTAAGCTTTTGCTGATTTTGTTTATATGTCATTTAGTTTAAAAGGTTTAGACATTGACATGCTAAAATGTAGGATACGAGATGTTATTTTATGATTCTGGGATTAACATTTTATGTAATACTGACTTATTTTTCTCACTTTTTATAAAGGTCATGTTTATGATGAAGCTCATTTATCTACCATCTAAGCATGTTATAAAGCTGAGACCCTTGTTTAGAATCATGAACCTGGAAAATAAATAGATTTCAGCTTTCCTAGTTGTCTTTAATATCTGTATAAGGAAAGATAGTTTTGCTAAAAATTTATGGACTGAATCTATTTGGATTTTTTTTTAAATAGTACTTAACGCAGGTATTCATTTAATGTATATGGACATAAATATTGCCAAATGATGACAAGAGCAGTGCTACTCAGTGTCACCTACAAACTAGCAGCATCACCATCACCTAGGAGCTTTATAGAAATGCAAATTCTCTTGTCCAATCCCAAACCTGGTCCCCAGAAGTCTGTTATAATAAGCTCTCCTGGTGATTCTTAGGCATGCCAACATAAGAAACACTGGCTTAGAGCCTCTCAAACATGGTAGTTACCAATGTCTACTAGATTTTTACCCAAGTGGTCTGCTATGCAGAAACCTCAAAATCTATTAGATTTCTAATAGAAAGCCAATGCAAGATTAGTTAAATAACTCTTCTCTGTTCCTGGATTTTGCAAGAGGACAGGTAAATATCAAGATACATGTGATTTTATGTTATGTGGTTGAAATAAAATGTCCCAAGAGCAGATTTCTTTACTCTCTCAGAAACATGTTTAACTAAAGTCCTTGGTGTTTTTACTTTTCTTTCCCCTCCTTATCCCTTCCTCTTCAACATCTCCTGTTCATGGAGGAATACCATTCACCACTTGACAACAAAAATGCCACTTACTTTTCTAATCCAAATATAAAATATAAGCTGAGGATCATAAAAGTAGAATCTCCTTTCTCAAAATATTATAGTGTTAGTATTATGATCTTTTAAACCAAAAGGCATATGAACAAAATTAGGGAAAGCTTAGTGATGCATTAATTTCACATGTTATATATTAATATGCTGGGCATTTGTGACTATTGCTATGAGGGGCTTGAGTGTTGTCCTTCAAGTTGATTCCTACTTACGTTGAGATGTCATTACTTTTCGTTAGTTAATACTTTGAGCTTTTGGGTATCATGTAGAAATTACATATTCTGCGCAAAAATCTCTCTTTATATTTTTATGTCTAAAGTCCCTTGCTTTGATGTGTGTTTTGTTTATGCTGAGGAAATTAGTTCAGTGTGCAGTAAGAGAGAGGGGAGGGAAAGAGTCCAGTGTTGTTATTTCTAATCTCTCACACTCTTGTCAGACCTAATGTTAAAAGCTACATTTCTTAACCTTGCAGAGGAAAACAGAAAACATTGTGTGTCTACCAGCCACACTGAAAGTAAAGTAAATTAGTTATGCAGCAAAACTATTTTCCAACTATAATTTCACTGTATTGTATTACTTGAATTTGCCTACTGGCAAAAGAGTGATTGTCAGTTTGTATGAAATTTTGTAGTGTTAGCTTTAAATGAGAAAAAGCAGCAAAATTATATAATCACTAAGAGCAGTATTTCAAAGCAGTATTTACTGATAGAACTTTTTTGTGCCCTGTTCAACCATAATTCATTCACCCTTTGAATAGAAAGTGGGAATGACTGATTCCTTTGGGAAGCAGACTTTATCATGAAACATGTTTGCACTATATGGTAAGTAATAACAACAGTCCCTTTATATAAAGCCCCCTTCTTCTGAATGAGGCAAAATGGTTTGTGCACAGGATCTTCAGAATCCTCCCAGAATCTCAATGAGGAAAGGAGCAAGTTCTCTGTACTTCTATTGCAAATACCTGGAACACAAAAAAATGACAGAAAAAAACACCAAAAAATTGAATCCAGGTCTAATATACTGTTCGTGTTATTTCTAATTGTTAATGTGAAGGAAACATGCATTAAATTGGAAAGTTATAAAAATAAGTTATATTTGTTGCATGGATAGAACTAAGTGTGTTTCTGTGCTGGGAAAAGAACTAAAAATTAATCCCACTCTTATTGGGTCCTTCTGATTAAAAAATTGGAATTATCTATGGCTTAATTCTATCTTGAATTGGAAAATGTATGAAAATTTATGAAATTGTACAATTTTAGAATTAGGAAGTAATTTATTTATTTGTGAGGTGATCACAGTGCTTGACACAGAGTAGGTATTCAGATTTGCAGAGCAATGCTCAGGAATACTAAATGATGTGGTCTGGGTCCCACAATTAGTTGCAACAGTCCTAGAGCTCCTGCTTAGTGGTCAGATGCTCCTTCCTTTTAGAAGACATAAAAATTAACTCCATGAAATGAATCTTTGAAGAAGCTAACTGATAGCAAAACACCAAAACCATCTTTATAATAAAGTCATACAAAACCGTAAAGGGAATTTGGAGTTAGAAGAAAGATTACAGTGAAACAGAATAGGCAACAAGGTAACTATATCTGACAGCCAGATAGGCAGTTGTACTTGACGTTATGTAGTTTGAGATCTTGAAAACTAATTGATTTTTTTCTAATTTAATGATATTTTCCAGTGATTTCAATTCTTTTCAAATGTCTTATATTTGACTGATTAGCAATTGGCAGTGGAATTTTTTAAATTAGTTTGAAAATTTCTGCTATATACATTTTTGATTTAGAAATGAACACTTGTTTTGCTGAAATGATTCTGTGATTCACCTATGATTTATATTTTGATAATGTTTATTAGCTTTGAAAGACAGGAAAATATAGCATAAAAGCAAAAGCAACTCATGATACCCCAACCAGATAACACCATTTTTTAAAACACAGTACATTTACATGATTAAAAAATTCAAACAGTATAGAAATTCTGTTTTCATTTTTGGGGGTATATACTCAGAAGTGGAATTGCTGGATCGTATGGCAGATCTATTTTTTTTTTTTTTTTTTGCGGTATGCGGGCCTCTCACTGTTGTGGCCTCTCCCGTTGCGGAGCACAGCCTCCGGACGCGCAGGCTCAGCGGCCATGGCTCACGGGCCCAGCCACTCCGCGGCATGTGGGATCCTCCCAGACCGGGGCACGAACCCATGTCCCCTGCATCGGCAGGCGGACTCTCAACCACTGCGCCACCAGGGGAGCCCTATTTTTAATTATTTGAGGAATCTCCATTTTGTTTTCCACTGTGGTTAGACCAATTTACATTCCCACCAACAGTGTATCAGTGTTCCTTTTTTTTACCACATCCTTGCCAGTGCCTGTTGTCTCTTGTCTTCCTCATGATACCATTTAACAGACATGAGGTGATACATCATTGTGGCTTTGACTTGCATTTCCCTGTTAATTAAGTGATGTTGGGAACATTTTCAGGTACCTGTTGACCATTTGAAAATATTTGGAAAAATGTCTGTTTACCTCTGCCCAATTTTCAATCAGATTTTTTTTTTTTTTTGATTACTATGACTTCTTTACATGTTTGGGATATTAACTCCTTATCAGTTAGGTGATATGCAAACATTTTCGCCCATTCCATAGGTTGCCTTTTGATTTTGTTGTTGGTTTCCGTTGCTGTGCTGAAGCATTTTAGTTTCAGGTAGTTCCAGTTGTCTATTTTTGCTTTTATTGCCTTTGCTTTTGATGTCAAACCTAAAAAAATCATTGCCAAAACCAATGTCAGGGAGCTTACCCCCCTATGTTTTATTCTAGGAGTTTTATGGTTCAGGGCTTACATTCAGGTCTTTATCCAATTTGAATTGATTTTTGTGTATGGTATAAGATAGGGATCCACTTTCATTTGCACGTGGCCTTCCAATTTTTCCTCATCACCATTTATTGATGAGACTGTCCTTTCCCTGTGTAGAGATTGCATTGAATCCATAGATGGCTTTGGGTACTATGGATATTTTAACAGTATTGGTTCTTTCCAATGTATGAGCAGATAATATCTTTCCATTTATTTCTGTCTTTTTCAGTTTTTCTCATCAGTGTCTTATAGATTTCAGTGTACAGGTCTTTCACCTCCTTGTTAAATTTATTCCTAGTTTTTCTCTTTTTTAATGCTATTGTAAATGTGATTGTTTTCTTAGTTTCTCTTTCTGATAGTTTGTTGTTAGTGTACAGAAATATAACTGATTTTTGTATATTGCTTTTGTATCCTGCAAATTTGCTGAATTAATTGACTAGTTTTAACAGATTTTTGGTGGACTCTAGCGTTTTCTGCATATGACATCATATCATCTGCAAATAGTAACAATTTTGCTTCTTCCTTTCCTATTTAGATGCATTTTATTTATTTTTCTTGCCTAATAACTCTGGTTAGACCTTACAGTTCTATATTGAATAAAAGTGGTGAGAGTGGGCATCCATGGCTTTTTCCTGATTTTAGAGGAAAAGTTTTCAGTTTTTCACTATTGAGTATGATGTTAACTGTGGGCATAGATGCTTTTTTATAGGTGAAGACTTTCCCTTATGTTCTTTGCATGCTGGAATCTTTTATCCTGAATGTGTTTTGAATTATTTCAAATACGATTTCTTTAACTGTTGAGATGATCACATGACTTTTCTCTTTATTCTGTTAATATTGTGATAAAACATTGATTTATTTATAGTAAATCAACCTCAGATCCTCAAAACAGTCTTGGACATTTGTTTTTTCCTTTCTATATTTGCTGTATTCAATTTGCATATATATTTAAAAGATTTTCTGCATTTATATTTATAGGGAATTTTGGTCTATAGCATTTCTTTTTCTTTTTTCCTTTGTAATGTTTTTGATTTTGCTATCAGTGTATTTCTGGCCTTATAAAATGAACTGGGGATTATCCTTTCTTTCTATATTTTCTGGATGAGTTGCTGTAGGCTTTGTACTATTCTTCCTTAAATATTTGATCTCTGTCTCCAGTAGAAAACATCTGGTCATGGAGGTTTTTCTGGGGATGTTTTCAATTGCAAATTTTATTTCTTTAATTAATATAATACTTTAAGATTTTTAATTTATTCTTGTGATGGTCTTAGTAATTTATTTTTTTAGGATATTTTTACATTTCATGTTGTTCATTGAATATTGGCATAAGATTGTTCATAATATTATTTTATATTCTTCTGAAGATCTATAGGATCTATAGAAATTCTTTGATTCTAGATATTCATGAGTTGTATTATAAGTTTATCCATTTTTATTAAAAATTTTCAGGAATAAACTCTTGACTTTGCTGTCTTTTTTCTGTTATTTACTCTTTCACTGATTTCTGTGATTATTTACAAATATTCTTTTTATTTTCACTACCTATTTTTTTTTTTTAGTTTCATAAACTGAGAGCTGAGTTTATTGACTTTGAACCTTTGTTTTTACTCGATTCATGAAGCTATAAATTTTCTTCTTATCACTGCTTTTGCTGCATTCCACAGATATTATTTTTTGCCTTTTCATTTTGATTTAGCAAAATTGTTTTCTAATTTCCTGAGTGAATTCTTCTTTGATACATGAGATAGAACTATGATGTTTAATATACTGTCTTAGGGACCTACCTAGTAGTTTACAGTTACTGATTTTTAATTTAATTGTGTCTTAGTCTGAGAATATATCCTTGGACCATTCTTTTCTTGGAAATTTATTATGGAGTGTTTTGTCTATGTAAAAATATGCATTTGTGCAGTTTTTGGTGTAGTATCCTATAGCTGTCAAACAGATTATATTTGTTGTTAGTGTTCTTTAAGTATTCTATAGTCTTACTTATTAGCTGTCTGTCTGTTTTATTAGTTTTACAAGAGGAGTTTGGAGTAATTAACTGTAATTTTGGATATATATTTTTCTCTTCAGTTTTATTTTTCTTTATTTTTAAGTTATATTATGATTTGCATACATATTATAATTGATATTTTTTAACATCTTTATTGGAGTATAATTGCTTTACAACGTTGTGTTAGTTTCTACTGTATAACAAAGTGAATCAGCTATATGTATACATATATACCCGTATCCCCTCCCTCTTGTGTCTCGCTCCCACCCTCCCTGTCACACCCCTCTAGGTGGTCATAAAGCACCGAGCTAATCTCCCTGTGTTATGTGGCTGCTCCCCACTAGCTATTTTACATTTGGTAGTGTACATACGTCCTTGCCACTCTCTCACTTTGTCCCAGCTTACCCTTCCCCCTCCCTGTGTCCTCAAGTCCATTCCCCACGTCTGCGTCTTTATTCCTGACCTGCCCCTAGGTTCTTCAGAATCAGTTTTTTTCTTTTTTTCCTTTTTTAGATTCCATATATATGTGTTAGCATACGTATTTGTTTTTCTCTTTCTAACTTACTTCACTCTGTATGACAGACTCTAGGTCCATCCACCTCACTACAAATAACTCAATTTCGTTTCTTTTTATGGCTGAGTAATATTCCATTGTATATAGGTACCACATCTTTTTTATCCATTCCTCTGTCGATGGACACTTAAGTTGCTTCCATGTCCTAGCTATTGTAAATAGTGATGCAATGAACATTGTGGTACATGACTCTTTTTGAATTATGGTTTTCTCAGAGTATATGCCCAGTAGTGGGATTGCTGGGTCGTATGGTAGTTCTATTTTTAGTTTTTTAAGGAACCTCCATACTGTTCTCCACAGTGGCTGTATCAAGTTACATTCCCACCAACAGTGCAAGAGGGTTCCCTTTTCCCCACACCTTCTCCAGCGTTTATTGTTTGTAGATTTTTTTGCTGGTGGCCATGCTGACTGGTGTGAGATGATACCTCATTGTAGTTTTGATTAATATTTCTCCAGTGATTAGTGATGTTGAGCATCCTTTCATGTGTTTATGGCAATCTGTATATCTTCTTTGGAGAAATGTCTGTTTAGGTCTTCTGCCCATTTTTGGATTGGGATGTTTGTTTTTTAGATATTGAGCTGCAAGAGCTGCTTGTATATTTTGCAGACTAATCCTTTGTTGGTTTCTTCATTTGCAAATATTTTCTCCGATTCTGAGAGTTGTCTCTTCATCTTGCTTTTGGTTTCCTTTGCTGTGCAAAAGCTTTGAAGTTTCGTTAGGTCCCATTTCTTTATTTTTGTTTTTACTTCCATTTCTCTAGGAGTTGGGTAAAAAAGGAACTTACTGTGATTTATGTCATAGAGTTTTCTGCCTAAGTTTTCCTCTAATAGTTTTATAGTATCTGGCCTTACATTTAGGTCTTTAATGCATTTTGAGTTTATTTCTATGTATGGTGTTAGGGAGTGTTCTAATTTCATTCTTTTACATGTGGCTGTCCAGTTTTCCTAGCATCAATTATTGAAGAGGGTGTCTTTTCTCCATTGTATATTCTTGCCTCCTTTATCAAAAATAAGGCGACCATATGTGCATGGGTTTATCTCTGGGCTTTCTATCCTGTTCCATTGATCTTTATTTCTGTTTTTGTGCCAGTACCATACTGTCTTGATTACTGTAGCTGTGTAATATAGTCTAAAGTCCAGGAGACTGATTCCTCCAGCTCCATTTTCCTTTCTCAAGATTGATTTGGCTATTCAGAGTCTTTTGTGTTTCCATACAAATTGTGAAGCTTTTTGTTCTAATGCTGTAAAAAATGTCATTGGTAGTTTGATAGGGATTGCATTGAATGTGTAGATTGCTTTGGGTTGTATAGTCATTTTTACAATGTTGATTCTTGCAATCCAAGAACAGGTGGTACATCTCTCCATCTGTTTGTATCATATTTAAATTCTTTCATCAGTGTCATAGTTTCCTGCATACAGGTCTTTTGTCTCCTTAGGTAGGTTTATTCCTAGGTATCTTACACTTTGTGTTACAGTGGTAAATTGGAGTGTTTCCTTAATTTCTCTTTCAGATTTTTCATTCTTAGTGTATAGGAATGCAAGAGATTTCTGTGCATTAATTTTGTATCCTGCTACTTTATCAAATTCATGGATCAGTTCTGGTAGTTTTCTGCTATCATCGTTAGGTTTCTCTCTATATAGTATCATGTCATCTGCAAATAGTGACAGCTTTACTTATTTTCCAATTTAGATTCCTTTTATTTCGTTTTCTTTTCTGATTGTTGTGGCTAAAACTTCCAAAACTATGTTGAATAATAGTGGAGAGAGTGGACAACCTTGTCTTGCTCCTGATCTTAGAGGAAATGGTTTCAGTGTTTCACCCCTGAGAACAATGTTGCCTGTGGCTTTGTCATATATGGCCTTTATTATGTTGAGGTAATTTTGCTATATGCCTCCTTCTGGAAGGTTTTTATCATAAATGCGTGTTGAATTTTGTCAAATGCTTTTTCTGCATCTAATGAGATGATCATATGCTTTTTGTCCTTGAATCTGTTAATATGGTTTATCACATTGATTTATTTGCATATATTGAAGAATCCTTGCCTTCCTGGGACAAACACCACTTGATCATGGTGTATGATCCTTTTAATGTGCTGTTGGATTCTGTTTGCTAGTATTTTGTTGAGGATTTCTGCACCTATGTTCATCAGTGATATTGGCCTGTAGTTTTCTTTTTTTGTGACATCATTGTCTCGTTTTGGTATCAGGGTGATGCTGGCCTCGTAGAATGAGTTGGGAGTGTTCCTTCCTCTGCTATACTTTGCAAGAGTTTGAGAAGGTTAGGTGTTAGCTCTTGTCTAAATGTTTGATAGAATTCTCCTGTGAAGCCATCTGGTCCTGGGCTTTTGTTTTTTGGAAGATTTTTAATCACAGTTTCAATTTCAGTGCTTGTGATTGGTCTGTTCATATTTTCTATTTCTTCCTGGTTCAGTCTTGCAAGGTTTTGCATTTTTAAGAATTTGTCCATTTCTTCCATGTTGTCCATTTTATTGGCATATAGTTGCTTGTAGTAGTCTCTCATGATCCTTTGTATTTCTTCAGTGTCAGTTGTTACTTCTCCTTTTTTATTTCTAATTCTATTGCTTTGAGTCTTCTCCCTTTTTTTCTTGATGAGTCTGGCTAATGGTTTATCAATTTTATTTATCTTCTCAAAGAACCAGCTTTTAGTTTTATTGATCTTTGGTATTGTTTCCTTTATTACTTTTTCATTTATTTCTTATCTGATCTTTATGATTTCTTTCCTTCTGCTAACTTGGGTTTTTTTTGTTCTTCTTTCTCTAATTGCTTTAGGTGTAAAGTTAGGTTGTTTATTTGAGATATTTCTTGTTTCTTGAGGTAGGATTGTATTACTAAACTTCCATCTTAGAACTGCTTTTGCTGCATTCCATAAGTTTTGAGTCGTCCTCTTTTTATTGTCATTTGTTTCTAGGTATTTTTTGGTTTCCTCTCTGATTTCTTCAGTGATCTCTTGGTTATTTTGTAGTGTATTGTTTAGCCTCCATGTGTTTGTATATTTTACAGAGTTTTTCCTGTAATTGATAGCTCATCTCACAGCGTTGTGGTCAGAAGAGATACTTGATACAATTTCAGTTTTCTTAAGTTTAGCAACGATTTCTTTGTTACCCAAGATATGATCTATCCTGGAGAATGTTCCATGAGCACTTGAGAGGAAAGTGTATTCTGGTTTTATTGGATGGAATGTCCTATAAATAACAATTAAGTCATCTTGTTTAATATATCATTTAGAGCTTCTCTTTCCTTATTTTTTTTTCATTTTGGTTGATCTATTCATTGGTGAAAGTGGGGTGTTAAAGTCCCCTACTATGATTGTGTTACTGTCAATTTCCGCTTTTATGGCTCTTAGCATTTGCCTTATGTATTGAGGTGCTCCTATGTTGGTTGTATAAATATTTACAATTGTTATATTTTCTTGGATTGATCCCTTGATCATTATGTAGTGTCCTTTTTTTCTCTCATAAACGTCTTTATTTTGAAGTCTATTTTGTCTGATATGAGAATTGCTACTCCAGCTTTCTTTTGATTTCCACTTGCATGGAATATTTTTTTCTATCCTTCACTTTCTGTCTGTATGGGTCCCTAGGTCTGAAGTGGGTCTGTTGTAGACAGCTTATATATGGGTCTTGTTTTTGTATCCATTCAGCCAGTCTATGTCTTTGGGTTGGAGCATTTAATCCATTTACATTTAAAGTAGTTATCGATATGTATGTTCCTATTCCCATTTTCTTAATTGTTTTGGGTTTGTTATTGTAGGTCTTTTCCTTCTCTTGTGTTTCCTGCCTAGAGAAATTCCTTTAGCATTTGTTGTAAAGCTGGTTTGGTGGTGCTGAATTCTCTTAGCTTTTGCTTGTCTGTAAAGTTTTTTATTTCTCCATCAAATATGAATGAGATCCTTGCTGGGTAGAATAATCTTGGTTGTAGGTTTTTTCCTTTCATCACTTTAAATATGTCCTGCCACTCCCTTCTGGCTTCTAGAGTTTCTGATCAAAGATTAGCTCTTAACCTTATGGGGTTTCCTTTGTGTGTTATTTGTTGGTTTTCCCTTGCTGCTTTTAATATTTTTTCTTTGTATTTAATTTTTGATAGTTTTATTAATATGTGTCTTGGCATGTTTCTCTTTGGATTTATCCTGCATGGGACTCTCTGTACTTCCTGGACTTGATTAACTCTTTTCTTTTCCCAAATTAGGGAAGTTTTCAACTATAATCTGTTGAAATGTTTTCTCGGTCCCTTTCTTTTTCTCTTCTTCTGGGACCCCCGTATTTTGAATGTTGGTGCATTTAATGTTGTCCCAGAGGTCTCTGAGTCTGTCCTCAATTCTTTTCATTCTTTTTATTCTGCTCTGCTTTAGTAATTTCCACTATTTTATCTTCCAGGTCACTTATCCGTTCTTCTACCTCAGTTATTCTGCTACTGATTCCTTCTAGAGACTTTTTATTTTCATTTAATATGTTGTTCATCATTGTTTGCTTTTGCTCTTTAGTTCTTCTAGGTCCTTGTTAAATGTTTCTTGTATTTTCTCCATTCTATTTCCAAGATTTTGGATCATCTTTACTGTCATTACTCTGAATTCGTTTTCAGGTATACTGCCTGTTTCCTCTTAACTTGTTTGGTCTGGTGTGTTTTAACTTGCTCCTGCATCTGCTGTGTGTTTCTCTGTCTTCTCATTTTGCTTAACCTACTGTGTTTGCGGTCTCCTTTTTTCAGGCTGAAGGTTCGTAGTTCCTGTTGTTTCTTGTGTCTGCCCCCAGTGGCTGTGGTTGGTTTTGTGGGTTCTGTTGGCTTCCTGGTGGAGGGGACTAGTGCCTGTGTTCTGGTGGATGAGGCTGTATCTTGTCTTTCTGGTTGGTACGACTGCGTCTGGTGGTGTGTTTTTTTGGTGTCTGTGACCTTATTATGATGTCGGCAGCCTCTTTGCTAATGGTTGTGTTCCTGTCTTGTTAGTTGTTTGGCATGGGCTGTCCAACACTGTAGCTTGCTGGTCGTTCAGTAGTGCTGGGTCTTACCATTGAGATGGAGATCTGTGGGAGAGCTTTCACCATTTGATATTACGTGGAGCTGGGAAGTCTCTGGTGTACCAGTGTCCTTCACTCCGCTCTCCCACCTCAGGCACAGTTCTGACACCCGCCTGGAGCACCAAGACCCTGTGAGCCACATTGCTCAGAATTAAAGGGAGAAAATAAGAAAGAAAGAAGAAATGAAAAATAAAATAAAATTTATTAAAATAAAAAATTATTAAAAATAAAAAATTAAGTAATAAAAAAAGGAAAAAAAGGAGAAAGAAGAGAGCAACCAAACATAAAAGAAATCCACTAATGATAACAAGCGCTAAAAACTATACTAAAGAAAAAATAATAAAATGGGCAGACAGAACCCTAGGACAGATGGTAAAAGCAAAGCTATACAGACAAAATCACACAAAGAAGCATACACATACACGCTCACAAAAAGAGAAAAAGAAAAAATATATATATATTTTTTAAAAAAAAAAGGAAGAGAGCAACCAAATTAATAAAGAAATCTACTAAAGATTATATACTCTAAATATTAAACTAATATAAACATAAAACCAGAAACCAATTAGATGCAGAAAGCAAACCCCAAGTCTACAGTTGCTCCCAAAGTCCACTGCCTCAATTTGGGGATGATTCATTGTATATTCAGGTATTCCAGATATGCAGGGTACATCAAGTTGATTGTGGAGATTTAATCCGCTGCTCCTGAGGCTGCTGGGAGAGATTTCCCTTTCTCTTCTTTGTTTGCACCACTCCTGGGGTTCAGCTTTGGATTTGGCCCTGCCTCTGCATGTAGGTCGCCTGAGGGCGTCTGTTCCCTGCCCAGAGAAGACAGGGTTAAAGGAGCAGCTGATTAGGGGCTCTGGCTCACTCAGGCCTGCGGGAGAGAGGGGTACGGAATGTAGGCGAGCCTGTGGTGGCAGAGGCTGGCATGACATTGCAACGGACTGAGGCGGGCCATGTGTTCTCCTACTGAGGTTGTCTCTGGGTCACAGGACCCTGGCAGTGGTGGGCTGCATAGGTCCCCGGGAGGGGCGGTGTGGATAGTGACCTGTCCTTGCACACAGGCTTCTTGGTGGCTGTAGCAGCAGCGTTAGCGTCTCATGCCTGTCTGTGGAGCTCATTTAGGCGGTGCTCTGTATCCCCTTCCCTCATGCACCCCGAAACAATGGTCTCTTGCCTCTTTGGCAGTTCCAGACTTTTTCCCAGACTCCCTCCCAGCTAGCTGTGTTGCACTAACCCCCTTCAGGTTGTGTTCATGCAGCCAACCCCAGTCCTCTCCCTGGGATCTGGCTTCTGAAGCCTGAGCCTCAGCTTCCATCCCCACCCGCCCTGGCCGGTGAGCAGACAAGCCTCTCGGGCTGGTGAGTACTGGTTGGCACTGGTCCTCTGTGCGGGAATCTCCGCTTTGCCCTCTACACCACTATTGCTGTGCTCTCCTCCGTGGCTCCGAAGCTCCCCCCCACCCCGCCCATCCCCCTTCTCCGCCAGTGAAGGGGCTTCCTAGTGTGTGGAAACTTTTCCTTCTTCACTGCTCCCTCCCAGAGGTGCAGGTCCTGTTCCGATTCTTTTGTCTCTGTTTTTTCTTTTTTCTTTTGCCCTACCCAGGTACATGGGAATTTTCTTGCCTTTTGGGAAGTCTGAGGTCTTCTGCAGCGTTCAGTAGGTGTTCTGTAGGAGTTGTTCCACATGTAGATGTATTTCTGATGTATCTGTGGGGTGGAAGGTGATCTCCACCTCTTACTCCTCTGCCACCTTGACGGTCTCCTCTGATACGTTTTCTTGATAAATTTACACTATTATTAGTATGAAATTTCCTTTATATTTCTGGTAATATTTTTTCTCCTGCAGCCTGTTTCATTTAAACTAATATAGTCTCTCTTAAATTGATATAGCTTTCTTGTTATTTGTGTTTGCATTGTAAACATTTTCTCTCTTTTCACATTTAACTTATATCTGACTTTTCATTAACAGCTGTCCCTTATAGGAAACTTACAATTTAGTCTTATTTATATCCAGTGTGAAAATATCTACCTCTTAATTAGTGTGTTTAGGAATTTTTGAATGCAGTTACTACTAGGTGAGATTTCAGTATCCCTTCTTATTTGTTTTCTATTTGTCCAGTCTGTTCTTAATTACTTTTTCCTTCTTTAGTGCCTGTGATGGTTGGTTTTATATATCACCTTCGTGAGACTGTACTTCTCAGTTATTCTATCAAACACTATTCTAGGTGTTACTGTGTGGATATTTTGTAGATGTGATTAACATCTACAATCAGTTGAATTTAGGTAAGGTTTATTATCCTTGATAATCTGGGTAGGCCTCATACAATCGGTTGAAAGACCTTAAGAAGAAAACTGAGGTTTCCCTGAAGAAAAATAAACTTTTCCTGTGGACTACAGTGTCTGCTCCTACTTGAGAATTTCCAGCATACCATCCTGCCCTACAGAATTTAGACTTACCTACCCATACTCTACAATTGCATAAACCAATTCCTTGAAATGAATTTCCTTCTCTCTATATGTATGTTTACACACACGTGTATAAACACGTGCACATATACATATACACACATTCATGCATACGTACCATATATATATACGTATAGTACATACATTACAAAATATATATATATGTAATTATGTTTCTTTGGTAGAACACTAACCGGTACAGATTTTGTTTCCAAGAGTGTTTCTAGAGGAGTAGAATCTTAAGGCTGAGTTCTTTGAATTGGTTCTGAGTTTTCTAAATTGGTTCTAGGTTTTAAAAAATTGGTTTTCTAATATGAGTATATTAAAGGCACTAATAACTCTATTCCCAGTGTTAAAGATGGCACTCGTAATCTATAGTATGATATGGTAATAGAGATAAGTGAAATATCATCATTGGATACTACTAATCAAATACTGTTGTGGATTGAATCTCCCTAAAGTTCATATATTAAAACCTAATTCTTAATGTGATGGTATTTGTTGGTAGGGACTTTAGGAGGTAATTAGGTCATTTGGAGTTGGAGCCTTTGGGAGATAACTAAGAGGGTGAAGCTCTCATGAATGGGATTACTGCCATTATAAGAATACGAGAGGTTAGCAGTCTGCAGTTCAGAAGAAGGTCCTTGCTAATACCCAGCCATGCTGTCACCTGATCTTAGAATTCTAGCCTCCAGAACTGTGAGAAATAAATTTTGCTGTTTATAAGTCACCCAGTCTATGGCATTTTTCTACAGCAGAAGTGAATAAGATAAATACAAATAGGAGGCAAGGTGACCCCATATTCAAAATTGAAACCATGATTTCCAGTTTTAAATTTTATATATACAGTTTATAGCATTTAATACTTCTACAGTCAATGAGAATAATAGTTCAATTATACTGACCATATTTAAAAATGGGAGTTAAAGATAAGCTATCACTTTATGTTAGCTTTATCATTTTTGTTACTTCTACTTTGTTTACTTACCCTTTGTAGTATTTATTCTTCTGTGTTTCCTTCAAAGTGTTAAACAACTTACATTTATTCATGTCTGAAATTTGTAGGGAATCCCATATTCAGCCTGCTACTTCTGCAATGTGGTACTACATTTTTAAACTTAATTCGTAATCTCTTCATACTCTTCAACTAAACAAGCACAGCAGATGTTTTATCTCAAGTTCCTCTCCAAGTTGAATAATCCCCAAATCATGAAGTCAAAACGAATGATAAATCGTGTGTTAATATTTAGTGTGTGATATTTCAGTGTGCATATAGTATGTTACCATAGGTTTTCAAAGTAAGTTTGAATAAAACTTTGTGTAATGATTCAAGCTCCTTCCATGGTTCTCAAGAGTTCTGTGACATATCTTTTGGTGTAAATAATCTCTTAGGACCCTCCTTTGCAATACATTGACTCTAAATTTTCATGTTTAAAAAAGCCTAGATTTCAAAAATAAACAAACCATGGCTGATAACTATTCTTTGACTTGCTGTGTTAACCACAATTCCAGCTTCATACATAATATGTAGTTTTTATATTGAACTTTCACTTTAAGATTAGTCCCTGAATTTTCTAAGCAGTAGAAATAGATGAGGGAGTTAATATGACAAGTGTTGATTTAGTAGGCTCCAATGGAGAGTGAATATTCTTCTTGACTATGTGCCTAATACTTTGGAAGGCATAGCATTTGCCTGAGGCCTATAAACATTGAACTTTTGGTTCAAAATGCTAGAATACATATTATGCAATTTTTTATGTGTGCTTGATTTAAAATAAAATAAAATTCTATAGAGGTTTTCCTCATTAATCTGCCCACTTTGATTCAGCCAACTCTGGTTCAGAGCTTTGAAGTGATTTGCTGACATAAGTAAGCATTGATGGGCATCAGTACTTGAAACTCGGGGGTAATATATTCTGACTTTGCTTTCGAAGTTGTTCTAAACTATGAGTAACCAAAGAGAACTTCCTCACATTAAACTTGCTTGTTAGTCCCATTTATATTTTTTCTTTTTTTTTTATTCTAATATTACTATGAAGAATTTAGCATTATCTTTTTACTTTTAATAAGGAAAAAAAAGTTATTTGAAGGTTAATGTGGCATTTTAAAGATCAGCAACAACCATCTGCTGTCTGTTTTCCAAATATAAACTTTTTATTTAATAGTGGAGTCACCATATATTTTGCAGCAGGGTGTCATCATCTTGTGCATGTGAGCCAGATCTGTACCTCTAAGTCTCTGATTCTCATCTTGCCTTCATAAATCAGATCTAATTTTCATTTGTCTTTGGGACATATTTATCTGTATTCCCTGTTGGGCACAACCCAATTTTGACTGTTTCCACCTCAAAATGACTTCTTTTTCCTGAATTCTCTGTATGTAAACTCAAAATTTCCCAACCACCAAGACCTGAAAACTTAGTTATTTCTCCCTTTCTTACCACCTCTCCCTCCAATTAATTGCAGTGTTCTGTGCGTTGTAACCCTGCCTCTTAAATGCCTTTTGATGCTTCTTGCTGGCTTTTTTTTACTTTATACTTGGTCTCTTTAAATAATTTATATATTCCTTCTGATTCAAATTTGACATTACTGACAAATTGTGTTCAGCAATGTTCAGTTCTGATCATATCATTCTCCTGCTTGAAAAATGTTAATTCCTTCTCATTGCCTCCTAAGGGGACCAGGTCAGGCACAAACCCTTAGAACTGCTTTCTGCTTTCCTCAGAAATAGTCTTTTGTAGACGTTTCAGAGAGGGAATGCCTATGTACCACAAGTTACCTTGTTTTCTCGTTATTCAAAGTTATGTCTGGATAATGTTTGCATAGATCTATGCTCTGTAGATAATAAGGCTACAATTGGCTAACACTAAATAAACAAATCAGAGTAGCAATGACTGATTGCCTACAACTCTGAAGTGAAGCTGTCATGTAGATGGCTGGGATGCTTGGGCAGAACATGTGATATTACCCTGAGAATAATCACAAAATAGATAAGGAGTAAATAAAGAATTCTTGAATTAGCTAACAGCTAAAACAAACATTCTCTTAGTAAGAGTGATATCAAAATTTTTTTCTGTCAAATAACCTCACTCATCCCAGGTGAGCTCCTTAGAACTTCGGGTATATGACCAGATGAAGGGAAAGGCAACTTGTAATGACAACTCTCTAACCTTTTGAAAAGAAATATATCTGATAATAAAGCCAATTGCAATGCATTATTATCCCAACAATTATCTTGAGAACTGAGATATCTAATGTGATACAACCCTAAGACTCATATAAGATTTTCCATAATATAACCTAATCATTTTTTACATTTATTGTCCTTAATTTCTTTACACATGCACTGCATTCCAGCCTTGCTCAGTTATGTGCCTTGACTTCTCTCTCTTTGCCTATGCAATGTTCCCTGAGTGCTTTATAGACCATTTAAGATGGAAAGGACAATCTCGCTATCAGATACCAGTTTATAAAATGTATTTCAAGTTAACAAAAACAGTGTTTTTTGGAAGACGAGATGGGACTAACGTTGTCCATTCTCAGAAGGTACTGTGGCACTTAATATTCTCATTTCACAGCCCATCAACTATAACCTGTATCCTTTTAACCCCACTCATCTAGGTCCAGTATAATCTATAAGGTAAGGTTGAAATCTAATTTCTCAATCTTCACCATGAATTTGAGATTTCTAAATGACCTTATCATCTTATGCAACATTTTATCTATAAATGCTTTCTGGGCTAGCAGCCCTATTTCATACATGACAATATAGCTCCTTAAATCAAGAGCTAATTTGATTCTAATTTATATTTATTGTAGGGCATCTTGCACATAGTAGATTTTCAATAAATATTTATTGAGTTGAATGTTAATACCGGTTTATAACTATGTCTAGTAAATTATATTTTATTAAGATAAAAGGAAAACAAAATGGGTATTTTCTTACTAAGACTTTTATAAAGTAAAATATTAAAGGATAAACCTCCAGAAATATATCATTTGGATTAGGATTTATGAATATGCTGCTGTAAAACAACTTTTTCACTTTTTTAAAAAAGATAGAGGACCTTAAAGATGGCAGAGGAGTAAGACATAGAGATCACCTTCCTCCCCACAAATACATCAAAAATACATCTACATGTGGAACACCTCCTACAGAACAGCTACTGAATGCTAGCAGAAGACCTCAGACTTCCCAAAATGCAAAAAAATCCACACAACACCTGGGTAGGGCAAAGGAAAAAACAGAAACAAAAGAATAGGGACAGGACCTGCACCTCTGGGAGGGAGCTGTGAGGAGGAAAAGTTTCCACACACTAAGAAGCCCCTTCACTGGTGGAGACGGGGAGGTGGGCAGGGGAGAAGCTTCGGAGCCACGGAGGAGAATGCAGCAACAGGGTTGCAGAGGGCAAAGCGGAGAGATTCCCGCACAGAGTATCAGTGCCGACCAGTACTCATCAGCCTGAGAGGCTTGTCTGCTCACCCGCTGGGGCGGGTGGGGGCTGGGAGCCGAGGTTCAGGCTTCAGAGGTCAGATCCCAGGGAGAGGACTGGGGTTGGCTGCATGAACACAGCCTGAAGGGGGCTAGTGCGCCACAGCTAGCCGGGAGGGAGTCCAGGACAAAGTCTGGAACTGCCTAAGAGGCAAGAGACCATTGTTTCGGGGTGCGTGAGGAGAGGGGATTCCTTCCTGTCTGTACACAGAAGGCAGAGCACCACCTAAACAAGCTCCAGAGACGGCTGTGAGCTGTGACTATCAGCTTGGACCCCAGAATCGTTAATGCTGTTGCTGCAGCCACCAAGAAGCCTGTGTGCAAGCACAGGTCACTATCCACACCTCCGCTCCCAGGAGCCTGTGCAGCCAGCCACTGCCAGGATCCCATGATCCAGGGACAAGTTCCCCGGGAGAAAACATGGTGCGCCTCGGACTGTTGCAGTGTCACACTGGCCTCTGCCACTGCAGGCTCACCCTGCATTCCAATTATAACTACCATACCCCTCCCTCCCACTGGCGTGAGTGAGCCAGAGCCCCCTAATCAGCGGCCCCTTTAACCCCGTCCTTTCTGGGTGAGAACAGATGCCTGAGGGTGACCTACACGCAGAAGCAGGGAGAAAACCAAAGCTGAACACCTGGAGCTGTGCGAACAAAGAAGAGAAAGGGAAATTTCTCCCAGCAGCCTCAGGAGCAGTGGATTAAATCCCCACAGTCAACTTGATATACCCTGCATCTGTGGAATACCTGAATAGACAAAGAATCATCCCAAAATTGAGGTGGTGGACTTTGGGAGCAACTGTAGACATGGGATTTCCTGTCTGTGACTGATTTGTATCTGACTTTTATGTTTATCTTAGTATAGTTTATAGTGCTTGTTATCATTGGTGGATTTATTTATTGGTTTGATTGCTATCTTCTTTTTTTTATTATTTTTCATTTAAAAATATTTATTTATTATTATTATTTTTTTCTTTCCTTTTTTCTCCCTTTTCTTCTGAACTGTGTGGCTGACAGGGTCTTGGTGCTCTGGCCTGGGATCAGGCCTGAGCCTCTGAGGTAGGAGAGCCGAGTTCAGGACATTGGACCACCTGAACTCCTGATCCCACATAATATCAGTCACCAACAGAGCTCCCAGAGATCTCCATCTCAATGCTAAGACCCAAATCCACCCAATGGACAGCAAGCTCCAGTGCTGGATACACCATGCCAATCAACTAGCAAGAAAAGTACACAGCCCCACCCATTAGCAGAGAAGTTGCCTAATATCATACTAACTACACAGACACTGCAAAACACACCACCAGATGTGGCCCTGCCCACCAGAAAGACAAGATCCAGCTCCATCCACCAGAACTCAGGCACCAGTGCCTTCCACCAGGACTCCTACACAACCCACTGAACCAACCTGACCCACTGCGGGCAGACACTGAAATCAATGGGAACTATGAACCTGCAGGCTGTGAAAAGGAGACCCAAACACAGTAAGTTAAACAAAATGAGAAGACAGAGAAATATGCCACAGATGAAGGAGCAAAGTAAAAACCCACAAGACAAAACAAATGAAGATGAAATAGACAGTCTACCTGAAAAACAATTCAGAGTAATGATAGTAAAGATGATCCAAAATCTTGGAAATAGAATGGAGAAAATACAAGAAAAGTTTAACAAGGACCTAGAAGAACTAAAGAGCAAACAAACTATGAACAGGACAATAAATGAAATTAAAAATTCTCTAGAAGGAATCAGTAGCAGAATAACTGAGGCAGAAGAATGGATAAGTGACCTGGAAGATAAAATAGTGGAAATAACTACTGCAGAGAAGAATAAAGAAAAAAGAATGAAAAGAATTGAGGACAGTCTCAGACACCTCTGGGACAACATTAAACACAACAACATTCGATTTATAGTGGTCACAGAAGACGAAGAGAAAAAGAAAGGGACTGAGAAAATATTTGAAGAGATTATAGTTGAAAACTTCCCTAACATGAGAAAGGAAATAGTCAAGTCCAGGAAGCACAGACAGTCCCATACAGGATAGATCAAAGGAGAAACATGCCAAGACACATAATAAATCAAACTCTCAAAAGTTAAATACAAAGAAAAAATATTAACAGCAGCAAGGGAAAAGCAACAAATAACATACAGGGGAATCCCCATAAGGTTAACAGCTGAACTTTCAGCAGAAACTCTGCAAGCCAGAAGGGACTGGCAGAACATATTTAAAGTGATGAAAGGGAAAAACCTACAACCAAGATTACTCTACCCAGCAAGGATCTCATTCAGATTCGATGGAGAAATTAAAATCTTTACAGACAAGCCAAAGCTGAGAGAGTTCAGCACCACCAAACCAGCTTTACAACAAATGCTAAAGGAACTTCTCTAGGCAGGAAACACAAGACAAGGTAAAGACTTACAAAGAAAACCTCAGAACAATTAAGAAAATGGTAATAGGAACATACATATTGATAATTACCTTAAATGTAAATGGATTAAATGCTCCAACCAAAAGACATAGACTGCTGAATGGATACAAAAACAAGACCCATGTATATGTTCTCGACAAGAGACCCACTTCAGACCTAGGGACACATACAGACTGAAAGTGAGGGGATGGAAAAAGCTATCCCATCCAAATGGAAATCAGAAGCAGGAGTGGCAATCCTCTTATCGGACAAAATAGACTTTAAAATAAAGATGATTACAAGAGAAAAGGAGAACTCTACCTGATGATCACAGGATCAATCCAAGAAGAAGATATAACAATTGTAAATATTTATGCACCCAACATAGGAGAATCTTAATACATAAGGCAAATGCTAACAGCCATAAAATGGGAAATCAACAGTAACACAATAATATTATTAGACTTTAACATTCCACTTTCACCAATGGACAGATCAACCAAAATGAAAATAAATAAGGAAACACAAGCTTTAAATGACACATGAAACAAGATGGACTTAATTGATATTTATAGGACATTCTGTCCAAAAACAATAGAATACTCTTTCTACTCAAGTGCTCATGGAACAATTTCCAGGATAGATCATTACAAAACCAACCTTGGGTAAATTTAAGAAGTTTGAAATTGTATCAAGTATGTCTTCCGACCACAACTCTATGAGACTAGATATCAATTACAGGGGAAAAAAACTGTAAAAAATAAAACCACGTCGAGGCTAAGCAATATGCTACTAAGTAACCAAGAGATCACTGAAGAAGTCAACGAGAAAATCAACAAATACCTAGAAACAAATGACAATGAAAACATGATGACCCAAAACCTATGGGGTGCAGCAAAAGCAGTTCTAAGAGGGAAGTTTATAGAAGTACAATCATACCTCAAGAAGTAAGAAAAATCTCAAACAACCTAACCTTACACCTAAAGCAATTAGAGAAAGAAGACCTAAAAAAACCCAAAGTTACCAGAAGGAAAGAAATCATAAAGATCAGATCAGAAATAAATGGAAAAGAAATGAAGCAACTAATAACACAGATCTTTAAAACTAAAAGCTGCTTCTTTGAGAAGATAAACAAAATTGATGAACCATTAGCCAGACTCATCAAGAAAAAAGGGAGAAGACTCAAATCAACAGAATTACAAATGAAAAAGGAGAAGTAACAACTGACACTGCAGAAATACAAAGGATCATGAGAGATTACTACAGGCAACTATATGCCAATAAAATGGACAACCTGGAAGAAATGGACAAATTCTGAGAAAAGCACAACCTTCCCAGACTGAACCAGGAAGAAATAGAAAATATAAACAGACCAATCACAAGCACTGAAATGGAAACTGTGATGAAAAATCTTACAACAAACAAAAGCCCAGGACCAGATGGCTTCACAGGCAAATTCTATCAAACATTTAGAGAAGAGCTAACATCTATCCTTTACAAGCTCTTCCACAATATAGCAGAGGGAGGTACATTCCAAAACTCATTCTATGAGGCCACCATCACCCTGATACCAAAACCAGAGAATGTTGTCACAAAGAAAAGAAAGCTACAGGCCAATATCACTGATGAATATAGATGCAAAAATCCTCAACAAAATTCTAGCTAACAGAATCCCACAGCGCATTAAAAGGATCATACACCATGATCCAGTGGGGTTTATCCCAGGAAGCAAGGATTCTTCAATATATGCAAATCAATCACTGAGATACACCATATTAACAAATTGAAGGATAAAAACCATACAATAATCTCAGTAGATTCAGAAAAAGCTTTTGAAAAAATTCAAAACCTATTCTGGATAAAAACTCTCCAGAAAGGAGGCAGAGAGGGGACTGACCTCAACATAATAAAGGCCATATATGACACACCCACATTGTTCTCAAGGGTGAAACATCATTCTCAAGGTTGAAACACTGAAACCATTTCCTGTAAGATCAAGAACAAGACAAGGTTGCCCATTTTCACCACTATTATTCAACATACTTTTGGAAGTTTAGGAAGAAAAACAAATAAAAGGAATCTAAATCAGAAAAGAAGAAGTAAAGTTGTCACTGTTTGCATATGACATACTTACTATACATAGAGAATCCTAAAGTTGCTACCAGAAAACTACTAGAGCTAAGTAATGAATTTGGTAGCATAGCAGGATAGAAGATTAATGCACAGAAATCTCTTGCATTCCTATATACTAATGATGAAAAATCTGAGCAAGAAATTAAGGAAACACTCCCATTTACCACTGCAACAAAAAGAATAAAATACCTGGGAAGAAACCTACCTAAAGAGACAAAAGACCTGTGTGCAGAAAACTATAAGACACTGATGAAAGAAATTAAAGGTGGTACAAACAGGTGGGGAGATATACTGTGTTCTTGGATTGGAAGAATCAACATTGTGAAATTGACTATACTACCCAAAGCAATCTACAGATTCAGAACAATCCCTATCAAACTACCAATGGCATTCTTCACAGAAGTAGAACAAAAATTTTACAATTTGTGTGGAAACACAAAAGACCCCAGATAGCAAAAGCAATCTTGAGAAAGAAAAACAGAGCTGGAGGAATCAGGCTCCCTGACTTCAGACTATATTACAAAGCTACAGTAATTAAGACAGTATGATACTGGCACAAAAACAGAACTATAAATCAATGGAACAGGATAGAAAGCCCAGAGATAAATCCACTCATATATGGTCACCTTATCTTTGATAAAGGAGGCAAGAATATACAGTGGAGAAAAGGCAGCCTCTTCAGTAAGTGGTGCTGGGAAAACTGGACAGCTACATGTAAAACAATGAAATTAGAACACTCCCGAACACCATACACCAAAATAAACTCAAAACGGGTTAAAGACCTAAATATAAGGTCAGATACTATAAAACTCTTAGAGGAAAACATAGGCAGAACACTCTCTGAGTTAAATCACAGCAAGATCCTTTTTGACCCACCTCCTAGAGAAACAGAAATAAAAACAAAAATAAAGAAATGGGACCTAATGAAACTTAAAACTTTTGCACAGCAATGGAAACCATAACCAACACGAAAAGACAGCCCTCAGAATGGGAGAAGATATTTACAAACAAAGCAACTGACACAGGATTAATCTGCAAAATATACAAGCATCTCAAGAAGCTCAATATCAAAAAAACAAACAACCCAATCCAAAAATGGGCAGAAGACCTAAAAAGACTAAGGAGACAGTTCTCCAAAGCAGAAATACAGATTGCCGACAAACAGATGAAAGGATGCTCAACATCACTAATCATTGGAGAAATGCAAATCAAAACTACAATGAGGTATTACTCACACCAGTCAGAATGGCCGTCATCAAAAAATCTACAAATAATAAATGCTGGAGAGGGTGTGGGAAAATGGAACCCTCTTGCACTGTTGGTGGGAATGTAAATTGATACAGCCACTGTTGAGAACAGTATGGAGGTTCCTTAAAAAACTACAAATAGAACTACCATATGACCCGGCAGTCCTGCTCCTGGGCATATACCCTGAGAAACCCATAATTCAAAAATTGTCAAGTACCACAATGTTCACTGCAGCACTATTTACAGTAGCCAGGACATGGAAGCACACCAAGTGTCCATTTACAGATGAATGGATAAAGAAGATGTGGCACATATATACAATTGAATATTACTCAGCCAGAAAAAGAAAGAAAACTGAGCTGTTGGTAGTGAGTGGGGTGGACCTAGAGTCTGTCATACAGAGTGAAGTAAGTTAGAAAGAGAAAAACAAATACTGTATGCTAACACATATATATGGAATCTGAAAAAAAAAAAAAGGTTCTCATGAACCTAGAGTCAGGACAGGAATAAAGACACAGACATAGCGAGTGGACTTGAGGCCACAGGGAGGTGGAAGGATAAGCTGGGATGAAGTGACATATATGCACTATCAAATGTAAAATAGACAGCTAGTGGGAAGCAGCCGCATAGCATAGCGAGATCAGCTCGGTGCTTTGTGAGCACCTAGAGGAGTGGGATAGGGAGGGTGGGAGGAACACGCATAAGGGAGGGAATATGTGGATATATGTATACCTAAAGCTGATTGACGTTGTTATACAGCAAAATGTAACACAATATTGTAAAGTATTTATACTCCAATAAAGATGTTAAAAAAATTTTTTTAATAAAACAGTTAGCAGCCATAATATTAAATATGGCAGCTGCAATATAATGGCTTAATGTAAAATTTAGGGTGTTTTCTGATTAAGGACAAGAAGAGAATACCTGAATATATTTATAAACACTTAATTGAAAAAACAAAGTATTTATACCTATGTAAATATTATGAATCACATATTTTATTTAGAATTTATAGTTAATTGGCAAAATATTTGAAAAATTTTAGTTATAACATAATAAAGGATAAGTAAGTTTCCCTCTGGGAAATGCAGTGAATACTCTGAAAATACATCTATATATAAAAAAAATTATATGTATAGAATACGAACATTGTAGTTTAATACCTCAATGATGAGACAAGATAAAATAAGAATTATATTCCTTTTGAAAATGCTGAAAGCAGTCAATTGATTTTGTATAAATGAAACTTCCAAAACGTTGTATTTACATGTAAAGTAAAATTGAAGAACTTTTCAGAAAGGTTTGTATACACTTATGGCAAACATTTATTTCGGAACTCAATGCTTCTGACAAGCCAAGTTTGCAATGTACCTGTTGATAAAATCCAGATGATTTTCTTTGCTGTAACACTGAAAAGCAGTCAAAGTTGAAGGTTGACTCTGACACATACTTTACTGCATGAAAGAAAGAAACATTGCAGTTTGTGGAATTTAAAGGAAATGATTTGTGCCTCCCTCAGTGCACACCCAATTACTTAGAGATGCAGAATCTACAATATCTCCTGGACAGTGCCACGTATAATGGGATGTAGCTTTCATACTTTCTTCAAATTCATCCACTAGGATTAAAATGGGGGAATTTGATAAAGTGAACCAAGACAGAGGAAGAAAAGCATCCAGTTTTACACAATAACTAACTGGAAATATAATTTTATTAAAAGCTTATTTTGTCCAGCTTTGGGTCTTCCACTCTTCTTACGACTCCTCCACCATTCCACCTCCGCACAAAAATAGGTCTTAAAGGAGCTGAATGACTGAGAACCTGTGCTAGAATCAAAGGTGAAAAGGAGGCAAAAGAAGTGAAAACCAAACAACAAAAAATAGAGACTATCCTTAAGGAATGTGTGGATTTCCTAGAGACTAGAATTGAAAATGTCCTCTAGCTGATACCAAAAGACAGGATAAAGAAAGGCATGAGGGAAGGGGAGTTACATTAGGCAAGAGGAGCCACAAAAAATTCTCAGTTTCCTGGAGAGTCCATATTATCTACCTCCAACTCTTCAAAAATGCCACCAAATAAACTGTCAATGACCTATCATTCAGTGTAAGTCAAACTATCACTTGTTGCAGTAAGGGAGACTTCATCTTGCTACCTTGGTATGTTTTTTGGTAGTACTTCTGAAGTGTGTGTGTGGGGTGCGGTTATCAAGACCATATATTCATAAGGTTTTAGGATCTGGTATTAGGAAGGTCTAAGCTCACTGATGTAGATATTTTATTAGTACTGGGTTAAGTTTATGACAGAATTGTTTAGGGTTGGTGGACACAGTGAGGCAAGGACTTGATGAGAAAAGTATTTTGATAAGTAAAAAGTTTGCCCAGTTGAGTGACTTATTACCCTAAAAAGGGGGCTGTTTACCTTAAGGGGAAATTGATTGTCCTGACAGAGGGCTATTTGAGCAGTATGTTGTTCTGAGAAGTGTTTTTTTAGAAAGTTCCTGAAATAAACAGTATAGTTACAAATTTATCTGTTTGGTCTGGGATTGTTTTCAGTAGTGAGGCCTTTTTAATGCCAACTGCTGAAATAGTTCTTGATTCTATTAATCTGTGTGGATGCAGCAAGGTTTTTTCAAAGTAAATTAGAAGATCTACACAAATCTAAAGGCCAGTGTTGGACATTCTTCTCTATTCTCTCTGAATGTGTGGATGTGTAGAGATATAAGGTTTTCTTATAAAACAATAAATAATCCAAGTTCTTCCTTCTAATAATGTTTCTCATAGAAGTATATTTTAATATATAATTTAAAATTTTGTATCTTGAATCATACCATAATGAGAATTAAAGACATATTTCAAATTAGAAAAAAAATTTTTCATCTTTAATGGCAAGGAGAATTGCACCCCTATGTTCATCACAGCATTATTTACAATAGCCAAGTTACGGAAACAACCTAAGTGCCCATCAACAGTTAAATGGATAAAGAAGATGTGGTGTATATATACTATGGAACCATAAGAAAAGGATAAATCTTGCCCTTTGGACATGAATGGACCTTGAGGGTATTATACTAAGTGAAATAAGTCATATGGAGAAAGACAAATACTGTATGATTTCACTTGTGTTTAGCATATAACAAACAAAATAAATGAGCAAACCAAACAACAACAACAACAATAAAAACATATAGATACAGAGAACAGAGTAGTGGTTATCAGAAGGGAAGGAACAGAGGACAGGAGGGAGAAATGGTTAAAGGGGATTAACTGTGTGGTAATGGATGAAAACTAAATATTTGGTGGTGAGCATGCTGTAGGGTATGCAGAGGTAGAAATATAATGTTGTATACATGAAACTTATATAAGGTTATAAACGAATGTTACCTCAATTAAAAAATTAATAAAATTTAGATACACAACTCCTTCAGTTATGATGAAAATGTGAACTAATAGAGGAAAAAGTTGACAAAGACTAGGAACAAAAAATTGTAAAAGGCGTAATTATGAATAAAATTTAACCTAATCAGTAAATACAAAAAATACATGTTAAAGCATCAATGAGATGCTTTTGTTTAAAAATTAATGAAGATTCAAACACAAGAGTGTCCAGTGATATTTAGAATATTTTGAATTGGAACATTCATTCATTGTGTGACTATTTTGCTGCAGTTATTCTAGAGTGCAATTTGACAATGTCAGTCAAATGCATTAAGCATGCATTCCATTTCTAGGAAGATTCCCACACAAACCAATCAGAGACATGTAAGAGATTCATGTTCAAAAAAGGTCGTTATAGAATATTTATAGGTGAGCAGAGTTCCAGCCATCACACCACATTCTAAGCAGCAGAATGAAGGAATGAATGAAGAGGAAGGGCAAGAAATATGCAACCGCTCTCTGTTATGGACAGTTGCAGGAGGCTTTATGTGACATCTAACTGTGCAGCTCTTAGTCACTTTGCGTAAAACACTGGGAAATGTTTTCATTTTAGGCCACCATGTGTCCAGCTAAAAACCAGAAATTCTATTATAATGTGAGAAAGGGAGTCTCTTTTACATTGTTTCACTGAGCAAATTAACTCCAATTTGTCTCAGTCTTTCCAATCTACTCTAGCCTCTTCTTAGAATAACTAAAAGGCTCATTAAAATTTCTTCCAAACAAAAAAGTTGCTCTTCTTTTTGAAAATAGCCTGCTACTATACTGGAATTTTGGTGGCTGTAGCCAGCCTGTTAAAAATAGCCATTGTTTTCCTTTGAAAGATACATGTTAAAAACTCATTCACACATCCACATGTATTTACAATTTAAAATAACAACATTCTAGAACTGTGAAAGAATTTAGGAAATAAAGCAAAATATAAACAATTATTTGTTTTCTGGATAGTAGGATAGCAGATGATTTTAACTTGTGTTTGTGTTTAATACATTTTTTAAATGTTTTAAAAATAGTTGCACCCCCAAATCACAAGAGAAATATCAATTTCTATGTATATCAATAAAAATTCCATTAATTAACCCATAATTCATTTTATAAATTGTATTTGAATATTTTATATTCCATATACCAAATATTATAAACAAACCACAGTTCTTATCTTTAAGGGAGAGGTAGAAACATGTACCTACAATTTACAGTAGAATGACTTGGATGCAGTGGGTAGAGGTATGCATAGATTGGTGTTGTAGTGCTAAGCAGTTTCACTCTCCCCAAATTGTAGGGGCCAGAAAAATATTTGAGCTGAGTCTAAATATTGAAAAAGTGGGTAAGAGCACAAGAAAGTGCCTGTGTAAAGCTGTGAAGGTTATAGGTCTAAAAAGTTATCCTTTTGCAAGAACTGCATGTATATTGGTGTTACTGGTAGAGTGTGTGTGTGTGTGTGTGTGTGTGTGTGTGTGTAGGTGTGTGAAATAGAGTCAGATTAGAGAGGTTTGCAGAGGTCCTGAAGGGCATGATATGTCATCTCAAGAAGTCTGAATTTGTTGTGAAAGGTTTGTGTAGAGATTGAAAGATTGCAATCAGTTAAATAGTGTCCTAAGATTTCCATTTTAGGAAGTGTCACATCTGATGTCCCTTCAATAAGTGGTCTAAGTCTCCAAGTAACATTAAAAATATACAGGAAAAATCCAAATTCAAGTCAATGAATATGTTTATTAGAGAACCTTACAATGTCAACGTAGTCCCATATCTTTAACTCATGATATGACAGTAGGTGTTACCTCCATTGACTAGCCAAAATAAGAAATCAGTATTGATTTTAGTTGTTTACATTTAAATGTTCCATTTAACCAAAGTTTAGCTAGTCTGTGTACAGATTTCCTACTTCTAGTTCAAACCCTTGCATGACTTATCTTTTAAACTCTGAATACTACAACAAGGCACTGCTTATCTTTTAAGTAGGGTACACATGTACAGCATTTGCATCACCATACCCACAGCTTATCACTTAAGCCCAGCATTGTACATGCATTCATTTCCCTACCATGTGTTTGTTCTTTCTTCTTTAGCCCTTTTCACTCCCTAAGAAAATGGTGTAATTCTGGATGGAACCTAAGGTTAGCGGTGTAAATGACAGAGTGTAGGAAGGCAAAAGTGTATTCAGGCAGAGCAAACTCATGGAATCAAAACCTGGGGATATTAAATTGGGAGATCAATTGAATATAAGCAATACCGGAAGGTAGTAAAATAATTTTTAAAATACTTAGGTGTTTTTGTTTATTTGTTTTGCCTGTATTATAATTCAGGTGAAAGACGCACCATATTTTCATGGAGCGCTGAGGAGCATCATAGAGCATTCAAGGGCATGCAATCTAAGTAGTCTGTGGAGCTTGGCATACCTTCTTCTCTTGCTGGTGAGAAGCCAAACAAAAACAAAACAAAACAAAAACTTCTTAGATGCATTTTTTTTTTTTTTTTGCAGTACACGGGCCTCTCACTGCTGTGGCCTCTCCCGTTGCGGAGCACAGGCTCCGGACGCGCAGGCTCAGCGGCCATGGCTCCCGGGCACAGCCGCTCTGTGGCATGTGGGATCTTCCCAGACCGGGGCACGAACCCGTGTCCCCTGCATCAGCAGGCGGACTCTCAACCACTGCGCCACCAGGGAAGCCCATGACTGAACAATTTTACTTCTAAATATATGTGCTACTATGTCCTTATATCCTCTGGGCAATCTAGTCAAACTTTTTAAATTGTTCACATGCTTAAAGCTCTATGAATCTAAATTCTCTGAATATTTAATTTAAAAAAAAAACCTTTAAAAATAGTTCAGTTATGTTAGACTAGACTCTAAAGATATTTCACACTTATGGTTAGCTTCTTGGGGATCTACTCTCAAATATCCATGGATATTAATTAATATTCTCCTCTTTCTTACTAGTTGGGAAAGTTTGAAGAGCATTAGTCTAACATAACTGAACTATTTTTAAAGGTTTTTTTTTTAGAGTCTCATGTCTTGTCCTTAAATATTTTAAAATTTAAAAATTCTGTAACATATCCTTGTTTTAATAAAATCTGATTTAAATTATTTACTATCTGTACAAATTCTCCCTCTTGTTTTGAGTTATGGACTTGGTTCTCTTGCATTCAAAATAAAAACATCACATTGGGAAAAAAAATGTTACAGTTTTCCATGCAGGTGCTGATTGAGAGTACTGTGCCTTAAAAAACAATTTCTGCTAAATAAACTGACTCCATGAAGAGCCATTTATCACTTAGGTAAGCAATGTACTGAATTAACTTACCTTGGTATAACTTTTGTCAGAATTTTTCTTCATTCAAACAAAAGAATAGCAACTCAGTTTCAAAATCAAAGTCCCTGAATTGTTCACCCCCTCCAGTTAGCCACTGTACACCTGTATGGGACACAGATTTTTAGAATCCTTTTCCTGGAACATGATTATATAACTGAAGAGGTAACTATTTCTGCTTGAGAAGCTCATACCTACATCATTAACCCAGAAGAAGAGTCTGGGCCCATGCTAGAAAAAGGTGTGGTTAGGGAAATGGAAAGAGATGAAAGCAAAGGTTATTTAAAACTCAGACTTTTTAAATGTTTGTTATCACCTGAAATGTGAGATAGGCATATAGGATGACTTTACAAGATACTAAATATAAATCTAAGTAGCAAAGGAACTTAAACTGTTATTAATAAGAACAGCAAAGTATAGAGGGGAACATGTTTCTAAAAGTTGAGAGTTATAAGATGACATAAGTGAAAACACATGACATAAGCTAAAACACAATATATAAATGATCTTAATGGAATACTTGAGACTCTATGTCCCTTATAAAGACAAGAGATAGTATCACTTAGACATTGCTCTGATTTAGTGTTTTTTAGTTTTAGACCAGACTTACTGTTAGGTTGAGCTGTCATTTTGCCAAATGAAACTGTATTTAATTAAGTACGGACTAAACACATAAGCTTTATGCATTTTATTCCCTGGTTCCTTTTAAAGTATAGTAAAGGAAGAAAAAGGTAAAAACAAATAGCAATAAAGCCTTCATATATGTGTGCATGTGCATGTGAAACTATGTTATTTCATTTTATTTCTGAATGACAGAAAGTAGATTGGGAGGGTTGCTGAATAATGAATTCAGAAGTGGAGAGGGATGCAACTGGCAGAGCAGAAGGTCAGAGAGATTCCGGAGATAGAAACTTCAGAGATGGCAGAGAGTAAGCGGTAAGCAGGGCAGAATCTCATGGAGTGGGAGTGGACAAGGATTCATGGCAAGATTCATGCTCCATGCAATGCCACAATTTCCCCCTTCTCTGATACCTTTGGAAGTTTTCTTGATGTCAAGAGTGAAGTGTGAATTTATTTTCCTGCAAATTCCTACCCAGTTCATAACATAATTGTATGCTTATGTATATGAAATCTGTAATCAGTTTAGTTACAAAGAAGCAAAACAAGTCAAAAATTGTCCCTATGTTTATTAGACTGTAAGTTTGTAACTTGTCTTAGAAATAATTAATAACTTTATGATGGTGAACTTTCCTATTCAAGCACTTAGCCTAGCGTTCCATTTGTTCAAATATCAAGGATGATATACAGCTTGAGTCAACTTGTTGTGTCTCTCTTACTGCAATCAAAAAAAGCAAATGAAAAAAAAATATTTATTATATGATCTGATAAAATCATAGATTTCAGGGTATACAAAGAAAATTTAACTTTATTCTAACACTTTATGGGTACATAACAACTATAGAATTGAGTCCTACAGCAACCTGTTCAATGCAATAGATTTTATGTCAGAATTGAGACCATATTTATTTCTTGTTTAGCATTTATATTCGTAGGCAATTAATTTGACATGAAATTCTAAGAAAATATGGGTATCAGATACTTCAGTTTTATATATTTTAAATTTTAATACCAAGCCAATAGATTATTTGCCGAATTTGTTTTAAACTCATGAACTACATATTAATGCTTGAAAGTTGAATATAGAAAGTAATTTTCTTTAGGTGTATTCTACTCTACAACACATAAATTAATATATTTTACATTTTATTGTTCATCTATATGTTTCTACAAAACTCTGATCATCAATGCATATATATATGCTAAATTTTTCCCCATCTGGGGCTCTTTATAGCAAAACGTCCTGAAAGGAAGGATTGTCTACACACAGATGCTGTCTCCACTTTCTCACTTCTAATTTACATTGAAGTACATCTTTCTGGCTTATCTGCCCTACCACATCAGTAAAATTCCTGTTAAAAAAAAGTCACCAATGACACCCTGTGTTATTCACTGAGATGGAGCATAGATGCCTGTAGGATTCCTGACCACCTTTCCCAATTCACTGAGTGATTTTCCTTCTCACCCACTGTTTTAGAGCCACACTGATCCTCTAAAAGTCAATAGAACATAACAAGCTGTTGCTTGCCTAATGGCCTTCTTGATTACAGTTTCCTTTACCTAAAATACATGCCCCTTTTTTTTTATAACTCACTTTTTCTAATCTGCCAGGACTTAATTTAAATATCTTCTAAGTCTTCACTGATCAGTCACCATGTGGAAGGAGCTACTACCTTCCCATGCATTATCTTGGTATCTTAACTATTTCATCTAAAATACTTATGATCTTCACTCTCTTATTTATTGTCTTATTCAACCTTGTATTCCCATCACCAAGCAAAATAACTATTAGCACTAGTTTCTCAGTTAATATTTTTGCAAAAAATGAATGAATATACAACTGCTCAATTGAGAGCATATATGTCTTCATTCTGTAAGAAATAAGTGATAGTTTGGGAAATATGCCTAAATTTAGTAGATCTCAGTTAAATATACATTTCTTGACAACGTGTAGAGATCTAAACTGGTTATAAAAGTGCTATGTAACTTGCTATCTGTGAGGTCTTTACATAGACTGTTTTCTCATCTTTAGAATGGAAATAATGATATTATAGAGTATACTTGTGTTTGCTACATAAAACATCTACTTTAGTCAGATATGAAAAAGACTTTAAAAAAAGAAAATCTAAGACATTTCAATGCTACTAACTATTATTCTTAAATCATTTAAAATCATTATCTTAGCTATTTGGCTGTAATTCCCTGTATTCTGTTTAATCACAACAATTAGTATTTGACCATGCCAATCACCAAACTAGAAAGGAGGAAAGTTGGGCTTCCCTGGTGGTGCAGTGGTTGAGAGTCTGCCTGCTAATGCAGGGGACACGGGTTCGAGCCCTGGTCTGGGAGGATCCCACATGCCGTGAAGCAACTGGGCCTGTGAGCCACAACTACTGAGCCTGCGAGTCTGGAGCCTGTGCTCCACAACAGGAGAGGCTGCAATGGTGAGAGGCCCATGCACCGCGATGAAGAGTGGCCCCCGCTTGCCACAACTAGAGAGAGCCCTTGCACAGAAATGAAGACCCAACACAGCAAAAATAAACTCCTACCCCAACATCTTAAAAAAAAAAAAAAAAAAGAAAGGAGGAAAGTGAAAACTATACAGTTTGTATAAAGTATTCTAAAAGATAGGCTAAAAAATATCCAAAAGACTTCTCTTAAACTTTATCTGAAAAATACTATAGTTTATTTTAAGTGAACTTCCCTTCACTTTTCCTCCCTGTAGCACTTGGTAGATTTATGGCTTTTCAAAAGAAGTTTAGTTCAGAGGTAAGATGGAGAGGCAGCACACCTGAAAAGAAGATGACCCAGTACAAATGAAAGGTGGAGCACCACAGTATGAGAATAAGCAGATGGCAGAGATCAAGGCCTCAGACATGCTGAAGAAAGGGGAAAAAAATTACAGAGGGCTTAGGGACTAATGCCTCAAGATTTCAAAAGTGTTTCTTTCATCATGGTCTACAAGAGAGAAAGAAGAAAGGATTGACATTCAAAGAATCTCAAAATTTTTGTTGCTTATAAAACCCTGCCTTCCATCCTTTGATTTTACTGCTAACAGCCCTGCATTTTCAGGATCATGGAGGGCGCTAAGATCACAAACAGTATAGCTGCTATAATTTTCTTAGCACTTAAGAAATTGAAAAAAATTTAGAGAAAACCATGACTTCCGCATCACTTTCCAATACTTGACACTTTCCATTTGCTAAGCTCCTCTGGTGGATAAGAAAAATCCCAGGACAAGAGTGAAGGTATATAGTAGCAAAGAAGAAAGATGGTGGGGTGAAAAGATTGCTCCTAGGCAAGTGTCCCTTGCATGTGCAGAGTTCATAATATGTCTCAGCCTTAGAAAGTGAAGACTAGGAAAGAGACTCACCCAGTTTATATCATCAAAATGATAATATTCAGCTAATATTGGAGGGGAAAGCATAAAATTAGTGTCAGTTCTGGCTACTACTACATCCCAAGATAGCCAGTCTTTGCCATTTGAATTTTTCCACCTGTTCACATTCGTTCACCCTCCTTGCTAATAAGATAACTTGTGGCATAAATCAAGAATAACTGTTAGGCAAAATGCTACAGTTAGGCCACTACAAGGTAAATCTCTGTGCAATCCCTGCCTCAGGCTTGTAAGTAGAAAAAAAAACTGAGCATTAAGGAATAGTGTTGATTTTAAATAGAACTGGTTAAGATAGCTCTCTTTTGCAAGGTTTCATGGAGAATTATGAGGACTGAGTTATCTTTTTCTCAGAGTTACTACCTTTGAGGATCATACAGGAAACATGTGAAATAAATTAAGAAAATAATTAAGGGAATAATGGGAATGCTTGGCATATTTATATTATTGTAGTATGCTGGCCCAGTTCAGCAGATAGAAGACCAGATAGTTCTGCCTCCCACTACAATGTGGGTCAACTAGGGCTTTTTTTGTTTGTTTGTTTTGTTTTGTTTGCGGTACGCAGGCCTCTCTCTGTTGTGGCCTCTCCCATTGCGGAGCACAGGCTCCGGATGCGCAGGCTCAGCGGCCACGGCTCACGGGCCCAGCCACTCCGCGGCATATGGGATCTTCCCGGACTGGGGCACGAACCCGTGTCCCCTGCATCGGCAGGTGGACTCTCAACCACTGCGCCACCAGGGAAGCCCCAACTAGGGTATCTTTTATCTGAGATTGTTCAGAAAACATTACCATCGTGGGAAGTAGCAAGATGCTTAGGAGGTTTAGGATCCCAATTTAAATAGGTTGGACATTCACTTCAGATCACCCCACTCTCACTTCTGTAGCTTTCTGTAGCTTATATATTCTCATAGCTGTTGTGCTAACCCTTTTGTCTCCAAATTGGGAGACAATTTTTATCTCCAAATTGGGAGATTGCTTTGTTTTCCTGTGCATTCTACTGAGCGTTAGGTGAATGGATAGTAAACAAAAGCACCATTTAATTAACAACTACTTGATCGTATACTTAATAATATATATCCTTCTCTTTGTAGTGGAAAAGATTTCATTGTTAGGGTTTTCATTGTTTTTTTTTAAATTTATTTTTAACATCTTTATTGAAGTATAATTGCTTTACAATGGTGTGTAAGTTTCTGCTTTATGACAAAGTGAATCGGCTACACATATACATATATCCCCATCTCTCCTCCCTCTTGCGTCTCCCTCCCTCCCATCCTCCCTATCCCATCCCTCTAGGTGGTCACAAAGCAACAAGCTGATCTCCCTGTGCTATGGGGCTGCTTCCCACTAGCTAATCTGTTTTACATTTGGTAGTGTATATATGCCCATGCCACTCTCTCACTTTGTCCCAGCTTACCCTGCCCCCTCCCTGTATCCTCAAGTCCATTCTCTAGTAGGTCTGCATCTTTATTGCCGTCCTGCCCCTAGGTTCTTCATAACTTTTTTTTTTTTTTTTAGATTCCATATATATGTGTTAGCATACGGTATTTGTGTTTCTCTTTCTGACTTACTTCACTCTGTATGACAGACTCTAGGTCCATCCACTTCACTACAAATAACTCAATTTCATTTCTTTTATGGCTGAGTAATATTCCATTGTATATATGTGCCACATCTTCTTTATCCATTCATTTGTCGATGGACATTTAGGTTGCTTCCATATCCTAGCTAGTGTAAATAGAGCTGCAATGAACATTGTGGCACGTGACTCTTTTTGAATTATGGTTTTCTCAGGGTATATGCCCAGTAGTGGGATTGCTGGGTTGTACGGTAGTTCTGTTTTTGGTATTTTAGGAAACGTCCATACTGTTCTCCATAGTGACTGTATCAATTTACATTCCCAGCAAAAGTGCAAGAGGGTTCCCTTTTCTCCACACCCTCTCCAGCATTTATTGTTTGTAGATTTTTTGATGATAGCCATTCTGACTACTGTGAGGTGATACCTCATTGTACTTCTCATTTTCATTTCTCTAATGATTAGTGATGTTGAGCATCTTTCATGTGTTTGTTGGCAATCTGTATATTTTCTTTGGAGAAATGTCTATTTAGGTCTTCTGCCCATTTTTGGATTGGGTTGTTTGTTTTTTTGATATTGATCTGCATGAGCTGCTTGTAAATTTTGGACATTAATCCTTTGTCCGTTGCTTCATTTGCAAATATTTTCTCCCATTCTGAGAGCTGTCTTTACATCTTGTTTATGGTTTCCTTTGCTGTGCAAAAGCTTTTAAGTTTCATTAGGTCCCATTTGTTTATTTTTGTTCTCATTTCCATTTCTCTAAGAGGTGGGTCGAAAAGGATCTTTCTGTGATTTATGTCATAGAGTGTTCTGCCTATGTTTTCCTCTAAGAGTTTTATAGTGTCTGGCCTTACATTTAGGTCTCCAGTCCATTTTGAGTTTATTTTTGTGTATGATTTTAGGGAATGTTCTAAATTCATTCTTTTACATGTAGCTGACCAGTTGTCCCAGCACCACTTTTCTTTTAAATTTTAATTTTTGAGTTTTATTTAATTATTTTTTTTTATACAGCAGGTCCTCATTAGTCATCAATATTATACACATTGGTGTATACATGTCAATCCCAATCTCCCAATTCATTACACCACCACCCCGAACCCCCGCCGCTTCCCCCCTTGGTGTCCATACGTTTGTTCTCTACATCTGTGTCTCAGTTTCTGCCCTGCAGACCGATTCATCTGTACTGTTTTTCTAGGTTCCCCATATCTGCGTTAATATACGATATTTGTTTTTCTCTTTCTGACTTACTTCACTCTGTATGACAGTGTTTAGATCCATCGACGTTTCTACAAATGACCAAATTTCGTTACTTTTTATGGCTGAGTAATGTCCCATTGTATGTACCACATCTTCTTTATCCATACATCTGTTGATGGGCATTTAGTTGCTTCCATGACATGGCTGTTCTAAATGGTGCTGCAGTGAACACTGGGGGCACATGTGTCTTTTTGAATTATGGTTTTCTCTGAGTATATGCCCAGTAGTGGGATTGCTGGATCATATGGTTATTCTATTTTTAGCTATTTAAGGAACCTCCATGCTGTTCTCCATAGTGGCTGTATCAATTTACATTCCCACCAACAGTGCAAGAAGGTTCCCTTTTCTCCACACCCTCTCCAGCATTTGTTGTTTGTTCATTTTCTGATGATGCCCATTCTAGGTGATGTGAGGTGATACCTCATTGTAGTTTTGATTTGCATTTCTCTAATAACTGTGATGTTGAGCAGCTTTTCATGTGCTTCTTGGCCATCTGTATGTCTTCTTTGGAGAAAGGTCTATTTAGGTCTTTTGCCCATTTTTGGATTGGGTTGTTTGTTTTCTTAGTATTGAGCTGCATGAGCTGTTTATATATTTAGGAGATTAATCCTTTGTCCGTTGATTCGTTTGCAAGTATTTTTCCCATTCTGAGGGTTGTCTTTGTGTCTCGTTTATGGTTTCCTTTGCTGTGTAAAAGCTTTGAAGTTTCATAGGTCCCATTTGTTTATTTTTGTTTTTATTTCCATTACTCTAAGAGGTGGATCAAAAAAGATGTTTCTGTGATTTATGTCAAAGACTGTTCCTCCTATGTTTTCCTCTAAGAGTTGTATATTGTCCATTCTTACATTTAGGTCTCCAGTCCATTTTGAGTTTATTTTTGTGTATGGTGTTAGGGAGTGTTTTAATTTCATTCTTTTACATGTAGCTGTCCAGTTTTCCCAGCACCACTTATTGAAGAGGCTGTCTTTTCTCCATTGTATATCCTTGCCTCCTTTGTCATAGATTAGTTGACCATAGGTGCGTGGGTTTATCTCTGGGCTTTCTATCTTCTTCCATTGATCTATGTTTCTGTTTTTGTGCCAGTACCATATTGTCTTGATTACTGTATCTTTGTAGTATAGTCTGAAGTCAGGGAGTCTGATTCCTCCAGCTCTGTTTTTTTTCCCTCAAGACTGCTTTGGCTATTTGGGGTCTTTTGTGTCTCCATACAAATTTTAAGATTTTTTTGTTCTTGTTCTGTAAAAAAAAATGCCATTGGTAATTTGATAGGGATTGTACTGAATCTGTAGATTGCTTTGGGTCGTATAGTCATTTTCACAATATTGATTCTTCCAATACAAGAACATGGTATATCTCTCCATCTGTTGGTATCATCTTTAATTTTTCATCAGTGTCTAATAGTTTTCTGCATAGAGGTCTTTCGTCTCCCTAGGTAGGTTTATTCCTAGGTATTTTATTCTTTTTGTTGCAGTGGTAAATGGGAGTGTTTCCCTAATTTCTCTTTCAGATTTTTCATCATTCGTGTATAGGAATGCAAGAGATTTCTGTGCATTGATTTTGTATCCTGCAAGTTTACCAAATTCATTGATTAGCTCTAGTAGTTTTCTGGTAGCATCTTTAGGATTCTCTATGTATGGTATCATGTTAACTGCAAACAGTGACAGTTTTACTTCTTCTTTTCCAATTGGTATTCCTGTCATTTCTTTTTCTCCTTTGATTGCCATGGCTAGGACTTCCACAACTGTGTTGAATAATAGTGGTGAGAGTGGACAACCTTGTCTCGTTCCTGCTCTTAGAAGAGATGGTTTCAGTTTTTCACCATTGAGAATGATGTTTGCTGTGTGTTTGTCGTATATGGCCTTTATTACATTGAGGTAGGTTCCCTCTATGCCCACTTTTTGGAGAGTTTTTATCATAAATGGGTGTTGAATTTTGTCAGAAGGTTTTTCTGTATCTATTGAGATGGTCATATGGTTTTTATTCTTCAGTTTGTTAATGTGGTTTATCACATTGATTGATTTACGTATATTGAAGAATCTTTGCACCCCTGGGATAAATCCCACTTCGTCATGGTGTATGATCCTTTTAATGGCAGCACCACTTACTGACGAGGCTTTATTTTCTCAATTGTATATTCTTGCCTCCTTTATCAAAAGTAAGGTGACCAGATGAGCATGGGTTTTTGTCTGTGCTTTCTATCCTGTTCCGTTGATCTATGTTTCTGTTTTTGTGCCGGTACCATATTGTCTTGATTACTGTAGCTTTCTAGTATAGTCTGAAGTCAGGGAGTCTGATTCCTCCAGTTCCGTTTTTCTTTCTCAAGATTGCTTTGGCTGTTCAGGGTCTTTGTGTTTCTATACAGATTGTGAAATTTTCGGTTCAAGTTCTACAAAAAATGCCATTGGTAAATTGATAGGGATTTCACTGAATCTGTAGATTGCTTTGGGTAGTATAGTTCTTCTCACAATGTTGATTCTTCCAATCCAAGAACATGGTTTATCTCTCCATCTTTTGTATCATCCTTAATTTCTTTCATCAGTGTCTTATCGTTTTCTGCATACAGGTCTTTTTTCTCCTTAGATAGGTTTATTCCTAGGTATTTTATTCTTTTTGTTACAGTGGTTAATGGGAGTGTTTCCTTAATTTCTCTTTCATATTTTTCATCATTGGTGTATAGGAATTCTGTGAGATTTCTGCTACTTTCTGTAGGAAAGAATTCTGTGAGAATTCTGCTACTTTCTGAAATTCATTGATTACCTCTAGTAGTTTTCTGTTAGCATCTTTAGGATTCTCTATGTACAGTATCATGTCATCTGCAAACAGTGACAGTTTTAGTTCTTCTTTTCCAATTTGGATTCCTTTTATTTCTTTTTCTTCTCTGATTGCTGTGACTAAAGCTTCCAAAACAATGTTCAGTAATAGTAGTAAGAGTAGGCAACCTTGTATTGTTCCTGATGTAAGTGGAAATGGTTTTGGTGTTTTCACCATTGAGGATGATGTTTGCTTTGGGTTGGTCATGCATGGCCTTTATTATGTTGAGATAAGTTCCCTCTATGCCTACTTTCTGGAGGGTTTTTATTATAAATAGGTGTTGAATTTTGTCAAAAGCTTTTTCTGCATCTATTGAGATGATCATATGGTTTTTATCCCTCAGTTTGTAATAATGGTGTATCACATTGATTGATTTTTGTATATTGAAGAATTCTTGCATTCCTGGTATAAACCCCAGTTGATCATGATGTATGATGCCTTTAATTTGCTGTTGGATTCTGTTTCCTAGTATTTTGTTGAGGATTTTTGCATGTATATTCATCAGTGATATTGGCCTGTAGTTTTCTTTCTGTTTTGACATCTTTGTCTGGTCTTGGTATCAGGGTGAGGGTGGTCTTGTAGAATGAATTTGGGAGTGTTCTTCCCTCTGCTATATTTTGGAAGATTTTGAGAAATATAGGCATTAGCTCTTCTCTAAATGTTTGATAGAATTCACCTGTGAAGCCATCTGATCCTGGGCTTTTGTTTGTTGGAAGATTTTTAATCACGGTTTCAATTTCAGTGCTTGTGATTGTCTGTTTATATTTTCTGTTTCTTCCTGGTTCAGTCTCAGAAGGTTATGCTTTTCTAAGCATGTGTCCATTTCTTTCAGGTTGTCCAGTTTATTGGCATAGAGTTGCTTGTAGTAATCTCGCATGTTCCCTTGTATTTCTGCAGTGTCAGTTGTTTCTTCTCCTTTTTCATTTCTAATTCTATTGATTTGAGCCTACTCCCTTTTTTTCTTGATGATTCTGGCTAATGGTTTATCAATTTTGTTTATCTTCTCAAAGAACCAGCTTTTAGTTTTATTGATCTTTGCTATTGTTTCCTTCCTTTCTTTTTATTTATTTCTGATGAGATCTTTTTCATTTCTTTCCTTCTGCTAAGCTTGGGGTTGTTTTGTTCTTCTTTCTCTAATTGCTTTAGGTGTAAGGTTACATTGTTTATTTGAGATGTTTATTGTTTCTTGAGGTAAGATTATATTGCTATAAACTTGACTCTTTTTTTTTTACGTTTGTTCATTTTCTTTTTTAACATCTTTGTTGGAGTATAATTGCTTTACAATGGTGTGTTAGTTTCTGCTTTATGACAAAGTGAATCAGTTATACATATACATATGTTCACATATCTCTTCACTCTTGCATCTCCCTCCCTCCCACCCTCCCTATCCCACCCCTCTAGGTAGTCACAAAGCACCTAGGTGATCTCTCTATGCTATGTGGCTGCTTTCCACTAGCTATCTGTTTTATGTTTGGTAGTGTATATATGTCTATGCCAGTCTCTCACTTTGTCCCAGCTTACATTAAGTAAGCTCCCTGTGTCCTCAAGTCCATTCTCTAGTAGGTCTGCCTCTTTATTCCTGTCTTGCCCCTAGGTTCTACATGACCTTTTTTTTTTTTTTTTGGTAGAATCCATATATATGTGTTAGCATACAGTATTTGTTTTTCTCTTTCTGACTTAGTTCAGTCTGTATGACAGACTCTGGGTCCATCCACCTCACTACAAATAACTCAATTTCATTTCCTTTTATAGCTGAGTAATATTCCATTGTATATATGTGCCACATCTTCTTTATCCATTCATCTGTCGATGGACACTTACGTTGCTTCCATGTGCTGGCTATTGTAAATAGAGCTGCAGTTAACATTGTGGTATATGACTCTCTTTGAATTATGGTTTTCTCAAGGTGTATGCCCAGTAGTGGGATTGCTGGGTCATGTGCTAGTTCTATTTTTGTGTTTTCTCAGGGTATATGCCCAGTAGTGGGGTTGCTGCATCATATGGTAGTTCTATTTTTAGGTTTTCTCAGGTTATATGCCCAGTAGTGGGGTTGCTGGGTCACATGGTAGTTTTATTTTTAGTTTTTGAAGGAACCTCTATACTTGTCTCCATAGTGGCTCTATCAATTTACATTCCCACCAACAGTTCAAGAGGGTTCCCTTTTCTCCAAACCCTCTACAGCATTTATTGTTTGTAGATTTTTTGATGATGGCCATTCTGACTGGTGTGAGATGATATCTCATTGTAGTTTTTATTTGCATTTCTCTAATGATTAATGATGTTGAGCATTCTTTCATGTGTTTGTTGGCAATCTGTGTCTTCTTTGGAGAAATGTCTATATAGGTCCTCTGCCCATTTTTGGATTGGGTTTGTTTTTTTGATATTGAGCTGCATGAACTGCTTGTAAATTTTGAAGATTAATCCTTTGTCAGTTCCTTCATTTGCAAATATTTTCTCCCATGCTGAGGATTGTGTTTTCTTCTTGTTTATGGTTTCCTTTGCTGTGCAAAAGCTTTTAAGTTTCATTAGGTCCCATTTGTTTATTTTTGTTTTTATTTTCATTTCTCTAGGAGGTGGGTCAAAAAGGATCTTTCTGTGATTTATGTCATAGAGTGTTTTGCCTATGTTTTCCTCTAAGAGTTTGATAGTGTCTGGCCTTACATTTAGGTTTTAATCCATTTTGAGTTTATTTTTGTGTATGGTGTTAAGGAGTGTTCTACATTCATTCTTTTACATGTATCTGTCCAGTTTTCCCTGCACCACTTATTGAAGAAGCTGTCTTTTCTCTATTGTATATTCTTGACTCCTTTATCAAAGATAAGGTGACCATATGTTCATGGGTTTATCTCTAGGCTTTCTAACTTGTTCCATTGATCTATATTTCTGTTTTTGTGCCAGTACCATAGTGTCTTGATTAGTGTAGCTTTGTAGTATAGTCTGAAGTCCAGGCGCCTGATTCCTCTAGCTCCATTTTTCTTTCTGAAGATTGCTTTTGCTATTCGGGGTCTTTTGTGTTTCCATACAAGTTGTGAAATTTTTTGTTCTATTTCTGTGCAAAATACCAGTGGTACTTTGGTAGGGATTGCATTGAATCTGTCAATTGCTTTCGGTATAAGCTTCCCTCCTAGAATTGCTCTTGCTGCATGCCATAGGTTTTGGGTCATTGTGTTGTCATTGTCATTTGTTTGTAGGTATTTTTTGATTTCCTGTTTGATTTCTTCAGTGATCTCTTGGTTATTAAGTAGTGTACTGTTTAGCCTCCATGTATTTGTATTTTTTACAGCTTTTTTCCTGTAATTGATTTCTAGTGTCATAGTGTTGTGGTCAGAAAAGATACTTGATACAATTTCAATTCTCTTAAATTTAACAAAGCTTGATTTGTTACCCAAGATATGAGCAATCCAGGAGAATGTTCCATGAGCACTTGAGAAGAAATTGTATTCTGTTGTGTTTGGATGGAATGTCTGATAAATATCAAGTAAATCATTTTGTTTAATGTATCATTTAGAGCTTGTGGTTCCTTATTTATTTCATTTTGGATGATCTGCCCATTCGTGAAAGTGGAGTGATAAAGTCCCCTACTATTATTCTGTTTCTGTTGATTTCCCTTTTATAGCTGTTATCATGTGCCTTATGTATTGAGGTGCTCCTCTGTTGGGTGCATAAATATTTATAATTGTTATATCTTCTTCTTGGATTGATCCTTTTATCATTATGTAGTGTCCTTCTTTGTCTCTTCTAATAGTCTTTAAAGTCTGTTTTGTCTGATATGAGGATTGGTACTCCAACTATCTTTTGATTTTCATTTGCATAGAATATCTTTTTCCATCCCCTCACTTTCAGTCTGTATGTGTCCCTAGGTCTGAAGTGGGTCTCCTGTAGACAGTATATGTACGGGTCTTATTTTTGTATCCATTTAGGCAGTCTATGTCTTTTTGTTGGAGCATTTAATCCATTTACATTTAAGGTAATTATCGATATGTATGTTCCTAATACCATTTTCTTAGTCATCTGGGGTTTGTTATTGTAGGTCTTTTCCTTCTCTTGTGTTTCCTGCCTAGAAAAGTTCCTTTAGCATTTGTTGTAAAGCTGGTTGGTGGTGCTGAATTCCCTTAGCATTTGCTTGTCTGTAAAGGTTTTAATTTTTCTGTCGAATCTGAAAGAAATCCTTGCTGGATAGAGTAATCTTGGTTGTAGGTTTTTCCCTTTCATCACTTTAAATATGTCCTGCCACTCCCTTCTGGCTTGCAGAGTTTCTGCTGAAAGATCAGCTGTTAACCTTATGGGGATTCCCTTGTGTGTTATTTGTTGTTTTTCCCTTGCTGCTTTTACTATTTTTTCTTTGTATTTAAATTAACTTTTGATAGTTTGAGTAATACATGTCTTTGCGTGTTTCTTCTTGGATTTATCCTGTATGGGACTCTGCGCTTCTTGGACTTAAGTATTTCCTTTCCCATACTAGGGAAGTTTTCAAGTATAGTATCTTTAAATATTTTCTCAGTTCCTTTCTTTTTCTCTTCTTTTCTGGGACCCCTGTAATTCGAATGTTGCTGTGTTCAATGTTGTCTCACTGGTCTCTGAGACTGTCCTCAATTCTTTTCATTCTTTTTTCTTTATTCTGCTCTGTGGTAATTATTTCCACTATTTTATCTTCCAGATCACTTATCCGTTCTTCTACCTCAGTTATTCTGCTATTGATTCCTTCTAGAGAATTTTTAATTTCATTTATTGTGTTGTTCATCATTGTTTGTTTACTCTTTAGTTCTTCTAGGTCCTTGTCAATTATTTCTTGTACTTTCTCCATTCTATTTCCAAGATTTTGGATCATGTTTAGTGTCATTGCTCTGAATTCTTTTTCAGGTAGACTGCCTTTTTCCTCTTCATTTGTTTGGTGTGATGGGTTTTTACCTGCTCCTTCATCTGCTGTGTGTTTCTCTGTCTTCTCATGTTCCTTAACTTACTGTGTTTGGGGTCTCCTTTTCACAGGCTGCAGGTTCTTAGTTACCATTGTTTTTGGTGTCTGCCCTCAGTGTCTAAGGTTGGTTCAGTGGGTCGTGTATGCTTCCTGGTTGAGGGGGCTAGTGCCTGTGTTCTGGTGGATGAGGCTGGATCTTGTCTTTCTGGTGGGCAGGTCTCCATCCGGTGGTGTGTTTTGGGGTGTCTGTGGCCTTATTATGATTTTAGGCAGCCTCTATGCTAATGGGTGGGGTTTTGTTCCTGTCTTGCTATTTGTTTGGCATAGGGTGTCCAGCACTGTAGCTTGCTGGTCATTGAGTGGATCTGGGTCTTGGTGTTGAGATGGAGGTCTCTTGTGGACCAATGTCCTGAACTCGGCTCTCCCACCTCAGAGGCACAGGCCTGACTCCTGGCCAGAGCTACAAGATCCTGTCATCTGCACGGCTCAGAATAGAAGGGAGAAAAAAAGAAAAAAATGAAAAATAAAAATAATAACATAAAATAAATTTATTAAAATAAAAGTAAAATATAATTATTAAAAGTAAAACAATTATAAAGTAATTTTTAAAAAAAGAAAAAGAAAGAAGAGAGCAACCAATCCAAAAAACAAATCCACCAATGATTAGAAGCGCTAAAAACTGTACTAAAAAAAAAAAACCAAAATGGGCAGTCAGAAACCTAGGACAAATGGTAAAAGCAAAGCTATACACACAAAATTACACAGAAATATATACATACACACTCACAAAAAGAGAAACAGGAAAAATATATATATATTGTTACTCCCAAACTTCACTGCCTCAATTTGGGATGATTCGTTGTCAATTCAGGTATTCCACAGATGCAGGGTACATCAAGTTCATTGTGGAGATTTAATCCGCTGCTCCTGAGGCTGCTGGGAGAAATTTCCCTTTCTCTTCTTTGTTTGCACAGCTCCTTTGGTTCAGCTTTGGATTTGGCCCCGCCTCTGAGTGTAGGTTGCCTGAGGGTGTCTGTTTTTTCCGCTCAGATGGGATGGGGTTAAAGGAGCAGCTGACTAGGGGACTCTGGCTCACTCAGGCTGGGGGTGGGGGGGAGGGGTACGGATGTAGCTGGAGCCTGTGGCAGCAGAGGCCAGCGTGACATTGCACTAGCCTGAGGCACTCCATGACTTCTCCCAGGGAAGTTGTCCCTGGATCACAGGACCCTGGCAGTGGCTGGCTGCACAGGCTCCCAGGAGGGGAGGTGTGGATAGTGAACTGTGCTTGCACACAGGCTTCTTGGTGGCCGCAGCAGCAGCCTTAGCGTCTCATGTCAGTCTGTGGGGTCCGCGCTGATAGCCACGACTCCCGCCTGTCTCTGGAGCTTGTTTAGACGGTCCTCTGAATCCCCTCTCCTCATGCACCAATAAACAAAGAGGCAAGAAAGAGTCTCTTGCCGCCTTGGCAGCTCCAGACTTTTTCCTGGACTCCCTCCGGGCTAGCTGTGGTGCACTAGCCCCCTTCAGGCTATGTTCACGCAGCCAACCCCAGTCCTCTCCCTGGGATCTGACCTCAGATCCTGAAGCCTGAACCTCAGCTCCCAGCCCCCGCCTGCCCCGGCGGGTGAGCAGACAAGCCTCTCTGGCTGGTGAGTGCTGGTCGGCACCGATCCTCTGTGCGGGAATCTCTCTGCTTTGCCTTCTGCATCCCTGTTGCTGTGCTCTCCTCCATGGATCCGAAGCTCCCCGCCCCGCCACCCCGCTGTCTCCACCAGTGAAGGGGCTTCCTTGTGGAAACTTTTCCTCCTTCACAGCTCCCTCCCAGAGGTGCAGTTACTGTCCCTATTCTTTTGTTTTTTCTTTTTTCTTTTGTCCTACCCAGGTACTTGGGGAGTTTCTTGCCTTTTGGCAGGTCTGAGGTCTTCTGCCAGCGTTCAGTAGGTGTTCTGTACTAGTTGTTCCACATGAAGATGTATTTCTGATGTATTTGTGGGGAGGAAGCCGTTCTCCACGTCTTACTCTTCCACCATCTTGAAGGTCTCCCCTCTTTTTGTTTTTGTAATTGAAACTCTATTTACAATATGGTTAGTGTTCTGGAGTCTGTTTTGTGAACTTAATATTACCGCTTTTGTGTATGGCTAGGAGTTATATTTCTCAGAATCCTCTTCCCTTATGTTTCTAGGTTGCAGTTAGCCAAGAATATAACTTGTGCATGATTTGAAAAGTGAAACTGAAGTGGAAACCACTACTCTCAGCAAGTTATATTTATCAGAGATGGTGTCAGCAGGCTCTAGCTTCTAGCTTGTCTTCCGGACTGTTGGCCTTGATAATGAACAGAGGTCTTAAGCTAATTACCAAGGGCTTGATTGTACTCTGTAGAGAGAAAACTTCCAGGATCTTTGCATGTCTTTTCTCCTCCATCTTCTTAGTGCTACCACTTTGATAGCCAGATGTGCACTGTTTCTGGGATTTTCCTGTAAGCTCTGACTTATTCACACAGACTGCTGCTGCAAGTATCATGGATAGTGACTCTCTGGTCCTTTGACATCCCCTTTTCCAGAATTCTAACTTCCTCATGTCCTCTTATATATGTGTACATTGTAATTCCTATAGCAAACTACCTATTTGCACAGTATCTTCTGTGGCTGTGGTTTCCTGAATGAGCCCTAACAGAGATTTTATGTATCAGTTCCTTGGGGGCAGAACCTTAAGGCTGTGATTCTGGAATTTGTTTTTTGATCTGATGGATTTAAAGACATTAATAGCCCCTTTGCCAGTGGTAAGTGAAACACTGGGAGTCCATGACAGTTAGTGACAAAATAGTTACTGAAATCATTACTTTTAATTATCTGGAGTCAAAGGTTTGTAGATATCTAGGCTTTATATGACCACATAGCTGCTGCCATTTAAAATTATAGTGGAAATAAAGAGCATAAGGTGTTTGGGGTTGGTTTCCTATAAGAGCACTGGAAAATTTGAAGGAGGAAAAATGATGAACTCACAGCTTTACATTTCCATCTAAAGACCAGAGTACTAGCAAATTTCTGTTTGTTCTGAAATATACCCTTATCCCCTGTTAATCACAGGTTTAATATTTATGAAACCAAACCTACATTTGTTCCTTTTGTGGTTAAATTCTTCTGTTAATTAAAATTACAGCCTTGCAGGGTCTCATGTTAAACTTAGAATATTGATCGGGGAATAGTAACATGCGGAATATGGGATTGCAGACATAAGATCACAGTAAAATTTAACACTCTAAATTCTGAAAAATCTTTTCTGTTAGTATACCCTAGCAGGAAGAGGGTAGCCAACTCCTGCCTAAATAAACTGTAATGACCACTTATAAGTAAATAAATAAATATTTGGTAGGTATAATAGGCTGAAAAATGTCCTCCAGTGATATCAGGTCTTAATCCCTGGTACCTTTAAATGTTACTTATTTGGAAGAAAGGTCTTTGTAGATATGATTAAGTTAAGAATGTTGAGATGAGGAGATAATCCAGGATAATCTGGGTGGACCCTAAATGCTATAACATGACAAATGGCCTTATAAGAGAGAGGTACAGTGAGATACCCCACCACATAGAAAGAAGAGGGGATGGTGATGTGAAGATAGAGGCAGAGATTGAAGTGGTGCAGCCACAAGGCAAGGAATGCTGTCATTCACTAGAAACTAGGAGAAGCAAGAAATGGATTCTTTTTGAGAACCTCCAGAAGGAGAAGACACCTTGATTTTGGTGATTGAAACTGATTTTAGACCTCTGGCCTCCAGAACTGTTGAGAAGTACATTTCTGTTGTTTTAATCTACCAAGTTTGCAGTCCTTTTTTTTTTTTTTTTTTTTTAATAGCAGCCTTAGGAAACTAATAGAATAGAAAATTCTGCAGTGCCTCAAGATATACTCCAGCACCTCTGTGGCTTCTAGATCTATAAGCAGACTCAGATTTTCCTAGGCTTTAGGATGTTGGGTACACAATGTCATTAGTAAGAGTTATCTTGTGCACCAAACTAATTGCAAGACTTTTACAGTTGAAGAGGCATATGTATGAGAACATATCCTAAAAGTAGAAGGAGGGGATAGAAGGATGTGATGTTGGAGTGGACTGAATTCATTAATATAACCACACTTAACTAGAAATTGTGGAGGTAATTAATTAACTTGAGAAACTTGGAGTGGATCTAGCAGTTTCTTGGATTGGTTCACTGGACTCTGGACACAAAGGTAAATTAAGTTGACGTGTCAGAATTTCCTTGATATATGGTAGAGAAAGACACACTAAGGTTTAGAGAGATTGGATGCTAGGATGTATTTACTACATATGGCCTGCTCTGCTCTTCAATCCTCTCCTGTGTCCTCCAGGTGGACACAGAATCTTTGACAAATATATTATTAAGAGGAGCATAAGCATCCTTGAAGAGCTCTGAGGTGACTGTTTCCTGAAGATCAGCAATGACAGTGGGAGAAGTTGCCACTAAAATGGGCACTCTGAATTCAGTGGGATAATGGGATCCCAGAGTGGCAGGGACCAAGTGGCAACAATTAACCTGCAGTGAAATGGTAGGCATGATTACTGTATGGATAGCAGGGTTGATACAGTTAGTCAGAATGGTTTGACCTTCAGGAATCTTTGACTTTGACTAATTGATTCAGGTGTCTCTACTACTGAAATAGATGGGTACCCTACCATATAGCCTTTTATTTGATTTGTATAAATAGACAAATTCTAAGTCTGGTAAAAAAAAAAGTTAACTTGAATTAGCACAAAATAGAGTTAAGGATCTTTAACCAATACCCCAAACTTGAACTTGTAAAGAAGTTGAGAGTCACTTGAAAATCTTTTTCTTTCTTGTATCACCCTCTCACCTAATAAAATATTAATTGATAATGATTAACCTTAAATCTCAATATGTAAGTACAGGATACTGAAGGAGAGGTATGAGCCAACTTAGTGAAGAACTATTACTCAAGTTGATTATCAAAAGGAAAGAATGGAGAGATAACCAATAAGGACCTACTGTATAGCACAGAGAACTCTACTCAATATTCTGTAATACATATATGGAAAAGAATCTGAAAAAAGAATGAATATATGTATAACTGAATCACTATGCTGTACACCTGAAAGTAACACAACACTGTAAATCAACTACACTCCAATAAAATAAAAAAAATTTAAAAAAGGAAAGAATGGGGAAAATCCAGGTAAGAAGGATGAGTCCTACTTGGAGTGGAAAAACAGACATACAGGTGGAAAAAAGACATACAGGATGTTTTGCATCTTCCTTTAAAAAGATAGCCACTGTATTTTTGGTTTTATGAATATAGTTGTACTCTTTTAGTGGAATCATAATTTTGCTACTGTTTTACTTAGAATTAGATATGATTAAAATATGTATGTGTGGATATCAAGTTGACAGGAGGTTGGACTGTGCTGGATTGTGTTTTGTCAACTTGTAGTTACTGTCCCAGTCTAAAGCTAGAAAAATATTTACCACAATTCCTTTTCCTTATTGGTTTCAGGTTGGCACTGACTGAGGGAGGAATTTGCATGAGATTGGAAGATGGAAGTATAGCAGAAGCCATTGCTCTCAGAAGGTTGATGTATAGATGCCTGGCAGTCTCCAGCTTCCAGATCATCCTCCCCACTACTAGTCTAGTTAAACAACAGTGGCCTCAAGCACTAGAGTACGCTTTCAATAGAAATGACAGCTTCCAAAGACCTCTCCATGAGCTCTCCTTTTGTGGGTCCACTTCAGCAGCCAGAAGAGTATGGCTGGAGGAATTTTCCTGCAAGCTCCGAGTTGCCCAATCAAGTCAGTGTAGAGGCTGTGATGGTGAGTAACTTTCTTTATTTCTCCAACTCCTGTCTTCCACACCTCAATTTTTCCAGCAGTAATTTCTATTTTCCCCACTATAGTTTTAACTCTCTTTTCCTGGCTTAACATTGACTGATTGATACAATTAGTATTTTAATAATATTTAATGATACCAGATTTCTTATTTATACTGCTGTGCAATGAAGTAGTCTCTCTATGGACCATCATTATCACATACTCATGAAATGCAGTGGATAATAAAACTCTGCCCTAAAAGTGGTCACTAACTAAAAGAGGAAATATATTATTAACACATATTATATCTACATTTGTATAGCTTGACTATGATTTTCTCAGTGACATCTTGCAAATATTGACTACGTCATTAATATTTGATTGATATTTGTAACTCCACTAATAAGCCTTTTACTACTCTTACAAATGCTATGGTTTCACATATTTTTCATAATTATGTAAAGGGTATGTCAGTTTGAAGGTAAAATGCCTGCTTCCAAAATTATAGATTATGACAGAATTCAATGATAGATTTTATTTATTTATGACTTCCATTCCTAATTATTTCGAATGTTTGAAATCCATTGTACCATCACCATCTGACCGTTCACTGGAAGAGTCACTAAAACAGAAAGCATTAGCTGTGTTTGCAATAAACACATAAGCAAACAAACAAGCAAGTTAAATCAGTACTTTAAAAATGTTAGAAATAACTATGCACAATAGTCTTTTCGAAATGGCCCAAAGTTATTTCTATGTTTTTCTTTTAGAAAGCAAGCAGTCTTAGTTCCTTTGCTCTTAGACAAGAAAAATCTGTTTATCTTTGATATTTTCATAACACTGGCCATATTGTATTTAATGTTATACTTTTCTAAAACTTGCTTGGACAGTAATATCTCCTACAAAGGTCATGACTTTAGAAGATGTGTGAAGTGAAGTTAGTGGCACAAAACAGTGGGTAGTAAAGCATCATACAAGTCAGTGATTAACAAGGTCAATTGCTTCATATCTATTTGTGGTTCAGCACAGCTGGAGTGAAAAAAATGATAATGTTTGACTGGCAGTGTGCAGCAGTGTAATGTGGAATAATAAGGGAGCTGAAATCATCAGTTTACAAAAACTGTTAGTCTGACTAGGCAAACACGAAAAGAAAAGGCAAGTTGTCAAAAACAAAGATGGGGAAAAATCCATGTGAGAAATACAATGATGGAATACAAAAGTGCATGCCCCATATTCCTTTAAACAGCAGACCTGGAATACTAAAGTTGGTATTAAGTTCTGATTTAAACTGGTATATTGAACTTTCTTTGAAAGTGGCAAGCTCTACTTTCTTCCATCGTCAATCCCGTGAGCAAAAATAGGACATTTATATGTTGGCAACCCGAATACAAATTTTATTTGAGAAACAGCCATAAGAGCTTTAACTACTAAATGCTATGATTATACTAGCGTTTCTTACATCATATATCTCAGGACTAATCTCAAACAGCAAGGGTTTTTGTTGTGTTTTTTGTTTTTCTCTGTAAAATGGGTTATACCAACACATGTGAACATACATAAATCCATGTAAACTTTAGGGAAATAATTGTGAGAGATGGAGATTTTTATGTAGTGTTATGTCTTGTAAAAATAGCTTCAACATTGAGAGAGAGAGATCTAGCTGTCAATTATGATGTTGCTCTGCCCTTTTCTGCAGTTTCCAAAGTCTTTGAGGATATTTATATACTCTGACTTCTTAACCATTCATTTAGCTCTGATACCCAGAGAAGCAAAGTGCCCATTGACATCAGCGAGGGGTTTACTTGCACTAACAGCTGAAATAAAGTGCCCAGGGGAAGCTTTTTTCTAAAGAAAGTATTCATAAGGTGCATGCAGTTTTTCAAGGAGTCAGAGCTACCCTGTACTTGCAATCATTTGCTCTTTGTACTTGTCTGGGGCCGCCCAATCAATTATAGGAACATTAAAATGGAGAAGTGCTCAGCTAATGGTGCATAATGTTGGAGGTGTAGCCCTCTGCTTTTGTCTTCTTTGCACATTTGCTTTTTGATGTGAGAAATCAATTAAGATGACTAGCAAAACACACCACAGACATTCTGAAGAAGTCTTTTCCTTCTCTTTTATGTGTTTGAGAGAGCTTCCCAATCATTAACTAAGTCATAGTCACTAAGCCTCTCCTATTAATTGTCTCCTTTTCACCTTTATGGGTGAGGCAATTGACTTTCATTTAGTAAAATGCATTTGTCATTTCCAGAGATGATCAGAGAATACCATGTGGGTGGGCATCTGTGCAGCTTAAGATCTCCTCTGGAAAGAGATTCCCATGTATAAATATTCACTAAAACAGGAAAGTTGTCAAAATATATTCTTTGAGTTTATACCCACAGGTTAAGCCTGGATTTCTCATCCATATTCGTAGGAATTAGAAACATTAGGACAAGTTTTCCTATCTTTAGGGAAAAAAAACCAAAAAATTTATGGTAACCCACTTATTTAGGAGAAGGGAGGATTACAATTGGGCAGAAAAGAAATGAAATGGTAACTGTTTCTATTTTCATGGAAGATTTTTATCGATTAGATATTGAATCTTGATTTTATACCTATCAAGTTAGTGTCCAGTTTAAATAAAAGAATAAAATCAATCTTATAGATAGAATAAACGACAAGACTTTAAATCAGCTGTTCACATTGTGACCAGTGTATTAGACCAATGTATTAGTGATAGCACATCTGCTAGTAGTATGTATAAAAATAAAACATGATACAATATCAAACTCATTTTACATTTCTAGTCATAATTTTTATATACTTTCATTTTATTTGTTCCTTAGCCAAACATAATTTCTTTCCAGCTCTGCAGTTTTACACTACTTTTCATGGCTTGTATAAATAGCAGCAGTGTGTAGAATGTGAGTCCTGTTTCAAATTGATTACTCCAAATATGGGTAGGTTATGGTCTCTCTCTACCTTCCTATTTACCCCATTATAAACAACTGATTTTACTATAGGAAGGTATTTTTCAATGGTTGTCCAGTAAATACCTGACACTTTACCTATAAATGATCCTTTCTCTTTGCCTTGCAATTGATTAATTATGTTTGCTGTGAAGGTATTTAAGGTATCAGGGTTGTGAAGAGAGGGGAGGGAAGGAATAAGAAAATGATTTATAAAACCTTGGACTTTGGATTTCTATCAGTTAAAGGCAGGTTGAACAAAAGAAAGTTCCCAGAGCTAGGGAAGGTCTAGTTTACTCAGTAGAGCAAAACTGAAATCAATGAAAAATTTCCTTTAAAAACAGATTTTTCATTTTGTAGTGATGTTCTGTGCATGATCTCTAGGAAGCATTTTAGATGTAGTACATTAGAAAAGGTTTTCTGTCCCCTGGGAAATAACAACCCCAGTAGAAAAAGTTACATCGTCCTTTAGTTGCTGAGATGGAGAATGTCAGACAAACCTTGTTGTTCTCGTTCTGTCTTGCAACACAAGATAGATTTCTGACAAGCTGTCATGTTGCCCAAAGGTTTGCATACCCTTCTTCCCTGTAGGTGTTGCCTTCCCCAGTGTGAACTGAAATAGGAAATATATCTAAAAACAGGATGGAGAGAATGATGTAATTAAGATTTTTCTGATCATCTATTCTTTGCTGAGGGAAGAGCTCAGTTATTTCACAGGACTCGTTTGAAATGCTTTGCAGTGTGAATCATAGCATGTGAGAAGGAGGTTCTTATCTGGAACTCTGTTGTGCTTTTTCGTAAATTTGGTCCTGGAAATTTTGGAACAGACACATGAAAGATGCTGGCTAAATGATTTGGTGGAATGTCACCTTCAACTTTTTTTTACAGTAATATATCCCTGAATAAATACTTTTGGCCTACTGAACAAATTTCTGATATTTTGCATTTTACAGCTTTTCTTTTGTCCTTTCTTTAAAAACAGCCACAGAAGACTCTTTTTGAGTATTTTCTTCTTCAAACTCATTTTAAAGAGTTAATGTTTCTTTTTATTCCACTGTTTTTAAGATTTTAGTTATCATAGCTGTGACTTGACTCTAATTGGAAAAAGAATATGTGTATAAAAGTGTAGCTATCCTGTAGTGAGCATTACCACAGAGAATGAATATCTGAGCAGAAAGAAAAAAAGGTTATACGATATGCTGTTCAGAAATGGCATTAGGGGTATTTCAGGACTGATCTGGGCGAGGGGTTTGAGGCACCTGAATGAGCCCTGTGTACTTTGGAGGCCTTCAAAGTGAAAGGCATGGAGTAGTATTTATTGATCTCTGACACTGACCTCATTCTAACCTCATCTTTCTGTGAGCTTTGCAGTCTCTAACCTGCAAAGGGAAGTATATCTCCTTTCTTGTTTTTGAAGAGTCAAATAATGGCTCTAGGAGAAATTTTTTTTTAAGATTTTATTTAAATCAGTGAGTCAGTAAAAAGCCAAAACATTTTCTTTTTCAAGTCTTAGAGTTGTGATCTTTATTTACTTTAATCAAGGTAGTTGTGTTTTAGTTGTGTTAGCTACTGTGTGAGGGAGGCTGGATGTTTGAGATCGGTCTCTCATTTCTGCTGCTGCCATTGCAGCTCGTTTGTTCCTGTGCACACCTTAGGAACTTGGAAGGTTTGCTAATTGACTGTTGCTCAGTACATTGTGTGTGTGTGTGTGTGTGTGTGTGTGTGTGTGTGTGTGTGTGTGTGTGTATACACACATACATGCTTGCATTTAAACACAAGTTGAAAATACTGAAATCAAATCTTACTCTTTTAGAGGCTTGTCAAGTGGACAAAAAGTGAAAATGTAAGTTGTATGAATTACTAGTCTGTGTGTACTTTGTAAAAATATTGTCTTAGACATGTACCTTTGTGTACTCTGTTTAAGAAAAGGGTACATTTATTAGATGATAGCACTGTATAGGCTGAGAACATGATCTTGCACATATACATTATCATTCATTGTCCTTCTGGACAAACTTATCAAATAATATATGTCTTCAAACCGCCCCCCCCAGCCCCTTTTAGCTTGGCAAACCCATCTTATGGTTTCTTATGCATGGTGAATCACTCTGCACCTGAATATGGTATTTCTTAGAAATATGTGGAGAAACTTTTTATTTTAGGAAGGTCCTGTGATTTAGGACTCAAGGTCAGTGGAAATGCTATCACTCACTTATACTTCCAGGGGCTTTATACTTTGCATTGTGGTCTTCGCAGACATGATTTTCTAGTGGTAGGCCATGCAGATACCTTCCTCATTTTCTAGATGAGGAAACAGAGACTCAGGAGCAAATGGCTGACATGATAGCATCAGGACCAGTTATCAGGTGTCCTGGCAACAAGTCAGTGTCTAGCTCTGAAGAGCTTCCTGGTTATTTTTGCTCAAGTAACTGAGTAGAAATGAACTATTCTTATTTTCTAAAACAAACAACAAACTAAAAAAATAAGACCTATAAGAAAGACTTGGGGGAATCGGCCTGAGGAATAATTGCTAGAAGTTGAAGTTAATACAGAAATGAAAATATACACTAACACTTTAATGTTCCCAGTATCTTTTTATGCCAGAAGTCCTTACCATTATCAGTGATTAATTGGATAAATAAAATGAGTACAAATGTTTGCATTTGACCCTATTGGAAACTGAAAATCCTTTCCAAATCCAAATGGCTGATAATAGTGAACAAATAAAATTTCAAATCCCTCAGAAAGCTTAAGTTGGGTTTTGAAGGCAGAAGCATTTCCCCCATAATGAAATTAGTAGTTTCATTTATAATTTACTAATTACATTGCATTTCTCTACGTAAATAGACAAAGAGTTAATACAAATAAAGATTGCCTTCAAGCTTTACTGAATATTAGAATAGCTTTTGATGAAGAATATTGAATGAAAATACAGTATAAAGTTTAGTACATAAACTAAACTATAAAAAAAATAGGATATAATAATAGGTAAAACAATATATGTCTTCATTTGAAGTGACAAATAAATTACAGCAGCAGTAGCCCATATTTAAATATCTTTTTCTTATAATTAAAAAACTCAGCAAAAAAATAAAAACTCATTATTGCTTACAAATATATGTGATTCCAAATATTATACACATCCTAAAAAAATAAATAAAAATAGTCTTTATAGTCAATGCCAAAAGTAAATGACGGCTTAGAGTTAGTGACTAAAATAATCTAAAGGCTCTCTGTATTTGTAAGGAACCTCAGGATCTTATAATTTATTAAATTGTTCCACAGTCAAGAATGACCTTCATAAAACTCCTTAAGCTAAATCCAGTGATGTTAGGTTCCTGGTAAGAATTTCCAGCAGTGACAGCCAATATTCTACTGTTTTCTTGATTCCATTATTTCAATAAATTTATTTTAAAAGATCATATTAACCAAACTGTAAAATATTTAAATGTCTTTCCTTGTGGAAACATTGAATTTTAGTGACCAAGAACCAAGTTTGGTTTTTTTTTTGTTTGTTTTTGCGGTATCCGGGCCTCTCACTGTTGTGGCCTCTCCCGTTGCGGAGCACAGGCTCCGGACACGCAGCCTCAGCGGCCATGGCTCACGGGCCCAGCCGCTCCGCGGCATGTGGGATCTTCCCGGACCAGGGCACGAACCCGTGTCCCCTGCATTGGCAGGCGGACTCTCAACCTCTGCACCACCAGGGAAGCCCAATCTATGTTGTTTTAAGACACCAATTTTGTGGTAATTCAATACAGTACTAGTAGGAAATGTATAAAACCATTTTCTGTGTTCCAAGCTTTGGACTTGGCATGCATAATCTCAACACTCACAACAATCCTGTGATATCCTGGCTTAGAAGAAGGGCATCCGGTTTGTATACCAGGTGTACCCAGCCCTTAGTGTTTATGAAGTGCACACTCTACACAGTTGTACACAGTAGTCCTGATGGTCGGATTCTAGGTCCAGCAGCAGATTTTTAGAGGCCATATTCTTCATCTAAAAATAAAGCACTTGTTTATTCAAACTGGAATTTTATTTTAGGCTAGATAGGTGATATGTTAAACCATTTTGAAGTCACCTTTATATTCTAATGTTCAGCCTAAGAAATTAAAGTTCTGAACAAATTGCATTTTTCTATAGCACAAATAGAGAATAAAGACATCTTCTAAGGTAGCTTCTGGATAGACATCATAGAAATAGAGATGATCTGAAAAATAAAGGAAAGCTCAAAATGAAACACAAAGTTGCAAACTTGCATATATGAACGACTCAACTATTGGCTCAGTCTGAGAAAAGAAATATCTCCAAAGGTTGCAGAATTCCATTATGAATTTGTAGAAAGTTATTATGTCATGAAGTACACATCTTTTACATTTTCCTTTTGACACATGCAGATAAAGAAATTCCTGGTGTGATTGCATTTGTGGAAGAGTTGATGGCTGGGTGTTAAAATGTGAAAAGTGACAGCGATTCTTCAGGGAGAAAAAAAAACCCTTCAGAATACTGATGAGAGAAGATAGTATGAAAATAGACTTGGTAGGCATGGCTTTTATTTTCCTATCTTAACTTTGACAAAAACATCACATCCTGAAAATGGTACCTACAATTGATAAGAAAAGGCCAAACTGTGTGTGTGTATGTTGTTTGGTTTTTTTTTACAGAATATTATATTCAAATAATGGGCTTTTTCTACAGTCTCTTAGTTTGCATTAGTTTCGAAAAAATATCATGCACAACTCATGAATATTCTGATTTCTAGTACATACTAACTTACGATTTTTGTAAATGGTCACAGGTGCAGATTTTTGCATGAGCAATGACACTGCTGTGATTGGAAACACTATGCATATAGGAAAAGGGAAGAGGTGATATGGTTTTATAAATGTGTAGAGAGTGAATCTTTGTACAGTAAGTCTCCTACACGTGAAACTTCAAGTTGCGAACTTTCAAAGATGCAAACACGCGTTCCCATGTCTAATCATGTAAGTTAGTTCACGTGTTTGGCGTACACTGTCACATGCATGCGTCTTCTAAAAGTGGTTGTGCTTTTGTGTACTTTATTGTACAATACTGTATAGAGTACAGTAGTACAGTATCTTTATTTCCAGCCCAGGATGTCCAGAAGCAAGCATAAAAGCAGTGGTGATGTAGCTGGTACTGTATTGTACTTTTCAAGGTATGGTACTGTATTGTAATTTTCAAGGTACTGTACTATATAAGATTAAAAATGTTTTATTTTTTGTGTTTATTTTTTATGTATTATTTGCGTGAAAAGTATTATAAACCTATTACAGAACAGTACTATATAGCCTATTGTGTTAGTTGGGTACCTAGCCTAAGTTTGGTGGATTTACGAACAAATTGGACTTACAAACTTGCTCTCAGAATGGAACTTGTTCATATGTAGGGGACTTACTGTACTTTATTCACAATTTACATGTGAACTGAAATGACACTGTGAATTTGGTGTCTAAAGTAAAGAAGGGACATGAAAATTTTAAATTGTCAGCTGCTTTTATACAAATTTTGGAGGAATGTTTACATGCATGCTAGAGAGTATATTTCAATAGTTTTACACTTGGAAACAAGGAGGAGTTTATATCAGGTAAGGAATTTGGTACTTTGAATATTGGATTTACTCTGATGGAGCACAAACAGACTTGCATCTGGTTAGTATTTTCAGTCAAGACCTCCAAGAAAAAGATAATGAGAAAAATATGAGACTGTGGTTGAAGGACCTGTTAGAAATATGTCTACCAGGTAGGAGGTGCCTAGCAGATAGACAGGTACTCCCATAATATTTTGGCATAGAATTTCTTGTTCAGTTTATTTCCAGATATGATTCTTCCTGAGGAAGCGTTTTTTGTTATTTAATACTTATTTATTTTACCTGGGGAATTGGATTCTATGATTTTATTATAGTTACAAGGCAAACTTTTGCAATTACAAATTCTGTTCTACTTGAAATGATACTCTCCCTCTAATAATACTAATATCTGTATCAGGTGCTATAAACATGTAAACAACTGTGTGATGCTTTATCTGCATTATCTCTAATCCTAATAAAAAACTCTTTAATATGGATATTATTTAACACCCATCTCAGTACTATTTTACATGACTATTTCTCATGTAATTGGTTTATGACATAATGTCAGATGGCACATTCCTGTTTTCTTATTTGAAATAATGTACAAGTACTCTTATGAAGAAAATTGTATTTAGGAGTTGAACTTAGCAAAAATAATAAACAATGCCTATAACAACTAGTAAATATATAGACTAAACAATGTGATGAGAACTCTCAGATAACTCAGACTGTAAAATCTTTTTCGTGTCAGCAGATATCATTGCCCTTTTCTCCATTTGCATGTAAGCCTATGAGTCCTTGAGAGGTACTCGCTTCTGTGTTCAGGCTGAAACGTTGACAGATCTCCTAGGGATTCAGTACAGTATTTCAGTACTCTCCCAAACTATGCTGGACCCATCACTAGGGAAAGGAGTGTAGTTTATATTCAGAAATAGAATGGGCTTTGTGGTCTAGGGAAGAAGGAGTTCTTTTTGCCTCATCAAAGTTCAAGACTAGAAAAAAAATGGTGCTTAATTTTTTGAAGGTAACCATGAATTTCCCTTCAGACTTTTATCTGAGTCAACTGCGATCTTTCCTTTTCTGCATTGCTACCATCCTTCACCCCTTTCCCAGTAGCTCAGACTCCTCTGCCCTTGATCCTGCTTTCCTGGAAACTATAGGCCACAACTTTTAGTATCAATAGTTGTTACCTTAGCATGCTTCCACTTTAAGCACAAAGCCTCTCTGAATGTTCAGACACAAAACAATGAGTAGAGATTGTGGAAATTAGTTCATTTTTTTGGAAAGTATTTCCTTTTATTGGCACTTGTTTCTTTCCCACACAAGTTAGCTTTCCAGCTTCACTACTAGCAAGAATCATTTCAAGCATCTTTCTTGCAACTTTTGTTCCTCCAAAAATCCAGATTCTGTTTCTTCTAGTATGTTATTAGAAAACCCACATTATCTTTCTATTTTCAGTTTTTCTGTGGCATTATAATATTATTCTCTTTATTTTACAGATAAGGTAACTGGTTCAGTGAGGTTCTCATTGGAAAAAAAATGGAGCAATAAATTATCTAACTCATGGAATTATTGAGAAAATTAGATTACTTAATACATATAAAGTACTCTACAAGAACTCAATAAATCTTAGCTATTGTTGTATCTTTATGTTCATTATTAAGGACATAGGTTAACCAGATAGTAAATGGTAGTATTGGTGTTTGAGTGGGTTCATTTCCACCATAACTTCCTTTTGGTGGAAACTACAATTTTTTTGAAATGTACTATCTGATGATGCAAAACTTTCAGAAGGACACAATAAGATGGACTGTGGAGCAGCCATCTTCAACATATTTTACATTATTTTAACACATTACTTGTAAAATATTAAAAATAAGTAAACAAATGTTTTGGAATAAAATCAGTATGTAACATTTTAGCTGTTTAATAATCCCAGGATAAACAACTATTGATAAAAAAAATGTATTTGAAATCAGAAGGACTTTCATTTGCTATCTTTCTTTTGTTTCTGTGGTCAGATTCATTTACTAGAATGTCCCGGTGTTTGAAGTTAAACCTGACATTACCTCCTATCAGCTGTGATCTTAGGCAAGTTTCCTTATCTCTTTAAGTTTAATTTTTTCAACTGTAAAATAATGATCATTAAAATAGATCAGAATTAATCGAGCACTTGGGAAGTGTGTTCTAAGCACTTTACATTGATTATCTAAGATAATTCTCAGGACAAACCCTACAGAGCAGGGGTCTCAATCCTAGATACACATCAGAATCATGAGGTGATTCTCATGAAATAAGAAAAACAAGATTCTCAGGATGGGGCTGCGGGGTGGTGGCATGAGATACTTTTTGTTTCCAAGATTATTCTAACATGCAGCTCAAGTTGAGAAACATGAAAATAGAAGTAAATACTGTTATATCCCATTTTTAGAGGCTGAGCACATTCCTTGGCTTGTGGCCCCCTTCCATCTTCAAATCCAGGAGTGATTGGTCAAATTTTTCCCACATTGCATCACTTTGACGCTGACTCTTAATGCCTCTCACTCCCACTTTCAAGAATTCCTCAGCTAGTCCATTAGAATCTTCTTGTTTTAAAGTCAGCTGGTTAGCAACCTTAATTCCCCCTTTTATTGTGACATAATATATTCATAGATTCTTGGCGTTAGGATGTAGACATTTTTGTGGAGACGTTATTCTGCCTGGCACTGTCTCTGATGGTTTTTCTCTTCTCCAGGCATCTTAATATAGTTGTGCTCAAGGCTTAGTTGTCTTCTCTCTCCTATCTTCTTTCATGCTTTTGGTACTCTCATCTTTAAAAACCTGAAATGTCAATTATACATTGGAGTCTCAAATTTACATCTCTAGCCCCAGTTTTTTTTAACTTTCAAGACTAGAATATTCATGTACTTGACATCTGTATTAGATATTAGTAGATATTTCTAACTCAGTGTATTCTAAATGGAAATCTTGATGTACACCTTACCATACCTCCCCCAGATTCACTTCACCCCATAACCTTCCTCATTTCATGTGATGGTAATTCCATTTTTCCTGTTTGCTTAAGTCAGTTATCCTAGAATTATCCCTGACTCTCGTCTTTCTCTTACACACTATCTCTAGTCCATTGTCCATTAAAATCCTGTTGTTTATGTCTTCAAAATAGACTCGACATTTTCAGTAAAACAAGCACCTCTTGATTTTTAAGTCAAACTTGGGAGGATGTATATCTCTCTCAAAAAAACACTTTTCAGATGAATTTTACATAGGAAAAAATTATACCCACATTCCCAAAACTCAATTCAATAAAATGTTTAACATTTTAACAAGATATATCAACAAATACTTTAACACAATATTTAAAATTAAGATTTTAACAAATTGATGTGTGGGAAAAATCTTGAATACATTCCAAATACAATTTACAAAATGTCAGAATCATGTGGAGACGTTTAAAAAAGGATTTTCAATATGAAAACACTAATTCAAAAAGGTACATGCATCTCAGTGTTCATAGAAGCACTGTTTACAATAGCCAAGACATGGAAGCAACCCAAGTGCCCATCAATAGGCATTTGGATTAAGAAGATGTGTGTGTTATTACTCAACCATCAAAAAGATTTAAATACTGACTGAACCAATGTGGTTGGACCTAGAGAATATCATGCTTCGTAAAATAAGTCAGGTAAGGACAAATACTATATGATATCACTTATATGTGAAATCTAAGAAATAATACAAATGAATGTATATACAAAACAAAAACAGATTCATAGACAGAAAACAAACTTTTAGTTACCATAGGGGAGAGATAAGGGAGAAGAGACAAATTAGGGGTACAGGATTAACAGATACAAACTTCTAAATACAAAATAGATAAACAACAAGGATTTACTGTATAACACAGGGATTTATATCAATTATCTTGTAATAACCTATAATGGAATATAATCTGCAAAAATACTGAATCACTATGCTATACACCTGAAACTAACACAATATTATAAATCAGCTATACTTCAATTTAAAAAAAGTTTCAACAAAACAAATGACCCCTTGGATTTTTCTAGTACTAACCGTTGAAATTACTGACAAAACAAATCATTGTCAATATTCATATTTACTGTTTGGTGATCACAAGCATTTTGCTCTCTAACATAGTAATTTATTACTTGTGTATAGTCTTTTTATTATGTTTTTGTTACTGTGCTTTGATAATACATTACGGTTTAAATAATTTAAAATAAAGAGAGTATTTGGAGGTAGAAAGTCTGACTTTCAGAGGTGGGTTAGTCACATTAAGAAGTCATTGTTCATACATCCAGAATCTGACCACTTTTCAGCACTTCCACTGCTTCTGCCCTGGTATGAGCTGCCATTATTTCTCATTGGATTATACTGCAGTTAACTTTCCAATAGGTCTTGCTGTTTTAACCCCCTCACCTCTTTATACCAGTCTTTTCTCATGTCCCTTCTCTGCTCAAAACCCTGCAGTGAAAGCCAAAGTCCCTGCAATGGTCTACAAGGATCCATGTTATTGATATTTACCTCTCTCCCACCCTTACCACTTGGACTTGTTCCACTCTTTTCCCTCTGGGTGACTCTGTTCTAGCCACAGAGAATTCCTTCCTGTTTCTCAAACGCTCACACACTCTTAGGCCTTTTGTCTTCCTGTTCCCTGTGCTTCTTCATAGCACCCTCTGGGTTAACATTCACTCCTGTTTTTTCCTCAAATCTCAACCTTATCATGAGGCTTATCCTGACTAGTGTATTTAATATTGCAACTTGCCTTCTCTACCACCCCATACTCCTCATCTTCCTTAAACCACTGTCTTTTCTTTTTCTTTTTCCTCTCATAGTATTTAACTTTTCTATCATGCTATATAATTCACTTATTATGTTTAGTGTTTTATTGCTTACCTGCCATCAGCTATAAGATCAGCTCCATGAGGGCAGAGCTTTTTGTTCATTGATGAATGTCAAGTACATAGAACAGTGCCAGACACCCTGACACATAGCTATGATCAATAATGAATTGTTAAGTTAACAATTGAATTAATAAATGAATTTTCCCAGTATTTCACTGTATAAGTGGAGCTGTATTTGAACACAGGCAGTCTACTGACTTCTGAGCCTGTGCACCTAAACTCTCTCTTTCCGTGTATATATGTGTGTATGTCGATGTATATATATACATATGTACATATACATACATATATATTTAAATTTATTATTTTATCTTGTAAACAATTTCAATAGAAAATTAATCATTATATATGGTACAAAATCTAAAACAGGTATAATATGGATATAATAGATATAATATTTTATATAATATAATACTTTTAGGATGGAATAAGAGAAATTTTACTGTGGGAAGCTGTTTCAACTTCAGAATAACTATTTTGAAGATTAAGTTATTTAATAATGTAAATGATTTAAAACATACTTGAAATAGAGTAGATGTTCAAAAGGGAAGCTATTAATATTTATAAAACATGAACAATGATAGCTATTGATTAAGTGGCTTTAAGGATTCAACTCTATGATCTATGTAGACATTACTGCAATGTTAGTTCCCTACCTTTCCCTCTAGCCCCTACATCCAAGTTCAACATACTGGAGTTTATAACCGTCACAATTTTCATTTTATGTTTAGTATGAAAACATAGACTGAAGACAAAGACAGTTTCTTGTTAAAAAGGGAGTATGATGTGGTGGAAATTACACGGATTTGGCATCAATAAAAATGTCAATTTTTCACTTATTAATTCCAGTTTTCTCAACTGTAAATCAGGGATAATATTGCAAACCTTCTAGCACTGCTAACAAGATTAAGAATTAAGTAAGATTGTGTATGTCATTCTCCTAAACTCAAATTTCCTGCACTTGAGAGTGTGGGATATATGTCCATAGTTTTGATCATTGTTTTCACTCAGTGCTGAAGAATTTTAAGCATCTTTTTTTTTGGAACTACATAGCAGCACAATTTATTCTTTGAAAAAAAACTTAGAAATACCTAGATAATTCATAAACCTGTAATTCATAAACAGGAAAATTTTCTTTAATTATGATGCTTTTATTTTATTTTATTTTATTCGAAAAGAAAGTCACAAAAATTATAATCATCCTCATCAGTTCACTCAGTCCCATGTAATTCAGTTTTTTATCTTGATTTTTGTTAGCACTTTTATGAATTCATCAGTTTTCCATTAGAGTTCAGAAAATTCTTATTCATTCAGATGAGCAGTATAGTCAGTTACCAGAAACCTATACTTGTCAGAGTCTTTTCCATGAATTCTTTGAAGATGAAAACCTTTAACAGGAACATTTTTGCAAAAGCATCAGAGTACACCCAGAACTGTCTGCAAAGGACAAAAGACTTAAAAATGACCATGGTTAAAGATTTGATGAAAGTTCATAATAATGAAATTGACAAGGAAATTTAGTTATTTCTGAGATATACATTTTAAAGTAATAACTAGAATTATGACTTATAACATTATACCAGAACATATAAGATTTTTAGAAATTTCATGTAATGTCTGAAACATTTATATTAACATATTTCTATACAAATAGCCCAAAGAAAGTTTAGTATTAGTTGTTTTCTTTGTTTGTTTGTTTTTTTATACTGCAGGTTCTTATTAGTCATCAATTTTATACACATCAGTGTATACATGTCAATCCTAATCACCCAATTCAGCATACCACCATCCCCACCCCACCGCAGTTTCCGCCCGTTGGTGTCCATACGTTTGTTCTCTACATCTGTGTCTCAACTTCTGCCCTGCAAACCGGTTCATCTGTACCACTGTTCCAGGTTCCACATACATGCATTAATATACAATATTTGTTTTTCTCTTTCTGGCTTACTTCACTCTGTATGACAGTCTCTAGATCCATCCACGTCTCAACAAATGATGCAATTTCATTCCTTTTTATGGCTGAGTAATATTCCATTGTATATATGTACCACAACTTCTTTATCCATTCATCTGTCGATGGCCATTTAGGTTGATTCCATTACCTGGCTATTGTAAATAGTGCTGCAGTGAACATTGGGGTGCATGTGTCTTTTTGAATTATGGTTTTCTCTGGGTATATGCCCAGTAGTGGGATTGCTGTATCATATGGTAATTCTATTTTTAGTTTTTTAAGGAACCTCCATACTGTTCTCCTACAGTCACTACAGATAGTGACTGTATCAATTTACATTCCCACCAACAGTGCAAGAGGGTTCCCTTTTCTCCACACCCTCTCCAGCATTTGTTGTTTGTTCATTTTCTGATGATGCCCATTCTAGCTGATGTGAGGTGATACCTCATTGTAGTTTTGATTTGCATTTGTCTAATAATTTGTGATGTTGAGCAGCTTTTCATGTGCTTCTTGGCCACATGTGTATCTTCTTTGGAGAAATGTCTATTTAGGTCTTCTGCCCATTTTTGGATTGGGTTGTTTGTTTCTTTAATATTGAGCTGCATGAGCTGTTTATGTATTTTGGAGATTAATTCTTTGTCCGTTGATTCGTTTGCAAATATTTTCTTCCATTCTGAGGGCTGTCTTTGCGTCTTGTTTATGGTTTCCTTTGCTGTGCAAAAGCTTTGAAGTTTCATCAGGTCCCATTTGTTTATTTTTCTTTTTATTTCCATTACTGTAGGAGGTGGATCAAAAAAGATCTTGCTGTGATTTATGTCAAAGAGTGTTCTTTCTATGTTTTCCTCTAAGAGTTTTACAGTGTTCCATCTTACATTCAGGTCTCTAATCCATTTTGAGTTTCTTTTTGTGTGTGGCGTTAGGGAGTGTTCTAATTTCATTCTTTTACATGTAGCTGTCCAGTTTTCCTAGCACCACTTATTGAAGAGACTGTCTTTTCTCCATTGTATATCTTTGCCTCCTTTGTCATAGATTAGTTGACCATAGGTATGTAGGTATATCTCTGGGCTTTCTGTCGTGTTCCATTGATCTATGTTTCTGTTTTTGTGCCAGTACCATATTGTCTTGATTACTGTAGCTTTGTAGTATAGTATGAAGTCAGGGAGTCTGATTACTCCAGCTCCATGTTTTTCCCTCAAGACTTCTTTGGCTCTTCGGGGTCTTTTGTGTCTCCATACAAATTTTAAGATGATTTGTTCTAGTTCCATAAGAAATGCTGTTGGTAATTTAATAGGGATTGCATTGAATCTGTAGATTGCTTTGGGTAGTATAGTCATTTTCACAATATTGATTCTTCCAATCCGAGAACATGGTATATCTCTCTATCTGTTGGTATCATCTTTAATTTCTTTCATCAGTGTCTTATAGTTTTCTGTATACAGGTCTTTTGTCTCCCTAGGTAGGTTTATTCCTAGGTATTTTATTCTTTTTGCTGCAATGGTAAATGGGAGTATTTTCATAATTTCTCTTTCAGATTTTTTATCATTAGTGTATAGGAATGTGAGAGATTACTGTGCATTAATTTTGTATCCTGCAACTTTAGCAAATTCATTGATTAGCTCTAGTAGTTTTCTGGTGGCCTTTTTAGGATTCTCTATGTATAGTATCATGTCATCAGCAAACAGTGAGAGTTTTACTTCTTCTTTTCCAATTTTTATTCTTCTTATTTATTTTTCTTCTCTGATTGCCATGGCTAGGACTTTGAAAACTATGTTGAATAATAGTGGTGAGAGTGGACATCCTTGTCTCGTTCCTGATCTTAGAGGAAATGGTTTCAGTTTTTTACCATTGAGAATGATGTTTGTTGTGGGTTTGTCGTATATGGCCTTTATTATGTTGAGGTAGGTTCCCTCTATGCCCACTTTTTGGAGAGTTTTTATCATAAATGGGTGTTGAATTTTGTCAAAAGCTTTTTCAGCGTCTATTGAGATGATCATATGGTTTTTATTCTTCAATTTGTTAATATGGTGTATCACACTGATTGATTTGTGTATTTTGAAGGTTCCTTGCATCCCTGGGATAAATCACACCTGATCATGGTGTATGATCCTTTTAATGTGATGTTGCATTCTGTTTGCTAGTATTGTGTTGAGGATTTTTGCATCTATATTCATCAGTGATATCGATCTGTAATTTTCTTTTTTTGTTGTATCTTTGTCTGGTTTTGGTATCAGGGTGCTGGTGGCCTCATAGAATGAGTTTGGGTGTGTTCTGTCCTCTGCAATTTTTTAGAAGAGTTTGAGAAGAATGGGTGTTAGCTCTTCTCTAAATGTTTGATAGAATTCACCTGTGAAGCCATCTGGCACTGGACTTTTATTTGTTGGAAGATTTTTAATCACAGCATCAATTTCATTACTTATGATTGGTCTGTTCTTATTTTCTGTTTCTTCCTGGTTTGTCTTGGAAGGTTATAGATTTCTAAGAATTTGTCCATTTCTTCCAGGCTGTCCATTTTATTAGCATAGAGTTGCTTGTAGTAGTCACTTAGGATGCTTTGTATTTCTGCGGTGTCTGTTGTAACCTCTCCTTTTTCATTTCTAATTTTATTGACTGGGTCCTCTCCCTCTTTTTCTTGAAGAGTCTGGCTAATGGTTTATCAATTTTGTTTATCTTCTCAAAGAACCAGCTTTTAATTTTATTGATCTTTGCTATTGTTTCTATTTCAGTTATTTCTGCTCTGATCTTTATGTTTTCTTTACTTCTGCTAACATTGACTTTTGTTTGTTCTTCTTTCTCTAGTTCCTTTAAGTGTAAGGTTAGATTGTTTACTTGAGATTTTTCTTGTTTCTTGAGGTAGGCTTGTATACCTATAAACATCCCTCTTAGAACTGCTTTTGCTGCATCCCATAGGTTTTGGATCGTCATGTTTTCATTGTCATTTGTCTGTAGGTATTTTTTGATTTCCTCTTTGATTTCTTCAGTGATCTCTTGGTTATTTAGTAACGTATTGTTAAGCCTCCATGTGTTTGTGATTTTTACAATTTTTTCCTTGTAATTCATTTCTAATCCCATAGCATTCTGGTCAGAAAAGACGCTTGATATGATTTCAATTTTCTTAAATTCACTGAAGCTTGATTTGTCACCCAAGATTTGATCTTGCCTAGAGAATGTTCCGTGCACACTTGAGAATTAAGTGTAATCTGCTGTTTTGGCATGGAATGTCCTTTAAATATCAATTAAATCTATCTGGTCTGTTGTGTCATTTAAAGCTTGTGTTTCCTCATTTATTTTCATTTTGGATGAACTGTCCATTGGTGTAAGTGAGGTATTAAAGTCCCCCACTATTATTGTGTTACTGTCGATTTCCTCTTTTATAGCTGTTAGCAGATGCCTTATGTATTGAGGTGCTCCTATGTTGGGTGCCTATATATTTATAATTGTTATATCTTCTTCTTGGATTGATCTCTTGATCATTATGTAGTGTCCTTCCTTGTCTCTTGTAACATTCTTTATTTTAAAGTATATTTTATCTGATGTGAGTATAGGTACTCCAGCTTTCTTTTGATTTCCATTTGCATGGAATATCTTTTTCCATCCCCTCACTTTCAGTCTGTATGTGTCCCTAGGTCTGAAGTGGTTCTCTTGTATACAGCATATATATGGGTGTTGTTTTTGCATCCATTGAGCAAGCCTGTGTCTTTTGGTTGGAGCATTTAATCCATTCACTTTTAAGGTAATTATCTATATATATGTTCCTATGACCATTTTCTTAGTTGTTTTGGGTTTGTTTTTGTAGGTCCTTTTCTTCTCTTGTGTTCCCCACTTAGAGAAGTTCCTTTAGCATTTGTTGTATAGCTGGTTTGGTGGTGCTGAATTCTCTTAGCTTTTGCTTTTCTGTAAAGCTTCTAATTTCTCCATCGAATCTGAATGAGATCCTTGGTGGGTAGAGTAATCCTGGTTGTAGGTTCTTCCCTTTCATCACTTTAAGTATATCATTCCAATCCCTTCTTGCTTGTAAAGTTTCTGCTGAGAAATCAGCTGTTAACATTATGGGAGTTCCCTTGTATGGTATTTGTCTTTTTTCCCTTGCTGCTTTCAATAATTTTTCTTTGTCTTTAATTTTTTCCAATTTGATTACTATGTGTCTTGGCGTGTTTCTGCTTGGGTTTATCCTGTATGGAACTCGCTGTGCTTCCTTGGCTTGGGTGGCTATTTCCTTTCCCATGTTAGGGACATTTTCGACTATAATGTCTTCAAATATTTTCTCTGGCTCTTTCTCTCTTCTCCCTCTGGGACCCCTATAATGTGAATGTTGTTGCATTTAATGTTGTCCCAGAGGTCTCTTAGGCTGTTTTCATTTCTTTTCATTCTTTTTTCTTTATTCTGTTCTGCAGCAGTGAATTCAACCATTCTGTCTTCCTGGTCACTTATCCGTTCTTCTGCCTCAGTTATTCGCCTGTTGATTCCTTCTAGTGTAGTTTTCATTTCAGTTATTGTATTGTTCATCTCTGTTTGTTTGTTCTTTAATTCTTCCAGATCTTTGTTAAACATTTCTTGCATCTTCTCGTTCTTTGCCTCCATTCTTTTTCCGAGGTCCTGGATCATCTTCACTATCATTATTCTGAATTCTTTTTCTGGAAGGTTGCCTATGTCCATTTCATTTAGTTGTTTTTCTGGGGTTTTATCTTGTTCCTTCATCTGGTACATAGCCCTCTGCCTTTTCATCTTGTCTGTCTTTCTGTGAATGTGGTTTTTGTTCCACAGGCTGTGGGATTGTAGTTCTTGCTTCTGCTGTCTGCCCTCTGGTGGATGAGGTTATCTGAGAGGCTTGATGGGAGGGACACGTGGTGGATAGAGCTGACTGTTGATCTGGTGGGCAGAGCTCAGTAAAGCTTTAATCCACTTGACTGTTGATGGGTGCGGCTGGGTTCCCTCCCTGTTGGTTGTTTGGCCTGAGGCAACCCAACACTGGAGTCTACCTGGGCTCTTTGGTGGGGCTAATTACAGACTCTGGGAGTGCTCAGGACGAGGAATACTTCCCAGAGCTTCTGCTGCCAGTGTCCTTTTCCCCACAAGCCACAGCCACCCCCCACCTCTGCAGGGGACCCTTCAACATTAGCAGGCAGGTCTGGTTCAGTCTTCCCTGGCATCACTGCTCCTTCCCCTGGGTCCTGATGGGCACACTACTTTGTGTGTGCCCTCTAAGAGTGGAGTCTCTGTTTCCCCCTGTCCTGTCGAAGTTCTGCAATCGATTCCAACTAGGCTTCAAAGTCTGATTCTCTAGGAATTCCTCCTCCCATTGCCGGGCCCCCAGGTTGGGAAGCCTGACGTGGGGCTCAGATCCTTCACTCCAGTGGGTGGACTTCTGTGGTATAAGTGTTCTTCAGTCTGTGAGTCACCCACCCACCAGTTATGGGATTTGATTTTACTGTGATCACGCCCCTCCTACCGTCTCATTGTGGCTTCTTCTTTGTCTTTGGATGTGGGGTATCCTTTTTGGTGAGTTCCAGTGTCTTCCTGTTGATGATTGTCCAGCAGCTAGTTGTGATTCTGGTGTTCTCGCAAGAGGGAGTGAAAGCACGTCCTTCTACTCCACCACCTTGGTTCCTCTCCTAAGCATCATTTTTTATCTTAAAGTAGTCATATATATACTATAAAATAAAAATGAAAATTGACCTTTTTTTTAAAGTACTGGACATTTTATACTCTAGAAAGCTATTTTAATTGTGTTTCAATTCCTCTCTTGGAGCAAATTTCACCCTTTTCTCATTTTAAAAGTAATTCAGAGGTGAATTTTGTGAAGGGCTAACTATAAGAAGCATTTTATGAAATTTCTGGCACTTAATATGTATTCAATAATTTCAGTGTCCCAAGCTCACCCTTAAAGCCTCATAAAATATTGAAATTAATCTCCATTGACTACTCTTCCTTTTCTCTTCCCTACCACATGCACAATAGCGCAGTCCTGTTTCAAAAATTTTAAGTTACTGAAATAGAGTACAGAACAATTCCATTGTTGATCTCATCTAGACCATTCTGTTTCTTTCCATTTCATGGAATATCTGCTGTTTGCTTTTCCCTATCACCTCCTGGAACTTTATGTTTATTCTTTCTGCTTTACTACTGTAGCATTATCTCTTCTTTCTTTTCTCCTGTATGACAATGTTGACTTTTTTTTTCCCTTTTATTGCCTTCCTTTTCCTGGGATGACTATTCGAAATACATGAAGACTGAGCTATGGCAAAGATGTTAGTATTCATCTGGATGATTCAATTTACTAGGTATTTATAGTCAAATATGGGAAAATAAATCATATTACACAGTACTATTCAAAGAAAATTTCTCCTTAAGAAATGTTTTCAAGTGAAACATCATTTCCCTCAGGTATCTGTTCTATAAATTTAGATGATGATATATTTAGCTTCTTAAAATAAAGCATATGTATATATGCTATTTGCCACTACATATATACATAATATAATAAGGATATATATGTATAATGGCAATTAGTCAATATGGAAAAAGATGTAATATTTAGTGTCTCTGAAATTTTGGATATAGAATGTAAGTCCAAAGAGGCAGTTTTGAAAGAAATGATTTTGAAAATATTGCTGTCAACCAAAGTAGATGATGGATAGCAAGTTTTCTCAGACAAAACCATCAAATAGAAACTGAAAAAGACCTGTTTCAGTAAAGCAGAGAATGTTTTGACTTCTATTTTAGAAAACTCAGGTGGCCCTAAATTCTAAAAGAAAACATAGAAATTAAAGGAACACTAACCTAGGGACTGCATTAAAAATCATATTTTTATACAACTGAAAGTTGGGAGGATCATTTTCATATTCCTGATCAAATTGCTTTAGGAAAGTCCCTACTTAAAATTAAACATGGCACAGATTCACTTTTTTCCCTTATGTTTTTAAGTTTAGAGTATAATAGAATATAAAATGGACAAAGAAAGTGAATTACTTTGAGATACAAGAGATTTAAAAAAAAAACATTTCACAGGCTAAATGAGTTTCTGTGTATTCATGTTCTGAATCAGTACTTATTTAATGAGTCAGTGAATAATGAAATTGTCCTCATTTATTAAGGAACAAGTTGTTCAGTGATATACTTTAAAAATTGTGAATTATTTTAAGAATCGTGTATATAATAATAATAAGCTAGATTATGGTCTAAAATATATATATATTTAGAAAGATTTCACTGCGGATAGATTATTCAAATTGATTTTTACAGCATATAATGATGCTAAGTAGAAGGATAAAAATGAAAGGTTCTTAAGAATTTCAGGTTTGAGAATATTATTGAGAGTTGTTAGAGAAAGTGTGTTTCAGTTATTTATTCTACAGATATTTATGAAATGCCTACTAAGTGCCAGACACTATGTTGATAGTTGGGATACAATGTTGGAAAGATAAGGACTCAGTTTGCAAGAACCACAGGTGAAGAGAGCAGGCACACATGTAAACAGTTTGTAGTGATAAGTGCAATAACAGAAGTATGCACATGAAGTTATATAGTTTTAGAGAAGGCGATACTGAGTCTATTTGATTGATTTTGTTATAATTGCACAGAGGAAGTAATATTGAGTTCAAGGCTTGAAAGATAGGTAGACGTTGTCCAGTGGCAAGGTGAAATCACACTCAAAGGACAAGAAAAGGCAAGTAGTTCAAAATGGCCATGTCTTGAATGAGAAATGTGAAATTGCAGAGGTGGGTGGGGGCCATGAATTACAGAAAATATTTAAATACTAAAGATTGTGATTAAATAATTTTAAGGTGGTTTTCCTTATGTAGTTAGAGAATCTAATAAGTTAGGCACGGATGTATATTTGTTAAAGAGCAGGTATTCACATGATCTATAACAGTTTGTAAAATTACCTCTGTCTTCTTCAACATTCTGTCTTAAGTAGAAAAATATATATACTATCAAAATATAAGTATAGGTACTATGAATAAAAGTAAAAGTAAGTATAGGTACTATACACATCAGTTTTATAAATGAAGTATATGTAGTATGGATTATTTTAGAAAATACCCTTAAAAGCACTGTGGGTTTTTCTAAGTGTTTTTCTTACAATAGATATTCTTTGATTAATGTATGTGTCCTTTTCTTAATTCTACTAGCATTTTTTTTACTACACTCCAGGCATATCAGAAGATATGAATTCACTCTGCAGTAATAAGATTGATTTTATTTTATTATTTATTTATTATTAACATCTTTATTGCAATATAATTGCTTTACAGTGGTGTGTTAGTTTCTGCTTTATAACAAAGTGAATCAGTACACATATACATATATCCCCATATCTCCTCCCTCTGCGTCTTCCTCCCACCCTCCCTATCCCACCCCTCTAGGTGGTCACAAAGCACTGAGCTGATCTCCCTGTGCTATATGGTTGCTTCCCACTAGCTATCTATAATACATTTGGTAGTGTGTATATGCCAGTGCTACTCTCTCACTTAGTCCCAGCATACCCTTCCCCTTTCCTGTGTCCTCAAATCCATTCTCTACTTCTGTGTCTTTATTCCTGTCTGGCTCCTAGGTTCATCAGAACCTTTTTTTTTTAGATTCCATATATATGTGTTACCATATGGTATTTGTTTTTCCCTTTCTGACTTACTTCACTCTGTATGACAGACTCTTAGGTCCATCCTCCTCACTACAAAAAACTCAATTTCATTTCTTTTTATGGCTGAGTAATATTCCATTGAATACATGTGCCACATCTTCTTTATCCATTCATCTGTTGATGGACACTTAGGTTACTTCCATGTTCTGGCTATTGTAAATAGAGCTGCAGTGAACATTGTGGTACATGACCCTTTTCAAATTATGGTTTTCTCAGGGTATATACCCAGAAAAGGGATTGCTGGGTCATATGGTAGCTCTATTTTTAGTTTTTTAAGGAACCTCCATACTGTTCTCTACAGTGGTGGTATCAATTTACATTCCCACCAACAGTGCAGGAGGGTTCCCTTTTCTCCACACCCTCTCCAGCATTTATTGTTTGTAGATTTTTTGATGATGGCCATTCTGACAACTGGGAGGTGATACCTCATTGTAGTTTTGGTTTGTATTTCTCTAATGATTAGTGATGTTGAGCATCCTTTCATGTGTTTGTTGGCAATCTGTATATCTTGTTTGGAGAAATATCTATTTAGGTCTTCTGCCCATTATTGGAATGGGTTGTTTTTTGGATTTTGAGCTGCATGAGCTCCTGGTAAATTTTGGAGATTAATCCTTTGTCAGTTGCTTCGTTGCCAAATATTTTCTCCAATTCTGAGGGTTGTCTTTTCGTCTTGTTTATGGTTTCCATTGCTGTGCAAAAGCATTTAAGTTTCATTAGGTCCCATTGGTTTATTTTTGTTTTTACTTCTGTTTCATTAGGAGTTGGGTCAAAAAGGATCTTGGTGTGATTTATGTCATAGAGTGTTCTGCCTATCTTTTCTTCTAAGAGTTTTATAGTGTCTGATGTCTACATTTGACCTTACATCTTTAATCCATTTTGAGTTTTTTGTGTTTTGGGTTTTTTTTTTGTGGTACGCAGGCCTCTCACTGTTGTAGCCTCTCCCGTTGTGGAGCACAGGCTCCGGACGCGCAGACTCAGCGGCCATGGCTTATGGGCCCAGCTGCTCCGCGGCCTGTGGGATCTTCCCGGACCAGGGCATGAACCCGTGTCCCCTGCATTGGCAGGTGGAATCTCAACCACTGCGACACCAGGGAAGCCCCTGGGTTTATTTCTGTATATGGTGTTAGGGAGTGTTCTAATTTCATTCTTTTACATGTAGCTGTCCAGTTTTCCCTGCACCACATATTGAAGAGTCTGTCTCTTCTCCATTGTATATTCTTGCCTCATTTATCAAAAGTAAGGTGACCATCTATGTGTGGGTTTATCTCTGGGCCTTCTATACTGTTCCATTGATCTATATTTCTGTTATTGTGCCAGTACCATACTGTCTTGATTACTGTAGCTTTGTAATATTGTCTGAAGTCTGGGAGCCTGATTCTTCCAGCTTTGATTTCTTTCTCAAGATTGCTTGGGCTATTCGGGGTCTTTTGTGTTTCCATACAAATTGTGAAATATTTTGTTTGAGTTCTCTGAAAAATTGCATTAGTGGTTTGATAGGGCTTGCACTGAATCTGTAGATTGTTTTGGGTAGTATAGTTATTTTCACAATGTTGATGCTTGTAATCCAAGAACATGGTATTTCTCTCCTTCTGTTTGTATCATCTTTAATTTCTTTCATCAGCGTCTTATAGGTTTCTGCATACAGGTCTTTTGTCTCCTTAGGTAGGTTTAACCGTAGGTATTTTATTCTTTTTGTTTCAATGGTAAATGGGGTGTTTCCTTAATTTCTGTTTCAGATTTTTTGTCGTTAGTGTATAGGAATGCAAGAGATTTCTGTGCATTAATTTTGTATCCTGCTACTTTTGCAAATTCATTGATTAGCTGTAGTAGTTTTCTGGTAGCATATTTAGAATTCTCTATGTATAGTATTTTCTCATCTGCAAACAGTGACAGTTTTACTTCATTTCTGATTTGGATTCCTGTTATTTCTTTTTCTTCTCTGATTGCTGTGGCTAAAACTTCCAAAACTATATTGAATAATAGTGGAGAGAGTGGGCAACCTTGTCTTGTTCCTGATCTTAGAGGAAATGGTTGCAGTTTTTCACCATTGAGAGCTATGTTTGCTGTGGGTTTGTCATTTATGACCTTTATTATGTTGAGGTAGGTTCCCTCTATGCCTATTTCTGGAGAGTTTTTATCATAAATGGGTGTTGAATTTTGTCAAAAGCTTTTCTGCATCTATTGAGATGATCATATGGATGGTTTTTCTCCTTGAATTTGTTAATATGCTTTATCACATTGATTGATTTGCGTATATTGAAAAATCCTTGCATTCCTGGGATAAACTCCATTTGATCATGGTGTATGATCCTTTTAATGTGCTGTTGGATTCTGTTTGCTTGTAGTTTGTTGAGGAGTTTTACATCTATTTTCATCAGTGGTATTGGCCTGTAGTTTTCTTTCTTTGTGACATCTTTGTCTGGTTTGGGTATCCGGGTGATGGTGGCCTCATAGAATGAGTTTGGGAATGTTCCTCCCTCTACTATATTTTGGAAGAGTGTGAGAAGGATAGGTGTTAGCTCTTCTCTAAATGTTTGATAGAAGTCTTCTGTGAAGCCATCTGGTCCTGGGCTTTTGTTTGTTGGAGGATTTTTTTTTTTTTTTTTACGCGGGCCTCTCACTGTTGTGGCCTCTCCTGTTGCGGAGCACAGGCTCCGGACGCGCAGGCTCAGTGGCCACGGCCCATGGGCCCAGCCGCTCTGCGGCATGCGGGATCCTCCCAGACCGGGGCACGAACCCGCGTCCCCTGCATCGGCAGGCGGACTCCCAACCGCTGCGCCACCAGGGAAGGCCTGTTGGAGGATTTTTAATCACAGTTTCAATTTCAGTGCTTGTGATTGGTCTGTTTATATTTTCTATTTCTTCATGGTTCAGTCTCAGCAGATTGTACTTTTCTAAGAATTTGTCCATTTCTTCGCCAGTTTTTCCTTTTTATTGGCATGTAGTTGCTTGTAGTAATCCCTCATGATTTTATGTATTTCTGCAGTGTCACTTGTTACTTCTCCTTTTTCATTTCAAATTCTGTTGATTTGAGTCTTCTCCCTTTTTTTTGTGATGGGTCTGGCTAATGGTTTATCAATTTTGTTTGTCTTCTCAAAGAACCAGCTTTTAGTTTCATTGATCTTTGCTGTTGTTTGCTTCATGTGTTTTTCATTGATTTCTGATCTGATCCTTATGATTTCTTTCCTTGGCTAATTTAGGGGTTTTGGTTCTCCTTTCTCTAATTGCTTTAGGTGTAATGTTAGGTTGTTTATTTGAGGTAGTTCTTGTTTCTTGAGGTAGGATTGTATTGCTATAAACTTCCCTCTTAGAACTGCTTTTGCTCCATTCCATAGGTTTTGGGTCATCATGTTTTCATTGTCATTTGTTTCTAGGTATTTTTTGATTTCCTCTTTGATTTCTTCAGTGATCTCTTGGTTATTTAGTAGTGTATTGTTTAGCTTCCATGTGTTTGTATTTTCTACAGATTTTTTTCCTGTAATTGATATCTAGTCTCATAGTGTTTTGGTCAGAAAAGATATTTGATACGATTTCAGTTTTCTTAAATTTAACAAGGCTTGATTTGTTACCCAAGATACGATCAATCCTGGCGATGGTCCATAAGCACTTGATGAGAAAGTGTATTCTGTGGTTTTTGGATGGAATGTCCTATAATTATCAGTTAAGTCCATCTCATTTAATGTGACATTTAAAGCTTGTTTTTCCTTTTTTATTTTCATTTTGGATGATCTGTCCATTGCTGTAAGTGGTGTGTTAAAAGTCCCTTACTATGACTCTGTTACTTTCAGTTTCCCCTTTTATGGCTGTTAGCACTTGCCTTATGTATTGAGGTACTTCTATATTGGGTGCATAAATATTTACAATTGTTATATCTTCTTCGATTGATCCCTTGATCATTATGTAGTGTCCTTCTTTGTCTCTTGTAATAGTCTTTATTTTAAAGTCTATTTTGTCTGATATGAGAATTGCTACCCCAGCTTTCTTTTGATTTCCATTTTCATGGAATATCTTTTTCCATCCCCTCACTTTCAGTCTGTATGTGTCCCTAGGTGTGAAGTGGGTGTCTCCTGGATAGCATATATATGGGTCTTGTTTTTGTATCCATTCTGCCAGTCTATATCTTTTGGTTGGAGCATTTAATCCATCTACATTTAAGGTAGTTATCGATATGTATGTTCCTATTACCATTTTCTTAATTGTTTTGGGTTTGTTATGGTAGGTCTTCTCCTTCTCTTGTGTTTCCTGCCTAGAGAAGTTCCTTTAGCATTTGTTGTGAAGCTGGTTTGTTGTTTGAATTCTCTTAGGTTTGGCTTATCTGTAAAGGTGTTAATTTCTCCATTGAATATGAATGGGATCCTTGCTGGGTAGAATAATCTTGGTTGTAGGTTATTCCCTTTCACCACTTTAAATATGTCCTGCCACTCCCTCTGGTTTGCAGTGTTTCTGCTGAAAGATCAGCTGTTAACCTTATGGGGATTTGCTTGTATGTTGTTTGTTGTTTTTCCATTGCTGCTGTTAATATTTTTTATTTGCAGTTAATTTTTGATAGTTTGATTAATGTTTGTCTTGGCTTGTTTCTCCTTGGTTTTATCCTGTATGGGACTCTCTGTGCTTCTTGGACTTGATTGAGTATTTCCTTTTCCATATTAGGGAAGTTTTCGTCCAAAATCTCTTCAAATATTTTCTGAGTCCCTTTCTTTTTCTCTTCTTCTTCTGGGACCCTTATAATTCGAATGTTGTTGCATTTAATGTTGTCCCAGAGGTCTCTGAGACTGTCCTCAATTCTTTTCATTCTTTTTCCCTTATCCTGCCCTTTGGTCGTTATTTCCACTGTTTTATTTTCCAGGTCACTTATCCGTTCTTCTGCCTCAGTTATTCTGCTGCTGATTCCTTCTAGAGAATTTTTAATTTCATCTATTGTGTTGTTCATCATTGTTTGTTTGCTCTTTCGTTCTTCCAGGTCCTTGTTAAACGTTTCGTGTATTTTCTCCATTCTATTTCCATGTATTTGGATCATCTTTACTATCATTATTCTGAATTCTTTTTCAGGTAGACTGCCTCTTTCCTCTTCATTTGTTTGGTCTTGTGGGTGTTACCTTGCTCCTTCATGTGCTATGTGTTTCTCTGTCTTCTCATTTTTCTTAACTTACTGTGTTTGGGGTCTCCTTTTTGCAGCCTGCAGATTCTTAGTTCCCATTATTTTTTTGTGTCTGCCCCCGGTAGCTAAGGTTGGTGGGTTGTGTAGGCTTCCTGGTTGAAGGGACTTGTGCCTGTGTTCTGGTGGATGAGTCTATATCTTGCCTTTCTGGTGGGCAGGACTGCATCCGGTGTTGTGTTTTGGGGTGTCGGTGACGTTATTATGATTTTATGCAGCCTCTCTGCTAATGGGTGGGGTTGTGTTCCTGTCTTGCTAGTTGTTTGGCATAAGGTGTCCAGCACTGTAGCTCTCTGGTCATTGAGTGGAGCTGGGTCTTAGCGTAGGAATGGAGATCTCTGAGAGAGCTTTCGCCGTTTGATATTATGAGGAACTGGGAGGTCTCTGGTGTACCAGTGTCCTGAACTCGGCTCTCCCACTTCAGAGGCACAGGCCTGACCCCTGGCCGGAGCACCAAGACCCTGTCAGCCACACGGCTCAGAGGAAAAGGAAGTAAAAAGAGAAGGAAAAAATAAAATAAAGTTATTAAAATAAAAAATATATATATTATTAAAAATAAAAATGTTAAAAAGTCATAAAAAAAGAAATGAAGAAGTGAGCAACCAAACCAATAAACAAGTCCACCAATGATAACAAGTGCTAAAAACTATACTAAAGAAAAAAAAAATGTACAGACAGAACCGTAGGACAAATGTAAAAGCAAAGCTATACAGACAAAATCACACAAAGAAGCATAGATATACACACTCACAAAAAGAGAAAAAGGAAAAGTAATTATGTATCTATATATTTAAAAAAAATGGAAGATAGCAACCAAATAAATAAAGAAATCTACCAATAATAAGAAACTCTAAATGCTGAACTAAGATAAACATAATACCAGAAACAAATTAGATGCAGAAAGCAAACCCTAATTCTACAGTTGCTCCCAAAGTCCACCGCCTCAATTCTGGTATGATTTGTTGTCTATTCAGGTATTCCACAGATGCAGGGTACATCCAGTTGATTGTGGAGATTCAATCCGCTGCTCCTGAGGCTGCTGGGAGAGATTTCCCTTTCTCTTCTTTGTTTGCACAGCTCCTGGGTTTCAGGTTTGGATTTGGCCTCACCTCTGTGTTTAGGTTGCCCGAGGGCGTCTTTTCTTTGCTCAGACAGGATGAGGTTCAAGTAGCATCTGGTTAGGGGGCTCTGGCTCACTGAGTCCGGGGGTAGGGAGGGGTACAGAATGCGGGGTTAGCCTGTGTTGGCAGAGGCCGGAGTGACGTTGCAACAGCCTGAGGCACGCTGTGTGTTCTTCTGGAAGTTGTCCCTGGATCACAGGACCCTGGCAGTGGTGGGCTGCACAGGCTCCCGGGAGGGGAGGTGTGGAGAGTGACCTGTGCTCGCACACAGGCTTCTTGGTGACTGCAGCAGCAGCCTCAGTGTTTCATGCCCGTCCCTGGGGTCCGCATTGAAAGCTGTGGCTCACGGTGTCTCTGGAGCTTGTTTAGGCAGTACTCTGAATCCCCTCTCCTCGCACATCCCGAAACAATGGTCTCTTGCCTCTTAGGCAGTTCCAGACTTTTTCCCGGATTCCTCCCTGGTAGGTAGCACCCTTCAGGCTGTGTTCAAGCAGCCAACCCCAGTCCTCTCCCTGGGATCTGACCTCCAAAGCTGGAGCCTCAGCTCCCAGCCCCCACCCGCCCCGGGGGGTGAGCAGACAAGCCTCTTGGGCTGGTGACTGCTGGTTGGCACTGATCCTCTGTGCGGGAACCTCTCCACTTTGCCCCCTGCAGAGATTGATTTTAATTATTATATTCAAACTTTCCTATCTAGTGAGGTTTATCTTTGGTAATCTATATACGTTCTAAAAAATGTTGCCATTTCCAAATGTATTTTGGTTTTTTTGGGGAGGGAGAATTACCATAAAAGTAGGTTATAAACTGTGCAAACAAATTAGTTTTCATTACTTTAGATTTATCCCTGACCCACACTCTAATATTCAGCCTGATCATCAAATTTATTCCTAACGCTTGCTTCAAGATGATTCTGAGATGTTTTCGTAATTAAATCAGTTCTGAAGGGACAGATATTTTTCACCATTATGGATGTTTAAATACATGTGCTATCGGCACAGATAGCAATTCCCAAGAAGTTACCTATATATTTTGAGTAATAACATCTATGTCACAATAAATAAGTAGCCTCCTTAAATTAATACTCCAAAAACATTACTCACATAAATGTCCAAGTACTGACATGCTTATTAAAATAAATCACATTTCTTTGGAGTCATACGCTGTATGTAATCAGGAGACATTTCTATTCAGTAACATTTCTTTCAAACATTTTGCCTAAATTGAAAATAAATATCTGTTATGAGGTTGCTTTACTATAAAAAGCTAAGTCATAATGTGTTAAAATTTTCGCTTGATTTTTATAATACTAGTTAATAAAATATTAAATTTAAGAGTATAACAGACCTATTCATTCTAGATGTTGAAGTCCTTACAGCTGACAATCAGCATATTACTGAGTGGTATTCAGTCAAACTATTTAATCTCTCTGGGACCATGATAGTAGCTTCCATATTAGTGATAATTATTTTCAGTAATTAAGTTATGCTTGGCAAGTCAGTTGTTATAATGTCAGTTTCTTCACATTGCTACAATGATAGAATTACAGTTCTGATGTAATATAAAAAATCAAATAACTTACAGTTCTACTACGAGTTTAATTTGATTGTATCGTGAAGATCATTTCCATTGATAAAAGCCAAAAGATACAGTCTTCCTATGACAGGTTGACTTATGATCATTTCAATTGTTTCTTGGTAAATAAATATTAAGTTTCAGAATTCACTTCTGTTATTGAAAAGAATATACATCTTTGATATTCTTCTCTCAAAGCAAGCATATCAAAAGAATCTTAGAAAAGCCATAGATATGTCTAATCAGATGGAGAGTATGATAATAAACAAAGTCGAGGAAATTTTATCACAAGAATGTAAAGAAAATCTCATACGAGTCATTAATATTTGCTAAAGTGTGCCACATAATTGGAATATACAACGAAAGGACCTATCTTAAAACTGACTGAAAAAAATGCACAACCTAAAAGTTGAGAGTTATGTTTTATTTGGCAGACATTCTTAGGACTTCAAGCCCGGGAGGCAGCATCTCAAATAACCCTGATAGACTGCTCTGAGGAGACGAGGGGGGGAGCTAGGATATATAGGAGCTTTGCAACAAAGGGCAGGTAGTTGGGACATCAAAAGATTATTGTTAATTAAAGAAACCAGACATCTCTAGTTAAGGAATTTAGTGCTTTTCTATGTATGCAAAGATAAAATAGTCTGGGCTCACTGAAATCCTTCCTTTGATATGCACCTCAGCTATCTTGGGCCACTATCCTGTGTTTTCTCATCCTGAGTTTCCTCATGCTGCACCTTCAGGAGTACCTGCAGTCTGATGACTGCTAGATGACAGACATTCTTTTTTTTCCTTCCTGAGTTCCCTCAGGGCTCACTGGTTGGGGCACGTGGCAGCAGCAGCTGATTACTAGATGACCTTGGCAATGGGTAGCCCATTTGTCTCCATCCTGAGTTCCCTAAATGCTCACCATCCGGGCTGCAGCAGTGTGATGCAACATCCTTTATTTACTGTCATGTCAAGCCATATTTTAGTTCTTGCTATTAAAAATATATTTAATAGAATAAAGGGAAGTAACAGTAGATGTCTGCAGAGTATACTATGCTACAGAAAATAACAAATTTGAAGGTGAAAGTTGGGCTAACATTATACAGAGGATGTAAATGCAACGGCAAAGAGACATCACAAAGTTAAGGTATTAAATGATGCTATGGCAGTGAACTTTTTACAACCCAGAAAAATCAGAAATCCCATCCTGGTTTAAACATTATTGATAATTTCTCATTTGCCCTGCTGAATGTTTCATGATAAGGTGAACAAAGTACTCAGGGGAATTGCTACATTGGACCTACTTTTCATCATCAAGAGAAAACTGATTTGTGATAGATGGAAAAACATGATAGAAAGTGATACTGTGATTTCAGAGTCCATAACCAAAGAAAAGTGTACTGCACATATCAGTCATGAGCCTTAAATCACTGACTCCTATGCAAGACTGTTTCTCTAATCACTTGGAAGATATGTTGAAAGATAGGTCCTCAGGCTCCTCTTCAGATTGACTGAAATCAGAATCTCTGCAAATGGAAAAAAGGAATCTGTATTTCCAGGGTTTCCAGAGATAATCCTGCTGAGGAATCAGGTTTCCCAGGTAATTTTGCTGGGAACTGGTAGGAGTCTGTCTCCCAGATTGAAATAGTTTACCTTTAATCACCAATGCTCCGGCTCTGCCAAACTTTCTGGGAGTTGCCCTGTTCCTTTGGATGGAGAAAGGGTTCCAGTGGAAGGAGAATTAAGGATCAATCAGCCTTATGGATATCTAAAAAACAGCACACATACTAAAAAGAGGTAGATTCCCAATACTCTGCAGTCTTCCATTTGTTTTGTTTTGTTTTTAATGAAAATGGCAAACAATGGAGAAGAAAATAAATCTCTCCTTACCTACTTTCCAGAAATCAGACTGTAGCCTAGCACAGGACGGCTTTCTGCTATATTTCAATGCAGTTCTCTCAGGCTTTACCTGGAGGAAATCCTTCCCATATCTGGCAATTGGCTGACTGTCATAGTTTTCTGCATTGGGAATTTTCAAAAATTTCTGCCTTTTATGTGTATATTTGTGGAAGTTGGAAGAGGATGCATAAGGGACTCCCAGCCTGATCTTATTTTAAACCTAACTTCTGCCTCATTGATTCTGTGTGACAGATACAATTGTTTCACTTCCATTGTCTCTGTCTTGAAATGCCCTACTAACCAAGGAGGAATTGAAAATGAAAGGAACAGAACTGTGACTATTCTATGTTTATGTAAATGTCGGTCACTCTAACAAATGTAAATAAGATCTTACAGACTCTACTTTAGAGCCTTAGTTAAATGTCAACAAATACAATTGCCCTTGATAGTCACCATCTAATAAGCTTCCATTTTTCATTGTTGACTTACTCTCTACTTAAATTATTTCACTTGAGGACACTGGTTATGATTATTCCCTTTCCTTACCTCACTGCAAGGCAGATATGATGATATCTGTGTCCAGAGAACTTAAATAACTTGTTCAAGTCTACACAGTAAACAACTCCATTTATATTTTTATCTTCCCAGAGAAGATTCTTCCTTGGTATTTGAGAATAATTGAACCAAATACTCATTGCACAGATAAGATATAATTTGATCACAATATGCATATATATTTCTATTATTGAGTCTTAAAAACTCAGCCAATTTTTAAGAGTATAACATTTTACAATTTAGTCATTTCTTGAAACTTGAGCAAATTAATTTTGTCAAGATTTTTTGAGGTCTTAGAATGTCACTACAAAAAGATATATGTTGTTTCCATCTGCTGATATCTGATGCACGTCTTTGGGAAAACGGCAGATGACTGCAGGCTATATAGATTGCAAACTTAGTGATAAGTCAATTTGAATACCGAATATTGAATATGAATAATTGTATTATTCCTTTGTCAAAGTGTTATTTATGCAGAGCTATGTGCACTATTGTTCCTTACCTATAATGGAGGTGGCTTCATGGATGTTTTCCTATAAAAAGAATAATAACAATTAAATACTTCATGTATTAGTGTAGTTGCTTAAAACTCATGTCAAAGGATAGTCAATATTGATGAGTTTCACAGAGAGAAAAATTTTATTTCTTATTGTCCATTCTGGCTAGACAATTAAAATAAGGATCAGATTTAAGAGATCTGCATTCTTAACACATACTTTGCTCTTAACTCATTTTCCTGTCTTGGACTTGCTTTTTCTTGCTTCCTTGTCCATAAAGTGTGGGATGGAGGTTGGAGGTTAAAAAGAATTAGTACACTGATATTCACACTCTACTCCTATATGGAACTGTTGGCCTGTGACATAAACAAATCTTCTGTTCCTAAAATCAAATGGTAGAAATCTTTTTCCATTTTACAGGAAGTGAGTGGTAAAAGTTAAATTGGGATATTTTTCTTAATGTAAAACTTTCTCTCATAAAATTTTTCTTAATCCTTTAGAACCAGAAACCTCTTCTCTACTAATGAATACTAGCAGGTGATAAAATTAATTAGCAAATAGTAAATTGATATTAATTTGAACTGTAGAAAAGTGAAACACTAGAGAGCTCATGGTAACCTTATACATGTCATAATTCCTAGATTGTAGTAAACTCTGAGGAAAGATACTGTTATATTAATCACAATAACATTAGACCCAACCTATTAAATACTACAGAATAAAGAATAGTAGCATAAATGGACTTATTAAATTACTAATTGTATATTGTATAATAGTAATATTGCTAAGTCCTGGCTTCTGGTTCTGCAGATAAGGAGTTTGGAAGTCGCCACTCTGTCCTAACAACAAGTAAAAAGCTCAACAGACTGAAGAATCAGTAACTTTTCTTGGATTCGTAAGAGAGGAAAGGACACAGGGCAAACTACTACCCCCCAAATTGGACATTCAAACAAGTTAATACAGGGAGGCATAGCTTACTGGAGCAGAGAATTGCAAGCAGAATGGGAGGCAACGTCTGGGTAGAAAAATCTGAACTGTAATTGGAAAATTGCTGGAGGCTCAGTGTGGACAGCTCAGAGAGTTAAAAACTCTTAGGGGACCTAGTCATCAAGAGGCCCCCACAAGAAGCAGCTATATGTTTTCTGTTAAAAACCCACTTTAAGTATAAAGACACATATAGATTAAAAATAAATGGAAAGAGAAAAATACACTATACTAATGCTAATGAAAAAACGTAGAAATAACTATCTTAATTTGAGACAGAGCAAACTTCAAAACAAAATTTATTAGGGATTAAGAAGGGTATAACATAATGGTAAAGGAGTCAATTCTCCAAGCAGACATGTGCCCCCCAAAAAGAGCATCAAACAATGTGAGGCAAAAACTGATAGAATTGCAAGGGGAAATATATTAATCCATTATGATAGTTGGAGAATTTAACACCCCTCTATCAGAAATGGACATATCCAGTAGGCAGAGAATCTGAGTGGAAATAGTTGAACGCAAGAACATCATCAATCAACTGGATATATCTGACATCTATAAATTACATCATCCAATAATAGCAGAATACACATTCTTCTCAAGCTCACATGGGACATTGACCAAGCTAGGCTACATTATGAACCATAAAACAAATCTTAACAAATTAAAAAAAAATAGAAGTCATATAATATCTGCTCTCAGACCACAATGGAATTGAATTAGAAATCTATAATGTAAATACAAATAGAAAATCCCCCAATACAGGCATAACTCGGAGATATTTTGGGTTCAGTTCCAGATACCTGTAATTAAGCAAAATACTGCAATTAAGTGAGTCACACAAAACTTTTTGTTTCCCAGTGCATAGAAAAGTTATGTTTACACTATGCTATAGTCTAGTAAGTGTGCAACAGCATTATGTCTAAAAAGTACCTTAATTAAAAAGTACTCTTGCTAAAAAATGCTAACCATCATCTGAGTCTTCTGCGAGTTGTAATGTTTTTGTGGGCAGAGGTTCTTGCCTTGATGTTGATGGCTGCTGACTGATCAGGGTGGTGGGTGCTGAAGGTGGCTGTGGCGATTTTAAAATAAGACAACAGTGAAGTTTGCTCTATTGACTCCTCTTTTAATGAACAATTTCTCTGTAGTAGCATGCAATGCTGTTTGATAGCATTATATACACAGTAGAGCTTCTTACAGAATCAGTGCCACTCTTCTTAAACCCTGCTGCTGCTTTATCACCTAAGTTTGTGTAATATTCTAAATCCCTTGTTGTCATTTTAACAATATTCACAGCATCTTCACCAGGAGTAGATTCTACTTCAAGACACCATTTTCTTTGCTCATCCATAAGAAGCAACTCCTGATCCATTCAACTTTTATCACCACATTGTAGCAATTCAATCTTCAGGTTCTAATTCTAGTTTTCTAGAATCTTCAGGTTCTACTTCTAATTCTAGTTTTCTTGCTATTTCCACCACCTCTGCAGTTACTTCCACACTGAAGTCTTGAGCCCCTCAAAGTCATTCATGGGGGTTGAAATCAACTTCTTCCAAACTCCTGTTAATGTTGATATTTGGACTTCTTCCCATGAATTACAAATGTTCTTAATGACATTTAGAATAGTGAATCATTTCCAGAAGGTTTTCAATTTACTTTGCCCAGATTCATCAGATGAATCACTGTCTATGACAATTATAGCCTTAAAAAATGTATTTCTTAAGTGATGAGACTTGAAAGTCAAAATTATTCCTTGATCCATGGCTGTAGAATGGATATGGTGTTAGCAGGTGTGAAAACAACATGAATCTTATTGTATATGTCCATCAGAGCTCTTGAGTGACCAGGTGCATTGTAGATGAGAACTAATATTTTGAAAGAAACCTTTTCTTCTTAGCAGTAGTTCTCAACAGAGGGCCTAAAATATACAGTAAACCATTTTTTAAACATGTATACTGTTATCCAGGCTTTGCTGTTCCATTTATAGAGCAAGGCAGAGTCAATTTAGCATAATTCTGAAAGGCCCTAGGATTTTTAGAATGGTAAATGAGCATTCGTTTCCACTTAAAGTTATCTATATTGGCCCTAAAAAAGAGGGGCAACCTGTCCTTTGAAGCTTTGAAGCAGGCATTGACTTTTCCTTTCTAGCTATGAAAGTCCTAGATGGCATCTTCTTCCAATATAAGGCTGTTTCATCTACATTGAAAACCTGTTATTCAGGGTAGCCACCTTCATTACTTATCTTAGCTAGATCTTCTGGATAATTTGCTGCAGCTTCTATATCAGCACTTGCTGCTTCACCTTGAACTTTTATGTTATGAAGAGGACTTCTTTCCTTAAACTTCATGAACCAACCTCTGCTAGTTTCAGACTTTTCTTCTGAACCTTCCTCATTGTGCTTAGCCTTCACAGAGCTGAAGAGCGCTAGAGCTTTGCTCTGGATTAGGTTTTCGCTTAGGAAATATTGAGGCTGGTTTTGTCTTCTATCCAGAGCACTTAAACTTTCTCTTTGTATACAATAAGATTGTTTTACTTTCTTATAATTCATGTGTTTACTGGAGTAGCACTTTTAATTTCTTTCAAGAACTTTTCCTTTGCATTCACAACTTGGCTGTTTGGCACAAGAGGCCTAGTTTTCAGCCTATCTTAGCTTCTGCCATACCTTCCTCACTAAGCTAATAATTTCTAGCTTTTGATTTAAAGTGAGAGACATGTGACTCTTCCTTTCACTTGAACACTTCGAGGTCATTGTAGGGTATTAGTTGGCATAATTTCAATATTTTTGTGTTTTAAGAAATAGATAGGCTCGGGACAATGGAGAGAAATGGGGAAATGGCTGGTCAGGGGAACAGTGAGAACACACACATTTATAGATTGTTTGCTGTCTTATATGAGTATGGATTGTGGCACTTCAAAACAATGACAGTAATAACATCAAAAATCACTGAACACAGATCACCAAAAATATAATAAATAATGAAAAAGAATTGCAAGAATTACCAAATATTGCAAGAATTACCAAAATGTGACACAGAGACAGGAAGTGGGCAGATGCTGTTGGGAAAATGGTGCCAATAGACTTGGGGACTCAAGGTTGCCAAAAACCTTTAGTTTGATAAAAGTACAATATCTGTGAAGCAAAATAAAGTGAAGTGCAATAAAATAAAGTATGCCTCTACATCGAGATTAAACAATAAACTTCTAAATAACACATGGACCAAAGAAGAAATCTCAAGAGAAATATCAAAATATTATGAGCTAAATGAAAATGAAAGCACACTTTATCAAAATATGTGGGATGCAGTGAAATCAGTGCTTAAAAGGAAATTTATAGCATTGAATGCATATATCAAAAAAGGAGAAAGATACAAAGTCAATCTAAGTTTTCTCCTTACAAAACTAGAATAAGAAAGATACATTTAATATGAAATAAATAATAAGAATTAGAACATAAGTCAATGAAAATGAAAACAGGAAATCAGTATAAAAAAATCACTGGATGGTTTGTGACCACCTAGAGGGGTGGGATAGGGAGGATGGGAGGGAGGGAGACGCAAGAGGGAAGAGATATGGGAATATATGTGTATGTATAACTGATTCACTTTGTTATCAAGCAGAAACTAACACACCATTGTAAAGCAATTATACTCTAATAAAGATGTTTAAAAAAAAAAAAATCACTGAAACCAAAAGGGGTCTCTTTGAAAAGATCAATGCTAACTAAAAAAAAAAAAAAAGAGGAGACAAATTGCTAATATCAGAAATGAAAGAGGGGACATAACTATAGATCCCATGGATATTAAAAGGATAGTAAATGAATAGTGTGAACAATTTTACTCCCACAAATTTGATAACCTGAATGAAATGGATCAATTCCTTGAAAGATATAGTTTGTCAAAACTCACACAAGAAGAAATAGACAATCCAAATAGGCCTATGTCTGGAAAATAAATTGAATCCATAATTAATAACCTTCCAAGATAGAAAGTACAAGGCCCAGATGGGTTCCCTGGTGAATTCTATCAAACATTTAAGGAAGAAATTATATCAATTCTCTACAATCTCTTTCAGAGTATAGAAATAGAGGGAATATGTCCTAACTCATTCTTTGAGGCCAGTGTTACCCTAATACGAAAACCAAAGACATTTCAAGAAGAGAAATCCACAGACCAAGATCTCTAATGAATATAGATGTAAAAATCTGCAACAAAATTTTAGCAAATCGTTCCGGGAAGATGGCGGAAGAGTAAGACGCAGAGATCACCTTCCTCCCCACAGATACACCAGAAATACATCTACGCGTGGAACAACTCCTACGGAGCACCTACTGAACGCTGGCAGAAGACCTCAGACCTCCCAAAAGGCAAGGAACCCCCCACGTACCTGGTTAGGGCAAAAGAAAAAACTAAACAGAGACAAAAGGATAGGGACGGGTCCTGCACCAGCGGGAGAGAGCTGTGAAGGAGGAAAAGTGTCCACACACTAGGAAGCCCCTTCGCGGGTGGAGACTTCGGGAGGCGGAGTGGGGGAGTTGGGAGCCGCGGAGGAGAGCACAGCAACAGGGGTGCGGAGGGCAAAGCGGACAGATTCCAGCGCAGAGGATCGGGCCGACCGGAACTCACCAGCCGAGAGGCTTTTCTGCTCGCCCGCCGGGGCGGGCGGGACTGGGAGCTGAGGCTCCGGCTTTTGTCGGAGCGCCGGGAGAGGACTGAGGTTGGCGGAGTGAACACAGCCTGCAGGGCGTTAGTGCACCGCGGCTAGCCGGGAGAGAGTCCGGGGAAAAGTCTGGACCTGCCGAAGAGGCAAGAGACTTTCACGTCCCTCTTTGTTTCCTGGTGCACGAGGAGAGGGGATTAAGAACGCTGCTTGAGAGAGCTCCAGAGACGGGCACGAGCCGCGGCTAAAAGTGCGGAGCCCAGAGACAGACATGAGACGCTAAGGCCGCTGCTGCCGCCACCAGGAGGCCTGTGTGCGAACACAGGTCACTAGCCACACGCCCTTCCGGGGAGCCTGTGCAGCCCGCCACTGCCAGGGTCCCGGGATCCAGGGACAACTCGCCCGGGAGATCGCACGGCGCGCCTCAGGCTGCAACTTCACGCCGGCCTCGGCCGCTGCAGGCCCGCCCCACACTCCGTGACCCTCCCTACCCCCCGGCCTGAGTGAGCCAGAGCCTCCGAATCAGCGGCTCCTTTAACCCCGTCCTGTCTGAGCAAAGAACAGACGCCCTCCGGCGACCTACACGCACAGGCGGGGCCAAATCCAAAGCTGAGCCCCTGGGAGCTGTGAGAACAAAGAAGAGAAAGGGAAATCTCTCCCAGCAGCCTCAGAAGCAGCGGATTAAAGCTCCACAATCAACTTGATATACCCTGCATCTGTGGAATACCTGAACAGTCAACGAATCATCCCAAATTAAGGAGCCCTGTGGATGAAAGGCTCTTGGTGCTGCAGCCAGGAGTCAGTGCTGTGCCTCTGAGGTGGGAGAGCCAACTTCAGGACACTGGTCCACAAGAGGCCTCCCAGCCGCACATAATATCAAACAGCAAAAATCTCCGAGAGATCTCCATCTCAACGCCAGCACCCAGCTTCACTCAACGACCAGAAAGCTACAGTGCTGGACATCCTATGCCAAACAACTAGCAAGACAGGAACACAACCCCACCCATTAGCAGAGAGGCTGCCCAAAATCATAATAAGTCTACAGACACCCCAAAACACACCACCAGACGTGGACCTGCCCACCAGAAAGACAAGATCCAGCCTCATCCACCAGAACACAGGCACTAGTACCCTCCACCAGGAAGCCGACACAACCCACTGAACCAACCTTAGCCACTGGGGACAGACACAAAAAACAACAGGAACTACGAACCTTCAGCCTGCAAAAAAGGAGACCCCAAACACAGTAAGATAAGCAAAATGAAAAGACAGAAAAACACACAGCAGATGAAGGAGCAAGATAAAAACCCACCAGACCTAACAAATGAAGAGGAAATAGGCAGTCTACCGGAAAAAGAATTCAGAATAATGATAGTAAGGTTGATCCGAAATCTTGGAGATAGAATGGACAATAGAATGGACAAAATGCAAGAATCAGTTAACAAGGACCTAGAAGAACTAAAGATGAAACAAGCAACGATGAACAACACAATAAATGAAATTAAAAGTACTCTAGATGGGATCAATAGCAGAATAACTGAGGCAGAAGAACGGATAAGTGACCTGGAAGATAAAATAGTGGAAATAACTACTGCAGAGCAGAATAAAGAAAAAAGAATGAAAAGAACTGAGGACAGTCTCAGAGACCTCTGGGACAACATTAAACGCACCAACATTCGAATTATAGGGGTTCCAGAAGAAGAAGAGAAAAAGAAAGGGACTGAGAAAATATTTGAAGAGATTATAGTTGAAAACTTCCCTAATATGGGAAAGGAAATAGTTAATCAAGTCCAGGAAGCACAGAGAGTCCCATACAGGATAAATCCAAGGAGAAATACGCCAAGACACATATTAATCAAACTGTCAAAAATTAAATACAAAGAAAACATATTAAAAGCAGCAAGGGAAAAACAACAAATAACACACAAGGGAATCCCCATAAGGTTAACAGCTGATCTTTCAGCAGAAACTCTGCAAGCCAGAAGGGAGTGGCAGGACATATTGAAAGTGTTGAAGGAGAAAAACCTGCAACCAAGATTACTCTACCCAGCAAGGATCTCATTCAGATTTGATGGAGAAATTAAAACCTTTACAGACAAGCAAAAGCTGAGAGAGTTCAGCACCACCAAACCAGCTCTACAACAACTGCTAAAGGAACTTCTCTAGGCAAGAAACACAAAAGAAGGAAAAGACCTACAATAACAAACCCCAAACAATTAAGAAAATGGGAATGGGAACACACATATCGATAATTACCTTAAATGTAAATGGACTAAATGCTCCCACCAAAACACACAGATTGGCTGAATGGATACAAAAACAAGACCCATATATTTGCTGTCTACAAGAGACCCACTTCAGACCTAGAGACACATACAGACTGAAAGTAAGGGGATGGAAAAAGGTATTTCATGCAAATGGAAACCAAAAGAAAGCTGGAGTAGCAATTCTCATATAAGTTTTATATATATATATATATATATATATATATGTAGTTTGCTTGAGTGCAGTGTTTTTTGTTTTCTGTACTGAATTCATTAGCATGGGTCGGTATAAAATTTAGCATAGGTCAATATGTAATTTGTAAACTAATAAGGTCTTAAAAGTGAGGAATTAAGTCTTTTAAATTTAATTATTTATTGTAAAGAGCAGAATAGCATACATAAACAGGTGCCTAAGGAAAACTTGTATTCTAATATGGAACTCTCATGAACACCTTTTTTTTTTTTTTTTTCTTCTAACGGTATGATAGTAGGCCATTTGATTATTTTTATGGCTTTAACTTTACAACAATGAAATATTAGTAAATTAAAAAAAAAATACTACAGGTGAGAGGGAATGGATGAGAGTGTAGACGGGGCAAGGCTGGCTGGGGGTTCATGGTTGTTCTAGTTGGGTAATGGGTACTTGGGAGAGGGCGTCCATTATACTCTTTTGTTTATTTTTGTGTATGTTCAAAATGATCCATAATAAAATATTTTAAATAAAAAAAAAAAAAATTTTAGCAAATCAAATTCAGCAGTGTATAAAAAGATTTATATACCATGAGCAAGTAGGATTTATTCCAGGTATGCAAGGCCATTTTGGCATATGGAATCAATTACTGTGATCCATCATATCAACCGGCTGAAAAAGAAAGATCACGTGACTATATTAGTAGATATAGCATTTTATTTATAGTGTCCTAAGAAGTAGAAACCACCCAAATATTCACCTACTAATGAATGCATAAACAAAATATAATATGCCCATAAATGGAATATTATTAAGCAATAAAAGTAATAAACTACTGATACAAGGTACAACATGGATGGACCTTAAAATATTAGATGAAGAAACCCAGTCACAAATATTCATATATTGTATGATTCCATTTGTATGAAATGTCCATATTAGGCTAGCCTATAGAGACCAGAATTAAATTAGTGGTTGCCTTAAAATGGGTGATTTGGGTGGGGTAGGGGAAAGTGGCTGCTAATGGATATGGAGTTTCTTTTGAGGATTGATGAAAATGTCCTACAATTAGATTGTCGTGATGGTTACACAACTCTGAATATACTAAAACCAATTTTAAATGGATGAGTTGTATGGTATGTGAATTATACCTCAATGATACTACTGAAAAAAGAAGATATAAAATCCTAGGTTGGTCCTGCTGAGTGATGAGTTAGATAATTATTTCAAATTCATAAAAAAATTGAGTTCTACAGTTAATCCAAATTGTAGAACATCAAATATTATTCAGAAGTTCCTGAAACATGCTGGGTAAAAAAACAAATTTCAAAGAAATGGCAATCAGCTAGGCAAGATATCACTCACAGATAAAAATAGATGCCAGAAGACAAAGTGCAAAAGGAAAATAATCATAAACCTAAAATTCCAAACTAGCCGAGCCATTCTTTAAAAATAAGGCCAAAATATATATATTTTTCAGGCATACAAAGACGTAAATATTTCCTACTCAAAATTTTCCTTGAAGAATTACAAAAAGATCTTCTATATCCTCAGTATTAACCTAGAGAAAAGAAGCTGCACTAATAAAGCAATAGTGAACCAAAATATTGGTAGATAATGGTGATACAAAATAAGTAATGGGTCAAAAATAATAGTCCCAGAAACAGAATAATGAAAAAACATGTCTGTCACTGTGGATATGTGTATTTTAAAATGCTAAACGTAGGTAATAGATAATCATGAGAAAGTTATAAGTTGAAGGAGACTGAAGAGAAATTAAAGTGTACTATTTTCCTTGTTTTATTGAGAAGGAAAATAGACATTTTTAGACTTTTCAAGTTTGAATTAAATATTACTGTTAAAAAATTTAATAAACTTTTCCAGTAATGGCAAATAACTCATTATCCTAGCAATGAGTATAACTAAAAAAAGAAAAAGTTTAAAGCAACAACAAAAAATTAAAAGACTCTTTGACAGCATGAGAAAATTAGCAGTATAGTAAAGAATCACTGGAAAAGGAAGACAGAAATCCAGGGTGTTGAGTCCTATATTTCTTTTGTGGAGGCATTTGCTGATTCCAGGAATAAGCAACCAAAAGCTAAGAAACTGAAGGGTACATTTAGCAACTTCTTAGGCTAGAAGGACAAAATTCAGAGTCCAGGTTCCAAAACAAATTTCGGAGATATATACTTTCTCTTTTAGATCCTCAAAGGCTATAGTCTGGCAACAGTGGAGAAAAAGGAGAAGGTAGACTCTCCTGGGAACTATAGCAACTTGAGGAAATGCAGCCAAACTGTGCTATAAGAGGGACATTTGTTAAAAGAAAGAAAAGTTAAACTATAAAGTCTTCATCTTAAGAATATAGGACTCTGTTTCAGGAAATATATTTTAGAGTGCTCTTTTTCAATTTCTTAGACTACAACCCACAGTAAACATTACATTTTACATTAGGATCCAGTAGCAAAAACACCTAAACCTTAAATTGACTCATGATTCATGAAACATGATTTACACCTGTTATGTGTTATAGTCTTATGTCCTTCATTTTATTTTCTTCTAATTTTTTAATGATGGGTGTGAACTAAATTAATTTTAGAACCTACTACTGACTCACAACTCACAGATTTAAAAACACTACACAAAGAATCTCACTCATGGGCTTTAGAAAAGAGACATCAACAAAGATAATCATAGAATAATGTTTATAAATTAGAAACAAGTTAAATTATATCAATGTAGGAATGTACTACATACTTTAAATGTGTGCATTTTATAGTACATGTTATACCAAAAATGAGTAAAATATGGAATTAAGATGAGAACCAACTGTATAGATAAAATATAATTTTGATTGATAAAATATATTTTCCAAACTTGTAAGCCAATATATTTGAAAATTTCAATGAAGTGGATGAATTCTAGAAATATATAAACAGTCAAAACTGGAACAAGTATTAAAAAGCATATTTTAATGAGCCAAATGTTCCTGAGATTTAAATTGAGAATTTATTCTGCAGCATTATTGCAGAATAACCTGACTTAATACAATGAATAAATTGTGGGATATACCTAGGTTTGAATACAATATAACAAGAATTCATAATGATTTAGGTTTTTAAACTGCAAACAGGATAGTTCTTAAAATACACTTTTACATTAAAAGTAAGAAATTGTATTTATAGCAAAATATATTTTAAATATTTTTAATTTAAGTAATATAAGGGAGAGGCTTTGCACAGAGTGATGGAGAATAGTGAGTAATGAATAGTACCTGAGGTCCAAATTAAACATAAATATATAACAAATATAGAAAAATATTAATCATTACTAATGCTAGGTCTTGGGAATATTGATATCTGTAATATTATTTTTATAATTTAATGTGCTTTTAAAGTCTTTGTTAAAATTTACCTTTACTTTTTTTCATTCTTGAATCACGTAGGCATTTATACTTCTTTTCTTTATCTCATACCTTCATATAGTCATTGCTTAAGTTTTTAAATTCATAATATTATAGTTCATTATATTATTTTCTTGCTCTTAATATTTGTGATTCATCTAAGTGTGCCTAACAGCATAGTGTCTGACAATATCACTTTCACAGAAAATGATCTTGAATTGAATTGAGTTAAATATATTGTTCTGGTATTCTTCTGATATATATCAAATTAGTACTAATTTTTTTAGATTTAAGGGAAGAATAATTTTCTTGTGAATGTGAATCTAGTAGGTTTCTAACTTTATCCTCTGGCCCTTTGCTTGTCCCTGAAAATCGTGTCTGTTCTTCTTTAGGCTGTTAGAGGAGAGGAGCAGCAAAGGGTTGTAAATTGATTGGTCATGTGATTGTGGAAAGTCCTTTGAGCCTCCATGACTTGTTAGACCCAAAGGGCTAATTTCAGCTTTGGAAAAAATATATATACTTTGAAATGTAATAAAGCCTAAATTGGAAAATAGCTTTTATAAGTTCTTCAATATAATGCGAAGTCAGTTGAGTTTTTCTTTTGTTACGGATATTAGAATTATACCATAAAGGTAAAGTTTTTCCTGTCATATATAGAAGAAATATTAAGTTTATAATATATACATGTTAATTATTAATATTCTTAATTGCACTTGCTATCTAAGCCATTGAGCATACCTAAAATATTTAAATATAATACTTCTATTGTTATATGAAATATAAATATATGCAATGTGATACATAAACTGATTAAGAATCAACTTAAGGCAACTTCTTTCCTTTTGAAATAGAGTCCTCATTATATTGGCTTAATTCAGAGGTCTTTAATTTAAATGCTGAATATCCCTAGAATCGGGCAGAATTTAGATAATCTGACAGCTGGATGGAAAAAAAAAATTACATCTTTATGTTCATGAACCTCTCACTGAAATTTAGCTTTTCTTCAATCATAAATTTTGATTACCCCATAGTAGTATTAGCAGTATCAATCAGATATCTTCATATCTCATTGCAGTCGTTACAGGTAATCTTGAAATATCACTACTTTAAAATTATGGTAGTTATTAGACTCACTGCAAGATATTAATATTTAATGCATTAATCAAGAAGTGCAGACATTATTTTACTATATTACAATTAAAATATTTTAATAGCTATTTGAATATAATTACTTTTTATAATTTTATATATTTTATTTATTTACACGATTTTTCTGATTTGAGATAGGTCCTTAAGCTTTATAGACTATCAAAGAACTAAAACACTTCTTTGTGATATTTAATGCAGAAATATTAATATTTAACAGCATAAAAATAAATATATAGAAGAAATAAAATATATATTTGTTAAAGTAAAACTGTTTTATAAATGTGAATTATATCTTTTAAAAATATTATCATGGCTAACATTACAATCTGCATCTATGCTCACATGGATGCTTTTAGGACATTTCAAAATATGATAGGTAATGGTTGATCAGTGTTGTTTAGGAAAATTTGCTTGAGGTTTTTTTTTGTTTTGGTTTGGTTTTTGTCTGTATGCCACTGGGTTTGGCATAATGTTGGAAATTCCCAGTTGGTGAGGTTCTAGGGATGAAGACAGGCGTATTTCATTTGTATTCTCACAAAAGGATAGTAATTCTAGAACTTTCCAACATTCATTGGGCAGGGACTAGAGATAGTTATTTGGTGGAAGTTGACAGGACTATTTAATGAGTTAGGGCCCGGGAGTAACCCCAAAGTCATTAAAATTTTTTCTAAGATCTCTGTGAAATGTGGTTTATTTGGTAGAAAATGATGCAAGTGAATTGAAGAGAACCAGAAATTTCAGTGTAACTAGTTCCGTGTAGAACTGTTTTCCTATCTTCCAAGGAATAAATTAGCCATTTTCTAAGATCTCAATAAATTTCCTCCTTCCTAGAGTCTCAAGCAGAGGATGAATAGGGCAATATAACTGAAAGCCTCTTTGGGGATTTTCCTATCGATAATTCACTCTGAGTTAGGAGCACTGCATTCTTATTGTATTAATACAATGTTTCTTATCATGGCATAGCCTTGCACCTGCACTGTGGCATAGCTCTACGTCTTCAGATAACCAATAGGAACCTAATTTCTCTTCAGGGTCCGAGTGCCTTAGTGTTGTAATATACATGGGAAATATCTAGGGAGAAATTTACATCTAGCAACAGTGAATTCTTCTTCAAACTAAAACAAGATACATATTTTCCTCTGCATTGTATTTTTGCAAATATGATCAACATTTATTCAGGGAAAAACAGCCGCTGATCATTACCAATAATAAAATAATATACACACATTTGCCCACAAAAAATAAACAAACAAAACCCATTTCAAACTTATCATATGCCGAGCATGATGTTAATCCTTGGAGGTATAAACTGACAAGGGTATACTACTGCTCTCTAAGGAGCTAATTTTGATTACTTTACAGTAGACACTATAATATTGTCTTGCCCCCTCCCCTTAAAAAATGTGTTATCTTTTTAGTATGTAAGTCTACAGGCTCACCCTTCATCTTGTTCTTTGATCTACTGTTTGCATGTTGCTGATTTCATACTAACGGTGCAGTTCAAGATGTTAAAGAACCTGAACTGTTTAACCTGTAGACTTCCCCGCAGTCTAAATGTTGCTGATTTTAAACTCATTGTGCAGTTAAAGAAGTACTTCTGTCCATTGCTTTTTTTCTGTATATTGGCAGGTGGGTTCAGAGGCTTGTTCAGACTCAGATTCCATTCCTTTGACAAAACTTAAGTTAGTGGTGTGTTCTTTCTTCAGGAGGGTTGCAATGTCTGCTTCTCTCTATTCTTGTAGCAACTACAGCTGTAGATGGTCAATGCTTAGATCCATTCATTCATTGGGACTTCAAAGTGATGGTATTGTACTTTAGTAATTAAAAAATTACCAACTAGAAATACTTCTGTAAAGTGGCACTTTCTTTAAAGTATTATTTGGTTTTCCAGTGGTACAGCTTATATAAAAAATTTAGGACAGGGACTTTCCTGGCAGTCCATTGGTTAAGACTCCACACTTCCAATGCCAGGCACAGGTTCGATTCCTCATCTGGGAACTAAGATCCCACATGCTGTGTCATGTGGCCAATAAATAAATAAACTAATTAATTTTTAAAAAGGTAGGACATTCATGCTTGTTTTTCTCTCTTTTATTTCCAATTGTCAAGATAATGAATGAGCTCCCTTATTATTCTCCAAAGTAAAAACTCATTAATTTAAAAGTTTTTGATGAGTTTCAGTCCATTGCAATGATTTTCCTTATTGATGCTCAAATTTTCTCTTCTTTGACCGGCGTGTATCTTTTAATGTTACCCCTGAAATTTTTTTGATATGACTCTAACAATCTTTAGTTGCTTTCTTGCTATCAAGAAATATGACAAGGTATTTCATGATAATTCTATACATTTACTGCTCAATTTCTGGAAGCAGCCATTTCTCTAAAGGACCCTGATTTCGTTCCAAAGGGAATGACGTTTACAATGTGGATGTTAGAGATACTCTGCTATCTGCTATCTCTGCTATCTCAATCTGCTATTGAGTCGCTAATTTCATCTAGGCCTTTTGAATAGACAAAACTAGTGTGTAGTGTGTGTATGTGTGTATGTGTATGTATGGTAATAAAATACTACATAAGTAAACAATGACCCTACCCAATTAAATTCAGGGTTACAGGGTTTACACTTAACCTCCTTTGTATTATATCTGTATCTCTTTTGTTGCACCCAGAGAATACTCATTCACTTGTGCACAGGAGAGGATGCAATTAGAAAGTTTCGTGATTATTCATTTACTTTTACCACATCACAGTCACTGTTATGGACTGAATTGTATCCCCTCAAAATTCACATGTTGAAGCCCTTACCTCCCTATATTTGGAGATAGGGCATATAAGGAGGTTATAAGTGTTAAATGAGGTTATAAGCATGGGGTCTTAATTTGATAGGACTGTTGTCCTAAACAAGAAGAGGGAGACACACCAGAGAGTTCTCTTTCTGTCGCACACACAAAGAAGTCATGGGGGGATACAGCAAGAAGGTGCTCATTTTAAAGCCAGAAAGAGAGTCACCAGAAACCATTTCTGATGGCATCTTGATCTTGAACTTGTAGCCTCCAGACTGTGAGAAAATAAATTTCTGTCCTTTAAGCTACCAAACGTGTGGTATTTTGTTATGGCAGCCCTAGCTAAGACAATTACAAACATCTCAAATTAACAATACTAATAGTACCACTACTTGTATGACTTGGAAATCAGTTAACAATTTTTGTGTAAGCTCTCCCCATTTTCCACCCATGGTTCACAGTTGACTATATCTTATCACAACATAAAGCCATTACTCACTATTTCTCCCTTTTAACTTTCATTTGTTCTTAGTTCAATGAGTAACTATACATATTTAAAGCTCATTGCTGGTCTTAATATCTATTCAGTTATGTTGGCTGTCTGCACCTTATTTTCTAGTAAATTCTTCAGGAAAGGCCTTTGAAAATAAGAATCCATAAATTTTTGGTGATAAATGTTTAGCCCTACTCTTTGTACTTAAAAGCCAGTTTTTCTGGCTATATGTCTGTGGCTCATATTTTTTTCCCTTAGGTATCTTAAATATGTTACTCCATTTATTTTATGGCATATTGCATTGCTTTTATGAAGTCTGATGATAATAAACTACCCTTTCCTTTATAAGTCACTTGCTCTTTTCCCTAGATCTCCAAAGGAATTTTTATTGTTAATGTTGAATGATTTTATAAGAATATGACTTGCTTTTGGTTATTCCAAGTTGATATTCTCAGTTATGTAGGGTGCTCTCTCAATATATAATTTTTTTTTAATTTCAGGAAAGTTTCTTGAATAATATTTAGTATTTGTTCTCATATTTGGTTTTCTTCTTCATGGACTGCATTTATAAATATGTTGGATTTCTTTGCCTAATGTAAACATTATTTTCTGACAAATCATTTTTATCTTTTTCTTCTTTTCACTTTTAAGAAAATAAAGACTTATTTTCATCCTCTAGTTGCCTGATTGTTGTTTTTATTTGCTCTTGCATTTCTTGTATTTTAGTCTTCATTTCTGAAAAGATTGTTTTATTTAATTTCTGTTTCTTTTCCAGAGTTATTTTTTAAGATGGAAAATGTTGCATCAGTTACAGTTTTATTTTTATTTTAACTTACTTTGTGGTTATATCTTCTTCTTATAATGTTATTATTCAGAGCACTGCCATTTTGCTATTTTGCTTCATATTCTCTTTTTTCTTTGTCTAGGTTGTTACTACAATATTTTCTTATGCTCATTTTCAATGCTAAATTAAATGCTCTAAATTTTAGAAGGAATTAGATACACAATAATCTTTATTAACTTCAGAGAGTCTCCTATTGTTTACACGTCTTCAGAAATATGGCAAATTATATTCTGAAATTCACCAGTCTTATTATTTTTCCCACTTTTATGGGTGGCTTCTCTCTCCTCCATCTCTATTATCCCTTTTCTATTCAATTTTGATTCTAATCCCAGGAGATTTCTCTTAGTGAGGAGGCTTTCATGAAAGGGATCCCTGTTTGGTCATTTTTGAGATTTCAGAGGTTGTAATCTGCTTTAGCATCTTCAGACGTTGCTGAGGGACTTTGTGACCTACTGAATTGGGCAGGCCCTCTCCCAGCTCAAGCCACTATGAATTCACATTGACTGTTTTCATGTTCTCCTGTTTGCAGGTCTTTCAGAGGCTCTGCTGCTTTCCTCTGCCTCCTCTTGCTCTAATACTCTACAGGTCTTATGGGTAACAGCAGTTTGTTTTCACCTACGTGTAATTTGGTGTTTCTGGTTATATCCTGCTACTTAGTTTTGTTATAATTATTGCCCATGAGTTTTTGGCTTTGCTGTTTATCTGCCTGGTTTAATGTGGGGATTTGGAGATATTCAAGCATTAAGTAGCCACTACCACCAATTGCCGCTCCCTCCCCCCGACCCAGATTCTTGAGATCTCAGTAGCTACTCAGTAAGCTCCTAAGAAGTGCCTGCTTTGGTGCTTCAGGTTGATTTATTTATAGAGGATTCCTTGACTTTCCCTCACTGGGCCCTTGCAGGGTTTGTGCAGGCCTCTAATTACCTGTATTAAAACCTTCTGTGTATTTGAATGAACTCTGATACAATTATAATTTGAAAAAAACAAGATAATACTGTGGATTTGGAAGAAAGAAGTGCTTTAAGTAGATAGCAGAAAAAATCATACCAATTGTTTGGTGCTATAATAAGAGGTAGACCTGAAATTCTAGAAAACAATAATAAGGTTTTTATTGATGAGACCTGTACAGTGGAGAGTTGAAGCGCTAAGTTCTTTATTTACCTCCTTTGGAAAAAGTTAGAGGTACTGACTACATTTAGAGTTGGTTATTTTTAAAAATATGTGTACAAATAGTCTCAGCAACTGTGGGAAGAAAATTCAAATAGGGTTTGTTTTGAGGATGGAATACCTTAACTCATTTATTCATAAGTCTAAAAGAGATTTTGAAGTGTTTCAAAATACCTGCCTATGGTAGGTTATTAATTTAACATAAGTTTCTTTTTTTTTCTTTTTCTTTTTTTTTTTTTTGCGGTACGCGGGCCCCCCACCGCCGCGGCCTCCCCCGCCACGGAGCACAGGCTCCGGACGCGCAGGCCCAGCGGCCATGGCCCACGGGCCCAGCCGCTCCGCGGCACGCGGGATCCCCCCGGACCGGGGCACGAACCCACATCCCCTGCATCGGCAGGCGGACTCTCAACCACTGCACCACCAGGGAAGGCCCTAACATAAGTTTCTTGATGCCCTGTTTGATATTTAATAAATATAAATTAAATAATTATACAAATTAGTATAGTTAAATACTTCATAGGAAGAAATATATGTCCATTAAGACCTTCAATATTTATTTAAATGTTAGAAATAATAAAAGCTATTAAAAAGAGATCATTGCACGTATTGTTTATATGTGAAATTCCAATGCTTTATAAATTAAACTTTTAGCAAATAAAAATGCAGTTTGATCACTGAAGTTTGAAGAGAGACCAAAAAACAATGATCTTCTTTTCCTTCCCCTCCCATGTTCTGAACCATTTGAAATATAAGATAAAGAAGCCAGATAAAATATCTCTTTTTATTACTGAAGATGCTGATACAGGGGAATGTAGGCATGTGAGAGTAATGAGATACCTAATACTTAATCTCAAATTTATAAAGATTTACACGTTGTACACTTCTCTATGTTTTGTTCTCTGCCCCTGGAATATTTACAGCAGGGAGGAGCAAAAGACAATGTACATTTCCTGTGGACTGTTTTTTGGGTCCCAAAATTAAGGAAGAGGAAGCATTGAGCCATAGCGTGCCAAGATCATAATCTCAAACACTTGGAGCAGATAACTTGTTCTACCTTCATAGGGGATTAACAGATGAAGAAGGAGTGTTATGCTAGTGACAGCCTAATAGACAGAAATCAGGTGTAACAGTTTCATTTTGACTACATTATGATTTTGACTTTAAAATAGTAAATACTCATTCTGAGCTTTGGTAATTTAATATTGAAATTGATGTTATTTGTAGTTGAATTTAGAAGGATTGGGGAATTAACTGGATGAATGATTTATTTTTTGCTTTGGGAAATTATTTAGTTTTTCTTTTGGAAAGGTATCAGAAGAAGTTTGAATGGATGTCTCTTTCCTCAGTATATTTTTTTCTGTTGCCAACAAAAGTATTTCAGAACTATTTCATTGACCTCAAATCAACTTGCAGTGCTTGAAGAGGCAGCTTAGAGATTGGGACATATTTGGTTTTCTGACGGTTTTGTTATTTCTCCCACAGAAAAAGTATTTTTTTAAAATAATAGGCTGATTTCCCAATTTTTACCTTCACCCTCTGCTAACCTCTTCAGGTTTTTCAGAGGTCTACAAGACTTCAGAACTTACAGGGCCACAAAGAAACAATAAGTGACAGATATCAGAACTCTTTATACTAAGTGGAAAATCACACATACAAAAAAAACAATTACTATGTGGTTAAGGGGCTTTGAAAGACACCTTCATCACATCCTTATTTGAATTGCAAAGATAGGTATAATGCAGCACCCTTTCTCACTGTGCACTGTTACTGCCTACCTAAATCAGATACCGAAGATCTGTATCACTGATAAGGAGCTTTCGAAAAGCAGAGAAAGCTAGTTTTTATGCCATTGCTATTTGCCCACAGAAAAATAAATGTTCCAGTTAATTTCTTTGTATGTTGGTGGCATGAGTTAATTTTTGAATCTCAAAGGTATTTGTGCTATCTAAACACAATCACACAATCCCAGAAAGAAGCAGTTGCTATAGACTAAGTCTCATTTCCACATGGACAAGAGCTTTTAATCCCATATGTAATTTGAACATGATGTTCCAGGACACTGCTGGGCAGGGTACGAAAGGCACTGATTATCATTATTGCCAAGTGCATCTGCCCCTTCTGGCTCAGAATTAAGGAAATTATACACACACACACACACACACACACACACACACACACACACACACACACACACACACACACATATGGAAAATGACTTCTTTCTATAAGTTAATGTCAAAGCATTAAAACAAAATTATCTTCATGATTCTGATTCCTATTTTATGCCTTCTACCTGAATTTTCTTTAAGAGGTTCCCCTCTACTTCCAAATATTGCATACTTTATTATATTAAGAAATACTTATTATTGCCATATTTAGAAATCTATGGATCATATTTTAATGTTAATCAGAATGCTGGCTTATATTAAACTTAGTCAAAAGTACAATTACATGGAGATATTTGGGTTAGTTTATATGTTTTTCTTCAACATTTGTATAGAATTAAGAACCACACATGGATGAGTTCTTTACAGTTTCATTCATTCAACTGATATTTATTGAGAACCTCATATATGTTGAGCGTTGTTTTGTCTCCAGAGATATAGTAGTGAACAAAACTGTTAAAAATCTCTATGTTCCTGGACTTCCAAATTTATGGGATGAAACATATAATATAGAAAAATTTAATAAGCAAACTATATACTATATTAAAAGATGATTAACATTTTGGAGAAAAATAAAGTTAGTGGATAGGAACAGCTGGCAACCACAAGCCTCACTAAAAACTTGATGTTTGGACCAGGATTTAGGAAGGAAATTGGCAAGCCTCATAAATACCTTAGGAAAAAGAATTTTAGGCAGAAAGGAGAGCAGATACAAAGGTGGGAACCTTTCTGACAAGCTCAGAGAACAGCTAATGAAATACTGAATGCTGTGACTGTAGCAGATGACATGAGGGTGAGAGTATTACAAACTGAGGCCAGAAAAGATAAAGTGCAGGAAACAGAAGATATTGTAGGCCTAGTGGGCACACCAACACCTAAGCTTTTATGCTGTGTGAGATCAGAGTTGGATAGTATAGACATCACTGGAGGGTTTTCAGCAAATAAGTGATGTGTTTTCACTTATGTTTTAGAAGAATCATGTTCTCTGCTGTATTGACAAGAGATAAGAGGGCTATGGAGGAAGCCAAGAGTCCAGTTCAAAGGCAATTTCAATGAAAACATTTTCCCACATGTTACTTATAAATAAATTATTTGGGATTAAGAAAAACAATTATGATCCATACATAATTATCTGTAGTGGGCTACATTATCTGCGTTGTAGCCCCCAAAAGATACATCCACATCCTACTCCCTGAAACTTGTGCTTTCTTTGGAAAGAGGGTCTTTATAGAGTTAAATAAATTGAGGATCCTGAGATGAGAAGATAATCTTGTATTATCCAGGCAGGCCCCAAGTTCAATGGCAAGTATCCTTACAAGAGAGATGCACAGAGAGGATTAATACATATAGTAGAAGGTGATGGAGCCACAAGCCTTGGAATACTGACCGTCACTAGTGGAAGCTGGAAGAGGCAGGAAACAGATTCTCCCTTAGAGCCTCTGTAGGAATGGTGCCTCTGCCAGTGCTTTGATTTCATACTTCTGGAGTTAAGGACTGTAAAAGAATAAACTTCTATTGTTTCAAGCTACCCAATTTTTGGTAATTTATTATGGCAGCCACAGAAAAGTAATAGAGCATCTGAAATTCAGTTCGTAATGAGTAAATATTTTTTTTAATTCTAAGAAATGCTGTATATTTATATATGTAGTACATAATGTCTTTAACACTTCAAATGTCCCCAAGTAGTAATGATTATTTCTGTTGAATGCACAGAAAATAGCCAGATTCCTATGAAATTTGCTTAGATTGTGTTATGGTTCTTAACACACCAAATAAGGTCTTAAACTTCAGAGGAGTTAAGTCCTTGTAATGAATCTGTCTCTCTCATGGTAAGATATACATTGCATAAAATTTTAACCATTTTAAGTTTACAGTTTTGTGACACTAAGTGCTTTCATATTGTTATGTAATCATCACCGTTGTCCATTTCCAGAACTTTTTCATCATCTCAAACTGAAACTCTGTATCTATTAAACAATAACTCCCTATTTTCCTCTTCCTCCAGCCCCTGAAAATCACCATTTTACTTCCTATCTCCATGAATTTAATGATTCTAGTACTTTATATAAATGGAATTATACAATATTTGTCCTTTTGTGTCTGGCTCTCTTCACATAGCATAATGTTTTCAAGGTTTATCTGTGTTATAGCGTTTATCAGAATTTCCTTCCTCTTTAATTATTGATGAATCTTGTAACAAGATGCTGAATGAGACTTTCTCTGTTTCCTGGAAATTTGGCTAAAGGCTCATACCTGAACACAAATGGCACAAAATAGCTCATATGCTAAAAAGAGCCCCAAAATCACACCAGCTGACACATCCCTTTAGGATTTACTAAGAGACTATAAAATTGGCCCTGATATTATTATCTCATCCTTACCATGACTTTCCATCCTGATCTGTATTTGCATATTCAGAGTTCTATATGTTTAGTAATAGTGAGAGTTAGGAATCATTGCTTTATAAGGGAATTGTTGTGGCTTTTCTCTCTCTTTGTGTGCTTGCCTTCTGCAGCCCCACTCGAAGACAAGTAAGTAGGTTGCCAAGAAAATCCCTTGAGAATATCAATAATGGCTGTGAGATGGATAGACCAACGTATTCTCAAGTTGGATTTTGATAGCAAGCTTGTGATTTGCTCTGTGTATATTTGAGCAGAAGAGGACTGCAGAAAGATGCAAGGGTGAGAGAGGATACAGTATGGAGCATTGTCACTCCCATTATATGATGAGTCAAGGATGTATAAACTTAAGGTGTGTGTCACAGAAATACCAAGGTTTGAAACATCTTGCAAGACCTGACCTAAGAGGGAAGGCTTCCAGGTGAGGAAAACAGAATCAAGAGGCTATGGGGCAGATTTTTGTTGAGGGTAGTTGAAGTGGTCCAGAAATGACAGATCAGATCACATATTCCTTCCTGGGGAATATGCAGAAGGGAGATCTCTGCCACATACCTAAAAGCTCTCTTGTGTGCTCCACGCAGCACCTGACTATCCAGTCTATCTCACAAAAGACATCAGTAACCTGTGAGTGTGAGTAAAATAAAACCACAACACCTAGTCGATTAAAAAAAAAAGTTTTTCTTTTCCCTGATTCAGCAGTGGCCTCAACACACATTTAAGGGGGTTGGCTATATAGGAGGTGTATCTGTCTGGGTTATATGAGAGAAACAGAACCAGTAGGAGGTATGCATTAAGAAATGTAATGGGGGCTTCCCTGGTGGCGCAGTGGTTGAGAGTCTGCCTGCCAATGCAGGGGACACGGGTTCGTGCCCCGGTCCGGGAGGATCCCACATGACGCGGAGCGGCTGGGCCCGTGAGCCATGGCCGCTGAGCCTGCGCGTCCGGAGCCTGTGCTCCGCAACGGGAGAGGCCACAACAGTGAGAGGCCCGCGTACCGCAAAAAAAAAAAAAAAAAGGAATTAACCTACGTAATTGTGAGGTCTGGCTGGGCAGTTCTGAAATCTGGAGGTCAGGCTTTTGGGAAGGGTAGACTGAAACTCTTCGGCACAAGTTGAAGGTGCTATCCACAAGTTAAATTTCTTCTTAAAAGAAGCCCCAGTTCTTCTTATAAGGCCTTTAAATTGATTGAATCGGGCCCATCCATATTATCAAGGTTAATTTTGCTTACTTAAACTGATTATGGACTTCAATCACATCTGTAAAATACCTTAACAACACATAGATTAGTGTTTAATTAAATAACTGATGACTATAGCGCAACAAAGTTGACACATAAAACTGGTCATAATTGCATCAAGAAGAATAAAATACCTAGGAATAAAACAACAACAAAGAAACAAGAAACGGGCCTTCACAGGAGGAGTGAAAAGTAAATTATTATGCTCTCAAAGTCCCTCAGACTGAAGCATAGTAAGTGTTGGACACAAAGGAGAATATAACATTAAAATGTTAAACTGTATTAAATTGGCTTGATCTTTTCTTTTACCTAAAAGTGATTTGGATATTAAGGCATCCGCCAAACAGCCTTAAATGACAAGCTACATCATTTAAAGATTTATTGAGCACACACTATAGGATGAACTGTTCTCAGTGATTTAGGTGGATCACAGAACAAAACAAAGGTCCTTGTAATCATGGATATTACATAGTGCTGGGAGAAGGCAGACAATAAATAATAAACAGAAAAGTAAGTAAGTTGCATTCTATGTTAAAGGTGAAAAGTGCTATGGCAAAAAAAAAATATTGCAAAGTGAGGGAAATCAGGTATTTGATAGGGAGAACAGTTTCATTTTTAAATAGACTAATCAAGGTGGATCTCAATGAGAGGATGGAGTTTAAATGAAGACTTGAAGCGAGTTAGTCAAGCAACATTCCAGGAAGAGGAAACAGCTATGCAAAGTCCTATGAAAGGAGCATGACTGTCATGCTTATCGGAGAACAAGGAGGTCAGGAAGACAGCAGTGGGAGAAGAGAGCAGACAAGGAACCAGGGCAAGGAGGGGAGTATTGGCATTTAATCTATTATAGGGTTTTGAGCAGAATAATGACATTATCATAGCATGGTTGAAAGCTGTGATTGGGAAACATTTAAAATGTTTTGTGTTTGTACCCCCTCACTCCCTCCTTTCCATAATTCAACCTATTCTGTAAACTGGTTATATACACATACTGTAGTCAAAGAGCAAACCAGCATTTTTTTTCAGGAATTAAAGGTCTTTTAGCTTCCAAATATTTCCAATTTAATTCTCTTACAAGATGGAACAGTTGAGTGTCTAAGACACTTTAACTCATTAGTTTATGCTAGACACCAATGTTGCTTATACTCACAAGGTAAAGACAACTCAGCTTGTGAATATGATCTAGGCTTTAAAAAGACACAGCTTTCATGTAAGAAGCCATTAATGTGTTTATAACAACTATAACTCTGGCTGCAAAGAGTGGAATGTACTGCAGAATTAAAGGATGCTGAGGAAATGTGGCATATTTTTGGATTCTTGATTTGTGTAAAGCCCCTGAATGGTTTAGTGGCAAGAGGAATTTTCCCCACCATCCCTAAGTGCCACCATGGTGGTGACAGGGCTGCTGCATCCTAGCTTACCTTTGACCTCAAGGGTACTCAGCATAGAGCCAGAAAGAAGTATCAAAAGATGAAAGTAGGACTTAACGCTTTCACCCCTTGGCTCTTGCTCTCAAGATGAACTGTGATTAAGATATCAAGTTCTTATTTTCACTAAGCCATCTCCAGTGTATCAGTCAGAGCTCGGGGACACTTAATAGCTTATTTTCAGAGACTCAAATTGAGAATGCATGCACACACATGTAAATGGAAAGGGATATAGCATCTGCAGGGCTTGTGAGATGGATGGGTGAATTTCAAACAAATAAAAACATTTTCTAAAATCATTTCTGTCATTGCAAATCAAGAGCTTCCACATTAAACTGGTTTAGAATTATGAACTAAGTTAGAGTTTTTCATGTGTCTTTAGGACTTAAGGGCTGGGGCACACCTCTGTATAGGTGTTTATTTACCTGCTTCACAAAAACTCTTCTTCCTGACACATCTAATAGAACACTTCAATCATTTAAAGCTTTTAAAGGAGGTCAACTGCTTCCAAAAATACCAGCCAGGAAAAGACCTTGGTGGATTTTGCGTAAGGAGGGAAGGATGCAGCTAAAATAACAAGAAAATGAAAAGCAAACTTTCACAATTGAGCCCTGGTCCCCAGTAGAGTTTCTTTTTACTGTTAAAACTCAGCACAAAATGTAATGGCAGAAATGTTTGTATGCTGAAGATGCAGCATATTTCACATGTGAGACCACTTGCTTGACTTTAAACTGGGAAACTCTTCATTTATATTATTTGGAAACTGTTGTGGTGCATGTATATGAACTTACGTTGGGTTGCCCACTAACCAATTTAGTTTTCAGAGAAATTAGCATTTATCTTCTGATAAATCTGATTTATCAGATTTTTTAAATAATTTTATTTTGGATTACAGAACAAATATCAATCTTTAGAAAGATTGTTTTTAAACATTGATTTCTCCTTGATCTGGAAAGAAATAAGGAACAAAGAGAATCAGGAAAGAACACCAATGTAGCATCCAGTAGGACTGAGGTTAGAAAGAGATTTGAAATAACTGCAACTTTTTTTTTCAATGTGACTCAAATTACTGGGGCAGAAATTGTTAATGCATTATTGCCTGAGCGATTGCCCATATATGGTGCCCTCTGCTCTAGCCCAGGCAGGCATGATTAAATGGTGTTTGTTCTTTTAGCTGTATGGTACCTGAGAATGTCATAAACATTATATAGATACTACACCTTCCATCTGTTTTCACTGCCTTTTTCCCCCCCACAATGAAATGCTGAGTTTTGTCACCTGTGGGTAGTTATAATAATCACAGCTGTTGATATTGCCAAAGGTAGGAACAGAACTGGATCAAGGAAAATGTGACCCAAAGTACATGACTTTAGCTCCAGTTATGACAGCTAATGCAATCACTGCCAGAGGAAAATGAGTCCCTTGACTAAACTCACCCTGATTTGTTATCTGATTAAAAAATGTCTGGTAGAGGGAAAAGGCAACATTTTTGGGCATGCTTGGTTGTTGCACATAAATTTGATGATTGAGAATTGATAACGACCCTTAAGATACTATAGACAGTGGGATCTCACATATACTTTAGAATATACTACATGTTGATACCATGACTATTAGAGCTTAGGTTTTTATGGTGGAAATAAAGGCCATAGGTGCAGAATGCAAAGACTCCCAACACTTTGCCATGATTAATAACTGCATTTCAGGAAAGAGATACATATGCAGTAGCCACCACCACATCCTAGTTATGTGATTCATCAAGATTATAAGCTTTTAAAACTTATATGTGAGTACAACCTGAGGGCTTTCCCAAGCACTACCCGGTAATCACCACGCAAGGCTTTGTGATTCTCAGGGAGAGGAGACAGCTTGTGATACTCCCCAGATAAAGGGAAATGAGTCTTGAGTTAGTAAAGCTCAGAAAGACTGTTAGGAACTTAAGCTAATAATACACACTTGAAAACAGTTACATTGTTTAATCAAATGTTTAAGCTCAATTATTATGTTGGGACGTTTTCTTTCTACTGACAGCATCCATGTATTACAGAGGAGCTGATTTCCTCATTAACGTATTGGTAATTTTTTTCTAAAACCTGAATTTTTACATCAAATGAACACATTTTTTATTTAAGTCTGAGCACTTCCTCAACTATTACTTTATTATAGAAAGTCTGCTGAAACAGAAAATATTTTTTGGAATTTAGAGTTAGTGGCTGTGACTGGTCAATGACCAGATGTGTAAGGAAGCCAATCTGACTTTGTTGTGAAGCCTGAAATCTTATTCAGAAGTCAATTAGCTTTTTTCTTTTTCAGTAACATTTGAGCAAGGGTTGAATCTTTGGAGAGAGCAAATGGACTTCTGAGTTGATTACTTTGCAGACCAATATTCATTTGGTTGAATACAGTCAGAGAAGTTATAGTTCAATATTCAAAATGTACTTGCTACCCTACTACAGACCAAGACTGCTAGATTGAGTCAATGGTAATAAGCAATACAGTCGTCATAACACTACTTACTATTAATTATCTTATTTTTAAAAAATGAGATAAATTTAGAATCTGTAATGTTGCAAAGCCTTTCCTTATGGAAGTTACATATATATGTATTTTCTTTATTCAACAAATAGGTATTAAGAATAACTATTATACAAGAAAATGTGTAATCAGTAAGCAGGTACTAAGATAAATGAAGCATGTTTCCTGCTCTCAGGAAGTTTATGACCTTGAGAGAGATCTATTCCCATTACTATGATACAAGGTGGTATGGAACATAAGGTTATAGACTTAAAATTTTAAATAGTATATATTTTAAAATTTATTAAAATCTGTATTTAAGAAGGAAATGAAGGGAGCACTCACACACCTATCTCTTAATTATGTTTTAATTACAAGTTTAAAAATAGAAAACTTGTAAAAATACGCACCTCAGGACTCTGTTTAAAAATTGTCTTGTGATATTTGGGGATGGCTGGGGGGAAGACTGGTTAGATTCAGAAAAGGCTGATATTCCAGACATAAGATAAAAATGTAAGCTTCAAAATGTTTTCCCTAAAGAGTACTATTTACATATATTTCAAAGCTGTCACAGTATCTGTCCAGTAAAGCATTAAGTATTTATTAGTTTCTTGAAGATATAAATATATTTTTTCTACTGAAGGATTTGTGACCTTTTGTTGTTATAGTGGCTGGTTTCTTTATCAAGGGTAGTGTATAGTAAGTAGGGAAAGCTGAATTACCTGGAACCTGCCAAGCTCATTTCCACCAGAAGTCCTATCATGCTAGGTGAAGTAAGTCAGACAGAGAAAGATGCATACTGTATGATTTCACTTATATGGGGAATCTAAAAAAGCAAAACAAATAAACATAACAAAACAGAAAGAGTTATAGATACAGAGAACAAATAGGTGGTTGCCAGAGGGGAGAGAGGTGGTGCGAGGAGAGAAATAGGTGAGGGAGATTAAGAGGTACAACCTTCTAGTTGCACAAGAAATGAGTCACAGGTATGAAATGTACAGGGTAGGGAATGTAATCAATAATTATATAATATCTTTGTATGGTGACAGGTAGTATCTAGACTTATCATAATGACCATTTTGAATGTATAGAAATATTAAATCACTATGTTGTTTAACAGGAACTAACATAGTGTTGTAGGTCAATTATACTTCAAAAACAAACAAACAAACAAACAAACTCATAGAAAAAGGGATCAGATTTGTGGTTACCAGAGGCAGGGACTGGGGGGAGGAGGAAGAAGATGAAGGCAGTCAAAAGGTACAAACTTCCAGCTATAAAATAAATAAGGATATAAAGTACAACATAAAAAATATAATTAACACTGCTGTATGTTGTATGTGAAAGCTAAGAGAGTACATTGTAAGTGTTCTTATTTTGTATCTATATGAGATGATGAATGTTTACAAGACTTAGTATGATAATTTCATGATGTATGTAAGTCAAATCATTATGCTGTAAACCTTAAACTTGTACAGTGCTGTATGACAATTATATCTCACTAAAACTGGAAGAAAAAATATCTTGGTGAATTAATGTATTTTTAGAAGCAGAAGAGATTAATTCTGGTTGAACAGATAAGGTATACATTATAGGTGGTATTTGAGTTCTAATTTACATATAAATATTAACAGATGAAAGTGGAGTAAGAGAGGAGAGTTTAGATAAAAGCATAAAGAAAGACCAAAAGGGAAAAAAGAACAGAGTTTTGTCGAGTAAATGATTCTTTTTGTCTGGCATAGAAAGCCTTCAGTGAAGCCTCAGATTAAGAAAATGACTTCAGGTATGAATTATGTGCTACTGGTTTGTACTGTTTGGTAGTCAATAATGAACCATTGATATTTTAGTCAAAGTAGTGACATATAAGGGACGTTTTAAAAAATAATCTGGTTGCTGTAAGTAGAATGGGATAAAACTAGAGGACTAATGGACAGGAAAGACTGTTGGCCTTAAAGAAACTGAAAGAAGTAAACAGACAATCAAAACTGCATTATAATCTTGCTGCAAGAGAAAGGCCTCAAGCAAACCAATTCTAAGATTGCTCTCTTTGTAGAGACATGTTCTGGAAAAAGAGGTTAAATAACCATTATGAGAGTAGAGCAGATTTTAAAAGGAAAGAATATTTAGTTAAAGATTAATACTCTAAACTGAAATTCAGTTGTGGGCAAACTCCCCAGAAATTTGTAATCTCATATGCATTTATCAAAACCTTACTAACACATTTTGTTAGGAAAACAGATTTCTTCCCAGAAGGAGGTTATGAATCCTATGACACACAACGGCTCTTCCCCAGATCAGGTCAGGGGCAACTTTTCCTTGACAGAAGTAAAGGACAGCCAGGTGCTCACTAAGACATGTTTAGACAGAGGAAGGCTAACTGGTTGCCTAGCATAAATTTAACAACTTGGTCATGATCTAGAACCTGTCCTTCATTTCTCTTAGAGACCAGATTTTGTATACACACCAAAAAATACGTCTGTCTCTTAAAGATGGACTTACACTAAATCAGGAGGCCAGACACTTGATGTATCTGACCAGCACATTCTGTTCCAGAAAACATGCCACTGGGAAGTCAAATGATAATCGGAACAACTAGAATCAGAGTAAGAGAAATTGGATGATTTATATGTTTACTGATGTCAGTTACTGATAATCTGATGTATCCATTTCCATACTTTAGATATTATTGCCAAAGTTTATTTAACTCACTAGTGATAGAATTTGCAAGATTAAAAGTCTAGTTTAAAGGAAGATATAATAACTGGTATTTAATGTAGTTATTTTTTTTAAATCCTGAATTAGAAAATAATTAACATAAGACAATAAAACCATAATCTTTGGGGTTATCTTCTATGGGCAGATAAAAGTCATTTAATCTTATTCATTTTCCTAATCATGGCAAAGGATTGGAGGTATAACCAGTAAATCAAAGTGCTGTTATCTGGTATCAGATCATTCTGAAGCAGGCTTGTTAGGCAGTGATCCAGCATGACATTATTAAAAATTCACACTATCAAAATGTATGAATTCAAAAATGTATGAATACTTTTCATCCCAACATGTTTGTTCTGTAACTTTCCTTTTCCATGGCATTCCAGTCTTGCTATCTTCCCTTCTGATGGACTCATTCCTTTATAGGGTATGTTAATACTTTCAAGCAATGGTCATGGTTAACTCTTAATTGCCTTGGAGTTAAGCAGGTGATTTGGTCACTTTTAGTTGAATAGATATACTTTCTTTAACATTTGACTTGTTGCTTTTAACTCTCAGAGGAAGATTTTATATGCTTTATTTTGTGTTCTTGAGAGATAGTTAATTTTAACTCCCAGGTTGGCTACAGTCCCATGTTAAAGAACATAACACGTGATGTTAAAGAACACCTGTCTGTCTCAGGACAGATATAGAGAAAAATCAACAAGACTTTTGAAGATAGAAATGAACCAAACATGATTCTGACACTGAGCCTAAGGAAATGGAATCAGTGGGACATTAATGAAAAATGGAAATCTGGAGAGGAAGCTGATATAGGAAGGAACTTAAGTTTAGTTTCCTCTAATAAAGAATCTCTGAGAGTGCGTACGTAGAGTTATCTTGGAATCTAATATGTGACATTCAAAGAAGTACTATAAGTGAGAAAACGTCCCAAGTTTTCAAAGAAAAACTAAAAACTGGTTAAGGACTGTTTAGCTTCAGTAACTATATATTTGGTGGTAGTGAAATTGTGAGTTATTTCTGTTTCTTCTTTATGCTTTTCTTTGTTTTCCAAGTTTTTATAATGGGTGTGCATTTTTTTCATTATAAAATAAGAAATAAATGTTTTAAGAAGACTTCCCTGAACCTTTTTTATTAAAGATTTTTTTGATGTGGACCATTTTTAAAGTCTTTATTGAATTTGTTACAATATTGCTTCTGTTTTTTGTTTTGGTGTTTTTATTGGCCGTGAGGTATGTGGGATCTTAGCTCCCCAACCAGGGATCGAACCTGCACCCCCTGCATTGGAAGGCGAAATCTTAACCACTGGACCACCAGGGAGGTCCCCTCTTGAGCTTTTATTGATGGAGCATGTGTCCTAAATATTACAAAGGGAAAGTTTGTTTATTTAATATATTAAAAAGTACTGTATATTCGTATGGAATTTGTGTACTTGAGTTTGGAAACATTGTTGAGGCCCTTTAGAAGAAGATTAACAGTGAAAGAAACACAAGTGATTTTATATATACATTCCTTCACCCACACATAAATTTTGCTTTCAAACATGTAATGTGATAAACATTTTCTTTCAAAGATGCAATATGTAATGCAGGAGAATATAGATTTCTGGGATATGGTGGTAGGTGTTTACTTCTGATTTTGATGAAAAACTTTTAAAATACCTTTCAACATGCAACTTTAGCCTTAAACAAGTAGGCCTATAGGTTATAGATTCATAATAAATGCAGACTATTTCAATTTTATTTTTTCTTCATGAAATTAGAGATGAACATGCTTTCCCCATGCCATATTTCCACCTTCATTTGCAATCATCTGTATATGTTATTTTCCAGTTTTTCACTTAGTCTTTTTAAAAAAATTTCTGGGACATGAATAAGATTTCCTAATACAGATTTTAAAACTTTCAGAGACGCAAGATACAGTCATGCAGAGAGAATAAAACTAACTGTATATTTGCTCCAAATAACAGTAACAGAGGATTATCAGATCCATTCTTGAGTAGAGTTTCTGAAAAACTAGAGGAAAACCAATGCATTGATTATTGGGTATTAGGCATTTGGTATTGGGCTAAAAAGAGGCTAATGGGAAATGTTGTTTAGTCACAGTAATGGCCAAGTTCTGTAATCAGTGTTTTCAAGGCCCTGTTCCTCATGTCCCAGGATATGCCTTGTGTTAGGGACTGAATGTTTGTATTCCTCCAGAATTGATGTGTTGAAGTTCTAACCTCTAATGTGGTGGTATTTAGAGTTAAGGGCTTTGGGAGATCATTAGATTTGGATAAAGTCATGAGGGTCAGGCTCTAATGATGGCATTAGTGTCCCTACAAGAAGAAGGAGACACCAGAGCCCATTCTCTTTCCTCCATAGGAGAGCACAGTGAGAAGTTGGTAGTTTGCAGGCCAGGCAGAGGTTTCTCACCCTGAACCTTATCTACTAGCACCTTTATCTTGGACTTACAGGCGCCAGAACTGTGAGAAATAAATTTTTGTTGTTTAAGCCTCTCAGTGTACCATATGTATTTTGTTTTGGCAGCCCGAGCTAAGACATCTTGAAACCAAAATTAACCTCCAGCTCAACTCTCTATGACCTCCAGTTCTGTTATTGCATTTCCATGACAGTGCTATCTCCTTATTATCTTACTTAAATCTTTACAATAACCCTCCCCATTACTTGGGCTTTTTGGAGTAAGACTGATTTCTTCAAAACAAGATCACAAACAAAACAAAAATTTTTAAGACATAATACTACATTCTAGTTAAAAAAATGTTGCAATCTAGGGCCCTGTAGATATGTTAGATGTTATCTAGAGACTCAATTTGTATGATTACAATCCAAACCTAAAACAAAACACAGTTTACAAAAACTTCCTTTTACATTTGACACAATTTCCTTGTATCTAATTACTGGGCTATTGTTTCAAATTTTTAGTACTTTATATTCAAGTAGTTTAGCGATGCTGAAACAGTTTTACCAATTTGCACAATAAAAAAAATTTATATTCTGGCTTAACTTGTTTTTTATAAAAAAGAAGGTCCAGGTGGCTATAATATTTTTACCTTTATAAGCATATCAGAATTAAAATATGCAGCTTGGTGAACTGCTCACAGGTGTTTGGCAGAAATGATAGCAGTTTACTTACCAAAATGATGTACAAAGTACAAAACCAGGGACAGCACAAACTGGCACATTTCCTGGTATACCAGAGCATGTCAAAATGATGAAAATGCCCAAATAGTCATGAAGTTTTATAAAATCATGTTTTTCAGAAACTTTAAAAAGTGTTTTTAGCTCTGAATTTTTAAAAAACATCAAGCAAATAGGATTTTTAAAACAAAATACATAAATGATAAAAATAATATATATGTATTATAGCAAAGTCTGACCTTTGTTAGTACACCTTAAAACTTGCAACTACCTAAATGATGATAATTATAAGAAGGAAATGCTAATGATTTTCATCTTTGAAACTTTAAAACCCTTCCATGTGAGACAACATTTGATAGACTGGAGTTATTCATGCTCTCCTTATCAGGTCCTGCCAGGTTGATGCTGTCTCCTATCTTCTCTGAACTGCACTGGTTCTCCCCAGCCTGCTCTCAGATTTGTCTTGTAACAGTTGGCATTACGGATCATCTCATCTCTCAATCACCAGCCAGCTCCCAAACCAGCATCCGTGTTGATTCCTACCTAGAGCCTCCAGCAGTTCTTAGCACAGAGTCCAGCCCACCTTGGGCACTGTGTGTAGTAGCACATTATCTGATGTACACAATTTTCTGCCAAATTCTCTGCCCACTCTCACTCTAACAATCTTGAATATGTTAATCAGGTGGTATACAATCAGCCTAGATAATCTGTCTATAAAAGGGTTGTTTTATGACTCTAGGTTTAATGTGGTTGTTATATAGCCCTAACAACTGGACTAGAAGATGTTGGGGGGGGAGATAAGGAAAATCATTAAATTCCTTATTAATTAAATGCTTAATTGAACTATCTTAGTATATGTGTATTTAATGGGAATTGTCATGATATCAGAGATAGAGATTACTGTAAGTCTGTTTTCTCTGAACATAAGTTAAAATTCAATTCTTGTTGAGAGTGATACAAAGATTCTTAAAACTAATTACATAATTATGTATATCAACAATAGCTGCAAGACCTCACAGTGATTAGAATGTCAATGAACTGCTAACTGCACTGCTGTGCCATTGATTAAAGGGAAGAAATGGGATAGGCTACTACTGAAGAAGCAGGTGTATAAATTGTTTGAAGGTAGCACTTGGTGTTTTACATATATATACACATATGTAGATACATGTGTGTATGTATACATATATATGCCAGCTTGCTAATGGCCTATGGTTTTATATGAATCAAGGTTACTTGGCAAAATGGGATCTCATTACAATGAGGGCATTCAAGAGATCTGGAGAAGGTCCAGGTCCCATAAAATATAATATGAAAATTCTTAAGCTTTGAACTGATATTAAATGACATAAACACCCTAGAATTTATGCATTCTCACAAGAGTAATACTATAACATAATTTATCTTGACACATCATGAACTGGTCAAATTAAAAGTACGAAACAGAAACAGTTACAAGAAAAGCAATGTACAACATAGTCCATATTGTAGTGGGCATTTATCCCATCATTTAATATGAAGAGGATCTTTTGTACTATGTAAGAACCACTGTGGTTCTTTTACCTGTGAATTATCTACTTTATTAAATTGATTTCAAAATATTGTTCTTTTTATATGAGTTTACTGATGTTATAAAACCATATGAAAAGTACACCACACTTATTTCATAGATTAACTTAAGGTATAATGTGTTTTAATAAACTTCATCTGCCACAAGGCATAGCTGTTTATTTTAAAGTATTTATAAATAAAATATAGTATATCATATATTAAAACTCCATTAACACTTTTTTTTTGCGGTAAGAGGGCCTCTCACTGTTGTGGTTTTTGCGGTAAGAGGGCCTCTCACTGTTGTGGCTTCACCTGTTGCGGAGCACAGGCTCTGGACGCGCAGGCTCAGTGGCCATGGCTCACAGGACCAGCCGCTCTGCGGCATCTGGGATTTTCCCGGACCGGGGCACGAACCCGTGTCCCCTGCATCGGCAGGCGGACTCTCAACCACTGCGCCACCAGGGAAGCCCCATTAACACATTTTAAAGGTTGTTAGATAATGTTGGAGAAGCAATAATATGCAATTTACTATAAAAATGATGGTACAAGTAAGAATTAATATTCTTTATTACTTTTAAACTTGTACTAGGATAAATTTTTTTCTCTTAAAAAAAAAAAGAAAAAAATCAGTCTGCTCTTAGATTTTCCAATTATTTCTTAAGCCAAAACTTCATATTTATAATATTTAACAAAAGTTTGGGGTATTTTTCTAATTACTATTTTATAGGTAAGTATCTTTGATACTAATATTACTAATATTTTGATATCTTTGAGGATATAATATGACAGAGTAAATTATATACAGTTCTTGACGTTAATTTAATGATTTAGTATAGTTGCATGAAGCTAAGTTATGTGAATCTTGAAAGTCAGCTAAAGTTGCCCTTTTCTTTCACACAGACACAGACACACAGGCACACAGACACAGACACACGCACACGCACATGCACATGCACACAGTTAAATTGTAGCATCCTAAACCACATCCCTGTCCAATGACCTTCCCCAGGTTTAAGTGAATTCTCTGGGGCTTAAAATTTCATGGCACATTTGGCTTCCAAGTTTCTGATGCTGCTGAAAATCCCTTGTGTCTCATCTCTTGAGGCTGTTTCTGTCTCTTTTCTCTCCCTTAACTTGAAACTCAGCCCTATTTCCCTTGTGTACACAAAAGCAATATAAAACAAAAACCTTAGACGTTTGTATTTCATGATGGTCTTAACCTAAGATTTCAGATTAAGGAAGGGGTTTACTTCACAGTAATGCTAACATGTTAGAATTAAAAGCAGACATTGCCATCCTTAAACAACATTTGGTTAATCCATCAACATGAATTTTGAGACACTTTTACCCATAAGCTCTAACCTGATGCAAGCTGGCCTGGTCTTTCTCTTCTCTCATCCCTCCCATCTTCTCTTTTATCTGTATTCACCACTTGCCCCCAACTCCTAAGTTCTTAATTATTTTTCATGCCATAAAAAATATGCACTTTATTCAGATCAATTCACTTCTTTAAACATAGACCTAAATGCAGAAGCCATCCATGCATTTATTGATAACCTTATTATTATGTCAGAAGCTTCCAAATTATCTTTTTTCAAGAGCACCTTAGAGAGCAGTTTGTATGAGCAGAACATAGGCAATATAAGGATTTATTGCCCCTCACACAGTCAACCCTGATACAACAGGGGTCGGGAGCAGTGTATACACTTCATTTATACATTTATTCAGCAAACAATTAATAAATTGATCCTTGTTCAGTCACAAAGACAGGTGCTAGGAATTCAAAGTAGAACTAGATATAGCTTCTGTCTCCAAGGAATTCAGGAATTATTATGAGAAAACAAAGAGTAAAGAGGTAATTACAACTAACATGGTGAGGTGAGGGTAGAGTGGGCAGAACGTATCTTCAAGGAGACTACCCAGAAAAAAAGTATATCTAGGTGATACATAAAGAATGAGCTGAAATCATTAAGGTGGAGGAATGGCGTTTAGATGATTTCAGGCATAGAAAGCAGAATGAACAAATTTGTGGAGAAAATGCTTGAGTGTAGGATATAAGGGAAGCCTTGGCCAGAGAAGGGGGTGAAGGGCTAGGTAAGGGGCTGTCATGAAAATTGTGTTTTCTATTTGCAGAAATTTTATTTATAGTAAAGTTAATAAAAAAGTATTGATAATCTTGAAGCAAGGTAATGATTCAGTAGTCATTTTTTTCTCAATAAAATATTTACCTTTATTAGCATTTAATGAATCATTTTTAAAAGAAAACTATAAATGAAATATATATTGTTCTTGATTCAACTGTGCTTCAAAACATGTTATAAATATTATTCTAAGAAGAAAAATTTTTATAGTATAAAATCTAGCTTTTATGGCCAAATATGACTGACCCTTATATATGAATACAGTGATTCCATTTAGAAATACACTTTGAAATAACTCAGGTCTCTGAATAAGCCAGGTGTCTTTGTGAGGCTTCCTTTAGCTCTTTCTGGAGTTTTTAAATGGAGAGTGACCTTGAGCTATGAAAACTCAAAACTTCAAAAAAAAGTCTACAAAGCCAGCATTTGCATGAGAGGCAGTAGAAAAATCTATGCAGTAAGTTTCTGCCTCAACACATTCTTTCAAAATTTTTCTCATTTCACAAAAAATAGTTAATTCACCCAAATTATTATTTTCAACATTCTATCATAAATTCTTTTGAAACTATTTTATTTAGAACAAATAGCCCATAAATTATTTTATGTGATTTTTTAAATAAAGCTTTCAGTTAGCTTTAGGATTAGAATTGGTAGAACCAATGCTGTTTTGCATAAATAACTTGAGGATAGTCTTCATGCTCCATTCCACTGTAGGAAAACTGAAACCAGACAGCCTCTCAAGACCAACTGCTGTAGCAACCAAAGATTCGAGTGTAGATTTATCAAGCTATAGCTAAAAAGTCATAGGTGCCAAGAGGCAAGTATATTTCCAAGAAAGAAGTTAGTTTACCTCAGAAATCTTTTCTCTAGGCTCCTAATGCTTAGCCTATCTTTGCAGCCTAGCACCTGTTAAAAAGATGTGCAAAAGTATAAATATCGGAGCACACAAAAATATGTTTCATAGCCAAAAACTTGTGTTGTATTGCAACAGCTGGTGGTAGAATCAGTAATCTGAAAGTCATTTGGAATCTTGAAATCTGCTTTTATAGAGAAAATGTACAAAGTCAGGGTAATGAACTGACTAAATATTCTCTCATCAGGCCAATTTCATGTTGGGACTTAATGAGATGGATTTATTGCCATTCCATTGGAATTGAGCAGATGAGATTAGGGGAAAATATTTTTCATTCCATGCTTACCTGGATGAGTTTTATTACTTTCTTGTATCTGTTTTTTATTTCAGTGGGAATAAACACATTTTCTGTATTTTATATTTCCTATTCATTCTTTTGTTTTTTGCCATCTTTATTGGAGTATAATTGCTTTACAATATTGTGTTAGTTTCTGCTGTATAACAGAGTCAATCAGCTGTATGTATACATATATACCCATATCCCCTCCCTCTTGCATCTCCCTCCACCCTCCCTATCCCACCCATCCAGGTGGCCACAAACCAGCAAGCTGATTTCCCTGTGCTATACAGCTGCTTCCCACTAGCGATCTATTTTACATTTGGTAGTGTGTATATGTCAGTGCTACTCTGTCACTTCATCCCAGCTTACTCTTCCCCCTCCCCATGTCGTCAAGTCTATTCTCTACGTCTGCATCTTTATTCTTGTCCTGCCCCTAGGTTCATCAGAATCATTTTTTTTTCAGATTCCATATATATGTGTTAGCATACGGTATTTGTTTTTCTCCATCTGACTTACTTCACTCTGTATGACAGATCCATCCACTTAACTACAAAGAGCCAATTTCGTTTCTTTTTATGGCTGAGTAATATTCCATTGTATATATGTGCCACATCTTTTTTATCCATTCATCTGTCGATGGACACGTACATTGCTTCCATGACCTGCCTATTGTAAATAGTGCTGCATGACTCTTAGAATTATGGATTACTCAGGGTATGTGCCCAGTGGTGGGATTACTGGGTCATATGGTAGTTCTGTTTTTAGTTTTTTAAGGAACCTCCATACTGTTCTGCATAGTGGCTGTATCAATTTACTTTCCCACCAACAGTACAAGAGGGTTCCCTTTTCTCCACACCCTCTCCAACATTTATTCTTTGTAGACTTTTTGATGATGGCCATTCTGACTGGTGTGAGGTGATACCATGTTGTAGTTTTGATTTGCATTTCTCTAGTGATTAGTGATGTTGAGCATCCTTTCATGTGTTTGTTGACAATCTGTATATCTTCTTTGGATAAATGTCTATTTAGGTCTTCTGCCCATTTTTGGAATGGGTTTGTTTTTTTGATATTGAGCTGCATGAGGTGCTTGTATAATTTGGAGATGAGTCAGTTGCTTCATTTGCAAATATTTTCTCCCATTCTGAGAGTTGTCTTTTGGTCTTGTTTATGGTTTCCTTTGCTGTGCAAAAGCTTTGAAGTTTCATTAGGTCCCATTTGTTTATTTTTGTTTTTATTTCCATTTCTCTAGGAGATGGGTCAAAAAGGATCTTGCTGTGATTTATGTTATAGAGTATTCTGCCTATATTTTCCTCTAAGAGTTTGATAGTGTCTGGCCTTACATTTAGGTCTTTAATCGATTTTGAGTTTATTTGTGTAAAGTCTTCTAAAACTTCATTCTTTTACATGTAGCTGTCCAGTTTTCCCAGCATCACTTATTGAAGAGGCTGTCTTTTCTCCATTGTATATTCTTGCCTCATTGTTCAAAGATAAGGTGACCATATGTGCGTGGGTTTATCTCAGGGCTTTCTATCATGTTACATTGATCTGTATTTCTTTTTTTGTGTCAGTAACATGCTGTCTTCATTACTGAAGCTTTGTGATATAGTCTGAAGTCAGGGAGCCTGATTCTTCCAGCTCTATTTTCTTTCTCAAGATTGCTTTGGCTATTCGGGGTGTTTTGTGTTTCCATACAAATTGTGAAAGTTTTTGTTATAGTCCTGTGAAAAATGCCATAAGGATTGCAGTGAATCTGTAGGTTGCTTTGGGTAGTATAGTCATTTTCACAATATTGATTCTTCCAATCCCAGACCATGGTATATCTCTCCATCTACTTGTATCATCTTTAATTTCTTTCATCAGTGTCTTACAGTTTTCTGCATACAGGTTTTTTGTCTCCTTAGGTAGGTTTATTCCTAGGTATTTTATTCTTTTTGTTGCAGTGATAAATGGAGTGTTTCCTTAATTTCTCTTTCCGAATTTTTATAATTAGTGTATAGGAATGCAAGAGATTTCTCTGCATTTATTTTGTACCCAGTTGCTTTACCAAATTCATTGATTAGCTCTAGTAGTTTTCTGGTAGCATCTTCAGGATTCTCCATGTATAGTATCATGTCATCTGCAAACAGTGACAGTTTACTTCTTCTTTTCCAATTTGGATTCCTTTTATCTCTTTTTCTTCTCTGATTGCTGTGGCTAAAACTTCCAAAACTATGTTGAATAATAGTGTGAGAGTGGGCAGCCTTGTCTTGTTCCTGATCTTCGAGGAAATGGTTTCAGTTGTTCACCATTGAGAATGATGTTGGCTATTGGTTTGTCATATATGGCCTTTATTATGTTGAGGTATGTTCCCTCTATGCCTACTTTCTGGAGAGTTTTTATCATGAATAGGTGTTGAATTTTGTTGAAAGTTTTTCTGCATCTATTGAGATTATCATATGGTTTTTATCCTTGAATTTGTTAATATGGTGTATCACATTGATTGATTTGCATATATTGAAGAATCCTGCATTTCTGGGGTAAATCACACTTTATTATGGTGTATGATTCTTTTAATGTGCTGTGGGATTGTTTGCTAGGATTTTGTTGAGGATTTTTGCATCTGTGTTCATCAGTGATATTGTCCTGTAGTTTTCTTTTTTTGTGGCAGCTTTGTCTCATTTTGGTATCAGGGTGATAGTGGTCATGTAGAATGAGTTTGGGAGTGTTCCTCTCTCTGCTATATTTTGGAAGAGTTTGAGAAGGATAGGTGTTAGCTCTTCTCTAAATGTTTCATAGAATTTGCTTGTGAAGCCATCTTGTCCTGGGCTTTTGTTTTTTGGAAGATTTTTAATCAGACTTTCCATTTCAGTGCTTGTGATTGTTCTGTTTATATTTTCTATTTCTTCCTGGTTCACTCTTGAAAGTTTGTACTTTTCTAAGAACTTGTCAATTACTTCCAGGTTGTCCATTTTATTGGCATATAGTTGCTTGTAGTAATCTCTCATGATCCTTTAATTTCTGCAGGGTCAGTAGTTACTTCTCCTTTTTCATTTCTAATTCTATTGATTTGAGCCTAACCCTTTTTTTCTTGATGAGTCTGGCTAATGGTTTATCGTTTTGTTTGTCTTCTCAAAGAGCCAGCATTTAAGTTTATTGAGCTTTGCTATTGTTTTCTTCATGTCTTTTTCATTTATTTCTGACCTGATTTTTATGAATTCTTTCCTTGTGCTAACTTTGGTGGGTTTTTTGTTCTTCTTTCTCTAATTGCTTTAGGTGTAAGATTAGGTTGTTTATTTGAGGTGTTTCTTGTTTCTTGAAGTAGGATTGTATTGCTATAAACTTGCCACTTAGAACTGCTTTTGCTGCATCCCATAGGTTTTGGGTCATTGTGTTTTCATTGTCATTTGTTTCTAGGTATTTTTTGATTTCCTCGTTGACGTCTTCAGTGATCTCTTGATTATTTAATAGTGTATTGTTTAGCTTCCATGTGTTTGTATTTTTTACAGATTTTTCCTTTAATTGATATCTAGTCTCATGGCATTGTGGTCAGAAAAGATACTTGATATGATTTCAATTTTGTGAAATTTACCATGCTTGATACGTGATCTATCCTGGAGAATGTTCCATGAGCACTTGAGAAGAAAGTGTATTCTGTTGTTTTTGGATGGATCGTCCTGTGAATAGCAATTAAGTCCATGTTGTTTCATGTGTCATTTGAAGCTTGTGTTTCCTTATTTATTTTCATTTTGGGTGATCTGTCCATTGGTGGACGTGGGGTGTTAAGGATCCCTACTATTATTGTGTTACTGTTGATTTCCCCTTCTATGGCTGTTAGCATTTGCCTTATGCATTGAGGTACTCCTATGTTGGGTGCATAAATATTTACAATTTTTATATCTTCTTCTTGGATTGATCCCTTGATCATTATGTAGTATCCTTCTTTGTCTCTTGTAATAGTCTTTATTTTAAAGTCTGTTTTGTCTGATATGAGAATTGCTATTCCAGCTTTCTTTTGATTTCCATTTGCATGGAATATCTTTTTCCATCCCCTCACTTTCAGTCTGTATGTGTCCCTAGGTCTGAAATGGGTCTCTTGTACACAGCATGTATATGGGTATTGTTGTTATGTCCATTCAGCCATTCTATGTTTTTTGGTTGGAGTATTTAATCCATTTACATTTAAGGTAGTTATCAATATGTATGCTCCTATTACCATTTTCTTAATTGTTTTGGGTTTGTTTTTGTAGGTGTTTTCCTTCTCTTATGTTTCTGCCGAGAGAAGTTCCTTTAGCATATGTTGTAAAGCTGGTTTGGTGGTGCTGAGTTCTCTTAACTTTTGCTTGTCTGTAAACGTTTTAATTTCTCCATCGAATCTGAATGAGATTCTTGCTTTGTAGAGTATCTTGGTTGTTGGTTTTTCCCTTTCGTCACTTTAAATATGTCCTGCCACTCCCTTCTGGCTTGCATAGTTTCTTCTGAAAGGTCAGGTGTTAACCTTATGGGGAATCCCTTGTATGTTATTTGTTGTTTTTCCATTGTTGCTTTTAATATTTTTTCTTTGTATTTAATTTTGATAGTTTGATTAATATGTGTCTTGGTGTGTTTCTCTTTGGATTTATCCTGTATGGGACTCTGCACTTCCTGGACTTGATTGACTCTTTTCCTTTCCTAAATTAGGGCAGTTCAACTATAATCTCTTGAAATATTTTCTCAGTCCCTTTCTTTTTCTCTTCTTCTTTTGGGTCCCCTATAATTCCAATGTTGGTGTGTTTAATGTTGTCCCAGAAGTCTGAGACTGTCCTCAATTCTTTTTGTTCTTTTTTCTTTTTTCTGCTCTGTGGTAGTTATTTCCACTATTTTATTTTCCAGGTCACCTATCCGTTCTTCTGCCTCAGTTATTCTGCTATTGATTTATTCTAGAATATTTTTAATTTCATTTATTGTGTTGTTCATCATTGTTTGTTTGCTCTTTAGTTCTAGGTCCTTGTTAAACGTTTCTTGTATTTTCTCCATTCTATTTCCAAGATTTTGGATCATCTTTACTGTCATTACTCTGAATTGTTTTTCAAGTAGACTGCCCATTTCCTCTTCATTTTTTGGTCTGGTGGGTTTTTACCTTGCTCCTTCATCTGCTGCATATTTCTCTGTCTTCTCATTTTGTTTGGGGTCTCCTTTTCACAGGCTGTAAGCTCATCATTCCCGTTGTTTTTGGTGTCTGCCCCCAGTGGGTCAGGTTGGTTCGGTGGGTTGTGTAGGCTTCCTGTTGTAGGGGACTGTTGCCTGTGTTCTCGTGGGTGGGGTGGATCTTGTCTTTCTGGTGGTCAGGTCCATGGCAGGTGGTGTGTTTTGTGGTGTCTGTGAAGTTAGTATGATTTTAGGCAGCCTCTCTGCTAATAGGTGGGGTTTTGATCCTGTCATGCTAGTTGTTTGGCATGGGGCATCCAGCATTGAAGCTTGCTGGCTGTTGAGTGGAACTGGGTCTTAGCACTGAGGTGGAGATGTCTGGGAGAGCTGTCACCAATTGGTATTATGTGGGGCTGGGAAATCTCTTGTCGTCCAATGTCCTGAACTCAGCTTTCCCATCTCAGAGGCTCAGGCCTGACACCAGGCTGGAGCACCAAGACTCTGTCAGCCACATGGCTCAGAAGAAAAGGGAGAAAAAGAGAAATAAAAAAATAATAATTAAAAATATTAAAATAAAAAGAAATTTCAATTATTAAAACAAAAAAATTAAAAATGTAATAATAATAAAAACAGAAGAGAGCAACCAAACCAATAAACAAATCCAGCAATGATAACAAGAGGTAAATACTATACTAAGATAAACGTGAAAATCAGAAACAATCAGTCGCAGACAGCAAACCCCAAGTGTACTCGTGCTCCCAGAGTCAGCTACCTCAGTTTTAGGATGATTCGTTGTCTATTCAGGTATTCCACAGATGCAGGGTACGTCAAGTTGATTGTGGGAATTTATTCTCCTACTGCTGAGGCTACAGAGAGAAATTTCCTTTTCTCTACTTTTTTTGCACAGCCCCTGAGGTTCAGCTTTGGTTTGGGCCCCACCTGTGGGTTTAGGTTGCCCTCAGGCATCTATTCCCTGCCCAGATAGCAGGAGGTTAAAGCAGTGGCTGATTAGGGGCCCCTGGCTCACTCATGCTGGGAGGAGTGAGGGGTACGGTAGTTATAATTGGAATGCGGGGCAAGCCTGTGGCAGCAGAGGCTGGCGTGACATTGCAACAGCCTGAGGTGTGCTGTGTGTTCTCCCGGGGAACTTGTCACTGGATAATGGGACCCTGGCAGTGGCAGGACTCACATGCTCCCGGGGTGGTGTGGATAGTGACCTGTGTTTGCGCACAGAATTCTTGGTGGCTGCAGCAGCAGCGTTAGCGTTACGTGCCCGTCTCTGGGGTCCAAGCTGATAGCCGCGGCTCACGCGCATCTCTGGAGCTTATTTAGGCGGTGCTCTGCCTTCTGTGGACAGATCAGAAAGGATTCCCCATCCCTCGTGCACCCCAAAACAATTGTCTCTTGCCTCTTAGAGAAGTCCAGACTGTTTTCTGGACTCCCTCCCAGCTAGCTGTGGCACACTAGCCCCCTCAGGCTGTCTTCACACAGCCAACCCCAGTCCTCTCCCGGGGATCTGACCTCCAAAGCCCAAACCTCAGTTCCCAGACCCCACCCACCCTGGCAGGTGAGCAGACAAGTCTCTCAGGCTGGTGAGTACTGGTCGGCAGTGATCCTCTTTGCAGGAATCTCTCTGCTTTGCCCTCTGCACCCCTGTTTCTGCGCTCTCCTCCATGGCTCTGAAGCATCCCCCCGCCGTCCCCCCATCTCTGTCAGTGAAGGGGCTTCCTAGTGTGTGGAAACTTTTCCTCCTTCACAGCTCCCTCCCAGAGGTGCAGGTCCCATCCCTATTGTTTTGTCTCTGTTTTTCTTTTGCCCCACCCAGGTGTTATGGGGATTTTCTTGCCCTTTGGGAAGTCTGAGGTCTTCTGCCAGGGTTCAGTAGGTGTTCTGTAGGAGTTGTTCCACATGTAGATGTGTTTTTGATGTATTTGTGGGGAGAAAGGTGATCTCCATGTCTTACTCCTCCACCATCTTGCAGGTCCCCCCAATTTATTCTTAAGTGAAAGAAAACATGAATTTCGGGATATGTTTTCCTAATAAATTTTATTTGTCTATTTTAGTTCTTTGGCTTTGTGAAATTTTTCTGACAAATTAGTGAAGTTAACTATCCTTACCAGTATGAATTATGGATTTTTGAAGCTAGAACCAACTTTTAAATTATCTTCTCCAATGATATTAAAGTTATTCCAGGATGGCAGCCATTGTAGGGATATATGTGTGGGTGAGGGTGACCAGGAGGAGCACAGTAATTGTGGCTCTGTAACTACCACCGCCACATTGGTCAGGATAACTTGTCTGTTATCCTTATATCTGTTTCTTTTTTAAATTTGGTTTTCTAAGTGATCTGTCATAGGAATATTGTTTAAAAAGAAATTACTCTTGGGCTTCCCTGGTGGCGCAGTGGTTGAGAGTCCGCCTGCCGATGCAGGGGACACGGGTTCGTGCCCCGGTCTGGGAAGATCCCACATGCTGCGGAGCGGCTGGGCCTGTGAGCCATGGCCGCTGAGCCTGCGCGTCCGGAGTCTGTGTTCTGCAATGGGAGAGGCCACAACAGTGAGAGGCCCGCTTACTGCCAAAAAAAAAAAAAAAAAAGGAAATTACTCTTACTAAAAAGATGTTTTAGGTTGTATATCATTCCAATTTGCAAGGTATGAAAAATGAGACTATCTGATATCAACTTCAGCAATATTTATTTCAAATCTTTTTACTTATTTTTCTTACTGTTCGTAATAGTAATTGTATGTGTCAACTTGAATGGACCACAGGGTGCTCAGATATTTGGTCAAACATTATTCAGGGTGTGTCCATGAGGGTATTTCTGGATGAGATTAACATTTGAATCAGTAGACTGAGTAAAGCAGATCACCCTCCCTAATAAAAGTGGTCCTCATCCAATCAGTAGAAGGGAGCAAAAGGACTGAGTGAGGGGGGACTCACTCCTACCTGAATATCTCTTCCTGACTTCCAACTCTACCTGAAACATCATCTCTTCTCGGTTCTCAAGCTTGTTGATTTTTAGACTAGAACTTACACCTCTGGCTCTCCTGGTTCTCAGGCCTTCAGCCTCTGACTGGAACTGTCTCCAACTCTCCCAGGTCGCCAGCTTGCCAAATACAGGTCTTGGGACTTCTCAGCCTCCATAATCACATGAGCCAATTATAATAAATCTCTTCTTATAAATCTATATACACACATCCTATTGATTCTGTTTCTGAAGAGAACACTGCCTAATACACCATTTTTAAGAAACCTATATTCCTGACTTTCTCTTAGAGTCAGGGACCTTTCCTCATTTTAATGTTACCTTTGCAGCTTCTGACTCATTATTTATACTCTACACAATCTCAAACGGAGAAAGAAATCCTCTGTAAACTCTCTCTCATATTTTATGTGGTGATATCTGCTGTGAAATGAGTACTTTTGGAACAACTTGGGTCATGTACCCGCCAGTCCCTAAACTGGGGAAAGTTAGTGTTACTCAGTCTGTCCATGAACCAGCTGAGGTCCATCAACTGTTGTTACTAGCCTACAAGCAGTTACACGGCTTCTGCCAGGAAGGACATCACCTTTGTCACTGAGCATATTCTTTAGATCAGCTGTCATTTTCTTTTTCAAAGCAAGAATTTCTTTAAGCTGTTGATTTACATTCTGGAGCCAGCTCTTGTCTCTTTGTGTATGTCACATGCCTACTATTAATTAAGATAGGCAGGATCTAGTGATTGACAGTCCTAATTGGGGGAGAAAAAGCAGCTCCAAAAAGGAAAGGGAGATACTGCATCAGAAGAAGAGGAAAGCTGTTCAGAACAGACACCACCTCTCAAATAAACTATGCATATATCCAGCAAACAAAAATGCTGTCAAATAGCCATGAAAAGAGGTGGAGGAAACTGAAATGTTTATTACTAAGTAAAAGAAGCCAATCTGAAAAGGCTAAATACCATATGATTTCAATTATAGAACATTCTGGAAAAGGCAAAGCTACGGTAAAAAAAAATCACTGGTTGCCATGGGCTGGGTGGGGAGTGGGTGGGGTGGGGGCCGATGAATATGTAGAGCACAGAGGATTTTTAGGGTGGTGAAAATACCAGTATGATAATATGATAGTAGATACATGTCGTTATATGTTTGTGCACACCCGTAGAATGTACAACACCAAGAGTAAAACCCAAGGTAAACTATGAACTTTGGGTGATTATGATGTGTCCGTGTAGGTTCATCAGTTGTAACAAATGTACCACTCTGGTTCTGGCTATTGATGATGAGGAAGCTCTGCATGTGTAGGGGCAGGAGTATATGGGAAATTTCTGCACCTTCCCCTTAATTTTATTGTGGACCAAGAAGAGCTTTAAAACCATAAAGTCTTAATAAAAACACAACAACTCAAAAACAAAACAAAACATGGGTTTATGCTACAGGCACTTAAAAATATATATTTTTAATCCAATGAATATACCCTGAGAAAAAGATATTGTCATTTCTGTGTTAAGCCTGAGAAAACCCATGTTCTGCAATGTTAAGTTCAGTGCTTGAGATCACAAAGCTGGCATGCAGTACAATTGGTATGATCACTTAGGATTCCAAAACTCATGTTTTTTTTGTTATAACACAATAAATTATAGGCAATATCATTTGTCAGGGATTGGAGAGAGAAGAATGGAAAGGATTAGGGATGGTTAAAGAAAACTTTCTGTGTAGTTGGGAGTTAAGCTAAGTCTTTAGGTATTGGCCAGCTTATCAAGGTGAGCAGTATGCTGGAGAAGAAAACCCTCTAGGCAGAGGGAAGAGTATGAGGACCATCATGGAAGCCTCCAGTTTTAGTACTGTTAAAGTAGAAATTGCACTGGGCAAAGTTAAGGAGGCAAGAAAGTCTTTATTCAGATTATTGCAATAGGGGAGAGATTGAACTCCAACTGCACTGAAACAAAAAGCGGAAGAATACGTAAGTGCTGAAGTGAGCTAGTGAAAAAGTACTGGAAAACATTAAGGGTAAGGTTGATAAATGAAATGTGTCTAGCACATGGAGTTATTCCTGAGTTTACAAATATTTGTCTCTGTGATACGGCCATCTGGGTTTGCTAATTGTCACCCAGTGAAGCTTCCTTCCTTCCCTCAGAGACTGGGAGGTAGGGTTGCTTTCCCTTTTGATGTTTCCATTTCAGAGGTGGTTTCTGAATTTTTGAGAAAGCTATGTCCTGGGTTGTAATACTGGCAAGAGGCTGGAAGATTTACATACATTTCAAAGGGGCAGAGAAAGAATTTTTAATTGCAAGCTTTCTAAAGTAAATTTTCTAAGTAAAGGGAGGTCATTGACCTATAGTAAAGAATAAATCTGTCTAATGTGTAGTCAAGTTAAGGGGAATATTAAGTCCATCTTGATGCATCAAAATCATGAGGCATGTTAAAAAATGTAGCTTTAGGTCCCTTCCCCAGAGATTCTGTTCCTGTATTCACCTTTGTCCACCCTTAAATAAATAATTATTTAAAGAATGACACTTCCCATGATTTGGGAGTAGGTGGAAAGGGGTGGGTGAAACTGGAAGTGGGAAGAAACTAAGTCATGAAGTGCCTTTTATATAACACAAGTTTGGATTTTATTGGGATATGGATTTTATTCTTTAGGCCAGGGTTCCAAAATATGGACTGCCTGCATCAGAATCCCTTGGGAAGCAAATGTCTAGTATTCACCACAGAACTATAGTTCAGAACTTCTGTGGTAGTTATGGAGATGCAGAGATGATCACTGTTGACCTTTTTGTGTATTTCATTCTTATTTCATTCTCATTTTGTTTCCTCTGGGATTTCTTTCTGCATAGTTAGTAACATATTGTTATACATTGTCCTATAACCTAAGTGTTTTATTATTTTATTTAAAATCAGATGCATAATAATGCATTATATTAATGTATTATAATTTACTGAATGACTCTCCCATCCTTCAATATTAAAGTAGTTTTTAAGTTATCTTTTTATAAATAATGTTTCAATAAGTTAGTGTATGCCTGTTTTTTTCCTTATTTGATATTACTTTCTAGTACAGATTCTAATAAGTAGGATTACTTAGTCAAAAACTATAAATATTTATAGAACTCTTGATTTCTAAATTGTTAACCAGCTAGGTTATATAAATTTATACCTTTATATGCAGCATATAAAGAATTGATTATACAGAATTCTTGATGACATTTAGCATTACACTTACAAAATATTTCTCTCTCTCTCTCTCTCTTCCTCTTCCTTTTTTAAAAACTAATTTATTAGATGAACTATGGAATCTTGTTTTTACTTGAAGGTATTTAATTTGTTTAAACTGATGAAATTGCATTATTGTTAGCTTTTAACTATTTTATTTCTTTTTTTAAATTAAAGTATACTTGATTTACAGTATTGTGTTAGTTTCAGGTGTACAGCAAAATGATTCAGTTTTTTATATATATATATATATATATATATACTTTCTTCAGCTTCTTTTCCATTATAGGTTATTACAAGATATTGAATATAGTTCCCTGTGCTATACACAAATCCTTGTTGTTTACCTATTTTATATATAGTGCTATGTATCTGTTAGCCCATACTCTTAATTTTTCTACCCCTCCCCCTTTCCCCTTTGGTAACCATAAGTTTGTTTTCTATGTCTGTAAGTCTGTTTCTGGTTTGTCAACAAATTCATTTGTATTATTTTTTAGGTTCCACATACAAGTGATATGATATAATATTTGTCTTTCTCTGTCTGACTTCACTTAGTATGATATTCTCTAGGTCTATCAGCCATATTTATTTCTGTTGTAAATTTTAGGTTCAGGTTCTTTGTTTAACTTATGCAATGTTCATCCTTTGTTTGTTTCCACTGTAATGACTCTGTAGGCAATGAGGACACTGACATTTGCCTTCCATTAATGTAGCATATGCTTTCCTAAATTTGCTGTTTGTCTTCAAACCTTCTTACGTGGTAGAATTTTGATATACTGGTGTTTTTATTTTTATTTAGTCAATTTTATCAATATTTACTTCATATTTTCTGCTTTGGGGGATACTACATCATTTTCTTTTTCAGGCCTCATATTCCTCCTCTCTGTCTTCACATGAACACGTTTTTCTGGGAAGGAGGAGATGAGAGTGAAAATAGTGTGGCTTTTTACAATAAATGCATTTACTTGTTGAAACAGTTCAACTAATATTGCAATGTGATACCACCAATTCTATTTGCCTTCTAATATGCTGTTTTTCATGGATTAAATTCTCAGAATAAAAGACAGAATGACTTGTACTCTTATATGCATATTTTGGCCACCTGAAAAGCTGTATCTGTACCACAGAAGGTTAGCTGCCCAGTTTTTTCTTTGGCACAGACCCTAGAACTCTATCCAGGAACAAAATATTGTAAAGGGGAAAGACATCTACTAGGAGCTCTCAGTTTCTCTTTTATGTTACAAGGAGTGTGAGGTAACTGATATTCTGATTTCAGTTTCATGGATGTTGCAATTAGTGGAATTTACTCCTGGGATGTGACAATTGTCTGGGTGTCTGTCAGTCTTATATGTGTGTGTGTGTGTGTGTGTTTTCTTTTGAAATCTTCATCTATATTTTTTAAAAGAGGTTAATTTATAGACCATTAGTTAGACATGATTTTAAATGGAAAGTTATTTTATTCCTCTTTATATGACCAGCATATGGGATATCTGGAAAACATTTCCCTCTTCCCCATTCCCTTGGTGGATGTAGAGTTGTGCTCTCAATTTAAAACTGGAGAGGAGATAACTGAGAACTGGCTCCTTTTTTTTCTTATATCCAGCAAGTCTTCAGCTGGTATAGCTCTGAAGGAATTAAATGGATCTTCTCCTGTGCTACATAGTTTCTCTGTAGATAATTTTATGTGTCAATAATATAGCTCAGTGTGTAAAACATCTTTGACCAAGAGCTGCTCAAGAAAAAAATACACTCCTGCAAACACATTGTTCCCAGGATTCTTATGTCCTCCATCCTCTAATAAAGTGATCCTCTAATAAAGGAAGGTAACTGCAAATCAAAAGATAAGAAATAAATCACCTCCCATCGCCTATGACACTGCTGCCTATTGGGATCTATATTCTCTCTCGATAGATAGTTAGATAGATAGATCTTCCTCAACTTATAGGTTTATGTCCCAATAAGCCCATCATAAATTGAAAATATTGTAAGTCGAAAATGCATTTAATACACCTAATCTACTGAACAGCAGCTCACCCTAAAGATGCTCAGAACACTTAGCAAACACTTGGACAAAGTCATCTAACAGAAAGCCTATTTTATAATAAAGTGTTAAATATCTCATTTAATTCATTGACTATCTTACTGAAAGTGAAAAACAGAATGTTTGTATGGGTACAGGATGATAATAAGTATATTGGTTATTTACCCTCATGATCACATGGCTGACTGGGAGATGTAGCTTGCTGCTGCTGCCCAGAATCAGGAGAGAGTATTGTTCTGCGTATTGGTAATTGTCTCACAAGATCAAAATTCAAAGTATTGTTCCTACTAAATGCATACTGCTTTTGCACCATCTGAAAGTCAGAAAATCTTAAACCATAATAAGTCAGGGACCTCTGTGTGTGTGTGTGTGTGTGTGTGTGTGTGTGTGTGTGTGTGTGTATACATATATATATTTTTATATATATGATATATTATGATATATAATTACATTTATATATATATGTATATATATATATATATATAAGGTATGATACATATTAAGGGTATGATACATGATTCTGGTCCACACAGAAAACAATAGCCTAGAGTAGAATTATTATTTAGTTGCCTGACATGGATACCATGTCTTCCAAATGAGGAGAAAAAGCTGGATCATGATATAGCATCATTCTTTCTTCCTTAGGACTTAAGAGTGATTCCCATGTTTGATCTCTACACATTGCAAGCATAAGTATACAAATGTACTGCTTAATAGTAGCAACTGACATAATTTGAACAGTTTTAATAAAGCAAAGATAATTACTGTACACACACACACACACACACAAACACTTCAGGTAGTTAAAACATCTGCCTGATTTTCCTCACAGTCATATTTTTTTCACAGTAATTATCTTCTATTGTTTCAAAGTGTTTGAGCATTGAAGTGTTAGGCTTAATTGAGTATGATGGTTAAAAAGAGCATCTACAGCTGGATTGCCAATTTAAAAAAAATGAGCCTTTGTATAATTCATACAGAATACATTAAACATAAATGTAATATTTGCTGCAACCATCATGTTCATCATTAAGATTTTCCCAAGTACTTTTAATGTAGTAATTTAAGTACTAGGAAACTACACTTCATAATTTCTGTAGTGAAGAGCCATGCTCATATGTGGCCATCAATATCCATGAACTGATGCATCTGTATCTAATGTGTTTCTCAAAATGTGCTTGGATACCACCTGCACTGGAGTTATCTAAGATGGCTGGTAAAATATAATTTCCAGTATGTATCAGAGACTGAAATTTTTACCAGCAGCCCAGGTGATTTTCACACTTAGGATTCACTGAAATTGGGATGAGTTTATTTCAGTTTTTCATGTGAATCATAATTACTTGGGTCTCTTTTTCATTTCTCATTTCAACTTTTGAATAATTGTGACATTTTCAATCGATAGGATTTTTTGTCTTATCTACATAGAGCTATGTGAAGCAAATAGCTAAATGATAGTTTTATGAAATGCTTTGTAGCTTTCTTAGTTAGGCTAGCACTTTTATATTTTACAGTAATCTCCAATTTAGGGGGTGAGTGGTATCAGATCAATTCTTAAACATATGAAAATACCTTTTATCACTGTGACCTGCTCTCTACTCCTCAGGGATGTGAGAGGCAACTTTTTGATAGACCTCATCAACACTGTGTTGCCATTTTCTGACATAGGGTTAACCAAGGAAGCCATTATCTGAGAATGTTTTTAACAGGATATAGCTGGTCTGTCTTGACTGCTTATTATAAACACACGTGGAGTTATGGACCTGTGGAATACAGTTGGTTGAAGAACAAAAGTTAGTCCTGTAGGCTCTCAATCTGAATGAATAATGAAGTATAAACAAGAAACCCAAATCTGAGAAGCTTTCTTGTCTCTTAAGTCATACTGGACACATCATTAGATCTCATCTGTTACTTTGAGATGACAGACATGTCTCAAGGCAGAAAAGGGAACTTTTGTGTTTTAAGCTGTGTTTGATGGTTTAGATCCCTTCAGGAAACCAATGCTTTGATGCTTCATCTGTGCCTGCTGTTTTCTTATATCCTCTTCTAATCATTAATTAATTTTTGTGCTGGTTAAGATCATGATTGTGTGAGTTTGCTTTGACCATTCAGTGCATTTCTGCATGCAACTTTGTGGCATAAGTCAGAGAGGAGAACAAGCCTGTCATTCAGTTCAGAGAACTTATATGATTACTTTGCTATTTGTGAGACATAAAGTTTGAAAATTATAAGCCCCCAATGATCTGGTTCATATAGGAAAAAAGCCTATAAAAGTAAATGGTTACACTTAAAACTGGTTAAAATGGTAAATTTTATGTTACGAATATTTTACCACAATTTAAAAAAAAAGCAAATAGTGGAATAGCTGATAGTTCTGATTAGCTGAGTGTGTTGTGTGTGCACTCATGTGGCCTCTTACTGAATGGATGTGTGTTCATACTACAGGACTGTTGATGGCGGTAAGGCTAGGCTTCCTGATGGATACTGTCTTGTTTTTTATCTAGAAGCTAAACAGACAAGAGCCTTCAATCTGTTTACCCTTCACTGGAAGTAAGCTCACACACTCTCCTATTCTGTTTCTTAACAGGTACACAAATATCTATCACATCTTTAAATTGCAATTAAAAAAATGAAAGCAATTTTGCATTTTGCAAAATTTTTTTCAGTCAAGAGTTTGTCTCCTGCTTATCTGAAAGACCTTGGGCATATACTTTCCAGACGGCTAAATTATTCTTTTTCTCTGTCCCACAGAGTTTAAAGATTTGAAAACACGTGTTAGGCTACACATCTTTGAGCTGAACTCGGAAACTTGATTACCAGGTTAGGGTTTTTGTAACTGAGAGCAGGGAACTTTTCCTTGGACTAATGTGTGTAGATAGATAACAGACCTTATTTTTCTTTCACTTAGGTGAGAATGATAGTAATATTTTAGATGGATACTGGGAACAGGAGTGATGGTGAAATGTGGAAATAAGAACTCTTCAGTGCTGAAAATAAAGGAGAGAGCGGGCCTAGACAATAGAGAGCTAGGCTTGAAACAAAAACTTATTCAATTAGCTAGATCAAATAAATAGTGTACATAGAAGAACTACATAACTACAACCTACCTACTCTCCATAGCTGGGGCCCCCAACCCCCGGGCCACAGACTGGACTGTTAGGAACCAGGCCGCACAGCAGGAGCTGAGTGGCGGGTGAGCAAGTGAAGCTTCATCTGCCACCCCGCATAGCTCCCCATTGCTCATATTACTGCCTGAACCATCGCTCACATTACTGCCTGAAGCATCCCCCTCCCCGATCCGTGGAAAAACTGTCTTCCATGAAACCAGTCCCTGGTGCCAGAAAGGTTGGGGACCGCTGCTCTATAGAGCTTATAATTGGTGGTACAAATAAGAAAGTGTTGAGATTCCACAGGAGAGGACACAACCAAATTTTAATAAGCAAAGGGCTTCTAGAGTGAACTAATATGCATGATATAATTTAAAATGTAATATTTCAGAAGATCTTAGATTTACTTCCCTTTTACAGTGTAAATGGAAAGGAAAAGCCTAATCATATGTTTTTAAAATCAGGTCATTTTCATTATTAAATTCTTGGCATAGGATAACAGCTTTCGATAGCTTTTGCATATGGAGGTTCAAAATGATATTGCATAAAACATTTACAGTATTTTCCATAGCTGGAAACACTAGGTATTTTGCCCTTCTCAATTATTACAACTACTTTCAATCCACAGTTTCGGGTCCAGAAAAGTTTGTATTACCACTTACACATTCATTTCACTGTACTTATTACTCTGTGATTCGGTTATATGCACCTATGTTACCTGCTTTTGTATAACTGAACATCTAATGATGGCTGTGGCTGGTATGTATTGTACCATTGCTCTGATAGGACTACTCTTACATGTGAAGCATTTCCATTGCTATAATATGAGCACCATTGCAACACTGAGGCTATTTTAAATCTGTATTCTAGAGTAACAATAGTTTCTGTGAACCTATTCCTAAAGATATTATCTGGTAAAAGGAATATTGTAAAGACAAAAATATCAGGGGTTATAAAGCAAGAGCATTAGTATGTAATTCAGTTACAAAGTCAATCAACCGTAAGTCATAAGTCCCTAAGAAAACAGGCTTAATTAGTTTGTGTGCACAACCTGTGAAACAACTTGTCAGGGAACTAAATTAACTTGATTAAAAATAAATAAATAAATAAAGCTTAGATCAGAGGCAAAAAAAATCCCAGTGGCATTTTGCCATTAATAGTCATTTTGTTGATATGTGTGACCTAGAATATTATATTTTAGGATTATATATTGCTAACCCATAGTTAATATTGCAGGATCTCTTTGTCTTTCTTGTGTGCAGCTATCTTACTACATGCTATGCAATTTTAACACAAAGGAGAGTAAAATTCTCCTTTGGAAATAGTTCTTTCAAGTACAGTTGATAATTTAAGAGCATAAACTACACTTTAACCAAGCTCTCTTGAGGGAACATATAATTTTGGAGTGTATTTCTCCTACTAAGTTGAAGCTAGGTTATAATTCTTTTCTGTAATTCTGTCCATATTACTTATTTTGTGCTAATGTGTCACTGTTCCTCATAATTTATTTCACAATAGATTTTAATCATGGGAAAATAAAAATTAGAGAAAAGACATATGAATACACTTTTGAATTTATGAAAAATTTCCTCACATGCCATTTTCTTCTGAAAGGGTCAAGTTGCATGACCATGATTTTGATATCCCCCAAGTTATTTTAGTAATTTTTACCCAATTATTTATTTTTTTTTCTGACTAACCATTGAAATATGAGAGAAAGATGTATTTACCACATTTTACAAGTGCTAATGAAGGCATACATCTAAAAGTTCAGGGTAAACTAAGCAGATCCTAGAAATAGAAGTTTTCATGAAATTATTTCTGTTCATCTTTTTTTGTGGGGAGAATATTACCCCACAAAATTCACCCATAGAATGTAAGCTCTAGAAGGCAATTACCCAATTGTAAGTTGCATTCTACACTTAAATTCTTATATTTCTCACCAAAATTTAGTAATGTAACCATCATACGCCCAAAGAGTAAGCAAAATAAGAACAATCACTTAAATTCAGAAAAGTTATTAACAGAGTTAACTGTGTAACTCAACATACTTATATAGGCACAGATACCTGGGTTTGGAGGTTAACCATGGTGAAGAAGAATAATTGGCAGAATATTTGGAAAAAACATAAAATTACCAAAAAATACATACCTAAAAACATCTTCTTTTTCAGTATTATGGAATAATTACTAGATTAAACATACGAAATTTCTTCTTTTTGCAAATCAAAAACTCTTGAATATTGGACATTTCCAGTGGTTCAAGTTAAGAATTAGGTACCCCAGTTTATTTTATCAGGAGATGTTCTCCTCTTTAGCAATCAAATATTTATCTAGCCACTTATGGTTTTTTGGCTGCAATTAGAAAATTCTTAATCTTTAGAATTTTTCTTAGTTGAAATGTGGGAGAAATACATTCTCAACGTGACAGCCAGGATGACTCATTTGAACTATTTCAGATCGTATTACTGCTCTGTTCAAACCCTCCCTTAGCTGGCCATTTGATTCAGATTTAAAGTTTAAACTTTTTAAATGGTCTAGAAGGCCCTTCATGACCTACCCCCTGCACTCTTTGGCCTTTCAGACTTCATCTGCTACCACTCTCTCTTTTACTCACATTGCTCTTCCACGTTGACCTTGCTATTTCTTGAACATACCAGACACCCTCTCACTTCAGTCAGGGATTTTTCACTGTCTATTCCTTCTGTCTAGAATGTTCTTTCTTCACATATAAGGATGGATTACATCCTTAGTTCTTCCAGGACTCTGCTCACCATGAGGGTGGGTATTTCTCTCAATATCTGATACTGAATAGCATACTCACAACCACTGAATTTATTACTCCCCTTGCCACTTAGATTTTTTTCCCTCTACTATACTCATCGCCATCTAATCAATACATATTTACTCATTTATTTGGTAGTTGGCTGTCTTCACCCATAGAATGTAAGCTCTAGAAGGCAAGCACTTTGTTTTTATCCACTTCTATGTTCTAAGATCCAAGCATGTAGTTGACACCAATAAATAACTGAATAAATGACTAGTTTGAATGATGGAAAGTCTCCTCTCCAGAAGAGGTACTGGATATCAAAATCTTGAACTCTGTGACTAAGATCTAAGGATCTATATTCAAAGACGTTTCCCTAAAATCTTTCAATTTTGAATTTTTTTTTTCAATACCTTACCTTGCTGAGCCAGGCAAGTTACTCTCAGTAGAAAGAGAAATGAATTTGAGTAAATTGATGTTAAGAATTTGTGTCTTTAAATTCTTAACTGACAATAATTTAGCCTAGATTAGTAATAACCTGGGTTTGGAAAATGAACAGTGATTGTATTTCATGGTATATTGAAAGAAAAAATAATTAAGAATATTGTTTTGTGAAGAAAGGACTGGCTCCAGTGCACGATCAAGAAGACCTAAAGACAATAAACAGGTTTAATTAAAAAGTCAAAGGGGAAAGCATACTATCCTCTCTAGAGATGTTTATTCACTCAAATAATATTTCATAGCTTGTCTCCTGTCAGGCACAACTCTAAGTGTTATGCAGTTTTGAATAAGCCAAAATTCTTGCTCAAAGTTCTAGTTGAAACAGAAAAATAAACTATTTAATAAATGAAAAAAATCATTTTAGATGGTGATATGAAGAAAATAAAAGTTAGTAACTAGACTTTGATGGGATAGATTGGATAGATTCCTGAATGCTAGAAATAAACAACAATGAAAAGATCTGGGGGAATGATTGCCAGGCAGAGGGAACAAGATATGCAAAGGCATTGAGAGCAGAAAGACCTTGGTGTGTACAAGAACAAAGTGCAGACTGACAGAGTTGGATCACGGGATACTGGAGGAGTAAAAGTGAGAAGAGAGTAACGGAGAGGAGATTGAATAGATAAGCTAGATGTGGCCTATCTAAGGCCTTGCTTCCTTGCTGGTCATAGGAAGAAGGTTTGCTTTATGTTAAGGTCCATTTGAAGATTTTAAACAAGTGAGTGGCATGATGTGTTTTTAAAAATGGTTTCCTGAGCTACTATGTGGGGATTGTCATATTTTAGCCAGATTTATTTAAGTAATTTTTGAGTAATAAAATTATTATTTTATACATATTAATACTTTTGGATGATGCCTTTAGAATGGAAATATATTCGTAAATACTGGATGCAATTTTATATTACACTTCAATATTTACTTCATACAATTTTGTTTTTCATTCTAATTTTTGAATTGCTTGTTTTATTCTTTCAAAACTCTCTGCCTTCGCCTGTGCATCTCTTTATTCCCCCTGACTCAGTTATTCTGGTTATTTGAGAATTAGCTAAAGTGAAAAATGAAGTAATCATAATTGGAAAGCCTTAATTGTGTTTAGACTAGATTGTTAGAAAACTGAAATTTCTTCAGCACCACTACCAATCTCATTTAGCGATTTTAAAAGATATAAAGCTATTTTTTTTCCTGATTTACCGAATTTGTCTATTTCATCATTCTGTGTGTATCAGTGTCCTGTAGCTGCTGTAACTAATTACAGACTTGCTATCTTAAAACAAGATACACTCAAAGTGTATTTGATTAATTCACTCAAAGTTCTGAAGGCCAGACGTCCAAAATTTTTATCGCTGGGCTGGGACCAATAAGTCAGCAGGGACACATTCTCTCCAAAGGCTCTAGGGAAGAATCCAGCCTCACCTCTTCCAAATTCTAATGGCTGCCAGTTTTCCTTGAATTCTGGCCACATTACTCCAATCATCAAAGACAGCATCTTCAAGTCTCTCTCTGCTTCTTCATATAACCTTCTTCTGTGCATGTATTAAATATTCCTCTGTGTCTCATAAGTATATATGTAAGTCCATTTAGGGCCCAACCAGAAAGTCTAGAGTAATCTCCTCTTCTCAAAAATCTTTAATTATATCTGCAAGGTCCTTTTTTTTTTTTTTTTTTTTTGACATATAAGGTAATATCCACAGGTTCCAGCCATTAAGATATGGATATCTTTGGGAGGTCATTTTGTTTAGCTTACCAGACTGTGTCTAGTATGTCAATATATATGTATCTATTTTTTGTCCCATACCTGTATTTTGTTTGTTTTTGTTCATTTAAAATATTTTTCTATAATTTTAATATCTCAAATAAATGAAAGAAAATTTTGAAAGATGAGTGGATTTTCGAAGTGTTATTTCATTTACATGAGAAAATCTGGGACTGTGAATAACAATTCATACTGATTAATCTGACATTCCTAAGAAATGAATTCTGTTTGTTGGAATTTGATTAAGTGTTTTTTGTTCTTTTTTTCTTGAATTTGTGCCCCTTGATATTCCCAGATGTCAGCAATTCCTCGTATATCCCAACTTCACTATTCTTGCAGGGAAGTTGATTCTGCTGTTACTGCTAACTGACCTTGATTTGGAAGTTAAAACACACCAGCTACTGCAGAGCCCACTTACTCTTACCGGCCCTTTCTCACTTCCAGTCCCCACTCCTCCCCCGTGTAGACCACTGTTGGTGCTAATCCTACTCTTCTGCAGTAGTACTCCTCTATGCATATACTGGGCTGCAATTTCAATATTGGGGGTATTATAAAAGAGTTCATACTGGAGGAAACATTTGGGATGGATCTTGCAAAATGAGGAGGCAGAGAATGTGAGAAAAGGTTTTACTGTGATAGCTAAGAGCATGTGTCAAGCCAAAAAAAAAAAATGTGTGAAATGGCTGTTTGTTCTGTGAAAGGTGAGATATTTAATGTCATTGGAACACAGAGTGAGGTAAAGTGGCAGAAGTTGAAGCTGAGGAAATGAAATAAGATGATTTTTGAGCTTAACATTTTTCCTATAATTCAGTAAACAAATATTTATCAAATACATGTTATAAACCAGACAGTTCTTTCACACTGCCTTTTGCCCTCACAGATTTATACTGATATGTCAAGGAGTTTGAAATTTATCATAAAGCAGGAAGAGAATCAAAATATATTCTAAATTACAGAAATAAAGGTATCAGATTTGGTTTTTAATAAGCTGAATTTATTTACAGACTGAAAATGGTTTAAAATAAGAAGTGGCTGGTGGTATAAATAGGGAGAGGCAGGTGCAGTCTGACCAGAGTTGATAAGGTCTGAACTAGCACTCTGTCAGTGGGGATAAACAGTAAAGATTATTCTCCAGAGATGCTTGTGAGAAAGAATTTCATTGCAGTTATTTGCTAAAATATTCTTCTTGTATGTAAGGATAGGTGTGGTGTATGGATTGGGCAAATCTAAAGTATCCAGTGTGGATATATGGATGAATTGGAATTTCATTTACCTGGAATACATAAGAATATGTTTATTTTAGAAGGAATTATGGATACTGTGGTAGGCAGAATTCTAAGATGGCTTCCAAGATTTCCCACCCCTGTTGCACACACCAGGCATAGTCCAAGGCACAGTGAATACGACAAAGTTTATTCCTGTAACTAGGTTATAATATATGTCACAGTTGACGTCGACATAGGGAAATTATCCAGGTCGGTTTGACCTAATTACATGAGTCCTTTAAAAGCAGAGAGCTTTTTCTGGCTGGTCACAATGGAGGAAGTCAGAGATTCAATGTGTGAGAAGGATTCAATGAGCCACTGTTGGCTTGAAGATGGAGAGGCCACGTGACAAGGGTCTAGGCAGCCTTTAGAAGCTGAGAGTGACCCCTGGGTTATAACCAGCAAGGGAAAGGGGAATTCAGTCACTATAGGTGCAAGGAACTGAAATTTCCTAACAACAAGAAATGATCTTGGAAACGAATTTTTCCCCAGAGACTTCCGAGAACTCAGCCTATCCAACATCTTGAAAACAGCCTTGTGATATTCTTAGCAGAGAACCTAGTTATACCATGCTAAACTTCTGACCTACAGAAACTGAGTTAACAAATCAATATGGCTTTATGCTGCAAAATTTGTGGCATTTTGATGCATAGCAATAGAAAATAAATACAAAATGACTACAGTACATATACAAGTTAATACAAAAATGATAAAAGAAAATATATAAAACAAAACTTTCAGGGCTTCCCTGGTGGCCCAGTGGTTGAGAGTCCACCTGCCGATGCAGGGCACACGGGTTCGTGCCCCGGTCTGGGAAGATCCCACATGCCGCGGAGCGGCTGGGCCCGTGAACCATGGCCGCTAAGCCTGCGCGTCCGGAGCGCGTCCGGAGCCTGTGCTCCACAACGGGAGAGGCCACAACAGTGAGAGGCTCCCATACCGCAAAAAAAAAAAAAAAAAAATTCACAATATTAGCAAATGCTATGCTGTTAAATAATAATAATTTGGAATTTTAATGAAGTTGAAAGATTTTCTTCAAAAATATGTAAAACAATATCATATGGAAAACATGAACAGACTAGACCAGTAACTGTAGAAGAAATTGAACATGTTGCCAAAGTATTATTCTTACCAAGTATAGAATGAACTGATTTTAGATTAAGTTTTAAAGCTTGTAAAAACTTTCCATCTTTGGTATATTGACCATCTATAAAGAAAAATGGTATTCTTCTCGATCCATTTCCTGAGGCATATATGAAAGAGGCAATAAACTCTCTTAAAATCAATCACACATATTATATATTTCCATTATTAAAGATACTATCATACATGTATATATTTTCCATATGAACTAAAAGTTTAAATAACATACACTACTATTTAAAATATAGAAAAATTGCATTGAAATATTAGAAAACATCTTAATATTAGGAAATGTATACTAGGACAATATATCTAAAGAATGAACTAGACATAGAAGAGAGAAGAGCAACACGAGAATATCATATGAAATTCAGATTTACTCTGGAGCAAGTTCATGAGGTGAGGGTGGTTCATGATGGGTTCTGAATATAAGGGGTAAGATTGCAAGCATATTGGGTTTATATGCCATGCCTAGAAGTTTGGGATTTATCCTTCATCTTAGGTAAAGAGTACAAGAGTTTTTTAATCTGCAGAGTGACATGATCAGATATATCTCTCAGAAAGAGAAGTATGCTAACATTGTGGAGAACAGACTCTAAGTAGAAGAAGGTGTTGTCAGGATAATGGGTTAAGGTCAAAAAGAAAATAATAAAGTATAGGACTCAGATATTGCTATGAGGACTAAGAGTTGAAGTCATATTTATGAGAAATTTCTGTTGCAGAATTGAGTGGACTTGGAAGGAAAATGGATATTATGTTAAATGAAATAGTCAAGTTTATTCAGAAAATTTTTAGTTTATGAGGATGGGCAAATGGACCCCATTTACTTATGGAACACAAAAGACCACACTCATATAAGGTTCAATGTAATGTGATTAGTTTTAGACTTGTTGGACTTCAGATAACTTTGTCCAGAAAGAATAAAAACATATGGGTCAACAAAAATATGATCAGCAAGTTAACAGATGTTAACGTGTATCTGAAATAATGAGTGAAAAATTTAGGCCATAAAATTTTACTTATATTTTTGATGACACTAATGCAAAAACTACCATATCTGATTATAAAGTATGAGAAGACGCTCATAAAAAACATTAAATATTTGTAATTTTCAGATGAGAAGATTTTAGATGTAAATTATAAAAGTTTTGAATGTCTTGTCACTCAGTAGGTACCCAGAATGAAAAAATAAGCTAACATCATTACATAAAATATTATTGAAGAAATGTATTTTTAAAGTTAATTTTGGGATTCACTTAGAACATACATTTCTACTTTCACATGTCTAATTAAGATGGAGATGATCTTGCTAGATGAACAAAAATTTTGGATTGACTCACTGGAGATATCAAACTCTTTAGACTAATGAGAAAAAAATTTTGGTAAATCATATGGTTTAGATATCTTGTTCTATCTATAAGTTTAGATATCTTGGTTCTTTTTCTTACATATTTAAACTAATTGACTTATAATTAACAAATGACTGAGAACTGTTATTTTTCCATGAGTATATTTTTGGTGGCTATTGTTAAATTTTGACAAATGTATCAATAGTATATTAAATTATATTAATAGTATACTACAGCTCTAATAATTCACTATGTTCCCAGTCTAAGTGCTATTAATATTGGTAGCTCTTGAATATTATTTTACAGTTGACAATAAAGCATAAATAGTAATATTTGCATCACAATCCCCAAGGTTTTTCATGATCTCCATAATGCTAGAAGTTGAATTAGAGTAATTGGAAATCAGAAATGCCAGGATTTAGGGAATTCTAAAAACTAATGGCTTAAATTTTCTTTAAAAAAGATATAATATGATGCAAGGAGAAGGGCAAAATCACACTTGTGATATTCTTTCCCCAAATCCACAGCCCCAATCTAATCATGAGAAAACACCAGACAACAAAATTGAGGGACATTTTCAAAATCCTGGCCATTAATTTTCAGAAGTGTCAAGGTTATGAAAGAAAAGGGGAGTGCAAAAATGCTACAAATGGAAAAAAAAACTAAAGATATATGACCTCTAAATGCAATGTGCCATCCTGGATTGGATCCTGGAACAGAAAAAGGACATTGGTAGCAAAGCTGGTAAAACCTGAGTAAAATCTGTAGTTTAGTTTAGGACTCTGATATCTACAGCCCATGGGCCTGATCAGTTGAGTTGCTTGTTTTTCAAGTTTTAGTGGAGTACAACCATACCCATTTCTTTATGTAATGTTTCCATAAAGGCTGCTTTCACAGTATAAGGGCAGAGTTGATGACTTGGGGAAAAGACCATACGGTCCACAAGCCTAAAATAATGACTAAGTATCTATTTACAGAAAATGTTTACTTACCTCTGGTTTAGTTAATAGTACTATATCAATGTTAATTTCTTATCTTAAAAATTGTATCATGATTATGATACAATTATGATTATGAATCTGGGTGAAGGGTGTACAGGAATACTCGGTACCCCATGAAACTCTTGTAAGAATCTAAAATTATTTAAAAATAAATAGTTTAAAAAAAAGATGTAATGGCTTAGAGTTCTGGCTTTGGAATCAGACAGAAGTAAACTTAAATCCCACCTTTGCAACCTAACTACTGTGTGTTTTTCATCTCTAATATTTGGGTAATAATAGTACCTACTCACATAGGGCACTTGATAATATTAAATGTAATGATGTACTTTTGGCCACTGCACATGATGAAGCTCAATTCATGGTAATTTACATGTAGTAATGATAGTTTTCACAATATTATAAAGTATAATAATGGCCTAGGAAAATATTATGTTTGCTCTAAAAATATTCATCCTTGCAGGTCACTTATTTTCTATTTTTACTTTACAAAATGGGTTGTCTCAGACCTACTGGGATTGGTAGATGTTCATGGAGGAAGAGAGCTGTAATTTTCTGCTGGAATCAAGAGAGAATGTATCTGTTTTCATTTTGACGGAAATTTCTGAACAACTATGCTGCGTGGAATTAATGAATCATTCACTGAGGTTTAGACTAATTTTAGGAAAATAAATGAAGGAAGTTATTCAGAAAATATACATTTATCAGTCCTCAGAAGTGAATGATTTGTTGACCTTCAGTACTCTTTAAGGTTCATATAAAACAAAATTACTTAAAATAATACAATTTTAGAACCAGTAGGGATCTACCAAATCAATTAATTTAACTACCTGCCTTCTCATTTTTCAGTATAGGACTTAATAAAAATCATGCAAGTAGTGTCAATCTGAAACTACAGTTTGTCTCACTGCACCACAGCATATATGCCTATATTTTATAAATTACATCTAAATCCTATGATTATATCCCAGCATTTAAAATAAATATATATGAAAATCTATCCTAAAATATTGTCATTTAGAGTATATTAATATTCTCATTGCCCCATTTTATTCAGAAGAAAAGTTTAGGATAAGAATTTAACCTGTGTGTATGTTTGAGGAAAGGTAGCTGTCCCTCAGAGACATTTTTATAATTTGCTCTACCAAAAACATTGAATGATTGAAAAAATAACCTTATAGGCATCTTGGAGAACTCTTGTGACTTTTGTGACTGATATAAAGTTGAATTAATTACATGTCCTCTTTGAGATTTGTAAACCTCTAGTATTATTGTATGAAATCTACAGCCTTACTATCCAAATGCAATACTCACCTTTTGTGGCAATCAGACTAAATTCTTTCGTGTCTCTTTAGATCTAAGAATAATTAAATGTGAACTATTTCTTTTTCATATTTCATGGAAATAGATATTAAAAGTTACAAGCAATTATTTCCACATCTTTTTCACAGTGAATTTAAATCTACTTCGTGAGAACCTCTGATCTTTACAGTTTTTTTATTTTAACGTCTTTATTGGAGTATAATTGCTTTACAATGTTGTGTTAGTTTCTGCTAACAAAGTGAATCAGCTATATGTATACATATATCCCCATATCCCCTCCCTCTTGCATCTCACTCCCACCCTCCCTATCCCACCCCTCTAGGTGGTCACAGAGCACCAAGCTGATCTCCCCGGGCAATGCAGCTGCTTCCCACTAGCTATCTATTTTACATTTGGTAGTGTATATATGTCCATGCCACTCTCTCACTTTGTCCCAGCTTACCATTCCCCCTCCCTGTGTCCTCAAGTCCATTCTCTACATCTGAGTCTTTATTCCTGTCCTGCCCCTATGTTGTTTTTTTTTAGATGTTTATGGAGAAAGCTTTTTTTTTTTTTTTTAGATTCCATATATATATTTGTTAGGGTATGGTATTTGTTTTTGTCTTTCTGACTTACTTCACTCTGTATGACAGACTCTTTGTCCATCCACTTAACTACAAATAACTCAATTTCGTTTCTTTTTGTGGTTGAGTAATATTCCATTGTATATATATGCCACATCTTCTTTATCCATTCATCTGTCGATGGGCACTTAGGTTGCTTCCATGTCCTGGCTGTTGTAAATAGAACTGCAGTGAACATTTTGGTACATGACTCTTTTTGAATTATGGTTTACTCAGGGTATATGCCCAGTAGTGGGATTACTGGGACATATGGTAGTTCTATTTTTAGATTTTTAAGGAACCTCCATACTGTTCTCCATAGTGGCTGTATCAATTTACATTCTCACCAACAGTGCAAGAGGGTTCCCTTTTTTCCACACCCTCTCCAGCATTTATTGTTTCTAGATTTTTTGATGATGGCCATTCTGACTTGTGTAAGGTGATACCTCATTGTAGTTTTGGTTTGCATTTCTCTAATGATTAGTGATGTTGAGCATCCTTTCATGTGTTTATTGGCAAACTGTATATCTTCTTTGGAGAAATGTCTATTTAGGTCTTCTGCCCATTTTTTGGATTGGGTTGTTTGTTGTTTTGATATTGGGCTGCATGAGCTGCTTGTAAATTCTGGAGATTAATTCTTTGTCAGTTGCTTTGTGTGCAAATATCTTCTCTGTCTCTTCATCTTGTTTATGGTTTCCTTTGCTGTGCAAAAGCTTTTAAGTTTCATTAGCTCCCATTTGTTTATTTTTGTTTTTATTTCCATTTCTCTAGAGGGGGGTCAAAAGGAATCTTGCTGTGATTTATGTCTTATAGTGTTCTTCCTATGTTTTCCTCTAAGAGTTTTTTAGTGTCTGGCCTTATATTTAGGTCTTTAATCCATTTTGAGTTTATTTTTGTGTATGGTGTTAGGGAGTGTTCTAATTTCATTCTTTTACATATAGCTGTCCAGTTTTCCCAGCACCACTTATTGAAGAGGCTGTCTTTTCTCCATTGTATATTCTTGCCTCCTTTATCAAAAATAAGGTGACCATATGTGCATGGGTTTATCTCTGGGCTTTCTATCCTGTTCCATTGATCAACATTTCTGTTTTTGTGCCAGTACCATACTGTGTTGATTACTGTAGCTTTGTAATATAGTCTGAAATCAGGGCACCTGATTACTCCAGCTCTGTTTTTCTTTCTCAAGATTTTTTTGGCTATTCGGGGTCTTTTGTGTTTGCATACAAATTGTGAATTTTTTTGTTCTAGTTCTGTGAAAAATGCCATTGGTAGTTAGATAGGGATTGCATTGAATATGTAGATTGCTTTGGGTAGTGTGGTCATTTTCACAATGTTGATTCTTCCAATCCAAGAACATAGTATATCTCTTCCTCTGTTTGTATCATCTTTAATTTCTTTCATCGGTGTCTTATAGTTTTCTGCATGCAGGGTTTTTTCCTTAGGTAGGTTTATTCCTAGGTATTTCTTCTTTTTGTTGCAGTGGTAAATGGGAGTGTTTCCTTAATTTCTATTTCAGATTTTTCATCATTAGTGTATAGGAATGCAAGAGATTTCTATGCATTAATTTTGTATCCTGCTTCTTTACTAAATTCATTGATTAGCTCTAGTAGTTTTCTGGTAGCATCTTTAGGATTGTCTATGTATAGTATCATGTCATCTGCAAACAGTGACAGTTTTACTTCTTCTTTTCTGATTTGGATTCCTTTTATTTCTTTTTCTTCTCTGATTGCTGTGGCTGAAACTTCCAAAACTATGTTGAATATTAGTGGTGAGATTGGGCATCCTTGTCTTTTTCCTGATTTTATTGGAAATGGCTTCAGTTTTTCACCATTGAGAATGATGTTGGCTGTGCGTTTGTCATATATGGCCTCTATTATGTTGAGGTAAATTCCCTCCATGTCTACTTTCTGGAGAGTTTTTATCGTAAAAGGGTGTTGAAGTTTTTTGAACGCTTTTTCTTCATCTATTGAGGTGATCGTATGGTTTTTCTCCTTCAGTTTGTGAATATGGTGTATCACATTGATTGATTTGTGTATATTGAAGTATCCTTGCATTCCTGGATTAAACCTGACTTGATCACGGTGTATGATCCTTTTAATGTGCTGTTGGATTCTGTTTGCTAGTACTTTGTTGAGGATTTTTGCATCTATATTCATCAGTGATATTGGTCTGTAATTTTCTTTTTGTGTGATATCTTTGTCTGTTTTTGGTATCAGGTTGATGGTGGCCTTGTAGAATGAATTTGGGAGTGTTCCTGCCTCTGCAGTGTTTTGGAAGACTTTGAGAATCAAAAAGCATAATCACTTGTGGAGAAATTCTAGCATATCTTTTTCAAATAGTGCAGTATAAAACTCTCCCAAATTCTTTATGTAATATAGCAGGCCAGAGTCGACTGATTTCTCTGTAAATCAGAGACTAAGCAAAATAAAATAATGGTACTTAAGGAAAAAAGTGACAGGAAAAAGAAAAAAAGTGACATTTATACACGCCATTATATACAGAGTCATCTTGCCTGAGGAAAGAAACTAAGGAAACTAAATTATGAAAATCTTATAATCTGGATTTTCCTCTTTTCTTCCTCACCCTCTTCCTCATGCTTCCCTTCTTCCTCCCCTTCCTCCACTTTCTTCTTTTAACTTAGAATCTACCTTACCTATTATGCCTAGGAAAGACAAAATGGATTGGATGTACAAACGTTTCAGAAGAAAATAATTTAGGAGCTGTGTATATTTGCCAAAACACTCTATCTTAATATAGATACATTATGTCTCACTTCAGTTTCTCCTTAATTTTAAACTCAAGTAGATTAAGTAGCAGCTTATCCAAAAGATTAAACATTTCTCTATTCAAACTGTAAAGCTCTTTTACTATTTATATATTATATGTTGACTTTTTTTCTCTTCAATTTTATATGCAGTAGTAACTAAGTGATTTTGTGGCCTGTGGTTTGGAGCCACCATTACAAGCTCTCAGGTTTTGGGTGCCCTAAAGGAGTTTGATATCTTGAGAAGCAGTGAAACCTGCTTTTCCTATGGATAGTTTCTCTTCACCCCAAAACAGAGATTACAGTTTAGAATATTTCTCTGGAGCTTTGATCACTATTCCTGAATTTGACTGGTACACAAATCAGGTATAATATTCTTCCTAATCACACTGAACATTTTTGGCAAATAAATTACACTTTACCTGCTTCTATGTTTCTCCCATACCTGTGTACATAAGGAAAGTTCACAAAGATGTTTACACGTTAGGTTAAGTAATTAGACCAAGAGATGGTTTCTAGAGGTCTGTGTTCAGAGAGGGAAATAGCATAAATGGAGGATGCATTATGATAGATAGCTATTTTAGTTGTTTTCTATATGTGATAGCATTGAATCAATAAGATGCCTCTATGATTAAGCAATTATTTTCTGTTATCCCCATTATTTCTAATAGCTCTTCTATTTGTGTTATATATATGATAGCATTGGATAAATGACATCTGTATGATTAAGCAATTATTATTGTTTTTGTTATCCTAATTGTTTTAGATGAGGAAGAAAAAGTCCAATGTTAAAAGGGGTTGAAACAAATTTTGCTAGACTAAATCCTGGCACATCACAGTATCAAGTTGATTACCATTAGAATCCCTAGATCATTGCCATCATTTGACCCTTCGCTCATGCAGCAAATACTTCACATCTTTCATTTCCTCAAGTATTGAGGAGAATACAGAGAGGAAGACTTCAAGGATACATTTAATGTAATAATGACAAGCAGACACACACCATAATACAAAGCAAAGGTATTTGGCGCCACAAACTAGGTATAAAAATTCAGCCAAGATAAATGTACTGCTCACCACTCAGCCTTTTCCTGGACAAATTCATACTGAATATGACTCCCAAATTCTTTTTCTAAGTGTGTCATGTTCCTGCTCCAAAAAAGCTTTACTGGCTCAATATTTCTTACTGTTCTATGCTTGAACTCTACTTATTTTTTTCTGCTTCACTCATCTGTTTAAAAAATACTTTATAAATTATTTATTTAAATTTATTTCATTGAAGCATAGTTGATTTACAATATTGTGCTATTTTCTACTGTACAGCAAAGTGACTCAGTTATACATGTATATAGATACTTTTTCATATTCTTTCCCATTATGGTTTATCACAGGACATTGAGTATAGTTCCCCTGTGCTGTACAGTAGGACCTTGTTGTTTATCCATTCTATGTAAGACAGTTTGCATCTATTCAGCCCAAACTCCTAATCCATTCCTCCCCACCTTGGCAACCACAAGTCTCTTCTCTATGTCTGTGAGTCTGTTTCTGTTTCGTAGGTAAGTTCATTTGTGTCATATTTTAGATTCCACATATAAGTGATATCATATGGTATTTGTTTTTCTCTTTATCACTTCACTTAATATGATAATCTCTAGGTCCATCCATGTTGCTGCAAATGGCATTATTTCATTCTTTTTCATGGCTGAGTAATATTCCGTCATATGTATATATGTGTGTGTGTGTGTGTGTGTGTGTGTGTGTGTGTGTATACACACACACACACACCACATCTTCTTTATCCATTCATCTGTTGATGGACATTTAGGTTGTTTCAGTGTCTTGGCTATTGTAAATAATGTTGCTATGAACATTGGGGTGCGCATATGTTTTTGAATTAGAGTTTTCTCCAAATATATTCCCAGGAGTGGGATTGCAGGATCATATGTTAACTCTATTTTTAGTTTTTTGAGGAACCTCCATACTGTTTTCCATAGTGGCTGTACCAAGTTATATTCCAACAGAGTAGGAGGGTTCCCTTTTTGGAGAAATGTCTACTTAGGTCTTCTGCCCTAAATAGACATTGGATCATTTTTCAGTTGGATTGTTTGTTTTCTTGTTATTGAGTTGTATGAGCTGTTTGTATATTCTGGAAATTAAGCCCTTGTTGGTCATTTTGTTTATGGTTTCCTTTGCTGTACAAAAGCTTGTAAGTTTGATTAGGTCCCATTTGTTTCTTTTTCCTTTTTTTTTTTAAGTTTATTTATTTATTAATTGTTTTGGCTGTGTTGGGTCTTCGTTGCTGTGTAGGCTTTCTCTAGTTGCAGCGAGCGGGGGCTGCTCTTTGTTGCGGTTCACAGGCTTCTCATTGCAGTGGCTTCTCGTTGCAGAGCATGGGCTCTAGGCATGCAGGCTTCAGAAGTTGTGGCTTATGGCCTCAGTAGTTGTGGCTCGCAAGCTCTAGAGTCCAGGCTCAGTTGTTGTGGTGCACGGGCTTTGTTGCTCTACGGCATGTGGGATCTTCCTGGATCAGGGCTCAAACCTGTTTCCCTTGCATTGGCAGGCAGATTCTTAACCACTGCGCCCCCAGGGAAGTCCCTCTTTTTGTTTTTATTTCTATTGCCTGACCTAATGAGACATTGGTACAATTTATGTCAGAGAACGTTTGGCCTATGGTTTCTTCTAAGAGTTTTATGGTGTCATGTCTTATATTTAAGTCTGTAAGCCATTTTGAGTTTATTTTTGTGTGTGGTGTGAGAGTGTGTTCTAACTTGATTGATTTACATCATTTAACAAATATTTTAGACTATTAGTCTTTAAAATGCTTATTAGGCACTCTTAGCAAAAGAAAAAAATAGCCCTTCTCTCTCCAATATGAGTACATTTCTATTTATTAATTGTGCATATGTACTGCTATCATTAGTTAAGAATTTTGCTCACAATATATTCTTTGAGTGAAGTTAATGTTAAGCATAGTTGACATAATCAGTATTTCAAATAGTCATAGATAATTTTGAATATTTTGTCATTTTCAAACCTTGCAGAATAGTTTTTTAATAATTTCTTTATTTCATATTTAAGTTTGCAAAGTTTCCAAAACAGCGACTATATCTTCTTATCTTATTTAAAAGGAATAAAATGTAGCAAAAGAATAATCCTATATTTACATAACAAAATTGATCTCAACTTGACCAATTAATTCTTCCCTAAACTATAGAAAATAATTCTCTGATTGGTACTACCTTTTATGGTTTGTAAGTTTATTTTGAAAAGTGCATTCTGGTAATAAACTAGAAGAATTAGAACAGAGTGGAGAAATCTACAAAAGAGTATAGTATAAGCCATGTTAATTTTAGAAAAAAAGTGTGACAGACCAATAAATAAAATGTCAAAATAGAATGAAAGGAAACGGAACAAAACCGAGCTGTAGTTAAACTAAAGAGACAAGAGGAAAAGAAAAAAATACGATTATTATACAATAGCATTACATTCTTCCCTTAGAAATCATTTGTGTCCATTTAAGTTTTTTAAAGCCTGAGTCATCATCTAATCCAACTTTTCTATTTTATGGTTGAGGAAACTTGCTTTCTTTGGGGAAAAATTATGCTCAGAGATTGAGATTGTCTTTGCCAATATTTTATTTAACATAGGTTCATTGCAGGAATTATAATAATTTCACAATAGCATACAGGATAATGTCTCTTAATAAGCCAATAAAGAAAAAACATACTCCAAATCATTGATAGATCAATTACACTGTTGTTCCAGGAAAGGGCAGATAAAACGAATAAAGTCCAAATTTAGTTGAGGTGTACCTTTTTACCAGTTGGTTCTCGGGAGAGTCAGCTTAGCCAACTAAGAGCTGACAGTCCAGTTGCTGGAGCACCGGAGAAAGTCCCTTGTTGCTAGATCACATTGCTAGGAAACAAAGACACTGGTGTTGACCAGCAAGATAATCTTCTTGGGGCCACTGCATGGTTTTCTTCACTGCATGGCAGGAGCTATTGCCCCAAGGTCTTTGTAGAGATAGTTACATCAGCAAAGAGTCACCTTGCTCAGACTGAACACTCCCAGGCAGTCCTCACAAACTTGGTATTTATAGTCTAAATGTCCCCTCCCCATAGTTGCTTCTCCATGTGTTCTTATTGTTAAGCCCCCAGTGGCACCCCTCAGCCACTGAGTTACTGAATGCTTATCAGCAACCATAGATGTCAATGTCGTCGACATCCTGGCACAACAATTTCACTTATATCAAAACAACTTTACCTATAAAAACAACTTCATTTCTGTCATAAACAAGTGGATTTGAAATCATATCAAATCACTACATAACATAATGCAAGAATAAACTGGGTGCATGTGTTGTCCAAAGGCAGATTGCCTGAGTCAGGTATGGAAACCCAAATCTAGATGTCCTGAAGGCCAGTTCCCTGTTCTCCCCAGTGCACCACACCCACAGCCCTGCATTGTGTGGAAAGTTGGAGAGCTGAAGTTCAGGAAACAGCACAAAGTGAAATAGGACAAAAGCCAAATAAATCAGGAAACACATAAGAAGACAAATGAAAACTATGGTAAGTCAATTGTTCTTAACTGGGGATGATTTTGCCCCCAGGGGATAGTTGGTGATTCTTGGAGGCCATTTCTTGATTGTCACAATTTGAGGAGTAGGGATGTTACTGGAATCTAGTGAGTAGATGTTTGGGATGTTCTTAAATACCCTAAAATGCACAAGACAACCTGCATACCAAAGAATTATCAGCAACAGAAGGCCAATAGTACATTAGCCAAGAAACACTAAATTTAAAATCTTAATAATTACACACAAAGAGAGAGAGTGAGAATGAGGAAGAGAGAGAGAGTGGGAATAAAAACTAAGGAAAGCAGAGTGAAACAACATGGAGATGCAAATATAAATGTCAGAAATAGAAAAAGTGGAAAATGCATAACAAACAAGATGCTACACAATTTTATATATGTATATGATTAATTCCCTGGGGAAAATAAATGTCTTCACCCATTTCCACGTAAACTCATTTTTCTGATAGAGGATGAAGAATATTTTATCTAGATAAATAGTGCTTTCTTCACTGGATAGCTGTGAGCAAAAATGTTATTTAATGATTTTACTGGAGGAATAGTGAAACTCTAAAACCATACCTTTCATGTCAGACTTTGCCTCGTAGAGAGGATTTTCACAGAGGTGTGGTGTGTTCTTCTGAACTCTAATTTATATAGGAAATATTGTCATGCCTTAACCATCAAGGTTCTTTGCTGTTCAGAGATAAGAAGATTCTATTTTTCATTTTTGTGTGGTGTTTGTATCTAGGTTTTGAATAATTTATTTTAGTTCTTTGAAGAGAAGTAAACATGTTTTCAAGTTCAGTTTCACATCAGCTCTGATTGCATGCATTTCAAAAGAGCTCTTAAATTTTCCTCAAAACTATAAAAATCAGAAGCAAACATATACATTTAAATAATAATAATTATGTAGCACTTACTAAGTGATTGTGAGTTCCAGGAACCATTCTGAGAGCTTTACGTGATTTATTTTGTAATTTTCATATATGAAATAGATGACATTAGTATTATACCTATTGGATATATGAGAAAACAGAGGCACATTGAAGTTAAATAACTCCACCGCAGTCTCACTGAACTATGGTAGAAGTTAGAACTTGAATTCAAATTCAGGTATCTGGTCCCAGAGCTCTTATTCCTAATCACCATGATATATTTTCTGTGCCAAATTTTGTCTGATTTATGGGCAATTTTTTTTTTTTGGCCATGCCCCACGTCTTGCAAGATCTTAGTTCCCTGACCAGGGATTGAACCTGGCCTAGTGCAGCTGAGTCCTAACCACTGGACCATAGGGAATTATCCCTTTTTTTTTTTATGTGAAACTTCAGGAGATCTCAGTGCTTCTTGTAAAGTATGTGGTAGGAATTCCCTATCAATGAAGACTAGAGCCTATGGACTGATGCTTGCAGAGATAGCTGCCTAACTAATATCTACCATCCCATTATTATTTAACAAAAGAATATGAATTTAATGTCAGTGGCTCTTAAAAGAGGGGCAGTCAGCTAGCATAAGCCTTAGTGCCTGTACCCCTTGCTCCTATCTTCTGCCTGGAATGTCAGCTTTCTGTCTGGACAATGAGGTAACAATTACAATGAACATCACTTACTAAAAATGACAAAGTTCAAAAAAAAGCCTGGACCCTGCTGATCATGGGTTAGCTATACCAGCCCTGGATTAAAACCCCTACACTGGGCTTCCCTGGTGGCGCAGTGGTTGAGAGTCCGCCTGCCGATGCAGCAGACGCGGGTTTGTGCTCCGGTACGGGAGGATCCCACATGCTGCGGAGCGGCTGGGCCCATGAGCCAAGGCCGCTGAGCCTGCGCGTCCGGAGCCTGTGCTCCACAACGGGAGAGGCCACAACAGTGAGAGGCCCACGTACCGCAAAAAAAAACCACAAAAAACCCTACACTTTGTTTACATGAGAGAAAAATAAACCACCTTCTTATTTAAACTATTGCTATTGTCAGGCTCTGCTACTGGCAGATGAATCCAAGTCCTGATACAGATACTACACATAGATGACTTTTTACCCTTCGTTTTCAACATTGATTTTTTTTTTTTTAATAAAGGGAAAAAGGAAACATGGCTTACTGAGCACATCTGTTTATCTCCTCTCCCCTTAATTCTTATTGAAATTACAGAAAATTAAGTTAAAATTAAGGAAAAAGATATATATATATATATATATATATATATATATGTATACTGGAAACAAGAAAGAGAGTTATGAGTGCAGCAGACATTTGTATGGAATTTCAGGAAGAAAGCAAGTAGAATAAATATAACTGACTGCGAAATTGGACAAGTGAAATGGCAACCCCCAAACATTCACGAGAAAGCTATTGCAGAGGTGGTAGTGGCTTTCCTCAGTGAGGTCCTAAAGGAACTCTGAACTCAGAATCATCAACTACGGGAAGGGACCATTGTGCAATCTTCGGGGCTATTAGAACCTTGATAATCTGGAGTCATCACTTACTACATATCTGATCTCTCAGTAGAACCTGTAGCTCTAGCTGCCAATTATGTCCAAGTTACAATCAGTTAGTACTCAGACATACCTCACAGATATTGCAGGTTTGGTTCCAGACCACCAGAATAAAACCAATATTGTAATAAATCGAATCACACAGTTTTTTGATTTCCCAGTGCATATAAAAGTTATGTTTACACTATACTGTAATCTATTAGTATGGAAGAGCATTATGTCTAAATAATGTACAAACATTAATTTAAAAATAATTCATTGCTAAAAAATGCTAGCCATTATCTGAGCCTTCAGAGACTCATAGTAGTAACATCAAAGAGCACTGACCACAGATCACCGTAACAAAGATAATAATAGTGAAAAAGTTTGCAATATTGTGAGAATTACCAAAAATGCAACACAGAGACACCAAGTATGCAAATGCTGTTGGAAAAATGGCGCTGATAGACTTGCTTGATGCAGGGTTGCCACAAACCTTCAACTTGTAAAAAATGCAATATCTGCAATGTGCAATAGAATGAGATACATCTGTACACTGTGTCCCTTGTCTGCTTGAAGTCTCCCAGTCACTTTGTATCTGACTCAGAGTGAAACCAACATCCTCCCAGTGGCCAACCAGGCCGTATTGATCTTACCTTCCACTCCCCCTCTAACCATATTTCCTACTTCTTTCCCCCTGCGTCACTCCATTGCATCCACACAGCCTCCTTACTGTTACCTGAAACACCCCATAACGCTCCCCGTTTAAGCCTGTGCCATGAAATTTCTTTCCCTGTCTGGGATGCTTTCCGCTCAGGAAGCCACATGGTTTCTTTCCTCACTTCCTTCAATTATTTCCTTAAAGGTTTCCTTCTCTGTAAGGCCTTACTTAACTACTTTATAACTTAAGCACTCTCCCCCAGCTCTCCCTGTCCCCTTGCCCTGTTTATTTCCTTAATATTTACCACCATTAGACATACTAGGTATTTATTTTATTTGTCTTGTGTAGTTCTGTGTCTTCTCACTAGAATTTACAATTTCTGAAGGCAGAGATTGTTACACTTAATTTATTTTTATATTTACTGCTATATCCTGATCCTCTGATATAGAACCTGACCCAAACCAATAAGTTCTTTTTATGAATGAAGAATGAATACTTTAGGAGTTTGGGGTTAGTTGAAACCTCCCATTCCTCTGCTTATATCAAGTGTCATCGAAAGTAATATTTTGTCCATAAAGTCATAAGATCTTTTTTAAAAGGGTGAATAATAGCTTAGTAGGGATCCTGGATGGGCTTTGGGGCTCACACAAAACAAGAAAGAATTACAGTTTCTTCCATATCTCAATAATAGACATTCAGAAAAGTAGAAAATACAGTTGTCCCATAAAGTGAAATAAAGTTCTTCATCCCAAGAGTGAAGTCACTTTCACTTCAAACTTATATAAAAGGGGTATTTTTAAAATAATGAAATCAGACTCCCCGCTTGATGATTATAAATAATCCACAGGGAAGGGAGAAACAGAAATCCAGTGCCAATTTCAGTGAAACTAAACAAGAACTAAATTCTTCCCCACGATTCTTCCCCATCCAAAATTAATGTAAGACCCACTCTGAGCACTATAGACTGAGTCATAGTACACCAGAGAGAGTGACAGAAAAAATGCTATGGCTGCAGATATGAGAGAGAGACGCAAAGGCCATTTCAAATGTGTATGGAGCTCATTCTGAGTTGTAAAACCTTATACCTTGTCTGTTATAACTGAAATGGCTGCCTGTAGTGGAACGAGGGGTTTTCTTTTAGACTTGGTTTGTTACTCAAAAGCAGAGAGAATAGAGGTGAATGAGGAATTACACAGATATATCACATATGCAGTGATGAAATGGATACTTCCATAGTCGGTCTACTCAGAACCAATAATCTTAGAGTAGAAAAGTAAAACTGAAGAATTGCTCAAGTTCTGCAACCTTATATTTTTTCAATTTTTAATGATTTCTGTAAATTTGGAAAACACCTTGTGTTAGTTTTTATTTACCTATATATTTGAATGAGTTTAAAGTATCTACATTTAGTCAATGGTTCATAAAAATCCCAATATCCCACTGATATCCAAATGACAATAACAACAGAAACAACAAAGGTAAGAGGAAGAAGACTGATTTGAACAATAGATGTGGAAATGGAGGGACTGGCCAGAGCCATCCAAGTGTGATGACAAAAGAGCTTTCTATCTCAAGGACCAAGTTGATGAATAGAAACAGATCCAAGACTATGGTGTGAATAAGTCAGAATTCTCAACAGGCAGAGGCTGTTTGGCCACTGATTGTCTGGAAAATAGAGACCCTGCCAAGCCCCCGGCCCCCAACCCTGTATTCCATAGACCACGAGCTATGCACAGTACTGGGCTTTCTAATCTGCCTCTCCCAAATGGGAGGCACTGGGTCTTATGTTGAAATGGTAACCTAATGGAAAGTCTCACTTTCTGCAATTCATCTTTAGAAATAATTCTGTATAATTTAATGGCATGGTTTCTGTCACAGAGCTGTACTTCAAAATTATATTTAGGTTGCTGATATCTTACTTTTAGGAGATTTGACTAGATACTAGTTTCTATCCGCCAGTGATTCCTCAGAACAGTTGTATGTTTCAGAGAGGCAGAGCAAAAATTCCCTCTCCCCTGAAATAAGCCATTCCTACTGCTTTCTTGAGAAACATATCTCAACTAATTCCCTACTTCCTTTTCATTCCTGGGGTAAATAGAATAAGAACTCATTTCTGATTTTGTTCTGCCTTTCTAAATCTTCAAATATATAAGCTCTTTGGCATTAATATACAAATCTAAGTGGGAAACCAAAGCACAGAATTGACCCTCTGAATGTAAAACTTTTCTTAAAAGTTCTAAACAATGTATGGGGAGATTTTGATCAAAAGGTAGAAAGTTGCCATTATGTTGGAGGAATAAGTCTAGAGAGCTAATGTACAGCATGATGACAATAGTTAATATTACTATGTATTCAGTACTGAAACTTTCCTAAAAGAGTAGATTTCAGGTGGTTTCATCACAAAAAAAATTGTAACTGTGTGAAGAGATATGGTAATTAGCTTAAATATAGCAATCATTTCACTATGTATATGTATATCAAATCATCATGTTGTACACCTTAAATACAATTTTAAAAACATGTTAAAACTCTAAACAGTAGAGTTGTGAAGTGTTTGGACACAAATTTCTTGGTAAATACACTCTAACTTAACTGGAAATATTAATTTTAAAGTGGTAACATGAGATGAAAACTTAGTGAATTTTTTATGGCTAGGGAAAGGAGTGACCAATAACATCTTAGAAAACTATGTATTAAAAGTGAAAATAACCACTTCCTCTCAGAACAGAGTGCAGTATATAACCTAAAGACATGAATTTATTCTGTGCCTTTTTGAAAATAGCAGTTATACATTAATATTAACATAGTTTCAAAAACATTAGATTTTATAAGCATTAGTATCAATTATAAGTTTTTAATACTAGACAAATATGAGAAATGAGCACATTATTAATACACAGATACCTGAAGAGAATCTCTCAGCAGAAAGAAATCTACGAAACTGGAAGATTATAGTTTGTCATTTTTACCCATTTCTGACATCCTTTTTTTGTTTGTTTTTGTACATGCATTCTACTTATTTATTTATTTCCTTGTTATGATTTACTCTTAATGACCTTTCTAAGGGGAAGCTGGCAATTCCATACATATATTCCCTATATTAAAAAATTATGTTATTTTTTGGGTTTTTTTTTAAACATCTTTATTGGTGTATAACTGCTTTACAATGATGTGTTAGTTTTTGCTTTATAACAAAGTGAATCAGCTATACATATACATATATCCCCATATCTCCTCCCTCTTGCATCTCCCTCCCATCCTCCCTATCCCAGCCCTCTAGTTGGTCAAAAAGCACTGAGCTGATCTCCCTGTGCTATGTGGCTGCTTCCCACTAGCTATCTATTATCTGTTTGGTAATATATATTAGTCCATGCCACTCTCACTTTGTCCCAGCCTACCCTTCCCCCACCTTGTGACCTCAAGTCCATTCTCTACATCTGCGTCATTGTTCATATCCTGCCCTTACGTTCTTCATAACCATTTTTTAGATTCCATATATATGTGTTAGCATACGGTATTTGTTTTTCTCTTTCTGACTTACTTTGCTCTGTAGACAGACTCTAGGTCCATCACCTCACTATAAATAACTCCATTTCATTTCTTTTTATGGCAGAGTAATACTCAATTGTATATATGTGCCAAATCTTTATACATTCATCTGTCGATGGACACTTAGGTGGCTTCCATGTCTTGGCTATTGTAAATAGAGATACAATGAACATTGTGGTACATGACTCTTTTTGAATTATGGTTTTCTCATGGTATATGCCCAGTAGTGGGGTTGCTGGATAGTATGGTAGCTCTATTTTTACTTTTTTAAGGAACCTCCATAGTGGCTGTTTCAGTTTACATTCCCACCAACAGTGCAAGAGGGTTCCCTTTTCTCCAAACCCTCTCCAGCATTAATTGTTTGTAGACTTTTTGATAATGGCCATTCTGACCAGTGTGAGATGATATTTCATTGTAGTTTTGATTTGCATTTCTCTAATGATTAATGATGTTTAGCATTCTTTCATGTGTTTGTTGGCATTCTGTATATCTTCTTTGGAGAAATGTCTGTTTAGGTCTTCTGCCCATTTTTGGATTGGGTTGTTTGTTTTTTTGTTATGGAGCTGCATGAGCTGCTTGTAAATTTTGGAGATTAATCCTTTGTCAGTTGTTTCAATTGCAAATATTTTCTCCCATTCTGAGGGTTGTCTTTTGGTCTTGTTTATGGTTTCCTTTGCTATGCAAAAGCTTTTAAGTTTCATTAGGTCCCATTTGTTTATTTTTGCTTTTATTTCCATTTCTCTAGGAGGTGGGTCAAAAAGGATCTTGCTGTGATTTATGTCATAGAGCGTTCTTCCTATGTTTTCCTCTAAGAGTTTGATAGTTTCTGGCCTTACATTTAGGTCTATAATTGATTTTGAGATTATTTTTGTGTATGGTGTTAGGGAGTGTTCTGATTTCATTCTTTTACATGTAGCTGTCCAGTTTTCCCAGCACCACTTATTGAAGAGACTGTCTTTTCTCCATTGTATATTCTTGCCTTCTTTATCAAAAATAAGGTGACCACATGTATGTGGATTTATCTCTTGGCTTTCTATCCTGTTCCATTGATCTATATTTCTGTTTTTGTGCCAGTACCATACTGTCTTGATTACTATAGTTTTGTAATATAGTCTGAAGTCAGGTAACCTGATTCCTCCAGCTCCGTTTTTCTTTCTCAGGATTGCTTTGGTTATTTGGGGTCTTTTGTGTTTCCATACAAATTGTGAAATTCTTTTCTCTAGTTCTGTGAAAAATACCATTGGTAGTTTGATAGGGATTGCATTGAATCTTTAGATTGCTTTGGGCTGTATAGTCATTTTCACAATGTTGATTCTTCCAATCCAAGAACAGATGGTATATCTCTCCATGTGTTTGTATCATCTTTAATTTCTTTCATCAGTGTCTTATAGTTTTCTGCATACAGGTCTTTTGTCTCCTTAGGTAGGTTTATTCCTAGGTCTATTTTTGTGCATGGTGTTAGGAAGTGTCCTAATTTCATTCTTTTACATGCTGCTGTCCAGTTTTCCCAGCACCACTTATTGAAGAGGCTGTCTTTTCTCTATTATATATTCTTGCCTCCTTTATCAAAAATAAGGTGACCATATGTGTGTGGGTATATCTCTGGGATTTCTATCCTGTTCCATTGATTTATATTTCTTTCTTTGTGCCATTACCATACTGTCTTGATTACTGTAGCTTTATAGTATAGTCCGAAGTCAGTGAGCCTAATTCTTCCAGCTCAGTTTTCTTTCTCAAGATTGCTTTGGCTATTTGGGGTCTTTTGTATTTTCAGACAAATTGTGAAATTTTTTCTTCTACTTCCGTGAAAAATGCGATTGGTAGTTAGATAGGGATTGCATTGAATTTGTAGATTGCTTTGGGTAGTATGGTCATTTTCACAATGTTGATTCTTCCAGTCCAAAAAAATGGTATATCTCTCCATCTGTTTGTATTGTCTTTAATTTCTTTCATCAGAGTCTTATAGTTTCTGCATGCAGGGTTTTTGTCTCCTAAGGTAGGTTTATTCCTAGATATTTCTTCTTTTTGTTGCAATGGTAAATGGGAGTGTTTCCTTAATTTCTCTTTCAGATTTTTCATCATTAGTGTATAGGAATGCAAGCGATTTCTGTGCATTAATTTTGTATCCTGCTACTTTACCAAATTCACTGATTAGTTCTAGTAATTTTCTGGTAGCATCTTTAGGATTCTCTATGTATAGTATCATGTCATCTGCAAACAGTGACAGCTTAACTTTTTCTTTTCTGATTTGGATTCCTTTTATTTCTTTTTCTTCTCCAATTGCTGTGGCTGAAACTCCCAAACTACGTTGAATAATAGCAGTGTAAGTGGGCATACTTGTCTTGTTCCTGATCTTAGTGGAAATGGTTTCAGTTTTTCACCATTGAGAATGATGTTGGCTGTAGGTTTGTCATATTTGACCTTTATTATGTTGAGGTAAATTCCCTCTATGCCTACTATCTGTGGGGTTTTGTCATAAATGGGTATTGAATTTTGTCAAAAGCTTTTTCTGCATCTATTGAGATTATAATATGGTTTTTATCCTTCAATTTGGTAAAATGGTTTATCTCATTGATTGATTTGCATATATTGAAGAATCCTTGCATTCCTGGGATAAACCCTACGTGATCATGGTGTATGATCCTTTTAATGTGCTGTTGGATTCTGTTTGCTAGTATTTTGTTGAGAATTTTTCATTTATGTTCATCAGTGATATTGCTCTGTAGTCTTCTTTTGTTGTGACATCTTTGTCTGGATTTCGTATCAGGGTGATAGTGGCCTCATAGGGTGAGTTTGGGAGTGTTCTTCCCTCTGCTATATTTTGGAAGAGTTTGAGAAGGATACATTTTAACTCTTCTCTAAATGTTTGTTAGAATTTGCCTGTGTAGCCATCTGGTCCTGGGCTTTTGTTTGTTGGAAGACTTTTAATCAAGGTCTCAGTTTCCATGCTTGTGATTGATCTGTTTATATTTTCTATTTCTTCCTTGTCCAGTCTTGGAAGGTTGTGCTTTTCGAAGAATTTGTCCATTTCTTCCAGGTTGTCCATTTTATTGGCATAGAGTTGCTTGTAGTAATCTCTCATGATCCTTTGCATTTCTGCACTGTCAGTTGTTATTTCTCCTTTTTCATTTCTAATTCTATTGATTTGAGTCTTCTCCCTTTTTTTCTTTATGAATCTGGCTAATGGTTTATCAATTTTGTTTATCTTCTCAAAGAACCAGCTTTTAGTTTTATTGATCTCTGCTATTGTTTCCTTCATGTCTTTTTCATTTATTTCTGATCTGATCTTTCTGATTTCTTTCCTTCTGCTAACTTTGGGGTTTTTCTGTACTTCTCTCTCTAATCACTTTAGGTGTAAGGTTAGGTTGTATTTGAGATGTTTCTTGTTTCTGCAGTTAGGATTGTATTGCTATAAATTTCCCTCTTAGAACTGCTTTTGCTGCATCCCATAGGTTTTGTTTATCGTGTTTTCATTGTCATTTGTTTCTAGGTATTTTTGATTTCCTCTTTGATTTCTTCAGTGATCTTGGTTACTAAGTAGTGTATTGTTTAGCCTCCATGTATTTTTATTTCATTTAGATTTTTTCCTGTAATTGATATCTCATCTCGTAGCATTGTAGTTGGAAAAGATACTTGATACCATTTCAGTTTTCTTAAATTTACCAAGGCTTGATTTGTGACCCAAGATATGATCTATCCTGGAGAATGTTCCATGAGCTCTAGAGAAGAAAGTTTATTCTGTTGGTTTTGGATGGAATGTGCTTTAAATATTAATTAAGTTCATCTTGTTGAATGTGTCTGTTGAATGTGTCATTTAAATCTTGTGTTTCCTTATTTATTTTCATTTTGGATGATCTGTCCATTGGTGGAAGTTGGGTGTTAAATTCCCCTACTATTATTTTGTTACTGTCGATTTCCCCTTTTATGGCTGTTAGCATTTGTCTTATGTATTAAGGTGCTCCTATGTTGGGTGCATAAATATTTACAATTGTTTTATTTTCTCCTTGGATTGATCCCTTTATCACTATGTAGTGTCCTTCTTTGTTTCTTGTAACAGTCTTTAAAGTCCATTTTGTCTGATATGAGAATTGCTACTGAAGCTTTCTTTTGATTTCCATTTGCATGGAATAACTTTTTCCATCCCCTCACTTTCAGCCTGTATGTGTCTGTAGGTCTGAAGTGGGTGTCTTGTAGACAGCATATATACGCGTCTTGTTTTTGTATGCATTCAGCCAGTTCTGTGTCTTTTGTTTGGAGCATTTAATCCATTTACATTTAAGGTAGTTATCAATATGTATGTTCCTATTACCAGTTTTTTAATTGTTTTGGGTTTGTTATTATAGGTCATTTCCTTCTCTTGTGTTTCTTGCCTAGAGAAGTTCCTTTAGCATTTGATGTAAAGCTGGTTTGGTGGTGCTCAATTCTCTTAGCTTTTGCCTATCTATCAAGGTTTTAATTTCTCCATCGAATCTGAATGAGATCCTTCCTGGGTAGAGTAATCTTGCTTGTTGGTTTTTCCCTTTCATCCCTTTATATATGTCCTGCCACTCCCTTCTTGCTTGCAGAGTTTCTGCTGAAAGATCAGCTCTTAGCCTTATGTGGATTCCCTTGTATGTTACTTGTTGTTTTTCCCTTGCTGCTTTTAATATGTTTTCTTTGTATTTAATTTTTGATAGTTTGATTAATATGTGTCTTGGCTTGTTTCTCTTTGTATTTATCCTGTATCGGACTCAGTGTGCTTCCTGGACTTGCTTAACTGTTTCATTTCCCATATTAGGAATGTTTAAACTATAATCTCTTCAAATATATTCTAAGTCCCTTTCTTTTTCTCTTCTTCTTCTGGGACCCGTATAATTCAAATGCTGGTGCATTTAATGTTGTCCCAGAGATCCCTGAGACTGTCCTCAATTCTTTTCATTCTTTTTCTTCATTCTACTCTGTGGTAGTTATTTGCACTATTTCATCTTCCAGCTCGCTTATCCGTTTTTCTGCCTCAGTTATTCTGCTATTGATCCTTATAGAGAATTTTTAATTTCACTTATTGTGTTGTTCATCATTGTTTGTTTGCTGTTTAGTTCTTCTAGGTCCTTGTTAAGCCTTTCTTCTGTTTTCTCCATTCTATTTCCATGATTTTGGATCATCTTTACTATCATTACTCTGAATTCTTTTTCAGGTAGACTGCCTATTTACTCTTCATTTGTTACATCTGGCGGGTTTTTGCCTTGCTCCTTCATCTGCTGTGTTTCTCTGTCTTCTCATTTTGCTTAACTTACTGTGTTGTCTCCTTTTCACAGGCTGCAGGTTCATAGTTCCCAGTGTTTTTGGTGTCTGCCCCCAGTGGCTAATGTTGGTTCCTTGAATTGTGTAGGCTTCCTGGTGGAGGGACCTGGTGCCTGTGTTCTGGAGGATGAGGCTGGATCTTGTCTTTCTGGTGGGCAGGACTGCGTTCGGTCGTGTGTTTGGGGGTGTCTGTGACCTTATTATGATTTTCGGCAGGCTTTCTGCTAATGGGTGTGGTTGTGTTCATGTCTTGCCAGTTGTTTGGCATGGGGTGTCCATGACTGTGGCTTTCTGGTTGTTGAGTGGAGCTGGGTCTTAGCATTGAGATGGAGATCTCTGGGAGAGCTTTTGCCATTTAGTATTACATGGATCTGGGAGGTCTCTGGTGGACCAATGTCCTGATCTTGGCTCTCCCACCTCAGAGGTACAGGCCTGACATCTGGCCCAAGCACCAAGATCCTGTCAGCCACACGGCTCAGAAGAAAAGTGACAAAGAAAGAGAAAAATAAAATAAAATAAAGTTGTTAAATAAAAAATAATTATTAAAAATAAAGAAAGAAGAGAGTAACCAAACCAAAAAACAAATCCATCAATGATAACAAGCACTAAAAACTATACTAAAAAAAAAATGCGGACAGACAGAACCCTAGAACAAATGCTAAAAGCAAAGCTATACAGATAAAATCACACAAAGAAGCATACCCGTACACACTCACAAAAAGAGAAAAAGGAAAAAAATATATATATCGTTGCTCCCAAAGTCCACCGCCTCAATTTTCGGATGATTCATTGTCTATTCAGGTATTCCACAGAGGCAGGGTATATCAAGTTGATTGTGGAGATTTAATCCGCTGCTCCTGAGGCTGCTGGGAGAAATTTCCCTTTCCCTTCTTTTTTCTCACAACTCCTGGGGTTCAGCTTTGGATTTACCCCCCACCCCCATCCCGCGTGTAGGTCACCTGAGGCCGTCTGTCTTCGCTCAGACAGGGTGGGATTAAAGGAGCAGCTGATTCAGGGGCTCTGTCTCACTCAGGCCGGGGGGAGGGAGGGCTGTGGAGTACGGGGCGAGCCTGCAGCGGCAGACGCCGGTGTGACGTTGCACCAGCCTGAGGCACGCCGTGCGTTCTCCCACGGTAGTTGTCCCTGGATCACGGGGCCCTGGCAGTGGCGGGCTGCACAGGCTACCTGGAGGGGATGTGTGGAGAGTGACCTGTGCTTGTACACAGGCTTCTTGTTGGCTGCAATAGCAGCCTTAGCATCTCATGCCCATCTCTGGTGTCCACGCTGATAGCCGTGGCTCACACCTGTCTCTGGAGCTCATTTAGGCGGTGCTCTGAATCTCCTCTCCTTGCGCACCCCGAAACAATGGTCTCTGGCCTCTTAGGCAGTTCCAGACTTTTTCCCGGACTCCCTCCTGGCTAGCCATGGTGCACTAACCCCCTGCAGGCTGTGTTCACGCAGCCAACCCCAGTCCTCTCGCTGAGATCCGACTAAAGCCCGAGCCACAGCTCCCAGCCCCCGCCCACCCCGGCAGGTGAGCAGACAAGCCTCTCAGGCTGGTGAGTGCTGGTCACACCGATCCTTTGTGCAGGAGTCTCTTCGCTTTGCCCTCTGCACCTCTGTTGCTGTGCTCTCCTCCGTGGCTCCAAAGCTCCCCCCACCCCACCCCCCGTCTCCTCCAGTGAAGGGGCTTCCTAGTGTGTGGAAACCTTTCCTCCTTCACAGCTCCCTCCCAGAAGTGCAGGTCCCGTCCCTATTCTTTTGTCTCTGTTTTTTCTTTTTTCTTTTGCCCTACCCAGGTATGTGGGGACTTTCTTGCCTTTGGGGAGGTCTGAGGTCTTCTGCCAGCATTCAGCATATGTTCTGTAGGAGTTGTTCCACATGTAGATGTATTTCTGATGTATTTGTGGGGAGGGAGACCATTTCCATGTCTCACTTCTCCACCATCTTTTGAGGGTCTCCCCTGACTTATTGAATATACACTTTGTATATGGTTGTATATGGACATATAAATATAAATGTATTCATGGGTATGAGAATTTAGTTTTTTCCTTTAGCCTTTGACATGAAACAAACCTCTGAAAATAGACCTGACTCAAGCTTCTGTGCATCTTTGACCTTTTGTTTTCAAACTTTTCTTTCTTACAGAGATAACTTTGAACCTTGTTGGTGTATTTTTGCCCCTCTGTGATACCTCTTGCTATTTCTTGAGATTTTGTTTTTGTATCCTCTTTCAGAGTAAGGTGTTTACTTTCAGGAGGCTCAGGTTCTCTCTTAGATTTTGCTTTTACCTCAAGATTACTCATTCACAGCTCTTTTCCCCATGACTGACCTCTATGCCTTATATCAAGTCAACAACACTCTTCCAAAAAAGCAGGGTCAGGGACTTCACTGGTGGTCCAGTGGTTAAGACTTCCTCTTCCAATGCAAGGAGTGAAGGTTCAATCCCTGGTCAGGAAACTAAGATCCCACATGTCTGGGGCCTAAAAATCAAAACATAAAAACAGAAGCAATATTGTAACAAATTCATCAAGTCTTAAAAAAAATAAAAACAAAAAACAGGGTCAGAGCCAGAAGTCAAGAAGAAACAACAATTTTTTCATAGAGGTGCCCTGTTATACTTAATAAATCTTAAGGAACAAGGTAAAAAATGCAGCTGAGCCAGCACCATGAAAAACCAGAAATTATTAGCCACTGAAATATTTAAATTATCTCCAGTAATGAAAGCTCACTACCTTTGTCCACAAATGACTTACAGTAGGGATTTGCTTTTAAATGTTAAAAGTGAGTAGTTAATTTAAGAAAGGGACCTTAGTAGTAGGCTGTCAGGCAAGTTGGGAGGGTGGGGTCATGGAGTGAGAAAGGCACACAGAAGTAATCGAACCGGTAAGCAGTGCTCTATGCAGAGAGAGATGATTTGTAAAAACAGAGAGTTATAACATTTAGTATTTGGTTTTTAGCTCTGCTAGATATGGCATAATACCCTCTATTATTTCCATATTTTCAGTAATGATCTTTTACACAAAATTGCCTTGTGATTGTATTGTTTGGGAAATAATGAAGGGGAGTGAAAGGAAGCTGTTTTCCTTAACTGGGTAATAAGAGGCACAGAAACAAGACCAGCAACAGAAAGGAAAGGAGGTTTGAATGAGACTGAGAATTGCCAGCAGTAGAATGTTAGATGAAAAAATGAATAGTGAGAATATCGATAGTTTGGGAACGAAAAATTGTATTTCCAACTCTCTGTGCATGAGTTACTACGTTAGGTTATTAAAGAGTGAAACTTGAAGGTCCTGGGAACAGTTTGTTACACAATTTGTAGTCTAATTCTTCTTTCAACACAAATTTGTGCATCTGGAATTTAGCCACAAGAAAATTTTGTTTTTGTTTTTGTTTAATAACAAAAGAGAGTGTTGGAAAGCTTGACTAAATTTGGCAAACTATGCACATGAATGGATTTCTCTTAATTTCCTAAATAACTAGAAATGATAGAAAAGACAATAAAAATAAAGAAGGAGAAAGAAGGAAGAAAACAAGGAGAAAAGAATAATACACTGAAAGTTTGCCACCAAAAAGTGACATTAGGAGCAAAATATCTGGGGGAACCCTTCCATGAAAGAAAGATTAACATAAGGAAGAGAAGATCATAGAAGAGGAATTGCCACCAAAGACTGGAGTGATTTTGTGGTGACCCAGAATCGGAGGAATGGAAACTAGAAGCAGGTAGGTACCAGCATGTGGGTGATTGGTTGAGAAATTGCACTGGAAGTGGTGAGACTAGGTCTTATCCTATTCTCATCCTCGTTCTTGCACTACAGTAGATACGAGGGTCATTTGTCCAAAGAAGAAGGCAGTAAGGGTGGTGTGAGATGTGGCAGTGTCCTGAGAGTGACGCTGATATCCTCCCTTCCCAGCCAGAAGATGAACTAGTGACACACGGAGAAGAGCCATCAAATTCCCGGTGAGTTAGCTTGTAGATATCGACAAGCTGATTCTAAAGTTTATATAAAGAAGCAAAAGACCCAGAATAGCCAACAAAATGTTGAAGGAGACAAAGTTGCAAGGCTGACACTACCCAACTTCAAGACTTACTATAAACTACCATATATCAAGACAGTATGGTATTGGTAAAATAAGAGACAAACAGATCGATGGAACAGAATAGAGAGGGCAGAAATAGATCCCCATAAATATAGTCAACTGATCTTTGATAAAGGAGCAAAAACAATACAATGGTGCAAAGGTAGTCTTCTTAATAAATACAAATACACATCTACAAAAACAAAAAATCTAGATACAGACCTTAAACACCGTGCACAAAAAATAATTCAAAATGGATCACAGATCTAAATGTAAAATGCAAAACTATAAAACTCCTACAAGATAACATAGTTTAGGGGCAGAGAATACATGGGGAATCTTTATCTTTCCCTCAATTTTGCTGTGAGCCTAAAACTGCTCTATAAAATTAAGTTTTAATTAAAGAAAAATTGAAAGGGTTTGCTCCCCTGTCAGATGAACATATAAAGGGATGAGATGAAAATAAATATCAAATTCCTGGCTTGTATTTCTGAAAAAATTGGCATATGAAATAGAGGGAATAGGAGAGTCAGAGAAATAGTGGGTTTTGTTTAGATGTAATGAGTTCAGCAGTCTATGTGCTATCCAGGTGCTGTTTCTACAACTAAGAAGTGAGATATTTGAGTAGCTTTGGTTTAAGATTTTCTCAAATATATAGGTTTTGATTTTAGAGTTTTGGATATTTTAATATAGCAGAATTGGCCGTAGGAAGAGGCCAAAGTGGGTGAGGAAAAGGGAATTCTTAATAGTTTTGGTTTAAATGGTTTAACTCTTAACTGTAATATTGATATATCATTACAACTAAAAATGCTAGTTTATGTAATAAGTTACTTAAAATTCATTTTATCTTATTATTAAAATTGCAGTAGGATTTATTATTTTGAATAGTTGTAAATAAAGAGTGCATTGCTATGAGGAACAATTCTTTTCCAACAGTGGAGTTTTTCTATTTAACGAAAGTTTGTATGGTTTTAATATTTTAGTTGATCCTCTTTCAGTCTGAGGAATAAAAGTGCACAGGAGGAGATCTGGAAAACTTAGGTCCAGTCTATTCCCTGGAGTTTCTCTAACTACCAAGCTGACTGAACAGAACTGTGTATTTGTATTTGAGGTGTGGTTTATTCTTCACTAGAGATTAGTGCTTAGAATGTGGACTTGAGAAGGTCAGAACTTCTATCCATTAAGCCATCAAGCTTTTTTTATATAATAAGAGTAGATGAAAGGTTTTAACTTGAATCACAAATGTAAAGTTCAGCAGAATGATCATATCTCAAATTGAAAGAACAAGGCAAAATAGCTTTGTCATTGCAAGTATTGGAATCCAGTGGTCTAAATGTCAGTACAGAATGACAGAGTATCAAATCTTGGAACATATCACCAAAAGCCAGAAGATAGGGTGATTTTCAGGTTTCTAAGTTCAAATTATATTTGTAAATAGAATGCATAGTTTTAGCCCTGCTTATCTACTACTGGTATGAGTTTAGACTTTATGACAGCATGCTTATCTCTATTTATATGCTAATAACTTTGATTCTCCATTTAAAATCCAATTATTGCTACTGCAAAGGTATAATATGCCACATACAAGAAACTAAGCAGGTGTTACACCTACTACTTAAGCAGAATTTAATTGCATATTTAGTATGATGAAATGAAGACAGGTTTGGTTTCATTTTCTTATGAAATATTATCATATGGGATACTTATAGTTTGACATATTTATAGCTCTTTTATTAAATTGTAACATCCAAATATTTTCTAAAACATTACCAAGATGTTGTGTTTGTAATTTTCTTTTGAAGTGACAAACACTGGCTTCTTCCTTTTATTGTATTTTTTCTTTTTTTTAAATACTATTGTATTAAATTTAATATATTTATACAAAAAGAGGAGGAAAAATGAAACTAGGCATTTTTTCTGAAACACTATCTCCTATATATTGGAAAGTAATTCATATTTTCTCATAAAGAACAATGGGCTTTCATAGTATTTTGACTTGAGGATGTAGAGATTTCTCACAAATCAAAGCAAAGAAAACAAAAAATAAACTCTTATTACTCTTTTCTAATGAAATGATATGGGAAACAAAACAGACACATTCTCTGCCATTACATTCAGCATACTTGAAGGTATAACCCACCATGCATATGGTTTACCTTGGGTGCTGATTTTTAAAAAAATATATATATGAGGGTTTGGTGTTTGTTATGGGTTGGATCGTGTTCCATCCAAAGATATTTATAAGCCCTAATCTCTGTACCTGTGAATGTGACCTTATTTGGAAATAGGGTCTTTGCAGAGGTAATCAAGTTAAGATGAGGTCAGTGGATGGGCCCTTAATCCAATATGACTGATGTTCTTACAAAAAGATGGAAATTTGAGCAGAGCCACACAGAAAAGATGGCCATGTGAAGATGGAGGCATAGACTGGCATTATGCTGCCAAAAGAGAAGGAATTCCTAGATCTACCAAAAGGTGGGAGAAGTAAGGAAGGATCCTCCCCTGGAGGCTTCAGAAGGAGGATGGTCTTGCCAGAACATCTTGATTTTAGATTTCTAGCCTCCAGAACTGTGGGAAAATAAATTTCTGTTGTTTTAAGTAACCCAGTTTCTGGTATTTTGTTATGGCAGTCCTATGAAATGAATACAGGATTTATTGGATTGATTCTAAAATAAAATTAGAATTAAAGAATTCAATTTAGAATGAACTTTTCAAAAACAAATGATCATATGATATTACCATCTACCTTTCTTTGTTACTGTCATCCTTCTAACTCTGCTCACTGTCCCTCATTCATTGAGGATTTTGACACCTGGATCAAGTTCTCTCTCTGCAACACTACTCACATCATCAGTCTTTGTTAACTTATATAGATGATCAATTCAGCAGCCTGGTCTCCTGGTTTCTCAGCATGCTCACTCCCATGATCATTTCTTCTGCTCCATCTTAGCTGTCCCACCAGTGTCATGTCCTAGACTTTATCACTGCCAGTAATGTACCATCTCCAAAATCTTGATTTCAAGTTAGCCCACTCTATGATCATTACTTCACTTCCTATCTTTTCATCTCACTTCTGCTACTATCGCTACTCTTTCTTTTTTTTTAAACTATACTGGCTCTATCAGTTTCTCACTCATCTTCATTCTCCTTCAATTTTTACTTCTACCCGTAAGTAGATTAATTTTACCAAAATTGCTTTTATTAAAATTACTTCCTTTTTAAGTGTTAGATCAATTTATGGGATATAATCAAAAGACAACTTTGGCTTTGTCTTGCACTGTCCCTTCAAGATTCTTCTTAGATCTTGAATACAGATGTGGGCTGGCTCCATGAATTTTCAGTTCAGTTTAAGGAGTTAGAATGTCTATACAGAACTGTGTTTGCTTTAGTTCACAGTATCAGCTCACTTCAGGAATCACAATAAACCACCCCCAATAATAATAAAATTTCCAAGCTCAGTTGAACAATATGTCACTTCTGCAGTACTGATAGGTCAATTCAGAGAGGAGGATATGGGCTTGGTCCTTCTCTCATTTCCTATTATTTACTTAACGAACTGGTTAATTCATTCTTTTGTTCTCTCCTTGGTTGGGACTTAGGAAGGGAACAGGAGTAAGAGATCTGAGAATTTTCTTAATTGAATTAGCACTTCCATAAATTGTGCTTACCCTCCCTGGGTCTGGCAGATGTTTAAAATTGACACTATCTCTTTAGGAGCACTTTTATTGGCTTCTCATAAACCCTCAACATTGTCAATCAGTTTCATTTCCCTCTACAAGAACTACCAGAGCAGAGGTAAACCTCCAGATTCCTTTTTTGCTAGTTTGGTCCTACGGAGCATGGTCTAAGATGACCATCTTGCCATCTCCCATCTTGTCCATGAGAATAGTCATGCATTCCTTGCCCCAAGAATCTCTGGAAGTGAATGCTGACTCCAAAGTAACAGTAACTTACCTTTAGTGTATTTCCAAAGTAACTTGCAATCCCATCTCTGCTGCCTTCCAGAGTCTTTAGCCAGAGCTGAGATTCCAGTCTACTGTTTTGCCTGAGTTGAAAGGAGAACAGATTAAGATCAGAATAGACCACTTGAAGCCCAATCCTACTATGCCTGAGGTGAAAAGGCAGGTACTCCATATTTTTACCATGGAGGTGATGGAAGTGGTGAGACTAACAACTTTATCCAAAGGCATTCTTCTGAAAAAAAATCTCATTTCTAAAACCTTTCTTCCTTCCCTATACTGACTCCTTTTTCTATTCCTTATTTGGATGAGAGTTCAAAGAATTTTTGTAAATTTCAAATTATTAAGAATTTCACTTGCATATCCTGCACTCTGAAAATTCAGAAATTTATATTGGTATGCGCACCCCCCCCAAAATACTTCACTTTAACATCTTCCCTTATCTGTATCCACTCTGTCTTAGATAAAGTAACACTAATTGTTATAACATTTCCTTGTGTTAACAAAATAGAATTTTATTTTTTCACAAAGAGTCTAATAAGATATTACATGAATAGATGGACTTGGTTAGGAAAAGGAAAATACAAACATTCTTATCGGTGTCACAAGTCTCAATTAGGTTCTTTGTGGTTTAGCTGATCAATTCACTCTCCCACTCACAAAGAAATAGTTTACATTTTCTTTACTTGAACCTTTTATATGCCTTCTCCTAACCATCCTCATGTTCTTATTTCCCTGAGAAATAGAAACAATCAAGGGAGCTAATTCCTATTCCCATCATCAAATCTACTAACCTACCTGCATCTCTATCCATAGCCTTTGATTTTTTCCTCACTACAGATAAGCTATGTGGACTTCTAAGGGCAAGCCTTTTACTTATGCACTGGAATCTATCATTTTGTTTTGTTGTGGTGGTGGTAATTGTTGTTGTTTTCCTTGTCAGCAGAAGAACTTTGCTTCCAGAGTTGTTTTCCTCTCTATAGCATCAGGCAATTTCCCTTCTCTTCTGTATCATTTTATTAGCATCAATCAATTCCCATCTTAAAAATAAAACCCTTTTTACCCCCATATTTCTCTCTAGCTATGACCACATTTCCTTTTACCCCTTATGGTAAAACCCTTTTTAAAAAGTTGACTGTAATCCCAATCTTCATTGATATTCCTCAATTCTCATTCTCCCCAAACTTGTATCTTTTGTACTTTCATCCTCATCACACCACTGAATCTTTTCAGGTCAGGTGCAACACTGATATTTACATTACTAAATGTAATAATCAATTATCGGTCCACATCTTAATTTCTTAGCTACATTGCATATAATGAACTATTTGTTAGAACTATTTTTTTAAATTTCCTTCTGGACACCGGAGTCTCCTTGTTTTCCTTTTTTTTCCATTGGCTATTATCTTTTAGTCTTATTTATTGGTCCCTCCTTTCAGTCCAACTTCTAAACATTTGATTAACTCAGGGCTCAGCCCTCAGTCTTTTGTTCACTATCAACACGCACTCTCTAGATGATCTCACCCAGTCTGTTTATATCCATAGGATTACTGATACTGCATCTCTAGCTACAATCTCTCCCTGCGCTCCAAATACATATGCTTTATTCAACTGCTTATTTTACACTTAGATATCTAATATGTATATGAAAGTCAATGAAACCTAAAAAGAACTCAAACTTATTCTTATAAAAATGCTTTGCCCAAAGTTATCTACTGTAGTAGGCAGAATTCTAAGATGACTGTCAAGATTCTCACCTCCTGGTGTGTGTCTGTGTGTATGTGTGTATCTCCTTGAAAAATCTGTTCCACTTGAGGATCTGTGAATATTATGGGATACCACTATTGTGATTATGTTTCAATTTGTCGCAAACAAGATTTTTACAGATGTAATGAAAGTCTCTTAATCAGTTCAGTTTGAGCTAATCAGAAGGAATATTATCCTAAGCAGGGCTCATCCAATCAGGCCAACTATTAAAAGAGACAAGAAACAGCATCCAGGATCTTCCTGCTGGCCTTGAAGGGACAAAATACTATGTTGCAGAGAGGGCCACATGGCAAAGACCCAAGGATGGCCTATAAGCTGAAAGCAGTACATGGCCAGCCACCAGCAAAAAACTGGAATCTTACTCTGACAACCACAAGAAACTGAATTCAGCCAAGAACTAATGAGCTTAGAATGGGACTCCAAACCTCAGATGGTACTGCTGCCCTGGAAGATATCTTAATATCAGCCTCGTGAGGCTCTGAGCAAAGGATCAGGCTAAGCAGTACTCAGACTCCTTATCCACAGAATCTGTAAGATAATAAATGGGTGTTGTTTTAAGCTGCTAATAACAATTACTTAGTATAAAAATCAAACATCCACTTCTCCAAAACCTAGGCAGACAGCTTGGAGTCAAACTTGCTTCTTTTTTCTCTCACAGTCCGCATATGATTTTATCAACTAGTCTTATGAGTTCTCAAAATGTAATCAAAATTAGACCACTTTTTATAAACCCCCTTGCCTATGATCTCCCTATGACCTAGTCCAAGTCTTACAATATGTTGCCTGAACACCTGTAATATTCTTCTAACAAACCTCTTTGCTTCTGCTTTGGCCCTCTTATTGTTATCCTCAGAGTAGTCTGAGTAGTTTTTAACAACATAAATTATACTATGTCTCATTCCTATGCTAAATTTTATATGTGCTTTTTATCACATAGAGAATAAAATCCCAAATTCTTACATGACTGTGACACTCAAAGCGAACTGGCTCTTGGCTATTTCTTCTATATTAGCTCCTACCATTCTCCTACTTACTCCATCTACTAGAGGCCCACTGACATTATTCCTTTCCTTGAATATGACAAGCTTTTCCCAGCCCAAAGCCTTTGAACATCCTATTTCCTCTGCCTGGTATGCTCATACTCCAGATTTTATTTCATTTTTCTCATTCATCTCATTCAGATCTTTCTTTTCAGGAAGAACTTCTTTGATCACCTTATCTACAATGCACTTTGCCTCCCTCGTTTTTCTCTCTCCGGTTAGCCTGCATTATTTTTGCATTATAGTAAATATTTATGTAATTACTTGTTTAATATCTATTTTATTTTACTAAAAAAAAGAAAAAAAGGCCTATATATCCCCCAAACCTGAAGATCATAACTCATTGGACTTGCATATTAAATCTTTCTTAGATTTATTAATATTCTTTATTTCTGCTTTTTATTTATTCTTATTCTGTAATGCTTATTTTCTATTTTTTAATTCTTATTTTTATTTCTTAGATTAATAATTTATTAATTTTTCTTAGATTTGTTCCAGAATGAATAACTAACTGAAGTCAGCCAAATAAATGAATCTGGGTCTTCCTCCCTTAGAATTTCATAGGATATTTGAGACATGGCAATGCTTTATGTACATAATTGTGTCACATATGACTTATGATTTGTTTGGATAAGTGAAGCAATCTTGCTTATTGGTTTTTAGGATATTACTAAGTTCTATTGCATATAACATATAGTCATATATTTCAAATATTAACATACATAAAGATTATATTAAAAACAGTTATGTATGCAGGTTTTTAGGCTCCAACTCCAGAGATTCTGAAAATAAAAAAAATTCTCAGGTGTTAGCCAAGAATTCAGCATTTATGGGAATTCCCTGGTGGTCCAGTGGTTAGGGCTCCATGCTTCCACTGCAGGGGGCACAGATTCGATCCCTAGTCAGGGAACTAAGATCCCATAAGCTGCATAATGTGACCAAAAAATAAATTAAAAAAAAAAGAATTCAGCATTTATAAGGAAATATCCTAGTGATTCTGATGCAGGTGATCCTCAAATACAACTTGATTAGCACATATAGACTATGTCTAAAATATACTTTTTTATTCAGCCAACTAATTGTGTTCCTACAGTTTACTCTTTACCTTGTAAACACCTAGATCAGTGAGCATATGCCTGATGGCTTGCAAAATGCATTTGAACTAGATCTATTTGCTAGAGAATGGTAATTTCTCGATTTTTCATCTTTAGTTGTATCTTCATTTGAGATCTTGAGTTTCTCTCATGTTACATAATGTTCTACAACTGTGCTGTCCATTACTGTAGGTATTAGCCACGTATAGCTATTGAGCGCTTGAAATGTGATTGTTCTAAATCAAGATGTGCTGTACGAGTAAATATATATATATATATTATTTTAATGACAGTTTTTTAAAAAGTAAAATATATTATAAATATTTTTAATATGGGTTAAGTGGTCAAATACTATTTGGGATATCTTGGATAAAATAAAATATGTTACTACATTTAATTTTATCTATATCTTTTACTTTTCTGATGTGGTACTAGAAAACTTAAAATTAAATACGGGTTCACATCATATTTCTATAGGACAACAATGTTCTAGACAATGACCAGCTTTTATTGGTTTAATAATCAATTCAGGGAGTCAGCAATTTTTTCTTCAACAAATTTAAAGTGCTTTTGTGATCCTGATAATCTTAGATCTTTGGACAACCCTGAAATTTTAAATTATGATTATCTGTAATTATTTTCACTGTAGGTCTGCTCTGGTCATTGCTCTTTGAGTTTCTGTGGAGTGCCAAATTTTAAAGAACAAATGCATTCTTATAAAATTTTAGCATTATCTTTCTCATTCCAAATTTAATTTGTTTATGTATTTTTCATAAATGTTTTTTCTTAAATGGGAAAAAATAATTTATATAAACAAACAAGCTTTCATAATAGCTCTAATGATAACACACAGGAAAGTAAGCATAATGTTGAAGAAGAGAAAAGCTACATATATTTGAGGCATGCAAAGGCCCTGTGGTCCTTCAATTATGAGAAACAAATTAGAACCATATATCAGAGCTAGTCCAGAGACAATAAAAAAGAGGAAAATGAAAATACAGATAGAACCAATCACCAGCTTCACTGGCATGTCTTATGAGAGCAATTAACTTTGACTAGATAATAATAAGAGTGAGAGGAAAAGCTATAAAATTAATTATTTTATAAAATAAATACATACTCTTAAATTATTTAAAAATCCTTTGTATAGAAAAGTAAAGCTGTATTTCTTGTACCCTTTGAAAATTTAGATTCTTTTGTATGCAACTAATTTTCTTTTCAATTTTGTTTGTTGTATTGCCTTATACAGTGTAGAAATTTTCTACTTCTTTAAATATATGTAGATTATTCAGTTTCATTTTCTTAAATCATTCACAATGCTATTTCAATTGAATACCAATAATGAGTCACTATGCAGTTATCTAACACTGAATTCTAATTTAGAGAATAAAGGAAGAACAGAATAACTGACGATAAGAAATCTACATTGGGTACCCATTTTAAGCTAGATAAAGCTCCAAATAATTTAAAAAGTTGCCTTCTACCATTATAATGAACTAAAGAAGAAACAGAAATATCACAAAGACATCCTCAAAATGTTAATAAAATATTTTCTAGAATGTTCATAGAGTAAATCAAGCAAACATATTGGTTTGTGCTCAGTTTACTCTGTGTCTTAGTATGATTAGACATTAAAGTATAGTCATAAAAAAATCAGTATTGACCTGACATAATCATGTATCAGTTAAATGAATTAGTCATTACTTTGTCATGCAATTAATTTAGGCTAATTGTTTAATAGGATATTCCATAAAAGTCAGTGGTACTTATGATCTCCTGGAAATCCTTATTTATTTGTCTCCCTCTCCCCCACCCCCCACCCCAACTACACTAGCACTTAGGCACAGTGTATGATACATAATACGGTCTCAATAAATTGTTGCTAAATGAATGAACAAATGAAAGCATGAATGGATAAAAGAATGTCCTTGATAGCTTAGAGAGATTCATGTTTTGGAGACAAAGAAGAGCTGGTTTAGGTGATTTCTTGTTTGGGTATTTCTTTGCTTATCCAAGTGCTTCCAATAATGTACTCTTCTAGATGATTTTCATGAAGTGGATATCTGATGTTTTGGACTGCTTAGCAACTGCTTCCTTCTTTTTTTAGAGGCACTTTTTCTCCTGTGAGAAACACATTACATACATTTTAAATGAGGTTTAGCCTACCCCAACCCTGGGTGGCTATAGAAATAGGTAAATAATCCAGAATAGGTTAATCAGAGGAAAACTAAGCTGATTATTGGAGTTCTGACCAGGATTTTTCATCCAGAGCTTTAAGAAAGTAATTTCTCATTTACTTGCTGTGCTTTAAGTAAATTCTGCTTTGTCCTTGAACATCCCAGTTATATGAACCAATATATTTCTTTCTTCTTAGGCTAATGTGAGATAGATTTCTGTCACTTTTAGTTATGACCCTTTCTCATTCTTGGACCGCACATACTTTATGGGCTTATGTAGTGCTTCATTCATTTATTCATTCAACATTTTTGAGCTCCAGCTGAGAATTAAATGTCTGGTCCTTTATGAGGTGCTAAATATACTAAGAAAAATTATATTGAATCCCTAACTTTGAAGACTGGAGTTTGGAGGCATGCAAGGAGAAGGTTGGGACTAGAATGGAGGAAAGTACTATGCAAAATGGCATGGGAACACAGAAAGAAAAAAGAGACTAACTTGGCTTGAGAGAAAGTCTCCAAGAGAAATTAACATCTGAACTCTTTTTTTAAAAAAGTGTGGCAAGGGGCTTCCCTGGTGGCACAGTGGTTGAGAGTCCGTCTGCCGATGCAGGGGACACGGGTTCGTGCCCCAGTCCAGGAAGATCCCACATGCCGTGGAGCGGCTGGGCCCATGAGCCATGGCCACTGAGCCTGTGCGTCTGGAGCCTGTGCTCTGCAACGGGAGAGGCCACAACAGTGAGAGGCCCGTGTACCGAAAAAAAAAAAAAAATGTTTGGCAATCATGAAAGAGTAAAGCAGTTTTCCTCTGCTGTGATTTTATTAAAGTTGAATATATTTTAATAAGCATTCAGCAATGCTAGCTCATGTCAACCATGTTTATTGAACAATTATCCTTCTATTTTCACTTCTCTGTATCTCTATTACAGGATAATTAGTTTATACTTAACAAAAAATTTCCCCAAAGCATAATGGCCAACATTAGACACAGTATATGACCTCAGTATATCACAGTCATCCATAAATCTATTCACAAGGACCCTATACATCCTGAAGACAATATTTTTCGTCTTTAACCTCAGAAATAACTCAGAACCAATTTAATTTCAAAACTCATAGAGAAAGCATATTAACGTTCTTTTTTTTAATCATTTTTTAACATCTTTATTGGAGTACAATTGCTTTACAATATTGTGTTAGTTTCTGCTGTAAAACAAAGTGAATCAGCTATACATATACATATATCCCCATATCCCCTCCCTCTTGTGTGTCCCTCCCACCCGACCTATTCCACCCCTCTAGGTGGTCACAAGCACTGAGCTGATCTCCCTGTGCTATGTGGCTGCTTCCCACTAGCTATCTATTTTACATTTGGTAGTGTATATATGTCAGTGCCACTCTCTCACTTCGTCCCAGCCTACCCTTCCTCATCCCCGTGTCCTTAAGTCCATTCTCTACGTTTGTGTCTTTATTCCTGTCCTCCCCCTAGGTTCTTCAGAACCTTTCTTTTTTTTTAGATTCTATATATATCTGTTAGCATGCAGTCTTTGACTTTCTCTTTCTGACTTACTTCACTCAGTATGACAGACTCTAGGTCCATCCACCTCACTGTAAATAACAATATCATTTCTTTTTATGGCAGAGTAATATTCCATTGTATATATGTGCCACATATTCTTTCTCCATTCATCTGTTGATGGACACTTAGGTTGCTTCCATGTCCTGCCTATTGTAAATAGTGCTGCAGTGAACATTGTTGTGTATGACTCATTTTGAATTATAGTTTGCTCAGGGTATATCCCCAGTAGTGGGATTGCTGGTCATATGGTAATTCTATTTTTAGTTTTTTAAAGAACCTGCATACTGTTCTCCATACTGGCTGCATCAATTTACTTTCCCACCAACAGTGCCAGAGGGTTCCCTATTCTCCACACCCTCTCCAGCATTTGTTGTTTGTAGATTTTTTGATGATGGCCATTCTGACCAGTGTGAAGTGATACCTCATTATAGTTTTAATTTGCATTTCTCTAACGATTACTGATATTGAGCATCCTTTCATGTGTTTGTTGGCAATCTGTATACCTTCCTTGGAGAAATTTCTATTTAAGTCTTCTGCCCATTTTTGGATTGGGTTGTTTGTTTTTTTGATATTGACTGCATGAGCTGATTGCATAATTTGGAGATTAATCCTTTGTCAGTTGCTTCATTTGCAAATATTTTCTCCCATTCTGAGCGTTGTCTTTTTGTCTTGTTTATGGTTTCCTTTACTGTACAAAAGCTTTTAAGTTTCATTAGGTCCTATTTGTTTACTTTTGTTTTTATTTCCATTTCTCTAGGAGGTGGGTCAAAAAGGATCTTGCTGTGATTTATGTCATAGAGTGTCCTGCCTATGTTTTCCTCTAAGAGTTTTATAGTGTCTGGCCTTATATTTAGGTCTTTAATCTATTTTGAGTTTATTTTTGCCTATGGTGTTAGGGAGTTTTCTAAATTCATTCTTTTACATGTAGCTGTCCAGTTTTCCCAGCACCACTTATTGAAAGAGGCTGTCTTTTCTCCATTGTGTATGCTTGCCTGCTTTATCAAAGATAAGGTGCCCATATATGCATGGGTTTATTTCTGGGCTGTCTGTCCTGTTCCATTGATCTATATTTCTGTTTTTGTGCCAGTACCATGCTTTCTTGATTACTGTTGTTTTGTGGTATAGTTTGAAGTCAGGGAGCCTGATTCCTCCAGCTCTGTTTTTCTTTCTCAAGGTTGCTTTGGCTATTCGGGGTCTTTTGTGTTTCCATACAAGTTGTGAAATTTATTGTTTTAGTTCTGTGAAAAATGCCATTAGTAGTTTGATAGGGATTGCATTGAATCTGTAGATAGCTTTGGGTAGTATATTCATTTTCCCAATGTTGATTTTTCCAATCCAAGAACATGGTATATCTCTCATTAACATATTTATCATTAGAAACATTTGGGGCTTCTTAAACAGTATAAAAGGTAGCTGTGTATTTAAGAAAGCAAAGAATACATTAACTTCAAGGTAGCTGAAAATAACAGAGAGAGAGAGATGCTAGAGTCTAAAGTTAATGAGCAGGGACTTCCCTATCAGCCCAGTGTGTAGGACTCTGTGCTTCCAGTGCAGGGGTTGTGGGCTCGGTCCCTGGGTGGGGGATGAAGATCCCACATGCTGTGTGGTGTGGCCAAAAAATAAAAATAAAATACAGTTGATGAGAATTGGTTTTTGAGTACTATATGATATCTCTCTAGATAATTTATTGTTTAAAATTATGCTATATCCTTATCTATAAATACAACGCTAAGATCTTTTATAGCCTGGTAAGTGCACATCAGATTTACTTAAAATATTTCATACAACTCCATGATCTGGAATCACTTTGTCATAGACCTCTAGTTCTTCATTTTTAATATTGTATTATCTATTATTAATCTCAGTAGATCTGTTTGCATTTTTAATGAATTAAATAAGTTAATTTGTTAATTAATTATTCTACCAGCATCCATTTAAACAGCTGCTTCAGGCTAGGGCCTGAGGAGGTGGGAGTTATACAAAGAAAAGTAAGACATCACCTAAGTAGGGGAGACAATCTTTTGACAAAATAATTAAAATATGGAAAGATAAGGATATGATAGATACATGCAAAAGACATATTAATGAGGTTATGTCAGTCAAGCTTCAAAGAGAAAATGATGTTTAAACTTTGACTTTTGGATAATAAATATGTGTTCATTGGGTAGAGAAAGTGAAGGTGGGCAATCCAGGTAAGGGGAATGGAATTGAAAAGGCGCTGAGACTTTCCTGTATAAGAGATGAGCTTCTGGATTCACACTATAGCTGATAGGGAGGAAGGATGAAATGTATTAATCAAGAGAATAAAGTAATCATACTTTTATTTTGGATGAATAACTGGAAGCACTGTAATGAATGAATTGGAGGAATAAAAACTAGAGCCAAGAACATTGTACAAATAGTGTGGAAGCAAGATGAATGGTCTCTGAATTAAAACTATGGACAAGCAGATGGAGAAGGCAGATTGGAATTTACTGATACATAGAAAGTAAAAGCAGCAAACCTTAGCTACTGATTAGATGTTTGAGTTTTGGAAGATGAAGAAAGGGTAGCCTTGGATTTTGGTGATTGGCTGTCTTAATGCTTCATTCATTCAGCAAATATTTGTTAAGTAATGTCTTGGGAAAGAGCTACGTAAGACTTAATTTCCTCATGCCTTGTAGGGAAGAATTGACACACGAGCATTCTAAGGAAGAGGGATGCTTAAAGTTATAACAGAATTCATACGTAACTATTCAGCATATTTAAATTTAGAGATGATTTTAATCCCCGAAATAATGTCTCATTTTACCCCTTCATAACTCTGCTTTTTCTTGGGAGGATGTTATTATTGCTCAGATTTTGTGTTTCTTCTTGGAACTTAGAGTGACAATACACCATCACCACCATCCCAGAGGTGTCTTCATTTGCAGAGCATTATTTACTCTATTAAATTACTAGGGCTGCTGTAACAAGTTACCACAAAATAGGCGGCTTAAAACAACAGAAATGTATTGGCTTGCAGTTTGGGAGGCTAGAAGTCTAAAAACAAGGTGTGGAAGGGAAGTTGTTTCCGGAAGCTGACCTACCTTTAGGCCCATAACTTCCTTTTTCTTAGAGCATTCTCTTTTGGGAACTTGTAACTGTAATTTCTTTTTCTGCTTCTTTGATATGCAAATCTTTTTAAAAGCTTCTTGTCAGTTTTACAACCCAGGAGTATCTTTCTCAAGGACCACCCCTGTACTGATCAAGGAAGACCATGCCCTCTATCTCCCATTTCCTATGAGAGGGTAGAAACCTAATTCTCATAAGGATACCCATCGGTCATTGTATTAGAAGCCCACTCTAATTCAGTATGACCTCATTTTAACTTGATCACATCTACAAGGCCCTATTTCCAAATAGGTTATATTCATAGGTACCAGGGGTTAGGACTTCAACATATTTTTTTGAAGGGACACAATTTAATCCACAACATGTACAAAGAGTTTGAATGTGTTCATGGGAAATGTATCCATACTTGAACCTTCTCTTCAGGTTCTGGTTTAATAATTATAAATACCTCCTTAAAATCCTTGGTGTGAGGGTCTGGTGGCAGCACATGTTCAGAACTATTTATGTGCAAATATATCAGCTAATCTTTTATCCCAGATTTTCAAAACCAGTTTTTCCCTCTGATCCAGCAGATGCTCTCTGGGGTAAATTGTTCTCCTGTCCTCTCCCTCCTTGGCTCATTAACAGGGCAAGATTCTGGTAGATGTTGGGTCATGCAGCTGTGGAATTTTTCAGGTTCTCGGGCTGGCCCATGTCCCAGCTGATGCAGTAAGGGTCAGAAAACAGCAGATTGGGCTCCCATAGGCCCTAAATTTGGCACTGAATTTGCCCAGTTCAGAAAATTACAGGCTGCCGTTTCTGCTTAGCTCATTCAATACACTGTATTCCTTTCCTTCCCTAAAATCTTTCTTTGACTCCTGACACATTTTCAGGGATTCATATTTGCTTGTATTGAAACCATGCACCTCAGGTTGGGACTTGAACCCACAATCTTTTAATTGAGATCACACACCTGGTCTCAGGACTTAATGAAGCTCAGGTTCTTGATGTCTTGTCACAGGAAGAATTCAGTGAGAGAAACAGTGGTAGGTACGAAGTGGATTTATTTAGAGGGAAACACTCCACAGAGTGTGGACCATCTTGGAAGGCAAGAGAGGTGCCAGGGTATGGGGTTGTCATCTTTTATAGGGGTGGTTAATTTCATAGGCTAATGAGTGGGAGGATTGTTCCAACTATTTTGGGGAAGGGGTGGGGATTTCCAGGAATTGGGCCACCACCCACTTTTTGACCTTTTATGGTTGGCCTTGGAACTGTCATGGTGCCTGTGGGTGTGTCATTTACCATGCTGATGTGTTACAATGAGCATATACTGAGGCTCAAGGTCTAGTGGAAGTTGACTGGTCTGCCATCTTGGACGTAGTTGGTTCTAATCAGTTTATGTCGTGTCCTTGGGCTATGTCATTCTTTTAAAGGCTGTGCCCTTCCCCCTTCCTGTCTCATTATAGTACCTGATGGCTCCAGGCAACTTCCAGTATTCATTGCCCCCCCCAAGAGAAGAATGCATCAAGTAGTTCATATGTATTCCCAAACTCTAGGGGGTAGGCATATTTCAACTTCTCCTCAAAATTATTTCTCACTCACTTGAGATGCTCTCAACTTTTACTTTACAGAGAGAAGGGTGAAGAAATCAAAGAGGAACAATCACCTATCCTGCCTACTTGCTTTATCTATACAAGATCTGTCTTCTTCCTTTTTTTCTCCTTATATTTTTATTTCTAAAGCTCATCCCTCTATTAGTGTTCCTCTACATTTGCAAAGACTATGGACTATCCATTATCTTCTCTCTTTTTAACATCAATCTCTTCCTTTTTTATTTTCTCCTTTTCAAAACCTTTTAACATGCTTGAATTATTTACCTTTTTAAAATAAAGCAAAATAAATCAATCTCCCTGGAATAACTCCACCACACCTCCAGATACTCTTCTATCCACCCCCTTTGAGAAATAGAACTCTTGACAGAATATGTTACTCTTACTTTCTCCATTTTTCACCTCACGTTCACTGTAGTCTGTCACTTAACTCAAAGTGCTAAAATCACTCTATGTAATTGTAACTGGGTGTTAAATTTGAAGTATCTCAGAACACAAAGATATAATCCATATGGTAACCTGAAGTGAGGTTCTAACCAAGTAGTAACATTTGAAAATCAAGTGTTAGTGAAGAGCTTAGATGACTCTTAAAAGCCCTCAAACACATAGATATTATGAAAGGGTCTGGAGTTGAAGATTAGAGAGGATTTGAAGAGGAAGATTTAAAGAGAGTTGCCACATTGCTGTGATTTCTACTCCCTGCCCCCACCCAAAAGAGAAAGGTAAATTCCTTGCTTCCTTATCTCAAAGCAATATATAAGAACAAAAAAGGCTACTAATATGTGTCCCTGTGCCCAATGCACAGTGAGGTCAAACAAACTAAAATGTTGGAGTTTGGAGCAGAGAAAGTTTTATTGCAGGGCCAAACAAGGAGAATGGGTGGCTCATGCTCAAAACCCCCAAACTCCCCAGTGGTTTTCAGGGAGAAGTTTTTAATAGGCAAAATTTGGGGTGAAGGCTGCAGGGTGGGTGACTTTCTTCTGATTGGTTGGTGATGAGGTAGCAGGGCCCTGTTCCAGGAATCTTGTGCTCAGCCTGAAGTTACTGTCTCCCACCTGGTAGGGCCTTAGTACCTCCTTAGTTCCTGCAGAAGAACTCAAAGATATTGTTTATATATATATATATATATATATATATATATATATATATATATCCCTTGAGGAGGAACCAGGATCCTGCTTTAATAGCTGCACTATTGTTTCTTGATTGCTCCTCCTTTGTTTCTGCATTCCCTTACTTCCCTGATTAGCAACTGTTAGAATATGCCCTTTGGTACTCAGGGAAGGTCTAGGAGGCTGAAGCCTTTTTTCTAAAAACAAGAAATGGGAACACAAGAAGGGTTTGTACCTGGGAGGGCCCCAAAGGTTCCTGCTTGGTTTCCCATAGTGGTTGGAATGGGTCTGATTTGCACCTAGTAAATCTAAAGGGGCAGAGGATGGCTTTTAGCTGATAGATCAGCACAAGAATTTCTGTACTCTTAAAGATTGTGATTTATTGTTTTTAATAAATCACTGACAGAATAAATAAGAGCAATGTAGGGGAGCAGAATTTGCCACCCCAAAATATGTCTCTTTGGCATACTTCTTTTTTAAGGCTGATTTTTTTTTTTTTAAGAAACAGCAGACATGGGGAAAAAACTCTGAAAACCAAGTAGGAGTTACCCTTTTGTAAAAAACATTTACATTTATAAGGGAAATTTCCATTTGTATGTGTGTCTTCCTTCTGTACCAGGAAGAGGAGAATTATCAGACCTCAAGAAACTTGTTTCAATGGAGAAGGTAATGACTTAAATCTGTATAATGACCTTGTTTCCTGTATTTTCCTGGTGATCTCCATAACTGTCACTCCCCACCCTCAACAACCTCTTCTGTTTTTAGCTGAGGATGGAATTTAAGGTGAGGGCTTCAGCCATTTTGGCAAGTTACTTAGTTTTTCTGGGTCTCTCTCATGTATGTATGTTGTTAATCTTTTGTTCGATTTTCTCCTGTTAATCTGTCTCATGTCAATTTAATTCTTAGACCATCCAGAAAAAGGTAGATGGGTAGAGGAAAATTTCTTCCTCCCAAACAGTGATGAGAGAAAAGAGAGGAAAGGAGAGAGAAAGACTTAGACTCTATCCAGTACAACCAACAGAGGAGAAAACAGGTATCAGTAAAGAGAGCTAAGGTATTAAAGATCTCACTGAATTTTTAGGTAAACTGGAATATTACAAGATTGTATGAGCAAGAATTAACTGACTTGGGAGGCATTTATTTGGGACATAGGCTATAATATCCTGGCAAGTACCCCACAGGATAGAGAAAATTTGGGGCTAGGGTAGCTCATAGAAGAATAGAGAAAGTGGAGACTAACACTGAGTAAAGGTAAGATGCCTGGATTTCAAGGTCAGTACAGTAGAGGAAAGCATAAAGTGGTTTAAGAATATGAGCAAGTTGAAATAGTTATATTACATGAGGCTACTAGAAACACCATGGGATTATGTTCTACAAGAAGACCCAGAGGACACAGCCTTTACCTCAAGGCCACCAAAAATATGTTACTAGCATCACTAAGTTCAGTGGTTGTTCTCATATGCAGGCTAAGTACGTCAGTAGGAGAAGCAGTCTCAAAACTAGAGCTTGACTTATTAAATGGCAGAACAGGGATAATGAGACCTGAAAGCAGTAGATGTCAAGTGGCAGTGCTTAACCACCAGGAGGTAGGGATACACAGTTTTTGCAATGACTTGCCAAGAGATCTTGACCCACAGGTGATTATGGAAAGGTCAATGGAACATGGCATCTCTAGGGACAAATAAAAGGGCAGTCACCCAGGGTTCTGTTTAACATCTACAGTCAGAAAAAGTCAAGAATGTAGAAGCAATAGGTTGAGGACAATTGCCCCAACCTAGTCACAATTCCCTCATCAGTCTCCATACCTGATCCAATTTTAAGGTCCATATACCACTGACAAAAGAGATGTCTTGGTTTATAAGAAGCAAGGACATACTACAGAGATTCCCTCATTAGAACCTATGGCAATTTACTTAGTTAACTGAACACTGGGAAAGAGGAATATTCCAACATTTAGAAACAATTAGATCCAGGGTCTTAGCTGACGTTGATACATAGAGATATAGAGCATCATCATAGCCTCCTGCTAGATTGAGAACGTATGGTGGCCAGGAAATAAATGGATTTCTAGCTAAAATTCAGCTTAGACTGTATCCACCAATTGGTCAATTTGCCATTACCTGAGTATTTAACTAGAAAGACTTACTTTATTATAGAATAACCCCCATGTGGGGTAGAAATTATCAAAACCTGGAAGGCCAATGCAAACCTCTGAAACTGCATTCAGATCTCTTTTCAAAAGAGAACCTGCTGTGATGATTGGCATTAGCTGACTGCATTCATCTGTCAGAATTTGCCCCAGGGATCCCACCAAGGTGACTGTCTCCCCAAGCTGCTGCTGACTAATGACTACACATAATGAGGGTACTAGAGTTGGACCATTCTTACCCAATACAGGACTTCTCTAATGGGCAATCCCTGCCCTGGGGCTCCTTCAGCCTAGATTAAGACTTTATTAGAGCTGCCCTGCAATCTTTCACTCTTCCTACAAAATACTCCTTTTCCCCAACAGTCAGTTCTGCATTAGGGTCTGAAGGCTCTTCCTGACTACTCTAAAGTTTTACAGGCATTTTCTGTAGTACATCTCTTGCACCTCTAATTCTGTCTTGGCATCTTCTTCCTAGAAGACTTGAACTGAAACAAAATCTGTAACTTGACCTAAAAGGCACTTAATAAATTGGACTTCTCCTTCATTACACTGGCCTTGTCAAGTACAATTGTACCTTTTGATCTCTAAGAATACAAGGTTATTTTCATTTTTTTTATGAAGCCACATGATATAGCACTTTGTGATCTTTGCATATTTTCTTTTCTGCCTGGAATTCCATTCCTGTTTACCTGCTCAGCTTTATTTAGTTGCTGTGACTCTCAGGATGGGCTAGATAATTTTCAGATATAAAAATACCTTCCTGTGCAAAAAAATATCAAGAATTTCAAGAGAGCTACAGCAGAGAATTAAACCAGGTGTGCAGGTGTGAGCCCTGCTGAATTCAGTGTAATGTTCACAGGTCACATACCCATGAAGCTGGACCTGCCTACTCATCTTTTGTGACTGAGCTGTAATGTTTCATCAAAGAAGTCTTGGATGATCCTCTGTATAAAAGAATTCTGCAGGCTTGTGTTGATGACCTTTATTGTGGATTGATAACCAAGATTTATACATTATTTATCTTGGTGAACTCTTTTAAAGATACCAGAGTAACCAAATCAAAGAACAACTCATATTAAGTTTTTTAATGAACTTGTTCTTTGTGTTGTAAAGACCACATTTAAAAAATTCATGCAAAATTTGATTTTTTAAAATAGACCTAATACTATTTTCTACTCAGACTTTCATCATCAACTATTGCCTACTAGCTGATTGCCCATTCAGTGTTCATTCCTTCCATGTGTACTACCGCTGACTTGCTTTAAGAACACCTACCCTTGTATTCTCAATGTGGCCTTTCATTCCAAGGAGATGAATTACACTGATTTAAACAGTACTGTTAACTGCTTGCAATGTACTCTTTATGAGTGTCTGCTGAGATTGACTGTGCCCTTCACCTTTGCTTTGTCATTCTACCAATCTCAAAGGCTCTTATTGTTAATAAAATGAAAAGTAATTTGTGGAATTGTTTGGATGATGTTACTTTATGTCTCCTGACAAGGTAGAAAATAAAATTGCCCTCAGGTTTTAATATGTGTTCATACATATTTTAAGAGTATAGAATCACCAGCTTTAGTCTCCAAAATGCTAATGATAATTAGCAGATAATTTGATATGCCTTTTGTTTTTCCATTTGGAGTATATTTCTATGTTTAGGCATATTTTAAAAGCATTTTAAATTATAAAAATGGTATGAGTTTATGGTGATAAATATAGAATATATGAGGAGAACAAAAAGGTAATACAAATCAATCATATCTCATAGACTTTATTACAACTAATCATTCTTACACATTTTTTTCCTATGCCTATATATGTGTAATCTAGTTCAAAGATTGATTTCCATGACTTTAAGATGTAGAAAAAATTGGATAAGATTGTTTCAAATCCCATCTTTCTTTACTTTCTGAAAATCCAGAATCCTCCTCATGATTTCTGGGAATTCCCAATCACCTATGGTTCTAAGCCTCTCTTTCCATTGAATTTGTTCTACTTACTGATGTTCTGGATAATCTAACCATATTATTTCACACAGTGATGTAAGATTAATAATGACTATGAATGATGTAAAGTATATTTTCATATGCTAATTTGCCATCCATCTATCTTCTTTGATGAAGTGTCTTATCAAATCTTTTGTCCAGGGACTTCCCTGGTGGTCCAGTGATAGAGAATCCACCTTCCAATGCAGGGGATGCAGGTTCAATACCTGGTTGGGGAACTAAGAAAGATGCCACATGCCACCAGGCAACTAAGCCCGTGTGCCACAACTATTGAGCTCATGCACCTCAATGAGAGAGCCCACATGCCACAAACTACAGAGCCTGTGCACTCTGGAGCCCATGCACCACAACTACAGACCCCAGGTACCCTGGAGCCTGCGCACCACAGTTAGAGAAAACCCACACGCCACAACTAGAGAGAAGCCCCAGCACCACAACAAAGAGACTGTGCACCATAACTAAAGATCCCACATGCCTCAACGAAGATCCCATGTGCTGCAACTAAGACCCGATGCAGCCAAAAAAATAAGGAAAATAAATTTTTAAAAAATTATAAAAGAAATCTTTTGTCCTTTTTTTTTTTTTTTTTTTGCGGTATGCAGGCCTCTCACTGTTGTGGCCTCTCCGTTTGCGGAGCACAGGCTCCGGACGTACAGACTCAGCGGCCATGGCTCACAGGCCCAGCCTCTCCGCGGCATGTGGGATCTTCCCAGACCGGGGCACGAACCCGTGTCTGCTGCATCAGCAGGCAGACTCTCAACCACTGCACCACCAAGGAAGCCCTCTTTTGTCCATTTTTATTAAGTTTTTTGTCTTTCCTTTTTTAATTTTTGAGAGTTCTTTATATATGGGTCCAAGTGCTTTGTCAGGTACATTTTACAAATATTTTTCACCCAGCTTGTGGTTAGTCTCTATTCTTTTAAGCAGACATTTTTAATTTTGACAGACTACAACATATCAAGTTTTTTCCTTTGTATTGTCTTATCTAAGAAATTTTTGCCAAACCCAAGTTATAAAGATTTTTTTCTTTTGTTTTCTTTTAACAGTTTCATAGTTATAGTTTTTACTTTTAAGTATAAGTTCCATTTTATGTTAGCCTTTTTAAAATTTGCATTTTGGGGGAGGAATATATATATCCAATTTTTCTTTTATCATTTGTTGGCCAAAAAAACACTGAATTACCCCTGTACGTCTATAAAAAATCAGTTGCTCATGTATATGTGGGTCTGCTTCTGGATTCTCTAATTTGATCCATTGTTCTATTTCTCTATCTTTATGGTGATCCCATACCATCTTAATAACAGTAGCATTATAATAAGTTGAAGTCAGGTAGTGTTAAATCACTAACTTAGTTCTTTTTCAGAGTTGGCTTGCCTAGTCTAGATCCTTTGCATTGCATATACATTTTAAAGTCATCAGTTTCTACTAAAATTCTGCTAGGATTTTAATCAAGAATGTGTTGAATAAAAAAAAAGAACGTGTTGAATTTACAAATCAATTTGGAGAGGATTGACATCTTAGCAATATTGAGTCTTTCTACACATGAACATAGAACATCTCACTTATTTAACTCATCTTTAATTTCTGTTACCATTTTTTCTAATTTTAGCATATAGATCTTTAAACCTTCTGTCAGATATATGCTTAAGCATTTCCTATTTATTGATACTATTAAATAATAATTTTTATTTTTTATTGTTTTCAGTTTATGTAATTTATTGAATACAATTGATTTTGTATATTTAACTTGTATCCTGTGACCTTACTAAACTCACTGATTGGTTCTGGTAGCTCTATTGTAGACTGCCTCTGAATTTCTACATAGATGACCTGATCACATCTGCAAAACAAACAAACAAATAGTTTTACTTTCTCCTTTTCAATCTGGATGCTTTTAATTTCTTTTTCTTGCCTTATTTAATTATGTAGAACTGCAAGTACACTGTTAAGCAGAAGTGGTTAAGGCAGGTATCCTGTCTTGTCCCTGATATTACAGAAAAAAAATTCAGTGTTTCACTATTAACTGTGATGCTAGCTGTAGGTTTTTTGTTGACACCTTTTTATAAAGTTGAGAAAATTTCCTTCTATTCTTAATTTCCAGTTAGTTTTTTTTTTCAGTAGAGGATGTTGGATTTTGCCAAGTGCTTCTGCATTAGTGTGATAATATAGTTTTCCTTTCTTGACTTATTAATATGGTGAATTAGGTTAATTTTCAAATGTGAAAACAATCTTGCATTCATGGGACATGCCCCAATTAATCATGATGTTTTATCCTTTTTATATACTGTTGAGTTCTATTTGCTAAAATTTTATTTAGAATTTTATATCCATGTTCCTGACGGACAGTTTTCCGTATTTTCCCCCCTTTCATTGTCTTTGGTTTTGGAATCAGAGGAATGGTGGTCTCAGAATTAACTGGGGAGTATTCATTCCTCTTCAGTTTTCTGGAAGACTTTATGAAAATTAGTATTATTCCTTCCTTAAAATTTTGGTGGAATTTATTAATGAAGCCATCTGGGCCTGGAAACTTACTCAAGGCAGTAAGCTAGGCCAATTATAGCACTCACCTTATTGTTTCCCATTTCTCGGGTTTTATTGTCCTTTATTGCCTGATGTCCAACAATGTGAAAATCACGTCTTCATATATATTTTCCTATTATTTTAGTTTTGTCTAGTGGGAAGGTAATTCCAATACACATTATTTTGTCTTGGCTAGAAACAAAAATCCTTATTGATTTAATATCTATTATTTAACTTTTTATTTATAGATCTTTTATATTTTGCAAAATTATGCTATTACTGAATCTTAAGAACTAAACTAGCCCTAATTTTATGTCTCATGCTTTTGTTGTGATGGTAGTTATTGTCACCATTATTGCTTGGTTTTGGATTTTAGCTAGCAAGTTTAATACATTTCATTCGGCCTTGAATGAAGAGAGTTTCTCTGTGACCTCTTTTAGCAAACAAACAAGAAAGACGGACTTTCTATGGTTTCATTTATTGTTCAAATTATTTCCTTCACTATCTTCTTCTCAGATTTTAATTAAATGGCAAGCTAGTGTAAAAAATCGCTTTATTATTTAAGTAATAGAAAACTTTGGGAAAAAAGTGATTGGAACTAGATCCATGAAGTTGAGTTATACCTTATCAAGTAACTTAATTTCTTTTTTTTTAAGTCTTTATTGAATTTGTTAAAATATTGCTTCTGTTTTATGTTTTGGTTTGTTTTTTTGGCCGTGAGGCCTGTGGGATCTTAGCTCCCCAACAAGGGATCGAACCCGCACCCCTGCATTGGAAGGCGAAGTCTTAACCACTGGACAGCCCAGGAAGTCCCTCAAGTAACTTAATTTCTGCATCATGTTTTCTATATGTTTGATAAAGCCTTTTAATTAAGGGCCAGCTTTCTGGATACCATTTCCTTTTTGCTCAGTCTTACCATGAGATGTAAGCTGACACTGCCTACACTCTTCCTGAATTAAGCCCCTTCTACACTATGGATGTTCTGGATATAATCACAAAATCATCCCTAAACCCTCTTTTACCATTGTTTAAAATTCTACTAATCCTTAGCCATAAAACTGGTCAATTAGTTGTTCCCTCTCTGCCCAACACCTTCACTTTGCCTGCAGTCTTTTATTTTTCCTCCAAAATTATAGGAATTAGTGGGTTGTACTATCATAGGTTCTGTACTTTCTCAGGTTGTATGGTTGCAGATAACCCCTCAGGGCCTTCCCATCTGCAGTAGACCCAGCAAAAATTTCTCAACAGTTCTGACACTGGAATTACAGCCTTTTATACCAGCAATTTCATTGAGATCTGGGGAAAAATGTGCATAAAGTCAAATGTCATCTTATGCCTAAATATTTGCATATATATTTATATGCAATATATATACAAATATATAAACAATATTAGTACACTTTATTAGAAAACTTCTTAATGTACACTTTCTAATTTCATACATGTAATACCTCTGTGGAAAACTTAGAAGGCATATATAAATTACAATTTACATGTAAGAAAAACTTTCAAGCAAATAAATTTATAAAACATATAAGATGGACAATGTATAAGCAACAAAGTCAGGCCTATAAGTAAAGTCCACTCTACATTTCCATCTCATGGAAAATGAATGAAGTTTGACTATAGAGAGTAACAGAAAATTATTACTTTTTTATTATTAGGCTATTTTTAGGACCACAGATAGTTAAAATCTGTAAAACATTTAGAGAAGTAGAATTATTTTTGGACTTATAGAATTGTTCCTCATCTTAGAGGAAATGCTTTCAGCGTTTCATCACTGAATATGATGTTAGCTGTGGGCTTGTCATATATGGCCATTATGATGTGAACATATGTTTCCTCTATACCTACTTTTTTGAGAGCTTTTATCATAAATAGATATTGAATTTTATCAAAAGATTTTCTGCATCTATTGAGATGATCATGTGATTTTTATTCTTCAAGTTGTTGTATCACATTTAGTGATTTGAGAATACTGAAACATTCTTGCATCCCTGGGATAAATATCACTTGATCATGGTGTACGATCCTTTTAATGTATTGTTGAATTCAGTTTGCTAATATTTTATTGAAGATTTTTGCATCTATATTCATCATTGATATTGGCCTGCAATTTTTTTTTGTGATACTTTTATCTGGTTGTAGTATCAGGGTGATTCTGGCCTTGTAGAATAAATCTAGAAACATTTCCTCCTCTGTAATTTTTTGGAATAGTTTGAGAAGGATAGGTGTTAACTTTTCTCTAAATGTTGGTAGGATTCACTTGTAAAGCCATCTGGTCATGGACTTGTGTTTGTTGGGAGGTTTTTTGTTTTGTTGTTTTTTTTATTACTGGTACAATTTCATTACTGGTAGTTGGTCTGTTATATTTTCTATTTCTTCCTGTTGCAATCTTAGGAGAGATTGTACATTTCTAGGAATTTGTCCATTTCTTCTAAGTTATCTGTTTTATTGGCATATAATTATTTGTAGTAATATTTTATGATCCTTTTTATTTCTGTGGTGTCATTTGTAACTTCTCCTTTTTCATTTCTGATTTTATTGATATGGGCCCTCTCCTGTTTTACTTGTTGGATCTGGCTAAATGTTTATTAACTTAATTTATCTTCTCAAAGAACCCAGTCTTAGTTTCATTGATATTGTCTATTTTTTTTAGTCTCTATTTCATTTATTTCTTCTTTGATCTTTAGATTTTACTTCCTTCTAGTAAGTCTTGGATTTATTTGCTCTTTTTCTAGTTCATTTTGGTGTGAGAATAGGTTGTTTATTTGAGATTTTTGTTATTTCCTGAGGTAGGCTTGTATTGCTATAAGCTTCCCTCTTAGAAGTGCTTTTGCTGTGTCCCATAAATTTTAGATCATTGTGTCTTTGTTTTTAATGTCTCCAGGTATTTAAAAAATTTTTTTTCTTTGATTTTTTCTGTGATCCATTGGTTGTTTTATAGCACATTGTTTAGCCTCCATGTTTTTGTATTTTTTGCAATTTTTTCCTCAGAGTTGATTTCTAATTGTAGTGTTGTGGTAGGAAAGGATGCTTGATATTATTTCAGTCCTCTTAAATTTACTGAGATTTGTTTTGTAGTCTAGCATGTAATCTATCCTGGGCAATGTTCCCTGTGCACTTGAAAAGTGTGCATTCTGCTGCTTTGGGATGGAATATTCTCTATATACTAAGTTCATCTGATCTAAGTAATTTAAGGCCAATGGTTCCTTATTGATTTTCTGTCTGGATGACCTGTCTATTGTCAGTGAGGTGTTAAAGTCCTCTACTATTATTGTGTTACTGTCAATTTCTCCCTTTTATGCCTGTTATTGTTTGCTTGTATTTAGGTGCTCCTATATTAGGTGCATATATATTTACAGTTATCACATTTTCTTCTTGGTCCGTTGATCATTATTTTATGTCCTTCTTTGTCTCTTGTTATAGTCTTTGTTTTAAAGTCTATATTGGCCGATGTAAGTACTGCTACCATGGCTTTCTTTTAAATTCCATTTGCATGGAATACCTTTTTCCATCCCCTTACTTTCAGTCTGTGTGTGTCTTTAGATCTGAAATGAGACTTTTATAGGCAGCATATATATGGATCTTGTTTTTTTTAATCCATTCAGCCATTTTATGTCCTTTGATTGGAATATTTAGTCCCTTTACATTTAAAGTAATTATGATGTGTATGTACTTATTGTCATTTTTAAAATTTGGGAGTTGTTTTTATAGTTCTTTTTTGATCCTTTCTTCTTTTGCTCTCTTTCCATGTGACTTGAGGACTATCTTTAGTGTTATGTTTGGATTACTTTCTCTTTCTTGTTTGCATATCTATTATATGTATTGTAGATTTTTAGTTTGTGGTTAACATGAAGTTTATATATAGCATGTGTCTTTGTATGATTCTCTTTGGGTTGATCCTGTTGAAACTCCCTGTGCTTCCTGGACGTGGATATCTGTTTCCTTTTCCAGATTAGAGAAGTTTTTAGCTATTATGTCTTCAGGTAAGTTATATGCCCCTTTCTCTCTCTTCTCTTTTTGGGACCTCTGTAATGCAAATATTAGTATGTATGATGTTGTCCCAGAGGTCCCTTCAATTGTACTCATTTATTTTTATTCTTTTTTCTGTTCACCTTGAGTGATTTCTGCTACTCTGTCTTTCAGTTCTCTGATCCCTTCCTCTGTGTCATCTAATCTACTGTTGATTCCTTCTAGTGTACTTTTTATTTCAGTTACTATATTCTTCAGCTCCATTTTATTTCAGTACTGTATTTCTTCAGCTGTCATCTAATCTACTATTGATTCCTTCTAGTGTAGTTTTTATTTCAGTTACTGTATTCTTCAGCTTCAGTTCTTCTTTATATTTTCTAACTCTTTGTTAAATTTCTCACTGTGTTTTTTCCATTCTTCTCCTGAGTTCTTTGAACATCTTTCTGGTCATTACCATGAACCATCTATTGGATAGATTGCTTATATCCACTTCACTTAGTTTTTCTTCTGGTTTTTTTTCTTGTTGTTCCTTCATTTGGAACATATTCCTCTGTAACCTCATTTTGCCTAATTCACTGTTTTTATCTGTATGTATTTGATAGGTTAGTTATGTTTCTTGATCTTGAAGAAGTTGCTTTATGTAGGAGACATCCTTTCCATCCCAGGAGTACACTCCCCTCTTGTCACCAAGGCCATATTCTCTTGGGGTGCCCCCTATGTGGGCTATGGGAGCCCTTCTATCGTGGCAGCTGATTACTGTGGGTGGTTTGTAGGCAGTCTGTTAGGCTCATCCCCAGTCTGATTTGTTGCCAGGCCCTGCCTTGTGCAGAGGCTGCTGGCTACTGTAGGTGCAGCTGGGTCCCAGAGTGGCTCGTTTTGGGGCTGGTGTTCCTAGATCTAGTGTTAGCCTGTTGGTGGGCAGGGCTGGTTCCTAACATGACTAGCTGTGGGATTTTGGGTGTCCCAGATCTGGAAATGGTCCTCTAGTGAATGAAGCCAGGGCCCAGGGGGTTCTGGGGCTAGTGCTGACTAACTGGTGGGTAGAGCTGGGTCCTGGGTTCTCTGGCTGCTTGGCCCTGGGAGTCCTGGAGTTGGTGTCAGCCTGCTGGTGGGTGGGGCCAGTATCCAGGGGTTCCAGGGGCTTGTTCCCACCTATTGGTGAGTGAGGCTCATCCTGGGACCAGTGCTTTCCCACTGATTAGTGGAGCCAGGTCTGAGGGTCTCTGGCTGTAGGGCCCTGGGGATTCTGGAGTTGGTGTTTGTCTGCTAGTTAGTGAGGACAGGTCTTGAGCCCTCTGGTGAGTGATACTGTGTCCCTGGGCAGCTGCGGACTCAAGGGGTCCTAAGGCAGCTGGCCTACTGGCGGGTAGGGCTATTTCCCCCCAACTAGCTAGGTGGGTTGGCCTGAGGCATCCCAGTACTGGTGCCTAGAGACTGGTGATCAGGGCCAGTCCCAGTGCTAATAAGGTGCAGGGAGGATTCCAAAATGGTGCTTGCCAGCACTGATGTCCTGTGGTAGAACAAGCTCCTAAAACTGGCTGCCACCAGCATCTGTATCCCCAGGGTTAGTGCCAGTTACCTCTTCTGGAGGCTCTCCAAAGTCAGCAGGTGGCTCTAACCCAGGCTCCTTGCAAATTACTCCTTCTGTCCTGGGTCTCAAAGCATGTGAGATTTTGTGTGCACCCTTTAAGAGTGGAATCTCTATTTCCTACAGCCTTTTGGCTCTCCCGAATGTAAGCCCCACTGACCTTCAAAGCCAAATGTTCTGGGGGCTCCTCTTCCCAATGCAGGACGCCTGGGCTGGGGAGACTTATGTGGGCTTGGACCCCTCACTCCCTGGGGAGAACCTCTGCAATTGTAATCATCTTCCCATTTGTGGGTCCCACTCACATACTCCCACCTGGGGTTATAAGTCTTAACTATATTGTGTCTCCACCCTTCCTAAACATCTCGTGATTTCTTCTCTATATCTTTAGTTTGTAGAAGATCTTTTCTGCTAGTCTTCAGGTCTTTCTCATTAATAGTTGCTCTGTAAATAGTTGTGATTTTGTTGTCCCTGTGGGAGGAGGCGACCTCAGAGTCTTCCTATTCTGCCTTCTTGGCCACCTCCTAATGGTCACTAGCTTTCTAAAGAGAGTTCATGTATCTTTTTTTAAGATAAAGTATTTTACTTCTTTCCCCATTTCTTTCCAAGTTTCATTTAGGCTGGGTGCAGTATGAGGACTAAGGCTCATCAACTAATTCTAATCTGTGATTCATAGTATAAGTGAAGTTTGCTTTTCTTATACCTACAGCTATGGCAACATATTTCTTTACTAAATAAGACAATTCCTTTCTATTTTCCTGACATAGCAAGAGCGTCATGTGTCAGATCTCTGACACTCCCAGTTGGAAATAGAGTTTGCTAGAGTAAAAGCAGATGTAGGGATTGGGAACACTGCCAAAGTGGAAATACTGTAAGAATACAAAATATTTTTCTATGAGTTTGACAGTGCCTAAAGAATTTTAGGTTGTCATCAGTACTTTGAATCCCAGCAAGCAGCTTGATAAGGAGAGCCTGTATAATGCTAAGTAGAATTACAGTAATTTTCAGCTATCTATTAGTGTCAGGTATATAATAGGTTTGCCACAAAATCAATACTTCTGACATCAAGTTGAGATAAAGAAAAGTCCCACTATCTACAGGGGTCAAGTCTATGGGCCTGGGACAAGTACCTCATCAAATTATTACCCCTATCCTCAACCCCACAACTATATCTTGTTCAAGAATGCTGATTAAATTTTAGGCTGAAAAAAAATTGCTGTCTTACTATATAATTTCTCAGGTTCTGTCCAGTCAACTTGATTAAACTTTGACTCCCTTGATAGCTTTCATTCTTCACATTCATCACCCCCTTCTTGTACTTAAGTCCTTTGCTCTGCAGCTTAGAGCCCAATGTTTAATTGCACTCTTGCTGATACCTTACATTTTCTTGGCCCCATTTCTTTGCCTTGTTTTCTACTTGTGGTGAAGGTGGTTAACAACTGTCAGCTATTTTCTCTGCTCCTACATCTACATGTTATCTTGAAGGAATTTATGTATTCACCCAGACTGATGCTCTGTCTCTACGTGTTTCTACCTCTCTCTACCCTCTGTGGTTTTCTTAAGTGTCTACTGTGATATTATTTTAATTTTTTAGTGAGTTCTTTTTCACCAGAAACTGTTTTAAACTTTTTCTATCCATTCTGGTAGCAACTTATCTTTCCCCTCATACTCAGCAGAAGAGTTCACCTACTTAGTGGAATGAGCGCCCTCAGTAAACATTTCCTCAGGTTACAGCCCCTCCATTCTTTCTTCCTAACATTTTGTCACAATGAGTAGATTTCTTTTCTCAAGTGCAAGGCCAACAGCTCCACCGGTGCCTTGGATGTTACCCCTGTTCCTATGTCTGTTAAATATATCATTACTTTCATATATTAGCTATATTTTCCTGTCTGTTGTTTTCTTTCAGTCTTTAACAGTCATGAACATATCCCATCACAAAATATCCTCCTTCCACCTGACATCACTTCCTATCTTTCTCTTCCTCTTTATGACTAAGTTACCTAAATATGTGGTTTTCACCTTTTTCCCCTCACATTGCTATACTTCATGAAATCTGTGTTCTGCTCACCACAGTGGCCTCTTTGTGACTAAAAAGAATGAAAACATTTTCATACCTATCTTCCTTTCACTTTCTGCATCTTTTGACACTGCTGATTTGCTGACCACTCTTTTGTTCTTTAAATTCTCTCTTATTTGATTTCTAGTCTTTTTTCCTCAGTCTCTTTTGTGGACTTCTTATTCATCCCCCATCCCCTGGGTGCCTGTGTTCTCATGAATATTGTCTTCTGATCTCTTTTCTCTTTATCCATTTTCTTTGGCAGAGAATACCAATTCCAGTGGCTTCAGTTACCAGTTCTATATTAATGATATTCAAATATATATTTCTACTCTGATTTTCTCTCCCAAGATCCTGTCTTATTTATGCAACTGCTTATTGTTATTTCTTGAAATGCACTGTGAAGCACAGAGCGTGAAATGAAGAACCCATAGGTTCTTCATGACATTTTTTTTTCCTTAAATTCCATATATATGTGTTAGCATACAGTATTTGTCTTTCTCTTTCTGACTTACTGCACTCTGTATGACAGACTCTAGGTCTATCCACTTCATTACATATAGCTCAATTTCATTTCATTTTATGGCTGAGTAATATTCCATTGTATATATGTGCCACATCTTCTTTATCCATTCATCCAATGATGGGCACATAGATTGTTTCCATCTCCGGGATATTGTAAATAGAGTGGCAATGAACATTTTCGTACATGACTGTTTTTGAATTTTGGTTTTCTCAGGGTATATGCCCAGTAGTGGGATTGCTGGGTCATATGGTAGTTCTATTTGGAGTTTTTTAAGGAAGCTCCATACTGTTCTCCATAGTGGTTGAACCAATTCACATTCCCACCAGCAGTGCAAAAGTGTTCCCTTTTCTCCACACCCTCTCCAGCATTTATTGTTTCTAGATTTTTTGATGATGGCCATTCTGACTGGTGTGAGATGATATCTCATTGTAGTTTTGACTTGCATGTCTGTAATGATTAATGATGTAGAGCATTCTTACATGTGTTGGTTGGCAGTCTGTATATCTTCTTTGGAGAAATGTCTATTTAGGTCTTCTGCCCATTTTTGGATTGGGTTGTTTGTTTTTTTGTTATGGAGCTACATGAGCTGTTTGTAAATTTTGGAAATTAATCCTTTGTCAGTTGCTTTGTTTGCAAATATTTTCTCCCATTGTGAGGGTTGTCTTTTTGTCTTGTTTATGGTTTCCTTTGCTGTGCAAAAGCTTTTAAGTTTCATTAGGTCCCATTTGTTTATTTTTGTTTTTAGTTCCATTCCTCTAGGAGGTGGGTCACAAAGGATCTTGCTGTGATTTATGTCATAGAGTGTTCTATGTTTTCCTCTGAGAGTTTGATAGTTTCTGGCCTTACATTTAGATCTTTAATCCATTTTGAGCTTATTTTTGTGTATGGTGTTAGGGAGTGATCTAATCTCATACTTTTACATGTACCTGTCCAGTTTTCCCAGCACCACTTATTGAAGAGGCTGTCATTTTTCCACTGTACATTCCTGCCTCCTTTATCAAAGATAAGGTGCCCATATGTGTGTGGGTTTATCTCTGGGCTTTCTATCCTATTCCATTGATCTATCTTTCTGTTTCTGTGCCAGTACCATACCGTCTTGATAACTGTAGCTTTGTAGTATAGTCTGAAGTCAGGGAGCCTGATTCCTCCAGCTCCGTTTTTCATTCTCAAGATTGCTTTGGCTATTCGGGGTCTTTTGTGTTTCCATACAAATTGTGAAATTTTTTGTTCTACTTCTGTGAAAAATGCCAGTGGTAGTTTCATAGGGATTGCATTGAATCTGTAGATTGCTTTGGGTAGTAGAGTCATTTTCACAATGTTGATTCTTCCAGTCTAAGAACACGGTATATCTCTCCATCTATTTGTATCATCTTTAATTTCTTTCATCAGTGTCTTATAATTTTCTGCATACAGGTCTTTTGTCTCCTTAGGTAGGTTTATTCCTAGATATTTTATTTTTTTTGTTGCAGTGGTAAATGGGAGTGTTTTCTTGATTTCACGTTCAGATTTTTCATCTTTAGTGTATAGGAATGCCAGAGATTTCTGTGCATTAATTTTGTATCCTGCAACTTTACCAAATTCATTGATTAGCTCTAGTAGTTTTCTGGTAGCATCTTTAGGATTCTCTATGTATAGTATCATGCCATCTGCAAGCAGTGACAGCTTTATTTCTTCTTTTCCGATTTGGATTCCTTTTATTTCCTTTTCTTCTCTGATTGCTGTGGCTGAAACTTCCAAAACTATATTGAATAAGAGTGGTGAGAGTGGGCAACCTTGTCTTGTTCCTGATCATAGTGGAAATGCTTTCAGTTTTTCACCATTGAGGATGATGTTGGCTGTGGATTTGTCATATATGGCCTTTATTATGTTGAGGGAAGTTCCCTCTATGCCTACTTTCTGCAGGGTTTTTATCATAAATGGGTGTTGAATTTTGTCGAAAGCTTTCTCTGCATCTATTGAGATGATCATATGGTTTTTCTCCTTCAATTTGTTAATATGGTTTAGCACATTGATAGATTTGCATATATTGAAGAATCCTTGCATTCCTGGAATAAACGCCACTTGATCATGGTGTATGATCCTTTTAATGTGCTGTTGGATTCTGTTTGCTAGTATTTTGTTGAGGATTTTTGCATCTATGTTCATCAGTGATATTGGCCTGTAGTTTTCTTTCTTTGTGACATCCTTGTCTGGTTTTGGTATCAAGGTGATGGTGGCCTCGTAGAATGAATTTGGGAGTGTTCCTCCCTCTGCTATATTTTGGAAGAGTTTGAGAAGAATAGGTGTTATCTCTTCTCTAAATGTTTGATAGAATTCGCCTGTGAAGCCATCTGGTCCTGAGCTTCTGTTTGTTGGAAGATTTTTAATCATAGTTTCAATTTCAGTGCTTGTGATTGGTCTGTTCATATTTTCTATTTCTTCCTGATTCAGCCTTGGCAGATTGTGCATTTCTGAGAATTTGTCCATTTCTTCCAGGTTGTCCATTTTATTGGCATAGAGTTGCTTGTAGTAATCTCTCATGATCTTTTTTATTTCTGCAGTGTCATTTGTTACTTCTCCTTTTTCATTTCTAATTCTGTTGCTTTGAGTCTTCTCCCTTTTTTTCTTGATGAGTCTGGCTAATGGTTTATCTATTTTGTTTATCTTCTCAAAGAACCAGCTTTTAGTTTTATTGATCTTTGCTATTGTTTCCTTCATTTCTTTTTGATTTATTTCTGATCTGATTTTTATGATTTCTTTCCTTCTGCTAACTTTGGGGATTTTTTGTTCTTTCTCTAATTGCTTGAGGTGCAAGGTTAGGTTGTTTATTTGAGATGTTTCCTGTTTTTTAAGGTGGGCTTGTATTGCTGTAAACTTCCCTCTTAGAACTGCTTTTGCTGCATCCCATAGGTTTTGGGTCATCGTGTCTCCATTGTCATTTGTTTCTAGGTATTTTTTTATTTCCTCTTTGATATCTTCAGTGATCACTTCGTTATTAAGTAGTGTGTTGTTTAGCCTCCATGTGTTTGTATTTTTTACAGATCTTTTCCCTTAATTGATATCTAGTGTCATGGCTTTGTGGTTGAAAAAGATACTTGATACAATTTCAATTTTCTTATATTTACCAAGGCTTGATTTGTGACCCAAGATATGATCTATCCTGGAGAATGTTCCATGAGAACTTGAGAAAAATGTGTATTCTGTTGTTTTTGGATGGAGTGTCCTATAAATATCAATTAAGTCCACCTTGTTTAATGTATCATGTAAATCTTGTGTTTCCTTATTTATTTTCATTTTGGATGATCCGTCCATTGGTTAAAGTGGGGTGGTAAAGTCCCCTACTGTGAATGTGTTACTGTTGATTTCCCCTTTTATTTTTCCCACTTAGAGTAGTTCCTTTAGCATTTGTTGTAAAGCTGGTTTGGTGGTGCTGAACTCTCTCAGCTTTTGCTTGTCTGTAAAGGTTTTAATTTCTCCATCAAATCTGAATGAAATCCTTGCTGGGTAGAGTAATCTTGGTTGCAGGTTTTTTTCCTTCATCACTTTCAGTATGTACTGCCACTCCCTTCTGGCTTGCAGAGTTTCTGCTGAGAGATCAGCTGTTAACCTTATGGGGATTCCCTTGTGTGTTATTTGTTGTTTTTCCCTTGCTGCTTTTAATATGCTTTCTTTGTAATTAATTTTTGACAGTTTTATTAATATGTGTCTTGGCGTATTTCTCCTTGGATTTATCCTGTATGGGTCTCTCTGTGCTTCCTGGACCTGATTAACTATTTCCTTTTCCATATTAGGGAAGTTTTGAACTGTAATCTCTTTGAATATTTTCTCAGTCCCTTTGTTTTTCTCTTCTTCTTCTGGAACCCCTATAATTCGAATGTTGGTGCATTTAATGTTGTCCCAGAGGTCTCTGAGGCTGTCCTCAGTTCTTTTCATTCTTCTTTCTTTATTCTGCTCTGCAGTAGTTATTTCCACTATTTTATCTTCCAGGTCACTTATCTGTTCTTCTGCCTCAGTTATTCTGCTATTGATCCCATCTAGAGTCTTTTTCATTTCATTTATTCTGTTGTTCATCATCGTTTGTTTCATCTTTAGTTCTTCTAGGTCCTTGTTAAATGTTTCTTGCATTTTGTCTATTCTGTTTCCAAGATTTTGGATCATCTTTACTATCATTATTCTGAATTCTTTTTCAGGTAGACTGCCTATTTCCTCTTCATTTGTTAGGTCTGGTGTGTTTTTATCTTGCTCCTTCATCTGCTGTGTGTTTTTGTGTCTTCTCATTTTGCTTATCTTACTGTGTTTGGGGTCTCCTTTTTGCAGGCTGCATGTTCATAGTTCCCGTTGTTTTTGATGTCTGTCCCCAGTGGCTAAGGTTGGTTCAGTGGGTTGTGTAGGCTTCCTGGTGGAGGGGACTAGTGCTTGTGTTCTGGTGGATGAGCCTGGATCTTGTCTCTCTGGTGGGCAGGTCCACGTCTGGTGGTGTGTTTTGGGGTGTCTGTGGACTTATTATGATTTTAGGCAGCCTCTCTGCTAATGGGTGGGGTTGTGTTCCCGTTTTGCTAGTTGTTTGGCATAGGTTATCCAGCACTGTAGCTTGCTGGTCGTTGAGTGAAGCTGGGTGCTGGTGTTGAGATGGAGATCTCTGTGAGATTTTCGCCATTTGATATTATGTGGATCTGGGAGGTCTCTTGTTGACCAGTGTCCTGAAGTTGGCTCTCCCACATCAGAGGCACAGTACTGACTCCTGGCTGCAGCACCAAGAGCCTTTCATCCACACGGCTCAGAATAAAAGGGAGAAAAGGTAGAGTGAAAGAATTAATAGAAGTAGGAAGAAAGAAAGAAAGAAAGAAAGAAAGAGAGATAGAAAGGAGGGAAGGAAGGAAGGAAGAAAGAAAAGGAAAGAAGGAAGGAAGGAAAGAAAGGGAGGGAAAGAGGGAGGGAGGAAGGAAGGAAGGAGGGAGGGAAGGAAGGAAAAAAGAAAGAAGAAAAGAAGGAAAGAAAGGAGGGAGGGAGGGAGGAAGGAAGGAAAGAGGGAAGGAAGGAAAAGAGAAAGAAAGAAGATACAGTAAAATAAAGTAAAATATAATAAAGTTATTAAATTAAAAAATAATTATTTAGGAAAAAAAAAAGGAAAAAAAGGGACGGATAGAGCCTTAGGACAAATGGTGGAAGCAAAGCTATACAGCGAAAAATCTCACACAGAAGCATACACATACCCCCTCACAAAAAGAGGAAAAGGGGAAAAAATCATAGATCTTGCTCTCAAAGTCCACCTCCTCAATTTGGGATGATTCGTTGTCTAAAGGAGGGAAGGAAGGAAGGAGGGAAGAAAGGAACGAGGGAGGGAGGGAGGGAGGGAAGGAAGGAAGGAAAGAAAGAAAGGGAGAAGGTAAAGTAAAATAAAGTTATTAAAATTAATTATTAAGAAAAAAATTTAAAAAGAAAACCAAAAAAAAAAACAAAAAACGGATGGATAGAACCCTAGGACAAATGGTGGAAGCAAAGCTATACAGGCAAAATCTCACGCAGAAGCATACACACTCACATACACACTCACAAAAAGAGGAAAAGGGGAAAAAATCATAAATCTTGCTCTCAAAGTCCACCTCCTCAATTTGGGATGATTCGTTGTCTCTTCATGTATTCCACAGATGCAGGGTACATCAAGTTGATTGCGGACCTTTAATCCGCTGCTTCTGAGGCTGCTGGGAGAGATTTCCCTTTCTCTTCTTTGTTCTCACAGCTCCCAAGGGCTCAGCTTTGGATTTGGCCCCGCTTCTGCATGTAGGCCGCTGGAGGGCGTCTGTTTCTTGCTCAGACAGGACAGGGTTAAAGGAGCAGCTGATTCGGGGGCTCTGGCTCACTCAGGCCGGGGGGAGGGAGGGGCGAGGAGTGCGGGGGGAGGGAGGGGTGCGGAGTGCGGAGTGAGCCTGCGGCGGCAAAGGGCACTGTGATGTTGCACCAGCCTGAGGCCCACCATGCGTTCTTCCAGGAAAGTTGTTCCTGGATCCCGGGAACCTGGCAGTGGCGGGCTACACAGGCTCCCCGGAAGAGGGGTGTGGATAGTGAGCGACCTGTGCTCGCACACAGGCCCCTTGGTGGCGGCAGCAGCAGCCTTAGCGTCTCCTGCCCGTCTCTGGGGTCTGCGCTTTTAGCCGCCACTCGCGCCCATCCCTGGAGTTCCTTTAAGCAGCGCTCTTAAATCCCTCTCCTCGTGCACCAGGAAACCAAGAGGGAAGAAAAAGTCTCTTGCCTCTTTGGCAGCTCCAGACCTTTTCCCGGACTCCCTCCCGGCTAGCCGTGGTGCACTAACCCCTTCAGGCTGTGTTCACGCAGCCCTCTCCCTGCGCTCAGACTGAAGCCCGAGCCTCAGCTCGCAGCCCCGCCTTCCCCGGCCGGTGAGCAGACAAGCCTCTCGGGCTGGTGAGTGGCGGTCGGCACCGATCCTCTGTGCGGGAATCTCTCCGCTTTGCCCTCCACACCCCTGTGGCTGCGCTCTCCTCCACGGCACCGAAGCTCTCCCCTCCGCCTCCCGCAGTCTCCACCTGCAAAGGGGCTTCCTAGTGTGTGGAAACCTTTCCTCCTTCACAGCTCCCTCCCACTGGTGCAGGTCCCGTCCCTATTCTTTTGTCTCTGTTTTTTTCTTTTTTTCTTTTGCCCTACCCAGGTACATGGGGAGTTTCTTGCCTTTTGGGAGGTCTGAGGTCTTCTGCCAGCATTCAGTACATGTTCTGTAGGCGTTGTTCCACGTGTAGATGTATTTCTGGTGTATCTGTGGGGAGGAAGGTGATCTCCGCGTCTTACTCTTCCGCCATCTTCCCCTCTGCCCCCTACATTTTATTTATAATTTAATAAATAATAATAAATTGTTATGTCATTTCTTTGAGACATAGGCCTTTAGATACTTTTTAAGGTAAAAGTTTAGGATACAACAAAATGAAAGCAGACACTGACTTATGCAGAAATATCTTGGTGTTGTAGAATAGGCTTTCTCTGAGTGACAATAAATTTTTAAAAGGGAGATAGGTTGGTTTGTTTGTTTTTCAAACATGAATTCCCAAGACCATGACACCCTGAATTTTGAGTTATAGAACTAATAGTGCTTATTTAATAGTCTGTTAAAATTTAGAGGTACCTTTTGTTTTTTTGCAGTACGCGGGCCTCTCACTGTTGTGGCCTCTCCCGTTGCAGAGCACAGGCTCCGGACACGCAGGCTCAGCGGCCATAGCTCACGGGCCTAGCCGCTCCGCAGCATGTGGGATCTTCCCGGACCGGGGCACAAACCCGTGTCCCCTGCATCGGCAGGCGGACTCTCAACCACTGCGCCACCAGGGAAGCCCTAGAGGTACCTTTTTGATTGCTTTTCCTCCAAACTAGTTTACAAATCAGTTATTTCATTACTTACTATATTGATCCAATAAAAGAAGTGTTTTATTGCTTCAGTTGCTTGCAAAGCATAATGCTGTTCGCAAGTCTTATGAACTCATGGTTGGCACAAATGCTTACTCAAAAGTAATAAAAATATTATTCAAACAAACATTGTATTCAAAATATCCCCAAGCTACAAACTGATTGTGCAGTAATTTCAAGCAATATGTGAGAAAACATTTCCAGGACAAGACACATACAAGCTGTTCCTTGGTGTTGTGATAAATTTGATTTACAACACTTTATTGGAACATTCAAAAATCAGTATGTTTCGTGATATCATTGTCCAAAAGTTCACTGCAAAGTCCTAGTGCTTTAATTCGCTCAGACAGAATTTGCCTTAATAATGATGATAATAAATTTAATAAAAATTATATTAATAATAATGTAACATTGTTTTCCAACCATTATAATCAAATAAAGAATAAAAAATTCAGTCAGATGATGGTAATTTTCAAGGGCCCTGACAAACATTAAGAAAATTTTTCTTTTTCTGGTAAGAATAGTATCATTGAGTAAAAATAACTTTGTGGTGAAACTGTTCTGTATGATTCTATAATGGTAGGGTGGATTCATGACTTTATGCATTTTTCAAACATTTTTACAATACAAACCTTTTTACAACACAGAGAGTGAACCTTAATGTACGTAAATTATAAAGAAATTCTTTAGGAGGTTGGAGGATCCCAGGAAAGAATGCAGACTCTGACGAACTAATCTTACTGATTATAAATGTATTAAAAACCTGAAGGGGAAGGGGGAAAAATGCTGCTCTGTGTAACTCTGGAACTGACTAAAGGAACAAGAAATTGTATGTAAGCACTGTATTTTCTTTGATTAAGTTGTTTTTGATGAGGGTATGGGTTAACTATTCTGATACTGCTATACATGTATGTTTGAACTGAAAAACTTCATAAATGGATGGCAGACTCATCCCACATGTTTCCCATCTGGGATCCAGGTTTCTTACTGTTATAGTGGAAATTTATATATAATCAGGGAAGGAGGCTAGAGTGGTCAGTGTGATAATGGATTAGCGTTGGAGATATCAATAAGAACTTATATTTCATTTAATATAAAGATGGTTACATATAGAAATATCTATAGATATGTGTATATATGTCGGTAAGTATACCTATATTCTTTAGTCTGTCAGCTGAGATGGCCTAAAAGAAATGACACCCCAGTATCAATGAGTGCACCTAGTGCCCAGAACTTGCTTTCTAGTACCATTCTCCATTAAAATAAATCAGGTATTTTTATAGAAATTGTAATCATAGGACTAGGGCAGAATATAACATATAAGCATGAAGCATCTTGTAGTGCCAGAAAGTACGAAAGTGTTTAAAAAACCCAACCATATAAGCAAACAAAACAAAAAACCCATTGATGGGATATGTTAAAGGAGAACTAGAGCCAAATGAAAGAACTCCCAGTGGTCAAAGATGAAGCAATTTGAGCCAAAAAACACATAAATAATATTGTATTAAAACCTGAAGATAAAATAAATATCCATGTGTTCATACTGATATAAATTACTAAATAAATAAATACATGTAGAAAAAGAGAAAAATCTTTTGTACAGAAGAATTTTAAATAAATGCTGTAGATACCCCATCCTAAAAAGAGAAGGTATAACTCCTACTCCTTAAGTGCAGGCTATGCATAGTGATTTCCTTGCAAAGAATATAGTGTGACAAAGGAGGAAAATACATAACTTTACAGTGGAGGAACCTGACAAACTCCACTTTAGTCAGGTGATCAAGGTCAACCTTAAAAGTCATAAATAATGTTGATAACATGCACCTTTGATATGATGTGATGAAAATGGCATTTTATCTCTGTTATCTTCCTCTCAAAACCTTCCTCTAATCATGAAAAAATCAAACAAATTCCAATAGAGAGGCATCTCATACAGTCAGTATACCTGACTAGCGCCTCCTTGAAACCATCAAGTCACAAAAATAAGGAAAGTCTCAGCAAATGTCACAGCCAAGAGGAGCCTAAGAACGCATGGCAATCAAATGTATCACAATAGCTTGCATGGGATCCTGGAACAGAAGAAAGACTTTAGTTAAAAAATAAGGACATTTGAATAAACTATGACTTTAGTTAATAAAGTGGTATCAATATTAGTTCATTAATTCTAACAAGTATATCCTACTACTAGGGGAAACTTTGTGTGGTTGTGGGTGTAATTTGGGGGCTCTCTGTACCATATAGTCAATTTTTCTGAAAATCTGAAAGTTTTCTAAAAAACAAAGTATATTAATAAAGATAGGTTGGATAATATTAATAATTTCCATTTTAATATCCTTAATTTGTATTTCAGTGTACTGATAGAGTTTATACAAATACTTAAGGTTTCTAACTTACTTATAAACGTTTTCCTATAATGGATAATGTCTTACTTCATCTTTGTAAAAGATATAAATGACACTATTGTGTTTAACATCTAAGCAGGCTGCAGCTCCAGAAATTTGGGAACTTTGCTAACAGAAGTCACTTTAGGAAGACATTTAACTATTTTAGTTGTTATTGAAATAATTTCATTATAAGCACTAGTTTAGACAAATTTGTGTAGTAATAATGAAAAACACTTTTCAATATGGGATAAGAATTGTATGTGATATATAATGGTGCTTTTACCATTATACTGAATAGTAAGCTTCCCACATTAATATTATTAATACCACTCCAAACACTAGTAATGCTGTAAATGGATCTAAATAAAATAATATCAAAGTAATCCAGCTACCATTATAAACACTTTTGGGGGAATATATTGTCTCTATTTTAGGAAATTGTATTGTATTCATTCATACTGTTAGCATATATAATCATTAAGATGTTGAATAAACACTTCTGGAAATTGGAGGGCAATTTGCCTTCCTTATTTAGAAGAATTCAGTAAAGTAGAAAGCTATTTTTTACTATTTAGTCTTGGAGCTTCTTGATATATTTATGTGAATAAAATTTTAGAAATTGAAAGTACATATGAAAACACGATATTTCTTTCAGAGACCCCTTGCTCTTATTCTCTCTCATAGTAATGACACTTTCAACACACAGGCTAACTCTGTACAATGGGAGTCTGCATGGATTTTGAACTCTAAGAGAGCAGAATTTAAATCCTGGCTCTTATTATTTAACTCTGTGACTTCAGGTACCCTCTCTGTGCCTCAGTTTGCAAATTGATAAATTGGTACCGATAGTGCTATCTACCTGGTCATATGATGAGCATGCCTCCATAAAGTATTACATAAAGTTTAGGACAATATTTGAAACTTATAGTGTTAACAGGAGATTTTTTTTTTTTTTCTTGAGAAACTGAGTAGATGCAGTTGAGTTTAAGCATGGAGATTATAGTTTGAAAAGCTCAAGGAAGGAGTGAAAGCATCTCAAGATCTTAATAAACTTTGTTGTGTCTGGCCTCTACTTACTCTTCTCTACAGTGCTGCACTCCAGCAAGCCATATTGCTGTACTCCAGGACCCCATAATTGCTGAATTCCCTCTTAAAATAAGGCCTTCCCACTTACAATATCCTCTTCCTGGAATGCTAAGTGAACACACGTATGTGTGAACACACAACAGCACATACACACATGCACATACTTTTGCTTAATTCTAATCAGTCTGTGTGTCACATCCTCAAAAATGATTTTTCTGATGTCTCTAAATCATTTTTCTATTATATACTTTCATAGTACTCTGTATCTTGCCTTTGTGGATCATTTAACAATTTTACATTTCAGTTGCTTTGTGTGATTGATTAAATGTCCATCTCCCACACTACTATGAAAACATCTTTGAGGTAGTAACTCTATCTTTTTTTGTACATCACATACCCCTAGTGTCTCATCACTGCAAGGCACATAATAAATACAAGATAAGCAATTGTCGGGAAATGAATGAAAAGTCAGCTTGCCTCATCAAGCTGAAACAAACATGAAACAGGTGAGAAAAGGAAGAGTATTTCTTTAGACTTTGCTGTCCATTCTTTTCCAGAATGAACTGACATTAATTGCTTCTTGAGAAAGAAAAATAAAATGCACCCCCTTGCCCCCACACATAGAGTTAATGTCATCAATTCTTAGAGCGAGTATTAGAAGATTGACTTTTCTGTTGACTTTTATAATTAACACATAGATTAATCCAGATTTCATTCCAGAGCAAAATGATGCAAAAAGTGATTTTAAGGCAGCCACTCAGTATTTCTGGGCACTGTAAATTTTAAATGGAAGTCATATACTGTACTGCACATGAAAGATATTCCAAACGTAAAGCAAGAGCATTAACCCCCCAAAAAGAAGAGGAAGAATCAATTGAATGCATCCTAGCAGTTTGCATTATATTACTTTTTTGCATTTATTCTTTAACATAATCGATTTTTAAAGATCATCCGATATGCATATCAATAAACATCTTAGAAATCTTTTCATACTAAGCTCTGTCTGGAATAGCATTAGGAGGTTTATTCTTATGAAATGCTATTGTAATTAAGGTTGATTTGAGTCAAATGAAGTTCACAGGAGATTAACTTCAAGCTTCGAAAATCCCATGATACCTAGTATGGTGGCATGCATCCTAAAGCTAATCTAATTATTTGATGAGAGTTCCAGTATTGAAGATTATTTCACTTAATTGTTTTTACTTTGCCTCTTTGGGGACTCTACTATCTAAAACAAAGTTAAAAATGTCTTTATTTTTCCCCTCAAGGCAACTGGACCTCCTCCTTAAAGTGAATCAGCTGACCAACTATGTCTCCTTTAGTTATAATTAATTTGAATATTTTTAATTGTTAGAGTTATTATTATTATTTTAGAAAATTCCCTTAATAAACATAATACAAACATCCTATATCAGTAGCATACTGACACAGTTTATATTATAGGAACAAAACAAAAACATAAAACAAATCTCAGAGGTTGATTCTTACTTCTCTGATATTCAGTGTAAGCCTAACCATTTCTCCAGAAGGGTGGTTATCCATGTGATGGCTCATTGTATACATATACATCTACACATGGAATCAGAGAAGAGGAAATGGAAATTGAACAAATCATTCCGCACAAACATGTCAAACATAAATTCTACTCATATTTAATTGCTCAGAGCAAGTCATGTAGCCATGTCTTTCTTCACAGGTGGGAAGGTACAATTCTGTCATTTGCCTGGAAGTAGAAATGTGCTACCAGTGAGTTTTGGCAATATATGTTACATAGTCCCAGCAATAATAAATAGAAATTTGATTCCTTTCTTTCTCTTTCCTGGTTTAGGTGGATTCCACAGAGTGACTATTGAAGTTATTTTCTTGATCTTTTTTCTAGGCATAAGTTTGAGTAAAAGTATATGGCAAGACCATATTCTCTACTCTTATGACCATCACATTTAGTAACTGGACAATTAGTGATTGCATCTTGCATAGTTAGTCATCATTTTTGGCCAGTGGCTCTCTTTGTGTTCATTAGCATCCTCTTGAGTAATATTCCTACTAACCCTTAATGTAGAGATCTAGGTTGTGGTTTGGGGATTTGTATTTTAAATCACCCTTGGGGGGGTCTAATCAAAGTTGTTCATAAGTGGTACTTAGAGGAACACTGATCTAGTGGCATGAAATTCTCATGTGCTTACCCAGTTGAAAATTAAATTCAGCTGTACTCTTTTATCCAACATGACAGGTAAGGATTTTAATTAATAATAGGAATGGAGGCATCCATAACGGTGCCAGCTGCTTTTCCTCTAATAGATACCAAAGTAGAAGTAGAAAAAACAGTAGAAAAATGGAGACTGATAGATCTGAATTTGAATCATGATTATTCTACTAACTGGACATGTGACATTGAGAAAGATGTTAACCTTTCTATCTTGAGTATCCCTCATGTTTAAGAGGAAATTGCAGTGTCTACCAAAAAGACTTGGGGAGAGAATCTAATGAGTGATAATTGTAAAACAATTAGCACATATTAGTCATCCCATTCAACATTTGTGTGCCGCCAAAGTACTAGATACTGCATTAAATATATATGAAAATATGTGTTAGAATTCAAGAATTTAAAGCCCAATTAAAGATAGAGTTACATAGAAAAGTGAGAGTTACATTACTAGATTATTACATATTAGATAGGTAAAGTAGCTCATCTGAGACCACAGAGTTAAGAAGTGGATTTGAGCATGAATTTAAGTGCTGGCAGTTTGACTCCACAATGCTAAACAGAGAAGAAAACCTGCATATATATGCTAGGGAACATTTTCTTTTCTTGAAGACTACAGTGAACCACTGAAAGAATTTTAGAAGAGGAGTACTGTTTCCAGATTTCACTTTTATGAAGAGTATTCTGGAAGCAGTAAAGATGGCTTTTGTTTTATTTAGTTTTGTTTTGAGGGAAGAAATTCTGAAGTCAAGAAGAACCATTAAAAGGCTATTGCAGCAATCCACATGAGAAAAAGAAGAGATTACACTAAGACAATGATGACTGAGAGAAGAAATATTTTAAAGGTTATATACAATGAAGATACATAGAACTAAATAAGTAATTACAGGTAGATATTTAAGAAGAATGGATATTCAAACTTGGTCCCAATTTTTTTCTTGGTGGTTGGATCATTGTTTTTCACATTCACCGTGGTTGGGGAAACCACTGGAGAACACCAGGATGAAGAGGAGGTGATGATGCATTCATATTTAGATATGTTGAGGCTGGAATTTGGTGTAACATGCATATCATACCAGTACAATGTGTGATACATGTTCTGGATCCCAAAGAGGACAATTTGGACTAAAGATAGACAAGGGTGTCATTAGCATGTGATAATGAAATTATATATTTGAATAAACTTGTCCGTGGTTAGTGAATAGAGATGAAAAGGCAAAATGTTAATAAAAATTAAACATCCAACTTGTATAATATATTAGAATAACTGAAGTGAAAAAACATGGGTAAAGACAAATACTAATACCAGGTGAAATATACTATGTGTTTACAGTGTTAAGGGCATATGCTGAGTCCTTAATATGTAAAACCTCTTTAATATTATTTCAGCTTTATGCAGTAATGTTTTATAACCATCTATTAGAAAGGAAGTAGAGTCTTAATAATATTAAGACTCTTCCCCAAATTTCACATATCTAAAAAGTAAAGAAGTTGGAGTTTAAATTCAAGAATTCTTGACCTATGTGCTGTCTTGTTAACCACTAGGTATCCTGCTTCCAAAGAATAACCACAGATGGGAGTGAGGAAGAGCAGGACCTGCAAAGATTTAGAGCAAACAGAAATAAGTATCTGCAAATCTTAAAGAGATTAAAGAACAGTGGTGGGGCTTTGAAGTTAGGTGAAGGGTAGGCAGTTCTAGCTTGAAAGCATAATATCTTATGTTTAAGACTTAAGAGATAGAGCTGTTAAGGAAATGAGAAAATTCAGGGTGTGGTATTGGGGGTGAGTGGCTGAAGTGGAATAGACATGAAGATCCATAGACTAGAGAATGAAAAAGAACTGTGAGTCTATGTTACAAAGACCACATGCACAGAACTGAGGGCAGGGCAGATGGTGAGTTTCTTGGAGAGATATATTGATATCAGTGTTAACGTCTTCAAAGAATTGGAGGGAAGGATGTATCCATGAAGTGTAGATATAACAGAGATGAGGAAAATAATTATGTGATGTGTTAATTTAATTTTCAGACTTTTCCCTTATAACTCTCATTTAACTGCTCAAGCCCAGTATTACTGATTTTTTAATTCTGACAGTGCAAGAAAAAATAAATGGAGCACTGCCAAAGAAGTCACATTGATCCTCCTTCTGTGCGTTTGATTATATAGTATTCTTCTCCAACATTCTCAGCCTTTGTTGACCTTCTGCTTTTGAGAACCTTATGAGACTCTAGAGTTATCTGTCTAAACTGACCTTGAGGTGTTTAACCCACAGGCTTTATTTAATATGCTCTGACTCAAGCCTAATCTTTACCCTGTCATTGTAGACTATCAGCTGCCTTACTGACCCAATTCACTGCATTCCAGCAACTTCCTGCTTCTTTAGTCTCCTGCGTCCTGACCTTGCATATCTTCCTGACATTTCCCATAGGGCCCTTGGTTGCCTAAGCATGATGTGAAAGAACATTCCATGTTTTTCTGGCTAAAAGAAATTCATATACTTGCTTTGGGTTAGAAGAAAATTCTACAAACACAGCCCCTACAATACTGTAAGACTAAAACATTTTAATAATAAAGTACCAACTAAGTCATATGTGATTTAAGTCTTGTCCCCTAATTTTTTTTTTTTTTCTTAAATAGATTTACTGATATACTGGTGGGGGGAATAAACAGCTTTGATTTACCATGAGAGAATTTTGGATTTGCAGCTCAGTGGGGCTTTGTCTTCTATAAGCTTCTTTCATTGTGAAATTAATTATTTAAATAATTACAATAAAGTAAATGAACCATCATCTCAAAACAGAACCCAGTGTACTTCCTGCTGGTCCCCTGAGGGGCCTTTTTCTGTAGTTTAGTGTAACCATGTCATTGATTCAATTCACCAGTTTGTGTTTCCTGCTTTATGGATTAAGCACTGCAGGGGCTGTAATGTTCTAACTGCCTTTGTTTCTCCTTCTTCTCTAGGGCCATGTTAGTATTTTACCAACAACTGACAAGGTTTGGTGGGAGGCAGGAGGTAGAACAGCATGTCTGTGGAGTAATTCATGTTAAATATATGTACATTTAATTATCTATACTTAGATTTACATATCGTAATTTGGAGTCTGTAAAAGCATTAGAATCTCAGTTTATTGCTAACAGCATGGCACTTCGGTTTTCAGAGATGAGTTGATATGGGACTAATGAGATTTACTATCAGATATTTGACTTTGCCTGAAATTGCCTTCTTCACTCTCTCAATAAGTAGTAAGATTTCACTAAGTCTCTTATCTCAGGAATATTGCTTTAAACTGAGACCCTTAATGCTACTAAGTGATTAAAGAACTAAGTTTTGAAATGTATGACAAGATTCTTTACTTATTAAAACCTTGGAAGAAGCAGAGCAAGGTAAGTACTTGATTTTATGTGTGTGTGTGTGTATATAATTTAAAAGAAAAAAGCAGTATGCTAGATAAAGAAGGAACCATACTTTCAAAGGACTTACTTATATGGCATGTAGACAAACAAAAATGTAGCCACTTAGGAGCTTATTAGTGATACCTAATAACTACAGGGAAAGGTAAAACCTTATCAACTATTCTTTGCTAACTCCTTAAAATAGTCTAGGTTGTCAAACTAATCACGATCTAATACAAATCACACTACTGAGGTTATGGAGTACATTTCGTATGGGGAAGGAATACAGCTTGGAAATGTTCACAGTTTTGCGAAGAAAATGATGGCTTTGTTGTGGTTTCACGTTGGTGGAACACAGAAGGTCTGACTAAAATTCCTAAGAATTGAGATAGTTTAGTAGTGGAAAGATAGAGTCTGAAATGGTGTGGTCAAAGGCACGTAAGTAAGCTTTACTTACTTTTCAACAATTTTGGCCACATTTGTAGTTTTTTTCAGAGATGTTTCTGTAGCACAAATAACATGAATTTGGGTGATATTTGATTCTTACAGAAACACAGAAAGATGACTTTTCATCCACGTGATATCTTAGTTTCCTAGAAGCTAAGGTAGCTAAGTGACAAGAAACACACACAAAAATAGAGAATTGGGAAAAACATATAAAAAGTAATTTTATCATAAAATATCCCCTCAACCTCCACATGCCTTAACTGCCTTTCATGTTTAGTATTGTTTATTTGTTGTTTTTGTACCTCTCTGCAACATTTTACATGCTATCTCAATATTAACTTCCAATTCATTAATTCTCTCCCTGCCTAGGTCTACTTATGGGTGTATATCATATATTGCATCTTAAAAAATAATTAGTCTCTATATTTAACATTTTAATTGGCTTTACCACACTCAAAGTTTTGCTTGTTTTACTTTTTTTTTTTTTGCGGTACACGGGCCTCTCGCTGTTGTGGCCTCCTCTCGCTGTTGTGGCCTCTCACATTGCGGAGCACAGGCTCTGGACGCGCAGGCTCAGTGGCCATGGCTCACGGGCCCAGCCGCTCCGCGGCATGTGGGATCTTCCTGGACCGGGGCACGAACCCGTGTCCCCTGCATCAGCAGGCGGACTCTCAACCACTGCGCCACCAGGGAAGCCCATTTTACTTCTGTTTTTAGTTCATATTGTTAAATGTAAGTTATACCTTCATTTAAATTTTTGAACATAGAAAAAACATACTAATTTAAAATTAATATTTGTTCAACTGCTTTATAAATTAAGTGGATCTGGAGAGAATTTGTTTCTGATTTTGTTAGCTATATTTTTGTAGTATTTATTTATTTATTTTAGTTATGGCACACGGGATCTTCCTTGCAGCATGTGGGATCTTTAGTTGTGGCATGCAGGATCTTTAGTTGCAGCATGTGGGGTCTTTAGTTGTGGCATGTGGGATCTAATTCCCTTACCAGGGATTGAACGTGGGCCCCCTGCATTGGGAGGGTGGAGTTTTAGCCACTGGACCACCAGGGAAGTCCCTGTTCTTAGCTGTTTTTTGAGGTATTGTATCTCTTCATGTGCTATTGAATTTTATATTTCATACTTCTTTTAAGTGATTCTTCTCTTTCTCTCTCTCTCATTCTCTTTCTCTGTTTCTCACTCTCTGCCTCTCTCTCTCTCTCCTCTCTCTTTCTCTTTCTACTTCTGTGCAGTTTTTCTATTAAACAGTTTTGCAGTTGACATAACTAGACTAGCTTCCTATTCAAGAACCAGGTTATAGTGACAGTTGTTAGTTCAAGAATCACAGTTTTTAAGCAAATCAAATCAGAGCATGGGAGATGGCTTGGCACATTTCTTGGTCCTGAGACTCTGTTACTTCTTACTTGTCCAAGCTCACATTTGTTTATAGGCCATAGCTTCAGGCCTCCTTCCAAAGTGGTAGAATCCTAAACCAGTCCCTGGCTTCATACAGTGATCCTATTTTTGCAACCCACTCCCTTCTTGAGAGCACCCTTTTAATTGCCTTTACATCATTAAAAATCCAACCCAAATGTTATTGCTCACCTCCAAACTTTTAGACAAAAAGCATCACTAGACCTAGGGAGGAACATTTCAGAAAGATGAAGGGATCAAACCATGAGGAAGATAAATTGATTTAATAAATTGATTCTGCATGTACCCTATAGCGGAGCTTCAAAATATATAAATCAAAATTTTATAGAACTAAATGGATTAGTTACCAACATTCACAGTCTGAGATTTTAATGTTCCTCTCAGTAGCTGATAGAAGAAACAACAACAACTAAAACAAACATCAGTAAGGATACAAAAGGACAAGGGGATGATGTAATTCAATGAACTCGTTCTGATTGGAGTATATAGAACACTGAACAAAACAATGACAGAAAATTCATTCTTTCTGAGAATGCACTTGGAAAGTCATCAAGATTGACCATATGGTGATTCATAAAATAAGCCTCAACCAAGTTCAATGGATTGAAGTAATTCAAAGCATATTATCACATCAAAATAAGCTAGACAGTCCCCAGAGCTACCAAGTTATGCAATATACTCCTAAACAACTAAAAATCAAAGAAAAAACAAAATAAAAATTGGGAAGTAGTTAAAATATGAACTACAATTAAATGTGTACTGTTAAAACTTGTAAGATTCAGCCAAAGCCAAAGGATTCTCTAGAGAATTTTGAGGCTTTAATATATATTTAAGTAAAGGAAAAAGGCTGACAATCAATAAGAAATTTCCAATGTCATAAAGGAAAAAGGAATATCACTACACATCTTAAAGATAATAAAAAGACCATAAGAGGAAATTAAAAATAATTCATGCCAATTAATTTGCCAATTTATATAAAGCAGACAATCATCTTCAAATACACAACTTACAAAAAATGACTCAGGAAGAAAAGAAATAAATAGAAAATGGAAATAATCTTATATTCATTTAAAAAATTATATTGAAATTACTTTCCTATGAAGAAAATAACAGGCTCAATTAATTCATTCATTGTTTTACACATACATTTGAGAAATAAATAGCATCAAATTACACAAAGCAAAAATTGTCAAAAATAAATGGAAAAAATAGACAATTCCAAAGTTCACAGCTAAAGGTTTTAACATTATTTTCTCAGAAATTGGTAGAACATAGAGTTTTTTAAAAATCCATAGATAGATAATCTGAACAATACTATCAACCTTGTCCTAATTAGTATTTGTACCATGGTATTACATCCAACAACTGGAAAACACACATTTCTTACAAGTCCAAAATACATAAGCCAGAAGATTGATTTGTGCATATATGATTTGTGATAAAGGTGACAAAGCAATGTAATGAGGAAAAATAGACTTTTTTCCATAAATAATGCTGGATTAACTGGCTGTCCATATGGAAAAAGAAAAAATGTTGAAAATTATTTTAAACCATACATACTTGGCATGTAAATATGAAAGACAAAAATATTAATGTTTCAATGAGAAAACATAAGAGAATATTTTCACAATTTTGCCCCTTGGCAAAGTTTTCTTAAATAAGATACTAACCGCATTAACCATAAAAGACTAAGTGTTAAAGTGGACTGTATTAAAATTAATAATTTTTGTTTATTAAAATATATTACTAAAGCAATATAAAAAGAAGCAACAGAATGGGAACAGATATTGGTAGTACATATTTCAAACAAAGGACTTGATTCCAGAATATATAAAGAAGTTATATGAATCTATAAGAAAAAAGCAGAGAAAAATAATAAAATAATGGGTAAAATATTTTAAACAGGCACTTCACAAAGGAGGATATCAAAATTACATTTAACATATAAAAGCTGCTCGTTTTATTTGCCATCAGAGAAAAGCAAATTAAGACCACAATATAATAATACTGCACAGTCACCAGGCATGTATGAGAAAGAAAAAAGTACAAAAAATACCAAGTAGAATCAACTAAAACTTTCAAACACTTCTCTTAGGCGTGTACTTAAAAAAACTTATCAATACTTACTTTTTAGTAGTTCCGTTGAGATATAGTTCATATACACTATTATTTGACCATTTAAAGTGTGCAGTTAAATGGATTTTAGTATATTCAAGATATGTGCAATCATTACCACAGTCAGTTTTAGAACATTTTCACCATCTAAAAATGCAAACACATACCCTTTAGCTATCAGTTTCTACCAAGCCCAAGGAAAACACTGATTTTATTTCTATCTATAGATTTCCCTATTCTGGACATTTCATATGAATGGAGTTTTATAATATGCAATCTTTTGTGACTGGTCTTTTTTTACTTAGTGTAATGTTTCCATTCATGTTGTGGTATGTATCACTACTTCATTCCATTTTTATGCTCAGATTATATTCCGTTGTATGGATATTCCACATTTTGTTTATCCATTCATCAGTTGATTGCCATTTGGGTTGTTTTCATTTTTAGGGTATTATAAATCATGCTGCTATATATATTTGTGCACACATTTTTGTGTAGACATATATTTTCATTTCTTTTGGGTATATACTGAGGAGTGGGATGGCTGGGTCATAAGGTATCTCTATGTTTAGTTGTGTGAGGAATTGCCAGGCTATTTTCCAAGATGTCTGCATTGCTGACATTTCTACTAGCCAATGCTTGTTATTATCTGACTTTGATACCAGCCAATCTAATGTCTGTGAAGTGTATTTCATTGTGGGTTTGATTGACATTTCTTTTCTAACTATTTATGCTGAACATCTTTTCATGTGCTTACTGGTTATTTGTATATTTTGGAGAAATGTGTATTTGAATTGTTTGCCCATTTTAAATTAGTTCACTTGTCTTTTTATTACTGAGTTATATGAGTCCTATATATATTGTGAATACATGCCCCTTATCAGATGTATAAATTGCAAATATTTTCTCTAATTCTATGGGTCATATTTTCACTTTTTTTAATGGTGTCCTTTAGAGCAAAAAGGTTTTTACTTTGGTGAAGTCCTTTTTTTTTTTTCTTTCCTTTATCACTCATGCCTTTAGTGTCATTATCTAAGAATCCTTTTCCAAATCCCAGATCATGATGGTTTACCTCTATGTTTTCTTCTAACAGTTTTATAGTTTTAGTTCTTATGTTTAGGTCATGACCATTTTGAGTTAATTTTTGTATATGGTGTGAGTTCAGAGTCCAACTTCATTCTTTTGCATGTTGTCTCAACACTTGCTACCCTTGTTAAAAATCAATTGACCATTTATGTATGAGTTTATTTTTTGACTACCAGTTCTATTCCATTGATCTATATGTCTGTCCTTGTGCCAGCACCACCACTGTCTTGATTTTGTTGCTTTGTCTTAGATTTTGAAATCAGGATATGTGAGTCCTCCTACTTTGTTCTTCTTTTTCAAGATTGTTTCTGCTATTCTCAGCCCCTTGCAATTCCCTATGAATTTTAGAATCAACATGTCAATTTCTACAAAGTCAGCTGAGCTTCTGATAGGGATTGCATTGAGTCTGTAGAACACGTTGGGGAGCATCACCATATTAAGAACGTTAAGTCTTCTGATATGTGAACACAGAATGTTTCTCCAGTTATTTAGGTCTTTAATTTCTTTTAACAATTATTTGTATCTTGAATGGATTAAAAATAGAGCAGTATTGGGATAACTGAGAAAAGAAAAGAGAAGATCCACATAAGAGTGGGGGAGGTGTTCTGAGCAAAAAAAAAAAAAAATTTCAGAGAGTCATTTGCCTTATTTAGGTACCCTACACAAAGAAGGAGTTCTGTGAAATCAGACAAGGCCACTGATCCTTGCCTTTTTCTAAAAGTTCAGGAAAACCAATTTATATTAAACATTATCACCAGAAAATTATCAAGTTTAAAACCCATTCAAAGTTAGTATAAGAAAAAGGAGAATGAGTAGAATAAGTTTCCTACAGACAATGAATGGAATAAGATGCTCGAGGAGCAGATGCCTTAGATGCCTTAGAATAAGATGCTCATGGAGCAGGACTTCTATTTTAAAATGAACTTAAATCTATAAAGAAAATGATACAAGATGTGAAAGAACAATACACATCAGAATTAGAAAAACCCAAAATTGAGATGATAAAACTTATTAAAGAATGATATAAATGAAAAAATTCATTTTCAGAAATTAAGAATAAACTAGAAAAAATACAATAACAAATTAAGAAAACAGATACTGCTTTAAAAGAAGTACTGTAAAAGGAGGAACATTTATAAAACTACCAGAAATGAAATAATAAATATTGAATAAACAAAGAAGATCCACTTTACAGATCTAAAAACTCCCTGAAGAAGAAAACCAGAGAAAGGAAACAGAACAAATACTAAAACATAACTGGAGGAAACATTCCTGAAATAAACATTACAAAAAAAAAAAAAAACTTTTGGTGCTACATAATAAAAGGGCATACCACATGCTTAATATAAGAATATTGACCTAGAATAATCTATTTCAATACCTATTTTAATAAAATTCCTGGCCTTTACAGAATAAAAAACATTTCTTTGGTTATTTAGGCAAGAGTAGCAAGTGAATTATAAACAAAAGAAAATTAGGTTATCATTAGACTGACAGCAGTGCTTCATTACAAATCAAAATGGAGTACCTTATTTAAGATATTCAGTGAAAAAAAATGTTCACCAAAGAGTTAATATATAATAGAAATTACTTTCAAGTATAAAGGTCACAGACAAACTCTTATCTTAATTTAGGAAATATTGTTACCATGAGACCTTTCTAAGACTCCATTACTGAATGAGTTTTAAACAACCAAATGACTAGAGACAGCATAAGGGATTGTGTGAGCATAAAACATATTATTACTTGTACAACTAAGATAAAATGGGGACTAAAAGGACAGAAAAAGATACATAGTGTACAATTGCTGTATATTCAAACAATGTAGACACAGTACAAGTATAAAGTAGCGGGAGTTTAGGAACAACAAAAGCAAAAGTTTAACTGTTCTCAGTAAATATTTTGGTGGTAGTAGTATTATTATTGTTATTCTATGTATAATTTGAGATAAAGTAAATGGTCAATTATGATAAAATCTAATATGCTTATCCTCTGGGTCCTTGATAACTAAGATTCTTGGTGTGGAACGAAAGAAATAAAGATATAATGCAGAAAACATTACACAGAAATTATATAGTCCTGGACTTTAGTTGGAAATATGGGAGCTTCAGTGTAGAATAATTATATATTCAGTATTCTGTATAGAATTAGAATTATCACCATTTTCCATATGTAATTAATTAATGGCTCTGGGTCTTAACATCAACAGTTATTAACATCACATACACACACACACACACACACACACACACACACACACAAAACAACCAGACATTTTGTGCTTCCTAATATAAAAACACACCACCACCTGTAGGCTAGCCTATTGGACAGAATGTGATTCTTACCAAAATTCTGAATCCAGCAGCCAATTTGCAGAAAATATAGAGGACAAAGATACATGTTGAATTGTATCACAACTATGAGATCAGCAAAACCTATAATGTGGGAAAATCTACAAGATCTTTAAAGGCTAACTTATAAGTAATAAAATGGGATAAAGGGGAAATTTATAAACTAAAAGCTACTTAAAAGACATTTTTAAAAAGTGGACCAGACTAAATCACAGTGTCTAGGGATGCACACATGTATTGTAAAACATAAGAAGCACAAGAAACTGATTCCTACAGAAGTCAAGAGTAGTGCTTACTTTGTGGAGAGGTAGAGTTGAGATGGAAACAAGGCACATAGAAGAGTTCCTGGGGTAGATGGCCAAGTTGTATATCTTAACTTGGGTGATGATTACAAGTGCATTTGCCTCATAATATCTCATTAAACTATACATTTGTTTTGTGGGGTTTTTTTTTTGTGTGTGTGGTACGTGGGCCTCTCACCGCTGTGGCCTCTCCCGTTGCGGAGCACAGGCTCCGGATCGCAGGCCCAGCGGCCATGGCTCACGGGCCCAGCCGCTCTGCGGCATGTGGGATCCTCCTGGACCGGGGTACGAACCCGTGTCCCCTGCATCAGCAGGCGGACTCCCAACCACTGCACCACCAGGGAAGCCCCTGTTTTGTGTTTTTCTGTATCACTGTTTTACAAATTTTTTTTAAAAAAATTATTTTCTTTTCACTGTACAGTAATGAAGTAAGAAGTTTTAAAAAGGATGGTCAAAAACAGAAACAGCGTGTCATTGTTATGCCAGCTCTAAAAGAAAGTTCCCTGAGATTTTAATAATAATAATAATAATTTTTAAACATTCCAAACTACAATTAAATATGAGAATACTGTGGATAGCATGTCTAAAAAAAAAGAAAAAAATAAACTTGGGAGTATTGGAGTATTGGGGTAATAACAAATATACCTACAAGATTTTACTACACTAAGCAGAAAGTCTTTGTAAGGAAAGAATAGAGAAAGAGAATATAAGATCTACCAAGAAGAGAACCTAGCATTTTTATTTTTCCTGAATGTACTATTATGTTCCCTTTTTTTAGTACCTAAAATAGTCACCTTAATTAAGGCAAATTTATAGATTGTTAATTCTAAATGATACTTAGTTAATTTGGGGAATAAACATGAGTTAGTTGCTTAGTTTAGTCAAAATTGACCCAAGAAGGCAAAGTGTCTGTATTGGAGATATGGATAGGCAAACATTTGTCTTTTACAGTAGAAATTCATTTTGCCATTTAATAAGGAATATAATTTTTGCATTCAGCTGCATTTAGGTTGTAATAAGAAAACTTTTAATGCATAAATGCCCCTAACTTTTCTGTTTTCTTTGTTTGCCAAAGAACTTTTAGAATTATTTTCTTTCTTTTAATTTCCCCTTCCTGAACTCAGAGGAGAGTCCTAGTTTGACAGACTTTTTATGGAATTTGTAAAACAAAATTTGTAGGAGTAAAAGATGAGGATAAGTTTGTAGACTGGAGCTGGGTTGGAGTTTGAAGTGAGTGGTCCCTTGTGGTACATGAGTGTGGTGGAGAAGGGGCAAAGGTAGAATTTTTTTTTTTTTTTTTCCCCAACATGTGGGCCTCTCACTGCTGTGGCCTCTCTCATCGCGAAGCACAGGCTCCGGACACGTAGGCTCAGCAGCCATGGCTCACAGGCCCAGCCGCTCCGCGGCATGTGGGATCTTCCCGGACCGGGGCATGAACCCGTGTCCCCTGCATCAGCAGGTGGACTCTCAACCACTGCGCCACCAGGAAAGCCCAAGGTAGAACTTTTTAAATGTTCTGATCTATAGATCTCTTCACATTACTATAGTTACTTTGATGTTATTGCTGCTTTTAATTTCTGTATGTGGTTTTTAGACTTAGGCTGTTTTGGGGGTAGACCATTTGGAGAAGAAATTTACATGCAGGAAACATTCAAAAATAGACCCTTACATCAGTAAGTTATCATTGGGTTATATAAACCACTGCATACATAATGACTTAAAACAATTTATTTTTTCTCACTACCCTATTAGTTGACTAGGCAGTTCTCCTGATGTAGGCCAGGCTCTGCTGATCTTGGCTGGGCTCACTTCTGTATCAGCTAGTATAAGCTCTCCTTCTGGGGTTTGTCTGTTGGGACTTCAGCTTTCCTCCCTATATTCTCTCATCCTCCTGTGGGCTAGTATAGACTTAGTTTCATGGATGAGACAGAAATCCAGTGGAGACACAAAGTCTTTGAAGCCTGTGCTCAGAAGTGGCACACCTTCACTTCTGCTGATTTCTGTTAGCCGAAGTAAGTAGTAAACCCAGCTCAGATTCAAGGGGTGGTAGGAAAAAAAATAACCAAAACTCCACCTCTTGAAAAGAGGAGCTTATGAAGTCACAAAGCACAGGGTATGGAGACAGGAAGGCCAGTAACTGGGACCATAAATTAAATCCATCTACTACAATATTCTGCATCATTTAAGATTTAATTTTGTAAATATTATTCTAAGAGAATAAGAGCTTCAGCTTTCCAAGCTCTCATGTTTCAAGTTTCCTTTATAAATATAGAGGCATTTGATATGTAGTCATAGCTTATTTGTTATTTGAACATGTGAATGAGAATTAACAAAGTTAATTACAGAAAGCTCTTGACTGTTAGAGAATGAAAGTAGGGTTCAATGGGACACTAAAAATAAGTGGTTAAAAACTGGAACACATTATATTTGCATAAATCATTTAATTACTTTTGTAATTTTCATGCTTGTTTACTATATGCGTATGCATTTGAGTTTGGCCTTGAATAATAGAAAACCCACAGTAGCAGCCGTTTATACAAATTATAAGTTCATTTCTCTTATAGAATTCAATGTCAGGGGTCACAGCTATAAGGCATTCCATGGTGTTATATCTAGGCTTCTTTTTGTTCCACCATACTTTTAAAATAAACTCAATTTTGGAATAAGTTTAGATGTTAGGTAAAAGTTACAAACATAATACAAAAAGCTAATGTATATCCCTCATCAACTTCCCCCCCTGTTAACATATTACAATACAATGTAAGAAACCAACAGTGGTGCATTACTATTAACTAAAATCCTGACTTCATTTGAATTTACTTGTTTTTCTATTGATATATTTTTCTGTTCCAGGATCCAATTCAGGGTACCAAATGGCATTTATGTCTCATGCCTATGAAGTCTCCTCTGGTCTGTGACACTTTATCAATCTTTCCTACTTTTCCATGACCTTGATAGTCTTGAGGCATACTGGCCAGGTATCCTGTAGACTGTCTCCCAGGCTGTGTTTATTTGATTTTTTTCATGGTTAGACTGGGGTTGTTTTTTTGGCAAGAATATTAGAGGCAGAGTGCTTTTCTCATCACATCATATGAGTGGGCAGATGACATTATTGGTGATATTAACCATCACTTGGTCAAAGTAGTGTTTGCCAGGTTTCTCTACTCTAAATTTACTTTGCTTTTCTTTCTATACTCTATTCCTTGTTATCACATTACTAGGTCCAGTGTACCTTTAAGAGGGAAGGGATTAAACTCCACCTCCTGGAATGGGGAGACACTACATATATTAAATGGAAGTTTGTAAGAAGCAAGGAAGATTTATCTCTTCCATTTAATCACTTATTTAATTGCTTATTTATATTACTATGGCTCTTATTGATATTTATTTTATACTTTGGATTATAATCCAATACTATATTATTAATTTTGTGGCTCAAATTATTCCAGTTTTGACCTCTGGGAGCTATTTAAGTTTGACTTCAATTTTTCTATGACATGTCACCATCCTTCTGTTTTTTCTGAGGACACCCTTACATTATGGTACTTAAAGGCACTCCAGAATCACCTTATATTTTCCCTGTCCCCATTCTAGAGTAAGTCATTTTTCCAATAAGCCCTAGTTCCTTTAATGGAAATGATAATTAGAAACCAAAATCTGAATGCTAGGTGTGCTTGTTGCTTCTGAGGTGTTTCTGTTTCTAGGCTCTCTCAATAGATAGAACTAGGTAATTTGAATATATACTAGCCCATGTATACACAGGTATTTATAATTATTTCTTTATCTGTTCTATCTGTGTGTGTACACACACACACACATTTATATATTAGCTAAACATGAGTTTATTCTCATGTCTCTGACTCCAATCCAGTACCACATGGTTTATTCTAACCTTCCTTTCTTGCTTTTCTGTAACTTCCCTCTATGAGAGTAAGAAATTGGCTTCCACTATCTTCTACCCATTTATTTACCTGTACACACTATGCCTTTTTGATCTTATTGTGTAAGGTAAGAGCCTGCACATTGCAGGTAGTTTATTGGAGGTAGAGACAGAAAATTATAGGTAAAGAGCACATATGAAACTTCCTTTGAGAAAGGGTTTCTAGAAGCTAATCTGCAACTTCTGCTGAAATTCCATTAGAAAAAAATTAGTCACAAGGCCACACAAAGCTGAAAGGGAGTTTTGGAAATGTAATCTTTATCCTGGGAAGCAGAATGCCAAGCTTAAAAAACCAAAATCCAAAAACACCAGAAAAACAAAAAATTTAAAACAAAATAAAACAAAAAATTATTACTATGAAAGATGGGAAAATAAGGGAAGAAAAATTGGAAAATAGCTAAGAGTTTATCCTACACATTACCTGGATATTACCTCTCCAGAACATTATTATTATTATTTTAATGAATTAAGCGAGGAAAAGGAAATAGTCAATTTTGTAATTTATTTCAGAATAACTAAAGGTCATATAAATAGACTGGCACAATGAACTTTTGAATCTTTTATTTCCCTTCATTTTTGCCATTATCCATAGTCCAGTTGATTTAAGGAAAATGAACAAGTGATTAATTTGTTTAAAGTCAAAAGGGATCTAGGAATTAGGATGAAAAAGCCAGTATCTGCTGTCATTAAGGAGTCTGGAGAGACTATTTCATCATGTTGTCTAAAATTTTCTTTAAATGCATGAAAGAAGTAGTACTTTTATTTTTATATCACTGTTTCCCCTATTCTCCTAACAAGGATTTTGAGCAGTGACATTAATCTGTTGACCATTGCTGAATATATCAGATATGCTTCATAAATACACACCTGCTGTGCTGCTGAAAGAACCTGGTATTTTCTGATGCTCCATTGAATACAATGGACTGACAGCTTAAAAAGGCAGAATGAAAGAGAGGTAGGAGGGAAGTCCAAGAGTAAATGGGTTAATAATACACCATAATACATTCTTCACTGAAACCAGTTATTACTGAAAAGAATGAAAGGACAACAAAGTCTTAAATAAAGGCAATCTTATGAAATATAATAATACTAGAACTTGTGCTAAAATAGATATACTCCTCAGACTGAACTGATTAGAAACTCTTAAATTCATGGTTCTGTGACCTTTTATTTAAAGTCTGTGTTATTTAGAAATGACGGCCTTGAGTGTGAGGTAGCCAAGTTAGGCATAATACTTATACAATATTAAAATGCAAAGAAATTTTATCAGAAAAAAATTGGCATATTATACTCCCCTGTATAACATTACATTTTAAAAGTTTCAACAAAAGACCTATAAAACCTGTGTATAGCTGCATAATGACTCCCAATTGTTCTAAGAAATAGCTCAGTCCGTGAAAAACATTATAAAGAAATTTTGTTCAGCTGTGAATATATCTATTCCTTTGACATAGTCATAGCAATTCAAGCATGAGAATGAATACAAAATAGGCCTTACTAAACCTAAAATGGGATTTTTTCTGTGTTTTAAAATTATATGCCCCTTCTAAGAAGTGAGAATGTTTGGGGATCATTCAATTAAAGCTACTAGACACATGAAACTTTAAGGTGAAAGTATTCCAGTAATTAGTCTTTCTTTTGTAGTTATAGCTGTGGAAATGTACTTTCTTTTTTCTTTTTCCTTTGTAGTTTTTGAATATCTTACTACAACTTTCATACTGAAAAGCTCATGCGTTAAAAATAGTTGAAAATTCTACATTTAAACAGAATATACAGTGTCTACATCCCTCTATTATCGATTTATTTCAGGTTATTTTAGGTTTCAATTTATTATCATCTCAAATATGTATTAATTAACATGAGTGTAAATATCTATCTTCTTACAGAAAAATAACTTAGATTTTTTCAATTAGTAACAATAATGATGGCCACAATACTAAAAGAATCAAAAAATAGTTTTTCTACACACATTTTGTCAATTCTAGTTTCTTTGTTGGATTAAAAAAAATTATTTTTTAACATGCAAACATTTCTGAATTTTTTAAATACCCATAGAAATTATTGCAACCATAGGCTTTTAATAATTTTTTATATTACAAAAATATTACCCTTTTAGTAAGTTTTGGGGAATTACACTATAATTAATTACTTTAGTCCTTTTTTTACTCCTGGAACCATGCTATGATCTTCTTATTCAATGATGTTTAACTTTTCCATATACTTCCAGATGATTATTATATTTCCCCTTAAGCTTCACTTGGCTAAACTTATATATATTTATTTCTTTAATATTTGTTTCCTCTCCCAAGGAAAATCTCTCTGGCTTGTTCAGAGCTCCAAGGATTGTCCTCTGAATTTCTTTTCATTTCTCTTCATCTTTTGGTACTGATGTTTGACATCTCAGGTGTGATGATGGTAGGGGATAGCTGACTTTTAGCATTTTCCTATTTCTATGGTGTATATAGCCATACTAAGGTTATTTCAAGCTAAGAGATACACATTTGGCTTTTGAGAGGCTATGGAAGAAGGTTCCAGTTCACCACTGAATTTATCTATACCTCTTTGTTTGTGGTCAGTTGTTTCATAGTTTACTAGAATGTGCTATGATTATTCAAGACAGGTTGAGCACTATTGAAATAACTTTCTAGGCCCAAGATGGAGCCACTTTTGCCTGGGGTGTCATGTCAACAAACTGAGACTTGGATAACTTTCTTGTAAATGTTCCACTTGACCAGAAACTTGGTATATCCAGTCAGCTAATCCTCAAATGCCAGGCCAACTCTGGGCTTTCTTACTCCAGCCAATCATATATTTTCTATTTTTCTCTTCCTTGTTCTTTATTCTTTGTCCTATAAAAGCCTCCTGCCCTCCTTTTACACTTCTCTGAATGGAGACTGTTTCCATTATGAAGGGTTAAAGTTTGTTACTACCACTTAAATTGTCTTCTTTAATCAGTTTTAACACCACTATTAACTAAGTTTCCTTGAATTGCTTAAAGTATTTTCCTTTTATTCCCACTATATATGCATAATTTTCCACATTAGGACATGACTGGAAGTTGGACATTCTATCTCTGAATAGATATTATATGCTTTCAACCCAATTTCCTATTCTTTCAACAGTGTTTAACTCTTTATAAATTTCAGTATATCAAAACAAGACCATTATTGTATTATTTTCTTTATTTCTAGTATCTTTGATTTCTTGATTCAACAAACGAAGTGATTCTCTTCTAAATTACTTCTAGTCTTTCTCCCAGTCTTCTGACCACTTCTTTTAAGTCCCTCATCTCAGGCTCTTTCTTCCTCCTTTATCAGTCCTATACCTGAGTGCTTCTCATATTTTAGTGTACGAAGAACAAATGAAGAATGTTTAAAAATGTAGTGTCCTGGACCTAACAGATTCTGATTTAGTAGATTGCCCCCCACACCAGGAGCAGCATTTTTACAAGCACCAAGATTATTTTAATGTGGACGTTTCACGAACCACATTTGGATAAATACCACATAAATCGTATTATTCTCCTGTCTCATGTCCTTTCATTTGGTGATATTTTTCTCCCTAGCTTAAACATGCAATGGATTTAAAAATCTATATCTCAAAGCTTGTTCAAAGATGCTTACCAAACATCCTTTTTTAAAGTGTTGCAGAAGTTAGTATAATATTAAGACCACTTAGTTCATTGTAACAAAATCCTTTGTGTGCATCTCTCCACAAAAATATGTTTAGGCAGAACAAAATTTTCAACAGTTTCCCCCCAAAAGAAGAGAGAGAACTCACACAAAGAGTTAAAAACAATGTGGTTAAAAAAACCCAAACAAACAAACAGCAATGTATGATATCTAAATGTGGTATAGAATTGCTTTGAGTAGAGAATAAAGGAGTTATTTGTAGTGAGGTGGATGGACCTAGAGTCTGTCATACAGAGTGAAGTAAGTCAGAAAGAGAAAAACAAATACCGTATGCTAACACATATATATGGAATCTAAGAAAAAAAAAAGTCATGAAGAACTTAGGGGCAAGACGGGAATAAAGACACAGACCTACTAGAGCATGGACTTGAGGATATGGGGAGGGGGAAGGGTGAGCTGTGACAAAGTGAGAGAATGGCATGGGGACATATATACACTACCAAATGTGAAATAGATAGCTAGTGGGAAGCAGCCGCATAGCACAGGGAGATCAGCTCGGTGCTTTGTGACCACCTAGAGGGGCGGGATAGGGAGAGTGGGAGGGAGCGAGATGCAAGAGGGAAGAGATATGGGAACATATGTATATGTATAACTGATTCACTTTGTTATAAAGCAGAAACTAACACACCATTGTAAAGCAATTATACTCCAATAAAGATGTTAAAAAATATATATATTTTTTAATTAGTTCCCAGGTCTCTAGTTGTGCTGAAATGTCTTCATCATTGTTTGTATGTAGCATCTCACAAATGGGGAAAAAAAAGTGCTGTCAAATTACAGCACCTGGTTTAAAAACTTCAACGGTTCTGCCATGACTAGTTATGAGAGCTTAGTAAGTGCTTTCAGCATTCTAACCTTTCACATATCTATTCTTTTTTTTTTTAACGTCTTTATTGGAGTATAATTGCTTTACAGTGGTGTGTTAGTTTCTGCTGTACAACAAAGTGAATCAGCTATACGTATACATATATCCCCATATCGCCTCCCTCTTACGTCTCCCTCGCACCCACATATCTATTCTTGAAAGAGGCATGAAATTGTCTACATGTTCAGCCTGTACGTCCCTTACTAATCTAACTCAGGACTAATTAACTGCAGACTAACAGAGTTTTGGGGAGCTCAGTAAGAAAGCAAGATGCCTCACTAAATTGTCACTCATCCAGAATCCTTATCTTTTGAGCCAAATTGGTGCATCTCTTACATTAACACCTGCTCGTACGCTGGAAGCCGTTGCATTCCTACATCACAAGTCTCATCCTCACATGCAACCCTCCCCAATAAATTGAATGTATAAGCTAAGCCCATTAATGTTTTATGGTATATGTTGTTGTATTTTTAGCATTAGAATATACTCATTCAGATATTTTATTCATATTTTGACATTTTGTATCTAAATAATTTACTCATTTTGCAATGTATGTTGTGCTTGATATGGGATTTAGGTAAAATGAGATTTCTTTTTCAAAAGCCAATGAAATATTTTAACATATTATTAAATATTTTTACTTTCCTCACTAATTTTAATACTTTATGTTAGAATATTAACTATATACTGTTTTTATTCATGGTTGGCAATTTCTTCATTGATCTCTATCAATTTTTCTATCAATAACACACTGATTTAATTAGTAGTTTCATTTTCTGAGTCATTGTACCTCTCATTACTGTAAATTTACTATTTCACGTATCTATTACAGCCTTCTAATTATCCAAGAAAGTTTTTGAATATATTTTTAAAAATTGCAAAAAAAAATATTATCTGGGAAATTATATCAGACAGTTTAAATTTAGAAGTTATTTTACAAAGAATTTACAAATTCTTATCACTCAGTGATTCCTTGGTCTATATACATAAAATTAGGATTTTTAAGTTACTCTAATAGCACATCTTTTATAGGTAAGCGAAGCAATCTATAATAATTGTTATAACCAAGAGGGCTAAATATATGGCACTAGAGCCATGGGGTTGGACAGGCTGAGCAGACAATTATGAGGAGTCTTGGACCTCAGACTAGACATGAGGGGTAATGACAGTTTCACAGCAGATGGCAGGATGGAATAATAATAACCAGTGTAGACAAAGATACAGAACAAGAGCCAATCTCATCTTGCTTTCCAGCCCAATTATTAATATTATGTCATTTAACTCCAAGACTTCTAGAAATTGAGACTTAGGAATTTGAGGATAAGAGGAAAGTATGGGACAAATCCGAACTGACTAAATTTATTCTCAGTTGAGGAGGTTATATTTTTTCCAATTCATAGAATGGGAGCTTTGGACAGAAATTATAACATCTAATTTTGGCATGCTACCAATTTCTGGATGGAGGCTCAAAAACTTTAAGATTTCTTTTGGTAAACAAAACAAAACCAAATTTTGTATTAACGTTCAGTCTAATTCTCAACAGCATTTTTACAGTTTTACTAGGTTGGGACCCATCTTGGAATCAGTTAATATAAAAATCTTTTTCTTTTACAGACATAATTATTCCTGGCAAGTCACACATTCAACCTTCAACATAAAGTTTCAAAAAGACTTCTCCCACTCATTTATCAATGAAAGTTTCATGTTGGAACTAATTATTTTTAATTGACTATATAGAAGGTGACTTTTCCACATAGACAATAATTTTTGAGACTCTGAACCTCAGAGCACTAATTGTAACTTAATTAGTTTATACATTTGTTCAGTTCACGGTTTCAAGGCCCCTGCCCTATTTCAGAAATTACACATCCTTATCTGTAAAAAGAGAAAGATTAACTCACACATATTAAGCAGAGTTACTCATGGTTGCAAGTGATAACATAAGATGTGCATGAGCCTAGAATTTTAATTTTTATCGTGTTTAGACTTTAGCTGTTCCTTTAGGGAGAGGAGGATTCTGGATAGCCAGGACTTTTTTTTCTTTTTCTCTCTTCTTTTTTTTTAAGCTTTTTGTACTCCCACCTCCCATGTAACCTACATCTAAAATATTGGAATTTATCCTTTTTTTCCCCTGAATCAGGACTCTGTATCATTTTAAAGTGGATATGTAGATGTGTCTCTTGTTAACTGATGCTTCATGACCAAGTCAGCTGACAATTATTAATTGTATATGTCTCATTACCTTCCCAATGCCAGTTCTGTTTTCTGTTACAAATGCAGAAAAGCTGTCTCTTACTCTCAGACTTTTTTCATTTGCTTCTGCATGCCACCTAGATGATCCCTAAATGCTAGAAGCAAGCTCTAGAGGCTTTTCATTTCTTGTGAAGTCTGTGTAACAAAACTGAGCGGAAAGGGTACAAATTCTAAGCTAATCTTCCCACCATTGTGCTATCTCTTGCATCAAAGGAGATGTGAGGCCAAAAGAATGGAGAGATAACAAAATACCAGGGATCTTTAATTGCCCAGACAGTCATGTAAATATATCTAGGGTCCCATTAGCCCTCCATGGGCAATCCCTTTGTTTCCCAAGACAAGAGGAGAATGGGCTAATAAAGGAAGTGATAGAGGAAGAAGTTGCTAGAGTCTTTTTTTTTTTTTTTTTTTTTGCGGTACACGGCCCTCTCACTGTTGTGGCCTCTCCCGTTGCGGAGCACAGGCTCCGGACGCGCAGGCTCAGCGGCCATGGCTCACGGGACCAGCCGCTCCGCGGCGTGTGGGATCTTCCCGGACCGGGGCACGAACCCGTGTCCCCTGCATCGGCAGGCGGACTCTCAACCACTGTGCCACCAGGGAAGCCCTAGAGCCTCTTCACTTCAATTTTTTCTCTCTTCATTTTGAATGTATTGCCATGTAGCTTTCACATATCTTAGGAACATGAGCTGAGCAACTCAAGTCCATAAAGTCTGATGAGGTCCGCAATCTATAAAACTCCTTATTCCATATCCTCATCTGATGTTTTAGTTACATGTCAAAGTCAGAAGTAGATTCTTTTTCTAGGTCAGGTCTAATTTCAGAGGCAGAAATTTTAGGATAAAATATACCTAAAAGTAAGACAAAATATTTTATTCTTATCACTTTATTTCCTTCTAAAAACACTATTCCATGATTTTCATATTTTACAACATTGGTTTTAGTGCTCTTCTTATGCAGTGGACTTTTTCAAAAAAGTCCAGTTTGCTAACTGGGCCCTCCACATTTTATGGGGTAGCAGACAGAGGGTTTTGCCTACAAGTGGATTACTTTCTCAAAGGGAAGAAATATTTTAGATGTGTTATAACCTATCCCAGGGAGCATCCAATTATAACTCCACTACCTAATTAAAACAGGTTTAATGGTCAGGTTCTTACCTGTGCTTCGGTTTGAGCAGTAAAAGCAAGCTGATAGGATTTTTGAAGCAAGGTTTCCCACTGGAACTTTGCAAGCACTGCATGCTTCATTTATGGTAATTATATGAAATTTATCTTTGTGAGAAAAGTATACACATATCTTGGCATAGCTTTCTTGAGAAAAATAGGTAATAGGCACAATTTGTTACATCCATCCTTTTCCCCCGCCTCCTAAGAAAGATTAAAAAAAAAAAATGAGAATGAGTGTTAAGAAATTACAGACTTATAAAACATGATTTACCAAGGTCTCTTAGAACTCAGACTTTGAAGGAAGTTGTACCAACCCAAAAGAGTGTTAGGAAGAGACCCAGAGAGATATGGGTCTCTCACATGTGCTTTTCAGGAAAAAAAAATTGAGCAGCCCTCAGGTCATCAAATACATTAGGAAACGGCTCCATCGCCTCTCCACTTTATGTGCATTGCCTTTAAATCTCAGGCACTGGGCAGCTGGAAGTCTATTGCCCTATTTCTTTCTTTTGCGGGGGAAGGAGCAGATGGAATGCACTTTTCTCCTCTTTCTGGCTCCGCCTTCCCTTCCTTCACCTTCCTTTTCTCTTCCCCTCTCCTTCCTCAAGAATTAAAATATTTTTAATCAGCTTAAAATTTAAGCATCAAACTCTTAAAATGTTTCTTGACCTAGGCAGAGCACAGATTGTTTTTAGGCTGGTGAAAATACTCTGTATGATGTTACAATGATGGATATATGTTATTATGAATTTGCCTAAACACATAGAATGTACAACACTAAGCGTGAACTCTAAGGTAAAGGATGGACGTTAGATGATTATGATTTGCTAAAGTGGATTCATCCTTGCTGAAAAAATAAAAACTCACCATTCTGGTGAGTGATGTTAGTAACAGGAAAGGCAATGCATGTGTGGAGGTATGAGGTTTATGGGAAATCTCTGTACATCCCTCTCATATTTGTTCTAAACCTAAAATTTCTCTAAAAATATAGTATATATATTAAAAAAAAAACCTCTCCTGACCTTCAATACAACTGTTATCTTAAAGGGTTTCATCCTGAAAGATAAACATAAACATGAACAAAACTTTTTGCTAAAGGAACAATATTTGCACATTTTAAAAATGATAGAATATTAGAAACCTTCTTCTTTCACATTAGTTTTGTGCTTTTAAATTGATTATGTAATTCATAAGGTCAAAAAGCATGTTGATGGATTGCTTTGGTAAATATTTAGTGACATAGATAAAGGTTCATAACACATTAAAAGACTAAAATGTACACTTACAAAACATTAAGCTAATTCCACTTTTATTGAAAAATATAGATATACATGTAAAATGCATATATTTATCTTCATATATTTATATGGGACATGATACATTAAAATTTGGGCGGGATGGCATGATTATTTGTAATTATTATTTTGTCGTGATATTTCTCTGTAGTTGTATGTATTTTACAATAATTAACTATTCTTATAACAGCTAACACAGTAACATTTTTAAATGACATGTGTATCTATAAAAGAGAAGATACAAATATAACTGAACAAAGATTAAACATATATTTATGGCAAAAGACATCATAAGAAGGTAATAAACAGAGGGAAATATTTGCAATACATGTGATCATCTAGGAATTAATGACCAAAATATACAGAGAGCTTTTGCAAATTGATGGGGAAAAAACCGCTCCAACATGAAAATGGTCAAAAGATAAAAAGAGGAAATTTATAAAAGAGCAAAATTTAAATAAACAACCATACAACAACATCAGGAAAATAAAAATTAAAGCAACAGTGACATATCAATTTTTGTTTATCATGTTGGCCCAAACACAAACATGTTAAAACCCAGTGCTAGCAAAGATGTGAATTACTACAGTACACCTGAAAGATAATCTGACAATACCTATGCCAAGAGAAAAAATGAACATTACCTTTAAATTATTTTGATACATATGAGAAAGATATAAATGCATTAGTACAGAAGGATATGTGTATTATGTTTGTATTTGCATAACGTGGAGAAAATTTTCTGAATTTGGGACATGCTCAAGCATTATCTTCTTTACCATACCCCTTTTCTCCCTATTATCTCATATCAACTCAGTTTTGACATACATAAGATCATTTTGCTTTTCTTTATGTGTTCTAACTCTTTTTTGTACTTTTCCATGTCTTTTTCTTTCTGTGCTTCATTATAGATAATTTTCACACAGACCTATAAGAGTTTCTAATTTTCTCTCTCCATCTGTGTCTATTCAAATCATTTCGGGTTCTAATTTAAACTGCTATGTATTTTTTAAAATTATGTAAAAATTATTTAACTCTTTCTCAAGCTTCCTAATCAATTTTGACAAGTATGTTGCCTATACATCATATATTCTATACTCTTTTTTATATTTTAAACACTTTTAGCATTCTTATTTTTATATCATTTATACTGATGTAAATATACAGATGTTACTGTCTGTATTACCTTTGAGTCTGATTCCAAACTTGTTTTCTATTTACTATTTTGTTATTTTATTTATTTATTTATTTATTTATTTTATACAGCAGGTTCTTATTAATTATCTTTTTTTTTTTAGTTAACGTTCATCACTATATTTTTTAAACATCTTTATTGGAGTAAAATTGCTTTACAATGGTGTGTTAGTTTCTGCTATATAACAAAGTGAATCACCTATATGGATATATATATCCCCATATCACCTCCCTCTTGCATCTCCCTTCCACCCTCCCTATCCCGCACCCATCCAAGTGGTCACAAAGCACCGAGCTGATCTCCCTGTGCTTTGCAGCTGCTTCCCACTAGCTATCTGTTTTACATTTGGTAGTGTATATATGTCCATGCCACTCTCTCACTTCATCCCAGCTTACCCTTCCCCCTTCCCATGTCCTCAAGTCCATTCTCTACGTCTGCGTCTTTATTCCTGTCCTGCCCCTAGGTTCTTCAGAACCGTTTTTCTTTTTAGATTATATATATATGTGTTAGTGTATGGCATTTTATTTTCTCTTTATGACTTACTTCACTCTGTATGACAGACTCTAGGTCCATCCACCTCACTACAAGTAACTCAGTTTCATTTCTTTTTTAGGCTGAGTAATATTCCATTGTATATATGTGCCACAGTTCTTTATCCATTCATCTGTTGATGGACACTTAGGTTGCTTCCATGTTCTAGCTATTGTAAATAGAGCTGCAGTGAACTTTGTGGTACATGACTCTCTTTGAATTATGGTTTTCTCAGGGTATATGCCCAGTAGTGGGATTGCTGGGTCATATGGTAGTTCTTTTTTTAGTTTTTAAGGAACCTGCATACTGTTCTCCATAGTGGCTGTATCAATTTACATTCCCACCAACAGTGCAAGAGGTTTCCCTTTTCTCCACACCCTCTCCAGCATTTGTTGTTTGTAGATTTTTTGATGATGGCCATTCTGACCGGTGTGAGGTGATACCTCATTGTAGTTTTGATTTGTTGATTTGATAGAAATGTCTATTTCGGTCTTCTCCCCATTTTTTGATTAGGTTGTTTGTTTTCTTAATATTGAGCTGCATGAGCTGTTTATATATTTTGGAGATTACTCCTTTGTCCGTTGATTCATTTGCAGATATTTTCTCCCATTCTTAATGTTGTCTGTTTGTATTTTTTATAGTTTCCTTGGCTGCGCAAAAAGCTTTTGTTTCATTAGTATAAAATGATACTATACATAGATAATCTTAAAGATGCCACCAGAAAACTACTAGAGCTAATCAATGTATTTGGTAAAGTTACAGGATACAAAATTAATGCACAGAAATCTCTTGCATTCCTGTACACTAACAGTGAAAGATGAGAAAGAGAAATGAAGGAAACAATCCCATTCACCATTGCAACAAAAAGAATAAAATACCTAGGAATAAACCTACCTAAGGAGGTAAAAGACCTGTACTCAGAAAACTGTAAGACACTGATGAAAGAAATCAAAGGTGATACAAACAGATGAAGAGATATACCATGTTCTTGGATTGGAAGAATCAATAATATGAAAATGACGATGGTGCCCAAAGTAATCTACAGATTCAATGCAATCCCTATCCATTTACCAATGGCATTTTTTACAGAACTAGAACAAATAATCTTAAAATTTGTATGGAGACACAAAACACTCCGAATAGCCAAAGCAATCTTGAGGGGAAAAAACGGAGCTTGAGGAATCAGAATCCCTGACTTCAGACCATACTACATAGCTACGGTAATCAAGGCAATATGGTACTGACATACCATAAAACAGAAATATAGATCAATGGAACAGGACAGAAAGCCCAGAGATAAACCCACATACCTATGGTCAACTAATCTATGACAAAGGAAGCAAGGATATGCAATGGAGAAAAGACAGTCTCTTCCCTAGGTTGTGCTGGGAAAACTGGACAGCTACATGTAAAAGAATGAAATTAGAACACTTCCTAACACCATACACAAAAATAAACTAAAAATGGATTAAAGACCTAAATGTAAGACCAGACACTATAAAACTCAACTCTTAGAGGAAAACATAGGAAGAACACTCTTTGACATAAATCACAGCAAGATCTTTTTTTTTTTTTTTTTTTTTTTTTTTTGCGGTACGTGGGCCTCTTACTGTCGTGGCCTCTCCCGTTGTGGAGCACAGGCTCCGGACGCGCAGGCTCAGCGGCCATGGCTCACGGACCTAGCCGCTCCGCGACATGTGGGATCCTCCTGGACTGGGGCACGAACCCGTGTCCCCTGCATCGGCAGGCGGACTCTCAACCACTGCGCCACCAGCGAAGCCCTGCAAGAGCTTTTTGACCCATCTCCTAGAGTAATGGAAATAAAAACAAAAATAAACCAATGGGACCTAATGAAACTTCAAAGCTTTTCGCAGCAAAGGAATCTATTTATTATTCTGTATCATTTGTTAATTTAAAAATGTTTGTAGTTTGTCATTGTAATTTTATGTTCCTTTGAACTGTATATATAGGAATAATTTGAATTCTGGGTTTAATATACTTTTTTCTCCAAAGGGATATTCCTTATTTCTGCTAAAGTGCCATCATATACTTTCAAACTAAAACTATTTAAAACTAAATTTTGTGTGTGGATTCCTTGGGCCCATGCTGGGAGTATAGTTTGTAGTTAGATATTCTTAGAGGAGACATTTCTTTCCTCTTTCTTTCCCTTTCTTCTCTCACTGTTTCTCTCCATGGTTAGGCAAAATAAGACAGCTGAGGTATCCCCCTTCATCTCCCTCTACAGGCGGGGATATATTTTTCTAATTCACCCACTGAGGGTAATGGCTTCCAGGGGTTCTAATTTACACAGGGTTTTCATTGTTTTCCCCTTTCACTTGAGTTATTTGGCTTTGTCCTCTGTCTCCTGCACAAGACCAATTAATCTACAATCTCTAGGTCAGCATGCATAGTCTGAAGCTACCAGGCAAACACTACAAGCTTAACTCTTGGATTTTTATTGTCTCTTATCTTTCATCTACCAATCTAAGGATATGACTGGGACATTTGTGTTTCTATTCTCAGAGAGTTTTCTAGGTCAAAATCAGAAACAGATTGAAGGCTGCCTTTCTTCTCCCTCTGACTTTTTGAAAGTTATACCTTCTTAAAGTCTCTGCTCACTGTTCTTGCAGGAAAAGATAAAGAAATCAGTGCTCCTGAGTCAACTAGTGAGAGCAGTGTGTCCCCAGACTAAGCCGAAAACCAGTGTAGTTAACTTCCTCAGGAGATTGCACCTCTATCCCTTGGAAGCATCTCAGGGGCCAAAAGGTTCACCTAACAATCGTGTTTCCTTTGCAATGAGATTTACAGACTTGTTGAGGATTCCTAAACACAAATGGGATGCAGTGGCATAAAGAAGTGTCTTGGATTTTTATGCATGAGAACCTAGGATTGGAAGACCCCATATAACTGATATTTCTTTTATCATTAGCCAGAGAAGCTGGGGAACAGTGTCGGGAAAGTGAAAAGGCTAGATAGATTTGGATTTTAAATAATTTATGTAATATGACAAATGTTATTTATTTCTGTACATCTCATTCATACCTGCAGTTGTTTTCACATGCTCACTCCTTAGTACGGTGATCCTCCTTGAAGAGAACTGTTTATTGTCTTGTTCATGTGCTCTTACATGTTCCGGAAGCAAAGATCTTATATGTCCCAAGACATATACATATGGGATAATTGTGTATGCTGACCTCATATCCAGATTTTTATAGAGATTGTATTATGCTCCATGTTTTACAGTAGTTACCTACCTTAACCTTCCATTGACTAGTTAAAGCAGTACAACTGTTAGAATATATGTAAATTTTATTTACAAATTGATTAGAATTTGGCGACACAGCTGTAAAATTCAGAAGTATACAGTGCATTGGCAAAGAGCAGGTTACAGCAATCATTATAGCTTCAGGCCATGAATTGTTTCCTTTCTCTCCATCTATTATCTCTGAAATTTTCTGCTTACCTGAAATACACTAAACAGATTTTTAAAACTGACTAGTCTATTGTAATTCATTTCCATAATTTAAGACAGCTCTGGTGATTTTGTACAAATAGTGAGGAGAAATGAATTCTAGTTCAAAATCATAATTCCCTGGATATATAGTAGGTCTTTTCATTTGTAAAGCGAGGCATGGTAATCCCCTATTTATTTCACAAAGTTATTTATTTATTTATTTTTAAATATCTTTATTGAAGTATAATTGCTTTACAATGGTGTGTTCATTTCTACTTTATAACAAAGTGAATCGGTTATACATATACATATATTCCCATATCTCTTCCCTCTTGTGTCTCCCTCCCATCCTCCCTATCCCACCCCTCTAGGTTGTCACAAAGCACCAAGCTGATCTCCCTGTGCTATGTGGCTGCTTCCTAGTAGCTAACTGTTTTACATTTGGTAGTGTATATATGTCTATGCCACTCTCTCATTTCGTCCCAGCTTATCCTTTCCCATACCTGTGTCCTCAAATCCATTCTCTACATCTGTGTCTTTATTCCTGTCCTCACCCTAGGTTCTTCAGAACCATTCTTTTTTTTTTTTTTTGTAGATTCCATACATATGTGTTAGCATACAGTATTTGTTTTTCTCTTTCTGACTTACTTCAGTCTGAATGACAGACTCTAGGTCCATCCACCTCACTACAAATAACTCAATTTCGTTTCTTTTTATGGCAGACTAATATCCCATTGTATATATGTACCACACTTCTTTATCCATGCATTCATATGTCGATGGACACTTATGTTGCTTCCATGTCCTGGCTATTGTAAATAGAGCTGCAATGAACACTGTGGTACATGACTCTTTTTAAATTATGGTTTTCTCAGGGTATATGCCCAGTAGTGGGATTGCTGGGTTGTATGGTAGTTCTATTTTTAGTTTTTTAAGGAACCTCCATACTGTTCTCCATAGTGGCTGTATCAATTTACATTACCACCAACAGTGCAAGAGTGTTCCCTTTTCTCCACACCCTCTCCAGCGTTTATTGTTAGTAGATATTTTGATGATGGCCATTTTGACTGGTGTGAGGTGATACCTCATTGTAGTTTTGATTTGCATTTCTCTAATGATTAGTGATGTTGAGCATCCATTCATATGTTTGTTGGCAATCTGTATATCTTCTTTGGAGAAAGGTCTATTTAGGTCTTCTGCCCATTTTTGGATTGGGTTGTTTGTTTTTTTGATATTGAGCTGCATGAGCTGCGTCTAAATTTTGGGGATTAGTCCTTTGTCAGTGGCTTCATTTGCAAATATTTTCTCCCATTCTGAGGGTTTTCTTTTCATCTTCTTTATGTTTTCCATTGCTGTGCAAAAGCTTTTGAGTTTCATTAGGTCCCATTTGTTTATTTTTGTGTTTATTTCCATTTCTGTAGGAGGTGGGTCAAAAAGGATCTTGCTGTGATTAATGACATAGAAAGTTCTGCCTATGTTTTCCTCTAAGAGTTTTATAGTGTCTGGCCTTCCATTTAGGTCTTTAATCCATTTTGAGTTTATTGTCGTATATGGTGTTAGGGAGTGTTCTAATTTCATTCTTTTACACGTAGCTGTCCAGTTTTCCAAGCACCACTTATTGAAGAGGCTGTCTTTTCTCCATTGTATATTCTTGCCTACGTTGTCAAAAATAAGGTTACCAGGGCTTCCCTGATGGTGCAGTGGTTGAGAGTCCGCCTGCTGATACAGGGGACACGGGTTCGTGCCCCGGTCCGGGAAGATCCCACACGCCGCGGAGCGGCTAGGCCCATGAGCCATGGCCAATGAGCCTGCGCGTCTGGAGCCTGTGCTCCGCAACGGGAGAGGCCACAAAAGTGAGAGGCCTGCGTACCGCAAAAAAAAAGATAAGGTGACCATATGTGCGTGGGTTTATCTCAGGGCTTTCTATCCTGTTCCACTGATCTATATTTCTGTTTTTGTGCCAGTACCATACTGTCTTGATTACTGTAGCTTTGTAGTATAGTCTGAAGTCTGAGAGCCTGATTCTTCCAGGTCCATTTTTCTTTCTCAAGATTGCTTTGGCTCTTCAGGGTCTTTTCTGTTTCCATACAAATTGTGAAATTTTTTGTTCTACTTCTGTGAAAAATCCCAGTGGTAGTTTGATAGGGATTGCATTGAATCTGTAGATTGTTTGGGTAGTATAGTTATTTTAACAATGTTGATTCTCCCAATCCAAGAACATGATATATCTCTCCGTTTCTATCATCTTTATTTTTTTTCATCAGTGTCTTATAGTTTTCTGCATACAGGTCTTTTGTCTCCTTAGGTAGGTTTATTCCTAGGTATTTTATTCTTTTTGTTGGAATGGTAAATGGGAATGTTTCCTTAATTTCTCTTTCAGGTTTTTCATCATTGGTGTATAAGAATGCAAGAGATACCTGTGTATTAATTTTTTATCCTGCTGCTTTACCAAATTCATTGATTAGCTCTAGTAGTTTTCTGGTAGCATCTTTAGGATTCCCTATGTATAGTATCATGTCATCTCCAAACAGTGACAGTTTTACTTATTCTTTTCCAATTTGGATTCCTTTTATTTATTTTCTTCTCTGTTTCCTGTGGCTAAAACTTCCAAAACTATGTTGAATAATAGTAGTGCGAGTGGGCAACCTTGTCTTCTTCCTGATCTTAGTGGAAATGGTTTTAGTTTTTCACCATTGAGAATGACATTGGCTGTGGCTTTGTCATATATGGCCTTTATTATGTTGAGGAAAGTTCGCTCTATCTCTACTTTCTGGAGGGTTTTGTCATAAATGGGTGTTGAATTTTGACAAAAGCTTTTTCTGCATCTATTGAGATAATCATATGGTTTTTCTCCTTGAATTTGTTAATATGGTTTTTCACATTGATTGATTTGCATATATTGAAGAATCCTTGCATTCCTGGGTTAAACCCCACTTGATCATGGTGTAGGATCCTTTTAATGTGCTGTGGGATTCTGTTTGCTAGTATTTTGTTGTGGATTTTTGCATCTGTGTTCATCAGTGATATTGGCCTGTAGTTTTCTTTCTTTGTGACATCTTTGTCTGGTTTTGGTATCAGGGTGATGATGACCTCATAGAATGAGTTTGGGAGTGTTCCTCCCTCTGCTGTATTTTGGAAGAGTTTGAGAATGATAGCTGTTAGCTTTCCTCAAAATGTTTGATAGAATTCCCCTGTGAAGACATCTGGTCCGGGGCTTTTGTTCGTTGGAAGATTTTTTTTTTTTTTTTGCGGTACGCAAGCCTCTCACTTTTGTGGCCTCTCCCGTTGCACAAGAGCACACACAGGCTCTGGATGCACAGGCTCAGCGGCCATGGCTCACGGGCCCAGCTGCTCCACGGCATGTGGGATCTTCCCAGACCCGGGGCATGAACCCATGTCCCCTGCATCGGCAGGCGGACTCTCTACCTCTGTGCCACCATGGAAGCCCCTGTTGGAAGATTTTTTAATCACAGTTTCAATTTAAGTGCTCGTGATTGGTCTGTTTATATTTTCTATTTCTTCCTGGTTCAGTCTAGGAATGTTGTGCTTTTCTAAGAATTTGTCCATTTCTTCCAGGTTGTCCATTTTATTGGCATATAGTTGCTTCTAGTCATCTCTCATGATCGTTTGGTATTTCTGCAGTGTCAATTTTTACTTCTCCTTTTTCATTTCTAATTCTCTTGATTTGAGTCTTCTCCCATTTTTTCTTGATGATTCTGGCTAATGGTTTATCAATTTTGTTTATCTTCTCATAGTTCCAGCATTTACTTTTATTGATCTTTGCTATTGTTTCCTTCATTTCTTTTTCATTTATTTCTGATCTGATCTTTATTATTTCTTTCCTTCTGCTTACTTTGGGGTTTTTCTTTTTTTTTTCTTCTATCTCTAATTGCTTTAGGTGTAAAGTTAGGTTTTTTATTTGAGATGTTTCTTCTTTCTTGAGGTAGGATTGTATTGCTATAAACTTTCTTTTAGAACTGCTGTTGCTGCATCCTATAGGTTTTGGGTCATTGTTATTTCATTGTCATTTTTCTAGGTATTTTTTAATTTCCTCTATGATTTCTTCAGTGCTCTGTTAGTTATTTAGAAGTGTATTTTTTAGCCTCCATTGAGCAGTCTTTGATAACCAATTATGATGTCAAGTTGTTTGAAGGGGAAGATGATTTAATGTCTTATTTCTGATATAGAGGGTCAAGAGACCAAGACATATATTTTGGAATTTGTTGAAGATATGCTTGTGAGCTTCTTAATGAAAAACTGGTCTGGGTTCAGAGAGCTGAAGTGAAGGCTTCTTTTACTCCATATTAAAATTGATTCAGTAACCCACAGTCCTAGTGACTGTCCTCATCATTTATTTAGACTTGTTTTATTGAAACATATAAGTAGCCAGTTCTTTTCAAAGTAAGAGGAGAAAAATAAAAGACCTAAGAATTCTCCATTTTTTCCTTTATATGAAGTGTGGTTTCCCAAGCTCAGCACCAATGACAACTGTTCTACATAATTATTTGTTGTTAAGGCAGTGGGTCGGGAGAGGGACAGGTTGGACAGTGGTAAGGAGAGGGGTATCCTGTACACTGCAGGATGTTTAGCAGTATCCCTGGCCTCTATCCACTAAATGCCAGCAACCTCTCCATTCATGACAACCAAAAATATTTCTTGCCATTGCCAAAATTTCCCCGAAGGCAAAATCACCCACAGTTAAATACCTCTGATATAATTATAATCAGAATTTGCCTTATATAATAGGTTATGCTAACTGGCAGAACTAGGGATGGCATATAATAGTTAACCAAGTGACATGTTTTATTATAGCCTTAGCCTTGTTCACGCCCTTAGATATTGGTAACTTCATCTTGGAACCATTAGTTCCTCAACTGTTCTTACTCTAGTAAAATAAGGAGGTTTTTGCTAGGTGTGTGAGAAGAGGTTTTTGTCCAATGAGAATGAAGCAATGGTATTTGGCCCATAAATAAAGTTTACACTCATAAAGAATCAAAGATAGACAGGAAGTTATCTCCTCTCTGAAAATTCCCTTGGAAAGCCTTCTCAACAAGCCAACCCTGGTACACTCCAGAAAAATAAGGTAACCAAATTTCCCAATTTGCCTGGAACACTGACTTGCTTATGCTTGTTGCTCCTGATTGGTTATTAAGAATAAATTCCTCTCACTCTCAAAAGTGTCTTAGTTCAGGACAAGAAGTTAAAAAATATAACCCTTTATCAGTGGTAGTCTACTACTTTTGAACTAGCCATAGTTCTTGGCCTCTTAATTATCCCAGAAAGACCTACTACAACTCATTGCAGGTAACAATTGGACAGGCAGTTTTGTCTGGAATTTAAGAGCATGGACTCTGGAGTCAGAAAGTCTAAGCTCAAATTCTAACCCCATCACTTACTAGCCACGATACTTTGGCTCTTAGTTTCCTCATCTTTAAAATGTGGTTTATAATAACAGTTGCTTCCTCATAAGATCACATACATAAACTACTTAAATTACATATAAAATAACATGCATAAAATACTTAGAACATTCCGCGACATAATGCTATTACATTTTTGGCTCATAATATCTTGACCCTTGTCTCTTCTACTGTGCACACTGGAAAAAAAAAAAAAAGGTGTGGGAGACTATACACATGTTTTTCCTTGTAATCTGAAATTGTGCCATCACCTTACTCATTAAATAGTTCTGATGTTTTCCAGTTGCTTGTTTCAATAAAATTTGAATCACATTGCACTTGGTCATTTATAAGTGGTTTTTCTGTACTTAATAATAATTTCATTTGTGTTTATATACTTTTCAATATCACATTTAGATTATTATTATTAATGCTATTACATTATACACTTTTCTTCCTGGAGAATAAATTTCAATATTTATCTGGTCAGGAGTTGGGAAATGAATGTAGACTTCTAAAATAGCCCCCAGTGATCCTTACCTCCTGATATTCATACTTCTGTGTAATCTTTCACCTTAATACGGGTTTACTGGCTTGCTTCTAACTGGTAACATATTGCAAAGGTAAAGAGATGTCACTTCTGTGATTAAGTTACTAAAGATTGTGATTTCCATCCTATTAGCAGATGCTCTGTGCTAGTTCCTCAGCTTATAGGTTTCGACGGAGAGAACTTCCACGTGGAGAGGGCTACGTGTCAGAGAACTGAGGCTTTCAGTCCAACAACCCATGAAGAAATGAATACTACCAAGAACCACACGAGCTTGGAAGTGGATCCTTTCCCAGGCAGGTTTCGAGATGACTAAAGACAGAGGATTCCTTGATTACAGTCTGTGAGAGTCTCTGAAGCTGCAGGCCCACATTCCCATTCAGTACAAACTGTGAGATAACAATTATATGCTCTTTTAAGCCTAGTTTTTTGACAATATAATATGCAGCAAAAGCTAATTCATTTAAAAAAAGAAGAGAGAGAGAATGTGGTACATATGCTCATAAGCTATTCTTACCTAAAAGTACATTCAACTAAAAATAAACTCGTTGCCCGTGCTCCATATGTCCTTTATCTCATTGACATCATCCTAACCTTGATTTTTCATGTAAACCTCTGTTTAAAACTTTTAAAGAAATTTTGGTATGAAAGTGAACAGAAAGTGGAGCAGTGGGAATAAGGGAGGCCTTGTTTAGTTTTTGTTTGTTTTGCTTTGAGAGAGGAGATCCTAGGCTTAAGTGAATAATCCAGGAAGAGGGTGAAATAGATGGCAATGGAGGTGGAAGAGGGACAAGCAGAAGAGAAATTCTTAAGAAAGCAAGCTGGGATGGCATCCAGAGGAGCCTAGAAGGAGGAATCCATCTTTGACTGGAGGGGCAATACTTTAGCCCTCACTTCACAGAAGGTGAGAAAGAGGGGTAAATATTTAGGCATGCTGGCAATTTTGCTGATGATCATAAAAGGGAATTCATGAATCAGTGTATGTAATCTGTATATTACCAATATGAAATGACTTGAATGTAATAAAATATAACTGATGAACTATATAGACATAATTAAACCTATTTCTAATGAAATAGGAAATATTGTGAACCTGTCTGTTTTACTTGGGGAGAATACAAATACAGATGGTCCCTGACTTTTGATTTTTCGACTTTACAATGGTGCAAAAGCAATAAGCATTCAGTAAAAACCATGCCTCAGACTTTGAATGTTCATCGTTTTCCAGGCTAGTGATATTCAGTAGGACACTCTCGTGATGCTGGGCAGTGGCAGCATCTGCAATTCCCAGTCAGCCATGCAATCACGAGGGGAAATAACTGATACACTTACAAGCATTCTGTACCCTTACAACCATTCTGTTTTTCACTCTCAATAAACTACTTTATTCAATAAACTGCTTTATTATAAAATATGCTTTGTGTTAGATGAGTTTGCCCAACTGTAGGCTAATGTAAGTGTTCTGAACATTTAACATAGGCTAGGCCAAGCTACGATGTTTGGTAGACTAGGTATATCATATTAAATGCATTTTCAACATACAATATTTTCAACCTATGACGGGTTTATTGGGACATAACCCCATCTTAAGTCGACAAAGATCTGTATACTACTCATGGGTGCCATCTTCTATGTTCCACCTTGTAAACATTTTTAGCATGTGAGGAAATACAAGGAAGATGTATGCTTTGATCTGCCATCAGAAATAATTAAGTACTGAAACTGAATCAGTACTGAATGTGCAGGCAAAGAGCAAGCTAAAATTGAACGTGTACCTTTGAAGAGCTACTGATGTTTTAACTTAGCCTCAAACACTGCTATTTATTCATGCTGTCAATTTGTGTTATCCAGTTACAACGAATCAGCTTTATCCTCACCTTTGATCCCTGAGGGCACTGAAAAATACCTTCTTGCATATGATCTCAAGAGGATTTCATCCTAATCTCATTCTCTAAGGCAGCTGGCTTCATGCCCAGATACCCCGAAATGCAGGTCAGTTGGTGAAATGGTCATGTTCTCATTTCCACAAAGAGCAAATGATGCCCTTTTGCTGTGTATGGACTTCCCAGGCATGTAAAAATCTATCCTGGGTAGAAAGAGACAAATGGAAATAGAAAGGTTCATGGCAAAAGTGCATAATATACTGAAGAGTTTCCCCAATGTCAGTGTATTTGCCATTGCCCTCTACGATGGCATTGTAATCAAGAGGCAGTGAAATGAGAGCACACTGACTGGTTCATAATTTTTTTAATGTCAATATTAAAGAACTGTCCTTTATTATGATTATTATAATTTCTGTGTTTTTGTGCTAAAATATATTTTATATATTTCATTGTACAAAGTTTGGGCAATAGTAATTTTGTTCATACCATTCCTGACAAAATTAAATTTGTCAACCCTATCATGAAATCCAAATATTTGGGAAATACTAATCTTGGCTAAGATGGATGTTCAGTTTTACTTTATAGCAGAGTGGTGAAGAAAGTGTGCTTTGTAGTCAGATTGTGTTCATATTACAGCCCCAGGAATGGCACTGGGACATTGGACAGTTTACTTACTTAGTCTATTCCTTAATCTCCTCAGATATAAAATAGCCTAATGAAAGGAACTAAGCTCATGAGTGAGCAATTAATTCATTCATAAATATATACAATATCTGGCAAGGAGGAAGCATGCTCCGTCAGGGTAGTCTATTATCATCTTAAAGCACTGAAACTCTCTTAGCACAATTATAATTAATGTTTATTAATTAATGTTAATTAATTTAATGTAACAGCAATGAAGCTCTGGAAAATCGTTTTTTCTTTTTAATTAAGCATACATTTGTTGAGCAATTACTATTTTCTAGAAACTATCCTATAATTTAGAAATACAAAATTAAACCAGACAGGATCCTCAGAGAGTCTGCAAGCTAATTCCTTAATTTTCAATGAAAGTTTTATTTATATGTTTAAACAGATATTTTAAACTGGTGACCTTTGCTTGGAATTAAGCAGACCTCTGAGACAGAAGCTGGGAAAGCTGAAAAGTTAAAGACAGGAAGACACCAAAAAGATTGCCAGTGACAAAGTGGGCTGAGAAGAATTAATTCCAAGGAAGGAGAAAAAGAAAGAAATACAAGGTAACTGATAAATGGGAGTTTGTTAGTTTCTGTGTTTGCAACCATTTAGCACAGAAATGCATTCTTTAAAAAGTAATCTTTCTGCAATTTTCCTTGTATAAAGTAAACAGTATCATTTTCCTTAGTACTCACATGGTGCCTCAACTTCAAGAAGAATTTTTTAGAAGGCAACTGGTGGAGTTAGTAAATTTTTTAATTAGGATTTGATAGAAATATTGATTCTTCCAATCCAAAACATTGTATATCTCTCCGTCTGTTTGTGTTATATTTGATTTCTTTCATCAGTATCTTATAGTTTTCTGAGTAGAGGTCTTTTACATCCTTAGGTAAGTTTATTCTTAGGTATTTTATTCTTTTTTTGCAGTGGTGAATGGGAGTGTTTCCTTAATTTCTTTTTCTGATTTTTAATCATTAGTGTATAGGAATGCAAGAGATTTCTGTGCATTAATTTTGTATCCTGCAACTTTACCAAATACATTGATTAGCTCCAGTATTTTTCTGGTAGCATCTGTAGGATTCCCTATGTATAGTATCATGTCATCTGCAAACAGTGACAGTTTTACTTCTTCTTTTCTGATTTGGATTCCTTTTATTTCTTTTTCTTCTCTGATTGCTGTGGCTAAGACTTCCAAAAGTATGTTGAATAATAGTTGTGAGAGTGGGCAACGTTGTCTTGTTCCTGATCTTAGTGGAAATGGTTTCAGGTTTTTACCGTTAAGAGGGAAGTTTATAGCAATATAATCCTACCTTACGTAACAAGAGACATCTCAAATAAACAACCTAACCTTACACCTAAAGAAATTAGAGAAAGAAGAACAAAAATACCCAAAGTTAGCAGAAGGAAAGAAATCATAAGGATCAGATCAGAAATAAATGAAAATAAATGAAGGAAACAATAGCAAAGATCAATGAAATTAAAAGCTTGTTCTTGGGCTTCCCTGGTGATGCAGTGGTTGAGAGTCTGCCTGCCGATGCAGGGGACACGGGTTCGTGCCCCAGTCCAGGAACATCCCACATACCGTGGAGCGGCTGGGCCTGTGAGCCATGGCTGCTGAGCCTGTGTGTCCGGAGCCTGTGCTCCGCAACGGGAGAGGCCACAACAGTGAGAAGCCCACGTACTGCAAAAAAAAAAAAAAAAAAAAAGCTTGTTCTTTGAGAAGATAAACAAAATTGATAAACACTAGTCAGACTCATCAAGAAAAAAAGGGAAAAGACTCAAATCAATAGAATTAGAAATGAAAAAGGAGACACTGTATTTCTACTGACACTGTAGAAATACAGGGGGTCGTGAGAGATTACTACAAGCAACTATATGCCAATAAAATGGACAACCTGGAAGAAATGGATAAATTCTTAGAAAAGCACAACCTTCCTAGACTGAACGAGGAAGAAATAGAAAATATAAACAGACCAATCACAAGCACTGAAATTGGAGACTGTGATTAAAAATCTAACAAACACAAGCCCAGGACCAGATGGCTTCACAGGCGAATTCTATCAAACATTTAGAGAAGATCTAACACTTATCCTTCTCAAACTCCTCCAAAATGTAGCAAAGGGAGAACACTCCCAAACTCAATCTATGCAGCTACCATCACCCTGATACCAAAACCAGACAAAGATGTCACAAATAATGAAAACTACAGGCCAGTATCACTGATGAACACAGATGCAAAATCCTCAACAAGATACTAGCAAACAGAATCCAACAACACATTAAAAGAATCATACACCATGATCAAGTAGGGTTTATCCTAGGAATGCAAGGATTCTTCAGTATATGCAAATCAATGTGATAAACCATATTAACAAATTGAAGTAGAGAAACCAGGTGATCATCGCAATAGATGCAGAAAAAGCTTTCGAGAAAAGTCAACACCCATTTATGATAAAAACCCTCCAGAAAGTGGGCATAGAGGGAACTTACCTCAACATAATAAAAGCTATACATCACAAAGTTATTGAATGATTCAAATGAGATGACTAATGTGAATGTGCCTTAACAGTAGTGAGTACTAAATATAAGGTATTATTATAATTTCCTTCTTCTTCCTATAGATATCCCAGATTGCTTTTTTGAAACAGAATTAAATAAATTTATTGTGCCATTTGTTAGACTATTCTGAGGTTTTGATTATATTTTATTTTCAGTTTTCAAAGTTTGTGACAGAATTTTATGTATAAATTAATGACAGTTTTTAACAGCTTCTGAAATCCCTGGTGTATGATTGCTGTAATATTTTCTAAGAGCTACTAAAATTTGGCATGGCTTTCTGTTCTCAGTGTTGAAGTAACTGGATTGTGTAGTAATAAGCTTTGCCAGTATTTGCTCCCATACAGCTGAATGATTTTCTGAAATGCACGTCTTCAATTGATTAGGATATAATTTCTTGATTTATTTCTAAACAACAACAACATACAGCAAAAATACCTGTTATTTTTCTCTCCTTAGGAACCTTTCTAAGCCTAAGCAATTTTTAAAAGGTCAGTTAATGGTTTACTGATTTCTTTGCTCTTTTCCCTTAATTTTCTTAATGTTGTGTATGCCATCTAAAATTGGTGCTTTATCAATTTCAAGTGCATTTCAGTCTTTTAAAAAAAATCACTCTTATTTTTCCTTGTTACTTGTCTGTCTCGCCTGCGAAACAAATCAAATATTTGAATCAATGTACTATCCTATTTGGATGAAACCAATTTAAGCTATGGTTTAATTTGCTATTTTAAAGAAAGATAAATTTGCTTTTATTAATGCATTAGCACATGCACAAATTACAGATATGAGATTATAAATCTCAAAATTATGCTTGTTTTCCTCTTGAGAAACAATATAAAAGTATTCTAAAAAAATTGTCATAAAATTCTAAATATTTGGGCAAATAAATTGTCTTCATATCAGATAATTAGCATTGTTTTCCTGGCATTCATGGAACTGTCTGATAATAATTTGCATATTTTGGAAGCATCATAAAGTTCCTTAGGCCATGATAATTTATTAAATTGCCATTACAGAATTATAATTCAAATTTTTGATCACAAATAACACTTAATATTGTAAATGTCTGAAAATATCCCTGCCCTTTTTTCTACAAGGTAAATGATGTTTTAACTGAACTTCACATGTGACATATGTGTGCCAAGTATGGCTTCCAAGAGAGCTCCATTTGGACAATGGCATTTCTAGTGCATATCTTTATTGAAAACAAATTGTCTTTAGTTTGCTGGTTTATTGTTTACTTGATGCTTTTCTCAGGTATGTTCTATAAATGTATTATAATTAAAAGTGAAGGGTTATACATAAAATATATTAAATACCTACCTTGTGCCAGGTACCTTTCACACATTGCTATAAGCCTTTCTCCAAAATAACTCCCCAAATAAGATTTTTTATTCCTATTTTATTTTTTAATAGAGAGCAAACTAAAGACCTGTAATTGTTATTAAGTAAATTTCTCAGGAGAGAAATACCTAGTAAACTGCAGAGCCAGTATTCAGGGGTCCAGGCTAGTACTTTCTGACTTCCATGAGCACAGCACAAGCTGAAAGGAAGGACATTTCTTAGTTTTTCATTTATGGTGTGTGAGAAAGTTATCCTTTAAAACATACGGCATTCTCAAACAGGAAATGTAGACTGATCCCTTAGATTTCTCCATTTAGGAATGCATTTGGTTGCAAATAATAGAAAATCAATGCCACATATTGTATCACCAAAGAACACAAGTGGAGGCCATTTGTAATGCATACTACAAAGTTCAGGAATATGACTGGTATAGATATTCAATAATACTATTGGGGACCAGGGCTCTTGTTATATGTTTTTTCTTAAAAGTATTTTTCTTAAAAATGTTGTTTGTTTCTTGTGCTCATTCTTAACCTCAGGGCCACAGTATAGGTACTCTACCTTCAGGCATCATACTATAAGCCTATTACAGGCCATCAGCAGGAGAAAAAGAAATTAACATCAATAGTGACCTCTGCTTATATCTTATTGGCCTGAAAAGGGCCACATGGCTATCTCTGGCTGCAATAGAAGCTGAGATGTCAAGATTTAACATTTATATCAGAGAAGGGATAATGAAGTTGGAAATGGAATTTTGAACAGCTAACCTAAAATACCTGCTTATACACATTATCCTACATACCTTACTCTTTTAGAGCTTACCCAAATCTATGTTTTCACTCATTCATTTATTTTGTCAGACATTCAAGAACTATTTATTCAGTTCTATTGCTGGGTGCTGAGAATATACCTGTGATTTAAAAAGGCAATGCCTATCTTAAAAAATACATGAAAATCAATTCCAAATGGATTTCGGTCTACATATTGAAGACAAATGAATAAAGCTTTTTCAAGAAAAAGTAGAAGAACATCTTTGTGACCTCAGAGTAGACAAAGGTTTCTTAGAAAAGACATACACACTCATAAACACTCACTATATACATAGAGAGACATATTGAACTATATTAAGATTGAGAACAAGTGGACAGCAAAAAACTCCATTAACAGAGTACAAAGGGATCCCACAAGGCTGAAGAAAATAGTCACAATATGTATAGATGACAAGAATTTCTACAATCAATTAAAAAAGGACATATAACCCAGATAAAAATATGTAAAACATGCAAATCAGTATTTATTTAAAAGAGTATGTAAATGGCTATAAACATATAAAAAGGTCTTTAAACATGTTAATTATCAGGAAATTCAAATTAAGGCAACTACTGCATACCCACCAAAATAGGTACAATGAAGACTGAAAATCTCCACTGTTTGCAAGGAAATCTTAAGTATTTGGAGCAACTGAAACTCTTTAGTGAGAGTGCAAATTCCAACAATCACTTTTTAAAACCTGTTTAGTAGTATTGGAGGAACATGGACAAACCTCAGAAGCAAAACGAACAGTTGAGTGTGGATAGAAAATAGAGTAAGGCTGGAGAGAGGAGACAGGGTAGAAGGGACACATTGGAGAAAAATTAGCAAGGACAAGATCGTAACAGTTCTGATTGCCCATCTTCAAAGAACTGGAGTTCTGTTCTAAATAGATGGGAAGACTCTGAATGATTTAAAATAAAGACTTGAAATGATCAGACTTTAGGGATCATATTGTTCACTGTGAGCACCAGATCCTAGAGCAGTGCCTGGCAGATAATGGGACCGAACAAAATATTTATTGCTAAATGAATTTAAAGAAAAAAGATTTCATTGATTACTATATGGACAGTGGATCTATTCGGTTAGAAAATCCTGTTGGGTCTGCTTTGAAAATATATCTAGAATCTGACCATTTCTCATTCCCACTGCTTTCATCTTGATCCAGCCATTGTCTCTCAGATTATTTTAGTAGCTTCTTAACTGACTTCCTGCATCCACATTTACTCCTCTACTGTTCATTTTCAACACAGCAGTAATAAGAATCCTTTAAAATGTAAGTCAGATGATGTCACCTTTGTTCAAAACTCTTTAATGCCCTTCCTTCTCATACAGAGTACAATTCAGTGGCCTTCAAGCGCTTGCACAATCTGCTTCTTAGTGTCCTGAGCTCTCTGATCTCCTTCTCTCTTACCTTCATTTACACCCTCGCAGCTACCTGGAGTCTTGCTCTTCCTCAGTCACACCTACAACAACAAATTTTTGTTGACACATGACCCAGAGCCTTTGCTCTACGTTAAAGCTTTTGATCTTTAAAGACTACCTTGACCACACTTCTAAAAATAGTTTTTTTTACCTGTTCCCGGCACTCTTATTCCTCTTACATGACTTATTTTTTCATAGCACTCCTCACTTGCTAACATGTAAATTACTTAAATTATTTTTATTGTTTCTCTCTTTCCTGCCAGGAGAGTGCAAGTTCTATGATGGCAGGATTTTTTTTTTTTCCTTTCTTTTATTAAACTGTAGTACCTGGAGATGTCTGTCTCATAGTAGGTGCTCAAAAATACTTGTCAAGTGACAGAGGGAGAGAGAAGCAGGAGATACACTTAGAAAGCTACTATCCATTGATTAAGATAGTGCAGTGCAGAAAGAGAGAAGGGGGTTAACATGCTGAATTTGGAAACTCTCAATGCTGTGTTAAATGCTATTCACCCTAGTTTCTCACCTTCCAGCTGATTGTGCTCACACCCTCCCCTAAGTCCTTTATATTTGGGTTTCTGGAACTGCTATGATAGACAGGAGTATTCTTGATGTGGAAGACTGAGAAAGAGAACTTGTGTTAGAGATGACTCTCAGATTTCTGGGATGAACCTAGATGTGCCATATCAGAGATTAGGAATACTAGAAGAGAAACATGCTTGGAGGCAAGATCAAAAGTTTAAATTTGATCATGGTCAGTGACTCATCCAGGAGGCAAAACTATTTTGGCTGAATAGACTAATCAGTCAAATATTAAGTAGAGACTAGCTGAATTCAATTACTTGCCTATAACTTTGAAATAACTGCTTGCTAAATGACTACTGACTGAAAGGAATTGCAAATATGACATATGAAGACGTTAAACTCCACGTGTCAGTCAAGGTTCAACCAGAGAAACATACCTGGAGGAGACATATATTAAGAGATTTACTGGAAGGAATTGACTTACATGATTTTAGGAGGCAGGGATGAAAATCTGAAATCCCTAAGGCAGACCTTCAGGAAGGGTAGGCTGGAATTCTGGGGAATGAGTCAAAGCTCTTATCCTCAGGCAGAAATTTTCCTCTTTGGGGAAGCCTCAGTTCTGCTCTTAGAGTCTTTCAACTGACTGAATCAGGCCTACCCAGATTAACTAAAATAATCCCTTTACTTAAAATCGCCTGTTCCTGGACTTCAGTCACATCTACAAAAGGCTTTCACAGGTATACTTAGATTAGTATTTGATTGAATAACTAGAGGCTGGAGCTTAGTCAAGCTGACACACAAACTGAGTATCACACCCAACTCTCTCTTATACTGCAACTTTTATGAATTCTTTAATTTTAATAAGTTTTAGTTTTCTTTTATGCACATTAGGAAAAGGTTTTAATATAATCAAATACATTCATGGTCCATTTGCATTAACCCTCACTAGGTATTTGTTTCAACATGTGTGTCTTTGAATTTACCTGCTTTCTAACTTTTTCCTTATTCAGTTTAATGGATTCCTTTCTTGTGAGAGTGACTTCATTTTCTAAATGCTCTAGTGTAATTTGAAAAAACAAGTCTGTATCCCCCTTTGATATGCTAATATTAGTTCTCTGAGTACTAGGAATTTCCATGTCCTGGAAAAATAACTATTTGAAAATAATACATATTTATATATTTTGGATGTACAAAGCAGTTTTATTTCTCACTTTTACATTTAGTACATACATTTTTCAATATTATCACAAAGTAAACTGTTATCCTTCCCCACCTTCCCAGTCTTCTTTGTTGAGAAAACAGTCATATCTTTCTGCTAACATATTGTTTATTTAATGAACAGCAATAGATTTCTTTCACATTATTCTTTTATAACATTAAATTTTTAAATGCTCTTTTTAATTTTCATTCCCTCATTTTCTGTGAAAGTATACTTCATGGTATAATTTTAATGCTATTCTGAATTCAGAGGAGGAAGTGAATGGCTCTTGCTAGGGGATTTAGGAAATATTACTAGGAGATAAGTTGACCATGGTCTTAAAGTAGGTGGGTGTTTGACAGGTTGAGAATGGGGTATTTCAGGTTATGAGAGAGGAGTATATCATAGACAAAACTACACAGGAATAAAAGACATTTGAATATTCAGGTAAGGGAAGAAGTTCAGTGTGAATGAAAGATTGAGTGCGTGAATCAAGAGAAATCAAGGTGCAGGTGTGGGTTTGATATTGGAGTTACATACGTCAAACTAAAGAACAAAAAAGCAACAGAAAACTCTCAAAACTGTAGGCTTTAATACTTTACTGATATTTATCTACATGTGCCTATCACAGTGCTTGATACATGGCACGCATTCAATAAATACCTTTGGTGATGGAACACACCCTGTGTTGTTTAGGAAGAGATCTGTTTTTAAACAAAAAAGCTCTTGGTTGTATTGAAGAGTGAATTTGCATGGTGATGGTGAGAAATGAGTGGCAGAAAAATCAAACAGGAGGTTAGAAAAAAAGAGGTTGAGTTGAGAACTTTCTTCCCTAACCATAAGCATTTTAAAAGATAGATTTTTGTATTGCTATCAAAAGTTTAAACATGTTTTTATGAAAGAGAGGCAGTTGTGCATTGTAGCATTAAATCACAATGAAACTTGTCTGTGAACAATAACGTTTACAACATCTAAAACTATATCAGGTAGGGAATAGTGTTATGCAGATTCACAGAGTTTTTATATTCTTTTTGTTAGTGGAGATTCTGAAAAACCTCTTCTAGCATTGGATCAGTGTTGTGAATTTGCCAACATATTTTTCTGTGACAGCAAAGATATTCAAGAGATAACTAGAAATTGGATCTGAAATAGTAGCCCAGCCCTAGGATTGCATCTTTTTCTGCTGATGAGTAATTGGGTTGTATCTAAAGGTAATACTTAGGACTAGGCTGCAGTATCCCTCTGTGTCTCTGAAAATTTTTTATCTTCTTTGCCCAAATCAATCCCAAAGATTAAAGGGTCCATGGGTTGTGATTTCAAGTTGGACTTATTAACACCTATTCTTTCTGAGTGCAAAAACAGATTGATGAGCAATTTGTTTTAATCCTCTTGGGAAAGGAGTGGGATTGCATCAGAATGCTTGTTGGTTAGGTTTTCCCTAGTGTCTGCCAACTTTAACACCCACAATGAACTAATTTGTTTCTAAATTTGTATGATATAAGATAGATGCTGCATACAAGAAAATAGAAAAACAAACAAACAAACCAAAAACCTCCCAGAGCTTACATTTTGCTTACAATTTTAACAAAGTTGAAATAAAGCCAACCCAAACAACTTTTACATGCAAACAAGCATCATATATTAAAAATGTTTTTGATACTAGTAATCATTAATTTTAAAATAATTTTCTTAAACTATCAAAAAATGTTAAACAGGAAGAACTTAAATATTTTCAGTATTAAGAGAAATATAGACAGATATTTGCCCATTTTAAAATTTTAACACATCCATGCAGGCCAGGATAGTTCTCACTCCCTGATAACTAATGCTTCAATCAGAACCAGGGATCTTTCCCAGCAGGCCAACAATCTCTTGTTCATTAGACATAAGGACCAGAGAGAGAACCTTTGATTATATCAATATTTCAGGATTAGACAGATGTTGACCACCACCTCACTTCAATCATGGAGGACTTCTTGAGAGTATATCTGTTTCTTTCTTTTTCCTTCTGAGAAAGACAATTATTACATAGTATGACCCCCAACTATAACTTAGTTTCACGTTGTAGGCATGGAATGTTGTAGGAAGTTAATTTTGACTAAGACACTTGCCTCCATCATTTTTACTATCAAAAATCACTTGTACCCCTAAGATGTGTACTAACTGTCTACCTAGTGAAACTTCATAGGTATATATTAAAATTGTTAATCAGGCCTTGAGCTGTGTCTTCATTCAGTAGGCATTAAAAATTCCATCCTTCAGTTATATGTTCAAACTTATTCATAAATCAACAAGTGAAAGAACTTACATCTCATTCAAATACATTCATGGTCCATTTGCATTAACCCTCACTAGGTATTTGTTTCAACATGTGTGTCTTTGAATTTACCTGCTTTCTAACTTCATGTCATAAGGCTCTCTGCCCTCCTTGGCACAGGTGGACATTGGTAAATTTCTTGCCTTATAAGGCATGGCCTACTTGTTTACCCAACAATTTTTCATGCCTGCTGTAGGCACTAAACAACTTGGTTTCTATGGAAATTGATTGAAAAAAAGCAAATCTTTCATTTTTCCTGAATTTTATAGATTGTATTATACTGATTTTCAGTTTATTAGTACACCAATCTACCAAACTGAGCCCAGGAAGTGATAGGATACCATTCAAAGAGCAATGAACATCAAGTTAGAGAGATGTGGACCTTTGTATGGGAACTTCAGTATCAACTGGAGTTGAAGATGGATTGCATGGGGCAGGACGTGGATGATGGAGACATTTCAAGTGAAAATTGAATCATACGATATTACTCAATTCACCTTTTATAAATAGAAAATACTTGTATTAACTGGTTGAAACTTTTGATTACTGTGATTATGCAGATCAAAATAATAGTTCACAATTATATTTCTATCAAATCCTAATAAAATTTACTAACTCCACCAGTTGCTCTCTAAAAAATTCTTGAAGTTGAGGCACCATGTGAGTACTAAGGAAAATGATACTGTTTACTTTAGGTTACAAGGAAAATTGCAGAAAGATTACTTTTTAAAGAATGCATTTCTGTGCTAAATGGTTGCAAACACAGAAACTAACAAACTCCCATTTATCAGTTACTTTGAATTTTTCTTTTTCTCCTCCCTTGGAATTAATTCTTCTCAGCCCACTTTGTCACTGGCAATCTTCTTGGTGTCTTCCTGTCTTTAACTTTTCAGCTTTCCCAGCTTCTATCTCAGAGGTCTGCTTAATACCAAGCAAAGGTCACCAGTTTAAAATATCTGCTTAAACATATAAATAAAACTTTCATTGAAAATTAAGGAATTAGCTTGCAGACTCTCTGAGGATCCTGTCTGGTTTAATTTTGTATTTCTAAATTATAGGATAGTTTCTAGAAAATAGTAATTGCTCAACAAATGTATGTTTAATTAAAAATAAAAAATGATTTTCCAGAGCTTCATTGCTATTACATTAAATTAATTAACTTTAATTAATAAACGTTAATTATAATTGTGCTAAGAGAGTTTCAGTGCTTTAAGATGATAACAGACTACCCTGACGGAGCATGCTTCCTCCTTGCCAGATATTGTATATATTTATGAATGAATTAATTGCTCACTCATGAGCTTAGTTCCTTTCATTAGGCTATTTTATATCTGAGGAGATTAAGGAATAGACTAAGTAAGTAAACTGTCCAATGTCCCAGTGCCATTCCTGGGGCTGTAATATGAACACAATCTGACTACAAAGCACACTTTCTTCACCACTCTGCTATAAAGTAAAACTGAACATCCATCTTAGCCAAGATTAGTATTTCCCAAATATTTGGATTTCATGATAGGGTTGACAAATTTAATTTTGTCAGGAATGGTATAAACAAAATTACTATTGCCCAAACTTTGTACAATGAAATATATAAAATATATTTTAGCACAAAAACACAGAAATTATAATAATCATAATAAAGGACAGTTCTTTAATATTGACATTAAAAAAATTATGAACCAGTCAGTGTGCTCTCCTCATTTCACTGCCTCTTGATTACAATGCCATCGTAGAGGGCAATGGCAAATACACTGACATTGGGGAAGCTCTTCAGTATATTATGCACTTTTGCCATGAACCTTTCTATTTCCATTTGTCTCTTTCTACCCAGGATAGATTTTTACATGCCTGGGAAGTCCATACACAGCAAAAGGGCATCATTTGCTCTTTGTGGAAATGAGAACATGACCATTTCACCAACTGACCTGCATTTCGGGGTATCTGGGCATGAAGCCAGCTGCTTTAGAGAATTAGACTAGGATGAAATCCTCCTGAGATCATATGCAAGAAGGTATTTTTCAGTGCCCTCAGGGATCAAAGGTGAGGATAAAGCTGATTCGTTGTAACTGGATAACACAAATTGACAGCGTGAATAAATAGCAGTGTTTGAGGCTAAGTTAAAACGTCAGTAGCTCTTCAAAGGTACACGTTCAATTTTAGCTTGCTCTTTGCCTGCACATTCAGTACTGATTCAGTTTCAGTACTTAATTATTTCTGATGGCAGATCAAAGCATACATCTTCCTTGTATTTCCTCACATGCTGAAAATGTTTACAAGATGGAACATAGAAGATGGCACCCATGAGTAGTATACAGATCTTTGTCAACTTAAGATGGGGTTATGTCCCAATAAACCCGTCATAGGTTGAAAATATTGTAAGTTGAAAATGCATTTAATATGATATACCTAGTCTACCAAACATCGTAGCTTGGCCTAGCCTATGTTAAATGTTCAGAACACTTACATTAGCCTACAGTTGGGCAAACTCATCTAACACAAAGCATATTTTATAATAAAGCAGTTTATTGAATAAAGTAGTTTATTGAAAGTGAAAAACAGAATGCTTGTAAGTGTATCAGTTATTTCCCCTCGTGATTGCATGGCTGACTGGGAATTGCAGATGCTGCCACTGCCCAGCATCGTGAGAGAGTGTCCTACTGAATATCGCTAGCCTGGAAAACGATGAACATTCAAAGTCTGAGGCATGGTTTTTACTGAATGCTTATTGCTTTTGCACCATTGTAAAGTCGAAAAATCAAAAGTCAGGGACCATCTGTATTTGTATTCTCCCCAAGTAAAACAGACAGGTTCACAATATTTCCTATTTCATTAGAAATAGGTTTAATTATGTCTATATAGTTCATCAGTTATATTTTATTACATTCAAGTCATTTCATATTGGTAATATACAGATTACATACACTGATTCATGAATTCCCTTTTATGATCATCAGCAAAATTGCCAGCATGCCTAAATATTTACCCCTCTTTCTCACCTTCTGTGAAGTGAGGGCTAAAGTATTGCCCCTCCAGTCAAAGATGGATTCCTCCTTCTAGGCTCCTCTGGATGCCATCCCAGCTTGCTTTCTTAAGAATTTCTCTTCTGCTTGTCCCTCTTCCACCTCCATTGTCATCTATTTCACCCTCTTCCTGGATTATTCACTTAAGCCTAGGATCTCCTCTCTCAAAGCAAAACAAACAAAAACTAAACAAGGCCTCCCTTATTCCCACTGCTCCACTTTCTGTTCACTTTCATACCAAAATTTCTTTAAAAGTTTTAAACAGAGGTTTACATGAAAAATCAAGGTTAGGATGATGTCAATGAGATAAAGGACATATGGAGCACGGGCAACGAGTTTATTTTTAGTTGAATGTACTTTTAGGTAAGAATAGCTTATGAGCATATGTACCACATTCTCTCTCTCTTCTTTTTTTAAATGAATTAGCTTTTGCTGCATATTATATTGTCAAAAAGCTAGGCTTAAAAGAGCATATAATTGTTATCTCACAGTTTGTACTGAATGGGAATGTGGGCCTGCAGCTTCAGAGACTCTCACAGACTGTAATCAAGGAATCCTCTGTCTTTAGTCATCTCGAAACCTGCCTGGGAAAGGATCCACTTCCAAGCTCGTGTGGTTCTTGGTAGTATTCATTTCTTCATGGGTTGTTGGACTGAAAGCCTCAGTTCTCTGACACGTAGCCCTCTCCACGTGGAAGTTCTCTCCGTCGAAACCTATAAGCTAAGGAACTAGCACAGAGCATCTGCTAATAGGATGGAAATCACAATCTTTAGTAACTTAATCACAGAAGTGACATCTCTTTACCTTTGCAATATGTTACCAGTTAGAAGCAAGCCAGTAAACCCGTATTAAGGTGAAAGATTACACAGAAGTATGAATATCAGGAGGTAAGGATCACTGGGGGCTATTTTAGAAGTCTACATTCATTTCCCAACTCCTGACCAGATAAATATTGAAATTTATTCTCCAGGAAGAAAAGTGTATAATGTAATAGCATTAATAATAATAATCTAAATGTGATATTGAAAAGTATATAAACACAAATGAAATTATTATTAAGTACAGAAAAACCACTTATAAATGACCAAGTGCAATGTGCTTCAAATTTTATTGAAACAAGCAACTGGAAAACATCAGAACTATTTAATGAGTAAGGTGATGGCACAATTTCAGTTTACAAGGAAAAACATGTGTATAGTCTCCCACACCTTTTTTTTTTTTTCCAGTGTGCACAGTAGAAGAGACAAGGGTCAAGATATTATGAGCCAAAAATGTAATAGCATTATGTCGCGGAATGTTCTAAGTATTTTATGCATGTTATTTTATATGTAATTTAAGTATTTTATGTATGTGATCTTATGAGGAAGCAACTGTTATTATAAACCACATTTTAAAGATGAGGAAACTAAGAGCCAAAGTATCGTGGCTAGTAAGTGATGGGGTTAGAATTTGAGCTTAGACTTTCTGACTCCAGAGTCCATGCTCTTAAATTCCAGACAAAACTGCCTGTCCAATTGTTACCTGCAATGAGTTGTAGTAGGTCTTTCTGGGATAATTAAGAGGCCAAGAACTATGGCTAGTTCAAAAGTAGTAGACTACCACTGATAAAGGGTTATATTTTTTAACTTCTTGTCCTGAACTAAGACACTTTTGAGAGTGAGAGGAATTTATTCTTAATAACCAATCAGGAGCAACAAGCATAAGCAAGTCAGTGTTCCAGGCAAATTGGGAAATTTGGTTACCTTATTTTTCTGGAGTGTACCAGGGTTGGCTTGTTGAGAAGGCTTTCCAAGGGAATTTTCAGAGAGGAGATAACTTCCTGTCTATCTTTGATTCTTTATGAGTGTAAACTTTATTTATGGGCCAAATACCATTGCTTCATTCTCATTGGACAAAAACCTCTTCTCACACACCTAGCAAAAACCTCCTTATTTTACTAGAGTAAGAACAGTTGAGGAACTAATGGTTCCAAGATGAAGTTACCAATATCTAAGGGCGTGAACAAGGCTAAGGCTATAATAAAACATGTCACTTGGTTAACTATTATATGCCATCCCTAGTTCTGCCAGTTAGCATAACCTATTATATAAGGCAAATTCTGATTATAATTATATCAGAGGTATTTAACGGTGGGTGATTTTGCCTTCGGGGAAATTTTGGCAATGGCAAGAAATATTTTTGGTTGTCATGAATGGAGAGGTTGCTGGCATTTAGTGGATAGAGGCCAGGGATACTGCTAAACATCCTGCAGTGTACAGGATACCCCTCTCCTTACCACTGTCCAACCTGTCCCTCTCCCGACCCACTGCCTTAACAACAAATAATTATGTAGAACAGTTGTCATTGGTGCTGAGCTTGGGAAACCACACTTCATATAAAGGAAAAAATGGAGAATTCTTAGGTCTTTTATTTTTCTCCTCTTACTTTGAAAAGAACTGGCTACTTATATGTTTCAATAAAACAAGTCTAAATAAATGATGAGGACAGTCACTAGGACTGTGGGTTACTGAATCAATTTTCATATGGAGTAAAAGAAGCCTTCACTTCAGCTCTCTGAACTCAGGCCAGTTTTTCAGTAGGAATCTCACAAGTATATCTTCAACAAATTCCAAAATATATGTCTTGGTCTCTTGACCCTCTATATCAGAAATAAGACATTAAACCATGTTACCCTTCAAACAACTTCACATTATTATTAGTTATCAAAAATTGCTGTATGATTCTGAAAGGGCTACATTAATGAGAAGGAGAGGAAGACAAGTCCTGCTTAGGCCTACTCAATGATAGGGAAAGAGATTAAAAAGTGTTGACAAAAAAATTTTTTAAAGTAGCATGCTCTGGCTTAAGTTAGTAAATTGAATGCATTTGAAGCAACTACAAAATATTGTCAAAACATGTATTGACAATACATGGGGATACGTCAAACATTACATTACATGACTATAAAATATTGTCAAAACATGTATTGACAATACATGGGGATACGTCAAACATTCGGTCATTATAGTGACTTATTCCTCTCAGCGTCCATGTATTTTTTAAATTCCAACTACTGAATTACTGAGAAAGTATGAATTTCTTCGTGCTATTTTTTAAGTTACCTTCATAGAAAAGCCGTTAGAAAAATAGTGTGGACATGTGACATCATTGCTTTACATGTATTTTGCCTATACTGACAAACTAGTTTGGAGAGAAAAAGATTGAATTAGATAAACAATTTTATTTTTTAATAATTAAAACTTTGGAAATAAAACTAGATTCTATTTTGATTTTGTTTTATTGTTTTTAAAGCAGTAAATGCTAGGGGCTTCCCTGGTGGCGCAGTGGTTGAGAGTCTGCCTGCCGATGCAGGGGACACGGGTTCATGCCCCGGTCCGGGAGGATCCCACATGCCGCGGAGCGGCTGGGCCCGTGAGCCATGGCCGCTGAGCCTGCGCGTCTGGAGCCTGTGCATCGCAACGGGAGAGGCCACAACAGTGAGCGGCCCGCGTACTGCAAAAAAAAGAAAAAAAAAAAAAAAAAAAAAAAAACTACAACAACGAAAAAAAACCAAAATAAAAAAACAGTAAATGCTGAAATACACAAATAAGCAAGTAAAGATTACATGACATATCACCATACACAGGACATCAGTATCAAAATTTTCATTCTTCCAGGTTCATGTGTATGCTCATATATAATTGGAGTCTTTCTGTGCTACCGTTTTATAATTTTTTTTCTGTTATTTTGAAGATAATTTGAAGTTCAGTACAAAAAATCATTTAATAACAAGTTTGGTCAAAAGGCTAATTACTGCTTTTTAAAGTATATCTGAGTATAATTAGCTATCTGATACTGTTTATTTTTTCATTTTTTAGCCTTACTATTTTAATTTTTGTAAGAATCATTTTCCATTTATGAGAACGTCATCTAGAAAATGCCTCTAAGATACTTCAAATGTAGTCTGGAATCCAGTTTCCATCATAAGTACATTTTCTAAGTAATACAAAACATTTTGACTAGCCCTAATTCAATTTTCCTACATCCTTTCCTATAAAATGCACATGCATGTACACACAAAAGCATATGATTACATTAATTGATCACAAGATTGAATTAATATTTAAGAATTATTTATAAGATAAGGAAACTTGCTTTATACGGACTTAAGGCCATATATATCACAAATCTGCATATATAAGCCAAATGTTGTCTAGACCACAACATGGTCTAGACCACAGTGGGTCTGAGACTTTATGCTACTTGCAAGTCAATAAGCTAGTTTACTGACATTTTATGGATATTGTCAGAAAGCATGAGATTCTGGTCTTAGAGACAAAAGATAGTTTACTTCCAATTGCAGAAGTAGTAACCAATGTGTGATCATTTTCTTGTGGTGGTTCCCCGAGCCTAAATTCCCACAGGATGATGCAAACAGGCAAGGTGTTACCTGCACATGCAGTAAGTTTTACAGGGAAGAAACCATAATCTCAGAAAACTCCAATCTTTTATAATGGGCTGCAAACAAACCTGTCCCTTTGTTTGGTAGGGAGATATTATCTTTATTATACTGGAAAAGAAACAAACCTCTCTTTGCTCCAGATGGAGACACTATATTTTCTAAGTCTGTTTGCTGTACAAATATCCTTGAAAGGATAATCTGGAAAAAGTGACTGTCAGTGCTTCTGCTTGCAAGACTACAGACATGTTAGAGATCTATGAAGTGTCTTCCAGCAAGTGGTAACCCAATGTTAAACAGAGTCATTGATCTGGACAACCTCAGGTGGATTATCTAGTTTTATAATCTACATAATTTAACTAGGACTAATGTGATCTGAAACACATAAACAAAGCGTTCCCTTAAAAAGACACATTATAAATTTTTGAAATGGGTAATTGTTCAAATATTAACACAACTATGAAGTCACTCCCCAACCCGGTTCCTTTCCCCTCTATTTTCCTGCCATCTAATGTTAACCACTTTTTCAGTTTCTTAGATATCCTTTCAGCTTTTCTTTATGCAAATATAAGCAAATGTGGACAAATTCTTGTTTTCCAAGTTTCTTAAGCAGTTCCGGTAATATTTTTACTTGGTACATATTGAATCCTTTCCTCCATGTTTCTATATATAGAGAGAGAGCTTCTTAATATTTCATTATGTTGATATACTTTAGTTCCAATTACAAAAGACTTTATCATTGAATAGATGAGGTATTTTGTCTTTCAGTACTTCAGTAATGCAAAGATTTATGGTATACACATTGCTTTACATCTGTAGAGGAATAACTTCAGGATAAACTTCAGAAATAGCATTATTGAATAAAAGGGAAAATGTAGTTGAAAATTTTTGTAGATATTGCCAAATTACCTTCCATAAGGGCTGTATCATTTTGTACTCTCTCCAACAGTGTATAAGATTTCTTGTTTTCAGAGAGCTTTATTTAATGATGCTCAAACTGGGTATTCATCTGGAAATGATAAAATTGGCCCATAATACATACCATCTACTAGTATAAACTTCAAGTGAATCAATGATTCAAATGCAAAAAAATAATAATAAAGCCAGAAATACTAGAAGAAAACATAGGTGAATGGCTTGTATATCTGAATAAAAGTGTTTCAAACACAGACACACACATACACATGCACAGAGACACCTTCTATATAACAGTTATACTAATAAAATAATAATGACAATAAGGGGGGAAAAAGAGGAAACCACTGAAAAGAAGAGCAATGAGGAAACAATAACCCTATAAGATTTATTAAACCAGTAATGAAAAAACATGTGTTACTGGTTTTTGAGTAGACAAGGAGACAAAAAAAAGAAAAAGCTCAAATGCATATAGAAATTTAAGGAGCCTTTTTAATCACAGCAATTAAAGATAAACTGTTGTACCTTGTTGGACCTTTAACTTTTTCTCATTTCTCTTAAGGTTTTATTTTTTGATTCTTTCTTTTTTGAGTTCTGTCAGTTCTTTCACTTTTATGGGTTGTCTGGCCATGTCTTGCTTGAGTTCTTGTATTCCTGTTTTGAACTTTTCCTTCATTCTCCGCTTGGTTCATCATTACTATAATTGTTTTTAATTCATGGTAGAATGTTTACAGTGTTTATCTGTTCCATGGCAACATTTACTTGAGGAATTATTTTGTAGAAAAGTTATGTAGCTCTCTGTCATTTATCTAATCCTTATTTGAGTATTTTCCTTCTTCATTTTTGATTACCTATATTTAGGCAATTGGCAATTTATGGACTAGTTCTTTGCAAGAGTTTTCTTCCTGGGAAGGGAGGGGCATAAGGTAAAGGGAGAAATAGATCCCTGGTACATTATTTTAGCCCCTAGATCCAAATGTCCTGAGGTTAGAATCAATCTAGATTCCTAGAAGTCATAAGAGTGATGGGGTAGATCTCTAGCCTTTGCAAAGGATTTCTTCACTTGATAAGATGATTTTCTGTTTCCTTCAAATGTAGTCTTCTGTCCAGCCATGACTTTGCTGCCTCTTCAAATTTAAGCAGGTGCTAGAGGCTTTTCGCTTCCTGCCGTGCACTCCCAGTCTCTTCATCAGCTGATGCCTCTCATGAATGCATCCAATATGATTTTCTTACTTTTGGAAGATGTTTTTTGCTGGTGCTTTCAGAGCTTTTGACTCTGTATTTTCCCCACCTTTCCTCTATTTCTTTACTACTACTCCTGCTTCTTTGGAGAAATCTGTCCTGCTCATAGCATTTCTTACTAATGATGGGGAGCTCACCTTTTGGGAATGATTCTTAACTGGAGGTGTCTGAGATTACCATTGCTGGTTTTCTCTGGCTCAGCTCTCTGTGTAACTTCTTACAGAAATTCTTACATTGCTCTATTGGTCTCAACTAATTTTGGTTATGCTTAAAAGCGTATTGCAATTTTCAGGTTTTATGTCACATAGTTTGTATGAAAATTCACTTATGGATTTCCCCCTGCTTTTACTTTGTTTCTGGAGGAGAAATGGTAAGATTCAGAATTAAGTTGGTACAATGTTAATACTAGTAATCTTTTTGAGTGTTTTGTTTTTAATGAGGGGCTCAAAGCCCATTTTAAAATTAAAAACACAACATTTATTCAACTATAAATGATAGACTCGTTCCATACAAATATTGCTAATAGGAATATAATTTGATTAAACAGGGAATTACAGCTTCATAAAGTTGTTCTTTAAACATGATCTAGTTAGTGTAAAAAGTTATCTTCTTTATATTCTTGCCTAATCTTTATTGCAGCAGTTCAGAAAGTACAGGTACAGCTTTAGGAGGATTGATAACTCTCTGGGGGATCTCAAGAGTTATATTTGAGAAGCTATTAAGTGAGACTTCGAGTAACATGATATCATTTTGAGAAAATTATATCAAGAAATGACTCTCTGGCTTCTTCTTACTCATTGCAAATTTCCCTGTAGCCAGCCTAAGCATTATATTTCAATTTATTATTCACTCTGCTGCTCTAGTAGGGAAAAAAAAAAAAAAAAAACTTCTATTTTTTGACTTTCCATCCATCGATACTGGCTTCATTTTGCATCATGGTTGGTGAGGTGAGGTCACTCCTTCAGTTAACTTTGTATTATTAATCCATTAATTTCTTACTTTGTCTTGCTTTGAAATGCAAAAAAAATATTAAAAACAGTGGATTGATTGGCAGTCTATCACAAAAGCAAACAATGTTGTTTATGTTTATTTTAACATTATTTATCATTTTATTTTGGCCGCAAGATCTGCCCTTTTCCTATAATGCCGAATCCCTTAATCTTTTACCAACCATTTTCAAGAATTGCATCTCTTAGGCAATATGACCATTCTATTTAATAGACACAATAGAACATGCACTTTAATGAATATTGTTTTTCATAATATCTATTATGGGAAATTATAAAATTATTCCACTGGATGTTGTCATTTACCTAATCATTGTAAGGAAATATTTTCTTTTCTTTTAGAGATAGTTTTAATCAACAATGGAAATCCATTCATCATTTTAAAGTAACTCAACATTTTTTTTGGTTCAGTATCTATTTCTTTTTCCAAAATTGGTTTGGTGAGCTAGGTCGATAGATCTCAGCTGGGCTCGTTCATGCATATGCAGTTAACTGGAGGGTGGTCTGGGTTATGGTTGTGGCAGTCTTACCTGGGACAGATCAGTGTCTTGCCTGAGACAGATCACTACATGTAGTCTCTCATTCTCCATCAGTCTCGCTGGTGCTTATTCCCATGGTAGTTGGCAGCAGTAAAGAAAGAGAGCAGAAGCATTCTATTGGCCAAAGCAAGTCACAAAGCCATGCCAGATTCAAAGGGTAGAAAACTAGACTCCACCTTTGATAGTAAAAGCTGTAAAGTCACATTGTACTGCAAAGGGTGTGCAAACAGGGAAATGCGAATAATGGAGGTCATTTGTGTAATCAGTGTACCAACCCTTTCAATATGGAACTACCTCATCCCCACCTCTAGTATTTCTGTTATTTATAGTGATCTTCCTTTTGCCTCTTGACTATGCACATGTTTCAAGATCTGGGGCAATCAGTGTATCCAAAGCCTCTGATACAATAATTAATCAGGGCTGGGCACATGACCAAAAGAGTCTCTGCTTTTTAGAACAGAAGCTGATGATATACTTGCAGAATAAAGGGAGGTTGACAAAATGAGGTACAAGAGGTAAAGGGAGAAATAGATCCCTGGTACATTATTTTAGCCCCTAGATCCAAATGTCCTGAGGTTAGAATCAATCTAGATTCCTAGAAGTCATATTTTTACATTCCTAAATAAATTCTTTTTCTTAACAAAGCCAATTTGAATTAGGTTAGCTCCTGCTTTTAAATGAAGCAGCTCTGATTAATATATCACATATACACTTAAGTGATACATCTGCAAATATATGGACTGGTATAAATTCACTTGAATGTTTCTTGCCTGTTGTTGGTATCATACATTAATAATTTTTGTGTAACTGACTCAGTGCCAGAAATGATGATTATGAATTAATAACTTGAGGATTATCTACCTGTGCATTTCACTATCATGTAATACTTACGTTCCATAATAAAACCCTTTTTTAATCATTCATTAAATTGATCACTTATTAGAAAAAGAACATTTATTAAGTGAAAGATACTGAGCTAAGCTATGACTGAAAGAGACAAAGTCATTATCTTCGTGGAACTTATACTTTTAATACTATTTAAAATCCTGAGTTATTTAGGTTTTCAGAAAAAAATGACTGTTGCAAATCTTAACAGTATCAATGTTAAAATGGTGAATGTTGAATGATGCATTATTTGAAAGTTAAGTTTCAAAAAACCTGTTCAGCTGTTTTTGAGACATGACGAGCAGAGTGAGAAAATCTATTTTATTCATTTTTCAAAAGTTGCCCTTTTCTAATGTCAAGCTACTACAGAATGAATGAACTTTGGATGTGTCATTCTTGGAATGTTATGTAATTTGTTCTGAGTATGAATTAGTCAGGCTGAGGCTTTGAGTGCATTAGAAACAAGGAAGATGAGCTGAACACTTCCCTAAAGGGCAAAAATACTCTTATGTCTGTTTAGCTCAGTGTGTGCCATTTCTTTTTCAGTGGAGATTTCCCAGTTTTACTGTACTGTTGTCTAATCTGCCAATGTATCCTTAAAAGTATTATGGTCAGGACAAAATGGACAGAAGAATTGGAATTGGAATAAAGTAATGACATACTTTATTGGATTGACTTACTACCCAGAAATGAATAAATCCACAAAAAATAAATCCACAAAAAATGAGAGACATAAGGACACTCTTTTTTTCTATAATTCTTGTGGTTTAACTTGGTTCCCAGTTTAAAATTAAATAATTCATTTATGCAACCAGCATTTTATCTGAAAATCAGAAAGCCTTTAGTGTGCTTTGTTTTTACTATATTCACAAATTTTCTAGTTGAAGTGGTTGATATCTTTAATGTTGTAAAAGCACACAGACATATCCTAAAAAGACACTTGACAGTGAAAGGTCTAGGACATATGTTGTAATACTCACATACGAAAGCCACAGTATGATCCTAGGATGCTGGGAAGTAGAGAGAATTATTGGGGGGGCTGGGGGGAGGGCCAAGAGTACAGTGACACAAAAGGGGGAAGTAGTAGAAGCAGGTGAGTAGAAGGACCTGGCTGGAAAGATGTCAATACATGTTTTGCTTCTCCTCCTTCTGCCTTCCCTAGTCCCTGACAGCTTCCATCTTAATCCTGAAATATACCCTTGTTTATGGGACAATCTTAATGAAAACAGTTCATAGCTAGAGTATATCTTGTTTTTTTTTCTTTTTTCCTAATCTGATTCTGGGAATTATCCCTCCCCCATTTCACGTGATTCCTGTGACATTGTCAGAGAGGAAGGCCTGCACTTCCCACCCTGTGTTCTGGCTGTGTCATCACTCAGGGCACAGAGGCTGGTTCATAGGTGAGTGCAATTCTGAAGCAGAGCCAGTCAGGACCCTTACAATATTGACACTGTGAGAGAGATTGGTTCCACTTTATTTATTTTTTAGATAACTTCAATAGAATGTTTCTAATGTGCCAAACACTATTCCAAGTTATTTATGCAGAAGAAATTAATTCTCACAATAACTTTATGAGCTTTAATACTATTATTATACTCATTTTATAGAAAAACAGAAGCTCAGAGGTGTTAAGTTGCTTACCCAAGTTCACATTAGCTAGTAAGTTGCAAGACTAGACTTCTAAACAATACTGGCTCAAGCTGCTTTCTCTTAACCAACTTATGATATTATTTCTCTTCTGAAATTGTAAATTATAAACACTACATAACCCTGAGCACAGTAGGGGTCTTGCCTGAAAACACGATCAACAGAATAAAAGCATAGCCAATAATATAATAATAACAACAACAACAACAGAGAGGGAGAGACAGGCTCACAACATTATTTGAACACATTTCTATTCAATCTTATAATGAATCACAACACTTCCTCCTTCCATTCTATTCTCTTTGGTAGGCTATTTCTTCTCCAGCATATACAGACAGAACAAATATTATCATGTGATACCCAAAATCCTTTGCTGTCACATTCTGCTATCCTGGTGATAGATCAAAATGACTGTTTTAAGAATTGAAAAATAGGGTAAATGGCCATCATTCCTAGGAATAGCCTTGAGTGTTTATTCATTTACCTTTCCTTCCTTCATTCTTCCATTCTAAGACCCTTATGTTGATATGGACTTTAATAATTCATATCTGAGACTGAATTCAGGTAAATGTGTGGGAGGTGTCACCATCTAATTACATATCAGAAAAAACTACATGCTGAAGGAAAATCATTTAGTCATGCTTTTATGCTCCATGGCATGAAAGCATTACTTAGGCCTCTTCATAACACAAAGAGAACTCTGTCCATTTCTATTTAGCACACTAAAAGAGGTAGTTTGCAAACAATAGCAGAGAACTTAAGCAGAAGATTCCCACAAGATTGTCCTTGTACACATATTCTGCACCCCATTCTCTACTTTACTACAGGCTCTCATCATGCCTTCATTCTCGACCAGCTATTCAAGTCTTTTGGGTAGTTTTGGGTAGTGATTATAGAAAGATATTTCAGAGTTTTCAGTAAAGTGCTCCTTTACCAAAAGGAAGAAAAAATATGTCACTGTTATTGCACCCTATTTCTTGTAGCATATGATACATATGTCTCTAACTGGGACTAACTGGGACTAACTAGTACCTAACTGGGACTAGAAAATGAAACAGTAAAGAAAACAATAAGCCAGAGTTGTTTTTGCCCCCAGCACCCACTAACATACAGAACGCTTCTCATTTAGCTGGCAAAATGTTTTAAACACAAAGCCAGTACCCAAATGTGATATTTCCTTTGTCTGGGAAGAGAGTCTAGTGTTTATTCTTCAGCAGTCCCTGAAGCTCTGAGCAAGCCATGACTTTCTTTACATGCAACTCAGTTGACTCTTCAGGACCTGTAGCTGAATGTCTAATATCAAATAACTTTAGCCTTTAGATTTTATTTTCAAAATCTTTTCTATTTTGCTCTTTTAAAGCTGCTTTCCACATAGATCCAGATGAAACATAGATCCTGATAAAACATGGCTCCAGATAAAAAATTTCTGTGGCTCTCTGCATTATTTTCTCTACCAGCTGAGGCCAAAGTTTAAATTATCTCTGTGATTCTTTGGTCTGAAACATTGTGGTTTCTTTCTGAGGAAGAATTATTTTAGTACTTTGTTATAGTGAATTGCATTGCCAAACATATTTTTATTGTGAAGTGTATTTATAAAGAAAGAAGTTCTTAATCTTTTATTGGAAGATTTTGCTTAAACAGATCTTTTATTTTTTTCTTAACATAATTTCTGTAGACTTTGGTTTGATCCTTTATTAATCTTTAAGACTTGAAACAACATTGTCTTTAATTATAGGAGTGATAAGTGCAGCCAGATGGGTGTGTGTAATAAGTTCATTTAAACCTTTTTAAACAAAATACCAGTTTGTTTCTGCTTCTTTAGTTCTTTGTGGAGGCAGCTGCCTTTGTCTTATATAAATTAATGCACTGACTCAATTTAGATGTATTTACTTTGGCCCCTCTTTTAAACTCCCTTAGAGAACCATTAGGAACTCTGTTGACAGTTGAAGCTTAAGTGAGTCACACAATATATTCAAATTGCAATCCGAAACATCAACTCTATTGACTGTATACCTAGCTTGATCACCATATGGAATTGCTCCAATCTTGTCCATTATGTCTGTAAAATATTACTTGAATCCATCCTGTGAGACCTATTGCAGGCACTTGTCATCTCTTACCTGAAGTTTTAACTTTCTACATAATATACATGTATCCATTTTCTTCTATCACCATTCAGTTCATTCTCAATATTGCTGACATAGTTTTTTACAAAGAAAAGTTTTGCAAATAGTTCTCACGATGAAGAAACTGGTGATAGTCTGTTTCAAAATTAAAATCTAAGGTTCTTACCATAGTATGTTGGGACTTCTTGAAAATAGTTTTTATCATAGTTTTGCAGCTTAATTTCCAGCTAACGATTACCAAAAATACATTATACTTTATCAATACATGTGTGCTTGAGAATTTCAAGTACTTTTTACTTTCCCTGACTGGCCTAAGTAGATTTATTTGATGATGTTTACTTGGATTATATTTTATACAAGATAATTTTCTAAGAGTTGAACTATAGGAAAAATAAAATAGACAATGTCTTTGTTGTTTTCCAAATTATACTATAAAGAGAGAGATCTAAACAAATGATTAAACATATATATGGAAAGGAGTCCACAGTAAATGTGAATATTTATATATGTAATAATTTTAGATAGTAATAAGTGCTATGAATAAAATGAAAAGAATATAGTAAGTTAGTGCTTTTTCAACAAGTTGAAAGCAATTTAAACATAGCCATATTTATAACTTAGCATAATAATAATAGCTAAAATGTATTGTGTTTACTATTAGTACATGCATTATTCCAGACACTTTTTCATGGATTAAATTATACTACCAGGTCATTATTACAGATGAAGTAACAGAGCTAGAGAAAGCTTAAATAAATTGTCTAAACCATAACTAGGGAAGCTAAGAAGAGTCTTCTTCCAGAGTTTATACTCTTAATAACTGTGCTCTGCTGCCTCTTTCTACTTGGTATTGCAGTAATTTATGTCCCTACAATCCTCACCCTGGACCCTCACCAGTTGATTGTTAAGCAGCTTGTTAGAAGGGACCGTGCCCAATTCATCTTCATATCATACGTGTCAGCATATATTCAGTGTTCACTAAATTGTTATTGATTAAGTTATACTCTTGAAGAATGCATGTTGAATGTACTAATCTTGTCAAATTACACTTTGTACATGTTCAATGGGGGAAAAAGAGAAAGAGAGAGGATTCTCCATAGTTTCAGTATGAATTTTTGAATTAGCTTAGGTTGTATATACTTTCTAAATAAAATACTGTATACAGAATGGGGGCAAGAGGTTGTCCACTCATTCATATGCTCAACTTTTGCAGAAGTATAACTAGGCCTTCCCTTTGTTAGAAGTGAATTTTCCATGAATCTCTCATGTTACTTCATGTCTAGGCATTACCAGACAATTTGCTCAGATTTATTTATACCCCAGTAGAGTAAAGATAGAGATGTCTCACTCCCATCTCTAGAGAAGATTCACTTACATTCCAGGGTAATAATAATAATGTGTCTCTCTCTTTGGAAAAAGAAGATATTCAGGTTGCCAGCAGCCCCTATGTAAAACCAAGAGCTTCCTAATCTCTGGCTTCCTCCTCTTGTAATACATTCTCACAGTGTAAGATTCAACACCCAACTCTAATCATGTTGCTTTGTGGGAACTGGGGCTTGTTAACCAGCACAAAGATAATGTTCTGTCTACTGTCATTTTTGTGAGTAATAAACATTGTCTCTCTGGCCCAGAAGTTTTATGATTTTCTGCTACCATATATGCAAATGTAGCAAGATAACTTATCTTGCAAGTAGAATAAAATCTCAATCTCTTCATAATTCCAGACTTAAAAACTCATAAAAAATCAGAAGAGGCCTGAATTCTGGGGAGTTAAAACCCAAAATTTTCCATTACAGATGGAATAAAGTATTGATATCAGGAACTATGTTTTTTCCACATTATTTATCTGATATCAAGTAGCATCTGGCTTTGGAAGATACTTGCTATAGTTTTCTTTAACAAATGAATGAATAGTAATACAAACAGTAAATATCCCTATTCTTACCCTATAGTAGAGTGAGAAAAAATGTTTTAAATAATATTTACAGTTAGATTCCCTTCCTAAGAGTTCTAAGTAACACACAAATGAAGGATTGCACCTGCATATGTGTTTCACTGTTACTGGATAGTTCATGAGAGTTAAAGATCATTTTTATGATGATGTAACTTAGATGAATGTTATGTGGTTGCTAACCTAGACTCACCATCCAAATAAAATCTCATCTCTGATCCACCAATTCAAGCCACTATTTAAGTAGTTAAGAAATATAAATCAATACAATTTTATTTTCTGGAAGAGACAAATACCTAAAAATAAATAAATAAATAAATAAATAAATATATATATATATATATATATATATAGCTACTTACTGCAGTGCCTTATGAGAGCTCAGTACCAAGACCTTCTGAAAAAATGTTCTTTCATATTTCTCCAAGTCGAGCTTCCAGTCTTGACTAGCTAATCTGATAAACTAGTTTTCTTCTGAGAATTTTTCATAACATAAACTGTGTCATTTGTGAATAAAGATAATTCTCCTTTTTTTCCAATTATTATATCTTTTATTTGTTTGTTTATTTGTCTTGCCTTGTGTTAATTCTAATCATAGTTGAGGGAGGAGAAAGGAGACTGAAGGAAAAGACCACACTTACGTACTTTCCCTTTTTACTGCTGTTCTCTGGTCTAGGGAGAGAAAAGAAACTTTACATTGAATGTAAGATAAAAGTACTTATTTAGCTTAGACTAGACTTTTTCATTGCCTGAAATTTACTATTAAATTTTGAGTTCTGACCACATTTCTGACAAGGGGCAGGGAAGTAAGAACCATCAGAGCTTTTTAACAGTGAAAAATAAAACTGTTTCTTGATTTCTCCCTAAAGATGTAAGTTCAGCACGTCTTTATAAAACCAGGGCATTTAGGAGTTTATCCATTGTGCTTCACATACATACACACAGAGATGTATAGAAGATTGGTCACTAAAACATTAATGTTATATCAAAGAGATGGGATTTCAAGTTTTTTGTTGTTTTTTTTTTTTTAACATGAAAGCACAATTCCATTCAGTTGTAACCTGAACTTAGAGTTAGAAATTGGTGCTCATCTTTCTTTTAAAACAGATACATTTTCTTTAGGCTTATCTCTAACTGCAGTTCCCCAGATACCAGAAAAACCTCTCTCCCAACACGCATGTACATGAGTACACATACAAGGATGCAAGTAGAAAGTCTCCCAAACACTTCAACACTAAGTTTCTGACAGACCTCCTCTGCAAAGATGCAATTCGTATGGCTCATTAAAGTATGAGTCTCAATCAAAAAAATATATAAAACCTTAAGTATTCAAATATGCAGCACAATCAAGGAAGCATACCAGCTGATTGTTAAAATATGCAGCCTGTTCAGTCAATCCCATTAAAGACAATTTTAGAGACTAAAGTATGTTTGAAAAATTAGTAAAATATGTGATTTCAGTTGTCAAGTATATTCAAATATTTCAAAAGATACAAGAACTTGTTGTGAGGAAAAATAGAAAACATTTGAACTCTGCTAGTGAAGAAAGCCTGCACTCGGTCTATGGGAGTGAGTTCCAGTGTGATGAGAGCAGGGAATAAAAGCAGGTGTGAAGGATGTGGTCCCCTGTATCACAGCTCTGCTTTTGAAAATCTCAGAAAACTAGAGCATGGAATGGTGAATAGCAAATGGTGAGATTAGTTCTTCCTTTATTCCCTGGGGGAGCAGCATTTTAGTCTACTGGAAGATATATAAAGCGCCCAGGGGATAGTAACTAAGGCAGAGAAAGGGAGGTCTTTTTGTGAAACTGCAGAAATTGCCTTCTTCCAACAAAATGTTGTGAGGCAAAACTGCCAATTTAGCATAGTTTTGGCTTAAAACCATTTCCTTATTTTGTCCATTAATTTTTAAAACTCTTTTTCTCCCACAAAGAATAAAACTGTATCATTGAAATATTGTGGTTGGTGCTTATATTATGCAGCTTGATTATGTTACGTTAGTCATATCATATGTCTTTATTTAATAAGAGAAGGAACACTTTAAAATATTTATACAGTCTCTTCTTTTGGTGAATTCAGCTTGTGATGAGAGAGGATATGTCTGGTTTCACATAAACAGGCACTATGCAGCCTTTCCAAAAACGTGCAGATGGTTAGTTGGTAATATCAAGTAGTCTTTTGCACAGATGGAGGAATAAAAATGATTAGTGGAAATTACACAGGAAGACTCATTCAGATCATGGCAAATGTAACTGTGTAGGAGTTATGGTTTATATTTCCAAGCTGAAATAGGACAAAAAAAGATTGGCCTATCAAAAAAAGATGTGGTCAATTCAGTGATCAGTACCCAGAAGTCCAATAACATATGAAATATATGGTCATTTTAGAAATACTCAGAAAGCTGCAATTTAGCATTCTTCTTTCTCAGGCTCTCCACTCAGCTGACTGTGAACACATTTATTAGAAATCATATTCTCTCAGCAACAATAGTTTGGCTTAAAAACACCTTTGGGAAACTTTACTCATTTTAAGTTTTCTAGTTCTCTCCTTAATGGCTAAGTTATGCAACTTTTCATGACTATGTAAAGACTAGCACGGCATTTATGTAAAGCAAACAAACGAAAAGCTTACAGCTACATCTGTGAGACTTCTTGATTTTTCTCAGGTCGAAGCGTATCTGAGTTCTTTCAAATTGCATTCTAGAAAGTGAGCATGTTGAGTGTGTGCATTTATTTCTCATCTACCCCTGGGATTTTAATTCTAGGTTATTTAAATACGTTGAGAAAAAAAGAACATTTCTTTTATACAGAGAGAATCACCATCTTAAAAGTTTGGAAAAATGACTCAACCACACATCTAAAATTTTTTTAAATATAAAGGTCAATGGGTTTCATTTAGAAAATTATGAATATATCGTCATTGGTACATTTTTTAAGAAAAATAAGATTGATTTTTTAAACTCAATGTAAATATAAGTTGATTTTGTCCATTTTTAGGCTATTAATTCATATTTTATTGAAACAATTTTATATGTAAAGTTCTAATTCAGTTTCAGTATGCTTTGTGGCATTATAATGTAGGGTTTCTGAGAAGTTCTAATGCAGGATCTTTCAAAGAGCAATTTAAACACTAGTTAAAGTATTATCACGATACACTCACAATGACACACACAATGACAACAAAAGTGTTGCATATCTAGATGTAGACTTTTAAGAAATATTCAGGCTATATGTGAAGAAAACTATAACATCCTCTACTGGCACACATAAATGAAGTTTATATGTTTTGAAATGAAGTTTTGTAAATATAGACATGCATTGTCTTGGGATTACACAGTAAAGATGTCAGACTTCTCTAACTATTTTTCCAGATTCAGTGCAATTCCAATTACAATTCTAATGGGATTATGTGAAACTTGATTAAATGGTTCAAAAGATCATCTGCAAGAATATAAAGAATATAAATATATAAAGAATATAATCTGCCAGAGATTATTAGAAACATCTAATGAACAAAATAGGGCTGGATTATGCCCTTTCAAATTTAAATGTATTAGGGAAATACAGTAAAAAATAAGTGTGTAATACTGATTTAAAAAATAGGCATATTAACCTATGGACCACAGCAAAGAATCAAAAAACAGATATGAATAAATATGAGAATTTAGTATATGATAAAGTTGGAGAAGAGGCCACTAAACATAAGTAAGTGATTTATAAAAGAAAAATACATGTTTTTTTAAAAATTCATTCAACATTTTAGTCTTGAATATCTACTACATGCCAGAACCTGTTCCAGTTGCTAGAGATAGAAAACTATAGAAAAGAGACAATGTCCAAACCCTTATAGAGTGTAAATCCTGATGGGGGAAGACAAACAATAAATACTAAATCAATATATGGTATATCAGGTAGTGAAAATGCCATGAAAAAAGAATAAGGGAGGCAGAGTGTGATTGCTGAATAGGGTTGTGCTATTTTATAGAAGGTAACTAGGGAAGTTGTCCTTCCAAGTAGCATTTGTGCAAACTAATGCAATACTTTTGTATAAAAGATTGGCAAAGATGAAGAAAAGAGACAAGATTAGCATAAGGATATAGGGAAAGAGTTTGTTTTATGTGCTATTGGTGAACATGTAGATTGATAACAACTTTTCTGTTGTGCATTTTGGCAATATATATAAAATTCTTTTCATTAAGGAGGTAATCAAACAATGGCAAAGATTCATGCTGAAGCACTTTTTATATTGACATAAAAGGGAAATAACCTCAAATTTATTAAATGATAGTGGTAAAATAAAATTATGGTTTATCCAAACAAGGAGAGATTACATACCCATGGAAAGATAGATAAAATGCTTTGTTCAATAATAAATGTTATAAAATTGGAAGTACAGTGTAACTCCATGAGTATAAAATTATGTTATCAATTTGCATTTCTCTCTCTCTCTCTCTCTCTCTCACACACACACACACACACACACACACACACACATCTGAAAAGTCATTCATCAAAATAGTAACATAGTTTGTCTAAGAGAGATGAGATTTTGAGTGGTTTTTACCTTATTTACTTTTTATTGTTGAATTATTTAGAGTAAGCATATATTATTTTTATAATGGCTTATACAATAAAGTTATTTTTCTGTTTTAAAACACTCTGTATAAACATCAGTTCTGTAGTAGTTACAAAGAAGTTACCATAATGTTAATACAGGTTAATTAATGTAATTTAAAAAATAAATTTCAAGCAAACATTTAAAGTGATGTAGAGGTGTGAACTGAAAGTAATGCTCTGTTTTGTGAATGGGACAAAAATGGTCATTGTAAAGTCAAGTATTCACGAGACAGATTGTTTTTTCTCCAGGTTACCTTAAGTCAGATAGGAAGAAAGGAAGATCTTTAAAGGCAATGGAGCCGAAGACGCCCGAGTCACTAATCCAGTAGTCCATATAAAGAAGGACAATAATGTGAATAAATCCTAAAGCAGGGAAAGTCTTAAGTGGACATGCTAAAGGAAGAGATTCACTTTCTTCTCAATGCCTTCCCTTCTGCCCTGATGCCATCTTTCTACTTGAATAGGCAGGCACTGAGTGAATGAACAGTAATTTCTTTGAAAAAGACTTCATTGAGTTGTTATTGAAACACACTGCGATATTAAATATTTCTGTCAATGAAACTATGAAGGATAAAGAAGAAAGACAACAAAGATTTATAACAGTTGAAGTTTAGTGCGATTAAGGGCAGTTTGTACCTTCTATTTAAAAATTCTCAAAGGTTTTATTCTTACATGCTGTTAATCAACACTGGTTTATTGTTTAATAGCATCTAGTGTATCCTTGTAGGGGACTGTGTTCTATTTTAACCATTATCAAATGAAAAAACATGATTCTATTTTTTTTCATGATCACTAAACAGTAAGTATTCTGGCCATTTGAAACACAAGAAATCATGACCCCCACCCAGATCTGTTTCTCTCTCCTTTATTCCTTTCCAGATAGATATTTCCACAATCTAAAAATCTGTCAAGCCAAAAACTCGTGTCATCTTTAATTCTTTCCTATCTCTTAACCCAATGCAATATCTGTCACTGAACCTTATTGACTTTTTTTAATGTCTTTAAAACATATCCTCTTTTTTCATCTTTACTGTCACTACCTTAGCTCAGACTTTTATGATTTCTCACCTGGATTGCTGCACAATCTCAAAACTCTTTGCTTTACTTTCCTCTTGTTTTCTGCAATCCATCCAACCCTTTGCTGTCAATAGTCTTTCTTAAGCATAAATTCAATCTATTTCACTTTGATGCTTAAAAGCATTGAACAGCATCCTCAAATCTAAAAAGTTATAGATGATCTATCCACTACACATCCTCCCACTCTCCCCCCTCAGAACCTGATAGAATCACACTTCAGTCATACTAAAATATATGTAATTTCTTGAGTGTTTATGCTTCTATGCTTTTACACAAGATATTCTCTGTCAAACACACACTTACTTCTTTCAAACCTCTCATCAACCCCGCTATTGTTTATTTATTTATTTGTTTTAAATGAAGTTAATATTTTACTAGTCCTTTAAAATTCAACTCACATATGATTGTCTCTGAGAAAGTTTTTCTGTGTAATCCAGTATGATAAATCATCTCACAGCACCTGTGCTTACTATATCACAATCCATATCACATTGCATTACAATTGTGTGTTCATTTGTCAATTTCTTCAATTTACAGCTCTTGATGGGAGGACATTTTTTTCCTAATTTTTGTATTTCTAGAATCTTACAGCGTGACCGTGGTCAGTAAATATTTTCTGAATGTTAGAGATAACATACATTATCTATTTGAATCTATCAAATCCCACCAAATAGCTATACTTAGGCCATCAGAAGAGTGCTAGTCTCTTGTATTTTTTAAAACTTCTTTTTGTGTAAGAATTCATAGCATACTTTGTGTTGTGTTTCTAACAAAACATAAGATCATTTTCCTAAAATTATTATGAAGTTTAACCACATATTATATGAATATCATATATTATAAGTGTGATTCTTATAGTATAATTTTTATAAACTTTTATGAAAGTGAACAATTATTGATTCATCAGATATGTATTGACTGTGTACTGTGTGTCAAGTACTGGAATAAACTCTAGAGTAGAAGAAAAAAAAACAAATACTTTTCCTATCCTTATGGAACCATTAGTCTTCATCTTCTGTTTAGGGTAAAAAACAATGCAGTGAACCTAGAGTCTCTTCCCTGAATAGAAATATAAGAAGCCTGTAAAAAAGAAACAAGGAGGTTAGACAAAGAGTTAGTGAAAATGTGAAAAAACAAAGATTGTCATAATAAAACCACTTATTGTGGTAACCAGCTTGCTTTCATTTATGATATTTAAGCCTCTTAAGAAAGTGGGTAACTGTCAAACTTTTATGTTATTTCATAACGTAGAACTGTTTATGATTGTGACTTACAGATGTTTATACCAGCAAGATTACTGTAATATAGAAAGCAGGGTGAGACTTGGTATGGGCCTTGATGGAGAATATTATTTTTGGCAGGCAGATGGAAGGAGGAATAACTATCTTAGTGAAGGCACAAAGGTGGCAAAGTGAGACAGTGAATACATTTATTTGGCTTGAACAGGGATTTGGAATAGGGGAAAAACAGGCTTAGCTCTGGAAAGGCAAGGCAGTTGGATTAACCTGACCCTTGAATTGTAGTTTAAGGAGCTTGGAATTTATCCTGCAGGGAGGTGAGTAAGGTGTCTTACTTTTATTATGCAGATGACACTATTGAAATAGTATTCTAGAATGTTTGATCTGGCTGGAGATTACAGGATGCACTGAAAGGAGAAAAATCTCCTGTAACGAGGGAAGAATTCATAAAAGATGTGGTCATGGAAATAGAAAGTATAAAATATATAGAAATTTAAATTTAACCATTTTGCTGAGTAGAATATACTCTAATATGTGTTTCATGTCTATTTGCCCTGTCTCTCTTTTGCTGTTACCTAATGTTACAGTCAACAAATTCAGACAAGCTAGTTGTTTCAAACATTTGGGATGTTTCAGGAGGCACCTGGCTGATTAACAGGAATGTTTGCTTTCCAGAGAGTTGATTTGTAATTTACAAATTTACAGTTTACAGCCCTGTCTTTTTCTGTCATCTTCTGGAAAGTTATCAAGAAAATAAAAGTGACCCAGACAAAGAAAAATAACTGACTCCAGGAAAATGAGGACAGTGCAAAATAGAAAAGAATCTAGTTTGGGATTAAGCACTCTGCTTTAGTACCATCAGTACAAACTGAAGGAGTTTTTTTCAAGTACATTAGCATCAACACTTAATCACTTAATGCACTAGGTGGAATTAATGTGGAATTGGAACTGGCATCAAAGCCAATGAATGCAAGTATGGAAGCCTATAGCCTTCAAAATAAATGAAATAATAAAGAAATGAGTTTTTTGGAAATTGTAGAGAGGTGGAAAAGAGGGGACTGTGGAAAGCAAGCTGTCATTCTCAATTCAGACTATATTCAAGTGAGGAGAATTTCTGTCAGGTTACATAAAGATGGTTTTTTAGACAGGTATGTCATCCAGGTGTGAGAAGTGTATCCTGCTGTGTTATTAGGAATAGTTTCCTGGTAGGGGATACCTTCTACTGTCAGACATAATGATCAATCTGCCTTACTGTAATAGTATAATTTTAATTTAGTCCTTGGGCCAGATTTCAGTTAGGCATGTAAGACCCTGTTGCAATGTTAGTTTGTATGTAGTGTATAAGAATGTCTACTTCGCCATATATAGCTGCTGAGACAGAAGAAGACATAATTCCTAATTCATTTCATTGCCAAATCTCATGCCCTTGCCTTTGCTTACAGTTTTTTCTTTCTTTCTTTCTTTTTTTTTTTTTTTTTTTTACTGATTATTTAGTCCTCTGGCTTTCACATAGATGTCCTCTTCAGAAATTCAGCATCTCAAAGATGCTCAAGTTTTCATCATTACAGAATGAAAAGGAAAAGATCTTTTAACATAGTCTGAGAAAAAGGTAACTGTCTTAGGGGCTGTTATAGCAAAAATACCATAAACTGGGTGGCTTATAAATAATAGAAATTTATTTCTCACAGTTTTAGAGGCTGGCAAGTCCAAGATCAAGGTGCTGGCAGATTTGGTGTCTGGTGAAAGCTGGCTTCCTCATAGAGGGCACATTCTTGCTGTGTCATCAGATGATGGAAGGAACAAGAAAGCTCTCTGGAACCTCTTTTATAAAGGCCTAGCTTCTAATATCACCTTGGGGATTAAGATGTCAACATATGAATTTTGAAGGGACACAAACATTCAGACTATAGCAGAAGCTCAGAGGTCTTTGAAACAGAGTCCTTGTTGCCCTCTTGAGAAAGTAAGATAAAATACCATTTCTTTGCTCCTTCTTTTCTGATGATCCTCAAGCCTGGAGAAAGAAGATTGCATTGATTTTTCAGTCAGGATAGTTCTTGCTATTCATGAGCTCTTCCATAGATTGATTGGATACTGACCTTAGTATAACTTTTAATCCTTGTTCTTAATTCTGCTGCTGGAAGCCACAACATAATAATAACTAACAGAATAAAAATAGCCAATTTTATAATTACTTATAATTTGCTAACATTTTATTTTTGAGACCATATATTTTAGCCATTTCTTTCTGAGCGCTCTTTAAACATGCTTTAATCTGTATACTTATTCTTTGAGGTAGTTGTCATTATTCCCATTTAGAACTGAGGAAATTGTAACCTAAAAGGTTTAACCAACCTTCACCCAACTAGTAAATGACTAATCCAAGTAAAGAGTATAACTCAGTTCAAAGATCACTTTGTTAAGAATTACACAATGCTACCTTGTGCAGGTCTATTGTGCTGTGGGAAAGGTTCTTTTTTTTTTTTTGCAGTATGCGGGCCTCTCACTGTTGTGGCTTCTCCCACTGCGGAGCACAGGTTCCCGACGCGCAGGCTCAGCGGCCGTGACTCACGGGCCCAGCCGCTCCGCAGCACGTGGGATCTTCCCGCACCGGGGCACGAACCCGCGCCCCCTGCATCGGTAGGTGGACTCTCAACCACTGCGCCACCAGGGAAGCCCGGGAAAGGTTCTTTAGAGGCAAGTCAAAGGTCAGTAGGTCACAGGGGTCATGAAAGAGCAGAGTATTGTAGTGCTCGTTTGCTAAGAGCTGTTCAAATGATTTCTTCTTCTTCTCTAAAAATTCCCAACTTAATTGAAGTTTATGCTACTAGGTTGCACTACCTATTTCCCTCTGAGATTCCCAATACTACCTTGCATCATCCCATTTACTTATGCAAATACTTCTAATCCCATAATTTTTTTGGCCTGAATGATGAACTCAGTTTCCTTTGGCCCTATATTGTTTTAGCCATGTTTCAGAATCCACCCCATGTTCACATTCCCTTCACTCCTTTCAGGTTAGTTTAGATATGAGAGTTTTCACCTTACACATAGTCTTTAATTCTTTGCCCCTCTGTCTTTTAGTCAGAATCATCTGATTAACCTCTTTCTCTGCGTAAACCCAACTGAGCAACTGAATAGTGCTAGGGAAATTTTCTAGGATCTATGAATTTTAAATTGACTTTTAACACTGTCAGACAATTCTACTATACTTTCTCATTTTGTTGAGATGACTGTCTCACATTTTTCACCTGTATTATTCAACTCTCCTGTCATCCCATTCTCTGTTGGGTGTTTGCTCCATAATTCCTAGAAAAAATAGAGGCAGTCAGTTGATCACCAAAGCCAGTAATTTTATTTCACTTTTGTATGCATTACACTCCTTTCTTCTCATATAAACAGACGTGTTCTTGTTCTAAACAAGCCCAATCCCTCCACTTGTGCTATAGCTCTTGCCACTCAAATAATCTTCCATTGGCCCTATTTCATTTACAGTAATTCAAGCTACTAAAAAAAAAAAAGCCAAAATATGTAAGATGACCACACAGTAAATAAGTTCCTCACATAATAATTCAAGACCAGAGAGCCTGATCTACAAATGGCTTTCCTCCATTTAATGATTCAGAGACTAAGGTTTCTTTTGTTTTATTAATTCAGATGCCCTGGGGCCTTGTCATCAGAAGGGAAAAGAGAACATGGAGCATGGTATGCATATCCATTACTTGAAAGGACACACATCACCTTTTCTCACATTCCGTGGGTGAGAACTAATTACACAGCCGTACCAGGAAGTGAAGTGGACAATATAGTCTCTAATAACAGGCAACTACTTATAAGAAAAACTCTGTTTTAAAAGGATGATCAGAAAATATGGTGTACAATTAAGTATCTTCTCCATAAGGACCCAAAAAAAGAGATCAGATGAGTAGATAGTCTAATTTTTTAAAAATCTTGTAAGTTTTTTCCTTTAAAACATGGAGAACAAAAGTTTCAAAAAGAAAAATGTACCAATTAAAAGACAGACATCCATATTGAACCATTATGTTGTACACTGAAACTAATATAATGTGTCAATTATACCTCAATACAATAATTAAAAATAAAAGCAAACATAAGACCCAGTTGTATGTTGTCTACAAGAAACCACTTTAAATATAAAGTACATAGAGGTTAAAATAAATGGATGGAGAAAAATATACCATGCTAATACTAATCAAAAGAAAATAGTAGTGGCTATATTAATTTCAGACAGAGTAGACTTCAAAGCAAGGAAACTTATCAGTAATAAGAAGGGCATTACATGATCATAAAGGGGTCAATTCTCCAAGAAGATGTAAACATCTTTAATGTGTATATGCTAAAAACAGAGTATCAAATTACATGAGGCAAAAACTGAAAGAAATTCAAAAAGAAAACAGTTGAATTTACAGCTGGAGACTTCAACACTCATCTATCAGAAATGGACAGATCCACTCTCACAATGTATACATATATCAAATCACCATGATGTACACTTTAAATATCTTACAATTTTATATGTCAATTACATCGCAATAAAACTGAAATTTTAAAAAAAGAAATGGACATATTCAACAGGAAGAAAATCAGTAAGGACATAGTAGAACTCAACAACACTATCAACCAACTGGATATAATCAACATCTACAGACTCCTTCATTCAACAACAGCAGAATATACATTCTTCTCAAGATCACATAGAACATTCACTGAGATAGACCACATTTTGGGCCATAAAAAACATGTAAACAAATTTAAAAGAATAGAAATCATACAATGTCTGCTCTCAGGCTAAAATGGAATTAAACTAGCATTCAATAACAGAAAGATAATGAGAAAATCCCCAAATCCATGAAGATTAAAAAACACTTCTAAATAACACATGGATCAAAAAAGACATGTCAAGAGAAACTTTAAAAAATTCTGAACTAATGTACACAAATGTAAAATGCAAGCTATAAAACTACTAGAAGATAACAGAAGAAAATCTAGATAACCTTGGGTTTCATGATGACTTTTTAGATACAATATCAGGGATGTTATGTGCTTCATTAAAGAAATAATTGATGTTGGACTTCATTAAATTAAAAAGTTCTGCTCTGGGAAAGATAACGTCAAGAGAATGAGAAGACAAGCCATATGCTACAATGTTTGCAATAGACATATCTGATCGAGGATTGTTATCTAAAATACACAAAGAACTCATAAAACTCAGCAATAAGAATATGAACAACTCATTTAAAAAATGGGGCAAAACCTTAACAGACACCTCATCAAAGAAGATACATAGAAAACAAATAAGCATATGGAAAGATGCTCCACACAATACTCCATCAGTGAAATGCAAATTAAAACAATAATGAGATACTACTAGACAGCTATTTGAATGGCCAAAATCTGGAATACTGACAAACCAAATGCTGTCAAGGATGTGGAGCAACCAGAATGTCATTCATTGCTGGTGGAAATGCAAAATGGTACCACCACTTTGAAACAGTTTCACGTTTTTTGCTTTTTTGTTTTGTTTTGTTTTTTATAAAACTAAACATACTCTTCCCATACAATCCAGCAATAGTGCTCCTTGGTATTTATCCAAATGAGTTGAAAGCTTATGTTACACAAAAACCTGCATGAAAATATTTATAGCAGCTTTATTCGTAATTACCAAAATTTGGAAGCAACCAAAATTTTCTTTAGTAGGTGAATAAATAAACTATGGTACCTCCTAACAATGGAATATTTTTAATGCCAAAAAGAAATAAGCTATTAAATTATAAAAAGACATGGAAGAATTTTAAATTCATTTACAAAGTAAAAGAAACCAATCTGATGATTCCAGCTGTATGACATTCCGGAACAGTCAAAATTACAGAGACAGTAAATGGATCAGTGCTTGGCAGGAATGAGAGCATGGAGGGTGGGGATAGGGATGAATCTGTGGAGCACAGAGGATTTTTAGGGCAGTGGAAATACTCTGTATGGTACTATGATGATAGGTATATGTCATTATACATTCGTTCAAACCCTGAGACAGTACACCACCAAGAGTGAACTCTTAATGTAAATTATGAACTTTGAGTGATTATGATGTGTCAATATAGGTTCATCAGTTGTAACAGATGTACCACTCTGGTGCAGGATGTTTATAATGGGGGAGGCTATGCATGTGTGGGGCGGGAGTATACAAGAAATCTTTGTAACTTCTCAATTTTTCTCTTTTTCTCAGTTTTGCCTAAAGCTGCTCTAAAAAATTATCGTAAAAGAAAAAAAGAAGGCAAATGTGGCCAACTGTTTTGAATGCTGCTGAGAAATTGGATAAAATGAGAAGGGGGTAGTAACTATTGAAATTATAAAGCTCTAAGTCATTTTTAACTTTAACAAAAGTAATTCTTATAGGCATTTGGGAAATAATAGTGTGGTTCTGCTGAAGGGAAAAGAAACTTTTTTTTGGCCGATTGTCTGTAAACAACACTTTTGAAAAGCTTTGCTGTGATGGTGAGTTTAGAAATGATGCAGTAATTTGAAGGATGACATGGTTATTTTCTTTAAGTGTATGGCTATGTGAGTAAATGAATAAAGGAAGGTATAAACAGAATGTAAATATTTCTGAAATTCTTTGAAATTGCTATTTGCGTACGAATGTCAGGTAGAATAGCACATTTATTCATAATGTTTCATCTTTAACCCACTGAAAGATAGATACATGGCTTTTTCGGCTGTTGTTACTTTTTCATAAATAATGAGATTTTCTTGATTGGAATGCTGTCAGCCTTCAGAAATCTGTCTTGGCAGCATGCCACTTCCTTCTTCTCACTTATGTTACCTCTTCCTTTTAAATAAACAGTTCCCACACAGATAGGCTTCAATAATGAGTTCTGATTACTTTTAAAAATCTAAACAAAATGTCTAGCATTATATTTCACTACCTGAATGCAGGAAATTTAGTTCAGAGGAATCGCTACCATCTCTATGCCTCTCCACATTAGAAGGAAAACATAATCTAAAAGTAGTTGTATATGCTTTTATATCCTTTTTAGACAAAAGAGATGACTATTTTAAATGGCCAGTTCTTAACAAGAACTCCCACATTGTTTAGCTCATAGAGGAGGTCACATAAGCATGTATTTTTTTTTTATTATTATTATTACAAAACTCCCCCAAGTAGCACATTCTCCAACTCAACTTCTTTTCAGAGCTCAGGAAAAGATATTTCTAAATATCTCAAGACCAAATGTCATCTTCTTCCTATTGTCAAATTATTCCCTTTTGTCTGATGCCATAGATTCTGAGCAAGAAGCCATGAAGGTGAAAGGGTAATGAGAATGTACACTGGGGGCTGTTGCCACCAGGACCTCCATATCAAGGTGCACAGGTTGTGCATTTCACAGAGCCGCCTGTCCCTGGGAGTGAGAGGCTGAAATCTACTTTACAATTTGCTCGTTAAAGAGCTGTTTATCCCTGAAGCAAGAGGTGTCTTTTCCTAATTTGTTCACACATTCTGTTTATAACTCATATGTCAACTGGTGGTAGCCCTGATACCCACTTTTTAGAAATAAAGTCAAGACAACACAAATATGTAGCACTTATGTGCAGAATTGTCTGTTATTTTTTTCACAGCCTGCTTCTCTTTTTTTTTTTTTAAACTTATCACACAATTCAAGAATTAACACATTTATTGGCATTCCACCCCCATGCACTTTCCTAGGAATCTTGTATACTTTTTCTTTTAAAATTCTCTAAAACAACCCTTTAATGTAGGTATTGTTACTTTCACTTTAAAGAAGAGGCAGTTGAGATTCAGAGAGTTTAATTAACTTGCCAAACACCTAATAAATAGCACAAACAGCTTTTAAGTCCATGAGTCTGAAGCCAAAACTCATTTTCTTCTCAATATGCATTTTAACATTTCTGTGATCAGTTTTCTTACCATAGAAATGTCTCTCACTGGTAAACTGCTCGCAATATTCCATTTAAAGTACATAAACCATGCCTCTGAAGCCTCACAATAACAGTATAGAGCAGAAAGAGCAGATAATAATACCTTAATTCCACAGATGATAACACTGAAGCCCAGAAAGACTAAATGACTTGTCCTTGGCCACAGCCTCTAATTTATAAAACTAGAGTAAGACCACATCTTCAGATTCCTTTTTTCTTGCTCTGTCCCTCTTTACTACACATATCCTGTTGATTGCATTTAATTTTTATATCAGAATCAAAAAGCCTTTGATATTTTCATTTCTAGCTAAGATAGTATAAATGAAACCAGATATAACCTCCTGCTTGAAACAGTAAAAAAAATTTGGCCAAATAGATAGTAATAATAATTTTCAAGCTATCAGGCTGCAAAGGACAGTGAACCTTGAGAGATGGGAAATAGATAATATGAGCCTTTCAATTCTCTGTCTTGAGAGAAATTCCACAGTGCTGCCCAAGGAGAGCAATAGCTTGGCAGTATCTCTGAATTCAGGAGATGGAACCAGGTGTCTGGAGAGCCAAGGTGACTAGAGTTTGTACGGCACACTGGAGATCTTCAGAGGGTTCTCGCCAGTCTCCAACAGAGTATGTAAACATATGACGAAGCTATGCTAGACTGGGGAAGAACCAACAGCAAAGATTAGAAGAAACAATCTCGAAAGCTTACACATGACCGAAAGTAACTCCTTTTACCACCAGCCGGAATGGAAAACCTTATAATGCATAGGATATTAGATAGAGTTCTGAGAAGGGTTTTGCCTCAGTAGGAGTGTGAGAGATGGAGGATTAGCCCTCGACTAAATCTGGCCTGGTTTCTCCTAAAATAGCTTAAGATCAGGAACTGAAAGGATTAAACTGTTTACAATTAATTTAAGCACTGTCCAGACTAAGGCACAATAATAGTTAATAAAAGTACAAATAGGGCTTCCCTGGTGGCACAGTGGTTGAGAGTCCGCCTGCCAATGCAGGGAACATGGGTTCGTGCCCCGGTCCGGGAGGATCCCACATGCCGCGGAGAGGCTGGGCCCGTGAGCCATGGCCGCTGAGCCTGCGCGTCCGGAGCCTGTGCTCTTCAACGGGAGAGGCCACAACAATGAGAGGCCTGCGTACCGAAAAAAAACAAAACAAAACAAAAAATACAAATATATCTAGCACACAAGATATAAAATTCTGTAATTTATTTTGAGTTAATTTTTGTACATGGGTTAGGTATGAATGTGGATATCAAAAACTATCTCTTCTTCACTGAATTCTTTTTACCTTTCTTAAAAATAAGTTGTACGTGTATGTGTGAGTCTGTTTCCAAACTCTCTATTCTGTTTCTTTTATCTATTTGTCTCTTTGTGCCAGTGCCACACTATCTTGATTATTGTAGCTTTATAATAAGCTTTGGAATTGGGGAGTGTTTAATTCTCTAAATTATTGCTCTTTTTCAAAGTTATTTTGGCTATTCTAGGTCCTTTGCATCTTCACATGTGTTTAAGATTCAGTTTATTGTTTTCTACACACTTCATACACACACCCACACAAAGTCTGCTGGGTTTTGATAAGGATTGCATTTAACCTATAGATCAATTTCAGGAGAACTGTCATTTTAAAGGTATTGTCTTCCCACCATGAACATGGTCAATCTCTCAGCTTATCTAATTCTTGAATTTCTCTTAGCCATACTTTGTAGTTTTTGTTTACAGGTTTTACAGATCTTTGGTCTGATTTATCCCCAAATATTTCATATTTTGGTACTATTATTTATCATATTATATCTTAATTTCAACTTCCAATTATTTGTTACTCATATAGAAAACCAAAACAAAGCAATTTTTTATATTGATCTTGTATCATGAAAACTTGCTAAACCTGGTAGTTTTAGTATCTTTTTTGTTGATTCCATCAGATTTCTACAAGGAAGATCATTTCATTTGTGAGTAAGGACAATTTCACTTCTTCCTGTCCAATTTGGATGCTTTTTATTTTTCTTTCTTACATGTTTGCCCTGGGTATAACATCCAGTAATATGTTCGATAGAAGTTCTGAGAACAGAACTTGTCTTGTTGCTGATCTTAGGGTAAATCATTCGATCTTTCACCATTTAGTATGATTTTAGCAGTAGTTTTTTCATGGATACCCTTTTCTGTTTTAACTAGATAGACTGATTTCTGTTACCTATAGTGGAATCCTGACTGATACAGATATTGTATAAAGAAAACAGGTACATTTTGTGTGAAATTAAAAGTGCTTTTCATCACACCAATGCACACAGAAATCCATCCTCTCTCCCACTCTCTTATATAAGATCCTTATAGTAGTGCTAGGGCTAGGATTACCATAACAAGATACTGTAAGACTGGATAACTTAACAGAAATTTACCTCTCATATTTCTAGAGGCTTGAAGTCCAAGATCAAGGTGTCAACAAGTTTAGTTTGTCTTGCTGCATCTTCCTTGTCTTGAAGATGGCTCTCTTCTTGCCCTGTCCTCATGACCTTTTCTCTGTATGTGCACATCTCTGCTATCTCTGCCTCATCTAATAAGAACACCAATAATATCGGATTAGGGTCCCACCTTTATAACCTAATTCAATCTTTATTACCTCTTTAAAGGCCTTGTCTCCAAATACAGTCACATTGGGGGAGCAGGCTTTCAACATAAATTTAGGGAGAGGGGGATGCAATTGAGTTCATAATAATCATATTATTAATTTCTAGTTATGTGTCTGAATAGAGTTATTTTTTATTGAAATTTAGCTGACTCTCATATATTCCAACAATTTTAAACATATTTATATAACTTTACAGCACTATTATTAATATATATATTGCTGTATCTGTCTTTATCTTAGCAATTAGCTCCCAGTTTTGTACCATAGAAGTGATAAAGGTGTCAATGGCATAGGGCTTTGCAATTAAACAGATCAAAATTTTATTTCTGGTATCACCTTTTAAAAGCACAAGCTCTAATATCAGAAAGAATAGGGTTTGAATCTTGGCTTTACTACTTAGCAGCTCTAGTTCTTGTTCAAGTTGCTTTAACTTGCTCACTCTTATATCCTAATGTGTAAAACAGAAAGAGAGCTTGTGACTGTTAAGTGCATGTAGATGTAAACACTTTATGAAGTGTACCTGGGGCACAGTTAATGCCAGACACACATTGTTGTTTTTACTATGATTTCTTTTCTTCTTTTCCTGAATTATGGGGACAACACTATCTAAGCAGGCTGGATTGTCTGTTGCTAGGTCAGCATCAGCACTTGTTCATCCTGACTAAAGCTGGGAATTGCTTTCCTCAGAATTCTCTTTGGGATGTGGTTCCAATATAGAGTTTGCCAAGGAGAACTCATTTAAGATTAAGAAGTATGTATAGGGCTTCCCTGGTGGCGCAGTGGTTGAGAGTCTGCCTGCCAATGCAGGGGACACGGGTTCGTGCCCTGGTCCGGGAAGATCCCACATGCCGTGGAGCGGCTGGACCCGTGAGCCATGGCCGCTGAGCCTGTGTGTCCGGAGCCTGTGCTCTGCAATGGGAGAGGCCACAACAGTGAGAGGCCCGTGTACTGCAAAAAAAAAAAAAAAGAAGAAGAAGTAGGTATAGGTCAGACACGGTGGCTTTATTCGATGGGGTGGTTAGAACAGAAAAGGCAGCTTTGCAGATGTTTCCTTGAAATTTCACTTGTTGATCCTACTTCTGAGGCTTGGATTCTCCACCTGTGCTCGTGCTTGAGGGTGAAGAAGTTAGTTACTGTCCCGTTTCCTAGCCATAGCTTTCCTCACAATCATTGTTAAGCCTTCCCTTCATTACGCCTTAGTCATCATATTAACCCCTACTTAACTGTAATATGTGACGAGGATGTTCTTTCCTGCAGGAACTCAAAATGATAAACTAGTAGGGGGTCATAGATGTTATTAAATAAATTAACACCCATCTTAAGAAGATACTTAGCACAGTGCCTGACACAAAGGATGTGCTCAGTAAATTATTCTTTTCCTCTTTCTATACTGTATTTCATGAGTATAGACGTATATAGCTATATATCATATAACTATATATTACATAAGTATACATTAAATTCTATAATTATTCTTTAATGTTTTTACAGTTATTAGTCCCATTTTATAGACCAGATACCTGAATTTCAGTAAGTTAACTTGCCCAATAGCTTAAAGAGAAAAAAAAAAATTAGACCTGGGATTTAAACCCAGATCTGGCTGATTATAAGCCCCATATACTTTTCATAAATCCATTTTGTCCACACAGATCAAACTTAATGAAAGATTCATGCTTTGCAGAATATGATTTGTGCTTCAGATATCACTTATAGATCAGCTTCTGATTATTCTTAAGAAATAATAGTGTAAAAGATCCAGTCATGAACTAGATACGCCCCACATAAAAAATAAAGTTTTAATGTCTAGAAAAAGAGACAAGAAATTTTGATCCTTAAGTTGATAGCAATTAGTTTCTAAATGCCTGATATAACAAACTTTGTTAGACTAGAGATAATTTGAGTATTCTAGCTTTTAAATTTTGAACATGTATATAATATTTTCCCACCATGAGAGATATTTTAGTTAGGGTAATAAAACCTGCTATAATAGCTACACCCCAAATTATCAGAAGCTAAACACAATTGAAGTTTATTTTTCAATCACATAAGTCCAAACAGGTGGATCTGATAGGTGGACAGTCCTCTTGTAAGATGTGATGTAAAGACCCTAGCTTTTTCCACCTTATGCTCTTTCAATATTTAAAATGTGGATTCCATTGTCACCTTTCTCTTCTGCATAAAGACAGCAGAGTGGGAAAAACCTAGAGAGTTATGGTGAGAGAGTTTTAGGGGCCTGGCCTGAATGTGGTATGTATTATTTCTGCCCCATAAACTATAAGCAAGCTATGTTGTCAAACCCGCCTACTAAGGATGGTAAAAAATGCAGTATAGCCATGTGTACAGAAAAGAGAAATGAGATTGAAAATGAGAAAGGAGACTGCCACAAAGTGTAATATCATTTTCCTGGAATCAAAAATATTCTAAATCCAGAAACTTAGGAGGCAATGATAGCTTGAAAAAAAGTTATGCATAGAAACTTAGATTGGTTCCTGCATTAAAGTAAGAATAAAGTTCAGCCAAGAGTGAAGTTTATTGAAAGTTCATAGAAATGATACTGGTAACAGTGTTTCTAGTTACACCAATAAAACTAAAATAATAATTATAATGAGATTAAAACTAATGAGAGAAGTCAGACCATTTTCTAATACCTTTATGAATTTAAAAAAAATTAATCCTCTCAGTAACTCATGAGATAGCTTCTAATGACTTCAGTGTTCAGTCAAAGAAACTGATTTACATAAATTATTTGTTTAAAATTATACAGCAACATGGTGGACACAGATTTGAACTCAAATATTTCGACTCCAACGTCATGCTCTACACTATAGGTAATCCCCTTTATAGCTTAGCATCCTAAAATAATTCAAGTATTTTTGCCTCATCTAATCTTTTAAAATATTACAGCTAATAAAATCAGAATAGTTTATTTCCTGTTGGCAACATATATTTAAAAGAAGAAGCCTTGTGTGTTTTTATTATAGTAGCTTAAAGAAGAAAAGCATAGAACTAGATACTTTCTCAGCTTCCTGCTGTTCCCATGTGTGTGTAATTTCAAAGCATACTTTAAACTGTGAAGTAGCTGCATGCAAGTACATTAGTTTCTTTAGCAGGAAACCAGAGCTTCCAAGGAGATCTTTCAAGAAAGTGCTAAGGGCCAGGGTGTGAAATAGAGGAAGTGATGATGCATACCTGATGGCAAATTATTGTTTGTTGTTATGTGATCACTCAAGCAATTGTTGGCTGAAGTGCTCTGCTACCTGCTCCTTTGTCACATCTGTCAACAAAACTGCATTGTTCCTTTGGCTCAGCTCTCCCAGGCCAGACTTCTGCTTAATGGATATTTTCAGATGTTGCTTTCACTTTTCAGTAAGCTTCAAAAGAGCATCGCATCATGGTTCATAATTGCATGGTATGCTCCAACTCCTCTGCTGGTGTATGTTTGGCTTTTTCTTCCAGAGTTGGAAAGATGTGAGTTCACTTTGCAAAAGGAATTGCATTTTCTTAAAATTGCCTCTTCATGTCTGGATATACAGAATAGGATAATGCCAGTCTCAGTTTGATAAAATTCTATTACTAAATCATCATAATTGATAATATTCCTTTCATTTTTCCTTCAAGTCAACAATTGTTTTTCAGCTTAACATATTGGATAAATAAAACTCAGAAACTCAAGTCAATCCACATTATTTAAATATATTCTTTGAAAATAATCATACATTTTTTGATAGCAAGAGAGCTAATTGGAATCAGTAGCTGGGTTTACATACAAGTTTTCTAGGAGTGTGCAGGGTGCTTATAAATGAATGAAGTGTGCGGTTAAAGTTATTTGTCTTTAAAGTTAACAAGTACATATTGATAGGGTGATTTTTTTTTCCTTCATTTACCATAAGATACTTGTGAAGATAAACCCCAGGAGTGAATTTACTTGAGAGAATCTCTTATCTTTTTCTTCAACATAGAAGGCCCATTAAAGAAATCAATTTGGAGATTTTAAGGCAGTAGTATTGACACTCTCCCTAGGGATTTTGAGACCTGGTGTGACATTGCAAAGAGTAGAGGAGGACATGAAGAATAAGCTTTTTTCAACTAAGGCATTTGGTCATTAGTGCAAATATAAATTAAGCTAATTACATAAAGTAAAATGAGATATTATCCTTCTAATTACCTCAAACAAGAGAAAATACATTGATTAACTACAATATAGGGCCATACAAAATATTCTGAAATGGGTATCTAGAATACATTCTAATGGTGTACACATCGACGCTTTGCAAAATTCAATTTTCTGTGAAATGTAATGCAAATTACAATGAAAATTATAATTTATTACCATGCAATAGTGCTATTGATTTAATTTTTCAAATACATTTCTTTAAGATTAAATGTTGTAAAAATTCTTCCTTTACAACTCACATACAGAAGAAGTTATTATAATAGTACGATGAGTATGTATTGATTTGGAGTGTTGTAGAACAATTAAGTTGGAATTTGTTTAAGTTCTATATTTTAATTAGCATAAAATATGATTAGAACATCTATAGTAAAATTTGATAATAGCTTGGGTATTGGATTTTACAGAATTAGTAATAATTTTCTTAGAGGGGATAATAATCTAAGGTTATGCTAGAGAATGTTCTAAATCTTTGTAGACACATGGTTAACTATGTAAGACTTAAGTGTTATGATATCTCAAATACTTTGAAAGTATTCAGTAAATTTAGGTAGATGATAGATAGGAAATAGATAAATGTAGCAAATATGGCAACATATTGATAATTGTTGAACCTAGGCTGTGAGTATAGTGTAGTAAAACCTTCCTTTAACTTTTTGTATATTTGAAAATATTAATAAAAATGTTGAAAAAATAAAACAATTATAAATCAGAAGAAAAAACTACATTGCACAATTATCATGTATACAGTGTAAATTTTTAGAGTTTGAGGGTAAATATTTTCTTATGTTCTCTTGCAAAAATAGCATAGTAAAATAGCTAAGGACTATTCTGTTTACTAATCATCAACAGGATCTGTGTTTGCAATATTTATTTTTTTAATGTTATATACCTTCCTGCATCTCCACTTGTATATACTTGCAAGTGTCATACTTACTGTAAATAATTTTAAATACTCAGTGATATCAATAGATATGTGTGTAAATGAACTTTAAGTATAACCTTGGGGTAATCGTTCAAGTGAGTCATTCACATTAGGAATTTACTCAGCTCTTCAAAGAACTTAAATACTTAACAGGAGTATACATTCCAAAGGTGGCCACAGTAAGTTCTTTAGGATATTACTACATAAATAGAAATTAGCTTAGGAGATAATAGAATTTTTCTTTGTTGCAGTGAGTGGTATTCAAGTTATGTAGTTGACTATAAATATGGACCAAGCACTACTACCCCTGTATGAACCATGAATGGAGAATATGCAGTCTGCAACCTTCCAAGTGGAGCCTTGAATCTAGAACTCTATCAGTTTTCTGTCCTTTCATTTAAGGGAAGTTTGTGTAGATTGCTCTGATAGGAATATTAGTTGATTCGGCCAGAAGAATGGTATTGTCTTTACATTGAGAACTGAGACCATCTTTGCCAATACCTATGATAAAATCACATCTGTTTTTGCAGCAAAAAATTTTGCCTGGTTATATAGGACCATACACCAGTAACTTACTTTTGTGTTTGCTTCAGAAAACTCCGACAAATTAATTCATGAGTGACAACAATCTGCACACCTAGGCAAACATCTTGCTTATCAAACAGCAGTTTACTTGTCAAGACTTGCTTGAAGATCTTCACTTCTCTGTGTCTACCAATCCTCAACCATTATGTCAACCACTTTGCCCAATACCAATCAATTCTATACCTTACCTTGAAAGATCTGCCTCAAAAAAAACTTGAACCCAGACTGTAAAACCCTGTAACCTGTCACTTCTGACTTCTTCCTTTGGAGACCCTTCTAAGACTCTATCAAGGTGGTGTTTTTGCTTCCTGAAGTGATTGCTAATCACCTAGATTTATAGGTTGTTGTCTAGCAATATTTGGGGGTATTCAACAACCTCAAAATGGACTCTTGTTATAAGGAATTTGTCACACTGCCTAAAAGGACAAAGTGCAAGGACTTTACTAACTTATGCCTGCTTGCAAATTAACGTTTGATGTGGTAGAACTTGGTCTGAAACTAGCCTTCGTCAGAATATAACACCTGTTGGTTGAGTTTGTGTGGGAGAAACCTATAGCCATTCACTTATCTCTCAAGTTGCAGGCCAAATATATCCACTAAAACTTCAGGGAAATTGGGAATGGCTTATATTGTTGTGCAAAAGCAAGGTAAATGACATGGGTGGGGCATCGTAAAGAACATATGCTATTACTGAAATGTGTATTCCTGATATGAAGTCATGACAAGGAATAATATTTCTTACACATAACCCCCAGTGTATTTTTCTCTGTAGGAAAAGATAAGTATTTTAGTAAACAAAAGAAAAATGTTAATAAAATGAACTAACTAAAATCAGTATCCAGGGAAAAAGATTAAAACAATAGTTGTAATGTCCTATTGCCAGAAAGTTGCTATGCCATCAAATAACCTTAAACCACATATATATTATATTTCCTTATATAGACACTCAAATTTAACTATGTGACTTAAAGTGAATAGAATGTTGCCTAAAACTAAAATTTTAAATAATCCTTATCTTTGGAAATATCACAAACCCCCAGAGTCTAGCATAAGGTAAGATTTTAATAATACTACACATGATATCAGTCGGGGTAATACTTGCAAAATAGTGGCATATTGCTGTGGCCTTTGGAAAAAATTATACAGTAATTAAAGCTTGTTTGTAGAATTATTCTCCTCCTAGTTTCCTCAAGATCTTAGTCTATGTAGAAATGGAGTTTTGAGTATTTATTCATACTAAAGTATGAGTGATGGAAATCAGTCACTACTGGCTTGTTTAAGTATTTAATTTAAAAAAGCACTCTGTGCAAAGCACTATGATGGCCTTGAGTAGATTTCTGTGCGTGAGATATATCAACAAAATTTAAGTACTTGAAGTTTTTGGAGTCAGTATCAACTGTGGCTCAGCCTTTTATTATCTGCATCACAATGGAAAAATCTTTTTTTCCAGTTTTATTGAGAAATAATTGACATATATCACAACATGATGGTTTGATTTACATATATTGAGGTTGGGGATGGAGGGGTGTGCCACTGGCTGATAGAACTGTTGGATAGAACTGCTGGCTTGGTTCCCTATCTAAGTAAGTCTGTAGGATAGCCTCTGTAGTTGCCTGTTTTTTCTGGTGAGGGTTACTAGATGGTTGGGACTGGACCCGATATCTGGAGGTGAATGAGGCTGTGAATTAACTTATCTGTTCTGGCCGGGCAGCAGGGTGGAACCTGGGACCTGTACCGCTCTTTGGGGAATCTGGATCAGGCCAGAGTGTCCCCTGAACTCCCTGATCAGGTGAGGCCACAGGCTTTGCTCTGCAGGTGGAGGAAGCCGTAGGCTGTGATCTCTGTTTGAATGTACTGTACATGGGGCTATTAAATGGGCTATGCAGCCTCCCATGTGCTCTGGTTAGGTTCTCCGGTAGAACAGGCTGAAGCCTGTATTCAACCATGAGTGGGACTGTGCATTAGATTTTCTGCTCAGGTGCAGTGGGAGAAGTAGCTCTAAAGCCAGTTAAGCTCTTCGTTCGTTGTCTGAACTCAAGCCCACCCACAATTCAGGTTCCTTGATTGACCAGGGCCACTGGCTTTACTTGGCAAACTATCAGCTCTGCCCACCCACATCTTGGCTCGAGTGCTGCCAGGCTGCACAGCTTGCAGGAGTTGTCTCCAGCCCTTCTGGTCAGGTGGGGCCGGAAGAAACTCTCCACATCAGGTGGGGCTGTAATTTAGCTCTCTGCCTGGGGTGGGCAAAATGGGCTCTAGGGCCAGCCAAACTCCTCCTTTGAGGATCCGAATCAGGCAGCACCCCTCTGAGTTCCCTGGTCAGAGTACACCCCCAAGTGGTTTCTGCAGAAGAGCAAAGCCACCAGTTGGGATTACTGCCTGGGAACTGCAGGTGTACACTCAGTCTGCCAAGATCCCTGTAATGGTTGTTGCAAGCCCCTCCCCACTTCTCCATCACAGATTCCCAGTTGTTGAGCCCCACAGACTTCACTTCAGTCCTCGTGGTACAAGATCAGAGTAGAGGCTCCCACAAAGCAGCCCACAATGCTGAGAGGAACTGGAGGCTCAGGGGAGATCTCTCCACTGCACTGGCCTGGGGGAGGGACAGTGTGGTCAACATGTGGCTGCTTCTCTTACCCTTCTAATGGGGTGAGTTTTGGTCCAGTGGTATGGCAGTGGGGGTGCTTCAGCCTCATCCCCATGATCTAGGATTCTCTCAGTGGTGTCTTGTTCTTGAATAGCGGTCATTCTTCTTGTGAGGGAGAGCAAAGTTAGGAACAACCCATGTCACCATCTTGGTGATGTCAGAATGGGAAAATCTCCTAATTTCTCTGAGCTTTAGCTTTCTTGTGTCTTAGAAAATTGAGTTACTGATCCTAAGCTCTTATGATGGTATGAGGATTAAATAAAATAAGTTATAGGAAGCACCTTGTATTCTACTCCCTACTAAATATACCACAGTCTATCTGGAGACACAGAGATAAATATAAACTTACAGCTATGAAGCAGCCAGAATCAATATAGAGGTGTAACACATTCATTACAACGGCATGCGATGAGTAGCAATGATTCTTCCGGTATTTTATGGGCATATGTCTTACTGGCACACATGGTTTCAGTGCTTTTGAGTACTTGAAATCGTACCAAGTTGTCACTTTCACTGCCTCTGTTTTCAGTGGCATCACACAATTGTGAAAATCATCTTGTTTCTCACTTAACTCAGGAATAATTTTTTTTTTTACATCATAGAATTAGATTGCCCACTGAAATATAAAGATGGTAATACACCATAGGTGAGAAGATATAATTATCATAACTTTCTTTCTCTTCACCTTGTCCCTTCCCTTAAAATGTAAATTATAATGAGATGAAGACTTGAAGTAGAAAGTAGCTCTGTGGGTTTTGTTTTTCATATGAAGAGAGGCTGAGTTAGGTTGAGCACACTGGCTTCATTCTCAGTTGAGGAGTGGTTGGTTTTTTTTTTGCGGTACGCGGGCCTCTCACTGTTGTGGCCTCTCCCGTTGCGGAGCACTGGCTTACGGGCCCAGCGGCTCCGCGGCATGTGGGATCTTCCGGACTGGGACACAAACCCGTGTCCCCTGCATCGGCAGGCGGACTCCCAACCACTGCGCCACCAGGGAAGCCCGAGGAGTGGTTGTTTTAAATCTGCTCTCACTCTGCAACACCTTGAGCAGCCTCGTGATTGCACAAATTAATTTTGCAGCTCCTGCTGCTGATTTTAATGATGTCAATTTGCCACTTATCTACTTTTATATTCTTTATTTTAAATATATAGAGGAAAAGGGAAAGTAATTTCTCTTTTGTTATTTTCAAGTACTGTATAATTTCTGGAGGAAAAAAATGTAAGGTACTCCTCCCTCTGAAAAAAAAATTTTTTTGAAACAGAAATTTAGCAAATGAAACTTTGCTAACTCAAGAGAGCAACATTCTATCCTTAAATTACATATACAGATTTACTCTTTTGATTCCTCAGTTAATTAAAGTAGAATCCTATTATGATGTGAGTCATTACAGAGTCCAATCACACCCCTTACAAGTCTTTGTTCTTTCAGTTTCCTTCTCTCATTCTGACTTCTCTCTTCTTTTCACTTACATATGTAATTCCCATTCTTCTGCAGGAAACGCTTCCTGATCTCTCAATTTTATATTTAATACTACCCTTTAATTCCCTGAACACATTTTCAGACTCCAAATTGGCAAAGACTGTGGGCCAAGTTCAGTTTTTTTCTGAAATATTTTAAAAAGTACGAGTGTGTTACTTGAATTTAATTCCCAGCTAAATCCATAGGACCTCTAAATGTTACTGCTTTATCATCTTTAAAATGAAAATGGCAATAGTATTTACATGTGGGTTTGTTGAAGATTAACACATACCTAGGATTTAACCAAGCACATAGTGAACATTTAAGAACTTAAGCTATTATGATGATGATTAATGTCTACAATTGTTGTTTTGGAATCTATGCCTCTAACAAGTATTTGCTACTTAAATAATATACTGCTCTGTATCATTATGTAGATGATACTCTTAAATTTGTATTGGATCCCTAATAAAATTATGAATCTCAAAGTTTGTAATAATGTCATCAGTTTCTTTCATGTCAGCCCACCCTATTCAAAGTGGTACTTCATTCAGAATTAGGCATATAACATTGCTAAATAATAACATCATTACTAAATAATGACATCAAATTATTTGGAATAGTTATTAATTTAATAAATATTTATTAAATTCCTTCTACATGAAAAAAACAGCGATAGAAAGAAAAAGTCTTCTTTCCAGGAAATTCACAGTTTAATAAAGATAAATCGTAGTAGCAAAGAGGAATTCTAATAGAAAAGGACATTACCTATGAAATGAATACAGCCCAGTAAATTCTTGACATTTAAAATACACATATTTATTTAGTATATGTTTTAGGCTTTATAGGCCATACAGTTTCTGTTGCACCTATTTAATTCTGTCATTGTAGCATGAAAACAGCCGTAGACAATACATAAACAAATATGTATGGCTAATGGTCTAATAAAACTTTATTTATGGATATAAAGTTTGAATTTTATATAATTTCTTTATATCACAAAATATGATTCTTCCTTTGATATAGTTTTTCCCAACCATTTAATAATGTAAAAACTATTCTTAGCTTGCAGGCTGTATAAAAATAGATAGTGGGCCAGATAGGGCCCACAAGCCACATTTTGCTGATCTCTGGTAGATATAATTGCATCTTGTTAGGCAGTAATTGCCTTGTCTCTTTTTATACTATGCTAAAAATTCTACAGTGTTAAGTGCCAAAAGAAGATTGAGATACGGTGTTCAGGAAATTTCAAGGAAGGCCTTATGAAGAGTGAAGATTTTAAACTGACTCCAAGTTTACTGCCAACGGGAGCAATTAGCTTCGTTCTCTTCTCTGACTGGAAGTTGCAGGCATAAAGCAGTTCAGCCAGCTGACAAGGTGTATACTATTTGGCATTCCAAAAAATAAATGAAAATTCTCCAGACCCTTACGTACATACTCGTTTATTTTGTTCAGTCATTATCATTATCATATCTCCATAGGACTTTTTCTAGTCAGTCTTGACGATGTATGTTGAACTTCTTAGGGTATTCAACTATATTGCATGAATTAAGCAATCTTTTTTTCTCTCCCCTGCCTCCCACCATTTTCATCTTGGAAATGACTGAGATTTTCAGTGGATCTAGATTACCGTTCTTTGTTGCCCAAGGCATGTCTCTGGCTTTTAGTCATTGTGACCCCAATTTGAAATTCTTGCTGTCCTTAGATCTGACCCCTTCTTGCCTTGTCCTCAAGCCTTGGCCCAACACAAAAGCCAGAATGACCCTTTTATCACATCTAGGCTGCAGTGTCCTTTCAACAAATATCATGGCAGTGCCTTTGGAAAATATTTCCTGGGATCTGTTTATATAAAATTCTGTACGACGTACTACCTTTTCTCAGTAATTGGAATATGCTTATAGTCACAGCTAATATCTAAAATCTCAAAATGTGTGCCTCTTACTTGTTAACCTGTGATTTTGTTCTCTCGAGTGTTTTGTGGCTATGGCCACATTCATTTCATAAGCAATATCCTTTTTCCATTAGGATTCTTCTCTCTTGCTGGGTTTAAAGAAAGATTTATTTTCACTCCCACTGTTAGTCTGGCTTCCCTGACTCCTCCATTCTTTTGTTGTCTCTTTGAGCCTGTCTCTTGCTGTTATGGATATTTTATACAGGTCATGCACTGTATCGGTATTACCTCTGGCTGAATCCTTTTGTCTCCCTCAAATGTCAATAGTCAGCCTGATAATTTTCCCAAATATTCAGTGCTTTTCAGCTGATACATCCTGATATAGAATTAAAGCATGAATTCTTCTCAAAATAATTTTTCTTTTTCCTTTCCAACTAGAATATTTATGCCAAAGAAATGTCAAATTTACCAGCTGTCCCTACTTTTCACCCCAAAATAAGGAGGATATACAACAATATATATCCAAATGCTTCTTTTTACAATAATAACAGTAATATGATGTGGCTTTGTGGTCAAAAAAGCATCAGATGTGGAATTCGAACTGAATTCAAATTTCTAATTTTGTTTCTATATTTAATCAAGTCATTTCACTTTGCTGAGTTTCTGTTTTCTTAAATTTGAGAATTACAAGAACAATAATACCTACCTTTAGGGTAGTTGTGTTAAATGTTTTATAAAAGTAACTTATTGCAGCACGCTCTGAGCAAATGAAACTAGACTAAGCATAAAGGAAAAAAAAAGTGGCAGCACAGCATAGTGGTTCAGAACCACTGATGGATGCCGGAACCACATGGCTGGCTTGATATCACAGCTGGACGTTACTTACAGGATGTGTGATGTCAGGCAGCTACTTGACTCATCTAATCTGCGAACAGCCCTGTGTGCTCCTATCCTGCCAACTAGAAGCAGCCAATGAGCTTGAAGCTGGGTGTTATCAAGTGCCTCTTCATGCTGAACCTATACTAGGTGCATTATCTACTTTACCCATCTTGGAAACTCTGTAAGCCATGTGGCTGACAGGGTCTTCGTGCTCTGGATGGCTGTCAGGCCTGAGCCTCTGAGATGGGAGAGCCAAGTTCAGAACATTAGACCACCAAAGACCTCCCGGCCCCACGTAATGTCAAACAGCGAGAGCTCTCCCAGAGATCTCCATCTCAATGCTAAGACCCACCTCCACTCAATGACCAGCAAGCTCCAGTGCCGGACATCCCATGCCAAACAACTAGCAAGACAGGAACACAACCCCACCCATGAGCAGAGAGGTTGCCTAAAATCATAAGGCCACAGACACCCCAAAACACACCACCAGACGCAGTCCTGCCCACCAGAAAGACAAGGTCCAGCCTCATCCACCAGAACACAGGCACCAGTCCCCTCCACCAGGAAGCCTATACAACACACTGAATCAAGCTTACCCACTGGAGGCAGACACCAAAAACAACAGGAACTATGAGCCTACAGCCTATGAAAAGGAGACCCCAAACGCAGTAAGTTAAGCAAAATGAGAAGACAGAGAAACACACAACAGATGAAGGAGCAAGATAAAAACCCACCAGACCAAACAAATGAACAGGATATAGGCAGTCTACCTGAAAAAGAATTCAGAGTAATGATAGTAAAGATGATCCAAAGTCTTGGAAATAGAATGGAGAAAATACAAGAAATGTTTAATAAGGACCGAGAAGAACCAAAGAGCGAACAAACAATGATAAACAACAAAATAACTGAAATTAGAAATTCTCTAGAGGGAATCAATAGCAGAATAACTGAGGCAGAAGAATGGATAAGTGAACTGGAAGATAAAATAGTGGAAATAACTACCACAGAACAGAATAAAGAAAAAATCATGAAAAGAATTGAGGACAGTCATAGAGATCTCTGGGACAACATTAAAAGCACCAACATTCAAATTATAGGGGTCCCAGAAGAAGAAGAGAAAAAGAAAGGGACTGAGAAAAATATTTGAAGAGATTTTGGTTGAAAACTTCCCTAATATGGAAAAGGAAATAGTCAATCAAGTCCAGGAAGTGCAGAGAGTCCCATACAGGATAAATCCAAGGAAATACACCAAGACACATATTAATCAAACTATCAAAAATTAAATACACAAAAAAATATTGAAAGCAGCAAGGGAAAAGCAACAAAAACATACAAGGGAATCCCCATAAGCTTAACAACTGATCTTTCAGCAGAAACTCTGCAGGCCAGAAGGGAGTGGTAGGACATACTAGAAGTGATGAAAGGGAATAACCTACAACCAAGATTACTCTACCCAGCAAGGACCTCATTCAGATTCAACAGAGAAATTAAAATCTTTACAGACAAGCAAAAGCTAAGAGAATTCAGCACCACCAAACCAACTTTCTAACAAATGCTAAAGGAACTTCTCTAGGCAGGAAACACAAGAGAAGGAAAAGACCTACAAAAACAAACCCCAAGCAATTAAGAAAATGGTAATAGGAACATACATATCGATAGTTACCTTAAATGTAAATGGGTTAAATGCTCCAACCAAAAGACATAGACTGGCTGAATGGATACAAAAACAAGACCATATATATGCTGTCTACAAGAGACCCATTTCAGACCTAGGAACACATACAGACTGAAAGTGAGGGGATGGAAAAAGATATTCCATACAAATGGAAATCAGAAGAAAGCTGGAGTAGCGATTCTCAAATCAGACAAAGTAGAGTCTTTAAAATAAAGACTATTACAAGAGACAAAGAAGGACACTACATAACGATCAAGGGACCAATCCAAGAAGAAGTTATAACAATTGTAAATATTTATGCATCCAACATAGGCACATGGCAATACATAAGGCAAATGCTGATGCCCATAAAAGGGGAAATTGACAGTAACACAATAATAGTAGGGGACTTTAACACCCCACTTTCCCCAATGGCTAGAGCAACCAAAATAAAAATAAATAAGGAAACACAAGCTTTATGACACATTAAACAAGATGGACTTGATTGATATTTAAAGGACATTCCATCCAAAAACAACAGAATACACGTTCTTCTCAAGTGCTCCTGGAACATTCTATGGGATAGATCATATCTTGGGTCACAAATCAAGCCTTGTTAAATTTAAGAAAATTGAAATCATATCAAGAATCTTTTCTAACCACATCGCTATGAGACTAGATATCAATTACAGGGAAAAAAAAAACTATAAAAACTACAAACACATGGAGGCTAAGCAATACACTACTAAATAACCAAGAGATCACTGAAGAAATCAAAGAGGAAATAAAAAAAATACCTAGAAACAAATGACACTGAAAACACAACGACCCAAAACCTATGGGATGCAGCAAAAGCAGTTCTAAGATGGAAGTTTATAGAATACAATTCTACCTCAAGAAACAAGAAACATCTCAAATAAACAACCTAACCTTACACCTAAAGCTATTAGAGAAAGAATAACAAAAAAAAAACCAAAGTTAGCAGAAGGAAAGAAATCATAAAGATCAGATCAGAAGTAAATGAAAAAGAAATGAAGGGAATAATACCAAAGATCAATAAAAGTAAAAGCTGGTTCTTTGAGAAGATAAACAAAATTGATAAACTATTAGCCAGATTCATCAAAAAAAAAAAAAAAAGGGAGAAGACTCAAATCAAAAGAATTAGAAATGAAAAAGAAGTAACAACTGACACTGCATGTGTCAGTTGGATCATGAGAGATGATGACATGCAACTATACGCCAACAACCTGGAAGAAATGGACAAATCTTAGGAAAGCACAACCTTCTGAGACTGAACTAGGAAGAAATAGAATATAGAAAAAGACCAATCACAAGCACTGAAATGAAACTGTGATTAAAAGTCTTCCAACAAACAAAATCACAGGGCCAGATGTCGTCACAGGCAAATTCTATCAAACATTTAGAGAAGAGCTAACACCTATGTTTCTCAAAATTTTCCGAAATATAGCAGAAGGAGAAACACCCCATACTCATTCTACGAGGCCACCATCACCCTGGTGCCAAGAACAGATATAGATGTTACAAAAAAAGCAAACTACAGGCCAATATTACTGATGAACAAAGATGCAAAAATCCTCAACAAAATCCTAGCAAACAGAATCCAACAACATTAAAAGGATCATACACCATGATCAAGTGGGGTTTAACCCAGGAATGCAAGGATTCTTCAATATACACAAATCAATCAATGTGATACACCATATTAACAAATTTAAGGTTAAAAACCATATTATAATTTCAGTAGATGCAGAAGAAGCTTTTGACAAAATTCAACACCCATTTATGATTAAAAAAAAAAAAACCCTCCAGAAAGCAGGCATAGAGGGAACTTACCTCAACATATTAAAGGTTATATATGACAAACCCACAGCCAACATCATTCTCAATGGTGAAAAAATGAAGCCATTTCCACTAAGATCAGGATGAAAACAAGGTTGCTCACTCTCACCACTCTTATTCAACTTAGTTTTGGAAGTTTTAGCCACAGCAGTGAGAAGAAAAAGAAATAAAAGGAATACAAATCGGAAAGAAAGAAGTAAAACTGTCACTGTTTGCAGACGACATGATACTATACATAGAGAATCCTGAAGATGCTACCAGAAAACTACTAGAGCTAATCAATGAATTTGGTAAAGTAGCAGGATACAAAATTAATGCACAGAAATCTCTTGCATTCCTCTACACTAATGATGAAATACCTGAAAGAGAAATTAAGGAAACACTCCCCTTTACCACTGAAACAAAAAGAACAAAATAGCTAGGTATTAACCTACCTAAGGAGACAAAACACCTGTATGCAGAAAACTATAAGACACTGATGAAAGAAATTAAAGATGACACAAACAGATGGAGAGATATACCATGTTCTTGGATTGGAAGAATCAATATTGTGAAAATGACTATACTACCCAAAGCAATCTACAGATTCAGTGCAATCCCTATCAAGCTACCAATGGCTTTTTTTACAGGACTAGAACAAATAATTGCACAATTTCTATGGAAACACAAAAGACCCCGAATAGCCAAAGCAATCTTGAGAACGAAAAACGAAGCTGGAGGAATCAGGCTCCCAGTCCTCAGACTATACTACAAAGCTACAGTAATCAAGGCAGTATGGTACTGGCACAAAAACAGAAATATAGATCAATGGGACAGGATAGAAAGCCCAGAGATAAAGCCACACACCTGTGGTCAACTAATCTATGACAGAGGAGGCAAGGATATACAATGGAGAAAAGACAGCCTCTTCAATAAGTGGTGCTGGGAAAACTGGACTGCTACATGTAAAAGACTGAAATTAGAACACTCCCTAACACCATACACAAAAATAAACTCAGAATGGATTAAAGACCTAAATTTAAGACCAGACACTGTAAAACCCTTAGAGGAAAACATAGGCAGAACACTCTTTGACATAAATCACAGCAAGATCTTTTTTGACCCACCTCTTAGAATAATGGAAATAAAAACAACAATAAACAAATGGGACCTAATGAAACTTAAAAGCTTTTGCACAGCAAAGGAAACCATAAACAAGACAAAAAGACAACCCTCAGAATGGGAAAAATATTTGCAAATCAAGCAACTGACAAAGGATTAATCTCCAAAATATACAAGCAGCTCGTGCAGCTCAATATCTAAAAACAAAAAACCCAATCCAAAAATGGGCAGAAGACCTAAATAGACATTTCTCCGAAGAAGATATACAGATTGCCAACAAACACATGAAAGGATGCTCAATATCACTAATCATTAGAGAAATGCAAAGCAAAACTGCAATGAGCTATCACCTCACACTGGTCAGAATGGCCATCATCAAAAAAATTTACAAACAATAAATGCTGGAGAGGGTGTAGAGAAAAGGGAACCCTTTTGCACTGTTGGTGGGAATGTAAATTGATACAGCCACTATGGAGAACAGTATGGAGGTTCCTTAAAAAACTAAAAATAGAACTACCATACGACCCAGCAATCCAACTACTGGGCATATACCCTGAGAAAACCATAATTCAAAAAGAATCTTGTGCCACAATGTTCATTGCAGCAGTATTTACAATAGCCAGGACATGGAGGCAACCTAAGTGTCCATCAACAGATGAATGGATAAAGAAGATGTGGCATATATATACAATGAGATATTACTCAGCCATATAAAGAAACAAAATTGAGTTATTTGTAGTGAGGTGGATGGACCTAGAGTTTGTCATACAGAGTGAAGTCAGAAAGAGGAAAACAAATACCGTATGCTAACACATGATGTATGGAATCTAAAAAAAAAAAAAAAATGCTTCTGAAGAACCTCGGGGCAGGACAGGTTAACAATGCAGACGTAGGGTATGGACTTGAGGACACGGCAAAGGGGAAGGGGAAGCTGGGACAAAGTGAGAGATTGGCATGGACATATATACCCTACCAAATGTAAATAGATAGCTAGCGGGAAGCAGCAGTTTAGTACATGGAGAACAATTCAGTCCTTTTGTCCAGCTAGAGGGGTGGGGTAGGGAGGATGGGAGGGAGATGCAAGAAGGAAGAGATATGGGGATATATGTATATGTATAGCTGATTCACTTTGTTATAAAGCAGAAACTAACACACCATTGTAAAGCACTTATACTCCAATAAAGATGTTTTAAAAAGTCACTTATTGTAACAGCAAACAATCTTGAAAGATTGCTCCTTCTCATAGAAATATAGGGTTTGTCTCTCCCAAATTAACTTTACCTGGATGTTTAGAGATTTTGTGGTGTGAGAAGGAAAAGGGTTTATATCACATATCACATACCAAATTAGCACAGTCCCTTTTATACATCCACTTTTTTTTTCTTTTCTGAAAGATTCTTTTCTTGGCAACTGCCACCTCCTGTCTCTTGTCCTGCATAACCTCTTAGGTCCCCTTTATTATTCCTCAGAGTTCACTCCTAGTGATTAGTTTCTCTTTCCACTTAGGTCATTGAACGTCCAGCGGTCCACTGACCCTTCCTCTCTAGGAACATACTTCAGCCACCATTACCTGGTATTTTCAAACGTGTTCCTTAGTGGTCTCTCTGGACCTCCTGTTCTTCCCCTCACCCTAAAGGCTTATCAAAACATTCAGTCTAGGAAACTTATCTCTCCTATATGCAAATCAACTGCTTTGATATCACATCACATGGTGGAAGGGATGTGAGCTATATGTTGACAAAGCCTTGTAGGAGATAATTGAGCATAATATCTAAGTATAACAATATTTTTGATCAGCAAGGTCAGAACTTGGCATGAATTTGTACAATCATATGTTCATTCCATGAATTCCAACTTGACAAACTTAAACTTTATTAATCATGAGTAATCTGTACTTTCTTGTGCAAAATAGAATAGTGTATAAAAATATCCCCGTTTATCCACACTCACCCACATTCACACACAATGATAAAACCATGCTATTGGGAACAGGATACTTATTTTTGATATATTTCTCTTTCTCCTCATATCCATTTTCATTGCCTACCCCAGCCTATCCCATCCCTGGCATCAAAAGACCAAGCAGAGCACTTCTAGGCTTGACGTCACAATACAGCCTCCAACGTTCACCTGCCTAGTAGTTCCGTTGACCTCATTCTCTTCTTTCCAAAGTAATAGCTAGTGGCTTATAGACCCTATAGGTATATTTATAACGCTGATATATTTATCAATGTCTAATTCTTCCTCTCAAGTAAATCCATTTACATTCATTGGGTATGTTTGGAATGGTGAGGTTTTAACTGAAAATTTTAGGCATTTTGTGGAAGATCTTTTAGGTCAGACTTCCAATTTATGAGATCATGACACATAGGCAGACTATTTTAAGAGATAATGTGAAATGTTCCATTTAATTGGGTTAGTTGGGTGTGGCACCATTTGACTGCAAGTGAGAGCAACAATTTAAAGGCTGGTAAAGTTTAGGATCATAGATTTCTCAGTTGAATTGAGAACTTTGCATACATTTTATTGTTGTAAGTCATTTAAATATGTTGTTTTATTATAAGAAAATTGTTCAGAAATGTCCCACCATAATATAGTTATTACTTAGTAAACATGTGGATTGCTCTATATATCTATTATTTTTCTAACTTTATGAATCAATTTGTTCAACAAGTTTTTTTGTTCTTATTTGTGAGATTTTTGCCAATTTGGAGAATATAGTGATGAAAATATTGTTGCTATATTTGTAGAGGTCCTTGGTCTGTGCATGAAAGTTTAAATTTAACATGTTTCTTTTTGTTATTCCAATACAAATTTAAAAATCCCTGACTTAAGACATTTGTACTGGAGTGAAACTTCAAGGTCAACCAGTTTTCAAAGTATGCCAATGAATTGTCAAGAAAACCATAAATAATAAAAATAATGGCATGTAACAAAGGATTGCTAACTTAAGAACATTGCTCTAAGCCCATTACATATTAAGTCCTTTAATCCTCACAATCCTATGGATTTTGTACTGTTCCCATTTTACAGAGGAGGAAACTGACGGATTAATTTGCTCAAGGTCACACATAAAGAAGCAACTGGTAAAATGATAATATTTGGATTTCCTTTAAATTTCCCAGCTTCTAAAGCCACAAGAAATTCTAGAAGAATAGTCAGCAGGGCCCTTTTATCTGGATCAAGGGAATAGCTTATTCCTGTTTCCACATTTTACAGACACAGGAAGCTTTAGAAAGAGCCACTTACGTACACATGTTTCTGGCCCTATTGGATGCTCACGTTTCTATTTTTTTTTTTTTAATTTTGGATTCATTTGTAGTTTCTAGAGCTATGTTTACATGCAGCCTTTATTTTAGTATGCCCAGATCACAAGTTCTGCAGTGATAATACGTTCCACAGTCAGTTACATTCGTTTTACTTAATAATGGAATTCTTGGATTCTCCAATATATTAACATGTACTTTGATTTCCCAAGAAAGAGATCACACTTTAAAGAGTTTCTCATATTTAACTGTACTCCCTCCCCAATTCTTTGTGTTTGTATGTGTGCATATCTTAAAGGTTCTCTGGAAGTCACTCTGGGAAAAAAATGGACTGAATGATCACAATTAAGGTATTTCTAAAGACTGATGTGATGTATATTAACTATGTGGATATTAAAATATCAAAATTTAATAATTCATAAAATGGGAGAGAACAAACCTTTTAAATATACAGAAGAATATAAGAAAGAAAGTATTTTAAAAAGTCTTTTGAGAATCCATGTTTAATGCTGGGATTTTCCTGATAAAATAATTTCCCTGACTCCACTGCTCCTCCCTTCTGCTGACATGTGAAGAAAAGCACTCCATTTTCTGTAATGACTCTCCATTTCTGTAATTTAATCTACATTCACTTTTTTCTTATTAACATTCTGTTCACATAATCATAATTTGAAATTATGAAGTCCAGAGGACCAACTGCCTTAAACCAAAATTATATCTAAGCACTGTGAAAGCATTTGTTTCAATGATCTATTGTTCTTTAATGAAATGAGTGACAAATAATTTGTGGCCATTTTTAAACTATCGAAGTCTTTTCTTGCACATTTTACTCTCTTGTCAACTAGGATTCTAACATGTAGATTTTAAATACTATGAAATATCATGTTGACAAAATACCTCAGCCTTTTTGATAATTTTAATGTATCTTGAATCATTATTTTAGATTAAATATCTGTTGATATTTCTAAGGGAACAAAAAGCATGTGGGGATGAGGTAGAAAATGCAAACAAAGTGACATCAGATAAAACATCAAGGAAGTCATTTATATGATTTTAATTAATACTCATTATAATCTAATGCTGATTGTTGTCAATTCCAATATATCTAAGTCAAATGCTTAAGCACCTTTATTTTTTTATTTCCTTGGCAGAATGCATGAAAAAGAAAAGATGGTAAATAACCTGTTTCTGTTTGTCTCCTCTTTGGCAAGCTTAATATTGCCTCTGACTCTGAAAAGAATATGATAAAAAACAAAAACAAAAAACTAACCTTCAAGGGAAAATATAGTACTCGTTTAACTGAATGAAGTCTCTTAATGATGATGAAATATGTAATTTCCTCTCCTAGTTTGCTTTTAATTCCATTCCGGTCAAATATTTCCAGTAGTAAAACCTAGGATGGTATGAAGATTTGATTAGTTTACTGTATTTCATATCAGACTTAAATTTCAGTAGATTTTTAGTATACAGACTCAATAGATACTGATGATAAACAATTTGCTTTAGGGAATGAGTCTCCTTTCTGTACCTGGTTGATTGGTCCCATATGCTATTATCCCTGAAATAAAAATGTTTCATTTTCTGTGCAGCATGGTGGAGAGAATACACAGTTCTACCAAAAGAGACTCCATCACTTGACGCAAAATTTGTACACATTTTAATTCCATGGGCTCTGTTCCCCTGAGAAACTCTGTAGACCTTTGTTTCTAAGGAGCATGAAAAATGTAAAGAAAGGAAAAAGAAAGTGCTTGTGGTTAATGATCTTTGCTAAGTACGTCTAAATACAGCCAAGTTCTTGCCTCAGTAAGTTAAATGGGTTGAAGGGGGAGGGCAAGCTCATTTCTGTGTGTGGCTTCAGTTTGACTGGGGTGTTACTTAATGCCAGTAAGCAGTGAAGGCTGTATTTCCCCAGAAGGTGTTAACAAAATGTTATATGCCTTGGAGGCTATCCCAGTGATATCTTGTAGAAACGTGGTCTAGGTCTTATGTCAAAGAGAAAACTTCTGAAACTCACAATGGAAAGAGCATTTCTTGTCTTTGTGCTGTTTAAATGTCTCAAGCCAATGTTCTGGATTGTCTCTTCTCAATGATATTCTTTTTATCTTTACAAAAAAGCCTGCTCCTTTCCTTCTGTAAAAGCAATTTTCACCTCACTTTTCTTAGCAGCTCTGTAAATGTTACTTTGGTTAAGTAATTACTCTTCGGTAATTTTCTGATATTTCTAAATGTATCTTTTATAGTTCATTTCTAGAACCTTGTGTAAGTTAGTTTTTAGTTGGTTAACAAACCACCTCAAATATTTAGTTGTTCAAAAAAACAACCGATTATTATTTCTCGTGAGTCTATAGATTTACTGATTTGGATCAGGCTCAGCTGACCTTGACTAGGCTCACCCAGGTGTGTGGAGTTACCTCATGGTAGGCGGGGGGGGGGCTACCTGGTCTTGGATGACCTTTGCTAGGTACACTCAGTTCACCTTCACATGATAATCACATCATTCCACAGGCCACCCTGGAAACATTTTCATGGTAGTGGCAGGGGTCTATGAAAGGAAGTTGGATTGTATAAGGATTAATTTTATACTCTGCTTGAATCAAGTTTGTTAGTGTCCCACTAGCCGAAGTATTCAAATGTCCAGGCCCAGAATCAGTAGAGGAGGTAGTGGGTACTAACAAAGGCATAGATATAGGTAGGCGTGAAACATTATGTCCATAATTTTCTTCTACCACAGGTTTTATCTGAATAAAACAGAGATGGTAACAAAAATAACATTAAAAAATTAGCCACTGCAAGGAACATTAAAATATGGAATAAACATAAGGGACTCGTAAAATAAATGATGATACATTCATTTGATTAATATTATGCAGTTATTGGAAAAACTGTGTTAGAATAGTATGAATAATGTAGGGAAGTATTTCTAATATTTTAAGTGAAAAAGTAAGGTACAAAATTGTATATGCAGTAAGTCTAACAGTTAAAAACATTTATACATATATATACAAATAGAAAAAAATAGAGAAGAATCACCAAAATGTTAATACTAATTAGCCATAAACGGTGAGTACAGAAAATGTTTAGTTTTTATTCTTTCTTTATTTCCCCAATTTTTCATAATCTATATATAATATTTTATAATCAGAAAAACATATAAAATATACATTCTATAAATAGTTGCCTGTGCTAGGCATCCAAATTCTAAGATGGCATCCAGAATTCTCTCCCCCTGCTAAAAACACTCTCAATATAATCTCTTCTCCTTCAGTGTTGAGGGACTGTTTATTATAAATGTCAACTCCATGATTAGATTATGTTATATAATAAAAATTGAAGGATTTCAAATATGTGATTAAGGTCTCAAATCAGTTAATTCTGAGTTAATTAAAAGTGAGAGTATTCTGGGTGGATTTGAGCACATCAGATGAGCCATTAAAAGGGACTGGGGAAAAAAAAAAAAAAAAGGGACTGGGCCCTTCCTGAAAAGAAGGGATTTAAAGCATAAGTAAGATTCTCTTGCTAGTTTCATAAAAGTAAGATGCCATATTGTAAGACACCCATGTAGCTAGGAATTGAGGGCATCCACTAGGAGCTAGAAAAGATACTCCATTACTCTAAAAAAGAAATAGGGACCTTAGTCCCACAGCACTAAAACACTGAATTCCACAAACAACTAATGAGGTTGGAAGAAAACCTGAAGCCTCAGAGGAGACTGCAGCCTGGCTTTGAGTCAGTTAACCTATACCCAGACTCCTGGCTCACAGAAACTGTGAAATAATAAATGTATTTTATTTTAAGATGCTAAATTTGTGGTAATTTGTTATGCAGCAATAGAAAAATAATACATAGCTCTTTAGAGCCAATACCCTTTCATTTTTTTCTTTTTCTAGGCTTTCTAGATATTTGTTGCAAGCAATAGTATATCATTCAAAAATCACACCACTATCATAGACACAGTTGATTAGCATTATTGTGCACATTCATTCTTATAACCTCTCAAATTCCTAATTTAACCTCATTTGTTTGTCAAATGAGTCATCAAGTGAGTCACAAGATTTAAGTTTGTGCTACATGGACAGTCATAGAAGATTATGTAGAACAAAAGAGTCTTGAAATTAACAGGTTGTCCAACTATCACAGTTGTAGAATTTTATTGGGTGGATCAATCAATATTTGATTAAACAATATGTGATAAAGAATGTTTCCATGGTCATAATTAGCATAAACTTTCATCAAATTTAGAGCCATGTAAATATTTTTCATATGAATAATGTGAAAAACCAGCACAAACGAAAGTAACAACCCAGAATTTGACAATGTATAATACTTGGTGTTCCTTTTCTCTTCATTACCCCTGACAGATAATTATCTTTTCCTCTCAGCCCCAGCTTAGCATCCAAATAATTTTCAAGACAGTACCCTAGGCAACTATATCCAATTCATCTTACTTGGCCTGGGAAATAAAATCAATTTTCCCTTGAGAATATAACATTTACTCCATCATTTAAATAGCCCAACTTTTTCTAGTGCATTTCAGCAATTGAAGACTAACTAGACAAAACCTGTTTCACGCATTTTCATTACAACTTTACAGTGAACTAATAGAATTTATTATAATATTTTCAAAGCAAGAGTTAGTGTTTATGAGAAAATGGCATCAAATATATTATGTTGATTCTTTTTTCCTGGTGGTTTGCTTAGTCCCAAAGTGGCTGAATACCCTTGTAGCTCTAACAATGAATTTGGGCAAGGCCACAACCATATTATCACAAGATTGACTCCACATACATTCTTTGGACACATCTCAATGGTCCTTTATTCTTCTTACCTTCCAAGATCATTTACTGTGCAAGTTTGGACACACTCTCATCTCAGTTTATTCCCATATAAAATGAGTGATTTAGACTGCAGCAGTGGTTCTCAAAGTATGGCCTTAGATCAGCAGCAGCAGCATTACCTAAGAAGTGGTTATAGATGCAGTTTTTCTGGCTTCATCTGAGACTTAATCTATCAGAAATTCTGGGGTTAAGGATTGGGCAGCAATGTGTGTTTTAATTGACAGGTCTGCCAGGTGGACTAGATTATCTCTGAGTGTCATTTTAGATCTGATATGTACTGCTTCTAGAGGCTTTAAGTTGTTGCAGACACACTTTTCATCTCTGGTTTTTCAGAGTCCCACTATGAACTTGGCTTAGGTGAGCATGAGGATTTCTAGTTAGAGAGGGGCCAAGATCATTCCTCTCTGGAAATGGTGTCAGGTCTAAAGTGTTAATTTTAAAACCAAGGGTTGCTTGCTTTTGCCCTCAATATACTTTACTCCATTTCCCAGAGGTCCTAGCCACCTATGTCCTCCATCTTGTTACCCTTGGCTCCAAGAAACCACATTCCCAAAAGAAGTTCTTGCTTTTGATGTAAATTGAAGGCAGTCTCCACACTGTAAATAGATTTAATTCGTATATCAGAAACTCTTACAAATTTATTGCTTATTTACAGCCAAAAGAAAGCATGAGAGAGAAGAGGTGATTAGTTTTGGATTTAGACAAAGCTAAGATTGAGTTCAGATATGATTTTAAGTTGTGTAATGTTTTATAAGTTACCTGATGTCTCTGTCTCTTCCCTTACAATCTGTAAAAATACAACACTGAAATAAGACAACATGAATACAATTATCTGGCATGTAGCAGGTGCTCAATAAGTTGTATTTTGTTCCATTTCCCAATTTCCACAATCAGGGATTAAATGCCAGACAATTCCATTTTCCAGAACCATTTGCTGTCTGAGCCAGCTGGTCCACATCAATGATCCCTACGTTCCAGCCAGACAAACTTCTACCTACTGGTTGGACACTTTAATTTTGTGACACCATCATTTTCATTCATCATAGCACTTCTTTTGACTACTTTTCAGCTTCCTAATCCCTTTGCCAACAATGACCTCTGGTTGGTGATGAACAATATAATCTAGGGAAGCATCCTAGTTAGTAATAATAATAATTTAAAATAATAATGAAATTAACATTTATTATCTACCATGAGCCAGGTACTCTATATGTAATGACTAATTGGTTTCTCAAAGCAACCTTTTGACATGGGTAGTATTATTATCCCCATTTTATGGGTGAGGAAACCGAAACACAGGGAAAACGAGTATCTGGCCCAAAGTAGCAAAGCTGAGAAATGACAAAGCTTGACTCTGAGTAAGAATGTAAATAAAACAGATATCTTGTGATCTGAATTTCCATGGAAAATGTAAAAATAACAAGGTACCTTAAACAAAATATTTATAATAGCAATATGGCATTTTAATTATTCTTTCAACAAATATTAATGAAATCTACAACATGAGCCATGCACAATGTAGGAGCAGGGATATAAGCAGGAAGACAAGCTATCTTATGTTGTAACTCTAATGATTTATAAACAATATGTATTAAATAAGAAAACATGAGATAGTGGTACATATTCTTAAAGCAGTGTGTGTTTGGGGGACAGGATGTAGGAGAAAAGGAGTCCATTGTATTTTACATAAAGTGGACAGAGAAGGCTTTTTTTGTGGAATATTTATTTACCCAATCAGATTTATATTTTTTGAAAGATTATTCAGACTACTGAGTAGAGGGGTAGTAAAAAGATCAGTTAGGATGCTGTTGTCCAGGTGAGAGATGATGTTGGCCTGAATGAGAATGGTAGCAGAGAAAATGTGAGGCCCACCTCTTTAGATTATCCTTTAGAGCAGGTATTCTCAAAATGTGTTCCACTAACCAGCAGTGTCAGGCCACACTCTAAATTTGCTGAATCAAAAACTCTGGGAATGAATGCTGGAATTCTGTCTTAAAAAGTTCCCATTCTCGGGCTTCCCTGGTGGCACAGTGGTTGTCCGCCTGCCGATGCAGGGGACACGGGTTCGTGCCCCAGTCGGGAAGATCTCACATGCCGCGGAGCGGCTGAGCCCGTGAGCCATGGCCGCTGAGCCTGCACGTCCAGAGCCTGTGCTCCGCAACGGGAGAGGCCACAACAGTGAGAGGCCCACGTACCACAAAACAAACAAACAAACAAAAAACTTCCCATTCTGATGAATGCTAAAATTTGAAAACCACTAGTTAGAAGAAGAGGTGACAAGACACGAAGTGACAACTAAGCCAAAGGAAAGAATCAAGATGATTAACTTCTAATTTTGCTTGTTTATTTTTAGAGAAGAGAGTGAGTAACAGACTTTACTCACTCCAGAAGAGTAAGGAAGATGAGAAAATTTTCTCTTTGCAATTAAAACACTTCAGAATCAGTGTTGGGTATCTAGCTAAAAGTTCCTCAGCCATTTCTGCAACTCAAGCTTTGGTGGACTGCTACACTACTTGAGTACTCTCTCTTATTTTTTTCCTCCCTTCTCTTTTTTTTTTCTCTTCTCTGCTATCTTTATTTCCAGTTTCCATTTATCTGTAATGTTTAACAGTTTTCCTCCTCTTTGGCTCATCCAATCCATGAGCTAACAGCTAAAGCCTAACTAATTATTTTTCCTTTAATATAATTTTCTAAACAAATACATTTCTTGTTCAATGAATAATTCCGGATCACCTATTGAGAAAATATTTTTTTTCACCCCCACTGACTGGAGAAGTCAATTTTGACTTGCAAAGATTTGAAAATATCTTAAGAATAATTTCAGTAACTATTACATTATTTAGAAAAATTGAAATTAAAATTTAAAACTGTGCTTAAATGTTGCCAAAGACACTCTTTAAGAATATTAAAATTACTGACAGCTTTGATGGATTTTCATGTCCATTATTTGGGACTTCAAACAAAGAGTATAATTTCAATCTAGAGATTTTATTGCTATTCAAATGAATTTTTATGAATATCCTCTCAAAGTCTTAAACCAAAACAACAGTGATTCCACTCCAATTTTTTAAAAATCATTTTTCAAGTTTTGATGTCAGTACTATTATACTTTAAAATCTGATACAGAATTGAATTGACAGCTTAATAACTTATTATTTAATAATAAAAATTTATTTTTTTCCTTTCAGTTATTTGACTGCAACAGTATTGTACCTCTTCTTAGTATTGATGTGATAGCACTGTATAACAAAATTCCTTTCTTTTAGAACTGTTGTTCTTTTATAAGAATGCTGCTCTATTAATCATAAGTGTGGCAGCTCAATGCTTGGACTGCAGCATAAAATGTAATTTATTAAAGTTTCTTCCAGGCAGATCTGAAACAGGGATTTCAGTATTTATTAATGCTTTCTACGTTTTAGGCTTAGGGAAAGCTGAATTAAATGCAGTAAAACTTGTGGCACTGTCTTCACGTTCATCTTTTGAGGCACAAAAAGAAGTCTCTATCATCTCAAATAGACTAAAATAGAGATCAACTTCTGAAGGCTGACATTTTGGTGCTTTTTCATCTTCTAAAGAATTGCCCTTATAATTAAGTGCTAAGCCCAGGCACTTCTTTAGAACAGTGAAATGGTCTTATACAATTTTGGTTCTGCATGGCCCAGACCAAGACCACCTTCTTTGGGTTTTCTTGCATATATATACTTATATACACACACATATGCTGTAAAGGTAATCTACTGTATTTTTTGGTAGATTGGTTATTTGAGTATGTATTTAATATATGTTAAAGAATAACCTACTTTTTATTTCTGGTAGTCAGTATGGGAAAAAAGATGATAATTGGTTGAGGGTAAGAAAGCACATACTTTGTAAGCAGTTAATGATAGAATAGTAAATGTATTTAAAATAGTTGATATTTAGGATTCAATTTTTCTGTTTTCAAATTAATTTCTGCAGTTTTACATAATATTTGTTAACAGCTTCTCTGGTATCATTTTAAAACAAAAACAAAAAAAAATCTTTAAAGGCATTCCAATATCTATCTATTAAGGTCTATGGTGACTATATACTATGTCAGCTTGGCTGGACTGAACTACTTCCCAGAGTTCCCTTCCTTCTATGCATTCTGTTAAAGTGGGCCACAAGGGAGATTCTTAGAAGATTTTGGAGGGTGGAAAGGAGGTAGCAATCATTTTGTACCATTGTTGCTCATCTGCTGACTCACCTTGTTGTGAAGGAGCATTTGGACCAGATATGTGTATTTAGCTCTGAGGCGTCTACAGGATGCCCTCATCACCGAGATAAGAGGCAGCCAAAATGGACACAGGACTCAGACAGCCTTTGGGGGATTGCAGCTCATGCTCATGAGAGTCCAGTCTGTTGCTGAGCTTCCCTTCCTGACTGCTGTCCTGTGGGCTTAAGGCTCCAGCTCACAGACTTAGAGAACAAACTTATGGTTACCAGAGGGGATGTGTGGGGGGGAAGGGATAGTTAGGGAGTTTGGGGTTGACATGTACACACTGGTATATTTAAAATGGATAACCAACAAGAGCCTACTGTGTAGCACAGGGAACTCTGCTCAATATTACGTAACAACCTAAATTGGAAGAGAATTTGAAAAAGAATCGATACATGTATGTGTATAACTGAATCACTTTTCTGTATACCTGAAACTATCACAACACTGTTAATCAACTATACTCCAATATAAAATAATAAGTTAAAAAAAGAGAGAGAAAGAAAAAAGAAAAGTGGAGAAAGCCTTGCAGGGACTGTTGAAGCAGGTCCCTCTGCTGTGGAATGTATAGGCCAATTCCCTGCAATAATCCTTTAGCGTGTGTGTCTGTGTTTCCTAGTGGTTGACTTCCGACAGGGAGTCCAAAACCTCTTTTCTTGGCCATCAAGCATTTCTTGATCTATCCTAAATTGCCTTTTAAGTCTCATACCCATGTACAGTTCTCCACATAATATAAAATTAAACCATGATCATCTACTTATTACAGAAACAGACCAAGATCTCCTGGAACTTTATTAGCCTGGGTGCTTCTTTAACCCCATACTTCCCATTTGGTACCTATGAAAATATAATTTTTTGGTGATGGTGCTGGTTGTTTTTTGTTTGTTTTTTCATTTGTTTTTTGGTGTTGGTTTATTTTTTTTGTTTGTTTTTTGATATTTTGTCAGCGTAAAGAATTTCTTCCTTTGAATTACATTATTCTAGGTGTTGCTTACTTCCCCACTCTACCTCTAATGGTAAATACCTTTGGAGTATGGCTCACATAATCTCTTTGTATTTCTTTCCATGCAACATTGAACACAGTCACTTGCCCATTAAGTTCTCAATAAATAACTGTTGGATCAAAATGACCCTGTCAAAAACGGTGAAGGGTCTGAGATTTTACCTGACTTCTAAGCTAATGAGTTACCCTGCCACAGTTTCATAGGTTCTGGCAGAAGGCAAGAGACCCACGGGAGAGAAACAAAGGCCTTTATGACTCACTATACAGCAGACAACATGAGCTTCATGTTTTCATCAGGTACCCTTGCCTCCAAAGTCCTATGGGGACCAGGTGGATGCTGCACAATGAGTCTGCATCATAGATTTGGAATCCTGAGCTTAGGTTTTCCCCAATCTTATTACGGAGGGAGGAAGATACTATCTGTATTTTCCTGGTCAAAACACAAATGTGTCCACTGACTCACAGGGAGCCTATTTCTATCCTCTCAGGTTGCTTACTATACAAACATTCTTGAAAAATAGCCTAGACAAAAATTGTCGTAATGTGTGGAAACACTATGGAGAATCACCACCCCACCCTCCCCAAACAGAATCATCTACTGGAAAATAGTAACTATTTCTTAAACTCAGTGAAATGACATTTTGAATATCCTTTATATTTAAAATGTAGCTAGGTTTTCTTATAATACGATTTTTGTCTTTTATAGATTTCATCCCCAAATATTTACAGCTTGGGACAAAAATTGACTCATACTTTATAATTTAAGTACCATTGAATCTAGCTTGTTATCCTACTTTAAAAGCATATTGCAAATCACATACTATTAATCTCCATGGAGATAGCTGAGCTGCCGATCACCTCTTAAGTCCACACACACACACACACACACACAAATCAGTGGACTGTGTGAAAGAAATTGGAGCATTTGGGAGTGTACAAAAAGATTCATTTAGCTGAATTGACTTGTATATTTCCAACAACACTGAATGAGAATAGAAGTTCATATGCCAGTAATATATATTTTGGTCCAGTATACAAAAGTTTGTTTCTTTGAAGCAGTACAAATCAGACAGAATACCAATTCTTTCCTTCTTTGTCTTTATTTCCTCTAAGCTAGCCTTCTATATTCAATTTGGATATTTAAATCATGTTAAAGTTTCAGTGCCTAAATATTTCATTTCCATTCCAGTCCCTAAGGTTCATCCATTTTAAAGATGGATGATAAATCTATATCAAGTTGTTCCTGGGAGATATGGTGACCAAAATAGCTTACTTGAGGTTTGAGATGTACATCCAATTTCACTCTTTTTCTATGCTAAATTTTATAACGAGGGTATTCCAAAGGGATGAAAGAAATACGGCACTTAGTGAATGGTTGCAGAAATAAACCATTTTGGATTTTTTGGTTTTTTTGAATACATGGTTGATAGTTAACTGTTAGGAATGAGGTAAAATAGCAATGGAAAACACATTTGTAAAAAAGCCAAACCATGGAAAATATTGATATACATGCAAAGTCTGCATATAATTGCCAGCAGTTTGAGTTTTCTTTTTTTTTTTCCAAATATGGATTTATATAGAAAACATCAACTGATTTCATGATTTTAGAGGAAATTTGTGTGTGAAGGAAGATAATAAAATGAATAAACTCTTAAATAAAAGTTCATCTGACTGTATGGCATAATCATATATGTTACCTTATTTTATCATTATGTCAGTTTTATTTGATACACAAGGAATTATGAAAACCTTTATTTTATGGCTATTAAAATGGATTCAGAGAGTTTATGTGTTTTTCCCAAGGTTACAGAGCTATTAAGTAATAGTGTTTTTACTAGAGCTCAGCATTTCCTGTCCAATGTTATTTTCACTATATTATAAATTAACTTTTCATTGATAATATCCATCATTCTTAAACTTTCAATATGTGTCTAGCACTGTGTAAGGAGGTTGCTTGGTCTATCTCATTTAATTTTCCATAATATCTCTATCAGACAAGGTCAATTATTTTCTTATATTATATCTAATAGGCATTAATTAATTTTACAAGGCCACAAAGAGAGTAAAAGCTTAATCCCAGGCTTAAACCCTACATATTTCAGAATCAGGAATCTTCACTGAAATGCAACCGTAGAAATTTAATAGATTCATCAACCTCCCAATCACACATACCTATATCATGCACTAGGGATTTTGAAATACTCTTCTGTCAATAATAAAATATATTTTTAAGATTCCATGAACTACATATACTTTAAGAGAAACTTATTAAAAATGTAAGTTCAAGCATGCTCTTTTAGCCAAAGGTTAAACCTTGGAGGAAAATACCAACAAAAAAATCCTGTCGATAAATAACAATTTCTGTAGTGCATAGTGACTAAAGTATCATCAACCAAAGCAAGGCATCTCTTTCAAAAGTCATTTTGAAATATGTTAGCCGGTGAAATATTTTTATTTCAACTGCAGAGAGTTAACATTACATTCACTTTGTACAGCATCCAATACTTATTTGATCTGGCTGATGATTCAGAGGCAGGAGCTAAGCCTAGGTTCTTTGTATTATTCTCTGCAAATTTCAAATTACTCTGTGATGCTCTGGAAACAACACAATTATTATTCATCTCCCACAGGGAAAGCCAAGCTGTATATAAAGCTGTAGCCAGTTAGCTCTGTTTCTACAGCAGTGTTTTATAAGGAGAAGAGTTTCCTTGCAGTTTTGTTAAGGAAAGAAAATTAATCAGAATGCATTCAAGTTCAGAATCCTTCAAATCTGTGCCACGTCCACCTAGTAGATCTTGACATCACATTTTAATGCAGTAGGAATTCAGAGAAAATTAGTCTGTCCTGCTAAAACAAACAAACAAACAAAAAAGCCTACAGAAAGATTCTTTGTGTTGGCTTTGCCTTTTCAGAAATAGATAAGACATAATACAGTATTTACAAAGAGCTGCATCACAGAGACTGAGACATTAGATCAAATTCATGGTTAGAGAAATAGAGAAAAATGGATTTTTCTAGTTTTCTATTTGAATGTTAAAATTTGTATTATTGAATTATACTTACGATACTCTTAATTATACCTGTGGTATTCTTTTACATTTTCATGATAAATAATTTACATTTTATGGGAAAAGGAAAAGAAACACTCCAATGGCCCTTTTCCCAATTTATTCTTTGGACCAAACTTTTACCAAATCTTTTACACCGAAGTCATTACACGCTCTTACTTAATGTTTAAATGTACATGTTGAATGCGTTTAGTGATCATTTTCACAGTATTCTTTAGCAGATGTGATATAGGTAGAAACATTTCTCATTCTACTCTGTGAATGAACTTATGGGGAAATATTAAGTAAATAAATTTTATTTATTTTTCTTCTTTCTTGTATTCCTAGGTGACAAACAGAATGTCTTTTTTTTTAACATTTTTATTGGAGTATAATTGCTTTACAATAGTATGTTAGTTTCTGCTTTATAACAAAGTGAATCAGCTATATATATACATATATCCCCATATCTCCTCCCTCTTGCGTCTCCCTCCCACCCTCCCTATCCCACCCCTCTAGGTGGTCACAAAGCACCATGCTGATCTCCCTGTGCTATGTGGCTGCTTCCCACTAGCTATTTTACATTCAGTAGTATATATAAGTCCATGCCACTCTCTCACTTCGTCCCAGCTTACCCTTCCCCCTCCCCGTGTCCTCAAGTCCATTCTCTATGTCTGCGTCTTTATTCCTGTCCTGCCCCTAGATTCTTCATAACCACAGAATAAGTCTCTTAAGTTAACTTTTATTTATAATAAGATGCTAAATGAATTATTTTATAGTGCTATTAAAACATTCTAATTTTCTAGTGTTGCCAATTTTAAGTTTCACCTGGTTTAGTGATACCTAGTTTTAGTTAGGATTATTTGAATGTGTAACTTAGTGGAACTAATAGATCCAACTGGAATAATTATGTGTTTTGTTAAGAAATGAAGCAATATTTTAAAAATATGACTGTAGATGGAGCATTCATGATAAACTTCCATTTATTAGGCCACAAAAATCCTCCCAACCCCCAATATATTCTAAAAATAGTAATAGTTAACCATGTTCTCTGATCACAATGTTGTAAAACTATACATCTGAAAAATACAGAAAAAACTTTTCCCCTTCATCTACATCAAAACAAATCACAAAACTGTCTCTTAAGCAACTCAGTAGTTATAGAGAATGTTCAGTCACAAAATGCAAACTCTTTAAAATTATGGCAATTGAAGCCTGACATAAAAAATGCATGGGGCAGCTAAATAGGTCTCAGAGGAAACATAAACTTAATACATACACACGTGAAAAAGAAAAGAAGGAAAAATAACTCAGGCATTTAAGACACAATGATAGGAAAGGAAAAGTAAAGATAATGACAGGAAAGCATAATGAGGAAAATGGCCAATGCTAAAGCAAGAATTAATGAGTTGGACAAATGCAAAGGAGGAGCAAGAGGGAATACTCCTTGTGCTTATTCAGTACCCAGTTTGAAGAGATGTCTGCTGCCTTATCTTGCAAACATAAGAGAAAAATCTGAAGACCAATGAGGTTGGCAGAGCAGAAAGATAAAAGGCTCTGGTTTCTTCATTCATCGAATCCACATTTATTGAGTAGTTCCTCTGCTCTAGGCATGATTCAAAGCCTTGGAAATGCATTGGAAAAAAAGCTGTAAAAAGTTTTGTTCTCATGGTGTTTGTATTCCAGTAACCTTCGGGAAGATCAACCAACAAAGAAAAACTTGGTAAAGCAAATTTTACAGTATACAGAGATCTCTGGAAAAAATAAAAGCAGAGTAAGGCACATCACGAAAGCTGTGGATGGTATTTATTTTAAATAGGTTGACCAAGGTAAGCCTCATTGGGAAGGTGATTTTTGAGGAGACTTGAAGGAGGTGAGGACATTATCCATCCAAAGGCCTCAGGGGAGTATTTACTATGAAGCTAGCTAGCAGTATGATCATATGGTCACAAGTTTTTGTAAAAATTTCAGAAATTAGATTTTTGTTAGCTTCAGTTGGGTAAGGTCACTCACTGTCAACTTCAAATTCCCCTGCATTATATTCCTATTCTTGTAGGGATGTATCCACATGCCATAGTCATTTTTGGAAAATGAGCTAAATAGAAGTTGAACAGAAGATAATTTAAAATGATTACATATGATATAATTTTGGTGGGATACACATATATAATTCTCAGTCACTTCCATTTATTATTATGTTATGGCTAGCCATCCCTTCATAGGAATAACTTCTAGTAAATAATTCTATTGCTCAAGGAATGATACTTCACATGTTGTGACCTAAAGGTGAAGGGCCAGAGACAATATAATGTTATGAATTATGCTACCCATAGTATCATGTTATTACTCTAGCGCCTAGAGTTTTTCATGTTTGTGGTATTTTTCAGCTTTTTTTTAAGAATTATAATTTGTTGTAAATTCTTTTTTATTCTAAGAAATATTTACTTTTACTTTATTTTATGGTAATAATATTAAATTGTTTTCCTTAAGAAGATTCCAAATTTTATTTGTTTGCACAAAGCTTAAAATTGCCCCTAAAAGTTACCAAGGAGGTGCATGTCTGGTGTTTCTGTGAAAGCAGGAGGGTCACAAAAGTGTATTACAAGAGTTTTTGGTGCACAATGAACAAAAAGGAGGGGCATAGTAAGAAATTAACTCAGAGTGGTTTTATAGGTCCAGTCATATAGGACAGTCCAATAGAAATATACTGCAAGAGACATATAGTTTTAAAGTTTCTAGTAGCCACACAAAAAAATAAAAAGCAAATTAATTTAGCAATATATTTTATTTAACCCAACACATGCGAAATATTATCTTATAAAATACCTTAAATTATCTTAATGTAATCAACATATAAGCTATTAATGAGATATTTTGCATTCTTTTTTGTCATACTAAGTCTCTCAAATCCAAAGTATATTTTATTCTTAAAGCATACCATCATTTGAATCAGGCACACACCAAGTCATCAATAGTTGTATATGGCTAGTGGCTACTGAAATGGACAACACAACATTAGAACATTGTAACTTTTAATTAAATGGACAGAGAGTGGAGGGCTGTCAGTAGAGATGTGGCATGATCTGATTTACAGTATAAAGAACAGACTATATAGATATAAGGTTTGAAGTAGAGAGACTGATTAGGAGGCTATTGCAATAATTCAGCAGGAGAGGTTGGTGCTTTAGATCAAGATGGTAATGGATCTAGTAAAATATAGCCAGATTCTGTGTGTATTTCATAGGTTAAGACATCAGGATTTGCTGATGAATAAAATGAGAGAAAGGGAAAAAATATTATGAGACATGGACAGATGATAATGCCATTATTGAGATAAGGAAGATTATAATAAAAACAGGTTGAGAGGTTTTTTTGTTTATGTTTTATGGGATTTTTTTTCTTTTTTTAGTGATATTGTTGTCAGTAAACCAACCAACCTTAACTCTTTATGTGAGATTATAAATGTCTGTATTTTGTAAGTCATTTTGAGTTGTACTTCTTTACAGCTGAAAGATGAATGCATATATTATTAAAGGTGGAGATAAGTTTACATTTCATTTTTCTAGATTTTTCATAACCCTATACCCCAATAACCAAAATGTAAACCTTGTAAATTAAAAAAAAAAAAACAAAATTTTGGATAATGACTGATATTGAATGCTCTATAAATAAGATGACTATATGCCTGATTATACTTGGGCAGAGCCAACTTATACCTGCTTTCTCAGTATGATTATTCATAGTAGCCCCTTTCATTCTCAAAACTCCTTGTTTGTATGATAAATTACATACTTGCTGTATATTATCTATTACAACAATATTGTCATGTTACAAACCACCCCCAAACTTAGTGGCTTAAAATAACAACTATTTATTACTTTTCATGAATACAACATTAGTTGAGTGGATCTGCTATTTGAGCCAGTCTGGATGCTCTTGGCTGGACTTGCTTATGCTTCAGTGGTCAGCTAGCAGCTTGGCTGGTACCTGGCTGGTCTAGCATGAGCTCAGCTGAGATGACTTGTCTGTTTCACTTGATCTTTTCTCCTCCAGAAATACATCCCTAAGCTTGTTCTCATGGTAGATTCAGTTTCAAGAGGATAAATAGAAGTGTACAAGCTCAAATCTAGCATGCCATCACTTTCACACTAGTATACTAGCATATTCTGTTACCTAAACAAAACCACAAGGCCAGCTCAGAGTCAATGAAGGAGAGAACATGGCAAAGGTTATTAGATATGGTCTAGTCATTAATTGGGTGCATCGATGCAATCAATCAGTTATACGTATGTGGGTGTGTATGTGTGTGTATATATATACATATATATGTATATATATAAAATATTTGATATTTGCCTCTTCCTTAAGTTTTCTAAGTTTTCTCTAGTCAACTACACATGCCTTTTCAAAAACACATTTTTAAATAATTACTTAGAATTTTATGTATTTCATGACACTTTATGTTCTGCGGTCTCTACAATAGACTCACAGAGACACACTTGACACACTACTTGTAATATTCATTTCCTTTACATTTGTCTCCAAGATATATTTCCATGAAAACTTACAAATTCCCCTAAATTGTTTTTTATTTTGATAAAGATGGAATTAGATTTCTGTCTGTTCCTTCTTAAAATGTGTTCTTCCTTCCTTTATAAGCAAGTCTTCTGGGAAGATATCAGACACAATCATCTGACAAAACTTGCCAGAGAGGTAGTTTGTATTTTAAGATTTGAATGATTATTATAACCCAATAAGCATTTCTTTGAAAACTACTATATGCCCTTCATTGCAAAGAATAGTAAGACTATTCAGGAAGGCCATATATTGATTTGCATCCCTTCAATAACAGATAGAGTGTTTTCTTTTATTACCTAGTTTCTGTTCTCATCACTGTTCTTCAACAGCATTGTTCTCTATAATTTTATACTATATAATACCACCTGTTAAAATAGTGCTTAAGGGGCTTCCCTGGTGGCGCAGTAGTTGAGAGTCCACCTGCCGATGCAGGGGACACGGGTTCGTGCCCCGGTCCGGGAAGATCCCACATGCCGCGGAGCAGCTGGGCCCGTGAGCCATGGCCGCTGAGCCTGCGCGTCCGGAGCCTGTGCTCCGCAACGGGAGAGGCCACAACAGTGAGAGGCCCGCGTACCGCAAAAAAAAAAAAAAAAATAGTGCTTAAGGATCTTGAAATATATTCAATATTAAAACTGTCTACTAAATAAAATGATTCAGTACAATACATATTTATAATACAGTCTTCTAGAGTTGCAATATCACTTTACTGGGAAATTTTTCTACACGGACAAACTTTTTTCCAAAGTATTCTGCTCCTTTAAAAATAGATTTCTCATTTTTTGCTTATTACATTGATGCCACTGGAGCCTCAGAAACACAAAGTCTCCTACGTATACGGATAGATAATCCTAAAATAAAATTTTAAATAATTATTCAGAAAATTGGAACTGAGCACAGGATCACATAAATTATCAGCTGAAGCCAGAACCCTTCTCCCTCCTTGCTCAATGGAAGAATTGTTTCTTCGTATTTTTGCAGTGTATTTTGTCATTAAGGGATCCTCATGAACCAACAGTCTCCATGTCAAAAAGTACCTTGAATAAATAGAGACGGTAAATTTTAATTTTCTTCATGAAATGTAATTTTGTAAACTTTCCCAAAGTAAATATGGAAGAAAAAAAAATGAGGCTTCCCTTTATTTCCTTTCAGCTGTAACAATGTCACAGTAAAACAGTATAATTACTTTCTTCGATTTTGAATATTAATAATTATTTCTTTACATTTTGATTTTTTTAGAGTAAATGATCCACTAAGCTATCATATAGTTGTGGAAAACCCATAAAAACACTTACATACATGCACACCCAGGTGGAAATAGCTATTTTGTATGTGCCAGTAACCCTTCAGTATAGTAAATGGAGGAATGGAACAAACATATACTTGGTTTGTTTGTTTTTTCATGTGTAAGAGGTGCATACAAGGGAATGTCTATATTGTTTGTGTATTCTTCTATAATGAAGCCATTTGTAACAAAAACAAAAAACTGGGTTAAAATGAATAACTTGTTGCTAATACACTGGTCATCCAATCCATGTTAAAAAAATGTACCTGATGGAAGATCACAGTTGCCAAGTAACAATATGACATTCTTATAAGGAATTTGATATTTCCCAGAAATATGATATAATGATATTTAGTAACAAGTGTAATTTTCCTCTCAAGAGCAAAAGAGATACCTACTCAACATTGTTGAAATTTTATACTTACGACATTCTAGTTATGCAATTACTTTTCACCTCTTACAAACCTAATTATTGAAACTACAAAATATTTTGTTAGTGTAATTGATTCCAGAAACAAGCTATTTGGTTGTGATATTCAAGTGAGAAAAAACATGGAGCTCTAAGTAGCAAAGTATCTATAAAATCAAAATACAGTGATTTACAAATATTTGCTATTACATGAACTTTTCTAGAATGATTGGCATGGCCCAAGATTTTTGGAATTAATATTTCATGAAAATAATCATAATCATTCTCTTAGGTCTTAGAAAAGCCATCCATGGTAATATTAAATCATTTGTTCTCTTATTCTCTTTCCATTATTTTGTGTGTGTGTGTGTGTGTGTGTTTCTCCTTTTGTGTGGGAATGAACAACCTCTTAGATCATTTGAAATAATTGCAAACACAAGTTTTCATATTGCTATGTTGTCCTATAATGAATTTAAATTTTTTGTTACACTCTAAGTTTTAACTCTGGTAGCTAATTTGGCAGTTACTTTAAATATCTTGATTCTCTCTGTGGTTTTGTTTGTTTGTTTGTTTTAATATTAGGGAATTACTGTTCATTTTTTTGAGGTATGTAATGGTATTGTGGTTGTTTTTATGAGATGCATGCCTAAGTGTTTAGGGGTGAAACATCATGTTTGTAAGTTACTTTCCAATTGTTCAGTAAAAAATATGACAAAATGTTAATTTTTAAATCTAGGTGGTGGATATATAATTTGTTTCATTTTTCTTTAACTTTTCTGTATATTTGAACATTTTCATAATAGAAAGTTGTGGAAAATAAGGCTATCTGTTAAAATACTTGAAAGCATGGTTCAGACAACTGTACAAATGGGAAACAGAAAGAATAAAGATATTTAACAGTGTACATGTCCCTACACTCTTTCCCCTGGCCTTGAATTATAAATCTGCCTCAGTATCTATTGGAAGAATATTTTTCTCAGCAATTCTGTGACTTCCAGTTCTAGCAGAACAGCCACCCAGCTGAGTTCAGGCCAAATTATGTAAAATAAGCAAATAAATACTTGTTGTTTTTTTTTTTTTTTTTTTTTGCTGTACGCGGGCCTCTCACTGTTGTGGCCTCTCCCGTTGCGGAGCACAGGCTCTGGACGCGCAGGCTCAGCGGCCATGGCTCACGGGCCTAGCCGCTCCGCGGCATGTGGGATCTTCCCAGACCGGGGTACGAACCCGTGTACCCTGCATCGGCAGGCGGATTCTCAACCACTGCGCCACCAGGGAAGCCCAATACTTGTTGTTTTAATGCCCCACATTTTAAGGTGGTTTGTCCTACAACATTAGATAATTGCTAGCCCCCCTCCCCCAAAATATTTGAATTCAGTTTGGCACAAGCATTTTTAAAGCTTTTTAAATTATTCTAATGTGAAGTAAATGTTGAGATGAATAGCCTTATAAAATTGAGATATTTATCCATAGAAATGCTAAATAAAAATATCTGAACAAGTTTTCAATACTAGGAAATACAGAGCTTAATATAAAATAAATGGCTTTGGGACTTATTTCTGAACAAAAGGCTTTATATTAAATATAGATTTTTGAATTAAAAAATAGAGTTGTCACTGGTATGTAAGCAATTTTAGAAAAGGATTTAGTGAGTTGACTAAGAACAAACTTGAGGGACTTCCCTGATGGTCCAGTGGTTAAGATTCCGAGGTTCCAATGCAGGGGGGCATTGGTTTGATCCCTGGTTAGGTAGCTAAGATCCCACATGCGGCATGGCCCAAAATAGATAGATAGATAGATAGATAGGGAAAAAATTCATAGCACAGTCCTTTAAAAAAATAAAAGAACAAACGATCAAAATGAACTAAGTTGCTTATTTGATGTTTCAAATAGTTAAATTAGCAGGTAATGCTTTTATTAAATTATTGGATATGGTAATATTTTGTTAAATTATTAGGAGATTTTGAGTAGGTAGTTTGTGTTTCTTTTTTTGGGGTGAGAGGAGGTTGAATGTCATTCATTTATTACCAATTCAATCCTTGGTTATATTTTCCTAAGATTTTTTTGTTTGTTTGTTTTTTGTGTGTGTGTTTTTCTTATCTTTGTTTTCATTTATTTTTTAACTTTTTAAAATTGAAATATAGTTAATTTACAATGTTGTGTTAGTTTAAGGTATTCAACAAAGTGATTCAGTTATACAGACACACACACACACATTCTTTTTCAGATTTTTTCCCATTATAGGTTATTACAATACATTGAAAATAGTTTCCTGTACTATACAGTAGGTCCTTGTTGTTTATCTATTTTATATATAGTAGTGTGTATATGATAATCCCAAACTCCTAATTTATTCCCCTCGCCACGTATCCCTTTTGGTAACCATAAGTTTTTTTTCTGTGTCTGTGAGTCCATTTCTGTTTTATAAATAAGTTCATTTATATCATTTTTTTTAGATTCCACAGATAAGTGATATCATATGATATTTGTCTTCCTCTATCTGACTTACTTCACTTAATATGATAATCTCCAGGTCAATCTATTTTTCTGCAAATGGCATCATTTCATTTTTTATGACTGAGTAGTATTCCGTTGTGTTTATATACCACATCTTCTTTATTCATTCATTGTTGATGGACACTTAGGTTGCTTTCATGTCCTGGCTATCATAAATAGTGCTCCTATGAACACTGGGGTGCATGTATTTTTTCAAATTAGGGCTTTCTCTGGATATATGCCCAGGAGTGGAATTGATGGATCATATAGTAACTCTATTTTTAGTTTTTTAGGGAACCTTCATACTGTTCTCCATAGTGGCTGCACCAATTTACATTCCCAACAGTGTAGTACAGGGGTCCCCAACCACTGGGCCTTGAACCAGTACTGGTCTGTGGCCTGTTAGGAACCAAGCCTCACAGCAGGAGGTGAGCAGTGGGAGAGCAAGCAAAGGTTCATCTGTATGTACAGCCGCTCCCCATTGCCCGCATTACCACCTGAGCTCCACCTCCTGTCAGATCAGTGGCAGCATTAGATTCTCATAGTAGCGCAAACCCTACTGTGAACTGCACATGTGAGGGATCTAGGGTGTGTGCTTCTTATGAGAATCTAATGCCTGATGATCTGAGGTGGAGCTGAGATTGTGATGCTGACACTGGGGAGTGGCTGCAAATACAGATTATCATTAGCAGAGAGGTTTGCTGCACAGAGACCATAATAAATCAATTGCTTGCAGACTCATATCAAAACCCTATCAGTAAGTGGCAAGTGACAATTAAGCTGCATCTGGTGTCAGGCTTCATAGTGGCAAGTGAGTTGATGTACTTCAATAGTACAGCTGCATCTGGTGGCAGGCTTTAAGTCAGAATCTGACACCTATTTTGGTCTGTGTGTGGCCCACCCATTATTTTATTTACCACTTCCATCAGCGCCTCTTTCCCACACTTTGGACTTGTCTCAGTCACAGTTTTGGTAAGGCCGCAAGCTAACCCTAGCCAAAATGAGTGAAAAACAAATGTCACCAGAGAGCTTCTTTGAAAAGGGGGAAAGACCCAATGATGAGACAGCAGAAGCCTCTAAGACTACCAACAAAAAGAAAGCTGCATTTAAAAGAATATACCAAGAGACCTACTTAAATTACGGGTTCATTGCAACAAGTGATGCACATTCTCCAAGCCTGCTTTGTATAATACGTGGCGACCAGCTATTCAGTGAAGCCATGAAACCTTCAAAATGGCTTTGCCACATGGAGACCAAGCATCCTGCATTAAAAGACAAGCCTTTGGAGTTTTTCAAAAGAAAAAAACATGAGCATGAAGAACAGAAGCAATTATTGAAGGCCACCACTTCATCAAATGTGTCTGCACTGAGAGCATCATTCTTAGTGGCTAACTGCATTGCTAAAGCTAAGAAGCCCTTTGCTATTGGTGAAGAGTTGATCCTGCCTGCTCCTAAGGACATTTGTCATTAACTTTTAGGGGAGGCTGCAGTTTAAAAGGTAGCACGTGTTCCTCTTATGGCAAGCACCATAACTAGAATTGTTGAAATAGCAGGGGATGTTGAGGCACAATTGTTAGAAAGCATTAATGAGTCACCATGGTATGCAATCCAGGTTGACAAGTCTACTGATGTTGACAACAAGGCAACAATGCTTTTTTTTGTGCAATGTATTTTTCAGGAGGATGTGAATGTGCATGTGCAAGCAACTCTATGCCAATAAAATGGACAACCTGGAAGAAATGGACAAATTCTTAGAAATGCACAACCTTCCAGGACTGAACCAGGAAGAAATAGAAAATATGAACAGACCAATCACAAGCACTGAAATTAAAACTGATTAAAATCTTCCAACAATCAAAAGCCCAGGACCAGATGTCTTCACGGGCCAATTCTATCAAACATTTAGAGAAGAGCTAACACCTACCTTTCTCAAACTCTTCCAAAATATAGCAGATGGAGAAACACTCCCAAACTCCTTCTACGAGGCCACCATCACTCTGATACCAAAACCAGACAAAGATGTCACAAAAAAAGAAAACTGCAGACCAATATCACTGATGAACATAGATGCAAAAATCCTCAACAAAATACTAGCAAACAGAATCCAACAGCACATTAAAAGGATCATGCACTATGATCAAGTGGGGTTTATCCCAGAAGTGCAAGGATTCTTCAATATACGCAAATCAATCAACGGGATACACCATGTTAACAAATTGATGGAGAAAAACCATATGATCATCTCAATAGATGCAGAGAAAGCTTTTGACAAAATTCAACACCCATTTATGATAAAAACCCTTCAAAAAGTAGGCATAGAGGGAAATTTCCTCAACATAAGAAGAGCCATATGTGACAAACCCACAGCCAACATCATCCTCAATGGTGAAAAACTGAAACCATTTCCACTAAGATCAGGAATAAGACAAGGTTACCCACTCTCACCACTCTTATTCAACATAGTTTTGGAAGTTTTAGCCACAACAATCAGAGAAGAAGAGGAAATAAAAGGAATCCAAATCGGAAAAGAAGAAGTAAAGCTGTCACTGTTTGCAGATGACATGATACTATACACAGAGAATCCTAAAGACGCTACCAGAAAACTACTCGACCTAATCAATAAATTTGGTAAGGTAGCAGGATACAAAATTAATGCACAGAAATCTCTTGCATTCCTAGAAACATGAAAAATCTGAAATTGAAATTAAGAAAACCTTCCCATTTACCATTGCAACAAAAAGAATAAAATATCTTGGAATAAACCTACCTATGGAGACAAAAGATCTGTATGCAGAAAATTATGACACTGATGAAATAAATTAAGGATGATACAAACACATGGAGAGATATACCATGTTCTTGGATTGGAAGCATCAACATTGTGAAAATAATTCTATTACCCAAAGCAATCTATAGATTCAATGCAATCCCTGTCAAACTGCCACTGGCATTTTTGACAGAACTAGAACAAAAAATTCATAATTTGTATGGAAACACAAAAGACCCTGAATAGCCAAAGCAATCTTGAGAACAAAAAATGGAGCTGGAGGAATCAGGCTCCATGACTTCAGACTATAGTACAAACCTACAATAATCAAGACAGTATGGTACTGGCACAAAAACAGAAATATAGATCAATGGAACAGGTTAGAAAGCCCAGAGATAAATCCACGCACATATGGTCACCTTATCTTTGATAAAGGAGGCCAGAATATACAGTGGAGAAAAGACAGCCTCTTCAAATGTGGTGCTGGGAAATTGGACAGCTACATGTTAAAGTATGAAATTAGAACACTGCCTAACTCCATACACAAGAATAAACTCAAAATGGATTAAAGACCTTAATGTAAGGCCAGACACCATCAAACTCTTAGAGGAAAACATAGGCAGAACACTCTATGACATAAATCACAGTAAGTCCTTTTTGACCCACCTCCTAGAGAAATGGAAATAAAAACAAAAATAAACAAATGGGACCTAATGAAACTTAAAAGCTTTTGCACAGCAAAGGAAACCATAAACAAGACGAAAAGACAACCCTGAGAATGGGAGAAAATACTTGCAAATGAGGCACCTGACAAAGGATTAATCTCCAAAAAATACAAGCAACTCATGCAGCTCAATATCAAAAAAACAAACAACCCAAACCAGAAATGGGCAGAAGACCTAAATAGACATTTCTCCAAAGAAGATATACAGATCACCAACAAACACATGAAAGAATGCTCAACATCATTAATCATTAGAGAAATGCAAATCAAAACTACAATGAGATATCATCTCACACCGGTCGTATGGCCATCATCAAAAAATCTAGAAACAATAAATGCTGGAGAAGGTGTGGAGAAAAGGGAACCCTCCTGCACTGTTGGTGGGAATGTAAATTGATACAGCCACTATGGAGAACAGTATGGAGGTTCCTTAAAAAACTAAAAATAGAACCACCATACGACCCAGCAATCCCACTACTGGGCATAAACCCTGAGAAAACCATAATTCAAAAAGAGTCATATACCAAAATGTTCATTGCAGCTCTATTTACAATTGCCAGAACATGGAAGCCACTTAAGTGTCCATCAACAGGTGAATGGATAAAGAAGATGTGGCACATATATTCAATGGAATATTGCTCAGCCATAAAACGGAATGAAACTGGTTTATTTGTAGTGAGGTGGATGGACCTAGAATCTGTCATACAGAGTGACGTAAGTCAGAAAGAGAAAAACAAATACTGTATGCTAATATATATATATATATATATATATATATATATATATATGGAATCTAAAAAAAGCGAAAAAAAAAAAAAAAGAAGGTCAGAATAACCTAGGGGCAAGTCGGGAATAAAGATGCAGACTTTTTAGAGAGTGGACTTGAGGATATGGGGAGAGGGAAGGGTAAGCTGGGCCAAAGTGAGAGAGTGACATGGACATATATACACTACCAAACGTAAAGTAGATAGCTAGTGGGAAGCAGCCGCATAGCACAGGGAGGTCAGCTCGGTGCTTTGTGACCACCTAGAGGGGTGGAATAGGGAGGGTGGGAGGGAGGGAGTTGCAAGAGGGAAGAGATATGGGGACATATGTATATGTATAACTTATTCACTTTGTTATGAAGCAGAAACTAACACACCATTGTAAAGCAATTATACTCTAATAAAGATGTTAAAAAAACTTGCTTACTTGTGTGACATATTCAACCTGATCAACGAACTCAATCTGTCACTTCAGTGGAGAATGACAATTGTGTTCAAGTTGGCAGTTAAAGTGGCTGCATTCAAATCCAAATTGGAATTATGGGGGCGATGAGTGAACATTGGGATTTTTGACATGTTTCAAACATTAGCAGAGATTTTTGAAAGAGACTGAGCTAGGGCCTTCTTTCTCCCAGCTAGTGCATGATCACCTATATCAGCTTTCAAAAGAGTTTGAGCATTACTTCCTAACCATAAAAGACCCCAAAACTGGGAAGGAATGGATCCGTGACCCATTTGAGAATAAATCTGGTGATCGACTTGTCCATGCTAGAAGAGGATCAACTGCTTGAGATTGCAAATGACGGTGACCCTAAAAGTATGTTTGAGACAACTTGATATCTCCGTATATTCTGGATTAAAGTCAAGGCGGAATATCCTGAGATTGCCACAAAAGCACTGAAAAGCCTACTTCCATTTCCAACATCCTATCTTTGTGAAGCAAGATTTTCTGCAGTGACAGCACCAAAACGAGATTACAGAGTAGACTGGACATAAGAAACTCACTTCAGGTATCACTGTCTCCCATCATCCCCAGATGGGACCATGTAGTTGCAGGAGAAACAAGCTCAGGGCTCCCATTGAATTTGCATTGTGTTGAGTTGTATAATTATTTCATTATATATTACAACGTAAAAATAATAGAAATAAAGTGCACAATAAATGTAATGAGCTTGAATCATCCGAAACCATCCCCCACCCCTGCTGGTCCTTGGAAAAATTGTCTTCCACAAAACTGGTCCCTGTTTCCAAAACTTTGGGGACCACTGGTGTAGTAGGGTTCCTTTTTTTCTACACCCTCTCCAGTATTTATTATTTATAGACTTTTTGATGATGGACATTCTGACTGGTGTAAGGTGACACCTCATTATAGTTTTGACTTGCATTTCTCTAATAATTAGCAATATTGAACAACTTTTCATGTGACTGTTGGCCATCTGTATGTCTTCTTTGGAGAAATGTCTATTTAGGTCTTCTGCCTATTTTTTGATTGGGTTGTTTGTTTTCTGGATATTAAGCTGTATGAGCTGTTTGTGTATTTTGGAAATTAATCCCTTGACTGTAGCATTTTTTGCAAATATTTTCTCCCAGTCCATAGGTTGTCTTTTTGTTTTGTTTATGGTTTCCTTTGCCATGCAAAAGCTTTTAAGTTTAATTAGGTCCCATTTTTAAATTTTTGTTTTTATTTCCATTATGCTAGGAGACAGATCCAAAAAAATAGTGCTGCAATTTATGTCAAAGAATATTCTGACTATGTTTTCCACTAGGAGTTTTATAGTATCTGTTTTTACATTTTGGTCTTTAATCAATTTTGAGTTTATTTTTGTATATGGTGTTAGAGAATGTTCTAATTTTATTCTTTCACATGTAGCTGTATAGCTGACCCAAGCCTACTTATTTAAGAGACTGTCTTTATCCATTGTGCATTCTTGCTTTCTTTGTCATAGATTAATTAACAATTAATTTATGGGTTTATTTTTGGGCTTTCTATCCTGTTCTATTGAACTATGTGTTTGGTTTTTTTGCCAGTGCCATACACTTTTATTGCTATAGCTTTGTAGTATAGTTTAAAGTTTGGGAGCATGATTCTTCCAACTCCCTTCTTCTTTCTCAAGATTGTTTTGGCTATTCAGGGTATTTTGTGTTTCCATACAAATTTTAAAATTTTTTGTTCTAGTTCTGTGAAAAATACCATTGGTAATTTGATAGGAATTGCATTGACTCCGTAGATTGCCTTGGGTAGTATGGCCATTTCAACAGTATTGATTCTTCCAATCTGAGAATATGGTATACCTTTCCATCTGTTTGTGTTGTCTTCAGTGTCTTTCATCAGTGTCTTATAGTTTTGAGAGTACAGGTATTTTGCCTCCTTAGGTAGGCTTATTCCTAGGTATTTTATTCTTTTTGATGTGTTGGAAAATGGGATTGTTTCCTTAGTTTTTGTTTCTGATATCTTGTTGTTAGCGTATAGAAATGCAACAGATTTCTGTATATTAATTTTGCACCCTGGATCTTTACCTTATTCATTGATGAGCTCTAGTTGTTTTCTGGTAGCATCTTTAGGATTTTCTATGTATAGCCTCATATCATATGCAAACAGAGACAATTTTACTTCTTCTTTTTCAGTTTGTATTCCTTTTATTTCTTCTTCTTCTCTGATTGCTGTGGCTAGGACTTCCAAAACTGTGTTGAATAAATGTGGCAAGAGTGGGCATCCTTGTTTTGTTCCTGATCTTAGAGAAAATGGTTTTTCACCATTGAATGTGATGTTAACAGTGGGTTTGTCTATAAGGCCTTTATTATGTTGAGGTAGGTTCCCTCTTTGAAGAGTTTTTATTATAAATTGGTGTTGAATTTTATCAAAAGCTTTTTCTGCATCTATTGAGATGATCATATGGTTTTTATTCTTCAATTTGTTAATGTTGTGTCACATTGATTGATTTGCAGATATTGGAAAATCTTTGTATCCCTGGGATAAATCCCACTTGCACATGGTGTATGATCCTTTTAATGTATTGTTGCATTCAGTTTACTAGTATTTTGTTAAGGATTTTTGCATCTATGTTCATCAGTTGATATTGGCCTGTAATTTTCTTTTTTGTGTGCTTTTTTTTTTTTTTTTTTTTTTGCGGTACGTGGGCCTCTCACTGTTGTGGCCTCTCCCGCTATGGACCACAGGCTCCAGATGTGCAGGCTCAGCGGCCATGGCTCACAGGCCCAGCCGCTCCGCGGCATGTGGGATTTTCCTGGACTGGGACACGAACCTGTGTCCCCTGCATTGGCAGGCAGACTCTCAACCACTGCACCACCAGGGAAGCCCTGTGTGCTATCTTTGACCGGTTTTGGTATCAGGGTGAAAGTGGCTTCATACAATGAATAAGGAAGTATTTCTTCCTCTGCATTTTTTTGGAATAATTTCAGAAAGATAGGTATTAACTCTTCTCTAAATGTTTTACCTGTGAAGCCCTCAGGTCCTGGACCTTTGTTTTTTGGGAGTTTTTAAATTACTGATTCAATTTCAGTACTGGTAATTGGTCTGTTCACATTTTTTATTTCTTCCTGGTTCAGTCTTGGGAGATTGTGCCTTTCTAAGAATTTGTCACTTTCTTCTAGGTTGTCCATTTTATTGGTGTATAGTTGCTTATAGTATTCTCTTATGATCCTTTGTATTTCGGTGTGTTTGTTGTAACGTTTTCTTTTTCATTTCTGATTTTATTGATTTGGGCCCTTCCCCTTTTTTTCATGATAAGTCAGGATAAAGGTTTATCTATTTTGTTTATCTTTTCAAAGAACAAGCTTCTTTTAGTTTCATTGATCTTTTCTGTTTTTTTTAAGTCTCTACTTCATTTATCTCTGCTGTGATCTTTATGATTTCTTTCCTTCTATTAGCTTTGGGTTTTGTTGGCTCTTCTTTTTCTAGTTGTTTTAGGTGTAAAGTTAAGTGATTTTTTTGAGATTTTTCTTGTTTCTTGAGGTAAGCTTGTATTGCTATAAAATTCCCTCTTAGAACTGCTTTTGCTGCATCTCATAGGTTTTGGATCATCATGTTTTTATTTTCTTTTTTCTCTAGGTATTTTTTGATTGCCTCTTTGATTTTTTCAGTGATCCATTGGTTGTTTAGGACCATATTGATTAACCTCCCTGTGTTTGTGTTTTTTGCAGTTTTTCCTTGTAATTAATTTCTAGCCTCATGGCACTGTGGTTTGGAAAGATGCTTGACATGACTTCAATTTTCTTAAAATTACCAAGGCTTGTTTTGCAGCCTACCATGTGATCTATCCTGGAGAGGTTCCATGTGCACTTGAAAACGATGTGCATTCTGATGTTTTCAGATGAAACACTCTCTATATATATCAATTAAGTTCATTTGGTCTAATGTGTTATTTAAAGCCTGTGTTTCCTAGTTGATTTTCTGTCAGGGTGATCTGTCCACTGATCTAAGTGGGGTGTTAAAGTTCCCTGCTGTTATTGTGTTATTATTGATTTCTCCTTTTATGTCTGTTAACATTTGCCTTATATATTGAGGTGCTCCCATGTTGGGTGAATATATATTTATAATTGCTATATCTTCTTGGATTGATCCCTTGATCATTATGTAGTGTCCTTATGTCTGTCTCTTGTGACAGTCTCTATTTTAAAGTCTAATTTTGTCTGATATAAGTATTGCTACTCCAGCTTTCTTTCAATTTCCATTTGCATGGAATACATTTTCCACCCCCTCACTTTGTCTGTACATGTCTCTAAATCCAAAGTGAGTCTCTTGTAGGCAGCATATATACATGTCCTGATTTTATATCCATTCATCCAGTCTGTGTCTTTTGGGTGGAGTATTTAGTCCACTTATATTTAAGGAAATTATTGATATGTATGTTCTTATCATTTTATTAATTGTTTTGGATTTGTTTTTGTAGGTCTTTTACCCCTTTCTTCTTTTGTTCTCATCTCTTGTGATTTGATGACTATCTTTAGTGTTGTGTTTGGATTCCTTTTCTTTTTTCTGTGTATATCTATTATAGATTTTCATTTTGCAGTGACCATGGGGTTTTTGTACAGAAGTGTATATATATACTTAAGTTGCTGATCTCTTAATTTCATATACATTTTAGATACCCTGTATTTGTACCCTTCTCCCCTCCTGATTACTGTTTTGATATATGTTTTACATCTAATTGTTTTGTGTATCCCTTAACTGCTTATTGTGGATACAAATGATCTTATTACTTTTGTCTTTCACCCTTCCTACTAGCTTTTGTGTGGATGATTTCCTACCTTTATTGTATGTTTGCTTTTACCAGTGAGCTTTTCCATTTTGTAATTTTCTTGTTTCTAGTTGTGGCCTTTTCTTTTCTCCCTGGAAAAGTTCTTTTAGCATTTGCTGCAAAACTGATTTGGTGGTACTGAATTCTTTTAGCTTTTGCTTGTCTGTAAAGCTTTTGGTTTCCCAATATCTGAATGAGAGGCTTGCTGGGTACAGTATTCTTGGTTGTAGGTTTTTCTCTTTCATCATTTACGTATATTGTGCCACTCCCTTCTGGCCTGCAGAGTTTCTGCTGAAAAATGAGCTGACAGCCTTATGAGAGTTCCCTTGTATGTTATTTGTTGCTTTTCCCTTAATATTGTCTCTTCATCTTTAATTTTTGTCATTTTGATTACAATGTGTCTCAATGTGTTCATCTGTGTGTTAATCCAGTATGGGATTCTCTGTGCTTTCTGGACTTGAGTGACTGTTTCCTTTCCAAGTTTAGGGCAGTTTTCAGCTATTATCTCTTCAAATATTTTCTCAGGCCCTTTCTCTCTCTCTTCTCCTTCTGGGACCCTTATATGTGAATATTAATATGCTTGATTTTTTTTCCCAGAGGTCTCTTAAACTGTCCTCATTTCTTTTCATTCTTTTTCCTTTTTTTCTGTTCATCATCAGTGATTTCCACTATTCTGTCTTCAAGCTCACTGATCCATTCCTCTAACTTATTTAGGCTACTATTTATTCATTCTAGTGTATTTTTCAGTTTAGTTATTTTAGTCTTCAATTCTGTTCAGTTGTTCTTTATATTTTCTAATTCTTTGTTAAAAATTTCTAATTTCTCACTCTGTGCATACATTCTCCTCCTGAATTCTTTGATCATCTTTACAATCATTGCTCTGAACTCTTTCTCAGGTAGATTGCCTATCTCTGTGTCAGTTAGTTCTTCTGGAGTTTTATTTTGTTCCATCATCTGAAATATTCCTCTGTCACCTCATTGTATCTAAATTTCTATTTGTATTTTTATGTATGTAGTAGGTTAGTTACATTTCTTGACCTTGGAGAAGTGGCCCTCTATAGAATATGTCCCATGCATCCCAGGAGCTCACTCCCTTCTCATCACCCAAGGGCCAGGGGCCAGCTGGTCCTAGGGTAGTGTCTGGCATGTGTTTGCAGATTTGGCCTGCAGGCTGTAGGACCATAGTTTTCTTGCTTTTGGTGTCTGCCCCCTGATGGGTGAGACTGGTCTAGAGGCTTGTGCAGATTTCCTGGTGGGTAAGGCTGGTGCTTACTGAATGGTGGTTGGAATTGTGTCTCGGCCCTCTAATATGCGGGGCCATGTTTTGGGGCATGTAAAGAGGAATCTGTGGGCTCAGGAAGTCTTTAGACAGCCTGTCTGCTAATGGGCGGGAATGTTTCCCTACCCAGTTAGTTGTTTGCCCTGAAGTATCCCAGCACTTGAGGCTACAGGCTGTTGGGTGGGCCAGGTCTTGATGCTAATGATGCAAGCAAGATGTCAGCTTCCAGGAAAGTTCCTGTAGATTAATATTCCCTGATATGTCTTCCACCAGTGTCTATGTCCCCAGAATGAGCTACAGCCACTCCCTGCCTCCCCAGGAGATCCTCTAAGACAAGCAGGTAGGTCTGGCACAGGCTCCTATGAAATTACTGCTTTTGTCCTTGGTCCTGCTGAGCATGAGATTTTGTGTGTGCCCTTTGAGAGTGAAGTTTCTATTTCCCCCAATCCTCTGGAGCTCTTGCATCCAACTCCCACTGGCCTTCAAAGCCAAATGCTCTGGGGGCCCCTCTTCCTGTTGCTGGGCCCCCAGGCTGGGAATGTCTGACCTGAGGCTCAGAACTCTCACTCCTGTGGGAGAAACTCTGTAATATAATTATTCTCCAGTTTGTGGGTCGCTCACCCAGGGGGTATGAGATCTGATTATTTCACAAGTCCGCCCCTCCTACTGGTCTTGTGTTTCTTTCTTTATGTCTTTAGTTGTGGAAGATCTTTTCTGATAGTTTTCAGGCTTTTTTAACAATGGTTGCTCTTCAGATTGTTATGATTTTGGTGTGCTTGTGAGCAGAGGTCAGCTTAGGGTCCTTTTCTGCCATCTTGGCTGCTCTCCTGTCTGTCTTTAATAAAACATTTTCTTAGAGTTTCTTAGTCTATCCCAGTGGACAAGATATAGAAAATTTACAGTAAAATGGAAAGGGCTTATAATTAGCCTGTGGAATTATTATCAATTGAGACATTGCATAAGTTTCTTATCATTGATCCTATCCTATTCAATAAGTTTATTAAGAACCATGTTAAAGACAAGTAATAGCTTATTAAATTTTCTTAACACTGATAAGAAATAATAGACATATTTGGAAGAGGAATCAAAATTTTAAAGTTTCTTCACTGAATATATATATATACGTGTGTGTGCATACACACACACACACACACACACACACACACACACACATCTCTACTTGAATATGTTTGTCTTGCACTCTCTTTTTAATTCTGCACAGTGGGGCTAGTTCTTCCAGTGCCTCAGGTAAAACCTTGAGCAAGTGTTACAAATTTTGTCATCTTTCTCTTAGAGAATGTGTCTATAGTCCCTCACTTTATTAATTAAAATGCCCAATATTGGATCAAAATTAGAATTCCAAACTTGATTCAAAGCTAAGGCTTTTGCCTTCCCTGGTTTCAGCCTGCACCAGGTAAGAAGCCAGCAGTTGAATAAGGAGAGTGTAATCACTTCTTTCTTTCCTTATTTAGGCTCTTCCTCTGCTCCCATTGAACACCTTCCTAACTTGTTTCTGGTCCTTTCAGGTTTGCAAATTTTGAAAGGAAAGAGAAGAAGGAGAGAAAAAAGAAGAATCCTTCTGACTTGGTAAGTACACTCAGAGTGATCCTGCATTGTCCTGCACTGTTTGCCATTGACTCATTCTCCAATGAGTATCTATCATATATAGGTCAGAAGACTCCCATGCCCCCAGCAAAGGGAATCTCTCATCTGCTGTTCACTAAGCAAGGGCCAAGAGTTTCTATTTTGTTTGTTACTCCTTCTGTTATTTCTTGTATCCTGGTGATACCTTCATTTTCTTTCTAAGGTTTTATGCCTCCCCATGAAATCCCCTGTTTGACAGGACTTGACAAACATAGCTTTTCTTTTATGTGTATGGCTCACATCAGGTCCATGAGAAGCATTTATAGTCCCTATTGGGAGAATATTTTCAAGCCACCCCCCCAAAAAATAGTTACTGCTCTTTTGTTCCATGATAAAAACAGCTAACACACCTATCTTTTACTTAGACCTCCCCGATAGGAATAAAACACTAGTTTACTACGTCAGTACAGGGGGCACATATAAAGCTCTCCAAAAATCCAATTAAACCCTCTGTCCCTAGGATAGATCGTCTGATCCTCCTCTCAGTATCAACTTTTGATTCTTCAGTAACTTTGATGCTGCCAAGTGGGAGTCATCCTTGACTTCTCCTTTCTCAATTTTTATTATCATATGGTTATAATATCCTATTAGTTTTTCCTTATACATTTTTCTAGATTTGGGCCACTGTTGCTCATTTTCACAGCTCCCCAAATCATCCAAACCATTATCTCCTACTAAGATCTCCTAGCACCAACTCAAAACCTTGCCAGTTGCTCTCTATCCCCTTTTCCTGCTTTCTTTTTCTCTATAACTTATTACCCATCTATTTTTCTCTTGCCACTAAGATGTAAGCCCCATGATAGTAGGAACTATTTTGTTCACAAATTTCATCTAGCTAATAGTGCCTGGCACATAGCTGGTCTTCAGTAACTATTTGTTGAGTGAATAACTGAACCAATTTTAATTATCAATAAGTGGTTATTACTTTCTGGTCATTTTGATTAGTTTCTGTGTGGAATAGTCTTATTCTTGTAAGACTCTAATAAGTCAGTTTGGTCAACTCTGGCTAATACAAATGTGTCCATTATCATGTATCCATTTAAAGCAAAACAAACCCTTGCAGGTATTCCATTATTTTAACGTAAATATTACAAAAGAGTTTGTACTAAGTGATACCTAATAACCTGAGTGGTTAGTGGTGCTATTGCAAGACATATTTCTTTACATCTACAGTCTGTAGTAATTTCCATAAATGTTAGTGACTGATGCTCTTTTTAGCATATATTTTTCATTCCTTTTAAGATCTGTTACTAAGGTGTAATAAGTATTAGCATGATAAGATGTCCTCCTAACTGCTCAGTCTTACTTGTTAGTCATGGTATTTTTCTTACAGTGTCCAAAAAGGTCTTAGGAAAACTGGTCTATTTCATGTTTGAGTATTTATTTCTTCATGAGCTGGTGGAGGATGGGGTTGGAGAAAGAGGCAGTGAAACTAGGAGAATGTCATCCTTTGGCTGTATTTCCAATTTCAGATACATATATAGAGAAATTTAAAGTAGATGTGAGTTTATTTCTGAAGGAGAGACACTAGTAATACAAATTCTCACACTAAACAAAACAGTAACACAGCTGTGTGTATTGGCTTATTTAGCTGTGCTTACCATAGCACTTTGTGTATCTGCCTGTAACACCATTTCTCACAGTGTCTGACTTTTCTCCCACACTGTGAGTTTCTCAGTTAAGACAGGCTCTCCTTCCTCTTTGTTTCACCATCAAAAAGAAGAGCCCATAGTAGCCATTATGTTAAAGTTTGTAATTATGTTTTCTTGTTATATTCCTATAAATGATTTATACTTTTTAAAATTTGCCATGATGATTTTGAAAAATCATCTGGGGATTTTCTCTTCGGAATTATCTTGTATAATATTTTGTTGCCCTGGAAACTAAGGTATTTTTATTTTACCCATTTTGCTTTTCTGTGTGTTTTTTTATTTTTTTATACTAGGCATGAATTACTTTTGTAATTCAAATACAGATTTTAAAAGTCTAAAAAGCATTCTTTATTACTTCATTTTCTTAATATTTGCTCCTAAATGGCATTACACAGCAAATACTTACTGAGTGCCTTGTAGGTTTAAGGCTCGATATGTATTTTGAGAAGTACTAAAAGAACATATATGCTATCTTTAGCAGAACCTCTGAAAATATGGTCTGGAACTCATCTGGAATATGTTTGTGTGACTGTGTGTGGAGGATGGGGACAGGGGCTGGGGGGACAGTTGAAGACATAAAAGAAATGCTATTCAGACCTTTTTTTAATAATGTTTATCATGGTAGAAATAGTGACCCCATTGTGACCTTCTGTTACAGTTCGTATGTTATTTGGCATGTTGATGAACAAGTCCTTTTATATTTGTAGAAGTAAAATGGAAAGAAGAAAAGAGCCATCATGGTTTCTAGGCAAAATGTTTTAAACAGAGGATTTGTAGATATTACTTGTAGATGTGTGCAAGTCTCTAGAACTGGCAGATACCTTGGCATACTTTGCTTAAGAACAATACATAACAGTCACAATCTGCTTATTCCATCTGTTGTCCGTGAGAAAATAATCCATTACACATAGTGATCAGGATTATCAGGTTACATGTTGAGGATTTTCTGATGCTTTCCCATGATGTTAAGAAATGTAAAACAGGGCTTCCCTGGTGGCACAGTGGTTGAGAGTCCGCCTGCTAATGCAGGGGACACGGGTTCGTGACCCGGTCTGGGAGGATCCCACATGCTGTGGAGCGGCTGGGCCCATGAGCCATGGCCGCTGAGCCTGCACGTCCGGAGCCTGTGTTCCGCAACGGGAGAGGCCACAGCGGTGAGAGGCCCGCATACCACAAAAAAAAAAAAAAAAAGAAATGTAAAACAAATCAAGCTGAAAGAAAATATGCTTAATGAGAACTAATGTAGTGGGCAGTCAAGTCTGAGATGTTTTTAAATTGCTATTATTCTTTATGGGCCATCAGTGCAGCTTGAAATGAATTATAAGAATGGGAACGACTCCCATGGACCATTGAGCATTGAAAGCAAGGTTGACATGAGTAAACAAGTTAAATAATTAAAACACCTAAGAAAGTTGATGGTTTGGGGCTCAATAATTTGAATTAATAGCAGAGGAGTATAATTTTGGAGGGGAAGACATCATTAAAATGCCAAAGAGTGAGATTAGCTAAATTTAGTCTGGGTATTTGGTTCTGAGGATTTAGAAACCAGGGCAAATCCTAGAAATGCCAGTAAAAAAGGGGCCAATTAAACTGATCTTATAAACTGACTACAGTCATTTCAGATTAAGGGAGTTAATTATTACATCATGCTTGGCTTTAAAGCCAGCTGCCTATGAAAATGTGTACTGTTTTAAACAGCACATTTATGAAGCTTTTGTGAGAGTGGATTCTCAGTCAATTCCCCTTCTCTGTTCTGGAAGTTTATTTACTATGCTCACTGATACTGCTACTTCTTCAGAAAAGTATCATATCTCTGTGCCCATAGTAGATCAATTTGAGGTATTTCACTGTGTTTTATTTTAATCTGAAGAGAAAACATTCCTTTTTTCCTGACCTTCTCAAATACATTTTCTTCCTTGTTAAAAGTCTAAAGGCAATAGAAATTAAAGCACAACAAACTGAGAACTTACCCTGAAATTCCACTATAATACATTATTATTTTAATAGAGAGAGAGATTTCCCTGAATCTGGAGATTTCTTAGTTTTATTTTTGCTTCTTCTGCTTTTGGTTTTCATACTCTTTCCAATTTTACGTTATGTATATGTATATATTTATATATGTGTATATATATATATGTATAAAATGATTCTGATATTTAAAAGCATTTCTTTAGTGAATCTTTGCTTTTCATTTCACTTAGTTTCCTTCATTTAATTTTTAGAATGAAATAATCTTTAATTTTGATTTGGCAGAACAATGGGTCAATTGTAAAATTATGTATTATTCTATTTTAGTATAAATGTTATTATATTGTGGGGTCACGTTGTGCTTTATTTTTGTTTAACATTAAATTTCATACAACATGAATTATATATACATATATATGTTTAATGCTACTGTTTAAAAAACTTTTTTTAAATGCCTTTTAGTGTTTCTAAGTATCTCGTATTAGTCACTTAAGTTTTGTTTATTAATCATATGCAATTGCTTTCAACTATTGGCTATAATTCTTAAAAAATAAAAGTAAAATACTTAAAATGAATGAGAAAAAATCAACTATAAATTATGAGACTGAACACCTGCTATTTAAGCCAATGATAATCCCAGGTTGTGCAACCACTGTATTAATGTCTGATTGCTGCTATAACAAATTACCATTAATTTAGTGGCTTAAAACAGCACAGTTACCTTAAAGTTCTGGTAGTCAGAGGTCCTAATGAGTGAAATGGGGGCAACATCAAGGTGTTGGCAGACCTCATTCCTTCTGGAGGCTGTAGAGGAAAATCCCTTCCTTTGCCTTTTCCAGTTTTTAGAGGTTACCCGTGCTTGGCTTTTGGCCCTCTTCCATCTCAACCTCTCTTCTGTTGTGACTTCTCCTTCTCTGACTCTAACCCTCCTGCCTTCTTCTTGTAAGAACCCTTATGATTACATTGGACCCACCTGGATAATCCAATATAATTTCTCCATCTCTACATCCTTTCATTCAATCACATCTACAAAGCCCCCTTTACCACGTAAGGTAATATATTCACAGGTTCTGGGGATTAGCCACACACATGTTCGAAAGTTCATTATTCTGTCTAACATAGTAACTTAAAAACTTGGTGATAGTGACCAATCAGTTTCTAGACTCAGGTTTTGCAAAACTAATTTCAGAGTCTGTCTGTTTCAGAGTCTGCCTGCCTCACCTTATCTTATTAACTGTATTTTGACTCCTAACCTCTTTCAGTGGCCGGTAACCTAGACAGCCTTGTACTATTAATTGTGTCTGGTTTTGGCTTCTTACATTTTGAGGGTCATGATGGCTAAAGTGGCAGGAAGAGACAGACACTGTCGCCAAACAGTAAATCTGCACATAAATGTCACAATATAAATATGAAGGCATAGTTATGAGTCTATTCAGTTGTGGCCCAAAGAACTCCAGAGGAGACAAGAGGACCCTCAGTGTCTGTGTGATCACTGGTTTATTTGGTGTGCCCCTGATTCAGTATCTTTCCCTGCCTAATCTCTCATAGTGTGTATTTGGCCCTGTATCTCTGGTCCCCTGATTACTAGTCTCACACAGAAATCCAGATATCTCTTAACAGATTCTTATAAATTTCTTCACTTGCATAACTTGGGACAGTCATGAGTCTGTGCTGGCCCTGAGGATTATGTTTACATGCCATCACTTTAGTCACAGAATATTCCAGGGCTGCCCTACAGATGCTGCTGCACCTGACCCCTGCTTAGAGAGAAAGGCCCACCGCTGACAGTGATGGACAAATGGCAAAAACTTTTGACAGTCCATGTCCAAGGTATGTTCTGAATGACAGGTACAGCACCCACTCATTTCAGTTACTTTTGCTTTCCCAAAAAGTCCATAGTTGCTGAGGAAGCCCTGCAAACTGCAAAGAGAGAAGAGTTCAAATCTTATAAGGATATGAAGTCTATATACCTTCTCCTGGAATAATTGGAAGTGATTATCTTAATTTACAAATTCATGGACTGTGTCCACAGGAAGATACAAGTTGAGGATAACTAAAGTTTATACAAAAGGGGGAAGGGAAGTTGCTATTAAAAAGAAGAATACAAAATACTTTTGAAAATTTTACAAAAATATAGGATCATATCCAGTATTGGTAGAGCCTTTCTAAGGACTGTACAGAAAATGAGGGGCTGTGACACACCCCATTAGTTTGACAGTCAATTTACCCCTAGATATTCATCTCCTGTTTACATAAAGTTAGCACCTTGCTTTCTCAGTATATAGTAGAAACTAATAACTCTTTACCAAATACCTTCTATGATCTTCCTTATTTTTTTTCTAGAGATGCCATCCATTACACCAGCATTACACTATTGCCTGAGGGTGCTATCACTTCATGTTGCTACCAGCAGCAAAAGCAGACTCTTCCCTGCTCTTATCCCCCAAAATATACAAGCCAAGGTAATTGTCAGCACCTCACCCAGAGAAATAAGCAAAGGGTGATTTCTTTAGGCACTAAGATAGCCAATGTTCACTGACATTTAAGCTAAATATTAGGCTCCACTCCCTAGCAAATGCCTACAATGTATAATTTCATGCTGACCTCAGAGTCACAGTTACTGACTGGGAGCCCTTTCAATTTCTGGGTTTCTGAAATAATTGATTATGCTGCCTCTTCACCATTCTGCTCAAGAATTGGCCATAAGTGAAGATCACGTGAAGATTAATGCAACATTAAAACACCGTAATGTAATAGGTTTTGAAGCAACCGATTTAGTATGTGTTTAATTATATAGATGAAGAAACTATTATATCACCTACTTTTTTGAAATCAGTGTTTTGTATATTTTCACATACGCTTCTATGATAAAATACCTAGAAATTTTGGATAAAATGCAACAAGCATAGTTTTGAATATATAAGCTGTGTTTGTGAGATAATAAAAGAAATTCTTAAGGGCAAAAGAAAAGAAAACCAAACAAACAAGAAAAGATGATTTCTTTTATAATTGGATGTGTTTTTATGCTTTAAATGGCTTGGATAAGTTTAAAATGAAAAGCAGCTGGAAAATAATTTGTAGTTTTAGGAACAGAGCAACATTTTTCCTGAATCTATAATTTAAGAAAAAGATTTCTAGTTTCCTTTAGGCCTTAATTTCTCCTCTTTTATCCTCCTGTTTTGTAATCCTGAAAGTCTTTAAATGCAGTAATGCTTATTATCACTCCTTGATTGCAGTTCTGTGATTACTTTGTGGAAGTAGAAGCCTCATTCTATTTGCAAAGCAAGGAGGATACAGGAAGGTATCTATGTTAAGTAAGAAAACAAAACAAAACAAAACAAAACAAAACACTCTGCTTCCTACTCAACTCTCCACTCATGCTACAGAAACTTGCAGAAGCAAAAAAAAGTGATAATAAGATCTATTTCACATGATGTGAAAGGACATTGAGTTAGAAAAAGGGGATATACTTAAACTCTTAATACACTGTTAGCTTATCTGAACAATGGGAATAAAAATATTTGAATTACCTAGCTCATAAAATTGTTATTGACGTACTACCTTGAAAGGTTTTTTATTTTTTTATTTTGTCCATGATATCATATGTTTACCACATGCAAGGCAAAAAGTTAATATTTTTCATCTCACAAACACATTTTCATTTAGAAATGCTTTTATCCAAAAGAATGTTGTATCTTTTCTTAGTGATCGTCCAAATCTGGTGTGCAAAAAAATCATTGAAGACCAGTTTTAAATGCCTGTCCTTCAAGTGATTTCACTTCAGGATGAGATTTAAAAACATATCCATGTATTTTTTTTTTCAGAAATATACTGACTCATTTTACAGCATATTTCTGAAAGAAAATATATCTTAGGAATAAAATGTTCATGTTGATTAAAAAGATGCAAACCTCTGTTCTAATTATTTGATTCTATTTTATAAAAATTAGCACCTAGGATTCTGGCATGCCTAGATTATAACCCTGTCTTGCAAATCACTTAGGGTGAAATACAGGGTTGTGTAAAGGAGAAATATAGCTATTGTTAAAGTCATTAGCTCTAGAATCTATTGGAAAATCAATGTGCCCTCAGTAAGATGAATAAAAATGGTCTTTGTTATCATAATCTTACAGTTAGCAACAACTAATTTTTTTTTAACTTGGATAAAATTATACAAATGCTTACTTCTAGAAGTCTTGTAGAGGTAGTATGCAATCAGATATAAGTATATATATATATATATATATCCTAATATAAGTACAACTTTAACATTTTTAATCCTTTATTATCAGGTGGGGATAAAGTAAGTACATTTAAGGATCACAACAGGATGTGAATATTTTGTTTTATATGTGTTTTTTTCTCCATACAATTTAGGTTTAGTTAAAGCTTGAATTATTTCAGGTCCTAAAATGTTAGGTAGTGTGATTGTAGATAATTTATTTTGCTTCTCATATCTTCTATAAATTGGATATTAACAGCTTACCACATTAAAATTGTGTGCATGATTTCTTTTGATTATCTGTCAATTGATTTAAATGAATTTGGGATAATAAGTGGTAAGAAAAACATTAGCGCTGTTTTGTAATGCTTCCTGCCTACCCTAGGGACACCAGGAATAAAAGAAGAAAGAAATGGTTAGGAAAAGGTCAACTTCCCTGTTGACGTACCAGTCAAACCCAGATGACATTGACCAGTAGGAAGACATTGGAAATTCATGATCTATGGAATGATTTAAATAGGGTACCTCTGGTTAGTCAAGGTTGTAAATGGTAAACAAACTTAAACTTTAAGCATTTATGGGGCATGATTCACTGAGAGATGTTGGTGTCAACTTTATAATTATCAGAGTATATAATGGATATACTTTATAACTTAAATAGCTTTCTTTGTGGAAATGATTCCCTGCTTATATTGCTTGGTGATTTCATCTGTCAACTCTGGACCAAGATGTGTCCCAGTATGGCAAGAAAGAACATAGGGAGCTGCACTGGTGATCTCAGATTTCTTTGTGCTTTGTTGGCTAATCTGTGGGTTTTGAGTCTTTGTTTATTCCGTATTGAACTCTCCATTTTGACTGATGCTAAATTATCTTATTTTCCCAAATATTTTCAACTCTACCCAGCTGTTTCACTATGAAGTAAAAAAGGGTATCTAATATGAAATACATCTGCTTTTCTCTCCCTATAAATGTCTATATATTAATGTTTCATTCTTTCTCATATGACCATAGTATTTATTCATTTATTCAACTAAAAATTTGAGTCAATCATGGTATTGGGAGTTGAAGTTATAATGGCAAAGAATACAGATTCTTTGCCTGACAGCATAGGGTTATAGTCTAGGAAGCAAGATGAATTAATGTAATATAATAATTCATAAAGTATCTGCAATTTGCTATCCTCTGACCTAATATAGGGAGTTAGGAACATTTTCCTTAATGAAGTATCATCTAAAGCAAGACCTGAATATCAAAGAGGAGAGGAAGATGAAAAAGATGGTTACAGGCCAAGAGAACAACATGAATGAAGATCCTGAGGACACTGAAGAAGTGAAGGCAGGTCACACAGCTGAAGTGTAGGACCTGATAGGGTGATGAAGTGGAGTGCTAGGCTGGCGCTAGGCAATGGAAGTCCATGCAGGCCATCTTAAAGGACTATGACCTTTCACCTAAGAGAGAGAACACCATGGAAGGGAGTTTACATTGTTTTAGATGAAACATCACCATCTTTTTTTTTTCCAGATTCAAAATGTTACCTGTATTTTTATACTAATTCCCTCCTATCTTTAAGATCAATCATCTCCTCTTTCATTTTTATCTTCAAATCCTGCTTACCTGTAACCAACTTTCCCTTCCAAATATCCCCAGGCATAACTAGACTGTAGAATTGTTTTTCTTCACTGTATTAGTGTTTTTACAAACCATTTGCTGAGTACTAAGTATTGTATCAGGCATTGAATGTATTTCCGAAGGGTCATCTGTGATTAAAGCTTCAGCTTATTTGTAATCAGCTACTCACTCCACAGGGTTATCAACATCCAACAACATGATTCTTCCTTTAGTAAATATTTATCGGGTGACTACTAGGTGTGAAATGGGAAATATGGATGAGGTGAAAAACAGACAAGGTCAGTGGCCCTCAAAAAACTTAGAGGTGTTGGAAGTTCAGGTACAGGAGAAGAAATACAGATAAGAAAGCAAGTAAATAAATATATGCTAATTGCACATTATAATATCTGCTGGAAAATTGATTTTAAACTATACAGTAGTTTACATTTGTTCATTAATTTATTTATTAGTTCAACAAATGTCTGTATGGCATCTGCTCTCTGAGTTTACTGTGTTCAGTAGGAAACACTAGTAAGAGAGAGTGTCCTGATCTTAAAGAGCTCACATTGTCAGGGGGACAAATAAATGAACTAATAAGCTGCTTTACAATGTAATAGGTGATAGAACAGAGATGGGAGTAAGCCACTAGAAGAGGAGACTCAATATACTTAGGGCAGTAGAGGCAGGATTCCATAGAGGAGGTGAATATAGGGAGCTGAATTTTTAAAGTAAAAAGAGTAAAAGCCTATAAAAGATGTGGTGCAGCCTTTAATAGCTGAAAGGTTAGCATGAATACATGGATAAGTGAAGAAGATTTCGGCATGTGATCTGGTGAGACTGGTTTAGTGGCTGGGACAAAGAACAGATGAGTGGTGGGGAGACAAAGGGCTAGTGGACACAAGAGAAATATTCATGATCTCATGTAGCCGTATATTCCAAGTTAGTGTTATTATTATTATTACATTTTACAAGGATTAAGGCATTAGCCTTAAATCAGCTATTCAGCTCAGTTAGATTATCAAATAAATTAGCTAAATAAATTTATAGTATAATTATTTATCCCATTACCTTTCACAGTGAAATCAAGTCTACAATTCAGCAACCAATTAAATAGGATTAGTCTTTTCAGGGGAGACATAACCACATTTTTCTTTCTCCTTGGAATTAATGAAACTTCCCATTCAACAATATGTATTTCATCACCAAACTCAAATTCCCACTGGTCAGCAAGCTATTAATATTTGAATATTTATGATGATGTTGAAGTATAGTCAGTGACTGTGTTTTCTGTGATAAAAGTAACAGTAAGAACAACCATTTCTTTTTTTGTTGTGTTAGTTTCTGATTTATAACAAAGTGAACCATATACATATATCCCCATATCTCCTCCCTCTTGCGTCTCCCTCCCACCCTCCCTATCCCACCCCTCTAGGTGGTCACAAAGCACCGAGCTGATCTTCCTGTGCTATGCGGCTGCTTCCCACTAGCTATTTTACATTTGGTAGTGTATATATGTCCATACCACTCTCTTACTTTGTCCCAGCTTACCCTTCACCCTCCCCGTGTCCTCAAGTCCATTCTCTATGTCTGCATCTTTATTCCTGTCCTGTCCCTAGGTTCTTCAGAACTTTTTTTTTTTTAAGATTCCATATCTATGTGTTAGCATACAGTATTTGTTTTTCTCTTTCTGACTTACTTCACTCTGTATGACAAACTCTAGGTCCATCCACCTCACTACAAAGAACTCAATTTCATTTCTTTTTATGGCTGAGTAATATTCCATTGTATATATGTGCCACATCTCCTTTATCTATTCACCTGTTTATGGACACTTAGGTGGCTTCCATGTCCTGGCTATTGTAAACAGAGCTGCAATGAACATTGTGGTGCATGACTCTTTTTGAATTATGGTTTTCTCAGGGTATATGCCCAGTAAAGGGATTGCTGGGTCATATGGTAGTCCTATTTTTAGTTTTCTAAGGAACCTCCATACTGTTCTCCATAGTGGCTGTATCAATTTACATTCCCACCAACAGTGCAAGAGGGTTCCCTCTTCTCCATACCCTCTCCAGCATTTATTGTTTGTAGATTTTTTGATGATGGCCATTCTGACCCGTGTGAGGCGACACCTCATTGTAGTTTTGATTTGCATTTCTCTAATGATTCGTGATGTTGAGCATTCGTTCATGTGTTTGTTGGCCATCTGTATATCTTCTTTGGAGAAATGTCTATTTAGGTCTTCTGCCCATTTTTGGATTGGGTTGTTTCTTTGATATTGAGCTGCATGAACTGCTTGTAAATTTTGGAGATTAATCCTTTGTCAGTTGCTTCATTTGCAAATATTGTCTCCCATTCTGAGCATTGTCTTTTTGTCTTGTTTATGTTTTCCTTTGCTGTGCAAAAGCTTTTAAGTTTCATTAGGTCCCAGTTGTTTATTTTTATTTCCATTTCTCTAGGAGGTGGGTCAAAAAGGATCTTGCTGTGATTTATGTCATAGAGTAAGAACAACCATTTCTTATGTATTATAAGTTTGCTGCCTACTACCAGGACCCTTAGGGGAAAAATTCCATTCAAGCAAATCAAATTGATAAACGTGTATCTAGCCACACCATTGGCATTCATCATTTCAAAGTTATAATATCATTTACTTTCTATGATAGAAGTGCAGTTATTGTTATAGATCATCACAAGATCAATGTCATGAGCTTCAAAAATATATGTCTCTTTCGGCTTCAAATTAATCTGCTAGCAGGAGTCTGGTATTACTTCAGTGTATTAATATGAAAATATGTCCATGAATATTCATTCATGAGCATCAACTTCTCAATTTAGACAGTTAGTTTTTTAGTATAGTTTCTTTCATTTTATTTGGCCAATATCCATTATTACTTTGCATTTACAAAGCAGCTTTCCTCTAAGGAATCTAAAGTACTATAGTTTAATTGTCCAAAAGACATGGTGTCAGGGTAGAGGAAAGGGAGGTAGAAAAATGTGTTTCCTGATTGTCGTAGGGAGTTGGGAGATACTTAATTTTAATTCTGGCTTTAAGCCCAGACAGTGAGGCTGTGTCTACACAAGTGAGGTTGTATGTGAGATTTCTAAATTTTGCATGTACATAGAGTCCCATTTCAAGAAATTCACATTATTCTACTTAAGCCAGTGGTTCTCAACCTGGGGCAATGTTTCCCTTCTCTCCATCCACCCAACCCTGGAGAAATTGGGCAATGTCCAGAGATATTGCTGGGTTGGGGAGGAGTGTGCTGTTATCTTATGGATAGAGGCCAAGGATGCCGCTAAAATCCTGCAATGCACAGAATAGCCCCCTACAAAAAGAATTATCCAACCCAAAATTTTAGTGCTGAGATCAGAAACCATGATAAGCCATAATACTGCATAGAAACTCAATTTCTTTGTTATTTACTGAAAAAGTCTAACACCAAATAATCATGGCAGGTGCCAAATATAATTCTGATTTTACTGAAATATCATTTGTAATAGGGAGAATTTCCAGGCATGGTATAACTTGTATCCTTAATTCATGTCAAAAATAAAATCAGTTTGGACCCTAGATTCCTGCCAAGTATCTAAAGTAATAAAGGAACTCTTTTCTGATTCCCATTTTATCTGGAGTATCTGAAACCCTCCCTACCTTTTTCTGGAGTCAAGGTAGGTTTCTAACTGATGTTCCCAAAGTTAACCCATACAAGTACTAGGAGGATCTCTTCTTTCCAGTGAAGGAGATTGACTCCAATTATTGTCACTCTCCCTGCCCAAAGAAATCCAGTGCTTTCCTTAAAACCTCCAAGAAGAGAAGTGCACTATAACTGAAGTTTTTATAGGAAAGAATATTAGCCCAGAAATATACACAAAGTAATCATTTCAACTATAGAACTTTCTGTTCAATTTTCACCTCTGTCATTGTTAGCAGAATTTGGTAATCAACCAGTAACATGGCTGAGAGTACCTTAAATCTTTTAGTACTCTAAATATAGTACAGTAAAATATGATGCAATAACTTCATAAAGCATAATTTACATTTTTACTCTTGTCCTTATCTTGCTAAGGCACTTTCCAGTTTCCTCAAAATTTCCCCACTCTTGGGGTTGGTTACCATATATCAACATGATCACCGAAATGAGAAGTTTTAGAGAGTACAACAGGGCACATTAATTAGTACTCTGCCAATTGGGTATGAATCAGAACTGTTTTGGGCATACTCTGACATTTGATTATGCCAACTACAGATACCTCAAGTCATTTACTGTTGGCATCTGTGATTTTATTCCTCTTCCTCTGAGATCACTCTTGCTGATATCAGAGTTTCCTAAACTATTCTGGCCTGTGTGCTGAGAGCTGAGAAAAATTTCTATTTTTCTCTGGATGCCATTACAGAATCCACTAGGCACTCACTGTTTCTAAACATTATCATGATTTCCTTTATTTCCTCTGGGTAACTGCTGATTCCTACCATATACTGTGCAATGCCACTGCCATTACAGTTATATAGAGTCCTCATGAAGCCAAATATTTAGAGTCGTGTTAAAAAATGGGAAGAAATGTTTCCATTCCTATTATTTCCAACATTTGGATAGAGTATATGTGTATAAAATAGTTTCTGCTTGTGTCTTATAACCTTCAGATTTTTTTCATCATATACCATATACTGCTGATATAAGTTCATGGATGGCTAGGCTAATAGGTAATTCTGATTGGCATATCATATGCTTTTACCTGCAAAGATAAGCTTTTTATTTTAACTGATTAAGCTTGTGGCCTATGACTCCTTCTAGAATGTGCCCTCCCCACCCCGCCACCTCAAGAGATGCCTTAATTCCTTAAGCAAACAGGATTCCTATAGATTCGTCTAACCAAAGTATGAATATGTACAGACTGGTCGATATCCCAGAGGGTCACACAGTTTAGAATTAATCTAGAATATATAACCATCTTAGGGCCAAAAGAAAAAAAAAAGACTGTATCATTTTAGAAGTAAAAGTAAAAATAAAGAGAGCAGCTTGCAAGCAATTTCTAATCATCCATAAGTAAAACACCTGTTTCCAAATGTGGCCAAATTTTATTTTTCTACATATTTAGCTCTAACACACATACTCCAGTCATCTTTTCTTATTTCTTAGAAGCATAAAAGTTAGAACTATTTATGTTTATTTGGTCATTTTGAATATCCATGTGCTATGGACTGAATTGTGTTGCCCCCAAATTCATATGTTGAAGTCCTCACCCCAATGTGACTATTTGGAGCTAGAGCATTTATGGAGAAAGGATATAGCCTATATTCCTGTATCACATAGCACAATATCATCATTAGGTGCCTCTCAATTATGTTTTAAGAGAAGGATATTTTCTTGAATGTGAATGACTCTTCACCACATTTCCATCATCCTTTTGCCATGGGTTTAAAATACCAAGTTAACATAATAAGTGGAGTACAGCGCGTATTTTCCACAAGTATAGCGCTATTTATCGGATGCATTTATCTAAATTGGCTTGCTCAATCAACCTTATGGACACTTTGCAATGTTTAAGGATTTTAAAATGGTTTCAGACAATTTACATCTTGGAATACTATTGGTTTCTGATAGAAATGTCTCCAATGACTTAATGATATCTGGCTGATTGCTTAAATTTCTAATTACGTATTCTTTGGTGTATATGGGTAGATCAGTGCTTAAAATCTAATTTATTCATCTAATTATTTCTTTTTAAAAGGAATATTCTGTAGGGAAGCTATGTAGCATATGTATTAGATCTCTATTATCTTCCTCCAGGTAGGGCATTTCTCACTAATGAGTGAATTAAGCTTAAGCTTTTCAACTGTAGCCCTGTATTGCTCTATGATAAGGCCAGTTCACTTTTCTGTGAGCACAAAGAGTGAATGAGCTGCTATAAAATTCTTTAAGAGCAGAGGAAATGCCATTTGCTATGCAGGTTGGGAAAGAACAAAAGGAAGGATGAACTAGGAAGGAGAATGAAAAATAATCTCTCCTAGTGAGATGCCTATAGCAACTGATGAGGCAGTATTGCCAATGAGCTCTTAGAGGTGGTCCAACTGAAGCATATTAAAAATCCAGTCAGAAGCAAACCTATCTTATGTCTTCGGCTAGAATTTCATTAAACCTTTCTGACAAGATGTGACAAATCTGCCTCTATTTGTGGTTGTATAGACTTCAACCTCCCAAACTTGGACATCAGCAAGAGTAATAGAGCAATGATTACAATAGCTACCATCAATTAAATGCCTCCTAGATGCCAGGTACTGTACCAGGCGTTTTATGGCATCATTACAGTAAGTATTTTCATCACCTCTAGGGAGTAAGAATTATAATACTTTATTTTAAAGTTTTTTTTAAAAGACGAAAAGAGAAGTTACTTGCTCTAAGGTACACTTAGGTAGAAATGCTAAGATTTGAACCCAGGTGTATCTGAAGTGCTTTCCAATTAAGAGATTAATACAGTCAGTGAACATTTATTGAGCACAAACTATAATTGAGGTTCCAATTGTACAATTCTGAATAATTTTAAAGACCTTGCTCTACAAAAGCGACTCTAGAGCAAAGCTTATTTCTCCAAAACTGGGAAAGTTATATTTTAAGGAGAAAGTGTCTAGTCCTCCCCAAATTATGAGAAACCTGAGGAATTCTTTGTGTCTGAAAAATTATATAGTTGACCTTTTAACAGTGTGAGTTTGTGCCAGTCCAATTATAAGGAGTTTTTTTTCAGTAACTGTATTGGAGAAATTTTTGGACTTATGACAATTTGAAAAAAACTCACAGAAGAACCACATAGTCTAGAAATATTAAAAAAAAAAAAAAAAGGAAAAGGGAGATTTGAAAAGATGGCGGAAGAGTAAGACATGGAGATCACCTTCCTCCCCACAGATACATCAGAAATACATCTACACATGGAACTGCTCCTAACACCCACTGAACGCTGGCAGAAGACCTCAGACCTCCCAAAACGCAAGAAACTCCCCACGTACCTGGGTAGGGCAAAAGAAAAAACAGAGACAAAAGAATAGGGATGGGACCTGCACCAGTGGGAGGGAGCTGTGACGTAGGAAAGGTTTCCACACACTAGGAAGCCCCTTCATGGGTGGGGACTGCAGGTGGCAGAGGGGGAATCTTCAGAGCCACGAAGGAGAGTGCAGCCACAGGAGTGTGGGGGGCAAAGCAGAGGGATTGCCGCACAGAGGATCGGTGCCGACCAGCACTGACCAGCCCGAGAGGCTTGTCTGCTCACCCGCCGGGCGGGCGGGGCTGGGAGTTGAGGTTCGGCTTCGGTCGGAGCGCCGGGAGAGGACTGGGGTTGGCGGCGTGAACACAGCCTGAAGGGGGTTAGTGCACCACAGCTAGCCGGGAGGGAGTCCGGGAAAAGGTCTGGAGCTTCCGAAGTGGCAAGAGACTTTTTCTTCCCTCTTTGTTTCCTGGTGCGCGAGGAGAGGGGATTAAGAGCGCTGCTTAAAGGAGCTCCAGAGACGGGCGCGAGCCGCGGCTAAAAGCGCGGACCCCAGAGACGGGCAGGAGACGCTAAGGTAGCTGCTGCAGCCACCAGAAAGCCTGTGTGCAAGCACAGGTCACTCTCCACACCTCCCCTCCTGGGAGCCTGTGCAGCCCGCCACTGCCAGGGTCCTGTGATCCAGGGACAACTTCCCGGGGAGAACACACGCGCGCCTCAGGCTGGTGCAACGTCACGCTGGCCTCTGCCGCCACAGGCTCACCCCACATCCGTACCCTTCCCTCCCCCCGGCCTGAGTGAGCCAGAGCCCCCTAATCAGCTGCTCCTTTAACAAAGTCCTGTCTGAGCCAAGAACAGATGCCCTCAGGCAACCTACATGCAGAGGTGGGGCAAAATCCAAACCTGAACCCCAGGAACTCTGCAAACAAAGAAGAGAAAGGGAAATCCCTCCCAGCAGCCTCAGGAGCAGCCGATTAAAGCTCCACAATCAGCTTGATGTACCCTGCATCTGTGGAATACCTGAATAGACAACCAATCATCCCAAACTGAGGAGGTGGACTTTGGGTGCAAGATATATTATTTTTTTCTCCTTTTCCTCTTTTTGTGAGTGTGTATGTGTATGCTTCTGTGTGAGATTTTGTCTGTATAGCTTTGCTTTCACCATTTGTCCTAGGGTTCTGTCCGTTCGATTTTTGTTTTTTTTTTTACCTTTTTAAATTTTTTCTTAATGATTATTTTTTATTTTAATAACTTTATTTTATTTTATCTTACTTTATTTTATTTTATCCTCTTTCTTTCTTTCTTTCTTTCTTTCTTTCTTTCTTTTCTTTCCTTCTATTGTTTCTCCCTTTTATTCTGAGCCATGTGGATGAAAGGCTCTTGGTTTTCCAGCCAGGAGTCAATGCTGTGCCTCTGAAGTGGGAGAGCCAACTTCAGGACACTGGTCCACAAGAGACCTCCCAGCTCCACGTATCAAATGGCGAAAATCTCCCAGAGATCTCCATCTCAACACCAAGACCCAGCTTCATTCAACGACCAGCAAGCTACAGTGCTGGACACCCTATGCCAAACAACTAGCAAGACAGGAACACAGCCCCATCCATTAGCAGAGAGGCTGCTTAAAATCATAATAAGGCCACAGACACCCCAAAACATACCACCAGACGTGGACCTGCCCACCAGAAAGACAAGATCCAGCCTCATCCACCAAAACACAGGCACTAGTCCCCTCCACCAGGAAGCCTACACAACCCACTGAACCAACCTTAGCCACTGGGGACAGACACCAAAAACAACGAGAACTACAAACCTGCACCCTATGAAAAGGATATCCCAAACACAGTAAGATAAGCAAAATGAGAAGACAGAAAAACACACAGCAGAGGAAGGACAAGGTAAAAACCCACCAGACCTAACAAATGAAGAGGAAATAGGCAGTCAACCTGAAAAAGAATTCAGAATAATGATAGTAAAGATGATCAAAAATATTGGAAATAGAATAGAGAAAATGCAAGAAACAATTAACAAGGACCTAGAAGAACTAAAGAGGAAACAAGCAATGATGAACAACACAATAAATGAAATTAAAAGTAATCTAGATGGGATCAATAGCAGAATAACTGAGGCAGAAGAACAGATAAGTGACCTGGAAGATAAAATACTGTAAATAACTACTGCAGAGCAGAATAAAGAAAAAAGAATGAAAAGAACTGAGGACAGTCTCAGAGACCTCTGGGACAACATTAAACACACCAACATTCGAATTATAGGGGTCCCAGAAGAAGAAGAGAAAAAGAAAGGGACTGAGAGAATATTTGAAGAGATTATAGTTGAAAACTTCCTTAATATGGGAAAGGAAATAGTTAATCAAGTCCAGGAAGCACAGAGAGTCCAATACAGGATAAATCCAAGGAGAAACACGCCAAGACACATATTAATCAAACTATCAAAAATTAAATACAAAGATAACATATTAAAAGCAGCAAGGGAAAAACAACAAAAACACACAAGGGAATCCCCATAAGGTTAACAGCTGATCTTTCAGCAGAAACTCTGCAAGCCAGAAGGGAGTGGCAGGACATATTTAAAGTGATGAAGGAGAAAAACCTTCAACCAATATTACTCTACCCAGCAAGGATCTCATTCAGATTCCACAGAGAAATTAAAACCTTTACAGGCAAGCAAAAGCTGAGAGAGTTCAGCACCACCAAACCAGCTTTACAACAAGTGCTAAAGGAACTTGTCTAGGCAAGAAACACAAGAGAAGGAAAAGACCTATAATAACAAACCCAAAACAATTAAGAAAATGGGAATGGGAACATACATATAGATAATTACCTTAAATGTAAATGGATTAAATGCTCTCACCAAAACATACAGACTGGCTGAATGGATACAAAGACAAGACCCATATATATGCTGTCTACAAGAGACCCACTTCAGACCTAGGGACACATACAGACTGAAAGTGAGGGGATGGAAAAAGATATTCCATGCAAATGGAAATCAAAAGAAAGCTGGAGGGCTTCCCTGGTGGCTCAGTGGTTGAGAGTCCGCCTGCCGATGCAGGGGACACGGGTTCGTGCCCTGGTCCAGGAGGATCCCACATGCCGTGGAGCGGCTGGGCCCATGAGCCGTGGCCACTGAGTCTGCGCGTCCGGAGCCTGTGCTTCGCAACGGGAGAGACCACAACAGTGAGAGGCCTGCGTACCGCAAAAAAAAAAAAAAAAAAAAAAGCTACGAGGAGATATCATCTCACACCGTTCAGAATGGGCATCATCAAAAAATCTAGAAACAATAAATGCTGGAGAGGGTGTGGAGAAAAGGGAACCCTCTTGCACTGTTGGTGGAAATGTAAATTGATACAGCCACTTTGGGTTCCTTAAAAAACTACAAATAGAACTACCATACGACCCAGCAATCCCACTACTGGGCATATACCCTGAGAAAACCGTAATTCAAAAAGAGTCATATACCAAAATGTTCATTGCAGCTCTATTTACAGTAGCCAGGACATGGAAGCTACCTAAGTGTCCATCAACAGATGAATGAATAAAGAAGATGTGCCACATATATACAATGGAATATTACTCAGCCATAAAAAGAAACGAAATTGAGTTATTTGTAATGAGGTGGATGGACCTTGAGTCTGTCATACAGAGTGAAGTAAGTCAGAAAGAGAAAAACAAATACCATATGCTAACACATATATATGGAATCTAAGGGAAAAAAAAAGTACCTAGGGGTTATGTGGGAATATAGACACAGACCTACTAGAGAATGGACTTGAGGATATGGGGAGGGGGAAGGCTAAGCTGGGAGAAAGTGAGAGAGTGTTATGGACATATATACACTACCAAACACAAAATAGATAGCTAGTGGGAAGCAGCCGCATAGCACAGGAAGATCAGCTGCATGCTTTGTGACCACCTAGAGGGGTGGGATAGGGAGGGTGGGAGGGAGGGAGACTCAAGAGGGAAGAGATATGGAAACATATGTATATGTATAGCTGATTCACTTTGTTATAAAGCAGAAACTAACACAGCATTGTAAAGCAATTATACTCCAATAAAGATGTTAAGAAAAGAAAAAAGGAAAAGAAAAAGATATGTCATGAATGCATAAATATATGTAGATACTTAGTCTATTTTATCATTTACTACCATAAAATATATACAAATCTATTATAAAAAGTTAAAATTTATTAAAATCTGTTCACAAAAACAGATTGTTTGCGATGACATTCACAGTAGAGAGATGTAAACAAATGTAAGAATGCATTAAGTCATAATTGCATAAAATTAACTGTAGTACGTACTGAACTACTGTAATAATTTTTTAGCCACCTCCCTTGCTACTGCGGTGAGCTCATGTGTTGTGAGTATTTGCTTAAGATGCCCTGTGATGCTGATTATCTCTGCCTGAGCACTTTGTCCAGTAAATTGCGAATCTCAGTAAAAGGCGACCTCTCGTGGTTCTCGTGTATTTTTCATCATGTTTCGTGCAAAAACGTAAACCTTGAATAAGACCATGGAACTCATACAAAGTGCCACTAGTGATACTGGAAGTGCTCCCAAGAAGCAGAGAAAAGTCATGAAAATAGAAGAAAAAGTTGAATTGCTTGATATGTACCACAGATTGAGGCCTGCTGCTGCAGTTGCCCACCATTTCAAGGTAAATGAATCCAGTTTAAGGACCACTGTAAAAAAAGAAAAGGAAATCCATGAAGCCATTGCTGCAGCTACTCTAGCAGATGTGAAAATCTTGCACTCTTTTCAAATACCTTTTATCTCAGACTGAAAATGCAGCTTTTATGTGGGGTGCAGGATTGCTATAAGAAAAGTGTACCTATAAGACTCTGAGTCGAGAAAAAGGGAAGTCATTATATGACAAATTAAAGCAAAAGAAAGGTGAAGGATCTAAAACTGGAGAATTTAATGCCGGCAAAGGGTGGTGTGGTAATTTTAGAAAAAGATTTGGCTTTAAAAATGTCAAGATAAAGGAGAAGCAGCATCTGCCAACCAAAACCCAGCAAAGTTCCCAGATGCCATTTAGAAAATCATTGAGAAGAAAGGATATCTGCCTGGACAGGTGGTTTTTGTTTGTTTGCGGTACGCGGACCTCTCACTGCTGTGGCCTCTCCCGTTGCGGAGCACAGGCTCCGGACGCACAGGCTCAGCGGCCATGGTTCACGGGCCCAGCCGCTCCGCGGCATGTGGGATCTTCCCAGACTGGGCCACGAACCCATGTCCCCTGCATCGGCAGGCAGACTCTCAACCACTGCGCCACCAGGAAAGCCCTAGGGACAGGTTTTTAAAGCAGATGAAAGTGCCCTGTTCTGGGGAAGAAAAAAAAAAATGCCACAAGTTAGTAAGGAAGAGAAGCAACACCAGCTTTTAAGGCAGGAAGGGACAGATTAACTCTCCTGCTTTGTGCAAATGCAGTTAGGTTTATGGTCAGGACTGCCCTTATCTATAAACCTCCTAAGCCCCAACCCTTGAGGGGAAAATATTAACACCAGTTGCAGGCCTTTTGGTTGTACGAGAGGCCTGGACAATGAGAATCCTTTTTCTGGGTTGGTTCCATGGATGATTTGTCCCTAAAGTCAGGAAGTGCCTTGCCAGTAAGAGACTGCCTTTTAAAGTTCTTTTGATATTGGACAATGTCTCTGGTCACCCAGAATGCTATGAGTTCAAATTGAAGGCATCAAAGTGGTCTACTTGCCCCCAAACACGACGTCTCTAATTCAGCCTCTAGATCAGAGAGTCGTGAGGACTCATTATACACATTTTCTAAGACTCATTACACACATTTCTCTATGGAAAGTGTTGACAATGCTATGAAAGGGAACCCTGAAAGAGAGAACATCATGAAAATCTGGAAGGATTATACCTTTTAAAGATGCCATTGTTATGCAAAAAGCCGTAAAAGTCATGAAGCCTGAAACAGTAAATTCCTGCTGGAAAAAACTATATCAAGATGTTGTGTATGACTTCACAGGATTTATAGCAGAGCCAATCAAGAAAATCATCAAAGAGATTATGGATACGGCAAAAAAGGTGGGGGGTCGTAAGGGTTTCAAGGTATGTGTCTTGGAGAAATTCAAGAGCTAATAGACAACATACCAGAGGAATGAACAGAAGATGACTTGATGGAGACGAGTGCTTCCAAACCAGTGCCAGACTATCAGGAAGAAGACATAGAAGAAGCAGTGCCTGTCTGGCAGAGGGTTCCAATTACTTGAGAGTGCTTTTGACATTTTTTACGATATGGACCCTTCTATGCTAAGGGCACTGAAGCTAAAGTAGTGGGGGAAGAAGGATTGGTACAGTATAGAAACATTTTTAGAGAAATGAAAAAGCAAAGAAGTAATGTAGAAAATACAAGGTATTTCCATAAATGTAATCAAGTGTGTCTGCCTCTCCTGCCTCCCCTTCCACCTCCTCCACTCTTGGCCCTCTGCCACCCCTGAGATGGCAAGACTGACCCCTCCTCTTCTTCTTCCTTCTCAGCCTACTCACTAAGAGAACAACAAGGAGGAAGCCCTTTATGATCCACTTCCACTTGATAAATAGCAAATAACCATCATGCCATACAGTTAATAAACGTTATCTGTTGTGTAGTCATGTAAGTGTCATCATGTGAAAATCTAATAATTGTACAGCAAGAACTGTATGAGATGCTTTTATGTCATCACCGCCAAAGTATTCATCGTGTAGAAGATTGTGTGCAAGACTTGCATTGAAGTGGATAGCCTATCCTTACACAGGCATGAGATGAGTGATATTTAATAATAATGTGTTAGTTTTCTTGCCGTTTTGTAACTATGCTTTCAAAGAATTACATTACCATACAGTATGACCCTCCCGCTGTAATTGGAGAAACTTCATATCAGCCTTTCATCACAGGGTTGTTTTTTTTTTAATATAACAATGTTTCCAATGCTGTATTATGAATTCTACCATAATACTGTATGCCATAAACATCTTATAATGATTCATTCATTAGTATATAGACTAGGCTACTATTGATATAAGCAATTGTATCGATTACCTCAGGCTACCAAAAAGCTATCATATTGCTGCCTCTTCATTTTCAATTCAAGAATTGTTATACCTATAATAAATATAAATTTCTTTTTCACAGTATCTTTATTTTTGATGCCAGTGTTAGTAATACATATAAAATATCTACAGTGTTTTGTATTATATGGGACAATATCCATGTAGGTACTGACAGACGATTCATCTTGTGAACAGATGATGTAAGCTTACAGTATTGATAAATACAATATAGTACTGTAAATGTATTTTTCTTATGATTTTCTTAGTAACGGTTTCTTTTCTCTAGCTAACTTTATTGTAAGAATTCAGTGTATAATACATATAACATACAAAATATGTGTTAATTGACTGTTTTATGTTATCAGTAAGGTTTTTGGTCAACAGTAGGCTAATAGGCTGTTAGTTGTTAAGTTTTGGGGGTTTCAAAATGTATACACAGATTTTCAACTGTGTAAATGTGGGCATCCCTAACCTTTTGTTGCTCAAGAGTCATATATATAAAATTGGCTCCATCATTTTGAAGGATGTTACTATTGAAATACTAGTAACTTGTAAACCCTAATAAGTTATTTATCAAGAGTGATTCAGCATCTGTCAATATGATAATATGATACCTGGATTATTAGACTTTTAGATTATAGACCTGGCTCTCTCATAAGGAACCAACAAAAGGGAATACAGTATTGTTAAAATTGTCTTAGTGTGAAATCCAATTGTGACAAGTAAGGCCCTTTAAAATCTAGCATCTGTCTTATTCTGTAACCTGATTTCTACTCAGTCTTCTACAGACACCCTCTTATTCCTGCAATACTGAACTACTTAGAGATCCTCAAATGTGCCATATTCTTTATCGCTTATTTATTGTTTCATGTCTCACTCAATCTGCAACCTTGCTCTGTAGCAAGCAACCCCCATACATCATCCTGTATACATTCAGTAGCCATTCTGACTTAAAGACTTACCTTTTCTAGAACACCTTTGACCCTTACATATTCTTTCTGCCATTTTTGTTTAATTTACCTTCTTTGTGTTCCCGTAATACTCTTTGCATACTTCTATCATAGAATACATAGGCTATTGGTATCATTTACTTTTGTCTCCTCATCACGTAACTATCAGATTTTAAAGTTAGCTTAACAAACAATGATAATAATAATAATACATAACAAACTATCCTCAAACTCAGTAGCCTACAACAACATTTATTCTTCTGCCCAGAAGGAAAAAAAAAATGGGTGGTTGAACGAATGTATTCTCACACTAGCAGTTTATAAAATGTCCCATTGTTTGGCCAACAATTCATATGAGAGTTTATAAATTTTGCTTATTTGGAAAAGGTAAAATATTATTAATTGCGGTTTTGATTTAAATAATCTATTATACTTTTTACTATTTTTATAATAATAGTAATATTTATCATAAATAAATTTTATAAGCATATTTTCTATAATTATTAAATAATTGATTTTTCTCTTTTCATTCATTATGTGGTAAATTACATTTATTGATTCTAGTGTTAAGACACAGTTAAGTTACTGGGATAAATCCGCATTGATCAGGACATTTTTTTCTTTATATTGCTATAACTATTTTACTTTGGACAAATGTAAAATAGCATGTATCCACCATTACAGTAGCATACAGGGTAGTTCATTCCCCTAAAAATCCTCTGTTACCTATTTATTCCTCTCTCCCTTCAAACCTTTGGCAACCAGTGATCTTTTTACTATCTCCATAATTCTGCCTTTCCAGAACGTCATTTAGTTGGAATTATATACATCTTATGGAAATACGCAAATGAACTTTTTGGCCAACCCAATATTTACTTAGTAATATGACTTGAAATTTCTTCTATGTCTTTTCATGGCTTGATAGCTCATTTCCTTTTAGCATGAATAATATTCTGTTATCCAATATACCGCAGTTTATTTATTCTTTCACCTACTGAAAAACTTCTTTTTTTTTTTTTTTTTTTGCGGTACGCGGGCCTCACACTGTTGTGGCCTCTCCCGTTGCAGAGCACAGGCTCCGGACGCGCAGGCTCAGCGGCCATGGCTTATGGGCCCAGCCGCTCTGCGGCATGTGGGATCTTCCCAGACCGGGGCACGAACCCGTGTCCCCTGCATCAGCAGGCGGACTCTCAACCACTGCGCCACCAGGGAAGCCCTGAAAAACATTTTGATTGCTTCTCAGTTTTGGCAAATATTAATACAGCTGCTATACCATACACATGCAAGTAAGGGTTCTTTGACATAAATTTTCAACTTATTTGAATAATATACCAAGAAACACAACTCTTGGATAGTATGGAAGAGTGTTTAGTTTTGTAAGAATCTTTCTTCCCAAGTGGCTGTACCATTTTGAATTCTCATGGGCAATGAATTAGAGTTCCTCTTGCTCCACATACTCACCAACATTTGGTATTGTCAGTGTTTTGGATTTTAGCCATTCTAATAGATGTGTACTGACATCTCCTCTTTGTTTTAGTTTCCATTTAGACTATTGGCTTTTTTTTTTTTTTTCATTGTATAGTTTCTCATCTTGTTTTGAAGTAAAAACTATAAAAACATTACAAAACAATTTGGAGAACATTTCTACCTTTTTATTCTCTTGAACAGTTTGCAAAAGGTTTTAATTATTTTAGATGTTTTCTTACAAATAAAATTTTATTGGATAAATTTAATACAATCTAAATATTTTAATCATGTTTTTTTTTAACTGGGGTGTTCATAAGTTTTCATTAATTTTAATTACTAACATAGTTTTATTCATCTTGACTTACTTTTGTTGTGTGTTCATTCTGATTTCCTTTTTTTTTGACCACATTTTTCTTGCAGAGCCTGTCACTTTAAAAATAATTTTTACATGTTAAATGAATGAATAAAACAAAGGGTAAAGTTTTGTGACAAGGAGAAAATATGAAATTCAAATTTCATTGATGAAATTATAAGTCCAAAGCATTTTGAGTGCCACATGTATTGCCATACTGGAACTTTCATTTTCATTTTTTGATACCAGTGAATGCTCATCATGTCAAAACAGAAGAGAAAAGTGAGCTTCAAATGTATTGATTGATATTTAGACACAGTAGAGTGTTGTTATCAAATTAGATAGCAAAGCATTGTGTTTATTATTTAATGACATTATAGCCGGGCTAAACAAATAAAATATGCATAAACATTATAACTCTAAGCACCCACAACAATATCTGCAATCCAGGAAAGCAACATCGTAAATATTACAAAATTTAAAATGAAATATTTTACTACAGCAGAATGAAAATGAGGCTGTAACCAAAGTAAGTTTCCAAGTGGTTCATTTGTTGATATCAGTATAAGGGACTACTTATCTGTGTAAAAAGACATTTTCAAACATGAAATATGTAAAATCTTATTACAGATGAGCATTAACAGATGCACATTTTGCAGTCAATTTGGTTGATAGAAAGCACTAACTTTGAACTCTAATTAAGCAAAATATCCCCCCAAATTTTTATTTTTCTGTATCACAGACACACACACCCCACATTCATACAAGTATTGTCAATCACTATTATTTAATTTGAACTTCATCAATTAAAACAATTGTGGAAATTCTCTCATTATATTTCTCTCTTGTTATATAATTATATACACAGTATCCTCTACTTTGCCTCTTGGCCTGCAAAGCCTAAAATATTTAGTGTCTGGTTCTTTACTGAATAAGTTTGCTAATACCTGTCTCAGGAACATAAAAATATTACTTTCTACAAAGCAGTATTTTTATGCAACATAATTCAAGTATTTTAATTCTGTAGTTGTTTTTAATCCACAGATTAGGCATACTCTTTTATTATTGATTTATACATTTTTAAAAATTCAGACATAACCAAATATTTTCTAGTAGTATCTCTGCTACCATTCCTTCTAAAGCCTCAGACCGTCCTTTTTTGACCCTTTTCCTTCTTCCTTAAATATATCATTTAGAAAGTTTTTAGGATGGCTTCAGCTTTTGCTAATCTTTATTTTGCCTTTATTCCTAATGGATAATTTTGCTGGTATACTTTGAAAGTTATTTTCATTCAGCATGGGGAAGTATTTTCCTGTGTCTCTGGGCTTCCCCTGTGGCTGTTGAAAATTCTGCTATTGGTGCTCTATTTTCAGATACCCAAAGGGTTTCTAACCTTCAAAATAATAATTACCAATCTAGAGGGTATGCCATAGCTAATTTTAATAATAAACTAATTCTTAGTCCATAAATAATTTAATATTCTCAACTCCAACATGCCTTGCCCTCCTTTTAAAATTTTTCAATATTTTTAATCTGAGCTATAGAGAAATTCAAGGTTATAGTGAAATTTTCAAACATATCAACATTGCTGAAAATTCATCAAATTTTTGTACTCTAGATAAGAATGATAACATATAACTATATAATAGTGCTTTTCCTTTGTGCGTTCATATCCATAAGTGATTTAATTTGATTAGTGAAATTAAAATGTTGCAACACATTTTAGATACCTTGTTCCATTTTATTCTGGCAGCAGTCCTATGTGCTAGATAACTGTGGTAGAGTGTATTTTTCAAAATGTGTTGCAGTAATACCTCCCACTACATGCTTGTCTTATACTGTGACTTTGACCCCTCCTTTTGAATTTGGGCGTGTTTTTGATTATGACAGATATGGCACTGTGATTTCTGAGCTTAGGTCGTAAAAGTGGTATAGTATCTGCCTGGTTGATTCGGGTGCTCATTATTGGACCTCAGCCATAGTGAGAAAGTCCTGGAGCCACAAGGAGGGTCTACATGTTAGGCGTTTCAATTGAGAAACCAATTGAGATTCCTGGTGACAATATCGACCACCAGGCAGAGGGAGGGAGTCTTCAGATGCTTTCAGCCCAATCCATTGTTTCACTCCCCAGCAGGTAATGTCCTGTGGAGCTGTTCTCATTGAACCCCTGCCAAAATAGCAAAGTAAATCTTTATTATTTTAAGCCATTATCTGTGAGGTGCTTTGTTACCCTGCCACAAATGACTAGAATAATTATTTTCATCAATGTAAACAAAAATGGTGTGAGTTTTAGAAAAATAAGTGAATTGGCTTTTCCAAAATTCACATGGTAACTGAGTAAAGACATAGGATTCCAAGTGAAATTTTAAATTCTGCAAGCTTTATGTATATTGACATTTTAAACTTCATATAGGACTCCAGTAAGATGCATACTGCTATTGTCCCCGTTACACTGATGACAAACATGGGGCACAGAGACATTAAGGCAAATTGTCCAAATTTGCACAGGTTGTAAGTGGCCATAGCCCAGATTCAAACCTGGTAGTCTCCCTGTCAAATATGTTTTCTTAACCACCATACAATCAGGCTTTTTGACCTCTTCCTTTTTCCACTAATCCATGTTATCTTGACAGCTCTAGAATTGTAAAAGTTTAAGAAAGGAATTGAGTTATTTGCTCTAATAGTTGGTTTAGTGGTCTAAAAAAAGCCACAGTTTCTCTCTGCTAACAAATACACATACATACAAAACATGTGCACATTTTTCAGAGGATTACAGACCTGCTTGAAGGCAAAATATTTAATTGAAGGTTTTCAGGAAACTCACAATCTCTTCTTTACACTATAAGTGGACCTCTACATATCTAATGTGAAGGCAAAAGAAGGAAATTTACACTATAATGACCAGAAATTAAGAAATTGATGAATTACTGTAGGCAAAGCAGAGATAAGATGAAAATCAATTTAGTTTTATCAAGATACATTAGACAGTTTCCCTATCTGCATAATCACTGTGGATAACATTCTCCTTTTTCTACATTGTTTACTTGAGGGATGCACTTTGATAATGCTCCTGGCTCTAATTCCTTCTTTATAGGAACAGATTAGCATCCAGGGTTAATTATGTATCTGATGATCTAGGCCTTGGGCCAAAACATTGATATTTAGTAGAATTCAAATAATAAGTTGACATCTAAAGTGTTTAGGTAAAATGAGAATATATAGTTGTCAAAAAACAACCCCTTTGGTTATATAATGGTTAATAAAATGTGTGGGAGGGAGGCTACTGGGTTTGAAACTAGGCTATGGCCACTTACTATCGATGCAAATTTGGAAAATTTTCTTAAAGTCTCTGTACCCTAATTTTGTCATTAGTGAATTGAGAACAAAAGCACTGTATATCTTATTGAAGCCCAGTATGAAATTAAGCAATTTCATAAAATTTCTACAGTAAACCCTGGCAAATAATGGGTTATCAATAAATGATACCTAAACTCTGGGTGTGTGTGTGTGTCTGTGTCTGTGTATATGTGTGTGTGTGTCTGTGTGTATTTGAGTGTACTGAAATAAGCTTGTAATATAATCCTGTAACTTCACAATTGTTGCGTTTCATTTCAGTTATACAACCAGTTTTAGTCTCTTTATTTTTTAATGTAAGAAATAAGAATAGGACTTCTATTTTGCTACCCATGAGAACCAGGCAATTTTTTTTTCTTTCTATTAGATCCTGAGGCAAGGAAAAAAGACAAAGAGTTAGAGTAAGGTACAGAGACATCTTCCCTTTGAGTGAGGCAGTTCAAATTTTATTCAGAACAGTTATATCAAGCTAGCAATAAAACCCATCGTTTACTTGTTATGGCTACACAATTCAGACTATTAAATTATAAACTAGCAATGGAATGTCTACACGGGTATGCTGTTAGGCTAAGGTGCAGTATACAGACCTCTAACATATGTTTAAATCCTCTGGTAGATGAAGAATTGTATAGAAACATAAGGATGCATAAATAAACACACATATATACCGGAAACATCTCATTTTCAACTGCCAATTCCATCTATGAGTAGGAATATCATCCTAATACCACGAAGTTAAATTGCATTGCACTTCTCTTTCTCAGCAACTGGCTAATTCAATCATAGCACATACATTTTTCAGCAGTTTTTAATTTGCTTAATTTTTGTGAGCTGGTGGTGTAGAAAATTTCCCATTTTTCAACCCTAAGACTGCAGGGATAAGGCCATGTACTATTCTCTCTCTGTGCCATTTTCATTTTAATATAGATTTTATAGTTCATTACCTGTCAATCAGTTTTAAATGGCACAGTATTCATTTTATCATGTTCTGTAAAACTGTTTTATGCTTCTTTCAATGTCTCACATTCATTTTAGACCAAGCCCTATTTATTTCTCTAAGAGCCGTAGCCATCTCTAGCTGTGCACATTTGAACTTGTATTTATTTTAGCAAATACAGCATTTTGCTTTACATGGTATATTCATTTAGGATATTTATTCAAGCAAGTGAATACTGAGGAAGCAGCACTGTGTAAATGCTTTATCTGTGACAAGCCATTTTATGCCCTATGTTTTTATTTCTCTCAAACTTTGAGGGATACAATTTCAAATACAACTTACGGTGCTGACACTGTATACTTTGTCACCTGATTATTTCTAATCTAATAAAACATATTTACGTAATTAATATTTAAAGCCACCAGGGCAAAAAACATAAATTTGAGCCTAAAATGTTTTCACATAAATTAACACTTAACTATATAACAGATGGAAAATAGTGTATCTTTTAAAATTAGAAAGTATCTTTTTTTCATATAGATTTATTCCTTTTTTCCATTGTCACATTTTCTTCATTTGACAGCTTTCTCTTCATTAAATAGATATCAGCTTTATTTCTCCACCTTTAACTGAGAAATCTAATTTTAGTATTAAAAAAATAGATATATCATAAATCAAACAAATTTTGGAACAAATTCCCTGAAGGTACAGGTACAATTTTACTGAAGGAACTATGTTTGGACTTTTGACCTACTACATAATGTAAGAAATAATTTAAGAATATATTTATGACCTTCTTTCTTAAAATATAGCAAAAAATTTTTTTCTATTACCTTATTTGGAAACTAATTTCAAGTTATAACAATAACTTCTGTGGAGTGCTGGCAAACCAGCTCCGTAGAAAAGCAAACAAAATCCTGACTTGTAGCATTGGTAGATTTCCATAATGTAAATTTTTCCACTATTGTCAGTTTAAAGACAACAGCATTTAAATAATCAGCTCTTTTGTAGTGAAAACGCAGCTCAGCATACCACTGTTTCCTACAATCTAACCTAAAATTTATTATGTACATGTAAATTAATTTCTTTAAGACAAAAGAATTATTTCCTCACTACCCCAGATGTCCTCAGCATTTTCTCTTTACCAAATAACTAATTTTTCCTTCCAGAATTCACATGACACACTGTCTGTCATACACTTTTGCATTAGGTAAAGTCAACATACTTGCCATTCTCACTTTGCTTTTTTTTACCTCTCATATATTGGATTGCCATTCTTCCTCCCTAATCGATAGCTTCTCCTGTTTTCAAAGTTCATTTTTAAGCCTGATACTTCCCTAAAAACATTACGGATAGCTATATTTATTCTACTTACAAAGTCACTTCAGGAATTCCATGCTTTATATTTTCCTTATTCCTTTAGCACTTTTATATCTCAGTACCGCTAGTTTATTTTTATAACTTTATTATGTGGTTATATTTATGTATAATAAAAATAGAATTTGAGGGCTTCCCTGGTGGCGCAGTGGTTGAGAGTCCGCCTGCCGATGCAGGGGACACGGGTTCGTGCTCTGGTCAGGGAAGATCCCACATGCCGTGGAGTGGCTGGGCCCATGAGCCATGGCCGCTGAGCCTGCACGTCTGGAGCCTGTGCTCCACAACGGGAGAGGCCACAGCAGTGAGAGGCCCGCGTACTGCAAAAACAAAAACAAACAAACAAAAAATAGAATTTGAGACATTTGTTTGTAGAAATATGATATATGCTTATACCTTTGTGTGTATTATTTTAAGATTTAAAAAATTTTTAATTTTTTCCAATAAAATTTTTTTATTGAGGTATAGTTAATTTACAATGTTGTGTTAGTTTCACGTGCACAGCAGTGATTCAGATGTATATATATATATATATATGTGTATACATATTCTAAGATACTTTTCATTATTACAAGATATTGAGTGTAGTTCCCTGTGCTTTAATAGTAGGTCCTTGTTGAGTATCTATTTTATATATAGTAGGGTGTATCTGTTGATTCCAAACTACTAATTTATTCCTCCCCCCACCTTCCCCTTCGGTAACCATATGATTGTTTTCTATGTCTGTGAGTCTGTTTCTGTCTTGTAAATGAGTTTATTTGTGTCATATTTTAGATTCCACATATAAATGACATCATATGGTATTTGTCTTTCTCTGTATGACTTACTTAGCTTAGTATGATAATCTCTAAGTCCATCCATGTTGCTGCAAATGGCATTATTTCATTGTTTTTTATGTCTGAGTAATATTCCATTGTGTATATATACCACATCTTCTTTATCCATTTATCTGTTGATGGAAAATTAGGTTGCTTCCTTGTCTTGACTATTGTAAATAGTTCTGTTATGAACATTGGGGTGCATGGGTCTTTTGTAATTAGAGTTTTTATCTTTTCTAGATATATGTGCAGGAGTGGAATTGCTGGATCATATGGCAACTCTATTTTTAGTTTTTAAAGGAACCTCCACACTGTTTTCCATAGTGGCTGCACCAATTTACATTACCAACAACAGTGTAGTAGGGTTCCTTTTTCTCCACACCCTCTCCAGCATTTATTATTTGTAGACATTTTGGTGATGGCCATTCTGAATGGTGGGAGGTGATACCTCCTGATAGTTTTGATTTGAATTTCTCTAATAATTAATGATGATGAGCATCTTTTCATGTGCCTGTTGGTCATCTGTATGTCTTCTTTGGAGAAAACATCTATTTAGGTCTTCTGCCAAGTTTTTCATTGGGTTGTTTGTTTTGTTTTGTTTTGTTTTTAATACTGAATGGTATGAGCTGTTTGTATATTTTGGAAATTAAGTCCTTGTTGGTCTTATGGTTTGCAAATATTTTCTCCCAGTCCATAGGTTGTCTTTTCATTTTGTTTATGATTTCCTTTGCTGTGCAAAAGTTTATAAGTTTGATTAGGTTCCGTTTGCTTATTTTTGCTCTTATTTCTATTGCCTTGGGAGACTGAGCTAGGAAAACATTGTTACAATTTATGTCAGAGAATGTTTTGCCTATGTTCTCTTCTAGGAGTTTTATGGTGTCCTGTCTTATATTTAAGTCTTTAAGCCATTTTGAGTTTTATTTTTGTGTATGGTGTGAAGGTATAATTTTAATCTGTTTTCTTTTTCTTTTTTTGTTGAACACTTCTTACAGCTAGTATTCCTCAGCTAGAGTACTTCTGAGCATATAGTCTGATGCTGTGTACACAGGCAAATTCTTAATAATTATCTGACTTTCTCTAAGTATATCTTTAATGTTTTCTTTACCAGGCTAAAAAACTGTGCTGTCCATGAATGCACTTCCTAAACATTTACGATTTTTTAGTTCTCTATTTTAACCTTTATTTAAATTCCCCAGAAAAATTAATAAAATGTCCAAAGAAAACTTTTGACTTCCATCATTTTATTAGCTTCCTAAAATTTTGAACTTCTTCTGTTTTCCTGTTCATTGTGAATTTTATCTTTATAATTCACACTAAGGGGGGGCACCAAAATTATAATTATTTGACAATTTAGTCCCAAGAAACATGATTAACACCAATGAAACCACAAAGTAGTATTACATCTGTTACTTTTTTATTCCAAAACATATGGTGAAAGTAGAATATCAAATGTATTTCGTTCAGTCTTGTCTTACCCTTAGTAGATTTTCATATTTTTTACAAATGAAATGTTTTCTCTTTCAAGGAACTCACATTCTGTAAAAGCAGCTTGAAAAACCACTGACCCAGAATATGTTATTGGTAGGGGAAGCTGAGAGGCTTGTAAAATGCAAAATGAGTAAGCAGTAGGAAGAAGTGTTGAGTTAGGAGAAATGCCAAAAGTATTAGGAAGCTCTTAACATAGGGGAATAATAAAGATAACCACAGAAACAAAGCTGACTATATACCTCATGTCTTTGGGATGAGTTATTCTATTGGGTGTATAAGAACGATAAAGAACCAGCATCAGTAGATTTCAGCATTTGATAGTGGGAATACATCAAGCCAAAAGCTGTAGGGAAAGATCCTGAGATTTAACAATGCAAAGAAGCAATCATGCTGACATTTTCTCTCCTCTGAAAAGAGATCACAGAGTTATGAGGATAAAGTGTACCCAGACCCTATAGATCTGATTTCAAATTTTGGGGCCATGATTTACTAGCTGTGTGATCTAGGTATGTTTGCTTGATAATATGTAGGACACTCAGCTAAATTTGAATTTCAGTTCACCAATAGATAATTGCCTAGTATAAGAAGGTCCCAAATATTGCACAGAATATACTTGTACTAAAAAATATACATTCATTGTATATCTGAAATTCAGATTTCACTTGGCATTCTATATTTGATAAATCTTGCAACCCTATACCTAGGTGAGTTACATGATATCTCTACGTCTCATTTATCTCATCTACAATGAAGTAGCAATAATTGTAACAAATGGGACAAAAGTTACGAGAACACACACACTCACACATTATGTAAAAATATTTGTACAATACCGGGTACAAGGGAGTTCTTATAATTCTTACTTAATCAAGCTCTGTTCTTGGTATATCATCCTAAACTTTATTTTTCTTCCCCTCTATCTGTATATTCTCTGGGGCTAGCCCTTCGCCTTACTGATGAAATTTAGTCAAATCCCATTACTGTGTGATCAAATCATGGCAGTGTTTCTCCAGCCAACAATTAAGTATCATTTTTTCACTTAGTAGTCTTGATATAGCTCTTGAATTAAAGTTGAGACCTTTCTCCTTCTCCAGCTTAGTCCTACCTTAGGTAGAAGCTAGGTACGATGAAATTCTTTTTTCATCATCTATTTTTTCTAATCCTTTTCTCCCAGCTTGCACACCATGATAAAACTAAGGTATGTGCAATGGGACGTAGGGACAGGATGTGGGAAAGTCTAGAAGGGAAGACAAAAGAGGAATGTGAAAGGTCTTATTTGGTGGTTACTGAAATGTTATGTGTCTATTTTGTGGATATATCTCTGGTCATCTCTATGCCTGGGAAGTGTTTAAAGTGATTACTGCTCTCATGACCATTTTCATAGGCTGTTTGCAACCACCCCCCCAAAAAAATTGTATATCCATTCCAGCAGGTCTATGACTCCCTCTTCAGTCCCTTATTTCATCTGCACATCTTATTTTAATGGTGGGGCTATGATCTCAACATGTAAAAGTTCATATTGTTGAGACAAAATTCACCTAATAAATTCAAGATCTGAGGATCATTGTTTAATGAAGTACTATATTATAAAATGTGCATCTTTTTTTTTTTTTTTTGTGGTACGCGGGCCCCTCACAGTTGTGGCCTCTCCCGTTGCGGAGCACAGGCTCCAGACGCACAGGCTCAGCGGCCATGGCTCACGGGCCCAGCCGCTCCACGGCATGCGGGATCTTCCCGGACCGGGGCATGAACCTGTGTCCCCTGCATCGGCAGGCAGACTCTCAACCACTGTGCCACCAGGGAAGCCCCGCATCTTATTTTTATTTTTTGCAAGTGGCATTTTTAAAAAAAACTTTTTAATTGAATGAAAAATTCTTTAGCTTCTACAGTGCTTTACAATTTTCAAAACTTTCACACACATGATTTCATATAATCCCATAATAACCCTTTTTTAAGGGTTATTAAAATTATTTGACACCTATATTGCCTACACCTATATTGCCCCTCCCCCTTTCCCTCTCCCCACTGGTAACCACTGGTTTGTTCTCTACATCTGTTAGTCTGTTTCTTCTTTGTTTTGCTCACTAGTTTGTCGTATTTTTTTAGATTCCACATATAAGTGATATCATACAGTATTTGTCTTTCTCTCTCTGGCTTATTTCACTTAGTATGCTGTTTTCTAAGTCCATCCATGTTGCTGCAAGTGGCATTATTTTGTTCTTCTTTATGGCTGAGTAGTATTCCATTGTGTATGTGTGTTTGTGTGTGTGTGTGTGTGTATATATATATACACATTCACCTGTTGATGGACACTTAGGTTGCTTCCATAACTTGGCAATTGTAAATAACACTGCTATAAATATTGGGGTGCGTGTATTTTTTTGTTGGTGAGGATGTGGAGAAAAGGGAACCCTCTACACTGTTGGTAGGACTGTAAAGTGGTACAACCACTATGGAAAAGAGTATGGAGATTTCTCAAAAATCTAAAATAGAACTACCATATGATCCAGCAGTTCCACTCCTGGGTATATACTTGAAAAAAATAAAAACACTAATTCAAAAAGATACATGCATCTTATTTCAAATAACATTCATTATACTTTTTCTTTTGTTTAAGATTTATCACTTACAAGAAGTATTTCATTCATATTTTGAAAGCTTAAAGTAGTGTTTTTTTTCTTAATGACAGATGTTTTTGATATATTCATCTATGCCAAAAAATAAAATAAAATTATAAAGATATAGTCTTTTATATGTTATTAACAATTTATCTTCAGCTTCCCGACTTGTATTATTCTTGAGTGGAAATTTCAACTTCTTGTTGGTCAGATTAGGAATTGAGCTGTTGAATTCTAAAGAATAGGTGAATTCAATTAATTCAAAGAAAGAGTAGGAGAAGGTGTCTTCTGAACTGTTTTTACTCACAACACTTCTGATACCAGATGTGTGCTTTTTTCTTCACCCAACAACCAGTTTTTCCATTCTCCTAACACCAACTAGGTGCCCTACCTTCAGTTCGGTTCTGACACTATGTGAAGTTAGCACAAATCCCACAGGTGAAGGGCTCAGTCCCATAGATTGCCCCTACTTCAGATGCTAATTACAAATCTGGGTCACTCATAATTCTGACCAAATGACTGTAAAGTTGAGTGGTTCCCACAACCCCCTCCTCAGGTTTGATAATTTATTAGAACTGCTTGCAGAACTCAGGAAGGTACTTTACTACTATTGTTTATTATAAAAGATACAACTCAGGAACAGCCAAATGGAAGAGATGCATAGGGTAAGGTATGAGGGAAGGGGTGCTGCATGCACTCTTTCCAGGCATGTCACCCTCCCAGCACCTCGATGTGTTCACTACCAAGAAGCTCTCTCAACTCCATCATACAGGGTTTTTCATGTTGGTTCCATTATGTAGGCATGATTGATTAAATCATTGGCCATTGATTACTGAACTCAACCTCCAGCCCTGTTCCCCTCTGCAGGTGGGGCTGAAAGTTCCAAACTTCTAATCATCAGTTGGTTCCTCTAGCAACCGTCCCCCATCCTTAAGCTATCTAGAAGCCAATCAAAAGTCACTTTATTAGTATAAATTCAAATATGGTGGAAAGAGGCTTGTTACGAATAACAAAAGGATGTTCCTATCACCAAAAATTTTAGTGTCAGGAACTGGGGACAAAGATCAAATATATATTTCTTAGGGACTTCCCTTGTGGCTCAGTGGTTAAGAATCTGCCTGCCAATGCAGGGGACACAGGTTCGAGCCCTGGTCGGGGAAGATCCCACATTCCGCGGAGCAACTAAGCCCATGTGCCACAACAACTGAGCCTGCACTCTAGAGCCCGTGTGCCACAACAACTGAGCCTGTGCTCTAGAGCCCATGAGCCACAACTGCTGAGCCTGCTCGCCACAACTACTGAATCCCGCAAGCCACAACTACTGAAGCCTGCACACCTAGAGCCCGTGCTCCACAAGAGAAGCCACCGCAATGAGAAGCCCGCACACCACAATGAAGAGTAGCCCCCGCTCGATAATATTTCTTATTATCACCATGTCTTAGCTCAGGCTACTGTAACAAAATACCAAAGACTGGGTGGCTTAAACAACAAGACATTTATTTCTCACAGTTATAGAGCCTAGGCAGCACAAGATCAATGTGCTTGCTGATTTGGTTTCTGGTGTAACGCTCATGGCTTGGACTGGTGCCTTCTCACTATGTCCTTAGAGGGTGGAGAAAGAGAGACAGAGAGGACTGGTCTCTCATCCTCTTCTTATAAGGAAAATAATTCCATCATGAAGATCCCACCCTCATGGGCTTCCCTGGTGGCGCAGTGGTTGAGAGTCCGCCTGCCGATGCAGGGGACACGGGTTCGTGCCCCGGTCCGGAAAGATCCCACATGCCGCGGAGCGGCTGTGCCTGTGGGCCATGGCCGCTGAGCCTGCTCGTCCGGAGCCTGTTGCTCCGCAATGGGAGAGGCCACAACGGTGAGAGGCCCGCGTACCGCAAAAAAAAACCCAAAAAACAAACAAACAAAAAAAGATCCCACCCTCATGACCTCACGTAAACCTAACTAACCCCTAAAAGTTCTAACTCCAAATGCCATCACATTGAATTTAGGGGGGAGACACATTCAGTCCATAACAAAAGGGATTTTCAGTGTGTCAGAGCGTAAATAAGGATCTTCCAAATTTTCAGTTTGATCTCTTCTTACAATCAAAGCCACATAGGGAATCTGGTAGAAAGATAAATAACAGACAACCTATTCCTTTATTGCCTCTCTCTTGCAAAAAGAAGAATGTTTATTGTCATTAAATATTTACTAACTAAATGTAAGCATATAAGCATGAAACTGTGAATGAATGAATAAAAAGATGGATGATGGAGCCATTTAGGCTCAAAGTTAAATAGAAATAAATCAACTAAAATTTATTTTTAATCATGAACTGTAAATACTAATTATAGAAATTGTTTTTGTTTACTTGTAAAAGATTTTTAAAAACATATTTTATTATACAACATATGTATCACATCTCTGCAAATATTATCTTCTCTTCTTGTTTTGTCCAGTTTGTTTTTCCTCTTGGGTGAATTAGCTTCCTTCAACTTAAATACTAAAACCTAACTTGTTGTTGTCTTCCTACACGCCAACTTGTCAAGTTTTAAAACGTTATCCTATTCTCCAAGGTGGCAACCACCTCATCCAAATTAATGTTGTAAGTAATTTAATGAATGCGTTTTCTGCTGTAGCATCCCCAAACCCTGAATACATTTCTCATAGCAAACATGTACCTGAATATATAATATAATGACCTCTAATCCATAAAAAAGAAGTGTGAATGCAATACCTGTAATTCATAAAGCTTGATTATTATCTCCAGGAGATAAAACAGATATATGTTGAACCAAACTAAGTCTCACTAAGACCTCATTTTCTGAGGTTTTTATGGCCTTTGGGCCTGGTCCACCCAGGAACTGAGTATTTGAGATTGTCCCTTATTTACTTAGCTAAGTGGATGTATCTATAATATGTTTCAGGCACTTAACAAACAGATATAATCAGTCCTTAGTTTACCAAAGTTGATGAAAGTTAGTGATCTAAAACACTTGTGTTGGAAAAGAGTTCTTGCTCTTATTGTGTATTACACAGAAGTCCACAAATGCATTCATTTAAAAAAATATTGCAAATAACTTGAATTGTATAAATGTACAGCCATCCTACCCTAGAAATATCTCAGAATTATATTATAGGTTGAAAGATATTAAAAATGTTGGTACAAATTATGAAGTAGAGGCTTGACCATGCCTTATCACACTTACTATTCTGAAACTGGAGAGGGATTTTTTCGAGAAAACCTTAGGAGGAGAAATATTGATGCTGCAAGACTGATCAAAAGAAAAAAAAAACACTATTCTGTAATAAGCTTCCTTTAGAATTCTCATTTATAAAGAAGAATACGACATTGAAGCAAATATTTTTTAAGAAGGAAAAGTTATGAGTAATGAAAAGGAAGGATTTTTACCTCTGTAATTTTAAAGATTTTTTAAAAACAATCATACCAGGAACAGATATGCATATGAATAAAGCAAATTTTTAAGATAAGTGATACTGCATCTGTGAGAAGATTAGGCTAAAGGACCTCTAGTGTTTCAATTAAGGCTAGTATTTTTTTATGATTAGTAGATACGGCACAGTTTAGATAGTTGAAATGGTAGCCAAATACTTTAAATTGTGGATTGTTAAAATATTGTTGTTTTTATTTTTCCTTCCCCATTCCCCACTGGTCTTTGAGAGTGGACCAGAAAAATAATTATGAACAATTAAATTGAAAAAAACACTCCATTTTAATTTTTGAGTCCGCTTACATTTCAGCTTTTAAGGCCAATCAATTATTCCACAAATAGGTGCTATTCAGTTGCTTGAGGAGTGCCCGGTTTCAACTGGAAACAAACATAACCAAGTACTACACAATGAGAGGGAAATGGAAAGTGATAAAAGTTATAAATCCTGATTCATATATTTATAAACTTAAAATCAAGTGAATGAAGGTAAAGTTATACAGTAATTATGAAACAATTTAGCACAGAACTCTAAGACTAGTTTATGTAAAGGACACTATGCTGCAGACTGCATCAGTTTTCCTTCTGGCTCATCCATTTACTGGCTAAGTGACCTTGGACTGATTTGCTTAGCTTCTCTGTGCCTCAAGTGTCCTCATCTATACAAAGTAGGTAATAAGGGTGCTTATCTCATCAAGCTCTAAAGCACTCAGGCCTGTGGACCATGTTCGTAATTTTGAAGTATTTGTTGTTAGGCAAGAGGTCTTAACAGTTTGTTTTTTGTTTAATAGTGGTTGAAAATAAATATTGGAAGTGAAAATTTTGAGTCTCTAAAAAGTTAATTGTGACTGGAGTGAAGTATTTTGTTCAGAATGTGAATTCAATTTGGTAGAAATACTGAAATGCTGGATGGTTAAGAAAGAGAGAGTGAAAGTCCCATAATGATTTCATTATATTTATTATTCTTATTGTAAGAACACTTAACATGAGTCTACTCTCTTAACAAAGTTAAAGTGTAAAATATTAGATAGTTAATCATAGGTATATGTTGATTGATTTTTAAAATGATTTAATTCAGAAACACATTCAAATATGAAATTATTTCTAAAGAAATAAAAATAACATATTTGTATACATTAAAGCAAAGTAAAAAATAAAACTGTACATTGATTTTTCTGAACATAGGCAGAATATGTCCTTATTCTTAGGACATATGCATGTCTTCAATCAGTTTCTTATCCATATCTGTCTCTAGTACTATGTCACTAGTATTTTTCTGAAGAATGTATTATTTTCAATATGGACATATTTTTAATTGTTTTCAGAAAATATTTCTTGCAACATTCTTCTAAGTTTTATTTTATAGTTGATTAATTTGAAATTGTTGAGATCTTCAACTGACCCTTCCTAAAATACCATATCTTAACTGAGATAATATTCTCTCTACAGCTACTGAGCAAATGTTCCTAAATGGTAAATATAATTCCATATTTAGAATTAAATTTTATAAATATTTCAGCCCATTTATTTTCACATATATCTACCAGAAGCAAAATTCCTCAAATACCTTGTCTGTGTTAATGAGTCTTTTAAATGTTACAAAAAAGATGCTGCAAAATCATAGGTTTTTTTCAATTTCCTTCAGTTTCCAGTTATACATTTATCCAATTAAAAACAGGAATTCCATCTTACTGTAGGTTGAGATATTAAAGCTTAATCATAGAATCTCAAAATTAAATCTTATAAACAAGTTCTCATCAGTAATTCATTCAGTTTGGTCCTTGCTTTTAAAGAATAAATTTCATTATCTTTTTTGTAGACTTTGTTTTCAGTAATCACAATTCACTTAAAACTTCAAAATCTAAAGTTGCCTGGCCTTATTTCATTGATTAATTAAGGATTTCCAACTGGTTATAAATAAGATACAACCAACATTTAGTGGACTAACACTATTGATTTAGAGAATAGTTCTTCAAAGGCTGAAACAGTTATAAAGTCTGTTTTATGATGGGGCAGCAAAGAAATCACTTGCCATGTCAAGTCTTTTTTAAATGTTTTTATTTTAACAGCAGGTTCACCACAATTTTCTAGTTTAATTATGTGTTATATTTAAAAATTATAAATTTTCCAAGTTTGAGTTTAAGATTGATTAAATATCCCACATTAGCTGGTAGCAGTCATAGATTGTGTATAAACTATGGCCAATTCCAAGTGCATTGCTGGCCCACTTTATTTTAATTTAGTAGTAAATTAGTAAAAAAAAAAAATTTCCACGAAAATAAGGTCTACCAAAATATGTATTCATAACATTACACAAAAAACACGTAAGTGTATCTTCAGTGCTGATGTTTTAAATTGAATTTGGAGCATTCACATAATGTCAAATATTTTACCATTGAAAAATTGAACTTTGAAAGCTTTCTCTATTTGTATAAATTGATTGAGGAAAAACAAATCTATATTGAATCAACTTCACTGATTTTCTATCTGAAGTAATTAGTGTCACTGATATAAAAGCGTTTTCCAAGTTCTTCTGCCAATGGAGCCTACCTATACATGAAGAGTTATTACTTCACTTTTCATAGTTGTACAGGAAATTGTAAATGGGCACAGTTAATGAAGAGCATTCTAATTATGACCCTGATTCATTCTTTACTAAATACTCAGATACATGTATGCACACAAAGGGATTTAAGTGTTTACATGATGATTTCTATATTCGGGCCTGCAAATTTTGAGATGTCATGAAATTTAAAACTACTTGTGGATTAAAGCCCACTTAAAATGGCATTAAGTGAGGTGACTTTTCTTTTAGAGTGTTGACTAATGAGAATTACTTGGAAAAACATACTGGCTGAAAGCCTACTTTCTACTTGTGGAAACCTTTCAACACATAAGTAAATGTGAGAAATATTGATAGAATTTTGTTTTCTTTTCCTTTTATAGAAATTGGAGGGCTAAAACTTGATGCTAAAAGAATTGTTTCACAGTTTGTTTTTGGAGGGAATATATATTCATATATATTCTTAAACTCATTCTTCTGGAAGATAGCCTCTAAGAAACACTTTCTTATTTAGTTTCACAGATTGTCACAGACTGTCATATAATCATCTTCATATCTTTCTCTGAAAAAGGAAAATACAGTTAATTTTTAAAACAACCTAAAACCTATAATGAATTGCAAATGACTGATGATTCAATTCAACTTTGATTTCTGAATGGCAGCCTTACTTTGTCTTTCTATTCTTTCTCCCTTTTGGGTTGTCAATTCATTGTTTTCACTTCTGTGTTAATTTTAAATGAAGCGTGCAATCATCTGTGAAATACTGTGTATTAAAGCTGTACGAAATATTTCATTTTGCGGCATCCTTTCAAAGCCAATTCCCTATTACAGGTAGAAATTAGTATCTATCTCCTTCCATCCTGCCTGGGTCAGTGCCTCTTGGTCATTTCCTTTGCCTATTCAATTTGGAGTTATAAACTGCATTTGACTTTTCATACAACTTCTATTTTCTCAGAACACCTTGCATTAAGTTTTTTTGTCACTACTTGCATTAAGTTTTGTTTTGGTGAACACCATTATTCATTCTTCTAATCTATACCTTGATAGGAGTTAGATTACTTGATTTTTACATCCTTCTAGATAGTAAGAAGGAAGAAAGGAAGGATGGAGAGGGAGGGATAGAGGGAGGGAGGGGGAGGGAGGAAGGAAGAAAGAAAGAAGAAAAGTAAAGTTGTAGATGTGTATTCTGAATTACCAAAATAAGTATCTATAACATATTACACCCTTAGGTCCGAAGTTTATACCAACATCGCCCTCTTCAAGTATCTTAATTTTTTTTGCCATTTGAATTATCAGGTCCTCAGTGCCATTAAGAAAGGGTGCCCAAAGTTCACACCTGGTCATTACTGAGTTATGGTTGATGGAAATGCCCACCTCAAAATTATCTCAGTTCCCATCCAGTGGCTGGGAAGCCTGCAGTCAACTGTGTCATCTGGTTATGGTGCTTTAAACTCACGTTAAACCCGGGTTGGAGCCTGTGTGAAATCTGTGCCCATTTGTCTCATCAGGGCACCCTATGCTCCCTTACAACACTTCTCCCTGCCCCCTCTTCACACATTCCTTTCGTTGACCTGATCACACCAAGGAGCTCCAGGTCTAATGTCTAAGGGTCATCACAGGCCCTGCAGCTGAGCCCTCATTCCAGGAGCAAGCCTGGTAAGGATCATTCCTGCTAGTTGGAGCATATTATTTCACTGCCAGATGGTGCTGATGACTTGATTTAGGGTCTCTCATTCTCACTGGACTCAGAATGAGTCAGGGCTCTGGTTACCCATGTTTCACTGCTAACAACCAAGAAACCTGGACTTTTGCCTGTCAGTGGTTTGACCGTGTGCTGCCTCAAATCTACACCACCTCAGGGCAGTGAAGGTGATGGCAGAATTCCTTTACCCCGTGTGCCAGCCACTGGCACCAAAGGTTGTCTCGTGATCTTCTCCACAGGCTCCACACTGTGCCAAGCAGTCTTCCTATGTGTCTGTGCCTTTTCCTATGGCTTACAAGATACTTACTGCACAATACCAAATGGCTTTCCCACAGATTTTCTCTCTTGTTATGTGGTAACATCATGCTCTCCTGGGTGGGTCTTAAGCATGTCAGACAAGGGTAGAACAATCTTTTAGCAATGTGGCAACTCTTCTGTTTCCATCCGTGGGCCCTTTGTCTGTCCGTCCTGCTAGTGGCAATGTGTAGAAGGCAGAGATGTAGTCATCACTGGATATCACATTCTAGGAATGAAGTGATTACAGCTTAAAATGTTCAAGAGAAGAATATATGGTTGGAAGATGTATTGTTCTTTGTTTACAAGATTACCAGTGATAAAGTTAACATAGTAGGAAATAAATTATCATTCATATTTTCCTCCATAATTTAAGCCTTGCATTTATTGTTATCATCAATGGAGCACAGGTATTGTCTTTGAGAGTCCTTGGAATCCATTATTTCTGGAAGCACAATGGATGAAGCAATCATAAGAAATTGTGTCTCTAGCATTAAATGGTATTTGGGAACTGCTGAGGCTTGGAGATCTATATTGTTATAATACAACCTGGTTCCAAAGACTCATGTCATAATAAGAGCATTGCTGCCTTTTTCTCATAGTGGACCTTAATGTAAAGAGATGGTGCCTAGATGATATGAAGAATCTCCATCTGTACTAATAAAACAGAAAAGCAAATAGGTAATTACCTCTTCTCTACCCATTATTGTCCCATTATTCTAAATACTCATTAATAAATTACTGTACTGTATATGGGCCCATAAATTGTAATATATTTTAAAATCAAAATGTATATTTGGACAGGGGCCTCACACAGTAAGGCATAATGGGCAGTTTTATCTTCTGTGAATATCATACAATTGATCTATCCATAACCGTATCATTTTTTGGTTTGACTGGTAGTCAGTAATGCTAGAAACCCAGTTGGGTCTGACATGGTCCTAGGCATTCCAGATAATTCTGTTTCTTGGGAAGGGTCATATAATACAATGACCCTTACTACAATATCCCTGTTGGTCATTAACATCATTTTTTAAATTATTATTGCTCTTATTAGTGGCAGAAAGAGAACTTGGAATTTCATTAGGAACTGCTGATCTTATTTACCTGTGCTTGTTAGTAAAAATGCCTAGTATGTTAATTTGCTCAAAATTTGATGTTTGGTTTTATGCACTCTGTCGGTATTAACATCTTTCTATTTTCACATCGATTTCAATAATTGAGTAATTTTAGAAGCGTTATTTTAGAAATATACAGATGACTGGTTGTCACAGTAAACATCTTGTTTTTCTCTATGCATTGTACAAATTTTTCATTCCTTTTTCCCTTTGCAGTTGGATCTAACAATAAATGTATTGATTTGTTACATCAAATAAACATTTTCTGTGGACCAAAAAAAAAAAAAAAAGCAACAATAACTAGAAGCTAGAACAATGTCAATATAGTTCCCAGTGTTCATGGGTGGTATTGTAAACAAACTAAGAGAAGAAAACTGAACATGAATAATTAATTAATTTTGTCTTTATTTTAATATAATGTTTATGCTGCCAGGTTATTTATTATAATAAGTCAGAAAAAAAAAGGAAAATTTTAATGCAAGGAAATAGTTGTACTACTTGGAATCAGCAGTACTCCCGTTTTTCTAATGTGCAAAGACTTCCTGCTGAGGGCATTCGAACCAAGCACACACTATCTTTTTTTGTTTGTATTTATTTTACCATTAAAAAAAAAAACAGTTATTTTAAAGCATATTTGACTCAGGCACCATCAGAGAGAGAGAACAAGAGAGAAGGAAATTATGAGGTGGGATGTAATATTTCCATGGGAGGCTAGTTTTCCATGCTTGGAAAATGAATAAAGACCAAGAGAGGTTCTGAGGTTTGGCAGTACAAATTACAGTCCTTCACTTGTGTGGGTCCTTTGAAAGGAACCATCTGGCCCAATGCTAGCTGTTAGTACTGTGTGGAATCTGAAACAATTGTGTTGCACTAAATCTGACAACCAAAAGTTGCCTCTATTTTTGTATTGGTAACTTAAGCTACAAATACTTGCAGTATGCATCTCATTTACAGAGTTTTGATTATATTCCTGTTCTCTGAATGTATCCATGAATAGTTAGAGGAACAATAGGATTTCCTGAGCTTTTCTTATGGGAGGCAGTGGAAAAGGGGTGGTTGGAATTACTCTGCTGAAAAGATCATACAATAAGGAATCACCTTCAAATGAAGATGTGGGAATTGAGAGGAAGTTTGGAATGGGGTGAGAGGATGGGTTATAGCCAGCCAAAAATATGACAGATAAATGCCATAGAAGGCAAATTAGTCTAATTAAGTATAGACTAATTTTAGGAGACTTGAGTTATATACCATGTTTTGCCACTGGCTTTGGTAAATTGCTTTACCTTTTTGAATTTATGTTTTCTCATATGTGGAAAGAGGAGGGCTGCAAGGCATCTGATTTATATGCTATAAAAGGTAAATTCTACTTTTAAGATGCAATCTGTTCTATGCCACTTTTCAAACTTTGCCTGGTATTTTCCAAATCCATTCTGTTTATCACATAATGTCAATGAGAAGAGCTGAAAACTTAAGACTAAATTTATATAGAACAAAGACCCATCAATGCAACTTTAATGAAAGGTAAAATCTTGCTTGCATATGCTAATGTAACTAGGAGTGAATGACTTCTGAGTCCAAGATGCAAGATGTTGTTCCATTTGAATGAAAAAAATAAGAAAATTCCTTCAAGAATTCTTCATTTTTTTATGTTATTTAAAAAAGGAAGTCAAAGAATTTTAGAGTTATAAAAAGAAGTTCAAGATACTGACAAGCACTGTATTCTTCAATAACCACTGCAGACTATCTGGATATTACTATTTTTATAACACAGTTAGTAAATTGTATTCAATATACTGATGTAGAATTGTTTTTTTTTTCAGTCTTAGTATAGTGCCTAATATATAGCAACAGTCAATATATATTTGTGGAATAAATGAATAAATGCATTTGAAAGAGTAGATCAACAAATTGTTAAATTTTTAATTTGGTCACATTTTCTGCAGACAGAGCAGACAATTTGAAAACATTTTTGTATTAGATTGATATTGAGGGTTCATCTGGATCATTTCCAGCAGGAGAACTTCAGAATGATTGCTATGAAACTGTTGCTCTTTATACAACCATTAAGCAAAAGACTCATTTAAGAAATAGTAAGAATATTATAGGTAATGGGGAAATGAAAACAGTACTGTTCTTTTGCAGTATAAATAGCATGAAATATGTTCAGGAACTAGTCCCTAGAAATTATTCTGGGATTAAGAAGCAGATCAAGGAAATCATTGGCAACACCTGCAATTTCCTACCAAAAAGTTTGTCGTTATGGACAGACCAAGCCAAGAAGCATGAGAGCAGATGGTGAAATGCCAAGTATGAAAAAATTCATGTCTCTTCTAGTATCTTAAGCATAAGGACTTGGATATAGACCAACACTTACTACTGTGGGCCCACTGAGGAGCAAAAATTATTCAGCAATCATCACAGTGAGGCATAGAATCCTGAAGAGAAATTGCAACCCTTCAGCCATCTCCATTACAAAATCCGTCATGGTCTCTAGAAGGACATTTGGAAGGCAGGGAACCTGCCAATGCATTTACTTAAAGTTAGCTCCATCTCTGAAGAAGCCTCTAGAAAAGCCATTCAGACAGAGCATTCCATTTTTCCTTTCTAAATTTCCTATTCATCTATCCCCATAGATTAGTTTGATGATTTAGTAAGATATTTAAATCAGATTACTTTGAAAGATGTGAAATGCTATTTGAGTTTTTTATTTATACTACTTTTATTATCACAAGTTAAAATGCCCTAACACTGCCAAAGCTTTTCAAAATGAGGTTGGTTAGAATGGTGATGTTTGTGGATATATTTTCTCTTTTTTTCAAGAAAAATGTTTTGTTTACAGGTAAAGATTCCAAATATTTTCTAATATACTATAAAATTTAAAATGTAACATTATACAGGCAACTTAATTATCTTTTATATTGATTATGTTTGGAAAGTGATAACTATATTATGTGAAATAACTCAGGCCCTTAATTCATTTGATTCTACAATAGAGAAATATATAAGAATCAATCAACTTAAGAGTGAATATAGTAAAATAAGCCTAAAATAATCAATGGAGTAAATAATGATTATAAAATGATGTTTCACCTCATAGAAACTAGGCCCATCATTGCAAATTATGTAATTTAAAAATAATTTTCCAAATTGGACCAATAATACAATATCTAAACTGAGAGCTACCATGTAAATGGGAGAATAATAACTTAGCCATGTAGTTTTATTTAAGGAAACAGTTACTCTGGGGTATAGATTTCCCATTTACTAATGAATTTAATGATTTTTAACCACTTAATCAACAAATGATCCTTGTTTACTTTTTGTTATGGCCTGTGCTAGGGGCACTGATATAATAACATAAGGGTTGATTTCAAATAGAATTTCAAACATTTGCATATATCTGAATATATACATAAAGAAACTATATATTGATTTTTAATATTATGGAAAATATAAAAGAAACATTACCAATAAATTTAAATGAAATGTTTTCGTTCATTTTGTATAATCTCATAATTTTTCTTAATTAATTCTTTACAACTTTAAATTGGAAACTAATCCTAAAGTCTTACTTTGGGATAATCTAACAAAATGAGTTTTACCCTACTAAATGCAAAGCTAAATCTTCTGAGAATAAAAATTTCATAAATATTCATGAATTATCATGTGTTGTCTGTGTTGAGCTACACTGGTTCCCAATCCATTGTACGGTGGTACACTCATGTAACAACTCTTCATTAAATTTCTGTCACGTACCAGGCACTGTGCTGGACATATACAAAGATATGATACTACTCTCAAGGAGCTTTCAGCCTAGTTGGGAGATAATTAGTTTAATAAGGTAGCATGAAATATATAAAATTAAGCATGGGAATTATGGGATGTTTAAGTAGGGCAATTAATCATCAATGGTATCTCAATCTACTGTTTCATTATTTAAATACTAAAGTGATCCACCAGTATATATCTGTTGAATAAAAACGAGTTCTGATTAAGAGTTCTCTGTAGGAATGCTTATGACTTCAATGCAGAAATAAGTATTGTTTCTATCACTGGTATTTATCCTCTGCATATTTTTATTGACATTAAGCTTCTTTATTTGATTTGATTTTTTTCCACAAGATTTGAAGTACTTACCTTAGAACATGCCAAGGAATTATTATTAACTGGTCTCAGTCCACCTAAAAAAAATACAAAATAGGTAATGCTTAGTTTCTTAGTAGTTTCCTACTTTTGCCATTTTTCCAAATTTTTTTTATTTGGGGGAAGATGGATACCTATAGAAGTACACTATTTGAAATGTCCTTGGCCAAAACAATTTTGAGCTAGTTTGAATGAATAAAGAAATATATGATATGATACAGTCAAAATATGCTCTAGGTTCCTTTAACTTCAAAAGACTGGGAAAAACTATATGTAACAAATTTTTCCCAGCTTACGAAACAAACAGAATTAAGGAGATATTTTAATTGATGGTGTACTTTCTTTTTCAACATGCTTTCCTAGAATAGAAATGAGGATCTCTTCTTTCTTTGGATTATTTAGACATTTAATCACAAATTCTTGTGTGTGTATATGTGTCTGTGTTTGTGATATATACCCATATATCACATAGAAATCATATATATAAAACTATACACAGATTTATGTGTGTAGTTATTGTCTGATGTGTATATGTATGTTTGTGGAAGACAATACATTATTGATAGATTATTGTAGTTCTAACTCACTTAAATGTTAAAATCCTTTATCACTAGTGTATTAAAGTATGCAAATACCTCATTTAATCATTTGATCAGCCTGATTGAATACTAGAATTAAGTTCGATATGGAACAAAGATGAATGAGAATCAATCTAGGTCTTCCCTTATCCTTTTGTTTATAATAGTAAATGAGGACATTACAGTGTAACGGTTTTGCAGAGTGTTTGGAGGAAGGCTTCACTGATATTTATCTGCCTCATTTCTTAAATACTGACATATTTTTGAAATGCACCAAAAGTGAATTTAAACTTAACAAATTTGCTAGGATTGCCTCACATCTTTTGTTTTAGAGAAATGGAATTTTAAAATAGCGGTTGAAGCCCCCTTGGCAGCTCTCCTTGATTCCCTTCCCTCCCTTCCTCCCCAAGATAACTGCATCTAGTCTGAAGTCAGAGAGCCTGATTCCTCCAGCTCCGTTTTTCGTTCTCAAGATTGCTTTGGCTATTTGGGGTCTTTTGTGTTTCCCTACAAATTGTGAAATTTTTTGTTCTAGTTCTGTGAAAAATGCCAGTGGTAGTTTGATAGGGATTGCATTGAATCTGTAGATTGCTTTGGGTAGTAGAGTCATTTTCACACTGTTGATTCTTCCAATCCAAGAACATCGTATATCTCTCCATCTATTTGTATCATCTTGAATTTCTTTCATCAGTGTTTTATAATTTTCTGCATACAGGTCTTTTTTCTGCTTAGGTAGGTTTATTCCTAGATATTTTATTATTTTTGTTGCAATGGTAAGTGGGAGTGTTTTCTTAATTTCAGTTTCAGATTTTTCATCATTAGTATATAAGAATGCCAGAGATTTCTGTGCATTAATTTTGTATCCTGCTACTTTACCAAATTCATTGATTAGCTCTAGTAGTTTTCTGGTAGCATCTGTAGGATTCTCTATGTATAGTATCATGTCATCTGCAAACAGTGACAGCTTTACTTCTTTTCCAATTTGGATTCCTTTTATTTCTTTTTCTTCTCTGATTGCTGTGGCTAAAACTTCCAAAACTATGTTGAAGAAGAGTGGTGAGAGTGGGCAACAGCACTGAAAAATTTAACCTTAAGCTATATTTGACATCAAAACTGCATCACAGAGTGCAAAAATCATATATGTATTATTATAGCAATATCACTGTGATGTGGAAAAGGTTCCTCCTAAAGTGAGGTTCCTTTGTCAAAACTGATGACAATTAGCCTTTGGGACCATCAAAGAACATATTATATTGATTCACATGGCTGGGATGTCCCACAACCAGGGGGAGAGGATGTGCTTCCTGGGAGGAAGTCAGGAAAGAGGCAAGCAAAAGTACACCATCATTTCTGAAGGAAAATCTTGGTGGAAGAACTGACTTTCTGTCTGGCACCAAATGTAAAAGAAACAGCAACAGAACATAAATGCTTGTGTGTGTTTGTGTGTATTCAGGGAGGCTTTATCAGAAAGTTGGAGAGACGATGGGCCTGGACATAGAGAGGAAATGAGGCTTAACGTTTGCTGGTACTAAATCAAAAAGTCAGTGGGGATCCTAAAATATTCCATTGATCTCCATATGCATATTTTAATTATAATGATAGTATTACTAATTTAATAATATTAATAGCAATAGTGTTACTGATTTAATCAAAAGAAAGCAAACACAGTTGTGCACCACTCAGATTGTGAAGCAGAACCTTGCCCATATCTTAGAAATATTCTATGTTCCCCTCTTCTTTCACTACCCAGTATAAATCACTGTCTGAGTTCTGTGTTGAATATTTATTTAGTTTTCTTTATTATATTTTCAATATATAGTGATATTGTAAATAATATTAATCTCTATGAATTTCATATAGTGCTATAATATTTTATGAAAACTTGCTCCTTTCCTTTAACATTATGTTTTTGAGTTTCAACCACAGTGATACATGCAACTGTAGCTTATTTATGTCCTTTGCTATATACTATTCCACTGTGTGAATACACCAGGATTTATTTACTCATTCTAAACTTGAAGAACACTGTGTTGCTTTCAGTATTGAGCTATTTCTTTTTTTAACCATTTTTTTAATGGAAGTATAGTTAAGTTACAATGTTGTGTTTCAGGTATACAGGAAACTGATTCAGTTTTATATATATATATATATAAATATATTAATTATAAATATATATAAAAATATATAAAAAATATATAAAAATATATAATATATATAAATATATTAATTATAAATATATAAATATATTATAAATATAAATATATATATTCTTTTTCAGATTCTATTCCATTATAGTTTATTACAAGATATTGAATATATTTCCCTGTGCTTTACAGTAGATCCTTATTGTTTATTTTTTCATATGTAGTAGTTTGTATCTGCTAATCCCAAACTCCTAATTTATCCCTCCCCTCACCCTTTCCCCTTTGGTATCCATAAACTAATTTTCTATGTCTGTGAGTCTATTTCTGTTTTGTAAATAAATTCATTTGTATCACTTTTCTTTAGATTCCACATATAAGTGATATCACATGATATTTGTCTTTTTCTGTCTGACTTACCTCACTTAATATGATAATCCCTTGGTCCATCCATAGCCTCATACACTAAGAGAATAAATTCTCTTGGCTATATATTTGTCTTCCAAATGACACTTCCTTCTTGATCCTGCCTGATTAGATAAGGAGATCTAATCAGCCAGGGCTAAACAGTTTCTTTACTGAGAATTTGCAATGAGAGAGAAGTTAGGACTTGCATGACATTAATGGTGAAGCAAGTCCTAACGTCAAAGTTAAGGATAATGACATCCTGTTGCTAATGTTATGGTAGCTGACAATTTATGCAGTCTTGTTGTTTAACTTTTTCTTGAATTTTTTTTTTGAGTTATACGTAATATCTTCCAATAAAATCTTATTTTTTCTGGAAGTTTTATTGAAGTGGATTTGTGTTGCTTTCAAGTAAAAAAAGTCCTGTCAAAACCAAAGAACAACAAGAAAATCTTTATATAAAATATAAATATATCTTTATATAAAGAACATTTCAAGACAGAATGGATTTAATAGCAGGCCCAGGGAGGAGAAAATATCTCTAAGTTTAGAAACAATTGAAGAAATACTATTAAAAGATGAATATATATAGCAACATAAAATTAATTAAAGGAACAAAATAATGTTTACTCATATAAATTGACCAGATAAAATAAATTTAATAGCAGGCCCACAGAAGAGAAGGTATCTCAATATTACAAATACTTAATATTGTTTTGAATATATCAAGTCATATAAAAGTATCAAAGGAGGCAAGCTAAATGAATTGATAGATATATCTATACTACATTTGGAAATATTCTAGGTTAAGTCTTTGAGTTTGATGCTTATTAATTTTTAAATTATTTTTTATCAGTTGTTTAAAATGCTGCCAATGCTATTTCATTGGGAATTCTTTCTAAGAAATCTGGGAATCTAAAATTATAAAAAAACTGGAGAAAATAAGATTAACTTGTACCAATACAGGTTAATATGTCTAGGGCATTATAATATGAAAGAGATTACATGAGAGGAAATTGTTTGGAAAACAGTGATGCCAAAAATTTTTTCCCTCAAGGATGATATGTAATACACACAAACACATTATAATACTGTGCCAATTATAGCCATTAGTTGGAGGAATAGCAAGAGAAATCATGGTGAGCACATCATGAAGAGCAAAGAAATGGATTGTTTTATAAAATGAGCAAGTAGTGGTAAATAATAATGATTAAAATATCACTTATTTTAATTTATATAGCATCATTCCTCTAAGGACATTATATAGCAACATAGTCATTCATATTGTTTTATTTATCTTTATTATAAGAAAAAAAGTGATCGACTTCATTGATACATAGGAAACTGAATCATACAGTGAAAATTCAAATGTCTTTTTGTGTGCTGACAAAGTTGTCTTCACTATATTATATTGCTTCCAATGACAAAGCAAAATGAAAACCAAAAGAGTATTAATAGCAACAACAAAATCACAGAACCACCATTTATTAGTATATCATGTAATATCAAGAATGAATGTAGAATGTAGTTCAATAATAAAAGAATGTAGAATGTAGTTCAATAATAAAATGTAGTTTTATAATAAAAATATAGTTCAATAATATGTAGTTCAGTAATAAAAGAATATAGTTCAATAATAAAAGATCTAACTTATACTTTACTTGGGGTTTACCTTAAAAAGTGAATCAGCCCTATCTTACTTCCATAAAATATTTAAGAATAGTTATTAAAAGAAAAAAAAAAGACATAGTGTAGATAAAGTGTTGAGATGGCTTAAATTTAAAAGATAAACATAAATAGTGAAAAGAAAGAAAATGTTTTATTAAATTACTAAAGTCACAAGAAGAGCTTTGTAATAAAGAGATCTTTGCTAGTAGAAATCTAAGACTTTATGTATAGAGAGATGAGTGTGTGTGTGAACCATGAACCTAATCCATAAATGGTGGACAGGAAGAGTTGATGTATTTTAAATGATTAGAAATATCCATTCTGCTTGAAAAACAGCAGTTTGAATGTGAGCCATGAAGTTTGTTAAACATGATTTTTAACAATTTATTGCTTTGAGACTAACAATACAGATATAGGTAAATCTCTCCTTCTCTCTCATTCTATGATATTGGACATGATTGTTTTCATGTCTGTTACCCTTTAGTTTATGCTCTGAGACATGCTGTGACTTTTATCATTGTTGGTGCAGAACAGAGTCCATCCAATAATTGCTCATACCGTTGATGAATATTCTTTTGTTCCTTCTTAGTTAATTTTATGTTGCCATATATATTGATCTTTTAGTAGTATTTCTTCAATTGTTTCTAAATTTAGAGGGGTATTTCCCCACCAAATTTGTAACATTAATTTTATTTCTTTCATTTTGGGGTATGCTATTTAAGTTTGTTATTCCATTTGTAATTTGCTTTGCTGTAGGAGTAAAGTGACGTTCTCATTCTTTTTCATGACTGATAGTATGAGAGGATGGTGTTACACTTCCAAAATCATGTTTCTGACCCATTCCCCCATCACAGTAAAGTTAAACAAAAAGTGAAGGAAGTGACAGATAAGGGGAAATGCTACAGCTGCAGTTTCTTTAATCACAAGGGAGTCATTGTCCCTTTTCTTGCTTTTGACTTTCTCTGCCTCCTTAGATTCATAATTTGTAAATTAATGTTCACTTAAATTTTAGCAGGAAGGATCTTTAATTAGTAGAAAAAATCCTTGAAATTCTAAAGAGTATCAAATAGAAAAATCACCTAAGAGAATGAAACACCACTCTGGTAGAGGAATATTTACTTGAATAAAAAAGTTATGAGCAAATGTATTAGTGGCTTTGTTTTTAAGGACCTTAGCTTTAGGAATTGGCTTTAGGTAATGTGACCATGAAGACTATCACTCAAAGAGGGACACTATTGAGAGTGAAATGTGTTGTTACTTTGAACCTTGGCACTTTCTATCCAGGAAACTGAAATAATGATTACTTTTCTTTAGGGGATGGCCTTGACCTTGTGAGCTTTAAAGGAATTCATTTATTCTCAGGTCACAGCACAATTCCTATGGAATAGAAAGTACTTAAATATTTGTTAAAAAAATTAACGAATGTTGCCACAGGATTCAGCAATTCTATACATATGCAAAGGAAATGAAAGCAAGGTTTCAAACATGATAATAGCAGCATTATTCACAATAGTCAAAAGGTGGAAGCAACCCAGGTTTTACTGGCTGAAAGCTTAGCTCCTCCCCAGATGTCATAAGTTGAAGTCTTAACCCCCTGTGTGGCTGTGTTTGGAGTTGAGTATTCTAAGGAAGATAATTAAGGTTAATAGAGGCAGTAAGTGTGGGACCCTAATTCAGTAGGATTAGTATAAATATATAGATATAGATATATAGATACCAGAGAGCTTCTCTCTCTCTGTCTCTCTCCATCTCTCTCTCTCTTTCTGTCTTTCTCTGTCTCTCTTTCTTCCTGTTTCCCTATGCATGACTTGAGGAAAGGCCATGTGAGGTATAGCAAGAAGGTAGCCATCTGTAAACCAGGAAGAGAGCTCTCCTCAGAAACCGAAAGAGCCAGCACCTTGATCTCAGACTTCTATCTTCTAGAACTGTGAAAAAATAAATTTCTGTTGTTTAAGCCACCTAGTCTAAGCTATTTATTTATGGCAACCCAAAGAGACTAGTGCAGATTTTGGGTCCAGGAAGTAGAGTGATGCTTTAACAAATACCTTAAAAAGTGGAGGTGGCTTTGAACAGGCTGATGGGTTGAGAACAGAATAGTTTTGAGATACCTGCTAGAAAAAGCCTAGATTACCTTGAAGGGACTGTTCATAGAAATATGGACACTAAAGGCAATTCTGTTGAGGGCTTAGGAAAAAAAAGAGGAGAGCCATAGAGAAAGCCCCTATAATTTTAGAGAATACATATGTCATCCTGAAGAGAATACTGGTAGAAATATGAAAATTAAAGGCCATTTTGATGAGGTTTCAGATGGAAATGAGGAATAGGTTACTGAAAACTGGAGGAGAGCTGATCCTTGATATAAAGTGGCAGTGAACTTGGCTGAATTGTGTTCTAATATTGTATAGAAGGTATTAAAACCTACAAAAAAGGAGATTGGATATTTAGCTAAAACTATTTCTAAGCAATGTATTATAGGAGCAACTAGGTTTCTCCTTACAGTTTATAGAAAAGAGTGAGAAGAGAAAAATAAATTGAAGGAATTATTGGTCAAAAAGAACCAGAATATAAGATTTGATAATTTCTTAACTTATCCAAGTTATAAAAAATGAGAAAGTGTGTTATGAAGAGAACATTAGAGGTGTGGCTGAGCAACCATTTGATAAGGAGATTTGTACGAGTATGAACTGGAAGTTTAATCAGCTGTGTCAGCAGAAGCCAGGAATAGAGATGGGATTATACCAGCAGAAAAACTGTTAGCTGGGAATAAAAGAACAGAGAGAATGGGACAGAATGAAAGATGGTTGCTAACGTACTTTATCCTTCAGAAAAAGGAAAGAATGACCCCAAAGGTGATTCAAAAAATTTTAGGGCCGTCACTGCCACTACAGGCCCAGGAATCAAGGTTGCTTCAGTCTCAGTTTCAAAGACCAGGGCCCTTGAAGACAGTTTAAAAAGAGGGGCCACTCTGGAGAGCACTGAGAGATACTGCTGCTGCCCCTGTGGGCCTGAGGGCAGAGCATGGAACCAAAAGATTATTCTCCAGCCTTAATATCTAATGGATTGGAGGACCTCAAGATGGCAGAGGAGTAAGACGTGATCACCTTCCTCACCACAATTACATCAAGAATACATCTACATGTGGAACAACTCCTACAGAACACCTACTGAACACTGACAGACGATCTCAGACTTCCCTAAAGGCAAGAAACTCTCCATGTACCTGGGGTCTTGGTGCTCCAGCCAGCTGTCAGGCTGGAGCCTCTGAGGTGGGAGAGCCGAGTTCAGGACATTGGACCACCAGACACCTCCTGGCCCTATATAATATCAATTGGTGAGAGCTCTCCCAGAGATCTCCATCTCAATGCTAAGACCCAGCTCCACTCAACAACCAGCAAACTCCAGCGCTGGACACCCCATGCCAAACAACTAGCAAAACAGGAACACAACCAGACCCATTAGCAGAAAGGTTGCCTAAAATCATAATAAGTTCACAGACACCCCAAAACACACCACCAGATGCAGTCCTGCACACCAGAAAGACAAGACCCAGCCTCATCTACCAAAAAACAGGCACCAGTCCCCTGCACCAGGAAGCCTACACAACACACTGAACAACCTCACCCATTGGGGGAAGAACCCAAAAACAACGGGAACTGCGAACCTGCAGCCTGCGAAAAGGACACCTCAAATGCAGTAAGTTAAGGAAAATGAAAAGACAGAGAAATATGCAGCTGATGAAGGAGCAAAGTAAAAAGTCACCAGACCAAACAAATGAAGAGGAAATAGTCTACCTGAAAAAGAATTCAGAGTAATGATGGTAAACATGATCCAAAATCTTGGAAATAGAATGGAGAAAATACAAGAAACGTTAAACAAGGACCTAGAAGAACTAAAGAGCAAACAAACAATGATGAACAACACAATAAATGAAATGTAAAATTCTCTAGAAGGAATCAATAACAGAATAACAGGCAGAAGAAGAGATAAGTGACCTGGAAGATAAAATATTGGAAATAACTACCACAGAGCAGAATAAAGAAAAAAGAATGCAAAGAATTGAGGACAGTCTCATTAAACGCACCAACATTCCAATTATAGGGGTCCCAGAAGAAGATGAGAAAAAGAAAGGGACTGAGAAAATATTTGAAGAGATTATAGTTGGAAACTTCCCTCATATGTGAAAGGAAATAGCCAATCAAGTCCAAGAGACACAGAGAGTCCCATACAGGATAAATCCAAGGAGAAACACACCAAGACACATATTAATCAAACTATCAAAAATTAAATACAAAGAAAAAAATTTAAAAGCAGCAAGGGAAAACCAAAAAATAGTATACACGGGAATCCCCATAAGGTTAACAGCTGATCTTTCAGCAGAAACTCTGCAAGCCAGAAGGGAGTGGCAGGACATATTTAAAGTGATGAGAGGAAAAAACCTACAACCAAGATTACTCTACCATCAATGATCTTATTCAGATTCCACAGAGAAATTAAAACCTTTACAGACAAGCAAAAGCTAAGAGAATTCAGCACCACCAAACCAGCTTCACAACAAATGCTAATGGAACTTCTCTAGGCAGGAAACACAAGAGAAGGAGAAGACCTACAATAACAAACCCAAAACAATTAAGAGAATGGCAATAGAAACATACATATCGATAATTACCTTAAATGGATTAAATGCTCCAACCAAAAGACATAGATTGGCTGAATGGATAAAAAAACAAGACCATATTTATGCTGTCTACAAGAGACCCACTCCAGACCTAGAGACACATACGGACTGAAAGTGAGGGGATGAAAAAAGATATTCCATGCAAACAGAAATCAAAAAAAAAAAAAAAAAAAACCGGAGTAGCAATTCTCATGTCAGACAAAATGGACTTTAAAATAAAGACTATTGCAAGAGACAAAGAAGGATACTACATAATGATCAAGGGATCAATCCAAGAAGACATAAAAATTGTAAATATTTATGCTCTGAACAGAGGAGCACCTCAATACATAAGGCAGATGCTAACAGCCATAAAAGGGGAAATCCACAGTAACACAATAATAGTCAGGGACCTTAACACCCCAGTTTCCCCAATGGCCCGATCAACCAAAGTGAAATAAATAAGGAAACACAACCTTTAAATGATACATTAAACAAGATGGACTTAACTGATATTTATAGGACATTCCATCCAAAAACAACAGAATACACTTTCTTCTCAAGTGCTCATGGAACAGTCTCCAGGATAGATCATAGCTTGGGTCACAAATCAAGCCTTGGTAAATTTTAGAAAATTGAAATTGTATCAAATATCTTTTCCGACCACAAGGCTATGAGACTAGATATCAATTACAGGAAAAAAAAAACTGTAAAAAATACAGACACATGGAGGCTAAACAATACACTACTAAATAACCAAGAGATCACTGGAAAAAATCAAAGAGGAAATCTAAATACCTAGAAAAAAATGACAATGAAAACACAATGACCCAAAACCTATGGGATGCAGCAAAAGCAGTTCTAAGGGGGAAGTTTATAGCAATACAATCCTACCTTAAGAAACAAGAAACATCTCAAAAAAGCAATCTAACCTTACACCTAAAGCAATTAGAGAAAGAAGAACAAAAAAACCCCGAAGTTAGCAGAAGGAAAGAATCATAAAAATCAAATCAGAAATAAAGTAAAAGACATGAAGGAAACAATAGCAAGATCAATAAAACTAAAAGCTGGTTCTTTGAGAAGATTAAATAATTAAACCATTAGCCAGACTCATCAAGATCAAAAGGGAAAAGACTCAAATCAACAGAATTAGAAATGAAAAAGGAGAAGTAACAACTGACACTGCAGAAATACAAAGGATCATGAGAGACTACTACAAGCAACTCTATGCCAATAAAATGGAAAACCTGGAAGAAATGGGCAAATTCTTAGAAATGCACAACCTTCCCAGACTGAACCGGGAAGAAATAGAAAATATGAACAGACCAATCACAAGCACTGAAATGGAAACTGTGATTAAAAATCTTCCAACAAACAAAAGCCCAGGACCAGATGGCTTCACAGGCGAATTCTATCAAACATTTAGAGAAGAGCTAACACCTATCCTTCTCAAACTCTTCCAAAATATAGCAGAGGGAGGAACACTCCCAAATTCCTTCTACGAGGCCACCATCACCTTGATACCAAAACCAGACAAGGATGTCACAAAGAAAGAAAACTACAGGCCAATATCACTGATGAACATAGATGCAAAAATCCTCAACAAAATACTAGCAAACAGAATCCAACAGCACATTAAAAGGATCATACACCATGATCAAGTGGGGTTTATTCCAGGAATGCAAGGATCCTTCAATATACGCAAATCTATCAATGTGATAAACCATATTAACAAATTGAAGGAGAAAAACCATATGATCATCTCAATAGATGCAGAGAAAGCTTTTGACAAAATTCAACACCCATTAATGATAAAAACCCTGCAGAAAGTGGGCATAGAGGGAACTTTCCTCAGCATAATAAAGGCCATATATGACAAGCCCACAGCCAACATCATCCTCAATGGAGAAAAACTGAAAGCATTTCCACTAAGATCAGGAAAAAGACAAGGTTGCCCACTCTCACCAGTATTATTCACCATAGTTTTGGAAGTGTTAGCCACAGCAGTCAGAGAAGAAAAAAGAAATAAAAGGAATCCAAATCTGAAAAGAAAAGGTAAAACTGTCACTGTTTGCAGATGACATGATCCTATACATAGAGAATCCTACAGATGCTCCCAGCAAAATACTAGAGCTAATCAATGAATTTGGTAAAGTAGCAGGATACAAAGTTAATGTACAGAAATCTCTTGCATTGCATTCCTATACACTAATGATGAAAAATGTGAAAGAGAAATTAAGGAAACATTCCCATTTACCATTGCAACAAAATGAGTAAAATACCTAGGAATAAACCTACCTAAGGAGACAAATGACCTGTATACAGAAAAATATAAGATACTGATGAAAGAAATTAAAGATGATACAAACAGATGGAGAGATATACCATGTTCTTGGATTGGGAGAATCAACATTGTGAAAATGACTATACTACCCAAAGCAATCTACACATTAAATGCAATCCCTATCAAACTACCAATGGCATTTTTCACAGAACTAAAACAGAAAATTTCACAATTTGTATGGAAACACAAAAGACCCCGAATATCCAAAGCAATCTTGAGAACGAAAAACGGAGCTGGAGGAATCAGGCTCCCTGCCTTCAGACTATACTACAAAGCTACAGTAATCAAGGTAGTATTGTATTGGCACAAAAACAGAAATATAGATCCATGGAACAGGATAGAAATCCAAGAGATAAACCCATGCACATATGGTCACATTATCTTTGATAAAGGAGGCAAGAATATACAATGGAGAAAAGACATCCTCTTCCATAAGTGTTGCTGGGATAACTGGATAGCTACATGTAGAAGAATGAAATTAGAACACTTCCTAACACCATACACAAAAATAAATGCAAAATGGATTAAAGACCTAAAGGTAAGGCCAGACACTATAAAATTCTTAGAGGAAAACATAGGCAGAACACTGTATGACAAAAAAACACAGCAAGATCCTTTTTGACCCACCTCCTTGAGAAATGGAAACAAAACCAAAAATAAACAAATGGGACCTAATGAAACTTAAAAGATTTGCACAGCAAAGGAAACCATAAACAAGATGAAAAGACAACCCTCAGATTGGGAGAAAATATTTGAAAATGAAGCAACTGACAAAGGATTAATCTCCAGAATATATAAGCAGCTCAATATCAAAAAAACAAACAACCCAATCCAAAAATGGGCAGAAGACCTAAATAGACATTTCTCCAAAGAAGATATACAGATTGTCAACAAACGCATGAAAGGATGCTCAACATCACTAATCCTTAGAGAAATGCAAATCAAAACTACAAAGAGGTATCACCTCACACCCATCAGAATGGCCATCATCAAAAAATCTACAGGGCTTCCCTGGTGGCGCAGCGGTTGAGAGTCCGCCTGCCGATGCAGGGGACACGGGTTCATGCTCGGTCCAGGTAGATCCCATATGCCATGGCGCGTCTGCGTCCGTGAGCCATGGCCGCTGAGCCTGCGTGTCCAGAGCCTGTGCTCTGCAACAGGAGAGGCCACAACAGTGAGAGGCCTGCGTACCGCCAAAAAATAAAAATAAAATAAATCTACAATCAGTGCTGGAGAGGGTGTGGGGAAAACGGAACCATCTTGCACTGTTGGTGGGAATGTAAATTGATATAGACACTATTGGGAAGAGGATGGACATTCCTTAAAAAGTAAAAAAGAGAACTATCATATGACCCAGCAATCCCACTACTGTGCATATACCCTGAGAAAACCATAATTCATAAAGAGTCATGTACCACAATGTTCACTGCAGCATTATTTACAAGAGCCAGGACATGGAAACAACCTAAGTGTCCAGCGACAGATGAATGGATAAAGAATATATGGCACGTATATACAAGGGAATATTGCTCAGCCATTAAAAGAAATGAAATTTAGTCATTTGTAGTGAGGTGGATGGACCTTGAGTCTGTCATACAGAGTGATGTAAGTCAGAAAGAGAAAAAAAAAATACCATATGCTAACACATAAACATGGAATTAAACAAAAAAATAGGTTCTGAAGAACCTAGGGGCAGGACACAAATAAAGATGCAGATGTAGAGAATGGACTTGAGGACACGGGGAGGGGGAAGGGTAAGGTGGCACGAAGTGAGAGAGTGGTATTGCCATATATACACTACCAAATGTAAAACAGATAGCTAGTGGGAAGCAGCCACATAGCACAGGGAGATCAGCTCGGTGCTTTGTGACCACCTAGAGCGGTGGGATAGGAAGTGTGGGCGGGAGATGCAAGAGGGAGCGGATATGGGGATATATGTACATGTATAGCTGATTCACTTTGTTATGCAGCAGAACTAACACAACATTTTAAAGCAAATGTACTCCAATAAAGATGATAAAGATCAAATGGATCTTAATCAAATAAATCTTAATGGACCTTAATCCTAAAAGCAGTAAATGATCCATTGAAGGATTGAAATCTGATTAACTATATAGGTGAAGATTCCCTCTGCTATAAGAAGGGCATATAGATTTGAAGGGAAATGTTCTTTTCTGACTGTGCAATGTACTCAGTTACCGGATTGCTAAGAAAACTGAACAGACTGTTTTCATGGAACAAAGGATTTTCTTCAAGAAAAAAAAATCAAATAGAATTTAACTTGCTAGGTTTGGGACTTTCATGGGACCCCTTTCTTCCTTAAGTTTTATATATTCAAAGATTTGTCACCTGTGTCTCTAGTCTTCTTGTTAATGAATACAAATAGCACGTTCATGCCTAATGTCCATAAGACAGGGAGGGGCAAGCAGGCCCTATGCCTGGAAAATGGAGAAATGTAAATATTGGAGAAAGTCACTAATGACGCAGTAAATGGGTTTGGAAGGAAAGGAGATGAGATCTCGTGAGATCATTTATCATATTTCATTGATCAACTCAATCAATCCATTGTATTTAAATGAATGATTAATATTCATAACCTTACATATAAATAAAGTCTCTACAAGATTATATAATTGAAAAGATCACAGAGCAGTGGCAATTTATTAAGTACTGTCAAGTAACTTCTCAACTCCACTCGGCTCATTATCTGCTGCTCCCAACTCACTCTAAATAATTATAATCTCTTTACAGACTAGCAGGTAACCTCTAAACCACATTCATTACCATAATGGTGTATCCCCTGCACATTTTCAAAACATGCATCTATGTAACTTTGTGGCATAAACATTTATTGGCTTACCAATATTTTAGGACTGAGACCAACACCCTGCATGGACTGCATTTTGCCTTCTAAACTTCACGTTGTATAACTTACTTTTCCCATTCCCCATTCTTCTTTTAGTTTCTTAAATATATCATATTCTCATAACAAAGTATTTACATGTGAGGTTCATAGTCTCAACAGACTTTTTCTCCCTCTTTGCTCACTTTATTTCTTTCTCATCCTTCAGACTTTATGTCTAGGGCTGCTTTCAAAGGCATCTCATCTGAACCACTCCCCAGGCAAGTTTAGATTCCATTAGATATCTACATAGATTTATTTGTTTTGTCTTTTTCCTTTCATTATGCTGTTATTTGATTAATACCTCTCTCACATGCTAGATAGTAAACTATGGGAAGAGGGATGTTTACTAATTATATATAGTCTATAGGATGCTGTTTAACATATAATAGATACTCAATAATCTATTATTGAATTAATAACAGAGCCAGTAAAAGAAAGTATATTTCAGTGCTTATTATTATGCTCTGCCTGTTGTAGAATACTGCCTCAGAATAATAAAAATGAGAGTAAGTGGGAATTTAAAAAATAAAATATTTCATCAATTCCATATTAAATTTTGGAATAAAATATCACATTTTCATTATTTCACAGTCTTATTTTAATGTTATCATATATCACTGCTATACAATCTATAAAAACAAGATCCCTTCCAAGTTACATAACAATGTTCATGTAATAGCATGATTTCCAGGAGCATTCAAATACAATTTTTGGACAACAGAATCTTTATAGTACCTGAAGCATTTTTAACTATTAACTGATTGTTTTATATTTGTGATGTACTTGAAAAGAAATGCAATTGAAATTACCTTATTTTCTAGATAAAATCATAGTACATTCATGAGATACACCATAGACTGTTCATAAATGGTTTTGTTGCCCAAAGTAGCTACCTTGGTGGGATAGAAAAATAGAAAGGTTGAGAGGAGTTTAAGTTGTACTACGCTTTTTTCATTATAAACTATTCTGCATGCCACTCCCTTACTTATATTTCCAATGCCTCATTAGCATAGACATAATGAAGCTTTAGATTTGTTTTTGAATTTTATTTATTATTTTATACAGCAGGTTCTTAATAGTTATCCATTTTATACATATTAGTGTATACATGTCAATCCCAATCTCCCAATTCATCACACCACCCCACACCCACCACTTTCCCCCCTTGGTGTCCATACGTTTGTTCTCTACATCTGTGTCTCAATTTCTGCTCTGCAAACCGGTTCATCTGTACCATTTTTCTAGGTCCCACATATATGCGTTAATATACGATATTTGTTTTTCTCTTTCTGACTTATTTCACTCTGTAGGACTGTCTCTAGATCCATCCACATCTCTAAAAATGACCCAATGTCATTCCTTTTTATGGCTGAGTAATATGCCATTGTATACATGTACAACATCTTCTTTATCCATTCCTCTGTTAATGGACACTTAGGTTGCTTCCATGTCCTGGCTATTGTAAATAGTGCTGCAATGAACATCAGGGTACATGTATCTTTTTGAATTATGGTTTTCTCTGGGTATATGCCCAGGAGTGGGATTGCTAGGTCATACAGTAGTTCTATTTTTACTTTTTTAAGGAAACTCCATACTGTTCTCCATTGTGTCTGTTTCAATTTGCATTCCCACAAACAGTGTAGGAGGGTTCCCTTTTCTTCACATCCTCTCCAGCATTTATTGTTTGTAGATTTTTTGATGATGGCCATTCTGACCAGTGTGAGATGATACCTCATTGTAGTTTTGTTTTGCATTTCTCTAATAATTAGTGATATTGAGCAGCTTTTCATGTGCTTCTTGGCCATCTGTATGTCTTCTTTGGAGAAATGTCTATTTAGGTCTTCTGCCCATTTCTGGATTGGGTTGTTTGTTTTTTTAATACTGAGCTGCATGAGCTGTTTATATATTTTGAAGACTAATCCTTTGTTCGTTGATTCATTTGCAAATATTTTCTCCCATTCTGAGGGTTGTCTTTTCATCTTGTTTGTAGTTTCCTTTGCTTTGGAAAAGGTTTTAAGTTTCATTAGGTCCCATTTCTTTATTTTTGTTTTTATTCCCTTTACTCTAGGAGGTGGGTCAGAAAAGATCTTGCTGTGATTTATGTCAAAGTGTGTCCTTCCTATGTTTTCCTCTAAGAGTTTTATAGTGTCCAGTCTTACATTTAGGTCTCCAATCCATTTTGAGTTTATTTTTGTGTATGGTGTTAGGGAGTGTTCTAATTTCATTCTTTTGCATGTAGCTGTCCAGTTTACCCAGCACCACTTATTGAAGAGACTGTCTTTTCTCCATTGTATATGCTTGCCTCCTTTGTCATAGATTAGTTTACCATAGGTGTGTGGGTTTGTCTCTGAGCTTTCTATCCTGTTACATTGATCTATATTTCTGTTCTTGTGCCAGTACCATACTGTCTTGATCACTGTAGCTTTGTAGTATAGTCTGAAGTCAGGGAGCCTGATTCCTCCTGCTCCTTTTTTTTCCTCAAGACTGCTTTGGCTATTCAGGGTCTTTGGTGTCTCCATACAAATTCTATGATTTTTGTTCTGGTTCTGTAAAAAATGCCATTGGTAATTTGATACAGATTGCCGTGAATCTGTAGATTGCTTTGGGTAGTATAATCATTTTCACAATATTGATTCTTCCAATCCAAGAACATCATATATCTCTCAATCTATTTGTATCACTTTAATTTCTTTCAACAGTGTCTTATAGTTTTCTGCATACAGGTTTTTGTCTCCTTAGGTAGGTTTATTCCTAGGTATTTTAGTCTTTTTGTTGCAGTGGTAAATGGGACTGTTTCCTTAATTTCTCTTTCAGAATTTTTATCATTAGTGTATAGGAATGCAAGATTTCTGTGCATTAATTTTGTATCCTGCAAATTTACCAGATTCATTGATTAGCTTTAGTAGTTTTCTGGTGACATCTTTAGGATTCTCTATGTAACGTATCATGTCATCTGCAGACAGTGACAGTTTTACTTCTTTTCCAATTTTGTACTCCTTTTATTTCTTTTTATTTTCTGATTGCCATGGCTAGGACTTCCAAAACTATGTTGAATAATAGTGATGAGAATGGACATCCTTGTCTTGTTCCTGATCTTAGAGGAAATGCTTTCAGTTTTTCACCATTGAGAATGATGTTTGTTGTGGGTTTGTCATATATGGCCTTTATTATGTTGAAGTAGTTTCCCTCTATGCCCACTTTCTGGAGAGTTTTTATCATAAATGGGTGTTGAATTTTCTCAAAAGCTTTTTCTGCATCTATTGAAATGATCATATGGTTTTTATTCTTCAATTTTTTAATATGGTGTATCACATTGATTGATTTGTGTATATTGAAGAATCCTTGCATCCCTGGGATAAATCCCACTTGATCATGGTGTATGATTCCTTTAATGTCTTGTTGGATTCTGTTTGCTAGTATTTTGTTGAGGTTTTTTGCATCTATATTCATCAGTTATATTGGTCTCTAATTTTCTTTTTTTTTGTAGTATCTTTGTCTGGTTTTGGTATGAGGGTGATGGTGGCCTCATAGAGTTAGTTTGGGAGTGTTTGTTCCTCTGCAGTTTTTTAGAAGAGTTTGAGAAGGATGGGTGTTAGCGCTTCTCTAAATGTTTGATAGAATTCACCTGTGAAGCCATCTGGTTCTGGGCTTTATTTGTTGGAAGATTTTTAATCACAGTTTCAATTTCAGTGCTTGTGATTGGTCTGTTCATATTTTCTATTTCTTTCTGGTTCAGTCTTGGAAGGTTATACCGTTCTAAGAATTTGTCCATTTCTTCCAGGTTTTCCATTTTATTGGCATAGAGTTGCTTGTAGTTGTCTCTTAGGATGCTTTGTATTTCTGCGGTGTCTGTTACAACTTGTCCTTTTTCATTTCTAATTTTATTGACTTGGGTCCTCTCCCTCTTTTTCTTGATGAGTCTCGCCACTGGTTTATCAATTTTGTTTTTCTTCTTAAAGAAACAGCTTTTAGTTTTATTGTCTTTGCTATTGTTTTCTTTGTTTCTATTTCATTTATTTCTGCTCTGATCTTTATGATTTCTTTCCGTCTACTAACTTTGGGTTTTGTTTGTTCTTCTTTCTCTAGTTCCTTTAGGTGTAAGGTTAGATTGTTTACTTGAGATTTTCTTGTTTCTTGAGATAGGCTTTTATTGCTATAAACTTCCCTCTTAGAACTGCTTTTGCTGCATACTAGAGGTTTTGGATCATCGTGTTTTCATTGTCATTTGTCTCTACGTATATTTTGGTTTCCTCTTTGATTTCTTCAGTGATCTCTTGGTTATTTAGTAATGTATTGTTTAGCCTCCATGTGTTTGTGTTTTTTATGTTTTTTTCCCTGTAATTGATTTCTAATCTCATAGTGTTATGGTCAGAAAAGATGCTTGATATGATTTCAATTTTCCTAAATTTACTGAGGCTTGATTTGTGACCCAAGATATGATCTATCCTGGAGAATGTTCCATGCACCCCTGAGAAGAAAGTGTAATCTGCTGTTTTTGGATGGAATGTCCTATAAATATCAATTAAATCTATCTGGTCTGTTGTGTCATTTAAAGCTTGTGTTTCCTTATTAATTTTCTGCTTGGATGATCTGTCCATTGGTGTAAGTGAGGTGTTAAAGTCCCCCACTATTATTGTGTTACTGTTGATTTCCCCTTTTATAGCTGTTAGCAGTTGCCTTATGTATTGAGGTCCTCCTATGTTGGGTGCATATATATTTATAATTGTTATATCTTTCTTGGAGTGATCCCTTGATCATTACATAGTGTCCTTCCTTGTCTCTTGTAACATTCTTTAGTTTGAAGTCTATTTTATCTGGTATGAGTATTGCTACTCCAGCTTTTTTCTGATTTCCATTTGCATGGAATATCTTTTTCCATCCCCTCACTTTCAGTGTATATGTGTCCCTAGATCTAAAGTGGTTCTCTTGTAGACAGCATATAGATGGGTCTTGTTTTTGTATCCATTCAGCAAGCCTGTGTCTTTTGGTTGGAGCATTTACTCCATTCACTTTTAAGGTAATTATCAATATGTATATTCCTATGACCATTTTCTTAATTGTTATGGGTTTGTTTTTGTAGGTCCTTCTCTTGTGTTTCCCACTTAGAGAAGTGCCTTTAGCATTTGTTGTAGAGCTGGTTTGGTGGTGCTGAATTCTCTTAGCTTTTGCTTGTCTGTAAAGCTTTTGATTTTTCCATTGAATCTGAATGATATCCTTGCTGCGTAGAGTAATCCTGATTGTAGGTTCTTCCATTTCATCACTTTAAATATGCCATGCCACTCCCTTCTGGCTTGTAGAGCTTCTGCTGAGAAAGCAGCTGTTAACCTTATGGGAGTTCCCTTGTATGTTATTTGTCATTTTTCCATTGTTGCTTTCCATAATTTTTCTTTGTCTTTAATTTTGCCAGTTTGATTACTATGTGTTTCAGTGTGTTTCTCCTTGTGTTCATCCTGCCTGGGGCTCTCTGCACTTCCTGCACTTGGGTGGTATTTGCTTTCCCATGTTAGGAAATTTTCGACTATAATCTCTTCAAATATTTTCTCAGGTCCTTTCTCTGTCTCTTTTCCTTCTGGGAACCCTGTAATGTGAATGTTGTTGCGTTTAATGTTGTTCCAGAGGTCTCTTAGGCTGTCTTCATTTCTTTTCATTCTTTTTTCTTTATTCTGTTCCACAGTAGTGAATTCCACCATTTTGTGTTTCAGGTCACTTATCCGTTCTTTTGCCTCAGTTATTCTGATATTGATTCCTTCTAGTGTATTTTTTATTTCAGTTATTTTATTGTTCATCTCCGTTTTTTTGTTCTTTAATTCTTCTAGGTGTTTGTTCTTTAATTCTTCTAGGTCTTTTTTAAACATTTCTTGCACCTTTTCAATCTTTGCCTCCATTCTTTTTCTGAGGTCCTAGATCATATTCACTATCAGTATTCTGAATTCTTTTTCTGGAAGGTTGCCTATCTCCACTTCATTTAGTTGTTTTTCTGGGGTTTTATCTTGTTCCTTCATCTGGTACATAGCCCTCTGCCTTTTCATCTTGTCTATCATTCTGTGAATGTGGTTTTTGTTCCACAGGCTACAGGATTGTAGTTCTTCTTGCTTTTGCTGTCTGCCCTCTCAGTATATTCTTAATATGTTATGCATGTAGGCAGTGTTGTTCCTCAGTACAAGTACTGCTGTTAGTAGTCATTGCAGGAAACTGCTTTAATCCTTTGGGATCTGCTAGTGTTGGAGGCTCTCCTGCAGAGGCGGGGGGTGGCTGTGGCTCACCATGAGGACAAGGACACTGGCAGCAGAAGTTCTGGGATGTGACGTGAGCCCTCCCAGAGTCCGCCATTAGCCCCACAAAAGAGATTTAGGTTTTTTTTGATGTCTAGGAAACGCTGCAGGACAAAGTAGAGTAATACTGGGTTTAAAACACAAACTTTTTTTTCAAAAGGCTTGTTTTGTATTGAAACAAAGATTGTTTTGATATAAACTGAATTGTGTGTGAAAAATATATATAGTGTCTACTGCTATGAAAAGAGATGTGTAATTTTCAAATGTAGTAACAAACTATGTCACCTTTTTGAAAAATGGGTCATTTCTATAATGAGTTTATGTCAACAAAAAGTGCCAGATGGGTAAGTCTAAGGAGTGAAATACTGTTTGTCCACCTATTTGCATCCTATTTTTGATCTTTAAAAACAGACTGAAGTGACATGTGCGTGGTATGATCCTGTGGCTCTGCTATCTCTGACACCTTTCCTCATATGTACTTCTCAATAAGAAGGATATCAGAAAAAAAAATTTCTATTCATTGTAAGCAGCATCAGTACCTCTGTAAATGCTATGGGAAAGAAAAGTTAAAAAATAAAAACTCTGGACTTCTCACACAAAGCCCTTATTTCCTAGACATTCACATTTTCTTCTGCTTTGCCTAGAGATAACAGATGGCTAGATGGTGATATGGGATGCTAATTAGGCTGCTGTGTTTTTCAGCTAACCTTAGGTAGACACAGTCCTTTGAGGGCTGATTACCACCATGCCATTTAAAAATGCTAGCAGCTAACCATTAAACACCCTTTCATAATGAACTTTTTATAAACAATAAAACCATGATTAACTCTAGTATAAAAAAAAAACCCTGTATCAGCAAGACAGTAATGAAATGCACTGTGGCATTATAAGAGTGATTTCAAGTTTTAACTGAGCTCCAGAACTAGTAGGTACAAAAAATAAAAACTAGTATGTAGCATTTTTATATGATTCATTGAACTCTCTATAATGTGGTGACACAAACGGAACTCCAGTGGCAGTAGACAGATTCTCCAGGGGCAAAGTTAAGAGATGGGAACATTGAGTCTAACTCAGTCATCTTGAATAAAACATTGAAAGCTGGAGGGAAAGAACATGCACATAGTCTTTGGTAGGATGCGTTAGGAAAGAACTAGGATTACATTCATGAATAGGTAATGATATTCTATACAAAGGAACATTTATATCCAATTAGAGTATGCAAGTTTTTAATATACCACCAGAATTGTAAATGATATTTACATCAGTATTTTTATAGCATCTTATATTTATTAATTGATAAAAATATTCATGTTATACATAGAAAACATACTTATTTCAAAAATTGCTACATGTTGAAATGTAATGTCTTTTCCAGAGCCCAAAACAATATTTTTTAATAAACATGAAAAAAATTTTTTTGAGAGTTGAGATGAAATTATTTAAAATTTAAGCTTGAACTCAGATCTAAATAACATTTACATATGCAGAGTTGTTGCAAATCTGACACTGAATGTTAGCCTAATATCTGAATCACTGCTGATTTAGTAGTAGTATTAAATGACCTCAAGTCTGCCATACAATGTAATTATCTGCCCGGAAGAAAGAGCAGAGTAAGGAAGTTAAAAGAAAACTTTCTGGAATTAAAATCCCTGGTTCAAATTCTGTTCCTACCATTTGTTATCCTTGTGAAATTGCTCAGATTCCGTAATCCAATTTAACTTCACTGTCCTTGAGGGACTTAACTCTATATGGCTTATGTGAAAACTAAATAAGACAATTCACATTAAATATTTAACTCTCAGCCTAGAACATGGTAAATAGTCTATAGATGATGCTAAGTATTATTATTATCATCATTGCCTTTGGAGGGATGTGAGAGGTAAAATTATGTGTAAGTGTAATATGTATTCTAATAGTAAACACAGATTAGAAAAATAATGTTTTCTTGGAATTTTATAAAAATTCCTTCTATGATTGATGTATTTTGGTATGTGTTTGGTGGTGGTGTTCAATAAGAATTAAAAAGAATTAGAAAAATTTAAATATACATTAACTGGATTTGGATTAGGAAAAACCTTTCTTTCTTCCCAGGGTACTAAGAAAACAGGCCACTTTTCAGTAGACTTGCATTGGACATATTGAGCTATGTTTCCAATATATGGAAAATTTCAATGGTCGGATGTGTTTTAATTTATATTTCCTATCTGTGTTAATATGCTCTCCTTCTAAGACTTGTGTTGCTATATCAAACACAATTTGACCAATATCCACTGAAGGCCAAACCTATGGGATCTAAGAGAGTTGATAAATAGCTTATCTTTTTATAACTTTGGAATAAATTCATTGAAATCAGGAAATTAGGGATTCAGTTCTACATTAGCACCAGTATTTTATCTGTGGAGTCTAAAGGAGAATTTGCCTTCCAGTGTATCTTTTTTTATATATTGATATATAAATTGTATACATGTAAGTATACATATATATTAAATATGTTAATGTGTTTCCTATTTTAAATTAAATTAGTGTATGCTAACACAGAATTTCATTGTTTCAAGTGAAATTTCACATGTTATCTCATTTTATTTTCCATAGGATTATTACCCGTGTTCCAAGATGATTTATTTGAGAAATTCTACCCCATTTTAGAGATTAGATTTCTCTGAGAGGTACAGCTTCATTTTTAAGATAATTATAGCTCAAAGGAGCTAAATGACTTTTCCAAAGAAACAGTAAATTAGGGGCAAACCCACAATTACAGTCCAAATGTTTTTAGTTCCATACTATTCTTATATTGTGTAATAATATTCATGAAATACCTCAAAGCTTGAGAAAATTGCTTACCTTCTCTTTATATGTCACTTGTTTACTCTATGCGTCATCCACTCTTCTTGATATTTTTCAGTTATTTAGAAATTTTGATCAATACAAAACTCACAAGAAATTTACTAATTTACTTCTTTAAAAAAAAAGAGAAAAATTTAAAAATAGGCTCAGACTGATATTCAGTCCAGTCCAGGATTCTGAGTTTGACAGTAATACCAAGAAGCAACTGAAGAGTATGGTGTTTTTTATGAAAATGTTCAAAGATCTTTAACTTCAACTTTTCTATGAAATTAGCATAATATGAATATATCTTTTCTCTGTTTCTTTGTGTTGTGACTATATTTATAATAAGCATGTAAGAAATGCTTACAAATAAATGACTACTTACTTTGGCTTCCAGTCACCATTTAAAAAATTCACCCTGCCAGTTAGTTAGGTTCTGAGGTTTGGTGAACTTGACAATTAGTAAGACTCAATCTCTGACTTTAAGGGACTTAAATCTAGTGCAATTGAGGAGATTTAGACATATTTTTGTGATGCAATGATTTAGGAATATTAATGACGAGTGTAGTAAATTTGTCAGCAGGCACACTAATAAGTAGACTGCTGTACCAGCTAAGATAAGATATCAGGATTCAAACTCTAGTTGTGGTAGTGCAATGGAAAAAGAAGGATCATATTAAGGGTCATTTTACATAACTTTTAATCCATCTCATGAATGTTTAGTTAAGCCTTGTTTGTTTCTTGTTTGTCTGTTCCCCGAGGGGAACATGTATTCTAGCATTTCCCCCTACATTACCAAAAAATAACCTTTAGACATGAAGGAAAAAAAAATTGTCTGATTTCCAGTTGTTTTACCTTTAATTTTTAATTTTGATAATTCCAGACTTACATTAAAATTACAATAATAGTATAGAGAACTCATATTTTCCAAATACTTTCCAAATTTACTCTTTGTCACATTTATTTTATCATTTTACTCCTTACATACACACAGATACATACGTGTACAGACACACATATACATACGTACAGACACACAAACTTTTTTTTTTGAGAACTTTTTGAGAATGAATTGTAGATATGTTGTCTCTTTCCCTGTAAATACTTCTCTGTGTGTTTCCTTAAAACTAGGACAGTATCAGCACAGGGAACTCTACTCAATATTCTGTAATGGCCTATATGGGAAAATAATCTAGAAAAGGAAGCCACTAGGCTTCCCTGGTGGCGCAGTGTTAAGAATCTGTCTGCCAATGCAGGAGACATGGGTTTGAGCCGTAGTCCGGGAAGATTCCCACATGCCACGGAACAACTAAGCCCGTGAGCCACAACTACTGAAGCCCGTGCGCCCAGATCCTGTGCTCCACAACAAGAGAAGCCACCGCAATGAGAAGCCCGCCCACAGCAACGAAGAGTAGCTCCCGCTCACCACAACCAGAGAAAAGCCCGTATGCAGCAACAAAGACCCAACGCAGCCAAAAAAAGAAAAAAAAAAAAAAATATATATATATATATATATATATACACATATGGATATGTATAACCGATTCAATTGGCTGTACACCAGAAACACAACATTGTAAATCAACTACAATAAAAATTTAAAAAACAAACAAACTAGGACAGTATCCTACCTAACCACCATACAATTATCAAATTTTCTCATATGTTTCAATGTTTCCAGTCTAGTCTTCAGCCACTCAATAGTCATTCTCAGGATAAGTTCTGTTTTTCCTCATCTTTTCTGTGCTTACCCATTTATTTATTATTTCATAAGTTTGGATTTCTATGTATAAACTTCTACCTAACTTCCCATGAATGATTCCTGGCCCTAAATAGGACCATGACCACTCCTAACACATTCCACAGAAAAATCTACCCTGACAAGTAGAGACTCTGAGCTCTCCATTGAAGACTGTGAAATGGAACCCATAGTCATCTGACCAGAAATGATGCTTCAGCCTCTGTGGGTTTCACCTGCCTTAGGGAGGAAGGCTTTTCCCACAATAGTGTCCTTGAAGAGGAACTATGCGAAACCCTGTGCCCTTGAGCCTAAAAAAGGGAAGTAAGGAAGGTGATTTACTCAGTGAAAGTCCAACTGCTGCCATAGGAAAAAGTTTTTTGTGGAAGAGAGTATGGTAAAGATATGCTATTTTTGTTCTCTCTATCATTCCACACCCTCCCAACCCTGAGAATTATTTTCATAATAAAACCAAAAGAAAATATTGCAAATGCAAACAGTAATGGTCTCTTAAAGAAAGCTCCTTTAAAAATGCAAATACAAAATATAACTATTTATATATCTATACAGCACATATTCTCAATAATCTGTAACATGAATAATTATACTTTAAACATGCATCTTATATAAATGTATTCTTCAATAGCAGAATATATCTTTCTCTATTTAAACATGATGTAACTATTCACATATTTATACAGGATATATTCTAAACACTGTGTAGCTTGAATAATTATACATTAAGCATGTACTTTACATAAATGTTTTCCACTGGTAAAACACCATACCTATATAAAAATGAGTGTAATGCCCTTTCTCATACAGTTATACATGAGTTTTTAGTTGTTTTTAAGGTAGGGAGAGAGTACCTGTGGAACTGGTTATAGTCAGAAATCAGTTCATGTATTATGTCTATTGTGCTTAGTGTCTAAGTCTATTAATTTGATTCTAATGTCTGACTTGTTGGAATATCTTAGAAACTAGTCTTCTCACTCCCAATTTGTATGCCGTTAATTGGTAGCTACATTTCATTGCAAGAAATAAAATAATGGTCTCGAGTGTGATGCTGCTTTTAGATGTTCCTACTATTTGAGTTCACAAAACTTTAATTCACCAATTTATGACTAGGTTGTATAATAAAGTTGATAGGGAAAAACACCTCTTTTCTTACCTATTTTCTACATAGAGAAATGAAGTATTTCATATCATTTTACTTTAAAAATAACTCATGTATATGGTGTTGAAAGTGCCCAGTATCTTGACTGTGGTGGTGGATACAAGAAACTACACATGTGATAAAATTTCATAGAACATAAAAACACACAGAGACACACAGCAAAATGATTACAAGTAAAACAGAGTACATCTGAATAGATCAGAGTATTGTATCAATATCAATATCTTGGTTGTGATATTACAGTAAAGGATTGCAAAATGTTACCATTCGGGGAAACTGAGCAAAATGTATAATGAATCTCCTTGTACTATTTCTTGAAACTTCATGAAAATCTAAAATTATTCCAACAAAATTTTTAATTAAAAAAAAAAACTTTGTGTTACTCTTAAACAACTTTGTTCCTGTTGAATATAACTAAGAAAACTTTTTGACATCACGTACATATTTATTTTGTGTCATTTTGAAGTTCATCTCAAGAAATTTTAAATTTATTTAGTTTGCCGTGACACTCTAGGCAAATTAATATCATAAAATATTTATATTCAATATCTGATTATTTAAAATATGACACGACTATTATTTATTATATTTTGGAAGAAAAGTAAAAATGTTCATTTGCCTTTAGTATTGAAGGAATATATTGTATTGCTAATAGGGCTTGTTTTGGGGGGAGAAAGATAGACATTTTCTTTCATGTGTTTTAGTCTCATTTCTCTAGCTTTTTTTCCCTTTGTTTACTTCCCAACTTCTATACCTACATTCCAATCCATTCTCCACAGCACATCTAGAGCAGTCTTTTTTTTAAAATGCAAACTCTTCCACTCCTACTCTGTGCCAAATTTATCAGCAAGTCTTGTGGCAAGAAGCACATTTGCCATGAAGCTAAGGAAGTTTAAGCTTCAGGGTGCCTGAAATGCACGGATTTCTCCCAAGGCCTCATGCTTATTTTTATGTTTTTAATTTTCTGTTCTTATAGAGGGCAAAATATGATTATACTTCAAGTCTCATGAAGCCGGGAGTCAATGTTTTCTGTCATTTTAATTTCTAGGCTCTTTCTCCCATCTTTTTATTTCTCTGTATTGCTAGTGGTACCCTTCCAACCCCTCATTTTCCTTTTGCCTGGATTATATTAATAGCCAAATTATTTTGTCTTCCTGTGCCAAATAGGCCAAACCTCCCTCACATTTTCTAGTTCTAAACCCGTATTCCCCTTCCTTAAAATTGGAGAAGCACCTTCCTCCCTAAAGGTAATGACTTGGATCTTTCCACTTTCTTCTCTCAATCAATTTACTCATTTATCATCCATGTGCTCAAATTTTCCTTCCATTTTAAATTTTTATATGCGTATTTCAACTTATTCTAGTTTGTTTCTTCTCAAACACTGTAGCAGCAACACAACTATGAAGGACAAACAAAAAGTCCTTGGAATTCCTGTCCTTCCTTCAAGAAGAACCCAGCTACTGTTCATGTTACAGACCTTTCCAAGCTAAGCTATGAACAATTTATATTTCTCAGTTCTCACGTCTCCCATTAATTCTTTGAAATTCACTCCCTAGACTATTAATAATCTTTATGCTAAATGCAATGGCTTTTATCAATCCTAGTTTACATTTGCCCTGTGTCATGACTGATTTCTCCCTCAAACACTCTTCCCGTGGCTTCTGTGACTCAACAGAATCCTGGTTTCCTCTTACAGCCTGAGTGTTCCTTTGGGTTCCTATTTCATTTTTCATCACTGAAATGTTCCCATACCATGCATATTTTTCTAACAGACTTTATTTTTAGAGCAGTTTTAGGTTTACAGCAATACTGAGAGGAAAATAAGGAGATTTTTTCATATACTTTCTCTCCCTACATGGCCATAGCCTCTCCTATCATCAACATCCTTCACCAGAATGCCACGTTTGTTACAACCAATGAACCTACATGGTCACATTATTATTATACAATGTCCATAGATTACAGTAGAAATCACTCTTGATCTTGTATATTCTATGAGTTTGGCCATATTTGTAATGACGTGTATCCACCATCATAGAATTATACCTAATGTTTTCACTGATCTAAAAATTCTCTGTGCTCTGCCTGCTCATCCCTCTCTCCTCCCTTACCGCTAACAATCACTGATCTTTTTACTGTCTTCATAGTTTTGTCTTTTGCAGAATCTCATATAGTTGGAATCATACAGTATGTAGCATTTTCAGATCAGTTTCTTTCATTTAGCAATGTGGATTTAGGGATTCTCCATGTCTTTTTATGGCTTGACAACTCATTTCTTTTTAGTGTTGCAAAATATTCTGTTGTCTAGATCTATCACAAATTATCCATTCATCTGCTGAAGAACACCTTAGTTGCTTTCAAGTTTTGGAAATTATGAGCAAAGTTGCTATAAACATTTGTGTGCAGGTTTCTGTGTGGACATGTTTTCAAATCCTTTGAGTAAATACCAAGGAGCATGATTGCTGGATCATATGGTAAGAGTATGTTTAATTTTGTGAGAAACTACCAAACTGTCTTTCAATGTTGCTATACCATTTTACATTCTTACCAGTAAATGAATGAGAGTTCCTGTTGCTCCTCATCCTTGTCAGCATTTGGTGTTGCCGGTGTTCTGGATTTTAGCCATTCTAATAGGTGTGTAGTTATATCTCAGTGTTTTAATATGTATTTCTCTGATGACATATGATGTGGATCTTTTTATTTGCCATCTTCTTTGATAAAGAGTGTGTTAAGGTCTTTGGTCCATTTTTTAATGCAGTTGTTTGTGCTCCTACTGTTGAGTTTTAAGCGTTCTTTGTGTAGTTTAGAAAACAGTACCTTATCAGATATGTCTTTTGCAAATATTTTCTCCTCTTTGTGGTTTGTCTTCTCATTCTCTTGATATCATCTTTTGCAGGACATAAGTTTTTAATTTTAGTGAAGTCCAACTTACTAATCTTTCTTTCATGGAAGGTGGCTTTTGTGTTGTATCTAAAAAGTAATTGCCAAACTCAAAGTCATCTAGGTTTTCTCCTATGTTATCTTCTAGAAGTTTTATAGTTTTGCATTTTACATTCAGGTCAGTGATACTTTGGGGATTTGTTTATTGAAGAGTATAAGGTTTGTGTCTAGCTTCTTTCTGTGTGTGTGTGTGTGTGTGTGTGTGTGTGTGTGTGTGTGCCCAATTGTTCCAGTACCATTTGTTGAAAAAACTATCTTTGCTCCCTTGTATTGTTTTTACTCCTTTGTCAAAGATCAGCTGACCATATTTGTGTTGGTATATTTCTGGGCTCTGTATTTTGTCCCACTGATCTATTTTTTCACCAGTACCACACTGTCTTGATTACTGTAGCTTACTCTGCACAAACTACTTAACACAGCATTCACCCTTATGATATCAAAAACACCCATATGCTTATTTATTTATTCAGCTAGTGTACATTGAACACCTACTTTGTCAGAAGTATTGTGTTTGGTAATGGGAATACAATTTGAAAAAAAAGTGATGTGTTCATTAATCCCAATCAAATAAGTATATGAGTAAATTGCCAAATACAATCTGTGATCATTGTTATGTAGGAAAAGTGCACTAGACTCAGTGAATATATCAAAGTTAGAATTGATATGGGAAGGGTTTTTTGGGGGGACATATATTTGAGATAAGCTCACAAGCAACAGCAGGAATTAACTTATTAAAAGGAAGATAGAATATTGTAGGCAGTGATGACAGCAGAATAAAAGTCCTGAAGCAGTATATAGGGCTCTTAAAATTTTGGCCGTCTATCATAAATTGCAGACTGTTTTGTAATAGCCCTTTAATTTACTTATGGAGGATTATCTCCCCTCCTCTGTAAGGTGTTAGCAGTGTTGTTGAACAAGTTTTCCTTCTTCCCCTTGCTAGGGAATGTATATGTACTCCAAGTTAGGCCAGTCACATGTTCTCTTCTGGAAACATGAATTTTGAACAGATTTTTTTAAAATATGAAAATAAAATTGGAGCTCATTCATTCTTGTATGGACACTGATATGAAACTGTTGAATTGATTATACTGTGTAGATTCCAGAGAATCACTTTTTTTCTGTTTTATTTTGCACCTGTTTCCCTGGCCTTCTTGTCAGTTCTGTGAGCTCTCCCATATAGTTTGTGATAATTTATTTTTCTGCTGAAGGTAGCTCAATTCAGTTTCAGTTCTTTACATTGAAAAATCCCTAGTGATATATATATATAGAGGAGCATGTAATTTTTGAATGAAAAATTGGTCATTGTGGGTGAAATGAAAGAAAGAAGGAGTGAAACAAGATAAAATTAGGGCATAGGCAAGTATAGGTAATACCCAGTTTTAGACCAGTTTAAGGATTAAGTCTTTATCCTAAGATCACAGGGTTGCCATTATTATAAAATGTGTAAGCAGAAGAGCTACATGATCAGGTTCATATTTTAAAAACATAGCTCTAGATTCAGTTAGGAAAATACAATGTGAAGAGAAAGAGTAAAGATAAGACCATTTAGGAAACTATCACATTAAAATAAAAGTTGAGAAGGAGAAAGCAGATGGATTTCATAAGTATTTAGATAATAAAGCTGTCAGATCAGTCTCTCATGGTAGCAGAAAGGAGAGGTGAGTATGTAGGAGGAAACCCCTAAATGTCAGAGATGGCTTTCAGGAAAGAGTGCATTAAAAGTCTCCGGCTTATAGAACTGGATGTTTAGAAATGCCATTTGTAATGAAACAGGGAATAATGGATGATAATTAGATTTAGGTAAAAGAATATTTTGGGTTAGGCATTGAATTTACTAAATTATTAGTGATTTTGAGACATAAAAGAAGTCCAGAAGGCATTAACAATTTGTACCTGAGGCCTGGGAAATAGTTTTGGGGGTCATCTCCAGCCTACACTTTTCTGAGTCCCAGATGCATGTAGCCAACTTCTTATTTGGCATCTCTAATTGGAGGCCTACAATGCACCTCAAACACTATTTGTTAAAAAAAATGAACTGTGTTTGCCACCCCTCAAAAATCACACTCTGTTCCTCTTTCATTGTTGCTCATCAAAGTGAAATTTATTACTATTCACTTAGTTGCCAAACCTAGTAACCTAGGGATTATAATTGTTTGTTCTTTCTTCTACAGTTCCATTTCAAAAACAATCAACAAGATCTCTCTACACTGAAAATTGCTGTCAAATTAAGTTTGATTTTTATATCCTTCTGTCATACCATAATTCTTTGCATTTATTATGCAATTGTGAACATTAAACTTTGCATTTTATCTAGAAGTTGAATATGTTCCAAAGAGTGATATGTGTACTCCTTTTAATGTCAGTCATTATTTTCTCCGGTTTTACTATTGTTATTAGGTTGCTATATTTAAATTTAATGAAGCATTTTTTCTCAATCAGGAAGACCATTGAGATGATACAATTCTATTAGTCTGTGGTGTGAAATCAGAGCAATAAACTTTATTTGGTGTGAGATGAGAAATGATTGAATATGCTTTCTATTCATTAAGTTTCTTTTATTCTTCCTCTCTGATATTTATAAGTGAAGTAAATAATAAAAGGTGTAAGATTTTTTTTTTTCCCCTAATCTTCTCTGTGAACTTCTGATAAAGTGTTAAAGACAAAAGTTCCTGGACAAGGACAATCTGTTCTCTTTTATGATTCCTAGGATTCAACAATATAATACAGAATTCACTTCTGACATCCCATAGTAAGGTCAGTCTTCATCACAATAAGTCTACTCCTCCTAAATATGTACATTTCTTTAAAGAATAAGGTAAGGGACAAAATGAAACAAATTACCATATGTTGCTTAATAAAGCCTAGGTTTTGAAATAGTTATTTCAAATGCCAACATGGGAAATTCAGAAATTTTGTAACCAAATAAAGTAAAAACTAGTGCATGATTTGAAATATATAAAATCCAGATGATATGTCTTCTACTGTTTCTGAATTAACTAGAATAATAAAAAACAAACAAAAATCTTAATTTTTATGCAACTGTTTCTCATTTTTCTCTAAGCAAACAAGCAAAAGGTATTTAGTTCAGTGGATGAAAACATTTTGAAAATTATTCATTCACTGAACTAAATATTTTTAGTTCAATAGCCTTGCATACTGCACCTTTTAGAGTGTCTTTCACATGCTAAGTATTTCTTAGATTTGATCCATGAACCACTGCACTTACTTAAAAAGAAATAAAATCAGACTTCTGATCCCTGCCCAAAACATATTATAACAGAACTTATAGGTACAGAGCCTAAGAATGCATTTAAATAGCGCTGTTTAGTGATGCTAGTAGTCTTTAAGTTTTAGAACTAGTGCTGAGAAGACTAACAAAAAGTTATTTTTTGGTCATTCTGAGAGTAATACATAGAGTAATCAACAAGCAAGAAAAGGAGTTATCAAGCTTACATTACTAAGAAGTAAAACTGATAATGATAAAAGCAATATTTTGGACTTGAAATCTAGTGGCCTTCCAAATGAATGCAAATTTCATGGTGAACATAATTTTTCCAAAGAGAGAAGGAAAACCTAATAGAACATATGTCGGTGTTAAATTTTACGTTTTTTGCCCAGTTTTTTCTTTCGCCTTTCCAACATATAATGTAATTTTCATAGCCATAATATAGATGTTTTAAAAGTATTGATTATTATACAATATTCTATATTAATTTCAATCTTCATTATTCATTTGTATGTGCAAATAGAGTACATTTAAATAAATAAATTTAGAAAGATAGGTCCCGCTTTTGTCATAGTGTAGTGAATTGATTTTGACCAACCAAATATTTTAAGAGACTAGATTATATATAATGCAGCGTTTTTGCATCCTCACATATAAATTAATCCTCTAATATATATTTTATCATTAAGATTAAAATTTAAATTAAGAAATAGATATTAAGAAGAAAATCTGGTCAGCCTATTTGCTTCATTCTGGGAAAAGAAGTAGCTAATTACCTTTCTATGAAATGTACTGAAGTAGTTAGTGATTTCACCCTTTTTTTTGGTAATTAAACTACTTTAAGAAAACAAGCTATAAAGTGTTTCTTGTTAGTGCATGCCTGTCACTCATATTCTAAGGTTCAGCAAATGGTGACCAGGGGGCTAAATCCAGCATGCTGCCTGTTTTTTTTTTCTGTAAGTCAGGTTTTATTGGATAGCAGACACAACCATTTGTGTATGTATGTTTATGGCTAGTTTCATGATTCAACTCCAGAACTGAGTAGTTGTCACAGAGACAGTATGGCCAACAAACCCTAAAATATTTACCATCTGGCTCTTTATAGAAAAGTTTTCCAATCTCTGTGGGGTATATCTAGAGTATTGAACAGCTGAAGCAGATCAATTTTTATTTCTTCCTATTATGACACATGTATATTCAGTAATAACTGTGAAATGAACTGAAAATAATGGCTAGAAAGTAAATGCAGGCAGTGAAGTCTTTGTTTTGTTTTACTTTATTTTTATATTCATGCCAGTAGAAAAATAATTAAGTAAAAAAATTTTAAAGTAAACAATGAAATAGTATATCATAACACACAAAAAAGGAAAGAGTACTACTTTACTTTTCCATTCATTTAATTTATTTTAAACTGGGAAAATATCTACCTACAATCAATCCATCACAGCCATCAAAAAACAGCTTCACAATAATTCATAAGTGAATTTTAACAAAACTGGAATATCTCTGAAAGATATATTTTAGGCAAATAGCAAATTGTACCACTGATGCATGTTTTCTTAGTTTCACCAAACACAGAGGGTAAAAAGAAGGAGAAATTTAAATGTTAAAGAAATTACTAAAATAATCTTTAGCAAAGGAAAATATTGCACCCACAGTTTCCACTCACTGCTTTAAATTTTAAACACATGTAAAACCACCATGTGGACTCAGAATAAAAATTAAGTTACACAAATTTTGTTTCTTTGTCTTTACAATCACTGTGTGATCATTGTTTACTTCTAATCTATTATTTAAACACTGGAATACCACAGGAGCTGGAGACACACTGTGCCCAAAGCAAGACTGAATGATTTTGAACTGCTATGAATTTGTTCTTGAATGAGTGTGCTATTCTTCTAGGTAGAATACAAAGTTTTTTTAAAGTATAAGTAATAAAAATGTGTTAGTTTTAAGGTTATATATATTTTGAAACTCAAGAGTAACTTTAGCAATTATGTAGCAATTATTTAAGTTCTCTACACACTGCACCTTCTCATCACCTACACTGCTGTAGACAGCTCCTGTCTCCTATCACCCTGTCTATTTTCTGCTGAATCTTTGCAAGTGTCTGTATTTTCTTACCATTTTCCTTTTTAGCTCTTTAATATTTATTTTTCTTTACCTACAAAATGAATAAATCTGCCATAAATCCTAAATGTTCTTCCTTTTCATTCCATGTCCTTTCCTTTTCCACTTCCTTTTCAAATTTCCAACCCCAACACGTGTCATTTCATTTATTGGTCCTTTATCAACCTTCACAGGCAGAACTAGCAGCTTTCTCCTTGTTCCTCCAACACTTCATTCATACTGCAAACATACTAGTTGTCATATTAAGACCATTCTCTCTCTCTCTTTCTCTCTTTTTGCCTTCTGAGGCTAGATAATGTGCTATGAGCAAATGGTCTTCACCAGAGCCAATGCAGTGCTTAGACTATAAATAGGCACTTGGGAAAATTTCTGGAGATAAATGGAATCAATCTGTGAAAAGATTTCAAGTTGATGTTATGGTGGCAATTATACCTCTCTAATTTGCAGTATTGAATCTTTAATTTTATAGCAATAGAAGTTGCTACATATTTGAAAAGATAATGTACCTCTTGAATTCTGTTTGAAGAATAAGAAACAGCACAAACCCCAAAAAACAAAAGAAATTTCTTAGCTTCTTATTCTAATTCAGTACTCCCAAATTTTCTTTTTTTACCAGCTGAGAAACTTGTGTTAAAACTTTTGCCATGGGCTTCCCTGGTGGCGCAGTGGTTGAGAGTCCACCTGCCGATGCAGGGGACACGGGTTCGTGCCCCGGTCCGGGAAGATCCCACATGCCGCGGAGCGGCTGGTCCCGTGAGCCATGGCCACTGAGCCTGCGCGTCCGGAGCCTGTGCTCCTCAACGGGAGAGGCCACAACAGTGAGAGGCCCGTGTACCACCAAAAAAAAAAAAAAAAAAGTTTTTGCCATGAACACATATTTATTCTGTTAATTATAGGTGACAATATTAATAATAACTATTTAATTATAAGTAGTAGTATTATTGAATATGTTTATTATGTATATAGGTGGCTGCATTCATTTTTTAAATAATTTAAAATAATTTTATTCAGGTAACTTTACTGATGCCTATTTAGGAATTCCATGAACAAATGGGAAGAAAGTAATTACTTGGCTACAAGAAATTATGTATCATTAAAATAGTACAGACTTATTATGTATTAGGAACATGGAATAAAATGATGCTTATTATGGAAAAAATAAAGGAAAAATACCATTTCCTTATTGTTTTAGAAGCTTATAATTTACTTGATTTTTTTTTTTTCTGGAATTCATTTTGTCAAATTCTCTGTTCTTATCTCCTTTGTTATCCCTTATTTTCCTTGGAGAATAAGGTGAGATATTTTCTTTTAGATGGTAAAGATGAAAAGAGATAAGAATACTCTGTTACCATTGGTATCCCAGCCCTGGTCTAATTGTGAAAACTAATTTATAATAATGTCTTACCATTTGGCCTAAAATATATTTTTTTTCTTTCTGAAATATATATCTATCTAAATCTAGAGAATGTAGAAACAAACAAAAACAGATCTGTCTTTGGATTATGCTAGAATATTAGGGAACTATGTCACTTTAATGCTCAAAACAATCCATTTCCTTGAATTGTACTTTGGTGTTTTTCCATAGCCTGTACTGAGGGAAATGTGATTTCATGTTTTCACTTTACAAATAAGGTAGAAGATTCAGCAGGTAGAAAGTTGGTAAGGTCATAGTTGAACTCAACAGCATCATTAATCAACAGGACATAATTGACATCTATAGACTACTTCAACAACAGCACAATACACATTCTTTTCAAGTTCACATAGCGCATGCAGGAAGATATATTGTATTTTTGGACATAAGACACATCTCAACAAACTAAAAAAATAGAAACCATACAATGTCTGCTCTCAGATGTTCCCTCAGAGGGAATACTTTCTAACTCATTCTATGAGGCCAGTGTTAGCCAAATATCGAAACCAAAGATATTACGAGAAAACTAAAGACTTAGATTTCTCCTGAACATACCTGCAAAAATCCTCAAAAAAAATTAGCAAATTGAATCCAACAATGTATAAAAAGAATTATACACCATGACCAAATGGGATTTATCCCAGGTATGCAAGGCTACTTCAACAGTCCAAAATCAATTAATGTAATACATCACATCAATAAGATAAAAAAGAAAGTCACACAGTCACATCAATAGATGCAGAAAAAGTATTGGACATAATCCAACACCGATGCATGATAAAAACTCTCACTAAACTAGGAATAAAAGGGAACTTCCTCAACTTGATAAGAAATATGTACCAAAAATGCTACAGCTAACATCGCATGTAATGGTGAGAACTTTGAAGTTTTCTCACTAAGATCAGGTGAGAACATATTTTCTTACCACTTCTTTTCAACGTTGTGCTTGAAATTCTAGCTAATGCAGTAGGAAACAAGAAAAGGAAATAAAAGGTATACACATTGGAAAGAAAGAAATAAAACTGTCTTTGTTTGAAGATGACAAGATCATCTATGTAGAAAATCCAGAAGAATTGATCAAAAACTCCTGGAACTAACAAGCAATTACAGCCAGGTTGTACGATACAAGGTTAACAAGCAAAAGTCAATTGTTTTTCTATATACCAGTAATGAACAAGTGGAATTTGAAATTAAGAACACAATACCGGGCTTCCCTGGTGGCGCAGTGGTTGAGAGTCTGCCTGCCAATGCAGGGGACGCGGGTTCGTGCCCCGGGCCGGGAGGATCCCCCATGCCGCGGAGCAGCTGGGCTCATGAGCCAGGGCCGCTGAGCCTGCGCGCCCGAAGCCTGTGCTCCGCAACAGGAGAGGTCACGGCAGTGAGAGGCCCGCGTACCGCAAAAAAAAAAAAAGAGTAAAAAAAAAACCACAATACCGTTTATATTGACACCCCCCAAAATGCATACTTCAGTATAAATCTTATCTGATGCTTGTTGTGTCTCTTCAAATTGTGGGTGTTTTTTTTTTTTTTTTTTTTTACCATTTTGGTATGCTTTATAATTCTTTCTTGATGGCCTGACATGATGGGCTGGGTAAAAGGAGCTGATGCAGACAGGCCTTTGTGGTAGTAAGATGTGGCGGGAGGGGAAACATTCTATAGTCCTATAATTAAATCTCAGTTTTTACTTAAGCCTAAACCTCTGGACTGTGAACATAACAAATGTTTTCAAAATTTTTTCCCCTTCCTCCGTAGGTGGGATAGGATGGCTAGAATAGTCCGGAGTTGGGTGTTTCCTTTCCCCAGCTCAGTTAGCCTATTGGGTTAGGCTTTGGTTAACTAGTTTCCCCTGAGAGCAGTCCTTGTTAAGAACAGCTGTGCTCTGGCGTTTTTCAAAATGGTTCCTTTCCCCTCCACTACTGAAAGCCTGAGGGAATTTTTCTCTGACATTTACTGTGGAGTCAGTTGAAGCTGTAAGAGGTGAATCTCACAATATTATAGGGGTTCCCCCTGTTAATTGGGTATCCCAGAGTTTTTAATCTCAGAGGTACCTACGCTGAATCTCCAGCAATTACAGTTCGGGTTTTCCTAACCCGGCATGGGTTCCCGTGGTGGTTTCCTCTCAGGTAAGTCATGATTTTCCGTATTTGTCTGTCTGCCCGTCTCACCAATCTTGGGGGCAGCAGTTTGCCCTGTGTTCAGACCTTTCTAGTGGACCCAACCCTTTCTAGTTGTTGATTTTTCAGTTTGTTCAGCTTTTTACTTGTTAGGAGAGAGTGGCAGCTTTCAGGCTCCTTACATGTGGAAACAAAAAATGGAAGTTTAATTTCTTCTTGAGATGTTAATATGTATAACTTAGGAAAAGGGAATTTGGCTACAGTGTATGTTAGTTATAACAGCCATTAAGTAATAATGACAGCAGCCATTATTTAGTGAGCACTATTTTAAGCCAGGCACTGTGGTAAGTGCTTTCCCTGGGGTTTCCTATTAATAGAAATAGTGATACACCTGCTCTGAAAGTTCTCTTGTTTGAGGTTAAAGTGAACAAACTTACTTTTAATACAATTTTGCAGTATTGTAATAAGAAATCATAAAATCAAATTTTAATTTCATTAATAAGGGAGCAACCGTCTTGTAGAGAGAGTTACACATAGTTTTTCTGAAAGTGTCAAACTTGTTCCAAGTCATTTCATTTAAAGTAGATTGTTCAACATTAAAACCTTGGTAACTAGCTCATGGCAATGCATTTATCATACTATGTTCTTATTAAAAATATTTGCCTAGCAAGATTAACGTGTCACTTAGACGATAAATCAGAATCAATCTTTGCCCTCAAACCTAATACACCTCTCCGTAAAGTAGAATGTAACTGGAAAATACTTACCACTATGGAAAAAACAAACAAATAAACAACAAAAACAAATATCTCCTAGAACACTTGCTTCTGACCACGTTTTGTTAAATGCTGCTTAACAATCTTTGCAAATATTATAAGCTTTGATAATATACCATGGTGATTTCCTAATGAAAGTGATTTTTTTTCAGTGTCAAACTGCAAATCATATATTTAACTCAGATCACATGCATTCTGTTGATAAAAATATCTGTGTTCATAAAAGCGATCTTGGGGGAAGAGAATTCATAGAACTATTTCTATACTTGCTTTCTTTATGCATTAATATTTACATACATTATGGAGCTTACATAAATGATCCCAATAATTTGCAGTAATATAAAAAGTTCAATATACTTCATTGGGTAATATATGCCTGTGGAAATAATTTTCTGAGGCCTAAAATGATATAGTTCATTGGTGTCCAAAAGCAAATGTTTCTTTTTCTTTTACTCCTTTCATATAAATAAAATGTGTTTAATATAAAAATAACACTTAAATGTAACAGTGTTTTAAATCTATAAACTTTTATCTTGTTCTGTGCCATGTTACTGTCCCTAATCACCACCCATCCAACATTAATCAAAAATACTGCTCAAAACATGTTGGAAGAAAAAAAGATGGAAAATATGAAGATAATAGACAAAAATAGCTAATAACTCCCTCCCTCCCCCCTGCCCAAAAAGCCAGCAGTGACCAAAATAAATAAGAATGTTGTGACTTATCTTCTTTTCAATTATTCTTAATAAAACAAACAACTGGCTACTTTATGTGCTTTGCAGATGGTTCAGTAGTGGCTCACATACAGAGCAGATGTATATCACTAGGACACAGGTCTATACACTGATTCTTATTTGCCTGCAGTCCTCAAGTATTTAAGGAAATAAGTATCTTAGAATTAAACTTTTACATGCACACAGAGATACACGCTAGTTTTCATTATCCTGTATTTCAACATTGCCAGATATTTTGCTAAAACAATTAGAAAGAACACTTTGTTGAAATAAGTAGAGATTTAAACAAAACACTTCTACAGAGTGAGTGTCCACCTGCACAAACATATGCATTTTTTAATATTTTTGTCCATCTCTGTGCATGTTGTAATTTTCTACATCTAAAATCTCTTCACATTGGAATTTTCAAAACATGCAAACCACCTCTTTGTGCCTGGAAGCTTGATGCTGATCTTCTAGCTTCATGTCTTTTTCATTCCTCACCCCAATCACAATCAAATTCTTCATTCAGTTCTGTGATTGGCTTGAGAACAATTTGGATTGAAATCAGACGAGCAACACAGATGGTATCTAATGTTGCATCTCAGTTTTTGGCTTGACTGTGTAAGCTGCTTACTCAGTGGTAGAGGAGAAGGGGAAAACTGCTGACAAATGACACTATTAGGACCATCACAACCAAGCTAGACTGGCACCAGTAGAGTGCTCAACAATCTGTTTTACATCTCTGTGTTTCTAAGTCCATATTATTAAGCAAAGGTGTCCTTTTTACACGTAACATAACACCTGGGACAGGAGCCACTTTTTACTCTTGAGGCGGCTTACTAAGCAGAATGACTTTTAAGGATATTTATATCGAAAGAGAAGCTGCCTTCAAAATATGGAGATTAACTCTATGTTGTAGTAATTATTAACTTCTATTAAATCTCATTTTCTCATTTAAATCTATAATATACATTTATTTGACATATTTTGAAGGCAAAAACATTGTTATATTTAATTGTAGACTCATGCAAGCTAAGGGTGGACATAGAATATCAATAGTTGACTATTGATTTTTAATAGTTATGCATTATGATTCACCATGGATGTCATTTTGAGAAAATGATAGGCATTTCAAAAGGGTATTTCTTTCAAATAAATTATAAGTAGAGTATCTCTTTTCTGATTATGAGATTAATTATATGTAATGCAGAATAGTTTTTTTAAATCAAAAGTACAAAAAAGAAAATACAAGTCAAACATATTTCAATCACACAAAGATGAGTGTTAATTTACTGATACAGTTCCTTTTGTTTTCTTTGCCTATTTCTTAATATGTATGACATATAATGACACTGTTTGTTTAGGAATATTATCTCTATTTTTATTTGTAAGATAAGTTGGAAGGTGAGAGAAATTGGTTGTGAAAATGTAGCAATTTATACATAATATAATAATGGTTGCAACCAGAGTTATGAGAGTCTGAAAATAAATGACTAAATGACTAAAAAGTCAACACTTGTGTTTATCATTTACTAAGAAAATTTTCATATTCATCTCATCTGATTTTGATAGGAACTCTCTGACATACGCATCAAATTTTTCACTTTTAATTTGAGAAACCTCTTTTCTGAAAAGATAAAGAAATTATTCAAGTTGATGTAGCCCATAAATAATTGAAGTCAGAACATGATGTTGATTTTTCCAAATCCAAATACTATGTGCTTTCTCTACACCTTTGTGTAAAAGAAATGAGTAAACTATGTGAATTTTGAAAAATATATCAGCAAAATGAGCTAACTGGTTAAATGCTTTAGGGAGTCCATTAAAGAAAACAATTAAATGTCTCTAATTTTGTGTCTGGAAATTGTACCGTTGGTTGGAATGACTGAAGATAATGAGCTTCTTTCAGTTTTGTAGGTACAATCCAGATTTGATTACTTTCTATTCCACTGAAGTGATTCTACTAATTTTCCTGAAGCTAGGTTATTATAATGGCTTGTAATATTTTTCTGTCTTAGCCAATGAACAATCAGCATAAGTTGCTTTAATGAGCCATTTTTCAAAATGAAAATGATGAAAACTCAAATTGATCAGTTTGCCACAAAAAATTTAGTCTGCTTAAGTGCTGAATTTAAATGTCTTCTATTGGATATTGGAAATTATATAAAAACTTGATAATACCTGATGCCTCTGTTTCAATATATCTTGAAGCTAAAGTTTGATTTTTCCCTCCTCATTAACATTTTAATATTATTTTAAAGAAATATTTCAAAGCAAGTTTTCAATGGCATATGAAATAAAACTTCATTCTCACACAGAAGCTAATATTGTCTGGAATATCTGTCCCTTTTAATAGTTTTTCCATTTACTTATTTCATTGATACTATTTTCATATAATTACAAAGTGAATAATTGGAACAATTATTTGTATAATAGATAAGATTCCCTTTTGTATGAACAATGTATACATTTATTTTAAAATATGTATTTAGAAAATAGAATTAGAGAATTATATTTTATAAGTGGTAATTATCAAAATTAAAATATCTTTATAAATTTATTCTCAAAGGTTTTATTTTCATGAAGCTAAAGGAAGGAATAAGACATTTTTAAATTAAAAATAATTAAGAGAAATTCCCATCAAGGGATTCTGTGGATACTGAGATACATAAGATGTTCAACATCATACTCATCAAGTACAGGTTTCCCCTGCTTTCCAAAAGTAGGGCATTCCTGTGAAAACTTATATAAGCCAAAATAGTGTAAAACAAAGAAACAATAACTTTTATTATAAAAGTGAAAATCCTCTTGGATTTCTTGCAGTTAGCGAAAACAGGTACTAATGTAGATCTTTTGTGAAAAGCATAGTGGTTATGTAAAGTGAACCTTCAAAAAGTGGAGGATACCTGTACTAGCAAATTAAAACATCAAAGAGATATGACTGCACACTTATTAGAATGGCTAAAGTTGACATCACCAGATGTTGGTGATGTGGGGCAATAGAAATTTTCATTCATTTCTGGTGGTAATGCAAAATGGTACAGCCACTCTGGAAGACTGCCAGTTTCTACAAAACTAAGTATGCTCTTACCATAAGAACCAAAAATTGTGCTCCTTGGTATTTACAAAAAGGAACCGAACACTTATGTCCACACAAAAACCTGCACATGAATGTTTACAGTATGTTTACTTATAATTGTCAAAACTTGACAGCAATTAGGATGTCCTTTAATAGGTGAGTGGATACATAAACTGAGGTACATCCATACAATGGAATATTATTTAGTGATAAAAATAAATAAGCTATGAAGCTACAAAAAGACATGGAAGAACTTTAAATGCTAAGTGAAAGAAGCCAGTCTGAAAAGGCTACATACTATATGTTTCCAGCTGTATGATATTCTGGGAAAGGCAAAAGTATGGAGACAGTTTAAAGATCAGTGGTTGATAGGAACACAGTGGAAGGGACAGAGGGATGAATAGGTGGAGCATGGGGGTTTTGGGGGCACTGAAACTACTCTGTATGATACTATAATTGTGTATACATATCATTACACATTTATCAAAATCCATAGAATGTACAACACCAAGAGTGAACCCTAATATAGACTATGGACTTTAATTAATAATAACTGGTTTATCAATTGTAACAAATGTCTAACTAATGCAAGATGTTGCTAATAATATGGGGAAATGTGTGTGGGATTGGTGGTAGGAGGATATATGGAAATTTTGTGTGATTTCTGCTTAATTTTTCTGTAAACCTAAGACTGTTCTAAAATAAATTCTATAAGAAAAATTAGGGGAAACATCATTTTAGGTTAGAGTTAGATTATAAATTCAGTGATCTAGACATATTGTAAAGTTTTTCTTGATATTCCACATCATGTTTCAACAACCTTTGATTGCCCCTGTTTTTCTATTTTTTAAATTGAAATATAGTTGATTTACAATATTTCAGGTATACAGCAAAGTGATTCAGTTGGACTTTTTTTTTAGATACGCGGCCCTCTCACTGTTGTGGCCTCTCCTGTTGCGGAGCACAGGCTCCGGTCGCGATCTTCCCGGACTGGGGCATGAACCTGTGTCGCCTGCATCGGCAGGCGGACTCTCAACCACTGCACCACCAGGGAAGCCCCAGTTGGACTTTCAACCTACACAATTGTAAGCTAACAAATTTGTTTTGTTTTATGTTACTAAGTTTAAATATATACATTTATGTATTCTTTTTCAGATTATTTTCCATTATAGGTTACTATAAGATATTGAATACAGTTCCCTGGGTTATACAGTAGGTCCTTGTAGTTTATCTATTTTATATATAGTAGTGTGTATCTGTTAATCCCAATTCCTAATTTATCCCTCCCCCATCCCTTCCCTTTTGGTAACCATAAATTTGTTTTCTATGTCGTGAGTCTATTTCTGTTTTATAAATAAGTTCATTTGTATCTTTTTTCTTAGATTCCACATATAAACGATATTATATGATATTTGTCTTTCTCTGTCTGACTTCACTTAGTATGATAATCTCTAGGTCCATCTATGTTGCTGCAAATGTCATTATTTCATTCTTTTTAATGGCTGAGTAATATTCCATTATTTTATATATATATATATATATATATATATATATATATACACACACATACATACACATACTACTTCTTCTTTATCCATTCATCTATCAACAGGCATTTTGTTTGCTTCCATGCCTTTGGCTATTGTAAACAGTGCTGCAGTGAACATTGGGGTGCATCTTTTTGAATTAGAGTTTTTGTCTTTTCCAGATATATGCCCAGGAGTGGGATTGATGGATCATGTGGTAACTTTACTTTTAGTTTTTAAGGAACCTCCGTATTGTTCTCCATAGTGGCTGCACCAATTAACATTCTCACCAACAGTGTAGGAGGGTTCCCTTTTCTCCACACCCTCTCCAGCAGTTATTATTTGTAGACTTTTTGGTGATAGCCATTCTGACAAGTGGAAGATGATACCTCATTGAAGTTTTGATTTGCATTTCTCTAGTAATTAGTGATGTTGAATATCTTTTCATGTGACTGTTGGGCATCTCTATATCTTCTTTGTAAAAATGTCTATTTGGGTTTTCTACCCATTTTTTCTTTCTGCTGTTTGTTTTTCTGTTATTGAGCTGTTAGGAACTATTTCTATATTTTGGAAATTAAATCCTTGTCAGTCGCATCATTTGCAAATATGTTCTCTTATTCTGTATGTTGTCTTTTCATTTTGTTTATGGTTTCCTTTGCTGTGCAAAGATTCTAAGTGTAATTAGGTCCCATTGGTTTTTTTTTTTTCTTTTGGCTTTGCAGTACGGCATGTGGGATCTCAGTTCCCCATCCAGGGATTGAACCTGTGCCCCCTGCAGTGGAAGCGTGGCGTCCTAACACTGGACCTCCAGGGAAGTCCCCCCATTGGTTTATTTTCACTTTTGTTTACATTACTCTAGGAGGCTGATCCAAAAGGATATTGCTGTGATTTATGTCAAAGAGTGTGCTGCCTATGTTTTCCTCCAGGAGTTATATAGTATCTGGTGTTACATTTACCTCTTTAATCCATTTTGAATTTATTATTGTATATGGTGTGATAAAATTTCTAATTTTATTCTTTAACATGTATCTGTCCAGTTTTCTGAGCACCATTTATTGAAGAGACTGTCTTTTCTCCACTGTACAGTCTTGCCTCCCTTGTTATAGATTAATGTGCATGGGTTCACTTCTGCGCTTTCTACCCTGTTCCATTGATCTATGTGTCTGTTTTTGTGCCAGTACTATGCTGTTTTGATTACTGTAGCTTTGTAGTATAGTCTGAAGTCAGGGAGCCTGATTCCTCCAGCTCTATTCTTCTTTCTCAAGATAGTTTTGGCTATTCAGGGTCTTTTGTGTTTCCATACAAATTTAAAAAATTTTTGTTCTAGTTCTGTGGAAAATGCCATTGATAATTTTATAGGGATTGCATTGACTTTGTAGATCTCCTTGGGTAGTATGGTCATTTTAACAATATTGATTTTTCCAATTCAAGAATATGGTATATCTTTTCATCTGTTTGTTTCGTCTTCAATTTCTTTTATAAACATCTTACAGTTTCCAGAGTACAGGTCTTTTGCCCCCTTAGGTAGGTTTATTCCTAAGTATTTTGTTCAGTTTCATGTGATGGTAAATGGGATTGTTTCCTTAATTTCTCTTTCTGATATTTCATTGTTAGTGTATAGAAATGCAACAGATTTCTGTATATTCATTTTGTATCCTGCACCTTTACCAAATTAATTATGAGTTCTAGTAGTTTTCTGGTGGCATCATTAGGATTTTCTATGTATAGTATCATGTCATCTACAAACAGTGACAGTTTTATTTCTGCCTCTCCAATTTTTATTCCTTTTATTTATTTTTCTCCTCTGATTGCTGTGGCTAGGACTTCCAAAATTATATTTAATAGAAGTGGTGAGAGTGGGCATCCTTGTCTTGTTCCTGATCTTAGTGGGAATGATTTTAGCCTTTCACCATTAGCTGTGCGTTTGTCATATACAGCCTTTATTATGTTGAGATTTGTTCCCTTCATGCCCACTTTCTGGAGAGTTTTTTTTTAATCATAAATGGATGTTGAATTTTATTGAAAGTTCTTCTGCATCAATTGAGATGATCATATGTTTCTCATTCTTCAATTTGTTGATGTGGTGTATCACACTGATTGATTTGCCAATACTGAATAATCCTTACAGCCCTGGGATAAATCTCACTTGATCATGGTATATGATTCTTTTAATATATTTTGGATTTGGTTTGCTAGTATTTTGTTGAGGATTTTTGCATCTATGTTGATCAGTGGTATTGACCTGTAATTTTCTTTTTTTGTAATATCTTTGCCTAGTTTTGGTATCTAGTTGATGGCAGCTGCATAGAAGGAGTTCAGAAGTGTTCCTTTCCCTGAAATTTTTTGGAATAGTTTCAGAAGGATAGTTGTTATCTCTTTATTAAATGTTTGGTAGAATTCACCTGTGAAGTCTTCTGGTCCTGGACTTTTGTTTTTTGGGAGTTTTTAAATTACTGATTCAATTTCAGTATTGGTAATTCATCTTTTCATATTTTCTATTTCTTCCTGATTCAGTCTTGTGAGATTGTACCTTTCAAGAATTTGTCAGTTTCTTCTAGGTTGTTCATTTTATTGGCATATAGTTGCTCATAATGGTCACTTATGATTCTTTGTATTTCTGTGCAGTCAGTTGTAACTTCTTTTTCATTTCTGATTTTATTGATTTGGGCCATCTCCCTTTTTTTTCTTGATGAATCTGGCTAAAGGTTTATCAATTTTCTTTATCTCAAAAAAACAGCTTTTGGTTTCATCCATCTTTTCTTTTCTACTTTTTTTTTTTTTTTTTTTTAGTCTCTAATTCATTTATTTCTATTCTGAGCTTTATGATTTTTTCTTCTACTAACTTTGGGTTTTGTTTGTTTTTCTTTCTCTAGTTGCTTTAGATATAAGGTTAGGCTGTTTTTTTGAGATTTTTCTTGTTTCCTGAGGTAAACTTGTATTGCTATAAACTTCCCTCTTATAATTGATTTTGCTGCATCCCATAGGTTTTGGATCGTAGTGATTTCATTGTCATTTGTCTCTAGGTATTTTTTGATTTCCTCTTTGATTTCTTCAGTGATACATTGGTTGTTTAGTAGCATATTGTTTAGTGTCCACATGTTCGTGTTTTTTGCAGGTTTTTTTTGTTGTTGATTTCAATACTTATGACATTGCAGTCAGAAAAGATGATTGATATGATTTCAATTTTTTAAATTTACCGAGGCTTGTTTGTGGACTAGCATGTGACCTATCCTGGAGAATGTTCCATGTACACTTAAAAGAATGTGTATCTGCTGCTTTCATATGGAACACTCTATATAAATCAATTAAGTGCATCTGGTCTAATGTGTTATTAAAGGCCTGTGTTTCCTAGTTGATTTTCTGTCATGGTGATATGTCCATTGATGTACTTATGGTGTTAAAGTTCCCCAATATTATTTGTGTTATTGTCAGTTTCTCTTTCTATGTCTGTTAATATTTGCCTTATATATTGTTGCACCCCTATGTTGGGTGCATATATATTTACAATCATTATATCTTCTTCTTGGATTGATCCTTGATCATTATGTAGTGTCCTTCTTTGTCTCTTGTAACAGTCTTTATTTTAAAGTCTATTTTGTCTGATATAAATATTGCTACTCTGGCTTTCTTTTGATTTCCATTTGCATGGAATATCTTTTTCCATCCCCTCACTTTCAGTTTGTATGTGTCTCTAGAACAGAAGTGAATCTCTTGTAGGCAGCATATAAAAGGTCTTGTTTTTGTATCCATTCAGCCAGTATATGTCTTTTGGGTGGAGCATTTAGTCCATTTACATTTAAGGTAATTGTCGACATGTATGTTCTTATTACCATTTTGTTAATTGTTTTAGATTTGTCTTTTTAGGCTTTTTTTCCCTTTGTTTCTTTTGTTCTCTTGTGATTTGATGACTATTTTTGGTAATGTTTGTATTCCTTTTTCTTTTGTGTGTGTACATCCATTATAGATTTTTGTTTTGCAGTTACCGTGAGACTTTTGTATAGCAATCTTAATATATATGATTATTTTAAGTTGCTGATCTCTTAATTTCAAATGTGTCTTAATACCATGCATTTATATTCCCCTCCCCTCATAATTACTATTTTTTGTATCATATTTTACATCTAATTGTTTTGTGTATCACATCTGCTTTTTGTGGATAAAGATGCTTTTCTACTTTTGTCTTTTAACTTCCCTAATAGCCTTTTCTAACTCTTTGCTAAAAACTTGTAACTTCTTGCTCTGTGCCCCAATTCTTTTCTTGAGTTCTTTGATCATCTTTACAATCATGACTGAACTCTTTCTCGGGTAGATTGCCTATTTCCATGTCATTCAGTTCTTTTTTCCAGGGTTTTATCTTGTTCCTTCATCTGGAACATAATTCCTCTGCCACCTCATTTTGTCTAAGTTGCTATTTTTATTTTTATGTATGTGTTAGGTTAACTATGTTTTTTGACCTTGGAGAAGTGGTTCTCTGTAGGAGGTGTCTTATGCATTCCAGCAGTGCACTCCCCTTGGTTACCTAAGCTATATGCTCTTGGGATTCCCTGCAACAGGGCTGTGTGAGTCCTCCTTCTGTTTGGGCAGGCTGACTACGTGGGCAGTCTGGTAGATTTGGTTGGCCCCTAGTCTGGTTGGTTGCCAGGCCCTACCTTGTGCAGGTGCTGCTGTTTAGCAGAACCTGCTCACAAGACAGCTGGTTTCAGACTCCCAGGGGGCCCCAGGGCTGGCTCACTGGTGGTTGAAATCAGGGTCCTGAAGACTCTGGTGCTGTTGCCCTCCCACTGGTGTGTGAAGTCTGATGCTGGGGTTAGTGCCAGACTACTGGCAGGCAATAGTGTTTCCTGGAGTCTGGCTTCAGGTCCAAGGGATCCCAGAGCTCATTTTAGGTCACTGTTGCAGGGGAGGGCCTGTTCCTGACACAGTTAGGTATGGGGTCAGTGTTGTTCTAAAGCTTGTATTGGCCTGCTAGTGGGCAGTGTCAGGACCCTGCTGGTCCCAGGTTAGGTTTGGCCTGCTGTAGGCATTCTGGACCCCAGGCTGTGAGACTGTGTTTTTTTTATGTCTGATGTCTGTCCCCTGGTGGGTGAGGCTGGTCTAGGGGCTTGTGCAGGCTTCCTTGAGGGATTGGCCAGTGCCTGTCCCTTGGTGGGTGGAACTGTTTCTTGGCCTTCTGGTGGGCAGGGCTGTGTGAAGGGGCACGTCTTGAGGCAGCTGTGGGCTCAGGAAGACTTTAGGCAGCCTGCCTGCTGATGGGTGGGGCTGTGTCCCCACCCAGTTAGTTGGTTGGCCTGAGGTATCCTAGCACTGGTGCCTACATGCTCCTTTGTGGGGCCAGGTCTTGGTGCTAACGAGCCAATATAGCAGCTGCTAGGAGTGTTCATGCATTTGAGTGTTCCTCACTATGTCTGCCACCAGTATGTATGTCCCTAGGGTGAGCCACAGCAACCCCCCGCCTCTCCAGGTGACTCTCCAAGACCAGCAGGTAGTGTGGCCCAAACTCCTATCAAATTACTGCTCTTGACCTGGGTCCTGGAGCCTGTGAGATTTTGTGTGTACCCTTTATGAGTGAAGTCTCTATTTCCCCCAGTTCTTTGGGGCTCTTGCAGTTAAGCCCCCAGCCTTCAAAGCCAAATGCTCTGAGGGTTTCTCTTCCCAATGCTAGACCCCTGAGCTGGGGAGCCTGACATGGGGCTCAGAATTCTTACTCCTGTGGGAGAACCTCTGAAATATAATTATTCTCAAGTTTGTTGGTCACCCACTCTGCAGGGTATGAGATTTGATTATATCATCAGCCCCCTCCCCCATGAGTCCTTCTTTATGTCTTTAGTTGTAGAACCTGGTAGGTTCCTTTTTTTTTTTTCATTGTTTGTTTTTCTGCAGAGATGAGCTCAGGGCCTCTCTACTGTCATCTTGGCCCCACCTCCTCTACCCCTGTTTTTCCTATTAGCAAAACTCCTAGAGAGAGTTATCAATATTCATTATCTCCATTCTTCTTCTGTTTTTCCCTTTAACCCATTTCATTCTAACACTTAACCAACTCTTTTCAAAATCTTTATTAATTATATACTGAAAACTACATTGATCAATTTTCAGATCTCATCGGAAATATTTGACACAGAGCAGCATTCCTGATTCCTTGAAATGTTTTCCTTACTTGCCTCCCACAAACTTCTGTTTTTCTTCCTTCCTCACTAGAGTGATCTTCTTAGTCCCATTCACTGGTGCTTCTTCATTTCTTTGACCACTTAAGGTTAAGAGCACATTGGAGCTCTTAATACAGCTAATTCATCCAAATTTTTACTCAACATTTTCAACCTTACCATGTCTCACTTCAAGACTACTGAATTTGCCATTTCATCTTCTTAAGGCTGTCTTCTCGCTAACTACAAAGCTCACTACTTTATCTTCTTCAAGTGTTTGCTTGAATTACAGTGATACTGCTACCTTCCTAATTCCCCCTATAGCATCTCAATTGCATCTGGAATAAGTCTACTTTTCACCATGTGAAATTATTAACTCAATCATTTTCCTATATATATGTGTATTTATGTATGTGTATGTATAATGTGTGTGTGTGTGTTCAGTTTGTCACTAAGTCCTAGAATTTAAGCTGCATGAAGGCAAGCATTTTTGCCTGTGCAATTTGTTATCACCAACACCTGGTGCAGTGATGGTTTATATTAGATACTCAATAATTAAATATTTAACAAATAGTTGTAAAATCCAAAGGTCTAGAAATTATTATAAGTTAGAAATAACAATACAGTGTAATACTATATTTAATGAAAGCAAACATTTCTGGAAACATTTAGCTAAATGTGTATATTTACTTATTCCTGGGCAACAAATCACCTCAAAATGTAGTGGCTTAAACTAGGGGTCAGCAAATTTTTTCTGTAAATGACCAGATGGCAATTATTTTAGGCTTTTCAGATCATAAGGTCTTTACTGCAACTAGTTGACTCTACTGTTATAGTGAGAATGCAGTTGTAGACAATGTATAAACAAATGGATGTGGCTGTGTTCTAATAAAATTTCATTTACAAAAACAGGGGCCAACCTGTGGGCCCTAGTTTTCCAAGCCTTAAAACAACAATCATTAATATCGCTCATGAGTCTGTGGGTCAGGTGGTTGGCTCTGCCCATCTAGGCCAGGCTTGGCTGGTATCAGTTTTTTATGTGTCTGAGATCCATTGGCAAGTTACCTGAGCTGACTGTCTAATCTGGCCTCACTCATGTGTCTGGTGTTTGGCTGTGAGCTGAGGCAATATGAGTAACTGGACCAAGTATCTTCCATCTTCCAAAAGGCTAGGCTGGAAATGTTCATGCGGAGGATTGGCAGTGATCCAGGGAAGAGAGTGGGAGCAAGGAAGGCCTCTTGAGACCACATTTGACCAAAGAAAGTCACAAGGCCATCCCAAATTTAATGACTAGCCTATTAGATTTTTATTCTTGTTGGAGGAGCAGCAGAGTAAAACAGCAAAGAGGTATGGATACACAGAAGTGAAAAATGACATCCTTTTTGCAAGCAAGCTACCATTACATGAATTTCATATTTTAAGCCAAACAAACTATTCCTATGAAATGGTTCATTATTAGAAATGTTCTGTCAGTGTCAAGTAAATAAATATGAACCCAAGATCTTTTTCTACTTAAAACAGTTACCATTGTCCTAGCTTAGAGCATTGCTTGAATCTGATGAATATTTATTTTTGCCAATACCTGTAGTTATCTCTGTACTGATTTAATCATACTTGCCCTATTCTGACTGTTATCTGACTGAGCAGAACCATCTGGACCTGTACTGTGACTTTCAATTTGTCATTTCAGCTAATGATTGTTAGGATTTCTGTTTTATTATTTACATTATGATATCTGAAACCCTTCTCGTATCAAGTATGTTAGTTAATTATCTTATTTTGCTAGAGAATGCTGAAATTTCAACTCCTGAAAATAGATAATTCTAGATTTTAATCTCTAGTGTTAAATATCACCATGATGCCTTTTATTTTGGTGGTACCCTAGAGGTAGTGATTCAGTCAAATATTATATTACCTGCTTATCTCTGTTTGCTTCACCAGGCTGTTTGGAAAATGAAAGCAGATGGACCTGGCCAGAAATGTAGTTCATAAATGCAGTTACTTGCTCATTAAAGTTTGTAACAGATCTAAACGGGTAGTGAAGAAAGGACTTGTTTTTTATGGTAGAAATTAATTTTCTTCATACACAGCCTTATCCCCAAAGTGAAGAATATACTCTCTAAAGTTATTTTCAGAGTAATTTCCTCTTCATAAATAGTTTAAAACTAATAAAAAGGTAGCATATGTTCTAATAAATTTACACTTTAATCATAGGGAAAATCACTAAATATTATTTTAAAATGAAAGATATTAATCTAATTAATAGAAAGGTATCCAGCTATATTCACTCAAGGCACATTTATATTAAGAGAAATGGAATTAAGGTGAAATGGAATTACAAATTAATTATGCAAGTAATTCCAACTTATCAAGGCAATTTTTTTCTCAATCTAAATATTTTGAGTAACTTATTTTGAAAACTGTCACATTTCTCCTTATGATTTTGAGTTAAATTGACATTTCTTTCAATTTAGTGACTTGATATACATTTGAGATACACTTTGGTATATTGTCTAAGTGTCTTCAGCTTGAATGGTGAATGATGAATATTACAGTTATTTATGGAAACGTGAAATTAATTTACTCTGCAAACATTTCTGGTTCAAGGAAGCCACTGTAGGGAGAGAATGATTAGAACTGAATGTACTATTAAAAAATTCACACTAAATATGTATTTTCCATTAAAAAAAGTTTGTGAATTTAATTCTGAAAGCATGTATGACTTAGAATTTTCCTCAAAGTTTCTTTTATATAAATGCATCATTAGTAACATCAGAAACTTTATATTAGGAAATTTTCTCTAGGAATAAATGGTTAAAAATTCTTGAGAACATAAATTCCCCAATTATTCTTTACTCAGGAACAGTGGCTTTAGCTTCAAAAGGCCTCAAGCGCTCCTATGTTCACATATATACAGGCACATGCACACACACACATACAAACCACACATACATATAAACCACACACACACATACCCACACACCAAGATAACAAAACCTGGCATATATTGTATGTTACTTTCACAGTTTTGAATTTGAAAGAATAGAGTTCCTAAGGCTGCAGTTTTAATTCTAGTATTTTTAGTTTCTCACCCTATGTAAAATGAAAATATGTCTTTATTGAAAGAGTTAATTGGCTTATTTAAAGTTGACCCATAATATTACAGTAAGATGAAAAGGAATATAATCATAAAATACTATTCTATAATAATGTTTACTCTCAAGCTTGCTTTGTTTCTTATTCCTTCATAGACTTAAGGACAAATAACTTTAACTTCTCTCACCTGCTTATAAGTTTTGTGTTAAAAATCCTCTGACTTTGGGTCTTGGGGATTGGATTCCACTTAAAAGCCTTTCATCTTCTTTAGCTTGGGTTGGCTAGCTACTCCCTGACTTAGCAAAAGCAAAACAAAACAAACAACAACCTCAGGTTAAAAGGAAGAAATAAAAAGAGAAACTTTCCTTCCAAGATCTTGTTGTTTGCTTCCACTGCATCCTATTAGCAGTAAACCAGAGGAGAAGAGTATGGTTACATATTATTTCTGTTTATCAGTTATTCGAACCCCTGAGACAAATCTTTTCCATGGAAAGCACCACATTTCACGTCACAATGCAGAAAACTTCCAATTCTCATTAGATATCTCTCTATTTCATTTCACTCTGTGTTAGCGGTTACTGATTAAACTATAAAAACTGTAGGTTTTCAAGAATTTCTAGATTAGGACCTCTGCAACTGATTTGTTTAAAATGAAGTGTTCAGATCTCTTTCAGTAGAATATAATTCACTATTAAAAAGTGAAACATAATTACTTAATATGCTGAAATCAAATAATCATTCCACATTTAATCAGCCTCTATATGTTACAGAAATATCTATGTATGATCTCACAAGTAACAGTATAAGCAATCTTTTAGGTAGTTTGAACTTTCAGAAACTAAAAATTTTTAAATCTCATTATTCTTGTCTCTCCATGATTTCTGTTAGTTTGCATATCATTTAATGTCCATGAGACTTAAAAAGCCAATGGCTGTGCATTATCACATAATTTATATCATGAATGTATTGTTCAAACATTTGAGTCAACATGTAGGAAGAAAGATTCTTCTACTAGTTTTAAGCAAAAGTAGTTACCAAAGAGACAAAGACACCATGAAAGTGAGCAGGAGAAGAGTTACAAGAATCATAGCAGAAATCCTGTTTTTATTTACTACATTCCCGGAGTAGACTGCCAATAGCAAACAGACACCCTATCGCCATTTATAACTTGCTCAGCAGGAAGCCATGATGCTTGGTAGGTGTTCAGTGAATGTTGGAATACTGCTGTGCCCTGAATTAGTTTTATCCTCTTACTAAAACAGGAAAGCAAAAGAGTACATAGTATGAGGGAGAGAAATGAGGGAAAGATGATGTGACTATTAGTGAATAGTGCTACATATGATTCGTGCACACTGTTGTTATTTTAAATACATGGATTATTTTACATACTTTATTATATATGCATACATTATTTTATATACATTTGTGATACTTATATCATGTGTTATTTTGCTATTTACCTATTGTTATTTTATAATGGGTTATAAAGGGAATTTAGGACTAGAATATTCCACTTAAAAAGATGCTATTGCATTTTTTTAGGGTTATGATACTATAAAATGTAAGCATTATTCTTTCCAGTAAGGTGGAATCTCATTAACTTGACTACATAGAGCCCAAAGAAATCTAGAACAAGAGAGGTGGGCAGTAGACTAGAAGCAGAAAGGAAGAGAGCAGAGGGACTTTCTGATTATCCTAAATGAAGGTGAGCCAAATGACTACTCTCAAACACCATTTTATCTACAGAAAACACATACAGGCTAATAAGAAGACACTTGGTAAATAGACAAAATGAAAGAGCTGGGGTCAAGAGCACCAGGGAAATCTGCCTTTTTCCCTTCACAGAGTGACTGCAACATTTATGTAGCTGTTGTTTTTCTGTTTATTTTCTTTTCCTGCTCAACTCAATAATTTCTTCCTTTTTATTTGTTGTCCTTCTAAAATAATCTGTTGAGGGCCTCTTTTCTCTTTACATCAACCAGTTTTTTCATTTTTATATATACCTATTTTTTATATTTACCTACTTTCCTTCTCCACCTTTAAATATTGCCTGCTCCTTTTTTCTCATTTCTCTTCCAAAATGCAATAAAAAATAGCAAAATTTGTTGTTTTGTAAGTAATATTTTTCCAAAGCTTATGAAAAGAATTTAATTAGGACAATTTTCCCTTATTCAACTTTACAATTTTCATATTATGATGCTTAATATGAGGTGCAATACACAATATTTGAAACTGTAGGTCAGAAAGACTTCCCCAAAAGGACCATACTTCTTATATACTGAACTTTTTTGAGCTCTAGCATATCATTATTTATAGAGTAGTGCCAGATAAATTGTCTCTACAACTTAACATCTTTTCTCTTAAGATGTACACTTTCATAGTAATACCAGGACATAGAAGAACTTAAATAAATGTTTAATGAAGAAAATATATCATATATATTAGTATTGATATCTTGACCATAATAGTCACTGTCTTGATTGACATTATTAAAAATATTGAGTGCTACAGTTTACCTTTTTTCTTTGGATATCATATACAGCATAAAAATTTTCAATAACTCTATTTTATTTGATGTTACCTCAGATGATTTATAAGACTTAAAATTCAATAAAAACAATAAGTGATAGTCAAAAAGAAAAAAAGGACATGATTCAACATAAGATTAAACTGATGTAGATATGAAGGGCTAAGGAGTAAATGCATTGACTACTTAGTGCATAATAAGCACTTCATAAATGTTGACTAGTAATAATTATTATGAAGATAATGATGATCAAAAACCCACTATTAATGAATGTTCAAGTTAATCACCCTTAAAGGCGGTGAAATAATATGTGATAAAATATATCCTATTAGATGAAGAATATAAGTATCTAAATAAATGGCATACCTTGTAAAATGCAGTAATATCAAGAAGTTTGAGAATTTAACATGGTCCTGGACTATGTGTTGCTGTTGTTGTTGTTTTATTTCCTAAGTACCATGGTTTGCTTTTAAAATTAATGTATATGCACACATATCTATTTTTTTATTCTCCTGTTCCACACATTTTACTCAGAGGTTATTTTTTTTCTCATTGATTTGGAAAAGCTGTATTATAAAAATGAAAGTCTGGATCTACTTTTTTCAACATTGTAACAATGATATAAACTTCAGTATTAAAATGATAGACCCGGGGCTTCCCTGGTGGCGCAGTGGTTGAGAGTCCGCCTGCCGATGCGGGGGGCACGGGTTCGTGCCCTGGACCAGGAAGATCCCGCGTGCCGCGGAGCGGCTGGGCCCGTGAGCCATGCCCGCTGGGCCTGAGCGTCTGGAGCCTGTGCTCCTTACCGGAAGAGGCCACGGCAGTGAGAGGCCCGTGTACCACAAAAAAAAAAAAAAGACCCAACACTTTAAAAATTCATACAACTGCTTAATTTAATGTTAAATAAAGGACAAAGAGATATTACTAATCATCATTTTACTATGCATGCTTAGAATGCTAATACTTATAAATCATTTCAAATAGAAAATTTGCTGTTTTTTTTTCAAATAGAAGGTATCCAATCTAATTCTGTTCATAAACTAGCATCTTGTTGATTTTTCTCTAGTCAGACCAAGAGTTGTCTATAGTTGCTTCATATTTAAAGCCTTAATGTCGTTTCTATTGACCAATCTTTATCATTAATTATTGAGTAAATTGGTGTTATTTATTTTTTCTAATTAGCTTTAACATTAATAGCCAGGAAAATAGATTTTTGTGGTTTTTTGGAGTCAAGTTTATAGAATGGCTTGATGAACATTAAATTAAAACTATACAATGCCTTAGAGTTAAGATTATATTCTGGTGTGTGTAGTTTAAAATCATGACATTCCTTGAAGCAGTTACTTCCGATGGAATAAAATGTATGACTGGTAATAACTATTATAGTAATGAGATAAATTTTAAACAATGCTAAGAGTAATTTGTGTTTATCTTGTTGCAGCAACATCTTTCAAATTTGCCTTCCAAATTTAAATTTGCAACTTAAAGCCTAGAGCATAAAATGAAAACCAGACTGCTAGTATTGATATTTCTGGAATATTCTGATTATACCAATGAGAAATAAAAAACTACTTTGGATTCAGGTTGCACCCTTTTAAATCTCAAAGGTCTTTCCAAATTATTTATGTCAAATATCAGCATTAAACACGTATTCACCAAATGACTAAATGATATCCAATATCAAATGATACTTTAAAATATCAGTTTTGGGATGATCATAAAACAAACTACTTGGGTCTGTAAATATGCTATACACTTTCCTGCCTTGGTGCTCATTCATTATCCTTTTTTTCCCAGTGTTCTCTCCCAGGTAAGCTTATCCTTCAAGGTCCACTCAATTACTAGCATTTTTATTAGTCTTTTTTGTGATTTTCTTCCCTGGAATTAATTGCTTCTGTTTCTATAAAACCTTATAGTTAACCTCTATTATAACACATTTCACATGGTGTTTTAATTATCTCCTTAGGTATTTGCCTCTCCATAAGACTTCCTATTTGTTGAAGATAAGGTCTAATTTTGACATATTTTGTATCCTCAGCTAAAATCACATAGCCTAACATATTTTGATTACCTGATACATATTTGATGAATGCGTAGACACATCATCAGTCAAGAGAGTAGACCAATCTCTGATTTGAGGCTGGGATGAATGATCATGCTGTGACCTAGAAAGGTTGTTAAGCATTCCACATGGGAATGTTTTACTGGGTGGTGGTTCTTATCTAGCTTTTAGTGGATGTTGTCTATGTGAACCACTTGACCTGGACTGCATATAAAATTAGTACTCCTTGCTGTTTCTTATGTGAGTCACGCTTCTATGCTGCCTAACAAGCATTCTGAAATATCAGGCCTGACACTTTCTCCAAGTTAATGAAGATAACTCAGTGTATAGGCGCATGTATTTTATGGTTCTAAGTTCACTGATTTAAAAACTAGAATGAAACTTTAGTTAAAAAGTCTGATGTGAGAGACCCATCGGAATAAACATATTGGAGGAAGCTATCAAAAGCATGTTACTTTCTGAGTGCAAGTCCTTCTCTAAGGTGTTTTAACTACATAGGTCCCTAGAAGAGCACTTACAAAATTAGTATTGTAACCCCCCTTCAGATCTAAAACACCAATGTGTTGGCTATATTCTGACAATCTATCTTTTTCATCTAACACATAGGGGTTGAAAATATTTCTTCCCTGAAAGTTTTGTTTTATCTGGGTAGAACTGTATTTAGTCAAGAATATCCTTGAAAAGCCTCTTGGATTTAAAACTGAGATTTTATATTTCTGAGAGAGTTACTGAGTCTTCATGTAGCCCCAGGTTAATCACATAACTTCTCTGTACCTAGATTTATTCTATGTTGGACGAGTAGTGTAGTATAAAACTGTCTTCGAATTCACAAATTAAAAGTTTTTACAGAGTAAAACCATCTTAAGTTACTTACAAGCAAGAGAAAGTTTAGACTCGTTAATATGATTTGTCAGCTCTATGGGCTTTCCAGCAATCTCAAGCCAGGTCTCTCCAGTGGGCCCCTGGCTAACTTTGCTTGCCCCGTTCCAGTCCATGACTTCTACTTCTATTTCTGGCATGAGTATATATACTCAATGAAGATTTTTTGAATAAAATAATTAATTTACCACTCATCCATTTATTCAAAAGACATTTATCAAGTGGCAAATATCAGCCCATTGATATCAGAATCTTATATTCCATTAATTCTAAGGGTTATTTTTTTCCCAGTGTTTTAAAAGGTGAATTAAAAATTTTATTTTTTACTGAAGTATAGTTGACTTACAATATTATATTAGTTTCAGGTGCACAACACAGTGATTCAATACTTTTATAGATTATATTCCATATAAAGTTATTACAAAATAGTTGCTATGTTCCCTGTGCTATACATTACATCCTTGTATGTATGTGTTTATGTATCTACCTACCTACCTATCTATATCCAAAGCAGGATATTTGTTTCCTTTACTTATTCAAAACATTATTTATGATAATTCAAATAGAAATATACCTAAATCTTCAACAGAGGCTAGTGTTCACTGGTTATTTAAACAAATTATAATAATACATACGTAACCAATTAAAATATTAATCAGGGATTTTTATTCACTTTGGAAGATTTTTTGCAAAAAATATAGAACTCTGCATTGTCTGCCCAGTATGTACTCAATGCGTAGAAATAGTTTTGAACCCAGCATCCAAAATATGATTTCTATGAGTGATGGTATCATAGGCAAGCTACTCTTTATTCTTTTTTTATTGAAGTATAGTTTACAATATTATGTTAGTTTCAAGTGTACAACATACTGATTTGACATTTTTACAGATTATATTCCATTGAAAGTTATAAAATATTGGCTATATTTCCTATGCTATACATTACATTCTTGTATCTTACTTATTTTATACCTGGTTGTACCTGTTAATCCCCTTCACCTCTTTTGCCCCACCCCCATTCCTCTCCTCACTGGTAATCACTAGTTTATTCTCTGTATGTGTGAGTCTGTTTCTGTTTTGTTATATTGTTTTTTATATTTTAGATTCCACATATATGTGAAAATAAACAGTATTTGTCTTTCTCTGATTTATTTTACTAAGCATAATATCAGGTCCATCTATGTTGTTGCAAATGGCAAGTGACATTCTTTTTTATGGCTGAGTAATATTCCATTATTTGTGTGTGTGTGTGTGTGTGTGTGTGTATACATGTAACACATACATACATGCATGTAACACTTCTTCTTTATTAATTCATCTACTGATGGACATTTAGGTTGCTTCCATATCTTGGCTATTGTAAATCATGCCACTATAAACATTAGGGTTCACATATATTTTTGAATTACTATTTTTGTTTCTTTTGGATATATACCCAGGAGTGGACTCGCTGGATCATATGATAATTCTATTTTTAATTTTTTGAGGAAACTCCATACTGTTTTCCATAGTGCTATACCAATTTACACTCCCACCAACTAGGGTATACTAGGGTTCCCTTTTCTCCACATCCTTGCCAACACTTGTTATTTCTTGTCTTTTTGACAATAGCTATTCTGACAGGTGTGAGGTAATATCTCATTGTGGCTTTGATTTGCATTTCCCTGATGATTATTGGTATTGAACATTTTTTCTGTGCCTGTTGGCCATCTGCATGTCTTTTATATGCTTATTCAGGTCTTATGCCCACTTTTAATCAGATTTTTTTTTATATTGAGTTGCACGAGTTCTTTGTATATATTTTGGATATTTACTCCTTATCAGACATAACATTTGCAAAAATCTTCTCCCAGGTTGCCTTTTCATTTTGTTGATGGTTTCCCTCAATATGCCAAAGCTTTTAAGTTGGGTTAGGTCCATTTGTTTATTTTTGCTCTTGTTTCCCTTGCCTGAAAGAACAGAACAACAACAAAAGTATTGCTAAGACTTATGAAAAAAGTGTACTGCATATGTTTTCTTCTGGGAGTTTTATGGTTTCAGGTCTTACATTTAGTGCTTTAATCCATTTTGAGTTTATTTTTGTATATAGTGTGAGAAAATATTCTAACTTCATTATTTTACATGTACCTTTCTGGCTTTTCCAGCACCACTTATTGAAGAGACTATCTTTTCCCCATTGTATATTGTTGCCTCCTTTGATCTAGATTAATTGAACATATGTGCATGGGCTTATTTCTAGGCTCTATATTCTGTTTCCTTGATCTATGTGTCTGTTTTTTTGTGCCAGTACTGTACTGTTTTGATTACTGAAGCTTTGTAGTGTAGTCTGAAGTCTGGGAGCATGATACCTCTAGCTTTGTTCTTTTTTCTCAATATTGCTTTGGCTCTTCAGGGTATTTTGTGTTTCCATACAAACTTTAGGAGTACTTGTTCTAGTGATGTGAAAAAGTCATGAATATTTTTATAGGGATTACATTAAATTTGTAGATTGCTTTGGGTAGTATGGACATTTTAACAATTAACAAATTCTTCCAAACTGAGCATGGAATATCTTTCCATTTCTTTTGTATCAAGTTCAATTTCCTTCATCATCAATATTTTATAGTTTTCAGAGTATAGATCTTTCACCTCCTTGGCTAAATGCATTCCTAGGCATTTCATTGTTTTTGATGAGATTTTAAACAGGATTTTTTTTTTTTTTTTTTGCTTTCTTTTTCTGATAGTTATACTGTATGGAAAAGCAACAGATTTTTCCATATTAATCTTGAATCCTGCAACTATACTGAATTCTTTTATTAGTTCTAAGAGTTTTTTGGAAGTCTTTAGGGTTTTCTATAATATATATAGGATTACATCATCTGCATATAGTGAGTTTTACTTCTTCCAATATAAACACTTTTTATTTCTTTTTCTTGTCTGATTGCTGTGGTTAGAACTTCCAATACTGTGTTGAATAGAAATGGTGAAAGTAGGCATTGTCTTGTTTTTGATCTTACAGAAAAAGCTTTCAGCTTTTCACCCTTCAGTATATTAGCTGTGGGTTTGTCATATATGACCTTTATTATGTTGAGGTATGCATCCTCTATGTCCACTTTGTTGAGAATATTTATCATTAATGGATGTTGAATTTGGTCAAATGATTTTTTTGCATCTATTGAGATGACCATATGATTTTTATTCCTCATTTTGTTAATGTGATCTATCATGCTGATTGATTTGAGGATGTTAAGCCATCCTTGCATCACTGGAATAAATTCTACTTGATCATCATGCATGGTCCTTTTACTATATTGTTGGATTCATTTTGCTAATATTTTGCTAAGGATTTTTGTGTCTTTGCTTGCCAGGGATATTGCCCTGTAATTTTCTTTTTTTGTGTAGTGTTTTTGTCTCACTTTGGTATCAGGGTAATGCTGACCTCATGGAATAAGTTTGGGAGTGTTCTTTTCCTTTCATGTTTTTGGAATAGTTTGAAAGAATAGGTATCAACTGTTCTTTAAATGTTTGGTAGAATTCTCCTGTGGAATCATCTAGTCTTGGAATTTTATTTGTTGGGAGTTGATTACTGACTCCATTTCAATACTAGTAACTGATCTGTTCAGATTATCTGTTTCTTCTTGATTCAGTCTTGGAGGACTGTATATTTCTAGGAAGTTATCCATTTCCTCTAGATTGTCCATTTTGATGGCATATAACTTCAAAATTTTTCTTATGATTATTTATATATCTGTGATATCAGTTTCAATATCATCTCTTTCATTTCTAATTTTATTTGTACCCTCTCTCTTTTTCTTAATGATTCTGGCTAAATGTTTATCAAATTTGTTTATCTTTTCAAAGAACCAGCTGTTAGTTTTGTTAATATTTTCTTTTTTTTGGTCTCTATATTGTATATTTCCACTATGATCTTTATTATTTCCTTCCTTCTGCTGATGTTGGACTTTGTTGTTCTTATAATTCCTTTAGGTGGAAAGTTAGATTACTTCTTTGAGATTTTTCTTGTTTCTTAACTTTTCTTGTTTCTATTTTTCAATAGGCCTGTATTGCTATAACCTTATATATTTGAACTACTTTTGCTGCATCCTATAGGTTTTGGAAAGTTGTTTATATTTTCATTTGTCTCAAGATATTTTCTGACTTCCTCTTTGATTTCTTCTTTGACTCATTTGTATTTTAGTATCCACATGTTTGTGTTTTTTCCATTTTTATTACTGCAATTGATTTCTAGCTTCATACCACTGTAGTCAGAAAATATGTTTGATATTATTTCAAACTTCTTAAATTTATTGAGACATGTTTTGTGGCCTAGCATGTGATCTATCCTGGAGAAAGTTCCATGTGTGCTTGCAAAGAATGTATATTCTGTTGTTTTGGGATGGAATGTCCTGTAGACATCTATTAAGTACATCTGGTTTAATGTGTCATTTAAGGCCATTGTTTCCTTACTGATCTTCTGTCTGGATGATCAATCCATTGATGTAGGATTTTAAAAGACCCTACTATTAATTAATTAATTAATTTTTTGCTGTGTTGGGTCTTCATTTCTGTGTGAGGGCTTTCTCTAGTTGTGGAAAGCGGGGGCCACTCTTCATTGTGGTGCGCGGGCCTCTCACTATCGTGGCCTCTCTTGTTGCAGAGCACAAGCTCCAGACGCACAGGCTCAGTAGTTGTGGCACACGGGCCTAGTTGCTCCGTGGCATGTGGGATCCTCCCAGACCAGGGCTGGAACCTGTGTCCCCTGCATTAGCAGGCAGATTCTCAACCACTGCGCCACCAGAGAAACCCCAAAACACCCTACTATTACTGTATTACCGTCAATTTCTCCATTATGTCTGTTAATATTTACTTTATATATTTAGGTGCTTCTATAATAGGTGCATATGTTTATAATTGTTATGTCCTCTTCTTGAATTGACACTTTAATCATTATAACGTCCTTCACTGTCTTTTATTATAGACTTTGTTTTAAAGTCTACTCTTTCTGATATGAATATTGCTACCCCCTCTTTCTTCTTACTTCCGTTTGCATGAAATCTCTTTTCCATTCCCCCACTTTGTGAGTGTATTAGCTCTGAAGTCAGTCTCTTGCAGGGAACATATAGATGAATCTTTATATTTTTATCCAATGAGCCACCTTATGTCTTTTATTGGAGTATTTAATCCATTGACATTTAAAGTGTTTATTGATAGGTGTATATATATATATATATATATATATTTGCCTTAAACAACACCCATTTATTATTTCATGATTTCTCTAGATCAGAAGTCTAGTAGGTGCAACTGGGTACTCCAACTGGTTTAAAATCAAGATAAGGCTGGGGCTGCAGTTCTTATCTTGGGCTTGAAGCTGTAAGGAGTTATGTGGAAAGCATGAGAAGGAAGAGATTGGTATGTTCTTATTATTTTTCTACTTGTTTTCTGGTTGTTTTTGTAGATCTTCTCTGTCCTTTTTTTCTTCTATTAGTCTCTTCCCTTATAGTTTGATGATTTTATTTAGTGTTATATTTGGGTGCATTTCTCTTTAATATTTGTATATCTATTGTAGATTTTTGATTTGTGGTTACCATAAAGTTTATATATGATGAACTATATCTAGTTGTTTTAAATGACTGTCAGTTTAAGTCTGAACACATTCTAAACATCTACATTTTTTACTCCCTCTCCATGTTTTGTGTTTTTGATGTCATATTTTACATATTCATGTCTATCCCTTAACTGTTTAAAGTAGTTATAGTTGATTTTATAATGTTTTTCTTTTAGCCTTCATCCTAGCTTTTGTAAGTGGTTGATTCACTTTTTTTTTTTTTTGATTCACTGTCTTTACTATATATTTGCCTCTACCAGTGAGATTGTTTCCCTATCAGTATTTTCTTATTTCTTGTTATAGTCTTTTCTTTTTCAATTGAAGAAGATACTTTAATATTTCTGATAAAAATATGGTGATAAATTTTAGATTTTGCTTCTCTGGGAAACTTTATCTCACCTTCAATTCTAAATTAAACCTTGCTGGGTTGTTTCCTTTCAGCACTTTAAATACATCATGCCATGCAAAGTTTCTGCTGAAAAATCAGTTCATAACATTATGAGGTTCCCATCGTATATGACTCGTTTTTCTTGTTTTTCTCTCGCTGCCTTTAAGATTTTCCCTTTCTCTTTAGATTTTGACATTTTTATTATAGTAAGTCTTGTTTTGGATCTCTTTGGGTTCATTTTGTTTAGGACCCTCTGTGCTTTCTGTACCTGGATAGTTGTTTCCTTCCCCATGTTAGGGAAGTTTTCAGCCATTATTTCTTCAAAATAAGTTTTCTGTCCCTTTCCTCTTCTTTCTCTGAGACCCCTACAATGTAAATGTTAGTATACTTGATGTTGTCCCACAGGTCCCTTAAACTCTCATTTATTAAAAAAATTCTTTCTTCTTTTTGCTGTTCTGATTGGGTGACTTTCACTATTTTGTCTTCCATGTTGCATATGCATTCTTTTCTATGACCTAATCTGCTGTTAATTCTTCTAGCATATTCTTCATTTCAGTTATAGTATTCTTCACCCTTCATTGGTTCTTTTTATATTTTCTACTTCTTTGTACTTCTTTGTTGAAGTTCTCACTGTGTTCCTTTATTCTTTACCAGAGTTCAGTTAGCATTTTTATTACCGTTGCCTTGAACTCTTTATCAGGTAAGTTATTTATCTCCATTTCATTAGTGTTTTTTTTTTTTTAATTGTGGTATAGTTGCTTTAAAATGTTGTTAGTTTTGGCTGTACAACAAAGCAATTCAGATATATGTATACCTATATCCCCTCCCTCTTGGACCACCCTCCCCACCATCCCAGCCATCTAGGTCACCACAGAGCACCAAGCTGAGTTCCCTGCACTAAATAGCAGGTTCCCACTGTTTCACAAATGGTAGTGTATATATGTAAATCCCGATCTCCCAATTCATTCCAGCCCCCTTTCCCCCCATCGTGTCCACATGTCTTTTCTCTATGTCTGTGTCTCTATTTCTGCCCTACAAATAGGTTCATCTATACCATTTTCCTAGATTCCACATATATGCATTGATATATTTGTTTTTCTCTTTCTGACTTCACTCTGTATGACACTCAAGGTCCATCGACGTCACTACAAATGATCCAATTGCATTCCTTTTTATGGCTCAGTAAAAGCCATTCCATTGTGTATATGTACCACATCTTCTTTATCCATTCCTCTGTCAGTGGATATTTTAGATTGCTTCTATGTCCTGGCTATTGTCCATAATTCTGCAATGAACATTGGGGTGCATTTGTCTTTTTGAATTATGGTTTTCTCAGGGTATATGTCCAGTAGTGGGATTGCTGGGTCATATAGTAGTTCTATTTTTAGTTTTTAAAGGAAACTTCATACTGTTCACAATAGTGGCTGTATCAATTTACATTCCCACCAACAGTGCAAGAGGGTTCCCTTTTCTTCACACCCTCTCCAGCATTTATTGTTTGTAGATTTTTTGATGATGGCCATTCTGACCAGTGTGAGGTGATATCTCATTGCAGTTTTGATATGCATTTCTCTAATAATTAGCAACGTTGAGCATCCATTCATGTGTTTGTTGGCAATCTGTATATTTTCTTTGGAGAAATGTCTATTTAGTTCTGCCATTTTTTGACTGGGTTGTTGTATTTTTTTTTTGGGGGGGGGGCGGGTACGCAGGCCTCTCACTGTTGTGGCCTCTCCTGTTGTGGAGCACAGGCTCCAGACGCACAGGCTCAGTGGCCATGGCTCACGGGCCTAGCCGCTCCGCGGCATGTGGGATCTTCCCGGACTGGGGCACAAACCCGTGTCCCCTACATCAACAGGCGGAGTCTCAACCACTGTGCCACCAGGGAAGCCCTGTATTTTTGATATTGAGCTGCATGAGCTGATTGTACATTTTGGAGATTAATCCCCTGTCAATTGCTTCATTTGCAAATATTTTCTCCCATTCTGAGAGTGGTCTTTTCATCCCGTTTATGGTTTTCTTTGCTGTGCAAAAGGTTTTAAGGTTCATTAGGTCCCATTAGTTTATTTTTGTTTTTATTTCCATTTCTCTAGGAGGTGGGTCAAAAAGGATCTTGCTGTGTTTTATGTCAAAGAGTGTTCTTCCTATGTTTTCCTCTAAGAGTTTTATAGTGTCTGGCCTTACATTTAGGTCTTTAATCCATTTTGAGTTTATGCTTGTGTATGGTGTTAGGAAGTGTTGTTCTAATTTCATTCTTTTACATGTAGCTGTCCAGTTTTCCCAGCAACACTTATTGAAGAGGCTGTCTTTTCTCCATTGTATATTCTTGCCTCCTTTATCAAAGATAAGGTGAACATACATGCATAGGTTAATCTCTGGGCTTTCTATCCTGTTCCATTGATCGATATTTCTGTTTTTGTGCCAGTACCATACTGTCTTGATTACTGTCGCTTTGTATTATAGTCTGAAGTCCGGTAGCCTGATTCCTCCAGTTCCGTTTTTCTTTCTCAAGATTGCTTTGGATATTCGGAGTCTTTTGTGTTTCCATATAAATTATAAAATTTTTGGTTCTAGTTCTGTGCAAAATGCCACTGGAAATTTGGTAGGGATTGCACTGAATCTGTAGACTGCTTTGGGTAGTAGAGTCATTTTCACAATATTGGATTCTTCCAATCCAAGAACAGGGTATGTCTCTTCATCTGTTTGTATCATCTTTAATTTCTTTCATCAGTGTCTTATAGTTTTCTGCATACAGGTCTTTTGTCTCCTTAGGTAGGTTTATTCCAGGGTATTTTATTCTTTTTGTTGCAATGGTAAATGGGAGTGTTTTGTTAATAGGAATGCAAGAGATTTCTGTGCATTAATTTTGTATCCTGTGCCTTTACCAAATTCATTGATTAGCTCTAGTAGTTTTCTGGTGGCATCTTTAGGATTCTCTATGTAACGTATCATGTCATCTGCAAACAGTGACAGTTTTGCTTCTTCTTTTCCAATTTTATACTCCTTTTATTTCTTTTTCTTCTCTGATTGCCATGGCTAGGATTTCCAAAACTATGTTGAATAATAGTAGTGTGAGTGATCATCGTCTTGCTCCTGATCTTAGAGGAAATGCTTTCAGACTTTCACCATTGAGAATGATGTTTGCTGTGGGTTTGTCGTATATGGCCTTTATTATGTTGAGGTAGATTCCCGCTATGCCCACTTTCTGGAGAGTTTTTATCATAAGTAAGTGTGCAATTTTTCTGCATCTACTGAATAAGTGTGTTTTTTCTGCATCTACTGAAATGATCATATGGTTTTTATTCTTTAATTTTTAATATGGTGTCTCACATCGATTGATTTGCATATATTAAATAATCTCTGAATTCCTGGGATAAATCCCACTTGATCATGGTATGTGACCCTTTTAATGTGTTGCTGGATTCTGTTTGCTAGTATTTTGTTGAGAATTTTTGCATATATGTTCAACAGTGATTGGTCAGTAATTTTCTTTTTTTGAGATAGCTTTATCTGGTTTTGGTATCAGAGTGATGGTGGCCTCTTAGAGCGAGTTTGGGAGTATTCCTTCCTCTGCAATTTTTTGGAAGAGTTTGAGAAGGATGGGTATTAGCTCTTCTCTAAATATCTGATAGAATTCTTCTGTGAAGCCATCTGGTTCTGGACTTTTGTTTGTTGGAAGTTTTTGAATTGCAGTTTCAATTTCATTACTTGTGATTTGTCTGCTTATATTTTCTATTTCTTCCTGGTTCAGTCTTGGAAGGTTGTACCTTTCTAAGTGTCCATTTCTTCCAGATTGTCCATTTTATTGGCATAGCGTTGCTTGTAGTAGTCTCCATGAGCCTTTCTATTGCTGTGGTGTCAGTTGTAATTTCTCCTTTTTTATTTCTAATTTTATTGATTTGAATCCTCTCCCTTTTTTTTCTTGACGAGTCTGGTGAAAGGTTTATCCATTTTGTTTATCTTCTCAAAGAACCAGCTTTTAGTTTCATTGATTTGTGTTATTGTTTTCTTCATTTCTATTTCATTTATTTCTGCTCTGATTTTTTATGATTTCTGTCCTTCTACTAACTGTGGGTTTTGTTTGTTCTTTCTCTAGTCACTTTAGGTGTAAGGTTAGGTTGTTTATTTGGGATTTTTCTTGTTTCTTGAGGTAGGATTGAATTGCTATAAACTTCCCTCTTAGGATTGCTTTTGCTGCATCTTATAGGTTTTGGGCCATTATGTTTTCATTTGTTTCTAGGTATTTTTTGATTTCCTCTTTGTTTTCTTCAGTGATCTCTTGGTTATTTAGTAGCATATTGTTTAACCTCCATGTGTTTGTGTTTTTTACAGTTTTTTTTCCTGTAATTGATTTCTAATTTCATAGTGTTGTTCTTGGAAAAGATGCTTGATATGATTTCAATTCTCTTAAATTTACCAAGGCTTGATTTGTGATCCAAGATGTGATCTAGTCTAGAGAATGTCCCATGTGCACTTGAGAAGAAAGTGTATTTTGCTGCTTTCAGATGGATGTCCTATAAATATCAATTAAGTCTATCTTGTCTATTGTGTCATTTAAAGCTTGTGTTTCCTTATTTTCTCTCTGGGTGATCTGTCCATTGGTGTAACTGGGGTATTAAGGTTTCCCAGTATTATTGTGCTACTGTCAATTTCCCCTTTTATGGTTATTAGCACTTGTCTTATATATTGAGGTGCTCCTATTTTGGGTGCATAAATATTTACAATTGCTATGTCTTCTTGGATTGATTCCTTTATCATTATGTAGTGTTCTTCCTTGTCTCTTGTAACAGTCTGTATTTTAAAGTTTAGTTTATCTGATATGAGTATTGCTACTCCAGCTTTCTTTGGATTTCCCTTTGCATGGAATATCTTTTTCCATCCCCTCACTTTCATTATATGTGTCTCTAGGTCTGAAGTAGGTCTCTTGTAGATAGCATATAAATGGGTCTTGTTTTTACATTCATTCAGTCAGTCTGTGTCTTTTGGTTGGAGCATTTAATCCATTTACATTCAAGGTAATTATCAATATGTATGTTCCTATTACCATTTTCTTAATTGTTTTGTTTTTGTAGGTCCTTTTCTTGTGTTTCCCACCTAGAGAAGTTCCTTTAGCATTTGTTGTAAAGCTGGTTTGGTGGTACTGAATTCTCTTAGCTTTTGCCTATCTTAAAGCTTTTGCGTTCTCTATTGAATCTGAATGAGATCCTTGCTGAGTAATCTTGTAGTTTTTTTTTCCCTTTCATTACTTTAAATATATCCTGCCACTCTCTTCTGGACTGCACAGTTTTTGCTGAAAAATGAGCTGATAATCTTATGGGGATTCCCTTGTATGTCTTTTTTTGTTTTACCCTTGCTGCTTTTAATATTTTTTGCTTTGAATTTAATGTTTTGATTGTTTAATATGTGTCTTAGTGTGTTTCTCCTTGTGTTTAATCCTGTATGGGACTCTCTGTGCTTCCTGGACTTGGGTGGCTCTTTCCTTTCCCATGTTAGGGGGGTTTTTGACTATAATTTCTTCAAATATTTTCTCAAACCCTTTCTCTTTCACTTCTTCTTCTTGGACCCCTATAATTCAAATGTTGGTGTGTTTAATATTGTCCCAGAGGTCTCTGAGACTGTCCTTATTTCTTTTCATTGTTTTTTCTTTATTCTGCTCCTCAGCGGTTATTTTCACCATTCTATATTCTAGCTCAGTATTCGTCCTTCTGCCTCAGTTATTCTGCTATTGATTCCTTCTAGTGTATTTTTCATTTGTTATTCTGTTGTTCATCACTGTTTTTTGTTATGTAGTGCTTCTAGGTCCTTTTTAAACATTTCTTGTATTTTCTCAATCCATGCCTCCATTCTATTTGAGATTTTGGATCATCTTTCCTATCATTACTCTGAATTCTTTTTCAGGTATGTTGCCTATTTCCTCTTCGTTTATTTTGTCTTATAGGTTTTTACCTTGCTCTTTTGTCTGTAATATATTTTTTTGTCACTTTTTTTTTTTTTGATGGGTGGGGCTGTGTTCCTGTCTTGCTGGTTGTTTGGCCTGAGGTGTCCAGCAGTGGATTTTGCAGGCATTTGGGTGAAGCTAGGTCTTGGTACTGAGATGAGGACCTCTGGGAGATCTCACACTGATTAATATTCCCTGTGACCTGGTCATGCAAGTATTCTTCCCATCCCCTTAGGTGTCTGAGGTCCCCCACCAGGCCTAGTAGGTGCCCTAGTTGTAAGGAGACACGAACTCCATGTCCTCCTACTCTGCCATCTTGACTCTGCCCTCTCTCTCTGGGTTTTTATGTTGCTCTAGTATATGAAACATATCCCTCTTTTTTTTTTCTTTTACTTTGACTTTATCTCTATGAACTTAGGTAATACAATTACCTGTCCTGGTTTTGAAGGTTTTGTGAGAGAATGTCCCTATTCAGTCTGTGTGTACCCAGTGGCTTTGTTGGGAGAGTTGTATCTGAAGTGTACACAGGCTGCATCTTCTCCCAGGGTACACTGGCAGCTGCTGCCTTGGTAGAAGGTAAGACTGGGAGTTGGAGGGGCTAGAGCTGAAATCAGATGTGAGGTGGGATTTCTCCTAGACCTAGTGGTGGTCACAGTACTATCAGAGAATGGGACTGGGGGCCTGAGGGGCTGGAGCAGGAGCTGTAATTTGGGCTCCTCCCCAGTGTGATGGCAGTCTCTGCCTTGGTTGGGAGCATGGCCAGGGCCTGGGGTCTTGGGGCTGCTCCTTTGCACTTGTTCTTTTTCCTGGATGTGTGCACCTTGGTCAGAGGTGGGGTTGGGGCCCAAGAGGTTGGAGATGCACCTCCCAGTGAGTTGGCTCTGGGTCTCTGACCTGGCCAGAGGCAGGGCTGGAGCTCGAGCTGGTGCTGCTCCTTCCCCAGTGTGTGAATGAGTTGGCAATGGTGGCCTCTGCCTTAGCAAGAAGCAGTGCTGGAGCAGGAGCCCAGTGTGGGCCAGGGTGCACACAAGAGTAGTGCTGGCAGGCTGGCCTGAGCACCAGAAGGTTTTCAGTTGGCTGCTTCTGTACTGGGGTTGGAGCAAGCAAATCTGCTCATGCTCAAGAGCTGAGTCTTGCTTTCTTTCATCCCTTTCTGGTATGCCCCACTGGTTTTCAAACAAGCTAAGGGGGCTCATCTTCCTCAGTTTTGGACCCCAGAGTTGAGGTTCCTAAGATGGGTCTCAAACCCTTCACTCCTTAGGGAGGATCCTCGAGTCTCTGATATTCCCCTCCTCTTATGGGTCATCTGCTAGGGGTGTAGGTCTTGACTAGATCGTTTCTCCTCCACTCCTACCAGGCTCTTTGTTATTCTTTATGGCCTTGGTTGTAGAAGAGCCATTGTTCTAGTCTTTAGGTTGCTTTCAGAGATGCTCTGTATGTAGTTGTAGTTTTCATGTGTTTATGGGGGAAGTGAGCTCAAAGTCTTCCTGCTCCATGAGCTTGATCCTTCTGCCTCCTAAAATGAATAATTATTTTTTAGCTGATATTTAATACTGTTGACAAATATCACACAGAGAGACTTCATGATTTCCAAAATAAAACAAAATAATAGTAAAATAATAATATATGGGTTGATCATTTATTATATACAAAACCCCATGGTGAATAACTTAAATATATTGATAATATTTCTGCACAAGATGCCTTTATAAAATATTTACAGATGAAGAAATTGAGAACAAAATGAGTTAAGCAATGAACTAAGTTCATACAATGTGTGATCATGTTAGAATTGGTAAATAGGTAGTCTAAATATAGATTCTAAGATCTTAAAATTTATTGTTGGGAGAGTACTTGCATTCCTCGAGATTTTGTTAATATTTATTTATATCTGTATCTATCTATATTTGTATCTATATCATAATCACTCTCTCCAACTGCTAATAAATTTTCAGATAATATAGAATATACTTCAACCTGGGTGGTTAATAGACCAGAGCTCTTCTGTTAGCTAACCTTTTTAAACTTTACCCTTTAGAAAGAAGACTGTAATCAATTAGAGGGAATATTTTTCAAGATTGGAAAAGAAGGATTTAATAATTTACTGGGTTAAAGTTGAGTGAAGAATTGAGGCTTTACAAAAGATCAAATTAACCAAAGAGCTTTGGGGGAATGAAATAGAATGTTTTCATTTCTTAGCAATATTTTATACTGAAGGTCTCTCTAAATTTAGATTAGATAAGACAAAAAGAGAAACTGTTTTTCTTTCAGTTGATTAATACAAAGATGGAGTTAAAACAGTCCAAATGACTGCTCCAGTCCTATAATTGTGTGCATCAGTCATAATAGGTAATTTATGTTACATTGTTAAAAATTTGTCAGATATTATAGTTTATATTGACAGCAATACTACTAATTATACAGATTTATCTCTGGCTTACTCTGCTCTACCTTATTCTGAATCAAGGATGGAGGCTAAGGGAGGCTCTATCTCAGTGTTTACATGACTGCTGAGGCAGGAGACAGGATAAACAAGCCACAATCTGGCTTTTAAAGTCTCTTCTGGGAAGGACCATGTATCATTTCCAATCATGTTCTATTTGCCAAAGGAAGAACTATTGCTGTTGCAAACTTCAAAAATCATAGATAAGGGAAATCCTACCATACACTTAGAAGACAGAAAACTGGGAATATTTGGGGAACAGCACAAATAAATACCTCATGGTGCCATTTCCAAAGAGCACGAGGGAACAAAGAAATCAAGTAAAAGAAGTTTATGAAGGTCAACTGAGGAAAGAAGTTTGCTTAGCCAAGGCATCTAGAATGCCACTATATCTGCATTTTATAATTTTTAGAGGAATTTGGATGTTAGTTTCTAAGAAATGAACTTTTATAATAAAAATATATTTCAGTTTCACACAATTATCAAAATAACCATCTGTCATTTTTCACTTTAGTACAAATTTTTTTCTAACACCCACCTCAGGAACACACTCCTTCACATATATGCAGATTGTCATTGTAAAAAGGTACATGAGGTTTCCCTGGTGGCGCAGTGGTTGAGAGTCTGCCTTCCAATGCAGGGGACACGGGTTCGTGCCCCGTTCCGGAAAGATCCCACATGCCGTGGAGCGGCTGGGCCCCTGAGCCATGGCCGCTGAGCCTGTGCGTCCAGAGCCTGTGCTCCGCAACGGGAGAGACCACAACAGTGAGAGGCCCACGTACTGCAAAAAAAAAAAAAAATATATATATATATATAAGGTAGATGATTTAAGGTGGTCTTCAAATTATATACAATTTTCAGGTACTAATTATCATTCCCACCTGTATTTCACAACTGACAGATGTACATTGCTTTTTTCCTACCCAAGAACTGCCAGTCAATGAAATTCCTCCAAAGACAACTTTTGAATATTTTAATAATAACATAATTCCTGAATTCTTTAATCAATATAATATTTCAGTTTGTTTTTAGAGTCTATGCTTGTGTTATTCTTATATAAAAAGCCTACAAAAATCAACAGACTTATTTGAAATTGTTTCTCATAATTCACCAAATAAGGGCAAAAGTCCATTTTTAAAAATTAGTTTTAGGCTTACAGAAAAATTGAGTGGACAGTACAGAGAGTTTCTATACTCCCTCTGTCCCCTACCAAATCTCCCAACATACATAGTTTCCCCTATTATTGTCTTGCATTGGAGTGGTGTATTTGTTATAATTAACAAACTGATAATAGACACATTATTATTAAAGACCGTAGTTTATATTACAGTTCATTTTACAGTTTATGGTTTTGATTTATAATGCCATGTATTCACTATTAGAGTATCGGTATGGACTATATCTCCTCAAAATTCATATTTTGAAATTCTAACCCCCAATGTGATAGTATTTGAAAATGGGGCCTTTGGAAGTGTTAAATAAGGTCATGAGGGGTGGGGACCTCATGATAGGATTAATGCCCTTATAAAAAGAGGAAGAAAGTTTCTCTCCACCCCCGCAATCTCTCTCTCTCCTTTCACACACTAAGGATGGCCATGTGAGAATGTGAGAGGGTCCTCACCAAAACCCAGCCATGATAGTATCCTTATCTCAGACTTCCACTATCCAGAACTCTGAGCAATAAATGTTTGTTGTTTAAATCATCCAGTCATGGTAATTTGTTTTAGCAGCCTGAGTAGACTAAGACAAGTATCTTAACACCTGTGATGTTCCACCTGTTCATCCTCCCCTCCCTTCCCCAAACTCCTAGAAACCACAGTTCTTTTTGTCTCCATAGTTTTGCCCTTTTCCAAAATGTTGTGCAGTTGAAATGTAGCCTATTCAGATTGCCTTTTTTTTTTTTTTTTTTTTGCGGTACACGGGCCTCTCACTGTTGTGGCCTCTCCCGTTGCGGAGCACAGCTCCGGACGCGCAGGCTCAGCGGCCATGGTTCACGGGCCCAGCTGCTTCGTGGCATGTGGGATCTTCCCAGACCGGGGCACAAACCCGTGTCCCCTGCATCGGCAGGCGGACTCTCAACCACTGCACCACCAGGGAAGCCCTCAGATTGCCTTCTTTTATTTAGCAATATACGTTTAAAATTCACCCATATCTTGGTGTGGTTTGATAGCTCATTACTTTACATTACTTATTAGTTTTCCATTGTATTAGTCTACCACAGCTTATTCATCCATTGACCTATTAAAGCCTTCCTATTTGCTTCCAGTTTATACTGGTTATGAATAATACTGCCGTAAACATTTGTGCACAGTTCATGTGGGAGATAAATTTTCAAATCAGTTGGGTAATATCTAGGAACATGAATGCTAGATTGTATAGTACAAATATGCTTAGCTTTGTAGGAAACTGCAAAACTGTCTTGCAAAGTGGCTGTAACATTTTGCATTCCCACCAAAAATGAATGAGTCACTATTGTTTTGCATTCTCTCCAAAACTGGTATTGTCATTTTTTTTGGATTTGGACATTTGAATAGTGTGTAGTTATATCTCATTTTTGTTTTAATTTGCATTTCACATTGACAAATGGTGTTGAGGGCTTATAATATGCTTATTTTACATCTACAAATCTTCTTTGGTGTAGCATCTGTTGAAGTCTTTTGCCCATTGCTTAACTGTTTTTTTATTTTATGTAGGGTAAAAGTCATTCAACTGATCTGCATTTTGCAAATATTTTCTCTCAATCTGTGACTTGTCTTTCATTCTCTCAAGAATGTATTTTGCAGAATAGAATATTTTCATTTTAACTAACTCCAAACTCAATGCCAGCAGAAAAATCTCTGTTGCTTGTCTTTAAAAAATAAAATTTCCCAGGTCAGACTGATCATGATAATACCACTTATAATTAACTTAACACTACCTAATTAGGGACCTCAATTATGTCTGCAAAATTCCTACACCTTTTAATATAACATAATCACAGGATTGATACACCATATAGTCAGGAGTCCTGTTTACAATTAAGGGGTGGGATTATACAGGGCATATACACAGAGGATGGCAATCCAGGGGCCATCTTAGAATTCTGCCAACCAGAGTCCACCCTCTTACACTCAAGTATTCACATCCTTTACAAATGCAAAATCCATTCACTCTCGCAAGGCTCCCAAGAGTCTCATCCCCTTATGACATCAACTCCAAGTCCAAAGTCTTTTCATTTAAATCTAAATCTCATTAACACAAAACCCCAAATTTCAAAGTTTTGTCCTCTAGATGAGGTATGGATGAACCCCTTGGGTATAATCCACTAAGTGCAGCAATTTGGAGCACAATTCCTTTCCGACTATAGACCTATGAAACTAAAAAGATAAGATTTCTTATAGACAATCCAGTCACGTTCCAACTCGTATAAGATTTTTCAACCTACATAAGGCAAACAAGAATGTGTAACTATTTCAGGATATTGTGGGGTTTTATAAGAAAACAGAATAATAAGTAAAAATTAAACTTGTATATTATAAACAAAAGTAAAAATTAATGAACTGATAACATTTTAAAACAATGACACAAAATATTCAATACACTACATATAAAGTTATCTTTTTAAAGTCTTACTCCAAAATGAGGAAAAGGAAGGATTCAGAAACGTAGAAATGAAAATAAGCAGAATTCTTATTAAAAAAATCTCATAAGTGAAATTTCTTGCCTATCAATATTTAAAATATTACTCAGTTGCTATATATTATATGTTAAGTTTACACTGTCATATGATCTAATTTTTGAGGGCTGTAGTTTAGTAATATGTTCCAAGAATTTTAAAAAATATCATATGCATTACTGCAACTTCACAATTTTTAGAAATTTGTTCTAAGAAATGATCAGAAATGGAGGTAAAAATTTATTTATAAAAATGGTCCTTTTATTTTTACAGTAATTCAAAAGTAAATATTTAATAATTAGGAATTTTTAAAATTAAATCTTGTACCAATGTACTAGCATAAAGGCCACATTAAAAATGTTTCATAAGCTTATATCAAAATGTTCAAAAAAGGTAGTTGTTCAACTGAAAAAAAAAAGAAGAGTTAAGGGACAGAGAATTCAAAAGCTTTACAGATAAGCAAAAGCTAAGAGAATTCAGTCCCACCAGACAGGCTTTGCAACAAATGCTAAAGGAATGTCTCTAGGCAGGAAAGAAAAGGCCACAATTAGAAACAAGAAAATTATGAATGGAAAAGCTCACCAGTAAAGGCAAACATATAGAAAAGGTAGGACATCATCTATACAAAAATATGATATCAAAACCAGCAATCATGAGGAGAGTCCAGATACAGGACACTGGAAATGCGTTTGAAATTAAAAGACCAGCAACTTAAAACAATCTTGTTTACATATAAACTGCTATATCAAAACCTCATTGTAACTGAAAAACAAAATTCTACAATAGGATATGCACAAAAAAAAGAAAAAGGAATCCAAACACAACACTAAAGTTAGTCATCAAATCACAAGAGAAGAGAACCAGAGAGGAAGGGAAGAAAAATGACCTACAAAAACAAATCCAAGACAATTAACAAAATGGCAATGAGAACATACATACTGATAATTACTTTAAATATAAATAGATTAAATTCTCCAACCAAAAGACATGCTGAATGGATATAAAAACAAGACCTGTATATATTCTGTCTACAAGAGACCCACTTCAGATCAGGGACACATGCAGACTGAAAGTGAGAGGATGAAAAAGGCATTCCATGCAAATGGAAATCAAAACAAAGCTGGAGTAACAATACTCATATCAGACAAAACAGACTTAAAAATTAAGACTGTTACAAGAGACAAAGAAGGCCACTACATAATCATCAAGGGATCAATCCAAGAAGAAGATATAACAATTGTAAATATATATGCACCCAACATAGGTGCACCTCAATATATAAGGCAAATATGAACAGCCGTAAAAGGAGAAATTGACAATAACACAATAATAGTGGGGGGATTTAACACCCTAGTTTCATCAAAGGACAGAACATCCATACAGAAAATCAATAAGGAAACATAAGCCTTAACATGTTAGAGCAGGTGGACATAATTGATATTTATAGAGCATTCCATCCAAAAGCAGCAGAATAGACATTCTTCTCAAGCACCGATGGAACATTCTCCAGGATACATCACATACTGTGCCACAAAGCAAGCCTCAGTAAATTTAGCAAAATTGAAATCATATCAAACATCTTCTCTGACCACAATGCTATAACATTAGAAATCAACTACAAGAAAAAACTCTAAAAAACACAAACACATGGAGACTAAACAATATGTTACTAATGGAATGGATCACTGAAGAAATTAAAGAGAAAATCAAAAAATACCTAGAGTCAAATGAAAATGAAAGCACAATCTAAGACCTATGGGACACAGCAAAAGCAGTTATGAGAGGGAAGTTTATAGCAATACAATCTTACCTCAGGAAACAAGAAAAATCTCAAATAAACAACCTAAAGAAACTAGAGAAAGAAGAACAAATAAAACCCAAAGTTAGCAGAAGGAAAGAAATCATAAAGATCAGGGCAGAAATCAATGAAATAGAGATGAAGAAAACAATAGAAAAGTTTGATGAAACAAAAAGCTGGTTCTTTGAAAAGATAAACAAAATTGATAAACCTTTAGCCAGAGTCATCAAAAAAAAAGGGGGGGGGCAGGGAGAAGGCTCAAATCAATATAATTAGAAATGAAAAAAGAGAAGTTACAATGGACACCACAGAAATACAAAGGATCATGAGAGATTACTACAAGCAACTATATGCCAATAAAATGGACAACCTGCAAGAAATGGACAAATCCTTAGAAAGGTACAATCTTCTAAGACTGAACCAGGAATATAAAATATGAACAGACCAATCACAAGTACTGAAATTGAAACTGTGATTGGAAAACTTCCAACAAAAGTCCAGGACTAGATCACTTCACAGGTGAATTCTATCAAACATTTAGAGAAGAGTTAACACCTATCCTTCTGAAAGTCTTCCAAAAAATTGCAGAGGAAGGAACACTCCAAACTCATTCTGTGATGTCACCATCACCCTAATACCAAAACCAAAGATACCACACAAAAAAGAAAATTACAGGCCAATATCACTGATGAATGTAGATTCATATGTACTCAACAAAATACTAGCAAACCAAATCCAACAATACCTTAAAAAGATCATACATCGTGATCAAGTGGGATTTATCCCAGGGATGTAAGGATTTCTCAATATCTGCAAATCAGTGTGATACACCACTTAACAAATTGAACAACAAAAACCATATGATCACCTCAATAGGGCACAAGATCTAAATAGACATTTCTCCAAAGATAACATACAGATGGCCAAAAAGCACATGAAAACATGCTCAACATCACTTATTAGAGAAATGCAAATCAAAACTACAATGAGGTACCACCTCACACTGGTCAGAATGGCCATCATCAAAAATCTACAAACAATAAATGCTGGAGAGGGTATGGAGAAAAGGGAACACTCCTACACTGTTTGTGGGAATGTAAATTGGTGCAGCCACTGTGGAGAACAGTATGGAGGTTCCTTAAGAAACTAAAAATGGAGCTACCATATGATCTAGCAATCCTACTCCTGGGCACATATCCAGAGAAAACCATAATTCAAAAAGATACATGGATCCCAATGTTCACTGTAGAACTATTTACAATAGTCAAGACATGGAAGAAATCTAAATGTCCATTGACAGGAATGAATAAAGATGTAGTACATATATACAATAGAATATTACTCAGCCATAAAAAAAGATGCAATAATGCCATTTGCAGCAACACGGATGGACCTAGAGACTATCATACTAAGTGAAGTAAGTCAGAGAAAGACAAATATTGTATGATACCACTTATATGTGGAATCTAAAAAAAATGATACAAGTGAACTTATTTACAAAACAGACTTTGAAAACAAACATATGGTTACCAAAGGGGAAAGGTGGGGGGGTGAGGGATAAATTAGGAGTGTGGGATTAACATATACATACTACTATATATAAAATAGATAATCAACAAGGACCTACTGCATAGCACAGGGAACTCTACTCAGTAATCTGTAATAACCTGTATCAGAAAATAATCTGAAAAAGAATGGATATATGTATAACTGAACCACTTTGCTCTACACCTGAAACTAACACAACATTGTAAATTAACTATAAAATAAAAATTAAATGAAGAAAAGAAAGGAATTACATAATAAAATGTAGAGAGAGAGGAGAGTCTGACACAAAGCTCCTAAACCCCTTGGAATTTCCTGGGTAATAGGAATTTCTTTTATATTAGTGAGGTGACTCTGTGGGCTCCTGGGTCGGGGCTGGTCACCAGAAAAAGCAAGCCATGATTAGAAGCTTGGAAATTTCAGCCCTACCTCCCATTTTCTGAAGAGGGGCTGGAAGTTAATAGTCAGTCATACCTATGTGACGAAGCCTCCATAAAAGTACAGGGTTTAGAGATCTTCTGGGCTGGTGACCATATCCACATGGCAGGAAGGGGCACACTCCAACTCCACTAAGACAAAAGCTCCTGTGCTCAGGACTCTTCCAGACCTTGTACTGATACTATGTATCTCTTTATCTGGCTGTTTATCTGTATCTTTTAACATATCCTTTGTAATAAATTGGCATTAATAAGTAAACTGTTTTATTGGGTTTTGTAAGCCACTCTAGTAAATTATTCAACTCAAAGAGAGAACCTTGGGACCCTCTGATTTGTAGCTAATTTGAGCTGAAGTTGTGGGTAACCTGGGGACATATTCCTTGCTATTGGCATCTGAAGGAGAGGCCCATCTTGTGGGACTAAGACCTTAACCTGTGGGTTTTATGCTAACTTTGGCTAACGTCAGAATTGAATTGTAGGACACCTAGCAGATGGCAGAGAATTGATGGTTGTCAGAAAACCTCCCACACATCTGGTTAAAGAAGTGTTCTGCGTGAGTAGTAGAGGTGAAATATTTTTTCCTTTCCAATGTAAAAACGAAAAGAGCAGAGACTTTGAAAAAGTCAGGTTTGCATTTGAATCAAGGGTCCACTGTGTAACATTGTGCACATAAATGAATGTCCCTAAATTTAAATCTTTTCAAAATTAGAATGAGTATATTGAGAAATATGGAAGTCCTGGCATATAGTGAACATTTAGTGAGTGAATCCTATCATAATTATTCACTGATATTGTTTTCTTCACACTCTGATGACAGTGGAATAAATGTAAAGTTACAACAGAAAAAAATTGTTAAGACTTTCTCTTCACCTCACAGTTCATAAGAGTTGTAGAATATGTCTTAATCATTCTTAGCAATCTATACTTTAAAATACTGTTAAAATATCTTCCTTCAAGGCTGAAGTAAATAACTATATTTAATTATGTTTGAGCAATTCAAAAACTCTTCAAAGGGCCCACTTCTGCTTAGCATTTTTCCTCCATATCAGGCTTCTATTTGGTCCTGCAATGTAGCAATGGAATCACAGACCAATCTACAGTGCTTTCAGGTTTGAGAGCTCTCTTCAGTGAATGCTCACATTGGGGATTCTTGCTCAAGCAGTATGAGTGTAAATGCAGCTGGCATGTCCACAAGGATATGGGATCATGAAGTTTGTGGTTTAATTATATCAGGAATAGAATTTGATCCATTCTCTAATTTATTCTAAAAACACATCACTTTAATGGGGTTTCAATGAACTGTGTGCCAAAGGCATAATGTTAAAAGCAAAAATGTGCTATTCTTTTTTTTTTTCTTCAAAGAAAAAGCATTGATCAGGTCCATGATTAAATGCTATGTGAAGACTATCTTCCACAAGCATAAGTCCTCATTATATTCCCCTTTGATTGCAAAGAATCTATGTGCCAAACACACAATAAATATAAGCATGGTCAGGGAGTTTCTGCAGGTGAATTGATAAATGTGCAGGGTGTGTGTGTGTGTGTGTGTGTGTGTGTGTGTGTGTGTGTGTGCACTAGCTGTTTTCATCCAGTAATTATGCATGGCCTGATGCCTATTTTGTCTGTATCAAGCGAGTAATATGTGTACTGCGTGGAGAATTTGAGAAACATTGAATCATTTATTCTTTCATTTATTCAACTAATAGGGCCCAGTCTTATACTAAGAGATGCAAATACAAGGGGAGCAGATGTATAAGCAGGTCTATCTTTCTAAAGCTAAAGTTTATGGGGGAGATGGACACCAAAGGATCACACACTCAGTGTCATTTTACTACCATGATAAGTGCTTCTAAAAAGAAGAACACAGGATTCTAGGAGAGTAATATTGAGGGTTTATTTAGTCAAAGAGAGTAGGAAAGGATTTCCTAGGAAAAGTAACATTTGAGCTGAAGGAAAATAGCAGTTAACCAAATAGCAGATCACATGTGTCTACATTTTGGTGACTCCATTTTACTACTTCCTGGAAAAATCACCATTTTAGGGATGGCCATCCATGAAAAAGGGGGATTGTTCTATTATGTAAGTTAAGATCTTCCCTAAATTTGTCCCTCCTTGTCTCTTTGGTATCTTATTTTCCCTCATTCAAGCATTTGGATAGATGATTCACTCAAAAGAATATGGAAAACAAACTTGTGAAGCTCTTAGGAAACTACTGCAATTTAAATCCACAGGTAATAATATTAAACTTTGAAATGCTTTCCTCAGAAGCTTTAGTTTCACTTTGTGCCTCTGAACTCCTAGAGAGGTAGGAATAGAGAACACTACACTATACTACACTATAAAGGCTCAATCTTTGTAAAGAATAAATGAAAGCAATTTTCTCCAACATAAGATTATAATAAAGTGAAACTTCAGGAGAAAACATCTTGCCTTACAACTTTCTCAACTGGCGTTTGGTTAAATTTTCAAATCCAGAAATTTAAGAAGATAATTTAAATGAATTTTATTATATTCTCTAGCTACTTATATTTCTCCCTAAATGTTAGATTCATATAGTCTAAAGATCATGCAGATTTATAATCAGACCAAATAACATCTAAGCATACCATTTTCTTTATAATCCTCATGAATTTAGACTTGCCATTTGGGAGAACATTAGGAATAATCTGTACTTATATCTTTTCATTAAAAAAAAAGATTGCACTTTCCTATGCATCTTAGTCACCCTATGATTGCTTTGCATTAACAAGTTCAAAATTATGTTTTTAGCTTTTTATGAATTTGTATGTACATTCTTTTCGAATACAAATATAAATTTGGAAAGATCTCATAAGGTTAACTGTCTCATCCTTTTAAGCCCTAGAACCCTATCTAAAATTTACAATGTGGTCCTGTTTATTTTGTTTAAATTTAAGGTGTAACACATTCCATTTTAATCTATGTAGCCCATGTTTCCCTAATGCTCACCAGCCCATCACCACTAATTGGTTTATAAGGAACCATATTTGACTGAAGTTTTGTGTGTCATTTAAAACAGCCTTCTTCAAATATCTGGTACTTTGCTGAAGGTATCTCTCTTGCAGTCATGAATAAGTTCATTACTGTTGAGTATCAGTATTTGCCAGTGTGACAGACATCTGAGGCAACAGACAGGGTGAGGAGAACCATCCCTTCTCTGTGGTGTGCATTATAGCTTATCCAAACTGCACTGTTTGTTTCCTCATAAATTTATAGTGTTTTCAATGAAACAGCTTTTTCACATCTAACTCACAGTCTCCCTACACTCTGTAGAGATTATGTGTCAAATACGGACCATTACGTAAGACACATCTGTATGAAAGACTCAGTCTTATATTCAAAATCACCTGACTGTCTGGTGTGTTCTTTTCCTGGGTCCAGCTTACCTCACTGATTTCCGCTTTCTTTAGGAAGAATCCTTCAAGGAAGCCCTTTGATCTTGAAGGTAAATAAGCTTCTGGTGAGGTCACCCACCAGTTCACTAGACATACTCAAACATGTTTAAATTCTAGTTTGGGCTACCTGAGACTTTAATTAAATGCCTACTATTTCTTGGACATCACATCTGACCTGAGAATTCAGAAATATGAGACATAGCTCCTATCCTAAAGTAGCTTAAAATCTACCTGGAAATATAATCACATAAGTAATTTCAATACAGTATGAACGTCACAACAATACAAATACTACGTGCTATGAGGGTGCATAGAAGTTGACCACTAACTTTTCCATAATTATTTTCAGCCTTAATTTGGGGGTGTATTGTTTTGTCTGATATGTGATTTGCTTCATCTAGGAGTCCCACAAAATCTTAAATGATATTGAAGGATCAGTTTATTTGGAAGGAGATAGAAATAAACTGATTTATGCAACAACAATATGTGTGTATGAATAGATTTACTGTGTATGGAGTTAAACAGTGTTCCCTCAAAATCCATGTCCATCCAGAACCTCAGAATATGACCTTTTGTGGAAATGGGGGCTTTGCAGTGTCAAAGAGAACCAGAGCTGTACACTAGTTAAAGTGCAAAAAATAGATTTCATTTAGTAACTATTGTAATAGGGGGAAACAAACTTCAGTATAGAACGGAACTCAATTCTGATTATAGCCAAAGAGCATAAGTGGGGATATATAGCCAAGGAGCAGGGAGAGGGGTTCAGTGGATGGAAATTTACTAAGAGGAGACATAAAAGGTAATAGGATTCTTGAAAAACCTGATTAACAGGATTCTTGCTGAAGGCAGGTCAGGGTGATCAGATATCAAGGGTGATCATATACCAAGGGTGGGAAGGATAACTTAGCAAGATTCTTTGCTAAGCCTGGACTGGGCAGGCCAAAGACAGGTTTGGGGCCAAGGTGGAGGCCTAGCCCAGAAAAGATTCTCAGAGGAACCTGTAAAGTTTGGTCAAAGAGAGAGTTTCTGTTATCAGATGCAATTAATTAAAATGGGGTCGTACTGGATTAGGGTGGGCCTTAAATCCATTATGACTGGAATCCTCTTAAAAGAAGAGGACAGAGACAAAACCACACAGGGAAAAACATGTGATTATGGAGGCAGAAATTAGAGTAACTCATCTACAAGCCAAGGAACTCACAAGGACTGCTGACAACCACCGGAGGCCAGGAGAAAGGCAAGGAAATGTTCTTCCCTAGAGCCTTCAGAGGAAGCATGGCCTTCTGACACCTTGATTTTGGATTTCTAGCCTCCGTAACCGTAAAAGACTAAATTCTGTTGTTTTAAGCCACTCAGTTTGTGGTGCCTTGTTGTGGCACCAACTAACATATGGTATTATACCTACAAGGGCCCAGGGACAGGGGGGATTGAGAAGGATATAAACCACAGTACCAACAATGCTTTCTGTTTGGTGAGGAAGGGTGGAATGAAACTGGGAATGGGGTAAAGGAGGGGATTTCACACTGTATATTTTCTATAATTCTTTTACATAGTGTGATTATATAGGTACTTTATGCTTTCAGGAGTATGTAAATACAGCATTACCAAAAAAAAGAAAAAGAAAAAGAATATATACAATGGATATGGGAAAAGTTTAAAGCTTTCTCAGAGGAAGGCTAAGGAAATCTACATATGCATCAGTTTAATGAATATCACCATGTTAGGTTATATGCACCTTGGTTTACCTCTTTATAATTACCCCAAACTGACCCTGAGATATCATGAATATACAGAATTGGTGGGAAACTAGCTTTTCGTTTTCTACTTTAAAATCTTATTTGTGTTCTGTATTTAAAGTGACTCCTCATGTATTGGCACTAACCTGAGGATGCACATCAGAAGGGGAAAATGACAGTTTCCTTCTTTCATTTTGTGCCTTATATCTGGTATCTTATTTACCACATACTTATCTGGGTTATGATGAAAATATATAAATATTTGAACCTTTAACTTCAGAGAAGAAAATATATACAGTTACATGCTCCATGAAGGCAACATTATCCATTCTTTTTACTGCTGCATGCTCAGCACCTTGAACAATAATTTGCACATAGTTGCATTCAATATCTGTCGATAAATGAATAAATATAGTAATGCATTATTTAACTTCCACTAGGAATTGTTATCTCTGCCTTTTGCCAAGAGTGCTAGGGAAATTATGTAAATGGCATTGACCCAGATAGTTAAACACAAACAAAGTTCTGCATAAAAGCATTCAGGTAAGATCCTATTTTCAGAAAACCAAATTTTAGGCTGATTTACTTATTAACTGGTGTTTTACAAGTGTTTCTTATTTCATCCATTAGTTTATCTGCCTAGGTAAAATAGATTACTATACTAATAAATTAGTATAGTTTGCAAATCTCCAATTATCCTTATTAATAAGGTTTTGATATTCTACAGAGGCATAATTGCACTGACATAATCTCTCAGTATCCAAAAGACTACATTTGGTGACTTACAATTTTCAGCCTTTCAGTATACCTATTTCACTGGAAATTACTTGCTCTCTATTCTATTTTATTGCTTTTACAGCTTGATTATATTTTACTAAAACTATTAAGAATGCTGACATATTTATTAGATCTATGGTGCTTTGAAAGGCATTTTTTTTAGATTCACAGATGAATGTAAATGCATGTGAAAAAACCCTCATTTTTAAACATTCTTATTATTATATATACATGTACATATGTACACATATGTGAGGTCTTATTGATTACTGGTTTCTAAAAAGAAAGCAAATATGGCATCTTTCACATAATTCTAGACTTCATAACTGGTCACTTTTTTGTGCCACATTAGAAAATATAGCTATAGACTTTCTTGGGTTACACTATATATCACAAGGTCACATTAGAAAATACATTCCATCTTTAACATCACTAGACTATGTAGTAGGAAAATTACAATGTTTAGAATGATTTCTGTCACTGCAGTAAAGACAGGTTCAAAGATAATTAGATAACTTTCATTCCAATGGTTTCTGGTGAGACCTACAATGAGCTTTTCATGAGAGATCAAATATTAAAAATGAACTATAATAAAGAACAAATCTGACTCCATACTGGATCTGTTTCTTTTACTTTAACCTTTGTATTCTATTGCTTTTGCTATAAGTTAATCACTAAAGGGATGTTGCCTATAAGCTTAAAGTATACATAGTGTCCCATCTCCAGGAACCCTGCCTCCTGTGCCTGAGTGTTAAGCTAAATTGCCTTTGTTTAAGCTCACAGGAAACATCCTGACCAGGCCCACCTGTGAAAGGCTGCAGGAAAGAAGAAATTAACACATTCCCTCCAGAGTCTAGCCGGAACCAGGAAATATATGCAACAACTTATCATCTTTCTTTTGTTTCTTTTTTTTTTTTACTTTACCTCCTCACCTGCCCCTCTTTGTTCCATGAAAGAAACTAGCATACAAACCTAGTTAAGATGGTTCTTTGGGACACTAGTCCCCCATCTTCTCGGTCTGCTGGCTTTCTGAATAAACTCACTATTCCCTGCCCCAACAACTCATCTCTTGACTTATTGGCCTGTTGTGCAGCAAGCACTATGAGCTTGGACTCAGTAACAAAACAAACAAAAGCACTCGATGCTTATCCTGATTTTTCAAGGAGAAAACATTCATGAATTACCTGCTATACTCATAGCATATGGAAGCCTCAAGTCAAAGGTCACTGAATTGTTTTTGAACTATTTCCCTTTTGACAGCGTGGAAAAGTCCTGGCTTGTGCACAACGTGTGGTAGAGGAGTATTGCCACAATCTGAGAGTGAGGCTGAGAATCACAAATGCCTATTGTCAGTTAATGGTTACTGAGGTCTAAATGCAGTAGAGAACACATAATTAGGCATGGTTTCTGACCAGGATATTAACAACCTATGTTGGGAAACTGTCTATGCACTAAAACTATTTCTTCTCCTCATCTTCGGTAACCTTAAGGCATATCAAATTAGGTTCCCTATGAGAAATAAATCTTGTGGAAAGGTTTTAAAGAGCCCAGAGGGCTTCAGAATCAGACTTCACAGAATGACCTCAACCTCTCCTATCTAACACCATTAAAACTAAATTATCACATTCCCTGGATTAAAGTTGATTCTATTTTAATTACAGAGTATAAATATCTTCATTGGTCAGCCTCCATAAAAATTTCAAGCTATTCCTTGGGCATTTGTCAGTCAATATATCTGCCTTTGCCTTAAAACACTGGGAAACAACTACATATTAGCTAATGACTGTGGACCACCTCATATTTTTCTAGTATGGCCAAATGTAATGGAACATAGGGTTAACAGTGGGGTAGTCAATAGTGAAAAGAGGAATTTTCTTGCCATATAAAGTGTTACTATTTGGACATGGGGAAAAATAATGCAAAAAGATATAAACAAATTTTAAATAAAAACTATATAGTTAAAATTGCATTCCTATCTAACTTTGAAGTTACAATAAAAAAATAATTCATAGAGGATTTTAACAGCAATTTTCTTTACCCACCATGACAGGAAATATATGTGTGTATATATGTGTATATATATATATATATATTAATATATTAAAAATATAAAGTACTTATTGTATATATTATGTCATCACAAAATTGCATATATATAAATTATAGAATATATTTTTCCTCAGGAAATATATACATATATGCTTATCTATATTCATTTATCCATCTATCATCTATCTGCTTATTTCCTAGAATATGCTTCAGTTAATCACACCTCTATCAGCATGTACAGTGGAGGCTGAATTGCTAATATAGAAGCTATTTCAGGCAATAACTGAAGCTGAATATGATATTAAAACATGTACATCATGCAATAGTTTGGTTTCTTGAAATTAGTCTCTCGTAGTCCCTTTGTACAGCTAATAAATCTTAAAGACGTATCTAATTTCTTGCCTTTGTTGTCCTAGTTTGAAATTTTACTTAATACATTTTGCATTCTTTAATATGATGTACTGATGCTAGATAACAGTTTTAATTAATTTTTAATTTAGAAATAGGAACACAAACCCCAACAGAAATAGAGTAATAGAAATAATTTAAAGTCAATTAAATGAAAGCATGTTTTGGACGCTTCAATGATAATACTTGCTTTCTGCCTGTAATTAGACTTAATTTGGTTCTTTTACTAGATCAAAATTCATTTAAAGATTCTTTAACTGCTACTTTTTTAAAAATCAATACTAAGCTCAATTTTGACAAACCTGTACCTGCAATGGGAACACTGAATAGGATTTTAAGTTTAAATGCTAATAACATGATCTATACTTAATTTAAGAATGACAGTTAAAGTTGAAATACGTGTAAAAAATCTGTATCAGGAAAAAATACCTATTCTTAGAAAAGGTAAGAAATGAGCAAAACAATCAAACAGCAGAGTCATTGCAAAAGTGGATTCTTACAAAATTTAAATAAACATACTATAAAAAGAACTTCCCCCAAAGGAGAAACTATCTTATTTTAACACAAAGTTTCTCACATATCAATATGGAACCGGTGGGAACATCTGAGATAATATGAGACTTTGTTGAAGACTAGGCTATCAGAATGACACAACTTCAGTCCAGGACTACACTATTTTTATAGTAGAATTCAAGTGAACTAATGTTCATTGAGAACGTATTATTTGCCAGATGGTATGCTAAACAATTTCTTTTGGAGTTACCATGGTGATTTTCTTTTTAAAAATGCAAGTATACCTGGCAGTGGTTAACATATCTAAGTAATTATAAGATCACTTTTCCTTAGGTGACTGGGTAGAGAGTGGAGTTTCCTGGGGAGGAATATGGGGGAACTGAATAAAGAAATAAAAGGCACAGTCAGACAAATTTTCAACTTGAATGTCACAGATTCAATGGGTAATAATCTAGTATTCTCTGTCAATGCAGACAATATCAAATAAATGTATGGCTTATTCTCAGTGGTATTACTAAAAGACAAGGGAAGTTTGTGAACAATGTTAATTTCTTATCACATGATAAATATTTCACTAATTTTCTTTAATTGTTCTTGAAACTATGTACATTTTTCACTTTTACCATCTTGAAATGTGTTAAAATACACAAGAATTTTGTTTTAGGTGCTAGAATCTTCCCCAGCAATATGAGACCTAATGGATGAGATTCCAAAGTAAAGTCCACTCATGTTAATGGATGAAGAAGGCAAAATAAAGGATAAAGGTGGCTTGGAAATTGAAGAAACAGCCCAAAGATCTAATCCACATAGGCCGTTTATAGAGGCTAAAGAAAGCAAAGCAAATAAATGTATGTCTAGTGTTGACTAATGGGAAAGATAAGTTCTGGGTAATGAATAGAAGGTGGATTTGAGCTTCTCTTTTTATAAGATGTCATTAGTTTATCTTATCTCCTGTATTGCTAAAAGCAAAATCAAAAAGGGAGTTGCCTTTGTGATACTTTTAAGTGCTAGAAATGTTTTTATGTTTATATTTTTGTTCTGATGCGTAGTAGTTATGTGTGGCCCTGGGAAAATTTTTCAGCCTTTTTAAAAATAAGATTATTAATCTAAAACAAGAGCATACCACTTAGTGTCCTTAAGAGAATTATATAAATGCTTATAAAGTGTTTAGCATAGTGCCTGGAACCTAGAAAAAAAACTTGTTAAATGGTTATTGTTATCGTCACATTACAGATTGTTCCATTCCCTATAATCTAGTTCTATAATCAGACTTAATTTACATAACAAAATTTTATCCCAGACCTCTTAATTTCAGATAAACTGCTCATAAAGCAAGCATAGATCTCAGTGTAACTATAATTTGCTTCTGTCTCCAAATAACAGGTTTTTTATTCCTCTTTTTAAAAAGATAATAATACATTTAAGTGAATATTTATACTAGCATTAATAAACTTATATATTAAAGGAAAGAAAATTGACTACAAAAGTATTTCCTTGTAATATTAGTAGAAAATGTCATTAAATAATAATTGTCAAACACATGACTCCTTGGGCTTCCCTGGTGGTGCAGTGGTTGAGAGTCTGCCTGCCGATGCAGGGGACACGGGTTCGTGCCCCGGTCCAGGAAGATCCCACATGCCACAGAGCGGCTGGGCCTGTGAGCCATGGCCGCTGAGCCTGCGCATCCGGAGCCTGTGCTCCACAACGGGAGAGGCCACAACAGTGGGAGGCCTGCGTACTGCAAAAACAAAAAACAAAAAACCCCACATTACTCCTTAAGATTTTATTTTAGACAGAATGATGGGTTATGTTACTTGTATCTTTTGTTTCTTCCCTAAAATGAGCCATCAGGGCACTTTGATTACAGTTCAATTTTAGTGGAAACTTTGAAAATGACACTGCAGAGGTTGGATTATGAAGAGCTATGGGTCTGCAGATGGTTTATCAAAACATTCTTAAATTTTATTAGGCTTTCCTCAAGAAAACAAAATTTGGATTAATATATCATTTGTTAACTGACAAACCGCTCGAGAGAAAAAAAAAAAAAAACTTCTATGATTCATTCCAGCAAACAGATCAATAAAGAAATATAATCTTTATGCAAAGGCTGGTGGTTAGCCAGGAAACAAAGGAAACATTCTGGCTAGTTATTATGGAAACTGCTTGAAAATTGCAGATGCCTTAAATTTATAGCTTCTGCTGTTTTCTATATCACTTTGCAGTTTGCAGCTCAAGAGAAAACAGTGTTGCTTAATGACAGAGACAGTTTTGTTTGGGTTGCATTTTCTTTGTGGAACAGAATTAGCATGCTAGGAAATATGAAATTTGTCTCAAACTGGTAGCTTCAAAAACACAGGAAAAAACATACAAAATTAAGGTACAGAGGAAAGGTAACGTGGGGGAAATAACAGGTTTGTAAATAAGTAAACCTTTACAAACTTAAGATGTCTATTTAAAGACAAAGGATGTATTTTTATGTCTGTGAAGTACTTTACTCAAATAAGCTGCCTACAAAACCTTTTCACCTAGATGTCTATCACCTTAAGTTATTGAAAGCTAAAACTATCAATGCCTTTATAAAGCAACTTCAATCTTCTGAACAGTTCATTTCTGAGCACTCATTTTAGTGTTCTTTTTAACCTCTGTGACATGTGTTTATTCGCTGACGTTCATACAGAAATTTTATTAGCAATGTTATGTGTACTTTTTCTCAAAAATCTGTTCCCTTTTTATTTTAGTCAATTTTAGAATGGAAGTTTTCTGCAAGACAAATATATGTTTATTTTTCATTGCATAAAAGTTGAAAAAACAATAATAATAAAAATAAAATGATCTGCAAGACTACCACGATAGTTCCTGTTTTGCTACTAACATTTCAGAAAATATCAATAATCTGTAGCAGAGGTTGGCACACATTTTCTGTAAATGTCAGTAATACTTTAGACTTCATGAACCATATGGTCTGTCTCAATTATTCAACACTGCTATAGCAGTGTGAAAGCAGCCATAGACAATATACAAGTAATGGGTGTGGCTGTGTTACAATAAACAATTATAAAAACAAACCATACTTTTGTCTGATCTATACTATAGAATAAAGTACTTATCCCAGATATCAGAACCTGCCTCATTAATATTTGGGGTATCTCCTTCAAATAATTTTTCTGTGGAGAGTGGTAAGTAGGTATATAGGTATATAATGGATAAATGTCATTTCATTTTTGTTGTCCTGCATCTGAACTCTCTTCTATTTGGATTATTTTCCACTTTATGAGTATTGGTTGGATTCACATCCTACTATAGAAAAGTGAGATCCTCACTTTCCCAGACTCTCTTGCACTTGAGACTCTAGTGTTTAAACTTAGGTATACCTGCCAGTGAAATTGAATATAAAATTATCAACGTAAAGAATTAAGGTTCAGGAAGAATCCATTTTAGCTGAGGGTGGTAGCAGAGACTCAATGGTACAACATTGAGTTTCCAAGTAAGAAGTTATTGAAGTACAACAGTTGATTGCAAAGACCAGGGCTACCATACTCAGCAGTATAATTTGAGGTGTGCTCTGTTAAGCCATGGAAACATCAGATTTGATTTATGCTAAATCCTTGTTTTCCAAATCTCATGCTGTCATTTTCCTTGCAAGTGTGCTCACTATTGAATTTCTCCTCAATGAAATACTTTGAGGTAATTATTCAATGGGAGATCTTGTTGTTTGAAACCAATAACTCTGATTGATACAGAAATTTGTAATCTGAGAGGTCGTGGTGAGCGGAGGAATGTTAGATTGGTGAGTTGGAACCAAGGGTAGTAAAAAATCACACTAATAAGCTAAGAAACTGGTCTCTGAAATCCTAGGGCTTTCAAAAATTATAAATGGTCAAAGCATTACTTATTGTGACCTAAAATGAATTAACAAGCAAAGATATAATTTATCAAGAACTTGTGGCTGCTGTTATAGAACAAAATGAACATAAGAATAACTTGGCATCATTGTGGTGGAGCAGTTATTGCTAATTTCCATTACATAGACTGAAGAGGAGAATGACAACTTTAAGTTTCTAATTTCAAAATGTTACCCAATAGTACAAACTTCCTCTTATTATTTTAAGCAATCTCTTATAAATGAACCTAGAGCACCACAATAGCAAAACAAAAAGTTTGACTCTGTAGGCTTCCAAAGTATAATATTCATCAAATTCACAACCTCATCACATATCTTTTTTTTTAGAACATCTATTTTTTTAGCATGATATATTTAAAAAAGTTTTTTATTGAAGTATAGTTGATTTACAATGTGCCAATCTCTGCTGTGGCTCAGTTATATACATATATACATTCTTTTTTTTATATTCTTTTCCATTATGGTTTATTATCCCAGGAGATTGGATATAGTTCCCTGTGCTCTACAGTAGGACCTTATTGTTTATCCATCTAAATGTAATAGTTTGCATCTACCAACCCCAAACTCCCAGTCCATCCCTCTCGCTCTCCCCTTTCCTCTTGGCAACCACAAGTCTGATCCCTATGTCTGTGAGTCTGTTTCTGTTTTGTAGGTAGGTTCATTTGTGCCATATTTTAGATTCCACATGTAAGTGATATCATATGGTATTTGTCTTTCTGACTTACTTCACTTAGTCTTAGAGGAAAACATAGGAAGAATACCCTTTAACATAAATCACAGCAAGATGTTTTTTGACCCACATCCTAGAGTAATGAAAATAAAAATAAACAAATGGGACCTAATGAAACTTCAAAGCTTTTGCACAGCAAAGGAAACCATAAAGAAGACAGACAACCCTCAGAATGGGAGAAAATATTTGCAAACAAAGCAACTGACAAGGAATTAATCTCATCAAGTATCTTATATGAAATTTAGGGCATTGATGGAGAAAGTGTGAGACACAAAGAACAGGAATGCAAATATATGGTAGGGTCAGAGGACTCAGGTTTATCTGAATTCCTAAACCCATTAAGCTTTTCTTGCCAACTGTGTAAGTTGTCATATCTCTATTGTGGCAGTCCCTTCTTTCTTAAAATGCTGACTGTCCTTGTCTAACGAAGTTGTCTTATATAAATAAAGAAGCCAATGTGCCTAATGTACCTACCTAAACACACACTGTTTTAGTGCAATTTCTAACTAGAATCAGTTTCCAGCAAGTGCTTGGAAACATTTGCAAGATTGGCATTTTACCTTTGAATATTATTTTAAAAAATTATTTGTTTGTTCCTCATTGATATGATTACACATCAACATCCTAGCCATGCTTCCTCATCTTATTGTTAGGCATGGACACATGACTTGTTTGGTCAATACAAAGTGGGAAAACCCAAAGTGTACTATAGTAGAACCATTTAATGTATATGACTGAACTTCGCACTTTGCACTTTGTCTCCTGCCATAAGAACAGAAGCTATTGGGTACTGACTGCTGCTTCAGTCTTGGTCCTGGAATGGGTCTGTACATGGAGTAGAGACACAGCTGACCCACAGTCCATGATGAACACGAATAATGTTTTTGAACATGAATGTTGATAAATATTTTTGTTGTAAGCCATTGAGATTTGGGGATTTTTTTCTTATTGTAGCAGCATTGACAAAAATATGAGGAATAGATTTTGGTAACAGATCCTAAGGGTGATTCCAAAGACATAAGTATGTAATGTTAACTTGGACTGAAATTACCAATGTGTGTACAATTTCTACTTATTCTGGATTGTCTTTTCTAGAACAGCAAATAGTTTGAATTATTAACCTGGTAGGTTGACAGAAAGTAGTTTAGATACTAAAACTGTCTTTAAGTAAACAAGACTGTTCAAGTAAATTGATCCTGTATAACCTGTTAATCTATTTATAAATATATCTCCTGAGAGGGCCCAGAAGACAGTACTTTCTCTAAGACCTTAAGAAATACACTGGGGAGATGATCACTAGCATTCATTACATATATATACACACATTTAATATATAATGTATATTATTTTTAGGGAGTAAGGGATGCAAAATAAAATGTGCTTCTTGACATCAATACAGATACCAGGATCTTGAGGTGACAGAATATAAGTAATGATTTAACTATGGTTGCAAGGGGGGCAAGGTTACCATGACAGGTAACTTATCCAAAATTTCCCCAGTGGTACATAGATGAGCATTCCATTAATGTCTTAATGATTTGTATAAAGAAAAACACTACACCTAATTTGAGCCCTTTTATGGAGAGTCAAAGAACCTTATTTACTTTCCAGTCTTGAGTTTGTTCAGTACCCAAAGCTCCTTGAAAGAAGGGATATGATGTACCTAATATATAAGGAAGCATATAAGAAGCAACTGATAAAATACATCATATAAGATGATATAGGTATTTCACATTTCTGGAAGGAAAAAACAAAGAAAAGGAGCAGGACTTAGATAAATTATTTGAGATGGGAAAAGCTTGAACACGATAGAAATGACTTGGTCTAAATACTTAAAGAAGAGTCAGTATCAGCAGTAATTTAAACTATCAGCTTCAAGGACAGTGAAAAATATTTTTAAAAAGCTAAAATGTTACTTACATTAAGGATTTTGTCCATTTGTCTACTAGGTTTTTTGTAAATTGAAATAATTATTGGAATAGGAACGTTTTTAATTAGTAATGGATGGAACTAACTTGCCTTAAACTACATAGATAATTTTAGAAATTATGGATGGTGGTGTGAATATTGAATAATTCATATTATTACATTGATTTAATTACTGTTTTAATTATTTAAATCCATAGAGCAATCACATTTTTAATCTTCTTAAATTAATAAATTCCCATTTAATATAGAGAAACAATGTTTAAGATACATTTTCTGCTATGATTGAGATTTATGAGTTACTGCTTTAGGCATTTTACATTAAGAACTAGAAAAAGGGGACTTCCCTGGTGGCGCAGTGGTTAAGAATCCACCTGCCAATTCAGGGGACAAGTGTTCGATCCCTGGTCCGGGAAGGTCCGACATGTTGCAGAGCAACTAAGTCCGTGTGCAACAACTACTGAGCCTGCACTCTAGAGCCTGCAAGCCACAACTACTGAAGTCCGCACGCCTAGAGCCTGTGCTCTGCAACAAGAGAAGCCACTGCAATGAGAAGCCCGCGCACTGCAACGAAGAGTAGTCCCCGCTCGCTGCAACTAGAGAAAGCCCACGTGTAGCAATGAAGACCCAATGCAGCCAAAAATAAATAAATAAAATAAATTTTTAAAAAAGAACTAGAAAAAGTATATTTTTTCTGGTATCAGTATAAAAAATTATATGTTTTGTTTGTCTGCATGTTATTATATATGTTTTAATCTTAAATTGAGTGAATGGTTTCAAGTGAAGGAAATCATTTTATGACTAATAGTTTTGCAAGAAATACATTAATAATCAAGTTAAGAATTTAATAATCTAACTATTTAAAAATTGGTTTTGTTTAAACACTTCAACTTTGATTTTTTTTTTTTGTTAACATAAGAAAGCACTTTCCTAAAGTTGCAAGGAGACCTTTGGTTGGATAGAAACAATATTGCATCATGGGTAAGTACATTAAATCTGTCCACAGAATATCTAGGTTTGCATTTTATACATACATATTATGCATATCGGTACATATTATGTATGTATTATAAATATTTGTAAGCAAATCATTTGAAGGCTTGATAAATTTTTAACAAAGTTTGTACATTTTTTATGAAAGTTACTAGTAATGTTTTACTAAGTAGCACAATGAATTTTTATTTTTAATCCCTGTACCCAATTTTGGAGTTAAGAAGGTTGTTGGTAAAAAATGTATGATGTACACTTAAGAAAAAAAAAAAACCACCTTACTCTTCCCTAATATATTTATATTTAAATCCTTCATAGTGTTGCTGTCATAATTAAATGAGCAATGCATCTAAGACACTTATAGAATTACCCTGTACATATTAAAGACTATATATATTGCAAGCTAAATCTCATTCTAGGCAAGAAAGATATGTACAACTAGGATATACTTGATTAATTCAGGTATTAAAGTTTGCATTCAGAAATACTAAAGGCTTGAGCAGCATCAAAATACCTGAATGATTCCTGTGGTGTGTAGAAAAGTCTAGATTAGGGTTAGAAAAACTGAATTCTCATGACCTTATTATTTACATGCTATGTGATTTCAAAAAATCATAAGCCCTTCTTTACTCTAAACAAAGATGATAATAATGAGCCTAAACCATAAGACTGGGAGAATTTAAAGGAATAATGTGTTTTATAAACTTCTGGTCGTCCACCCTTGAAATGGGAGCCCAGGAGCCAGTTTCTGCAATGGTATTCTAATATTTAGGGCTGGATATCACAGTGCAGGGCCTGGCCCATGCTCTTGGGACAAAAAGCCCACACAGGATGACAAGATCATTCTGAAGCCACAGGTGCAGGACAAGCAGGTGGAAAGAAAGGACAGGATCAGAAAAGATGAGTCTGCAAAAGGCAGGCAAGGTGAAATGTACAGGTTCAATGAAAGGTCTGGAGAGACAGAGAGGAAAGGCTTTTTAAAGTTCATGAATAGAAAGAGAATGCTCGAGTGTACTCAATTGGATCAGCCAGAACACTCTAAAGCACCAAGTGTTAAGTCATAAGTACTAAATAGTGCCCCACCCACCCAACGATGTCTCAGGCAGACACTATTTTTCTCTTCACAGAAGGGAAGCATCTACTATCTTCCCCCATTAATTCTCTCATATGGAATACTCAATACATTTAAGGTAGAAGATTGCTTTAGGTCTGTGCTGTGGAGCCCTTGTTCTTTAGTGCTGGCTCCTCTTCAAGGCACTTAGGTTGCAATACAAGTGAAGTGGTATTTGGTGCTGTTTCTCGGCTGATTCTGGGTAATTTTTCTCATCGTGGTGCAACTATCAAAATCTTCCTGGACCCACCATACTTTCAATCAACTGTTTCCTTCTGCGTCCTATTGCTGATCCTGATCCTCTTATTTTCTCCTTTAGGCTAGGTTGCATTCACATTATTTTTTTCCTTCAGCATCTATCTTTTCCACTTCAGAGCTTGAGGCAGATGATATTTTCTAAAGATGTGCATTCTAAAGATGATATATATATATATATATAATATATATATATACACACACACACACTCACATATATACACACACACACATATATATATATATATATATATATATATATATACACTTAACATTTCATGTTAACACTTGAGAGATGGAGGTCTATATTTTCTATTCTTGAAATAGGTAGACTTTGTAACTGCCTTAACCAATATATTATGATGAAAGTGATGCTATGTGACTTCTAAGGCTTCTGCCTGCCTCTCTTGAACAAGTGTTTGAGGAGCCATGAGTTGGAATGTAAAAAGTAAGGTTACACTGAAATCACTATACTGGAGAGACCACATGAAGAGGCCACATAGAGAGAGAGGGCTGCTTGAGGAAATCCGGGTGTTCTAACCCCCAGGTGTTCTTCCATGTTCTCAGCGTGCCTTCAGAGGATTCTAGCCCCGTTCTCCAAGCCACCTTAGGTTATGCTGAGTACAGCAGAGATAAACTGTCATAAGCAAAATGAATGTTGTTGTTTTAAGCCACTAAATTACTGAGTAATTTGTTATACAGCTCTAATAACTGGGACAGGGCTCTTCAGAAATTGATGAGAGAATGTTTATATTTGTGACAGTGTAATACTGTATTCTCCACTACAATTTGGTTCTCTCCTTTGGGTCACTGAGGAAAAAGACCTTACTATTAAAGCTTCTTTAACTTAAGGTGATGTTTGGATGTAAACAATATTTTTCTTACATCTAAACTTTGTTCGCTCCATTCTATAACCATTGTATAGAGAGGTGTCAACCAAGCATATTTAAATTTTTCACATGGATTTCTCACAAATCTAGAACTTTTCTAAGATATTGAATACTGTGAGCAAAAGCACTGATATATAAAACGCTTTTGTCCAAATCATTCTAACTTGACTAGGATGACAGTTTTGTCCAACTGTTAAAGTAAACATAGCTAAAATAATAGCATGTATTTAACAAAATGATATATTAAGCATGACCGGCATTTTTCTCTGGATTAGGTCCATCAGTTTATCAATTGCCTCTGGCTAGCTTTGTATAGTGCAATTGAATGGCTTTGACAAAATTCCAAAACCAAATATGAAATTAATGTAATTCAGCAGCAGTATGTCACTTTTATTAAAGAGTAAGATGTTAAAATTGAACTCAAAATTTTATGCTAAATATTACATGTTATTTTCTATATATTTTCATGGTTATATTAAAACATTATATAAATATCTAAATAGATTTATATATATTTTATTAGGTCTGTGCTAACCTCACAAATAAAAAGTGTGAGGTTGTTTATGCTTTGACAACTTGGCCAAATCAAATGAAGAAATAAAGATCAAGGTGACTTGTGGAAATATAATTATATATAATTTCGTCAAGGGTGAACTTTCCTTTGGTTAGTTATATGTTATTAGTTGCTACTGAGCAAAGGGACTTAGGCTGTAGGCACTTTTACATCTGGACACAGAGATGTTTCTTGGGAAGAAGAGGCCGCAGAGTGTAGGGTCATACTACAAACAGTAGATAAAATCAATTGTTATCCTTATTTAAACTCTGATAAATCTCAAATATTGTGTTTGATTCTTAAAATTCTACTTCAAGAAAGGTATAAAGTACGTGTACATGTAGAATATTTTTGTGGTTAAAATTTTTAAAATATATACTTTTCTAAGAAATGTTTGGTTTCAATGTCAGAAAAAATAATTTGCTATATGGTCAAGTGGTAGAATGTTAGGCATACTATAATACCAGATTTATTTTATTCTTAAAATATCTATCATTTTATCTATCTATGTAGGTATGTATGCATGTGTTTATGTTACTTAATATGCATAAGATAAATAATAATTCACTGGTATAAAATGCTTTTCAAGTTCTGCACCATCTCAGTTTATCGTTAAGTTAAATAATAAAATGAAAAATGATAAAGTAGGTATTATAACCATTTAACACAGAAAATTGAAATTCAGAGGAATTAAATGACTTTGCCAAATTTCCACAGCTGCTGCATGCAAAATCCAGTATTTGAACAAGTGTTTTAATATTTATTTGTTCATGTATTCAATAAGTACTTATTGTGATCCTGGAGAATATATTTGCAAGACACATAATCAAAACAGATTAGTATCAAAAATATATAAAAAATTATATAAATCACTAATAAAAATATAAACAGTCCAAGAAAAAATGGCATAAGTATCTCAGAAAAAGAAAAGACATGAATTCTAGAGGATTCTCCTAGAGTCTGTCATACAGAGTGAAGTAAGTCAGAAAGAGAAAAACAAATACCATATGCTAACACATATATATGGAATCTTAAAAAAAAAAAAAAGGTTCTGAAGAACCTAGGGGCATGACAGGAATAAAGACGCAGACGTAGAGAACGGACTTGAGGACACGGGGAGAAGGGTAAGCTGGGACGAAGTGAGAGAGTGGCATGGACTTATATATACATTACCAAATGTAAAATAGGTAGCTAGTAGGAAGCAGCTGCATAGCACAGGGAGATCAGCTCAGTGCTTTGTGACCACCTAGAGGGGTGGGATAGGGAGGGTGGGAGGGAAACGCAAGAGGGAGGAGCTGTGGGGATATATGTATATGTATAACTGATTCACTTTGTTATAAAGCAGAAACTAACACACCATTATAAAGCAGTTATACTCCAATAAAGATGTTAAAAAAAAATGGAAGAAACATAGAGGATTCTTAGCAATTAAATAATAATTCTCCAACAAATACATAGAAAATTGTCTTTTTTGTGGCATCTTCACACTTTTTTTCATTTTTGTTTTATTGTGTAGACATAATGTCTCTTGACTGAAACCTAGAATAGATTCAAGATACACTTGGAAAAAGTGGAGATTGTATTTATGTACATGAATATATGTCAAAATCCTGAAAATATAACTGCAAGAAAGTAATACTCTTGCTAGCCATTCTAACTGTTTTAAACATATCCAAAGAAACTGCACATTTTACAAAGAAATGGATCCACAGATACCCATTACTTAAAGGTAAAATCTCTCAGGCATTCATGTCAGTTATTTTTAAAAATTTTTTTTAGTGTTTTAGCTTTTTTATATAGCAATAGTTTAAAGCAAATTTCAATTACCATGTTATTTCACCTCTACATAATTCATACCTAAATTTAGAAATCAAGAACAGCTTCTTATATAATCATAGTGCATTATAATAATGTATAAGATTAGTAATTTTTGGTATAAATTAATAAGTCTATTTTAATACTTCCCACTTGTCCTCAAAATATAACGTTACAGTTATCTTTTTTCCCCAAATCAAGATCCAAATGTGTTTTATATGTTGTATTTGGCTTTTATGTCATTTAATCTAAAAAAAGTCCCCCCTCCCTTTTTTATGCCTAGGTATAGATAGAAGAAAAATAAACCATAGGTTCATTTCAAAAGAGGCATAATGACTTATTTAATATAATTCAACAGATTTCTTATTAAAAACTGTCAGCAAACCAATAATAGAACGAAAATTCCTCAAAGTGATAAGGTATCTATGAAAAACCTACCACTATCATCATAACATAAGGTTCATATGAAAAATAAAAATATACACTCTCACTACTATTTCGTATAATCTCTAGACAGTACAATAGGTAACGAAAAGAAACTAAATCAAGTTTGGAAAAGAAGTAAAACACACTATATTCATGCATTGTATAATGGACATAATGTAAACTTTGAAAATCTGAATAAATTTAGGAAGTCTTAATACAAAAAATAAGTGATATTAGCAAGTTGTGGGATGAAGATCAATATAAACATATGTGTCTGGTAGGAATAAACAATTAGAAAATAACTTTAAAATTATTGAAATTGACAACTGCAACACACTGCTGAGAAAAAATGAAAGTAAGCCTAAAGAAGTGGATAAAAGTACCATATTTAGGAATTAGATAACTCACTATTGTTAAGACATCATGAGTTTAGATATGGATATCCATGATGAACTACACATTCAGTGCAATCCCAATCAAAATACCAGCAAGCAACTCTCCTTCTAGTAATGAAGAAAGTATCAATACCAGGTGCAAAACTTGCCATTGGTGAAAGCAACTGTAACACTGGAGAAAACATATGAGGTAACCGTTTCCAGGCATTAAACAGGAAGAATTGAAGAACTTCTACCCTTGAAAAAAGGGAAACACACAAGGTAAGCCCAAGGTAGCATTCTGATCACTATGTCTCTTTTCAGGGACACTTCCTGGGGAACAGAGAGTGGGGAAAAAGGGAGTGGTGATTTGACCTTCTGATATACAAGCTCTAGTATAAGACCCTCTGCTTAAAAGTGGGCTAGCCCTCTTGAATTGCCTTTATGGGATACTAAGCAGCAAATGTGATGATGTCATTTCTGAGATTAGGTTAAAAAGAATGACTTCATTCACTAGCTAACTCACTTTATAGCCTTGCTGGCTTGCGCAGTTTGATGAATCAATCTGCTATGTTGGAGAGACACATAGGGCAAGGAACTGATGACAGCATCTGGCCAAAACCCAGTAAGGAACACAGGCCCTCAGTCTAACTGCCTGATTAGAATTGAATCCTGCCAATAACCACATGAGCTTGGATGTGGATTCTTCCCCAGCTGAGACTTCAGATAACTGCAGTGAAATGACATTTTGATTGCAGCTTGTGACAGACTGTTAGACGGAAGACCCTGATAAGCTTGGCCTGGATACCTGACCCATACAAACTATGAGAAAACAAATTTTTTTTATTGTTATGTAGCAATATATAACTAATACACTTCTTAAGTATAAATGGGACATTCACTAAGATATACCATATTCAGGGTTATAACACAAACTTTATGATATTTAAACAAATAGAAATTATACCAAGTATGTTCACAGAACATAATGGAATTAAACTAGAAGTCAGTAACAGAAAGATATAATAATACACAAATATTTGAAAATTAACACATAGAACAAAGAAGAAATATGCAGGCAAATTAAAACATTTTGAATTAAATTAAAATTAAAATTCATTGTGTAAAAACTTGTGGAAGGAGAGGACCAGCCAAGATGATGGGGTAGAAAGACCCCGAGCTCACCTCCTCTCAACAGGCACAACAAAACCACAACTACCTGCAGGAAAGCCATCTAAGCAAAAGACTGAAACCTATGAGAAAAGATCTTCTACAACTAGACATAAAGAAGGGACCACAATGAGATGGGTAAGAAGGGTAGACTCTCAATATAATCAAGTTCCATGCCCTCAGGTGGGTTACCCACAAAATGGAGAATAATTATAGTGCAGAGATTCTCCCACAGGAGTGAGAGTTCTGAGCCCCAAACTGAGTTTCCCAGCCTGGGGATCCTGTACTGGGAAGAAGAGCCCCCAGAGCATTTGCAGGCCAGCAGGACTTACTTTCAGGAGTCCCAACAGATTGTGGGAAATAGAAACGTCACTCATAAAAGGCACACACAAAATCTCATGTGCACCAGGACATAGGGCAAAAGTAGTAATTTGAGAGGAGGCTGGGCCAGACTTATGTACTGGCCTTGGAGAGTCCCCCAGAGAGTTGAGAGGTGGCTACAGCTCATCCTGGGGACATAGACACTGGCAGCAACCATATTTAGGAGCTGGTTCTATAGCATGAACATGCTGCTGGCAGCTGCCTTATTGGCTCATTAGCACCAAGATCTGGCCCCACCCAACAGCCTATAAGCACCAGTGCTAGGATGACTCAGGTCAGACAACTAACTGAGTGGGGACACAGTACCCATCAGCAAGCACCTAAAGACTTTCTGAGCCCTCTAGACATGCCTCTTTACACAGCCCTGCCCACCAGAGGGCCAAGACCCAACTCCACCCACCAGTGAGCAGGCAACGCCCTGTCCCCTAGGAAGCCTTCACGAGCTTCTAGACCAGCCTCACCCATGAGGGGGCAGACACCAGATGGAGGAAAACCACAATCCCACAGCCTGGGACCCAGACTGCTTACAGCAGTCTAGACCCTAACCTGGTTGGGCACTGGCCCTGTCCACTAGCAGTCCAACACAAGCTTTGTGAAAACCCTGACCCTATACCCAACTATGTCAGGAAAAGTCCCTCTCCTCCTCAAAGATCTAATATGAGTTCTGGGATCCCAGGACCCTGCAGCCAGACTCTAGGAGCTGGCTCTGCCTTCAAGTAGGCTGTCCCTAACCCCAGGATCTGGCTTCACCTGCAAATGGTGGTGGGGGGGGGTACAATAACTCCCGAGTCTTCTGAACCCTGACTCCACCCACCAGTGAGCCAGCACTAGACTCAGAGCTGCCTGGCGTTCTTCAGTCAGCAGCCTCATGACCAGACCCCACTAACTAGCAGCCAGCAGCATCCGCACAAGGCAGGGCCTGGCAACCAATGAGGCTAAGGGTCAACAAAGCCTATCAAACTGCCCACATAAACCACCAAAACAGAAGGACCCATGCAGCCCTCTTAGGGGGAATCCCTAGAGCATATAACTTGGGTGACAAGAGAGGAGTGTGCTACATGGACTCATAGGATGCTCCTATATACAAAAAAATACCAGTAGCAACTTAGACAAAATGAGGTGGCAAGGGAACATGTTCCAGACTAAGGAACAAGTTAAAACCCCAGAAGAAGAGCTAAGTGAAGAGAAGACAGGCAATCTACCCAAGAAAGAGTTCAGAGTCATGATTGTTAAGATGATCAAAGAACTTGGGAGAAGAATGAATGCACAGAATGAGAAGTTAGAAGTTTTCAACCGAGAGTTAGAAAATATGAAGAACAACCAGAGATGAAAAATACAATAACTGAAATGAAAAATACACTAGAGGGAATCAATAGTAGATTAAATGATACAGAAGAATGGGTCAATGAGCTGGAAGACAGTAGTGGAAATCACTGCTGCTGAATGGAAAAAAGAATGAAAAGAAATGAAGACATTTCAAGAGGCATTTGGGACAACATTAAGCACACTAATATTAGCAATATAGGGGTCCCAGAAGGAGAATAGAGAGAAAAAAGGGTCTGAGAACATATTTGAAAACATAATAGTTGAAAACTTCCCTAACATGGGAAAGGAAACAGTCACCCAAGTCTAGGAAGCACAAAGACTAACATACAGGATAAATCCAAAGAGTAAGACACCAAGATGCATTGTAATTAAAATGACAAAAGTTAGAGACTATTAAAAGCAGCAAAGGAAAAACAACAAATAACATACAAGAAACTCCTATAAGGTTATTAGCTGATTTTTTAGCAGAAACTCTGCAGGACAGAAGGAACTGACATGATATATTCAAAGTAATGAAAGGGAAAACCTACAACTAAGGACTCTACCCATCAAGATTCAAAGTTAGTAAAAAGAAAGAAATAATAAAGATCAGAGCTGAAATTAATAAAATAGTGAATAAAAAAACAATGGAAAAGAATGAATGAAAGTAAAAGCTGGTTCTTTGAAAAGATAAACAAAATTGATAAGCCTTCAGCCAGACTCATCAAGAAAAAAAGAGAGTGTGTCCAAATAAATAAAATCAGAACAGAAAAAGGGGAAGTTACAATCAACACCACAGGAATACAAAGGATCATAAGTGACTACTATGAGCAACTATATGCCAATAAAATGGGCAACCTAAAAGAAATGGACAAATACTTGAAAGGTACAATCTCCCAAGACTGAACCAGGAAGAAATAGAAAATATGAACACACCAATTACCAGTACTGAAATTGAATCAGTAATTTAAAAACTCCCAGCAAACAAACATCCAGGACCAGATGGCTTCACAGGTGAATTTGACCAAAGGTTTAGAGAAGAGTTAACACCTATCCTTCTGAAACAATTCCAAAAAATTGCAGAGGAAAGAACACTTCCAAGCTCATTCTATGAGGCCACCATCACCTTGATACCAAAACTAGACAAAGATGTAACAAAAAAGGTTACAGGTTAATATCACTGATGAACATAGATGCAAAAACCCTCAACAAAGTACTAGCAGACCAAATCCAACCATACTTTGAAAGGATCAAACACCATGATCAACTGTGATTTATCTCAAGGATTTTTCAATATCTGCAAAATAGTTAATGTGATACACCATATTAACAAATTGAATAAAAACCATATGATCATCTAAATGGATTCAGAAAAAGCTTTTGATAAAATTCAACATCCATTTATGATAAAAACTCTCCAGAAAGTGGGCATAGAGGGAAACTACCTCAACATAATAAAGGCCATATATGAAAAACTCACAGCTAACATCCTACTCAATGGTGAAAAGCTGAAAGCATTCCCTCTGAGATCAGGAATACTCACTCTTGCCACTTTTATTAAATATAATTTTGGAAGTCCTAGAACAGCAATCAAAGAAGAAAAACAAATGAAAGGAATCTAAATTGGAAAGGAAGAAGTAAAACTGTCACTGTCTGCAGATGACATGATACTGTACATAGAAAATCCTAAAGATGCCACCAGAAAACTACTAGAGCTCAGCAATGCATTCAGTAAAGTTGCAGGATACAAAATAAATATACAGAAATCTGTTGCATTTCTATACACTAACAATGAAATAGCAGAAAGAGAAATTAAGGAAACAACCCCATTTACCACTGAATCAAAAAGAATAAAATGCCTAGGAATAAACCTACCTAAGGAGGCAAAAGACCTATACCTTGAAAACTATAAGATGCTGATGAAAGAGATTTAAGATGACAAACAGATGGAAAGGTATTCTTAGATTGGAAGAATCAATACTGTTAAAATGACAGTACTACCCAAGGCAATCTACAGATTCAATGTAATCCCTATCAAATTACCAATGGCATTTTTCACAGAACTAGGACAAAAAGTTTAAAATTTGTATGGAAACACAAAAGACCCTGAATAGCCAAAACTATCTTGAGAAAGAAGAATGGAGCTGAAGTAATTATGCTCCCTGACTTCAGACTATAGTACAAAGCTACAGTAATCGAAACAGTATGGCAATGGCATAAAAACAGACAGATCAGTGGAACAGGATAGAAAGCTCAGGAATAAACCCACACATATGGTCAATTAGACAAAGAGACAAGAATATACAATAGAGAAAAGACAGTCTTTTCAATAAGTGGTGCTGGGAAAACTGGACAGCTACATGTAAAAGAATGAAATTAGAACAGTCTCTAATCCCATATACAAAAATAAACTCAAAATGGATTAAAGACCTAAATGTAAGAAGAGATACCATAAAACTAGAGGAAAACATAGGCAGAACACTCTAACATAAATTACAGTGATATTTTTGGGATCCATCTCTTAGAATAATGGAAACAAAAGCAAAATAAACAAATGAGACCTAATTAAACTTAAAAGCTTTTGCATATCAAAGGAAACCATAAGCAAAGTGAAAAGATAGCCTAAGGAATGGGAGAAAATATTTGCAAACGATGCGACCAACAAGGGCCTAATTGCCAAAGTATACAGACAGCTCATAAAACTCAATAACAAAACAAACAACCCAAACAAAAAATGGGGAGATCTAAATAGACATTTCTCCAAAGAAGACATACAGATAGCCAATAGGCACATAAAAAGATGCTCAACATCGCTAATTATTAGAGAAATGCAAATCAAAACTACAGTGAGGTGTCATCTCACACCAGCAGTCTGGCCAACATTAAAAAGTCTACAAATAAATGCTGGAGAGGGTGGGGAGAAAAGGGAACCCTCCTACACCGTTGGTGGGAATGTAAATTGGTGCAGCCACTGTGGAGAACAGTATGGAGGCTCCTTAGAAAACTAAAAATAGAGTTGTTATATGATCCAGCCATCCCACTCCTAGTCATATATCCAGAAAAGATGAAAACTCTAATTTGAAAAGAATCATGCACCCCAATGTTCACAGCAGCACTGTTTACAATAGCCAAGACATGGAAGCAACCTAAATATCCATTGACAGATGAATGGATTCACAAGATGTGGTATGTGAATATATATATATGTGTGTGTGTGTATATATATATATATATATATATACACACTCACACTTATGTATAACGGAATGTTACTAAGTCATAAAAAAGAATGAACTAATGCAACATGGATGGACCTAGAGATTATTAAACCAAGTTACTAAGTGAAATAAGTCAGGCAGAGAAAGACAAATATATGATATCACTTATATGTGGAATCTAAAGAAAGATACAAGTGAACTTATTTATAAAACAGAAAGAATCACAGACATGGAAAACATATTTATGGTTACCAAAGGGAAAAAGGGCTGGAAGGGATAAATTATGAGTTTGGGATTAACAGATCCACACTAGTATATATTAAAGATAGATAAATAACAAGGATCTACTGTAGAGTACAGGGAACTATATTCAACATCCTGTAGTAACCTATGATGGAAAAGAATCTGAAAAAGAATATAACTACATCACTCAACACTTCAATCTAAATTAAACATTAATCTTACTTTTTTTCCATTCTTCCCCTAACTAGTGCAGGTTAGAGGCAGGTCCTCTGCCTTGTAAGAAGAGCAAATAGTTGGAGCCTTTATTCTTTCTTGCTCTCTTCATTTGCCACTCACTAGCTGCCATTTCTGTGCCCTCTAGGATCAGAGCAAAAATAAGAAAGGTAAAGGATATATAAAATTCCTACTTGATGTCTACTTTCATGAACAGTTTAGAAAATTTTGTGCTTTACCAATATTTAAGGCTTACTCCTTCTCTCCTTTGTTAATTCTGGTCCCATCAACTAAAACACTATTGACTTGATAATTATCTTTCCCTGGTAATTCTTTTCCAGAGTCTGGCTTTCCAGCAATACACCATACAATTTGTCTTCCCTGAAGACAATCCTGTTGACTTGGACAGGACTTCACCTCATCCTGGTTATCTCCCAAATGGACTACATGTGGTCCACAAGGAACATTTACACAGTCTTTGGCCTGATTAAATATACGAATAAAAGCTGAACCCAACACAGAAGCAGCTTGCTCCATACTCCAATCATTGGAATAGCTAGTCAAAATATCTCATCCTCTTAGATTTCCTCTATGAAATTTATAATCTCAGTTAATGAAAATATCTTTATTCATTTCCTAGGCTTGATGTAGCAAAGAACCACAAACTGAGTGACTAAGAACAATAGAAATTTATTGTCTCACTGTTCTGAAGACTAGAATTCTGAAATCAAGGTGTTGACAGGGACATGCTCCCCCTGAAAACAGGGAGAAAGGTTTCTGCATCTTTTTCTAGCTTCTGGTGGCTTGCCAGCAATCCTTGGCATTCCTAGGCTTGTGGTTGCTGCATTTAGTCTCAGCCTCTGTCATCCCATTGCACTCCCTTCTTGTGTGCCTGTGTGTCCTTTTCCCTCTTCTTGTAAGGACACCAGTTATATTGATTCAGAGACCACCTTAATAACCTCATCTTAATTTGACTACATCTGCAAAGACCCTATTTCAAGTAAGGTGACATTCATAATTACCTGGGGCTAAGATGTCAGTGCATCTTTTTGGAGGAGACAGTTTAACCCATAACATCTAACCAAGCTCTCCATGTGGTCCCTTTCACTTTACATTTAAAGACCTCTCCACCCATTCTCTCCTTAGTGTATGGATATGGTAGTAGGAGGGGGATTTATAATATGGGAATAATTTTCTTTAAATAATTTTCCAATTAAAAATCCACTCGTCATTTTTTTACTATTTTTTTCTCTTTTGGAGTGATAAAATTTTGCTTTTTAAGAGTTGTAAAACTGGTTCTTTTGAAAACATTTAATGAACTCTGGTCTCACTTTGACATTTTATGCATATCACATTGTCTGAGTCAAATAAACCCATTTTAAGTACATGTACATTTAGAAGTGACATATTTACATATCCAAGCAACCACTACCAAAATAACAAAAGAATTCCATTAACCCAAATATTTAATTATTTCTGGTCCATTTCAAGACTATGCCCCCACACCACCACCACCACTTTGCTTCCCCACAAATTGCTTGGCCCAGGAAAGCAGCGATCTCATTTCTATTACTACTGATTAGTTTTGCTAGTTTTATATTTTATATCAATGGACTCAACTAGTATGTATTCATCTTTATGGGCATATGTTTTCATTTCTTCTGAATAAATCTCTGTAGGAGTACTAGGTTTTATGGTAAGTGTATACTTAACTTTAAAAGAAATTTCCAAACTCTTTCCAAAAGATTCCTGTTAACTTTATATCCTCATCAATCCTTAATATTTTCCACCTTTTTAATGTTTGCCATACTAATGGGTTTATAGTGGTACTTCATTATAGGTTTAATTTGCATTGATCTCATGACTAGTGATATTGAATGTCTTTCTATAAACATATTACCTATCAGTATACCTATTTTTGTCAAGTATCTGTTCCAAACATTTGCCTATTTATAACTGGGTTGTGTTTTAGTATATTGTAAGATTAAAATAATATTCTAGATACAAGTTTGAAATATATATACATATATTGATACATATATATACACATGCATACGTACAAAGAGAATTTAAGGAGAAGGTGCTTTAAATTTTGATGATAAAATTGTTAATGTTTTTAATAGTTCACGCTTTTTGTGGTCTGGTTAAATATAATCTTTTCCTAAGCTAATATCTCAAAAGATTTTTGCCACTATTTTCTCCTAGAAATGTTATAATCTTAGCTTTTAAATTTAGTTCTGTAATCTGTTTTCAAGATAATTTTGATATATGGTATAATGTGTGGTTCAAGATTTATTTTGCCTATATGAAAGTCCAGTTTTTCCAGCACAGTTTGTTGAAAAGTGTAGCCTTTCCTTCATTGAATTACTTCCACATATTTGTTTAAAATCAATTGACTGTATAGTGTGGGTCTATTTCTGGACTGTATTTTGCTTCGTTGATCCATATATCTATACTTATACCAATACTGCACTGTATTGATTAATGTAGTTTTACAGTATGCCAGTGAATTAGGTAGTGTTTGTTCTCTATATCTGTTGTTTTCAAAACTGTTTTGACTAAACTATGTTCTTAGAATTTCCATAAACATTTGGAATAACTTTGTTGATTTCTACAGACTTTCCTGGGATTTTTGTTGGCATTGCAAGTAATCTATAGATTATCTATGTGAGGGTAAATTGTATAATAAACATACTGAGTCTTCCAAACCAATAACAAGGCTTATTTCAGTATTTGTTACTTTCTGTCAACACTTTATGGAGCTTGCACATATATTGTTAAATGTATTCCTAAATACTTCATGTTATTAAAATTTACTTAAGTGATAGTTTTTTAAAATTCAATTTCTAATTGTATAAATAATTGCTTTTCATATGTTGACTTAGCATTTTATGACATGATAAACCATATTAGAATTTATTAGATCCAGTAACTTTTTGTAGATTCCTTAGGATTTTCCACATACTTGATCATATCCTCTGCAAACAAAAGAGGTTTACTCTTTTGTTCCAATCTGCATGCTCTCTCTGTCTCCCTTTCCAATTTCCCATTCTCTTTCTCTCTCTCCCTTCCTCTCAATCTCCCTCTCTCTCCCTCTCTGGTTTGTTGCTTTGTCTAGGATCATAGTACAACACTGACTAGAAATAGTGAAGATGTTCATCCTTGACTTGTTCATGATCTTAAGCAGAAAGCTTTTTATATTTATCATTAAGCATAATGCTAGCTCTATTTTCTTTTTTTTTAAACTATACCTTATCAGGTTGAGGGAGTTCCTCTTATCCCAGTTTTCTGAGAATTCTTATCACATATATCGTTGAATTTTTTCAGATGATTTATCTGCATTTAGTGAAATTATTACTTTTGTTCTGATTTATTAATATGATGGATTGCACTGATTGGTTTTCGAAGTTAAAACAATCTTGAATTCCAGGAATAAATTCCGCTTGGTCATGATACAATTTTTCTGTACTGGTGGATTCTAAATACTGTTTTATGAAATATTTTATAGACATGTCCATATGTATGCATGTGCGTGCGCGCACACACACACACACACATGTTCATATTGAGCTGTAGTTTCCTGGTAATGTCTATCAGTCTGATTTTGGTGTATCAATTAATGAAGATAGAATTATTAAATCTCCAACTGTGTAGATTTTTAAAATTTCTTCTTTTAGTTTTGTCAGTTTTTACTTCATTAAATTTTAAAATTTTCCTAAAAATAATGTTTATTATGTAATATTACCACACATATTGACTGCTAACCTTAATGCTTTTTAGAGTTTAATGTTTATCAAAGAAATTCAGTTAACTATATATCAAAGAGAAGCATGAAAATTTTATAATACCCTTCCCTCAAACATAAAATGTGTTTATTAAAGTTATACAGAAATATGAGAGTTTGTTACAACAACCCTTTAGAATATTGTCTACAATAAAAAATAAGCCATTTGGTAGGTGAAAGTCACATATATCCTGGTATGGGAGTAATGGAAAAGCAGCATGGGGATGAGTTTAAGTGAAACTGAAATTAATTTTCACAGTTTAGTTGCCGGGTGGTCTCAGATGACATGGTTGTTTAATCTTAGCTAGTACAGGTGTGAAAGTCATAATATGAAAACTGACACATTCAAATAGAAAAAGAAACAATATTATAATTAGGCTTCATACTCAGAGTAAAGTGTGAAAAGCTTTTTACACAATTTCTCTGAGTTGTAGAAAAACTACAGAACTTTTAGGAAAATAAATATGGACATGATATAGCTTTCATTCTCTACATAACCCATAACAAAAAGCATTGTTCAGCTGATGTTTATGTTGAAGAACTTTCATTTTACTAGTGCCTGAGATAAATTTTTAGAGCCATTCCAGCAATGGAAATATGCCTAGTGATATGATATGCAAGATCATTTTTTTTTCCCATGGAGAGTGCTCTTTTTAAATTAGAGCACATTCTGTCCCTTTTTCTATCTAATTAAGACACAAGTATGATTTGAACCACTCATCACAAAGTTGGATGTGGAAATATATCAGTTACTTTTGATAAGTCTTTACAAAAAGACTATATGTATATATGATATTTATAATAATTTATATTGAGCAGCATTATACATATTGGACATGCTATGTGTGGCTGAGTAGATTACACTGCACTTGAACATTCATAACATTATGGTGTGAAGTACATATATAACTATATTGGGGTTTTCTCTATGAACAAAGTAATATTATAAAACAGAAAATATATTTTGTTCCTTGGAGACAATTACACATACAGAATTACTTTGACTAAAAGTCACATTTAAAAACTACTGAAAAGAAAAACCCTACTGAAATGGCTAACACTTTACTGCTGTGAAAACCACTGTTTTCATCTGTCCCTAATTTATTTCTACACATACAATATACATTAAGCTTATTATTTCTCATGGCAAAAAACCCACATTATGTAATTCCCTAAACCATAAATAATTTCTTAAATTAAGGCTCTATCAGTGGTATCTCAGTATAGATTACATTTGATTTGGTAGAAGACTCACCTATTGTAAGTAAATTTGCAGGCTAAAGATAACATTCAAGTATACAAAGTAACTCTGATTCTTCATTAGTAATGACGTTAAACTGAAAATAGATCAAAAGTGTTTCCAAGGCTACATATTATGATTTAATTAGTTTATTAAAATTATGAGAGTAAGAGAAAGTTTTATATTTACTCTATTTTATATAATCCTTAAAATGACCTCTCTTTCAGCTAAAATATAAGCATACCAGCAAACTCAATTTGTGTTATCTATGAGTTATCATACATATGGAGAGCTATTAATCAGAGTACAATGTCTATATAGCTTGTCTATATAAAAACTATGGGTAATACTATAGTCTATATAACAGCTATGGGTAATATTATAATTATAGGATAATATGTATTTTTTGTTATAATAATAAATACAAATGCATTACATTAAAAAACTAGATGTTTTTACAGTCACTAAACTTTCCTTGAAATAACATAAATTTAAAGCTCAATTTCAACTACATCTCTTAAATACACTGAATAAATTACATTCTACTACACTGTATCTAAAATCTTATGTAAATTTAATGAGGTTACATAGGCTTTAGGTACATAATGCTAGCTGTTGTATTAAAAAGAAAATCCAAATTCTCAGTGAATTAACAGTGAAAATTGATTACTCAACTTTAAGTATTCATTCAATATCCATATGGTTGCCATAAGGAAAACATACCCTGTCCATTTGTTCATTTTGTGATGTAGATCTCCTTAACACATGGCCCAGGAGGTATCAGCAGAGGGACCAAGACAGAAAAGGGAGGATTGTGTAAGGGAGAAATTACAATCCAAATTTGGCTGTGGTGAATATCCCTTCTTCTTACATTTTAGTAAATGAAATTGGTCACATATTAACACCTAACTTCATGAGAAGAAGGATGGACGCTGGAAAATAAGTTTCCATGTGCCCACAAGGAAAACAAAATATCTTTGGAGAAAACATGGTATTTCTTTGGTCAAATAAGAAAGAAGGAAGAAGTTAAAAACCATATGCATAATTCAACACCCATTTATGATAAAAACCCTCCAGAAAGTAGGCATAGATGGAGCTTACCTCAACATAATAAAGGCCATATATGACAAACCCACAGCCAACATCGTTCTCAATGGTGAAAAATTGAAACCATTTCCACTAAGATCAGGAACAAGACGAGGCTGACCACTCTCACCAATATTATTCACCATAGTTTTGGAAGTTTTAGCCACAGCAATCACAGAAGAAAAAGAAATAAAAGGAATCCAAATCAGAAAGAAGAAGTAAAACTGTCACTGTTTGCAGATGACAAGATACTATACATAGAGAATCGTAAAGATACTACCAGGAAACTACTAGAGCTAATCAATGAATTTGGTAAAGTAGCAGGATACAAAATTAATGCACAGAAATCTCTTGCATTCCTATACACTAATGATGAAAAATGTGAAACAGAAATAAAGGGAACACTCCCATTTACCACTGCAACAAAAAGAATAAAATACCTAGGAATAAACCTGCCTAAGGAGACAAAAGACCTGTATGCAGAAAATTATAAGACGCTGATGAAAAAAATTAAAGATGATACAAAGAGATGGAGGGATATACTATGTTCTTGGATTGGAAGAAACAACATTGTGAAAATGACTATACTACCCAAAGCAATCTACAGATTCAATGCAGTGCAATCCCTATCAAAATACCAATGGCATTTTTAACAGAACTAGAACAAAACATTTCACAATTTGTATGGAAACACAAAAGACCCCGAATAGCCAAAGCAATCTTGAGAAAGAAAAACGGAACTGGAGGAATCAGGCTACCTGCCTTCAGACTATACTACAAATCTACAGTAATCAAGACAGTATGGTACTGGCATAAAAACAGAAATATAGATCAAGGGAACAGGATAGAAATCCCAGAGATAAACCCATGCACATATGGTCACCTTATCTTTGATAAAGGAGGCAAGAATATACAGTGGAGAAAAGACAGCGTCTTCAATAAGTGGTGCTGGGAAAACTGGACAGCTACATGTAAAAGAATGAAATCAGAACACTTCCTAACACCATACACAAAAATAAACTCAAAATGGATTAAAGAACTAAATGTAAGGCCAGACACTATAAAACTCTTAGAGGAAAACATTAGGCAGAACACTGTATGACAAAAAACACAGCAAGATCCTTTTTGACCCACCTCCTCGAGAAATGGAAACAAAAACAAAAATAAACAAATGGGACCTAATGAAACTTCAAAGCTTTTGCACAGCAAAGGAAACCATAAGCAAGACCAAAAGACAACCGTCAGAATGGGAGAAAATATTTGCAATTGAAGCAACTGACAAAGGATTAATCTCCAAAATTTACAAGCAGCTCATGCAGCTCCATAACAAAAAAACAAACAACCCAATCCAAAAATGGGCAGAAGACCTAAACAGACATTTCTCCAAAGAAGATATACAGATTGCCAACAAACACATGAAAGAATGCTCAACATCACTAATCATTAGAGAAATGTAAGTCAAAACTACAATGAGGTGTCACCTCACACCAGTCAGAATGGCCATCATCAAAAAATCTACAAACAATAAGTGCTGGAGAGGGTGTGGAGAAAAGGGAACACTCTTGCACTGTTGGTGGGAACGTAAAATGATACAGTCACTATGGAGAATAGTATGGAGGTTCCTTACAAAACTAAAAATAGAACTACCATATGACCCAGCAATCCCACTACTGGAAATATACCCTGAGAAAATCATAATTCAAAAGGAGTCATGTACCACAATGTTCATTGCAGCTCTATTTACAATAGCCAGGACATGGAAGCAACCTGCATGTCCATTGACAGATGAATGGGTAAAGAAGATGTGGCACATATATACAATGGTATATTACTGAGCCATAAAAAGAAATGAAATGGAGTTATTTGTAGTGAGGTGGATGGACCTAGAGTCTGTCATACAGAGTGAAGTCAGAAAGAGAAAGACAAATACCGTAAGCTAACACATATATATGGAATCTAAAAAAAAATAATAAAAAAGAAAAACGTTCTGAAGAACGTAGGGGCAGGACAGGAATAAAGATGCAGACGTAGAGAATGGACTTGAGGACACGGGGAGAGGGAAGGGTATGCTGGGACGACGTTAGAGAGTGGCATGGACATGTATCCACTACCAAACGTAAAACAGATGGCTAGTGGGAAGGAGCCGCATAGCACAGGGAGATCAGCTCAGTGTTTGTGTCCACCTAGAGGGGTGGGATGGGGGGGTGGGATGGGGAGGGTGGGAGGGAGATGCAAGAGAGAGGAGATATGGGGATATATGTATATATATAGCTGATTCACTTTGTTATACAGCAGAAACTAACACACCATTGTAAAGCAGTTATACTCCAATAAAGATGTTAAAAAAAAAAGAGCTTGAGAAGAATCTATAAAAAAAACCAAAAAAACAAAAAACCATGTGCATAAAGTGTATATTATACTTTTACAGGATTTCTAAGGCAGCAATGCTGTTGCAGATATAGAATATGTTTGGCAAGAACAACAAGAATAGTACAATTGATAAACCACAAGAGCTCTATTCACTTATACTTTTCTTAGTTCAGGAAATAAAAATTACCTTCTTAAAGAGTGAGAGCTTCCTCTTCTACTTTTAAAAATGGTGTGAAATATTCATTATCACTACAAAGTAATTCTTTTTGAATTTTGTTTTCATTTTTACTAAGTTAGTTTCGTATTTCTTCAATGAAAATTTATCTTTTGAAGTTGGATATGTAATTTTCTTTTACTGTGGATAAAAATCTGGTTAAAAAAAGAACGTATTTCAATCAGAAGTTAATGTGTCCTCTACAGAGAACAGTATGGAGGTTCCTTAAAAAACTACAAATAGAACTACCATATGACCCAGCAATCCCACTACTGGGCATATACCCTGAGAAAACCATAATTCAAAGAGAGTCATGTACCAAAATATTCATTGCAGCTCAATTTACAATAGCCAGAACTTGGAAGCAACCTAAGTGTCCATCAACAGATGAATGAATAAAGAAGATGTGGCACATATATACAATGGAATATTACTCAGCCATAAAACAAAACGAAATTGAGTTATTTGTAGTGAGATGGATGGACCTACAGTCTGTCATACAGAGTGAAGTAAGTCAGAAAGAGAAAAACAATTACTGTATGCTAACACATATATATGGAATGTAAAAAAAAAGAAAAAGGTCATGAAGAACCTAGGGGCAAGACGGGAATAAAGATGCAGACCTACTAGAGAAGGGACTTGAGGATACAGGGAGGGGGAAGGGTAAGCTGGGACAAAGTGAGAGAAGGGCATGGACGTATACACACTACCAAATGTAAAATAGATAGCTAGTGGGAAGCAACCACGTAGCACAGGGAGATCAGCTTGGTGCTTTGTGACCTCCTAGAGGGATGGGATAGGGAGGGTGGGAGGGAGGGAGACGCACGAGGGAAGAGATGCGGGGACATATGTATATGTATCACTGATTCACTTTATTATAAAGCAGAAACTGACACACCATTGTAAAGCAATTATACTCCAATAAAGATGTTAAAAAAAAAGTTAATGTGTCCTAAAAAAGTGTCACTAAACAATTACAGTTACAGATACTGTGTTAAGTATCAATATACTCATACATCTTGTTTAATATACATGTGAAATTACATTAAAATGGATTTTTATTATTAAAGGAAACCAAAGATCATTTTACAGTTAATAGAGCCCAATTTATGAGCTTATACTGAGTCATGAACTACAAGAATAAAACAGTAATTATTCTTTATTGAAAAATTGTGTTACTATGGAATTAATTTGCCATAATTGTCCATGATGACATGTTATATTCTTTGTTCAGAGTAGTTGGGTCTTTCATCATGGTTGTTTAATAATCACCACAGTATTCAAAGAGTATGAAAATATTTTTTCCATTATTTTATTTACTGCTTTAATTTTATAGAATCTGGAAACCAAAAGACTTACTAAAACTTGCTATATGCACTAGTATAACTACTTCTAGGGATATTTATACAAAATCATTTATGAGATATTTACCTGAATCATAAATGTTTTTATAGTAGCATTGTACTAAAGTAGAAGTACCATTTCCATAAAAGAAATGGAAGCTAGAATGCCAAAAATGACTACAAAGATTTTTGAAATGGACTTCCAAGCTACTGAAATGAGATGAAAATTAAAAATATTCAGTTGTTACAGTTTTCTTCTATAGGCAATATATGGTTACCAAAAACTTCAAATTTCTGGACATTTTTTGACTAAGATTGCACTGCATTTCACTTGAATCAGAATATAAAAATGATACATTAAAAAAAATTTCTTTGGAAATTCTCTGTCTACATTTGAGATTCTAAGGTTTAGAAACAAACCAGGAATGGCCTGTCACCAAAACATTTCAGAAAAATGTAAATGGATACAAAGTGATTATTTCATAGAATAAGGAATTCTTTATCTCTTTGAACAGCTCCTAACTTGTAACCATATCCTGGATTTCTTTTTCTCGGTTATCTTAAGTGATATGTTCACACTCTTAATTTAAAAAAAAAAACAAAAAACATGGTTATCTTAAAGATGCCCAAGAATCACACCTAACTTTAATTGAAAGTGTATTTCATGCATTCTATTACTGAATTTTGAAACTGATAATTTCAAATTCGCCACATATTACACATGACTAAAATCAGTACTATTAATAATCTTCTCAGAAGTATTGTTATTTTATGAAAAGTCATGTTTCATTTTGAAAAGAAATCATTGAAGTAATAATTTAAGGTAATAAAAGAAAACTTGTATGCTTTGAGTGTACTTACAGATATACCAAGACAGCAGTTTAATTTGAATCATATTAATACATGGTCCACATCATTAAGTATAAAGATTATTTTTAGATGTTTGATGTTGCTGGATACAGTGGTGACGTGACTAAGAGATTTAAAAGTGTTATCAATTTGCTTGCTTAGACCAGAGGTTAAACTACTCAATTTCTGTGAATCTTCAATGGGTTTTATATACCTAATACTCTTTTCACTTGATTGCTCAAAATAAAAGCAATATTTTTTGCTAATAATAGCAATTCATAGCAATAATGAATTAGGTGATTATACTTTATAGATAAATGAAATGAATGACAGGAATTTTAAAGAGATTGGAGGAGGAACTGGGAATATTTTTATAAAGTAATTGCACTACCAGTGAAATAGTATAATGTTATCTGAAAGTGAAATTATTAATTGTAAATGCATCTTTCACACTCTAGGGCAACCACTAAATTTTTTTTTTAAAGATGTATAGTTGATATGCTAAGAGAGGGGAAAAAATGTTGTCATAGAAAATAATAAAACCAGAGAAGGTAGAGAAAGAGTGGAAGAAAAAAGAGAAAAAGATCAAGAATTAGTTTAAAAATACTGTAGAAACCAATTATATCAATAATCATTTAAAATGTGAATGGTATAAGTTTGCCAATTAAAAGACAGAGACTATCACAGTAGATTAAAAAACAAACAAAAACCTTAGACCCAACTACATGTTTACAAGAAGTCTACCTTAAATATAAGGACAAAGATAGATAAAACGTAAAGGAATAGAGAAAGATACCATGCTAAGACTAAACAAAACAAAACTGGAGAAAATGTATTTTAGACAAACCCAACTTCACAGCAAGGAAAATTGTCAGAGATAGAAGGGGATACTAAATAATGATAAAGTGGTCAACATCTCATAATGACCCATAATGTGTACGTGTATTATGCTGTTGTGGCTATCAACAAACATATTCTAAAGTTTACAGAGAGATGCAAAAGACTCAGCATAACCAACACAACATTAAAGAAGAAGAATCAAATCAAAGGAATGACAATACCAGACTTTGAAACTTTCTATAAGGCTATAGTATGAAGAATCTGTGGTATTGGTGAAAGTATAGACAAATAGATCAATGAAACAGAACAGAGAGCCCCAAAATAGATCCACACAAATATAGACCACATTCATTATTTGATTTTCGATGAAAGAGGAAAGGTGATAAAGGAGTCTAAACAGAAAAATGGTGAAAAAACTGGACATACACATGAAGAAAAAACAATCTAGACACAGATGTTACAAATTTCACAAGAATTAACTCAAATGGATCATAAATTTAAAATGTAAAACTATAAAACTCCAAGAATGTAGGAGAAAATCTAAGTGATCTTGAGTTTGAAGATGACTTTTATATACAACACCAAAAGCACTATACATGAAAGAAAAATTGATATGTTGGACTTTATTAAAAGTAAAAATTTCTTCCCTACAAATACACTGTTAAGAGAATTCATAGACAAGCCACTGACTGGGAAAAAATGTTTGCAAAATGTATCTGAAAAAGCACTTGCATCCAAATATGCAAAGAACCCTAAAACTCAACAATAAGAAAGCAAACAACTGAATACAAGATGGCAAAAGATGAGAACACATACCTTGCCAAAGATGATATATCAATGTTAAATAAGCATATTAAAAGATGTTTAACATATGTCATTAGGGAATTACAAATTAAAACAATAATGTGTACAACTAAACACTTATTCGAATGGCTAATCCAAAACACTGACATCAATTGCTTGCAAAATATGGAGCAACAGGAAATCTCATCTGTTGCTGGTGGGAATGCAAAAAAGTACAGAAATTTTGGAATAGAGCCTGGCAGTTTCTTACAAAGCTAAACAGTCTTATCATGTTATCTAACAACCACACTCCAAGGTATTTACCAAAATGAGTTGAAAACTTGTGTCCACACAAAAACCTGCACTGGACTGTATAAAGTATCTTTATTCATAATTGCCAAAACTTGGAAGCAACTGATATGTCCTTCAAAAGGTGAACTGACAAACTATAGCACATCAGTACAATGGAATGTTATTCAACAATAAAATGAAATAAACTCTCAAGCCAAGAAAAGACATGGAGGAATTTTAAATGCATATTGCTATATGCAAGAAGCCAATCTGAAAAGACTACATATTGTATGAATCCAACTATATGACCTTCTGGGAAAGGCAAAACTATAGAGACTATAAACACATCAGTGGTTGCCAGGGGCTTGGATGGAGGGCAGGAAGATGAATAGGTGGAACACAGGGTTTTTAGAGCAGTGAAAGTATTCTGTACGGTACTATAATAGCAGTTGTATATATTTGTCAAAACCCATGGAACTATATGCAACAAAAATCTGCATCCTAATGTATAGATTTTAGTTAATAGTAACATATAAATGTTTGTTCATCAATTGTTAAGGAAGGTACAATGCTAATGGAAGATGTTAATAATAGAGGAAATTCTGAGTGGGGGAGGGAACATGAGAACTTTCTGTATTTTCTGTTCAATTTTTCTGTAAATATAAAACTTCTCAAAAAAGTCTACTGTTTTTTTAAAAAAGAGATTTTCATGGTGTTTTTAAAAACAGCATAATTTAGCCCTTTCTGTCCCAAAGAGAAATTGGTACCTATGAGTGGATTGCTGCCTCAGAAATTAAAATCTAATTATTTGTGGCATTGTTTTAGAGGTTAGGCATTTGGCAGTGTGGGGGAAAAGTTAAAGTATGGGACAGTATCTATATTTGTAGTGGAAAATGATCAGTACGATACACTGGTAAGAAATTGGAAGACATATAATACAGCTAATTTACCATAGGGTGGTGGGTTTTGAGAGGTTAAAAACAGCTTGTTGATAGCATGTGCTTTTTATTATTAGCTGTGTTTGACAAAGCATTAGAAGAAACTTATAACTAAGCGAAAAATTGCCCATTTTGCAATGAAGAATAAAAGGGAATAGAAAGTCAATATGGCATTAGGATGGAAAAGACAACTGATACTGGGTCAAAAATTAGTTGATAAAAATGAGAACTTCTATTTAGTAAAGAAAGCCATGAAATAAAATCTAGCTTTGCTACAAGAAATAAAACAAGGGCATGGCCATAATGCGATCCATGGTTTAAAACTGGAGATGGGTTAAGACAGTGCCTGACATTTTCTTCAGTTACACTCTTATTTGGCTCTTAACCCTGTACAATGATCATACTAACAAGACATTACTCAAAAGTGAGTACACATTATAGGAAATGCCCAATAACCCAATACAAGCAATATATACTCTGGTTTAAAATAAGTCAGGGTATACTGCCAATATGAAGAAATACGCTGCATTTTATCTACTATGCATCTACACAGATAATATCCTCAATATATTTTGTTCACTTTGAGAAACAAATCATTTTCCTTTCTGGTTCAACTTCTAATCTATATTTGAATTTATTATATAAAACTCATGGCTTTAGGGCTTCCCTGGTGGCGCAGTGGTTGAGAGTCCGCCTGCCGATGCAGGGCACATGGGTTCGTGCCCCAGTCCGGGAAGATCCCACATGCCGCGGAGCGGCTGGGCCCGTGAGCCATGACGGCTTAGCTTGTGCGTCCGGAGCCTGTACTCCGCAACGGGAGAAGCCACAACAGTGAGAGGCCCGCGTACCGCAAAAAAACAAAACAAAAAAACCCACAAAAAAAACCCACAAAAAAACCTCATGGCTTTATACTAGAATTCTAAACAAAATGAGAAAGTTAAAATATTTTTACTTTTTCTGCTAAAGCTTCCTAAGTAAATACCATGCAAAGAGATTTAATTCTTAATCAAATTTTTAAATACTTCAAGTTTCTTCAACTGAAAATCTCCTTGTACTGATCTGAATTTCTCTTCAAGATAATATTTTTGGATGTACAAACTAAGTATAATTACAAAATATCTTTCAAACCTATTCTGGAAATGAGAGATCTGCCATGAAAGATCCTTTATATATTACCATTGAACTAGAGTGATAAGATCATATTTTCACATAGGAATATTATTGTGATGCTGCCTTCTCTCTATTGGTTAGGTTACTTAAATAATACAGTTGAGGCAGATACAGCAATATCAGTCTAAAGTAACATTATGCCATAGAGACAAAACCAATTTTGAATTTAAGTATTTTATATTAAAGTTAAAATGATCTCACACACAAATCTTCAAAAATCATACACGTCAACTTCTAAATGTTAATACGGAAGAAATTTTTATTTTAAATAGTAATGTATTCACTCTATTGCTGAAACGATAGTTTATTGTAGGCAAAAATAAATTCATTAAGAAATTTTTAACTTAAGTTTTTCTTTTCTAGGGTCTTTTTTTTTTCTATTATTCTTTCTTTGAGTCTGATACCTTGCTTCATGGTATCATAGCCTCACAACCTTATTCACTTCAGCAGGGAGCATCGTATAAAAAGAATCGCTTGCAAGGGTAATGGCATTTGCTGCATTACTAATCTATTCTTTCAACCACTGATTAGCATTGAAATTGATTTTGAACTTCTTGTGACTAAAATGACATTAATATAGCATTTGCTGTTAGAAACATAACACCTATTTCATGTTAGCAGGTGATGATACATCATTAATTAGATAACTTGATGTTGAAACTCTTTACAAGCCATCGAAACCCATTAGTCCAAAAGAGCTCTCTATAAGAGAAAGTAACTGTAAATGTCTTTGAATACTAAAGAATGAAGATGTCATTTTTCTTGGAGATTACGTTAGTATCTTCTTTATTATAACCCATGAATTCTCAACCCTAGCTGTGTGTTACAATCACCTAAAGAACTTTTACGTTATTGATATATTGACTGCAACCTCAGTGGTTCTGATTTATTTGGTCTGGTATGGGACCAAGGTATCAGAGTCATTTAAACCTTCCCAGGTTAATTTGACCTGGAAGCCAGTGATAAGAACCATTTTTAACCCAGAATTCAAATACCCATGCTAATGTATACCTATTATCGTGGAAACACTCATGCATGTTCTAAAATCTTCTATAAATAGCAAGTATAAATAAGTATTTTCATTCTTGGCTCTCATGAAGGACTCTTGTGCAAGATGAAAAGTACAGTAATATCTATAGTTTCGTTGTGATACCTATAACAAATAGTGCTTTACTTTAATGCCAAAGGAAGGTTTTCAACACTTTCAGTTCAATTTTTATTCATATAGGGAAAAATACTAGCATAGAATTTTTTTAATCTCCAAAAACATTTTTTAGAAGATAGAATTACACTAAAAATAATTTTTTAAAAATCTGAATCTATGTTGTTCAAATGAAATGTTCATTCTCACTATTTCTTCCATTGTTCTTTACAACTGTTCATTTTTTTTTCTGTTAGAAATAATAAAATATTCAACAGGGAAAAATTCTAGGAATACAAACAACTCTCTTTCTTAAAAGAAAATATTGGCCTAGATACCGGAGGCCAGGATTCTAGGAATGACTCTGAAGCTTGCTTACTGTAAGATCTAGGTAAACTTTTAACTCTGCCTCTCTCCACTTGTATAAAGCATGAGGTTCGCTTTAGGTTAATTCTAATATTCTTTAGAGGCATTTATTAACCCCTCAGCTCTGTTCCTAACACACAAGGAAAATTAAACTGACTTTAGATCTATAGCTGAACCACATTTAATTTGATTGGCACTGCAATGGTGCTCAAAAATATCTGAAATAGGGCTTTGCTGGTGGCACAGTGGTTGAGAATCTGCCTGCCAATGCAGGGGACACAGGTTTGAGCCCTGGTCTGGGAAGATCCCACATGCCGTGGAGCAACTAGGCCCATGAGCCACAACTACCGAGCCTGCACGTCTGGAGCTTGTGCTCCGCAACAAGAGAGGCCGCGACAGTGAGAGGCCCGCGCACCGCGATGAAGAGTGGCCCCCGCTCGCCGCAACTAGAGAAAGCCCTTGCACAGAAATGAAGACCCAACACAGCCAAAAATAAATAAATAGCGCTCCATTTAAAAAAAAAATCTGAAATAAATGTTTCTCTCACTCTACTGAATATTTTAAAAACCACATATTTTCCAAAAATCAGGGTTTCATCTTTAGCTTCTACTGATAAAATCTAAAATATTGCTTTGCAAGCTCCTTATTCAAACCTCATCCCATATATGTTACTTCAATAATACCACTATTATTTTTTTAAACATCTTTATTGGAGTGTAATTGCTTTACAATGGTGTGTTAGTTTCTGCTTTATAACAAAGTGAATCAGCTATACATATACATATATCCTCATATCTCCTTTTGCGTCTCCCTCCCTCCATCCCTATCCCACCCCTCTAGGTAGTGACAAAGCACCGAGCTGATCTCCCTGTGCTATGTGGCTGCTTCCCACTAGCTATCTATTTTACATTTGGTAGTGTATTCATGTCTATGCCACTCTCTCACTTTGTCCCAGCATACCCTTCCTCCTCTCTGTCCTCAAGTCCATTCTCTGTCTGCATCTTTATTCCCGTCCTGTCCCTAGGTTCTTTAGAACCACTTTTTTTTTTTTTTTTAGATTCCATATATATGTGTTAGTATACGGTATTTGTTTTTCTCTTTCTGACTTACTTCACTCTGTATGACAGACTCTAGGTCCATCCACCTCACTACAAATAACTCCATTTTGTTTCCTTTTATTGCTGAGTAATATTCCATTGTATATATGTGCCACATCTTCTTTATCCATTCATCTGTCGATGGACACTTAGGTCGCTTCCATGTCCTGGCTATTGTAAATAGAGCTGCAATGGACATTGTGGTACATGACTCTTTTTGAATTATGGTTTTCTCAGGGTGTATGCCCAGTAGTGGGATTGCTGGGTTGTATGGTAGTTCTATTTTTAGTTTAATTATGCTGCTAATATACCAATAACAGCAATGCTAATTTCTCTTTACATTTTAGTTGATGCTTTTTTTTTTTTTTTTTTTTTTTGCGGTACACGGGCCTCTCACTGTTGTGGCCTCTCCCGTTGCGGAGCACAGGCTCCGGATGCGCAGGCTCAGCGGCCATGGCTCACAGGCCCAGCCGCTCCACGGCATGTGGGATCTTCCCGGACCAGGGCACAAACCCGTGTCCCCTGCATCGGCAAGTGGACTCTCAACCACTGTGCCACCAGGGAAGCCCTAGTTAATGCTTTTAACATGCTTTCACATACATACCCTGCCATGCTTCTTACAACATGATCTTGTTAAGGAAAGTATTATGACCCCACTTAACAGATGAGAAAACAGTCTTGTTTGCGAGTTGAGAAGTGGTTGCACATCTTCCCTCTCTCTCCCTCTCTCATCACTTGCTTGCTCTGATAAAGCAAGCTACCATGTTGCGAGGACCTTACGAAGAGGCCCATTTGGCAAGGAATGAAGGGTAATCTCTGCCTAGTAGGCAGCAAGGAATTGAGGCCCTTATTGTGATAGCACATGAACTGAACCCAGCCAACAACCAGGTGAGTGAGCCTGGATGCAGATCCTTCCTCAGCCAAGGGTTAAGATGCCTGTAGCCCAGCTGACATTTCTACTGAAGCCTTATGAGAGATTCTAAGCCATAGGACCTAGATAAACCATGCTCAGATTCCTAGAAAAACAGAAACTGATATAATATTTGTTTTATGACATTAAGTTTTAGAGTAATTTGATATGCAGAAATACATGACTAATACAACTGATCTTATGAATCTGAGTTTAAATTATCTTTACACTGTGGCTCTAATTTCTGTGTGTCATTAGGTGCTCACATGGCACTCTTCAACTATTATTTTCTTTGATGTCCACTTTGTATTACAAATAATGGCACATAATTATTCAAGTATCAGTAGACAGAAAATGAGTATTATTAAGAAATTATATTCTTGGTACTGTCAAGAGGAATCAGTATTCCTCCCAACCTGAAGCCACTTTACCTTTGAAAGGAAGAATGATCAAAAGGATAATTCTGAGTCGCTTTCTCTTTGCAACTTTCTCTTTACCTCTATACTTCCTCTAAGGTGGAAAAGTGGTCGATTTAATCAGTGGAGGCCTAATACTGGATTACATTAGTAGGAGTGTAGAGGGTCTGAACTGCTTGATGAAGCAAGTCAGAGAATCTGTCTCTGACTCTCTGGACTGTGCTATCTGATACATGGATGGATGAGTTAGAAGAGAAGTTAAGTCTTCTTCCAATTCCTGCTACTTGGTGGTATGCACTTTTGGGGCAGTCTCAGGACTCACAGCTTAGCTTCTTGGATGCAAACATGCCATTCTTTTTCACACACTCTCTTTGGAAGGTAACTTGAGCAAAACTGAGATGCTGTATGAAGATGTCTTGTTAAATGAACTCTGAAACCGCATACAGAAGCAAGTTTCCCCCCACACAGTTCTCAAGTCTTGATTTGAGGCCTCTGGTAGGAAAACCTCATTTGACCCCAGCTTAAATTTGTGTACTGCATCTTACATTTAATGATTAGTAAGGTATTTTGAGTTATTGGGTCACCATTAATGAAGTTAAGTGATGATACCAGTTTGGTTCTTTGAACATTGTTTCTAAATATTATCAATAGAAACCAGTGATCAAGAGAGTTAAGTTTTTGTGCAAAGTATCTCTAACAAATTCCAAATGTACTGCTTATTTCTTAATGTTAGATAAGTCATAACTCCTTTGCCTCCTCACCTTTTTTTTTTTTTTGCTGTACGCGGGCCTCTCACTGCTGTGGCCTCTCCCACTGCGGAGCACAGGCCCCGGACGCGCAGGCCCAGCGGCCATGGCCCACGGGCCCAGCCGCTCCGCGGCATGTGGGATCCTCCCAGACCGGGGCACAAACGCGTGTACCCTGCATCGGCAGGCGGACTCCCAACCACTGCGCCACCAGGGAAGCCCTGCCTCCTCACCTTTAAAACTCACTGGCACATTTGTTTTTATAATCTCAGAGATATTGTGATGGCTAAATAAGAGAATAATATATGTTAATTGCGATACTTATATTATCACATGGTGCTCCAGGGAAAATCAATGATCAATATGAATGAACAGACAGCATTCATGTGGTGTTTTAAAAGACATCAAGCTCACATCTCCAAAATGGGAATTAAAAATGGCATTTATATCTGTTAGATTTCAAGTCTTTTTCTGTTTGTTCTTACAACTCTATATTCAATCCCATGAGACTCCTTTTTATACTACAAATAACTGCCTTCATTTCTACCCCAGGGCTTTTGTTCTTCTTCCTTCAGCTGAAATGTTCTTCAGTCTCTTGAATACAGCTCTTTGCGTGAGCATTTGCCCTTTGTCCATCTGGGTCAAGTTCTTCTTGGGAGAGAAATCACCTAACCATTCTTTATAGAATGTTAGAGTATAGAAGATTAGCTTTTCTCATTTCTATCAATCTCTGTCCCTTTATCCTGCTTTACACTATAATATTGCACTTATCACTATTATACACTATATTATTTAGTACAGTTCACTGTGTTTATTCTCCCCCACAAAGGAGAGCTTAACCTTATGAAGATAGTGACTTTATCAGATTCAATGGGCATTTCTACCAAAAAATACAGAGCCTATCACAAAAAGTTGCTGAAAATATAAATAGTGAACAAATGAACAAACTACGTTTATTAGCTGATAAGGGGTGTCTAAAGTATATCTTATCCCCAGCTATCAAGTTCCTCTGAACTTCAGAGTCAAACCAGTAGGAGAGAGTTGGTATAGCAATTAGTTGGTGGAGATATAGTTATAAACTGGCACCAGAAAATCGGCTTTGCAATTCTATGTCCAAATAAACTGATAAGTTTTAAATAAAGGAGGTCAGAGGTTAAGAAAGTGTTATTAATCAACAAACTGTCAGGAAGAATATAAAGACACTGTAAATTAACATAAGACAGAGAATTTAAAACAGCATGATACATGAGTGAGGAAAAGGGTATAGGAGGCAACAGGACACAAAGGCCCTCTGAAGAACCTGAGGAACTTCAGACAACTGACAAAGGACAAGGGTAAGGAGAGCAGAGGTGAAGGACAACGGGCAAGGGAGAGAATGCCATTGCCACCAGGTAAAATCTATTTAACTTTAGTGGCTACTTAACAAAGTAGCCCCTATCTCTTAGTGACTCACCATATCTGGGTATTTTGACACCCCAAACACCAAGCATATTGAATTTGATGCTATTTTATTTAAAACCAAGGAAACTTTTCTATCTAAAATCAAACTGGTCAGAGGCACTTTTAAGCCCTTCCTTACCCTCAGTCATTGACAGTGTTTGACATATGGTAGATGCTCAATAAATGTGGACTTGATGATGGATAAGCACAACTCATTTATTTCTGATGCTAGAGAAACTTCATTTTTTTTCTGAGAAAGTATTTAAGGATTCTTTTAAAAAAAGAGTAGAGGAATTAACAAAATGGAAATGTACTAAAGATTAAACTCCTTTCAGAAAAAAGAATTCATGACAGAATTGTTTTTCAAATAAACTATCAGAAAAGTTTAATCCTGCTTGATTAAATAGCATATTTTACATTCTTTAATTTCCTACTATAATCCAGAAATTTCAGACGATTAATACATGTTCAATTTGAAAATAAAAAAGACTGAAATTCTATCTTACCCTAAAAACAATTATTCTGACAATGCTTTTGCCACATTCAAGGTGAAAATAATAGCAAGCATCTATGGTACTGTCATTTTAAAATAAGTAAACTAGTAAAAAATAATGAAAGAATCCCGTGAAACAACTTGGGGACCATAAAAATGGGAAAGCAACAATAAAAAAACCTCAAGAAGAAAAACACATAAGATATGTTTCACTAAAGTCAAAGAAAAATGGAACTCAAGAAAAATCTGATATGGCCATGACATTTAAAAGTAGCTTTAGAGAAGGAGCTTCAAGATGGTGGAAGACTAAGATGTGGAGATCACCTTCCTCCCCACAAATACATCAGAAATACATCTACATGTGGAACAACTCCTACAGAACACCTGCTGCATGCTGGCAGAAGACCTCAGACCTCCCAAAAGGCAAGAAACTCCCCACCTACCTGGATAGGGCAAAAGAGAAAAGAAAAAACAGAGACAAAAGAATAGGGACCAGACCTGCACCAGTGGGAGGGAGCTGTGAAGGAGGAAAGGTTTCCACACACTAGGAAGCCCCTTCGCGGGCGGAGACTGCGGGTGGCGGAGGGGGAAGCTTCAGAGCCGCAGAGAGAGTACAGGAACAAGGGGCGGGAGGGCAAAGCGGAGAGATTCCCTCACAGAGGATCAGTGCCAACCAGCACTCACCAGCCCAAGAAGCTTTGCTCACCCACCAGGGTGGGCGGGGCTGGGAGCTGAGGCTCGGGCTTCAGTCGGAGCACAGGGAGAGGACTGGGGTTGGCTGCGCGAACACAGCCTGAACGGGGTTAGTGCACCACGGCTAGCAGGGAGGGAGTCCGGGAAAGAGTCTGGAGCTGCCAAAGAGACAAGAGACTTTTTCTTGCCTCTGTTTCCTGGTGCGCGAAGAGGTGGGATTAAGAGCGCTGCTTAAAGGAGCTCCAGAGACGGGCACCAGCCGCGGCTATCAGCGCAGACCCAAGAGGCGGGACACTAAGGCTGCTGCCGCCACCACCAAGAAGCCTGTGTGCAAGCACAGGTCACTATCCACACCTCCCCTCCCGGGAGCCTGTGCAGCCCGCCACTACCAGGGTCCCGTGATCCAGGGACAACTTCCCTGGGAGAACACACGGTGCGCCTCAGGCTGTTGCAACGTCATGCTAGCCTCTGCCGCCACAGGCTCAACCCGCATTCCGTACCTCTCCCTCCCCCTGGCCTGAGTGAGCCGGAGCCCCCGAAGCAGCTGCTCCTTTAACCCCGTCCTGTCTGGGCACGAACTGTCTGGCCCCTCAGGCGACCTACACGCAGAGGCAGGTTAAAAACAAAGATCAAATATTAAAAGCAGCAAGGGAAAAACAACAAATAACACATAAGCAAATCCCCATAAGGTTAACAGCTGATCTTTCAGCAGAAACTGCAAGCCAGAAGGGAGTGGCAGGACATATTTAAAGTGATGGAGGAGAAAAACCTACAACCAAGATTACTCTACCCAGCAAGGATCTCATTCAGATTTACTGGAGAAATTAAGAGCTTTATAGACAAGCAAAAGCTAAGAGAATTCAGCACCACCAAACCAGCTCTACAACAAACGGTAAAGGAAATTCTCTAGGCAGGAAACACAAGAGAAGGAAAAGACCTACAATAACAAACCCAAAACAATTAAGAAAATGGTAATAGGAACATACATATCGATAATTACCTTAAATATAAATGGATTAAATGCGCCAACCAAAAGACATAGACTGGCTGAATGGATACAAAAACAAGACCCATATATATGCTGTCTACAAGAGACCCACTTCAGACCAAGGGACACATACAGACTGAAAGTGAGGGGATGGAAAAAGATATTCCATGCAAATGGAAATAAAAAAAGAGCTCAAGTAGCAATTCTCATATCAGAAAAAAATAGACTTTAAAACGCAGACTATTACAAGAGACAAAGAAGGAAACTACATAATGATCAAGGGATCAATCCAAGAAGAAGATAAAAGAATTGCAAATATTTATGCACCCAACATAGGAGCACCTCAATACATAAGGCAAATACTAACAGCCATAAAAGGGGAAATCAACAGTAACACAATCATAGTAGGGGACTTTAACACCGCACTTTCACCAATGGACAGATCATCCAAAATGGAAATAAATAAGGAAACACAAGCTTTAAATGATACATTAAACAAGATGGACTTAATTGATATTTATAGGACATTACATTCAAAAACAACAGAATACACTTTCTTCTCAAATGCTCATGGAGCATTCTCCAGGATAGATCATATCTTGGGTCACAAATCAAGCCTGGTAAATTTAAGAATACTGAAAGCATATCAAATATCTTCTGCAACCACAACACTATGAGACTAGATATAAATTACATAAAAATCTCTGGAAAAAATATAAACAAATGGAGGCTAAACATTACACTACTTAATAAGCAAGAGATCACTGAAGAAATCAAAGAGGAAATCAAAAAATACCTGAAACCAAATGACAATGAAAACACGACAACCCAAAACCTATGGCATGCAGCAAAAGCAGTTCTAAGAGGGAAGTTTATAACAATACAATCCTACCTTAAGAAACAAGAAACATCTCAAACTACCTAACCTTACACCTAATGAAATTACAGAAAGAAAAACAAACAAAACTCAAAGTTAGAAGATATGAAATCATAAAGGTCAGATCAAAAATAAATGAAAAAGAAATGAAGGAAACGATAGCAAAGATCAATAAACCTAAAAGCTGGTTGTTTAAGAAGAAAAAAATTGATAAACCATTAGCTAGACTCATCAAGAAAAAAAGGGAGAAGACTCAAATCAATAGAATTAGCAATGAAAAAGGAGAGGTAACAACTGACACTGCAGAAATACAAAGGATCATGAGAGAATACTACAAGCAACTATATGCCAATAAAATGGACAACCTGGAAGTAATGGACAAATTCTTAGAAGTGCACAACCTTCCGAGACGGAACCAGGAAGAAATAGAAAATATGAATAGACAAATCACAAGCACTGAAATTGAAACTGTGATTAAAAATCTTCTAACAAACATAAGTCCAGAACCAGATGGCTTCACAGGCGAAGTCTATCAATCATTTAGAGAAGAGCTAACACCTATCCTTCTCAAACTCTTCCAAAATATAGCAGAGGAAGGAACACTCCCAAACTCATTCTATGAGGCCACCATCACCCTGACACCAAAATCAGACAAACGTCACAAACAAAGAAAACTACAGGCCAATATCACTGATAAACATAGTTGCAAAAATCGTCAACAAAATACTAGCAAACAGAATCCAACAGCACATTAAAAGGATCATACACCATGATCAAGTGTGGTTTATCACAGGAATTCAAGGATTCTTCAATATATGCAAATCAATCAATGTGATACACCATATTAACAAATTGAAGAAGAAAAACCATATGATCATCCCAATATGCAGAGAAAGCTTTCAAAAAAAATTCAACACCCATTTATGATAAAAACCCTCCAGAAAGTAGGCATAGAGGGAACTTTCTTCAACATAATAAAGGCCATATACGACAAACCCACAGCCAACATCATTCTCAATGGTGAAAAACTGAAAACATTGCCCCTAAGATCAGGAACAAGACAAGGTTGCCCATTCTCACCACTATTATTCAACATAGTTTTGGAAGTTTTAGCCACAGCAATCAGAGAAGAAAAAGAAGTAAAAGGAATACAAATTGGAAAAGAAGAAGTAAATCTGTCACTGTTTGCAGATGACATGATACTATACCTAGAGAATCCTAAAGATGCTACCAGAAAACTACAAGAGCTAATCAGTGAATTTGGTAAAGTAGCAGGATACAAAATGAATGCACAGAAATCTCTTGCATTCCTATACACTAATGATGAAAAATCTGAAAGTGAAATTAAGAAAACACAAACACTTGCCTACTTGCCATTGCAAAAAAAATAGTAAAATATCTAGGAATAAACCTACCTAAGGAGACAAAAGATCTGTATGCAAAAAACTATAAGACACTGATGAAAGAAATTAAAGATGATACAAACAATGGAGAGACATACCATGGTCTTGAATTGGAAGAATCAACACTGTAAAAATGACTATACTACCCAAAGCAATCTATAGATTCAATGCAATCCCTATCAAACTACTACTGGCATTTTTCAAAGAAATAGAAAAAAAATTTCACAATTTGTATGGAAACACAAGAGACCCCAAATAGCCAAGCAATCTTGAGAAAGAAAAACGAAGCTGGAGGAATCAGGCTCCCTGACTTCAAATTATACTACAAAGCTACAGTAATCAAGACAGTATGGTACTGGCAAAAAAAAAAAGAAATATAGATCAATGAACAGGATAGAAAGCACAGAGATAAACTCATGCATTTATGGTCAACTAACCTATGACAAAGGAGGCAAGAATATACAATGGAGAAAAAACAGCCTCTTCAATAAGTGGTGCTGAGAAAACTGGACAGCTACAGATAAAAGAATGAAATTAGAACACTCTCTAACACCATACACAAAAATAAACTCAAAATGGATTAGACATCTAAATGGAAGGCCAGACACTGTCAAACTCTTAGAGGAAAACATAGGCCAAACACTCTATGACATAAATTACAGCAAGATCCTTTTTGACCCACCTCCTAGAGAAATGGAAATAAAAACAAAAGTAAGCAAATGGGACCTAATGAAACTTCAAAGCTTTTGCACAGCAAAGGAAACCATAAATGACGAAAAGACAGCCCTCATAATGGAAGAAAATATTTGCAAATGAAGCAACTGACAAAGGATTAATCTCCAAAATTTACAATCAGCTCATGCAGCTCAGTATCAAAATAACAAACAACCCAATCCAAAAATGGGCAGAAGACATAAATAGACATTTCTCCAAAGAAGATATATAGATTGCCAACAAACACATGAAAGAATGCTTAACATCATTAATTATTAGAGTAATGTAAATCAAAACTACAATGAGATATCATCTCACACCAGTCAGAATGGCCATCATCAAGAAATTTACAGACAATAAATGCTGGAGAGGGTGTGGAGAAAAGGGAACTCTCTTGCACTGTTGGTGGGAATGTAAACTGATACAGCCACTATGGAGGTTCCTTAAAAAAGTAAAAATAAAACTATCATACTACCCAGCAACCCCACTACTGGGCATATACCCTGAGAAAACCGTAATTCAAAAAGAGTCATGTACCACAATGTTCATTGCAGCTCAATTTACAATAGCCAGGACTTGGAAGCAACCTAAGTGTCCATCAACAAATGAATGGATAAAGAGGATGTGGCACATATATACAATGGAATATTACTCACCCATTAAAAGAAACGAAATTGAGCCATTTGCAGTGAGGTGGATGGACCAAGAGTCTGTCATAGAGAGTGAAGTAAGTCAGAAAAAGAAAAACAAATACCGTATGCTAACATATATATATGGTATCTGAAAAACAAACAAATAAAATGGTCATGAAGAACCTAGGGGCAAGATAGGAATAAAGGCACAGACCTACTAGAGAATGGACTTGAGGATATGGGGAGGGGGAAGGGTAAGCTGGGAGAAAGTGAGAGTGGCATGGACACATATACACTACCAAATGTAAAATAGATATCTAGTGGGAAGCAGGTGCATAGCACAGGGAGATCATCTCAGTGGTTTGTGACCACCTAAAGGGGTGGGATAAGGAGGTTGGGAGGGAGATGCAAGAGGGAGGAGATATGTGGATATATGTATAACTGATTCACTGTTATACAGCAGAAACTAACATACCATTGTAAAGTAATTATACTCTAATAAAGATGTTAAAAACAAATAAAATATGACTGAGAATGGTGAAAAAAAATTAGCTATAAAAGGAATAAAACAAGTACGTATACTATTATTTCATTCCCCTCCAAAAAGTGTGTGGGTACATTTTTTTGTGTGGTGTGGTGTGTGTACAAAGGTACATATACCAGGAAATAGTTTCCTACTTGCCGCTGGTGCCATACACAGTCATTGTAGCAGGAGTCTGCATGGTATTTTATAGTTAGAAGTTTATTATAAAAATAAAGTGTTGATGTCGAATTTATTGCTAAATATATCATTCTATAAATGACAGTATATTATTGCTTCCTGATACAGAGTATATACATGAAGGCCAAGATGCTCTTTGTATACTGAGAGTGTAATTTAGTATTTGGATCATAGTTAAGTATATAAAAGTGTTAGTTTAGGGCTTCCCTGGTGGCACAGTGCTTGCGAGTCCACCTCCCGATGCAGGGGACAGGGGTTCGTGCCCCGGTCCGGGAAGATCCCACATGCCGCAGAGCGGCTGGGCCCGTGAGCCATGGCCGCTGAGCCTGCGTGTCCAGAGCTTGTGCTCCGCAATGGGAGAGGCCACAACAGTGAGAGGCCCATGTACCGCAAAAAAAAAAAAAAAAAAAAAAAAGTGTTAGTTTAATGGAAGAAAAAATAGTTATTTCAATAAGAACAGTTGTACTGATGTGTATCTTGAATATGGCATAGGGTTTGGCCCTAAAGACCTGTGATCTTGACCATCTTGCCTGTAGTTACTCAACATATACTACTTGATTATCATCTATTTGAGAAACTGAGAAGGTTATCGTATAAATTTCAAAGTCAGGGCAGAAGAAAAAGTGTTCTCTATAAAACATTTTTTCTTGAAATGGAAGGGAAAGATTAATGAAATATTTCAAAAATACCAGAATAAATATTAAATGATGACTAAATGTAAGTGGTGTGAATGCTGAAGATACAGGCTATTAATCAGGAAAAGTAATTATACAATTAAGTACAATTAAATGTGAGATGATGAAATCAAGACCTAGCTGCGAAAAGCAAAGGTTACTGCTAAATATTGAGGCTAGAGAAACTGGGAGGTGACTAAGCTTAGATTTTACGCAAACACACTCCCATAAAAGCATGTTTGATCAAGTGTTATCATTTTTTAAAAAAACTTAGAATTTTAGATAGCTAGTGGGAAGCAGTCAGATAAAACAGGGAGATCAGCTCGGCGCTTTGTGACAACCTAGATGGGTGGGGATAGGGAGGCTCAAGAGGAAGGAGGTATGGGGATATATGTATATGTACAGCTGATTCACTTTATTATAAAGCAGAAACTAACACACCATTGTAAAGCAATTATACTCCAGTATAGACGTTAAAATAAATAAATAAATAAATAACTTCGAATAATCTTTCCAACTTACTTGGAATTCTGGAAATTAAAGCTCTCATAAGCTTTTCATTATGCTTGTTTTTGCCTAGTAGTTTTAAAATAAAATCAAATTCATATTTTTTTATACTGATGTTGAATTTCGAGTCATGACTGGGGAAGTTCCCATATTCCTTGGTTGGAGAGAAATTCACTCATATTTTATTCTCTTAATTTTATCGTACATTTGATACATTTACATATTTGATCCAAAGAGGAAAGATTGGGAGTTTAAACTCTTATAAAATGGTGAAATGAACTCAAGGGTTTTTTTTTCCCCCAACACTGGTTATTAAAATGTCATTCTCTCTCTGCTAGTTTAAGATGCTATATTTACAGTGAACTGTTTTCATTAGTCTCTCTGTTTATGTGCCATTCTCCTTGTTCTTCTTTTCCTAGGGTTTTCTGGATAATTCCACTTATTTGTTCTTCAGAGTAAATTTTCTAACCAACTTGTCTAGCTCAAAGTTGGAGGCAGGGACTTGACACTAATCGAAATTTTAAAACATTCAAAAATTAAGGAAATCTGCAACAAGGGTAGAAACATATCTAATCCTTCTTGTATGAAAAAATAAAAAACAAAAACAAGAATTCTACAGAGAAAAGGGGGGAAAAAAAAAGGTACCAGCAAGAAAATACCCTTTCCCCTCACTTTAGTTTTGTTTAGTGCTTAACCTCTCCTGACTTCTAGGACCAAATTAAGTGAGACTTTAAAGGTACATCGGATTATAATATTCTGGCTATGGAAAAATCTAGTTTACAATTTTATTTTACATATTTTCAGAATGTCCATAAAAGATTTTGGATAAATGCTGTTTTATTCCTTAAAATAAGTTCCTTCCAAATGGTTAAGAACTTTGATAACAAACAGTGACCTAACTCTGAACAGCTGAGAAAGAGATGATGTCCCAGGTAACATTGTGAAGGGATGGAAAATGAAGCAGCTGTTTCCTATTATCACCCACAGCTGAGGTACAACAGTGACATTTCTTCACCATTCAAAGACCTAAGGTGATAATTAGATGGTATGGTCTTTCTCCGTTTGTCATAAACACCACAGGCTATAGAGAGGATTGATTCGGACTTGTTGATTATATTACTTCCAGCTGTTAAAATGGCAAAGTATTTCTTTTCTGAAATGACTTATTACACATCTGGCTTTGGTAGATTAACTAAATATAAGCTCATTTGAATTTGTATGCATAAATTAGAAATAGTGATAGATGAGACTGTAGCCTTAAAATCATTTTACAGTTTTTTTCTATGAAAACTCTTTTTTAAAAAAATCACATACTGTAAATGAATGCCAACTTAAAATAATTGGCATTGAAATAGTTGTCATTCCAGTAAAGTCACTCTGAGTATAATGATATTTAAATGAAGGTATCTGAGGTTTTATATTTTTTAAATATAAATCCAATAAGAAAGTAATGAAAAAACAGATGAAGTATTACAGAATAATCAGTATATTTTATTAAAAATTAAGGAATTATATTTCTTTTATCTCAGTCACTTTTATATATAAAGAGAGTATAAAATCAAACTTTTCAAAAAAGTTTGAAAAAGAGTTCTAAAATTTCCCTCTAAATATATTTTACAGTTAAATATCTTGAAGCAATGAGGATGAATTTTAGGGGTGTTTTGGTTGTATTCATGTGTTTGTGTATATTATACTTTAATAGACAACACACTTGTTGGATGATTAATAAAAAGTTTACAACTGCAAATAATGACTGAATTAAAACAAAAGTACAAGATTTCAACAACTAATATTTATCTAAAGTATCAATTCCCATGAGAAAAGAAATAACCTCTTGAAATAGAAATTTGATATTTATGTTCCTTACAAAGCTGAGAGACATTTATATCAACTGGTGATGCTTTTGTCTTTACTTAGAAAGATTTTTTTCATGTGACTTTTAAAAATCTTCACTTAAAACCTTTTTATTCTCATAGAATTTAAAATTTATATTTGGTTATGGTAGATACACTGTAAATTCAAGATTTCATCGGGCATGTTTAAGGGAATAGTCTCATCTCTTCATAGCTCTAATTTATAGGTAAAAATTCAGATAAGCACCCATTTTAGTCAATATCCAAGAGCCAGTTGTGTTAAAGCCATTTTCAAACAAAAAAAATATTGAAAGGAATGATAACTTCTTACGACTGATCATCTTCTGACTGGCCTGCTAGAAAAGTGGTTTCCATCCTCAAAGTATTATAGAAACTGGCTTAGGTTCATGGCTTATGATAGATAACTCAGTCTGGTCAACTGAAAGGCTTGGACACTAAGACTTCACTCCCACCTCTGTTATCAAAGGGAAGGTTTGGGTTTGTTTTGTTAACATCTTTATTGGAGTATAATTGCTTTACAATGTTGTGTTAGTTTCTGCTATATAACAAAGTGAATCAGCTATATGTATACATATATCCCCATAACTCCTCCCTCTTGCGTCTCCCTCCCACCCCCCCATCCCATCCCTCTAGGTGGTCACAAAGCAACAAGCTGATCTCCCCGTACAATGCAGCTTGAAGATTTGGTTTTTCACCAAATAAGAAAGAAGGCTTATATGGTGACATCTGTCACTTGATGACTCCATCATATAGATGCAACCAGAAAGGATTGGACCCTAACCCCTTGATAATGCCATAGAAATGGCCGGTTCTTCCACTAAGCACTAATTCTGACCTTTCGGGATGAAGCTAGAGCCAATATTCTGACAAGTTACGTTGCTAATGTATCCTGGCCCCCATCACACGAGGGAAGGGACCAGTACTTCTTAACAGTCAGTACAAAAATTCCTTAGTTCACAAGTTGGATCCAGCACTTCAAAAATCTTAGAATATAATGAGCAACCTTGCTTATTTTTCCTTTTTCATGATAGATTACATATCATGACATTAACATTCATTAGAAGCTCCTCATGTAAGTAGCCTTGCAAATATCATAAACTCTTAAACTTGAAAAAATACATTCACGAAAAAATAAGACCAGTCAACATATGAAATGATAGATATATTTAAAGCCTTATCAATTTGAATTAACGATAATATAATTTTAATAATAAAAACTGTTCCCTAAATTCCCTATTGTTCTGTCAGTTCATCTTAAAAAAAGATATATGTATACATGCATATATGTTTCTATTTACATATAATATATAGTATTTACTATTGACTCTTCTTTGTCTTCATAAACAAAGTAGACTCAGTTTCTATTGAGCTAGGTCAGGTATTTCCAGAACACCTAGCTAAAGGAAGAATAAAATAGATTTTTCCAGCCAAGGGCTGTTTCATTATTCCAGACAACACTTTGTATTGATCCTCCCCTATTTATTTCTAATTTTGTTGCCACTGATTGAGTTGAGCTCTAAATCTTGTGATGGCTTACATGCTGTTAGGATGCTGCACTGCTACCAGGAGAACAGGGTGGCAATGTTCTCATTTTAAACTCTAATTTAGTCTTATTTGCAGCAAATTAAGGTGCCTGATGTAGCATTTTAGCACCAAAAATGCTTTATTACATGTCTTGCTTTACTCACCTTCACAGAAAACAGTATACACAGTCAATACAAATTTGTGCATTACATACCCAGCGCAGAAATTGTGAAGCAAATAAACACAGACATTTTTTTTTGACAATTTACCAATATACATGGCAGATAATGTGTGCCTATATGGTTATATTTGAAATTTTCTATGGTTAAAACTTGCCAGAAAAGGAAAATGTGATATGAAATGGGTTGAAAGACACACCTATCTAAAAGTTTTCCTTCTATCATAGACCCTGAATTCTCTCCGTAAAAGACTGTGTATGTGGTGCATTTATTCATGGGTACACATTGAGAGGTACTGATTTTTCATATTAACAAGTTACAGAATATAAAGATTAAGGTAGTGAAATTTATAAAAAGAATTATTTAATGAGAAAGAAAAAGAATCTAGAAAGAAGACAGAATGTGTGCTGTTGCTATAAGCATTTAAGTAAGGCTGCGTGCATAAAATGTAGTATAGGTATTTGCTAGGAGGATATGCTACACAAAAATTAAAAAAAAGTAGACTTTTGAATTATAGAAAATATAAATTAAGAAAACTGGTTTTACATTTTGTCTTCTGATGTGAAATACTACAAGTCCCGCATTGACTTTTTTCTTTTAACCTCACTTCTTGCTTTCCTTTTGTATGGCCTTATTAATCTTTTGTAGAGTCTTTACCAAACTCTACTTCATTGAGGCTAGGGGTCAAACCTTAATCATTTTATTTCATGAAAACTAGCAAAATAATTATTATACCAAATTTACTTCACTTGACAATCTCTCTCTGTGTATATATATACATATATATATATAGTCTGTTGATCTTTTTTAAGGAAAAAAACACCAAAAAACCCTAATATCAATAAGTTTGTTAAAATTTTTCCAGTTACATTTAATAAATATCTGAAGCAAACAAAATTATTCCACAGTTATTACCCCATAATAGTGATGAGCAAATGATTTTTGCCACAAAAGATAACACATGAGGTATGACTTTCAGAAACAGGAGACTTCCTAGCATTTTTATGTGGTACTCTTGTGTGGCTTTAGTCATCATGTCATATTATAGCTGTGGGAACTCAAGCCCAGAGAGGGCCAAACCTCCAAACTAATTTTTCTATTACCCTTATTTTTATCCCCAAATCTCATATTCATTTCTACCACCACTGTGTTATCTTCAGTGCCCTACTGGCTGATTCCAACTGATAGAAACCTATGGTGAATTTGCACACCAATTAGTAAGCCCTGGGATGGGAGGTAGGTAAAATGTAGAAGCTCAGACATGTTGTATGATTATTTTGGGCCATTTTCTATACAAAATTAGAAATTCAACTATAGCTATTGTCAACAAGAGACAAGTGTCTGAAATATTTGTGAAATTCATAAGTGAAATGAGACATTGTAAATTGAGAAAGTTTTCCAGAATTCAGTGTAATAACTGTTTTTAAAGTATACAATATGAATTTATATTTACATTTTGCATATACCTTATATTTTAAATGAAGACAAAATTATCTTACTTAACATCAAAAATGTGTCCTTAGATGTAACCTTACAGCATAGCTGTGTGTCCTAGTTACAGTTTCTGATAATTTAGTAAAAAAAGAAAAGCATTTAGTATTAGAAATGAATACTCAAGCATAGGTATAAGTCTCATATCTCCTAATGAAACTGATTCATTGTTATATTCAGAACTGAGAAATATGCTTAGATCTTTAAAATTTTTTCAGCACACATGTATTTTTAAAGCAAACAAGTGCTCCTGTAATTTCTTATTTCTACAATATATATATTTACTAATACTAAAAAGATCAATTTTAGTACATATATACTTCTGCCAAAAGAAGTAGAAATAAGCAGAAAACTTCAGTTATATTCTGTCACTTAAAAAAAAGTTTTGGCTTCTATCAATCTTTGAAATATTTCTATTTTATGAATAAATGTGATATTTATTGTTTTGCTTAGAAGCATTGCTGACTTCAAAATGACTCACAAGTTTTAAACATAACATAGTATGTTTCATAATATGACATAATGTAAAGCAGTCTAATTTTCAAGTAAACTTTACTTTTTATGTCTTCAGAAAAAACGTTTAAAAAATTATGTAATCACCCAGTTTTCCTAGCACACATGCCAAATGTGGGCTCAGAGTACTCTTTAAGGGATGTGACAAATTCAATCACCAGTCTTAGATGAGACACACCAATAACCAAAAGGACATGCATAATCCTTAAAGATAAATTAAGAAGTATGGTCTTAAAAGCATCTTTTCAGGGCTTCCCTGGTGGCGCAGTGGTTGAGAGTCCGCCTGCTCATGCAGGGGACACGGGTTCGTGCCCCAGTCCGGGAAGATCCCACATGCCGCATGGCCGCTGAGTCTCCGCGTCCGGAGCCTGTGCTCCGCAACGGGAGAGGCCACAACAGTGAGAGGCCCGCTTACGGCAAAAAAAAAAAAAAAAAAAAAAAGCTTCTTTTCAGTGAAAAACATTTAGACTTACCTATGTTTACAACTGGACAACTAAATATTAAATGGTAGGAAGAGAACTGCTACACAAATCCAAATATTCAAAGTAAAATAAAATGATCAATTTACATCAATCAGACTTAAAAAAATTTTTAAAGCTATATGATCTCTTTGTGGCAAGAATTTACACGTCATTGTTGGTAGAAATGTGATTTATACAGCTTGTTTGGAAAGCTACTCTCAGTCATTCTCCTGGTTATATCCCATTGAAAAAGAAGTAATGAAAGTTTCCAGGATGTGTTTTGAAAAATGGATTGTAGGGCTAAGATATGGAGATAGAGTGCATGCTTATAAATAGAGAAAATGCTAAAAAAAAACCCAAAAAGATGGTACATCTGTACCATATATTCTCATGTGGCTATGAAAAAGGTTAAATTAGAACTATACTAGTTCTATACTATAGAACTACTATAGATTGATTCTATAAGGTTTTATTGAGAAAACAAGACAGCATTTAATATGATGTAATCCTATATTGTTTGCTTATAATTACAAAAACATGGGTAAATATATTAAAAACACATTCCAGGAGTGAAAAGAAGTAGACAGAGTGGTGATATTGATAGAGAAAAAGTGAAGAGGCTAATGGGGATAGGCAAGCAAGAAAGGAAAATGAACAAATATACTGTACATTAAAAACTACAAAAACCTATTCACATTTATGGAATGAATAGATTGTCGATTTATAAATGATCAAAATTTTAAAACATAATGCATCACATTTTATAACATGACATGAAATAGTTTAATTTTTCAAGTAAATTGCCTTCATACACATATTGGGAGGCAAGGGATGTTAGGGATGCGTGTGTATATAGTGCGTAAAGAGTAAGGAAACCTATAAATAGTTTAAGACAGAGCAGAAAAAGAAAAATAATCCATTAACTTATTCATTAATCATACAATGAAGTCTGACCCATGAAGAAAGTTGGAAACTTATCTGAATGCTTATTATTTTCCAGACATTTTAAGTTATTCAATATTCATTGGGCTTCTACTATGTACTATGTGCCAAGTTCAGTGTGACATGTGTGGGATATAGTAGTGAACTGGAGAGGCATAATCCCTATCCTTAAGGCAAGTGTAGGAGACAGGAAATAAATAAAACAAATAGACAAAACAGTCACAAATATAAAGGAAATAAACATGGTTGCTGAGATTTATAATAAGTGGACAAGTATATTATATAGGGCAGTCAGAAAAGATCTGCCTAGGTCTGCAGTCTTTAGGTACATGAAGAAGGAGGCAAAGTGTTCCAGGCATTGGGTTAAAGAGTTGTGATGGTCAGTTTTTGTGTCAGTTAGGCTACTCAATCAAACACCAGTTATTTGATCAATCACTAATCTAAGTCTTGCGGTGAAGTTATTTAGTACATGTGATTAACATCTACTATCAGCTGACTTTAAGGAGAATATCCTCAATTTTCTGGGTGGGCCTGATCCAAGTAGTTGAAAGAACTTCAGAGCAGAACTGAAGTTCTTTCTGCTAGGAAGAAACTCCACCTGTGAACTATAGCTTCAGCACATGCACAAGAGTTTCCAGCCTGACCTCCCTGATGACCTGTCCTACAGATTTTGGATTTGCTTAGCCAGCCCTCACAGTCCTGTAACCTAATTCTTTGCAATAAAATATATATTTATATATTTATCCTCCTGATTCTGTTTCCCTGATGGAACCCTAGTTGATACAGAAATGCAAAGGTGATGTTAAAAATGAATATAGTGCATTCAAGGAATTGAAATCAAGTGTGTGGCTGGAGCACAGTGTGAAAAAGAAGAGGGCTAAGTATGAGATGGGCCAGTCAGTGCATCATTTTATTGAATCCACATGATGCTCTTGAAGATACGTATTACAATTTCCATTTCAAGGAGGAAGAAAGTACATTTAATGAAGTTATATAATGTTACTACAAATTAAATGTCAGGCAAATGATATAGAGCTGAGATTTGAAGCCAGGTTTATTTATCTCTATAGCTCATGATTTTCTGGTTTACTTTGCTGCCTTCTCATTCATATGTAGGGAAAATAATATGACAATGATAGACTAAAATATAACCAATGTGGTTGGTTCATAAGCCTAACCTAAAGTTAGTTTCCAAGCCCATAGGTTTCTCCATGCCTATTTCTTTAAGGGTCATTTGTCACTTGACTGTATTACTCCTATTATTCTTCATTTCTATATTTATCAGACTGTTTTCCTACATATTACAAACAAATAATCTTATGTGACCTCAGCATCCAAATTAGTTTTTGTCCTTTACTATGTTTTCTTGACTCTCTGAACCCCAATGAACCCACAAATCTATTCCACTTCCAGCATACCCTGAGCTTTGTCCTCACCAAGAACAATTCCACGTGTGAAATCTTAACGTTTCCTCACTCTGAGCACGATCTTCCTAGGTTTTTTACTCTGTTATTCAGCCTCATCAAATGCCAAAGTCCTTGGCATCTCTGAGTGTTGCTAATGCATCAATGCTTTCCAATTCTCATCTTTTTATATGCAGTCTAGGCTTTATAAGACACATTTTTGTTTTCTTTTGATTTAGTATCAGTCTCCTGTTCTGTCCAGGTAAGCATAATGGCAGGCCTGGAGCCACTTAAAAGTATTCAGTCTCAGCTGTTGCTCCTGGGCTGCTGAACAGCACTGCAGACAATTTACCCAACTCTCTCTCTAGTCTAGACTGATCACCAGAATTTTTTGCAGTGTTGGAAATGTCCTGTATCTGTGCTGTCCAGTAGAGTACACACTAGTCACTCTTAAGCAGTAGATATGTGATTAGTGCACCTAAGGAACTGAATTATTTTATTTAAATTTAAATCTAATAGACATATATGGCTGCCAGCTACCGTACTGGATAACACAGCTGTACACGGATGTTTTACATTTGTGGTTCCAAGCTTAAATGGGCTTTCAATACAGCCCAGAAATCTTGTTATTTCCTTTCTGAGGCTTCTCTCTCAATCTTCACAGCTCTAACTCAGAGGTGGGCTTCCCTAAGTTCTTTAAATTTAACCTTCAATTTCTTCCTCATTTTCAGTAAATGACTTCAACTTTTTAACACAATAAATATTTCATTAAGCTATTGCCACAAACACCATGAACTTACTTGACACACAGTCATTTTTATCTTTTTCTACAGTCACACTAGATAAAATGTCCCTAAATATTCTCAAAAATAATTATTCCATATCTAGCTTGCGGCTCTTTGACGTTTTCTCATTATCAATTCCTTTTTCTCTGTATCTTTAACATATTCCTTTACTCTGGATCTTTTTCCTAATATTTTAATATACTCAATTTTCTTGAAAATTTACTTAAAAAAAACTATTTTCATTCCAACCCGTATTCCACTCTAACATCATTTTGCATTTTAAAATGCAGTCAAAATTTGCAAAATAAATAAATCATTTGCCAAAGAAATCAATATTTTTCAATATTGATTAAAATACCATGTACCTTTACTTTAAATTGCCATGTACCTTTAAATTTTTGACAAAACTCGAAAACTTACCTCAAAAAAGCTCCAAAACTTCTTGTCTCCTCACTCTACGTTTCAGACTCTCCATCCTCTGCTGGTTTGTGTTTCCTCACGGCTCTTTTATTAGCTCTGTCCTGTTCCTGCCCTTAGCTTTCTTGTGGAACGTGGAACGTGGAACGTGGAACGTGGAACGTCAAATCATGATTCCCAGCTGTGGTAGAGAAATGCCCTACTCAAATCCCTTTTCAGAGGTGGACTTGTGGCCCAGCTGTGGCGAGTGCACTCATGAGGTATGCTTGAGCTCCCCTCACCATGAGGATCTGCCTCAGCTGCAGAGAATCACCTGTCCTGAGGTAATATCCTAGGCAGACCTGCAGAGCTCCCCACGAGGTAGAGGCTTTGTCAGGTCTGCATCACAGTGCAGCTGCTGCTTCTACTCATTCCTACTTCCTTCATACACACAAATAGTTTCCAAGATATAAATAAAAGAGAAAACCCCATTTTAAAGAGCAATAAAAATATGTGATGCCAAGGAATTAGTATTTTAAAAATATACCATGTCTGTAAGAGAAAAAGATTACTGAAAGGCTTATGAGTATACTTGAACAAATGAAAAGTCATCCTTTGTTCACAGATAAGTTTACTGAACATCTTAAAGATGTAGAGATGTATCTGATTAATTTACTGTTCTGATGCATCTAATCATTTCTGATATAGATATATCTCAACGCAGAAACAACTTGAATACAAAAATATAATTTACTTAAGAAAATACAAGAATCTATCAAAATCAACACAATCTCTGCAAAAATCTCTTGCTTCACTGATTAATGTACTTTTGTATGTAAATTAACCCCAATACAATTGTCAACAACTTATTTTTGGATTTTTCTATAACAATAAATATTAGTAATGAAGCTCCTATGGAAAAATAAACTCAATAACTTAATAAATTCCCCAAAAAAGAGAGCCATAGCAGGCACTAGACAGTCTAGACATCAAAACATGCTATTACTATCTGTATTGGACTATGGCTATACTACTGATTTGTATCTTGGCCTCATATCCCAGATTAACACATTTAAATGCACTAACTTTTCTAGATACTTTGGGATTTTTATATATTAAAAACAGATTTGTGTATAGATTTAATTTTTTCTTTACAATCTGTATTTTTTTGTTTCTTTTGTTTTTTTCCTCATTGCGCTGGCTTGAACTTCCAGTCCAATGTTGAACAGCAGTGGTAACGGTGAAAATTCTTGCCTTCCTCCTGAACTTAGGGAAAAAGTATGTTCTTTATTATGTTAAAGTTATTCTCTTCATTGTTTGCTAAGAATATTTGTCATGAATGAGTGTGGAATTTTTACAAATGCTTTTTCCTCATTAATTGAGCTGATCATATGACATTCTTCTTTATTAGTATGGAGACTTACATTGATTTTTTTAAAATTAATTTTTATTTGAGTATAGTTACTTTACAATGTTGGGTTAGTTTCTACTGTACAGCGAAGTGAATCGGCTATACATATACATATATCCCCTCTTTTTTTGGATTTCCTTCCCATTTGGGCCACCACAGAGCATTGAGTAGAGTTCCCTGAGCTATACAGTAGGTTCTCATTAGTTATCTATTTTATATAGAGTATCAATAGTGTGTATATGTTAATTCCAATCTCCCAATTCATCCCACCCTCCCTTTCCCCCTTTGGTTTCCATACGTTTGTTCTGTATTTCTGCTTTGCAAATAAGATCATCTATACCACTTTTTTAGATTCCACATATATGAGTTAATATATGATATTTGTCTTTCTCTTTCTGACTTACTTCACTCTGTATGACAGACTGTAGGTCCATCCACCTCACTACAAATAACTCAATTTCGTTTCTTTTTATGGCTGAGTAATATTCCGTTGTATATATGTGCCACATCTTCTTTACCCATTCATCTGTCGATGGACACTGAGGTTGCTTCCATGTCCTGGCTATTGTAAATAGTGCTGCAATGAACATTGTGGTATATGTCTCTTACTGAATTATTGTTTTCTCAGGGTATATGCCCAGTAGTGGGACTGCTGGATCCTATGGTAATTCTATTTTCAGTTTTTTAAGGATCCTCCATACTGTTCTCCACAGTGGCTGTATCAATTTACATTCCCACCAACAGTGCAAGAGGGCTCCCTTCTCTCTACACCCTCTCCAGCATTCAACACCCATTTATGATAAAAACTCTCCAGAAATTGGGCATAGAGGGAACCTACCTCAACATAGTAAATGCCATATATGAAAAACCCACAGCAAACATTATTCTCAATGTTGAAAAACTGAAAGCATTTCCTCTAAGATCAGGAACAAGACAAGGGTGTCCACTCTTGCCACTATTATTCAACAAAAAATAAATACATTATTATTATTATTATTATTGCGATACGAGGGCCTCTCATTGTTGTGGCCTCTCCCGTTGCGGAGCACAGGCTCCGGACGCGCAGGCTCAGTGGCCATGGCTCACAGGCCTAGCCGCTCCATGGCATGTGGGATCTTCCAGGACTGGGGCACAAACCCGTGTCCCCTGCATCGGCAGGCGGACTCTCAACCACTGCGCCACCAGGGAAGCCCAAACACAATTTTGCCTTTTTAAATTTTTTTTTTGCGGTACGCGGGCCTCTCACTCTTGTGGCCTCTCCCATTGGGGAGCACAGGCTCCGGACACGCAGGCTCAGCGGCCATAGGTCACGGGCCCAGCCGCTCCACGGCATGTGGGATCTTCCCGGACCAGGGCACGAACCTGTGTCCCCTGCATCGGCAGGTGGACTCTCAACCACTACACCACCAGGGAAGCCCATACATTAATTTTTTTAATGATGAACCCATTTTGCATTCCTGGGATGAATCCTCCTTGGTGGTGATGTATTATCCCTTGTATATGTTACTGAATGTAGTATGTTAATATTTTGGTGAGGATTTTTGCATCTATTTTCATAGGGCAAATTGGTCTGTAGTTTCCTTTTGTTTTAATGGTTCTGTCTGGTTTTGGTATTAGGGAAATAATGGCTTTATAGAGTGAGTTGAGAATTTCTGGAAGGTATGTTTATTTCTGGAAGGTATGTTTAAAATTGATATAAAAATTGGTATAATGTCTTGTCTTCCATCCGCTGCAGTGAGTTTCCACCAGTGCCTTAAGGCAGCAGATTTTATTGTTTTCTCTCTGCAGATGAAATCTTTTACTTTGATTGGGAGATAGAGGAGGTGGGATCTGGGCAAAGTTTCAGCAGTTAACACTGTTCTATTTCCCCAACCAGTACCAGGAAAAGAACTTTCTTGGATTTTCTCAGATTTCTTTTCTGTGATCTCCTGATTGAGTTCAAGGAGGGTCTGCAGAAGTTGTGAATCCCTTATGTCTGCAGCCACAGTGGGCTTAGTAATTTGTTTAAAATTTTTAACCGGTATTTCTTATCCATTCCAAGTAAGCAAATGAGAGGGTTTGTTTCTTGCTGCAGGTGGCTCTCTTTCCCAAGGTTTCAAATTACTTAATTGCCCTGCAAATTTAGTTCTGTGATGGGTTCAAGAAAGGTAACTAATGTGTCATTTTCCAGGTTTATCAATGTTGTATGGATGAGGGTAATTCTCTTTCAGTTCTCTACATCTCTGAGCTGAAACCAAACAGACTCTTTTTAAAGAAAATAAATCTGGTCTTTAAATTTGTGTTGACAATTTATTTAAGGAAATATGTTAAGAACCCATCAAAGTCATCAATACAACCTCTATGTGAATATTTTTTACTTCTCTGATTAATCCTTTGCAAAAATCACCAAATTAAGCTTCCTAATATTTCCTAACCTAATATTGAACTAGGCTTTTTTCAATATATTAAATTTCAAGTTAAATGAAAGAATAAAACTTTAAGTGCTTTTTAAAGTATTTTATTTAATACTTATATTTTAATATTTTGTAAGACATTACACATATATTGTGTACAACACAAATTCAAAAACCCTGAATGTTAAAACCTGATTATGGATATTAGAATAGGTTTTGTTTTTTAGAAACAGAAATCCTTCATTAAACATGTAATTTCCTTGTTTATGCATTCACTTTCTTAAATGTTCTTGGAAGCTCATTATTTATACAAATTGAGAACAGCCTAATACATGTCTAAAATGTTTTCATTCACATACCTTAGCCTAGTGAGGACACTATTTTGAGACATTAATCTATTATTTATTTCTATCTATATCATATCATATTACATTATAGTGTATTATATTAGCATTTTTATTTTCCAAATTCAAGAATTTCGGTGACAAGGTAGAAAGCAAAAATAGCTTGTGATTCTTCCTGCCTTTTTTTCCCTAAAAGCCAAAACTTGTGCCTGGGAAGAGGCACTTGAGTAGTAAAAATATCTATATCTGTATCAACATTATCTATCTATCTATCTATCTATCTATCATCTATCCATCGCCATGAGCAGGCATAGCAAGTGTAGGTTCAATCCTGGATTAGAAGACAATTCCTCAATCTGGATTTGGAGAAAGCAAGGAAGCTATGGAGCAAGCAGGGTATGAGGTGAGAAGTTGGGTGAAAAGAGAATGAGAGAAACTGAAGCATGCTTCACAGAAGTGATAAGTGAAATCAGCAATATCCTACAGTCACCTGGATGAGATGCAGTTTCACAATGCCAGTGAATTGAAAGAGTTCAAAGAGAAATGATGCATCTTTTAACACCAGACAGAACCAAAGGTGGTCTTGTGGAGTCTTCCCTGTGGTCACTTGAAACAGAGGCCTTAGACAGGTGCTGGATCTGAGCATTCATGTTGACTGTGGGATGTTTAAATGGTATCTTCTGTAAACAAGTGGTCTTTGCCCATGTCTCAGCTCTCTGAAATGTCTCTCTGAACTGTGATACCAGCCTGCCAGTGGAACCCTGAGACACTGAGGTTATGCAGTAGAGTAAGTGTTCAAAATAGATATTACTTTGAATTTTATAAAATATAGTTTTTACATGGATATTCACCTGGTTCATACGAGGTGGCTTATTATGGACTACTAAAATCCCAATGCTTTGATTGGCTCTAGTCTGTTAAGAGACTAGGAGATATTTACAAATGACTAAAGTTATGTTTCTCAGAAGCCTGGAAAGATGGGAGCTCAAAATTAAAATTAATTTGAGTTTTAGGAAATTGTGTTACAATTGCTCCAAATAGTATTGTTTCAATATTACTGCTCTATTAAAATAAAATTTATTTTGGTTTATATTATTCACTTAACTAATTCTTCTATATTTTTCCCTTTTTATTCCAAACTAACACTTTAAGAGAGCTGAAAGAGAATGGAAGAAAAATCAAGTATTTGTCATTTTCCCAACGGATACTGTTGAGTTTCTCATTATTCATATTACTCTGCTAAAGAATTTAAACGTTTTTCTAAAATTCTTGAAGTGACAGATTAGTTATTTTATTATTATTATTTTTTTAGGGCTGTCATTGCCTCTCCTAATATAGATTGATAGCAATGCTTTTATTAATTTTCAAATTTTTAAAATGAGCATTACTTTTATACTTTGCAATCCATGCACCTTAACTGGCAGTTTGAAATATTAATGTTAATAACTGGTGGCTGATTTGTGCTTTTTATGGCCCAATGAAACATCAGAAAAATATAGATTAGAGAATCAAATAAGTGTATTATTTAAAAATAATTTTAAAAATTTTGGTTTCCAACAAAGTAGAAATACAGACTCAGGCTCTTGGTTGAAAAGGCATTTACAAAAAAAAAAAAAAAGGCATTTACATTAATGTGAAATATTTTATTTCTTTTATATATTAAAAGTCTTGAAACAATTATGACAATTTGCTAATAGTTTTTTTTTATATTATCGTTATGGGATCATAGGGTTTTTGATGTATTATTCCTTGAAGTGTTTGATATTTTAAAAAATTTCTTTAAAATGTTGAGGGCACCATAAACTAATGAGAAGACATAGAACTCTGGATGCTACATGCCACGTATTTTCCCCCCAAATCCTGATTTTAACTAGTCTTTCTATTGTCTGATCATGCACCAAACTGTTTTCCCTCAATTTTTATAATGGCTTAATTGACATATATCACACAATCCTTTTAAAGTATACAATTAAGTGTTTCTTTAAAAAATTAAATTCACAGTCATGCAACCATCACCTCTATCTAATTTTAAAACATCTTTTATCACTCTCTTCCTCCAGCAACCATTTATCTACTTTCAGTCAGCACACCATATTTGACTTTCTGTGTCTGGCTTCTTTAAATTAGCCTAATGTTTTATGGGTTAATTCATGTTGTAGCAGGTATCTATACTGCACCTTTTAACCCTTGTTGCCTTAGGAATCATGGTCCAAGTATAGACACTCAAAGCAGGACCAGAAATGTAGTCACAAGGACCACCCCTTACTTGTGTTGTTGGTTAAATGGTAGTTCCTCCCACAGTTTGGCACTCATCATTTACTTTAGTCCTTTTTTTTTGCGAGGGTGGGAACCATTGTGGTTTCTTGTATTTTTATCACTTTTATTACTTCTAATAGTTTCCTATCCTTTCCCTCTCCCCATTCTCTGGATATAATGGAATATGTACTTAAATGTGTACAGATGTATGATCTCTACTCTGTCAATGTTATAGTTGTATTTATTACCTTTTCATCTTCACTTTATATTTCTCTATCTTTAGCATCATCTATAAAATGAATCTACTCATATCAGAACCTGTTTCTATGCTACAGTGAAATGAAGTTTTCATTCATTTTTTAAACTTGTATTTTATGTCAACTATGTGCCAAGTGTGGAGTGATATGCAATACAATATCTGGGGATATTGTGATGAATGAAATACAGTATCTGACTTCCTCAGAACCACATTCTGAAGGAGGTATACATGTAAACTAATAATGTTAAGAGCGTAAGTACCATAATAAACAATCAACCAGCACAAGATAGGAGATCATTGTCAAGGATAATATTGAACTGTGTTTTGAAGGATAAGTAGAGATTTGCTAAATAAGTGTGTGTGATTGGAATGAAGACAATTTTGAGAAAAAGAACACTGTACCTAGATACAATGAAATAAGAAAGGAGATATATTTTGAGAATGTGAAATCTCTATGTCTGAATTATGTCCCAAGATCCTAGGAGAGTGACACTATACTCAAGAAAGTTAGAGAAGGAAGATAATCCTATTAAACTTGTGCTAAAACACGCCCAGGGGCACATTCATTAAATTGGTCGTTTTAATTCTCCAGGGTTGACTAAAGTAGAAGCAACTATCATTCTTGCCTTCTATGCTCTGGCCTCCTAATATGGGCATTCTATGAATTTTTTCTTCAGAGCTATTCTTGGTATTTTTTTAGTCTATTTTCCACAGTATAAACATGCTTGCTTTGCTAAATTTTAAATGCTCATATCATGCTAGGCTCCAAAATAAGTATTTTACAGTCATTATTTCAGTCAGCTGTTAGTCCGATGTTGGACTGGCTACATCAGACCTCTATGAAAGCTTTAAGAAAAACAGAAGTATTTCTTTTTTATTTTGTGCAACACACTCAACATTTCATTTATTAACCATGGTCCAGGTACCTAGATTTTCTTCATGGGATTTTATATTGAAATATTTGAAGTTAAATATAAACTAGGGAGTAGTATAGCTTGACTTAATCATAAATGCCTAATTGTAGCATTTATGTCCCTGCTAAGTATAGGCTAGTGTTCTTTGTAGGAATGAGAAGACTTAAGATTCATTGGATTGGTTCAACAGTGCCCATACACAATGTAATGTATTATTTTTTGCTCAGTCACAGATTCCTGCTATATCTCTCCTCCTCCTCTCTCCTTTCCTTGCTTTTATTCCTTTTTTTTCCCCTGAGAATAATTTGAGAGCCAAATGTGGAAATGCTGGGATTAGAATAACTCAATCACATTCTAGGCATTTATAACAGAACATTATATATTCTAGTGTGAAAACTAGTATTTTTGCTTTTTTAATTTTTTCTTGCTGCTATGGAATGATTCAAATTTTCGTAGTAGCACTTCCACATACCCTCTTTACATGCAGAATGCATCTGAAAACTGAATATTCCTTATGTTTGAAAAAATTTTTTTAAATGTTTGTTGGTTGGTTGACTTGTTAATTTTTATCTTTTTATTTTATTGCCCAAAAGTCTACAGTGGAAAAAAAAAAGGAAGTCTTTGTTTATAGATGTATAAAGAAGAAATGGCAAAATGAGAGGAAAAGTATCCATGGTGGCTTATGAAGTGGGCTGTAGAATGTGGAGAATTTAGGCTAGAAGAATTGCAAAGGGCAGAGTGGTGATGGGGATTTCTAGAAAGTGCTGGCTAAGTAGACCAAGACAAGCACCACTCCAAATAACTAAATATTTTGAGGAGTTACACTGGGGAGAGGTCCTCTCAAGTGAACATCTGACTAGGAGCTCTCATCCCTCAACTCTTTACCTTGACTGTCAGCCAGTTTATCATGCCACCTACCTCAAAGTGAAATTCCATTCCTTTTCCACCAAAGTCACAACTCTGCCTGCAAGAGGGATGCCCACCAGTTCACCAGAATCTTTCTCAGTACCCATCTAACTACTATAGTTGTGGCCTTCCCACTACTTCTTAGGACATGTGTAAACCCCAAGGGACCCCTGAACTTCTAGCAGAATGTTGGGGAGGAACTTTTCCTGGTCTTAGAGGTTTACAATGGAACAAACTCAAGACTCCAAAGTCAGGATGAGATTTATTCCATTGTGTAATTAGTGTCAATATCACAATGCTGGCACTGACTTTGGCCACCTTGGATATCATACAACAGTAATGGTGGAAAAGATGAGTCATCTTGTTATCTGGGGCACCTGGAGTTATGATTCAGAAAACACTAACATGACAGAGAGGCAGAAAAATGTTTTTCACTAATTCACAGGCACTGAGGCTACCATTAGAGTCCAAAACATCATTTTAAAATAGCTAGAATGTTTGCACACATTTCCCAAAGGGACAGTCTCCTTCTGGAATATTAGTAGCAGTGCTTTAAACTGGAACTGAAGTCTAACAAGTCTTAGGCGATATGTTCCATGGAGGAAATGGAGCTTAGAAATGAGCAAACTGTCTTCTTGACCAAGATGGAGGAGCAGGAGGACGTGGAGTTCGTCTCTCTCCACAAACACATCAAGAATACATCTACAGATGGAACAATTCTCACAGAATACTGGCTGAACACTAGCAGAAGATGCTGGACACCGGAAAGGACAGGAAAGATCTCCACATAAACGGATACGATGAAAGAAAGAAGGGAAAAAGAAGAGGAGAGGAAGCAGAAAGAGATATGTGCCCCTGGGGGAGAGCTGAAGCAGAGGAGAGACTCCCGCATCAGGGGGAGCCCCTTCACTGATGGGGAAATCAGTTGGAACAGAAGGGGGGCATCTGAGGCTGTCAGAGGAGGGTGAAATGGCCAGTCTGTGGCAGACAGGACAGAGTGAGACCTACACAGATGGTCTGTGCCACAGGCCTGTGCACCCCAGACTGGGACATGTGTCCTCCAGTGGACACAGGGGCTGAAAGCTGGAACATGGGGACTGGAGAGAAAACCTGGGAGGAGGACTGCTGTGGGTTGCAAGGAGATAAACTGAGGGGATGGGAGGGAGGAAATCCGAAATGAGGAATGCTTGTGGAGGAAACCCAGACTGACATAGAAGCAAGGTGCTACTGTTGAGTGATGCACAGCCATTGCAGTGTCTCTCTCCCCACACGCCAGCCTCCTGCCCCCTCAGGCACTAGGAAAAGCCCTTTCACGCCTGCCACCAGGTGCTAGGAAAGGCTCCCAGTAGGGCTGTATCTCTCACGCTCGTGGCCACTGGCTTTCCTGTGAACCTGTTGCCACTGGGGTCCCGCAACCCAGGCAGTCACACCACCTCTGCACCCATCCTCACCAGGGCAGCCCCGAGTACTCCAAGGCAGCCTTGGGAGCAGACTCCTGTGGGTGGTCCACACGCAGAGGTGGAGCAAAAAGCACAGCTGAGCCCCAGGGGTGGGGCGACTAAGGAAAAGGAAAAAAATATTTCTGTGCAGCTTAACAAACTGTAGATTAAATCCCTGCAATCTGCTTGGTAAACCCTGAATCTATGGAATATCTGAATGGACAATGAGTGTTCCCACAAATGAAATTGGTCTAGCTCTAGCAGCTGTAAACTTTGAGGACTAGTACACTTGGGAGGTGAGCCAGGTCACGGTCTGAGCTGCCCCCACAGTGCCCACAGAGGGACCAGAGACCTACCTAGAGTTTTGGAGTGCCTCCTGTGGAGGTGGAGGTTGGCTGTGACTCATAGTGGGGGCAAGGATGCTGACAGCTGAGACCCAGGAAAATATAATTATTACTATTTTTTAAAATGTTTTGTTCTGTTGTTCTTATTATTATATGTTTTTATTTAGTTTCATAAAAAAATATTATATTAAATTTTTTTATATTTCTATTTCTTTATTACTTTTTTGTTGTTCTGTGTTTTTTTCCTGTTTTTATCTTTCCTTTGTTCTAATCGTTATTTTATCATTTTATGTGTTTGTTTTGTTTCCTTTGCTTTTTCTTTCAGTTTGCATTCTGCTTTTGTTTTGTTTTTTATTATTTGTTTTTGTTAGTTTTGTTTTTAGTTGTTTGATTTCATTTTCTGATTCTTTTGTTTGCTTGTTCACTTGTGTTTTGTTTTCTCTGTTTTTGTTTATTATTTTGTGTGTGTATTTCATTTTGTTTTGTTCATTTGGTTTTGCTTTTACCATTTGTCTGGGGTTTTGTTTGTCTGTTTCTTTGGTTTGTTTTTAATTGTTGCTATTGCTGTGTTGTTTATTTTTGTCTTAGTTATTTGTCTTGGGCTTTGTCTGTTTCTTTTCATTAGTTTTCTTCCCACCCTTCTTTTTCTTTTCTTTTTCTTTTTTTTCCTTTTTTGCTGAGCCATGTGGCTTTAGGGGGCTTCATACCCAGGCCAGGGGTCAGACCTGACCTCTGGAGTGGGAGCATGAAGTCCAGGATGCTGGAACACCAGAGAATTCCCAGCCCCAGGGAATATTAATCAGAGCAGAAATAAATGAAATAAAAACAACAACAAAAAAAATAGCAAAGATCAATAAAACTAAAAGCTGGTTCTTTGAGAAGATAAACAAAATTGATAAACCATTAGCCAGAGTCATCAAAAAAAAAGGGAGAAGACTCAAATCAATAGATTTAGAAATGAAAAAGGTGAAGTAACAACTGACAGTGCAGAAATATAAAGGATCATGAGAGATTACTACAAGCAACTCTATGCCAATAAAATGGACAACCTGGAAGAAATGGACAAATTCTTAGAAATGCACAACCTGCCGACACTGAACCAGGAAGAAATAGAAAATATGAACAACCAATCACAAGCACTGAATTGGAAACTGTGATTAAAAATCTTCCAACAAACAAAAGTCCAGGACCAGATGGCTTCACAGGGGAATTCCATCAAACATTCAGAGAAGAGCTAACACCTATCCTTCTCAAACTCTTCCAAAATATAGCAGAGGGAGGAACACTCCCAAACTTGTTCTATGAGGCAACCATCACCCTGATACCAAAACCAGACAAAGATATCACAAAAAAAGAAAATTACAGACCAGTATCACTGATGAACATAGATGCAAAAATCCTCAGCAAAATACTAGCAAACAGAATCCAACAGCACATTAAAAGGATCATACACCATGATCAAGTGGGGTTTATCCCAGCAATGCAAGGATTTTTCAATATAGGCAAATCAATCAGTGTGATACACCATATTAATAAATTGAAGAATAAAAACCATATGATAATCTCAATAGATGCAGAAAAAGATTTTGACAAAATTCAACATCCATTTATGATAAAAACTCTCCAGAAAGTGGGCACAGAGGGAACCTACTCAACATAATAAAGGCCATTAATGAAAAACCCATAGCACACATTATTTTCAATGATGAAAAACTGAAACCATTTCCTCTAAAATCAGGAACAAGACAAGGGTGCCCACTCTCACCACTATTATTCAAAATAGCTTTGGAACTCCTAGCCATGGCAATCAGAGAATAAAAAGAAATAAAAGGAATCTAAATTGGCAAACAAGAAGTAAAACTGTCACTGTTTGCAGATGACATGACACTATATGTAGAAAATCCTAAGGATGCCACCAGAAAACTAGTAGAGCTAATCAATGAATTTAGTAAAGTCGAAGGATACAAAATTGATACACAGAAATCTCTTGCATTCCTATGCACTAACAATGAAAGATCAGAAATAGAAATTAAGGAAACAATCCCATTTACCATTGCAACAAAAAGAATAATATACCTAGAAATAAACCTACCTAAGGAGGCAAAAGACCTGTACGCAGAAAACTATAAGATACTGATGAAAGAAATCAAACAGATGGAGAGATATACCATGTTCCTGGATTGGAAGAATCAATATTGTAAAAATGACTATACTACCCAAAGCAATCTACAGATTCAATGTAATCCCTATCAAACTACCAATGGCATTTTTCACAGAACTAGAATAAAACATTTTACAATTTGTATGTAAACAAAAAAGACCTCAAATAGCAAAAAGCAATCGTGAGGGGGAAAGAAAAAAATGGAGCTGGAGGAATCAGGCTCCCTGACTTCAGATTACACTACAGGGCTACATTAATCAAGGCAGTATGGTACTGGCACAAAACTAGAAATATAGATCAATGGAACAGGATACAGAGCCCAGAGATAAACTCACGCACCGAAGGTTACCTAATCTATGACAAAGGAGGCCAGAATATACAATGGAGCAAAGATGCCCTTTTCAATATGTGGTGCTGGGAAAACTGGACTGCTACATGTAAAAGAATGAAATTAGAACACTTCCTAACACCATACACAAAAATAAACTCAAAATGGATTAGAGACCTAAATGTAAAGCCAGACAGAATAAAACTCTTAGAGGTAAACACTCTTTGACATAAACTGCAGCAAGATCTTTGTTGAATCATCTCCTAGAGTAATGAGAGTAAAAACAAAAATAAACAAATGGGACCTAATGAAACTTAAAAGCTTTTGCAAGCAAAGGAAACCAAAAATAATATGAAAAGACAACCCTTAGAATGGGAGAAAATATTTGCAAATGAAGCAACTGACAAAGGATTAATCTGCAAGATTTACAAGCAGCTCATGCAGCTCAATATCAAAAAAACAACCCAATCCAAAAATGGGCAGAAGACCCAAACAGACATTACTCCAAGAAGATATACAGATTGCCAATAAACATACGAAAGGATACTCAACATCACTAATCATTAGAGAAATGCAAATCAAAACTACAATGGGGTATCACCTCACACCTGTCAGAATGGCCATCATCAAAATATCTACAAACAATAAATGCTGGAGAGGTTGTGGAGAAAAGGGAACCCTCTTATGCTGTTGGTGGGAATGTAAATTGATACAGCCATTATGGAGAACAGTATGAAGGTTCCTTAAAAATTAAAAATAGAACTACCATACAACCCAGCAATCCCACTACTGCGTATATACACTAAGAAAACCATAATTCAAAAAGAGTCATGTACCACAATATTCATTGCAGCTCTATTTACCATAGCCAGGACATGGAAGCAACCTAAGTGTCCACTGACAGATGAATGGACAAAGAAGATGTGGCACATATATACAATGGAATATTACTCAGCCATAAAAAGAAACAAAATTGAGTTATTTGTAGTGAGGTGGATGGACCTAGAGACTGTCATACAGAGTGAAGTGAGTCAGAAAGCAAAGACAAATACCATATGCTAACACATATATATGGAATCTAAAAAAGAAAAGAAAAAGTTTCTGAAGAACCTAGGGGCAGGACAGGAATAAAGACACAGAGGTGGAGAATGGACTTTCGGACATGGGGAGTGGGAGGGGTAAGCTAGGACAAACTGAGAGAGTGTCAGGGACATATATACACTACCAAATATAAAATAGATAGCTAGCGGGAATCATCCACATAGCACAGGAAGATCAGCTCGGTGCTTTGTGTCCACCTAGAGGGGTGGGATAGGGAGGGTGGGAGGGAGATGCAAGAGGGAGGAGCTATGGGGATATATGTATACGTATAGCTGATTAACTTTGTTATAAAGCAGAAACTACAGAAACTAACACACTATTTTAAAGCAATTATACTCCAATAAAGATGTTAAAAAAAAAATGTGAACGGGAAAAGGACTGTTAAGAAAAGTAAGAGAATTTATTTCTTCAATGACCTTACTCAAAAGAGTGCCCAAGGGGAAAACCAGTTCCAAATTAAGGTTTATATCAGTTAGTAAATCTATTTTAAATCTGTGCTATATCTATCTCTTTAGGTAGCATTGATGTTGAGATTCTATTTTTGCATATGTATTAGGAACAAATTGAGTTAAGTTAGTGTTCACAGTTAAAGAGTTTACATAAGTGAGAATATAATATTTCCACTGGTAAATTTGTAAGTAAATTATTTCTGATGCTTTAATGATAACAAATTTGTGTATTTGAGGCCTTGAGTACAGATTTTTTTTAACTAAGTTTTATTATTGCCAAGGTAGTCCATTATTTCTTTGTGAACTAAATTAATACAGACATGCCAATTAGAGTAAACAGTTACCATAAATTTAATTATATTATAGTGGCCAATTGCATTATGGTTCCCAATTATGCATGCCTCCCTGTAGCCACACATTTTATCATAGGAATTGTTTTCACTAAGAGGATGTTATCAGATATGATGCCAGAGGAACTTTAAGTGCGTCTGAGTAGATAAGCTTGGGCCTATCATTTCTGACTCTGCCATGAGAAGAGCTTCTCTAAAGTAGCTAAGAACCATTTTACCCTCAGACTCAGAATGAATACTGTGGGGCCTACCTGAGCCCAACGTAGTCAAAAGCTCAGCCCATTTAGACCTACAGTTTGAAGAAGAGCCACTCTGTCAAGCCTTGCCTTGATTAGCAGATTTACAACAGAATTAGAGACCCATGAATGTGGGAATAAATTCTTATTGTTGTTTTATGTAACTGAGGTTTGGAGAGGATTGTTACTAACCATTATTGAGTCAGTAGCTGATGGATCAAGACATTGGAACCTAGAAGTAGTAGCCATAACAAAAACCTAAGGTATATGGCATGGGCTTTGGGGCTGGAGAGCAGGAGCTATGAAAACTATTATAAGGGATTTAAAAAGGAATAGGCTAATTTACAAATAGAATTAAGAAGGATTATGAAGAAGCTAGAAATACTGACCCATGATGGATTTGAAAATAAAATCATAAAACTTCTTTTTATCTTTGGTCTCTCCAGCCAATAATAATTCAAAACTTAAAATACAGCCTTGGGGCAAAGTCCAAAAATTATGCATCCTTAAAATACTTCCTGTAGATAAAAGTAAACAAAACCAAGGGCTTGGCAGCTCCACCATTTATTAAGACTTCTGATATAAGTAGGGTGGAACTTACTAGATGCTTATAGCTGGGTAAACAGACTCCTAATAAGGTGAAGCATATAGTCCCACAAAAGCATGGTAAGCGTAATACCTCTAAAAGATATGTGGGTGAGGCTTTGGCACCTATAGTTGACTGGAATTGAATCTATTAAAAAAAATCCCAAAATTTTGAGAGATCTATATTTGTGAGAATGTCACCTGTTTGTCCACAATATTAAAAACAAGCAAAACAAACCAAAAGCTCTGGTCCTCCACTTAACTATAGGCAGAGAATAATAGAAAATGCCAAACAGGCAAATGGAAAGATTCATAGAGAAGAGCCTCTTCCAGGAAGTGGAGCTGGGGTTTCGTCAAGAAAATTTTCTACCCCACAATTCGGAGTACATGATAATGTTTGTCCAGCAGGATTTCAGAATTCCTAGAGATCAGTGGCTCTAGTCTATCTCCCATTTCTCCTTTTTTCATATGAGAGTGTTTATTGCAGCTTCTCTGTCACTATTCCACAATCATATGTAGGATATGCAGGTGGAGAATAACTTGTCTTTTTAGTTAATAGGTCTCCATATAAAAATAACTGATTCCAGACCTGATGTAGACTGTGAGATCCTGAGCAACAATTAGTAAATCTTGAGGAGCAGGTGAGCGAATTTTGTGTGTGGAAGGATCATAAATTATGACTAAGAGAGTAGACAATGGTAGATTTAATTTTTGATATTCTTAATCCCTCTCAGCATCTATGTCCCATGCCATGTAACTTGCTTTGGCCAACTGGATAATAATATGCATAACAGAGTAAAGGGTTAAAATATGCTTACACGAATAGGCTTTCTTTCTTGCTCTACTGGTTTTCCTTCAGTTAGTATTTATACATGCAAAGTCTACCTTAGCTAAACTTGTAGGGAAAAAGCCAAGCCCTATTAACCTGAGCCCAGCTTAAATGTGCTAACATGCAGCTGCATTCAGAACCATGAATATAGGAACAGAGGCTTATTGATATATGAATCTTTGTTTTGGAGTGGATTTTATGCAATAGTATTGTGACAATAGCTGACTGACACAGTTATAAACCATAAATGAAATTTTGTATTGGGGGCATAACTAGAGAAAGATGAACTTTTTGGACTAAAACTAAAATAGACAAAGACACTTTTTTCATGTTAATATAATCAAACATGATAATCAAAATGTTTTCCCCCAGAACTCAACACTTTGAAAAATGTGTTTCTCTCCCTTGGGTTATTTCAGAAAATTAGCTTTAGGCCATGGATGGGAAGAAAAGCTCAGAGAATCTACCTTTCCCATAAAAGTAATTTGCCTCCTCTTAGTGCTTCCAATATTAAAAATTTTTTAACATAAAAATTTAATGATGGAAGTATATAAAGTTTATAGTATAAAACTGAGGAAATTAATATATCTTAGTTCTTTGATTTCCTTACCTGATACCACAACTTGAAATGAAGAGAAATATTTTTTGGTATAATAGGTTATCGTGGGAAGTTTAAGTTTTTCAAGTTGTTTTTTAAATTTCATGTCCTTGAAATTACCTCAGAAAGCAAATAATAATAATGATCATCTTCTTCCTCATCATATATTTTATTAAAATTTTCTATAGCTGTATTAAATGCTTTCTATATTCATATTGACTATACCAAAGATGTAAGGGCATTTACTTTTATGGTTTGGAGATTATCTAAACATAATGCAGGTATGGAATTGAAAATGACACAAGCTGTAATCTAATTATGCTTTTATGTTTCAAGGTTTTGTTCTTTTATAGCAAATACTATCACTATTGTATAAATTATATTAGACTATAATTTTCTAAATACTCTCTTGTTATAATTTTTCAAATTGTATTATGTGGCATACTTCTCTCACAATTTTGGATATGACTTTGGTATTATTTTCTGATACTTCTGACTAGTTTTAGAGAATTAAAATTGTACAACAAAGACTTGAATAGGCATATTCATAGGGCCTCAAAACTACTTGGAAAGACAATAATAATAACAAAGATAAAACATAAGCCATTAAATATATTCTAATTTTTGTCTTATAAAAACAGAGCTCAAAAAACAATCTTTTAGCATTCTCTCATTGTTCATTATATTTTGTTAAGTATGTTCATTCATTGCATTTTTGTTGTTAATATTGTGGTTGAAGCAACTGGATTATTTGGCCTGTACTGTTTTCTACAGTCTGGGATTTGCCAATTATATTCTCACAGTGTACAGCAACACGTTCCTCTGTGCTTCGTATTTCCTATACTTATAATAGCATCTACAGAGCATTAGTTTCAGGTTGTATGTTTTTGGCAAGACTACTTCATAGGGGAATTTACAATCTTCCATCAAGAAGGACAGAATGCCTGGATGCCATTGTTTTTTTCCTAACGTTAGTAGCCACTACTATTTTACTCTTGTCATTTCTTCTTATGTCAAAGTGAAATATTTTTTAAAAATGAAAAATTTTCTTATTTCAGATTTGGTAATAACTATTAAGAAATACACATGAATGGTTCAAACTTTTTCTTTTTTTTACTAGTTTAAAAAATGAGTTTATTCATTATCATTATTTTATATCTATTTAATTTTTACGACCTCATGGATTTAAATGAGAGTGAAGTGTTTTAATCAATTGTAGTAATTATCCTTTGTGATATTCACATATTGCCCCATCTTTGGTCAGTGGTAGCCTCTTCAAGTTAGATTCTCAAGTATTTGACACAATCTCAGTAAGTATTTGTAATTTACGTTCTATCTTCTATCTTATATAAAAATATATCACATAAGTTCCTCTTGTATGTTTCATAATTGTTGAAGCTAAATGATAATTTCATGGAATCATGGTACTGTGATATTTGTATATTTTTTTCATAAAAAATGTTAAAAGAAAGCAAACATGAAGTAAAAACTTGACATAATATCTGGAGACAACCATATGAAGAGGTTTGGCTTTTAAAAGTAAAAGAGGAAATTCTGGTTTAAACTCTAACACGTAAAGGGTTTTCAAGTTGTCACTCCCATCCTTACAAGGAAAAGGTGAACAAACTAAAAATCAGTGACTTTACACAGCTCATCTGAGACTAAAGTTTCAGGGCAAATCACCACACTAAAGTCTGGATAGGCAGACAAATACAGAAACTCACAACTGAGATCTGCTTGCCTGTAGCACAAACCACTGGAGCCATAAACTGTTAGGTACATTTAAATGGTTATTTTTATGAAATATCGGAGGGTGAGTATAAACTAGCTTAAGAGTGAGAAATTCTTGGAAACTACAGCTTTGTGATAAGAGGCAACTTTTGTGGTTTTTACCTCCAGGTTCCCACCTAAGCTCTCAAGGTAAAGAGTCAAGAAAGATCCTCTCATGATGTTGGCAGGGGTGGAGGATAAAAAAAAAAAAAAGTGAAATATACTCAGAGTGTTCTCCATATCAAAGGCCTGTTTCACAGAGGAAAGACTACCAGAACCTTAAACTACCAAACAAAAGGGCATTTCTCCCACTCCAGATCACCTAAGGGATAAAAATTTCTAAGACACACTTGTGAAAGTCAAAGCCCAGGGACATAAGCCCACTAAAAGATGAATATTTAATCTTACAATTGTGCAATACTTTCCCTCCCCCCCACTTAACAACTATACCAATAGGACTTCAGTATAGCCACAGAGAATTACAGCTGATAGAGCAGCAAGATGCATACTCTACCTGATGAGGAATTAAGGAACTCCAAAGACAACAAGAAAAACAAATATTAGGACACTACAGGAATTTGAATCTTCTGTCATCTACAACTACAACAACATTAAATCCAGCACAACTCCTATGCAGATTAACAGTAAGGTCTATATTACTAGGCTTGTGTTACCTTATATATCATGTTTCATTTTCAATGAAAGTTCAAGTCATGATAACAGGCAAGAAAAAACAGTCTGAAGATACAAAGAAAGCATCAGAATAAAACCCAGATATGTCAGGGATATGGGAATTATCAGACCATAGATTTAAAACAACTATGATTAATATGCTGAGCTTTAATGGGAAAAACAGACAATATAAAAGAACAGATAGGTAATGTAAGCAGAGAGATGGAAACTTCAAGAATCAAAAAGAAATACTGGAGATTAAAAACACTGTAACAGAAATGAAGAATGTCTTTAATGGGGTCATAAAATGACTGGAAATATATTAAAAAATATCAGTGAACTTAAAGGAGGGTCAATAGAATCTTCCCGAACCAAAATGCAAAGATAATAATAGTAATAGTAATAATAACAATATAAAGACTAAGATTTGAAAGACATTTGAAAGACAATGTCAAAAGTTATAACATATGCATAATTGGAATACAAGAAGAAGAAGACAGAGAGAACCAAGTGGAAGAAATACCATAAGTAATAATGGCTGAGAACTTTCCAAAATTAATGACAGACACCAAACCACAGATTCAAGAACCTCAGAGACTACCATTCAGGATAAATAACAAAAAAGTCTGCAACAAAGTATATCATATAAAAACTGCAAAAAACCAAAGACAAAGAGATAATCTTGAAAGAAATCAGAGGAAAAAACCCCACCTTACTGATAGTGAAACAAAGATAGGAATTTGAGGGAGTTTCTTGGCAGAAATTGTGTAAACAAAAAGTGTGGAATGAAATATTTAAAGTGCTGAAATTAAAAACAAAACAAAAACAAACCCTCACTATCCTAAAATTTCTTATCCAGGCAAGTTATCCTTCAAAAGAAAAGGAGAAATAAAGATTATTTCCAACAAACAAAAAGTGAGGGAACTCATTGCCAACAGACATACCCTGCAAGAAATGCATAAAAAAGTTCTTCAGTCAAGAAGGGAAATTATACTGGTTACTGTAGTATATTAACAGTTTCCCCAAAGGGGTATATCTAAATGTTTACCTGTTAATCACATGCTGGTACATGTGATTGTGGTCTCATCTGAAAATAAGATCTTAGCTATGTCATTAAGTTAAGGATGTTGAGATGAGATGATTTTGGATTAAGTGTGGGGCCTATATCCAATGACTTGTGTCCTTATAAGTTAAAGGTGACAAGAGACTAAAATGACACATCTACAAATGAAGGAATATCAAGACATGCTTGCAGCCACCAGAATCAAGAAGAGAGGCATGGAACAGATTGTCCCTGAGAGTCTCCAGAAGGAATCATTCCTATTGACCTTGATTTTGGACTTATGGCCTCCAAAATTGTGAGAAGATAAATTTCTGTTGTTTTAAGCCACCAAGTGTATAGTAATTTATTATGACTACCCTAGGAAACTAATACACGTTCTGGTACTGGAAAGTGAAGTGCTACCATTAACAAATACTTATAAATTTGTAAATGGCTTTGGAATTGGATAATGAGTAGAGGCTGAGAGAATTTAGATGCACATGATGGAAAAAGTCTAGGTTGTTCTGAAGAGATGGTTGGTAAAAATATGGAGATTGAAGGTAACTGGTGAGAGTACAGAAAGAAATGAAGAACATGTTATAGACAGGAGGAATGGCAATTCCTGTTATAAAGCAGCATTGAACTTGGTTGAATTTATTCTACTGTTGAGTGGAAAGCAGAATTTGTAATAGATAAAATTAGCTGAGGAGATTTCAAAGCAAAATGTTGAAGTATCAGCCTTGTTTCTCCTTGCTGCTTACAGTAAAACATGAGAACAAGACAAACTGAGGAAGTCTGATGACTTGGGAAATTCTCAGTTTATCCAGATTGCAAAGGAAATGAGAAAATTTAAATTTCCTAGCTAAAACTAGGAAATTTACCCTTGGAAAAATCATGCTCTGGAGAGAGGGCCAAGGGTATAGCTGGAAAATCTTTCACTGAAAGATTAGGTATGTGATGCTTGGATCTAATAAACCATCTTAGCAGAAGCCAGGATTAAAGATGGGTTTACCCAAGAAGGATCTGTTGAGAACTCTTTCCTAATGGTGTGACCCCTCTGAATTACATGGAAGACCAACAAGGTTCCTGGGAATATTATACCAGCAGAAATACTGCTGGAAAGAGACAGAGATGGGACAAAATCAAAGATTTTTGGACTCCCAAAATTTTACTTCATCTCTGTGAGAGACACTGTTAAGAGAATGAAAATTACAATCCACAGACTGGGAGAAAATTTTTCAGAGTATATATTTGATAAAGGACTTGTGTCCAAGATGTACAAGAAACTCTTAAATCTCAACAATAAAAAATATTTTAATAATGGGAAAAATAGTAACACAGATACCTCACCAAAAAAATACAAATGTCAAATAAACCTATGGAATACTAGTCAACATCATTTTTCATTAGGGGATTTCAAATCAAAATAACAATGAAATACCACTACATATCTATTAAAAAGACTTAAAAAAACCTGATAGTACCAGCTGCTAGCAAGGATGCATAACACCAGGAACTTATTCATTGCTGTTGAGTGTAAAAATTACAGACACTTTGGAAGACAGTTTGGTAAGTTCTTACAGAAGTAAACATAGTTTTGTCATATGATCTAGCAATCACACTCCTAGGCACTTACCCAACTATTTTGGAAAACTTCATGTCCACACAAAACCCTGCACACGAATGTTGGTAGCAACTTTATTCATAATTGCCAAAAACTGGAAGCAGCCAACACGGCCTTCAATAGGTGACTGGGTAAACTGTAGTACATCCATACAAAGGAATAATATTCAGCAATAAAAAGAAATGAGCTGTCAAGTCACAAAATGACATGCATGAATATTAAATGCATATTGCGACATGAAGAAAGAAAATGTGAAGACTAAATACTGTATGACTTCAACTATATGACATCCTGGAAAAGACAAAATTATAGACATGGTAAAAAGATCATTGGTCCCCAGGGTTGTGGGTAGAGAAGGGGAGGATGGTGAGTAGGTGATGTAAAGGGGATTTTCAGGGTGTTTAAACTGTTCTGTAAAGTATTGTAATGGTAGATACATGAAACTATGCATTTTTCAAACCTATAGAACCTTACATTACAAAAAGCAGATCTCAATGTATTCAAGGTTTTTATATATATATATATATATATATATATATATATATAAAAATTAGTGATTTGAGGTATCCCAGGATGGAATGAAGAATGTGAAAAAAACAGTATAACTATACTGCAAATATATGAAACTACCTCACTTATCTGAGTAACTCTGAAAAAAGTAGTTTTTTTTTTTTTTTTAACAACAATAAAAACTGCACATAGGCACTATACTTTGGTCAACAAACTTGTTTCATGCAGGGGTCTGGGGTAATGATTCTGAACTGATATACATGTTAGAGTTAAACAATTATGTATGTAAATGATGATGATGGGAGCCAGGTTTTTCACTGTTGGAGGGGGAGATTACAGATAAGCAAGAGTGGAAGGCTACATTTTTTCATGTGGTAGCAGATTAGAATTGGCAACATTAGTATAAACTCATGTTTAGCATGAGGTAGATACAAATGATAATGTGTATGTATGCGTGTTTAAACAAGTTAGTATCCATTCATATATTTCCTTCCCTTTTCAGTTGAGTTGATTTAGCAGTAATGACACCCCTGTAGCCATGGGCACACCTAAAACCCAGATCTTTGTTCCTAATAGAATTTTCCAACAAAAGAAACCAGGGATCTTTGGGAAAATTGCTGATTCTAGTACTAAGTAAGAAAATGCACAATATGAGTCTAGAGCATATTGTAGTGCCAGAAAGTAAGGAAGTGCACACAAAGAAAAAGACCAGAAAAGGAAAGAAAAGAACACCAAGGTGGGGCTATATTAAAGGGGCACAAGAGCCAACTGAAAGAACTACCAATGGCCAAAACTGGAAGCATTTAAACAATAAAATTAAGTAGTTTTGGATTATAACCCAAAATATAAAGTGAAAATCTAGGAGTCCAAACTGATTTCAGATATCTGCATTGAATAAAAAATCAGAATTAATCATGCATTTCAAAAAACTACTTATGATAGTAGTTATTATTTATACAGTGTTGACACCCCAATTTATATATCCTCACTAAACCTCTCTTTGGAACATCACTATCTCCACTACTAAACAACTCTGATCCACTTCCCCAATACCACATGCTCTCTGTTCTGCGCTTCCTGTTGCTCAGGCTAAAATACTTGGCAACATCTCTTATTTTTCACTTTTATTACATTGCATATTCATTATATCTGTAAATTTTATTGCTTGTTGCTTCAAAATATAATCAGAATATCATCATTTTTTAATCAACTGCACTAATATTACCATGCTAGAAGTCACCATCTTCTTCTTTGGTTATCCTAAAACCTCCTAACTGGTCTCCTATAATATGCCCCAGTCCTCATTCAGTTTATTTTTAACATGGAGTCAGAGTGATATTTGTACAGTCATACATGAGTTCAGATTATTTCCCTATTCAAAACCATCAAATGCAATAACTTTATAATAAAATTTGATATCCAATAGTGTAATCCCATCTTTGTTCTTCTTCAGCATTTTCTTAACTATTTTTGTCCATTTGTATGTCAGTATAAATTTTAGATTTTGTCAATTTCCATTGCATATGAAATTTTATACAACCATCAGGAAGGTGGCACTTCTAGCAACTTTCAACAGTTGTTTAGGAGAATTTTGTTGGAATTGGAACGATTTTATATATTTCAGACTAGGTTTTAAAAAGCATCATTATGCAGTTACATTCACTATGACTCTAAAGAAATGCAAATATTATTTCTCTAGTATAGCTTAAATAATTTACTGGTTCCAAGAAATAATGTGACCTTTCCATATACTTTTTCATCCCTGTAGAAGATAATTTCTATCAAATAAAAATGAAAATAATCAGGATAAGTAAGTGTTCACTATAGGTATCTGTTCATCTTTCATCATTATGATACAAGTAAAGGATTATATGAAGATTAGTCTTTGATTTTAATTTAAATGGATTTTGCTGGTAAATTGGATTTTGTTATGCTTCATAAAGATATATTTCCTGTAGCAAACTGAATTGCCTACCTTACAAATTGATATGAATCAGGAAAGGAACTTCATTTCATGCAAACTTTTTAATATCTAGCTAGAAATGTGAAATTTACTCTTGCAATCATATGTGGTTCTACTGCATTAAGAATTCTATTTATCTAAGCAAATGGAATAGCTTGCATTTAGGCATGCCCCTCTGTGCTTTTCTACAGTATTGCATGTTAATATATTTAATCTATTTAACATCTTTGGATGTTTTAAACATAATCACATGCATTTATGCTCGAGTTTGGGCATACTTTTACTACTTGTAATGAATTTGACCTATCAGCGAAAGCTCTATAAGCTTTTATCTAGTAATATACATAGAATTAGCATTATAAACATTGTTTTCTTGGAAATTTGCGTTTTCAGCTCTAAATGATTAATCTTTTTCTGCATGTTAAATATATACAGCATTTTAAACACATAATTTTTATGGAATTTAAGCCACCATTTTATTATAAAATCTCTAGCTCTTTCTTCACTTAAAATGGCAATTAGCTGTTAGAAAGTATGTTTCCACATATGATTACAATTAATATGGCATTAAAATTAGACATAAAAGTATATAATCTTAATTTACAAATAAAAGTTACACAGAAATACTTTTGATACATTTATCAAATAATTAACATTCAACTCTTCTGTAGAATCTGCTCAATGCAAAAACTAATTCTTAGTGTTACTTAAAACTAACTTCTTTTACTGTTTTAAAGTTTGGAACCCAAATAAATAAACGTAAATAACAATGACTACTATTGCGGGTAATAATAAAAATAATAGCTAACATTTATTATATAATTGTTATGGTTCTGTGTCCTTTTGCATAGTTTATTAAGTCCTGTATTTATCACAATAATCTTATACATAATTTTATTATATCTACTTTACAGATGAGGAAAAGAAGGTACAGAGAGGTAGATAAAGTTAACAAAGACTGGAAATTGCAAATTTACATCCAGGCAGTCACGCCCTAGAGCTCCAGCTCCTTGAGAGAAAGCCAAATACTACATGATTTCACTTATACATGGAATCTAAAAAAACAAAACAACTGAGCAAACATAACAAAACAGAAACAGAGTCACATATACAGAGAACAAACAGGTGGTTGTCAGTGGGGAGGGGGTGGGGGCAATAAGTGAAACAGGTGAGGGAAATTAAGAGGTATAACCTTCCAGTTACAAAATAAATGAGTCACAGGGATGAAATGTGCAGCATGGGGAATATAGTCTATAATAAAGTAATATCTTTGTATGGTGACAAATGGTAACTAGACTTATAGTGGTGATCGTTTTATAATACAGAGAAATACCGGATCACTATGTTGTGTACAAACTAACACAGTATTGTAGTTCATTATAATTCAAAAGACAAAGAATCTTGTAGAAAAAAAGATCAGACTTGTGGTTTCCAGAGGTGGGGGGCTGGGGGAAGGGGAATTAGATGAAAGTGGTCAAAAGGTACAAACTTCCAGTTGTAAGGTAAGTAAGTACTAGGGATGTAAGGTACAACGTGATCAATATAATGAACACCCCTGTATGTTATATTTGAAAGTTGTCAAGAGAGTAAATCCTAAGGGTTCTCATCACAAGGAAAGTATTTTTCTTTTATTTTGTATCTACATGAGATGATGGATATTCACTAAACTTACTGTGGTAATCGGTTCTTGATGAATGTAAGTCAAATGATTATGGTGTACATCTTAAACTTATACAATGGTGTATGGCAATTATATCTCATTAAAACTGGAAGGAAAAAAATTAATGCAAAATACAGCTGGAAGGTTATATTTTATAACATATTTTTTATTACTATTATCTCTTGCAATGTATATACTAGATATTTCACTTCAGTTCACGTCGTTTAGGCATAGACTTTTTAAAAATGATTTAATGTGGCTTTTGCTTTCTTTGTGTGTGTTTATGTAACTTTTATTTTTTACCTGGTATGACTTCCTTGAACAAATGATAAACCATCTGTATTATTTTTCTTTTTCTTTCTTCCAGTTTCATTGAGAAATAATTGACACGCATCACTGTATAAGCTTAAGGTGTATAGCATGATGGTAGATTTACATGTATTGTGAAATGATTACCATAATAGTTTCAACAAACGTCCATCTTCTCATACAGATAAAGCAAAAAGAAAAAAAGGGAAAAATGTTTTTCCTTGTGATGAGAACTCTTAGGATTTATTCTCTTAACAACTTTCCTATTTACCATAAAACAGTGTTAGCTATAGTCATCTATTTTTATTCCATTCATGAAACATGTTAATAGGCATTAGAGAAATCTTAGAAATGCTATTTACTGAAATACTTAAGTAAACTTGAAACTGTGATTCAGCATAACTTTGGGATCCATTCCTTCAAGAAACATGTCCTAATAATGACATATTCAAAATTCGGAATTAGAAGAAACATTTACCATTGGTTAAGAAATATATAAGCCTAAATCCCTAAGCCAAATTTCATGACTTGAACTTCACAAAGAGTGGGTGAAATAAGAACAAATTTATTTATTTCTTATTTCCCCATAGACTGGAGTCCTACTTAACCAGACATTGTAGGAAAGAAAACATGTGGGTCACTTTTCTTATCCCTGAGAAAGTATAAAGAGCATGATGTACAGTTCATCTGCATAACTGTGAATTTTTAAATATAATCTCCCCAGATCCTGCTGCTGTAGTATGTAATTCTCAACTTTTGATCTGGTTATCTTACAACTTATCATGTAATAAACAACCTTCACTTCCTTCTCAATTTCTCCTGGAAAAATGTGTGAATCTTTCTTTTTATGGTTCTAGTCTCCCCCTCCTCAGCTAATCACATATTAATACTATACTTTTATAATAATTTTATAATAATTTGTAAACAAATTAAGGAATAATATAATTCCTACATTACCCTTATCACGTGATTGAGTTGTTTAAATACACATTTCTGATTGTTTTCAACATATATTAAAAGTAATGTTTTTACTGACTCCATACAATTTAATTAGACATTTCATATTTTTACTTTTAATTGTGCTGCCACAATAGTTATTGGCTGGAAAGAGATTTTGAAGTATATATGAAATTGTTTGCATAGCATACATACATAGCATTTTCATATATACAGAATATTGTCATTTTAAAAGCATGGCTTGATAATATGATATAATAGCTCAAAGAAGATTGGGGATACGCCTATGCTTTTTGGGACCACACAGAATTGCATTTATGGTCAACAAAAACATTTTCAGGCTGTTGCTTAGCAACTTACATGCATGGAAAAATTTGCATCAGTGCTTCAAGAATAAGGGCTGATGATATTAAATTCTTTCATAGTCTTTGTTATTATTACTTTTCAAAGTTCACTAACAATATTAACTGGGTTGGCTTTCTAATTTCATTCGCATTTATCAATTTAATTATTAACTTTTACATAAAAGCACAATAAGACAAATGCATGTAAATTCTGGAGAAAGGAAGAGAGAGAGAAGAGGGGAGAGGGGAGAAGAAAGAAAGGAAGGAGGGAAGGAAGGAAGGAAGGAGGGAAAGAAGGGGGGAAGGGAGACAAAGGATCTCATCTTTAGATGCAAATAGCCATTTCATTACCCCTTAGGGAAAACAAACTCTGGTTAAGTTACTGTGAAGGTACCATTCTACCCTCTTTTTCTGGGGCTATTTTATGGTAAACACCAGTATATTCTTGTGAAATATCTCTTTAGTGAATTTCATATAAGATGATTCAAAATGGAAAGACAGGAACAGATACCTACAACCACTTCTTCATTCCATGAGGATAGGAGGTCAAAGATGAGCTATACATTTCTACTTGCATCACATGACGAACAACACTAGCATTGTTAAGAGTCTAACAATAAATCACTTTCATTTTTATTTTCTCCTTGAGGTTTAAAAAAAATCACAGGAGCCTAACCAACTACAACATACGATATTAAGCAATATTATGAAATCATGATAGTTGTTCACTCTTTAATACTAACGGGTGATTTCTTTACATAAAAATAAGATTTGCACATTCCACTGCCTCTCCTTATCTCTACTGCTATTAATGGCACTGCTACAATGTTGGCTAAATTAGAAATCTCTTGTTATCCACACTTACGTGTTTCTGCTGCCCGTATGTAACAGGCAACTGTCTTGCTTAATTCTACTACCTGTATTTTCCTTCAAATCCAAATCATTTTTTCCAAACTCAGTGTACTTTTTTTCAGTTCATTCCTCCATCATCCTTAGAATTGCTTCTAAATTGGTCTTTCTAGGCTAGTCTCTGCTCTCCAATGTGTAGACATTTCTCACAGAGTACTCTTTCTGCATTAATTTTCATATCATTATCTTACTTAAAACCTAGCAAAGATTTCTGATTACCTGCACAGAAAGTAAAAACTTTTAGCATGACATAACACATAACCTCAAGAGGTGTAGCCTCTGCTTACCTTAGCTGCATATTCACTCAGTAGTTTCTCCCCCATTACACTCAAACAATATTGAGAGAATTATAATTTTCTATAATTGTGGTGGGTTTTTAAAATCTTTTTCTCTATAACTTTAGGTATATAATCCCTATGCATATAATTTCCTTTTCCTCCTTATTTTGAAAACAACCAGTTCTTGACTGTTAGATTTACCATTGCTTCTCCCAAAAGCCTCTGTTTAACTCTCCTTCCCAGTGGAGTTGAAGATTCCCCTCATGATTAAGACTCTAGTTGATACAAACGTCTGTTTCTACCCCATATTATATTTGTTTACAGGTCAACAGCTCTTATATAATTAGCAGGTGTTCTTTTCTCCAACTTAATTTTCCTCAGGGCCAATACCAGTATTTTTTGGGTTCTAGAACTTGATGTTCAACTTCAGTTGTTCATTTATGTGATGTTGACTAAATGAATTAATTCATCTATTAAATTAATGATTGAAGTAGTGGCATGAATTTTAAAGGATAATATTTATGGAGACATTTGATCTCTGAAACACTTGGCATTTGTTTTTCAGTGAAAAGAACAGTTGAATGAGATTCCCTGAATCAAAGCCACAATTGGTCATTTACCTTCTCTACTCAACAAATATTCATTGGCTACAAATTATATACCCTACACACAATTGAAATGGTTTCTAGCTTAACATATTTACAATCTCATAGACAATGGTTTATAATAGAGGGGAAATAGGCTGATATTAGTCATCATGAACCTGTTTATGATATTGAAAAGAGAGCCACTTATCCTAGGCTTGCAGAATTGTAGCATGCCTCAAGGAAAAGGTACATCCTGAACTATGTTTAGATAATGAAAAAGTCTGGCCAAATGCATAAACATATGCAGCACATTTCAAGGAGAGGAAGTAGTAGGGACAGAGGCTTGGGGGTGATAGTGAATGATACTTGAGGAAAATTACAGGTACCTAATATGTCCTTAGGCTTTTCCCATCGCAAGAAAGTCACAGATCCAGATTAATTTAGGTAACAGGAGCTTATCGTAAGAATAGATGTAGAAGCAAAGAAGTATTAATTAATTTATTCCTTAAATATTTATTGACAACCAATAGTGCAACACACACTGTGCTAAGATATAGGGATATAATGTAACCCACAACAGTAATCAATCTTGAGTTTATGATCTTCTATTCAAGTGAGAGAGGGAATTATATATCTTGTAGTCCCACACATAGGTAAAAGTGCTATGACAGAAAAGGGCAGGGTATGATTAGCACATATAATGAGGGAAACCAAAGCATAAGCAACTCATCTAGTAGTTGAAAATAGGACATCGGGAGAATGAACTGAGTTCAGGACCAGAGGTATGAGATTGAATTGCTTGTGGGGACATGCAACATGATACTCCAGAGTGAGATCTCAGCTGAAATACTTTTCAACAAGATTTAGATGGCACATAAGAACATGAGAATGAATGAAGATAGAAGCAAAAATATCCTTAAAATACATATTGGCAAATAATATTCAATTACTGACTTCCACTGTTTCTGTTGAGAAATCATTTGTATTTTTGTTATTCTTTTGAAGATGATATTTTTTCTTTCCCTTCCTCTTTCTCCTTTTAAAATTGCTTACTTTCTATGTTTTTCTTCACAGTTTACTGTAAGGTGCTATTGTGTGCTATTCTTTATATTTATTTACCTTGCTAGAGATCACAGTCTCTTTGAATCTATAGGTTAATATTTTAATCTTTTTTAAAAAAGCTACTAGCTTTTTAAAATATTCCTACTGCCTCATTATTATAGGACATCATATTTTATGGGGCTTCAATTAGACATAGGTTAGACCTTAATATTTATATTTTTTCTGTACTTTTCTTTTTTTCCTGTGTGCTTTAATTTGAATATTTCCTACGAACATGATTTAAAATTTTCTAATTTTATCCTGAATTTATTCTTTTATTAAAATCAAATATTAAGTCTAATTTCATTCAATTTTTCATATCCAGAATATGTAGAATATTCATTTGATCATTTTTTTAGATTCTAGTAAATTTTTGATCTTTTCTATTTTGTGCATTTCCATTTTATTTTCTTGAACAGTTAACCTCACTCCTATTTTAAATTTCTTGACAGGAGTCTCCAATGTCTGGATATCCTGTCATGTGTTTCTGTGGTTTGACTCTCTCTTCATACTGTGTCATATTCAGTGATGTTCCAGAACTGGCTCATATCCACTTGAGAGAGCAGATAATGAACATCTCTTCCTAACTCTGCATTCAATAACTTTACACTGATAGTGTGAAATCACTCATGGTACTAGTGTTTAAACCACAGAAATCAGCAAAAGCCACAACTCAAGACTCCTCCAACTCCCAAAGCCATGGCATATGGTCCTGTATTTCAGCATGAATTTTTTTAACTGAATGCCAAACTTTGTCTATAAAAAAAGTTAAAGTGGCACTAGCTGATTTACTTTCCTTTAGGGAGGCTTTGCTCTTTGCTCTGCTAGAATTTGCTCAGATAGAATGATGGCTGGTAATTTTAATCAAACCAGACTTCTAGCTGAGTAGATGGTGGATTGAAACTTTGGTAAGGTTCTGTCTACCTCAAGTTTCCCAGCTCCTCTGGTATAGCCCTCCAGAATTTTCAACTAAAAGATCCTCTCCTGAACTCTCAGCCTTCTTGTCTCAGCAAAATTTACATAGTGGAGAGCTTATTAACAACTTGCAAATTCTATAGCTAATATTTCCCTATCCCTGTTTTTGTTTTCCTTAAAAGAGGAAGGAACAATTGGCTATACACATTTATAAAAAAAATACTAATTTTATCTACAATTTATGGAGAAAAAAACTGTGAAATGGAAAGACCAGCTGAATTTAGGATAAATGTTTCTTCTTTGCAATAAATCTTAATGTTTGAACGATTCCTATAATTTTGAGAAAAATATAAAACAATGGTAGAAGTGATTTTTTAAATTATAATACATGCTTTAATTTTAGACAGAATTTATTGGCCTCCTCTTATGACACATTATCCCACTTACTGTTTTAATTGTTCTAATTCTTTCCTCATTCTGGTTTTATATAAATATTTACATGTAGTAATTCTTATATTTAAAATATTGCATTTATAACAATAAAATACTCATTTCTTCAGCAAAGACTGAAGTCGTATCTCATTTCAGAAGACAACCTGTTTGTTTATGCTCAAATAATATACAGCAAAATGCAGTTAATAATAATCTTTTCACTTGAAATTTTTCTCCAGAACTTTATTTTGGGTAGATGTTAGGTAAAAGGAATCAGAATGTACGGTGACATTCATGCAATAACTTTATCACTAAAGGCTTAAAATCTTTGGTGAAATAGGTGGGCTTACATTTCAATCATCTACTATTCATTTTAGAGCAGTTTTAAAGCAGTTTCAATGAAGGATAAAATATATCCAGTTACTTCTTGAGAAAATTCTCTGATTATCCCAAATTTTTTGCTTAGGATATTATATGAGTTATTTAATAACATCATAAACATCAAATTTCTGAGTGATATTATTAGAATTTCTACATTGTGGTTACATGATCAAAGATAAACAACCTGTCACAAATATCATCATTAATCAACATTTGAATGCACATATTCGAATTGTCCTTAAAATATTTTGATCTTACATACTTATGCAATTTTAATGAAATCAAATGTTTAAAAAGCCTGGAATGATAAAGATATTGGAAATGATCACTCAGAGATTAAAATAACTATAAATAACATCTTAGAAGGTCTAGTGAAAGAGGTAGAGAACATGCCTGAAAAAATGGTGAATTTAGTAGACATTTAAACCTAAAAAAGAAGAGTATAAAGGAAATGTCACAAGTAAAAAGACAAATTAGAGATGAGAATTTCCTTTGAAAGTTTTATCACAATATTGGTCAGTGCAGGGGGGTGGGAGCAGGAGTAGGGGGTGGAGGAGGAGACAAATTAAGATAAATCAATGAAAATTATCCAAATAAAATGTAAAGAGGAAAAAAAGGGAGATAAAAACAGGGCAGAACTCAAGTTTTTGGCTGAGATTCAATAACATGTACTAGATTTACACTCCCTCCTTAAGCAACTAAAAACGTATAAAATATACGAAACAAGAATTTTCAGACATTGGACAAAACTCAGTTCAGGATAGTGATTTCTGAGAGGAAGAACAAATTAGCTGAGCCCAGTAATATCCCCAGCACACTGACTGTAGAAAATCTCTATGGCACAGAGCAAGAAGGTGGAACCAAGGTAGAGCTGAGTGGTTTCCCTAAGTGGACGGGACAGAGTTGGGATTCCAGGGAGGTCAAGGCAGCTAGAATGTGCAGAACAGAGCACCAGAGAGGAGAGAATTCCATGAGAGATAGTTCTGGAGCTCTTTGCAAGGTCAGCCTTACATCCGCAACTGAGCAAAAAACAGCAACATGTATGAAGAAACCACACAAGGCTTTTGGGGGAATGGGAGCATAAGGAACAGTCAATGGAGTTTTCAAAGGGTTCTCAATAGTTTGTTTCTACAGTGAAAGAGCCATAGTGAAAATAGTCTCTTAATTCATAGGGGATGGGGTAGTGTACTCAGAAGATACTCAACAGTGGGACAAAGTTAGCCCTAGAATAAAGGTTGCTCTGGTCCTACCTGAGAAACATACGCGAAAATGTAGATCTTTTCCTCTCACCATATACAAAAGTTAATTCAGAAAGGACCATAAACCTGAACGTAACATAAAGTGTGTTTTACAAAAGCACATATAAACTATGTAAAGAGACAAGTATTATTAGACTTTGCCCCCATAGGGAATCTATTCTGAGCAATATTTTAAACCATATGCTTAGAATAAACATAGATTTTTATTATGTCCATCAAACAAGAGAGTGAAGTATTCAAAGAACAACTTGGTAACAACTAAATGGGGAGGAGTGACTTGGTATCTGATTCCAGAGTAGCCTACCTTAATCCAAAGATTATATATCATGCAGAGGAATGAATATGGTGTATATTCATTGGGTAATCCTTAATAAATAGGTTTTATTTTTGACACATTTTAGAACTACTAAATCTTCTGTTGTAGGCCCAGGGGATAACATTTTTCTTTTACCCTTGAGGAACCTTCTTTCTTCATCCCTTTGTCTACAAACCCGTTAAGATCTTGAGGGGCAAATTGGGGTGAAGACCTAAAGAAATGAGTCAAGGAAGCTGATTCTAGTCTACCTGATTCCAGTTTCATCCAGAGATTAAAGATACAAATTAGTCTCTGTGTTTCATGGATAGTCACTATTTCAAGCAACTACAGTGGCGTTTGAGGCCAAAGCTCAGCTTGTAATAGTTAGTGCATTTGTTTAGTCCTGTGCTGGTACATCTGTCTCCCTCAGGGACTTTACAAAGTGCCTACAGGAAGCAGATGAATTTTACTTCATCTTGTATCCAACATTCTTTTTCTACCGAATATGGCTGAACAAAATTATATTATCTGCATTAAACTAATTTAATTTCTAGCCAATAATTTGTTTTTCATGAAAACTAACGGTTTAGGTTTTATCCCTCTTTACAAACAGTTTCACTCATGACTATTCGGCACAGGAATGACATGGCTATTTTAGCATAGTTAAGATTCCAGAGTTTTTCATAAAGTGAGAGATTTAGCTCATTTTTAAATAAGCTAAATGAATCTTAGCTCTTTCTACGAAGACACTAAAATAAAGGATTCAAATTTAAGTTTTATCCTGACTGCATTTTACTTATCACTGTTTCTTGAACAGTATTCTAAAGCAATACACATTTCAGTGAAGATGTTGATACAACTAAACCCAGAATGGATAACTTTCTTTCAAAGCAATCTACTTCCTAATTACATCATCTTAGCTGTGTTCTAAATGGGCTTGGTAGTCTTTGCAATGTTTTAAAAATACAGTTTTCTTACATCAGTTCTAATTTTACATGGAAGACTCAAAATAGAGCCAAAGACATGATACATATTCTTTACAGTGAGAAAGAAGGGGTAACTTTTTAAAAAATAAATAAATAAATTTATTTATTTATTTTTGGCTGTGTTGGGTCTTTGTTGCTGTGTGTGGGCTTTCTCTAGTTGCAGAGTGGGGGCTACTCTTTGTTGCGGAGCATGGGCTCTAAGCACGCGGGCTTCAGTAGTTGTGGCTCACGGGCTCTAGAGTGCAGGCTCAGTAGTTGTGGTGCACAGGCTTAGTTGCACGGTGGCATGTGGGATCTTCCCGGACCATGGATCGAACCTGTGTCCCCTGCATTGGCAGGCAGATTCTTAACCACTACACCACCAGGGAAGTCTGAAGAGGAGGTGACTTTTTATAAAAACTAAATAAATTATATGCTCCTTTGTGACATAACATTTATACATGTACCATCTTAACTTAGAGAAGGCAAACTTACTCCCCACCCCCCCACTTTCACTTTAACCTACAGGCCAATAACTTCAAATTGAATTAACTTGCTTTTCAATATGATTGTTGATGCAATTGAGTAATTATGCTAAGTTGCTTCATCATTATTCTTCTCAGCTCTGCATATATAACAGTGATTGAATTAAAACTCCTATTTACATATTACAATCAGTGGTTACCTAGACTGTCATATTTTAAATTTTAAGGTAACATTAAAGACATGAAAAATTCATCCAAGATATGAGCCTAGAGAAACTTTACATTTTAATATATTTATATGCACATAAAGTACATGTATACAATTGTTTTCTTAGGAGTCACTGAGTTGTTCAAGTAATAGTAAGAAGTGTTATGCTATTTTTATAATGTTCAACGCAGTATATTTTGAAGTTCCTTCAACAGGTGAATATTTCCAATTAGCAAATAGTACACAACAAAATACAAGTTACTTTCTAAATCTTAACCTAAATAGTTGCTCTTGCCTCCAAAACTATTCACACTCCCCAGTAAAAAGTCTTGTGGTTCTGATTGTAAAATTAATACATCTGATGCAGTAGTATCCTTTGGAATCATCTGTGGCAAGTTCCTGAACAACCTTTGATCCTGTTCTGACTCACAACTTTTATCCAGTATTTAATGCCCTTTTCTCATCAACCAGCCACATATGCTTCTTTTATTAAACACATGGTTTGCAGGATACAATAAATAATTTGACCTGAACTGGAAATTTTCTGTGTGCTATTCATTGTGACACATGCTGAAGGCTCACAGAGGAAAAGGGCATAGTCTCTGCACTGACAGAACATGTCATCCAGCCATGTTCAGCTAGATAAATAAACAAATGACAGTGAAGTATGATGAATACAAAGCAGGAAAACATACAGAGATTGCACAGAGAGTGAGTGATTATTGCTACTTGGAGAGTCAGGGGAGACTTTGCAGAGGAAGTGATATGTGATTTGGGACTAAAGAATGAATAAAGTATTCATCAGGTGGATAAAGGGCATTTTAAATAATGGAACTTAGATGTTCAAAGAAATAGGGATTTACTATTCTTCCCTAAACAGTGTCCGATCTCCCCCTGCTTTTATATGGTTTCTTGGCATTCTGTACTGTGTCCTCATAGTACTTAATTTAATTCATAATTATGAAATTACTGGTAGAATTATTTCATTATTGTTTGCCTCCTGTGTATATATATTGTGATCCCAAGTAGATAATGCCATGTCAGTCATACCCCAGTAAATAGCAAAGACACTGAACCAGGGTGAGTATCTAAAGTCTAAATAAATAGGTGAATGAATGCATGAGTGTATGAATGCATGATTTAGGATACTAAATGCATATATGTAAAAAAACTTTTTCTGCCCCTTAAAGCCACAGAGGAGGGGAAAGAGAATTAGACAAAGTTGTTATAAGTAGGTTTTACTAACTGGAATTTAAAATAATCATCAAGAACTAAAATTATTGACTTATAATAGATAAAAGGGGTATTCATAATGATATAATATGATTTTCTCATTTTACAGATTAGAAAACTGAAATTGGTACTGGCTTGTAATTGAACAGTGGCAACACAGAGAGTAAGTGACATTACTTTCAATTTTATGATAATAATAATGATATTACTTTTCAGATTGTGGTTTCCATAATTTTTGTGAAGACTCAAAATGAATAGCTGCCATTAGACAGCCACATAACCTTGAACAAATACTTAACTCTTTGGGACCACAGTGTTCTTGTCTTTAAAAGGAAAATACCAATATTGTCTACCATATAGGCTTCTTATGTGGGCTTAAGAAATATATGTAAAATAGATAAAAAGGTTTCCTGCATACAATTTACATATAGACATACAGACATACACTATATGAAATGAATACTATATGTGCATACACACATATTTACTCTGATGGTGATGATGTTGGTGATGGTGATGATGTTGGTGATGGTGATGATGTTGGTGATGATGATGAATGTACATAGTCAAATCACAAAATATGGAATCCTAAACAAGTTTCAGAATTCTAATTATTCTTCATACATTCAAAGTCTCTCAGAATAGCATGCATTTAGATGAAATATGTAAGACTGAAGAATTTTATGATGTAGGGTGGAGAAATTACATGTATTATGGTTAGCTTCATAATTGTGGCACATTTTAATTTTTTATGCTTATATCTCTATGATATTATTATTTTTGAGCTATAACTTTAAAAATCATACTGGTTTATGTAATTACAATCATTAAGGCTACGTTTTAAACACTTATTCCAGGGAAAAAGAAAGATAAGATCATTTATAGTTTGCTGATTTTACTCAAGATTCAAAATGGTACAGAGAGGTAAGTGCTAATATTTATAGAGAATCCACTTTGTGTCAGAATTTTCAGACATATATTTCTTTTTCTTTTCTTTTTTTTTTTTTGCATTATTTAATCTTTTTGAGGTGTTTTCAGTTTTTTTTTTAACATCTTTATTGGAGTATAATCGCTTTACAATGTTGTGTTAGTTTCGGCTGTATAACAAAGTGAATCAGCTATATGTATACATATCTCCCCATATCCCCTCCCTCTTGCATTTCCCTCCCACCCTCCCTATCCTACACCTCTTGGTGGTCACAAAGCACCAAGCTGATCTCCCTGTACTATGTGTCTGCTTCCCACTAGCTATCGGTTTTACATTTGGTAGTGAATATATGTCAATGCCACTCTCTCACTTCGTCCCAGCTTACCCTTCCTCCTCTCCATGTCCTAAAGTCCATTCTCTACGTCTGCGTCTTTATTCCTGTCCTGCCCCTAGGTTCCTCAGAACGCTTTTTTTTTTTTTAGATTCCATATATATGTGTTAGCATATGGTATTTTTTTTTCTCTTTCTTTCTTCACTTTGCATGACAGACTCTATGTCCATCCACCTCACTATAAATAACTCAATTTTGTTTCTTTTTATGGCTGAGTAATATTCTATTGTATATATGTGCCACATCTTGTTTATCCATTCATCTGTTGATGGACACTTAGGTTGCTTCCATGTCCTGGCTATTGTAAATAGAGCTGCAATGAACATAGGGGTACATGACTCCTTTTGAATTTTGGTTTTCTCAGGGTATATGCCCAGTAGTGGGATTGCTGGGTCATATGGTAGTTCTATTTTTAGTTTTTTAAGGAACCTCCATACCATTCTCCATAGTGGTTGTATCATTTTACATTCCCACCAACAGTGTAGGAGGGTTCCCTTTTCTCCACACCCTCTCCAGCATTTATTGTTTGTAGACTTTTTGATGATTGCCATTCTGACTAGTGTGAGGTGATACTTCATTGTAGTTTTGATTTGCAATTCTCTAATGATTAATGATGTTGAGCATTTTTTTCGTGTGTTTGTTGGCAATCTGTATGTCTTCTTTGCAGAAATGTCTATTTAGGTCTTTTGCCCATTTTTGGATTGGGTTGTTTGTTTTTGTGACATTGAGGTGCATGAGCTGCTTGTAAATTTTGGAGATTAATCCTTTGTCAGTTGCTTCCTTTGCAAATATTTTCTCCCATTCTAAGAGTTGTCTTTTCATCTTGTTTATGGTTTCCTTTGCTGTGCAAAAGCTTTTAAGTTTCATTAGGTCCCATTTGTTTATTTTTGTTTTTATTTCCATTTCTCTAGGAGGTGGGTCAAAAAGGATCTTGCTGTCAGTTATGTCATGGAGTGTTCTATGTTTTCCTCTGAGAGTTTTATAGTGTCTGATCTTACATTTAGGTCTTAAATCTATTTTGAGTTTATTTTTGTGTACAGTGTTAGGGAGTGTCCTAACTTCATTCTTTTACATGTAGCTGTCCAGTTTTCCCAGCACCACTTTTTGAAGAGGTTGTCTTTTCTCCATTGTATACGCTTGCCTCCTTTATCAAGGATAAGGTGACCATATATGTGTGGGTTTATTTCTGGGCTTTCCATCCTGTTCCATTGATCTATATTTCTGTTTTTGTGCCAGTACCATACTGTCTTGATTACTGTAGCTTTGTAGTATAGTCTGAAGGCAGAGAGCTTGATTCCTCCAGCTCCGTTTTTCTTTCTCAAGGTTGCTTTGGCTATTTGCGGTCTTTTGTGTTTCCATACAAATTGTGAAATTTTTTGTTCTAGTTCTGTGAAAAATGTCATTGGTAGTTTGATAGGGATTGCATTGAATCTGTAGATTGCTTTTGGGTAGTATAGTCATTTTCACAATGTTGATTCTTCCAATCCAAGAATATGGTATATCTCTCCATCTGTTTGTATCATCTTTAATTTCTTTCATCAGTGTCCTATAGTTTTCTGCACACAGGTCTTTTGTCTCCTTAGGTAGGTTTATTCCTAGGTATTTTATTCTTTTTGTTGCAATGGTAAATGGGAATGTTTCCTTAATTTCTCTTTCAGATTTTTCATCATTAGTGTATAGGAATGTAAGAGATTTCTGTGCATTGATCAGGCATATATATTTATATATATAATATGGAGCATATAATTTATAGATTATTTGTAATATTACATATAATTTCACTTCCATATATTTCCTACTAATTTTTAGAGAAAAAAAAGCTGAATATGTTATGATAAGCAATTTGTCAAAATCATCAACTAGAAAACTACTAATTTTAAAAAGTTTAGAAAGTAAATTTATATACAAAAATGATAAAAGCCAAACTGTCAGACTACTTAAAACAATGTAGTTTGAAATTTTAAGGACAAATTGAGTACAATATCCAGATGTACAGAGATCAACTGTTAAACATCAACTGTTTTATTTTACTTATGCAATACTAAACCCCAAGGATGCCACAGTGCTTGCCTAATTTGCATAGTGTTTGAGAGATGATGATGATTCTGAATCTCTACTCCTCCACCCCTGGTCTATATCCAAGGACTTTGTAGTATTATACATGTTTGTAATTACAAACATGTTGTTATTACAATGTTTGTAATATAGATTACTTCAAACTTTCATCAAAAATAAATGTGTGGTATTCTTGTAGATTATCATCTATCACTGCCAGACATCATGCTGCTAGGTCCTTCCTATTTAGTTTAGAGCCCATTCTCACTCCATACACTCTCCTTTCCCAGCCAGTTACTTATGTCACAATCAAAATAAGAGATAATTAAAATCTATCATAAGATTCTAAAAATGCCTTAATATTACTGTTGGAAAACTTGCAGATAACTTGAAAAAGATGGCTTTTTAAAAGTTGTTTATACTCCAATGAGACAAATACTTACATCCATGGAAATGAATGACTATGATATGTCAATGTCTAACCCACCTGGATAGAACAAACTTGGTCAAAATAGTAGCCTGTAAAGGAAACCATGTTATACTCATTCTATTTAAAAATAAACAATTAGAAGTTTCTAAATCAGAACTTTATGAAGGTGATTAAAGGGTTTGTTCAGAATGCCTGAAAATATATATATATATTCTGGAATAAAAACATTATGTATGTATATAAGACTATATGTACATAGACACAAATATGCATATATGTACCTTAATTCATCTCTGTGTATATATGTTATATATATGTATGCATGTGTGTGTATACACACACACACATATATACACTGTATAGTTGTTATTCTTGTGGGTAACTATATGCAGAGATGTGTTTGTGTGTGTATACATTACTATGTAGTAAATTTAGGCATCCTATATAAAAAAATAAAGTTGAAAATTTGAAAAGACAGAATTCTAATATATAAATATAATATTCTTTATAAAGAGGATACTGGTAGGAAAAAGAAAACTTCCTCAAATAAACAAACCCTTAATGTTGGCTTAAAATATAGTCTCTATTCGTAGTATTTTCTGCTTTTTAACAGTTCCTTATCATTATATTTGCATCCTGTTCTTCACCTATGTGATTCTTGAAACTGGTAAATTTCTCATATCAACATTATTTCTTTGGTTGAAAAACTTAAGTCTCTGCTCCTTACGTTAACTTCCCCTTGAAGCAGCAATTTGTCAACAGTACGGTAGAAGTCTTTATGTCTCTATAAACAGTACTGCAAAGGTGTTCTGCCTCCAATTACTGTTTATACAAGAAGAGTAGTTCTACCTGTATCTTGGTTCTGAAGAGTCCTCTATGTCTCAAAAATTTTAAGATAAATATAAATGACAACTGCTCTTGTCTCTATACCCTTGTGATATCCACAAATTAGAGGTGGGATGTCAGTATTCTTTTTCCAAGCTGGAAGTATAACATAAGCAACATTATCTTTACTTACTTTGATATTATCTCTTTCCTAGTCTTAACTTTTAACTTGAAATTTTAAATGCTTGAGAAAACAGAAAATATATTTTCGATTAAAAATTTTCTGATTATCAGAATTTTTATTCTAAAATATATTCAGTATGTCTTGATTTAAAGTTCTTGACTAGGATTCATATCTACGGATATAGCATTTTCTTTTAAAAACCTGTATCTTTAAGCATAGCATATTAGTGTTCAACATTAACATTTTTTGAAATGAATAAATGCTAGAACATTCATCACATATTTTGAAATTTGCATAATTTAAGATTAATATTCCCAAGGGAATAAAGATAAATTTGAGGCAATGCAGTCTTAGATATTATAAATCTATAATGAATGCAGTTTATTTCTTTTATAATGCTGTTCTTTTTCTCACCACTATCAATATGTAATTTATTGAGAGGCCCCTATTAAATTACCAGTATTCTTTATCATTGTAGTCATAAGACTGTGTAAATTTGCCTATTTTTTTTTTTTCTCTTTTGGTGTTTTTTTTTTTTTTTTTTGCGGTATGCGGGCCTCTCACTGTTGTGGCCTCTCCCATTGCGGAGCACAGGCTCCGGACGTGCAGGCTCAGCGGCCATGGCTCACGGGCCTAGCGGCTCCGCGGCATGTGGGATCTTCCCGGACCTGGGCACGAACCCGTGTCCCCTGCATCGGCAGGCAGACTCTCAACCACTGCGCCACAAGGGAAGCCCCCTCTTTTGGTGTATTTTTAATTTAGCTCTTGATATGAAAGCACCACTATCACATAATGGATGCTTGGATAACATTTATTTACCTCTAGATCAGTTCCTTTGTGTTACTGTTATTTTTGTATACTGATAGCAGACTCAGGTTAAATAATGAGATGAAATCTCCATTAAAAAGTATAAAGGAATATACATGTAAAATTTGAAAAAAAAATATGCCTTTACATATACTGATACACTGCATAGTTAGCCAAAACCTATTTGCTTTGAAGGGATAAAGTTCATTGGTGCATGAAAGCAAAGAGAAAGGAAGAATTAGTCAGAGCTTCTGACATTCAAAAGAGAAGTCACATATAGAAGAGAGAATCCATCGGTTCCAGGAAAGGGTCCCCCCTCATCTCCAACATCACAAGGGTATAAAAGACCCTGCTTCCTTTATACTTTTTCTAAACAAACTGGGGGAATAAAAAACAAACAAAATTATTGTTTAAATAATTATACAGAAATGTATGGCTTGAAATATTTTAAGAGATTAAACTTTGTGCATTTGACTAAAACTTTTCCCACTGCCATGCCATAGATAACAACTAATGAGAAAGAAAAGAAAGTTTTATTCTCTTTGCGTATGGTCTAGTATGTTAATAATAATTGTGGAATAGTATATTCTGGTATGCTCAGAAAATAATAATCACTATGCTTCATGGTATTTTTAAGTAAATATGAGGTTAAAGTAATAGGTTTGTGCTATGACCCTCTACATGATAGAACACTAGAGAGATGCAAAAAGACATCTGTATATATGTGGCTGTAGGCATGAGAAAATTATAATAGCAAACCACAATTCTTAGAAAATATTTTTACCATAATAATAATTATGAAGATTGTTTCATTGCTAAGAATTTCTCAAATCAATTTATTTTATGTACACATTAAAATGTTTTATATTTAATAAATATATAAGATACAAAGACAAAAATACTGATTCCCAAGACCCAAAACCCATGATGAATATGAGTTATCATGACCCAGCATTTACCATCATTAAGGTCTGAAAATATTTGTTTCCATCTAATTGCTGTTTTTGTTATTTTAAAATTATTGTTCTTTTTATTTAAAAATACACTTTATGCAATTGAAATTTAATAGAAAAGTTAAACTGCAGAAATATCTTTATATGTAGATATTACCATGTTTAGTGACATTAATAGAACCCTCAGGCTTGTGTTGAGTCCACCCTAAAACTTTTTGATGGATAGAGGTAGAATTTGAAAACTAACTCTGCTCATCCTCTCTGTTTGCTTGATAATCTTCTATTATTTTTTTCATGGTGTCCATAGTTTTCGGGTTTTTGTATATTATGTGGTGCCTTATTCAATGGTGGAGTATGCCGGTGAGTACTTTTGCTGACATTAAGTATTTCTGGGAAATTTTGATAAAATTAGTAAAAAGAAATACCATGAGAATTTCTGAAACTTCTGTGATATCCACTTTATAGCCATTTAATAAAAATTTCCTTCAGAGGCTAGACAGGTTTTCATTTGAGTTTTAAAACTTTCAGGATTCTAAAAAGTCCAAGGTTTTTATTTTTCATTTTGTTTTATTTTATTGACATGTATCATAGACATGAAAGATAGCAATGTTTTATAGATATGAAAAGCACAGTAGAGATACTACCTTTTTCCTCTTTCAACTGATATTTTAAAAGAAAGTTTTCTAATATCCTTTTTTCCCCTCTTATGTTGCCTTTTTACCTTGTTTCTATTTCCCTTTTTATAAAGGCCTTTTGAAATAATACTTTCCACAGAGTGGAAACAGTCTCTCATAGCCTGACTGACACTTCTCTAGGGGGTTCCTGTTCTTGGAATATACCCTCGAGATTATTAAACCAACAAATAAAACATTTTAAGACATCCCATAAATTTTTGGCCCAAGCTCAGCAGCAGTTTCAATGTGTCTGGTCAGGCTGACTCTCTGAAGAAAGGTATGAGAATTACTCCAAGTAGAAGGAAATTGTGATGTGGAGTCAGTTTGTTTTGTTTTTCACTCAGCCATTGGTAGCATGAAATGTGGTCTTTTCAACACAACTTCAACCTGAATACCTCTCAGCTTGTACTAATGCTTGACCTAGAGACCTTGATGAAGCAGTTTTATTTTCTTCTCTCAGTTAGTGAAAGCTCCCATTATAAGCTCTTTGTAAACAGAATAGAAAATTCTGACATACTATATGTAAAGTATTTGAAAATTCAAATTCCATCATTTAAATCTCAAGCACATCCATTGTATATTTTAAATAGAGAAGATGAGGCAACTTTGTTTCATATCCATTAGCAAGTGAAGGACTTGGATTGTATCTCCTCAATTACCTTTGCAGATTTTTGAGAAGGTTGCACTTTTACTTTAAGCTGAAGAAAAGAAAAAAATGAGAAAAGTTCCAACTTGACCTATTTTGTTTAAATTTACCTTTTTTTAATTGGTAGCTCGAACACAGATTTTATCTAGTGTTCCCTGACACTCCAAAAAGTGAACTGATCCTTTATTTGGCCTTCAACAGTACTTGGCTAATATTCCCTTTTAGCAATTATTGTATTCAGTTATAATCATCAGGAATATATTATCTTAACATTTACTCAATCACTCTAATTATACCTTTCATCTTTTTTATGAGTCCCCAAAACTGAAAAAGACAGAGATTTTGGAAAGTAAGACAAAGGATTAGTCTTATTACTAATAAGGAAAATAAATAAAAATCATTTGACACAATGTGTATTAGTTTTGTGAGGATTAATCTTCACAACTATCCCCTTTCCTAACAACTCTCTCAGTAGATAGTTATTATAATCATACCATCTTATTTATGAGGAAACTGAGTCACAGAGAAGGTTCAGTAACCTGCCCAAGGCCATGCACTTGTAAAGCTAGAATTCAAAGCCAGACAAGCTTACCTCTAAAACCAGGTTTTCTGTATCAAATGTTTTGTTAGAAAGTGCCAGAGTTGACACTAGAAGCATGTTTAGTCAACAGAAAAGAGTGATACAGGCAACAAAAGTTTTAACTTTTTGGTTGATTACACTAAAATCTATATAATATTCATTATATATATTTTTTCCACAGACACATATATATATATATGCATGTTTGAATGTGTGTACAAATGTCATATATACATGTACACATACACACATATATCAATCCATCTATCGAAAGACAGAAACAGATTTTTTTTAAACTTGTTTTTTAATAGCTTAGAAAACTGAAAGGAAGAAAAGAGCTCTTTCAATATAACAATGTAAAAAGATGAATATCTAGAGGAAAAACTGTACCAAGAAGTGTGCAACTTCTATGTGAAGAAAACAAACAAAAAATTCTACTTAGCTATATAAGAAGAATAAACAAATAGAATGCTATATGTTGATTTTGGATAGAAAGACACAATAATTTAAATATATCAAGTCTCCCTAGATTAAGTATGCTGACTCTGTTGTTTATTTATCCAACAATCTGTTCACTTCTTCTTTCTTGATCATAGAAACCCAAAAAATCCTATGAAAAGATGCTCCATATCATATAGCATCACAGAAATACAAATTTAAGCAACAATGAGATATCAATGCACATCTATTAGAATGACCAAAATCTGGAACTCTGACAACACCAAAGGCAAGGATATGGAATAATGGGAACTATCATTCATTGCTGAGGGGAGTGCAAAATGGTACAGACACTTTGGAAGACAGTTTGGCCATTTCTTACAAAACTCTTAACATACAATCCAGCAATCCCAGTCCTTATTATTTACACAGAGGAGTTGCAAACTTAAGTCAACCCCCAAATTTGGGCACATATGTTTACAGCAGCTTTATTCATACTTGCCAAAACTTGGAAGCAATCAAGATGTCCTTCAGGAGGTGAACAGATACAGACTATGGCATATTACACAGTATTAAAAAGAAATGAGTACAACTTAGAATGAAACTTGACAATATCTATAAACATTTTAAATATCTACATCCTTTGAGTCAGGCTTTCAACTTCTAGAAATTATTCTTACAAACACATTTGCAAGTGTGCCCAATGACAAACTGAAGAAACAATGATGTTTATTCGATCTTTATTGATATAGGACAGCCCAGAATATAACCTAGAAGATGTAATGTTATATGAACAAAACATAATATATCTAATAATAAGAAGATATTGTGGACTATATTGCATATATTGGCAAGTAATTTCTCTATTATTGCATATCCCAGTCAACAAGAGACCATAAAATTTACCAGAGGAAAGAAATATTTTAAAGGATAGCAAGAAACAAATAAAGTCTTATTAATAATCCCATGGTTTTAGGAGACACATCAGGACAAACACCAAAAGGAGGACAAGTACAGCTCTTTGCATCATTTCTGTATTTCTTTTTCATTTATTATCTCTTCATTATCTTTTGATTTTTATGCTGACATCTGTAGCCAGAAAAGCTGCTGCAAATGACTACTCATACTCTGGAAAGAAAATTTAGGTTTAACTTTAACGCAATGTTGTGTGTGTGTGTGTGTGTGTGTGTGTGTGTGTGTGTTCACAGAACTCTAGACAGAGTCCCCTGAGAAGTTAGCAGTCTATCACTAATATAATGAAGGTATCCAAATGGAACAATGAACGGTATTTATGTTTGCAATGCTGAAGAGAAAAGTTTTCAAAGAATACACTTAAGTTCTGTCTGTTTCTAACCTTCTACTTTCATTTGCCTTTGTTACAAAAGACCCAAGAATGGGAATCTTTTAAAATTCAGCTATCTAGCCTCAGCCTCCACACGAGTAGTTTTGATGGAATGCTGATTAAACTTTATACAGCAATCTTGTTTGAAAACTTCAGAGCAAGAAGCACTTTAGTTTCCAGGTATCAAGAATAAACACTTTGAACTCTTTAGCACTGTAATAATTCTCTGAAAATGTCAAGTTCTGTTTTCCAAATTCTCTATGCTCCTAAAATGATGAGAAGTTACAGTGTACACAAATGACCTTCTCCCTAAGCCACATTAGTAGCTTATCCAGCACAGTGACCTCCCCTTCCACAGACGTTACTGTAAATCAGTGATGAAGATGTCAGGTCCAGGTTCAGAGTTCAGTGTCATCATTTTCTCTTCTTGTGGTTCCTAAGCTTTCCATCAAACTGAATATCTCTGCTATGCAACACAATGAAACATGCTTTTACTCCTCTAAATTGCTGTAGCTGATGCTTGCCCTCTCTTAACCATTGAGAAGTGACACAGATTCCCTCTCTCTCTCCCACTCCACATTAATCTGTGTTTTAAAACACAGGACACAATCAGGTGGTTGGGACAGGAGGAAGAGAAGATGGAGATTTCTAAATATGTTAAGACATTTTAGAATAAGGTAAAAGTGTTATTTTGAATTAAATTTACCTTACTGTAGTCACTTTTTATCCATCACTGACTAATGAGTGCTGAGATTTAGAGATGACCTTAGAAGTAGAATCCAATGTTGTACTGAGGAGTGTCTAAATATTTCCTGTCTTTGTAAGAAAGAAGGTGTGCTGGTATAATTCAGCAGCCCTAATTTGCGTGGGAAGAGTTTAGTATGCAGAATACTTAAAACATGCAAACTTTTTGCTAAAGCTATTTTAATTTTTTTTTAGTTCCTTAATTATTTGACGGTATTTTAGTATCATACTGTAAATATACAATTATGCTATTTTAATTTATATTGTGAAAATCACTAATCTAAGTCTAAATGAATGAACATGAGAAAAACTAGAGGAAGGACTTTATATATATAAAAGTTGCCTTTCCAGACACTGTGGTGTATAGAAATTATAACTCATTGAAGCACAAATTTTCTTAAATATTTTCTCTAAATGTCATAATCCTAATTAAGTTTATTACTAAATTCCTTACAATTGTAAAAGCTATCCTTTTGTGCTACAATAATTTTCCTTTCATCTTTAATTACTTTATTAACTTCTGAAAATAATGTCACTATTGTAAATAGTTTTAAAAGTATAGAAATGTACATATAAAAAAACCTCATGATTCTAATGCCTAAAGAAATCACTATCCACATAACTATTCCAGTATTTCTTATTACACAAACATCAGTATACTATCTTTTGCAATTAAATGGGATCAGATTTTATATAAAAATTTGTATTTGCTTTTCAATATTAACATTATATTTGATCATTTTCTATGGCATTAAGGAGTCTAGAAAACACTATTAAAGTTGCCATATAATATATACCTTAATTTACCCATTCTTTTTGTTATTTCAATTGTTTACAAAATAGGCCCTCATAAGTATTTGAAAACCAATATTTTAATTTATTCTTTATTTCTTATTTTCTTATTATTAATCTTGAGATGAACATTTTTATATTTAGATTGCCAATTAAATCTCTAGAAATATTAACTAATTCTATTCCCACTAATTATGTATTAGGGTGCTTCTGTTTCATTGAAGCCTGCCAGTGTTGAACAGAATAATTTTCAAAAACCTCTGTTTATTTTATAGGGTGGGAGTATGACATTTTAATATGGATCACCAGCTTTAGCTTGTGTTATTTTCACCTCTAAGATTTACACATGTGCATATAAATTCAATGAAATGATTGGGAATACAAGTCCTTAAGAGGGCAACATGCATGCAGAGATGATTCTGCTTAGGGAAGAAGAAAATTTATGGAACAAAAAGGAGATGAGAAGAAAAGTACATGCCTTTCTTTAATAGTGATCTAGGGCACAGCCCAATAAATCTTTGTAAGAGGGGTAATGCTAGTACATCTTATTGATGATGTTTCAGATAAATTATTTAAAATTTGAGGGCAAGGAAGCCTTTTGGGGGGGTCTAGGAAATAAAGTGTCAGGTTGACACAGAAAGATATTCTTCTAACTTTTCTAAGAACATGTAAACTGTTAACTCATCATCATACCCCACAATTTGAATTTGTTTATTATGTATTATCTTCCCTTGAGTTATGTATTTAATATTGTCTGTTTGGGGGTTTGCTGGTAAGTTCTCTTTATCCATCTATTATTGAAGCAATATCAACTAGTATTAAAAAGCTTTCTGTAGGATTTTATAAAAATAGAGAAGGAATTTCCACATTTATCCTTCCCATTGAGATTAAAAAAAACAATTTTATTTGAAAAGTAATATATGAGGATAAAAAATCAAATAGAACAAACTGCATATATTGGCAAGTAATTTCTCTATTATTGCATATGCCAGTCCTTTCTTCCTTTCACAATATTTGTTTTCACTCTTATATGTATCCTTCCGAAAATATTCTATGTATGTATAAGTAAACACATGTTTATGCATATGCATATGTAAATACGAATATTGATACAGATTTTTTAACACGAGATATTTTTCTATCTTCTTCTTCCCCTTTGTTTACTTGTACAGCATGAAATATTAAAGTTAATTTCCTTTGTGAATTTACACCTTGATTAATATATCTAAATCTTGTTTTTTAAAAGATTTTTCTGCCAAATATATTAATGTTTTCTTGAAAAATTCTACTATATTTTGCTAAAACACTATTCAAAGAAATGTAAACACTATAAATTCATATGGTTATACTTGAACTCTCCCTAGAGCTACAATTAGTAACAGTGAAGAAGAGATTTTAATGCTTATCTGAATTCAGTTTTCTCATTATTCTGGGTACAGTGGAGATTAAGCTCTCTTACTGCCTGTACTGAAAAGAATGAACACAGCAGACCTGAGACTACTAACCTTACAATGGCTTGCTTGCAAGGTTGGACCTTGGCTGGCATCTGGCAACTTGGATCTCAGGGTGTTCCTAATCAACAATTAACAGATAAGGATGGTCTGCTAGGTTTCGGCTTTTAAGTAAACAATATGATTTATGCTGAGCCCCTACTTGTCTTTTATGAGTCTGGAATTTTGGTATCTTCTAAGCAGACGGTACTCGTGTGACCAACCCCAAAAAAGCTCTGAACACTGAGTCTCTAATAAACTTCCCTGGTAGACAATACTTCACATGTGTTATCACAAGTCATTGTTGGGGGAATTAAGTGTGTCTTATGTAACTCCACTGGGGAAGGACTCTTGGAAGCTGTGCTTGGTTTCCTCTGGACTTCACCCCATGCATCTTTTCTCTTTGATGATTTTGCTTTGTATCCTTTCACTATAATGAATATTAGCCATGAATACAACTATATGCTAAGTTCTGTGCATCCTTCTAGGGAATCACCAAGGCTATGAATGATCTTGGGAAACTGAACACATTTTCCCTTGCACTGGGTAAAGTCATGTAACTGGAGCTGCCAGAACACCCCTTTGTTTCTTTCTCGCTGAGATGGTAAACAACAATATCCCACAGTGAAGATTCTTTAAAGCTGAGGATGAGAATGAAGATGATGTGGAGCAAAGCACCCAGCTGACCCAAGGTGAAATTTGCATTGTAAGAAATGAATCTTTGATTGTTTTCAGTCACTGAAACTTTAGCGTTTCATGCTATTACAGCACAAGCGGGACAGTCTTTACTGATCCAAATACTAAGCAGATTTTTGTTATGCTGAAAATAAGGTCACATAGCATGAAGGGTATTTATATCACAGATTAATAACAATAATCACTTGTCATGCATGGAAAATTGTACTACCTATCACTCATACTTAAAATTTTAATGGCCATAGTTTATTAGAACAGATTATTTTCTATTGCATATTTTTGTCATTTTGTTACAAATAATATTGATAGCCTGGACTAATTGTTATAAAGAATATACATAGATCAAAATATACTATAATTTATATGAAAATAGCCTCATAGAGTTTTCTAAGAGTTGAGAAAACTTTCAAAATAAGGTGTAGGCAGATATTAAGAGTCAGTCACTTAATAAAATGATGAACTGAATGAAATGGCAAATGAATGGATGGTTTTTCCCACCTCATTTTTATTAACATTGAACTATGTATTTTTTTAATGTCTTTATTGGAGTATAATTGCTTTACAATGGTGTGTTAGTTTCTGTTTTATAACAAAGTGAATCAGCTATACGTATACATATATCCCCATATCCCCTCCCTCTTGTGTCTCCCTCCCAACCTCCCTATCCCACCCCTCTAGGTGGTCACAAAGCACAGAGCTGAGCTCCCTGTGCTATGTGGCTGCTTCCCACTAGCTATCTGTTTTACATTTGGTAGTGTATATATGTCCATGCCACTCTCTCATTTCGTCCCAGCTTACCCTTCCCCCTTCCCACATCCTCAAGTCCATTCTCTACATCTGCGTCTTTATTCCTGTCCTTGTATTGATTATATACTACAGGGCATGGGTCATTAGCTGGACTTAGTAGAAGAAGCATGAGCACAAAACTGAAGTTGGATGCAGCTGGATATGACAACTTAATATTATTTATTCACAGTAATAAATATGTCCAAGAAACTTTACCTTCAAAGAAATATTTAAACATCTCTAAAATATACTTTATTTAAGAGGAAATATATGGGTACAAGCTGAGTTTACCTCTCATCTTGGGGGTTTCTAATTGGAGTGTGGATATCTCTGCCTTTACAAATAGTTCATAGACCAAAAGTAAGAACTGGATATTTTAATAATTTCTATTTTCTAATCTAATTTTTTAACCCCAAAACTCAAGTAATTAATCTTCCAGTGAAATCTTAGAAAAGTTGAAGCCTAAATATTGCTACAGAGTTTCCTGATGTTATAGCTATAATGAATTATAAAAAAGATATAATGAACTGAAATACACTTTATAAGATTACTTGTTTGCCAAAGGCTAAATGTGTTTTTATCACTAATTTACATCTTGTTTTAAAATGTAATAAATAAAATTAAAATTTTTATATGAATATTTTTACCTTATGATATAAACGCTGGTACTTAGAATGTGTCTGCTTAGGTCATAAACATGTAGTTGAAAAAGACAGCCTTTCCTAATTCCTATCTATGGAATATGATGTTTTCTAACTAATTGGGAAAATTTGCTGAATGTAAAGTTCTTTGTATTCTATAGTTTTATAAGTAGGTTTCATTTAAAATTAACATGAATTTATTCACAATACCTTTATTTTATTTTATATCCTAGCAAGATTATGGTTCTGTTTATGCAATAGCTACAGAGAAATATGTTTAATTAAGTTAGCAAATAATGTTTTTAAAAGTAAACTTTATTTAGAATAGGTCTAGATTTACAAAAAAAATTATGAAGATAGAACAGAGAATGCCTATATATCTGCACTGTTTTTCCTATTATTAACATCTTACATTAGTGTAATACATTTGTTATAATTAATGATGTTGATACATTATGATTAACTACAGTCCATACTGTATTCAGGTTTCCTTAGTTTTTATCTAGTGTTCTGCACCTGGATCCCATACATGATATCATATTTATTCATTATGTCTTCTTAGGCTCCTTAGGCAGTGACAGTACCTCAGAATTGGTGTCTTATAACCTCAAGAGTTTTGGGGACTCCCGGTCAGTAGAATGTCCCTGAATTGGGATTTCTTTGATTTTTTTGCAATTAGACTGGGATTATGGTTTATTTCTTTTGACTTTTTTTTTTTTTTTTGATGGGAGGGTAGGGGAGAAATATGACAGGGGTTAAGTATCAGTTTCATCACATCATATCTTCATATAAAGACACATACTATTAACATAACTTATCATTGTTTGTGTTCACAGTTGATAGAGGTAGTGTCTGTCAGGTTTCTCCACTGCAAAATTAATTTTTTCCCCTTTACATACCACACCTTTTAGAATGAAGTCACTATGCACAGCCCACACTTAAGTGGGAGTTATGCTCAACCCCACTGATGCCAGAGTAGCTACATAAATTATTAAATAATATTTTAACTACAACAAAATACTTGGAAAAAGTACTTGCAGTCATTACGTACTCATTTCGACTACTAAAATGATTCCTTTAAATTAATTCTAAAGAGTATAGTCTGTTAGTAACTATTCACATTTCCATTGTTGGGAATATTTTCCTAGATGCTCACTGAAATCCAACCCAGAGTTCTCTACACCAAATGTTATCAAACAGGTATGCCAAAACATCATTAGGTCTGATGTGGTCCCATTAACATAATGGAGAATTTTGGTGCATTGAAGTTTGAGAAACAATGTATTAGATTCCTCAAACATCCAACTACTTTTTAAAATTGCCTTGGAAATATTTTATTCTAGTCTAATTAATAAACTTTATAAATTAAATAAATTTCTTATCTAATTCATAGAGTTAAGGTGCAGTATAAATTAAAATACCATTTCCCTGACTCCCTGGGCAGTGAGTTCTCCAGTGTGGTATATTAACTATTTTTCTTGTCTTATGAGTGCTAACTCGATCATCAAATATGGTACAGTCACAGACTGTTAATCTTACATAAAGCCTCACTTTTTACCATTCTTTCTTCAAGTCAGATAGATAACACCTCTTCAACATTTTACAGAGAAAGTTGAAAAGTTTGTATGACTTCCCTCTATTTCTCTTTTTCTCTGTTTACCTCAAAGCATTACCATACCATTATCATTACCATACCATTATCATACCATTATCATACCATACATTTGTTACGTAGCAGATATTCTGTATGATTTCTTTCTTTACTTCTGTCTACTTCAGGGATATGAGGTGTTGTTTGTATTTTCAAAATAAACTTCTTCATAATTACTTTAACAGATTTAACTTAAATATGAAATTATAGGAAAAATATCATGACTAAATATTGGCTAAACACTGGATAGAATACGAATATGAAGAAGGTATAGTCCTTATTTGAAAAGGGAAAATAAGGTCTTCTCAAGTTATCTACAAATATTTATTAATGTGCCAACCCCACACTCCCATCTACAGTGGCATGTTCTACTCCTTCAAGTCTCCATTTTGTTGTCAATCCCTCAACAGTGCTATCCCTGATTCAACTGGACATATTTTCACAACTTCTACTTCTCTTTCATAGCACTTACAACAATTAAAACAATCAACAAGATAAAAGGCCACCTATGGAATGGAAGAAAATTTTCCAAGTCATATGCTGGGTAAGAATATGCAAATAACTTATACAACACAATAGCAAAGAAAAATTAAGAAATGGGCAGAAGAACTAAATAGACATTTTTCCAAAGAAGACATACAAATAGCTAACAGGTACATGAAAGGGTGTTCAACATCACTGAAACGCATATCAAAACCAAAATGAGATATTACCTTACCCCTGTTAGACTGGCTATTATCAGAAAGTATGGGGGTTCCTCAAACTATTAAAGAAGTTGAGGAATTTCCCAAGATAAATTCTGACCAGAAAGCTCACTACAGTTGAACAGGCCATACTATATTGAATCTTCACTACATTCTGGGTAATCTTGACACTTGAGGAACTACAACGTTTAAGGCAGAGCCAAAAGACTTCACAGAAAAAAAAAAACAAAAACCCACACACACAACAGGATAAGGATGCTCTCTGATGCTAAGAGAGAAGAAGAGAAATATCTGAGGTTTTAGGCTTAAGACAGGAATATTGGTGTGCTCTGAATGCATCTGATGAAAGTTCTAAGGAAGAAGAGCATATTGAGCATGAGTGAATTAAGTTCATTTTGTTTCTGGAACTGGCAAAATTTTCTTATAATGTGTGATACAGAATGATGGATTTGTAACCAAACGTTTACCTAAGGTTCTGGGAACTAATTCTAAGTTAAAAAACCAAATAGTACACACATGCACACATGTATGTGTGAATGTGTGTATGTACACACACATGCACACACACACACCCTGTCTACATATAGATTAGTCCATAACTAAGAAGGAAAATAAATTATTTCTTAAAGATTAGGACAGAATTCCACAAAATTTTTCTCATGAGCCAATGAAATGTTATGACTTTTACTTTTCCAATACAAATTATTTGTACTCAAGATTAATTTTTATTTATTGAACATAATGAATTTTATTATGTACTCTGTACTCACATCTGGATAAGAATATTTGATACCTGAAAGACAGCTGCGTATTAATATGATAGCTATGAAAAGACTGGATTTCAAACATAATCGTTAACTGTTTGTTAATCTACCTCAGTGTTTTCATTATCCTTCTGTTAGGCATCCACTTTTCTGGCCGTCATTGTCCCCCATATGTTTCAAATGCTAGAATGATCACCTTGGCAAGGTGTCCTCTCACCAGCATGATTTCACAGGTCACCAAATGATGAAATCTTTAGCAACTGGACTACCACCTTGTGGCAGAGATTATCCATGTCCCACATTCACTTGGAACATGACTAACTGGGTTATAAATCAGCCAGTCTTAAAATCCCTTTCTCTTAACATTCGCAGAACTAGCTGTGCCATTTTGGGTTGTCTGCAAGCTGACACCAAGACAGAATAAATATGATAGATATTTTTTGTGGGAATGCCTATAAAGGATAAACTAGGACAAAATGAGTAGTATGGAGACCCTTCAGATCACAGTATAAATATTGTACTTGTGAAAAGAGAGAGGAAACAGAAGGATTGGCTAGGAAGTAATTCAGACTATGGCAAAGTTCTAAGAATATCTCAGCCAGACTAATGTGGACTCTTTAAGCAAATCTTGCTCATTCCCGGAATCCCACATCTGGCAGAAAGGGACAAGTACTAAAGAACTTGCTGTGCTTAATCATTAGCTGGGAACAGCCAGAGGGAAATGTGACTTTGGTAGGAACTTAATAGTAGATCCACAGGGATCTGTAGTTGTCAGCTGGAGCTGTCAACTACATTCTACATAGAAGTTTCTCTTAAGCAGTACACTGAGCAGTGCACTTATCACAACCCTCTCTCTTCACTTGGTATAATCCGCTGTTATTTTAAGATTCAGCTTAGATATGACTTCCTGAAAGGTCATCTCTAACGTTTTCCACAAACAGCATCATCTAGGTTAGGAATCTTTCTTCTATTCACTCTATGCATGATCTTGTCCTAATATCTTATTTTGTTTTAAGATAGTCATTTACTTATTTGTCTTACACCACTGAAATTAAATGCTTTGAGGTTAGGAGTTATTTCCTCTTTATCTTATATTCCACAGAATCAGGCAAAGTGTATTATTGAAAGAAGGAACGAAGGATATAAAGAGTGGTAGATTTTATTTCCATTATGTAATCACTTAGAATATGCTTAAACCTGGATATAGATGATACCCCTATTGCCAGTATTGTGGCAGCTGTGAAACGAAAGGAGACCTGGTCCTGGAGCCAGATGACAAATCTAGATTAGACATATACTGATAAGATGCAGTTGATTGGAACTCTATGCATCACAATTTCCTCAAATAGGGCTATTAATATGCATTTTAATTCACTGCCATGAAAATAAATAATCTTGGTTATAGATTCCAGATCAAGATAATGAAGAAAACCTATAGCCAGAACTACTTAAACATGCTTGAATATATATTGATAGTGTTAAAAACAAGGCAATAGGTTCTAAATAGAGTTGCTTATGCTAAGCCCCATGTCACCAAACTGAGACTTAATTATAGTTTTGGCTGTCTCAGAAATGGAACCTTAAACCGGTCAATCAGGAATCACCAGATCAGCACTAGTGAGGTCATCTGCCTGACCACTGCCAAAAGACATCTGCCAAAAGAAAGTAATTTTGCAATAACCAACCAACTTTGCAATAACCAACCCACTTTTTTTTTTTTTTTAGTACGCGGGCCACTCACTGTTGTGGCCTCTCCCGCGGCGGAGCACAGGCTCCAGACGCGCAGGCTCAGCGGCCATGGCTCACGGGCCCAGCCGCTCCGCGGCACGTGGGATGCTCCCGGACCGGGGCACGAACCCATGTCCTCTACATCGGCAGGCGGACTCTCAACCACTACGCCACCAGGGAAGCCCACCAACCCACTTTTTTGCCTCCTTTATTTTCCTCTTTCCTGCTCCCTTCTGCCTATAAAAGTCTTTCATTTTCAACAGCTCCCTGGAGCTCCTTTCTATCTTCTAGACTGGATGCTGCCCGATTCAAATTGACTTTTGCTCAAATAAACTCTTAAAATGTTTTCTATGCCTCAGTTTATCTTTTAACAGTTCTGTTAGTAACAGTAAGAAGCGGGGACCGAAGGAGACCCCTGACGGCCCCAGGAGCAACGAGCAACCAGACACGGTACCTGCTGAGCCCTGAGCTCGCCGCCTCTCCCGCCTCAGGGGGTGCTGGGTCCGTCCCTCGCGGAGCCTCCGCGGCTTTTGTCTTAGCTTTCGTCTCAGCTTTCAGGCTTTTTTGAACATTTTTTTTCCAGACCGGGTCCAGAAACTGGCTGGAGTTGAACTGGGTCTGACTTAAAAACCAGACCGGGTCTAAGGTTGGACAGGGTCCTATTTAGAAAGAGGACCGGGTAGAGATTCCGACCACGGACGAGTTAGAAAGGGGACTGGTTCCGGGTCAGACTGAATCCGACGGAAGCTGGACTGAGCCACGGGAAAGGGGTCAGGTGAATATAATTTTGTTTTGAGGCTGAACAAGGACGTTAATCTTACCCAAGATAATCCTGAATTACTGTGGCCACAGGAGAGAACTTTTAACCTAGATTAGTTTATCCATTTAGGAGGCGCCTCAAAGAAAATGGGTCTCAGCCAAGTGCTCACTACAAAGCGTAGAGGGAAAACCATTTTCCCTCCTCTTCAGCTGCTTGTGACGAGCATGAGACGCGCTGGGACGCCCCGCGCGCTCTGGAGCCTGCAGAATCCTGGGGAAACTGGAAGAAGCCGGCAAAGGGTAAGAATTCTTATCAAAGTCAGCTCTCCTAGGCCTCTATCTGTGGTGCCTGGTCGCGAGAGGGAGGGAAACCTTCACGTTGTCCGTTCCTTTCAGATTGGCAGGCAAAAAGCATGTGTGAGAATTAAATCTTTGAAGCGTGACTTGTGAATTTGCTTTCGGATACCCACGGTTGTCGACCTTTTCTCTCCCTGGGATAGCTATCGCCTTCTTGTTTGTCTCGTTTTGTGTCCTGAGAACTTGACTTGGCTTTCTGCCTGACTGGGGCACGTGGTTCTTATGTGTTCAGGCAGCTCGACTGTTAGGTTGGGGGCCCCTCAAAATATGTAGACAGAGATGTGGGTTGCACTCCATTGGTGGCTAGAATCCTTCTGTTGCCAGCCCTCAGGGGAATTGTCTTTCTTTTGGTTGTCTTCAGGAGTGGCTCTGGATCTTGAGAGGGAAGTGTCTTTTGTAGCCTCTTTGGGGATGCCCCTTGTGTCCATGGGGTTGTTCAGTCCTGCCATGGAATATTTGTTGTTTGTCCCAGCTGAAAACTGATAAGATATTCTTAAAACTTTTAATATTTCTCAGTTTATCTTTTAACAATAGATGAGAGAGACAGGGAAAGAGAGAGGGGCAGAGAGAGAAAGGGAGAGGAAGGGGGGGAGAGAGAGATTTATTACATGTATACATATTCTTTCAAGAAAGAAAAATAGTTGTCTAGTGTCAGAGTCAAATAGGGACCTGAAAAGGAGGGTGGTAGAAACATGAACAAATGTAATGACTGCCCTGTGGCTATTATCAGAAACTGTACCCTAGAGAACTGTATCAGATATTGTTTGTTGATACTCAGTACTTTCCCATTCATTCAGAGCAATTCATATGAGCATAAACATTAAAAAAACCTGAACTCCATTTCTCATATTCTCTTTCTAGCAGCATTCTATATAGATCTCTACAATTAAGGGAAATAATTTGGAACATGAAGACATGGAGGTTAAGTCTTCCTACCCCTTTTGGGACCCTTCTGTCGATCAGCCATTTCAGATCCTCAGAAGCAGATTCTAGCTCTTCAAACGTGTGAAAAGCTTCAGTTTCCTGTACTAAATCTCTTTTTGTTTAAAATATCTACATTGGTGTTTGTTTTCCTAACTCCTCATAAATTATATAGTATTTAATATAAGAAATTAGAAAGTTAACCACAAGATAGAAATCTGAGATTATTTACTTAATTGGGTTAGATTAGGAAGCATAATAAACATGTTGCTAACAGACAATGGGATACTGATAGTTCATGGCATGTAGCTTCTGTTATGAAACAAATTATTTAACTTATCCCCTTTCAAGGCAGCACTTTGGGAAACAAACTGCCTTTTGTATTGGAATACTATGAAGGAAATAATAAATATAAGCACAAGTTGGGTGGCTGTCTTCCTGCACTATGCAGTGTACAGAAAGAAAATGAAAGACTCAAGATTTGAAATACACAAATCAGAGACCAGAGAATTTCTTTACTAACTGGGTAGGATATCTTATCTGCTGTAATCACAGGAACAATGATCTGAAAACCAGACTCAAAGTTTGATCTTGCGGTTTACAGAATTACGACACATGTTGAATTCAAAGCATCACTGGGTCTCTTATTCAAAAAATCAGGACCAGGAATTCCCTGGCAGTCCAGGGTTAGGACTTGGCACTCTCACTGCTGGGGCCCAGGTTCAGTTCCTGGGGAACTAAGATCCTGAAAGCCACGTGGCATGGCCAAAAAAACAAAAGAAAGAAAAAAAAAAAAGAAAAATCAGGACCTTTTTCTAGAGAAAGTAAGAGCCTGAAATTTGGAATGAGAGGATTTGAGAAGATTATAATGACTAAATAATTTGAACTCTCAAAAGACTCTGAGTCCTCTTGTCAACAAAAGCAAGCTTTCCTTCTCTGTGGAGATTAGCCTCTTCATAATTGAATACTCAATAAACACTTAAGACAGTTAGTTACCTCGGAGAACGGTGGTAAAACTTTGGGATTATGGATGAGCATGTATTCTAAGAGTGTTAGAACAGGACAGAAATATCACAACACTGGATCAAGATGAATTTATGATAGTGGCTTAGAATAAAAAAAGATACAAGGCAATAATGTGAAAGAATTTATTCACAATCTTAGGCTAGGAATTTGGGCATTTGTCATGTGTGACAGCCGCAGCCACAGCCTACCAATATAAATTTGAGTACTCATGAGACGTGTCTTTATCACTGATATATTGAGGAGAGCCCCAGAATTTTTGGGAAACTCTATAGTGGCTATATTATGAAAGCTAAAGATTATAGTGGTAGATAGAAATATTGAAATGAGTTTTCTGGGGTTTGGGGAGAGATGATGTTATCTCGGAGAGGCAGCAGTGAGCGGTGGTGTGAAGCCAGATCTTAATTCCCTGCCCAGGAATTGAAGCCGGGTAGCCTGGATGAAAACCAGGAATCCTGGCCACCAGACCCCCTGGCTCTTGCCCCCAGTGAAAAATGCATTTCTCACGGAGGCAAAAACTGTAAAAATAGGTACAAAGTTTATTATTAGTGACATAGCACAACAACAAGTGGGAGAACACACAGAGAAACGGTTGGTTTAGTTAAGATAGAAGCAAGACGGAGATACACACCCAGAGAGAAAGGTGTGGACGTCCTCCCTAATGAGGAGGCGTGCAGGAAAGAGGCCATTAAGTCATCTATATAGGTCAGTTCTTCTGAGTCTTTGTTTACCTTTGGCCAATTATCTGGTTTCTTTTTCCACACCTGCCCTGCCCTAGGACCCTCCCCACCATGCGTGCACATCTTTTTCCCAAGATGGATTCCAGCCCAGAGACCTATGGGGTGCCCTTAGCATCACATATTATGGGGTGGTTCCCCCTCCTTTTTGACCCCCAAGGAGCCTTTCTGCACATGTACAATGTTTCACTTGCCCCAAGGATGGGAAATATATGACCTCTTGATCCCATACTCAAACAGGGTTTAGCCCCTCTCTGTTCCTGCCATGACTGTTATCTTAAGGTGTCCACAGGAGACAAAGCCTGGCTATTTACCCTGTTTCTGTTGTTACTTCCACTTCAGAGAGCAAACAGGAGGCTGATTGTAATACCTAATATGGAGCCCACCTATCTCCTGTCTCAGGAAATGCAAACAGGAGGTTAGTTGTAAGTGTCCAGGCTGAAGTCCACTTTTTTCCTGCCTCAATGTGACCCTGGAGTCACAGAGTTCAAGTAACAGCACTTACAAACCAGAGACAAAGTAGGCAAATTACAATAATAGACAGCAGAGCAAATTGAGGTATCCAATGATATAATTTGTTGACATAATTGTCAATGGACTGTCTAGTAAAATATTGCTTATTCTGTATACTAAAAATTTTAGATCTGGTATTAGAGATCTAACATGAATTAACATAATGGAAAATCAGTGTCCCACATTGAATTTCCAGACGAGCCAGTTCACACATGCAGAGTCCCTTGAATGATGAAAAGACTGAATCCCCTTTAGGGACTATATTGCAAAGAGTATGTGCTTTAACTATTTCTCCTCAGCTTCCTTAAAGAAATATGTAGCACTTAACATGATAACTATGCTCGGGTGAAATCCAAAACAAAACAGGGATGTCTGGTGAGGCTATACATTTACAATAATCCCTGGATACCCCAAACACCATGGTGATCCATTGTCAGATAGGAAAATTATGAAGGTCAAATGATCGATAGAGTTGCAAGCTGAATCCATGTTACAATAGGTCTGGATGGTCTTTGATTTTCCCTCAGTTCCTGAATACATAGTCTTACTCTCCAACTGGCTGAAGGGACAACTGGCTTTCAGACACATACAATAAGCACACATACAATAAAGACACATACATAAATCACCTTTTCAAATTTATTTGCCAAAATTGTTTTAAGTGAAAGAAATCACAACTCAGTATTACTTAGGTCAGAACTGGTATTCAGAAGTGGGAAAATATGCACGTAAGTCCTAGGGCAGGATGCAATATAGCATCACTGGAAAGAATACTGTTTGATAGGGTACCTTGGGTTAAGGACAGTGGCAAAGTAGGGGTGAAGAGAGGTAATTTTATGTGAGACTTATATCTGAAAACATGTCCAGTTCTGTTATTTCAAAGATTACAAATAAGCAGTGAAAAATTGTTCACTATTCCAATAAAAGAAAGAAGAAGAAAATGTATGTTCTACTGCTAGAATGTCAAAGTTATTGTCCTTATAACAGAAGGATCATGAATTTGTAAACTGAAGGAGACCTTACTACATAAAGTTTTGGTTGGATACATAAACTATGAGTTTTCAGTAATTTGATATTATAGTTGCATAGTTACAATAATGTCTTGAGTTGTTGCTTTGGAAGATGGATTATGATGTATCTAATTGAGTTGAATCCTTTAGATAAATTCCATTAATTTGACTTACTGAACACTAAAGATTGTGTAATTTAGGTTTAAAAAGGCATTATCATACCAGTTATTATAGTTTATTCCAAGAGATATTTCATTTACCAGAGAGTGGAATACTAACCAGGACAAAAGGTCAAAGATACAATAGAAGCTATTATTTTCTCTTGCACAAGAGCTAGTGAGAATATGAATGTAGCTATCGCACTTCATTCCCTAGCTACACTGTGTTGCAGGGCCATGGTTGTATAGCTGAAATGAAGCATTGCCAGATATTTCACATGGTAAGGTCTTACACAACCTGATAAGTTATTAAGGAAACCTCATAAACTTCTTACATGAAAGATATATTGAGCAGTCCATCTTTCATATAGAGTATTTGGAATTGAAATATCAGCATGCATCCTGATCCCTGATCTCTGGACACGCTATTAATTATATTATCCAGATAGTATTTTTCCCACATGCTCCACAGCACAAGTTGTTTTTTTCTAATCAGAGATGTATTATTCAATATATTGAATAGCATATAATAGCATATAATATGCTATTCAAATATTGAATAGCATATAATATGATAAATCTTTGTAAAATCATACCCTAGAAATGGCAGCTCTTTCTTCAATGCCAATTTCATAAAGAGACAAGAACAGATTTAATCTTGAAAGTTTTAATCAAATCTGTGGGATGTCCTTAACCAGGCTTCTTTACTTGTCAAATTATATTCCTTCTCTATTCCTTCTTGGAGAGGGAGGTACTTGATTCCTGTGGTTCTTAATTGTTTCTTTCCAAACTTCAAAGGAAAATTAAAGACTTTTCATATCACTTGAGAAATATAAAATGTAGGCAAGATGAGCTAATAAATATTAATGCCATTAAAATAACAAACAGCAACAGGAACAAGACACTCATTTGTGCACCATTTAAATGCCATTTTTAATATATGTGCTTTAATACATTGCAAAAAGTCATATCACCTGTGAAATGTATTAAATTATCTTCATATGAGAACCATAGGCATTTTTGCAAATGCTCTAATATATTATTTTGTGAGGACTTGGCTTCCCTAAATAAAGTATTAGCTATTATATTAGCATAGTTTATGCAAATTTATATTCCAAATGCATGCAATTCTGAATATTATGAATCCAGTATTCTCTATGGTCAATGAGAATTATTAATAACATAAGGGCAGTGCCATTAATATATAATTGGCTTTTGCCAGTTTCATACAGATTACTTTCAATATAATATATGATAAAATCACTTTTTTTTTTTTTTTTTTTTTGCGGTATGCGGGCCTCTCACTGTTGTGGCCTCTCCCCTTGCGGAGCACAGGCTCTGGACGCGCAGGCTCAACGGCCATGGCTCACGGGCCCAGCCACTCCGCAGCATGTGGGATCTTCCCGGACCAGGGCACGAACCCTTGTCCCCTGCATCGGCAGGCGGACTCTCAACCACTGCGCCACCAGGGAAGCCCGATAAAGTCACTTTTGCTCTTTCAGTCAAGACAAATGCTATGTGGTTTTGTCAAGATAGATATATTTTATTTTTATTTTATGAAACTTTATTGTTTTTTATTCTGATATACAAAGTCCATTCTTTCATACAATATTTACTTCACTGACAATGAACAAAATAGATACCATTCCTAATCTTATGAAGGTTATACTTGGGTGGATATAAGAAACAATAAACAAATAAGACATAATAAGACAAGTCATGAAATAGTATTTGAAAAGAAATAAAATAAGTGGATAGAGAAATTCAAAGGTACAATAGATGTCTCTTGGACGATAGACATGGGAGGTATCTGTTAATATTTGAGCAGAAAATTTAAAAAGAAAATGAAAAATCATACAACACAGACTATTCCAGGAAGAGGAAGTGACAAGTGTAATTGCTGCAAGGTAGAAAAACACTTAGGGTGAATAAAGAAGAGCAAAAAAGTCAGTATGGCTGAAAAGTAAATGAAAGAAGGAGAAAAGGAAATTAGATATGGGAATAACAAAAGGCCACATTTTCTGGGATGCTATAGGCCACGTTAAGGAATTTGAATGTTATTCTGAATGAGATAAAACAGCATTGGAAGTTTCTGAGCCAAAGAATAACATTATCCAACACATATTTGCTGCCCATGGTGGAAGTAGAGGTCAAGAAAGGAATCAGGGAGAAGAATTAGAAGTCCTCTGGCATAATCTAAATCAAAAGTATGGTGGTTTATAACATGAAAGTAATGATAGAAATAATTGGGAAAGTTGAATTAAGGATATATTTTGATATAATAACAGTGGGATTCATTGATGTGTTGAGTATGAGGTGTGAATGAAGAATGAGAGGCATAAGATAGAAAAATAACTTGTCAAATTCACAAAACTAGTTAATGCATAACCAGCTTTGAACACAGGTAGCCTGGCTTCAGAACAGATGATTAAATTACATTTACTTAATGACCCTGCAACAATAATTATTTAACTATAGCTCATAGTTTTGTATGTCAAGAATTATGGAAATTCTTACCTGAATGATTTTTCTGCATCATGTGGCATTGAGTGATATCACTCAGTTCAGTTAGTGTATTATATGGTCTGAAGAGTCCAGAATGACTCCATTTATACTCCTGGTCCCTTGTTTGTGATGACAGGAAGGCTGGGGTTGCATGAGGCTCTCTCCCTCTTCAAGGGGTCTCCAAATTTCATGGCATCACTGCAGGAATGTAGTTGGGATCCATACATGGAGATACATGGCTTCAAGAGCAGTGTTCAAGAAACATTAAGAGGAAGCTGCTGGTCCAGGCTAGACCAGGCTGGCATAGCATTATTTCTGCTGTATCTCATTGGTCAAAGAAGATACAGAATGTGCCTCAGACTCACTCTTCCAGTGAGAAAATATCAAAGGATTAGTAGACATCTTCCCATACCCACAAATATTTATAAGTATTAAATTTTTTCAGAAACAATGCTGACTACTCTGTTTCTAGATTACCCAGTTAGGGTGGGTATTAATGCCTCTAACTGTAAAATAAAATTCAGAAGGATGTAAGTTTTAGGTTGGATGGGGGAAATTACTTTAGAATTAATATAATTTGAAACCACTTCAAGACCATTATATTCAGTACTTAAGTCCACCATTTTATAAAATATGGAGAGAAAGTGACTATATAGGAAGAAAATTGGAAATCAGGATGTTTCTTTCAGTTTATCTATTCATCACAAATATAGCGTTTTCATATCTGTAAGAAAAAAAAATAATTGCACCAATTTCTTATCAGATGTTGTATGGCTAAATTAAAGCTAGAATAGTGCAGAATCAGACTGACTAGTTTAGGATCTCATTTTCACCTTTAAATAACTGTGTGACTTTGGATGACTTACTTAGCTTTCCTAAGGCTGAATTCACACTTTTATAAAAAGACAGTAATAATAGTGCCTAAAATGTAGGCATGTCTACATTTGTTTTGGTAACAAAATTTAAATGAGCTAATAAATTCCAAGTATTAAATCCAGTGCTCAACAATAATGACTACTATTATTCACATATTCACACTCTCCCTATAATCAATTGGGTATCAAGAATAAATAGCTTGACAAAACAAAGAATGAATTTGACAAATTCATTCAAAAAATGAATGAAATGGGGCTTCCCTGGTGGCGCGGTGGTTGAGAGTCCGCCTCCCGATGCAGGGGACACGGGTTCGTGCCCCGGTCTGGGAAGATCCCACATGCCGCGGAGCGGCTGGGCCCATGAGCCATGGCCGCTGAGTCTGCAGGTCCGGAGCCTGTGCTCTGCAATGGGAGAGGCCACAACGGTGAGAGGCCCACGTACCGCAAAAAAAAAAAAAAAAAAAAAAAAAAAATGAAATGATTTTGACAAAAAACTATCAAGTTCAGTTCTTACCAGAAAACTCCTGTTGAAGTATATATGTGTATAATATATATATATATATCTCACACACATTTCTAGAGCATAAAAGATTATTATTTATTTATAGTAAGTAATCATTTTAGTTCCCCAGGCCCCAACTTCCTCTTTACCTGAAGTGATGAGAGGCAGATTATGTCACTATACATGCACGGGATTTTGTACTACAGGCAAGCAGCTCTTAAAAGATTAATCTGACTGGTTAAATAGAAGAGGAACAGCTGTCACTTCTTTTCTCTTGAGAAAGAGAGAGAAAGCTTTTGCTCCCTAGCGTAAACAGTTTAGCTTGGGAAGGATCCTAGGTTATTAACCTTGGAAAGATGAAAACAGTGTCTCTAGCTTTCCATCCTAGGGGATGTCCACATAGTTTCAGATCTCATACCTCCTTGAAATATAAACACCTCTGGAATGGTAAATGTCTATAGAGTTCTCATGAAACAGATATTCCATCATAGCATAACTTCTAAGGGCTTCTCTCTCAGTCCAGGTCCAAAGTTTTAGTAAAATTTGTTCAGAAAAAAAGCCCTAACTGAGGGGGCTTCCCTGGTGGCGCAGTGGTTGAGAGCCCACCTGCCGATGCAGGGGACAAGGGTTCATGCCCCGGTCCGGGAAGATCCCACATGCCCCGGAGCGGCTGGGCCCGTGAGCCATGGCCGCTGAGCCTGCGAGTCTGGAGCCTGTGCTCCGCAATGGGAGAGGCCACAACAGTGAGAGGCCCGCGTACCGCAAAAAAAAAAAAAAGCCCTAACTGAGCAGAAGGATACAAATATTTCTTGTACAGTACCACAATATTTTAATTCACCATGGATATTCTCCTAAATTTACAAAGAAATAACTTAGGTATTCTCAGTAAGATTTATTTCTTGCAATAACAAGTGAATATTATAAATTTTAGCTCTAACTGGTAAAATTGGTAAATTCTTTTTATTTTTTCTTTTATTTGTATCTTCTAAATTTTCTTCAATGACTATGTATTGTTAATTTTGAAATAACTAAAAAATATATATATTATTTTCTGGGTATTGCATAATATTTTTCTCCAACTTTTTTTCTAGAACCTAAGAAAAAACAGTTTGTAAACTTAATTGGTAAATATAATTTATGAAATTTCTATGCATTTTAATAATTCATGCATTTTCTATGCACAAATAAGAAACTTTTGGCATTTTTTCCAATAGCTGTTAACATTGTTATATGCAGTTTAATATTTTATGCACATCTCTTCATCTCAGTGTATTCAAGTTGGGTAGTAAATGACCCTGCCCTGCATTCAGGCTCAAGGCAGCAGAGTTACTACTCACTAAATACGTCAAGATTCTTTACTATTAAAAGTTCACATTGTATGCTATGTCATTGCATATAACATTGTATGTATGTAGTTTTCAGGAGACTACGAAAGGGGGAGAACTTCAGTAATTCAAAGCCTCCGTGACTAAAAATGAACACTCACTTTGGAGACTTTTTAAAAGTTAACTTATATTTAGACTCTTCCCATACTCTCCTCTTGGGAATTATTTCCGCATAAAGAGGTGTTTCCAAATAAGATAAAATAAGATTTCCAAATAAGATACTTATATACATGTGTTCTTGCCAAAAATCTTGTAGAATATAAGAATTGGAGCTTATCAACTTTAGTCTGAAAGCATCCTTTTAAAGTGTCATTTGATCCAGCCATGTACCAAATATTGGATAATAATATTCATAGCCTAAGTAATTATTCATTGTATATGACCCATTCTTGGGGTAATGAGGCACAGTTATTGTCTATGGCCTTAGTGTACAAAGCTCTCTATATAACTTCACACTTCATCAATGATATCATGTGAAAGGTAAATCCAGTCCTTCTGCAAAAACAATCCATCAGTTGTCCTTGCTTAGGAGCAGCTTTCACAGTTTCTTTCATTGATTTTTACAAAATTGAGAATACCTTGTAAGTATTTGTTTTCACTGTAAATTGTGGACTTTATCCCAAACTATTTAGGCAGCAAACTCCAGATATTATCCCAATTCTGGACATAGACCCTAAAATGAGCAAAGAAACAGCCCTAAATTTGTTTTGAGTAGAGATTATGCATGCTTGACCATTATTCTTACAAACTAATAGCAGAGAAATTTTAATTTCTTGTTCCTTGATCCTTACTAATATGCATTTGAAATCATTCAGAAAACCCTCTTTAGTAAGGAACTTGGGAAGCTATACTGTAGCTGTCAGATGACCAATTGCATGGAAAATTGAAATAGATGAGAAAAAGTGTTTCCACTGAATTATTTTGCACCAGAGTGTGGTAATCACCTTGGTAATGTTAGGCTAATGCCCTTCTTTTCTCCATTACCTTCCATCAACTTCCATCATGCTTCGCTTCCTTTCCAGGACTCAGGGTGGCTCTCACTCCTCCCTATACCAATTTCATTTGGTACCAGTCCATTTCACACCATTTCAACACTTTGTTCTCATCAGTTTTTGCTCACTATCTTTTCAAATATCATATATTACAAGTGAGCTATACTACTATTTCATTTCCTCATTCATGTATTTAAAGCATTCTCGAAATTCATGAACAAGGAAAGAGTACATAATAAAAGAGACCTTAAAATGAGTAGAAAAATTAGAAATGCCTGTTAAAATAACACACCAAGTCAAAAGGAAAAATTTCACCTATCCTACTTAACACTTCAAAATCAGGTTATATTAGAGAGTAGATGGAAGCCTATTGATCCTTTAGACCTGTGTTCAGACTACTCACTTTATCCTTTCTAGTCCATAGGCAATCTAATAGGGTATTCCAATCCTTAGTCCAAATCCCATGATAGAAAACAAAAATCCTTTACCCCTAAAAGAGAAGCTAGAAGATTGTGTTAAATTTATGTAACTAATAAACAAATCTTATGTACTACATTGATTTATTGATCAATCATCTAATGACTACCTAAATGTGTCAGAGAAATATATTTGACTTGAGAATACAAAAATGAATAAAACATAATCATCATCCCTTTGTCTTATAGTCTAGTGTAGGATTAAAATATTAAAATATACTACATCTGCATTTACTTGTATTATCTGATTGTTAAATGTAATAATTTCATGTTTCTCAACCAGATTGTAAACTTCAAGAATAATTCTTTTAAATTATGTGTATGTTACTGATACCATGACATACTTCCATCTCTTCCAACTGCCAGGATAATATAGTTAAGGGCAGAGAAAGCTGCAGGACACTTTAATGGGAAACATAGAGCCAGTGAAAATGGCAGGAGTAATATGATTTTCTAAATACTTCAGAAATTAGAATATATTCTCCATATTTACCTAGTCTAGGCTTTTCTTCCTGTGGCAATAATTTCTTAGTACCTTCATAATTCAGGATATATATTCAGGAAAGCAATCCATGTTCTATAATCATAAATTTGGAGCTGTTTTTCAGAGTGTTTAAAAGACAAAAATCTCATTTACCCTTATTAGTGATTTTTATTTCCTTGTATGTTCTTTGTATTTTGTGATCTCTAGTACAAACCGATTTGCAATGTAAGATTTTCCATGTGGTTATTTGGCATATTGAAGGATGTCTCAAAAACACAGTAATGCCCTCTTCAATATCCTACATATATCCTACCTATTACTAGAAGAAATTAAAAATTATATCAGTTATACACAGGTGATAGATAATAGGTGAAGGACATACACATTTATGCCCTAATTTCAAAGGAAATTATAATATTCTCTAAAATAAAATAAAGCCAGATATCGGTGGGAAGTTTATAACCTACTGGAAAAGACCTACCCATTAGCAAAGAGAGAGAAATAATATGGAAAATACAGAGTAAATGATAATGCAAGAGAAGTCAGAATGGCAGATCTGAGATTAAGCATTTCACTCTGGTTTTCTTTTATCAACTCTAATTTTTAAGCTTCTTGTGCTGGATTATCATTTACCAACTCAATATCACCCCTCTCCCTTCTATATTCTCTAAAAAGCTGTACAAGAAAGTGAGAAACAAAATTTTCTAGAATCTTTTTTCCTTGAATCTGGACTAGTTTCCCAAGAAGAGGAAATCCCCAGAGATTTAGAAGGCATTACAAAAGAAGGGTCCATACTGTTTTTCAGTGGCAATAGTAGCTTACTTTTGAGCAGAGATGAGATCCACAAGAGCGACCTAGTGAGGAATTGAGAACAACTTGAAGTTTGCGAGCATTGCTATCAGCTTCCTAGAGATTCTTTAGACTGGCAGTGGCCTTTCACAAGATCTGGTGAAACACAAATCTTGGTGCTATAAACTGACTGGTGGTATCTGATTTCTTCCTTTGCTCTTCCTAGGATTGTGAAAGCACCAACTTCCTTATATTAAAATATTTAATACGTAGACTATATCGAGTGGTTTCTGTTTTCCTGAAGGAACTGTGATTGAAGGGTAATAGACTATTATTGATGAATAACAGATGAACTATCAAGACAGAAAAAGGCATGGATGGATCTTATATGCATATTTCTAAGTGAACAAGCTCAAAGCTCTACACACTATATGATTCCAACTAGAATACAAAATTTTGGAAAAAGTAAAATTATATAGGTGATGAAAAGGTCAATGGTTTGGGTTAAGGAAGGAAGGATTTGGGATAAGGAAGGAAGGTTTGAATAGGGGAAGTTCAGGGGATTATTTTTAGGGCAGTGATACTACACTTTATGATATTCTAATAGTAGTTATATGACTGTATGCATTTGTCTATACCCATAGAATTTTACAATATAAAGAGTGAACCTTAATGTAAGCAACTTAAAATCATTTTGGAGAGTGGAGGATTCCAGGATAGAATGAAGAATGTGACTCATCAATCTAACTGTATTATACATGTATGAAATAACTTCACTGAAGTAGTTAGGGGACATATGCACTGGTATAGGTATTTATGAAATGAGTGGAATCTGTAAAGCTAAAGATACAAAAAAAGTCACCAACAAGAAAAACTGCACATAATCATTGTAGTTGATATAATCATTTCCCATGGTATATGGGGTTAACAATTCTGATAATGCTCTTCATGTACATTAGATTTGAACAATTAAGCAAGTGGATGGTGGATGGCAGAAGTAAGGTATCTCACACAGTGGAGTTTTCAGATAAGCATGGGGAAAGAGGCTAGAATGATTCACATGGTAACGAATTCGAGTTGGAGACCTCAGTATTCAATTATATTTAGCTTAATGTAGATACAGATGGTTACATATAGAAATATTTATAGATATGTGTATATACCCTAGTTAGTGTACACAGGTATATTTCCTTGCTCTGCCAGTTGAGAGGACCTAAAAACAAAGAAGCCTCAGTGGCATAAAGAGTACCCACCACCCTAATCTTGCTCTCTAATTCTATTCTCAAATAAAAAGAACAAGCCTCCTTGGAGAAATGGCTGATTCTATGTAAAGTCCGTATAGAAGATGAGTCTGGAGTATCTTGTAGTGTCAAAATATAAGAAAATGCTAAAAAACAAACAAACAAAACATACAATGATGTGATTACCAAAGGGACGCAGGAGCCAAGAGAAGAGTTCCCAATGACTAACAACTTGAGAAACACAATGAATAATATAATATTGGATTATAACCCAAAGTATAAAATAAATATCTATAAGTTCATACTGATATAATTAAAGAAATAAAAATAATAAATGGAGGGGAAGAAACAACTCTGTTCAGAATTTCAAGTTATTTATGCAGACACACTGCCCTTAAGGAGGAGGAGCATAATGCCTCACTCGGGAAGTACGGGCTGTGCATAGTAACTTCCATACAGACTACAGCATAAAGGGGTTTAAAAAGAGTAATCTACAGTAGCAAAACCTGACAAGCACTACCTCTGCTGGGTGATCAAGGTCCATATCAACACTAATAAGTCATTTTGATAGTATGTACCCTTTTTTTTCTCTCCCATTTTCTTTTAATCATATTCCAGTACCCATGGTTTAATTATTTTAACTTCATCATATGCTCTAATATCTAGCAGTGGTTTTTCACCCACATTCCTTTGTTTTAAAAACAGTTCTTAACTGTATTTCCTATTTTAAAGAAATAAACCAAAAAAGTCCCATTGAAATTGTTAGCATTTCCAAGTTGATGTCATCCACATCTTCAGGGCTCCGATTGTTAAGTGACTGACCTCATATTTTATACTATTTGCTTTTTCCCAAAGAAAAAAACATCAATTTGGCAAGCATTGACATATTTCAATGTGTGATGCTTTCATCCAGCACTTTAGCATTTTTGTCCATTGATTCAGCTTCACCAGCACAATTATTTAACACCCACACTGCCAAGCCCTGTGCCAGGAGCCAGAGATATTCTTTTATATCACTCGGTAGAGTTGTTGCTGTTGTTGTTGTTGTTTTGACCTTTAATATATGATGTGATGAAATGACACTTTAAATCCAGTCTAATAATGATGAAATATAGGAGAAAAATTCCATTTGGGGGACATTCTATAAAATACCTGACCAAAATTCCTCAAAACTTGCAAAGCCATCAAAAACAAGGAAAGTCAGAAATTGTCACAGCCAAGAGATGCCTAAGGAGGCATGATTAGTAAATGTGGATACACTGGATAAGATCCTGAAACAGATGAAGGACATTAACTCAAAAGTAAAAAAAAAAAAAAAAAAAATCTAAGTATTTTCTTTAGTTAGTAATAATGTATTAATACTGGCTCATTGATTCTAACAAATGTACCATACACATATAAGACGTTAATAATAATTCTCTGTACTATCCTTGAAATTTTTCTATCTAAAACTTCTAAAATTAAAAGTTTATTTTGAAAACACAAATACTAAACTGACAAGTATGTAGTCAAACAAAGGACTACTTCATCTATGGTATTTTTTATACTCCTTTTCATAAGTATCTTTGGTCTCAGAATAAACATGTGACTAACATTATGCATGTCCCAACGATATACACAGCCTATCACTTTACACAAAAATTTACAAATCAAAGATGGGAGATGGTGAAATCCACATAAAACAAAATTTGAAATATATATCCAGGGAAGAATAATACAAAGATGAGATTAAAATACAAAACTCAGGTTTCAGATCATTGGCCTCTTAAATAACAATGCAATTTAGCATTTTCAGGTTACTTTATTATTTAGATTACCTATCATATACAGCACATAACTTTCCAAGAGTTCTTCTAGAAGAAGCAAATGCCATGTAATGTACATGTACATGGTACATGTACCATGTAATGTACATGGTTAAGTACTTTAGGGAAATAAAATTGTTACAATTCTGTATCCTACTTTTGGAAGGTCATTACATATTGGTTTAATAAAATTTTTGATAAATGTGACAATAGAGAACTGCATTGAACAACTATGACTTTATTTTCCCAATATTTCCCAGAAATATTTGATCATGTGCATCTGATTTTTTTCATAAAGCCTGTAAGTTTCTTACAAAATTAATGTATCCATAAATATATGGCAAAAATAAAAAGTCCTACAATTTTGTTCATGAATAAAAGGACTTGATCATATTAAATCAGAATTCAAATATGAAACATCTCAACTCAGCATCATACTGGTTCTTGTATTTTCAACGTAAAAGAGAAAGCATTCTAAGAAACAAACAAAAAATAAGTATTGACCAATGTTTTAAAACCTTGAAGCAGTTCCATTTTGAATGAAAATAACATGTTATTTAGAAAATTATCTGTATTAAATCAATTTTATGATTTGTTTCCATTTTAGTGTTCTATGAAACTATTTTATTGCATTTTTAGGAAAGTGTGATTTCTGGAATAAATGATGGATGAGCAAGACTTTATGTCCTATAATTATACCTATTATAACAGAACCTCAATATTAAATAATCAAGTTTACTATATTCATAGTAAGTTAGCCTAAGGCTATAAGAAAAAATTAAACTGGGCAGCAAATTGATGTGGTTTTTGTAAGATAATACATTTCACAATTTCTCTAAGAAACTATTGCTCTATTACTGAAAAAGCAGAGAGGAAAAAAACTCCTCAAATTCTGAAACCAATATACTAATGCAGATTTATGTGGAACAAAAGTCAGATTTCCTTCAGGCTAGACCTAATCACTGTGGGATGAAAAAATATATTGAAAGGATATTCATAAAATATTTTCTTCATTATGTTTTTCCTGTGGGATTGTTCAAAATGTTTAATGCTTTTATACATTGCTTTGAAGTTTTAATAAAACATTTTCCAAAAGTTTTCCTAACTTTACATTGTATAAGATAATACAAATTTCTACTTAATAAGTGATTTCCTGAGGTTGGCCATTACTGAACATTTGAGTACCTGCTCTATTTAAACCAAATAGTCCTGTAATCCTGAAAATCCAAAGTACCATTCTGGCAAATGGTGAAAAACAAATGAACAGTTTTCAAACAGTGAAAAACAGATTCATATTGAGAAATTTATATCTCTTTGGGATGGTCAAAAATGTCAAGAGGGGCTCCCCTGGTGGCACAGTGGTTGAGAGTCCGCTTGCCGATGCAGGGGACATGGGTTCGTGCCCCGGTCCGGAAGGATCCCACGTGCCGCGGAGCGGCTGGGCCCGTGAGCCATGGCCGCTGAGCCTGTTCATCAGGAGCCTGTGCTCCGCAATGGGAGAGGCCACAACAGTGAGAGGCCCACGTACCGCAAAAAAAAAAAAGTCAAGAGAAGGATTTCATTGTCAAATTCCAAAGAAATGTGATGTTACCCATTCAAGAGAGCAAATCTTTCTACCACACACTACTTATGTCACCTTAGACAAGTTATTAAAATATTGTGAGCAGTCTGGTCCCTCGTTACTGTTCCCAGGGAAAAAAAAAAAGGACTGGAAAATGTAGTAAGGGTGGAAACTGACATGATTTGTAAACATTTTAGTGACATCATTTATTCTGTGCTAACCACAGGACTCATGTAATAATTAATGTGAAATTTCAGGTCAAGCTCAAGGGAGTGAATTTTAACACACATTTTAATATAAAAAATATGATCATATATGAGAGTAGTCTCATGATATATATAATTTTAGTCCTTGATGAAGAGAGAAGGAAATTAACTGATTAATTACTTTGGATATCTCAAATGAAGGCCTTAGTAAACAATTATTTTAAAGATTGTTTTTTATAAAATCTTTTTAGTTGTATAGATTTTTTATTAGTAAAAATTCTGAAGTTTGACAATGCCAGATGTTGAAGAGACTGTGAATTAAATTATCCCCTTTAAGGAACAATTTGGCATGATCTTGTAAGCCTAAACATTCACATCACCTATAAACCACAAATCAGTTCTTAAGAACACAACAGGAGAAATTCTTGCACATCTGTAAATAAGATGGGCATAAAAGTGTTCATAATAGCACTGTTTCTAATAGGAAAAAACAAGGGAATACTCCTCCAAAAGGTAATTGGTAGAGATTTCCCAAAAGTATTTTGAATTAAATAAGCAAATATCAGAAGTTTACATAAAGCATATCTTTTTTTAAAAGATCAAAAAATAAGCAATAGCATATTTAAGGAAACATGTATGTGGTAAAATTATCTTTAGAGCAATATGAAAAATCCACTATTTTTCAAGCAATATTAAAATTTCTTCTTAAGTATCCAGGATGTAGGGATGAGAAGGAAGTGGAGGAATAGTATAGGGGAGGAACAAATAGGTAAATAAATGTAAGGTATTGTTAACATTCTAGTTAACAAACATTCATAAACAATGAACAAATAAAAAAATAAGTAAAAAGTTGGTCATCAACTGTATGATTCCAACTTTGATGTCCTGCAAAAAGCAAAACTGTGAAGGCAGTAAAAAGATCAGTGATTGCCAGCAGGGAGAAGGAAAAGAGGAGAGATGAATACACAAAAGTACAGAGGCTTTTAGAGCAGTGAAAGTATTCTGTATGATACTATAATGGTGGATACATGGCATTATAGGTTTGTCCAAACACATAGAATGTACATCAACAGGAGTGAACCCTGGTGTAAACTATGGACTTTGAGTGATAATGATGTGTCAGTGTAGATTCCTCAGTTGTGACAAGTGTACCACTCTGATGAGGTAGATTGATAGGGAGGCTGTGCATGTGTGGCGGTAGGGAGTATCATGGGAGCTCTTTGAAATTTCCTCTCAATTGTGCTGTGAACCTAAAACTGCTTTAAAAAATAAAGTCTATTTGAAAGGAAGGAAAAAAAATGAGTCATCCTATACCAAGAGATGTAATAATACATATTGAACCTTTCATTAAGATTAATTCAATTTTGAGTAACCTACCTCCAGTTTTTAAAAATCAGCAGAATAATTTACTAAATTATAAATTGAAAAATAAAATCATATGATTATCTGAAAAATGCGGAAAAAAATTAAATCTTTTTTTATGAAAGAAAAAAACACTTGGCCAACTAGGAATAGATGAGAACATCTTTTATATTATAATTGTTATGGTATCATACAGTTTAACTCAAACTTAAGTTTGAAATATTTATATCATTCTCTTTAAACTCATGAAGGAGACACTATCACTACATCTATTAAACATTATATTATATATCCAATTCAGTAATTTAAGACAAACAAAATAATTCAAATATATAAGGGTAGGAAATAAATAAACATTTTATGTTTATATAAAAATATCAAATCCTCTCAAAACTATTGATAGCAAACTATTTTCCCAGAAATGGAATCAAAATTATGGAAACTTGATGTGTGAATGAAGTGACAAAGGAATAAAAAATAACTCGCTGCCCCATACCATGGACATGTATCAATTCCACTTCAATTTAATAATCTGAATTTGAAAAGAGAAACTTTAAAATATTTGGAAGAATGTAAGTATAGACAAGAGAAGGAATCTTAACCAAGGTCCAAATAGGACAGATCTAGCAAGAAAAATATGAATAAATTTAACAACATTATAATAATAACTTTTCTGCATAAAATGATTATTAAACATCAAAATAAAAGCTGAAGACTTAGCAAAGATATTTACAATGAATACAATAACAGAACATTAATTTCCAAAATATATAGAATAATCACTAAGATCAATAAAGGCAAATGGCCCAAAAGAAAGGGAGCAAGCAATGAAGAAGTTCATAATTAAAAAGATTATAAATATAGTAGGAAAGGAAATAAAAATCAAACCACAGTTAGATACTTATATCTAGCAAATTGAAAAAAATAAAATAAAAGCTGACAGTTCCTGCTGCTGCCAAGAATGTTGAGTAATTGAACCTGTTTTCCACAGATCTAGAGAGTATACCAGTCTGGAGAGCAATTTGGCAAGATTCAGTAAATTTTAACAACGTGCATAAAGAAATTCTTGGAAGACGGCAATGTGACGTAGGTTTTTAATCTCTTTGATTCCCTTTGTATAGAACAGTGTAAAAAGGAAAACATAACCCATCCCCCCAAAATTTATGGACAACATCAAAAATAAAAACTAACTGAAAATGTATCCCCGTGAACCCCAAAATACAGTGGATGGAGAGAAATCACCTACAGCTTTAAGGCATCCATTATATCAGCAGGGAGAAGAAAAGTGCGTCTGCCAGAGCTGAGAACATACAGTCAAAGGTACTCACTAAAGAGCACAGAAGGCCAATCATTGGAGAATAGTAGCTGCAGCTGGAAGAACTTTGCACATCCACAAATAATCGAAAGGGTTCTGAAGCAAGATATGAAGGAGCTTGTATTTGTTATCTACTGCTGCATAACAAATTACCATGATCTTAGTAGGTTAAAATAACATACCTTTATTATCTCACAGTTTCTGTGTGTCAGGAGCCTGGGGGATGTAACTAAGATGCATCCTTCACTTAAAGGTCTTAGAAGGCTGCTATCAAGATGTTGGCTGGTCAGTCTACATCCTCATCTGAAGCCTCTACTGGGAAAGAATCATTTCTAAGCTTACTAAAGTTGTTGACAGAATCCATTTATTTGCAGGTTTAACACTGAGTACCCTAGCTTCTTACTGGCTGTCTCCTGGAAGATACCCTAACTTCCTTGCAAAGTGGACCTCTAGGAATGGCCTCTTCTTCAAAGCCAGGCAGGGCAGAGGCTCTAGAGCAAGTCGGCTAGTAAGATGGAGTTCTAAATAATGTAACATTATCACAAGGAATGGCATCTCCTTTTTTCTATAGTCTACTGATTAGAAAAAAAATCACAGTTCTGGGCTTCCCTGGTGGCGCAGTGGTTAAGAATCTGCCTGCCAATACAGGGGGCACGGGTTCGAGGCCTGGTCCGGGAAGATCCCACATGCCGCAGAGCACCTAAGTGCATGCACCACAACTACTGAGCCTGTGCTCTAGAGCCCGCGACCCTCAATTTCTGAAGCTCCTGTGCCTAGAGCCCATGCTTCGCAACAAGAGAAGCCACTGAAATGAGAAGCCCACGCATCACAAAGAAGAGTAGCCTCCGCCTGCCACAGCTAGAGAAAGCCCGTGTGCAGCAATGAAGACTCAATGCAGCTGACAATAAATAAATAAATCATTTTAAAAAGTCAGTTCCTCCCACACTCACAGGGAAAGGATTACACAAAGGTATGACATGGTGCGATGGGGATTGTCATAGGCCACATGCCCTCTCTGTCCATGACAGGGCTAAAGCAAAATAGCCACTGCAGCTATTTTCAAGATCAAAGCCCCATACTGAAAAAAAAAGCCTGAGCGATATTGATTTCAAATTTGGGACAAATAAAATAGAAATAAAGAAAAAATTGCTAGGGGTAGAGGAATAAAAAAGATGATCTCAGAGAATATGAAGCCATATGTTTTTAACCTTTATAGACACAAAAACTATTTTTAAACATTTCTCCCTTCTACCAATTCAGACAAATTAATTTTGTATGAAAATAAGCAGCAAAGTATCACAGTCAAATTTCACTTGAAGTCATTATAAGACAAAAGAACATAAGGAGCTAAATAATATCCTTACAGGAATTTTTGAATTACTGAAAAATTTATGCATAAAACAGATGAAAAGTATAAACTAATATTTTAAAATTACCTAAAAGTTATTAAAAAATGATAAAATATATCAAAGAAAAACTGCATTATAATTAGATAAATGGCAAACACTGATAAAACTCAGGAAAGAATAAGTTATAAAATAGTAAAAAAACATATTTTAGAGTGGAGACAAAGCTAGAAAGAAAATAAACAGAATAGATGCTGATTTAAAAAGCAAAATGTTAAAAAGAGTAAATTTTTAAGAAATGAATAGAATTGAAGACATTCAAAGAGTTTGAGAAAGAAATTAGTACAGAAAAGATATCTATCATAATGCAAAGGAAGAAATCCCAAAGAAATGTATCATAATCCCTAGTATGTACACACTCAGTAACATAACTTCAACTGCATGAAGCAGCAATTGGCAAAACTAAAAGGAGAAATTTTAAAATGTACAATTAGACTAGGAGACCTTAATATACTATCACAATAGCAATTAGAATATCAGACAAAAACCTCAGTAAGAATATAGATTGTAATTAACAATGTCAATAATTGATATACATAATGTAATTCAATTTACATTATTGAGATGTATAAAACTGCATATTAAAAAATAACTGATTATTTTTAGTTGAATATTGAAAACTTAGCAAAATCTATATTATAGGCAATGAAGATAGCCTCCAAAGTTTTCAAATTATTTAATTCAGAGTACTGTTTATGACAAAATTGAATTAAGCTAGAATACAATAACAAGATAGCTAGGAAATTTGCATTTAATTTGAAACTAAATAAAGGGCTTCTAAATTTATGCATCAAAGAACTAAAACTGAAAATTTAAGTTTGAGGTGAATTTTAAGTGAAAGAAAATAAAACTACATGTATTATAATGTGGGAAGCAGCTAAAGGCATACTTAGAAAAAAAATTTAGTTACATTCACTGTTAGAAAAGGAGAAAGGCTAAATGTCAGGGACTTAAAGCTTTCACTCTGGAATAGAAATTAAAATCTAATAAATGTAGATAAAAATTAATAATAAAAGAGCAAAAGTAAATAAAATAGGAAAAATAATTTTAATAGAGAAAATGAAAAATCAAATACCCCTAGCAAGGTTAAGCAAAATAAAATAAGAAAATATACAAATTGTCAATAACAGGAATGTAAAGGACATCTCACTACAGATCCTACAGACATCAGTAAGATAAGAGGATATTAAAAAAATTTTATACCAATACATTTGACAGTTTGGGTGAAATAGACAAGTACCCAGAAAAATACAAGTGACAGAATCAACAGAAAATCTTGCTGGTTGTATATCTATTAAAGAAATAAAAACTGTTATTTAAAATCTTTCCCATAGAGAAATCTCCAGACTAAAATAGCTTTACCAGTGAATTAGTTCAAACATCTGTGGGAAAAATAACACTAATCTTACAGTTTTAAAGTACCCTTACTGCTTTAGAAATAGAGGAAATATTTTCTCTTTTTATAAGGAAAGTACAACCTTGATTTCAAAACCATAAAAAGATCTTAAGAGAACATGATCTTAGAGAACAGTATTCCCCATGGATATAGATGTAAAAATGCTTAAGAAAATATAAATAAGTTAAATCAAGCAATATATTTAAAAAGATATATCACACAACATGATTCTAAAAATGACTAGTATCCTTAACATATAAGTATATTCTATAAACAAACAAAACAAATAGAAAAGTTAATAGAATATATGCCAAAGACTAGAGCAAACTATTGCATAAAAGGGTACCTCTGATAGGTCAATAAACACACGAGATACCAGTATACACCCAGCAGAATGGCTAAAATGGAAGAAAAAATACCAAGTGTTGATGAGGATGCAGAGAAATTGCAATTCTTATAAAGTAGGAGCATGATATTGGCAAAACCACTTGGAAAATTCTGTAACAGTGTTGACTAAAGTCAAATATAAACATACACTGTGATACAGCAGTTATATTTCTCAATGTAAGTATAACAGAAAGACATTCATGTGTTCACCCAAAGATGTGAATTTTCAGAACAGTATTTATATTGGGTGCCATATGCAAACTATCCAAATAGTAAATGTCTACCCGACTGTGGAATTGATAAATTATGTGAAGTATATTCACACACCAAAATAGCATAAAACGGGAAAGAACAATCTATAATTCAGCACTCAACAATATGGCTGAATCTCACAAATACAAAATGTAGGAAGACAGAAAAGAGTTTAAGCTGTATTCATCCATTTATATAAAGTAATTCAGAGTATTAGAAATCAGGGACAGTGGCTACCTTTCAGGGAGTTGTGCCTGGAAAAGAAACATGAGAGGAACTTCTGTGTTCCTGGCAATGTTTTGTTTCTTGATCTAGATGTGAAATACACTGTTCATTTTATGAATTTGCAGTGAGTTGTACACCTGTGCTAACTTCTCTGTTCTATATTATTTGTCACTAGAAAGCTAAAGAAATGGCCAGTGACTGCATAGTGAATGCAGCCTGTTGGTCACCTGGCCTATGCAAATAGAAGGAAAATACAAGCCAACGTAATTTTCAAATATCTGCTGAATTCAGAATTCTTTTAGTAAACTGAGTTCACATTATAAGTTACCCCAGTTCTGATTGACTATCCTATATTTAAATCTCCAATATAAAACTCATGCTCATTATTAAAATTGATTAATAATTGTGATGATTACATAAGAAAACATATATAAATCCCTTAGTCCAATGTTTGGAACGTACGAAATATAGTGTCTGCCCCATAGAGTTTATTTCATTCCCAACTTAAAGAGGTTTGCAATCATTTGTGTAAACTGAAAATCCAGGGTACATAGACAATTTTAACATACACACAATTAAATATCCTTGGAAGCCATCACAGAGCTTTGATGTCAGCTCCCTGGATGCTCCCTGTATACTCCAGCTTGCTCAATTCATTTTGTCCTTTAAAATTTAATGAGAGTTGGCTTGAATTCTCATATGTAGCCAACATTTCTGAATTCTTACTTTTACTGAGTTGTCCGTGCCCACTCTGTTCATGTTTTAACTTTCCTGTATATTTTAACATACTAGATATTTCACTTCTCCCTTTGTTCCTAACATACCACTAATTCAGTGATAAAAACTTCGTTATACTTAGGTATGAGCAATCCAAAATTCAGAGTTTATAAGACTCTATAATGTTGTTCTGTAGTTGAAATAGAGTTTTAAATGTTAGCAAGGGCCTGATTTGATTTGGAGAGGATGGAACACTGACAAGTAGCCATAAAGCTTCCCATGAAATAATCAGGAATATTGATTCATAAAAATGTCCTACATAGGAGCAACAAAATGAATGAAGACATAGGATTAGATGAGTTTTACTTTAGAGTTTAGCAAGATATAAAAAAATAGAGATAGTTAAGTATAGACTTTGCAGGTTGTGAAAAGCCCTACAGAATATAAGTAGACAAAGATAGCCTCAAAAATTGTAGACAGAGACTTATCTTCTGGGTCCTGAGCTTCTTCACATGTGGACAATTTCTCCTTGGTGGCACATTTTCCTCTGCCTATTTTCTGTCTCCACCTCCTGTCAATCTCAATATTATCAAGCTCTCATCAATGCCATCCATACAATTAGATTTTACCTCACATGCAGATAAAAGCTACTTAGAGGATTAATCTCCCAGGACTACTTGCATTTTGCAATGTATTACCTCTTTTAATGGGTGATACTCTAAAGGTGAAAATATTCACTTTCGACAGTAATAGAAGAAAGTATCAGCACCCTAAAAATTAGATAATATAATCAATAACCTATTCTGAATCCAAAGACCAGGATGGCCCTCAATAGAAAGTTTATGTAAGAACTTATGCATTAGAAATTAGTTATGAAACTTTAATAAAGAAAGCAAAGCATTATTTGTTATATGTTGAATTTTGTTCCCCTCCTGCCAAATTCCTATGTTGTCTTAAGCAGCAGTACTTCAGAATGTGAACTTATTTGGAAATAGGGTTGTTGCAGTTGTAATCTATTATCTTAAAATGAAGTCATTACATGGGTCCTGATGCAGTATGACTGGGGTCCTTGTGTAAATGACAGATTTAGACATAGAGATGACACTGATACAGAGAAAACTCCATGTGAAGACTGCAATTATTCTGGCACAAGCATTGGGACTACCAGAAGCTGGGAGAGAGACCTGGAACAGATCCTTCCCTGGCAAATTCAAAGGGAGTAAGACCCTACCAAACACCTTGATCTTGGACTTCTAAGCCTCCAAAACTGTGAGACAATACATTTCTCTTGTTTAGTCACTTAGTTTGTGGTACAGTAGTCTCCCCTTATCAACAGTTTTTCTTTCCATGATTCACTTACATACAGCCAGTTGCAGTCCAAAAATATTAAATGGAACATTTCACAAATAAACAATTTATAAGTTTTAAATTTTGTGCTGTTCTGAGTAATATGATGAAATCTCACACCTTGCTGCTCGGGATCCCCAACCGTCAGCATCTGTCTGCTCCTGACATGCAACCACCAACATCAACCATTCATCATCAACATCGTCATGGCTCAATGATGCAGAATCACCCAAAGTGGACGATCCTCCTTCTGACATGTCGTCAGAAGGTCAGTAGTAGCCTAACATTACACATGATGCCTAAATCATTCACCTCACTTCATCTCATTATGGAGGCATTTTGTCATTTCACATCAACACAAGAAGAAGGGTGAATATAGTACAATGAGATATTTTGAGAGAGTGAGAGAAAGACCACATTCATATAACTTTTATTACAGTATATTGCTATAATTACTCTAATTTATTATTAGTTATGTTGTTAATCTCTTAGTGTATCTAATTTATAAATTAAACATCATCATAAGTATGTACAGATAGGAAAAAAAATAATATATACAGGGTTCAGTACTATTTACAGTTTCAGGCATCCACTGGGATCTTGGAACTTATCCCCTGCAGATAATAAGGGACCACTATACTTTGTTACAGTAGGTTTAGCTGTAATATAGTATTTTATTTTCAAATTAACTTTTATGTAAACTTTATTCAAAGGCTAGAAGATAGGAGTAGGTGTGTAAGGGATTGAGAATACGTCCTCACATATAAGACTGTTACTCTATTCTACGTGGAAAAGGGCTTCAAAATGAATTTTCTCTCTGGGAAAAGAACTAATTGTGATGTTGTCTTTTCTCACTCTTTTGATGTATGAGATATGCATCAAGAGTAAGATTGAAAAATGTCATAAGCTAATGTATCTCTTATGGAAACAAATAATGAATGCACCTAATTAGATCGTCTAGTAGACTGAGAAAGACTATCACATCAAAAGACTTCTAACCCCTACAGCAGATAAAAGCTTCAATTCTAGAGAAATCTAGATAGATAGAGGCCATTGGCACAGATAGGCCTAGAGCTAACTAAAAAGTCATTAGGTTAGGTGTTTCCATATTATCAGTGCGGGGGGGGGGGAGGGAGATGAATGGGAATATACTAAATGATAAGTAATATAACTGTAACCTTAATAGTGTTAATAACTGTTTGTCATGGAAATGCTCAGTATGTGTGGGTAAATATCAATTATAAAGCATTGGAATTAAATGATTTAAGAAGTAAGTAGCAGATTTTACCTTTAGATTAATGTTTTTAGATTTAATTTAATCTCTATAATTTGATTACATGCCATGCTACTATTAAACAGTGTGACATGATTATAGAAATTGGAAGAAGCCAGGTACATACCATAAGGAGATATATTTTTAGAGAATTTTACTGGGGGAGACATTTCAAATGGATTTTTTTTTTTTAAAGGAAAGTGGAAAGAAAAGAAACGTAAACGTAAAGAGAAAATTAAGAGATTGTAATCTCAAATTTTAAAAACAGCTGCTAAATTGAGTGGTGCCATATAAGACCTAGAATTTAGAATACGCATATTAGGTTCACACACAACTTAGATGATTGCCTACTGTAATGCTGAATGTAGATCACAGAGGAACACAACATAAGCATCAAAGAATAATAGCAAGGGACCACAAATGGAAAGGTTGCTCATATATTCAGTCCACATAAGATGGATCTGACATATATAAGATGAAAAAAATTTTTGATGAGGTATGGATAAACAGAATTTTACCAGCTTCATATGCCATGTTTAGTAAATACTATTTTTATACATTTTTATATATTTTTACATATAGGTATGAGTTTAAGAATTCTTATTCTGCAGTTTAGTTATCCCTACAAGTACTAGGGAATGAGGAGAAATCGGGTATAAGATGCTAAAATGACAAGATGCTATGTAAATAGAAATGTCAAACAATTTGGAGTAAGAATTTTTAAATCAAAATTTTGTAATTATCATGCATTTTCTAAATAAAGAAATTTGTTTAATAAAAATTCTGTAATCTATAACTCTGCATGCTATATCTATGAAAAGTTAATGATGGGGCTTCCCTGGTGGCACAGTGGTTGAGAGTCTGCCTGCCGATGCAGGTGACACGGGTTCGTGCCCCGGTCCGGGAAGATCCCACATGCCGTGGAGTGGCTAGGCCCGTGAGCCATGGCCACTGAGCCTGCGTGTCTGGAGCCTGTGCTCCGCAACGGGAGAGGCCACAACAGTGAGAGGCCCACATACCGCAAAAAAAAAAAAAAAAGTTAATGATGGCCTCAAATCTTGAAGAGAGAACCTAAATTCATTATGTTTTTTAATGGTGGTATAAGCTCTCCTGGGTTTAATTTAAGGGGTAGTGTGTTGGGAGTTGAAATGTATTAAATTATTGCCTTTATGCCTAGCCCATTGTGGTGTATTTTTGTTTGTTCCCCATAAAATGCATTCTCTCCTTCTCCCATACTAAAATATTTTAAATGCATATGACTTCCAAGTTAAAAAAGGTATTCCCTAGCCTTCCTCCCAACTAGGCATGGCCATGTGGCTAAGTGGAGTCAATGGAATATGAGTGGAGTGAGGTAGTCTACTTCTCTATTATTTTGTATAAAGAATTTTTTTGTTCTCCATTTCACATTTTTTTCTATTCCAATTCATTAAAATGTTAATGTGATGATTGAGGTTAACACCCCATTTGCTGTGAGAAGACAAGAGAAAGAAAGATCAAAGCAACTATAACTTAATAAATTGCTCTTAGGAGTATAATATTGGCAAAACCACTTTGGAGAACTCTGCAGACATTGTGGAACAGGACCAATTCACACCTCTTATCCTCTCTCATGAAAGGCAAATGCCAAATCGCTTTAGTATACTGGGAACTCTTTCATACCAGTTTAGTTTTGTACCCTAAATCATATCACTTGTAAATTGGTTAAAGTAAAAATAAAAATAATATTTCATAGGACAGAAAAATGGGCTAATTATATAATACAAACCAAACAGCATATGACATGTTAAGCTGCACTCTGTTGTCTGGGCAACAGGCTCAACTCTATTATTTTTCTATGTTATTAGTGAAACGTTTGGTTAAAACATTAAATATATATGAAAACATAAAGTGTGAGGCATCAAAATTGTGAATCTGTTTCCTAAGAAGAAACGAAACCTCCAATGTGTTGGACCTGAGAACTCAAAGCAGTAATGTGATAACAAAAATATTAAGTGCTTTAACATTGTAGACAGCAGAACTGGTCTGTAGGTCCATATCTGAGTGTCTCAATTGGTGTCATTATTGGAGCTAAAAGTTGTTATTCAGTGTCTCTTTCATCCTCTTAGTTATTGTGCCCAGATTCCCTGGTTTGGGCCAGGTAATCATAGAAAATATTTTAAAGAGATTTGACAATTTTAATCTGTAACTTCTACAGTAATTCAGCTACTTCTGGGCATAGAGTATCTCTCATTTATGTTTAGAAGCAGCCAAATTGTATTAAGTATGCTTCATTAATGATTTATTCAACATGAGGCATTAATTAAGCACCTTATAAATTCATATTAATTGAGAAAAACCAGTAATTATAATGATAATGAGCTCTTCTCCAAGTAGTTCAAGCCATGTCTCCAATATTTTCAGATGTATCAGATATAAGATTTATTTTGGGAATAAGCTGTTTTTTCTCCTTGTTTACATCCTATCATCATACCTGGAAATATATCAAAACATAGATTGCTTTTTCTGCACAGAAAGACTAAGTAAAGATGAATGTATTGCCCATTTCAAATGTTATGACCCCCTCCCAATCTGCACATTCACTCCTTCGTGAACTCCTATGGATGCTTTTTCATGGGTGGGATTATTTCAGATGTTATCTTTAAATAATGTTTCTTCCTCTGCAGTTCCCACATTCAAATGCATTTGTGGAATCCAGCCATGCATATAAACAACAATTTTTCAAATCCCTGAATCCAAAAAGAAGAAAAAAACCATTTTCTGGCTGTTCCTTAGCACAATGTTCAACTGAAGTGCTATTATAATCATCTAATTAAATGATAGCCAAAGCACAGAAGAAAATTATTGTCCACTGACAACAAGAAACAAACACAAAAACAAATGTAAATAAGTGAAAGAGAACAGCTGTGGAACATGTGTGAATACATGTATCTTTTTTTTTAAAGAATATAATTGCAAGTCATAGAGACTGAATTTGAAATAGCTGTTCACTCTATTCTTCTTTAAATGCTTTTATTCTCTTGTCCAAAGGGACAGAAAATTCTCTCCATTTTTCTCTCTCATTGCTGCTCCCTCTCCTCCATCCCTGTCTCTTCTTCCCTCCACACTCCTAAGTATTGGAGTATCTCAGAACTCGTTTCTCAGACCCTTTCTTTTTTTCTTTCTTTACTTGCTCTCTAGGGTATTTCGGGCTTGAAATGTCATCTGTACACTGATGTCTTTTAAATTAACATCTCCATCAATGACCTCTTTCCTAAATGGTAGAAACTATATCCACTACCTAGTTGTTATGGAGGTTCCTTGGTTGCTAATAAACAGCTCAAATTTAACATATTCCAAGCAAATTAGTAATTTCTATCTCTTCCTTTAACCTGTTTCTGCCCTATCTTTCTTAGAACAGTAAATGGCACTTCCATTATCTCATTTTCTCAAGCCTAAAACTTTATTTTTCTATTTTTTATTGAAGTATAATTGATATACAATGTTGTGTTAATTTCAGGTGTGCAGCAAAGTAATATATCAGAATGCATATAAGATTATTTCTAAGTCAAGGCTGTGTTTTCTGATATAAGTAGTTTAGAATTTTCTATCACCTAAGAGGATTCTGGAAAATCATGAGATTTGCCCAAGTTTTTATCTAGGGACAGCAGAGGTACCTACAGAATAATTTTAAAGAATGTTGTAGAATAAAAATGTTCTGCTGTGATTACATTCCATGGGTTTTAATTGTTTGTACATAACTCTTAGAGGCAGAGATCAAAACTTGAATAATCAGGCATTCCTTGTTTGATTATTACATCATGATGAGATATCTTCTGAAAATAATAGACTAGCTGGTGATTTTCAATCCCATCAGTCACTTTCTCCAGAGAAATTTAGATATGAGCTTCAAAAAAGGAGACTCAGTGGTGTGGTGCTAAGAGAGACAATGGAGAAATCAAAAAATAGTTCTAGTTATTAGCAAGCAGAATATGTGCAGTAGAGAGAGATGAGAGCTGGTAATAGCATTTAACAAACCTGAAAACTCTGGAATAGCTGTGTCTAATAGATTCAATGGCAATAGATTTCTTTAAAATTTTGAATACCTGATTTTTTTTTGGGAAATAGTTGTCTTTGTGTTCTGGATAACAGAGAACAATAATTACTGTCAGGAGACCCAGGGTATGTTACGAAGGAGAATATTTTTGTGTTTCTTCACCATGATGTGTTTCCTTAGTATCGACTCTCATCTCTAGACATAATCTCCAGAGATGGCCCAGTTTTCTTAAATTTTATGTACAGAATTTAACTGCTTACTTATAGCCAATATATAACCAACATACTTATGTTGGTTATCAATTTTTTTCTACTCTACATACACACCTTTAGCTGATGATAGCTGCATAATCAATATATGATCATTTATTAACAATTTACATTTTGATTAACATTTAAATTATTTCCAGTTCCTGTGTCATTATCAACAATTATTCATGGATACTTTTATGTAAAGTTTTGTACCTGTCACTTTTTTATGATGTATACCTATATATTGTATTACTCAAAAAAAAGATTCTCACAGATAACTGGATCAATTTACACACACTCTAGTAGATTCTTAATCTCTAAAGACCTTTGTTTCTTGGGTGTCAACTGGGTAATGGTCAGTATAAAAATTATATAAATAATATTCTGTAATGAATGTGATGATATTTTTGGCCTGAAAATTCCAACTCAATCATTCTTTTGAGAAAATAAACTATATTTGTGTAAAATTTTAGGTAACTTTCATATTTCATAGTAACATTTTAAATATATATAAATGATTAGCTCATCTTTAACACATTTGACAGAAATAATTTAAAAGTAATTATACAGAGTAATTTGAATGAAATTTCATTTACTTTTTAGGTACTAAAAGTTAGAAACATTTGAAAGAGTATCCTTAAAAAGTGTGCTGACTTGGAGGAATGTCATATATACACACAACTGTGCAAGTAATAGTCACACGAACAGCAAACAAAGTAATAGACACATAAAGATAAATCTTTTCTTTAACTGAATTCTTCAGTGACTAAGATGTGTATAATATTTGTAAGTAGGCATTTTAAATACAGACATACCTTGGAGATCTTGAGAGTTTGGCTCTAGACCACTGATATAAAGCAAATAAAGCAAATCACAGAACATTTTTGGTTTCCAAGTGCATATAAAAGTTATATTTATACTATACTGTAGTCTATTAAGTGTGCAATAGCATGATGTCTAAAAACCATACATACCTTAATTAAAAATTACTTCACTGCTAAAAAATACCAAAACAATTACAATAGCAACATCAAAGGTCGCTGATCACAGATCACCATAACAAATATAATCATGATGAAAAAGTTTGAAATATTACGAGAATTACCAAATGTGACACAGAAACATGAAATGAGTAAATGCTGTTGGAAATATGGTGCTGTTATACTTGCTTGATGTGTGTGACAGACTTTCAATTTGTAAAAAGCACAATGTCTGCAGAGTGCGATAAAGAGAAGCACAATAAAATTAGGTATGCTTGTTATTAACTGTATATATTTCTCTTATATTTATTAGCTTTTATCTTAGGAATTTTTTTAGATGAGGGAAAAAAGATGTTAGAGGACTGATTTGGTACATCTTAAATTATCTATTCATAGAAAAATATATTCCAGTATGAATCATAGACAAACACACAAGTGGATACAGACTTATGAATATGACATCCGAAAGTAATCATTTTCTATTTTTTAAAGCTTTTTCTGGTAAAGTTGTAGGTTATGTAACTTAGAGAAGAGTTTAAAAGAAGTTGAGCTATTTAGCTGCAGTAAGTAGAGGTTTAATTATAATGTCGTGATACTGCCTAAATAGAAACCCCCTGGATTCTTTCTTTACCTAAAGTAAATGTATGACTCCATTTTTTTTTTTTTTTTTTTTTTTTTTTTTTTTTTTTTTTTGCGGTACGCCGGCCTCTCACTGTTGTGGCCTCTCCCGTTGCGGAGCACAAGCTCCGGACGCGCAGGCCCAGCGGCCATGGCCCACGGGCCCAGCCGCTCCGCGGCATGTGGGATCCTCCCGGATTGGGGCACGAACCCGTGTCCCCTGCATCGGCAGGCGGACTCTCAACCACTGCGCCACCAGGGAAGCCCTTGAGATATTTTAAAAATGAGCTTAATAAGCAGCTATTTTTAAGAAACTAGGCTTCTAGTAGGCTTCTATTGTATTAAAATAGGTTAAGTATCTCTCTCAGAATGTGTGGGTGAGGGTAACTGAGGAGACTAAATTGTCTCCTAGCTCTCTAGTTCCTATGAGATCAGGGATTTTGCTCTCCTTTTACTAATCCGTACAGACTAGGGTTTGTTTCCTAAACCTTGCCCAGTGACTCGTCCTTCTTTCCTGAAGACAGGACTTTGATTCCATCCGTCTGAATCTCTGTGTGGTATTTGTTCCTAGATTCCCATTTAGAGCCCCCCATCTCTTGTTCTACTTATTGGAAGCCTACCCATTGTAAATGTTTATTTCTTCTGGACATTAAAATCTGCATCGATATCTCTTAATTACCTGCAAGCACAGTGTCTAGATTCTGGGCTCTATCTTTATGTATAAATTTTGTCCAATAACCTGGTGATGAATTATTGATAAGTATCTACCTCATGCTCATCAATATATCCCATTTCTAGTTGACCCATCCTATTGTTTACTGAGTTCTAAGCCCCCTGTTCTGTTAGTTCCACTCCTTGTATTTTTGCAAGAAACTTGTAAGTAGACTGTTACTTAAGTCATATCATGCGAGGAGATGTGTTTAGATTGTGAGAGCATGGAACAGGGGAAGCTGGGACATAGATAAAAGAAAGTGGAAAAACAATTCTGATGTTAAAAAAGGGGGGGAACTAATCCATGCTTCCAGGAAAGTGGGGCATGTTAGCAGGGAATAGAGATGTGCCTACCTCATGAAACTGAGAAAGTAGTATCACCATAGTCCAACCCAAAGTTAGAGCCCTACCAAAATTTAAAATCAAAGTTTTTAAAATCTTGATTTAAAAATCTACCTCAACCAACAATGCAGGAGTTTTAGTAACAGTGTCTCAGAGACAGTGAGGATAGATAGATAGTGGAACTTTGACTTGTAGTTCCCATAATAAGTAGTCATGGACTGATAGAAGAGTGACCTGAGGACTTTCCTGACTACAGATAGTGCCAGCACTGGAATGATCAGAGGACTACCTCCATAACTCCAAAGGCAGAAGGTGCCTGGGAACGTGGAAGAGAGAACAGTTTGTAAAACAGCCAAGCAATTTGCATCCTTCTCTGAAATGACAATTTTGTTGGATTTGTAATTCCTAAGCTTATGAAAGTAGATGATAATCTAAAGAAATCTAGAGAAATAAGTTTTTGATTTGCTTTGTTGCCAAATTACACCCCACACTAGGAGCCCTAGAAGCACCTGCTGCTGTGTGAACTGTGTGTTTATTCAGCCAATATGTACTGAGTATTTTCTAAGTGCATTACTTTTACATATCATAATAGGAACTAAGTACAAAGAGGACTTGGTGGTAAACCAAAATGAAGGGAAGTCTAATACTTTCTGGTAAACATAGATTTTAGTTGCTTTTAATTGATTTCTCCCTTTCAGTATAGAAACTTTGCCCAAAAGGTCTAGACACTAGAAAAATATGAAAGGCTTAAGAAGGCCTTATTCATTTTCAAACTAGAATTTATTTTTGTTATGCTAAAATAAGATTGATATTTGGTAAAATTAAGCTAACTTCTTCCCTTCCTTCCTTTTTCCTTTCTTCTTGTCAAAAAGTGAGAAAAATGTAATATTAAAAAATATATATGTATAGGCATGGTCTTAGAATTAAAAAAAAACTTAACATCTGTTTAAATATGATTATATTCTTGTTAGAAAGCAAATTTCAAATTACCATTTCCACCAAAAAAGAAAGATAGCTACTCATCAATGTTTTAAATCATTTATTTTTATTTTTACTTCTTTTGACTAAATGAGCTGAAGTACAGAATCTTCTCCCCCGACTTCTCTAACTTTGATGCTATTTTATTTTTAATAAATTTGTAAATTATTTCATTCTGTGAGGAAGTCGTCTACATTACAGATTTTTTTACATGCCAAAAAACTGGGGTGGATGGTAAAGGAGAGAAGTAACAGGGTTTTCTAAGCAAACTTATGACTCTTCCAAGCCAATGAGTTGCCATGTACAGTGCTGGGTAGTTGCATGTAAGAAAGTGCTGGCTAGACAAGGAAGATTATATTAATTATCAATGAAAATACTTAGGTTTTCAGAGTGAACCAATAAAATTAGAATGAATGGTGCTATAGTAAACTTTGGAGAGAGAGAAGGGAAACAGTATATAATAAGCATGATATGTTAGTCTAAATACCATCTATAATTTAAAATTAATTTTTAAAGTTTTCTCAGAAGTACCTTCATTTTAGTATATAGTAAAGCTTAACCCAAAGTGGTGAAACTTTGAAGTTTAATTCCTGAAGTTTTTTAGCTTTCAGAGGTACATTAAACATGAAGTAAAATTTACCCTTTTTAACTGTAGATTTCGATTCTTATCATTGTATATAATCATGTAACCTCTACCACAGACATGTTATAGAGGTTTCATTACCCTAGAAAGTTTTCCACTGTCCCTTTGAAACTGATTCCGCCTGTAATGGGCTGAATGTTGAGTCCTTTTTTTTTTTTTTTAACATCTTTATTGGAGTATACTTGCTTTACTATGGTGTGTTAGTTACTGCTTTATAACAAAGTGAATCAGCTATACATATACATATAACCCCATATCTCTTCCCTCTTGCGTCTCCCTACCACACACCCTCCCTATCCCACCCTTCTAGGTAGTGACAAAGCACCGAGCTGATCTCCCTGTGCTATGCGGCTGCTTCCCACTAGCTATCTGTTTTACATTTGGTAGTGTATATATGTCCATGCCACTCTTTCACTTCATCCCAGCTTACCCTTCCCCCTCGCTGTGTCCTCAAGTCCATTCTCTAGTAGGTTTGCATCTGTATTCCCGTCCTGCCCCAAGGTACTTCATGACCTTTTTGTTTTTTTTTTTTAGATTCTATATATATGTGTTAGCATACGGTATTTGTTATTCTCTTTCTGACTTACTTCACTCTGTATGACAATATCTAGGTCCATCCACCTCACTACAAATAACTCAATTTCGTGTCTTTTTATGGCTGAGTAATATTCCATTGTAAATATGTGCCACATCTTCTTTATCCATTCATCTGTCAATGGACACTTAGGTTGCTACCATGTCTTGGCTATTGTAAATAGAGCTGCAATGAACATTGGGGAACATGACTGTTTTTGAATTATGGTTTTCTCAGGGTATATGCCCAGTACTGGGATTGCTGGGTCATGGGATCCATGGGATCGTTCTATTTTTAGTTTTTTAAGGAACCTCCATACTGTTCTCCATAGTGGCTGTATCAATTTACATTCCCACCAATAGTGCAAGAGGGTTCCCTTTTCTGCACACCCTCTCCAGCATTTATTCTTTGTAGATTTGTTGATGATGGCCATTCTGACTGGTGTGAGGTGACATTGCATTGTAGTTTTGATTTTCAATTCTCTAATGATTAATGATGTTGAGCATTTTTTTCATGCGTTTGTTGGCAATCTGTATATCTTCTTTGGAGAAATGTCTATTTAAATGTCTTCTGCACATTTTGGATTGGGTTGTTTCTGTTTTTGATATTGAGCTGAATGAGATGCTTGTAAATTTTGGAGATTAATCCTTTGTTAGTTGCTTCATTTGCAAGTATTTTCTCCCATTCTGAGGGTTGTCTTTTCGTCTTGTTTATGGTTTCCTTTGCTGTGCAAAAGGTTTTGAGTTTCATTAGGTCCCATTTGTTTATTTTTATTTTTATTTCCGTTTCTCTAGGAGGTGGGTCAAAAAGGATCTTGCTGTGATTTATGTCACAGAGTGTTCTGCCTATGTTTTCCTCTAAGATTTTTATAGTGTCTGTCCTTACATTTAGGTCTTTAATCCATTTTGAGTTTATTTTGTGTATGGTGTTAGGGAGTGTTCTAATTTCACTCCTTTACATGCAGCTGTCCAGTTTTCCCAGCACCACTTATTGAAGAGGCTGTCTTTTCTCAATTGTATAGTCTTGCCTCCTTTATCAAATATAAGGTGACCATATGTGTGTGGGTTTATCTCTGGGCTTTCTGTCCTGTTGCATTGATCTGTATTTCTGTTTTTTGCCAGTACTATACTGTTTTGATTACTGTAGCTTTGTAGTATAGTCTGAAGTCAGGGAGCCTGATTCCTCCAGCTCCATTTTTCATTCTCAAGATTGCTTTGGCTATTTGGGGTCCATACAAATTGTGAATTTTTTTGTTCTAGTTCTGTGAAAAATGCCATTGGTAGTTTGATAGGGATTGCATTGAATCTGTAGATTGCTTTGGTTAGTATAGTCATTTTCACAATGATGATTATTCCAATCCAAGAACATGGTATATCTCTCCATCTGTTGGTTTCATCTTTAATTTTTTTCATCAGTGTCTTATAGTTTTCTGCATACAAGTCTTTTGTCTCCTTAGGTAGGTGTATTCCTAGGTATTTTATTCTTTTTGTTGCAATGGTAATTGGGAGTGTTTCCTTAATTTCTCTTTCAGATTTGTCATCATTAGTGTATAGGAATGCAAGAGATTTCTGTGCATTAATTTTGTATCCTGCTACTTTACCAAATTCATTGATTAGCTCTAGTAGTTTTCTGGTAGCATCTTTAGGATTCTCTATGTATAGTATCATGCCATCTGCAAACAGTGACAGCTTTACTTTTTATTTTCTGATTTGGATTCCTTTTATTTCTTTTTCTTCTCTGATTGCTATGGCTAAAACTTCCAAAACAATGTTGAATAATAGTGCTGAGAGTGGGCAACCATGTCTTGTTCCTGATCTTAGTGGAAATGGTTTCAGTTTTTCAGCATTGAGGACAATGTTGGCTGTGGGTTTGTCATATATGGTCTTTATTATGTTGAGGTAACTTTCCTGTATGCCTACTTTTGGGAGGGTTTTTATCATAAATGGGTGGTGAATTTTGTTGAAAGCTTTTTCTGCATGTATTGAGATGATCATATGGTTGCTATTCTTCAATTTGTTAATATGGTGTATCACATTGTTTGATTTGCATATATTGAAGAATCCTTGCACTCCTGGGATAAACCCCACTTGATCATGGTGTATGATCCTTTTAATGTGCTGTTGGATTCTGTTTGCTAGTATTTTGTTGTGGATTTTTGCGTCTATGTTCATCAGTGATATTGGCCTCTAGTTTTCTTTCTTTGTGACATCCTTGTCTGGTTTTGGTATCAGGGTGATGGTGGCCTCGTAGAATGAGTTTGGGAGTGTTCCTCCCTCTGGTATATTTTGGAAGAGTTTGAGAAGGATAGGTGTTAGCGCTTCTCTAACTGTTTGATAGAATTCACCTGCGAAGCCATCTGGTCCTTGGCTTTTGTTTGTTGGAAGATTTTTCATCGCAGTTTCCATTTCAGTGCTTGTCATTGGTCTGTTTATATTTTCTATTACTTCCTGGTTGAGTCTCAGAAGGTTGTGCTCTTCTAAGAATTTGTCCATTTCTTCCAGGTTGTCCATTTTATTGGCATATAGTTGCTTGTAGTAATCTCTCATGATCCTTTGTATTTCTGCAGTGTCAGTTGTTACTTTCCCTTTTTCATTTCTAATTCTATTGATTTGAGTCTTCTCCCTTTTTTTCTTGATGAGTCTGGCTAATGGTTTATCAATTTTGTTTATCTTCTTAAAGAACCACCTTTTTCTTTTATTGCTCTTTGCTGTTGTTTCCATCATTTCTTTTTCATTTATTTCTGATCTGATTTTTATGATTTCTTTCCTACTGCTAACTTTGGGTTTTTTTTGTTCTTCTTTCTCTAATTGCTTTAGGTGTAAGGTTAGATTGCTTTTTTGAGATGTTTCTTGTTTCTTAAGGTAGGATTGTATTGCTATAAACTTCCTCTGAGAACTGCTTTTGCTTCATCCTGTAGGTTTTGAGTCGTTGTGTTTTCATTGCCATTTGTTTCTCAGTATTTTTTGATTTCCTCTTTGATTTCTTCGATGATCTCTTGGTTATTAAGTAGTGTATTGTTTAGCCTCCATGTGTTTGTATTTTTTACAGAGTGTTTCCTGTAATTGATATCTAGTTATAGCACTGTAGTCGGAAAAGATACTTGATACGATTTCAATTTTCTCAAGTTTACCAAGGCTTGATTTGTGACCCAAGATATGATATATCCAGGAGAATAGTCCTTGAGCATTTGAGAAGAAAGTATATTCTGTTGTTTTTGGATGGAATGTCCTATAAATATCAGTTAAGTCCATCTTGTTTAATGTATTATTTAAAGCTCATGTTTCCTATTTATTTTCATTTTGGATGATATGTCCATTGGTGAAAGTGGGGTGTTAAAGTCCGCTGCTATGATTGTGGTACTGTCGCTTTACCCTTTTATGGCTGTTAAAATTTGCCTTATGTACTGAGGTGCTCCTATGTTGGGTGCATAAATATTTGCAATTCTTTTATCTTCTTCTTGGATTGATTCCTTCATCATTTTATAGTGTCCTTCTTTGTCTCTTGTAACAGTCTTTGTTTTAAAGTCTATTTTGTCGGATATGAGAATTGCTACTCCAGCTTTCTTTTGATTTCCATTTTCATGGAATATCTTTTTCCATCCCCTCACTTTCAGTCTCTATGTGTCCCTATGTCTGAAGTAGGTCTCTTATAGAAAGTATATATATGGGTCTTATTTTTGTATCCATTCAGCCAGTCTATGTCTTTTAGTTGGAGCATTTAATCCATTTACATTTAAGGTAATTATCGATATGTATATTCCTATTACCATTTTCTTAATTGTTTTGGGTTTGTTATTGTAGGTCTTTTCCTACTCTTGTGTTTTCTGCCTAGAAAAGTTCCTTTAGCCTTTGTTGTAAAGCTGATTTGGTGGTGCTGAGTTCTCTTAGCTTTTGCTTGTCTGTAAAGGTTTTAATTTCTCCATTGAATCTGAATGAGATCCTTGTTGGGTAGGGTAATCTTGGTTGTAGATTTTTCCCTTTCATCACTTTCAATATGTCCTGCCACTCCCTTCTGGCTTACAGAGTTTCTGCTGAAAGATCAGCTGTTAACCTTATGGGGATTCCCTTGTATGTTACTTGTTGTTTTTCCCTTGCTGCTTTTAATATTTTTTCTTTGTATTTAATTTTTGATAGTTTGATTAATATGTGCCTTGGCATATTTCTCCTTGGATTTATCCTGTATGGGACTCTCTGTGCTTCCTGGACTTGATTGACTATTACCTTTTCCATATTAGGGAAGCCTTCAACTATAATCTCTTCAAATATTTTCTTAGTCCCTTTCTTTTTCTCTTCTTCTTCTGGGACCCCTGTAATTCAAATGTTGGTGTATTTAATGTTGTCCCAGCAGTCTCTGAGACTGTCCTCAATTCTTTTCATTCTTTTTTCTTTATTCTGCTCTGCAGTAGTTATTTCCACTATTTTCTTTTTTTTTTGCAGTACATGGGCCTCTCACTGTTTTGGCCTCTCCCGTTGTGGAGCACAGGCTCTGGACACACAGGCTCAGTGGCCATGGCTCACAGGCCCAGCTGCTCCATGGCATGTGGGATCTTCCCGGACCGGGGCACGAACCCGCATCCCCTGCATCGGCAGGCAGACTCTTAACCACTGCACCACCAGGGAAGCCATATTTCCACTATTTTATCTTCCAGGTCACTTACCCATTCTTCTGCCTTAGTCATTCTGGTATTGATTCCTTCTAGAGAATATTTTATTTCATTTATTGTGTTGTTCATCTTTGTTTGTTTGCCCTTTAGTTCTTCTAGGCCCTTGTTAAATGTGTCTTGTATTTTCTCCATTCTATTTCCAAGAGTTTGGATCATCTGTACTTTCATTAGTCTGAATTATTTTTCAGGTAGACTGCCTATTTCGTCTTCATTTGTTTGGTCTGGTGGGTTTTTACCGTGCTCCTTCATCTGCTGTATGCTTCTCTGTCTTCTTATTTTGCTTATCTTACTGTGTTTGGGGTCTTCTTTTCACAGGCTGCAGTTTTGTGGCTCCTGTTGTTTTTGGTGCCTGCCCCCAGTGGGTAGGTTGGTTCAGTGGGTTGTGTAGGCTTCCTGGTGGAGGGGACTAGTGCCTGTGTTCTGGTGGATGAGGCTGGATCTTGTCTTTTGGTGGGCAGGTCCCCATCCGGTGGTGTGTTTTGAGGTGTCTGTGACCTTATTATGATTTTAGGCACAGTTTCTGCTAGTTGGTGGGGTTGTGTTCCTGTCTTGCTAGTTGTTTGGCATAGGGTGTCCAGCACTGTAGCTTGCTGGTCATTGAGTGGAGCTGGGTCTTGGTGTTGAGATGGAGATCTCTGGGAGATTTTCACTGTTTGACATTACCTGGAGCTGGGAGGTCTCTGATGGACCAATGTCCTGAACTCAGCTGTCCCACCTCAGAGGCAGAGGCCACACACCAGGCTGGAGCACCAAGACCCTGTCATCCACACGGCTCAGAATAAAAGGAACAAAAAGGGAAAGAAAGAAAGAAAAATGTAAAATAAACTTAATTAATTGAAATTAAAAATAATTTTTAAAAATAAAATTTATTATTTTACTTAATAAAGTAAAATAAACTTAATTAATTGAAATTAAAAATGAGTTTTAAAAATAATAAAAGAAAGAAAAGAAGAAGAGAGCAACCAGCCAAAAAACAAATCCACTAGTGATAACAAGCACTAAAAACTATACTTAAAAAAACAAAAAATAACAAAAAGGGACAGGCAGAACCCTAGGACAAATGGTAAAAGCAAAGCTATACAGGGGAAAAAAGAGAACAAGGAAAAAAATATATATATCGTTGCTCCCAAAGTCTACCACCTCAATTTGGGATGATTGTTTTCTCCTCAGGTATTCCACAGGTGCCTGGTACATCAGGTTGAATGTGGAGATTTAATCCACTGCTCCTTAGGCTGGTGGGAGAGATTTTCCTTTCTCTTCTTTGTTTGCACAGCTCCTGTCGTTCAGCTTTGGATTTTGCCCCGCCTTGCGTGTAGGTTGCCTGAGGGCGTCTGTTCTTTGCTTAGACAGGACGGGAGTTAAAGTAGCAGCTGATTAGGGGGCTCTGGCTCACTCAGGCCACGGGGAGGGAGGGGTACAGAATGCAGGGTGAGCCTGCAGAGGCTGGTGTGACTTTTCAACAGCCTGAGGCGTACATGTGTTCTCCCGGGTAATTTGTCCCTGTATCATGGGACCCTGGCAGTGGTGGGCTGCACAGGCTCCCAGGAGGAGAGGTGTGGATAGTGACCTGTGCTTGTACACAGCCTTTTGGTGGCCGCAGCAGCAGCCTTAGCGTCTCATGCCTGTCTCTGTTGTCCACGCTGATAGCCGCGGCTTGCGCCCGTCTCTGGATCTCGTTTAGGTGGTGCTCTGAATCCCTTCTCTTTGCACACCGTGAAACAAAGAGGCAAGAAATATTGTGTGCCTCTTAGGCAGGTCCAGACATTTTCCTGGACTCCCTCCCGGCTAGCTGTGGCATACTAGCCCCCTTCAGGCTGCATTCACGCAGCCAACCCCAGTCTTCTCCCTGGGATCTGACCTCCGAAGCTGGAGCCTCAGCTCCCAGCCACCACCCGCTCTGGAGGGTGAGCAGACAAGCCTCTCAGGCTGGTGAGTGCTGGTCGGCACCCATCCTCTGTACAGGAATCTCTCCGCTTTGCCCTCTGCACCCCTGTTGCTGCGCTCTCCTCTGTGGCTCCAGAGCTTCCCCCGCATCACTCACCGTCTCTGCCAGTGAAGAGGCTTCCTCGTGTGCGGAAACCTTTCCTCCTTCACAGCTCCCTCCCACTGGTGCAGGTCCCATCCCTATTCTTTTTTTTTTTTTTTTTTTTTTTGCGGTACGCGGGCCTCTCAGCGTTGTGGCCTCTCCCGTTGCGGAGAACAGGCTCCGAACGCGCAGGCTCAGCGGCCATGGCCCACGGGCCCAGCCGCTCCACTGCATGCGGGATCCTCCCGGACCGGGGCACGAACCCGTGTCCCCTGCATCGGCAGGCGGACTCTCAACCACTGCGCCACCAGAGAAGCCCCCATCCCTATTCTTTTGTCTCTGTTTTTTCTTTTTTCTTTTGCCCTACCCAGGTATTTGGGGACTTTCTTGCCTTCTAAGGTCTTTTGCCAGCGTTCAGTAGGTATTCTGTAGGAGTTGTTCTACATGTAGATGTACTTCTGATGTATTTGTGGGGAGGAAGGCGATTGCCACATCTTATTGTTCTACAATCTTGGTGTCCGTGAATGTTGAAGTCTTAACAGTACCTCAGAATGTGACTGTATTGGAGATAAGCCCTTTAAATAGGTAATTAGGTTAAAATGAGGTCATATATATGGCCCCTAATCAAATATGACTGGTGTGCTTAAAAGAAGAGTTGATTATGATAGAGAAACACAGAAGGAAGACCATGTGAAGATAAAGGGAGAAGGTAGACATCTATAAACCACAGTGAGAGACCTCAGAAGAAATCAACTCTGCCAGTGATGCTAGATCTCAGACTTCTAGGTTCCAGAACTGTGAGAAAATAATTTCTGTTGTTAACCCTCCCAATCTGTGTTACTTTGTTATGTCAGCCCTAGCAAACTAATATATCCACTCTCACTCTCAAGCCCAAGCAATCAATGATCTACATGGTGTCATAAGTTTTACCTATCTTGAGTTTTATATAAATGGAACCATACAGTATGTAACATTTAGCATTTGACTGTTTTAACTTATGATGTGTTTGAGATTCATCCATGTTGTTGCTGTGTTCATATTTCATTTTTATTGGTGAAGAGTTTTTCATAGTATCTCACAATGTCTTTATCCTCTAGTGGATGTGGCTATTATAAAAGAATGCCCCTCTGAACATTAATGTATACTCATGTGTGGACATATTTCACTTAGAAAAATACCTAGAAGTGGGATTGCTAGATTCTATAATAAATATACAACTAATCGTATAAGATACTGCCAATCTGTTTTCAGAAGTTGGTATCTGTATCATTTTGTATTCTCACAGCAAGATATAAGAATTACTGTTTTTCCCCATTCTTGTGAACACTGGGCATATCAGTTACTTTATCTTATTCTAGTGGGTGTTTTGTGATATGTGATAATTTTAATTTCTCTGAATAGTGGTATTTACCATTATCTCATATGCTTATTTGCCTGTTTATGTCTTTTATTGTGAAGTATCTATCTAAATTGTTTGCCCTTTTAAAACTAGGTTGTTTTCTTATTAATGAGTTCTGAAAGTTCTTTGTATATTCTATATACAAGTCCTTTATTTAGGATGTGTATTGATATTTCAATTTTTTTTTTTTTTTTTGCAAATGGATTGGAGAGTACACAGGTAGAAACAGTAATACAACTTAAAAGGTAAATGTAGTGGTCAAGGTAAAATATCTTCTGTTTGTCTAAGAAAATGGTTTAGGAATTGAAGAGATGAATGGGTTTGAAGGATATTAATAGGCAAAATCAATAGGATTTAGTGATTGTTTGGAAATGTGGGCAAAGGGGAGAAGTAATTATTGAGGATACATTTAATGTAACAATTTGGATGGTAGCACCAGCCCGAGTCGAACACTGGAGCATGACTGTTTGAGAAGTGACTGATGGATAGAATAACTATGATTTTGGAAATATGAAGTGGATATCTTAGTGAAAATGTAAAATGGGCAATTGGCTACATATGTCTGGAGCTTAGGTGAAAAATAAGTGGGTATAGCATTTTGAGAATTATTGATATAATGAAGAGTAAATCTTTGATGCAAAAAAATACATATTTTTCTCTTTTGAATCTCTTTTTGCCCTAATTAAGCTCATGTTTAAGACTCTTTATTCTTTTTATCCCTGCTTTCTAGGACACACTTACAAAATAGCTTAATTTTGTCCTTAGCAGCACTTGGACCCTTTTTCCTGAATTTACTTTTTTCATTCTTGCTTTCCTTTATCCATCTGTCCCATTTCCCCACTGATTCTCTTAGTGCCTTGACTCTTGTAGGAAACAGATTTGGCAAGCTTCTTTTGTAAAAGACCAGAGAGTAAATATTTCAGACATTTTGTGCCATAGAACATTTCTGTTCTTTGATTTTTTTGATAGCCTTTAAAAATGTAAAAATCAGTCTTAGTTCATGGATCAATATAAAAACTGTTTACAGATTGGATTTGACCTATGGGCTGTAAAAACCTTAAACAGAAACCTCAATTAAATAGAGTTGAGATACCAGAAGGGGGAGCTCTCACACCCTGCCACAACGGGAGAACCCAGCAGGAAGAAGACTTCTTTCCCGGCAAGGACTCAGGCAATGAAAAGCCATGCACTCTGTTTACTATTAGCTCTCCCAAATTCCTTTTTCTTTCTATAAAAGTGTTCTCCTTCCTTTGCTGTATGGGGAAATTTACATGTGACTTGCCGTGGTTGCAGACCTCAAAATGCAATTCTCTGCTGATCTTGAATAAACCCATCTTTGCTGGAGAAATAACTGTCAGTCTATTTGTTTCAGGTCATCAGGGCCATAATTTGCCATTTCCTCCTATAAAGCATCACATTGCTTGAGGCTGCCCTCTTGGTGGCATGTTATGCTCTAATAAACTTTTGCCTATTCTTTACTCACTTCCAATAATCAGTTCTGAGTATTGTTTCCTTCTGACCATATGTATTTCCTACCTGAGCTTGGTTTTCCCTTCACTACCTCAAGTTTTATTTACTCTCTAATAGTGACCTTCAAAGACTTTCTTGACCCCAACGTCAAACCAAGTTGATTACTCCCTTCTCTATGCTTCCACTGTGCTTTTGGCATATTCCTTTTATTTTATTTAAAAATGTCTATGGTAAGTTTTGTAAATATGAAGTGAATTAAACAGAATTGAATCTGTTTGAATCTCTCTACAGTTGACCCTTGAACAATGCAAGGGTTAGGGGTGCCACCCTCCACACAGCTGAAAATCCCTAACTTATAGGATCCTGTAGTACTGCAGTATTTGCTATTGAAAAAAAAATTTGAGTATAAGTGGACCTGTGCAGTTCAAACCTGTGTTGTTCAAGGGGCAACTATATTGCAGCTAATGCTAATACATGGAGCTAATGATGTCATTAAATTGTGAGAGGCAGCATAACATATGTGCAGTTGGTCTTCCTTATCCATGGGTTCCACATCTGCAGATTCAACCAACCTCAGATCAAAAATATTAAAAAAAAAAAAATTCCAAAAAGTAAAACTTGAATTGGTTTTACACTGGCAACTGTGTGTATAGCTTTTACAGTGCGTTAGGTATTATAAGTAATCTAGAGATGATTTAAAGTCTATGGGAAGATGTGCATAGGTTACATGCAAATACTACACCATTTTATGTAAGGGACTTGAGCATCTGTAGATTTTGGTATTCACTGGGGACCTGGAACCAATCCCCTATAGATACCAATGGATGTATAGCCCACTGGTGTGATGTGAACATGTTGAATGTAGTTTTATTTCTTGTGTTGCATAAACTTTGGCCTTTGTTCTTTATTCTGTTAAATGTAGATAGTTATATTTTCACTTTCAGGGTGCTACTAGTGTTGGTTAAAAAGGGTATTGTAGTTACTATATAAGTCTAAAGTGTCCTCTTATCCAAAAGATATTTGCATTTCTAACTAGGATTTTCAATGGCTTAGTTCAAATGAATTATCAAATTAAGCACCATGATAAGTCACTCACAACAATATTTTTGGTCAGAACATCTCCTCCCCTCCCCAATCTTAAAATTTGAATATTCTTGATTTTCTTAAGTATAAAACAACCCTACTGTCACATTGATAGTAAACAAGTGACAGCTAAGCTTATTGTCAACTTCATAGGGAATTGATGACTGTACAATAAAATTGTAAAAATGAAATATTGCTTAGTCTAAAAATACAAGAGTAATTTGATCCAGGGAGTTTTAAATTTTTAATGAACTGTTCAATCTCTGCTAGACTACAGTACACACATACCTACTCCTTGGGGAAGGTTAGTGGTGAGAAATTATAAAAAGTCTAATATCTGTAAGGTTAAATTAGATTGGAGAAAGCTACAAAATTCTCAAGTGTTTAGATGATACAATTATTCCAGAAACAAACTTGATTGTACTTAATAACATAGAAATTTCTTTATGTATGTTTCTGCCATTGGAGATATTATATCACTATAAAAATTCTTTTTCAAACCCATCCAAATAAATTACGTTAGAAAAGATTTAGTAATTGTTTAATTTAACTCATAAAAAAAAATAAATACCAAGTTACTGAGGATAAAATGTCCACGACCAATAATAACATTTAACGCAATATGAAATGTAACACCATGAAAAATGCAGTGTAATTACGTTTACTGACATGCTGCAATTTAACTAGGGTTAATTGAACTATTGGCAATTTTTGCTTATTTGCCTTATTTTTTTTAAAAAACCTATGATTTAAAGGTTAATTGCAGAATTTATAAGGTAATAAAGTTGCTTCTCCATCAACTATTTTTCATATAAATATGGATGGTTAATTTTGTCTCTCTTTGTAAATAAATTTGTGGATTTAATATCTTGCATTGAATGTAACTAAAGAACATGAATAACTTAGACTATAAATATAGAAGTTTATTTTAAACTAATGATTACTATGTTGGTGTTTCCTTTTATTCAGAGGGACAATTCTTCTTAAAGCCCAGGAGGGTGGTCTTTTATGTTTAAGGATCCTTCTTTTGGGGCTGTTCTATTAGTATCACTTATGATAACATTCTACTTGTATCTGCTTTTATTTAGCTCTAGATGCTCTCCAATTCATTGATTTGTTTTATAATTCTTTACCTCACTTTCTGAGATTTCAGACAAAATCCTTAAACTTCATCAAGCTTATTGGCTACTGTCTTAATTCCTTTATAATACTGCTGCTTCTCTAGTGAGCACCCTTATTCTTCACAAATTATCAGCTCCACTACATACTTATATGTATCACTAGCATTTCATCGTCTCTGAGCAGCATGACCTACCCCTTGTTAAGTCACGTATTTTTCCAAAACTTCAGTAAATAGTGATCCATTCCAACAACTAGTAGAGCATAAGGGTGGAAACTGCAGAGTAGTTCAGGATGTCTGAGTTAGGATTGTAACCCTACCATTTACCAGATGTATGACTTTGGGCAATATACTTAGCAGCTCTAATCCTCACATCCTTCAAATGTAAATGAGACTAATAATAATAATATTTAAATATTCAGTGAGATCATGCAACTAGCCAATGTTCTAACTCATATTAGCTAATATTTGTATAACTGGCTTTGGTCTTCTACAGTTAGCTTCTCAGCCAATTCTGCATATTCATTATCATCATCGTCAACCTGTCAGTTCTATATGCAGAAACACAGGACTATAACTGAAAACTACCATAATGATGTGACATCTCAAAATCTACTTTAAATAAATGTGTTTAGTGGAGAGGGAGAAAATGTCTTTTTGGCCTGAAAGGCAAGTTAGATAATTATGTTACAAAGATGTATTTGCTTTTTTGCTTTCTCTGTGTTTTTCCTCCTAAGTCATGGCCATTTGATTCCATGCAGTTCTAGCTCAGGCATATAGTCAGTTAGGGTTACAAGTACACAAATTCAGAGCAGGAATGAAAATCAGATAGATTTGGCACTCAGACTATTGAATATTGAAGTAATGCTTCTCTTCAACAAAGCCACAATGAAATCAAGTGATTTTATTTGGAGAGACTGGGCAAACCATTGTAATATGAGCTGTCTCTAGCCAGAGAGTAAGAACTTTCAAGAAATGCAATTTAATGAAATGGCTAAGGAGTTTTACAACAGACAACCTATGTCTTAATTATGATCAGTCTTTTTTTTTTTAATATGAATCAGATTCTAGATGTGTATCTTTTTTCTGCAGGGACAGTCAGTACATTACATACAGTAATACAGTACATAACCTGTGCTCATATTTTCATTTTTTAGCCTACAATCATGTGTCCTTGAATAGAAAACTTAATACTGACAAATGGAGAGCTAAATGTTAAAGTGCATTTTTCAATAATGATAAGACAAACTCTCATATTCCTTGTCTTGAGATTTTGTTTTACAGTCCTTTAAATTAGTGTTTTAAAAATACATTGGCAAGATTTTCACTGTGAAAAGATAATCATTTCAGTTCATATCATCGTTTAATGATGTACTTAAAATTTCTAGCATTATAATAGATGTGTTCTCATTTATTTTAGACACTACTCTTTCACTCTGTGCTTTACAGATATGCAAATACTATTGAAATACCCACAAACATATTAAAGATATTAAAATAATTCTTTTTAAAACCATTTTCATTAAAACATATTATTCTTGAGTATATATCTTTAACATAACACTGAAATAAGTTGTATCTGTTTAATATTGTCGCTAATAGTAATTGTGATTTTTCCTTTGCTATTTCATTAGAAGATGTGTGTAAATTAGTAATGAAAAGCAAACAATGAACAGTGTTCCAAATAGAATTTCTTCTTAAAAATCCATTTCTCCTTGGGAAAGGACATTATGATTTAGAATTTTCTCATGTGGTTTATGTGTCTGAATAATTATCCTAATAAACTTATTTTTACAATTGAGCTAGACACAAAATATTTATTCTTGGGTACATATGTGTGTATGTACTTGGACAGTTGATTTAGAATGACACAAAGTGTATAAAAACATGAAAATGTTTTGCAACTTATGTTTAAATAATACAAATGTAGAAAATTACAACTTTCCTTTCCAATGTACCATAGATATTTTAGTGCAGCTCCCAATTTTAAAATAGCATGAAGTGATTAATATTCATCAAAAGGAAGTGGGAAGAGAGGCATCATTTTATTTTCAATTAATAGAAAACATGGCGTTGTCTGTTTTTAGTCACCTGCTATTTATCCATTCCCCATGGAAATGAATGGACTGCTACACTCCTTGTCTGCTTTCTTGCTGAAAGTGCTTGCCTGTGCTGCCAAGCTCACCACGCAGCTCCCATCTGGCATTGAAGCACTATCTTTTTCAGCCATGCAAGTCTGTGTTCTGTGATAAAGTACAGTTATGGGCAGCCTTGCTTACTCTGCTGCAGAAAGAACTCTCTTGCTACACTATTCCATTTGAAAACTCTCTTCTGATGCTTGAATTTCTTCTGAAACTGTACTTGCAATTGTAATGGTCCTTTCTTTAATATTTTAACTAACTTTACCTGTTTAGTATGAACTAGATATTTAATTCTAAGTTGAACAGCAAGGAAATGTTTACTGCTGAAAGTAAATTTTATGAGGAATAAACCACAATTTATATACTTGATTTAACCCAGCACATATCACTTAAATGTGGGGATTTATAGATTTTCCAAGCTACTGTGGAGGTAATCTGATTTGTGATATGTTGGTCTATTCATTTCAAATTCTACAAGATCTACAGTGATTATTTCAGTCTATGAGATGGCATAATGCTATATATCACTGCAAATCCTTTCAGCATGAGGAAGAATGCATTGGTTGTACTATCAACCATTTATTTAATATGTGTATAGGTATCACCTTGGAACATCCTTTTCTGGTATTTTGTAGGCACTGCCCTGCTTTGAACACCTAGAAATGAAGGATAGAATAAAGATAATACTCTGAGTTAAGATGTACATTAAAATGTTAAATTATCAAAAGTACAGGTAACAGAAATAAAGAGCAACATCTTAGTAAATTATTGAGCCATATCAAATAAAAAAATAAAGAACATAATCAAAGGAAACAATTCTGCAGAAGTCCCAGAAGTCCCAGGAATGTGCATCTTAATGGATGGATGAAAGTAAGATTTGTGTTTTATTGACCATATATAAAAAGAAAAAAGCCTTGACAAAGAGCCTGCATATTATGAGAGAATTAGAAAAGGGATCCTCCACATAGCCATGTTCTTCTAAAGGCTATAACCTCAAAGAAAGTGTGGATTAGAAATAAAATTCAATCACCAAAGCAAGTAGATGTCCAGAAAACTTTTATAAATTGGCCTAGCCTTTGACTAAAAATAAATAAATAAATAAACGAACCCCCTCATAACAATAATCCACTGTCAAGTGGGTTTAACTACTTGAATTACATAATATATTGAGTGTTTAAAAATGCAAGCTAAAATAATATGAGTATTCCCTAGCCAGTGATCTACTGAGTGCCAGAAGAAAAAAAAATTAAAGGCTAGTTGGATATTTGAACCCTAATCCAACATTACACAGCATTTCCAGAGATTAAACATAAACTGAAGTATCAATAGAATTTGCTCATGATCCAGTTTTTAAAACCACATGATTGAAGATTCAGCAACTAATGAGATAATAGCAGGAAAAATATAGAAAGGAGTATCTGACCTTCATGTACTTCAACTAATAAAATTATCAAATAGAAACTATAATATAATCATAATAAAAATTAGGTAATAATAACATTGTTATAAGTAAACATAATAGAAAAGTAAACATTTTTCTTTGGTTATAAAAACAAAATATTTTACAATAACTTGATTGTTGGAGACCATTGTTCCTGATGAGATTATTTAGATTAAAAAAAAATCTAAAACAATGTTTTTTAAGACATTGGAGAGCTGCTTTGGCAATCAGGACTTAAAGGTCGAAACCTGCAGAGAGGGAGAGTTATTGAGGTCAAACTCTTACCTTTCTGGGTTAGGGAGGCCATCTCCATGCTCATGGAAAGAGCATCTTTTTAGTTGCAGAAGAACTGGTATAGATACTGTAAATTTCACAGAACTCGGGATACAGAATTTAGAATTGTGATCTTCAAAGGAAGTAGGACTTGAGAGGTCAATATATAGGAAAAAAAGAAGCTCAGAGAAATGATCATGACCCTCATAACTATATACTCATTTAATTGATTAAATTGACCAGTGCACTAGCCCAGAAAGCACAAAGAGAGCCCCTTAGAGCAGAGGCATTTATTTTTAAGCAGTTTCATGGAGCTGAAAAAAATAAAATGCGTTCGGAATTTTCAAAGGGAGTAAAGTACTAGAAAATACCTCCAGGTCTTAAATTAAACAGCAATGTATGGTTAATGGTAAAATATTGAAAGCTTTGCTCCTGAGATTGAAAAAATATGAGTGTGCTAGCTAAAACTATTTCCATTAAAAATTATATTGAAATCCCCAGAATAAGGCAAGAAAAAAAGAATAATGATTAAAACAGAAGTAAAACTGTCATTGTTATAAGACTACCTGATTAGTCTTATAAGCAAAATAAGACTCATAAGCAATATGAGCAAGATTGTATATCTATGGTATGCAATCATAGATTCCATATTTAAATGATTAAATTAATAAGAAAATTAAAGGTCACAGGATATAAGAGCATATATAAAAATCAATGTTTTCCTATAAGCCACTAACAAATTGAATTTGAACACTACTATTTTGAAAAATACCAACTCTGTTAACTCTTCTGGAATATATACATCTTAAATTATGGGCAAGACCTCTAAACAGAAAGCCATGAAACACTGAGAAACATTGAAGCAAGTTTATATCCCAACAAATGTGTGCCTGTGAAATGAAAAAATGAAAGACTGATACAGAGTTACAGTGTTTAATGCAGTTGGTTTAATGCAAGTGTAGCCATGTAGACCAATGAAAGAGAATAGAACAGGGGTTTCCAAACTTTATTGTACATCAGAATCACCTAAAAGGTGATTCAGTAGAACTGGAGGAGGAGGTCCCATTTTCACGACAGGCACTACAATCTGAAAAGCACTGGAAGGTAGAGTCCAGAAATAGGCCCATACTTATATATTTGCTAGACTTATGACAAAGATGAAGTACAAGAATAACCGTTTCAACAAATGACAGATTCAGTAATAAAATGGACAAAGAAACATGTGCAGTTAATTAGAGAGGATAACCAAGTGGCCATATGAAAAATTGCTGAAGTTCATTAATTATCAGGGAAATGAAAATAAAGCCATAAGATACCACTACTTACCTAAAAAAAAAAATTGTACGATATGATAAAGTCTGAAAATGTCAAGTATTGGTAAGGTTGTGTATAAATCCATACCTAGACACGAGATAGTGAGACTGAAGAAGAATAAAGTCATCCTTGAAGATTGTAAAAGCCTCCATATAGAAAGCAAAAACAATAAAATTGATAGCAGACTTCTAACAGTAACAGTGAGAATATAATATACTTTGAAAGGTTGAGAGAAAATAAAATCAGTCTAAAATGTATTCTACATAAACTATCATTCAGGATTGAAATAAGTGCATTCTCAGACAATAACTGCTCAAATTAAAATAATTGTAATAATATATTTAATAAAGAAAATAATTAAAATTGAGTGAAATAAAAAAAGAAATTTGTATGCATGTATGCAGAGAAACAAGTAGCTGTGTAAGTCAGTTGTAAGCAGAGGCTCAAAGTATAAAACAAAAAGTATTAATTTGTAATCTACGGAAATAAAACCTGCAGACTGAAAAGGTCCATTAGGATTCTAAATTTCTTCTATTTCTCATGTGTATGGATAGAAGTCTTGTATGTTACTCATTACTTAAAAATGTTAAGGATAATGATTAAATTGTAGAATATATCCAAATCACTATTGTAAAAAAAACAGAAGGAACTGAAGGTACCTAGAAATGTCAATCAAGCCAATATAAGGCCAAAAACAAAAGAGAGAAGAAAACAGTATAAAAAAGCAGGATAAATTAAAAGCAGAAAATAAAGTATTAGAAATAAATACATCAGTAATTAATACATGTAAAATAATAAAGGCAATTTAAAGATACTGTGTAAAGGTTTTTATTACATTTTCAGACTGCTTTAAAGATTTTGAGGCATAGGATTATCAGCGAGAGAACTGCTGCTTACTGATGAAAGGAAAAGGTCTCTAGAAAGATACTCTAATGCTAAAATTGTATGCACTGAATAACATGGACAGTTTTGCATATTCAAATATTTCAGTGAAAAAGTAAATGCATAAAATTAATCCTGTATATAATTTTAAAAAATTTACTTAATGGTATTATTTGAATGTTTCTAGGAAACTATAATTTGTATATTAAATTTGTATTCAAGTTATTAATTTATAAATACAGTGTTGTAAGAATCTTTGAGTTCAACTTACAAAATTTGTTTTACAGTTTTTTTATGTAGCAAATAACAAGTACTTCCAGCAAGGCCTTTGAATAATATAAATTAATTCTAATTGAACAGAATGGAATACTCTAAAAAATTCTACTTATAATTTTAAGTAACAAAGTTTCTTTAAACTATGTTACTTGCATTTATAAATTAGATATGTTTAGTTTTATTTTTAGGCATCTCACAAGCATGACAGAGAAAACTCACAACTTAACAGGAAAATCTCTCCCAAAACCACTTAAAGAATTTTCATAAATCCAAACTTTTAATTGGTAAATTAAATTCTCTTAACACTCTAATACTGTTAACCAGAAACCCAAATTATCTTAGACATTTTAGCTAAAAATAAAGTATCAAATATACAACATTCCCCTAAATATCACAAGAACTTTCATAAAAAAAAATTATTCTAAACTTAATAATGGAGTATTAGCGATTTAGACTTGGCTGTCCTCATTCTATCTTATCTCTTAACTTACTAATGGACATGCTGAGGTTCCTTGGTGGAAAATTAAAAACCACTGTACTATTTGCAATAGCTGGTTTGCTGTAATTATTGATATATTTGTTTATCATTCATAAATTTGAAATCACTTTACAAGAACTGGTTATATGCCTGGGTTCCTCCCAGGGCACTGATTAGACAGGTGGGACCATTTTTAAAGCTGCCTGATTTGGTAGATGGAATTTCCCACTTCTATTTACTACCTAATTGAATTCCCATGATCTTATCTGGCTGTAATTCTAAGGACATTCTTTAGCACTGCCACAATTCTAAATATGTTTTATTGTCATTCATTGGATTTCAAAATTCTTCACATAGCTTTGTCTTCTGTAGCTATAATTCTGATGTCAGGGTAATGACATTTCAGAAACAAAAAGGAAGGAAAGTTATGATTAGCAGAAAAGAAGATGGTATTTGTTTCTTTCTCCCTCTAATACAGACTTTTTCTTTCCAATCCATTGTTATCAAGTTGGTTTTCAACTCCTTTTTTTATTGAATAATAGCAAGTTCAACATGTTATTCATATAAGAAAGGGTAATGTCAGCTAGTCTTTGTCACTTAGGCAATATTGGTGGTCAATTTCAACTGAGACCCTGAATTTATAGTGTGGACTATTGGAAAGAACTTGGTTTTTAGTTTTAGATCTGAGGGCTAATCTGACTCTATTAATCACCACCTGTATGAGTTTGAACATGTTACTTAATTTTCAATATGAGTTTCCATATCTTTATATCTGGGGTAACTAAACATACCATACCAATTTGTTGTGAAAATAAAGTCACCTTACATATCTAAAGTACATTTTAAAGTGCTTTATCCATAATTATTATTACATTGTAATTGCAATTAGGTAATCTATCAACATAATCTTCTACATGCTCAGGTGGAGTAGTTCATTACTAATATTAAATGTAGCTTCTAAAATAGATTTTACTTTTAAGCTCACTAGAGCAAAGATTTTACTTTTAAATCTGCCATATTTCATACCGACATCAAGATCTGTGAAGGGTCTGAGATTTTACCCTATGTGTAAGCTAATAAGTTACTCTGCCAAAAGTTCATGTATACCAGCAAAGATGCAAGACTCCTGCATGAGACAAAGGGCCGTTTATGACTCACAGCAACAGCAGTAGTCAGCTTTATATCATTTACCACTAGTTCCCCAAACCCTAATTCCCACATACTGACATGACAAGGTCCTGGTGATGCCTGTCTATACAGTGGATTGTGTTAGACGAAAAAACTGAGTTTAGGAAACACCAATAATTTACAAGGAGACTTCTAGCAAACCTATCCAAACTTTGCCCTAGAAAGAGACACTGTCATTATTAATGTGAACAGCAAACCAATATCCCTCTGTTCTGGAAGATTCTCTCTAACTTCCAAGGCTATTTGCTTTATAAACAATCTTGAAAGATAATGCGAAACTAAAACTGTTAATGCCTCTGCTCAGAAAAGAGACAGAGACAAGAAATTTATAGAGATTTGTCTCCCTACAGCAGAATAATGGAAACTTTGCCCTTCTAGTATAAAAGTCAGGAAAAAGTTTCATAAGCACAATTTTAATACACAGTTGTTTTAAAGTATTCAAAGTTATAAATTCTACCAAAAAATGTGTTGAAAGTCATGGTAGATCAATTACTTGTAAATGTCATAATAGTGTTTCAGAGGGGGGACATAAAAAACTGGGATATTTATGAGGTTTGGGGGGTATAGTTCAAGATATGTATTTCAATGTGAGGGGCTGATTAAGGTTAGCTCATGATATAATAGTTATGGATTTGTGGATAGGGTAAATCTAAGGTTTTGAGAAAAAGGTCCCAATGTGAGTGTATTTATTAAAAGTTAGCTATCTGATGTTCATCTTAATGAGTTTTTTTATTCCTTTCATCCTGAAAGGAACAGTAATGTTATTTGCATATTTTATCTTTCTGAGCAAGAGTTTTCTAGAATAGAAGAGTAAGTGTAAGATTAGTGTAGTCATGACAATGTGAAGATTAAGCTGTGAGTGTATAGATGATTTTGGTTCTCCAAAGCCAAACAACCTGCAACCAAAGCCTGCCATTGCTTGTATATGAAATCGGACTGGTGGCAGAGAGGGGTCTACTAATTTTTAGTAGATTAGTTTTACATCTTGAAGACTGTGGTGGGAAAAGTGGTAAAACAGAATACACCAAGTAAGGAAATAAAAAAAAATTGACCATAGTGTCAAGAAATGACTGATTTAAGATTAAAAATGTAGGGAAAATAAATAGGGAAGAAATATTAAACAGAAAAAAATGTTAGCAGAACATTGGGATCTGCTATAAGGATGAATATAAGGATGGAGTCACCTTAACACACAAAAAAGAATCTTTCTCGCATTCAGGACAATGGGGAAAATCAATTCCAATCATAATACCTGATCTAAGTATATATAGATATTTAATATTTTTATAGAAAATTCCTGATTGCATAGTATTTTAAAGGTGATTACATTGATTCATAGTTTTAGCCAGCTGAGAATTAACTCCTCTCTCTCTATGTATTCTTATTTTTATTTCTTTTCTTATTTTTTCTTTTAGTATAGATCTGATTTTTTCCAAAATCAAAAGTTGCATAAATCCCTGTAGACAAAGGGTGATTTATAAGCAAAGAGGGGCATCAAGATTAGGATAGCGTTCAAGAGAAACAATAGGAAAGAAACCAGTTGAGAAAACAAAAGTCATTTTATGTTCCAATGACAATTCCCCAAGCCTATCATTTTCAAAGCAGGCTGTCTAGAAAATAAAACCTTTTCTTAAAAATAAACTTTCAGATATGAAAAATACTTTTTGTTCCATATGACAAACTTAGAGCTGTATAACCAATAGGCTTCCATTTTCCAGAGATAATTATTAAAATAAGAAAATAAGGCAGCAAAAATAGGTATAAATTTAATACATATAACTTTTCCCAAACAGAAAATTGGTATCTGTTCATACAGTTTGGTGGGCTGCTTCTTCTTACATTCTGGTTCATATCTCAGTTTCACTATTGATGATTTGCTCTGGTATATTACTGGGAAACCCATTATTAAAACACACCAAAGCTGTACCCTTCAAACTCACCAATATCTGTAATAAAGGTGTTTCATCTCCATCATTCTGACTCTCTTGTCTATCAGACTTGTTTCTGAATTTTGACATAGTAAGAAATGCAACATCTAACAAAGGAGGACACAAGAGGTGAAAGAGCTAACTGGAATGACTCCTTCAGAGGGAGCTGAGAACCAGTGGAAAATTGAGATGTAAATTCTTAATGCATCAGATTGAGAGCCAGTAACAACAGAAGTTGAGGTGCAACTATTTAAATATTGTGACAGCTGTGTTGCATTGTCACAGAAAGTCTGGGAAGACTTTAGAGTGGATGACTGAACATATCAATGTAAAAACTTTAAAAAGTATAATATGTCTCAAGATGAACATTTATTCTAAGTAGAGGCACAGGTACTTTCTTGTTTCTGTTACTGAATGCAAGTTCATGTGCCACGCACACAGTGAGGCCAAACAAACTGAAACTTCGGAGTGTGGAGCAGAGAACAATTTATTTCAGGGCTGTGCAAGGAGAACGGGTGGCTCGCACTCAAAAAAACCCTGACCTCCCCGAAGAGTTTATGCAAAGCATCTTTAGAGGCAAGGTGAGGGAGGGGTGTCCCAGGGTATGTGATCAGCTCAGGCACTATTCTCTGACTGGTTGATGTTGAGGTAACAGGATAGTTAACATTATCAATCCTTAGACGCCAGGAGGTCTGGGGGTTCATAATCATCAAATAGTTAATTTCTTCCACTTGGTGGTGGTTTTTAGCATCTGAAAAACTCAGGGAATATGCATGAAATACTGTTATCTGGGTATATCAGAGAGGAGCTACAGCAGAGGATATGAGGGAGGGCTCTGTCCCAGGAAGGCCCCATAGGGTCCTACTCGGTTATACATCCTCATGAAATATGTCTGATAAATTAATGCAATTTATCCTCTAAGGAAAGATGCAGCCAAGATGACACATTAAATGTTCCTTAGCTGAAGTCCACCATGAAAACAGAACCTGAGTCAAAGCTTATGTGAGGCTAGTTTATTTCAGAATGTGATACCAGGTAGGAGGTGGAATGCAGGGCGGGAGAGTGAAACAGAAAAGGAGGAAAAGCCAATTGGAGAATGTGGTCTTGGCTTGGATGCTTTCTGGGCAACTGTTACCCATTTTCACTGGCACCTTCTGAGGAGCCTTATAAAACGAACCACACAATTATCCACCCAAAGACAAAACACGGAAATGTTTGTCCAGTACTCTTTGTCCCCATTGGTCCAGGGTGGCCATGTTAACATTGATTTCTTATACTTCTGACTCCCTAGGCAATCTGACTAGATGAGAGTTCACACATGGGTCTCAGAGGAGTCCTCCAGGGAGGACTCACACTGCAAGATGCTCAGCTCAAGTCAAGGCTCTGTGAGTTACACCTGCAAAAGCTGCTCGAGGCTTGCATGGATCTGGTTATTGCAACCAGAGGATTTTAAAATAGTGTACAAGTCATGTCCAATATAAAGAATAGCTAATTAGAAAAATAATACTATATTGAGTCTAGACTGGGGTTAGATGATATCTAATAAAAGACAATTTGGGAGGAGATTTAATGATTTTAATGATTCAAGAAGCAGCAGCATACTAGTGTATTTGATTCCCAGAACCAATCTCTTTTTAATACTCTTTTCCTTTATGATGAAATTATTTTCTGTAGTAATCATGAAATTAAGTAATAATGGTCTAAAAAGAGCACACAGTGAATTTTTCTTTTATTGAATTTTATAATTACAATAATGCCAGTAAAATAATACAAATATTAATAATATAAAATAAATATCGCAGTACAAAAAAGGGAAAACAAAAGGTGATGAATAAAACACTTTAAGAATCTATGTTTTTATAAAAGATAAAAACTCAGTTTTATGTCTACATACTGGTCTATCACAGTAATGAATGAAAATATTTATATTTTAGTTTTGAGTCTTATGTTCTGCAAACTTGCCAGTGACTTTGTTAAAATCTATATTCTTTACATAGTAATGTTTAGTAAATAGCATAGCCAGATCAATTTAATTCATGATTGATAAAAATATTTTTATAAATTTTTAATTTTGATTAGTTTCACTTGATGTGACAGTTATCCAAAAGAAAAATTCTGAAACATAATAATTAGCTTAGCAGAGATTCATAAAAAGAAAACTTTCACAATAAAATCCAGACATTCCCACAATATCCATGTCTTTATTTCTTCAGAATTGATTCCAGCAGATTTCCATTATTTCTGTAGTCCAAAAATATCTTCACCATATAATTCATCATGCAAATTATATTACCTTTGGTAAAAATATGTTTGAAGTCTTTTCTTCAGAGAAAAATCACTAAATGTTAGTGTACATTGACTTCATTTGATCCACTGATTTAAAACAGTTGTACAGTTGTTAGTAAAAATAATTGAGGCATTCAAACACCGTCTTTTTGATTTTTCTGATAACATAAGACTACTATCCTTTATCATTTCTTTTGGCATTTTTCTTCTAAATTTTATTTTTTTCCCACAAAAATATTCATTTCCTTACATTTTCTTGTTGCAAAGTTAATAGCCTTTCCATATTTTTCTGTGAGCCAATCTTCAAGGATTAATTTCAAAGCTTGGTGTTTCACTATAAGTGACTCAAGTCTTATTCTGGCTGTTTGCCATACATATGTCTTTATAATATTTATATCTCAAGTTTCACCTTCAATTGAAAGATAACTCAGAAAAGACACATACAGCAGAAAGCAACATCTGATCTGATCCTTCTGAGCCACATTTTCCTTTGGATCACGCAGTACTTCATAGGTTGAATTAACTTTCAAAATTTATCTTTCCTGTACACGCAGCTCCATCATGAGCACTCCACCTTTTAAGAAAGTCTTTAGTAATTATATCTACATTCTACAGCATTTTCTATTGATGAGATGAAACTGGAAAGGGTAGATTTACTTTTCACAGTTCCAAATATATCACCTGAGGAAATCCTAAAAGAGTGAATTCTGTTCAGCTTTAGAGAATAATGTGTTCAAGGAACAAATGAGAATTTAGGATCATATTTTTTAACATTGTGCTTGAATATTGTCATGCATATTGACCACAGTTATATCATTGTCATATCCTTGACGACTGTGTACTTGTTTCACACAATTTCTCGGAAATAGAGTGAAAGCTCAAAATTAATTCTTTTATTTCATCTTGACCATCTTCAAGATTGATGTGTCTGACCAACTTACATAAATGATCAAAGTATAAAGCTTCAGGAATGCTGTTAAGAATTTCATACTATTTTGCACTTTTAATATCTGTAATTATCTGTTCTTTGAGGTAATTTCCCAGAAGATGAATGTAATTATTTGGATCAATCTGTCTTCAGAAAAAATAACATACTAACTCTTACAAAATGTTCTTTCAACTTTGGGTCATAATTTAAGAGTAATTCCTTCAACATCAACACAGTGTCCTTTATTTGCTGATGATACATAGTTTTTGTGATCAGGGAAAGAAAAATTTTGTTTGGCTGAAAGCATAATTAAGTCTAAACAAGATGCACGAAGTCATTTTTTTACCCATTTATATATAGTTTTCAGTTCTGTTGCCAAAATCTTCTATTTTGTAAGGAGATAGATATTCAGATATCTCAAGATCAGAGATTGTAGGGTATGCTTTTTTTTTTAAACTTATTTTATTTTATTTTTTTGGCTGCATTGGGTCTTCGTTGCTGTGAGCAGGCTTTTCTCTAGTTGCAGCTAGCAGGGGCTACTCTTCGTTGTGGTCTGTGGGCTTCTCATTGCAGTGGCTTCTCATTGCGGAGCGCAGGCTCTAGGCGCACAGGCTCAGAAGTTGTGGCGCATGGGCTTAGTTGCTCGCAGCATGTGGGGTCTTCCTGGACCAGGGCTTGAACCCATGTCCCCTGCTTTGGCAGGCAGATTCTTAACCACTATGCCACCAGGGAAGCCCAGGGTATGCTTTTTAATCAGGTGTTAAAGTGATTTTTTAAGGTAGACATTCCAGCTTTTGTCTCAGTACCTGCAAATGGATAAAAGAAACAGTTCTTTAGTTTCAAGCAATTCATACAAACTGTTAACATTTTCCACCATATGGAAAGTATGTAAACACTACAGTAACCATGAAGTTGACAGGAGCTGACTTCTTTCCTTGTGTTCTTTTCATTCTCACTCAACTGCCTAATAGTCTTTATTATGATGTGGTTCACTTCTTTTAACCAGGTTAACTCTCAATTACCTCAAACCATTATTAATCAATTAGTGACATCATAATACATCAAAATTTCATTTATCATATCTCTTCATCAAAGTCTTAGTCTTGATCTTTGCAAGCATCTCTTTATTATTATTATCATTACTACAGTATTAGTATTGACTCTTGATAATACTTCTTTTCTCTTAAGCATTATCAAGGTTTAGAGAATATGATTCATTGTCATCTTTCACCTGTATCATTTAAATACTGTTTCTTGTATGGGTACTTTGGATGTGTAAACCTGAATTTCCTACAAATTTTCAAGAACTATATGCAGTATCATTCAGACAATGATTCAATTACCTCTATTATTTTCCCTTTGTTATACCCAGTAGAATGGTGTCCTTTCAAATTGATAAGGGTACCTGACTTCAAAATTCTTTACAAAACTTAGAATAATTATAAACCAGTTGTTGGTTTCACAATAATATTGCAAATGAATTCAGGCTTCTCCAAATTCCTGTAGGAAATGATAAAAAACAAACAAACAATGATGTAGTCAGTTATATATCAAATAAACATCATGAACTTTGAGCCTTTGGTTACAACTGATATAAAGATCACTTATTTAAATTATTTTTCATAAGTTACTAAATATATTTTATTATAACCAAAATATAAAATGTTTAATTTGGGTAACTACTGAATTGTTCCACTGGTATGACATTTTATTTTCATGATTTGTTTTCTGTTTTTAAACAAAATAATAACAAAATAGAAGAATACATTTCAATTTTAAAAATATTATTAAAATCAATAAAATATAATATGTGTGAACCAGTTTGAATTACCAAACAAAAATTGTACACTTCAGAGTTTACAGATTATTTTGCTCTATTATGTTCTAAGATAAAACCCAAAACTTCCAGTAGTCACATATAATGACAGACTCAAAATTATTTGTTTACAAAGCAATCTCTGCTATCACTTTATTTTGAATCTACCTTTGAAAAATAATAATATGTAGTACCATATTTTTTGGAGACGCACTATACCCAAGGGAATTCAAATGATTACAAACCCTTACAAACTTATTTAGAAAATGACTATATCTGAGTACACTATATAACTGGAAGTTCTCCAAAGCAACTTCATATAGTGTACATTATTTAATAGAGGACAAATAATAAAATATATAAATTGGAAACACACATATACATTTTTTAAACTTGACTGTAACCACAAACATGTTTTGAACTTAACTAAAAAGGATTTTTACAGGGAAAAGTATTTTGTTACTGACATTATTTAAAATTGTTGGAGCATGATGATAATAAAAATATAGGATTTTAATTTAATTAGTTTTGTAAGTTATGTACAGTCATGCACCCCTTTACTGCCTGCTCCACAGCAGAATGCCAGGTCTCCACTGTCTATCATATGATAAAATGGAAAGTGACATGGAATAGGGTTTTCTTTAATAATCAGTGCTTTGGCAAACCTATTACTGATTGACTTCATATCTCTCACTTTTTAGACTGACTTTAGAGAAAGTTAGAAAAAATAATTATCTGGGTCAGAAAGTAATGGGAAATTCAGATCTATCTAACATTACCAATTTAACAAGCAATTTAAGTAGACTAATTTAAGAGGCATGTTTAAGGTCATGAAATCAACTGATATTTTCTTGTACAATGAGGAAGAGGCAAAGAAAGAAATAAAATACTTGGGGGATGTTTCTTGATTACAGTAAAAAGATATAGAACAAATACGTGCTGTTTTATCCCTAGAAATTACAAAATCTGTAGAAAGCCAGTGCTTTGAGATTATATGGCAGAGATATTGGTTACAAGCACAGCTTCAGGTATGAATTCTCTAGGAAACAGGAAGCAGAAAGCTGTCTTCCTAGGCCTAAGCAATTCCATGGTAAGAGCTAATGATGGTAGTCCCCATTTTGCCTAAATTTGAGTAGGCAATTTTGTTTTTTCTCTTGTAACAAAAGTACTTCAAATGACAATTACCAAGTAGAATGCCTGGCATCTGTTAGGTGTTCTTAAATGGTAGCCATAGTCCCACAATTATTATTACTCTTGTTAACTTTCAACAGATTCTACATCATATCAAGATGTTCAGATGATTTAATCAGCTTAAACTCCAGGATCATATAGGTCATAATACATGTTTACTGACAAGTTATTATTTTAGCTGTAGTTCTCATTTTCAAGTGTGTTGATGAACTGAACACAGATATCTGTTCAGATCTTTTTCTATTTCCCCTTCTTTATATGCCCAGTCTTCAGTGAAATGCAGTGAGATGCATGCTTGATATATGCCTAAGTGGAGCTAGCACATTTCTGACTCTGTTCACTGAGCTTAAACAGCTCACCTTGAAACTGGGTTGCTTTTTTTTGGGTAATTGTTGACTCTGTTCTTAACTACTGTACCGCTTCAAAGTCTACTTACAATCTATGTCACTGACATAGAAAATGAAAGTTAAGTTACAAATTTGGGAGTTTGCCACACTTATGAGAAACAGAGAAAGACTTCAAAAACCATTGATAGGAAGGAATGCTGTGAAAATGGTATATTTTAATAACCTGCTATAAGATTATAGCTTTTGAATAGTTGACATTCATAAAAAATACTCAGAGGATACATGAATGCCTATTATTTCACAATTATTGGCTATAATATTGTATTATTGATAATAAGCCAAGGAATTCCTCATTTACTATGTTTGAATTACTTTTTACTCTTCCATTCTTTTTAGGATTTACTCCTGAATCTGAAGAAAATGAAAACATATGAACTTGTTCATGATAAACTTCTTCCATTGTAGTACAAGACAGAATGCTTCTGAAATATATGAACCCAGAGGAGTGGTTTTTGTTTTTTTTTTTAAATTTAATTATTTAGGCTGCACAGGGTCTTAGTTGCAGCGTGCAGGACCTAGCTTCCTGACCAGGGATCGAACCCGGGCCCCCTGCATTGGGAGTTTGGAGTCTTAACCACTGGACCACCAGGGAGGTCCCTTAGAGGAGTGTTTTAATGTCTCTAATAGCCTGGGTTTATCAGGGGGAAATTTAAATTTTTAGTTAAGCTCACAGTTGATGTTTTCTACACTGTAGACTTTATAATCTTATATTAGTTCCGTGCATGGACTGTGCTCTTTCTCCCTTCCAGACCTCAGCATTTTTGGTCTTTTTAGTTCTGTAGATTCTTCTTCCCCATTCCTGAATTTAAAGTTCATTAGAAATACTTCTCTTGAAAGTCTTCCAGAGCTCTTAGATTATAATTTCTACCTATTTTGTGCTTCTATTTTACCTTACATTTTTCTCTATTTGTTCAAATGTTTTTAAAATTGTCTATGTCACTTCTGAGAACTTACAAGCACTACAGGATCTCTGGTCTTGCCTCCTTACCCCTCCATTTTTTCCCACTGCCAAGAAAAGCACCTGATAATAATCTGTCAGTATTTGTTGAACAAATATTTAAATGAATGAGGGAGTGAACATGTTTAGTGTGATGACAAGGGCAGCATCCTGGGGTCCAGGCAGTTTACAGAAGAAAACAGTGCTCATACAACTAATACTAGCCGCAGATAAAACCATAATAAGAAACCAAGTTTTCTCAGTTTTTAGTCCAGTTCTAATTCTACTACAGTACACTGCCTTAATTAATCATGATTCCTTTATTATGTGTTATGGCAAACTAAGGACAAAAAGAAAGAATTGTTTAAGACACCATTTCTTTAAAGTCAACTTTGGGATTAATATTTATGTTCACTTTCACTGACTTTAATAATTCAGGTGCATAAAACTTGCTCCAGAACTGTAACTCATTTGCTCTAATTTACATCTCTAAAGAGCAAGAATTTTACTATCAATAAATAATGAATCACAACAGCTGGACTTTTATAGCTGAGGAGATATATATAGTGCTATAAGTAAATCAATATTTTTATTTGTGTGATATGGCCAAAGTGGATTTTTTCTTCTTTTAAATTAAGCCTTAATGAATTTTGTAAGTGATCTTGGACTTCAACGAAAAGTTCATCAGCAAACTATAAAGGTATTCCTTTGTGAGGTATTAAAATAGAAAATATAGCAATGCTAGATGGCCTTTCTAGTAGAAGAGTACCTAGATTTTAAGACCCAATTTGATTTTACTCTCTGATTATCCTTCCAGAAAATTTGTGAGCTAAGAATAGAATATCTCATTTTTATGGTAAAGGGATCAATGATGGGTGTGAGAAGTAGAGAAATAACACAGCATCCCTTCACACAGAGAAAAAAAGGAAAGATCTTCTCTTACATAACCTTTTTGTCACATTTATGCTGGATAATAAGTACTTCTTTTAAATGTCCAACTTCTCTCATAAAGAGGAAATAAAATATAGATCAGGAGAAAGAGGACAGAAAGGATATTTCTTATTTTTCCTCTCCTGAGTTCTTCCTTGCAAAGGAAATGTGTAAAAAAATTTCATAAATATATTTCTTAAAAGCTACTTAACTACTTAGCTACTTAGAAAAGATATTCATTTCTGAAAGAATCACTGAATAATAGAGAATCAAATAATTTTTTTCCTCAATACCCTCTAGTTGGAATTTATTCTGTAGGTGGCACATGCTGTTTTATATCATTAGAATATCAAAAAATAAATCCCAATGTGGTACTTTTTCATACTACTTAAATTTTCTTACAAGTCCTTTAATTATATACCTGAGTTACGTTCATTTGATTATTGTACATCTGTCTTACAGACAAAATAAATGAAAACAGGATTAATATCTGATCACAGTTCCTTTTTTCCTTTTATTTAAAAAACACAGAACACTTTGTTAAGAGCATCTAGGAAGAAAACAGATGTTACTTACAAAGCATCCAATATTATTGATAGTTTCATCTCAAGCTTTTTTCTGCAATTATTTTAACAAAAAGCAATGGCTAATTTCCTCAGAATTTGTAGGAAAATGTTTGTTCTTCAATACTTATATACCCACTTCCAGTCTTGTTTGAAAGAATAGAATAGACAGGCTGGTAACAACCACAGAACTGATTGAATTCTAATTAAACACTATATATTTTTCAAGTCACTATAACATTTTATTTAAAATTTAATTATGATTAGATTTTTATTGAATCATTCAATTAGTTTTTTTAAAGAGGAAACTTTATTTTAATAATAACATCTTGGTTTTAATAGTGAAAGCAAATTAACTGTATTAAAACTTTGTTTTTAAAGATAATATTCCCATTAGTTAACAAGTCATCTGTTTTTAAAATTTAACCATTGGAAGAAACTAACGGCATGAGTTGAGTTTGTTTCTAAAAGCTGAATTGCTCCTTGCTAAAACCCCAGGGGACTAGAGTTTTCAGTCTGACAAAGTAATAGGTGCCCTGTATATCTTAATTACATCTCCATTAACATAGGAAGAAATAGTTACCTAAGTTAGCATGGAGAGTGGAGAGAATGCTCAGCTCTCCATTGTGTTCTGTCTATAGTGAAGGCAATGTAAGGGTTCTGACAGTTGTTTGGTTCTTTTTGTCACTCATATTTTTCTGAAGCACCATGAGCTTCTGTCAAGACCTGATCATTTAGAACACTTTACTACCTTCCTACATAATCTTTTACAGGTGAATGGAAATATTAAAATGAATTTATTAATTTCTTCAAAATATGTTTGTGAATATCTATACTAGGCATATTGAATATTAATGAGAACTACTTTGCTTTTTTCTAGATGGGGAAACATATCAAATAAAGAACTACATGTAGCAATTGAAAATTTTAGTAAGAGCTACCCCATAAAGGATATAAGATGGAAATGGAATTGAAAATAACAAGGTGAAAAGGGAAGAAAGAACCTATAGCTTTGTTAACTATGTAGACACATCAAAGTTTAAAGTGAAGTAGAACAGAAAAAGAAGAAAGGAAAATGTTTCTTTATTTGCCCTTACCTGATAGAGAGATTGGGAAAAGCTATATTTAATTCTGCAATTTTATTGGAATTTTTAAAAACATTTGATAGCAAGGGATGCCCAAATAAGCATAGCTTTGGGTTTAAAATTATTTGAACCCTGACCTCCTCTTATTGTATGGGACTTTTATTGTGCTATGATAATATTCTCTTTTTACACTAAAGGCAGATATGTCATTTTTGCTAAAATCCACATTTATGTCAGAGTTTAACGTACCAAGAAGATTATTCATTTTATAGCATGTATTGAATCTTGACCAAAATAGCCTCAGAAGGCCTTCCTAAATTTGACAAATTAAACTGTTGTGAGTTAAATTGCTAGATGCATTAAGAACATCCAATAGTTTAATTTTTATTTGTCTTTTAAAAAGAAATTCTACACTATATCTTAGTTTGATAATTGGATATTTTTCTTTAGTATAATATATACTTGCATTCTAATCTCTCTCTCTCTCACTCTCACACACACACACATATACACATGCAAACCTCCCCCACGTGTGCCCTAACTCAGATGAGATTATTTTAGCCATTATGTTGGATTATTCATGAAGCTGTGGTTAGAATCACCAATTTGATTTTTCTTATTAGTTTAATCAACATCATCACAGTGTCACTATCTTCCAAGCCAATGCCTTGAAGTCATTTTACACTTTGCCTTCTACCTCAGTCATTTTTCTTTATTTAAATATTTCTTGAGTTGGCTATATTATACTATTAATTTCATATTGTTTTTTGTCACATTTCTCCACCTTTTCTTTTTGACTGATGACTAAAAAATTTCTTGACTGAAATGCACTAAAAATGTGACTAATTTTGATGGTGACTATGAAGTAAAAATACTGTTGCAAATTTGCACACATGGAAGAAACAGTGTGGTGGAGTGAAGAGACCATGGGGTTTGTGATAAGGTCCCATTTTTTGTTTCTGATTTCTTACTTATCAGCTTATGACCTTGGACAAGTCACAGTATATATTGACTCCCACAGTATTGTGGTAAAGAGAATGTGATAAGATTATGGTGGAGCATAAGGGTTTTACAGTGCAAGGCTATAAAAATGAAAAAGTGATTTTTATCTTAAATATTCATAACAAAGTTCCTCAGAAAGCATTTTCTTATCTGGGACTAGGGCAGTGGATGGTTATGATTGGTGAAAGTCACTTATATTGCCATACTGATGGCCCTCATTAATTATAAGTTGTCCTAACCTTCATAAAAACGTTTAATTTTGAACATTAAGGATATAGCATGTATGAGTTCCTATTTCAAAAGCTGAACAGTGGTTCAGATCCCATAGAATACGATGATTAATGTCTAAGACTTTAGAATCAGGCTGCCGAAGTTCGAATGCTGCCTTATCGCTAACAAACTTTGCAACTTTGGCCAAATTACTCCATGTAATTTGATCATAATCAGTAAAGAGCAAGATGTGGTACTTTGATAATATGTGATATGTTTTAAAATTGAAACTGTCTGTCATGGAGGAAGGAGTCAATAAATTTTTGCTATAACAGTTAGTGTAGGTTTTGTTGGTGATGTTATTATTAAAGTTTTTAAAGGACAAAAAAATGTAGACTTGAAAATGACCTTCTTTGGAACTTTAGGAACCCATATATCTTAGTTCTACAGCTTATCAATTAATAAATCACATTAAAATTAATTAAATCCTTTTAAGTAACAACTGCTTATCTCATTGAATTCTAAAGAGTAGCTTATTGCTTACTACTATATGACTAAATGTGAAACATTTTCCAAGCTTCAAGTGGATAATGGAAAAAGAGAAGGTATTTAGAGTGTTTTATAGATCCTTTTGGATTTTATTTGAAGGAATAATTAGTTCAATATTCACTTAACTATGTCTAGAACTTAAAATACTTTGATCGTTCTTGGATTTAATGAGGGCTCATTTGGCTGTACTACATTCAACCATATTATGAAGTAGAGTATCTTTAAATTTCTAATTAGACAATAGTGCAGATAATTATCCTTTAAAAGCTTATATGAATACAGAACATGAGTATTTGATTCTAATTCCTAAGTATTCAAATCAAGTTTTATTATATGTAGAATAGTCATTTATAGATAAATTAGGCACAGCATTTTTTTTCATCTAAATGTTGTCTTTCCTAGTTGATGTTTATTGTGTTTGAGACTGATTTCTTGAAACGAGAATATATAACTTTATACCCAAAGGAATGTGTTTTGGATGTCATATTCTTCTTTGTGGAAAGTTCTATACCTTTATTTCCTATGCTAGTGAAGATGATATTAGGTAAAGGAAATTGAAAATGTTAAGTTTATATATATATATATATATATATATATATGTACACACACATATATATATACACACACACAAATATGTTGAAATTTGGATTCTTTAATAAATTTTGAGATTTCTTTGGGGAAGATAATTTTTTAAATGATAATTGTCTCAAAAAAGGCTTTTCTCCTGGAAATGTTTACAGTTTTATAAAAACTAGTGTTAATAGTTTCATATTTGTTAGTGAAAAATTACTGAGTTTCTACTATGAACAGCCTACTAAATAAAGATTAAGAGAATGAGCTAGAATATCATCATACCTAAATTAAACCATCTAGGCCCAGGTGTACAGGGCCTACCTAAGATTGAAGTTAAAATAGGAGAATTGAAAAATCCCTCTGTCATCAATAGCATTCCAGTACTAGGGATGGGACAAGAATATGAAGAGAGATCCTCTTTATACAGGGACTGCTGAAAATAGAGCAGAAACGCTGAGAAAAACCTTCTAGCAACCCACTCCCAATATAAAACACAAAAGTACATCAGCTATCTGCTAGAGAAATTTGGAGACTAAGGTGAACTGAAGAGCCTATATCAACCACAAAACCTCAAATCCAACTTAGCTATTGACTTAACACCCATAAGATTGTTCAAAAAGAAGCAGCAGCATGCCCTTTTTAGGCATAAATTCTATTTACCTCATATGATACAATATTAAAATAATACATAGTGATAAGGAATAAATAAGCAGAAATGTACAAAAACTTTATGGATAAAATTTTAAGATTTTATAAAAGATATGAAAGAGGATATTCTGAATATAGAGATACACTATTCAGTTAAATAAAAAAACAATATATAGCATATTATAATTCTCTCCAAATTGATCTATAGATTCAATGCAATTGAATTAAAATCACAAATGTATTTTGTAGTGTTTGACACGGCAGTTCAAAAATTTCAGTGCAAATGTTTAAAAATAACCAAGTGATACTTAAAAGAGTGCCTTTTTAGTTGCTTGATAAGACAAAGATGGAAGTGAAAAGAGAAAAATCACCATTTCTTTTTTATTGTTGCTGTTACAATTGTCTGGTAAATGCATAGGGAAAAAATGAAATTGGATCCTTAACTCACACAAAATACATTTAAAATTTTAAAGAAAATATGTAAATGTGTAAGTGTAATAAATGCTCAAAATAAAACACAAGAAGCCATATTCATAATGTTTACAAGGATTTCTTTGTACAGGATAAAAACTAAAAGTAAAAAATATTCATAAATCATCTGACATTGCAAACTTCTATTTATTAAAAAAACCTAAGGGAAGTGAAAAAATGCCATAAACTCTTCTGGAACACATTTAACTGTTGAAGGATTTGTTACTTTACAGAATATAAAAAGAATTTTTATGAATCAATACGAAAAGAAAACAAACACTAGAAAAATAATGAAAAAAATTTCAAAGAAGAAGAAGCACAAGTCACCTATAAACTTTGAAAGAGAAAGATGTGTGTGTATGTCTGCACACACATATATATGTAATCATAGGTAATGTAGGGTGATCAGGGTAATGTAGAGTAAAACCTGTGTTAAAAGAAGGTACTATTTTCTACTCACCAAATGAGCATCTTTTAGAAAACAGACATTGGTAACAGTGCATGTGGAACAGCAAGCACTTTCAGTCACTGCAGGTGGAGTGTTAGTTGGTACAATTACTATGGAAAACTGAACACACTTATCTTAAAACCTAGGGATTCTACTGCTAAATATTTGACCCAGAAAATCCCCTATACCTCTGCACCAGATATATGTATGTATATATGTGTGTGTGTGTGTGTGTGTACATATATATATATATATATATAATGAATGTAAATGTCAGCATATTTGTGGTTTGTCATAGTTCTAAACTTGAAACTATTTAACTATCCACTTAGAGTAGAATGAATAATTTGTCATTAATTCATACAATGGACTACTTTTTAACAATAAAAATAAATTACAGCTACATACATATGAATAAAAGAAAGAAGTCATAGAAACATACATACAGATTCCATTTATATAAGATACAAAAATATGCAAAACAAAGTAGTATATTGTTTAATGGTGCTCATATTTTGAAAAGAAAATACAATTTGCAGAACATTAATGTATATCTTTACCTCTGGTGGATAGGAGGGAGATGAGATTTAGGAAGAACAATAGTGTGTTTTGAGGTGTAGTAATCTGTTTGCTGGCCTGGATACCACTATAATGTTACTTTCATAAGACTTTATTTTATCACTTTCAACAGTGTACATGAACATTTTAATATAGTCTTTGTATGTTTGGTACGTATTTTTTTTTTTAATATTTTTTTTGAGTCGGACCATTTTTAAAGTCTTTACTGAATTTGTTACAATATTGCCTCTATTTTATGTTTTGGTTTTTTGGCTGTGAGGCATGTGGGATCTTAACTCCCCAAACCAGGGATCGAACCCACACCCCCTACTTTGGAAGGTGAAGTCTTATTAACCACTGGACCGCCAGGGAAGTCCCACATATTATTTTTTAAAACTTTATTTACATTTGGTAATTTCTCATACAATAATATATATTTGCTTATATATTGCATGAATATATAAATTTATATAAATTTAATAAATTATACTTATTTAATATATCTACTAACATTTTAGCTATAAATTCACATATCAATTTTTTAATAAAATTTCAAATATAGTTTAAAATAAATAAATATACTTAGTATTAAATAGTACTTAAATGTAAAATATATGTCAAATAAAAACATATGAAGTTATATAAACATTCTCTTATAGTTAATTTATAGCTATTGAGTGTGTACTAAGTGCAAGGACTAGTGGTATATATTGGTATATAGGCACATAAGAGTTAAGCATAGATACAGTTGCAAACACAAAATGCTTGCCTCAAAATTTAAAAATTAAAATAATTAGATATATTGAATCTATAAGAGCATCTGAGCAAAAAGCACTTTTAACACTAGTTATCATTTATTCATATTAATAAAGGGAACCATATATCCATTATTTTTCTTGAGACATAGAAAGATGTCATTTTGATTTAAGAAATATTCAAGTTTTATTATAAACAAGTTTTTATTGTAACTTTGGAAATGTGTGATTATTCTTATTCATGTGTGGATATCTAGCATAAAATCCTCTAACATTTTCATATTTTTTTCTTTAGTGAAATAGTCTAAAAGATAATGGTTTAGCTAAAATTGCTCTATAAAAATGAATAAATTTGGGGCTAGAAATCTGACATGGGTTGTAAAGACATTACTAGAAATGGAAGCAGGGTAAATCAGATGGACTAACACATTGAGGAAACTGCTATGTGAACTCACACAAAAAATATGTTATGCTGACTTTCATGAAAGAAGTGAGCTGGGCTTTGTGGGTGACAGTTATGGTGGAGAATAGAGGAAACAATTTTCAAAATATTACATGTTCTACCAGTAAAATTGTTCTACAAGTGCTAAAGAATCCTTCTGGATATGGTAATGTGATTTGCCTATTAAAAATTATTGAGTATGAGAAAAAACACGCACACACATGCACACGGTCCTTCAGTGTTATTTTCTTAGACTGATACGAGAACAACAATTGTTAGAAAACATGTATGCTATATGCCTGCAGTGCCGAACGAGAATACTTTCAAAGGGTAAAACTATATGCTATTTTTTTATTTCATAATATTTATTTTATCTTAGTTTTATTTATTTTAACATCTTTATTGGAGTATAATTGCTTTACAATGGCGTGTTAGTTTCTGCTTTATAACAAAGTGAATCAGTTATACATATACATATGTTCCCATATCTCTTCCCTCTTGCGTCTCCCTCCCTCCCACCCTCCCTATCCCACACCTCTAGGTGGTCACAAAGCACTGAGCTGATCTCCCTGTGCCATGAGGCTGCTTCCCACTAGCTATCTATTTTACGTTTGGTAGTGTATATATGTCCATGCCACTCTCTCACTTTGTCACAGCTTACCCTTCCCCCTACCCATATCCTCAAGTCCATTCTCTAGTAGGTCTGTGTCTTTATTCCCGTTTACCCCTAGGTTCTTCATGACCTTTTTTTTTTTCCTTAGATTCCATATATATGTGTTAGCATTATGATATTTGTTTTTCTCTTTCTGACTTACTTCACTCTGTATGACAGACTCTAGGTCCATCCACCTCACTACAAATAACTCAATTTTGTTTCTTTTTATGGCTGAGTAATATTCCATTGTAAATATGTGCCACATCTTCTTTATCCATTCATCCAATGATGGACACTTAGGTTGCTTCCATCTCCTGGCTATTGTAAATAGAGCTGCAATGAATGTAAGGCCAGAAACTATCAAACTCTTAGAGGAAAACATAGGCAGAACACTCTATGACATAAATCACATCAAGATCCTTTTTGACCCACCTCCTAGAGAAATGGAAATAAAAACAAAAATAAACAAATGGGACCTAATGAAACTTCAAAGCTTTTGCACAGCAAAGGAAACCATAAACAAGACCAAAAGATAACCCTCGGAATGGGAGAAAATATTAACAAATGAAGCAACTGACAAAGGATTAATCTCCAAAATTTACAAGCAGCTCATGCAGCTCAAAAACAAAAAAACAAACAATCCAATCCAAAATTGGACAGAAGACCTAAATAGACATTTCTCCAAAGAAGATATACAGATTGCCAATAAACACATGAAAGAATGCTCAACATCATTAATCATTAGAGAAATGCAAATCAAAACTACAATGAGATATCATCTCACACCAGTCAGAATGGCCATCAACAAAAAATCTAGAAACAATAAATGCTGGAGAGGGTGTGGAGAAAAGGGAACACTCTTGCACTGCTGGTGGGAATGTAAATTGATACAGCCACTATGGAAAATGGTATGGAGTTTCCTTAAAAAACTACAAATAGAATTACCATACGACCCAGCAATCCCACTACTGGGCATATACCTTGAGGAAACCATAATTCAAAAAGATTCATATACTATATGCCATTTTACTAAGTAGAAAAAATGGGGCTCTTACACTATGCTGGCTCCCATCTGTGTAGCTATTCCCTTGCACAGTAGTAGGATTGTGTTTACAACAAGCATGCATAGTATAATTATACGATTTGGGTGATTGAATTTTTCATTTTGGTATCATTGCCAATATTTTGTGGTTGTGAAAACTTACAAAATTGCTATGAATTATGTTTAATAAGGGAGTATTTTCATGGGGTGTAACTTGTTTAAAAACGCTTTTGAACACAGCGTATTTCCGTTACTCTGTGAATCTAATTTTGTAACACCGCATTTCTCACCTTGTACTCGTTGATGTTTCTGTAAGCTGTTAGAAGCCCTGCTAGCAAAAGCAACTAATTGCAGTTTGTCAACACAGACCTAGTCCAGAAAGGGCAATGCAGCCTTCTCTCATAAGTAAAAAGTAGAAAAAAATGTCTCCAAAGCTCAGAATCAAGCACAAAAAGAGCTTTTATTAGCGTCCTTCCCACCAACACATACTTTTTAAATGGTTTTAATTAAAGTAGTTCTAAGGGAGAAAGCTTTATAGTTTATAAAGTATGACAATATGGGATGTAAGTATTTGGTACCCCTTAACATATCCTTAAAAATTAATGAACCAGATTGTAAAAGAAATAATATTTATTTTGTAGCAGCAGAGGTATACTTAGCAAAATGCACAAGGACAAACATACAACAGTAACATTTGGTTTGAAAAAAGAGTAATGATTTAAAATATAAATTAAACTTACCACAAAAATGCAACATTATATCTGATGGAAAGTTCCTTTCAGAAACAACCTGGAGTATAAGTGATAAAAATAATCTGGGTATCAATTTTACATATAGGAAGTGTTTTTTACCTACTTAAGTAAAAGAGAAACATTTTAGAATTCCTTTTTTTAAATTAACTAGAGATGGATACTGAAGTCATAGGCCAAATCATAGTTAATATATGATATATTGAATTTGATATATATATATATATATATATATGCATAAGTATATGTAAATGCACCCCCACATGTACACATATGATATTGATGGTTATTCTCATACAGGTAATATATGCTTCTATATAATACAAGTTCTTTCTATGTAAAATCTAGTACTTACTAGAAATATAATTATTTCTGGTATGTGATCTTAAAATGTTTCAACAAATTTCATAATCTTGTGACCTGTGAAAATTGCCTTATGTATTTAAAATGATAATCATTTAAAGCAACCTAGATGGATTCACATATAATTATCAAAAACATCACATGCAATACATTGATTTTTTAAATAAAAATCTATTTTTGAGCAGCACAATATCAAATTTTGAAAGAGGATTCTGATGAAACTGAAAAGTAATATACTTTTAAAATAAATAATGATTTTTTCCATAAATGATGAACATTATGCTTAATGGATTGTTATTAAAAATTAGGGCATTCAGAGAAGATGTGATTTGAAAAGTGGTATGAGATACGAGATGAAAAACCTCTAATACTCAGTGATGAGTGGTGTGCTAATTAAACTGCATAATCAAGTAATGTCAAGGATTTAAAAAGATTATTATGCAGTTGCTTCAGAATGAGTGTGGAAAATGAGTGAGGATTAGTTACTGTTTACTCCTTTAAAACTTCCATGCATTCGGGCTGGAGGTGGTAAGCAGGAGAATAAGAAGAAAGTACTACAGACTAGCCCATCTTCTCTGCACTTGGAAACTCCTCTTTCCATCTTAATCCAGTCTTTTTGTGTGGTCTCTTTGAATTTGCTTTCCTTGGTACAAATCTATTATTTCACTAAATGTTGTGGTTAGCAGTTACTCCTCAGTTTCAAACTCCGAAAATATGGCTATTTCAAGGCACTAGGCTCCCCATCCCATTTAGGACCTAGAAGGTCACCACAAACCCACAGCACAAAATTCCTTTACATGTATAGAGTGCAAAAACAAATGCATGGGATACCATTTAGACTGTACTCATCTCTCTTCACTTGCGTTAGAGGTTTTAGTGAACTTTCATTTTTATTTGGGGTGTGGCAGTCCTTATTAGTGAAAACATTATCTTTTAAATACAAAGCAAAACTGCCTTATTATTTGCAGCCATAAAAATAGTGGTTATATTCTGCTTTAGCCATTCAAGAATTGAACATCTTAGTTCCGAAACCTTTACTATGCACATTTATGGAAAGGTGGACTGGAGACAAGGTTGACATCCCCCTCATATTTCTTCCTGAGAATGACTGGATGCTAGCAATAGCTGTAAACAACTTTTTGCAATTTGAAGAAGGCCAATATTAGATAAGAGAATTTGTGTACACTGGAGTATAAGCTCTGCATGAGCAGGGGTTATTTCTGTCTTATTTAGTGTTGTAAGCTTTGTGCATAACCTATTACATGGAACATAGTTGTCACTCAATATACATATAACTAATAAAAGGTGATATTAGATAGGAACTTTATTTTAGCGACAATAACTTATTTCCTGAGACTTTTTTTTGGCATAACATTCTCATTGTTAGTGATGATGGTAGCAAATAATACTAGTATCTTAGAGTATTTTAACAAATATTATGCACCAACTATGTACAGTACACTGTGCTAGTGCCTGCTGTTGCTGACTGATGACTATACCTCTGCATAGACTATAACTTGAAGGGAAGTGTGTAAAATGTGCATGTCTGATGGTTCCATGTGTACTTCCTTAAAATGACCATGCTTTTTGCATCTTATTTAATTTGTTTAGCAGGTAGTTATAGTTTATATGTAGAATTACATATTAATACAGTTTTTTAAACAGTCCAAAATAAAAAATGACTGAACTTCTAATTTTTTTTTTTTGTAATATCCCCATATCTCCTCCCTCTTGCGTCTCCCTCCCATCCTCCCTATCCCACCCCTCTAGGTTGTCACAAAGCACCGAGCTGATCTCCCTGTGCTATGCGGTTGCTTCCCACTAGCTATCTGTTTTACATTTGGTAGTGTATACAAGTCCATGTCACTCTCTGAACTTCTTTTTGAAACCATTTTCTTTAACAGACTAATGTCTATTTTACTCTATAGGTTATATGTTTTATTTTAACATAAGAAAATAAAACAAAAATAATGATTGACAATTGAAACAGTATAACTTACAGTGCATAGAAAAGTTATCAGCAAATATAAGTTTATTGTAAATTCAAATCACATTCTTAGAATTTGTAACCATTCTTTCTCTTATTATTTCATCTCTTATGATGAGCTTGCTTCATATTCTGTCATACATTTTAAAAATCTCAGTAAAGAGAGATTTTATTCTGACATTGTGTTCTAGCAACTATTCTAAAGTCTGAAATCTAAAACATGTATTTAATGACATGACTTAAAGAGAACTGAAAGAAGTTCTGGTTTCAGCTCCAACATGCAAAGAGCTTAAAAGTTGTCACTCGTGTCCCTGTAACAACAACAACAACTGAACAAAATGAAAATGAAGAACTTTTCTTGAATCGTCAGATAAATGAGGTTGCAGGGGAAACCACTACCCTGAAATCTGAAGAGAGAGTAAAGGTTGAGAATCATAGCCAAGGTGGGCTTCCCTGCACCAGAAGCCATTGGAGCTATAAGTGCTAGGAACCTGCAAATGGCAATTGTGGTGAGCTGTTGGAGGCTGAAGGTAAGCAAGCTTGAGTTGTGAGAAACTCCTGGGAACCACAGTCTTGGGAGGCAGCATTTATGGCTTTTACTCCCAGGAATGTCACCAGTTTCTCATGGTGAAGAACCCATAAAAATCCTCTTGTGACTTTGGCAGGAGTAGAGAAACATAGAACTTGATATTAAAGGCCTAGTTGCCTCAGTTCCTATTACCCCATATATCATATCTGTATTCTACCAAAATATTACAGCGTATGCTAAAAGGTAAGAAAAAACATAGTCTATAAGATAAAAGATATACAGGAGAAAATCTACATGAACTTTGGTTCATTTATGAGATTTTAGCTTATAACACCAAAGCATAATCTGTGGAAGAAAAAATTGACAAGTTGTTCTTTATTAATATTAAATACATACCTGCTCTGAGGAAGACACAAAATAATAAAACAACGAAGCAAATGCTGGGAGGAAGTATTTTCAAAACACATATCTGATAATTTGTAGCCAAAATATGTAAAGAACTCCTAAAAATCCACAATAAGAAAACACACAGCCAGATTTAAAAATAGGCAAAAGATCTGAACAGACACGTCAGCAAAGAAGATATACAGATGGTGAACAAGCACATCAGAAGGTGCTTAATATCATTTGTCATTTGGGCATTGCTAATTAAAACAGCAATGAGAAACTACCACACACCTATTAGGATGGCAAAAATCCAAAAAACTTACAAATACTGGTGAGGATGAAAACAACAGAAACTCATCATTCATTGCTAGTGGGCACTTTGGAAGACTGTTCTACAGTTTCTTACAAAGCTAAGCATAATTTTATTATATAATCCATCAATCACATTTCTTGGTATTTACCCAGCTGAATTGAAAAATTATATCCCAAGAAAACTATTAGGTGAATCTTTATAGAAGTGTTATTCATAATCAACACAAACTGGAAGCAACCAATATGTCCTCTAACAGGTTTGAATGGACAAACAGAATATGGGTGCCTCAATATAATCGAATATTATTCAGTGATAGAAAGGAATGAGCTGTTAAATGATGAAAAGACATGGGTGAATTTTAAATGCCTATTGCTAATTAAAAGATGCTAGTAATAAAAGGATACATGCTCTATGATTCTAATTATTTGACATTCTGGAAAAGGCAAAATTATAGACTGTAGAAACATCAGTAGTTTCTTGGTTTTCAGGGTAACTAGAGAGTTGAATAGATGAAACACGGGATTATTTTTAGGACAGTTAAGCTATGTTTTAATAATAATTTAATCGTGAATACATGTTACTATATATTTGCCAAAACACATAGAAATTTACTGCACAGAGTGAACCCTAATATATGCAAGCATAAAATTTGTTGGGGAGGTCAGTCACCCAGGATGGAATGAGAAAGTGACAAACACTCTAACTCATTACAAATACATGTAATAATCTCACAGAAAGAGGGGTGGAGGAAAAAGATGCTGACCTAATTAACTTTGGAGGTGATTAGAATCTGTATATAAGCCTGTACTTTAGATGATAAATTTGTTTCTGTAGGGAGTGCATGTTAACAATTCTGATACCACAACACGTGTATAATGGACGTAAACAATTAAATTAATGGGTGGCTGATTGTAGGTGCCAAGATTATCATGACTGGAGTTGGAGAGAAAGCAAAGATCTGCTTACTTGGAGCAGGTGAAAGAGGGGTAGAGTAAGGTAATAGAAAGGAATATAAAGCCATCTGCAGCTAATGTAGACACAGATTGTTACATATAGAAACATTTATCAATATGTGTTTATACATGAGTTAGTAGATACACATATATTTCCTTAGTTTACCACTTCAGAGAGCTAAGAAACAAGAACACCCCAGTAACAGTGAGCAGCCCTAGCATCCAGATATTGGTTTCTTACTACCATTCTCAATAAAAAGAATGAGGAATCCTTGGGAAAATGGCTGATTGTAGGATGGGGTAGGAAATATACACATTAGTCTAGGGCATTTTACAGCCTCAGAAAATAAGTTCTCCAAGAAAAATCCACAGTGATGGGCGTATGACAGAAAGACACAGGAGCCTACTAAAATGCTCCCAGTGTCCAAAGCTGAACAATTTGAACAACAAAATAAAGTAGTATTGGATTATAACCTAAAGTTTAAAATAAATATTTATGAGTCCATACTGATATAAATGATTAGCTAAATAAACAGAGAAGAGACAAATCTATGCAGAAAATTTCCAGATAATTTATATGCTCTACCTTCAAGGTGGGGAAGAATAATTCCCCATCCCCATAGTAACTTAATTCCAAAGAGTACAATATGACAAGAAACTTTATTAAAAAATATTAACCTTATAGTGAAGAAACTTGACTAACACTACTGCCAGTTGATCAAGGTTAACATCAACAGTGATAAGTCATGTCTATCGTATGCACTCTTGATCTAAAAGGATAAAAATGGCACTTTCCCCCTGTGGTCTTTCATGAGAAACCAATAAGCCAAGGATAATCATGAGAAAAAACATTAGACAAATCCCAATTAAGGGATGTTGTTCAAAATACTTGACCAGTACTCCTCAAAACTGTCAAGATTATCAAAATCAAAGAAAATCTAAGAAAGTGTCACAATCAAGAGCAGCCTAAAGAGACATGAATAGCATGTGAAATGTGGTATCCTAGATGGGATCCTAAAACAAGAAAAGAAAATTAGGTAAAAACTAAAGAAATGTAAATATATTATATAATTTAGTTAATGTATCAGTATTGGTTTCTTAATAATTTTGGTGAGTATGCCATACTAATATAAGATTTTAGTAATAGTGAAATTAGTTGAGAGGGTATATGGGAAGTCTCTAAAATCTTCACAAATTTTCTATAAATTTAAAATTGTTCTAAAATATAAAGTTTATATTATGTTTTATATATATATATAGAATCTCCCATTTTTTAATAAAATTAGAAAATAATTTTGCAGTTTTAATACTTTGAATGCTTTGCATACATTAGTGACAAATTAAGCAATATCCATATGTTCTAGATATCTGTAAGGTGGCTTTTGAGTGTGGGGCTACCTTCCCAGTTTTCTTACTATGGCTACATCAGTATTTATTTACCTTTCAAAAAATATCAAATATTTATTCTTTGAGAGCACATTGTTAAATAGGATGTTTAGGAAAATTTCAGCTAACGATAGGCTTGGTATATTTTTCCAATAAAATTGAATTTGAAATTATTGGGATAATGATTAAAACTTCCTGTAATCATATTAAACCATTGAAAATGATATCTTGGTAGTGTATTCATAGTTAAAATGAAGGATTAGTGGTGCTTAGAGCCTAACTGGAGAGCATAAACTCCTTTTTTGATAACCCTTTTTATTTCATATCTTTTAAAATTGACATTGTAATTCCAGGTTTGGCATATTTCATTCAAAGTTGATACTGTTGTGAAAACTGCAAAGTGTTGTCTAGGGTCACTGGTGTATCCACTTGTATGGCTTCTAAAGATAGCTTCCACATTTGAGAACTCTTGGATTACTTTCTAAAGGCCTTTTTATATTGTTCATAGTCTGTTGAATTTTGAAAATATGCTAGAGAACTAGAAGCATTTAAAAGTTTTTTTTAATTATTATTTTTATTATTTTATTTTTGGCTGCATTGGGTCTTCATTGCTGTGCACGGGCTTTCTCTAGTTGCGGAGATCGGGAATAGTTACCATGCCCTTGTGTGTTTTGAATGGCTATTTTCAAGAGATTGAATGAGACTTTCCCTAATATACAATGATTGTTCACTCCACCGTTGCTGAAGAATAGGTTTGACCGTGCTCTTTTAAGTAGGATATAGCCAACTATTGTTATGAAATAACTTTAGTTTCTCATCAGATTTGCTCCTCCATAATATATTTGTTGACTACTAAATCCCTGCTATGAATTCTTAATTGTTCTCTGTTTATAACTCTCTTATGTCATATCATGTTTTGCCTTGTATATAATTTTTTCTCATTTGATCAATTTTATGCTTTCCTACTGAATTGTTTCTAAGATCTTATAGGAATAGTTAGTATTTTTCTTTATTACCTGGAGTGCCTAACACAGTGATTCAATATAATTATTAAAATTTTGGCTGGAAAATGCTATGTAAAGATATTGATATTCCCAGGTTTTTCCATAGATGAAGGCATAGTATGGTATGGTGGAATGAATACTAAACTAAAAATATTTGTTCTAAATTTTCTACCACTGACTTTGGGGAAGACAACAAACTAGGAAATAAGAAGGGATTGAAGTACATGATCTCTAAAGTTCTTCCATAAATTTAAATTTATATGATATTAAGATACACCCCCCAAAAGATATCACATGTCCCAGATTTCACTGGAGCCTTAAAAAGAGGCCCCCAAATTAGAAAATACTATGAAATAATTGTGTAGAAGCTCTTCATTCAGTCATTTCACAATAGGGAAGGATATATTGTTTTCATGATTATAACACTCAACTCTCTCACCAGTCTGGGAGAAGATCCAATAAAGTTGGCTATTGGTGTATAATTTTAACATTTTTTCCACTCTCTATAGTAAAATAAACCTCTGCATATTCCCCCAAATTTCTTTTCTATAATAACAAGAAATCATCCTAAGTGTGTCTTTTGGCCTTGAGCATGGCCTTGGCATAGTTTTATTTGAAATTGTATTATTTTTGTCTACATGAAGTTCATAGTGTTCTCTTATACACTTGTACTTTTTTAACTTTGAAAATTGGCTCAAATATTTTTTGAATCATGAACAAACATGGATCATAAAAATATTAAATTTTTAAGATTTACACTAGAATGTTCAGTGTTTTGACAACAAATCTGATGACATATGCTATAATTGTCACTTTAGAGTTAAAAATGTTGTTTAATAAGCTTTCATAACTGACTTCAAAACTTACATCTAACACAAGCCTTATTGATATATAAACTATTTCAACTGCTTTATTTGTACCCAGAAATATATCAAATGTTTAAATGATCTCTTAAATTGTGTTTACCTACCTCATAAACTACTTAACACTGATTTAAAAATACTTTTAAGTAGTTTAACAATTTTTTTAAATAGCACTTTCTGACAAAACAGTTTGTTGTTTATAATAAAATCAAACTCTCTTGAATCAAAGATGTCAGTTCTAATAGGATTAGTATTATACTTTTCTCAAGTCATTTATAAGTACTCTATTTTCATGGAAATCAGTAATAATTCATGAATAGATAACTGGGCTGAAGCTCTTATCTTTAGTGTTTGAATATAAAGGATAAATGAGAAACTCATTTATTTTGGAAGAACAAAATATAGTTTGCTAATCCTATTGGATTTTTTTTTCAAAGTCAGGGTTCACATGTTTAAAGAAACTTAAGACATCTTCCATGTCTTTTGCCTTATCACTAGATCTATTGATGGAATCTTTGAAGAATTAATATTTCAGCTTTCTTGAATACTCCAGGTACTTGAATTTATGCTCTTCAGTCCAGGTTATAATGTATAACATAAAATGCTGCCAATTTTAATATAATTATCAAGAATATTTTACTTTGAATTAAACAAATAAAAAAAGGTAATTTTTACTTGGTAAAATTACTTTGAATTTACCAATAAAAGGTGTTTAGTTTTAGGAAATAACTGAATGAAATTTCTTTCCTATAGATTTTAATTTATAATATTAATATGAATTCAAGGCCTATCATTGACTCTTGTTTTTGTAAGTATATTCTCACATATTTTTGCAATGATTTTTAAAACTCATTTTCCACAGAAAACATTTTAAAATGTATTTATTATGATTTTTAAATTTTAAATTGTGACAACATAAAATTACCATCTTAGTCACTTTTAGTATACCCTTCAGTAGTGTTAAATACATTCAGATTGTTGTGCAATCAATCTCTAGAACTCATTTCATCTTGCACAATTGAAATTCTGTGTGTGTGTGTGTATGCATGTGCTCCTCATATATATATAATGAACTTATATATATATATGTATGTAAATTCCTTATATGTATATGCATATTTCATACATATATTTTTCTCATAGAGAGTTTGGAGGGGGAGATATATCCTTAAGGTGTTAACAATGCTGGATTCATGCATTTTATTCTCCTTAACCTTTATATTCAGATTTTTCTACAGCTCTTTTCTGTTAGAAGAAGAAATACAATTTATGTTTGTTTAGACACCTACATTATTAACCCAAGAAACTTAATGTTTTTATCCCATTATTTTAAGATAAAATAGTAATAAATAATAATAGTAGTTATCCTATAACTCAGAAGCAAGACATGTTTCTTCAGATTATTTACTATGTCATACAGAAAACAGCATATATGTTCAATGCTTTGATTCTAACAATAATTTGGCTTACACTTAGGAAGATGTTTAGAATGTTTCACCTCTGATTTTTCTTATCAGAGATGAATAATGATTCAATATTTACTTTTGGACTTTTTTTGTAGTAAAATATACATAACATAAAATTTATAATTTTAACCATTTTTAAGTGTACAGTTCAGTGGTATTAGTATAATCATATTATTATGCAATCATTGCTGCTGTTCATCTCCAGAACTTCATAATCTTTCCACACTGAAACGCCATACCCATTAAATAATAACTCCTCATTCCTACCGCCCCCAGTACCTGACAACCACCATTCTACTTTCTATCTCTATGAATTTGACTAATTTAAGTACCTTATATAAGTAGAATGATACAGAATTTGACCTTTTGTGCCTGGCTTACTTCTTTTTTGTATATATATATATATTATATATATATATATATTTTTTTTTTTGCATTATGCGGGCCTCTCACTGCTGTGGCCTCTCCCATTGCGGAGCACAGGCTCCGGACGTGCAGGCTCAGCGGCCATAGCTCATGGGCCCAGCCGCTCCGCGGCATGTGGGATCTTCCCGGACCGGGGCATGAACCCGTGTCCCCTGCATTGGCAGGCGTCCTCTCAACCACTGCGCCACCAGGGAAGCCCCCGTATATATTATTTTTTTATTCTCATATTTATCAATCTTTTCTTTGTGTCATCGTTTTTTCTTTTTCTTTTCTCTTTTGCCGTACCGCGGGGCAGATTAAACCCATGCCCCCTGCAGTGGAAGCTTCAGAGTCCTAACCACTGGGCCACCAGGGAATTCCCTGTACCTGGCTTATTTCACTTAGTATAATGTATTCAAGCTTCTTTCATGTTGTAGCATGTGTTAGAATTTCCTTCCTTTTTAAGTCTGAATAATATTCCATTGTATGTATATTCCACATTTTGTTTATACATTCATCTTTGTTGGGTACTTGGGGTGCTTCCACCTTTGGGCTGTTGTGAGTAATGCTGCTATGAACATGAGGACACACATATCTGTTTGAGTCCCTTTCAGTTCTTTAGGGTATATACCAGAAATGAAATTGCTAGATTATATGGTAATTCTATTTTTAATTTTTTGAGGATCTGCCATACTGTTTTTCATAGCAGTTGCAGCATTTTACATTCCTAATAATATTGCACAAGAATTTTGATTTCTCCATATCCTCACGGACACTTGTTATTTTCTGTTTTGCTGGTGGTAACCACCCTAATGAGAGTGAGATGCAGTTTCATTGTGGTTTGGCTTTACATTTCCTTAATGATATTGATATTCAGCATCTTTTCATATGTTTATTGACTGTTCATATATCTTCTTTAGAGAAATGTCTATTCAAGGTCTTTGCCTATTTTTTAGTTGGGTTGTTTACTTTTTCATTGTTGAGCAGTAGGAGTTCATTTTACATATTCTGGATATTAACTCCTTATCAGATATATGAATTACAAATATTTTCTACAATTCCATGAGTTGCCTTTTCTTTGCATTTATTGTGTTGTTTGACACACAAAGTTTTAAATTTTGATGTAGTCCAATTTATCTATTTTTAAAATTTTCTTGCAGATGCTTTTAGTGTCATATACAAGAAACCACTGACTAATCCAATCTCACCAAGATTCCCCCTAAGTTTTCTTTTAAGAGTTTTACAGCTGTGGCTTTTAAATTTAGATATTTTATCTATTTTTAACTAATTTTTGTGTATGGTATAGGGTAATTGTTTATCTTCATTCTTTTGTATGTGGACATATAGTTTTCTCCACACCGTGTGTTGAAAAGACCATCTTTTCTTTATGGAATGGTTTTGGTACCCTTGTAAAAAATCATTTGACCATATATATGGGTTAATTTCTATGCTGTGTGTGCTGTTCTACTGTCTTTATGACAGTACCATGCTATTCTGATGACTGTGGCTTTGCAGTAAGCTTTGAAATCAGAAAGCATGAGACCTCCAGTTTTTATTTTTATTTTCAAGACTGTTTTGCCTATCAGCGGTCCCTTGAATTTTGATGTGAATTTTAGGATAGATTTTAATATTTTTGAAAGGAAATGGCATTGGGATTTTGATAGAGATTGTATACCAGTCCATGTACACTGGATGTCTTTCCATTGATTTGCTTCTTTAATTTCTTTCAATAACACTTTGTAGTTTTTAGTATACAAGTCTTTTACCTCATTGGTTAAATTTATTCCCAATTTAAATATTTATTAGATTTTATAATGTAAATCTGTATTTCTCTTCACACAATGATGTCAGTTGAAAAAGCGGTTCATAATCTCTAAAATATTTATCTACTAGATTTGTTTCTTTTATTTATAAGCAAGATACTATGTGTTTATTATTTCTTAATTTATTATGTTGCAACCATCCCCTGTGTTGTAAGGTCAGTCACTCTAATAAATTTTTAAGGATAAATAAGTTATTAAAATTTAAAAATGTATAAATGTGGAGCTGATTTTGTTATAAAATATGTCACATTTTTGGACTGCTACATATATTATAAAATAAAACTAACTGAAAATGAATTATTTAAAAAATCATGTAGAGTAGCAAAAGGAGTAAATCTCCTTTCTGATTATTGCTATTAAAACTAAATTTTGAATGATAAAATTAATTTCGCTGTGCATTTAGGTGCTTTAATTTTTTTTTTTTTTTTTGCGATACACGGGCCTCTCACTGTTGTGGCCTCTCCCGTTGAGGAGCACAGGCTCCGGACGCGCAGGCCCAGTGGCCATGGCTCATGGGCCCAGCCGCTCCGTGGCATGTGGGATCTTCCCGGACCGGGGCACAAACCCATGTCCCCTGCATCGTCAGGCGGACTCTCAACCAGTGTGCCACCAGGGAAGCCCTAGGCTCTTTAATATTTTAATTGAAATTGTAACTTGGGGGGAAAAAGTTTTTTATGATGGAGTTTGCAGAGAACCATGAATTCAACAAGTACAAAAAAAAAAAAAAATTTCTATGTAGACATACATCACAACTATGCAATGCAAATCAAATGCAACTCCTTTCCACAGTTTAGTTTTGCATCATGTTAATTGAAGAGAATATGAAAAGTAGAGTCTATCAGTAGGAGAAAATTTTAGAATATTTCTAAAAAGTTAATAAGATAGTTTCAAGGTCTTTTTTTTTTTTAAGATAACAGGATAGAGGAGAAATGGAGCAAGACCAGCAAACAGAAAGAAGCAAGAGAATACAAATAGTAAAAAAAAAAAGAAAAATATATAAGAATAAATTGGAAGGGAAAACAAAAATAGAGAAACAGTAAAAGTGAGAAGTAGAAGGGTATAAATGAAAGTATCAGGAAAAAAAATAGATTTCAGGAGAAAAACTGAGAATATAATATCTACAACCAACTCAAAAGACATAGATATACACAAACATATGGAAAGCTAAAAGCAGGAGTAAATCATTAAGGAAGGGAGAGAGAAGAAGGGAGGGGAGGGGAAGGGAGGGAAGAAAGGATTCCAAAAGGGAATATGCCTTTTACCTGCGAATTGACTACATTGAGATGGTTACCAAACCATCATATAAGAGACAAGCATTAGCTCAGAGGACAAAATTGACTGACTATGAGGGAATCAGGATGATTTCAAAGAGAAAATATTTAACAAAAATATTCCACAATATAAGAGAGTTCTCTAGCCACATAGTTCTGATGAAAAATTCTAGGTAGAAGGGCCAGCATATACAGAGGCTTTAGAGGTAAAATCAAATAATGTGGTTTATTAGTCTTGTTTTTTTAGTTTGCAATCTGGTCAGGGTAACTGTCCATTGAGAAAGCCATGTAGTCAGATCTTGCTATTTGAAAAGGTCATCTAGAGGACCTGACCACTTGATTGACCTATGAGCTGGACCCAGGCAATCAGGGCTCCTCACATCTCCCCGTCTTTGAAATGTACCTTCTGCCCACTGTTCCCACAGTGGGAGCTGTTTTCAAGGATGCAGCCTTGAGAGAGCAATGTACTGTTGAGACCATCTGGACAGTATACCTGACTGAACAGAGTAAGGCTTCTGTATAGACTTTTAAACTTCGGGTGGTTATAGAGATCTACTTGTCTTGCGGCCACCCAAGACAGGTCTCGTATGTAAGTTCCCTTGCTTATTAAACCTGCCCCCTACCAATCTGGACTGGTCTGCCTCTTTCTCCCATCTCTCCTTGCCCTCTCTGTGTGTGGATCAGTTTCAGATTTCACCTGGGAAGCTCCCAAGTTTGTGAGCCAACACTTCCTGATCATTTTAAGAATTTGGAGCATTATTCTCTATGAACTGGCAGCTGCATAAGAGGTATTGATGGAGAAAATTACTTGAAACAGAGAGTTCAAATAAAAGATTCTTGCCATTATGTAGGTAAGAGATGATGAAACCTAGAAATATACCATGAAAGCTAGAAATAGCAAAAGGTATTTAAAGAAGGTAGGATCAATGGATAATAAACTGGATATTAGAAGTAAAAGAAGAAGGGGTGAATCGTATGACTACTAAGTGTTTAGCTTGGCTAACTAGGTGTGCAGTAGTATTTTCTACCTGACTAGCATGACATGAAGAGTAATCTTTCTGTAATGCACTGATTATTTATCTTTCCCACTTAGGAACCCTCAGAGATAAAGTCCAAGCTCCTTTATATAGCATAAAGGACTCATTATCTCTCCAGACACATCTCTTTCATGCCCTTCATACCTCACTCTACACTCCAGCCATACTGAACTATTTCATTTATCCAAATGTGATATGCATATTTCCCTTGGGGCTTTGTTCTCAGTGCCTGGAAATATTCCTTATCCTTTTAACCAAGGCTTACTTGGCCTTTTCTAAATGTTACTTCCTACAAGAGACGATTCCTAATACTTCAAGAATAGTTTAGATATCACTCATACATAATTGCATATAGCCCTGAATTTATCACTGCAATAAGTGCTAGTAAAATTGGCAGTTTCTAAGTGGAGAGAGACATCTGAAATTCTTAAAGTGTGCCTAGTTTAATACTGTAATTATCTATTACATTATCTGGGATGCTCAATGCACATATGTGCAATGTAGTTGGATTTTCGAATCAACTGTCAGTTATTGGATATATTAACTTTTATCTTTTTTTCATTTGCTTTATGTATATTCAGCGCTAAGCACCTTAGTCTTTTTTAAAATGGCAATTGAGAGTCATAAATAGCCTTTTCCCCTTCCTCCCTCCCTTCCTCTCTTCCTTCTCTCCCTTGTTTTTCTTTCATGGTCCTTGAAAATCTGCTAGATAACTATAGTTCCCAACTGGTATGCTGAAGCTGCTTCTTTCCAGCTCCCCTATGTTTTCCCCTCAACAACAGCTACAGAGTTGCCACTTCTGAAGAGGGAGAAGGGCTGGAGGCATTTGCTGTGCTGTGTTCTATTTTGTTTCTCCTATTTCTTCTCCCCTCCACCTTCTTGAGTAAAGTGATCAGCTATAGCTACAGGGTGAATGGAGGAAAAATAAAAATATTCATTTACTTCTTCTGTTGGTTCCCAGGGGATTATATTATCATTGCCTCCCTCACAATATATATATCCCATTTTTGTTGTGGAAGCAACAATTTGTTTATCCATCAGATAATCAGACATAGAGCATTACAAAATACCATGTAGAAAAGTATAGAAAGTTAAGATTGGGTATTTTAGCCAGCATTTTAAAAAACGTACATATACTCATGGATTATGATGCTTTTTAAATGCTCTTTCTGAAAATGTAAACACTGTTTCATATAGAGGATCCAAATAAAGAAATGGAACTGAAAACTTTGATAACCCTTCTTCCTGTGTTTTATGTGTTGCTAATATTCCACATAAAGTGTTCTAAGTCTCGAATCCAGAATATTATTAAAATTCTGAAAGAATTTTCTAATTTAGGGGAAATTGTCATATAACAACATATTCAACTGAAACAGAATTCAGAAGTGACTTGTTTTTATTTTTAATAGAAGGGAATAATTTATGTGATGGTTTTATTTGGAACATCTTATTTTCTTTAGGAGGATATTCGGAGTCAATATTTATGTCTGTGGTCACATATTAGGAATCTGCATTCCCCTTGTTCATTTTTATATAACTTCTGCATTTTAGCTGATGTTTAAAAATGATACACTTCTAAGTGGATCTGCATTACAATAATTGTTAATAAAAATACAATTATTTATGTTCAGTTACTGTGATTTAAAACAAAACCCTCTACATATTATAAAATTCATAAAATGACTTTAGGATGTAAAGAGGATATTTCCTGTACATAAATGATCCTTAAAACTGCAAAAAGGGATACGATTTAATATGTTAACTGAAAACTTTAAATGCTTCTCTCAGATAGAAATGTATATAGCATGATAGTATGGATTCTGGACTGTAGTTTGAAAGAAAGCAACAGTGAAAATGAATTTCATGCCAGTAGACACTTTAAAAACTGGATTTAGCAGCAGTCACATTAGCTTAGATAATGGGAGAATTTTTCTTCATTGAAAATGCTCTGTGTCTCTTAAGAAGAACTTACTGAGGCAGCCTGCCATCTAGCTTTTTCACAGAAAAACAGGCTTACAGACTGCAGATGAGAGAGTCTGGAGCAGCGACAATTTTAACTTAGCCATTCCTAATTTATCTCAAGCATATTCAATTCATCTTCACTGCTCTATGCACACAGGAACACCAGATTGCCTTCCCTGGGGAACAGAATGCAACCAGGGATCTAGAGAGCTGTCACATTCCAAGAAATATTTAAATTGTGCTGATTTTCTTCTGGAGAACTGAGCACAGGGAATGAAACTCTCCATCAAGTCATAGCTTTGCGGGCAATAGATCAGAGGATATTGCCAGTTTTCTAATGGATTGTTGTTATCGGGCAGGTTTTCTCTGAAGGTACGTAGTTATTTTCTCAATTCATTACCCTCTCCCTATTTATCAGGTAATGATCTAATGAGCTGGGGATCCAAACCTGTAAAAAAGAGAGATGTTAAGTAGTCGGTATTGACTAAAGAATGACACCTTATTGCTGCATGTTTATAGGTGAATAATCGGATTCCTTTACTAAAGATTAGTAGGGTATAGTTTGAATTGCATTATCAGCAAAAATAGGCAAAAACAGAACCGTGCTGCAGGCATTATCATAAGTTCATATTAATTCTCTTGAGCATTTTCTTTTGTAGCTGCAATATATAATGAAGGGAAATACAGACTTTAGAAACTCACTTAACCTTATACATGTTTTAATCTTTTTACATAATCATGATATTTTCTCCATATGTTCCCAAATACAAAACTTTGTCTCAAATGCTGTTATTAATTTTGGGGTCATTGATGCTTATGATATATGAATATATGAAGGACAAAAGTACCTAAAGAAACTCCAGTAGAGTCTTCAAGAGAATATTATATCAGTGTGCTTTGTTGGCTTTGCAGCTCTTTATTTTTGAGTTTGCAAGCATCTTACTAAAATAAATTGCTATAGTTTAAGTTAAAGGCACATACTATAAAGATGTATTATTCAACTTTGTTCTGTGAAGCGAAAACCTCAATACATCTATAGAAAACACAAAACTATTCAGCACTAAAATGTTAAAAGCTGACAAACTTCTGAATATTAACTGAACCAATACAAATAGAGAAAGCCTTATCCTGACCTGGAATTTAGCTTATTATACCTGTGATATATTAGACAGGAAGGGGTGACTTCTGTGCATGTTTCTTAAAAGTTAAAGATACGTTTGAAGGGCATTGTTCTGTGTCAGAGTAAGTAGGGGTGTAGGACAGAAAGCAAGCACATAGTAGTCACAGTGAGTTTATGAAAACTGAAGAAATATTTTAAAATATGATATGAGGGCTTTTGATGCTTCTAAGTATTTTATTATTGTGTGAATTCACTCAGTGAAACCTACCGTGGATTAATATTTTTACATGTCAGAAATAACTACTAGGATAGGTAGAACAGCCGGTGCATGTGGCCTGGAGCATGGTGTCTCTGCTGCCGTGTTTGGATTGTTACACAGACTTTGTGGACCCATCAATGGGTTAATCACAGGCTTGGGAGAGGAAATGGTGGCTGAGCTTCATGAAAGCTCTGGTTAAATGTGCTCCCATTTCTTTGGAGCATTTGAGAGACTATTAGAAGAATAAAGGAGACGGAGAAGGACTGAGTCACCCAAATAGTAACTTTAAGTGCATTCTCTCTTATCCTCAGAGGGGTTGTAAAAAAGGAAAAGGAGGAGAACAGAGTCCTCAAAGAGTACTTTTAAGTGCTTCTTTTTTCATGAATCTTACAAGAATTGAGGAATAGGGGCTTAAATTAAGGTTTCCCTATGGATTCTAACATTTTAAAAGCTTTTTCTCTCTCTTATGGAACATTTTTCCCTCCACTCACTTAAGAAAGAAGAAAGTGAGCTAGCTCCCAGCCTGATTTCTTCCCAATAACTTGTAGCTCTGATTTAAATCTACAGAAGTGTGCTTCTGAAACTGCGTACACTCCTGAGAGTCTCAGTTTCACAATTCAGTGAGTTATGAATGCCAAAGGATAAAGTGATCTAACACCTTTTTTTAAAATTATTATCACAATTAGCTCTTCTGAAAATCTCAGACTATGTGTAAAAGAGGGCACAAGTAGGAAAAAAAGAATAACTTCAGGGAACACACTTTATGTTCTTTCAGAGTAAGATACTACCAGTAGATAATGAAATAATATTCACTTCATGTTTGGGCATGGGGAAGAAATGACAGCAGCTTAGAAATATATCCTTTAATTTACATTTTGGATGTTAGATGAACAGAACAAATATGAAAACCAGGAGGGGCAGTTTCAATTTTCAGATTGCAATAAAATTTTTTATTGCTCTAACCTCCTATTAACTTTTTCTACCACAGTCATGTTAGTGTCTCTTACCTTCCTAGAGGGTTATTCACTTACGCCGCTATCTAAATCTGCTCAGCTTCCAGATCTAGTGCTAAAACTTGTTTTACTTCATCTTATGGTGAGTTCATTGTAAAATATATTACCATAATTTCATTTTTTAGTTGCTGTTAAATATTTAATATTTATTGAGTGCCCATGATATGTTTGGTGCTTAAAAGCAATATGTAGGAAGAAAATACACAATGATATTTCTCCCAAATCAGCCAGTTTATTAATATTTCAAGATTTCTAATTGGTGCCCACAGAGGAAGGCAATTAAGTCTGACTCTTTAATAGCTACTTAATGTGCATGTAAGGCATGAACAGTCCTATATTCAGTCAATAATTTGCATTCAGCTTTACTGAAGATCCCAGACTAATCATCCAGATGTTTTCAAATTCTCCCTTAACTGTTTTATATGTCAAAGTGTCATTGTAGACAGAACACTGGATTGGGGGTAAGAAAAACTAGGTTTAAATCTGTTAATCAAGTTTGCGTAGGTCAGTCATCTCCTCCATACCTCTATCTTGTCAGTGGTGTAATTGTGATAATTCTTGTGGGTAGTAAAGATCATGCACATTAAGTAACAAACACATAGTTTGTGCACAACATATGCTCAATAAGCAGTATCTGTTTTTGAACGCATTTTATCATAGTTTCACATACAGTGTGTTCTATTTGAAATCACCTTGACTCTTTCTTTAATGATGTGTATGTATACCTGTGTAATATCACAGATATATTTGTTTAACAGTTTTGGTAATAAAAATAATATATTGATAATGTAGTTATTGCTTGGCACTAAAGTACTCTGTAGAATTACTAAAGCATTACCCATGCATAGATAAAACTGGAATTTAAGATTAGTTTGAGAAATTAGTTGGCATATTCCCTGTGGCTTTCAAATAGCAAAATTATCAACCATAACTTACCAGGGAAAGAAGATAGAACTATATCTCATTTTTCCACTTTTCCCTTCTCCCAAAGGATATGGAAATAGAAGACAAAACAGTAAATCCTCTTGCTCATTATAATGAGCCCTTTGCCCCTTTCATTTGCGTTTTATTTTGCTACAGTAACTTGTCTAGTGAGATGGCCTCAAAATTCCAACTGCACAGGGCTGTTCAAGCATACAAATCCACCCCTCAAGGAACAAAGCAAATATATGAAAACTTTTATTAAAATAAAAGACAGGTTTTGCTTTGAAAAATGCTAAACATTTTTTAATGAAAGTGAAACTGTCAAATGCGAATGTTAAATCCAACCAGATGTTGACCTTAATTGTGAGTTTGAATCTTTACAAAAAGAGTATGCAAATCCAAGCTAGAAGCTGCTTTCTTTAGGTGACAAGACTGCTGAAAAATACTTTGTCTGAATTTCTCAGATACATTTCATATTGAGTGAAGCGTGTACAGAAAACCTACTTTAATATTGTGAGTTATATGGGGAGGGAAATTAAGCATAATACGAGTCGGTCTTATATATCTGTATATATCTGTATTTGTATTGGAATTTGGAAATAAATGTACAAAAGTCTTTTTTATAAAAGGGAACCACCAAGTAATTATTTTGAAAGGCATGACAGGAAAGTATCTTGCACATTCTAACTAGATCAAAATGTGGACACAAAAGCAAGCACCTGCTGAAAAGCTCTTTTTTTGGTCAGTGCCAATCCTGTTTTAAATCTATGAATTTACCTACTCATCAATAAGGAGAAGGTGAAGGTTTGGATATCTGACTTCATTTTCCAAAAGATCCTTGAAGTCCTTGTTCTATTGTTTTTTGATCCCCAACTTTGGAGATTAAAATCTGTATTCTAATTCCAACTCAGTTTTCTAATTTGTACAAGTGTGTGTGTGGGGGGGGATAATATTCATATGGTGGTGTGGAATAAATGACAGAATGTTGCAAATTAGCTTTACAGGGGCTTGTTCATATAAGTACAGTTGATCCTTGAATAACATGGGTTTGAATTGCACAGGCCCATTTATATGCAGAATTTTTTCAATAATAAATACTACAGTACTACATGATCCATGGTTTGTTGAATCCAAGGAAGTGGAACTGAGGATATGGAGGAACCTTCCTCCATGTATTTGAAAGGCTTAACTATATGTTATATGCAGATTTTTGATTGCTTAGAGGGTTGGTGCCCCTAACCCCCAAGTTTTTCAAGGGTCAACTATGCTAAAAAATGTTAATAAGTATTATTGTTTTTCTTATGACATCACCTTCTCCATGCCCACTTCTGATATTAGGTTTCCTGTATTCAGTTTGATCTTCAGACCACCTTTTGAGGGGGATCCGAGATTTGTGCTCACCTACATACTTCTCCTACCTATGGTTTCCTCCAAGTAAATTGTCTTATTTACTGAGCCCTGCCCCTTTGACCTAACCTTAAACAGCTTAGCCACAGTCCCTTGAGGTGTTTTTTTTCTCAGCAAATTCTTAATGGGAAAGTGATATCTTTAAGCTTAGTAATTCTCTCCTTATGTCTGTTGTGTATTGACAAACTAATAGGAAAGGAAACACAAAGAAAATACTGGTTAACTTGTGGCAGATATAACCTCCTCAGCCTTCTGAGCAGAGGCTTTCTTCTATGAAAGGCCTACCAATAAGAGTTATGAGCTGAATTGTCTCTCCCTAAAATTCATATGCTGAAGTCCTAACTCCTAGTAACTCAGAATGTGACTGTATATGGACATAGATCTCTTAAGTTAAAATGAGGTCATTAGGGTGAGTCCTAATCCAATATAACTGGTGTCCTTATAAGAAGAGGAAATTTGGACACAGATACGTACAAAGGGAAAACCATGTGAAGACCCTGGAAAAAGATGGCCATCTATAAGCCAAGGAGAGAAGCCCCAGAAGAAAGCAACCCCCTGACACTTGATCTCAACTTCTAACCTCCAGAATCGTGAGAGAAAAAAGATTCTGCTCCTTTAGCCACTCAGGCTGTGGTACTTTGTTATAGCAGCCATAGCGAATTAATACAGTTAAACATTTTAGATTTTGTGAACCCAATGAGGTTTCTGTCACATATTCTTCCTCCTCCTCCTTCCCTCCTTCTCCTTATTCACCCTTTAAAAATGTAAAACAAAACAAAACAACAACAAAAAACAAATATTCTTAGGGCCCATATTTGTCCATAAGCATAGTTTTCCAACCCTTGTTCTAGAAAGGTCTTTCAAATCCTTCCAAAGTTTGGCCAGAAGATATTCCTAAACTTCCACATTCTTACATGAGATAGTCTTACTTTACAGATGGCACCACTGATTTTTAGCCTAAAAATATAACTTGGCCCTTTTTTTCCTGCTAAAATTCTTCCAAATACCTCAATTTAATGTAGAGTATTTTGATTAGAGTATTTTACATTCACTCTGAAATGACCCTTTCAAGTCCTAACGTTAGAACAAAATCTGAAAAAATATATAATAATAATAGCAGCTTACACTTGTTGAGTATATTCTGTGGGCTAAAGATATTCTGAAAACTAAACATATATTTTCTCATGTTACCTACCAACTACCTTGCAAAGTATCTGCTGTTATAATCATTTTACTGATCAGGAAATTGGAGAATAGAGAGATGAAACAACTGCCCATGGTTATTTACCATAAGTAACTTAGGTGACTTGTAAAAGTTTGGATACAGGATCTTTGGCCTAGAGTCTGGCATGTAATCAATCTACCATAATGACTCTCAGGTCATGGTAGAGTTTCATGTTTACTGTAGAAACAGGTATGAAAATGTTGGAAAGTACGTATCAAGTAGCAATTCAGGTGAAAGAGAGAAGAAATGATATAGTGCTTATTTTAATCCTACATTTTATGTGAATGAAGTAGGTATGATAGTTTAGTTAATTTTGTAATTTGTTTGTCTTTTCTTACATAGAATATAATTTAGGATGTTTTTTCTCCTTAAAATATCATATAGTGAGAGAGTATGGATAAAGAAGGTAGTTTTATCATAGAAAACCGAAAGAACAAAATGGTATAATTTTGAAACTCACAGGAATTTCATATTTAATTTCACCTGTAAGCATGTTAATACTTAATTTAATAATTCCTATTAGATGGAGAAATCCATGAAAAACCAAACTGACAACTGGGTATAAATACTCCATTATTTCTAGTCTTTTTTTTTTTTTTTTTTTTTGCTGTACGCGGGCCTCTCACTACTGTGGCCTCTCCCTTTGCGGAGCACAGGCTCCGGACACGCAGGCTCAGTGGCCATGGCTCACGGGCCCAGCTGCTCCGTGGCATGTAGGATCCTCCCGGACCGGGGCACGAACCCGTGTCTCCTGCATCGGCAGGCAGACTCTCAACCACTGTGCCACCAGGGAAGCCCTCTAGTCATTTTAATAGTATCAACAGGTAGTAGATTTGAATGTGCTTGTACAAGGACCTGTTTGAGTGAAAACTGCCAGGTGGCAATTCTGCTTTAATTCTAAGAAACATATGTTGTGTACTGTGTGAATATCTAGGTTGTCCTTTTTAATTTCATCAATACATCTGATATGCCTTCAGTATTTTTGTAGAACTGAATCATATTTTCTAGCCAAATTTGAATTGGTAGAACATCTTTAAAAAGAAAAATAGGCCAACACTCCCATATGATATAAGTACAGTTGACCTACTTTATAAATTATTCTTATGTCACCTCATTTGCATAACTGAATCCTTGTGATGTTGTCAGATGTTTATATTTCTAATAAAGAAATATAATCATCATAAAGTGGAAGGTTGTCAATCACCTGCCAAAGTCAATCAATGTAAAAAACCAGTCTTAGTAGTTCCAGCTTTTAATTATAATTTCTAGTAATTAAAATATATGCTTGTGTATATGAAGAACCTTAATAAAACACTATTATTGTTTAGGAATTTATTATAATGGGCCCTGTTATTTTAGGCTCTGGTAGGTTACTGTTCATTTAGAGCAAAACCAAAGTAAAATTTCTTTGTATATTTTCATTGGGACTGGTGGATAATATGGGCATTCTATTGTTTTGGAATTATTTTTTAATATGAATTTAGATTTATTCTCTCTAAAAATAGTTTTATTTATCTTTAAGAAGTATGTGAGTAGGCAGGTGAATGTATGTGTGAAGGTATTTGTGTGCATGTCTATGAGTGTCATGTGTATTTGTGTTTTTTTTTTCAAGAATTACCCACAGAAGACTTGAAACACAAATCTTTAGTTCACAGGCAGAATACTATTGAGAAGCATCTTCTCACTAGTAAATGGACCCTGAAATATATAGAAATTAGAGCATTAAACCCCACCCTGGTTTATCTTGCAACTCTCTCCCACCATACTTTTACTTAGTGTTATTCCTCACAAAATAATTCACGTGTTAGAAAATATTCTACCAGGGATTTTTTTTTTTTCTCCTTTGAATTATCCTTATGAAGTCAAAATTGGGAATATTCTAGGGAAAGGAAAATCTTTAGGAGAATTGGTGGAATTTACATGAAGGAATGAAGAATAACATTGAAAAGAAGACAATGATTTCTAGGTTGTCAGTGGGGGTAGGGGTGGGCTAGATCTTGAGAATAATGTTGGGAACTGGGATATACACATAACAAGAATTCTCTGAAGTTTAAGTTTTTATGTATTCTCCTTTGATAGTGAGAATAGTTGTATTTGTCATTAGCTTCAAGTCTTGTTTTCATTTTGTGACCCCTAATAGCTATCTCTGAACCTTTGGTAAACACCCACATAGACCACAGGGTAGAGTGTACACTAAAGGAAAAATCTTAATTTGCATATATGTACACACAGACAGGTAGAGTCATGGATAGACAGACACATACCTACAGACCAATTCGTACAGCCCAACAGGTATGCAAACAGTAGCAGGCGGACAGACAAAAGACATGTAGAGAAAGATTGACAGATAGGAACTGGTAATGGGACAGGGATGGTAGACCAATATACAGGGACAGGCAAACTGACAGCCAGCCAGAAATATATACAGAGAGATATGGATGAATAGACAGGAAGGTAAGCACAGACAGGCAGATACAGACACAGAGATACTGAACAGACAAGGAGTCTGAGACTCAGACCCACGCTCTAACATGGACAGGTAGGTCTGGCCACTGAAAGGCATAGATGTAAACGTCAACATGTGTGTGTATACATACACTATACACTAGAGTGTTACCTTATACATTCATGAGGTAAAATTCAGTAATAAGCCATTTTCATTGCTTATTAAAGGATCATTTTTAAAATATATTCATCTATGCATTTTTTCCCACTACACAGATGCAGTATAAAGAACCATAGATATGTATGTCAACATGCTTTGTCATTCCCTTTATCTATTATTTCTGTCTTTGGGGAAGAGAACAAAAATAGTCAAGTTATTGTGAGGTTGCTATTGAAATGTTCCCTTAAGCTCTTTTCAAGCTTTGTAATGTAATAGACAAGTCAGAATTCAGACAAGAAAATGATCAGTTTTCTTTCTTCAGGAGAAGTGACAACAATTATAAAACAAGCAAACAAAAGAACAAAACACTTGTGCCATGAAAACATTATTAATGTCAAAAAAATTATTGCAACCTCAGTCGTTTGCTTTGGGTCACTGAAATTACTTCTAAGTTATAAATGCACTTGATAATTTTGCAGCAATAAATTGAGAAAAGCAAGGGGAAAATATAATGCTTCTGTGATTGAATGGAATGTTAACAGCTTGAATGGACATATATCAAACTTTTAAAGTCTTGTAGAAAGTTTTGATTGTTGCATTATATTTTACTGCTGATTTATTTGAAATAGTTACTCAGTTCCTCAAAATGTTTTTTTAAATTGTAAGAATGTGTTTAAAGAATGGTAAAGTCTAGTAGTTATTTAGGAGCTGCTTTTAGAGGTTTGGAAGGTTATATAGACTATATAATTAAATGTATTTTTTAGATTATTAACATTAGATAAGTACTTTGCATGTAGTATCTAGCTGGTACTTGTAACCATCCTTATTTTTAGTGGTAGATGGGCATAATCAGCCAGCTCAAAACTTTAAACAATCTTTCATATTATTTTAAAACTACTATTGTGCATCACATCTGGTACTTTTACAAATTAATACGTACAAAATTGAGATTTGTATTTTCCTATCAGTTTACTCTTTTTGGAGAGGAGGTATTTTCCTTTTTATTTTAATCTCTGAAAAGCACACATAGTTATAGGATAAACCCTCCTTTTAAACATCTTTATTGAGGTAAATTTATATACTGTAAAATTCATAAGTTTTAAGTGTCTAGTTCAGTTACTTTTAGCACATTTACTGTTTGTGCAGCTATCACCACAATCCAGTTTTAGAACATTTCCATCACCATAAAGAGACATCTTATTTCTACGCAGAGTCACTTTCATTTCTTACTTCAACCCAAGGGAACCTCTAATCTACTTTCCGCCTCTCTATATTTGCTTTTTCTGGACATTTCATATAAATGGAATCAGGCAATATGTAGTCTTCTGTGTCAGGCTTCTTTCACTTAGCATACTGTTTTTGAGGTTCATCCATGTTGCAGCTCCTTTTCATTACCAAATAACATCTCGCTCTCTGGACATACCAAATTTTGTTTATCCATTAACCAGGTAATGTGCCTATGGATTGTTTCTGAGTTTATTTTTTGGAGTTGTTCACTCTCAAAGAGTGAAGACTGTGTTTATTTTATAGATTCTCTATTCATAGCATGAATGTGTACTTGGAAACTAACGTTCAAATTAATTTACACTATGTTGAAGTTTACAGGACTCTTTTTCTAAAAACTATGAATGGAGCAAAGCTAACTAATTCAAAAAAAAGTTTGTATGTAGAAGTATATTAAGGTAATGCATAATTATATATTCTCACCTGAAAAGCTTAGGGTACTTGTTTTAAATATAAATAATCTTATTTACTTGCTTTATATAAAATGTATCTCAAAACAGCAATATAAATGACAAATACACAGACTAATTTTTTTTATTATATTGCTTGTTGTATTCCTATTGAAGATAAAAAAAAATTCTTGTAAAAGTTTTAATGTTTTCTGACTGAATAAACTATTTTAGAAATATAAAGTCTACAGATAATAAGCTTTATTGAACCCTTTTGTTGGTAACAGATTTTCCATTTAAAATGCATATTTTTCTATTTCTAGAATTTTTTAGTGCTTAATCGTAACAACTACCATGAATTATTATGTGACAGCTGTTTAAGTTTTGATATTAAGAGTTTGCTAACGTAATGAAAACAGGTTAGGTATCAATTTCTAAATCATATGGATGACTGAGGCCACCTGTGTGCTAGCCTGATTATCTCTATGGTTCCTGTCATTCTCTAAATTTACCAATGTCCCAGGCAGCTCGCAAACCTTTCTAGGAGGCTTATACTTCATGATGATCTTTCTACTTCATTTATTTGTGACTAATTGACATGGAACCCTGTCTTTATTCATGTCTTTTATTTTGAAATATGTAACTTGGATATGAAGCAAAATTTATGACTTTAAATGGATTTTATTTCTGCTATTCACAGTCAGAAAACCAAACATATGGTTTACTGCAACAATTTTTATTAGTTTACGTGTGTGAAATGCACCTTTTCCCAAGATACTTTTCTTTTGTTCACCTTTTAAGTATAAAGTTTTATTGTTCACCTTCCTATCTTTGTTCTATATTTGGTCAGTCTGGGTGGTTGCATCCATTGCTATACCTTCAACTCCATCTAAGGCTATTAGAACTCTGGTCATGGCTTCTTTCCTTTGATTCTGACATGGTACTTTAATGTTGAATATCCAGTAGAAACTTCTGTTTACATAAAACACTGTAAAATATTTATTCTATAAATTATAAAAAAATAGTGCATATGTTATTTAAGAGAATACAAATATTTTCCTGTTTTATAATGTTTTGGACCATGTCCATGATTGCACCAGAAACACAGATTTTGGATTTCTGTTTTCCATCATTATTCTCATGGATGCTATAAATGCAACTTAGTCTCTTTCTGCTATTAAAATGGCCCAGTCTTTACTATCAATTGAATGTGCTCTCATACTAAAGCAGTTTTCCAATAAACAAATAAATGTCTTGTATCTTTTAATTTATTACCATGAAATATTTTTGTTTTAATTCTATAAATTATGTTATTCAATTTTGCCATCTATTAAAATTTGAACTGCTTTTCTAAAAAAAATTAAGTACCATATTCTCTCAGTTACCATAGAAATATAGAGGATTAGTAACAGATAACTAAGGAGTTTCTTTGCCTGTCTTTGGGATTTTTCTTTTTGAACTGAAATAGTAATTTTATTGTACCTTATATTTTAGAAAAAACAAACATTGGATAAAATTTTAGAACTACAAAGTTAACATTTTACTTCAGATTTAGCAGAACATTCCCCATTCTTACTATGTTTCAATTTAACTCAGTTGCTGATTTCCAGAAACAAACTAGAAATGTTGTAATGCATTAGCCTAAGGAGAGCCCTGCAAACTCTCACAGAAACTACCCCATTCTGACACATGCCCACTACCCACAAAACACTATTTCTGTGGAATTCTTTTCATTATGATCCCTATGTATCCATGGATGAAAAATGCAATGAACTGTTTTGGGTAAAAAGACATTGCCCGTTAGGTTTTACTCTGCAGGCATCATTTAAACAAAAATGATTGTGATGACATTATTGAAGGCATGGATCTATCAAGAAAACTTTGGGTATACTTTTTAACTTGCAGTTGAGTAAATATCTTAAATTACCACATGTGCAAAATGGGAGATACTTACAGTGGACTTTTGGGGTTCCTGAATTGCAGCCATTTTTTTAGCTGATCCTGCCCTGCATCCTACCAGATTAGTAGAGATTAACTATGACCTCATGACCTAAATTACAGCAACTAAATTCTCTTTTGCTAGAATCTAGAGTAGGGTTATACAAACTCTAATCAATCTTGATTTGGTGTCTAAACTGGGTAGTCAAGTACAGCAGGAATTTGTCAGGCGTTTGTTGGCTGTGTGCAAATGGGAAAGAACAAGGCAGTTTGCAGAGAGCAATATGGGAGAATGAAGCATAGGGAAGTGGGGATGAGACGCCCAATAGTCACAGTAGGAGACGTAGTGATAGTCTGAATAGCTTTTCTGGGTCCTGGTTGCACTCGCTTTCTGCTTTTGGATTCTGGGAACCATCAAGTACCCCTGTGTCATTCCAATTGACCTGAAGTAGGTTCTTAGCACTCTTGCCAATCATACTAACCTCCTCATTACTGCAGTCTGTTGCTCTTTCAGAAAATTATTTCAATAGTTTTTTTTTTTTCTTAAACCTCCAACCCTCATTTTCTCATTTCTTGTTTTAATCAGAAGAGAGATTTTTTGTCTCCTCTTCAAGAGACACTTTAGTATCACAATATAAGATGCTGGTAAGCAGCTTAGTCTCTGGAACCAGTGATGATGTGTTTGAGACCCAGCTCCACCACTTATTAAAACTATTAAAATTAAATTAAATTAAATTAAAATAAATTAAATAAAATTAAATTTAAAAAATATATAATTTCTATCTTTAAGTGTTCTCTGTCCCCTTGATATCTTAAAGGTTCAGAGAGTTGAAATTAAATATTCTCTAATGTATTTTCTTCTCCTTGTATTCCCTATATATTTGTTTATGCATTTTGAACTGCTTGTTTGATATGTAGATGATCATAATTATTTTATCCACAGTGTTACTTGTTCCCTTTAATGTTATAAAGACCCCTGATTTGTGCTGTTAATGCTTTTTGGCCTGAATTCACACTTGTTTATTACTGATATTGTGGACTCTGCTTCTTTATGTTTGAATTGCCTATGTCTTTGCACATTTAAAAAAATCTTTATGAATCATTTTGCTTCAGGTTTATCGTTTATATACAGCAGAGAGTTAGGATACTTTTGAAATCTAGTATGAAAATCTTTCTCTTTTAAAAATTTAGTTTAGCCAATTTAAATGTAATAATTTGAGAAATGTTTATGAGTTCTGTTTTTTTGTTGTAAGCTATTATCAGAAAGGTGAAGAATGAGCATAACTCCTGCTTTCTTTATTCTTTCCTCCAACTTTGGTGTTTATATCATTTCTTCATTGAGCATACCTTATGTTCTTCACCCCAAACCCCACATTTGTTTTAATCTTACATCTATAGATAAATGTGTAAAATGCCTCCACAGTTGCTAACTCCATAGGGTTTTTCTGGTAGTCTTTTGATTGGCTGATTAGTACCTATATCAGAAATAGTTCATAGAAAAATATTTTATTGCTTTTGTTCTTGAAAAATTATTTGACTCAAATAAACTCTTTGATTCATAGTTTCTTTCCTTATTTTCACATTTTATTCTTACATGAAGACTCTTCAGAACAATTCTGAGATTAGCCATTTTTCTGGCTTAATCTCAATTTAAAGGAGATTTTTTTTGCCTGACTGCCTATAGCACCTTTTTTTATGGCATTTTTATGTTTGATGTCAAGTAATTTTACTAGGGTGCACTTCAGTGTTGACAATTTGGGATGATTTTTTTTTCCCTGGGATATGATACCCTCTTTTAAATATGTAGTTTCAAGCCCTCTTTTGCATTATATATTAGCTTTATTCCATTATTTCTATTTCTTTCAATGGGGATCCACTTGTACAAATGTTGACTCTCTTGTGTAAAAGCATCCTCTGTGTACACTATGTGTGCTGGACAGCTTTGGCAGAAAGGCTAGAACTGGAGTGGGTGCAAGTCAGGGAGTATCCTGGGGCACACGGAGTCAGGGCTGCATTTGTGGGATGGCTAGCGCTGGAGTGGGCATGGCCTGAGGTGATTTCAGGGTGTGCTGTGCCAGGGCCACCTTTTGGGGAGTGGCTACAGCTAGTGTAGGCCAGGGGCTTCAAGGATCTCTGGCAGGCCAGCTAGAGTATTTGGGCCATATTTCTTACCTGTGCCATCAAGGTAGAGGGGGAACGTACAAAATGTCCTACACACAAAATAGTGGAGAGAGTTCCACCACTTCCCCACTTGTTTGGCAGATGCTCTAGGGTTAGCACATGGATTTCCTTCACATATTGTTTAGGTGCCCTTTAAACCACTGCTTTTTTGTTGTGCCCCAGGGTGGGTAAGTTTGCACATAGGCCCCCTCAGTAATATGTCTCCCCACTGCAGGTCTCCATGTCAGGAGTGGGGTCTCTGCTGATATCATGGCTTCATCTCTCCTATGCATTTTTATGTGGTCCTTCTATTGTTGTACAAAAGCTGTTCAGTCAGATCTCAGTTCTTCTTCAGGAGGAATTGGTCTATATGTAGGTATAGATTCTGTGTGTCCATAGAGGAGGTGAGTTCAAGGTCTTCCATCTTGGACTATAAGTCTAAAATGGTTGTTATTATATTTTTTACTTTCTCCTTTACTCCAGTATAAGTTCCATGATAACAGTAATTTTTTTCTTCTTGTTACTGTTTAATGTTCACATCTAGAACAATATCTGACATTTATAGATATATTGTACATGTGTTGGGATTAAGAAATATTACTGGACTTTTTCTTAATATTTTTTGTTGATTAAAATAGAATTTTTTCCTGACATAATAAATAATTAACAATTTATTTAATCGATACACTTCTAAGAATGTTAAAGGTATTTATTCAATTTTAAAACACATCTGTTGGTTAAATAGTATAATTATGTTTATTTTACAGATGAAGGAATTGGGGAAAGAGAAATTAAGTACTGCTTATAAGTGATGGAGAATGATTTAATTTAGAACTGTGACTCTTAACCAGTTTGATATATATCTGTATATCTCTCTGTATAATCAGAGTTACTGATTTAAATATAGCCTCCCCTTTTCAACTTTTACCTTTTTGCTCATACTACTGGATACACCTAGAATGTCAAATTTTTGAAAAATCGCATTTCTTCAAATATCTTTCAAAGTGCAAGTCAATGATACCTCTTCAATAAGCCGTGTTAGATTCTTCTCTGTCACAAAATTATATTCTTTTCCTCTGGTGCCAGTGTTGCTTCTTTTATTCATTTATTTTGAGTGATCTTCTTTTAAGCTGCATTACAAAAGCTGTATCACGATGTACAGGTTTTTAACAGTCTGCTCTAAACCTGTCCAAGATTCCATTATTCTTCTACATAAATGACATATCAACTGCATGTTGTCTTTTAAATTCATCCCACTTTTTTTCCAATTAAGTTGTTTTGTCTGTGCAGATTCATTCTTTTAGATATTCTTCCATCCATCTTACCACAATTACATTCCATTTTATTGAAATATATAAACTCAACACCCCTATATATGTGTGTACACACACACACACACACACACACACACACACACACACAATGGAATATTATTCAGCCATGAGAAAGAAGAAAATATTGACATTTGTGATAACATGGATGTACCTTAAGGGCATTATACTAAGTGAGAAAAGTCAGAGAAAGACAAATACTGCATGATATCCCTTATGTGTGGAATCTTAAAAAGTCGAGTTCACAGAAATAGAGAGTAGAATCATGGTTACCAGAGGGAATTGGGGAGAAGCTTGTCAAAGGGTACAAACTTATAGTTGAAGGTGAGTAAGTTCTGGGGATCTAATATGTATATACCTCACATCTTCTTTCTCCATTCATCTGTTGATCAATGCTTAGGCTATTTCCATATCTTGGCTTGTGAACAATGCTTCAATAAACGTGGAGTGCAGATATCTTTTTGATATCCTATTCTCATTTTCTGTGGATATACCCAGAAGTGAGATTGCTGGATCATATGGTAAGGTCTATTTTTAATTTTTAAAGGAACCTCCATAGTATTTCTCATAATGACTGAACTATTTACATTTCCACCAACAGTGCACCAGGGTTCCCTTTCAATCCAGTTTAAAAAAGGACAGAGAAACCAAACAGACATTTTTCCAAAGAAGACATACAAATGGCCAACAGGCACTTGAAAAGATGCTCAACATCACTAATCATCAGGGAAATGCAAATCAAAATCACAATAAGATATATCCTCACACTTGTTAGAATGTCTGTCATTAAAAAGACAACAAATAAAAAATGTTGGCAAAGATGTAGAAAAAAGGGAACCCTGGGTACCTACTCTTATTTGTAATAGATATGCAAATACATACGTTGCATCTGCTTAGGTACCAGAATCAGTGACAATGCTTATGTCAATAATCTGTTTTCCTTAATGTCTTAGTCAGCTTGGGCTGCCATAAGAAAATACAATAAACTAGATGGCTTAAACAACAGAAATTTATTTCTCTCAGTTCTGGAGCCTGAAAGCCCCAAATCAGGATGTCAGTATGGTTTGGGGGTCTGGTGAGAACTTTCTACCTGACTTGCAGATGGTGTCTTTCTCCCTGTGTCTTCATATGGCAGAGGAAGAGAAAGAAGGGAGACGCAAGGTGGAAGTGGCTGGCTCCTCTCTGCTGTCTCTTCTTATAAAGTATCTAATCCCATGATGAAGGTCCCACATGTACGGCCTCCCCTAAACCTAATTACCTCCCAATCTCCATTTGCAAATGCCATTACATTGTGCGGTTAGGGCTTCAACATATGAATTCTGCCAAGACACAGTTCAGTACATAGCACCTAGATTTGGCCCACCCAGACACACAAGTTTTAAGAAAGGCAATCAAAGGATCAAAAGTTTTTATGAAAATATATTACAAGAGATTAGGTTGTATCTATGTTTCTATAAGTAGGGTAGAATTCTATACTAGAAATTATATATAGAGAAATTCTGACTATAATGATCCATGAATATTTATATTGTTCATACTGCTTATTACTTATATGATTTATTTATTTGTTTCTTCATGTCTATTTGATAAAGGAGTTAAAAATCTTGGGCTTCCCTGGTGGTGCAGTGGTTGGGAATCCGCCTGCCGATGTGGGGAATGTGGGTTCGTGCCCAGGTCCGGGGGGATCCCGCATGCCACGGAGCGGCTGGGCCCGTGGGCCATGGCCCCTGGGCCTGCACGTCCGGAGCCTGTTCTCTGCAACAGGAGAGGCCACGGCAGTGTGAGGCCCGCGTACCGCAAAAAAAAAAAAAAAAAAAAAAAAATCTTCCCAGTATGGGGTAGCTTCATATCAAGTATAGCCCGGAAAATCTTCAGAGCCCTACAGTATCCCACAACCATTCTGTAGCCCAAGTGTATTTGTAATGATTCTGATACTTATGGATCTGTGTTATGTCTTTATATTCTGTCAGCAACAATCATGCAAATCAACAAATATTTATTAAAGACTAAGTAAGAAGAATACAAAATAGTATATAGTCCTTACACTTCTGGAAGCCTATGAAGAGTGACACATAATATACTAGATAGTAGTTCAGAAATATAAATTAGCATAGGCACAATCGGAGCACATAGTAGGGACAAATAACTCAGCCTGGGAGAAGGTGAATTACGGAAACCCTTCTTTTGTAAATGATGCCTGAGCTTAGGCCAGCTTCCTTTGAAATAGCAACTCCACTTCTAAAATTTTATCCTGAGGAGATATCACAGAAATATGGAAAGATATATGTCCAAGTAGCTTCCTTGCTATATTAACAAAAACTTTGGAATCAACCTAAGTGTTCATTAGCATAATGGAAGTTAAGTAAATTACATACTTAACGTTAGCTCAAATAATATTCAGTCATTGAATGTAATACTATAAGCCTATATTAATTGAAAAGCAATAATTTTGCTTTTAGTTGGAGGTAAAAGATCACAGAATGAATGTGAGCTGCCTTTTATGTGAAATGGAATAATAGAGTTTAGCTCCTCTGTGTGGTGTAGTTTCTGATTTTTAAAAATTTTTCTTTTGTTGTGCTTACATTGTTCAGGTTTTAGTCATTTTGCAAATCTGAAACAGTTACTAAAAATGTATAGGAATAATGGATCCTTTAAGAAGACACATATTATCTAACATCCATTCTAGTACTAAAAACAGAACTTGAAAGAATTTAAAAATCTTTGCTGATTATTGCATATAAATTCAGTAAAGAAAACCTTTATTTTAGGATTTTAATTAATATCTGTTAATTATATATGAAAAATAATTATGATCATGATTCTATAAAAATAGAATTTTATTACCAACACTACCAGAATAGGAATTAATCTTGCCAAAATGACCTAAAGTACTCAATATTTAAAGAATTAAAACCTCAAATTCTAATTTTTTATTGTAAGTAATTTGATTTTCATGTATTCATAAATAAGAATATCATGTCTATTTTATAATCTTACACATCATTTTGCAGTTGTGAAACTTCATGCAAATGAGTATATCATTAATAGATTAGTAGCTAATATATCATTGTATATTGTAATTTACTAGCATTTTAAAAATTATTTCATTAGTGTTAAAATAACTAATATTAAAATGCTTTGAAATTCACTTCGTGGTAAATGTTACGAAGCAACTTGGATCGATTTTTTATCAAAGAACATTTAAGGCAAATATAAATTTGAAATGTGGCTGTGTTCAGAGCGTTGACATTTCTGTGAGTTGAGATACATTATTAAAACTTTATATACAATAAGTTAAATTTTAAATAGGGTATTCCTTGTACACTAAGAAATATCTAATTTTGTGATACTTAGAAGCTTTTTATTTGTTTCACACAAACAGTACTATCCTCAATTTGCAAATTGAAAACAATATATAATAGATGGTCATCTAGTTCTTTGATTCATTAATAAAAAAAACTTTTTTCCTGTTCTGCTAGATTTGGAACTGTGGCATGAGAAATCGACAAGACCTATATTCTCTTCTTAAGAAACTCAGTCTAAAAATGTTCTTCTTTTCTCTAGTCCCTTTGTACCTTCTGCTGCACCTCAGGATGACCTGGGTAATTTCTAATTCTCTTCCAGTCTCAGCTCCAGCACCACCTTTGGTTTAAAGTGTTTCTTGACGTTCCTGCCTCGCTTCATATGCAAGACTGAGTTAGGGAATTCCTCCATGTGCAGCAAACATCAGGGGCCCCCATCTTCTATAATAGTAATCTTTTTCATTTTAAGTGTAACTTGTTGACTTATTTTACTCTACCTTCCCACTCCGCATCTGCAGTACAAAGAACATTTGGCATAATATTAGTTTAATATTATCAAGAGCATTCTAATTCATACTAATTTGCTCAAAAGGGTCGCCCATTCTTATAGATTCTAAGGGTGTCTACTTTTCTTTCTGCTGCCTTTTAGTTCTCTAACTTCCCATTCTTCCTTTTTGAAATCCCCTTTATTTAACTTAAGATGGAAGTCAGTCTTTCACAAGTTAAATCCTCATTGAATCCTTGAATGGCAATGAGGGAGGTTATAAGTAATTAGTAACTATCCCTTTTTTCTCTTTTACTTTTGCAGATTTTGAAAAATACAAAAATAGTAAAAATAAAAAGAAGTACTCATATTCCAATTTCCCAGATTTATCCACAGTTAATATTTTGACATTTATTTCCTGTCTTTTTCCTTCATATGCATTTATATTGCATCAGTGGAATATGAGTGTATTTCCCTTTAAAAGGTACAATATTAAGAAGCTTAATTGGCCCATGTGCATAAAGAAGTCAGATTCTCTACCCCATTTGCAGATATAATGACTTTTATAGGTTTGAGGTGTAGACTTCTACTCCATTTTTAAACATTCATATTCGTATAAGAGTGACAGTAGATCTTGTTTGGTATTACTTTGTGTGTTTTAATTTTTTTAGCTTTACTTAAATAATATTATGAGACATGAACTATATTATATTTCTTTGTTTTCCATTTCGTATTTTCCCAGAGAGTCTTCTAAATTATTACACATAGATTTAGTTCCTTTAATTTCTATAGAGTATTTCAGTCAATAGATGTTCCATTATTTATTACTCCTTGCTCTATTTATGCACATTTAGGGTGTGTCCTGTTTTTCACTATTATAAACAATGTTTTACTAAAGTTCCTTTTAACATTTTGACATGTCTTAGTTTCCAGAAATGTTTTTCTGAGGATACTTAGAATTACAATTGTGAACATAGGGAATACGTGTTTTCAAATCACTATTTCCCCCAAAGTTGTATCAGTTTATATTCCTGTTCAATGCTTGATCTAGTCAGATCTTTTTTCAAAACTTTCCTTTTTTCTTTATCTCCTAAAATAATTCATAAACTATAATTAAAGTTTCTTTTTCCTATAAAGTCACTTATATCAAATTGTAGTGCTCTTTGTTTTAAGAAACTTTAAATGAGACCATATGAGAAAAGCCTTATAGAGAAGAAAATACCACAGCGTTCAGTATCATTCTCAAGGAGTATGTATGGGAAATTCCGGGAAATACAAGCTCTGTCTGCTTGGCAAAATGTGAGTTTACACACAAACTACTCCACACATTATTTTAATAAATACTTATTCAACAAATATATTTTTATGTCTACTATAAGAAGAGCATCAGGCAGTGTGAGTAGGAGGGAACAGACAAGGTGTAAGAACAGTGGAGGGAGATAGATTTTGATCATCTGGAGCTTTATTTATCTTGCAGCTGATTCTGTTAGCAGCACTATATAATTAATACCCAGGCAGAGGTCTGTCTTTTCTTGTAGCACCAAATATCCAGGCTAACACCTTGCCCTCTCTTTGCAGCTTAATTTGATCCTACCACAAATGTCTTATCTTCCCAGGACCTTGAGCATCATCACTGAAATTTTCTGAGACTTAAAAATAGCATTGACTGAGCCAGCGGTCCCATGGTGAAAAATAATATATAGATAATTCAATCAGGTTTGTAGATTTCAAAGCCATTTTCATTTTCCTGATTGCTTTTCTCCACACGCATTATCAAAAATAATGAGGATTTCCTCACTAGCATGTAATTCTATTTGCCTCTCTTATCTATGTATAATATATTCCATTTTGCTCTTTATGTTTATACATGACAGCTGAAATGAGTGAGAAATGAGTAAATGATATAATGACAGAATGTATCAGTTGCCTTCTTCATTATATTTTAAAATCAAAGCCAGCAATTTAAAACTGTTTTTCAATGCTTCTTTTTAACTTACCTCAAATATTTATTAGGCACTAAGGGCTAAATTAGCCACTAGGCTAAATGCCCAGTGACTCTAAACACTCACTCGCATTGCAGTTTTCTACAACTACTGTAAACAGGAAGATAGCCTGAACCTATAATAAAATCTTCCCTACTGCATTTTAAAGTGATAGTTTATTTCATCTTCAGTGATTAACCCATTCCTTATTCATTCATCAGCCCAACCCATATACATTTACAAAGTGCCTGGTCAGGCACTTTTATACTGGCTGAAGCTACATCATTGTAGAAGAACGAAGTCCAAACTTTTTGAGGGCTGATATTCTGTTGGGATTTTCCCAACCATTTAAAATTTCTTTTCATGTATTGCATATTTACTCATTTTTAATGACTAAGTTAATTATATTTTTTCTTGAATGCCTTATTTGTTTATATATATATTTTATTTATTTATTTTTTTTGCCGTACGCGGGCCTCTCACTGTTGTGGCCTCTCCCGTTGCGGAGCACAGGCTCCGGACGTGCAGGCTCAGCGGCCATGGCTCACGGGCCCAGCCGCTCCGCGGCGTGTGGGATCTTCCCAGACCAGAGCACGAACCCGTGTCCCTTGCATCAGCAGGCGGACTCTCAGCCACGGCGCCACCAGTGAAGGCCTTATTTGTTTATATTTAACTTCATTTAAGATTTACCAAAGAGGATACATGGCTTAAAGACTTCCCATATAGGCTGAGATTTGCTTCTTGTTTCTAATCTCCTATAGAGCTCTAATGTAATTGAGGATACTCCACCATTGGATGCTTTCCATATTTTTATTCATTGAACCAAACATGGTGGAGCTCTATTTAATGTTCTATGAAAATATTCTAAATTAGCTCTAAGTTAGTCCTTGTAATGTGGTTCTCCAAAAAAAAAAAAAAAAGTATTCTTTGTAGTAAAATACAAATAGGATTTGATGCTTACTATATGTTGTTTTAATAGTGTGCATTAATTGGCACGAGGAAAAGTTTAGAAATCTTACAATAAAGAAATATCTTTTATGCTGTTTACCTTGGCTTTTCCTAAATATATTTGAGCACAGTACACTTTTTTCATACACTACCTATTGACAGCCTAAGAAACTAGTATTTTGCATTGGACAGTTTAAGAAATTTTAGTATTATATATTTATAGAGAATAAATTATGTATAATCTGTAGTGTAGTGAATTTTACGTATTTGGGTTCTTTGAAAGCTGAGAAAGTTGTGCAACTGTTGAAAATTTGATTAAATATAGAACTGTATGCCAAGTCACAGGGAAAAAAAAAACAAAAACCGAAAGGTCATATCATGTCTGTACCACTTACTTGACATAAGGACTTGGGTGTTATTTTAGCTGTAATTTTTTATTTTCTCCTTTAAATAGGAGTTGCTGTTGGTAATAATACATATTATTGATACCTTGAGTTAATAAATATTTGAGGTCTTTTGTGTAGCTCTTCTACCTGGATGACTTGTAGTAAGTCTGAAATACATATTTATTTCCTCATCTGTTTAGAAAAAGATAATAACCATGTAAATCTTAGTTTGCTGTTTTCCAAAGTCGTATCATTTTGCATTCACACCTGCAGTGTGTGACTTTACAGTTCCAACACATTCTTGCCAACACTATTTTCAGATGTTTTAGTTTCAGCTTTTCTAGTGGGTGTGTAGTTGGATCCAAGTGTGGTGTTAATTTGCATTTTCTCAGTGAGCATTTATTCATATGCTTATTTGCCATTCATATAATTATTTTGGTGTGGTGTCTGTTCAAATATTTTTTTCATTTTTAAGAGTGTTGTTTGGATTGATGTTATCATTATTGTATTGCAAGAGCTCATTATATATTATAGATTCAGGTCCTTTATCAGATCTGTGTTTTACTAATATTTTCTTTTAGTCATATTTTTCTCATTTTCTTCAATGATAACTTAGGTTTCAAATTCTAGAATGGGTTTTAGCTTCATTCAACTCCTTAAAATAATTATTTCATCTAGTTTGAATTTTTGTTCTAGCATTTAATATGATTTCTGAAAATCCAATATGTTCTGCTGTTTTGGATATAGCATTTTTTTTCTCTTCAGAAGCTTTAAGACTTTTTATTTGTTTGAATTTTGCCTTTTCCTATCATGTGTCTAGCTGTAGATATATTCTACTCAGGAGCTGTTGTGTTTCTTAACTTGGCAAGAATTTTATCAATTCTGGCATATCCACAGTTGTTACCTGCATTAAAATTACCTTGCCCCATTTTTTCTAATTCCTGTTTTGTCAGGCCTTCTCATTCTAGTTTCCATGCGTTTTAACCACTCATTTTGATTTTTCATTTTTTATCCCTCTATGCTTTTTCATAACTATGTAGTTCACTAATTATCTTTTCATGCCGTGCTAAACTGTAGCTTTATCTGTAAATTATTTTTAATATGCCTTTTTAAATTTCCTTATAATACTTAAAAATTGTTAGCTTTGATTTGTTATTTTACAACTTGTTTATTTATAAAATATTTTCTATAGTCTTAATTATGGTTCTTTTATCAGTCTTGGGAATTCTAATTCTCTTCTTTGTGCTTTTGAAGATAATTCATGGTGGAAATTTTATTCTTGTTTTGGATAAAGAATGAATTTTTGGTGGTATGTTTTTCTCCTGTACAAAATTCATTCAGTCTCAGGTTTGATAATACACTTTCAAAGCATCCAACAGATGTACGGTTAAACAAACTGATACATACGTATAATGGAATAATAGAATAAAAGGGAGCAAACTGTCTGTACATAAAATGATTTGGATGAATCTTCAAGAAATTATGCTATATGAAAAAGCCACATCTAAAAGATGACCAGTTGTAGGATTCCATTTAAACATTTGGAAATGACAAAATTTTAGAAACAGAGAAGAGATTAGTGCTTGCCACATGTTAGTGTTCGAAGCAGATTGGAGGGGGTGAGGTGGGGGAAGAATGGCAAGAGGTAGATGGATATAGTTATAGAAAGGCAACAGGAAAGATTATTGTTGTGATGGCACTTTTCAGTATTTTGACGGTGGTTGTGGATAAAAGAACAAGCGCGTATGGCAAAATTGTGCAAAACTAAATAAACACACACACATGTGTATAAGCAAGTAAAACTGGAGAATATTGAGTAAGAGTTGTGAATTGTATCAATGTCAGTATTTGGTTGTGATATTATACTATAGTTTTGCAAAATATTACCATTATTACAAACTGAGTAATGTGTACACAGAACTTCTAGGTATTTCTTAAAAGTGCGTGTAAAGCTGCAATTATCTCAGTAAAAATTCCACTTAAATACAGAATATATAAAGAAAATATGCAGTCCACAATCTAGGAAAATATATTTGCAACCCATATAACAAATAAGGAACTAGTGGAGAGAATATATATAAAACTCCTGTAAATTGATAATGAAAAGAAAAAAATACTAACAGGAAAGCAAATCCAGGGGAAAATATTTTATAATATTTTTAAAGACAATTCAAGGGAAAGAAATCAGTATTCTTAATAAATATAGGGAAAGTTGTCCATCCTCACTAGTAAAAACTACTGAAAATTAAAGCAACATTATATAATTCCATATTCCACAATTAGAAAAACACTGATATTCAATAAGATTTTTAGTATAGATACAAGAAAAGGAAAAATATATTTCTGGTAATATGACTGGCAACATTTTGCAGAGAAATTTGCCTACTCCTATGAGTGTTGAAATGTGTACACCATAGAGCTGATAATCTTACTTCTACAAAAGTAAATTTGATTCACATCTCACTAATTAAATCCTTGACCAAAATTTTTATTATGTCCAAAATGCCTAGGATGCCAGCACTTATATTACCTACCAAACTTTTACAAGCATCGATTTTCTAAAAGACTTAAAATAGTAAATTTATTCACAAATTTTTTTAAAATGTGCAATAAGTCATAAGCATATGTTGTTACATGTGAAGCAACCAAACTGTTGGGGAATGTGCAGATTTCTTTGACGGCTTGTGTGATTTAAAAACCTGCCATTTATTTTCTAGGTGACCCAGAGAAATCACTGTAAATATATATACTTGAAATCAATATTGTCTATTCAATAAAAACATTCATTTATGCTTTGAAGTGTTATGGCAATAACTTAAGTGTTTATGGATATGAGGTAACATTTTTTGTTTGTCATTCATGTCAAGTTTCATTTCAATTATAATGTTAGCACCATGAGAATTACCTGAAAAGGATAAAATAAGGTAGACAAAAATTATAAATTTAAAAATAGGTATTTAAGGGCTTCCCTGGTGGCGCAGTGGTTGGGAGTCCGCCTGCCGATGCAGGGGACGCAGGTTCGTGCCCCGGTCCGGGAAGATCCCACATGCCGCGGAGCGGCTGGGCCCGTGAGCCATGGCCACTGAGCCTGCGCGTCCGGAGCCTGTGCTCCGCAACGGGAGAGGCCACAGCAGTGAGAGGCCCGCGTACCGCAAAAAAAAAAAAAAAAGGTATTTAAGAGCTAGAATAACATATTCTTATTTTGGGTATATTTATATATTATGGAATATCACTAAGGACGTAGGGTGCTTGAAAGAATTAGTGAATGAATTAATGATTTTCTTCAGACAAGAACTCTGTGGGCTTAATAATATGGATAGAATTTTTTAAAGTTTTAAAAACCATTATTAGAATACCTCATGGGCAAGACAATATTTAATTCATGTTTAATTAACTTATTAAAAAATTTTTTAATTTTATATTTTTTTACAGTTTTAAAAAGTTTACCTTTGTATCCAAAGTATCTAGCACAATATGCGTTCAGTAATCACATTTTGAATATAATGAATCAAACATAATCATGCCAGAGAAGTAAATCTAAACCTGCTTACTCAGATACTGACAAAAGGATGGAAAATATAAAGTTTATAAAATACCTACCAATACACTAATATTCCAATAATTCTAAATATATGGTGGGGAGTCATCTTGCAAGAATGAGACTAATTATAGATTTTACATAGGTATCAATCATGATTGTCAATCATAATATTTTAGAGAATGACTTATTGACCTGGTGCCACGTGGCTTCCAAGATGACAAGTCCCTATGTGTAGCTGGCAACGCCTAAGAGTGAAAAGAGGAAAAGAGATCAGGAAAAAAAATGAAAGTTAGTGAACGGTAGAAAAGAAGGGACCAGTTTGATATTAACATGACATTTAATAACTTTCATCAGTGTCTTATAGATTTCTGCATATAGGTCTTTTGTCTCCTTAGGTAGGTTTATTCCTCGGTATTTTATTCTTTTTGTTGCGGTGGTAAATGGGAGTGTTTCCTTAATTTCTCTTTCAGATTTTTCATCATAAGTGTACAGGAATGCAAGAGATTTCTGTGCATTAATTTTGTATCCTGCTACTTTACCAAATTCATTGATTAGCTCTAGTAGTTTTCTGGTAACATCTTTAGGATTCTCTATGTATAGTTTCATATCATCTGCAAACAGTGACAGTTTTACTTCTTGTTTTCTGATTTGGATTCCTTTTATTTCTTTTCTTCTCTGATTGCTGTAACTAAAATTATGAAACCGTGTTTAATAATAGTTGTGAGAGTGGCCAACTTAGTCTTGTACCTGATCTTAGTGGAAATGGTTTCAGTTTTTCACCATTGAGAATGTTGTTGGCTGTGGGTATGTCATATGTGGCCTTTATTAGGTTGACGTAAGTTCCCTCTATGCCCACTTTCTGGAGGGTTTTTATCATAAATGGGTGTTGAATATTGTCACAAGCTTTTTCTGTATCTATTGAGATAATCTTATGGTTTTTATCCTTCAGTTTGTTAATATGGTGTATCACATTGATTGATTTACGTATACTGAAGAATCCTTGCATTCCTGGGATAAACCCCACTTGATCATGGTGTATGATCCTTTTAATGTGCTGTGGGATTCTGTTTGCTAGGATTTTGTTGAGGATTTTTGCATCTATGTTCATCAGTGATATTGGCCTGTAGTTTTCTCTTCTTGTCACATATTTATCTGGTTTTGGTATCAGGGTGATGGTGACCTCGTAGAATGAATTTGGGAGTTTTCCTTCCTCTGCTGTATTTTGGATGAGTTTGAGAAGGATAGGTGTTAACTCTTCTCTAAATGTTTGATAGAGTTCGCCTGTGAAACCATCTGGTCCTGGGCTTTTGTTTGATGGAAGATTTTTAATCACAGTTTCAATTTCAGTGCTTGTGATTGGTCTGTTTATATTTTCTATTTCTTCCTGATTTAGTCTCGGAAGGTTGTGCTTTTCTAAGAATTTGTCCATTTCTTCCAGGTTGTCCATTTTATTGGCATACGGTTGCCTGTAGTAATCTCTCATGATTGTATTTCTGCAGTGTCAGTTGTTATGTCTCCTTTTTCATTTCTAATTCTGTTGATTGGAGTCTTCTCCCTTTTTTTCTTGATTAGTCTGGCTAATGGTTTATCAATTTGTTTATCTTCTCAAAGAATCAGCTTTTAGTTTTATTGATCTTTGTATCATTTCCTTCACTTCTTTTTCATTTATTTCTGATCTGATTTTTATGATTTTTCCTTCTGCTAACTTTGGGGTGTTTTTGTTCTTCTTTAATTGGATTAGGTGTAGGTTAGGTTGTTTATTTGAGATGTTTCTTGTTTCTTAAGGTAGGATTGTATTGCTATAAACATCCCTCTTAGAACTGCTTGTGCTGCATCCCATAAGTTTTGGGTCGTCATGTTTTCATTGTCATTTGTTTCTAAGTATTTTTTGATTTCCTCTTTGATTTCTTCAGTGATCTCTTGGTTATTTAGTAGCATTTTGTTTAGCCTCCATGTGTTTGTAGTTTTTACAGTTTTTTTCCTGTAATTGATATCAAGTCTCATAGTGTTCTGGTCAGAAATGATACTTCATATGATTTCAGTTTTCCTAAATTCACTAAGGCTTGATTTGTGACCCAAGATATGATCTATCCTGGAGAATGTTCCATGAGCATTTGAGGAGAAAGTGTATTCTGTTGTTTTTGGATGGAATGTCCTGTAATTGTCAATTAAATCCATCTTATTTAATGTGTCATTTAAAACTTGTGTTTCCTTATTTATTTTCACTTTGGATGATCTATCCATTGTTGAAAATGGGGTGTTAAAGCCCCCTACTATGATTGTGTTACTGTCGATTTCTCCTTTTATGGCTGTTAGCATTTGCCTTATGTATTGAGGTGCTCCTATGTTGGGTGCATAAATATTTACAATTGTTATATCTTCTTCTTGGATCCATCCCTTGACCATTATGTAGTTTTCGTCTTTGTCTCTTGTAATCTTCTTTTTTTTAGTCTGTTTTGTCTGATATAAGAATTGGTACTCCAGCTTTCTTTTGATTTCCATTTGCATGGAATATCTTTTTTCCATCCTCTCACTTTCAGTCTGTATGTGTCTCTAGGTCTGAAGTGGGTCTCTTGTAGACAGCATATGTATGGGTCTTGTTTTTATATCCATTCAGCCAATCTATGTCTTTTGGTTGGAGCATTTAATCCATTTACACTTAAGGTAAATATCTATATATATGTTTCTATTGCCATTTTCTTAATTGTTTTGGGTTTGTTATTGTAGGTCTTTTCCTTCTCTTGTGTTTCCTGCCTAGAGAAATTCCTTTAACATTTGTTATAAATCTGGTTTGGTGGTCCTGAATTCTCTTAGCTTTTGCTTTTGTGTAAAGGTTTTAATTTCTCTGTCGAATCTTAATGAGATCCTCGCTGGGTAGAGTAATCTTGGTTGTAGGTTTTTCCCTTTCCTCACTTTAAATATGTCCTGCCACTCCCTTCTGGTTTGCAGAGTTTCTGCTGAAAGATCAGCTGTTACCCTTATGGGGATTCCCTTGTATGTTATTTGTTGCTTTTCCCTTGCTGCTTTTAATATTTTTTCTTTGTATTTAATTTTTGATAGTTTGATTACTATGTGTCTTGGCGTGTTTCTCCTTGGATTTATCCTGTATGGGACACTCTGTGTTTCCTGGACTTGATTGACTGTTTCCTTTCCCAATGGGATGATTCATTGTCTGTTCAGGTATTCCACAGACTCAGGGTACTTCAAATTGTTTGTGGAGATTTAGTCCACTGCTCCTGAGGCTGCACGGTGAAATTTCCCTTTCTCTTCTTTGTTCACACATATTCTGGGGTTCAGCTTTGGATTTGGCCCCGACTCTGCATGTAGGTTGCCCTCTGGCATCTTTCTTCACCCAGACAGGAGCGGGTTAAAGGAGAGACTGATTACGGGGCTCTGGCTCACTCATGCCGGGGTGAGACAGGGTTACAGAATGTGGGGCAAGCCTGCAGCAGCAGAGGCCAGCGTGACATTGCAACAGCCTGAGGTGTGCCGTGTGTTCTCCTGGGGAAGTTGTCCCTGGATCACAGGACCCTGGCAGTGGCGGGCTGCACAGGCTTCTGTGAGGGGAGGTATGGATAGTGACCTGTGCTTGCACACAGGCTTCTTGGTGGCTGCAGCAGCAGCCTTAGCATTTCATGCCTGTCTCTGGTGTCTGTGCTGATAGCTGTGGCTCACGCCCGTCTCTGGAGCTCATTTAGGAAGTGCTCTGAATCCCCTCTCCTCACGCACCGAAACAGTGGTCTCTTGCCCCTTAGCCAGCTCCAGACTTTTTCCCGGACTCCCTCCCGGCTAGCTGCGGTGCACTAGCCCCCTTCAGGCTGTGTTCAAGCAGCCAACCTCAGCTCTCTCCCTGAGATCTGACCTCCGAAGCCAGAGCCTCAGCTCCCAGCCCCCACCCTCCCCAGCGGGTGAGCAGACAAGCCTCTCAGGCTGGTGAGTGCTTATCAGCACTGATCCCCTATGTGGGAATGTCTCCGTTTTGCCCTCTGTACCCCTGTTGCTGTGCTTTCCTCTGTGGCTCCAAAGCTACCCCCGCTGCCAACCCTTGTTTCCACCAGTGAAAGGGCTTCCAAGTGTGTGGAAACTTTTCCTCCTTCACAACTCCCTCCCAGAGGTACAGGTCCCGTCCCTATTGTTTTGTCTCTGCTTTTTCTTTTTTCTTTTGCCCTGCCCAGGTACGTGAGTAGTTTCTTGCCTTTTGGGAAGTCTGAGGTCTTCTGCCAGTGTTCAGTAGGTGCTCTGTAGGAGTTGTTCCACATGTAGATGTATTTTTGATGTATTTGTGGGGAGGGAGGTGATCTCCATGCCTCACTCCTCTGCCAGATTGATGCTCTTCCAGTCACTGGTTCTTTGAATAGGTTTACAAATTCTGCTAGGCAAATTGAATTATGTAAGCAAAGGTCTCTCCTATAAAATGACTCTGGTTTAATAGCTTGCGCTACTTCTGAATGAAACTTATTTTAAAAACAAGTGTTGCTAAGCTTTAGCAACACTTAGATTACTTGGTTCATATACCCTAAAAAATAAGACATTTTTATATTTAAGTTAATAAAATAACTTGACTTTTACAGAATATTCCATTTAATTCTTCAAGACTTTACATCCATAATCAATTGATAACATAATGACCAATTGATATAAAAAGAAGGTATACATTTTTTAAATGCCAATGAATAGACAGTATTTTAAGCTTCCACCACTCAGCATTTATTACAATGGTATACTTCATTCATTTTTTCACTTTCTCTGAAGGAAAGCAAAACAAATTGTGCCTGATTTTCTATACACATTGTTTAGATTTAGGAGCCCTGCTTATATTGAACAACTTCTGTGCAGGAAAGAACAGAAAGATAAATAATATTAAATCACTGCACTCAAAGGAGTTCAGAGTATACTACGAAATACTCTCATGAAATTATAAAATTTACAAGAGAATTATAAAAGAAATGGTCTTAATTAATCCTGGGGAATATCTAGGTTTATTTAGTCTGTGTGGCAGTGGGGAGGGTAGGAGCATGGAATAACTTCTCAGGCAATGACACCTAGCCAGATTTTTTTTTTTTTTTAAGATGTTGGGGGTAAGAGTTTATTTATTTATTCATTTATTTTTGCTGTGTTGGGTCTTCATTTCTGTGTGAGGGCTTTCTCTAGTTGTGGCAAGCGGGGGCCACTGTTCATCGCGGTGCGCGGGCCTCTCACTATCGCGGCCTCTCTTGTTGTGGAGCACAGGCTCCAGACGCGCAGGCTCAGTAGTTATGGCTCACGGGCCTAGTCGCTCCGCGGCATGTGGGATCCTCCCAGACCAGGGCTCGAACCCGTGTCCCCTGCATTAGCAGGCAGAGTCTCAACCACTGCGCCACCAGGGAAGCCCCTACCTAGCCAGATTTTAATGTAGAACATTACATAGAAAGTATGCTCATCAAAGGAGGTGGGAAGAAAATTCCTGGCAGAGAAAATAATGGAAACTAACGAGAGGATGGAATACAATCAGAAGTATGAATAAAAATTAAAAAGATTAAATAATGTATGAATTATGGTTAATGAAAGCAGTTTTGTGTTTCATTATAACATGTTAGCAGTACTGGCTTCATGGGCATATAGTCTTGATGGTTTTAAGTGTCATGGAAAGGATCTAGTCAGTTATTCTGACAGAGGAAGCTGCTAAGTTGTTATTATATAGAGAAAGGATATTGTTATGGTCTAAATGTTTATATCCCCTCAAAATTCATGTGTTGGAACTTTAATTCCCAGTGTGTTGGCATTAGTAGGTGGGGCCTTTGGTAGGTGCTTAGGTCATGAGAGTGGAACCCTCATGAATGGAACTAGTGTTCTTATAAAAGAGACCCCACAGAGATCCCTCACCCCTTCTTTCATGTGAAGATATAAGAAAAAATCTGATATCCTAAAGAGGGTTCTCACCTGACCATGCTGGCACCCTGATCTCGGACTTCCAGCCTCAAGAACCTTGAAAAATAAATTTCTGTTGTTTGTAAGTCACCCAGTCCCTGATATTTTTTTTATAGCAGCCCAAACAGACTAAGGTAGATATGATGTGATTTATACCTTGGCAGCAACTGAAGATATAATTATAGTTATGGGTAAGTTATGCACACATTTAGATGATAAAGAGAATATAAATAAATGCCATGGTAATAAAATGAAGAAATCTATTCAAGACTGTGTAAGAGATAAATATATGTGACTTTAGCACTCAATAGCTTTTAAGATTGAATAAAGATTTCAACAGATTGAAGCATCTTGATTCCCCAAGATGCCAGCTTCAGTGACTTGGTATCAGTAACTACAATGAAGAGCATCAGAGGATGAGAAGTTATACAAGGATCAAGGATCTCAAACTTGAACATTTTGCCAATGAAGTGCTTTATGTCATTGGACAATATGTTATAGGCTTATTTTCATTAATCGAAATCAAGAGAACAGTTTAAATTTTCTAGAGAATTAGAAGAGGGTTAGAGGATATATTTACATACTGTGTAATTAAAGATAAATATTCAAAGAAAAGCAGGTAGACCAGGAAGTGATAAGAGCCTGCAGACTCCATGGCTGCAATGGGTGAATGAAAAATACATTTAAAAAAAACGTAGCCAGTGATTCTGGAATATTTAATAAGCCCAATTGAAAAGAGTATCTGTTGCATTTGGCAGTTGTTGACTTTCATATGTGTAGACATAATCATTATGATGAATATAGAAGCCAGAGGTAGTGAAATGAGAATTAAATGGATTGTAAGGAAGTAGAAACAGTAAGAAAATTTGTGAGAAAAATAGAAATAAAAGATTATATAATAGTTGTTGGGGTTGCAGTATCATAGGGCAGCTTTTTATTTTTGTTTTTATTTTTTTCATTATGGAGGCATTTTGTTTTTATTTTTTTCATTATGGAGGCATTTTGTTTTTATTTTTTTCATTATGAATACTCAGGGCCTGTGGGGAGAAGCCAATAGATAAGAGAGGACAAAACATATAGAAGAGAGGAGATAAAGCAGAGATGAGATGAATGATGGAGAAAGGGAAGCACCAGTTTCAATAGGTGTGGTTTTTCTCAAGCTACACTTTATTCACCTTGTACAAGAAGAGGGAAATCAGGCAATGATACTGATTCAGGATCGGGGTTTTCACTCACTTTATTAGTCAAAAAGAGAAGTCTCTTCTGCTTCCCAGAAGCATAACACCTCTTCATTTCCTTTCCACATTCTTCATGGTTAGGCCATGAATCCTGCTTCTGCAACCACTGTGAGGATGTGTTCCCTATTTATTTCTCACTCTACCATGACTGCTAAGTCTGGCAATTAGTATGTCCTCAGTAAGCATTAATGCAGAAAAGGAAGGGAAAGGAGGAAAGAAGATAATGAAAGCACAGGGTGACAGAGTTTACTAGCATATAGAGCTGTAATTTAGTGTGGTTGATAGCACAGCAAGTATGAGACTGCAGCGATGGAGAAAATGAAAATTGCAGATCTTAAAGGTCAGATTAGGTACCAAACACACTTTTCCTACATAAAAATGGTTGTACTTGGGCTTCCCTGGTGGCACAGTGGTTGAGAGTCCGCCTGCCGTTGCAGGGGACACGGGTTTGTGCCCCGGTCCAGGAAGATCTCACATGCTGCGGAGCGGCTGGGCCCGTGAGCCATGACCACTGAGCCTGCGTGTCCGGAGCCTGTGCTCTGCAATGGGAGAGGCTGCAACAGTGAGAGGCCCGCGTACAGCAAAAAAAAAAAAAAAAAGTTGTACTCATGACCAAAAAATTCAGCTTGCAAACTTGCACATTTACTTCTTTTTTTTCCCCAAGCTCAGGGTCAGCAAATACTTTTTGAGCCAGCATGTAAATTTTTTTAAAAGTTCACATGAAAATCTGTTTTTTTCTTTTTTTTTAAATGAATTTATTTAATGAATTTATTTATTTTTGGCTACGTTGGGTCTTCGTTGCTGCACGCGGGCTTTCTCTAGTTGCGGTGAGTTGGGGCTACTCTTCATTGCGGTGTGCAGGTTTCTTATCGTGGTGGCTTCTCTTGTTGTGGAGCACCGGCTCTAGGCGTGCAGGCAACTCTAGGCGAGTTGTGGCTCACCGGCTCTAGAGCGCAGGCTCAGTAGTTGTGGCCCACGAGCTTAGTTGCTCTGCGGCATGTGGAATCTTCCCAGACCAGGGAATGAATCTGCGTCCCCTGCATTGGCAGGCGGATTCTTAACCACTGTGACACCAGGGAAGTCCCAAAAATCTCTTTCGATGCTCTTAAAAATCACAAGGTCTGGCATGATTCTGTTTATAATTTCCCATATGGCATTATATGATTCTGCTTTAAAACCTGATTTTGAAGAGTTTTGGAGGCTTCATGTAAAGATCTCCAAGAGACTGGGGTTTAAATGTAAGCCAGGGATACCTGTGCCATTCTATATAGCCCAAGTATTTAGAAGAAGCAGGCATCAAATTTTTCAAGACAAATGTAGGAATTCCTGGGAAAGGCTTGTTGGGCGGTGGAGAGATAGAAGCTGGCTTATATCAAGCAATAACTTAAAATAATCAGGGACAACTCAGCTGTATCCAGTCTCTTTCTTCCCTCCTCCCCAACTCCCTCTATCCCTCTCTGTCTCTCACATCCTCAATTCCTAAATCCATTGAGTCCCTGCTATATTTAAGCTTGGGTCCACAAATTAGAAAATTTAAGTTGAATTTTAAAAATCAGATGTCAGTTGTATGGGCTGGTATAATGCTAAGGATTAGATGAAAGAAGTTTTGTTATAGTGTACGTGATATTGTAGATATAAGTTGGGTTACTTTTGTGGAGAAGGCACTGGAATGTCATTGAGAAGTACTGTATCAGAATTTCACAAATTTAGGTCTAGCAGAAGTTTAACTGTTCAATGGCAAACAGTCTATTTCTCCTCCATCTTTTCTTAGTTACAGCACAGGACAAATTCATTATTGTTCCTATCATTAAGTGAGAACCGTAATGAACAAATCATAATTAGAAAATAATCAATGTGAAGTTTCTATTAGAAAATAATTCTCTAATTATAAAGGAAACACAGATTTGTAAAATTTAAGTGGTTTACATATTTTTAAAACAGTAATATGTTAAATAATGTTATTTTATTTGCACAAAATTCTATTATAACCCTAAATATCCAAATAAATAGTGACATTACTGTTGTAAATTTTTCACTTTATCATTTTTATGATGCCAAAGTAATGGCATAATTTCCATAGTTATTTACTATATAAATGTATATACATTCTTTAATATTTGTTTGAATTTAGGGTGTTGTATTTATATGGAAATATAAACCCAAACATTCGTGCATCTCTTACTTGTCTATTCATTTAATTTTTTTTCACATTTTAAAATTTTAGTTATATGTGGAAGTTTTCCAACTCTGCAACATTTGTCAATTTTCATGTTTTAGTTTTCAATTCAGCTTAATCTATAAAAAATAATTGACAGCAGCTAAGCTGAAAATTATGGTGGGGGAAGTGAATTATTTACATTATTAACAAGTTAATGAGTAGAGAACAGGAATTAATAAAATTATGACAGTTTTTATGTTATATCAACACAAATTTATTATTATATATTTATAGCAAACATTGATAGGTACATAAATGTGTACTCAGAAATGTTTGTTAACCGAAAGTAAATGAGTGTATGTATAATTTTAAATCATTATTTTATTCATAGTTTTAAAATCATCCAAGCTTTCTTCTGGTACTATGCCTAATTTCAGTGAAAATACCCACATTCATTTTTAGTATCTTACTTTTTCTTAGAAAACAAATGTAAAATTAAAACTAAAGAAAATATCCACTAAAATCTAATGGTATTAGAAGTACTAATAGCAAAAAAATAAATAGTCTTTTACATTTGAAAAAGATTGCAGAGCTCAGACCAAGTTGGCATTCACTTATAATTTGCATTGAGTTGGTATAGATTTAGTTTGCCTTAATTACTCAATAAATCACTTCCTTTCTGAGTAATGATATACTCCTCTGAAGAGCGTAGCATCTTTAGATAGCACTGAGCAAGATTAAACTAAAAAATGAACCTCTGAATAATTATCTTTAAAACAAGTGTTAATCAAATCCAAAATTGACTAGGCAATTAAATATGTCAGATTTCAACATTTGAAGACAAATATGAGATGTTATTTTCTATCAGATAAATGATAAGTGTGTTGTGAAACCTGAAGTAACTGCAAAGTTGGAGAAATGGAATGTCCGTAGAATGTCATTACTAATTAGATTTCCCAGGCAATTAAATTTTAAATTTTAATACTTTTTTGCCAGAAAAAAGTATTTCAACCATTTTTCTAAAATGCACAAACTAGTACTTTGTAGGAGTCTGTATATTTCCTCAAATTTTTTTTTTAAATTGGAGCTTAGTATTCTGTTAATGATTTGAATTCTAGATGTGGATATATTAGGGGTAATATGTTTATGTGGATATACCAGCAGTATAAATTTACTCTTTTCTGATGAAATCCATGATAGCAGCCATTACCAAGCAAATTTGAATGTGCTCATCTTTCTGTGCAAGTGTCTCATTCATCTCTCAAAATTTTGCTCAAGAATACATTTTATTATGTATTTAACATTTTAAACAATCAGTGGTTATTGAAGATCTTAGTGAATTTTTATTCACTAAGATAATTAGTCCATCAATTTAAAGTTATATTTTGTGTAGTAGGTATGAATAGTACCTAGTTATTTAATAAATGGGACTTTATTTTCTTTAAATTGACCTCATTTTAACTGGGCTTTTGATCCCACCAGACTGGAAGGAAATACTGCCTTGGTTGCCTATGGGACTTTCACTAGATCTAGAAAGAAACTTGATGCTATTTCCCTGTCAGCTGTGCACATAAGAATCTTAGTCAGCACTTGTAAGCACACGTTGCTATGGCTCAGTTTCTTTATAAGCACCATTCACTGACTCCATTTGCGTGTTTTTGGCCCCTCTTCACTGTGATGCTGAGTATCTCCAAAACTTAACCTCTCCCTTCCTTCTGTGCTCACAGTCCCTGCATACTCTTTCCCCAGTCTGGAGATTGGGCTCCTCTCCATCTATTAGGTAAATTCCCTCTTGATGTTTCGTTCAAAGGTGTTTCTCTCTCTTTATTGTTTTCTCAGAGGCACTTTGTAAAATTCCCTCAGTGGGCTTAGACTTCTGGCAATAATAGTGGAGAAAAGGATGGTTTATCTGCAACTTTGCTTTCTTTCTAGTTGCAAACCTATCCATAGGCAAGGAAGCATAGAAATCACTAACTGCTTCAATGGAGAAGAAAAGGTGAAAAATCCAGGGAAAATAAAAAAGAACCTCTAAAATTATTATAAATAGGACAAAATATGAGCACACTAACATTTAAATGTGCACAGGAAATAAAGTGGTATTTCAAGCCTTGCACACTGCCTTCAATCTTCACATTCACCTCATATGTAAAAGAGAAAAAAAAATGTATTAATTTAAAGTACTATTATTTAAGCTTAAACAAATTCTCATATATGTAAATGCTCAAATTCTTAACTTTCACGACCCTCTGTTCCTTTCAAGATTGTGTTGGATCTCAAGATGCATATGATGTTCTGGATATTTGTTGCAGAGTGGCTCCTCTGCTCTTGGGCCTGGGCTGGTGACCTTGGAAGAACACTTGTCTTTTCTGGCTTTTCAGAGTGATTTTTCCACACCTCTTGCTGGTTTCTATCTATGGTTCTAATCATTTTTCTTATTTATAAAACCCCCATAGTTGGGGTCTTTTGGTCCTATCCACCATTCTTGACTTATTCTTTAGCCCTCCCAGCACCTAACTAGAACACACAGGGACTTCTGGATCCTTGTAGACTGGGTTTAGGCTAGAAAGTTAGAAGAGCTTCCTTGGACTCTTCCTTGGACTCTCTCCCTGGCAACTTCCCAATAGCCCAGTAATGCTATTGCCTACATGCAGTGGTAATTTGTTATGCAGTATCTTTTTTTTTTTTCCTAGAACAATGTTTTTCAACACTGACTTAACATTAAAAAAAAACAAAGACTGTTTGAAAAATATGGATGTGTAGGACTCATTACTACATTACTCATTACTACTACTAAAAGATTGAATCTAATTAGTTTGTAGTAGAGTCTTTGTATTGACAGTATTGGGCTTGCCATTAGCTCTTTCCCTGTGGCATGGGTTTCTCTACATCATATGTAACTTCTCCTTCTGAGTCAGCATTAATGGTGTTGGGAGTTATTGTCAGTATTCATAATATCCCTTCAAAGTTATGGGACAAAATTGATGATTTATTCTGCAAGGATTGGCTCTTGATATGTGAATGGAAGCTGATGGAACATAAAACTTCAAAACTTTTTTAGCAAGGTCCATATTTCAAGATTATTGCCTTAGTGTACGTTTAAAAAGAAGCAAAACCAAAATAAAAGTACCCACTGAAACTTAAATCTAGCCAATGGCTGTTTTGTTCCAGGCAGCACTGTCCCTCTCTTATCCCTGGGTTGAGAGACTTATGATAGTTCATAGACTATTAGGGAACATGATTAATGGGAGAAATGAGAATTCATCAAGGTAATGAACTCCAAATTTCTGGTTACCTTAGCTATATACAAATATATTCAATAGCAGTCATAACATGCATTTACATATTTCAGTAATTGGGGCTTCCAACTTTGCCATTAGATAGATCTAGTTTGAATTTTAGCTCAACTATTCATTGGTTAATTACTTCAGAGTAGTTATTTAATTTCTTTGTGCCTCAGTTTTCTTATCTTCTGGAAAATGTCACCTCACATTTTCTATTATGACTACTTTCATCACATGTGATTAGCAAGGGAATGTCCTTGTTATCCTCCACTCAGAGGATATGAATGTACAATACAATGAATGACTGTGCAGTACAATTGACCCTTGAGCAACACAGATTTGAACTGCACTGGTCCACTTATTAGAAGACTTTTTGAGTACTGTATACTACAGTATTTAGTACTACATGATACGGGTTAGTTGAAACCATGGATGAGGAATTGAGGATATGGAGAAACAACACATATGGAGGACCATGGATTTTAACTATGTGGAGGGTCAGCACCCTTAACCCCACATTGTTCAAGGGTCAATTGTATAATGGTTACTTTGTAGGCTTTAGAGCCTGACAACTTTTTATTGAAGTATAGTTGATTTACAATATTGTGTTACTTTCAAGTGTATAGCAAAGTGACTCAGTTACATATATATTATTTTTTAGATGATTTTCCTTTGTAGTTTATTACGAGACATTACATATTGTTCCCTGTGTTATACAGTAAATCCTTGTTGTTTATCTATTTTATATATGGTAGTATGTGTCTGTTAATCCCATACTCCTAATTTATCCCTTCACCACCTCCTTTTCCCCTTTGATAGCCATAAGTTTGTTTTCTATGTCTCTGAGTCTGTGTCTGTTTTGTAAATAGATTCATTTGTATTATTTTTTCAGATTCCACATATAGGTGATATCATACAATATTTGTCTTTCTCTGTCTGACTTACTTCACTTAGCATGATAGTCTCTAGGTCCATACATGTTACTGCAAATAGCAATACTTCATTCTTTTTATGTCTGAGTAACATTCCATTGTATATATATATGTATACACCACATATTCTCTATCCATTCGTCTGTTGATGGACACTTAGGTTGCTTCCATGTCTTGGCTATTGTAAATAGTGATGCTATGAACACTGGGGTACATGTATCTTTTCTAATTAGAGTTTTCATCTTTTCCAGATACATGCCCAGGAGTGGGATTTCTGGATCATATGGTAGTTCTAAAAATAAACTCAAAATAGTTTAAAGGCCTAAATATAAGACATGATACCATAAAACTCCTAGAAGAGAACACAGGCAGAACATTCTCTGACATAAATCTTGGCAATATTTTCTTAGTCTCCCAAGGCAAAAGAAATAAAAGCAAAAATAAACAAGTGGGACCTAATCAAACTTGTAAGCTTTTGCGCAGCAAAGGAAACCATGAATAAAATGAAAAGACAACCTACAGACTGGAGAAAATATTTGCAAACAATGAGACTGACAAGGGCTTAATTTCCAAAATACGCAAACAGCTCATATGATTCAATAACAGAAAAACAAACAACCCAATCAAAAAATGGGCAGAAGACCTAAGTAGACATTTTTCCAAAGAAGACATGCAGATGGCCAACAGGCACATGAAAAGACGGTCAACATCACTAATTATTAGAGAAATGCAAATCAAAACAGTGAGGCATCACTTCACACCAGCAGAATGGCCATCATCAAAAAGTCTACAAATAATAAATGCTGGAGAAGGTGTGTAGAAAGGGAACCCTTCTATATTGTTAGTGGGAATGTAAATTGGTGCAGCCATTGTGGAGAACAGTAGGAAAGTTCCTTAAAGAACTAAAAATAGAGCTACCATATGATCGAGGCTGACAATTTCTAATCAAACCCCAGATCTTCTACTTGACATCTGTCTGAATATTGTCAAGTAAATTTGTAAAAATATTTATTTATGTATTGGCTGCATTGGGTCTTAGTTGCAGCATGTGAGATCTTTCGTTGCAGTGTGTGGACTCTTCATTGCTGTGCTTGGGCTTCTCTTTAGTTGTGGCACATGGACTCCGTAGTTGCAGCATGTGGGCTTAGTTGCTCCGTGGCATGTGGGATCTTAATTCCCCAACCAGCGATCGAACAGGCCTCACCTGCATTGCAAGACCAATTCTTAACCACTGGACCACCAGGGAAGTCCCTTGTCAAGTAAATTAATGTCTCTGTGCCTCAGTTTTCTTTTCAATATAATATGGAATAGTAGTAGTGCATTATGTATTATGGTATTGTGAAGGTCTATAATCTATTCCAAGTTCTTAGAATTCTGAAAGTAAATACTGTAAGTGTTCATTTCTATTATTACAATTATGATCTTTATTATTACTATACACACAATTTTTTTTTGTTACAAATAGTGCACAAGTCAGTCAACATATATCTTCCTGATTGTGTCAGGAATGAGTACCATTCAGTTTAGACAATGATAATCAAGCCAAGATATTAACATGTTGAAGGATAAGAAATTTCTCTTTTCTTTGGACTTCAAGATGGTAGAGTGGCCAGTTGGACTTACATAACCATCCTATGATCGTGAAGGGTTAGACAGTGACAACTAATAAGATAGGAAAGATTCAAAGTGAGAGACTGAATCTATAAATTTTGTTTATAGCTTTTAAGCCCATGAATCTGCCTTTTAAGACAAACCTCTTCCAGAAAATTCTATATATGTGAGCCAATAAATGTCCTGTTTGCTTAAGCGAATGTGGGTTGTGTTATCTGTTCCTATGTGATCTGAATCATAAGAATTATAGAGCCTGTCCCATAGCAGTCTTCTTAAACTTAAATGAGATAGTTCAAATAGTGTTCAGAATAGACTCTGCCACATAGCTCTAGATACTTTTCAACTATTATTAGTAGCAGTAGGTGTTGTAGTTTAATGTTAGCGTGAGTGTTAATGGATAGCTGACATATAAATCATATAACATTTTAATTTATGAAAATAAATTTCTTGCCTTATATTGCTTTTATCCTGAGTCCTGCTTTTAGTTTACTCTTAACCTTTTATTCTTTTACACAAAACTACCTGAAAGTGAATACATTTTTTTTGCCAGCTACACATTTTTAAGTAATTGAAAATATTTTCTTCAAGCTCTCCAAGGATAACCTAATCCTGGCTTTCTCAATATAAATTGTTGATTTTATGGACTGGGTACAATGGCATGGTAAACTTACTCTTTTCAAGAGCCCTTTCTAAGTTACAGTTACTTTGCACATGGATTTATGATTTCTTTCAACAGGTAGCACAATTTTCTGTATAATGATGTCTTGGAATAACATCAATACTACAAAAACTCTTTCACAGGACAGATCTTTTGATTTTTCATACTTTCTTTGAAAACTACATATGTGAAACAAAATATTGTTTTATTCAGACTCTTACCATCTGTGTGAACATGTCATATAATATAATTCTGTTGGTTTCTGAATAAAGGTACATTGCTTTTAAGTAACAGAAATCAACTCTAGCCTACTTGAGGGAAACAAGGAATTTATTGAAAGGATTCATGATAATTTAGAGGCCAAAAGGAAAAGCTAAACCACCAGCCCTTGCAACCGACAGGACACAAGGAGGTTTGCAGGAATGAGAGGATAATCTGTCCATGACACTGCAATTGGTGTGCTTCAGCTCCTCCCACTTACTGTCCTTGTGTCATTGATTAACATTCAAATTCCTGGGATAGAGGGTTACAGTGGCCCTTTGTGAAAAGGGATATTTTCAAAAGATAATTCAGCATCACTTTACTAAAAAGAAAATGTAAACAAGAATAAAATAAAATAAACTCAGGTAAGAGATCCCAAAACAAGAGATACCCACTCTAATACCTAACAAGTCTTCAGCCTGATACTCAAATCTCCCTCCTTCATAACCCTAATCTTTCTTTTAAGCCTCATCTCATTTTGTCTATCCATCACTCATTCTCAGGCCAAACTGCAGAACTTCCTTCATTCTAAACACAATACCACTTTCCTAACTTCGGTAGCTTTTATAGGATTTTCCTCTCCCTTGAACATGATCTATTGAAATTCTTCCTATCGAGTTCCAGCTCTAATTCCTTTTTCTTCACAGTTCTTTCCCATTATTACTTAAACTTCTTGAGAGCAGGATCTATATTTACCTAAAATTTTTCATAGTAAGTAGTATTGTGCCTAGAACAAATATAGTATTGAATGAATAGTGGATCAGTGGTTGAAATAATACTTGCCAAATCCTGGCAGTTCCTCCTTTATCTGTCTTCCCTGATTTTCCAGTCTTACTTTATCTGTTCACATTCTGTTATTATTTCTCCTATTAGTCTCCATGCACATAAATCTCCCCACTCTAGCCTTCATTAAACACATCAATACCCCACTCATAATTTTATCTTCCTCTTGCTTATTGATTGGGAAATTGATTTTAATCACACAAATTTCTAGAGTCTCCTGTTCTAATCACAACCTGAATTTCTGGCCCTATTTACTCAACTGACTAATTCAACGAAGTTTTCATTTATAAATCCTTTCACTCGTCTCTTATCTATTTTCTTTTATTAAGCCTACATTCCAGCATAGCAGAACTCCTTTCTCTCCCCTGTTATAAACCATGTTTTCCTACATTTTCAACTGCACTTTGTTGTTTCCTGTTTCTAGAAAGCTTTTGAATCAGCACATTCAAATTATACCCATGTATGTCAAGGACTTTCTTGAAAGTATATGTATTCATTTTTTAAGTCAAAGTGTAAGCATCCCTGCAAACTAACATTTAGGGATATAAAAATGAATAACTTCCTGCCTCTTTCCCCAGATTGAGATAAGAAAGTAAGGAGAGAATTACAGTATGGAATCTTAAGTGCCCTGGTAGAGGTGTGTTATTAATACAGTTATATACAAACATTGAAGAGTGATATCTGATGGATGTTAGGGGATAAGGAGATTTATGGGAACAATGTCTAAATTAATTTTTGATAAACTCCTAGGACTGTGTCAGACTGTTGGAAGTCAGGGTATTGAGGGCTAGGATAGGAATATGTGCCATGATGGGGGGGGTGTTGGGGAGAGAGAGACACACGCAGAGACAGACAGACACTTTTTGACAAGCATGTCGTTTGGTAGGTCTACAGTTTAGAGCTGAGAAGTATAATTCTAAGGTGAATTTACTGTTTATGAAAAAAAGAAAAATGACTTAAGTCAAATGCAAAAAAATTTATTTAGAACTCTGTGCATAGCATTTTACATAATATTTTAAAAATTATCAGTGCATGTACTGACTAATTAGGGAGATACGACAAGAGTAAATGCTCAGGAGTACGTGAACAGAGTTAATACAAGTAATCCAGAGGACTACTGCTTAGAAGTTCAGAGAAGGAGAGAGCAATGGAGCTCAAACAAGAAGAGATGTCTTTAAAAGGCTACCAGGCAGCATGTATTTCTAGCCATTTTGGTTTGGATTTGAGAAAGATTTTTTTTTAGGGATAATAAGTGGTATTTCAGAAAAAAAAAAAGGTTTGTACAGAGGATTGAAGGTAAAAGAAAACCTAGTGTATTTTGTGAAAAATGAAACCCCTGACCAATCGGAACAAATGTTCTATCACACCAACATATTTACTTCCCTGGCATCTTTGCCTTGTTCTTTTTTCCAGAAGCAAAAAAAAAAAAAAAAGAAAAAAAAGAATATCAAAGCCCAATTCTTAAGTACCTCTTTTATTAGAAGCCATTCTTGACCACACAGTGCATTCCCTACAAAATCAATCACTTCCCTGTTTTCATGGCACTTTATACATTACTTTTCATAGTATGTACCACATTGAATTTAGTCAGCCATTTGACTGCCAGCCTTCACCTGCTGCGTTTTTGAATTTTCAGAATGCAAGGATAATGTTCTATTCATCTTTGTCCACCATAACATGTAACATTTGACTTCATATAGCAGTTATGAACGCTGAGTGATTATAAATCTTAAGGGCTGTAAGGGGGGAAATTATAGTGCTACAGATAGAGCAAGCAGAGAAGCAAAGTTGTGTCAGAAGTTGGAGGTCTTGGCTAAATGATCTGAAAAGGCTGAAAAAATAAGAATTTAAGTTGCATACTGGTTCTTAAATGTTAATACTCCTCGGTCATTTTGTAATGTACTTTCAATCACCAGAGAAAAAGCGGAAAATTTGGAGTACTTCAAATATTCCAAGCTTTTTTCAATGCTATATTATAAAATGGTAATATAAAATTAGATCATAATTTTCTTGCATTAGTAGAAAATTTTAGTATCAAAATATTGAAATAACATCTTTAGTTAATATTGTGATAATAAAATAATGTTTTATATCATATCACCTCTGTCAGATTTTATTGAATATCAGACATTATTTTCACTAAAAACATAAAAATAATCTTGATGGATTTTACATTTGATACTTCATATTCAAGAAAACTGTTTGTGTGACTTACTAACCTATGTATAGTTTTCGTTAACATCTATACTTTTCTGCACAGAATTTGATTTTTCTCCAAGATTGGAAATTAATTCTTAAAAGTATTTATCTAATGTTCATGTATGAACTTACTGAACTTATGTTGTGTATACTCTAAATGTTGTCTTAAGCAACTTGGGTTGCTGTAACAAATATACCATAGACTGGGTGGTTTAAACAACAAACATTTATTTCTCATAGTTCTAGCATCTGGGAAGTCCAAGATCAAGGCACTAGCATATACAGTGTCTGGTGAGGGCCCTCTCCCTCGTTTGCAGAAGACCATCTTCTCATTGTATCCTCACCTGGCTGAGGGAGAGAAAGCAAGCAAGCTCTTTTCTGCCTCTTCTTACAAGGACACTAATTCCACCTTGAGGGCTCTAAACTTATAACCTAATTGCTTCCCGTAGCCCCTATCTCCAAATACTACCACAATGGGGATTAGGGTTTCAACATATGAATTTTAGGGGGACACCAACATTCAATTCATAGCAATTGTATTAATATTTTTTATAGATTTTACTTTTTGAAATACTACAATGTTTCTTATTCAATTTGGTAGTTATTTAGTAACAGAGAAAATGCACAAAAATAAAGAACAACTATTTCAGTGTCAGACGAGGGAATATTGCTCTTCATTATCTTGGAATGAATATACTGCATTTATTTTTCCAGCAAATAGAGACAGACATTTATGATAGCTTAGTTTTCTCATATTTAAATGATAAACAGTACATGAAATGGCTGTATAATTTAGCCACTGTATTTATAAAGTTATTCCTGGCAGCTAACACTGCCTTACAGGTAAAGAAAAAGGGTATAAGGAATTATTTTAGCATTTAACAAACAATTATTATTCCAAATCTGTGTCATGCATTGAGCAGAAAGCCCAGATCTGAGTAATTCCAAGTGCTTAACAGCTGTTTTACCATGTCCACCAAAGTCTCCCTACACTCATTTCTCTTTCTCTGCAGCACTGCATGAATTATCTTTTCAAAATACAGATTTTATATTTCCCCTTCTCTTACACTTTAGAGTGTACACCTTACACTTTAAACTGTGTTGGCAGAGACGCTGACCTCCAACGTCTTTCCTTTTTTCTAAGGTTAAATTAGCAAGAACCTGTGTGGTAGACTCAGTCTCTGCTTCCTCTTGTAGCCTCCTGCAGGGCACTCTATTCAAACTGGACTAGCCTACTTTGAGTCTCTTTTACCCACTGTTTAATTCATTCACTCATTTAAAGAAAGTGTTTGCCCATGTTATTGCCTCTGTCATCATAAATGTTGTCATGGTTGCAATTTCACTTATATTTAGAAGTACGTGATCATTTTTTCCCCTTCCTGGTTAGAAGGTGAACTTCATGAAACTGTTCGTGGCATCTCTTTGCTTACCAATTTTGTGTTCTTTGTGCCGAGCCCAGTTGTGGAAAAAATCTGTTTTAATTTTTGCATAAAAATTTTGATGAGTGCTAGAATAACAGTCAAATGATTCTGTATAAAATAAACAATTTTTGTATAAAAGCATCCACATATTATGTGTGACTGATGAAATTACCAAACTGTAAAAAATAATTTTAAAATATTTTGTGGACAATTCTAGATTTGTTATCTCATAGGAAGAGAGGAATCCGGGATGGAAAATATTGAACACTGAGAAGATAACTGTCTAAAATTATATCATAAGAATGGGATTTCCATGAGGACAGGATTGTTGTCTGTTTTGTTGTGTGTATGTGTGTGGTTTTTTTTTGACCACTGTATCTCAGAGCCTGGAATAATGCCTTGCTCAAAATAAGTGCTCTCAAACTGTTTGTCAAATGAATAAGTAGCACATCATTTAGTCAAACTAACTTAATTTCCTATAAGCACTTTACAATTCACCTGAATCCTTACCATAATATCATGAGGTAAAGAAAGATATGATTTTGCAAACCTATTCAGTTTACTGAGCAGACACTTTTGTACTGTAATGGATTTTCTTTGTTGTTGTTCTAGGTTAAGAATGCTGTGTTATCATCTTAATACTCTGTCCACTTTTTAAAATTTATGATGTTGACCTAAGATTCAATATCCATGACTTCTTACTTAGAGAATTATGATTAGAGTTAATGTATCTTAACTTCAACTTTAAAGTTAACACAGAAGTCTTAGGCAACAAAAATGAACAAATTATGGTCTAATAAACATTTACTTAAAAGTTTTGAGGCCGTATATAATCAGGTAATCACAAAATAATTGGAGAATTGACATTTGTATTGTTAATCTGTTCTGTAAGAAAACTTTAGTCATTAATTTGGGCACACAATAAAAAATAGACATTACCCTTTATTAAAACTATCATTTCTTATTTTGATGATCTGTATTTAAGGATGGTAAGTGTTATTAATTTTCACAAAATTCCTAAGAGAATTGAGGAATGCTTCGATTGTGATTTGTTTTTTACTTTGCCTTTTATCATTTTATAATTTTTCTTCTATATGAGGTAATTAAAATGTAGAATAAGGTAGGGGAAAGAGCCTTGATTGTAGAATTAAGCATAGCTACACTGTAATCCCTGACAACTAAACTGCTTCCTAGCTGTGTGTTCTCTGGAAATTTATATTCCCTTTGTTTTCCTCTCCAGGGAATATTATGTATTTAATACCAGGAGAAATAAAAATGGCTCCTATTCTATTCTTTTAGCAGTGGTTTTGTTTGTTTTGTTTCGTTTTTGTTTTGAAGTAGTAACTGTTTTATATTGAGCTGGTTATTTAAACATTTAAATATTTGTCTTTGTATTTTATTAAAATCAATTTAGTTTTCTTGATTGGCAAACTAGAAGTATGAGTGTATGTCTCTGTAAATAATACAATCAGTTGCATACTATGCAGGAGAATTTTAAAAGTTTTGAAAATGTAAAAATAAAAGTTTTATCTTTGGTAGGAAAGCCACCTCTTAGAGATCCTGTACTCAACATAGGTAAATGTGTAATTTCAAAACCAGGCTGACTCAAATCACATAAGGCTGTGACCTTTTCCTTGTTATTTGTCACTAACAAGCTGTGAGGATGTTAGTGACAAACATAAGAAAATAGGTCATCTTTGCTCATTTTGAATATAGAAGGTACCTCTTTTCTTATCTGGTTGTCAGATTAACCCTGGGAATACTTTTCAGGTTGTCAGGTCTACATTGTTGAATTTCGATGTATGCATGTTTGGCTTTATTTTGATGCCAACAAAGTTAGTACTAGAATAGAATAAGTTTTTTTGTTTCTTAAATTTGTTCAAGTCTCTGTTCCACCAGCTTATATTCTTCAATTAAATTTTAGAAAAAAGACATTTATTGAAGAAGAACATACCTGTATTCTTTGGTGTCTTTTGTAAATTACCTGCAAATGTGTTTTCTAAAATATGCATCTTTTCTATCTTTATACAGATTATCTTTTTTTTACTGTCTCAGCCTCTCTCATTGTCTCTCTCACACACACGTGCATGCACGTGCACACACACACACACACACTCAGACTTGAGTGAGGATAGAAAATTGCAAATACTCTTCAACATTAGGACCTTTGAAATAGATCTTGATGCTGTACATACATTTTCTTTATCCTTCAACTTTTCTGTGAGGATGGGATTATCCTCATTTTAATATAAAGAAAGATATTTTGAGAGAGAAAGGGGTTTGATGCAAGCCTCTTGATGAGTAAGTTTTGGAGCTGAGATTTGAATCTTAGTTCATCAGGCCACGTTCATCTCATCTTCCTCCCTTTAGAGGGAAAGGACTAAGAAAAATATAATGAGATGATTTTAAAAGAAATTATTACTAGAGAGGCTGGTTGATAAGTATTATTTAAAATTTTGACTTACACATAATTTATTTAAAATATATTGGAGACTAACATCCCCGTATAGCTATTTTTTTCTGAATTTTATCAGTGTTTCTTTTATGACTTAAGGTAGTTCTTCTATTCCAAATACACAGAAATCATTTGAAGATATATTTCAAAGAACCTCTGGAGGGTACCAGTAATAGGGAGTCAACTCAAATTCTTATATTTCCTCTTAGACTGAAAGGCACAAGCTTCCTTCATTATATATTTCTCTTCCAATGGTCCCCAATCCCAGCTCCCTAGTTTTCCAAAACTAACACCCTTGATTAAGAGGACATCTGTGCCAAAGACTGCTCGGAACTTTTCCAACCACAAGATTCACAGGCTCTGGGTGCCTTTTTTTTTTTTTTTTAACATCTTTATTGGAGTATAATTGCTTTGCAATGGTGTGTTAGTTTCTGCTTTATAACAAAGTGAATCAGTTATACATATGTTCCCATATCTCTTTCCTCTGGGTGCTTTTAATTCATTATCTCCTACATTTCCATCAGTGACTCAAGCCAGACACCAACCAGGCCAGGACAATTTTTAATCTGCCAAAGCAACCTGTGAAAGAGGTAAACCAGTCCAAGTCTGATAAATTATCTGTGAGCAAATAAGATATTCTTCTAGGAAGTGTCAACACTGTAACCAAGCAGAGATGACAGAATTCACAGTCTGATCATTGGCATATATCAGTGAGAACATTTTTGTGACCATGGTAAATGTACTAACAGTTTTTCCAGCATTATACTAACCTTATATTTGGATTTGATAAGAATGACTGGGCCACATCACTAAACACAAAGCAATATTGTGATTTGGCAACTTGCCATTGAATTTCACATATTAATTTTACTGAACTAGTTAAGTTCGTACTCTAAAATTATTTATGTGAAGACCCAGATAGCCTCTAATTATAATTTTAGTTGGCTATATTTTTTAGTTAGCCAGATAAGCAATTTTAAAATATAATTTTGTGTTATGTGGATAATGACCTGTCAGAAATAAACTGAATCTTTTCATAATTGATAGTCTTATATGTGTCTTAATAATCATCTTTTTAAAAAGATATTCATGGGTCTCTCTTGATTTAGATACAAAAGAGGAATGGGAAGGAAGTAATGTAAAATGTTAAAACACTGTACTAGGAAGTCCATGTATTTTTAGCTATTTAGTTCTTAAAACAACTGGAAAATAATTATTATTCATATTGTATAGATGGTAAAACTGAGGCTTATAAAAGTATAAGGTCACAAATTAGCAAATAGATATTATTCTATTCAGTAGTTTGAATTCTCTACCAGCTCATATAAGGAAGGCTCTTTTAAAGATACTGATAAATGACTCTTTAGAAAACTTTAGATACTTTTGAAAAAGTTTTACTTCCCCTGTTAAGCTACAGACCACTTGGGGGTGCGGGTGAGATGGTATCTTTTTTTTTGCGGTACATGGGCCTCTCACTGTTGCAGCCTCTCCCGTTGCGGAGCACAGGCTCCGGACGCGCAGGCTCAGCGGCCATGGCTCACAGGCCCAGCCGCTCCGTGGCATGTGGGATCTTCCCGGACCAGGGCACGAACCCGTGTCCCCTGCATCGGCAGGCGGACTCTCAACCACTGCGCCACCAAGGAAGCCCGAGATGATATCTTAAATAAATATATCCTCCACATCAGCATACCTGGAAATAGTTATCTGAATATAAACTAAAAATAAAAATAAATTATAAGTGTTCTTACACATCCATAACTTTTAGTAACATTAAATTAGTATTACATTTTATAAATAGCCACTTAAATGCAATATATCCAAAATTGAATTTTTTTTTATGTTCCCTATTTCTGTCCTCTGAAACTGACTCTTCCCAATATTTCCAACTGTGGTGACTATTTCTATTGTCTACTTGATCCCTGTGCTAAAAAACCTTTAATTATACTACACTTACTCCTTTTGCTCAACTCCTATATGTAATCAGTCATCAAATTCTATAGATTCTACCCTATTACTATTTCCCAAATCTATCTTGCATTCTCATATTTATAGCAGACACTCAACAAATATAATTTGTATTAAATCGTTAAATAAATATATATGCGAAGTTTTGGATATATATAGATCGATTTTATGTCATATTGCTATATCTCATATATGAATTACTTATATAATATGAATAATTGTTGTATATGTTAATTATACGTATGAGTGAAAAAAACGAATGGATGCATTTACCTTTATGCACATGGCTTTGTGTTAAATTACATAGTTTTTGCTATGTTTGGTAGGTTAGTAAGTTCATTCTAAACACTTCAGCATTAGGGAAACAGAGACGTGACTGACCAGTTTTCTAATCCACAGGAGGAAATTTTGTCTGTGCAAACTGTTTTAGAGAGTCATTTGCAACTCTTCACTAAATAGAAACATCTATTTATGCTAAAGGCCTGTTGCCTTTCATAATAAAATGTATGAATTTTTATAAGTTAAGGTTTTGGTATATTCATAAAATTAACCACCGAACAATTATTTCTGCTTAAGTTTACTTGACATACAGATAATCCATTACACGGATTCTTTTCTCATCAATAGTTCTCTCTTATTTCCCAGAACTGGTTGTCCTTCGGGTGTTACTTTATTACATAGTAATGTACTCATGCGACCTCATTATATACCCAATTCTATTTTCAGTCATCAAATTAGTGTTCTTATTAAGATAAAGCATGAAACTGCATGAATAGTTGCTTTCTTTAAAATGTTTCTTGAAATATTTAAAACCTTTAGAATAAAAATGAAACTTTTTTGTAGTAATAAAGAATGATATTTTTAGGTTAAGGAAAGCTAATTGGAATTAAATTGCTATATGTAGTGAATTATTTTATATACAAACGGAATTGATGCAAACATGATTTCTTTTCAAAAGGAGAAAAATATAATAGCATAATTATAATCATTTGACAATATAGTCAGGCCCAACTGTGAGACATAACTTTTCAAGGAAATATATCAAATACCTCTGTATTTGCTTGTTTCCCTTCACTTATGTTATTTGCATGAATAGCAGTTTAAAGAAAAAGCACTTTAGAAGTTACTTTTATTTAACTTGGACATGCTGAACTGTTATGTTTTGGCCAAATAGAGTTAACCATCTAATGTAAATTAAATAATATATATTTAATTAGTTATTTTATTCAAACATGAAATACCATATATGCATATTATTGTAATATGCTATATTATGTATAAATATAAAATCTTTCCCTGAAGGAGCTCAAAATCTATTTATAAGGATAGATAGATAGATAGAAAGATAGATAGATATGGAGCTATGTATATACCATTTCCTTTGTAAACAAGTAGTTAAAAGATATGAATAAAAATGATTAGATTTATTATACAATAGAATCAAAAGGCCCACAGTGCCAATAAATGACCAAATTTTCTATTTCTTTTTCCTACTCAATAATAGGGAAAATTTTAAGAAGCGTTTTAGTCAGTTATCTTCTCTGTTTTCTGGTGCTGCCATAACAAAGTATAATAGACTGAGTGGATTAAACAATAGAAATTTATTTTATTGTAGTTCCAGAGCTTCAAACACAAGATCAGAGTGTCAACTGGGTTGGTTCTTTCTGAGGGGCAAAAGGGAAGGCTTGTATTCCAGGCATCTCTCCTTGTCTTGTAGATGGCTGTCTTCTCCCTGTGTCTTCACATCATCTTCTCTCTGTACAAGTCTTTGTTCAAATTTCCTCTTCCTATAAGGACACCAGTCATGCTGAATTAGGGCTCACTGAAATGCCCTCATTTTAACTTAACTACCTCTGTAAAGTATCTTCAAATATGGTCACATTCTGAGTCATTAGAAGTTAGAACTTCAACATAGGAATTTTCGAGGGACACAATTAAGTCCACGGTACTCCACTGTTTGGCACCCTGAATGTTATGTCTTTCTCATATGCCAAACACATTTACCTCATCCCAACAGACCCCAAAGTATTAACCTATTCCAGCAACAAATCTAAGTCCACAATCTCCTCTGAATATCATGTACGTCAGGTATGGGTGAGACTTGAGGTGTGATTCATCCTGAAGGAAAATTTCTCTTCAGCTGTGATGCTGTGAAAACAGATAAGGTCTATATTATTAAAATACAATGGTGAGACAGGCATAAGATAGACATTTTAACTTCAAATTGGAGAAATCAGAAAGAAAAAAAGGGTTAAGGATCCCAAGTAAGTCCTAAACTATCAGGGAAAATGCCACTAGATTTTAAGGTTCTGGAATAACCTTCTTTGGCTCAACACTGTGTCCCCTCAGCCCACTGGGGTGGCAGTCATGTCTTTTAGCCCACCGGGGTGGTGGCCTCACCTCCTTGGCCTTGGGTGGCCATGGCCTGGACTTCTGAAACTGAGGCAATAGGCACACCCTCTGGATCTTATAAAGAGACCTCACTCTTTGGAACTGATGAGGTCACAGACCTACTCTTCCCCTTCTCCCCCTGGGCCTGTTCCCTCTGGACCTGGGTGGCAGGAATGGCCCTGCTGACCTCTGAACTCCCTTTAGGGTCATTCTTCCCTTTTATTGAAGGGTAACACACATTCACAGCCAGATAGCTCTTTTGGACCATCCTTTAGAATATTAGAAATGAGCCTTCCCTCATTTCTTATTTTGTCCTATCTCTGCCCAGTTCAGTCTAAGTTTGCAGTGTTTCATCTGGTATAAAATTCTCAACTTTTTGGCCTCCTATGCAATTCATGAAGGTCCAATCCATCAGACAAGAGGATCTTCCACAGAACTTTCCTGAAAACCCAACTCTTTATTTCTGGTTTCTGTTGAGGTGGTTGAATGCATCCATAAGTCACATGTATAATCTTTTTAGCAAATGGTTATTCTGCATGCTCTCAATGTTCTCTCCAGAACACACATGCTCATTTTTGTGGTATGGATCAGCTGAGAATTTTCCAAATCTTCAATTCTAGTTCCCTTTTGCTCAATGATTTCTTCTTAAGTTTCTCTCTCCCCTCTCACATTTTACTATAAGCAGCAAGGAGAAACAAGGCCACACCTTCAGCACCTTCCATAGACATTTCTGCAGCTAAATATCCAAGTTCATCACATACAATTTCTACTTCCCACAAAATACTACAACACCTTTCACCCAGGTTCTCTGCCACTTAATAGGAAGGATCACCTTTCCTCCAGTTCCCAATAATCTGTTCCTCATTTCCATCAGAAACCTCATCAGAAAAATTTTTAACATTAATGTATCTAACAATATCTTATACATGATGCTATATGTATTCTCTAGATGATAGAAGCTTTCTCTATAGCACTCCTCTTTCTCTGTGAACTGTCCCTAGGATTGCCTGTAACATTCATATTTCCATCAGAAATCTTTTAAAGGCAATTTAGGCCTTTTCTAACTCACACCTCAAAATTCTCTCAGCCTCTATTCATTGCCCAATTCCAAAGCTATTTCCATATTTTTAGATATTTGTTAGAGCAACAACCCACTTCCCAATACCAAATCTGTATTAGTTTGCTAAGGCTGTTATAACAAGTTACCACACACTAGGTGGCTTAAATAATAGAAATTTATTTCCTCACAGTTCTAGAGGATAGAAGTCCAATGACAAAGTGTTAGCAGAGTTGGTTTCTTCTGAGAACTCTCTCCTTGGCTTATAGACAGCCACCATTTTCTTCCTGTGTCTTCGTATCATCTTCCTTCTGTACATATCTATGTCCAAATTTCACCTTCTTATAAGAATGCCAGTCATATTGGATTAAGACCCATGCTAATAACCTAATTTTAATTTATTTGCCTCTATAAAGACCCTATCTCCAAATATGGTCAATTTTGAGGTACTGAGGTTAACATTTCAATGTATAAATTTGGAGGCAGGGCTAATTCAGTCCATAATATTTCCTTTAAACTAATGTCATATTTATAATACTATACTTATAACTAAAGATTTCTAGAGAAATCTTAAATAATTTTTTTTCCTGATTTAGGACATAACTTTCTAACAGTACAGATTAAGGCCATTAACTATTTTTTTTTCTGATTTAGGACATAACTTTTTAACTTTCTAACAGTGCAGATTAAGGCCATTAACTATTTTCAAGACTGAATCTTTGGTCTTAATGTTGACAGCATTCATATATAAATTGATGCCTCAGGTGTTTACCATATGTTACTGAATTATCTGGAATTTATTTTCACAACCTATAACAAGCACATGATCTATATAAAAACAAAACTGACAATTATTATTAATTGTTCTTTAGCTGTCTTCTGCAATCCCAGTCCCATGCATCATATGCAATTTTTGATATGGTTTTGAGAAGCCTAAAAATAAATATAAAGCAAAGTGTAAATTATTTACAATTTTAAATATAAATGCACTATTATATTTATGACATATATTTTAAAATATCATATAAATTAAATATAAACTATAAACTACTGTATTTATAATTTTAAGAAAATATAAAGCAAAAATGGTAAGGAACCATTATAGATCATTTCTTCAAGAACTTGAATAGTCAACAAATAACAATGAAACATTAACTAGATATAAGTATATAATAGACACTATTTTTCAGAATTGAACTAATACTGGGAAATAAAATATTTAGTTATTGTAAACCATACATATTTTCTCAGAGTTTAAAATTTGTATCAATAGATATTTGTCGTAAAGGTACGTAAATGCAGTTACTTTTCAATGCACACACTCTTGTTATCACCATAAGTTGCAATTTATAATGAAACTGCTTTTTTCTTTTCTCTACTCACTTACAAAAGACCAATGTTCTATGAAAAGTTTGCTCTGTTCTGGAATACAGGTTAAGTTATTCTCTTTAGATCATAAACATGAACACCAACTACTGAACACAATTTCTAATAGGGTGGAGTGAATAATGGCATTATTCTTACTATGTTCTAGATATAGAAAGCTAGGTGAGTTGATCTATAAATGTAGTTATAGTTGCCAGTTATACAGCAATTACTGTGTGTCAGGCATTTTGCAGGTACACCATATACAACATGTATACACACATACAAACATATTTATGTGTATTATTGAGTACAAGTTGGTATCTGTCCCTCTATCAATGACAATATATGCCTAGATTACAGGATGCTTAAAATTGTGTGAAATAATATAATCAAATTTATTGAAATCATCTACAGAATCATTATAAATTATTTTTGGTAATATTCAAAGCATATATATGGACACTAGTGAAAAAACAAATATAAAATAATTTCTGCCCTTTAGTTCATAATTTACTTTGACATGTAATATATATGCAAAATATTAATTAAAATCAAGTAGAGCATATTAACAAGATATCAAATAAGCACTATATTCAATCAGTTTAGATTTAGATATGGTTGTGATAAAATAATTCTATATATGAATGTAATTCTGAAAGGAATGTAGAGTTATTATCCTACCTAGCTTCCAATAAACCCTTGTAAAGGCAAAACTTAATTAAAAATGGTGGAATAGATTCATCATTTTGTTTAGCAGCCAGAGAGATAGATATCACTTTTGGGGTTTTTTTCTCCCTTGTTATTTATATACAAGTGTGTGTTTTGAATCACATTTAATGTTTTGTCTCTTGATAATTTCTCATTGTAGTTTTACTTAAATCAAACATGAACATGAGGTTGTATTTCATTATGCTCTTTTTAAACCAATGACAAAGACCTATGATATATTATTTTATTATATTTTGTTCCATTCTTCTCAAAGTATTAGAAAAATCAATAATGTACATTTTGTAACAAAATGTCCTGAAGAAGAATAAATTCTAGAAACAGCAGAGATATATGTCATAACTCAGTATCTGATTTATATTGAATACCTGCAGACTAGAATTTTTCTATTTGCTTTTCATTTGGAAATGGGAGAATAGAGCACTGAGCATCATCAATGTGATTGTCTGCTTTGAACCTGCTACTGCTTTATGCTGACATGCTTTTCTACTTTGGAAATATTTTCATTTTTTATTTGTTAGTGTATGTGTTAGGTGGAGACTTTAAACAAGATAAAACATATTTAAATGTCAAAAGTACCTTACAAAAGGCTTCTGACTTTTCCTAAAATATATAATGAAAATATTCAAAGGGTTTTTCATAACTTACTTAACTGAGGGAAAATGCTGAGTACCACAGAACTAAGTTTATGTAAGTCATCAACCATCATAATAACAGGAAAAGTTTTCTCTTGCTGGTTTCAAAAAGTGAACTGCATGATTTGAGAGGGTCATGCCACTAGGTCATGAGGATGGCCGCTAGCCACTAAGAAAGCCAGTAAGAAATCCTAGTCTTAATTTTGTCAACAACCTGAATGAGGTTGGAACAAGACCTCTGACGTAGTAGAAGAGTGAAGCCCTAGCCATCACCATGATTTCAGCCTGTTCAGACCTATGCACAGGACCCAGCAACTCCATCGTGGTAGGCTGAATGATATCCATGGTGGTAGGCTCCCCAAAGATATCCATGTGTTTAATCGCTAGAATGTGTGATATTACCTTAAACGCAAAGAGACTTTGCAGGAGTGATTCAGTTAAGGATCTTAAGAGGAGAGATTAGCCTAAATTATCCCAGTGGGAGCTATCTATTGTCAGATGCATGGCTGAATAAACAAATCAATGATGAAATGGTCTCATATCATACAAAAAACATTTTCAGATGGGTGAGTTAAGAGTCCCAAATGCCTCATTTAGTTGAAAATCTGCATGTAGTAGGGGAAAAAATTGAAAAAAAATAACACCATAAGGTAAGTTCACTATCAGAAGCATATGCGCAGAAGCTCTTAAAGAGCAGTGGAAATAGGCAGCAGTCTCAGCATTGGTAAGTGATGACTTCTTCTATCAGCAAGAAACAGTCAGTAACCCCAGGGGCAGACTGCGTGTCCTGTGTGAAATCTTTTCACAATATCCTACTGACTTCAAGTTTATTTTGCATTTTGGAGAGAGAGTGATATTCTATAAATACTCAATAAACAAGGAAAAATGTTAAAAAAAAATTATCCCAGTGGGCACTAGATACAAAGGTTCTTAGGAGACAGAGGCAAGAAAATGAAGAGATTAGAAGACAATGTGAAAGTGTAAACAGAGAGTAGAGTGATACAGTTTGAAAATGGAGGAAGGGGACAGAAACCAAGGCATAGAGGAGGCCAGCAGAAGCTGAAAAAAGGAAAGGTAATGGAATATCCCCTGAGAGCATCCTGAAGGAAACAGCGTTGCTGACACCTGACACGTCAGCTTTAGTTCAGTGAAATTGATTTCAGATTTTTGATCTCCAGAAATATGACAAATATAAATCTGTATTATTTTAAACAAATGAGTTAGCAGTAATAGGAAACTAATACACTCATGCTGATTCCTGACCCATGGAAACTGAAATAATAAATTTGCATTGTTTTAAGCACTAGATTGGTGATAATTTGTATGCAGCAATAGAAAACACAATGTCCATAGATAATTGCAGTTATCCCACAATAATATTTAATCTCAAACTCCTTCTGTTCTCTCTCTCTCATATGACCCAAATTAACTAATATTCAAGCCAAATTATTCAAGTTACAGGCCTCTAAAACCAATATACTGCTGCTCTGCTTGCACCCTTCACCAAGCAGAGCATAGCCTTTCCTTTTATTTTCATTTATTAAATGCCATCATTCAACGAAGACTGTCTTAATCAGTTTAGATTGCTATAACAAATTACCATAGATTGAATGAATTAAACAACAAACATTTATTTCTCACTGTTCTGGAGGCTGGAGGTTCAAGATCGGCATGCCAGCATGGTTCGATTCTGGTGAAGGCTCTCTTCCTGATTTATAGGTGGCTGTCTTCTGGCTGTATCCTCACATGGAGATGAAAGAGAGAGGCAAAACTGTTTTTTTCTTATAAGGACACTAACCCCATAATGGAGCTTCATCCTCATAATCTAATTACTTCCCAAAGGTTCCATTTTCCTATTAGGGGTTAGGGTTTCAACACATGAATTTTGAGGGGACACAAACACGTCCTTAGCAAGGACCAATTCTAAAATCCAACTTTCCTAAAACATTATGCTCACACCAGGAATTTTTTCATAGTTTTCCTGAGATATAGTTGAATACAATAAATTGCACATATTTCGAGTATACAATTTGATAAGTTGTGACATATTTATACACCTGTGAAAACATCACTAAAATTAAGATAGTGAATATATCCATCACCCCCAAAAGTTTCCTCATGCTGTTGTGTAATCCTTCCCTATAAATCTCTTTGCACTGAACCTCCCCAGGTAATCACTGGTCTGCTGTCAAAATGTTTGCATATTCCAGAATTTTATGTCAGTGAAATTATATACTATGCTCTTTTGTCTGGCTTCCTTCACTCCATATAATTATTTTGAAATTCATTCCATGTTGTTGTATTGCGGTTCTCTCCCCTAAACTGAGAACTTTCAACAAAATGTCCCCAATTCAGGGAAACTTTGCAGCTCCAACTGGATCCCCTTTCCTTTGCTATGGCCTGGCATACTCTCAATAAGCTGGGGCAGTGTGGGACTCAGCACTTGTTTTTTATTTCCAGTGTGAAACTCACCAATTTGTCCCTCTTTTCTCAGGGATCACTCTCCTTCCTTGCCTGATGTCTTGAAAACTGTGTGTCATATATTTTGTGTAGGATTTTTTTTTCTTTGATTGTTTCAGGCAAGAGAATCATTATTACTCCATCGTGGATGGAAGTGGAAGCCCCAAAAAGTTCTGAATTCTCATAGAATTTATTACCATAATCGCTCATGTTTGCCAGTTGCTTTTTTGAAAAGATGCTTACCTTTTCATCTATAAGCTAAGAAATATAAATAAGTTCTTATATTTTATTCTAAATCTGTCACCAGTTTTGTGATAGGTTTGTGTTCAGGAAAACTCAGACCATGGTATCAGAAACATAAAGGCAGTGCAAGGAAAATGAGCTCTTGTAGAGATTTATGATGTGGTTCTTAGAGTTACCAGTTTTGGCTAATAAAATATCTACCATTTATGATTCATTTGAATTTGAAAGTTATAGCAGCATGTAAATGTGATTACATGGAGAAATCTCCAGAACTAGAGGGCCTCTATTTGAATTATGATTTTGTCACTTACCATCTGAATGAATTTTAAAATTTTACTAAGTCTATCTGTGCCTCAGTTTCCTTATCTGATGCAGAGATGGTTAATAAATGAACTTAGCTCAAAAAGTTGTGCAAGGATTTGATGAGTTAACAAAAAAGTAAATGAAGTAATAACAATTGTACCTAAGAGTTGTGCTAAGTAAAAGTTAGTTATTTTTTTTAAAAGCACTTAGAAATGAAAAAGTGCACTAGCTTTGTTTTCTAAGGGTTTGTGGCATATCAAAATTTCTGATTCATCTTTATCCAAATGTGTTTCTGTGATAACCTGCCAACTTGGTCTAGCAAATCCTTTAGTATTATATGATTGCAAAGTTTCATAGTAATCTATTTGTGACACCAATGTAAGAACCAAAGGAACCTTGGGTAATTAAAATGCAGTTTGTTGAACATCAATAGAAACTCACAATGTAAGATCTCAATCAACAGCTCTGCCACCTATCATAAGAAAAATGTAAAAAGTCTCATAAATTGTGCTCAATATAAAATGTTCTTTGGAAATTTTGAAAAGAAGACTTTTGAGGAAGGTATTTTCTCACTTACTTTTCAGTTCACCCTGGGGGTCCTGTATGTGATATCCATTGGTTCCATAGTAACTGAATTTAAGAGGTTTTAAAAGTGACCAGATATGACCCATACAGGACATAAGAATTTCAGCTGTTAAAATTGAGGTGAAGCTATGGTTTTAGCTGAATTGGAAACTGAATTACTAATTACTGTTAGACAGAACAGTTATTTTTAGTGCCTTGGGGTTAAAGTCATTGGGAAGACAAGAATCAGGGGGTTGTATTATATCGTAGGGAGCTACCTTGATCGTAGCAAGTGTACAATTCAATTTGTGACTATCCTTTACATTTTTAAAGCAAAATACATACTCTAAGAAGAACAATAATCCTGATATTAAAAATTTTAAACTGTGTGCAGGTATCAAATCTGTAGGCAGCATTTTCAAATCATTCTAATAGCATGGGGCAACAGAGGGTTCCAATGATATACTTTGAGTAGAATTGGATGGAATAGATTCAGATCCTGATCCTTGCACTTACACACATGCATACCACTGAAATTAGAGGCACCTCTTAAATATATGTAGCCCATTGGATTTCATTGCATGCATTTATTTAAAAAATAATTTTCTTGTTTAAGTTTCAAATTCTCTGCATTACAGCATTTCTTTCTCCCTTACCTGGGGAAAATATGTATTAGTACAATGTACAAAATACATTTTACAGTATTTTTGCATGTATTTCATACAGAGTTTTTGACAACTATTCCGGTCATAACTTTTAGATAAATAGATCAACATCAATTTTAATATAATTTATTTCAGCTTGACAAAGTCTTATTACCATTACTTTATTATAAAATTGAAGTGAAGCTAACACTGGTTCACTGGTAACCTAATTACTGCTGAGTTTTTATAACAACTATCTTTCAGTGCTTTGAGGGTAAATCAGTAGAAATGCCAGAACTAAAGGGTTTTTATTGCAGCTGTCCCTATTCTCTGAATTCCATACCAATATATAGCTCTTTCTTTCATGGATTTGAAAATATGTTGTAGCAATATGGTATAACAAAGTTATAATGGTGTGACAAATTATAGGAAATAGTTTTTGTTTCTGCTGACAGTATTTGATGAGAAGCATTTAGCTTTTTTAGTTTTAGTTTTTTTAAAAATTTTCTTTCTATGAAAAACAGTGATACAGTACTTAGTCTATATACTTGATATAATGGCTGTTAAAATCAAATGAAACAGAATATGTGCTAATATTTAAAGGGGTATAGAATTCCAAGGAAGATAGGTAATTAGTATGATTTGGAGTAGGGGGTGTTTATTTATTACTATGAACTGAATTGTCTCCTCCCCTAAATTCATATGTTGAAGCTCTAACCCCCAATGTGATGGTGTTTGGAGATGGGGCATTTGGGAGGTAATCAGGTTTAAATGAGGTCTTGAGGTTGGGTCCCTCATGATGGGATTAGCACTAGTGCCCTTGTAAGAAGAGACCAGAGAGCTTACTATTGTTCCCTCTCTGACTGCACATGCCAAGGAAAGACCATGTGTGCTGCGGCAAGAAGGCAGCCTTCTGCAAGGCAGAAAGAGGTCTCTCATCAGAAACCTAATCTTGATCTTGGACTTCCTAGCTTCCAGAACTATGAGAAATAATTTTAATAAAAAATAATTTTCATCACCTAGACTTTTGATGGTGAGCATGCTCTAGTGTATTCAGAAGTCGAACTGTAATGTTGTACACATGAAACTTATATAATGTTATGAACCAATGTTACCTCAATAAAAAAAGAAGAAAATAATTTTAATAATAAGATGACCAGTCTTATGGGCTGAAGTAACCTCGTTGAGACTGGGACCTCTATGATAAAAGTGCTTTGCAGTTATAGCTTTTTCAACTGAGCTGTTACTTTCTTGGGAGATATGTTCCTTTCCTATGAGGCTCTACTTCAACTCTTGTATAAGGACTGACTGCATTTGTATAGAGTTACTAGAACCTTACTTATACAAAATTATTATTCCTATTTCTGAATAGATGCTTCTCAAAGAGGCTACTTCTCATTTTATCAAGTTTTGACAATATACACTTCATCTCAATTTACTCACATGAGAACCAAGGGTATAAAATCAAAAATCCAACAAATATGGTGATTCCTACTATGCTCAAACTGTATGCTAGGAACTCTGTGGGGTTCAAGATACCAAACTGTTCCTATAACTGAACTGAATAAACCTTGATCATCAATATTAAACCCAGATAAATTTATATTCTCAGTGGCTCTTAACATACATGTGGTGCAATGGTACTGACTTCATTTTGAATCTCTGCTCCAGTTAAATAGGTCTCTCATTACTGAAGGAAAATCTTTCCTCAAATGGGTAGATGTCTTTAGATTTTATGCCAGGAGAGTCATGGGTTTTGAGTTTCACACTGTGTAACCTCCAAAAGTGACATGAAAGTCTGCCGTGCAACACAGTGTTTCCCCAGCCTACTTAACCAAGGTGTTTAATATAGAAAGAAGCCATGTTTGTTTTGCATTATTTAGTTGATTTAAAAAGACTTAAGGATGCCACTTTTTAAAAATCAGGAAACATTTTTGAAATCTGATACACTGAACTATTTTTGCTTCATTATTTTTCTTACTAATTTTATGATCCTTGGAGGATCAAACAATTAAGTTTGTCTTTAAAAAGGAAAAATCACATCAGGAAAGCTAGTACTTTGCATTCAATGACAACTACTTTTTTTTAATATAAAATAATTGAATGAAGATATAGGTTTTACACTAGAAAACTTACCAAAGTGAAAGTATCTATATATTTTGTGCTAATATAATAAAAATTATAATTAACCGGACAAAAGTCAGATTGTTAAAGTGCTTAGGAGGTTGTATGTTGTCTTAGGGTATTGCAAGTCTATTACTTAGAAGAGAGGATAAGGAGAGAAGTATCTAAATATTGAGAAAAGCTGTCATCCAAAGATATCTGATTGCTCTTAACATTACTCTAAACATGTTCGTTTGCAGCTAATTTTGATGACTAGCTCATCTAACCTGAGAGAAGAGAGTTGAGGCAGTGTTATTATGTATAAAACCAGATTGAATGAGTTCCATAATGAGAGGGTAGAAGGAAAAGAAAATAGTGTCAGTAGCTTTTTCAAGAAATTTGGTTGTAATCAAAGAAGAAAAGGTTGAAGGAAAATGCGTATTCCTTCAACTTAAAATTTATAATTAAATGCTCAAAACTTTAATTTATTAATAATGTGAACAACTGATAGCTTGCTTTGGCTGACTTTTTTACTGATAGCATTAAAAGTTTTAATTTCCTCCATTTCTTAATCATTTTGTAAGATATGGCTTTGTTAATGTTAAGAAAAATATTCTGACCCTAGCAACACATTTAAAATTCACATCTTAACACCTCTTGGAGTCTCTGCAGATACTCAATGATTGCTTACCGTTTCCTTTGATTTTCTTCTTTGGTTTACATGTAATTATACAATATATTTCTGACCCTGACTATGCCTTCCCCTACTTTGATTTCCATTCTTTCTCAGAACCCCTCTCTCTTCTTTCTATACATTACTCCTCAGTACTCACATTCAGTCATAGCTTCATTTAGTATCTTCACTAATGTGATTCCCAAATCTTAAAGTCAATTAACCTTGAAGAGATTGGCATGTTAGGAACATGAACCAAAATCCCCAGTGATTCAGCATTCACTGAAGAATATAGACCTGAAAATAAATGTTAAATTCCTGGCTCTTTGTTATTCTTCTGGTTTCCATAATGATAAATTCTTGATATTATGCAGAGGCCATAGCTCCTGTTTAAGGCAATTCTACAATTAGAACTATTTGTAACATTTCTAACTGCCTGTATTATCTGAAAATTAGCTGATGACAATGTCTAGATGAGTGTGCTGGATAGTCATCCATTTAATATTACTATTTAGCATATTAATAAATCAAAGTAACACTCTCTTATAAGCTACAAAATGCATGGTCAAAGGAATTTTGTTTGTATTTATATCTCCTTAACCAGATATCCACTGTTAAATTGATAAATGAAATAGCAGTGAGTAATATAGGATGTGGGTCCTGTTTTTTGTTAAATCTACATAAGAATTGATGCTAATCAAATTAAAAATCTTGGCCTTAATTATGATGGATAACTTACGTGTTATCGAGCTTATTATTAAAGATTTCAGAATTCCCAATTCTGTGGATAGGAGTTTTCTTCCAGATTGTCACAGTGTTTTGTGCCATACCTTCACTATGTAAGTGACCCACATCTGTGATCTTTCAAATTGAACATATCAGCCATTTATTACCAGCTCCATTTTAATTTCCTTTCCAGCTACCACTGAAAGTAAAAGACTGCTGGTGGTTTTTAATTTCACTTTAGACAACAAAAGACATATCTGCATGATTAAAATGCCAGATTTCTGTGTAACTGTTATCAATTATATTAATTAAGAGAAAATTGTAGCAAAATTTGTTCTGAGGAAGAAAAAATATATTGCCCTAAAACCTTTCTTAATGCACAGCTGTCCACAGGCTATTGTGTTTCTCATAGTATAGCCATGTTTTGTCCAATTTTAAAGTAAAAATGTTAGAAGACTTGGAAAAAATGTAGTCTTAAGGAGAAATAATTGTGAAATTGGCACCTGTGAGCATCATGAGTAACTACTTTAATGTGAATTAAAACAACCTCCATACAAGTACAGGCTGATTAAATAGTTGAATTGACTAATTATTTTAAAATATATGACTAGTTGGACAGCCATTTAAATTCTCTAACAAGCTCCATAGTTCAGAAAATTTTTAAGCCATTTAGGAAAATAAACCTTATGGTTCAATAGCATTTCTACTAACATTTAAAAAATTATAGTTTGAATTTAAAATATTCATAGCTGTAAATCAGCATTTAAAGAAATTTTACATACAATTCCTCATCTAACCCTCACTGAAGTCCTGCAGAGTAGGGAATATCAGAGGATGCTATGAAATTAGGGCAGCTTGTCCATGATCACACAAATGGTATTGGAGTACAGATTCAAAATCAGGTTGTCTAGTTCCAAGTTTAGTGCCACCCTCATCAGTTCACTTATGTTTAAGTACCTAGTATGTGCCAGTACCTGGTAAGTACATCATAGCTTGGGAATGGAGTGTACAATTCTGAATAGGTCAGTTTCTTTTTTGCTTTCAAGTAGCTTTGAATGTAGCAGATGAAACAAATAATTAGGTCATGTGATATTTTTAAAGTGTCATATTCAGGATAAGTATAAGGTGTTTTGATAGAACATAGAAAGGATATCTGCATTTTGAAGGGGACACAGAGAAGAAGATATCTAAAGTGCTATTTGTTGGTCCTCCTGAAATTAGATCTATGGAGATAAAAGACAGTTCCAGAAGAATGAGGAGCATGTAGACGTGTCTGAGGTAAGAGAAAGTTGCTTACTAAGTGAACTGTGAGTAGTTCACTGTTGATGGGAGTTTAGTACTTCAAGTGAGTAGTAGTGTAAACCGAAGAGGTTTTCCAGCCTTCCCATGGACATTTTCAAATCTGTGGAAATATTTTTGTATGTCAGAATGACTGAGGAGCAGCGTTACCAAGATCTAGTGGGTGCGGGACAGGATTTCATGACAGGGAGAGTCCAGTACTGTAGGTAATTTTCTCACCTTAACATGATAATTGTGGTCTCCTCAGAAACACAGAGGACAGATCAACAGCCTTGTAGGATGTACTGAGACATTTGGGCTCTCTTCTGAGGCACTATTCTGGCCCACTAAAGAATTTTAAACAAAGGGTGTACATGGTAAGATTTCTTCTTCAAAAAAATCCCTCTGGTTGCCTTGTGGAAAGTGAGTTAGAGGGTGCACAAGTAGATACTGACACCATAAGTGCATGTTCCACCTTGGATGGGCAAGTCTAAGGGAGCAAGAAAAATTTGGTCAGCACTGAGAGGATTTTACTGTCTTGACTCTTACCACTGGAAAATGTAGATATTAGCTTCCCTTGAGCAGAGTGAATGAGAAAGGGGGAAGTGAACTAGAAGTAACTCCAATAATAGTCCCTATAGAAGGCTAGAGCAAAAGCCACTCTTAAGAACAGTGGTATTCTCTTCCTCAGGAATAGACAGCTGTGCAATTCTGCCTCATTAAAATAAATTAAAAAATAAAAGATACCTCAAATATTTGTTTAGTTTAACTTCCTGAAGTTGGATTTCTGTTTCTGCAATGGAAAAAAACATCCCTATTTATTCACATGGGGATAATCAATCATGGCATATCTTGATTCTGAAACATTACCAGAGACAGTGGCTCTCAGCCTATATTTTAGTATTTTTATGAAAAAGAAGATGCTTTTTAGGGAGCCAGATTTATTAATTAGTTCATTAGTTCATCCATGCATGCAGGCATCCATCCATCCATCTATCCATCCATCGTCATTCCAAACATGTGTTGTTGGCATTGGTTAAGCCCTGGAGAGAAACAAATGCTGTTCAAAGTTTGGTCTTATAGACAAATATCTCAGGAATTCACTTATTTTTCTTCATATTTCCAAGGATAATGTATCAATGTGTTGTTCCTACTTCCTTTGAAACTTATCCACACTGTAAGAACTCATGTCTACTATGTTGTGAAGTTTGGACACCAAAATCAGAAGTAGAAATTCTTATTCTGAATTTCTATGTGAAGTTTGTGAATATCTTCTCTAGTTGGTACTTCATTTCTGTCAAATATCTCTTTAGTTCTTCAAAATACTTTGGTTCCACAGAAATAGGAAATTTCTTCATTCTCCAGATGTAAACTGCTTCATTTGCATGACTATTTGAATATGAATATATATATGCTTTTCTTTGTACAATTTAGTTATTCTGGACCTTCTGTGCTATTTTAAAAGATGGAATGTCTTCAGTAGTTTGTGAAGAGCCTGTTAAAAACATTTTTATTTTACACAGGTGTAACACAGGTGGTACGCCCTTTCCTCTCTGCCCCATAGGGTGTAGCTCTAACTACCCTCTAGGGAAGAGAAGGTTGGGTGAACAGCCTTACTATTTCTCCAGCTCAGTAATTACCTGCAGGTACATTCTCTTCACTGCCCAGGAGTTCTTAAGGGAAGTGCAGGCTGGTGCATACAGAATGCACTTGCATCACGGTTGAGTATGAGTAACTTCAGCCCCTTCCCCAAACCTTATAAGTATTTATGGATGATTGTTTCCTATCTTTTTTATTTTAATTGAAGGAATCATGTCACTGTCATGAAGTTGTTCATATTCTGGTGGAGGGGCCTCAGATGTGGTGCTCTGACTTTGTTCTGAAAGACACATGTGGAGGCAAATGTTCACACATAGGAGCTCAGAGCATTCCTGCAAAGATATACCATCATCCATAATACAGATTAATAACTGGTTTTGTTATGCTCAGAAAGTCCTAGGTTTCATAATAGAGCAACCTCAAAATAGTCAAAAATAAATGATAAGATGTCTAAATCACTTCTGATTTTTCACCTCATTTTAAGAAACAGTGGTAGCTCTTGGGTAATTCACCACCAGTGGTTACTTCAGTCCATTTGAGTTTTAAATGAACCAAAATGTCTTTTGAATCTGGATGGGATTAAAAAGAGAGAGAGATTTAGAAAGATTCTTGTTTCTGTCTTGAAACACTGGATTAATGTGTTAGGGACATTTTGTCCCTCCAGGTCTACTTTTCACCCTCACCACCCAACTCTGTCGCCAGAAGACCAACTTTTATTAACTTAATCAATGGCCTTTTCTTTTCCCCTGGCTTCCTGTGGAGTCTGGTTAATGGAAGGCATCATGGGAAAGGGTATGTCAGGTGGAGAGTGAAGTAGGGGTACTGAGTTCTGTGGTTCTTTCCCTACCTAGTCGTGGATTGCCCATTTATAAGTTTCTCTACCAAAGTCCACAGTTTCTGTTGAGCAATACTCTCTTGTAGTAGCTACAGCCCTCTCTGTTTCATAAGTTCTCCCTTCCCTTGCCTCTTTAGGCCAAGTAATGTTGAGGACTCCCTGTTTTTACTCAACTCGGGGTGCTTCAGTATGCCTTGTTGACTTTCTTTGACTCTGTCCCCATATTTATTAACTGTACTTGCATTAAAGTCTCTTAAACTACTACATTTGAATGTGCCATCATTTCCTGTTGTGATACTTGCTGATACTGATGTTCATACTACTTAATATTTAACCACTATTTAATAGAGCAAAAATTAAAAGAGTTCCACACTTAGCTGGGGAAGGTAGAGGTGAATTCACTTTTAGACCTATCAAATTTTATATATCTGACAAGTATCCCAGAAGTCACGTGTCTGACTAGTATTGCTGTAGAGATGGAAGTGAAAAGAAGTATTTGGGATAGATATTTGATTTGGAGACATAATGAAATTTTTGAACTTGGAAGAATCTGAGCTTCATTTAACAATCCATAAAATTAAGGAAATGTATTGGTTATTTTCTTTGTGCTTCTATCCTTGTGACCCTTTATTTTTTATTCTATAGAGGTAACTAGAAAAACAGGAACTTAAGAGACTCAGAAATATATTGAAGCCAGAAAACTTATGTGAAAGCTGAAATGTCTTATTTTGTGCTAAAACTACCATTTACATCAAGGGTGTAAAACAATCTCTTCAAGGGAAAGCTCATCTTCCCCTGAGACATATTAACTCTTCAAACATGGAATGTATACACTCCATAAATTATTAAATCACTGAAATATGTGATACATTTTAGGCAGTATATAATTGAGTAATACATTTTCTTTATAACACATTTCTAATATTAAAATTTTAAAAACATAATATGACTATTTCTCGGTTTCTTTGTGTATTAAATCTATAGTACTCAGTGGTATCTGAATGGAAACCAGAGAGTGATCTGAAAATGACACCTAAATGAAATACACACATGCACATATACGTATGTATGTATGTGTGTATGTACGTATTATGTATGTATGTATATATATTATTTTCTGTATAATTGAGCTTTTCCCTTAGGTGATTAACTATCTACAGGTAAAATGTTATACCTAGCAATCTTTGAGATATTCTTAAAATATCTTAAAGATTCACAGCCTTGACTTCGAGAATAACTCATCATCTATGCACACTATTTAGTCAAGATGGAAGATTTACAATATGATGCTATTTTTATTAATAACATTCTAGAGTGGTTACTATCTTTCTGTATTTGTTTTTACAGTTTTATAAAAATCTCTGAATAAGTCTCCATTTTCTGTGCTAGGGAGTATTAGTCCTTTTTCTGCTGGAATAATCCTGCGTAACAAACAGCTGCCCCAGAAACTCAATGGCTTAGTTATTTAAATCTCATTGGACTGCAGGTCAGCTAATCTCAACTGGGATATGCTGTGCTAAACTGGACCACAGGTTTTTGGTCCACGTGTTTTCATTCTGGTATTCTGGCTGAAGCAACAAAGGATAATTATGACATGGCATTTTCAGGGAACAAGGTGGAAGCAGAAATGCATACTGCTACTCTGTTAAGGTGTCAACTCAATAATGACAGCCTGTTACTTTTCCATTGGTTAAATCAAGTCACATGGTTATGCCTAACATTAATTATTTATGGAAGTTGTTAACCTAAAACAAGTAGAATGCCAAATATTTCTCCAGCAAAGATGAGTTTACTTGGTATTAGCAGAGAGTTGCAATTCAGGGTCTGCAACTATGGAAAGCCACATGCCAGTGGCCAGGGAAGGAGAACACTTTTAGGAAGGGGAAAAGGAAGTTGGGAGGGCTAAGGTGAACAAAGAGTCCATGGCTTTTCCTTGGCTGAGTCCTTGCCAGGAAAGAAGAGGAGTCTTCTCCTTGTTGGTCTCTGCTCTCATGGTAGGTTGTGAGAGCTCTGCCTTCTGGTCTCCTGACTTTATTTAATTGAGGTTTCTGTTTATTAATTTTTTTTGAATAAAGTACACTATAAATACTAAGCCTTGGCAGTCACTTGGGGAAAAGGAAGAATTTACTGGTGAATAATACAATCTGCCAATAAGGTTTGCAAAGAGGTATGTGTTCTCAGTTTTAGCTAATCAATCAGTATTTATTATGCTTTTTTTAGTCTTCTGAAAATTCGTACAAGGGAGTGTACAGTTTGAGGTAAATAGTGTGTGAATCCTTAATAACCTTAAGCCTAAAAGGAGACACAAGAACACAACACAGATAAGAATAAATTCAGGATAAGTAAATGGAATGAATAAAGAGAAGAATAGAGTAACTTCACTGATTAATTACCATAATAAATAAATGGATAAATCTTAGAAAAGATAAATATTCAAAGATGTGGAGAATATTTTGTTGAAATTAAACATAGGAAAAAAATTTGGAAGCTATTATACTGGTTTACTTTTAAATATATAGTTGAAACACTATGAAAGACTAAATCAACCCTTTTGTTCATGATTGGTTCCCTATTTAGTCATCTGATGGGGCTTTTTATTGAAAAGTCAAATCTCAGGATTGTAAGAGTCCTTAAAGGACATGAGAACATCAGGAGGTTGTGTAGAAATAAAGCAACATGACTCATTGTGTATAAGTAAAGCCATTCTTGTGAATGTAAAATTTCTGAAATCTTCAGGGATACTTTCTCTGCCTGGGTTCAGGTACTGTTCCTGGGTGGTCATGTTGTATTCTGAGTTAAAAGTAAGTTTTATTTTGCCTTTTGCCAATTGTATAACACAATGTTCAAACATCGTTTACTCTTTAGATATTCTAAATGGCACCAAATAAAGCACATTGGTTTCCCAGTTTTTAACTCGGCATTTCTAAGACATCACTTTAGAACAAGAAGAGAAATTTGACACTTAAATCCTTGGGAAACCCATTGAGGGAAAGGTTTTTTTTTTTAATCTATTCAATATTAGTTTTCTTGTTACTGCTATGTAAAAAGGGAGCAAATTATTGCATTCAATGTATTTTTATCATAAAAAGGAATATGTCTTATAACTTCAAAAGACAAAAGAAGATCATACAACACTTTTATAATATTTTATGTATGATAACTTAGAATAACCTAAAATAAAATATTAAAATATTAAACAATTTTAAAAATCATTTATATTAAATGGTTTTTGGAGGCAGTAATCTTTGCTTAAAAAATCTTGGATCCAAATAACAAATCCCAAGTATATGGGTCAAGGTTACTTGTTTTGACTTAATGTAATTAAGAATAAAGTCATATTGATATTTATTTTCAAGAGAAAATTGCTTTATGGAAGACCATCAAGACATTGAGGTTTTTCTGAAAACTTCCAAAAGCTAAGAAGCCTAATATATAAATGTTAATAAAACATTAATTGGCATTTCATTGTAAAGACAAAATAGTCTAGGAGATATACTGTACAGATATACTTATGTACACAAGGAAATTAGGGTAGAAGTTACTGCAATTTTAAAATATAGGTTTTTTTTTTTACTTTGTTTTAATTTGAATCTAATAAGTACATCATCTATTTTCTTCCTGACTAATAAAAGTTTCCATGTGGTCTTTCATTATTTTTCAGTGTTATAAAGTCATTTTTACAGAATCTCTTTCTTCAATTTGGCTTTAAAATTTTATGCTGGAAGTTTAAATTATCTTACCAATCTGTCCTCATTTCCCCACTCCCCAGTCCCTGGTAATCAGGTAACCAACATTCTACTCTCTGCTTCTATGAGCTGGACTTTTTTTTTTTTTTTAAAGATTCCACATATAAGTGATACCATGCAATATATTTCTTTCTCTGTTTTATTTCACTCACCATAATGTCCTCCAGTTTCATTCATGTCAGAAATGGCAGGATTTACTTCTTTTTAAAGAATGAATAATATTCCATTATACATATTTTATATATATATATATATATATATATCCCCCACATATTCTTTACCTATTCATTCATCCATTGACACTTAGGTTATTTGAATCCTATAATCATGGATCATGATGATCTTACAGCTTTTGAAATACCACAAAAGTAGTATTTCTTTTCTCAAAGGAAAAGAAATAAGATTTAAAAAATCCAGGGGATCAAGATGGCAGTGGAGTAGGAAACAGAGTTCGCCTCCCTACACAGAAACATTGAAAATACACCTACAAATGGAACGATTCACACAGAACAGCTACTGAGTGCGAACAGAAGACCTCAGACACCCCAAAAGACAAGAAAACTTCCACTTAACCTTAGGACAAAAGGAAAAAGAAAAGAAGGAATCAGGATGGGCCCTGAGCCCCAGCGAGGGAGCTGTGAAAGAGGAAAGGTTCCTGCACCTTGGGAAGGCTCCTTGCCAGCAGAGAAATTAGACTGGACTAAGGGGGAGTTTTGGAGCCTAAGAGGGGAGAGAGCAACTGATTTGTGGAAGGCAAAATGGAGAGTAACCTGCACAGAGGGTCAGCATCACAACCCTGCACATCCCAACCTGAGATACTTCTCTGTCGGTGAGGGTGGGGGTCAGGTGTTCAGTCCTAGGGAGAGGACCAGGGTTAGGTGAGGAAACAGCCTGAAGAGATCAGCCATGGCAACTGAGGATATACTAGGAAAGAGCCTGGGCCCACCAGAGAGACGAGGCACCATTATTGGGAGGCAAACAAGGAGAGGGGTGGGACCACCATAACAACTTCTATCCCTGTGAATACTCCCAGGCAACAGGACACTGCGTACAGGAGCTCTGGGGACAAGGGTGAGTCACCACCACCATCTTGGGCTCCAGAGGCTGGCACTGGCTGCCTCTTCCATACCCGTGGGCAGATGCCAGGTCCCACCCCTGCTGACCCAGAAGGACACAGACAGATCCAGCTACTAGTAATTCTGCCAGCAGGCCTCAGGACCTGCCCATGTTACCTTGGGAAGGCACAGATAGTTTCTGCCACTAGGAAATCTGTCAGTGGATGCCGGAACCTGCCATGCTGTTCCAAGAGCATGTGGATAGCTCTCACTACTAGGAAGTCCACCAGTGTGTGCTGAGACCTGCTCCACTCTCCTAGGAGGGTGCAGATAACTCACCCCACTAGGAAATATGCCCAGAAGAGGGGCTGAAATCACAGCTGAGCCCCAGGGGCTGTGTGACTAAGGAAGAAGGGCTGAAATCTCTCCTCATGGCTGCACAAACTGTGGAGTTACACCTCTACTGATGGCTTTTTAAATTCAGTGCCTGTGAAATATCCAAAAGGACAACAAGTGCTCTTGCAGCTGTGATGGGTCTAGCTTTAGCAGCTGTGGGCTCTGGGGACATGTACAGATGGGGGTTGGGCCAGACCAGAGTTTGAGCTGTCTCCATAGCTCCCCCAGGTGCATGACTACTGCACGACTACTACAGTCCTGGGCCTGACATCAGTACACCTGTGCCAGTGGCTGGGTGAAAATAATGCATGAGAGTCACCAGGGCCAATTGCCAGAATACCCACAGTTAAGGCAGGATGAAGAGCAGTGCCAACAACAGTATACTCTGTGAGCCTGCACAGTGGGTGAAAGGGGACACAACAGAGCACATGCACAGGTGAACAGCTCCAGAAGAGTAATACTCAGTGGCTTCTCTCCAAGTGGGAGTGCTCCAATCCCATCTACCTCACGCCACAAATCAGAATCACAGCTAAGAAATAGATCTGGGGACCTCTACTCCAAAAACTAGGGAGCAGACCCTGCCCTGGACAGGGCAGTGACAACCACAGAGCAAAAGGGGGCGGAGCACTCAATAACTAGGGCAGGCTCTGATCACCACTACACCAGTCAAACCCCCTATCAAGGGGATAATGGCACAAGCCTCTGGACCAACGTCACCCACCAGGGGGCAGACACCAGAGCGAGAGGAACTATAATCCTGCAACCTGCGGAAAGGAGACAAACACAGTAAGGTTGACAAAATGAGATGACAAAGAAATATATTGCAGATGAAGGAGCAAGATAAAAACCTACAAGAACAACTAAATGAAAAGGAGATAAGTAATGTATCAGAGAAAGAATTCAGAGTAATGATAGTAAAAATGATCCGAGATCTCAGAAAAACAATGGAGGCATGGATCGAGAATATACAAGAAAAGTTTAACAAAGACTTAGAAGAACTAAAGAACAAACAAACAGAGATAAACAAGACAATAACTGAAATGAAAAAATACACTAGAAGGAATCAATAGCAGAATAACTGAGACAGAAGAATATAAGTGACCTGGAAGACAGAATGGTGGAAATCTCTGCTTCAGAACAGAAAAAGAATAAAGAATGAAAAGAAATGAGGACAGTCTCAGAGACCTCTGGAACAATATTAAATGCACCAACATTCAAATTATAGGGGTCCGAGAAGAAGAAGAAAAAGAAAAAGGGCCTGAGAAAATATTTGAAGAGATTATAGACAAAAACTTCCCTAACAAGAGAAAGGAAACAGTCACCCAAGTCCAGGAAGCGTAGAGTCCCATACAAGATAAATCCAAGGAGGAACATGCTGAGACACATTTTAATCAAACTAACAAAATTTAATACAAAGAAAAAGTATTAAAAGTAACAAGGGAAAAGCAACAAATAACATACAAGGGAATCCCCATAAGGTTATCAGCTTATTTTTCAGCAGAAACTCTGCAGGCCAGAAGGGAGTGGTAAGATATATTTAAAGTGATGAAAGGAAAAAACCTACAACCAAGAATACTCTACACAGCAAGGCTGTCATTCAGATTCAATGGAGAAATTGAAAGCTTTATAGACAAGGAAAAGCTAAGAGAATTCAGCACCAACAAATGAGCTTTACGACAAATTCTAAGGGGAATTCTCTAGGTGAGAAACACAAGAGAAGAGAACAAAAGAGGAAGGGAAGAAAAAAGACCTATAAAAACAAACCCAAAACAATTAAGAAAATGGCAATAGGAACATTCACACTGATAATTACCTTAAATGTAAATGGATTAAATGTTCCAACCAAAAGACATAGACTGGCTGAATGGATACAGAAATAAGACTCATATATATGCTGTCTATAAGAAACCTGCTATTGACTGAAAGTGAAGGGATGAAAAAAGATATTCCATGCAAATGGAAATCAAAAGAAAGCTGTAGTAGCAAAACTCATATCAGATAAAATAGACTTTAAAATAAAGACTATTACAAGAGGCAAGGAAGGACACTACATAATGATCAAGGTATCAATCCAGAAAGAAGATACAACAATTGTAGATATTTGTACACCCAACATAGGAGCACCTCAATACATAAGTCCAATACTAACAGCCATAAAAGGGGAAATTGACAGTAACACAATAAGAGCAGGGAACTTTAACACCCCACTTACACCAATGAACAGATCATCCAGACAGAAAATTAATAAGGAAACACAAGCCTTAAATGATAAATTAGACCAGATAGACTTAATTGATAGTTATAGGATATTCTAACCAAAAGCAGCAGAATACACTGTCTTCACAAATGCACACTGAACATTTTCCAGGATAGATCACATCTAGGGTCACAAATCAAGCCTTGGTAAATTTAATAAAATTGAAATCATCTCAAGCATCTTTTCCAACCACAACAATATGAGATTAGAAATCAATTACAGGAAAAAAAAACTGTAAAAACCACAAACACAGGGAAGCTAAACAGAATGTTACTAAATAACCAATGGATCACTGATAAAATCAAAGAAGAAATCAAAAATTACCTAGAAACAAATGACAACGAAAACATGATGACCCAAACCTATGGTATGCAGCAAAAGCAGTTCTAAGAGGGAAGTTTATTGCAGTACAATCTTTCCTCAAGAAAAAACAAAAATGTCAAATAACCTAACCTTATACCTAAAGCAACGAGAGAAAGAAGAACAAACAGAACCCAAAGTTAGTAAAAGGAAAGAAATCATAAAGATCAGAGCAGAAATAAATGAAATACAGATGAAGAAAACAATATTGTAGCAAAGATCAATGAAACTAAAAGCTGGTTCTTTAAGAAGATAAACAAAATAGGTAAACCTTTAGCCAGATTCTTGAAAAAAAAAGGATAAAATTAGAAATGAAAAAGGAGAAGTTACAACTGACACTACAGAAATACAAAGGATCATAAGAGACTGTTACAAGCAACTATATGCCACTAAAATGGACAACCTGGAAGAAATGGACAGATTCTTAGCAAGGTACAACTTCCCAAGACTGAACCAGGAAGAATCAGAAAATATAAACAGACCAATCACAAGTAATGAAGTTGAAACTGTGAATAAAAATTTTCCAACAAACAAAAGTCCAGGACCAGATGGCTTCACAGGCAAATTCTATCAAACATTTAGAGAAGAGCTAACACCTATCCTTCTCAAACTCTTCCAAAAAATTTCAGAGGAAGGAACACACCCAGCTCATTTTATGAGGCCACCATCACCCTGATACCAAAACCAGACAAAGATATTACAAAAACAGAAAATTGCAGGCCAATATCACTGATGAACATAGATGCAAAAATCCTTAACAAAATACTAGCAAACAGAATCCAACAACAGATTAAAACGATCATACACCATGATCAAGTGGGATTTATCTCAGGGATGCAAGGATTCTTCAATATACGCAAATCAATCAGTGTGATACAGCATATTATCAAACTGAAGAATAAAAACCATATGATCATCTCAATAGATGCAGAAAAAGCTTTTGACAAAGTTCAACACCCATTTATGATAAAAACTCTCCAGAAAGTTGGCATAGAAGAAACCTCCCTCAATATAAAAAAGCCTATATACAACAAACACACAGGAAACATCATTTTCAATGGTGAAAAACTGAAAGCATTTCCTCTAAGATCAGGAACATCACAAGGATGTTCACTTTCACCACTGTTATTCAACATAGTTTTGGAAGTCCTAACCACAGTAATCAGAGAAGAAAAAGAAATAAAAGGAATCCAAATTGGAAAATAAGAAGTAAAACTGTCACCATTTGCAGATGACATGATACTATACATAGTAAATCCTAAACATGCTACCAGAAAACTAGAGCTCCTCAATGAATTTGGTAAATTTGCATGATACAAAATTAATACAACAAAATCTCTTGCATTTCTATATGCTAATAACGAAAGATCAGAAAGAGAAATTAAGGAAACAATCCCATTTACCATCACAACAAAAAAAATAAGATACCTAGGAATAAACCTACCTAAGGAGGCAAAAGACCTGTACTTAGAAAGCTATAAGATACTGATGAAAGAAATCAAAGATGACAGAAACAGATGGAGAGATATACCATGTTCCTGGATTGGAAGAATCAATGTTGAGAAAATGGCTATACTACCCAAAGTAATCTACAAATTCAATGCAAGCTATATGAAACTACCACTGACATTTTTCACAGAAGTAGAACAAAATATTTTAAAATTTGTATGGACACAAAAAAGACCCCAAATAGCCAAAGCAATCTTGAGAACAAAAACTGGAGCTGGAGGAATCAGGCTCCCTGACTTCAGAGTATACTACAAAGCTGCAGTCATCAAAATAGCATGGTGCTGGCACAAAAATAGAAATATAGATTAGTGGAACAGGCTAGAAAGCCTAGAGATAAACCCACACACCTATGGTCACCTAAGCTATGACAAAGGAGGCAAGAATATACAATGGAGAAAAGACAGTCTCTTCAATAAGTGGTGCTGGGAAAACTGGACAGCTACATGTAAAAGAATGAAATTAGAACACTCCCTAACCTGATACACAAAAATAAACTCAAAACAGATTAAAGACCTAAATGTAAGGCCAGACACTATAAAACTCTTAGAGGAAAACATAGGCAGAACACTCTTTGACATAAATCACAGCAAGATATTTTTTGATTCACCTCCTAGAGTAATGAAAATAAAAACAAAAATAAACAAATGGGACCTAGTTAAACTTAAAAGTCTTTGCACAGCAAAGGGAACCATAGACAAAATGAAAAGACAACCCTCAGAATGGGAGAAAATATTTGCAAATGAAGTGACTGACAAGGGATTAGTCTCCAAAATATACAAACAGCTCATAGAGCTCAATATCAAAAAAAAAAATAACCCAATTAAAACATGGGTGGAAGATCTACATAGCCATTTCTCCAAAGAAGATATACAGATGGCCAAAAAGCACATGAAAAGATGCTCAACATCACTAATTATTAGAGAAATGTAAATCAAACTACAGTGAGGTGTCACCTCACACCAGTCAGAATGGCCATCCTCAAAAAATCTACAAACAATAAATACTGGAGAGGGTATAGAGAAAAGGGAACCCTCCTACACTATTGGTGGGAATGTAAATCAGTACAGCCACTATGGAGAACAGTATGGAGGTTCCTTAAGAAACTAAAAATAGAACTACCATATGACACAGCAATCCCACTCCTGGGCAACCTGTAGAAAGCCATAATTCAAAAAGATACATGCCCCCCAATATTCATTGCAGCACTATTTACAATAGCCAGGACATGGAAGCAACCTAAGTGTCCATCAACAGAGGAATGGACAAAGAAGATGTGGTACATATATACAATGGAATATTACTCAGCCAGAAAAAAGAATGAAATAATGCCATTTGCAGCAACATGGATTGACCTAGAGATTGTCATATTTATTGAAGTAAGTCAGACATAGAAAGACAAATATCATATGATACTGCTTATATGTGGAATCTAAAAAAAATGCATACAAATGAACTTTTTTACAAAACAGAAGTAGTGTCACTGATGTAGAAAACAAATTTATGGTTACCAGCGGATATTGGGGGAGGGAGGAGGGATAAATTAGGAGATTGGGACTGACATATACACACTGCTATATATAAAATAGATAACTAATAAGAACCTGCTGTATAGCACAGGAAACTCTACTCAATACTCTGTAATGGCCTAATGGGAAAAGAATCTAAAAAAAAAAAAAAAGAGTGGATACATGTACATGTATAACTGATTTACTTTGCTGTATACGTGAGACTAACATAACATTGTAAATCAACTATACTCTAATAAAAAATTTTAAAAACATCCACATGTTCTTATAATATATAACCTGAAATAAAATTAACTCTATTTTCCTTATAAAAGAAAGTATAGTTTTCAACATTGTCCAAAAAATTGAAAAGGGACTGTAATAATGAAGGGCTCTTACTAAAATGAAAATGAACATTTTGTTACAAATATTTTTGCAATTTCAAAAACAAATATTGTAAATCAGTAACAATTTTGGATTTGGAGTAAAATGTGGTACTTCCTAGTGTTTTTAGTTATGGATAGTTTATAAGGATGACCACTCTCATCTCAGGGTGAGACCCCACCTTTGGTCCCTTCTCTTACCCAGAGTAAGGCTCTTCCTCTGAGGGACTGGGGGTTCAAGGACACTGTGTCCTGGCCCCCATCTCCCACTTCAGGCTGAGATATGTTGTGGTTCTGGGTGTTCGGCCCACTGGCCAGCAGTGCCATCTCCGCCCACCCTTGAGGCTCCCCTGGCCCAAGTCCCTGCAGGGCCACCCTAGAAGTCCTATGCTGGTGGAGTTTAGGGGCAAGGGGTCAAGTTGCCTTCTGTCTCTGTCTCCCCTGGTCCTATCTGCTGTCTGGATGGTGCTTCCCTCCCCCACCCCATGTCTTTGGGGTCCATTTGTCTGTCTTTTGTTGTTTTATATTAACATGCCTGGACCAGTCCCTTACCCTCTATCTACCCACTGTAGTTAATTTATCTGTCATTAAATGTGGCTGCTCTGCTTCCAGCCTCTGCTTCTGCCATATCCCTAATAAAACGTGGAGCCCCCCTCCAAAAAAAAAATGAATAGACTCTTTAAATTCAAATACAGTAAGTCCCCTACGTACAAACATTCAAGTTGCGAACTTTCAAAGATGTGAATGTGTGTCCACATGTCCAGTCACATGTCCAGTCACCTGAGTTAGTTCATGTGTCTGGCATACATTGTCAAGTGCATGCGTCCTCTACAAATTATTGTGCTTTTGTGTACTTTACTGTACAGTACTATGTAGAGTACAGTAGTACAGTATCTTTATTTCAGTATATAGGGGTCTTACTGTATATATACTTCATACAATTTGAATGTTATTGAAAGCATAATTGTTTTAAAAGTTTCATGTCTGAAAATATAATTTTTAAGTCAAAGTTTGGTACAAAAATATTTATTTGAATTTGGAAGTTTGCTCTTAGACATGGATAAAATATATACTTGTAGTTTCGCTATCATATTCTGAAAAAGAGTATGACAATTTGCAAATGTTTGCTTTGTACTTAGGCTTATCTCATTTACAGGTTTTGTTTGTTTTCCAAAAGATTTTTGTCTTGATCATAAGATTTTCTTTTTACACAGAGAGCTTAGCTGAATAGAGTAATAGGACAGATGACAATAAATGAAAGTGACTACCCTAATGACAATAATAACTGACATTTATTTAATGTTAATTAGGTACCAAGTACCTCCCTTGACAATTTATACATATAAACTTTTATTTAGTACAAAATTGAGCACAATTTTAAAATTTTCTCTTTTCCCCTATGCTTTAGATATGGATAGACATTTAATAGAATTTTGGGATGAAAGAGCTTCCACAATTGTTTATATTAACCTCTTCACTTTTAGAGGCAAGAACTCTAAGGATCAGCTAATTTTGTGGTAGGCTGGAAATTCAACTCCAAAGTCCTAATGAATAAGTTCAGCCTTGTATCACTAATTTGTTTTACAAATGAGATGCATAAAAGTAGATATCGTATTCTTAACACTAGTTCTGTTAATAATCAAACCTGAAATTTTATTGGTACTTTTAAAAGCAATAACAGTTGAAAAATACATAATATACTTTTTGTAGGAGTTTGATTAATGTAAACTAAATTTCATATTTGAGACTGATTATAAAATGGAACAAGTGGCATTATTCATTCGTTTATTCATTCAACAGATATTTATTGAGCATCTGCCATATGTATAGGCTCTATGATCCATGAGTGAAAAGACAGGCAAAAGTCTCTGCCTTCATGAAGACATTTACTCTAGTGGGGAAACGGAAAATAAACAAGAAGCAGTGTAAACTATGCCTCATATTAAAATGTGATAAGTGCTTTAAAAAGGGGGGCAGGGTAGAGTGATATTAACTGTAAGAGATGGGGTAAAATTTCTAGTTAGGTAGGCTGGAATGTCTCACTGAAAATGGGATTTTTAAAAATAAAAATCTTCAGGAAATTCAGGTGTGTGTGGGTAGGGCATCCCAGGCAAAGGGAGCAGTACGGGCAAAGACCTAATGTTGGGTGTGTAGTGAGCAGGTTTGAAAATTATGGAGGAGGAATAAAGGAAGACTGAAGAGAAGTGTTGTGGTAGATGAGGTCTGTGAGGGAGCCAGGAATTAGATCAGACATGGTTTTACAGATCATATTAAAGATTTCAACATTCAATTTGAGAGGTAAAACAATGATCAATTCAAGGCTTTTAGGTAAAGTGGAGTACAAATCTAACAAGTTTTTCTGGGATCACTCTGGCTTCTCGTTTAAAATGGACTGGAAGCTCGGGGAGGAGAAAGTCAAAAGCAGGGAAATAGGAAAAAGGTTTTTCCAGAATATAGGCAAGAAATGATGGTAGCTTGTACTAGGATGAAGCAAGAATTGCTGAGAAACATTTTGAAAGAAGTGCAGATAGGAGTTGCTAATGACAGGGGTGTTTTGTCAGAGAAATAAAAAGACTAAATGAAGGCTCCTTGGTTTTTTAAGTAGGCAACTGGAAGTCATTGACTGTTGGATGAAGACACAGGAGGAGCGGAGTTAAGGGAGAATGTAAGGTTCTCAGTTTTTGACGTGTTAAATTTGATATGCATAGATTTTGCGGTTGGATAAATAAATCTGAAGTTTAGGAAGAGTTACAACTTTGGAAGGCATCAAAATTGACATGGGATTTAAGTCTTTGAAAACGAATGAAATCATTTCGGGGAATCAATATAGAGATATTGTTCAAAGACTGAATCTTAGGGTAACTTACTATTTAGGTGTTTGTTAGATAATTAAAACAAAAAAGAGTAGATTGAGGAAAAAGAGCCAGGAAAGTAGAAGGAAAATCAGGCGTGTGTGTAATTAGGAAAGGGGCCAAGTGAAGAAAGTATTTTAAGTTGGAGGGAATAATCAACGGTACCAATTGCTTCTAAAGGTCAAAAGAAAAAAAACGTGAGGGCAGAGAATTGACCATTAGACTTAGTAATATGGAGATCAATAGTGACAACAAAATGAGCAGTTTTGGAGGAGTTGTGATGATAAAAATTTGATGGTGGTGTGCTTGACAGAAAGTGAAAGACATTCAAAGAATCAAGCATAGAGAGATATTTCAAGGAGTTTTTTTACTTTATAGCTGGAAGAAAAATAAGGTGATAGCTTGAAGGGGAAGCAGGTAAAGATATTTTATAAGAAGGGCAACATAACTGCATGTTATTTTGATGCTGATGGGTATGATTCATTTGATGGGGAATATCTGATAGAAAAGGGAAAATTGCTAGAGCAGTGTCCTTAAGAAAGAAAAAGGGGATGCGATTGAGTACACAGTGGAAAAACTGTATTTACTTGGGGTGCGGTCCATCCTGATAACAGAAGTGAGAATATTCAAGCACAAATGCAAGAAAATAGGTGTGAAGGGGCAGGTGGTAAATGGAATTTCTTTTTTTTACTGTTTTATTTTCTTTAGGGACATAGGAAGAATGATCACAAGCTAAGAGTGGGAGAAGAGAAGTTTGAGGCAAAATGACATAGTATAAAATAGTCCTAGAGCACAGAAAAGAGTGAAGAGACTAGGGAAGTACAGTATGAGTTACTGCTCATGAATTTAAATTGATGCCCATGTAGATGATTTGGAATTTCCTCTAGGCTGGTACAGTGGGGCAGGTGCAGGTGTGCAGAAGATGGAGAGTTGGATTTAACGATGGTTGTAGTTTAGCCTCGAAAGTAAATGAATATGATAGGAAGAAAAGAGTTGATGCTGCATTTAAGTGAGTGATTTTGTAATGATTAGCAATGAAACGTAAGCTTGATAATAAGAGAAGTGCAGGTGTTGGTTGAGGGGTAAGAGATAAGGAAAAATGGTAGTGTCTCACTGGCTACAAACTATTGTTGGAATTTGACTGTTTGAAGTGGTGAGCTGGAAAGATAGAAAATTGTAGTAAGACGTGTTTGAAATTGAGGTTTGGGGAGAGTGGTAGTGATTAGTAACAACAAAGTCATAGGTGTGATCATAGAAAGGAGTTCTGCAATTAGGGTGGGAACGAAGATGATTGTGAAGAATGGAGAGGCTAGGCCTTGGAGTTTGAATTCACCACTACAGAAGTGGTGTTGGAGATAGTTGAAGTGAGCCAGGAGCTATCTTCAGTAAAGAAAAAAAAAAGGAGATGACATAGGGGATTTTTAGATGATAGCAACAAAGGGAGGTGTTTTATAGAGGAAGGATATATAATTGTCTAGAATAGGATGATGAATACAAAAAGGACACTTACCCTAATTTAAGGCTCAGACTTACAACGTCTATAGAAGAAGCAGTATCATCAGGAAATAATCAGGTTTAAGTTAGAACTTAAACATGCTAGGGAGAGACATTCTAGGAAGATTTTGAGGATATAGTCAATTTTGCTAATGATTGAACTTGCGAGAAAAAGAAAATATGAATAGCGGTTGTATAAACGTTCAGATTCAGAAGAGATCTTGGAGTAGGAAGAAACTTTAGAAATGATATGATCTAAATGTTTGATATGTTGAAGCCTCTTCACAATGTTACTAATATTCATCCAATCTCTATTTGAATATTTCCTGTGACTGGCTCCTTACAGGCAGCCCATTCCAAAAATGAGATACTTTTTAATGTTCAAAGATACTTCCATTTGCTTGAAACTTAAATAAAATTTATACAGCATAGGTTTCTTATAATTAGGACTCTTGCTTCCTGTTGCTGCTCCCAGACTATTAGCTCTGCTCCCTATTTTGATCATCCCATTTGAACTCTCTGGTTTGCCTGTTCTTTTCCCTTTTCCCTTTCTGAGGCTGGACATTTACAGACCTCCTAGTTACTTGTTTACAATCACCGATAATTTCATCAGCTGACCACCTTAACAGTTACCACCATTGCAAGCAACTTTAATGAGGAGGTGCACAATTCACTGATCTCCAGTTGTTCTCACTACTGTTCTCACTACTGTTCAGTTGCCTTCTACTTTCACATTATTCTTCCACACCTGGATTCTCTTTATAGCTGTTTCATATTTACTTCTTGACTCCCTTGCTCTAATTTCATACATACCTGTCAAGATTGTAACTATGGACAAATCCATCTCTGTGCCTGTACCCCAATAACGAAACATCAAACAGCATATTGGAGGCACTATAGTTTCATGTTCACCAAACTCAAATGGACTTTCCACAATTCACTCAAGAAACAATGTAAATATCTTCAGAAAGTTTACTCTGCTTATTTCCACAATGAAATCTCATTTATCCACTCTACTTAAATCTTTAACTACTTCTTTTTTCTCTCCACTAATCACAGCGTATGGTTCACTTTTTTCCAGAGAGAAAGCTTCAGACAGCAACTACTTAATATTTTTGCTACCATATCTAAAAACTGACCTGCTGCCTCCTGTTCCCATTACAATGAAGAAAACATTGCTCCAGTATAAATCCAGTCCCTTCACATGTGCTTCTTTGCTCCCATTGAACTCTTAGCTCCGTCTGCTGCATCTTCAACATCTTGATTTTTACCACGTATTCCCTCTGATCAATCAAACATGATCTAATATCTGTAATCTTAAATAGAGCAAAACAAGCCTTGCCTTGACCTCATATACCCTTTTAGATATTACTTTTATCTGTTTTTTGTTTCCTATTTCCCTTCATAACCAGTTTTTCAAGAGTTTGTGTTTATATGTGTGTGTGTGTGTGTGTGTGTGTGTGTGTTTTACATATATCACTTCAATTTTATTTTTTTTACCTTCCAGCTATTTTTTTTACCCTTGTCATTCTAGGGTTCTTCTTGCAGGGTCACCAGTTAGTAACTTATTGCTAAATTCGACATGTTTCCATCCTAGTTTGGTTGTCAGCAGTATTTTACACAATGGACCACTTCTTCCTTCCTGAGAGATCTTTGTGGAGATCAAGAGGATGTGTTGTGGATACATATTCTCAGGCTGTAAAATTCAAGTGATGATAGTATGTAATTATTTTAATTTTAATTTTTTTTATCATAACCAGAGTTAGCTTGAATTCCCGTTCTGCTTGGTAGGAAAAAGAAACTTAACTGAATTAATTCTAAGTAAATTTAATTGCTTCAAAGTATTCTCGGAGTCAGGTTTTAATTCCATCAAATCAGAATTGCCCCTCCCTTTCCTTCCTTTCTTCCTGAATTGGTTTAATTTCTGAAAAGTTTATACAATACAATATCAGATGGTGAGGCATCTGGCCTTCAGCCTTCCTTTGTCCTACACTGACATCTGTTGCAATGTACAATCACATCCGCTATCCCCACCACACTGGCATCTGCTGAGGTTTCTGTATACCCACCTGGATTTTTGACATACATCCTACAGTGCTCTTTGTTATAATTTACTCTCATCATGACTACAAATCCCTTTAACATCTGCCAGTTTTCTCATTCTCAGCCAAGTGTCTTGTCAGAGGTAAAGGAAATCCTGTTTCTTTCTCTTGTCACCCAGGGACCACAGGAGACTTGCTGTGGCTGCCTTGTGTCTTCTTTAGCAGCAAAGAGACATCTCAACCCTCTTACTCCTATTTTCATTGGGTTACTAGGGAATACTAAAAGTGTGTTTTTCTCACATCATTTCAGAAAAGCTTAAGAGCAAATGCATCCTTTATTCCTGGAACTTCAAACTGTTTAGTACTTTCTGTAAATATCCCTTTTACTTTTTAGTGACTTAAGAGCAGATAAGATAGTCATAAAATTCACCTTAGGGTGTAAATGTTTCTCTCTAACACATTGTTCAACCTTTCTCTGTACCAAGGGAGCAATTGTTCTTTTTATTCTAATAAAGAGGAAGAGGGATTTAATGTTTCTATTCTTCTCTTTGTCTATTATATCAGTAAGATGGCTTTCATTAAAATAAAACCCAAGGATTTAGCATATCTGCTTTTAGGTCTCTATTTTCACTTCATCCCATCTGGTTGTGCTGGGAAAAAAAGGACCACATGTTAAAGGTCAAGATATCTGATGGAGATTAGAGGGAGAGACTTGCATTTCTGTAGTATGGCAGAATGGGTAATCTGCCTATCTTTGGCTTGGGGAAAATATTATAAATGCTGAATAGATTAACACATTTAAATGCATTGATGAGCTGAGTGGAAAGTAAAGAATACTTTCAGGCAAAACTAAATGAAAAGAGAAAAAGTGGTAAGTAGAATGCTAGCTTCCACTTTGAGAACAACTGCAAATTTTAGTGAATTTGAGTTTTAGTTTTCATAGATTTACCAAACATAGAGGACACAGAGATAAGTCCAGTAGTTGCTTAAATTAGGAAGGCTAAAAGAATATAATCCCATCATAAAGCTGGATCCACCAAGTTGGCCAGTCCCTTGATGTAAGTGTAAAATAGATATAAATGTACATTTCTGGAGGGTGTTACAAGAAGACATTTCTATCTTGAATTGTGCCGACTGACTGGGAAAAATAATCATTCTAGCTAAAAATAACCCAAGTATTGGATTGTATGTAGCCTGAATTATGTGATGTGAAAAACTTTAATGCAATACTATAGTTTAAAGCGGTCCTAGGTTGGTATAGCCCCCAGTCACCTGGCAGAAACAATTGTGAATTTTCTTTGGAAGAATCTGTTTTCAGTCTAAGCCACAAACAATTACCACAAATAAAATTTTAAGAAACATAAATTTATAATAAAAACATAAAACACCCAAAGAAACAAGCTACTACAAGCTAGAGTCTCCAGAAATTAGAGACGGAATATCAAAACTGAACAATATAAAATAAATATGCTTTATGGAATGCATAAATAGAGTACTGAGAAAAAGAAATCAACAAAAAAATGTTAAAAAGACCGAGAAGATTTAACAAAAGACTCAAGAGAATGGTTTGATATTGAAACTATTGTTTTAGATCAGAGTCCCTAGAATCAGTTTCTGAGATATACACTTGAATGCAGGAGGTTTAATTGGGTGTGTTCTTCAAGGAGTGGGCACCTGTAGGGCAGTACAAAAAAGCCTGACTGAGTGATGCAGTTGCAACAGGAGCCTTAACTGATCTTATAAACTCTGGACCCAATCACTTCTAAAATTACTATTTAAAAACAGACATATTTTAGTGTTTCTGTCTATTATACAGAACAGTGACCATCTCCCAGATTGAATATAATGGTCATAAGCGGGAAATGAGATCATAATCATGAAAATTCTTTAAGGACTCTAAAAGTTCTATGCAAATGGGTTATCATGACCATCTATCCAGGAATCAAAAGCACAGCCACTGTAGTCAGATAATCTCAATTCACTTCTGACTCTGACACTCACTAGCTAGTGAACCAAAAGCAAATTACTTTCTCTCTATGCCTTAGTTTTCTCACATCTAGAGTAAAATAAATAAAAATTACTTTGTAGCATTGCTGTGGAGGACTAAATAAGATGAACTTACCTGGAGAATAAGTATAGCACCTATTATATAACTATAGTTTATTAAATATTATTTGATGTAGCAAAAGTACTTTTATTATTTATTTTTGGTTGTGATGGGTCTTTGTTGCTGTGCGCGGGCTTTTTCTGTTTGTGGCGAGCGTGGGGCTACTCTTTGTTGTGGTGCGCGTGCTTCTCACTGTGGTGGCTTCTCTTGTTGCGGAGCATGGGGTCTAGGCGTGCAGGCTCCAGTAGTTGCAGCACACAGGCTCAGTAGTTGCAGCAAGTGGGCCCTAGAAAAGCAGTCCCTAACCTTTTTGGCACTAGGTACCAGCTTCGTGTAAGACAGTTTTTCCACGGACTGGGGGTTTGCGGGGGTGGGAGTAGGGTTCGTTCAGGCGGTAATGCGAGCCATGGTTCAGGTGGTAATGTGAGTGATGGGGGGAATATTTCAGGTGGTAATGTGAGCGATGGGGAGCGATGGGAAGCAACAGATGAAGCTTCGATCACCTGCTGCTCACCTCCTGCTGTGCAACCTGGTTCCTAACAGGCCTTGGACCCGTACTGGTCTGAGACCCGGTGGTTGGGGACCCCTGCCCTAGAGCGTGAGGGCTTCAGTAGTTGTGGTGTGCAGGTTCTAGGGTGCGTGGGCTTCAGTAGTTATGGTGCACGGGCTCATTAGTTGTGGCTCACGGGCTCTAGAACACAGGCTTAGTAGTTGTGGTTCAGGGGCTTAGTTGCTCCGTGACCTGTGGGATCTTCCCAGACCAGGGATCGAACCTGTGTCTCTTGCAATGGCAGGAGGATTCCCAACCACTGCACCACCAAGGAAGTCCCCAAAGTACTTTTAAAAAGAAAGAGGAGTATCATAATCATAATCCCTAACTTAGCATCTGCCTCATTTTTCCTATATTTATGATATGCTATTTTATCCCCTGTCCCCAAGACATTTTCTGACCATGGCACATGCAGAGCCTAACTCCCATGCCAGAAGCAAAATAATAGTTTACTGAAGTTTGCCTTTACTGGAATATATGTATTCTGCAACAGCAAGAGGTCCTTGACTTTTTCTCTGACTCTTTATATACAGTTATAGGAGAATATAAATGCCCATCCTACCCTTGTTATGGCAGCATATCACATATTTGCATGGTGATACTATTCCTTAGACTAAGTATTTTAGGGTATGTTTGGGTTGATTCCTTTCGCTTTACTACTACATTTACAAAGCAAGTATAATTATAGTATTGAGATTTTTATTGGCAGAAGCATTCACTGTTAATCAAATAACATTGAAAAATATGTTTTGTATCTGTGCCCTGAAAAGACTATATTGACTTTCTTCTTGTGTGTGTTTGTTTTCCTACACTTAGAACAAGCCAAGTTTCCATTGTTTCTTTGAATAAAGTCCCTTTATCCTGGCCCCTAGAAAAGAGCAAAATTACTGCTAATTTTTATGGTTCAACTTTTCAACCTATCCAGTTGCAGTTGAAATAAATCTCATATAGAATCTGATCCACAAGTTGATTCCTTTACATCAATAAACAAGTCTTTGTTTCATTCTCTATGTTTGACCAGATTTAACCTGTTCTTCTTTAAAGAAAAAAATCTGGGGCAACTTGACCCCTACCATAAGCTGTCAAGATGAAAAATCCACACTGTAATGTCAATTTGCAATGCTTGTGGTTCAAAGAAGATTTGTGGCACATGTGATTTATTTTCAATCACCTAAGATTTAACAAAGAAACTATACTGTAATTAATCTCAAAAAAATCGAGAGGTAATTTATTTTTACAAATTTTAGTTGAACAGCAAAAGCATGTCATTTCTAAAGATGCTATTAGGAAAAACAATAACACAACAGCTATTGAAGTGTGTATAGAGTGAATATTTTAAAATCACAAAGAAAAAAAGCAACACCTGAGGAAAAACTAATACAGATCTCTACAGACATTTTGGTATGATGATTTCATGATGTTAAATAAAATGATTTAACATCATTTTAAAATGATTTTAAATGATTTCATGGATGTTAAATAGATGGAAGTGATGTATAACATCTTTTCAGGGCTTTTATTATGCGATTAAGCTCCTTTTTCAAATGCATGTATGTCATCCTATTGAGTCCTTCTAATAGAGATAATTTTAATGCAGATTTTGGTTATCTCAGTAAGGAACTTAACAAAAATAAATTAGTTGAAGTGAAAATTCAGCGATGTTGGGATGACTCCTATGTTTCAAATGCTCTGACACTTGCTCAACTTCAGCAAGTGATTTCTTGCAATTTTCAGCATCTTTAGGAAAATCTACTTTAGAATTAATCTCCTAATATTCACTTTTCAGCTGTATTCTATTCAGAATCAAACCTGTTAGACCTGCCTTCTGCTGAGTAAGTCCTTTGCTTCCTTACTTACACAATTTTATTTTCTTAATGATAACATCTATGATTGCAAATTGCGCCTGACAAATTCTTCTTAAGGTCTTTTCCCTTGTTTTCCTGCAAAACCAATTTAGTCTTGTTTTAACTATAAAACCTAACTTATTAATCAACAATTCTTGTTAAGTGCAGAAATATTCTATTACCAAAAATCCATGTATGAATTAATTATTTTTACTCTTTTATTGCAAGTATATAATCATTAAATAGTTGGATGTGTTTTAACTGGTATTGAAAGACATCTAAGATACAATGTTAAGGCAAAAAGTGAGTTAGAAAATAGTGTGTTTTTATACTTACAGCCATGTGTATAAATATATTTGAACATGAGCGAATAATGTTAAAATATGTTAGTACATACATGGAAAAAATCTGCCATAAAATGCAGAAAACTTAATAATATTCCTTTCTTAAGTGGGATCGTAGTGAACATTCATTTCTTATATCTGTATGTGTTATTTTTGGCAAATGAGGTTTTATTTTGTTTTGATTTCTTATAATAAAACATGGGAAAAAACCAGAAGCATGTAAATCCACATATTAACAATGACTAGCTTCAGGAGATATGATTATAGGCAATCTTAATTTTCTTCTTGGCTGTGTTTAATATACATGTTAATGAATAAGAGTTATCAGTTTAGGCAATGCAAGGTAGAATCATATTAATGGACTAAAGTTTAAAAACTCCCTCATTTATGGTACTTATAAAAACATCTCATTCTTTATACACTTCTTCTTTGTAAATATGATTTTACATATATGGTTAATTTTATTTTAATGAAATTTATTTATTAATAAACTGCCTTAAATGTGTGAACATTGTTAAATCACCAAACCAAAGGTAATACATCACAGCTAAGTTATTGCTTGACTTTCTCAAAAACTTCTCTGGTTGATTGCCTGGAGATTAGCAATTAAGTAAGATTTTTTTTTAAATTATATTTTGGTTCTTTATTTTCCTTACCTTTTGTCCTTGTGGTTATGCCGTTTTTTTTTTTTTTATATAGGGTCACAGGTAATGACAGTAAAATAACAATATACTGCCTTTCATATACAACAGGGAAAAGACATTAGGAAGATTAGTTTCTATTTATAAGAAACATTGAAACCATAAAAGAATAAAAAATCATATTCAGTAAGCCCTTGTTTTAGATATGTCTTTCCCCTACATTGCAATGTGCTGAATCACTCTTTCTTATGAACCACATGAATATTTAGGTTTCATTAATTTATTTTAAAATTCCCTGTTTTGTTCCTAATTATCCTCTTAATTTTTCTTACTATTATTGTCTCTTTTTGCTTCTTCAGTCATTGCCAGCAATATTTAAGGTCTCTGATAGTTAATGGTAATGTCAGAGGACATTTTCTGGATCCAAGCCAATCATAACATCTTTCAGTAATGTTCATATATATCAAGCTTGCCAGCTACTTACCAGTGCATAACAGAAGATAAATGTACACTACTGTACTACCAAGGATAAAAGAATCCAAGCCATCTGACTGCTAGCAGCCTAATTTTTACATAGCTGTTTACAATTCTCATCATGTTATAGCAATAGAATTTATTAATCCTTCTGACATTTTTCTCTTTGACAGCTTCTCAGCTTCTGTTATATCCTTCTTGGATGGGTAAGTACTATATGCTATTCTGAAACTGAGTCAAGTTTTGTATGTTGAGACTGTTTTAGACACTTAGTCTACTAAAGTGTAACAACTTGGATTTAACCCTATCAAAGATAAAAAAAATAGGGCTCAAGGGTTCAAGAAAAGTGAAATGAAGAAAAGTGAATTCAGAGATGTCATTGCAATGGAGCCTTTCAATATTTTTAACTCAGAGTGGGTTAAACTATAACTTACATTATAGTTTCTACGGGCAGGCCTTAGCATTTTACTCCAAATGGAAAACATACTTTTAAGACAGCTACATTCTTTCAAGAATATTCAAATGGTTTGATTTAGGAATATTTTTGCTATAATATTTTGAATTTTACATCTTTTTAACTCTACATTTTCAAATTAATTTCAAATCATTAATAATTAGTTAAAACCACCAATTCAAGGTGATATTTGTCTCTTTATTGTGTATTACATTTTATTTAATTACTATTAAATAAGATTTGAAAATATATATTATATACGTTAAATACAAACAGTAAAAACAGAACAAAATTATTCAAAGGATGTGTGTGTGTGTGTGTGTATGTGTGTGTGTGTAGATCCACATACTAACAATGACTAACTCCAGGAGATAGAATTATAAGCCATCCTAATTTTCTTACTTCTTATATATAATACTTTTATTTATATATACAAACACCTGAATTTATCATTTATTAGAGCCAAGCTCTAAACAAGGTTATGCTGCTAGAATCTATAGCAAAAAGGAGAGAAAATATTTAAATTCTGTTATTCCCTTTGTCCAGTAAAAGAAATCAAGTATTTTGTTTAATGTGGACAGATACATTTCTTTATGCCAGTGAATCCAGAAGCAATTCAGGCATATAAAATATATTAGTTAGATTCATGTTGTCAACCATAAATTTACCCAGAAATTTTATTCAGATGTGTAATTTATATTACCCATCTGATCGGATCTTTGTCTGATCTGTTGCTTGAAAATTGAAATCCTATCTTAGTTTTGTCTTAAGTTAGTCTCTTAAGTTAATGAAAATTTTGTTATATAAAATAAAGATGATATGGTTTCATGTTACTTCCTCATGATCTAATTTGATACATTTAGTTTAAAATTTTAAAAGGAAAATATAGTTATGAGATGATCTCACTCAAATTTCAGGTGTTTCACACTTTTGTCAAGTGATAAATGCTGTTTCTGTTATGATTATTTAAAATTTTGAGATGAACAACTAAAGCAATATACTCTTGTATTATTAGAGAAGGATCCATGATCTTTAGACATTGACATTCTTCTGTGAAAGTTTTGGAATATGATTACATGTTTCCTCAACTATTCAGATGTTTTCTATCATATTTCTTCAAAGATGTAAAACAAAGTGTTAATTCCTACACATGTAGGAAAAATTCAAACATGTTATGCATTTTGTACATTTGATGCAACTTAGAATCTGTTTTAACCTTAGAAAGGAACTTGTTTGAGATAGTATAATTCTTCACCATCTTATTAGAAAGTCATAGTATTTGTCTAAAGTATTTTGAACACAGGTGTGGCAGTTGCACAGGGTTACACAGGATAAGAAGGGAGTGTTGGTGATTTTTATCTCTGTGTCTATCCGATTTCTTGTGGAGTCTTTTGTCTGATGTAGTTTAACTCAAAATCATTGCTATATATAGCCAAATTGTGTAATTTCCCAGAGATTCAGAAAACTGGTAAGTAACCAATGGAGAACCAATTAACTAATGATTAATTTTCACATACGTTCTTATTCATTAAAAAAATGGGGGAAGAAAAGAAAAATATGGTATACTCTAGATTCATCAGTTTCAATCTGTTTTTATGGTATACAGTAAAGTTCTAGAAAATGCCACAAGGTTAAAAAAATTTGATTTTTATGTCACTAGTCTTTATTAATGACTATCAGAGATCCTTTTAAAGTCAGTGTTTATTTTAAATTTTCAGTAATTTACAAAATAATGTTTTATATTCATGTCATTAAAATGACATTTCACCAAGAGCAACTCCATTTCCCCAAATTAGCACATCCTCATATTTTCTTTCTGAAGTCACATAAATGAATTAAATATTTTGTAACTGTTGTTATCTCATGCATGGTAGAAAAGTTTGGACCATTGCTAATAATAATTATTAGTAATTTTATATACATATATAAATCTATGTATAAAATTTATGTAAAAAATTACTGCTTGATTATTCCTCATAAGATGTTAGACCAGAGAAAGTACAGACCACAAAAGATAGCTCTGGAAGTGACAGTAACAGATTTAAAGCATTGGATTACCTGGTTTTGTAACACTTATTAATAAATAAAGATTAATTTCAGAATATTATTAGGATATCTATAATTCTTTCAAAATTCAACTACATAGAGCTTCACAGTTTGAGGAGGGTCAGTGGTGTCGAAGAGGTCATAAAAAGGTTGTTGCATCTCACTCTTCACACATCACGAATTCATGATTTTAAGAGAATTATTAATTGTTGGGGTGCTAATTTTCCATTAACTATTTTAAATTGTAATTAATGACAAAGTGTATATTTTGAATCATAATGGAAATATTTCATATTTTTTAAAAATCCTATATATGATGAAAATCTATGAAAATTTATTTTTATTGAGGTTTGGATTTTTTCAGCATCTTATAAAAGTCAAATTTATAATGTATGGGTGCTTTGTAGAACAAGTACATCTCCAGATAAAGGAAAAACTTACATATACTTACAGAGGCCTCACTTCCCTAAAACCCCAAAGCATCTTGACTCTCTTTTGTATTACTCTTTTAATTTTTACCTAGATCATTTAAGATATACAGATACACAATTTGCAGACATGCAATTTCATAAATACTTTCAGAGATGAGAAATTGAATTACATGCTGTTTACATATTTACCAGGGAACTTTATTGCAGTCATTATATTTTATTTTTTTATTCTCTGGACGATTTTAAAAGATTATAATAGCATTTTTAAGTATTTAATTGTGAATTTCTAAAGAGCAGTGATAAACACGGCAACATTAGTTTTCTGATATTCTCAAAATTCAAAGAATAATAAAAGCCAATTTCCTTAGTCAATTGTTATATAAATTACTGAATAAGTATTGTGTGAGGCTATCAGTGTATAAAATTGTTTTAAAGACCTGGAACATGAATTCAACCTCAATGCAGTATATATGTCTCCATATTCTTCTCAAGAAGCAGAACCTGCCTATTATCAGCATATACAGAATATGGTGGACGTATGTTTTTCATATGAACACCATATCTCTTCCACTAAAATAACCCAGTTCATTCCACGTATGTCAATAGGCAGGGGCCCAGATTGCATCCCTTCATAACCCCCCACACCATAATGAGAGACATATAATTCAGGTCTCATATATAATTAAAGCTCACTGTACTGTTGGTCAGACAGATTGGTTTAGGGATGTGTGAATAATCTGTTAGGTCAGGTTAGGTTACTGCCTTTGTCCCTATTTGCTACTCTGAAGGAACAAAGTAAAGGAAAGCTGAGATATGAATAGAAACAGAGTCACTATGTCATTGTTTGTGACCTAAAATCTTTTCAGTAACATCTGCCAGTATATTCACCTTTTTAAAAAACGCATTCTTATTTTGAGAATGATTCTTGATAAATGCATTAAGAAATATTTACTTAGTGGGATATATTTTGGGATTTCCAGGTCATTCATTTTCTGTGATGGCCTTGATAATAGTATGTTGGCTGAATCCAAATTTTGTTGTGTGACCAGGATCTAGACTTTCCACAAAATTTATTGAATTAGGGGAAAACGAGGTATTTACATACATATTTTTTACAGTGTGAATGTGTATTTGTGTGTATGCACACGTGTTTAATTTTTTGGGAGATAAGTTAATTACTAAGAAAAGACTATAGCAGAATTACGTTTTCAATCTTTTATTGACATCTAGAGAATAGACCACAGCTTCAGACGTTTAACTATTCTAAGGACTCTGGATCTGTTTTTCATTGTCTTTTAGGATCTTTGGAGAAGCTGCATGCATAGAGTCTTATATGACCTGAAGCAGTGCTCCTTTCCCCAATGAAAATGAATAGTTTTCATTCTATATACTGCTTGTTTCATTCTATATATTGCTGGTATGCATAGCTAAGTATGCCCTGTCTCCTGCTGCCATCCTTATTTCTTCAGTTCTTGAGATCACTGATGGGAGAAAAGGACAATTACTAAATGACATCTACAAAATGCTAAAGTGCTCACCCATCCATAAGATTCTTCTATTTACTGTCCTTATTATTTACGTTGATATTTACTTAATCTAGGATGTACACTCTTAACATATGGGGTGATTTAATAAGACCATGGAAATAAATATTATCCACTGTTCTTTCTTTCATTGAATTACATGAGATTAAGAATATCTGGGCTAAGGTTTCCACATAAAATGTTATAACATCTTTCGATGTACTCTTTTAAAATATACAGTAGAAGATGCCACTGAAGCATGGTATGCTGTATATTACCAGTGGAATGGACTTGTGCAATTGAGGATATGGTTTGAACCCTCTGGCAAGCACCATGCTTTTTTTTTTTTTCAATCAATTTTACGTTATCAAATGTCTTGTGGTCACTTTAAGACAAAAACACAATCCCGATATGGTAAAATTTAAATGACTAACCCCATGTTAAAGTCAAATGCTGAACCTAATTTAAAGTTATTTCCCCTTCCTTCTTAGGGAACTTGAAATGAAAGGCAGAGCAGTGATTCTTCACCTTTTCCAGCTAGCAGTCCCTCAGCTTTTTAGCCAAGAACTCTTGAGTCTCCATGGTCAAAGTAGAAGGATGAGGAGAGAAAAGCAGATAAGAGCATTTTAATGATGAATTCAGTCCTTCTGGGCCAGATTCATTGCTCTTGTCAAACTTTTTTTTTCTTATGGACCATTTCTGTGGCTCTCATTGCTGGCCCCCTTTCCTTGGTATGGTCAGGGTCTCTCTTCATTTGTTTGTTCTAACTCAACCTCCAATGCTGACATAATGCATATCGGCCGCTTTGGCTAAGGCCCTAGAAGGTCATCCTTTTGGACAAGATGCCTTATTATGTGAGTACAGGCCAGTCCTCCTATTGCTAGATCCACACTTAGTACATCAGCTTCTTAATTTTTGACGCACCATCAGGGCACATGATGTGATTTTGCACCTGCGACCTTCTGCTATTTCCCTTTTAGCTTTCTCAAGCATGGGTCAAGAACCGTTCTCAGTGTCACACCCCCTTCAGTGACACATGTAAGATTCCTTGACTGGTCTGTTGAAGTTTCTCTCACCAACTCAGGATTAGTTTTACCCTCCACTTTTTGAAGTATGGGTGTAGGAGGGATTATGAGAGAGGACAGAGTATACGATTCAGTATTCCGCTCTCTCCAAAGAAATATTCTTCAAATATTCTGTCTTTATTTTCCAACTCTCAACCATTTGCATCATTGATGTAACTGAGGGAATTCATTTTAATTATCAACTTGAATTTCTATAAATGATCCATCTATTATGTATTGGTGACTAGGCAAAAATTTTATTTTTAACATGCTGTTATATTAATTTATATTCTAGAATTTTGTTTCATATTTTAGAATTTCCTTCAACTAACTAATGCGTGTCCTAAGGTCATGAACTGTGACTTTTATTCCTTTTATTTTTCATATTGGTCCTGACACAGATAAGTCATCATTAACTCTTTTTGGATGGATAATTGAATCAGACTTTAAAAAGAGAAAAAAGAAAGTTGGGAGCTAGATCCTGAATGGGGAAAACCTAAATCATAGATAGAAAATACAAATGTTGATATCAGTAGAGCCTAATTGGAGTAGTACTTCAGAGGAAAGATAATATATAAAGCACTTTCATATTTAAAACATGTCACAAATTCTTCGACACACCTCCCATCAGGCCAAGTCTATGTCCACTCCCCTTGAGCCTAGAGATGGTCTTTGTGACCACCTCAATGAATACACTACAAAAGTGATAGTGCCTTACTCTGTCTGAGGCTTGATTTTAAAAGTTCATGTAGCTTTTGTAGGTCTCTCTTGGGACACTTGCTTTGGGAGGCTTTAGCAACCAAAAATCTAGCAGTTCTGAGGACACCAGGTAGAGAGAGAAATCAAGACAGTTGGAATGGAAATATTTCATTTTAAGCCAAATTTGGAGGAATTATGAAGCAGTTGGGATTTGCTTTGTTCACCAAACAAAAAAAAAAAATCTCATTTCAGACTCTGAACTCTGCAAAGTATTTTCAAATAAGGTTACAGATTCCAGTCAAAGATCGAATTCAAGATTGGCCTTTGTTAAGAATCAAGAAAGATCTAAGTTCATGTTTTACAAGCCCTCTTAAAGAGACAAAAAGCCTTCTAAGCATGCTAAGACTGTGCTTCACAGATACTGTCTGTAAACAATAGGACATCAAGGAATTTTAAGTATTTTCCCCACAGCAGCTTTAAAAGTATCCCAAGATAGAAAAGAGCTTTCCCAAAAGATATTTCTGATAGTGTATTTTCTCTAATAGGAAGAACTATAAATCAATTCACAAAAAACCCACATAATTTTAAAGAAATTTTATCAGATGAGACTAAAAGGACAGAGACAATATAAAATTAAAAGAAGACTTAGACTCGAAAATTTCCATGGGCTGGAATCAGGCTGAGAAAATATTCAGATTCAAACACCAATTATTTCTCTAAAAAAAGAAGGATGACTCAGAAACCAAAATCAGGACCCAGAAGGCAGAGTTGTAGAAAAAACATTTCTAGGCAATAAAACTAAGCCATTATTAAGAAACTGGCAACAGATACCCAGCTGGATTTCAGAAATACTATGAATCAGTGACTCTGTTTGTCTCCCATTTGATATATTTTGAATGCGCGTATATAGAGCAGTCATCCCATACCTGAGCCACCAGTATATGTTGGCTTTATGGTGGGGAGATAACTTGTCTATTCAGTTCACAGGTCTTAAGACTGAGAGAAACAGTAATGAAGAAGCTGTACTGAAAGAACAACAACCAGAGAGCCTCATATGTGCCCAAATCTGATTTAGACAAGTTGCTGCAACTTGGACCTGAGTCTGATGCTATAGTATAGGATATGAGATATGTGGGGGTCTTGGGAGTGAGTGGGTGTGTTTTACATGTAAAAAGTGTAAATACTTTGTGGAAAGAAGGTGGACTGTGCCTCCAAGTTCTTTGACACTCAACAGTTCAAGAAGTGGGGGCCTGTATGCCTGCTCTCCCGGAACCTGGACAGGATGTTGTAACTGCCTCATAAGATAGAATGTAGTAGAAGGAATGCTGTGTGACTTTGGATAAAAATCCGTGCAGCTTCTGCCAGTTTTTCTAGGGACATTTGCTGCAGAAGACCATCAGCCACCATATAGAAAACCCAGCTACCTTGAGGCTACCACGTGGAGATATCAGGTGGAGAAACCATATTTAAAGAGAAGTGATGACCAACCAGCAACCCCAGTTGTCTGGCACTCACTGTTTGAGTCTTTCAAGCTACTCAAGTGTTGAAGTCTTCAAGATAACCCCATCCCTGACACGAGACACTGTGCAACTACTGCATGGGAAACTCAAGTCAGGGGAGAACTGACTGAGCCCACTGAAGTGCTGGATTCATGAACAAATAAATGATGCTGCTGTTTTCAGCCACTATCTTGGGCTGCTACACAGCAACAGATAGTCAGAACAAGAACTATAAAATACTGAGAACTTTTTTTCCTTTAGAAAATACATGAAAAATTAACTAGTTGTAGACTTTATTTTACCAATATGGTTTAGATCAAGATTCCTGATAGCAGCGCTATGGACATTTGAGGCCAAATAATTTTTGTTACTGGGTGCTTCCCTGTGTTTTATTGAATGTTTAGCAGCATCTCTGCCCTGTTCTCACTAGATGCCAATGGCACATAATCCTTCTAGTTGTGACTACTAAAAATGTCTCCAGACATTTCCAGAAGAGGCAAAATCACTCTTGGTTGAGAATCACTAGTTTAGATAAATTTAAGGGAAGAATGGTAGGAGAAAAATAAATCCTGGGAAAGAAAAGAGTATGGAAAAAAAAGAGTATGAAACTTTCTAGCCTAAATAGCAAATAATTTATATCAAGTCCTCTAATAATAAACCATAAAGTAGAGACACTATTGAAACAAGCGTATTCTAGAATCAGATGTTCTGTTTGCAAAATCTTCAAAATATCCATGTTGTCCATACTTGTGTAACTACATAGGATTAGAGGCCCATTAAGTTATGGGGTTATTGAGGTTCACCTTGACTAATTGTTTTATTTGTTTCTGGCAATTTTGTATCTCTTATTTCAGGCTTCAGCTGATTTTTCATGTTATTTTCTATTGTTTCAGTAAAAAAGTACTTTTAGAAACTAATGGCTTTCCAAGAGATGAGTTTTGTCCCTCAGATAACCCCATAATTTAGCATTTCAAGCTTTTAAAATACTTATCAAGAAACAGTTGCTAATTGAAACCAATGAGCTATGCTGTACATTTCTGACAGCATAATGTACCTCTTCAAATTTTGGTAATAATAATTGCATGGCAACTTACAATTCAGAAAGGAAACACTATCAGAATTTTTAGCCATGAAAAAAAAAGGATTAGGGTTTGGAGTGAGGGGACATTAGATTTTAGTAAGAATCCTTGTTTTCTCCTGTAGTGTGAATATTTTAAACTATTAACACATTTCTGGTTTTTCACTTTTATAGAATCCATATTCTTATATAAGCCATTTAAGAATGGGTGTTAGTTATAAAGCAGAAACTAACACACCATTGTAAAACAATTATACTCCAATAAAGATGTTAAAAAAAAAAAGAATGGGCTCTGTGTAGTCTGTTGTAATTTATTAGAGTTGTTTCAAACTTTTCTTTCTGAACTAGGGTTATTACGATAATTATAATTTCTAGTTTTCCTTTTTTTTCTAATTGTTTAATCATCCAGAAGGAGGTTGGTTGGCCAAGAAGACAGTGAATGCGTTCATTTTGTTTCCATCTTGGGACCAATAATACTGCCATTGTTTCCTAACGATTCTGTTTCTAGTGTTGATTGTCATAAGCAGTAAGAAACCATGAGAAAGTTAGTGGAAATTCAGTTTTACAATTGGACAGTGAAAATCTATCACCAGAACAATGAAGACAGCTCAGGGTGTAGTTTATAGTGCTAGGAGGTGAGAAGCATTAACTACATGTTTAATGGGCAAGGGATCTCCTATGCTCCCAATGTAGCATCATGTTTCTACTGGAAGTCTAAGTAAGCTAGTGCCTCATAATATTCTGGACTTAACTTTCAAATATACAAGACATTATCTTTTTCTTGGTAATTGGCATGTCACTATTATAAGACATATGTCTGTCATCAGTTGACAGCTACCACTTATCAGAGGGATAGGACATTCATTGCACAGAGCATTCAAATAGATTAAATAAATTTTCTTCTTTTTACAAAACTTTACATGGTGCGATGACATGTAAATTGATTTGTAAACTATTCATAACTTCCAGATGGGTTTACCTCTTTCATTTTTCAGGAAGGAAGGACTTGTCAAGTTGGATTGATCTGGCATGCCAGTACATTAGCCCTTCTGTAACTGATTTTCATTTTAATGTTACTCTCTTTTTTGCAAGGGCAAGATGCTAAATGAGATGAGATAATTTACATTTTGTCACATTTGCTTTCAAAGATTAATGTACACCAACAAGAGGAATCAAAAAGATAATATTAGGTAGAGCGAAGTTATGAAGCAAAGGCAGTAAGTTACTATTGAAAAGCAAAATTAGATGGTATGTTGTTTATTAAAATGGTTTCTTATCATTTATTCAAAATAAATGAACAGAGCAGTAATACCTAAGAGCTTACATTTTGAAATGTGGCAGATTTGAGAATGAAACCTAGATCTGCAGTCTTATGGTCCTGTGATATTCATTTACTTCTCCAGTGCTTTTATGTTCACACATACACCAAAAGGAACAAGGGCAACTCTTTAAAAGGTTTTGTGTATGAATGAACATCCCTAAATCAATTTAAATATTATTATTAATATTATTGTTATACTTTTTAAAATAAAGGGACAATTTATATATTGATTATTATATATAATCGATAAGGTTCAACTCATATAATGACATAAATTATCATGTGACTTATGGTGGAATTCTTACAACTTCACGGTTATTTCTCAAATGTGTCATATGATCGGAAATGATACTGAAAATTTTTTGTTCACTTTTGCTTGCAGCTGTCTTATTCTGACTCATAACATACGTATATTACTTTAATAGATTCTCAAATGATGCCTTTCTATTTCTCCTTCCTTTTCTTCTCTCCCTCCTTCCATTCTTCCTTTCTTCCTTTCTCCCTCTCTCACTCCCTCCCTTACTCCTTCCCATTCACCCTGTATATTTACTGAAGATTTAATATGTGTCAGATACAGAGATAGACCCTGCAAACATAACACTGAGAACACTGGAGCATTTGTTCCCAAGGTACAACCCCTCTAATAGAAGCAGAAAAGTCATGACATTAAGAAGAATTAAATACTAACCTGTGTGTGGCAAACAAACAAAAAAATATCACAAAGGAACAAGACATTGATTATGTTTTCTTTCTGTGTTTACTTCATTCCCCAACTTGTCCATACCTGGAATATATATTGTTGCACCGTTTAATGGATGTCTATAAGGTGTTCTTTCTAACAGAAATTTAGTTCTGTTGTTTCAAATATGAAATTTCTATAATGGTTATGATGACTCACAGATACAGTATAACCTAGTCACTGTGTGTACTCACTATGTGTATCTTTCATAGTCTGCTTCTACCGTAACTGTCTAACGTTATTTTGTATGCAAAATATCGAAAAATCTTTATTTTTATTTAATTCTGTTTGGCTTATATTTTGTTCTGACCTCCTGTCATAGATCACAGTAGATCACAGTACTTTTGAGAAAGTAGGGCTCAATACCTTAATAGATCAGTCAATAAATGATGAAATGAATGAATAAACACATGATTGATGAACTGAATGATTGGCTGACTGAATGAGAACCATATGGCATATTTTTCTTGGTGTTCTCTGTGCCTAGAATATCTTTTCTTATGTATGTACATATCCCAGGCTTCAGTTTCCTGCTATTTCATTCTCCTTTGATCAAATCAGTTGATAATGCCATCCTAATAAGTTATTGTTTATGTTAAACATTTTTCTATTAAATCCTTTTTGACATACCTTATGCCAATGTTTTCTTGTTTCATTTCCATGCCTTCTCAGATAGCTAACATGTAGAGAATCATCCATTGCATGCCTTCATCAATATTTTGATAAAACTATCTTTTTCTAAAGCCTAGAGTCTTCCAAAATTTACATATATATGTATATACACAAGTATATAGATATATATATTTCTATATATATATACACACACATATATGTGTGTGTGTATATATATATATATATATATCTCTACATAAGCTCGTGTGTGTGTGTTTTTGTATACATGCATCCCTTTATAGTGGAGGTACATGATCTTAAAATCCCATAAATACTAATATATTTAATAGGTGTTCCCCCTTATAAGCCTGTGGCTATAACAAATGTATGTTTTATTATGTGATAACCTAAGAATATGAATTAAAATTTTCAGAATAAGATGATATATCCTCAGAGAGTAGGGTCAACCTAATGCTTGTTGGTTTAAATATTTGACAGCTGTTCGAACATATTGTCATTTGGAAGGGGAAAAATGAACCAGTTCATCAAAATCAACAATATTCACAGAGGGAGTTGTATAGTGTCAGAGCTACCTTTAAATTAAATGTAGCCTTAAAGAAAAAAAATCATTTAAACCATCTATTGTACAAAAGAAGACACTAGTTAATGGCAACCCGCTTATCTTCACCAGAAGCAGAACTGCTGAATGTAATACCATGCATGTCATTGTGTGTGTGTGTGTGTGTGTGTGTGTGTGTGTGTGTGTATTGTGTAGCCTTATATATTTTAGTGGAGCATTTCACAGTAATTAACTCGAATGAAAACTTGTTCTACACAGATTTTCAGAATAAATAGTTGGCAGTTACATATGGACTAAACTGTTGCACTGCTAACCTTTTAACAAAATCTCTTTCCATGAAACAATTTTATTAATGCTCATTATTACTCTCATGGTGGGACGGTGGCTTTTCATTTTTCGATTTAATGACTGTAGATCAATATGTATTGGGTCGTGGAAACATACAGACTCTGTTGGGGATGGGAATCAAAGTAGGAAAATATTGTCTACAGCTGGCAGCTACCATTTATGTGAAAACTCAAGGGAGTTTTTCCTTCTTGATACCTGGATAGAACCGGTATACTCCATCCACATTTCTTTCAAAATTAATTTTGTTTATGTTGTGGCTAAAAGGTGAAAATCTGAAAAACACTATGTTCTGTTTCCAGTTTTAATGATTAATGATCAAAGAAAAATCCAATTGTCAAAAATAATAATTTTGCCATGAGTCACAGTGACACCAGATGACAAAGAAAGCTTTATCAAACTGGAATTTTAACTCATGAAATGTTGGACACAACTGCATCCTCCAATGGCTCATTTATTCTGTGCTGATAATATATAGCCTAGAACATTGAATTCACTCAGGTTTAATGAGTTTTTGCTTTTGACATACACACTATGAAGATTTTTTTATTTATTGTGGTCAAGTATTGATTGCATTTTTCATGGATCAGGAACTGGTAAACATCTTAATTTTGAAAAACACTGTTTTGTTTTTCCTCTGCCATAATTTTATTTTTTCTTAAATTAGGGTATTATATTTTATTGATACAAGGTGAATAAGAATAAATTTTATATTTATACATTTCAAAAATATTTAAACTTTAAAAATCTTTGGATATCTTTTCAATATATAATGCATTTTTATTTTTTTATTCTCCAAACGTTTTTTCCTACTAAAATTTCAAATCTGTTTTTTAAAAAATTTTATAAGTGGATGAAGTAGGGAACTGCCACAAATTTGCAGTCTAAAGAACTTTATTTTATAAATGGGTACTTATACAATATGAGAAGCTATCTCTAGTTTATGACAATAAATCAAAATAGAAAACTTCTTCATTTAAAACTGTAGTATCCATTCCCAGGGCTGGGCAGGCTTCATGGGCATGTGACCTACGAATTTGAACAGGGTCCCACACTTAGAAGGACGCCGTTCTTGGTTTATGCCTCTGCTATTGCTATCTCGAAATTCTTAAAAATTTTTAACAAGGAGCCCCACATTTTCATTTTGTGCTGGGCCATTGAAATTATTCACTGTGCCCCAACACAGAGTAACATGGAAAATATCAAACTATCCATGTTTGTATAATTTGATATATTAGCAATTTTAATGTAAAAATACTAATTTAAATAACTAAATTTGTGAGGTGACAGACTATCTAGTTTCCTTTTTTTTTGCCTCCTCCTGTTCTTTATTCCAAATTAAAAGGTATCTTCTACAATTGGACAAAAATTTGTACTACTGAAATGAAAAGTAATAACCAATAACCGTATTTTCATGCGTATGACAGTGCAGTGACCATCTACGCACAAAATTTTGAGTTCACATTTTTGACTACAGTTGACCCTTGAACAATGTGGGGTTGAACTGTCTGGGCCCACTTACACACCAATTTTTTTCAATAGTAAATACTACAGTATTTACCAAGGTTGGCTGAATCTGAGAATGCTGAACCAAGGTTGGTTGAATCTGAGGTTCTGATGAAACTGCAGATACAGAGAAACCTTGGATAAAGAAGGCTGAGGACCAACTATAAGTTATGTTTGAGCATGGAGGGTTGGTGCCCCTAACCCTCTTGTTGTTCAAGCATCAACAGTATTTCCAAATTCTGTGATAGACCTGCTTTGGTACCTTTCCCATTTTCTCTTTATTAGGCCAGTATTTCTATCTCCCAGTTATTTTGAGTGGTGAATGAAGCTGATTTAAGACAGAACGCTTTTCCTGGAAGTGGAGCCAGAGACAGTGATTATGAATACGTTTTGAGAAATTGCTTTCTAGAAAGATTACATAATGTCGTATTGTCCATAGTAGATGTACAAGATTATTTACCACAACTTTATCAGCAGAGAGTTAATGTGAAAAGGGAATCCAATCACTGGTGTCCAATTTGATTGTGAAAAGCAGCAGCTCGTTTTTAATTTAATTTACTGTATCAGCGATTAATGAAGTTGCAAGTTTTTTCATTTATATGTTGGCTGTTCCTATGCCTGTTTTGCTTTTTCCATTGTAGTGTAAGTTGGAATTACTATTGTTTATTGTCTATAAAAAACAATGATATCATAAGCATAACCTTTATTTGAAGTAAAGTTTTACCAAGGTCAGTGATTAATAATTCTCAGTTGACACTAAGATCAGAAAAAAAATGGACTCAACTTGCAGAATTAGGACCTTTTTGTCCATATGTATAAGAAGTTTACACCAAATGAGAATATTAACACAGAAATAGATAAAGTGAGATTCTAAAATTTCTGTCTCTACTGATGTGTATATATGTATACACACACACACACACACACACACACACACACACATATACATACATACCTGTCTCTTTGACAGTGTTTATAAGTAGATCTGTGAAACTCTCAAAGTCTCTTTAAAGATCCAGGACCTGTAATCATGAATAACTCTTAAAAATATTCAGAATATAGTTTAATCATAAATCTTCTATGGCTGCTTGTGATAAAATAACCATCTCTTAGGGTTTATAAATATCAAGCTTTTTTAGTACCTCTGCCTGCAGGTATAAAAGTGACCCGATTCTCATACTTATTATTATCAATATGTACATATGCCGGATATGTAAAATATAATGACCAAAGGATGTTTCTGTCAGACAGAGACTTCAAAAGAAAAATATGGTCTGGTGCTTTTTTTCTTCCCACTTGTCATTTGGAGAGTCCAGTATGTTTCATGCTTTGGGAAATGTGCCAGTCCCTGAAACAGGAGACATATTGAGGTCCTTGCCTTATTTCCCTCGCTGCTATAGAACATATTATAAATGGAAAATTCATATCCTATTAGAAATAGCATAAAATAATCAAAGTTATTTTCTTAAGTGCTGAACAGTTCCCCGTAGAAAACTCTCCAAAACCCAATCTGTAAAACCCTATCCATCTTTCAAAAGTCCAATAGGTTTCCAATTCCCTTATGAAAACTTCCTTACTTCTCACTTTCCTTTGAGGTATGACAATTCTTAAAAGTGTACATCATAAAGTGTAGCATTTAATTATGTACCACTAATACAGCTGCTTAGCGGCAAATAAAACAATGCACTGTAGCTAGTTTAAGCAGAAACTAAGAGAGAGAGAGAGATCGTATAGTTTACAGAATCTTACAAGACACAAATATTGGTGTTCGAAGTCTATGTTGGCAGGAACAATGCTTCAGATACAGACAGTTCTGGAAAAGGCAACATTTTCCTTCCTCAGCCTCCAACAAACCCCAGAACAAAATTAAAATTCTCTCTGTTTGAATATGATTAGATGGGTCTGGAGGACATGCCAGCACTTTTCTATAAGAAAGGTTTCAAATTCTAATTCTGCTTAAAATTTGAGAAAGTGAGGCAATAACACAGGAAGTTACCTAAAACAAGAGGCTGCTCAGTGTAAATGAGGGAACACAAAATATGAAATATACTATCTCCCATGATATGATTGTTACAGCGTGTGTGTTTTTTTTGTTATTCCTAAAAGCATTTAAATCTTAGAAGTGTTAAGTCGTGTGCCATGCTTCTTCGTACAGACCTGGTGTCCTCTTTACCTGGATTCAAAACTTTGTTCCATTAGTGTGACTTTGAAAGAAAGAAAATTGATTTTGCTATCACCAATCAAATTAACTCATCAACAAATGTTGGATAATAAAATCTGTCTCATAGGGTGATTGTTAGAACTGAAGGAAACAGCTTAAGTTCCCAGGACAAATACTAGGTACTTTATAACCTTTGTTTCTTGTCTTTCTCCCTTATACATTATTCTATAAACATTTATCAATACAGTGATGAGCACATCAAATTTACTGAAACAATTGCTCTATTTTCTGCTATGTAGGCTCATTAATAAAAATTACAGAAGAATTTAGAACTTAGTTGTAGTAAACATGTTTTATCACCCATCATACAAAAACTCATTTCTACTGGTATTCAGCCTTCCCAATTCGTGTAGGAACCATAATAGGAACCAGAGGGGTCATTCCTACCTTTTCAGCCCAGCACAGCCAGAGGGCTGACCCATAACAAGTCGGGAAAGATGTTTTCTCCAAGCAGGGTGATACTTGTTCTCTAGGAATACAGAGAAGTTATTCAATGGGAGAATAACAATAATAAATTTTTAATAGTTTCTCTAAAAAAGTGAAATGAAGTAATTCAAGCAGAGCACTTATAAAAGAGCCTTGAATCCACTCAAAACTCAATAAATCTTAACTCTTACCATTGTCATTGTTACTTATGGAAGGCCATATTTACTGTAAAAGTCATACTGACCTTGGGGTGGTTTGACCAAACCATTTTCTCAAACATTTGCTTCTAGAGCTTCCTTGCTACTTGTTTTTTCTAAGTCTGTCATAAATTCTGAGAACTCCTGATATCCTTGCAATACTTAAATCCTTCATCTTAAATTAGTCTGTTGCTTAAAAAACAACTATGACTGATAAATATACCAAAAAATTTGCCTTTGAAATTTTAGTAATGAAGAGGCTTGAATTTCTTAATTAACTAGTTGAACTGTTTGGATTTTGTCTTTTAAAACAGTTAATCTGTCCATGACCAAAATGGAGAGAAGACACTGAAGAATACAATAGCAAAGCCTGGCCTCTATTTAAAATCCTGAAACAATAGAAACAATATATCATATTGAAATTCCTTACTTTATTTAAATTTTATTAAATCCCTTGAAAGACTTTCTATTGTATATTAATAAATTTAGTTTTGTTATTTTCTAGTTGTACATTACTGAAGAAGTTTCCTAATATCAATAAAGCTAAATTTTCTCACTTGTCAAAAAGGAAAATAATACTATTTTTATAAGATTTTTCTTTGGTAAGGATTGCATTAGATATTATATACAGTGCACTAAGTAATATTAGTTCTATATACAGTGCACTAAGTAATATTAGTTTTTTTAACCAAAAAGTTGAATGAACATTTACAATAACAAGGAAAGTCTTAGCTTTTTTATTTATTGAATCAGGCCAAACTAAAGTTGTAGTCATATAGTTTCTAGTTTAATCAAAACATCCCTTTCACTTCTGTCACTGTGGATGTAGATGTAGCTCTCTCCATATTAAAACTTGGGTTCACTTGCCCACATCAGTAAAGCCAGTCTACTGACACTGGGTTGTGGTAAAGAAAAGTGCAGCGTTTATTGTAAGGCACCAGACGAGGCGTCCGGAGCAGCTAATGCTCATAAAGCCCAAACTCCCTCCTGGGTCTCCAGGAAGCATTTTGAAAAGCAAAGTGAGGGAGGGGTGTTGCAGGGTGTGTGATCAGCTTGTGCACAGTTCTCTGGTGGTGTCACAGGGGTTAACATTATCAATCCTCAGGCTTCAGTAGACCTGGGGGCAATGTGCTCATGGTCATCAAGTACTTAAATTCTTCCACTTGGTGGCGGTTTTAGCATCTGTAAAATAACTCAGGAAATATGCATCTGATACTGTTATCTAGGTACAGTAAGCCCCCTACATATGAATGAGTTCCTTTCCGAGAGCACGTTTGTTAAGTCCTATTTGTTCGTTAAGTCCAACAAAGTTAGCCTAGGTACCCAACTAACAAAATCGGCTATACAGTACTGTACCACAATAGGTTTATAATACTTTTCACACAAATAATACATAAAAACCAAACAAACACAAAATATAAGGAAAACATTTTTAATCTTACAGTACAGTAACTTTGCAGACCCGTTAACTAATTTATGTGGTTGGACATGCAAATGTACATTCGCATCTTTGAAAGTTCGCCACTTGAAGGTTCATATGTAGGGGACTTACTGTACTTCAGAGAGGAGCTAAATATTTGGTGACTACCATATGGCTGATTCACTGTTTAAATTCTTACCAGTCCACCAGGCCCAGCTGCTATTGTTGTCACTACATGTTTACATCCTTTCAATCATTAATTTTTGAGCCAGGCTTTTGTGACTCAGGGGAGGCCTGGGAAACTACAGTTCTACTGAGACAGGTAGTGAGACAGGTAGAGGACGTGGGAGGAGGGGTCTCTCCTGGGAAGGCCCCATAGGGTCCTGCTCTGTTACCTTAACCTATTTTTATGCCTTTGTCAGTGTTTATTTTAAGTTCTACCTAGGAACAATAATATTAGAATGCCATCTCATTTAAATACGGTCAATTATTTTCTTTGAGAGGTATGAGGTTAAGGTATAGTGACATGGTTGTGAAAAGCTTCATTTTTCTTTACCTGAAGTCTCTATGTATATATTTACCTTACATTTAGTGGCCCAATATGCAAAGAATAATATTTGTCAATAATTTAACTTCTATATGTTTAGGTTTGTTTGTTGTTGCTTTGGAAATTGTTGCTTTGATTGTTGTTCTTTTTTTTTTTAATTTGGGAGAATTGTAAGAGTGGTTTGGCTATTTATCATAAAAAAATTTGGCTCTTCTAGAAACAATTTGCTTTTTCCTTGAGAAAAAATTTTGATTTGCTCTAATACTTTATACACCTGTACTAGATATGTGTATAAATATTTATATGATGCACAGTTTTCTAAATATTAAATTGACTTTACTTAATTACATGCCTGTCAGATACTACTCATCTGCCACCAATATGGGCACATTTATACAGGCGTACTTTAACTTTGCATTTTGTGTTTTTTATCTGTTTTTTTGGCTCTCTTCAGTGTTTCTTCACAGTTATTAGTAGGCATAAGAGAAAAATAATGGTTTGATCATGAATAAATAGCAAAGCAGAAAGCATATACATGGAACATATATATTAGTATACATATAAAATGAACTCTGCATTGGTAAATGTAATATGTTTAGTGACTTCAAACATATATATATATATATATATATATATATATATATATATATATATATATATATATATACTCTGATGATCCAAGTTGATATATAAATTATATACCCATTTATGGTGAAATTCTAATCAGAAATAGAGTGAATAGATAGAAAAATACATTTTCTTTTCCTTCTTGAAAGACATGGAAATAATACTCTCTGGAATACAAGAAACAATCTTAAGTGCTTATATTACTGCAGCATATTGATTTTCTGACTGTAGGATCCATCATAATTGAACAGTAAACTATCATATTTCCTTTGTGGCAGTGTTGTCTGAAGTATATAATTTAGAATTATGTATTAAATGAATTTAAATAAGTCCCTTGGATTTATTTATTTATCTACCTTATTTGAATTAAATTGACCTTCTGTATGCTAATGAGAATATATAGAATCCCTACTTAATGTTGAAGAATGATTAGAATTTTAACTTTTTTTGGAATATAAATTAATCCTCTAGTTAGTAAAAATGGAGAAGAATGTGCCTTGTTGCTCTGAAGAACTTAACAAAGAATGCTATCTTGCCCATTAACTGTGAGCTTACTGCCTCTTTTTCCTTGCATGTTTTTCTAATCAATGACATACTTTCTCCCTTGAGGCACATGGGAGTTTAGCAATTACTTGCAGCTCTAACACTAGGCAATTTCTTCCTGGACTGCAATCTCTTAGAGTTCAATTTTCTCAACCACAGACAAAATGATGAGAATGAATTCATTCCTTCAGAATGAAACCAAGTGAATAAACTAAATGTGATTGAAATGAGCTTAGGTGGCACTCATACATAAATCAACAGACAACCCTGGCACATAACCCAACTGTACATACTTATGGCATGTGTTTCATGTTCCAGCAAGTTTTTAAAGTTTTTTTTAATCTTCCAAAGAACATTTTTTAAAGTCCCAGTAAAGTTCAATATAAATGTATAATTGTAATTATGTATAGATATCGCCATATAACTCTGCAAAGAGGTTGTATTACATTATGTGTGCTTCAACACTATAAGAGAGCCACTGTGACCACATGACTTCACCAATACTCAGTGATAACAAATGTTTTTGTCTTTGTCAGTCTGTTAAGTAAAAAAGCAAAATAAAAAAAAACAACAGAAAACACTGATTCCAGGATGAGTGAGGTTAAATAATTTTCACAGTTTTATTATGAATTTTTATGAATCTATTCATACTAGTTTTACATTTTTCAAGTGGATTCTTTTCCTTTTTTCTTTGTAAAAACTCATCTCCATGTAAAGAATTGTCTTTTGCTGCATGTGTTGCAGATTTATTCCACCAGGTTTAACTATTACACACACATATCACTCATAGGAATTTATCCAATAAACATATTGGACAAATTTATAAAGCTATATTTATTTTTGTACTATTAGTAAAGAACTAAGGCTAGAATTCACATAAATATGGTAAATAAAGGATGGATTTATATAAATTTTGATACACCCCTTCAATACAATATAAAGTTAAAGAATGAAACAGACCTATTTGTGATATCTAAGCTTTACCCTGGGAGAAAGGCAATACAGAAAAGTGATTTTAGTTAACAAATAGAATTTAGAGGCAGGGTTGAGAGTTTTATATCATATATAGCCTTTTGTATTAATTTAATTTATTGTCATGAATTTGCTTTATCTTTTTTTTTTTTACATTGGAGTATAATTGCTTTACAATGGTGTGTTAGTTTCTGCTTTATAGCAAAGTGAATCAGTTATACATATACATATGTTCCCATATCTCTTCCCTCTTGTGTCTCCCTCCCTCCCACACTCCCTATCCCACCCCTCCAGGTGATCACAAAGCACCTAGCTGATCTCCCTGTGCTATGCGGCTGCTTCCCAATAGCTATCTACCTTACGTTTGGTAGTGTATATATGTCCATGCCTCTCTCTCACTTTGTCACAGCTTACCCTTCCCCCTCCCCATATCCTCAAGTCCATTCTCTAGTAGGTCTGTGTCTTTATTCCTATCTTGCCCCTAGGTTCTTCATGACATTTTTTTTTCTTAAATTCCATATATATGTGTTAGCATATGGTATTTGTCTTTCTCTTTCTGACTTACTTCACTCTGTATGACAGACTCTAGGTGTATCCACCTCATTACAAATAGCTCAATTTCGTTTCTTTTTATGGCTGAGTAATATTCCATTGTATATATGTGCCACATCTTCTTTATCCATTCATCCGATGATGGACACTTAGGTTGTTTCCATCTCTGGGCTATTGTAAATAGAGCTGCAATGAACATTTTGGTACATGACTCTTTTTGAATTATGGTTTTCTCAGTGTATATGCCCAGTAGTGGGATTGCTGGGTCATATGGTAGTTCTATTTTTAGTTTTTTAAGGAACCTCCATACTGTTCTCCATAGTGGCTGGACCAATTCACATTCCCACCAGCAGTGCAAGAGTGTTCCCTTTTCTCCACACCCTCTCCAGCATTTATTGTTTCTAGATTTTTTGATGACGGCCATTCTGACCGGTGTGAGATGATATCTCATTGTAGTTTTGATTTGCATCTCTCTAATGATTAATGATGTTGAGCATTCTTTCATGTGTTTGTTGGCAATCTGTATATCTTCTTTGGAGAAATGTCTATTTAGGTCTTCTGCCCATTTTTGGATTGGGTTGTTTGTTTTTTTGTTATTGAGCTGCATGAGCTGCTTGTAAATTTTGGAGATTAATCCTTTGTCAGTTGCTTCATTTGCAGAATTTGCTTCATCTTTATCATCACCATCATCATTGTAGTTGTCATTGTCATCATAATCATTCGAGTACAGAATCATTCTTGTTCAGCTTTTAGTAACCAATTTATATTTACATGAAATTTATCATGTAATTTTTTAATTTTTTTGGTGGGGGTGGGTGGGTTGTTTGTTTTTTGTTTTCATAGAGGAAAATATCTGCATTGGCAATAAGTATTGAAAGGTAAGGATGAGTGGGAGACAGTTTGGATGATGACACCTAATTTGTGCAGCTCCTTGGAGGATATAATCTCATTCTGATTTTTCTAGGTGCAGCTTTATCTCGTGCTACAGGAATCTGGAAATATGATTTCTATTCCCAAGGGTCCCAATCATGCTACAGCTATAAAATAAGAAGTTTGGAGTTAGTAAACTTTAGCTTACCATTCTCTCCAACTATCTATGATTCCTGGCTCTTCCACTTTAATATCATCATATTGTCAAGATTGTAGAAACACTCAGCATATATGAATGGTAAAATGCCAAGATCACAAAGGCAAACTGCATGAAGAAATCATGAGACTACAAACAGGGGGAAAAGTTGCTGATAGTCTCTGGTTAATACATGTGGGAAATTCTAACCCATACTGCACATCAGGTCATGATCTTTATGTTCCTAGTCACTTATCTAGAGTGCGTGGAACTTCCCAGAGGACTGGCTGAATTGCCAACAAAAAGATACTCCGTTTTGTATATAGGAATTACTACATTAATCCTTGTATTATTTTAATTCAGTACAATAAGGGTTTATCAACTACCTTCTGTAAAATCTGAGGAAATTAAATAATGAGCCAGAGAGAAAGAGAAAGTTAGTTACAAGTTGTCTCCTAACATTTGTTTGATGACTATATCACAGTTCAGAATTTAGTCTTTTCCTTAGTCTCAAAATCTGATTTGTTCTGCACAGTGAAAAAAGCTTTCTCTTTGTATAGTGCATTCATGATGTTATTTAATCAGAACACCACATGACCAGTTGTATTTTGATCTCAGCAGACCCATAGGGGAAGCCAAATAAAAATTGGAAGGTTGTATGGAGACTACAGCTTTGGAATATAGAAAGTGAATTTAGATTTAATGCATTAACTAAAATACCCTGTTGCATTCCTTTCTCACAAATGGTATGGTTGTACAGATGGCACAGGAATTAGCAAAGTCCTTTCACTGATTCTTTTGTATCCACCTTCAGAAAGGGATGACTTGCTACCAGAATACTGTTTCCAAAGATCTTTGCTTAAAAAAACTTACTTATGGTAGGTTAGTACTTGACAGGGCCACTCTGGATTTTACTTAATCACTCTAATTATCTTATAGAATTTTGGTCAACCAAATCTCATATTTTGATTAACAGCTTTTTTTTGATATGTAAATACTCTTAAGAATTCAAATCTTACTGGATTGGGAACACTGCAATCACTTCTGAAAGTGACCCCGGCTTTACATGCTTTGATTGCTTATGTACTGATATTAAAAGTAAATATTGAAAGAGGTATCTCATTTGATTTATCATCAATCTACAGAAAAATCATCAACCCATTCAAATACTCGTAAGGTACTATCAGGGAAGCAGCAGCATAGCACAGGGAGATCGGCTTGGCACTTTGCGAAGACCTAGATGGGTGGGATAGGCAGGATGGGAGAGAGGCTCAAGAGGAAGGGGATATGGGGACATGTATGTGCATATGGCTCATTTGCTTTGTGGTGCAACAGAAACTGACACAGTATTGTGAAGCAATTATACTCCAATAAAGATCTATTTAAAAAAAGTAAGATGTGATTCCCATTTTCTAATAACTCATTCTAAATATTTTTGCAGCTCTGATTACCTCATGTTGAGACAAGCGTACTCATTTGAAAATTCCAAAGGAAAGTTATGTTAAGGAATCTAGAGTTTTAATGATATTCTTCCATTTTTGTCATGTTCAAAATCTATTTTAAATGTATAAGAAAAGCCATTTATAAGAAGTATGATGGAAGCAGAGAAAATGACTAGCTTGCAAAGAGTAATTGAAGTAGAGGTAGTACCTAAGATCAGGGAAAAGGAAATTGAAATATCTGATTTAACATTCACTGAGAAAAAGATGGAAAGGTAGAACAACAGAGAGATCTTCAATTTATTTGGAAATTCAGAAACACTAAATTTGGCAGAAGAATCTAGAAGGTACATGTTAAAAGTGTTCTCCTCCCTCACAGTGCCCAGGGCTTCCCTGTGGCGCAGTGGTTGAGAGTCCGCCTGCCGATGCAGGAGACACAGGTTCGTGCCCCGGTCCGGGAGGATCCCACATGCCGCGGAGCGGCTGGGCCCGTGAGCCATGGCCGCTGAGCCTGCACGTCTGGAGCCTGTGCTCCGCAACGGGAGAGGCCACAGCAGTGAGAGGCCCGCGAACCAGAAAAAAAAACCAAACCAGTGCCCAGAAAAAAAGCCTGTTTTTTTAAATTCTAAGTTTCAGAAAAGAAGCTGAAGATAATGGATGCCATTACTAGCTAAGGCTGTCAGACATTAGCATTTGTTGGCAAACGAGAAACTAACTGAAGAGTTTTCAAAACAGAATGAACAGGACTTCCCAGGACTTCATGTCAGACACAAGATTCCTGGATGAGACGACTAAAAGTATCTTATGGTAGAAATAAGCCAAAATCTAAAATATCTCCCCATATTTAGAATGTGAGATTAAATATGATCAATTAGGGATTGATGGCAGAGTACAATTATTTACCTTTCTTTAATAATAATTGTAACATTTTCTTTGCTGCTAATAATTATAACTATTATGTAAATGTTTTACAAGGATACTTTATTTTTTTATCTCTACACCAAATCAAGTATTTTAACCAAAGAGATTATCTATGAGCCCAGGGTCAATTAGCTAATAAGGTTGACCCTTGAATAACATAGGTTTGAACGGAGCAGATCCACTTACACATGGATTTTTTTCCAATAGTCAATACTACAGTACTACACAATCTGAGGTTGGTTGGTGCCCCTAACACCTGGGTTGTTTAAGGGTCAATTGTACATATCAGAACTGGAGATTAAATCTAAGTCAGCCAGAAATCAAAGAGGGCAGAATTAGATACAACATATTTTTTAACAATACTTATATATCATAGCTTGGTCTCTAATTTTTCAGCCTCATTCATCATCTAAAAAATGTTTATCGAGCACCAGTTTTTGACAGTTATTAGAGAGTGACCAAGAGATGAATTCCTTGCCCTAATTAAATTAATCAATCAATCAGTGACTCAATCAAAGTATAAATGACAGATACGAACAAATCATATGGAAAAATAAAGCATATTGAAGTAGACCCTGTGAAAAAACTGCCGGGTCTGTCTGCTGGACATGTTTCATCTGCTAGGAACATTATCACAGAAGCGTTCAGATGTCGGTTCCTTCAGGGATTAGCTCAACTGCAGAGTTCCACCACACACTAAATTACACCTCTGCTTGGATTACAGGTCCAAACAGGGTAAAGACTCGGCCACCTTGGCATAATGGAGGTTCACTCTAAAGGTACTATAGAATATCATGAAATAGGGTCATTTGAGGTTGTTATTGGATCTACATCATGGTTCCATTTTTCCCTTTGAACAATCCTGTTTCATGTCCTTCCCTGCCTTACATGTTGCTTTCAAGCACACTCCTTAACAAATACTTTGCATACTGCACCTATTCTCAGATAAAAAATTAATCCAGAACTTTTTTTCCCACACCTTTTATTTTATTTTAACATCTTTATTGGAGTATAATTGTTTTACAGTGTTGTATTAGTTTCTGCTGTTTAACAGAGTGAATCAGCTATATGCATGCATATATCCCCATATCCCCTCCCTCTTGCATGCCCCTCCCAACCTCCCTACCCAAGCATCTAGGTGCTCACAAAGCACCGAGCTGATCTCCCTATGCTATGCGGCTGCTTCCCATTAGCTATCTGTTTTACACTTGGTACTGTATATATGTCAATGCCACTCTCTCACTTTGTCCCAGCTTACCCTCCCCCCCCATGTCCTTAAGTCCACTCTCTACGTCTGTGTCGTTATTCCTGTCCTGCCCATAGGTACTTAAGAACCTTTTTTTTTTATTCCATATATATGTGTTAGCATACGGTATTTGTTTTTCCGTTTCTGACTTACTTCACTCTGTATGACAGATTCTAGGTCCATCCACCTCACTACAAATAATTTAATTTCGTTTCTTTTTATGGCTGAGTAATATTCCATTGTATATATGTGCCACATCTTCTTTATCCATTCATCTGTCGATGGACACTTAGGTTGTTTCCATGTCCTGGCTATTGTAAATAGTGCTGCAATGAACATTGTGGTACGTGACTCTTTCTGAGTTATGGTTTTCTCAGGGTATATGCCCAGGAGTGGGATTGCTGGGTCTTATGGTAGTTCTATTTTTAGTTTGTTAAGGAAACTCCATACTGTTCCCAATAGTGGCTGTATCAATTTACATTCCCACCAACAATGCAAGACGGTTCCGTTTTCCCCACACCCTCTCCAGCATTCGTTGTTTGTAGATTATTTGATGATGGCCATTCTGACAGGTGTGATGTAATACCTCATTGTAGTTTTATTTATTTATTTTTTTTGCGGTACGCGGGCCTCTCACCGCTGCGGCCCCTCCCGTTGCGGAGCACAGGCACTGGACGCCTAGGCTCAGCAGCCATGGCTCACGGGCCCAGCTGCTCCGCGGCATGTGGGATCTTTCCGGACTGCGGCATGAACCCGTGTCCCCTGCATCGGCAGGCGGACTCTCAACTACTGCACCAACAGGGAAGCCCCTCATTGTAGTTTTGATTTGCATTTCTATAATGATTAGTGATGATGAGCATCCTTTCATGTGGTTGTTGGCAATCTGTATATCTTCTTTGGAGAAATTTCTATTTAGGTCTTCCGCCCATTTTTCGATTGGGTGGTTTGTTTTTTTGATATTGAGCTGCATGAGCTGCTTGTATAATTTGGAGATTAATCCTTTGTCAGTTGCTTCATTTGCAAATATTTTCTCCCATTCTGAGGGTTGTCTTTTCTTCTTTTTTATAGTTTCCTTTGCTGTGCAAAAGTTTGTAAGTTTCATTAGGTTCCATTTGCTTATTTTTGTTTTTATTTCCATTTCTCTAGGAGGTGGTTCGAAAAGAATTTTGCTGTGATTTCTGTCATAGAGTGTTCTGCCTATGTTTTCCTCTAAGAGTTTTATACTGTCTGGCCTTACATTTAGGTCTTTAATCCATTTTGAGTTTATTTCTGTGTATGGTGTTAGGGAGTGTTCTAATTTCATTCTTTTACATGTAGCTCATGTAGCTGTCCAGTTTCCCCAGCACCACTTGTGGAAGAGGCTGTCTTTTCTCCGTTTTATATTCTTGCCTCCTTTATCAGAGATAAGGTGACCATATGTGCGTGGGTTTATCTCTGGACTTTCTATCGTGTTCCATTGATCTATATTTCTGTTTTTGTGCCAGTACCATGCTATCTTGATTACTGTAGCTTTGTAGTATAGTCTGAAATCAGGAAGCCTCATTCCACCAGCTCTGTTTTTCTTTCTCAAGATTTCTTTAGCTATTCAGGGTCTTTTGTGTTTCCATAAAAATTGTGAAATTTTTTGTTTTAGTTCTGTTAAAAATGCCATTGGTAGTTTGATAGGGATGGCATTAAATCTGTAGATTGCTTTGGTAGTAGAGTCATTTTCAAAATGTTGATTCTTCCAATCCAAGAACATTGCATATCTCTCCATCTGCTTGTTTCATCTTTAGTTTCTTTCATTAGTGTCTTATAGTTTCTGCATACAGAAACTTTTGCCCCCTTAGGTAGGTTTATTCCTAGGTATTTTATTCTTTTTGCTGCAATGGTAAATGGGAGTGTTTCCTTAATTTCTCTTTCAGATTTTTCATCATTAGTGTATAGGAATGCAAGAGATTTCTGTGCAATAATTTTGTATCCTGCTACTTTACCAAAGTCATTGATTAGCTCTAGTAGTTTTCTGGTAGCATCTTTAGGTTTCTCTATGTATAGTATCATGTCACCTGCAAACAGTGACAGTTTTACTTCTTTTCCATTTGGGTTCCTTTTATTTCTTTTTCTTCTCTGAATGTTGTGGCTAAAACTTCCAAAACTATGCTGAATAAGAGTGGTGAGAGTGGGCAACCTAGTCTTCTTCCTGATCTTAGTGGAAATGTTTTCAGTATTTTACCATTGAGTACAATGTTGGCTGTAGATTTGTCTTACCTGGCCTTTATTATGTTGAGGTAAGTTCCCTCTATGCCCACTTTCTGCAGAGTTTTTGTCATAACTGGGTGTTGAATTTTGTCAAAAGCTTTCTCTGCATATTGAGATGATCATATGGTTTTTATCCTTCAATTTGTTAATATGGTGTATCACGTTGATTGATTTATGTATACTGAAGAATCCTTGCATTCCTGGGATAAACCCCACTTGATCATGCTGTATGATCTTTTAATGTGCTGTTGGATTGTGTTTGCCAGTAGTTTTTTGAGGATTTTTGCGTCTATATTCATAAGTGATATTGGCTTGTAGTTTTTTTTCTTGTGACATCTTTGTCTGGTTTTGGTATCAGGGTGATGGTGGCCCATAGAATGAGTTTGGGAGTGTTCCTCCCTCGGTTATATTTTGGAATAGTTTGAGAAGGATGGGTGTTAGCTCTTCTCTAAATATTTGATAGAATTCTCCTGTGAAGCCATCTAGTCCTGGGCTTTTGTTAGTTGGAAGACTTTTCATCACAATTTCAATGTCAGTGCTTGTGATTGGTCTGTTTATATTTTCTACTTCTTCCTGGTTCAATCTTGGAAGATTGTGCTTTTCTAAGAATGTGTCCATTTCTTCCAGGTTGTGCATTTTATTGGCATAGAGTTGCTTGTAGTAATCTCTCATGATCCTTTGTATTTCTGCAGTGTCAGTTGTTTCTTCTCCTTTTTCATTTCTAATTCTGTTGATTTGAGTCTCCTCCCTTTTTTTCTTGATGATTCTGGCTAATGGTTTATCAATTTTGTTTATCTTCTCAAGGAACCAGCTTTTAGTTTTATTGATCTTTGCGATCGTTTCCTTCATTTTTTTTCATTTATTTCTGATCTGATCTTTATGACTTCTTTCCTTCTGCTAACTTTGGGGTTTTTTGTTCTTCTTTCTCTAATTGCTTTAGATGTAGGTTAAGTTGTTTATTTGAGATGTTTCTTGTTTCTTAAGGTAGGATTGTATTGCTATAAACTTCCCTCTTAACACTGCTTTTGCTGTATCTCATAAGTTTTGGATCATCGTGTTTTCATTGTCATTTGTTTCTAGGTATTTTTTTATTTCCACTTTGATTTCTTCAGTGATCTCTTGGTTATTAAATACTGTATTGTTTAGCCTCCATGTTTTTGTATTTTTTACAGATTTTTTCCTGTAATTGATATCAAGTTTCATAGCATTGTGGTCAGAAAAGATACTTGATATGATTTCAATTTTCTTAAATTTACCAAGGCTTCATTTGTGACCCAAGATGTGATCTATCCTGGAGAATGTTCCATGAGCACTTGAGAAGAAAGTATTCTGTTGTTTTTGGATGGAATGTACTGTAAATATCAATTAAATCTATCTTGTTTAATGTGTCATTTAAAGCTTGTGTTTCCTTATTTATTTTCATTTTGTTTGATCTGTCCATCGATGAAAGTGGGGTGTTAAAGTCCCCTACTATTATTGTGTTACCGTCCATTTCATCTTTTATGGCTGTTAGCATTTGCCTTATGTATTGAGGTGCTCTTATGTTGGGTGCATAAATATTTACAATTGTTATATCTTCTTAGATTAATCCCTTTATCATTATGTAGTTTTCTTCTTTGTCTCTTGTAATCATCTTTATTTTAAAGTCTGTTTTGTCTGATATGAGAATTGCTACTCCAGCTTTCTTTTGATTTCCATTTGCATGGAATATGGTTTTTCCATCCCCTCACTTTCAGTCTGTATGTGTCCCTAGGTCTGAAGTTGGTCTCTTTTAGACAGCGTATTTAGCATTCAATATGCTAAAATGGCATATTTTGGATTGGCATATTCTGTTCTCTTTCACCAGTAAATGGAGCTAGTAATACCAGTAGATGAACTGAATTATGGAGTGGAACAGTAGGTAAAGTGATCAAAGGCCTCTAAGGTTTAGGGCTTGAATGACTGTGGAAGATTTTTTTCATTTATTACAGTAAAAATACTGAATGAACAATGGGTTCAGAAGTTGTCAAAGATCAAAGTATTTTGTGAATATATTAATCTTGAAATACAGTGTAGATACTTGAATATAGAAGTCTAGAATTTATGAGAATTACATGGGTTAAAATATATTTCAGAATTATTAATATAAATGATAATAAAAAGCCAGTAAACTAGATGAGACCAAGGACTGTTATAGGTAGAAAAAGGAAGTGATTACAAGATTGAGGTCTGGGAACTCCAGTGTTTAGAGGTTGAGATCAAATCAAAAACAAGAAAAGAGAATGAAAAGCTATGTCCAGAGATGTAAGTGGATGTGTAAAAGTGTGGGATGTCTCAGAAACCATTTAAAGTGTCAATAAGAAATTAATATGGAAATATCAAGTAATGATCTGTTTTAAATTGTAAAGTATATAGATTGAGAAATGTCTATGGGATTTGGTGATGTGTTAATCATAGGGGACTTTGAAAAAGTATTTACAGACAAAGGATGGGAAGGAAATCATGAATAAAAAAATTCAAGAAAGAAGGGAAAAGAAGAAATGCAGACAAATTGATACAACCACTATGGAGAACAGTATGGAGGTTCCTTAAAAAACTAAAAATAGATTTACCATATGACCCAGCAATCCCACTACTGAGCATATATCCAGAGAAAACCATAATTCAAAAAGAGTCGTGTACCCCAATGTTCATTGCAGCACTATTTACAATAGCCAGGTCATGGACGCAACCTAAATGCCCATTGACAGATGAATGGGTAAAGAAGATGTCGTACATATATACAATGGAATATTACTCAGCCATGAAAAGGAATGAAATTGGGTCATTTGTAGTGATGTGGATGGACCTAGAGACTGTCATACAGTAAGTCAGAAAGAGAAAAACAAATATCATATATTAACGTATATATGTGGAATCTAGAAAAATGGTAGAGAAGAACCGGTTTGCAAGGCAGAAATGGAGACACAGGCGTAGAGAACAAACGTGTGGACACCAAGGGGGGAAAGCAGGAAATGGTGGTGGGATGAATTGGGAGTTTGGGATTGACATATATACACTGATATGTATAAAATGGATAACTAATAAAAGCCTGCTGTATAAAAAAATAATAAAATTTAAAAAAAAGAAATGCAGGCAGCAAAATACAGGCAATATAGTTGAGCCATTTGCTATAATAGAGCAGACAATTGGGGAGTAGCTGGAAGGATATAAAGAGTTTTCTTTATAATTAAGTTGGGAAATTTTTAAAAAATAATTCTGCTCATGGGCTTCCCTGGTGGCGCAGTGGTTGAGAGTCCGCCTGCCGATGCAGGGGACGCGGGTTCGTGCCCCGGTCCGAGAGGATCCCACGTGCCGCGGAGCGGCTGGGCGCGTGAGCCATGGCCGCTGGTCCTGCGCGTCCGGAGCCTGTGCTCTGCAACGGGAGAGGCCACAGCAGTGAGAGGCCCGCGTACCACACACACACACACACACACACACACACACACAAAATAATGATAATAATAATAATTCTGCTCAGAGAGAAAATCTGATAATGTCAGAAAGAAGGGAAATTTTACAGAAGGATATTCCATGACTAAAAATAGGATACAAAATGCAGGGCACGAGTGGAGCCTGGCATTAGATAAGATAGTGGACAAGTCACCAGCTGCAACAAGAAGAAAGGGAGCATCTTGGTACAGATGCAGGAGTTATTGGTGCTGTGGTTTTGTGAGGTTTTAAGGACACAAAACTTTATTACTTTTGGTTTTTCCCCTAATCACCATAGAAGCAAGGTTATCAGAGCATGAGAAAAAGGGAGGATTATAAGTTTGAAGAAAAGAGAATGTGCAGAAAAGTCCTCAAATGAATGCAAGTGGGGGTAACTAGGAAGATGTGTTGGGAAAAATCATAGCAGGGCGAGGGTCTCACTCCACATCTGTGATTATAGATTTAACATCAGGCAAGTTAGCATAGTGGTGAGTATTTCTCCAGCCTCATTCATCTTCACAGAGGCACATGATTCAGCTTGGATTTAACAAGTGTTGAGTTTTTGATAGAAGAGTAGGAACAATAGGTATAGCTAGTGGAGGTGGGAAGAAGTACGTAAAAGGATGGATATGATTTAAACTAAGCAAGTATAGAGTTGAAGATGTGAGGATACTGATAGACTATATAAATGTCAGAATCTCTGGAAAATTTCCTGGGACTTGCTTTATGATTTGGAAAACTTAAAGATAATTTCACATAGAGAGATGAACAAATAAACAAATAAGTATTTTTTATTGGATCTTTCCTCTGTGCTAGCACAGAGCTCTAAGTGGGTTTTTTTTCATATTTTTAATTCATTTAATCCTTACAACTCTATGAAGTATAGATATTATTGAATTTACCCTAAGTTACACAGCCAGCATTTCCAGAGTCAAGTCTCAAATCCAGCCTGTCATGATCCTGCAGTCTACTTTCTTAAAATTCACACTTTTCTTCCAACCCAGCAAAATGGGAAACATTGGAGCAATCTCTCTAAGTTTCTAGACCTACATAATAAAGAGAATTGGTTAAATGTCAGTGTTTTAAATGTGGGAGGTGCTGGTAGTGGAGTTCGGACAAGCTCGTTCTTCCTGATATCTCTTAAATTTGTAACCAGAGAGAACATTTGATCTAAGTCCAACCTTCTTTAACTGGAAATAACTCTGTTTGTAAGATGTTTGATAATCTTTCTCTTTGCCAGCCGTGGGCCATGGACTCATTCTCTATGATGTGTGCAAATGCATTTTATACTAATTCATTTCATATTGAGCTCAGAAATTTTGAATTTACTGAAATGGAAGCATAGCATTTCACATTGTAATATGACCAGCAACCTTCTTTTTTTTTTTTTTTTGGCCTCCCACATCTAGTTGTCATAGTAGTAGCTGATGAAGACAGCTTGAATTACCACTGTTCAATTATGAAAAACATAGCTAGAGCCAAATATACAACCCATCAGTGAAAATGTTCAAGATTGCTTTTAAATATAGATCTTATTTAATGGCTCAGAAAAGAGAATAATAGTTTTATAGCTTTCTCATTGCTATAGCTTGAACGTTTGTTTATAGATTTTACACAAAATCCACATTTTGAAATACCCCCAATGTGATAGCATTAAGCAGTGGAACCTTTGGGCTGGTGATTAGCTCATGAGGATGGAACCCTCATGAGTGGGTTTAGTGACCTTACAAGAGACCCCAAGAGCTCTCTTGCCCCTTCTGCCATGTGAGAATGCAGGGAGATGATGACCATCTGTGAACTGAGAAGTGGATTTTCTCTAGACACCGAATATGCTGGAGCCTTGATCTTGGGCTTCTCAGACTCCAGAAGTGTGAGAAATAAATTTATGTTGTTTATAAGCCACCCAGTTTATGATCATTTGTTATAGAAGCATGAACTAAGATGCCCATTAATTATCTAAGATGTATACTGTGGCTAAAACAAGTACACTTTCTTGAACTTCCCTGAAAATATTCCAGAATCTCCCTAAAATGCAAGGTCTTGAGTCATAGAAAGTATTGGGCAAAATGTTTTGTCCTGTTATGATGATTTTCCTAAGTATGTATTAAGGCTGCTGCTTCTTGCTTCTACATAAGATCAATGGATACCTATTTAAGAACTTTGACATTAGAAAGATATCATTGTTGTAAGTTAATTATCTCTGTAACCTCAGAAATTTATCATTCAAATATTTATATTTAAGTTGGTCTACAAGGCACTGGAAATACAAAGAAAAGGAAGAACCAGGTCTTTCTCTCATTAAACTTATATTAATAAATAAAAGGTTGTACTTCCCTGGCGGTCCAGCGGTTAAGCCTCCACGCTTCCAATGAACGGGGTGCGGGTTCGATCCCTGGTTGGGAAACTAAGACCCTACGTGCCACGTGGTGTGGACAAAAAAAATAAAATAAAAATAAATGGTGAATCTCTTAGCTTTTTTTCTTGAACAAATTTCCTCTTTATTCTAAGCCTCAACTAATAATTTTTTAAGATTAAATGAAATAGTGCATTTAAAATAAAAATCAGATTCTGTGCCATTTAACAATGCTAGTTCCTTTCTATTGCCAGGTTTTACCCCTAATAAAATTTAATCATTAGAACTATATTTCCAACAACTAATATTTTTCATTCTCTTTTACATGCACACTTAAATTCAGACTTAAATGTAAAAATTTGAAATCTGTGTTTACAATCTACTGAGGATTATTTTGCGGTACTCTACCATTTGTGCACTCTCCCGTTTTGAACTATATCATAGATACATGTTGATTGTGCTCCTTAAAGAAGATGAGGTGGAATAACAGCATTAGAGGGAAAATTGCCTGGATTTTAAGAGTCATCTTTCTTCAGTAGATTTCCACTTTCCAGGTTCTAGAACTCAGCTGTGAAAGGTCAGAAATTTGATTTTTTTCTTTAAACTAAGAGGGAATCAGTCTTTCATGCTTGAATCATGTTAACTTCAAAAAAGTTTTATAGATCAGATTTCTAAGGTATTAATTTATGATAAAAACTATAATTATTTAATGAACTAGAATATACCTGTATTCTCAGCAGGTATGGAAAACCATACCACATGAAAATTGTTGATTTCTTTGCTTGTCCTATTAGGCTATAGTTTTCACTACAGAATTGATCATTTACTATTCATCTTTTGATTCCTAGCAACTAGCATAGTATTCAGTAAGCATGCAAGTGTTGATGAATGAGTGGATGAGTGAGTTTTGATAGTATCATCAACCATCATTTACAATTAAAAGAAAATCTAACTAATTGAATTATCAGGGCACAATATATGTAAGCTTTCAATGTAAATATACTATGCAGAAAGGAAAATCTCATATAACAAGATTGAAAATGTCATAGCCTGTAAAGTAATTGTCATAAGAGATCTGTCTTCTTTAAATCAAACTATAATCCACACCTTTCCTGATATATAGTGCATATTTTTAAATCACATCAATGGCAATCTAGTTAGTCCTGACATGGTTATTATAGAGGCTGTTACTGCTGAATTCACAATGAAATCTAAATTTTAAAAGATATGATGCTAAGATATTGCATGGATAATAAGTACAGTATCTCTACATAGAGAGAACCACATATATCACAGGACTTTCTAAGTAGTATATATTTTCTTCTTAATAAGAAATAGGTCCTTTCTCATAATTTTTATTTAAATAAGTGTGCTAAAGAGATTTGAAATAAATTACCAACATCTCGGAAACAGAATGCGCAAATAATCCCATGAGCATGATGTATCACACACCAGAAAAACAGTGCTTGCAGATGTATAACAAATAAGGTTGCTTTCTTTTCCTGTTTCTTCCTGAAGTCTTAGATTCAAACAGCTCTAAATTCACAGCCATTGAAAGAAGAAATGAAAAGAAACATAATACAGATTCTTAAAATTCATAAGTTATACATAATGATTTTCCTACCACATTCAGTAATATCAATCTCATTCTAGCTCAAATGCATGGTCATTAATTTACTTTCAGCACACCCTAGAAATGGATATAACTTTTCTTCTACACCAGGAAAATTAGGTAAGCTAATTGCTATTTTGTCTCTAAGTCATTGTTTACTTAGAGGGTAAGTTATTTGAAGAACTTGCTTTTAAAAAATGCAGTTTTGTCTGGGAAACTATTTAACCATATGGCTAAGAATTACACTCTATGTTTCTTTTATATTGCAATGAACACAAAACATTTACATCAGTCTGGAGGCTCAGCCAGATAGGAGGTAGTATTACATCAAGCAATCCATTGGATCTGGGATTCCTCCTCCCTGGCCCCAACAATTGACTAGATGTGGGTGCTGGGAAAAGTTCCTTTACCTCTTTTAGCCCCATTCTCCTCATTTGTGAAGTGAGGATACTTAAGTCTATTTAAACTATGGATGATCATATGAGATAACCTGTGAAAATAGTTTGTGAAATGCAATGCATTATACAATTTCCAGTTGTTAATTTTAGGTACTGTAATCCAACCCCCTAGATGTTATTAAGAGTAGGTTAGCAACCTTCAAATGCAGTGTGTCTGCATGAACTCATTCTTCCAACAAGCTTTACAGATCCCCTATAGCATGTCAAATAATTTTCAGCATACTAGGTATTTGGTCAAATTCTCTGCCTTTATGAAGCTTTATGTTTAGGAGGGGAGATGGTCAAGAACAATATATATAATTGAAGACTCAGTGTATAGCAAGAGACAGCAAGAGCTAGCAAGAAGGAAGAACCATCTGAATCAGTGACATTTTATCAAATCCCTGAATGAGGTGAGGATATTCTACACAAAAGAAGCATTCATTTCAAAGGCCCAAAGAGGGAATAATCTTGTCATATTTTAAGAACCGTGAAAAGGTCATAGAGTCCAGCCTTGTAGGTCAAAGTTGAGTGTTTAGATTTTATGCTAAGTACTTTTGGAAGCACCTGGAGAATTTTGAATAAGAAGACATGATATGTTTTCTGTTAGAAAAGATCATGCTGGCTACTATGCTTAGAAAAGCCTTAAGGGAAGCAAAAGAGGAAACAGGGAGTCTTGGGGGTTGTTGAATTAGGTAGATGATAAGTGACGCCACCAGAACCAGGTAATGGTGGTAGAAGTGATGACAGTAGGCTCAGAGAGCCATTGCATGTGGGTGTAGGGTAAGTAAACTGAGGAGTAAAGCAGAGTCTGATGATTTTGGCCAAGCATTTGTGAAGATGGCGGTACCATTTACTGAAATGGATAAACTAAAGGGAGGAATAGGTTGTTTCACTTTGTTTCTTCTTCTGTGTGGGGTAGAAATCAAGGGTTCTGTTTTTGATAGTTGAGATTTTCATCAGTTATCTAAACAGAACAGTCAAGTGCGCTGAAGTACAAGCAATTCTGGAACTCAGGGTGAGTTCAGAACTGGTGATATAAATTTAAGAGTCATCAGCATACATTTAGTATTTAAAGCCAAAGCATTTAATGCAAAGACAGAAGAAAGAGGTCCAAGAGCTGAACAATGGAGAGCTGCAATATTTAGATATTATGGAGAAGAGGACCAATTTTCTTATGTTTAATAGTTCTAATCATTTACTTCCTAAAGCATGAGGAGGGGTTTATTGAAAATTAACATGAATAAATTAATAGCTGCATTGGCATTGCATCTACCCTATTTGGTATTTTTACTTTTGACCAATATGCACATCAACTATTTAATCACAAGAAAATTAAATTTATGTGAAATCCATTAACTTGTACCCCAATATATTTATAGAAGATTAAGAATACTTCAAGGATTTTTATTCTTTAATCTTTTGAATACTGAGAATAATGTATTAAATTTTCAATATTTCTAAGTAAATTCTCTACAAACAAAATATATTCCTATATTTAGGAAGTTGCACAGTGTTTCCAAAGGCTTACAATATCAATGATTTTAAAAACTGTTGTTCCAAATGGCATGGAATCAAGAGAATTTGACATCACTTCTGACTCCTTAACTAAACAGAAGAGTAAGTCTAACAAGAATTTTTTTAGTAGCCATTTTGTAAAAGCTCTATAGCTATTGATTGGGATTTTACAAAGAAAATGAGAGAAGTAGTTAGTACTAACTCCCAAAGTGGGTATTTGCAATCCAATAACAAGCAGGATATTGGTGACTTAACAGGAGGTATATTGAAATTTCCTTGAGATAGGTGGGGTTAAATGATATCAAAGATTCATGGAAGCAGAAAGTAACTGTTTTTATTTAATTCAAGAAGGCCATTACAGTGACTACACAGTTACTCAAATAAGAAATTATGTAATTAAGTATCAGTTGAACAACCTGTGACTAGGTACATGTAGAACATTTCTTTTAAGGAAGAAAAAACACTGCCTCACTTTCTGTTTATTCCTCAACTCTCAACATTCTGGCTGCTAACCTCAGCCATGTCACTATAAACAGTCCCTCCACTGTTCTACAACATTTGACATTCCTCACTACACACAATCTGGAAACATTATCCTATTGGAGATTACCTAATATTGGTCTCCCTTGGTTTTTCTCTTCCCTTTCTAGTTATTTCTTCTCCACCTCCTTATAGAGCCCTATTCCTTCACCTGCCTATTAAATATTTATGCTTCTGAGAGTTATGTTCCTTAATCTCAATCTCTATGTTCACTTTATGAAACTATAGTATCAAATACCCTGTAGATTTGTTTCTCCATGTTTATATGCTCTCTTTCTCTCTTGGGTTCAGGTCCTTCATATATACATATGGAATGTGTTTAATTGACTATCTCATTGTCAACATTGACAACTTGAAATGAAAGTTATCTTTTTCATCCTCACTTTGATTCATCTACTCCATGCCTCAGTGATCATAAATGACAAATCTGTCTACATAGATTCTCCAAAAAGATAAATGCTCATTGATTATTAATGATTATTACCTTGACTTCTAAACTATCAATCTCTAACCAGGGTATATCATTATTTTCTTCAAATTCATAAATAGCAATAGTGCTAAATGATAATCACGTTTTAATGTTTTAGTCATGAACGTGAAATGTGAATTACTTATATGTTTGGTTTGCACATTAAGATTCTTCAATGCCTTCCTATTGTGATTATAGTAAAAATGTGACAGCTTTGGCGGGACATTTAGGTTCCTCCATAAACTACCTCCAAGCTGATTATTTGACTCAGCTTTCTATACTTTCTTCTATTTTTTTTCTACCTAACACTCATATTAAACTCATACTTGAAATCCCCCAGAGTATTCTACACTGTTAAATCTTTTTAAAGAGGCTCATATTTTTCTCCTGATAGTGTCTTTCCTCTGACCCTTTCCTTCTTTACTTAGGTGAGTTTTTCAAGATTAAATTGAACCTTAACTTCCTCTAGGAATCCTATCCTCCCCAGGTTGGTTTAGTTGCACCCAATCTGCACTATTACAGGAATCTACAATATCTGTAGCACATAGATTACAACTGTCTGCTCACTTGTTAGTTTTTCCACATTCACCTATGAACTCCATTGAAGTGGAGGGTTTTTTGTTTTGTTTTCCTGTCTCTGTCAATAGCAAACACATAGCAATAGAAATAAAAGTTGCAGAAGGAAGGAAGGAAGGAAGCAAAGATAATAATAATTTGTTACAATGTTAAAGATATAAAATTATATATATGGGGTCATTTTCAAAATGCTAGATTGCTGCATTCATTATTTAAGTTTTTGAAAACTAATCTAAGAATTTAGCTGGAGAATTGTAGAGGGGAATTTAAAAAATTAGAGAGGAAATACCGAGTAGGTTTGATGAAAATAGGAAGCCTTTACCTTACTATGCAAAACTGTACACTAGTTTCAAATGATGACTTGAGGAAGAATATGTGTGTGTGTGTGTGTGTGTGTGTATGCATATATATATATATGTGTATATATATATATATATATATTCTACTTAGCTAGAAACTAGAGTATAGAATTTAGACCTTCATTTAGAGATTTACTGATTCTTTTAACTGTGAAAACAATATATTTCAGATTTAAAGATATTTTATACATCATCTAATACTATCACAAATCTGGCTGAAAAACAAAATAAAGCAAAACACAGCACTTTAGGAGCATTTTGAAAATACCAGTGGTGAAGCTTCATTTCAGACCAATTAAACCAGAATCTGCAGTGGAACCTGAGCAATATTTGTTTAAAAAGAAAAACAAAAACGGTCCCCAAGTAATTCAGATATGCAGCCAGGATTGAGAACTATGGATCTGGTATAGCAATCTCATTTTCTAGTTAAGGAAACTTAGGGTCTTTACCTATAATCTTTAAAAGGCTTGGTCGTCTGGTTCCCTGACCCAGAGTCACTGAGAGGAATTGGAGCAGAAGGTTGTTAGAGGCAAGTAGGATGATGGCAGACCATGACAGCTGACAGCTTGACAGGCAAGGCATTACCACAGGGTATGGTAATGGATGTTCAAGATGGAGGCTGTGAATGATGAAGATAAGAGCAAATTTCCTTCAGTGGCCTCTTTTTAAGAATACAGGGAAGTATTAATAGTTTTTCAGAAGGTTTCTATCAAAAAATGATTAAAATAAATGTTTCTCTGGGACCCAAAAGTCAATTTCTACTTCTGAAAAATTCAGTACGTGTATTCCCCAATCGTGTCAGAAAAATATGGCATCATCAGATTATGCTGTAGTGTAATTTAATATATGTCATCTCTTGTGTAGTGGGAAGAGACTTGGATTAGTAATTAAAATCTTGCCTTCAAATTCTAACTACGACCTGTATTTGCAACACAATCTTAAACTTTAAGTTCTTTTAAATCTTTTAAGTTCTTTTAATTAAGTTCTGTCACTTAAGGACAGGAAGAGTAACAGATACCTAATAGGTTACAATAAAGATAAAATTAGGTTAAGTGTGTTTTGTGTAAATATTTATAACTGTTCCTGTCCTGAAAAGGATATAAGGAAGCTAGACAAAAGAATGTGCATCATATATATATATATATATATATATATATATATACACACAAACACACATATATTTGCATTTTACAGATTATCTGGAGTTTTACTACATTTTGTTTTTGTGGTTACCATCTACTAACTACCATTGGTTTATCTCAAAAATTGGGTTTTGTATGATGTTAAACTTGTAAGCATTCATTTTAGAATTTATTTTTAAAAAGGTCATGAAGACAAGGTGATAGAATGTTTTATACTTTAGTGGTAATGCTGTCAATTACCATATATAAATATTTTAATGTGAAAACTACGACCAGATTGTTGAAATACCTTACCATAAGACTAATTCATAAATGTGGAAGTTAAGGAGCCATTGCTTGTATTCATAACCTCTCTTACTGAATTTCAATGTAGAATGAATACAAATATTGTGCTAAAATTAGAAATGCACATATAATGTTCAATTAGACTACTGAGTCATTTAAATAAGAGGAAGAGTAACCTGTCAATGGGATAAAATTATCCTAATCCTTTCAGGCAAAATTTTCAGTATAATTAAGGGTAACTGATAATGTTCTTTTTGCTCAAATCCATATACTTGAACTAACCATTTAACTATTTAGTGTAAGATATGACTTTCATCTCTTCTTATACCTTCTAAAGATGAAATATTCTTTTATATTTTAAAATAAGTTGTTTTTCATATTGAAATGAAGAGTCTAACTAGGAAATTACTGTTATAGTGAAAGTTGATCAAGATAAGCGTTAAATTTCACCTAAAGGAAATTAAATTTCACCTAAAGCGTTAAATTTCACCTAAAGGAAGTTTATCTGGATCACCTAATCTTTCATGCCAACCAAAGTTATGTGAGTCTGTGTGTGTGTTGGGGGGGTATATTATTTGACTACTCAAAAGGAGTTTCTAAGAATGAGGAAGTAAGACATGAGAGGGTGCTTCTGATAATGATAACAAACCAAAGAACTTTATAAGTCTTACTTTGTGTCAGTCCCTTTTCTAAGTATTTTACATAGATTAACTCAAAACAACCCTATGGAATCTCTCCATTTTGTAGGTGAATAAACCAATGCACAAAGTTTATGAAAGTAACCTGTTCAAAGTCATACAGTAATAAGTGATAGAACTTTGATTTATGTCCAGGCAATCTGTTTCTATAAAACATTCCCTTAACCACTGTACATACTACCTTAAAAATGTAAATGTCCTCTTTAAAGTTAGATATGCTACTTTAATCTTGGCACTACAGCCTGAGATTCAACTAACTACCATATGATAAGATACATAGTTTTCCATATATTTAGACATACATTATATCTTTGTGTATATCATAGAAAAAGACGTAGCTAATTATTTTAAAATATCCATCTAGTCTCTAAGATAGTTTTACAATTGTAGTTATAGTAGTTGGAGCAAGATACAAAGAAATAGAAATAGTGCTAGGCACAATCTGCCAAATCTATTTAAGTTTTTTTTTTTTGTCACTAAATTAAGTCATAGGCTCTTGAGTCAGAAAAACTGAATTAGACTACCTCAAGTTGCTGATGCTATTAATTCTTGGAAATAAATTTCAGAGTAGAAAATTCCTACAAAAACAACTCAGATTTTGTATATTCCCAGCATTCAACATGATCACTTATTACATAGGTTTTATTTCTCTAGATTATGAGCCAGCAAACTACAGCCCACAGATCAAAGCTGGCCAGTGCCTGCCTTTGTGCATTCTGAGAACTAAAAAAAAAGCTTTTAACGTGGTTTTAAATGGTTGAAAAAAAAATAAAAAGAATATTTTGTATCATATGAATATTCAAATTTGTGCCTATAAATAAATTTTACTGGAACACAGCCATGTTCATTTGTTTATGTATTGTTTATGGTTGTATTCACACTACAAGGACAAATATTTGAGTAGTAGTAACAGAAACTGAAAGGCCTGTAAAGCCTAAAATATTTATTATCTGAATCTTTTTGGAAAACATCTACTGACACCAGCTTTAGACATTGAAATCTTTCTTTAGGTTAGGCTGTGATCAGGTTTGCTTGATTATTCAAAAAGAAAAGAGTATGAATTCTAGTGATTTGCAAGATTTTTCAATCTAGGTCTTTGTATTCTAACCAGTTGTCCTACTGGATCAAAATTAAAGCTCAGTCGTTTACACAGTGGCCTGGTTTTTCCCTTGGCTACTGTGTTTATTCTACAAATCTAGCTTTTCTGCTACATGACAGATGTGTTCCATTATCCCATTCTCCTACTACAAGCCTTTCCTGTGATTTCACAGTGATTCTGCTCTTAGCTCTTAAACCTTAGTTTGCTCTTAGGTCATACACTCCTTTCCCTCTTAAGATTTTCCTTTGTATTTTGCAAAAAAAAAAAAAGTCTCTGCTGTGTGCATTTTATAGACTATACTTAAATGGCTATACTTGATCTCTTTTGTACTATGGAAGTTTAATAAAATATAAGAAGTAGACATCAAGTAGTGCTATAGATCAATTTCCACATTTTTCATGATCAAAATGCTTCCCAACTGCATATAGCGTATATTCCTTTACCACTAGGTAACCAATCATTCAATACAAGCTACTGTTGATTCTGATGACAGCTGTGTCTAGTAGGAGAAATGGACTTAAGGTCTGTGAAAGTGAATTTGAATGGAGATTATATATATATATATATTTTTTTTTTTTTTTTTTTTTTTTTCTTCTTCTTCTTCCTGCGGTATGCGGGCCTCTCACTGTTGTGGCCTCTCCTGTTGTGGAGCACAGGCTCCGGACGCGCAGGCTCAGCGGCCATGGCTCACGGACCCAGCCGCTCCGCGGCACGTGGGATCTTCGCGGACCGGGGCACGAACCCGTTTCTCCTGCATCGGCAGGCGAACTCTCAACCATCAACCACTGCGCCACCAGGGAAGCCCGAGATAATACAATTTTAAGAACTGGGTTTTCTTTTTTTTTTTTTCTTTTTGGCGGTACGCGGGCCTCTCACTGTTGTGGCCTCTCCCGTTGCGGAGCACAGGCTCCGGATGCGCAGGCTCAGCGGCCGTGGTTCACGGGCCCCTCCGCGGCATGTGGGATCTTCCCGGACCGGGGCACAAACCCGCGTCCCCTGCATCGGCAGGCAGACTCTCAACCACTGCGCCACCAGGGAAACCCAAGAGCTGGCTTGTCTTAAATACATATGATCTGGTTAATGTTTATTAGATTGATAAATGCTTACCAAATGTCAGTTTTGGGGGAAAACTGCTTCACTGCTTAGGGATATCTGATTCAAAGTGTGTCAGGAAGACTGGTCGGTGTGCTAAAGTCATGACAGCTCAGAAAAAAATACTTGAAACATTTTCCTCAGAGGTATTCTTAGAGAACAAAGCTGTCTTCATGTTTCTAATTACCAAAACACTTGTGGAGAAACAAAGGTGTTTCTTGTTATGATTCTTGTTCCTTTTCATAAAATAATAATTTTGTTGGTGAATCATGTCAGAGAAGATGAGAGACTCTGGAAAATGAAGATTTATTAAGTAATAATTCTCAGTAAAGTTAGATCCTATTTTTCCACAATTTTTCTTTTGAAAAAGAGCAAGGAACGAAATGCCAGAAGATGTTAAGGAAAAAAAAGTATTGTGGAAAAATAGAATGCTTTGTAAGTGTGGCATGCCACATCAATATTTTAAGGCTGAATGGATTACCTGCTTGCTTTAGAAGAGGATTTATGTGGTTGAAGATTTGAGGATTTAACAAAGGTCCATTCCTAGTTATGAGGCTTTTTGAGGATAAATACTATTATATTTGTGTGTTATTTTAATTGAAATGACACTGCTGATCTTGGAGCTGTAAAAAGGAATTAGGCTAATGGTGCCAGAGTGCAGGTTTTCATTAGAAGAGCTAAAAATTGGAGGTTTGTAACTGGTTGTGATCTAATGGTCTGCTTTAGAGGCCTTCTTTGATGTGCAGTACCTTTGTGACATTGTCAGCAAAAGCAGAAGCACAAAGTGAGAAAAAAAGTCTGATGTTTTTTTCCTAATGCTTGAATCCAAAATTGCCTCAAGCTTGTCTGAAGATCCACAGTTTTGATTGTCACTTCTCTGGTTTTATTGGTCAAGTAAAAAAAGAAGGCAATTTTGTATAATATGCCTTTAAAAATGTATTTATTGGGCTTCCCTGGTGGCGCAGTGGTTGAGAGTCCGCCTGCCGATGCAGGGGACGCGGGTTCGTGCCCCGGTCCGGGAAGATCCCACATGCCGCGGAGCGGCTGGGCCCGTGAGCCATGGCCGCTGAGCCTGCGCGTCCGGAGCCTGTGCTCCGCAACGGGAGAGGCCACAACAGTGAGAGGCCCGCGTATGGCAAAAAAAAAAAAAAAAAAATTGTTTCTTTGAATGTGAAGACTGCAGAAGACTAAAGGAAATAAGCAGAGAAATAAAGAATTATTACTTTTTTTGAACTACTTCCGAACTACTCCTAATAGTTTGTTTTTAAATCAAGATATAAGTACAAATAAATTCAACCTTAGGCAATGTAATTAATAATCTTCAATTTTGCTTGAGAAAAATCAGTTCTTTGAACATCACTCTTTGACACTCTCTTATCCTTCCCCCACCATGATTCCAAACAGAAAAATCAAGCTTGTATAAAATTTCTGACATAATCATTTCTCTGTAATAGGTTTTAAGTTGTTTCGCCTTTTCCCCAGACTTAGGCAGAAGGAAGTTGTAGAGGAACAGTCCATTAAAATTTTGTCATCTCACCTGAGGCGGGCCTCACACTGACTACTGTATTCCACAGACAACTGCTACTTGTACTGGAAACTGATCTCATTGCCTAACTTTGCTACTTACCTCTTACTTACAGTAAACCAATTCTGTATACCGTCTTCTTGAAGACAGTGTATCCAATTTTAAAAAATTAAAGGACAACACAGACTGATAGAGGAAAGGAACTAGATTATGCCTGTTTGACCACAGGATTTACATCGTCTCAATGATCATCAAGCATAAAATGAGGGCTACTATACAACTACTTAAATGGCCAACAATATTTGAATAATAGGTGTCTGATTTTATGCAAAACATCAGTTTGTATAAATGATAATATTTAGTTAACTAAAATGTTAATGCAGAAACCTGGGATTTTTCTTCTATAGGAATATATTTTATGGGATTCCTTAAACTTCATAGTTAAAAATTTTTAATATTATGAATGATAATAAATTCAATGCTCTATAGGTTAATAACTTGTCCAGTTATTAGGTGCTTTTTTGTTCTTGTAACCTTTTCCTCTTTCAGGCAGTAATCAATGTCTGGAAAAACAATAATGTAGCACTCTTAACTAAAAGACTCTAAATGAATCTGCAAATTCCTAGAGCACTTAAGTGCATTTGCTTAACAAGTGATTGTTTCATGGTGCAAAAACTAAAATCATAAACTGTTGAGATAAAGGGTAGTATCTATTATCATGTTAATGAAATTGTCTTCTTTGAAATTTCATTCTATTCTGTTCAAAATCTGGTACAAGTAATAAACTTTGTTTCTTGAAAACCCTTTTTCACATATATTGAACTTTTAAGTAAATTATTTCTTTGGAGCTTTCAAATTTGAATGAAAAAAGACAGAAGAAACTCAGAAAAGAGGAAGGAAGTAAGGGAGAAAAGAGAGGACAGAGCAACGGAGAAGGAAGAAAGGAAAGGAAGGAGAAAGTAGAGAAAGAGAGGTAAGAAAGAAAAGTAAGAAAGATGCACTGACAAAGGAAATAAAAAGGAAAATAAAGGCATTGTCTACAGAGGCTACTCCTGGGTAGCCCTGTAGAAGTAGGTTCTTTGAAGCACAAAGAATATTGACTGTGCAATGCCAGATGATAAGCAATGTTCTTCAGAATTCCAGCAGTTTTGTTGTTGTTGTTTGTTTCTTACACTGACTGAATAAATACATTTCCAAATGCTTGAATGCCAAGTCTCAAAAGGTAATAAAATAGAGCTAACTAATGACAGCTGGGAGAAAAAATCCTGATTAAAAGAAATGCAGAAATTCAAACAACCAACTCCTTCAAATAATTGAACTTAATTTTTGGCAGAAACCCAGGAATTCTTTACCCAAAAGCATAGATGCGTTGAAACAGCAAATTCAGTTGCTTACTTTTTAAACTCGCCACATGGTTTCAAAAAGCTAAGAACTTTGTTTTCCACTTCAGAAGTAAGTAGCGCTTTGAAGTACAATCATGTGTGTGTGTGTGTGTGTGTGTGAGTGTGTGTGTGTGTGTGTGTGTGTGTGTGTGTGTGTGTGTGTGTGTGTGTTGGAGGGAGCTCTTTTAGGTAGCTTTTCTTAAAACCTCATTTTACCCTTTCCCTGCCTGAATCATCCCATTTTTGCTCTTGATTTTCCATTGGTCGTCATTATAGACAAGAATCGTGCATTAAAAGCCATAGTTACAGGTCTAGATGGAAAAATCAATAGGACACATTTTCCAAGTAAAAATCAATAATACTTAAAACAACTTTTCTTACCTTAAAGGCAAATCCTATTGTGCTAAATAACTAAGTTCCACATGTGCTATGACCCTGTTCTGTCTGACTTACCATGTCTCTTTATCTTTTTATGAATGGTCATCTGACCAATTTTATGACAACACTAGCTACTAAATAAGAATGCACTAATGTGAAAGACACTTGGATAAATGAATTAGTACAGAAATTATTTTAACAGCAATGATCAATTATGTATTTTGTTATACGACTACAATATAAAAGGAAAGTCACTGGAATTTTTAAAAAGCAGTGTTCATTTGTGACACCAATTAATGAAGTTAATTGGCTTGCTTGTGGCCTTTCAAAACCTTGTTAGTGATCAAGTTAGTTTATGATTGAAGATTAATGCTGATTCAGAGCAGTGCTAACTCAGTAGCTGTAAGTCTAACAACACAAATGAGGGGTACAATTCACTCTCTGCCTTACATTGTGCTAGATGTTTGTTTGCATTATTTTTAATCTTCAACAGCCTTACAAGATGCATTCTACCCTCATTTACACATTGAATCCTATGGGATCTGATATATTAGGAGGTAAAACTCATAAACAGCTTAAAGCAGAATTAAGATTCAAACCCACAACTTTATAATGTCAAAACGTTTTGTTTCACTCTACGTTGCAAATACGCTTGTGATTTATTAAATCATGGCAGAAGCATGAGCCAAGAATTGAAATTGCACAATGCCTAAACTGCTTATGATTTTCATAGGGAAATTACCCTTCAAGTCATTCTAAGGTAAGTATGTAATACACAGACAGGAATTTTCCACCATAAGCTATGTCATGACTATCTGCCAAGTTTTCATTTATTTCATTCTTTGTTTTCATTTTTCTTTTCCACCAATATAATCCTGTGATTATGCTTAATATACACTAATGACTTACGGTATGTATGAGTAAATCTGTTTTTCTGATTTTCTGAGGCTGTTGGGGTTTCTGAGAGCACTGAATTCATCAGTGTCTGGGTCTTCGTAGGTGATTGTGGGTCTTCATGTTTCTCTGATTTGAAATGAAAGCTGAAGGAAAAGCAAGATCATATGCCTGCAGGCCATTTTTCAGAGTGATTAGGCTAGGTTAGTTCAAGGTGGTGGACCATATAACAGAAATTAGAAACATAGAAGTCATTAGTAAAAATTCAAATCCCTGCCCTATTTATGTTTGATTTCGTCATTTCTACCCTGTCAACCTCCCATTCAAACATACTTCATTAACTTACCTTGAACTTTCCCCTATATCTTTAGTATTATATTTATTTCATCAACTAGCATTTTCCCCTTTTAAAAAATATTTTTTTAATTTTCCTAACTTTAAAGACACATAGTTTTATATTTTATAATTATTAAGTTATTAATTTTGTATGTTCATATTAATATTTTACCTGAGGATTTAAAGATTTTTCATTTCTTTCACACTAACATGAGCATCACTTTTGTTATAATCCTTATTAAAACTCATTGCTTTAACTTTGATTATGTATTTTATTTTTTATTTATGCTTACTTGTTTACCATTAATTCTTAATATTTTTCTTGTATTTTACTCTGAAAAATCAGTTTTACTTTTATCTAATTTTTAAATTAATTTTCATTTGGCATTTCTCCTATTCCTCTCTTCTTTTTTTTTTTTACAATTTTTGTTTTTTTAATTACTGACAGAACTATGACTACAGTGATGTTAATAAGGAAGGAGTGCAAACCATCAAGGGGGAACCATGGGCCAGCTTGCGAATAGGCTTTCCAACAACACCACTGACTTCCCCAGGGGATCTTCTAACTCATTTAGGAATGGTTCCCCAAGAAACTTCACTGTGGGAGAGCTAGTTAATTCTACCCAGGGCTATAAATCACTCTGCAGGTATCACTCTTGATTTATTAAGATGATGTTGCTTCCTGATAGCTCACATCATTCAGTCATTGTATGAGAAATTGTTGTAAATGTCCATTGTCTAGAATGTGGATAACTATTGGGTTTAGGTGCCGGAGCACACATTATAGTTTGCCATATTTAAAAAAAAAAGATATAAAAATACATGGAATGTCTCAGTTGGGATAAACTCTCCATGTGCTACATAGGGCCTGACATTGTAAAGAAAATACTTGGTACTAAACATCCTAACTGGCAAAAGCCAAAAGAACCAAAGGGCATCAAATACTAGTGTTCTTTAGGGTCCCTGTCTTTGGCAGCCTTCTCTTTTCATTCTTTTCACTCTCGGTTGCTATAATCCAATTCGTATTATATTACCTACCAACTCTCTGTGATATCTATATCAAGTATTAAAAATTATTTTATATAGGAAATGTAAAATCTATTTATGTTTGTAACTTTCTCCTAAGCTCCAGATCTTTGTATTCAATTACCCATAGACCACTTCCATCTAGATATTTAATACATATCTTTAATTCAATGTGTCTATAACTTTACTTACCTACTTCCCCACCAGTCTTCTTGATGAATCTCCAAGGATCATTTCTTCTTGAGTTACACATCTTAGGGAACCAATCACCCCTGGTGGAATTGGGGGATTCTTTATTTCTCCTCCTTCTTCAAATCCACATTCAACCTATTATCAAATCCTGCTAAATCTACTTTGTTAATGGCTCTATACCTGTCAAAGATACCCTCTTTTCCATTCTCTTGGAATGATCACCAAAATCTCTTACCAGACATGTCAGTTATCAATTTATTGCCTCTCAACTCCAAATTCATCCTGCATTGTCTGATCTGTGAAAATTATCCAAGGCCTTTAATTATTTTTTCAAGTTGGAATGATTTTAAGCTTTGCCAGTAGAGGATGTTGGACAGATATTGCAAGAGGAAAGGAGTTTTGCTTCCTTGTTCTGATGTGCTAGCATAGATGGCTTCTTCATCACCCAGTCTTGCAGTTCATCGCAACCAGAATTTCCCTTGGCACACTTCCTTAGGTATTTTTGTAGCAGAGTGCCTCAGTAAGACACTGCCAAGCCAACAGCTTTCTCAGCATCTTAGAGAACATATTTCCAGCAAGTTCCACAGGTGTGGTACCATAGCAACTTCTCTGCCATACAGTGAGTCAGAACCATGGCCACAAATGAAGTCTGTGTCTCAGCCCAGGATGGAAGGTGGGAGAGTGGGGGGAAGGAGGTGGGTCTCTTCCTTGGGACTGTTATGTTGGTGCTAGTGCTATTTTTTATATTTGTAGCTGCTCCTTACATCTGCTATTCCTATATTCTTCACAGTTCTCTAACTTTTACTAGGTTATTTCCCATCACTCCACTCCTATATTACAGTTAATACTTCTGTATATTATATTAAACTTCCCCTGTTCAAATTGCTGTATGATTTTACTCTCCTGATTATGTCCGGACTTCATGGATAATCATAATAACCTAGTCCTCCAATTTCCTTTCCTCCCCACTTTGATTCATTTTCTCCCTCCTGCTGGAAAAGCTAAGGAAAGTTGATACAATTCAGCAGCTTATATCTCTCCTCTGACATTTTGGGAAGAGTCCCACCTTAGCTTGAAATGCCCTTCCTCCTTTCATGTACCTTCCATCTGACTAATAATTACCACAGTCACTAAACAAGGTGCTGAGATTCAACAATGAAAAGAATAAAGTCCCTGCCCTCATGAAGCTTGTATTCTTATGGATGAAAACAGACAATAAACAAATATGGACTTATATGTTGAAGGGCAAAAAAATGCTATGGAAAAAAATGAAGCAGACTGGAGGAGGTGTACCTGCTGCTTGTATGAGGTGGTGTGTCCCTGAAAACAGGGTAAGTTATACTGTGATATCAGTCAACCTGCAAATTTCCGAGGTTTACTACACTAACAGTTTAATTATAGCCAGTGCTGCATGTCAGTCACGGCTCTTTTCCATGTAGTCTTTCCTCTGGGGCCCAGGTTGACAGAGCAGCTTCTAGAAAGATCGTTGCAGTCATCAAGGCAGAGAGAAATGAGATGGGAGCAACAATGTGAAGATGCCTAAAACTTCTGCCTAGAAAAACATGTGTCACTTATCTTCACATGTTATTGGACAAAGCAAGTCATGACCAAACCTGAAACCAACTGGGCAAGAATGTCTAATCCTCCTGGGAGAGTAGGTAATTGTAAACAAAAATGCAGCCTAACACAGGTGAAAAAGAAAATCTTTTATGAGAAAGTGATATTTGATCAGCAAGAACTGAAAGAAGTAAAAGAGGGAGCTGTGAAGATATTTAGGGGCAGATCACTCCATAACAGGCACATAATGACTACTTTTATTCTTGTTGTTTTAAGTGAAAACACTTTAAGTACAGGGAAAATGATTCTTTTAATAGTAATTCTCTTGACAGTAATTGCTGTGGTATGCCATGCCATGTATAGTTAGCATGTGAAGAAAATGAATCAGGCATATTTCCTAATAATAATTATTCTAGTGAATGATGATTCCAATAGACAAGAGGATAGCAGCTTCCTTAAGTGATTCTCTTGAAACTTAATGAAAGTTTTGTGTCTTAAACAAAATATCCTCAAGGTAGGTTTTTTGGGGAAACACTTTTTTCAGATCTGATTTTGCCACTAAGAATGTCTTATTCAAACCCTTGTTATTTAATTGATCCCTTTGTAAAATGATTTCTTCTGATTATGTAGAGACAGAATTTATGAATCAATATAAATTGAATTTGATATTATACAAACATTAAACTTTGTATAACTACTTTAATGAAAAATGTGTAGCTACATAATCTCATGTTGGACATATTAATAGTCTGCTTTGTTTATGTGAGTAAATGTGATCTTTCATTAATCTAAATATTCTACCTTCCAAGCTTTTCCATGGCAGAAATTATTTTTGATGTTTTATTCCTGATTCTAAAAGTAGGCTATGTATTTTATAGAATATTTTTAAAGCAATGAATAGGTTATACAAGATCACCTGCAGTTGTAGCAATCTACAAATCTGGAGAACCACTGTTTATAAGTTATTAAGTGCTCTTATTTTTATGAAAATCTTGGTCATGGTGCTCTTTTAGTGATAATATTTCACTACATTTTAATTTTCTTTGTTGTATTAGAATTTTTATAAGACTATGCCTTTCAGCTGTATTTTCCTATAAAATCATCCAGTAAATTTACTAGTGTAGCATTGTTCATAACATTCTTATATTTTTTTAATTGCTCCCATTCTGGTTATAATTGCTTTCACTCCAAATTTCATAAATATGTTTTCTCTCTTGATTAAAGTTGTCAGCAACTTATCAATTTAATAGATTTTAAAGAACAAAACCTTGGTTTTATTTGTCAATTTGATAGTTATCCACGTTTCTGAGCACTTAATTTCTGCTTTAACTTTTTCCTAATTTTCTGGTTGGTTCCCATTTATTTCTTTTCTATATCCTCAGGTTAGATGCTTGGGAGTGCTACCTGAGGCTTGCAAGGACTCTTCATTACCCCTTCCTTCCTTTCACTATTTTATCCCTTTCTATGTATGGTATTGAGAAGGTAGTATTTATTCTTTAAACTCAAAATTTCATCTCTTTGTTTCATAGAGTCTTGTTCAATGCATTGACTTGTATGCCCAGATTTCCTGTTTGCTTAATGTTTGACCCCCTTTAGTTCATGAATTCTCAAAATGAAAATATAGCAGAAGATAAAGGAAGTGTTCTAGCTGTCCATACCTCAATTTCCATAAAGAGTCAGTAGATGGTACTTTTTTCTCATCTGTTTCGTTCTCCTTTTCCTATTGTTTATGCTTTTTTTTTTTTTTTTTTGCGGGCCTCTCACTGTTGTGGCCTCTCCCGTTGCGGAGCACAGGCTCCGGACGCGCAGGCTCAGCGGCCATGGCTCACGGGCCCAGCCACTCCGCAGCATGTGGGATCTTCCCGGACCGGGGCACGAACCCGTGTCCCCTGCATCGGCAGGCGGACTCTCAACCACTGCGCCATCAGGGAAGCCCTGTTTATGCATTGTTGATTAATCGAGGATTTTTATAATTCTATTTTGCTTTCAATATTGGCTTAATAGACATAATTTCTGTTGTATTATTTTGGGTCATTGCTTTAGGATTTCAGATATAGTACATGAACCTTAAAATATCTTTATTTATCTACCTTGCCAGACTTCGCATTATTGTTGTGTAATTTATTTCTCTCTATATTGTGAACCATACAACACATTCATTTTTTTTTTTTTGTCTGCTTTGAACCTTTAAAAGATATTTTAGAATTAAAAAAAAAATTCTCGTGCTTCCCTGGTGGCACAGTGGTTGAGAGTCCGCCTGCCGATGCAGGAGACACGGGTGCGTGTCCCGGTCCGGGAAGATCCCACATGCCGCGGAGCGGCTGGACCCGTGAGCCATGGCCGATGAGCCTGCGCATCCAGAGCCTGTGCTCCGCAATGGGAGAGGCCACAACAGTGAGAGGCCCACGTACCGAAAAAAAAAAAAAAAATTCTCTATTTACTCACATATTTACTACTGGTGGTGTTCTTCATTTCTTTGTATAAATCCAGATTTCCATGTGGTGTCATTTTTCTTCTCCCTGAATGATATAATTTAATACTCATTTATATATGCAGGTCTGCTTGTGGTAAATTCTTTCAGCTTTTGAATATCTGGAAAATCCTTTATTTCACATTTTTTGGAGGGAATGGAGAGGATTTTTATGACAATTCTATTTTATTTTTAATTTTATCTTTTTTGGCTGCCTTGGGTCCTCATTGCTGCACAAGGGATTTCTCTAGTTGAGGTGAGCGGGGGCTACTGTTTGTTGTGGTGTGTGAGCTACTGTTTGTTGTGGTGTGTGAGCTTCTCATTGTGGTGGCTTTTCTTGTGGAGCGCGGGCTCTAGGCACGCAGGCTTCAGTAGTTGTGGTGTGTGGTCTCAGCAGTTGTGGCACGCGGTCTCTAGGGTGCACAGGCTTCAGTAGTTGTGGTGCATGAGCTTAGTTGCTCCGTGGCACGTGGGATCTTCCCGGACGAGGGATCGAACCTGTGTCCCCTGCATCAGGCAGATTCTTAACCACTGCACCACCAAGTAAGTCCCTATGAGTTTTATTGAGGTATGATTCACATATGGTAAAAGTTACCCTTTTAAAGTGTACAATTTGGTAGTTTTTAGGATATTGAATTGTGCATCACAACTGATGTTAGAATATTTTCATTACTGCAAAAAGAAACTCCATACTCAAGCAGTCAGAACAGAGACTCTTCTCACTCTAACCCATGACAACCACTAATCTACTTTTTGTCTCTATAGGCTTCCTTATTAAGGATACATTGCATAAATGGTATCATGTGTGGTCTTTTGTGATTGGCTTCTTTCAGTGGGCATAATGTTTTTAAGCTTCATCCATGTTACCGTATTTATCACTATGTTACTCCTTTTAGTTAAAAATAATATCCTATTTTATGGATATGTTCCATTTTGTTTATCCATTCACCTATTGATGAATATTTAGGTTATGTCCTATTTTTGGCTACTATGAATAATATCGCTATGAATAGCCACATACAAGTTTTTCTGTGGACATATGGATTCTCTCTTTTTTTGTTTATTGGGGAATGCCTAATTTCCCGTTCATGTTAGTATGATAGTTTGGCTGAATTAAGATCTCAGTTGAAAATCTTTTTCCTTCAGTACTTTGAATATCTCATCTTTCTGTCTCTATGGCTTCTGATAAGAGACCAGCAGTTAATCTTACTGAGGATTCATTCTATGTGATTGTTTCTCTGTTGCTATTTTTAAGACTCTATTTTTGACTTAGGCTTTCCACTATGATATGTCTAGATGTGACTTTCTTGGAGTTTCCTAAGCTTCCTGGATGTGAAGATAATGTTTATCTCAAATTTAGAAAGTGTTCAGCCATTATATCTTTTCCATAGACTGAATGTGTGTCCCCCAAAATTCATGTGTTGAAACCTAATCCCCAATGTGATGGTATTTTGAGGTGGGGGTCTTTGGAAGGTGATTAGATCATGAGGTCAGAGCCTTCATGAACGGGATTAGTGCCCGTATAAGAGACCCCAGATAGCCCACTTGTCCATTCTACCAGTTGAAGGTACAGTGAGAAGATGAATGTCTATGTACTAGGAAAAATTCTCACCAGACATGGAATCTGCCAGTGCCTGGACCTTGAAGTTTTCAGCCTCCAGAACTGTGAGAAAATTAATTTCTGTTACTTATAAGCCACCCAGTCTGTGGTATTTTTGTTATAGCAGCCCAGACTAAGACAATTTTTATATATTTTTATTTCTCCTTTCTCTCTTCTCCTTCATGGACCCTCATTATGTCTATATTGGTATGTTTATAGTGTTCCACAGGTTTCATGCTCTGTTCATTTTTCTTTGTTCTTTTTTATTTCTGTTCCTCAGTCTGAGTTATCTCAATTGGCCTATCTTCAAGTTTACTGATCTTTTTTTCTGCCAGCTCATGCCTGTACTTGAACTCCTACTGAACTTTAAAAAAATTTCTATAGTTTTCCTTCTTAATTGCAGAATTTTTACCTGGTTTATTTTTGTAATTTTTATCTCTTTATTGATATTGTCTATTTGGTACAATATTGTTTTCATATATTCCTTTAATTCTTTAGATATGGTCTCCTTTCATTCTTTGAACATATTTATAATACTTGATTTACATCATTTTGAAAAATTAAATCCAACATATGTGCTTCTCTTTATGGGCAGCTTCTACAGAGTATTTTTTCTTTTTTTCACTGTGTATAAATCATATTTTCCTCTTCCTATGCATGACTCATAACTTTGCTTATTGTTGAAAACTGGAAATTTAAACACTGGAACTTAGATTCTTCCCACCTCCCTTCTTCCCCATCAATGTCCTTATTAGTTTTATTGTTTTGTTTTCTGTGTGTTGCTGCTATTTGATTATTTAGTGACCTTTCCAGCCTAATTCTTTAAAAGTCTGTATTCTTTTGTTGCCCGTGGCCACCAGAGTCTCACCTTGATTTGCCCTAGTGTTCAGGTAATGATTTTTCTGAGATTTTATTAAATGCCTTAAACCAAAGGGTCTCCCACTCTTTGCCAAGAGGCTCTGCTTGTTTGTTAGGGAATGCTTTCAATAGTCTGGTAGTTTACATCTCTGCCTTAGTCACTTTCTGCTCGTACAGAGCCTCAGGATCAGCCCGAGATGAGGGGGTAGGGCTCCTCAGGTCTTCTTTAGATACAAACACAGCCCTGCTCCATGCGTTTAGCCTTTAGATCCTCGGCAATATTTTGGAGTACTCAAAGCCACCAATGAATGTCTCATTTTTCAAGTCATAATTTTAAGTTTGTGACCAGGCTGTTGTTTGCATCAGCTGGTATCACTGCCTCAGAGAGCTGCTATTTTAAACAATTATCACAGATTATTTTCAACATATGCCAAGGTTTAGTGCTCTTAACCTTAAGTGAGCTCTGAGTCAAGTTAAATAAAAACAAGTCCTAAAACTGGGACTTTTATAGGGAGCTGCCAGAAAGGTCAAATAGGGAAAATTCTCTGGTGATGAAATTTTGGGGAGAGGTGTAAACTCATTTTGGTGCCTTCATCAGCTGCGAGGTTGCTTGTATTCACAGTTACCATGAATGCAAGGCTGCTGGTTTTCAAGGTTTCACAGAGGTTTGGAAAGAGAGGGATGAGGAGGGACTAAATCAAGACACCACAAACCTCAGTGTGCTTATCAGTCTTATCTAACCCTGGATTACTGTGTTAGCAATGTCATTATTGATAGTCAGGACATGAAGAAAATTCAAAAGGGAACAATCAAGAGTTTAGTTACAGTGAAAACAAGATATAGATATGGAGATAATGAGTAGCTAGTAAGAAGATTATATTCGATTATTAAAATAATTGTGTAAGTACTAAATCTACCTAAACAATGATGCAAAGCTTTTAAACAACTGACCAATATTGAGGCAGATTGTGGGGGAAAAATGATTAATACTAACTGTCTTTCAGAGTTTGCTTGGACCTCAGATTTACTGTCAGGTGTTAACCAACTAAGCCAATCTGGTTCAGTCCATGAGGAGAAGCAAGTTCTTTAAGTTAAATGGTTATTAAATATTTTTAAATATGGTCCATCAGCATAGTTATTTAATCAATGAATTTTCTTTTGTTTTTTGCTAAAATTATTATTTCTTGCTGGATTATATTTTCTCCAGTGACATATTGCTAATAGTTGAGCACAACATTACATGTTGGAAGTAAGCTTTGTATAGGTGACGTAGAAGTGAAAGACTAGTGTCCCTCTGCTAGTCTTCTAAACATCTATTCCCCTGCTTGAATGGTTTGTAATATCAAAAGATTGATAGATGTGTATATACCTATGTTTACTTTTCTCTCCCTGAGGTTTTGTATGTCCAAAGGTTGTGACAAACATTTTGAGAGAAAACTGTTTTCATTGAACTTGAGGGAGAAAAAAAGTAAGCCCTGTCAATTTATAAAGCCCGTTCACACAAATGGCATGCAGCAATAAACTAGTCGATGTTCGGTATAAAATCTCATTTTTGAACAGCATTTTTATGGTTTTTAGTATTCCAACAAGATCAAAACTGAAATAGTACATTTTCTGATCATCAAACAGTAACTCATATATGAACTAAATTTGTGAAATGTCCACACAAATGTCAAAAGTTGCTCTTCCCCATTCTCCTCGCTCTCATTGTTACAAGGATTTTAATTCAATAGTTATCTGTGTTTATAGATGTTTAATATATTTATGCTGCTTTTACTTTTAACAAAAGTTTTATTATAAGAAATGTTCTAATAAAGTATGGATATTTGTAATTCAGAATCATTCTTTTGCAAAGGACAGATATCTACTCAACAATCCCAAATGTAAATGAAAGGTAGCAATTTGTTTCAAGTACAGCAGGAGTTCTTAAGACTAGACCTAGAAATTATAAATCAGGCACCTAAGTCTCCCATGCTGGTAGTAACAAACACTGATACTCTACTTTAAATTATATCAAATCGTTACCCTAGTCCTCTATGAATACTAGTTTCGGGTCTACATTATTACCAGCTAAGGTATTTTGTGCATATCTTTATTCGTGAAGTACATAAGGGCTATGAGCTTAGATGATATAAGTAGCCAGAATTTCTTAAACATTTTACAAGTTTCTTACTGGAAAATGGCTTAAAAGATCAAGTTAAATAAAATATTTCAGGCGTATTTTATACTTCTAGAATTGTACAAGAATCTCTCTCAATAGTGCATTTTATCATTCACTATTTTTTATGTTTATTCATTCTCCAGCTATGTTTCTCTCTAACCACACTGAGTCTGATCTATTCTAGCTTAAACGATAGTGTTTTGCATGGATTTTTAAAAATACTGAGGTTATATATTGATACATTTGGAAAAATACTAAAATTTCATTCCTCCAGTAATTTCACAGAGCCATGGATTTGATAATATGACTTGTGATTCTCCAGTTTTTCATGTCGCACAACTGCATAATATCTCACAGGATTAGTGTTCTTTGAAGCATGGTTTGGTCTATGATGCTCCATTTCTGTTTAAAACAGAGTCAACATTTTTCTTCCAAATCGTAATGTTAGTTTATTGAACATCCCTTCAACACTCAGAAATGTCAAGCTAATTTCCTCTTAAAAAATGCAAAGCTGGGCTTCTTAGGAAAACATGAGATGAGACGAGAAACTGGGCTTTAGTACTCTTTTTCCACTGTTCTCCTTATCTTTTCAAGGAAATGGTGCAAGATGACAAAGTTTTCAGTGATATCTGTTCAGAACTAGACTTAGAAAAAGGAATTGTTTGTGGACTAAATTGCACTAGTCCATTATAAACACCTCATCTATTGATACTTTTATAAATGTTGCACATTAATTTATTATTATTATTATTATTATATGTAAATAGTTCTTTCACAAATTGGATACTTTTGAGGGTGGTAAAACAGGAAAATTTTAGACTCCCTTCTTTTATGTTTTTTGTTACTCCCTTTTTACTTTGATTCCATCTTAGAGGATGCTTACCACAACAGTGCCCTTTTAGGTATGCTCTAGAAGATTTATCCACCCATTACAGAATGCCTAACATAATAACCCACTGGAATTGTTTCTGTGAGAATTTAGGAAATATTGCCTGGCTTCTAGCAATCTGGTCTAGATTTTACGTCATGGGCAATGTAAGTATTTGATCTGATTATTCTTCTCTCTATTGTCTATTAGGAAGTTCAAAGCTTAATTTGCAGTTGATTTTTAGCAATTAGAGAGGATGTTGCAGCATACATTTTGTGTACTAAAGTCATTTTGATTTCTGTTCATTATTGTACTCATTTATCCCTTTGCACCAATCTCTTCATGTGTCTTTTTATGTTGTATTGCTATATGTCTTTCACTTTACGTCTAAACTATGGGTGACGGTTGTGAAAGAAGGTTTAAAAAATAAACATTCCTCACTATGTTTTAAATTTATTTCTTTTTTGATTGATCCTTAGTTTTTTCTTCGTTAGACTGCATATCTATAAATTTGTAAGCTTGCTTTGTATGCTTTGTTTTATATACACACATACACATAAGGCTGTGTAATACCCACTGAATCTAGAATACAGAATTTTTCTTCTATTGAAAGTCATATAAAAGGTTTTATTGGCTAATTTCCTCTTTAAGGTGCTTCTAGTTATAATATTTGTAGGATCTCTGAGATATTCTTAGTTAAAATGTTGAAAAAGCTTTCTAAGTATATACTTTAAAAAGTCACAATTCACGACTATGCTTTTTGACAGCTGTGAAATAACAGTATAATTGCACCATAACTGTGAAATACAACTTTTTCTTGCTTGTAGAAAGTGGATATTTTGCCAATTCTGACACGTATACAACAGCTTCAGGGCATCTCATATTGCCTGATTAATTAAGCCCCACTATCCACCTTGTCAGATTCATTGCCACCTTATCCAAAAATTGAGATAAGCAGATTAAATACATAAAATAAAAGTAGGTGGTTTGAAAAATACAAGTGTAATTTCTTTTGTAATTACGCATTTGGAGACACCATATATATAAAAATGTACATTAAATTTTATAGTAAGCCATTTTAATAATTTTTTCTTTTTTCATCAACAATTGTAATAGACAGCAGAGATTTCATATGAATTGGTAGAATCATCCTCAAATATTAGTTTAAAAGCATTCAGTTATCCCAAAGTGACTCTTTTAATTTAGAAATATTACTGTGGAGGTTCACATCATTAACTTATATATCAGTTACAGGGAATCCTTTTAGAGAAAAATGAACTTTAGTTACAAATCATGCAGTAATGTTTGGTCATGTTATCATGAAAGAAATATAAATGCATTGATTCATAAACTCTAATTCATTTGATAAGCACTTTAGATTGAAAAGAGAACATCAGTTACAGAACATTTTATAGTTACATAAGATATTTGTAGAACTGTAACACAATAAGAGATAGTGATTTTTGTGAGCAGAATTTATTTTATAATTAAACTTCTCTTCTCAAAAAAAAGTTTGATTTTTTTTCTGATGTGGCACATCTACCTTTTTGATTCAGTCTTTGTCTTCTTTAGAACATAAGTCTTTGTTCTTGACTTCCAAAGCCAAGGAATAAGATAAATATATAGCGGGCATCCCTAGAGAATGAAGAACAGAGGAGAATGTGCAGCCAACTAGGAGAAATGATAGTTAAGCCAAGGGTTTGAGTATGTGTGTGATTTAACCAGGTTGAGGAAGATGGAGGCTAATGTGAGCACTCTAGTCATGGAGACCAGCATAACTAAAGAAATGCAAATCTGTAGTATAATAAGGCATTCAGGTAACTGCAAGCTCTTCAGTATTACTACGGGATAAAATATGAGATATGAAATAGTAAATCAGGTTAATTGGAGAAGTGGATATAGGCTTTAAGATGAGATGTTCAGGAGTTTGACATATATCCTGAAGTCAAAAGTCCCTAAAACTTAAGAGATACTCCAAGTTGCCTAAGACCTTTAAACAAATAATAACAGCATTTTTTTCCTGACAGTTTCCCATGTAAGTCCAAAATACCAAATGAATTTTTTTAATTAAAAATATCTATATATGTATCAAACTATCAAAATAAGACAAAGAACTTAAAATATTGCTTTCTGATCACTGAATAATTAATATGGTCATTAAAATTTGCATTCAAAATACTACAACTTACACATGATGCTGTAATATAAAATTTACATTAAAAATAAATACCATAAATAGAACGTAACAATAAATAAGTTTATTGAGAGGATTCAGAAAATAAAATTGAAAGCAATTTCCTATATTGAACCATTATTAGTTGAGATTGATAGTGAAGAAAAATGTGGTAGAAAGAGACAAGGAATGTTGAAGCAGTCAGTGGATGGATTGCTGAAAGTGACATGCAGAGGAGGTAGGTAAATATCAAACCCAGAAGAACTGACATAGTTCCCCTATATATGTTACTGCTATGGAGATACCAGAACAGCAAGCTTCATGCTGCTTCTCACCCATGAGTGTGCACAGCAAGGGTACTTACCAGAGTCAGCCATTTCTGACCCATGTCTAATGCCTCCAACAGAAAATCTCTGCTCTGGGTCTCCTCTCCCCATCAGCTGCCCAGACCTTTCTCAGAGTCTGAGACTCTTCCTACACAATCTTTCTTCTGTTCCTTTTTCCTCCTCATCACACATATCAGACCTGCATTGTGGTCTCAAAGTAATAACCGTCTGATCATACTTCCTTGTCCCTTAACTTCCATAGATGTTTCAATAAATCTGTTTCCATTTTAATTATTCCCTGGTGTTTGCTTCCTGGAAAATCTGAACTATCATGGTAAGAGACATCATACAATATTTAAAAGAGAACTTTTTGTTATTTAGCTGACACATTGAAGGGTTATTGTTTACCATTATATTTGTATGACCCATATATTCCTTCAAAGTACAAATATGGCACCTGTGATTTGACTGTGTGACTCTTAAAGTTGTCATCATCTCCATCTTCTTCAAATAAGTATCATATACCTTCCTGAACAAGTGTGATTATTAATTTCCCTGCATGAGATTTCAAGAGCTATCTAGCATCATTTTCGTCAACTTCTTCAAAGTTAACATCCCTCTTCAGGAACAATAATTTTCACTCTATCCTCAACCACCTTTACAAAACCTTTTAAATCAACCACAAATTGTGGAGTTAGTTTTTTATTATATCTCTTGGTGTTGATGTAGAAAAAAATTTTTTTGCCATACCTGGTTGGTAAATTCCAAAGCCTTTTTTTGTGTTAAAATGTTTCCAAAAAATTTTAGTAAAGATTCTTGTTTGACATCTGCACCCTGGACCATGTTTTGCATAAATTATTGAGAATAATAAATTTTGATAACTGTGATAACCTCATGGATAATAAACATATGATCCATGTGTTACAAATGTAATGTCATATTTGGAGGGGAGATAATCATGTGGATGGTAGGGCTGCATTCCACATTCCTGGCTGAATGTTAAGAGGTCAAAAATGTCTAGAGCTCTATTTGCAAGATTTTTTTAAAATTAAGGGTCAGAAAAAAGATTGTACATAATTCTGAAAGACCCTCCCTTGTGAAGTAGGCATTGGGAATTTACAAACGACTTTCAATTTTCCTTTGGTCATTCCTTTGAGTAAATGTATTTTTCAAATAGACCGATTTAGGTTTAACATAACATTAGTAGCACAAGTACCTGGATAAGTAGCGTCAGCCAGCTAGAAGACTTCATAACTTTATGAAGATGGTTACCTTCTCCTGAAAGATAAACCTACCAGAGAATACTGCTTCCAAAACAATTCTGTCTCATCAACAACAAAATTTTCTTTGGCCAGTAGAGCCATCTTTGATTTTTTTTTTTTTTTTTTATAGTTAGGGCAGGAAAATAACAATTTCTTCACAGAGAGTTATCATAGCTTCCACAATTATTTTGATGATATGAGCTGTCTTAGTCTACTCAGGCAGCTATAACACAATACCACAGACTGGATGGCTTAAACAACAGGCATTTATTTCTCACAAATCTGGAGGATGCGAAGTCCAAGTCCAAGACCAAAATCCCAGCAGATTTGGTTTTTGCTGATGGCCTTCTTCCTGGCTTACAGATAGCCTACATCTCACATGACCTCCTCTTCGTACATAAGGAGAGGGAGAGAGAATTCTGATCTCTCATCCTCTTCTTATAAGGGCACTAATCCCATCATGAAGGCACCACCCTCATGTCCTCATCTAAACCTAATTACCTCCCAAAGGCTCCAACTCCAAAAACTGTCACGTTGAGGCTTAAGCCTTCAACATATGAAATTTGGGCAGATACAAAGAGTCCATACATAACATGAGTATAGCATCTTGATTCTGTGGAACTTCTCAGGCTTGCTTTGAAAGACAACTTTTTTTGCCAACTTATTTTCTCTGCCATTTCCTTCATCTTGAACTTCTCTGACATTGTTATTGTCATCCTAATCAACAATGCTAAAGAATCTGAGCCCTTGAGTAACCGGTCTCTCTATCAATTTTGCCAATTATTTTGCATGCTTTTCCAATGAAGAATGCTATATTCTTGTCACTTCATACATATAAATGCTAATTCATAAATTTTGTTGTATTATTTTATTGTTATCATTATAGTGCAAACCCTGACAATGTGTTCTAAAGCATGCATGCAATTTCTTTAGCATGCTCTTCTTCGTCAAAACATCTTAGCTTTATTTCATTGAAATAAAACTTTCTCACTTGCTTTGATTTCATTTCCACATTTTTCTTCATAACATTTTCAACTGGCTTATGATTCATCGTGTAACAGTAGACAAAAACAAAAGCTAAAAATAAAAGACACTGTGGAAAAGTATTTGAGACAAGTGCAGAAAGGCCAGGGAAGTCTCATACCAAGGGCAACATTGTGATGACTTTCTTATTTCCTTCAACTTCAGAACAATTAAAGCACATTTCAAATAATCTCCAGGTGATTCTGAAATTCTTCCAATTGTACTGGGAATATAACTCAAGTTGGTTTTCTTTCTCCACAAATTGTTTTATTAAAAATATTGCATTGAGTTTAGAGAAAGTAAAATTTTTTCCTATATGAAGTTTAGCAAGAGTTTTGAGAGAGGTGTATGTTCTGTAATATACAAGCATATTTTGATAGATTAGAAGTTAATTCTTATTTATTCTTTTAATTTTTCCTGTAAGATTAGATATTATAGAATTCCCTTACCTCATACATCCTTTTTTCATCTCTTTCCATTATTGACTTCATCATATGACATGATAATTAGGTTCCCATATTTGTCTTTTCATCAATTATTAACAAATTGAAGGCAGGGTCTATGTTATTTTTCATTGTATTCTCAGTTTTCATCATAGCAAATCATGGAAGATATACTAATGTCTCCTGAACTGAATGTAGAATGCACAGTAAAGTATTGATGGTTTACAGGTATAGAATAGGTGCCACGACTCTTAGTCTACTTTAGTAAGCTTTGATATCAGGCAAAATTCACAGACTGAGAAAGAGTACCTAAGGAGAAGCTAGAATTATGGGTCCTGTCAAATAAAAATAATCTCTCTTACTTAAGTAGATTTTCAAAAGCTAACCCTTTCTGTAGTTTAACCCTTATATGTTTCTTTTTCTCTCTAAATGTATCATTTGCATAATAGAGGATACAGATGTTAATAAATTTCATTTAGCATAACTCAAGGCACCACCATTCACATTGTTTTCTGAACATGAAGTAAAAGTGTGTGGTTAAGAATAATGTCTCTCTAGTGTACATTTTGTTACTGACATGACAAAGGGAGGCACAAACACCAGAGGAAAGAGATATTTGCCATATTTTTGAAAACAAGGCTGAATTTAATTCAGTATGTCATATATACTTTAAAAGGAATTTTTACTGATAAGAGATAATTCAACTTCAAACACTAAACAGTGTTTTAATGTTTATTTATTATTATTTTATTTATTTATTTTTTTGCGGTACGCGGGCCTCTCACTGTTGCAGCCTCTCCCGCTGTGGAGCACAGGCTCTGGACGCGCAGGCTCAGCGGCCATGGCTCACGGGCCCAGCCGCTCTGCGGCATGTGGGATCCTCCCGGACCGGGGCATCGGCAGGCGGACTCTCAACCACTGCGCCACCAGGGAAGCCCTTAATGTTTATTTTTATAATCATTGCCTAATATTTACTGGGCCAAAATTAGTTCAAAAAAGTAATGATGAAAACAGTTAAAAACTACTAGCTGCTGAGGGGTGGGGAGGAGCATGAATAGGTGGAGCACAGAACAGTGAAAATATACCATGTATGTTAGTACAGTGATAAAAACATGTCATTATACATTTGTCCAAACTCAGACTATACAAAGGCAAGAGTGAACCCTAATGTAAACTATGGACTTTGTGTGTCAATGTAGGTTCATACTTGATAAAAAATGTACCATTCGGAAAAGGGATGCTGGCTATGCATGTGTGGGGGCAGGAGGTATATGAAATATCTCAGTATCTTTCTCTCAGTTTTGCTGTGAACTTTTTTATCTGCTCTAAAAAGAAATAAAGACTTTAAAAAAAACCACCAAAACATTGTATAACTGGTAGAAGAAAATATAAGAGAATATTTTTATAATCTTGTGGTACAGAAGATCTTCTTAACCAAGTAGGTCAGGAGCTATAAATGAAAAGACTAACAGAATTGACTGTATAAAAATGTCAAACTTCTGAAATGGCAAAAATCCAGACTGGCAAAGCAAAGAAAATCGAAAAGAAAAAAACTGGTAAACATTATTGCACATATAATATGTCTACATAATTTAAAGAACAATCTAAAATATTAAAAATAATCATAAATATTAATAATAAAATAGAGCCCTGTGTATCCATAATTCAGTTTATGGAATAGACTTTTAAGATTCCTGTATATTCCACCCCAAACTTATCTACTTTTCTCCCCTACAGAGATAACTATTATCCTGAATTTCTTTATTTTTGTTATAGTGTTACCAAAATGAATTTTCCCCAAAAAAATATTTTATCATTTAAAACTATTAAATTAAAAAAATAATTTCTATGTAAAAAATAATATCATTTTTTCATAAAGCCATATATACATCATAAGTGAGGAAATCTGTATAGAAACCATGTGTCAGAGTGATCTTCAAGTGAGAAGAGATTCAAGGCCAAAAGATTTGCTTTATATAAGGTAGTGTAATATTTTTCTTTCTGGCAATCCTGGTAGTTGTTTGCTTTTATCATGTAACACTGAATTCCAGTGAGGACAGTGACTTAAAAATGCATCTTTTTTGATGCATTTTAAAAATGCATCTTTTTTGAGGTGGGCATTCAGAGGTAACACGCACAGCTGTGTTTTCTGAGTGAGTTAACAGGTACTAAGCTATGAAATTCTCCGTCAGTGGGGCAAGCTGCTTATGCTCTGCCCTAGCTCGTGAGGGAGCCACACAAGCCAAATGAAGTCCCAGATACCTGGTACTCTACGTAGTTCATTGCTAATTACAAAGGAGTGACAGAAGAGTATGGGAATCTATATTTTTGTTATTTTACAGATTTGCATACCATATGGCATTTAAGATGATATGAACACAAAATAATGACTTAAAGTTTAAAAAAATGGAAGTATGTTTTCTCTGTGCCACAGTGTACTAATTACAGTGGTGCAGAAATGCAAGAGATTAGCGACACAGTAAATATTCAAAGTTCATATTTCACTAGTGTCTACATGTAGTATGTAGTTGCCTTGCTTTCGCTCACAAGGACTTTCTTCAAGCTGTCAGAGCTTCCAGAGGTACTTATCATTGTCCAGTTTTCCTGCATGGGTAGAGGCCCTAATGCAAGAACTACATTACATTCAGGATAACAGTTGTTAAATGTGAATGACTTGTTAGTGAGATAGTTCAAATTAAAAATTAAGAGTCAGCTCTGGAAATGGACTTCTCAAAAAAACCTAGAGACTATAAATATTTTTGATTGATTCAGAATATTTTTGAAGATTATCATTAATATCAACAATCTTATGGTCAGGATAATGTATTCAGTAAATGCCTGTGATCATGTATACTTATCAAAAAATTAAGTACTTATTAAATGGGTGAAAAATATTGATCATAATTTTAGAGATGAAGGAAAATTGCAGTTTTAATAGCACAGAACTCCCATCCCTAAAACTGACCAAGATATGTGACTGTAAAAAACTGAGGAACCAGGGCTTCCCTGGTGGCGCAGTGGTTGAGAGTCCGCCTGCCGATGCAGGGGACACGGGTTCGTGCCCCGGTCCGGGAGGATCCCACATGCTGCGGAATGGCTGAGCCCGTGCGCCATGGCCGCTGAGCCTGCGTGTCTGAAGCCTGTGCTCCGCAACAGGAGAGGCCACAACAGTGAGAGGCCTGCGTACCGCAAAAAACAAAAAAACAAAAAAAAATGAGGAACCAGCTACATAAGTACCCACTATTCTTACTAACCACATTTAATCCAGAAGCATCTGACCTTATATAACAATAGAATGACATATTGAAAATTCAGCTAAATGGTCAGTTAAAAGCAAACCACACCTTGTGAGGATTGGCAGGTAGTTTTCAGGATTCAGAATATTCTCTGAAAAAATGTCCCTTAATCAAAATAAATGGACCAGAATCCATGTAGTAACATTTATTAGCATCACACCTAATAGTCCATAAACTTTAATTCTTATTCTGATGCTATACACTTAGCTAGTGGTCTTAGAAAGGAATCCCCAAAAGAGAAATGCTTCTACCCCAGTCAGCTAGAATAAGAACTGAAGGCAAAGAAATTGAGAAGAGAAGAGATATATGCTCTTAGAGTTTTGTGACACTTGCAAATATTAAGACCAAAATGTTTCTTGTTTGCTCAATGGAATAATTTTCCCATTTTTAAAATTTTGAATAAAAGAATATGTATTTTATGCATTTCTTCTTTTTTATTATATAATATAGGAAAGGTGTTAAATTTTCATTTCTAAAGTTTTTGAATGTTGCAATGGAATTTGAGGACAATTGGCTCTACTGGACACTTTAAGGATGTATTATGTCGTCTCTAAATAGATTAGCTGGCTGTTGACTTCCAGTTACCTCCTCTGGGGAAGAAGAGTAGCTGTGTAGTATGGCTGGATTGTGTTAGGCAGGTACATTTTGGATAGAGGAGAATAACATGGGATGTGTGTGTGTGTGTGCATGTGTGAACAACATCTATATGGTAGCATGTAGGAGGTGCCAATTGGGTTGAACTTCTGGCCTATAGAAACTCCCCATTCCCTGAAAAGTTCAAAGACTTAGGCCCTTTTTGGAGTCTTACATTTCCAGCCCTAGCTGAATGATCCAGGATTAGACCAAAGCCAGGCCATTAGATCATCTCTCCTGAGAATTTTAAACCTTGAATAGAGAGACCTAGAAACTGGAAATAATTAGAATTGAGCTTCGATAAAGGCAGCACTGAAGGGAGAAGGTCTCCCACCCCCAGCTCCTGGTTCCTTCAGCTAGTCATCATTTCTACTCATCCACCTGTAGTGTATTTTCTTAGCTGTTCCTGGGATTCTGTGAATAGCCGGGCTATTTTTCCAATAAAGTCCCTTTTTCATTAAGTTGCGCAGAGTCAGGTTCTGTTGCTTATAACTACTGCAATCTTAATTAAATCAATTCATTACAAGTAGTAAAACAATACCAAAGAACCATTTCTCTTGATTAAGAACTCTAAGAGGTTTTTCTGGTACTGAAAACTACATTTGCTCCCCACAAATGTGAGTAGGAGGATTCTTAGAGCGACCTAAGATTAGAGGTTCAAAAGATGTGAAAAAATATGTCCAATAGAATTTGAATAATTTGGGGGGCTGGAAGGTGCCCTTGAGATTTTTTTAAAACAAAATATTTACTGACATATTAATGATTTTCTTATGTCAGACTTATGGTTTCGTCAAGTCAGGTGTCTATCCTTAGATGTAAAACAAGATCATTTGTAAGGATGACATTTTGCTCTTTGTTATGATATCCAATGCTTAGAAGCACACCTTAGAATGTGCAGACCATATTCTTTGTGTGTATTTTCTAACACTTTAGGAGGGTAATTTTCATTTTTAAATAAGAAGCAATACCTTATGATAAAAATAATTCCTGTGAGGGGCCCTAATAGTTACTGGTTAAGAGTTCGGGGGCCAGAGATGGGCTGCTGGAGATAGCTTCACTAGCTTTGTGACCTGTGCAAGTTACTTTATTTCTCTTCCCCAGTATTCTCATCTGCAAAATGTCTATAAAAACAATGAGATTTAGGGAGAAGTATATTAATGAATATTTAAATAAAGTATCATCTTGGAATGAAGTGCTTCATCATTATTGGCTATTATTCTTTCTTTTAACCTATTTATATTACTTATCTCTAGGATGACAATCCTAGTTTGTGCCAATTGTCCTGCAGTAATTATTGAAAGCCCCTTCTATCACTCTCAAAAGTATGCCTGTTTGGATGATAAATTATATATGGCCTTTGCCATCTCAGTTTAAGTCCTCTTCATGCCATGAATCTGTTTTTTTACCATCTGCCCCAATCAATAAGTGGCATTATCTTCAAATTTTAAAAAATAGTAGTCATCATTCATTCTTCCCCTTTCCTTATTCCATAGCTCCAATCCATGGAGATAGTCTGTTAATTTTCCCCCCTAAATATATGTCTATTTTATTTACTTCTTTCCACTGTATCTCACCTCACCCCCAATCCCAGTCCAGGCCAGATAAGAATCTAACCCTCAAATAACTACAAAGCCTCCTAAATTAATTTCCCTGCTAACATTCTTTTATAGCTCAGGTAGCTTCTCTTCAAAAGAGGGAGGGGATCTATGTATACATATAGCTGATTCACTTCATTGTACAGCAGAAACTAACACAACATTGTAAAGCAACTATAATAAAAAAATGACCTTTTATAATGTAAATGAGATCATGCCATTGTCCTGTTTAAAACCATTAACTGGCCTCCATCAAATTGAAAATAAAATCTAAATTTCTCACTGTGATTGACCTGCTACACCTCCAACCTGCTCCCCCAGGCTCAACTTGGGCTCCTCTCTCCAGTCTCATTATGTTCCAGCCATGCTAACAGGCTTTCAGTTGTTCAAATCTGGCCAGTATATAACCCAAAACAAAGCACTTGTAATAACTGTCTGTCTTTGTCTGAAATGTTCTCCTTGCCTGTCCTTCTTTGTCGCCTTCTCATCCTTCATATCTTAGCTTAAATTTCACCTCTAGCAGGTAACATTCCCTTATAGTCCTTTCTAGAGTAACTTCCACTCACTACAACTGTGCTGCTTTTCTCTTGGCAACCTGTTTGCTGCTTTGTTTAAAGCTACCACATGCAGAATCAATTTATTTTTTGCTTTATTTTCTATCTCCTGCACTACTGTAAGCTCAGAGAGGAAAGAAACCCTGTCTGTGTTGTTCACAGAGAGAGCTGAGTCTGTGGGAAAGTGTCCAGGCTTTGATAAATATTTTTGAATGAATATATTTAGTAGACATTATATGACTATTCATTTTTCTTTATCTCTTTTCAAAGTTACCTTCTGATATTTTTAATTCTGTTTTTCAAGATTGTTTAACAATATTCTATTATAGAAAGAACCAGTTTCTATCTCTGTGAACTTAGAAAGTAATATAACTTCTTTTTGTCCCAATTTCCTCAGTTTTAAAATGAGAAAATATCCACCCCATCCACCCTGCCTTGAGCTGAGTATGACACTAAACTTTAAACTTTAAAGCACTATAACAATATAAATTCACACAATTTGGCAAATAGCAACAATTAGCAACCAGGCTTATTTCTTACTTATCATTATTAATTTTTCAAGCTCACTCAAGTTAAGTACAATATTCATAATGTTTTAAAATATTTGAAAAGTTTGATCTCAGTTTGATTGGGTTATTGTACATTTGTAGACAGGTGTTTATTTCTGCAAATGAGTTACTTTTCCATTGAAGAGCTAGAACTGAAATTATATATAATGTTCACATATAGGAAAATGAAAATCATAATAATAGTTGGCATTTTTGAATGCACATAATGTGCCAGGCACTATGTGAATAAATTTACATATCTACTGCCTTTAATCAACTACCTGGGAAATACATACTTTTATTATTCATGTCTTAAGGTGAGAAAATAGGCTGACAGAATCTGTGGGTCTTGCCCAAGTTTCTAAGGCTAGGAAGTATAAGAATTTGATTTCAAGTCTAGGTATATTCACAAAAATAGAGAGATAACACTCTCCCCTTGCTACTTTTAACTATTTATACGCAGTAAAGAAGGAAAAGTATATTTATACTATTTTTATACATTGTATATTCCTCAAGGGAAACATATCTGCTTTCTCCTCCATTCATAGATTCTTTCATCTGTCAGAAAGTATTTACTTACTTCAGTGTGTCTAGTATTCCTTGGCTAAACAAAATTCTGTACACAAAATATATAGCATTTATTTTATTGTGTGATATATTTGAACATCACAACAAAAAGAAGAAATAATCAGTAGGCCTTTCCCCACAGGGAATTTAAGCTTTATCCACTACACACCATGGAGGCATTGAATCAAACAAGGCACTAAACAAGAGTTTTAGTCTTATTAGGAACACTGTTAAATTTGTATTTTGGAAAAATCACTATAGTAATACTATGTATGGTGATTTGGGGAGAATTAAAGAAAATGAATTTTCTTGATAAGCTTATATGGTACTCATGGCAACATACATGTAAATAATTATAATACAACCTATTTAAATTTTGTGATAAAAGAATTTTGGGGCGATTTTTTACCTGCATAATTAAAAAGAGGAGTAGCTTTTTTTTTTTTTTTAGTCTTAAAGACTAGATCTTTCTAGTTTTATCAGGATATAAGGAACTACAATTCATGACTAATTTATAACAAATATACTTTGCATTTATACATTATCGACCTGAAATGAATAGACTGCCAGTTATTTCTCTGGCAAAGGTGGGTTTATTCGGGATAAGCAGAGAATTGCCATTCGGGGTCTGCAACCATGGTGAGCCATGTGCAAGTTCTCAAGCAGCAAGGGAAGGAGAACACTTTATTTTTCTTTTTTTTAATTTTATTTTTATTTATTTATTTTTGACTACGTTGGGTCTTTGTTGCTGTACGCAGGCTTTCTCTAGTTGCGGCGAGCAGGGGCTACTCTTCATTGTAGTATGTGGACTTCTCACTGAGGTGGCTTCTTTTGTTGTGGAGCACAGGCTCTAGGCACGCGGGCTTCAGTAGTTGTGGCACACGGCTCAGTAGTTGTGGCTCACGAGCACTAGAGCGCAGGCTCAGTAGTTGTGGTGCATGGGCTTAGTTGCTCCACGGCATGTGGGATCTTCCTGGACCAGGGATCGAACCCATGTCCCCTGCATTAGCAGGCAAATTCTTAACCACTGCGCCACCGGGGAAGTCCCAGAGAACACTTTTATAGAGAAGAAAAAGTAAGTTAGGAGGGCTGTAGCAAACAGTTTATGGCTTTTCATTGGCTGATTCCTTGTCAGGAAAGAAGAGGACACTTTCTTCTTCCTGTTGGGCTCTTCTATTATGGCAGGGTATGAGAATTCCCTGTTCTAGTCTCCCAACTCTATATAATTGAGCTTTCTGTTTATTAATTTTTATAATATATATACTTACATGTATATGGTATTAAATATTTTCCCAATGAGTAAATATACCTTGAATTCTTTTTATGATTTTCTAAAAATAATATATAAATTATACATTGTTAATCACTATTAAAGAACATATAGAAGACTTTTAAAATAACTTGCATAGAAATAAGTAAAAAAAAAATTAAGGAAAATAATTATCAACAACCATGTATAAATATATAATTATCATAAGGACTCAGAATTATCATAGTTACTTGACTTTATATCAAATAATTGCATGTAGAAATTTTCTTTAAAATATTAAAGTCCTTTGGAATTACATAACCATTTAGATTACATATGCTTTTAAAATGCATAATGCAGACCATTTTGGTAGCAAAAGAAATACTCAGTTCCTTTAGAGTCCATGTATTGAAAGAATTTCTTTTTGATATTATTGTAAATGGCCTTATTTTCTTAATTTCTCTTTCAGATAGTTCACTGTTAGTGTACAGAAATGCAACTGATTTTTGTGTGTTGATTTTGCATCCTGTAACTATACTGAATTTGTTTATTTGTTCTAACAGTTGTGTTTTGTTTTGTTTTGTTTTGTTTTGGTGGAGTCTTTAAGGTTTTCTATATGTAAGATAACAGTCATCTGCAAATAGACAGTTTAACTTATTTTCTAATTTGAATGCCTTTTATATCTTTTCCTTGTCTAATTACTCTGATAAGGACTCCTAGTACTGTGTTGAATAGGAGTGGCTACAGTGTGTATCCTTGTCTTCTTCCTAATGTTAGAGGAAAATTTTAGCATTTCACCATTGAGTATGATGTTAGCTGTGAGCTTGCTATATACAACATTAGTTATGTTGAGGTATATTTCTTCTATACCTAATTTGTTGAGAGATTTATCATGAAAGGATGCAGAATTTTGTTAAATGGTTTTTTTTTACATATCTATTGAGATGACCATATGATTTATATCCTTTATTCTGTTAAAATGGTGCATCACATTAACTGACTTGGGTCTTTTGAACCATCTTTGCATCTCATGGATAAACCTCACTTGGTCACGATGTATGATCTTTTAAATGTGCTGTTGAATTTAGTTTGCTGGTATTTTGTTGAGGATTTTTGCATCTATGTTCATCAGGGATATTGCCCTGTAATTTTCTTTTCTTTTACTGTTTTGTGATCTTTTTTGTAGCATCTTCTCTGGTTTTGTTATTATTGTAACTCTGACCTTCTAAAATGAGGTTGGAAGTATTTTTTCCTTTTCAATGTTTTTGTGCACTTTAGAAAGGATTGACATTAATTCTTCTTTAAATGTTTGGTAGAATTCATCAGTGAAGCCAACTGCTCCTGGGTTTTTCTTTGTTGGGAGAATTTTTTAAATTACTGATTCAATCATCTTACCATTTATAGGTCTATTTAGATTTTCTATTTCGTTATGATTCAGTTTTAGTGGGTTGTATGTTTCTAGGAATGTAAACATTTCTTCTATGTTGTCCTGTTTGTTGGTGTATAATTGTTCATAGTAATCTTTTATGGAACTTTTCTGTCTGTGCCATCAGTTGTAGTGTCTCTTTTATTTCTGATTTGATTTATTTGAACCCTCTATTTTCTTTCTTACTCAAACTAATAGTTTGTCAATTTTGTTTATCTTTCAAAAAACCATCATTTTTAAAAAAAACTTTTTAAACATCTTTATTGGAGTATAATTGCTTCACAATGGTGTGCTAGGTTCTGCTTTATAACAAAGTGAATCAGCTATACATATACATATATCCCCATATCTCCTCCCTCTTGTGTCTCCCTCCCCCCATCCCTATCCCACCCCCTCTAGGTGGTCACAAAACACCAAGCTGATTTCCCTGTGCTATGTGGCTGCTTCCCACTAGCTATCTATTTAACATTTGATAGTATATATTAGTCCATCCCACTCTCTCACTTTGTCACATCTTACTCTCCCCCCACCCTGTGTCCTCAAGTTCATTCTCTACATCTACGTCTTTATTCCTGTCCTGTCCCTAGGTTCTTCATAACCATTTTTTTTAATTCCATATATATGTGTTAGCATATGGTATTTGTTTTTCTCTTTCTGACTTACTTCACTCTGTATGACAGACTCTAGGTCCATCCACCTCACTACAAATAACTCAATATCGTTTCTTTTTATGGCTGAGTAATATTCCATTGTATATATGTGCCACATCTTCTTTATCCATTCATCTGTTGATGGACACTTAGGTTGCTTCCAAGTTCTGGCTATTGTAAATAGAGCTGCAATGAACATTGTGGTACATGACTCTTTTTCTCAGGGTATATGCCTAGTAGTGAGATTGCTAGGTCATATGGTAGTTCTATTTTTACTTTTTTAAGAAACCTCCATACAGTTTTCCATAGTGGCTGTGTCAATTTATATTCCCACCAACAGTGCTAGAGGGTTCCCTTTTCTCCACACCGTCACCAGCATTTATTGTTTGTAAATTTTTTGATGATGATCATTCTGACTAGTGTGAGGTGATACCTCATTGTAGTTTTGATTTGCATTTCTCTAATGATTAGTGATATTGAGCATTCTTTCATGATTTGTTGGCTATCTGTATATCTTCTTTGGAGAAATGTCTATTTAGGTCTTCTGCCCAATTTTGGATTGGGTTGTTTGCTTCTTTGATATTGAGCTGCATGAGTTGCTTGTAAACTTTGGAGATTAATCCTTTGTTAGTTGCTTCATTGGCAAATATTTTCTCCCATTCTGAGGGCTGTCTTTTCATCCTCTTTACGGTATTCTTTGCTGTGCAAAAGCTTTTAAGTTTCATTAGGTCCCATTTGTTTATTTTTGTTTTTATTTCCATTTCTCTAGGACGTGGGTCACAAAGGATCTTGCTGTGATTTACATCAGAGAGTGTTCTGCCTATGTTTTCCTCAAAGAGTTTTATAGTGTCTGGTCTTATATTTAGGTCTTTAATCCATTTTGAGTTTATTTTTGTGTATGGTGTTAGGGAGTGTTCTAATTTCATTCTTTTACATGTGGCTGTCCAGTTTTCCCAACACCACTTATTGAAGAGGCTGTCTTTTCTCCATTGTATATTCTAGCCTCCTTTATGAAAAATAAGGTGACCATATGTGCATAGGTTTACTCTGGGCTTTCTATACTGTTCCATTGATCTATATTTCTGTTTTTGTGCCAGTACCATGCTATCTTGATTACTGTAGCTTTGTAGTATAGTCTGAAGTCCAGGACCTGATTACTCCAGCTCCGTTTTTCTTTCTCAAGATTGCTTAGGCTACTTGGGGTCTATTGTTTTTCAATACAAATTGTGAAACTTTTTGTTCTAGTTCTGTGAAAAATGCCATTGGTAGTTTGACAGGGATTGCAATGAATCTGTAGATTGCTTTGGATAGTATAGTCATTTTCACAGTGTTGATTCTTCCAATCCAAGAATATGTTATATCTCTCCATCTGCTTGTTTCATCTTTAGTTTCTTTCATTAGTGTCCTATAGTTTTTGCATACAGAAACTTTTGTCCCCTTAGGTGGGTTTATTCCTAGGTATTTTATTCTTTTTGTTGAGGTGGTAAATGGGAGTGTTTCCTTAATTTCTCTTTCAGATTTTTCTTCATTAATGTATAGGAATGCAAGAGATTTTTGTGCAATAATTTTGTATCCTGCTACTCTACCAAATTCATTGATTACCTCTAGTATTTTTATGGTAGCATCTTTACAATTCTTTATGTATAGTATCATGTCATCTGCAAACAGTGACAGCTTTACTTCTTTTCTATTTATGTTCCTTTTATTTTTTTTCTTCTCTGATTGCTGTGATTAAAATTTCCAAAACTATGCTGAATAATGGTGGTGAGAGTGGGCAACCTAGTCTTCTTCCTGATCTTAGTGGAAATGTTTTCAGTTTTTTACCATTGAGAATGATGTTGGCTGTGGGTTTGTCATATATGGCCTTTATTATGTTGAGGTAAGTTCCCTCTATGCCTACTTTCTGGAGAATTTTTATCATAAATGGGTGTTGAATTTTGTCAAAAGCTTTTTCTGCATCTATTGAGATTATCATATGCTTTTTATCCTTCAGTTTGTTAATATGGTGTATCACATTGATTGATTTACGTATATTGAAGAATCCTTGCATTCCTGAGATAAACCACACTTGATCATGATGTATGATCCTTTTAATGTGCTGTTGGATTCTGTTTGCTAGTATTTTTTGAGGATTTTTGCATCTATATTCATCAGTGACATTGACTTGTAGTTTTCTTTTTTTGTGACATCTTTGTCTGATTTTGGTATCAGGGTGACGCTGGCCTCATAGAATGTGTTTGGGAGTGTTCCTCCCTCTGCTATAGTTTGGAAGAGTTTGAGAATGATAGGTGTTAGGTCTTCTCTAAATGTTTGATAGAATTCGCCTGTGAAGCCATCTGGTCCTGGGCTTTTGTTTGTTGGAAGATTTTTCATCACAGTTTCAATTTCAGTGCTTGTGATTGGTCTGTTTATATTTTCTATTTCTTCCTGGTTCAGTCTCGGAAGGTTGTGCTTTCCTAAGAATGTGTCCCTTTCTTCCAGGTTGTGCAGTTTATTGGCACAGAGTTGCTTGTAGTAATCTCTCATGATCCTTTGTATTTCTGCAGTGTCAGTTGTTACTTCTCCTTTTTCATTTCTAATTCTATTGATTTGAGTCTTCTCCCTTTTTTTTTTTTTTTGATGAGTCTGGCTAATGGTTTATCAATTTTGTTTATCTTTGCAAAGGGCCATCTTTTGGTTTTATTTATCTTTGCTATTGTTTCCTTCACTGCTTTTTCATGTGTTTCTGACTTGATCTTTATGATTTCTTGCCTTCTGCTAACTTTGAGGGTTTTTTGTGTTTTCTTTCTCTAATTGCTTTAGGTGTAAGGTTAGGATGTTTATTTGAGATGTTTCTTGTTTCTTGCGGTAGGATTGTATTGCTATAAACTTCCCTCTTAGAGCTGCTTTTGCTGCATCCCATAGGTTTTGGGTCATTTTGTGTTCATTGTCATTTGTTTCTTGGTGTCTTTTGATTTCCTCATTGATTTCTTCAGTGATCTCTTTGTTATTAAGTCTTGTATAGTTTAGCCTCTATGTATTTGTATTTTTTACAGATTTTTTCCTGTGATTGATATCTAGTGTCATAGCGTTGTGGTCAGAAAAGATACTTGATACAGTTTTAATATTCTTAAATTTACCAAGGCTTGATTTGTGTCCCAAGATACGATCTGTCCTGGAGAATGTTCCATGAGCACTTGAGAAGAAAGTTTATTTTGTTGTTTTTGGATAGAATGTCCTATAAATATCAATTAACTCCATCTTGTTTAATGTGTCATTTAAAGCTTGTGTTTCCTTATTTATTTTCATTTTGGATGATGTGACCATTGGTGAAAGTGGGGTCTTAAAGTCCCCTACTATGATTGTGTTACTGTCGATTTCCCCTTTTATGGCTGTTAACATTTGCCTTATGTATTGAGGTGCTCCTGTGTTGGGTGCACAAATATTTATAATTGTTATATCTTCTTCTTGGATTGATCCCTTGATCATTATGTAGTGTCCTTCTTTGTCTCTTGTAATAGTCTTTATTTTAAAGTCTATTTTGTGTGGTATGAGAATTGCTACTCCAGCTTTCTTTTGATTTCCATTTGCATGGCATATCTTTTTCCATCCCCTCACTTTCAGTCTGTATGTATCCCTAGGTCTGAAGTGGATCTCTTTTAGACAGCATACATACATATGTTGTTTTTGTATCCATTCAGCCAGTCTATGTCTTTTAAAACTGTCTTATTTTTATTGTTCTTTTGTATTATTTTTCTAGTCTCTATTTCATCTATTTCTGGTCTGATTTTTATTTTGTATACTGATACCATATAAGGATTCTGTTGTATGGAATGAGGTCTTTGTTTCTTTTTTTCTCTTGCTGAATTCCAAATTCTCTCTTTGTCTTTGATTTTGAACTATTTTATTATAATGTGTCTCAGAGAAGTCCTCTTTTGGTCAAACCTGTATGGGGTGCTATGTTTTTATTTACTTGAAAATCCGTATTGCTCCCCAGCTTTGTGAAGTATTTGGACATTGTTTCTTTAAATAAGTTTTCTGCCATTTTCTTTATGCTCTTTATGTTGGGATCCTATAATAAGAATATTGTTTCTTGTGATGGTGTAACTCACTTGTTTATTTTTTTCACTCGTTTTTATTTTTTACTCTCTTCTTCTCTAAATGAATAATTTCAAATGTTCTATCTTCAAGTTTACAGATTCTCTCTACTGCTTGTTCAAGTCTGCTGTCAATGCTCTCTCCCGCATTTTTCAGTTCATAAATTTTATTTTTCATGTGTAGAACTGTTGTTTTTTTATTATTTCTGTGTCTTTGTTCAATCTCATTTTGTTTATGTAATGTTTTCTTGATTTTGTTGCTGTCTGTCTGTGTGCTCTTTTAGCTTGCTGTGCTTCCGTAAAGCAATCATTTTAAACTTTTGTCATTCAATTCATAAATCTCCATTTCTCTGGGGTCAGGTATTGGACATATATAATATTCATTTGGTAGTGTCATGTTTCCTTGACTTTTTGTGTTCCTTGATGTCTTACATTTTCTGTCTTCACATTTGAAGAAGTGGTTACCTCCTCCAGTCTTTACTGACTGGCTTCAGAAGAGAGTTACCTTCAGCTGTTACTCCAGCTAGTGAAGTAGCTTTTGAAGCTTCCACAGACCTTTTCCAAGGATATGCCTTCCCCACACTTGTTCCCTCTTGAGGCAGGGATGGTGGCAGTGGTGGTGGTGGAGGAATTCTTAAGGTTGTATGCCTTCTCTCAATCTCACAAATCCAGGCCAGGTGTTATGAGCCTGTTTGTTTCTTCCTAGGCAGTGCTCTAAAAAGCTCAAGTCTGTTTGTCTTCTCCCAGTCCCAGAGAGCTGGGCTGGCTTTCTGCACTTGCTTACTAGCCGTCTGTAAAGGCTCACTCTTGCTGTCCACAGGAAGCACATGCTGGAAGCCAGCCATAAAGGGGTAGATGAGGTGTGTGGAATGTCGGTATGCCCATGGGCCAGTTGGGGGGTCCACAGGCGAGTTGTGCCCAGTTGCCTATAGGCAGGCTCCCTAATGGAGTCTGTGAATTGGTAATAGGAAGAACCACACTCTTTTGTAGTGTCCCAAAGTTTTTCTGTTTTTTTTAATTCAGTCATTTGAAACTCAGTATTTAAAAATGGGTTTAGTTGTTAATCCCTGATAATATTATCATTATTATTGATGATAATTTAGATTGTGCCTCACAATATAAAAATTTGAAATAGAATTAAAAGACAAGGCTCTTTTCCAATGCTAGTGTTGCACTACTGGAAAAAAAAAAGATGAGAATGTGTAAAATACAAATTTTTAAAAATGTTATGTTCTCTGGCAGTGACTCTGTGGGTATGCAGCAGATGAAGAAACACTTATTTAAGTAAATTTAAAATTTGGTTAAGAACTGTGATTCTGTGGTATTTGAACTAAGACCCATGACAACTCTATTCCTCACAGCTTAGTGAGATGTAACTCCACTCCAAGTTAAAATAATCAAAAACACAGTACTCCCTATCCCCCCAGCTCCTAGTTAGTAAAAATATTTTCTCAGGAAAGCAGGACATAATAATTTCTCATCCTTCACTGAGCTACCTATTACTGAGGCTAAGTTCTAGATGAATACAGCTGAGAGGTGGAGACTCCCTTCTTTTGCTCAATCCTTACTCATGGGACAGAAGATCTCCATTGGGTGTGGCACTGCTGAATAATCTGGGGCCCCACTACCCTTGTTCCAGGTTTTGTGGTGGAGGTTCCATGATGAAAAAGGCAAACCTAGACCTGTAGTTGCTGCCTCCACATGTACCAGGCTCTCAGCTCTTAGAGTGAAAGTGTTCCTCAGAGAGAAGCAGGCCATTGTCCCCACTTTCACCCACCCCAGCATCAGAGGTATAGTTCACAGATTTTGTCCCAGGGAGAGAAGCAGGATGTAGAACAGAGTTCAAATTCCTACCAAATAGACCTAATAAAAATTTATAGAACACACTACACAACGAGAACTGAATACACATTCTTCTCAATAACATATGGAACATTCAGCAGGAGAGACCATGTACACAACCAAAAAAACACACTTTAATACATTTAAAAGGATATAAATTATTTAAAAACTATGTTGTCTGACAATAATGGTGTAAAATTAAAACTAAATTTTTAGAAATACATTTGGGAACCTTACAAATATGTGGAAATCGAACAACATACTCCCAAATAATGGGTGGGTCAAAGAAGAAATCACAAGTGAAATTAGAAAATATTATGAGATTGATGAAAATGAAGACACAGTACATAACTACTTCTGGGATGCAGTTAAAGCAGTGCTTAGAGGGAAATTTATAGTTGTAAATGCCTATATTGGAAAAGAAGGAAGATATCAAATCAAAAACCTAAACTGTAACCTGACACTAAAAAGAAGAGAAAGTTAAACCTAAAGCTAGCAGAAGGATGAGAAAGAATAAAGATTAGAGTTACCTTAATGAAATAGAAAATAGAAAAAATAGAGAAATAGAGAAAAATCAGTAAAACCAAAAGCTTGGTTTTGAAAAGATTAAAAAAAATTGACAAACCTGTAGCTAGACTGACCAAGAAACAAAGGAGAAGACTTAAATTCCTAGAACCAGAAACAAAAGAGGAAACATTATTCTGACTTTGCTGAAATAAAAAGTGTTATAAAATAATACTATGAACAATTGTGTGCCAGTAAGTTAGACAACTTAGATGAAATGGAAACATTTCTAGAAAACCAAGGGAAATGGTACACACACACAAAATAACAGATATTGAGAATTAAAAGACGACAGGAGAGGTTAACTTCACTGTGGAAAGTTTATGAACAGGGCCAAGAGTTACTTAAGTGTTGTATTATATAAATAAAACCTTCTTGATATTACTGGTTACTTTGTGTTCACAAATGACTACTATGCATCCCCGAAGTCACCAATACTTGATATGGACAAAAAGAGTAAATGTTGATATATCAGTCATTGTTTGGCCAGAAGGGAAGTCATTCAACATATTTTAGATGAAGTTATTTAACATTGAAAAAAAAAAGCATAATCTTTGGAAGAACTGAGGGGTCAGAAATTGTGATGGAATCAGTGAAGTTTGGGAGAGTTAAGAAATAAGATCTCAGCCATTTATGTCATCTCCTCCACTTTCCAAATCTTGATCATGTGCCTCCCACAGACAAATCTGAGTAGGAATCTATAGTAAGTGGATCCAGAGAACTCTGCAGGAGACTTTAGAATGTAGTGGTAGTGACGCCCTCAAAAATAAAGCAGGGAGGGGAAGAAACTGATGTAATACATAACATTTTAATCTAAATGAACAGTTTATTAGAGTAAAACATACTTTATTTTATTAAATTGGATGCCAAATTTAACTCCTTTTAGAACAGGAGTTAAATCCTAATAAAAATGATTTTGCAGCATGAAAGTACCTCTCCCTCCTTATTTTGAAAGGATTATGGACAGCTTTTAATAAAACTGCTGACACCTCTATCCCTGTAACATCTTATACTCAAGACAAATAGATACAAAGTAAAAATGTGCAACATATTTTACTCTATTGGCTATAAACTCTCTGATGCATTTCCAGGTGCTGAAAATAGGCTTTCTTCATGCATTTCAGGAATAAATCCTTCGTATCTGATTAAAATGCAGATGAGCATCATAAACTATTGTAATTTGAAAGGACTGAACTCATGATGCAATCTGCCTCCATCTGCTTTCAGGTGTAAAGCAGGATGGAATTTTGCTGAAATTATCACTGAATCCAATTTAGGTTAAAATTCAGGGACTTAAACATGCCAGTCTGATCCCCTCTATTTTTTTTGTGTCTTCATTTATGTCATTTTGCGGTGTGCCTATGTAGGTTTAGGCCATCTGCATAATCATATTACTGTTAATTATGACAAAGGATGTTTTAAATTTTTTTTCACAAATACATAGGGGGGAAAACAGCTAAAATTATTGGCAGGATTTTGAAAGAGCTTTGGAATTAAATTGAATGCCATAGGCTCATTTCTTCAGTAAGGTGTTTCCCCCTTCTAACATTTTTCAGCAAATATGACAGCAGTGAAATGAAGCCATATGTAGTGAGCAGGAACAGTTAAATAGCAGACACTCACCTGAAAGTCATTGCTGCAGGGGTGGGAGCAGAAAGACAGGGGCTTTGGAAAGATGCACTTAGGTATGAAACCTAAGCCTCCAGCTTAATAATTATGTAGTTCATGGGAATTTTTAATATTTCTCTGAGCCTTAATTTCATCTTTGGTAAATGGTCATGATTAATGTGCATCTATAGGGTTTATGAGAGGATCGTGATTAGAGATCACCTAGTGGAGTGTCTGCATATTGCTGTGTAGTATGCATGCTATCCTGTTTTCACTCTGTTTTTTATCTGTGCAGCTGTACTGTAGACCCTTGTTAAAGGTAATGAGAAAGAGGCCCATACATCAGTGTTCTACAGTGTTCCCTGAGCTTATTCCCATGCTTCTAGAAGTTCTCTACAATAATTTTCACATTACGTATTTTTTGTTTTAATATGAATAATAAAATACAGAAGCATATTCTGAATCTTTGAATAACTATCTAATTTTGGACTTATTTTGTGCTTGGAAACATCTTACTTCCAAGTAGTGTTATTTTAAAACATGCAGACTGTTGAAAAATTACAGAGACAGTCTTCATGATGCCATGTAGACAAATGACAGTGATAGCACAGTATGCTGTAGATTAAGTAAAGGTTTCATAAGCCAAAGAGCTTGAGAATAGGGCCATCACATGATCCACTAAAGTATGAAGAGGCCAGTCCCATATGAAAAGGAGCCATAGCCATCAGTACCATTTTCCCACTGCAAATTGTATTTTAACTTCAAGCCAGATCCTCATTTAGCAGATTTAATTAATGTGATTTGTGCTAATATTATGGTATTATAAAATTTAAACTTAATCAGTGATCACTTTGCATTTTACATTATATAGAAGCTATAATAAGAAAGTAAAACACCTAGTTTTATGTATTATACATATTTAAATAATTTTTAAATGTTAAATTAACTCTAAAAGCATGAAAGAATTATGGATTAGAATTATTTTTCCAGTTCTTCAGATAAATTTAAATTTATTAATAATGAATTAATTTCGAAGAACTAAAAACAGCTATCTCTTTGAAACAGATAAGAATATATATGTACAGTACAGTCAAAGAAGACACAATCAAAATGTATAATCATATGACTACATTCCATTAAAATATTGTACCATTTTGTACTGTAATTCCTATTGAGATTTCCAAATTCCCTATTGCAACGATGTCTTAATTTTTTTTCATAATCTAATAAGCAACACTTTATTCCTCTGTGTCTTGTTTGTCTTGTATGTGCTTGACAAATACATAGCACTCAATCCATGAATGGATACCTATTGGATTATTAGAGAATTTTAAAGTATTTCATAAAATATTTGAGTTGAATATTTCTTCCTTTGATTATTTATCTATGACATGAACAAAGTTATCTACTGAGAATGCTTGACTTGTATTTTTTAAATATCTCAAAATAATACATATTTAATCTGTACTGCTTTTTTGTTGGTAGTATAAGGTAAAGAAAGAGATTATCTGAAATCTAGCTGCTAAATAATTTCAAATGATTTCTGAATATTGAAGATTGCATAGCATTAAGAAACTTTGACACTTTTTCTAGGAATATAATAAATGTATTTTAAAATATATTTTCCATATTGGAGAACAGTAAACAATTTTATGCATTAATTTTATGTTAATTTTAATTCTTGATATATTGAACTATTCATGAAGGATAATTGAACTCATGTACAGAGTATATTTTCACAGAAAGACTGCTTAAGCTAAAACTGCTTATAAAATGAAATGTTTTTTAATAATGTTTTAGTACAATATTAAACTCGCAAATGCAAAGCTTGAGAGCTGATGTTAGTATTTATTAGCAGATTGTTGACCCTGATAAATAGAGTTCAGTTATTCAATGCCAGATACCATCACTGAAATGAAGAGAGAGGAAAAATAAAGAGCTCAGCCTGAAAGGAGTTTTGTCTTTAAAATGGGTTACTACTGCCAATGGTTTTCTTTATACTTTTGTTATTGAGAGAAAAGTCATTGAATATTTCATTTGCTTTCTTTTCAGTACATTTTTGACAGCCTGAGTGTCCCTTTATGGGAAACTCATTTCCTCCAAAAACATTTTAAAGTAAATTTATGAGATCTGAAGTCCCCACGGGTCTTTTACTTTGTTCTCTAGTTTCTTAGTGTTATTTCATGTGAAGTATGTAGTCCTGAAGGCATAATGCTATGTAAAACACAAACTTTCTGAAAAGTTCATAGAGAGGAAATATTCTGAGTTTGATTTTCTAAAATTTTATATGAAAGAGACCATTGCATCTTTGAAATAGTTTGTGTAAGCCAGAGGAAACTGAATGCAATTGTAATATCTTTATTTTCCCTGTCATATTCTTGCCCAGTTTGTGCCATTTTCTTATCTGTGTTTATATGCCAAGAGAAATAGTATGTTATTATTTACGTAGTTTTTAACTGTAAAAAAAGTTCTAAGTTTGAAATGCCTCATTTTAATTGATTTGCTCGGTTAACCTTAAAGAACTGGACTGCTGTTAGGGTTGCATTCGTTAGTTCTGCCATCACCAGGTGCAGTCAGGGAACCATTTGGTCTGTATCCTTGGGACTTCATTTCTCCATTCATAAGCATAATTGAATCAGTTCTTTAGATATCATGACGATAGAGAATACTTGAGTAGACTGTCTATGTCAGATAGTTGCTTTAGTATTTAGTAACTATTTAGTAAATAGTATTTAGTAAATATTTAGTATTTAATAACATCTTACAGAAAAACACGAATGAACTTTTTGGTCAACCCAATGCATAGCAAATACTCAGATATCAGTTACTTTCTGGGATGAAAGACTAGAGAGAAACTTAATTTACTATGCTTTTTATTGGTGTTTATCGTACCAATAACTAACCTGAAAACAAAATTAAAACATTCCAAATCCTACCATTCTATCAAATCAACTACAGTGACGTTTCTGTCCCCTTCCAACTGTTATCCATTTGAATTCATTAATTTTACATATTTGTAATCAGTATAGGCACAATTGGATTTCATTCAATCTTGAAGCCAAACAAATTGGCCCAAAACAGCTCTGTTCTCCTGACTCTGGAGTCTTAACATAAACTGTACTAAGTTCTCAGTCACTCAGCTTCACCTAAGGCTAAAATATTTTATTGAAATATTGAATTGTTAAAAGTTTTGCTCATCATTTCACACTGAATTTTAAGATTCACAAAAATATAAACTGTTTCATGAAGGCTCATTTTCATCCACAGATGCAACATTTGTCTCACCCATGAAAATCTGGAAATATAGCATATGATCTTTCTATATTTTAATCTTATAATATAATTAACAAATAAGTCTCTCTGAGCACCTCTTGGATAAACAAAGCAAATACATATACACTAGCTTATGAAAAGACCTTAATTAATGTACATTACGATGACCTAAGAACTTGAGGATGTAAGCAAAAACTCCTGTTTAATCATAGATACTTATCCCAGAAAACCTGTTAAGACATTGATCATATCTTTTCCTATTAATGAAAGGGGTGACCTGAGTTAACTACTAATTAAAGATTGTTCTTGTGGTTATATAATATTATGCTGACTTTCTAGAAGGTGAGCATAGTTTTGTCTAGGCAACACAGCACATCCACATTAATTGTTAGCAACTTGGCTTAATTTGTGGTTACATATTTTGTACATCAGAAAAACTCTTTAGACAAGAATGTGAATGACCCTGTGTGGCTTTGCCATTCGACAGGTAGTGTATTTCTCCAGAAATATTTATTTGTAACAGACATATTTTTTTTTTTTTTTTTTTTTTTTTTTTTGCGTTATGTGGGCCTTTCACTGTCGTGGCCTCTCTCGTTGCAGAGCACAGGCTCCGGACATGCTGGCCCAGCGGCCATGGCTTATGGGCCCAGCCGCTCCGCGGCATGTGGGATCCTCCCGGACCAGGGCACGAACCCGTGTCCCCTGCATCGGCAGGTGGACTCTCAACCACTGCGCCACCAGGGAAGCCCTGTAACAGACATATTTGAAGTAAAACCTCCTGAGGGACCACCTGTCGGAGAGAGTGATAATTCTTCTAGATTTACGACGGAAGTGAAGACATATTTCAGCATTCATTAGAATAGTATTTAAGCAGATCAACTAAGACCACTTATGAAAAGATTATATTAGCGTTAAGGAGAGAAGCACCACTGGGAATCAGGAGGCTGTGTGGTACTTCTTGGTTTGTTAGCTTTCAGTTGCAGGAAACAACTGCCTAAGCAATTACTGGCCGAAAGAGATTTTATGAGAACTTAGATGCTTACCCATCACTTAAAGGGCCTCTAGGCCTAACACTCAGAACTACTCCATACAGAACTAGCTTGCCAGAGAGCTGTTATCTCTGTCTGACTTTAAGAAAATACTACTATGGCTGGAATCCAGGGACCTGGAAGCCACCAATGTAACACCTTCCTCCCAAGAACCACAGAGTGAGTAGACACAGGCCTCTTGCAGAAAATCTCAACAATTCTGTGCTTATCTGCAGCAGTAGCTAAAACAAAGGAGGAAAGAGCTCTCCTGTACTTCTGCCTTCTAGATCTCACACTATACATTTAACTGGCAAAATATAATGCATGCTCAGAAATCTAAGCGAGAGAGAGTCTTGGGAAATATTTTTAGTTTTCCAGCCTCTGGAAACAATGCAAATGATGCTAAGTGCTAATCCACTAACCCCAGCACACTTGATGTGCTTTTCATTGATTTTGATATCTGAATATATGTCTTCCTATTAGGTAAGCTAATGATATTTTCTGGTTTGCTTGGAGCCATACTGATATGTATCTGTCATCCCACTATAATTACAAATAGTGCCCCCTATTACTCTTTTTTTTAACATCTTTATTAGAGTATAATTGCTTTACAATGGTGTGTTAGTTTCTGCTTTATAACAAAGTGAACCAGCTATGCAAATACATATATCCCATATCTCCTACCTCTTGTGTCTCCCTCCCACTTTCCCTATGCCACCCCTCTAGGTGGTCACGAAGCACCGAGCTGATCTTCCTGTGCTATGCAGCTGCTTCCCACTAGCTATCTATTTTACGTTTGGTACTGTATATATGTCCATGTCCCCTATTACTCTTAATGAGGTCTAGTTTGGAAGATAAATTCCATATTCACTTTACTTTTACACATGTGTATCTTACCCTACAGGGTATAGGAAAGAAAGAGGGAAATGCCACTAACTGGTCTCCATCTTCTTCTTCAGTGCCCCAAATAAGGCTGTGAAGGAATTATTAGCATTTTAGCTTAGCAGATATAAGGCTTGAAGATCGTGCTAACTAGCCCACCATGGTCACATAGAAAATAGGAGATAAAGCAGGGGTGATTTTAAATTTAAGCCTGTCTCACTTTCAAGGTCATGATTATTGGTTAATCATGTAGCTATTAACTATAATCAATTCCGTGCTGATAACTATTGTTTCTGTCAAATTTATTATGGACTTTAAGCATTTTATTTGTACTCAGTATTCATTAATTAATTCTCAAGTATTATTTGAGCACCTACTCTGAGCCAAACATTGATCTTGCCCTAGGAATATAGTGGTAGGCCAAATAGAAAAAATTCTTACACATATGAAGCTACATTCTAGAGAGAGGACATTTAAAAAACAAAAGACTAAACGTATCAGATGATAAAAAGTGTTATAAGGGAAAATACAGCAGATAAGCATGATAGGGAAAGCTGAAAGTGGGGTTGCAATTTAAATGGGGACAGTCACTGATAAAGTTTCATTAGATAGTGAAATAGGTCAAATTATTATGAAGATATCTATATAAGAGTAATTAAGGTTAAAAAAACCTGTAAACCATGTGGCAAGAGTGAGTTTGGAGAATTTGAAGAAGGACAAGGAGGCTATTGATGAATAGGGTACCATGGATGAATAGGGCATGAGTAGGAGGAGATAAAGTCAGATAGATTGTGTGTGTGTGTGTGTGTGTGTGTGTGTGTGTGTATGGCTGTGGCTGAGAGGAAGATAAGAGCCTTGGGTAACCAAAAGCTTTGGCTTTGAAGTCAGCTAGATAGCTAGTTTAATGATTTAGCACACTGGAATATTTCAACCACCTGTAATCACTTTACCACCTTGGTAAAAGAGTATTATTCAAAGATTGAGCTTTAGAAAAAGATGGGTAATATTATGCATATTATCTAACTTATTTAATATTCAACTCCCTCACCAATAAAGCTAGGATAATAGTAGAAATGTGGCAATTATAAATACACTTGGCCTAGTACACACTAATTGCTCAATCAATGAATTCAGTTATTATTAACTTAAATGAGGAACAATTTTTAAACAAATAAGCAGTATATATTGTTAATTGCATTCACTTTGCTATTTATGAACCAAATAATATGATTATTAAATCCTATGCAAGATTTAATCATGCATCTGCATATGTACATCTCTGGCCTTAATCATTTTAACATGCACAGCAGAGGAATCCAGCTGGTTTCAAACATAATGGCTGAAGATATTATTATAAGATTAAGGGGATAATTTAATTGAAAAATAAGTTAGAGGAGTGTTGTTTGGGATTACAAAATGTATGCTGGAGTTTAGATCCAGCAGTAACTACTGAGTATCTGTGATATCTGAGGCCCTGTGCCAGGTGCTGACACTGCAAAAATCAATAAGTGTATGGCAATCAATAATATAATCAGTAATAATCATTTGTTAATATGGTAGGTGATGAACTTGGAGTTCTCATTGGGTACTTTGGGAATCAAAGGAAACATCTTCCCCAGCTTTATCTGGAATGGAAGGCTTATGAACAGAGGTTTTCTGAGGAGGTGGATCTCTATCTATCTATCTATCTATCTATCTATAGACATCCTAATACATAGATAGCCATATCCTAATTATGGCTGGGAGGTGTGAGAAAAAATAATAGGGGTGGAGGGAAAAGGAGATAATGCTAATATATATACAAATGACTTTTTAAAAAAAAACTCTGAAGAGAGTTTCTAGGAAAAAATGATTCAAGATACTCTATGAGAACATGTATTAGGTCGAGTCTCAGGGGGTTTCTAAAGAGTATCATGTTAGAGGGATTTCTTGGTTCTTCATAGATGTGGTAACATTTAGAGGAATTTAAGGCGTCTGTCTGAGAAACTTAAGAAAGAAAGGTGCAGGGAAAATGTATCATGTGAAATATAATTTTACAGGAACATGCAATCAGTGAGTTCTAGATATTGAAGATGATAGCCAGCATTCTGAGAGATAAATTATGTTAAAGTCAAGCTATTAGAAAAGTAAATAATAAATCCTAAGAAGCCAATTTATATGTGCATATGAGGAATTATTTTCTAGAACACTGAAGTGAATATAGATATTGCTTCTACCATATTTACTGAACACATACTAATTGCCAAACCACTCTTTAGAGAGTGATCAAGAAAGCACACTTCATTATCTTCATGAAGCTCTTCTAGGATGGTGATGGAGGTGGTGGTGGTAGTAGTGATAGGGAAGTCCTATAAGTATATGTTAATGGTGAAAATATATGAAAGCATCGAAATTAGTTCAACAAGTATATATATATATGTATTTTTAAATTTTTAAATTTTATTTTATTTATATTTTTACACAGCAGGTTCTTATTAGTCATCCATATTATACACATCAGTGCATACATGTCAATCCTAATCTCCCAATTCATCACACCACCACCCCCACCCGCCACTGCTTTCCCACATTGGTGTCCATACATTTCTTCGCTACATCTGTGTCTCAATTTCTGCCCTGCAAACCAGTTCATCTGTATCATTTTTCTAGGTTCCACAGATATGCGTTAATATGCGATATTTGTTTTTCTGACTTACTTCACTCTGTATGACAGTCTCTATATTCATCCACGTCTCTACAAATGAACCAATTTCGTTCCTTTTTATGGCTGAGTAATACTCCATTGTATATATGTACCACATCGTCTTTATCCATTCGTCTATTGATGGGCATTTAGGTTGCTTCCACGACCTGGCTATTGTAAATAGTGTTGCAATGAACATTGGAGTGCATGTGTCTTTTTGAATTATGGTTTTCTCTGGGTGCATGCCCAGTAGTAGGATTGCTGAGTCATATGGTAATTCTACTTTTAATTTTAAGGAACCTCCATACTGTTCTCCATAGTGGCTGTATCAATTTATATTCCCACCAACAGTGCAAGAGGGTTCCCTTTTCTCCACACCATCTCCAGCATTTGTTGTTTGTAGATTTTCTGACAATGCTCATTCTAACTGGTGTGAGGTCATACCTCATTGTAGTTTTGATTTGCATTTCTCTAATAATTAGTGATGGTAAGCAGCTTTTCATGTGCTTCTTGGCCATCTGTATGTCCTCTTTGGAGAAATGTCTATTTAGGTCTTCTGCCTATTTTTGGATTGGGCTGTTTGTTTTTTTAATATTGAGCTGCATGAGCTGTTTATGTATTTTAGAGATTAATCCTTTGTCCATTGATTCATTTGTAAATATTTTCTCCCATTCTGAAGATTGTCTTTTTGTCTTGTTTTTAGTTACCTTTGCTTTGCAAAAGCTTTTAAGTTTCATTAGGTCCCATTTGTTTATTTTTGTTTTTATTTCCATTACTCTAAAAGATGGATCAAAAAAGATCTTGTTGTGATTTATGTCAGAGTGTTCTTCCTATGATTTCCCCTAAGAGTTTTACAGTGTCTCATCTTATATTTAGGTCTCTAATCCATTTTGAGTTTATTTTTGTGTATGGTGTTAGAGAGTGTTCTAATTTCATTCTTTTACATGTAGCTGTCCAGTTTTCCCAGCACCAGTTATTGAAGAGACTGTCTTTTCTCCGTTGTATATCCTTGCCTCCTTTGTCATAGATTAGTTGACCATAGGTGCATGGGTTTATTGCTGGGCTTTCTATCCTGTTCCATTGATCTATATTTCTGTTTTTGTGCCAGTACCATAATGTCTTGATTACTGTAGCTTTGTAGTATAGTCTGAATTCAGGGAGTCTGATTCCTCCAGCTCCACTTTTTTCCCTGAAGACTGCTTTTGCTCTTTGGGGTCTTTTGTGTCTCCATACAAATTTTAAGATTTTTTTGTTCTAGTTCTGTAAAAAATGCCCTTGGTAATTTGATAGGGATTGCATTGACTCTGTAGATTGCTTTGGATAGTATAGTCATTTTCACAATATTGATTCTTCTGATCCAAGAACATGGTATATCTCTCCATCTGTTGGTATCATCTTTAATTTCTTTCAACAGTGTCTTATAGTTTTCTGCATACAGGTCTTTTGTCTCCCTAGGTAGGTTTCTTCCTAGGTATTTTATTCTTTTTGTTACAATGGTCAATGGGAGTGTTTTCTCAATTTCACTTTCAGATTTTTCATCATTAGTGTATAGGAATGCCAGAGATTTCTGTGCATTAATTTTGTATCCTGCTACTTTACCAAATTCATTGATTAGCTCTAGTAGTTTTCTGGTAGCATCTTTAGGATTCTCTGCGTATAGTATCATGTCATCTGCAAACAGTGAGAGTTTTACTTCTTTTCCAATTCATATTCCTTTTATTTCTTTTTCTTCTCTGATTGCTGTGGCAAGGACTTCCAAAACTATGTTGAATAATAGTGGCGAGAGTTAACATCCTTGTCTTGTTCCTGATCTTAGAGGAAATGGTTTCAGTTTTTCACCATTGAGAATGATGTTTGCCGTCACTTTGTCATATATGGCCTTTATTGTGTTGAGGTAGGTTCCCTCTATGCCCACTTTCTGGAGAGTTTTTATCATAAATGGGTGTTGAATTTTGTCAAAAGCTTTTTCTGCATATATTGAGATGATCATATGGTTTTTATCCTTCAATCTGTTAATATGGTGTAGCACATTGATTGATTTGTGTATATTGTGTATATTGCATCCCTGAGATAAATCCCACTTGATCATGGTGTATGATCCTTTTAACCTGTTGTTGGATTCTGTTTGCTAAGATATGGTTGAGGATTTTTGCATCTATATTCATCAGTGATATTGGTCTGTAATTTTCTTATTTTGTAGTATCTTTGTCTGGTTTTGGTGTCAGGGTGATGGTGGCCTCATAGAATGAGTTTGGGTGTGTTCCTTCCTCTGCACTTGTTTGGAAGAGTTTGAGAAGGATGGGTGTTAGCTCTTCTCTTAATGTTTGATAGAATTCCCCTGTGAAGCCATCTGGTCCTGGACTTTCGTTTGTTGGAAGATTTTTAATCACAGTTTCAGTTTCATTACTTGTGATTAGTCTGTTCATATTTTCTGTTTCTTCCTGGTTCAGCCTTGGAAGGTTATACCTTTCTAAGAATTTGTCCCTTTCTTCCAGGTTGTCCATTTTATTGGCATAGAGTTGCTTGTAGTAGTCTCTTGGGATGCTTTGTATTTTTGTGGTGTCTGTTGTAACTTCTTTTCCATTTCTAATTTTATTGATTTGAGTCCTCTCCCTCTTTTTCTTGATGAGTCTGGCTAATGGTTTATCAATTTTGTTTATCTTCTCAAAGAACCAGCTTTTAGTTTTATTGATCTTTGCCATTGTTTTCTTTGTTTCTATTTCATTTATTTCTGATCTGATCTTTATGATTTCTTTCCTTCTGCCAACTTTGGGTTTTGTTTCTTCTTCTTTCTCTAGTTCCTTTAGGTGTAAGATTAGATGGTTTATTTGAGATTTTTCTTGTTACTTGAGGTAGGCTTGTATAGCTATAAACTTACCTCTTAGAACTGCTTTTGCTGCATCCCATAGGTTTTCGATCGTCGTGTTTTCATTATCATTTGTCTCTAGGTATTTTTTGATTTCCTCTTTGATTTCTTCAGTGATCTCTTGGTTATTTAGTAACGTATTGTTTAGCCTCCATAGGTTTTTTATGCTTTTTTGCCTGTAATTAATTTCTAATCTCATAGGGTTGTGGTCAGAAAAGATGCTTAATATGATTTCAATTTTAATATGATTTAAATTTTCTGAAATTTACTGAGGCTTGATTTGTAACCCAAGATGTGATCTATCCTGGAGAATGTTCCATGCGCACTTGAGAAGAAACTGTAATCACTCTCAACCTCTGCGCCACCAGGGAAGCCCGCCTCAGTTTTCTTATAGATAAAATGACAGAAATGCACAACTTTCAGATAACACCATTAGTTCCTTTTGTTTTCCATGTTCTCTAATTGTATTTTGTGTATAAAAAATACATGTGGTATTATGACTACATAATAAAATAGGATTTCATTCACTCTTACCGTGTACCAAACTCTGTGATGTTTTATTTATTTATTCTAACAGTCTGACGAGTTAGGTATTACTAGGTACTAATAAAGAAACATATGTGTGTACATTAAGTAACAAATAAACGCCTCTGCTATTATAAGGTTACAGAGTACGTTTGGGAGAAGATAAACAGACATGTTCTATCTATCAAAAACTAACGTTCTTGGGCTTCCCTGGTGGTGCAGTGGTTGAGAGTCCGCCTGCCGATGCAGGGGACACGGGTTCATGCCCCGGTCCGGGAAGATCCCACATGCCACGGAACAGCTGGGCCCGTGAGCCATGGCCTCTGAGCCTATGCGTCCAGAGCCTGTGCTCTGCAACAGGAGAGGCCACAACAGTGAGAGGCCCGCGTACCGCAGAAAAAAAAAAGTTTGAAAAACTAACGTTCTTGTTTGGATGCAAACAAGTATCTATATATCTGTATTTCTCATGGTTTTGATGGTTAAATTAGGAAATACATAACATCCTTTTCCTCAACGTGTCCACTATTCTTAGGAGACAGGAAGGAGGGGAGAGAGAGAGAGGGACAGAGGCAAAGGGATGGAGATTGAGATATGATTTGTTAATACATACGAGGAAGAGCACAGAACACTGGTTAACTATGCGTGGGAGGGCCACTGTCAGCTTAAGAGAGGAGTTGATGTTGAGCTGGTTTGTGTAATAATTAGAAGTTTATTCAAGCAAACAAAACAAGCTGGGGAAAAGACATTATAAATCAAGAGGACTGTCTATAAAAAGATAAGGACCGCATGAGTGAGCAGGGCACATTAGAGGAGAGGAAGTAGTTCACGATGTCTGCATAGGACACATCTGGGCAAGTTGTGGGAGATGCAGATATAAAGGTGCACAGATGGAATAGTAAAAAGTGTGTCCTTCAATGGCATCCTCAAAAGGTTTTGAGCAATGGAGTGATATAATCAGGATTATACATTAATAAGAAAAACTATAAAGGAGTAAAGCAGAATTGGGGGGATATAATGCTTATAGAAACCACAGAATTTCATGACTGATTCAAGACAAAAGGGATGGGATGTGAGGGAGAGGAAGGAGATAAAGATTATTCCCATAATTTGTGAAAATATTTACTAGAGAGAAATTGACTAAGTTGATTTATGTATTTTATTCTGAACTAAGAATATGTATATTATTTTAAAATAAGTCTCCCTGACTTTATTTTAATCTCACACATTATTCAAGCAGTAGAAACTAATCTTTAAAGTAAAAATATTCTTTTAGTTCAGAAAGTCTCTCTGTCTAGTTTGATGTGGGGAACATGGGAAAAGTATCCATTCTTGCCCTATGCAGTAAGGTATGGTTGAAATGGCATCATAAAATAACACAAATTATCACTATTAGTTTTTGAAAGGGCCATGATTTTGATGATAAAAGTTTAAAAAATTCTACAGATAAAATAAAACTTAAAGTGAGTTATTTTAAATTGGATTTATAACCATGCATTTAATGAGAACTGTCTTCTTAAAAGAGCTTCTGAAAATCTAGATAGAAATATAAGTGTCTAACCTATATTTTATCTCTTTGACCTTAAACTTACAGAAGAACATTTAACATTCTAGCAGCAATGTGGAGATAATCTTTGAGTTTCTTATTCAGCTGAAATTAAAGTATTTTATACTTAACTCTGCATTTTTTCATTCTAATGTAGGATTAAAGCTGTAACAGATGAAACATGTGTACACACACATTCTTATGCACAAACACACACACACACTCTATTCAGGAAGAATTTACCACATATTCCTAATGCATTCAAGGATTTATTCAGAGAGTATATAGAGCAACACTATAGCACTAGTTCCATTACTTTGAATTCCAATTTTGGCACCTATTCAAGTCTTTATTTAATGCATGTTTTTTTATATATATATATATATATATATATATATATATATATATCTTTCTTGTACATAGTACACTGTTAGCAAAAGGGCTGTGAGTCATAAATATAAAATGTATTTTTCAGTTAAAAATTATTTTTATTTTCAAATACGTTGAAAAATATAACTAGAAATCAAATGGATGAATCAATGAATATTATTATTAAAATGAAGCTAGAAAAGAGTGATTCAAATTAAAGGAAAATATTAAGTGAATAACATTGAAGTAATATATGGATTTGGCTAAAATTGAAGCTGTTATATATTTACTAAAGTTTGTATTGCATTTAAACAAGTCCTATTAGTTGGAAAAGATGTGTTTTGAGATAGAGATTTGAAGGTGTGTACATCTTCGTGCTAAAACATGCCTATAATGTGTAGAAATTTTTATTCTGTAAAAACTCACTTGAAAAATATTTTATTATGTTAGTCAATAAGAATTCAGGTATCAAAATAATTTTTTTTTCCTGTGGGAAATTTGTCTGCTTTTATGGAAAAAATGTTTATAACAATGTACTCTAACTCCTGAATCTTTAACTTAAAATTATTTTCTAAGAAATATTCAGGAAACAGAGTAGACATGTATTTTGTTAAGAAGTTTATAAGTTATTCTAAGGAAAATCATAATGTGAAGAAATTGCTTTAAAACTTAATGGAAATATTCTTTCATAATTAATATCTTAAACTGCTTTCTCTCCCTTCTTTCCTCTTTCTTTTGCTCTGCTTTTATCTCCATTGGTCTTCCTCTTGTTTTATCTTTATCATCTCTAAAGTGATTTTCTTTTTAGGAGAATACTTACTATAATGAAACTAATTGAAGAATTAGAATATGAAGATTTATTAGCACAACTTGAGATATTTATTCTTGGATAGTTGAACTTTATTTATTTATTATTTCTCTGAACTCATTTGTTTATTCATTCACTGGGAAACAGCAAGGTACATCAGGAACACCACCTTAATTAAGAATAAAAGCATTGCTCTTAGTCTGTGCAATGGCTTAAAATAAATACAGTAGGGTTATTAATATTTTAAAATCATGATAAACTGAAAAAAATATTTAAATGTTCTTAAAGAAACAACGTTAGCCATGATTAATTTGTACATTATGGCTATTTTGACAATTTAATATCATTTTTGTCAACTCTGTCTACTTGACAGTAACTTATACTAAAGGGAAGGTCAATATCCAGTTCAGTCACCACAGATAGTATGAACCAGTAGAGATACTGAAACAGTAGAGAGTGTGATTGGATTTAGAGTTTTTCCTTTGGTTTCAAAATCTGTATTTTTTCTAAGTTCACAGAGAAATATGCATAACCTCTAAAGCACAGTAAACCTAAAGGGGAGAGTGCTTGTAAAACAACATATCCACTTATAGTCCAGGTATAGAACAACAAAAGTATCATTAATATTCTATCACAACATCTACTATGAACCAGTGAACAAAAGTAAGTTCTAAGGAGTTGATAGACTGAACACTGGGACCAACCAAAGTTTAGGAAAAGCAACAGCTGAGTGAGATCTACAGGACAATTCAGAACTCGGGATAAAGCAGACTGTAGTGAAATCAGGAAAAGTGTTTAGAAGACTATTGTAATAATGCAGGTGAGGGGAAAAGAAAAAACCAGTGGTAAAGAGGAAAGAGATAGGAATGACAGCATTTGGTGACCATTGAGTGTAGGAGGGAAGAGTTAAGATGAACTTCCAGGTTCCTAATTTAGAACTGGGTAGATGCTGATTCATTTCACTGACTTATGGAAGAGAAGGAAAGAAAGAGGCTTAAGGTAGTGATTCTCAGCTGGGGACAATTTTGTCCCAGGGGATATTTGGTAATATCTAGAAACATTTTTGGTTGTCATAGCTAGGGAACGGTGCTACTGACATTTTAAATAGGAGTCAGGGATGCTGTTAAACATTCTATAATGCACAAAATACCCCCTTATCCCCAGCCCCATGACAAAGAATTATCAGCCAAGATATCTCTAGGAGGTTGAGAAACACTGGTATATGGTACAAATTTTTAAAAAATAATAATATAAACATTTAAGTTTATGTTTCGGATATTGTGGCAGGCAGAATAATGGCTCCTTAATATCCTTCATCCTAATCCCTGGACCTGTGAATATGTTACTTTACATGGCAAAAGGGACTTTGCATATGTGATTAAATTAAAGATCCTGAAATGAGGGTACTGGATTATCCAGGTGGATCTAATGTAATCATAAGGGCATTTAGGAGGGGAAAAGGAAGGCAGGAAAGTCAAATAAAAATATGACAATAGAAGCAGAGGTCAGAGAAAGACAGAAATTTAAAGATGTTACACTTCTAGCTTTGAAGATAGAGGAAGGGGCCGGGGCCATAAATCAAGGAATTCAGGTGGCCTCTAGAAGTGGGAAAAAGGCAAGGAAATAAATTCTCTGCCAATACCTCCAAAAGAAATACAGACATGTTGACACCTTGATTTTGTGAGACCAATTTTAACCTTCTGATCTCTAGAATTTTAAAGAGAAATATAATTTGTTTGTTTGAAGCACTAAATTTGTGACAATTTATTACAACAGCAATAGGAAACTAACATAGAAATATTGAGTTTGAGTTGAACACTAAGTAGAGATGTCTAGTAGTGAGAAAGAGAATTTGGCTAGCAATATTGTTTGGGAGTCCCCAGTACATTTGATGAAACTACACATATTAATAAGATCTTCACCATGAGTAATGTGAAAGTTGAAAAGAAAATAGAATCAAGTAGAAGTCCTGGAAATATCAGTGATTATTGTGAGGTAACAGAAGAGGGTATCATGAAAAAGGATAGACAGAAAGAAAGATAAGGTAGTGAAAGGTAGGGGAGAGAGGCATTATGGCAGGCAAAGGAGGAGAGAATATCAAACAGGAAGAAGTAGCGCATAATAACAAATGTACCTAAAAGTACAATAAGGATTCTGAAGGGTTTGTTGAATTTAACAGGTAGGTGATCACTTGAGACCTCATTCAAAGCAATTTCAGTGGCATATCAGAGACAGAGAGAATGCAGCTGTGGCTCAAGAGATGAGCTAAAGATCAGCAGTGGAGACAATGATAGTTTTACTTTTAAAAAGTATAAGACAGAAATATTTAACAGAGAGGGTCACTGGGTTGCCTGAACATTTGATATTTGTGTATATGTGTGTATGGGTTTATGTGCTATAGGTTTTTAAGACAAGAGAACTTTGGATATATTGAAGGTAGAGAGAAAAAGGTTGAAAAACATGAAAATTAGGGAAGAAACAAATAGAATGTCCTTGAGGCATGAGTTACATTAAGTGGAAGGGGCACTTCTCTACTGAGATGGAAAGAAAGGATGGAAGCATAAGTATGAATTGAAAGTGCTCTATGAACGAGTAGGGGACCAAGAAGTTCTGGATATTTCTGACTGGTTGTCTTCATTTTCTTGTTAACTTGGAGGTAGGTGTTCTTCGATAAATTTATGTTTAGATGAGTGAAGTTATGAAGGATGGTACAACTGGAAGACAAGCTTCAAATTAACATTTCTGCAAATGAGCTTATTCAGCAGTAATGCTTTAGTTTTAGAGAGCTAGAATTGTGCAACTGTATTATCAAAGTCAGTTCGGTAAAAATATATAGTCATCTGTTCAAGTGAGATACAGGCGAGCTGGTATTATCAGGAAGAAGTAAGTTTTCAGGTAAAGTGAAGAATTTTTTAAAAGAGCAGTATTTAAAATACAATTTTAAAAAGATAGAGGGTTGGAGACTTGCAAAATGGTGGAGGAGTAAGATGTGGAGATCACCTTCCTCCCCGCAAATACATCAAAAATACATCTACATGTGGAACAACTCCTACAGAACACCTACTGAATGCTGGCAGAAGCCATCAGACTTCCCAAAATGCAAGAAACTCCCCACATACCTGGGTCGGGCAAAAGGAAAAACAGACGAAAGAATAGGGACAGGACCTGCACCTCTGGGAGGGAGCTGTGAAGGAGGAAAGGTTTCCACACACTAGGAAGCTCCTTCACTGGTGGAGACAGGAGGTGGGTGGGGTGGAAGCTTCAGAGCCACCGAGGAGAGCGCAGCAACAGGGGTTCAGAGGGCAAAGTGGAGAGATTCCCGTACAGAGGATCGGTGCTAACCAGCACTCAGCCTGAGAGACTTGTCTGCTCACCAGCCGGGGAGGGTGGGGGCTGGGGGCTGAGGCTCCAGCTTCAGAGATTAGATCCCAGGGAGAGGACTGGGTTTGGCTGCGTGAACACAGCTTGAAGGGGGCTAGTGAGCCACAGCTCTGGGAAAACCATGGAACTACCTAAAAGGCAAGAGACCATTGTGTCTGAGTGCGCGAGGAGAGGGGATTCAGATCATTGCCTAAACGAGCTCCAGAGATGGGTGCAAGCCACATCTATCAACATGGACACCAGAGACGGGCATGAAATGCTAAGGCTGCTGCTGCAGCCACCAAGAAGCCTGTGTGCAAGCACAGGTCACTATCCACACCACACCTCCCAGGAGCCTGTGCAGCCCGCCACTGCCAGGGTGAACACACGGCACACCTCAGGCTGTTGCAACATCACGATGGCCTCTGCTGCCACAGGCTCGCCCCGCATTCCATACCCCTCCCTCCCCCTGAGGGAGGCCTGAGTGAGCCAGAGCCCCTGAAGCATGCTACTTTAACCATGTCCTGTCTGGATGGAAAATAGATGCCCTGAGGTGACCTACACTCACAGGCAGGGCCAAATCCAAAGCTGAACCCCAGGAGCTGTGCGAACAAAGAAGAGAAAGGGAAATCTCTCCCAGCAGCCTCAGGATCAGTAGATTAAATCTCCACAATCAACTTGATGTACCCTGCATATCTGGAATACCTGAATAGACAACAAATCATCTCAAAATTGAGGTGGTGAACTTTAGGAGCAACTGGAGACTTGGGGTTTTCTTTCTGCATGTAATTTGTTTCTGGTTTTGTATTTATCTTAGTTTAGTAGTTAGAGGCACCAATCCCCTCCACCAGGAAGCCTACACAAGCCATTAAACCAACCTTACCCACTGGTTTCAGACACCAAAAACAACAGGAACTACAAACCTGCAGCCTGCGAAAAGGAGACCCCAAACACAGTAAGTTAAGCAAAATTAGAAGACAGGGAAATACACAGCAGATGAAGGAGCAAAGAAAAAACCCAACAGACCAAACAAATGAAGAGGAAACGGGCAGTCTACCTGAAAAACAATTCAGAGTAATGACAGTAAAGATGATCCAAAATCTTGGACATAGAATGGAAAATACAAGAAATGTTTAACAAGGACCTAGAAGAATTAAACAGTAAGGAAACAATGATGAACAACCCAATAAATGAAATTTAAAATTCTCTAGAAGGAATCAATAGCAGAATAACTGAGGCAGAAGAACGGGTAAGTGACCTGAAAGATAAAATAGTGGAAATAACTACCACAAAGCAGAATAAAGAAAAAAGAATGAAAAGAATTGAGGACAGTCTCAGATACCTCTGGGACAACAGTAAACACACCAACATTCGAATTATAGGGGTCCCAGACGAAGAAGAGAAAAAGAAAGGGACTGAGAAAATATTTGAAGAGATTATAGTTGAAAACTTCCCTAACATGGGAACAGGGAACATCATTCAGCCGTCTCTTTTTGTGGTTGGACTGGCCTATTCAGACAAGACTTGGCAAAACTCAGGATGTTTTGACCCCAATGATTTGAATCTACCACTTTGATTATGGTGTTTTGACTGTATCTTGTTTTCGGATCCTTTAACTCTGCTCTAAAACATAATTAAAAATGATCAAATATTTATTTAATTTTATGAGGAAATAGGAAACTGACACAAGTTTAAGCTATACATTGTCATATGCGATATTTAGTTGAAATTTGTCTGAATATTTTTGACTGCTTCCCATGACTCAGACATTTGTAGAATCACAGGCAATATAGCAATGAGCAAAGTGGTCAGAAATTCCTACCCTCATGGAGATTATAATTTCTTGGAATATATATATTTCTTAGAAATGATTCAGGAATATTGGATTTGATAAGACTAAAAGAGGAGAGGGAGGGGAGAATAGGGAGAGAATGAAGAGCAAGTAGAAGGAAAAACAACTTCATTTTGGCAAAGGCTATGATTATTGAAATTTGACATAGCAGGAAAAAAATACTGATACATTAAATTTTATACTAAGATTGACAGAGAAAGATATCAAACCTGATGAATTTAAAATAATTATAGTAAACTAAAAATAAAATGAGGAAAAGTAGAAAATTGTGGTCTATGGAAAGTCAATCAAAAATTGTATTTTCTTGTTTAATATCCTTGGGTACAATTAATTTTTAACAAAATAAATTAATGATGACTAAATGCCTTTTATTTATTGAAATGTGCTTACATTTTCCTTGAAGTTAAAATTGTAGAAATAATGCCATGGACCCAGTCTGCCCTGTTTTCCTCATGCCTTTTCTTCAGCATTTCTGTTTTTATTTTTTTTTAATTTTTAAATTAATTTTTATTGGAGTATAGTTGATTTACAATGTTGTGTTAGATTCTGCTGTACAGCAAAGTGAATCATTTATACATATACATATACATCCATTGACGGATGAATGGATAAAAATGTGTTCCATATATACAATGGAATATTACTCAGCTATAAAAAGAACGAAAACATGGATGGACCTAGAGATTGTCATACTGAGTGAAGTAAGACAGAGAAAGACAAATATCATATGATATCGCTTATATGTGGAATCTTAAAAAATGGTACAAATGAACTAATATACAAAACTGAAATAGAGTCACAGATGTAGAAAACAAACTTATGGCTACCAAGGGGGAAAGGGAGGAGAGGGATAAATTGGGAGATTGGGATTGACATATACATACTACTATATATAAAATAGCATTTCTCTTCTTAGCATATCACTTTCATGTGGCATCTAGACACTGGCTTTTTAGGGATGCCTTCTTAGCTATGACTATCTCCACACATTATTTTGGATGACTTCTATGACGTTTCAGCTTCCAAATCCAGTATGTTTTTTCAGATAAACGTACGTGTGTCCGTGTATTTACAACTTAGAAAAAAAACAATTTTTAAAGTTTTTCTAGTAAATACACTTTCACAGAAGGTAGTCTTTAATCATATAAATTGTTTTTTAAAATGTATTTTTTATTTGTCTCTGCTTAATTTTCTGACCTTTAAGTCAAAGGCTAGCATAACTTGAAGACTATAAAAGAAGCATTTTGTAAATTCAAGAATGTTTGGAAAAATGTGGTTCCATTTTTTTCTTCAGCAATCAATAAAAAAATTTTCTCCTACTAAGTTAAGAGCCCATGCAGAGATGCAATAGGGAAAACTAAGCATTTTCTCCCCAATATCCCATATCTATGACTATTCAATATATGACATAATATATGAATATTTATTCATTTGTTCTTTTCTTAAGATACAGTGATAAATGGTGATAAAGCTATTTTACAATTTTAGAAGAGAAAAAAATGTAAGGAGTTCTTTTTAAAGAACAATGATGGAAACTGTTGAGTGTTAGATACAACAATATGGAAGAAGAGAGCAAAGTACATAAACAAGCTTCAAATTGAAATTCAGTTATACAGATTTATACTATTCTGGAAATCTGTACTTCAGATCTGATCAAAATAGGAATATAATCCTGATTCAAAGAAGCCAGTGTCATGAGCATTGAGATATATTCCTTTAATTAATTTCATTGTAGAAAACATGGCACATAATTTAAGAAGGTATCTCTGACAATTTAATATTATGCCTTGAGAAAAAAGAGAGCCCCCTGAAAACTATTTCTTTAATGAAAGCAGTTTCAAGCTTCCAGTATTGTTGCTATTCACTGACACTATCATAAAAGAAACAGAAATGTGCTTTGTGACAGTGTTCTTGCTATGTTTATTTTTTGGTATTAGTTGTGTGCGTGAGTGGTCTTTCAAGTAAATTTCATTTTTTTCTAGGTCAAAATACTATAATTCTATTCTATCAAGCTGAGATTTAAAAGATCATTTTTCATCTACTTTCCAGCATTTATGCTTTCAAATATTATCAAAATAAAGGTTTATTTTATTTAATTGCTTGCAGGAAAAGGCCACACTATTTCTAAAATCCTAAATAAACATTTAGAAACATATGGTAATTGAAAAGTTATCTGGCACTATAGTAACAGCCTGTTTATACAAAAGGATTTTGTTATTTGAATATTGTTTGTCATCTAATCTGGCAAGAAGATGTACTATCAAATATGTGCTTTATTTAGAAGAGATACAGCCTGTGCTTATGTAAAATTATTCAACCTATATTGAACTATAGACTAAGTTCTAGCTGAAATAAATATTTTGTGATATAGCATCTACCTGAGGTTATCAAAGTGACCGTTTCATATAAACCATTTTAGAAAAAAACATTATAATGTATTATCCAATTTCCATTGAATCTATTTTAGAAAAATGGATTCATATTTAATGAGTTTTATAATGCAGTCTTCATGTCAATAAGTTGTATTACTCTCCAGGCAAGTGTATAAATCATTTATAAATCAATTCATATTTTAATATGACAGAGGGTGGCTATTGAAAGGAATACTGTGACAAATCATTATATAAATTAAATGATCATTACCTAATTTATCCCTTTAGATCCAGATAGGGAAATGTTTATTAATCTTTCTAAGTTCAAAGCACATTTAGATCTAGAACTTTTGGAGGCTCAGTAGAACGAATTAAAAGGCTGAAAATGAGATGAAACAAGTTAACAGTGATTATAAAGCAGTCACTATTAAATTTAAAAAGGGTTGCTTGGTGAATATGAAAATAGGAACAGATAATAGAGCTGTGTGAATATAACAGTTATCTGACCACATGCTGCTATTCACTAAGAAGGCAATATATTTCCAAATTTCAGGAAATAAGGATTCGTCTTTCTTCTTATTACCATGCTAAGACTTTTATTTCTTATTTATAGCAAGCTATGTCCTGCTTCAAAACATTGATTTGACTGCCAAATGATGCTCTATTTAATAGACAGTGTTCTAACTCTATACTGTACTTGGTTGTAGCAAAGACACATTGTATACATTGGAGACAAAGCACTCAAGGGCTTCCATGTTACACCGTGTGCTCAAGTATACTGATTGACCACTAACCAAAATGTTTATATAGGGGATGCATTTTAATCAACAACTCTTTTGACTATAGAATGGTTCTCACTTCTCAATTACTATCTTTCATAAACTTTCAGAAATATAAGACAATCCTTATGGAAATAAAGTATGCAATGTTATAGAAAAATAGAGTTCAAATCATTCCACCTAGAAAATATATCAGCATAATAAGTTTTGTAAACTATTATTAAAATATGAATGAATAGATTAAACATATTTCTGAGTAATTATGTATGTCTCCAAACAAATAATTATCAAAATTTGGTCTCCTGCGTTGAGAATATTGAATGCCTTCTCAGTTATACATCCAGGAATTTACTTGTATCTTGAGTATGTGCAATTGAGATTATTTGGATAAAAACACAATTCAGACCTTGTTCTAAAAACTGTATAGGAAGAAGTTTCTCCTTTGAATCTAGGCTTGGCCATGTGACTTGTTTACATTCATTCTGAGTTCAGTGTGCTCTCTGTCAATGAGATATTAGCAAATATTATGCAAGCAGAGGTTGAAAAGTATTTATGTAATGGGACTTGCTCTCATCCCATGAACAGCCTGAGCAAACCTGATGGAAAGTCCATGTAAAGAAGAACTGAGGCACTGTGGTTGATGGCCAGCTTCTGGGTCTGTGAGTGAGGCCATCCTACACTATCTAGGTCCGGTCAAGCCACAGCTGACAATAAAGATCAGCTAATCCAGCCTAGACTCAAAGAACCATTAGCGACACATAGAATTGTAGAAAGTAATGAAGTTCAGTTGTTTTAAGCCACTAAATTTGGGGTTATTTGTTACACCATAGATAACTCATCTATTAGAAGAATCAAATAGACTTAAGTATAATTTTTAGATGTAAAACACACTGATGAGTTCACATTAGACAAATTAATTATTTTTGACACTTAGTTTCCTATTCTATAAAACGGAGGGGCTAAAAATTATTTTAGAAATTTTGTATATAAATTGATACAGTAATGTAGATAAAGTACTATGCCTGACAAATAGAACATACATTTTAATTCCATTACCTTATTTTTAAAATCCTATAAATTGGATAACATGTCTTTTAAAATAAAAGAGAAAAACAAAATAATCTAAGGAAACATTTTAAATTTTATGATAATTTCTCTTTTATCTATGTTTGCTGTCAGAGACTCCTGCTCTAGGAGTTAATCAGGGATACTTCAAGGCTTATAGAAAAGCAGAAATGTGAAACTTGTGTCAGGTCAGAATTATGGCAAGAAATCACATAAAGGGGAAAAACTTTATTTGAATACATATAAATCATAAAATATCTGTAACTTTAACTTTTTAATTTAAAGGCAAAGCTAAGGCTGGGAATAGTAGTTTCAATAAATTAACAAAATTTTTAATTGAGCAAATAGTTGTTACACGCCCACCATGTGTCTGATACAACAATAGTTCAGAAGAACCCAATGAAAAGTGAGACAGACAGCCAAGCATTTATCCATTTCATTTATTCCTTCATTCCACCCATATTTATTGTGTCTACAACATCTCAGGCACTAATCTAGTTTCTAGACATTCAATGTAAAGAAAAAGGACATGGCCACTGTTCTGAAGAAACTATGGGAGGAAAATATACATATTAAATAATAAAACACATAAAAATGAATATCACACTCTTTTAAGTGTTGTGAAAGAAAATAGAGATAACTAAATGGCAAAGAACAAAGTGTGGTAAGGGAAAGACCCCTTTATAGGAACACAGGGAAGGGGCCTTGAAGATATTTTGGGGTATTGAGAGTAAAGATAATGAGGTGTCCAGTTGAATGTACTTGCGGGAAAAATCAGGTTAAGGTTGAAAAACTAAAATTTGATTAATTTCGTTAGATTGTTTCATGGTGTAACAGAGAGCTTTGTTTTGTTTTAAGAAAATTTTCTTCAGCTTGTGTGAGTCTTTGGAATGTAAGAGATTAGATTGGCCTCTACTCTTAATACCACATTTTTAGACTGTGAGAAAGTCATAGTATTAATTCCATATTATTAGTTGTTGCTACCAAATGAACACAAATAAAAACTGCCATTATCAGGATCTATTACTTCCAGAGTTATTGGCATCAATATATGTCTATAATGTATTGCAATAACACTGTGTGTTAATAATTTACTCTCTGAATGCTTATAGTAAGAAACATAATTTTTGGAAACATGTGAGGACAGAATTTTGGCAGTCTCAGAAGGTAGTGTCATGTAGTAGAAGGGTAGATACCTTTTTTGTTTTTGTTTTGATTGTGGTTGGAGTAACAGAGTCTGTATTTCTGAATTAGGAGTGGTTAGTGGATCTGAGCCCAAACCTCTTCCTACTTAATTTTGAGTGTGAGATGTTGTCTTTGCCAATAAGCATGTGTAGTTCTGATTGTGTTTATTAGTCCAGTTTCTTCTACTTTCTAGTTGGTCCTCAATCTTTACCATGCATCTGAATCCCATGGAGGACTTATTAAAAGAAAAATTGCTGAGCTCTACCTACAAAGTTTCACATTCTGTATGTCTAAATTGGGGTTCAGCAGTTTACATTGATAACAGATGCCCAGGTGATGCTTGTGCTGCTGGTTCAGAGACCACACATTGAGAACCGCGTTTTAGTTAGTGAAAATTCTTCTCAGACTCTTGCAAAGTTCATTTAAATGTCATGTTTTTATTAAAGAGTATTGATTTTGTTTTTTTAATCTGCATCATTGGGGATATTTCAGTAAAAATTTGGACTACCTACAAAGTAATGTACCTCACAAAAACTTAAACCAGAAGTGAGTACAGTAATTGCATCTGCCTGAAAGGCCCATACTGATTTGTCTTTAAAGAGCTAAAGATGTCATAACACTTAAGATGAGAGTGAAAATCTGGTTGGGGAATGAATCAATTGGCATCCACTGTTGGCATCCCTTGTTGAAACATATTTTTAAATCATTACAAATAAATGCCTTTCAAAGGGTATCATTAAGTTACCATCATTTATAATAGCTGTAGACAAAGTGACATATAGCTTAAAATATAATTTGACTTCTAAAATTACATAAGTGTATAGTTTCACTGGGTTTGTTATAACTCTTTCATAAAACTTAAATTTCTTGAGCAATTGATCAGTGTACTTTAATTTTTCATTTTAAGCTGATTATTTTATAAGTTGCAAATACAGTAGTGTTTACATATGGACTGCTTCAGGTTAAATCAATAGCAATAAAGTCAATGCCTTTCTTTGGGAAATCATTTTGAACTTTTTAATCAGTTTTTGAACTCTTGCATAATACCCCATCTAGTGTTTACTAGTCATCAATAGGTTCAATTGATTGTAGTACACAAATTACATGATGCTCTGACTTCTGGCTGACTTTTATAGATTTAGTCTAGTTTTATGTGAACTGATTTTGATGTTCAAGCATATTTAAACTAGCTAAAAGGCATTTTAGAATTTTCCAATTGGAGAATTTTTTTGGAAGCATTTTTCCCCCACACTCTAATGGTTTGTCTCCCTATTGAGAAAGCATGAAGGATTGGGAGGGTTTAGTATATTTATTTTATTTTCAAATATATTATGTCAATCTTTTCCTATATTTGGGCTCCTTTAACTTATACCCTTAGTGGAATCATACATAGGTTCAATGAAAAATGCTTTAGAAATCAACTCTATGGTAGCCTTTGTGTTTCAATCTTGAAATCTTAGTTTGCATATTTATCGTGAAGATAGACCAAGTAAAAATATGACTACTTAAATATTTTCGATGTCTCTCTCTATCCTAGCCTACTTCTAAATGGATGTTCTATTCATTTATTGCTGCCTAACAAATTATTATACCTCAAAATTTAGTCATTTAAAAGGACAATAAATATTTATCATTTCACGGTTTCTCAGTGTCACAAATTTAAGAATAGTTTAGCTAAGTAGTTCTAGCTCAGAGTTTCTCATGAGGGTTCAGTTAAGATGTTGGCATGGCTGCAGTCATATGAAGGCTTAACCTGAGCTGGTATATCTGCTTCCTGTATGGCTCACTTACTTGCCTGGCAAATTAGTGCTAACTGTTGGCAGGAAACCTCAAGTTCCTCATTATGTTGACCTTTCCTTAGTGTAGCTGGTTTCCTCAGTGAGTCATCCAACAGAAGCCATGGAGGAAGGCACAATCACCTTAAAGACCTAGATTCAGAAGTCATACTCTGTCATTCCTGGAATATCCTTTTTGTTCGACAAGTCAATTCTATTCAGTGTGGGAGAGAACTACACAAGGAAATGGATACCATAAGGCAAAAGTAACTGAAAATCATCTTGGAGGATAGTTACCACAGATTATAAGCAAAACCCTAGACAGTTCTCTTATTTATCCTAATTTTGTGGGAATAAGCCAGGATATTACAAAATCATAGAATCTCATCCATTTTACTTACTTTTGTTTAGAATGGAGATAGCTTTTTTATGCTTACTTTTTTCTCTCCCCAGAACAGCTCATCCTATGTTTATTATGCACATCTAAATTTACTTATTTCATATTCTTTTCATCTCAAACCTCTGTTTTTTATTAGGTAATATTTTATTAGTCCAATATATTAATTTGTAGTCATGTGTTAATAAATTTTAACACACACATAAACACACATGCCTTCTGGAGGAAATAATTTTATTGTGAATATTTCACAGTAGAAGGGGAAGAAGTCTCTTGAGAAGAGACTCAATAACTCATAAATATCACCACAATGATGTTTTGATTCAGCTCAATTAGGTTGGCTTATATGGACCACCAAATCCATGGGGAATTATAAGATTCCATATTTTCCCTCAGAAAGTTTTCCTTCCTCTTGAGGCTAATAATTATATTGCTTCTCCTAAGTGAATGAAATTTATCTTCCACAACTATGGATTCAACTATTTTCTGTATGCTATATTGACTCATAACCTATATTTCTTGGCCAATCTGTCTCTTGAGCTTCCAGTTCAGCTTTCAGCTGCCAGTTGGATAGCCTGAAGTACTAAAAATAGAATGCAGTCTGGAGTCAGACAGACATGAATTTAAATACTGGTTTCATAACTGTATTAGCTTTGCGACATTAGGCACATTACCTAATTATTCTGAGCCTCAGTTTCTCATTTATATAATGATAATAATATTATCTTCCTAGAAAATTTGTTGTGAATATTAAAGATGATAATGTGTGAGAGTGGCTATCAACCAGATATTTTTTTTCACCTAGAGGACATTTGCAATGCTTAGAAACACTTTGTTATTGCCGTTGTTTCGTTGTCACAACTGAATAAGAGGAGTGCTATTAGTATCTGGTGTTTAGAGGCTAGAGATGCTGCTAAACATCCTCCAATGCACAAGACTAGCTTCTGCAATAATATTAAATATTATGTGTCAACTTGACTGGGCCACAGGGTACCCAGATATTTGGTCAAATATTAATCTGTGATGTGTTTTGGGATGAGATTAACATTTAAATTGGTGATCTAAGTAAAACCCTCCCTAAGATGTGTGGCTTTAATCCAGTCAGTTAAAGGCCTAACTAGAACCTCTAGGCCTGATCCTCCTCCAGTAAGAGAGAATTCCTCCTGCCTGCCTGCCTGCCTGCCTTCAAACTGGGCCACTAGCTTTCTCCTGCCTTTGAACTTGCACTAAAATGTTGATTCTTCTTGCCATCCTTTGGTCTGAAAATACACACTATCAGCTCTCCTGGATCTCCAGCTTGTCGACTCACCCTGCAGATTTCATGCACACACACACACACACACACACACACCTTCATACTATTAGTTTCTGGAGAATCCTAACTAATACACACAACAAAGAATTAAAGAATTATCAGGCCCCAGATGTCCATAATGCCCAACTTAAGAACCCTGATATATATAAGCATCTAGTACAATACCTTATACAAGAAAGGCAATCAATAAATGTTAAATGAGTCAACTATACCTCAACAAATTTTTTTAATTAAAAAAATTAAAAATAAATGTCAATGAATGAAAGTATCTATAGTCTTTTGGACTGGAAAATCAAGTGAACTGCTTAATTAAAAACAATATTATTTAATACAAATCTATGTTTCAACACAATGCCCAAGATTATGGTGAAACTGGTAAATCCATTATAAAATGACATTTATCATAATTTACAGTTGCCATCAAATGCATATGCAGATTTTTATAAATACATGAGTTATAAAATTTTGATTTACCAATGTTTTGGTTGTCCTAATCTTCACTTTTGTGATTTTCTAGTATTTTTTGTTTGTTGGTTAGTTGGTTTATTTGTTGTTTATTATTATTATTTATGTCTGTGTTTGATGATATGAGAAAAGTATTACTTCACATCTACTTTCTCAGTTGTTTTTGCTGTCTTGAACTTGATAGAACATTTCCAACTGAATGCAGAATAAAATTCTAAATTCCAAATTTAATTTGTTTGGATAATGAGTATTGCTAATCTCTTTTTTTACAGGTGTTACCAAGCACATTCTGTTAATATTTCTAATCAAAACGAAGTAGTGCTTTCTAAAATTTACTCTCAGTTATTGGGGTTTGATTATTTTAGTAGCATGTCTTTTAGATTTATACCAAGAATAGGTATACATGTGTGACAGTGTTGTACTTTAGGCCATGTTAGAGATATTTTAACTTCAGTTTTATAAGAAAATGGATATGGGACATTGGGGATAGCTGTCTTATGTTACTCAGAAAAAGAGAAGGAGGAAAGGAAAGGAAGAGAGAAAAGATAGGAGAAGGAAAGAAAGAGATGGGGAAGGAGGGAGAGAGAAAGAGTGAGGGAGAGAGAACAAACACCAAAGAGGCAGAGAAAACTTGAACAAGTAAATATTCTCTATTCAAAACACATAGTATTTCAACAAATATTATAACCTTTGCTTCAACTTTATTATAGCACAAATACTTCCATATTTTGTAATTTTTAGATATGATGGAAATTAGACAAGAAAATAAAAATATTTATTGTAATTGAATACATGTTTCATAATATGTTTTTAGAATATAAGAAAAATGTAAATAAAAATGCAATAATCTATAATATTGTGCATGCACAGTAGTTATAAGCACAGAAACATTTATTTATATGTCTATTCCACTTTGAGTGCCCACTCTCTAAGATTGGTATAAAATATTTTACCAATAAAAATAATGTGTAAAGCCCTAGTTTATAGCTTCTGGTGATCGCAGGCACAATAACTCCTTACACAGTCCAAAACAGATATATTTAAGGTCATCAGGCACTATTGGGAGTTCCAGTTTCTCCATGACAATTCCATCCTGAGGTCGTCTGGGCTATGGTGCCTGGTGTCCAGCCCTCGCAGTTCTCACAGCCACTCATGCAGTCATTCTTTTCAGAGAGAGACTTCTGCCATCTCAATCACAGTGTATTTCAGGAGGTTCAGGTTTCCCCCATGGTATCCTTCCCTTCTCTTTTCTCCTTAATTCTGGAAAACTAACAAGATCCTGGCTGTCTAAACAGTATTTTTGTCAGTGCCCTAATCATAGCACCTCAAGCCCTGCCTCATCTCAGACTTCTAATTAAGAGTGTCTTAAAATGAAGCTTGCAAAAACAAAGGGTTATTCTGATCCACCATAATATGTACCTTTAAGTATTATGTATATTCATATACATATTTCCAAAATTAGCAATGTCAAGAATGAAGCAGTATTAACTCCTTATCTCTCACACCAAGGTGATTCACTCAACAGATACAGCTTAAGAGTCTACTCTGTGCCGGGCATTATACTGGATAGTGGAAATGCAAGGACAATCCAGTGAGAAAAGACTCATGCCCTCACTGGGCATAGAAAGCAGAAATTGAGCACCATTATTACTGTTTATTTTTTTCGCTCCATTTTCTATATTTTTATTGACAAAATTTGTGGTTGTTAATCTCCTGATGAGTACTATCAATATACTATGTATCATTTATTATTAAAGAAACATTTATTATCTTAACCATGATAAAATTAAGAAAGCCTTCACTGTTGATTTCCTTTTATCTTTTTTTTTTTTAATTTGAGTTTTTGATTTTACTCTCAAGAAAAGGCACATGGGTGGTATATTTTCTATAAATTTGTTTATGAATGGCAGCTCTGTTGGGTACACAATTATTGAATCACAATCTTTTCAGCTTGAAACTCTCTAGAGATTGCCCTATTGTCATCAGCTAGATTTTTGTTTCTCTAATAGTAACCTGTTTTTCACTGCCTGAATATTTAAAGGAGGTTTCTAATTTTATTTATAATCTTCAGTATACATGGCTCATCATTCTTTTTTTGCATTTTTTTTATGGAAGTATAGTTGATTTACAATGTTGTGTTAGTTTCAGGTATATAGCAAAGTGATTCAGTTATACATATACATCTACCTATTCTTTTTCAGATTCTTTTCTCTTATAGGTTATTAGAAAATATTGAATATAGTTCTCTGTGCTATACAGTAGGTCCTTGTTGGTTATCTATTTTATATATAGTAGTGTGTATATGTTAATCCCAAACTCCTAATTTATCCCCTGCCCCCATTTCCCCTATGGTAACCATGACTTTCTTTTCTATGTCTGTGGGTCTATTTCTGTTTTGTACATAAGTTCATTTGTATCATTTTTTTAGATTTCACATGTAAGCAATGTCATATGATATTTGTCTTTGGCTTACTTCACTTAGTATGATAATCTCTAGGTCCATCCATGTTGCTGCAGATGGAATTATTTCATTCTTTTTTATGACTGAGTAATATTCCACTGTAGATTTTTATATATATATATATATATATATATATATATCTCAGATCTTCTTTATCCATTCATTTGTCAATGGACATTTAGGTTGATTCCATGTCTTGGCTGTTGTAAATAGTGCCGCTATGAACATTGGGGTGTATGTATCTTTTCAAATTATGGTTTTCTCTAGATATATGCCCAGGAGTGGGATTGCAGGATCATATGGTAGCTCTATTCTTATTTTTGTTTAATACACAGCAAGTCCTCTTAAGACTCACTTCTAATTGAATAATTTTTTATGCTATCATAACTTATAAAATATTATTTTATTTCTTTCTTTCAAAATAGGTATTGAGAACATATCTATGATTAGGTTATTGTGCTTCCACTAAGGATCCATGTTTTAACAAGAATACATGACACTTGTACTTCCAAAGTTTAGACCCAAGAACTATGTCCTTTATGAACTTGTCATATTAGGTATATAATGAATATTGTAACATTCATATCTGTTGCAGTATCTAGTAATGTGTTTTCTGTTTTCTTTGCCTAACACAGCTTCCTCACTGGAAGGCAACATTGGGGGTTATTTAATGGTACATTCTTAACATGGTGAATAAATTAAAGGTCAGCTGGAAGTATAACTTGCTATTTCCATGAGGTTGTGTATACTTATCATGGATGGTCCTTTTAATGTAGTCATAGTACTTTTGATTTTCATGTGCATTGTACTCGTTATTGTTTTTTAGGTTTCAAATATTTACTTGTAGTTGTATATCTATAAATTCCATTTTTATTAAGAATATGACATCTTAGGCATTTCCTCAAAGAAAAATTCTAAGAAGATTAAGAAAACGCTCAATGAAATATCTAAAATAACTTTATATTTATTTTGTTAACATATGCAATATGATTTTATTTTACACATGTCTTTCAAATCCACACTTTAATTTAAATAAAAGCTTAAAGGAATGTAATTACTACTGAAACTAACTGTTCTTAAGGGTAGAGAAAAAAAATATGGCAGTCCCAAGCTTGAATTCACAAAAGAATAATTTATGTGTGTATTTCCCTCCTGGGTGCCTTATTAGTGATTTCATTGGAATGCTTCAGAAGGATTAATTGCTTGGATTTGCATAAGTTCTTTATTTATCATCATTAAAAGGCCTATTGAAGGAGAATTTTTATGGTGTAATGTATCACTTACTAAAATTCTTTTTTAGAAAACTGACAAAAAAGTATCTTAGATGTTATGCTAATTACATGGCTTGAATCTAACAATTATTTCTAATTTTTTGGCCTCAAGATATATGGATGGAGAATCTGAGTGAGTCAGATGTTGTATCTCCTTGCATGAGAGCTATACCTACATGTTGTGAGAAAAGGATTTTAAAAACTTTAACATGTAATGTGTTGATGCCAATGCCAAAAATCAGATTACATTACCCTTTTCTGAAACAAGATTTTGATAAAGGAAATTATAAACTAATAAAAACATTTTATCTAAGTTAGCTCACATTTAAGAATTATAAAATAATTATAATGCATAAAATTAATATTGGTTAAAATTTCATAATGTTTCATGTTTCTTTTTTTGAGTTAAAATAGGTCATTCCCCTATGCATAAAATATATACATGGGCAATTGGCAAATGATATTAGTTTAAATAAGCAGGTTAAAGATGTTTCCAAGGCAACATAATTACTGTGATATAAATAGTTAGACTGAAAATATTTCCCCTCTAAATTATGTATTTAAAATATTTCCTAATTTGATGTTTGCTTTGTCTTCACAGTGTCCTTCTAGTTCAGGGTGAATATATCATATTTAGAGGTTATTCTGCATAAATCTTTTCCTAGTTATTCCCTTAGTATGTGTTTTACTTTTTTTTTTTTTTTTTTTTTTTTGCGGTACTCGGGCCTCTCACTGGTGTGGCCTCTCCTGTTGCGGAGCACAGGCTCCGGACACGCAGGCTCAGCGGCCATGGCTCACGGGCCCAGCCACTCCGCGGCATGTGGGATCTTCCCGGACTGGGGCACGAACCAGGGAAGCACAGGGTTTTACTTTTGAAGATAAGGAAGAGAGAAATCAATTTGACTGGAGAATTTCTTTGAATGGTCATATTTCAGTCTAGGAGTAGGGGCTAGCTTAAGTTATTTGCAAACATAAAGCAGAATATAAAGCCAAGTTGGTAGAACAAGGAAAATATTTGAGTTCCTAAAATTAATGCTAAAACATAGCAGAATATAGAAATAGAAAATGAATGGGAGTTATAATTATACCTATTGTGAATCAAAATTTATTAAGTTATAAATTTGTAAGAATGATTCTCTAGGGTAAATGGATTTGGAGTCAGAAGACATATGTACTCTCTGAGGTCCACCATTTATTTGTTCTACAACTATTGGCCAATTATTCAATTTCTCTTAGCCTTTTTAAAGAAAAAATATTTACTTCATACAATTATGGTTAGGAATAAATGAGGTAACATATATTTAATAAAACACTTACCTAGTGCATTGCAGATATTCAATGAATGTTGAGTCTGAGATGAGAGAAACCCTGACTCAGAGTTCAAGGAGGGGGAACTAGAATACTTTGAAGAGAGATACAAGTAGGCCAAAAACACATTCTGAGAAATAACTTTCAAGCAGTTCAACTATTTCTCCACTGAATGGGCCACACTTGGAGCTAGTGAGGCCTTTGGTGGAAAGTTGTTTGAGAGTTGGGTGACAACATTGTTGTGATCACAAAGAAAGTTAATTAGACATTAGATTGGAGGATCTTCAAGGTCCTCTCCAATCCCGAGATTCAAAGGTTTGTGAAAATGTTAGTCTGACTACTTTGCAAATCAATATTTATTCTACCAGAACTAGGAGCAATAGTGCAGAATGTTTAAAAGTTGGGACTCTGGAATCTAAACTGGCTGTGTTACCATTCTGACACAGTCTTTTCATGATTATATGAATTTAGGACAATTATATGACCCCTTCAGCTTTCTTATACATGATGGTAATAATTTCTGTTTGATGTGACGATAAAATGAAATAGTGCATGTTAAAGGCTTAGCAGAGTGCCTATGACATAGTAACTGATCTCCATAATTACCAGTGTTTTATCATTATTAATCTATCAACTTGGTAGAACTGATAGACCAAGACTAACTCTATCTAAATTACTATGTAAGGAAACTTGAGAAAGCAAAGTATAGAAATATAACTACTATTTGAATAATGGGGCAGGATCAAGCAGTAAGTTGTTTATTAAAAATAAGTGCATAAAATATCATCCATATTAAACACAATATAGTAATCCAGAGATAGCCAGCCTTTATGATACAGCTTTAGTAGGGGCATGCCCATTGTATGTTCCCAAATCCATACTATTGCCTGAATTTACAAATATTTACATTGCTGAGCTCTAAAAGTTACAAGTATTTTGGTGTATGAATGAATCTACAGGTTGTCTGATAAATGTACAATCAATTATTATTGCTGGTTATTGCAAACTATATTTAGTTCCTTTAAAAATGGTTTGTAGCTTCTTTTCCTCCTTAGCCCCATCTAAAGTATAGAAATGTCAGTCATTCTAATCGCTAAAATTGTATCATATTCTAAGTTAAGGAACCCATAAAAATAACTGTTACTATGTTATTTTGTTGACTGACATTATTATTTTTATTTTCTTATTTTTTTTTGCGGTACGCGGGCCTCTCACTGTTGTGGCCTCTCCCGTTGCGGAGCACAGGCTCGGGACGCGCAGGCTCAGCGGCCATGGCTCACGGGTCCAGCTGCTCCACGGCATGTGGGATCCTCCCGGACCGGGGCACGAACCCGCGTCCCCTGCATCGGCAGGCAGACTCTCAACCACTGGGCCACCAGGGAAGCCCCCATTATAATTTTTAAATAGAAGTTCAGGTATTAAGAAAATTAGATTGAATTTGCCATTTACCAATTAAATGATTCCATAGGGTTGAATAATCCATCAGCCAATTTATAAAGCCAGTTGTCCAAGTTCCAATAACTAGTATGCCAGTGCACTGTGAATTTCATGTTTATCAGAAAATTTATTATTTTTCTTAATTTTAATGTTTGAGATATTAACAAAAGCTGTAAGAGCAAAACTCAATAAATATTAACTGAAACATTTAATTTCAGAAGTAATTAAAATGAAAAGTTAAATGATGTGAATAAAATGGAGAGTATTTCTCCCATCATGCTACCTGAAGGGAGAAATTTGTGTAAAAGAAAGAAAAGAAGAAAAAGTCTGTTCTGAGCTCTACAATTCTATAACTGAATGGGTAGAATATCCAAAAGAAAAGTGTCTTGAATGTAAAAATCTTAAACTTGAGAACTTTGAGAGTTAAATTTTAAACCTGCAATTGTTTGTCTTCCTTGTCTTAACTGTGAATGAAGGAAAGGGCAATCAGTAAACAGTGAAGCCCTTTAGCAAATATGGCATTAATGACCACAGGCAATACCTAGCATCACACTGGGAAACTAATTGGTAGTCATTGGAGACTGCTGTGCCTTGGTGAGATATTCCCTGAGGCTAAAACCAATCAGCAGCCAGGCTATTCTATACCCGGTGAAGCCTAAGAGTGGTTTCCAGGGGTAACCTCTTTGAGAGCACATTTGAATAATCTAATTTGTAGTTTTAAAAGTGGGGGAAATGGTGAAAAAAATCACATGCTAACTGGCACCATTCCTTAAATTGCGATAGAAGGATTCTCACATCTGAAATAGTTTCTGAAATAGTTTATGATGCATGTTTTTAAAAAAAATCAATGTTGCATAGACTGATATTGTACAAATACAAATTCATTTTCAGTGCTCTGCTCTTTTCACTGAAGATGAGTTTACTTCTTTCCTAAGGACTTGAAAGGTCACCCTTTCTTTTTGAAAATAATAAAGGGGGTGGCTGTAGTTATCCTCAATAGTGTTCAAGAGATTTCACAAATTAAATGACTGAAGATTTACAAACTCTCATGTATTAATTATGTTAGGAGTTGGCTGTTTCTATTTGTGTAAAAAATATTTATGAAACACATATTAGGTGCTACATATTGTGCCTAATAAGCATAGTCTTATCCCTCATAAGTGCATATTTGTCCCCTCTTTCAGAGGATTCATCCTTGAAAGGGGAAAAGTGATCAAAATGTTTATGTTACGTTAACCTGTTCAGGCTATTAAATTGCCTATTGAAAGATGAATGATTTTTTGAACTAGTATATGCTCAAATAAATGCCTTGAAATGAAGTACTACAACATAAGCTTAAATACTTAACCTTCTAGAGAAGTAGAATTTAGGAAACTAAAGGGTACAACAAATAAGGTATTATTTAGTTCACTGAGCTTCCTGAGTCAGTGTTCTTTCTAAAAGCATACTCTTTATTCCTAGGCAGTATATTTATTTATTCCTAAGAAACACATAGTATATCTTTGATCTATCATTAATGATATAAGAATTTGGACAGGGGCACATCTACTGGGGCAGAGGTGGAACAGAAACAAGAGATTATGCAGGTCCTGAGGTTTATGAGGAACTATCAAAACAAGGACAGTATAGAAAAAAATCTAGATTCTTAGGTAAACATGAGAGTTGGTTGCTAATACCAGGGATTAAAAAGGTTTAGGTTTAAGGACAGGTCTCTAGACTTAAAAAAACAATGGAGACAGCACAACAATGAGAAGTTCTAAAGAAAAGGCTGTATTTCAGTAAACAGCTATGTAGTTCAATATGTATTACAAAAATAATGCTAGGCATTGTGTGCAAAGAGAAAAACTAAAATAAATGTATATGACCTTTAATTTGGAAGGGTCTGCCATAGAAGCATACATAAAGAATGAAGTTACTGGACCTCAGAGGCAAGGTGGTGGAATGATAACAGACAACAAAACACACGTTGGGCATTAGGACTGAGGTACCATTTAAGAGAAGGTTGACAGTACAACTGACTTGATGCTAAGGTAATAAGCCATTGCCTCATAGTCCTTAAGTCTTCTCCTAAAAGAAGATGATTTTTACCAGATATTGGAGCAAGTCTGATGTCTGGCAATATGCACTAAATAGACAAGAGACTCATTGCCAAAGAGTGTATTACATTACCTAACATGTCCCCAGGGGAAAGGAGAAGTTGGAATGCCCACACTGGTGCTCATGCATCTCTCTAATAATGGTATGATCTTCAGGTACAGCAAATTGCTTTCTATGCAAACAGAACAATGGCATTTATCCCCAAAGTAGACTTTATTCAACGGCACACAAGCTTCACGAGCGGAGGCATTTCTCACTAAGCACGTAATCTAGAATTGAAAATGGCATTTTATGGAGCCAAGTGCAAGTTGGTATATCTAATGCACTTGTCTCTTTGGGTCATGATCAAGCCTAGCAAACCAAAGAAGGAGAAGAAAAACAATTTGTTTCCTACTCTAAACACTGGTCTGCTTGGCTCTATCAAACTGGAAGAGAGTTTTGTCTTTTACTTTGAGCTTGCTTTTAGTATTAATTAATGCTGCTCACATTGCTTTGATGTAATAGCTTCCATTATTAACTGTCAAAAGCAGAATCACTGTCAAAAGTTAGTAAAGAGTTAAGTGGGTAGTAAAAAGGAAAATAAATATATGAATAAAAAGGCTGCAGGATGCACCAAAATCTTAGATCTTTGAGACTATCTTAGAGACCAGGAATGGATGATTTATGATTGTATTTCTCTAAGAATGATAAGCATACTTCCCACAGTAATACTTATGTTTTGTTTAATTTTTGCGTAAGTTATTGGTGAAATTAATTACCTACGAGTCATCAGCAAAATGAAGAAAAATTTAATACCAACAGGATGCACAATAAAATAGTTGTATTTTCAACAAACTTTCTAAGCTAAAGAGAAATTATATTTTAATACTGTGTATTTTTATTTGGCCTAAAAACCTAGAAAGAAACAGATGATAATGTTTAAATCTGTCTTCAAGCATTTATATTGCCCAGAAAGGCAAATATTACATATAATAGAATTATTAAATACTTAAGATATAAAATTTCCTGTTTCTGAGCAACAGCATGAAATTGTCAGCACAATGAAGCCACCTCTGTTATAAATTAATGATTGTTTTGTTGGCAATGCATTCTTCAGGCGGACACTATAATTACCTCATTCACAATAGTAATCTTGCCTTACTTTTGATCTCATAAAAAGATATATCTTGATTATTCTATTATAAAATATTTTCAAATTCATTTATTTAGTATTATTCTCTTATTAATAACAGTAATATTTTATAGAAAATAAAAGAAAATTGTATTATGCAGGTTCATGTTATCTTTAATAACTTTAATGAGGTGCAATTTATATGTGGTCAAATACATTTTCAGTAAATATTTTGATGAGGTGTAACCAATTCATGCACCTGAGTAACCACCACATTTCATCTCATTGAAAAGTTTTTTGGTATCCTCTCACAGACAATACCTACCTTCTCTCCTGTCCTAGGACAAGGCAACCATCTATTTACTCTCATTCTGTATTAGATTTGTATTTTCTAAAATGTCAGACAAGCTGGAATCATTCAGTATGTACTCTTTTATATCTGGAATCATTCAGTATGTACTCTTTTATGCCTGCCTATTTTGAACAGCATGTTTTCTTGATTCATCCATTTTGTTGTGTGTCAATAGTTTATTTTTATTACTGAATAGTATTCCGTTGAGTGAATAAACCACACTGAGTTGCAAATTCACCTCTTGATGGACATTTGTTTCCAAGGGGGATTAAACTTAATATAAACATTATTATGCAAGCCTCTGTGAGCAAATATGATTTAATTTCTCTTGGGTAAAGTCTAAGATGGGTCATACTATAGGTATATGTTTAATTTTATTAGGAACTCCCAAACAGTTTACCAAATTGGTTGTGTCATTTCACATTCCTTTCAGCAATGTTTGAGACTACTGGTGCCTCTCCATCCTCTACAATACTTACTATTGAGTTTTTCTGATTTTAGCCATTGTAAAGGATGGATAAAGTTATCTCATTGTTGTGTTAATTTTCATTTCACTCATGAGAAATGAGGTTGAGTATATTTTCATGTGATTACTAACAATTTGTATAGCTTCTTCTGTGAAGTGATCATTTAAAACTTTGACCGATTTCTTTACTTTTTTGTGTCTTGTTATTGATTTATAAAAGGTATTTATTTTGGATTCAGGTCTAGTAAGTATATATAGGACTCCTAGTTTGTGACTTGACTTTTCATTTTCTTAGAAGTTTCTTTTGAAGAGCAAAAGTGTTTAAGCTTGAAGTCAACTCTATCAATTTTTGTTCTTTTATTGAACACACAGTTTGTGATCTAAGAAGTTTTTAACTATTACAGGTGTATTAAAGAGTCTGACTCCATCATTTTATGTGTGTTGACAGTTTTTAGGTCTCACTTCTCTGGCTTCCCATTTTGCTTCATATCTGAGCAAGCTGATAAGAAAGCCCAGATGTGGTCTCCTTTAGCACCAGTGGGAAGTTCCAACCCCATATGGAAGGGAAGCCTGCCCTTGGCCCAAATCTCTGTACCATAAAAACTCCAAGTCAATCTCCTTTCCTGAGTTTCTCAAGCTATTTTTGGACTGGATTAGTAAACCTGTCCTTCTCTCCCCAAAAGTCTCATCATATTTAATTTCAAGTTTACTGATTCTTTTTTCTGCCACTTCAAATCAGCTATTGGACCTCTGTAGTGAATTTTGCATTTCTGTTTTTGTACTTTTAAACTCTATAATTTCTATTTTTTAAATAATATTCTCTCTTTATTGATATTCTTTAATTTGATAGATATTATCTTCATACTTTCCTTTAGTACCTTAAATATGATCTCCTTTTTTTGAACATATCTAAAATAGCTTACAGAAAATCTTTTCTACTAAGTCTGAAGTCTGGTTTTCTCAGGGATTGTTTGTATTGACTGCTTTTTTCAATGGTATGTGCTGTACTTTCCTATTTCTTTGTATGTATCAAAAATTTTTAATTGAGAACAGGACTTTAATAATAATATAATGTGGCAACTCTGGAAATTAGATTTCTTCTCCCCATTTTTTTTCTTGTTGCTCTTTATTAATGACTTTACTGAACTAATTCTGTTAAGTCTGTATTTTTTTGTCCTGTGTGCCCACAGAAGTCTCTGCTAAATTAGCTTAGTGGTCAACTAACAATTAGAGATTTCCTTAAATGCCTTGAACTAGTAATTCTCCTAACTGTTACTACAGTGCTCTGTGTGCATGTGTTGGTGCCTGCCTTCAGCACTCAGACAGCAGTTGACAACTCTGCCTTAGCCTTTATTCTTGCTTGCACTTCCTACTTGTCAGATAATGACAGTTTTCTAGGAATTTGGTTTTTTGGAGATTCAAACCGTTTATGTTCCCTCTAGAGATTGCTAGGCCACTGGTTTCCACAGCTACCATGATTGTAAAACTGTTGGTTTCCAAAGCTACTGTGAAGATGGAAAGGGGGAGATGGGAATAAGACTAATTAAAATGCCATAGAGCTCACCTTTCTTACCAATATTCTGCTATTTTTCTTGAGTAAACACTCTAAGAATCTAGTTCATTTCCAGAGTTCTGAAAAAAAGTTGATTTTGACCTTTTTTTCCCTAGTGTTTTCATTACTGTTCTGAAGGAGCAGATTTGGATGTCCTTACTACTCTCTTTCCCACTGATACCACTCTAGGTTTATTTTTTCTCTGAATAAAGACATTCAGTTATTATGGCACAGTTTGTTCAAATATCTGTTTTTTATCCATTACTCAGCACTTTGGTTGAAAATCAATTGATCATATATGTGTGACTTTATGTCTGGACTCTCTATTATGTTCCATAAATCTGTATCCTAATGCCAATACCACACTAATCCAGGAGTCTCATGTTTTCTGCCAACATCCATGAAACTGTGACACACTAACTTGTTAACTTGCAAGTAGGGAAAAATGGCAGACCATTTACAGTTCTTGACATGAAGAAGACATTCTGAGTGTATCACTTGGGTGTCTCCCTTGCGTACAATCTACCTTTACCCTTATTCAGCATGAATTTGAGTCATACGGTATGAATCAGTGGTAACTACGTGTTGCTACTTGCCATATTTGAAAACCAGATACTTTCAAATGGCTATCTCATGATTTTTAAATAAAATACTTGCTATTTTATTTCTCAGTTTTATAGTTAATCTTATTATATATTACAATTTTAAAGAATTATTAAGGATTGTGGGGGATTCAGATATGTATAATGTATAATAGGCCATACCCAATCTCAGTAGCAGAATCTTTACTGTATTTGTCAGACAACGTTTACTGGATCACAGAGTTTTCCTGCCAAAACTTAGAGATTCCTTAATCTCAGTATTTTATAAAAACAAAAAAGATTTTGTCGAAAAATAAATGTAAATATGTAGTTTGCTTACAGGTATCACCCACTTTTTGAAAGTTCACTTTATGCCACTTAACTTCTAGGAAAGATCTACATTAGTACTGGTTTTTGCAGACAAAAAGAAATGTGAAGAGGGTTTTCACTTTTAAGAAAAAAAGTGAAAAGCCAAAATAATGGTCAGTGTTTGTTTTGTAGCAACTTTTATAGTTATTATGGAGGCAGCGGGCACCTCCACCAATGAGAGTGGGACTGCCAAGCTCTGGCTCAGACCTACACTCAGCATCTCAGCATCAAGCTACCATACCTTTGAACTGTGTCTGAGTGCTTTATTTTGACTTATGTTGTATATCCATTAGCAAGGTGTGTCTTAAGGTAATTGCTTCTTCATTTTAAGTTTTGGTTTAGGAAAGCTTTCATAGGAGCACTCTACTTTTGGATAGCAGGGGAAACCTGTACTTGTAATGTTACAGACATTGTATATTGGCCACACAACATCCAAGACAGTCTCATTTTCTTTGTTTTCCTCTAATTTTCAGTCTCTCAAACTTCCTTTTTGCTAGAATGTCCATAGTATACAATTCTGATCAGTAGATTTTAACTGACCCATTTGGAATAATAACAAAAAAAAAACCTAACAGGGAAGCTTTACCCTTTTTATTTAGCCATACCTATTCTTTCTGCCTTCATCTAAGTCAAATGTTACACTTGAGAAATCGATAACCATCTTTTAACCAGGAAGTTGAAAGCTGCATGCCAAAGATGATTGATCTAAAATAAAAAGAGTCTGAATATTAATGACATCCTGATGTTAATAGACTAACTCTGGACTTCTTGATACACAAGAAACACATATATATATGTGATTAAGCCACTGGAAATTGGGCTTTCTATTACTTACAGCCTAATGTAGTTTTAAGTAGTAAACTACAAGTGAAAAGCATAGGTTTCCGTTATGAATGTCCAATTATCTTTGAGAAATAATAGGTGTGAGGTTGTTGTAATATCTACTTCTCTTTCCTAAGTGATTTTTTTTTGAAGTGCTCTAATTTTTGAATTCAGTTTCTGCTGATCCTGCTCTGAGAGTCGCAATACACTCTACTTCAATCAGACCTTTCAGAAATTCTCAATCTCTGCCAATAATTGCTTGTTTTCTTTAATTTGCAAGTCTTTTGTTCATATAGATATTCAAAAATAGCAAAACTGCAATTTACCTCTTTTCTTGTGATGATCATCTATTTATACTTACCACACGGTAGCACACTTCTCTTGACAGGAAGAATAACTCCATTTGAGGTGTGAGTTAAAAATGGATTCTCGGGGCTTCCCTGGTGGCGCAGTGGTTGAGAGTCCGCCTGCTGATGCAGGGGACGCGGGTTCGTGCCCCGGTCCGGGAGGATCCCACATGCCGCAGAGTGGCTGGGCCCCTGAGCCATGGCCGCTGAGCCTGCGCATCCGGAGCCTGTGCTCTCACTGCCGTGGCCTCTCCCGTTGCGGAGCACAGGCTCCGGACGCGCAGGCTCAGTGGCCATGGCTCACGGGCCTAGCCTCTCCGCGGCATGTGGGATCTTCCCGGACCGGGGCACGAACCCGTGTCCCCTGCATCGACAGGTGGACTCTCAACCACTGCGCCACCAGGGAAACCCCTACCTTCTATTTTTAATGTGCTAAAGTTATTTTTAAATTATTTTATTATGATAGGGATTTGAATTTTTATCAAAAGACTTTTCTTCATCTGTTGTATTATTTGTCTCTTTTATTCTTTCAATTTGATGACCTGATTTGGCTCATTTTTAAATGATAAACTAAATTTGCATTGCAGGAATAAATCTGATTTGATTGTAACGTATTATTTTTACATTTTGCTGAATTCAATTTACTAGTATTTGTTTGAGATTTTTATGTTTATATCCATACAGGATTCTGGCTTATAATTTTAATTTCCTGTAATGGCTATATTTATTTTTGTTAAGTAGGTTATATTGGCACCACTGAATGAAAAAAAGTGTGTCTTATTTTCCTCATGTCTTGAAGAGTTTATATGATATTGATGGGTTCTTTCTTCCTTAAATGTTTGTGAAAATTAACTATAAAGCAATGTAGGCTTGCCATTTTCTTTGTGGAATTATTTGTATTTATGGATTAACTTCTTTAAAGATCCATTCATATCTTCTCTATTTTCTTGTGTCAGCTTTATTATGTTTTGTTTTTTAAAGGAATTTTTCCATTTCATGTAAAATTTAAATTATTGGACTAATTTTTCATAATCTCTCATATATTTAGGCTCTAGGACATTTATTTATGTGTTCTCTTTATTCCTAATTTTTATAATCTTTTCCCTCCCTCTTTGATTCATCTTGCTAGGAGTTTATTAATTATATAAATAAATCTTATCTTCAGTATTTTCTTCCTTCTACATTTTTGGATTTAGTTTGCTGTGCTCATTCTAACTACTTGGACACACACACACACACACACACATACACATACACACACACATATTTAAGACTGTAAAATTGCCTCTAAGCTTTAGAAGCACTCTACAAGTTTTGATATGTCAATAAAAAGCAGAATGTTTTTTACTTGGTCTCTGGGCCTTAGAAATTGGAAAGCCCTGATGAGATGAAGAAGAAAATACCCCACTTACTTCTATGTATTGGCAGAAGATGCTCTTTGGTGCATTCAGATAATTTTTTTAGTCTATTTATTATCTTCTCTAGTTGTGCATAGAAGAAGGTTATTTTAATCTAAGCTATTGCATCATAATCAGAAGGAGAAATTCTGATTTATGGTTACTGTGTGAAAATAGATTATTCTAGGAATAGAAAAATGAGAATTATTAGGAGGCTATTACACTGGTTAAGATAAACATATGAAGGTAGCATTGACTGACTATTTAAATGCTTACTTTTGGAATATATTTTAAAATAAGTCTGGCAATATTTTCCAGGGTATTAAAAAAGAGAAGATTGAGAGTGGCTTCAAATATTTTTGCCTCAAGGACAAGAGAGATTGTTTTTTCTCACTTTGGCTCAGTTTGAGACAGATTCTCCTATCATACGGACAATATGGCTGTAGTTGTTTGACTTTCTATGTTTCCTGTGTTGAAAAAAGAATGTGTGTGTGTGTTTGTGTGTGTGTGTGTATATATATATATATATATATATAAAATCAATGATATACCTCTGATTAGATTGACTGTCTATCCTGAGGCAATCACTATGATCAGGAATTTTTAAATTTTTCAACCTATTTATACACAATAGACAAAGAGGAAAGACATGCCCCAAAGAAAGTTATGGTGTTCTTGTACTAAGAAAAAGGAATGAACACTTACAATGAAAATGCAAAAAGAAAAAAAAAGTTCTACTAGCATAATGATGAATAAGACAATCATAAGCAAAGATAGAAATAGGTTATTCAAAAACAGAAAAGGATTTGATGTTTACATGCTGAGGATTTCATAAGAAAATTAAAAACTTGGTAATGATGAAAGGGCTAGTTTTCTAAGGTAGAGAATGTATATCAGAGAAATGCAGGAGTTAAAGTTGAAAAATTAACATCATCATGCTGATTAAGAATAGTGGGTCACTATCAGGTTAAACTTCATGAAAAGGTATTTTGCGGAAAGAACATGCATTTTTACAGAAGAAACATAATAACTTGAGTCATGTGCATCCTGGAATCTCTATGAAGTTATCTCTTATGAGAAGGGTTCCAGAACCGCATATTCTGGGAGTGTCATGAAACTTATTGATATGTCTTATAGCTTCTAGTGTTACCATCTAGAGATAAAGGTGTTCAGTGTGGTTTAGAACAGAGCACCAGAATCCATTCCCGGAAAAGAGGATTTTGAGTAGGTCTCTGTGCACTGGCACTAAATATTGCAAATCAATTTAACAATGAAAATAATAAATATATCTGTTTAGATCTTTTAAATATTATTCAATTACTGTTATATAAAACATTGACAAAGACAGTTTTTATGTTCAATGTCTCCTTTCCTGGTCAAAGAAATAAAACAGCTGCTTTAATTTTGAAATTACATGGTTCATAGGTATATATTCCTAAGAGGCAAATTTATCAATGCTTAATTCTTTGGATTATTTTCTTAGTGGAAAGTTGGTTTTGTTAATAACATAAATAATGCAGGAAGGAATCAAGTAATTTAAAATCAACTATAAGGAAGTGCACATTTTGAATTCAAGATAATTGCAATTAACTAAATCCTTAGCAATAACAGCCATCTGGAAATATTTGAATTTTGGTAATACCTGATATTTAAAAAGCTATGCGATATATGTTTTAATTTTTAGTGCCTTTAATTTGAGACTGTAAAAGGAGATAAAGTTTGATAATTTTTTCACTTTGAAAATAAACCTACTGATATCTACTCAAATTAGATCTGTCTGCTAGGATTACTTTAAAAGCTTCATAAATATGATTTTATGAGAGACCCGTACGGTAGCAGATACATTTTCTAGCATGAACTACATTGCTTACAAAAATACTCAGAGCAATTACATGATTCATAAAATATTTAAAAGCATTTAGTGATGAAAGTTTTTAAATGGCTAAATGGCGACCTCAATTACACTGAGCCAATTAGCTAAAGAAGTGTTTTTCCATAATCAGTGTTAACCTTTAAATAGAACTTCATATATATACAAATATTTATTGCATGATTTTCTATGCAGTCAGGTTTGTTGACAATTTTTCAAATACGTAACTTCCATTTCTTTCTTTTTTTTTTTTTTAAGGTCACGCTGTTTATGCAATTCTTTTTTTTTTAATAAATTAATTTATCTATTTTTGGCTGTGTTGGGTCTTCATTGCTGTGCGGGGGCTTTTCTCTCTGGTTGCAGCGAGCGGGGGCTGCTCTTCGTTGCGGTGCACAGGCTTCTCATTGCGGTGGCTTCTCTTGTTGTGGAGCATGGGTCCTAGACACGTGGGCTTCAGTAGTTGTGGCATGCGGGCTCAGTAGTTGTGGCTCACAAGATCTAGAGTGCAGGCCCAGTAGTTGTGGTGCACGGGCTTAGTTGCTCCACGGCATGTGGGATCTTCCCAGATCAGGGCTCAAACCTGTGTCCCCTGAATTAGAAGGCAGATTCTTAACCACTGCTCCACCAGGGAAGTCCAGCTTCCATTTCTTGAAAACACAGTTTTAATGGATTAGTCACAAAAACACATTTATCTTATTTTCATAGGCAATTTTTTAAAATCCTGAAAAAATAATATTAAATTTATTACCAGATAATTTTGTGTATTGACACTCATATCTCTGTATAATGTACCTTACTCTAAAAACGTTGAGAAAGTAAGTCTCAATATTTTGCCCAGAGAGCTCATTTTTTCTTTCAGATATAATGCCAGTAATCAATCTAATTATTTTTTATTCTATGCATTCATTTATTGAATGGCTTCTACAAGATAATTACTAGGCTAGATCTATTAGGCAGGTAGGATAAGTAACATAGGAAGTGGGCTTGAATATCTGAGAGATCAAGTTAATCAAAATTTTTCTTATTTGTGTGGTAGTTAGCAGAAGAGCTTTCAGGCTCCTTTCACTCTTGCCTTCCTTCACTACTCATCATCAGATGCATCCAGCCAGAGGAGGAACAATTAGGAAGTTTTTAAGAACACAGTTTGGAAGTGGCTCACATAATTTTTACTCACTTTCTAAAACTCAGTTACATAGCCACATTTACATGCAAGCAATGTTGGGAAACTTGGCCTATTTACTTGTATGCCTAAAATAAAGAAGTGATCTATGTCTCTGAAGAGTTAGTAAGCTTTACCATCCTAAGTAATATATTCAACTATATATTTATATATAGGAACTACTTTCTGCTATCAAGAAACCTGACTTACTGGTAGGAGACTGTTGAATTATTAAATTACTAGAACAAGTGTGGTGAGTGCTAAAATAGAAAAGGTACATACAAAGTTCTTTAAAAATAACGGAATGGTTCACTGACCACAACGGAAAAGAGAAGATGCAGTTTCACAGAGAAGGTGACAGTTGAGCTTTGTTTTAAAGGATTAATATAAATTCATCAGGTAGACAGTGGAACAGAGAATCTGTAGAAAAAAAAAAGTGTATAAATTATGAAAGATACTGCAGCTTAATAATAACTAATTATACTGTAGCTAATTTTAAAATTTAGAAGTAGTTTTAAAATACAGAAAAAACAAAGGAAGAGTAATATGGGCCCCAATACACCCAAAACCAGAATGAACAAATATTGACGTTTCTCACATTTGCTTCAGGTGTGGTAGATTGAATTATTGACTTCTATTCTTCACTTCTTCTAACTTTACCTTGTTCCATGGTAGTTCTTCCCACAGACGCAAAGTATGATCACCTCCTTCTACCCCCACATACATCTTGAGTTTGGACTGGGCCATGTTAATTGCTTTGACAAAAGGGATGTTATCGGGATGATGCTAGGAGGGGACTTAAAATGTGCGGGTGTGGTTGGACCTGCCTCTGTCATCCCCACGAGAATTTCTTCTTGGTACCTCCTTTGGGTCCCATTTCTTTTTTATTTTCCCAGAAAAAATTGGTATGCAGATAATGGTGCCTTCATTTATATTTTCTAGTATTTTATTAAGTTCAATTTAAGAATGTGGCATACTTCATATTTTCCTCTTAAGAGAATATCTGTGGTCTATACATGCAGATATGTAAATACACAGTTTTTAAAGAAATCCTAATGTTTAGACTGAACATTTTTCAAAAGTAACTCTAGTGCATATTCTTAGCAGTGGAATCACTAAATCATTAGATGTGCACATACTCAAATTTATTAGAAACAGCTTATATTTCCAACTTCATTCTCTCCAACTCTTGGTAGTATTAGGCATTTCAACTTTTGTCATCAGATGGTTATGCAATCATTGTCTCATTATTGTTTCCAGTTAAATATCCCTGATTAACATAAAGTTGAGCATAGTTTATACTTTCAAGAAATTCAATATTTTCCTTCCATGAATGGCCTGTTTTTCTTTCTAACCATGTATTTAATTTCAATTCTCTTTTTGTTAGTCCTATTGCAAAATACTTTATATTCTCTGAAACTAAAACTTTATGTTAAAATACTTTCTTCTTATCTTTACTTCTGTTTTAATTTTCTGTTATAGTTTTTCTTACTATAGAGGATTTTAATTTTAAAACACTCATTTGTTTTTGTTGTTGTCTTTTCTGATTTGTGCTATTTGTGTGTTCTTTATAAAGTATTTTCTGTCCTCAGATGCCAAAAGTTTCTAAAATATTTTCCTCTAATATTCTAATTTTTAAAATTATCAGTCTTTTGAAATTATTTTGATTTAATGTATATGTAATAAATTTAGTTTAATAAAACTAGAGATTGTGTGCATGTTAAAAGAGGAAGAGATAGGACTGAAAAGACAGAAATGAATCAAAATCTGAAAGTGTCTTATTTTCCATACTAAGTACTTGGATTTTATTTTGTAGATCAGTGCTTCCAAACATATGGGTGAAGATCTCTAGAGGATGGTATTAGTTTAGGCAAAGTTTTTGGTTTTTTGTTTGTTTATTTGTTTTAATAATGACACAAAGAGCACAAATTATTAAAGAAAAAATGGATAACTGCACTTCATTAAAATTACAGCTTTTGATCTTCAGAAGATGCAGTTAACCAAAAAAGTGAGCCTTTTGAAATAAAATATTTGCAAAACATACCTGGTTTAGAGGGGATTAGAGGATGTCAATGACTACAAAGAGGCACAAAGGAACTTTTTAAGGTGAATTAAATGTTCTATGTCTCGATGTAGTGGTGGTTACCGTGGCTGTATAAAATTAGCAAAATGTGACAATTTTATACTTACAATGAGTAAATTTTATTGTATGTCAAACACAACTCAATAAAGCAGTATTAAGACAAAGTTTTCTGTGCCTAAACAAATTTTGTTCCGTATGTATAGATGCTGCTAATTTTCAAATATATATTTATATTAATTGTTGCTAAAATATCAATACAATGAAAGCACCTTATAATTTACTAATTTTAAAATATTAAAAACTTTTATACTTTTAATACCATGAAGGTATTTTAGAGTATTCATGATTTAAAGTATTTTAGAGAGCATCCATTTTAAAGTATTACTAGTTTTATTCTACTATTTACAGCAGTTAGTATAGCTACATTAGTATGGTGTGGTGGACCTTGATATTTCTTAATGTTAAAAAGGGTTCTCAAATTTGCAGAAAGTGTGAAAGCAATGTTGTTGTAACATGCAAATGAAAGGTGACATGATTCCTCATGGATAAAATGATGATTCTGATTAGGAGAAAAACCAAAGGACTGGAAACTATTGTAACTTTCCAAGCCATGTCGCTGGAAACAAAATGTTTAAAAAGTTAGAATAAATAAAATTTGCTTACCTATTGGGTATCTTGAGAGAAAAAAACTAGGAATTTGTAGAATTATTACATTTACATCATTCTAAAGTTACCACTGATTTCAATTAATTAATTCTATCTTAACCTGTAGCCTATGAATTATGAATTAAAGCAAGCATTATATTGTTTCAAATGAGTTCACTCCTAATGGATTTCACTAGTTTACAAATAATTTTAATATTCAAAATGTACTTGTTTTTGTCCCAGGTCACACAGCAAAGTATTGCACTGGATCTGAACCCAGGCATTTGGATTCCAGAGCCTGCACTCTTAGGCAGTAGTCCATACAAAATTAATAAACCCCTCATTAAGATAACGCAGTAGCAAAACCAAGAAATTAATCACATTTTATTTCTCATTTGAATTTCCAGTGTCTTAAACTCATGACAATACACTTCCATTTTCAGTAAGTAATTATTAAGAATCTACTAGATATCAGGCACTGTGCTATGGGACAAAGAATTAAAGGGAAAAAAGAGAAAAGAAAAAAAAATACTTGTCTAAGGTATTTTATCGTAAAGGAATAAAGTCATAATCAAAAGATACATATTTTTATTTTTCTATAAATGAAGTTGATGATTTTAAACAAGTTTAGTCTTAATGCTTATGTAAACACACTGATCTCTATCTATCTATCTATCTAGTAAAATTAGAGAAGTTTGACTTCGCTAAAGTTAATCTCAAAGGGAACTACTCAGGAAAGGATAATATTTAAAATAATACAGGAGGGCTTCCCTGGTGGCACAATGGTTGAGAGTCCGCCTGCTGATGCAGGGGACATAGGTTCATGCCCCGGTCCAGGAGGATCCCACATGCCGTGGAGCGGCTGGGCCCGTGAGCCATGGCTGCTGAGCCTGCGCATCCGGAGCCTGTGCTCCGCAACGGGAAAGGCCACAACAGTGAGAGGCCCACATACCGCAAGAAACAAAACAAAACAAAACAAAACAAACAAACAAACTAAAATAATACTGGAATCTTGATTTTCTTTGTTGTTTTGTTTGTAATTGTATTTGTAATTTCAACTGCCATAAAAATCAAATTACCTTAAAAATGACAAAACATGTTAATTTATTGAAATTTACCCTTTGCTAATTTGAAACTAGAAAATCCTCAGATATTTCTCAGTCACATATTAATGTAGTCAGCTCTAGGAATATACAGAACCTCTAGAAGAATATAATTCTGGATATCAAAATTCAGAAATAATTGTTTTATAAATTTGATTAGTTCATGAGAGCAAAGGTGAATAACCACTTCAAAACTTAAGAATAAGATATAAAGACCACCTCTTGAGAGTTCAAGCTATGTAGAGGATGAAATCTGATATGTAAAGTCACCTTTTGGGAAAAAATAATTTCCAAGCCTGAATAAGACCTAACTGGATCTATTCAAGGGAAGAATACATCTATAAGAATGTACAGTTGAAAAAAAATGGAAGAATTGTGTGTCAGTATCTAACAATACACTACTTAGGAGCAAGGGTGCTCTGGTCCCTGTGATAACAGATCCCTTTTACAAAGAAAAATGATCCCTTAAACCCTGGAACCAACCAGCCGACACCAACTATTTTTCAAGAAATCATTATCTGATCATCTTACAGGGAAAGAAATGCCTGGCTGTGACATATAAGTATTCCCATCCTTCTGTCATAGTTCTTGTTATAAATTACTTACCAAGGAAGAATAGGAAGCAATATTCTCAGTTCTAGGCACTATCCTAGGAAATTTAAATAATTAATCTGATGTTTAATATTTGAAAAATTAATGTTTTAAGAAAATTCCAGGGCTTCCCTGGTGGTGCAGTGGTTGAGAGTCCGCCTGCCGATGCAGGGGACATGGGTTCATGCCCCGGTCCAGGAAGATCCCACATGCCACGGAGCGGCTAGGCCCATGAGCCATGGCCGCTGAGCCTGCGCGTCCGGAGCCTGTGCTTCGCAATGGGAGAGGCCAAAACAGTGAGAGGCCCGCATACCGCAAAACAATAAAATTTAAAAAAAAAAAAGAAAAAAAAGAAATTCCAAGCAATGAGTCTTCAATGATTATGTTAATGATTTACTTTTTTGCTTCAAATATTATACTGCAAACTACTTGACACTTACAGACATGTAAAGTATCTTATTAAATGTTAAATTTCCAGTGGCTGTCATATCCAGGCCCTTACTGTAAGCGTTTTATGAATGAATGAATGAATGAAGTATTTATATCCTATACATAGACTTCAGAGTGGCATGACACAGATTTTAAATTGGGTCATTTGTTCTTTAATATATTTTAGTCAATCTTGTTCTCAAAACGAGATTTTTTGAGATTCTCAAAGTGCAGGGCTTTGTGTTGGGGCAACATTAGCAATGTCATTTAAAACAGTTAGTGTAATGCTGAAGAACATTTTGGAAGGATAGGATTAGATGGATGCCATCATGAAGTAATAACCAAAGTTAATTCACAATAAGAGTGAAAACAATATTCTAGGCAAAGCAATAGTACGAGAAAAAAGTCCTTTGAAAGAAGAAAATCAGGGTAGGAAAATGGAAGATAAGTCGGTGTGGCTACCATTTTGTAAGTAATCCCTCTGTCTCATCAATTTCATATCAAGTTCTATCACTAAAAGCTTCTAGCAATTATATTTTATTCTATCTTTTTTATTCATTCATTCAACATTTATTGAGCATTTACTATCTAGAAACTGTACAAATTACTGGGGAATACAGTGACAGTCAAGACAAAAATCAGCAGTCCTGTATGGGAAACAGACAAGTAAATGACCAATTAAATGACAGATTTTACTTTTGAAGTGTAAAGAAAGTGCTGTGGTAATATATGTAAATGAGTTGCTAATTGTTCTTAAATGAGGAGAAAGTTTAGAAAAGGTTTTGCAGAAAAAATAGAGTTCTAACCAAACCTTGAAAGAAGAATTGGTATAATAGGTAAATGAGAAAGTAGAGTGGAAAGGCTTTTTAAGTGTTGAAGAAAAACTTATTGAGGAATACTGATACGGTGTGTTTAAGAAACCGTGGTGTCTGATTTGTTTATAAGTATAGAGTGCATGGCAATGAGAGGTGAGCTGAGAACAGACAGGACCACACACAGTGGATTGTATTCTGTGTGCAGGGAAAGACTATTTAGAATTTTAAGCACAGAAATGAATTGATTAGATTTACATTCCATAGAGATCACTCATGATACCATGGAGAATAGCCAGAAAGGTGTGGATGAGCAAGACAAAAATGAAACCAAGCAGAGACTTACAGCATCTGCTAAAGATTAAAGTCTGTAAAATAAAGAAGTTCCATATGAGAATGGAGGAGTGGAATCATTCAGAAAATAATAGATAGAATCACTCTTGAAACTGCAAATGAGTCCCTGTTGTCTAATGAATAAAGTATATTGTCCTTACCTTCACACTTGAAACCCTTAATTTTCTTCTCTCAACATATCGTTCTAGCTAGACTGTACTTCTAATAATACTTGGCCTCCAAAACTCCTATTGATTCTTCCCTGAAGAATCTTAATTTTTTATTTAGAATATGAATACCACACAGTAATCAAATGACGCTTTTAACAATATTTTTTAGTATAAAATCTTCTTTATTAAAATTTAGCCTCTGTTAACGAGGAATCATATTCTAATTTTTTGTTCCATCTTACTCAAAGTAGACATAATGCCTTAAACTTTTATGTATCAATATATGTATGAATACATGAAAGAAATGTTAGTATTTGGCCTAGTTTTTCTCCTTTGAAATTCCTAAGCAAGTATAATTAGCAAAATAAATAAGCATCACAAATGTACATGTTCTGGTAAATAAATATAAGCTAAAATTATAAATTCTGTGGAGATAACCAAAATATGGATTTCATATGTGACTATGATTTTACCAAACCTCTTCATTAATCTCTGCAGTCCTTTGCAACTAAATCAGTAAAAAGCTATAGACTCTAAAAATCTGAGAAAATGAGTTTTGAAAATCTGATCCCTTCTAAATAAAAAAACACTCTGAAAAATCCTATATCTGCAAACAATGCATTTCTTCCTCAATACTTTCTTGAGAGTAAATAAGTTTGGAATTCTTCTGAATACATATACAAACCAAGAAGGTAGAAAATGGAAATTATTATTATCATACTTATGTAAATTCCAATCCTTTGACTATTTCATCACTTTTATGAGATTATGCTTATCCCAAGAGTTTATTTGAAATTAAAAATACGATATGCATTCACTATGTCAGGTCGATTATTGTAGAAAATATTGTAACTCTGACTATCTGCTGAGGATTAAATACTGAATTTACAGAATCATTTGGATTCTCTTTTCGAAGATTTTTTACTGGAATGTGATAACATCTATAAATTTTCTCACTCAAGCATATTTGCAGACTGCTATTTTCATGAAGCTGATTAAAATTTTATATAAAATCAGAATAGTTTTGCTCTAATGCTTATAAGTAGGAGTAGAAATATCCTTATCAAATCTGGTAATGTCTTATCAATACTTTTGGAGTGAAAATACAACTTTACGTTGATTTATTTTGTTCTCTAAAGAAAAGATGTGTGTGTGTGTGTGTGTGTGTGTATGTGTAATAAGAAACTTAAAAAATACAAATAATAAAAATCATTTCACTTACTCAGGGTGCCATTAACTGCTTGGAGGTTACTCATGACTGACTATGAATATACTGTATCACTATAGTCATTCACTAATCTTTCCTTTTATCATCTAAATCAGATGTGGTAATAGTTGCTATTGCCCCAAATACTTAAAGTATAGAAAAAAAACTAAGGTTAACATAGTATGTGACCTTTTAGAAGATAATCAAATCAATGTGACTTTCATTAGAATTTGGCTGCTATAACTCTTCTATATAGCAATATGTAGTTAATGCACACACAGACATAACACCTTACATACACACACATACACACCAGCCCTACTCTCTTCCCCCAAAGGAGGATCATGATTATTTTTTAAAGACTTAAACATATTAGGTAGTATTAAAAATACTTACCTTGCTCTGCTCTTTCTTTATGACATTTATTAATTTCTCATATGCCTCAAAATTAACTTCTTATGTTTATTTTTTATTGACTGGCTCTCATTCTCTACATAAGCTCTTATGGACAGGGATTTTTGTTTTCATATACTGCTGTATCTAAGTGTATGGAATAGGTGCTGATATAGAGTAGGTTTGTTGAATGATGAATGGTAAATTTTTCATAATTTTGTAGGTTTTGTAGAATTAGATTTTTCAAGATAAAATGTTGGCTATTTGATTTTACTATAGATTTGTTTAAAGTACCTTTGTTCATTCATTCAGACAGAATTATACTTTTAAAACTAGGATACTGTGCAGATATTGTATATAGTACACCCATGCCCTTCAAATATATGAGATTTCAAAACTTTAAAATTTTAGTTTTAGGGCAAGATTAGAAAATAATTTATTATGGAATAATTCAGCATTCTATTTTAAATTAAAATTAATTAAATCGGACACCATGGGTTTAATTCTTTTTCTCATTACTTGGTAGCTGGATAACTTTGGGAAATTACTTCAATACCTGTTCCTCAGTTTCTTTAAAATGAGTGTAAAAAAAACATAATACTTTGTGAGAATTGGGTTTGTTGACACATTGAAAATAATTTAAAATGCGTGGTATATAGATACTATCCAAAAATTTCTGAAGATGATGATGGTTCAATAGTGTAAAAATCATGACAGTAACTTTACCATAGTTATTTCTGTCAATTTGTATTTATAGCATGCCTATTGAAGAGAGATTCCCATAAAAGTTGTGCCCAAAATATCAGTTCTCCCATTTCCTATCTTCTGCTTTTCTGTTGAAATAGAATATTTATAGGGACATTGAGCAATATATTATGGAAAACATTTTATAATGGTTATTATTTAAATAAATATATGATATGACCAGAGACGAATTGAAAAAAAAGGCACTTTTTAATGATATATAGACTCTGTCTCACACAATTGTGCCTTCTTTCCATAAACTCTTTTCAAATTAATGAATAACAATTTATTATATATATCATATATAATGTATATGACATGATATATACTATATATTAGTAAACATTTAATACATTTAATAATAAAAAATAAATTATATATACATTTATTTTTATATATTATATATTTGAAATCACACTACCAAATAGTCTAGTGATAATAATGGTAAGACATCAATTTTATTTATTTATTTATTTATTTATTTATTGTTTAAATCTTTTAAAAATTGAGGTAACATTGATTTATAGCATAAGTTTCATGCATACAACATTACATTTCTATTTTTGTATACCCTATAACATGCTCACCACCAAAAATTTATGTTTCATTCATCACCATATGGTTGATCCCCTTTCCTCATTTTGCCCTCTCCACCACCCCACCCCCACCCCCTACCCTCTGGTAACCACTCTTCTCTTCTCTGTGTCTGTGTGTTTTTTCTTGGTTTGGTTTGTTCATTTATTTTGCTTTTGTCTGTTTCTTAATTAGTTGTTTTATGTTCTACCTATGAGTGAAATCATATGGTATTTGTCTTTCTCCATCTGACTCATTTCACTTAGCATAATACCCTCAGGGTCCATCCATGTTGTTGTAAATGGCAAGATTTCAAGACATCAATGTTATAATGCAAAATTACTCTCTGTGTGCCTTAAACTGGAATCCACTTTGAAGGAATATATAAATTCCTTGTCAATTATTATGTTTCCAGTACTCCAAACAATTATTTTTAAGTGATCATTCTGTATCCAAATTCCATTTAGCAATGATTTATAGAATGCATACTGTGCCCTGAGGATTATACTAAGCACTAAAAAACCTTTGAGTCAGTGAATCTTTTATTCCTATATTTCAGTTGAGGAAGCTAAGTTGTTGTGTTTTTTTTAACATCTTTATTGGAGTATAATTGCTTTACAATGGTGTGTTAGTTTCTGCTGTATAACAAAGTGAATCAACTATACGTATACATATATCCCCATATCACCTCCCTCTTGCATCTCCCTCCCACCTTCCCTATCCCACCCCTTTAGATGGACACAAAGCACCAAGCTGATCTCCCTGTGCTATGCGGCTGCTTCCCACTAGCTATCTATTTTACATTTGGTAGTGTATATATGTCAATGCCACGTTCTCACTTAGTCCCAGCTTACCCTTCACCCTCCCCATGTCCTCAAGTCTATTCTCTACGTCTGTGTCTTTATTCCTGTCCTGCCCCTAGAACCTTTTTTTTTTTTTTTAGATTCCATATATATGTGTTAGCATACAGTATTTGTTTTTCTCTTTCTGACTTACTTCACTCTGTATGACAGCCTGTAGGTCCATCCACCTCACTACAAATAACTCCATTTTGTATCTTTTTATGGCTGAGTAATATTCCATTGTATATATGTGCCACATCTTCTTTATCCATTCATCTGTTGATGGACACTTAGGTTGCTTCCACGTCCTGGCTATTATAAAATAGAGCTGCAGTGAACATTGTGGTACATGACTCTTTTTTAATTATGGTTTTCTCAGGGTATATGCCCAGTAGTGGGATTGCTGGGTCTTATGGTAGTTTTATTTTTAGTTTTTTAAGGAACCTCCATACTGTTCTCCATAGTGGCTGTATCAGTTTACATTCCCACCAACAGTGCAAGAGGTTTCCCTTTCCTCCACACCCTCTGTAGCATTTATTGTTTGTAGATTTTTTGATGATGGCCATTCTGACCCATGTGAGGTGATACCTCAATGTAGTTTTGATTTGCGTTTCTCTAATGATTAGTGATGTTGAGCATCCTAGCAGTTTATCAATGGTTACACAGCAAGTAACTAGTATTACTTAGATTTGAAAACAAGCATTCTGACTTTGAGTTTCATTTAATTTTCAAGTTATTCTATCCCTTTCATATGGTTTATTATTTTCAAAATGCATAGTAACATATATGCAATTAAAAGCTGAATCTCTAACTTTTAATTTATATTTTAAATGTTCTTTTCGTATGTTTGATCAGTTAGCTTGTGTTTGAGCACATTATTTTTATGTTGTATTTTAATTATTGACTAGTTAGAAATTAGAAATTAAAGAACCAACTTTTTATTTACTTTCTACAGTACAGGAAAAGACAACCACAGTAATGAAGTAGTTCACGTCTGGTAAAAGTGCAGAGATAAGGTACAAAATGTGCATAATTTTGAATTCAACATTAATCTGACCATATCCACATATGCCTCAGTGGGAAACCTCTGTTTACTATTAAACAATGGGCTTTCATAAAAGAAAAAAAAATCTGTTTAGCCAGAGTGTGAATCTTCTTCAGTAAAATGGTGAGCTTTTGTCATTTGTGCAGTTCATAAAAGCAGTTCAACCTCCCCAGACATGAATGTGTATTTATAATTTGCATACTTAATTACCTCCAGTCAAGAGGGAGGCTTAAACATTTCTGTCCCTGACTTTCTGTTTGCTAAAGAAAGAGATCTCATTATTAAAGTCTATCCTGGGGAGACTTTGGGAGAAGATCAGGAGAGAGTATGGAATTGTATAGCAGCAAAGGAAAAAAAAGAAAAACTATAGTGCAATCTTGTTTTTCAGTTTACCCACTGATATAAATTTCTGGTTTCTGTTGCACAGTAGATCCTATTATATGAATTCTCCATAGTCTGAAACAGATTTTGTGAACTATCATGCTTCGAGTACACTTGGTATGAAAAGGCCCATTGTCACATCTGAAATGTCTAGTATTTCCTCTCACTTGTAATTACTTGTTAAAAGTAAACTTTGTTTATTAAACCAGAAACATATTTAGAAGTTCTTAATATGGAGTTCAATAATAAATGATGTAGTGAGCAGAATTTCTAATCTTTTAAAAATGATATTGTTAAGGACCATTCTGTTATTTTAATTAATCCTCCTAACACTGCTTTACACAATTTCTCAGTGCTTCTGAAGCCAGTAAATGGAAGATTCTTGGACTTCATTCCTACTTAAATGAAAAATTTATTAATATCTAGCATCTTCCTCTTTCCCTCTCTTTCTCCCTGTTATAGCTACTTATCTACTCTCCAATAGTATGATTTGTTTCATTTGAAAGATCTTCCTCCAGTTGTTACTTTTTCTCTGTTTTTAACTGGGACCTTAATTGAGTATTTTGTGACTGAAAGTTTACATTTGTGGGTCCCCAAGCAATGGTTATTTTACAGGACTATACAAGGGACTTCCTTGGTGGCGCAGTGGTTAAGAATCTGCCTGCCAATGCAGGGGACATGGGTTCAAGCCCTAGTCCAGGATGATCCCACATGCCGCGGAGTAACTAAGCCCATGCACCACAGCTACTGAGCCTGCTCTCTAGAGCTCGCGAGCCACCACTACTGAGACGGCGTGCCACAACTACTGAAGCCTGAGCACCTAGAGCTCGTTCTCCACAAGAGAAGCCACTGCAATGAGAAGCCCGCGCACTGCAACGAAGAGTAGCCCCCGCTCACTGCAACTAGGGAAAGCCTGTGCACAGCAGCGAAGACCCAATGCCGCCAAAAGTAAAACATAAAAATAAATAAATTTTTAAAAGATTGTACAAAAATTATTTCTAATATAGAACTTGAAATTGCAAAAATCTTAATGTGTACTAAAATTATTTGTTACAAAGTCCATGTCCTCCAGAGTATATCATGTTAAAATTACTATAATAAGGCACTTAGAACTTGTAACCTGGAAGAAAAATATTTTTGTTACAATTAGATTTAGCTATATAATAAAACATGAAAATAATTAACATATTGATGGATGAAAGAAGTTAAAACTTTATTTTCCTATGCAAGCTTTCATGAATGAATATAGAATTTTAATTGAGTTTAATACCACACTTAGCTGAAGGTGAGACTTCTACAACCTTTGGTGTCTGAGAAACAACTGAACCCAGAAGTAAAGCAAAAATGTCCTATAACCACCCATGAACATAGCTGCTAAAGACCCTACACTTCCTTAGGCACTTGCCTTAAGCCAATTTACTGAAAATTCTATATAAACAATGTTAAGTCTTTTCATAGGCCTGATGATCCAATTTGCTAGGAAGCCAGAATATTATAGTTCAAGATGCCTATAACTGCTGAAGGCAGATACACAGAAGGAAGAGAAAGTATAAAAGCAAAAGCTCCTGAGACCATCACTTTATTCCAGCCCATTCCTATAATTAGTTTCACAAATGGAAATTTTTTTTTTAATTAGAACATTAAATAAACTTTACCCAGAAGTAGAGTATGTTTTATAACAATTTCTGCTACATGCTGTTAAAATACAAAAAACTCTTGTAACTTAAAAGAAATAATACATGCCAAATGCTTACATTGTAGAACACTATATTAAAAATTGGCTAATATCATAAATAGTCATTCTAAATATCACAATTATGTTAAGTTAGTTAATCTAGTATCTGGAAAAAACATTGCTATGGTTCATAGCATTTTCAGAAATAGTAGATAAATTATAATATTTATGAATAACAGTAAATAAAAGGCAGTAGCCTGTTTGCACACTATAATTTACCATCTACCCAACTCAGATTCTGTCTTCTACATCACATTAAGGGCTCACTCATCTGCACTGAGCCTTCCATTCTGTGGCTCTCTCCATTTCCTCCAAAATTTTCTCACTTCACTTACTTATCTTAAGGGCCTAGACTTTATGGTGCGTTATTTCAAATACTACATTTTGTACAGTATGTATTCTAATTTTATCCCTCTGTTTGCCTTTCTTCTTTTCTTTGAATATATTTAATATATTAACTAATTTATTGTTTTCTAAGCTGTAAACCTTTGTATTTTTTTCAGTGTTTCCTCTAGAAATTACAATATGCATACCTAAATTATCATAGTTTATCTAGTTAATAATGTACTACTTGAAGTAAAATGTAGAAGACTTACAACCATAGAGGTCACATTACCCTTCCCTATCAACTTCTGTGTTTTAGTGGTCATAAATATGACATGTGCATACATTGAAAATTCTGACAGATTTTTCCTTTCACCAGTTAAATATATTTTAAAGAACCTAGTAGTAGAAGAATAGTTTTTATTTTTATCCAGATGTTTACCATTTCTCTTGCTCTTCCTTCTTTCCTGAAGATTCATATTTCTCTCTGGTATTATTTTCGTTTAGCCTGAGGAATTTCCTTTAGCATCTCTTTTAGATTAGGTTTACTGGAAATAAATACTTCTGGTTTTTCTTTATCTGATATTGTCCTTATTTTTCCTTCATTTCTGAAAGATATTTTTGTTGGATGTAGAGCAAAAATGGTTCTTTTCCTTCAGAACTCTAAAGATGCTGTTTCATTGTTTTCTGGCTGTCTTTAGTGTCTTGTGAGAAATCCATGTCATTTTAATATTTTTTCCCTTCCTAAGAATTTAAGAATAATAGAAATGAAATACTTGTATGTATGTGTATATCTATATAGGGAGAGAAGTGAAGAAAGAAAAGTGAAATAAATTTATGTTATTATTTTGGTATGAATATATGGATGAAAATGATATAAAGTTGTTTTTAATACATCATTAGTCCAGTAACTATGATAGTACATCTGTCATAAAAGCAAAAACTATAAAATTGCAAACATTTATAACATGATATAAATTATGCCCTTTGACTATTGAATTAGGTCTAAATGGTCTGTGTATTTTCTACATTGGACACCAAGGTATTTAAAGTAGATAAAGATGCTGTATCAGTTTAAAATAGGTTCAGTTCATAAAAAGAAAAAGCAAGAAAATGACATGAACAACTTAGAGGTTCATTTCTCTCTCACTTATAAAAACTTGGCCATGGCTGATAGGTCCACATTTAGTAGGGGTGGAGGATAGGCTATCTTACTTCTGTATCATCCTTAGGAAATTCCTTCCTCCTCAAGTTCAGCTGTCACCCAAGGTGAAGTCCTGTTGTCATATCTGAATTTCAGAGAAGTAAAAAGAAAGAGAAGACCCAAAGAGTTCAATTCCTACATGAGTCAATTAAATATTTAAGTACCTTTCCTGGGAGACACCTACTGGTCATCTTTAGATGTAAAGAAGACTGGAAATTATAGTCCTTTAGGTAGAATTCAATTGGAGTTTAATTAGTAAGAAAGCAGGGCAAAATGGAGACAGGGCAAGTAACTAGTAGTTATTTTTAATTTTGATAATTTAGATATGTTAAACATTAGAAAAAGCATTGAGAAATTATCCATGTACTCTAGAATTTCACAACCTACAGAGACGTTAGTTCTAAACATAGTTGCATTGTTTTATAAAACCATAGGACTAGTATTAGGAAGGACAGCAAAGATTATGGAAACCAGATGTTCCTTGATTTGATGAGGGAATAGAGGTCCACAAAGATTTTGGATTGGCTAATCTCTCAGTGTCAGAGCAGGAAATAGAACAACATCTCTTTATTCAAGTTTAGTTCTATATCTGGAGCACCATACTTAATTGAAAAATCACTGCATTTTCTAAGAATATAAATGTACTTTATGAGGTAGGTGATAATTTAGATAATGTTATTCTTATTAAATTGTTCAGAAGTTTTATCTGGAGTATTTTTCCTTTGCAAAAATTTTGTTATATGATAAAGAGACATCGAAAGTCAATTAATTAATTTGAATGGCAGACATAAACAGAGAATATAATTTTAAAATAAGGAGTGGTGGAGCATGCTTGCATATGGTTACATATGTTAAGTGTTTTACCACTAATGAAAAATCATTAGAATTTTTAAAGGACTATGAAAAGAGGGAAGTAATATAACTTAGCATTTCAGGTTTAAGTAGTATTTTATATAATTTATATATGTGGGCAAGTATAAGAAAATTAATAGAACACTAAAAGTTTAAACCATATATTTAACTTTTATGATTAATGTTTAGGACTGATTAGCAGAAAAATATAAGACATTGTTGATGTGAGTTGGCATTATACTGATGTGGGTTAAAAGCCGAGGTAATGCCTTCACTAGATGTAAATTTTACATTGGAAGAAAAACTAAACACTCTGTTTCCACAGTTCCTGTAGGAGGATTTGGTCTTTATACAAACACATGGTTTCATGTTGAGGACTATTTTAGTAATCTACTCTTGTGTAACAATCTCAAAGATTAGTAGTTTATAAAAACATTTATTATCTCACAGTGTCTATGGGCCAGGAATCCAAGTGCTGCTCAGGTGGGCCATTTCATTCTCATGAGGCTGCAGTCATTTCAAGGGTCAACTGGAAAAAAAAATAGTTTCTTACCTCATTCACATGACTGTTGGCAGGATTCAGTTCCTTGCTGACTGTTCTGAGGTTTTAGTTACTGATTGTTGGCCGGAGGACTCCTTCAGTTTCTTGCCATGGGTACCTCTCCACAAAGTATCACCTAACAGGGAAGCTTAATACATCAAGGAAAGTAAGGGAGAGAACAAGAGAGAGGGCCAACAAGATAGAGAAAGCTAGCAAAACAGAAGGCACAATCTTCTGTACCTTAATAATAGAGGTGACAGCTCATCACTCTGACCTTTTTCTATCCATCAAAAATAAGTCTCTAGTACACTCTACACTTAAGGAGGAGGATTACACAGGGTGTAAATATCAGGAAGCAGGTATCACTGGACAGCATCTCAGAAGCTGCCTACCACAGGATTAACTGATATTATATACTTTAAATGTATAGTACTATGACTCAAATACATCAGGTATTTAGTATTTCAATAAATACATTTTTGACAGATCCCATGTGTCCGAGGCACATGAGAAGCATCAGGCAAAAACTAAACAAATTGGGCTTCCCTGGTGGCGCAGTGGTTGAGAGTCCGCCTGCCGATGCAGGGGACACGGGTTCGTGCCCCGGTCCGGGAAGATCCCACATGCTGCAGGGCTGCTGGGCCCGTGAGCCATGGCCGCTGAGCCTGCGCGTCCAGAGCCTGTGTTCTGCAACGGGAGAGGCCGCGACAGTGAGAGGCCCGCGTACCGCAAAAAAAAAAAAAAAAAGCTAAACAAATCCCCTGACCATAAGGAAGAGAAAGGAGAGAGACAATAAATGATAAAATAAATAATTAAATTTATGCAGGAAGAGGGTATTTGTTGTGGGAATAATCATAGGTAGAAGAAACTAAGGAAGATGGGGAGGGTCTGGAATGCAGATGGGAGGCTGGGGATGAATTATGGTATTACTAATGCTATTTATTGAAAGCATAAGGTTCAAGCAAATACTTGACAGGGTGAAGCAGGTAATGAAATGGATATCTGGGGAAAAAGCACACCAGACAGAGAAAAAGCTGGGGTAAAGGCACTAAGATGGGAATGTGCCTTGAGTGTCCATGAAACAACAAGGAAACCAGTGTGGCTAGAACTGAGGGTAGGGAAGATTTGTATAAGAGGATATTGGCAAAATAACAGGGGTTATACTCATATAAGGTATTGCAGATAAGATATTTAAAGGACTTGGACTTTTATTTTAAGGGAGAAGCAATCGTAGAGTTTTGAACAGAGGAAATTGACCTAATGCAACCTACATTTTTGAAAGACACCACAGGCCCCTGAATTTTTATATATATAAAAATTTATATATATGTAAAATACGCATATATATGGGTGTGCAGACAGTTGGAGCAGAGAGATAAGTTATGAGACTATGATACTATAGAAGAAATTTAAGAAGATGTGATGGCTTATTGGGCACAATGCTAGAAATGAAAATTCAATGGTTGTATTCTGGAAAAACACTTGAAACAGAGATAAGACAGGGATATGAGATTAAGAGATACAAACTACTGTGTATAAAATAGATAAGCAAAAGGATGTATAGTACAGCACAGTGAAATATGTCTTTATTTGGTAATAACTTTAAACTGGGTATAATCTATAAAATATTGAATCACTGTTTATATACTTGAAACTAATATAATATTATAAATCAACTATTCAGTTAAAAATAGAGTTAAGGGGATTTTATGGTAGACAAAATGTTCAATAGGAAGGAAAAAGGGGATCGAATATAATTCCAACGTTTTTGACCTGCTTGTTTCTTGGACAGTAAAGCTACAAGGATGGAGTAACCATCAGCTGCCATGAGGAAGGTTGTATTTGTAGTAGGTTTCATTTGGGGGGGGAGGGATTCAGTAGTTTAGTTTTGAATATGTTTAGTGGAAGTGCCAAGTAGACAATAGGGTATATTAATTTTGAGTTAAGGAAATAATTTTTGGCTGTACATATATATTTGAGACATGTAACTGTATAGCTAGAAAATGGAAGTGAGTTTAGCTAGTGAATAAAAGAACTGCAAGTATAGAACCATTGGTCATTCCAACGTTTAATAAAGTGGAGAAAGACAATAGCTAATTCCGATTAAATAACAAACTAAGATATGTTTTATGTAACTTAAATTAATTTGAGCTTTGCCAATTTTACATGTAACTGGTTTTGGCTCAAGAGCTATGGTACATTTAGATTTCTCTGAATTAAGAGACACTATTTCCCTTTTTCTCAAATTCTACAAAGAAGCCTGGAAACATTAAAGCTGATAGTAGAAAAGATAAACATTTCTCTATTAAATAGAAAGCTATTTTCAGTTATTATTTATACTTAAATTATCTATCTGTAAATACATATTTTTAAAAATATATATATTCAACTTATATACATATAAATTATACAAGAAAACTTATATAAAAATAAAATTATGAATTAATTCTATCTTTGAATTATTACATGTATGTGTGTAGGTATATGTAGAATTTAAATTACAGACTCAGAATGTTATTACAAAGGTCAAATATAACATTGATTCTAAAATGCAAGAATTACTTTATGGTGTGAAAGTATACAGTACAAAACTCTTCCCAAAGGCTCATGTGATACCACTTCATTGTGTCCTGTTGTATTGTCATCCTCGATACGGAACTTCCTTCTCTGTATCTAAGACAGCTACTGTGACGCTCACAACATGGACACACTAAGTCTTTGGGGAGGAGAAACTGAATGTTTCTTTTCTTTTAAGGACATAGATGGGAAGTTGAACATGTTGCTTTCATTTACTTTCACTGGCCCTAAGCTAGTCTTTGGCATGTGGGGCTTCAAGGAATGATGAGAAATATAATCTGTAGTTGCATTAATGAATTTAGGGGGAATTGACCAGTTCTCTATATCAGCTCGAAAAGCATTAGCCATAGCAAAGCTTTGTTGTCCTTATATGTGAATAAAATATATGAAAAATATTGATGCCTTTTATTCAATTTAGGAAATTTACATAAATTTCTGCAGATTAGTGAAAATTATACAACTTGGAATTTTATAGAAGTAAGTAGAAATTATGTCAGTTTCCAAATACTTAACATCATATAGAAATGAAAATATGTTTTCAGTAGAAGGAGCCTAGGTCGTTGATACAGAAAACCCAGAGCTGATCCTTGACTCCATCATTCACCAGCTACTTGACTTATGGTAAATTATTTTATTGTTATGAACCTCAATTTGCTCACCTGCAATAAGGGGTAAACAGTAATTCCACTGCCTATCTTAAAGAGTTGCTAGATGATCCAACAAAATATTGTGGATATCAAAGCATTTTATATAGGACAATATATTGTGTAAATAAAGTGTATTATTCGTGTATGAATAGTAAGCTGACTCTTATATCAAAGTCATAAATTTGTTTGCCAAAAGTGAGTGAAATGGTATTAGTACTCAATAAATAATTAATTCTTATTTTTAGATAAAGGGAGCAGTACTATTCTTTATATGAATGTTAATTCCATATTAAAAACTTTATAGGATGCATTCTCTTTGTGGAGAAATGAATTGAGTAAACAAATAAGAAGTACTTAATTTGGAAAAAACAATATATTTGGATAGATAGGCTCAGCTCACTTTGCTTTTATAAATTTTCAAGGGTAAGATCTTGAGGAGCTAATTTTCATAAACATTTTCTCTAAGAACATCTGCAGAAATTTGAATGTACAATCATCAAAGTAAAATTTTAGTGCAAATGCATTCGGTGTATATTGAGAGTATAGATGGTTATTTGAAAGGCTGATGTTACAATAAAATGTAAGCAGGTGCACATATTTGAATGATCATGACTTCCATATTCAGTGTTTTCAGTATAAAATCATTTTAAGAAGTACAGATGCAGTTTTCTCTATTCCCACTGCTTATTCTAAATAAATACTGCAAATGATTCTTTGCCTCTAACTTTAGAGAGTTTCATTAAATTATCAGAAGACCAAGCAGCAGCCCTGCATGATATTCTATGTGGTTAAACTGCCCCATATTCTACAAATTACCTAGTAAACTTTGCTCAAAGTCATCAATGAGGTATCAAGGAAAAAATAATGTAAAGCTACTTCCCAGTCATACCATACGGTATAGCAACACCTGTGAATAAACTAGATGATGAACCAAGTTTAAAAAGTGCCCAGAGAGGACATTGGGCTAAATTAAAAACTCATTAACTCTGTGGTGCTGATTTCTTAAGTAACAAAAACATTTCTGAAATAGCATAAAGAACTGGATATAATTAGTTAATTATGAGCAAGATTATAATGTGTTGATTTAAATAAAGTATTTTATTATGCATTTTAAACCTTATGTTTTTGCATTCATTTCTACCTATCAATGTCTGCAGACCATAGTCACAGTAGATACAGATACAAGAGAAAATTAACCAAATAAGGTAGTATTTTACTTAATGTAAGATGGAGAGTATATGATCATTTTCTTTTTTGCTATATTCATTAAGCACATAATTATTATGTTTGTATTCTTGTTACACATGGTGGATATTAAACAAGGAATTAAAACAAAGTAAGATGAGCATTCTTAAAAGAAAAGAGTTCAAGATGAAGATGTTTCAGGTGAATCTAACTTAATTTCTGGGTCAGGGAAGATATGCCTGAAAAATTGATCTTTAAGTTAAGTCCTGATGGGTAAATAGGAGCTTGCAAAGACAAAGTCCAAAAAGGACATAGGGATGGACTGTCCTTGGCAAGGGCAATAGCATATAGAAAAGCCTAGAGGCAAAGGAAATTCCAGATGTATGTCAGGAACTATAGAAAATTGAACAAAACTTAGACCTAGTATAAAACCGTTGAAAGATATGACAGAAATCATCTACTCCAGGAAAGATAACATGTAAGATAAGATCCGAAGCAAAATACTGACTAATATAGGTTTCCATTATGTGAAAAGTTTTTCTTATTCTTTAGAAGAATGCTCAGTGTTGTATTTTTTAACTTATTTTTTACGTATTTTGATGAAAACTACATAGTGTATGCATGACTATTAATTTCTTCTCAGTTGTCACTTTTTACAAAAAAGGGCAAAATATCTCAGCTGAACTCCTGACCTAATAGAGTTGGCTGTATGGCCAGTTTGTTGCAACTATTGGAATTGCAGGTCTAGATCCCGGAGGGTATGAAAATGCCACAGACCCAAGTCACTGCAAATTGAGGTGCTCCAAATGCTTCATTTCTTGTCAGTGTTTTCTATCATCTATCTCCATCTTCTCTACCAGATCATGATCTCATCTTGAAGGCAAGGACCATGTCTTATTCATCTTTATAAGCAATTCATTACTAAGCACAGTGCCTGAAAATAACAGGTGCTCAGTAAATATTTATGGAACGAATGGCTACATTTTTTTAGGTTTGAAAATTCTTATGAGTAAATTCTAAGTGTATTTTCTCATGCAGAAGGACTGTTGCTAAAGACACATTATGTTTAATATATTCCAGAAAGTCACAATCCCATTTTATAGTGAACTAAACTTCTGTTATATCAAGGAATTCATGCAATATCAGTTATTTTAATGGCCATATTAGTTTAAACTGAACCTTTCACCATCTGTTTCAACTCTTAAACTGTAGATGCATAAGAGCGCATTTCCCTATTACATTTGTAAAATGTAATATATAAATGATTTAAATACAGTTATATACCCATGAAGTAATGCTGCATGCAGCTGGTATGGGTCTCCCTTATGTTACAGAAAGAAATAATAAAGGAGAAAGCCTGCTTATCCCTGACACAGAGAGTTTCATGCTGTATGACTTTTTGTAATGGCACTGGAAGGTCATGTCTTTACTATAGACAAAATTGATTATTCTCAATAATGTATTTCATTTATAAACTATAATTTCTCCCATCCCCATTTTGTTAAACCATGTGTTCTTAAGTGCATTTTAATTTCTCTAAGTCACAAAATTGTATGAAGTCCTCAAATAATGAACATTTCTGTCACTATTGGAATTCTGGGTGCACTTCGTGAGCCTCTATTGATTTTGCTGTGGCTTCTTTGCATTAAGGCATAAAGTCCTATCAAAATAATTGTTTACTGAGCCTGATTATACTCATCCATATAATCAGCAGCAAGAAGACACTTTAAAATTTAACCAACATGCTTTTTTTGACCTACCTGCATTGGGAAGTTACCTTAAAAATAAAAAGAAAAATAAAATGTGTGCTTTAGTGCTGTTTGTCATATCTATATCCATTCACCATAAAAAACACGTGAATGGGTTTGAGACCTACAACCTTGCAGAGAGCTATATTCATGGAAAGGAGACGAAGCATAATAAATATGTATATTCTATATTTTAAGGGGTATAGGAAATGAGAATTGACAGGAAAAAAATGTTCCTTTTGCATTGTGTTAAGACAACATGTTTTTCCTCACACCATGACTAGAATGAGACATAATTCTCATGAGAGTGCAATTGGTAATGTATGCTATTTCTGCCATGGCCTAATTTACAACTGACACTAGTGACAATATTTTCAAAAAACAGCAGGGATAAAAAATTGAACAGTTTAATTTCCTTGAATTAGACTGGTGGCTCTCAAACTCTTTATTCACAAAACATATTCCTCATGGAATAAAAACCTATCAGATTATATTTTACTTACACCTGAGTTAGCTTCAGATTTATAGAGTATCTTTAATGTGCTATTTTCTATTATTAAAGGTAAACCCTGCACATACAAACACATACAGACAGACAGACACATACACACACACACACCCTCTATCCTGCAATGTGGCAAAAATATTGCAAGACCACAGAAGTAGTTCAGAAAAGGGCCATATAAAATCTACCAGAAAAACTGCTAAATACTAGGTTTAAAATGTGTTATTTGCAAGGTATTGTCTTCTATTTAAGTTTTAAACATGACGATTTAACCACTACAATGGTGGTGTACTTTTGCATTTTCTAGATTCCATAGCATAACCCTAAAAATGTTGATCTCTTGAATTAGGCAGCATAGACTCAATATAGGACACAGAACAGAGTTTGCCTGTTTCTCCTGCTATAACTCCCACCCAGGAGGTTGAAGTATTTAGGGAACAGGTGTATTTCATACAAACTCAGCTGCTTTACCACTCAACATGTTTCTAGGATTGAAGAACTTGAATTATAAGTCTTCAAAGCACAATGTCAATATCTAACTATTTAGTTAGACATCTTTATTTAAAGATATCTGAAAACATAAAATATAAAGAATAAACATTTTAAAATAGGAAGCTACTGAAGAGTAGGTCCTTTATATAATAGTTGGTGTTATGTATTCTTTATTCAGTAAATTATTAGTCTCTCTAAGCGTCAGTTTCCTTCCTGTCCTGGGGTGAGAGAAGAGGAGGGGAGGACAAGGAAATGGGGTTTGTTTCCGTGGGTAAAGTTGTAGATACTTCTCCATAACTCAGGTTAGATTTACGTAGACCCAGGAACCATGTGGGTCTATCTGCATGTATGTAGGCTCCTCTGCTCAGCTGTTTGCAGGCTGTCATGAAGGTCTCAAGGTGCAGTTCTCATCTGGGGGCTTGGGATCTTCTTGGACGATAACTGATTGTTGGCAGATTTCATTTCCTTGTGACTGCATGAGTGAGGCCAGAGACTGTTTTTAGTTCCTAAAGATCGCCTGCAGGTCTTTTCCATGGGGCCCATAGACAGTTTACAATACGCCAATTTGCTTTCTCCAAACAACCAGGAGAGAGTCTCCATGATAGTTTTCTTTTAAAGTATCATCTGATTAAGCCAGTCCCACCCAGGATAATCTCCCTTTTGGTTAATTCAAAGTGAACTGATTTGTAACCTAATCACTGCAGTGGTATTTCTGTCATAGTCCCAGATTCTGCCTACACTTAAGGGAAGGGGACTTCCCTGGCTCTCCAGTGGTTAAGACTCCGCCCTTCCACTGAAGGGGGCAAGGGTTCCATCCCTGGTCAGGGAACTAGGATCCCGCATGTCGCATGGTGCAGTCAAAATTAGAAAAGGGAAGGGGACCATACAGTATGTCACATCAGCTACAGAAAACTTGTGGGTGACTTTAGAAACCTGCGTATCACCTTTATTACTGCGAAGTCACCTTTATTAATATTTTTGTCTTTAAACTTCATCTCATTCTTTTAAAAGTTCTAGTTTGTGTATGTGTTACAATGTACATATTCTACTAGTGTAATAATACTTTTATGATTCATAAATGTATGTATATGTTGGGATATGTTCTCAAAATGTCTTACTATTTGACTACTTCTCTAAGAATTGAGTGTGGTGATGAGGCTGTGGTGATGTTAGAATATTATTTTTAGAAAAATAAAAAGTCATTGGAAATGGAATCTGAAAAACTTGCCTCACTCCTTGCATTGCACTCTCTAAAATTGAAGCCAAAATTGAATAGCCTGGCTTTTTTGTTCGTACATTCCAAAAGTATTCTACACATTATTAAAAATATTTTCATATATAGCTTTCATAAAAAGATGGAAAATTTGCCTGCTGAAATTAATATTGTGAGATGATTACAATTTTCTCACTTTTTACATTTCTTCTTAATCCGAAAGGACTCTGTGATATTCATTCCACATGTATAGATCATACCTCTTTATGGCTTTTCCACACTCTTAGGTATGGCCTTCCTGAGTTGTGAAGTGTAGATTGAATGTATGTGAAATCACCTCATATACTGACGAGCACACATCATGCACCCAGTGAGTAACTGTTTTCTTCCTTCCTGTTCCATACCTCCAAGTGGAGATTTATGACTGTCCTCATGTATATAAATACTAAATGCAGATGAGGCCTAACAGCAAGGTTAAGATAGATTCAGGATGATACCATACTGAGAGCTGGGAAACTGTGGGAATCTGACATTACTAAGAAAAATGCTGCTTGCACTTTTAAGAGCTTTTAGGGAAGTAATGGCAAGAATTATGGGGACTTCTCAGGCAATAAAGGCAGTGAAGACTAAAATTCTGGATGGAGATGTGGAATAAAATAAACACAAAAATGGGACATGTTTTACTTTCACAATCTCTAATGATCGTTAGTATTTTTAAAGGTATTCTAAAATGAATCTAAGATAGCTGCTAAAATACTTTAGGTAGCTAATAACAGATTGTTTACCTTTAAAGGTAATATTTGATTCAGAGCTTTATGAGTTCTTTTCTGTGCTTGCTATTAGTAACGTTTTTTCTTTTAATTTTGCTCTTTGGTTTATATTGACAATAAAAAAATCTAGTCTACGATTTTCTGACTTTAAACATCTAGCTCCTTAAAATTAATTTAAAAATAATTTTAAAATATTTTTAAATATTTTTAAAGTATTTTATGGCAATAGATATTCACATGGGTTATTGCACACTGAATCTGTGATTTTTCTTTATTATTATTGTATTTTTGGTTTTTTTAACAAGGTTCTGCTAAAACAGTATGCTTAGATTTTCCTAGAGATACCATCATTCCTTTAGCGGATGGGAATCGGAGCAATGGTTGACAGAATCATCATCAGCCGTAGCACCTACTGTCCAAAATGTGTGACCAGAATTCTCTCTGGCTGAATAAATTAACATGCTATTTTCTTTTCCTTTAAAGCTAAGGTGACATTTCAACTAAACTATATGGAAAATAACTTTCTAAATTGAAAAATCTCCCATATATATATATGTATATGTATATATATATGTATATGTGTGTGTGTATATATATATATATATATATATACATACTCATTTTATCATGACCTTAAAGTAAATGGATAGCAGTAAATCAGAAATAACATTACTTTTCTACCAGGCAGGTTATGGCATGGCTTAGCTGAAATAAATGTATTCGAGACTAAAATCAAGCACTTCACTGAGACAATCAGAAAAATCTATTATTTTTAAAATGATCATTTTAATCCTGGCTTTTATGTGCTTTTCAAACAGGTCAGTGGGATTGAGTATTAATTTGCATGTTGTCTTCCATTAATTCTCTGTTATGTGCTTTGAAAAAGTAAATAATGAAAGTTAAATAATAAAAACTGATATGCTTAAATTGGGCAACAAAGGACTACCGCACTGTAAGTAGTATACCAGTTATGAAATTGTTTCACTGTAAATATCTAAATGAAATGATGATCTATTAAATTCAGTAATCCAAAGGAAAAATTTTTGAATTGAATCTTTTCTAAATTATAATCTTCTCATAGGTAGTTTTCTATTGTGTGTGTGTGTGTGTGTGTGTATATATATATATATATATATATATATATATCCTAAAAGAGTGGATTCTACAACGGATGACTGTCACAGTCACTTAAGTTGATTGAAATAGTGGATTCCTGAGATATTATATCTACCTGAGATCCCAATACAATCACTCTGCAAGGGGACCCAGGAATCTGGATTTTGAAAATGCTCCCCAGGTGTTTCTTATGAAGGTAGTTGAATGCCTATCAGTAGACTAATAGTGGAACCACTATTCTACCAGATAGTGGTAAAGTTTCTAACAGACATTCCTGATCGGACATAAGATAAAGAGCTAAGATAATACAGGATTCCTATGAGATTTTACATCATGAAACTTTTTAAATGTGCATTTTTAGCTGGTCTACTTAACTTTCCTCAAGTGTCATATCAGAATCCTCTGCCTCTGCAAGTAAATTTGCCTGCTCCCCAGGTTTTCCTAAGTAAAAAGGTTAAAGAGAAGTTGGCTCAAGTAGACATATTCTGGGTCAAAACGTTAAAACAAATTTAACTCTACCTCTGCTTTGCGAACCTCTTAATTTATCAGGATTATATTACACAATCAATACTCTCTTAAAATGTAGAACTCAAATTATTATAAACCTTAGCCATTCTTGAAAATTTTCCTTTCTGGCAGGATGCTGAATAAAAGAACAATGCCAGACCTTGCCAGTAAGGATAGGAACATGCCTGGGTGTCTGGAAACTATATACTATTAATTTTAGGAATTCAAAACACCACTTTCAAGATAATTTAATATATAAAGTTGTCCTCCATTTTCCCCTGCAAACGTGGACATGTGGTTTTACTTGCATATTTGCCAATTTTAAAACTATATTGTTTTTGTGATTTTATATGAACACATATTCAGAGTCCTTTCAAAGGTAAGAGTGGGAAATTCTATGTGATGCTTTTCATCAGGTTCTTTTCCTAAAATCTGCTTTTCAGAGAATTATTTTTAGAAAGACTTCTTTGTCTCTATGAAGGAAGAGCCTTCTTTTTATATTATTTTTCATTTTTTTTACTTTCAGAAAGAGTAAGACGTTTAAAAAGTCCCATGTTCCCAGTAAAATATTATGAAAGAAACAAAACTTACAGTTATTTAACAAGGAGACATATTTGGTAAAAGGAATTGAACCAGGGTCAGCCTCATCCAGAGGAACAAAAACTTTTCTCAAATAGATATTCCTCCCACAAAGAGTGATTCAATTAATGTATTAGTATATATACCCTTGGGCTGTTGGAGAGAGAGAGAATTGTGCTTAATAGTTAGGGCATGCCTTTGAAGGATGTCCTGCTTATATGACTGGGTTATTTGATACTGGAATATATCAGAAATTAATCCCCTTTCAATTCAAACATATTTACTACCCCTTATTTCATTTATTTTTATTTTTTTATTCTTTCAACATCTTTATTAGAGTATAATTGCTTTACATGGTGTGTTAGTTTCTGCTTTATAACAAAGTGAATCAGTTATGCATATGTTTCCATATGTCTTCCCTCTTGTGTCTCCCTCCCTCCCACCCTCCCTATCCCACCCCTCTAGGTGGTCACAAAGCACCGAGCTGATCTCCCTGTGCCATGCGGCTGCTTCCCACTAGCTACCTATTTTACGTTTGGTAGTGTATATATGTCCATGACAATCTCTCACTTCGTCACAGGTTACCCTTCCCCCTCCCCATATCCTCAAATCCATGCTCTAGTAATTCTGTGTCTTTATTGGCATCTTACCCCTAGATAGTTCATGACCTTTTTTTTTTTTCCTTAGATTCCATATATATGTGTTAGCATACGGTATTTGTTTTTCTCTTTCTACTTACTTCACTCTGAATATCAGTCTCTAGGTCCATCCACCTCACTACAAATAAATCAATTTCATTTCTTTTTATGGCTGAGTAATACTCCATTGTATATATGTGCCACATCTTCTTTATCCATTCATCGTTGATGGAAACTTAGGTTGCTTCCATGTCCCAGCTATTGTAAATAGAGCTGCAGTGAATATTTTGGTACAAGACTCTTTTTCAACTATGGTTTTCTCAGGGTATACGCCCAGTAGTGGGATTGCTGGGTCGTATGGTAGTTCTATTTGTAGTTTTTTAAGGAACCTCCATACTATTCTCCATAGTGGCTATATCAGTTTACATTGCCACCAACAGTGAAAGAGTGTTCCCTTTTCTCCACACCCTCTCCAGCATTTATTGTTTCTAGATTTTTTGGTGATGGCCATTCTGACCGGTGTGAGATGATATCTCATTGTAGTTTTGATTTGCATTTCTCTAATGATTAATGATGTTGAGCATTCTTTCATGTGTTTGTTGGAAATCCGTATATCTTCTTTGGAGAAACGTCTATTTAGGTCTTCTGCCCATTTTTGGATTCAGTTGTTTGTTTTTTTGGTATTGAGCTGCATGAGCTGCTTGTAAATATTGGAGATGAATCCTTTGTCAGTTGCTTCATTTGCAAATATTTTCTCCCATTCTGAGGGTTGTCTTTTGGTCTTGTTTGGGGTTTCCTTTGCTGTGCAAAAGCTTTGAACATTCATTAGGTCCCATTTGTTTATTTTTGTTTTTATTTCCATTTCTCTAGGAGGTGGGTCAAAAAGCATCTTGCTGTGACTTATGTCATAGAGCGTTCTGCCTATGTTTTCCTCTAAGAGTTTGATAGTGTCTGTCCTTACATTCAGGTCTTTAAGCCATTTTGAGCTTATTTTTATGTATGGTGTTAGGGAGTGTTCTAATTTCATACTTTTACATGTACCTGTCCAGTTTTCCCAGCACCACTTATTGAAGAGGCTGTCTTTTCTCCACTGTATATTCTTGCCTCCTTTATCAAAGATAAGGTGATCATATGTGCATGGGTTTATCTCTGGGCTTTCTATCCTGTTCCATTGATCTATATTTTTGTTTTTGTGCCAGTACCATACTGTCTTGATTACTGTAGCTTTGTAGTATAGTCTGAAGTCAGGGAGCCTGATTCCTCCAGCTCCATTTTTCGTTCTCAAGTCGCTTTGGCTATTTGGGGTCTTTTGTGTTTCCATACAAATTGTGAAACTTTTTGTTCTAGTTCTGTGAAAAATGCCATTGGTAGTTTGATAGGGATTGCATTGAATCTGTAGATTGCTTTGTGAGTAGAGGCATTTTCACAATGTTGATTCTTCCAATCCAAGAACATGGTATATCTCTCCATCTATTTGTATCATCTTTAATTTCTTTCATCAGTGTCTTATAATTTTCTGCATACAAGTCTTTTGTCTCCTTAGGTAGGTTTAATCCTAGATATTTTATTCTTTTTGTTGCAATCGTAAGTGGGAGTGTTGTTTTATTATTTCACTTTCAGATTTTTCATCATTAGTGTATAGGAATGCAAGAGATTTCTGTGCATTAATTTTGTATCCTGCTACTTTACCAAATTCATTGATTAGCTCTAGTAGTTTTCTGGTAGCATCTTTAGGATTCTCTATGTATGGTATCATGTCATGTGCAAACAGTGACAGCTTTACTTCTTCTTTTCCGATTTGGGTTCCTTTTATTTCTTTATCTTCTCTGATTGCTGTAGCTAAAACTTCCTAAACTACGTTGAATAAGAGTGGTGAGTGTGGGCAACCTTTTCTTGTTCCTGATCTTAGTGGAAATGCTTTCAGTTTTTCACCATTGAGGACGATGTTGGCTGTGGGTTTGTCATATATGGCCTTTATTATGTTGAGGAAAGTTCCCTCTATGCCTACTTTCTGCAGGGTTTTTATCATAAATGGGTGTTGAATTTTGTTGAAAGCTTTCTCTGCATCTATTGAGATGATCATATGGTTTTTCTCCTTCAATTTGTTAATATGGTGTATCGCGTTGATTGATTTGCATATATTGAAGAATTCTTGCATTCCTGGGATAAACCCCACTTGATCATGGTGTATGATCCTTTTAATGTGCTGTTGTATTCTGTTTGCAAGTATTTTGTTGAGGATTTTTGCATCTATGTTCATCAGTGATATTGGCCTGTGGTTTTCTTTCTTTGTGACATCTTTGTCTAGTTTTGCTATCAGGGTGATTGTGGCTTCATAGAATGAGTTTGGGAGTGTTCCTCCCTCTGCTATAGTTTGGAAGAGTTTGAGAAGGATAGGTGTTAGCTCTTCTCTAAATGTTTCATGGAATTCACCTGTGAAGCCATCTGGTCCTGGGCTTCTGTTTGTTGGAAGATTTTTAATCACAGTTTCCATTTCAGTGCTTGTGATTGGTCTGTTCATATTTTCTATTTCTTCCTGGTTCAGTCTTGGCAGGTTGTGCATTTCTAAGAATTTGTCCATTTCTTCCAGGTTGTCCATTTTATTGACATAGAGTTGCTTGTAGTACTCTCTCATGATCCTTTGTATTTCTGCAGTGTCAGTTGTTACTTCTCCTTTTTCATTTCTAATACTATTGATTTGAGTCTTCTCCCTTTTTTTCTTGATAAGTGTGGCTAATGGTTTATCAATTTTGTTTATCTTCTTAAAGAACCAGCTTTTAGTTTTATTGATCTTTGCTATCGTTTCCTTCATTTCTTTTTCATTTATTTTTGATCTGATCTTTATGATTTCTTTTCTTCTGCTAACTTTGGGGTTTTTCTGTTCTTCTTTTTCTAATTGCTTTAGGTGTAAGGTTAGGTTGTTTATTTGAGATGTTTCCTGTTTGTTAAGGTAGGACTGTATTGCTATAAACTTCCCTCTTAGAATTGCTTTTGCTGCATCCCATAGGTTTTGGGTCATTGTGTCTCCATTGTCATTTCTTTCTAGGTATTTTTTAATTTCCTCTTTGATTTCTTCAGTGATCACTTCATTATTAAGTAGTGTATTGTTTAGCCTCCATGTGTTTGTATTTTTTACAGATCTTTTCCTTTAATTGATATCTAGTCTCATAGCGTTTTGGTTGGAAAAGATACTTGATACGATTTCAGATTTCTGAAATTTACCAAGGCTTGATTTGTGACCCAAGATATGATCTATCCTGGAGAATGTTCCATGAGCACTTGAGAAAAATGTGTATTCTGTTGTTTTGGGATGGAATGTCCTATAAATATCAATTAAGTCCATCTTGTTTAATGAATCATTTAAAGCTTGTGTTTGCTTATTTATTTTCATTTTGGACGATCTGTCCATTGGTGAAAGTGGGGTGTTAAAGTCCCCTACTATGATTGTGTTACTATCGATTTCCCCTTTTATGGCTTTTAGTATTTGCATTATATATTGAGGTGCTCCTATGTTGGGTGTATAAATATTTACAATTGTTATATCTTCTTCTTGGATCCATCCCTTGATCATTATGTAGTGTTCTTCCTTGTCTCTTGTAATAGTCTTTTTTTAAAGTCTATTTTGTCTGATATGAGAATTGGTACTCCAGCTTTCTTTTGATTTCCATTTGCACTGAATGTCTTTTTCCATCCCCTCACTTTCAGTCTGTATGTGTCCCTAGGTCTGAAGTGGGTCTCTTGTAGACAGTATATGGGTCTTGTTTTTGTATCCATTCAGCCAGTCTGTGTCTTTTGGTGGGAGCATTTAATCTATTTACATTTAAGGTAATTATCGATATGTATGTTGCTATTCCCATTTTCTTAATTGTTTTGGGTTTGTTATTGTAGGTCTTTTCCTTCTCTTGTGTTTCTTCCCTAGAGAAGATCCTTTAGCATTTGTTGTAAAGCTGGTTTGGTGGTGCTGAACTCTCTCAGCTTTTGCTTGTCTGTAAAGGTTTTAATTTCTCCATCAAATCTGAATGAGATCCTTGCTGTATAGAGTAATCTTTGTTGTAGGTTTTTCTCCTTCATCACTTTAAGTATGTCCTGCCACTCCCTTCTGGCTTGCAGAGTGTCTGCTGAAAGATCAGTTGTTAACCTTATGGGAATTCCCTTGTGTGTCATTTGTTGTTTTTCCGTTGCTGCTTTTAATATGTTTTCTTTGTATTTAATTTTTGATAGTTTGATTAATATATGTCTTGGCGTGTTTCTCCTTGGATTTATCCTGTATGGGACTCTCTGTGCTTCCTGGACTTGATTAACTATTTCCTTTCCCATATTAGGGAAGTTTTCAACTATAATCTCTTCAAATATTTTCTCAGTCCCTTTCTTTTTCTCTTCTTCTTCTGGGACCCCGATAATTCGTATGTTGGTGCGTTTAACGTTGTCCCAGAGGTCTCTGAGACTGTCCTCAGTTCTTTTCATTCTTTTTTCTTTATTCTGCTCTGCAGTAGTTATTTCCACTATTTTATCTTCCAGGTCACTTATCCGTTCTTCTGCCTCAGTTATTCTGCTATTGATCCCTTCTAGAGTATTTTTAATTTCACTTACTGTGTTGTTCATTGTTGGTTGTTTCCTCTTTAGTTCTTCTAGATCCTTGTTAAATGTTTCTTGCATTTAGTCTAGTCTATTTCCAAGATTTTGAATCATCTTTACTATCATTATTCTGAATTCTTTTTCAGGTAGACTGCCTATTTGCTCTTAATTTGTTAGGTCTCGTGGGTTTTTACCTTGCTCCTTCATCTGCTGTGTGTTTTTCTGTCTTCTCATTTTGCTTATCTTACTGTGTTTGGGGTCTCCTTTTTGCAGGCTGCAGGTTCGTAGTTCCCGTTGTTTTTGGTGTCTGTCCCCAGTGGCTAAAGTTGGTTCAGTGGGTTGTGTAGGTTTCCTGGTGGAGGGGACTAGTGCCTGTGTTCTGGTGGATGAAGCTGGATCTTGTCTTTCTGGTGGGCAGTTCCACGTCTGGTGGTGTGTTTTTGTGTGTCTGTGACCTTATTATGATTTTAGGCAGCTGCTCTGCTAATGGGTGGGGTCGTGTTCCTGTCTTGCTAGTTGTTTGGCATAGGGTGTCCAGCACTGTAGCTTGCTGGTTGTTGAGTGGAGCTGCGTCTTGGCGTTGAGATGGAGATCTCTGGGAGACTTTCGCCATTTGATATTATGTGGAGCTGGGAGGTCCCTTGTGGACCAGTGTCCTGAAGTTGGCTCTCCCACCTCAGAGGCACAGCACTGACTCCTGGCTGGAGCACCAAGAGCCTTTCATCCACATGGCTCAGAATAAAAGTGGGAAAAAGTAGAAAGAAAGAAAGAGGATAAAATAAAGTAAAATAAATTAAGATAAAATAAAATAAAGTTATTGAAATAAAAAGTAATTATTAAGAAAAAAATTTTTTTAAGTGAAATAAAAATGGACAGACAGAACTCTAGGACAAATGGTGAAAGCAAAGCTTTACAGACAAAATGTCTCACAGAAGCATACACATACACACTCACAAAAAGAGGAAAAGGGGAAAAAATAATATATCTTGGTCTCAAAGTCCACCTCCTCAATTTGGGATGATTGGTTGTCTATTCATGTATTCCGCAGATGCAGGGTACATTAAGTTGATTGTGATTTAATCCGCTGCTCCTGAGGCTGCTGGGAGAGATTTCCCTTTCTCTTCTTTGTTCGCACAGCTCCCGGGGCTCAGCTTTGGATTTGGCCCCGCCTCTGCGTGTAGGTCGCCTGAGGGCATCTGTTCTTCGCTCAGACAGGACGGGGTTAATGGAGCAGCTGCTTCCGCACTCTGGCTCACTCAGGCGTGGGGGACGGAGGGGCACGGAGTGCGGGCCGGGCCTGCGGCGGCAGAGGCCTGCGTGACGTTGCACCAGCCTGAGACGCGCCGTGCGTTCTTCTGGGTAAGTTGTCCGTGGATCACGGACCGTGGTGGGCTACACAGGCTCCCAGGAGGGGAGGTGGGGACAGTGACCTGTGCTTGCACACAGGCTTCTTGGTGGTGGCCGCAGCAGCCTTAGCGTCTCATGCCCGTCTCTGGGGTCTGCGCTGATAGCCGCAGCTCGCGCCCCTCTCTGGAGCTCCTTTAAGCAGCGTTCTTAATTCCGTCTCTTCACGCACCAGGAAACAAAGAGGGAAGAAAAAGTCTCTTGCCTCTTTGGCAGCTCCAGACTTTTCCCCGGACTCCCTCCCATTTAGCTGTGGCGCACTAGACCCCTGAAGGCTGTGTTCACGCCGCCAGCCCCAGTCCTCTCCCTGCGAGCCGACCTCCGAAGCCCGAGCCTCAGCTCCCAGCCCCCACCCGCCCCAGTGGGTGAGCAGACAAGCCTCTCAGACTGGTGAGTGCTGGTCGGCAAGGATCCTCTGTGCGGGAATCTCTCCGCTTTGCCTTCCGCAGCCCTGTTGCTGCGCTCTCCTCCGCGGCTATGAAGCTTCCCGCCTCCGCCACCCACAGTCTCCGCCAGTGAAGGGCCTTCCTAGTGTGTGGAAACGTTTCCTCCTTCACAGCTCCCTCCCACTGGTGCAGGTCCCGTCCCTATTCTTTTGTCTGTTTTTTCTTTTGCCCTACCCAGGTACGTGGGGAGTTTCTTGCCTTTGGGGATGTCTGAGGTCTTCTGCCAGCGTTCAGTAGGTGTTCTGTAGGAGTTGTTCCACCTGTAGATGTATTTCTGGTGTATCTGTGGGGAGGAAGGTGATCTCCATGTCTTACTCTTCCGCCATCTTCCTCAACCTCCACTACCCCTTATTTTTAAAATAAATTTTTTTTTCTATAGCTATAGACTTAAGACATGATGAAAGGGTTGTTTTTTCTCAGTTAAATAATGGATAAGAGGATTCATATTTCGCCAAGCAAGTAATCTGAAAATGGCATTAAAACCAGTGTAATAAAATAACTCAGTTATAAACTCAAAGTCAGTACCAGTCCCTTTGCAGTGTTTATTGGTCTAGAAATATATAAGAAGAGATGGATTAAGAGAGAAGAGGGAATAGACAAATAATGTTCAGAGACAGAAACAACATAAAATGTACTGGATAAAATACCCTCAATGTTAGAACTTGAAGTTCCTTATAATATATTTAACATGAATGCCTTCAAACTTTGGAAAGTTCATTCCTTTTATGAATTTGTGATTTTAGAAAACCAAACCACTACTGCTATTTTTAAATTATTCTTCATGTCATTGAACTTCCTCTTTGCTTACTGCCCCAGTGTTGAAAACACTGGTTTTTCAATGAATATTTTATGCATTGCATTGCTGATATATAAAATTAATGTTCAAATTAATGAGCAAATACAACCTATGTGACTTTTGTATAGCAATGTTTATCATCTCTCTCTATGTTTATATATAGTTACATAAATAAGTACATGTATAATTATATATAAACTATGATATAGTTTCCCACAGTGTCTCCTAAAGAGTGGTAGCCCTCTATTTATAGTATCTTACCAAAAATATTTTCTAAAAAACTTGTGAGAAAATAATGAATAATTTTTGCAACAATTTTCTGACCATTTTATCAGCTTTTTAAAAGCATTGTCAGGCAAGATAATTCCTAAATGTACTGGGTCATGCAGTGCCCCCCATCTACTCCACCATGACTCATCATAATTTGTAAAACAGTAGATAGTAAGAATTTAATGATGTGCTTGGTAAGTGTGAGTAGATTTGTGGGACAAATTTGGTTTGGGCAGACAATACACCTAGTTAAAATGGTACACTTTCCAACGGTTTTACAGTTATGTATGAAGTTCTGGTAAGAATGCCATGAGCAGAAGTCTGTTTATTATTTCTGGGTAAGTTAGCTTCCCTGACAGGAATGACCATCTCATTGTTGCAGCCAACTTCCCTTTCCTGCCTGTAATGCCTGCAGGGGGCTGGAGGGGGATGGCCTCTGTGCCAGGAGAAGGCCGACTTGACACGACAATACAAAAGCCAAGACTATAAATGGCAGAATTGAAAGATTGAGGGAGTTAAGTTTCCAACGTGATCTTTGAGACACTACATCGGTCTAGCTTACCTGCCTAATATTGTGGTGGTGGTAAGTTGTTATTATTATTTTTTAATGAACAAAACTAGCAATCATAACCTTTGCCCTTTATTAATCATTTACAGTGTGCTCAGCAATGCCCTTTACATAAGAAATCATACAAGTTATTTAATATATCCTCTGAATGGTTATATTCATTCCCATTTAAGAAAAGGAAGCCAAGAATTATAGAGTTAAAATAACTTGCTCAAACTTTCACTTCAGAATAGAATGAAAGGCAGAAAGCAGTCTTAATCTCTCATAGAGCAACAATAAGAACTCAAGCTACATTAAGAGAAATCGAGCAGAAAACAGCTGCTCAGGGCTTCAAAACAAATCATAGAATCTGGCAGTCACACAGAACTAGGAAGTCAACAACTGGAATTCAGGACTAATAAGGAAGAGTGACTGGCTAATACCCCATACTTTCAGTGGAGACCCCACAAGAGTTCAACCTAGCACAAAAGCAAACAAAAATTAGATCAGCTTCAAATAAATCAAGTGATTTGTCCATGAATTTCTGCCTGCTATCAATTAAATAAAAATAATTGATCCCACTAGAAAATAGGACAAAATGACTGAAAACCAAGAGAAAAATTAAGCAACAGAATAGATCCACAGGTTATGAAGCATTAGAATTATTAGACACAAACATTAAAATTATTATAATTATCACATCCATAAATGAAGAAAATATAGAAACTTCAACAAAGTATTGGAATTAAAAATGTGTATGTGTATAATGTGAAAAAAAATCCTAGAACTGAAAATATTGATAGCTGAACAAAGAATTCAGTCAGTGGGTATAAAAGAAAATTGACATTGCCGAAGGGAGGATTACTGTCTAATCTTCTTTTAAAGCAGTCTATTTCTTTAAATATTTATTTATTTATTTGGCTGCGTCGGATCTTGGTTGCGGTACGTAGGATCTTCGTTGAGGCGTACGGGATCTTTCGTTGAGGTGCGGGTTCTATGTTGCTGTGCACGGGCTTCTCTCTAGTTGTGGCATGCAGGTTTTCCTCTCTCTAGTTGTGGCACATGGGCTCCAGAGAGTGTGGGCTCTGTAGTTTGTGGCACACAGGCTCTCTAGTTGAGGTGCGTGAGCTCAGTAGTTGTGGCACTCGGGCTTAGTTGCCCCACAGCATGTGGGATCTTAGTTCCCTGACCAGGGATCAAACCTGCGTCCCCTGTATTGGAAGGTGGATTCTTTACCACTGGATCACCAGGGAAGTCCTTAAAGCAGTCTATTGAATTAAGCAAAGAATATCCATCTCGAAGAACGGAGACCAAAAAAAAAAAGAGAGGTACATTTAATCAGAGTCATAGAAAGAGAGAAAAGAACAGGCAGAAGCAAAATTCAAAAGATACTCACAAATAATATTCCAAATCTGACAAAAGATTTAATACCAAAAATCAGAGAAGCTATAAAAGTCTCAAATGCAGAGAAACTCTAGCTACTTCATATAAAAACTGCTGAAAACCAAACACAGAGAGAAAATCTTTATAAGGAGCCCAAGGGAAAAGCATCTTGCCTTCAAAGGAAGGAAATAAGACTGACAGCTGCCCCACCTTCTTTATATGATCATCAGGTATACAAAAAATATAACCTCAATGTATAAAAAAAAAGATGGTGTTTTCAATATCTACCACATTTTATCTAAATACATATAATACATATATGTATGGTGTTATTTCAGTATTAAAAATTTCAAAAGCCAACAAAGTTAGCCTATGGTAACAGAAGTGAGATAAGTGGTTACTGCAGGGTGGTGGAGAAGAGTGATGACTTAAAGGAACCATAAGGCAAGATTTCATGCTCCTGAAAATATTCTATAATTCAGTTTGTTAAAAATCTGTATCAGTAAATATGTTAACTTTGTAAAAATTCATCAAGCTATAGTTTAGAATTGTGCACATTCTTATGTGTGGGCTTTTTTGTTGTTATTGTTTTTAATTATCTTTTTCAAATTAAGATTTTATTTTTATAACAGTTTTAGGTTCACAGCAAAATTGAGGGGAAAATACAGAGATTTCCCATCTATACTATATCCCCACATTTACATAGCCTCCTCCATTATCAACATCTCCCACCAGAGTTGTACATTTGTTACAATTGATAAATCTACAATGACACATCATTAGCACCCCAAATCTATAGTTTACATTATAGTCACTCTTGGTGTTGTACATCCTGGGGGTTTGGACAAATGTATAATGGCACGTATCCGTCATTATGGTATCATACAGAATATTTTCACTGCCCTAAAAATCCTTTGTGCTCCATTTGTTCACCCTTTGTCCCTTCCCCTAAACACTGATCTTTTTCCTATTTCTATAGTTTTACTGTCTCAATGAATTTTCCAGAATGTAATATAGTTGGAATCATATAGTATGTAGTCTTTTCAAATCTACTTCTTTCGCTTAGTGATATGTATTTAAAGTTATGTTTTTTCATGGCTTAATAGTTTATTTTAGCACCAAATAATATTCCATTGTCTAGATGTACCACCGTTTCTTTATCCATTCACTTACTGAAGGACATTTTGGTTGCTTCCAAGGTTTAGCAATTATAATTAAAGTTGCTAAAATGTCTGTGTGCAGGTTTTTGTGTGGGCATAAGTTTTCAAGTCCTTTAGATAAATACCAAGGAATATTGCTGGATTATATTCCAAGAGTATGTTTAGTTTTATAAGATACCATCTAACTGTCTTCCAAAGTTGCTGTACCATTTTGCATTCCTATCAGCAATATATGAGAATTTCTGTTGCTCCACATCCTTGCCAGCATTTGGTATTGTCAGTCTTCTTTTAATTTGCATTTCCCCATGACAAATAAGCATCTTTTCCTATGCTTATTTGCCATCCATCTTTTTTGTTGAGGCAACTGCTAATGTTTTTAGCCTACTTTTTAATCCAGTTGGTGCTTGTAGAACTTTAAGAGTTCTTTGTATATTTTGGATAGTAGTCCTTTATCAGATGTGTCTTTTACAAATATTTTCTCCCTATTTATGGATCGTCTTCTCATTGTCTTGACACTGTCTTCTAAAGAGTTTATTTGTTAGATGTTACACGTGAATGTTTATTTGTACCCCAAAGTGGAACTGAAACTAAGGGAGACAAATTACTTTGAAAGTGAAAGCTGAAGGACCTAATAAAGAAGATATGCAGATAAAAGAAAGAAAATAACTTACGTAGTATGTAAAACACTCAAGCTAGCACCTGACACATAGGAAGGATTCAATAAATATTAGCTGCTATAGTAATGAAAAAAAGTGGATAGAAGAAAGAAGAAAATGGGGCAAGGAGGAGAGCATGACTGAGAGAGGAGAAAAGTCAGAAGGAAAAGAAAGGAGAAAAAAGTAGTCTTAACTGTGACTATTGCCATTCGAATTCAATTTTCATTTAACTATCATTTATTTTTTGCTTGCCATTTTTTAATGTTTTATTTTATAGTGATAAAAAATGTTGTTATATACTATTTATATATGTTTGTTTAAAATCTTTAGAAACTAATATGAAGACCAGCTTATTTATTTCAAAGTTTATTATATCCCATTAAAAGTTCATTATCATAAGCTATAAGTGCAGTTTTGTACATACTTCATTTAATTAAGTTTTAAAATCTATGCAGATGAGATAAAGGGAAGAATGTGCATTTGATAAATGCTTCACAGAGAAGATGAAGTTCTAAATAATATGAAAGAATAAGGTATAGCATGAAGGACCATCTTTGTTGCATAGCTCCAAGGGAACCATTTACATTTGTAAATAGTAATTTTTTTGGAGTTGTGCACTGCTATGCTCCATCTGAAATCCAAATTCTCTTACTTTTTTTTTGGCCTAACCCTTGTGATTCTTCTTAGTATTAATTTTTATTGAGAGATGGCTTAAAAACAATAAAATATATCCATCTCAAGTGCATATTTTGATGAGTTTTGATAAATGTATATAGCGCTATAACTACCGCCACATCATGATATGGAAGAGTTTCCTTATTTTAAACAGTGCCCTTTTCAGTCAACATCTCTGTTCCTACTACCATTGCCAGCATATCATTGATCTACCACTTTCTGACAGAATCCAGATATTTTTTTAAATTATGTTAAAAATTACAGAAATTATTTTGTTCATAGGAAGAGGCAAAACAATGTTAAATGACTCAAATTTGAAATGATTAGTCATATACATACACTCATATTCTAGGTTAGTTGACATAATAAAATGTCATGGCATATGCATGTCATGGCAAAAACTGACTAAAGACATGACCCTCAATAGGATTTTATTTATATATTTTTGTATTTTCTTTTCTTACTCTTCATTATTTTTATTTTTCTTATGTCTTTCTCCTTTCTCTCTTTTGTTTATACTTGCTCTCCTCTCTATTTAAAGAGACCTCATTTTTTTCTAAGGCAATACTGAGGGTGACTATAAACCAAGTCTAATTGAAGCAATAAGAGTTATGATGAGATCAGACTCTGGTCAATCCATGGGCTTATTATTGAAAGCAATTCCATTAAACTGGTTTCTTTTTTAACTATAACTGTTGTTTGTGCAATGCAATGACTTTATGCTTTTATTTAGTAATAAATAATAATCTCTAAACTTTTATAAGTCTGTTGACACAGTTCTTGTTACTTTAAGTTATGGCCAAGGTGTTTCCAGTCATTCTTTTTCACTCAGACCGAAGTGTTCAGTCACAGTTGTATAAACAGAATTCTGCTCATTCAGAGGAAGAATGAAGACTTTTAGAATACTGTTTCTGCTTTAGGGCCACTATTCTACACTATCTGTTCTCCTTGGTATTTTTAATCCTTTTATTCATTTTGTATCATTATATTTCAAGCTTATGTATTACATAAAACACTAGCGATACATGGTCAAACTAGCCATCTTCTTACTAGTGCATGATGTGCTAATGGTAAGTGTTTAGATTAGAATGTATTTTGTAGGTTTGCATATAATGCTTTCATTTCCAATATGTAAAGTCTATGCTAGGCACTTCACATTTGTTATCTTACTGCCCCCTCACAATCAGTCAAGAAGATGAGTATTACCATCTCCTTTTCACAGATGAGGAAAATGAAGCATAGCAACAATATACAACTTATAAAAATTTATATATCTTCAAGCCTGTTTTTGTATCACTGTGATAAACACACTTTTTCCACCATGGCTAATCGTATTCATATATATCAGAAGAACGTTACGTGATTAACTTTAAGCGTAGCAACAATATACAACTTATAAAAATTTATATATCTTCAAGCCTGTTTTTGTATCACTGTGATAAACACACTTTTTCCACCATGGCTAATCGCATTCATATGTATCAGAAGAATGTTACGTGATTAACTTTAAGCCATGATAGCAGTTTTCATCTTATTATGCGAACAGTAGATAATATAGAAAACAGTACATAAAATTCAAATTAATAATGTGAGGGGAAAAGCAACAAGATAATATAAATGATAAGGTACTATTTTATGTTTCTCCTTTTTTCTAAAAGATTGATTTTGTAAATCTGCCCCCAAAAGCAAGATTTTTTCTCTGTCAGAACCTCAAGAAGTTTCATAAAGAGGTAATATAAAATAAATACAGAGTAATATCTGTGCTATCATGGTGTATTATTTTGAGAAAATAAATGCATTATTTACCTTGACAATGTCATCTGGAGCAGCCTTCCAGGGATAAATAATTATTCACATGGCTGTTTTCCTCCTGGAACATTTTAACCCTATCTGTGTGATTTGTTTTCATTGTTAATAGTCCATTATCAAAATGAACTATTGCCTTAGCAATGTGTTTTCACAAACATTTTAAATTCTTTCCTAGAGAACATATATGATTTTATTATGTATTTTTGTGTGTATATATATACACACGCACACACATATAGATATTAACATATAAATTGAAAACCTTTTTTGAAACATACATATCTAGAGAAGTGCAAACTCTTAAGTGAATGACAGTAAATATTTACAGTGAACATATCTCTCTAAGTAAGTATAAACATAATAGGAAAGAAAATATTACCAATATTTTAGGAAACTCTTTCATACCTCTTCCTAGTTATCCTCAGTTTAACCCCCAAATAACAACTGGCTGACTTCTATTACCATAAATTAATTTTGACCAATTCTGAAGTCTGTATAAATGGAATCATGCACGATATACTCTTTGTGTGTGATATCTTTTCTCAAAATTATGCTAAAGAGACTCACCCATGTTGTCATGTATAATAATAGTTAATTCTCATTGACATATTTTATTACATGAATATTCTGAAATACATTTGTCCATTTTACTGCTGATGGACGTTTGTATAGTTTTCAACTTTTGACTATTGCAAAGAGAGCTCCTATAAACAATATAATGTATACCTTTTGTTGCCACATTCATATATTTTTTGAGTGTGAAATTAGGATCGTAGCTGTTGGGTCATAAGGTAATCATAGGGTAAGTATATATTCAGCTTCAGTTTATACAGACAGTTTTTAAAGTGCTTGTGCCAGTTTGCTAAACACTAAGTGTTATATAAGAGTTGTACTTGTTCTGCATTCTTCCCAAATCTTGAAATAATGTTTTAGACATTTTATTCAATATGGTGATCATGCATTTGCCTGATAAGAAGTACTGTTGATCACTCTTTCATATGGTATTGGTCATTTGGACATTCTTTTGTGTGGAATGTCTGTACAAATATATTTGCCTTTAAATATTAGATTGAATATCACTTTCTTGTTAATTTCAGGAGTTTTATGAACACATTTACTGTAAATGTTATTGCAGCATAATTGACACAAATTGATCTATACATATTTAAAGTGTGCAAGTTGATTAGTTTTGACATATGTATATACTCATGAAACCATCAAGATAATGAACTCATCTGTTACCCACAAAAGGTTCCTTATGACCCTTGGCTATTCCTAAGCTTTACCACCCCGTTTTCTAGTCTCCAGGTCACTATAAATTAATTTACATTTTTAGAATTTTATATGAATTAAATCATACAGGAAAAAAGACGCAGATGTAGAGAATGGACTTGAGGACATGGGGAGTGGGAAGGGTAAGCTGGAATGAAGAGAGTGGCATGGACATCTATACACTACCAAATGTAAAATAGATGGCTAGTGGGAAGCAGCCACATAGCACAGGGAGATCAGCTTGGTGCTTTGTGACCACCTAGAGGGGTGGGATAGGGAGGGTGGGAGGGAGGTAGATGCAAGAGGGAGGAGATATGAGGATATATGTATATGTATAGCTGATTCACTTTGTTATAAAGCAGAAACTAACACACCATTGTAAAGCAATTATACTCCAATAAAGATGTTAAAAAAAATCATACAGTATGGACTTATTCTGTTTTGCTTCTTTCATTCAGCATAATTACTTAGAGGTTCCTCTATATCATTGTATATATCAATAGGTCATTGCTGTTGGGGAGCTGTTGTTTACTAAATATAGAATTTTGGTTTTGCAAGTTGAAAAAGTTCTGGAGATGGTTGTACAATAGTGTGAATATACTTAATGCTATCAAACTGTACACTTAGAAATGGTTAAGATAGTAAATTTTATGTTATGCATTTTTAACATAATAAACATAATTTTAAAACCCTTTTGTTTTTAGCTTAAACAATTGGTGAATTTTACTAATAATAATTTTAAAAAACTGGAGAAAGGCAAGAATTGCAAAGACATGGTAGAATCAATGTTCTGGCCATGTTTGAATTTTAAAATACCTGTTAGAGAGCCAAGAATTGAGATCCATAAGCAGATGGAGAGTCACATTTGGAGTACAGTGGAAAGGTCAGGCTGCAGAAATAAATTTGGTAGTCAAAAGGATATAGATAATAATTAAGGCCATGGACCTGAATGAGAACACCTACAGGAAAATATAGACTGAGAAGAGAACAGAGTTCAGGACCAACCAAATAGTATTATTCAGGCAAAGGAGGAGAAGCCAGCAAATGAACCTAAATTGAAAGGCCTGCAAACGATGATAAACATCACAAGCATATGGCATCACTAAAGCCAAGAGAAAACAATGTTTCAGGAAGGAATTAGTTAATTGAGTTCAGAAACTATTGAGTGATCAGGTAAGATGAAAGTTATTTTAGTGGCTTGAGAGTATGGGCTAAGTGTTAGCTGAGAAGGAACTGAAAAGTGAGAAAGATCTTTTGAGATATTTTCGAATGAAGAAATATATTGACATGAGAGAGTTCAATTCAAATATATTGAATTGAAGAGATACATTGTTGGTGGGAGGGTTTTATCCTTAAATACAGGGAAATGTTAAAACAGGATTTTAAATTATGGGAATGATTTAGTGCAGAGGGGGTAAATGATGTGAATGAGAGAAATTAGCATGAGAAAATTCTTTGAACATCTACAAGGGTTCATGGGTAAAGTTCAGAGGAGTTTGGTAGATCGGTAGGGTGGATTAGGAGAGTTGGGAACTCCTATATAGTGGCTACTATTTTCTCAGTGAGGAAAATTTAAAGTAATCCAGTCCACTGTAATTAAGTTTGAAAATAGGGCTTCCCTGGTGGCGCAGTGGTTGAGAGTCCGCCTGCCGATGTAGGGGACATGGGTTTGTGCCCCGGTCCGGGAGGATCCCACATGCCGCAGAGCGGCTGGGCCCGTGAGCCATGGCCGCTGAGCCTGCGCGTCCGGAGCCTGTGCTCCACAACAGGAGAGGCCACAATAGTGAGAGGCCCGCGTACCACAAAAAAGAAAAAAAAAGAAAAGAAAATAACATAAAGGGAAAATACTTACCTTGTTCACTATTGTACCCTAAGAACTTAAATAATCTGTTACCTAGTAGATACTTAATAGGTAATTCTTAAATTAAAAAAAAATGTTTAAAGTTAAATCACAAGGAATTATCTTTTCAAAGTTCATTTGCTAATCATTTCCAAAATCATTAGGCCTAGGAAGAGACCTTTTCTTTCCTCAGTGTATTACAGCTGCAAATACATTATAATAATTCTCTAAATGTTTATTCCCTCTTTCAAATCAGGAAACTAAAGCACATAAACTTTTTTTGTCTCATTAAATTATTTTTTTTAGAGTGAAGTATATTTGACTTATATTAGTTTCAGGTGTACAACATAGTGATTTGATTGTTTGTTTTTTTTTTTTTTTTTTTGCGGTACACGGGCCTCTCACTGTTGTGGCCTCTCCCATTGCGGAGCACAGCTCCGGACGCGCAGGCTCAGCGGCCGTGGCTCACGCGCCCAGCCGCTCCGAGGCATGTGGGATCTTCCCGGACCGGGGCACGAACCCGCGTCCCCTGCATCGGCAGGCGGACCCTCAACCACTGCGCCACCAGGGAAGCCTGTGATTTGATATTTTTATAGACTATACTCCATATAAAGTTATTATAAAATATTGACTATTTTCCCTGTGCTGTACATTACATCTTTGTAACATTTATATTATACCTAGTAGTTTGTACCTCTTGTTCCCCTTCACCTATTTTCCCCCTTCTCTCCCTCTCCCACACTTCTCCCCTCCGGTAACCACTAGTTTGTTCCCTGTTTCTGTTTTGTTGTATTTGTTCTTCTGTTTTATTTTTTAGATTCCACACGTAAGTGAAAGCATACAATATTTGTCTTTCTCTGATTTATTTCACTAAGCATAATACTATCCAGGTCCATCTATTTTGTTTCATATTGCAAAATTTCATTCTTTTTATGGCGAGTAATATTCCATTGTGTATATAGACATCTTCCTTATTCATCTGTTTCTTTAGGTTGCTTTCATATGTTAGCTATTTTAAATAATGCTACTATGAACATTGGCGTGCATATAACTTTTTGAATAGTGTCACCTCACACCTGTCAGAAAGGCTATTGTCAGAAAGACAAGAAATAGCAAGTGTTGGCAGGGATATGGAGAAAAGGGAACCCTTGTAATACTGTTTGTGGGAATGTAAGTTGGTTCAACCACTATGAAAAACAGTATGGAGATTCCTCAAAAAATTGAAAAGAGGACTACTATATGATTCAGGAATTCCACTCGAAAGAAATTGAAAATACAAACTTTTCTTTTAATCTTGGAAATACTGTTTTAGAAGAAGTGATTTAAGACCTAGTTGAACAACACCAGAAGAGCCTACCATTAAGTATTTACTACAGTAATTTGTCAAATTATTTCTCTTTTATGAGCCTTATTTTTCTCATGTGTAAAATGGAGAGCTTTAATGCCCTCTTCACTATTCTGATGAAAGAATTAAATAAGAATGTGTTAGTGGGGAATTTTATAAAGGCAAATGTTATATAATAAGGGAGATAACAGTTCACTGATACTAACCTTAAAAAAAAAAGAAAAAAATCCAACAGTGTGAAGGGCTTCCTCCTCCACACTCTGTCTCTCTAAGTAACATAATGAGAATATGAGTCATCTGTGTTCTTGGAAGAGTAGTATATGTATATCCGTCTGTAGTATTTGGAATCATAATTAAAATTTTTAAATGGCACTGATATCTACAGATAAAAATAAGGAATATTCTGCTTTCAAGGCTTTAAGTTCTTTAAATGTAGTTAAAGATGTTACTTTTAAAGGTTCAGCAATACATAGAATTTTACACTTGTAGAATATCTAGATTTTTACTTCTAGGAAACATAAATTGTCATAATTTATATTTTTAGAGATTTATACAATCATAATTTGTATAATCATAAATTGTTTTGATATACTTGTATAATTTGTATGCTGAAAACTAAACTATCAAATATAAAAATGCAAAATAGCCCCACAACCTTCTATGCAGTTAATTCATATTTTTCAAATGGTGGCACTGCTGATAACTATTAACCAGGCTTCGTACACTTGGGAAGCAAGGCAAAGATCACATACTCATATGGTTGTAAGATCAATGTATTGCTCAGATCATTGTTAGAAATGATACAGTTTGAGATTGTTTTACATTGAAGCTTATTTTTTGATCTAGTGTTCACTTTTTCTTGGTAATAAATATGCCTCTCACAGTTATAATCAGTTAATGCTCTCATGAATATTATATGTTTAAAAATAAGAAAAAAGTCCAGCTGTGTAACCCTTCATTGCTCCCATAAAAATTAAAGGATATGATTGTGTTTGGGCCCCTCTGAAGGTTTGGGAAGAGGAACAGTGGAATACAAGACTTAGAAATCCAACATAGTTGGTCTCAGACTCTAGGGTATGTTGTAGACATTACTGATGTGGTTTCTTTGCAAAGTAGAGATGTGGAGTGGTCACCTGACTTTTATCAAATAGGAATGAAAGAGACCTAATAATACTGATCTCTCATTAGCATATAAATAAGGGACTGAATATTGTCAAATTTCAAAAGGAAGACACAATAGATGCCAAGTAAACGTATTTATCTACGTCATCTGATTTAAAATACTTTTTAAAAAACCTTGAACCACACTTTCAGAACCCAAATGTATTGACATAGTAGTAGAACTGACACTCACAAATTCATGGTTTCTTTAAAGATACTAATCTCAGCAATGAATAGAGAAAATCAAACAGCAAGTATTGAAAGCAGAAACATAATTGGCCTGTTTGGAAAAAGTTTACTAGGGTAACAGTGACTAGATTCAACATGCAACTGCCATCATGATGAATGTTTACAACATTTTTTTGAGAGCCAATTATACTGTTTTTTGTGCAGGGACTGGAGAGCAGCCAGATCAGTTGTTTGCACAAAGCCGCTTTGGGTCTGCCTTTTCAAACAAAAGCTGCAGAAAATGTTATAGCAAGGTTGAAGCTTTATTCCACTCTGGTAAGAGAAGCTTTCTTTTTCTTTGCTATAGTGAGAGTTTGATAAGAAATCCTTTTAAACCATAATGCGATCAGGGTGAAGAGAAGCTGTTCTGTGTAACAAGTCATAAAATGCTCTCTTTTCTTTTGAACTGTTTTTTCATGATGCTTTTTGCCTGTACGTTATAGTGAAATAAAACTGAAACACTAAGTCATACTGTACATGTTAAATTTGTACTGGAGGTAGGGGAGTCTTAATGTACTCTTCTGGAGAATGAAATGTGGTGTTATTTTATGTTTTATACTCTAGATCTCCTGGTCAGGACAAAAGGAAAAAAGTCAGTATTCTGACACCATGGCTGAGAGTGAATCCATGTGTTTAAGTTTTCCCCTGACCAGTGATGTTATTAATGCCCAGCAGCTCACCACCATAAAGCTTCAAGAACCCGACCAAATTTGCCCTCTGGGTTTACTTGCAGACATTTCAGACCACTCTAGCTTCCTTTCATTTTAAAAAGTGGAAAAGCTGGGGATAGTAATTCTGGGTGAGTTTGTCTGCATGCAGCTCTCAATAATGTAACTTTACGTATATATACAAAATACGAGATTTTGTTTTTCACAACAATTTCTTCGATCTGTAATATGCTTCAATATTTCCACAAAAATCTTTCCTTGTTATAAACTCTAACTGAATTCATATCTGTCTAAAATGACAGGAAATAGTTGAGAGTATAAATACACGCCTATGTATATGTACACATAAATATGTACAAATATTTGACATGTGCACAATTAATTTTAGATAATGGCAGATTTATACATTACAGTAATGTAATCCCTACAGAAGCTTGTCATTTTAAGTTTGCATTATATAACTCTTCATTTTCCTGGTAAACATTTGTTCAGAAAGTGATGATGTAAATATCAAAAAGACTTTATAACCAATCACCTGCCTTGAATACTAAATCTATGTTTTGAGGTGAACTTGTCTGTAGTTTTCAGTAGCTGAATTACATGTGTGATTTTATATATATATATATAATCCATGAGATTTTAATATAAATCTTTTTAGAAATTTATCCCAGAGTAGTATTCCCAGCTTCAAAGGTATAAGCAGCTGGCAATGTCACTCTAATAAGTCACTAATAAATATTCATGTCCATTTGATCATTTTAATAAGCATTTATTGACTCTCTACCTTGCTAGATATTTCAATGAGAAGAAATATGCAGCTTATAAAAGAAATGTAATATATAATATCTGCATAGATTTAAAGATGATTCAACACATGTACTTGAAAATAATTTGTATTGAGATTGTAGCTAAGGAAAAATAGGTAAAAGTATCTTACACACAGAGTCAGGAACAGTCAGGTACAACAATAAATGCAATGAGAATTAATTTTTCAGATTAAAAAATAATTCCACCATTTAATACATGAGCCTGAAAAACTGTTGCAATGCCATTTTTCCCTTTTACCCTCTTTTAAATTATGCATACATTTAATACAACCCATTTTAAGTACTTGAGCTGTGTACGTCGTACTGAAAGAAATATAAAGACAGCCCTGCCCCTGAAAGAGAGTCTGGTCTGAAGGTGAGCTCAGCCAAAAAAAAAAAAAAAAAAGAAATTATATCACCATGAGTCCTTATAGTTAAAATAATGATAACAATAATTCAGTTAACATTCTGTGGTTTCTTCCCTCTTAAAGACTGTATGTTGCCCTTAGGCGCCTGCAACAGGCAACAACAACAGCAGTAAGTCCCAATTCATTTAGTTTCCTCCTTTCCCAATTCTGAAATAAATTTCAGATGGACAAGAGTTTCCTTCTAGGGAAAGAATCATGTTTAATGGTATATATATATATATATATTTTTTTTTCTTTTCATTATCACCTTTACCTTTAGAAAGTTTACTTTGTCATCACACACACACACGCACATGCACACACACACGCACACACACACTATTTCATGAGGAGGAAAGAAAGCAAGTAGAGCACATGTGCCCCCTGATGAGTATGGCACAGCAGGATCCCCCAAATATTTTTACCTTCAAGCATTTGCTTTTGCTATTTAGGCCAAGAACATGGTTTTTCTATTGTCTGGTATCCAGGTTTTATCTGTCCTTTATGGCTTAGAGTAGAGGCCACTTTGTATCATGATGTCTTCCCAGCATGCCTCATGCCCAGTCCAGGTAAAATTATCTCTTCCCCCTTTAAACATTCTTATCACTTTGTCATTATGTGGAGAAAAGGCTGAAGTTTATGAACAGCATGCAAATGCCTTATTTCATAATCACAAAGACAATGAGACACTTTGTCACACATTCCCTCCTTCCAGACAATGTTTTCAAAGTCTGCTTTTTAAAATGTTACTTGTTAGAAAATTAATTTTTTAACTGCTTTTCAAATTTCCTTTGCCTTCTTTGCCCACCTGCTTTTCTAACAGCTGGTAATCTTGCCTTCTGTTTCACTGAGAAAGTAGAAATCATCTGACGGGGTCCCCCCATGTGCTTTTGCCTCCAAATCTAAAAAGCTTACTTCAGTCTACACCCATCTCTCTCTTTCCACCTTTCATAGTGGGAGGAAACACCCAAACTTATATCAGGATTCAAACACTCCTCTACTTCTGACTTCTCAGGTATTCACCTCAGTCTGCCAAATCTTTTCTCCTAATCATCAGTTTTATTTTCTCCATAAAATCCTTCCCACTGGAAGTCTACGTTAACCATACATACCTAACAATCCGTGGCTGGGATGACACATTCCCCTGTTGGTGCCATCCATATTCTGCTATTGTCCACACACTTCTCAAAGAGTTTTTTGTTTTTTGTTTTCTAGACACCATTTCCATGACCCTGTCTACCTCCACTTCTCTCCAATCTTACTCTACCTTCATGACTCTTCCAAACCTTCTCAAGTAGCTATTTGACTTTCTTGTTGATAAATCCACTGGACACTTTTCAGTTCTCATCTTCCTTTCCCACCAGTATATAAAGGTTGACTATTCAGTCCTTTTGAAACACTTTAACCTTTACTTCCCAGATACCACATTCTCATGAATTTATTTGGTTTGTTTGATTTTCCTACTTTTTGGTAGTTTCTTTCCTATTCTTTCTCTTTTACTGGACCATTTGTTTAAGAGTTCTACAAAACTCATGTAAAAGAATGAAATTAGAACAGTCCCTAACACCATACACAAAAATAAACTCAAAATGGATTAAAGACCTAAATGTAAGGCTAGACACTATAAGAGGAAAACATAGGCAGAATACTGTATGACATAAATCAGAGCAAGATCCTTTTTGACCCACCTCCTAGAGAAATGGAAATAAAAATAAACACATGGGACCTAATGAAACTTAAAAGCTTTTGCATAGCAAAGGAAAACATAAACAAGACGAAAATACCACCCTCAGAATGGGAGAAAATATTTGCAAATGAAGCAACTGACAAAGGATTAATCTCCAAAATATACATGTAGCTTATGCAGCTCAATATCAAAATATCCAAAAATGGGCAGAAGACCTAAATAGACATTTCTCCAAAGAAGATATACAGATTGCCAACAAACACATGAAAGGATGCTCAACATCACTAATCATTAGAGAAATGCAAATCAAAACTACAATGAGGTATCACCTAACACTTGTCAGAATGGCCATCATCAAAAAATCTAGAAACAATAAATGCTGGAGCGGGTGTGGAGAAAAGGGAACCCTCTTGCACTGTTGGTGGGAATGTAAATTGGTACAGCCACTATGGAGAACAGTATGGAGGTTCCTTAAAAAACTAAAAATAGAACTACCATATGACCCAGCAATACCCTGAGAAAACCATAATTTCTCAGCAGTACCCTGAGAAAACCATAATTCAAAGAGTCATGTACCACAATGTTCATTGCAGCACTATTTACAATAGCCAGGATGTGGAAGCAACCTAAGTGTCCATCGACAAATGAATGGATAAAGAAGATGTGGCACATACATACAATGGAATATTACTCAGCCATAAAAAGAAACAAAATTGAGTTATTTGTAGTGAGGTAGGTGGACCTAGAGTCTGTCAGACAGAGTGAAGTTAAGTCAGAAAGAGAAAAAAAAATACCATATGCTAACACATATATATGGAATCTAAAAAAAAAAAAAGGTTCTGAAGAACCTAGGGGCAGGACAGGAATAAATACACAGATGTAGAGAATAGACTTGAGGACCCGGGGACGGGGAAGGGTAAGGGTAAGCTGGGACGAAGTGAGAGAGTGGCATGGACATATATACACTACCAAATGTAAAATAGATAGCTAGTAGGAAGCAGCCCCATAGCACAGGGAGATCAGCTCAGTGCTTTGTGACCACCTAGAGGGGTGTGACAGGGAAGGTGGGAGGGAGACTCAAGAGGGAGGGGATATGGGGATATATGTATACGTATAGCTGATTCACTTTGTTATACAGCAGAAACTAACACAACATTGTAAAGCAATTATACTCCAATAAAGATGTTAAAAAAAAAAGAATGGCACTTCTAAATTTTAAAAACTTATGTATATCTATTATGACAACAAAAGGGGTATAATTTGTGCCATGGAGAACCTTAGTGGTGCAAGACTCTAAAAACAGAATACACCCACCACCCCCATGTTAGCTGATTTTTCTTTTCAATGTGACTTGCAGGAATAAACTATGGTCCAACATTAAAAAAAAAAAGGAGCTCCACAAAACTCAGTATGGGTCTAATAATCCTCTCCCTATTTTCTCTCTCTCTCCCTCCTTCCCTTTCTCTCTGATCTTCATTACTAACATTTAAACACATTTTTAAATATCAGCAATCTTACAGCAAAGTGTACCAATAGCTAGGTTCATCCTCTGATAAAGTAGGGATATACTTGACAAGCATATTAGATTTTGGATCAGCTAATAAAATACCCTCTACCCTAAACAATATTTGATGAGATTCTACCAGGTTTCTATTTTGATTTTTTCTGTTTTACTACTGAATGTCACTGTCTTGTTTCATATATTCACTATTTCTTTAGCTATACAAATAAATGGAAATGGAGAAAGAGGAAATCATGTGAAGGGCATAGAATAAACAGATTTTTGTTATACTAAGATATTCTTACCTTTTGACAAAATAAGTAATAAACAATATGAGTCAACATATGACAAATGGTGCAAATGTTGATGTAGTTATCTTTATTTTGATGTCTGTGAGATTCAAACAAAGATTCACAGTAGAGAGTTTTTAATCAAATTGGAAAGAAATGTCTGAGAAAACGGTTTAAATATGGAAGTTATACTAATTAAACTGTTTTGGGTTACAATAAATAGGGAGAAAAATAAATTGCTTCACCCATTATTCTGGAGAATATATTTCAAAATAGAGTTCACTTAAAAGCAAATATCACTTGCTTTTTTATATTAGTAATTATATAGTGGACCCCTTCAGATAGTATTTGAACATTTATCCAGGATAAAAAAATTAGAGAGAAATAAGACTAGAGATAATGCAGAAATGTTGAGAAATTATTGGAGAGGAGGATAATGACTTGTATTAGGTATCAAGTGTAATACATGTGTATGACAATGTATCAGTGAAAAAAGGTTAATGTGCCTGGTGTGTGGGTGTGTCTGTGTGTGTGTATAAAATATACTTTGGTGTATAGTTTGATATCTGTCCATCATAGACATGCTTCATTTTGCTTTGCTTTGACTTTTCTAGGTGTACTATTTCTGGTGTTAATTCAAATATGATAATTCTAACTTGCCCTGTCTCTTTAAAATCCAGATTATATTCTGGGAATTATAAAGAGGTTTTTTTCTATATTTCTTTCAAATGTGCTTAGCCCCATATAACAGATTGTTAGCAGACAAATTTGTTATTATGTGCGATCCACTGGTAGATAAATTTATAAGTTTGTTAGCACTTTTTATAGAGTCAGGTGAGTACTGTTCAGGAAGACACAACATAACTGATTTCTGTTCAGTTGAGCTAAGCTGGGTCATGGAGACTGAAAGAGATATTCTAATGTCTGGGAAGCAGCGGCATAGCACAGGGAGATCAGCTCGGTGCTTTGTGACCACCTAGAGGCGTGGGATAGGGAGGGTGGGAGGGAGGGAGATGCAAGAGGGAAGAGATATGGGAACATATGTATAACTGATTCACTTTGTTATAAAGCAGAAACTCACACACCATTGTAAAGCAATTATACTCTAATAAAGATGTTAAAAAAAAAAATTCCTTATGCCCATCAATAGGTGAATGAATAAACAAATTGTTAAAAAAAAAAAAGGGAGGAGATTGCTGTTTTACACCACCAAGCTTCGGGTGGGCTAAAAAAAAAAAAAAAAAGAAATATCTCTGATGCCAGGGAACATGGGCTGATTTTTTAAGAACACTTATAAGCTAACAAAAGGTCTCTAGGTGTGCATAAGTAGGCTTGGCTTAAAAAAATTTAAAGCAGATATACTCATTGATAACTCCCTCATTTCATTCATCTCTAATACCACCTCCTCAGAAAGATTGCTGTGGCTCCCCACTCCTATGGTCACTCTGTATAAACTTACCACACTTTCTCTTCATATAATTTATAATTACCTGATATTTTATTATTTACTTGTTTGTTTTTGTCTCTTAGTCTAAGGGAGACTACATTTAACACTGTGTGGGAGGTGTGTGGCATCATCAGGAAAAATGTTGTGATTACTCTAGGTTGATAACCATGGCTATGCTTTTTTGGGGATCGTCTGTTATGTAATTATCCTGACATGTAAAAAAATCCATAACATTATTTAGTTAACACTAATACTTTATGGCCAACCCTAACGCATGCACATACACACACAAACACACATACACACACACACAGAGTATATTAAGGAAGCCAATGACATTTACTTAGAAAAGTAAAAAAAAAAAAAAAAGAATTTGTTTTTTGTTTTCTTCTCATTAATTCACGTATCTTTTTGTGAGAAAATACTCTAATTCATAACAAGAATAAATAAACAATCCCTACAACTAACTTATGGAAATTGTTTCATTCATTACTTTTAATTCTTTAGGCAAGGCTAATTGTTAGGGCTACAAGATCCTGTGTTTGTCAACCTTTGTTTTAATTCTTCCACCACTGTCTGTGAATTTAGGCAAGGAGTATAAACTCCCTCATCATTGTAATGAACATAACAGAATTTCCATCTCTACAAAATGATTAAGATTAAATAAGAAAAAAATAAATAAAACAATTACAAGAATGCCTGGCACACATTACTACAAACAGGTTAGCCACTACTCTTTTGAGGTATCTTGATACTTCAGATATCCCCTAACAATTGTCTTTACATAATAATGCTCAGAAGGCAACCATACTTTCTTCTATTTCTAATATTTTTGTTAGGTTACCATTGCAGTAACTGTTTTATTACCCCAATTTTAATAACCATCATTCCCACTTTCAATCTGTCCCTAAACATTAGTATGTTCTTTTCCTCTGTCACATATGACTGACACCATGCCTTATAATCAAATGTTAAGTCCTACAATTTCTTGTTCTCAAGTCTCTCACACCTGATTCATCTTTTCCATTTCCATTAACATACCCTTGATTAGAAATAAATTTGGAAAATATTTTCAAAGAGGTTTTTGAAGAGAAGCAAGGGAGGCTTTTATATTTATAAAAGATCATTTGCCTTAGGGAGTTTTGTATTAGATAATGGAAAATGCAAACTACAACCTAAGTAACCTGAAATAGAACAAGAATCGTTGGTGTCAGATCCTCCATCAGAAATTGGACAGTGACACTCTGAAATCTATAGAAGTGACATGAAGTGGTATCAGTAGTGTGTGGACTATCATTTTCACAATATACAATGTTTGAAGTCCCCCAGGGTAAATACAACATTAGGAAAGAACCAGGTCTGGTTTTTTTAAAGATACTTTTTCCTTAAAATACCTAAATTGTGCTGGCATAAAATAATTTTGGACTCATTAGTTTGTTGTTTGGGGATGAGAAAAACTTTAAAATATTTGACTCATTAGGATGAAATTTGTATTTGTAAATATTTAGTGTAATATTCAAATTTTATAAATACAACTTTTATTTTCAAATGTAACTGTAGTACAATCCAAATATAACCCCAAAGCGCCATGGAACACTGTTTGAAAATCCCTACAGCTCTGGTATGCAAAGCAGAATGTGTTTTTTAATGACCAGGTAGATAAAGAAGCAGCCAAAACAGCAACTAGAAGTCAGGCTGGAAGTAGCATTCAGTGAGGGCTGAAGCTGGTGATCCTGCTGATATTCACTTTGGACACTGAAGTAAAGACTGCAAAGGGTTCCATGCTTTAGTCAACAAGTCTTAGAAGTAGAGATGGGAAGATACTAGTTTTTATACTAGACTCCATCTTTCACTCTTATTGATTTTGTAATCTTGATAAAATTACTTAAACTCATTGATCCTCAGTTAATTCAATAGACACATATGAAGAATTACTCTCTCATAGGTTACAACAAGGATGGTGTACAAAGTTTTGGAGTACACATAGATTTTTAGTAGCTGTTAAAAATGTTGGTAGAATCTTGAATGGAACTATATGGAAAGTCAGAGAAATCATTTGCAGATATTTGGAACTACAAATATTGCAGCTGCAAGGGAATTATGACTTTTCTTTCAAGTTGACAGTTAAACCTTAAATTTTGTTGACTACCAAGTATATCAGATCATCTCTTCTTCGACCTAGTTTAACCTGAAAAACCACATGTAAATGTATGGATGAGGGCTCGAGGTGACCAAGAAAAGTTGGTCCAAAATGAATTATACCTAAAAAAGGTAAAGATAGATAGTTGCATGTAGGTTTTAAAATCTCATGTCCTATTTATCTTTCAATAATACATTTTAAAAATCCTAAATTTAACCTGGTCATGAGCTAAATTATATAGTTAATTGGTTGGAGCAGAAAAAACACATACCAAACATAGGATTTTACACTATGTTTAACTTTTAATTTATTTTATGATTGCTGATTACTTTTTAAGATTTGAAGTAAAATGTACCAATTATTTAATTATACAAATACATATATAATAAACAGATTGCTGATAGATGGAGTCTCATATTAGATATAGTTTTGATAAAATATTACTGATTTTATACTCTAAAAAGTAAATGACTGTGTGAAGAATATTACTTCCTTTATTGCTCTATTACATTTGCCACTAAAAAAAAAAATCAGAATGTTTTAGTATCAGGATCTTGATGCTTAGTTCTTTACTGTACCAAGCTAAAAGAAACTGGACTTTCCAGCATCCTTTTGTGAATGAGCAATGATGAAACTGAGGCACCTTCAGAAATCCTTTTCTGTTATGCTCCCTGACTTGCTCTCTGTAGATGCACAGTTGAAAACAAGTACTTGAGGAACAGATAGCCTTAGTTCAAATCCTAGTTTCATCACCCACCAGTTGTAAGAACCTAGTTGTAAGAACCTGAGTACTTAACCTAAACCCTTTACAACTGCATTTCCTCATCTCTAACGTGGAGATAATAGCATTTATTTTATAGAATTAAATGAGATAATCTAGATAAAGAATTCAATCATGAATTATATATAATACATATGTTTCCTATTTCTGTAACCTAATATAAAGTAATTTGACACAGAGATTTTATACTATATTAGATTTAAATACTCTATGTGAGTGAAAAGGTTCACCTTTTGTGATATTTTAGAACACGTATGGGGATCATGTATTTCACTTCCACCAATATAAATATAAATGGAACAGAATTTCCTATTATTGGACAACTAAAAATATGACTGCTAAGGATATGGACGCTTCCCTTCCTGAATGTGTCTGTGTGGGGGTTCTGCACATATGCTAGTGTGTGTGTGTGTGTGTGTGTGTGTGTGTGTGTGTGTGTAAGGAGACTGAGAGAACCAAATTTTTCTATAATTTAATCAAAAGAATACTTCAGTTGGCCAAATACAGGCTCTATGATGTTAGAAACTCTTCATTTTGAAGGAATGGAAAGTGAAAAGCAGAAAATTATTTTAATATCGAAACATTGTAACAGTACTGATGTAGCATTGTAATGATGCTGTGTATAGTAGTCCCTACCTGTCCAGTAAGTAGATGATTCAAATCATGGCTATAAGTGTGTAGTACATGTCAATTTATGCTGCACATCATTCCACGAGGAAATCTAGAAAGGGAGCATCAAACCTTCCCATTAGAGGGATAAGGTGGCCCCTCCTTAGGAAGCAACCCTCTTCTTTCCTAGAAGTACATAGAACAAAGCTATAAGAGTATTATCCCAAACGTGTGATTTCCTTTCTTTCCCAATACCTCCGGCCCCTGTCAGCTGACACTAACAAGGCATGGACCCATTAAATATGTGCAATTCTTTGCATATCAATTATATCTCAATAAAGCTGTTCAAGAAAATGAGGCACGGACACTGGAACAGGACAATTCTGTAAGAAGGCAGAGAAACATATTTAGATGTGATTTTTCTTTATACCTGACAACTGTAGGCATGCCTCCATATAGCACTGAAGGGAAGTATTCATTAGGAGCAGAGGCTTGATCCCAGAACCATTTCTGCCGCAGGTTAGCTGTAGAACCTTGGGCAGGTTGCCTAACATTCCTAAGCCTTTGTTTCTTTAACTGTGTAAGGTCAATGATACTTGTTAATTCTACATATGATTTTTATACTTTATATGTGAACATTACTTGAGATGCTATGCATATTTAGTGTAGTGTCTGGCACCTTACAAATGATCAATAAATAATAATTATTAGAATTTTATTATGATGATATGTTTCCTCTTCTACTGTTCTCATTGTCTAGTAATAAGGAAGCAGGCTTTGAGTCAAAGGGTGAAGGAATGGCAGCATAAGATTCTCCATTTTCTTCAGATGAAAACACACACTGATGCTCAAAGGACATTGCTGAAATAGAAAATACCCAGAAAATCATTGGCAATGATGGACCACACATTCAGAGTAGTGAAGAGGCAGATGCCATAACATATTGCCTATTTAGATGAGCATTAAATAGGTGGTATCCCTCTAATATTGAGAATATAGTTTCAAAGTGAAAGGTCCTCATTAGATTTTAAGCATGTGTATTGTGTTTATATAGCTTGCTTCTATTATGAAAAGAGGAAAGGGTTTACAATGAAATAGGGTATATAGTTATTGATATAGGTATAGATTTTTATTATTACTATCATTAATTTTATTAGCACTCTATTTAAATTATGCAGAGACAAAGAATCATTTGTAAGGTCCCCCTATAATCAGAAGTAAACTTTGTTAAACAAATGCAAGTTTAATACACTTCCATTGACCTTACAAAACCCCAAGGTATTGGTGAAGTTATATGCATGCAGTACTTTCAGATTCTCATTGGAAAACGATCATCATATAATTTTCTTTGGTGTTTGGTGCAAGACACTACAGATCTTGGAGCTGAAGGGTAAGAGAATGGACTCAGTGCTAACTAGAACTTGCCATTGTCAGGATCCAAATCACCAAATACAGATGTAGTATGTATAACAGTTTTGAAAATACCAGGCCACTGCATATCTCATTCTTCTTAAATTATGATGAAATCAGCTTGGTGTAATGTTCAGGCCAAGAGGCCTGGAGCCACTGCTTTGCTGCCTGAGCTTGAATTCAGGGTCTATCACTCAACAGTTGTGTGGCTTTGAATAAGTTACGTTATCTCTGTGTGCCTCAAATTTATCATCTGTGCAATGGATATAATAAGATGTGTTCCACAGAGTTATAAGAATTAAAAGATTTAATAAATATGGTCTCTAGAATAGTGCCTGGCACAAGAGACTACACTCTATACAACTGTTTGCAATGATAATGATGGTGTTCAAACCTAGCCAGTCTCACTTATGCATCAGTGGATTTCAATGCTTTAGGAACTGAACAGATATCACTTAGAACACTCAGCAATTTCTTAGTTATGACTGTAAAATTAATTTGGTAAGTCAGAGTAAAGGCAAGCTTGAAAGCTAATTGTTAAATCTAATAACAACAACAAAACACTATAGCCCAAAACTCTCTTTATATATCAAAAGAAAGGTACTAAATTTTACTCGAAGATAAAGACAGAACACTGTATACAACATAAGAGAAGTTCTAACCATCCAGAGAAAGCACAGTACACTTGCAGTAATTGCTGGAAAAATAGGTGGGTAGAATTTAAAGAGAAGGGTTAAACCTCTTAACAACCATAAGAAACACTATTATTATTCCCCTTTTACACATGAAGTAATATAGGATTAACGATGCTAACATGTAGATGAAATGGTTTGGAACCTAGGTTTTTCTGACCTAAACCCAGTGTTCCTAATATTTATTTCCTTCTATTATGTTTTATTATGTATGTCAGTTAACCAATAAGTCTAAACTGTGAAGAGAAATCTCACTTTAATTTTTATTTCTTGCATGCTATCACAAATACTCAGGGCAATTTTTCTGATTTGCTAATCTATACTAATAATTTTGATTTCTATATAATTATAGTGAAAGTGGAAGATTATATATTCAGAAAATATAGGCCCCCTTAATTCCCCTTTGCTCTGCATCTTCGACACTTTTCTAGATATCTAGCTTGTATGGTTTATGGACCTAAATGGACACATGTTTACAACAAACGTCCTCACTTTGACTTTCTCCTTACTGAGAATGTGAAGAGTCTTGCTAATAATTTTCAATGTATTTAGGAATAGATATTGTAACACATCAATATTTGTATTTCCCTAGTTTTTACTTTTAATCTCTTCTACTATGAAGCACTTCCAGAATTTTTGACCATGTATTTATAGGACAATATTTGTCCTATAAATACACAAACACCCATTTATGCATGTATTTATATATATATGCACACACATGTGCATGCATGCATTCAATAGGATAAGGTATCATACAGTTGATAGTCAAATTCTTAGTTGTCCCATTATAGAAAATTTCATTCATGTTGATAGAATTAAAAACAAATTTGGTTACCATATGGTTTTTGAAACTTCCTAAAGACAATTTTTTAATTTAAATACAATATTTATAGACTGATATAATATTAACACTCTGGCTTAAATAATTTTATTTTAGGTTAAATGACAATAATAATAATATTGCTTTAAAGCTTTAAAAGTATTTTACTTTTAACATTATTTTATTTACTCCACTATGACTGCATAATGCAGTGAAACGCATAATATTTTGACACTAATAGGAAATATTTGTGTAGTCTTAAAATGTTCATCAGCTTACCGAAATAGTAAAGTTATGAATAATTTACATTCAAGCAAACAGTATAGGCAAAGAGAGAGTTGCAAAAAAAAACTCATAAAATACAGCTGATTTTCTAATTTTTCTTGCATTTTTCTTGTAGCTGTCCTCAAAAAGGCCATTTATTTTGATGTTTGTGCAGATTACTTTCTGCCCATTTTCCACCTTTCTCTCAACACTGCACAACAAAATGTATAGGTGATAGCTCTCAGTGTTTGACATTGGTGGGATAGATTAGCAGGAGTGGTGACTTTGACAAATCAGATATATTAAGGCTTTGCTGGCAGGATCCACTGCTGAAAAGCTGGTTTATCATAGTAACCAAGATACTTCTTACTTTTTTCCAAAAAAAAAGAACAGCAACATTTTTCAGAATAGTGTATTGAAATGGAACCTAATTGCCTGTACATCAAAATTTTAAATTATTTTGCAATAAATATCCTTCTTGAGTTTTGTAACATTAGCCAAATATTGATCTGTATCATTTTATAAAGAGAAAATACAGATTTTGTGTTTCATTTCAAAATGGGAGTTACCATAGGCATAGAAATTTATTTTAAAATACTACTTCCTAGACACAGAAGATGCTTGTTGGCCAGAAGATTTAGGCCATTGCACTCTTATGACCAGAGCTATTGGAATGTTTGTGTTTTTATATGCTACAGCAATTTTTAAGATTGCCAAGAGTTGAAAAATGATATTTTTCCAGTTGCATGACTCTTTCAGAGATATTGATGTTTTTTTAACTGATCTGTGGGTAAATTTTGAAAAGAAATTGGTTTCTTTTAAATTCCATTTTTAGGAGTTAAGGCAGCTACCCAGGGCTTCTGACAGTTCCAAGGTTTTGAACATTAGCTATATATCTTCTGGTAGAATTTTGTACTTCAGTTAACTGTGTTTAAGCCAGCATGAGAGTAGCAGAAAAGAGGGATAAGGATCGTGGAAAGCAGATTTGAGAAGAGTGTTTAAGTGGTAGAATGTTTACTATAAATTCTATCTCCATTTATCATAGTTCTGAGTCCTTGATTGCCGTCATTCTGTCATTTTGTGTCATTCTATCTCTGACAGAAACCCCAATTCTAAGCCTTCATTCAAGAAAAATCATATTTTGTACCAAACCATTAGTAACCTTAGTTTCTTTCCTTGCACTAATCTTGTCCATACACTGAATTATTTGAGAGTGACTCTTGTGAATGATTTACAGATTGACTCATGACTTCTGCACATGCTCCATATTTACATATTTCCTTAAAACTATGCCAAATATATTTGACATTATGGGATGTTGTATGGGACATGTATGGCATTTAAATTTTTTCTCCTTAATTTTAGATTTGAACCTAAGTTCTTTTTAAAAGTATAAGGCATCTTGGCAAATTGTGAAATATGGTTTTTGGAATAAAATCTTTCTAAAAGGCTATTCATAATAAAATTACTATATGCAGAAGATAAGTTTTGAGAACCAAAGTAATAAGCCTCAGTTGAATTCAAAATTTAAGGATTAATGATAGATTTGATAAATGTATTAAGGGCCCAATTTCTGGACATCAAAATGTCATAGTCACTATATCAGCAATGGTTAGAGTGATACTCTAAACATTGATGTGTCCTAAACTCTTTTTACTATAATTGAGCATCTGGTCATTAACATTATTACATAAAAATACTTTCTTTTATTTCTGCTGTGTAGAGACACTTTAAATAAAAGAAGGACAAAAAAGACCCAAGTTTAAGATATGTTTTATGCAAAGGAGCTGTTCAGATTCTGACCCAAATTACATTTTGTTTGCTTCACTTGCTATGAAAAAAAAAAAAAAATTGAAGTGTCTACCAGTTTGAAGGGATATTCAGAGCTTTAACTAACTCTGAGTTGGCTGTGATTCAGATTTTACTGGAAACGTTTACTAAGTAAAGATTTATCCATGGCTTTCCTGGCTAAATTGTTCAAGTGGTAGGCCATGTGGGATTGCATCCTATTCCTAAACTAGAGTTGTTACAAACAATAGGTGATTTGAATGCAAGCTGTTATACACCTCAAAGTACAATGTGGTTTGTAGGGAACTGTGGATTTTTCTATGGTTTATTTCTCAGAGAGAAAGACGTAATGTTTGGAATTCACCTAGAGAGTGATTTCATATTACAAGCTGCTAAGACTTGGCCCAGACAATTTTGTGGGACTATAAATTTTGCTCAGATTTAGAGAATTTATTAGTAGACTTACTATCTATGAATTAACTTAAACAGTAAACTCTGCAAAAGGTGTTTTTTATAAAGGCTACATGAATAATCCAGAGTTTCACAACCAAACTTAAAACAGTTAACTTTTTAAAAAAATTCATGGCTTTATTGGCAATTCCTTCACTAAAGAAAACATAGTCATATTTAGGCTAAGTATGGGCAAGTTTTTTCTGTCACTTTTTTCCTCACATTTGCCTCTCCACTCAATACACACGTGCAAAATGATCTCCACCCCTGGTTTTACCATGTCACACCAGAACTCCTTTAATAAGTAGAGTCTAAATTAACCTTCCTTCTCTCAATACCACTACACACTCTCTTAAGCTAGCACAACCACATTGATTCTACCAACTACTACAAGGCAACTTGGTGAACTAAAATGGCTTTGTCCATTCATCTCCACTTAAGTTTCTAAATATTACTATCCATTGCTATGTGTACTCTGACTTTCCTACTGCCTGTGGTACATTTCCTAAGACTAAAATGTCACCCTTTTCCTCTTCTAGTCTCCTTTCAAAACTCAGAATAAGCCTCTTACTTCATTCCTTGATATAGGAAGCTGGAAAACTGGCTGAGCTGCAAAAGTGTTGATGTAAATTTATAATTATATAGTTTATATATTTAAATGTATTTACATTTATATTACATATGTAGACACACACACACACACACACACACACACACAGAAGCTGAAAGAAAACCAGGTTTCTTTTGCTCCTTTATAATATTACTGAGTTTAAGCCCTTGGGTTTGGGATGGAAGACTTTCAGCAGGAAATTTTAACAGACCTGTAAGGTTAAAGAAATCTTCTTAATTTAGGTATAAGAAATCCTATGATTTAATAAAATTCTACATTAATTCCCCATATTTAGATAGTAATTATATAACAGATCACGATGTTTTGAAATATGAAAAAAGAAATAATTTTTGTTTCCCTCATGATTTCTACTTGATTGAAATACACTACCTAGTAGATGGAATATTTTGAAAAAATATTTTTTACTGTTCTCTAATATAAACCTTTTTGCAATAACCATAATAACTCCCAAAGCTAGAGAGATCTGAAAATTGTTCTGGGTGGGGAAAAAATTGGTATTTTTCTAAAAAGTGATTTCAGCAGAAGATTTGGCCTCACCCTTCTACCAGCATTATTTTACAGAGTCATAAACGGTTTCTTGGCAAAATCCAATCAACTTTCTTCAATTTTCTTCCTTTTCCCAGTTGTATTTGCAATCTTTTTAATACTTTTTTCTTCTTTATCTTACCTGAAGCTTTACTGGTTTTTTAACTTTGTTTCTCTTTACAAGCTCTTCTTTTTATAATCAGTTGCTGATGAGCTCAGTTCCTTGCAGAATTCTCTAAGCATTAATTTATACATTTACTAATTCATTTTTTCTACAAAAGTGAATAATTACTCATTGTTTTGTGTTATATAGTTAGGCAGTCCATCAACCACTCTGGCATAACTCAGCCTTATATTTATATGTCTGACTCATACATCATATGTTCTGACCATTCATTCTATCTCCAATTAGTTATAAGTAGATTTGAAATGAAAAAATTTAAGATCATACAATATTTTATCAAAGTCCCTTGAAATGGCTTCTTCTATCAAAAAAAGACAAGAGAGTTAGTTCAATGAATGTTTACTCTTTGAATGCATAATTATGTAATTTACTGAAGCAGTATAGAGGTTGACAGTAAAAGTTCTGGGTTGTGATGCGGCTGCATAATAATTGCAGCTACTTCATTGTTTTTGTTTTTCAGAAATAAATGAGATAGATCCTGTAAATTCTGTGATGTAGTAAGCACTCTTTAAAGCCTAGGTCTTATTTTCATCATCACAATTGCCATTATAAGTGTTACCCCAAAAAAATCCATTTCTCTTCCTCTGTGCACTATACATACTCTGTGTCAATAAGATTCCCAGTTGCAAATACTGTCTATAAATATATCCCATTCAAATTATATAATTGTATAAATAGATACTTTTTAGAGTCAAGCATTTATTAGTCAAAAAATATGTACAAGTGCCCACATTCAAAGTGAGGATAAATGTTCAATCACATAATATTTTTGTGTCATTCAATTTATATAAATTATAGTTTAATTAAATAAGTGTTATATAAAAGCAGATAAATAGAATCATTAGTGACATGTGCTTTGTGTGGGATAATAAATGCAGATAAACCATTCCAACCAACAGATTTTGCAACACTTAAATATATAAAATGTTTACATTTAAGTTTTACTTTATTTTAACAAAGCATAGTTTAGCCTGAAAGAGCACTGAAAACTCAGGCTCTTTCAACATTTGAGAACACTATAGGCATTGGGTAGTTTAATGGAAAGCATTAAAAGATTTTTAAGATTGAGATATGAGTTTTCCAATTCATATTATTCATATTCTTGTCATATATATCATAAACCAATAAATTATGAAAAACATAAAATGAACAGCATTTTATGGATATGTAACTAATTTTCTCCACATTCTAAAAATTAATTGATCCATACTGATTTTTGATGATAGGTATCAAACAAAATAACAAAAGTGTATTAACATTCTAATGCTACTGTAACAATACCACAAATTCTGTAGCTTAAAATAACAGAAATCTATTGTCTCACAGTTCTGAGGGCTAAAAGTCTGAAATCAAGACATTGTCAGGGCCATGCTTCCTCTGAAACCTGTAGGGGAGAAACCTTCCTTGCTCCTTCTGGCTTTCTAGAGTTTGCCTGCAATTCTTGGTACTCCTGGCTTGTAGACACATTGCTCCAATCTTAGCCTACATTATCATATGGCCATCTTCTCCCTGTATGTCTCTGTCTTCACATAGTCTTCCCAGTGTGGTTGTCTCTGTCTGAATTTTTCCTTCTTATAATGACACCAGTGTTATTGGATTAAGACCCACCCTAATGACCTTGATTACATCTGCAAAAACCCCAAGTGAGGTCGCACTCACAGGTACCAGAAGGTAGCATTTTAACATATCTTTTTGGAAGACACAATTCAACCTATAACACTGAACATGTTGTTTCTTGTTCCTTCCTTCTCCTAGTCTTTCACAGCCATTCCCTGGCTACACTTTCTTGTCTATTCATCAAGCACTGTGTCAACAATGCCCATAGTTTTGTTCTTGTTATTCTACAAGGTCCAATTTAGTAAACTCCCTGCCCCCAAACCTGGCAAAATGCTTTCTTTTCTTCTGCACATATGTGACTGTATAGTTCTGGAGGCAATTTTGAAACTGTTAAGACTGTTGCCACTACCCAAGTGTAGTGTCAGTCCTCAACTGGATAATCAGTGTCATTTGTCAATAATTCTTAATATTATAGCCAGCCCCTCTTCTAGTCTCTGTGATAATCCTTTAAAAACCTTCAGCATTCTTTTTCACAGAACTAGAACAAAAAAATATTAAGATTTGTATGGAGACACAAAAAACCCCAAATACCCAAAGCAATCTTGAGAAAGAAAAACAGAGCTGGAGGAATCAGGCTTCCTGACTTCAGACTATAATACAAAGCTATAGTCATCAAAACAGTATAGTACTAGGGGAGTCCAGGGGAGAATGGATACATGTATATGTATGGCTGAGTTGCTTTGCTGTGCACCTGAAACTATCACAACATTGTTAATTGGCTATACTCCAGTATAAAATAAAAAGTTTAAAAAAATATAGTACTGACACAAAAATAGAAATATAGATCAATGGAACAGGACAGAAAGCCCAGAAATAAACCCACACACCTATGGGCAATTAATCTATGACAAAGGAGGCAAGACTATACAATGAAGGAAAGACAGTCTAATAAATGGTGCTGGGGAAACTGGGCATCTACATGTAAAAAAATGAAATCAGAACATTCTTTAACAGCATACACAAAAATAAACTCAAAATGGATTAAAGGCCTAAATGTGACACTGGACACTGTAAAACTCTCAGAAGAAAACATAGGCAGAACACTCTCTGACATAATTCGCAGCAAGATACCTTTAGACCTACTTTCTAGAGAAATGGAAATAAAAACAAATGGGACCTAATTAAACTCAGAATCTTCTGCACAACAAAGGAAACCATAAACAAAATGAAAAGACAAGCCACAGAGTGGAAGAAAATATTTGCAAATGATGTGACCAACAAGGGATTAGTCTCTAAAATTTACAAACGGCTCATGCAGCTTAATATCATCAAAACAAACAACCCAGTCAAAAAATGGGCAGAAGACCTAAATAGACATTTCTCTAAAGAAGACATATAGATGGCCAAGAGGCACATGAAAAGATATTCAACTAATATAATCACTAATTATAATCACTAATTATTAGAGAAATGCAAATCAAAATTACAATGAGATATCACCTCACACCAGTCAGAATGGCTATCATCAAAAAATCCACAAACAATAAATGCTGGAGAGGGTGTGGAGAGGAGGAAACCCTCCTGCACTGTTGGTGAAAATATAAATTGGTGCAGCCACTATGGAAAACAGCATGAAGGTTTCTTAAGAAATTAAAAGTAGAGCTACCATATGATCCTGCAATCCCACTCCTAGGCATGTATCTGCAGAAAAACATGGTCCAAAAGGATACATGTACCCCATTGTTCATTGCAGTGCCGTTTACAATAGCCAAGACATGGAAGCAACCTAAGTGTCCATCGACAGAGGAATGGTTAAGAAGATGTGGTACATATATACAATGGAATATTATTCAGCCAATAAAAAGACTGAAATAATGCCATTTGCAGCAACATGGATGGACCTAGAGATTGTCATACTGAGTAAAGTTTAGTCAGACTGAGGAAGAGAAATATCATATGATATCACTTATATATGGAACCTAAAAAAAAATGATACAAACGAACTTATTTACAAAACAGAAACAGACTCACAGACTTAGAGAACAACTTATGGTTACCAGGGAAGAAGGGTTGGGGGGAGGAATAGTTAGGGAGTTTGGGATTGACATATACACACTGCTATATTTAAAATGGATAACCAACAAGGACCTACTGCATAACACAGGGAACTCTGCTCAATATCATGTAACAACCTAAATGGGAAAAGAATTTGAAAAAGAATAGATACATGTATATGTATAACTGAACCACTTTGCTTTACACCTGAAACTAGCACAACATTGTTAATCAACTATACTGCAGTATAAAATAATAAGAAGGAAAAAAAAAAAGCTTCAGCATTCTCTCTAAGCCCTCTACCATTTCAAGATAAACTTCATTCATAATGAAATCAATTACTGATTCATAAAGAAAAAATTGACCCTCGGAAGGTAAATTCATGTATTCCAAAGGTAATTTATCCTGAAAAGTTATAACACATTTCTTTCTACTCAGCAGAAGACCTGTTTTTTTCTCCTAGTAAGATATACTTCCAACTGGTTTTGCATCTGTCTAACTTTGATTAGCAATCTTGATTTAGTTAATATTTTCTCTTAGTCCATTATCAATCTCTGTCTCTTTTGGATTTTTTGCCCTTAGCATGCACATTTGTACACTTATCCCTCAATACCAAAAAAAAAAAAAAAAGTAAAAATGCCTTTCCTATGGGAGCCTAATTTGCCACTCTAAATAGTACTCTGTTTCATTCTCTTTCCTAGGCTTAGCGGTTTTTAAGAGTGACCCTCACCTGATTATATTTTCTCAAATCCTATTTGTACAATTGGGGTTTTACCTCCAATACTTCACTGAAACTGCTATGACAAAGAATGCTAATGATTGGCATTTGCTACATTTCAGTACACATTTGAGTAGGATTTTAAATATTTGCCATACTGACACCTTCATTCTTTCATTAGTTTCTCTTTTGCATCTCTGGATATTGTTTCCAAGAATACTAAATTCTCTTCTGAATTCCTTTTAAATGTTAGGGTACAGTCGAGTTATAATCCTTAGTCCACTTCTTCCAACATTTATATTTTTTACTTAACGAGTCATATCCACTTTCAGAGTTTTCTTCATTCCCAAACAGTAATCTTAACATCAGATTATTTGTATTAATTCCTATAACATGTTATTTATACATCTTAGTGTCTCTCAAATTTATCTCCTCTTCTCTATCATCTCTATCATCACAATTTAATTCATTCTACCCCCCCCCAACTTCTTCTCTCCCATTTTTCTTTCCTCTTATTCTTTATTAAGTACTGTAATAGATTGCCTGCCTCAAAGTTGTGTTATCCTCACCAATCCTCTCACAGTCTTGCCAGGATGATTTTTCTAAAATTCAAATATTAGGATATCATTCCTTGGCTATAAAAATCTTAAGTTATTTATGATCTCACCATTGTCTATTGGGAACAAAGTCTAACCTTAGATTGTCATCGAGGTCTTAAATATTATGGAGCTTGCCTACCACTCCACACTCATATTCCCTTACTTTTTAAATATGCTGTATGCATATGTGTTTATATGCCCTCAACCTAATTATCACCTCTCTCCACTCGCACCCCCCCCACACAGGCATAATGTACTTTTCTTTCTATATGTAGTTATTAGCATAATATCTAGTATACCATGGATATCCATAAATGTAGAATGAGTGATAATTGAGGAAAAGCAGTCTGATATCCATGTCATTCAAGGATCCATTCCAAATTTGCCCCAATCAGAGCACCTTACAGTCACCGAGCTCTCTTTTATAATTCAGACTTGCTGATGTAGTGACATAATTCATTTTTGCTGATTTGAAGAATAAACAATTCATTGGGGTCCCAGTGTCACCTTGCCTCTCATCTATTTCTTTTCCTCCCTACAATTTTCACATAGATTACTCGTCCATTATTGTTGCTGGGGTAGGGATAGAGGTGAAGAAAGCTGAGCTTTGTCTAGCGTCGCCAATTGAAACTCAAGATGCATCTTGCCGTAGATAATTGTTATAAATTCCTATGTGATGCAGTACAAATAGAACTCAGTCACATTATGGGTTAAATTTGCTTTGCAGGGAGAAGGGGCATTGGGCCTATAAAATGAACAATCATTTATTACACTGAATTCAGCTTCAAATAGCTACTCCTTCTACTGATTAAATTAGGGAAATGTCAGTTTGGGAAAAGTGGCTTGAATTAATAAGCAGTTCTCCCCATCTGGTTCAAGGTGAAACAGCCCTATAACAAGTACACTTGTAGTGGGACATATAATCTCCTATTGAGCAGTCGGCCATTATGGTACATAGTTAGAAAAACTAGAAAAAACACCATGATTAGGATTATAGATCTTCAACATGGACTAATTTCATTTTGGCTCAAAAAAGTGACTAATGATTGTTTTAAAACATCTACAGTTAAGGAAATCTTGTTAAACCTCTAAAGAGTGGGATTTTTCTGACAACTCATATGTTGTCTAAATCAATAAAAAGTAGCTAATATGTGCCTAGCATTTTATAAAGGAGGCTCTTGAGTTTGAAATTATTCTTATGAGAATAGTATTAACTTTCTACATTTTGCTGAACAAGTATAATATTGTAAACACTATGTTCATGAGGGGAATAATGAAAAGCAAGAATCTATCTTTCGGTGCAGTCTATCGATTGATGCATATGATTTCCTGGTCTGAGAATTTGTCTAATGCTAATTAAAATCCATTCTTAGACTCTCCAGATTTATTTCACACGAAAGTCAATTTAGTTCAAGGTCTTGATTCTTAAAATTAATTTAGATGCACAAAAACTGTCTAACAAATTATTCATCTTCCTTTTTCTATCTCTTCTCAGTACTTTATTCAAATTTTTCCTTATATACTTGTAAAAGAAATTAAACAAAAAGAACTTTGAGTAAACTTGGGTATTTTCTTGAAAAGTTTCCTCCTTGAAATGCTTTCTTATTTGAATAATCTTCTTTGCCTCTTGTTATTACCTTTTCACTTGGTATTTTGGCCAGTGTTTTATACTAGAAAAGTCAATCCATCCTTCACTGTTTCCTCTTCCTCAACAGCACCTCCCACATTAATTTTAGTTCTATCTGTGAAATTACTGCAGTTGATCCACAATCCCCCTATTCTTATTTAAAGTACTTGTTTAATACCCTAACTTATATCTGGGCTATTACAATGGCTTTACAGCCCATCTCTTTGCCTCTATTCTAGATCTTCAGTACATCTTGCACACCGTTGTAAACAGTTATCAATCTAAACACAAATACGAACAGGCATATTTCATGACTAAAATGTTTTATACTATTGCATTTTAAAAATTCATTGCCTAACAGGATATACTCTGAAGTAAAATAAATTTATGCAATAGTTCTGCCATTCTGGGGTATTGTTTAAAATTAAAAATTTTTATGCCCCTGTTTTCTTGCCTGTAAATTAGGAATAATAAGAGTAACTTTTAAAGGGTTTTTTAAATGATGAAATAATGTGATGAATATAAAGATCTTAAGTGCTCAGAACACACAAAAATTCTATAAATGCTAATTTGCATTATTATTATTACCCTCTTGACTTTGGATTCTTTAGTTGCTTCTATCATGGCATATTATTATTGTTGTTGTTATTGGTATTTCTAGTATCTAGCACAATTGATAGAACATAGTATTTCATAGATAAATTTGGTTGACCCAGTGAATAAACTTATAGTTATTCTTCATTAATATTTGTATTAACTAATTTCCGGAAGAAAAGTGACAATGGAAACAGTATTGTAGAATTTAGAGTTCATCACAAAGCAGTGTGATGAAGTGGAATCCTTTGCTCTCAGTTGCTTTCTTACATGTTTACTGTATCTATTCATAAGCTTAGTCCTGCTATCTCTACTACACTGTTGCAGCCCAACCAGCAAACACATTTGTAGGCATCAAAGGAAAATATATTAGAATGAAAATGTCTGAAATCTTTTCCTGATATTTGCAAAAGTCATTGAACGGCTGAGCCTAGATAACTATAAACCATTCTGGAAGAAGTTTCTGAAACTTTGAAAAAAAATAGCTAGATAATGTTCAGAAGACAGCAAAAATAATCAAGGGTCTAAGATGGGCATTTTGTTTTGGAAAAATGGGGACTGCAGTTCTGTCTTTCTTTCTGAATAACAATGTAAAGAGTGAGCTCAATCTAGATGCTTCTTCAAAGAGGAAAAAAGAAAAAATAGTTTAATAAGCTTGATATTTCTGAGTCAAACATTACAGAATTTACTTCTGATATATCCCTTCCTACCAAAATTTGTTATAATTCTTCTTTCAATGGTAGACTATATATGTGAATCTCAGAAAGAGAATCTAGAGATGATAGACCAATTAGGAAAGCAAAAAAATAAATATGTAAAATAAAATTTAAAAAATTTAAATCTCAAATATACAAGAAGATATGTGTATACTGTTTACTGTGTAATAGCATTACATTTATTCCAGTTATATGAATGATTAAAAAGTTATTTCATTTTGTTCTAGTTAATATTTGCTCTACTAAAATCTCCTCAAACAGTGATATAAATCCCCTAAGAACACTGACTTTATCCCAGAAAATAAATGGTTTCACTCTTTAAATATATTGTGAGTGATTGAAAGTCTATGATAGGTCATACTTTTATTAAAGGCTCACTCCAAGAAGCATACATTTTATAAAACAATTTCATTTTGATGTCACCCATGTATGCATTCAAATATATTTTATGGTCACACTATTTTTTAAAACAAAAGAGCTTTGGTTATTCCTGCAAGTGTGTGTGTGTGTGTATGTGTGTGTGTGTGTGTGTGAGTGTGTGTGTGTGTGTGTGTGTGTTTCTTGTTACCATCAAATTACAGGAAGTATTTTTAATCTATCCTGGGAAGTTGCCTGGCAACAACATTAGAGTCAATTGCATTGCAGGGTGCAATATGTACCCATGTTTAGATTGCTATTTATCTTCATTATAACTAAGTAATTTAAGTTGTCAAGTCTCTTGTGACTATTGGATATCTGTTAACTATACATTTAATGCTTGACTACACTGTGCTTCCAAAAAAGAAAAAAAGCAGCTGTAAATTTCTGTGTTGGGTTTAAACCTTATGGCAGACATAAGGCTACAATACGTCTTCATCTTCTTGGAATAACATTGTCTTTCTACCAAGTGTGTACTAAATGGACCTTACAGAGTAGTGAGGGGTGTGATTTATTCACAAATTCATACAGGATAAACAGTTTTATGACACTGAATCCAATTGCACCTTAGGGGATTGTTAAACCAAATGGCAACTGATTAAACTTAAAAAAAAAAAAAAGCGCAATATCCAAGTCTAGTAACCTCCACTTTAAAATGACATTAATCCAACTGAATCAGAATAGAGTATGCATTTTTAAGCAAATAAAAACTTTACCCAAACTTTCTTTTCTTCTTCCTATATAATGAACTCTGCATACTCAATATTCTCATAACTTTTTAGAATAAATAAGAATAGTCAAATGTGATTAATTATTTCCTCTTTACACCATTTAGTTATATCCTAACAACATTTATGATTTTAGATAGCATCTTCAGTTATAATTTGGTATATAACACCTGAAATTATAATACTGAGAAAAGATGCTTTATTATATACCCTATAAAAATGTTTTAATAAAGATATTAAATTCTGTCACATATTTTAAAGCACAATATTAAATAAATTAGAACTAAATTTGTTCTTATTTTTAATTTAATTTTATTTATTTTTTTATACAGCATGTTCTTATTAGTTATCCATTTTATACATATTAGTGTATATATGTCAATCCCAATCTCCCAATTCATCACACCACCACCACCCCCGGCCACTTTCCCCCCTTGGTGTCCATACATTTGTTCTCGACATCTGTGTCTCTGTCATTTTAAGAATGTTGTATAAACTGAATAATGCAGTATGTTTCCTTTTGGACTTGGCTTTTTTTCATTCAGCAATAAAATCCTAGGAGATTCAATAAGGTTGTTCCATGTATCAATAGTTTATTCTTCTTTATTACTAAGTATCCACATTAAAGCTGTACCTTGTTTGTTTACTTGCTCATTTATGGACCCTGGGTTAAACTATTATAAATAAAGCTGATATAGCATTCATGTAGAACTTGTTTGTTTGTTTTTATAAACTTAGGTCTTAATTTCTCTGATTAAATGCCTAAGATTTAATTGTTTGCTTGTATGGTAGTTGCATGTCTAGTTTTTAAAGTAACTGCCAAACATTTCCAGACAGACTGTACCATTTTACATTCCCACCAACAATGTATGAATGACTAATTCTGCTGTATACTCACCAGCATTTAGTTCTGTCACTGTTTTTCATTTTAGCCGTTCTGATAGGAGTGTAGTAATATAATTTGCATTTCTCTAATTGCTAATGATGTTCAGCATCTTTTTATGTGCTTATTTGCCATTTGTGTATAACTTTCAGTGAAATGTCTCTTAATGTCTCTGGCTCATGTTTTAATTGGATTGCTTGCTTTTTACTGCTGAGTTTTGAGAGTCCTTTATATATTTTAGATACTACCTCTTTGTCAGATAAGTGCTTTGCACATATTTTCTTTCACTTTCAAATTTCTCTTCCTCTTAATAGGTAATTTCAGAGAGCAAAGGTTTTTACTTTGGGTTAAGTCCAGTTTATCAATATTTTCTTTTATGGATCATCCTTTTAGCGTCAAACCTAAGAACTTTTTGAGTAGTTCTCGATTCCAAATATATTCATCTATATTTTTTTCTAAAAGTTTCATATAGTTTCATATTTTACATTTAAGACTATGATCCATTTAGAGTTAATTTTTGTTTAAGATATAAGACTTAAGTCAGAGTTAATTTTTTTTGCAGGGGTTACTGTGTATGTCCAATTGTTCAACCATTTGTTGAAAACCACTTTTTCCTCCATTTAATTGTTTTTACAACTTTGTAAAAAATTGGTAGGATATATCTATGTGGGTTATTTCTTGGCTATCTCTTCTATTCCATCGATCTATATGTCTATCCCTCTGCCAGTATAGCACAACTTTGATATTAAATACATATATATTAAATCTTGAAATCAGTGGACTGTTTTTTTCCACCTAATTGTTCTTTTTTCAAAATTGTTTTAGGCATTCTGGCTCTTTTGCCTTTCCTAATCAATTTTGGAATAGTATTATAGTAGTTCTCTCCACTTTTTTACATCTTTTTTTATTTCTTTCAATAGTTTTGTGTGATTTTTGTTATATAAATTCTGTGCATATCTTGTTGCACTTATACCTAAATATTTTTGAACTGTTATAAGTAGTATTTTTTTTTGTAACTAAAGACTATTTTTTTAGAAAAATGTAAGGCTCTCAAAATTGAGTGGAAGGTATAAAGATTTCCCATGTATCTGTTGCTCCCACACACGCATAACCTCCCCTATTATCAATGGTGTTGTATCTTTAACTTTAGTGTCCACATGCTAGTATATAGAAACATTATTTCTGTATGTTTATCTCGCATCATCAGAACTCACTTTTTCGTGCTACATTTTGTAGGTTTCTTGGTATTTTCTACATAAATAATCATATCATCTACAAATACAGTTTTATTTCATCCTTTATGTGCTTGCTAGTAGAAGTAAAATAGGCACCAGATATAGGGATTAGTTTGACTTGGTCCATGGGCTGCTTTATGAACTTTTAATCAGTGACTCATTATCCAGGGGGAAAAATCCAAGAGAGAGGTGGGTATGAGACAAAAGCATATAAACTGGGGAAAACAATAAATATAAAGATGGTTTAAAACAGAATTTTGGATGCAAACATATTGACTTATCTTTTGAGCTTAAATGGGCATGAAGGTGATTGTTTTATTGAGCCATTCCTTTGTTCCGTACACGTATATTAATATGAACAAAGTACCATGCTAGTTGCTGGGGATATAGAGGAAAAGAGCGCATTTCTTGCTCCCCATGAAATTCTTCTGTATTTTGGATAAGTTCAATAGAATATGAAAAGTGCTGTAATGAGTAAAGCAGAAGTGACAGTGGGCGATTTGATATTACTAACGCAAATAGTGTGATAAAAGATTAACGAGTGTAATAATCAATATAATAACAATAATTTTAAAACAGCCATCAATCCTTGAGGATTTTTATTTATTACGTCTGATTGAAGCTTTTAAATATGTAGGTTTTGGTATTTTGGATACAAGTGGTCTTCAAACTGCACTTTGAAAAATGCTTCTGAAGAGCAAGTTAATGAGTACATGCCAAGGAACATCTGTGTGTAAAAAAAAAAAAAGAGAGAGAGGAAAGACTAGCCAGAAATGACACAAATAAGTAGGCAAAGATACTGCTGGAAAACCACAGAATACAATGTCACAGAGATATTTTTATTATAATAGTGAAGGCTGGTATAAATTGCTACAGATATACCTTAATCTTTCATGAGTAGAGCCAATTAATTCTAGTTTCCTTTATGCTAAAGGAATAATTAATTACATAGTAGCAAAGTATGTAGCATGATACTGTAGCTTTGTTTCTCTCTGCCCCATCTGCCACCTTTTGCTTTCCTGCATGCTACATACTCCAATGAAACAAACAGCTATGATGTTTTCTTTTGAGGAAAAGATGCTTAAAATATGGATAACATACACACACGAAAATAAATAAAAAATAAAATAATAAAATATGGATAACATTCTTCCGTAAAAATGTGAATGTGACCTAAATAATGGGTGGGCATCTAGATAATTGCCAATAGAGTCAATTTCCTGCTGGTGGTCAAATGCAACAGTGTTCTTTCACAAAAATATGCAATGGAAAATTAGTCTTTTAAGATGTGTGAAACTTGATATTCTTTAAGTCTTTATGCTACAAATTCTTTGATTCCAAGCATTTATTTATAAAAGTGAATGACTATAAATGAATAGGTTTTTGGTCAAAGTTTTTCAATTTGGCAATGCATAAGAATCACCTGGAATACTTTTAAAAAGTAATGACAGACATGCTTCAGTCTGGAACAATTAACTAGAATTTTTTGGAATGGGAGCTAGCCATCAATATCTAAAAATATGTCCCAAATGAGTCTAAAATGCATCCATTTTTTAGATCCAAGAGTTGAAAATAAAGATTTACATTTTAGTCTTTTATTCTTTTACTCATTTCACATTTACTCTTCATTTTACTATATCAAGGAGTCATAGAATCAAAAATGTTGTTTAATACTAGTTATTATCTGGAGAAATTATTCTATAGAAAAAAACAGCAAAATAAACAAATAAACACAACCCAATAATTTACTTTACATTTAAATCTGGGCTAAGAAAATTAGTAGAGAGGAAATTATACTAACTAAATAAAAGTGTCCAGCTTAGATAATGTAAAGCTACAATTAGACTATATTTCTGCATAATATTTTTCTGTAGCATTTTTGGTTAACTATCTACTCATGATACCAATTTAATTATTTTTGTGAAACTTTGAGACATATTGTTAGCACACTCCACAAGCATATACCACTACCAACAAGCACACAGAGAAAAAAACAGATGGGTCTGTGTTGTGAAGGCACTCACCTTAAAACTGTGTTGTACATTTCAAGGGGAAGAAAACCAAGGACTTATTATGGTATTATAGTTACTGTGCACTGAATTGTAAATCCAAAAGGCCACTACACTTTTAAAATACAAGAGCTCAGTGCTACTTTGGTTGACTGTGCATAACAAGGCACAAATTTTACTGGAGGAACTTTCCTTGAATATAGTTTTAGAATATGTAACCTAAGCTTAATAATTCAGCTCAATAATCTTATTTTTTGGGCAATATACAGTTCTTAGGTGCATGGAGTAGTTTCTATTTTTCTGTGTTTACTTTCAAGCATGATTTTAAAATGTGTTGAATGTGCATTGGCTTAACTATTAAGACATTTTTCCTTATGAATGCTTAAACTGATTGGGAAAGATAAGTAAACCATGAATTGTATGATAGTAATAAAGATATTGTTAAAAATAAGCCAAAATGATCTTATTTTTCAGCTCTAAAATTTAGCAAGATTTTCTAATATGTGGGAAAGAAACTGTTTACAAACTCAAATTATAAATTTTATTATCTAACTTATTTGGAGTCTCTGTTTTCTGGAAGCCATTTATTATGTTCTATTTTTTTCTAATCTTACATCACTTTACTAAATTACTTAATGTCCCTATTTATCATCCAAAGATTATATTTTTTACTTCTCTTTTTTAAGCTCTTAGACATACTGTTTCTTGGCAAGAGAACACTGATAAAAGTGAGGAGGAAGGGACTCATGAATGTACTCCCACCTTATCCTTTAAATAGTGATACAATATTTTCTCTCATTACATATAATATTCCTTAAAAAATAAAATAGCACTCAGATATCTAATAATATTTAAGAGCCAGGAAAATATTCAGTGGCCTAGTATCAGTGAAGTACACAGCTTCTTTAAAGCAAGCAGTAACAACAGAATGGATTAAAAATAGCTAAACAATGTTTACGTATCTCATTTCCAAACACCAAATTTATCCAAGATATCTATTGTATTAGCATGCCTTGAAGAGCAAATGACAGATACCGTGACCAACAGTATATAACCAAATGGCTATGTATTCTTTGTTAATTGAGAAGTACGGAGGTATGCATCGACTGATTGATTCAGTGACTTTTTCATCCTTTTCTGTCATCCCATTACTTTCATTATCACGTTAGTGACCTCATCATCACATGGTGGCTGCTCAGCTCCAACTACTGAATGCTGTAAGGAGAATGCACACAGCAGTGAGGAAGAGTCTGAGAGCAAAGATGAGTTCTCTTCACAGGACCACCTCTTTCTTTATTCCAGGGAGAAAAGTCAATAAAATCTACAACGGACTTCATTTTATGTTTCATTTGGCCTCAACTGGGTAACATGCCCATCCCTATGCTCATTCCTGGCACAGTAGGACAAGATCACCATGATTAGTTTAGCCATTGTTTCCAGTTGGCAACACAGGCATTTTGCATGAGGCAATTCTTTATAGCGTAAGATCCCAGGATCCCTAAGCACTAAATGCTTGTACCTAATCATGACAGCCGACATCATTCTTCATACTTCCTGGAAGAACATTACTGCCATCTGTTGAGAACCAGTAATTAGAACATCCAGAGAATAAATGAATTTATTCTCTTGTTGCCAAGAGAATAAATTCATTTATTGTTTATCATGGGAAAGGGAAGATTGGTCTTGGGTAGGTGACCAACAGTATCTGCCATACCCTGGAAGGAAATAAATTAATGATTTGATTATGTCATATTTACTCATATATTTCCCCTTTAACAGATAACACAGAAGAAAATACATTAGTCCCAACTTCCATTTGCTAATTGTGGTTTATTGTTTCATCTCTCCAAACTTTAATTTTCTCATCTCTGAAATGATGGTTTTGGACTACATGATCTCTTGCATTGCTTCCAATCCTAAAGAACCTCAGGTGTTAGATATATTGTAATTGAGAGGTGATGCATATAATAATTTAGAGTTTTTCTATGAGATTCTGTAGTTTTCCACAAAAGGACACTTGGCAAAGCAATCTCTGAAGAGTAAATAAGAACATTATTTATCCCTTTGTACCAAATAAATTTAGAGAATACTTACCACGTGATTATAATTATAAGAAAAACAAGGTTAAATAAATGTTTTTTGTTTAAATTTACAGAAAGCTGGAAATATAATAATGCTTTCCCTGGGAAATTTGACCTTCTAAATTTCGTTAACTTCACATGTTTGTGTATATATGTGAATACTTTAAATAAGCTAATATTTTTTCTCAGTTAATTGTGGATTGAAGTACTTCACAATAGCAGTGAAACTTTAAAAACTTAAATCATCTATGCATCAAATTTATTTAGATTTTTAGTAATAAGATTATTTATACTATACAGGTTGTTTTCCCAGCAATGATAATTTTCTTCCAACAATTGTCATAGGAAAAAGAAATTTTGTCAACAGGTAAAATGTTCATTCAGTCATTCACTCACATATTTATTATATTTGTTATATTTATATTTATAATATATTTATCAATCAAATATTTACTGAATACTTAGTGCATATGCCAAAGACTGTGAGCCATTTGACTTCCCAACATCAACTGTTTTGCATGTCTAGCTCCTATATATTCTTTAAGACTCAGGTAAAGTGTCATTTGCTCTAAAAGCCTTCCCTCAATATCTTGCCCTTATTAAATATTCTCCTTTGTGGTTTTTGTTGCACTCTGTGCTCCTTAGGCTGTTAGGGTACTTACCACTTACTGAAATTACCTAATTACTTGCTCTTCCTCTATAAGACCATAACTTTTGTCTTGGTATCTCCAGTACCAAACCCTGTGCTTACCTTTTAGATACATCTTATTTCATAATCACCACAATCCTATAAGACAGGGTATTATTATCCTCAGTTTATTGGTAAGAAAACCAGGATATAAAGAGGATAGATCACTTATTCATTATACACTAATATGTAGCAGAACTTAGAGTAGAACCCAAATAAGCTTTGTTCCACAGCTGCTTTATAAATGCCAACTTTTTGACTGAATAAACTCAGCTACCAACTTGCTCAGTGAATATTGCTACTAGACATTATCAGCTACACACACAACTTTCTTTCATACAGAAATCAATGACATTTCTTCTCTCTAAAGAGATCAGAGAGGAGAATATTTTATTGTTCACATTCTGATTAGACACTTACTGTTAAAGCAGCAAGGAAAGCTTGGCATGATTATTATCCCGAGTTTCATGCTCAGTACCAATAAGATAAGCAGCAAATTTTTACTCTGCAAGTAAGTTTACTAGTGGTTTCTCATATGTTGAAACTTCTTTCTCTGGATTGAAATATTTTCAGACTGTAGTTATTTCACCCTCTTCAACTGTCTTTCATGTCATCCAAAAAGGCTCTTAAATAAAGCTCCTGAAAAGCCAAGATTGTCTTTGCTGACAGTTGCCCAATTATAAGAAATTTTACAGAGAAAACAAATTTTGAATACCCTGTCTCACAAAATGAGAAAAAAGAAAAAAGTTGTTAAGTGATTTAACAACCCCACATTCTGTAACTTCTAAATTATTCCTGGAAAATAGATACGCTTATTTATAAAAAATAAAAATGCCATGTGGTTAGTGCATGGATAGTATAGCCGTCATGGAATCAGAACTGGGATCATCTCTTTGTTTTACCACGTGAAAGTTCTACATCTTTGTGTTTGATGTCAGTCTTTCTGAGCTTCATTTTCTTATATGAAGTTCTAATCTCTTGTTCTATAACTAATTTTTGTTACTTATAACTAAAACTCTTAAGGTGCAGAACTGGTTTCATTTACCTGTTTATCAGTTAAGAAATACATATAAGGAAAATGTTGTGTGTATTGGTCCCAGATTTGTTTTGGACGTATATATTGGGCAGTGATTCAAAGTTTGGGTTGAAACTGGCATTCCAGAACATTTGCTATTTCTGTGTTGATGCAATCTTAAGTGTGTCCTCAAATGTATTTTTCTTTGCAGACTGAATTGATAAAATACACTGAATTGATAAAATAATATGTTATCTTATTTAGAAATGTTAAATGGATTTTATATATCACAATATAAAGCATTTCTGCTATTGTTATTTATTTCCCATAAATATTTGCCTAAATTAGACTATAATTACTAGCACACTACCCAACAATAAAATATAAAATAGGGCTTCCCTGGTGGCGCAGTGGTTGAGAGTCCGCCTGCCGATGCAGGGAACGCGGGTTTGTGCCCCGGTCCGGGAGGATCCCACATGCCGCGGAGTGGCTGGGCCTGTGAGCCATGGCCGCTGAGCCTGCGCGTCCGGAGCCTGTGCTCCGCATCGGGAGAGGCCACGGCAGTGAGAGGCCCGCATACCGCAAAAAAAATAATAATAATAAAAAAATAAAATAATATATATATATAAAAAATATTAGACCTTAAGCATATGAATTTAATTAACTTAAAAATAAATCTGAAAAAAAATAAATAAGTCTGTTTCTTAACTATAGTACTTAAGAAAATGTAAAAATTTCTTAACAGTAATACTCCAGAAAGTCATATGTGTATTTCTAAACTATGCAACAATAATGCTGTATTTAAAAAAAAAAAAAAAAAACAATTCTGGCTTACAGTGAAACTCACAAATCTATGAGTCAACTGTGGCTCTGCTGGATTCTGCTGGAATCAGTTCAGTGACTCTGCCTCACTCTGTGGTTCTGGGATCTCAACTGTATCCAAGTCTGTTTCATTGAGTCTGCTTCATGAGTCTGGAGCCTGGTTTAATGTTCAACTGTTAATGGAGTGAATGCTCTCTCACAGAGGATCCCAGGAGGACATAAGCCAAATCAAATTGCACAAGCACATTGAGGACTTCTATGCTCTTGTGTTCTTTCATGTGGCCAAAGCAAGTCACATGACCACACCCAGCATCATTGTTATGAGGAAGTATACTGTACCTTAAGAGGGAAAAGAGAAAAAGTGAATATTTACTAAATAATAATTCAATTAATCACATGAAACATTCATTTGGAAATAATATAGAATTTTGACAACCATATTTTGGGAGAAAAAACCCACAGCATTAGACATAACAAGTTGTGAAACATAATAATTTTATATTTAGATTCAATAGCTCCAGTGAGATTCGTCTTATAAGTTTCATGTTCTTTCCATATACTAGAGAGAAAAAATAAATCTTATGTTTAGAAATGAAGCCAAGGAGTTTATTAGTCATCAAGTTTCAATGATAGACAGTGTGTTTCAATGGAAAGATCTCTTAACTGGGAGGCAGTTCTTATTTAATTTCTATTATCTCCTTCTCTGATAAATCTAGGAGGCACATGTGTAAAGTTAGTTTCATGATTTGATGTCTAGGAACTGCTTTAAAAAATTATATTCATGCTTTAAAATACTGCTTCATTGCCACCAATACTGCTTTTCATATGAAAAGAAAGAGTCCTAATGAGCTAACTTCTCATTCCAAACTTTAAAATATATATGCAAAATGAAGTAATTGTTCTCATGTTGGAAATCATAGTACATTTCCTTTCCTAGAAGGATGATAAAATTAAAAATTATGCAGTAGGTATTGGTTTCTTTATCACATTTATGTTTTCTCTCCAAAGTATATATTCAAATCTAATTAAATACAAACTCATAAATAACATGGTGAAAGCTTCTGATTTTTTTCACATTTTTATGATAGAATTAGAACTCTAATATTTTAATAATATATTATTATTACAGTCTTCCTGCTACACTTATAAAAATGCTTTGCAAAAATCATTTAAGATAGATGTCTTGAATGTTTATATTATTGAAGGAGAAGGAAATTTCAGCAGCTGTGTCTGAATTATAAGCATCTATTCTGTCTTGCACCTAAGTTCCTTAACATTAATATCTTGAAACTACACTCTTACAGAATTTCATGATGCTAGTTCATGTTCCTACTTCGCAAAACAATAGGGCATTTTGTTATAGTGCATTTACAATATACACTTTCATTAAATTTGATTAGCTAAGGTCCAGCTTGCAGCTACAAATAACATCCACAGTATTTGATAAATAATGCAATAAGTATCATTAACTGCTCAATGTAATGGATGATCTACTTCTTTCCCCTTCTCTTGCTCAGCTATAATCTTTTGGGTTGCAGAAGACACACTACAGCTGCAGTAATAATGGGCTTGTTATTGAATCCATTAACTAAGTATTTTCCCATTTTATTGCACATTTTATATAAAATAACCGGATGACAACGTTTATAAATAATGTCATTGAACATTTGTTAAATAGATTTTTACTATGCTTCCTCCTTCAGTTGCCTCTCTGTATGTAGCTCATGGATTTATTTATAAATAGAAATAATTATAAATGCATAATATATAAATACATAACCTAAACATAAATATTTTCACAATTCCTTGAACTAAAAAAGTCAATATGATGTATTTATAAATATTATATATTTTATTCTAAATTGATAATAATAATATAGATATTACACATATGTGAAATATATATATATTTCTAACTAATATTGCAATCCATATGTGAGTGTGTACATATATATATACACTCATATATATAGTAATATATATGTACACACTCATGCATGGATAGCAATAATAGTAAGAAAAAGGAGGATGCCCTGAATATTAACTTCTGTGAATCTTGAATTCAAAAGATGCACAGTCATTAACTCTGGGGTGATTAGGACTAGCAAGTATGTAGGCAGTAAAATTTTTATTGCTATGGACTCATCATCATTTGAAAATTCATCAAGACATGAAATAATTAATTCAGACAACTATTTATATTCTGTTTTTGGAGTCTGTTAGAAGGGAGAGAAGCTCACTATAGTGCCTGAAATATTGACATTAGATATGTAATATATATAAAATTGTACCAATATTTAAGCAATTTATATAAAAGGAGGAACAAATATGACAAATTATATCCATGCAACTCGCTTAAAATTTTAATCATTTGCTAGTTTAGACTTCTGAGATGAATATTATGTAAAGCGTTATGTTTAATTAGTCAGCTATGCAAACACAATAGCTAAATTGAGCATTGTATGAATATATTTGTACTATGTATTTAAAAATTCAGTAGAAGAAGAGAATTCCTATGAACACTTTGCATATACAATGATGTAATCCAATTTTTAGTAATATTTTACTGAGGTCCACCGAGATCTTTTAATAATTATCTTTATTCTGTAGTGATTTTTTCCTTTGAGAATAGTAGTCCAAAATATTAAGTTGTTTGAGTTTAAGCGATTTCTTATAAATTTTGCCCTTAGTCACCACATGGAACAAACTTTGAAATAAGCAGAAATAATGTAATTGCAAAGGAGACAAATAAGCTACGTATACAATTCTGTTTCACTATGTGCACCTGAGGTGATCTTTCAAAATAAAATACGTTTCACTGTGATGGTGAAGTCCTGAGAATGAACAGACAGAGACTTCTCCACACAGGACCAGGAAGCTCATTCATCAGTGAGCACTATCTCTATTTGCCAGTGACTAGAAACATAGGGATCAAAGGCAGGTCCCATATCTTCAGGATTGTACTGTATAGTGGAAGGAAATAGGCAAATGCAATATTCTTCCTAGCTACACTCCGTTCTGTGAGGACAGGCCATGCAGCCATCTGTTTTTTTCTCCACCATATCCCTTGCATTCCCTGGAACTAGCACAATACTTTGTACATAGCTGATTCTCCAAAATAAGTATTGATGGATAAGAGTGATGATGTTCTTAGTACACAATTGAGAGAGAGCACATAGGATGCACACCTAGGCCATAGTGGAAGATAGAAAAAGACACTGTGGGGAGGTGCCATCTCGCTTTAATTTTCAGCCATGTGGAGGAACTAGCCAAGTGAATGAAAGGAGCTGGGCAAGACAGATATGAGTAGAGAGGACACGGCATACAGGCAGGAGGAGCAGCAGATGAACAGGTCCAACCCCACAAAGTTCCTGGTACATTTTAAGTAATGTCCTGTGGCTGGAGTGTACTGTGCCTAGTCGTGAGCAGCAAGATGTGAGACGGGCAATATGTGATGGCTCTGATCACGAAAAGTCATACATGCCATGCATGAGCCATTCAATTTTAACTTACATGATGAGGAATCCATGCAAGACTTTAAGAAAGAGAGCTTCAGACTAATATTCTCTTTTTATAAAATCACTCTGATCCAATTGGAGGGGAGGAGTTGAGATAAGCAACTAGCTAGGAGTCTGTTGTACTAATTGTGACATGAACGTGACATAACAAGAACAGGGCTCACAATAAAGGACAGATAAGGTGTATATAGACGGATTTGAAAGTTATAATTTAAGAGGTGGAAGGAATAGAATTTACTCTCAAGAAAACATTTCAGTATGAAAAAGTCCAAAATGAACTGAAATACATATATTACTTTATTATTATTAATTTCATTTCATTCTTATTTTAATTTTTTAGATCGTCATGCCAATCGCCAGTTAAAAATTATGTAACTCTCTGCCAGATCCATTGCTTCAGCACCTACTGTGTAAGACATGTTGTGCCATGCTGTGGAATACTGTAGGAAACTACACAGAAAACATTAAAACATTTTCTCTAGTTGTATTTTAAATGGTAACATACAATTTTCAAAGTATTTTTGTAACTAGACATGGGGAAAGACTAGTGTGGCAGTACCTGGGAAAAAGAACAGGCAGTTAAGATAAATTAAGTGAATTTAAAAAACTGTTAAAAATTGACAGTATGAATCAACTGTCTAAAAGAGAGCAGATTACTGAGTAGAGCCATTGACAGGTATCTATACTGGCAGGGGAGCAGGTTGTGAGAAGCAGCAAGGAAGAGGCCACAGGAAAAGGGCGTAGCAGCTATAAATGTACACGGAGGCTGAGATTCTGTCCTACCCAGAGTGCTGGTCATTAAACAGGAAGCCAGTTCTATGCTAATCTGATTAATGTGGCTGACATCTTGATTATGCTGATATAGAAAGGAAAGGAGAATCTGTAAATATTTGTTACACTTCACTGTAAATTGGATAAAGGAGAGCAATTAAGTAAATCTTATTCTCTTAAATGCAGAAGATTTTCACAGTTTATATTTGATTTCTTGCCCCTTCACATACTAGCTTGTAAATCTGGGCAAGACGTTTGATCTCCTTTAAGCTTCATCCTAAAATAATAATGATAGGGCAGACCTTATTTTATTCTCATGAGGATTAAATGAAATAATACATATACATGGCTTAGCACTTAGTATTGATATAATGTTTAGATTTAGTCTTATCATGATTTTTCATCCATTTACTATTTTAGGTGCTGAAGAGACAGCTTGATTAAGACAAAAATCTATGCCCTCATGGAACTTACCTTCTGCTGAATAAAATCATCATAGCCATTACCTTATTTTAGCATTCATAACGATTTTCATCTCTGAAATTCTATATACAGTATTCCAAAGTACATAGAATTATTGCTTAGGCAATAATTCCACAAAGCAGAACAGTTCTGTTCTTTCTGTTAAAAACTGTAAAAACAGTAAGTCTTTTTAACTAAGAGAAAGAGAAGTTAGATAAAACAGCATTTCAGAAAATTGGTGAATTTCTTCAATTTTTTTCAATATATCCAATATCAGTGAAACCTTCTGCAGTGGCTCTATTTCTTAGCATTTTCTACTTTACAGGAAGAATGTGAATTGTGATGTAGATGAAGAATTATTAAACAGAACAGACAAACATATTCTAGTGTTATAGCACATTAGTCAGTGTTATCACAAAAAAGGAAGAAAAATGAATCATGTAAGAAATAATTGTACTAGGTTTATTCATTTCTAGTCTTTGACCCATTCAACAATACCCAGGAAACCAACACATTCAGAAGTCACTGAGTAAAAGATTAGAATAATACTTGGCTGCGCTATTCCCTCCTCCAAAATGCCCACTTTGAGCCCTCACACATTTTTACATGCAGTGAATCAGTCATTTGTTTATGAATTTGCCTTGGGATGTTAAAGGAGTACATTTAAAATGAACTCCTTATGCTAAGTCAGGGAAAATGTAGTTCTGGATTAGAGAATGCCAGAATGGGAAAAAGATACAATGACAGAGATAAGATCATTGAAAATTGTAGTAGGAATGAGCAAGCTTTAAATCATGGTGGTTGAAAGTATAATTTTAATTAATTTTACCTATTTTAAACAAAAGGAAGCCCATTATTTCATATAGATTATATAGGTTACCCCTAGAATGCTTAAAGCAGACAATTTTTTCATTCCTTCATTCAGTGAATCTTTAATGCTAACTAAGTGCCACTTACCATTCTAAGCAATCTTGCTTTTGAGTCACAAGATACCTGCTGATATTATTTACTACCGTTTATCTTAAAATGATGGGAGGATAAATCTGGAAAGAATGTAGATATCTAAAAACAGTAAATTATGTTTATTGTTTCTTTTAACAAAAACATTACACATTCATTGTAGAAAAATCTGAAAATAAAGGCTAAAGAGCAGAGGGAAATATATGAATTCTACCAATGTCAGTACGTTAAGGTTATATCCCTCCCTCCAGTTTCTCTCTACGTAGATAGATAGATGATAGATAGATACACACAATTATCTATCTATATATATACACAATTATATATATACACACACACACAATTATGTATAGGTATAATGAGATCATATGGAAAATGTATGTAATTTGCTTTCTCACTTAAAGATAGATACTATAGCTAATCCATGCTGAATGTAAATATTCATGCAACTCTATTTGGGCAAATGTGCCCCAAAAATGTTACTTCTCTAATTTAACTAACCTCTGCATTGTAGGGTTATAAAGTTTTTCCAGGCTTTCTTCAGTTTTAATAGTGCAGCAGTGAATATTCTTGTAGAAAAGCTTTGCTCGAATTCTTAATTAGCCTCTCAGGATGTTCACTTGGAAATAGAATTAATGAGTCAAATGGTACATACAAGTTTAAGACATTGGTTCAAATTGTTAATTTATATCCAGAAGATATAAATAATGAAAAAAGAGTATTTCCCAGAAATTTTGTCAACATTGTAAAATAGCATTGTCAATCTGACAGTGGAAATGATCTTGAACATGTGTGCTAATTTGCAGCTTTTGAATCACTCTCAATATAGATCATCCTTTCATATTCGATGGGGTTGATATCTCTCGCCATCTGAAATACATGTGTGTGGGCCACAGATAGATAATCACATTAACTATTCATGTCCTACTTATCCTTTTCCTGTTGGGTTAGTAAAGAGTTTCTTAAAGACTCATAAGCTATTTTATAGTTCTAAATTTGTGGTTATTTCCCCCATTTTTCTTATGACCCATTTTTGTTTCTATTTACTATGTGTAGTATGGCCTCTCCCATTTAGTCATTCTACAAATATTTATTTAGATCCTAGTATATTTTGCAAATTGTTCTAGTCACAGGGAAATATGGCAGTGTACAGAAATGTCTTCTTTCTAACTCAAAAATTACATTATATGAAATACAATTCTGATTTATTTTTTAAATTATCGTATACAAATTTAGGGTTAGGGGAATAATATAACATGGAGATATAATTTTACTTTTCAAATTAATTACATAGTAATCTCAGAACAATTTCCTTTAATTTTAAATTTATTTGCAGTCATTTAATGAAAACTTTATAATAAATGAGGGTGTTCATTCACTTTTCATATTTTCCATTGATCTGCATTTATATCTCTCACTTCAAAACATCATACATTTTGTCTTTTTTTAAAAGTAACACTGCTAGAAGTATATTTATTGTTCTATGAGTAGAACATATTCCAGAAATTTTAACATGTGATGTTCTCGTTGTTAATGTCAATCTTGATTTTCTTTTTGCTTCAAGATTTATGTGAGTTTGTTGCTGTTAATTTCTGGTTGTATTATTTAGCTTAAATTTAAAAAAATAAAATTTGAAAATAGAAATAACTATATAAAGTTACACAAATATTCTGATTCTGTAGAGTGCCAAAATGATAGTTCAACAGAAGTCTGTCAAATGTTAACTTATGTTTGTGCAAATTTCTCTTCCATCTCTGAAAATTCTAAAACTTTAGGAAACAGATTTACCAGGATAACTATAATGAAAAAAGAGAAACCAACTTGGACTATTAAGACCAATTATACTCAACCTAATACCAGTAGGCACCACACCTACTCAAATCTTGTTTTTCTGTCATGTTTTTATATTTTTGAGGTGGTATAAAAGGAGTTTCCCTGCAGCTCAGTAAATGACAAAACAGCAATTTTGCATAGAATCTCTATGAAATTTCCCCATTCTGTCTCTATTATTAACTGTAGTAGTGAATGCAACACACTGAATGCACTAGTCTTTTGTATTTCCTATTTCTGTGTCTCCATATGCAAGGCACTTGAAAAGGGGGCTTAGAAATATTAGTTTATTCTCTGAAATAAGACAGCACTCACTCTCTTCCTTATACTACTCATGAGAAATCATAATTGAATGACAAAAACAACACTTAAAAGAATTTATTTTATCTGTAAGGGAGATATTCTGGCAGTAGGGAATTCTAAACATAGGAAACTATTGTCAAGATAAGTGGATTATAATTCCTAGCACCGAAAAATACAATTGTTGTCCCCTTAGTTATCATGTCGTAGAGATATTTGTTTACAAGTTCCAGTGCATCCTTACGAAGGTCTATGTTCAAAATGTTACTACACATAACACCAATGTCTTTGAATATCTATGCTTATGCAAATATCTTATGTATATATCTTTTGTGTGTGTTTATTTATGAATGCTTATATATAAGTGAAAAGAATGACAGCAATTATACAAGGGGTGAGACTGAGGAATTAGGATTATTTTGTTATTATAAGATACTCACACTACCCATGAATGGTATAGTTTAGAAATGGTTATTTGGAAGTGAACTTGGATTAGCTATAAATGTATATTGCAAACTCTAAGGCAACCACTTAAAAAAAAAAGTAAAAAAGAGACATATAGCCAATTTGCTAAGAAAGGAATAGAATCATATCAAATGCTCAGCTGGAATCACAAAAGGCAGAAAAAGAGTGGAAGACAACAATAGGAACAAAGACAAGGGCAAAAACAAAATGATAAAGAATATGGTAGATATTAATCCAACTATATCAAAAATCACTTTAGCCAATGGTCTAAATGCACCAATTAAAAGACCAAGATTGTCAGAATGAATCAAAAATAAGACCCAACCATATGTTGTCAATAAGAAACCCACTTTAAATATAAAGACAAATATAGATTAAAAGTAAATGGGTGGACGGTCAGAATGGCCATCATCAAAAAATCTACAAACAGCAAATGCTGGAGAGGGTGTGGTGAAAAGGGAACCCTCCTGCACTGTTGGTGGGAATGTAAATTGATACAGCCACTATGGAGAACAGTATGGAGGTTCCTTAAAAAACTAAAAATAGAACTACCTTACGACCCAGCAATCCCACTGCTGGGCATAAACCCTGAGAAAACCATAATTCAGAAAGAGTCATGTACCAAAATAAAGTATTTTTAAATTAAATTGTGTACATTGTTCCTTATACATAATTCTATTGCACACTTAATAGGCTACATTATAGTACAAACATAACATTTTTATGTACTGTGAAACCAAAAAATTCGTATCACTCACTTCATTGTAATATTTGCTTTATTGTGGTGGTCTGCAATAGAACCTAAGGTATCCCTGAGGTATAATTGTAAACAGTTATTGGAATGGCCAAAATCTAGAACACTGACAACACCAAATGCTAACAAGGATGTGGAGCAATAGGAACATTCATTCATTGCTGATGGGGATGTAAAATGGTAGTCACTTTGGAAGACTGTCTGGTGGCTTCTTACAAACTAAACATACTCTTGCCATGCAATCTGGCAAATACCCAGTAAATATTCCTTGGTATTTACTCAAATGAGTTGAAAATGTATGTTCACACAAAAGCATGTACATGGTTATTTATAGCAGCTTTATGCACAATTGCCAGAAACTTGGAAGCAACCAAAATGTCCTTCAGCAGATGAATGATAAATAAACTGTGGTACATCCAGACAACAATAGATTACTCAGCACTAAAAAAGAAATGAGCTATCAAGCCATGAAAAGATATAGAGGAATCTTACGTGCATATTACTAAGTGAAAGAAGGTAATCTGAAAGGATTATATACTGTATGATTCCAACCATATGACATTGTGGAAAAGGCAAAATTATGGAGACAGTAAAAGATTAGTGGTCGTCAGGAATTGGGACTGTGTGGAATGAATAGGTGAAGTACAGAGAATTTGGGGGGCTGTGAAAATACTCTGCATGATACCATAATGATAGATATGTATCTACAACATATCTATCAACACCAAGAGTGAATCCTACTAAACTGTGGACTTGGTGATGAACTGTGTCAGTGTAAATTCATCAACTGTAGCAAACATACCACTCTGGTCAGGGATGTTGATAATAGGGGAAGCTATAAATGTGGGGGAGCAGGAGGCATTTGGGAAATCTCTGTACCTTCCCTTCAGTTTTGCTATGAAACTAAAAATGCCTTAAAACAATAGTCTTAATTTTTAAAATGTTATCACATCTGCAGTGGAGGCTTTATTAATTCATGCCTACAATACTAAACTAGTTTTATTTTTAATATCCTTAATAATTATAGTTTCTACTATTATGAGTAGTAAGACTTCACTAGTGTACCATGAAACAGAAAACTTCACAAAATCTGAATGTGTGCTCCGTTTTCTTCTTGAAGGGCATGTGCATGGTGAAAAATGAGCTGTAGAGCCAGAAATGCCTCATTTCTAATCTCAGTTTGGTAACTTGCTTAACTGGGGTTAATTCCCTTATATATAAAAAATGGAATAAATAGTAAGATATCTGTAAAGAATGTAATACATATAAAGCCAACCAAATATCTTCTTGCTAATAGTAAGTATATAATAAACGGCAACTGCTGTTGTTGCTTTTATTATTTAAACTCATCAGAGAATATAATCCCCTTTAAGTGACTGTGGAGTCTCTGTTCTCTTTATAGTGCTGTGGCTGGCACCTATTAGGTATACAATAAAATCACGTGAGTGCTAGATATATTATGTGTGGTTACAAAATTATCCTTACCACATCATCATTTTCAGCACACTCTTCCAGAGATCAAGTTCCTTCATCTGTGAGTTAAATTCAAATCCTTCGCATGAAATTTAAGCACTCTGTAATCTGGCTTCAGTACACTATTTATTCTTACTTTACACCACTGAAACCTGCACTAGATCCTAATGCAGCTCTCATTTTTTTCATATGTATTCTTTGCCATATCTTTTCTACCTTTTCCACAAAAAGCAGAATAATCTTGACATAGTTCCTCAATGGTAGGGTGATAGAGTTTTTTATTTTTATGTCATCACAACCTAACACGATGAAACCTACTAAAAACTCAAACTGAATTTGTTGAATGCATGAATGAAATTTACAACTATATAAACAAGTAGTTGTCAATGGAAGACTTCACTGAATAAATTAATAACAAGATTTTAAAAAGAAGGTCACTGGAAGTGGGACAGAAGGGAAGCAGAATAAGTAACTTTAATAGCTTTGATGTTGTTCAATAGTTATTATCCATAAAAGAAGCTTATTTATTGACTCCCTCACTATGATTTTTCTCAGCTATTCAAATCTGCTCTACTATAGTTCATTAACTCCACGCACAATAGAGAACTCTTATCACTTCCAAAAATACTATTTTTTTGTGTGATGGCATTTCCACCTATAATCAGTATTTAGTCTGAAAATACACGGAAACATTATACATTTGTTCTTTGATCTATATATGGGGAAGAAATAAAACAAAACAAAAGTTCAACATGAAGTATATATAATAAGAATGGTATAGATTTAGTCTGGTCTGTTACACTTTCATGGTCTCCAGCACTGTACAATCATGATAAATGCTCACAATAGGATCAGTCCCAGACTGATGTTTGAATCCTTAAAGCTGAGTCAATTTTGTTAAACAAAGTTTAAAGAGTTGAACACATTTAGCTTAGAAATGTTACAGTGTAAATAAAAATGGTGTAATCACACACATTCCAGATCTGCTGCCTCTTCAATCTTAGTACTATTAGTTACTAACATGAACAATGTTCTTAATATCTCTTGGCCTCAGACTTCTCATCATTTATAAAGGTATAATAAAGCATAGTGTTTAGTTTTACTGTGAATATTAAATGAGCTAACATATGAAAATACTGTTGACAACCAGAAGTTATATAAATAATCATTGCCTCTTCTTGCCTTTTATGGTAATTTTATTATGATAATTGGTTATTCATATCAAATATGTGTGTATTTAATTTCATTTATAATTCAATAACTTCCAAAATGTAGTATGAGTTTGTTTAGTAATATAGCTATTCCATCATTTAAACTGCATGTTTGTTGAGAATCTACAACATGCAAATTGATGTGTTGGGTGTGATAACTCTAGTAACAGAAGAAAAATTTGGTACTAAACACAAGGCAGAGGAAAAGTTATAATAAGAAATTACAGTTAATGCAAGCTATTGTAATTGAATGTAAAATCATCTGAAATAAATGGCAAGTCACAGTTTATCAGACATAATTGATTAAATGCAATACTCCATTGTCTAGCTCTTTTGTTTTGGATTGCCACTACGTAAGGAATTACCATTTACAAATATAAAATACTTCACGTAGACTTGGGCTGTCTATCCATAAAAACTTTTAGAGCAGAAATATGTGCTATTCTTTCAGTAGATGGACTGCATAATTCATCATTTCTCTAATAATATACTAACAAGAAACTGCCATTGTTTTTTTATTTATACCCTGTATATAATAGGTAAGAGTAGAATATGTGATTTTAAAGTATTAGTTTTGTTAGATATTAATTGCTTTTTTTCCCTTTAATAAGTAGGAGACATATTATAGGATTAAGATACTCCAGGGTGTGTTTTATTGATCCACTAATACATGATTTGGGTGGGTAAAGCACTTAGCCTTTAGGTTTGTAGCTCATAATGTACCCTAGGCATGAATAAATGGAATAATAAAATGTACCCTGGAGTGTCTTGATGTCATATTAAAAATAATAAAACACATGAACTGATATATTCTGAATTCAAAAAAAGAAGAGGTTAGCTATGCAAACATTCAGTACTCTGAATTGAATTAAATTGACACTTTGTAAAAGCCTAACAATATGGTTACTGTACATAAAATTTTATTCTACTCATTGTATTTTGGTAAATTTGTTTTCTAAAAACCATTTAATGGACTTGAAACAAAATCTTATGTATCTTTGAAAAGCCCAAAGGCAAACATTGAATACTTAAGTTCAGAGGTATTCTACAGAAACATTCTTAACACCTCAGCTTTCCAAAAGAATGTTTCTTTCATGATGTATTATATTAAGTTCTAGGTCTTGTTCTCAACTCTGGGTTAATTTATTTTTATTTGATTCACTTTAAACTGTATTGCATACTTTCAACATGACAAAAAGTAGGCCAGGAACTGTGCCAAGTACCGAGGATGTAAAGATGAATAAAATACTTTCCTCACCTTTAATTATTCACAGTCAAGTAGAGGAAAACGATGTGTAAGTAATTTCATACAAAGAGAAAAGTGTTATAATTCAGAGTCCTGTCTAATTCTACCTTCAGAATAGAGAGGAAGGCTTCATGAAAAACACATTATAAAAACAAACTTAAAGGATTTAAAAACAAGGGAAAAGGAAGTAGGAACGCTGATGAGGTGTCACCATCACCGAATGAGAAATGTTCTGTGACCTGCTCAGAGTTTTGGACTTCTCCCTAAAGGCAACAGAAGACTACCAAATGCTTCTGTTGTTGTTTTATTTATTTTTTTACGAAGGGAATCATAAGAGCAAATTTATCTTTCAGAAACCTCCCTCCAGCAGCAGTATGGAAGATTGACTGTCCTGGAGTGAGGTAATTACCAAAGTTTAAGTGAGAGATGATGAGGGACCAGAGAGAGTGGGAAGGAAATGAAAGGCAGAATGTGAGAGAAACGTCTGAGTTAAAGCTTTCCCCCTTCATAATGACACGAGTGGACAGGGAGTCTTAGTGACTATAAAGATTTAGGATGTGGAGGTAAAGGGCAGGAAGGAAAGGAAGCAGACTTCTGGAACATTTATTCCTCTTTAACTGGAGCAGTAACTACTACTAGCCCAAGGGGAGTAAGCACCTTTAGAAATTTTATTAATCTTGAAAGTCTCAGTGTAAATTTTATTTCCTACAGGAAATGTTTCCTGAGACAGCTGCTCTAAGATCCTAGTGTGTGTGTGTGTGTGTGTGTGTGTGTGTCTCTTTCTCTCTCACACACACAAATTTGCATAATTTTGTGAAGGCAGTTTGACACGCTATTGAAAGGGACTGCCCTCCCACAATAAAGTAGTAAAGTTTGAGAAAACAGGAAACCTGTCTTATTTATCTTAGTATTTCTAGGACTTAGCACAATGCATTTAGTGCTAGGATATAGTCAATACTACTGAAATAAATGTACCTGAGGAATTATGCATGCATATTGACTCAGAGAACTTTCGGTGATTAAACAGAAAAAACAAAACAAAAACAAGCAGCAAAACAAAAACTGAGGAGCAGTAGAGCTTCTTTACTGAGTGATGAGAATCATAGATATTTTGCCCTCAGTACTCTATGCTGCCTGTATATTTAGTCAAGGTGCTTCCTTTGTTAGCACCCATCTATTCTTTTCCATTACTTTCTAAAGAAGATTCAACTCCCTTCGTAGAAACAAAGTCATTCAAGATCTGGTAACTGCTTATATCTGGAAGCTCATTGAACTCATCACTAGATAAGTTTTCACATATAACATATGGTTTAATTATACTGGTTTAATTATACTAAATGCTTGCATTTTTCTTACTCATCATGATTACTCTCTCCCTTATGTTTTGTACATGTTGCTTTCTCAAGTTGAAAATTTCTATTTATCTTTCAAGTCTGTGTTCAAGTTATCACACCCTGGTGGAAGACTTCCCTGTTACTACCTGCCTGAATGAAATGTTCTGCTTTTTGTTCTTTTTGTTTTGTGTCATTATTCTAAGATCTAATACACTATATCATTACCCCCTCACTTTTGACTGTAAAGGGCACCTCACTTTTAGCTCAGTAAATGTTACAAAGTTGACACTCAGTAATCACTTCTTAATAAATGGGAAACTGTTTCTTATTGATGCCCTGATTCAACTGATTTCTAATAAAGCAGTAATTTGTGCTACTCCTGTTTTCTAAAAATGAAATAGTAAATACAAAAGAATAATGCACTAAAAAAAATTTGAGTTAGGACACAAAAATTAGAAGAGGAAGAAGAAGCTATTAAGGATCCAGAATGATACTGATTAGCAATCTAGTCCTGCCAAGATCAGGGAAAATAGTACTAAATCTATGTTCACAAAGTGAATTAAATACCATAAAAGAATCTAAAAGATGAAGAGTCTATTGAAGTTTAAAAAGAGATAGCTCTTTAAATTCAACAGCAGGCATTTGTACTTATTTTTCAAATCAGCAAGAAAAAATGCATTATGTAAGATGAGACTACAGAAATTCATAAAACACTCTATTTTATACTTTGTCAGTGTTCTGGAAAAGGGTAATATGTGACTTTATTTTATGTAAGGTGAATTCCAAAGGAACATGGAAATCATCAACTTATAATTATAGCAGAAAGGAGAAAGGAAGTGTTTGTTCTTAGAACCATATGTAATTCTTGTCCTGTTAACATGTTGCTCTGATTAAATATGTATTGTACCACCCACTGTTGCCACAAATACTTGACAATATTGGACAAACTACCTTAAACTGAATAGTAAATTGTTGAAAGTAAAAGAAGAAATGAAAGGGAAATTTGCAGGTGTCGTAAACAGAGAAGGAACTTGTGGCTAGCACAGTAACCTTTTGAACTGATACAGTTGAAGCTGGTAGCCAGGTATGATACCACAGTCAGATGTACTTCCTGAATGAGCTGGACTTTTAAAGTCCAGAATAGAATGGAGAAAAGGGCTTCTGATGGAGAGGATCTTGTAAGTGGACCGCAGGAAAGAAGCAAGAAAGTTTAACTCTCCTCAGGGATCTTTCTAGGGAAAACAAATATGCTGTGAAAACCTGAAAACAAAAGTTCAGAACATTTTCTGGGCACAGAGTTCTAATTTACATATATACATATATATATATTATATATACATATCTATCTATATATATGTATATATACACACACATATGTAAATTACATACATATACTATAGCCAACAGATAAACAGCAAAAATAACAATGAAATGAATAACAACGTTGACAAACTGGTCTTCATTTAGTGAAACCCCTGAAATTCAGGAGAGAAACAAATGCAAAATGAATCTGAAGAGGACCACTGCTGTATCCCCCAAGTTCATGCAACTATACAACACTATGAAAGATTCACAACAAAAATGTCCAAATCAAAAGGTAGAATGAGATTAAAGCATAAGGGAAGAAGGACTATACCCTCTAAAATCATAGACCAGTTTGAAAGAGACTATGAAATCAGGAAACATAAAATGGTTAAAGGAATAAAAGGAAAACTAAAACCCACATATAATGACAGAACAATTGGGTTTGGAGAGAAAGGAACACATCTGAAAAACAATCAACTAGAACTTTCAGCAAAGATATATATAGTCAATAAAATAAAACCTTAATTGATAGGTTAAACAGCAGATTAGACACATCTAAATAGAATATTTAAATGTAATTCCGATTTTAGAGAATATAAAATATTCAGCATTGAGGACAGAAAAATATAGGGAAAAACAGTTAGGAAATACAGAAAATAGAATTAGAAGTGCCAACATATAAGTAAAGGAATTTCCAAAAAGAGATAATGTGTGAGAAGCAATATTTAATGTTATAATTACAGAGTTCCCCAGGATAGATAAAGTCATAAATTCTCAGGTTGAAGAATCAAATATTATCCTGACCAGAAAACAAAGACAATAGAGCCACATCTAAACAAATTATAATAAAACTGAAAAACATGTAAAATAAGAGAAAATTAAAGAGAAATTATATATTATTTTAAAAGGTATTAGAATTTTAACAACAGCTGACTTCTCATTAAATAGAATCCTTAAAACCCAGTATCTCCAAATGTCTGAAGGAAAGTGACTCTGGAATTCTGTATCAAGAAGACAGTGGAGAGGAGAGAAGTTCTCTTTCCTTTGGTAGTTTACTGACTAGTGGAAGGGAGTTAAGAGCACACAGTGTTCTTCCCAGCTAAAGCTAAGCTCAGTGAAGACAGGAATATATTTGTCTATTTTTTGTGCCCTTGTATCCACTGCAAGCTGTGGGACTAACATGTGCCTTATTGGTAGTTGATTCTCAGAAATAAGTATTAAAGAGAAGAAGAGGAAAAAAGAAGAGAGTAAGGTCAAAATATTTTCAAGAAAAGGTCCAAAAATTATAACAAGATCCTCATTTAAAAGCCATGTAAATTTGTACTTTACTTGGAAATAATTAACCCAGAAAGATAAAGATGAACACAAAGCAATGGTAAGCAAATAAATTAGTAAACACTTTGGCTACAAAATAAGAAAAAAAGCAACAACCAAAACAACCATAGTGATTAATAGCAGGACATTTATAAGCAAGGTGTCACTTTAATACCAACCTATATGAAAGATGTGGTTCTTCTGGTTCTTTGGTTCTTGGAATGTGCTAGAGCAGGGAGAGATACCGAAGTAACTTTAGATTTAGTTGAATACAATTTGCAAATTGCCATTTACTAATCACTAAAGTGATAGAGAATATATAACTCCCAAGTCAACAAAGAGAAAACAAAATGTGGAGATGGAGGATGGTGACTACATAGTGACCACACACAAGTAGACCCCAGGCTGGTTGGGACCAGAAGGTTGAGATTCTGGAGATATCACCCTGATACTTCACCACCAACCAATCAGAAGAAAGTCACACACCCTGCAGCCCTCAAGACCTCACCATAAATTTTGCCTTTAAAAACTCTTCTCTGGAAGCCATCAAGGAGTTTCGGTCTTTTGAGCATGAGCTACCCTTATCCTTGCTTGATGTCCTGCAATAAAATTTTCTGTGCCCCAAACTCTGATGTTTCAGTTTGGTTGTCCTCACTGTGTGTCAGGCACACAAACTTGGGTTTGACAACAAGATGGCTATTATCAAAAAGTCAAAAGATAATAAGTGTTGGCAAGGTAAGGAAAAAAGGAAATCTTTGTGCACTGTTGGTGGGAATGTAAATTGGTATAGTCATTATGAAAAACAGTATGAAAATTCCTTAGGAAGTTAAAAATAGAGCTAGCATATGATTCAGAAATTCTACTTCTGATTATATATCCCAAAGATACAAAACCATTCTCTTGAAAAGATACCTATACTTCCATGTTGATTGTAATATGATTCACAATATCCAGTACATGGAAACAATCTAAGTGTCCATCAACAAATGAATAAAGAAAAATGTGATATGTGTGTGCTTATGTGCATGTGTGTGTGCACACATACAATGAAACAGGACATAATATACAATAAAATATTATTCAGCCTTAAAAAAGTAGGAAATCCTGTCATTTTCAGCAACATATATAAACCTGGAGGACATTTTGACAAGTAAAATAAGCTAGGCACAAAAAGACAAATACTGTATAATTTCACTTATATGTGGAAGCTAAAAACATCAAACCCATACAAGTAGAAAGTAGAATGGTGGTTACAAGGAAATGGGGATCATAGGGAGATATTAGTCAAAAGGTACAAATTTTCCATTAAGCAGCATGAATAAGTTCTGGAGATCTAATGTACCAAGTGGTAACCACAGTTAACAATACTGTTTTTGTTTACCTAAAATTTGCTAAGAGAGTAGATCTTAAATGTTCTCATCACAAAAAGAAAAAAATAACTGTGTGAGTTTATGGATATGTTAATTAGCTTGATTGTGGTAATCATTTAACAATGTATATGTACATCAAAACATCACATTGGAAATCTTAAATATATGCTGCTTTTTGTCAGTTATACCTCAATAAAGCAGGGGGGATAAAGGAAACTTACGGTTAGTCACAAACTTAAGATCGGTTCTTAACGTTTTTAAAAAATGAGTATATTACATTACCTTGAATGTATGTTTGGGAATTAGTATGTCTGAAATATTTTATGTTAAAATTTTCAAAAGAAAAAATGAATGCCTGAGGTTATGATGCATAAGTAATGGAATATTTCTTCAATGATTTCATTAGTATTCTCCTTAGGAATTTTTATAGGACATACACAAGCTGAAAGATATGTATGCACCTGTAAATAGTTATCCCAGTAGTCACAAACTAAATAGAAGCTAGCTGTTATTTGATAGCCAAAGATGTCACATAACTAATCCAGTGGACAGCAGCCTTCTCTTGGGAAATCTTATGTTTGGTACTTTAGAACTCATCCCACCATCACCCTTACACAGACATACACACTGAGGAAAGAGACAGCTTTATTGCTGGCTATTTAACACTTAAAAGAGGTGACATTTTTCTCAATTAAGTCCTTTGTATTTTAGGGATTTTTAAACACACCTGTGTAGTCTCTATTCAATGTGTATAAGGTACAGTCAACTGGAACCTGTCTGATATTTCTAAAGTGCTAACAAGAAATAGTAGAGAAAAATGAATTTAATTTTATTTAACTCTATATTTTAACAATGTTTGGCAAAAATTTTTAAAGTCTACTTTTCAGAAGTCAGTTCATTTTGGGGTGGGGGGGGCAGGCACAGGTAAGCTTTTTTCTTCAGAATAGCAAAACTCTCAAGGAGTAAAAAAAACAAGTAGTCTTTTAGTTCTTCAGGACCTTACCTTATCAATTAAAAACAAATTCTCTTTTGAGAATCAAAATAAGTTTAAAATAAAACTCTAAAATGAGTTTAAGAGTACAAACATAATTTCATTTCAAATTATATTCACTTCTATTCTTTGAACAGAACAACTTCTTCTCAAGTTTAGTGAGAGAACCTATATCCTTAAATGGTTATTTCCTTGACTTTTACCCTATTTGATTTTCATAAAGAGATTTTCTTTGAAATGCAGGCTATCTTTGGGGAAAAGAGGGAATAGGGGATAAATTAGGGAATCTGCAATCCTCATTTTATTCTGGCAGATAATTCTGTTTTCAGCATAGAACAAGTAACAGGAAAGTTTAGCAAAGGAGCAGAATGAAGAAATGGTAGAGCTGCCAAACTTCTCCCAATTCAGGTCATCACTGCATGGATTCCTTGTTCGGTGTAAAAAGAAGAGGACATGTGGAAATGGCGGGGGGAAGGGGAGGGTGGGATGAATTGGGAGGTTACGATTGACATACATACACTACCTTGTGTAAAATAGCTAGCTAGTGGGAACCTGCTGTATAGCACAGGGAGCTGAGCTCGGTGCTCTGTGGTGACTTAGATGGGTAGGATGGGGGAGAGTGGGGGGGGAGGTCCAAGAGGGAGGAGATTAATGTATACATATAGCAGATTCACTTCATTGTACAGCAGAAACTAATACAACATTGTAAAGCAACTGTACTCCAATTTAAAAAAAAAAAATAACCAAAACAGCAAGCATTCAACTCAAATGTAAGCACACAGACACATAAAAAACACATTCAAAAGACAAAGAAGAATGCCTTCCTTCAGCTATGGCTTAGCTTCAGTAGCTTTAACATTAAGAAATGATGGAATGAAGCTTCATTAGAGTTGAAAAGAGGGTAGTGAAGGACTGGAGATAAGATGTTGAAGTTTCATCAGGTTGCTGATGGGGATGTATTTGAAAGTAGACAGATTATAAGAGAAAATCTTGCATCTTCATGTATATATCTGGAATGCACTTCAAGTTTGTCTTTGTGCTTGCCATTATAAATTCACAGTTCTTAATATTTCAAACCATGAGTCCAGTTTTAATCCTGAGATTCCCTTTTTTACTGTTTTGGCTCAGTAAGTTTAAAGGAAAATATGTAATAAAAATTATTTTGCCAAGACTTACTTCCTTCAGTAAAAACAAACCAAAGCAAACACAGTTTTATGATGCAAAATGCTTAAAAAGTTAAAAATGGATACTTTTCATAAGAGAAAAGAAAAATTGTTTATATTTCTTCCATTTACCTTACTAATAGATCATTTCATTGTTTAAGGTGGCAATAGAATTATCTATATATCCACATTTCAGTTTCCATTTTGAAAGGTGTTTCCAATAAGACATAAGCTGAAGTTTAGGTCAGTTTCTAGAATAGCTCTTTTTAAGGGTCCTACTAAAGCTATTATATGTGTCTTTTTGCATTCTTCCCTCCCTATTTTCTGCTTCCTGAAACTTGTAAAGGCTGCAATTGAGGTAACAAGATTCCAGATGCCTTAAAGGTGGAAGTCATTTGCTTAGAGTGGAAAATCAGAAGGGCTCCTGGGTCTGGTGACCACAAAGCTGCCAAAGCAGCCCTGGACTTCTCATCTCGATCCCATTCGAGCCATCTATCTATCTGTCTATCTATCTATCTATCATCTATGTATCTATCTATCTGTCTGTCTGTATTTGTTATTATTATTTGTGCTGTTTGCCTTTGGACCTCATCTAACTTCTGGAAACAGTCATGATGATAAGGACAGCACTGAACATGGTACACTCTGTTTGCATCAACCTTTCTTTGGTAATTTCAGTCGATAGTATTCATTTGCTGATTCCTATGAATCACTCTCTCCAAATGCGTGGTTTCCTGCCCATTCCCCATCATTTATTCATCAAGTATTTATTGAGTCAGGCATTGCTTTAAGTGCTGCGGATAGTAGCAGAAGAAAAAATTTTCCTCTACCCTCTAAGGTGTAGTACTGGGACTTTCAAATTGAACTGACAAAAAAACAGATTAAAAGGATAAAAGGCATATGTTCATTTATTTTGTTTTTACATGCATGTAGGCTCCATAGAAAAGAAGTGAACCCCCAAGAAGTGGTTAGACTTGGAGGCTTATATTTTTAACAAAGGGCAATAACTTGTGGACTAGACAAAGAGAGGGAAATTTGGGCTTCTAGGAGGGTAAATATATGGGGAAACTAATGGAAAGTAAAGCCTATTTTAGTAAGCTTTTTTGTTTGTTTTGTGGGTTTGTGTTTGTTTGTTTGTTTGTTTTGGTGAAGACTTAATGTTGATTCTCCATCTTCTTTAAGGCCATAAAATCTCCCAGAGAAAGGATTTAGGGCAGTGCTCATTTCTCTGAAGTTTCTGCTTTTAGTCACATAAGGGAATTCCTGAGAAGGCTTCTTTCTGAATCTGTTGATTCTCAATTACCTTCAGCTCAAAGTAATCCATATTCAAAAGTGGCATATGTTGGGGTGGTATATTCTGATTTCCTACAGGATATAATATAAAAGCAAACAGGGCCTCTGCTCTTTGTGGGACCTAAAACTGGTAATCATTTTACCAACAATAATAGAAACACATGTAAAATGGAATCTGTGACACTTGCTAGGAAAGAGAGATACTCATTACCATCAGATAGTGTCAAAAGAGGTAGGGAGTGTAGAAGGGCCAGGAGTGAGACAGCAGGTACAGTTCTCTCAACTAAAAATGGAATGTCTTTAGCAAAGAATAATTATCATCCCTAAAAATAGGCACCATATATCTCTTAAAGGATATTCTAAAATGGGGTAGAAAGTGGACAAACAAACATGTGAGACAGATCTGGTAATGTAAGATTTAGGTGAATATTATACCAGCAAAGAAACAGTAGAACCCTTGTGTGTTTGAGGAAAACAAAAACTATTATGCCAGGAGTATTTTGGATAATGGCATGTACTCTGTGTGTGTGTGTGTGTGTGTGTGTGTGTGTGTGTGTGTATGTGTGTGGTGTGTGTGTATACACAGCAGGAAAGAATATAATCGGAGAGGCCATGGGGAGGCCTTAAAGGAAAGGAAAAAGGAAAAAGGAAAAATTTTCCTTTTAATCCTCACAAAACCTCATGAAGTATTTTTATTCTTGTCATTTATGAAATGGGGAAACTGAGGCTAAGAGAGTTTAGACTACTTTCCTAATTCATACAACTTGTGAGAGATAGAGCCAGATTTCAAAGCCTGATTGTCTGACATCAGAGCCCTTGGCATTGAACTTAAGTTATATCACCTCCCCTGTAAACATGTTCGTTAAAAGAAAAGTGAACAGGGCTTCCCTGGTGGCGCAGTGGTTGAGAGTCAGCCTGCCAATGCAGGGGACACGGGTTCGTGCCCTGGTCCGGGAAGATCCCACATGCCGCGGAGCGGCTGGGCCCGTGAGCCGTGGCCGCTGGGCCTGCGTGTCCGGAGGCTGTGCTCCGCAACGGGAGAGGCCGCAGCAGTGAGAGGCCCACATACCGCAAAAAAAAAAAAAAAAAAAAAAAAGTGAACAAATATATGATTAAGTGCCTTTTCTTATCTCCTTTCTTTTACATCTCAGCCCCATTTCCTGCCACTCTCCCACATCACTGTGTACAATCCAGCCATTTCTATCTTATTTTCTTTGTACTGAAATGTTTATTTTGTCTCTAAGCTTTCACACATGCTGAACCCTCTTCCTGGAGCATTTTCCCTTGTCCAGCTTCTCTGGATGATACCTCATCATGTGAAGTGATAGATTCAATCACACTTATTCTTTTATACTTTTTATCATCTGCTCCACTTTTATTTGGTGCCCCATTCTGTTCTTACAGTCATAGTATTGATCACCTTCTATTTTAAATGTCAATTTACATGTCTCTGTCTCCCAACTAGACCATAGGTTCTGTTAGGGCAAGTACAGTGTCTGCCTTCTCTACCACTGAATTACTAGTGTGTTGGCACATAATGAACACTTGAGAACATAAAGGAAACTTGCATCACGTGGAATTAAACAGTCAAGGAAGACTTTATTCAAGACTATTGTAAAAGGGAGGAGATACTGAACTTAACTCTGCTGAAATATATGGTGGGAAATTTTTAAGAGCTGACCTGATCTGGTCAAAAAATACTAGCAGATGAGGACTTCCCTGGTGGTGTAGTGGTTAAGAATCTGCCTGACAATGCAGGGGACAGCGGTTCGAGCCCTGGTCCGGGAAGATCCCACATGCCGCGAAGCGACTAAGCCTGTGCGCCACAACTACTGAGCCTGGGCTCTAGAGCCTCCGAGCCACAACTACTGAAGCCCATGCGCCTACAGCCCATGCTCCACAATGAGAAAAGCCACCGCAATGAGAAGCCTGCACACCACAATAGAGAGTGGCCCTGCTCGCCACAACTAGAGGAGCAACCCGGGCAGCAACGAAGACCCAATGCAGCCAAAAATAAATAAATTAATTAATTAAAAATAATAATACTAGAAGATGTTAGGAGGAAGTTAGTCAATGTGATGAGGTCATTTGGGTTTGTTAATAGTGCCTATTATTAGGCTTGGACCCTCACCTAGATGCTAGGAGATAAGAGACACTATTTTTCTTGATGATTACATCTCAAAAGGGTGGCTCCCAAGTCCTTGAGAAAGACATTCCTGTGCTGTGAAACTGGCAAGAGGTTGGGAAAAGAATTATATCTCAAAGGGCCAGAAAAATAATTCATAATTGCAAGTTTAAAGTAAATGCTCTGAGAAAAGGGAGGTCAGGGGCCTAAAATCAGAAGAAACCTATGTAAAGTTTAGTCAAGCCTAGGAGAATTGTAAGGCCATCTTAGTCAGGATCTATTTGTTAAATAAATGGATAATTAACCAGAAAATTTGAACACTCCATTATACAGTGAATAAAGTTTGACATGTAGTAATTAAGGACTTTTATATGACTTTTTATTTATAAAATTTAAATACACACATGACATTTGGCTTTTTAAATATTCAAACTAATTGTTCTGATTACATTTGCATATTTCTCTAATTCATAAAAATAAACTAACATTATTATAATATGGTACTTCACAAGTAGGTTAATGTTTTAATTGAACATTTTAGTTCTCAAATACTGAAGCTTCCAAGAAATTATTGACGATGTTAAAGTGCATTGTAAATAATAACTCAATATAAACATAGTAACTGGATAGAGCAAAAATAATTTTGTTGCATGCTAACTGAAGTTCTTGCATATTTTAAATGGTGTTTAATATTGCTTAAATTATTGCGGCTGTAAAGAACATACATCTAATCTAATTAAATCTGTGTAATTTCAAAGAAGGTAAACTTAGTAGCTACATGAATATTACATTAATATTCCCCAAAGTGTCATTGAATATGGTATTGGTAATGTTTTCATAGTATTTTTGCTTTCATTTTTTGTACATTAAGAATTTTATGAATCACCTCAAATATAGGACAGCACTTAATTTAGCTAAATCTATCGTAAGAATTTATCATTCTTTAAATTATATGGTTTACTTATTTTTCCTTTCCAGCATCACCCTTATCTCTCCCAATTCCAGAAGCCCAACTATGTACATGTTTATGGAGGTTAATCCCGGACCTGAATTTCATTAACTGACCATAGCCATAGTTGAGTTTCTACAGTAATGAGTTCATTGGGCAGAAATTTTGTAAAGATATGGGGGAAAGAGGAGGGGTAAATATTATCTACATTTGAAAGGACCAAATTTACAAATCAGTACTCTTTTAAAGCAATTTTTTTCTCCTTGACTAACTGGGAGTTTATTTGCATGCATTCTAAGTGGCAGTGCATGGGAAACTAAGACTTTTGTCATTTTGATTTAACACAGACTCACCCAGAAAGCACAACCCTGATTTTGCATGAGAAGGACCATCTATGGAACCTAAAACGTGAGTACTATTTATTTTGTGCTACTGAATTCTGCTCTGCTATATAACTGACCTTGTGATAAGACGTGGCCTTTATTAAGATATATAATGAAAGTCTTGATTAAGTTTAAGTGTAGACCATAAGAAGTGCAGAAAGTAAGAATTGATGTGTCTGTTCTATTGTTCAGTTTAAAGAATTCTAGTAGTTAGTAGATACTTAACTTTGAAGAAGATAATATAACCGTGCTATTCACTGATACTTAATTTAAAGCAGATAGCTTTATATACTTTTGATATTCCAATTTATTTATGGTTGATAAAATTTATAAAATAATCCCTTACAAATAAACATTTCCTATGCTATTTTGTGCATAATTTATTTTTTCATCTTTTCTGTGATCAATATCCCTGAGTACTTAGAGCCTATATTTATTGTCTCAGTTTTTCTCTGAGTTTTTTTTCAAATGGAGTAAGTAGTCGGTTAAAGATAAAAGATTGGTGCACCTTTTTTCCTTGTTCTGTCACAGATCCGTCTTTCCATTACTTACTAATTGTTGGCATCTCTTCTCCCTGTTTGGCTTCTGATAAGTTGTCTTTGATAACCTGCTGTTTTGTTCTTGAACTTTGCCATGGCTACAACTGTGGGGTATCAGAACTGTCAAAAATAAAAGAGCAAGAGGCACAGAGCTTATGAAACTTAGAGAAGACATAAAGCCTGGTATCAACTGGTGAATTTTCCACTGGCAGGTAGTTTTCACTTTATCCCATTTGTTGTCACAGTACACAGTACCTGAAATAATAAGGGAATTTTTTCCCCCAATAAATGGACTATCAGGGCTGTTTGCTTTGTGAGAATCTGCCAAGGCAACATGCCATGTGGCTTTATCTTTGAAAGTGAGGATGAAACAAGCTTGCCTGGCTCCAGATAAGCGACTTAGAAGGAATCCTGTTCAGATGTACCTGTCACTAATTTATCTGGAGGTTTTGTGATTCATACATACTACTCTGTGTGCGATGAAGCATTAAATTGGTTTCCTCTGGGAGCAGGTCACATTCAGGGGTCGTCAGACCTATGCTATAGGATGGTGCATGCTTGATTCATAAAGCCTCTCACTACTGAATTTTTATCTGTTAGAGGACTGGTAACGTGAACATATGTTAGATGATTTCTTGGAATATTTCAACAGCAAAGGGATTGACAACAATTTGTCTATTAATATGCAGGTGTATGTAACAAAAAATTAATCAACCTTTCTGCTGTTAGTATAATCATTTATCCTGATAATTAAGTAGTTATACATATGTTTCCCAATAATGGCCTAGCCCTTGATGAATGCATTTCTATGACTCCTTTATTTATTGAAACAAAGGGATATGTACTTAAGTGCATTACTTTATAGTGGGAAAAAAATGCAGAGCTGATTTGAAACAGGTCTCCTGAAAAAAAATCTTTAGAAAGCAAAGAGTTTTCCCATTTATAATATAGTTTTCTACTGTGGCAATTCTACTTTGTTACTCTATATATTTTGAAAGAAAATGGCATACCTTGGAAAGTGAGACAGATACTGGTTCAAATTTGAAAGGAACATAAAAGAAAGAGATGTCTATTTATATGTTAACATTGTGCTGAGAGATTTTTCATATGGATTTTTTTTATGTGGTATATTTAACAAATGCAAAAACAAAAACAAAAAAAACCCTATTCTTCATTTTATTATTTCCATGATGGGGTATATAAAACTAAAACCTAATATCTTCCCTTGGGTTTTTTTTGTTTGTTTGTTTTTATTTTTGGTTTTTTTTTTTTGCGGTACGCGGGCCGCTCACTGTTGTGGCCTCTCCCATTCCGGAGCACAGGCTCCGGACGCGCAGGCTCAGTGGCCATGGCTCACGGGCCCAGCCGCTCCGCGGCATGTGGGATCTTCCCAGACCGGGGCACGAACCCGTGTCCCCTGCATTGGCAGGCAGACTCTCAACCACTGCGCCACCAGCGAAGCCCTATGCTGCATTTTTATACGGTGTAAGTCTTCAGATTTTATCCTAGGTGTGAAAATGTGGAACATTTAACATAAACTGGAATTTTCCTATTAATGAGTTATATCATAATTAGGGCATTACTGTAGGAACCTACTAAGTCATTTATGCACGATTCACAATATTTAAATAAGATATTCTTCACATTTCACAATCCTTAAATTAAACTGTGGTCTTAAAACCTTGCAAGGCCTCCTAATAAACAGGAGTGTGAAGTAAATATATTTAATAATATTATTTTAAGATTTCAAAATATTAGTAAGCATTTTTCTGAAAAGAAAGGAAAGAAAGAAAAGCAGTTCATGAAACTAGGAAAAAAATACTATTATACCATATGCAAAGTACACATGATTAGGCATATTTCTGCCCTCTTCTCTCCATTCCAATTTTGTTTTTTGCTATAGACAATAAAAAATGCATAACTTTGAATTTTCCATATCTTTTTTAAACCTATTATATACCTCACTACAAGGTATTTTCTTAATTTTTTTTTTTTAAGAAAAATCTTTTATAAATACAGACTAAATTCACGTTATTTTCAGAATGAAAATAGCATGAACCATTTATGGAATAAAATGGAATAAAATGAACCATTTTGTTGGAGACATTTAAAGGATTTAACAAGTATTTTGTTGCTAAGATTATAATGGTACTTTTAAATAGTTTTTTATATCTATCATGAATTTTTCCTCTGTTCTTTTATAATTTTAAGGTGTACAGCATTATAATTTAACATTTGTAAACACCAAAGAGAGATTACCACCACAAGTCTAATTACCATCCAACTGCATACAGTTGACCCCCTTCACTTATTTTGCCCACTCCCAAATCCCTTCTACTTAGGTAATCACTAATCTTATCTCTATCTATAAGTTTATTTTTATTGGTTAGTTTTGTTTTTTTAGATTTTACGTATGAGTGAAATCTTAAGGTATTTGCATTTTTCCATCTGACTTATTTCACTTAGCATTATTCTTTTAAGGTCCATCCATGTTGTCACAAATGGCAGGATTTCATTCTTTTTATGGCTGAGTAGTATTGCATTGCATACATACACCACATCTTTTTCCATTCTTTTATTGATGGACACTTATGTTGTTTCCACATCTTGGCTATTGTAAATAATGCTACAGTGAACATAGGGGTACATATATCTTTTTGAATTAGTGTTTTCATGTTCTTCAGATAAACACCCAGAAGTTTAATAGCTGGGTCGTATTGTGGTTCTATTCATAATTTTTTGAGGAATATCCATAACTATTTTCCATAGTGGCTATACCATTTTACAGTCCCATCAACAGTGTATGAAGGTTCCCTTTTTCCACATCCTATACAACATTTGTTATTTCTTGTCTTTTCAATAACAGCCATTCTTTTTCTCTTTTCTTTACATGGTGAGTAAATCCCCACATTTCAGACTCTGCTTAAATAGATTATCACCTCTTCTAAAAAGTATTTTCTAGTTGTCTAATCTAGTCTTGATCTCTCACAGACTTCTTTGATCTCATAGCATTTGCCATAATATTTAAGTATTTTACCTATATTTTATAAATATTAATTATATAAATAATATACTATATAGAGAGAAAGAATATTATTTACCTGTTTATATTTTGTCTGTTATACAAAACTTAAGCACAATTTCAGTGCCTAGCATAGTGCCTAGTATATAATAAAAAGTCAATAAAATTTGTTGAGTTTATGAAATCAGATAATTAAAATAATTCCATAACTAAGAGTATAAGAAATATAAAGTATATATTAAATATATAGAACAGAAAGTTATATAACTACTGGTTAATTTAACAAAATAATAACAAATATCATATACAAACAGACAAGTCAGCAAGCTTCACACATAGCTTCTCCAGAAAACAACTGAACCCTACCAATACCTATTAGATATTAAGTGCCATGGAATCTGTAAGTAGTATTGTCTTAGAGTAATTATGAAAATTTCCATGGATATCTTCTGAAATAGTTTAAAGAGAAACAAAAATATCTATGATTTTTAAAAACAACCAGTTATTTTACAAGTGTTTATTGAGAGCTGACTATGTATGAAACTGTGCAAAAGTCTATAGGAGATTTATTATTGTAAATGGTTAACTCTCACCTCATGGGATCAATATATAGTAAGAAAATTCAATATATACTTTTAAAAAGTTAAAGTAGAACTTTAACTATAGAGCAGAAGTTGAAAATGTTAATGGCATTTAGCAGAACTAGAGTTCATTTTTAGCTGAGGGAAATAGCAACAGCATACTGCAGAGGTTAATTTGACACTAATCTTTGAAGAAAGCTGAAGGAATTCTTGGCAGAGGGAATAGCATAAGAAAAGGCATGAAGAAGGTGTTTAGTAAGAATTAGTTGCTCATTTCAACAGGTATATCAAATAAATGTAGGAGGATATGTTATATAAATGTAGGAGGATATATTATATTATATAAATATAGGAGGATATCAAATAAATGTAGGAGGATATATTACGTTATGTTTGGCAGCTGCTTTGGATGGAAGTTATATTTGAAAATAGATTAGGACAAGATTGTGGAAGATTTAATTCTAGTTTAAGAAACAGAGATTTTGTTGGCATGTAGCTAAGTCCCTAGAATATGTTCAATCTCTTCTTATTTTAGAAGCCTAAAAAAAAAAGAATGTGATTATTTTGAATGATGGTTTACACAGAAAAATCTGGCATTACGTATTACAAGCTCTCCCTTTTGTATGTGCTATATATTTGCATACATGCATACATGCCACACATACACATATGTGTCAGGGTGTGTGTGTATATGTGTGTGTGCATAGTAAATGTGTATCACTTAATCTGGCTTTATTTTAAAAATAGATTAGAGGAGGAGTCAGTGTCATTATGTATGGAAACTACTAGTCACTTCAGCAAATACTCAATAAACTGGTAAAGCAAGGAAACATGAAATAAAATATCAGATGAAGGGCATATCTTTCAGAGTCACACTTGAGGAAGAACTCATAAGAATGATGACTTGTGAACTCATTATACATGTACATATATCCACTCTTTTTTTTAGATTCTTTTGCCATTTAGGCCATTACAGAGAATTGAGTAAAGTTCCCTATTCTATACAGTAGGTCCTTATTAGTTATCTATTTTATATTTAGTACTGTCTATATATCCATCCCAGTCTCCCAATTTATCCCTCCCCGCTTACTCCCTGGTAACCATAAGTTTGTTTTCTACATCTGTGACTCTACTTCCATTTTGTAAATAAGTTCATTTTTCCAAAAAAAAAAGTGTTTAATTAGACCTCGATGACCAAAAAGCCAAGATATCTGTAACCTATTACTTCCCTAAACATATTCTTTATAGCACATACAATGCAAGATGTAAATAGGAATTTTGTGATAATTTTTTTTGTAATTGATAATTTCGAAGAAATTTGGGAAATATGTACAATACCTGTTTTAGATATGAAAAAACACAACAACCTATTAAAAACATGAACCATTACACTAATAAATTTGTTGCTGTTTAACCCAGTATTTACCAAACTAATTTAACTACTGTGTAACACTTATTAATTTTTTTTTTGCGGTATGCGGGCCTCTCACTGCTGTGGCCTCTCCCGTTGCGGAGCATAGGCTCAGGACATGCAGGCTTAGCGGCCATGGCTCACGGGCCCAGCCGCTCCACGGCATGTGGGATCTTCCCGGACCGGGGCACGAACCCGCATTCCCTGCATTGGCAGGCAGACTCTCAACCACTGCGGCACAAGAGAAGCCCTGTAACACTTATTTTAACGCCATGATCTTTCCATGATTCTATGTTGCCTCGATGCAGATTTACAGTATCATTTTCTGAAAGCATTTACAGTAAGAAAAATAAATGCAAACTTTTATTGTTTGGTATTTTATGAACTGTTTAAGAATCTTGGCATATTTCTAGATAGCAAAGTTATTCTCCTATATTTTCTCTCTTTTTTTAACAACTTTATTGGAGTATAATTGCTTTAAAATGGTGTATTACTTTGTACTGTATAACAGTGAATCAGCTACATGTATACATATATCCCCATATCCACTCCCTCTTGAAACTCCCTCCCACCCTCCCTATCCCACCCCTCTAGGGGAACACAAAGCACCAAGCTAATCTCCATGTGCTATGCAGCTTCTTCCCACTAGCTATCTATTTTACATTTGGTAGTATATATATGACAATGCTACTGTCTCACTTCGTCCCAGCTTACACTTCCCCCTCCCCGTGTCCTCAAGTCCATTCTTGACGTCAGCGTCTTTATTCCTGTCCTGCCCCTAGGTTCTCCAGAAACATTTTTGTTTGTTTTTTTAGATTCCATATGTAAGTGTTAGCATACGGTATTTCTATTTCTCTTTCTGACTTAACTTCACTCTGTATGACAGTCTCTAGGTCCAGCCACCTCACTGCAAATAACTCAATTTCATTTCTTTTTATGACTGAGTAATATTCCATTGTATATATGTGCCACATCTTCTTTATCCATTCATCTGTCAATGGACATTTAGGTTGCTTCCATGTACTGGCTGTCGTAAATAGAGCTGCAATGAACGTTGTGGTACATGTTACTTTTTGAATTATGGTTTTCTCAGGGTATGTGCCCAGTACTGGGATTGCTGGGTCATATAGTAGTTCTGTTTTTAGTTTTTTAAGGAACCTCCATACTGCTCTCCATAGGGGCTGTATCAATTTACATTCCCACCAACAGTGCAGGAGGGTTCCCTTTCTCCACACCCTCTCCAGCATTTTCTGTTTGTAGATTTTTTGATGATGGCCATTCTGACTGGTGTGAGGTGATAACTCATTGTAGTTTTGATTTACAATTCTCTAATGATTAATGATGTTGAGCATTTTTTTTCGTGTGTTTGTTGGCAGTCTGTATGTCTTCTTTGCAGAAATGTATATTTAGGTCTTCTGCCCATTTTTGGATTGGGTTGTTTGTTTTTTTGATACTGAGCTGCATAAGCTGCATGTATATTTTGGAGATTAATCCTTTGTCAGTTGCTTCATTTGCAAATATTTTCTCCCATTCTGAGGGTGGTATTTTTGTCTTGTTTATGTTTTCCTTTACTGTGCAAAAGTTTTTAAGTTTCATAGGTCCCATTTGTTTATTTTTCTTTTTATTCCCATTTCTCTAGGAGGTGGTCAAAAAGGATCTTGCTGTGATTTGTGTCATAGAGAGTTCTGCCTACATTTTCCTCTAAGAATTTTATAGTGTCTAGCCTTACATTTAGGTCTTTAACCCATTTTGAGTTTATTTTTGTGTATGGTGTTAGGGAGTGTTCTAATTTCATTCTTTTACATGTAGCTGTCCAGTTTTCCCAGCACCACTTATTGAAGAGGCTGTCTTTTCTCCATTGTATATTCTTGCTATATCAAAGATAGGCTGACCATATGTGTGTGGGTTTATCTCTGGGCTTTCTATCCTGTTCCATTAATCTATATTTCTGTTTTTGTGCCAGTACCATGCTGTCATGATTACTGTAGCTGTCTAACATAGTCTGAAATCCAGGAGCCTGATTCCTCTAGCTCCATTTTTCGTTCTCAAGATTGCTTTGGCTATTCGGGGTCTTTTGTGTTTCCATACAAATTGTGAAATGTTTTGTTCTAGCTCTGTGAAAAATGTCTTTGGTAGTTTGATAGGGATTGCATTGAACCTGTAGATTGCTTTGGGTAGTATAGTCATTTTCACAATGTTGATTCTTCCAATCCAAGAACATGGTATATCTCTCCATTTGTTTGTATCATCTTTAATTTCTTTCATTAGTGTCTTATACTTTTCTGCATACAGGTCTTTTGTCTCAGGTAGGTTTATTCCTAGGTATTCTATTCTTTTTGTTACAACAGTAAATGGGAGTAATTCCTTAAATTCTCTTTCAGAGTAGTAAACATTAGTGTATAGGAATGCAAAAGATTTCTGTGCATTAATATTGTATTCTGCTACATTACCAAATTCATTGATTAGCTCTAGTAGTTTTCTGGTAGCATCTTTAGGATTCTCTATGTATAGTATCACGTCATCTGCAAACAGTGACAGCTTTACTTCTTTTCCAATTTGGATTCCTTTTATTTCTTTATCTTCTCTGATTGCTGTGGCTAAAACTTTCAAAACTATGTTGAATAATAGTGGTGAGAGTGGGCAACCTTGTCTTGTTCCTGATCTTAGTGGAAGTGGTTTCAGTTTTTCACCATTGAGAACTATGGTGGCTGTGGGTTTGTCATATATGGCCTTTATTATGTTGAGGTAAGTTCCCTCTATGCCTACTTTCTGGAGGGTTTTTATCATAAATGGGTGTTGAATTTTGTCAAAAGCTTTTTCTGCATCTATTCAGATGATCATATGGATTTTATCCTTCAATTTTTTAATATGGTGTATCACGTTGATTGATTTGTATATATTGAAGAATCCTTGCATTCCTGGGATAAACCCACTTGATCATGGTGTATGATCTTTTTAATGTGCTGTTGGATTCTGTTTGCTAGAATTTTGTTGAGGATTTTTGCATGTATGTTCATCAGTGATATTGGCCTGTAGTCTTCTCTCTTTGTGACATCTTTTTCTGGTTTTGGTATCAGGGTGATGGTGGTCTTGTAGAATGAATTTGGGAGTGTTCCTTCCTCTGCTATATTTTGGACGAGTTTGAGAAGGATAAGTGTTAGCTCTTCTCTGAATGTTTGATAGAATTCACCTGTGATGCCATCTGGTCCTGGGCTTTTATTTGTTGGAAGATTTTTCATCACAGTTTCCATTTCAGTGCTTGTGATTGGTCTGTTTATATTTTCTATTTCTTCCTGGTTCAGTCTAGGAAGGTTGAACTTTTCTAAAAATTTGTTCATTTCTTCCAGGTTGTCCATTTTATTGGCATATAGTTGCTTGTAGTAATCTCTCATGATCCTTTGTATTTCTGCATGTCAGTTGTTATTTCTCCTTTTTCATTTCTAATTCTATTGATTTGAGTCTTCTCCCTTTTTTTCTTGATGAGTCTGGCTAGTGGTTTATCACTTTTGTTTATCTTCTCAAAGAACCAGCTTTGGTTTTATTGATCTTTGTTATCGTTTCCTTAATTTCTTTTTCCTTTATTTCTGATCTGATCTTCATGATTTCTTTTCTTCTGCTAACTTTATGGTTTTTTGATCTTCTTTCACTAATTGTTTTAGGGGTAAGGTTAGGTTGTTTATTTGAGATGTTTCTTGTTTTGTAAGGTAAGACTGTATTGCTATAAACTTCCCTCTTAGAACTGCTTTTGCTGCATCCCATAGGTTTTGGGTCGTCATGTTTTCACTGTCATTTTTTTCTAGGTATTTTTTTATTTCCTCTTTGATTTCTTTAGTGATCTCTTGGTTATTTAATAGTGTATTGTTTAGCCTCCATGTGTTTGTATTTTTTACAGTTTTTTTTCCTGTAATTGATATCTAGTCTCATAGCATTGTGGTTGGAAAATATACTTCATATGATTTCAGTTTTCTTACAATTTACCAAGGCTTTATTTGTGACCCAAGATATGGTCTATCCTGGAGAATGTTCCACAAGCACTTGAAAAGAAAGTGTATTCTCTTGTTTTTGGATGGAATGTCAAATAAATACCAATTAAGTCCATCTTGTTTAATGTGTCATTTAAAGCTTGTGTTTCCTTATTTATTTTCATTTTGGATGATACATCCATTTGGGAAAGTGGAGTGTTAAAGTCCTCCAGTATTATTGTGTTATTGTCGTTTGCCCCTTTTATGGCTGTTAGTATTTGCCTTATGTATTGAGGTGCTCCTATGTTGTGTGCATAAATATTTACAATTGTTATATCTTCTTCTTGGATCGATTTTGGATCATCTTTACTCTCATTATTCTGAATTCTTTTTCAGGTAGACTGCCTATTTCCTCTTCATTTGTTTGGTCTGATGGGTTTTTATCTTGCTACTTCATCTGCTGTGTATTTCTGTGTCTTCTCATTTTGCTTAACTTACTGTGTTTGGGGTCTTCTTTTCACAGGCTGCACGTTCGTAGTTCCCATTGATTTTGGTGTCTGCCCCCAGTAGCTAAGGTTGGTTCAGTGGGTTTTGTAGGCTTCCTTGTGGAGAGGATGGTTCCTGTGTTCTGGTGGATGAGACTTCATCTTGTCTTTCTGGTGGGCAGGACCGCGTCCGGTGGTGTGTTTTGGGGGGAGGGGGTCTGTGAACTTATGTTTTTAGGCAGCCTCTCTGCTAATGGATAGGTTGTGTTCCTGTCTTGCTAGTTGTTTGCCCTAGGGTGTCCAGCACTGTAGCTTGCTGGTCATTGAGTGGAGCTGGGTCTTAGCTTTGAGATGGAGATCTCTGTGAGAGCTTTTGCCATTTGATGTTATGTGGAGCTGGGAGGTCTCTGGTGGACCAATGTCCTGAACTCAGCTCTTCCACCTCAGAGGCTCAGGCCTGACACCGGGCCGGAGCATGGAGACCCTGTCAGCTACTCAGCTCAGAAGGAAAGGGAAAAGAAAGAAAGGAAGGAAGGAAGGAAGGAAGGGAGGAAGGGAAGAAGAGAAAGAAATAAAATAAAGTTATTAAAATAGAAAAAAGTATATTATTAAAAATAAAGAAAAGAAAGAAAGAAGAGAACAGCCAAACCAAAATACAAATGCACCAATTATAACAAGTGCTAAAAATTGTACAAAAAAAAAAAAAAATAGGACAGACAGACCCCTAGGACAAATGGTAAAAGCAAAGCTATACAGACAAAATCACACAAAGCAGCATACACATACACACTCACAAAAAGAGAAAAAGAAAAATATATATTTATTAAAGAAAAAAGGAAGAGAGCAACAAAATCAATAAACAAATATACCAATGATAATAAGCTGTAAATACTAAATGAAAATAAACATAAAAGCAGAAACAAATTAGATGCAGAAAATAAACCCCAAGTCTACAGTTGCTCCCAAAGTCCACCACCTCAATTTTGGATGATTTGTTTTCTGTTCTGATATTCCACAGATGAAGGGTACATCAAGGTGATTGTGGAGATTTAATCCGCTGCTCCTGAGGCTGCTGCGAGAAATTTCCCTTTCTCTTCTTTGTTCTCACAGCTCCTGGGGTTCAGCTTTGGATTTGACCCTGCCTCTGTGTGTAGGTCACCTGAGGGCATCTGTTCCCTGCCCAGACAGGAGCGGGTTAAAGTAGCAGCTGATTAGGGGGCTGTGGCTCACTCCGGCCAGGGGAGGCAGGAGTACGGAATGCAGGGCAAGCCTGTGGCGGCAGAGGCCTGTGTGACGTTTCACCAGTCTGAGGTGCACCTTGTGTTCTCCCAGAGAAGTTGTCCTTGGATCACGGGACTGTGGCAGTGGCGGGCTGCACAGGCTCCCAGGAGGGGAGGTGTGGACAGTGACCTGTGCTTGCACACAGGTGTCTTGGTGGCTACAGCAGCAGCCTTAGTGTTTCTTGCCCATCTCTGGTGTCCGCACTGATAGCTGCAGCTTGCGCTAGTCTCTGGAGCTCATTAGGCAGTGCTCCAAATCCCCTCTCCTTGCACACCCCAAAATTATGGTCTCTTGCCTCTTAGGCAGGTCCAGACTTTTTCCCGGACTCCCTCCTGGCTAGCTGTGGCACACTAGCCCCCTTCAGGCTGTGTTCACGCAGCCAACCCCAGTCCTCTCCCTGGCGTCTGACCAGTGAAGCCCAAGCCTCAGCTCCCAGCCCCTACCTGCCCAGGTGGGTGAGCAGACAAGCCTCTCAGGCTGGTGAGTGCTGGTCGGCACCAATCCTCTTTGCGGGAATCTCTCCGCTTTGCCCTCTGCACTCCTGTTGCTACGCTCTCCTCCGTGGCTCCGAAGCTTCACCCCCTAGCCCACCCCCCGTCTTCACCAGTGAAGGGGCTTCCTAGTGTGTGGAAACTTTTCCTCCTTCACAGGTCCCTCCCAGAGGTGCAGGTCCCATCCCTATTCTTTTGTCTCTGTTTTTCCTTTTTTCTTTTGCCCTACCCAAGTACGTGGGGAGTTTCTTGCCTTTTGGGATGTCTGAAGTCTTCTGCCAGCATTCAGTAGGTATTCTGTAGGAGTTGTTCCACATGTAGATGTATTTTTGATGTATTTGTATGAAGGAAGGTGATTTCCACGGCTTACTCCTCTGCCATCTTGGAGGTTCCTCTATAGTTTCTTCTAGAATCTTTTTACCTCCAGCTTTACATTTTGTTCTATGAACCAGCTAAATAATTTTTGTGTGTTGGCAAAGTAGGGATCAACAATAATTTTTAAGTACAAATATCCATTTAATTCCAGTATAATTTCATAAATACTTTCCTTCCTCATTGAGTTGACTAAGTCCTTGTTCCAAAATTAATTGAAAATATCTGTGTGAGATATTTTATTGTTCTATTGATCTTTTTGTGTATTATTAAATTCTTAAAGTATGCTATTGAGATATCTATTACTACATATTAAGAGCAAGTTTTGAAATAAGTTACTGTAACTCTACCAAATGTCTCCATTTTCAAGATTATTTTGACTATTCCAGATCCTTTTCCATTTCATCTTAGAACTAGTTAAGATTCTTATGATATTTTGACTGAAATTGTATTAAAGCTAACAAATCAGGAAAAATTGGCATCTTAAAAATAATGAGTCTTCTCATTTATAAAGCATAGCTCTCCTTTTACTTAGGTCTTATTTTCTTTCTCTCTGAAGCAATTCATAGTTTCCATAATAGAGATCCCACACATATTTTGTTAGATTTATTCCTATTTAATATTTGTTGATGCTATCATTAATGGAAACATTTTAAAGTGTTTATTTCTCATTGTAAGTATAGAGAAATACAGTTTTTATACCAATATTTTATCCTGTGCGCTTGCTAAATTTATTGTACTTATTACTTTAAGTAGCTACTTGTAGATTCTGTAGGCTTTTCTATATACACAGGCATATTACTAATATTAAGGTTTCCATGCCAACATTTGTATTTTCATTTCTCTTTGTCCAATTTCACTAGCTAGGACTTCCATTACAATGTTGAATAGAAATGGTGAGAACTGATTCTCTTGTAATATTCCCAATGGTAGGAGAGAAATACTGAAAGTATGATTTTAGTTTTCACATGTATTCTTTTTTTTTTTTGTGGTATGTGGGCCTCTCACTGTTGTGGCCTCTCCCGTTGCGGAGCACAGGCTCCGGATGCTCAGGCTCAGCGGCCATAGCTCACGGGCCCAGCCGCTCCGCGGCATGTGGGATCTTCCCACACCGGGGCATGAACCCATGTCCCCTGCATTGGCAGGCAGACTCTCAACCACTGCGCCACCAGGGAAGCCCCTCACATATATTCTTAATGGGATTGAGAGAGTTCTACTCTATGCCTAGGAGTTTAAAAGTTTTTATCATGAATGAGTCCTGGATTTCAAATAATATTTTTCTGCATCTTTTGTGATGATCTTATTGTCTTCTCTATAATATATATATATATATATGGCAAATTGCATTGATTAATTTCTGAATGCTAAACCAGCCATGCATTCCTGGAATATATTCCACTTGGTCATCATGTAACATGCTTCATATATATGACTGGATATGATTTGCTAATATTGTCTTAAAAATTTTTATGTTTATGTTTATGAAAAATATTAGACTGTAATTTTCTTTCCTTTCAGGTCTTTATCTCATTTGGTTTCAAGACATAAAATAAGCTTTGAAAGGATTACTTTCCACGATTTTCTAAGTTTGTGTCTTATTTCTTCTTCAAGTAATTGATAAGATTCACTAGAAAGCTACTTAAAGAGCTATCTTAGGGCTTCCCTGGTGGCGCAGTGGTTGAGAATCTGCCTGCCAATGCAGGGGACATGGGTTTGAGCCCTGGTCTGGGAAGATCCCACATGCCGCGGAGCAATTGGGCCCGTGAGCCACAATTACTGAGCCTGTGCGTCTGGAGCCTGTGCTCCACAGAGAACAAGAGAGGCAGCGATAGTGAGAGGCCCGCGCACGCGATGAAGAGTGGCCCCTGCTTGCCACAACTAGAGAAAGCCCTCGCACAGAAACGAAGACCCAACACAACCATAAATAAAGAAATAAAAAATTCAAAAAAAAAAAAAAGAGCTATCTTAGTAGCTCTTTAAATAGCCTGGAATTTTCTTTATGGAAAAGTTTTGAATTGCAAATATAATTTCCTCAATAGATAAAGGGATATTCAGTTTATCTTTATTACCTTATGTCAGTTATGGCAATTTATGTTGTTCAGAAAATTTGTCTATTGTGTCTAAATTATTCTATTTACATAAAATTATTCATAAAATACTATTAGGAAATATTATGAAATTTTATTGTTGGTTGGATCTGTAGCACTGTTCACCTCATTCTTGATATTGATATTTTGAATTTACCTTCTTTGTTTTCCACAAATATAACTAAGAATATAATAATTTTAGTAATCTTTTCAAATTTTGTTGATTTTTTCATATTTTTTGATTTTCAAATTTATCAATATTATTAATTTTCCTTTCTTCTGATCTTTTTGAATTTTAAATATTTATTTTCCATCTTCTAAAGGTAGAAGATTAGATTATTATTTTTGTACTTCAGTTCTTCACCAATAGAATAATTTAAACTTATCAAATTTTGTCCACATGCTGCTTAAACTATTACACAATTTTTGGCATGGTCTGCTTTCATTATTGTACAGTTTGAAATGATATCCAAATTCCTTTGTATTTTATTCTTTGAGCCATGGATTATTTACAAGTTTAATCTTTAATTTCTAATTATTTTGAGATTTTCTGCCTATTTTTTAATTGGTTCTTAATAGCTTTGTGGTAAAATAGTATACTGTACATTATTTAATTGATTAAAATTTATTGGGAGTTTTTTATAGCCCACTATATGATGAATGCTCTATGTACTGAAAAGAATATGTTTGGGAAATAGTGCTCTGTAAATATCAATTAGTTAATGTAAGTTGATAATTTTGTTCACTGTTTTTCTTGTCTTTTTGCTTTCAATTACCAAAGCAGTGTTAAAATCTCCATACAAAAGTGCAGATTCTTTCTTCAATTCTGCCAGTTTTTGTCTCATGTATTTCAAAATTGTGCTCTTAAGTACACATATAATTAGGTTCTTTATGTCTTCTCAATGAATTGACCCCTTTTATCACTGGGAAATATTTCTTTGATGCCTGATAATACTCTTTGTCGTGATATCTACTTTGTCTACAATTTTTTAATCCTATTAAGTAAATATTAAATAATCATTCACTGAAACTGAATTAGTATAATAAATAATAAATATAAATGAATATATTTATTAAAATGTCTCCCAAGTAATTGAATAAAAATACTGCTCATACATTTATTTTATATAGAAAAGAATTTGAAAGCTTACAAAATAAAAATTAAATCAGGATATGCATATAATATTTAACTGAGAGACTTTCAGTCCTGAGTAAATAATTAAAAGCCATATGTAGAAATTTGCAGCTAATAGGGACATTAGTGGTCAGTGTTCCATTTTATATATCGAAAAATTAATACTGTGAGAAGCCAAAAACTAGTCCCCAAACACAAATATTGTTAAGGTCTAGAATATCAATGCTCTTTGTTCTTCAAACTACTGATATAAGGTCCTTGTGGAGATATCCAAAACTGAAAGAAATAAGGGTTTCAAAAATTTACTGCTAATAGGAAAATGGAAAATATCAGTGTAATAATATTCTTAAACAGCTTCCTAAATCTTCAGATCCATCATCTTTTCAATTATAAAATGATCATAATTCATAATGGAAAAATATATATCTTTGTGTTTTCTTCTAGCTTAGGAAAAAAAAAAGGTTGGTTTCAATTTGGGTGTCACTGCCCCGTGAATAAAATATTCTCAAGAGTAAATGAGTGAGTGTTTACTTGCATAATGGAAAAGTGAGAAGAGAATAGCCTGAATAAATAACATTCATGTTAAAATAAACACCAAAATATTCTTTTGGGAGAACAGCTCTCCTTTTATGATTATATGCAGAGAAGGAAAAATAACCATTTAGCCTATGTCTTTGTTCTTGCATGTGTACTCCCAATGCAATTATACTTACCTTGAGTACGTTAGACTATGACTCCCATGCCCTTTAATTTAAAAAGTACATGTCAAAATCTCCATTATATTAATCGTTTTAATAGGACAGGGAAGCATTAATTAATCGAATACACAAACAAAGACATGCAGGGGACAATTTCTTGGCAGAAAACAATTAGGTTGAAATGTCATTTTTAGCAGTGCATTAGGGTTGTGGCAATTAAGATACAGTTAAGCCCTTTGGAAATATGAGCTCTTAGTCATTTTGTTTTCTAACAGTAAGTAACAGAGACAAAGCATTAGTACCTGAGCATAAATATGCTTTTTAATTTTCTGAAAACCATGACTTTTAAAAAAATTATATTTGCTGCTAATTCCTTTTGTTGACTGTATGTTCTGTGATGATAAATTTAAAGCGCTGAGAGATGCTCACTGGAATGAAAGGTAACATCAGTTTCTTAAAAAGCTTTGTCAAGATCCTAACCTTAGTAACTTAATGGAAGGTCAAGAATCAACTCGTGCTCCCAGTATTTTTTTCTAACACAGTTATGTATCTTACAATCAGTTCCACAAAAAAGTAAAATAGTTTCCCTTGACATTTGTTTGCTTGTCATGTTTTCTTCATGAATTGCATAATTTTAACTTTCTTACATCTAGAGTGTATATATTATAAATATTATTCTCTTCCTAAATAAACCTAAAAGCCAAGCATACTGCTTGGCAGATCAAGTAGTAAATTTATCCATTTAAATCTTGTTTACACTACTACTGTCAATATATAGTATTCTAATTCGGTAAGGACATTGTTAATAATGTTAAGAATAGGTGACTTATCCTTTGGAGGCAGTACCTTGACAATTCTCAGGCTTTCTTGCCTTTCATATCTTGCTCTAAATATGCTGAATGAACTATTTGAGGCTTCCCTCATTGCCACGTTCTTTTAGCTTCCCACAATTTCACATGTGTTACTATTACATTTAGCTGAAGCTGTCCCTCTACATTCCTTGTCATCTTTCATTACTTTGTTCTCATTTTTTTAAATGACTCGACTTAGATGTCATCTTTTCTGGACTTTCCCTGAACTACCAAGCTATGGTCAAACTTCCTTGTGGTTGTATCCGTAGCACCTTGAGATTTTCTCCAGTATAGCACATTTCAGACTATAAACAATGCCCTTTGATATGTCTATATTCCCCAAAAGATTGTGTACTCAATAAAGAGTATAGCACCTGGTACATAGAAGATGCTGAAAACCCCTCTGCTAAAAAATGAATATTTTTTGCACATCTTAAGTCTCTTTGCAGAAATTTTGACTCATTTCTTTCCATTTTTGTGCTGGTAATGGTTATAGTATCTTATAAACCCAATAAACGTTTAAGGAGCCAAATTTTAGATAAAGATGGTAGCCTGAACACTTACCTCTGCTTTCTCTCCATCCACAAACTCCAATGAAATGACAGTAAAGGGTATTTTGTTTTCATTTCAAGACACAAACTTTCAAGTTGGGGATACTGGGAGTTGAGAACAATGCAACAACATTTTGCAAGCTGGGAAGTCTCTGGGTTAGAAGTAAATAACAAACACATGAGAAAAATAAACCTTAAGCTATCAGTGGGGAAATACAATAAATAATATAATTGACTTCACACTGCAGAATTCCCCAAAGTCTTAGTTATTTGCAGCATGAGATACCTCTGATTCTGGGGATAAATGATAGGGTAGGATAGAAGCAAAAAAAAAAGAGAGATGATTAAAAATGAACAACTGTTAGTTCTCTGGTTAGTCTGTGTTTTGAAAATAGCACCCAGTTCTTGGTGGCAATATCCTCATATGTTTCTAATTAAGTCATAATTTTTGTTTATTTTGAAATCCTATTTTATTAAGTATATCAATTTCCTCCAATTTTTGTTTTCATAATTTTTAAAGTTTGAATTTTTAATTGCAATTCTGCTATACTAGCCATAGTGTCCTTGGTTTGGATTAACAAATCAACCCATGAAACACAAAAGGCTTTAACCAACACCAGGCTTACTTTGCTCTAAGAAAGAATACACATCAGCTAACATTAAGCAGGGTTGAGACTAGGATGAATCAAATGAGACTTTGAGTGTAAAATGTAAGGGTACAACAATCAACTCAGTAATCCAAATAAACTATATTTTAATAAAATATTTTTAAATTAATGCATAAATCTCAAGTGAACAAAATAATTTTAAAAATAGACAATATCAGTATTACTGATTTTTTCTTTTGCTTCATCTGTGGTGTGGCTCAGCACAGGACTGCAATATAGTGTTGGAAGGTAAATGAGAACAATTCCCAGGAAGCAAAGTAAAGAGACAAAAAGATGAAAAAAAGGAGAGAAAAAATTAAGCAAATTAGTGTATTCATCTAGGAGTCCCAATATCTGAATTATAGACTTTCAAAAAAAGAGAAATAAAATGAGTGGGGAAAAGCGTCAATAAAATAATTCAATACAGTTTTCAAAAACTGAAAAACATAATTTCCCCCATTGCAAGTGTCCACTAAGTACTCAGTACAGTGGATAAAAATAAAAGTGAGTCTAGTCATGGTAAACTTTTAGGAGTATGGAAGTTTGTGCAGACTTTTAGGGATGAGGCAGGACAATAAATATATCAGATGCAAAACACCAAAAACCAAGAAGGGATTGGAATTTTTGAACAGCACTTGTTTTTTACCAAATTCAGATGTTTTCACAAACCACAATCTTTAAAGGCAAAGATATTGACAGATACCTACAGAAATTTATCTACAGGTGGTAAATGTTTGTGAAGGAAAGAACAGAATAGTTAATAAATAAGATCTAGGGAGGGCTCAGCTGTGCGAGTATCAAGATGTTGTATGAAACCAAAGGTTAATTTAGTTAAAGCCAGCCATTATGGGTGCAGGTCCCTCAGTCTGGGAAGTGCAATGTGGGGTTCAGAGGCTTTGGTCCTCAGGGAGTACCTCCAAGACTGTGGTATCTTTCCCACCTGTGGGTCACAGCACTGGGAGTGTGAGCCCTGTCCGGACTGTGCCTTTGCCCCTCCTATCCATCTCAATGTGGCTTTTCTTTTTATCTTTAGTTGTGGAATATTTTTCCTGCTAGTCATCAGGTCATTCTCAGAGATAGTTTCTCTATGTGAAGTTGTCATTTTGGTATGTCCATGGGAGGAGGCAAGCCCTCCTCCTCTTCCTACTCCACCAAGTTGTTCTACCCTCCTCCTACCCAGTCTAAAATTCTGTGTCCAAAGTATCAGTCAAATGTGGGCATAGATTAAATACCTTGTTATGCACTCAAGGTGTCAAAACATTAGTTTTCATGCATCATTTCTCAGAAACCTACTAAAGGATGTCTTCCAGAGAAACAAGAGAGCATACACATACCAAGAAAGAAATACACACATGCGTGTGCGCACACACACACATGTAAAAATGAGAGGTTTAAATAATAAGAAAGGCAGCAGACATCCCAGGATAGTAGTGTAGGGGAAACAAGGAAAACAGCTGTGTGCCAGACACAGAACAGGCCAAATTTGAGCATAGCAGGAGTCTCTGTGAAAAATTTCTCCAAAAAAAGAGAAAACTGATAGAATACCTACAGTGTCTGATCATTTTGAGAGGAGATATAGACAGTTGGGGGAGAGTTTCAGATGAATAAGTAATAACAATAAAAATAGCAGATATAAGAAGTCCAAGCAAACTTACTGTCAGGAAAAACTAAAACGGTTATGTAAAATATGAAACAAATCATCATTCATTATGTAACTGTGATGTGAATAGCATTCACATTGTCAAAATTTGGATTATTTAGCCTACATTAAAATTAAATTAAATTAAATTAATTTTTTAAAATTTTGTAAGTTTTAAAGAACTCCTAAAAATTAAATTAAATTAGGGGGAAAAGTTGTAGGAAGGTTGTGCATGGTTGTTAGATTAAGGAGAGGAAAGAGTGCTAAATTCTTTATTGTCCTGGTGAGGTGTTGATAAATGGTGCCTAAAATTGAAAACAAAACAAGAAGTAGCATGAAGAGAGCAGCTACAAAAGTTAAAAGTGGTTTCAGGGATGGGGGGAAATGAGGAAAAAGGGTGATTGATATTTCTATTAGTAAAACAAAAAGTACAAACTAGCTCAAAGCCAGTACTTAAAAAATTATTCTGATTACTGCAGTAATCAGAACTTGCTGGACTAATTATTAACACATTATTTCAATATGCTTTACAGAGTCATGCAAAAACATGAATATAAACCCAAATGTATAACACTTACACATACAATTGAGCCTAATTAAAATGTTTTCTAAGTATTCTTCTTTAGCCAATAATATTCATTCTTTAGCTGATTTATATATATATGTATGTAGATAAATGATAGATTTAGTAATAGTGATAAGTATGGAGAATGACTTACAAATAAATATGATGTGATGACTAGTATTAAAGGCAACACTAAAATATTTTATTGCTAAGCATCAACAAGTGTAGACACTACTGGATGAAATAATAGTAATAATAAGGCTATTTTTCATTGAGTTTTTTTATGTGCCAGTTATCTTCCATTTCTTTTGTGTAGATTATATCATTTGATCCTCAGAATAATATGAAGTATGCATGATTATTTTTCCTTATTTTGAAGATAATGAAACATAAGTACTTTCAATGGTGGTAATCTGCACAGATATAAGCATTTTTGATAAATATTATCTGCTTAGTCCCTATTTCATCTCACACAGTAATGACAGTATGAAAGATATGAAATCTGTCTTAAGAAAAATACAATGTTTACACAAGTGGCCTGCATGGCAATATTTCAGAGTGGTTAAATAGAAACTGACTTAGAAAAGCTTTCAAATAAATAAATCTTTTCAAATGTATAATTCATTGTATGCAGTACGTTATATGTAATAATGTAGATTGTCTTTTTAGGCCCAATTATAGCATAATTAACTTTATCATCTGGGGATATATTTAAAGTGAATCATTTAGAGTATTAGAATATACTGCTCATTTAAAATAAATGTAAATGCTCACATACAGGTTCATACACACACACTTTCTCCTAAGTTCCAGAGAAATGTCATGAACACTGTTATGACATAAAATTGTACCTAGAATTTTCTCAGTAAAAATCTCCAGAAATCACTCCAGAGAAAGCCAAGACTTTTTAGAACTTTTCTGTTGATGAAGTCTCCAAATTCAACCTGATTGTTTTGAATCCTGGCTCTTACAGCTCATTCCAAATGCTTTTTTTGAAGTGGTGAGCATTACAGTCTTATGGGATTTTAGTAGATTTTCTCTATCTTTAATCTTCAAAAGAGCAGCATGAGTTGCTGAGATGGAGTTCAAGAATTTTAAAAGAAGTTGAGGGGAATTTCCAAGTGGTCCAGTGGTTAGGACTCCATGCTCTGAACTGCCCGGAGCCCGGGTTCAATCCCTGGTCGGAGAACTAAGATCCCACAAGCCTTGCAGCACAGCCATAAATAAATAAATAAATAGATAGATAGATAGATAGATAGATAGATAGATTGAGTAAGTAAGTTGAGGCACCAACTAGAATAGCCTCAGCACAAATATAAGCAGGTTTCAAGAAAGATCTTTCTATTACAGGTAACCCTCATTAAATGAATGGTGATGTAGGAAATAATACAAATAAACAAATTCTTCCAAACATTATCCACAACTCCCACCTGCAGGACCTCCCCAGAGACATTAGAATTTTGGGGAAAATTCCTCTTCTCTCCTTCCCACCTCTCCCTACCATAGCACTGTGCCCTAATTAGTAGATGACCAAGAGCAGAAATATCTTTAATTTCAACAAGCTGGTTGAAGCAGGTAGAAAATAGCGAACTTACAGAAGAACCTTGTCCTTCTGATCCTTACATTTCCATGGTGACAACATTTCACCGACATTTTACAAAGTGGTGCACCCCAGGACCTCAAGGTGATGGTGAAACGATATTGTTTTATTGTAAAAAAGGATAGTAAAGTATTAGAAGATATTTGGTCCTATCTAAAAGGTCCATGAGACTTTTGGTCCATAAGACATCTGGTCCATACCAAAAGGTCCTATCTAACACATCCATGAGCACATTTGGTCTGTGCTGAATGGTTTTGGACAGGACCAAATATCAAGGACCTTTTGGTGTGTACCTAATGTCTTATGGATCACATGTCTTACGTATGTTTCAGACAGAACCAAACATCCTGCAAGGATTGTAGTGTACTTACATAACCAATTATGATCATTTTAATGATATGGTCCTATATATTTTAAGGAAATTTTTAAGAAAAGAAATCTAACCCATTCAAGCAGTGTTCTGATATTTGAGGCAGTCATATAAAAACCTTCCTGATATCAAAATACAGCTTGTCTAAATTATCTTCCTTAACTACCTTACTACCTTATCTTTCCTGTTGTTATTTAAGGGGGAGTAAGATAAGACACTTTTAGAGTGACTTTTGTTAGCTAAAATGTTTTGGCTTTAATTTTTAACTGCTTTCATTTCTCATTGTTCATATTCTGTTGAATATGTTTTTGTTTGGAGAAAGAAAACTGGCAAGATATTTGCACACTTCCAGAAATGTGAAAGTTGAAGTGGTTTTCTTAATTTTTTTAAATGATTAGTTAAGTTCGTTCTACAAACATTAACAATTTCCATCTATGACGTAAAATATGACCCATGTGTAATTACAAATTTAAAAAGTTACTTACTCTTTAGTAATTTCATCTACTTTTCTGTAATACAAATCTACCATTTTATTAGAAAGTCTAATGAATTTAAGGCTTTATGATTCTTCAGCTGAGTGGGTAGGGAGTAAAACTAATATTTATTGACTACTTACTGTGGAAAAGATATGGTTTATCTCATTTAATCCTCCAACAATATTATGTAAAAGAAAATATGATCCTCATTTTTATAAATAATAAGCAGACTTTTACTGGTAATAGAACTTGCTCAAAGTCACACAGCCAATTAGCAGAGTCAAGAGGGCCTTCCTAACTGCTAAGCCCATACGATACTCACCACGCCATCTGAGGTTAATGTAATCCCATTAATGGTAATAGAATAAAAATGACTACAGAGAGAGAGAGAGCCCTGTGTCAGGCATGAATTGTATTGCTTTTAATACAGTAGCTCCTTTAGATCCTTTTACTTTACCCACATTACAGATAAATAAACAGCCATAGAGAGGTTTGGATTTGTTCATATCCAGAGACAAAGTAGTGAAGTCAGGATTGAACCACGATCCTTTTTAATTGCACAGTTAGAACTTTGGCACTATTCCACTGTATATTTATTTGTGAATTTGGTTAAGGACTTTTTTGTAAAGCCTATATAACAAAGCTACAATAATTTTGCAGTAAATACTAATTGTTTTATATCTACCTGAGTATGTAATGATTACTGAGAACTTCATATGGAAACACATGGAAAAGATCAATATCTGACTACGTGAAGGAAGAACAACTTTTTATAATTCTCAGTATTAGCAGTTACTATGAGCCAAATTATATTAAAGATAATTGAATCTATTGTATTGAAAAATAAATGTCTGTGTTTGTCTACCTAATGCAAATAAACATGCATGGTATTGATCTGGGAGCTTCAAATTGTTATTCATATTTGTGTGAGGCATTAGTGAAGTAGGCAACATTTATATCAAAACAGTTGATCTGCTTCTAAACATATACTATAGGTCAGAAAAATTGACATTTATCCTATAACACGTATTAGAATAGCTGAACTAATTTAAAAACTCTCATCTGGAACTGAACATGTCGTTTTAATACTGCACAGCTGAATAAAAATCATTAGGAAGTGGTTCTTTGGGAAAAACCAACAATTGTCATTAGATTTCTAAGAATTCTGTCCAAGTGGCTCTAATAAGCCACATCTCTTGAGAGTGATACAAACCAAGTAAACATCTAGACATAAATCTGGGGCAGAGAGCAAATGTTACTGGAAAAGAAATATTGACTGTTTTCCTAATTTTTTTTTACATGCAGGAAAGAACTCATTTCTTTTTGGGCACATTACCAAAGTATTTGTATTCTTACCACATTACCTCCTAATACAACATTTGAATTTCTAAACGGTACAATTACTATGTTGTTCATATAATTTTCCCTTTAGAATTCACATTTAATGAAGTGGCATATTTGAAACATGCTCTAATTACTCCTGGGTTCAAATCACATGTTTAGCAATAACATCTACAGCTACAAGTAATTAAAAGCAAAAATGAAATAAACATATAAAAATCTAACAAAAAATAAAATGAGTATAAAATAAATTTTAATCAGTATCAAAGATGCACAAAAAATATGAAAAAGATGTAAGAATATAGAAATATGTATCAGAAACCATTTCATGATGACACCAGGCACACTTATGTTTCCTAATACAAGATAATATGTTTCCTTAATATGCAATTTAATCAGATAGAAGCATCAAACATTATTTTGCCACCCATGAGAATCTGCAGGAATTTGAGAGATAGCTAAAATAAAGTAGCAATATGTCAACAACCTTAGAAGAGAAATCTGTATTTTGTTGTTAACAGTAGTGATTTAACTTACTAGGTAAGAAAAATCAATGAGTTTGTGACAATATGCTTCATTTTCATTACTGTATTCAACTGAAAGAAAAGAAATTCTGCCTCTAGTGATAAACCAACTAAAGAATAAAATTAATTGAAGTCTATTTTCATTTCTAGTTTTTTTAATTACTAAAGGCTTATATAAGAAATTTTAACATTGTCTTCATTCAACTGCAATATTTTGTTTTCTACTGATTTCTACATTTTATAACCTTGAATGATTACTGGGATTAAAACCTCATTGATTCATTTAGACTAATTGGTAAGATTCAGTACTCTTTTGTAGTCTTTGATTTTAAATATCATATTGGTATGAAAGGGATTATGGAAAGCAACAATTTTAATGGAATATTTTTCAGTAAGAAATCAAAGAGCATGAATATTTATTTTAAATAATTTTAATGAGTAATACAGAAAAAAGATGTACTGTGAATTTAGGGTTCTTTATATTATAGTTATTTCTTTAACTGCTGTAAAATTCATTTGAGTAGTGACTTGAAATACAACAGCTATAGGACAATATTATTCTTTTCTTAAACTGTGTTAACTATATTATCATTGTTTTACATACTTAAATTTTTTCTTTGCCTACAGCATATTGACAACTGCCTTAATTATTTTATGATCCTAAAAAACTATTGGTTCTTTTCATATTGCCATTCCTTAAATCTTATTTTAGAAAATAAAGATTAAATATATTAAAACTATACCAAATTAGCCACTAATAAACAAAAATCAAGTAAAACATTGAAATATAAATTATGATAATTTACTCTAAATTCGTGTAAGTTTAGGCAAGTTATCTTATGGGCTATGTACATTTTATTCTTATGTTTTATCCTCCTCTGATACAAAGTATAAAAACAATATGACAGTAAGATATATTTCCTTATTTTATACAATTCTTCAGCCACCATACCTAGGAAAAAAATTTTTAGACCTGAAGAAACATTTGGTATTTTAAAATATGTTTCATGTTTATGTTCCATACACTTAAAGTAAACAGTGTAGTCTTTTTTCAAATGTATTCACAATGATGATATTCACAAATAGTATCTATAATTAGTTAACTTTTCAAATCTTTCATGCTGTTAAATTATAGTTGTCTTAGAATGGATTCCTTTCTTATTTAAAAGGAATAAGTTAACTAAAACAAAATTGTTATAAAAAACAGTATTTCTTTAGCTGATAAGAAGTTAAATCATCTACGGTCTAGAAAATTATGACTATGTGATTAATATGTATATAAAAGTAAACATATTATTTATCTGCTCATATATAATAATTAACATGTAAGCATACATAATTAATTAGGATTTGATGACAAGATACTCAAGCAATTTTTATATATTTTATCTCAATGACATAAATATTACATAATTTTTAATATAGCTACTGAATTATTCCATATACATACATATATATTATATATAGATATAATACATATACATAATACAGAATCTTTCAGAAACAGATCTGAATTTTTTTGCCTAGGAATTTTGGTATAAAAATGGTGTCACATCTATTACTTAGGATCATGGAATAAATTTTTTTCACACTCACCTTTGCCTGATTCTGATCATCATTGTTCATTTGTGTTCCTGATCTGTATGACTGCTGTGGTAGGTTGAATAATGACCCTCAATGATATCCAAGTCGTATCATTGGCACTTGATTCATTTATATGACAAAAATGGACTGTGCAGATGAAATTAAGTTAAGCATCTTGAAAGGTTATCCTGGATTATTTGAGTGGGCCCTAAATTTAATCACAAGGTCCCTATAAAAGGCAGGTTTGACAGAAGAGGAAGATGATGTAAAGCGTGAAGCAAGAGCTTGACCTAGGAGGGGCCATAAGTCAAGGAATACAAAGAATGCAACTCTAGGAGCTAAAAAAGGCAAGGAAAAAGTTTCTCCCATAGAACTCTCAGAGGGTACATGACCCTGCTGGCCACTGATTTCAACCCAGTGAAACTTATCTTAAACTTCTAGCCTCCAAAATTATAAGATAATATATCTGTGTTATAATAGACTAAATTTGTAACAATTTGTTATGGCAGCAATAGGAAACTAATACTTATGCCATATACAGGTTTCCATCTGTCTTATAGCTGGCACAAGGCTGTTCCCTCTGTCCAGATATAGTTTACTTAGCTATCTGCATGGCTAAATTCCTTACATGATCAAAATTTTTGCTTAAATGATAGTGAAGACTGTTGTGACCACCAATGGAAATAAAAATTACATATCATTCCACTTTTGATCCCCTTAACTTTTTCTACTTTTCCATACTATTAAATATTTTCTACTAATGTATTATATTATATATTTACTTACACTTAGTTTTAACTTGTTTCTTCCATTAGAATGTAAGTCTTATGAAACTTTATTTTTATTTGATTTGACTTTTGACAGATATTACAAACACTTGGAGTTGTGTCTGAAAAAAATATATATTTGCTGAATGAATTAATTAATAATCTGACATTAAAAACAGATTACTAGGGATTTAAATGCATGTATTAGGGATTAAAATGAATGTGTTAGGCATTTAAATAAATGATGCATCTGGGTGAGGGAAGGACTGAATAGTGTATATTTTTCGTAAGTCTTTTTGTTCTAATCCTGTGGAAAAAGGATTCTCAGTGTCTCTCCCAGTGTCTACTGGGAGACACTGGGAGAGACACTGAGAATAGCAGGAACAAAGGGAATAGATGTGAGGAAGGGGGTATATATTAAGAACTTTGTCAGACACTTTTTCTTAAATAATTTTATTCAATAAGAACATTTTGTAAACTACCATCTTTCCTTGCTTGCTATCACTATCTACTTATCTATCTATCCTTGAATTTTCTAAATATACACATAAAATTTTTGACAATTTAATAGGTAATGAAATGGAGAGTTAATTTCCCACCAGTTTTATTATTTTTCTAAGATTTTAGCTTAATTTTTATAAACAATTTTAATATTATATCCATTTTATATAGGGTTTCACTGAGATATTTTAAAATTCCACAAATTATTTTCTTTCTTTTTTGTTTCCTGTCAGTGGACATGCATATGACTAAATAGTATTATATAGATAGTTAAAAGACAACTTCCATGAGAATGTTTCTGTGGGCTTTATTAAGTCTTTCAAATTCCTCTAAAATTATACTACCCATGGCACCTCATGTGTTGTTGAATTTTACGGTAGCATTTTAAGCTCTGAGGCAAAGCCAATAAAAAAGAGCAATGTTTGTGAAGAGCTTATAATCTTTTAAATAATAACTTGAATAATAAATAAAATTTGGAATTAACTCCCCTCTCCTTTTCTAGAAATAAACTTGACTATGTACACAGAAACTGAAGCAGGCATTATTATAAATTTGATATATTTACAATTTAAATCTAAAGTACCTTATCTCATGCTACTGCAACTTTACAATCTTAAAAATGGATGCTCTATGGCTCATAAATGAGCACATTCCTGAGCTACCAAAAATAACAAGAGGTAGTGTCTGGGGAATATGCTTTGTGATTTCAAGTCAAAGCAACTGAACTGGCCTTCTTACTGATCACTTCCACTGAATTTCAACAAAGCAGCAATACTGACAGCTCTAACAGCAGGAGCTTTAACAACAATAAATTAAAAATACTGTCTAACTTTCTTTTTTCTAAACAAATTCAATATAATACTGATCTTGCTTCCATCTCTTAAAAAAAAACAAAAATAAGATAAAAGCTGTTGATAAGATTATGACTCTAAAAAAGGAGTAGTAACCATGTTAGTTCAATGTTTAAAGCAATGACTTAGAATAGAGAAACATGTAAATAGCTATCTGATTTCAAAAGTACAAATTAATAATATTTTTCAAAAGAACATAGTGATACTTGAATAAATATAATTTATAAAAGCCATTTCAGCATTTCATTAAAATATTCATCTAGTATAGTTTCAAAGATGTCTCCCAATGTTCTCCTTAACTTTTATAATTAAAAAAGAATTTCCAAACTGTCAAGGTACTTCCTAAAACTTTATAAAAGTCAAATAAAATGTTTCATTTAGTCTGGAAAATAAAATTTTTAAAAATCTTATATCTGTATCCAAGAGTAAATTATCTATTTTATGTCATACCAAATCTCAAGTTAAATCAAAATAAGGAGGTGAAAGAATATGAATGTTGTATTTTAGATACAAGATATTGTAGTCTTTAGAAAGCACACTTCAGATAACTAGGTATTCAAATAATTTAATTGATTTAATGTTAGTTATTTATCTGCAAAATGATGAATGGCTGAGCTCCATCCCCCAAAAAAGCATATTTGAACTCTTGATATTAACCACAATAAGAGTTAAATCATATTTTAAGAAATTTAAATAACCCGTGCAAGTAGAAACTACACCTTAGATCAGAATGTTTGTGGATGAAACTAAAATGACCTTGTATTTTAAAATAAAAAATATCACATGATTTTATCTATTCTCATAATTATCAAATTTTTAAAACAATTTTTTTGTACATAGGTTTTAGGGAATGTTGAAATCAAAACATAAGGATAGATATCTTAAGACACTTTTATTACTAAAAAAATTATAGTACATTTTGGAGAATTTAAAAGCATATAGACTTAATATTAAAATTTATCTAAATTTTTTAAATATCAAAAATGTTGACCTAAAACAAACTACCAGATATTTTTCCAGCAAAGATGGGTTTATTCGGATCAGCAGAGAATTATAATTTGGGGTCTGCAACCATGATGAGCCACATGCAAGTCCCCTGAGCAGCAAGGGAAGGAGAACACTTTTATAGAGAGGAAAAGAAGCTGAGAGGGCTGTAGTAAACAAGATGTCCATGACTTTTCACTGGCTGAATCATTGCCAGGAAAGAAGAGGACTCTTTCTTCTTCCAATTGGGCTCTGCTATCATTGCAGGGCATGAGAACTCCCCCTTCTTGTCTCTTGACTCTATTTAACTGAGGTTCCTGTTTATTAATTTTTTTTTTTTACATTTTCCCCGTTTGATCAAGCTCTTTCTCAGAAAGCATCATTGATCAAGAGTCAGGTTTTCCAATTTCAGTACCTTTTTTCCCTCAATGCCAGGAGGGACCTTTCCTGGGTGTAGTGTTTCATGTCAAAGGAAAAGTGCACAGATTGGAAACTTATTGGGTCACATGTGAGTAACCATGAGGGATAGGAGGAAGAACTCTCAGGACTTTTTATCTAAACTCCTTCTATTATCAAGATCATAGACATTGGAGATCATCTGAAGTGTTATGTCATCATCAAAGGTTTGAGGGCAAACTTCCAACAGGCCTACACTGGACAACTTGGGAAAGCTGTCTGCTCAGATGTTATCTGCTCCAATTCTGGGAAATCTTTACTTTCAGGTGACCAGATGGTGTGTGGGTCTAGTCAGTGTTTGGCACTTTTTTTAGGTGTGTCACATGAATCCAAGAGTCCATTCCTTTGCCTTTGGTGACACAAGGATTGGTTAGCAATACTTGATAAGGGCCTTTCTAGTGGGATTGAAGAGAGTTCTTCTGGAGGTGTCTTTTCCAATAGACAATATCTCCAGGTTGCAAGGTGTGATGCTTAAAGTCTTCAACTCCCAACAGTGTACTGTGAAAATGTTGCTCTACCAAAACACAGTTATTTTTAATATAAACAGTTAGACCTTTGCAATACTGAAGTTGCAGAAATATCAGCAAGGTGATTTCTCTTAGCTTCCAGATAGTCAAGTTTATAATGCCCCAGAATCTTAAAAATAACTAAAGTGGCAGGTAAAAGTCACATACAATAATTACTGAATAGAGGAGCTATATTCAATTTATTTATTACTGATATTAAGGAAGACATGTTTCTTCCATAACATTCCAAAATCATGAGCCACTCCAAAAGCATATCTACTCACAGTATAAATACTGGCAGTTGTGTGCTTGGCTGAAGTACAAGCCTATGTAAGAGTGTATAATTCAGCTTGTTGGGCTGAAATAGCCATAGGTAAAGATGCAGCCTCAGTAACATCAAAAGGAGTTGCAATAGCATACCCAGCACAATATTTGACATTGTCACCAATTAAATAAGAACTATCAGTGAACCATAGAAGGCAGCATTACCCAAAGGAATTTCCTACAGATCATCACAAGGAGTCAAGAGGTGGTCTGTCAGCATTAAACAGTCATGAGAGACTTCACTGGTAAGAGAGGGAAGAAAAGTAGCAGGATTAAGGTTATTACAATGTGACAGAGTAATGTGAGGGACAGTTAAGAAAAGGACTTCATAGGAGATGAGGTGGCTGACTGAGAAATGTTGAGTGCAATGAGGATTCAGGATAGCTTCTACTGTATGAGGTACAAAAAGGGTTAAAGGGGATCCCGCAGTGATTTTCTTAGCAGTCTGAATCAAAGTGGCCATAATGGCTCTAAGGCAAAGGGAGTATCCCCGTACCACAGGGTACAGTTGTTGGCTATAATACCCTATGGGTTCATGGTGGTCCCTGTGTTCTTTGGTGAGTACCCCAAGGGAATTCCCTTTCTTTTCACATACAAAAAGAAAAAAGAGAATCTGATAATTGGGATGCCCAAGGGCAGGTGAGTTCATCAAACTCTCCTTAAGCCTTGAAAACTATATTGTCTGGTTCTTCCCATAAAATTATTTTGGGGTTGTTATTGTTTAGTAAAACATACAGAGATTTGGCCATAAGAGAAAAATTGGAATCTAATTTCAGCAATATCAACTAGGCCAAGAAAACCTCACAGTCAGTTCTTAGTTTTGGGTTTTGGGAAATTTAGGACATTATGAAATCTATCTGGATCTAGGTGTGGACTTTGTTCTGATATCAGATGACATAAATATCAAACCTGGGTTTGGGAAAACTGTAATTTTTCTTTGGTGATCTTCTGTACCTTTAAGGCTTAAAGCAAGTGGATGCTATCAAATCATCCACATACTGCAATAAAACAGAATCTCTAGGGAACTTTATGTCACCCAGATCAGCCTTTAGGATTTGTGGGAAATGAGAAGAACTCTCAAAAAAAACCTGAAACATTACAGTCCAAGTAAATTGTGTTTCTTCCCAAGCGAAGGCAAAAAGGTATTGGTTAGCTTCATCAACTGGAATACTAAAGAATGCATGGCATAAGTTAATTACAGTAAAGAATTTATTTCCTGTGGGAATGGATGTTAGTGAGGTATGGGGGTTAGGAACAACAAGGTGTCGAGGGATAGCAATGTTTTTTTATTGTTGGAGGTCCTGGGCAAACTTCCACCCTTGGCCCTTAGGTTTTCTCGCTGGTAAAATGAGAGTGTTACAGGGGCTAGTACAAGGGATAAGGAGGCCTTGACACTTTAATCTTTTATTATGGGTTTTATGCCTTGGAAGTCTTCTTATACAAGATTAATTCTGGGAAGAGGTTTCAAGGGGTCTATTTGAATCTTGATGGGAAATATGCAATGAATTTTGCCAATATCAGTTGGAGATTTTGCCCATGACGAAGGTGGTTGCTGATTCAATAGAAACAAGGCCAAAGGCTTTGTCAGGCAATTTCCAGAGAACAGCCTCTTTTCCAAAGGCTGAATTGGCACAGTTTCAATAAAGCAACTACTGTTTTGAAGGAATGGGACAAAGGCTAGCCAGCTTCAACTGAAGCAGTCATATCTCAAAATCAGACCGAAGTGCCAAACAAGTACTTGCACACGGAACAAAGCATTAACCAGAGAGAACAAAACCTTAAAATAAATCCTGAATAAAGCCTGGAGAGCTTCAAAGGGAAAGAAGGTGTGAGCTCAAATTCAGGAGAAAGAGGTACCTTCAAACCCCAGCAAGAAAAGCAGTGAGGGAAAATGGGCTCAATTATGGGTACTGCATCTGTTTGCTGACTAGCCCCAGAACCTTTGGGGGTCTTCTCTGGTCCTCATATGGGCCACCAAAATGTTGACCTAAAATAGGTTTCCAGATATTTTTTCAGCAAAGATGGGTTTATTCAGGATCATCAGAGAATTGCAGTTTGGGGTCTGCAAACATAGTGAACAATTTGCAAGTCCCCCGCATGGCAAAGAAAGAAGAACACTTGTATAGAGGCGAAATGGAAGATGAGAGGGTTATAGTTAACAAAGGTTCATGGCTTTTCATTGGGTGAGTCCCTGCCAGGAAAGAAGAGAATTCTTCCTTGCTTCTGTTGGGTTCTGCTGTCCTCACATGACATGAGAGCTCCCCCTTCTGGTCTCTCAATTCTGTTTACATGAGATTTCTGTTTATTAATTTTAATTTAATTTTAATTAATTTCTGTTTATTAATTTTTTGACAAAATATTTACACAAATTTTTTTTAGTCTTTGGGAGTCCTATTTGATTTTACTCATCTTATTAGTTGAGGAACAAAAATAGGATTAAATGATGTATATTATTTAGGTGATAGGTTTTGATCAAGTAATGAAAACGGTAACAATTAAATACAGTAACAATTAGAGCTAAAAAAAATTATAAATTGCACTTTATGATGTCATGACTTTTCTATTATTCATATAGAGGGACTTTATTACCCTTTAGGGCTGTTAGTAGGGGATTTATGCATAAGTTTTAATGAAAAATAAGATATAACCCAATTGTAAACCTTTTTTTGTGAGAGGCTATAGAATATTAAAGTTTTAGAATCACACTGAAAAAAAATGTGAGTCTTAGCCCCACTACTGACCAACAGTGAGACATTAAGTATGCTACTTAACCTCTTTAAGCCTACTTTTCTATCTGTAAGTTTGGGATAAATATGATTTCCTATAGTATTAAAACTACTATGCAGGCACAAAGACACAATGTGTGAAAAGCATAGTGTTTTGTACATGCTAAGTTTTCAATAAATTTTACTTATCATTATTATTTTTGTTACCATGAAAATATTAACTATTAAGAAACTAATAGTATTCAAAGGAAATGTGTTTTAGTAAATATTTTTTTCCTTAGATGAGTTAATCTCGATCATCTTTATGCAGTCTTTTTACGTAGTATAGTTTGAGGAAGGAAAGATAACATCTCTCCTTACTAGAATCCCAAACACAATCTTGAGTTATTTATTCATTCCTTTGGATTAATGGTGGTTGTTTAAAACAAATGCAAACCTCTGAAAAAGACATTAACATTTTTGTTAAAATAGGATTATCAGATTAGTTTCCTTCACTGAGCTGGGAGTAAGGGAAGGAGACACAAGAGTAAGTGGATTTAGAGGAAGATGTGATGAAGGACAACTTGTAAAGGCAGAAAGGAGAGCTGGGTCAGAGGTTTCCAGTATAGAGCTGCAGGTGTTGGTCTATGTTTCCTGAGGTTTACAGTATTCCACGGCCAAAAGAGAAACATTAAGGACCATGAAGCAGGCTTTGCATAAATCTAAATTCATGTAATATATTGTGAAGTTATGTCCTTACTACTTTATGGGAATTGAAATTTCATTTCTTTTTTGAAATTACAGTGGATGATTTTGTTTTAAAATTTATTACTCATTGAATCCTAAAATATTGGGCACTTTTGGAGAGAAGACCATTGAGTCTCTTCCAGTTTTCAGATACTTGATGTGAAGAAGGGGAAGTACAAGTTGCTGACTCAATAATGAGTTTCCTAGGTAAATAACAAACATATTCATTCATTCACTAAATAAACGTTCATTCATTCACTCATTTAAAAAACAGACACTGTTTTAGGTGTTAGGAACAGAGCAGGAAACAAGAAAAAAATTCCTAGTATCATTAAATTTTAGTGGAAGTTAAATTATTATATCAGAAGTTAAATTACTATAATGGAAGAAGCCAGGGGACAAAAAAGTATTACTGTTCTTCACTGTAATAAACGCTAAGTGAATATAAAACAGAAAAAATAGAGTGGTGGGGAAAGCCGTTTTATATAGGGGTCAATAAATGCCTCTCTGAAGAGATGATATTTAAGCTTAGATCTTAAAGATATGAAAGAATCATCCATTGCCACTTTAAGAGACTAAGTGAAAAAATTTGGTGGGTTGCTGGGGCAATATGAGAGCGTATGTAGGATATATATGTGATATCAAGAAATTTACTATCAGTTAAAAATATTGAGCTAGTGGGGAAGTGACTGCAGGAAAACAGCTAAAAAAAAATTGTCTGGAATCAAATCATGAGCCTATATTCCATGCTAAAAGTGATAAATCCTTTTTATTTTATCCTACAAAGAATGGGAAGGAATTATGAAGGGAAATCATGCAATCAGAATTGCACTGTAGTCAGGTAAGTCCAGTATCATGGAGAATGATTTGGTATGCGCAGGAGATAGGAAAGTCATATAGGGGTCTGTAATAGGTTTTCCCTTGACAGATATCTGTGTGAGCTTCAATGGGAGCGCAAAGGAGTGAATTATATTGGGGTGGGTCAGAAAATACTCCCTTTCAGGAAACATTTAACCTGAGTTTTTTAAAGAGGAGTAGGTGTTACATCTTGAAAAACAGGTGCTGGGTGATAGAAGTTGAAATCCCATGCAAAATGGGAAGATTAGCAAAAAGCACATGGAAATCATGTCTTGATCACTAACTAATGCTTTATGGCTAAGGTGTAAGACCAGAGAGGTAAAGGTCAGAGATAAAACTGGCAGTTTCATCACTTGAGAGTGACAAACAACAGCAGCCTAAAAGCCATTAATAACAGGAACCTGGAGTGATTCTGAACAATGAATGTAACAGTGGAATTTTGTACTACTTATGAAGAAGATGTACCATTATGATGTAGTGATGGATGTGAGAGGAAATACATTGCATTTTACATAAAATATAGTGTAATTTACTATACTACGATATAATATAGTCAATAATTTTTTGTTGGTGTCTTAGACACAGAAGCTCACACTTAATCCAATTATACAGCAAACTCATGGTACAAAAGAATATCATATTAGAAAGAAAAGCCATATACTTAATTTATACAGTCTAGAAATTGAGCTCAATATGAGGAAGCATGTTTCAACAATTCGTGTGGTTCAAGAGTGAAGTGAGCTGGCTGGTGCCAGCACCATCCAGTCTGAAGAGCCAACTTGCATACTAGATGGTATGAGACATCAGGGGCAGTGAGGGGTCATCCAGCTGTGTTATGGCTGCTCCCTCAAGCATAGGCAGTGTGGTTTAGTACTAATATTTCATTCTGTGAAAAGTATTGGAAAAGAAAGTTCAGGCTAACCAGGAAGAATCAACATTATCTTTTCCTCTGAGAGGTGAATTTGAACTGAGTATGGACAATAAGAAGATTCTCATAAAACACATTATATATTTCATATTACTCAGGGAAAGCTAAACCAAATAAATATATCCTTACAGAACCAATTTCTCCTTCATAACTTGTTTATGCAGTTCTAGCTCTTTTTCCTTTGATTTCTCTAAGGGGTTTTCAGCAAAATATCTTGAAAGGAAATTTAATATAAGTCTTTATTTTCCCTTAAGTTAAATTTGTTTTATTTCTAAAAGCTGAACGTAAGATGTTCATGGAGAAGGAAAAGGACAATTGTGAGATCTCTTATTGCAAACATGCAGTTAAATATTATATTTAAAAAAATAATTTAGTTTTGGCATTTAGTAGCAGTTATTTGAAAATATTTCTGTTTAAAGACACAGTAAACCATAGAATGTCAGATTGGAATGTCTCTTACGTGAATGTAGCACCCCTCAATTATCTTATTGAAAACTCCCTCCTTTACAAGGTGGTTTATTCCAGTGTTATTCATTAGAAAAGACTTCCACATTTTCAGCCAAAGTTGACTCATATCCCACCACACTCCAACTTCTTATATCCTAATTCCTCAGAAAAAAAAGTTTGTATTGTTACCAACATAGTATATGCCTAACATCAAAACTACCATCCCAGGCACACTTCCTTCCCACTCTCAATCCCATTCCCCAGAAGAAAACACTCTGACTTACACTTGTGTGTTATTTTTTTCCCGACAAATATTCAAATCCCTTAATAATATGCTTATATTGTATCTGTATTTACATTTTTTGGATAACACCTGCCTTTCCTTTACCAGGAATTTATATCCATCCCAGAAATTTAGATCCCCATTTTTTAACCCCAAACTTGCATTCCTTATTTCTTCAACTATTGATATTGTCTTTTGACTTTCCTGTTTACAATGATATCCCCTTCCTTCCTCAGCTCTCCCTTCCCTTCTGTCTCACAACCTCTGCCATCTGTAGTAACATTTTTGCTTTGTTAATGTTAATAGCATTTAAACACTCTTCTGACACTATTCTTGTCTACCATTCCTTGCAAATAGATTGATTATAACAGTTGAAAATTAGTACATAAATTAGCTTTATGTGAGTGTATTCACTATAGTCAATGACCATTTCATTTTTCTTCCTGTACAGCTGAATTTTGAATTTTCTTTCTTTTTTCTTTCTTTTTTTCTTAAACATTGTCTTACATTTGTTCAGTGTTTCAGCTCAAACTTTTTTTTTTTTTTTTTAATTCCATCTGCTTTTGCTTTAGGGCCCCTCATTTTCCTGTTGCAATCCAGAATAGATATTTCTATGCCTGATGCACAAGTGATAATGTATAAATTCCCTTTCTTTATTTTCTATTTTTAAAGCTACTCTCCCCCAGGTTACTTAACATTCTTTTTTTGATGTACCCTTTACCCAGGCTGGGTCCCCCGGAAGGCAAATTCTGAGATATAGATTCGAATGTAGGAGATTTTTAGAGTGTGTTCAACACCTACAAAATAGAAGGAGACAGGGGAGAGAAGTTGCATGGAGATACAGTCTTATTGAAGGTTTCAGCTGGGATGATCTTTCAGGAACTTGTACCTCTGAACCCTACTTCCATTTGGCTCTTTCCTGTTGTTTTCAACTGTCTGATGGTTTTTTTCATCTACTTATTCACATTGTTCTCTTTTTCCACTAGAACCTTTAACATATTAATCACTATGAATTATCTAAGTATGTTTTTTATGTTTATTCTAAGTATTTGTTTAAGCATTTTTTTGTGCTTTTTGTGTGTTAATTTGGGGTGCTCTGAGCTTTTCAATCTGTGGATTGATTTTTTTTTTTTTTTTGGAAAACATTTCTTTAATTTTTGTCCCCTCCCCCTTCTGGGATCCTAATTATATCAATGTTACATGGCTGGATTTTATCCCATAGGTCACTGAATATTGGTTTAACTCTCTGTTTTTCAATTGGGATAGTTTCCGTTTCCAGGTCTTATGTACACTGATTTTCTTCTATGTGGTTTCTAATATGATGTTAAATCTACCATATATATATATATATATATATATATATATATATATATATATATATATAGAACATGTATTGAACGTTAAATTGATTATTCCTGTCATTTTGCAGTCTGTCTCTAATAACTGAGTTTTTTATTCTGAGTTATATTTTCCTGATTCTTCTAGTAATTTCATGTTTTCATGATACACATTGTGACTCACTACGTTTTTCTTTCTTATTTTTTCTTAAAGGTTTTGAATTTTGTGGCAGGGAGTTAATTTGTTTTCAAATCAGCTTGATTCTTTCAAAGCCTGTTTTTAAAACTTGCTAGTGTGGCTAAACAGTAGTCTTTTCTTTAGGAATAATGTAACCCCTTTCTTAACGTTACTAAATGTTCTAATAGTCAATGAAATCTTTTCACTATAGTTGATTGGATCCCAAACATCTTCCAGTCCTGAGTCACCTAAGAGAGCTGTTCAGTTTATTGTCCCCCGTTGTTTTTCTTTTCAAAGTGGTTGTTCTTTACCTCTGAGCATCTCAAGTGCAGAATTCTAGAGCTTTTTAACTACATAGATCTTTTATGTGTGATAATTTATCTTCAGCTTCCCTGAATTCTGATTTCAGTTTTCTCAGCTTAAAAAGACTGCCATACTTGTTTTTATTATTCTACAGCCTTGGTTGGCCTTCCAGGAAGAAAAATTCAACATGCATAGGGGTCAACTCATTTATTTTTCAGGGATCAAAGTCCTGAACTCCATTAGTCAAATGTCTGAAAACTATTCTTTTAAATGCTATGTGCTGTTTTATAGCTATTTACAGAGGAGGGCTAGATCAGTAGCTGGAGTTAGTGAACATTTAGCTTACTTCCAGTTATTGTCTATTTCAAATAAAAATGTTATGAACATTGATGTACAAGTCTTTGCACAGACATATACTTTCATTTCTTTTAAGTAAATTCGTAGAAATAGAATGGCTGAATTAAGAGCCATTTATATGTTTAAAATTTTAAGAAACTTCCAAATAGTTGCACAAACTGTGTGAGAGTGTTCCAGTGTCTCCATATCATCACCAGCACCTGATATGATCTTTCCTTCCCTTCCCTTCCCTTCCCTTCCCTTTCCTTTCCTTTCCTTTCCTTTCCTCTTTCTTTTCTTTCCTTCCTCCCTCCCTCCCTCTTCCCTTCTTTGCATCCTTGCTTCTTTTTTTCTTTCTTCCTTTCTTTCTTCCCTTCTTTCTTTCTTGGTAAAAAACACCTAATATGAGGTCTGCCCTCTTGACAAAATTTTAAGTGTACAGTACAGTATTGTTAACTATAAGGGCAATATTGTACAGCAGATCTCTTGAACGTTTTCATTTTGCATGACTGAAACAATGGTGTAAAGTTTCAGTCCTGCAAGGTGGCCTTTCTTTTTAAATTTAGAAATTTATTAACTGTGTAGTTCCTATGGACTGAATTGTGTTCGCTCAAAATGTCCATTGTTTTAACCCTAATCCTAACATGATGCTCTTTGAAGTTGGATCCTTTGGGAAATAATTATGTTTACATTGGAGTCCTGAGGGTGGGGCCCTCATGATGGCGTTAGTATCCTTATCAAAAAAGACATCAGAGAGCCCTTTCTCTCTCTCTCTCTCTCTCTCTCTCTCTCTGCTATGTGAAGTTACAGAGAAAAGGCAGCTTTCTACAAGCCAGAAAGTAGCCTCGCCAGAAGCCAACCATGTTGACATCTTGATCTTGAACCTCTACCCTCCAGAAATGAGAGAAAATAAATTTCCATTCTTTAAGCCACTTAGTCTATGGGATATTGTTATGCAGTGTGAGCTAATGCAATAATGGTATCTTATTGTGGTTTACATTTCTCTATTTTTTTTAAAATCAGATTTTCATGTTCAATGAAAGTATGTTTGTATTTGATCGGAATTGGCATTGAATCTATAGATCTACTTCAGATGAGTAGACATCTTTATAATATTGTGCATTCCTAATCTCATGAAAGTGGGGATTTAAAAAAATTTTATTTAGATCTTTTATAAATTGTTTCAGTAATATTTTTTATTTATCTGGACAAATATTTTATATCTCTTGTTAATTAAGTATGGTTACCTTATAGTTTTTCTGTTGCTATTGTAAATGGAGTTTGATAAATGGGTTTATAATATTTTTAATTTATTTTTTGATATCAACTCAGAAATTTTTTCTTGAGAGTTTTCCAGTCATCTTTACTTATCATTTCTTTTAAAGTGCTATTCAGTGGTATCAATGAAATGCTTATATTTTTATTGGAATATTTGAAAATTGCCTCCTTAAATATTGAAGTCTGATGCTGTTTAAGCTGCCTTGTTGACTATCATGGATTCTAGAAGACAAGGCTTATCTTTCCCAAACTTTTTCAAAGTTTTAAATCTTACCATCTATCTGTTGAATGTTTACCTTATAATTCCCAACGATATCACACCATTATTGGATAGCACATGTTGCTGGTGGGAGAAGAGAGAGAAAAAAATTTAAGGTATTTATTAAAATTCTTTATAAACCAAAACCCTGAAAACAAAGTAAACTAACTATACTTTTTCTTATTTTTTAAACCAGGCAGATTTTAGAAGATTTTTTGAATTCAAACACAATGGTTTTCACATAATAGAGATCAAATGACTTTAGATTCAGTATTTTTCATTGATTTCACCTGTAGTTTTCAGTGGTATCTCTTACTCTATTTCTTATCTGTCTCTCTTCTCTATTCTCTATTTTTATCACCTCTACTCCGTGCTGTTAAAGGCATCCTACAAACTTCATTCTATTGTGCTAAGCTTTTAATGATCTCTACAAGAAAGTGGAGAGTGAATAGGGTCAAAAGATTGAAAAAGATATGTGAGAAAGCTGAGGGGGGTGGTAGTGTATTGCTTCCTGAAATAAATATAGGAAATATTTGTCCATTTCCATTGAATATAGAACAAGAAAACATAGACCTAAATTAGAACAAATATGGTTTGGTTTAATTCATTGAAGCAGAAGTGATTTATTTAGTTATTTCAACTGGAATTAATTTCAGCTACTACTTTGGTCCCTACAATTTCAACGACTTAAACTTGATTCACATTTGTGCATCCTGTTTCATGGTGCTAGCTCTCCTTCCATAGATATTGTAGATCATTTGGAAAATGTTTTTAGAAATATATAAGCTTTCACTATTTCTTTCTAGTATTTATCACCAACCAAATTATTATTTCTAATAATCCTGGTAATTAGGATCTGGTTATCTTTATCATATTAGTTTCCTTACTAAGATGTAATTTAGTTAACCTAGTCACATGCAAATATTGAGCAAATTATATTAACAAAACCATTTTGCCCATCTTTCCAAATAAGCTCTGTTTGTTGTCGACTGCATAGTTTTTCATAAGCTCATGAGAGAGTAATTAAAATTTTTTCTTCTAGCTTTTCTCATTCGTAAGACTGTGATTTGTTCTGCTTTTAGTTAACTGCATTAGAGGTCTTTTGCTGACTTTTATTAATCATTACTTGTCTATACTTGAGTGATAGTATATACTGCACCTGTTATAAACCGATTTACACAATATCCTTTAGTAAGCAGTTTGTATTACTTAAGGCTAAAGGCACAGATTTCATGATCTTGAAAAGAGGACATTAATTTTTTTTTTAACATCTTTATTGGAGTATAATAGATTTACAATTGTGTGTTAGTTTCTGCTTTATAACAAAGTGAATCAGCTATATATATACATATATCCCCATATCTCCTCCCTCTTGAGTCTCCCTCCCACCCTCCCTATCCTACCCTTCTATGTGGACACAAAGCACAGAGCTGATCTTCCTGTGCTATGTGGCTGCTTCCCACTAGCAATCTATTTTACATTTAGTAGTGTATATATGTCCATGCCACTCTCTCACTTTGTCCCAGCTTACCCTTACCCCTCCCCATGTCCTCAAGTCCATTATCGATGTCTGTGTCTTTATTCCCATCCTGCAACTATGTTCTTCAAAACCATTTGTTTTTTAAGATTCCATATATATGTGTTAGCATATGGTACTTGTTTTTCTCCTTCTGACTTACTTCACTCTGTATGACAGTCTCTAGGTCCATTGACCTCATTACAAATAACTCAATTTCATTTCTTTTTAAGGCTGAGTAATATTCCATTGTATATATGTGCCACATCTTCTTTATCTATTCATCTGTTGACAGACAATTAGGTTGCTTCCATGTCCTGGCTATTGTAAATAGAGCTGCAATGAACATTGGGGTACATGACTCTTTTTGAATTATGGTTTTCTCAGGGTATATGCCCAGTAGTGGGATTGCTGGATCATATGGTAGTTTTATTTTTAGTTTTCTAAGGAACCTCCATACTGTTCTCCATAGTGGCTGTATCAGTTTACATTGATAGTGCAAGAGGGTTCCCTTTTCTGCATACCCTCTCCAGCATTTATTGTTTTTAGATTTTTTGATGATGGCCATTCTGACCAGTGTGAGGTGATACCTCATTGTAGTTTTGATTTGCATTTCTCTAATGATTAGTGATGTTGAGCATCCTTTCATGTGTTTGTTGGCAATCTGTATATCTTCTTTGGAGAAATGTCTATTTAGGTTTTCTGCCCATTTTTGGATTGGGTTGTTTGTTTTTTTTGTATTGAGCTGCATGAGCTGCTTGTAAATTTTGGAGATTAATCCTTTGTCAGTTGCTTCATTTGCAAATATTTTCTCCCATTCTGAGCGTTGTTTTTTGGTCTTGTTTATGATTTCCTTTGCTGTGCAAAAGCTTTTACGTTAAATTAGGTCCTCTTTGTTTATTTTTGTTTTTATTTCCATTTCTCTAGGAGGTGGGTCAAAAATGATCTTGCTGTGATTTATGTCATAGAGTGTTCTGCCTATATTTTCCTCTAGGAGTTTGATGTTGTCTGGCCTTACATTTAGGTCTTTAATCCATTTCGAGTTTATTTTTGTGTATGGTGTTAGGAGTGTTCTAATTTCATTCTTTTCCATGTAACTGTCCACTTTTCCCAGCACCACTTATTGAAGAGGTTGTCTTCTCTCCACTGTATATTCTAGCCTCCTTTATGAAAAATAAGGTGACCATATGTGTGTGGGTTTATCTCTGGGCTTTCTATCCTGTTCCATTGATCTTTATTTCTGTTTTTGTGCCAGTACCATAATGTCTTGATTACTGTAGCTTTGTAGCATAGGCTGAAGTCAGGGAGCCTGATTCCTCCAGCTCCGTTTTTCTTTCTCAAGATTGCTTTGCCTATTCTGCGTCTTTTATGTTTCCATACTAATTGTGAAATTTATTGTTCTAGTTCTGTGAAAAACTCCAGTAGTAGTTTGATAGGGATTGCATTGAATCTGTAGATTGCTTTGGGTAGTAGAGTCATTTTCACAATGTTGATTCTTCCAATCCAAGGACATGGTATATCTCTCCATCTGTTGTATCATCTTTAATTTCTTTCATCAGTGTCTTATAGTTTTCTTCATACAGGTCTTTTGTCTCCTTAGGTAGGTTTATTCCTAGGTATTTTATTTTTTTTTGTTACAATGGTAAATGGGACTGTTTCCTTTATTTCTCTTTCAGAATTTTCATCATTAGTGTATAGGAATGCAAGAGATTTCTGTGCATTAATTTTGTATCCTGCTACTTTACCAAATTCATTGATTAGCTCTAGTAATTTTCTGGTAGCATCTTTAGGATTCTCTATGTATAGTATCATGTCATCTGCAAATAGTGACAATTTTACTCCTTCTTTTCCGATTTGGATTCCTTTTATTTCTTTTTCTTTTTTGATTGCTGTGGCTAAAACTTCCAAAACTATGTTGAATAATAATGGCAAGAATTGGCAACCTTGTCTTGTTCCTGATCTTAGTGGAAATGGTTTCAGTTATTCACCATTGAGAATGACCATGAAATTTTAATAGCAGTAAATTTTGTCTCTGCACAACTTGTTTTTCCACAACTGTGACCTAAGTTGTGAGATTCCATTGTAAGACTGAACGAATTAGATGCTGCATCTGTCAGTACCCTCCATAATTTCTCAGAGACTATTTAAAGCAACCTAGTAAGAAATTATAGCTTATTTGGAACTTAATTTTATTATATTTCAAGCTGCTGTAATTTCACAAGTATTATTTGCTCCATATTAAAAGTGAAGAAGGTATCCAGCACTATGTTTTTAGTAATTGCTGATTATCATAAACATTAGCCATTACATTAACTCTATTAAATCATGCTGATTGACTTAATATAGAACCACACTCTCACATATCAAAAACAATCAAGGAAATTCTCAATATCTAAGAAAAAAATTTTTTGGCATGTGAAAGATTCTGAACACTTTGCTTGGGGCTCAGGGCTTCCAAAGCCCTTGAATTAAATTTAGGCTTGCCGCTGAAGGACACTCTTTGCCATCTCAACTCTTCCACATAATGACAGTTGATGGTCATATCCAGGTTCAGTGGACACAGCCTTAGAAACACTATATAATGACTATGATCATTCCAACTAAAATTACAGATTCTTTTTATTTCACACAAAATGAGTTTACAATGTATGAATTGAAATATTAAAATATAAAATATTCTTTAAGTTGTATATGTATATTTTCTAGAAGAATGTTCCTGTACCATATGCTAGGCATTACACAATTTATTTGTTACATGTTATACCATTCAACCAGAACAACACTGCAAGGCCATTATTATAATCATTTTATAGAAGAGTGAAACGGGCTAGGAAAGGTTAAGTAACTTGCCCAAGTGGCAGAATTGGAATTTGAATGAGATTTGTCTGAGTACATCACAGCTCTGCTTTATACACACTATTTGCCTGAAAAAACTAAAATGAACAGCAAGTATGTTACCAAAAAAAGAAAAAGTGATAGCATTACACAGGCACTTGCTTTTCACACTCTCCAGATTTGGGGTGTAGAGTCATTCCTGATTCTAAAAGGAGTTGCCTTCCATTTCTCTTAACACAACTTTTTTAAATGCTCCGGTTTTGCTGGACTTTTTGTTTGATATTGCATGTTTTAGGAAGAGGAGAAGAGGTTTGTAAGGTGCAAGGGAAAGAGTAGGTAAGCAGGGATAAAATATCTTGGTAATAAAATATATGGAACTGGCTACATAATTTTCAGGACCTAGTATAAAATGAAAATGTGGGACTCGTTCAAAAGGCAGAAAAAAGTCTTTTCTTCTGTGGTTTCTCTTGAATTGTCACAGAGCTTTTTACTTTCTACTTAATGCCATGTCTCTCAAGCATGAGGATGCTTTCCACGTGAGCATAGTGCCTCATAGGTACTTGTAGTCAGCCTCCTGATGCAGTCCTAGGATTCATGTGACTAACCCTAACTCTCACCTTGCCTGTGTCCAGGCCCCTGCTGGAGTGCAGGGTGGCAGTGGTAACTGGACAGGAGCAGACAAGAGCCCAATTCTGGAAGGGAGGGAGATGGGGGGAGGCCAAGAAAGACAGTGTGGCATGTAAGCAAAGGCTCGAAGCCCCTGACTCATGATCCATTGTCCCATTAAACTTCACTTACAAAGCACATATCCAAACATAAAATTAGTAATAATTTCAAGACTGCAGCCACAGAACATTCATTAAACTCTCTGTCACCTTCTGATTGGAGAACGCTCTGTAACTCTTGTGATTGCAGAGCCATGAAGGTAGCCCTGCTTCTGGGTCATATTCCTTGAACTAGGCTATAGCTGCCCTCGTTCCTTCAGTTCACTTGCTTGGTCTCGGATAATAGATGACAACAAATAAGCCAGAATTGGACACTGTGAGGCTCTAGTTAAAAAATGAATTTAAACCAAAGCAAAAGGCTAAACCTCTTTTGGAAACCAAATAATTGATGAAAGCAGAAAATGGGTGATACCATGAGGCTACCCCTTATAAACTGTGCGTAGAGAACTATGCATTCATCTCACAAATAGGACAGTGTTCTAGAGAAGAGCACAGTAAACAGCAGGGTCCATCAGGCTTTGAGAATAGCTGGAGGTAAATCCTCCCCTGCCCCTTATCTTTTTACTAGTAAGCATACAATCAGGTACTCCTGGGCCAACCTCCCAACTGGTAGAGGTAGAGTCAGTAAGGGGTGATGAGAGTGTTCACATAGATTTAAACATTTTTTGAATGAGTTGTCGAAATTTCAGATTCCTCATAAAATTTGGATTTCAGCTTATCCACAAAAAATCAGGAGTTTTGTCAATATTGGCCACAGTCAGAGTACCTACTTCTCACCCTCTTCTGGAGCCAGTGTGAACACTGGTTTGCCACACCATTCCCTTTTCTCAGGGCTAAGGATGACGTTGCTCTTAATCACTGCATTCCACTGCTTTTTTAAAAATAGAAATATTAATTTTTATTTCTCTATCAAATGTGGGGAGAAGAAAGTCATAAAGAGAGGAACATTATTTTCTTACGGTCCCTCCAATTTGCTTATTTGCATTACCTCTCTGGCCTCAGAACAGAAAATTGATTTTGAGACCTTGGCTTTGCACTTCACTCACCTCATTTTACCCTTTGCTCATAGGTTCTCTACTTCATACTATCCTTTTTCCTTTTTCTGCTCTTTTCCTATTATATTTATTCTTCTAACTGAGGCTTCTCCTTTGTCTCTCTGTTCCTATACCCTTTCTTCCTTTTCTTTTTCTTCCCATTTTCTCATCCATTCCTCTTCCTCGAGGATCTTATACTACCTCATTTATATATAGATAGATAGGTATAGATATAGATATTATTTATATATATGTGTATATTTATGTATATATATATATTAATACAAGCTGTGTAGCTGTGTAAGAGAAAGAGTGAGAAAGATAAAACTATTCTTAATATTTTGGCATCTTCTGGAGTCTATTGGAATCTGGGCAGTTTACTGAAGAACAATAAAATCATCAAGAAAAAAGATAAATGACACAGTCATTTCTTAATATTTCGTCCCTAGGTTTTATTGTTTCTAAGAAAGTTTCAAACACTGTAGGCACTGATTTAGAAAACTCTCTTTTTTCATTTACTGACTTGTATCTAGAGATTGAGTTGCTAAGTATCAGTGAGCTAGCTGGGTATGCGTCACTGATCCTGGTTGTTGTTCAGTTCTCTACACATTAGCAGATCCACACCATAAATAAAGGTCAAAATACTTATTTGATTCTATTTTGGATCAGCAGGAAATTTAAAGATTAGAGGATTGGGATAATGTGGTAGTTGCCTGAATACTATGCTAGCAGCTGACTAAATGAAAACTTTTTGATAGAACTAGATCTAATAGTATTATGGAAGCACAATGGGTATTAATAAATAATAGATTTTATCTTTTTATTATTAAGTCAAATACTCACACTAAACAGTGTCTTCAAAAGCATATAGTATTCTACTTACAGAATTAGTTCAAAACTCCACTGTGAGTTTAGATAAGTCCTTTCTCCTTGAAGTCCTCTTTAAAAATATATATATATAATGAGGATAAAAATCCAATATCACAAAGTTATTTTGAATATCAAATAAGATAATGACTATAAAAATACTTAGCACAGTGCATCAACAGTAATAAGTTCATACTAAACATTAGTACAGAAGAAAATAAAATGTCATTATCCCCTGAAGACATCTGTATTTGATTGAGGCAGGAAAAAAAAATGCCTCTGTGTTTACTTCTCAGTTCTTTTGTATTTTGCCATCCTTCTTCTTTTTTAAATGGTTTATTTATTGAAATCACTACCATCATCGTTAAGCTGCTGACCAAGCAAACAATCAAGCTTTTCTTAAAACAAAAAACAAATACTTGCATAAGTCCTTATGTGACTTTTCTTTTTGCGCACACACACACACACACACACACACACACACACACACACAAAATCACTTTTATCCCTCTTCCCCAGATCTCTAAGTGAAAGTGAAGCTCCTATTTGTTTCATAGCTTTTAGAGATTTATATAGATTCAAAGATTTATATAGATTCAGCAATTATGTTTAGAGAGAAATTAGATATGAAAACTCTGAACACACTAAGTGTAAATTTGCTATTTTGTTTATATTTTTTGCTCTAATATGTGTCTGGCACAAAATAGGAATTTAGACATTTTTTGAATCAATAAAATTAACAATTAATAAAAGATATCACACTTTTTAAAAAGTAAGGTATCCAAGTATAAAAAGTGTTCAAAAGCCCTGTGTATGCATTATCTGTGTGTGTGTCTACATACACATAATTTATTTTTCAAATGCCTTTTTAGGTATTACTCATTTAAAAAAATAAATAATACCCAAACAAGTAGCTGAAAATATGGCCTTTAAAATATCTCAAAACAAAATAACTGTGGAAAAAATTTCCCTAAAGGGGAAAAAAACCCCAAAAACCTGAGTGCTCCCTTTACTTAATGTAAAATTATTGCTGAAAAGCAGCTGTCTAGCATCATTCCCCAGCCCCATCTGATCTAGGTGGAAATTTTTCACTAGTTCTAGCTGATGCCTAAATGTCAATGGTTCTTATTATCATTTTGAATGGAATGCATTTATCCATTCTTTCCTTCCACAAACATTTCTTTAAAATCCACTATGTGATACCTAATATATTAAATAAGATTACAATAAGATTATAAGCAATATAGAAATATATAATTTGTCTTATGAAATATACCTCAGTGCCTCCAATTAATAACTGCAAATGTACTACAATATTGTATCAATTTCTTATGATCAGTATGAGAAAACTGTAAATGTAAAGCATCGCGTTCAATAGTATACAATGTACAGTTCTTGTGATAAATACAGACATCCTAGTAGAATCTGTTAGTGACAATATTTTATCTCAGGTGATGGTTTTCTGGTTTGAATTCAATGGATACCTTATATGTTAAACAATCATGATAAGTGGCTCAGAAACTAATATGACTGAAAGACTCTGAAATAGAAGTAACATTTTTTCATTATAGCTATTAGGAAAACACTCTGGAGACTATGCATTTATGTGTATGGGTTTTTCTCATCAAAATTTCTAAAATTTCATTATGAAAATTTTCAAACATGCTGAAAAAAGGAATGAATTTTATAGTACACCTATACCCATATTTACATATACCCACTATTAATATTTTACTATACTTGCTTTATTATTTATCCTTCCATCTACGTATAGTTCAATCCTTCCTTTTATATCAGTATATTTCAAAAAATATTCGTACACATCGAGTACACTTCCTCGTAAAAGCTTTAACATGTATATAATCACTTAAAGGTCAATATTTATTAACAACTTATTTTAAAATACAATGTCCATATAATAAACTACACAGGGCTTCCCTGGTGGCGCAGTGGTTGAGAGTCCGCCTGCCAATGCAGGGGACACGGGTTCGTGCCCCGGTCCAGGAATATCCCACATGCTGCAGAGTGGCTTGACCCGTGAGCCATGGCTGCTGAGCCTGCGCGTCTGGAGCCTGTGCTCCGCAACGGGAGAGGCCACAACTGTGAGGCCCGTGTACCACAAAAATAAATAAATAAATAAATAAATAAACAAACTACACAAATCTTAAATGTATTACTTCATGAATTTTACACCTGTGCAATCCCTATCCCACCCCTCTAGGTGCTCACAAAGCACCGAGCTGATCTCCCTGTGCTATGTGGCTGCTTCCCACAGCTATCTATTTTACGTTTCATAGTGTATATGTGTCCATACCACTCTCTCACTTTGTCCCAGCTTACCCTTCCCCCTCCCCATATCCTCAAGTACATTCTCCACTAGGTCTGCATCTTTATTCCCGTCTTGCCCCTAGGTTCTTCATGACCTTTTTCTTTACATTCCATACATATGTGTGAGCATATGGTATTTTTTTTTCTCTTTCTGACTTACTTCACTCTGAATGACAGTCTCTAGGTCCAGCCACCTCACTACAAATAACTCAGTTTTGTTCTTTTTTATGGCTGAGTAATATTCCATTGTATATATGTGCCACATCTTCTTTATCCATTAATCTCTAGATGGACACTTAGGTTGCTGCCATGTCCTGGCTATTGTAAATAGAGCTGCAATGAACATTTTGGTATGTGACTCTTTCTGAATTATGGTTTTCTCAGGATATATGCCCAGTAGTGGGATTGCTGGGTCGTATGGTAGTTCTATTTGTAGTTTTTTAAAGAGCCTCCACACTGTTCTCCATAGTGACTGTATCAATTTACATTCCCACCAATATTGCAAGAGGGTTCCCTTTTCCCCACACCCTCTCCAGCATTTCTTTTTTGTAGATTTTTGATTATGGCCATTCTGAATGGTGTGAGATGATACCTCATTATAGTTTTGATTTGCATTTATCTAATGATTAATGGTGTTGAGGATTTTTTCATGTGTTTGTTGGTGATCTGTATATCTTCTTTGGAGAAATGTCTATTTAGGTCTTCTGCCCATTTCTGGACTGGGTTGTTTGCTTTTTTGATATTGAGCTGCATGAGCTGCTTGTAAATTTTGGAGATTAATCCTTTGTCAGTTGCTTCATTTGCAAATATTTTCTCCCATTCTGAGGGTTGTCTTTTGATCTTGTTTATGGTTTCCTTTGCTGTGCAAAAGATTTTAAGTTTCATTAGGTCCCATTTGCTTATTTTTGTCTTAATTTCCATTTCTCTAGGACGTGGGTCAAAAAGGATCTTGCTATGATTTATGTCATAGAGTGTTCTGCCTGTGTTTTCCTCTAGGAGTTTAATGGTGTCTGACCTTACATTTAGGTCTTTAATCCATTTTGAGTTTACTTTTGTGTATGGTGTTAGGGAGTGTTCTAATTTCATTCTTTTACATATAGCTGTCCACTTTTCCCAGCACCACTTATTGAAGAGGCTGTCTTTTCTCCATTGTATATTCTTGCCTCCTTTATCAAATATAAGGTGACCATATGTGCATGGGTTCATCTCTGGGCTGTCTGTCCTGTTCCATTGATCTATATTTCTGTTTCTGTGCCAGTACCATACTGTCTTGATTACTATAGCTTTGTAGTATAGTCTGAAGACAGGGAGCCTGATTACTCCAGCTCCATTTTCTTTCTCAAAATTGCTTTGCCTATTCGGCGTGATTTGTGTTTCCATACAAATTGTGAAAATTTTTGTTCTAATTCTGTGAAAAATGCCAGTGGTAGTTTAATAGGGATTACATTGAATCTGTAGATTGCTTTTTGTAGTACAGTCATTTTCACAATGTTGATTCTTCCAATCCAAGAACATGGTATTTCTCTCCATCTATTTATATCATCTTTAATCTCTTTCATCAGTATCTTATAATTTTCTACATACAGGTCTTTTGTCTCCTTAGGTAGGTTTATTCCTAGATATTTTATTCTTTTTGTTGCAATGGTAAATGGGACCATTTTCTTAATTTCACTTTCATATTTTTCATCATTATTATACAGGAATGCAAGAGATTTCTGTGCATTAATTTTGTATCATGCTACTTTACCAAATTCATTGATTAGCTCTAGTAGTTTTCTTGTAGTGTCTTTAGGATTCTCTACGTATAGTATCATGTCATCTGCAAACAGTGACAGCTTTACTTCTTTTCTGATTTGGATTCCTTTTATTTCTTTTTCTTCTCAGATTGCTGTGGCTAAAACTTCCAAAACTATGTTGAATAATACAGGTGAGAGTGGGCAACCTTGTCTTGTTCCTGATCTTAGTGCAAATGGTTTCAGTTTTTCACCACTGCGGAAGATGTTGGCTGTGGGTGTGTCATATATGACCTTTAATATGTTGAGGAAAGTTCCCTCTACGCCTACTTTCTGGTGGGTTTTTATCATAAATGAGTGCTGAATTTTGTCAAAAGCTTTCTCTGCATCTATTCAGATGATCATATGGTTTTTCTCCTTCAGTTTGTTAATATGGTGTATCACGTTGATTGATTTACGTATATTGAAGAATCCTTGTATTCCTGGGATAAACCCCACTTGATCATGGTGTATGATCCTTTTAATGTGGTGTTGGATTCTGTTTGCTAGTATTTTGTTGAGGATTTTTGCATCTATGTTCATCAGTGATATTGGCCTGTAGTTTTCTTTCTTTGTGACATCTTTGTCTGGTTTTAGTATCAGGGTGATGGTGGCCTCGTAGAATGAGTTTGGAAGTGTTCCTCCTTCTGCTATATTTTGGAAGACTTTGAGAGGGATAGGTGTTAGCTCTTCTCTAAATGTTTGATAGAATTCACCTGTGAAGCCATCTGGTCCTGGACTTTTGTTTGTTGGAAGATTTTTTTTTTTTTTTTTTTGCGGTATGTGGGCCTCTCACTGTTGTGGCCTCTCCAGCTGTGGAGCACAGGCCCCAAATGCGCAGGCTCTACGGCCACGGCTCACAGGCCCAGCCGCTCCGCAGCACGTGGCATCCTCCCAGACCAGGCCATGAACCCTCATCCCCTACCTTGGCAGGTGGACCCTCAACCACTGCACCACCAGGGAAGCCCCTTGTTGGAAGATTTTTAATCACAGTTTCAATTTCAGTGCTTATGATTGGTCTGTTCATATTTTCTATTTCTTCCTGGTTCAGTCCCAGAAGAGTTTGCATTTCTAAGAATTTGTCCATTTCCTCGGCATATATTTGCTTGTAGTAATCTCTCATGATCCTTTGTATTTCTGCGGTTTCAGTTGTTACTTCTTTTTCATTTCTAATTCTATTGATTTGAGTCTTCTCCCTTTTTTTCTTGTTAAGTCTGGCTGATGGTTTATCAATTTTGTTTATCTTCTCAAAGAACCAGCTTTTAGTTTTATTGATCTTTGCGATCATTTTTTCATTTCTTTTTCATTTATTTCTGATCTAATCTTTATGATTTCTTTCCTTCTGCTAACTTTGTGGCTTTTTTGTGCTTCTTTCTTTAGTTGCTTTAGGTGTAAGTTTAGCTTGTTTATTGGAGATGTTTCTTGTTTCTTAAGGTAGGATTGTATTACTATAAACTTCCCTCTCAGAACTGCTTTTGCTGCATCCCATAGGTTTTGGGTCGTTGTGTTTTCATTGTCATTTTTTTCTAGGTATTTTTTGATTTCCTCTTTGATTTCTCCAGTAATCTCTTTGTTATTAAGTAGTGTGTTGTTTAGCCTCCATGTGGTTGTATTTCTTACAGATTTTTTCCTGTAATTGATATCTAGTTTCAGCGTTGTGGTCAGAAAAGATACTTGATATGATTTCAATCTTCTTAAATTTACCAAGGCTTTATTTGTGACCCAGGATATGATCTATCCTGGAGGATGTTCCATGATCACTTGAGAAGAATGTGTATTCTGTTGTTTTTGGATGGAATGTCCTATAAGTACCAATTAAGTCCATCTTGTTTAATGTATCATTTAAAGCTTGTGTTTCCTTACTTATTTTCCTTTTGGATGATCTGTCCATTGGTTAAAGTGGGGTGTTAAAGTACCCTACTATGATTGTGTTACTGTCAATTTCCCCCTTTATGGCTGTTCGTATTTGCCTTATGTATTGAGGTGCTCCTATGTTGGATGCATAACTATTTACAATTGTTATATCTTCTTCTTGGATTGATCCCTTGATCATTATGTAGTGTCCTTCTTTGTCTCTTGTAATAATCTTTGTTTTAAAGTCTATTTTGTCTGATATCAGAATTGCTACTCCAGCTTTCTTTTGATTTCCATTTGCATGGAATATCTTTTTCCATCCCCTCACTTTCAGTCTATGTGTGTCCCTAGGTCTGAAGTGGGTCTCTTGTAGACAGCATGTATACGGGTCTTGTTTTTGTATCCATTCAGCCAATCTATGTCTTTGTATGGAGCATTTAATCCATTTACATTTAAGGTAATTATCAATATGTATGTTCCTATTACCATTTTCTTAATTGTTTTGGGTATATTATTGTAGGTCTTTTCCTTCTCTTGTGTTTCCTGCCTAGAGAAGTTCCTTTCGCATTTGTTGTAAAGCTGGTTTGTTGGTTCTGAATTCTCTTAGCTTTTGCTTGTCTGTAAAGGTTTTCATTTCCCTGTCAAATCTGAATGAGATCCTTGCTGGGTAGAGTAATCTTGGTTGTAGGTTCTTATCCTTCATCACTTTAAATATGTCCTGCCACTCCCTTCTGGCTTGCAGAGTTTCTGCTGAAAGATCAGCTGTTAACCTTATTGGGATTCGCTTATGTGTTATTTGTTGTTTTTCCATTGCTGCTTTTAATATTTGTTCTTCGTATTTAATTTTTGATAGTTTGATTAATATGTGTCTTGGCATGTTTCTCCTTGGATTTATCCTGTATGGGACTCTCTGTGCTTCCTGGACTTGATTAACTATTTCCTTTCCAGTATTAGGGAAGTTTTCAACTATAATCTCTTCAAATATTTTTTCACTCCCTTTCCTTTTCTCTTCTTCTTCTGGGACCCCTATAATTCAAATGTTGTTGTGTTTAATGTTGTCCCAGATGTCTCTGAGACAGTCCTCCATTCTTTTAATTCCTTCTTCTTTATTCTGCTCTGTGGTAGTTATTTCCACTATTTTATCTTCCAGGTCACTTATCCGTTCTTCTGCCTCAGTTATTCTGCTATTGATCCCTTCTAGAGTATTTTTAATTTCATTTATTGTGTTGTTCATCACTGTTTGTTTGCTCTTTAGTTCTTCTAGGTTCTTGTTAAACATTTCTTGTACTTTCTCCATTCTATTTCCAAGATTTTGGATCATCTTTACTATCATTATTCTGAAATCTTTTTCAGGTAGACTGCCTATTTCCTCTTCATTTGTTAGGTCTGGTGGTTTTTTGCCTTGCTCCTTCATCTGCTGTGTGTTTCTCTGTCTTCTCATTTTGCTTAACCTACTGTGTTTGGGGTCTCCTTTTCATAGGCTGCAAGTTCGCAGTTTCCTTTGTTTTTGGTGTCTGTCACCAGTGGCTAAGGTGGTTCATTGTGCTGTGTAGGCTTCCTGGTGGAGGGGACTAGTGCCTGTGTTCTGGTGGATGAGGCTGGATCTTGTCTTTATGTTGGGCAGGTCCACATCTGGTGGTGTGTTTTGGAGTCTCTGTGGCCTTATTATGATTTTAGGCAGGCTGTGTGCTAATGGATGGCGTTGTGTTCCTGTCTTTCTAGTTGTTTGGCATAGGGTGTCCAGCACTGTAGCTTGCTGGTCGTCGAGTGGAAGTGGACCTTGGCATTGAGATGGAGATCCCTGTGAGATTTTCGCCATTTGATATTACGTGGAGCTGGGAAGTCTCTTGTGCACCAGTGTCCTGAACTTGGCTCTCCCACCTCAGTGGCACAGCCCTGCCTGACTCCTGGCTGGAGCACCAAGAGCCTGTCCTCCACACAGCTCAGAATAAAAGGGAGAAAAGGAAGAAAGAAAGAAAGAGAGAGAGAGAGAGAGAGAGAGAGGGAGGGAGGGAAGGAGGAAGGGAGGGAGGGAGGGAGGGAGGGAGGGAGGAAGGAAGGGAGAAAATAAATGTAAAATAAAATAAAGTTATTAAAAATAATTATTAAGAAAAAAAATTTTTTTACATAATTCAAGTAAAAAAGATGGATAGACAGAACTCTAGGACAAATGGTAAAAGCAAAGCTATACAGACAAAATCAAACACAGAAGCATACATATATACATTCACAAAAAGAGAAAAAGGGAAAAATATATATATATCGTTGCTCCCAAAGTCCACCTCCTCAATTTGGGATGATTCGTTGTCTATTCAGGTATTCTACAGATGCAGGGTGCATCAGGTTGATTGTGGAGATTTAATCCGATGCTCCTGAGGCTGCTGGGAGGGATTTCCCTTTCTCTTCTTTGTTCGCTCAGCTCCCAGGGTTCAGCTTTGGATTTGGACCCGCCTATGCCTGTAGGGTACCTGTTCTTCGCTCAGACAGGACGGGGTTAAAGGAGCAGCTGATTCGGGGGCTCTGGCTCACTCAGGCTGGGGGGGAGGGAGGGGTACGGATATGGGGTCAGCCTGCAGCAGCAGAGCCCGGTATGACGTTGCACCAGCCTGAGGCGTGCCATGCATTCTCCCAGGGAAGTTGTCCCTGTATCACGGTTCCCTGGCAGTGGCAGGCTGCACAGGCTCCCAGGAGGGACAGTGTGGATAGCGACCTGTGCTTGCACACAGGTTTCTTGGTGGCTGCAGCAGCCTTAGCGTCTCATGCCTGTCTCTCGGGTCCGTGCTGTTAGCCGTGGCTGGCGCCCGTCTGTGGTGCTCCTTTAAGTGGTGCTCTTAATCCCCTCTCCTTGCGCACCAGGAAACAAAGAGGCAAGAAAAAGTCTCTTGCCTCTTCAGCAGCTCCAGACTTTTTCCCGGACTCCCTCCCGGCCAGCTGTGGCGCACTAGCCCCCTTCAGGCTATGTTCACACTGCCAACCCCAGTCCTCTCCCTGCAAGCCGACCTCCGAAGCCCGAGCCTCAGCTCCCAGCCCCGCCCGCCCCGGCAGGTGAGCAGACAAGCCTCTCGGGCTGGTGAGTGCTGGTCAGCACCGATCCTCTGTGCGGGAATCTCCCCACTTTGCCCTCCTCATCCCTGTGTCTGCGCTCTCCTTCATGGCTCCGAAGCTTCCCCACTCCGCCACCCGTAGTCTGCGCCCGCGAAGAGGCTTCCTAGTGTGTAGAAACCTTTCCTCCTTCACAGCTCCCTCCCACTGGTGCAGGTCACGTCCCTATTCTTTGTCTCTGTTTTTCCTTTTTCTTTTGCTCTACACGTGTACGTGGGGAGTTTCTTGCCTTTTGGGAGGTCTGAGGTCTTCTGCCAGCGTTCAGTAGGTGTTCTGTAGGAGTTGTTCCACATGTAGATGTATTTCTGATGTATTTGTGGGGAGGAAGATGATCTCTGTGTCTTACTCTTTCGCCATCTTGAAGCTCTTGTTCCCTCATACTTTTTTATAGTCAGTCTCCTCCCCCACCAAACCTCAGATGCAACCACAATCCTGATTAATTTCACCTCTTTTAGAACTCCATATAAATGAAACCAGACTACAGGTACTCTTTTGTGTAACCTTCTTTCATTTAGCATGGTTTCTTGAGATTTTTACATGCTATTGTGTTTATTGATAATATCTTCATTTTTATTGCTGAACAATTTTCCATCATATGAATATTGCTTACTTTTTTAATCCATTCTGTTGAAGGCAACTTGAGAAGTTTTCAGTTTTTATCAATTTTGCTTAAATCTGCTATGAGCTTTCTTGACAGTTGGTGCATACATATGTTTTTACTGTTCTTGGGTAAATACCTAGGATTGCAATTTTGAGGTCATATGACAGAGGTATCTTTAGGTTTATAAGACCCTGCCAGATCCTTTTCTCAAAATGATTATAACTTCTAGTTTTATTTTCTTTTTAAGTTCTAATTTAGAAATTAAATTTTCCTACTCATTCCCTGGTAAAGGAGAGGTCCACAGTAAAAATAAGGCATTACACAGCAGGATGACTCTGGTAGTAAAGCCAGTCCTTTTAAGCCAAGAGGGAGGGTTTATGGGGATATATGTGTACATATAGCTGATTCACTTTGTTATACAGCAGAAACTAATACAACATTGTAAAGCAATTATACTCCAATAAAAATGTTAAAAAAAAAAAAAGCCAGCCAAAACATTAAGAAATATACCTCCACTGATGATGCCTGAGATTTTGGCTTTCACAGTTTGAACAGCGGGCATCATTTACTTGGTGAGATGGGGAAGACAGGTTTGACATGGGAGTAATCAAAACAAAAAAGTCAACTTCATAGAAACAGTAGAATTGTGGTTGCCATGGGCTGGGGGTAAGGGAAATGGGAAGATGTTGGTTGAAGGGTACAAACTTTCAGTTTTAAGATGAATATATTATGCAGATCTCATGTATAGCATGGTGACTATAGTTAATATACTATTATATTGTATACTTCAAATTTGCTAAAAGAGTAGATCTTAAGCATTCTCACTACCAAAAAAAGGTAACTGTATGAGGTGATGGATGTGTTAATTAACTTGATTGTGGTAAATATTTCACAATGCATATGTATATCAAATTATCTTGTACACTCTAAATATGTATAATTTTCATTTGTCAAGTATACCTCAATAAAGTTGGAGGGAAAAAAAGGTAAAAAAAAAAAAAATGATGCACAAAGACTGAAAGCAAACAATCTTATACAAAAGTAAGTACATGTTATTTTTAAGAGGTATTTAATTTGAAATCACTATGTAGAATACTCTAGAATCTTATTAAACATAATATAGCCTTTATTCCTATGAAGACAAATAAAGCATAACAGCATTTCTTTAATTACATTTACTTAAGTGTTGGACATCATTATGTACTCTTTTGAACCAAACCTAATTTAAACCATAATTAAAATGGTTTATTTATTTTTAATATAGACCCAATGGCATATATCAGTTTCCTAAGGTTACCCTACCAAACTAATAGATTATGTAACTTAAAACAACAGAAATGTATTGTCTCACAGTTCTGAAGGCTTAGAAATCTGAAATCAAGGAAATGGCAGGACCATGCTCTTTCTGAAACCTGTAGGGGAAAATTTTTCCTGGCCTCTCTCCTACTTTCTGGTGGTTTGCCAACAATCCTCAGCATCCCTTGGCAGCTTTAGCACTTCAGTCTCTGCCCCTATTTCACATGGTAGTCTCTCCTAATGCATTTGTGTCTCTTCTCTTCTTATAAGAACACCAGTCCTATTGTGTTATGGCTCACCTAATGACTTCTTCTTAACTTGATTATATCTGCAGAAACTTTATTTCAAAATAAGGTCACTTTCATGGTTACTAGTGGTTAAGACTTCTCCATATCTGTTTAGGGGTCACAGTTCACCTCATAACATAGACCATATGATATTTCATTTATTTCCCATTGTGGATAGGTGTGATATGGTGACAATATTTAAATTTTAGTCATTTCCTTCTTAAATATCTCAGGATGTTTGATGATGTAGAAATGATTTGACTGTTGGAATAAGTATATATTTTGCATTTAGATAGAAGATTTTTTTTTTTATCTTCTTAGTCTAATAGCTTTAGAAGCAATCATATAGAAAGTAGATTACAGAAATGACTGTTTCCTTCAAACTCTTACATAAAAACACCAAAACCAATAACAACTCATGTCACAAAATCAGCAGAACTTTACTCACTGAAAAATATCAGCTTAAAGAGTGAACTTGTACAACTCTGCATCAAGAAAGCCTATTTGCCAACAAAAAATATTTGGGATAGCTGAAAAACAACTTTTATTTTTTTTTTAATATGATACACTCAAAGATTGTGCTTATTCGCTATAGTTCTAGCAAAGCCATTCATTTTCTCTCTTGCTTCAGACTAATGGAAGTTTCACATCAAGAAGATATGGGGGCTTCCCTGGTGGTGCAGTGGTTCGGAGTCCACCTGCCGATGCAGGGGACATAGGTTCGTGCCCCAGTCTGGGAAGATCCCACATGCCGCGGAGCGGCTGGGCCCATGAGCCATGGCCCCTGGGCCTGCGTGTCTGGAGCCTGTGCTCTGCAACAGGAGAGGCCACAGCAGTGAGAGGCTGGCGTACCACAAGAAAAAAAAAAAAAAAAAAGTTATGAAAGCTCCTAAAAGTACTTACATTCCATAAGGAAATAGAACTTCCTCACCTTGTGTTATTTTGAGACAATTAACCTATTATCAACTCAAGTTTTACTTGCAATGCTCACCATCTGTTCTAGTAGATACAAAAAACATGACAGACATATAGAAATCAAGAGAGAAAGAGAAAGAAAGAAGATATTGGTTTCAAGCAATGTAACAAAGCATAAAATACAAAATTCTAAAGTAATTAATCCTTTGAAAATAAATGTGTTATAGCAAAAGTGAAAAAGAAAATATACTAATTACCTGTGAATCTTGGGCAACATTATAAGTTCAAGACAGAATATATTTTTTTTGTTCTGTATACAGAGGGTAAAAGTGTAATAATAGCCTGCATTACAATATGCAGAAACTGAGGGTCAATGTTATCTAAGGTAACATATCTAGATAAGGCCAGAGACTTGAATTTGATTGATTTCTTTTAAAACTCTGAAGGTTAGTAATTTTACTTTAAAAAAAAATCATACTTTAACCATTCTCCAGAGTTTATCTACAAGGTTTGGTTTTAAGTCCCAGCTGTATAAAAGACTGAGTTAAAATAGAGAGAAATATTAATAATATCTTCAAATGCAATTCTATCATAAGATTCTGATTTTATCTAATCCTATGGGCCCAGTGCAGCTAGTGGTATCCTTTAAAGAATTAACAGTTTATAAGTGTGTGTAAGTAATTCCATTAGATTCTAAGTCTTGTATTTCAATTAGGAAATTCAGAGAAGCCAGCATGGTTTGTAGGCTGAAAGGTCAGAATACAGATGTAATCAATAAATAATAACAACAACTTAGAACATTTACCTTAAAAGAATAGGTATGCCGCATAGCCAAAGCAATCTTGAGAAAGAAAAACGGAGCTGGAGGAATCAGGCTCCCTGACTTCAGACTATACTACAAAGCTACAGTAATCAAGACAGTATGGTACTGGCACAGAAACAGAAATATAGATCAATAGAACAGGATAGAAAGCCCAGAGATAAACCCACGCACATATGGTCACCTTATCTTTGATAAAGGAGGTAAGAATATATAATGGAGAAAAGCTGCCTCTTCAATAAGTGGAGCTGGGAAAACTGGATAGCTACATGTTAAAGAATGAAATTAGAACACTCCCTAACACCATACACAAAAATAAACTCAAAATGGATTAAAGACCTAAATGTAAGGCCAGACACTATAAAAATCTTAGAGGAAAACATAGGCAGAACACTCTATGACATAAAACACAGCAAGATCCTTTTTGAACCACCTCCTAGAGAAATGGAAATAAAAACAAAAATAAGCAAATGGGACCTAATGAAACTTCAAAGCTTTTGCATAGCAAAGGAAAACATAAACAAGATCAAAAGACAACCCTCAGAATGGGAGAAAATATTTGCAAATGAAGCAACTGACAAAGGATTAATCACCAAAATTTACAACTAGCTCATGCAGCTCAGTATCAAAATAACAAACAGCCCAATCCAAAAATGGGTAGAAGACCTAAATAGACATTTCTCCACAGAAGATATACAGATTGCCAACGAACACATGAAACAATGCTTAACATCATTAATCATTAGAGAAATGCAAATCAAAACTACAGTGAGATATCATCTCACGCCAGTCAGAATGGCCATCATCAAAAAATCTACAAACAATAAATGCTGGAGAGGGTGTGGAGAAAATGGAACCCTCCTGCACTGTTGGTGGGAATGTAAATTGATACAGCCACTATAGAGAGCAGTATGGAGGTTCCTTAAAAAACTAAAAATAGAACTACCATACAACCTAGCAATCTCACTACTGGGCATATACCCAGAGAAAACCATAATTCAAAAAGAGTCATGTACCCCAGTGTTCATTGCAGCACTATTTACAGTAGCCAGGACATGGAAGCAACCTAAGTGTCCATCGACAGATGAATGGATATAGATGATGTGAGACATATATACAATGGAATATTACTCAGCCATAAAAAGAAATGAAATTGAGTTATTTGTAGTGAGGTGGATGGACCTAGAGACTGTCATACAGAGTGAAGTAAGTCAGAAAGAGAAAAACAAATACCGTATGCTAACACATATATATGGAATCTAAAAAAAAAAAAAAATGGTTCTGATGAACCTAGGGGGCAGGAAAGGAATAAAGACGCAGATGTAGAGAATGGACTTGAGGACACGGGGAGGGGGAAGGGTAAGCAGGGATGAAGTGAGAGAGTGGCATGGACATATATACACTACCAAATGTAAAATAGATAGCTAGTGGGAAGCAGCCACATAGCACAGGGAGATCAGCTCTGTGCTTTGTGACCACCTAGAGGGGTGGGATAGGGTGGGTGAGAGGGAGGGAGACGCAAGAGGGAAGAGATATGGGGATATATGTATATGTATAGCTGATTCACTTTGTTATAAAGCAGAAACTAACACACCATTGTAAATCAATTATACACTAATAAAGATGTTAGGAGTTACAATGAGAGTACTGGAAAAAGATGTGAGCAAAAAAAGGGGAGTAAAATTATTATCAGATAACTAAGGAAAAAAAGTTTGAAGCTCTGCTCTATGAGCTGATGACAAAAGCTTGCAGCTTCACAAAGTGAGAGGAGTTAAGCCCTCACCTGCTTTCCTCAGGGTAAAACTTGTCTTTGTTTCTTGATCTCTTAGCTTTCATTCCCCATACCACTATCCCTCAAAACAAACAGAGGTAGCAAAACTGTGTCAGCTTTTGAGATCACTGGTTGGCTTGGAGTCTCAGATTTCCTAATCTCCTGAGAGCATAGAATAGATCAGGCTAGAAAAATAAATAAATAGCTAAACAAATAAAAAGACTGTCCCTGTTGCCTCTCTCCCATTGGCAATTTCCTACAAAACATAGATCCTTGTACAGCAGAGGCAATAAAATTCTCCTAAAGTTTATTTACAACTTGAGTTTTTAAAAAATTGTTCAACTCTATGTGAACAGATGTGTCAAAGCTTATATTTATTTGAAGCATTTTAGAAAACCTGCATTTATTAACTTATTTCAATTACCAGAAAGTTTAAATCCATGTGTATTTACACATTGGAACAAACTATTGATTCAGGAAAGAATAATTACAATGAATATTAATGCTGCTTTGGGATTGAGACAAGAAACAGTTTTTATTCAGGTATGATTAATCCTAAAGTTTCATAAGTGAATAAAAAAGATTAATGAAATATAATAATACAGAGCATAAATCATTTTCTCTTTGAAAGTTGACAGAAGTTCATGTTGCTTATTCACCTATTGGTAAATAGGTAAATATTCTTATAAATGGTGTATTTTTAATCAAATCTAAGATTCCATCCATCATAAACCTCGATAGTACCTTTTTGTGGAAAGTTGCACCAATGCCCACAGCAATTTAGAATGAGGCTTGATTGGAGAAATATTAAAATGAGAAAAAGCTTGTTTTGACAAGAAAAGAAATATGATGTGACATTTTAGAATACATTTCTTTATTTTTTATTTATTAAAGTGGAAACACTTTGCAGCAGGATGGTACAGTCATCCTGTGGTATAGCACTCCATCCATCAATATAGAAAAAGCAAATGAAAGTAGAGAAGATTATGTCTTTCAAAAAAATGAAACAGCCATGCAAATACTGTACCATACATTTGGTGAGACAGTACACAAACATAAAAGCAAAACCACTTCTGTACGAAGAAACACATCACTCATTAAATACAATGTATCCTAAATGGTACTAATTTGTAATTCATAATAATCACAGTATGCTGATTGGAACTTACTTTCTACACTCTAAAAGATAAAAAAAGTTTTCCAAGCAAGTTGATAATATAAACAAGGAAATCATTTATCCTACTTAAGAGTGAAGGTCAGCAAACTTTTCAAGGTTTGGCAACAGTATTGTTAAAAAACAAAGGAGCTCATGATAAATGATTCCTATCTTGAAAAGTACTGAAAAGACTCCCGGAGATACAAAGGCCAGCTTAACATGACCTGTTTCCTTCCTTAAAGCTTTGAGATGCTCAGACTTCTCACTGTTAGTGAGGCCCCGAGTGTGGATGAGTTAATGAGGACCTAACATTTACTGCGTGATAAAATGTAAAGGGCTGAGGAGTAGAATTTAAAAGAGCTACTGTCTTTCAGTGCTCCCTCTTTCCCTCACCAGATTAGATTTGGTGTCTCTGAGTCCCAGTATCACACGGCAAATATTTCATTTAGAGCAATTGGCCCACTGTTTTGAATTGATTTAATTGTTCTTAGAGCTCCCTTTTTAGACTGTTAACTTCCCTATTTTAGGATCATATTTAATATAACTTTTATATCTCAGTGACTGGTGACTGCCTAGAGTATTGTGGGTGCTTAAAAAGTATTGAAATGACTTAAAAATTGTTATTTGGGGTTATTTATGAAAATAAGCTTCATGGGAAGTTCTGGGTGGTTTTTGGCAAAAAAAAAGAGGTGACTTTCATTTGAAGTTCATGCTAGTGGCATTAATTTGAAATTATGAAATAAAATGAGCAAAGAATAGTAATGCTTTTAAATATCAGGTCTTGTTCTTGATTTGGAAGAAACATTCAATTTTATATTATTAAAACAATGCATGTGTTTTAAAATAACACAAATTTTTTATCTACTTCTGTCTTTCTCATATAGAAGCAGAGAGTAGCTCTGTTCAGTCCTGGACATGGAGGGGAAGTAAATTCTTCTGCATCTTGTTTCTATATTTCTCTGCTTGAAATTTCCAACTTTGCCTAGAGGGACCTCAAGTATCATTTGTTTCCGGGTTTTACTGAGATCTCAATGTTATGGATGGAGATAGTATAATCTCCCCCTTGATTTGATAGTGTTATGCAGTGCAACTTTATTTTATACTCAGTCCATGAAATGCAAGTACAACTGAGTTTTCACAGGAATTCAGAGAGGGAGAGAGAGAGGGCCAGTGCTCCATGGCAGATAATACTAAATAAAACCATAAAATGCAATCTAATGTTTTTCAATAACAGGATGTTGACAAGCTGCCTATGTATGGAATTTGAGGATGCTCAGTAGTTCTATCACTTCTTGTATAAAACAATCACTTCAAATCTGTTCTTACCATAAAAGAACAACTCTTTGTCTTTCCCACTTCATTTCTAAATTCACACTTTGTATATTTAGACAGGTTTTGATCAATTTCTGGTCAACTGGTTTAAATAGCCTCGTTCAATTTCATTATTTTAATTTAAGAGATGGTGGAGTTTCTGAAATATATGTATTTTAAAAATCTCAGGACCATGTCTTGATGGTTAGGAGCAGACAACTAGTTTCTGCTATAATTTACTTTCTAATAGAATACAGTATGTTTTCCTTCCATGATAGGTATTCTTGATGACTTTCATCTCAGTGTGAAGCTCCTGTCAATTCTTTTTTTTTTTTTTTTTTTTTTGCGGTACGCGGGCCTCTCACTCTTGTGGCCTCTCCCGCTGCGGAGCACAGGCTCCAGACGCGCAGGCTCAGCGGCCATGGCTCACGGGCCCAGCTGCTCTGCGGCATGTGGGATCTTCCCAGACCGGGGCATGAACCCGTGTCCCCTGCATCGGCAGGCGGACTCTCAACCACTGCACCACCAGGGAAGCCCTCCTGTCAATTCTTAACTAACAACAAAGGAAAAGAATAGAAAAAAAAAAAAAAAATGAATGCACGGGAAGTAAAATGCCATTTCACACTGGGTGCTTTGTAAATGTGCGCCAACTCACACAAATCCTTTAGGCATAGGTAGAAATGGAGCTGAGCCAGAAGAGAAGAAGCATGTCCAAATAGAGAAAGTTTGCTCAGCAAATTGAAATTCAAGCCTGAAATTGAAAAGTTTGAGTTAAAACTACTGCAAAGGGCACAATTCATCCTTTACTCATTTTTTCCTAAAATGCAAAGTTTATTAAATATTGATTTTTGGTACAGATTCTTTGCATATTTTCAGTCTCTCCTTCCACTTAATCTTCTGACATAGTAATTGTCACTCAGGTAAGTGGGAATAAAAACATAATGCTAAATACCTGAACAATTTCATCTGAGTTTACACACAGAAGAAGTAAAATATACTCTTCTGCGTAATTACAGCTCAATATGTAAAATATAATTTGGCCTATTGTCCCAAAACAAAAACCGTTTATATTATTGCATAATATGTTTAATGAAAAACAGTTTAGGTATAATTTGGAAAACTTTTACATTAAATACTATGTGATTTCATTATTTGAGCTATGACTATCAAGCTCATGAATGTGAAAGTATTTTGTAATCGGAAAGTTAGATCTGATATAGAAGGAAACATTAAATTTTACCAAAAGGAGAAGTAGAGTTAATAATACATTAAAAATTATTTGTCCCTTGTGACCCAACTTGAAGCACAAATATAGCTCTCTCCATTTCTAAATTTTGACTGACATTGTCATTTCCTAACATTGGTGAGATACTTTTTCAGGTAGAACTTTACTGGCAAAACTCAGCATACTCTGTGTAGACATATGTTTTTGTATCTCTATAATATTTTTGTTCTTCATGACTAATTAAATGGAATATTTTATAGTTAGTAACCATTTGGATTTTCGTCTTACTGAAAGTCAGCTATAACATAGTGATTTTAGACTTTGCACTTTGAAACCAAATCTCACAAGGCTACACACTAACTAGTAATGTATGAAAATTCCATTTCTTCATATCCTCACAATATTTGATTCTATTGGACTTTCTAATATCAGTGAGTTTGTCTTCAAAGTTACTTCTTTGGATTTCTTTTTTAGCCTTTGTCCATTTTTATTAATTTCTTTCTCTTTTTTTGCTTCATTTACTAGAGATAGTCTAATGTTCTAAATATTAAGTTCTTATCAGCTTTTGTGTTGCAAATGTATCTTTACATAACTTTGTCCCTCAGTGAATAGAAATCATTGTTTTGAAATAGTTACCCCCATCTGTTTTTTGTCTTTAATGTTTTTCGCTCTTTTGGGCTCTATAACACTTTTCTCTAAACCATGACAATAAACATGCTGCCCTGCATTCTCTTCTATTAGTTGTATTATGTATTTATATATTTATGCATGCATTTATCTATTTATCACTTACATCATTTATCTATCTTTACCTTTATATTTTTCTCCACGTAGTGAACCATTGTTTTCTAACATCATTTACTTTAAAATTCATTATTCTCCACTGAATTTTGGTGCTATATTTATCATATATCAAGTTATTATATTTACATGACCTCCCTCTCTATTCTGTTTCATTTATCTGCATTAGTAACATAATGTTTGTATTAATATGGCTTTATAGTATGTCTAAATAGATAGGATGGGCAATCCCAACTCTTTATTCTTCTTTTCTCAAAGTTGAGTTCGATTTTCCTAAATCTCCTAAGTTAAAAAACATAATCAGGGCTTCCCTGGTGGTGCAGTGGTTGAGAGTCCGCCTGCCGATGCAGGGGACACGGGTTTGTGCCCCGGTCCGGGAAGATCCCACATGCTGCGGAGCGGCCCGTGAGCCATGGCCGCTGAGCCTGCGGGTCCGGAGCCTGTGCTCCGCAGCGGGAGAGGCCACAACGGTGAGAGGCCCGCGTATCGCAAAAAAAAAAAAAAAAAAAACATAAAGGAATAGCACACTTGCAAATCTCGTCAGGATCAATTCTATCTTTTAAAAATAGACCCTTCTTCTGGTTTCTGAGTGATTTTCTATAGACATCTCATCAGTCCCACACACATAGGTAGCATTATCAGCCAGGGATTTGGAAAGAGTTTACACTCAGACTTTTGTTCTTAACCCTTCAGCAACTAACTCGATTCCACAGTTTTCCCCTAAGTAATATTCATAGATTCAAATGTAGTTTAAATAAAACATCAGCAGATAGATGGGATAAAATTCCAAATATAATTCATTTTAAAAATTTTCTTTTGATAAAGATTTGTATCTATATGTATGTATGTAGATATATATGTATACACATATTTCCTGTCAACTGAAAAATTACAGTATTACTGTGCTTCAGAGATTGAGCTATATACACCCCCTACTTACCTTTATTTTTACAGGAATAAACTCCAGGACACAATCATCACAATTGTTAAATATTCACAAGGTAATGTCATCACTCTTACATATTGATAACTCAGAGATTTTGTGAAGTATTCAAAAGCCCAGGTCACCTTGTCAATAGGGAAAATAGAGTATTACTTTGCCTCCCTGTGGGTATCTTTTCTATTCATTTCATTGGGGTTATATCTTCTGTCAAGTTTTTCACTGTAGATTTAACCTTTCTTTTTTTTCACTTGGGAAATATTTTCTTTTCTGGAGAAAAGGGAAATTTATGATTTCAATTTGTCTTCATCTGGCTTCTTTAAAAGAAAATATTTTAACCCTTGACTATTATACTTTCATAAAATGGTACAAAATAAAAGTTATCAGGAATATCTTTATAATTTTAGAAATTGAGTTTTAAAAGAATATTCAGATTAAGAAAAAAGTCCATGTATCACAGTGAAATTTATATATATAATATTTTAAATAAATTATTTATAATTATTTTCAGGGAACTATAGTACCTTGAGGATGGCTAGATCTTTGGAATTAAGGAATAGAGAGATAAGCAGGATGAAAGCATGAATAGCAAGTAGTTAAGGAATTTTGTACAAGGTTATTAATATAGATCATATTATGTTTTCAAAGGATCATTCTAACAATGTGGTGAGTTGGTTGGAAGTGAACAAGGCCAACTGAGCAATTTTGAAATGATCGAAGGAAGAGGTTTTGTGACAAGTGTTGTTGCAGTGGGAATTAGATTGATAAGTAGACAAAGATATCTAGGAAGTGTCATTGATAGCACTTATGGTTGATTTAGTGTTGGGAAGGATGGGTAAGAAAGCAGTAGGAATAAATGATGGAAGACTCAGAAGTTTGTGGCTTAGACAGCAAAGTGCTTTGAGGTTCCATGTTCTAAGATAGGGAAGATGGAAAGCAGCATGTTTAGGAGTTAAGATGATGAGTTCAGTTTCTGACTCTTTCACTTCATCTGAGCACTACTCAAATGTGATAGCCACTAAGGAGTTGGAAATATGAACCATAAAGTAAGTCTGGCATAAAGCTAGAAATATTCGGGCAGTAAAATCACCATTGCTCCTTATGTAGTGTTCTGCAAAAACCTTCTCCATGATCTAACATCTGTCTACGTCATCTCATACTGTTCTTTCTGTCTCTAGGGTCAAACTACTCCAGGTATTTTTTTTTTTTTTTTTGCCTAAGAATATACCAAGCTTTTATCCATCTCAGGGTTTTTGCCCTAGCTGTTCCTTCAGTATAGGTCTTCCTTACAGAAGATAATTTCTGCCTCTCTTCTTGTGCATTTCACCACCTATATTTACTATGGTTTGTTTACTTCATATCATATCACTAGTGATTAGAGAAGTACCTGGACTCAATACACATTTGTTGAATGAAAAAAATCTACATTTGGATGTAGGAATGGACAAGATTAACCAGGGAATGTTGTCAGAGGAAAGAAGTGGACTCCTGGTAGAACCATGAATACCACCATCTATAGGTAGATAGGCAGAATAAAAGCCTCTGAAAGATTGAAAAGAAGAACCCTAAATGGAGGAGAAAACCCATAAATAGGAAAAGAAATCTAAGTTGAAATGTGCATATATATTAGTCTTATAAAAATTTGTCATATGAAAGGAAATGAGGGATAAAAATGTGGTATCTGGAGAGAGGCTTCTCTTTGCTTGCTTGTTTGTTTTACTTATTTTTGTTTGTTTTAAGTACAGTACAGGCTAGAGTTTATTGAAATCCTGCCTAAGATGAATTGGTAGAGTAAGGGGAGATAAGGACTCTAAATCCAGGTGTAAAAATTTACCTTAGTCTTGAGAAAATATTGTTATATCTTCCATTGTAATAGAAAAGGAGGAGAAAAGAATGGGAGCAGATGCAGGTAAATTTGCAATCTTGGAGGCAATAAGTTAAGGGAGCTCTTATAAATAAGTATTTTTTATCTGTAAAATAACAATCAAAATGATCTGCTCAGGTTGATACTAAAGGTGAAAGAATCATAGCCTTTAGAAAAGTGGAGGATAGAAAGTATATTACTAACCGTTTTTCCCAGCATGTAATTAACTGTAAACCAGAGATAATAAAACTTTACTAAAATATTTCCCATTGCCTTACAAAGACTAATGCATTCAGATCATCACAGTGTCCCCCTGAAGCCACTTTTTGCACCCAAGATATTATATCTATCTTTTGGGGTGGGGGAGGGTCTTCAGGTTCTGCTTTCAGTCCCATACTGGGCCTGTTTCTCAGCTACCCTAACCCAACAGAAATATTTTAAATAAAAATTTGAAAATTTGTCATCTTGCCCAATATGGTAAAAAAAGGAATGAGTTAAAACACTTTTGAGCCTGGGAAATGATTATCATGATGGTATAAATAAGTGTGAGGGGAAAGTTATATCTATATTTTGGAAATGTGTCATCTGTAGAAAGGACAATTGGATTAGAAATTGGCAAAATGTCTCTAATGCTCTGATGAGAGAACAGAAATAATGATAGATGTTTTGAAGTATACTTAATTGAAACCAAAATAATCCATGAATTCTTGGAAAGAGGAATATAAAATTAGAAGTGTAATAGCAAAAGACCAAAACAATGTTTTCTTTCTTTTCTTATTGCCATGTAAATGTATTATTTATTCCAAAAATAAATAAAATTCACATTTTAAAGACTCAGTTCTCTCTAACATCAACTCTTTATCGTATCAACACTAGCTGAATCAAATATCACAAAGTAAACACCAAAGGCGTCTCAAAAATCATATTTACAAAATGTTTTACAATATCTGGAAATGCTTATTCTACAGTAAGTTTTTAAATACTAAATTTGATCTGATGTCATATGTAAAAAAGTATGCATAGAAAAAGATTTTTAACATATGTATGTATGTGCATAGACAAAAACAGAAGGAAATACACCGAAACGCTAGCAGTGGTCGTCTGGGTGGTGGGATACCACCAGGCAGACAGGCAGCCTCTTCATCTGGGAGCTGCATGGTGAGGGCCCTGCCACATCCTGCCCTGGATTTCTCTGCACAATCCGATTGTTCTACCATGAGCACGCATTCTATCAGCAGAAATTCTTTTTTTTTTTTTTTTAATCTTTATTGGAGTATAATTGCTTTACAATGGTGTGTTAGTTTCTGCTTTATAACAAAGTGAATCAGTTATACATATACATATGTTCCCATATCTTTTCCCTCTTGTGTCTCCCTCCCTCCCACCCTCCCTATCATACCCCTCTAGGTGGTCACAAAGCACTGAGCTGATCTCCCTGAGCTATGCGGCTGCTTCCCACTAGCTATTTTACGTTTGGTAGTGTATATATGTCCATGCCTCTCTCTCGCTTTGTCACAGCTTACCCTTCCCCCTCCCTATATCCTCAAGTCCATTCTCTAGTAGGTCTGTGTTTTTATTCCTGTCTTACCCCCAGGTTCTCCATGACATTTATTTTTTCTTAAATTCCATATATGTGTGTTAGCATATGGTATTTGTCTTTCTCTTTCTGACTTACTTCACTCTGTATGACAGACTCTTAGTCTATCCACCTCATTACAAATAGCTCAATTTCGTTTCTTTTTATCGCTCAGTAATATTCCATTGTATATATGTGCCACATCTTCTTTATCCATTCATCCGATGGTGGACACTTAGGTTGTTTCCATCTCCGGGCTATAGTAAATAGAGCTGCAATGAATATTTTGGTACATGACTCTTTTTGAATTATGGTTTTCTCAGGGTATATGCCCAGTAGTGGGATTGCTGGGTCATCTGGTAGTTCTATTTGTAGTTTTTTAAGGAACCTCCATACTGTTCTCCATAGTGGCTGGACCAATTCACATTCCCACCAGCAGTGCAAGAGTGTTCCCTTTTCTCCACACCCTCTCCAGCATTTATTGTTTCTAGATTTTTTGATGATGGCCATTCTGACTGGTGTGAGATGATATCTCATTGTAGTTTTGATTTGCATTTCTCTAATGATTAATGATGTTGAGCATTCTTTCATGTGTTTGTTGGCAGTCTGTATATCTTCTTTGGAGAAATGTCTCTTTAGGTCTTCTGCCCATTTTTGGATTGGGTTGTTTGTTTTTTTTTCTTATTGAGCTGCATGAACTGCTTATAAATTTTGGAGATGAATCCTTTGTCAGTTGCTTCATTTGCAAATATTTTCTCCCATTCTGAGGGTTGTCTTTTGGTCTTGTTTGTGGTTTCCTTTGCTGTGCAAAAGCTTTGAAGTTTCATTAGGTCCCATTTGTTTATTTTTGTTTTTATTTCCGTTTCTCTAGGAGGTGGGTCAGGGGAAGCTGGTGAAGGATACATGGGACCTCTCTCCTACTTTTATAACATTTTTTAAGGTTAAAATTATTTTAATGTAAAGGCTAAAAGCAAAAGAACAAAAAACAAAACAATGTTCCCTGCAAATGATTAATACAGTCCAAAGCTGCTCTAACATCAGGACTGTAAATCATAATTGGAAAAAACTTGCTGGATTGTTTCTAGTGAAAAGTGAAAAACTGGGGAAGAAAGCACTGCCTGGTCTACTTTTTTATAATCACACAAGCTGGGGCATCCGTAGAGCGTTTCTAAGTCATGTTTAGCTCAATCCTGGAAATGCTGTTTCTAGGGTGTTGTTTCTACAAGTTCCCTCTGAGATGCCTGAGCCTGTGGATAAACAGCTCCATGAAGACCCAACACTCCATTGGCCAGCCTGAGTTAAACAGCAGTTTCAAAGAAAAGGAAAACACCAGACTTGCCCAAGTGGTGGTTAGTGTGCCCTGAAACAGCACATTATCACCCTCGAGGTGATGAATTCAGAAAAAAAATTGACAACGTTCACTTTACAGTACATCTGGGTCTGTTGTTCTCACCCATCTGAGGCTTCACAGTTAGTGACATAAAAGGCAACAACGACCTGCTGTATAATAAATAAATTAATAAAAAATTTTTAAAAAGGCAACAACAAAAAATACCTTTTGCTCCTTTGGTTTTGTTTTTCAGAATATTCAAACCCTGTGAATATTTGCAAGCAGAGGAGAATGAGTGCAAAGATAGGGTGTGCCAGACAGGAAGAGAGTAAATTTAGCAGCGAAATTCTGGAATGGGAAAATGATAAAAACAAGGATTTAGGAAGAAAAAGCAGCTTTAATGAGTGTGGACAACACTTTTTTTCCCCCCTATGATAAAGGAAAGAAGATAGGAAAGTACAAATTAAGCTTCATGAGATTTGAATTAGAGAAAGCCAGGGGAGGAGTGGGACAGGAGGCCTGAGGAAGATATCACTTACAGTAGGGATTTGACTTGCTATTGGTTAACTAAGTAAAAGAGCTTCCAGAAGAGTCTCAGATACAGTTGGGCTGCATAGTAATTATTTTTATTTTTTTAGTTTCTGAAGTACCACATGCCAGGTATACTCGTAGGTCCTGTAGTGTTTGTCTTGGTCTCTGTCTACCTTGGTAGAGTTAACACTACATAGTGGGAGATGCTGTTACCAGGAGTTAGGGCCAAAGAATTAAAGAAGAAAAGTGAGACAGTACTGGGGTGTGGATTGCTGACCCTTTTTTGCACTGAACAACAAATAATGAAAAGTGATCCATAAAAATTTGAAAAGTGATCCATAAAAATTTGGTATAACAGAGTAAGACTGTTTCCCAAATTAAAAAAAAAAAAGTAGCAAAAACCAATGAAACAAGGAATAGGAAATGCCACAGTATCCAGAATTCAAAATTCCTCCATGGAAAGAGAGAGTAAACATTCCTCAATTCCCAAAGAAAGTAAAAATCCTGAGTTCTAGAGTTTCCATAATTGCAATGAACAGGCCAAAGCATGGTGATAAAGGTGAAAGGCAAAATGCTATTTTAGAATAACCAGCTCATTATCTCATAATAATTAAATGATATTAAGTTAGCTATATCTATTTATTTTCTTTTCAGCATCCAACCCCTTCTGGCACCTCCCACACATACACTTGAACAACCCATTCAAATCCATGATAACTGAAGTAATCACATTGATAACTAAGATCATTTTCAGTCTTTACCTCAAGCTAAATATCCAAATAATAAGAGCTCAACAGCTTGCCCTAAAAATCTTATTTACTAGGGGTCGCACGGATGTTTAGAATATTTTCAAACATGCTCTTCTTGGATCATCTGCGTGTATCTCTACCCTGTATCCAACTAATTTTCTCATCTTTTCCTTTATGTTAAATCACACACCAGTTAGCTTTCATTAATTGTTTGGAGATTAGCCCAAACTCTTTAAAATCATTAACAAATTGCCAGTTATGATCTAGAAGTCCCTAAGTCTCAGGTTAAAATAACAGTCATTTATTTTACGTTTCTGTCTCCCCAGTAATAATAGGTAATTCACAGCAGCTATTTTATTTTCTTCTGTCAGGGAGGCTATACCTACATGATTAAAATCACACTCCAAGCTCTGTTATCAATTATACCAATTAAGGTCAAATAGAGTGGAACAGCAGTCTTTGAGGAAAAAAATATGAGCAATATAAACTGTTATTAATTTAAAGACATCATATGTACCAATGACAGCTTCTTCCAAAGTTATCATTAATTATTTCTAGACAGTCACCTATAATCACATGTCCAAAATCCACATGTTATTGTGTGTTCCTTGAATTTCAGGGAAAATTAGGCCCCAGTGAAAATCAGTGTTTGCCAAATGGACTAGCTCTCCTGATGTCTTTGCTGAAACAGGAGCAGTAGTTGTTGTTGTTTTTTTTGAAATAACAGACACAATAATTATGAATGTTGATGTCTTTCCAAAAAAAAAAATTACCAAGGTTCAACCTCTTTGTAGTAAGTTAAAATAACTGTTACATTTATATATCCTATATAAATATTTAATATTTATATAGTTATATTTGTATATCTAAAATATACTATATATTTTTCTTTAAAATAATATTTTAATTTTGTTATAAGATGAAATTGTTCTTAATATAAAGTGTTTCTATAGTCAGGGTCATTAATGCTAACTTATGCGACAACATCAACAAAACAATAACGATAATCCAGAAGTACCAGTGGCTTAATGCAATTAAAGTTTATCTATTGCTCATCCCTTCCCAAGTGGTTTGCCTATAAACAGGTTCCTACCATCTTTTAATGCCTCCATCTTCATCTTAAAGAAGTAAGTGTGAGGATCAAGGAGGAGATTTTATGGACCAAAGTTAGTCATAAGATCTCAAACTAATTGAAATGCAGGCTGAAAAATGTAGCTTTAGCTATGCATCCAGGATAAAATGGAAACAGTTTGATAATTTTATAGCAGTATCTTTTTTCAGCAATCTACCCTTCTGATCAACAAATATTCCTTTTACACTGTCTTCCATATTCTCAACTTCCCCAGATGGATAACCCCAAATCTTATCTAGTCACAGCATCTGGTTTATGTTCTGTGATCTTTGAATGATGACAGTTGTCTTCATCATGTCCATGTATAGAACCACAAATGTGGTTCTGAAATCTGAAAATTAAAAAATCATGTTTTCTACCCCCTGATCCTCCATGTACACCTACTAACAGAGACAAAATTATCTCAACAACTCTCATTTGGAAAATGGGAGCATAAAAGGTACACAGAAGTTATTTATGGAATACAACTAGGCAGTTATTGTAAAGTCCCACTTCCTGGAGAAAAAAGAAGGATCGTCAATTAGGCCTGGTTATCTTCCCTCGGAAGAACTCCTGTGTTAAGAAAACCAAATTCAGTGAAGGTTGTTTCGTCTTATCCTTTGGGGCCATATTTGAAGTGGGTATTGAAGAATGTATGTTTCTTGGCTACCCAGCATACAGAACCCACCTCATGCTCATGGAAATATGGGTGTCTAAAAGTTGTTTTAAGGATTGCAGAGTCAAAGACTTTTTAATATGGACTTGTGGCTATTTGGCAATATAATTATTTTAAAAACTTGCAAACTATTTGCTTCCAGTCAGTTTCATGTAAAAGAAGCCAAAACTTCCAGACTTTGTTCTCAAATATGTTCCATTTCTTTGCTACCTTGATATCATTCCTCTCTCTGTCTCAACTTAAAGTCGGATAATCTTGAGCCTGTCAAGCTTGAATTGGCAGAATATGTCCTTCATTTGATCTTTGGCCCAAATCTGAGACACTCTGTGCAGCTGAGAAATCTCACTGGGTCTTGGTTCTTCAAAGTCCTTCAAATACAAATACCATCTCTTACTTCTTTTTCTAAACTTTTCTGTTCCCTTTCAATTCTACTTTAAACTTGCCAATTATTTTCTGTTTATATCTTTCTTGTAATACTTTGCTGAAGCCATCAATAATAATAATACTAACAGCTATGTTTTCCAAACATCTCTAGATCTACAAGCTCAGTAAGCTTTGGACTGCCTTCCAAACTACCATAAGTGACAGTTTTTAAATGCCTTTTCATTATAATCACCAATTAACCAACCTGCTTTATTCTGTTACTGAATAGATCTGTCTACTCCGAAGTTAATGCCACATATTCTAACTTTTGTTATATCAGCATCTCACTTCAAGACACTGTCTTGTTTTTGTTTTTGTTTTTTGCGGTATGCGGGCCTCTCACTGTCGTGGCCTCTCACGTTGCGGAGCACAGGCTCCGGACGCGCAGGCTCAGCGGCCAGGGCTCACGGGCCCAGCCGCTCCGAGGCATGTGGGATCCTCCCAGACAGGGGCACGAACCCGTGTCCCCTGCATCGGCAGGCAGACTCCCAATCACTGTGCCACCAGGGAAGCCCAAGATACTGGTTTTTATATTGGTTGGTGTAATTAATGCTAGCTGCTGCAGTAAGTAATCTCAGTCCTTTTGTGTTACTCTCACTCATGCGAAGTCCAAAGTCCAATGTTCCTGATTGCACAGGTTTCCTGAGAAGTTCTTATACAAAAATGATTTAGAGATTCAGCATCCTTGAATCTAGTAACCCCATTATATTTAAACATGTCCTACAATGATTCCTGTTAAGGAGACAAAAAAATAATGGAGAAATTGCTACAGAGTGTTTATAGGTGGGCCTGGAAGCTTACTTGTCATTTTCCAGTCATATGTTCTCAATGTACATGCAGAGAAGGCTATGAAATATAGGTTAGGTATGAATCCAGGAAAACAAGTGCCTTAACAGGGAATACCTCAAATAAAAAACATAATAAAGCAAAGAAAACTTTAATAATCCAGTGGAAAAAGTTCTTATTTATTTTATTTTTTTGTAATTTAGCTTCCTCTGGATAAAATCATTTTCCACTTGGAAACTATTGTCAAACTGTCATGACTAGTCAATTTGTAAGGTATTCATGCCTAATAAATATTCAGTTTACTGACACATTTTAAAATGTAAATGCTTGTTAGAGTAAAGAATTTTGGCCCATTAGTTGTATTATTTTCTACATTCTAGTTCTTGTTTCCTAGACAAGTACAAGTACATGCCAATTTTGAAAAACACTTTCATGGAAAACTTAATGTGGAAATAGTGCATGGACACTTACTGCTAAAGATGGAGGTTTAATTAGGGCATCTCTAATGTTCTTTTTACTGCTAACATTTTATCAAATGTGACACCCTTGAATATAAGCAAAAGTCATGCTAGGCTAGCATTTTAATGTGTAAAGAACTTCACAGCCTCTCTCCAGTTCACTAAATATAATAATCAAAATTCGTTTTCTGATGATATTTTGAAAGAATAAAAAATTGATACAGGAATTAAAATGAAAAGGCTTTTAAGGTAATCTTTGTCCTGATTTGTAAACAGTATGCTCATTACAGAAAAAAATAAGAAAGAAAAGTAAGAATAAAAAAGAAAACAAAAATTTCCAAAGACATTATCACCCCCCAAATAGAGAAGTTCTTTCTATTTTGTTGTTTCTTCCATGTGTGTGTGTTTTATAATAAACATGATTTTCTAAATATACAGTTTTCCATTTCCATGAAGTAATTCCGTTACATTAAATAGTTAAAAATACATGATTTCAATGCTTGCATAATATCTCATTATGTATATGTCACATTACTTAATCTTCTGTTAGATATTTAGGCAATTTGTAATTTTTTTATGAACATGACTATATCTGTAAAAAACATCTCTATACCTAAATCTTCATATATGTCTCTGAAGAATTTAGAATATATTAATGTTTTTGAGGCTTTTAAGCACAAACTGTAAAATCGTTTCCTGTGAATCAACGTATCAATCTGCGCTTCTTCCAACAATGTACGAGAGTGCTTATTCCATCATTCTTGTTTCAATTATTGTTATTTTCTATATTGTCAACTTAATAGTTGGATAGTTTTTTAAATGGTTGTTTGATTTCCTGTGATGTTGGATATTTTGTATGTTGTCTACATTCTGTGTGCAGATGTGTTGTATAAATGACTTGCTTGATCATGGCTTTTCTTCATTACACTAGCTATTTTTTGCTAGTTACAAGGCACAATGCTACACACTGGAGATGCAGTGGTAAACAAGACAGACAAGATCTCTACCCTTATAAAGATTACAATTAACGGAATAAATAACATTAAATGTGTTTTAAAAAAAACTCTCTTAACACACCTCCACATAAACGACTCTCCAACTTAATCAACACCTTCATTCCTTCAGCAAAATATAGCAACTTATATCTATAGGAGGCTGAACACTTGTGGTTAGGAGGCTAGTGTCTGGCAAGAATGTACATTTCTGCTCCCTTCACTTGGGTTATATGCCTACCAAGACTCAAATGAGTGTGATCACAAATTTGTTTTTCCAAGACGGTCTGGTTATGGTAATTTTGTACACTTAAACTAAGAAAATATGAGTACAAAAGAAATACGGTTTTGTTTCTATGAAATTTTGGTCAAATATTTAGAAAAACTTAAAACTTAATTGCTAAAATTATTAATATTACATTATGTGAAAATGACTTAAAAACAGTGAATGTTTAGAAAATATATGCACTTAGGACTTTCTGATTAAATTTTTCTTCCACCTAAAATGAAAAGAAATTGGAAGTTATAATATATTTATAATGTATGTTTTTAGTTGGTAGAGACTGTATGGAACTCTAATCAGCAGAGTGTTGCCAAAAGAAAAAGCCTTAGCTATAAACTGAAGAAAAAAAACTGTAATGTACATTTATATTGTTTATGTCAAAACAAATACCTAATACATGCATATATGATTGTTCATGGTTTTGTCTTATTCTGCTGTTCATGGTTTTGTCTTATTCTGCTGTTTACTTATTCTGCTGTTCATGGTTTTGTCTTATTCTGCTGTTTTAAATCAGTGTTTGATAATAATAAGATTTCTATTGTAATTAAGCAATGATAAGCATGAGAAATAAGAGAGAATTATGAAGTATTTTCACATGGGAAATATGATTTGTTTTCTGATATGATTTTTGGCAGATTTCCTCAGGCTAGTTTAAATTTCAGCCTCTAATAAATAGGAAGATCCTGGACTAGATTTTAGAAATAGGTGAAATCCCCACTAAAACAAGTGCCTCTAGAGAAGGTTTGCAAGGACCACATTAATTATTTTTTATCTTCTCTAAGTAAAGAGAAAGATGTATATATATATGTATATATTGTATATGTTTCCAAATCAGGAAACTAATAGGCATTTTTAATTATTATTATTTATCTCTCTCTCTTCTATATTTTCAGAGTTTTTATAAAGAACAATCTATTGTATAATTATTGGTTTGTTTCCAACTCTGGATAATGTATTTGTATGTATCTATGTTGTATTTTACTTATTAATATAAACAGTTTTGGGCCCTTTAGTCACAGCGTTTTACTTAGATGATACAAATACATTTATGTTTGAGCCCACTTAAGAAAACTTTGTGTTTACTTTTAATTCAATCATACAGTTCAGTGCAACATGTAATGTTTGTTATATAGTAGATTTAGTAGGTACAGAGAGGATCAAATTGTAAACATTTTGAAGCAGCAATGCCTTAGCACAAAATGTTGAACATGCTTTGAATTCCATACAGTATTATACTATATCTCTGCAGAACTGTCAGGGTGAAGAAAAGGAGTATTGCAACAGTTATAAACATATCACGTACAGGCATTTATTCAGACAAATAGAGATGTTTATGCTTTGGGCCAATGGTTGAAAACAGAATACATCTGTAGCTAGGAAATGTAAAAACAACCAACAGTACATTGCCAATGGCCAGTGTATCAGGATTAGCATAAGCATGTAAAATACTATTATTATTTTTTATTTTATATTTAATCATTATTCATAAAAGTTAGAGCAGCTAAGAAGAAACTGAGCTTGTTTCATTGTGAAGGTTTTTTTTTAATCTTTTTTTATTCTCTTCTGTCTTATTCTTATAGGAAATATAATCATTTCTTTTTAAACTGCCAAATTTGCAGTGTGTTTCAGAGAAGAAAGAATAATAATTTCCTAAGCGGATAATGGAAATTGACTATATATATTAATATTTATATGTACAATCAATATATCATGTATATACATATACACATGTGAGAACTATGAGAAACACAAGACAAACTTCACAATAGTGTCAGTTTTGTGCCTGGAGTAGTCTCCCTGATCGTGGGACAGGATAGGAAGGTGAAGTCCAAGTAAAGTATGGTGACCTCTCCTTAATGAAGAGGCAGAGACAAGAGTTTGACAATGATAAGGTGGTTAGAATTGGTCTTGCAGGCTACAGAAATAAAAAGTTCCAGGACTTTGCCTAGGGGTTCTAATTATGTCTTTTGCCAAAGACTGAGCTGTTCTGCACCTGCCCCGGGTAATATTCTGCAAAGTTCTGCCCTGAAAAAAAAAAAAGGAAAGAACAGCTGGAGAACACAACACGCATAACAAACCACATTTCATCTGAACACCCCAATCATTTCTTTAAGAATTCAGAAAAAACACACAATCCAGAAGAGCTTTTGCAGGAGTGTTCCAATTATCCTAGAATAAAGGTTACTCATTCTAGAACCACATTTTAAAAAGCTGAAAAACAAAGAATGGAGATAATCATGGTGATGTATCAGTAGACTGCTTGCCAGAACAACACTCAATACATTAAAGGAACACAAAAAAATCAGATTTTAAACAACACAATATTCACAATGTACAACATATAACAAATACTAGATATCTGAAGAAACAGGAAAATGTGATTCAAAACTAAAAAAGAAAAAAATCATTAGAGACAAACACAGAGATGACAGGTCAGAATTAATTGCTTCAGTATCTTAGATTGCTATTATAAATGAAGATGTAGAGAAAACTTTAAATATAATAATTGAATTAGAAGGAAAATCTCAGTAGAGAAATGGTAACTATGAAAAAAAGCACTAAATAAAAATTCCAAAACTGAAAACTATAATATATCCCAACTGAAAAAAAAAAAAAAAAGCAAGCACTGGATGAACTGAAGACAGGATATTGTAAAATATATTATCAGTCATTCTGGAAGATAGGAAAATAGAAATCATGGAAACCAATACACACAGAAAATAAATTTTTAAAAATTTAAGGACAGTCAGTGACCTGTGGGACAATATCAAGCAGTCTAATATAGGTGTCACTGGAATCCCAGAAAGAGAAGGAAATTATATGGGCAAATAAATAAATAGTGGCTGAGCATTTTTTTGAATTTGAGAAAAAGAACATCAACCTGTACATTAAAGAATCACAACAAACCCCAAGCAAGATAAAGTTAAAAAAAAAAAAGCCACACATAAACATAATAGAGTCAAACTGCTGAAAGCCAAATATAAAGAATATTTTAAAAGCAAACAGAAGGGAAAAACATACTGCCTACTTGGGGAACAATGATAACTAGGCCTCATACCTTTCATTAAAAAAAAAAAAAACAATTAAATAACATCATCAAGGCTAAAGAATGAAAAAAATTAAAACATAATTAAAAGTCCAGAAATGTGTCTTTCAAATATCATCCAAAAACAAAGGCAACATAAAGATACTTTCTCATGAATAAAAGCTCAGAGAATTTACCACTAGCAGATGTGCACTATATGAATGTTGGAGCAGGTTAATTAGACTAATTGATAATGATACCAGATGGAAATTAGAATCTGTATTAAAAAGGGGGGTGGCTGAATATGGTAAACATGTGGCAAGTATGAAAGTCTTTTTAAAATCAATTTTTGAATTTCCCTGAAAGATAATCGATTGTGTAAAATAATGATAATCTGTGAGCCATAATTGATAGATGATAGGTAGATAGATAGATAGATAGAGGGATTAGCAGGAGGAAGGAATGAAATGTATAACAATTGCATAAAGGACTAGAAGGAAAATTGAAGTATACCAATGTAAGTTTCAAATTGTGCATAAAATAGCCTTCAAGATAGACTACTATTTTAAATAGAGGATGCATATTGTAATTCATATAGAAACCACAAAAAGCATGGAAGGACAGAATGAAAAAAACAAAGGACAAGATAAAATGGAATAATAAAATGTACTCAACCCAAATGAATACAGGAAAGGAGGAAAAAAAAAGAAACAAAAGATAAATAGTAAGTTAGTGGACATAAAGCTATGTCAATGATTATGTTAAATGTAAAAGAACAAAATATCTAATTAAAAGACAAAAATTGCCATGGTGGTTAAACAAAGAATGACCCAACCACGTGCTGTTTATAAGAGACACACATTAAACATAAAGGCATAGAAAAGTTAAAAGTAATAATATGGAAAAAGCTGTATTTTGTAAACACAAACTATAACAAAGCTTGAGTGGTTTTAATAATTTCAGACAAGGTTAACTCCACGATTACTTTATTGTAACTGTATAATAAAAAGTATTAACAAAGATTTGTTAAATGTCATTTCACAATGATAAAGTGTCAATGTATCATAAAGGTTTGGAAATCCCAAATGTGTAGAATAGTAACAGGCTCAAAACCTAAGTAGCAATAGTAGACAAAATAGCAAGAGAGAAATAGACAAATTTATATAACAAAATCTAAAAGCCATATGATACCACATATGTGGAATCTAAAATATGGCACAAATGAACCTATCTATATACAAAACAGAAACAAACTCACAGACATAGAGATCAGACTTGTGGTTGCCAAAGGGGAGGTGGGGAGGGAGAAGGACGGACTGGGAATTTGGGGTTGGTAGAGTCAAACTATTACATTTAGAATGGATAAACAACAGGGTCCTACTGTATAGCACAGGGAACTATGCTCAGTCTCCTAGGATATACCATAATGGAAAAGAATATTTTAAAAAAGAATGTACGTGTGTGTAAAGCTGAGTCACTTTGCTATACAGCAGAGAGTGGCACAACACTGTAAATTAACTATACTTCCATAAAAAAGATTAACATTTTTTTAATCTAAAAAATAAAGCCATAAATCGGAAAAAATGGCTCTAAGTATTTTACATTAAAACATTTTGAAGGAATATACAGGAATATGTTAATAAAGCTTTATTTCTGTAATGGAGGTCATGGGTCCTGAATGGAAAGAACAGTTTTAATTTTCATTATATATAATTTTATATTTTTCAAATATTTTATAATATGCAGGGGTTTGTGTAATATAAATATAGTTCAAAATAAAAATAATTCCTTTCCCTAAAAAAAAGACTCCTTATATAGCACTGACCATGTTTTTTTAAAATTATTTTTCAATAATAGTATCAGCTGATATTTATTATAGAATAAGTAAGTGCTGGTGTATTTGTTTCCTACTGCTGTCTGAGTTGAAAGGTTTCCTCCTCAACCTTTCAAGTTTTTAAGTTTCCTCACAAACTTAATGGCTTAAAACAACACAAATTTATTATGTTATAGTTCTGTATGTCAGAAGTTTAAAATAGGTCAGTACAGCTGTTTTTCTTCTGGAAATTCTAGGGGAGAACCCTTGCCTTTCCTAGCTTCCAGAGGTTGCCTCATTGTATGGCTAATGGCCCTATGTTACTTCAACATCTGCTTCCATCCTGACCCTTCTTGTCTGACCGTGACCCTTGTCCGTTCCTCTCCTCAGCACCTTTGTCATTACATTGGGCCAATCAAGATAATCCAGAATAATCTCTCCATTTCAAGAACCTTGACTTAATCACATTTGTAAAGTTCCTTTTGCCACATAAGGTAACATTCACAGGTTCCAGCAATTAGGACATAGCTGTCTTTGGGGGCCATTATCTGACTACCACTGCTAAGCATTGTGCTAATTGCTTTTCATTCTTTATTTCATTTAACCCTTCTGCAATTTTATCAGCTGGGCTTTATTCAATCAAGGAAGCAATTTTAGGGAGATGAAGAAGCTCTCATGGGGTTGCACAGAGATTGAGTTGAGAAACGGAAAAATGGAAACTTTATCTGAATGGCTCCTGAACCTTTACTCTTAACCATTGTACTGTATACTCTCATGAATATCATCATATTGCTTTTAGGCATATATATATATATATATATAATAGCTTAGCTATTGACTATCATTCTAATTTTCAAGTGACACTTATTACTTGTTCTGAATAATACATGTGGTATTTATATTAAGCTAAGCCAAGATGGATGAACTGTTGACTACAGGTTAGCTTTGTTTTCCTTGAACAAGCTTTTCAACTCCTTGAAACAGCTTTAGTTCCCCAAGATCCAAGTGGCCATATCAAAATGTCTGTGAGCCCCTTGCCATGATAAGCTACACTTCAGCCAATCTTTGCTATCTGATGACCCAAGCCTTTTCTGTTAAGAGGAATTCTTATAATTCTGTAACAATTCACTTTTCTCACATTCTCCTTTTCAGAGAATGGTGTTAACTCTTAGGCAGAGATTGATTTTCAAGCCCACTTATATATTCTGACCTGGCATGTTTGGAGGCAAACTGACCCCAATGTGATTTATCACCTTAATGTAATAAGATGACTCCAGCAAGTCTGGGTATGTAATGTGGACAGAGGATGGCTAAGCATTCTTATATAAATACAGGTTTTGCTTCTGATTCAGTCCCTGAAAACTCACTTTTGAATTATGCCATTTGTTAATCTGCCAAGGAATTCTTTTTTTTTTTTTTTTTTTGTGGTACGCGGGCCTCTCACTGTTGTGGTCTCTCCCGTTGCGGAGCAACAGGCTCCGGACGCACAGGCTCAGAAGCCATGGCTCACGGGCCCAGCTTCTCCACGGCATGTGGGACCTTCCCGGACTGGGGCACGAACCCGTGTCCCCTGCCTCGGCAGGCAGACTCTCAACCACTGCGCCACCAGGGAAGCCCACCAAGGAATTCTTGTTTATAATTGGGTAGACTTTTTACCTCATTATTTGGTGTAAAACCTCAGTAGCCAAAAAGCTTTAAAGGGTTAATCTACGACAGTGATGTGGGCTAAGGGAAAAGGATGTGGAGAATTATTGTTTAATGGGTACAGAATTTTAGTTTGGGAAGATGAACAAATTCTAGAGAGGGATAATGGTGATGGTTTTATAACAATGGTTTTATAACATATAAAACATATAAAACATATAACAATGGTTTTATAACAGTGTCACTGAACTGTTTAACAAAAAAAATGGTTAAAATAATAAATTTTATGTTATGTGTATTTTACCACAATAAAAACAATACAATTTTTATGGAACTATAAGAATAGTTGAATAACACTTTCAGGAAGGATGGAAACAAAAGAGCTTCAGAAACATGAACAGCAGAACTTTACTGACTTTCAGTGCAGTCCTTTTCCTATCAATATAATCTAGATCCCATCATTGCTTATTTCAGATATTCAAGTTTTCATCTGGAGGCAATGAGTCTTCCAGAAGGTGAGGTCATTTAGCATGAAGGAGGTAGAGCCATTTGCAAAACCGTTCCTCTGAGAAATGAGGGGATAAGCAAAAATTAATGGAGATCTCTAACACAATTGGCAACCAGGCCAAAACAAACAAAACAAACAAAAAAAAGGAAAACTGAATTGGAGAGTTTATAATTGACTTAATACTGAGAAACTGCCTTTGTCCTAACTAGCACTGACTAAAATATACTAACAGTTACATTTTATGTACTAACAGTTAAATGTACTAACAGTTACATTTTATGATTGTAGTTAATTGGGATTTTTTTGACTACTGGCAAGAAATGTCAGTAATCAAAAAAGTAGATCTTAGTGAACAGAGCTAAACTGAAGTGACCCTCAGGAAAAAAAAAGAGTAAATCTTATTTAAATATTTTTGGAAATAAATGTAAATAAATCCTATATCTCAATATTAAAATAAAGACAAATATGTAGATTAGATAAGACCTATTCAAAGATATTTTAAGTCACTTAACGATATAAAAATATTATGCATGTTCTTTCCAAACAGATACAGTATAAGAACTTTGTGCTCTTCTTTACAATTTTTTTAAGTACTCTTTTTAAGGGCTCATGATTATCTGCTAAAGGCTCACAACAATTAAATAAAATGGCATGGAGTGAATAAAAACTTAGCATGGTGTGAGAATGAAAAAACACATATGTATACACATATGACAGAATATATACAAAAGGCAAGTGTGGTGTGTATGTTTGTGGGGAGTTGTAGTTAAGTGGGGGTCCACAGTGTTTTCTCCACTTGTGTAGGCAAAACAAACGAACAAACTAAACACACACATACAAAACTTGCTTTTTGTTTTCAGTGTGTAAGCGTGTGTGTATGTGTGTGTGTGTATATATATATATATATATATATATTTGAAATACAATAATAAATAAAGCATTTTTGCAAATGTTATAAATATATTAAAATGGCTTATCTTTCCTCTAATTCTGACATAAGGTGGAAATTACTTCCCAAAAACATTACAAAATGGAAATTATACCAAAAATTAGGAAATTAAATATAAATAGCTATATCATGCCGAAGACTTTAATCTTATATGTATATTTGTGTAGTATACTGAAATGGCTAGACATTTGTTTAATTTACAAAATCATCTTGAATAGCTAACCTAGTAAGCAAAAGCAGACAGATTGTCTTTTTTCAAGGACTTTATGTTCCAGTGGAAGATTCACACGTTCAAAAAGTCAGAGAAATAAAAATATTTATTGCAATGATAAATGCAATGAAAGAAAGGTACCTGGAATCAGAGCATATAATAGGGATTTGATTTAATTAAGGAGGTCAGGGAAGACTTCTTTGAATAGGGGATGGCTGATAGGGATGAATAGAGACATCTAGAAAAAAAGGAATATGGGGTGGATAGAGAGTATTTAGACAGAATAAAAGACCTAAAGCCAAAATATGTAACATGACTATAATAAAAGGTTCAGATGGCATTTAGTGTGATAACAAGTAGTAATATGAAAAGAAGAATGGGAAAAAGGCATTTTAGTCAGAAAAAACTGTCTGAGTTTAGAAGCAGGTCCTGTAGCAAAAGGTGTTATGGCAGGAAATGGAACTAAAATCTATCATTTGAGATGGAGAAGAAAGATAGCAAGAGTGAGGTCAAGAAGGCTGGTAGTAGGTGAGGCTAGAGAGATTGGGGCCAGATCAGACAGGACAATAGAAATCATCCTAGGAAGAGTCCCCCTACTCTTATTTTAAAAATAGCAAGAATGCCTGAAGGGTTTTAAACAAGGCATGGAGGTGGTAGGAGTGGGAAGTTAAGGGTTTGATACACTGACATTACAGGTCCCACTCACTGTGATTCTTACTTCCCTCCAGTGTAGATCCAACTAAAGTACAACACACTTTTGGTATGCCTCTCAATTAATCATGAACTCTGTTACATCTGATCAATCCAGAATGATTCAGAAGGTGTTTGAGTGTCTTGATATGCTTCTTGGTCTTGGTTGTGCGTATCGAAAATCAATACAGTACTATAGATACAGGTTGCAAAATATTACTCTTAATCAGTCACAGCGTTACTATATATCTTAAAAGTTGCTTTTCTCAGGAAATTGCTTCTAATAGCGTACTGATTTGTTTTTGTTTGTTTGTTGTTTTTTCTATTAATACAAGTACAAAACAAACATTTGACATATCAGCCTTCTAGGTAAACATGCTTACCTTCACTGACCAATAAGAAGATTGGTCTGCTATATTTTATTTAATGTTGCAAACGCTTGCCTGAGAGTTCCTTGAGACGAGAGTATGGATCATATTCATGTTTGTATCATAGCAATTCACACAATGTCAGGCTATCAATATTTGTTGATTGAATGAATGGAAAGGAAATTGATACACTTTCTTTTATATATAATCTCTTACAATATTTTGCTAATTCTTAAAATGTCAAGTCAGTTCAATAAATATTTAATGAGTGTATACACTGCACAAGAAAGCGTTAGGCAAGTTTTTATAAGTCCCTCACAAACTGTTTTCAGATGTTTCTTCTATAGATAGTATTGTTGAGAACTGTCATTGTATTACCACGTGCCCCATTGACCCTCCTGGTTCTGTTGAATATTTACAAGTATTTATAAATGCTGTTTAACGAATAAGAAAAAATATGTATAGTTTTCCCTTGAAAAACATGGGTTTGAACTGCATGGGTCCACTTACATTTTGAATTTTTTCAGTAGTGAATACTATAGACTACAAGATCTGAGACTGGTTGAAACTAAAGATACAGAGGAATCACATATATGGAGTGCTGATTATAAACTATATGCAAATTTTCATTTGTGCCAAGGGTTGAGCCCCAACACCTGAGTGGTTCGAGGGTCAACTGTGTATACATATGAGGTCTAGAATTTTTTTTCTGTTTCAAGGATCATTTATTATATAAAAATATAATGTGATTTGGAGTAAAGAAACTATCTTTTCCTTGAGCAATTAGCAAGTGCTAAGTAATGGCTTAAATAATGTACAAAACCTATTTCTCCTTTTAATAACTTTAAAAATCTTTGGAGATAAATTACAATTATGACTTCATCTTAAAGTAAGTTAGAAAATACTGTTCAGAGAAGGTAAATAACTTGCTGCTTTCCAAGATGATATAATTATTAAGTATAACACCAGTAATTGAGCCCAAGAATCTCTGATTTACACTCTTTGCTCTAATTTGATTCTATTATTAGATGAAACCAGGGAAAGTAAGTAATACCTAAGTCTACTTTATCATTTCCTGTGGAAACACACACTGCTATAAAAATCATTTGTGAGTCAGATAGTTCCATCAGGAAATTGGCACTTCATAGATTACTGAATGTTAGCTTTTATAATTTTTTTTAAAGTAGTAGGTGTCATGCTATTAGGGTATGGTCATTCCTGTTTTACATTCCAATTAAAAAGGCCCTAATTAGCCACACAACAATATACTCTGACAATCTCTCTCTTTTAATTGGTACATTTTGACCATTAACATTTAAAGTGATTATTGATGTACTTTGTTTATTTGTTGCTGTTTTGCCTGTGTTGTCCTTTTTCTTTGTTTCTATTTTTGTCTTCTACTTTTTTTGTGTCTTTTGTGGTTAACTCAGCATTTTATAGTTCAATTTTCTCTCCTTTCTTAGCATATTAGTTACTGTTTGATTCTTTTTAGTCGTTGCTCTTGAGTTTACAATATATATGTACAATTAATCCAAGTCCACTTTCAAATAACATTATACCACTTCATAGACAGTGTAAGTACTTTATAATAATGAAATAATACTAAAACCTTCTTCCCATCCTTTGTATTATTGCTGTCATTCATTTCACTTATACATAAGTATACATATTCTGTCTGTGCATCTATCACATATATATGAGCTTACGTAATCAGAAACATTATTATTTTGAACTGTTATCTGTTAGATCAAGTAAGAATAAAACAAGTAAAAGTATTTATTTTACCTTCATTTATTTCTTCTCCAGTGCTTTCCTTTCTTTATGTAGATCTGAGTTTCTGACCTATATGATTTTCCTTCTCTCCAAAGAATTACTTCTAACATTTCTTGAAAGGAATATCTGCTGGCAACAAATTCCCTTAATTTTTGTTTGTCTGAGCATGTCTTTATTTCTCCTTCACTTTTGAAGGATAATTGCACAGGGCATAGAATTATAAGTTGTTGTTTTGTTTGTTTTGTTTTGTTTCCCTCTTAGCATTTTAAATATTTCACTTTACACTCTTTTTGCTTGCATGGTTTCTGAGGAGAAGTCAGATATAATTATCTTTGTTCCTTTACAGGTAAGTTTCCCCCCAACTTCTTATAGGACTTTTTCTTTATTTTTTGATTTTCTGTAGTTTGAAAATGATGCCCATATGTTGGCTTGTGGAGGGTGGGAGGGGGGCATTCATCATGCTTGGTGTTCTCTGAGCTTCCTGGACCTATGATTTGGTATGTGACATTAATTTGGGGGAAATTCTCAGTTATTATTGCTTCAAATATTTCTTCTATCTTTCTCTCTTTCTTCTCCTTCTGGCATTCCCATTATGCATACGCTTATGTAGTTGCCCCACAGTCATCAGATATTCTATGCCTTCTTTTTTTTTCCCCATTATTTTTTCCTGTTTGCTTTTTCCTTTTGAAGGTTTCTATTGAAATAGCTTCAAGTTCAGAGATTCTTTCCTCAGCCACATCCAGTCTAATAATAAGTCCATCAAAAACATTTCTTATTTTAGTTACAGTGTTTTTTATTTCTTTTTGGTTCTTTCTTAGAATTACCAGCTCTTTTCTAATATTGGCATGTATTCTTGCATGCTGTCTACTTATCTATTAGAGCCCTTGGTGTATTAATCATAGACTTTTTTTTCTTTTTTTTTTTGCGGTACGCGGGCCTCTCACTGTTGTGGCCTCTCCCATTGCGGAGCGCAGGCTCAGTGGCCATGGCTCACGGGCCCAGCCGCTCCGCAGCATGTGGGATCTTCCCGGACCAGGGCACGAACCCGTGTCCCCTGCATCGGCAGGCGGACTCTCAACCACTGCGCCACCAGGGAAGCCCTAATCATAGACGTTTTAAATTCCTGGTCTGACAATTCCAACATCCCTGCTATATCTGAGTATGGTTTTTATGCTTGCTCTTTCTCTTCAAAATGTGGGGGGTTTATTTTATTTATTTATTTATTTTTACCTTTTAGTATGCCTTGTAATTTTCTTGAAAGCCAGATATAATATACTGGGTAAAAAGAACTACTATAAATAATCCTTTAGTAATGTGACTATATGGTATGTGGGCAAGGGGACCATTCTGTAATCTTATGATTAAGTCTCTGTCTTTTAGTGAACGTGTGCCTCTTGACTGTGACCTTCACATGTGTTTCTCAGTCCTGCCCTACCCCCACCCCCTGTCAGTGGGATGACATGGCTAGAGGGGGCTGGAGCTGAGTATTTCCCTTCCTCCAGATCAGTTAGGCTCTGACAAAAGCACTGCAGGCTAGGCCCTGGAGTAACTATTTTCTCCAGAAGGCTGACCTTGTTAAGAAGAACAGAATGTTCTGATTTGTTTCAGAATGGTTCCTTTTCCCTGTCCCCCTGTCAGAAATACAAGCAAAAAAAATTTTAAGTGATATTCACTGTGAGAACCTGGCAGAACTCCAGGAAGTAAAAGTCACAAATGTATGTCATCCTCCCACCATCAGTGACAAGTCCTACTGTAGTTTTTGTCTCTCAGACTAATCCATGCTGAGCCTCTGGCAATTCCTCAGTTACAGTGCAGGTTTTCCTGTCCTGGCAGTGATTTCTGTGGTTATGTCAGTTTGTGGATTTCTGCTCTGGTAATTTGTGAGTCTCTGTATCTGCCTAGCAGTCTCCCAATTTTGGAAGCAGCAGTTGGCCCTAAGACCTCATTTCTCTGATGGATCTAAGAAGAAATGTTGATTTTTCGGTTTGTTTGGTTTTTCAATTGTTAGGATGGAGTGGCTACTTCCAAGGTTCTTACAGGCTGAACTGGAAACCAGAAGTCCCCTCAGTTATTTTTAGAAACCTGAATGCAGTAATTTTGCCTTTGATGTTTCCTACCATTCCAATATAGTTATATCACATTTAAAACTTAAGATTTGTATTATTTATTGGTAGAATATGAGGAGGAGGTATAAATTCCCTTCCTTTAAATAACTTTTAGTTTTCATTGCCTTTTAAGTGCCTCATCTCCCATTGATGTCATTAGTTTTCTCTTACTTCTCTCTAATTCAGGCTTAAAGTCTCACAGAAAAATACACGTCTTTCCAATATATGAAAACAAATCAAATACTCTTTTAGTTTTCTTTCATTGTAGTTAATTTTTATTAAAATATCCTTCCTGGAGATTGCTGTCTTTCTTTTCTAATTTGTACATGATTAGTCTAGGCCTGCTATCTAGCTGTTATCCTAAGATTACTTTTCATCATCATCAACTGGAAATTTCTCATGACCTCTCTCAAGTCTTAGATCACCTATTTCCTGAACTCAGAGTTTTCTCTTTCTTGCTTTACCCATTGCTCTGATAGAGCACATCCTGCAGCAGCTTCCTGAGAAGGGGTGTGGAAGGTGACATTTTTATGAGTTTGTGTATCTGAAGATGTCCTGACTTATTGCCTCAGACTTAATTGGTAATGTTGAGGAGTAAAAATTTGTGTTGAAAATCACTTAGCAAGCATCTGTTGTTTCCTTTCTCAGTTTGATTGTAGAGAAGTCTGGTGTTGGTCTGATTCCTGAATTTCTTTATGACTACTTTTTTTCTTATTTCAGACTTGGAAGATCTGTTTACTTCCAATGATTTTAAATTTCATGATCGTGTGTTTTGATGTGGGTCCTTTTCATTCATTTTTGGGGGGCCTCTATAGGTCCTTTCAATATAGAAATATGTGTTCTTCTGGGACTTTCATTCCATTAACTACATAAGGCAGAAAAAATGACTCTGTCTCCATTTTGGAAGAATCATTGTGGAGGGGCCTGGGATACCAAGGAGATTTTTTGCTAGTTTTTTGCCAAAACTCGCCAAATAGTGAGTTTTGATCTCCTACTAGTCACAGCCAAAAACAAATGTATCAGGACCAGGTAGCCTGCAGAAAAAAACACTTTCTTGTTATTGACTATATTTTCACACTGTCCACTTAGTGATTTTTTTTCCGATTTAATGTGAAAAGAGTTAATATTTTTTCCAGGTCTACAATTTCAAAGATGGACTGATAGAGATGATCGATAAATATGCCAGTTATATCACATCCACGTGTCATTTATCTTGACAAAGCTTAAGGTTCCTATAGCCTTTATAGCGATCATTTACCTTTGGTTAGTTCATGGATTAAGTTGAAAAATGAGTTCCCGGACAATGATCAACCAAGATTTGCTCGAAGGTCGTTAATTCACGTTGCCTCTCTGTAGTGTCCTGAAACAATGGCTGTAATTTAACCCCTTTAAAAAAAATTGGCTACAAAGAACACTCGGGCATTTCCTATTGTGTTGACCATGGTTGTGTGAGTACACTGTTACTGAATCACTTCAGGTAAAGTGTAGTGGAGAATACATTTCCTAATAGTAGCTAATAGCAAAAACAGTAAAATGTACATAAATACAAAGGAAGTTATTTAACAAAGCTTGAAAAAATAACAAATTCAAAGGAAGTTATTTTAGTGCTACACTGCTGAAGACAAGACAGCTCTGAAAAAAGCCTGAAATAATGTCAGATTTATATGAATAGTTGAAAAATAACTGCTGCTTACAGATCATTATGAAATAAAGATAAGAGAATTGATTTTAAAGTGTAGATATTGTAATAAATTTAAATGTAAAGAGAAAAACTGATCGTATATTATATATATGTATATATATAGGTATTCATAGTACTAAATTAAACACTTAAAATAATCCTTACAATTCTTTAGAGGGTCTACAAGTAGCTTCCTACTAACTGTCAAACAATTATTTAAAACTTTTTATTACATTTACCTAATTGTATACACAAAAAGATAAATATATGCATTTCATTATACAGACTATAACAAAGGATACTATTCTCACTTGTATCTTCAGAAATGTATTATATTCCAGCTTTATTACAGATGACGTAATGATTAATTCTGAAGATATGAGTTCTGCAATACATTTGAGCATGAATAATTAAAATAATGAATATCTCAGACACAAAGCTTGGTTTATGAATATAATTCAATGAAATCATAGAAGGCTATAGAAAAATTAGTTAATTTTTTCTGTCATAGGGTTTGTTTTCACAGAGTCTATTCCCTCCTAAATACAGACACTGGGATTCTTCCATACAACCACTAACCATCCTCTGAGTCAGTGGGCTTGTATGCATCCTGGATCTTTGAAAAAGGAAGTATCAATGTAGGGCATTTAGGGTGAAGCTCAGTATTGTCTTGTGTCAAGAGAGGGCATCACTTGTGCCAGATTGTATGCAGAAGAAATCTTGTCTCAGCAGAGCACTGTCTGTAGGTGTTGTCCTGGCAGATCAAGGCACTTTAGGACTAGCTTCCAATGTTGCTGGGCCATCTCTGAAGGCTGAATCCTCTCCTTTTCCCATCACTCCCCTACTTCTTATCCTTTTGTCTTCCTCAGCTACTATTGATCATGCTCCATCACAATTACTTCCTCAAACTTACCAAACAGGTGATGTTCATCACTTTACCTTAGTAATCTGGATTTTCCTTATTCATTCTCCAAAGTATTGTTTGACATATAAACTATGCCCTGTTTCCTTCACAGATTTCACTTAAAATTTTTAGAACACTTTTTACTTGTTTCAATAAAATCTGATATTATATATTAAAACCTTTGACTCACGTATGCAAAGATTTTGGCAACAATTTTTAAGCCTGGCGACAGAGACAGTCATTTAGGGAGGAACATACACCAGTGCTTCCCATCCCCCATACTTAGAGATTCTCATGTAAGTAGTTTGGTTGGGGCCTTAGTCTGTTTGGGATGCTATAACAAAATACCATAAACTAGGCAACTTATAAACAACAGAAATATATGTTTCACAGTTCTGGAGATGAGGAAGGCCAAGATGAAGACACCAGCAGATTCAGTGTCTTGTGACAGCAAGCTTCCTGATTCATAGATGACCTCACATGGGAGAAAGGACTAGGTAGCTCTCTGGGGTCTCCCTTATTTTAAGGGCGCTAATCCCAATCATAAGGCTCTACCCTCATAACCTAATCACCTCCCAAAGGCCCCACCTCCTAATACCGTCACATTGGGCATTAGGTTTCAACATATGATTTGAGAGTGAGGGGCAGGCACAAATATTCAGTTCATAGTAAGACCCTATATTTTGGCATTTCCCAGTTGAGATTCAATTAAGGAGTTTTGATTGAAAAGTAAAACTAAAAATAGAACTACCACGCGACCCAGCAATCCCACTACTGGGCATATACCCTGAGAAAACTATAATTCAAAAAGAGTCATGTACCACAATGCTCATTGCAGCTCTATTTACAATAGCCAGGACATGGAAGCAACCTAAGTGTCCATCAACAGATGAATGGATAAAGAAGATGTGGCACATATATACAATGGAATATTACTCAGCCATAAAAAGAAACAAAATTGAGTTATTTGTAGTAAGGTGGATGGACCTAGAGTCTGTCATACAGAGTGAAGTAAGTCAGAAAGAAAAAAACAAATACCGTATGCTAACACATGTATATGTAATCTTAAAAAAAAAAAAAAGGTTCTGATGAACCTAGGGGCAGGAAAGGAATAAAGATGCAGACGTAGAGAATGGACTTGAGGACATGGGGAAGGGGAAGGGGAAGCTGGGATAAAGTGAGAGAGTGGCATGGACATATACACACTACCAAATGTAAAATAGATAGCTAGTGGGAAGCAGCCACATAGCACAGGGAGATCAGCTCAGTGCTTTGTGTCCACCTAGAGGGGTGGGATAGGGAGGGTGGGAGGGAGATGCAAGAGGGAGGAGATATGGGGATATATGTATACGTATAGCTGATTCACTTTGTTATACAGCAGAAACTAACACACCATTGTAAAGCAATTATACTCCAATAATTATGTGAAAAAAAATTTTTTAAAAACATGGTACTGTTTTATAGTGTATATTTAAGAGCCCTTTTGAAAGTCTTTACATTAACCTCTCTTGGGGACCGGTTGCAGAAAACAAAACAAAACAAAAACAACAAATTAGATGATCAATGAAAAGTGTTTACCATAATGTCTAGTACAAACTAAACACTCAAATTATTGATGATGATGATGATATTTTTCTATCTTCTACTATTACAATAATCCTAATCCCCCTTATAGTAATGTGGATTCCTCTGAATGATTTGAAGAGTCTCTACCACAAAGTTATGGCATGGTAAAATACTGTACAATGATTAGTAATCTGTTTCCCATTATTTTTCTTATATAAACATCCATGCATGTGGAGCAATGTTTTGAGCCCAATGGGTTCTACATAAATAGCTGCCTTCTCTTGTCAAATATAAGGTGGTTGTATTCAAATGCTCCTCATCAAGATCTAAATTCAATACTAAGTTCCTATGAGATTAATGTTGTTCCTTATTTGTCAAGATAGTGGTAGACAGCCTTGATTTGATCAATTTGGGTAACATGAGACAAAGGCAAGGAAATTGAGATGAAAGGGAAAAAAGTCACGAGTGAAGTTGTAAAATTTTATATCAGGAACAAAGCAACATATTTATAAGAAAGCAAGTGAAGTACCCTTAATTGTGGAGCAGTATGAAAACAGAAAATACAGTTATTCAGAGAACATGGTGAAAAACAAATCCTTTTGCCCACTGATTTTTAGGTCTCTTACAGAGATTAATCATGATGTTCAAAGGAAATCTGTAAAAATAAATTAGAGTATATATTCGCTTTAGATATCTTCCATAGTAAGTTAATGTTTTCAGTTTGCATTTTAAAAGTGTTCTGAATCACTCAAACAGCATGGGCTTCTTATCTTCATTTCTAAGAATTCATATTTCTTTAACATGCAAGAGGGGAGACCTTTCTTTACTTTTATTTAGTCATTTTTTTCTTCTCTAGAGTAAAATTTACTGAAACATAACCATAGTTAAATATCTTGGGGATATTTATTCTCAGAAGAGAAGGTGATATAGGCTAATAATTCTAAGTATTTTCAAAATTTTTTCTACTCAGGAAACAGAAATAAGGGTAACACACTAAAGCTGCCACACAATGGATTTAAGGTAGACATAAAGAAAAAAATAACAGGGAAGACGACTAAGTATAAAAAAGGAATATAATCAAGGTCAATAAATAGATATTCTTATCAGAGTTGGTTATGCCTAGAATTTAGTAGATGGAAAAATTTAATTCTCAGATATCTCTTACCATACCACAGAGTTATCATTGATTCAAAAAGTTATTGTGAACATTGTTTGCATTTTTTAAAAGCAATATAGAAGTCTATGAAACAAAATAAAATGATTTTTTATAAAGAGATTAACCTCTGAGATAAGTTTGAGATGAAGCATTTGGACATTGTGTTAGCAAAAAGCTGTGTTTTGAAGTGACACATTTTAAGATGATTTAAATAATTCCTGCTTTTCAGTTGGTTTTAACAAATTTTAACCACTTATTGCTCTTAAACTGAAAAGTTACCTAATATAAGCATTCACACATGTAAGTTTTTTATATACTTTATATATTATTTTTCTCTAAATAATAACAACAATAACAAGATGAACTAGTGTATTAAGAGTGTTAGTGGCCACATAAACTGAGCTGCCATCTTGTGGATAACTCAGCAATGGGCCTTTTATTGATGCTGTAAGATACAGTAAAGTGCTATACTCTAATATTCCTAACTGCTCAGAGTAAGTAATAATATTCACAAGAATTTAAAACCTGTTTAAATTTCGGAGTCCTGCCTATAAAATTATCACCTGAAGGACATGTTTATTTCTCCTAAAGTTAGCATTAACTTAAACCTTATTAATATGTAGGTTGGGAAACATTGGAGGATGGTTTCTCCAGTTTAATTAGCCTCTAGTGCTGATTTGTTTTGATAATATAAATAATTAGTTTAACCACAAAATTGATGTAACAGAAATAATTGTCAGGCAATTAAATACTGCAATGGTTTCAACTCCTGGGAAATATATACTAGTATGTAAGTATAGTAATAAAATTGAGATATACTTGGGCTGAAGTATAAAACATCTTCTACTTGATTTATCAAAAATATTTTTATAGATTCCATGTTCTTCAAATAAGAAAGCATTCACTAATATAAATTTACTCAAAATAGAGCCTAGATTAATTCCTGTGGGTTTTTTTCCCCCTTTATATTAAGATTTTACATGGTTGTTAATGTTAAAATAATTGTCTTTTCTCTGGAACTCACAAGTGTTAGCAGGCCATTTTAGTGGGAGGAATGTAATAAATAATGAAACAATGTTGGTAAATTCAATATAAAATGTGATGTTTGTTATTTTCCCTTTTTATGAAATTGGAGATCTTTTTTAACTCTGGAAAAAAGTGTATTTTACTTTTCTACATGTATGTAATAAGCAGTATATTCAAAAAATGACGCCATTCTTTTTTTTTTTTGCAGGCCCTTAATGTTTTAACATATTTATGTTTAGGATTTTTTTTTTTACATTATGTAATCAGGTTGTATTTTTTACTAATACTATTTTATGATAGTAGTAAGAATTTTTATGTCTGATCATCAATGTTCACATTGCATATTCGCTATCTTATCTTTGGCTTTAACCCAGTTTGCAGACTGATGTTCAAGTATCATTAGACTTTCTAAAAGGACATACTACAAATAAATCACTGAAAGGCCCTGACCTTTAATACCTCTACTTTTCCTAAAGAAGCACTATCAGAGAATTACTAAAAACTTCATAACTTACACTCATCATTAATTTCAGATGATTACTGCCCATAAGGAAATATACTTTTTCTGTTCTTATGTGTAAGATACTATACTAATCTCACTGATTTCTATATATGATATATCATATTCTATATTTATCTGAAACTTCCTTGAGTGTAGATATAATTATTTGAAACTAGAGTATAAATTCTGTCCTAGTGAGTTGCACTAAAATTTAAAATTGACTTAATGTATGGAGTAAAGATTCATTCATTATTGTAAGCCAACATTATTTTAAAATATTTCTGCTACATTTTCTTTATCTCCTATTCATTCTCCAAGGGATTAAGTTATATCCCATTCATTTTTCTATTTTGTACACAATTCAAACATTTATGCTTTCACATTTAATAAGTGAACTCCCTTAAAATTTTACTGATGCATTAATTAGTCTTGATCTTGTATAATATGTAAGTACAGAAATCTATATTCTTAAAAATCTTATCTTATTAACACAAAACTAGGACCCTTTTCCAAGGCATTAACTTATCAATGAATTGTGTGAAGGATGTGGTTATTTGATACAAAGTATTTTCAAAGAACTAGGAATATTTCTATTTCTCAGTCTTCATTGTGTCCTATGTCTATTTGGCATGGCAGTGCTCAAACAAGTGCAAAACAAAATAAACATTATAACGTGAGTTTACTCAAATCACCAGAATATACATTTATCTTAAAAATTAACTGAATGGTGTATATATCAGCATGCTTTCTACATGCAACAAGATATAATCTAATTTTGCTAGTTATTCATCTCTGCCATTAAATATTTATACCATTAAAATTTTATATAAATATAAAATGGAGGAGCATATTTTATTTCATAACTAATTATTTTCTCCATGACATATCTTCTTAGCAGTTACAATGTCTTAGTGTTATCATTTGTCTACCAGAAATACAGTTGACATTCCCATTGTCCAAATTCATCTTTCTGATCTGTAATTCAATTTTATGTCACTTTGCATGGCAATGAATCTTTTTTTAATACACATTCCTATCTAAATTCCCACATTTTGGGGCAGAAATAAATGAACAGTGTCTTTCACGTCGGCCCAAAGTACAGTTTGACAAATCGTCTTCTTGAATCTAGATGCTTGAACTTGACTAATATGATTAAATTCTGAATAATACCAGGAGGGGCAACAAGTTCAAAAAGAGACCACTGAGTGAATCAGTGTTATAAATCAATTTGCAACATTATTTTCTAGTTGAAATTTTAAGCGTTTAGGATAATCATATTTCTTCCTTAATTATTTTGAAGGCACTGACTTGACTCTTCATTTTAAATTACCCAAATGCCTTTAAAATGAACACATTTGATCTTTTGCATAACAACAATAATATTAATTGCATCTTATATTTATGTAATAGTTTTTATTTTACATAATGTATTTTATATATTACCTCATTTAATCCCTATATCAACTTTTTTTGGTGTAATTAGCATTGTCATTCTCATACTATACATGAAAGTTATTAATGTTCTAAAGTTCTTACAGATAGTAGGTGATAGAGCAAGGATTGGAGTCTGGGGCTTTTGAACCCAAATCTAAAACTCTTACCCCTGTATCACATACTAACTTGCTACTAAGAGTAATCAAATAATCAAGCCAATGGTCATGAAAGTCAGGACTTGGAGGGGAATTTTGAATGTGTGGCCTATGAAAATGTCTTTTCATATATTTTCAACTTTTAGAACTCTCATTGTACCATAGGATAAAAATAATTTTCTGTCATTGGAAATGTGGAGGGATTATAACAACTTTGCCCTGAATCCATTATTCAGAAGGACATGAACCAGCATAATGGCACACAAGGGCACTGTTGGTGACCTTCCTTTCCCTAAAGATGGGGGTGGATGCAGAGAATTTCTCTCACTGTCTCTCCAGGTGGGTGTACTATTTGCATGCTGAGCTGCACAGCTTTCAAAGGGCTTGCCCTGGGATATGACTGGGCTGGATTTAGAAGGAGCTGGTCATTGAATAGCTCTGGTAATTCTTGCATCTCACAGTTATGTGGCTGACAGCTCCTTTTGGTGGGGAAAGCTTGGATATATTTCAAGGTGATTGTAGTTTTGTCCCTCTGGCAGCAAGCTGCTGCAACCAGCTTTAGCCCATTATCCTCCTCTCCCACTGGATTTAAGCCTGGGGAGAAGTCTGCGGCTTTTGTCAGGATAGAGGGTAAGGGATAGATAATTATTCCCCATTTGTGCTCAAAGAGAACAGCACTATAAAGGCTACTATAAAGTAGCTTTCAGTTACTGAAATGGGCTTGTCTGCAGTTCCAGTGACTTATAAATTACTCTTTGTAAAAACCCAAGTTTAACATTATTATTTTAGTGATGTTATGCTTTTAATATATCATACATTAAGCTTTATGACACAAAACTTTGGGGATACTATTTAACATTCAGAGAGCAAAATGCATTTTCATTTTTTAATTTTTATTAGATTTTACAATACATGTGGCTGCTGTGACCAAATTGATTAAAAGCTCCACTGTACAGTTGTGTACACTGTAATTTTTCTCAACTCTACTTTCTTAATCTTGTGGGGTAGTTCTGTAAAATCAGTGCAAAGTAATTAGAAAATTTTAAATCCCAGATGTTGTGATTATATTAATCTTTACCTTTAATATCCATTCTGTGGAATACCTTTTATAAATACTGCTATTTATTAAACATATCTGGAGAATAAAATTCCCATAGATCCTAATTAATTAATTATGTAAGTTTTTCTTAACATATTTGGGGGAAAGTATTTTCAGTTTTCTATCCTCTGGTAGCTCAGCATCACTTTCACTCCACTTTTCAGCAAAAATTATAGTCAGAGATGAGCATTTCAATTTGCAGCTGACAGTTTAGGGTTAAGATATGATTCCAGGTAACAGAAGCCAATGAGAGTACACCCAGATGATGTTTGTGACATCATCTTCCAGTCGGAGTACATAGAGGAGCTGAGGTAGCGTTCAGTTTCAGCCCCCAGTGCCATTATGATGGATGTTTACATCTCTTCATTGAGAGCCAATTATCTCTCTTTTGTGTGAGTCCCAAGGATCACTCATACTGCCAGGCTGCACAGAGCACTGTTGGACGTAGCTGAACGAATTGTTTTCCCTGTCTCTGGTAAGAGCCTCTTCTGTTTTACCTTCTCTTTCAAAATAAAGGTAAATGTGTCTAACAGGGGAAACAGTGTAAGAAACTGGTGTCAGGGTTGAACAGGATTACTATTTGGTAAGCTTTGAATCAGAGCAGTGTTTAGCAGTATTAAAAGGAAGTGTGGATTTAGCAAAATGAATTTAAAAGAGAATGCTAATGTGGACCTGGCAAACTAATTTGCAGTAGAAAATGAATGGCAGGTAAATTCAGCTTTTCTTTAGGAAAAGGAAAGTAACTTCTATTACGAGATCTTTATTTTGAATGTGTTTTTAAATATGTGTGGATATGTATACACTCTGCTCCACTTCTTTATAATTTACTATTAGTAGCGAAGAGTAGAAGTAGAAATGGGCAAGCAGGTAGTGTTGCTATAAATTTAAAATGAGTCAAAGTTTCTAATTGTTAAATGATAGTTCTTTGGGACAGTTTTCTTTGGGACAGTTTTCCAAAGTTGTATCTATATGGGAAAACAGAATTTACCAAGTAAGCAAAGGCTTTAGCTTCTGAAATGAAGTTGTAGTATTTTGTATTCATATTTATCATTTTTAACCTAAGGAAATAATAATGACAAATAGTTTTAAAGAACAGTGTGTTTTTTTTCCTGGAATTGAGAGATGTTAAAATCATTTATTGTATTAAGTGCTTTTGAATGCATAAAATTCTGTTTTATGTTATCTGCAGAATATTTAAGCCCTGAAATTAAAGCTTTCAATTATTTAATCATTTATTAGTAGTGATATTTACACCTGAGGATCCTTACAGTATTGTAACACAACAAATATGTTTACAGCTGTTGAATTACTGTGGACATAGATGATTAAATCTGACGGGAATTTAATTTAATGAAAAATCAGATACAATAAAAGCTTTTAATTGACTGAGAATGTTCACATGCTACCAAATAAAGAATTCAAAAACACTTTTAACTCCTCAAATATTGTCTATTATCATAGGAAAAAGCAGCAGACTATTGTTATCTCAAAGTCGAATGCAGATATTTATGAAATGAAGACACAGAAAAGTGTAAATAGCTATTATTTAATAGAATATGTTTTATTTTAATAGCATCTCCACCTCTTCTAGGGTAATAAAACTTTTGAATAATGGCTTGCCATCAGGCTGTGATATGCTCATGCTTTTCAGATGTATTTTTACTGTGTTTTAACATAGAATATTTCTGCCTGTGAGAACCAGTAATTTGCATAATTAGAAATCAGGGTTTGGAGGTGCTTAAGTTGTGCTCAGGGACGGCAGGGGCTTCTCAGCTATGTCACGCTTCTCTGTCTTCTACCAGCCCAGTCCTGTTTGGCAGTGCTTGACACTACTGTTGTTCAATTTGTCTCCTTCAGTCAATTCAGGTCTGAACAAAACTGAGTTTATAGAAAGTGTCAGATGTATATTAATGGAATCCAAAGAACTGAGCTTGTTGTCTCAGCCAAGACAATATATGATCAACCAAACCTCAAAAGCTTACAAACAAGCATCTGGGGTTAATTTTTTACAGGGAGATTTATGTTGGTGCATTCTGTAAATTTTAAAAATCTAAAAGTGGGAATTCAAAAGTTTTAATATATGAACTTGAAAGCATAATGATCCATGGCTTTGAAATGATATTTTTTTCCATTAAGTACTTCAAAGTGGAGTTGAATAACCCAAAGGTATTGATGCTGTCATTTTCACAGGTGATCAATCTTGACCAAGGGAAAGCATTTGTTTCCCAACAATTAATTCTCTAAAAATATGTTTATATCGTTCTGTCAACAATGAAGAAACTCTTACTCAGTCAATTAACACTTTAAACATTTAAAATTGTATTTTCTGCAGTGTATAAATGATTTTCTCAGTATTATAGCCTCTAATCACAAATGCATTGCTTTGGTAGTGATTACAGTGTTAAAATTGTTTATCTCCTTGTTTTCCTTTGAACAACTTTGTACAACATGAGTATACCTGATATGATATCTGCATGGTAGACTTGACAGAAAGTTTTTGCTTTTAATTTTATTTTTTTAAAGAGAGGTCAGCAATGGGATCATAGCAATTTTCCATGCCACAAAGTCCATAGGAAGAATTCTTAGTGCAGGACACCATAGGTGAAAGATGCATGATGCTACATGTATGGCTATGTTACTTGCCTCCTTTCTAATACATATGTCCTTTGTCTAAGTTATCTTTTTTTTTTTTTTTTTTTGCATTTTTCTTCTTCACATTGTCTTATCCGATTCTTTGTAACTGGTGTGCAAAGTTAATGTTACCAAGTGACAGGTTTTACTGGTCTTAAGAAGAGATGGAAAAAGTACACAATGATAGAAAGATTCCTATTATCCCTTCTGAAGTTCTTTGCATTTCCCACAGGCTGAGGATGACATATTGTTTTCTTTTGAAAATTGTTCCTCATATTACATTATTACTTATTCCAAAATAACACTCTTTTTTTCCCTCTTAGATATCTTAATCTTCTCCTAGAACTCAGTTTATGTAAGCACCTTCATTGGTGTCTTTTAATTATTGAATACATGATTCCATTTAGTTTTCAACTTTCTCCATTGAAGTACTGGGATGTGTGATGAATTTTACGTTTGCTTAACAGTGTGAATTCTGGACTTGCATGACCAACGTTTTAGTTAAGCCCATAACAGAGTAACCACAATGTCATCTTAGTGTAGGCTTATACTAGTGAATGCATGGCTATTCAGGTGTATATAGTATGTGCATAAACATAATGCTTAAAAGTACTTTAAAATTTTAACAGTTGTTTTCATGGACATAATATCATTCATTCTTAACATTTGATATGTGATAAGGTAATTGATATTATGCTGCTAAGAAAACAGAGACTAACAGGTTTTAACTTGTTGCCAAAGATCACCCAGTCAGTAAATCAATAAGTGGAGAAGACTCAGAAATAGGTTTTTCAATTTTTAACGCCCCCAATCAATCAATATCTTTCTCTCTCTCTCTCTCTCTCTCTCTCTCCCTCTCTCTCCCCCTCTCTCTCCCCCTCCCTCTCTCCCTCTCTCTCTCTCTCCCTCCCTCCCTCCCTCCCTCCATATATCTGGCTATCTAACTAGTCTACTACTAGTTTTATTTTATTGTCTACTCTGTGTCATGTACTCTTTAGGTGCTTGGGATTTATTTATACCTGAACGATATAAAAGATCCTTGCTCTTGTGCATGTTATATGTTTTTCTATCTGGTAAGCTCTCCTCTCTTAAATTACAAAAAATATAGAGTGTATTTCAAGGTGTGGCTGAGTAAATCAAAGAACTTGCTAGGAAACAGGAAACATGAGTTAAAGGATGGACTTATTTGCATTTCTTGTGTTTCTATGTATCTTTAAGCTCTCAGGTATGTTCTAATCTAAAACAGATTTGTAAAACTTTACATTTGGATATTGTGAAAATGTCTATCAGTTATTTTATAATTTATATTTTATTCTGAATGTGATCAGTGCAACTTTACAAAAATAAAATGCTTAAATTACAATGGATTCCAAAAAGAGCATTTTTGGACCATGTTATCTTGTATTGTAGAGTACATTCAAGCAATCTAGCTTTATATTTATCCTCTATAATAGAGTTCCTGATGGTCATAATGCATTGAGTTTACAGTTGTTTGGCTTTAGATAGAGTTTAAATAGTATAAATAGGAGAGTGAGAAATGGATGAATTTTGTCTTTCTTTTAATTAAAAAAAAGTTAACAATGTCTTCCAAATGATAGTAGTCTATGTTTCAATAAAGCAAAGTAGAGAGAAACAGAAATTTAACACCCATTTTTCAGTAGTTTAGCATATATTAATCCTAGTTCCTAGGACAGTTGAACTTAAAGTAAGTTTTACTACCCTTTGAATTTTTTACAGATGCCCAGTGATTTAAAAGAAAAAAAAGAAGCCTGAAATCTAACCTCCTCAGAGAAAATCAGTCTGTACACAGAACCTATCAGTTGAAGATAAACCATTTTTACATGGTATCATTTAATTAGCCACTGAAGAGTCTATCTAGTGACATACACATAAATTGTAAAACAACTCAAAGTTGCCTGCACAAACTTGATTTAGCACAAAATATTTTACTCTTGTTAATATTAGATAATAATAAAATTATATCCCTGAACTTAGTCCTTTTGCTAATGTGCATTTGAAATGTGCAGAATGAGGGAGTAAAATTAGAATGTAATAATTATGAGTATGAATTAACTAAATTCAAGAGATATTAAGCCATAGATGTTTTGCCAAAAAGTTTTACAAGACACTAGTCCTTGAATTTAGCTAATTTTACCTAATAATATTCCAGAGTTAATTTCGCTAATGTTTATGATATATAAAATATAAACTGATATCAAAGTCGATATTTTAAATGTAAGGTTCTACTAAAATCAGAGGATTGTTTTGTAATACTGATTTTAGCAGCAAGGCACTGAGTATGAGGACAGTCTTGGTCACCATCTTCATTCAGAAGTGACCCTCTGCCTTTATGCCGTGGCACATTGTAACCCTCAGAGGTGTACCATAGCATTTGAATTAGTGTGAAAAAATGTATTTTTGCTAAAACAGAGTATACATATTGGTACTGCCAAGTCAGAGCTGGGTGAAATTTATAATGTGGAGTAAAGCATGATAAAATCTGCTGTGATTGATTAAAAGGCATGATGGAAGGTTCAGTTCCAGCAACTGTTCTCAATTTTAAGTGCATGAGAGACCTTGAATGGGTGAGCAAATAGCAGAGCAACAAATAGCAGATGCTTTCAAAGACAATTTTTGTTTGCTTCTTTATTGGTTTTGCATGCACTGTGGTGAGAGTATGGTTTCTGGGACCAGACTACCGGAGTACAGTGTCTTGCTCCACCCCTTTCAGGCCTTGATTTCTTCATATAAAAACTGGGGGAAATCAAAGTACCTACCTCATAGGGTTGTTAAGAAAATTTTGTGAGCAATTCTTATGAACACTGGGAACAGTATCTGGCATATAGTATGTGTTCAATCGGTGTTGCCTCCTTTTAGTATTTTTATTGTTACTGACTTGCTTAGTATTGTGTGTGTGTGTGTGTGTGTGTGTCTTAATTAATTCAGGAGCTTCATTAAAAACCAGTTTTACAAACACTAAAATTTTGGTATAGCACAAACACAAAAACTTTGGGAACTAATCGTACTAATGACCCTTTAAAACTTGATACTGAACTCAGGAGATTTTAGTATTAGATGTAGCCTTATCACTTACTATGATACATATAAGATTTCTGATATGTGTTAGGTTTCACATTTTTAATATAAAAATGAATTAAATAAAACTGCATTAAATAACTTTTAAGAGCTTTTTCTAGCTTTAAAATTACATGATATGGAATATCGTGTGTGTGTGTATGTATACACACATATATATGTATAAACATACCTATATGTGTGTAACACAAATGGAAAATCCTATACATTTACCTTTTAAATTTTACTCTACTTTACTCTATTTGCCTTTGACTTGTTATTCCATTATTTGTTGTGAGTTGTTTGGAGTTTGAAACCTGTAGTTATAAAAGGTTTTATTTATCCTGATATATAGGTAGGTCAGCACTCTCCTACTTCACAACAGCCAACAGCTGGTTCTCTCACATGAGTGATGAAGTGGTGATAGAATTAGGCTAAAGTCCTTTTCTATATCATGCTGTTCTGAATCCCTAACACACCCTGTAGGCTAAAGTCCTTTATCTATATCATGCTGTTCTGAATCCCTAACACACCCTGAAAGGCAAAATAAGTGTGTTTTGATTTTTAAAATCTGTGTGTGTGTTGTGTATATGTAGTTTGTTTTGCTTTGTTTTAGTGCAGCGTCTACCATGTGCCTAAACTTACATTGAGAGGTATAAACAAAAAAGGATAAAAATATTAATTTCACCACAGTTCACAATCTTGTAGAATCAAGGTGTTAATATATGTGTAAAATATTGAATAATCCAGTTATTTCACTAAGGTGTTATTTTTTCTTTACTTCTAAATACTCTGATTTATTTCACAAATTCTTTAAAGCATAGGCACACAAATATTGAGCACCTATGACATGCCAACAATGAACAAACCACTACCACTGCTCTCAAAGGGCTCATGGTCTAGAGGTCAACACACAGTTGAATATAAATAATCATAATATATTGCGATAAGTTACATTAGAGGCATGCATGGAGTGCTGAGGGAACGTAGACAAGAAGTGACTCATTCTGCCTGGAAAATTCAGAAAAGTTTTCCAAAAGAAGCTATCATTTAGCTGATTTTTAAAAAATGAGTAAAGAATTTTCCAGGCGTAGATCATCAAAGGCTATTTCAGACAGAGGGGACTCTAGTAAGGACAACATCAGAACAGGAGGAGAAAGCACAGTGTGTTCAGATAAAGACCAGTGTTTGGAATGACTGGAGGCAAGGAGGAGAAGAAGCTAATTAGCAACTAATTATCAGAACAAATACTGGTTGTAAAAACCCAGTAGGAACAACCTGGTCATAACTGCATAAGTATAAGCTTTGGCCAGAAGGTTAAATTGAGTTTTTCTAAATTTAAATACTGTAGAAAGTCCATGATGGGATAGATCGCTGTGGTTTTGAGTAAATGTGGAATGTTTTCTAAAAGATACTGGAAGCAAGATTACCTTGGAATTATATAAAGCAGTCTAACCCTTCAAAGGAGAAGAAAGGCTAAGAGTATCTACTTCGTTAAGTTTCAAAGAGCGTTCATTATTAGAGTCCCCATTCTATTAATTTACTTTAAAGTATGAGTGATATCCAGTAGGTTGACTAATTACTAAAGAATACTGAGGAGGGTCACACATAACAACATTGAGGAGAGTATCAGAGTTTGGGAAAGAGTCTGAATTACTCTTTTTTTTTTTTTTTAAATAACTGTATTGGAGTATACTTGTTTTACAATGGTGTGTTAGTTTCTGCTTTATAACAAAGTGAATCAGCTATACATATACATATATCCCCATATCTTCTCTCTCTTGCGTCTCCCTCCCACCCTCCCTATCAACCCCTCTAGGTGGACACAAAGCACCGAGCTGATCTCCCTGTGCTATGCGGCTGCTTCCCACTAGCTATCTGTTTTACATTTGGTATTATATATATGTCAGTGCTACTCTCTCACTTCGTCTCAGCTTGCCCATCCCCTTCCCCGTGTCATCAAGTCCATTCTCTATGTCTGCATCTTTATTCCTATCCTGCCTCTAGGTTCTGCAGAACCATTTTCTTTTAGATTTCATATATATGTGTTAGCATACAGTATTTGTTTTTCTCTTTCTGACTTACCTCACTCTGTATGACAGACTCTAGGTCCATCCACCTCACTACAAATAACTCAATTTTGTTACATTTTATGGCTAATATTCCATTGTATATATGTGCCACATCTACTTTATCCATTCATCTGTCGATGGACACTTAGGTTGCTTCCATGTCCTGGCTATTGTAAATAGAGCTGCAATGAATATTGGGGTACATGATTCTTTTTGAATTATGGTTTTCTCAGAGTATATGCCCAGTAGTGGGATTGCTGGGTCATAGGGTAGTTCTATTTTTAGTTTATTAAGAAACCTCCATTCTGTTCTCCATAGTGTCTGTATCAATTTACATTCCCACCAACAGTGCAAGAGGGTTCCCTTTTCTCCACACCCTCTCCAGCATTTATTGTTTGTAGTTTTTTTGATGATGGCCATTCTGACTGGTGTGAGGTGATATCTCATTGTGGTTTTGATTTGCATTTCTCTAATGATTAGTGACGCTGAGCATCTTTTCATGTGTTTGTTGGCAATCTGTGTATCTTCTTTGGAGAAATGTCTGTTTAGGTCTTCTGCCCATTTTCGGATTGGGTTATTTGTTTTTTTGATATCAAGCTGCATGAGCTGCTTGTAAATTTTGGAGATTAATCCTTTGTCAGTTGCTTCACTTGCAAATATTTTCTCCCATCCTGAGGGTTTTCCTTTTGCCTTCTTTATGGTTTCCTTTGCTGCGCAAAAGCTTTTAAGTTTCATTAGGTCCCATTTGCTTATTTTTGTTTTTATTTCCATTTCTCTAGGAGGTAGGTCAAAAAGGATCTTGCTGTGACTTATGTAATAGCGTGTTCTGCCTATGTTTTCCTCTAAGATTTAATAGTGTCTGGCCTTACATTTAGGTCTTTAATCCATTTTGAGTTTACTTTTGTGTAAGGTGTTAGGGAGTGTTCTAATTTCATTCTTTTACATGTAGCTGTCCAGTTTTCCCAGCACCACTTATTGAAGAGGCTGTCTTTTCTCCATTGTATACTCTTGCCTCCTTTATCAAATATAAGGTGACCATATGTGCATGGGTTCATCTCTGGGCTTTCTATCCTGTTTCATTGATTTATGTTTCTGTTTTTGTGCCAGTACCATCCTGTCTTGATTATTGTAGCTTTGTAGTATAGCCTGAAGTCAGGGAGCCTGATTCCTCCAGTTCCGTTTTTCTTTCTCAAGATTGCTTTGGCTTTTCAGGGTCTTTTGTGTTTCCATACAAATTGTGAAATTTTTTGTTCTAGTTCTGTTAAAAATGCCATTGGTAGTTTGATAAGGATTTCATTGCATTGAATCTGTAGATTGCTTTGGGTAGTAGAGTCATTTTCACAATGTTGATTCTTCCAATCCAAGAACATGGTATATCTCTCCATCTGTTGGTATCATCTTTAATTTCTGTCATCAGTGTCTTATAGTTTTCTGCATACAGGTCTTTTCTCTCCTTAGGTAGGTTTATTCTCAGGTATTTTATTCTTTTTGTTGCAGTGGTAAATGGGAGTGTTTCCTTAATTTCTCTTTCAGATTTTTCATCATTAGTGTATAGGAATGCAAGAGATTTCTGTGCATTAATTTTGTATCCTGCTACTTTACCAAATTCATTGATTAGCTCTAGTAGTTTTCTGGTAGCATCTTTAGGATTCTCTGTGTATCATATCATGTCATCTGTAAACACTGACAGTTTTATTTCTTCTTTTCCAATTTGGATTCCTTTTATTTCTTTTTCTTCTCTGATTGCTGTGGCTAAAACTTCCAATACTATGTTGAATAATAGTGATGAGAGTGGACAGCCTTATCTTGTTCCTGATCCTAGAGGAAATGGTTTCAAGGTTTTCACCATTGAGAACGATGTTGGCTGTGGGTTTGTCATATATGGCCTTTATTATGTTGAGGTAAGTTCCCTCTATGCCTGTTTTCTGGAGGATTTTTATCATAAATGGGTGTTGATTTTTGTCAAAAGCTTTTTCTGCATCTATTGAGATGATCATATGGTTTTTCTCATTCAATTTTTTAGTATGTTTTATCACATTGATTGATATATATCTATTGAAGATTCCTTGCATTCCTGGTATAAACCCCACTTGATCATGGTGTATGAACCTTTTAATCTGCTGTTGGATTCTGTTTGCTAGTATTTTGTTGAAGATTTTTGCATCTATGCTGATCAGTGATATTCATCTGTAGTTTTCTTTTTTTGTGACATCTTTGTCTGGTTTTGATATCAGGGTGATGGTGGCCTCATAGAATGAGTTTGGGAGTGTTCCTCCCTCTGCTATATTTTGGAAGAGTTTGCAAAGGATAGGTGTTAACTCTTCTCTAAATATTTGATAGAATTCACTTGTGAAGCCATCTGGTCCTGGGCTTTTGTTTGTTGGAAGATTTTTCATCGCAGTTTCACTTTCAGTGCTTGTGATTGGTCTCTTTATATTTGTCTATTTCTTCCTGGTTCAGTCTCGGAACATTTTGGTTTTCTAAGAATTAGTCCATTTCTTCCAGATTGTCCATTTTATTGGCCTATAGTTGCTTAGTTTAATCTCTCATGATCTTTTGTATTACTGCAGTGTCAGTTGTTACTTCTCCTTTTTCATTTCTAAATCTATTGATTTGAGTCTTCTCCCTTTTTTTTTTGATGAGTCTGGCTAAAGGTTTATCAATTTTGTTTATCTTCTCAAAGAACCAGCTTTTGGTTTTATTGATATTTGGTATCATTTCCTTCATTTTTTTTTTTATTTATTTCTGATCTGATCTTTATGATTTCTTTCCTTCTGCTAACTTTGGGGTTTTTTTGTTCTTCTTTCTCTAATTGCTTTAGGTGTAAGGTTAGGTTGTTTATTTGAGATTTTTCTTGTTTCTTGAGGTATGATTGTATTTCTATAAACTTCCCTCTTAGAACGACTTTTGCTGCATCCCATAGGTGTTGGGTCATCATGTTTTCATTGTCCTTTGTTGCCAGGTATATTTTGATTTCCTCTTTTATTTCTTCAGTGATCTCTTTGTTATTTAGTAGTGTATAGTTTAGCCTCCATGTGTCTGTATTTCTTACAGATTTTCTCCTGTAATTGAAATCTTGTCTCATACTGTTGTAGTCAAAAAAGATACTTGATATGATTTCAATTTTCTTAAATTTACCAAGGCTTCATTTGTGACCCAAGATATGGCCTATCCTGGAGGATGTTCCATGAGCACTTGAGAAGAAAGTGTATTCTGTTGTTTTTTAATGGAATGTCCTATAAATACCAATTAAGTCCATCTTGTTTAATGTATCATTTAAAACTTGTGTTTCCTTATTTATTTTTATTTTGGATGATCTGTTCATTGGTGAACGTGGGATGTTAAATTCTCCTACTATTGTAGTGTTACTGTGGATTTCCCCTTTTATGGCTGTTACCATTTGCCTTATGTATTGGGCTGCTCCTGTGTTGGGTGCATAAATATTTATAATTGTTATATCTTCATCTTGGATTGATCCGTTGATCATTATGTAGTGTCCTTTGTCTCTTGTAATATACTTTATTTTAAAGTCTATTTTGTCTGATATAAGAATTGCTACTCCAGCTTTCTTTTGATTTCCATTTGCATGGAATAACGTTTTCCATCCCCTCACTTTCAGTCTGTATGTGTCCATAGGTCTGAAGTGGGTCTCTTGTAGACAGCATATATTCAGGGTGTGTTTTATTATCCATTCAGCCAGTCTGTGTCTTTTGCTTGAAGCATTTAATCCATTTACATTTAAAGTAGTTTTTGATATGTATGTTCCTATTACCATTTTCTTAATTGTTTTGGGTTTGTTATTATAGGTCTTTTCCTTCTCTTATGTTTCCTGCCTAGAGAAGTTCTTTTAACGTTTGTTGTAAGGCTGGTTTGGTGGTGCTTAATTCTCTTAGCTTTTGCTTGTCTGTAAAAGTTTTAATTTCTCCATCGAATATGAATGAGATCCTTGCTGGGTAGAGTAATCTTGGTTATAGGTTTTTCCCTTTCATCACTTTAAATATATCCTGCCACTCCCTTCTGGCTTGCAGAGTTTCTGCTGAAAGATCAGCAGTTACCCTTATTGGGATTCCATTGTATGTTTTTTGTTGCTTTTCCCTTGCTGCTTTTAATATTTTTTCTTTGTATTTAATTTTTGATAGTTTGATTAATATGTGTGTTTTTGTGTTTCTCCTTGGATTTATCCTGTATGGGACTCTCTGTGCTTCCTAGACTTGATTAACTATTTCCTTTCCCATATTTAGGAAGTCTTCAACTATAATCTCTGTAAATATTTTCTCAGTCCCTTTCTTTTTCTCTTCTTCTTATGCGACCACTGTAATTCGAATGTTGGTGCGTTTGATGTTGTTCCAGAGATCTCTGAGACTGTCTTCAATTCTTTTCATTCTTTTTTCTTTATTCTGCTCTGCGGTAGTTATTTCCACTCTTTTATCTTCCAGGTAACCTATCCGTTCTTCTGCCTCAGTTATTCTGCTACTGATTCCTTCTAGAGAATTTTAAATTTCATTTATTGTGTTGTTCTTCATTGTTTGTTTGCTCTTCAGGTTTCTTGTATTTTCTCCATTCTGTTTCCAAGATTTTGGATCATCTTTACTACCATTATTCTGAATTCTTTTTCAGGTAGACTGCGTATTTCCTCTTCATTTGTTTGGTCTGGTGGGTTTTTACCTTGCTCCTTCATCTGCTGTGTATTTCTGTGTCTTCTCATTTTGCTTAACTTACTGTGTTTGGGGTCTCCTTTTTGCAGGCTACAGGTTTATGGCTCTCATTGTTTTTGGTGTCTGCCCCCAGTGGGTAAGATTGGTTCAGTGGGTTGTGTAGGCTTCCTGGTGGAGGGGACTGTTACCTGTGTTCTGGTGGATAAGGCTGGATATTGTCTTTCTGGTGGGCAGGACCACGTCCGGTGGTCTGTTTTGGGGTATCTGTGAACTTATGATTTTAGACAGCCTTTCTGCTAGTGGGTGGCATTGTGTTCCTGTCTTGCTTGTTGTGTGGCATAGGGTGTCCAGTGCTGTAGCTTGCTGGTCATTGAGTGGAGCTGGGTCTTAGCATTGAGATGGAGATCTCTGGGAGAGCTTTCACCATTTGATATTTTGTTGGGCTGGGAGGTCTCTGGTGGACCAATGTCCTGAACTCGGCTCTCCCACCTCAGAGGCTCAGGCCTGACACCCAGCTGGAGCACCAAGACCCTGTCAGCCACATGGTTTTTGGGAAGTCTGAGGTCTTCTGCCAGCATTCTGTAGGTGTTCTGTAGGAGTTGTTCCACGTGTAGATGTATTTCTGATGTATTTGTGGGGAGAAAGGTATTCTCCACATCTTACTCCTCTGCTATCTTGAAGGTCCCTCCTGTCCCTGAGTTACTCCTGATGGTCTTGATCAGATATCAGCTAAAGATAGGAAATGTCTGATCCTAAATGACCCAATATTTCCATAATTGGCTAGGGTCAGCTCGAAGATGCAGGGGAATGGACTCCCCTGTTTTATCACATGACTCAATTCACTGTAGTTATTTTTAAAATTACTTAAACGCCATTATATAAAGGCTATTTATTTTTCAATTATTTTAAAAGAAAAATGAAGCACGATCTCATTCACTGCTTGCTATGATTTAGGTGGCATGTAATTTATGGTAAACACAAGTTAGTACAGGGAGATGAGGGAGAGAAAGAGGTACTGAGCATTAGAGAAGTCCATACACTAGTTTCATAGTTGTCTTATAAGATTGTCCCTAAAACTGTTATTCCAAGTTTACTCACTTATACAATAATGGTGAGTTTCCAATATGGAGAAAGAGATGTCTTTCAATGGGGGCATAATCAATTAGGCTTTGTCTATAGCCTCCCACACCTACAGTGCTCTAGGCATTCTGGTAGGTGGTGGAGATACAGAGGTAAGTGTGCTGTTGACATTGCATCAAGAATCTGGGTGTTGGGACTTCCCTGGCAGTCCAGTGGTAAGACTCCACACTTCCAATGCAGGGGGCACGGGTTCAATCCCTGGTCAGGGAACTAAGATCCCCCATGCCAAAAAATTAAAAATTAAAAAAAAAAAAAAGAATTTGGGTTTTTTGGGTCTTCATGGCAGGGCACAGGAGACAATAAGACAGGTCACTTCAGGAAATGCAAGACAACTGCCTGCCTGTTTCTTCAGAGCTACTTCCTGCTTGCCAAATCTTTAGTATTAACTCTCAGGGCAGTATCACATAATGGGTGCACGTGATAACTTTAGGGAAGAGAAATAATCTTGAGGGTAGGAAATGAACAGGAGCTATGAAGCATTAGAGAGGTGGTGGTCCAGAAAGAAAAACATTTTAGGGAAAGCAAAAAAAAAAGTATAACAAAAGTATCCACTAGCATACAGCATTGTGATAGTTAATCATAGGGAATATGATAACTAATTGCAGAGAATATTTTGTTCCCTTAAAGTCAAGGATTCTACCTGATTTTTCTTTGAATACCCATGGCCTGGAAAAGGGTTTAGCAGATTTTTGTTAAGTGAATGCCTGACTATCTGAGGGGAGGGCAGAAACTGGTTTTCTTTCTCTTTGTATACTTTAGATTTGCTATGTTTGAGTTGCCTGTTAAAAATATACAAATATACCTTTGTAACTATTGGATATACAAGACTGGAGTTGAGATATTTAATGACCCTCTTCAAATTATTGACATGCAAAACCAATGTGACAAAAGATATCAACTAGAGAGGAAGCTTTAGGGAATTCCACTGTTTAGAGGTTGTGAAGAGGAGGCCAAACAAACTAAGGAAACTCAGAATGAAAGGCCTTTGATTCACACAAAGAAATAAATCTAAACTATTAGAACAGCCTCCTAACTTTAGATCAGGAAGGAAAAGATAGTATTTAGTGTAGGGAATCCACACAAATCTTTAGGCAGGAAAAATAAATTTGAACATGACAGTTCTTTCCCCCCCCTTCCCCATAGCCCCTCTTTATCCCCTGTCATCTAAAATTCTTTGATAGCTTTCCATTACTTGCAGGATAATGACAAAAGTAATATAGTTTACAAGGTCCAGCATGGTTACTCTGTGCATTCCACACCATTTGCCTTCTTTTTGCTTCTCTTATAATCTCTTCTTTGGCCCACCACTGAGACTTAGCTCATGCTAGTCCTTCTGGTTAGCAGGTTCCTCTTCACATACTGAATTCCTACTTGTCATTCAAATCTCAGTTAATGAGGTACACCCTCAAGGTAGTCCTCCTTGAGTTCCTTGACCAGGTCAAATTTTCCTAGTATAAGCTTTTAGAACAATGTTTAACACTTGCAAGAGTTGCAGTTGCAGGATTTTTTGGTTAATAAAAACGTTTAATTCCAGTCTTCCCAACTAGACTTTAAGGTTCATGAAAATAATGGCCGAGTCTGTATTGAGTCACCACTGAATCTCCAGCATCTGGCATAATGTCTAGGGTAAGGATAGCAGCTAAATAAATAGTATAGGCACTTAGAAGCTGGCAAAATTTGTATTTTCCCCAGAGAAAACTGAAGGCACTGAGATGCTAGTGAATCTTAATTACAAAAAGGAAAGTTGAATGGACTTTCCTAGAGTATTAAAATACTTGCCCATCTCTGCAGCCTCCTTGTCACTAATATGTGGATGACTCATAGGTTGTGCACTTTGAGTTACATGCCAAGCAACAAAAATATTATCAATATCCACTTGTAAATTGTGATATAAATATAGCAAAGGTCCTTTGGAATGCACAGATATTTGATGGATATGAAGAAGTGTAGACCCTGCAAAGGGTATAGAAATTGAGTAACCACATGTACAACTTATACCAGGTGTAAGCAGTGTTAGTGAAGCTAGAAAAAAGTGTAATTGAGAATGCAGTGGCCAACATATGAAAGGCAGCAGAAAGGCTCAAAATATAGAAAAAAAGGAAACTGTACTTTAAATTGAAGAGAAGGTTACTGGTGGCCTTAAAGAAAGTAGTCTGAGATGCTAGACAGAAAGAAATCCAGCAAGAAATTGAGTGTTAGGAATTGAAGTCATTTTCAAGCAATTTAGAACTGAAAAGGAATAAAGACCTGCTGAACAGAACTGTCAAATAATGACTCCTTCATAAATGGAAAAACTTTATTCCATGGATGGATATGTGAAATGTTAAGTAATGTTTACCCTTTTAAATCGGTCTTCATAACCTGTACCAAACATATTCATAATAAATAACTAGATATTGTACACCTAGTTATTATGTCTAAAACATCATCATCATTAAAAAAAGGACAAAAATATATCCAAAAATATAGAAAATTGTGGGGATTATTTACTCAGCAGCTAATTTTTTCTCATAAAAATTATTGTTTTAATTGAAGCTATAATATTTATAAGCATCTTTATAGACAATAAGCAGCTCTTGCTTTGTAAGCAAATAAACAAATAAACCCCTTGACATTAAGACTTGGGCCCTCCAGAAAGCCAGACACTATTCAGAAAGAAGCACTGCTGTGCCAGGAGGTATCCACAGCCTGCTAAATAGGGGATCTCCCATACCTTAAGAAGTTGGAGAAATTAGCTGAAACCCAAAGAGAGAATATGCAGTGCATATGGGTTAAAAATCTGTATGATTAGAGAGACTACTATACTATAATATGCAAATATGAGTGTAAAATAAATGTATATACATACAAAATTATGTATCTTTGCATATGCAAAAATATACATTTAGTGTTAGAAAATTTTGTTTTCAAAGTTGGCTACACATTGAGCTATTTATTCTTGTAGCTTTACAGTGATTAGAGAATTCTTAAGAAGAGATTTCTGATTTGCCTAGAAAAAACCACTTTGCTTAATTTACTTGGTCTTGTGGTTTTGGGAAAGGGCAAGGTGTCTTTAAATATTCTAGTTAGGAGAGAAATGCTATCTTTCTTCTTTCCAAAATAGTCTGAAAAACAAAGCAACAGAATTTGACTACTAACTCCAGCAACCTACAGGGAAGGAGGAGTGTGATGCACTGTAGATTCAGAGATCAGTGCAGTCAAAAGGGGGTTTTGAAATTAGAAAAGATGTCCACAATACTATGCCTAGGGAAATCCATGGCCCCCTCCATGTAATAAAGAGGATCTTTCAGCAATGTTTTGTAGTCAGACTCCATTGAGGGAGACTAGACTCCAAAGAACCTAAAAGCAATATGAGGATATTCAGGAAATCAAAAATAGGAAAAAGTCCCCCCAAAAAAGAGGCAAAACCTGGTGTCTGCAGTCTTAAGAAGTGGGAATCTATGTAAGGGGACTGAATTCAGAGACAAGATTCTAGTTTTCAAAAAGCCTAAGGAAGCAGAGCCTCAGTGTGGAAACCTGGCTTGCTAACAAGGGACCTGATAACTGGGAGAGGGCTGGCTTGTCCCCACTTTTGAGCAAGAACTCTTGGGTTGGACAGAGATTCTGAGGTCAGAGAAGTTCCAGAATCTGAGGTGGATTTGGACTTGTATGTTGGGTTAGTGGCTCCATTAGTGAAGAATAGAGGCCTGGCCTGAAGGCCCACAATTTGGTTTATTCATTTAAGCTACAGACTAGGGTATGAGAGTTGGGAGTTAAGGCTGTGGACTGTGAAGCCAATCAGCTGCACATTAATTTCTGGCTTCACCATTTACCAGCGGTACCATCATGGGCAAAGCACATAACCTTTCTTCATCTCAGTTGTCTCATCTGAGGGATGCTATGAGAATCAAATGAGATGATATATACCATTCATTTAGCATAACAATAGTATCCAGTACATGCTGGATAGCTGCTGCACCTTATTATGACTAACCTACAAACTCTATGCTTCAGTTCCGCTGCTCCTCAAACTCACCTCTGGGTGTTAGTTACATATTCCCTCTGCTTGGAGCACTCTGTATTGTCAATTGCTCTTCATCTCTCACATCTCGGTTCAGATGTCATTGCTGGTGGCGTATAGGGATTCCTTAAGACCACTTTGCAGTGGGGAGGCGTCCCTCTTTTGTGCTCAGACAACACCTGTACTTTTCCTATCATATAGTTTAATTGCCATTTTCTTCTCTATATCTCCCTTTAGACTCAAAACTCCATATGTTTTGGGATTTCATATCTTTTATCCACTGCTGTATCAGCAGTGCTCACATAGAGTAGAAGATCATTAAATGGTGATTAAATGAATAGATGGTGAGAGACCCTAGACTTAGATCCCTTTGGAGAGCCATAATCTGAAAGGACTTTTCTGTTACAGCTTAATTTGGGGGCTGGTAATTGGAGAGCAGAACTAGGTCTGAGGTGCTTCAGAGGGTGGCAGTGGAACTCACTTCTCTGTTAATCCCTGTCCTTCTTCTGCCACACAGCATTGATAGGAACAGCTTTCATCTTGAGATATTGTGCACAGCCCGAAAGCTGCTGTATGGGTCACCATCTTCCCCTTTCTGGTTGGTGTAAACATGCCTGAAGACCGGTCAGTGAAGGACAGCCCAGCATCAGGCAAAGCAAAGTATTCTGGGAGGTACCGTATGGGTGCTTCTGCTTGTGGTCATGTGGGCACGCCTTATGCAACCCACTGCTCTCCTGAATATTCAGAAGCTCTTCTCTTACATTTCTTTTATTTTTATTGACTTAATTTGTCTCTGTGAAAAAAATGTTAAATAAACTCCACCAGCAGTGCTACCTGCTGGAACCAGTTTGGGAACTTGAAGAATGCAGGGGCCTGACGAGCTGCAAATAAAAGTCACAGGGGCTAGGCTAGACTCTAGTCCCTCTTTTCTTCTCCTTGGGAGATGTTCTTACTGGCCTGGGGAATATATTAGTTTTCTATTGCTGTGTGACAAATTACCACAAACTTAGATGCTTAAGACAATAGACATGATTGCACAGTTTCAATGGGCCAGTGATACAGGCACTGCTTAGAAAGATCTTTTTCTCGGAGTCTCAAGAGGCTGCAGTAAAGGTGTAGCCATGTGCCTTTCTGGAGTTTGGGTTCTCTTTCAGGCCCTTGTAGTGGTTGGCAGAATTCTGTTCCTTGTGGCTGTAGAACTGAGGTCCCTATTTTATTTATTTATTTATTTTGGGCTGTGTTGGGTCTTTGTTTCTATGCAACGGCTTTCTCTAGCTGTGGCAAGCGGGGGCCACTCTTCATCGCGGGCACGGGCCTCTCACTATCGTGGCCTCTCTTTTTGCAGAGCACAGGCTCCAGACACGCAGGCTCAGTAGTTGTGGCTCACGGGCCTCGTTGCTCCGTGGCATGTGGGATCCTCCCAGACCAGGGCTCGAACCCGTGTCCCCTGCATTAGCAGGCAGATTCTCAACTACTGCACCACCAGGGAAGCCCCTGAGGTCCCTATTTTCTTGCTGGCTGTCAGCTGGGGGCTGCTCTCAGCTCCTACAGCTGCCTCAGCTCCTTGCCAGGGGGCTCTCTCAACATGGCTGCTTAGTTTTCCAAAGCCAGCAGGGGAGTCTTTGCTCGAGTCTGCCAAGATGGAGTCTTAAGTGAGAGTATAATTGTGGGAGTAACTTCCCATCACTTTTGCCATATTCTTTTGGCTATGAGTGAGTCACAGGTTATGCCCATACTCAAGGGGAGGGAATTACAGAAGGATCGGACTCACTGAGGGTCGCCTTAGGATGTGCGTACCACAGGGTGCAATCACAGAATATTCTCAGACCTCTACGTGACTGTTCGGATGCCACCGCCTAAGCATTTGTAAAGACTTTCTACAAAACTCTCTAAACTTGCAAGTGGCAGAGCTCACAGGGAAGAGCTAATTTTGAGTGAGGAGGGTGGATCAGTAACCAAGGGAAAGTGATCGCTGGAGCCAGAAATATGGCCAGTTGCCTCCTGCCAACTTCTCAACAAGGAAAAACTGTAGCCACGTGTACTTATTGTGGGTTTGGGGAACTGGGGCAAGGGCTGTGGTGCTTGACTGTCATTAGACATTTTGGATTAGGGACTCCTAGTTTCAACCCATTATCAAGAGGAGGGCAATTGAGAGTCACATTGCCGATATCATCGCTTGGGGCCACCATTGTTGTTCTTCTGCTTAATAAGGCAAAGTACCTGAGAGGCTTCCCGTTTCTGGGCCCCTTTAGCAGCTGAGTCAGTCCATACACACCGCCACCCCCACCCCTGTATTGCTGAAAGCTCTGAGAGGCCAGCAAAAACCCTAAGGATCTGGGAAGGGTGTGTGTATGTGTGTGTGTGGAAGTGGTGAGCGGGGGTTACTGCCTTTCACAAGCCATTGCTAAGGGGCTGTTTTACAGATGGGATTTGTTGACACAGCTAGATTTTCAGCAGCTCCCCCCCGCCACTTTTCCTCTCCTTTTATCCTTTCTATATGCCTCAAAATACCCTAATATTTTATTCTAAAGTTCTTTCCCTGACAATCAAACCAAATCAGTAAAGGCTCTTGAAACTTCTAGTCCAAAGTCAAGTGTCCTGATATACAGGATTAAAAAAGAAGTCAGTACCTGTGGAACACGCAGGAGGAGAAACAGTGAAAAAGGTACCAACATTTGAGAATCTGAGAGGACCATGAGGGCTTCACTCAATCATTTAAATGAGAGAAGTGATGCAATTTCAGGTGAAAAGAGAGACTGAACCTGAAGTAGCATCAGTGGTTGGCAAAGACAGCTTTTGGGCCACTGAGCTGGAAAGGACTGCTGTGTTCTTTGCATTTGTCTTGCAGGCTCCTGCAACTAGAGGGGTTTTGCCACATGTCTCTGAAGTTCAACTGAGTGGGTGCATTGCTATGACCACCTTGGACTATTCACAGAGTAAAGGGGAATAGGCCCAAACGCAGCTGAAGCCCTGGGGAAAACTCAGGTTTCAATCAGAGTTTTGCTCTTCCTAGGGTCTCAGGAAGCTGTAAAAGACTCAGTCAAAAGGAGATACCTGGGTGATTTGATGGACTAGTAAAAAAGAAGAGGGTGGGCAGTGAAGCGGGGATAACTTCTGAGACACTGGGAGGCCACCTTCAGTAACATGAGTAATCTCTTCTCAGTTTCCTCCTGTCCCTCAGTCTCCGACGATAGGAGGGCTGGTTTGACCAAGCAGGCAGGTAGGACCAAGCCAGACAATTAGTCAGACTGAAGCGAAAGGCTTGTCAGCACTGTCAGAACAGGCTGGTTGGCCATGTGGTGAACCACCTGCAGTTAGGACTGGGGGAGAGTCACTTGGCATTTGGTTGACACTTTGTAGAACGCTTTCTCACATACAGCAGTCAAGCAGGTCTAGGATCTGAGGCCAGCCCTGGCTCAACTGCCACTGAAGCTTCATTGGCTGATTTTGGTTGCCTTGTCCTCTTAGAAGGACAGCTCTGCTCTTGAGGGGGTGGGGGGGGGGTGGTCTTCCTAGACTTTCAAGAGTAAAATCTTGACTCAGTCTGGGAAAATGTGAGGACCAAAATAACTAAGCACAGTAATAAATTATAAGCTACTGAACAAAGTAGGAATTCATGAGTCCACATCAATAATAAATAGATAATAAATAAATAAATAAATAAATAAATGGGGGAGAAGGTATAGTTCTTATTTATGTTAGAATGCAGAGGACCAACTGGTAAATGGAGAGAGAGAGTGAAAGTTGGAAAATTGTCATTTTGCTTCCAAAATAGTAAAGATTGGATCAAGCAAGTCACAAATAGATGCTGCATCTAAGGGGGAATTTTTGATGTGGAGCAGGACATTTGTATAGTTTCGCTCCTAGAGACTGCTTATGAGTTGCAAGGGAGAACAAAAAGAATCATTACAGTGGAAAATCAGGCAACACCTTGACTGTTGTTTTTTTTTGTTTTTTGCGGTACGCGAGCCTCTCACTGTTGCGGCCTCTCCCGTTGCAGAGCATAGGCTCCAGACGCGCAGGCTTAGCGGCCATGGCTCACGGGCCCAGCCACTCTGCGGCACGTGGGATCCTCCCGGACCGGGTCACGAACCCGTGTCCCCTGCATCAGCAGGCGGACTCTCAACCACTGCGCCACCAGGGGAGCCCTTGACTGTTGTTTTAATTTTCAAAATTATCATCACCAGTGAAAGACAGATGGCTATTACGCATCCCCAGATTTGATTCCTGGAGAAGAATAAATTTACCTGTGTATTATTTTTACCTGGGATCATTAATCTAAAACTAATCAGGAAACAACAGACAAATCCAAAATGAGGAACATTCAATTAAAGAAGGGACAAGGAGGTTTTTATTCCTCAAAATTACTAATGTCATCAGAGTCAAAGAAAGGCTCTGCTATGACTCAGATTAAAAGAAGCAGAAGTATAAAAAAGAACAAATTGGATCATTTGTAGAGACGTGGATGGATCTAGAGATTGTCATACAGAGGGAAGTAAGTCAGAAAGAGAAAAACAAATATCGTATATTAATGCATATTATGTGGAACCTAGGAAAACGGTACAGATGAACCAGTTTGCAGGGCAGAAATAGAGACACAGATGTAGAGAACAAGCGTATGGACACCAAGGGGGCAAAGCAGTGGTGAGGTGGTGGTGGTGTGATGAATTGGGAGATTGGGATTGACGTATATACTAATATGTATAAAATGAATAATAAGCACCTGCTGTATAAAAAATTAAATAAAATAAAATTTAAAAAATAAAAGCAGCAGAAGAGATATAATAACTAAATGATCAATACCTCATCCTAGACTCAGTGCTATATTGTAGAAGTAAAAATTCTCTAAAGAATATTTTTTGGTCAATGGACAAACTTGGAATGTGGTCACGTATTATTATAAAGTATTATATCAATATTAAATTTACTTAATTTGAGAGTTGTACTGTGGTTATGTAAGAGAATATCATTATTCTTAGGAATTAAAGATCAACATTTTTAGGAGTAAAAGGCCATGGTATGTGCAACTTCCTTCAAATGATGAAAGAGGGAGAAAAAGGGAGAGAAAGAGTGGGAGAAAGGGAAAGGGAGGGAGAAAAAAAGATTAAACAAATGATAATCAGGGTAAAATGTTAGTAATATTTGAACTTAGGTTAAGAGTATATTGATGTTCTTTATACTATTTTTATTCCTGCTACTTTTTTAAAATACAAATTTGAAGTGATTTCCAAATGAAAAGTTTACAGAAAGAGTTATCCAATATATATTGTTAAGTTAAAAAAAAAATCTAGTACACTGTATTTATTTACTCTCTCACTTGTTCAAACTGTTCAAATATGAATACAAACACTAAGACACACACTCATTCATTAATATGCATGAAAGTGTCTGGAAAGATCATACGACAAGAAAATGTTATTGGCATTTGCTTCTGGGTCAGGGACTGTGTATCTGCATAGGAGAGGCCTACTTTTAATTGTATAACCCTTTTGTAATGTTTGAATTTAAAAATGCATGTACCTTTAAAATGAAAAACAATGATAGTTTAATTTAATTCAATTTAATACATATTAATCTCTATGTACATGAGTCTAGGCCCTAGAAATATAATGAAAAAGCTGTATTTTGAATTTCATGCCCTCAAGTAACTCATGTTCTACTTGGAGAGAGAGGGACAAGGTCTTTTAATCAGTGAAAAAAGGCAAGAGAACTAAGATGCTATTATTAAAATGAAATAAGGGGGAAAGAAGTACAAAACCTTAGTAGTACACCTGGATCTCCCACTGTTTGTTTGTTTTTTGTTTTTTGTTTTGCGGTGCGCGGGCCTCTCACTGTTGTGGCCTCTCCCGTTGTGGAGCATAGGCTCCGGACGTGCAGGCTCAGCGACCATGGCTCACGGGCCCACACACTCTGCGGCACGTGGGATCCTCCCGGACCAGGGCACGAACCCGCATCCCCTGCATCAGCAGGCGGACTCTCAACCACTGCACCACCAGGGAAGCCCTCTCCCACTGTCTTAACTGCACCTCACCTGAAGCATTTATACTTTATTTTTCTCACTTTGTAAGAGAGTAAGTAACATTTTCTCCACTGCTTTCCACATAAGCGTGTTCTAAGGATTAATTAGATCATTTTTATGGAGATTCGTGAACTTCGATTGGAAAGGGGATGAAATAAATACAAACAGATAATATTATTAATGTCAGTTGTAAAACATACTTCTTTGAAACATGCTCAAGTGTAGCAGGAAGGAAGGAAGGAAGGAAAGAAAGAAAGAAAGGGAAGAGAAAAAGGAAAGAAAAGACATATAAGCCTTCTTATATTAACTTCTGAAGACTTTCACCTGCTCTCTGAAGTTTCTGTGTAATTTGGTATTTTACAGCAAATGTAGTCATGTTCCTTCCTCCACAGGCTCCCAAGAAGGAACATTTTCATGTTATCAAGGCCAGATTTATTGAGGCATCCAGAAAGTGATGACTTTGGGACAGTTACCTTGCAGTTATTCCACTGAGGTTGAATCAAAGTTTGCCATGGTCTCTGACAACTCTTTTGGAACACGTCCAGTTTTAATAGCGCAGTTACTGTGGGACATTTCCTAAAGGAAAAAGACAAGAACATCAGCAGAATACCACTACATAAAGACAGAGTTAAAAGACTGTGTAGAAAGGATATTAAGGGTCAACCGTTAAGATCACAAAAGCAATAAATTCCAAGTTTGAAGTTGAAATCTGGGACTTAGTGTTTCCCGCGGTACCATATATTACTGCCTGGCCTGTATTGAACACTTTTTGAATGTTATCCCTATAGCCCCAGAACACATGAGGTCTGCTAGAAATGAACATTTTAGATTTTTTTTTTAAAGAAGATGTTGGGGGTAGGAGTTTATTAATTAATTAATTTATTTTTGCTGTGTTGCGTCTTCGTTTCTATGCAAGGGCTTTCTCTAGTTGTGGCAAGCGGGGGCCACTCTTCATCGCGGTGCGCGGGCCTCTCACTATCGCAGCCTCTTGTTGCGGAGCACAGGCTCCAGACGTGCAGGCTCAGTAGTTGTGGGTCACGGGCCCAGTTGCTCCGCGGCATGTGGGATCCTCCCAGACCAGGGCTCGAACCCGTGTCCCCTGCATTAGCAGGCAGATTCTCAACCACTGCACTACCAGGGAAGCCCCCATTTTAGATTTTTAATACTAATACTATGTTTGCATAATACTTTATCTTTCTTCAAAGGCTTTCACATTTATTTCTTACTTGAGAGCCTTTCCTTCTTGTTCAATGGCCTTTTCATTAAATCACATCACCTCTCCAGTAACCTTTTCATTCTTTTTGTAACTGAAAAGTACACCTTAATTGTAACCATAAAAAGTGCTATGATTTATTATTGTGCTGGATGGAATATTGATTATTAAGTATAAAGGCTTAAGAATTTGAGGATAGCATATGATACAAGTTTAGATCTGCCACAAAGCTATACCTATGCTGCCCAAATCTTCTGGCACAATTAGAACTGTCCCTTCAGCAACAGCTTTGTAACTGCTGACCCTGAAACCATGTACGCTGAATTCAAATAAACTCTCTAACAGTGTAGAATGCATGTGCCCACATTTGCATGGTAATGCCTTTTTTATGTTTTGGTAAAATTGAAGATTATAATAGAAAACATCAAATATTGTAGCAAAATAAACAAAGAAATTAATGAAAATGTATAAAATAGAACAAAGCAACACTCAAGACAATTAAACTTCCTTCGATCATGGATTATTCTTTTCAGATAGCTCAACATATCTCCTATATGTTCAGACTTTTGTATTACTTCACTATGCAATGTATTGGCAGAAGACCATCTCAAATTCAGCTTCAAAGAATGTGAAAGTTGATTGCTAGAAGTAACAGAAGTGTGTGGCTTAATATGAGTAAATCCATTCTGTAGCCATGAGTCTAAGAAGCTCTGGTTATCTTGATAAATAATTGCTAGAGATGGTTTACCAACTAAGGAGTTTGCTTGCCTTCTGCCAGTACATTGTATAGTTCAGCAACAGAGGCTGGGAGCAAGGAGGCAGGGGAAAAATGAGGTTGGAGAATTTGGCAAGGAGGAGAGGAAATATTACAAAAATGAACCTTGTAAAGCCTTGTGTGAACTTTGTGCTGTTACCCATATGAAGGAGGCAGTCGCTGGAGAGTTTCAGTTATATTAAAGGATTGACAGACATATGTTTATATTTTAGGGAAAAAAATCCTGTTTGATTTTCTATTGATGAAATGGAAGTAGACAACTTTCGAACATAGATGTCAGTCAAGTGTATGTTAAGAGTTATTGAGGAGACAGATGATATGGCGTGAACCTCTGTGGCATGTGGCTCATGGCATGGGGAAGAAGGGCAGTAGATGAATTTGAGCAACGAGGGTCAAAAGAATATGCATTATTCCAGTAAACTGAAGTTCATGAGAAAGAGCTGTCTTGGGAATCATAAGGTTATAAATAAATCTATGGAAACGGATGAAATATCACAGCAATGTGAGAAGAGGCCTTTTTTAAGCAGAAAAGAACTAAGGACTGGTCTTTGGAAAATATCAACACTTAGGAAAGGCAGAAGGAAATAAAGAGCCCAAATAAGGAGACAAAGAGCTAAGAGAAAAGTAATATAAAAAGAGTTAAGAGAAAGAAATATTTCATGAAGGTGGGAGGAGGCAATAGTGTCAATGTAGTACCAGTTCATGTGAGGGAAAAAATAACAAACAAACAAACTGGGAAGCGTCCATCAGTTTTAGCAAAAAGGAGGTCACTGGTGACCTTGGGAATAGCAGATTCAGTGGAGTAGTGTGGGAAGAATACAAATTAGCATGGGTTTAGGAATGAATTAGAAGTAAATTAGGGGAGGCAAAACTCAAGCAACTAATGTGAAGGGAGAAAGAGAGGGCACTAAGTAGGCAGACAGTGGGTGTTGGCCAAGAGCTCTGGACTGATGTTTGTGTTGTCAAGAATTCTGACTTATGTACCCAAGAACTGTCAGCACAAACTGGGACTTTACATATACTGTTTATCAGACACAGACTGGTACCTATTTTGCATTTAGAATGATACTTAAACCACAGCATGCTGACTCAGCAGAGTGATTCGTACTTGATGGCAAGTTTCCCTCAAGTGTGCATGCAAAGTGCAATGTTAGGCGTGCAGTCATTCTTCAGTAGACATCCACATGAAGCCGTAAAAGGACTGGGTCTATTAATCTTGGGTTGCCTATCACTTTGTGAAAATCAGTTCACATCCTTAGTTTTCTTTGCTTGTAATTTTTTCCCCAAAATGATGTTTCTATATCAGTGTAAGTGTTGCCTTGTAAATTGGCCCTGGTACACAGAGGGCAAGGAGAGACTGAAGAAAGAGGCAGACCACTCCAGATTGCAGGTGGCGGCTTTAATAAGCAAGGGTGCTTACGTACAAGGCTTGTCTTGGGCAGCCATCAGACAAGTAGATCTGCTAATATCTTAAAAGTTTATATAGAAGGCTTAATTGGGTTCAGTCCATCCGAATGGTCTCAACGCCACAGCACTCTCAAGACTGCATCTTGGGCAGCTTCTAGCGTGGGGAAGGAAAGTGAATGCACACTCCAAGGCTGGGGTGGGAGCAGGAATGAGGAGCCTCTGATTATCTGGGTCCAGCTTGAGAGCCAACTGGCAGTCGCGTCCTCTGGATTACCTCCTACAATACTTTACCCCTCGTGACCAGCTTTTACAATTTCATATGGCCTCTCTTCTGCAGTGTGCCCTGAGCTGCCAGCAAGGGCTTTTACTAGTATGGAGGTAGCTTACTTTGGGCAGCTATCTGGCTGTAGTGGAGGCAGATGCCACAGCAACAGCATAGACACATGTAAGAGAAAACCCATTAAGATAATGATTTTCAAAATCAGTAACAATTTGTTTTTCACCAAAAGCCCCATGACCCAGACCACTGATTTACTAAGTCCCTTAGGTGGTGGTCAGATCACTCAGGGCATTTACTTGTGTTTTTATGTGATTTAATAAAGATGACACATTGACTGACTTATTAGGTATGAACATACAACGTTCTCTTTGAATAATGGTGCAGGCACATCCTTGCCGGGTAGTAAGAATGTCCAAGGCCATTTTATTTTGGAGGAAAGCTTTTTTTATTAGAGACATTTTAGTATTCAGTATGGACAGGCTTTGTTGGCTATCACTTGAGGCTTGTTGGGGGAATTTAGTAAAGGCTTCCATGTGTGCTCTAATATCCTCCAGGCCAGTGGAGGGGACAAAGATAGTGGCCAAATGATTGTACCAGTGGAACACAGAATGTGTCCACCTGGCCTTGAAGAAAAGGAGGTTGGCAGCTTTAGGAACTTGACCTCGTTTGCATGTTATACATGTTGGCCGGTGGAGGCAGCAGTGTTGGTGTGAGACGATGGAATGGGGGTGGGATATGCCAGACCAGGACCCCCATTTTCTCCCCCCCTTCAATAGTTCACGTTCCGTTTCAAGTATAATGCATTTTAACAGGTCTGGCTGGCAGCAGTGGATATGGAGCAGTTTCCTCTCACCCAGTGGTGCAAAGTAACTCACCTATTCTGGTGCGACGTCTCGTAAATTTCAGTGGCTAATTCTCTCTCAGGCATGATGGGGCTTGGTGTTCTCAACAACATAACACGTCGATCCATGGTAAGAGTCAGGACAGTGGCTGTTTTTTGGGGATTTCTATACCTTTACGGTATTGGATGTTTCGGCCAGGGTCCCCAGTCTGCTATATGGGGCAACAGGTCCACTGGTTGATCATTCAAATGTATCAGAGGCTGGGGCAGTAGTTTAGTCCACCCAGCCAAGGTGGTTTTACCTGTTAGTAATTTAATCTGCTGCTTTAATATTCCACTTTTTCTTTCCATTAGCCCTGCTGCTTGAAAATTATAGGGGAGATGGAACCTCCATGTCGTGTTGTTCTGCCCAGTTTTGCATATTATGAGCTCTGAAATGTGAGCCCAGATTACTGTCTATTTGATGAAGCTTTCTGTACACGGTACTCAGCTCTCCTAGTCTCCTAATGGTGGTAGCCTGGTTTGTGTGGCAACAGGGGAAAGCTTGGGTTAGGCTAGATACAGTGTCTACACAAACCAGAGCATGTTTAGAACACTCAGTCAGAGGAAAGAGGCCAATATATTCAACTTGCCAATCCCTCATCGGTTGGGAACTCCAGTGGATGGCACCAGACTCCTTTGACAGTTATCTTGGGCGGTATTTAGAACACATAGGACGTGCTGATACTGCATTAACCAAGATACTGTATCTTAAGGGCAATCTGGCATCCTTGGCAACACACCATCCTATGCAGGCACTACAGTGGACACTCCTCCTATGCTCTCAATCTGCTGTATCTACTGATGTGTCAGTTGCTAAAGTTCATTCCCAGGCTAGGACATCAGCTTCCTGATTGCCAGGGGGTGTCAAGGCTTCATGAGCCGGAATGTAGACGACAGTGAGGACTGTGTTGGGCTTTTGCAGGTGAACCCAAATGTCTTTCCGCATATCTTGATCCCACAAGGGCTTATTCATGGTCATCCACCCCTCAGCTTTCCATTTTCTGAGCCATAGGGTTAACCCTTTTAGAACAGCTCAACTGTCAGTACAAAGGGTTAACAGCCAGAGCTCATTAGTGATAACCAGCCAACCTGCTCTGCATTCAGCCCATTGGCTGTGGTGGCTCCTTTTTTTTCCAGGCATCCGTATACCAAACATCAGAGGGAATTTCCCCCACTCCCTCTCTACAGGCCACAGGGCCTGCCATAGGAATAGGGGTGGGAGTATTTGGAGGATCTACATACTCTTCAGGGCCTAGTAGCACCTGCAGTTTTAGAGACAGTGGGCTGGTGGACAGAGTGCTCCTGTGCTGCAGGTAGGCCACTCAGTCAATGTGGTAGTTTGAGCCATGGCAGAGGTGAGTCAATGGAACATATTCTTAACTCACCCCTTGATAGGAAGGAAAGTTCTTACCATGCTAGGCTGTTCCTTTGTGAGAGGCTCTACGGAGCCATTCTGTGTCCACTGCTAGAAGCTGTTGCTCTATGGGGATATATTGGGTTTTGTCCCCTACCAGACCTGAGACCAAAATCTTAGGGGTACTCACTCCTTTTGTTGTCTCTGTCACAGTGTCCAACCCATACCATCTGGAGTCACAGACATATCTAATTCAAAGGGTAGTGCTGCATGGGAGATGCTCAGAGCTTCACTAGTATTTTTGCCTTCTCAGAGGCAGCTTGTTTTGATCCCCAGTCCCATGTGTGCCCTTTCTTTACCAGTTGGTGTAAGGAATGGAGGCACTGTGCCAAGTAGAAAATAAAAGTCCTTCAAAACCCCAAAATCTCTACAAACTCTTGTACCTCTGTCACATATTTAGGGGTTGGATAGAGTTGAATCTTATCAATTACAGATTCTGGGACACAGTGTGTCTTATCCAACTAAACAACTCCCAAAACTTCTGGCTATGCCTGGGCCTTGAATTTTCTGTGGGTTCACCACCCATCCTCTCCCTCTCAGATGTTTTAGCAAAGTCTGCAAAGTGACCTGCTGCAGAGGCAAGTCTTCACTTGTTAGCTTTATATTATCAATGTCCTGAGCCTGTTTTATTGATGTGGGGAGGGAGAACAAGGGCAGATCTTGAGTAACCATCCCACGACATATTGTAGGTAGCCCTGGGGAAGCAATTGAAAGGTCCAATGTTGCCCCTTGCACGTGATCTTAGTTTTTAGAAACTTATCAGGGTCTTTTCCAGGAATCTTCTCAAAGATGAAGCACTCTTGTAGGAACACATTATCAGAGTAAAACAATAATTGTCTGTAAATGATAAAAGACTTAAAAATAGCCATGGTTAAAGATCTCATGAGAGTTCATTATAACGCAGTTGACAAGGAAATTTGGTTATTTCTATGACCTACACTTTAAAATTATGACTGATAACGTTATACCAGGACAGACTAGATTTTTTGGAATGTCCTATAAATATATTATAAAGAAAGTTTGGCATTATTCTTATTTGGCAATGTTTACCATGTAATTTAACATATTAAATAAGCCTACTTAGTTTGATAATCTCTCTTTTATAAGGAGAGAGAACACGTCTTTTGAGATGCTCCAGGGGCCTGCTGCAAAATCCCAAAGTTAGTTCAAGGTCAGTAAGACTTCATTTAGAATCTTATTTTGGGGAAGTTTGTTAAAAAGATCAAATGACTTAAAATACTTGATTAAATGAGATCATAGATTATTAGGAAACACTATTTAGTTATCCATTTAACCAAAAAGACAATTGAAGACTTTAAAGGCAAACATAGAGAGTTATATTGTTGTAAAAAAAGCTTAGCTCTTTTACTAGAGAAGACTGTTTTCTTAAGTAATCAAAGACCTGATAAAGACAACATGAAACATAGGAAATTATTTTGACAAAACACAGAATTTTATAACAGTCTGTATTTTAAAAAACCTATCCCCCCCGCCCTTTTTTTTTCAATCTCAAGTAGGCAGTGTTTACAATTCACAGGTATGATAAGATTTACAACTTCAAGAGACAGAGAAAGAATGAAAGTTTTCTTGTTGGAGTTTTGGGGTATATTTTTTTATTATCAGAAATCTAGGGTAATCACAGTTTAAAATTTTTCTTTGTATTAAGGGTTGGATGGAATGGGCCATTCTGTTTATTTCATTATCAATCACCACAACCTCCTCCCCTTCACTCTCCTTACTTCCCCAGGGATTCTACATTTTAATGTCCTACTGTGGTCATAAGTGCTTGAATCTTAAACTTCAACAGTGTGTAAATTTCCAGGTCTCCAACTTATTATTCTGCTCTCCTATCTCGTCTGCTAGCCCTGAAGCTAACAGAGTAGAGGACACCTGCATGTCCTTCTATAACTTCAGTTTTTATTCCAACTTTCCAATTCAAGCTTCAGCCTCTAGTTGGGCGTTGGTGGCTGGCCGAACTACATGCAGTGAAGGCCAACCCCTGCAACAGTCATTAGTTTTCCTTTTTTGCCACAGTGCACAATATACAGTTTCTCAAGCAAACACATTAAAGCAGCTACGGGGGCATCCGTACTCATGCAGTGGTCCACAAGCATCTAGTATATGGGCCACCCCCCATAACAGAGAGGTCAGTGGCCAACTCAAGATTTCCCCTGTGGCTGCCTCTTTCCCAATACTCATTCCTTTGTTCTCCTGGGCAGCTCGACGATTGTTGGTTTGCAAATTGCCCCTGTACACAGAGGGCATGGAGAGACTGAAGAAAGAGGCAAACAATTCTAGATTGGTAGGTGGCAGTTTTAATAAACAAGGCAACTTACTTGCAAGGCTTATCTTGGGCAGCCCCAAGATGAATAGATCTCCACGGCCACCCACCAGAAAGTTAAAAGTTTATGTAGAGGCCCTAACTGGGTTCAGTCATGTATACCATCCAGGTGGTCTCAAAACCACATTGCTATCTCAAGGCTATGTCCTTGAGCAGTTTCTAGTACAGGGAATGCAAGAACACTCATTCCAGGGACAGGGGTGGGGGTGAGGAACCTCTGATTGTCTGGGTCCAGCTCATGGGTCAACCAGCAGACACATCATGTTGATTACCTCACCCACCAGTAGGATGAGGTTATATCACTTTCTATTTAAAATAATTCTATTTAAATATATTATTTTCAGATTATCTTTAGAATTCATATATATATATGTACATGTTTCATAGGTACATAATTCATAACTGTACAGATTTTTATAACAAACTAAACTAGATGATTTTTCAAAGTGAATTGTATGTATTATATAAGAAATTTTTATCTTAGTCGACATTCATGCCATTTTATTGTTTTTACGATTCCTACCATGATGACATATATTACTTTTAATACAGCAAATAAATTATTATTATCAAGTGACAGTAGCATATCCAGTTTCAGATAAGAGCGCTTAATGAATTACAAAATACTTCTGATAAACCTATATATATTAGAAAATAAATCATAAACTCTTGAAGTCATAATGGAATAAAAAGAACATAGCTGAGTTGTCTTTAACTGATTTTGATAGTAAAAAATGCTAGAAATATAATTTATACATATACTTACTATAATTTCATTTCACAGAGAAAACTTGTTATGAAAGATTATATATAGTTCCAAAGGAAAAAAATCAGTTATGTTTTTGAGTCATTTAAACAAAATTTATGAATATTGTTAGATGCTCATACCATACATGCTTAGAAAGGGAATTTCTAATCATAATAAAAAGAAGAAACTATAAAATAAATGAAATTGCAATTCTTCTGCTTTGCCATTATCAAGGATGCTTAATTCACCCTTCGTTCTAGTCATAGCACAAAGAAATTGTTCTGGAATTCACCAACAAACCTTCAAGGGCGTGGTGATACAACTGTGAAACCTAACAGCTCAGAGGGAGATTAAAGGTTGCACTCCTTGAAACACAGCAAGACTGTCAGCTATCAAAGGCTGCACCTTTGGAGTCCTTGTAATAAAAGTCTGAGGAGTAATCTAATGTGCCATTAACATCAAAGTGTCTGCCAGCCTACAATATTGGTTTTGCTTTAAATGTGTTGAGTACTAACCACCTGGCTTGCTTCCAGATTCCTAGCTGCTTATGGTGCAAGCAGTGAAACGTTATCAGAAAAACTTAGCTCTTTGAAAACAGACTTGCATATAAGTGGCTTACAGAGAAAACTGTTTCCTGCAACATAGCGCTTTCTTTCTAAAACATGTTTAATTCACATTGAGCATCAAAGGCATTCGTTTTGCAAAATTCCTAAGATTACACTACATATGATACAACAGAGTAAATCTAGATCTAAAAATGTAAGAACGAATAACCGAGATCCCTCAATTGTATCACTGAGTCCCTACTCCACTGCTGGCAGATTACAGCTGTTTTTCTAGAGTTTATTAGATATTTATCCATCATTATAGGTAATGCCACATATGGACTGCTGTGTAGCATCAGGGAGTGTTTCTCTACATAACATCAAAGAACATCCCACAGGAGTCAGTCATAGGTGTTCTGTATTAGTGAATGGTGACTTTCCAAAAAATTCTCACCTTCTCACATTGAAACTCATTGTCTCCCTTTATCCAGATGCCAATTATTAATTGTTTTTTCTCCTTGATAGACATAAATATGTACACACATATTCACTGACTGAATACCATAAGTAGGGGACTACTCTTTATTTGGCTTTTCACTAGATTAAAATATCAAATAGGTAGGCACTCTTCTAAACTTTGTACATGTTTTACTACATTCATTCACACCACAGCCCCTGGAAATAAGTGTAATTTTTACCATATTCATATGAAGAAAAAAACCTGAAGAGCAGAGAAAATAAATAGTCCAAGGACATACAGTCAGTAGCCTAGTCAGGGTTCAAACCAAGACTCAGACTCTGTGTGCTCAAATACTCTGCCTTACTGCCTTTCTTTCCAGATCTGACCATGAGTAAGGCATTTGGTGATACATCTTATGTTAACTTATGTTTAATTTACTTGAGAAGAAACTTTTTGAACCTATTTGTGAATTTTGTCTTAGTCAAGCACCAGAAAAAGAATGAATATTGAGCTAATATTGATTTGTTAAATAAACATGTAGAATTCTTAACTTTAAATTTTTCCGCAAAGAGAAATAATCAGAGAGGTAAGACCATCTTGTTGAAACTGGCAAACTTTAGCAAGTCACTTACCCCCTCTAAGCTTTAATTTCCTAACTTCCTATAACTTTTGTCTTTGTTAGAAGGTTTTTGTTTGGGATTAAATAATATAATTGATGTGTATATTCACTGTCAACTAAAAATTCCCACAAATGCAAAATAATACTATTATAATGTTACTAAAAGGAAAATAACAAATTCCACAGTTTATGTGAGTTGGGAAAATCTAATAGAATTTCAAATAAGAAATATATAAATACACTTTCAATCATGTATCACATGTTCAGAAGTCAAATATATAGATTCTGAGGTTTTTCAGTAACTTAGTAACATAAAGGCATTATTTTTTTTTTAATTGGAGTATAATTGCTTTACAATGTTGTGAATCAACTGTATGTATACATATATCCCCTCCCTCTCGGACCTCCCTCCCTCCCTCTATTTCCCCTTTTATGGCTGCTAGCATTTGCCTTATGTACTGAAGTGCTACTATGTTGGGTGCATAAATCTTTATAATTGTTATATCTTCTTCTTGGATTGATCCCTTGATCATTATGTAGTATCCTTCCTTATCTCTAGTAACAGTCTTTATTTTAAAGTGTATTTTATCTGGTATTAGTGTTGCTACTCCAGCTTTCTTTTGATTTCCATTTGCATGGAATATCTTTTTCCATCCCCTCACTTTCAGTCTGTATGTGTCCCTAGGTCTGAAGTGGGTCTCTTGTAGACAGCATATATACGGGTCTTCTTTTTGTATCCATTCAGTGAGCCTGTGTCTTTTGGTTGGAACATTTAATCCATTTACATTTAAGGTAGTTATCAATATGTATGTTCCTATTCCCATTTTCTTAATTGTTTTGGGTTTGTTTTTGTAGGTGTTTTTCTTCTCTTGTGTTTCCTGCCTAAAGAAATTCTTTAGCATTTGTTGCAAAGCTGGTCTGGTCTGGTGCTGCTGAATTCTCTTAGCTTTTGCTTGTCTGTAAAGCTTTGTATTTCTCTGTCAAATCTGAACGAGATCCTTGCTGGTAGAGTAATCTCGATTGTAGGTTTTTCCCTTTCATCACTTTAAATATGTCCTGCCACTCCCTTCTGGCCTGCAGAGTTCTGCTGAGAAATCAGCTGATAACCTTATGGGGATTCCTTGTATGTTATTTGTTGCTTTTCCCTTGCTGCTTTTAATATTTTTTCTTTGAAGTTAATTTTTGTCAGTTTGATTAATATGTGTTTTGGTGTGTTTCTCCTAGGGTTTATCCTGTATGGTATTCTCTGTGTTTCCTGGACTTGGATGGTTATTTCCTTTCCCATGTTAGGGAAGTTTTCGACTATAATCTCTTTGAATATTTTCTCAGACCCTTTCTTTTTCCCTTCTTCTTCTGGGACCCCTATAATTCAAATGTTGGTGCATTTAATGTTGTCCTAGATGTCTCTGAGACTGTCCTCAATTCTTTTCATTCTTTTTTCTTATTCTGCTCCTTGGCAGTTATTTCCACCATTGTATCTTCCAGCTCGCTTATTCGTTCTTCTGCCTCAGTTATTCTGCTATTGATTCCTTCTAGTGTATTTTTCATTTCAGTTATTGTTGTTCATCTCTGTTTGTTTGTTCTTTAGTTCTTCTAGGTCTTTGTGAAACATTTCCTGTATTTTCTCAATCCGTGCCTCCGTTCTATTTCTGAGATTTTGGATCATCTTTACTCTCATTACTCTGAATTCTTTTTCAGGTAGATTGCCTATTTTCTCTTCATTTATTTTGTCTTGTAGTGTTTTACTTTGCTTCTTCATCTGTAACACATTTTTTGTCATCTCATTTTTTTTTTTGATGTGTGGGACTGAGTTCCTGTCTTACTGGTTGTTTCGCCTGAGGCTTTCAGCACTGGAGTTTGCATGCAGTTGGGTAGAGCTGGGTCTTGGTGCTGAGATGAGGACCTCCAGGAGACTTCATTCTGATAATACTCCCTGGGGTCTGAGGTTCTCTGTTAGTCCAGTGGTTCAGACTCAGTGCTCCCACCACAGGAGCTCAGGCCTCACCCCTGGCCCATGAACCAAGATCGTGCAAGCCATGTAGCATGAAAATATTATCTTGCCACTTATTATGCAAATAATTTGGCTAAAGGGGATGTTTTAGAAAATTTCTATTAGTGGGAAATATCTGATTTGTAATCTGTATAGCTTTCTACCACATTATATGTGATTACCAGAACCATCAATGATACTAAACTTCAGGCATAAATTTTAAGATAGAGTTTTATTTCAATTTGAGCAGGTCCTTCTACCACCTCAACTGTAGTAGGCATCCATTACTGCTCAAGATTGTGTTGACCCTGAGGAAATGCAGTAAGGGAGGGGATGACCAGTTCATAATGTAATGGAAATTACTTTTCCTGCTTGGCAAGTAAATTCAGAAGAAAGTAAGAAAAGGAGAGTGCTTGAAGTGGATAGTCATCTGTTAAAGGTCAAATTTCCAGAGACATCTTTGCTACAAATCTGGGGAAAGAAATTCTTCAAAATCCTTTGCTTCATCCTGTAAATGGCAAAGGTGAAATTCCTTTTGTGTTGCTTAGATGTTTTTCTTTTGCAGTGTTCCCAAATAAACACATGGAAGTGCAACTTACTGTGTTTTCAAGTCTTTTCGTGCAATAGCAAAAGCAATAAGTTGGCATCATCAGCTTCTCCTTTGTGACAAATTCTTATTTTCTACCACATAGTTAGATCAACTGACACTGGATACATTTTGTTTTCTCACAAAGATAGCTAGTTCAACTGAAATTCATTTATACAAGCATTGTAATTTAAGTCTAATAATGCCTTTGGGTTAAAGGATGGATGAAATTGAAAAGGTCAAAACCTATTTGACTTCCTTTAAATGTTTGATAGCTTGTTGACTTAAATTTATTCTATTTGAAATGCCAAGACATTTGCCCTTTTCATGTAGCTTGTGGGGCTCCTCATTAATATTTTTTTCTGACATCCAATCATTCCAAAGCATTAAACATTTCTCAACACATCTATATGTTTATAAAAGTCAATTAAGAAGTAGTTCCTACCTTCAAAGAGCACACAGTGTGATAGATGTAAACAACCACTTAAAAGTGCATCATAGCCACCATTGTTAGTGCCTTTTCATTCATTCAGTACATATTTATAAGTACCTATTTTATACCAGGCACTGTTCTAGGGTTTAAAGACATATCAGTAAATACAACCTACAAAAATCCCTGCCCTCATCAGGAGCTTTCATTCTAATGAGGAGCAATTAAAATGTTTTACATTCTGATCAATAAGATTAACATCTTCTCTCCCCATGGGAACTTGCCAGGGCATGGATAGGCAGAGATGGAGGTAAAAGAGTGGAAGTATTCTCTCCTCTCTTTAATAAGGACAATATTTTGTATTGTTCATCTTGAAAATACTTCTACACACCATATTATGCTTTTTTAGTACTGTGCTTTCTTATAAATTATATATAAGCTGATAATTCGCTTATAGAAGTTAAGTCTAATACTGTTTCCTACTGTATAAACTAAATTGTCCTTCATCACTTTCACCATGAAGCTTTTCCTGACTGTTCCTGACAGAAGTCTATTCCGCTTTACCCTGGAAAACACAACTCTTTTTAAAAATCTTTTATGATGCTCATTTTGTTTTTACTTTTGCAGTCAGACCTTTCTATTCTGTTTCAGCATCCTCCATGATTCAATCAACTACAGATCAAAGATATTTGGAAAACAAATTACAGAAATTTACAAAAAGCAAAACTTGGATTTGCCATTCACCAGCATATATTTACATAAGATTTACATTGTATTAGGTATTATAAGTAATCTAGAGATGATTTAAAGTATACAGGAGGATGTGTGTAACTCATACGCAAATACTACACCATTTTATATAAAGGATTTTAGCATTGGCAGATTTTGGTTATCTGTGGAGGTGTTGGGGGGTAGTACCTAGAACCAGTCCCCCTCAGATACTAGATACCAAGAGATAACTGTATATGATTATGTGCTTCTTTGTACCATTACTAGACTGCAAGCTACTTACAGGCAAAAACTGTGTGGTAGTCATTCCATTATCCCTGAGAACTAACCCACATCATGGCTCCCACTGAAAAATATTTGCTGTATTAATTTGAAATATAACCAACCTAAATTAAGAATTAGAACAAAGAACACACAAATGCACACATAGTATTCTCCATTTTTAGTCTCTAATTCCCAATTTGAATTTTGGTGTAATTTTGAATTACATGTGTTTGCATCCACTGAAATATCTTCATGCTCCCCATATTCTCCCAATACGTTAGGCACAAAACTATAATTTCTGGTTTCTATAACTAGGCTATTTTCCCCAAGAAGAAAAAAAAATCAAATTAAAATAAATTTTTATATGAATATAAATATTTGTTTTTACTCATTATTCTTATAATTCATGTTTTAAGAAATAGTCATCTAGATTGTATTTTGTGAACACATGTGCCTGTATCATTATGAGAGGTTACAACTACAATTAATTATTCAATATTTATAACTATTTGTCATTTGCTTTCTAATATATTTGAACATCGATGGTCATTAATATTCAGGTTGCTCATTGATTTATAGATAATACTAGTTATAGTATATGAAGCAAAATTAGGAAAGACATCATCTAATTATTTACTCTTTCCTAATCTTTATACATTTCATGATCCCTCTAGACATAAGAAAGCACAAGTTCACACTTTCTCGACAATGGTTTTGATAATCCCTGAAACATTCACCATCTAGTGGAGATGCTTCCCTGAGGAGTTAGTTGACAGGCTCTGTTTGTTTAGTTTGACTTTGCTGATCCTAACGAGAATTAATTCTCCAAGCTGTGGTGAATATATATATATATGTTGTAATGACATACATCTAACTGTTCCTTGCTGACTAAATGTTTTTGTTGTTTTAAATAAGAGTCTTACATACATAAACAGAAAACATTAGGGTTTATTGGCATGAGGAATCAATGTCAAAAATGCAAATCCTTACTCCTTCTGTTTCAAAGGGAAAATTCAGTATTCCCTCTATTAGAGTGCAGACAAATCCTGTGAATGTGAGCTTACTCTTGTCTCCCTCCGACACAGCCTCCACCAATACTGGCTTTAAATGCTTCCGCTGATTAATAGAAAGCTCCAGAAACTCTCTTTGATAGTTCAAAAGGCTCTTCTTACTTCAAGTAAAAAATATTTATTCCATTGGTTTAAATAGATATTTTTAAAAAAGCATTTATTTCATGCATTTTAGATTTGGTATAAAAAGACATAAAAAGGCATCTTAAATTAAAATAATCTATTGATAAATAGCGGTCCACTCAGGTAAAATTTTAAGCTATTGATGTTTTTGATCTTCATCTTTTTTCTATTCTAATAAGTTTCCCTGAGGAATATTTAATTGATTCCTTCTGGTTTTATTCTCATTTTCTATTAGATTTTTTCACTTGTCTGCAAAAAAGTCAGTAGATAGGAGAGATGGATGTGGATATACAGTTTCCGGAGAAAACGAGCCACGTGGCTCAGAGCAGGAACCCTGTCTTATTGTTCCTTTGTACCTGCAACATCTAACACAGTGCTCAATACATAATGTAGTTCAATAAATATTTGTTGAAATGAACAAACTGTACAAGGAGGTCATGCGTAAGATTTACTGAAACAACATGTTATTGTACTTGAAGAGAGAGGTACATGGAGAATATTAAAGTCATGAGTCAGAAACTTAGAACATGAACTTATAGTCTAATATTAAGATAAGGAAAGATTCTGGCTCATGTTTCTAGCTGTACTACTACATCATTTAACTCCATTATGGAATAGTAACACCAAAACATTTATTATTTTATTTCTTTTCCTCTACCATACACACAAAATAATGTTAACACGCAAGGAGAAAGGATTATTTGGATCAGATACCCCTATTTTTGCACTGAATTCTCTCAAACACATATACTAAACTATAAAAATTAAGAATATTACATTAAAATACAGACTCATGAAAGATGCTAATTATGTAATGTTAAGTAAAAACAACCAGGCTAATATACTATAATCATAAATATATTTAGCAAGGACCTAAATTTGAAAATCTATTCTATATTACATGTTAAAATACTGAAACCCGATGCATGATAACAGAACTGCCATATTGGACCTATCAAGAATTCATTTACATGAGTGGCTAAGTCCCTTGAAATATCAATTATTTTATCCTGAGGAAGCTTGTGCCTGAGTCCAAATGGAAAGATGCTATTATAAAGCAGGAATATTTATGAAATCTTCTAGTGAGGCACTGGGAGCATAAGACACATTAACATTTAGAAAAGTGTGTCAGCAGTGGTGATGACTAGGACATTACGTCTCTACCTAGAGGTACTATTGCTGCTCATTGGAATATGAAATAGACGCTCTCTGAGCTGTGAGAGGGAATCGTTCCTCTGGGATGTGTTTTTAGAGGACATCACAGCAGCATCTCAGCCTTATTAGTGCCTAAGGCAGGCTTCAGAAGCCATGGGAATGAAAAGAACAGTGGCATAGGCAGTCTCAGAAGGTATCAAAATCATGAGCCAATACTGGTGAGGAAGAAAATGATAGAAGTCAAATGGAAGCAAGAAGACTATTTCATACATACACTTGAAACACTTCCTGGGGAAAACAAAACAAGATGGGAAGGGATTTGAGGAGACTAGTGGTCCTAAAAAGGCAGAGGTGATCCACGGAAAGGCATTTTCGTATATTATTCTGACGTTAGCATGATAAGAAGAAACATAAATGATACAAGCTTTTAAAATGCATGGGAAATAAATAAAATTTAGAATAATTACCCTAAAACAATAACTGTATTTATGTCATGGTGCTGAATTTACATGTATTTTTTCTATTTTGCAAATTTTCTGTATAGCAGTTGATTGGTTTTGTTATTTAAAAAACTGCATGTACCTGCTTATATATATATATTTTAAAAAACCAGTGAAGGTAGTCAGAAGTACCCTGGTCCAAATAATTTATTCTCTGACTACTTTTGCATCTCCTTTCTATTTATTTGTCTCTCCATCCCATTATCCCCAGTCTTAAAGGATGTTTCCTGAGCACATGATGGCTTTGAAATTCTAAGTGTGAACTTTGGAAGAGATTCAAGATACAAAGTATAAATTTATTCTCTTGATTGATGGTAGGGAAATGATCACTGTCAGGTATCAAGCTTCTATCCAAAAACTAAATATGCCGTGGGCTCCAGTCAGAACATAAATATCTTTCTTAGATCCTTTCTTTGAACTCTCTCCTGCCACCTTTGCATGTTAGTGGCAACCCTGTTTGGGCCTAAGGAAATGGATTTAGTTTTTAATATTTATCCTAAATTTGCTCACTCCAACTTTAATCTTTAAACGTAAGTCCTGAAATAATTTGACTTGTTTTAAAACACATGAAATTATGCAACCGACCCTTTCTTTGTAATACAAAGGAAGCAGTGCTTGTCTGGTGAAGGTAAAGATTCAGGAGATTTAACATGAGTGCATAAATCTTGTCATCAAGGGATTCAGAACATTTTTAAACAACCGTGTGTGTATGTCAGAAAGGTGAGATTATAAGTGTTTGGGGGGAAAGGATGTGGATTTAGGGAAACAGGTATTGAAGATGTTACATTTTATGCCTAAAACACTTTACCATCAGGAATGTATTTTCAAAAATAAAAAGGTCCCATCTGCCATCCCTACCGCAAATGAAGACAAACTAAGTTTGGCAAAAGAAAAATAGGTAAATCCAAAATAGTTTCTAAAGACTATGAAATTTTGAATACCTTATTAGAATCCTAACATATTAAACACAACTGCATGCAAAAGGCTGTTTCATTCTCAGTTTTATTCTGTTTTTGCCCCACCTCTTTTGGAGTACCAAATTATCTTCTCCTCACCTAGATCCCATTTTGTGAGACAATGATTTTGTTAGATAATAATTTAGTAAGAAATTTTGAGTGGCAACTCTGTTCTAGGCAGAATTCTAATCGCTGGGAATATAGCAGAAAACAGAACCAAGACTGCTCTTTTGGTGCTTTGTAATCTAGTGAAAGGTGGAAAATAACAAACAAATAATAAAATCAAGTCAAGACAAGGGCTAGAAAGAAAATAAAGCAGGAAAAGGGGAGGGGAGAAAATTGTGATTTTAGGTAGTATGTTATATCATGATCTCTCTAACATGGTGACTTTTGATCAGACATGTGAAAGAAGTGATATCCAAACACCAAGGTAAGAATATTTTAGACACAGAGAGCTAATGCCTGGAAGTAGGCACATGCTGAAATAGAAGAAGTCCATTGTGGATGTAGTGAAAAGAGCAAGAGCAAAAGTAGTAGATCAGGTGAGAGGTGATGGTGGTTTGGACTAAGATTGTAGAAATGCAAGTGAAGTGAAGGACTTGAATTCTAGATGCAGTACATAGGTACAGATTCTAGCTGAAGACTCAGTAATGGGCCACTCCATTATTTGGAGGTTGGAAAAATGAGGAAGAACCAGAAAAGGAGACTAAAAAGTAGTATTAATTGAGAAAGGAAGAAAAAGAAGAAAATTATATCTTTGATGCTGAGTAAAGAAAACAAGAAGGAGGTAGTGATGAAATGTATCAAAAGCTGAAGAGTTTATTAAGGACTGGATAAAAGACCATTGAATTTGGCAACATGGAGTCCATTAATGGCTTTGAGAAAAGAATTTTCACAGAGTAATGGGAGCAAAGCTTATTTAGGAAGAGTTTTAAAAAGAGTGGGAGAAGATGAAGTGAAATAATGAATATAGACCACCTTTGAGATAATGTATGCGTGTGTGTATATGTATGTAAGTGTGTGTGTCTGTAAATGGGATCGGACAAGTGAAACACTAGAGTGAATTAGAGTGGATTCTGGGGTCAGAAGATGTTCTTTTTTGAGGTGGGAGACATCACATAATATTTATATTCTGTTGTGAACAGTACAGTAGAGAAGAAAAAAAAACACCCACCACAGAGAGAAAGAGTGAAGCCATCTGCAAAATGGATGTCCAGGAATATGTGTAAGGGGCTGAAACCCAGGCCATTAAGTAGAGGAATTGGTCTTAGGCACGTGACCCTTTCATTTTAACAGGAAAAAGGACAGATATGTGGTTGAGTATGTAGGTAGGTTGGTTGACTTGGTGATTTGCATTGACGTGGGAGGGCAGTAATCTAAAAAGTTCTCATCTGATTTCTCCTATTTTCTCAATGAAATAACAAAGATATCAGGTGAGTCTGAGAGGAGAGAGGAAATGTTGGAGGCTTAAGGAGATAGAGAAAAACTTTTACCAGAATTGAGTTATTTCCAGGTATTGGGAAGGAAGGGAAATGAGGAAAGGAGTTGATAGTTCCTCACCAGTACATACAGATCCCCAGAAAGGCCTATTCATACTTTATTCCAGTCATATGGAATTTTTTCTTACTCTTCAAGTATACCTCACATTGAGGTCTTTGAAAGTTCTGTTGTTCTGATATGAGAACTATATACCTTTTAAATTGTCATTTATTATTATTATTTTGTTTTTGGGGGGTTTTTTTGGTTGTGCCGTGCAGCTTTCAGAATCTCAGTTTCCCGACCAGGGATTGAACCCATGCCCCCTGCACTGGGAGCACGGAGTCTTAACCACTGGACCGCCAGGGAAGTCCCAAGAACTATATAACTTTTAACCATTCTTTAAACTTCAATTTAAATTCCAGCAAGTCCTCCTAGTACAAACCTTAAACTTGCTCCTACCATAGCCCTTATCATATCACGTACTTCTTTCCTTTCTGCCAACAGACTGTGTATTCCTCATATGATGGTATTACATCTCCAGTAGCTATGCAGAAAATATTGCACATTGTAAAATTACATAGATCTGTTATTACATGCAGGTGATTTTGTTTTTTTTTTATTTTCTCCCTCACACCAAAATTTAATTCAGTGAGTACCTACAAATTTGCATAGTAAATTTATATTTAGAATTATATGTTGTATTTAAAATTGGAAACTATTAGAAGCACTTTTATTTCAACTTCATCTGCACAAAGGTAACATCTGCACAAAGGAGACTGCAAGTTGAAATAGCCAATTCCAAAATGCAAATCTCCACCGTGGTATGTGTAGATTTTAGAAAACAACAGCAACAATAATAACAACAGAAGCTAGGAGGTAAAAAAGAGTAATAATGTTAATATAATTCCAAAATCTTAAAAGTGCATTTTGGGTTTAATTATCTCTGAAGAGATTAAAATTAAGTATAATTCATCTTCTAGCTAGCTGAGATTTTTTTTATAGTTTTCCATAATTAACTCAAACATGTTATTCAAACTTTGACTTCCATACAAATATAAAGGTATAATTTAGATGGATAGAAAGAGGCTTTGCAATAGAACAATGCGACCATAAAAGCCATTTTTTTCTTATTTTATTCAATGTCAGGAAAATATAATAGAAAAATCTGTCACTTTTGATGGAGAACAGAGTGTAATTAAATTTAGTTCTACTTGAGACCTTTGTTTCAATTTGATTTGCAGTTAACCAATGCTCATTGTTTAGTTTAAAAGCTTATAAATTTGGCTGTCTTATCTGCATAAAGGGATACATTTGAAGTACCACACCTGATTTTTAAATATATTTTCAGTTCTTTATGATCTGCATTACAGTTTTACTTAAATTAAAGCTGATTCTCTTTTTAAAAGGAGAAATGTGTTTTAGGTGTCTTATTTTCCTTTCTCAGACAGCTTATATCTTTGGTTTTTATACTGTGGATTATACCTGTGTGATTTGTATGAGAGCAGTTTCTTTGAAAATTCCTATTTCTGACTTATGTGTGTGTATGTGTATATTGTTGAACAAGATGGAGGATGCAAAGATACCCCATATGTTGTTGAAGGATCTTGCTTTTTTCATTATGATACAACCATAGAAAGTGCCAGAAACTGATAAAAAAAAGAAACCTAGAAATTAAGTCATACAAACTTACATATACAAAACGCACAGCTTGTGGGAAAAGGGATGCCAGGAATGGCATCCATATATCTACTTTTAATTTGAAATACATCTATACCCTAACTTACTCCAGAATGCATTGTAGGGGGGCTCTTGTAAATCATAGCATTCTCATAGAAAACAATCCCTACTCCATAATAAAATCTAGTGTGGAGTTCTTCCAGGCTTAGGAAATAAAGGTAAATCATGAAAACCCTCTGAGGTCACAGAATCTGAGAATAGAATCCACAAGAAACTGATATTGAAACCGCTAGGTGAGGTTTCAGGGACCCCGAGGGGTTCCAGTTCTTCACGTCTCAGCACAGAAAAGAATTCAGTGAGAGGCAAAGTGATGGAAGTGATTTATTAGGATAAGAAGTGATTTATTAGAATAGGATACTTGTGAGGTTTACAAGTGGGCAGGAGAGTGTTGCACTGCCCCAGGTACTTAGTGGGTTACATTTTCATAATCAAAGGAAAAGAGGGAGGGAAGAGAAGACCACTTTCTTCCTCGTTCTTCCAGTCTTCCATCATTAACTCCTCCTACATGTCGGGCAGGGAAGTTTTTGACCCTATATTGGCGCATCCGGGACTGTCATGGCACTCTGAAAAAATTATTTCAGGTCTCAGTATAATGAGGGTCTTTCACTTTGAAATGTCACCTTTCCCTAAATTATTGTTTTTGTACAGAGAGCATGTCCCAGGGGTCATTAACTTGTTGACATCACTGAGCAGGATGTAGGCTTTATTTTTCCGCTATTGTTTTTATTGTCTTGAGGCATGCCTCGTGGCTCCATTGCATGGTTTTGTTGCTGAGCAAGTTAGCTTGGTTTTGTTATTAAGCAAGTCTGTCTGGCTTTGATGCTAAGTGCCTTGCTCTGCTTTATGAGTCAAGTAAGCCCACATTGTTTCAGGATTTTCCCATTGCTTTCTTGAGTGATCATTAACTTACTGCGGTTTCCCAAAGCCCCTTAAAGTTCCCTCTCTATCTACAATGCCCTACTGGGATTTCTGAACTAACGATTTGATTATCCTACTCTACCTCTATCAATATGATGCAATTTGACCTAAAGTTAGAGTCAGACTATTGGGTCCAAATGAAAGAAACTTAATATTTATCATTCAGCAAATAGTCATTGTGCATATACTATGTTTCAAATATTGTTCTAGACACTGGGAATAAAGCAATGAATAAGACAGACAATGTTTCCACCCTCATGAAACATTCAGAAGGTGGGTGGAGGTGGACTAGAAATAAAAATCAGATAGTAATAAGTATTCTAAAGAAAATAAAACAGGGTAATATAATAAGAACTGATTAACCTAGAGACCTAAATGGGGGTTGCTGGGGGAAGGCCTCTCTGGTGATTTGATCTTAACAGAGAATGAAAAACAGTCCAGAAGGGAAAGGGTCTATGGCAAAGAATACAGGAAATGTAAAGACACAGAAATGAGAGACAGCTTGAACAGTTACAGAAACAGAGAGAAATTCAGTATATCTGAATTATAAAGAGTAATTGGAAGAGTAGTCAGAAATGGCATCACAGAGGTGGGGACCAAGAGAAGATGATGTAGAGCTGGGAGCCTATGGAAGAGTGCGATACTCTGTAGAATGCAACCGGAACTTAAGAAGGGATGCAACGTAGCCTGATTAATTTTTGCAAAGATCACTCAGACCCACAGGAGGGGAATGGATTACATGGGCACATAATGAAAGCAGAAAAACTACTTAGAGTAGTGCAGTAACGGGGTGATGGAAATTTGATTTTAGGCAGTCACATAGAGATGAAGAAACCTGAAACTTCTCTAAAAATTTTCTTTATCACAACATAATCTTATTTCTCTCATTTTCGAACTGCTTTGGTGGGTCTGTCACCTTCACTTTTAACTTTGATTTGGATGGGCAAAAGCCCTTGTCAAGCACATACTATACAATCCAATTCCATATATGGAATATGTGAATATTGGATGCATGTAATTTTTGAATAAGAAATGGTTAGTGTCTCAGTGCATTTTCAGATTGTTATGCTAGTTTCTTTTAATTAATCTGTGCTGGAGGGCCATTAAACATAAACTCTTATGATGGTTGTTCTTTTGAGTTTGGAGAAGATGACATAACTGTTACATATAACAGTGAACTAACACAGTGTGGTAATATCCACCATTTCTATTCACTGTGAGATTTAAAACTATTCTATTAAGTAACACAATTCTATTTATTTCCTTGACTTACCATATAGTACTGCCGTGACTTTACCACTAAGCAGTCATTTTGTCTGCATCTGAACCCATCAGTCTATTGCAGCGATTTCCAGTAGGGGTGGCCTTGAATAGGCAGAGCAGCAGCTGTTCTTGGGAAGCAGCATTAGGTCTCAGACTCACTTTTGGAAGGAACCTGACAAGTGCATGTTTCTGCCCCCAATTAATCTGTCAATTTAGATCACTGATGCCAAAAACCAGAAAGGCAAAGTTATCAGAAAATCTCGAGTAAATTAGAAAGCTATCCTCCAGCCACAAATTCTCTTCTCCTTCATCACACAAAGCTAATATTCCAGGAGTTCAGCCATTGAGCTGGTAAAGGAGATGTCAGCCCCTGAAGTCCAGAGGGAACCATGTCAAGCTGAATCCACAGAACATATTGCTTACTTTTATTTTATTTATTATTATTTTTTGTGGTACGCGGGCCTCCCACTGTTGTGGCCTCTCCCATTGCGGAGCACAGGCTCCGGACGCGCAGGCTCAGCGGCCATGGCTCACGGGCCTAGCCTCTCCGCGGCATGTGGGATCTTCCCAGACTGGGGCACGAACCCGTGTCCCCTGCATCGACAGGCGGACTCTCAACCACTGCGCCACCAGGGAAGCCCTCTTTTTCTTTATTTGTAACTATTTAAAGCTTTCATATAACTATCTGCAGTATGAGTTGATACTAAATTAGGTGACAATCAATTAGGTGATGAAATTAAAAACCCAACAAGCAAATATAATCATTAAAATTTCTGCTGTACCCATTTTTAAAAATCTTGGTTCTGGTAACATAATGTCACAGTGATTTTTTTTCTCCTGTCAGAGAATGGCTATACTTGCTTTTCAATGGTTCTGTTTTGTTCAAACATATATATCCTCTGTAGTCAAAAACTGTGATAACAAAAGAACTATTTTGTAAGAAATTTAACATAATACCCTCTATCCTTGGGTAGAGTACATTAGAATGTTTGTACAGTTACTTCATAGGTAGTTTGATGAAACAGTATTTCATTAGAGGAAAATCTGTACTTATCAGAAAAGGATGATTCAGTGGATATGCAAATGAGATGACTAGTCTTCCTTTTATTTTTCTCACCTCTAGAATAGCCATAAAGGAATGAGAATTCTAGGGCTACAATCTTTAAATTTATAAAGGCAGTTAGCATCTTTCTTTGATGGAAATGTTAGAACAGAGCATAAGATTTTTTCCTCTTTTGAGAAGACCAAAGCTCTGAAAGGGTACCTGGATTATTAACACCTAAGTCACAGCAGTTCAAAAGTTCAAGGATAAATATGGATCTGGAGATAATCCCTGAAAGAATTCCACCTTAGTAGACAAAGAAAATGGCTGAGATCACATCAACAGGACTCCCTATAACAGGTGCAAAAATAAAGTCACGTAATGAGAGAAGAAACTCTTGTCAGCTCCTCTGGAGGGAGGGTATGAATAGCAAAAGATATTAGTAGAAGGAGTGGGAAAAACGTTGAAGAGACAAGCAGTTAAAGACCAAGTTAAGATCAGAAATAGCTACGAAACTTTTTCTTGCAAAGACAATGGAAGCAAAGAGGCATAGTGCCACATGTTAATTCCAGTCTCTGCTCATTCTGAGTCGTGTCTGTTCTCTGTGTTCTAATAAAGCTATGTTGATAAACTTATCACTTCACATTGTATTATTGGCTTACCTCCCTCTCCAGTCACATTAGGAATAGACTGAAAGCAGCATGAAGTCTCTTATTTCTTTATCGTCAGTGCCTAGCACAAGATCTGGAATATACTGTTTATCAACTGTCTGTCAAATGAATGAGCCAGGTTCAAGACTATATGATCTTGAGAGAGACAAAGTAATCAAGTAAACATCCAAAACCAAAGTGTTACTCTAGAGTAAACTCTGAGATAATACGGAAGTACACACAATCGATATAATTCCAATTAAATGCAAAGACATTTGACACTATTTAGCCTATATGTAAATGATGCTTTATAGACCAATGATAATTTTGCATTAGGTATTTTGAAATATTGAAAATAGTTCATTAATGCTTCTAGGTAACTTTATTGATTCCTAGCTGGACGCTAGTGAGCTAGAACTCAAGAAATCCATGAGATCGAAGGTCTGGAGTGTTCCTGGACCTGGCTTAAAGCTGAGTTTATAGGTGAGTGTCAGAAGATGCCACTCTCAGGATAGGAAAGCTGCCAACATTGGGAAACAAGACAGAGCCTGATAATCTCACATCACAGTTCTTTAGAGTTAATTGATTTATTACTGACAGTTCTGTTTACTGCGGTTCTGAACGTTGTTGCCAGGGAAAGCGCTAAGGAGAGTTGCTGAACATCCAACCTGCAAATCAGCGCTTGCCCCAAGGTGAATCCAGACATTTAAAAGAGACTTATATTGAAGGTAAAGATTAGCATCACAACTTGATTAGGAAGTATCCATTGAAGAAAAGTAGAGACACCTAAGTTAAACCAACTGCTATACTTATCTGAGTGTATTTATCTGTGTATAAAATCCTTGATTCAGATAGAATATTCTGAAATGTATAGGACACGGGGATTAATGGGCAGGTGAGTGGGGAGCAAAAAGAGTTTCAAGAAAAAGGAAAGTGAGAAAGTTGAGCCTAAGTTTTCAGGCCTCATCTTTGAGAGAATAACAGAATCATGATCTGTGTTACTATTAAAAGGCAAGGTAGAAGGCAGATGAGTGAGGGTATTAGAATTTCTATCTTAGCACAGAAATGATATTCTAAAATTTTTACCCAAGAGGATTTTTGTGTTGTTTATAGAATAATAAAGCTCTTTCTCACCATCATCTTTGGTGACTATGGGATAGAGAACTGAGAACTGGCGGGAGCTATGGAACAGTGAAAAACAAGATTCATCTTCTCATTGTGTCAAGTTAGATTCCTTATTCTCATGCCTCTCTTCCTTCTAATGTCTAGCCTTGCTTTTGACTTGTCTGTCCACAGGAAGATGGAAAATATAGACTTTTTAATTACAATCAAACTGAGAAATATTGATTTGCTTAAGATCGATTAAATTAAACCTTGATGCTGATTCTAAGCATATTAAGAATGTTGAAAGTTGCTAAAATTATTTCAATTTAGGGAGCTTTGGTTTGGTTTTGTTTTGTTTTTTTGCAGTACACGGGCCTCTTAGCGCTGTGGCCTCTCCCATTGCGGAGCACGGGCTCCAGACGCGCAGGCTCAGCGGCCATGGCTCACGGGCCCAGCCGCTTCGCGGCATGTGGGATCTTCCCAGACCGGGGCATGAACCCGTGTCCCCTGCATCGGCAGGCGGACTCTCAACCACTGCGCCACCAGGGAAGCCCAGTTACTGCAATTTAGAACTAAATATAACAGTCATATGAAAAACGGTCAGAAGTTATAATATCCCTTAATTAATATTTTCCTTAGAAGAAAATAATTCCAAAGGCTAAGGAATATAAGTTTATGGCTTTGATAGCATTTCTACTAATAAATCACAATGTAGATTTATCTTCATTAAGCTTTACAGATTTGTTTTTTTCTGAAGGATACCTGACCTTAACACACTTTAATTTTTAATTATATAATTCTTGAAACTTCCATTAAATGTTATCTATATTCAGACAAAAAATAATATATATGCTGTTAATATTGTACAATATCGGGAGGTATGAAATATGAACTCATCTAAGAATTATGTGCACAGAATATCATCAGCTTTTGTTAAGCTATTTTCTTTAATTATAGGTAGGGTCTACTAAAAAATCTATTAATGCAAAGTTTTTAGGCATACTGATAGTAGTACTCTCATTGGAATAATGTAATGTCATTTTAATGCAAGATTTAGATTAAAAAGGTATATATAAATGAAAAATGGAAAGTAATTTTTGAGGTTAAAACATCAAGTTGTTAAAGAAGCAAATAGTGAATTTATAGGTTCTTACCAAATTTATTTCTATTTGCATAGCCTCTTTTTAGCCACATGAATAGACCTAGTTTGGTGATAATCTGCTACTCAAGAGCATTAACTACATAGTTGAAATTTGGATTTTGGATTAAATTGAATCTAGAGGTTTAGTCTCCAAAATGTTACTACCTTCAGAGTTTGAGGGATTATAATTATGCCAAAGCAAAAATTGCACTGGTAAAGTTAAATAGGTAAGGAAGACTTTATTCTAGGCTATTATAATGGGGGATAGAGTTCTGACAGCAGTCTGAATTCAACTCTGCTGAAATAAAAGGCTAGAGAATTTTAAGAGATGCAGGGGATAAAGACCAACTGTGTTTGCTAATTGGCCCTTCCCGAATGAAGAGTAAACTTTTTCCTATCTTCATGACAGAAGGTAGTTTCACATTTTGGAGTGAGGCTCTGGCCCAATGAAGTCCATTCAGCTCTTACCTTCCCAGAGACTGGGGGTTGGTTAGGAGCCCATCTTCTTGATTCCATATCAAAGGGATGCCTCCCAGGTCCTTGAGATCAATCTTAGGGTATAAACTTGGCAAGAGGCTTTTAAAAAAGATTTGCATCTCAAAAGGGCAGAGAAAAACTTTTTAACTACAAATTTTCTAAAGTAAATTCCCTAAGAAAAGAGAAGATCTCTGTGTTTAAGCCACATGGATTCTGTTAGGGTGTGAGAGAGAGAGAGAGAGGTCAAGTAAGAAACAAAAAGAAGGCTTTCTAAAAGTTTCATCAAACTGAGGGAAACATTACGGTCATCTTGGTCAAGTATAAGATTTGTAGGAAAAGCTCAGAATGAACTGCATCATTGATTTGATTTTAGGTAGTTCAATTTTTTTTTAGGTATCAATTGAGAATATACTTTTTTAACTTGAATAATACTATTCTTACCATGCACAGGTTTTCTTGTAATTCCATATAAATATTGTATCATCAATATTTATTTAAATTTACTCACATATCACTCTCTTTTGTCATTCTTTTTTCGTTTTTTTTTCTCTCAGCCTTTCTAGTAAAATTTTCCTTCTGACTAAATACCTCATTGTATCAAAATTTCCTGTAGTGAGGGTCTGCAGGTGGAAAAAAATTTCTGTTTTTGTTTGTTAGGACATTTTTTATTTGAATCTATTTCTTGAAATATATTTTTGTTCAGACGTATGCTACTATGTCTTGGTCCTTTGAATTGTTTGTCTCTCTGTCTTTTTGATTCTATGATCTTTATCTCTGTTAGTCTAGAGGTTAACTGTAATGCATTAAGGAGTTTGTTTATATGTATTCCTTCTAGTTTGGACAATAGTCTTGAAAGAAGTGAACTAAAGGCAAGTTCCTTATTCAACCTAGCATTCTGCCTGACTACTGGTTTGCAGAGATGTTGAGGCAGAAATCAGAGTTTGGAACTGCTGAAGCAGCTAGAATTTGATCAGAGTAATAGAGGGGACATAACTCTGCAAAGAAAGGACACCAAAATTCTGCATAGAGGTATTTGAGAGTCTTCAGCTGAGAACTGGGCTTCATATGTTCATGGTGATTCTCTGCTAGACCTAGAAGAGAGTAGCTGCTGGTCAGCTCAGATCTGAAAGGAAATACTAGAGGTCATACAGTACTGATGTCACTGGAGTTCCAGCTTAGCCTTGGGAACTCGCTGGAGAACCCAGAATATTCTGTTGGAATAAGGACATCACTTTAATCAGAACATAACCCTTGAATTAAGGAGACAACAGAAATACACCCATCCTAACTAAGCATAGATTGTGGTGATGGTTTCATAGATGTGTATTTATCTCCAAACTCATCAAGTTGCATACATTAAACATGTATAGCTTTTTGTATGTCAATCATACCTCAATAAAGTGGTTTTTAAAAAAGAAGCCTGACAAAGTTAGGAAGATCTGCCAGAAATGTTACTGCCTATCAGGGAAGAAAAATCAGTGCCATTGAAAGAAAAAAAAAAAAAAGATCTCTCCAGTCAAAGTAACATTCACAATACAGAGCATTAAAAAGAAAAATCCTAGCTCTGTAAGAAAACAGAAACTTGTATTACATAGTTAGCAGCAAAAGCAGTGTTTAAAAACAGATTGCTAGATGAGATAGGTTTTGAATTAGCAAAAGTGATTTTAGTACAACTATTACAATATGTTTAAGGAGTTAAAATATAGCTATATTAAGGAACAGTTGGTGAAACTGCAAAGAAATAGGTATTAAAAAAGCAAACAAATACTGAAACAGAAATGCAATATATGAAGAAAATTCATTAGATGGCTAAATGGCATTTTCGACATGGGAGAAAAAGCAATCAGTAAAATTAATGACAGATCAATAGAAATTATCTAAATTGAAGACTTTTTTAAAAAAATTTAAAAATTAAATGGAGATTCAGTGATATGTGGGAAAATATCAAGTAAGATAACTAAGTAATTGTGGTCTTGAAGGAGAGGAGAGAAAAAAACAGGGCAAAAAATATTCAAAGAAAAAACTGGATCAAAATTTGACAGCTTTTGTGAAATATATTAACCTGTATATCTAGAAATTCAGTGGAACACAAGCAAAGATTTTTAAAAATTCTGAGAAAATGTTAGCAAATTGAATTCAGTAATAATTAAAAAGCATAATTCATCATGACTAATTGGATCTTATCCATGGAATGCAGGGTTGGTTTATTATTTAAAGAGTAATTAATCTAAGTTGCAACATTGATATAGGAAAAATATCATAGGAATACAGTCTTTATGAATATATCACTCAGCAATCTTTAATATCTATGTAATAAATATTAATAACTCACAATAAAATGAGAATAGATGAAAAACTCAATCTGATGAAGTATATTTCTGAAAAACCTATAACTAACATCATACTTAATGACAAAATATTGATGCTTTTCCTCTAAGATTTGAAACACGACATGGATGTGAGCTCTCATGATTTTATTTAACATTGTACTAGAGGTCTTTCCAGTGCAATCAGGCAAGGATATAAAGGGAAAATTCAATACAATAACTGAAAAGAAAGGAGTAAAACATTCTTTATTCACACATGACATAATTGGATATGTGAAAAATCCTGAAAGATGTATAAAAAATATGATAAATATTAAATATTTAAAATTCACAGTATACACAGCCAATATATAACAAAGCAATTGTACATAATAGTAACAAGCAATTAGAATATTAAATTAAAACAAAATACCATCTTCAATAACATTAAAATCATAAATGCAATATATCTGCACTAAAAATTAAAACATTTCTGAGAGAAATTAAGGAAAATCTATGGCAAGATAAATCATGTTCATGGTTTGGAAGATCAATATTGTTCAAATGTTTGTTCTTCTGAAATTATTCTACAGATTCAAAGCAACCTTTATAAAAATCCCAACAGCCACTTTGATACAAATTGAGTGACCGATTCTCAAATTACTCCAGAGTTAGAAATGACCTAGAATAGTCAGAACAATGCTAAAAGCAATCATAAATTTGGATGACATACACTGTCTGATTTCATTTTTATATGCCTTTATTAATCAAGACAGCATGTTATTGACATAAGGATTAGCAAATAAAACAATGGAACAGAGTCAAGTCTACACATAGTAGACTATAGTAGATACACACATATATAGTCAATTTTTTTCAACAAAGGCACCAACACAGTTTAATGGGACACATAAATTCTTACTTCACATACAAAAATTATTTTAAGATGAATTATATGTAAATTTAAAGCTTTTAAAATCATAAAGTTGGAAAAACACATAGAAAAAATAACTTTACTTCCTTGAAAATACAAGCCACACCTAGGAGAAAATATTTGATATGCATCTCTCTGACAAAGAGGATTGTATCTAAAATTCATAAAGAAAAGTCAAATGTGGTGAAAATGGGCAAATGCTACAGAAATATTGAATAAGAACATGGAAAGATGCTCAACTTTTTCAGTCACCAGAAAATTAAAATTAAAATTACAATGAGATATGACATTATGTCTACCAGAATGTCTAAAATTAAAGTGACTGACAACAGGCAAAACTGTGGATAGGAACTCTCATAATTTATTGGTGGCATAAAATATTTTCAACCATTTTAGTAAAGCATTTAGTAGTTTCTTATAAAGTAAACCATACACCTACACCATGATGTAGCTAGATTTTTACCAAAGAGAAATGAAAAAGATGTGCGTAAATTTACTTGCACAAGGATGTTCAGAGAGCTTTATAGTTAACAACCAAAGACTGGAAACTACCAAATGCCCATTAACAGGATAATTGATAAATTGTAATATATTCATGAAATTTAACACCGTAGTACATATAGCAATGAACTGTGGATACATTGACAACATGGGTGGATCTCAATAATATTACAGTGAGCATAGGAAGCCAGACACAAAAGAGTATATAATACCATTTTTATGAGGTTAAGAAACAGGCCAGATTGATTTATGAGACAGAAATAAAAACGTAGATTGCCTATGCAAAGAAGAGTTAGATAGGAAGGGGTCATAAGGAAACTCTCTGGTGATGGAAATTTTCTGTATCCTGATTTGGTGATTAGTTGCATGGTGTATACATGTGCCAAAATGCATCTTAATAAACATTTAAGAGCTATACATTTTATTTTATATAAACTTTTAAATTAAATGATTCTTTAAATTCTATAGTACTTTACAATTTTCAAAGTTTGACACACATGATTTCATATAATCCCATAATAACTCATTTTTCCCCCTACCCCTATATTGTTCCTCCCCTACTTCCCTCTCCCCACTGGTAATCACTAGTTTGTTCTCTGTATCTGTGAGTCTGCTTCTTTCTGTTTTATTTATAGTTTGTTGTAATTTTTAGATTCTGCGTATAAGTGAGATCATACAGTATTTGTCTTTCTCTGACTTATTTCACTTAGCATAATGCTCTCCAAGTTCATCCATGTTGATGCAAATGGCAAAATTCTGTTCTTTTTTATGGCTGAGTAGTATACCACTGTGTGTGTGGTGGGGTGTGTGTGTGTAGACATACAGTGTCATCAGCTGATGGACACTTAGGTCGCTTCCATACCTTGGCAGTTGTAAATAATGCTGCTATGAACATTGGGAAACATGTATCTTTTCAAATTAGTGTTTTGGGTTTTTTTGGCTATATGCCCAGGAGTGGAATTGCTGGGTCATATAGTAGTTCTATTTTCAGTTTTTTGAGAAACCTTTCTGCTGTTTTCCACAATGGCTGCACCAATTTACACTCCCATCAACAGTGTATGAGGGTGCCTTCTTCTCCACATTTGCTATTGTGTGTAAACTTTAACTTCAATTTTTAAAATATTAAGTGGAAAGTTTTATCAGGTGGTTGTGTGTTTAAGTTTGTAGCTTTCTGATGTAGTACTAATGGTACCCATTCTCCAAAAATAACAATGTTACATTTATTTAGAAATAAACATTTACATGTTTTGCATTTTACTGAGTATTTTGCATGCATCATATTAATAATTATGACAAAACTGAATCTATCACATACCAATTTACAGACCAGAATGCAAACTCCATAAAGAAAGATATTTGTTTTAAATACATTTTGTTTTTACCAATGTATCTCTAATGTCTACAACAGACCCAGGTAACATAATATTTAAATACATGTTAACTATATACTGAATGAATGACAGAATGAATGATGAAATATGACTTGGAAAATGTTTTTTAAAAAACCTTTTTACAAAATTATAGTGACCTCTGCACTGAATTCAGAGCATGCAGCTTATAAAAGGCATAAATTCCAACTTCCTCTCCTAAACTGTCTCTTAACACCATCATCTCTACCACTGATCCTTCTTTTTTTTCTCTGCTTCCACTACCTCCTACCTCTGTCATAAGCCTTGATGCTCCAACTTCTACTCACTGCTCCTTTATCCCTGAGGTTCTCATGAGTGTTCAAACTCTTCTGTTAACAATACAGTTTCTATTGGCATATCAAAAGTAATAGCCACATGAAGAAAAATCTGGAAATGCAGCAACAGCAGTAGTCTATCAGGATGTTTTAAGCCTGAGTAAATTTTGGAACAGATCAATTTGGAATGATCATCAAGATATAACCATTACGAATTATGCTATTAAATCCTTCAATAGTGCTTTATTTCACACAGATGGCATTTGTTCTTTGAAAGTCCCAGTGAAGTAAAATGAGCAGATTCTGGCACAGAATAGAGAATTTGCTACACATTTGTGATAGCCAAGCTTACAAAAGTCCAATATTCTTTGTGGCATACTCTGTTGTATACCCATGATGCCTTGGAAACAGGAAATTTCAGCCTGAGAATGGAGATGTGCTGAAGCTTGAGCATTACAGAGGGACAAATGGGTGGAGTTAAAGCTAATACTCAGAGAAGTGCTCTCAAACCATAACTATAAGAGCACCATAAAAGCATCAGTCCATTGCGAACCACCATTCATAGTCAAAAGAATAAATTCTACCCACAAGAGTTTCACAATTAATATAAAGAAAAGTTTATAAACTACTACTCAAACTGCCTCTAAAATATCATAGTAAAATGAGAAGACTTGATAGAATAGGAAGAAACTTCTGTGCACATGAACAATGAAAATGTGAGAAAACTACATCATACAAACTCATCAAAATAATTTTCATAATAAACTCATCTAAAAAGACATAATGCTTTATAACTGTAGAGAAGGTTATAACAAAAATAATGAAAAAGACAGATCAGAATGTCAAACACCATAATCATTGTAAACAGAAAATTAGATCATGGAAAATATTCATTTGGGGTTTTATAATAAAATAGAGATTGGAAAAAAAAAGTATCCCAATGGCCTTTAGACCCTACTGACAAAAGGAAGCAACTTTGGTTGCAGAATTTCATGATCGGTTATGTATTTATACATCCACTTAGACTGTATAATCCAATTAAATGCTTGTTGATTGGTTTTGAATGTATCACGGTGACAATATGTTGGGAACTTCATGTTTAAAATATTTTACTAAACTTAATTGCATTAGCTACTGTTTTGAATATGCATCATTTGAAATATAGTTTCCTATAAAATTCTGACTCTATTTGAATGAAATGCCAAACATGGATCCATGCTCTGAGCTTCACAATTCCCATTTACTGAACCACTTATTCTAACATATTTAAATTTACCTATTTTTGGCCTTTGTTTCTGGTCAACTGCCAAGCAATAAAAAGTGTATATTTCTCAAACAATAAATTATTTTTAATGTTTATCAGATTTCACTCTTACACTTAGACATTTCAGTTGATACAGCAAGGTGTCCTGTCTACACTTAACAGTAATTCTAAGACTCCATCATCTTTTGTCAGTCAAAATAGATTACAGTATTTCCACTTAAAAATGTAATATCATCTATTTTTCTATCTAACTGTAACCTCTACTTTAAAAAAATAGTTTATAAACTACTATAAAAATCCCATCCAAAGTATATTTTATATTTATATAGGTATTGTGAATATATACACATTATATATCTTGGGAAAGAAAACCACTCTTGCCCTTTGCAAAGTAAAGAGTTGTAAATTAATAACAAATATAATACAATTATCTACATATCTATATGTAGTATACACATATTTGTACAATTAATTAAAAATACGGGGTGCTTTTTATGAGTGTGTGTGTGTTTGTGTGATACATAGAACGTTGTATCTCAGAATAATTTGGCTGACTTCACATAAAACTTTCAGTTACCAAAGAAAGATTATTGTCACTATTGGTGAAAGGTACAAATCACAACTTTAAAATTTAGAAAAAAACCCACAAAATATTCACTCTTTAGGTCCTAGATCATCTTAATAACTGAATTAAACACACTGATTTTCCATGTAATAGATTTTGTTTCAAGTTATATCAGTTCACAGTTGTTTGAATGATGACAGCATTCGTAATTGACAATTTCCTTAATTTAAACAGCAGTTTGTACTGACAAAACTCTTTAAAGCTACCTGATTGAATTTTTGGTTAGACAGCTTATTCAAATCTTCATTTATTATTTTGCTTTTTACTAAACATTCATGTGTACAAAGTGCTAAAGTTTGGACATCTTGAGTCATTATGTTAAAAATCTACCAAATGTTCAATGAATTGAAATAATTAGAAACAATTGCATGGATAGAAGAATTAATTTATCAGAAACTGTCCATAATCTGTCAGACCACTTGCCTAATAAAATAATTGGTAGACTTTGTCACTGCACTTTTCACTGAAATGTATATAACTTAGTCAATATGTTATCTTCAGATTTCTTCCAATTCCTGTGTTAGACAAGATCATGGTCAATAAAGACATATGATCAGATTTGCATGGCAAAACTATTTATTTAAACATCTAAAACTATTTTGGTATCTTCCCAAAAGCCCATATATTTGAAAATGTTATTTATTTCCAAATATATTCTCAGAATTTCATTTTTATCTTTTGGCTTCCCTTAGCTTATAGAATATTTTAGGTCATAGAAATAGAGTTAACAATAAAGCCATTTAAATAAATGAAATTAGGGTGCTTTATGATACAGGTAAAATCAATGTACAATATCAAAACACAAAGTATAAGAACCTGGCGTTAGGCACTCAAAGAAAAATTCCTCAAATTAAGCAGAAAAAGAACAGGCAATATTGGTTTGAGGAGCCATTACAAAAATGTTCTTTATTCAGATGAAAAAGTTTGTTGCAAGCAACTGCTTTTTTATCCTTTATATGTTCCTTGTTGGTATGTGTGTATGTGTATCTGTGTGTGTGTGTATAGTTGGTATACACACACATGCTATTGTTATATATGGATATTTGTATATGTGTGTATGTGTATATATATAGATAGACAGAGAGACAGAGAGAGATGAGTGAGAGATAGAAGGCAGGTGAAATAGAAAAAGATTTGCACCTAGATATAGTAAAATAGCTTTCTAATTCCTGTAAGCATTAGACAAAAATTACGGCAGTTTCAGATATTTGTTTTCTGTTATTTTTGTCAACTTTCTCATATATCAATGAAGATAGATACTTATATCTATGTATGGTAGAATAGATATCTTTTCAGAAGATAGAACCAATAAATCTTAAATATTTTAGTATTTTCATTTTTTGAATACATATTATCATATTATAAGATGATTATTGAGCCAAGAACTGAAATATATTAACCCATAAGAGATTACTCAAAAGAGTTTCTTTTATAATTTATAGAGTCCAATATTACCTTTATAAAACACTTTGCTTTATAAATATCCTAATACAATCATTATAATATAATAAGGAAAAACTATCTTACATGAGAACAGATTATAAAGAACACCTATGAAAGCTAATTTTTAAAAAAATCTCTACGTATATTTTAAAATATTGGAGAACTCTGTTGGCAGCCAGCACTTAAACTAAGATCCTGCAGAAAAGGGAACTGTACCGAGCAGAGACCAAATTCCTGTGCCACTTTTTCCTTAATGATTTCTGCAAAAATCAAGGTGCTGAGAAATTGATCAGAGCTTTGTGCAGTCTCTTGAGACTAGTAAAGTGAAAATCGGGATTGATGTCTCCCAGGGCAGTGAGAACTGAGGCCCAAGACCACAGAAAGAAAAGAGAAATACAGAGAGGGAAGCCCAATACTTGGCACCTTCCTAAGCATCTGATTTTTTAACTTTAGCCAAAATTTGAGGAAGCTGAAGAGAGTGTTTGCCAATTTCACAGCAGGGGAGACAAGCATTTAGTTCAGGACCTGCCAGAAAAAATGGGCTCTGGTAAATACTTCAGCTTCAGTTGGGGTCAGAGCAGACCCAGATAAATCCTCTCCTAAAGGCAGAAACCAGCTTTGAATCAGTTCTATCCCAGACTGATTAAATTGGTCTTCCCTTACTGTACTGTACTGCCTGCCAGAAATTTAAAACAAACAAAAAAAATTTTCTCTTACTGAAAATAACCACATGCAGAACTTCAAATTATATAATTTTGCATACACAGTGTTCAACATTCTATCAAAAATTAGCAAATTCATAGGAAGCAGAACTAAATGTTGAAAACCAAGAGGTTAAATGGCAATCATCATTGGAATTATTACATGTGGGTATTTAAATAACAATGATTAATATGCACAAGAAAATATTTTAAGTTAGATAATGTCAGCAGAAAATTGGAATTTATAAAATGAATCTTGTAGTAATTCTAAAACTAACATTAAGAACACATTTAAGATATAGCTGGAGTAGGGGTTAGTGAGTAGGAAGACAGGTCATTAGGAAATAGACTGAACCACAGAGAGAAAGATATATTGAAAATACAGTAAAGAGCATATAAGATGCATCTATAATGAAGAATTTTAGCATATCTTCCAGATCCTCAGAATGAAAGGAGAGAGATTGAGAGAAAGGAGGTAAGAAAATATGAGGTCAGGTGAGGTGAAATGAGGCAATATGAGGGAAGAGAAGAGAAGAAAAGAAACAAGAAAAAGCTACAATGGCTGAGAATTTCCCCAAATGAATGAAAAGAGAAACTCCAGAGTTAAGAAAAGCTATGTACCTCAAGTAGAATATATACAAATAAAACCTGAAATTGCTAAAAACCAAAGACAGAGAGAATGTCTCAATTTTAAAAGTATGTGGGATTTACATGTTTGCATATGAAGATGTTTTGAAGCGTGATGAGTTTTCAAGAAATAAAAAATTTTTCATTTGGCAGGAGCTCTTAGAAAAGACTATTCTCCTTACTTTTTAACAAGAAATCAGTGACTTTAATTTCTACCTATGCTAAGAAGTGCTAAAAAGAGGAAAATCTTTAAATTAAAAAAATACATTATAATATTTTTGAGCATCTTTTGATTTCTTGCTTTTCCTGATATTCCTTGTTCAATAATACAAACTTTTCTTTGTCCTTTTTGTAGAGCTTATTGTGATATTTTTTTCAGGTCGGTGGCTACTGTAATATGTTATTATTGCATATGAAAAGCTGCAGGTTGGAAATAAATATATTACACTCTTGGAAATTTCAGTTAACTTAATACATTATTTATATTTTAAATGTGCTTAATGAGATTCCAACAGTAACAAAATGTAAAAAATAATTTTATGAGAAACCAAACAATTTTGCCATACCTATTCTCCTCTCTAAAATGGGTGGAAGAGTTGGAAGTTCTCTTTGGAGTGTTAATTTCTAAATAGAAAAGATAGCTAAAATCATCCCTAATTCTAGAAATAGAAGGATATGATTCTTAATCAAAAAGGGGAAAAACCGGAATCATTACTGGACTGAAGTTTAAAGAGTAAGTCACTGGTTTCTAAAATACATTCCTCTATTTCCACATAAAACCTATCAAATCCAGTCCAATCACCCTAACTTAACTTCTTTTAAATCATATTCTTTAAAATTTACCTAAAAGCTACTATTTATTTATAAATTTACTTATTTATATTATTTATTTAAAATTTAGAATGTAATAACTATTATGATATTCAATATTCATTAAATAATTTCATTATAATGAAGTTTTAGTGACTTTTTTTCATTCAGTAAATTCAAGTGAATGTAAAGTCTTTGGTGTCCCTTGCTCTTTTATAATTTTAAAACTATATTAGTTAATTAATTCCCCATAGGACATAACTATAAACTACAATGCACAAACCAATTATTTCAAACTTCCCAAATGCTGTATCTAAAACAAATTATGGAGAGAATTAGTTTTCCTTCTCTGTAGAATTAGAGGTTACATAGTTTCTTATTTCTTTTGAACTTTCAGATTTTTCTGGGGGTATTCCTCTAAGGCATATGTTTGTGCCTCCTAGGTCTATCTCCAGCTTGTCTAGGGTGGGAATAGTGCCTAAGAATCTATAGACTGAATTGGGATCACAAAGAGGAAATAAGCAAGTTTCTTCTGTTTGGCAGTTTTTCCTCATATTGTATGTATGTTCCATATTGTATGTATGTCCTCATATTGTATGTCCTCATATTGTATGTATGTTCCCTGCTGCCCATAAGCAAGGAAGATATAATGTTTATACTCCCGAGAGAATTTTAAATGCTGTTGCAAAGAATTTCTTTTGTATTCTGCCACCAAACTATCACAGTGTATGCAATTTCCAGTCCTCTTTTTCCCACTAGAAAATCATCACTATGCTTGAGTGGCCAACATAAACTCCATTCCCCTAAAATCACTGGAATTTTCAATCATTGATTTCTCATCATCATTCTGTTTAGTTGTTTCATGTTTCTCTCTGAAAAATACTTCTCCAGCATAACTTTAGCAGAAAAGTTGCAGCTGAAAAGAGAAATCCAATCTCTGCTCACTGGAAGAAATGTACTTTTAAGACAGGCAAAGGCCCAACAGGTCCTTATCTCAGCAGGGCATATGCCTCATCTCACACTGCAGTGCACTTTGGTTGTGAATGCACTGGTTGTCTCATTTGGGAACCATCAGATCAAATTGCCATTTTATTTTTCAAGGTAATTTTCTCCTAATTCAAGAATATCTTGGGATTTCTGGAGATGCCCCATTCTCAAGTTGTGTAAAATATTCTTACTTAGGTGCAACTTAGATAAGTAACCCACTTTTAATATCTTCAAGCCTGCAGTCCTGAGAAATGACATTTCCTTTGTAGTTGGAAGGCAAGAAGACACAATGTCTAGGGTCAAAGTAGACAGTGGTTGAGCGTGGGTAACTGAAACCAAAAAAAGGGATAAGTGGGTACTACTGTAGTCTAATGTGCTAATTGACTGCTTATCTGTTTTGTCCAAGAATTGTCATTCCCCATCACAAAGTATTACCATAACTCTATCTCTCCTTCAAACCTTATATTGATGTAAGTATCATTGCCAGAATTGGGTAGCTACTGCTGCTGAGCCAGGGTAAGTTTTAAGGGACTGTCAATGCAGCCTTCAGTATAGAAACAAATATAATCCTAGGTTGTGAAGAATACTGGATGGGATAAAGCAAGTAACAAGGAAGCAGGTCAGACTAAGGGTTCAGGAGAAAAATCAGAGAGCAGGTTCATAACAGAGGTGAGATCACAAAGGCGAGAGCAGAATTCATTGGTATTGGTCAGGAATAAATAGGGATCTATGAATCAGATAACTTAGACATTGTTGCAAGACAATCTGGCTGTAAAAAGAAAAAAAAAGAGCTCAGAACATAACTAGCAAAGAAGTGACAAGCTAGTCTCAATATTAATGTAAGCATCTTATTATTAAATTAATGATTTTGAAACGAGAGTTTTACGTGTGTTTCTCTCTGGATCCAGATCTAGTGAAAGGCAGCAATTGTCTTAACTAATCACCACAATGAAAATGAACAGACATTTCTGATTAGGGAGAGCAGTCTGGGAGGGAAATTTCTGCCACAGTTGTTTAACTATAAACAAAAACAGTAACAGTAAAAATGTGATGAATAAAAAAGACATAGTAGTGGCTTCCCTGGTGGCACAGTGGTTGAGAGTCTGCCTGCCGATGCAGGGGACACGGGTTCGTGCCCCGGTCCGGAAAGATTCCACACGCCGCGGAGCGGCTGGGCCCGTGAGCCATGGCCGCTGAGCCTGCGCGTCCGGAGCCTGTGCTCCGCAACGGGAGAGGACACAACAGTGAGAGGCCCACGTACCGCAAAAAAAAAAAAAAAAAAAAAAAGAGAGAGAGAGACATACTTAATGCAGGTATATGCCATTTAGGAGAAAAACACTATCCTAAACCGTAGGAAAAATTGTAGTATTTAAAATTTTTTTGTGTATTTCTTCCATCTTGCTTCTTCTCTTCACCTTCACTTCACCTAGCCTCAGACACCTCGATACTTAGACCCACCATTCTCTGGATCCAAGACACATATGGACTTCAAGTTGAAAACAAATCAATAAAAATTACACAAACACACACATTTCATAATTCCCAATATGCCAAAACCTTTTTTCCTAGGCACAATAAGGACAAAGATTCCATCCCCTGTTGTTTAGATGGGCCAATGGCTTAGTCTGTCTGCTGAGTGTTGTGCAGTAGGTATGTAGTAGATTTTACAGAGCAGGTAAAGTTTAAGGTATCACCAGGTGTAGAAACAGCAGGGATAAAGGCAAATGGATATAAAAGTGCATGCTGCGCTTCCCTGGTGGCGCAGTGGTTGAGAGTCCGCCTGCCGATGCAGGGGACGCGGGTTCGTGCCCCGGTCCGAGAGGATCCCACATGCCGCGGAGCGGCTGGGCCTGCGAGCCGTGGCCGCTGAGCCTGCGCGTCCGGAGCCTGTGCTCCGCAATGGGAGAGGCCACAACAGTGAGAGGCCCGCGTACCGCAAAAAATAAATAAATAAATAAGCGCATGCTACAATCTGGAAAAAATAAGATTAGAATGTGCAAAGGCAGTATCAAGTAAGGTAGATTGTTGTCAAATTTAAAGGCTCTGAATCTCAATGATAATAACGTTTAAGTTATGCTGATAACTATTGATAAGCCACCAAATTTTTATCCAATGAATAAAATAGTGTTGTGGAATTCATGGGAAGAGAAGCTTTCACGGAATAGGAAATGCTAACAAATACCCAATGCTATATTGTCTAGGATGAGAACTCACAAGGTGACATTAGGTTGTATAACTTGCAAGTTCTATGAGACATTTAAACAGAGTAAGAGAACATGCAGCAGAAGTCCTAAAATAATATTCTACTTAAAATACTTTAAAAATAGCTTCAATAAATAAACAAATAGATGATAGATAGATAGAACTTCTAATTATCAATACAGAAGAGTGTGTGTGAGGTGAGGTGTAGAAATCAAGAGGACTCATGTGAAAACAACAACAAAAAATTTGTGTCTTGTTTCCCTCAGAGAATAGAGTCCACACTCCCTAGGTAATTGAACAAATTGATATGCATTGAAGTGAGAAATAAGATAGAACAGGTGGGTTCCTTCAAGCAAGCATGGATGTTCATTTTACCTGTGGTCTTCTGCACAGAATAACCTGTAGTCACAAGTAGGTAGAATATACACAAGTAGAACAGGTGGATTGTACCGTGACTAGCTGGTAGGAGAACCCAGAGATCACTGTCTCAGGTCTTCAGATCATAGGAATAGGATAAGGAAATGTTTATTCAAATATTGCTAAGCTGTTGAAATTTGCATATATTCTTCAGCTATGTTTCTGATCAGAAGGAACATCTGTAACATATTCTCATGTCTCAAAGTGATGCTGTGAACTTTTTTCATTAATAATTATAATGAAATATTTCTTGTGCTAAAATATTTTTCATATGAATACTTTATCATGCCCCACCTGATAGCACAAACCTATTATCAAGGCTGTGGCTGGCAGTGTGCTGTGACAGTTCTCCCCTGGGGTCTAAGATGGAGCTTCTTTGTTATAGTGGAAGGTACTTATTGAACTTTTTCTCCTGTCTCTTGCTGTTCCTGTCTCTTTAATATATTCATCAATGAGACTTTGTTTTATATACATTTCTTTGTGTACCAGTCTTTTCCTGTGATCAAATAAAAATAGGTAATGTAGATAAATTACTACTAAATTAACATGAATCCCACCTCACTAATTTTTCTGTAATTATTAGATCATTGCCAAATATAAACATATTTAATTTCCTGACATGATAATCCGTTATGAAATACAAAATCTATAGGAAGCACCTTCTGAACACTTGATTATCTCAGCAACATGGATATTTTCACAACATCAAAATATAATTAGGTCTAGATTTGGCCAAATTCAGAAGGGTTTGGGAATCTGCTACCCCCTAATTAATGTCTAATTGTTGATAATTATGTTATTTAGTTTTGTGCACAATGCAATTTATTTATTTTTTTGCACCAGGGCCCATGCCAATTATACTTTGGCCATGACTGTCAAGGCTATCAACAAATTAAACACTGATTGCCAGGGCTGCTTGATAATGGTCTCCTGCCAATTTGCATAAAGTAACTAGGCTCTTAAACCAGAAAAATCAAGTCTGTGTTGAATGTTGGATCTCTCATGTCACTTCTACTTAACCACTAATGGCTAGCCAGGCCAGACATTAACTCAGAAGCTAGAGGTGGGTATCCATATAAGTTACAGATAGCGATTTCTTATTATGTTTAAAATATTTAGACAACATTTAAATGTTGTAGGGCCTAACAGAGGATTTAGCAAGACTTTTGCATTTAAACAGCTTTGTTTCTGCATTTGCTTATGGTTACCTTAGTGGAGCAAAATGGAGAAAATAAGATTTTTCTTTCCTTTGTTTTCCTGTTAAACAGCCACTTGTCACAAGCTGAAGCAATGTAAAATGAAGAGCATGCTTTGAAGGTTTTTTCTGTTTTATTGATGATTTCTTTTCTCATAAAAGACCTCTTAAAAATTGAAAATAATTTTAAATCCCTAAGGACTGACTTTACAATATAACCTAAGAGGATTTTTAACATTCTTGTTACAGAGACAACTTAGATAACTTTGAACATAGAAATTAAAACATAAAATCTGTTGTAAAAACCTTCCTATGATAATTACTCTACTTTAGCCTATAGCATCCCATAAAGATATGTCACTGAAAATATGTTACACATTACAGTGGTGATGTATAATACCGAGTTCCCTGATAAAATGAATCTTCAGAGTGAAGGTATTTGGGGTTATAATTCATGGGAACAATAGCTTTTAGTACTCTACAGTATATCACAAGAGTGACAACTCTGTGATGATATGTAATACATAAACTTCTTGGTCACATACGCCAATTTTTTTCTGACCTGAAGAATATTTTGTCTCTATTTAATAATAGTGTCATGATTCTTAGCACTGTAGAAAAAAGTAGATATAAGACTTGTACTTGAGGGTATATAACCAGCAATGTAGTTTCAATTAGAGGAAGCTATCAACATTTTCACTGCATATAGCTTTCCTGGTAAAAGAAATATTTCACTTGCTGAAGTAGAAGAACATTCATTAGCATGCCCTACAATGATCGTATATTAAACCTCAAATGAAAAATTTGAATTCTAAGCATAATATGGACCCGGTCATCAATACTATGTAGAAAGTCTAAAGTACATGCAAGGTTGTTCCTATTTACATTCCCCTAATGGTCTCACCTGGATGCCATAAATTATAGAAACTTACAAGTTGCTCTGTTATCCAGCTTCACTGTGAATTCTGGGACTCGCAGGTAGACATAGGCCCCCTTAACACATGGAATTTGTTAAATATCTGTATCAGTCAGCTTGGAATGCCACAATGAAATACCATAGACTGGGTGACTTAAACGACAGAAATTTATTTTCTCACTATTCTGGCGGTTGGAATGTCCATAATCAAGGAGACTGCAAATTTGGTTTCTGATGAGAGAGCTGGCTTCCTGGCTTTTAGACAGTCACCTTCTTGCTTGTGTCTTCACACGGCCTTTCCTCTGTGGGTATGTGGAGAGAGAGAGAGAGCTTTCTGGTGTCTTTTGTTATAAGGACACTAATTCTCTGGGATCAGTGCCCTGCCCATATGTTCTCCTATAGGTCCTATCTCCTTGATTACCTCCCGATAGGCTCTGTTTCCAAACACAGTTACTTCAGGGGTTAGAGCTTCAATACATGAATTGGGTGGGTAGAAGGACACAATTCAGTCCGTAGCAATATCCTTTGGTTATAAAAAAGAAAAAAACAACTTAAATTTTAATAATCTCAACACCCCCTGCTCCCACACAGACAAACAGAGTGTACTACAATGTTTCCCTCCATCACTGCTAACATAGTTACAACCATCAATATATACAGTCTCCTAGCATACATTCAGCTGAGAAAGGTTAGATTTTGCATGGGAACCTCAGCTTGGAGAAAAGAGAAAGCAAAATTGGAATATGTGGAGGCATTTTCTACCAGACTGTTGTTGAGATTACAGAAGTTAGATTTTGATGTGAACTATCTCATTCGATCACAGGTAAGTTTGACAGGCAAATGGACAACCTAGAATTGGAGTCTTTCCTCCATACAGGTACTTGAAAAGAAATATGTGTACATAGGCCTCTTGATAAAGGGGTAAATGGAACTGAAAAGCTCTTTGGAAACCAGATGAGAAGCTCCATCTGCAATCTCTGCGTATCTGCTGTATTGGCTTGCTTTTCTTCTATGCACATGGCCTTGTTTCCTGGCTTCAGCATCCACGTGGCCACTGTAAAGTGCTCATGTTCATATCATTTGACTTCTAGGTGTAGACAGTAGATCTAATTATTAACCCTGAATTCTAATCCTAAATTTTCAGAGAGAGAATCAGCCTGGCGTGAGTCAGAAGTTTATCCCTAGAAGGACTGACTATAGCCAGGGAGACAGGTCATAACGTTTATGAGGTTTCCTTAGAATCCCTCCTTCTGCATGTGAGTGTTGTTTGGATCCTAGCACAAGACCACCACCCTGTAAAACGGAGATGCTGACTCTCACGATAAAGAAGGCAAATTCTGGTATAAACCTTATATTGTGCTATAGTAGAAAGACTTTTTTTCTAGTTTCACTCTCGCTGGTCTAGGAGTTTGGAGATAACTTCCAGATTGCAGAAGCTACTTTAACCAGCAGATATATCTTGCACTTGAATTGTGTTATCTGCATGACTTAAATAATATGCTTTTAGTTATGATATACTCACTACCTCTGAAACTTAAATGGCTCTTTTTCTTTATGACGAAAAAGCTAAACTTGGACATTAGGAATACGGGGTAATTGGTTAAGAGTATTTTATATTTCAGCTTTGAAAAGTAGGGGTCATCACAGAAAAGGATTATAAAACCTTTTCTATACATCTAATGGAAAATGTTCAGTTTAAAGCTGGCCCTTAAAATGTTAAGAGAAATTGTCAGTGATAGCTCATAATGGCCATGGCCCTTACTGAAGACACATAAAAGGATTTATGAAGTAAAAGGCTTATAATCAGAGTCTAAAATAAAGAAGTCCACCACTTAAAGTTTCCAGTGTTTAAATTTATATTTTATTCTCATCTAAGTTATTTTGAAAAAGTATCTGAGCAGCTATTTATATTTCAAACTAAATTGGATTCATTTTATGTTATTGATAATTATTTGAGAAAACTTAACTTTGTTAATTTTGTGTCTGTTGGGCTGCACCTCACAAGCCTACAAGGCCCGTACTTGCCCAGCTTCAAGACTGAAGAAAGAGCCCGGAGTCAGCAAGAGAGACATCAATGGTTTAATGGATAGGGGCAGCTTACTAGTCTGCAGCAAGGTCCTGGAGGGACACCCCACTGTGTGTGGCTGACCGCAGTGAAGGACAGGGTGGCAGTTTTCATGCTGGGGGAGGGAAAGTTACCAGTTATAGGGGGAATTGATGTCAGGTTGGCTCATCGGTTACCGGGGAAACCAGCAGATGGGCACATCCCTCACTGCCCCTGTGATAAGCTATCTAGGTGGCTAAAGTTATACCAATCATTAGCTGGGTCCTGGGGCAACTATGTAAGAAGGTCAGTCAGGTGAGTAACGTGTAGGTGCTAAGTAGGCACTGGTCAGAGGATGTACAGAGAACAAGAGAACAACCATCTTGGTTGGCCTGACCATACAGCGTCTTTTTAAAAGATTCACCTCTTGGGCTTCCCTGGTGGCGCAGTGGTTGAGAGTCTGCCTGCCTGCCGATGCAGGGGACACGGGTTCGTGCCCCGGTCCGGGAAGATCCCACATGCCGCGGAGCGGCTGGGCCCGTGAGCCATGGCCGCTGAGCCTGCGCGTCTGGAACCTGTGCTTCGCAACGGGAGAGGCTACAACAGTGAGAGGCCCGCGTACCGCAAAAAAAATAGTTTCATCTCTTTTAAGAATTTAGTGTGCCTGTTACCTTTTGCTACCTGCAATTAACCACCAAATCTCAAAAAGCTTACAAAAAGAATCACTTATATCTCAGTCTATGGATCAGATGGTATTTGCCGATCGATACTTGCCTCAGTTCTCCCTCATATGACTCCCATATTCTGAAGGGACTGGCAAGCTGGCTAAAGCATATCTTTCTCATGGTGATGGTAGAAGGCAAGACGGCATGCCTAAAAGGGTAGGCACGTTCCATGTTTCAGCTTTCATCATACCTTCCACATTCCATTGGTCAAAGTGGTTCATGGCTAAGATGAATATCAATGGCACAGAAGAATATCCTCCTCATTTAGAAGTTGGGGAAATTGGGAACGTAGGGAGGACATGAATATTTGCTGAATAATAACCTACCACTTCTGGAATGAAAATTAATATAAAGTATAATGCGTGCATGTGTGTGTGTATATAGGGATTAGCCATTTCCACTCAACATATATAATGAGCACCGTCTGTTGAAAATATTTGTTAGTTGTTCCAAATAATTTTGTGAACAGGAGACTGTAATTGAGCTCATTTGAAATTGAAGGTTATTAGCAGGCACATTAAAAAATACATGTAACATTTCTTAATTATTTTTGTGATAAATGCTGTATTTAGAAAAAAGTATATAATATAATGACAGTTAATGAAAGGGCCTAATAAACTCTAAGGAGTCAAAACAAGCTTCCTTGGGGAAGTGACATTTAAATGACACTAAAGGAGCAAATTAATCAGGAAAAGATGTAGAAAAAAAAAGAGTTCCAGGAAAAAGTGTCATGTATGAAGGTCTTGGGGCAGAAAAAAGAAAAAAGAAACTTAAGGCCAGTGTGGAGATAGAGGGTTATAAAATATTAAATGATGGAGTGGTCAGAGCAAAAGAATCCTTTGACAATGTTAAACTTTTAGAATCTATTCTAGAATCAATGAGAAACCATTAATGGATTTTAGGATTAAACCATAAAATCAGATTTGCATTTGTAAAAGGTCATAGTCATAAAAGGTCATAGTAGCTGCAGGATGAGGACTGGATTAGATCACACTCTAAAATTTGAAGAAAATGAGAATTTCTTATACACTATTGCTAGGATTATAAATATGAAATTGGTACAGATCCTTCAGAAAAATATTTGGCACCCTTTAGTAAAGCAGAAGACTTATATCTCCAAAGACACAGTGCTTCAACTCAAGTATTTGAAGAAACCCTTATAATGTGTACATCAAAAGACATATATAGAAATGTTCATTGAAATGACATTTATAAATATTAATTCATTAATCTATTAATTTTTAAAAAGCAACAACCTCCAAAAGTGCCAACATTAAAATTTTTAAATAATTTGTGTTATATTTATATACAATGAATATTATATAACAGTTTTACATAATATATATGCATATCAGGAATATAATGTCAGTTGAAAAAGGCAAGTCATAGAATAATACTTACAGTATTATTTTATATTTAAGCACAGGAAAAATAAACAATATATTTTAGAGATAAAGACAGAAATGATGATCTTTTAAGGACGGCATGAGAACAAATGTTAAAGCTAAAAGTTGGGTAAGTGGTCATGGCCAAGTAAAGACAAAATTGAATAGGATCAGGGAAAAGCATATAGAGGTTTTCTTAAACCAGCTGATGGAGAAATGAGCAATTTAGTATTTTAGCTTTATATATTTTATAGCCTTTTATATTATCTTATAATTACTAAATGTTTAATAAAACATTATAAAATAGATTATAGAAGGTTCACAGTATATAGAGACCATTTTTAAGATTATTAGAATAATCAGGAAAAATATAGTGAATTGCTCTAGGGTGAAGCAAATGAGATAAAGGAAGGTCATGAAGACCTAGGAGAAGGATGCTGTGAGACATGGAAAAACTGAGCATTTTCCATTGTGACCTTTGCATATACTTGATTTTTCAGCTCTTCCTCGCATGTCCTCTTCCACATAAATTATCTGCTGTCTCTTCACCACTCTTGATACAAACCAGCTTGTTCAATGGCTGCTAATCCTTATGAAAAGATTATCTATTCCTGAAAGTAGCCCAATACAACTTTCCACCCTCTTCCCCAAGTTTGAATGCCCCTTTGAAGCCTTCTCTTACCTATCATTTTTGTTGATAGATTCTTATGCTAAAAATTCTTGGTTGGTTTTCTTCCACAATGTGATCACCCGATATATAGAATGGGAGTTGAGATAGATTATTTTTTTCATTCTGAGATATATTGAGTTTGACTTGCCTGTGAGACATCCAAGTGGGAATATTGAGGAGAGTATTAGATATATTGTCTAAAGCTCAGAGGAAAGTCTAAGTTGAAAGGGAAGAAATTGCTTCTAGCATTAGCCCTCAGAATAGATGAAATTGCATAGGGAGGGGACAGTGAGAAAAGCATCTGAGATTAAGTGCTGATGAGCTCAGCATTTATATGTTGGAGGGAGAAGGAAAAGCTGGCAACAGAGGGCAGTGAAGAGGAGCCAGAAGGTATGAGGGAAAATAGGAGAGGGTGGTGTCTTAGGTTATATCTTTAGAAGCTGACCTTAAGATGTTCTAGTGATTTATTAGAAAAGTGATCCTGGAGAAACTGGTGAGGAAGTAGGAGCCAAGTGTACAATTTCAGGCAGTCTCACTATAGCCTGAATCCTTAGGAAAGATCTGAAGGTGAATTGCTCCTCAGAATTTTTCCCTACTCAATGCAAATAAGTTGGGCTTTTATACTTCCACAGGGTATTTGCCAAACTCTGTTCCATGAGGTCATTAACTCCCAGGTACTTCCTGTTCTTTGCAAAAGAGCCCTAATTGCCTGCAAGTGGCCTCAAATTATAATTGCATGTGAAGGAAGTTAGAAACAAGAATAATAGGAAAGGAGAGATGGTAAACAGAAATGATAAAAGCCATCAAAAGGAATCTGGGGGCTTCCCTGGTGGCACAGTGGTTGAGAGTCCGCCTGCCGATGCAGGGGACGCGGGTTTGTGCCCCGGTCCGGGAGGATCCCACATGCCGCGGAGCGGCTGGGCCTGTGAGCCATGGCTGCTGAGCCTGCGCGTCCAGAGCCTGTGCTCTGCAACTGGAGAGGCCACAACAGTGAGAGGCCCGCGTATCACAAAAAAAAAAAAAAAAAAAGAAGGAATCTGGGTGTAGCACTTACATGTGTTTGCTAAATATGAAAACATAGAATCCAAAAGGAGAGTTTCAAGACGTGGTAGATTTTCCTAAAAGCTCTTGCGAGTTTAAGGTAAACTCTGAAAAACTAGTATTTATTAGATTTAGTCCCAAGACCATGCTTAAAATTAGGCTTGATTATATGAAAATGTCATATAAGGAGCTTCGACTTTATCCTTTGGGCAGTATGAAGCCACTGAATGGTTTTGAGAAGGAGCAAAACAAAGTCCTATAGATAATTATCTCAATAAGGGCAGTGTAAGAACAGACTTGAGGATGTTCAACTGAAGCCTAGGTAACCATTTTAAAAGCTGTTGCAAAAGTTCAAGTAAGAGATTATAGAGGCTTAGGGAAAGTAGTAATTGACAGAAGTTGCTTTTTTATTTAAGAAATATTCAAGAGTAAATAGAGACTTATAGTTCCATGATGAAAAACTGTCATGGATGGCTACAGGTTTCTGTATTTGGTTACTGAGTTAATAGAGGAATATGAGGATGCTGAAAACAGTCCCTTTCAGCATTAATAGGTTGTATAACAGGTGTCTCTGGAACATTCCTGCTGAGCCTATCTATCAGGCAGTTGAATATAAAAGTCTGAAGTTTGGAAGGAACATCAGGATACCAGATAGGAATTTGTACATTGTTATCATAGTTAATATGAGTGGATAAGAAGTTCTGGGAAAAGTTTGTAGGATAAGAAAAGAAATAAGGCAATGGAATCCTGGGTAATGGAATGCTTAAAGAATAAGGAAGCCATATTAGATGTTAATTGACCAACTCTTTCAGGTTAGGTAATATCTTTGTGATTTAACTGCTTGTCTGGTCTCTTTATTGTCATCTCTATTCAGATGATAGTTAGAGATGCCTTTCTTAATCACTCCATGTAAAATATCTCTCCTCTACATTACCTCCAACCCTATTTTATTCTGTCTCCTTACCTGCTTTTTATTTCATGGTACATGCAACTAGCTGGCATTATATCATAAATTCAAGGGGATATTTATTTTGTATCTTCTCCAGTAGAATTAAAGTTCCATGAAGAAAGAGTCCCCTCCCACCACCACTACCAAATATACCCCATGTTTTTATTTATTTAGTTATTTATTTTTGGCTGCCTTGGGTCTTCATTGCTGCACGCGGGCTTTCTCTAGTTGCTGCAAGTGAGGGCTACTCTTCGTTGCGGTGTGCGGGCTTCCCATTGCGGTGGCTTCTCTTGTTGTGGAGCACAGGCTCTTGGCACACAGGCTTCTGTAGTTGTGGCATGAGGCTCAGTAGTTGTGGTGCACAGGCTTAGTTGCATCGCAGTATATGGGATCTTCCCAGACCAGGGCTCGAACCCGTGTCCCCTGCATTGGCAGGCGGATAACCACTGCGCCATCCAGGGAAGCCCCTCCCCCGGTTTTAGAACACTACTTGGAACATGAAAAAGACTCATTCATTCTTAAATGAATAGATGAATGACTGATACATACAACAGGCTTAAGGGGTGATTATTTTATCGACTCTTATTTTCGTTTTCTTTTTTAGTTAATTAATTATTTTGGCTGCACCCTGTGGCTTGCAGGATCCTAATTCTGTGACCAGGGATCAAACCCACACCCTCAGCAGTGAAAGTACGAGTCCTAACCACTAGACCGCCAGGGCGTTCACTCTTTTCATTTTAAGCAATACTGTTTGTAGAATCTAATTCTCTTTGTCTATTGCAAATCTATAAAAAAAATTAAGCAAAATTGATTCTCCAATTATAATACAAACTCTTGAATTATTCTGAAGAAGCCAGAACTACTATTTTAGTCCCAATGAACAAAGTTGCTTTCTTCTATAATCTTTCTTTAGTTAGACTGTATCCCTTAAGCCAAGCTAGTCACAGCAATGATTCCTCAAACATTTACTTGGTAATTAATCTGTGTCCAGATTCCATGCTCATTTTAGCTTAGCAATGATATGCTTGGGATTAATTTATTGATACATCATCTCAATCTGAAAATCATTCACTCTATTGTGGTAAATTAGTATATTTCTCCATGATATTAAGGTGCTGCTAGAGCAAAGACAGTACAGACATTCTATAAGGGCCAAATTCTAATCAGTCTTACTTTGAGGCATATTTTTACATATTGTCCCAGCTTAGGGACAATATGTAAATAGTGTGCTTTTGTAATTATTACACACACTCAAATAGACCTGAAGGATGTTAAGAGTCCAGGTATAGTTCATAATTTTCTTTTTATCTTCCCAGCATTCATTTCCTTTTTTAAAAAAACAATACTATCTCAATATTCCCCCTTGGGTAATTAAACTTGTCAACCTTTTCATGCAACCTTACAAATAAGGTCATGCGCACACTCTCCTCTGATGATCACATGGCTATCTCTCTCCAGAACTTGAATTGTGAACTGAAAAACATTTAAACAAAAATATCGGGAACAATGGGGTTATACTGATGAGATTGCCCATTAGTTCCTCCCATCATGATACCAGAAACTTTTTGGGATCTTGTCCTTCTTGATCTTCAGTCTTTCCTGGGATTCTGGAAGCTACTCCATGTCCTTGTAATAAACTCATGTTATGTTTTATTAACCCAGAGTCGTGTTTCCTTTGCTTGTAGTCAGAGAACAACAACAAATACAGAGGCCCTATTTATGATTCTTTTAGTGCCCACAACTTGAGTAACATGTATGTGATCTGGTAGCAGAAAGGAAATAAAAGTGTAGTTTCATGGCATTACCTAAGTCCTATTTTTTTTTTTTTTTATTTGGCTACGTCAGGTCTTAATTGTGGCTTGTGGAATTTTCACTGCAGTATGCCGGATCTTTTAGTTGCGTGTGTGGACTTCTTAGTTGCAGCATGTAGACTCTTAGTTGTGACATGCATGCGGGATCTAGTTCCCTGACCAGGGATTGAACCTGGGCCCCCTGTGTTGGGAAAACGGAGTATTACCCACTGGACCACCAAGGAAATCCCCCTAAGTCCTATTTATTACTTTCTGGAATTTGTATTGTTAATGGGCTTTAAAAATATTCAGTTATACAAAGGTATCCAGCAGATTTGCCCTTGGTGATTCGAGATGCCATGAATGATAACCTCACATGTAGTAAAAGTTTCTTTTTCTAAATTCAGCTAAAATACTTCATTATAGGCAAGCCTGTTATTAGAGCTTCACATATGACAAACAGCTTTCTTTAGCCTCTCTTTCCCTTTCCACTGTCCATCATCCTAGCCTTGGAGATCAGCGCTCTACTCCTTTGAATGCATTAGTAATTCATGAATAATGACATAAAAGCTCTCGAAAGAGAGTCTTTTATTATACTTTTCTAACAACCATTAATATCTATAACACTTAGCGGTTTTTTAATTTTCTTTTATAAAAAGACAAGATGTAACTACATGAAAAAATGGCATGGGGTCCAAAACTATTACCAGTTTCATTAGTGAGGGTAAGAAAGGAAAAAATAGAAAAATGAGCTATACTCTTATCAGACATAAGAATCTTTGATAAAAAAATATAAAACAGTTTTTTGGAGGTGAGAAGGTCATTGAATTTATAAAACATTAATTACAACAAAAAACACACCATATCAAAAAAGGATTTTTTTTCCATCTAAATCTTGTGGGGATTCTGCAAGAAATTAAAAACTTTAAATTTATCTTAGCTAAAATTTTGAAGTTAGTGTAAGTATTAACAAAGTTATATATTTTCATAATATTCTTGACAAAGCATTGTCCAAGAAAAAATATGGAATAAAAATTACTAGTTAATCAAAAAAACAATTTTGGAATATTTGTGAATAATTTCAGCAAGAATATTAAGAAACAAAATATTATCTGAATCTAAATGAGAGGCTATCATAATTGAAAACAAAAATGATCACAAGTGTGAGAGTTATAGAGAGTCATATATAACATAATTAGGATTATTTTACCTGTTTATATGTTGCTTTCTTTTCTTGAATTTAAGAAAAATAGAAAATTCAAACACAACACTTAAACTTTTTTGTGTTTCTCTTAGATTTTTGTAGTAAAATTAAACTGAGAATAAAATCTGTTTAGTTTGGAATAAAATCTAGATTTAAGAGCTAAATTGCATACCATTAAGTTCTCCACCATATAAGATGTTTTACTTTGTTTTTGTTTTTTTTCCTAATTGAATATGAATCTTACAAAAGAGCCACAGCAATACCATTAATAACTTTCTTTCAGGTTTTTTCCACTCAGGTAGACTTCATCTCCTTTACTTACCTGAGTGTTTACTAAAGAAGATTTATTAAAACCCAAATTTTGTTGTTTATTGTGAATTCTAGCTTCTTTTTTGATCTTTACATAAAAGGATCATAAATCCATTTACAAGGGGAGAAGGCAACATAAGTAGTTACAGAATGACCTGCATTATAATAAGTGTAATAAGTCAATGTAATAAGCACTGACTTAATTCTGTTTATGACTCCATTAGAGTAGCCCTGAGTATGCTTAGAGAATGCAAAAGCATATGATTTGTCCATCTAGACTATTGCACTTTTCCAATGAGGGAAAGATCTTCAGATACTCTATCACATAAACTCATTTATTTCCAAATGCCTCCAAAATTTAGAAGACAGGACAGGTAGGAATGTCCTCATTTACAAATAAGAAATCCAGAGGTTTAAAAAGTGACTTGATTTTGATGGGTGACAGACTACTATAATACCAAATATATATCCCAAATCTCTCTGCTCTAAACTCTCTCAGATACAATTAAAGAGCAATCTAATCAAATAAAAATGAGCAAATCAATCAATCTGTATTTTCTAAATGCACATTGTCTGCTATTTTTTCCAATAGATGATAATTGTAGAAGAGATTTTGCATTGTATCATAACCTACTGGGGATATATTTTATTATTAGCAGACTTACATGGGGAAAAAACAAAGAGGATATATGCAGTGTATGGAGTAATAGGTTAATGGTTGAAATATGTGAATCTCCTTGAAAGAGTGTAGAGTGTAGAATAGCTATCATAACATCCATGAATGTATATACAGATAATGTAAAAAAATTTAATGTTTATGCCAAACATATTCTTGCCTCCTTTGTCATAGATTAGGTAACCAAAGGTGTGTGGGTTTATCTCTGGACTTTCTATCCTGTTCCTTTGATCTATATTTCTGTTTTTGTGCAAGTACCTTACTGTTTCGATTACTGTAGCTTTGTAGTATAGTCTGAAGTCAGAGAGCCTGATTCCTCCAGCTCCGTTTTTCTTGCTTTGGCTATTCATGGTCTTTTGTGTTTCCATACAAATTGTAAAATGTTTTATTCTAATTCTGTGAAAAATGTCATTGGTAATTTGATAGGGATTGCATTGAATCTGTAGATTGCTTTGTGTATTATAGTCATTTTCACAATATTGATTCTTCCGATCCAAGAATATGGTATATCTCTCCATCTGTTTGCATCATCTTTTATTTCTTTTAGTATGCCCAATGACCTAAGGTTTAAAATAAATTTCCTATCATAACATACTTTTTAAGAAGCAGTGGTCATTATGAGCCTTATGTTTAAAGGCTATTTTCTGAGAGATTATAAAAAAAGAGACATGTCATTTAAATAGTTGTAAACCTCCGGGTCCTCCTGGCTTTTGATAACTATGAAAAAGCACACAAGTATGATAACAACAATGAAGAATGTATAGTTTTCACATAAAGGACTTGTCTGCCCCATCTACTTAGCTCATTATGTTGTTCTAATCTTCAGTGTATACACAATCATTACCTGCTCCTCCAAACCTTTCTGGGCATTGCAATAACCAGCACAGCACTTTGAATTCTCAAAAGTTATGTTAAAAAATTTTTTCTTCTCCTGGGTTTTCATCAAATACCATATATGATAGCTGCTTTATGTATTTAATTTTTTTCCAGGGACAAGAGTTAGGTTAATCTTTGTGAGTTTAAGGCACTTCATTATTTGTACGTGCAAGGCTTCCTTATTCTATACGGTGTCACACATGTGCTGTCCTATTGGGCTAACCCCAATACTTTATTTTCCTTCTCTTTCTAAGAATCCACTTAAAAGTAGTTGCTAATATGTTAGATATGTTGGAATCTCGTATATATGTACATATTTGCCTTTGTATGTATATTTGCAAAGACAAATAGTACTGTGTTATAATTTGTCTTTAAAATTCCATATTTTACAACCTTATTACATGCCATAAAATTAACCTATTCTCACTGTGCAATTCAGTGAATTTTATTGTATTAATTGAGTTATGCACCCATTACCACAATTTAATTTTAGAACATTTCTTTCAGACCTCAAAGAAATAGTGTGCTTATTTACAGTCACTCCTCATTTCTACCCCCAGCCCTCAGCAACCACTGATTTAATTTGTGTCTCTATGTGTTTACATATTGGGGGATTTTTATAGAAATAAATTCTGTGATATGATTTTAAGGAACAATTTTGCTACATAGCATGCATGCATTTATAACATTTATCAGTTATCTTATATATGGACACCAAAGCTACCTCTAATCCAGTGCCTTCTACCCCAAACATTGCTACATAAACACTTCTTCAGGAGCCTAAGCTCAAGCATTTCTGAAGAACACACAGAAGGTTTCTTGGTCATGAGGTGTATGTATACGTAATTTTACTAAAGATCAGCAAATTTTATACGAAAAAACTACATCAGTATGCATATCAGCCAGCAGTTGATGAAGCTAACTGGTTTCAAACATTACCAAAATTTGGTAGTACTGGATTTTTTTAAATTATTGGAGATTTGATCAGTATAGTATTATTGTTTTAGTTCTCAGTTGTTTCATTATCGGTGGACTGAATATCCCTTTGTACGCTTATTAGCCATTCAGGCTTCTCCTTCAGTGAATTTCAAAGTAACACTTTTCTTCCATTTTGCTATTGCATTTTCTATCCCTAAATGCTATTGCATTTCTATTATGTTGCAAAAGTACCTTGTATATTCTAGTATTCATTCATGCTTTGTCTAATAGCTTCTCCCAGCTTATCACTGTTAATATTATCTACCACAAGTATAACTGAACAAAAATCAATTAGTATTCATGTCTTTCTATATGTCTTTTACACAAAATTGTGTAAGCATGGCTATGAGCAAACAATTAACAAAGGCAGTTCTTTTACACACTTAGAAAAATACTTAAATCTCAAAGAGTCAGCAGATAATTCTCCCAAGTAGAGAATTGTAGAAAACGAGTCACTTTGTTCCAGAACTAAGAAAATATGTAGACTGAGTAAAGAAACTGAGTCTATCAAGATAATAAAAAAAGTGAATGGTGCTATAAGTAGAGATAAATGCATAATTTTACTTAATTTGACATAGCAATTTGGAATTCTTTTGAAAGTGGAAATAATAGCAGTTAATGCTGTCAACTTTTCATTTGTGTTTTACCTACAAAACAATTTCTGCAAATAGTGTAATTGTTTGATGTATTTCCTTGGATTATGGAAGAACTGGGAAGAAGAGTGATTCTAGGACAAAAGTTCAATAGAAAACTTCTGGGAAAAAAAAAAGTCCAAACATTATTGAACTTTAGAATCAATTTATATTGACAAAAGGAAAGTTCATATTCTACTTAGCATGAAGCTGCTCATTCCATCCGATTAAAAGCTACCTATTATATTTGCCACCAAATAAAGCAACGATTTCAGATGTTCCAGCCAGTCAGTCATAAAGTATTTATTGAGTACTCATTAAATACATTGACGTTAGTTTCAGGATAGAAAGATCTTTTTTTAAACTTCAGCATTTCAGTAAAAAATTCATGAACCTACACAGACTGGCAATTCTTGAAATAGTTTGGTGTTGAAAGCTATCCAGAGAGAGATCAATGTCTTATAATAAAATAAGTCATAGAATTATTCCTTTTAATCATTTGTGCCACATACAATTTTACTGCCTTTAGTATTATCCTGACTTGAAATTATACTAGATGGTTTGATTTTTATAACTGAATTAAACAGGGTACATGATAGTTGATGTTTGAAGGATACTATTAACTATAGCTACAATATTAATGTATCCAAAATTTTATGTATATAATATACAGCCCACATTGTTTATTCTTTTTTAATTAAATTGAATGTTTTCTTAATAGCTGTGTTGTAAAGACTGAAAAAACAATTATATTATACATATCACCTCTTTACTTTAGTACTACAGTCTTGCTTATCAGTAAATTATCATTAAAATTTAGGAGTCTAGGAAGATAAACCTCCAAATCTGACTAGTGACCTGAAGCCAATAAAAATTCACTAATATATAGTTCAGCACATTTTGTCTGGAGAATATTTAAAGCGATTTCTATTGAAAGAGGATTTATATATAACAAAAGAATAAATGCTAAATTAATTATAACTTTGAATTGTTGCAAAATGTCCTACCATTGATGAATATATATCATATCAGCTATTTTCAGATTCTTTGTTTCAAGAAAATTAATGGGTCTAGAGAATACCCAAATGTGGGTATACAAAATTATGAAAGAAATGGAAAATCACCATGTCAAGAACATCTTAAAATAGGGACAGGAAGATAAGAGTCAGCTGCCTGGATAAGAAAAAAATAAATTAGTATTTATTGATCTTCAAGCATTATCACTTCCTAGATCTAGGTATTCCATATACATTATCCTACTATTTTTCACCAAACTAAAAGATAAATATTATTATTACATTCTAAATATGTAGGAACAAATGGAGGCTCAGAGAAAATTTAGTACTAAAACAAAGCTAAATATGTAGTAACCAGCCAAAATCTGTGTGTTTCTAACACTGCTTTTTCCTCTACACCCATGTATATAAAAGGATGAATGGTGAGATCTGGAAAGCTTGAGAGAAATCACTGCAATACTAATGAAAAATATAAATTATTTAGTGAATAACCACAGTTTTAATACTTGCAGCATAAGTAGTGACTATTATAGCAGTAGTAGTACTAGTAATAGCAATAATAGTAAAGATGTATGGTGGCAGTGGTGGTAAAAATAATCATAATAGGTAGTACTGATTGTATTCAGATTAATATGTATTCAGATTAAATATGAATACATATATTCAGATTAAATAAAATGCGTCAACATGTATTCAGATTAAATAAAATGCAGTTTTATTCGGTGATAAGTTTAATTCACGTGGGGAATATTTTGACCAATTTTCCTGGAGTTTTGTAAGTTTAAAATGAACATTATATCCAGATATTAATATAAATTTTAATATTAGTTAATGCATGTATTATTATAAATTCAGTATCTATTTCAAAGAAAAAATAATGAAGAGCATTACTTCTGCTAGAGTCTAAATTAAAATGATAGTCTTGTATTTACTTTTTTTAATATATGAATTTCTATCAGCTTTCTTAATAAAGAAGGCAACTGAATTTCCTTATCTCAGGAAACTATTTTCAAATAAGCAATTTGTATTGAATGAGGAATGCACTGTCTTGTATATCCCATTTTTATAATATAGAGATATTACTTTTTGTATACTTACCCTGAGAAACACAGAGTTCCAAAATAAATCTTTGAATATAAAATATAGTTTTGTCCTTGTAAAATTTCATAGTAAGCATTTTATTATATTTGGCCTGGAAATTATCATTTTCAACATTTGTATACTTCATATTCAACATATATTTATGTAGGGATTTCTTCTTTATTTTTGTTATTACAGTCTCTAATGTTTATTCACCAGAACAAAGTCAAGGAAATTAATCGTATTGAAGACTAATTTTAAGTGCTTGACAAAGTTTGCTAATAATTATTCATTAAGGAAACATACAAGATAGGAGATCAGCTATCCCCTGGGCTGTAGGAATAAAATTTAATGATCTCTCTGCTTTGGGGGAACTATAATTGTGTCATTACAGGTAATTGATTAAAGTCACTTAGTGGCTTCAACTTAAATATAGCATACATCACTGATTTTCATAACCCCTCAGTTTAACATCCCCTTTCTTGTAAAACAAAAAAAAAGTACTCTGATTTCAGAGCGCTTGACCCTTTTTCAACATAGCATGTGTGCTTTCAGTTCTACCAGTAGACTCCATCTTTCTTAAACCACGCAGCACATTCCATCCGATCTGATACAAGGATTTGTCCAGAAACCCTCTCATGAGCTTGCTGATGAAGCAATATTTGTAGAAAACTTCTGGAATCATTTTGGAGAGACGCTTTATCTCTCTAGATGGCGAAAATGTAGTTGTGAGCTCTGAAATCACTACTGCCATTTAACTGGAATAGTGAGAGTCATTGGTGACCCTGACAAGCAGTTTAAGTAATTATGGTGACAAAATCTTCATCAGCAGAAAAGAGGAAGAAAAAAGTAGAGATATCTCCAACTGCCTTCCCAAATATCTAATATATTTTCAGTTAATTCTTTCGGATTTTCCCAGTTTAACGTATCGTGTAAAAATTGTGGGTTGTGCTTTCTCTTATTTATGTTTCTTGATCCATACTGCATTGGTTAAAGTTTTCAGACAAATGTTAAATTTAATGGTAAATGGGACATCTTTAGTTAGCTTCTGAAATTAAAGTGGATGCCTCTTCTGTGTCAGTATTCCTCAGTACAGTAGTTTTTATTTTAAGATTAATGTTCTTTATCATATAAAGGAAGAATTCTTATATTCTAGCTTATTAAGTTTTTATTGGTAATACTGAATTTAATTTTAATATCTTTTCAGTTTTTAAACTTCCCATAAGGCTTTTCTCCTTTGATCGATCCATGCATTGTTGTGATAAGTTATGTTAATAGGTTTCCTAATATTAAGCTATCTTTTTACTTATTCACTTATTCAAGTGAACAACCTAAAGCACTTGGCCTCATGGAGCTTACAACATAGTGGTGAAGAGGCCATATAAGTAAGTAATGAATATGCCGGATGATAATTGCTATGGAGAAAAACAAGGCATAATAAGAGAAATATAAAGAAAATCGTAGCTATTTCATACAAGGTGACTAGAGATATGAATGAAGAGAAGGAGCAAGAAATGTGGGTACATGGTGCAAGAAAATTCAAGACAGAGAGAGAAGCAAGTTGAAATGTCCTAACAAAGGCACATGCATGGCTTGTTAGTGAAACAGAAGTGAGAACAGAATTACTGTAGCCTGCTCAGCAAGGGAGTGGGGCAGGAGAAGAGGTCTGGGAGATGGAATGGAGTGGTACAGGTCACATAGGTCCTTGTGAGCCACTGGAGAATTTCTGCTTTTATTCTAAATGAGTTAGAAACCATTGAACTGACGAATGACAATCTAACCTATATTTAGATTATTCTGACTGTTGTACACGCTCTAGAGGCAAGGGATGAAGCATGAGGGCCAGTTAATAAAAAATAATAGGGGTGAGATATGGGAGTATCTTGGAACAGAGTGGTGATTGAAGAGATATGAGAAAGGGTCAGAATTCAGATGCATTTTGCAAGTAGACCAGACATGACCTTTTGATAAATATGAGATGTGAGAGAACTAGAAGAGTCAAAGATGATACCATCATTTTTGCTTGAGCAATTGATGGAATGGAGATTAACCAACAAAGAAGGGGAAAACTTGAAGGAGGAGCAGATATTTGGAGAAAAATAAGAGTTTTGTTATGGACATTATTAGTTTAAGATGACTCAGAAATATGAGAGGAGTTGTCAATTAAATATTTACATATATGATACAAAAATAACCCTGGAATAAACTCCACTTGCTGATTGCACATAACTGTTTTACTTAGTGCCTTATTTAATGTAGTGGTATTTTATTTCCAATTTCAAATTCTGTATTCCTAAATACAGATATTATTTCATATGCATTTTATCAGTCAGAATATTATTTTGTTTCTTTTTACCTCATTTGCTATTTAGGGTATACCAAGGACCTGGAACAATTATAGATCCAAATATGTACTAGCCCAATATTACAGAAGATTTTGGAGTTTGATTGGTTATTAAAATAGGCAGAGTGGCTGTCCTATGAGCTTTATTTAGGGACCTAAGCTCCTTCTATCTTGTGGCTGCATGAGTCATCATTCAGTCCTTATCAAACTTCACAAACTAGACGAGGAAGGGAAAAGCAAATTGAGGAAGCCCATAGATACTTTCATGGGCCAAGCCTAGGTAGAACTCAATTACATGGCCACACCTAACACCAAGTGAGAAAATTAGTTTATCAATTTAATGATCAGAAGTGAAAGAAATGTTAGGTCATTCTCCTGGTTTCCTTAACAATAAAAAATCTTCACAAATCAGTGAAATTTATTTAAAATATGACCAAGCGTTTACTGCCTGTGCTGGATTGCAAGAAAAGAATGTGAAGAACTTTGAATACAACTGCATATTAAACTCATCAAAAGCAAGTGGATCAGGACTTCCCTGGTGGCGCAGTCGTTGGCAGTCTGCTTGCTAATGCAGGGGACACGGGTTCGAGCCCTGGTCTGGGAGGATCCCACATGCCGCGGAGCAACTAGGCCCGTGAGCCACAACTACTGAGCCTGCGCGTCTGGAGCTGTGCTCCGCAACAAGAGAGGCCGCGATAGTGAGAGGCCCGCGCACTGCGATGAAGAGTGGCCCCCGCTTGCCACAACTAGAGAGAGCCCTCACACAGAAACGAAGACCCAATACAGAAAAAATAAAATAAATTAATTAATAAACTCCTACCCCCAACATCTTATAAAAAAAAAGAGCAGTGAGATCTTACTGGGTACTTTTCCCCAAAATATATTTTAATGCAACTATCAAGTCATTATGAATCTCACTTTCTTTTTGCAATTAGCTTGAAATGTGTAAAAATAAAAATTGTGTTGACACAAATTATACAACTTTTGATGCTGTATTGTGTCTGAATACCTTGGGCTGATTTTATCTAAAAGTTTCGCAGAAAGTCACTACGTTTTCCTCCTGACAAAGTGAGAATATAAGTTCATACCAGGGTATTTTGCCATCTCCTCAGGTACTTTAAGACATCAGTGATGAAAAATCAGGGTTTTCTCATTATTAAATATTACCAAAATTCATTCAAACAGAATAATGTTTAGAGGATGCTAAAGACAATATATACTTTTGGGTATATATTATTGTTTGAGAGATATAAGCTGAAGACTGACTTTCTTTTCAGTGTTGCATTACATATGTCGTGCTAAGTATTGACATATTGGGTGACTTACTTTCTCAGTAACTGGACACACATATCTGTTTTAGTGCTACAATTATGATGAAGAAATTATTTCAAAATACGAGTACTATCATTTTGTGCAAATTTACACAAAACATGCACATGCATGCACCCACACACACACACTCTAAAAGAACTGTCAACTGTTTTTGTTTATTCCTGTTTATTGTTCTGTTTATTCCTCTTTTATACACTTTATAGCATCTCCTGGCAGATTAATTGGAAGCTTAATGGAACCACTTCCATCTGACTAGATTAGCTTGCAGTGTTTATATTTCTGTAGTGTAATGTTTACTTTCTTAATTTATGTAATTAACTTAGATGGGATGCTTGCATACTACTTTAGAGATGTTATGGATTAATTACTTATTTAATTAGTTATAACTCAGATAAGATGAAAAGTGCCATAAAAATTTTAAACGCTTCTATTATAAAAACGTCTTGCGTAGCTGTAATTATAAAAATAGAAAATAGAGGACAATAATAGTAATGACACAAGTATATTAAATTTTACATCTTAGGATATTGAAAGAAAAATGGCAGGAGAAAAAGTGATTGTATTTCTATCGTTCCTGATTAAATTCCTAAGTTTTTCTGTGTTTTTACATGAAAATAAACAGTAAAATGTGTATTTTGGCTAATAAAATGTATTCATTTAAAAAATGAATGCATTTAATTAACTCTTTATGATTCATAACTTATAAACTTGAGTTTCCAAATTATTATAACTATATTGCCTCTTGTGAAGCATGGTATTGATTTTCTAATAGGTATGAATAATGACATAGTACCTCAACATTTTATAATAGCAACTGCGGTTTGAAGATTGTAGCTATTTTGCCAAATTTTTAATTATTTCTGAGCAATTTCAATAAAATCTGCCAACAAAGAATTAAAAAATAATATATTCATTTTAGTGTCTTACATGCCTCAATGCATTATTCATTTGTTTTTGAACATGAAGTTTATAATCACATTTGTAAAATATTGTTAAAATTAATAATTTGCATAACCGTTGAGGGAAAATTCTGTTTCAAAGATATAGGTGGCTTTATTAATGAAGTGGGATCAGTTGTTTATAGATACATAGAAGGTTAAAATGTGACCTACTTTTAACAAATAATTTTTTCTTGTTACAAACATGTAGTCTACTGTCTCTTATCTACTTCTTTTCTGTAAAGAAAACAAGTGGGTGTTTTTCTAAAATGCCCTCCTGTTCGCTATAATGTCTATTTCATATTATAGAATATTCCACAGGGTAGCACCTTCATTGTATACCTGGTAATTTTACCCTGGTGAAGGATTGCAACTTTCCATTCTGGTGGCTGTAGTTTGCCTTCTGCTTGCCAGTTTGTAATTTTTAGTTATATAAGTCAAAATCACCCTAGATAGCTGTTTATCCCTCTCCCCACTAGGAACATTATGATCTATTAACCATCACCATAGATTCCTGTAGTTCAAAGCACTTTGATTGCCATTCTGCCCATGATGCCCATTAGGGTAATTAAGTCCACCTATATCTGATAGATAAGTAGCACCATATGATCACTAGGGAGATCAAAACAGAGGAGGAAAAGCCAGTGCAAAGATACATTTATTAAGTTGACTGCCACACTAGGTAACTGGGATGAGTTCCACAGGGACCTTCTGATGAGCCAAATATAATGAAATCTCAAAAGGTAGTAAAAAATTGCATTTCGGGTTTCTATTTTTATGCCCCAGGGAGAAATTAACTGTTCAAATACTCCTGGTGTCGTCTGTAGGGTTTCCTATATTTCTATTGTGCTTGATAAGGAGACTCCACTATGGTCCTACAAAGTCGTTTTATGATGGTTGCTCCAAGCAGCCCCATCTAGTCTTGAATTTCCGGTACTAATGAAACTAGCATTCCACTCTGGGCCACAATGAAGCTTTAGTCTCTCAGCCAACTTCGTTAATTAATGGCATCAGATACATGGCGCAGTGCAAGTATTTAATAGTGAATAAAGTGAGACAATGATAGAGCCTCAGAGTTCTCAATGAATAATCTACCATTAACATTACTTTGATAAATAAACTTACTCTCCTTACACTGAAAGAATATACAAATTCACTTACTCAATAGTGGCTTAATTGAAAGTTTTCCATGATATATTTTAGAAATTAAAATTTTGATCTTCTGAAATGTAATTGCATTGATGATATTCACCCATTGTAATTTGTTCCCCAAAGCACTGTTATCAATAGTTTGTGATAGTTAAATCACAACAAATGTTTATATCCATAAGCCTATAAGCCATCTCTAATATTATCTCTAGTAACATTAGATTTATTTCAATCATACAGTCTTAAAATCAGAAAGGAGTAGATTTCCTCTTATATCCCACCCTAGTCACTTGCTCAGTTCAACTGACAGATACTTATTTTCCTATAAGACAACCCATTGTGATGTTGGGCAATTCTAGTTGAAAAAAATTTTCCTAAACTTGTATTACATCTACTTCTATACAGTTTTCACACTCCTTATTAATTTTTTTTACAGTAATCCAGAATGTCACTTCTGTCTTCAAGTTAAAAGCTGAGACAAAACTGAATGACTACTTTTAATTTCTCCATTTTCTTCCAATCCAACATCTAATCTGTCAAATATTCCATTGGCTTTACCTCCAAAAAAATTTTTAAATGCATAATATGACAATTTCTCACAAAGTTTACAGTTGCCTAGTCCAAGACACCATATTCTTTTATCCGGACTACTTACCATAGCAGCTTCTAAATTATCTCCTTCCTTTTGGTTGCCCTATACTCCACTGTTCACAGAAAAGCCCAGAGGGCACATTAATGCATAATTCAGATTATGTCCTGCTTCTACTCCTACACTTGCTTTCCACTGTAAATAAGGTAAAAATGCAAACTCTTTATCGTGCCCTCTAAGACCCTATGTGATTGGGCCCTTGGCTGCCAATTCAGTCCCATCACCTGCCTTCTTCCTGCTATGCTCTGGTCATGACAGCCTTCTTGAAATTCCTTTGGCATATTAAGTATGTTCCTTTCTCAGAGATGTTTTTAATGCTTGGAATATTGTTGCCCAGTTTTTCATAGGTTATTGTTATAGGCTGAAATGTGTCCCTCCAGAATTCATATGTTGAAGCCCTATCCCCCAGTACCACAGAATGTGACTGTATTTGAAGATAGGGCCTTTAAAGGGGTAATTGAAGTTAATGAGGTAGACCTTATCCAGTATGACCGGTGTCCTTTTTAGGGGAAATCTGGACACAGACACAGAGGAAAGACCATGTGAGGACACAAGGAAAAGACAGCCATTTACAAGTCAACAATAGAGGCCTCAAAATAAGCCAACCCTACTGACATCTTACTTTTGAACTTCCAGCCTCCAGAGCTGTGAGGAGATAGAATTTTGTGGTTTAAGCCACCCAGTCTTTTCTACGTTGTTATGGCAGCCCTAGAAAGCTAACAGCTACCTTCTCATTATTTTAGTGTCATCCCAAATAGCACCTCCTCAGAAAGACTTTAAGTACAATAGCCAATGTAGCCATATACCCTAGTCACTCATTTTCTCATTACCCTGTTTCTTTGATAACATGTTAATAAAATTAAAAAAATTTTTTTTGCTGTTGTTAATGTGTTTATGAATCACTCTAAGATCCTCAAGGGTAAGACTTTGTCTTGTTCACTAAATCCTCTCACTCAGGTGCTCAAGAAATAATTGTTGAATAAATACCATGTTAGAAACCATTGCTCTGTCCTTCTAACATATCACTTGTCTTCTTCCCAATAGTAAATAAATACCTTCAATTTAATCTTCCTTCTAATGTCATTCTATCCAGAAGTCTTGGCATCTTGTTTACATTCCTGTTTGAAATAATAGTTTAAAAATGAATTATTCTACATTGACTTTGACTATCACTGAGAATATCAGAGCTATTCTTTTTACAGTGACCTAGATTAATTAACACTTAGAGCTTTGTTTACCTTTTTTAAAACAACTGTTAGTGCTCTTTATAATCAATTGAAACTGTAGCATTTTATTTCCACACACTTCATTTTCACAAACTTAAAAACAAACATTCTTCTAGCCTATTTTACTATTTTTCTAAATATCTAGAGGCAAGGCATATTTGTATCATTAAACTAAACTTCGTTTTATCCCATATCTGTAGTATATGACATAATGATTAATGATTCTTCTTGAAATTTGCTACTCTCACTTTTCCCATTCCTGAATCACATTATTCTTAATCTCATGGTACCGCTTCGTTATCCATTAAATACAGATGTCTCTAAGTTGCCATTCTCAGCCTTCCCTCTTTTAATTATGGTATATTTTCGGGTAAATTCACTAACTCCCTTGTCTTTAACTATCTTAGAAATTTGGCAGATACATGCTAAATTTATATCTCACCCTTCTATTGAATACTGGTATCCAGATAACTTTACTGAAATGTCACTTATTCCCCATGTCTTTAAGATTGCTACCATGGACATTCCTGATTTTTTTTCTGGTTATACCATTTTCTCCATAGAACAGGAGCGTTAGCAAACGCTAAGATGGATGAATTCTGTGAGGTTATCTACTATCTCCTGGAGTGGGCTCAAAGAGATTTATAATGTCTGGTTATCCCCAGCTACTCTCATAAATCTCGGTAGCTTTCTTGTCAGCAACATCAAAATATTCCCTTAGGGTAGATAATAGACTTCATAACTTCTACTACTGCCTTTAAAACCATGATAAAGGAAGGTGAAGAAGGAAGTGGGCTGGGAAGGAGAGAGAAATTGAAAAGTAGGCCTTTAAGTTCAGAAAGATAGGGGTTCAAATCTTAGCTCTGTCTAATAACAGCTCTTTTGCCTTGCGCACCTAAGAGAACAATTATCAAATTATTTCTATATTTCTAATATGCCAAAAATAAAATAAACTGGATAGGAATTACTATGAAAATTCTAGATAATATATTTGAAGCATTTAACATAGTGTCTGAAAAAATTTGAGATGCAGGAAAGGGGGAGGCACAGCAAGAAGTATTAGTAAAAAATAAATCATGAGGAAACTGAATCCATAAAGAGAGTTGAAGACGTAATTAGGCAGAGCTCCCCACCTCGAAAAAAGACTTGGAGAAAACCAAGTAGACATAGAGCCGATAGGGAAAATCTAACTCACAAGCTTAGCAACCCACAGGCATGTTTAAGAGTCAAGAGCAGGCTTTGGACTACTAAAATTCCTGTTGTATTTTGAATGGAGGAATGCTTTTTCATTTTCTCTTGAGATTCAGCTATGAGTTTGCTGAGATTGTTCACGTGCCTCTTACTTCCCTGGGCATTTTTTAAACCCATTATCTGAACTAACATGGATGCATTTCTGTTTCTTGAAGTGTGATAGATAGATCTTAATAAAAACAGGACAATTAGAAATCAGCTAATCTAGGTTTCTTAGTTTACGATGAGCAGTTGCTTTTACCCCTGGACACAAACAAGATGAAACCTGAAACTTGGTTTCAGTTCTAGTTCAGTGTTCTTTCTGCTCTATCTATCTTCTTGCCTCCTTTATCTTTTCACAATACCCAGAGCCTCCAGACCTAGGTGAAATCTCCGTTGCTCTCTTGGCTTTCCTGCTCTACTCTCATTGTTTTAGTTTTGAGTTCCCTTTTTCACTTTTATACTTTCTTTCCATATTATTTCTTCCATCTTAACTAAAGAGTTCCTATCCTCAAGTGTAAATATTAGGGTGGAAAATAAAAGCCTATAAGCCTACAAGTCTCCTCTAGTCAAAAGAACAACTTTCTTTTGAGTACTTGTGATTAATAATCAACTCAGACAGCAAAGGAAATATTGCACAGTACCTAGAGTTTGTGGCAATGTTACCTCTACGTCAATATTGCTTAAGTCACTCTAAAATAATGATAACCCTTAAGAGTTCTTTCTTGAAACTTCTTTTGAAAACTCTTAGGAATTTATTTTACCATGTTTCTGAATTTAAATTAAAAAAAATTTTCATTAGTTATTTTACTGAGTAATACCTAAATAAGTAGGTAAAAAATTTGGTTAGCAGATAATCAAGGGTATATATTTACCACACTTTGGCAATTACCATTAATTTCACCCGAGGCCAGGATCTGACTGTATCACATCCATATTATTACAATGGTCTTAATTTTCTTGTTTCCAGCCTCATCCTACTCAATTCTATTTGTTCTTATACACCTGGATGAATGACTATAAAACAAAATGTAATGTGTTTCCATTGGCTCCTTATTTCCTCCCCGATACCTCTGCATTTCAAACCCCTTCGTAATCATTTCTATCTTTACCTTTTTCTTTATATATCACCATATGACGTTGCATAATAAATGCTTTGTTCCAGAAAGATTCATCTATTTTCACTCACACATGCCGTGTTCATTGCTTTCTCACACCATTACTCTGTTTCCTCCCATTTGGGGAGCCCTATCTAGTTCATGAATTATTTAATGGCTACTATAGTCCACAGTCATCTCCCTAATTGTTAAACTTCTGTTGCTTTTATCATCTTTATGACTCAGCTTTAATCCTTAGTTGGTCTTTATTTCATGTATGTTCATTTGCTATGAATAAACAGTATATAGCAGAAACCATGTAATAAAAGCTATCTTTTTGTGTGTATTGTCTTCAGTGGTTAGCACAGCAGGAGGCATCAATAGATGTTTAAGAAATAAGTTTTGGCTAACTAATCAATTTCATTCTTCCCTGCAAATGTGTGCAAGGACAGGGATAGCACTGTCACTGCTGACCTTTCTCAAGATGGTCATGGTATTTTTTAACTATTCCTATAGAGAAAAATTGACTCTACAAGGACATTAAGTACACCAATAGCCTTAAATGTAACAAAAACAATAAAATGCTGGAAATTAGGAAGAACGAGGAAAGAGGAAAGATTACATAGCACCACTTAGGGAATACTGAAATGTCATCTACACTTTCAAGGTGATAGAGATTTTAGCTAGAGAACTAAATGTTGCTGTAAACCTGAAGCTCACTACACTTTTAGCCCTAATTACAAGATTTTCCATATGTGAATAATATGTAGATGATATGCACTGCAGTCTTCATCTATTCTTTTGTATTTAGACAATATGCTTGAAAGTGTGAATTCTATTTATATGCATATGTATACTTGTACAGTATATATATTTGGTATTTTGTGTCTACAGCATTTTTCCAGTAGTTATATTTTTCAAATAATTGAATTACTAAAATGACTGGTAATACACTTTCAGCCCCAGGTGGCTCTGTTTCCCATTTAGAAGTGATTACAGAAAGATTGAAAAGATATTTTGCATTCCATTTGTGGTTGTCTTTTATTGAACTTGGTTAATGTAACATGCTTCTGTGATTTTAGGTTTTTAAAGTAAGTGCAGTTCCTTTGGAAGTGTTTGCGCATAAGTGTATGTGAAAAATATGTAGCCACTCTAGCTAAGCTCTCAAAAAGTGTTTTAAGGAAATGTCTGAAATTGAGGCTTAGGTTATAGTCTTTTCTTAATGTGCACACATAACTCCCACTAATCTTAAAGGAATTAGACACATATATACAAGGAAGAGTAATCTTTAGTTGTTTTGGTTCAAAGATTTTCGAAAATCCCTCTTTCTAAAATAATTAAATAGAAGAGTGTTAAAAAGCATTTGTCATCTCTGTGGAAAATCTAGAAATTAAATCTGAGTTTCTATATCTTCAAATGTAAAGGGCCAAATTCTTGTTCTAGAGTCTTGTGCTGCATATACAGATTAACACTGATATTATTTTGCAAATACACAAGAAGAATGAGATTTGATTTCAATTGCAGAGCCACAAATAACAACCTTTCTTATATGATTACAGAATCCTGACAAATGTTTGATAGACTTTCTAAAGATTTCTGTCCTCATTTTCTTCAGTCCTAATGCCATTAACTTCTAGGTTAGTATACTGATACATTATATTTTTATACTTGCATAATAAAGTTTCCTTTTCATACATGGAGAAAATCAGTCTCCCTAAAATGACAGAAACTTTCTATAGTTTAAAAATTATAACAGTTACTCTGACGTTTTATCATATTTATAGAATAAATTTGTATTTCTTAAAGCAAAGTGTTATGATGCTAATATTTTTAAATGAAATAAAAATATTGCATTTCAAATACACGAAAAATAACTATCTTTAGTATCTTTAAACTTAAAGAGGGTGTGGATTAAAAAAAAAAAATCTCACTACAGAAAGCCTGTATTTATTTTCAAAACAAATGTCATGAAAGATTTCCAGTTTTTGAAGCTGCATGTTTGACTGATTCAAATCTCTGTCCACTTTCTGAATGAGACCCAACTTTGTGCCTAGAGCTCCCACCCACTGGTGATGTGTACCTTCTGGGCATTTATTCCAAAGTGGGATCAACTGTGCATGCTTGGTATCTGGGCAGAAAGTCTTTTGCTCAGCTGATATTTGGGTGATGTCTTTCATGGAAATATAATAATAATAGACATCTAGTTTAGTACCGCATTATTTATTTTCCTAAGACTAAAGAGGAACAGTCCTATGATTTTATCCAGCATCTTTTATCTGTGGATTCATGCTGTGATAACTGCCTTTCCTTCCTTCCATGCCTTTAAATGCAAATTTCAGCGCTGCACAAGTGAAACATTAAAAATTACCAATGCATATTGAAAAAAAAACTAGAAAGAATGTAATACTAAAAAAGTTTTCTGGAAATGATGTTAGAGACTACACCTATCATTTTCCACTTACATTCAGAGTACTTTTTTTGTCACTTCCCCGAACCCACTGCAATATAGGCTCTCAATAAATATTTTTAAAATTAATGAGAAAACATATTTGCAAACTAAGCACACAATTAATTATTTTGGTGAACTGTTTGGGCAGGATTCTTATGTTGAAAGAATATTCTACCGTATTTTACATTATCTGCCAACCATTCTCCTGGCTCAGTAGAAATATATTATTACTATATATAGTAAATATTCACTAAAGTTTGCTTATTGAATTAAATAATAAATAGTCACTAATATGGAGGATAAAAACATGAGTTGTATGTGGCTAACAATTTTTCCTTTCTTTTTATTTGTATTAATAGGAAATAAAGTTAGGACTGTGTATGTTTTCTAATATATCTCTAACTGGTATTTCTCTTGATTTCCTTATCCTCCCTCCTTAATAGCAAATGTCAGATAGATGCTTTATTATGTATGTGACTCAGTCAATATATGTTATTTGGAGTAGAAAATGTTACTCATTGATTTATTGTTTCCAATAATATGTATGCTAATGAGGTCTATGTGAAAGTTGAAAAATCATGCATATAATGCTTTTCCTAAACAATCATATACTGAATATGATTTTGGAAGCTCTTTGTTGTTTTCGGTTTTGTTGTTGGGATGCTTTGTTCTTTAAGATATTCTCTGCTATTAGGAAAACTCTACCAGAGTTTATAAAGTTAAATCTTATTCGAGAAAGAAAAAATTTTCCAAATATGCAAAATATCACTCATCTAATATATAAAACAATCTACTTTAAGTCAAACATGGAATTCTTGGGAAAAACACAGATTTTAGAAATAAAATTATCCAGTCAGTGCAAACCATTATCCCTCAAGATTGATGTTACTTAAGCATTTGCCTTAATGTGATGTTTTCAGTACAGCACACTTTGTCTGCATTTATATAGGAATTTTTCATGAGAAGGGAATGTAAATTAAAATAACATGTCAAGACCTTGGTAATGGAGTCCATCTCTATTCTTCTATTTCTGTCAGTGATATATAAGTAGCAACGATAGATGAGATGAGGGGATACATCACTGTCTAACTCTGAGTCAGGTTAGAATAATTTCCATTAAGTTGGGATCAACCCAGAAACACTTAAGAGCTGTAAGAAATATCAGGTTGTCCAGGTAATTTTGAATTTAACACATTGTGTATTTTTGTAACCAATGTCCATATTTTTAAAACAAAAAATCTGCCTCAATGGCAGGATTGTTTTCAGTTCAGAAAACATACTTCATTATCATATGAACTCCCATTCAACAAACACTTATGGCTCATTTCAGTTTTCTAAAACATTACAATTTAGTATTGCAAAAGGGTAAACATGGATATCTAAGTGTGAGGGTATTGGAGAGCTAAACACTGGAGGTTCTAAGATTGAAAACAAAAGCTACCTTTGTCTTCTAGCTTGTTATTTCTTACTTCTCTTAACCATCTCCAGCTCCTCACAAATCAACTTACTTGAGACTTTTAGGAAAATAATATTAAAAATTATAATAAAAAAGTTTTTTGAAATGTGTCCTATCCCAGCTTCCAAATTTGGATTAGTGGCTCCTGCTTTGTCCAAAAAAATTGATAAAAAATAGTTCCCAGAAAAAAAGTCTGACCTCTTTACTTGGGATTGCCCTAAATATCTGTCTGCTGCTAGAATTTTCAAGTCTTTTTAAAGGCTTTCCAGTAATCAGGCAAAGTTAGCATTCACATGGAAGAAAAACTGATTTAAACAGACAGTTTGCTCATCAAATATTTATTAAATACCTACTATATGATTGACATGACTACGTTCTCAAGATGCAGAGATGAATCAAAGATGAATAATTTAAGAATTTGTACTGGAGGCTCTCTGATCCAGGCACTGTAGGTATCCACTATTGTAGTCTATTCACCTGGACTCATCCATGAATTAAATCTAAAAATATAGTCACCAGAAGCTCCAGACTTACATTTACAACATTTGCCACCAGGAGAGGATGACACCAAAATGTTCTAAATTAAGAAGGGAAAAAGAAGCCTCTCAGAGAAATATTCTAATTATCTCAGGTTTCGGCAGGTTTGTAGCCTGACTAATCAACTAAAGCTACGTGGGTGAGGAAGGAAAAGATATTAATGGCACAGCCTGGGTCATGTGTTGCCTCCTTGTCCCATCTTTGGTCTATAAGAAGATGGCAGCTCACATTCAAAACAGGGCACAAAGGGATGTTATTTTAGATAGACCAAAAAAAAAAAGATCTAAATTAGTGTCTGTGGCTGCTATAACAAATTACTACAAACTTGGTGGCTTAAAAACAATAGAAATTTATATAAATTTATTCTCCTCACAGTTCTGGAGGCCAGAAGTTCAAAATCAAGTCACCAGCGAGGTCACATTTCCTATAGAAACTCTAGGAGAGAATCCGTTCTTTGCCCATTCCAGCTTCCCATAGTTGTTGGCATTCCTTGACTGCGGTTGTATTACTCCAGTCTCTGCCTGTGCGGTTACAGTGCCTTTTCCTCTTCTGTCTGTGCTGTGTTCTCATCTGTGTGCTTGTTTTAAAACTCACTCAACCTCTCTCTTAAAAGAATACATGTGATTGCATTTAGGACCCACCTGGTAATTCATGATAAACTTCCCTTTTCAAGATCCTTAACTTAATCAGTCTTTTACCATATAAAGTAATGTTCCCAAGTTCCAGAGATTAGAATGTGGACATCTCTTTGGGACCACCATTCTGCCCACTACAGGATTCATCCTTTTAGCTGATGTATATTATCAAGGCTAGTCAAAATACCAACTGTAACTTGTACACCTTAAGCACAATAGGAAGCCAGTGCTTCGAAGTACTAAATATACGTGAAATGCAGCTCTTCTTCTGAAAATAAATATAGATTATATCAAGAGCTGAAAAATTGACATTTACTTCTTTTTATCAACATATTAGTTTCAATATATAGATTTACCTTTCTTAGCTAGAGTAAGCAAATGCAAAAATCTCACACATTTGCACTAACTTTCCTGTTTGTCCATTGCATGTTTTGGAAAAAATACTAAGTATTATTAAATTTAAAGGACTAATCTAGAGAAAAAAATGGTAAACAATAAATCTATAAGAATTGTAATGGATTTTCAAAGTGAAAAAAATACCATTTTGCTTTAAAATAGATCAGTGTTGAGTAAGACTACTAAGTACCCATATTATCATCTGTCACTTCCTTCTCCATTTTGAAGATCATTTGTTTTTTTAGGTTAGATAATGCTGTCTTAAAGACCTCTCTCTTCAGCTATTCAAATATTTGTCAAATAAATGGACTCAGAGGACTGAAATTACTACTTCATTTCCAACCATTTTGATGGCCTAATATGAACTCATTAGCTTTTTGCAATGTTTCATATATTAATTTTTAATTTTAATAGTTATTACTTCTAAATTACTTCCAAAATTACTCACAAAAGTAAATCAATTTTTCTGTGGTTTTATATTTGTAACCAAATTAGTAATTTGTAACCAGATTAGTCATTTATATTTGTAACCAGATTAGTAATTAGTAACTTCTATTACAGAAGGTTAACATAATATTTGTTAGGTAAATAGAAGTGCTTGACATAACTAGGAAGTAGCAAGTGCCACCTTTGCTGCATATCTGGCTGTTTCATCTCCCTTAAACATTAAAGAAGTTTTAATTTGTTGTTACAACGAAAGCATACATTCTATTCCATTTCTGCACCAATAAGCATGGTCCTTTATTTCCCATATTTAGTATTCAAATTTTCATCAGTATTTGTCTCCTCTTCCACTAATTGTTTTTATTCCAATGAAGTGTGATGGTTAAATCTTTTAAATGAGATATAAATGGCATTAAATAGTCATAATTCTTTTGTTTCTTTTCTCTACCATTTTATTATTAATTAGGCTGCGTGATGGTACATATTGTAAGTAAGAAACATTATTTTTTCCAAAGATGTTTCTATCAGGAAAACGCTTTTGGAAAAGTATTGTTTGGTATATGAAATTCAGTAGGAGGTTTTCAACTTGGGGATTTAAGATGTTGATTCCATTAACTTTAGTGCAAAAAGTCTAAAACTCAATGTACATGCAGCCTTTGAAATTCATAGTCAGTTGGTAGAGTAGCAGGGGTCCATTTATTTTCCTATGATTTAGTCTCAAGCACAACTCTGTTACACCTCTCTCACAACAGCATCACCCTAAACTAAACGCAACTTTACTGTACTGCAATTTTGGATACCTATTAATAGATGATTTTGAAATACCCGCTGTGCTTTAGCCTGACTGGAGCAGTCAGGTTGACACTAAGTGTCTCAAAGGAGAGCTATGCATAATTATCTATCTCTAAATTTAGAAAGGTATCACTTTAAAAGATAATTTTACACTGGAAATTATGGAGGATTACTTTCTGTCTCTGAACTATTTTCTATCCCTTTACTTTTACAATGCATCCACATAGAAAGACCTTCTGTCCTCTACTTACTGTATTTCAATGTACAGTTAGATTTTGCTTCCAGCAGTCTTTATTCTCTGGGAGGAAATGGTCTTTCCTGCTTTTGAACTTCACTAATAGTCCATGCTCTGTGACAGTAAGTAATCTGTGTTCATATGGATTTTTTTCATTGATATTCTACACTATTACTTAAGCCACTATTTATTAACTTTTCGGTCTTATCTCTTATCTTACTAACTATATTTATTCTAAGCATTTTGAAAGTTGCAACCATGTCTTACAGAGTAATAATGCATGTTGCAATACTCAGCATTTATTTTTAATGAATTGCTGAAGAAAAAAGCAAACAGGTTTCTTCATAAAGAATAAAAATCAATATGAAATATATTTCTACTTCATAGTTGACAAGTGAATGGGAAAAAATAGAAATAATATACCTCCATGTCGTTACTTTAGTAGTTATTATTTTAGCAACAGTAACTTAATTTTTATTCAGTAGTTTACAGTTTGATGCAGATATCTTTGGAACCACCCAGCTATTAATATTTAAGTCAGAAAAGAAAGAAGCAGAAAAAATTCAAAAATTTTATTTGACCAAGTTTACCTGGAAGTGACTATATTATTTCTTACCTTGCTTAGAATGGGTGACTTAAAATAAAAAATGAATCTAGTTATAAAAAACTTTACATTTATGCACATTTGAGTTTATCAGTTATAAATAATATACACTCCACACAAGGAATAGTCGGGAGCAATGAAAGTAGCAAATTACCAGTATATGTCAAAGTAATAGTTGTGACATTATATTTTTAAAATTAACCAATTTATAGATGATCTCTGCATGGCAATGGGTGGCAGGTCTTAGGGAACAGGGAGCAGGGGAGGTTTTTGTCTTCTTTGGAAATAGTCTGTAGATACTGATTAACCTTGAACAGTCATGAGAAATCTATTTTTTTTAACATTTTATGTTTGATAGTTTAATGATGACTCTCAGAAAAATAGAAATTATTTGTTTAAATTCTAAATTATTCAAGTAAGAGGAAATATCACCTCAAAATCCTCAATAGATCCAACAAAATTAGGAAAGAAAAAAGTGGCAAAGGAGAACAAATAAATTACAGAAAATAAGATACCATTGTTAAGTCCATCAGATAGTAATAAATGTGAGTATGGATAAATTTCCTTAATAAGGAATATCATATTATGATTTTTAAAATTCTAGTTTGGGATTTCCCTGGTGGCACTGTGGTTATGAATCCACCTGCCAATGCAGGGGTCACAGGTTCGATCCCTGGTCAAGGAAGATCCCACATGCTGCAGAGCAACTAAGCCCTGCACCACAACTGCTGAGCCTGTGCTCTAGAGCCCGCACTGCGAGCCACAACTCACTCAGCCACAACGCTGAGCCCGCATGCCACAGCTACTGAAGCTCACGTGGCTAGAGCCCGTGCTCTGCAACAAGAGAAGCCACTGCAATGAGAAGCCCACTCAGCAAAACGAAGAGTATCCCCCACTCGCCGCTACTAGAGAAAGCCCGTGTAGCAACGAAGACCCAACACAGCCAAAAATAAATTTAAAAGAAAAAAATCTGGTTTACACTATTTTTCCAGAGGAAGGAATGAAATAAAGTAACCCAAAGAAAAAGCTGTAACAGTAAAATATGATAGAATGAAAGATACAAGAAGCTAAAGTAACTTTTATGCACTTAAAAATGAGTTTCAAAAAGGAGAGCAAACACTAATAGAAACAAAAGGAGAAATTGGTAAATAATGAACCATATTTAATAGATAAACAACACACTTCTCACAAATCAGTGGAGCAAGAAGACAAAAAGAGAAAAATTTAAGTAACAGAAAATATACATTTTAAAATGTCGTGAAGTATTCATGAAAATTAACTATGTATCAGGCCACAAGATTATTGCAACATACCTGAAGTATAGAAAACACACCTTTCATATTTTCTGGCAAAAACCCAATAAAAAAAATTAGAAGTTGATGTAAGAAAAAATAACCAAAAAACATATACACAAAAAATATTTAAAGTGAAATTCTCTTCTAAATAAAATCTTAATTTGAATAGAATGGAAAAACAAAGATAACAAAATCTTTAGAAATGAATGATGAAAATCTTCAAAAAAAAAGACTCACAGAATTCATCCAAACCATGAAATAGTTAATAATAAGTTTCAAAAGAAAGATGCAAGCCCTATATGAAAAACAATAAAATAAAAATATTGCTCTTTATTTACAGACATGAAACAATCTTAAAGTGGTAAAGCATCATTCTTGTGGAACATGGCAAATTGTATAAACTTTCTCTAAGCACAAGCTATAAAAATATGCTTATACCATAAAACTAATGAATATGTTATTGACACAAGTATAGAAACAATTTTTAAGTAATTAGAGAATTCAGATAAAAACTCTCATATAAAGTACAATATAATTTATTTTAAAAGGGTAGAATTTCAATAAATGCTCGACTATTCTATGAATAGCTTTAAGTGAGATGGAAAGTTTTCTGTCATTGACCAATATTTTGGCATTTGAGTTTTTCATAGCATCGGTATGCATAATTTTTTCTGTAAAAAATAATTTATGGAAAATTGCCATTTACTTGCAAAAAATAAAATTAGTCCCCTAGTATATATACAATTCAGACAAACATCATGTGAAATAATTTGCAGCCATTTCAGAGTAAATGAAATAAATAAGGTTAAAAATAGCAAAAAAATTATAGAAATATATTTATGTCCATATGTGTGTGTAAAATATATATACATATCCAATTTTTATTTTATAAGCTCTATGTTTGCAAATATTAGACGTGTATAGGAAAAGAATTAGAAGGATTAGCTGTGGAGAGATTAGTGATCAAGGAGAAGAGGGAAGCAGGGTTGATTATCTTATATGTCACCTAAAACTGTAGTAGAAACAGTGGGATTACATAAAGCATCTAATATATAGTCTCTTCCTTCTGGCCATTCCCGCACTGTGGTGGCAGAGCAAACCTAAATAAAACAATGCATGAAATGAAGGCAATATATGACTGTGCCAGAACCTGTCCCACTGGCACTCAATCACACATGCCTCAATGGTTCCAACTTGATATAAACTCTCAGGTAGTTGCATCAAAACTTTTCTCATAGCAAGGTATCAAATTACTTTGGGCCATTTCTTAAGTGATAGCAAGGAAGAAACAAAATAAAAAATTACCTTGAAAATATAATACCATGATATTCATGCCCCAAGACTGAAATTTAGAAAAGGAAAAAAAAAAGATGAAGGGCTGTTGTAAATGGGGAATGGAGGGTGATAAAGTGTAATTATTTTAACTGTTTTATAAGAATATATAAATACAAATATGACTTAAGTACAGAAAATGCTTCTCCTAGGAAATGGTTTTCTAAACAGAGTCATTTGAAAAGTGTAGAAAAAGAGTCTATTAACTGATACTAAATGTAATTCAAGCAGGTGTTTCTTCCATTAGTGTAAGTGTCAAATAACAGATTGCTGCCCTCTATTTTACTAAAATTCTAATTAGAAATAGCTTGGAAATGAAACATTCGATGATTGAAAAGCAAAAAGATCTTTTCAGGGGAAGATGCAGTAATAGCATGTAGTACAAACAGTTCAAGGTAGATAATATTTCTTACTTAATAGGTATCTGGGGTGTTCCATTGTTGTGGAAACTGGTTTGAATAAAACTTCTCATGAAATTACTCCTAATAATGAAAATAATAGGCTAATTTTAAGTGAATTAAAGGTACTGAAACACACTTATCCAGTTTCTTTCCTTATTAAATACCATCTCTGACAAGTTACATACAGAAGTATAATGAAGTTTCTGGATCCATGGCAAGTAAAATGTCAAAGACATACACTTTTTATTCCTATTGTAACTTTCAGTATGCATTTCTGTAGACATCTTCCCCCAAATTTGCAAATGCAGTATCTCCGTGTCACAGCTATTTCCATTAAACAAACTAAAAAACGTAACAAAATTCTGTGCACTATGTTATTGAAAAGAGTAAGATCTAGAAGGGATGTGGGAAACAGTAAATAATTCACATATTATGTTAGTACCCAATATTGCAGCATGATGTCAGTTGCATTGTTATTCTAAAGTCGATGTGAAGATATTCTGGCAGAGAAATGACCAATTCGAGCCAAATTATTTTCTATAAAATTTACATATGTTCTAATTCTCCTTACCACTTTCCAATATCCACATAATAAACTGCAACACTCTGTGTGTGGGGGCGGGGCGGGGGGGTATAAGAAAAGTAGAATAAGCTTAATGCTTGACTTACAGGAATTAACTAGAAGTAGTTAAAATTCCATAGTATAGAGATGGAGAGAAGGGGAAAAGAGATTACTAGCTAATTTCAATATTGTTCATAGGCAGGAAAAAATAGGAAATAGTCTTCCCTTCCCCTCCCCCCAAAAAGCAAAGAAGAAACTAGAAGTTTTCATAAAAGCATTAGTGTATAGATAGTATCTAGGACAAAATATAAACATTCTTAAATAATATATTTGCTTATATATAAAATTCTAAAAATGGTCGTGAATAAGAGGAAATAGGTTTAAAGGACTAGAATAGTCACCTAAGACTTTGAAACCAGGTAAATATTGTACATTATTATAAAAAGTAATTTAAAAACATTCTTTCAAAATCAAAAGTAAGGTGACAAAAATTAAATATATATTCAGAAACACACCAGCAGAAATTATTTCAAGTGATTTTAAGTATCCCTAGGAGTACATTCAAAAAGGGAATATCCAGTTGGGATATATTGTAGGGTATCTTAATAGAGTTGAAAATATGTCCTGTGTGAAATGATGACAGAGATATCCATAGATGATAGACATGGAGCTAGAGAAATCATCTACATCTAGATGCTAGATAATGCAACATAAGAGTGACACAGCATAAGGAGAGCAGGGAAAAGCACAAAATCTAGAATCATTTACCAGCCAAAATGAAGGGGCAGAGGATGGAGAGAAGTTACTAAAATAAAGAAAGAGGTAATAAAATAATAGGAGCATCAAGAAGAGAATAGTGTTTTGGAAATTGTGGGAAGAATAAATTCAGGAGGTAGATGGTATTCAAGAGCATCCAGTGCTACTGGAGATCTGTGCTCAGTACAGTCTCTTAAACCAAGAATTATTTGCAGTATAATATAAGCAATGCCCTTTATTAGATATTAACCACATCCTGTAACTTCCTTGTTATTAAGGGCTATGTATAATTTGTATTACATGATTTCATATATTAAACTCCAGAGAAATAATTAATGGGAAGCAATGAGAATTCTAAATAGATCTTTGTGTTTTCTGGGTGGTCAATTCTACCAAATGGATATTGAGAAAGTATTGTCTATTAAAAACTTCAGGAGCCAGTTGCAGAGGAAAGGGGATTGTGGAAACATACTGTCAAATGATTTAATAGAATGCTGTGTGAAGAGAGAAAGTGTTTCTTGTGTAAAATCAAGAAAGCCAAAGGAAGGTTTGAAAAACAGAAGAACTGTAGTTTTGCTATTACAGAGTATAAAGAGGCAGTAGAAAGGGACATACTAATAAGATTTTAAGATATTTAATGATAGAAAAAGTGAGGTAATAAAGAAAGGACAAAATAGCTCAGGGTTAGCTTTTAAAGAAGGACATTTTCCTCTGATATTATGTGGTAGATGAGAACATACAGACAAAGGTTTGATGGGATGTAGAGGGGGACAGGAGGGATAGCTTTATATGTTGAGTTAAAGGAGCGATAACACTTATCTTAGATAATGTGTTCCTGTTACAGTTCTGTGGATGTCTACACACTGGAGACACTAAAGATTCAGTTAAACTAAATATAATGATAAAGAGAAGATGGATCTAATCTTGAGAAGAATGCTGAAGGTGAAGGTTAAGGTGGAGAGTCTACCTGAAACTTAAAATACAGAATTAACTGAGAATTTAGTTTAAATGAATCTGTATGAATTAGTGGCAGATTTTTCTTCAAGCACACATGGTCCACATATAGAAAACCCCAATGTTAATAATATAATATTTTCACATCCCTTCTTAGCATTTTTGATCACTAGTTATAATGATGATCTTGGGAAATTAAATCACACAGACTCTCTGGGTCTTGGTTTTAATATAAATAAAAGAATAAGTTATGATAACTTATCTCCATCTTACTTCCAAGTTGTATGAGCATTATTACCTAATCAAACATGTTGACAGTGGAGTGTGCAGTAACATGATATTTGCTCTTGCACACCAAAAGACAAGTGTTAAATTCTTTTTCATAACCTGTGATCACTGATTTTTTACATGAGCAGGAGGTGATTATGTGGTTATCTGAGAGACATATGATCTGCAATGAAAAAAGAAACAAAGGTCCCTTTTCATTTTGGTAAATATTTTCATCTTGTCATATATCAGAGAAGACTAGAGAGCCAAGCGTTATTGCAGGGCAACGAGAAAAAACTATACTTACTTCTTGCTACAAAGGATGGAGTTAAAAAAGAAAAGGAAAAACAATTTCTAGTTCTTCCTGTGAATCTAGTGAGCATGGCTTAGTGCCTTTGGGATCCTCTCTGGGGAGCTGTTATTAGATAAAGGAAAGACTAGCTTCCTTCTCATAATGTCTTTGCGTGTCTGGTGAATGCCAGAGGCAGGCACTTTCAGATTATGTGAAATTTCTGTGGCAGCCTCAAGATATGATATCCTTCAAGGCTCCTTATTGAGTTATCAGGTACCCAGAAACATACCTTGTGTCAAGGAACATCTCTTTATTTTTCTGAAATTCTATACTTAAGTCACTTTTCAGTGGAATCACATAAAATGAGAGGAATTGTAAAGCTATGAGTTTCAAGCTCAAGTTTCTTTGTGTTTGCTGTTTATTATTTGCCTAAGACTTCCAGCCATTTCAGGACAAGCACAAGGTCTACTAGTCTGTAGATATTGTCATTCATACTTAAATTCCTCCTGCCTGATGAGCCATTTTATGCTCTGCTTTCTTTTGCATTTGGCTAGGGATTTTGAGATGCTTTAATACTTCACATGAAACAAAATATCCTGAGGATTCTCATAGTAATGTTAATATCCGGAGCCAGTGGGGGGAAAATGGTTAACAACCCATCACTATATTCATGTTAAGAAATTTTGACAATTATACATCAAGGTTTTGTGTTTCCGCCTCATTTATTCTACTTAGGAAATAGCTGTTATTCAAGGCTACTGCTTTTGTTCCTTCCTTCCTAATAAATCTCTTTTTTAAAAACATCTGAGGCAACTTTTTTCCTTATAAAATATTCCTGCTTAAGCATCAAGAACTAGAATATCCCCTGATCTCAGCACTTCAACTTATTTTAAATCCTTTCCTTTTGGTTTTTTATATTTTTATTGTTTGTTTCTTTGGTTTGGTACTTTATGTGACATGTTATAGGAAAGAGAAAAGTGGGGAATACATGCTTAACTTTTTAGATAAATCACTGCAACAAGAAAACAAAATGAATTTGTTTACCTCTGAATTTTTGTTCTCCAATAGTAAATTAAACAATCATGTGTGGCTATGGGGATTAGGAAAATATAGTTTAGGAAGGCAGCCCAAACATCTGCTAATCTTTTCTCCTGCCCACCTTTCTCAAAAAGCAAGGTTAAACATGATCTAACTAATGGATCTGGAAGAAGAGTCTAAAGACATTGATGACTTTAGGGTTTTAAGAGACTCTAAGTTGTCATTATTAAAAGGTCTAGAAGGGCATCAAGGACTTGTTAGCTTTGAAATAAACCTTTTCCTCTGGAGGATAATAAAAAAGGCTGGTATTAGAATTCTCATCACAATATTAGAATCTAGAAAAGAATGAAGAATATTTACAGACATTTGAGAAGAAAGTACTAGAAAACTAGAACCTACGCTCAACCAATACATCATTTGTATTTATGGGCACGAGTGAGCACAATATAACGTTCAATAATTCAGATAGTACACATGATTCATGAATCTTCTATGTGATAATTAGTTGAAGATCTGCTCTACTCAAATAAAAATTAAATAAGAAAAAACATTTCAAGGTGGAAAATAATGTGTATGAGAAATAGTGATGATCAGTGAATATATTCAAAATGTTGGTCAATCCCAAATAGTTGATAATATTGTGGCTGTGAACAGTAATATTTTTTTAAATTTATTTATTTTTGGCAGCATTGGGTTTTTGTTGCTGCACATGGGCTTTCTCTAGTTGCGGCCAGCGCGGGCTACTCGTTATTGTGGAGCACTGGCTTCTCCCTGTGGTGGCTTCTCTTGTTGTGGAGCAGGGGCTCTAGGCGCGGTCTTCAGTAGTTGTGGCACCCAGGCTCAGTAGTTGTGGCGCACGGGCTTAGCTGCTCTGTGGCTTGTGGGATCTTCCCGGACCAGGGCTCGAACCCGTGTCCCCTGCATTGGCAGGTGGATTTTTAACCACTGCGCTACCAGGGAAGCCCAGTAATATTTTTAAAGATAAATAAAACTTTAGAAAACTTGATAAACCATACAAGATTTTCCTAAGAAAGAAAAAAACAGTAAATTCATAGTGCATTTTAAATATGAGATAAAGGGTACATTATCAAAGAAATGAGATTAAATATGTCACTTATGAAAAGGAATGGGTTGATTAATATGATATTCAATAATAAAGGCTCTCAATTTTGAATAAATAAATAAAAACAGTAAAATTTGCTAAGGAGAAACATACCTAAAGTGAAATAGCAAAAAGTAATTTAAAATTAAGTGATAGGCATATAAGTGGTAACAAGTTTTAATTAGATATGATGGCATTTAAAGACCACAACTTGTAAATCAACTACAAAAAATTCCCACAACTTAAACAGTAAAAAGATGAATAATTTTAATGATAAATGGTGCAACCCACCAAGATGATCAGTAGGACAAGAAATGTGTAAACCAAAGTACTCTGGGAATGCACAGAAGAAAATAAATGTTAAATCGACAAACATCTTCCTTAGAAATTGGATTTTAAAAACATTTTTCTGAGAAAATTGACAATCTAATGACCTGGTGGGGATAGGGGGAGGAAGGACATCAAAGATTTTAATTCGAAAAGAAAAAGTTCAATCTAATACAGACAAATGCACATACCATGTTTGATTGATCCTACATGTAGTTTAAATCCACAACTGTGTCTATATGTTATTGTGTTGTGCCTATGGAACATACACAAGAAGCTGGCTACAAATAAAACTTAATGTATTGCAAATATAGAGATGCTAGATTATACCTCTTTGGATGAAAATGCAATAAAACAACAAAAAGTATTTCAGGAATTTTTTCAGCAATTCCTCAGACTATAAATAAAAAAGGAAGAGTCAGTATATTTCACATCACTTTAAATAATCTGATACTTATGTTAGGCTCTCTGAGAATTGTGTACTGAATCTTACAATTTAACATTTATAACATTTTTTTCTCTTTTTCCTGAAGATGCCTAAGCTGTGGTTTATATATGTTAGTACTAAATTTCTTTTGACATAATCAAGATTTTTCATTAGATATCATCAGCAAACACTACGTGAAATGACAAAAATCTAAATAGTCCCTCAATAAAATTAGGAATAAGACGAAGTTACCCACAATAGCTACTAATATTCTGTTTTAATTTTAAGGCTTTAAGTCAGAGAAGACAAAGAAATATAAGCAATAATTCAGATGAAGAAGAGACTAATTTATTATTAGTTACAGACGATATACTGGGATCCATAAAGTCTAGAAGAAGTGACTGCAAAGGCCGCGGGGTCCTCAGTGGTACCTCTTGGTTCAGTGGCAAGGTGGCATTGGTGCTGGAGCCAACGGTATGCACATGCTTAGCTGCAGGTGCCTGCATGGTGGCAGGGGTTGGTTGCAGGTCCATGCATGGTGACCCTGACTGTGGCCAATGTGCGTACATGAAGAGTTGCTGGTGCCTGGGCTGTCTGCCAGGCATGCACTTGTGTGGCTGCAGGGGCGAGCTGCAGGCTCAAGTACAGTAGTGCAGGCTGGTGACAGGAGTCAGAGCCAGCAGCATACAGGTGCACAGCCACTGAGGACCCCCTTCCCCCCCACAGCTCTCACCACCAAGGATCATGCAGTTGTGATGTCATGGGCTCCAACCGCTTGAGCCAAGGAGACATCCTATCCCCCCCGCCCCAGACCGAGAGCTGCCACATATCCCTGCACTTGGCATGCCACACCACTAGACCCAGGTTCACAGCACACTCCAGTGTGTCCCCATCCACAGGTGAAGTCTTTTCTTACCAAAGTCAGTCCACAAAGTCTGGAAGAAGTGACTGCTTCCTTAAATGCGCAGACACATACACAAGGCTGCAGAGATCACGAAATCAGGGAACCATGACACCACCAAAGGAACATAATAGAGGTCCAGTAACTGACATCGAAGAAATGGAGTTCTTTGAATTTACCAAATCTTTAAGTTCTGCTTCCTTTTATATCAACAATTGGATCTTTAAGTCATTCTTTCTCCTCACAATTTACTACAGGTAGTCAGGAGGAACCAGTCTACTCCTTCAACATTTTGCTTAGAAATTTCCTCAGCTGAATATCCAATGTTATTACTCACAAGTTTTACCTTCCACAAAACATTAGGAAACAAACACAATTCAGCCAAGTTCTTTGCCACTTTATAACAAGGATTGCCTTTCCTCCAGTGTCCAATATATGTTTCTCATTTCCATCTGAGACCTCATCAAAATGGCCTTTACTGTCCACATTTCCATCAACATTCTATTCACAAGTACTTTGCTAGTCTCTAAGAAGACTGAGGCTTTCACTTGAGCTCCCCACTTTTCTTTCTGAGGCCTCACCAGAATCACCTGTAAAGGTCTATTCACAGCAGTGTAGGCTTTTTTTCCCTAACACGCACCTCAAAACTCTTTCAGGCTCTGCCTATTACACAGTTCCAAAGTCACTTCCGTATTTTTAGGTCTTTGTTACTGCAGCACCCCTACTTCTAGGTATCAATTTCTGTCCCAGTTTAGACTGCTATAACAAGATACTATAGACTGAGTGGCTTAAGCAACAAACATTTATTACTCACAGTTCTGGAGGCTGGGAATTCAAGATCAAAGTGCCAGCATATTTGGTGACCCATGAAAGCCTGCTTCCTGGTTCACAGAAGTCCATCTTCTCGCTGTTCTCACGTGGCAGAAGGAGCCAGGGAGCTCCCTGGCAGTATCTTTTTAAGGGCACTAATCCCATCCATGAGGGCTCCATTCTCAGTACCCAATCATCTCCCAAAGGCCCCACCTCCAAATATCATCACATTGGGAGTTAGGTTTCAACATACGAATTTTGAGGGGATACAAACATTCAGTCTATAGAAGATTAGAATGCAAAAAACAAACAAATAAGAAAAAACAAAGAGAGTAAAGTCAATAAAACATATTAGAATTATTTTGCTATTGAAAGATTCAAATTAACTTTGGGTTTGTAAACACCCTCCCAGTTTTTCCCACACCATTGATTTTTTATAATGAACAACCCCCCCAAAAGGGTATTTTATGGAAGGAGAAGAATTTCAAATATATTTCATATCATTTGTAATAGTTTGATCCTTATTTTAAACTTGCCTTTTGATAATTTTGTAGTGAAACTTACAATTTACCATTTACGACTGTGCTGGGGTTTTTTCTCTTTTTTTCAGAAAATGCTTAAACTATGGTTAATATGCGTTAGTATGAAATCTCTCTTAAGAAAACCTCGTATTTGACAGAAACACATGCTCCAGAATGTCTCTGAAGAAATATAGTAAGACAAATGAGTTGTTGCCTACCAATTCCCTTTTTCAGTATAAACTTTTACTTTTATTTCCAGTTGGTCAAAGGAATCATCCCACTGGGAAAATAAAGACACATAATAATGCTGAAAAGAATCATAGGATTTCACAGATGAAAAGACCTTAAGAGATGGTTTAGTCCAAAGTCCTCATTTTGCAGATGAGGAAACTGAGGCCGGCCTAAGTTTGCATGGCTGGTTTAATGGCATTGCCAGAATTAGAAATACCGTTTTCTGGTTCTCATCCAGTGCTCTTTTTATCATTGTGTGCTGTGGCCCACTTCGTGACACCTCTGAAAGAGGGTTCTCATAAACCATCTATACATGACTCACAGCATATCTAAACAGAAATACTTTCTCTGCCAAAAAATGCCTGCAAAGGATTCTGCTACTAAGAGCTCCAACTGGGCATGGAGTCCCTAGACAGCATACTGCATAAACTGTAATGAGCTATATAATGTCTCCATTCTCTAGAGACATGGAGCCTTCACAATATAGAATTTTTTTTTTTAAATGAAGATTTTAAGCAAGCATCTCAGTTGTCTAACCTTCTTTACCACGCCCCATGAGACAGAGCCTATAGCCTCTCACACTCAGTGATGTTATGTTTTAGGGCAACAGGAGGTATTTCAAGATAGTTGGCCTTGTCTGTGTAGATCCCTTTTTTTTTTTCTTTTTCCTTTTGGAAATCAGCATGATCTCTCTGGCCCTTTCTGTAACTGAACAATTGAGCAAGGCCTCAATGTAAAAGCTATATTCATAGCAATAGTGCAAAATGTCACTGAGATGCCACCCCAGATTTCATTCAATTCCTGTAACAGATATTACAAATTCTGTGCTCCAGGAGCTGTAACAGGCCTTGTTCCCTAATGTTATCAGTTGTGCTAAATGAACACTATTCTCTTGAATATTACATAAAGCTGGATTCATGGTGAATTTGTAAATTTATGTGGACAAAAAACAGAGCTATCAAAATAAATGTAATGCTATGATAAATAGAATGTTGGGAGATTAAAATGAGGCCCCTGATTTCTGTCCAATGACCACTTATCTCTGGTTTGGATCACAGACTCTCATATTTAAATCACTTTGACTATGTTGCCTTCCCATGGTCCTGAAAAGTCACCATGGCGACAAATCAATGGCAATGAAAAGCATTTCATTACATATTGTTCTTTAACATCTATAGGTTACTAGGATGTGTTTTTTGGAACATAATCCATTATCTAGGAACTTTTCAAAAAATTTTTTATTCATATTTCACTATTATTGCTTTCTTACCAACAATAACCACATATATTTTCCCCAATGTGGCATACTAAAACAACTATCTTGCATTACAAAACACACTCCTTCTGTCCACGTTCCCTTGAATAACAGAGAGACAATAGTGATTTCTATTTACATCAACTAAATGTCATTTACTTTTAATTTTTTTATTTACCTTAAGTTGAATGCCTAGAATATATCTACACAATTTACAGCTTTATTTCATATGTAATTTATTTTAAAAATACACAGATATTTCCATGCTGAGAGCATGAGCCTATTCTAAAAATTAACACTTTAATTTTGTTACCCAAAAATTTTTACAGTAATGGAAAACCATAATTATGTTTTAAATCATACTCGCACTGGGGCACTTTATGGGGCAACGTATTTATTTGAATATGTCCTCCCTCCAGTTAATAAACGTCTCTTTTTCTCCATACCTACTAATTTTGAGTAGAATATACAACTACGACCATCTGCCATTATTACAGCAGTAACATGAACTCTGGTTGCAATGTCTTGATTCCGATTGAATGCATGGTACATTTGAAGCGTGTGTGCATATGTGTATTCACTGACCGGTTTTTATAAACAGATTGAGGCATAGTCAGATGGGATCATCTTTAAGCTCTTTCTGCTGCTGCTTTAATAACGGTTCATATATTTCCAAATATTTTTAAATGTTCTATTTGATCAGGCAAATATATGTTGCCTATTTCCCCTGGTAATCAAAGTAAAATAAAAAGCAAAAAATATAAAGGAAACTTAAAAAAACAAACAAAACATGAATGTGTGATAAAAGCCTGAGTCAGTTACTAGGGGGTAAATTAACCCAAATGAATTACCCATAGCAGTGAGTAAAACTTCTTTCCCAGCCAAAGGAAAGGAGTAGGGTTGAACAAGACAAAGCAGTCACTTTAGTTAAAACCAGAATACTTAAATATAGCAGGTGGCAAAAGGACAAAAAAAAATGCGGATAAAAAGATTAGAGAGTAGAGAGAGGAGAAATGCAGGTCACACTCTGATAAAGAAGATATGCCTTGTCAATAGCATCTGACAAAACAGGACTCAAACAGTGGCATGGTATTGGCACTGCGAGTCACTCCTGGTAAAGACGTATCTGGAAGGTTAGAGGAGAAGCCTTATCTAAGGTTCAAGGCATGGAGGGCCTTAGCTATGCCCACCCAGTGTAACAGAACTGACAGCACAGCAGGAAGAACTGTGGGAAAGGGGTAGATCAACTAGAAATTTAAAAAGGAAAATGGAGAGAAAGAAAGGGGGAGGAGAGAAGGAGAGAGAGAGAGTGTGCGTGCAAACCAGCTAATGGCTTAGCCATTTCATTCAATGAACACACGCCCAAAGGGAGAACCTGCCCTCACTAATCACTATTTCACTTTATTCTCAATGTTTAAACATTTCTAGTGTTTAAAGATACAAAAGTATGATTGTAATTATAGCACATATTATATATGTATATATCTTTACATGTTTTGCATATGTACATTGTCCATTTCCCATGCATGTTATTGTAACATACAATATATATGTAACATATGAGTAAATAGGAATATTTTTTCAGGGTAAATTTTCTAGGGAAATTTCATTTTTCTTGCTGCCTTTATATTCTAATCCCCATTTCAAACCCCGTCCTCCCATCAGACAAGACCATGCTATATAGTGATATCTAAAGATGACCATTGTGTATCCTTAGATATTTTCAAGAGGAGACTGCTGAATGTACCACTCTTTAGTCAGGGTTTAACCTTTTCCTTTTGCTTTTGTAGTCTAGCATTTGAAACAGCTACCTGACCTCTCAGCAAGTTAGCTATGATTCCCTCACCTTTTCCTTGTTGTTGGTTATACTTAGGCAAAATTCTTAAATGGGGTAATAGGATAGATAGTCTCTTGGGTCCTTTACAATTATGAGACAATAAGGTTGTATCTGTGCTCTTTTATTGCCTTGAGTGAATCCCTCCTAATCCCATTCATTTGAGAAGATATTTATCAAGTACCATCTCCATGCCAGGATTTGACTAGATATCAATATACAATTGCTATTCTTGTCAGTCAAAGAGTTGCACCTATTCACGTCACTGGAGTGACATGAATCTCCTCTTCTGAGGAAAAAAATAGTGCTACTCGATCCTATATTTTTCTGATTAAACCTCTTCTGTCTTGTGAGGTCTTCCTTCTGAGCCCTGGTTTCCTGTAGGACTATAGAAGACAGTCTATATATATAGACCTCTCTATATAAAGGTTATAGAGAGGGCACTATAACCTTTAAAAACTATATTGCTATTTTTACAAATAAATATTATTAAGGGAATTTTAACTAAAAACCATCAACTTAAACTAAAGTTTAAATTTGGGGAAAAAATATCTGTTGGTAAATATTTTGATTGAACCTACACACAAGAAATAGACTGGTTGGCTAGCTTTTTCCCTCATTTAGATTCATTCTTTCAACATATATTTACTATATCTATTATTTATCAAATACTTTCAAACTATCAGAGAAGAAATTCTGTTCTTGTAAAGTTTGCAATCTAGTCTGAGAGGACATATAATAAAAAATAAACAAGGAAGTTATATAGTATATTAGAAGGTCATAAATGCTATAGAATATTTTTAAAATATAGGACAAGGTGAGGGGTTTTAGAATGCCTGTTTGGAGGAAGAAACTTGGAGTTTAATGGTTAGGATAGACCTCATTGAGAAGGCTATGTCTGAACAGTGACTTGAAGGAGGGTAAGTGTTAGACCTATGGGAATATTTAGGGGGAGAGATTTTAAAAAGAAAATTGGAACATCGAGTGCGAATTCCCCCTACATCAGGAGGCTCACAGCGTGTGCAAAGAACAAGGAAGGCAGTATGGCTGTTGCTGAAAGAAGAGGGCAGGAATAGGAAACCAATGAGGACCTTTTTAGATCATTGTAACTGGCATTCATTTCAAAAGAAATGAGGAGATAGTGTAAGGTTTGTGTAGAGAAATGAGGTTATCTGATTTTTATTTTAATAAGGTTCCTCTAGTTAGTCTAGTTAGGGTAGGTTGGGGGTGGGCAAGGAGGCAAGGTTGCAAGAGTGGAAGAATGGAGATGAGTTAAAACCATATTAGTTAAATCTGGGTAAGAAATCATAGTAACTTGAACCAAGGTGATAGCAGTAGTTTTAGTGAGTCATGGTTATATTATGGATAAATATTAAAGATGGGGACCAGCAGGATTTCCTGATGAATTGGATATTGATTGTAAGATGAAGTTGAACTCTAAGTGGCCTCAAGGACTGGAAAAATAGAGTAGACATCAGTTAGGAATGAGAATATGGTATAGATTCATCTGTTTACTCACCCTCCCATAGCTTACACTGTTCACTTTCCCCTCGGTGCTATATTATATGTGGAATATTAAGATTGGAGACTTTTCCACTTTACAGGTATTAGGTTTTAGTTAAATAGACTAAGTAAAATCTAAGACTCATACATATGCTCTGATTATTTAATAATTTGGAGTGCTGTTATTGACCCAGTCACTTGTGGAAGGATCAGCATTGATGGTGGTTTAAATATTTGAGAAGTAAATCGATATTATCTCATCTTTGATTTGAATCAATATTTTTGTAGGTAGAGTTGTCCTAATCAAGAAAAAGACTTTATGAGGAGTTGCTTATTAAAAGAATACTTGAGGATAAGCCAGATAAGCTAAAAAGTCATATGTTTTTAACTCCTCAGAGAACTGAAGATACAAAATTAAATGACCAAATTCCAGAAAAGGAAGGGCCTTTCCCAGAGCAGAAGAATCTCATGATTTTTTTCATCCCTAAGGGTACTGCAGCAGAAGGAAACTGTCTGCATTAGACAAAAATGAGGAGGAACTAGCACAATTTTTAACAAACTATTAATGGTCACAGGTGGCTTGGAGAAATGAATTAGAATTCCAAAGCATCTCCATCAAAAATCAGTTCTGTAGCATTGACCACAGAGGAGCTTCACCAACTGCAGGGCCATGGCCTAACTAAGATTGGGGCAAGGAAGGAGAGCTAAGAAAGCTCACTCAAGGCCTACAGGCCTTTCATCCACTGTACTGCTATAACTGATTGGGGGCAGGGTAGCAAACTGGAGAGAGATTGTCAGAGGCATGGAAAGCTAAAATAGTAAAAAGAATACCTCAATAATCCACAAATCCCAGATACCCAGCTCAACTACACATTAGATTGGCTCAGGCCAAACAGACAGAAGAAGGAGCAGACTTTTCCTGGGAGTGTGTGTGTGTATAAATTTATATGTGTGTGTGTGTATATATATATATAAACTGGAGGAGATAAAAGAAATAATTATGATTTATGTCACAGCTCTGCAAAACAAGAACGAATCCTTGGAATCAGAAAATGCAGAGATTGAAAGTGAGGTTCAAAAGCTTCATCAGAAATTTACATTAATGATTGAACCATATCAATAAATGAAAAAAACAAACTAATTAACTAACACACAACAACAGAAATGACTTCCCCGGTAAACTAACTGTAGTGGGAAAGAATGGCTTAGAGAGAGGAATAATGATGTTGCAAAGCAGACAGAAATAGGAACCATAACCCCGAAGAGTAGAATACCTACCAAAAAATCAAACTAAAACTTAAAGAAAAGAACAAAGAATAATTTGTTTCTTAAAAATCTGCGTTGTAATAAAACAAACCGTGACTATAACACAACAGAAACAGACTCATAGATACAGAAAACAAACTAGTGGTTGCCACTGGGGAGAGGGAAGTGAGAAGGGGCAAAATAGGGGTAGGGAATTAAGAGATACAAACTCCTAGCCATAAAATAAATAAGCTACAAGTGTATATTGTTCAGCACAGAGAATATAGCCAATATTTTATAATAACTTTAAATGGAGTATACTCCGTAAAAATATTGGATCACTATGTTGTACACCTGAAACTAATATAATATTGTAAATCAACTATACTTCAATAAAAGGACAATTATAGTGAGGTAGATGGACCTAGAGTCTGTCATACAGAGTGAAGGAAGTCAGAAAGAGAAAAACAAATACCGTATGCTAACACATATATATGGAATCTAAAAAAAAAGATGGTTCTTAAGAACCTAGGGGCAGGACAGGAATAAAGATGCAGACGTAGAGAATGGACTTGAGGACATGGGGAGGGGGAAGGGTGAGCTGGGACAAAGTGAGAGAGTGGCATAGACATAGATACACTACCAAATGTAAAATAGATAGCTAGTGGGAAGCAGCCGCATAGCACAGGGAGATCAGCTCAGTGCTTTCAGACCACCTAGAGGGGTGGGATAGGGAGGGTGGGAGGGAGACACAAGAGGGAAGAGATATGGGGATATATGTATATGTATAGCTAATTCACTTTGTTATAAAGCAGAAAGTAACACACCATTGTAAAGCAATTATACTTCAATAAAGATGTTGAGAAAATAAAAAAATAAAGGGTACATTAAAAAAAAGAATTTAAGATACATTAGTTTACTTAAGTTATTAAACTTGACACATTCAGCCCCCAAAAATTAAAAAATAAAAAAACAAAAAGACAATTAAAAAATAAAAAATCTGCATTGTTGCCCCTTATAAAAAAATATATGATATGTGGACAATAGCACAGGCTGGTCTGAGAAATACCAGTGACTTCAAAGAACACACAGAGTAGACCAAAATTAACTGAAGTGGATGTTAAATTTGAAATTTTAGAGAAGCAATCCAATTTTGGTGTTTGGCGGAGGCCCAAAGGACCAGGGAATCCTCTGAGTTGCTAGTAAGGGACATTAGCTGAGAGGACTTGTGGGTCTAGGATCCATGTCCACTGTTGACCAGCTAGCACTTCCACTTCTGCTCCTGCTCTTACTCTGTATGGCAAGAAAGTTCACTCCTGCTTTCGTCTCTGATCATCAACCTGGACTAGCAGGACTCATAATCTATTACGTGCCTTCTGCCCGTGGAACAGACAATCCAGTATCCTTAAAAATGAAGTCCAGTGGAACTTTAGCATACTAAAGATGCTTTTGGCAATTTGCATTTTCACTATGTACCTCTTTTACTTGAAAGCAAAGCACCTGGCCCAAGCTCTCTTGCTCTACACCATCACAAAGTTGGAGGCCCATAGCAGGAATGAACAACGGGGGAAACTGATGAGAGGAGGTCCTCCTTCCTCCCCACAACCTTCCTCCAGGAAGTATATGAAGACTGCCTTCCACCTCCGATTACTTTCTACAGGGGGATTTTGCTGGCCAGCCCCATGCCCCACCAGCACTGGTAAAAGTTTGTCCACTAAGACATTTCCTTGTCAGCCTTGCTCAAACCCAGAATTCACTACCTACAGTCATTTCCTCAAAGGAGTCCCCTATTGGACTGAATTCTTCACATGAATTTTCTGAAGATCCAGAATCTGAGGAAGAAATGTTTCTATCATTTTGCATCTTCTTTCTTTTGCTTTACTGGCTATGAATTAAGTGTTTTTAGATAATAGGTCAATTTGAGACTTGATAAAATTATAATTCTTAGAATACAATTTCATAGTTAAAAGTGATGTCTTAAATTATTTGAACAAATTATTTCCAATTTAATGGACTCTCTAGACTGGTAAATTTTGTATTCTGATATGATTAAATAGCCAATCGTAACAAAAGCTATAATAGACATTTTACGTGAGGAGTTAAACAACTATTATAGATCATTTTGAAACTTTAATAAGCCATATATGTTTCCTAAAAATTTATAAGACAATTGTGAAAGTTTCCTGAACTTTACCTAAATAATTTTTATTCATTTAAAAAAAAACAAAACAGGGTTTCCCTGGTGGCGCAGTGGTTGAGAGTCCGCCTGCTGATGCAGGGGACACGGGTTCGTGCCCCGGTCCGGGAAGATCCCACATGCCGCGGAGCAGCTGGGCCCGTGAGCCATGGCCGCTGAGACTGTGCGTCCGGAGCCTGTGCTCCGCAACGGGAGAGGCCACAACAGTGAGAGGCCCGCGTACCACAAAAAAAAAAAAAAAAAAAAAAAAAAGATATGGCGCCTCTGGGAAAATACTATTAGGGAAAAACAATTCTTTATTCTTTGAGTGACATGACAACCTCAAAGAGGGCTATCTGTCTAGAGGCCTCCGCCAGTGTATCAAAAACAGAGGAATAGAAGCCTTGAGCCTCAGATAGGTTTGTCATCTCCAGAGATCTCTACTTCCTTTGAAAAAACTGAAGCTGTAGGTCTTGTTTTAGTTGATAGCCATATTTGCATGTTTCCCTCTCTACCTCTAGGAAATTGGGAACAAAGAAGTTTTCAAAAGACAATGCTTTGTGTCCACTCTCTTGCTTCCTGCTTTATTTCTGTTTCCATTCTGAGTAAGACTGCTGTCTCCCACTTCTCTGATCCGTTTCAGTATGCTGATATGCATCATAAGGTAGATGGTGTGAGAGTGATGGCTTACTCCACAAGTGTTAGACTCCTGTTCAGAGGTTGATGCTCTGGTACTCTTAAGACATAGCGCTTGTCAAGTGAGAGAGGCAAGAACCAAAAGGACAGAATCTTTGTCATTTTAGTTCATGATAATCAGAACCACAGTGTTCTGACACTGGTTTTGTGTCAGAAAAGTGAACGTATCTGGCTACCACAGTCTAGGTAGAATAGCCTTTATCAGATATACAGGCCACATCACACTGGCGCTTGATCTATCCTATGTCTGCCCTTCCAGAATGGATAAATCCCCAGGGGAGGGGTCGGGTGGGTAGGGACTGTCTGCAGCCAGAAGAGAACAGAGGAGACAGCTGTTTTCAACCAGCGGAATGGAAACTAGAAACACTGGTTTTAGCCCAGCTGGTCAGTAGAACTATGGTTCCTTCTGAAGGCAGAAGAAATCAGCAAAGGGGTGAAAAAATGTGAACAAAGGGATGAATAGAACACAAAGGAGGCACTAGTGTGAACATTGAGGGGAGATGTTCGATCTTCCAGGAAAATGGAATGCTCTGGCATACGAATTGAATGAAATGTTTGTGTAAAATATTATATTCTTTAAATTCAATGCTTTTCCTAGAAATGTGGATATCTCTCTAAATGCTTTGTATAAACTTAAGACTGTCCCCTAATGAAATTGGAATTGGGAAGAATTTGAGGGCAAACTTGAAAATTGAATATGGTTTTTACATCTAAAAGATAAATAAAATGTTAAATTAGACATTTAGATATATATGTTAGAGTTGAATAAACTCTTACCTTTTTATTAAAATCATGGACAGACCAAGTAAAAAATGTCAGAGAGACCTTTATCCCCATAATATATCATGGATTAATTTAAATTCAAACCTAGAAGACATGTTGTATATGTTGCCTTGAGGAAGTTACCAAATCTCTCATGGTCTCAGTTTTCTAATATAAAAAATAAAGATAATACCAAAAACTGTTGAGCTTACTTTATAAGACTGTTTTAAGAATCCATGACAGTAATATATTTGAAGCATTTTCAAATTTAAAACACTGTAAATTTTTAAGTATAATTTAATTGTAAGCCATAAACTACTGGGGAAAATATTTATCACTATTAGTAGACTGTTAAGTTTATTTTTCTTGCTAAAAGAGGTTATGAGAATAGTTTGAATATTTTATTTGTCATGATACAAAATATTTTTATAGATTTTGGGGGCATTCATACTCTTTACACAAACTACTCAAAAGAACTATTCGAAAGAGAGCTGTCATCTTTCTGATGAGCCTTTTTATTTTGTACTATCTTTCTAGCAGATTTATTATAGCATTTATATGTGTCAGTTAATTTGAAGGAATATTATTTTCTAGATAATTTAGGCCCCAACATCATATTAATAACTAAAATGTATAGATATAAAAAATACCCATTGTTAATTAAGTGTGGATTTTCATTTATAACCTTTTTTCTCTTATAAAAATATCTATCTAAGGAAAGGTTTACTTAATGACTAAGCAAAGAAGCGAGGCAATGTAGCTTAAAATCAGATTTTAAAAGCCCTTAAATTTAAGTACACCTATGCTAATCTATTATTATGAGGTCCAGAAAGAACTGCCAAATCAAAAATACCTCCTCAAATAGCAGTGCATAGAATTCAAAATTCTGTCTGCTAGAGAAATCTTGTGTTATTTTCCCTGAAAAGCTCCAGTTAGTGGGAAAATGTCATATAAATTCATTATATTAGTCATTTAGCCATTATTCAATATCTATTATATTCCAAACACAAAGATGACATAATATAATTTCTCTCCTTGAGTTTACAGCATTGGGAAGATACAGACATTCACAGAAAGATTGCAGTAACATGTAGTTCATCCTCTAATTAAAGTCTTAAGAAAAGGATGACCAACATTGCTGCAGAGGTTACGGACCTTCTAAAAAAAGTGACATCTGATCAGGATTTTGTTCTAGGAAGATGGAATATATGTTCAAAAGCACTGAAGCTTGAAAGTTCATATGAAATGTGTTTGAAAAACGGCAGGTAGTCCATTGTGGCTGACGCATAAGATGCTTGGTGTGAATAAAATATATGGCAAAGAAATTTATTTAACCAAACACAATGAGAAAACAATAAAGGGATCAAAGTGTAGAGTGGTCTGACTGCAGCTGCATTTAAGACATTATTTTGGCAGCAGAGTTATCTGATTCACTTATCTAATTGGTTGGAAGAGACAATAGACACCATTTAGTTAGGGATATACTGAAAAGCCAGAAGGGTAGCTGCTGTGCAAACAGGAACATTACTTGGAGCCTGAATGCTTGGGAAAAGAGAGCTCCAAAAGTTTCAGTGAGAAAATGTTTTCCTTAATCCACAACTTTTCCCCAATGTCATTGTTATGTGCCATTGTGTCACAAAAGAATAGTGAACAGACGTTATTCCCCTTTCCTCCAACCCAGATTCACCAATGAACTCCCTGCCCTTCTCCTGAACTTGACAATATGATTACTCTTTGGCATTTGTGAATTTAACGTTCCTGGTTTTTCAGTAGTAATTGAAAAACTGTGAAAGTCCGCATCATGTGATTTTTTTACATACATTTTAAAGGCTTTAAGATGATACACAAAAAGGAGTCACTAGGGGAATACACGCAGCCAAATCACCGATTTTTATACTTCAACTTATCTTTTTTTTTTTTTTTTGCTGTACGCGGGCCTCTCACTGCTGTGGCCTCTCCCACCGTGGAACACAGGCTCCGGACGCGCAGGCCCAGCAGCCACGGCCCATGGGCCCAGCCGCTCCGCGGCACATGGGATCCTCCCAGACCGGGGCTCGAACCCGCGTCCCCTGCATCGGCAGGCGGACTCCCAACCACTGCGCCACCAGGGAAGCCCCCTTCAACTTATCTTTTAAAAAAAGTTCCACTAGTCTTTAAAGAAGATGTAATTATTGTGAAGTGGTTAAAAAACAAGAAAAAGGAATCAATAAGCAAGAAACAAAAGAATTCTGTTATGTTGTAAAATGTGACCCTAAAAAAAAGCCATGTATTAGTGTAAATGATAGAGATGTTAAGGAAAGAAGGGGAGGAAGTTTAAAAACTAAATCCAGATAACTGATGTTTTGAATAAAAGAAGAGTAGAATGTGGGAATTACCAGTGGGTTATATCTATACAAAGGCCATCAAATAATATTCATGGATATGAACAAAGTTTACATAGTTTCAGAAATACGTTACTATGAAATTAGCAAATTTAGAGAATTTTCAAGGTTTAGGGAATGTAAATGACATTCTATTTTTTTAATTTAATTTTTATTTTATATTGGAGTACAGTTGATTTACAATGTTGTGTTAGTTTCAGGTGTACAGCAATGTGATTCAGTTATACATAAACATATATCCATTCTTTTTTAGATTTTTTTCCCATATAGGTTATTACAGAATATTGAGTAGAGTTCCCTGTGCTATGCAGTAGGTCCTTGTTGATTATCTATTTTATAAATATATAGTAGCATGTAAATGTTAATCCCAAACTCCTAACTCCTAATTTATCTGACCCACCCCACCACGTTTCCCCTCTGGTAACCATACGTTTGTTTTTGAATTCTGTGGTCTGTTTCTGTTTTGTAAATAAGTTCATTTGTATCTTTTTTTTTTTTTTTTACATTCCACATATGAGTGATATCATAGGATATTTGTCTTTCTCTGTCTGACTTACTTCACTTAATATGATAATGTCTAGGTCCATCCATGTTGATGTAAATGGAATTATTCCATTCTCTTTTTTTTTTTTAAACATCTTTATTGGAGTGTAATTGCTTTACAGTGGTGTGTTAGTTTCTGCTTTATAACAAAGTGAATCAGTTATACATATACATATGTTCCCATATCTCTTCCCTCTTGGCGTCTCCCTCCGTCCAACCCTCCCTATCCCACCCCTCCAGGTGGTCACAAAGCACCGAGCTGATCTCCCTGTGCTATGTGGCTGTTTCCCACTAGCTATCTATTTTACATTTGGTAGCGTATATATGTCCATGCAACTCTCTCACTTTGTCCCAGCTTGCCCTTCCCCCTCCCCATATCCTCAAGTCCATTCTCTAGTAGGTCTGCATCTTTATTCCCATCTTGCCACTAGGTTCTTCATGACCTTCTTTTTTTTTCCCTTAGATTCCATATATATGTGTTAGTGTACGGTATTTGTTTTTCTCTTTCTGACTTACTTCACTCTGTATGACAGACTCTAGGTCCATCCACCTCACTACAAATAACTCAATTTCGTTTCTTTTTATGGCTGAGTAATATTCCATTGTATATATGTGCCACATCCTCTTTATCCATTCATCTGTCGATGGACACTTAGGTTGCTTCCATGTCCTGGCTATTGTAAATAGAGCTGCAGTGAACATTGTGGTACATGACTCTTTTTGAATTAAGGTTTTCTCAGGGTATATGCCCAGTAGTGGGATTGCTGGGTCATCTGGTAGTTCTATTTTTAGTTTGTAAGGAACCTTCATACTGTTCTTCATAGTGGCTGTATCAATTTACATTCCCACCAACAGTGCAAGAGGGTTTCCTTTTCTCCACACCCTCTCCAGCATTTATTGTTTCTAGATTTTTTGATGATGGCCGTTCTGACTGGTGTGAGATGATATCTCATTGTAGTTTTGGTTTGCATTTCTCTAATGATTAATGATGTTGAGCATTCTTTCATGTGTTTGTTGGCAATCTGTATATCTTCTTTGGAGAAATGTCTATTTAGGTCTTCTGCCCATTTTTGGATTGGGTTGTTTGTTTTTTTGATATTGAGCTGTATGGGCTGGTTGTAAATTTTGGAGATTAATCCTTTGTCAGTTGCTTCATTTGCAAATATTTTCTCCCATTCTGAGGGCTGTCTTTTGGTCTTGTTTATGGTTTCCTTTGCTGTGCAAAAGCTTTGAAGTTTCATTAGGTCCACTTTGTTTATTTTTGTTTTTATTTCCATTTCTCTAGGAGGTGGGTCAAAAAGGATCTTGCTGAGATTTATGTCATAGAGTGTTCTGCCTATGTTTTCCTCTAAGAATTTGATAGTGTCTGGCCTTACATTTAGGTCTTTAATCCATTTTGAGTTTATTTTTTGTATGGTGTTAGAGAGTGTTCTAATTTCATACTTTTACATGTACCTGTCCAGTTTTCCCAGCACCACTTATTGAAAAGGCTATTTTTTCTCCACTGTATATTCTTGCCTCCTTTATCAAAGATAAGGTGACCATATGTGCGTGGGTTTATCTCTGGGCTTTCTATCCTGTTCCATTGATCTATCTTTCTGTTTTTGTGACAGTACCATACTGTCTTGATTACTGTAGCTTTGTAGTATACTATGAAGTCAGGGAGCCTGATTCCTCCACTTCCGTTTTTCTTTCTCAAGATTGCTTTGGCTATTCGGGGTCTTTTGCGTTTCCATACAAATTGAGAATTTTTTTTGTTCTAATTCTGTGAAAAATGCCAGTGGTAGTTTGATAGGGATTGCAATGAACCTGTAGATTGCTTTGGGTAGTAGAGTCATTTTCACAATGTTGATTCTTCCAATCCAAGAACATGGTATATCTCTCCATCTACTTGTACCATCTTTAATTTCTTTCATCAGTGTCTTATAATTTTCTGCATACAGGTCTTTTGTCTCCTTAGGTAGGTTTATTCCTAGATATTTTATTCTTTTTGTTGCAGTGGTAAATGGGAGTGTTTTCTTAATTTCACATTCATATTTTTCATCATTAGTGTATAGGAATGCTAGAGATTTCTGTGCATTAATTTTGTATCCTGCTACTTTACCAAATTCATTGATTAGCTCTAGTAGTTTTCTGGTAGCATCTTTAGGATTGTCTATGTATAGTATCATGTCATCTGCAAACAGTGACAGCTTTATTTCTTCTTTTCCAATTTGGATTCCTTTTATTTCTTTTTCTTCTCTGATTGCTATGGCTAAAACTTCCAAAACTCTGTTGAATAATAGTGGTGAAAGTGGGCAACCTTGTCTTGTTCCTGATCTTAGTGGAAGTGGTTTCAGTTTTTCACCATTGAGGATGATGTTGCCTGTGGCTTTGTCATATATGGCCTTTATTATGTTGAGGAAAGTTCCCTCTATGCCTACTTTCTGCAGGGTTTTTATCATAAATGGGTGTTGAATTTTGTTGAAAGCTTTCTCTGCATCAATTGAGGTGATCATATGGTTTTTCTCCTTCAATTTGTTAATATGGTATATCACATTGATTAATTTGCTTATATTGAAGAATCCTTGCATTCCTGGGATAAACCCCACTTGATCATGGTGTATGATACTTTTAGTGTGCTGTTGGATTCTGTTTGCTAGTATTTTGTTGAGGATTTTTGCATCTATGTTCATCAGTGATATTGACCTGTAGTTTTCTTTCTTTGTGGCATCTTTGTCTGGTTTTGGTATCAGGGTGATGGTGGCCTTGTAGATGAGTTTGGGAGTGTTCCTCCCTCTGCTATATTTTGGAAGAGCCTAAGAAGGATAGGTGTTAGCTCTTCTCCTAATGTTTGATAGAATTCACCTGTGAAGCCATCTGGTCCTGGGTTTTTGTTTGTTGGAAGATTTTTAATCACAGTTTCAATTTCAGTGCTTGTGATTGGTCTGTTCATATTTTCTATTTCTTCCTGGTTCTGTCTCGCAGGTTGTGCATTTCTAAGAATATGTCCATTTCTTCCAGCTTGTCCATTTTATTGGCATAGAGTTACTTATAGTATTCTCTCATGATCCTTTGTATTTCTGCAGTGTCAGTTGTTACTTCTCCTTTTTCATTTCTAATTCTATTGATTTGTGTCTTTCTTTTTTCTTGATGAGTCTCGTTAATGGTTTATCAATTTTGTTTATCTTCTCAAAGAACCAGCTTTTAGTTTTATTGATCTTTGAATAGTTTATCAATTTTGTTTATCTTCTCAAAGAACCAGCTTTTAGTTTTATTGATCTTTGATATCGTTTCCTTCATTTCTTTTTCATTTATTTCTGATCTGACCTTTATGATTTCTTTCCTTCTGCTAACTTTGGGGTTTTTCCATTCTTTTTTATGGCTGAGTAATATTCCATTGTATATATGTACCACATCTTCTTTATAGGACATTCTATTTTTTAATAAAATGATATAAATTTAAGTAGTTTGATATTAGCTTTGAAGAAAAGTACTTCAGTTTGAAAATCAAGGAAATCTCGAAATTTTTCCCCATCTTAACATGTATTTTCTTTTTTTTTAAACATCTTTATTGGAGTATAATTGCTTTACAATGGTGTATTAGTTTCTGCTTTATAATGAAGCGAATCAGCTGTACATATACATATATCCCCATATCTCCTCCCTCTTGCGTCTCCCTCCCACCCTCCCTATCCCACCCCTCTAGGTGGTCTCAAAGCACCGAGCTGATCTCCCTGTACTATGTGGCTGCTTCCCACTAGCTATCTATTTTACATTTGGTAGTGTATATATGTCCATGCCACTCTCTCACTTCTTCCCAGCTTACCCTTCCCCCTCCCTGTGTCCTCAAGTCCATTCTCTACGTCTGCATCTTTATTCCTGTCCTTCCCCTAGGTTCTTCAGAACCTTTTTTTTTTTTCCAGATTCCATATATATGTGTTAGCATACGGTATTTGTATTTTTCTTTCTGACTTACTTCACTCTGTGTGACAGACTCTAGGTCCATCCACCTCACTACAAATAACTCAATTTTGTTTCTTTTTATGGCTGAGTAATATTCCATTGTATATATGTACCACATCCTCTTTATCCATTCATCTGTCGATGGACACTTAGGTTGCTTCCATATCCTGGCCATTGTAAACAGAGCTGCAATTAACATTGTGGTACATGACTCTTTTTGAATTATGGTTTTCTCAACGTATGTAACATGTTGTATTTTCTTATTTAACTTTGAATTTTTATATTATTTTTAAAATAGATTACTCATTTCATATACTGCATACTTTTTTGGTTAAAATAATAGTTTTCACAAATTGACATCAATTTTAAGAATAGATATAGAATAACAGAACTAGTGAGTTATTGCCAAAACAAAGGCTTAAATGAGTTCTGAATTAATTTAAAATTTCCAGAAGTGTGCCTGAGAAAATTTTATAGAAAAAGAAAATATTTGTTGAAACTAGTGACTAGTGACTAGTATAGCAAACCCATTGATAAGCAACAACTAACAACCATTTTGCTTAGTATGAAATATCTACAAATGGCTACCTTTCTCTAAAAATTTTTATCTACTTTACTCCATTTGTCTAGCCGGGTGAGGATACCCAGGATTTCGGCAAACAAATTGGAGAAGGAGGAATGAGAAAAGCACTGATGTTTAGAGAAGGAAGAATAAAGATATGAAAAGATACATAAATCCCAAGTAAAGATCAAATGAAAACAAGAGGCCATTCCCCCTCTACCCCCAAACATTTTAAGTTGGCAAAGATTTAAAAAGTTTGAAAGGATACAGCAGCCAGCTGGAGTGTGAGAAAAGAAATATTCATGTAGTTGTTGTAATATTATATTAGTGAGTGTCGAATGTAGATCCTTTCAGTTCATGGGAATCATGTGTGTTTCTACTACAATTAAATACACAAATCAATGAAAGAAGTGGGTTTAGATGGTTCTTATAGACAGGGGTAGTGTTCTCTTGTCAGTTGTTCTAAGCTATATCATTCTTAGCAACATAATTTATGGTTTGTGATTTATATTCCTTTGATTCCAATGTATTTACTCATGTAGTTCTCCTTATCAAGATGTCCTTTCATTTCTGTTTATCTAATACCTATGTACAATTACAACTAATATGTTCTCTTGTCACTTAATATTTCACATTTTGTATAATCTCTACACATATACTTATTCTCTCAACTAGATGGTCAACTCTTTGAGGCCCAGGAATTAATCTTAAACATTCTAGTATCACCCCATTTCTAACACAATGCTTTATGTAAATTTATGATCAGTAGCTGTAGTTTGAATAAATCATCACTCTTACCACAAACATTATTATTATATAGAACATGCTAGTAGACATTGATGAAAATTTTAAATATGCACATTTTTTACCAAAAACTGGTTGAATACCTACTGCTTGCCAATGGTGTACAAGACTCTGGGGATACAATTGTGCGCCAAAATAAAGAGGGTCCGATTTATGTTCTAAGAGATTAGAAAGATGTTAACTAATTAAACTAGTTAATATATAATTAAAAATTGAGATAACAGCTCTGAAGAAAAGAAACAATTTTTTCATATAGTTTTGAATTCTATGTTCTCTAGCAAAGAAAAATACTCATTTGAAACCAGAATATTTTTTTCTGATTTTACACTAAATACATTTATCCAGAAGCTATATTTTCAACCACATGTGGGAATCACACTCTACTTCCTGTGCAACTAGATGCACCTGTGGTCTAGGTATGATACTGACCAAGGTTCTTGGCCTTCCCCAACCAATAGAAATTTACTAGAGGCCAGACATGAAATTCAGGCAAGGCTTTATTGGGGCCTCTGCTGCAGCAGGTGGGGGGAGCAAGAACAAGTAATAGGTTCCCTTGCTTGTTTGCTCCCTGACAGGGACAAGCTGGTTCCTTATATGGGGTGAGGGTAGGGGTGTGTCCAGTGCTCAGGCCAGAGGGGTGACTTAGGTGTTTTGCTCACCCCTCTGGTGGTGTTGAGTTCAGGGGGCATGAGCAGTACCGTGCTTTTGCTCCAGACCCCCTGTTTTTGCTCCCAGCTCTTCAGAAGTGGCAGTTGGGGTTTTTTGGTCTTTTTGTATTTCTTGTCCAGAATTTGCCCCAACTGCGCATGCACGCAGTTATTTTTAGTCCCATATAGTTTCTTTGTATTTTGTTGCTCAAGGAGAGATGTGTCCAGGTGCAAGCATTGCAGCACTGCAGCAAAGGGTCCCAGGTCCCAGCCTATCTCAGGTGGACTTAATAAATGGACACCCAATATCTTTTTGACTGTGAAAGGGGATCCTGGACCCTCTTCCTCTACTTCACTTTTCTGTGGATGAACACTGCCCAGGGAATAGTCAGCTCCAGTGTCACCGATGACTCTACTTAGTTGGCTTCTTAGCCTACTTAAATGGCCTCCTTAGTTCAGCTAAGGCAAGCCGTGCTCCACCAAGGGGCAAAATATCCTACTTTTTCAGTTTGAAGTGTTCAAAGACCATTAATTTGCCTTTTCGTTACTTCATCTACAATGAAGGAAATTTTCAAGGCTGAGCTAGTGATTTTCCAACATTGTAGGCACCAAACTTACTTGTAAATATTTAAGTTAAAAAAAGTCACTGTAGTTAATCATCTCATTTACAAGTCAGGTTAAACATGTGGGGAGTAACATGTGTAGGCCAAAGTATGTTAGAACGGAAATGACACTTCCTAGCTCCCCAAGGATCTTTCACTTTGCTTGGCTGACTCTGCAACTCCAGAAAAGTGCAGCCAGACTCCAGTAAAAGAAAAATTTGCCTCTTCTTACCTTTGCTGCCTTTTGCATTTCACCACTCAATTTACAGAGAAGAAATCTATTACTCAGCAGGTAGTGCTTGCACAAATGAAAGATAAATTTTTCTTCTAGATAGGACAGATCAGTGAGACTCATAAAATATTAATGATGAAAGCTTTAGGAATTAGGTATATCCCTGACCATAGGTTTCTCTTGACAGTGAAGCACAGTCAGTTTAATCCCTTTTTTTTTTTTTCTGCAAGAGTCCCATCAAGAATGATATGAAGGGAAAAGAATACATGATTTAAGATTCAGATGAGCATAGATTTTTTTGAGAAAGGTAATTTTTCTCTCTTTCATTTTCTCCCATGTTTTGCGTTCCTTATCTGCTGTAAATTTCACTGAGTGATGTAGTGTGGTCGATTTGATTCTTGAAGCTGCTCATCTGCTCATGAAGGAAATTGCTTGAGAATAATAAAGTACACATTTCATATTATTTAACATACAATATAATAATAGTTGACATTTATGTGATTAAAGCAATTCATTTATCCAAAAATTAGGGATCTAGTGAATGTGTATTCAAATATACATCATCAAAGAATGGCTCTGTATTCTTCAGAAAGTAATTGTTACAGATATTTTTCACTTGCTGAGATTTATTATCTTGAAAATCCTTCCATGATCTTTAAAAATGAATAATTACTTTTAGGTTTACTATTTCTTTGTAGAATGCTTAGTCAATTACCATTACCCTGAGATTCTTTTCAACATATATCTTCATTGTATACAGAAACAAAGTTTACATTTATAAAATTTAAGGATCATAGAAATTTATCATTCTCTTATTATGGCAACCTGAATAATTATATGTATTTATAAACATATATTTATATAATATAAATTTAAATATCTATAATGTTAAATATTTGAATATTTAAAGTTTAGATATTGGAAATTTGCTGAAAATAATAAAATAACTTGATTAACCAATTATTTTTAAAATTCTTTAATATTTTTTAAGCTAACATTATTTGTAGCATAATTCACAATGTTTTTACTCATGCTAAAGAACAGAAGGATATTAAACTAACCATTTTCATAGTAATGCCTCAAAAGGAAGACACCCAAAAATGAAACTAAATACATCTAAATCATATCTATTAGAATTTAAGACATATTGAAAATGCCATTTAACATGCTAAATATTAATAACTAGAAAAATAAAACATCCTTTTTTATATGCTTTATTTCTCTATCTAAATAGAATAAATTCTTATACTAATAAATTTGTTTTTATATTAAAATGTTTATTAGAAGAAAGTATATACAATCAGAGAAATTTATTTTTGCTTAACTACCCTTTACTTAATTGAATATCTTGTTTCATGCATCTCTTCTCAGGTACACCCCTGATATTTTTCTTCAGTATATATGCACAATTATACAAAATCCAAATGCAATCCTTATAAACCACTAATGGGTTCCTAAGATCCCGTGTTTACAGTGTATGTTGAAGTCTCCAGTTGATGATATACATACAAGGACAAATCAGCAGATTCCATTTTGTTAATCAGCCTTTTAGAAAATTCATCAACACACTGTAAAAAAATCAGATCTTTTGTTAAAACATATCTTGAAGTATGTTTAAAGTCACATCACTAGTAAGTAGAAAGACTCAAGACTTAGGTCCATCACGAAACACCTTGTCTTGAAGGATATTATTATATTCTCAAACCCAATAGTTTTTCATCATTGCCTGATCATCTGAACATCACCTCTAGTGTCTGGAATGCCTTTATCAATACAGTCTATTCATAAGTTTGAAAACAAACTCCATAGCCCAAACGCCCGGCAGTAGCTAAGTACAAGCTTGCACAGAATTAAACTCATTGTTACTACAGCCTTCTGCATACCAAATTTTTTGGAATCTGTAGCTAGACCCTCTTAAGTCCTACCTCCTTTCTGCCCCACTCTAATAATTGTAGGTGCCCCCTTCTCCATACTAAGGTATAACCAATTAGCTGTAATAATAATAGCTCCATACTGAGAAATAAATTTATTTGAAATGAAAATTCTAAAATGACTCTTACCATTTTAAAATATCAATCTCCCATTGCAACTATTCTTGCTATATCTGGAAGCTACAAAAGATAGAAAAAAATAGAAGAAAATTACAGAAATCCTACTGAGGGTCTTTTTGACCCCAGAAGCTGACCACAATGCACCTAAGTGGAGATGAAATCTGTGCCTCAAGAGCATATGAATTTTCACAGTTTACCATTGTGTAAAACAATAAATCTTTATATAGCATTAAACTTCAGAAAATAACATTATTGGTTCCTCAGAAGTACCTAAATAGTCCAGAGAAGCACTAAATGTTTAAAATATAAATAGTAGTTTTAAGCCTAGTGGAGGAAAATAATGCAAAAATAACAATGCATTTATTCCTCAAACTATCTTTGCTTAAAGAATATGCACATGACTTTAAAGACATTATTAGAGACTTCATGTATTCATTGTGTTATAGCTGCACAGTTTTCTTCTGAATACCTTTGTTAACAAAATCTGGCAGACATTCAATAGCAAACTGTGTTCCAAGCAATGAATTCATAATGTTGTAGCAGGAACAATCTCTTTAATGTTGTAAGACTTTATATATGATGGAAAAATCAATAACTTGGATAAACATGGAACAAACTAGCCCATGCACTTTTTCGGCGACATCCCATTTGATTGGAAACAGTTTTCCCCTGCCCATTTGGAGTTCACACATGATCACAGCCAAATAGGATTTTGCTTTTGTTCTTCACCTTAAGATCTCGTACCTCTATAATGGGTAAATACTAAATCATTCTTACTTGTAAAACCCTGAATCAAAGACACAGGATTTTTAAGAAATCCTCTCCTCTCAAAAAGAAAAATAAAAGAGCCAAAATGGTAAATATCAGCCATCCAGAAATCCCAGGAATTATGCCAGGACTCATTTTTCCTACTTTAGCTAGACTCATTATTAGTACATTAAAAAAATTTCGAGACAAAATAGTGAATGATTTCCATTGCATTAATGGCATCTTTCTCCCATCCCCTTTTCTGTTATGCCAGACTTTAGTTTGGGGATCCATATGGTTTTGTGGAGACTGACTCCTCTTCTGGCTTCAGGGATGGGATTTATATAACACAGCTAAGCCAGTGTTATGGGCTGAATTTTGCAAGTCCAGAGTACATCTTAGGATTTTTTTGGGGGGGAATATTGTTAAGTAAATAATCCCCTCTTTCTACCTGAGAAGATGGAGGAAGGATGTAGTCCTAAGTGCTGGTGGCATTTATCTTAATATCACAAGGGGAGCCTTAGGATGAAACCAACCTCATAAGGCAGAATGTTGAAAACATGCCAGGTCTACCTGTAGATTTTTAAGTTGTGTGAGCCAGTTAATTATCTACACTTGAGCCATATGAAATTACTAATTTGATCATTTTTTATTATAAAAAAGACAAGTTCATGTTGATCAACCCAATGTACTGCTTAATCCAGAACTTCTGTTACAAGCTGATAAAACTCTTTAAACTGAAGAGATGGACACATAAAATTCTATGCCTTTGAGAATTTTTAACTTCTTTAACTACTGCCAAAACATAAATTTATAAATTAAAAATTAAATTATAAATTTAATTAAGTTATAAATTAAAGTAAAAAATATTAATTATTCAAGGAGTATATTGATACCAGTAGAGTTTCTAATGAAAGATTTCAAAAGGAATTTTTTGGATATAGAGATACAAAGAAAGTTATAGGAATATGATAATGTTAAAATATATGTGTATATCTCTATATAATATATACTTCAAACATTTAATTTGACTACTTTTAATGAATAATTTAACTTAATATAAAGAATTGTTCTGTGCGATATATATATTAAAGCATTATGTTAAAATGTTTATTCTATATTTTTCTCTCAATTTAGAAAACTAGTAAATATGAATATAATATGATTGCATGGGAATAACAAATTATCTAGAATAATTTTTTTTAACTTTAATAAATAATAAACAAGAGGATTGTATTAGTAATATTGGGCTTTCTCTTTTCCAGTGTATCAACATTTTCTGCACAGGACAGATTGTGAACAACTTCTTTCTTAAGGTGAGATTGGGTGTCATGCACAGTAGAAGTTTGAGAGGCTATAAATTTTTTAATATATTATCAAAGATATTCCATAAGTCAAATTGTCTTAGGGTAGTTGTGCATGCCTAAATTGAGGGTATGTGCTCATTAGTTTTATATGCATACATTCTATTTGTTCAACAGTACTACTTTTACTGTAAACTCTAGAGGATGTTTATTGGAAATTTCTGAGTTTATCAAAGCATGTAACTTGATATTTTTATTAAAACTTGGAAATTTTATTGATGCTAAAAGAAAAAAACAAGCCACAGAACAAAAATAAAATATACTATTAAAACTAATACAATTAAGATATCTCTCAGAGCAAATGAGTACTCACACACACACACACACACACACACACACACACACACACACAGAGGCATGTTAATATTTTTAACTTCCTCCTAAAATACAAGTATATTAGATTCTTTTAATTACCATGAGCCATCAGATTTTTTTATCAATGCTATAGGTATTTTTGTTCTATTATTCCAAGAATTAGATATTGTTATTACTGTATTATAAATTAATATTATATTAGATTTACTCACATATTTACCACTATTTTTTCACTGTTCCTTCTTATTAGAACTTCCACCTTATCTATTTATTTGAAGTATATTTTTTAGACTTTCCTTTAGTGAAGATTTCTCAGTTTTTCTTTGTCTGAAAGTGTTTGTATTTTGCTCTTGTCTTTGGAAAATAGTTTCTCTGAACTGTGAGTCGACATTGTCAAAGATTTTTCTGACACCATTGAAGATTTTATTCTGTTATTTTCTGGATTCCATTTATTAATGGCAAGTCAACTGTCTAATTGTTATACCTGCATAGGTAATTTGCTATTTCTCTTTGGCTGCTTTTAAAATCTTCCTTTGTTCTTTGGTGTTCTGAAGCTGGTTATGACGTGTATAATTTTTATGTATCCCACTTTAGACTTGTTGGCCTTCCAGAATCTGAGGATAGATGTCTTTCAGCAATTCTGGAACTCCTTGGTCATTACCTCATTTAGTGTGACTTTTTCCATTTTTCTCTACTTTTATGTCTCTTAATTTTTTTCCAAATCATTTCATATTTTCTTAGTATCATATTCTCTGAGTCTATATCCCATTCACTGATTTGATCTGTATTTGTGATTTATTTTAAATTAATCTCTTTTTATTCTTTTAATTTTATAATTTTTGATACAAAATTCCAGTTGAGTGTTTTACAAATTTAATAGTCTCTTTTTCTTGTTCTTATTTTCATTTGAGCCTCTATTTTAATTTTCATGGTTCTAATTGCACTTCCAGTTCCTTCTTGTTCTCACATGTGAAATCTTATTTTCCTTGTGTGCTCTGATTTTGACTGTAATCTCACACATGTGGAATGTTATTGATGAAAATTCTTTAAGGCCAGACTTGGAGTTCCATTTTTAAAGTATTTGCTTCTACTAGTCACTCAAGGGCACTATTAATCCAGGACAATTTTTAAACTAAATGTTTTGCTTTTAAACTAAATGCTTTCAAATAGCATGGATGTAGATTTCAGGTCTGTGATGAAGACCAACTTGTTAATGTGAATCCTTTTTTTTTTTTTTCCTCTAACCAGCACTAAGGACAAGACTGTATATTGCCTTTCAGACCCTTTTTCCGCATGAGATTTCTTTCTCATTTTATGGAAGAAGTCTTCTACCATACTTTTCCCTTTATCCTCATGAAGCAGCCAAAAGGGAAGCTCAAGCTTTCCGAGGATCTCTAGAAGTTCTCATGTTGTACACTGCCTTTGGTGATACCTCTTAGGATTCCTGCTTTTACTTTGATCTTAGTCTTTGCAGATTTCGTTCATGTCAGATGCAACATTCTTTAAAAGTATGCACATATATTTGTATACATAATTTTATTCAGTTGCTTTCATCAGGAATTTACGCTGGCTATATAGATCCAGTATACTGGCTTGAAGCAGATAATAAAGTGTTTAGAGTCTACTAAAAATGCTAATACTTAATTCTTTATATTTCACAGATGGTGTATGCAGTGAGATTTTTCTCTTTTGACTCAACTCAATAGTTGACCTCTGCTAAAACTTCAATTCAAACTAATTTTCTACCTCTACAAGTCTCCAACCTTTTCCTTCATAATTCTGATATGGTTCTGTTACTTCTTTCTCTTCCCTGAAGCAAGGACTTCATCACATTAATATTGCTAAACTACAATATTAAGCCCTGTCAAGAGTGAAAAGGAGTATAGTCTTTGTTTGATTCTGCTTTTGAAGAAAACAAAAACACATAATTTTGGTTCCCCTCCTAATCTTTTAGACTCCTAAATCACATGGTATTAATTTTATTGCTTTTGAGATTCTTGTAATTACCATTAATGCTTACTATTTAACTAAGAGGGCAATTCATAAAATGCCCATGCAGGCTCTCTAATGAAGTTACCCCTATGGTAGTTAGAAAAGGTGGCTAAAATTGGAGAGGACATGTACACATGTTTTTTCTTCTCTTTACTCATGTAAAAGATGTGTATATAAAGCAGCTGTTGTTGTCATTTTCCAGCATAAACATTTGAAAAATTTCTGTTTACTCCCTTTGGAGGCTGGCACTTTCACACTGTTTAAATCAGCCAGATTTATTTGTAGAAAATAGTATTAAAATGTCCACGTGCTATGTTTTGTAATATAAAATCCATTATTATTTTTTACTTTAAAATACAATGCATGCTATTTTTCTGGAGTTTTCAAGATAATGTGAAAATATTAGTACAAAATCATTCAGTTTATAACAAGCTGTTCTTTGAGGGAGGGAGGAAATTTTCAAACATAAATTTCAATCAGTCAGTACCGAGTTCATTTTCATAAGCTGTTTTACTTTTTATATTTTATTTTTAAACAGTGTCTAGTAGCAATTAAAATTCACAGTAATTTGTTTTGTCCCAAATATTTGTAGTGTATGTAGTTCATTTTTCCTTTCAATGCATTGAGGGGTAGGGCTCTTTAATTACATTTTCTACTTCCTGCATTTTCACTACTCAACTACCTACAGCTAAATCAAAGAGCTAATAACAAAATACTAAGCAAAAGAAGCTATTTTATTCAAATACAGTTGAATTATCCAGCTTTATATGAGATATTGTAGTGAGCTGCTTTGCATTGCAGTATGCAGTATTAGCCTGCAGAAAATTTTAACTTTTTATAATCCTTTCATCACAGCAGATGTGTGATCCTATATTACCTATCTGTCATTTTTTATAAATATGGACTTCTCAGGAATTGAGTAGTCATCTCTCACTTTTTATTTCATTTCTTTACATAATGTTAGAGCAGTGAAGCATATCCAGTTCAAAATCCTTAGTTTTGATCTTCGTAGAATAAAATTTATGAGCAACTTAACTTCCCCAAGTGCATCATTATTACAACTCCACTGGGATTCTTTAACCTTCAACCCCAAGCTAAATTTGGCAAAACCTTGAATGGGTGCTCTCTTAGTTAAAATTCTCAGCTTCTGTATTTCTGTGTCCCATGGAAATTATTGCTTTGTATAAAATCAGCAAGCAAATATTTGCTTACAAATTAGATAGACTGATATTGATCTGCATGTGTTTTAGAAAGAGAATAAGTCCCATTTTTAAAATATAAAATGATAAGACTGAAAATGACTCAATATTACTCTAGAAATGAAAGAACATATATCCACAGTCTATGGATCGTAAGGCTTTAGAATTGCACGAGTGCTAGGGGAATTATGTCATGAGGGACAAAGCATAGTGATTTTTACTTGAGGAACAAACTGCTATTCTCATAATGTAGAAATGCTAAATAAATAAGAAATGTGTAGCAGTTCTCAGGTTTTTTGTTCTCAGGATCCTTTCTTAAAAATTATTGGGGACTCCAAGGAGGTTTGTTTACGTGCATTTTACATTGATATTTACTGTATTAGAAACTAAAGTATAAAATTTAAGATATTTATCATTTCCTTTAACATTAACAATACACCTATTACTTATAAATAATGTATTTTTATGAAAAATAGCTGCATTTTCTAAGCAAAGCAAAATTTAGTGAGAAGGGTAGCATTGGTTTTCATTTTTGCTAATCTCAGTAGGAGACTGTTGGGTTCTCATTTCTGCTACTGTATTCATTGTTTTGATATAAAACATTATGAAGACTTTGGAAAACTCCACTGTAGACTCTTGACAGAATGAGAATTAAAAGACAAATAAAGTCTTAATATAATTATCAAAGTAGTTTTGACCTTGCAGCTCCACAGAAAAAGGTGGTGAAGATCCCAGGTAACCGTAGATGACACTTTGAAAATTACTGACTTAGTGGCTTCAAACAGCAATGTACTTTCCCTCTGAGTCTACAGGTCACCTGGACAATTCTGCCAGTCTGGGCTGGGCTTGACTGAGCTCGCTTGGCTTACTCAGGTGTTTGCACTCAGCTACTGGGTTGTCTGGAAGCTGGCTGCTCTAGGATGGCCTTGGCTGAGATGATGGCCTTTGTACCTCTAGCAAGCTAGCCTGGCCTATTCCCATGGCAATGAGTGTTCCAGGAGGGAGAGTTGAAGCATGAAAGCCCTCTTGAGTTCTAGGCTTAGAATTGCACGCTATTAATTCTACAGCATTCTTTTGACCAAATGTATAGAAAAGTCAACCTACATTCATGTGTGGAAAACAGGCTCCACCTCTCGATGAGAGAAGTTATAGTCATATTGAAAAGGGGGTACATACAAGGAAGAATTTGGGGCATTTTGTCAATTAACCATAGCATCCTAGATCCGCCCCCCCCCCAAAAAAAAAAGGGTAAAGGTAATTCTTTGCCTCATTTTCAATAGATTTGACCCTGTTGTATGTGCTGTAGGAATCTGTTAGGACATATTTAGAAGTAATAGTGCTCTCATTTAAAATTCATTAGTTTGGGCCCTACGCTGTAAATGCTTACCTGTAACCAGGGCTTCAGATATAACCAGGTCCTGACACAAGGACTCACACTAAAAAGAATACATAAGACAGTGCAATGGATGGCAACTTGGCCAATTTTTTAATTTACACTAAGAAATATATATATTATTTGAGTTGGACATACGTGTATGCATAATCAGCAAAATTTTATTATAGTCAAATAATACTATATATTATCAAAATTCAGTTTCACAGAGACCAGAAATAGCCAAAAAATATAATTTGAACACATTTCCTCCTTATAAGGAGACAAATACAATAAAGACCACAATGTTTTTCTCTGATTATCAAAATACGAAATATGAGGTCAGATGAGTAAGGATCTAGTGAGATCAAGCTAAGAGAGTCACATCTAATGACAAGATTTTTTGTTTTCTGCTTTTTCCTTTTCTAGAAGGGTGGAAAATGCTTAAAGTGTGTATATTGCGTCTCTCTCCAACTCAAGGATAACCATACCATTAGGAACAAAAATATCAAAACCTTTTACAACTTGGTTCACTTTCCTCTAGATCAGATGTTACATACTCAACTGTCTAGAATCATATAGGTAATATAAATGAGTAATGCACTTCAGTAGTAAAATATTAAGAAATTGGAAGTGGGGAGATTGTATGAAACTGGAAAAAGCCTTCCCCATCTAAATGGGATTAGCTAATACTTAGGTCCAGCCAGTTGTTGCAGTGTGGGAATGAGAGCCCATTATTACTATACACTCTAATTTTAAAAGAAATCTAGATATTTATTTGAAATTCTTCCCTTTTCACACATTGCATTGACCAAGCCAATTCTGTTAGAACCTAGAATCTCCCTCACCTGGCTATTTTTTGTGAAACCTTCATCATTGGAACATTGCAGATGTTGTCATGAAATTCCTGTTTTTTAGGCCATGTTCCAATATTGCTTTGTTTTTGATGTTCATTCATATTGATATTTATGTATGAATATTGATATCACACACACTCATAATCTAGTCTTGCTCTGTCTTTTAAAATTTATTAAATTTATTACTCTCATGCATTAAAGTGCATAAGAGCAAAATTAAATTTGTTTAGCATGCTAAACAAATTTAACTCAAATAAATAAAACTGTAAAAGGTGAGCAAAACCAGAGAGAATGGGAGAGGAACAGAAATAAACAAATAACAATTTATATAAATTTGCATTAGGCAGTTTTACCTACCATTTCACTTGGTATACCCCACTGTGCCTTTGTCCTATTGATAAGTTACATCAGTCACTTGGACTCTCTAGCATTTATTTTTATTTTTTTTCTGCTGCATAAATTTGTGGCTGGACTAATGATCTTTGCATTCCTTTTTAGATTGATATCCTATGATCATCAGTTTGACTTTTAAGTCATTTTAAAAATATTTTAATATAAAATAAAGTATGCTTTGAGCCACTGAGTAAATTATAAACATTCTCTTCCAGATTATGATATAACTAATATTCTCTTAGAAAGCAATGCATAAATATGTATTGCAGCTAATCAGTTTTTAGTCTTGCCTCTTTAACCTTCTTTAAAAAACTCAATGCTTTGTGCATAATAGATTTCTCAACAGGTGTTTGTTACTCATTGATACAGGTGGGTGAACTTTTCCATTTAATGTGCTTTTTCTTACGTAGTACCAGGTACAGGTAGTGACACTCACTAATATTAAGACACATTACAAGCTTCATCTCATAAATGCATAGTGAAGTGAGGATCTCTAGCATAGACTGTATTCTTTTTTATTCCACAATCATACTGATTTCAACTTCAGTATCAATCTATAGAAACAGTGTCTTAGCCTGTTCAAGCTGCTATAACAAAATATCACAGCCTGGATAGCTTATCAACAACAGACATTTATTTCTCACAGTTCTGGAGGCTAAAGTCCAAGATCAGAGTGCCAGCATGAGTGAGGGACCTTTTTAGAGTTGCAAACTTCTGGTCTGGTGTATCCTCACATGGGCAGATGGAACAAGCTAGTTCTCAGGGGCCTTATTTATAAGGGCTCTAATCCCATTCATAACGGTTCCACTCTCATCACCTAATCACCTCCCAAAGGTCCCACCTTGGGCCCCACCTAATACCATCACCTTGGGTATTAGGTTTTTCAGCATATGAATCTCAAGAGGGACACAAACATCAGACTATATATAGCTCACAAATTTCCTACAGACTATTTGCAAGCAGTTTTTATTTTCACCAGTTAGCATGGGATTTCAAAATGTACAAAACTAAGTATGGATTTTTATTTTGTAATTTAATAGTTGTGTGAATGCAGGCAAGTTATTTAATCTCTGATCCTCCTTTGCCCTTTCTATAAAACAGTGCATGACTTAACATAAATGACCATTTCTTTCTTTCCTTCCTATACAAGTCATTGTCATGAAAAATGATATTTCCAATGCAGGGAAAAAAAAAAAACAACACTTGGGTTTCCAAAGTGCTCCTTTTAATAGGATTATGGGCACAACGAATGTCTGTCCAAGTCAATTGCTACTTGTCATTAAGAAATTTGATTATTAAGTGGTTTTCTCTAAGCTGTCCATCCAAATACAGTTACATGCAATTAAAATTAAACCTTAGACACATTCTATTCTGTTCTATTCTGTAACCGTTACACGTTCACAGTTCTTTTTAATGTTGCACACATTCATCGATGAATAAAAGGAAAACTCTGAGCCAGGATCTAATTGTAATATAGCTATCTTGTAAAGTTTCTTATTAGGTGTAAATATAAAGTGTAATCACTAATATCATGGGCAGTGGTTTTAAATTAGGTAAGTGGCCCCCTTCTCTCTGAAGAAAATGAATATAAGAAAACAATAAATTAATTTCTAATCTCCAAGAAATATTTCAGCAAGTTCTCCCCTCCCCCTTTTTTGGGGGACCCAGCCTCCTGACACTTTGCAAAGCAGGAAACGATACCTGCCACAAGAAGCAGAAGGGAAATTTGGGGTTATCACACTGGGAGAAGACTCTACTAGTTTTTACCAGGCCGTACCTCTGCCCAAGGAATTGAAAAGCAGTTTGTATGTATTTAAATAAACTATTTACAAAGCATACTAAAATCAGCACTGGATCAGCAGTGTTTCCGTTATAGCTTTTCTCATGTGTGATAGCAGATCCAGTCCCGCCCTCCAACTGTCTGTGCATTGTCTTTCTTTCCCATGACTCACCCTAATTTTCAACTCTATCTTTTCTGACCTGACACTGACATTTACATTTGCCTTAAACTATGTCAAAGCTTGATAAGGCTGGAGACCTTTTCTAACCTGAGTCATTCTATTTAATTCATTGTTTGATTCTAATGCTGAACAGATAAAACTGTGTGGGACTATTGATGTAAAAGGTGTAGAAAGCTTATGTAAGCACAGAATCCATCACCTCTTTATTACTAGCAGTAAAGAATAATAAAAACAACCTCCACAAATTATATTTGGCTTAAGAAAGTATAGTATACTTTGATTACATGTGGTTATATCTCAGTCAGCAATAAATTCAACATTTATTTATTTACAGTCTACTTGGTGACTGGCAGATGGTTAGATTTGGAAATATAAACAGATATAATTGCTACAAGTTTTGAAATAGAAATGTGAACTAAATGGGAGCAGTTTATTCAACTGATGATGTTGGGATACAGAATTGATCTGATAGACTTTTTGGGAGGTGCGTACCAAGCTCTAGTTGCTTTGTTATCTCCTGTAGTCAAAGAAATAACCCTTGAAGTCAGGTGTTAATGTGCCAGTTTTAAAATGAAGAACCTGAGGATTAAGGCCTTGCCTAAAATCACACAATCAGTAAGTAGGAAATCCAGGATGCAAATTCCGATGTATCTAGCTGCCACGTTATCTCTTTCAAGCAAATGAGGATGAGATTTGAAGCTGAGTTTTAAGGGTGAATTGGAGTTAATTAAGCAGACAAGGAGAAAGTAATTCGAGGCACAGAAAACAATAGAAGCAAACACACACATGATAAGGTAAATGGCATAATTTAGGAAGTGAATAGGCCCTCGTAGCTATAATATTAATTGTTAGAAAGGAATCCCTGAAAAGTAGACTAGACCTACAGGCTGAAGTCAAGTTACAATGCACCTAACATGGAATGACAAGGAGGTATAAATCATTGAAAGGTTTTAAGTAAGAAAACAGAATTGTAATGAATCTTTAGAGAGATAATGCTAATAACATGGTAGATGAACTGTAGAAATGAGTAGATTTTGGTAAGTCTTTTAGACTCCTGGACCCAACTCCAAAGTTTGTGTGTGGGGGAAGGGTAGGCTAGGGGTGTGCTTTCCACACAATATCAAGCAATTCACAGATACCAGCAGAGTGTCAAAAATTCAACTCAATTCTGACACTGTCTTCTGGGAGATAGCATCAGATCCCACAGGTTAAGGGCTCAGTCCTACAAGACTGCCCTGCCACCCCCCTCCCCCCACTCCACTTCAGATGTCAGTTGCAAGCCCAGGTTGTTACCTGTGCTTCTAACCGATTGGCTGTAAATCAAAGGTTCCCAAGACCCCTTCCCAGGATTGATTAATCTGCTAAAGTGGCTCACAGTACTCAGAAAAACATCATACTTAGTAGATAAGTTTATTAAAAAGGGATATAATTCGGGAACAGCCAGATGGAAGAGATACATAGAGCAAGGTATGAGGAAAGGACACAGAGTTTCCATACCCTCTCCAGATGTGCTGTTCTCCCAGCATGTTCACCAGCCAGATGGAAGCTCTCTGAACGCCATCCTTTTGGGTTATTATGAAGGCTTCATTACAAAGGCTTGATTGATTAAATCATTGGCCATTGGCAACTGATTCAACCTCCAGCCCCTCTCATCTCTCAGGAGGTCTGGGGGTAGGACTGAAATTTCCAAATTTCTAATCACATGGCTGGTTCTCCTGGCAACCAGCCCCCATCCTTAGTGCATTCCCAAGTCACCTTATTAACGTAAATAAGAGACACCTTTAAGCTTTCAGCACTTAGGAAACGCCAAATGTTTAGGGAGCTTTGAGCCTGGAACTGTGAACAAAGACCAAATATATATTTCTTATAAATCATAATATTGTAGTAGGGCAACTGAGTAAAACCCTGTAGCTACCAACATGGGCCTCTGAGTCCAACCAACCTTGTTGTGCCAATCTATTCTAATTTTGAGGATTAAATATAAAATTTTTACAAAGCACCATCCCTGTGCCTGGCAGATAGTGATCCTCCAAAAATATTAGTTGTTGTTATGTTATTTTGGAATTAGGACTTAATTTGATCATTGAACAAACATTTGAGGGCTTACTGTGTGCCAGGAACTCTTCTAGAACTAGGGGTACTACAGTGAATAACACAGTTAAAGTCCTTGCTCTCAAGGGACTTACATTCTGGAGGGGGCAGGAGAGTCCGGAAAAAAATGGTAAAAAAAGATAGCAAAAATTATCAGAGACATTTCTGAGATAGAATTGACAGACTTGATCACTTACTACATGTGGGATGGTGTGTGTCATAAGTGAGGGCAACAGAGGAAGAGTTAGGAATGATGCTGAGATTTTTCCCCCCGCAGCAATGCAGAGGCATTGTGTTGTCATTAGCCAAAATAAGACAGCAGGCCCAAGAGCACATATAAGGAGAGTTGAGGAGAAGGGCAGAAAACGAATTTGATTTAGAACATGTAGAGTTACAAATGTCTGTATATCCAGGTAGAGATGGTAGGCTCTGGAAATTGGCTTCTATAGAATGGTATGCTGCAGTAGGATAGAAAAAAATGTGTCTTGGTTATGCAACTATCTGTCTCCAACCCCCAGCAGAATGCTGACACCTACTGAACATGTTCATGACAATTTTGTTGTAGAAAATAATATATATTTTGAAGAAAATACTACCTGTAACTCCATGACTAACTCACAGTAAGATTATGACAAGGAAATCCCCTTCTGCTTCCCATCTTTACTGTTATTTGACTGTATCACCTCTCAGATGCAAGTAGCAAACCTTGAGTGGTTTGGCTAACTTGTATTTACAGGGTCCCTTGGGTAGGAGCAGTGTTCTTCCTTTCTAGCTCTGCTAAACAGAGGTACTTATTAAGCTGAGTGTAATTTGATATTCAATTAGAATTTAAAAGACTCTTTATTAAGAGACTCTAAGCTTTTTGAGGGAAAATATTATATTCATATTTGCATCTTCATGGTTTATCCATGTGACAAATTAATAAATGAAAAATTTAAAAAGAATGTGATGTAACACCCAAGGGAATGGATACACAAAACACAGATCATTGTAATTCTTCACCTAACCTTATCAAATAAAAATACTCAACTATATGATTCGTAAGATCACTTTCTAGAAATATAATTCTGATATTAAAATTTGACTATATTGCAAATAAGTGAGTATATCGTAAAAGAGGTCTTACATTTAGAGAGATTTTATGTGTATAACAATGAACATTTTCAAATTAAATTACAAAAAAGCAATGATTTTAAAGAAATACCATACAGCAGAGACTACTTCATAAAAAAAACTATGGATATAGAACAAAATAATATACTGAAGCTTTGGATTGTTCAAACTGGTTTTACAATGTTTTAAAATTCTCTGAAAATAAAAAAAAATCAATTTGTACTGGAACTTTGATTTTTTTTAATCCAATTGATCTGTTCCCTTATGTATTTACAGACTTACCCTAGAGACATCTAGTTATTCCAATAAAAATAGAGATAATCTTCAAGAACTAATAGACCTTATTTTCCCATTTATGTAATTTGATTTCAAAAGGCACACCCTTATGTAAAATGGTTGCTCCATTACTAATCCCTTGTCAAGATTCCATTTAGAGTGATTTCCCTGTGCCTCTGCATTTAGGAACTAATTTATTAAACCTATTTTCTGATTTTTACTCATTTGTCCTTTTCTAAATTAATCTTCGATCTCAAAAATGTACAAAATAAAACTTTTATTATATGGTATTCTATGCTGAAATAACCAGAAAACTCCTCTCATCCCAAGTTCAAAGTAGAAAGAATGCATGTGGTTATGACTGTGGGCTCTGAAATCAACTTCCTCTGAGTTGAGTCCTTCCTACCTTTATCACTTCTAGGTGATATATCTTTAAGAAAGTCATTTAATCTCAATAAATTTGTTTCCACATGTGTAAAATGACAAAATAATGGTGCCTATCTTACAAGTTTATTGTGAAGATTAGGTGAATTACAGCACATAAAATTCTTAACACAGCCTGGCCCTTACTAAAAGCTCAGTGAGCTGCTTATATATAAATCTGGATATTATCTGCCTCTACTGTTTATATCACTGTCCATTAAAAAGCATCAGGCATTTCACTACTTCTTTCAGTCTTTCAAATGTCTTTTGTAAGTGCCAGTCATATGGCTATCACTATATTAAATGCTACAGACAATAATCAGAAAATTGAAAATATAGTGTTTGGTACACCAGTGTGAATGATCAAAGGTATAATAATAATAAAAGTTCACAATAATTACATGTTAAGTGAAAATACAGATAAATTTGCGATAAGAAATCTTTGGTCATTTTTTAGCTATAATATGGATTTTTCCTTCTTATTTCCTTCACCACAGCTTTTGTTTTAATGCAGTGATCTTAACTCCCAACCCCCAGAATCTCCTAGCAGGATCAAACTCCCAACCACACTTTTGTATACAAAATAGCAAAATGAACAGTAAAATAGTGCCTTATAGTTAGAAACATACTCCTTGGAGTTCTACTAAGAGTTTCTCAAATTTTAATTAGAGATGTTTTTGTCTGCATTCTCAAATGGTAAATTCATCAGTTAAGAATCCATCAAAAATGGCGGGGAATGTTTCTGAGGTATACATTTTTCTAAATACTAAAGTGAATATAAAGACAGTTTCCTTGACTTGAAGGAACCCACAGTTTTTTAGAAAAAAATATCGTGTAAAGAAATCCTTGCAATGAAGTGTTAAAGGTGATATGATGGATAAGTTACATCAGTTGCACAGATGACCCAAAGATAGTACTGACTACTTCTACCTAAAGGAGGGAAAAATCAGGTAATGTTTCATAGGGGGAGCGTCACTTGAGCTGCTGAGGTGGGGAGTAGGGAATATTTGAATAGACGTAGCACAGGATGTTAAGATGGAATGCTGTCAACTACTACAGCCAGAGAAGGTGACAGGAACTTTCAATGACATGCAAAAGAATTTGAACTCTGTGCTATCAGCAAATGGAATAATGGAATGTCTCATGCTTGGGAGTGACATGGCCAAATTTGTTTTAAGAAAGACTATAAAAGGGAGTGTGGAAAAGGGCTATGAAAATTGCAAGACGTTCTTTAGAGATGACTGTTGATGGAACAGTTTTAACAGCATGTGTTTAATGCCTTCTGGACTAGATACACTAGCTTTCGAAGGCTGGAAAATTTAAATATCTTAGGTCAATGGATAATATATAAAATCAAATATTATATTGATTATAAGCCATTAGTATCTACAATATTTTATATTGATGAGTTATTACTGCACATGTATAATATTTTTCTAGGAAAAATGAATGTGTATTAAAGACTAAACTATTATTTCAAAGGTAAGCTTAGCAAAGTGAGGTGAATGATAGAATTAGTCAAACCCCTGAAAAATTATAGTAAAAACTATAATGATGATTGGGGCATTGAAAGATCCTGAACTGTTTTATGAATCATGAAATATTGTTATGTTTAACATAGTTTCAGTGTTACATGTATTCACATAAATTCCAAATTTTTCACTAATAGCTGAAATGGTTAATTTTTCATTAACCAGAATATTTTAATATGATACCAGAATTCTTTTTCTTTTAAGTATTTTTCAGTTTGACTTAGCTATAATTGACATATATCACTATATAAGTTTAAGGTGTACAGCGTAATGGTTTGACTTACACATACTGTGAAATAACTACAGCTATTAGTTTAGTTAGAATCCATCATATTATATGTATACAATAAAAAGAGAAAACAAAATAAGAAAAAATTTTTCCTTGTTTTGAGAACTTTTAGGATTACTCTTAACAGCTTTCCTGTATATCATACAGCAGTGTTAACTATAGTTATCATGCTGTACATTACTTCCCTAGTACTTATTACTCTTGTAAGTGGAAGTTTGTACCTTTTAACCACCTTTATCCTATTCTCCATCTCCCCACCCCCTGCCTCCGGTAACCATAAATCTGATCCCTTTTTCTATGAGCTTGTGCTTTTTCTCTTGTTTTGGATTTTATTTGTTTGTGTTTTTAGATACAGTATTTATCTTTCTCTGTTTGATTTATTTTCCTTAGCATAATGCCTTAAATACCCATTCATGTCGCAAATGACCAAAGTTCCTCATATTTTATGACTGAATAATATTCCCTTATATATGTATTCCACAACCTCTTTATCCATTCATCTGTTGATGGACACTAAAGTTGGTTCCATTGGACCAGAATTCTTTTTTATTTTTGTATATTAATGTCAATGTTTATTTGTACCTAAGAATCTTCTTATTACCATTCTCTTCTTATTACCATTTTAAAATTACTTTATACACATTATTGAAACTCCCAATCCATTCCTCCCTTACTCCCCTCCTTAAAACCACAAGTCTTTTCTCTACGTCCGTGAGTCTATTTCTGTTTCTTAGGTGAGTTCATTTGTACCATATTTTAGATTCCATATATAAGTGATATCATACGGTGTTTGTCTTTCTCCTTCTGACTTCCTTCACTTAGTATGATAGTCTCTAGTTCCTTCCATGTTATTACAAATGGCATTATTTCATTCTTTTTTATGTCAGTTTAGTATTCCATTATATATAATATATATATCATATATGTGATATATATATGCATATATATCACATCTTCTTTTACATTAAAAAAAAAACCTAAAAATAGAATTACCTTATGATCCAGCAATCCCACTCCTGGGCATATATCTGGACAAAACTATAATTCAAAAAGACACATGCACCCCTATGTTCATAGCAGCACTATTTACAATAGCCAAGACATGGACCAGAATTCTTAACCAGATAGAAAACAGTTAAAATGTGTAGTCTGGGGCTTCCCTGGTGGCACAGTGGTTAAGAATCTGCCTGCCAATGCAGGGGACACGGGTTTGAGCCTGGTCTGGGAAGATCCCACATGCCTCGGAGCAGCTAAGCCCGTGCACCACAACTACTGAGCCTGCGCTCTAAAGGCCACGAGCCATAACTACTGAATCCCGCGTGCCTAGAGCCCGTGCTCCACAACAAGAGAAGCCACCGCAATGAGAAGCCTGCACACCACAATGAAGAGTAGCCCCTGCTCACCACAACTAGAGAAACCCATGCGCAGCAACACTCAATGCAGCCAAAAAAATAAATTTATTAAAAAAAAAAGCATAGTCTGTAATGACATACATTCTCAGTTAATGTTTTTCATCATATGAATTTCATGGAAAACCTATACACTATAAAATTTGACTTAAGTAATTAATTAAATATTAAATATCAGAATAACCAATGAGGAACAAATGAAAAACTAGTGATTTTCAACATAAAAATGTAATAAAAAGAAAATTTTTGGAAAATACAAACATTTCCAATGATCTTTAATGCTTCTTCCTAGGATATTTTAACTTAGTCATTGGCCATTGTTTTTGAGGATACAAGGAAGACAGAAAAAGTCTTATTTTAATGCTTAGCTATCAAAGGGACCATAAGCCAGAAAAATACCCATGAAAATGCTTCTGCGGGGCTTCTTTGCAGCCCTTTTCACCTTCTGGTGTGATGTTATATGGTCAGTTTGTTTGTGAGGTGTAGCGTCAAAGTTAAAATCCTCTTTTTCCTGAAGGTTTCCTACCAGTGTTTCATTATGTCTTTATTTTGTTGCTATTTTTCTTTTAAGAATGTGAACATATTTTTTCATAATATACTGAGAGCAGGTTAATAATGACTTTAGAAACCAAATCCAATGCAGATTGAAGTAGGCACATTTTCTGTGGATATCACTGTCTACTTAGCAAATGGTACGATACACAAATGCATTGTTGTTGCTACCTTAATTAAAAAGGACCCCTTTCAGTAATGTCTCTGGCTCTGGAAGAATTATAATCACACAGATTGGAAGAGCTTAGAAAGCTTATTTAACTAAGCTGTCAACAGCAGTCTCTCAGATCTGCTTAAATTTATTGGGAGGCAGGGAGATCTATTTGAAATGCTGACAATAAACACAGAACTGGTTCTAACTATGTTACATTTAATACACAGGAATATATTACAAGGTTAAAGGAAGTTGGCAGTATCTACCGTAAACACACCTACCCTTTGACCCAGAAATTTCACTTATAAGATTATTACCAAAAATTATGCACAAAAATGTATGACAATAATTTTTACTGTACCATTTTTTGTAATAGAGAAAATTTGGAAACAACTAGCATATATATTTATATGGCAAGGGTAAAATAATTAGGTGTTTCAACTAGACTGTTCAGCTATTTAAAAGAATAAAGTACCCTATTTGTACTGACATGGAAAAATTTCCAACATACATGAAGAGAAAAAAAGACATAACACATACAATGTGACTCAGTGTATGTGTGTTATTTTAAGAAGGTGCATATGTGTGTGTGTGTGTGTGTTTGCGTGTGTATGTGTGTGTGTGTGTGTGTGTGTGTGTGTGTGTGTGTAGAAAAGGCTCTGGAAACTTAAATTATGGAGGGAACTGGTTATCTCTAATAGGAATTTAGGGGTGTGGTGGAGGAGGACATTCACTGTTTCTAATTATATGTATCCTTGCATTACTTGTGTCATTTAAAAATGAAAGTACTATAGGTCCTCTTTCTGTCCCCACTCCTTATGAATAAGACTCGGACCCTTCCTCTATTTATTACAACAAATTTGTTTTTATTTTTATATTAGCAAAAACATGAGATTTCAGGACTGGTTACATAAACATGCCATCATAACTGCAGAACAGTATTCCTCCTAATTAATCATTGTCATTCACTACCATGGGCCAGTTTGGCAGGTGAAATATATGTATGGATATATTTTTTTCATACGAATATATACTTTTTTTGTACAGGAAGGCTAAGCGTTAGAATCGAGTTGATAATTAATTACTTTCACTATATGAAGAGAGACAAGATAGTATAATATTTAAGAGCATAGTATATAAAGTCAGGCCTTTGGCTTGAATCTCAACAACGATGTGACCGTGGACAAGTTTACTAAGTGTTCCCCAAAGCCTCATTTTTTCTTCATTGAAAAATGAATACCATGGTATCCACTTATTGGAGTCTTAGGAGGATTAAAATAGATAATGCATGTAGAAAATCCTGTAGCACAGTGCCTATCATATAATAAGTTCCCCTGAAATTTAGAATTTTCTTAGTGCTTTTTCATAGCTTTATATTAATAGCCTGTTTCCTCAATAAATTATAATTCCTAAAACAACATATGAAAATATTATTGTATGAATTTTTCAATAATGAATACATTTTCAAAACTGTTTAATCTCTAATAATATCTTTAGCTTCTGAATATAGAAATATAACTATTTTAGTATGAGAGAGCTACATATTAGCCTTGAAGAAACATTTTATGTAATTCTTTCATTTTATTTGATTATCTGCACAGTTCCATGATCAGTGATTTTCGGGTACACGTGGGAAATAATGCAAAGTAGATGACAAGATTGAACATGGGAAAATTGGTTTTCACTGTTGAAATTATTAATTTCTTTCTAAAATGAGTTTTCATTGTGGATTTTCATTATGCATTCAGGCCATAGCTTCCTAATCAATAAAGTAATTCATACCATGGGAGAATGAAAAAGAGGAGAGACTGAAAGGTTGGTATAAAAATTATGTTTAAGGAACTGATAATGAATCTAGGTTAATATGTCTATCTTTAAATTCATTTACTTCTTTAAAAAAATATCACTTGATGATCTACTTTAAGAAATCAGTAACCAACGGGAAAAGACAAAGTCTTGATTCTGTTTCTATGTGCAAGTAAACCAAATGAACCAAGATTGTCATACAACTGTTAATATTATTAGGCTTAATCCTAACCTTAAGAGCCTGGGAATTGAAAAAAAATAAACTGGTATATTAGAAATTTTTAAGACTTCTGACAACAAGGTGAATAAAGGGAATTGAGACTTTAAAAATACATTTTTTAAAATGTCAATTATACTATAGCTAGAAATATTCCTAGGCCACAGATACTTACAGGCTTCCCATTAGAGCATTTAACTGTGGAAACGACTATTTCAGTTTCACCAAGAGCAGGTTGTAAGATAGTTAGTGATATTTGTCTTCTTATATCTGAATTAGCACCTTTTAGTCAACCTGAAATTATTTATCAATCTGTATGATATAGAAATTTATGTCTTAAGTTGTCCATTTAGGTATTGGACTACAGTTATGAGTCTTTTTAAAAATGAAAATTATACTGTCCATAAAATCCATATATGAGCAGTAATATTATAACATATGAAAAGAGAAAGAAGAATTGAAACACTCCTAGGCTCAGAATACATACAACCCTTACCTTTAGAACTAATTCTTTCTGGTATCTTTGCTTCACACTTTTTTGCATAATTTTTAAAATATATGTAGAATTTTAGGTGTTTTTTTTTTACAAATATATTGTTTTAAGTATATGCCTACTGATATTGGCTCAGTGCTTTGTGACAGCCTGGAGGGGTGGGATAGGGAGGGTGGGAGGGAGGGAGACACAAGAGGGAAGACATATGGGAACATATGTATATGTATAACTGATTCACTTTGTTATAAAGCAGAAACTAACACACCATTGTAAAGCAATTATACCCCAATAAAGATGTTAAAAAATAAATAAATTAATTAATTAAAATAAAATAAATTAAAAAAAAATATATATATATATGCCTACTAACAAAACTGGGAAATACAGAAGAATATAAAGAAAGTAACAACCATCCATACTTGTATGAAGTGCATACAACTAATATTAATATTTCATTGTAGTTCTTTAATCTTTTTCTCTATGCATTTTTACTTAGTTAAAATTTTATGTGTATTTAAGAATAGTAAATATATAAGAATATTTACAGATCTTAGATGCAAGATAATATCATACAAGATAAGAGGTGATTTATTGACACATGATATAGGACATTTTCATTCAGGAAGAGTTTTTAAGGTACAGAAAAAAATTCACTCCTCAAGTTTCTTGACATGGAAGTGACTTTTAAGTTACCCAGTACAACTACCTTTCTGATGGGAATAAACAAAAACCAAAATTTGTTGGCAATTACGCTTGTAAACTCCAAACTATGTTAATGTTATAGCCATCGTAAGCAAGTTCATGAACTGAAAAAATCCAGTTACTGCTTCAAGTGGCTATAAACAATGAGTAATGTATTCTGTTTGAACATTGGGTACAGTTTTATAAACATATTTCTTGATTCTAGAAAATTCAGAGGTACAAAAGAGGAACTGAGCTTTGTAGTACTTAACATAAAATTCAACTTCGCTTCTTAGATTCAAAATCAACATGAGTATACCTAAGTCCTATTGGTTTCTTGAATTTGGAACCAAAATTAAGTAAAAGAACTGCAGTCGTTTTCCACCATGTCTCTCCATTGTTGGTTCTTAATTTATCTCTAAAATGACTTAGTGGATATATTTAAGGATTTTTTTTTAGCATCTTTATTGGAGTATATTTGCTTTACAATGGTGTGTTAGTTTCTGCTTTATAACAAAGTGAATCAGTTATACATATACATATGTCCCCATATCTCTTCCCTCTTGCATCTCCCTCCCTCCCACCCTCCCTATCCCACCCCTCTAGGTGGTCACAAAGCACCAAGCTGATCTCCCTGTGCTATGTGCTATGCTAGATATTCCCACTATCTATTTTACATTTGGTAGTGTATATATGTCCATGCCATTCTCTCACTTTGTCACAGCTTACCCTTCCCCCTCCCCATGTCCTCAAGTCCATTCTCTAGTAAGTCTGCGTCTTTATTCCTGTCTTGCTCCTAGGTTCTTCATGACCATTTTTTTTTTTTAGATTCCATATATATATGTTAGCATATGGTATTTGTTTTTCTCTTTCTGACTTACTTCACTCTGTATGACCGACTCTAGGTCCATCCACCTCACTACAAATAACTCAATTTCGTTTCTTTTTATGGCTGAGTAATATTTAAGGATTTTTAAAAAGAAAAATACTTAAGTGTTTTATTTTCTAAGACCTTACATATCAGAATAAAATAATGTATTTCGCCCCTGGAAAATAACTTTTGTGAACTGCAGTTACAGGATAATGGCATTTTTCTTCAAAAGTCCCAAGATATTTTCTCATTATCTTCCTTTTTAATAAAATTATTATGGAATAAAAGTCTGAAACCAGCCTGCTCATTTTATTTGTCAAGATCTTTGTAGTGTATTAATTTGTACTATTTCTGCTTAGGTGGTAGGAAGATTTTAAGAAAACTTCATAAAACAGAAATGTTACAAATGTTACACTCTACAAGCTGCTTTCTGCTGTACCCTTTTCTGGAAACTTCCCCACCCTTATCTTGCTCCCTGTCTCTGTCAGCTCTTCTATGGTATATTTCCTGAAGACATCCACTCCCAAGTAAACAGCACAACTCCCTTCTTTCCCTATTTTGTGTTTCTACTGTAATTTGTGCACATTTCTGAAGTCGTACGTGTAACACTTTTTGGATCGAATTTTGGCACATCTACCTTCCTTTGCACTAAACAGCAGTGCAAAAATATGGGCATATTAATATTTTCTTTTTAGAACAATGTCATGTGCATAGTGAAGCTTCAATAAATGTTGAAAGAACAAAAACAATATTTAACATCTAGGGCAACACAGACTAAATAATCACTTAATGATGTTTCTAAAAATTCCTGATAACAGCTATCAGGAAAGTATTTCTAACCACATTGTATGTTTTTATTGTACTTCCCTCTGTAAGGTTTTATTTTGTTTTGTTTTTCTCTGTTCCAGTTAAGCTGGATATGAAATTACAGTCATTGTGCCTAGCATAGATCCCTGGTACTTACTGTGAACTCTGTGTTTGAAAGAAAGGATAAATAAATAGGTAATGAATTATGTATAACAGACTTATTCATTCTGATTTTAGAATTTAATAACAAGCTTAATAAAAACAATTCTTACTTAAAGAGAAAGGCAATCACTATTCTAATACAGCATATTATTTAAATAAAATATATATATGCATATATCATATGTATCTACTCAAATCGGTAGTTCGTATTACTGAATTCAAGTTAAAGTTTACCTGATCCATTAGCGTACAAAAATGTGTGGCAATTTTACTGAGACAACATCTTATAATCTTTTATACTATACCAGTAATTGTGCATAAATGTTTGCACAATTCCTTTGGGGAAAAATAGTCATCTTATGTATTAGTGACAAAAATATGATCATTAATGTTTTTCAGTAGTATTGCTTTAACCAAATTTTAACTTGATTTGGAAGCGCCTAATTTTTACATCTCTCAGATAAACTCTTTGAGTAGACTGGAATGCATAAAAAGTTAGAGATTTAGAAAGAAAACCTGTCGTGTATCATATCTGCATAGCATAATTGCTCGATACTCTACCTGGACACATCACTTAATCTATCTAATCTTCAGTTCCCTTATTTGTAATGTGAGAATAATCATAAATATATTCTTATCTACCTCATGAGTTTTGTGGAAGATTAAATTATATTTCACAGCCCTCTGAATGAGTTAGTTATCACCATCATTATTCCTTTTTTCCTCACTGCAACTTAAAACAGCTTTCAAGGGCTCCCCTGGTGGCATAGTGGTTGAGAGTCCGCCTGCCGAGGCAGGGGACACGGGTTCGTGCCCAGGTCCGGGAAGATCCCACATGCCGCGGAGCGGCTGGGCCCGTGAGCCATGGCCGCTGAGCCTGCGCGTCCGGAGCCTGTGCTCCGCAACGGGAGGGGCCACAACAGTGTGAGGCCCGCGTAGTGCAAAAAAAAAAAAAAAAAACAGCTTTCATGACTATACCTTTCCTTAGCACTAACTCCTGCATTCTCTCTGAAGTAGTTAGTTCAATGTTTGCTTTTATTGGTTCTACTCTAGCCAGGTCTTTTTCAGCTCATTGGAAAGAAATTAGAAATCTGTAAGAGAATGATATTCTAAAACAGAAGTTGGTAAATAAAGTACATGTCTTGTCTTAGCTTCGGTGTTGAAAAAGGCTACTTTCTTCCCAATCCTCATCTCAAGTTTTCCTATTTTTATAGTCAGTGGCAGAAAACCTTCAGCCTATCAATGCTACACATTTTCTATCTGAACTGAAGCTTAAAGGCACCAGAAAATAAATCTCACTCATCATCATTGTGAACCCTATGGAATAGTCTAGCCTCTATAATTTTCCACTTCGCTACCACGTATAGCTACAAATGGACAGTACAACTTGGGACTGTTTAAAAAAAAATCTTAAATGGGAAAAGCAATTACATTTGTTCCTATCAATATGTGAATATCTGAGCCTTTTGTTCAAAAGGTAATGATAATCATGTTTTACAAGACACTTTTCATTTTCGTGGCATCCTGAAGCTTTTGCTATGTCAGCAACATTCTTTCTGTTCATTGGAAAGTATTGAATACTGCCCCGAGGGCATGTGCAGCCTTCCACAAAGCAATGTAAAAGAACATATTGGGCACACATTAGAAAAGGCAAGCTAAGCAAGTCAGATGCACATAGTGGCATGTGGCAGACAGATGAACGGTTGACTGCAAGACTCCTTTCATGTTTTCCCTGATGCGAGGTTAAGTATTGGATACCAGCCCATGTGATGTGGAGAATGTAATTTACTTTTGCATTCTGACTGTTGATTTAAAAATAGACTATTAAATATAAGTTACAGCTTAGAGCCTTGGGGGAGATTACCGTATCCACATTCATTCAGTTAGGTAGGAATATGGTTTTCCTTTCTTCCATCCTCTCATATGGGGCATGGAATAGTTTGCATTGGGAAGTGCAAGTGATTTTACCCTAAAGAGCTGGAGGGAGAGAACTGAGGTCAATAACATTTGGTGGTTTGTCGCATATAATCCAAGTAACATTCCAGAAACATGATAACGTGCACAAGCATATGCACCCTAAGCAAGTGCTTCTACTGTGTAATAATCCACTTGTCACTTTATATCAGCATCAATCCTTTAATAAATGAGCATGTTTCTTGAGTTGATGAAAACTAGCATACAGATTTCCCCATAGTATCTTCCCAAGAAGAAATGTAAAGAAGTTTGTACAACCAACACTTTATCTGCCTCCATGAGCAATGATTTGAGGTCCATAATAGATATTCATAGTGTTACAAAGACAGAGTCTTTATTCCTATACATATATATGCAGATATATGAGGTAGTAAAGATAAGTAAATAGTTCCATAGGTCCAAAGAATATGTCTCCAAATTGCATGGCTTGTAAAACTTTGTACCATATCTGAATTCTGATATTAAATAGATCATATTACAGCTGTTGGAGGCTCCCCAGCACAAACCAGTAATTTTGCTACTGGTCTTCTAGTGTTTACAGTGTCAACATTAATTTTTTCTGCTACATTTCTTAAATGTCCCCAAAGACTTTGATTTATCTTGGGTATAAAATATTTCAATCCATTAAATAATAAAATAACAAGTGACATTATCCTCACTTCTCCCTTAAATAACTTGTAAGACAAATAAACATAGAAGAGTCTATGGTGCTTTGATAATGTACGAAGTCAAGTTTGATATGCTCAGTTGCATTTTTGCAACCAAAGAGCCCAGAGATTACACTGTAGGTCTGGGTCATGGCAGGGAAGCTCTTAGGCAAGCTTTTACGAGTGCTGTGCTGTGGGAAAGAGATGCATATATTCACAGTTGGTAGTTTTTTGGGGCTCTTGGTGATTGACAGGGCCCCAGAATACACGCTTGTAGGGAGGCAGCAAAGGGAGAGAGTGCCTGAAGCACTGGGGCTCCTACCACAGTGGACCCCAGTTCTTTTATTATTTCCTGTAAGAAAAGAATTGTTTTCAATTTCATATAAAATTACTCTTGTTACAAAACAGAACAAGCTTTGGTTATTTTATATCAGGAGTGGGAAGTAGAAGTCAGACAGGATGGATGTTGAAATTGGAGTTTTGACTCAAAAGAACTGTCCAGGTCCTGTGCCTCCTCTACTTGTCCAAGTGCTCCCTGGCTCTCTTCCTCGTGTCACTTTCTCATGAAAGGCAGAGTAAAAATTAAAGTGCATCTAATTAGGAACTTGAAAAATAAATACATAAAATAGTTTTGAAGAGGCATTAGGTTCCTCTTCCCTCATTTTTCCAAAGAACATCACTGAAAAGGATCAAGTGAATTTGTGTTCTGTAGAGTTGTCCCTGCATAAACCTTGGCGTTCAAGTAGTAGGGGAAACCGGGGTCTGAATGCACAGGCTGGTTGAGCTCTGGGCAGGGCTGCCTGTGCCTCTTTACAAACGCGAGGTTTACCATGGGGCCTTGTTTTATCATTGTGATGACTGAGGTGATTTGCAGGCAGCTCTCTTGATTTCTGCCCGGGAGCACAGCAGGACCCTGCTATTAACGTTTTCTCTACTAACCTAACCAAGCAGGCATCTTCTGAGCGCCCCTGGGCTGGAAACGCATCCTGACGTCTCCTCTAGGGAGGATCTTCCCACTTCCGGTTTAAGAGTCGAAACTTCCAAACCCGCTTCCAGTTTAGGTTCTGATAACTTTAGAAACATGATAAACAGCGGACAGGTAGGAAAAGCCGTCAGGAATCTATTGCTGTTGCCAAAGTTAAAGGAAGTATTAACCTGAGCTCCGATAATGACAGTGCGAACTGGATGGGAGAAATTGTGGCAGATGAGAGAGAAATTGAGGACCCAAGACAAGGCTCTATGACTGTGGGACAGCAGGAGGCTTTTTTTTTTTCCAGATGATTTGACTAGGAGATTAGAATGCTAGGTCTACCAAAAATGAGACTCTGAAAGGAGGAGCAGAATGGAAGGGAAAACTCAGCCTGTAGTTTTAGATTCCTTGTGTTAGAGTAGCCAGAGGGAAATCTACATAGAGATAACAGTAATTATTCAAAAATTGGAAGTAGGCTCAGGAAGAAGTCCTAGCAGAATATCTAAATTTTGAATTTTGCTCAAAAAGTGTTTGTAGGAGAGGTCATGTAATGCCAAAAGGTTGCAAAGAGAAAAGAAGAGAAGGTTGGATGGAGTAGTGGAAAAGAACAATATTACAGAAGGGAAAGATTACTAAGAGGGTCTTGTATCCCCTTGGTGATGGTTTGTAAATTGAGAAGACAAAATTCAGGTAACATCAGTATTAAATAGTGAGAAAGAATAGTACCGTCTCAGTGATTTACCTGTTTCCTTGTCAGTGAATACAGCTTTATTTATATGTGTATAATTATGTGTATATAAATGTATAGGAATATATGGTACACTATCTATAATTTCAAAATTGTATGTGGGATAGATGAATATATAATATACATTTTATATGTGAGTATATTTATCCATCTATTCATATATAATAATTTTTATAATGGGAATTATAGAGTAAAAGTGATTGCTTTCCATTTAAAAATGAGTTATTTGATATGGTATCACATCAAAATGATTTTATATAGTTGTGTGTTTGAAGTTTGGTTATAGTAGTTTAATATATATGGACATTTAGCCCTTGGGTCTTCCAAAGAGAATGTGATTCTTCCATAAACAAAAACTGATGAAGTCTTATTGAACTAGATGTGCCAACTTTGCATACATTTGGAGTGGAGGGTAGGGTTACTATATATTCTTATTTCCATAACTGTATTCAAAATCAAGTGTTGTATTGTAAACTTGTGACAAAGAAACTGTTTTTGAAAACACTTTCAGTAAAACTGCTGAACAAAACATGTTCAATGCTTCTCATCGTGCGTGCAAGAGATAAAGCGTACTGTAGCATATGTTGTTAGATGAATCTCTGGTGACATTTAGGGTATATAAAGATGATGTATCAACTTGAGAAAATAATTTACTCAAACCACGATAATAAAAGTTATCATTTTTATAAATAAAACTAATCTGTAATTATCAACCTATTACCTTTGAATAACACTTTTAGCCATTTCTGAATTTTTTTTTTTTTTTTGCCGTCTATGGGCCTCTCACTGTTGTGGCCTCTCCCGTTGTGGAGCATAGGCTCCGGACGCGCAGGCTCAGCAGCTATGGCTCACAGGCCCAGCCACTCCGCGGCATGTGGGATCTTCCCGGACCAGGGCACGAACCTGTGTCCCCTGCCTCGGCAGGCGGACTCTCAACCACTGCGCCACCAGGGAAGCCCCATTTCTGAAATTTTTTAAGACTAAGTAGAAAATTTCTAACAAATAAGACACTGTCTGAACATGGAACTAAATACTGTTCAAGTAACTTGTCCTCATTTGTGAGACTAATATTTTCAGGTAGGAACATTCTATGTGAAATTTCTATTATCAGGATATGCTCACCTGTTTAAAAATTTGAAACCAAATTTTTACTTTCTTTTAATAATTGTAGTTTAAAGGATGGTGAGCTTGTTTATGCCTTGTTTGACTTAGTGGTTTTCTATAGATAATCAGTATTATTAGTAGCTTTTATCAACATGCTCTCTTTTTACACTGGGACCTGAGAAACTAATGTTTTACCAATGTCTGTGGATTAAAATCTGAGTTTAGATGGCTACCCAGTAACTCTATCTTGCTAACTGGGTGTTATCTTCTAGGCCACCGTATCTCTTTCAAGGAATATGGCTCTATCCTCCTTGGTTGGATTATTTTGAATTATATTGGCTTATGATTAGGCACAAAACATTCTTTAAAATCCTACGTATCATACATACTTTGTTGACCAAAACACACCAAAATTTTTTTAATATTAAGAGAGAACTTTGGATTACTCAGATTCTCTTTCCTTGCTAATATTTTGACTATTTAAACTGTCAGATTCTCAGAGAAGAATATTAATATTCCACACTGTTTGCAGATCCATAAACGTGTGCTTATATTTCTAAGAGTTCTTGATTTATGCATTTTTCTGCTGTGATATGAGACAAATTTTGGCCTCTTGATCTAGGACTGTGTCAAGGCTCCTAGCATTAGGAGTTTTGACTTAAATCTTCTATTGTTTCAGATTTAGGAAGTTGCTCATTGTGTTATTTGGTCATATTTTGTTGAGAATTGTGGCATTTAGCATTATAAAGTAACCTTAATTATGTAATTTTATGCTTTTATGGCCTGTATTCACCCACATTTTATATCAGGATTGCAAACCATGGTATCTCATTGCATTTGCTAAAAATGCTTTGCTCATTCCTTTATCATTAGCCTTTATGAATTACTTTGTTTTATGTATGTTTCTTTTACAAATCCCACTTGATCATGGTATATGATCCTTTTAATGTGTTGTTGGATTCTGTTTGCCAGTATTTTTTGAGGATTTTTGCATCTGTATTCATCAGTGATATTGGTCTGTAATTTTCTTTTTTTGTAGTATCTTTGTCTGGTTTTGGTATTAGGGTGATTGTGGCCTCATAGAATGAGTTTGGGAGTGTTCCTTCCTCCACAATTTTTTGGAAGAGTTTGAGAAGGATGGGTGTTAGCTCTTCTCTAAATGTTTGATAGAATTCACCTGTGAAGCCCTCTGGTCCTGGACTTTGGTTTGTTGGAAGATTTTTAATCACAGTTTCAATTTCATTACTTGAGATTGGCCTGTTCATATTTTCTATTTCTTCCTGGTTCCATCTTGGAAGGTTATACCTTTATAAGAATTTGTCCATTTCTTCCAGGTTGTCCATTTTATTGGCATAGAGTTGCTTGTAGTAGTCTCTTAGGATGCTTTGTATTTCTGCAGTGTCAGTTGTAACTTCTCCTTTTTCATTTCCAATTTTATTGATTTGAGTCCTCTCCCTCTTTTTCTTGATGAGTCTGGCTAATGGTTTATAAATTTTATTTATCTTCTCAAAGAACCAGCTTTTAGTTTTATTGATCTTTGCTATTGTTTTCTTTGTTTCCATTTCAGTTATTTCTGCTCTGATATTTATGATTTCTTTCCTTCTACTAACTTTGGGTTTTGTTTGTCTCTAGTTCCTTTAGGTGTAAGGTTAGATTATTTATTTGAGACTTTTCTTGTTTCTTGAGGTACGCTTGTATAGCCATAAACTTCCCTCTTAGAACTGCTTTTGCTGCATCCCATAGGTTTTGGATCATCATGTTTTCACTGTCATTTGTCTCTAGGTATTTTTTGATTTCCTCTTTTATTTCTTCAGTGATCCCTTGGTTATTTAGTCACATAGTGTTTAGCCTCCATGTGTTTGTGTTATTTATGTTTTTCTCCATGTAATTCATTTCTAATCTCATAGCATTGTGGTCAGAAAAGGTGCTTGATATGATTTCAATTTTCTTAAATTTACTGAGGCTTGATTTGTGACCCAAGATGTGATCTATCCTGGAAAATGTTCTGTGAACACTTGAGAAGAAAGTGTAATCTGCTGTTTTTGGATGGAATGTCCTACAAATATAATTAAATCTGTCTGGTCTGTTGTGTCATTTAAAGCTTCTGTTTCGTATTTATTTTCATTTTGGATTATCTGTCCATTGGTGTAAGTGAGGTGTTAAAGTCCCCCACTATTATTGTGTTACTGTCGATTTCCTCTTTTAGAGCTGTTAGCAGTTGCCTTATGTATTGAGGTGCTCCTATGTTGGGTGCATATATATTTATAATTGTTATATCTTCTTCTTGGATTGTTCCCTTGATCATTATGTAGTGTCCTTCTTTGTCTCTTGTAACATTCTTTATTTTTAAGTCTATTTTATCTGATATGAGTATTGCTACTCCAGCTTTCTTTTGATTTCCATTTGCATGGAATATCTTTTTCCATCCCCTCACTTTCAGTCTGTATGTGTCCCAAGGTCTGGAGTGTGTCTCTTGTAGACAGCATATATATGGGTCTTGTTTTTGTATCCATTCAGCAAGCCTGTGTCTTTTGGTTGGAGCATTTAATCCATTCACGTTTAAGGTAATTATTGATATGTATGTTCCTATGACCATTTTCTTAATTTTTTCGGGGTTTTTTTGTAGATCCTTTTCTTCTCTTGTGTTTCCCACTTAGAGAAGTTCCTTTAGCATTTGTTGTAGAGCTGGTTTGGTGGTGCTGAATTCTCTTAGCTTTTGCTTGTCTGTAAAGCTTTTGATTTCTCCATCGAATCTGAATGAGATCCATGCTGGGTAGAGTAATCTTGGTTGTAGGTTCTTCCCTTTCATCACTTTCAGTATATCAAGCCACTCCCTTCTGGCTTGTAGAGTTTCTGCTGAGAAATCAGCTGTTAACCTTATGGGAGTTCCCTTGTATGTTATTTTTCATTTTTCCTTTGCTGCTCTCAATAATTTTTCTTTGTCTTTAATTTTTGCCAGTTTGATTACTGTGTCTCAGCGTGTTTCTCCTTGGGTTTCTTCCTGTATGGGACTCACTGTTCTTCCTGGACTTGGGTGGCTATTTCCTTTCCCATGTTAGGGAAGTTTTCGACTATAATCTCTTCAAATATTTTCTCAGGTCCTTTCTCTCTCTCTTCTCCTTCTGTGTCCCCTATAATGTGAATGTTGTTGCGTTTAATGTTGTCCCAGAGGTCTCTTAGGCTGTCTTCATTTCTTTTCATTCTTTTTTCTTTATTCTGTTCCGCAGCAGTGAATTCCACCATTCTGTCTTCCAGGTCACTTATCCGTTCTTCTGCCTCAGTTATTCTGCTATTGATTATTTCTAGTGTAGTTTTCATTTCAGTTATTGTATTGTGCATCTCTGTTTGTTTGTTCTTCAATTCTTCTAGGTCTTTGTTAAACTTTCTTGCATCATCTCGATCTTTGCCTCCATTGTTTTTCTGAGGTCATGGATCATCTTCACTCTCATTATTCTGAATTCTTTTTCTGGAAGGTTGCCTATCTCCACTTCATTTAGTTGTTTTTTCTGTGGTTTTATCTTGTTCCTTCATCTGGTACATAGCCCTCTGCCTTTTCATCTTGTCTTTATTTCTGTGAATGTGGTTTTTGTTCCACAGGCTGCAGGACTGTAGTTCTTCTTGCTTCTGCTGTCTGCCCTTGGACTTTTCATTGTGGTGGCTTCTCCTGTTGCAGAGCACAGGCTCTAGGCACACAGGCTTCAGTAGTTGTGGCATGCAGGCTCAGTAGTTGTGGCTCATGGGCTCTAGAGCGCAGGCTCAGTAGTTGTGGCACACGGGTTTAGTTGCTCCGTGGCATGTGGGATCTTCCCAGACCAGAGCTTGAAACCATGTCCCCTGCATTGGCAGGTGGATTCTTAACCACTGCGCCACCAGGAAAGCCCCTGCTTTGCCTTTTAAAAACTGTCTCCTGGCAGCAAACTGGAGAAATTATGGGGCTTACTTTTTTGTTTCCTTTTTCTCAAGGATAATTGCCCTATGCTGTCAGTTGTTCATTGTCTGAAAATAACCATCATCAACTGTGGATGAAATACAGTTCCTCCTGGAAATGCAGATGGAGAACTTTAATACTTTTGTTTCAATTACTGATTTTGCAATCAGAAGATGATGCAATGATCACCTCCAATTGTGGCAGTTGGGTTTCTTACTTTTTCTTTCTCTCCTTTTCATGATCACAATATAATCATGAATTTATATTAATTCAGTATTTCACTATCAATCATAGTCAATTTTTGATCATTGTTTTTTTTTTTCCCCAAATTTTCTCAATATAAACCTCCTCAGGTTGTTTTCTGTGTTCTTTAGATGTGACCCCACTAACCTCTGAGAGCTTCCTTGCTTCATGGCATAACAAAAAGCCTAATATCAGAGTTCTCAGCTATTTCAGTTTTCTTCTCAATAAATTTGTTTGACTTTGGTCTGGGTTTTTGTTTGTTTGTTTGTTTTCTTTTTTTGTGAATATTCATTTGTTTTGTTTTTTCCTGGATCCATGTAATTGTATGTTTGAGATGAGAGAGGAGTTTGGATAGATTATTAGCTTTCTTAATTTTTCTTTTACTGTGGTGTAGTCTGGTGTAGTTTGTTTAATAAATGACACATATTTTGGTCTAACTTTTGACATCTGATTTAGGCTCCTTAGCCAATTCTTCTTGTCCTGGCTGTTACTGTTTTTACTTATATGTAAATTGAACTTTGTGCTATTATATTTCTCCTGGTTATTCTGAGGGTATATACTATGGAAGGTTTATTTGTGCTCTGAATGTTTTGAATGAATTTTGGAGGATTATAAGTTGGAAGATTGGATGTTAGAACTTAGGTGACTACCACTATTCTCTAAGGACTGAATTTCTGTTTTTGTCAACTCTCTGGAATTATATTCCAGGATTTTGTTGCTGTTGTTGTTACTGTTTAATTTTCTTCTATTTTGCATTAATGCAAAATGCACAGCAGTTTGTCTTCAAAGCATTTTTTTTACCACTTCTTATGCTAGTTGAAATATCATATATCACCCACCTCCTAATGTTATATATTTATATGTGTTTTAGGTTAAATATATTTAATCAAAATTTTGCTTTCTGCCAAGAAATTTTAATTTATTTTTATTACATTGTTTTTATTTTATTCAACAGACCAATATCACATATTATTATCACATATGTTAATAGTCTGTTGGCAACCATATATTTAAAATATATGAAACCTAATTAATAAACTGTATACCAATAGTGGTTAATAGAGCAGACTCTGTAATAATTCTAAGATTTAGAAGCTGGAATCATCCCTTATGAAGATGAGAAAGCCTTGTTTTCCATAAGTTTTAAAATTGGTCTAATAGTAGTATTAATGTGTTAGCATTGGTATGAAGGTTCAGTGAGCTATCCATGCAAAATGTATTGCCCAGCACTATCTCTATATATAATTATGTACATTTGAACTTTGCAAATTCAGTTTGCATCTCATAATTTACATTTTCTTTTTGTCTCAAAAAAATAGAATTAGGATGGAATTCTTCTTGACTTAGCATTTATATTGAACTCAAAACATTCAACTTTCTAAGCATCCAGAGGCATAACCATATAAAGTGTTACATATTTGTTAAATCTTATTTTCTTGAAAAAAAATTGCTGTTTATGCTTTTGTGTCCAGGAAATAAAATGTGTTTTATTTTCCAACAGACAATAAAGAATTTTGAAAATTAAAAGTAACTTTAAAAAATATTACTAAATATATGTGCTTTTAAAAATATGGAAAGTTTAGAAAAGTAAAACAAAATTGAAAATTCCTGATTGTTCTGCTACATTGAGATAATGGCTATTAACAGCTTATAGATTGTTTCCAATTTGTTTTACAAACATCACTGCTTTGCAATACCATAGCTAAACTTTTGCTCACAAATACATTTTTTTTGGTCTTTGAACAGATTTTTAGAAATATAATTGCTGAGTTAAAGGGAATAAATGTATTTCATACTATTGCCAAGTCTTCCCAAATTGACATTTAGAAATATTGTGTCACTTGTATATGATTAGATTCTAATCCTTTGTCATTTCAAAATTCAGATAAAAATCTTTTTTGTTGTTATACCCATTTTATTACTTAACCTGTCTCATAAACTCCTTTGTATATCATCAAATATGCATTTAGGGCAACATTGTCAATGGCTTCAGTCTAATAACACTACAAATTATTCAAACATCTTCTACTGTTGTCAATTTAAAATATTTTCACTTGTTGATTTTCAAACAAATTTGTGATGAAAACACCTTCATGCGTATGCTGAAATAACTTCTGATGACAAATCGTGAGAAAAATCCATGGGCAATGTGGAGTCGTGGTTCTAAGAGCTAAGTGCCTGGGACATTCTCTCCTGGACCTGAATCCAGCACCTTCTAAAATATAGAGGGCAGCACCAGGGTTCTGGGACCGGCCACTGAATATAAACAGATAAGCCCCTCACCAGACCCTACTCCAAAACGGTCCCTCTCAGATGACCCTGAGACTTCTGCCTTAAGCATCTAGACTCACAAGCATTTGTACTAACAGATCTCAGCTGCATCCAGAATCTGCACCCAGTAGGTATCTCCTCCAGCTCCTTGGGGTCTGGAGGCCCTACCAGAACATCATTCTCTTGAAATTAGCCACCCAGATGGAGAGTCCATAGCTTTAATCCTGCTTCTTATCCTTCTAGGCATCCTTAGATTACAACTTCAGTGAACGTGAAGGGGCACCTTATCCTGCACCCAAATCCAGATAAAAAATCTTTTACAAACAGAATATTTTATCTGTAGAATCAGGACCAGGTTACAGTATGGTACAGAATATAGAACCAGACAACAGAATTTCACTTATAATATTTTGGTTCAAAAGTGCTATGTATGTATTTTCTTATTGAAAAAGGTTATAAATGATGACTCTATAAATACATTTTTGACCCATAAATGCAAATTAGAAAGTGACCCTATTCTAGAATTGGCATCACAAACCAAAAGAAGAGATGATTCAATGTATGGTCTGGTATACAGTATTAATGTTTACCATTACCCAGTTCTTCTATATTTCTGTGTACATGGGAGAGTATGCTTGCCCACACCCTTGAAATTAGGAGTGGTAGTATGAATAGTAGTTATGCCAATGCACTGTGAGCAGATCATCAGTTCTCCGTATAGAAAAGATAAAATAAATTATTCCACTATATCATAAAAGACACAAAGATAAATTACAGGTATACTAAAAAAAAAAAATCTATCTATGCAAAACAAAAAAATCCCAGAAGAAAATAAATGAGACTGCCCATATGACATCAAGATAGGGAAGGATTTTTTTAAAGCGTTATACAAAAAAAGTCCACATCCATGAAATAAATTTGACATAAAAACCACTACACTGCAAACATCATACCAAAAAGGAGAAAATACAAAAAGTGCTTGGGAAAGATATTTAGATATTTTCAACATGAGCAAAGATTAGTATATATATGTGCATCCCTACACATATATTTAAAACTCCTAAAAATTAACAAGAAAAAATAACCCTAGAGAAAAATATGGCCAAAGGAAATGGGCATTAATTCTTATAACATTCCTTTCTCCCAATTCCTAATATTCTTTCCTATAATTTACAAGGATTCATAAATGCTTTCTTGCATTAACTCATTGAAGAGCCATCATTAGTTGGCTATTTCTTAGACATTGTTGTAAGCGTTTGGGGTGCAGGCCTTTTCACCTCCTGAAGTTCTTTAGGCCCATAAATACTTCATCCTAAAGCTGAGCCCAGGGAGACTTAGTACATAACAAGGCACGATTTCCAGATTATAGTTGATTTTTGACAAAATATGATTCCACTGGTCTTTTGATCATCCCAGATATTTATATTTTTAAAAAAATGGTAATCTAGATGAATTTGTAATTCATTTACAAATCACAAAATGATGGAGCAGATCACAAAATGTAGAAGAGTGAAATGGAAAATCATTAGGCCTCCACTAATCTTGCTGACTCCAATTTTGCCTTTTTGTAGTCCATAAATCATTATAAACTTCCAGATTTCTAGGTAGTAGATCAAGCAAGGCAATGTCGATATGCCACTCCAGGATTTACTTTGATTTAGCAAGAATTACTGGAAAAATAAACAAAGCAATTATAACTCAAATATATGTGTGGACCCACCCCCAAAACTTTCACTTCCTTTGTCACTTCTCTTTCTTTCACCCAGATTTTCTCCCCATCACTCTTTTCAGTGCACCTACTCTGAGATCAGTATTAGGCCCATACTTCTAGTTTCTTTCATTTTCATTACATTATAATATGAGGACGTAGATGTTACCTTAATGTTTGCTTTTCTCTTTAATTTTTATTCTTTCTCATCAAAGAAGTATTATTTTCTTACATTATTGTTACCAATGTTTATTTGTTCAGAAATAACTGTGCTTTTCATTTTTACTTACTCTACATCAATATAAACCACTGCATTATCCTTCTGTTAATGTATTAATAGCCTGTGCCAAATTTATTATGAAATTGGAAACAATTTTGGTTCCAAGATTTGAATAGTGAGATTTTATAAAGGCCTGGATTTGACTGATACGATGAAGAAATATTTGCATACAAAATTAATTGTTAATAATTTTGTGCCTCTTTTCTACAGGAGAGAATGTTTAAATTTCACCAAGTGAAACATATTTTTGATACACTAGATAAAATGCGATGCCTGCGAAAACGTTCTACGGTCTCATTCTTGGGAGTTCTTGTCATTTTCCTTCTGTTTATGAACTTGTACATTGAAGATAGCTATGTTATGGTAAGTCTTGGAGGTTGATTATTTTTTGTTCAGAATAAAGCCTAAGTTGAACCAGACAGTCCACTTGTAACCTAACTTCAGTCCCAAGCTATTGAAATAGGCTTAGTTTAAGTAAAATTATAACATGTATATTTCCTATCTAGCTGCTTTTTATATTAATTATATATTACCAACATTACAATTGTTTGGGTTTATGTTGCAATGTTTTCTTTAATGCCATATATATGTGTATATATATATATATATATATATATAGGTTCAAATATGTATCTCTAATTCCAAATAAGTTAGCTATCATCCCTATCTGAATTAATATGCATAAAATCATTGTAATTTGTGAGCTTTAATTTGAAATACAGTTGACTGTTTAACAATGTGGGTTTTAAGGGCACTGACCCTCCAGGCACTCAGAAAAATCTGGGTGTAACTTTACAGTCGGCTCTCCATATCCACACTTCTGCATCAGCAATTCAGCCAACCTCAGGTCGTGTAGTGTATTACGTATTTACTGGAAAAAAATCCACTTATAAGTGGAACTGCGCAGTTAAATCCTGTGTTGTTCAAGGGTCTGCTGTAAATAGAATAAACAAAATTTGCTTAAAGGTGTTACTCCTTACTTTCTCTACTTTACTATCAAAAATTTTTAAATCTCATTGTCTAATTAGTGATACTAATTGTGCTATTTTGTTAAGAAGGAACATTTTATTACAATGTGTGACATCTCATTTGGATTTGGAATAACACTAAATGACCACCACGTTATACATTTATGGTCGCTGAAAAGTAATATAGATCCTTAAGAACTAAAGATAATATTATGTGAAAGCTATTCAATAGTTTAAAAATGGTAAAATTAGTAGATAATTTATGAATGAATTTTAAGTGAATTATGAAAGTATGCAAAAGGACACATTCTGACTAATTGTGAGAACTCAAATTGTTTCTATTATTCATTTTTGTTATAATTATATAATTTCATGTCTGATGAGAGTAATATGAAAGTAATATGGAGAGTAATTCACTTTTTCTATCTGAATTGAGCTTAAGATATCTGGGAAAATTCTAACCTTTATGCAATTATTCCTGTTCACATATTTCAGAAAATCAAAGCCTTTGGACAGATAGAGGACCTGAAAATACATTCTATCATACAAGCATGCTAAAAGTTTCAATTAATATCTTAGCTAGAGAGAATCTGACAATAACTACAAAGAGCATTTCCTAGTAAAATGTTTTATTAATTGAACATGATTTGGTAACTACCTACTATTTGCCAGATACTATTCTAAATATATCCTATGAGCCAACCACATGATCTAAGTTTGTGCAGATCCTCTTAGGAAGTCTTCTGTAAAGCATCTTGCTTCCGTTAGCATTGTTCTTTGATGGCAAAATTCTGTCAGATTCCTAGATCTTGACTCTGCCTAAGCCTTTACTTTCAAGTATAGCTCTTAATCTTGTGGACTCTTCATTCTATCATCCTTAGTCAATTCATAATACTGAAGTTAGCACAGTTAATAGAATTTGACTAGGCATGATTTAGGTAAACATAGCAAACTGGAGAAACTTACTAATGATATGCATTTTAGATTTTTTTAAACTGGTTATTAGGTTTATGAAATTTAAGGACAGTAGAGCAAGGCCCGGGTGATCCAGCTATTTTTCTTTTTTATATATTTATTTATTTATTTTTGGCTGAGTTGGCTCTTCGTTTCTGTGCGAGGGCTTTCTCTAGTTGCGGCAAGTGGGGGGCCGCTCTTCATCGCGGTGCGCGGGCCTCTCACTATCGCGGCCTCTCTTGTTGCGGAGCACAGGCTCCAGATGCGCAGGCTCAGTAGTTGTGGCTCACGGGCCCAGTTGCTCCGCGGCATGTGGGATCTTCCCAGACCAGGGCTCGAACCCGTGTCCCCTGCATTGGCAAGCAGATTCTCAACCACTGTGCCTCCAGGGAAGCCCGATCCAGCTATTTTTTAATTAATAGAATTAAAGATCATAGAGGAGCTCTTGATTCATGATTTAATTTTGTGATAAAAATTTATTTCTTGCATCTGTATGTACTGGTAGAAGTATATCACATCTTGTAAATCAAAAACATGGTATTGGGGCTTCCCTGGTGGCGCAGTGGTTGAGAGTCCGCCTGCCGATGCAGGGGACATGGGTTCGTGCCCCGGTCCGGGAAGATCCCACATGCCGCGGAGCGGCTGGGCCCGTGAGCCATGGCTACTGAGCCTGCGCGTCTGGAGCCTGTGATCCGCAACGGGAGAGGCCACAACAGTGAGAGGCCCGCGTACCGCAAAAAAAAAAAAAAAACAAAACATGGTATTGGCAGGATGCTTGTTGTATTCAATAATGATGCATATAAGACACTTTCAAGTGAAATTTCAATATTTAACTTGAAGTAGACAAAAGAGTATTGTATGCAGCAAACGTCCTTATGTCTTTTTGGAATAGAACAGCTTCAAATTCAGTATAAAATGTGTAAGAATTAATAGAGTGTATATCCATAAGAAAGTCAAACACTATTGTTCTCTTTATGCATTTCTATCTAAACATAGGTCCTAGCCACCTAATTAAAAAGTGTGATTTAATGAAGTAGCTCTTACTAAAGAGTACTTTGTCAATGAAAATTTTCTTGCTACATTAGCCATATATCTAGTCAAATTTGCAAATCATCCCAGGTTCAGAGAAGAGATTGTTTGCTTCTTAGCTTTAAAAATTGAAATTATTTTTAAATACTTATATTAAGTTAGAAAAAGTGAGTTAAAAGGGTTTTTAAATACAAGCATACCCCCATATTGACAATTCAATGACAATATTTTTATATTTTTATTAGTTTAATTTTTCACTGTTTACTAGATGATGTTTTTTTACCTAAATTGCATTTTGAGCTAAATTTTATCCCAAGGCTTAATATATATAAATATTTGAAATATTCATTAAATCATTTGTGTAAAATTAAAATTGTTCTTCTAAAAATATTTAATAACCATGGAAAACTGGCCTCCTACTAGGATATAACGCAGTTTCTTTTTAATACTTCTCCCTTTTCAACCCTTTTATCTGTGCTTGTTCAGTTTTCCTAAAATTATCTGACTTGATTTTCTTTCTTGACTCCAAAATATCACAATGCATGCAATTTTCTAAGCAGAGACATTAGCAGGTTGTTCTTTTTCTGTTTTTCATTTTTTCTTTCTTTTTTTTTTTTTGCGGTACGCGGGCCTCTCACTGTTGTGGCCTCTCCCTTTGCGGAGCACAGGCTCCGGACGCGCAGGCTCAGCGGCCATGGCTCACGGGCCTAGCCGCTCCGCGGCATGTGGGATCTTCCCGGACCGGGGCACGAACCTGTGTCCCCTGCATTGGCAGGCGGACTCTCAACCACTGCGCCACCAGGGAAGCCCCTTTTTCTGTTTTTCTTAAATCAGGGGGAAATAATAGTTATAATTCAGAGAAATTAGATAAACAATTACAGTAGTAAGGTCTCTGGAGTTATTTAGCACATCTATTCTACTCTTCTTGCTAGAAAATCTATCAGTGGCCCCCAAATCTGGGCATGTAACAGTTTAGTGTATTGCTTACATGTTAGGGGCATATGTGCCTTTCAGTGGGAAAGAAAGCCAAGTTCAGTGTAAGAGACAAATAGTATTACAAGGCAAACTACGTAGAAGAGACACTGCATATCCAATCAACTTCGCCTCTTGGCTGTGAGCATCTTCAAAGTAGCCACCAGGGTATATATTTAGTCTGTAGCTAGTCCATTGAATTGCCTTCCTATCCAGAAAATGATTGTCATAAAGTTTTGTCTTATTACTGAGAAATACACTACAGCATAGTAGCTACAGAAAGAAGGTATCCAGGGAGAGCCCGGCTGTTCAGATAGATGCTTCTGGAAAGCAGCCAACAAGACAGACTCAGGTGAAAGTTGCATGATTTATTTATGCTGAAAAGTGTAAAGAAACCTGTTCTTGAGAATTTAATTAAGTGCTTTCATGTAAGTTTCATTTCATTTTATATTCTGTTATGTCCTTGAAACAGGATGAATGTACTCTGTCTTATCACAGAAAAAGTCTGGATTTTTACGTGTTCACGATATAATTCTTAAAGAGATATTCAGTATCCTGTTAGAATGTGATATCACATAAGACCAGAATGGTAAAATCAATTCAGTGTTGTGACTACTGTGATTTTTATAGATATTTCTTCTATACCCTATTGACTGTGTACACCATTACATTACTATTAAAGTAGCTGATGCAGAACTGAGTCTCTGGTTACCTTTTAGAAATCCTAAACTTGTTCATTTTAAAACTTGCGTGATGTTTTTTAGGTTTTCAGAAATACAAAGATGAAAATACTTATGTGCAATGAATTTAAAATAATCAGAATTCAATGGATATTCAATGAGTACATTTATAAGAAAACTAGCCTCCAAAGTTTAATATCATGTATTTTGAAACTCTATAATTTTACAGATGGCAAATACATTATAAATCAGACTAAAGTATTTTTTCTTTGTCTAAATCATCAAGTCAATTTAAAATATAGAAATACAGTATTAAAGAGCAACTATAGGGTCATAAACATAATTGAATATACAGAAGAGATATTCAGAATGAATCTTCATTTATCATGGACCAGGTTGATAGCTCTTCCCAGTCAGGGTTCACTACTCTCAATTTTTATTCTAAGACAATTTCAGCCCTGCCATAGATTTAAAAGTTTGAGGTAGTCAACTTTTCCATTTATATTTAAATTTGACACAAAGTAGTGAATGTTCCAGTTGAGGTAAAGTTTGTATTTGAATCCTTGCTAATATTTTAGAACAACGTTTAATTGATTAAAGTTTTATTGACCACAGCCAAAAACATGAGGACCAAGTTTATTTAATGCATTCACTTTCTCTGTAGTTTTAATGGCATGCCCATGCCTGACCTGCCATTCTTATACTGAATAGTAGAAATATCCACATAACTCACACAGCACAATAGACACTTTGCCAAAAAAGAAACATTTCTTCCTAATTAGTTGCCCTAATATTCTACCAGTGGCACTAAACCATATACAAAAGCCAAGCAAGTCATTTTGCTAGTAATGTATAACCAATAGAGGCTTGATCAATGGTGATTAGATAATCAAAATCTACAACTGAACTTATATTAAAGAGAGATAAAACAAAGCAATTACTGATTGACAGGATATTTTTAAAGCTGAATATGAACGTTTTCTTGAATATAAACCATCCTGAAGATCGAATGACATAATTCCAGTATCAGATCGATAATGAGGGTCTTAAATAAAAAAGGACCAAACTTCACCTCCGTCGGAATACTCCCCCTCCCCCTCTACACCCACAAGAAAACATCATGGAAAAGACTAGTATAAGGTCTAAAGACATTTCCTTGAAGACTTTGTACAAATGTATCCTAATTGAGTTATCTTGAAGACATTTGAAAAAAATACTACCATGTCACAAGGACCATGTCTGTCCATTCTCAACAGCCTTCAATTATAGTGGCCACATAAGTGACTGACTAAAATTTTTTGATTAATAATTTATCCAGACTCCAACTGTTATGTTCACTGCTGCATCCTCCTAATCATTCCTAAAATTTCAAAATCATAGAAATAATGTGTGGTCTTTTATTTGAAAGGGCTTGAAGAAGAGTAAATAGTTTAATATGACTGAAATATGGGGAATCTAGTGAAAATTAGCTTTACATGAAACTGTAAAAGAGATTACTGTCAAGTTTTAAGATCCTTAAATTATTGTAAAGAATTTGAATTTTAACATGAAGGCAGTGAGAGTTTCAAATAGAGATTTTTTTTTATTATTATCAAGAGAATGTTTCATTATTATCAAGAGAATGCCACTATTGATGTATGCTGTAGAAAAAGCAATTGTAAGCACAGTATAAAAAGTGGAATATAACTGGAACAGAGACTCTAGGTAGGAATTCGGGGTAAAGATAATTATCTACAGCTTGTGGTGCCAGTAACTGAGATTTATATAATCCCCATATTATGTATCAGACCCATATATTTATTGTGTAAGGAGAAAGTTTATTTAATCCATGACCATCTGTTATTTGTTTTCTCTGCCTTCTTCTTGGCATTCAGGAAGGAGACAAACAACTTGTAAGGGAAACATCTACACATCAACTGAATCCAGAACGCTATGTGCATACTTTCAAAGATTTATCTAATTTTTCAGGAGCCATCAATGTCACCTATCGCTTCTTAGCTGTCATGCCTTTACAAAGAAAGCGTAAGTATCCTTAGACTTTTAAAATCAAGAACAATAAAATATTTTGTTTTAAAATGATAACTTTCTTCATTTGTATAACAATAAAAGTTTATGGGTTTTACTAATATAAAATATTCTTTGGGAAATAGTTCAGTGTTTCTTCACAAATTGCAATTATTCACCGATCCAATTCCATTAATAACAACAAAAAAATTAAATGCCTAATTGTGACATGAACTTTTTAACAGTTTGCTATAGTACCATGTAGAGAGACTAGGAAAAATCAATTAACTTAACATTTTTAAAGTTAGCTTTTAAAAATAATTATGCCCGGGCTTCCCTGGTGGCGCAGTGGTTGAGAGTCCGCCTGCTGATGCAGGGGACACGGGTTCGTGCCCCGGTCCGGGAAGATCCCACATGCCGCGGAGCGGCTAGGCCCGTTAGCCATGGCCGCTGAGCCTGCACGTCCGGAGCCTGTGCTCTGCAACGGGAGAGGCCACAACAGTGAGAGGCCCGCGTACCTCAAAAAAAAAAAAATTATTCCCATAGTAATACAGTTTCAAACATTGGTTTGGTTTTTATTACATGCCACCAGCTTGAAGTAGTGAAAGTCATTATATTTGTTTCCTAAGATACCATAACAAATATCACAAACTAGTGGTTTAAAACAACAGAAATTTATTCTCTCATGTTTCTGGAAGCCAGAAGTCTGAAACCAAGGTGCTGGCAGCACCACATTCCGTGTAGGGGGGAATCCTTCCTTGCCTCTTTCAGTTTCTGGTCGCTCTTGGCATTCCTTAGTTTGTGGCAACAAAACTGCAATCACTGCCACTATCTTCACATGGCCTTCGTCCCTTTGTCTCTCTTGTCTCTCTGTGTCCTCTCCTATTTTTATAAGGACACTAGTCATTGAATTTAGGGCCTAATCTGAATCCGATACGATTTCATCTCAAGATCCTCAACTAATTACATCTTCAAAGACTATTTCCAAATAAGGTCACAGTCTGAAGTTCCAGGTAGACATGAAATTTTGGAGGAAACTATTCAATCCACTATAGACACTTTGGATCCAAGAAGTAACATACTACATTTCATGGATTTCAAGACATTATAGATTACAGAAAGTATCATGATCTAATTGATGTACCACTAAGAAAGTATAAGCATTATCAGTTTTAAGTTGTAAGATGCCATCAGTTGTGATATACAACCTGATTTTAAAATATTTCTGTGTGAAAAATATGAGTTTTAGAATAAGTGATACACCATGATATCATGAACTTCTTAGTAGATTGTGTGGAGACCACAAAAATTGAGTTCCCTGTTAAGAAGTGTTTATGCAAATGAGTTTGTGATCACCAGGTTGAGGAAATTGTAACAATTCAGCTTTCTTTAGATCTTTCTTTCTTCCATTTCAAATGTCTACTGCTGTTACACACTACTTACTAGGTATTACACCTTGCACGAGTTTCCTCATCTCACTGTGACTTAGTTTCCTTATCTATAAAACAGGAATGTTGATAAGTGCAAAGCTATCTCAAAAGACTGTTTTGAATATTCAAGATGCATATTACATGTAAAATACTCAGACTTCTGCCTTTTATGTAGAAAGTATTCTATAAGTATTGGCTGTTATTGAGTATTAATGAGGGCTGGTGTCTTGAGTTAAATTGTAACAGATAACATGTTAGCTTTTCAGTAGAAGACAGGATCGTAAGCCCAGGTATTTCAATGAAACATGTAAATTTCCACCTCTCTAATAGACTAGTAAAAAAGATTTTTCTTGGAAGGGGCTTTTTCAGTATCGCGCAAATCAAATCATGTAGGTGTCTGTCTTGAAACAGTGATCTTGGTGAATATAAACATTTCCCTATTTTCCAAATGGTGGCTCTGAAATTTTATTCAGTTCTGAGTCATGGTGAGAATGAGAGCTTTAAAAAGTGAAAACATTTTAATTAGAAGACATCTAATGCTTCTCAGAGGTGAACTGCCATTTCACAGGGTTTTATTTTATTCTCTAAAAATATCTAATTTCTAATTTTAGGTTTCAAATATCTGAATAAAAATTTCACCAGACAAAATTACTACAAAATGTGTTTTACAATAAAGAAATCAGGTGAAATATCTGTTAAGGTCTTTGTTAAGGTCTTTGGTCCATTAACAGATATTTTATCAAAGAATATACACAGATGTCAGAAAAACATATTCAAAAATGTTCTACATCATGTATCATCAGGTAAGTACAAATTAAAACAATCAGATAGCACTAAACACCTTTTAGAATGAACAAAGTGCAAAACATTGATAACACCAAATGCTGGCAAGGATGTGGAGCAACATGAAATCTCCTCTGTTGTTGGTGGGAATGCAAAATGGTACAGCCCCTTTGGAAGAGAGTTTGGCAGTTTCTTCCAAAACTAGACATACCCTTATGACATGATCTAGCAAGCACATCCCTTGTTATTTACCCAAAGGAGTTGAAAACTTATGTCACACAAAAACCTGCACATGGATGTTTATAGCAGTTTTATTCACAATTGTAAAAACTTGGAAGCAGCCAAGATGTCCTTCAGTAGATAAATGGATAAGAAAGCTGTGGTACATCCAGACAATGTCTGGTAGGAGCACAACCACGCCTGATGGTTCAGTCTTACAGTTGATGACAAAACCCATTAAAACAGAGATGGAAAATCTAGAGACCTATAGTAACAGGATGAGAGTGAACCTGGTGAGTTCTATAGTAAATTGGAGAAAACATGGCCTGTCTTGAGGATATAACTTTACCTGGCCCAAGATAAATGTTGCTTTCTATATTGAAGACACAGTGTTACCAGATATTTTGAATTTTTAGTAAAAGTTGGCCTTAAGGATTATTTTTTAAAATATCCTAAAGCTTTAAGTGTTGGCAGCTAAAAAAAAAAGAAATCAGTAATATTTATGTCTTAGAACAATACATCATACGTTTAAGCAATAATGCAGGTTTTCAAAAATAGCCTATGATATTGTTTTCATTCTAATTAACATACTAGATAAATTTCAAAATAAAATTGTGAAGTCCAGTTATGAATTATTCTGGTACAAGATAATCACAGTGATTAAAGAAAGATGCAAATATATGGCATGTTTTCTATGAAAAACTTAAAGGTGATTAAAAGAATGAGTGACCCTTAATTTTCTTTTTCATCATTTGAGACTAGTTTGTCATTCTTAACTGGATGAATTCCTATCTCATTTTGTAGGGTTTTTTTTTTTAAAAAAAAACAGTGTCAATGTTATTTAAATATCTATCTTCTCTAATGGGCATATATGAGAATATTAAGCTGCAGAACACTTTAAACCATATATCTTATTTCATAAACAAATGTTTAAGCAATAGAGCTCATACAACATTGTGCTTAAGGTGCAGTTTTTCCATAGAAAATATCAATTATATATAAAGTACTATAACCTTTATATATTTAGCATAAGTCTTTAATGACAAAATGTTCTATATATAATCATTCACTTAGATTTACTTAATAGAGTAGCAAGCTTAAAGAGAAAAGAACTTTTATCTTTTTTTTATGTTATTCAAAACCTAATTTCACATTTAATTTGTCTTCCTTCTGAATTCTTTTGTTCAGGGTTTCTTACAATTGGACTTTCATCAGTGAGACGAAAAAAAGGAAATTATTTACTTGAGACAATCAAGTCAATTTTTGAGCAATCCAGCTACGAAGAGTTGAAGGAAATTTCAGTGGTGGTTCATCTAGCTGACTTTAATTCATCCTGGCGTGAGGTCATGTTACAGGATATTACACAGAAATTTGCCCACCATATTATTGCAGGAAGATTAATGGTTATACATGCTCCAGAGGAATATTACCCAATCCTGAGTGGCCTTAAAAGAAATTACAATGATCCAGAAGACAGAGTGAGATTTCGTTCCAAGCAAAATGTAGATTATGCTTTTTTGCTTAATTTTTGTGCCAATATTTCAGACTATTATGTAATGCTTGAAGATGATGTTCGCTGTTCAAAAAATTTCTTTACTGCCATCAAGAAAGTCATTACATCCCTAGTAGGAACTTACTGGGTAACCCTTGAATTCTCTAAGCTTGGCTATATTGGAAAACTTTATCATTCTCATGATCTCCCACGTTTGGCGCACTTTTTATTAATGTTTTATCAAGAAATGCCTTGTGATTGGCTACTAAATCATTTCCGCGGTCTGTTGGCTCAGAAAAATGTGATTCGTTTTAAACCATCTCTCTTTCAGCACATGGGTTATTACTCATCATATAAAGGAACTGAGAATAAGCTGAAGGATGATGATTTTGAAGAGGAGCCATTTGATATCCCAGATAACCCTCCTGCAAGTCTATATACCAACATGAGTGTTTTTGAAAATTATGATGCAAGCAAGGCTTATAGTAGTGTTGATGAATACTTTTGGGGAAAATCACCGTCAACAGGAGATGTCTTTGTGATTATATTTGAAAATCCAATTGTAATCAAAAGAATTAAAGTGAATACTGGAACAGAAGATCGACAAAATGACATTTTGCATCATGGAGCCCTAGATGTTGGGGGAGATATTAGATATTTTAAACAAAATAGACAATGTGTTACTTACGTAAGACTAGGGGAATTCAAAAATGGAAACTTTGAAGTATCCGATGTAAATCAAAAAATTCCATTTGATATACATTGTATGAGGATATATGTTACCAAAACACAAAAGGAATGGCTTATTATTAGGAGTATTAGCATATGGACTTCTTAGCCAATTAAATCAATATGTCCAGTTACTGAAGCAGGTCTTCCTGTTTCCTTTTTGGCTACCTTCCTCTTTTGCTCCCTTTATCCCCTGGAGGGAAAACAATGGATCAGATGTTCAAAAACTCATTTTGGCAGTTTTGATTTACACATAGTCAGCATACTTTTACTCTAATACACACTTAACATTTATTTTAACTTCTGAAGTTGAGTATCAGTTCACAGTTAATGCTACTTTTGTTTATATTTTAATGTTATCATATTACTTTCAAAATTTCTTCTGAATGTCAAAAAGTGACATGAAGGATTTCAAATGAGAAAACGTAGTTTGTTGGATGGTGAATCTTGAAAAATGGTTGCCACTGTATGCATTTAGTTAAGAAGTGACTTCATTATATCATCAGATAACTTTTATTAAGCATCTCTGTGACTATGCAGTTGGTTAGAATGATAATTTTTTTTTCTTGTAAACTTAGGTTTCCATAGACTTCTGTACATCTACAATGAATACCTCCTTATAGAAGTGATGTCTTTACAACAGAATTATGTGTGTAGGTGGGGTGATGGAAAGAAAAAAAAAAGACTTAAAAAATATCTTCCCCTGACTATATAAAAGGGGACATTGTTCAATGTATAAAAACTTGAACACCTATTGTCAATAAATTTTCTGTGGGAAGCAGTCTTTTTCTAGTTTCCCTTTTGCAAAGAAGAAGTTATGCTCAATATTTTCAGGTTCCATTGGGTACCTGCATTTAATAGAAGAAATTAAAGAAGGCTTATAGTTATTCCATTCTTAATGAACATTTTCAGTATATGCAGAAAATTTTTGAAATTGATTTTATATGTTTTGTATTAAAATTCATATGATTGAAACCATTGTGATTTATCATATACTTTTTTGGAGTTCAAATGGACATCTTAATGAAGGACAGAAGTAAGAAACAGAAATCAGTCACTTCTTCTACACACAGAGCTAGTTCATAGCAAAGCTAGAATGAGAGATCGGATGTTCTGATATCCAGACAATGTTCTTTCCCTTATGTAGAGATTAGTCTTCACATAATTTATGCTTTTGGTTCTCTGGTACGTGAGTCTCAGATAATAAGTTATTCTATTGGAAATAGCTTGTATAATTCTTCTGTAAGTCATGTTATCATTCTGTAAAATAATCCTAAAGTGTGCTAAATGATGCTCTTGTGGTATATGCACCCAAATGGTAAGCAAACTTGTCAAAATTTTACCATGAGGGACTTGACAATAGTATCCATACCATGGGTCCATTAAAGCAATTCAGGACACCTTAGTGCATCCTAAAATCATTGTTTTTTCAGAATGTCCTGAGCTTGTCTCATCCTTTTATTTTTTGACAAACAGCAAAGGTGAAGGGGTTTATTATGAAGAGAAATAAAGAGTACTTCATGGATGTTTATGGAAAGACTCAAATATACTATTATATAGACAAATATATACATATATATATAGAGAGAGAGAGAGAGAGCACAAGAGAGAGAGATATTAGACTTGGGATAATGAGAAGGAATAGGAATTCCTCTTGTTCTTGCTTCCACCCTGAAACAAAATCCTTAGGACTCACTGGTATGATACAGTCCAAAAAAAGAATGGAAAGTATTTTATTAATTCTATTCAAATCAATTAAATTAGAAACTCAGACTTAAAAATTGGGAAATATTTTCTTTTATTGATACAATAGCTACTGTGTATTTTCTTTGCACCCAGTTGCTATAGTGTTAGAGAAAACAATGAACCTATAAGTATTAATATTCTGTGGCACATCTAAGTCTTAAAGTCCAAAGAAAAGATGAATACTGCCACTAAACTAAACTAACGGTAATAACTTTTGCTTTCATTTGGAGGATGCTTGCCAGACACTTAAAAATATTCTGTTTTCTTGGCTTTTCTCACCCTCTTTTATTAACTGGCTAATATATATAGTATTCTATGCATACCTCAGAAATCAGAAAAAACTTTTCTGCACTTTGAATGATAAAAGGTACACAATAAAGACATATAATACCAAGACCTAGGTAGACTCCATGAGGTGAGTTGTAAGCTTTTACATATTCTTCTGGGAGCGTTTCCAAAGACCAGCCATTGACATCGACTTCTGGAAAATGCTTCAAGAAAGATTACTTAAGATAACAGTGAAATTGGATGTTTGCTGGAGAATTGCAAATGCTAATGTGAACCAAAGGGATCACATTTCATCTTAAATTTGATCCTTTCATTACTAAAACTGGGTTTGAGCTGATCAATCAACTAAGACTGTCTCTATGTTTTCTTTACAGGTTGACTGTGGGTCAACTTTCTAAGAAAAGACTTTGACAAAGAAAGCTTCTCCATTATGGATCAGGGGGACAAATAACCTTTCTCTTTATAAAAATAACCTGACCAAACATTCTTTATCTTTACATGGTTCAATGCTGTATATCCTATATTTTAAAATTCTGAATAAGGCTCTAATAATCTTGTCTCAGAAACACAAAGCAAAAAAGACAGGTTTAATTATATTCTGTTATTAAGAATTATGTGAGATCTCTGTCTTTGCAATAATTTAAAAAATACATATATTAAATTCTTTGTTACGAGTACCCATTGAAAAAGACTGGAATGTGACATGAATAGCTGAGTTATTTAATTGCTATGAAAATAAGACGCTGACAGATTTCAAGCACAAAATATGGTATGACTGTAAATAACCTCTATTTTTATACTTTAAACTGACTGAAAGATTACTTACACTTAAAATTCTTCTTAAGGGAGCCTTTTCAGCATTTATGGACATCAAAGAAAAGCATCTTGGAAAAGCACAATACAAATTTGGAAAATAAACATTTTCGGAAAATACACATTTTAGCGGCAATAACAAGTGTGGATATAAAACAAGTACATAAAACTTGTTAATGCAAGCACTTTTACATTCTCATTGAAAAACTATAACCTTGTGCAATTTATAAAGTAGACATTTTCCAGTTATAAAAATATAATCTGGAAACCAATGTGTCATTTAGAACTATTTCTGTCATACAGCTACACTCACGACATTGGAACATTCCATTTCTTACTGAGCCAGTATTCTTGGGGAATTTTTATAAAGCTATCATAGAAAAACTGGCTGTACAATAATGGTGTATAAATGAAACAAACATATATGAAATACATGATATGGCAGAGAAAGCACTTGCTCTTCTAGATGTCCGTATGGCACATTTCACTCAATATTTGCCAGTTTGCAGCATGTCCTTTAGAACATTGCTCCCAGGATTAACACTGAAAACACTGCTCTCAATCTCCTCTAGCAGTTGAAGATGAAAATGTAATTCTCTTCTTTGGCCTCATCAATATATCCATTAACGCAACACATTTTTTATCACCACACTACTGACTAATAGAGCCCACACTCAAACTTTATATTACATGATCTACTGATAAAACATGATTTGCCATTTTGTACATGTTCAATTGATTCTTTGAAGATTTCTTCTAAAGTTTAATATTAATTTCAAAAGAATTTCATTTTGTTTCTTCTGACCCATGATCCCACACTTTCCAGTTCTTGATTCTGTCATTCAGTGTTTTAACATAGCCTCCCAAATTTGTGTTACCATAATTTAATATGTATGTCTTTTGTCTTCATAGGAGATACAATGGAAGAGTCATGCAGACCTGAGTTTGAAACCCAAATCTACAGTAACTAGTCTCTAGATGTGATCAAAGTTATTTAATCTCTTTGAAACTCAGTTCACTTATCTGTGAAATTGGAATAATTTTACCTTGAAGGATGTTAGAGCTGGAAATCAGATAACATAAACTCATCAAGAAACTTATGTTTCCTTTTTAGCCATGCTATACATATGTAAAAGGATATGGCCCTTCAAAACACTACCAGAGACCTTCATCCTGATCAATAGGAATCATAAACTTGACTACACATTAAATATGTTATCCACCCTCCTTTTTATATTATGACCAAAAGAATGTCATGTAGAATTTTGTAAATGCCTTCCTAAAATCAAGATATATTTCTGTCATTCTAATCTATTACTTTAGAAATCTTATTCAAAATTTGTAACATTTGTTCCTAATGTTCCCATTGTAAATATTAATGACCATTTTTTTAAGAAATCTAAATTCATTTACTTTGGAAAATAAAGAAAAAGAAAGGCTTTTTGTAATTTCTAAAATTTTACTTAGAATCTTTATTAAGCTCATAGAGCTGTGGTTTTCAAAAAAAATTTTTTTAATGTTGACTTCCTGTTCTCTGGTATCTTTCCCATTACTGGCAAAAGTGACCAGTGCAATGATATAAGTGACCCAATCCATGATGTTCAAACTTGGAAATAAGCAGTTTATCCCCTTGACTACCTTGAGTTTCAGTGTTTGTATTTCTACTGCTTTGAATTTCTTCTCTATTCATTTCAGAATTATTCTTGTTAGGAGGGAAAAGGCTGTAATGCAACGTGATTTGATTAGTTCTTACTTTTTGATTTTCCTTTGCTTTTTTTTAATATAAATTCATTTATTTATTTTTGGCTGCGTTGGATCTTTGTTGCTGCATGCGGGCTTTCTCTAGTTGCAGTGAGTGGGGGCTACTCTTTGTTGCGGTACGCGGGCTTCTCATTGCAGTGGCTTCTCTTGTTGCAGAGCACGGGCTCTAGGTGTGCGGGCTTCAGTAGTTGTGGCACGTGGGCTTAGTAGTTGGGCTCTAGAGCGTGGGCTCTAGAGCGTGGGCTCTAGAGCGCAGGCTCAGCAGTTGTGGCGCACGGGCTTAGTTGCTCCGCGGCATGTGGGATCTTCCCAGACCAGGGCTCGAACCCGTGTCCCCTGCATTGGCAGGCGGATTCTTAACCACTGCGCCACCAGGGAAGTCCCATGTTTTTCCTTTGCTTTTAACTGTATTTTTTATCTACCCCGAGAAAACATCTTCTTTATTATTTTTTATATGTTCCAAAATCATTGCACGTGTGTGTATCTACACATCTGTCATGAGTACTCTCTCTATATATATATATTTATGTGTGTGTGTATATACACAAACATACATGCATATACATGTTTATATGTATATATCTGTGTGTGTATATATATGTATTTGTACACGTGTACCTATATAGATGAAAGAGAGATGTATATCCTTTGCATTATTTTTAGCTTCCACACTTCCACTTATTCTTGGCTTTAGCTTTTATGACACACTGTCTTCCTGGTTATGTTCCCCTTCTGAACTGGCTTTTGGTTACTTGTCCTTACCACATATTTTATACATGACATCCTCCGAAAATATTTCTTATTAGAGATTTTGTGCAACTGTTTGGATTCTTTAAATTCCTTATTTTTTAATTTAAATTCCTTTGAATTTAAATAAAATTTAAATAATATTTGAAGGTTAAAATATGAGTTTCAAGGGGTTGTATTTCCAAACTATAAAGATACACAGATAACAAGATCATGAATCCCCAAAATTCTAATCCCTTCCACCTCATTAATCTGTTCATCATCAGTTAGTTACTCCAATTTAAGTCCAGAGTAGAAATCATTTCATTAATCCCCAAATCTTCTGAGATGATTTACTCTTCTGTTTTTAACATTGAGACTGAAATGTAGATTTGAGACCATGTTCTGGATAATTGGATATGGACATCTATTCTGAAAAACATATTTGAGACCAAAGTAGTTTTTTATTTGAACAGTTGCTTCAGCTTCCCATGTCACTCTGTCTAGATATTCTCTTCGAAGAATTACTCAAAAGTTAAATTCACTATGTGAGAAAATATGTAAGTTGTATATGCTCATAAAAAATACAATCATATTAAGAACATAGAATGTTCAAATTTCATGTCTTATAGGAGGAAAAAGCAATACCCTAAATAGCCAGCTCTTTAAAATGGTTCAATCAAACATACAGTGAAAAGATTCTCAATACCTTTTCTATTAAATGAAAATTTTCATGAGACATATGCTCATTAAATTTAATTATCACTTTAATTGTTTAAGGGTAAACAATGACAGTGAATAAAAAATATTTAGAAACTGAGTCTATACTTTCAAAATACTACGTGTTTGTTAATACAACTTAAACCACAATAGCCAACATAACCTATAATCTTTCTGCCTAACTGCAGATAAATACAATTTTAATGTATAAAAGTCACCAAAAGTCAATGCATAAATAAAGCAATGGAGGCTGTTAGCACTCATAATTGAAAGCTAATTATAGCAAAAATATTTAATTTATGGTATACTCAAAGGTCTGGAAGAGATGTAGAGAAGTTTTCCTTCTATCTACCTCCTCCTCCCTCACTTCACTTTGTGTCACCGAGGAAACAGAGTGCCCGAAGTACCACACAGAGATAAATGGCAATCCCATTTTCAATCTCCAAGGTTTTAAACTCTTAAAATATTATATGCATTTTTCCCCATGAAATACCTCACATTGGTTTAAATGTTTGACATTTCCTATATTCCCGTTTTAAAATAATCTATATAATTCACTCCAACTTTTAAATATATTTATATTTTGCCACACAGTTATTTTACATTTTTTACTTTATCAGTAAGTGAGAGTATATTTCTAAAAAGTTAAAATAATGATCTCAATTCTACGAACTTCTTCTCTTTTAAAGTAGTCTGGTTTTGACTACAAATTACATCTGTAATCTTACAGTTGTGCACCACATGAAACAGTGTCAATAGTTGGCAGAAGTTTTTCATTCGTATTCGAAAATAAACACATTAACAAACTACAGCTTGCATTTTAACAATGAGTACTGTTGAACAGTATTGAGGGTTTACACATTTCTTTCTTTTTTTTTTTTTGCCGTACGCGGGCCTCTCACTGTTGTGGTCTCTCCCGTTGCGGAGCACAGGCTCCGGACACGCAGGCTCAGCGGCCATGGCTCACGGGCCCAGCCACTCCGCGGCACGTGGGATCTTCCCGGACCAGGGCACGAACCCGTGTCCCCTGCAGCGGCAGGTGGACTCTCAACCACTGCGCCACCAGGGAAGCCCTACACGTTTCTTTTTATAACACATTGGATCTATTCTTGAATTAGAATTCCCTACCTACAAATAATTATACTATTAATAAAAGGATAAATTTAAGAAGAATAATTCCCTAAAAACTAATTTCTTTGATTCATAAATCAACCTATCTAAGTCAGTTATTTTCAAAAGGGCAAACTGATCTCTGCTAATGGAATGAACAATGGCTTTTCCCTAAATGAAAATATTTATAACCTTAGCTTTTTATAGAATTACAATAAACAGGCTTTCCCATTTGAGTAAATATCCAAATTAAAAAAATTTTAATTATGTTAATGCAATTTGTACTTCTATTATCAACATTTCTCAAGCTCTAAATCATATATAACTGAGCACAAAAATTTTGTTTATTCATGTGTTATCTTTATCCACCATAATTTGATAATCAATCATGACCTTATTAGTGTCCTTAAAAATCACTTAGAATATCCAATTATTTTGGACAAACATTTGGAAAATGTGTCACTAATAGTCAAGAAGATTTCTAAGACTTAAGTGTGTATTTGAAGTATCTGTAATTTAATGCTTGCAGATTTGTTCAGTTAAATTCATGCACCAAAGCACATATTTTCTACCCTCACTTTCTGCTGATTCCTTGTAACCATTCTCAGAGTGGTCAAAACACATCCTCTCAAAATATTCTCCATCATATCAAATTGCTATGAAATGAGTGATAATAATAACTGATTGCTAATTGAACTTTGACAATTGATGAGATAATCCTTTCAAATATTGTGGTAAGGAGAGGTTGCTGGGCAACCAAAGAATGTAAAAATCACAACAGGAAATACCGCATACAAGAGCTGGAAGCGGGCTTCCCTGGTGGCGCAGTGGTTGAGAGTCTGCCTGCCGATGCAGGGGACGTGGGTTCGTGCCCCGGTCCGGGAAGATCCCACATGCCGTGGAGCGGCTGTGCCCGTGAGCCATGGCCGCTGGGCCTGCGCGTCCGGAGCCTGTGCTCCGCGGCGGAAAAGAGCTGGAAGGATTCAGACTGAAAATCTTTGCTTCATGATTTTGCCTAAAGCAAGTTATCTTTCCTGTCAGCCTTACAAATTACCATGGCTCAACTTTTTAGTCTACAATACTCATCAAATTTTTGCTCCTGCAAATCAAAATTTGATTCTTGAGACTGTCAAAAGACAATATTACTTGACCAAATAGATCAAGCTCACTTTTAATGAAATCAAAATTCCAGATTAAACTCAAAGCTGTATTTTGTTTGCTATTTTATAAAATGGATAAACTGTTTTCTGCTATGGGATGTTACAACAGGAGGTCCAAATTAATATGAGCAATGATGAATCTGAGTCATGTGTTTCCTATAAAATCAATTAAAAAAATATAAGTGCCCTTCTAGTTAAAGCAAACTAAACTGATCATCTTTGAAAAGTAAAAAGATATTTTGTAATATTTTTTTCTGATAAATCTTTCAACTGGAAAATTCAAGTTAATGTATTTATAGCTACACATTATCAATCAACACACCACTAATAAGTAGGTACTTAATAAGTAGCGATCTGATGCACTACTAAAAATAGCTGTCATAAATTCCATTCATACAGTGTCACCCTAACAATTAGTATTCTGTTTTGTAAGAAGAAAGTGACATTAGTTAAATTCTTTTGATGCCTATTTTATTCTTTCAGATATACTTATTTACTATTAATGTAAATTGTATTACTATGAATAATTAAATTTATTATAAATATATTAATTTTCACCATTTTTCTGATTTTCATCAGTAAATTTAATAATTGCTGCAATAAAGCTTATACATCACTCTCACAATACCTAAAAGATTTTACAAGGTGCACTTTTACTTAACACAATAACAATGTCCATGCCACTGCTTCACTGTTTTAATCTCATAATTTATGTGATTAATTTTGCTTTTTTAGCCATTTTAGGAGTCATAGAGATAGAGATTGTACAGGTACAAAGATACCTTTTGGGTGAATTAGGGAACTAGCTTTACATACTATGTTAACATTCTTGATAAGTCAATTTATTGGTCTTACCATATAAAATATAATGTATAACATTAATCATTTTAATTTAAATTGCTTACAATTTCTCCATTTGGTTTCAAAGCAAAATAGAGTCTGGATTGTGAAAGCAATAGGAATTTGGAATAGTCTAAGAATAGTAAATGTGATTTGTTAAACCAATAATTTTCTTCAGAATATATTCAAGACAATTTATTAAAATGAGTGCACACAAGGAAATCAGTTGTGTCCAAATAGACCTAAAAATGACAAGAAACATATGGTCGTGTTAAGCTGGACTATACTGACAAAGTATTCATAGGTTTTAAAGTAATCTAGGAGGATTTTTAAGTAATGTGTCTACATTCATATCACTTTAACAGCTTTCACTGACTTGACCAAAGAATGTAGGTTCTATTTCCAAGAAATACAAGGAAAAAAAACCTAATTTTTTCAATTTTGGGAAAAATTCAGGGGTTTTTTTGGATAGAATTTATTAATTATGTTAATGAATCTACCATAGAATTCAAAATTTACCAGTTGATTCATTCCTTAATGAAATTTGAGTGATGTAGGAAAGGCATTGTTTCATCTATTGACAATTTTAACAAATTAAATATTTCCTTACAAACTGAGTGATTAAATCATGATGTTAATAATTCATATTTAATGGAGGGTAAAAGAGGAAGACAGAAAGTGAGACAAAGTTATCTAGGTTCCAAAGAAAAGGCACCTGGGCTGATAAGAAAACAAAACAAGTCTCTAATTTATAGATTATTTGTATAGTCTCAGCATCTAAAACAGTGCTTACATGTAAATAACATGTTCTGAGCAACTCTGAAACAATGGTTTAATGACTTCATGTACATTTCATTATCTTATTTAATAATTGAAACAATCATGTAAGACACGAACTATTATTAAACTAACAGCATATGAGGAAATTGGAGTTTAGTAACTTGTCCACGGTCAAGTAACTAATATGTGATGGAAAAGAGATTCTGTCTCAGGTCTGTGTAATTCAAAAGTCCATGCTCTTAACCACTACTGTAAATCACCTCCTAATTATGATGCATTCATTGACAATGAATGCATATGGCTATAAAGTGATTATTTAGGAGATATGACTATATTAAAAATAATATAAAAGTCTAAAACTGAATTTAGATTGAAGTTCTTTCATATGAAATGCTTTTTCTCATTTTAAAAAAATTTGAACATCTAAGATGTTTCTACAATTTATTTTACTGTACTCAGCCACAGCCTGGAAGTCTAAGGTTGTTTGGTTTAATTGTTTTGTTTTGTTTTGTTTTTTCTAATTCCAGTTATTTGAGAAAGAAACAAAACTTATGGACTCTGGGTGTATTAAAGGACTCCCAAAATAGTAAATTTGAATTACTGCCTTATATGATAGTCTTTCATAACTCCAACCCCAAATCTGCCTAATTGGTAGTTTGGCAATATGTGTGAAATATTTTTGGTTGATTAACTGAATTTTTTAAATTTTCAGTAAATATTTTGGAAAGGTTGGAAAACACCAACAAACTTTAAAGTTACATTATCAGCTTACATGTACTGGGTGCTTAGTATGTATGGGGTATTCTCCTAATAGGTACTTCTGTTACTTATTAAAACAATGATTTTTACAAGTCGTTATGAGAAAGAATCACCTGGATAGTTCACTGAAAATGCGTATATCAGACTATTGTATTCTTATGGTACACATAGTATGAGTCTAGGAATTGTTAATTTTAATGTAGTCCAGTTAACACTGATGCAGATGGTGCATGAACTCCTTTCAGAAATACTGCATTAAATCCTTGCAGCTCTATTAAGTAGGAATGACTATTATTCCTACTTCAGAGATGAGGTATCTCAAGTTAGAGTTACGCAATTTGCTCAAGATCACACAGTCGAGTTGGATCAAAACTCTGACCTTGAGAGTGAAACCCTAAACCCAATTCTTATGAACACTATTATTCTTTACTTATATTTACCTAAATTAGTAGCTTTTAAGTCTGGTTGCTTGTTAACATCACCAGGGAAGTATTTTGCTCATTCCTCAGCTCCTCTCTCAGAGAGTCTATCATAAGTGTACTGTGGTTTCCAGGAATCAGTATTTTAAAAAAAATTCCTAAGAAATTCTAATGTACAACAATGGAGAACAATTGAAAATCACTGTACCTCAGTAAAATTCCAAAGTTTCTCATTTATCCAAGTTGGAAAGGCCATAGATTAAGAAATGATATAGAAGGTGTAGATTTTCCTTTGTTTTTCTCTCCCTGCCCTTGCAGTTCATTTCAATACTATTAGAGTTGGATTGAAAAATACAAGCTCCAGCCAACTTCCTATTGCCTTGTTGGGTCTATAGAGATCATCATACATGCCTTTCTATTGAATCTAGCATTGTAGTTTTGTTTTGTTTTTTTAAACACCTTATTGGAATATAATTGCTTTACAATGGTGTGTTAGTTTCTGCTTTATAACAAAGTGAATCAGCTATACATATACATATATCCCCTTATCTCCTCCCTCTTGTGTCTCCCTCCCACCCTCCCTATCCCACCCCTCTAAGTGGTCACAAAGCACCGAGATGATCTCCCTGTGCTTTGTGGCTGCTTCCAGCTAGCTATCTATTTTACATTTGGTAGTGTACATATGTCCATGCCACTCTCGCACTTCGTCCCAGCTTACCATTCCCCCTCCCCTTGTCCTCAAGTCCATTCTCTATGTCTGTGTCTTTATTCCTGTCCTGCCCCTAGGTTCTTCAGAACTATTTTTTTTTTAGATTCCATATATATGTCTTAGCATACGGTATTTGTTTTTCTCTTTCTGACTTCCTTCACTCTGTATGACAGACTCTAGGTCCATCCACGTCATTACAAATGACCCAATTTCGTTCCTTTTTATGGCTGAGTAATATCCCATTGTATATATGTGCCACATCTTCTTTATCCATTCGTGGATAAAGATAAACTTCCCTGGTGGCGCAGAGGTTAAGAATCCACCTGCCAATACAGGGGACACGGGTTTGAGCCCTGATCTGGGAAGATCCCACATGCCGTAGAGCAACTAAGCCCGTGCACAACTACTGAGCCTGCGCTCTAGAGCCTGTGAGCCACAACTACTGAAGCCCAACAGCCCTAGAGCCCGTGCTCCACAACAAGAGAACACACCACAATGAGAAGCCCACACACCACAATGAAGAGTAGCCCCCGCTCACTGCAACTAGAGAAAGCCTGCACACAGCAACAACGGCCCAACACAGCCAAAAAATAAATTTAAAAATTAAAAAAATATAAAATGTGTCGATGGACACTTAGGTTGCTTCCATGTCATGGATATTGTAAATAGAGCTGCAATGAATATTGTGGTACATGACTTTTTTTTTTTTTTTTTTTCATGACTTTTTTTGAATTATGGTTTTCTCAGGGTATATGCCCAGTAGTGGGATTGCTGGGTCATATGGTAATTCTATTTTTAGTTTTTTGAGGGACCTCCATACTGTTCTCCATAGTGGCTGTACCAATTTACATTCCCACCAACAGTGCAAGAGGGTTCCCTTTTCTCCACACCCTCTCCAGCATTTATTGTTTGTAGATTTTTGATGATGACCATTCTGACTGGTGTGAGGTGATACCTCATTGTAGTATTGATTTGCATTTCTCTAATGATTAGTGATGTTGAGCATAGGATTATAGATTTTTAAAAAACTGCATAAGTAATTTTTATATGGGTCTTGGCATATACATTTTGTTAATTAAAACCTAGGAATCTTCATCTTAATACATAAAATATAATACATAAAATATAATCTTCATCTTAATACATCTTTTTAATTTGTTAAAATACAAGAATGTATTTTTTTTTAATGTAAGCTGAATTACCTTCCTTTTTTCCATAAACTTAAGTAAACTCATTTAAGAAAGGGAGAAAAACTACCACTTAGTTAAACTTTTTTTCATCTTTTCCATAAATAAATAAATTCTCCAAATGTCAACATATATGTCTTTCCTCATGCAGTCATAGCCCATATTATCCAAATCTCTAATTTACTTGTTTTTCTTTTTCCAGGAACTGGGTACTTTAAAAATGTATTTATATTTGTTAAGTTTTCAAATTTCATCTAACAGAGAACACACTGGCTTGCTCTGAGTGTTTAGAGAGTTTCAGGTTATTGATATAAGCCTTGATATATATTCCCACAGAGAAATTAAAGTCCTTACTCAAATACCTGTAAAGTGTCAGAAACCTTGGTGATGGCTGATTGAGCCAAAAAAAGCAAAGGCAATGAATAGAACAAATTATGCACACACACACACATAATTTTACACACACATTCATGCATAGTTCCAAGGAGTCGCATACATTAATTCCAGCTCACAAATTCTCATTATTATCTGGCTGAAGAGAATCATGTCTAATTAAATTTACTTGTAAAAGAAATCTGGTCACTTAATCTTTTTGAGATGAATCAATACATTCATATGTTGATGTTTTGTCTTATTCCAAATGTAATCTTTTTCTCCGCAAGGTCTCTAGCTAAAATGAAGTACTTTTTCATGAATGAAGAGATCTCATAAATAATATTCTGAGGCCAATTTTTATTTTGGACTCACAGGATTTTCAGATTTGATCTACATAAAATTAGTTTCAGGAACACTCATTTGTATTACTTATTTTCTCTTTGCAAACATTACTGGAAATGTTAGCTATCAAGCCTGAATTTAGGGGACCATATATACTTAAAATACAACGTATAGAGATTTCTTATAGTTATTTGATAGTCTCAGGATAACCAATTTTATCTTTAAACTTTCCATTGATTAGTATAGAAGAAATAACATTTTCCTCTAAGATGAAATGAAACTTGTTCTTTGTCAAACACCATTTAAATCAAAGGATTTATAATTAAATACTCTCGATTGATTATGAATCTGAAATGCCAGACAGTTTAAAAAATTTGTTCAAAGTTTCATTGCTAGTTAATACCAAAGACAAAAATACAAATCAGTGTTGTTTCTTCAGGCAATGCTCTGTCTGAGATTCATCAAATTTGCAAATTCAAAAAATATATATACATTCAAAGAACTAAGATTAAAGAAGATTACCTTTGCTTATGTACTCAGGTGCACAGTAGACTGGAACAGTTGGGTTTAATAATTTCACTAACAAACGATAAGATGACTACTTTGATTAAGTACCCTTATATTCTAGAAGTTTCAAACTAGGTAGGTGCTGGTGATGGGTTAAGTAGATAGACAGATAGGTATGTCAGTTTTAGAAAAAGAGACCTACAGCTCAATCCATAAGCTTAGCAAAAATAAAAGAAAGTGAGAGAATGTGGCCAAATCAGATAGGGATAAATATGAATGAATAAAGAAAAGTCTTCAAATTAATAACTAAATGATAGGACATCATTTTTTTATGTCTTGGTATTATTGTTTAAACTTTTGATAATATAAAAATGAATGTTTCATAAATTATTTTGGATACAATCATAGATAATATAACCATAACACAAAATTTCTGGATAATAGAAAGTAGAAAAATAAGCACTGATAATTTATTCAGTGCAGCTAAATGTCATTTGTTTGTCAGCTATTTAGTGAGCACTCTCTGCATTCCAGGCATGTCCCTTTCTTAGCATAGCCTTACAAGTCAGTTTTGTGCACATTTATTAAATAGAGATAGTCTATGAAAATCTGTCTATTTTGAAATGTTGAAACAATTCAGATAATTGAAAAGGTGATTAATCTGACAATCTTAGATCTGTAGACTTGGCATGAACCATGGTACACACATGGACAATAAATGTCAATTTTAAGTAAATTTAATAAATAGCTGAATGTTCTAATCATTCAGAGTATAGGACAAGTTCTGCTTCAAATTCAAGTTTTCACTTCATGAAAGTCACATTTGTTCATAATTATTCCTTCTCCGGCTCTAAGTGTGGTTCTCATCCAATTGTTGAGAGTGTTCTTTTTCCCAAGTTCACAATTTTCATAGCAGTAAGGAAGTAACAAGAAATATTAAAAGCAATAGATTTTATAAAGAATCTTCACTCAACGTTCAACAACTCTCTTTAATTGAAAGAGAATATATCTACAGAAGTTAACGCAGATTTCATGAGCCTTCAGCCAAGGTAACTAGGAAGGATTCATGAATGACTTCCACATTTGACAGAAAATAAAAGCCTCCAAACTCTACATAATAATCCAAGGGAGATCAGTGATAGTACATTTGCATTTCTCAAGGGCTTTCTGGATCCTCAAGATCTTACCTGAAAAGTGAGTATAATGATAGGAATTTCAGGCATCAGTCCGCAGATGGGGTATCTATTTTGGGATGGAGGACTTTTAACAAATCACACTACCTAGGTGGCAACTAATTCTACTTATCCATATGGCTGACTCTGTAGGGAAAAAAAAATTATTGCTGCTAATAGTTTCTCCTTTATCATTGAAGTGTCAGAAGAAACAGTAGGTGAAAGCTTAAAACCTAGCGGCAGTAATGGGAAAAAATAATTGTAGTTTTCAGAGGAGTTGCAGTTTTTCTGGCCTCTATATTAGATAAGGGTATTCCATAAATAGATAATGTTCTCTGTATCAGTAAATATAATTACCCTCATCTAGTCAATTTCCTTCGCTTGGATTCCCCCTTATGGTTAAAAACATAGTTTAATCAAGATATCTTTCTAGTTTAATGGATCTTGCTTTAGGTCCTGAAATAGAATGATACTATTAGTTCATCCAGGTATAAAAAAATCTCTAAATTCTCTCCATAACTATCATTCCAAGATTCGATGGCCAATGTTACCATAAAATCCTTGGGGACCCACAAAGCATATAAAGCTCACTGACAAGGAAACTTATTCTTTCCTAATCAACTCTTTTTAAGTCTTCAGATGACTTTTATAATTACAGTTTTAATAGTTGCTAAGGGGACTGTAATCGTATTCTATGGTTATGTTTTCCACACATCTCATTGAGGTATACAAAGATAGTGAAAAAAACTGGACATAGTCCATAGTCTTACTATTCTGTTTTGATGATAGGGAGTGATTTTGACAATAGGTAGTCAATTCTTATTGTTTGAGCTCCATCATCACAGAAATCCTAATGAAAATCCTAATGAATTCCTGGAGCTTTAAATTGTATTTAATGCTGCCAGTCTGAGCCTCCCCATTATTTTAAGGTCAATGAAAAGTGTATATCAATTTGTCTATATATAGTATGAAGTGAGTATGAATTCTTACATAAGCAAAGTCAGGGTAAAAAGGGGAACTCAAGAAAATAGGAGACTGTGTTTTGCTGTTTTTGTCAATTGCTCATATTGTATCTAGCATGGAAATTTCCTTAGACTGAAGTGTGTATGGAGACAAACACATGAAATATTCCTGAGGTAATAAGACATAGAAGAAGAGAATAAAGGAGGAATTTTTTGTGGAGGATGACTGTAAATTAGAAAATAAACTATATATATATATATATATATGTAATATATACTATATATAATTCTTCTGATTATAATCTAAATCATATAATTTCATTGTTCACTAGTACCACCCCCAGACATATCCCCTTTGTTTCATAACTTTTCTCGCTCTCTGAAATGGAAATAACAAAAAAAAGAGATGTCTAAATATTCATGTCATGCATTTTTTCTGATCTCGTAAAAGTTTATTTTTATCATTTAGTTGGCTTTTCTCTGTTATAAGATGGTAAAAATCTCAGTGTTTTGAGGCTGCTAAACAATGCCCATACAGTTGACAGTCTCAAGAATTATTATAAAATGATGGAGTTAGACGCTATGTGTCACACTTTGTAAATCTGACTGCAGCAGGACTAGAATATTAATGAAAGTCAACAGCCATTTTCTTACCTGCTACCAATTTGTAATTCTTGCCTTGGTGGCCGCCCATATATTACAAAAAGAATATTGTTTTCTAATTTATAGTCAGAAAGTCATTGGAGTGACTAAGATTCTGTTCTTGAAATAGGTATTAAGTTCATTGTCTTATTAAAAAATGCATACAGCACTATAAATTTGTGTGAATAAAATGATTTCTTTTAAGCGAGATGTAGTTTTATAAAATAAAGTATCATATGTTATATAAATAAATACAGTTTCAGTAAAAATCAAGCTAGTAGGAGGAGGAAATTGTTTCAACTTATGATTTTCACATCAAATTATTATTTTTTGGAAATTTAGTTTAATAAGAGTATACAGTATGGGTCCATTCGTGTCATATGCAAAGAAACACCAACTATAAAAAGTCAGCCTTCAATTCATTCAAGACAGCCTTCAGAGTCGTTTCCCTATTCAATTCACAAAGTATTTCCAAATATAGAACAGTACAGCTCATTCTGCCTATGAATTATGGACTGCGCACAAAACAATAATTATCCCCCAAAATTAGTTTGAAGGTTAAAGAAGAAGGGAGAGAGGAAGGGAGTGAAGGATTGATTTGCTGAGAGTTTGCCTTCTGCTTATCCTTGTTCTAGATTTTTCATCTATTTCTCTCACCTGATTCAAACCACAAATTTGTGTGGAAGGTTAGTTATCTTTATTCTAACCAGTGAGGACACAGTACTTAGTAATAGAGTTGAGATTCAGACTTAAAGATTCTGCATCCTCCCTTTGTCAATTTCTCCCCCAAATTGAGTTGCCCTGCATGCTGGTTCTAATTTTGTTACTCAATGAGAAAGTCACTTCTTTTTTGGTTGTATCTTTTCCTGTGTAACAAGGAGATAGAACAAAGATGTTTGCTGAAAATATCTTCCAGTTGTATCATGTTTTTGTTCTGAATGGGTAGTCCTTTGTAAGCCTGCCTGGGACTAGCTAGCAATATACGATGGCCACCGGAAGTAGCAGAATAAAATAACTGAAATAACAATCTATATCTCACTAACATCAGACCCCAATCAATGCAGTCAATGCAACAACTTCCTTTGAAACTGAATTGCAGCTTATAAGGCAATTTTGCACGAATTATCACAATAGGGAAAGCATGATATTATTTTTACAGAGGAATAAAATATTGGCCCTGACCTAAAAGGATTTGGCAGTGATTTTTTTTTCTTTGATAGGACAACTAGATGTCCTTTTTTTTTTTTTAAAATTGAAGTGTATTTGATTTAGAGGTGAAGTTTAATACTTTTATAAGCACAAGACATAGTAAATTTAACAAATCAACATTAACACTTTAAAGTAATTTTGTTGTTTCAGTTAACTTTAAGGAGTGTTAGAAGAAAATAAATATTGATCTCAAATTCAGCAAGTAAAAAATAGAAAAATGCAGAAACCATGAGAAATGGTTAAGGTGAGTGATGGACAGGCAAAATTGCTCTGTGAAACTACAGCACAACGTAAAGTATTTATTCATATGTCAGTGTCAGGCTTAAAAACAGTTTCAATTACTTTTTTGAATAGAGTTTCCTCCATTTGTCTACAATAGTAAAATACACTTAGAATAAAGCCAGATATGAATTTTCCTCTTTGAATCCAATCAAATATTCAAGCTTTAAAATTATAGGAACTTCTGAGAAGAAATTACAGAAATGAACAGGAAGGAAAGGGAGAGAGAGAAAAGGAAAGGAAAGAAGAAAAGAAATGAGGGAGGGAGGAAGGAAGGAAGAGGGTAGAGAGAGAAAAGAAAAATCTGTAACTTGAAGCCTGAAAAGCAAAGATTTCATACACTTGCCAATCTTTAGATACTATACCTCTTCTTTTATTAGCATACCTCAAAAAATTCAAAGAATTTCTTAGAAGTATAAATCTAATCCTCATGAGATTTTCCAGCTTTTCTGACATTTATATTGATATTTCAAGTTTAAGACTTCTCGTAGATTAGATATGAATCATATGATTATAATTAAACAAAATTCTGAACAAGTTCCTCTTTGTTCTACCATATTATGAAATAAAACTTGAAGAATAAAGTTTGGCTACTGAGTCTACATATATTGTATTAAATGGTTAGTAGAAATTTAATGATACAGCAAAAGTAATCTAACCTTCTCTTCGGCCCAATTCACATGTATTTTTCTTATTTCAAAATGTGAAGAGGATAGGTATATACCAAAACATAGATTTTGTAAGATTATGTGCAATTAACAATCTGACAATTAGTTGGGTATTATTTAATTAAGCTTAGCTAAATTGAATATTCATGCCACTGCCATGCTTAGGTTTTTACCTCTAAGAATATGCTTATCAGTTTTTGAAGGAGGTTCAATTTAGTAATAAGTATCTTTAAAATTGATAGTTCTAAATAACTTTTTTAAAGATGAATTAATACCTATCCATACTCACTGGACAAATAAATAGAATTATCCTTTGCTTATTTAACAGTAAATAACTTGGTGTTTCCGAGTTCGTTTTTAAATATTAACTGCTCCTCACATATATTTCTGTTCTTCACAGTGTATAGTCAATTGTAGACACTCAATGTGAAGTATTATGATAATTTCTATCTCTGAGGACATAAGAAGATTGAGCCACAGAGAAGTTAAATAGATTTGAGACATGAGTGAGTATATTTGACTTTTTAAACCTACACAATTTGAAATATCCAAAAACTTTGAACACTTAACTTCAGTCTCATATTTGGAAAAAGTTGAGTTGTGTATTCTGCTGTAGGCTAATGACAAGTCCCTCACATAATCCAAGTGAAATAATTTGAATCCAAGTAAATAAGTTCCAAATGTACATGGAAAACAAAGCAACAGAAGCCAATACACAATGGTGGCTCCCTTTACCCAGGACCTACTTTAATATCTTAAACTTGAAAGTTCTCGTACCATCTACACTCCCCTGAACAGATGAAATCTTTGCTGAAGGATTTCAGTATGTATTTTTACCGTATGATCTGTCTGGACTCACTCTTTTTATGACTGATAGATTTCTTGCTTTCTCATTCAACACTGCAATAAAAGGAAAATCCATGATTTTCTTTGACACAACAGAACTCTCTTCAGCTATATTCAGAGGAAGGAGACTAGGATAAAGGTCCATTTTCTTCTTCCTTCATAGCTCACTGATATTTGCAACATACTTAAAAGTATGTCTTAAGGACTGTTGCTAACCTCCAAAATGGTTAATTCCCTTCTAGCTACTACCGGAATTCATGTGTATGGTGATAGGAAGCCTGGAAAAACAATTTCTGTACCTATACTTCTGACCCATGCCCTTGAAAAAGACCTAAATATGACTAACTTTTGAAACTTTTGCAATGAATAAAGTGACATGACCTCATTGCAGAAATACCTGTAAGATCCTTGGTCTGGGTCCTTCACAAATAATATGCTTTCATGTGCAGATGAAAAAAATTAAAATAAATATTAATCATAAACATAGTTCAGAAAACAGAAAAAAATAAGAATTAAGCACAGACATAGCACATCTCCTTGCTTAGAGCCAGGTAGGATGTTATCACTATTTCTTTGATAAGAAACTAAATGCTGAATGAGTAGACTGCTTTGAGGAAATATAGATGACAACAAAATAACAGCTTATACTTTTTAAGCTATGACACTGGCAAAGTGCTTTCCCCTACATTCTGTCACCATTTTGTCTCACCAACCAGTGATTCCACACCTGCTTAAAGACCTGTAACCATGAAATCAGCTTTCATAATAGGAAGACCTCCACTGAGCAGTTTGTAACATTTCAAAATTTACTTTGGTATTTGCTTAAGGGTATATTTCTATGTTTCTTTGTGTCAACTCAACAAAGCTTTCTAAGCAAGGTTACTCCAAAAATAATTTGGGCAATGGGAAAAGAAAAACAAAATTCTGTGGACTTAGTTTCTTTTTTAATTTCATATCATGAATTATGTGTTTCCCTAGTCTCTGACCCTCTTTCATATTTGCATGATTAGCATTGGCTGAGGATAGAACTAGGCCTCATGATTCATTATTTAACTATGTGGTTTGTCCCCTGGGGTTTGGGTTAAATCTTACACAACAAGCTGAAAACTAAAAATTTTAATGGCATTTTTTTTTTAAACAAAGTATTGCTGTTTAATTGAATTAAATCTTTTCTAAGGACTAGGTGTAACTTTCTCAAGTCTATGAACTTTCTCAAATTTTGAAATAATATTTTAGAAAGTTTATCAAATTGCTTCAACAACTTTAAAACCTTAAGTTTGAGGTGTCTGAAATGCAAACATAATGTATTATTTCTGTTATCTCAGCACAAACAAAATACCAAACCTATAGAGAAGGGATTCTCATGCTAGTATAAATAGTTTCTTCAACAAAACTGAGTAATAGAGCAATCCACAATTTCCTTTCTCTGCCAGTGTCACAGATGGCCGCCAAGTAGTTTGATTGAAAATGTGATGCTTGTATGTTTGCATAGACAAAGAGAGTTTTCAAAAAATTATTGCAATTCCCACTGTTTTCTCCACAAAAAGTTGAAGATTATGTCCAAATTTTTTTTTAATCCAATTCATCAAAACTACCTACCACTGAGATCTCATCTGTCATTTGGAAGAGAGGTTTTAGTTGTGGGGTTTTTTTTCGTGAATCTGGTTTTATAAAAATCACACTTCTGTTAAGCTAGTTGAGAAACTATGTGTTCAGGGACTTAATTTCATCAAAGATAGTAATATTTATTGTGCCCTAATGAGTCTCATACCGATCCCATGGTCAACCTTTACCGATTGAAATGTATGCATATATAAAATATGTAAAACTAATGATCTAGATGTTTTCTTCATTAGGTAGCACAAATAATTATTGTTAATCTGTGTCATGTATTTTTTTAGAGTCTGTAACATGGTGAAGTAGTATGCTTGCTGTTTTTATACCCATGCTTGCAATTTATTGTTCATTTGAAGCAGCAAATTGAGAATTGTTAAAAATTATGAAGACTGAACAACATAAAAACATTGTGTAGGGCTTCCCTGGTGGCGCAGTGGTTGAGAGTCCGCTTGCCGGTGCAGGAGACACGGGATCGTGCCCCGGTCCGGGAAAATCCCACATGCCGCGGAGCGGCTGGGCCCGTGAGCCATGGCCCCTGAGCCTGCACGTCCGGAGCCTGTGCTCCGCAACGGGAGAGGCCACAACAGTGAGAGGCCCGCGTACTGCAAAAAACAAACAAACAAAAACATTGTGTATACTTTCTATAAGTATCTGTTTTCATCAACTGAATCTTGTACTTGTCCCCAAAAGAAAGAATAGCTGTCATTTGTCTTAAGCATAACTGTAAAGGTGATCAACAAGAGAATCTTATGAACTGAAATGGGAAGAAAATATCTATTCTGTTATTTCTATTCTTTCATTCTAAATCAGGTGGGCATTAAAACATTCCCATCTGAGAGTAAAATTGATGGAAAATATCACCATAACTGTCTAATATGCTGAATTAAAAGTTTTATGCAATTAAAAGGAAAAGTTGACTTAAAATTTAAAAATGACTCGATTTCCAAAAGTTATGGGAGGATCTTGTGAGGCCTGTTCAATTAGATACTTGGATTAGATGCACCATCTAGTGGTCAAATTTCACATTCCCACTATGAAGGCCCAAAGACCCCTCTTCCTGGTGTTTTATTTTGAATATACTTTTTGTTTATCATTTCAGAAGTTCTGATTTTTTTATGAAGGTATCTGAAAAGTATTCTAATCCTGTAACCACGTATTTACTTAAAAAAGAAAAAGCATAGATATGTAAATCAACAATTGCATCATGTAAAACAAGAATTTTTTTTGTTTCACTTCCAGTTCTACCATTTTAGTATTAACTTAAAAAAATAGAAAGATGAAAAAGAGTATGGCATGAAAAAATTGCATACTAAAATGTAAAAGCATGCAACACTCAGTCAACGTTATTCAAAGTTTATAAATGAAAACACTAATGGAGTTTGATATTAATAGTACTGTTTCATCAAACATCATAAAGGTAATTGTTCCTAATAAAGAGTAAGCTGATTCAAAAAGCATTTTTCTCTTGATAATAATTTTTCTCTAGGTAATTCTACTTCAAGTACATAGTGGCTTTCTTGCAAGTCATGGAGTAACCTTTTGTGAAACTGGATGTTTTTGTTGGAATTGAAATAGCCCTGAGTAGATATAGGGGCAGACAAGATTGAATCTGAATTTTTAGCAACATTTTAAATTTTAAATTAGAGGATAAATTGAATTGCTAATATTCCATAAGAAAAAGTAAATATCGATATGGATTTTAACTAAGAAATTTTCATTAAGAAATTCCAATTATTTATTCTAATATGAAATAATAACTGAAAAATCAACTTAACTGTCTCTTAATGACTAAAAGTTTCTTCCACTTTCCTTCTTAGCATGTCCCAAAAAGAAATGGCCCAACGATTCAGATTCAACCTAACTTGAATGCTAGGCATATCTAGTCCTGTTCTTCTCATATTGTCTTCAGAGTCCAACTCAATAAATACAGCCCAGAAGGACTTCCTGCTCCAACAAATGAGACCAGTCAGAAAAATTAGGAAAGGATTTTGGGACTTCTACACTTCTGAGGCCACTGAGAGGCTACAACTGTTTCCTGGAATTAGCAAATGGGATCAAAGCCATCTCATTCTGAGAAAGACAAAAGGACACACAGAGACACACACACATACATAAACACACCCTTAAAACCCATTTAGGCCCTTGGGAATGTAAATTGATACAATCACTATGGAGAACAGTATGGAGGTTCCTTAAAAAACTACGAATAGGGGGCTTCCCTGGTGGCGCAGTGGTTGAGAGTCCGCCTGCAGCAGGCGACGCGGGTTCGTGCCCCAGTCTGGGAAGATCCCACATGTCGCAGAGCGGCTAGGCCCGTGAGCCACGGCCGCTGAGCCTGCGCGTCCGGAGCCTGTGCTCCGCAACGGGAGAGGCCACAACAGGGAGAGGCCCGCGTACCGCAAAACAACAACAACAAAATTAGGCCACAAATATTGAATAATAAAATGCCTAAACTAAAAGAAATGAGATCTTTAGAGAGCTGTTATATTATAGTTCTGTAAATTAGGAGTACCACCTAGTGGTCAAAAATATTTATGCTTCCCTCATTGTTCTTTAATGTAGATGCCTCACATCTGCCTCTTTCTTGTTAATTTTATTTTCCTTGAGCATATTCTTTCTTTATAATTTAGAGTTTTGAATTTTCAATAAAAGTAAAGTATTTTAAATCCATGAGAGCTTATTTACTTAAAAAGAAAATAGCAGAAATATATGAGAATATAAGAAAACAATATACAGTTGACCTTGAACAACATGGGGGGTCAGGGGCACGGACACTCTGCAAAGTTGAAAATCCGAATACAATTTATAGCTGGTCTCCATATACTCGGTTCTCTGCATCCAGACTTCTGCATTCATGGATTCAACTAACTACATATCATGTAGTACTGTCATACTTACCATTGAAAAAAATCTGTCTATAAGTGGACCCACGTAGTTCAAACCCGTGTCATTCAAGGGTCAACTGAATATTTTTAATCTGCACTCTGATTTAGATAAATTAATTTTGATAGAATTAAAAAATGAAATGTAAAAGACAGTAAGCATTAAACAAAATATGTACTAAAAATGTAAGTACTCACAATCTATTGTTCAATATTTTGAACATTTGAATCGGAGATTAATATTGATAACTATCAATGTTCATAAATATCTTTAAGATCATTAAGTTGTCAACAGACCCCAAAATCATCGCCCTCAAAATGAATATTCTTAGCTGTCTACTTCAGCTACACGGGGAGGGTGGTAGGCTGAATAATGGCTCTCAAATATGTCCACATCATGTTCCCCAGAGCTTGTAAATGTTGTGTTATATGGCAAGTGGGACTTTGCAGATGGGAATAAGTTAAGGATTGTACCATCAAGAGACTATTTTGGATTATCTGGGTAAGCCCAGTGATATTGCAAGAGTTGTTATAAAAGGGTGGCAGGAGGAACAACACACAGCAGAGAAAACAACATAATAAGGGATGCAGAAGTTGGAGTGATGAGCTTTGGAGTGGAAGGGCTACAGGGCTACACACGCAAGGAGTATAAGCAACCACTTGAAGCTGGAAAAGACAAGGAAACAGATGCTCCCCTCAGAGCCTCCAGAAGGAACCAGCCTGCCAATACCCTGACTTAGCCTAATAAAACTGATTTCAGAATTCTTGCCTTCAGAACAGTACGATAATAAATTTGTATTGTTTTAAGATGCTAGATTCGTGGACATTTGCTACATCAGGAAGAGAAGATTATACAAATACTTTGCTACAAATTGCTATTTGTAGAGCAATGACGGTTTTTATTTGAGCCAGAATAGCCCTGTGATTTCACTGAGGATTTTAGTTCTGAATTGATTTTGATATTTTGTCATTAGTATTCATAAGGAAAAAAGATAAACATTTATTAAGATTTTCCTTAAAAGATACTTTTTAATCTTGAAATTCTAGATCTCTATTAGTGTGGTTTATTAGAAGAAATGTTGACAGAAGTTTCCACCTAACTGTTAGCATTATCTTTACACATGTTATTTAGAAGGCCTTCATTAAAATGGGCCTCCAAATGATTCCCTGGCATCATGTATCCACTGGAAATACCTCACTGGTCCTGGGCCTGCCTTCCATGCCAAGGATACCCCTTTTTATCCTTTTCTTATTGTATATTGTAGTCCACCTTGTTAAAAAGTGTCCAGGTTAACAAGGAGTTAATCAGTAGAGACTTTCAGAAGTCCTACACTGTAGAGAGCACCAGGGCACTGAGAATGCTTGCCAGAATAGAGAATAAGGCAAATTAAGAAGGTCCTGTGAAGTGGTAAGAAAGATGTAAGAAGCTTATAAGTACACACACACACACACACCCCATCACCATCACCATCACCATCACCATCACCATGACCACCAGCACCACCACCACTATCACCTTTGAAACCTAAAGCCCTTGCAACAATTTTCTCTTTGCATACTTTTCAGCAAAGCACAACCACTGGATATTCATATACATCATTATTTGTAGAGCACAGATAATGACCTCCACAGTCACAGAACATTCGGTAGAGCCAGCCATCCACAGACAGCTTTTGTTCTTTCTTTCTTTTTGTTCTTTTGTTAATTTTTAAATTTTCTTACAAAAATTTAGATATTTACCAATACAGTCTTACTTTGGTTTTTAAGGCTTTTTATCAGTGTGTTTCTTCTGTTTTTTAAGTCACTACAGCAGGTACTGAGCAGCAGTCTCCTGCTGTTGCCATGTCCCGGGCCAGAATCAGTCACAGGGGGATTCCACTGCACTGGGGTTCTGTATAGATATAGATGTAGATGACATCCATAATTATAAATATATATTTATAATAAACTATGTATTGCCACTTTTGATAGCAGGTTGTTCCAGGCATACCTAGTTTTACTGCACTTCGTGTTATTGCTCTTGACAGAGACTGCATTCTTATAAATGGAGGTTTGTGGCAACACTGTGTTCAGCATCATGGGCACTATTGTTCAAACAGCTTTTGCTCACTTTGTGTCTCTGTGTCACATTTTGGTAATTCTCACAACATTTCAAACTTTTTCATTATTATCATATTTGTTACGGTGATCTGTGATCAGTGATCTTCGACGTTACTATTGCTCAGATGATGGTTAGCATTTTTTAGCAATAGAGTATTTTTAAATTAGGTATATACGTTGTTTTTTTTTTTAGACATAATGCTATTACACACTTAGTAGACTACACTATAGTGTAAACATAACATTTATATGCACTGAGAAACAAAAAAACTTGAGTGATTTGCTGTATTGCGATATTCAATTTATTGCAGTGGTCTGGAACAGAATCTGCAGTATCTCCAAGGTCTGCCTGTATATGCAGAGAATTATCAGGGTGGCTATCATGGGCAACTGCCACTTTAAGTGGAAACCTTTTCCCCCAAAATTCTTAAGAGCGGCACCATTGGGCCTTCATAGAAAAAGCATGGACATTTTTAAAAAAATTGTTCCACCTATGGAAAAATTATGAGAACTTTAATGCCTATTACTTAAACTCCTGGAGGGAAATGTCCTTTTCATAGATGTTTGCCACTCCTTCTGGCCATCCATCTATTTATTTATTCATTTAGGCATTCTTTGACTTATTTAATAAATACTTAATAAAGGCTTATTATGTATTACCAAGATCTACTTCTCTGGACATGTACCAGGTTTTCTAAGTGTATTATAATTTCCAGGGTTTCTTTCTCCTCTAAGCATCAGAAAATCCTACATATAATATATGAACTTCATATACTATTAAGGAGTTAGGCAACTCAAAAATGGTTTTATAGTACAATATGTACAATTAAACTTCTGTTAAATGAAAACTTTTATTTCAAATATGAGATAATGGTGCAAAGGAAGATGCAAATAGCAATACTTTTAAAATTTAAACTATATCATGTGATTTATGGTCAGCATATATTCAACTCAAATTCTATTACCTATAATATAACACAAGAAATTCTGGTTCACAGTGTGATAGAATGAATAGACACCCCTCTTCTCAAACGAGTTGAGAAATTTCAAGGCAGGGGAGAATATTTGGTATTAGTACCATTTTTCTTCTTGTGGTCCATCAGGAGAATTCTCAGGTAATATAAATGTTCTTGTAATCAATAAGATAAATACTCCATTAGCATAAAAAGCCAGAGGGTTTTTTTAATAGGAGATATATTCTTATCAAATACTCTCTAGTCTTTGTAAAGAAATTATTGTTCATGATAATGGTGTATGTTTGTCTTTAGGTAAGTAATTAAGTAGAAATTAAACCATATTCACTGCTGGTGGGCTGATCCTGAACCATTTCCCCTCCTACCTTCCATAGGACCAGTACTTACCTCCGTAAGCAGATGAACAGAAAAAAAAGAAGAAGAAGAACATTAATATGTGCAAGAAACAAGAAGGGACATGAGACTGGATTTCTCCTATCCTGTGAAGAGTGATAACGTCTTCAAACGGATGATGGTGGGATTAAAGAAAAAACTGTGAGTAATGCTGGGGATGAGTTTTGGAATAGAGGGAAAATTAAGGGAACAAGAGAATATTCTTCTTCTCCCACTTCTCCCTCCTCTTACCCTCCGCATATACACTTATGAAGCCCAAGGATATACGTTCTCTCAATGATGACAACTTCTACTCTGGGCAGTTTTTGAGTACTCATATTAACCCTTCATTGAAGGACTTCTTATGTCTCTAACAGAGTTCAGTGTGTGCGTGAGCTTGAGGCAGGCAGAGCAAAATCAGTGCTCACCCTCATCAGCTGGGGAACCACTGGGGCTGGACCTCCTCTAGTGGAGCCTGGGGGAGCTCAGAGACCCTCCCCCACCATGGAGAAGGAAAGAGACTCTTGCCTGGGAAACTTTAAGCCCATTCTCTGATGTCCCCTTTTGTCTCCTCTTGAGGGTAACTAGAAAAACTTCTGGATGGCACAAAGAGATGTGTCTTAAAAATGTGTATTAAGGTCAATTCAAGTTAAAAATACCAAATTCAATAATATATAAATGAAAAGATTTTTTAAAAACTGCTGGCACAAAAGGAGATAAAAGTAAGGAAAATGATACAATTAGTTAACAGACTACTGATTAGTCAAGCTTTAATTCTAATAATAAGCTCTTCAACCAAAATGCTCGTGTTTATCTGAAAATGCATTTTATTCTCCACCAAAATATGGAAGAGTTTGCAGCAATTCACTGAACTTTCAGTAAAGTGATTTTTTTCAGAAAGATTAAGAAAGGCTTAAAGCTCAATTGTGGAATCACCATGTTTTCAGCTCCTCTAATATATTTCTCTATCCCTTTCCTGGATCTGGCCAAGATTCTAAGGATCCAGTTTTACGATAAAGAGTTAAGAATTGAGGGCACAGTAACATACTCATAAATATGTGTGTGTTCTAAAATCGAATAATTCTCCAACCAATCTGCAAATATATAACCAATCTTTGATTAATTTAAGGGTAATCTACCAAAGGATATGGATATTATATTTATCTTTTGTCAATTTTCCATATTTATTGACTATGATAAGGTTTCCTGACATCTAGGTGTTATAAATGCTTTGCTCATCATACCACTTATCACCATTAGGTGGCACTATAAGGCAAAAATTGAAATGTTTAAAAAGGAATTTCTGGATTCGCTTTTCCTCGCAAATAGTCTTATGAATATGTTCTGTACTTCCCTGAAATTTATCTTTAATTCAATAATAAGATCCTATAATCTATGCATCCATCTTTGTATCTTTTCTTGCCTCCTGTCATGGTGTTAAAATTATGAAATATTCAAGAAAAACCATCTGCCTTATATTCCTGAATATGAAATAATTTCTAGATAGACAATTAAAACAGAAAGTTGTACTAATGATTCTTTTAAAATGGAACATATGATGATGTAACAAGGAATACTAGAATGTGTAAATATAAGTTACAGGTCCTTATTTCTGGAAAGATCAAGAAATGGAGTTCGTGTTTTGCATTTTTAAGAAAGTAATCACATAAGACTAATTTCTAAGATAATTGAAAAGCTATAAGAATATTCTCTCCTTTAACTCATCTTAATTATTCTAATAGAGGATCTTAGTGACCCTCCAGGATGCATGTGAATTAGGTCCCAAGATTCACTATGACTCAGAACAGCAGTCAACTGAGCAGCACAGATGAATTCCATAGTCGGGGAGTTCAAAGTTTTTAAACACATTAAGTCTCTTAACCTACAAGGTAGATGTGTTTAGATAATCTGTCACATGTCTACCAATATTCTTCAAATTACCTTTAATTATTTATTAACCCTTTAAAATTGTCCACAAATATTCATTTTAGCCCAGTTTCACTGCTAGAAAAGTATTGGAGAAAATGGAAACATGGTTAGGGTAAATGGTTGTGGCTCCACAATCCTATTGCAGGTGACATGATCTTATATGTATCAATAGAAAACACAAAAGATTCCACACCAAAAAACTGTTAGGACTAATGAATGAATTTAGCAAAGAGGCAGAGTACAAAACCAACACATGAAAATCAGTTGCCCTTCTACAAACTAACAATGAACAATCCAACAAGGAAATTAAGAAAACAGTTCCATTTTAAGGAGATGAAAGACTACAAAATATTGCAGAAAGAAGTTAAAGAAGACATAAATAAATGGAAAGGTATCCATGTTTATGGACTGGAAGACAACATCATTAAGATGTCAATACTACCCAAAATGATCTACATATTCAAAGCAATCCGTACCAAAATCTCAATAAGAATTTTTGCAGAAATAAAAAAATCCATCCTAAAATTCATATGGAATTTCAAGAGACCCTGAATAGCCAAAGCAATCCTGATAAAGAACAAAGTTGGAGGGTTGGAGGGTGCACATGTCCTGATTTCAAAACTTACTTCAAATCTACAGTAATCAAAACAGTGTGGTACTGGCATAAAGACAGGCATATAGAGCAATGGGAAAGGATAGAGAGTTCAAAATTAAATGCTCATACAGCTGATCAAATAATTTGAAGAGGGGCACCAAGAGTATTAAATGGGAAAAGGATCATCTCTTCAACAAATGGTGCAGGAAAAACTGAATACCTACCTGCAAAAGAATGAAGTCAGACCCTTTTCTAACATCATTTACAAAAATTAACTTAAGATGGATCAAAGCCATACACATAAAAGCTAAAACCATAAAACTTTAAAAAGAAGATATAGGGGGAAACTTCATGACATTGGATTTGGTAATGATTTCTTGGATATGACACCAAAAGCTCAAGCTACAAAAGAAAAAATAAAAACAAATTTGACTTCATCAAATTAAAAATGTTTGTGCATCAAAGGACACCATTAACAGAGAAAAAAAGCAACCCACAGAATGGAAGAAAATACTTACAAATCACATATCTGATAAGGGATTAATATCCAGAATATAAGGAGAACTTTTAAACTCACAAAAAACAAACAATTCAATACAAGAATGGACAGAGGAATTATATAGGTGAACATATTTTTAAAAACCAATTGTATTTCTTATAACTCAATAAAAAATAATTATATCTCTATGAAGCAGTGAAACAATTAAAAGTTATTCTTTATAAAAGCAATAATAATATGAAATATTTAGGAATAAATTTAACAAAACTTTGCAAGACCTCTCTGTAAAAGTTCTGTTAAATATATTATTAACAGGGATTAAAGGAGAATTAGATAAAAGGATTGGAAGACTCAATCATGTAGATGGGTTTGAAGACTCAATATCATAAAGTTGCCAATTTTTCCAAAATTGATCTGCAGATTTGATGCAATCTATAAAAATACTTACAAGTTTTGTGTGTTTGTGTGTATGTGTGGTTCTTGGCAAACTAATTCTAAATTTGCAATGGGATGCAAAGGTCCAGGAATAACTAACACGCTTTAGGAAGAAAAAAAAGGACTTGTTTAATGAGCTATTACAAAGTTACAGTAATTATGACAGTGCAATATTTGCTTCAAGGACAAAAAATTGACCATTGGAACTGAGTAGAGATTCCAGACCATAAGGAAACACTTAATTCTTGATAAAATTGGCACTTTAGAGCAGTAGGGGAAGTAAAGACTCTTAATAAATGCTAGGAAAAATGAATATCCATATAAAAAAAAGAAAATTTATCCTTACCCTACATGTATACAAAAGTTATTTCAGGGCTTCCCTGGTGGTGCAGTGTTTGGGAGTCCGCCTGCCGATGCAGGGGACACGGGTTCGTGCCCCGGTCTGGGAGGATCCCACATGCCGCGGAGCGGCTGGGCCCTTGAGCCATGGCCGCTGAGCCTGCGCGTCCGGAGCCTGTGCTCCGCAACGGGAGAGGCCACAACAGTGAGAGGTCCGCATACCGCAAAAAAAAAAAAAGTTATTTCAAGGTGGATTTTGGCTCTATATAAGAAGGGTAAAATACTAAAGCCTTTAGAAAATTACCAAAAAATTTACAAGACCATAAATGATTTCTTTTTTATTAGTTATCTATTTTATACATATTAGTGTATATATGTCAATCCCAATCTCCCAATTCATCACACCACCACCACCACCCACTTTACCCCCTTTGTGTCCATATATTTGTTCTCTACATCTGTGACAAGACAGTGAATGATTCTTAAACACAAGCAGGATTAATGGTAAAGAAAATATTTTCAAATGTGACTACAATAGAATTAAAAATAATTCTTTCTTTAAAAACACCATTATGAGAATGAAAATGAAAGTCACCAGAAATTCTACTAAAAAGATATTTACATTACAATGCAATATATATATTTATATATATAATTGATTTCTAAGTAATAAATGTCAAAATGAGGATTTTTTAATGGCCAGTAAAGATATAAAAATGTCTTCAATTTCATTAGTCATCAAAGAAATGCAAACTGAAAACAAAGTGCAGTATCACTGTGTATACTGAGAATGGCTACGATTAAAAAGACTGAGGCTAATAAATGTTGACGAGGACGTAGAAGTTTCATACATTACTGTTGGGATTATAAATTGATATGACATCTTTAGGAAGCAGTATGGTCTCCATAGAAAACTGAAGAAACGCAGCCAGTAACTCGACTCCTATGCTCTAGTCTAAATAAATATGTAACTGTGTGCACCGAGAAACATTTAAAAATATTTATAGCAGCATTATTTGTGGTAACAAAAGATTTTTAATAGTCCAAATGTCCACCAAAGGGAAAGTGGATATTTGTGGTGACATATATTTGGCAATAAAAATAAATGAACTGGGCTGCCGTGGTGGCGCAGTGGTTAAGAATCTGCCTGTCAAAGCAGGGGACACGGATTCGAGCCCTGGTCCGGGAAGATCCCACATGCTGCGGAGCAGCTAAGCCTGTGCGCCAAAACTACTAAGCCCACGCACCACAACTACTGAAGCCCGTGTGTCTAGAGCCCATGCTCTGCAACAAGAGAAGCCACCGCAATGAGAAGCCCGTGCATTGCAACAAGAGTAGCCCTCGCTCGCTGCAACTAGAGAAACATCGTGTGCAGCAACGAAGACCCAACGCAGCCAAAAATAAAGTAAATAAATTTATAAAAATAATGTAAAAATTAAAAAATAAATGAACTACAGTCCCATACAATATGGATGACTCACAAATTAATGCCACACAAAGGAAGCAAGACACAGTTGAATATGTTGTGCATGATTCCATGTGTAAGATCAGCACAGCTAAGATAAGATAGTGTTTAGAGAAACATATTTTGGTGATAAAAATATATTTTAAAAAGATGAAAGTTACTACAAGAGTTAGGATAGTGATTACCCTTAGGGATAGGTCCAGGCTAGGGATTCTGGGGCTCTGGCAGTGTTTTATTTCTTCAACTAGACTGTCTTTACAAAAGTTTTTACTTTATAATAATTCATGAAGCTGTATTTTTAGATCTTCTGCATGGTTATGCATCATATTTCCCAGTAAAATTTTTAAACATAAAAAATACATTTATTCTCATCTTGCTCTTGTATTGCATTTACCAAGGAGAATAGAAATTTGTCAAACTTTCTACCAAAGATTTACAAAGACTTATATAATTAACTTGAGTCTATGGGGTATCTGAAGTTGAAATTTTAGATACCAGGAAGTAGCCACTTCATATCTTTCGGTGGATCTGATCACCCATCCTAAATTTGCCCACATAATTTTCCATGTAATTTTGTTTTATTTTTTTCACAGACCTACTTACTAGGTTAAATTTTATTGTTAGTTCCTTCGTTTCCTTATTTATTATTGTCTTTGTTCCCAGGTGTAGAAAAGAGGCTCCACAGAGCAGTGACCTTGGATAGCTATTCTCCTTGATTCTTAGTACCTACGACCTTGTCTGGCACGTACTAGAAGTACAGGAAATAAGTTAGTGCTGATGCGGGTGATATTTTTCAAAACGTGTACGTGGGCATTGTCAAGAAACATTCCATTAAAGGAGGTTCTCTAGTTCAATAACTTTAGGAAATCCTATATCTTATATTTTCCTCATGGTGATATTCAATATACATCAGCATCCTAAGGGCTGTACAGAATCCTAAAGTAAAACAAATTGTTTAACATTGCTTAGCAGAGCATTTTCCAAATTTTGTGTGAAATTTCTGAGTAGCAGACCAGAGGCTTGCCAAAAATGAGCAGTCTGACAAATAAATACTAAAGAAGTTGTGACAGACTCAGCAAAACATACAGGAGTTAGCAGACTGTGGAAATGTTTAGTGGAAATGACTTCCCAAGTTCCCAATTCCTCCTAGAAGACACAGAGGAATAGCTGGCAGTGCTAGTCTGCTTGCCCTGAAAGAGGTCTTTCTGGTCGTTGAAAACTGAGTGGGTGTTTTCAAATCTCTTACATGTCACCATGAAACCTCAGCACAATTACCTTATATTGGTGCAAAAGCTAATTTTTGCAAGTTATATCTCCTGGATTTCACATCTGGCTTTGGAGTGTAATTGCTTCCCATGGTCCCAGCCATAGGAAACTACTTATAAGTGCGATCAGGCATCAAAATTGTGGAGTTCCATTGAACCTACAATGTAATGAGCAGTCGCAGGACATGTACAATTGTTTATGTACAATGTCTTGAAGGGAGTGACCATACTAGGTCTGGAAACCCTTTTTGTTTTTGAAACAAACATTAATATCTCAGGGAACTAGTGTTACATATAAATACTTTGGAAACACTTGACTAGGCAATGCAATGAATGTGTATACATTAACTGAATTTTTTTTTTACTGAAAATGTATTCTGTTTAAACTTTAGGTGAAAATATATTGACAGCATCTCAATTTTTACTTATATATTTTTCTGTCATGTAAATGTAGTCAATGACAATTAACTTGATATTTTTCAGGCCATCCCAATCTAGAGGTAAAAATTGGATCACTCTTTATTATTTGAGAAAAAAATCTTCAAAATATACTGAACTTTGTATTTCATTCACTTTTCCTTTTCATATTGTAAGGTTGAGTGATTTCATCACTTCCTGTCTCTGAGCTATAGAAAGGAAAAAAAGCTTTTTTCCTTCACTCCCAAATTGGCATAAATTTCCCTACTCCCTTATAAAATCACAGAGGCTATTTACGGCAACCTTTCTGACCCATAGGCCAGAGCATTGGGCTAAATGTATAATTCTACCACTTAGTTAATGAGTATGACCTTGTTGCAGAGGCAGAATGGTTCTAGGAGCAGTTTTCCCTAGCTTTTAGTGACAAATAATGGAGGCAACAGAAGGTTTTGCGTCATTACTGATAACTCCTCTGGATTGATGCAGCATGGTGATTGCTTCAATAAGAGCTACAGTCAGAATGATTCTCAGAAATCACCCATTGCCAAAAGCATAGGAATGACCCAGGTTGAAGTATAGTCCACCGCAAAGAGATGAGAGATTCCTTTCAAAGAGCTAGGCAGCAATGTACTGGGTAGTTTTCATCTTTGCATCTTGCTGAAGGATCCAAATCGAACTGTGTACTTATTTCAAAGACTGTTTGGATTCCTGGGAAGAGGGCAAACTAAGATTCACAATAGTCTCTTTGCATCAAATCATAGATTTTTTGAAGGCATCATGCTCCTTTGTAGTTCACATAAATGTCCAAAATACATGTTGGTTCTTTGTCCATAAATATATAGAGATTCTGACTCTGGTCTCAGCACATTTACTTAATACATTATTTCCAAAACTAGGATTGAAAAACTGAACTAAAAATGAAAAGATCATCAGTGGCTGGTGGAAAACAAAATTAGTTTGGAATAACTCTAGAAGTTCTCCAACCTAAAATTTTTTTTTAGAAGTTTCCATTCAAAATACTCTTATTCCAAATCTTCCCCTCTATAGCTCCAGTCAATCTGACACATAAATACACAAAGTGTTATGTAAGAAATTTATTTTTAAATTGATTGTTATTGGAATGAGAGAAAGAACAACAGTATAAAAGGATGAAGGTCAGACTATATTACCTTTATATTTTGTTCTGAAAGGTAAAGCCATTTTAGTGTTTCCTTTAATTAATGAGTTTCATGTCTCTGTCTTCCATACAATACTTTCCCTATACCCTTACAGATAGTTGAATAATGATATTATGAATGAATGTGATACTCCTCATTTTCCTTCAACAAAGTTCAATGTACAGTCCCCAGTTCTCTTCTCTTTATTCTCATTCCCTAATTAATATCAGAAATGCATATGCCATTAAATACTATTTATATAATTATGATTTTTAATTTTTACCTCCAGCTTGACCTCTCCTTTAAGTGCTATCTCCTATATTCAACCACTTACCAGACAATTTACATTTGGGAATATCAAAGGATGTCTCGAACATATATGAAACCCAATATGAGTCAATGTCAACTCCTGAACTGTGGCTTTCCTATTGTTATGGGTTGAATTGTGTCCCTTCAAAAATCCTATGTTGAAGTTCTAGCCCTAATAACTCAGAATGTGAACTTATTTGGAAATAGGGTGATTGCCATTAGACTTAATTGTAATAAGTTGAACTGAGGTCATAATGGAGTACTGTGGGCCCCTCATCCAGTGTGATGGTGTCCTTATAAAAAGGGGACATTTGGCCATACACATACACACAGAGGAAGATGCCAGTGAAGATGAAGGTAGAGCTCAGGCTGATGTTTCCACAAGCCAAGGAGTGCCAAAAATTGTTAGCAAACAATTAGAAGCTAGAGGAGAGGCAGATTCTTCCTCATAGCCCTCAGAAGGTGCCTATCCTGCACATACCTTAAGCTAGAACTTCGAGCCTCCAGACTGGGAGACTATAAATGTCTGCTCTTTAAGCCATTTAATTTGTGATACTTTGTTCCAGCAACCCTAGGAAATTAGTACATCTACCTACCCACCCAAAGGAATCAACAGTAACCACTGAACAGAAAACAAAACAACATTGCTGTCTTTTAGTGTCCCTAATTCCTCAGGCTGGAATCCTAGAAGCCATTCTGATTCCACTCACTAGGGAAACAAGACAATTCAACCTTCTTCTGCATGAAATTTTAGTTTGTTAAAGTTCTTAATTTGAACCATTGACAAAACAAAAAGACAACCTACTGAAAGGGAGAAAATATTTGCATCATTTTACCAATAAGGGGTTAATATCCAAACTATATAAACAGCTCATACAGCTCAATATTAAAAAAAAAAAGACTCAACTAAAAAATGGGCAGAAGACCCGAATAGACATTCTTCCAAAGAAAATATACAGATGGCCAACAGGCACATGAAAAGCTGCTCAACATCACTAATCATCAGAGAAACACAAATCAAAACCACAATGAGGTATCACCTCACACCTGTCAGAATGGCTATCAACAAAGAGTTTACAAATAACAAATGTTGACAAGGATGTGGAGAAAAGGGAACCCTCCTACACTGTTGATGGAAATGTAAACTGGTGCAGCCACTTTGGAAAACAGTATGGAGGTTCCTCAGAGTTACCATATGATCCAGCAATTCCACTCCTGGGTATAAATCTGAAAAAAATGAAAACATACATGTGCCCCAGTGTTCATAGCAGCATTATTCACAATAGCCATGATACGGAAGTAACCTAAGTGTCCACCAACAGATGAGCGGATAAAGAAGATTTGGCATATATATATATATATATATATATATATATATATATATATACATATATACTGTATTAACTGTCTTTATTGCACACTAAAGGACAACTTGAGACACATGTAGAGAGTGGATTTTCAAAGACTATTTTCTTGACCCAGTTAAATTTTTATTCAGTGAAAAAAGTTGACATTGAGATAAAAATTATATACATACAATGGAGTATTACTCAGCTATCAAAAAGAATGAAGTGGCAATAATATGGATGGACCTGGAGGGAGTTATGCTTAGTGAAATGTCAGACAGAAAGACAAATACTGTATGTTATCACTTATATGTGGAATCTAAAAAATTAAAACAAATCAGTGAATGTAATAAAACAGAAATAGACTCACAGACATAGAGAAAAAACTAGTGGTTGTCAGTGGGGAGACAAGGAGGGAGAGGCTAGATAGGGGTATGGGATTAAGAGATACAAACTACAATGTATAAAATAAATAAGCTACAAGGATATATTGTACAGCCCAAGGAATATAGCCAATAATTTATAATAACTTTAAATGGAGTATAATCTATAAAAATATCTAATCACTGTGTTGTACACCTGTTGTACAATATTATTTCATATAATTACAATCATTTAATATGTAGTTATTGATATTTGTAACTGGCTTCTTTATTTAGCATAATATTTTTGAGATGTACCACATTTTGTTTACCTATTCGTCAATTGATGGTGATGTGTCCCATGGGATCTGTCCATGTTTACCTGTTGCTGAGTCCATCCAGAAGCTGGAGAAAGAGGGAACTGCTACTCTGTGGTCCAGCTGAACAGAACAGCTCTCCCACAATACAGAGTTGTGGAGAGAGGGGTTCAGCCCTTAGTTTGAATGTCATGGCAGCCCCCTGTTCTTACTAAGTTTTGTAGCTTTTGTTGAATAAATGCATCTCAATTTATTATAATCCCTTTAATCAATTTGTACAGATTTTGAATGACTGTTTTTGATATTTTGACCAATTTTATAAAATGTGTCTCTGAGAAAGAGGTTTCACAGAGCACCTCACAACACCATTCCAGAAACGTCCACTTCTGACTACTGATTTTTTTTTTTTTGTATTTCCTATTTATTTTTCTCTTCTTTTTCTTTTAAAGCCATCCTCAGGATTTACTAAGCTTATTTTTCCCTTTATTTGCTTATCTCATCCCCCCCCTTTTTTTTTTACCAACTTTGAAGCTATTCTCTCTATACTCCTTATCTTGGTATTTAATACTTTAATAAATCATACATTGTTCAGAATATTAAGATCTTCTCAAATAGTTCAAGAACTTTAAAGGCTTTGACCCCAAGCCCCTTTTTTCTAGTATGATACTGCTGACCAGTATTTTCATTCTGTTAAGGTTTTAAAAAAAAAAAGTCTTGGAAGTATATATTTATTACTCTCATTAAAATAGTGTATTGGTGTTTTGATTTACCTCCATATTTACCAATATCTCTAGTCACTACTCCTTGCATCTCAGGTTTTTTTATGGGATTATTTTCTTTAGCAAATCATTTTTTATGGTGTCAAATCTCTAAATTAAATAAATTGTCTTTATTTCACAACTGCTCTTGGAAAGTCCTATTACTGGGCATAGAAATCTAAGCAGAGATTATTTCTCTTGGTACACTGAAGACATCATTCGAGATCTTTTAACTTCTATTGTTGCCATTGAGAACTGAGCTCAGTCTGTTAGCTAACTTTTGTGTAGGTGATTTGATCTTGTGGAGGTAGGAATTGCTTGCTGCTTTGAAGATCTTCTCTTTGTGCCCTGAAGCCTCACTAATAATTGTCTAGATATAAATATCTTTTTCTTTACCCTGCATAAAATTTATTAAACTTTCTGTAAGTTTTTGGAAATCTTTTCAAATAGTTAAGTGCTTCCCCATTTTTGCAATCCTCTATGTTTCTTAACTTTCTATCACATTTTCTATTTATGCTACATGATTGATCATTTATTTTATTTTACATTTTAGTTGATTTTGTTGGTCTTGGTCAGGGAATGCTTTCTGGAACCATGATTTCTGGTCTACATCATGAAGGATTTATAAAGCAAAAGGGGATGAGAAGTTGATTTGTAAAGTATTGATTTTAGCTGCAGGAACAGAAAACCTTAAAATTACCATCAGCTAAACAAAACATAAACAACTGGGGTTTTTTTCTCATGTGTAAATGCAGAAGTGCAGGATCCAATGCTGGTAAATTAGCTCCGCTTCTCAGGGACTTAAGCTCCTTCCAGGTCACTGTGCCACACTTAGTGCCACACTTGGACATTAAAGTCCAAGATGGTATTTGTGTTCCAGGAGGGCAGGATGGAGGAAAGATCAAACACGAGGTATAAAGACTTGTGTCAGTTGTCTCTTCAAGGAGATTCTAGGAAGGCGTCACGTTAACAGTTTTGCTTGCATCCCAGTGGCCAATTTAGTCACATGGACATAGCATGTGATTTGGAAAGATATTATGTGTACACAGGAAGTATGTCTTTGACTTGCTGTCCCAATGCTTTGCACAGTGCCTCAGAGAGTAGGTACTGAGGAAATATTTGTTAATTAAAAGAGTAAACAAATTAATTTAATAACTGTAACTCTGACTTCTATCTGGATGAAATAAGAATCAGAGTTCTTGGGAAAAATTCTGAAAATAAAACAAAATCTCAGGACTTTAAATCTGAAAGAATGATGTTCTTAGAAAGCTAATATGGACATGGAACTTACTGTAGTATCTTTGTGACTGTTTCCCAGAGATTTCATGAAAATATTTTGACAGTCCTTTGTCAGTTTCATTTCAGCACATTTTAGATATCAGGAAGATATTGCAGGAAGAAATAAATGGAACAGCTCTAAACTGCTGTCTGTAGGCAGCTTTCTCTTGATTAAAAATTGATTAGGAACAGCAGATGAGTCAGATTGCTTCCTTCAGGACAGTTAAACAGCAGGCTTCTATCTACTAAAGAAGTGGGAAATTCTTAAGTGAACAGAAATTAAGCTTTACAAGTATGACACTGAGGGTGTTTTAACACTTATTGAATTTAAATCCAGAAACATGAAGGCTTCTCTTGTAAACGCCAGATGCCTTGTCTTTCATGAGGCTGTGCCATGGTAAATGCAGACGCACAGTGTGTCGCTTCACACCTCCTTTTAAAAGTCACCAATAAGGGCTTCCCTGGTGGCGCAGTGGTTGAGAGTCCGCCTGCTGATGCAGAGGACATGGGTTCGTGCCCCGGTCCGGGAAAATCCCACATGCCGCGGAGCGGCTGGGCCCGTGAGCCATGGCCGCTGAGCCTGCGCGTCCGGAGCCTGTGCTCCGCAACGGGAGAGGCCACAACAGTGAGAGGCCCGCGTACCGCAAAAACAAAACAAAACAAAGTTACCAATGAGATCACAAGACATGGGTTAAATTCCCTCACTTTAGTTTTCCCCAGGACCTTGCTGAGAACACTCAAAAACTCTTACTTAGATTCATTTGCACAGATTTCCAGTTGCTAGTATTTCAGTATTCATCTCAATTCTTCCCCTAAAGTGGAAGTCCATATATTGGATGCCCTATAAAAGTCTGAAGTGATTTAAATTGGAACAAGGTAAAATCAGATGCAATCTAATGAAGCTTTGCAAAAATCTTCAAAGCACTGAAAGATTTTCCATCACAGAAATCCTAACTGTATTTAGGCTGTTGTTCTTTTTTTTTTTTTTTTTTTTTGCGGTACGCGGGCCCCTCACCATTGTGGCCTCTCCCGTTGCGGAGCACAGGTTCCGGACGCACAGGCTCAGCGGCCATGGCTCACGGGCCCAGCCGCTCCGTGCTATGTGGGATCTTCCCGGACCGGGGCACGAACCCGTGTCCCCTGCATCGGCAGGCGGACTCTCAACCACTGCGCCACCAGGGAAGCCCTAGGCTGTTGTTCTTAATTAGAGAAAAACTGGTTTGTGTTGATCTTGGTCAGGGTAGCAATGCCTGGTGGAAGGAACCAACTTGTTGTCCAGGGTAGCTGGGCTCTATAAGAAAAGAGTAAGCTTCCAATGCTTCCTGGATGGACATCAGGGATGCTTCCTGGATGGATATCAGACAGGTAGGATCGCTCTCTCTCAAGGACTTCACTTTGTATGCTACTTATCACACACTGAGCTGGATAAGTGAATCCCTGAAGCCACTAGATCATTAAAATGCTCATGGCACTCCAAATCTGGGAAGAGCTCCACTGCCCTTGTGAAGTAAGAACATAATAACTGCTATAAGTAGATTCCTTGTATCCACAGATAATCTTATAGTTGAGTCTACAAAGCGATAGATTTGGTTCTGGGGTCATCTGTCTAGAGGGTTATCCTCAAAGGAGTGGGATGAAAGTAAGAGATTGCAATCACTGCTTATCTCAGCTAAGCAATGGTTTATTCATTCAAAAAACATCTTCCGGGCTTCCCTGGTGGCACAGTGGTTGAGAGTCCGCCTGCCGATGCGGGGGACGCAGGTTCATGCCCCGGTCCGGGAAGATCCCACATGCCACGGAGCAGCTAGGCCCATGAACCATGGCCACTGAGCCTGCGTGTCCGGAGCCTGTGCTCCACAACGGGAGAGGCCACAACAGTGAGAGGCCCATGTACGGCAAAAAAAAGAAAACATCTTCCTGGGCGTGCCAGGATCTGCAACAGGATATAGAGATGAACTAGGCATAATATCTAACTTAAAGAAGTTTGAGCTATTTTCAGAGAAGTATGCAATCTATTATACCATGCAGGAAATGTGCTAACAGGGACATAAACAAGGGATTATAGTAGCACAGAGGACAAATACAGAGGAGACCTAACTGAGCTTTGGATGGTGAGTTGGTAGGTTAGAAAATGTTTCCAAGAAATGGGATGTCATCTAAATTTCAAAAAGAATGGGACGTCATCAATTGGACAAGGGTAGAAGTAAATCCTAAGTAGAAGAAATGGCAAGAGAAAAGGTGTGGAGCAAAAAGCACAAGAGAAACATCACAGAGTGATTTGGAGCATGTGAATATGAGGGAAGATGAAGCCAAGGAGATAGGTCATACACCAAGCATTAGTGTGTGCCATGCTGGACGCTGTGTGCCTTATTTAGATGTATTTTTACACTTAAATAAATGCAGAGCAGAAGGTGAATTCAGGTTTATTTTCATTATAGTTTTACATTTTATCAGTGACACAACTTTAAAGCCTTGCACTGTTCTGATCCTGTGAAATGGCTGATTCGTTACATCAAGTTCCTTTGACTTCAGGAGTACTTCTGGGACTTCCTGGTGGCTCAGTGGTTAAGAATCCACCTGCCAGTGCAGGGGACACGGGTTCGAGCCCCAGTCTGGGAAGATCCCACATGCCGCGGAGCAACAAAAGTCCGTGTGCCACAACTACTGAGCCTGTGCTCTAGAGCCTGTGAGCCACAACTGCTGAGCCCGCGTGCCACAACTACTGAAGCCCACGTGCCTAGAGCCTGTGCTCCGCCACAAGAGAAGGCACAGCAATGGGAAGCCCGTACACTGCAACAAAGAGTAGCCTCTGCTCGCCACAACTAAAGAAAGACCATGCGCAGCAACGAAGACCCAATGCAGCCAACAATAAATAAATAAATTCATTTTTAAAAAAGAGTACTTCTATACCATCAACAATAATTCAGATGAAAACTGAAAAATCAGTTACCAGAATGAAATTATGCCCCCAGATGTGGCACCCTGTCAGATTTCCTATCTTAGTGTGAGGTGGAGGGTTTATGGAGTAAGAAATCAGGGCAGATAAAGTAAAATGGGCCCCCCATTCCCTCCTCAATGTATATTAATAAGTTAATAATAAATATTTGTGAGTGGTAATGGAGGGCAACATAATAAAGCTTTATTTCCTGATTTTAGGGTTTCTAGTACTTTTGCATATATCTTTATATAACCCTGTAAGAAAGACTAGGAAATTTTAAAACAACTCTAGTTCTTGTCATCTGTTTCCTTATCTGAGTTAATACTAAGTTTTTTATTTAGCCTGAAACTTGATACAAAGAAAACCTATTTAAAACAAACAGATTACTGGGTGGAAAAATAAGTCTCTAAAATGACAAATAGCAAACTGTTGCCCAAATTTGACTTTGTATCCAAATCACCCGTGTAGCTTATTAAAATACAAATATCAAGCTTCCCCCTCAGAGATTCTGAGTTACTAAATCTGCAATAGAGTCATAGAATCTGTATTTTTTACTCGGATGAAGAAACCAACCCTCATTTGAGAAATGCTGGTCTAGAGGTCTGTGAGCCACAGTAACATGAAATTCCTCTCAAGTTCCCTGGCTCCAACTGGGGACTTGGCGCTCTCCATTTCTAAGTAAGCTCAGCCCAGCAGAGTAGTTTGATACTTTGTAATAGACTAGCTTTATTGGCCCTGGGAAGTCTGTCTGTCTTTATTTATTTATTAATTTAATTAATTAATTAATTAATTGGGTTGCACCAGGTCTCAGTTGCGGCAGGCGGGCTCCTTAGTCGCAGCAGGCGGGCTCTTTAGGTGTGGCTGCAGACTCCACGTTCCTAATGCAGGGGGCCTGGGTTACATCCCTGGTCAGGGAACTAGATCCCACATGCATGCCACAACTGAGAGTTCGCCTGCCACAACTGGGAAGTCTTTCTTGATGAAGAGCTTATGTAAAGAATAAATGCACCTTGTTTCTAATCCCTGTTCTGTAATGAATTAGCTCTGTGGCCCTAAAACCTGTGACTTCAATACTCTGTACCTCAATACAGAATGAGAAGAAGTTAAACATATCATATAGGAACGGTCACAGATCTCTTTCCTCCCCAGCCAACCAAAGACAACATGGTAATTACCAGCACACATACCCTCTCTTCAACAGGAGGAGAAGCTGTTTCAGAGGGAACTGTTCATCCACGGCTTTATGTTGCATGATCAGCAAAAGGGCAGAGAAAGCAGAACCTGAAAGGTAGGGGAAGAGGGCTTTGCACAAGAGCTTGAAGCTCATTATGCAGACAACCTAGTCTGTCCTGTTCACAGATTTATCCCCTGTGCTTACCCCAATACCTGGAATAAGCTCAGGAAATATTTGTTGAGTAAATGAATAAATGAGACTAATTTGTTTCAATATTTCTGTAGCTGCTATGAATGATTTCCAAATATGAGATTCTTTCCTTCAGGTGAAGGTTTGATTCCAAGAAAAATAATTAAAATCATGTTAATAAATTTACTAGGGGGAATGAAATGGTCTGAGAGCCACATTATAAGGTTGTCACTCAGAGGACGAAACAATGATAAAAGATGGGTGGCTTATTTACGATTTTGTCCAATATTAATTCAGACTTCCAAAAATAATTATAGTATAGAGATAAGCTTGGAAGTGGTTTGGGGAATCCATCCCCTCAGGCAGCAGCTACAAAGCCTGGGGCACCAGAAGTGTATGTAAGCTCCATCCGGGGAGATACTGGCAGCTTCGTTTTATTGTTGCAGTGAGCCAGGAGGAGAGGTAGGGAAAATGTCCACAAGTTTCCCTGTTCTCTGGGGAGGATCACGGCCAGCCCCTAAATTTTTGCTAAAATTAGAAGTCAGGGAATTCCCTGATGGTCCAGTGGTTAGGACTCAGAGCTTCCACTGCAAGGACCACAGGTTTGATTCCTGGTTGGGGAATTAAGATCCTGCAATGTGGCACAGCACAGCCAAAAAAAAAGTGGAGAAAAAAAATAAAATAAAATTAGTATGAAGACAGACCCTTTGTAGGGAAAGAATGAGAGAGGGGCGGTTTTGCCTGCTCTCTCTATACTGAGCCCTGGGGGGGGGGATAGTCACGTGCTTTGGCTGGTGGCAAATTATATTCAGACACTGAGATTGCTTTGCCAATAAATTATCTAGCACAGGTTCACTGCGGGAATGATGATAATTTCACAAGCCAATAGTATACAGGATAATGTCTCTTAATAAGCCAGTAAAGAAATAACCTACTCCTTTTTTTTTTTAACATCTTTTTTGGAGTATAATTGCTTTACATCGTTGTGTTAGTTGCTGCTGTATAACAAAGTGAATCAGCTATACATATACTTATGTCCCCATAACTCCTCCTTCTTGAGTCTCCCTCCCACCCTCCCTATCCCACCCCTCTAGGTGGTCACAAAGCACTGAGCTGATCTCCCTGTGCTATGCGGCCTCTTCCCACTAGCTATCTATTTTACGTTTGGTAGTGTATATATGTCCATGCCACTCTCTTACTTTGTCCCAGCTTACCCTTCCCCCTCCCTGTGTCCTCAAGTCCATGCTGTACATCTGTGTCTTTTTTTTTAGATTCTATATATATGCGTTAGCATATGGTATTTGTTTTTCTCTTTCTGACTGACTTCACTCTTTATGACAGACTCTAGATCCATCCACCTCACTACAAATAACTCAATTTCGTTTCTTTTTATGGCTGAGTAATATTCCATTGTATATATGTGCCACTTCTTCTTTATCCATTCATCTGTCGATGGACACTTAGGTTGATTCCATGTCCTCCAAACCAACAATAGATTAATCACAATATTGTTTCAGGCAAGGGGGAGAGAAAAGGAATAAAGCCCAAATTTAGGTGAGGTGTACCTTTCTACGAGTTGTTCTTGGGAGGGTCAGCTTAGCCAGCTGCCAGTGCCAAAGCAAAAGTCCCTTGTTACTAGAGCCATTGCTGGGAACAAAGATGCCAGTGTTGACGGGAAAGATGATATCCCTCTCAGGGGCTCTGCATAGTTTTCACCACTGCCTGGCAAAGAGTCGCCTTGCCCAGCCAGGAGATCTTTGGAAAGCTGTTTCGATTAGCACAGGGTAGCCTTGCCCAGACTAAACACTTTTGAGTTGCTGGTCAAACCTCTTAGTATTTAAAGCTTAAAATCCCCCAGCCAGAGTCACTCTTTCACAACAGTTCTTATCAATAAGCCCCCAGCTGTGCCTGTCAATTGCTGAGCTACTGAGTGTTCATGCTAATGATGATATCCTGACACAGCTTTCTCAGTGTAAACAACTTCATTCTTAGAACAAAAGGCAAGTGGATTCTAGATCATATCAAACAAGTACACAACACTGCGCAAGCGTGAGCATGCCTGTTAAGAACTGCTCTTTTGTTTATCATAGTCTTATGGGTCTCATGGACATAAGCCATGTTGGCTTTCAGGGCTGAGTGTTTTGGGGGAGCCTGTCCCTCAAATGGGAGCCTTAAAGTAGGGGCACCAGATGTACAGTCCAAATCTTTTGCTTCTGAAGGTGACACTAGGAGTTGGGCATTCCCTCCCAACTGTATAGCACGGTGCCAGGGTGAGTTGTATGGTGAGGGCATGCCTCAGCCTTTCCTACCTGTTTCAATCTGGGTATTTTCTCATTTGCCCAATGTGTAGAAGTTGCTCAGCTAGTCTCTGGATTTCTTTCAGAGGAAATGGCTCCATGGGTGCTTGTTAATTTGGCGTGCCTATGGGAGAAGGATTTCAGAAGCCTTCGATGTTGTCATCTTGGTGGACTCCTAGGCAGGGACTGGATTTAAATATTTAAGTTTCACATAGCTCAAACTAAGGGAAATCTCAAAATTATATAGATATAGAACAAATATAGAACAAGGTTCCCGACTTGAAATCTCAAAATAATCTAGAATATTCCTTTCTTCTTTCCTCCTACATTCAAGTATCAGTTCATGTTAGTACTTTCTATTTCACAAATCCATTCCTTCCCCTTTTAACTACGGTTGACCCTGAACAACATGAGATTGAGATGCACAGATCCACTCACACATGGATTTTTTTTCAATGAATATACTATAGTACTACACAGTCCCTGCTGGTTGAACCTGCAGATGCAAAACCATGGGTAAGGAAGGCTGACTGTAAAGTTATATATGAATTTCCAACTCCACAGGGAGTCAGTGCCCCTAACCCCCATGTTGTTCAAGGAAGGGTCAACTGTACTGCCAATTTCACTTTGGCATTTTTGTTTGTTTTCCTCACAGAAGGGAATCTAAGAGACAAAAAATGAAGCCTCATCTCCCCAGGTTGCCACTGTTAGTGAAGGTGAGCTTTAACCTCCTACATTCTGTGACGTTTCACAAAAGACCAGGGACTTTGTGTGGATATCTGAGCTCATAACCAGTCTTTCTGAAGTGTAATCTCTAAGAAGGGGCTTAAAAATGTGTAGAAACTATGTCTAAAACCTCTTATTAGAAGAGAAAAGGCGATTCTGCTGCTAATTTATTCATTCATTAAACAAATCCTTACTAACATTTACCAGGCCTGGTGCTCAACCTTGGGAATACAACTATGAATAAGAAAAACAAAATCCTTGTCTTCACAAAGGTTACACATTCGAGCGGGGGTGAAAAATTATGAACAAGTAAACAAATACATTACTATATAATTTCAAGTTATGATATGTGCTGTGCTGATGTCTACCAGCCAAAGACCACAGACAGCACTCTCCCACAAGGTCGGGTTTGTTGGTCCTGGAGATCTCATTCAATGGAAAAGCATGGGACCTCCCAATAACAGGGCATATGTAGGGGGCTTTTACAGGATTTAGACTTGTGATTTGAAGAATATTCTGAAAGTGTGGTTTTGCTCTGGTTTGGGTGTTTTCAGAAAGTGAGGGTATTTCTTTGATTGGGTATTATAGTGGTTTTTATGCTAGAGGTAGAAAAATAGAGCTTAGTTAAAGCAGTAGTCACTCAAATTATGTGGGAAAGGAGGATGTTAGATCATTTCTCTGGTTTGTGGTGCCCTTGTTTTTGCTCAGACACGATTATAGCGTGGTCATGTTTATTGTCTTTTGCCATCATGGTTAGAATGACCCTTTCTGAAGTTTTATTCTATGAAATTGTCTGTGTTTAACTGGAGGGCACCATAGCCTAGCTGTTGGTGCCAGGCCAGCTCCCAGCTGATTGCTGTCAATGGCTGCTTTTTTTTTTCTTTTTCAAATATGAAGAAAAATATAGGAATGTAAATGAGATGAGATCAGATGCATTCAGGGTGGTATGGCTGTAGACAAATAAAGCAAGTGAGATGGATATTGACTCAGGGATGAAGGTTATTTAAGAAAAGTCCTCACTGTACATATGTCATATGTTCAGAGATCTAAATTATGTGAAAAACAAACCATGAGAAGATTGTAACAATTAAAATAATGGTTGAGGCGTTGTAACAATGAGGCTGAAAAATACAGTGGCTTAAGTAAGTTAGAAATGCATTTCTCTTTCAAGTAACAATGTGGTTGGTCCAGGCCGGTGAGGCAGCTTTGCTCTACAAGCTCTATCAATCAGTGTCATGCTCAAGACAATGGTATTCACTTGTGTGGTTACAATAAATTCACATTTAAGACCAAAAAAACAAAATGAGGAAAAAGTCAAAGTTCAGGGAATGAAGTTTCTCTTTAAGTTATTACAGACCCACAAGTTATACACATTTTTACCACCCATTATCCCATTGGTTCCAACTTAGCCGTTCCTATGACAAGAGATGCTGAAAATGTAATCTTTAAGTGGATGTCCTGTGTACCCAGGAAAAAGGATTTTCAGCCAGAAGAGCTTTCCAGAAAAGAGGTTTCAGCAACTGTTTTTTGTTTCTGGAGCAGAAACAAGTTGGATATAAGAATAACAAAAAGGCCAATATGACTGGAGGGGAATGAGTGAAATTAAACAGAGAAGTAAACCAATGCTGCAGCATTTCAGGCTTTTTAAGACAGAATTTGGATTTAATCCAAAATGCAAGGGAAAGACACTGTGGAATTTTGAGGAGACACGCATGGCATAATCTAATTAATATTTTTAAAAATTTTATTCCTCTATGAGGATATAGATGAATAAGGCGATAAGAATAAAGCAGCTGGGAAGAAACTGTCACAGTCCCAGGGGGGAGGAAAATGTGTGGATTAGGGCAGTAGTGGTGGATATGGCAAGAAGCAGACAGATTTGAGATGTTTTTGAAAAGCAAAGCCAACAAAAGTTCTTAACAGATGAAATGGCAGGTTCGTATTAAAGAGAGGAGTTAAGAATTACTACTAGATTTTTGGCCTGAGCAGTTGGTGGGACCGTTCACTGACATGGGGAAATAAAGGAGTAAACCTCAGAAGAGAAGAGACAGTTCCTCTGTTGAAATGTAAGAGAGTAAGGCATAAATGCAAGGGAATTGTTACATTCAGTGGTAGGGAAATATGGTTTTCTTCTTATTGCTTTGTATTTTGGGTGAGATCATTAGAAAGTCATCTGACGAATGTCAGGAGAATGACGAGTGTTGCAATTTAGGGAAGAAGAGAAGATATAAAACAATCATTAGTGAGAACTGGAGGCAAAATTTATCATGCAAACAGAGTAGGAATATTGGGCAGTACTAAGGACCCTCTTGAGATTTGCGATCACAAATTTTAAGCGTGACACTTCAACAGTTTGGGTGCTTTTCTCCAGCTATGTTCAGCTTCTCAGGTCAGGTCACGATCAGGGGGAGATTTCAGTTTAACTGATGGTGTTCCCACAGGCTACTATAATGTAGAAGGACAGGAAATTGAGGGTAATAAGGGAGTGATTTTAATTTTACACGATAGAATCTAAGCCAAGTAAAGTGCAAAGTGAGGGCATGATTAGAAGGTGAAGAGTGAAAAGAAGTGGGGACAATGTATTAGATGGAATCATAAATGTTAGAGAGTGATAGATTATGTGAACTGGAGAGAGAAGATGACGTGTAGAGAGCAGAGTGCTTGAAATCGAGATTTTTGGGAGGTTGAATTTATTGGGAGTGAGAAGTACTATGGAAGGACCATGGAAGTGATGGGATGAGGTGAAATGGATATAATGTTTATTATTGGAAGTGAAGATGTCAGGGACTGAGAAGGGAGATTATGGAGGGATCTTGCACGTGTATGTGGAAGTCCTCAAGGATAATGAATGAAGCAAGTAAAAGGGAGATCAGCAGTTGTTCAAAACACAGAGGGTTAGCATATGAAACTGTGTTATGCTCTGTAGTTTGTGAAGAAGAAAGGAAAACCAGTAGGAAAGTGGCCAGAAGAACTGTTAAATTTAGTGTGTTATTAATCTATTCCAGGTACCGTTGTAAGCATTTTACACCATATCAGACTACTTTACCGTCCTCCAGAATGCACATTTAGTAGCTGAGGAAACAGAGAGGTTAAATAAATTGTCCAAGATTACTAGTGAACAGTGGAGCTGAATCTGGGCCTTCTGACTCCAGAGTAGACACTCTTAATCACTATGGAGTAGTTTCCTTCTTAGGATCAGTGCCTTGAGCACTATTTTTTTTTTTTTTTTGCAGTATGTGGGCCTCTCACTGCCGTGGCCTCTCCCGCCGCGGAGCACAGGCTCTGGACACGCAGGCTCAGCGGCCATGGCTCACGGGCCCAGCCGCTTCGCGGCACGTGGGATCTTCCCGGACCGGGGCACGAACCCGCGTCCCCTGCATCGGCAGGCGGACTCCCAACCACTGCGCCACCAGGGAAGCCCTTGAGCCCTATTTAATGTTGAAGCTGTTAGGACTATAAAAGATGGTAGGGAGGTAGTTGTGAGAAGTCATGGTTTTATCAGAAAAACTCAGAGATTGGTGAGCTACACTTAAATCCTACCAAGTGGGGTTTAGCCTAGGGGAGGGGGCGATCTCATCTAAAGGCCATAGAGTTCTCAAAACTCCTTAATTCCAGAATAAGTCAAATCCTGATATCTTCCTTCATAGATGACTATGGGACTAGGATGCAACCTGTAAAGAGAGGTCCTCCTAGGCCCCCTGTCAGAGCAGGAGTCTAGGAGGCCACTGCTCATGGTGGGGTGTAAGGGCTGTGAGGGCTTATGAGACTGTAAGTACAGTGTTTAAGGAAATTCATGAGGAGTTATTTCAAATGTGCCTTTTGCCTCAGAAATGGTCTCCTAAGTGGGAAAAATATTAGTCACATAAATTCCTCAGTGAGGTTAAAAATAAAGCTATCATTTACTGGATGTGAGGGAAAAATGTCAATAAAGGGTAACTCTTCTAATGATAGTAAATCTGCAAAGAAACATGGTTCTGATGGCTTGTTGTTTTTTTTGTTAGCTATTAAGTTTATTTAACAGAAAAACAAATTCAGTTGAAGATCATTCATTAAGATAAGCAGAATTAACAATAATTCATTAAACATTCTTTGAAGATGGTCCTATTTTACTACTATTACCTTCCCCATATCTGAGAGATTCATGAGTAAGTCTTGGAAGAGAGCACGTATTTCTTTTAATTCGATAAAACATTCAGTCAGATAATAAAACACGTGCTATTATTTTGTTTTGGGTTAATGACATGTAAGCTAGACTTTGCCATACGACTCTGTTCTAATCTCTTATAATTTGGTTTAGAATGTCAAACATTTTGACTGTTTCAACAACCCATTAAGTGCTTTGCAAAATGACAAAACATTCTACATATGACTTAATTAATATCTACTCCAGTTATATACAACACATCATGCTCAAGACCTAGATTTATTTGAAAACATTTAGTCCAATTTATATTAATGCAGAAAAATCACATCTAATAAACCACAATTGTAGCAGAGACAAAATAATTGTGTTCTGTCATATTTCCACACAAATATAATTTGATATTTAATTAAAGGATGGTAAATCACAATCACATGTAAATAAAATATCCTCTCAGTAGTAGTAAGAACCTCTTTTGAGAATGTAGGGTCTTCTGGGTTTATTCTCATACAGCTGCCGTTTCAGAATGTAAGGAATTTTTCTCTTTATAACTTCTTCTTTTTCATTTCTGTCATTTCCAGTATCAAGAACCTCTTCCTGAATCAACTGCAAGATAGACCGAATATGAATGAAACATACATGCATAAAGTCTTCCATTTCAGAGTATTTGTCTACCTTTTATCTCATTTGCTATTCAGACAGTAAGATATATGTGGATGAGATGTATGCGGTTCACAACAATTAAATGTTTTGCCCAAGAACAGGTGGCTATCAAGTGGCTGAGACAGGATGAGAACATGATTTTTCTGATTCTCTGTTCTGTGCTCTTAGTTCATCAGGCCAGCCTTTAAAATTTGCTTTCTATATTTGTCAAGGCCATATATTAATACCTCCAAATGAAGGAACACACTTAATATAATTCTGAGTATTTTTCTTTAATTTATGGTAGACCAAAAGATGGAAATATATCATAAATCACAACAAATACAAAGTTTTGAATCTAGTAAACCAGGTTTGGCCTCAAAGGTCAATAGAATTTTATATTCAATTAAGTTAATTACTGATTTGACTTGAAAGCCATTCTAAAGATCTATTTCTCAGTCAAAGAGAGAGGAATGCTTGTTCTGCTTACTTGTTCAGCTGTTGTAGAAATTAACATATGTGAAAGCTCTGTTTAAATGGTAAAGATCTTTAGATTGTGCTGTTTAATAGTTAATCATTAAAAGCAAGTTCACATTCAAAAACTCAAGGGAGTTAATCTCTATGTAGAATCTTGTCTAATACCTCATCAAATATGCTGCATTCTAAAATTAGTTCCAAACACTTTTTCTGATAGTACTGTTCTGATTCAAATGTTCCACTGGCAAAAAATATTTAGGAACTCTTTCCAGAGTTTTGCACACGATTTACACAAAATTTTTTTAAAAATCAACGCTCAAGGTAAGAACTGTATTCATATCTGTGAATATCTTCTAAACTTTGGGGTGACTATAACTAATACTGACAGGAGAGTAAGTTTTTAATCATAACCCGTATGCATTGAATCGTATCACAAGTACTTTATTTCAACCCACAGCTGTTCAATTTCATAGAAGGAAAAACAGCTACTGTCAGACAATCTAGTTTCTTAATCTTTTGTTTCTCTGTGCACATAGTCTGTAATTGTACTACACTCTGAATAATACTATCATTTTATTTTAAATCACTCAACATTTAAAATAGCAAAAGTTTTAATCTTATGTGCACCTGATTTGTCTGTATTATAGTTTATTGAGGGTTTTTTTTTTCCCTGGATAAACAGCACATAATTGATATTTCCCTATGTTAAAATTAGTATTTTTCAAGTTTTATTGATGTAATATTTTAAAGAGAAAATCATTTAGCTGGAATTGGAATTAAGGGATAAACAGTCCAGCAAGAAAAATTAAAACTAGATTTTTTTTTTTAATCTGGAAAATATCATTTTGTTTACAAGTTAGAATAAACACTAGAAGTTCTCTGCATTTCATTTCCTCTTTTCCACAGGGTATCTCTGGGACAGTGTGTTATAGAGATTGTTATATTAGCAGGAAAGGCATCCTCAGACCCTCAGATCCCCAGTGTTGGTATAAGCCCAGAATATGAAACATGAAGTAAATTTCTCTTAGGGGTTAATCTGAAAGAAATATTTCCCTTGTCGGGAAAATTTTTAAATTTTCTTCTTATTTTTTCTTAAAGCATTTTCGTTTCTCTTTTCTCTTCCAAAAATTTCCAAAACAAAGGTGGTGAGTCACCAGTGTAGTATTTAATAGAACTGATTCATCCAGTCCTTTGTGGTAGTTCTGGATAATGAAATTGGGCTGTACTAGCCATAGTGGACCTCGTTTAGCTTCTAAGGATGATTGAAATCCACAATCCACACATTCAATTAAAATAGAAATATGCATATATCCTTATCATTCTGGTTTTATTTGCCTAATATATTCAAATAAAACTGGAACCTTTTGTGTTCTGTGTTTGTTTATAAATAAACACACATGACTTATGTGTTTCTAAGAAAACATTTTGAGTTTCCTAAATTTCTTAGGCATGCCACCACCACCACCAAAAACTGCCTAACCATGCCATCCACAATAAAAGCATATGTACCAAATCTGCCCTAAGACAGATCCCCCTTTTAAGACCAAAGAAAAGATATTTTGCTAAACTCCAAATATTTGCAGGACACTTTGAAGATCTGAAGGAATGTTAACCTCAACACATGGTTTATTCTTCCTTAATATTTGTAAGTCTTCCTGTTATGATAATGATCAGGATTAAAAAAATCAGTACAAATGAGAGTTAACTAGTATAACCACAATCATATTCGTATTTTGTTTTTGTTTACCTCCCAGTGTTGAAAGGCCCTGCTGTGACAGATTTTTCGGAGCTGGTATATTGTCAGCATTGCTTCCAAGCTAAAGCCATCTAAGGTAGTTGGAAATTTCCTTCTTGTAATAAGCTCCTCTTCAGGAAACTCTCCTGTTTCCTCGGCTTGGCTGTTCTGGTTATTTATAAGACTGCACACATTCAGCAGGCTCATTTTCCAAGAGGGAACACTTGCTTTACTGATCTGAAATGTAGAAAGAAATAGTAAATGCAATTAAAATTTGTGTTGTAAGAGTTAGAAATAAATTTCTATTGTGCTAAGCCATTACCTTTTAAGACCTAATTGTTAGTCTAGCCAAATAAAAACACTGTTATTAATTAGTAACTTCATATCACAAAGTTGAATAGTGTCGATACTTCATATCCTCTATTTGCCAAATGCAATAAAGTTAATACACATAAAAACACACATACATGAGCAAAGCAAGAAAGAAAATAGAAATTACAGTAAGTAGAAATACATAAATATATCTGTATATATCACAGGTGAAAATATTAAAAATACCACTCTCTCCTTATTACACTTCAGTTTAGTGTCTAATGGAACAGCGGCCAAGGTGATACTAATAGATTTGGATAATTACAGTAGTGTGAGACCACGAATCTATTCCACACATTAATAGTTGTCACAGGTAGCATCACAGATGATCAATTTATTTATTTGAAAATTATAATATTTTCTAAAATATCCTTTTCTAATAAGATCTCGTCTGAAACCATTATTACCATAATTAACAACTTTCTCATTTGCCAATTTTTGGAGAAACTAAGTGTGAAATAACTTATAAAACTTAACAAGCATCTCAAAGGGCATAGATGAAGAAAAGCATAAATTTTTTCTAAAGAACATAAAAAAAAGCTTTTTTGAATGACCACAAAGCTGTGATGAGAAGATTCAAAAATATTAGTATCAATTTTATTGGTGTCAATTCTCTCTGAATTATTCTCCAAATGCAATGCAATTCCAAATCAAAGTTCCAATTTGGAAAATATGGGGAGACTGGAAGTTTAGAGGAGGGAGTGTAGCAAAACAATTATGAAGTTAATTTGGAAGTATGAATATGTGAGAACTAAGAAGACTTAGAAAAATAAAAAGATAATGAGGAAGGACTTACTCTACCAGATATTAAAATGTATCTTAAAGCTGCAGTAATCAAAGAGTGAATTAATAGAACAAGCATAAATATAAAACTCAACAAAAGAGAATATAATGTCCAAAATTTGATCCAAGTAAATATGATTGAAGAGCGTTATAGCAAAGTTTGCATTTGAAGTCCTTGGGACAGTTGGCTATGGGGAAATCTGGATTTAGATCTAGTTATAACTTTTATTGACATATTATAGTCTAACAATATCCAGATGGGTTAAATATGAGTAAAAATAAAAATATGTAAATATATAGAATTTATTTTATAAATTTGGAAAAATATTGTTAAGCAAATATCCAAACCAGAATCCATAAAGGAAAAGATAATTTTAAATACATAAATGTGTAAATTATCTCTTAAAAATTAACAGCCTGAACTAAAATCAAAAGCAAGACATACTGTAAAAGCTGCCACAAAATGTTAATATACCTAACAGAGGTGGAGCTCTTCCAAAAGAAACTGGTGAATGCCCCAATTAAAAAACAAACAAACAAAACAAAACAAGAACAAAAAAACACTTAAAAAGTGTTAAACCTCAGATAAATAATATGAGCAGACAAGTCACAGAATCGCTATCAAAGAAGAAATATGCAACAGAAATATGTGGAATGATGTTCAACTTGGCTACTATCAGATCAGAAGACCCTAAAAAGTACAAGTACACTTGATGTACTTATGAGGATATGGAGAAACAGACACTTTCTCTTCTAAATATTTGTTGGTCTGAGTATATATTGGTATAATTTCTTGAAAGGTGTTTTGGCAATATGTATAAAAATTGTAAATGTGCATACCCTTTGATTAAGACTTTACCTTAGGGACATGCAAATCTGTGAGTACAAAAATATTCACTATAATGTTTTCAAACAGTTTGGAAGTACATTCAACTATGCCCCTCGAATGTGATTATCAGCCTGTTCTTGAATTTTTCTGCTATGGGAAACTTAGAGGCAGCATGCTCCACTGTGTGGCAGCAACACCTTATGTCTTGTCAATTAATGGGATAGTACAATTTTACATTCGGAAAGCTCTTTAGAGATCATCTGATTGAGTGTTTTCCTTAGAACACTAGCTCTGTACTCACTGTTTTTAAAAAGGAGTTCCACTGTCAAGAGAATTGGAAAACTTGAGTTTAAAGGAAGTTTAAAGGAAATTTAAAGGCTTCTTGAGCTTTTTACTTGCAAATATTCATTGTAACGTTTCAACGGTGCTAACATAATATCCAATGCTCCCCAAACTAATTGACCATATAATGCTTTATTCATAAAGTATCTGTCAGGACTTGTGTTGTCTGATTATTTTTTTGGATGAGGAAACTGAGTAAAGCATTTTGTTCTCTTCTGCCAGTTAAAACAGTCACTGCATCACTCACTAGTATACTATTTAATATCACCTTAGCCCCTGTCATACTTTGGAAGCACCGCAGAGAGGGCACTTTTGACCATAGGATGTCTAAATAGACATGTATTTAAGAACATTTCTTATAAGGTTTAAATAGTTCACTCAAGAAAATGACAAAGACTCTGTCTTTGATGAAATCTGAGTTAGGATCCTCTGAGCCCTCTTCTTGACGAGGTCCCAACCTTGGGCTCTGTCCTTGGTCTACTTAGTCCAGTTTTAGCAAGAATCCTTCTGAGTCAAGTTAGCAAAAATGCCTCACCATTGATACCTGATCATCCTAGGATTCTATTGAGTTGTCTAGCAAGAATCCTCCTAGATTTAGAGTTTCCTCAGTAATTTTCCATACAATGATCCACCCCAACTCGGTTCCTTGGCTGTAAGTCCACACTTGTCCTTGTTGTGCTTGGAGTTAAGCCTGATCTTTGCAAAACCATAGTTCCTCTTGAATAAAGTCTTCCTTGCTACCTTTAACAAGTGTCATGAATAATTTTCTTTAACAATAAACATTCTTATTTATTAAATTATTTTACATAAATGTCTATAATAGACCTAAGCCTATAGATAAGAAATTTAGAATATTGTCTTCTCTTGCTTTTAAAATGAGGAAAACAAGAATATTTGTGGTTCTTACTTAGCATTATTTGATTAAACTCCTAATACTGAATAAGATCCTGGTCAAATTTTGGTTTCCTTAATTAAATGGGACCTAATCTATATTACTAGTGGTCACTATCTATAATACACTGAAATCAAATGTATTACAAGCATTTGAATTGGTGAATTGGTGAATTCATGGTGAATTCAAGTATTTCACCTAAGTAAAAATAAAGTCATCTGTGGTGGAGCCCTGAAGTTCTTACAGCTGAATACAAAAGGTAAGGGCTAGTAATAAATCCTAGATTCTTATTGTTAGTACATAAATATTTATTAAACTCTTACTGTATTCAAGGCATTGAATTTGATCACAGAAAATTACATCATTCCAGCAGCTTTTTGAGAGCCTAAAGAAAACATATTCTTTTCTTCAAAGTTCTCTTTCTTAATAAAACTATACCAAAGCACTACCACTGGTAATAAAGAGAATTGTATTGTGAGAACTAATTTCTTTATCTTCCCCTTCTCTTCAAGCTTTGGAATCTCTCTTGGCTTTCTGTTGCTTAAGAGTATTTCTACATTAGTATTTCAATGTCTAAATAATTTTACTTTAAAAATTGAAATTACCTTTAGAGTGGAAAGAAGATAACTGAAGCTTTCTGAAGCTTTTAATAATGGAGTTATACCAATATCAAATACTATTCTTTCAAAATTTTAGATACAGTATATTGGTTAAAATGGTCAAAAGTTTAGACTTTTCATTTGCATAGAACACTACACACACCAAAAACTAATTGAATCACAGAGAAATAAGTGATAGTAGTTTTATAAAAAATAAGAAATGAGCTTTATGTTCCCATCCTAGCAGCAAAATTGGGATAATTATGCTTCTGGGTGCTTCCTCATCATAGTCTGTATTTTACTTATTTCAAGTAAAAAAGGAGGCAATGGGATTCAATTTTTCTTCCATGATCTGTTTTAGAGATATATCCCATGACTGAATGAAAGCAGTATATGTTATTCTGTCTATACTTTGGCTACGTATTTCTCTTAAGAATAAAACTAAACCACTTCATATACTGAAATTGTTTTTCCCTTGCGGCATCTTGGCCAGGGAAGGAATCATAACCTCTACTCACACATTTTTGCAAAGTAGCTGGCAATCCCCACACCATATCACATTTTGGAGATTATTTAGGACCTTTATTTATCTACATAAACTTGAAATCATAGAGGTAAAATCTCTACCAAGACACTAAGGCATACTAATCTGTTCCATGTTTCAAAACAGACTATTAACTTCACTTGTCTTCCTATTTATGAGTTGAAGCGATTATAGCCATTGCTATTCTGATTGAGTATTAAACAAAGGATCAATTATCTTAAGGTTAAATGTATTTGTTCACTGAGTTTTAATGACTAAATGAAATTTGATCATTCTTGATAGGAAACCCACCAAATTATGGTAGAATTTGGTTTCAATGTGTTCAACTTTTGTAGATCTGGGCAATTGTGGAAATATATAGGTACTTAAATTTTTCCCAAATGCCTTTTAAGGACCATAGTAGAAAACGTCTTTGTTAGCTCTGAGATAACAGTGACCCACATTCTCATACAAACACAGAAATGGCTATTACCCCTTCACACCCACTGTTGAACACAATTCTACTTCTATGCTAGGGGTTGTTGCACCTGGAACATGCTCATCCAATTAGGGAAGAGGCAGGAGGAGTCCTGAGCGTTTACTTTCTTCCCACAGCGCCTGTGGAATCCTCAGCATTACAACAGTGATTGCACCGGGTGACTGCCTCACCTCAAGATATGTTCTTCTTTGAGAAACATCTTTTGGTTGGGAACCCTGTTCTCCAACTCTACATTTAGATACACACTGATTAACTCACTCCGAGTAAATCAAGATTGTGTGGTAGTGTGGTAATTGGGTATATTCTCATTGAGTTTTATTCCTAGGTACAGTCTGGAATCTAAAAACCTTGCTTTCAAGACCCCAAGAGAGGAATAATAAGGTCCAGTACAAAGTTTCACCTGATTCAATAAAAACAATAAGCAGGTACCAATAACACTTCTGTTATGAGGAGAATTTAAATCCAGGTGTGGACTTAATGTAAATGTCTAGGAGATCATAAACTCCAACCCCAACGTTTAAAAATGAGGAAACAAAGGCAAGCAATGTTAACTAATCCCCTTGCTTAAGATCAAATAGTTCATAAGTCACAGCTGTGGGATTAGATCTCAAGGCTTCTGTTTGCCAGTCTATTGCTCTTTACTCTCTACCACATTTCTTTCATGGGTTTCGTGAACTTTAATTCTTAATTTAGGAACTCCACTTCACTCTCCCCAATAGTACAAGAAAGGCAAAAATATCACTTAATTTTCATTTATGTATTTATCTTGAGGCCAATATACCTTTCATCATACACAATATGACTGGAATGGAAAGAGGAGCTTTAAAAATACATTTGCATGTCCACATAAATAATATGTGACTACTTAATTAAATTTGCAGTATAGTGATTGATACACTATACAGTATCAATACAGCTTCTTTCCCTGTCACATCAACACCCTTAAGTCCTTTGAACTTAGGGAAAAGTTTCCCCATAAAGGAAATGCCTCCCAATGAACTTTTCAGTCTCAATGGGAAGTTATTACTATAGGAAAAGGACACCATGTTTATAATGAGAGTTCATATGTTTTTCAGTCCTTGGTTTAAAAAAAAAGAAAAAGTTACCTTTGATGTATGCATATTGGTCAATAAATCTGCTTTTAACGCTTTCATTTCCTCTTCTGAATCTGAGTAAAATCAAAACCACATGTTTACTGTATAATCATGTATCATGTAATTATATTATAACCTAGAGATTTAAGATTAGCCTCAAAAAACTTTGTCTTAGAAGTTTATTGTCTTTGCTATGTATTCATTCTCCTTAGAATAACATTTGGAAAAAAACAATTATAGTTTTACTTTAGGCTAACAGAATAGAATAATAGAAGCACTTTTAAGAAAATAAACACAGGATTTTATGCCAGGAGAGCTATTGATGATTTGGAGTTGTTTAATCACTGAATCTCATTATTTAAAAAAAAAACCTGATTATATGATAAAATAAAGATTTAATCAAAAATGCTGGATAATTTTTACTGGAAATAGTTTACATATACAGAATATATATGTATTGATATTTTAAAAACAACATAATGAAAAGGTATGTATAAGACATTTTTTCAAGATAAAAACAAAGGAAATTGCTTGCTGATAATTTTAGAATAAGAAAGACACTGAGATTTGTTTAATTTGAGATGCTATTTTACAAAACACACTTTGAAAGATTTGTTTCTCTACTTTAAACAAGGATTTAGAATCACGTGTACTTAGCAATTTTTTCACAGGCTATTAAGGAAATTGTTTAAGCAAAAGTGGAGTTGTCCATCAATACATGTACAAGAGTGTGGAAAATGGATTTCTGATGTTTTTTTAGAATACTCTTTCCAGTTTCCAATAATGAATATTTCACAGAGAAGAAAAATTTAGAAATTACTATAAGGTAATAGAAATAAAGTTATAGAACACTATACTGAGTTAATTCATAAAATCATAGCAGGAGTTTGAATTAAACATTTCAGTGTCATATTTATGATATAACAGTATAAAACAGGCTAAATATTTTTGCTGCATTTATCCCTTGTTTTTTTTCACCTTGATGTGATCATTCAATTATTTTCCAACATTAATTAGAGCATATGGCAATCACTATAATATTTCATATTATTCTTTTAAGTTTAAATCTTATTTTCAAGGTGACCTATTGATAGATATTTGACAAAGTATGGTTTCATCTTAATTATCACATGCAAAATACTCTACAGGGAAATAATTTTTATCAATATAAAATTTTCCAGTTACATTCTTTATCAACTTAAATGACATGCAAAAAAATAGTTAAATTAATAATACATCTATTTGTCACACAGAAAAGTTATATAAAATGTATTCTTAAAAGAGCTTGGTATTTTGTGTATTTTTCTAGAAATAATTTTCTACAAATAATGCTTTATTCATTTATTCATTAAACATCAATTTTCACTTTGTTATCTTAACATACACACAATTAAGAAAATAATATTTGAGAGGGAGAAGCCACCATGTCCTAAGAGAATGAATGAGGAAGAGATAAAACATTTCAAATGCAATCAGTTTTAATTATGGGTTTGCACTTTGACAGTCACCACTCCTGTACTTCTCATTAGAGAGTGACCAGCTTGATTTGTTTCACATGTTTTTTTTCTAGTGGTTACATTGCAAAGGGGAAATGAAGTGTTTCATTGAAATCCCTTTTATTACCTTGCAGATTTAAAAAGGAAAAAGAAATCTTTCAGTTCTTGTAATCATAAAACAGAGAAAGAAAGTATCCAGCTTCTATCACTAAAAAGGAAATCCAGAATAAGGGAGAAACTCTTCTCCCTAGATACATTAACGTTAAGTGGCAACACACAGTAAAAATGGAAAAAGAAATCACTTCAGGGAGTTGTGAAATGCAGCTGAGCTTACCTGAGCACAGACTCCAGGAGCTGAAAGCCAGGAGTATCATGCACACCAGTTGGATTTTCATTCCTGCCATCATCTTCTTGAGCCTTCTAGCAAGCCCAGTCCATAAACGTCAGAGACAGGCTGAAGGGGGCTCTCTAGTGCTTCCTCTTGCCTCCAGCTGAGTTTGGAAGTGACTGAACTATGAGAGATGCTTTGACCATTCCCTATGTGTATATATATATATGTATATATATATATATATATATGCAGGGGATGATGTCATGAGTATACAGGGATTATCTCTTCAGGATGTGCCCTTCATTTCCATCCCTCCCCTCCACTCCCCACTTCCTCCTCCCTTTCTTCTTTGTCCCCCCCCACCTCTCCCCCACTTCTGAACCTCCAGTAACAGCGACATCTTCCCTAATTGACACTGCTGCTCCAGATTTCCGGCACGCAGGAGTCATTCAAAAGCAATTCCATACAGAGCATACTGGAAAAGAACTTCCAGTACCATTCTTTCCCCATTGCCTCTTATTCTCTGACTCTAAGAAGTTGTCATTTTGATTTTGTGAAGCATGAGATCTGTTATTTCTAATATAATCAAAATCTCCAGGATGAATGCCTAAAATCAGTAATTCTTTAGGTTTAGAAGTTCTTAAAGAGTCAGGATTCTTTTCTGATAACCCATACTTTTGAACAAGTGTTTTGTGGTTTCAGGACTGATAAGGTCTTAGACAATACATGCTAGAAAAAGAAAGCAAGTGGAAGATAAGCAGAAAATCAGTTATAATATTGGGTTAAACAAAATAATTTAGAGAAAGGAGAGAGAATCAATTTTAAGAAAAGAGACTAGTAGCTCTAAGCAATAGGGTATTATTTCCTAACAAATTGAAAAGTCAATTTTAAGTAACTGAAAGGTTGACTGAATTATGTATGCTGATTTATGGTTGAGTGTCTTAGAAAGACAATTTCATGTTTACAAAACCCAACTATAATTTATTTGTTAGCAGGCAGAAATATGTATTATTGTATCACTGATTGCTGTTTTCCGATACTTTCCTTGTTTTCTGTCTGCATCGCTCTGCTCCTTTAGATTCATTCTTGCTGCCCCATCCTATTCAGTCTATAATCCCCTTTTCACTGGTTTTCGCCATTGTGTCAGATTTCTTCCCCTGTGATAGTGATAAAGATGAGACTGTACTTCTGGAACGGAGACAATCTTAAATAACCACCGTCCACCAGTCGCATTCTTAAGACCACATCTTCACATATTTCATGAGTTACAATGACACTCATTCCCTCTCCCGGGTTCTCAGAAGAAAATGGCTCAAAATGTCTTTTGGAGTGAAGTTTTCTTCTTGCATTAAGTATTTCAGGATACATGGCATGACTGGAAAAGATGGTGCTGTTAAAAATGTGAATATTTGAAGGTAAATGTGTCTGAGACTTGTTCACTTCTTAAACATATCAACCAGATAGTAACAATCGAGAAAAGAAGTCTGGATTGATTTCTACAGAGAGTTGATTTATATCATATGGTATATGTCTACGGAATTGACTTCTCCATTTTATCCTACACCTAAGAAGAGGGACTAATTCCAAACATGTAATAATAATTTAAAATAGCAAGGAGTCATTCATGTAACTTAATGTTTAGGAATTTAACAATGGCTGATATTTTTTACTTCTTTTAGTTTGTTTTACAGACTTACATACTACACAGCATTGAACACAACTCACTTGAGGAAAGTTTTATATGTAAAGGGTAATTAATCGGCAAAGAAATTTGAAATATGTACTCGATTTTTGCCTTTATGCCACTAGGGGGCGCAATAGATGTTTAAAAGGATTTTTATTTTCACTTGACTGATCACATCAGAATTCTGAGCATTATGCTTTCTTCTCATGATCAGAGCATCTTTGTGACAGAATCCTTTCAAAGCCACTTTAATGAAGAAGTCAAGAAATTATATATTCTTTGCATGATATTTAAATTAGTTGTTTTATGAGCTTTTGACATGCAAATACAAAAACAATCTTTTAAAATGTGTGATAGCAGCCTAATGGTAAAAAGAAAGTGTGAGTCCTATTTTTCTCAACTGACTTCTTTCATACATGAAGCTCAGGGAAATGTTGACAAAATTTATTCTTAATTAATTAGAAAGAAAGGGGGAGAATTAATAGTGGGAATTCTTGTTGTTTTAAATATATCACTTCATTAGCTGTCAATGTAGAAATGATAAGCCTGAAAGAATTGGGGGAAATGTGTTAGCAAATGTCAAATAATTGAAAATCAGATAGATGCTATACACTACCTTTTCTTTTGGGAGAAAAAGAAGATGTGTAACTTTTATGGTAAAATTATGATATAGATAAACTTTATTTACCTCTAAATGGTATTTTTAAAAACATCTGTTACACCTTTGCTTTTCAGCTCCAATGCCTTCGAGCTATAGAAAAGCCAATTAAACAATTTGTTTTAAGAGACAGTAAGTTACGTGTGGATATTTGCCTTTAAACGTATTTCAGGAAGTACCTCAATGATGCCTTTTATGCAGGATTTCAGGCACCTTTCTATGGAGATGGGTGAAATATCTTTATTCTAAAGCCTTTATGCCTAAAAGCCTTCTAATTTTTATTTAGCTCTTAAAATACTAATGAAGAGTTTGAACATTACCCTTGGACAACCTTCACGTGTTGGCCTTCTAGCTTGCGGTCACCATGAAGCAGCTAACTCTGAATAGGTTTTATCTTTTTATCTATCTAAATAGGTTTATCTGGGTACCTGTAGGTTACATTTCTACTGTAGGTAGATTTCTGAGCTTCTACTGTGACTTAAATCAGACTTTTGCTAGCTAATTACTTAAAAAAATCAACAGAGATGCCTGAAAGATTGGCAATTAGAAAGAGTGGTCTGTAAACATATTTAATTTGGAGATGGGAAAGTTCAAAAACTATTTGATAAATAGCGTGTCTTCAGTTTCAGATGATTTCTTCCTGTACCTTTGGAGGCTTCATCACCCCATTTATATACAGCTTCCTGGACGCGCCCATCTTTTTATACCGTAATCCCCAAAACTTACCCTGTGGTGTTTCTACCATCTGGAATCTGCCCTCCTTCTTCCCTTTGACCGCTCTGTCTCTCACTTTCTGACTTATCTTTAATTTTTAAAAGATTCTATTTTAGGCCTATTCAAGGTGAACCTTTCCAAGTTTGAATCCTAAAAGTTTAATCTACTTCTACTCTTCCCAGTTTCTGCTAGCCGTTTGTGGTAAACTGAAGGGGAGCAGAATGTGCCACCCCAAATTATGCCTCTTTGGCATATTGATTACTTGAGCTGGTTATTTTTAAGACACAGCCAAGGCAAGAGAAGCTCTGAAAACAGAGTAGAAGTTACCCTTTTATAAGGGACCTGTACGTTAATAAGGGGAATCTCTGTTTGAAAGGGTATCTCCCTCACTATACTACACCTGGAAGAGAAGGATGACTAAATCTCTGAAAACTCACCTCAGTGGAGAAGGCTCGGACTCTGTAACAATCATATCCTGGTTTACTGTGCTTTGCCTGATCATCTCCCATTAACAGGCCTTCCCCAAGCCCCTCCCCCAAATCTTTCTTTTGTCTTTAGCTAAAGATGGTGTTTAAGGTGGTGGGTTGGACCATTTTGGGGAACCACTCAGTTTTCCTGGGTATCTCCCATGGATACAGGAAGGGTACCTGGTATTAAACTTCTGTTTTATGTTTGTTTGTTTGTTTTTATTTTTGGCTGCGTTGGGTCTTCGTTGCTGTACATGGGCTTTCTCTAGTGGTGGCGAGCAGGGGCTACTCTTTGTCGCGGTGCACAGGCTTCTCATTGCGATGGCGCCTCTTGTTGCGGAGCACGGGCTCTAGATGCGTGAGCTTCAGTATTTGTGGCATGTGGGCTCAGTAGTTGTGGCTCACGGGCTTAGTTGCTCCACAGCATGTGGGATCTTCCCAGACAAGGGCTCGAACCCGTGTCCCCTGCATTGGCAGGCAGATTCTTAACCACTGCACCACCAGGGAAACCCTAAACTCTGTTTTTAACTGTTAATCAGTTACTATGGTGGCAATGGTGGTGTGGTCTCAACCAAGAACCTAGAAAGGCAGAGGGAAAATTATTTTTCCTCCCCTACAACTGTAAACTTCTAGAAGGAAAGGATGCTCACACATCGTTGTATATCCTCTTCTTCCAAGGCTTACAGAATGTAAGTGCTCAATACATATTCACTAGGTTGAATTGAAAAGCTGATTATTTAAAATTTCTGACTTGTTTTTCCATGTTTCCATTTGTAACATTCCTTTCAGCCACATCTCTACTTTAATTTCAATTACTAAAAACTCTTTTGTTATCATAATCTTAATATTTGATATGAGACTTTAAGTCAGTTTTCTGAGACTTTGCTCTAGTCATTCTTTTCCTCCCTGACTGGGGAAGTCAACATTAAAGATATTTAAGAAAGCACCCTGGGATCATGTGCGTTCACCAGTTGAGTGCTTAGGATAACTTGCACATTTACTCCATTCCTCTAAATGAGTCTCTGGTTTGGAACTGTGACTGTGATTCATCTGAACAAACAATGATGCCAATCTCTTTGTAAACTCAATTGATTTTTCTGTTCAATTAAGGTCCATTTTCTAGACATACAGACAGTTATATGCATGCACAGACCCACACCCACATATACTATCTTACACACAAAATGCATATAATCCTGTCCTTGGAGAGTTAGGTAAATGTAAACCAAATGTCCAATTTTCCAATCTATGTGTAATCATGCTTTGCCCATAATCTCTATAAATTCCCAGCTCATTTCCCTTTGGCTCTTCCTGTCTCTGCTCTTGCATCTGTATAGGTAATTAATTCGGAAAAATTGATGATGGATTTCTGTAGTCAAAGCGTATTTTGCAACTTAAACTCCAATTATAACACAAGCTTTGCCTGGGATTCACATGTTAACGGGTTGCCATATTTAACTAAGGATATTCCATATTGTAGGTACTGCTGATCTCACTTATAATCTTGTTTCTCATGTCAAAGAAAAATATCGATATGTCCATGAAATCACTCACCGCTATGTGTATTGCTCAAGTAACTGTCCTTATAAGCCTCCTTTTTGAGTAAGACCAAAATGAAAGCATTACAGGAAAAGTCCTTAACAATTTTCAACTTTTATTTTTCTTAGTTTTACAAATTAGAGTGTAACTATTTAGAGTAAAAAATGAGTTTTTTTTTTAAAGAAAAGCTTCTGCTTTTTTTTTTGTTGTTACAAAATCTAAGAAAATTTCTGTACCACCTGTAATACACAAAATAGAACAAATGTACTTGAGCTACCATTTACCAGAAGCAGATTCAGTGAAATACTGTATTTTTTCCTTATCTGAAGAAGATATTAGATGCTGAACTTGGAACATAACGGTTTATATTATTAGTCTTGGTCCTTGGTCTTATTATTTTTTCAATTTAGATTCTTTCCCTGCTGATCTTGTTAAATCTTATGCTGTGGATCCTATCTATTCCCTAGTAACCCCTCAATTTTCATCTCTGACTACTCAGATTGCATATCCAATCACATCCGCAGCAGCTCTACTTGGAGGATCATTAGGTAACCTTACTGTCCAAAATAAAACTTTTTTTTATTTGAGGTAAGAAGAGACTTTATTCAAAACAATTATTGCAAGGAAGGTAGGAGGACTATTGCAATAGAGAGATTGCTCCAATCATACATAGGTCATAAGATCTGCAAGTATCTCCTAAACCAGTAACTTTAATACAGTGTGAGAGGTACTGGAATAGCACACACCTAAGAAAGAGGCCTAGGACAGAGATGAAGGGGTGGTTAATTCTGCTGCTAGAGAAAGGTACAGAGTGATGGGAACAAGTGAATTGTGTCTTGAAAAGCAAGAAGTCATCCTCAGAATTAACAGTGGCTTAATTGAGGGCTTACCCCAGCCCTGTTATGCTAAATTGCTTTCCGCATGATCTCCTTTATTCGTCACCAAACTGTAAGTTGGGTATCAATACATTTCTGCTGAATTTGGACTAAAGGGTCTTCTGAGCAAAGTGCAGAGACACTGAGGCAGGAGGATGGCAGCTTTGGGAGCCAGCAGAGGAGCAGGGAGGGGGAAACGCCGAAGCTGCAGAGGTTCCTTCTCAAGCTCTTCTTTAGCCAATGCTCCCTGAGTCGTTGACTCCAAAGGAATCGTGGGTACACTGCTCATTCATTTGTGTGTCTCTTCGAGGGTCTTCTGTGAGCCCCGCATTGTACTAGGTGCCAAGGCTACAACCAGTGGGCAAGACAGCATGGTCCCTACCACCCATCGTGGAGCTTATATTCTGGTTAGTTCCATCCCAGCATGGTAAAGACAAATAAGAGGGTGCTGGGAGCGACTCCTGGTTCTGCAGGATGAAGGGGGCTTACTGAAGGACCTCAAGCTCAGGGTAGCTGAGCACCATCAGGGACGCACAGGTGTTGACATTGTCGCCCTTCACAAAGGACGTGTCCACACCCCTGACCCTCTGCCGGCCCGAGATGGCAGGTCCCGCTGCCACCACTCCATGTCCAGGTCCACAACAAGGGCCTTCAGCGGGGCTTGCTCCTGTTTCCAGAGTGACAGGGTTTCCTCTGGTGGTCATGGTGCGGCCCCAAGCACCCATAATAAAACCTTTGATTCCTTCCAACACTTTTCTAAAAATATCATCTTCCCCTAGTGCTCCCCATTTCAGTTACTAGCACCATCATTCACTGGGTTGCACAGATCAAATAGCTGGCAGCCGTTTACAACTTTTTTCCCTCTCCCCTACCGCTTCCAAGGGTGGAAACTCCCTAGGGTGCAGGTCTGCAACCAAAATAGATTCCAAGCCCAAGTACTTTTCCTTACTCCATTATCACCATCCAGGTCCAAGCCGTCATCCTACTATCACCATGCAGGTCTAAGGCATCATCACCCGCCTGAGCTGCAGCAAGAGTAACGTGAATAGTATACTTACCAACGGACTCGGTCCCTTTCAATGTAGTCACCACACAGAGAAGTTTTTTGTTTTTTAATGTAAATCAATTCTTACTACTCTCTGTGTAAAACCCCTAAAGGTTTCCTATTGTACTTAGAACAAATTCCTGACTGTGGCCTATATTACCCTGAGGGGGCCTCTGCCTCCCTCTCAGCTGTCATATCCTACCACTCTCCCCTTCTGTCTGTTTCAAGCATACTGGTCTTCTGGCTTTTTCCTAAACATGCCAACCTTTCTCCTCAGAGATCGTCAATGAATGTTGTAATTACATTATTGTTCAGCAAATACTCATCCCCTGCCTCTCCCCAGAGTGGGTAGAATATACTTCCCCACTCTTGATCATGATTTTGGCCATGAGGCTTGTTTTAGCTAATGGGATGTTGGCAGACATAAGGAAAACAAAGACTCAATATGAGTTTGCAGCTTCTGGCTCTCCCTCTTCCTCTTCTGCCATTGCCAGAAGAAGAACTTTTCCTGGGTGGTCCCCAAATGAGAAGAAACGTGAAGCACAGTCGAACTAGCCAACTTGCAAAACTGCAGTGTGAAGCAGAGCTTCCTGAGCTGAAGGCAGAATCACCCTGGCTAACTCACAGATATATGAAGAGAATTAAGTTATTTGTCTTAAGTAACTGAGTTTTAGGGTAGTTTGTTATGCAGCATTTTTGTGGCAATGGTTGACTGACATAACTATTTTAAAATATAAATTTTAAAATTTTAAAATCCCACTGCTACTTCATTCAATCTCTATAGTCTTTATTTGTCCACTTATTTTTGTCTTTTGTGAATAAAAGCAGGAATGTTTTTGTTTTTTGGTCTTATTTCTTATATTCTCAGAACACAAAACAATGCTTCTCCATAGTAAGGACTCAGTAAATATTGTTAACTGGATGAATTAATGAACTAGGGAAATTCTAAGCACCCTTCCCTGATAGTTTTAGGGTGGCTATTTCTCCTTCACCTCTCACAAAGACATTTTCATTCTCCAAACTGTGAACAATGAAACACAGGAAGTAAATCTCTTCTGGAGAGATTTTTAGCCAAATGGTGTAAGAGAATGCTTCCTTTCAAGAGAGTCTTGAATGTTATTTTTGACTGCAATTGACATTTTGTAAGTTATCATTAAGGAAGAGTGGGAGTATGGTGGTCCTACAGGCACTGTGTTGATGTTTCCAACGTGGTGAGCCAATGTGTACAGAAAGAATAAGGAGGGGCAAGTTGTTAGAGGCAGAGGACTAGAGTCAACAATATAGCATTCTGAGTCTAGAAACATCCACCGTAACCAATACCACAGGCCTCAGAGCAATCTAAAGATTAAACTTGAAATTAATTTATTGAAACCCTACTCTATGACAGGCAACGTGCCAGGTTAATTTGATTTCATGTAACATAGCATACTATGAAGCAGGATTTGCAGAATGATATCATTCTCATTGTGTTGGTTAAAAAAATAATAAAGCCATAGAGAGTTTAAATAAGGATAAGGGGACTTATTAAGTAGAGCTTAGATAGGACTGAACAGCTTTCATTTCTAAAGCAACAGCTAATCTTTGTAATATTAATACCGGATCCAAGCACAAGTCAAAAACAAATCTTGTGTTAACATGCTGTAGAAAATACTATGCCAAATAAAGACAGGCTAATATTTTTAACCTAAAAGTACATTTAGTAAAAAGTCAGATTGGACTCTATTTTCAAGTTGATTCTAATTCAACAACTTATCCTTGTTTTCCTCCCTTTCCAGGTTTAGGTGTGCTACACATATTAAACAAATGAATAAACTTAAAAAAAAACTCAGACTCCTTATTATAAGGGTTATGTAGAACCTAAATGGATCTGGATGCATTGAATTGTTTTAACTGGGGTAGTAAATTAGAAAGTATGAAAGAGGAATCAAGAAGTTAATTGAGGTTGCAACCCGTGGAGAGTTGTAGTGAGTGATCTGAAAAGAAGAACCCTTCCCACTTTGTACTCTGGGTGGAGGCACTAGTATGTATAGAATAAAAATACCAGACAAGCACTGTTGGGGTACTAGGCCATATTTCAATGTCATCCTAATTCATGAAGCCAAAGAATGTCGGAACTGAAAAGGTCCGTTATGGAAAAACCAGTCTTATATTATGCTTTAATTTTACAGAGGAGGGAACACAGACCTAGATACTCTAAGGGGGTTACAAATTTCCTCCACCTTCCTGCTCTTAATCACATTGGTTCTGAGTGCTCAGAGTCTAACCTCACTTCTTATCCCAGAGGAAGGTAATTCTTCAGTATCAGTCAAGCAATTTTGAGAAATTAATTTATCTTCTGTGAGTCTCTCTATTACAGTATAGCATCCCCACAGCAAGCTGGAAAACATCCAATGGGTATTAGTCACTATAAAATGGACTTTCCTTTTGGACAGGTCTCTGCTTTTTGTCTTTTTCTCTTATATAATATCTTGCTTTGGGCATTATCACGTTTTGTTGCTATCTTTTAGTAAACACAAATCCCTTAGCTCCTAAATCATAGACTCCTTACTCATATGATCTTTTGTCCCCCCTTCACTGTGCAATATCACCTTTTTTCCTATGTCTTCTCTGGACCTGAATTCAGATAAACGTGGTCATCAATTAGGTATCCATACTCAAACGCTTACAGAGACAAGCAGGTAACATGTCCTATTTAAGTCCTGTTTAAGGGGACCATCTGCTTGACACTGAGCTTCAGATGATTTTTCTGCATGTGGGAACATAGGCCCAACATGGCAAATCTTCCAATTTTCAGTATTTTCCAGAAATTCAGATTTTTATGGAAATGTCACAATCTTTAAATGCAAATATTTACTTCAATTTTCTCTTTTGCAATACCAAGCGGACAAAATGAAATGTCTATGTACTGAACTCAGCCTCAAGATCCACCATTCTGCTAATTCCTGGTATAAGTCTTATTCTGATAACTTTCTACCTGTGGCTTTAAATTCTCTGGTCTCTATCATCATCTATAAAATAAAAATAATTACTATCTAAAAGATGGTATGCATATATCACAAAATGTGTATGTAATACATACTAAATAAATCTTAACTTGTGCATCTGATTATAAGTTACACACACTCTTTCCATTTATTCTTTTTTTATAAATTTATTTATTTTATTTTATTTATTTATTGTTTTTGGTTGTGTTGGGTCTTTGTTGCTGTGCGCGGGCTTTTCTCTGGTTGAAGCAAGTGGGGGCTACTCTTCGTTGCAGTGTGCGGGCTTCTCGCAGTGGCTTCTCTTGTTGCGGAGCACAGCTCTAGGAGTGTGGACTTCAGTAGTTGTGGCATGTGGGCTCAGTAGTTGTGGCCCACGGACTTAGTTGCTTCGCGGCATGTGGGATCTTCCCAGACCAGGGCTCGAACCCATGTCCCCTGCATCGGCAGGCAGATTCTTAACCACTGTGCCACTAGGGAAGCCCTTCATTTATTATTTCTCCTGACTTTCTACTTTGTATTCACATATTTTAATCTTTTAAAAATCATTCCAGTTCTTTCCCTCTTTTGTTTTAATGGTAGTCCAATAAATAACTTTTGTCCTCCTGTGGCTTGTTTTTTTTTTGCGGTACGCGGGCCTCTTCACTGTTGTGGCCTCTCCCGTTGCGGAGCACAGGCTCCGGACACGCAGGCTCAGCGGCCATGGCTCACGGGCCCAGCCGCTCCGCGGCATGTGGGATCTTCCCGGACCGGGGCACGAACCCGTGTCCCCTGCATCGGTAGGCGGGCTTTCAACCACTGCACCACCAGGGAAGCCCTGTGGCTTGTTTTTAATTGAGGTATAGTTTACATACAGTGAAAGGCATAGATCCTAAATGTAAAGGTTGATGAGTTTTGACAAAAGTTTGAACTTGTGTTATTCAAAACCCAATAAAGATGAAGATTGTTTCCTTCATACCAGAAAAATTTCTCATACACATCCCCAGTAAATTTCTGTGACATCACAGGTAAACACTTAATTTTGCCTATTTTTGATCTTCATATAAAGGTAATCAAACATTATGTACTTTTTGGTGAGTGTCTGCTGTTCCTAGTTTGCTGTAAGTTTTTATCATGAATGGGTGCTCAATTTTGTCAAGTACTTTCCCACATCTATTAAGATATCATATGAATTTTTCTCTTTCTTTCTATTAATGTGATGAGTATTTGTACTCATTTTTTAAAATAATAAACCAACATTTTGTTACTGGGATGAACCTTGCTATGTCTTGTCATATTATCCTTTTTATATATTGTTGTATGTGTTTTGCTAGTGCTTTGTTAAGGATTTTTGCATATCTTTTCATGAGAGATAGTGTTCTGTAGCTTTTCTTTTCTTGGAGTATACTTGACTGATTTTGGTATCGGGATTATTCTGGTCTCATAAAATGAAGTGGGGAGTGATCTTCCCTCTTATATCTTCTGAAAAATTTGTATAAGATTGGTACTATTGTTTTAACTTTGGTTAGAATCTATCAGAGAAAACACTTTGGCCTGGTGAGAAATTTAAATTTTGAAATTCTTTTATTTTTAAACAAATCTACTTCTATTTATATGTTCTATTTTTTTTCCACCAGTCTAATTTTATCTAAACTAATCATGGAAGATGACATATGCTTATTTGTAAGTATTTTGATGTGGGTCTGCAAGATTCTGAGGGCGTATCACAGACTATTTAAGGCATGGATAACCAACAGTTTAAATGAACATAAATGCTAAGACCAACACTTCCCAATAATTGTCTTTCATCATGATCATTATAGGAAGTTGTCTACTAATTCTGACAACGTGATCCCAATACCAGTTTGAGATGCTGCCTCAGTATTTCACTGTTCTTAAATGTGTATATGCAACCCGATTGAATTTTCCTTGTTTTAGTGATTAGTGCCCTTCAATGAATTTTACTAAATTATCTAAGTTATCAGACTTATTCATATACCTTTTTTAGTATCAATAATATTTCTTTATTATCGTTTTATTGCTTGGAGGCTCTACAGCAACATTCTCTTTTTCATTGTTGATCTTATTTGTGTTTTTCTTTTTTCTTGATCAATTTTGTTAGATATTTTTCATTTTTATTCAACTTTTCAAAAAAGCAACTTTGGGTCTTAATTTTTTCCATCATTTGTTCTTTATTTTATTGATTTTCAGTCTTACCGTTATTGTTTCCTTTCACTTACTTTTGGTTTAAATTATTCTTCCTTTTCTTTCTTTTTAAGGTTAGGCTGAGGACGTTAATTTCAGACCTCTTCTTTTTTTCAAATATAAACATTTAAATACATAAATCTTATCAGATCGTGGTTTTAGCTGTTTTTCACTAATTCTGATTAAGTTGTATTTTCATTACCATTCATTTAAAAACATTTTCTAATTTCCTTGTGGATTTTTCTTTGATTCACAGAGTGCTGGATCCCACCTGATGAGTTCCTGATTTTGTAGATCAGGTTGGTGTCAGAGAATCAGCATTTCCAACGAGTTCCCAGGTGATGCTAAGGCTGCTGTTCTGAGGACCAGATTGGAGGGACCACTGCTCTCAGGCACAGTTCTTATTCTCAAGGGGTGGCCTTTCTGAAGATTCTTCACTCTAGCAGTTTGGAAATCCGATTTCTTCCAGCATCTGGCTACTTCCAGAATCTCTGTTCTGCTCTCATTCTCCCAACAATTATTCTCTGCCTGGTATGTGGAGTCAAGCCTTGTACATCATTGCCATGTGTTTGTTTAGTCAGATATCTGGAGGGGCCACTATGCAGATTTCTGAGGCTCCTCTGTGCAACTCCCTCATCTCTGCTACCCTGTGCCATGGAATACAGCAGCCTCAGCAGCAACAAAATAGAATCGCTGTTTTCTTTGGCCGGCAGGTTTGCTGCCTTCTTTGGAGCCTCTTCATCCCTGTGCAGCAGTTTGAGACGTTCCCAGGCAGAAAACCAGAGTAAATGTGGGACTCAGCTCAGGAGTTATCGTTCTTTCAGGAATTATAGTTATATGCTGTGTTTTTTCCAAAGCCTGAAAAGAGTTGTTCCATATATTTTATCCTATTTTGTTGATTTTTATGTCAGGAAGATAAACCTGATATTCATTACTCTGCTGTGTCCAGAACTGACTGTGTACATACATCATTCCTGCAATCCCTTACCCTCAAATGAATGAAAGATGTTCTCTCAAATAGCTAGTTGCTTTTCCTTTCTTCCACTTCTCATTTTCCACTCTCCAACTCCTGCTCCAATTGTAAAAGACACAGCACAATATTCAATACTTGGAACTCAACTAAAAGGGACCATCAATGAACTAGAAGTAATTCTCTAAGTAACACTTCGATTGAAACAAGGTAAATGGCAACAAACCTGATGCAAAGAAATCTGTTTTTCGATTGTTGATTCATTTTAAATTCATTCATTCAATCGCTTATATTTATTGAACATTGACTTTTTGTCAAACATTGTGCTAAAGATTGGGAATTAAACAATGAGTAAGAGAGACATAATTTTTTTTATTACAGTTTTAAGAGAGAAAGTCTGAAAGAAAAATCTCACGGTGAAAAAAAGAACATTCCAACTGCCTAGATGCCAAGAGTTCTCTTTGGTTGGTGTCTGTCTTCGTGAATTCACCATGGTTTAGGATCCAGAAAAATAATCATGTCTTAGTTCTAGATATAATCAAATCCTAGGCAACTTAATTCACGATAACTGAACTCACCGAGAGTAAAGTACTTTAATCAGAATAGCAATCTCTTAATTTATACTAAGGTCTCTAACTACCCCAGTGTCTGCTCTTACACCCTCAGACCAAGGCATTCTTTCATTTTACACAAGTCTATTATAATCAGCAATTGCTTTGTGAGAATGAAATCAGCACAAAGATTAAATGATAAGAATGGTTTCTGGCACCAGTCTCTGGTAATCTAATACTTCACCTCCACAGTAATAATAGCTAATATTTATTCAGCCATTACTTTCTCACAGCATTTCAGTGTGGTACATACAGTTATAATCCCTGTTTTACAAATAGAGATACTGTGTCACAGAAAGATTGAGTACCTAGTAAGTGGCAGAGCTGGGATTCAAACACATGGAGTCTGGCGCAAGACCCCAAGTCCTCAACTGCTCTGCTACAGGGCAATACAGAGTCCAATATATCAAGATCTGATATATTGATTCTTGGGATGGGCAGTACCTGTATTGAGGACACATTTCTTTCTTTCTACTTTTCTGTGTTTCAGTGGCTGGCTACTGTCTCTTTGACTAAGATATTATTTTTTTAGATATGATAATGAATTCAATAAAGTTTCAGTAAAGTTTTTCAGGTAGTTTTAATCTCCTTAATCCATTATTATGGATCTCCTCAATGCATTATTGTTCATTTATAGGGTGATCTCAGTCTGGAGCACTGTGGGTGGTGTCTGCATTCAGAAATATTATATTTGGCTTTAGCATCTTAAAAAATTTAATTTATTATGCGTTTAATATGGCAAGATTTCACATTAAAAAAAATCAAATTTTCATGGATTCTCTTGAAAAAAAATCATAAAATTTAGAATTAATGGACCCACGTTTCACATAGTTCCAATCTGCTAGAGCAGTCCAGGCCACTGTATTCGTTAGCATCACCTGTTAACAACTTCAGGCATTTTCCTTAGCAATCTTTAATATGTAGCTTAACTTGAAGGAAAATAATTTCTGATATCATTTCATCAAACTGTATATAGCTCTAACATTACTTTTAATAGGGTTGTCTATAAATGGAGTGATTATTTATATTTCTTCTTTTTTCAAATTTAGTTTTTGTTTTATACTGGAGTATAAATTTACAATGTTGTGTTAGTTTCAGGTGTATAGCAAAGTGATTCAGTTATACATATATCCATTCTTTTTCCCACAGAGGTTATTACATAATTTTTTTAATATAAATTTATTTTATTTATTTTTGGCTGTGTTGGGTCTTTGTTGCTGCACACAGGCTTTCTCTAGTTGCGGGGAGTCGGGTCTACTCTTTGTTGTAGTGCACGGGCTGCTCACTGCGGTGGCTTCTCTTGTTGCGGAGCACGGGCTCTAGCTGTGTGGGCTTCAGTAGTTGTGGTGCGTGGGCTCAGTAGTTATGGCTTGCGGGTTCTAGAGCACAGGCTCAGTAGTTGTGGCACACGGGCTTAGTTGCTCGCGGCGTGGGGAATCTTCCCAGACTAGGGCTCAAACCCTTGTCCCCTGCATTGGCAGGTGGATTCTTAACCACTGCACCCAAAATTATTCCCCAAACAGAGCATTTTGATTAAATACCCACAAAAAGTGTATGCCCTGGAAAATACTGGGAATTATTATTTTTAAAATTTGGCCAGTCTAATGTTTAAGAAGGTACTTGACTTTGTTGTTTTATTCAGCATTTCTCTGGTATCTAGTAAGTCTGATTATAATAATTGTTTAACTGTGTAATAGTGTGATTTATAATAAGAAATATATATTTGGCCTTTGTCCCCATTTCTGGCTCAGAGGTCCTAAAACCCTTGAATTTACTAAGTGAGAATGGTAAAGATGTCTGTCTTTTTTGAACATAAACGAGGTGAATTTTGGACCCCACTGAAGGATGGGCGGCTGGCTGCCAGGATAACCAACCATTTGTTTTAAGGGTTGGACCTTTCAGTCTCCTGGCCTCCACCACCTCCAGGGAGGGGAGAGGGGCTGGAGACTGAGTTCAGTCACAATGAATCATTCATACCTATGTAAGAAAGCCTCCAGAAAATCTTTAAAGGATGAGGTTCAGAGAGCATCTGCATTGGTGGACACTTGGCAATGTGGGGAGAGTTGAGCACTCTGAGAGGGCATGGAAACTGTGCCCTTTCCCCATACTTTTCCCTATACTCTCTTCTACCTGGCTGATCCTGAGTTATAACCTTTTATAATAAACCAGTCATTTAGTAAGTAAAATTGTTTCTCTGAGCACTCTAAAAAATTAATCAAGCCCAAGAAGGGGGTTGTGGGAACCTCTGATTTACAGGCTGTTCATCAAAAGGATAGGAGACACCCTGGGTTTGTATCTGGAGCCTGAAGTGAGAGGTCAGTGGAGTCTCGTAGGACTAAACCCTTAACCTGTGGAATCCAATGCTATCTCTGGGTAGATGTGTCAGAATTGAGTTAAAATGTTAGGACACCCAGCTGGTATCTGCCTGGAGCATTGCTTGGTGGTGTGCGGGCAACTCCCCCTCCCCCATATGTTGGAACTGTGATCAGTAGACAAGTACTCTAAGAATTTACCCCAAAACTTAGCAGCTAAAAACCTTTATTAACTCGGACAGTTTTAAGAGTCAAGAATCTGAAAGTTGTGTCTCAAGATCTCTCATAAGATTTCAGTCAAGCTATTGGCCAGGGCTGTAATCTCTGAAAGGGGTGGGTGTCATCTGCTTCTGAGCTCACCCATTTGGCCACTGGCTGAAGCCTTCAATTTATCATCATGTGGGCCTTTCTAGAGGGCTGCTCACAACATGACTTACCCCAGAGCAAGACAGAAGATACAGCCTTTTTATAACCTAATGTTGCAAATGACACACCATCACTTCTGCCATTATTTGTTAGAAGGAAGTCACTAAGTTGAACCTACTGCTGTTCGTTAGAAGAGTGTCACCAGACCTGTCAACACACAAGGGGGAGGTGGGATTAAGCTTTCACCTATTGAAAGGAGGAGCATCAAAGAATCTGTGGACATATTTTTAACACTTCAACAGTGAGCTCCTTTAATCTTTCTGTGAATTGCCTGTTTATAAGAACAATTTTTTTTTGAATTGTAGTTTTAAGGCTCTGTTACATGTGAAAAATCTACAAGCTCTAAGCCACTAGATTGGAGTAGCAATAGAGTCACATTTTTAAATATATTTCTCCCATCAATCACTTGAGTAAATGCCTATATTTATCAGGAAATCTAATACCACCTCTCCCTCTTTCCTTTACTTCCTTCCTTCTTTGTAAAAACAAAGCAGTCCTGCTTACAGAGAATACTGGGAAGGAAATTTTGCAAATGTGAACAGCTTACTTGCAGTTCTAGTTTTTTAGCTGCCCTTGTTCTATGGCTCTCACAAGGTTTCAATCTCAAAAACTGGAACCACAAAGTTGGATCTGTGCCCACTGCCCTAACAAGCAAGTGCAGATAAGTCCTCCCTCACAGACTACAGGTTTTTCTGTAGAACCCTAGTGAGAAACATGCAACCTGCAAACTTCCTCCCAGTTGGACTCGAATCACCTTTGGCAACCCGGGTAGCCTTTCAGTCCAAGATGGCACTTTTATTCACTGAGAAATTCTATAACATTAAATCTCAAGGGGAAGATGTGCACTGAGACCCCTGAGCTTCCCAGGAGGTTCCCAGATCCAGGTGCAAACTCACCCACCTCTACTACCAGAACACAGTGGGTATTAAAGGAGGTGGCTTTTTTCCAAGGGAAAAAAGGTACTGGTTTGTTCTTCCCCAAGGAAAATTAGTCCAAGTTCATCTGCTTCATATTATTGGTGTCTGAGTCTACTTGGGCTGTCATAACAAAATACCATAGACTGGGCCACTTAAGCAACAGAAATTCATTTTCTCAGAGTTCTGGAAGCTAGAAGTTCAAAATCAAAGTGTTGGTAAATTCTGTTTCTGGTGAGGACACTCATCCTGATTTGTAAACAGCTACCTTCTCTCTGTGTCCTCGTGACCTTTCCTCTCCGTGCCTGCAGAGTGAGAGAGCGCTGGTGTCTCTTTCTCTTCTTATAAGGACACCAGCCCTATGGGATTAGGGCCCTACTCTTATTACCTCATTTAACCTCATTTAGATGATTCCCTAAATGCCCTGTTTGAATACAGTCACATTGGGGGTTAGAGCTTCAATTTATTAATTTGGGGAAGACACCATTCAGTCCATAACAATTGGTACTGGTGTTTTGATACATATGAGGCTAATATGTTCTCCAAATCATAAAGAAAGATGGTTGATAGTGGTAAATTAAAATTACATTCACAAAGTCTTTACTAAGTTTAAAAAGGAAACATTCCCAAATCTACTTAATAAACTATCTATTAAGTATCAATTAAGGAAAATTTTTCCAAAGATTATGTAAGTGATTGTATTATAATTCTAAGCCATTATTGTTGCTAACATTCATAAAATGGCAATAATAATACCTAGTTCTCAGAGTTATTAAGATTTTCCTCAGCTTGCCTTAATAGATTTAATTGCTTCTCTCCCATAGCACCACTGTGCTTTATGCATAGCTCTATTCAAGGAACGATACTTTATATTACAATTGCTTTTCCCATTCAACTCAAGTTCTTTGAAAACCAGAACTGTGCCTTCTCATCTCTGAATAGTAGACTTTTAATTCAGTGTCTTGCATACTCTAGGTGCCCAATAAACATTTACTGTATCAAAGAACTAATTAGCCTCAATTCAGCGTGCTTGTTAAACATGAGCCAAACATAAATGGTAAGAAATACTGATCAGCAAATGTATTAGTATGTTTGTATCTTTTTTAACATTAGTAATTTAAATATTTTAAACCTTTGTTAAAAATCAAGATTTGTCATTCCATAATATTCTCTGAAAATTACCACAGATTAATTCGAATCGCTCACATAATGCATTTCAAAGGAGAAACCAGATTTCAGGCTTTTATTTTGGGTATTAGTAATATTTGAGGCAAACTCCAGAGTCTTAAACCAATAAATGATTGCTCTTTGTAACACTTTTTAAATGCTCTGAATTGAAGGATATTCTAATTATTTCCTGTATTCAGCATACAAATGTAAACTCTTTTTTAATATTTACTGATAATATCTATAACCCAGTCAGACCTGAAGACTGACAACCAACTTAAATTTTTCACAAGTAATAATTCTAGCAATTTCATGTGTGAATAGTTGAGGAAGTGAGAAAAGAAGAGGTGATTCCAATTCTGTCGAGAACAATCCAACCAAGAGGATAATTTTAGCCTGAATCATACACACCCCAAGTGGTAGGGCCTGCAGGGTGATGGAGCTGACTTTTATTGACCATGTGTAATGGACTTGGAACATTATCTCTGTTACTACATTAATTTTCATGATAATCACATTAGGTATGGATTCTATCCATTTAGGTTAGTTAGGAAATTATATTACATGACAAGAATTCTCTCTCTTAGAGCTTTTGAGCCTTCCCGAAAGGAAGGGAATATTGGCTGGGAGCTTTTATAACCAGTATGAACCAAGTCTTGAGCACCCACTGTTACAGTTTTCTGTTTACATCAGTCATAAGATGGGACATACCAACAGTCTGACACTTTACTCAGCCTCTCTCTTTTAGACATACATACCACGTTCCTGAATTATTTTTCTCCCCCATTTAGTGCATACACAGAAAGCATGTCTTTTATCTCTATAATCTTCCAGGTAGCTCTACACTGAAAAACTATTTACCAAATGTCAAACTGTGTATGATTTAATTGTTCTTGACTCCATATCATTCTCTATTTCCCCCTGTGCTGACAGGGTTAGACACATACAAACTATATTTCTGAGATGCTTTGCCAAGCTAGTGGCTTCAGTGCCAACTTTCTCTTAAGTTCTCACATTGAGAAATACGGGCAGAAGTTGGGAAAGTGGGAGGAGCTGAGAGATTTGCAAATGCTGACCCAGCACTGTTGGAGTGCACACTTCAGGGTTTTCACCTGGAATAGTTGTAACAGTAGTGGAAGGCTGAAGAAGTTTCTCCAACAGCTGAGAAGCCGTTGCTGGCTCATGGGTTTCAGCACAAGCACGGTAGCAGCTTCTTGGTATTCTGCTTATGTTTCTCCATTCTTTTTAACACACTTGTAAACAATTCGCTGCATCAAATCTTGCTTGGCTTGAACGATCTAAAGTGGTGTTTAATATCCTGACTGGAAACATATGGTATCACCTTTTCTTATCCATTCCATTTCATATTTACTAAGAGAGCTCCAAATTTCAAAATTATTGTCTTTGACACGTTAAAATTTGAAGAGTAAATTTCTAGTAATAAGCATAACATATATCTCTATAAGACACTATTTTTTCAAGAAAAACTCTGCTAGTGCTTCCAGAGCACATGAAAATTCTTGTCACTGGATTAAAACTATTTTCTTTCTTTATAAACTGTGAAATAGATGTAGTTTAGGCCTGTGAGATTTGAACCCAAGTCATTTAAATGCTTGCAAATAGATTAAGCACATACAGTTATATAATTTTAAAAGAATACTGAACTGGGAGAACAGAGTTTCAAGCCTAATATTGCATGAAGTATGGAAATTAATTTATTCTCTTTTGCACTTAGAGTCCTTGGCAGTAAAATGAGTCCTTGCATGGATGAATTCTAAGGTCCATGTTAGGCTCTATATTTTTTATTTTGTTCTATTTTAATGTTAATTGAAAAGGTATATCTGAGTTATTAATACAGCCAACAAGGTCTGTTCTTGGTTCTACTTCATGCTAACATATGTTTTTGAGCAAGTGCATTTATATCTGAGTCTTGTCTTCTTTATTTACATAATGAGACAATTGAAATAGAGGGTATCTATGATTCTTACCTACACTAAAGTCATCCGTTTTTTTTTTTGCGGTACGCGGGCCTCTCACTGTTGTGGCCTCTCCCGTTGCGGAGCACAGGCTCCGGACGCGCAGGCTCAGCGGCCATGGCTCACGGGCCCAGCCGCTCCGCGGCATGTGGGATCTTCCCCGACTGGGGCACGAACCCGTGTCCCCTGCATCGGCAGGCGGACTCTCAACCACTGCGCCACCAGGGAAGCCCTAAAGTCATCTTTGATTCCAGTTTGTTCTTTGTTTTGAGTAATAGTTAAATCATCACATGGCTCTACACCTCAGTTTTCTTATTAATAAAACTAAAATAATATTTTCTCTTCTGCTGACCATAGTGGAATCAGATATCAGACATGAAAATGCTTTGTATAAAGCACCAAAACACATTATAACTCTATTATTTCATATAGCAGGTGAATGTATATTTGAGGGTGTTTATATATTCATATGCACACATTTTATTAAAGTATCTTTGTTTCACACTTTCTTTGAAGTTGAGCGATTTTTTAAAAAATTTTTGGTTGCTTTGGATCCTCATTACTGAGCATGGGCTTTCTTTGTTGCGGTGTGCGGGCTTCTCATTGCAGTGGCTTCTCTTGTTGCAGAGCATGAGCTCTAGGCACAGAGGCTCAGTAGTTGCAGCACGCGGGCTCAGTAGTTGTGGTGCACGGGCTTAGCTGCTCTGTGGCATGTGGGATCTTCCCGGACCAGGGATCGAACTCATGTCCCCTGCATTGGTAGGCAGATTCTTAACCACTGTACCACCAGGGAAGTCCCATGAAGTTGAGCAATTACTAGTAGCAGCCTTCCTTATATGGATTTGTCACTTTATCTCATTTAGAGTTAATAATAGCCACGGCTACCAAGTGAAGAAATTTGGCCTTTTATCTAGGACACAGGTATCTGGCCAACCCCCAACCAGCCAGCTATTCAAATACTGTTTAATTAATTAAAAGCTTGGAGCCACCTATTAGCTGGATGACTAATTAGACATGATTACGTAAATCCTACAAAAGCTTAGACGGCCATTCTAAACTTTTTTTTGGAGAATCAAAAGAGTACTGCCAGTAATAGAATCCTAGAGCTGAAATGGGATCTCTGCTTCTGGGCTTTTCCTAAACCATTCAAAATTGTTATCTCTTCCTTGCTCAAAACTTTTAGAGAGGTTATTTCATAACCCATGACACCTACATTCATTATTTAAAAGATTCTGTGACAAAAAAATACATCTGTTCCACTCTTTAGACATGTTTTCTATTTCCATGAGCAATCTTAAGATAGGAAAGAACTTTAGAAGATAGACACTCATTGGAATAAAAATAATAGCTCTGGAATTCAGTTTAACCGTATCCTCCACTAACTTTTTTGAGATTTTCTACCTTTTGCTATAAACAGCTCTGTTCTACATGGTGCCCTTTTGCCACATCTTGATTGTCCAAAGATTCTCATTCAAGTTTGGATTCCACTCTTCTGGCCAGTTTTAATTATTTCTGAGTTATTTGTTGTCCAAACAAAACAGGTTCTCTATCTTACTCTTTTCCCCTTAATTGAAAATGGGGTTTTCAGTAAATCAGATAAACTGATTGATTATAACAAGCTCTGTAGTATGTTATTTCCTCACAGATTACCATATGAGTGGTGATAAACTGGCTCAGAGTCAAGTACCTGTGTGTAATCCAAGATCTAGAACCTCAGCTCTGCTATTTTTTTCATGCAGGCCCTGGGGAAAACTGGCTCTTACCAGCACAGATGTGTATGATAATTACACCAGTAAGCCAATTTAATCATTAAAATGTGAAGAGTAAATTTCTAGTAATAAGAATACAACACATCTGTACAAGACAGTATTTTTTTAAAAAGTTAAAATTCTCCTAAACCTACGTCTAATGAAAACTGAGAATGCATTATTATTATCAGAAATCTGAGGCTCAGACACATCAAGTAATTTATCCAAGATCTTTACTAGGAAGTGGCCAGGATCTTTACTATGACGTAGATCTCTGTGGCTACCAAACTCATGCTCTTAACCCCTATACTTATATCTGCTACCCTTTTAGTGAAGTCATCTGTGCTAAAGCTAAAAGTCAGAAAAGTTCATATAATAAAATGTCTTGAGTGTGGTCACTAGAAGTCAGGATGGGGTTGGGGGGAGGGGGAATTGGAGGTAGGCAGTACAAACTTCCAGTTACAAGATAAATAAGACTAGGGATGTAATGAACAGCATGATGACTATAGTTAACACAGGTATATAATGTATATTAACGTTAAGAGAGTAAATCCTGACTTCTAATCACAAAAAAGAAAAATTTGTTTTTTTTTTTTGCTTTCTCTTTTTATTGTATCTATGAGATGATGGATGCTGGCTAAACCTATTGCAAGAATCATTTCACAATATATGTAAGTCATTATGCTGTACACCTTAAACTTATACAGTGATGTATGTCAATTATATCTCAATAACACTGGAAAAATTCGATTTAAAAAAGATTTCCTAGGGAATTCCCTGGCTGTCCAGTGGTTAGGACTCCACGTGCTTCCACTGCAGAGAGTATGGGTTTGATATCTGGTCGGGGAAATAAGATCCCACATGCTGCGTGGTGCAGCAAAAAATAAACAAAAAACCAACAACTTCCGAATATGAAGAGAGGCTATGAATGAACTAGACAAAAAATTGATACATTTGTCTGTTATACCTCCTTCAAAAACAGGGTTTTCTATCAGAATACATGTTTTAACACTGTTTAGCTTCTGATAACACCTCAACCACAGATTAAATAATGTTCATTTGATTGAAGAGAATATTCATTCTTTTATTATCAAGTGTAATGTACCATCCTCCCTGTTGATTTTTCATGTTAATTTAAATATGTAAGGAAATATACCTTTTCTATTTATTTTGGTTGAGCTGTATACTTAGAGATGATTGAAAGAACATTCTATTTTCTGCCATCAAAACACATTTTACACATAGGGAAAGATAGGGATTGTACAGATAAGTAACCATCTTTCTTCTATGAAGATTTCCTATTGGTTCAGAAAAGGACAGATGCATGCTCAGAGTTTTTCAAAGTATAATTTTCAAAAAACTGCTATTATGAATCTCATACAAATATATAGTGGGCAAGTGTCAAAGATTGACTTATTAATGAGGAACTCAGCAGAATTGTAAAACTGGCCCAAAAGAGGATAGGGAAGACTGCTATATATAGTTAGTGAATTAAAGACAGAAGGCTGAAATAAAACTAAGTTAGATGTAAAATTGGTTGATGTCCTACAGTGCAATAAAACTATAACCTTTTGAGTTATCTTTCTACTTGCATCTTTCCTTTTTCTTAAAACACAACTTAAACCTAAATTTCACAGAGTCTGGGCCTAATCAGTAGTAAATAGTAAGTTTAAAAAATTGCATTCTGCCAGGGGACTGGATTATCTTTGGGAAGAACTATTAGACAAGGCTCCATTATATCACTGAAAGGACATGCAGTCATTAGTTTGCCTAATTTTCACTTTGAGATAATTTTTTACCTACTTTCTACCCTGTAAAGAAAGATAGCCAGTTCCTTGTCTAATACTATATGTCAACACTACTCTGACCATCATACTGACAGAGCTGAGAATCATCATTTTAAAAATCAGGCAATTTGGTAGATGCAAAATAAAATCTCATTTCAATTTACCTATACAATATCTGGTTACTAGTTTTTTTTTAAACATGGTTTTGTTATTTTCTTTTCAAATTGTTACTTGCTTACTTTTCTATTTAGATATTAGTGCCCATGTTTTTGATTCCTTTCAGCTTTTAATATCTGAGAGATATTTAATTCTTACACATCAAAGAGCTTGTCATAAATAGTATTAATAGAATATTTTATGTGAGGAATAATAACATCCTAAATGAGGTTCATTTGTGCGAACTTGAAACTCAGCATAAGATTATGCTAGTAAAGAATGTTTCCTCTTGTTCCATTAAACTCCTCTATTAAAAATTGTTTTATATGAAAACTACATATACAAATAATGTTAATAAGGGTGGAGAACCAAAACTATAGGAAATGCAGGGATATTTGTAAATGCAACATTCTTTGCAAATTGGCTGCAGCCATCATATTAATAAGCAAGCAGTATAGCTTTAGGGGATTCTATTTTGAACAACTTAGAATAACTGGGCAAGTTTCCATGATAGTTTAAATGATTTTTTGTGATGTGCTTGTAAAATAAAGTCAAGAACTGAAACTGAAGTACACCCTAAATATGGTTTTATTTACGCTGCATGTAAAGTGTGTATGTATATGTGAGATATATATATATACACACATACATGTAAAACAAAATATGTCATTACTACTTACGACTTTCAGTATTTTAAAGGTTTTCTCTGGTACCACTACCACAGATCCATTTAAAAGATGACTGTATTTTTTAAAAAAATTATCCTATCTTCCAGGAGTAGAAAAAAGGTAACTGAATTAAAGCACTGGCTATTGTAATAAATTGACTAATTTCTAACAGTTAGGGATATATATATATATATATATATATATATATGGCTTATATATTTATGTACAATTACAAACAATAAACAACAAATTTTAGATAATAATGTTATATAAAATACATATATGTGTATACAGTATAGAGGACTAGAGAAGAGTTATGCTAGTAAACTTTGGAAAAATGATTTTTTTGAGCTCTGTATAATTCTGCATAAATCAGGACATATAAAAATTATAGAAACCTTTGAGATCACTTTTTTTGCTTGCTTTTGTTGAGGGTGGAGGGTGTGCTCCCAAAGAAAGTCTGAGCCTTTCGTGTTTCTAGTGGTCCAGAGATCCCCTGTCCTGAAGTGGTATTCAGAGTGAAGCCACAGTTTCTTTTCCCTCCCTCCCTCTGCTACGGAAGCCCAAGATTAGAAGCGCAGCAGGCAGGGCCTGGGGCGGGCAGGAGTTGGGGCGAGCGGGCGGGGGCAGAAGAGAGGGGAGTCGGAGGAGGGGAGTGGAAACGGAATCCTAGAAAAAATGTCTTGGGAAGTTTCTGCAGGGCCTCGCCCTTGGACAGCGCTTTCCCACGGCGTCGCGGGGCAGGGGAGTTCCTCCCGCGCTGCTCGCTGCCGCCCGCACCCGCGTGCGCTCGCCCAACTCTGCCGGGGCTGCCGTGGGCCTGGGTTCGAGATCACGTGAGACTAGGTGATGTCAGCCAGCCCCTCGACCTGCACACTTCAGTTCCCTGAAGTCCTCGCGGCGCGTCCTTTCTCAATTTACTACTCGAGGGGCGAGAGCCAACAGTTGGCTCTTCGTTCAAACGCCCGTGGTCTAAAAGGGCCAGTAAGTGCCAAAGATGCGGCGGGGTCGGGACCCCAAACCCTGGCTGGTTCCTGTGCCAGTGCTGTGATCATTCAGCCCTGGAGCCCTTTGGTCCTTCAGGTCCTCCAGCTTTTGGAAGATGACCTTGAAGAGTAGAGGGACGGAGTTGGGGGAAACTCGGGGCTCAGATTCCTCAGGGGTCTGGGAGTCTCCCTCGATCCAGCCTCCAGCTTCGCTCCTCGATGTATGTTACAGCACTGACACCCCGGGCGGGGGATTTTTGTGTCGAATCGCTGGGCAAAGACTTCTTGGCCCTCACTCCTGCTTGCCTCCGTCAGATTACTTTTCACAGACTGGAGCTGGATGGGAGGTGGAGGTATTTACTTTTAAATCTTTTATGTGTGTTCACTTCACCCTGTGTGGTTGGGCGTGGAGAGCGGAAGAGGGGGGTTTCCAAAGCGAGTGAAATTCCCATTCCGTGGGTATTACCATGCCTGTGGGGTGGCAGCTCTTTTAGCAAGTCTGCAAATAACTATAGAACACAATAGAGTCCTCCTCCCTTCCTCTCGTTCTCTCTCTCTCTTTTTTTTTTTTTTCTTTTCCTTTTCCTGCCTCCAGACGCCTCCTTCGAGGCTGAAGCTGGGCAGGTCTCCAAAGGTGCAGCAGCCACAGCAATCCCGCAGTTCAAAGTTAAGCAACAGTTGCACAACTTCCAGCAGCTCCCTTCAGACGGATACTAATGAGCTGAAAGCCAGGAGCATCTGAGGAGGTGAAGAGGAAGCTTCCAGGTCTCTTCCCTTCACCCTAGAAATCCAGATATCTCCCCCATCCCCAGAGAACTTTGAGATACCGTCCTTGCAGTTCGCTGGCCTGGCGGGCCATGGCTCCCTTTGGAAGGAACTTGCTGAAGACTCGGCATAAAAACAGGTAAAGTCCAGCGTGTGTGTATTCGGGAGCTTCTGTTGTGAAAGTATGTGTTTTGTTGCAGTTAGATTCTGATGAAAATTGCTCCTGGGGAACAAAGCTCTAGGGAGTTAGGGCTAGCGTGTACACTCAACTGGTGAGGATATTGTTCCAGTAACAATGATTGCAGTGACCAGTTCAAGGATCTCTGAAAATAAAGGATGATTATTTTGACTCCTTTTTTCTCCCTTTGGCCACTTCTGGTTTCCACCACTAGCATCACCTTCTTCTTGTTTGTTGCCTCGCCTATTTGAGAGTAGTGGGATGGCAAGTTTTATTTTGCTTTAGACAGAATTTTAGTATATTATAGGAAGAGTTAACATTTTGATGAAGATATAACTAGAATTTATTAGCCACTAATTAGAACAGAAAAACAGAGCTGCTGATACAATCCGGAAACAATGCTTTGGCTCCCTTTTTGAGTGGGGCATTCCTAAAACCTGGAAAGTTCCCAAAGTGAAAATACTCTGTAGAGAAACTTTTTGTGAACTCATTCTTTCAAAAATCTTTGAGAAATTTAGGTGATTTTAGGCATTAAAAAAGGATTCAAACAGCTGTCCTTCTTAATCCTTATTATTACTATTTTACTTTGATTCGATTTGCTGTTTTCAAGCCGGCAATGCCCATTGTGTAAATAAACATATTACACACACAGATTTTTCTTGAGTCAGTATGTGTGTATCAGTCCTATTAAATATTTTATTAACTCAAGTGCTACATTTTTATGCCTAAAAAAATGTGAGGCTAATTGTAGACACGGGCTTTACTTTTTAAACATACTTGTTTTGGCATAAGCGCTTTTCCACAACGCTTCTCTCAATCACACCTGTTTGTACTTGTCATAATTTACTTAGTGTCAATTTAAAAGCATACAATTACATGGTAGGAAATGATACAATTATTTTAGAGGGTCTGCATGACAATATAGTGGTACAATTTTAAAGTAAATCTCCAGACTTTATTTTGGGCATGAATGTCTACTTGAAAAATTCTGTTATTACCTCATTCCAATGTCTTTATGGTTTAGTTGACTAGCTTAAGAAACAAAAGCAGCAATAATCAATACTATCAAACTTCCTAAACCTGTTTTATTTTCTAATAATCTGATATGTCACGAATATGGTATTTATGATAATTAATGAAACTGTATGTTAAAATAAAGAAATATGTCTGGGTAGTATTAAAAACTATGGTAGTAATAGTTATCAAAAATAGGCTTGTATTTTCGTAGTGTCGATGCATTAAAAAATATTTCAGACAACTCCCCTTACCAAAAGAAAATCCTTCCTACTTTTTAAAGGATTTTTCAGTAGCATCGGTTTTGAAGTGTGTTTGTTTAAATGCTGTAAAAATATATAAAAAATTACTTCAGGAAAGTTCATGGTATTACAAAACAAGTTATGTTTTTGGCATAGTGATCTTTCTGAATACTATCCCTGTAGTTCAGAGTTGTTGTGTATTTGTGTGTGTGTGTGTTAACTAATTCAAGAATTCTGTCATTGGTACGCCAAATAACAGTGCAATAAAACTGCATGCACCCCTGTGAGTTTCTCTCATATGGCCACTTTTGTTGCCTTAATTTGCCACTGCAAAATCTACTCTACCCATAAAACTAGCTTTTGTTCAGGGAGGTGAGTATACAAACATTTTAAAAATATTTTTTCTATGCAAAATTATGAAAAAGTGGAAGGAAACAATAAAAGATGGGGAACTTAATAGTATTTTAAGTTGCTCTGACAAAATGGAATGGTGCTTCCTGAAGGTGATGCTTTTTTATGAACGTGTGTTTTGGCGAAAGTGGTAATAGTGAGGCTGTGCATGAGTTGCTGTAATAACTGAGTGCCTCCCTTTAAAGATTTGTATTTTTCCAATCCTTAAGGTTGCTTAAACCACAGGGGTAGCTAGGGACATAAAAATATGGGTATTTCAAACTAAGCAGTAAATAAGCCACATGGTGTGTTGAAATAGAATTAATGTATATTTGTTTTTTTCAAGGTTTAGTTTTGATATAGATGAGATATTTTTGTTTTGTCTGTTTTTTCACCTTCACAAAGGTGAAACTACAGAGGAAACTTAGTTACATGATTAAGTTTATCAATTTCATTTCCTGGGTTCCATAATGATTTAAATAATTCCACTCCAAAATATAGAAACCAATAACTTTTCTTAAATGACAAGTGATTCATCCTTTGATAGATTCATTCTTCGATTGATGATAAAACAGTTATCTGATAACAGCCAATGCATTCTTCAAATATATCGTATAAAATTCCTTGTAGAATGTAAAGGAAAAATTTGAGCAATGTATTTGTATACATTGTGATATAACATTTATACAGTTAAAAGAACAACTTGAATATAATTGTATCTTTGTCAGCAGGAAAAAATGAGGATTTTTCGAGGGAATATTAGGATTTTGAGATCATAAAATTTTGAGAAAGTTTATTGAACTTTTCTGCATCCTGTTCTGTCTTTTCAGTTTTGTTCACTCAGAATATTTATCACCCAAGATTGAACGTCCTAAGGTAGCTCTGTAAATAGTCTCATAATACATGGATATTTGAGAGTTTTAGAGACAGGATGGAAAACAAATGAAACTTCAAAGTATGAGGCATAAAAAACTTTTAGAAAACACACACTGTAAAGGTTAAGGAGGGCAGGGCCATCCATATCTGTCTAGTCCCCATTGTGTTCTAATTCCCAGGGCAGTGCCTGGTATGTGATGGATGTATACAATACAGTTGTTTATATAATTTTATAAACTAAAATTATAATTTGTATTCAAATCAAAAACACAGTAATCATTTTATTCTCTAGCATCATCTGAGATCAGCTGGTATTATATAAAAGTGAATACTTTATAAAGGATTGGTTGATATTTGATAAAATCCAAAAACCAGGGAGATGGACAAATAATTATATGGATTTGGACACCAAGCTAATCCTCCCCTACCAGAAAATATTTTCTAAATGTTAAGAATCATTCGATTTAAAAATCTGGAAAACAGTCTTCAGGAAATCTGAAAATAATACTTGGTCACAAAATGATTTTATTTGGACACACAAACATTTTATGCTTTTCATTTCTTTTTTTTTTTATTATTATTATTGGGGTATAGTTGTTTGACAATGTTGTGTTAGTTTCTACTGTACGGCGAACTGGAGTTCCCTGTGCTATACAGCAGGTTCTTATTAGTTATCTATTTTATACATATTAGTGTATATATGTCAATCCCAATCTCCCAATTCATCCCACCCGGCCCCCGCCCTGATGCTTTTCGTTTCTAACTTTCATGCAAATAAAAGAAATGGAGCCAATGTAAAATCTTTATGCTCAGAATTATTTTTTTAAAATTTTCTAATTTTCATAACATTTAATAGGAAGAGTACAATTTTCAGAAGACCTTTTGGTCTCAGGAGATGGATTGTTTACTTTGGTTCCATAATAATAAAATGTTCTGTGACTGAATCCCAAAGATTGATAACTACCTTCTTAAGCAACTTTATGTTCACGTGAAGAATAAAAACGTTGGAGAGTCTAGATATTTTCTTTTCAATAAGCTATTCAAGTTTCTGAAAATATTTTCTAAAAGTCACTAGGTGGCTTTTGTTTCTCATAGAAAACCCAAAGAAGGAAATAATGAAGCATGAATTTACTCGACATTCATATGGTCATTCAACAATTGAATTCAGATTATTAACATATTCAAGTATTCACATAAGTTCCATCTGTAGGTTCTATTTTCAAAACAATGATTGCTTTAAAAGCTAATGCTTCTAAATAGCAATCAGCAACATTTTTTTTTTATAAGTTCAGAAAAGTGGAATGTCACTTTAAAGATCTGGGGGATTCTCGGTTGTGAGTTACGATTCCTTGGTGTTTTAATTAATAAAATTTGAGGGCAGAAAATTGGTTGGACTTTTTAACCAAACCTTGCTAGGAGCAAAAAATTGCCAGACTAAAGCAGTATTTCATATGTTCGTTGGATATATAAAATCAGAATTGTTCTTTCAGGTGATTCATTGATAATAACAATGAATACGAAAGGATCTAATTTAGTGAATAAGGCCTTATAATTATTGTTAGGTACCATTCAGTCAGCTCTTGGCTTTCTTTTGGCTTTTCCTATACCTATATCACAGGTGATAACAAGCATTGTCCTAATATCAACTTGAAATCAAAAGTCTCCAAAAAATATATTTGTAATAAAATTATTAGAAGTAAATAACAGCTCTATTGTTGTATAATTGACACATAAAATCTGCATTTGCTTTTGAATGAATTAGAACATATCTAACCAAGTTGTTTTAAAACCAGGTGCCTCATATTGCTCTCTTAAGCACCTCATGCCGCAGTTACTTCATCAGAAGGAAGAATTGAGTTTTGAGGTCATGGTAGAAGTTGCTGGCAAGCTGGATGTTTTCTCTTTGTAATTAGAAGTATGGTAATTTATGAATTCTGCAGAACAGGAAATTATCTTGTATTGTTTTGTCTAACCTCCAATAAATATTTGAAAGAGCCCTGAAATTGGCTTGAGAAATGCTGGATATTTGAGTACATACATCTTTTTAGTTCCCAGGTGTTCCTGAAAGAGATTTCCCCTGATAATACCTGGTAACTTAAGTAGTTATTACTTGACAGAGACAGCGCATTAGGAACAATGATTGGAATGCTCTATCCCTGGCAAAAATATCCTGAGAGCAGTGGCAGCGGTGAAATTGAGCTCTAGGTTAGATCTTGAATTGTCACTCAAAAAAACTATAACCCAAGTTAAAATCCACTACATAAGATGTTTTATTATGTACCGTATCAATTCATGAAGAATGTCAAGGTGAAAATCTTAAGGATTTTTAAAAAGTTTTTAAAAGTTTGTAGCTGGTTAACAATTTTATTTACATAGCCTCTTTATTAGCTGGACTGTATAACTTAGAAAGTTTTGATGTTATTTGATTGGTATGTCGTTTGGGAGATCTGATAATGGCTCTAGGTAATTCACAAAAGTATGGCTCTCTTCTTTTGATTTTAGTTCTAAAAATGAAAGAAAGTTGAAGTAGGAGTATGAGTTTACCTCTTCCAGGTGAATGTGTATTCCAGTCCTTGACAAGAGATCTCTTTGTCCCTAGCATATTGGCTTTCTAAAATAAGGCAAAATGCCATCTGCACCAAGTACATGTGAAAGGAAAAAGTTCAGCATACTTCTGTGTGCTAATGTTCTTTCATGTATACTTGCTTAGGAGTTTTAAAAGACATCCTTTTGGCAAAACACACATAACACATACAACACTGATTTCTTAAGAGTCAATTATTTGGTTTTTTAAAATAGATTGTGATTCAATTATTGTGGAGCCTGTTGTAAGGCTACACCTTCTAGAGAAAGTTTGCATATCTGTTGATAGTAATTTAAAGCGATTAGTAATGTGAATGGTCACCCAACAGTGACCATTACTTATATGAATGGAATAGAGCCTTGGGGAGACATTTTAGCATTGGCAGTGATAAGAAAAATATTTCAAGAATGAAAATGAGCAATGGGTATTAAATATGCTGACAAACAAGGCAAATTATTCTCAAAGGTTTATATCTGCAGGCTAGAATGCCCTCTGTTTTTATAAGTAAAGTGACTTAAGATAGCTATAAAAAAATTGAGTATACACTCAGTGAGATCAGGGACCTCATCTATCTTGTTTCTTTCTAGATAAACAGTGAGTAGATGCTCAATACATATTTGTTGATTGAACAAATGAATTCAACATATACTCTCCAAATACAGCTGGTCCCCATAAAGCACTTGTGTCAGAGTAGTAAATCAGTACATTTGCAGTGAATGGACTCATGGGTAAGTTAAAGAATGAATCCATAAATTCAAGGTTGAGCTCTCATCACCCCTGCTTCTAGGCTTAACTCCTTGCTTTCAAATGGTTAAGGGTCATAGTTGAGAGATAGATGCTGTAAGAGACTTTACTGGACTTCTGGTAGAGAACAAACCAAGGTGCAGGGTTACTCATTCTTCTCTAGGGATGCTCTCACTTCCTTTCATGCTCCTGGAACGCAACCATGTATGTATGTGAGTGAGGTTTGGTGGATGATGGTAGTTGGCTACTATAGACCCCACTCACTGTTGAATGTGGAACATTTCCTCCTTCTCTGGAGGTAAGAGGGAAATACAGTTGGGGAAATACTTATTTTCTCACATGAAAGGAGGATTTATGCTCTTTCTATAAGATAATTACAGTTATAAGACAAAGGGAAAATGCTAGAAACAGGCAGAAAATTATCTTAGTTAAGAACTCCAGCTCTTTAGTCACCTAGACTTTCGGTCAGATCTCAGATTTGCCATTACTAGTTGTATGCACTGGGGCAAATATTTCATCTTTCTAATACGACGATAACAATAATAACAACAAGCAAAGGCAAATTTAAGTTTGACAATTGAAGGGGTTGCTCTTTAAAATGAGCAATAGGTATTAAATATGCTGACATATTTAATGGGTATTAAATAAGTTGCTCTTTAAAGTTCTGATTAATAATATCACTAAGGTCGTTATGGGGCCTCGGAATGTGACTGTGCAAATGAGGAAGCCCTTATGCTTAAACTTCATTAGCTTCAGGGTAAATCCACCTCTGCTAATACTTCTTATAACACTTATTATGTGCACTGGTCTAAGTAATTTACATAATACTTAAAATTACACTGTGGGGCTTCCCTGGTGGCGCAGTGGTTGAGAATCTGCCTGCTAATGCAGGGGACACGGGTTCGAGCCCTGGTCTGGGAGGATCCCACATGTCGCGGAGCAACTAGGCCCGTGAGCCACAGCTACTGAGCCTGCGCGTCTGGAGCCTGTGCTCAGCAACGAGAGGCCGCCATAGTGAGAGGCCCGCGCACCGCAATGAACAGTGGCCCCCACTTGCCACAACTAGAGAAAGCCCTCGCACAGAAACGAAGACCCAACACAGCCAAAATAAATAAATAAATAAATTAATGAACTCCTACCCCCAACATCTTCTTTAAAAAAAAAAAAATTACACTGTGAAGAAGGTACTACTACTTCTCCTATTTCACATGTAAGCCCATTAAGACCCAGAGCAGTGCAACAGTTAATAAGTGGCAGAGACAGAATTCGAATCCATGCTCTTAACCCTTACTCTGTATGGCCTATTTAGTATTTAGTTTTCTCATCTCTAAAATAGAGTTAATCCTAAACCATCAAGAATTTGGATTAAATCTGATTATATATAAAAATTTAGCATGGTGCTAGGACATAATAAAAGCTCAGTAAATATTCACTCCTTGTTCAGACCTCTTGGATTAAATATGTTATGAAGTATATCTAAGTTTTTAACACCTAAACATGATATTTGTGGCTTCAAAATCTCAACCTTGACTCACTAGAACTTCTGTTCTCTTTTCCTGATCATCACTGATCTCTTTTCCTCCCTGGATACAAAGAGATACATTATAAATTACTGAATATAATTAGAAATGAGTCTATAAATGTTGTGCAATACTATCCTTGGATCTTGATGAAACATTTCAATTCTGACAGCTTTTATGTTTAATCCTCACACCGCATCTGAGCAAAATTATGAGACTATTAATGATTTTGCAATGCCTAGCATAGTTTAAGAGACAGTTCCTTATGTGTCTTTGTGGACTTTTGATAAGAACAAAGGATACATAATTTGAATATTTTAGTGTTATCTTTGTCTAAAAATATGAGAGATTGAATTGGATACTTAAGGTCCCTTTCATCTCTAAGCTTCTGTGGTTTTAAAATTTCCTCTGCAGAGTAGAATTTAATTCTCTTGTCCTGCTTTTTTTCAAGAAAACTTTTAAAAATAGAATTGAAAGAAGGATTTTTTTGGTAATTTTATTTTACATAAACATGATGCATTGCCACATAACCTCCACCAGGAAAGGTACCATTACGGTAAAAGTCAAATGTGTTTATTTCCAATTATAAAGACATATGATTAGTTTATAAATTATAATATCTAAGAATTATTGAGTGTTTGCTAAGCACAATTTTAAGTTTAGTAATACAAATATAAGAATGTTAGGAGTAGCTATCTTTTTATTTTATTTCTTTAGGACTGGTAAACTCTGTGTTTTGTATTATACCAAACATGCAAAGACACCACCTCATTCTTAAGGGATTAAACTCCTAATTGAGAAAAGAGCACTATAGTTTAGTATCTCATGCATGAACTTTTTAAAAAATCACTCTTCCATGGGGAACTACCGTTGACAGGGTAAATAAAGTTATATTTATAATACAATTTATAAAATGAAAGTATAATGTCTTAGGAAGGCTGTTCCTCTATAGAGTAGGTGTCACTAAATGTTTTTGATTGACTCTAAGTAGAAGTATATAAGAGAAGTGAATGGAGATAAAGAAAAATAAATGGAGCATCATCACATTAGATAGTGTTTATGAAACTTCCACAGTTAGGGAACAGGCTTGGACAAGAGAAGGGAACACGACAAGGTGTACAGAAAGATGTAGGAGGGGCTGAAGCACACAAAGCTAGGAATGACTCAGGATAGTCAAAAGAAAAGAATTCAGGAAGCAGGCAGTAATATGGTCAGTTTGGTGAGAATCCAGAATCTTGCTTGGTTGGAGAAAACAGTATTTTACAATTGAAAAAAATGTTAAGGATGTGTTTATATAACAGTAATAGACTTACAGTCAACTGTAATTGACTGCTATTTGTTCTAATAATCCTATTAAACTAGTCAGTGTATCAGCTTATAGAATTAAGTTATTCTTCTATTTTGTGGATCTTTTAAATGGTAATTCCACTAATGCAGATAGTGGTCCAATTTCAACAAATTTTTATTCTTACTAACGATGGTATATAATCGGTAGGAATTTTGTGTCTGGGGTTTATTGATGGACTGCACAGTGTATGCTTGCTGTTCTCAACCAATGACTAAGACATTTTACAGCCATCTCCAATACCTTTGGTTACTCATTCACTCCTCATTTACTCTGACATTTGTCAATCCTTCTGGAATTCCCTGCAGTTATGATTAACTGAGAGTACTTTAAGATCTAGCAGCAGCACATCAGTTTGGGGGAGACCACAGTCCTCAATAGTAGAAACTGAAGATACCTATTTTTAGCTCTGCATAAAATTACATTTGTGTGGAACCTATGAGAAGTGCTATTGAAAAACCATGGATGTCTTCATGGAGTAGACATATAATAACTACAGTCTCATATGAAGAAAAGAGTTGTGTGCCATTAGAAAAAGCACTTATGAAGCTATACGGGACCTTTGAGATTTCATATTTTTTCAGAGCACAGGACGTTAGCCACTTTACAGCAGTGGACCACAAAGTATTAGCTTTAATTTCTTGACTGCTTGTTCTTTTACTCTAGTAGTGAAAGTCAAAGAACATTTTCCTAGAATTATTAATAATCGGCATGAAACTTAGACTAAGTCATTTTTTTTTTAAATGATCGTTTTTAGTGGTTCTACTTTTAGTTAGGAGACCTTGCTGTAGTCACAGTTTAGAGAATTAAGTAAGCTGGCAGCTTGTGCTATATAGTGCTTTACATATCTGAGCATATTATAGTATTGCTTTCTTATCTACCTTAGCATCTTAAAACAGAACATTCTAAACTATCCCACCGTATCAGGTTGGGCATCTACTTGTATATATTTCCCTTTTGGGGACTCAAGATACTGGTTATGTGATGATTTTTAAAAATTCAGAAATATCAAATGAACCTCATACTTTGAGGGCTTTATTAAGATTAAATGTGAATCAGATATGGACCATACTTTAAGGAACTTGTTGATTAGTAGACACACAGACATATGTAAATAATTAAAATACAAGGCAGGCATTTTAAAGTATCATAATAAAGTCCATGTATTCAACAAAAAATATTTATTTACCTTATAATGTGTGCTACATGTTATTCTAGGTGCTGGGGATACAGCAATGAGAAAGGCAGTCAAGGTCTCTGTTCTCATTGAGCTTATAGTACAGTGGTGGACGGGCAGACAGTAAGGAAACAATAAATGAACAAGAAATTTCAGATAGAGATTACAGTTATAAGAGTCACTATAGAGGCGGAATTTATAGGAATTCAAAACTGAGTGTATGGGGACAATAGAAAGTATCAGGATGGAAAAAAAGATTCAGTGATAACTACAATTTGGGGTCTGAGTAAATAGGAATATAGTTGCATTATCATACAGAACAGAAAAAATGGCAAGGGTAACTCGGGGGAGGGAAGAACATCAGGGTTTAGAGTAAAAAAATTCAAGGTGTCACTTGAATGTTTCCAAATATTCCACCTCCAAACACCTGGTGTTTGGACACACTGCGCTGTGAAAGCAGCCTTTCATCCAACCTACTGCCAGCCCTCCTGACATCCATATGGGACTGATTAATATGGAACACACTGCACCTGGAATGGGACTTTAAAGGCAAAACACACTGGTTTCCCAGCCAAGGCCTTCACGCTGACTAATCCTATGTTAAACCCACTCATTCTCCATGAAGCATTTCACAGCCATCCTCTTAGTGAGCCTTCAGTCATTGCCTTTGGTTGAAATTACTTCCAAACAAGGCCGTGACTTCCATGAGATCATACATTCTTCTGTTTAAAGACCACATTATTTTTACTTTCTTGTCCCCTAGAGAATAATACACAGAACTATTACATAGATATTGGAGTTCAAATAACATTTTAGTATTTAACTAAACAAAATCTAGATTTTTGGTGCAGGTAAATCATCTAGGTCAGGAGTTGGCAAACATTTTGAGTAAAAGGCCTCATGATAAATATTTAGGTTATTCCAGCCATAATGTCACGGTCTCAACCACTCAACTCTGTCAATGTGGCATGAAAACAGACACAGGCAGTACATAATTAAATGAGCATGACTGTACTTAAACAAAATTTTATTTACAAAAATATATGGTGGGATAGTTGTAACCGCCAGGCCCTAGTTGACTGAAAAATTCCCTTTATATACCTCCCCCCGAACCCCCTTCCTCCTCTCATGCTCCAAAAAATAAAAGAACATTTAACATTTATTGTCTTAGGCTCTTAGGCTTCAAAGATGAAAGAGTCAGTCCAGGACCTGACTGGCAAACTAGCAAAAAACGAAGGTAGAAAATGCTACCACTCAATGTACAATGGGTTCTGTGGAAGCATCAAGAATGGGCATCCATTTCCATCTGGAGTGGCGGGAATGGGGTTATTCAGAGATGATAAGGGAATTTTCCTAGAGGAAGCAACATTTGAAACAGAGTAAGAGTTAGATGAAGAAAGGGGAAAAAAGGTGTTTCAAGCCAAGGAAATAGGTTATGGAAAAGCCCAGAGTGAAAAATAAAAGCATGGCAGATACAGTGCAACCCAGTCTAGCAATTCATAGGGTGATAGATGTTACAGTGACAGCCAGTTACCCTCACGTTAGATCTGTCAGAGATCAGCAAGATGTTAGGAATAGCTAGCTCAAGGTGTCTATTACAGAGTGCTTGGCTATCAGTTGGAGGAATCAGATCATGGAAGGAATTCTAGGAACAGGCAGGAGAGAAACAGAGAACAGAAGAGAGAGTAAGAGAGAGACAGACAGAGAGGGGAGGGGTGATGAGGGAGAGGAAGAAAGGTAAACAAATTGAAAATGCAGGACTTGGAAACCATTTAAAGATTTTAAACAAGGAAGGTACACAGCTAGATTTGCAGTTTAAAAAGGGAAGCCTGACAGTATTATGGAGCACAAATGTGAAGTGGGCAGGAGTTTTATCATAATATAATATGTCCTAACTTATTACAGTAACTTATTGTAAAACTGGAAGTTGTCCGAATTGTAGTAGTGGTGATAGATAGGAGGGTGTATATTTGAGACATTTGGGAGAAAGAGTAAAACAGACATGGGGACTGGTTGTTAAAAGGGAATGAGATAGACAAAGGAATCTAGGAAGACTCCCAGTTTTCAAACTTGAGAGAAAGGGTGGGGAGATAGTGATTACATTTAGTAAGATGGGAAATCAAGAGGTGGAATAGTTTGAGATATGAGAGGAGAGGATGGTGAATTAGTTTTGATGGGCCAAATTTGAGGTGGCTGTGAGTAACATAATGATCAAATAAACATGTCAAAACAAAATTTGGAATATTGGTCTGGAGCTCAAGGGAAAAAATAAGTAAATTTGGGAACTATCATCATTCAGTTGGTTGATAAAGTTGTGGGTGATATTACAGTCACCCATAAGGTGTATATAATGAGACAAGAAATGAGTCATAGAAACCTGCGGGATGCCTATTGTATCAGTTATCACTTACTGGCAATAAGACATCATAAAAATTAGTGGCTGAAAACAACAATGTATTATTTGCTATGATTTTCTGAGTAAACTGGGGTGGTTCTTCTGAGTTTTACTCTGGCTATCTCACGAGCAGTGGGTTAGTCAAGGCTTAGGTTCCGATGGGACAACTGAGATGGCTGGGTCTCTCTCTCTCTTGATGTGGTCTTTCATCTCAAGCTTTTTCATCAAACAGCAGTCTCAGGACAGCATTACAGGAAGAAGAAGGCAGAAGCTGCAAGGTTTCTTGAAGCCTGGACTCTAGAACTCGCACACATGGTTTTTACCATATTCTATTGGCCATACTTAGTCCCAAGGTCTAGTCGAGCAAAAATAAATAGACTCCATCTCTCAATGGAAGGAGCTACAAAGAATTTGTGGCCACCCCTGCATGACACCTACATTTACTGAATATGCAGAGGAAGCAAGGCCCATGTCAGAACTGAGAAGAAGCTAGAAAGGGAAAGGAAGAGCCGTGGAGAGTGAAATCAAGGAATGGACTGCTGCAAGAATGGGAGGAAAAGGTCACAATGCATAATATTACAAAGAGGTCGAGGCAGATCAGTTCCAAAAATGGCACTTGGGTTTGGAGGTTAGATCTCTGGTAAACCTAGGAAGAAATATTTCTGTTGTGGGTGTGTGTGTGGGGGGTGGAAGTCACTTTATGGTGGTTGTTCCTGGAAAGAGGTAAACTAGAGAAAGTGACTGTGGGTTATTATTTGAGTCTGTGAAGGGAAGATAGTTGAGGTGTGTATGTGGTCAAAGGATGGTTGTTATAATGTGACCTGGTAGCAGGAAGGCCCAGAAGTAAAGGTAGAAGATAACATGAGTTTAAGAAGGGATAAATTATGAAGCAAAGTCCTAGAGGAGGTGAAAGCAGTGAAATTCAGAGCAGATTAAAGAGTTAAAAACTTTGGCAAAGTAAATGGATGTAAGATACTTTTGATGTAGATGACCAGTATTTTTCTCTTATCAGTGATGTTTTCAAGTAGCTCCTTTTCCTTAACAAAATGGCATGACAGGCCCTGGTATATTCTTGTTTCTAAAAGTTATTAATTTTTTGTTGTTCTTTAGGTAATTGATTTGTGACTAATGTGAAGAGCTGATTATTTTCAATGAAGCTTCCAATTGGAAGTCACAGTTTATTACTGTTTATTATAGAGTATGTTCAGAACATGGAAATCAGGGATAAAGGAGGTCATCTTGTATTTTCAGCTATCCTGCTGGATAATTCAAATTCTTACATATTTCTAGTGCCATTCAAATCTGCCAACATATTTCAGAATACATTTAGAGAGGGAAGAGTAGGTGGCTGCAGGCAGATACAAGCTGAAAGTCACCATCATTAGGAAATAGCTTCCACTAAGAAGGCAAAACCAATTACGGGCTTAGCTGCCAAAAGAAAAACTGTTAGTAGTTGACATAACTACAGCTATCGTTAAACTAAATATTCAGGCTAGGTAACTTTCCTTTAATAAATATGCTTTGTTATTATGAAATATTTCTTTACAAAGTATAAATCAATAAGGAAACTTTAGGTATTTGCCAGGCACAGGTAACACTTGGAAGTTAGCCCTAGAATTTCCAATGAGAGTAGATATTTTCTCAGCATTTCATCTAGTAAATACTACATGTTAAATATTTACATTTTGAGTAAAATCAATTTCTGGAATCTGAACTATGAGCTTAGTTTACTTAACCCCCCCCATAGTCCCCAATACACATTCTTTACATATCCCCTTCCCTTTTCTCTGTTTATGGGGATTATGTACAGTATTATAGCTACCCTGCAGGTATGGAATGTCTAGGGTTTTTCTTGTCCTACGTGACTGACTTATATTATTACTCCCTAGAAAATTAAACTGGTGTTAGTAGAGCACAAAACTAGTGATTTTTTTTCTATGCGTATATATGTATAAAATTTTAATTTTCAAGGTAGTTTTAATTTTTGACTGCCCCAATTTTTCATAGAGTGATTAATTTTCTGAAGGACTCCAATTTTAAAACTGTTTTAATAAAATGTCAATAGTCTGTGTTTCGTGAAAATTATTTGATAGCATTATTTTCATGCTTCATCTATCAAAACAGTGATCCAGATTTTCATAGAGACCTAAGGAAAGACTTGTATTATTTGTGGCTGACACGCCCTGTGATTATCTTCCTGAGACTGCAGTACTGTGATCTCAAAAAAATGTTACTTCAGAGGGCATGTGCCATACTCTGTGCAAAATAACCAGAGCTGAGTTAGCTTGTGGGCCAGAGAGTTTCCTCACCATTTGCCTGCTTCATTAATTTTAATTTTGCTTAAACTTTATGTTGTGTGTCTGTGCGTGTGTACTTTACAGAAGGAATCAAAATTGTCACTTAATATCTTTTTTTTTTTTTAATTTTATGCACAGTGTAGAGGAATAACAAGTTTTTCTTGACGCTCTTAAGGTCCCTGACTGGCTCTGAAAATTAAACCGACCAAAACAGACTAACAGGAGAAAAGAATTCAAGTTGACTTAACGTAAGTTTCGCATGACACAGGAGCCTTCCTAAGGAAATGAAGACCTAAAAAAATGGTTAAACCTGTGTTGTTTTATGCTAGGTTTAGTGAAGAGTGGACATTCATGGAGAAATGTGGTAGGTAGGTCAAAGGATATGAAGTAAGCGTAGTAAACTGGGAGACATTTAGCAGGGCCTGTTTGGTTGGATTCTTCTCATCCCTTTGTCTTCAGAGATAAGGACACTCCTTTCCTTCAGGTATAGGAAGGGTATCTCTCAAGTGAGGGTGTTAGGACCTGTTTCAGGGGAGAGGCTTGGGTGGAAAGTCCAAGTGAACTCCCTGTTTCTCCCATTTTCTAAAACACCTTCAGCTTACCATATTCAGTATACCAAGGTGCCATATTTTGGGGTATCATGTCTTGAATCCCGTCAATAGTATATTTGGTTTACATCAAATGCCTTCAGGGTGCCTAAGGTGATCAATTTTTAAGTACAGAAAATAGCCAAAACAAGGGACTTCCCTGGTGGCGCAGTGGTTAAGAATCCACCTGCCAGTGCGGGGAACGTGGGTTCAAGCCCTGGTCCGGGATGATCCCACATGCCACGGAGCAACTAAGCCCGTCCACCACAACTACTGAGCCTGCTCTATAGAGCCTGCAAGCCACAACTACTGAGCCCATGTGCCACAACTACTGAAGCCTGCGTGCCTAGAGCCCGTGCTCCGCAACAAGAGAAGCCACTGCAATGAGAAGCCCACGCACCACAACCAAGAATAGCCCGCACTCGCCACAACCAGAGAAAAGCACGTGCGCAGCAATGAAGACCCAACGCAGCCAAAAATAAATAAAATAAATTTTTTAAAAATTAAAAAAATAAAATAGCCAAAACAAACTTAAAATAGGTTTTTTTGTTTTGCGGTACACGGGCCTCTCACTACTGTGGCCTCTCCCATTGTGGAGCACAGGCTCTGGACGTGCAGGCTCAGCAGCCATGGCTCATGGGCCCAGCCGCTCCGCGGCATGTGGGATCTTCCCGGACCGGGACATGAACCCGTGTCCCCTGCATCAGCAGGCAGACTCTCAACCACTGCGCCACCAGGGAAGCCCAATTACTACATCTGAACCAGATTTGGTATCTTGTTTTCAGAGATAAAACTTAATGAAACATGTTGATTATTGTATTAGGCAATAGGGAGTTCCTCAGTGTGGATTCAATTCTAACTCATTTATCCAAATTATTCTTATTTTCCTTAGTTCCACATTATCCTTATTTTCCCCCACTTATTAGCTGAGGGTGGTATTGAACAAGTCCTTAATCTCTTGTGACTCAGCTTTTTAATCTGTGAAATGGATTTTACTATAGGACCTATCTGATAGGTGACAAAAATTATATGAGTTAGTAGGTATAAAGCACTTAGAACAATGTCTGGCACATATTAAGCATTCAATAAATGTGAGCTATTATTATCTAATGTCTCCTTTTACACACATCCCATTGTTCTTCTCCCTAGTCGCCTTACTATTTTTTTCCAAGTAGCTTTTCCTCAAATACCAGGCCCAGACATAATCATGTTAAGTAAAAATCTGAAAGGGTCTTCCTTACAGACAAGCTCCAAATCAGCATCCTGTCCCAAATGAATTCTCATGAGGCTCTTTTACCTAATCTGACTTTCTTCAAAGGGTTATGGGAATTGAGAATGAACTGAAGACACTGAGGTCAACTTCTGCATCTTATTATTGTTTATTAAATATTACTCAACTTTGATAATTGTTGTTTTTATTCTTTAAATTTTGTAGCATATTTATACAGAATGTATCTCATGATTTCCAATAATGTTTAAGACGATCTTGAACTTTTAAAATCTCTTTCTCTCTAAACATATCTTTTCTCCTTCCTATGTATGACACATATCTGAACGTAAAGATCATCTTTTTTGTTTTTAAACTTACTCCCTTAGTATTTATTCTTTCTTTTTTAATACATTTTATGTGTAATGTGTGATGTGTATACAAGCATTTTTACACAGAAATGATATAATTTTTACATCTTTATTTTTCAAAATGAATAGTTTTACAGTGTATGAATATAGATCTTGTTGGATTGTTAATAACAAACAATGCTGGATGAACAGTTTTATAAGTAAATTTTGATGCACTTTTTTTTCCTTATTAGTTATCCATTTTATACATATTAGTGTATAGATGTCAATCCCAATCTCCCAATTCATCACACACACACAACACACACGCCACTTTCCCCCCGTGAGATCATCTTATTTTCTGTAGCATTTTACCCTCAGCATTTGTTTACATTTACTAAAACTACAGTTCTGTTAAGAAATGAATGTTGAATCCAGTTATAAAAAGTTGTACCATAATTCAAAAGGACAATTTATTTGGGGGATAACTTAGAATGGATTCAGTTGATTTACGTAGAACTTTTTTGTCAATCGTTTATTTAAACTTTTATCTTTACCAAATTCTGTCTTGAAATTTCCGTGTTTGGGTCATTACTTTTCTCTTAATAAAAGCCAATTATAGTACACAAATATAAATTTTTCTCTTACATAATCATAATGAAGTTAAGTAATTTATTACCTAAACTCACTGTAGTTGTACTGTGATAATTTTGATTATTGGGAAGAGATGCTATTAAATTTGGAAGTTTGATCTTTTAGTTCAAAAATAGCTGTGACATGTAATTTAAACCTTCACCATCCAAACTATTTGTGGCATCCTCAGGATTTTAAACTTCATAATTGGTATAGAACTGGATTTGTATATTCAAATACCAGTTTATAACATTTGGTATGGAACATGATTCAGTAAACTTGCTCTTCATCATCACCCATCTTTATTCGTTAATTAATTATATGCTTTTATTCAAAGCAATGTGACTTTCTACAAGGTATTGTTAGATTTGAGCCTGCAATAAATATACTGAAATCAAATTTCTTTTATTGCTGTTTTATTGCTCCCATTCCTAATCATCATTTCTGAACCTTGCATTGTTGAGTTAGTCTATTCTAAGTGTTATTTACTGACATTTTTTTTTTTTTTTTTTTTTTTTTTTTTTGCCGTACGCGGGCCTCTCACTGTTGTGGCCTCTCCCGTTGCGGAGCACAGGCTCCGGACGCGCAGGCTCAGCGGCCATGGCTCACGGGCCTAGCCGCTCCACGGCATGTGGGATCTTCCCGGACCGGGGCATGAACCTGTGTCCCCTGCATCGGCAGGCGGACTCTCAACCACTGCGCCAGCAGGGAAGCCTTCAAATACTATTCTTAATGAAGAAGGAAGATTTACTATTTCTTAATGAAGTCTGTGAATGCAAGTTTTTTCCTGAACTAAAATTAACCCTATTTTGAATATTTGTGTTTCTATAGCATCTTAATGCAAATATTAGTATTCGTAGGACCAGCTCTGGGATTAACAGAGGGAAGTCCAGTTAGGCAGATTAATAATAATAAGCATAAAGATTGGCTATGGGGTGAAAGGAGAAAAAGTTCCATTTGCATTCCATTAAGTAGAATACCAACTTGTATTGTTTATTTTAGTCTACTTGAGATTGGAAATGTTTCCCTTATTTGTTATTTTTATTTTCATGTATTTTACTCATAGATTCTCCAGAAGATGTAAGAAGAAAAGGCTATAGATAAAGCTGTGATGAAAGTATATTTTGTTGTAAATATGGATCAGGATTCCTCAACAGCACAACTGTTGACATTTTGTCTAGATCATTCTTTGCTCTGCCCATGCTAGTGGCACCCCCAGACCCTAGTGTGAAAAAAAATGTCCTCACACATTGCCAAATGTCTCTTGGGGGGCAAAATCACCCCTAGTAGAGAACAACTGGTTTATAAGGAGAGTATTCAGTTTAAATAATAAGTAATGGTAATAATAAGTAATGGTAAATAATAAGTAATGGTAAGTAATGGTAGATATTAAGTAATGGTAATGGTAATGGTAATAAAAAGGAAACAGAGAACTGTCTTCGGGCATTGGGCCAACATTCAGATATGCCCCCAATATGCCCCCAAAGCTTCACAGGTCTTTATCCTTTAATCTGTTGGAGACTTGTGCGTCACTATTTGCAGACACAGGTGCCACCAATAGCTTGGAACTGAAAAAGTTGTAACTCTTGATTTCCAAGCATGGAATATGATTCTGCAGAGAGCCAAGCAATAAGAGCATTTCAGAATCACTCCTATATATGGCAGCTAGATTGTGTTAGTATCATACTTTCCAGGCTGGCTTAGGAAACAAAGAATTATAACATAGGTTCTAAAGAAAGATGCACTCAGAAATCCAAATATTTTCTATAAATACCTGTAGGTTGCTAATTTTCATATACTGTGTTTTAGAAGCATATCATAATGTAATTATTCTTAATTAATTATTATTTTGATGATTCTTATTTTTTTGAAAGTAGGGGTCAATATGAAATATTTGTCCTGATAAGTTTTATACATCAAATTTCAATTAAACCTTAATGTCTGCGATACTAGGAAGAAATGTTGTCCTTTGAGTTATTCTCCTGGGCCCCAACTTCAATGCCTTTTATTCTTTCCGGACAACTGAATAAAGATAACCAAATATTATCCATTTTTATTTTTCTCTGCCTTCACACAATCTTTTTTCTGTAAATACTTATTTTGTGGGATCTTCAATTTGATATCAAAATATCCTATTTAATACTTTATCTTAAGACTTCCAGATTTAAATAGTTGATTTATTCCCTAGTGCTTTGTGCACCATACTCAGTGAAAGTTTGTTAAAGAAATATTTGATTGTATGAATGTTGCATTTGTAATTCCTAGCCAACTCATCTTAATTCTGTGTGTTTTTGTGGCATTAAAACTAATTATCACTGGAGAAATATTTTTAAGTTCCTGATTGATAATAAATGCAAAAATTCTCACAAAAATTCTCATATATTTCACTCTATTTCAGAATAAATATGGAAAAGTTCCTGTAAGTGAGGCTGACACACATTGTTGAAGAGCTTCATTTGGCATATAAATTTTCTTAATTGTCTGATGAAGATACTCTAAAAAGGCAAAAACTGAATACTGAAATAGTCGTAGAAGAATAATCAGATAAATATATATGTATATATTTATTTTCAGAGTAATATGCTTCATTAACACACTCAGTCAGAATCAGAGAGCTATAAATCAGAGAAAGATTAAAAGCATTCTCATCTCATCTGTGATCCAAAGATTATATTAATGATCTTTTTAAACATCTCTTATTAGCTAAACAGTTGTGTTATATTGGAAGTGTACTTGCAAAAATATTGACTAGTCAAAGCAGGTGAACAAATATTGTGGGATAGGTTGGAAAATATTTATAAAATAATACTGTTAACTACTGTGGCAAGCTCAGTAAAGTTACTGAATAACAATACTAAAAACACTATACCCTTCTCTGCATTAAGTAGTAATAACAGTAATTTTACCATTAGAGTTAATAACCTATATTTAGCCAGTACATTTTTCACAATTTTTAAAGCACTCTTTTCCTTTCACTTATCTGATATTTGAAGCAATCTTGTGAGAAATGTGAGTCTCATATATATATACTGCAGTATTACAGTGAAGGGTACAGGGGAGTAGAAAAAAATGATTTATCAGAATTCAAAATGAATTAGTGATAGTTAAGATGAAATATATTTTAAAATATCAAGGATTGTTCCCACCATATCTATTTTGCAAATCTTCACAAATAAATCTTGTTAATGTTTCAAAGGGAAAAAAAAGAATTTAAAGCATTAGATAAAAATGGATACTGTAGCATTATGAATGTTTTTTATTTTCTTCTGTATATGTAAATAATTTTCAAACATATTTTGTGATTATAAACTATTTTAAAATAAATTAAACAGAGCATGCTAAGCAACAAGACAATTCTTCCATGAGAATCTTAGGATATATTAATATTATCAAATTTAATGAAGTGTTTAAATACATACACAATTTTTAAAAGTATGTGCATGAGAAATGTCATAATGTATACTACATAATCATAGATGTAGTATAATATATATTTAGAATGTGCAGTAAAACCTGTTGAACAGTGTTTCAAATTACTTTTAATTCAGTTTCCAATGACTAAAGCGTAGTTAAAGATGATTGGGTACAACAGTTATGTGTTCGTGGGAGTCACAGTTTAGATATCAAGAGCATTTTCTCTTTTCTTAGGAACCATTCTTGAAATAAACAAACTAGTTCAAATCAAGACAAAACACAGCCATAATCTTATTCAATTGTTAATACTATTTCATGGTAAAATTTCTTAAGCTTTATTGGTTTTTGTGTGTTTTGATCATAAGCAAAATTTGAGGCACCCTACGTAACATTATGCAGGGCATTTTAAAACATTTTATGTCTCCTTTGTTTCTGCCTCCCTGAAGTGGATGTTAAAGAAAATATCCTTGCTATATGAAACCATGAACTGATTAAATTCTGGCTTATCAACTTTCATATCTACTTTCGAATTGTATACATGAACATTTAGCAAATTAACCTAAAAATTTAAACTGGTGTGAATTAAATGTCAGTGTGGTAGTTACTTTATTTTGATTAACGTAGTATTTTTAGGTAAATGCTTTTACCCTATAATGTAACATAGAAGTTATAAATTTTGAATCCTCTAATCCAAGCAGTTCCCAATTTGTAGCCAGTTGCACTGTAAATAACCTATACTTGTGAACAGCTATCATATTCCTATATAGCCTCCTATCTCAATGTCCACCTGCTGTTACTTTCTCCAATAGTATCTAGAGAGAACCACTCCTGTAACCTCCATCCATGTTAACCTTACATCTGCTGAGAATCTCTTTGTCTCTACTCCTTTAATATTACAGAATCAGATACATGGGACTCTCTCAATACTTGCCTTTATACTGGGTGTTCAAAAAGAAAAGAATGATAGAGTTGAAGGAACCAAATTTATACTTTACCTAAAAGCATTCAAAACGGGGATTTCATTGATTATATAAGGTGGAATTTTAATTTTATAGGAAAAATGCACTGAGTTTCAAGTAATTAAAAAAAATCACGTTTGAAATGTAATCAGTTCACAAATTGGGAAATATTTGTGAGTGGGTAGTCATAATGGCTATTGTAATTTATTTTCAGGGATTAGTTGTAGGTTAACATCTAAAGCCAGAGTTGGAAGGAACATTTCTACTTTCTAGCTTTGTGACTTTAGGCAAGTTACTTACCCTGTTTTTATCTCAGTTGCCTTATCTGTAAAATGGGGATGATATTAGTAACTACCATGTACATAAGTAAAATCAAGAATGCTGCAAGCCAAGAAATTTCTAAAATAAAAGTAACTTTGTTGGATTGGAAATAGTAATTATCAACAAACATATTCCAATATACAGAAAAAAATTTAATTTGCACCATTAAGTAACATTGAGTGAGCAAAGGTAAAATATGAAAAGAAAAAAAAATATTAATCAGATCAACAATGAAGTTATTTATAAATGGAACTAAAACACGGATAAAAATAGAAAATAGAAGTAAATTATTGCAATATGCGATTATATGAATTAAAGCTTTATGATTTTTCAGTCTTTATGTGGTTATAGTATGTTCTCCGGGAAGTTTAAGATCCAGTAAAAATCTTTATCCCTTCCTTCCAATAAACATACACAGAAGCAAAGCAGAGCAAAACAAAACAAACACTAAGTCATGCAATGGATGTGTTTATTTTTATTTTGTTGCATTAGAATTGGAGGTTATATGTCTCAACTGCTAAATTTGAATCATTAGGTAAGAAGTTTGTTACATTATATTACATAACAAACCAAATTATCTAGTGTTAAGTTTGTATTTTTAACCTTTGTTATATATGTGTTTGGGGATGTCATTACTTATACTAGATAGTAAACTTTCAAAGGTTGGGAAGGGAGCATTTTATTTAGTCCCAGCTCTAGAATTAAATTCCTTATTTATATCAGATGACTAGGTTTACATGGATCTGGGACCAAATGAAAACAATTATTTTGAAAAAGTAGTGATTCTATAAGATTCCTAAATTGGTTTATTTTTAATATTTATTTTGCATCTTTTATATATTTCTAATTTTTTTAATGAAATAATACCAGGGGTCATCAGTCTAACATTTGGGAACTGTTGATGTAATAAGAAACTTAGCACTAGAACAGACACGTAAGTGTTTCCTTCCCAACCCAAGCAGTGTTTCCCACAATTAGCCAGGGATACTGTCTAATAAATCATACAAGTCTTTCTATGATCCACATTTCCATGACAGTGTCAAACACAGAGGAGGTGCTCGGCAAATATTTGTCAAATGAATGAATGAATAGAAACTCAATTGGAGCCACACTATAAAATAAACACAGTTTTCAAAATCCTAAGCCTGCTACAAAGTAGAATTAAACATGAAGTTTATACTAGGTATGGAAGATTTATTGCCTACATTCAATAAAGAATGGTCATTACTTTTAAACATGCTCAGTCAAGTGGCAGAAGTTTTTGAAAATTATCTGGTTTGAATGATGGTTGTAAAAATCCCTCAAAATATTTAGAAAATAACTGACTCAAGAAAATACAAGGACGTTTAGAGTAGACTTTTTAAAAAAAGGGGTTTGGAACCAGTTGGACTGTGAGGCTATTAATAAAGGCACTAATTTTCTCATATGTCATATGGAAATAATAATATCTTTCTTGATTGTGCATAATGACTGTCAGTGTTACATAATCCACATGAGCTGAAAACTAGCAGATCTCTAGTAGAAGCTGTAATATATAAGAACTTGCTCCTTCCAAAACAAGAGAATCCCAATTAGAGCGGGGATCCTGGAAGTATTGGGGAATTGTCATGTATGTCCTTATTATTATTCTAGTATACATAAGGACTCCCTGATCCCTGCTTCCCAGTCTTCACAGCTGCAGTGTAGAGCTGAAGCCTTTATAACTCATGTGTCATCTTTAGCTACAGACCCAGAACTGATGTTTCCCGAGCCAGAAAGTGGAACAGGACGTAGGAATTACTCTAAGGAGATAGCAGTAGGGCTTTTATATACATGAGAGTTTTGTCAGCTAAGGGAGGCATCCAGGCCAGTCAAAATCCTTTATTACTGCATCGAAGCAGGAACAAGATTAATAAGCAAAAGGCACAGAAGGTAACACATTTCCACATGCTTTTCTCCATGGCCGACCATTGGGAAAAGTCCTTCCTTGACCAGTTGGGTGCTCTAATGAGGTGCTATGGTTCCATTGCTATCAAAAGCGAATTTATGTTATAAAGTTCCTCTTTTAGAAGTAGTTAATGATTTTTTCCCAATTTAATCCACACGTCTAAACTATCGAACTTGTAAACTTGTTTTTATAGTGTATCTGTTAGAAGTATACTTTGGAGCCAGCTTTCTTCCTTGGGTTGAATCTTCACTTGCGTCACTGCTAACTGTGTGAATTTATGTTCCTATTCAAACGTCACCTTCTTAGAGAAGTCTCTCCTAAGCTCTTTAAATAAAGTAGACCTCTCCTTAAGTAATTCTCTATCCCTTCATTCAGTTTAACTTTCTTCCTAGCATTTGCCACTATCTGATATTATATTAATTACACATTTATGTCTGTGTCCTTGTCTCCCTTGCTTATTGCTGTATGTTTAGCATTTTCTGATATGTCTGGCACATGGCTGGCATACAATAAATACTCGTAGAATTAAATAATCACTAATTTCAGTAATGGACTATTTTCAACTCTATGACTTTAATAACATCCTACTTATGCTTCCATGGTTATTCCCCAGTCCTAAGGCTCCAGCAAAAGTCTTATTCTACTTCTCATTAATCTCCACTTTGATTCTTGTCTTAACTCTGCCAGTTCTAACTGTAGTTATATTGTGGCTGACTTCTAAAGATAAAATAGCCTCCGTTGTCTTTGATGACAATTTGCTCTTTCCAGAGCCCACTAGGAATTAAAAAGGAAATTAAGATATCTTTCATGGTCTTAACTTTTTTTTTCTTGCCATAAAACTTCTGATTCTTATGTAGTCTCAACCTCAAAATGCATCTCTCATTAATGGTAAAATCTAGAAAGGGTATTAAAGTTAAATCATCTTTCTGAGTTTACACAGGTGATGACAGTAATATAATGTACTTTGTTTTTCTTTCAGATCTCCAACTAAAGAAATGGATTCAGAAGAGAAAGAAATTGTGGTTTGGGTTTGCCAAGAAGAGAAGATTGTCTGTGGGCTAACCAAACGCACCACCTCTGCTGACATCATCCAGGCTTTGCTTGAGGAACACGAGACTACGTTTGGAGAGAAACGATTTCTTCTGGGGAAGCCCAGTGATTACTGCATCATAGAAAAGTGGAGAGGCTCTGAACGGGTTCTTCCCCCACTAACAAGAATCCTGAAGCTTTGGAAAGCATGGGGAGATGAGCAGCCTAATATGCAGTTTGTTTTGGTTAAAGCAGATGCTTTTCTTCCAGTTCCCTTGTGGCGGACAGCTGAAGCCAAATTAATGCAAAACACAGAAAAACTGTGGGAGCTCAGCCCAGCAAATTACATGAAGACGTTACCACCAGATAAGCAAAAGAGAATAGTCAGAAAAACTTTCCGGAAACTGGCTAAAATTAAGCAGGACACAGTTTCCCAAGAGCGAGATAGTATGGAGACATTAGTTCATCTGATTATTTCCCAGGATCATACTATTCATCAACAAGTCAAGAGAATGAAAGAGCTGGATCTGGAAATTGAAAAGTGTGAAGCTAAATTCCACCTCAACCGGGTAGAAAATGATGGAGAAAATTATGTCCAGGATGCATATTTGATGCCCAGTTTCGGTGAAGTTGAGCAAAAACTAGGCTTGGAGTATGATGAAAACCAGATTCTGGAGGACCTGAGAGAAAGTGATGGAATTGTACAGCTGGAGGAACGACTAACATATTATAGAAAGCTCATTGATAAGCTCTCTGCCGAAATAGAACAAGAGGTAAAAAGTATTTGCACAGAGATAAATGAAGATGCGGAAGGGGCAGCTGCAAGTGAACTTGAAGGCTCTAATTTAGAAAGTGTTAAGTGTGATTTGGAGAAAAGCATGAAAGCTGGTTTGAAAATCCACTCTTACTTGAGTGGCATCCAGAAAGAGATTAAATACAGTGACTCATTGCTTCAGATGAAAGCTAAAGAATATGAGCTCCTGGCCAAGGAGTTCAATTCCCTTCATATTAGCAACAAAGATGAATGCCAGCTAAAGGAAAACAGAGGAAAGGAATCTGAGGTCCCTACCAGCAGTGGGGAGGTTCCTCCTTTTACTCAAAGAGTATTTAACATGTATTCAAATGACACAGACTCGGACACTGGTATCAGCTCTAACCACAGTCAGGACTCAGAAACAACGGTAGGAGATATGGTGCTGTTGTCAACATAATTTGAATGGCTTCTTTCTGACCTACTTCAATGTTGTTCGCGTTTGTTTAATTTAGTAGGAAACGTTAAATATTCCATTCTGCAAAAAAATGTAAATCACGTTAAAGTGTTCGGTAGTTAATAAAAATTAGAGAATTTTGTAAGTTTGTTTTTGATTTAAGAGTTCCAATGTGACCTAATTATTGCAAGTTCAAACAACGAACTCTTTATTAAGAATGCAGCACAAATAGCTTGCAGGTATATAACAGAGAAATAATTTGATGGGAATTATCATCTCATAGCTTCTGTGAGAAATGATTTATTCAAACTGCAAACTAATTCTTGATATTAGTCAATATATTGAAACTATACACATGAACAAGTAAAATTAAAATGTACTGTTATATATTTTTCAACAATGTATCATTGGAATTTTATAATCTGTAAAGTATATGACAGCTACTATATTGTAACTGTATTAATTCAAATTCTGATTCTTTTCATTGATATTTAGAATGTGTATCATCTCTGTTACTTCCTGAACCCCTCTACCTGTTAGGTCTAGATGACAGGAAGTGGAAGGATTGCTATTGGGACATGTACAAATACCAGCAGTGGATCAGAGAGGAGTATAGAAGCCTAAAATTATTAAGGGATATGTATGTGCTTTCTCTCTCTGATATGCAAAACTTTGGTCAGACCAATGGTCTGTGCAGTTTCATTCCTTGAATGAGATATGGCGTGGGTTACAGAGAAAATCACAGGGTCCTAGTCCTGTTAGATTATACCTTATCTACAAAGGTTGAAGGGATGCAACTTGGGGTCCTTCCGGTGGGTAAAATAGAGTTCTATGTGCCATAAGTATTAATATTAGCATTTTGTCTCTGAACATATAGATAGGACCTAATATGGACAAAAATCTTTTATTCTGCTACACTATAATTCAGATTATCTTTGTAGTACTTCATCTAAGGTGCAAACTGAAAAAAAAAAGTGCTAGCTCTACTCTCTACCCCACCCTCAAGCGTGATAGTAAATATTCAACAAATTGAATAGATTATTTAGATCCTATCTTGACTGACAGTCATTACAGTGCCAGAAGAGGCTTGGTTTTGCTTCATTTTTAGTTAGGAAGTTCCTTTCTCTTTCTCTCTCTTCTCTCCTGCTTCTTTCCCTTCTTTATTTCTTGCTATTGAGCATATATCATATTGAAAACAGTTTGTTTTATTGTACTGTTCAATGAATACAGCTGCAGTTTATTTTTTCTTTAGCTAACACCTTTCCCATATGTCAGTGCACATGTAAGTAGAAATATTATTTTACTTAGTTTTAATATGTGGATATTGGTTAAGATTCCCAGTATTTCTCATTTCTTCCCTTTATCCTTATGTTTACTGTAGTGTATGTTTTAACTCAGTTTCCTAATCTATTTTTAAATTTCTCCATCCCCCAGATTTCACCTATCTTTGGGAAGATATTTAGAACTTTCTTAATATTTCACTTTTGGAGAACATCTAATGTTATTATTTTTCATGCCAAGATATTGCTGAAGGCCTCATTTGAAGTTGGATGGTAAGAAAAGTAGGAATTTCCATTCTAGGGAAACTAAGGTGATAAACAGTAAGTAACAACACTAACATGGGTTTAATTTAAAAGAAATAAGAAGGGAATTGAATAGTCATCTGAGAAAGAGAAGTTTATTTGCCTAATATCCCATTAAATCATTCAGCACTATGGTAAGCTATTGAGATATTTATTGTTCACTACTGGGGATTAAACTCAGAAGATCATCATCAAAGATAAACCAATCATAATGTTTTTCTAAAGTGAAAGTCATCTCTTTGTATTACTCTTTAGTGAGAAAATAATGAAAAGAACATTGTTATCTGCTATATAATTTGATTAATTATCTGAATTCAAAACCGGTTCTGATAAGAAACAGGACTAGACAGATAATTTCATTTTAGAAACTGCATTAATGTCTGCCTTTATACAGTTAAGCACAGTGATGCATTCTAGGGGCCAATTCTATATTTTTAGAGTAGATAACGTTAAAAACTCTTGTCAGAAAGCAAGACCATCAAGTTTTAAATTCACATTAGAATTTCTATTTGTTCTTTAGTTATATACAAATGTATTTGTGCTTTTGATTCATTACAATATTAAATCATCAGTTACCATGGTGAATCTCTAATTTAGAGTAATAATACAAATAAAAATACTAAAATACGATGCACTCATCTCTGGATACTGAGCTATTCTTTATCAAATTAAGTGAGAATTTATATTATGAATTTATAACTTGATAGAAACCTTAATGTTTTAATTATTTATAGAGGCTTTAAAATAAAACGTTTATAAATTCTTGAGTAACCTGACAGGTTAACTATGAAATTGCTATATGCAGCTAGAAGTAGCAAACCAAAGCTGACTAATCTTTCCTATAACAAGACAGATTTTCATTGACTGTGCCTTGTTCATCCTCCCACTTGCAATGTCTTTTTCCTCCATCTGCTATACACTGAAATCCCACCCATTTCAGGTTTTTAACATGTTATCTCTTCTATAAAGCATATATTGTTCCATTCAACCTGTTGTAAATCTCTGAACCCACAAATATTTTAGTGTATTTTTCATAGAGGAACATTTATATTCTAGCTTAGCTTATGTTTATTTATGTACTTATCTAACTTCCCTCCCCCAATGTATTTTTGATTGTATTACTTTGTCTTCTATCTTGTTGACCTTATTCCCTACAACAACCTCTTTGCCCCTACTCAGTTTTGGAATTGAATTGCTAAATTTTAGAAGATTGTAACCTGTTAAAAAAGTTATTTCCATACATGGTAAATGATGCTTGTGCATTTTATACAGAAATATGCATTTTAGAAGACAAAATATTAACAGTAATTCTACTTATATATTCTTTGGGGAAAGCACTAAATCTTAGGGTTATTATGAAAAAATTTTAAAGTAGTGTCAATTTTCTCTTTTACTTTTAATTCACAGAGTTACTGATTTAAAACAATGGAAATATTGTCTTTTTTTAAAGCCCCTCAATGGTTAAATTATGGTATTTTCTTCTGCATCCCTTGCATGTAAGAAAAATTATATTTTATAGAACTAGATTTTAAGTGGTAGACACACAAAATAACTTCAAAGTCTCTTTTAAAAATATCTATTTTATTTTCTTTTTAATTAAAAACATAAATGGCCTCTCATTAGCGTGCAGAAGCTATTCTAATCCATTGAAATTTTATTTTTATATTTATTTAAACATCTATTGTACATGACAAAATATATTTCTGTGGCTGCATTTCATAATTTTTCTAAGTAGGATTATTGTTTGATTTAAAATATTTTTCTAGTGACAAAGGAATACCTTTTAACATAGATTTCTTTTAAATATTAGGCTATTTCATTTCATACTACCTGATTGGTTTAATAACCTGATATGACAAATATAGAGTACAAATAATTTCTTCAAGTGTAACTGATCCAGAATAATAAAAGGAATGGTTGTATTCTTTCATGAGATATTGTTTGTTTTTCTGGGTGTGTTACTTGGCTATATTAAAAATAAATTTTGTATCAGTTGAAATTATATAATTGCTGAGCTAACTCACACAAGTTAAGATCAGATATTGTTTCATGACAATATATATAGCAAAAAAGATCTAACAAAACTTTTTGTTAGGTTTCATACATATTTGTTTCAATTTGTCATGAAAGTATGTCCTCACTTTTACACTGGATAGCTGGTTTTATGGCCTGGTATGTTGCTTTCTAGAATGAAATCCATTTTAATGTAAAAATACTCAAGTGTAAATCTTACTTGCTATTATTCAGTTTGTCACTACCCTTATTTCTCAGAATAGGCCTTTAATTTTGACTGTCTTTGATAACTAAATCATTTGAAAATTAAGGAAACTCATTTGCTCCTTCTATAAATGACCATGAAATTACTCTATTAAAAGACTGTATATAATGTTCAGTAATGACACACAGAAATAAGTTAACACTATTTTCTTAGCCAGTGTATCTCAATAGTGGGAGAAAACATACAATAGTCATTTTGTTAATCTAGCATTAATTTGTGTTTTCAACAACTGCTGGAATTGAGAATCACAATTTGTAGGTTTCATAATTAATAGTTCCATATCAGGAAGTGAAAAACTAAATGATTACCTTCATATTTAAAAAAAAGCTACTTAAATATTATATTTTTCCTAAATAGAAATATCAGACACCTTTTTACAAAAGACTACTAAGTCTTTCCTTACATTTCATATGTATATATAATGCATGTGTAATACCATTGAATTTATTTTCAAGTAAAATAGACACATGATATTCAAATTATTATTACTATAACTCAAACTACTCAAAAAATGTGCACCATGAAAAGTCAGTCTCCCTTCTGTCCCATGGCCTAATTACCCAGATATCCTCCTCAGAAATATCACTGTTATTTATTGTTCTAGAGATAATCTATGCATATACAGATCTATACATATATATTCCTACATTATTCATGTAGCGATTCCTTATTCTGTTTGATGGCAGCAGGGAATTTCACTATATCAATTATCATAATTTTATTTCACCAGTCCTCTTTTGATGGGCATTTCTGTGTCTCCCAATCATTTACTATTACAATCATTTACTATTATCCCATCAATGCATTTCTGTGAGGCTAGATTACTAAATGTAGAAATGTGTCAAAGAGTGACAAATGTATGTTTTTAAATTTAACAAACATTGCTGGTTATTCTTTATGGAAATTAACTCTTTAAGAACTGAGTTGGAAATGTACTCCTCCCTCCCACGGTGTGTGTTTGTCTTTTTTATTTTATTTGAATGCAAAAATGTTTTTTAATTTTTTGAATTTGAATTTATGGATTTTTCTCATTAATAACACATGAGGGTTTTTTTCTTGTTTTTGGTTATTCTTAAAAAGGCCTTTCCATTGCGTGATAAGTAATTTTAAAAATAAGTTTCTATCATGTCTTTTTTATACTATGTTTTATGTTTTACTTTTAAACATTTGAACTATCTGAAATTCAGTTTGTTACAATGTTCAGAAGTAGAAAGAGTTTTTTTTGATAGTTACCAGTTATCCCACATCACTTACCAAATAAATTTGTCCCACCTTTCTTTGGTGAACCAATCTCTGGTATGTATTTGGGGTCTATTTCTGGACTTCCTATACCATTCCATTGATTTGGCTGTGTATTTTATTAGAATTTGTGCTATTACCATGTACAGGCCCCACCACTCAGATTACTGAAGAACTTCTCACTTTGGAAGTAGAATACAGTTGACTCTTGACCAACACTGGTTTGAACTGCACAGGTCCACTACACTTACACGCAGATTTTTTTCATTAAATATGTACTGCAGTACTACATGGTCCACGGTTGGTTGAATCAGAGGATATGGAACTGTGGATAGCAGAGAGCAGACTGTGAAGTTATACACAGATTTTTCAGCTTTTGGGGGTCCGTGCTCCTGACCCACGTGTTGTTCAAGGGTCAACTGTAAATGAAATGGCCTGCTAGTCACCTAGATTTACTTAAGGCAATTGCGATAACTAACATTGGAAAGTAACTTGCGAATATTGGTATCTATCAACAACTCTCAATTATTCACAGCTTTCAGTCAGTACTCCTATTGTTCATAATAAATGGCAAGAAAGTATTCCAAAAGTTATGAAAACACATATGCATTTAGGTTTTATAGTTTTATGAATAATAGCAATTTAAAAGTCCAATAATAGACAAATTATTAGATAAATTCTGAGGTATTATTTGTATGAGAAATTTATAAATATTAATTCTGATGTTTATAAGACCATACAACAGTGAAATTCTAGTTTAAAAGAAAGGAATTAAAAATGTATATAGACCAACCCTGTTTTAAAAAAACCCATGCATACCAGAAAGCAAATCATATAAAAATGGAGCTGCATAATTTTTGCTGGGTTTTTATATTAAAGTGATAATTTGGGGCACAATATGCTTCATATGTATATATGTATATATAATACATATATTATATATATATATAATCTTTATAATTTAAACACATTAAAAATGTTTTTTGTATAAAATAGAATACCCCTCTGACTCTCATTTCTTTGCTGAGGCTTTCCAGAGACCTTCATGAACACCAAACAGCTAGAGAGTGATGACTAATGACAAGGTCAACCAACTGGGAACAGAAAGCCTGAGTGCTGTAAGCAAACCATTTGAATCCCAGGATGTCAGATACCTACCTATAAAATAATTTAAAAAATATATATTCCAAAGTTTGTGAAAAAACATATGCAAAGTTTTGTGAAAACACACACAAACTATGATATTTATCACAGTTTTAGGGCTAATAACAAATTAAAAGCTTTAAGAAAAAGAAAAGTTAAAAAATAAATTAGATAATCCTTAAGGTTTTTTTTTAAGCTAGGTTAAATTATGTAAGGTAATGTATTCAATGGATTTGGTACATGCACAACACATGTTAGATATACATTTATTGTTCTTGGCTCTATTCTCTTTTTTATCTCTGGCAGAGTCTACACAAGGTTAAATTAAAGTAGCCCACTAACTGACAAAAGAGGAGTTAAAACTCAAAACTCTGCCTCTCCCAACATTTTCACTCTTATCATTTCTTTCCAAATTAGTTAGGGCAGGGCTGTAGGGCTGTTAGTACCAGTCCTGATAGACAAAAAATTCATGGTTACATTAGTTAAACAATATATGGCCAGGAAAAAAGAACATCATTTGTGTTTCCAGAACAGAAAAACTATGCTGGAAATAGAGATGGAGAGGAAAAGAGCCTGTATTATTTATTTTTATATTGCTCTAGTGTCTAATAGAGATTAGCACCTAGTATTCACCAAAAAAAAGTGTTAGTAAAATCAGATTCATAACTCAAAGGGCTAGCACAGTTCCTTGAACATAAAAGTTGTTCTGTAAATGTTAACTATTATTGTAAGTAATGAAAAAAAGTGAAACTTCTATCCTTGAGTAAAATACGCTTACATACTATATTCAAAATGAACACTACCTCTTTCCCTTTCTATAAATTAATTATTTCCATTTTATAATTTAAGTATCTTGGAAAGATTATATCATAACTGTCTATCACTCAGCACAAATACACCGGCACTTATACAGATGCATATTCAAGGCAAGGTTTTTCCATTCTGAATCCTATTTTTAAAGTTTATTTTTCACTCTAAGTAGCATTCGTCATACTCCACACAAGACAGTGGAAAAAGTTTTATACCATTTCAGAACTGAAACTAAGATTTGAAAAGCTTCTTAGCATTACGTTTTATGTATACGAGTTTCATGAATCACTCCTCTAGTAAGTGCAGCTATTTGACACTGATTACCAATAATTTTTCTGCTTTTCAAGTATTGACAGAAAAGATAAATTACCTTAAGGGGAAAGAGCTCAAAGATGGACAGGAAGGCTATATATCCCCTTTTCAGCATTCACTCACACCACTCACTCCTGAGGTCATCTTCCAAAGGATTATAACATGACAAATGTCAAATATTGAGAGGAACAGCAATTTCCCAGGATGAAGGGTGGTAATGCTAACCGGGATTTATAATTCAAAAGTAGGTCAAACTAGGGAGGAACATGCCCTGGGTTGGAAATTTAACTTTTTTGGCCATTCTGAGCCATGAAGCTTTCTGCAGTAATTCCCAAAACTGTCTCCACAACAGAATCACAAAGAGTTCTTGTTAAAAATAGAGATTCCTAAACTTCACCCTGGAGAATTTGACTGAGGAGGTCTAGATGGCAACTTTTGTGCTTTAAAATAGCTACCTGAATGTTTCCAAAGCAATGACATTCAATTGCAGTTTATTAATTCTAACAGAGCTGGTGAGTAACTGAAGGCTTTACCAAGCAAAAATGAAAGGATGTGAAGTGCAAGAATTCTCAAAATGACCAAGAGAGGTCATTGGCTTGGGAAAGACAGAAACAGTTCTAGGGTCAGAAGTCAAAGGAAATCTGGAAACAGACACTTGTTAAAAGTGAGCTCCAGAGATGGCAGGTAACCAAGGACAGAAGCCTTATTGTCTCATTTTTTAAATAGTGCTTATTCTGAGGCAAAAATGATAGAAGAAATTAGACTATTGTGTGGACTACTGTTGCCATATAAGTACTGCAGATATTTTTGATGTGTCTTATACTTTTTTCCTCAAACAGGCCAGTAAGTAGGCTTGCATATTAAGAATAATAAACTATCCAAAAATGTTGTGTTTTACGGGCTTAAATTAAATATGATTTCGTCTACAAAATAGCTAAGACACTTTTTAGTCAAGAAGCCAGATCTATTCAGTTCAATTTGGATTCCAGCCTTTTTTCCTACATGATTTTAGTCAAATTATTCAAGCATTTCATGCCTGAATTTCCTCAACTAGAAAACTGAGATAATAGTATCTGACTTTTTGTAATAATTTAAGGATAAGTGATGTAGCGTGAAAAATACCTAGCATGCATTGTAAAGTCACCATACTCCAATAAAAATTAATTTAAAAAAATACCTAGCATGGCACTTGGCATAAGTAGGCTTTTATTATTATAGCAAGTATTATTATAATAATATATTCTTGATCTTATTACTTTTTAATATGCTAAGGATAATAAAAGAAGTATGCACCATTTTATTTGTCAAAAAATTTAAATGCCCACCAGGTTGAAGAGTAGGTTATGCTGTAGTTTTTGCTGTGAGTTTTTGGGGATTATTTACAGTGTCTATCTATTCATCCCATTGCCATTTCAGCTGTGTATTTATTTATATGGTTTGTGCTACATCATAAAAATTCACTTTACATACTTGACTACAATCCAGCATGAAAATTAAAAATTTGTGTGTGGAAGAAAAAGGACAGAAATAGAGCAATGAAATGAAATATAATAACTACATGTTTATACTGAATTTGAAGCAACAACCAAAATTTTAACAAAAATAAGATAAAGTTGCACCATAGCTGGTCATTGAGACAAATTATGAAGGGATTGTCTATTCACAGAACAGACACTTAAAGGCAGCAAAAATTTTGAAGAATCTTAGAATGGACCATGGAATTTTCAAAGTTAAGAGATGTTGGTGTGAGTAACTTATGTGTCGTGAAGACTATCTCTCAGACACCAAATGACGATTTGTCAAAAATATCTGACTGATTTTCAGGAAAAATTAATTTCCAGTAATATTTAATTGTTAAGGAATCAAGTTATTACAAAAGAGAGGTGCAGAATGTTTACATTCTCTTTTTTCTCAAGATAGAGATCAAGTTCATAAATATTTTTTATGATAACTGGCATTTTATATACATAAGAAGGAGTCATAATTTCTAATGCTTGGTGACTGAGAACAATTTAGGAGCTCTTAACAGGAAGACAGACCTACACTCCTGTTATAACAGAATAAGAAAGTGATACAATTTTTGGCTAAAAATGCTATCACATGAAGTGTTTCTTTTATTTCTCAAAAAACATTATTGAGCAAATATGCGTTATTCTATGCATAGTACATTTCACCTTACAACTATTATTTCATAACAGACAACATCGAGAAAGACATAATCAAGACCCCAATTTCCAAAGGAAGCAGGGGATTGCTGACCATCTTCCTCTAATGTTACTTCACTTTAGCTGAGCTAGAGAGAAGGCAATTTGTAACTTTGGCACGTGAGGAATTAGATGATGGTTATGATACAACTGGAAAGAAAACAGCTCTGACCTCTATCTCAATGTTACAGTTTTTAAAAAGATTTTTTTAGCAATTAATATTTGGAGATACAAGTGATAAAAATACTATAGGAAAAAAACCATATGGCTATTACATTATAACCAAAATATCAATGATAATGATTCAGGATGAAGAATCCCAAAATACTATAAAAAGATAAAATGATCTACTTATTTTGAACTAAAATCTTTCAGCTTTTCACATATACACACATAAATAAGCAACTTTCCGTATATAATGCAGTTGGAGGGTGTGATGCAAGTTAAATACTTTAAAGCCTTGATGCAGTGCTGTGTCATTACAAATAGACTTTTACAAGCACTCTGTGTAGGCCTCAGTCACCATGGAAGCTCGGCTGAAACTGGCTCTGGAAGTCTCTGTCTCTACCTTATTGTACTTAATACCACCATTAGCTGGGACCATGGGTGGTCACTATTTTATGCTTTACTCCACTATCTTAAAATCATAATTAGAGCCCATGCTGAGCATTCATCATTCCTTGTAGACACAAATTAAATGAGGCTTGAAGAGTGTATGCTTACTCCATGCTAAGTGAGTAATGAGTTTTTATGCATATGCCAGTGGAATTTTTCTAGATGGGTAGAACAAGAACACACAAGTCAGGGAAAGGAAAAAAAAAAGATTGATTATAGTTTTCTTAGGCAATTAGTGTTCAATTGTCAAATATATGAATCATCCTGGCTGCTGCTTTCTCCTCAGTTCGCCTGTATTTTGAAGGAGTTAGCAGTTAACTAACCTCTCTAAAACTTTTACCCAGACACAGGTTATCCAAATTGGAATCCTCAGAACCTCCTTAAACTCTTCACTCTACCAAATCCTCATATTCCATGTCCCATTGCTTTTTGTCATCCATGTAGTTCTCAAAAATCCCATCTTTCTTTTATTATGGTCTTATTGCAGTTAGAGTCTGAGACATCTTTAAGAGTCCATGTAGTCCAAACATCTCATATTACAGAGTTCCAGACAGCTGAAGTTTTATAGATAGTTAATGGTGGAATTATAACTGAGATTCAGACCTTTGAATCCCCAATAGAGTTCTCTTTCCACATGTTGCCTTTAGGAAAGTGGATTATTCGCAGTCTGTGTTAATGTGACACTTACTGTCCCAATTATAATAGTCTAAGAATATTTATCTTAGTGTCATTTCCTTCTTTGGAAAAAAAAGACAAAACAGAACTGATAGAAAAGTGTCATGTAGCCTTGGAGGAGTTAGAGCCTGGGATCAAATCTCTCTGCAACTCATACCAACGTACCCACAGAAGCAACAAATGGACAGGTGAAGTATCTTGTTTACCTTTTCATCCTTAGTAACTAGAAAATGCCTGGAACTGACAAGTATTTCATGAATATTGGTTGAATTCAAATGAATCAATCATTCGACAACTGGTTGTACAATTAGAAGGCGTGCACCTTCTCCCCGTCTCAATAAACAGTTTACAATTTTCAATGTATCTACTACAGAAAATCAACAGCAGTTTCCAAAGTAACAGAAGAAATATTGTTTTGTTTTGTTTTTTCATAAATTTATTTATTTATTTATGTTTTTGCCTGCGATGGGTCCTTGCTGCTGCGTGCAGACCCTCTCTAGTTGTGGCGAGCGGGGGGCTATTCTTCGCTGAGGTGCATGGGCCTCTCATTGCGGTGGCCTCTCTTGCTGCGGAGCACGGGCTCTAGGCGCGCAGGCCTCAGTAGTCGCGGCATGCAGGCTCAGTAGTTGTGGCTCGTGGGCTCTAGAGCGCAGGCTCAGTAGTTGTGGTGCTCGGGCCCAGCCGCTCCGCGGCATGTGGGATCTTCCCAGACCGGGGCTTGAACCCATGTCCCCTGCACCAGCAGGCAGACTCTCAACCACCGTGCCACCAGGGAAGTCCCAGAAATATTGTTTCTGAATGTCATAAATATTGTACAATCTTTAAAGAAGTAATATTCCATATTTAGCATTGATTTAAAAATATTTCGTTATTATTTGTTGCCTTGTTGCAGTGAATATATTTTACAGAACATATGACAGAATTGTCTCTCATGGAAGTCTAGCTTCCTGAGATAAGAGTTTGCAGTACCACAGTCTTTCTTTAGAGCATGCATTTATTTACTCCAAACTTGGGATGGAAGTAAAAGAAGAGACCTCTCCCCTGCTGGAGCCACACCAAGTCAATCCTCTCACTCACTCATTTGCTCAACAAATGTTTGTTGCTAGAGGCTCTCAGCTTTGTCAGTCTTCTCATCCTCGAGGGCGGAATGACGCAGGGACATTCCAGAAGTTATCTGTTGAGCCACCCTCTGGAGCTCCAGTCATTGTGAGGAGTCAGCCTGCCTGTTCCTCTCACCCTACCCTTTCTGCCACTCCCAGCAGACACCCTGGGAGAGTTTACTCAAAGTGACAAATCTCCAAACCAGTCTGTTTATATAGGCTCTCCCAGTAACCCACTATCATAGATAATTGAGAGCTTACTGTACTCTAATTATAAAAAAACATCTTGAACTTTAGACACTTAATACACACAGCCTTTACGGATGGGTGAAACAGCTGAACTTGGAGACACCTGAACTTCAGGGAGCACATTCATCAAGAGAGTCAGGGAAGAAAGAGTACATCATATCAGGTATAATGAATGCCATGTAAACATGAAATCATGACTAATAAGAAGAAGTTATAAGAATAAATTAATATTATAAATCTGTAAGAAACACATCTATACAATATTTACAGTATACACAATGATGATCTCACTTTATATATAGCAGTTCTTTGAAACTTTCCAAAAGTCTCAAAACATTTCCACATATGATATTGTCCTACCATCATAACTCACATGGAAGAGAGTTAAAAGTGAATTTACCTGCATTTTAGAGTTGCTGAAACTAAGGCATATCAAAGTATTTTCCTCCAAGCATTACCATGCTGTTAATGTTGTAGGCAGAGAATAAAACTCGTTTTCTAGTTCTTTCATATCAGTTTCTCATCTTAAACTGTATATACATTTTGTTTTTCAAAAACCAGATTTTAATTGTTGTTCTCTTTCTCCCTTCCTCCCTCCCTTCCTTCCTCCCTTTTGTGTTTTCTTTAAATACCAAAAGTTAGATGACTTTTTTTCGTCATCTACAGATTAGAAGCTCACATGAAATCCTTCACAATTTAAGTTTTCAAGATTTTAGTTTGTACTTCAATAGAAGATTTTATAACTTATATAGCAAAATCCATTCAACGAATATTTGATGATCCTAACAATGAATATAATACATGTTATATACTGTGGTGGAGACAAAAGAAGTATGATTCAAGATGGGTGCAGTCTCTAAGAGCTTACTAAAGAAGCAAGACATACAGCCATGAAAGAGTGGAAGTGATAATTATAATAAAAAGTAACGACAGAATTTTAAAGAAAGCCTATATGGAAGCGAAAATCAGTTAGGAAAGGAACCTAACATTTTTGAGGATCTATATTTAACAGGGATTTTGCAATCATTATCTCATTTCAACTGCACAAGGGTGAGATAGATATTATCACTTCAAACATACAGATTAAAAAAACAAAACAAAACTGAGGCTAAAAGAGGATAAGCAAATTTCCCATGATAAAATAGTCAGATTTGAAACTAAGTGCATGATGTCAAAGATCTTATTTTGGACCCTGAAGGACTTAGAAAGCTGTAGGTAGAGAGAAAAAGCATAAGCAAAGGAATACAAAGATTAACAAATGAACAAGGGATCTGAGCCAGTCTAGCCTGGCTAAAGGAAATAGACTTGGCAAAAGTGATATATAAATGTTGCATTTGCTTGTATTTAATTTAAATAGTCAATAAATTGGCTATAACATGATTAAAACCTTTTTGAGACTATTATTCTGGAAGGACACACGGAATAGATGCTATTGCAAAAGTGTAGCTAGGAGCGAATGAGGTACTAAATGGTGGCTGCTCTTGGGATTACAAAGGGAAAGACAGGAGAGATATTCAGCAGTATTAACTGTAGGAAAGTGTTTGAAACTTTGGGTTATGGTTGAGGAAGGAGACAAAAGATATATAAAATTGTAAATTGATTGGGACTTAGTAGAACCAAGAGTAGATTAAAAAATAAAGGTTCTGATTTGCTGATTTTGAGATATTGTTAGAATTGAAAAATGAGTTTCTATAACTAAGAGAACATTCACAGAGCAGTGGCCTTAAGCCTTGGCTATCCCTTATAATGACTTTAAGAAGAGCTGTGACTAGTTATATTGATAAAACCAAAGAGGAAGAAAGAAGGAAGAGGTGCATTGAAATACCGATGTCTAGTAATTGGGAATTTATTCAGTCAAGTAAAGAAGTGAAAGAAGAAGAATAGAGGAGGTGATAAAAGAAAAATATTTCAGAGTTTAAGATTAAGCTGGGGAAATTAACATCCAAATACCTTGGGGACTAAAGAGTCAGAGGGGTAAAGATCACTGAATTTAAAGAGTTTAAAGGCATGTGAGGCTATCAAGTTAGAAAATTTGCACAAGGCTTCTAATCTAGTTTACATAGACCACTAAACAGAAGCTACTAAAAGAAACAACATTTTAAACATTCAAGGAAAATCATTTCTGATATTTGTACACAAGCATTTGTCAGGAATTGTTCATTGAAACCCTTGTCAGTTCTTTTAAATAAAAGAAGTGGAGGAGTTCCATGGCCCAAAATTTGGGAAAATATTGAATCCTACTTTCTATTATTGGATATTTGCAATGTATATTAGCATATTAAAAGATCTGAGAATGTGTTAAGAACAAACAAAAATACACAATAACACACAACAACAAATAACCTGCTTCACTTAAGATAACTGAATATGTCCAAAATTATTTGGTTTCTGAACTCCGTTTTTTCGATTACACCTAAAAAAGATCCACTAAAGTAGCATTTTATGAAGCATCTTGGGAAACACTGGCTTGCCTAGTCCAAATTACATTGTAGTCTTAACAATTGTTTTTTTCACATTCATTGAGAAGTAATTAAATTATTCGGGAAGTTTTTACTTTTTCTACTTTTACTTTATTTATTGAATTAAGTAGCCAGCTAATTTCTATTTTGTCTTTAACTTAGTAGACAAAGCTTCATTTCTATTATGTTTGATTTTACATGAGTCGAAGCACACCTTTGTGTACTTGTGTTATAGGAATCTACAAATACTCATGTTTCTAAAACAATGTGAGAGAATAGGTGAATGTTTGCCTCAAAATGTCCATAGATGCAGAGGAGTAGAGGATACTACAGTAATAAGAATTCATAAAGAGAACATGTTAACAGGCTCACCAACCATTTATTTTTTTCTATGCAATTGTATATACATGCATGCACATACACAAAATATACAAGTGCATATGCTGATTTATGTAAATATAATATAGGGGAAGAAAAACTAGAAGAGCATACATCAGAATAGTAACCTAGGTATTCTATGTAGAAATTGGTTTTCATTTTTTCCATTTGGTCCAATTATACATACTAAGTTTTTTACAGTGAGCATATTCTATATCTGTAATTAAAAAAAAAATCAGCTTGACCAAATGTTCCACTGATCACAAGAGAAATTCAATCCTGGCTTTAAAAGGCTGATTTATGTTCTCACAGAAAATTACAGACAACTGAAACACAAATGTAAGCCTACACCAGCACAGGTCCACACCTGGGTCAAGAGGTAATCTAGTTGGTGTTATATATAATATTGTGTTGTTTCAAGTCTGGAATATGCTGAAAAGTATGATTATAAATGAGTTTGGAAAAGATAAAATCTCATATGCAAAGGTGTTCAATGGATTTTAAAAACAATGTGGGAAACAAATAGCTCCTTTCAAGTGAGTAATAACCCAAACGTAGGTTAACATTTCTTAAAAGAATAATTGAAAATCAGGTATCCTGCTAGGTTAAGCAATATAAAGTTACTGCTATTAAACAATTTTTCACTTAAGAAATCTGCAATTTCATTTGGTTCAAACTAACACTTGAACATGCATGTCATCAGGATGTTAATAATTTACAATAGAATGCATCTACTGAATTGAGAGCTAGTTCCTGTGCAGAAAATAACTTGAAAAAAGAAAGTAAGTAGGATGTTTGTTGTTGTTTAGGACTGAAAAGTCATTCTGCTGTTTTCCTTTTCTTATTTCCTTATATCTGATGGCAAGGACTTCCAAGGACAAATAATAATTTGATTTGCATTATACTTAAGACATAATTAAGCTCCAGGGTGTAGTTATACACAGAAACACATATTACTAAGTAATGGGCAGGGGATGGGGAGGATACAGTAGTTTTCTTTCAGGAATCTAATGAGATGAAGGGTTTAGGTCAGATTACAGTAAACATTTAATTATATACAGATGCAGTGTAACTCACCAATAGGAGAAAAGGGCACAGTAATTGCTTTCTTTCTAGGATGAAACTATCTTAAATTAGTAAGATTCTCTCTGTTTTCAATCCTCACCTGTTGAAAACTGAGCATATTTTATTTGATCCCATGATTCTCTTCCTAGTCAAGATACCACCTACTTCTTTCATGAAGGTTTAGAGACAGAAATTCTAGGTTAATGATGCTGGTTTTGTGACTTATAAATTCTATTAACTTTAGCTATATTCAATTATTTTTCCTTTAAAAAAGCTGTTCTTGAGTTTCTTGTTTTTACAAATGATCTGCTATTGTGTTGTAACACAAATGTGCTGAGGTGATTTTGTTGAAGTATAATAGTATCCCCTAAAGTCTTGGTAGTCTTTGTGGCGTTTTTTGTTTGTTTGTTTTGGTTATAGTTTGTTTTGCTTTGTCTTGTTTGAATACAAGTTCTTAATTACATAAAGCAAAAGAAGAAATTCTAATATATCACTGTGAGGGGAAAAACATCCAGTAAATCAAAAGAGAACAGTAGTGACTCACAAAGAAAAAAAGTGGTCATAAAACTAGGTGAGCGATTATGTAGGCAAAGAATAATCTCAGAGATGTGCCAAAAACAAAAACAGAATAAACAATCAAAAAGGCTCTACAAGAGATAGGAAACGGAAAGTTCCACAGATAAGCAACTTCTCTTAGAAACAATAGAATACAATATGTGGAAAACAAACTGAGGACAATAAATAAATCAGAGCATATTTAACCTTTACATATAATATATGATGGAATAATTTCTCTAACATCTCCTTTATACTAAAAAAACTGAAAAAGTTTTCAAAGAGTTTTGCTTATTCTTAGACCTGGGTGATGATGCCTGGGTGATGAAGAAACTATACTTTGCTAATGATAAATTGCTGCACTGCCAAAGGAAGAAAGTATGTCTTTAGAAAACACCAGAAAAACTTATATTTCAAGTTCTATGCACAGATAAATTCATGCAAAATTACCTAATCTGATTATTTATCTATTGGTACATAACAAATTATCTCAAAGCTTAGCAGCCTAGAAACAACACAAATTTATTATTTCACAGTTTCCTAGAAACAGCTGAGCTGGGTCCTCTCCTTCAAAAGCTCTCACAAGACTGTAATCAAGGTGGTCTTATCTGAAGGCTCAAAGTAGGAAGGGTATGTCCTCAAGCACTAACCTGGAAGAAATACGTCATATTTACCTTAAAGTCATGAATCTAACTCCAACTGCAGAATTTGTCCAAATTATTTAGAATAAAACCCACAAACTTGGAAATGAAAATGATAGAAGTAATGAAAATAGTTAGAAACAATTAAAAATTTCTTAAATGCCTCACTATAGATTTTACTTATTTATTATTTATTTTGTTTTGTTTACTTTTGGCTGTGTTGGGTCTTCGTTGCTGTGTGTGGGCTTTCTCTAGTTGCAGCAAGCGGGGGCTACTCTTCGTTGTGATGCTCGGGCTTCTCATTGCAGTGGCTTCTCTTGTTGCAGAGCACGGGCTCTAGGTGTGCGGGCTTCAATAGTTGTGGCTCATGGGCTCTAGAGCGCAGGCTCAGTAGTTGTGGCGCATGGGCTTAGTTGCTCCGTGGCATGTGGGATCTTCCTGGACCAGAGCTTGAACCCGTGTCCCCTGCATCGGCAGGCGAATTCCTAACCACTGTGCCACCAGGGAAGCCCCTCACTATAGATTTTAGATGCTGCTACTCCATTCATTCATTCATTCTTTATCTATTCTTTCATCCTGTAAATATTTTTGAACCCTTACTTGTTTATGAGGATATGTCAGTGAACAAAACAATGTCCCTGCTCTCATTCAGCTTGTACTGTAGTTAATGGAGATAAAAAAATATTCAACATTTAGCTAGCGTAACTTGCTATGAGAAAGCAAAGCATGTTACAGAAGTGCGGCTAATTTTATGTACAATGGTCAATCCAGGTCTCCCTGAACAGCTGAAATTTGTGCAGATGCTTGAAGAAGAAAATACGCAAGATGTATAAATAACAGGGTGCAGAGCACTTCAGAGGGAAGAGAGAGTGCATAAACTGCATTGTGGGCATGCATGATGTGTTCGCAGAACAGAAACGAAGAGAGGATGGTTGGAAGCATGGCGAGGAGGATTCAGTCATGGGAAATCGGAGAGGAAACTGCTAGACTGTGTCAGCCTGGTAGGCCATCATAAAGGTTACCATTTCTCTGGGTAAACTGGGAAGACATAGGAGGGACAAAATCAAAGCAATGTTTTAATAGGATCCCTATGGATATTGTATGTAAAAGAGAACACTGGGGGTGGGGTATACAGGACAGTAAAAATCCACTGAAACAATTCAGGTGGGAAATGGTGGCTTGAATGAAGGTGACAGCAGTGGAGATGGTGAGAAGTGACCACATCTGGGGTATACTTTGATGTGTGGTGAATGTTTTATTGAAAAAATTAGATGTGGTGTATAAGTAAAACAAAGTAGGTGCTTTTTTTTTTTGCAGATACTAAATTAAACAGATAAAATTAATCCCTAATTTTACTGATGAAATTTTCATATAAACAGCTTAAACTAGTTTTCTTAAAGGAAATAATATTTTTTACTGAAAAAAAGAATTTTGCCCTTTTAAATTTCACATGCTCTTTATCTGATTTGGAATTTTTTTCAACTTTAAAACATTCATGAATATTTCTGAAATATTTCATTTCTCACTAAGTACTCTGTGAGAAGCCTATCTCAGAGAAAATTTTGTAAGACTGATTCACATCAACTTTCACTGTTTATTTCTAATAAAGAAAAAAATCTTTAAGAAGTCTTGATGTATGACACTCAGTATATATTTAGGGCAAATGTCAAAAGCTTAAGAATCAATTACATATCCTGGAGTGTCATATTGACAGACTCACTCTTTTCTTTACTATTGATTTACTCTCTGTTGGACAAACATAAACACATAAAAAAGAAAGAAATCTATTTTTTATAGTGACTAGAATTTTAATTCCTGGGAAATTTGTTGTTAAAAGCAGAAACAATAAATATAAATAAAGGAAGCTTTAAGTAAATGAAAGCAATGACACTGATAAGGATGATTAATTAATTTTATCTAATTTAACTCATTGAATTACTTTTGCTTGGATATTCCAAGCAAATACTAAAAAGCTTTTTTTTTTTTTTTTTTTTTGCCTCTTGTCTGGATAAGGTTGAGAAGATTGCCATGTATCAACACTGTGATCTTGGTCAAGTTTCATCACTTTGGGGCCTATATCTTTCATCTGCAAAATGGTAACATTGGGCTATATAAGACTACTGTGGTCAAATATTATAAGTTTATTTTGAGAAAAAAATTTAAACTGATTTATAAATGTTTATTATTTCAAAATCCATAATTATATATAAAGAGTTTAAATTTGCTTTATTTTCAAAGCTTTGCTAAATTAGTGATCTGTTAACATATTTAGTCAACAATTATGTATTATTTACTGTGTTAATATTTGCAGAATCATGTATGAAGCACCACCCTCTCCCCTCCTCCATTAAATTTTCAGTCTTATTTGGGGAATAAAATACACAAACATAAATCAATAGAAAATGAGAGTGCTCAGATAGCATGTGGTCCAGGTTGTGTATTTTTATAGTTAGGACTCTGTGGTTGTGAGTGACAGAAACCCAATTAAGTTGCTTATACAAAAAACTAGATATGTTGTAAAGATAATGAAGATTCTGTGACAATTAAAGGAAGATCTGTTGCAATCTTGGCATCTCTGAAAACTTCAGGGTTTAGAAGAGGAATTCAACTCTGCCAGTACTACTTTTCTACGTATCTTTCCTCTCCACTTAGCATCATTTGTTATCTTACAGACAGGCTTTTTCACGTGATGGGGGCCATTAGCTGACCCAAGACCCCATGTTTCCTGTTCCATGTGTCCAGGACAATAGAGTTTCTTGTTAGTACCATAAGAAAAACATCGGAAAGAGACTCTGATTGGACAGGCTAAATCTGTTCTAGACCAATAACTATTGCCAGTGGAGTGAGGCTGTTGTGACTAGCCAAGCTGGGCCATCTGTCCTACTTCTGTGAGAGGTAAGGAAAGGAGTCTGAGCAGAAAACAACAACAGCAAAACAATAATTTTCCTAGTGTTTAACCCAGAATATGGAAGTTCAGAGCAGGAAATATTTCATACTCACCTTCAGGAGTGAAGAGGAGGAGGAAGGTGTTGGGTCTTATTACATAGGGCCTTTATATTTAATACTAAGGTTTTGACATTCTCTGACTTTGATGGAATATTATGAGAAAGGAGGTCAAGAGACAATCCAGGCAAAACTGCTAAGAGCTGGAAGTGAGGTAGATATGTGGAAGGAAAGGAGCTAGAGAGGGATTTTGAAGTATAATAATCGGGCTTTTTTTTTTTTTTTTTTTTTTTTTTTGCGGTACGTGGGCCTCCCACCGCCGCGGCCTCTCCCGTTGCGGAGCACAGGCTCCGGACGCGCAGGCTCAGCGGCCATGGCTCACAGGCCCAGCCGCTCCGCGGCACGTGGGACCCTCCCGGACCGGGGCACGAACCCGCATCCCCTGCATCGGCAGGCGGACTCCTAACCACTGCGCCACCAGGGAAGCCCCAATAATTGGGCTTTTTGCAAAGAAGCAGGGGCAAGAGAAGGTAAAGTGTAGGATGAATCACCAGATTGCCATTCACATTGACAGAATGGTACCATTAACACTGAAGAGAGAATATCAGAGGAGCAAACAAAACTGACTTAGGAAAACACACTTTTGATTACTTCAGAATATGAAATTCTCTTAGGCATTTGGGTTACAAGTCTTTGTGATTTCAACTTGGACAGCATGGTCTGTTCTAATGCTAAAATCTTTCATTTTTCTATAGCTCACCTATTTCAGTTTTTTTAACTGAATTTACCCTTGATTGGTTTGATATAGTGAGATTCCAAATGGAAGTATTTCAATCTGTGACTAGTTGAATCCAATATGGGATTAACTGTTATGATTACTTGTGTGACATAAGAAAGATCAAGCAATCATTTTTAAATTGAGTTATTTTATCTGTAAAATGATAACTAGAATTACTTTCAAAATTTGAACATTTTCTGAGTATTTTCTTGGAGACAGATTGAGAACTAATACTGTAAACCAAAACTACATTGAAAGTGGACCTATAGTATCCCATTCTAAGAATAGCCTAGGAAACAGAAAAAAGAGCCAGAATATAAAAGTCTGACCTTTCATTGCTGTCTCTGTCCATGATCCTGAAGTTTGAATTTTAATGGGAATTATCACCCTACTTATTGAGTCCACTTCCCTAGGATCTTCAAATTAGCCATCAGTCACCCAAATTCTATGTCTCTGCCCAGGTTTATGCCTTTAAACTTTATTTAAAGGTTTTCCCCAGTAGAAAGACATCCTGGGCATCTAGAACAGGGATGGGGATAAACAATAATATGAACTCACATTTACACAGTTCACACTATGAACCAGGCACTGTTTTGTTTTTTTTTTTTGCGGTACGCAGGCCTCTCACTGTTGTGGCCTCGCCCGTTGCAGAGCACAGGCTCCGGACGCGCAGGCTCAGCGGCCATGGCTCACAGGCCCAGTCGCTCCACGGCATGTGGGATCTTCCTGGACTGGGGCACAAACCCGTGTCCCCTGCATTGGCAGGTGGACTCTCAACCACTGCGCCACCAGGGAAGCCCCAGGCACTGTTTTAAAGGGCTTTGCACTTACCCAACCATTTAACTATCACTGCAATGCTGTGAGGTAGGTTTTTATTTCTTATTTCTGTTATTTTAAAAGTAAGCACACTAAGGTAGATATTTTCAGTGATTTGTCCAGTGTCCTAAAGGCAGTGAGTGGGAAAGCCAAGGTTTGAACCCAAGTAGCTATCTCTAAAATCTCTACGTTTAACCACTATGGAATTCTACCTCTCAGGCAGGCAAGAAAGTTTAATGTCACTGGGCTTCTGCAGGAAAGAAGGCTGTGGGCTAAGGGGTACAGCAGCTTTGATACACTTTAAACTTTATTTTGGTGAGAGGCAATGTCACTCACCTGGTGCATTTACTTCTGGGAGGATCTCAATCAGGAGAGAAATTACATTTAAATTTACTCTTACAAGAAATTGACTCTTTGGTCTCAAGCTTCTTACTTCAGATAATTTTGGCTACATATTTTCAATTTAATCTAATGGTAGGTGGTTGTGTTTGAGTAATCTTAATTATTAGAATTATGGAAATGGCTTCCTATGCATTACAGGTACAATGACACTATGTATTATATTAATATTTGCTTAAAACATGTATTGACAATGAAATATTGACAAGGTGAAACATTTGTGCTTCCAAGATTATTGCAGTGTTGTGGGAGATGTGAAGCAACTGATATATTTTAATTTTTTGTTCTTGTCAAAACAGAAAGATTCTCTGTTGGGGTGACTGCATTTATTATTTATAGAAACACTCTGTTTTCAAAACCAGTCTGATCCAAAGATACAGTGAGTCCAATGAACACACTGTGCATAGACAGGTACCTCTTGGTTTCTTTACTTTTCCCTCCATGTTGTTTTGTGGTGATGACTGGGAACCTTTAAATGTTGGTTAAACTTGTTTTTTTAAATACCCAACAGATTAGACATATTTTAATTATATTGCTCAATAAAGCAATCAGTTGTTTCAAATTAGGCTGATATATTGAATTATTAACTATGTATGACCCTGATAACTATTACACAAGAAGGTCCGTTGTAAATCAGGTGAGCATATTATAAGTTGGACAGGGCTACACTGATATGTTATTAGAAAATGAATTTCCATAATGAATATTATTCAGCGCTCATACATTTTCAGGGCTGCTGTTATATGGTTTCTAGTGAACAGAATTATTGATACTATTTTCCAAGTTAATATATTTAAGGTAACAGATTTCAAATGATTTAGCTTACATTAAGATATATTAATTCATCCTTTTAACTATTGTATTAAATTATATATCATATTATATTCATGTATTAAGCAAGCCCTACATACTTCTTACTGTCCAATTATAGATGATGCTAGAATGCAGATCAAAGCTATCAGGGGAATATTTTAAAAAACATTTAGTGACAATGAGTGAAAGAGGGGTTTTTTAGGTTTGTTTTGTTTTGTTAAATTTTGGGGTTTGATTAAGTTAAGTACAAATAACTTATTTTAAAAAGGAATTCAAAAAGCTAGATCTTCTTGTAAATAAATAATGAGACGCATTAACAGAGTTCTATTTATATGCAGTCCAGACAGACAATGTAACCCAAACATAAATGAGGGGAGATGAGTCTATACTCCATAGACTAGAATAGAATTGTAAGAGAGCTTGAAAGACTGACAGTTTCTACTGAGGCAGGTCCTTGTCTCCCACAGCTGTTTCTCCCATCCTACTGACACATGACTTTAGTCCCTAACACTTCCTCCTCATACTTCTTGAGAAATTCGAATTGACTAACAAATAACTACTAATCTGCAGAACAATTTCTCCATTTTCCCAGAACTGATTTTGACCAACTATTTCCAAAATTAGCTCAATTTTGTATAACTCCTCTTGCTAAAGCTCAGCTAAAATTTTCCTTCCTTCTTCGTGACAATGGTTATTGTGAACATTCCTGTTCACAGCATTTTTGAATAAAGTCTTAGGCTAATGGTGCTCTGATTTTCTTCCACAAGATGAACAGAAAATTGAGCAATACGTTCACCTAACAGTGTTGTTGTAAGAACCAAGGTGACTTTCTATTCCTATTGATTCAAATTAGCAATTTAATCAAGAACAAGGAAGTCTTACAGTGCAAATGGAGTCACTGTTTCTCATTCACCAAAAAGTAATTTATAAATGGTCACTGAGATGAAAGCAACACTTGGATTCTTACTGGCTTTCGGATATAGTTGCCCTCAAAAGGCAGGCTAATGATAGTACAGAAATTTAAACAAATAAATAAGATGATAAAATGCATCAATAGCTGGATGTGCTTTCTTTTCAGTTTCATTCAAAATTTAAAAACAAAAACAAAAAAAGAGAAACATGAATTGGGGTCTGAAATTCTGAAATAGAATCCTTATTCACCTTGGGTACTTGAAAAACATCACTAAATCTCAGTTTTCTCATTTGGAATAATTATAATTATAATGAATTAGACTGAATATGGAAAACCAAGCCCACTAGGCCTTGTGAATTAGGCTTCCCAGCAACAAAGGACAAAAACCTACTCAAACTACCTGAAGCAAATATGATGACATCTGTGAAGAAACACTTTGTAAGCTGGAAATTGTTATATATGTTCATCAGCTATTCCTGTGTGAACTGGAAAAAAAAAGCTCTTAAAATTCTGCTAACTTTTGTGAGGAAGCTAAAAAGTACTGGAAATAAATCATATCAATTTGAACTGTTCCCAGATTTAGGAGAAGGTATTTGGCTTAGCTTCTCATTTAGGCCTTTTGACCAATTCACTCTCCTCTCCACAGTGACTGCTTTCAAAGATAAACACATAATTTAGACTAAACTGGGACATTCTTTCTTTGTTAGGAGGCTTAAAAGTAACTCTCTTGGGCTTCCCTGGTGGCGCAGTGGTTGAGAGTCCGCCTGCCGATGCAGGGGACGTGGGTTCGTGCCCCGGTCCGGGAAGATCCCACATGCCGCAGAGCGGCTGGGCCCGTGAGCCATGGCCGCTGAGCCTGCGCGTCCGAAGCCTGTGCGCCGCAACGGGAGAGGCCACAACAGTGAGAGGCCCGCGTACCAAAAAATAAAAAAAATAACTCTCTTGCTTCTGGATTCACAGTGCAGAAAGTATAATTAAGTGCTAGCGTTGCCCGTTTTCCCCACCACATGGAGGAAACCTGATTGTATTAATAGAGAATGTGGCCAAAACTCAGAGAGAAGCAGGGTGAGTAGGTAGAAAGAGTTCTAAGGACAATGTGTGAGCCCTAGATCCACCCTTATGCCTCTGTCACCTCCACACCTGTCCTCAGTTATTGTGAAATTGGCCTATTTTAAAACTTTCTCTACTTTGAGTTAGGTTTTTACCAAGTGAATATTTAATACACATGAGATTGGGTGGACTTGATCACTTTTAGTTCAATAGTTTGGTATAAAATTTTTGAGAAGAACATTTGATAATATTAATAATGTTAATATTAATTAGAAAAATGTCTTTCATGGTGTATATAGGTAAAAGTGAATGGAACCAGACAGATACTGTGACAGATTTAACTAAAAATTAGAAGCAAAATAAGAACATTTAATATGTATGTATACACAGCTAACAGAGTCTTATGACTGCCTTGTCTGTTCATAAAATACCTATTTCAGAATTTCTGTTATTTTAAACTGTAATGCTGGATTCTTTTGGAAGGGATAGTGACTGCATTCTTTACAATGACTCTTGGTATATCTGTCTTCCCAAAGTTCATATCCTTAGTCGAGATCTTTTTTCAAGTCTATTATGTGGTGTGCCAGACTTATTTAGATTGACTTGCAAAATACAAACTTAACCAGAGTGCATGTATTGCATGTCATTAATCAATGACCTAGGTGGGACTGTTGTTTTTGGAGTACTAACTTAGTAGTTCATCCCATTTCAAAGTATGCAGTTTGCCTTGAGGATTCCATAGAACTGCCACAACAAAAGCAATTACAAAATTATTTCTTCACTATTATCATACTGTGTTGCTGTGTTGTTTTAAGGATAGCTGGCTCTATGCATCAGTCAAGGGCATCTTGCAAAAACAGGTTGTGTGGAGGCTGCCTAACCATGCAGCTTGTCTTGGTAGAATTTTATAGGACATCATTCTGTAGTGTTCTTTGAGAGCTGACTCAGTTCTGACTTTCTACTTTTTTATAAGCAAATCCGTACCTTCCATTGTGATGGTCTCAGCAACCCATAATCTGTATCCTACAGAACACAGTAAATCATTTATATGACTGTTCTAGAGCTATGCCACACCTTTCTTCCTATCCTGTCCTTCAAAAATGCCTAGATTCTTCATCTGGAGATGGATGAGTAAAACAATTTTAATGTAACCAAGGATTTTTTAGTAGAAACTAGTATGGTATTGAAAAAAAAGTTTTTAATTTAATTTTATTAAGAAGGATTCTAGGGCTTCCCTGGTGGCGCAGCAGTTGAGAGTCCGCCTGCCAATGCAGGGGACACAGGTTCATGCCCCGGTCCGGGAAGATCCCACATGCCGCGGAGCGGCTAGGCCTGTGAGCCATGACCGCTGGGCCTGCGCGTCCGGAGCCTGTGCTCCACAACGGGAGGGGCCACAACAGTGGGAGGCCCGCGTACCGCTAAAAAAAAAAAAAAAAAAAAAAAAGAAGGATTCTATTTCAGATCCTCAGACTCTAATTCATTTTTTTAAAAAATTTTGAATGAAATTGAGAACAAAGGAGGCCCAGATTTTGATTGATTTCACCAAATCTCTGTCTTTTTCTTCCATCCTTCCTTCCTTTCTCCCACTTTCCTTCCTTCCTTTTTCTTTTCTTTCTTCCTTCAGCCCTACCTCTTAGCTATGTAAAACAAAACTCAAATTTCTGAGGGGTTGAAGCTGAGGAAAGTCAGGTAAATTTATAAGCAGTAATGTTCTAGTAAAAACAAAGCAAAAACTTAATTTGTAGCATTTGCCAATTTCTGTGGTGTAAAATATACCCAGGAAGGCCAATTTCAAACTACCAAGCTGACATCATTGAGCATGGAGTTGGAAATAGGTGTTGACACTTGCCTCTAATTAGCTGGCACAAGCCTGCTCTAGCTCATCACTGAATATGAGCAAGGAGGGTGGAACTGCTTAGTAATTTACAGCTACTAAGCTCCTTTGCTTCTTTTAAGGTAGATCACATTCTAGTCAATGGAAGGCTATGAAAGATATTTGCTAAAATCAGTACCAGAATCAAAGGGAAGAGATAGAAAAGAAGTCTTCTTTCACAGCAGTTCTGAGGATTTGATGCTTGCATACTCTCAAACTTGAAAAAGTCTCAATATGTTGCCATCTTTAAATATGTCTCAAAATTTACCTTAAGTAATGCATCTAGAGTTTATTCCCAAAAGCATATAACAGTTTCCAGACTGTTTATGTTTCAAGAATCAGGACTTCCCTGGTGGTGAAGTGGTTAAGAATCTGGCAGGGGACACGGGTTCGAGCCCTGGTCTAGGAAGATCCCACATGCCGTGAAGCAACTAAGCCTGTGCACCACAACTACTGAGCCCATGTGCCACAACTACTGAAGCCCGCACGCCTAGAGCCTGTGCTCCGCAACAAGAGAAGCCACTGCAACGAGAAGTGCTGCACAGCAACGAAGACCCAATGCAGCCAAAAATAAATTAATAAATGTGTTAAAAAAAAAGAATCAATGAAGATAGAAAAGTAATTAAGTTCACTTAATCATTATTATTATTAGAAATGACAAGGTTTGCAATAACAGATAGTCTCATATATAGAAATAAAGAAAAAGATAGAAAATATTAGAAGTAAAAGAATAAAATTACAAGAAGATGAAGCAAAAAGTTCAAATAAATTAAAACACCAATTATCTTTGAACTCCACTAATAGTAATGGAAAGGATCTTCAATGAACTTTTCTAGAATTTACTAGCATTTCTCAAAGAATGGTCTGTGAACCATCTGTATCAGAATTAACTGAGATGACTCTCCCCTACTGAATGAGTCTCTCCTTTTGAGGACTTGAAATCTACCTCTGATAAACATTCTAGTTGAATCTTAAGCATTCTAATTTTGAAAACTTCTGCAATCATTATAGTGTTGTAACCTATTTCTGTCAGAAAGAAATGCAATGGCAAATATATTATTTTCTTACTAAGACAGCCCTGCTTTTAGCCTGTAATTTTGTTTTTGGTGGTGTTTTTGGTTTCGGTGTCAGGGTGATGGTAGCTTCATTGAATGTCCTTGGGAGTGTTCCCTCCGCTTCAATTTTTTGGAAGAGTTTGAGAAAGACTGGTATAAACTCTTCTTTGTATGTTTGGTAGAATTCACCTATGAAGTCATCTGGTCCTGGACTTTTGTTTGTAGGGAGCTTTTAAATTACAGATTCTATTTCAGTTCTAGTGATAGGTCTGTTCAAATTATCTATTTCTTCTTGATTCAATTTTGGTGGGCTATATGTTTCTAGAAACTTGTCCATTTCTTCTAGGTTGTCGAATTTGTTGGCAAATAATTAGTCATAGTATTCCCTTATGGTTTTTTGTATTTCTGCATATCAGTTGTTTTGTCTCCTTTTTCATTTCTTATTTTGTTTGTGTTCTCTCTCTTTTCTTCTTGGTGAGCTTGGCCAGAGGTTTGTCAATCTTGTTTATCCTTTCGAACAAACAGCTCTTGGTTTTATTGACTTTTTCTATTGTTTTTTTAATCTCTATATTATTTATTTCCTTTCTGATCTTTATTATTTCCTTCCTTCTACTGACTTTAGGTTTTGTTTATTCTTCTTTTTCTAATTAGGTTAGGTTGTTTGTTTGAGATTTTTCTTGTGTTTTTGAGGAAGGCCTAAGAGAGCCCCACTTTTATTTGGTTAAAACACATGTTTAAAAATAACTGCAAGGGGTCTGGGGTTGCTGCGTTCCAGCCAAGGTTATAAGTAGAGGTCTCTTCGTAGGACAGACTGAGTTGCCCTGCCTTTTGCCCTTCTTTTCTGCCTGAAATAAGATCAAATTCCCTGGAAGTGGAGCAGTGTCCAAAATTATCCGCTAAGGACGGTAGATCAGGAAGCCAGGATGAGTGTTGGTCCTTGATGATTTCGTTAAGCAGCTGCACTGACCTCAATTGCCTATTTGTTTTAGCCACTGTGAATAGGTCTGATACATAAACAAAATCCTAAATGCTACCAGCACTAATGTAATATCAAAACAATACAGGCAATCATTGCAAAGCACTGAGTTTGGTGAAAAATAAAGGAACATCATTTTATATCAACATATGTATGTGGAATAAGAGTAGATAATCTAATTTTACATATTTTCCTTTGGTTCACTTAATTATTCACAATTTAATCACTATTTATTTTATTTTCATTATCTCCTTTGTAGGACTTACGTTTTATAGTGCAAAAATGGTAAGTGTCTGATCATTTCTATTTGTCTATGAACATTTTCAATGACTTACAATAAAATGTAATTTTAATATTCTTGTCTAATATGATAATTTCCATTGGTATGATGTCATTCCAAACCACAGAAAGCAAATTATATTATTAAAAATAAAGAGAAGCTTACAAAGAAGGAAACCAACTTTCGGAAAAATTTAAAAGACTGTGTGAAAAAAATAGTCATAAATTATGAAGCTGATAATAGACTAATTGTAGCACAATGTGGCAGGAGAAAATGTCGCAGCTTCTGATATAATCTCTAGAATTATTAACAGCCTAGGTAATTTAATTTATTAAAGACTTCTGAATAAAATGCTATATAGAGAAGCTAAAAAATAATCAGTGTAGAACACTGGGTTGAAATCCAATAAACTTATTTTTCAGAATTTCTTCACAATGTTTTTTGTATTGAAAAGATATTCTCTTTAATTTTCCTGATACAATTTAAAGTGAACAGAGCTGCTGAGAGGGCTGCTGAAGGAACTTAAAAGAAAAAAAAAAAAAAAAAAAGGATAAATACCTCCAACATAGTGGGATGGACCCACCCAAAGCTCTAGGTAGGAAGAGATCTGTGCCAGCAAAAACACTACCTGGGGGCCTCAATCAAAAATTCAGAACCAAAAACCATAATGACAGGATAGGGAGTAGACTTAACCTTCTTTCTGGTGAGAGGAGATTTGGCAGATGTAAATACAAACCACCTAACTATACCCTGGAAGTTTGGAAGGACAGGAAATCCCCAGCCCAGTTCCCTCCGAGGCTGGCCCTCATTTATCTGCTTATACCCCACTTTCCCCTCTCTTGAGTTGAGGAAAAGTTATCAGTTTTTTTCAGATTTTATGCTTGAAAAGTAATGAAGAAAAGGGAAAAATCCTATTCTACTATCAGAATGAAACAACTATAAGATGAGCAATTCTCTTACTAATGCTAACCTCTTCTTTGGCATACTCTAGTGAATTATTAGGGCAGGGTAGCAAGATGTAGCCTCTTACTCATCAAAATCTTAACTGCCTTGGTCTGTTCTTAGCCCTAATGTGGAAGATGGCAAGCACCCTAAGCTGCCTGGCACAAGGCCCAGAAAGGGAGGAATCTTTGTTCTATTACAGAGAGGAGAGGGAGGAGCGGGAGAGAGAAAGCTTTTAAAAAAGGAACTCAGAGTGGGCTTCCCTGGTGGCGCAGTGGTTGAGAGCCCACCTGCCGAAGTAGGGGATGTGGGTTCGTGCCCCGGTCCGGGAAGATCCCACATGCCGCAGAGCGGCTGGGCCCGTGAGCCATGGCCGCTGAGCCTGTGCTCCGCAACGGGAGAGGCCACAGCAGTAAGAGGCCCGTGTACTGCAAAAAAAAAAAAAAAAAAGGAACCCAGAGAAATGAGTACTTTCTCATTATCTTTAGCAGTAACTCCTGGAAGAAGGGGCAGAGAGACTACAAACCTTAAGTGTTCTGTTAGGGGAGGTTACTTTATCCTCAATTCTCATGTTTCAATGTGGAGGGACTTCCCTGGAGTTGTACTCTTTGCCTTTCAACCCTACTCCGTGGAAGAAGAGCGATAATTTGATTGGAGAACCTGAAAGGAGCTGAGCCTGAGACCCTACACCTGATTTTTGGGTGAGCCTGCCTGGCCTGCTCTTTTCCCTTTGGCGGGGGGTGTGGGGGGGCTGTGTTTGAGTGAATAAACCTGGTTTCCCACCTCCATAGACGTCAGCTGAAATGACTTTATTTGCCTCTACTTTTAAGAGCCCCAACCTAGACACAAGGGAAAATATTGAGAATGTACAGTGCTTTTATAGGCACTCCTGCTGGATTCTTACTTTGCATTTGCACTAGAGTTTCTTATTAACTAATCCCTGTACATGAACCTGTTTTCCTGATAACTATTTTCATAGTCCTTATTGCCTAAGCCTATTTTTGACTGAGTTTTCTATCTCCTACCCAAGTCCATTCATTAGTTGGAATTCTTGAATCCTGAATTCAAAAATTTTCATAGCTAGGCAGTTAGCAATTGTGGAAGATAAACTTGATGGTTCCCATGGTCCATCAGAATGTTTGTGAATCACTTCTCCTACATTCCTGGATAGAAACCTTGAGTCTCAGACTCTGTTCACAAACTATAAATCATGCGTATATACCCTTTTTTCTTTTATTCATGGATTACATGTGTTATTTTGTGCCCTCCTTTAGGCTTATGCCTACTAATCTGGCCTTAAAATAACTGACCACTAGTTTCACAGTCAGATTCCTGAGCTATTCATTGTTTTCCTTACCTTCCTCCCTCCCTCTCTCTCTCCCTTCCTTCTTTCCTTCCTTTCTCTTTCTTCTTTTTTAGCATTCTCCCAATGGATTTCATCCAATCCAGTCACTTCAAATAACTAGGTCTTACCAAACCTATTTCGTCACCCTGTTGCTACACTTATATTTCCTACTACCTATTAATCATTACCACCTGACAGTAATGCAGGCACCTGAAGCTTATCAAGCCAAATCTACTCTCACTATTTGCACCTGCACATCTATTATTCCTCCTATGCATGTTTCTCCCAAATCACCTACTTTTGCCCCTTCCCAGTCTCTAAACATAAGGGACTCAATTACCAATGCTGAAAACTACAGTCATGCTTGACTCATCTTTCTGTTATTGCTAATTCCATGTTTGTGGCCCAGGGTCTTATTAAATATAAAAATCACATTAAAATCTATTTTTTCGTACAAATTTATAAGTATTTTGTTACTGAAGGAGGCTGTAGCAGATCTCAACCAGGTATCAATATTGGACCTAGATTTATATGAAAAAGAAATATAAGATGATGTCAAATCAGTTAATCTACTTTGAGAAACAGTACATGAAATAAAAAATACTTAAGGAATGTTAAGCATTATACAATAAAGGCACATGGAGAGTAAAATAGTTAAACAGTAGAGAGTAGTTGGAGAGGAGTTAATAGTATGAACCTGTGAATAAAGTTAAAAAGCTCTATTCAGAAGCCCATAAGTGAAATTTTCTGGACAAAGGATGCTTCCTCAAAGGAACTAGTACATTTTTTCTATGATAAAAATGGTTATAATGTACTATTATTTCTGGTATACAGAGTACTTACATTTTTTTTGGATAAAAGGATTATTTGTTTATTTTTCCCTCCTTTCTATAAATGTTGGGTATCAATTTGATTCACTCTATTAACTGAAAACTTCCCATAAATTTTAATTTTTAATGAATTTCTGCTATATGTGGTTTTTTTCATTTTTTACAAAACAGCCACTTTTCATTAAGGGTATGGTAATTAGGACACAAAGTATCTGATACATGTTAGTGTAGCTTTACAAAGCATTGTACTTTCAAAAAAATGTCCTCTTCCATATGGGCACAAAATGATGTTTTAATTTCATAATAATTTCCATCGATTTGGAAATGGGACTACAAAAATCATTAGAAATAACAATTTATCTGATCTGAAAAATAAAATGGTTAATATGAAAAAGGGATAACATTCTGGGTATTAAATTAATGTGACAGAGAACACAGGCAGGTGTAAAAGGGGTAGTTGGGCAACATGTTGAAACAAGGCAATAATAAAATGAGTGAGTGGTAATGACAGCAGAAATATAGGGTGGAGTGAAGTAACAGGGTATAAGGCATCCTTCAATTCTTTGAACAAGTGTGAGAGGCACATAGGTCACATTAGGATACAATTTTTATTTTACCAATAGGACAAATTAAACAGAGACCACAGAATTTGCTTCATTTTGTCTGAAATAGCTTGTAAATTTAAGCATAAATCACAAAGTAAAAAACAAACAGAGTATAACAAGAGAATTTTAAACTTAAGAAAATAATACAAATAAGTGAAAGAGTAGGTAGAAATGAAAGTAATTCAGAATAAACAATTTGTTAGACTGTAATCAAATCAATTAAATTTCTATTATGAATGATTTGTATACACTAGGTTTTTGTTTGTCTGTTTGTTTTTTGCGATACGCGGGCCTCTCACTGTTGTGGCCTCTCCCGTTGCGGAGAACAGGCTCCGGACACGCAGGCTCAGCGGCCATGGCTCACGGGCCCAGCCGCCCCACGGCATGTGGGATCTTCCCGGGCCGGGGCATGAACCTGTGTCCCCTGCATCGGCAGGCGGACTCTCAACCACTGCGCCAGCAGGGAAGCCCTCAAATACTATTCTTAATGAAGAAGGAAGGTTTACTATTTCTTAATGAAGTCTGTGAATGCAAGTCTATGATGATCAAAATTCCAATCTCTAGGCACAGAGGAAAGATGACTCTCTACTATTTCTCTCCTTGATTAGCCAAAACAGGGAAATCATCTATTCACAGTTAGTGCATCTACAAATTCTACAAATACATGTAGCCTGAAAAACGTTATTTTACACATATGCAACATGCATGTTGTAAAAGTTCTACCAAGGCAAGGCCCATGTCTTCTTTCACCTTTGTATCATCAGCATGTAGCATAGTACCTAATGTTAAACATATAATTGTGGAAAGAATGAATAAGTTAAATGATTTACAAGATTCTCCCTCTCTTTTTTTTTAACATCTTTATTAGAATATAATTGCTTTACAGTGGTGTGTTAGTTTCTGCTTTATAACAAAGTGAATCAGTTATACATATACATATGTCCCCTTATCTCTTCCCTCTTGTGTCTCCCTCCCTGCCACCCTCCCTATCCCACCCCTCTAGGTGGTCACAAAGCACAGAGCTGATCTCCCTGTGCTATGCGGCTGCTTCCCACTATCTATCTATTTTACGTTTGGTAGTGTATATATGTCCATGCCACTCTCTCACTTCGTCCCAGCTTACCGTTCCCCCTCCCTGTGTCCTCAAGTCCATTCTCTATGTCTGCCTCTTTATTCCTGTCCTGCCCCTACGTTCTTCAGAACCTTTTTTTTTTTTTTTTTAGATTCCATATATATGTGTTAACATACGGTATTTGTTTTTCTCTTTCTGACTTACTTAACTCTGTATGACAGACTCTAGGTCCATCCACCTCACTACAAATCTCAATTTCGTTTCTTTTTATGGCTGAGTAATATTCCATTGTATATATGTGCCACATCTTCTTTACCCATTCATCTGTCAATGGATACTTAGGTTGCTTCCATGTCCTGGCATTGTATATAGAGCTGCAATGAACATTGTGGTACATGACTCTTTTTGAATTATGGTTTTCTCAGGGTATATGCCCAGTAGTGGGATTGCTGGGTCGTATGGTAGTTCTATTTTTAGTTTTTTAAGGAACCTCCATACTGTTCTCCATAGTGGCTGTATCAATTTACATTCCCACCAACAGTGCAAGAGGGTTCCCTTTTCTCCACATCCTCTCCAGCATTTATTGTTTGTAGATTTTTTGATGATGGCCATTCTGACCGGTTCCCTCTCTTCTTGTTTGCCCTTAACCTATGATTAACAAGTTTCCATGGGACTGCCCTGGTGGCCCAGTGGTTAAGAATCCGCCTTCCAATGCAGGGGACGTGGTTTTGATCCTGGTTGGGGAACTAAGATCCCACATGCTGCGGGGCAACTAAGCCCACGTGCCTTTCTCACCTCTCCTTCCTGTACCTCAACACCTATCAGCTGAAGGGTGATGTTAAAATATTTAAATTGACATGTGCCAATATTGACCTAGAGAAAAAAAGGTGTTGGTACACAGTAACAGTATATATCTTCATAAACAAAACAGTCCCACTTTTTCATGTTAATAATTTTATGGTTCCATGTTAAAAAGACAAAAATAAACGGGAGGAATGTGGCAAATCTTACATGCTCCTTGATCATAAAGCGAAAGAAATGTAGTTCTGAAGAGATTTTCGTCTCCTAAGCTAGCAAGAAGAGACTTTTAAAAAATGTCTTTTTTTTTGTATGTGGTAAGTAGAATGGAGGATATTAAGACATAAGGAAGAAAAATCTAGAAAAAATACAGACTATCAAAGTCAATTTGCTTATATGAATTGACTAATTAGAGAAAAGTTGATGCAAAAAAATCTTAAGATTCCAGAGGGTAAAAGCAATAATGCAATGTAGATTGCCTGGCATCAATCATTCAGCACAAGTATTTGATCATTAAATAGGCAACTATTTGCTTCTCTGTAGCTCTGGATAATTCTTTATGCACACAACTGGAAATGCAGGAGTTGATATTGCTTGGCAGAATTTTGTTATACACTGTCGTCCTAATGAAACATAATACAACCGCACTAATTTTTAAGTCATTATCGGAATGAAAAGACAAAATTTAAAAATTCTTAAGAACTTGAAGCACCTGAGAGGAATTTTTAAAACACTATTTTACATCCCAATTAAGGAACAAAACCAAAATTATTTAACCAGACACTGCATCAAAGAAGACAACTTTAAAAAATAACTGTATGAAAAAATGCTCAACATCATTAATCATTAGGAAAATGCAAATTAAAATAACAGTGAGATACTATTACACACTCATGAGAATAGCTAAACTTAAACACATGTACACAATTGACCATACCGAGTATTGTCAAGGATGCAAAGGAATTAAAACTCCCACACACAGCTTGTAGGATACAAAATGGAAAACGGTTTGACAGTTTCCAAAAAAAGTTAAACATTCGCCTGCCATGTGGTCCAGACTTTGCACTCCTAGGTATTTACGCAAAAGAGGTGAAAGCTTATGACTATACAAAAACTTGTGTATGAATGTTCATAGCAGCTTCATTTGTAAAGGCCCAGAATGAAAAACAATCTAAATGTTGATCAACAGGTGAATGGATAAATGATTGTATCTCTATACAAAGAAGCAGTACTCAGCAATAAAAAGGAATGAACTACTGATACATACTATATAACTTAAGAGTATTATAATAATTATACTGAGTGAAAGAAGCCAGGCCAAAATATTGTTCCAAAATCAACAAGCAATCCTCTGATTCACCTGATAACAACTGGGTGTTTAACAATTCAATTCAATTCTAGCTCCGCTTAAGGGCTCAGTCCCACATATGGCTCCCCACTTCAGATGCTAGTCCAAAGTCCTGGCCCCCATACTTCTGACTGAAGTACTGTTTTAAATCCACTATAAGTCGGGGGTTCCCACAACTCCGTCCTTAGGTTCAATAATTTGCTGGAGCAGCTCACAGAAATCAGAAGGGCACTTTATGACATTTCCTGATTTATTTTTAAAGGATACAGATAAACAGCCAGATGAAGAGGTACATAGGGCAGGGTCTGAAGGGTTCCCAGCACAGGAGCAAGCATGTGAAAATGTTCATCAATTTGGAAGCTCATCAAATGCTGTTATTCAAGAGCTTTTATAGAGCTTAATCTCCAGCCCCTCTTACCTCCTTTCCTGGAGCCTGGTGGGTGGAGCTGAAAGTTCCAGCCCTCTGATTACTTACTCTGGTGATCAGTGCCACCCCGAGGCTATCTAGGGACACCCCCTTAGTCACCTCATTAGCATAAACTCAAGTGTGATCAAATGGGGTTCCTTAAGAATAACAAAAGACATCACGCAGGGAATCTCAAGGGTTTTAGGAGTTCCTGTGTCAGGAACCAGTGATGAAGACCAAGTATATTTCATACTACAGCTATTAACAGTTATATTTTATTTGGTAATTTTATTAAATATTTATGGCTTGATTTGATTAAATAATTCAAGTGTAATAAACAGCATTTAAAATTTATTTATAAAGTTATTCACTATAAAACCTGTAGTGTGATTGGAGATCAAATAAAGAAAGTATTCCCTGCAGTAGTGAGAATCTTCCAGGTGCCATGTCTACTGGGTTCTCTTTTAATTATTTCAGATTTTATTTACTACATCTGTGTTGTACTCAAATGCTACTTATATCCTGTGCTCTACTGCTTGGATTTCTTATTTATTTGCTTATAGTATGACCTTGAGTCATGCTTTCACATAGTTTGCTTTGGTGGTAAATTGTGTATGCATATTTCAAAACATGCTTACTTTTGTTTTTCTTACATTTTATTGATCATTCAATTGTGTGTAAAATCTAGGATCACTTGTTTTTTTCTTTAGAACTGTGACCTTATCTTTCAATTATATACAACTATCTAGTTATTAATATTTTTCTTAAAGGCAATCATTCTCATTCATTTATCCATTCACTCTGCAAACATCTATTGAGTTCCTACTGTGTTAGGAACTGTTCTAGATGCTGGGGATTCACCAGTGACCAAACTGTAAAAAATTTCTACCTGGGAAATTTATCAAAAATACTGACTTCTGGGTCCTGCAAAAACCAATAGACTCAGACTATCTGGAGAGGGCAAGCTAAGAATTAGTACTTTGTAAAGGCTCCGCATCTAATCCTAACAATGCCACCATGGTTTAGAACCACTGTGAAGGAGATGGAACCACATTGCTCTTTCATCTATCCCTCGTCAATAGCGCTTCTATTTTCATGGCAGTGAGAAGGAAGACAACAATTGTTCAGAATAGAGTTTAATGAACACTTTAATGATTGCTGTTTCTGCAGCTGGTACTAATTGATACTGAACTTGGAGCTTACCCGGAACTCCACTGGGTGAAATCCCTCACTTACTCTTGGTGGCTTCAGCTGCAGGTTCCTCTGCTCTGATTTAAGAATTTATCCAATCTCATTAGCTGTTTTTTGGAATTTTTCAAAATTTTTGTTCTGTTGATGGTACCCTTTCTGTTCTCCAGTATTATAATGGCCTCAAATTTTGTTGAATAAAACTTTTCCATTGATTATTCTGCAGCTAGTTCACTATCATAACATATTCAATAAATATGTGATGAGTCAATTTAATTAGTAATCCTCCACCCAGAGTTAAAAGAAAACTTTGAAATGTATAGAAATAATTTTAATCAAAGCTCTTCAAAATAAATCTTCCATGCTATCCTTTTGACTCTTAAGAGATTCATATGAGGCAAACCTTCCCCCCAAAACAACTTACGTATACTCAGAGAATACCGGAGTATCTAACTCTTCTCGGGTCTTTATTTCTTTCTTTATTTTTTCGGTACGTGGGCCTCTCACTGCCGTGGCCCCTCCCGTCGCGGAGCACAGGCTCCGGACGCGCAGGCTCAGCGGCCATGGCCCATGAGCCCAGCCGCTCCGCGGCACGCGAGATCCTCCCGGACCGGGGCACGAACCTGCGTCCCCTGCATCAGCAGGCGGACTCCCAACCACTACGCCACCAGGGAAGACCGGGTCTTTATTTTTTAAAAATTTTCTGTGAGAATGATTAAGAACTGTTAAGTCGCCAAAATCCTTGCATATCCTGAGATTTAGCATGGGATGCAAAGAATAAAGTATCCTGCGTGCTTCATTGTCAGAGTAATGGTACATTGCATCTGAGTTAAATGCTTCCTTTTCCCCCTCTTATGAATAGGCATTTCTACTGTCAGATTTTCCACATTCACAGAAAACATTATGTTCATCCTTTTCATTTGACTTTAATATAATAGAGATTCAAATGGTCTGTCAGTGACTGATCTGCTGATTATTTCTACTAGCTGCCTTTCAATTTGTTATGCTCATTCAAAATTTTGAATCTGTTTTTCATCCATTTCAGTGTTAATATGCACCCCTGTGGCTCTTACTTTGAAGTCAATGGGAAAACCTTTGTGAGGAAGAGATGGCTTTGGGGCATAAAATAATTCAAGTCCTTTCTCAACTGAACAAAAAAATTGGGCACAGCCCAGAAATTTGTGATGTAGTCTGTCCTCTCTCCTCTTTCATAAGGAGAAAACAACTTCAAATACATCTCTTAACATTTTTAAAAGTCAGTGCTGTGAATATGGTGTGGATGTCTTGGTATTATACTTTAAAATGAAAATTAGCATTATTTTGCTATACCAAATGCCAATTTGAAACCATTATCTATCTACTTTTTTTCCCCATTTCTTCCCTCAATTATCATCATTAGTATTTTGGTTAAGTAGTTAGACACATTTCAACAGGAAACATTAATAGGAGAAAGTAGACGCTATTTTATTCTGCTGCAGGTTTAATTCACTACAATTATCAGAAATACTAAGCTATCACCACAGCAAGTTTAAGGTTAGTTTATTCAATGACTAATACAAATGAATGTAATAGTCATATCACTATAATAAAAATTGGAAATAAAAGATATAATAGATATATATGTAATTTATACATAATACTAATGTTAATTACCATTTACACTTACGCTATGTAGCATCATTCTTTTGAGGTTGATTTGGAATTACAATCACTTTTATATCTATCATTAATATTTAGTATATTATCATTTTCATACTGGCTCAGAATACTCCCTTTGCAAAGAGGCATTAAGTGAGAAAGAAATCTGGAATATTTAAAGCCAAAAGAATCCTAACTGAAAAGAAAATCTGTGCTTTCTGCTAAGTGCTTTCCCCTAAGCATTTTTAGTATGCCAAGCACACCATCTGTGCTCAATTACGTGTTATTTTCTAATGTCAACATCTGCTTATAAGAAAATATATGCTTGCATATATTAAAGACTTGCTTTCCATACAAGAATGTGGAAGTTCTTTATGTCAGTCCACATGTAACTTATTCTTCTTTTTGTTCTCTCCTGAACAATGCAAGTTAAAATATTAGAACATCAGAAAAGCAGACACTTACAAATCTATGCAACACACATGAAGCAAGGATACAAGGGATTAAATTTATGTAGTTTTTATGCATTTCATTATATATAGATATAAATTTTATGTAAATAGTCTGGAAATGTCAGAGATAATTAAATACAGAATTATATTCACAACTCAGTTATATCCATAACTCAGTAAACTTATTTGAATGGTAGAGACCAGCTCACATGATATTTTCTATACTGAAAAACCTTTACTTCTCTTCTTCCATCAAGAAAACGCTGAATCTCAAAAGGTACCAAATCAAATATTACCTCAACTAAGAATAATTTCCCAACTTCAGCCACCTGTATTAATCCTGTTTCTACCACACACACACGCTGTGCAGTTACATATTTGTCCATTTTTTGGAAATTATTTTGTAATTGTGTCAATATTATAAATACACATAGTTGAGAAATCAAATAAAACTGAGACTTTTAATGAAAACGAAGAACACATTCTTCAGTTCTCACTCAACCCAGATCTTCTTCCCCTAAGACAAATTTTCAAATGTTTCATTCATTTTTTTACAGACATTAAAAAAAACATATTTTTAAAAAGTAATGTTAAGGTTTTATTTCCTAGTCTATCATATTTTGACATCATTTACTAACTTCCTATTATACGATGGTTTTAGCCCTCTTATTTCAACACATTTCCCCAGCATCCAATAGCTCAGTATAGTTACATCATAAGCATGCATTAAATCAATCAAATAAGTCATTATTTTATTATGATATATAAATATGCCTTAGTATCAATCCAAGCATTGTATTACATTTATTTTTATCTTCTTATAAAATAGTGTTTTTTCCCTGGCATTAATAATTGCATTTTTTCATTTGCTTAGTTTCTGGGTATCTACTGCTTTTTTTTTCCTTCTCTAAATACAGTAAGAGATCTGTCAAAGTATGGGAATAATTTCCTCTGGAGATCCCATATATACATAATATATAATTGCACTTAATTTTTTTTTCACATTGCTCTTAATGATTGGTTTCCTGCTGTGACTGATGCTCGGCTATCATCTTGGAGCTTCTCTGCTCTCCTGCAGCAATCGAGCAATGGAGCTGGAAGAATTACCTATCCTCCAGAAACTTCATGTTATTTTTTTTCTTGGATCATTCTTTGTCTTGTTGAAGATTATCTTTCACTGGCTTCATAAATGCTTAAGAATTTAAAATTGAGAGTTTTCTTTCATGTCAGGAAAAAATGTCACAGAATTGGAAAAGGACAAAAAGGTTACTGAATGTCCCTTCCGTGGAGTTCTGGGCATCCTCTAGCAAACTCTTCAGGAATTGCCTGACCTATACAAGTGTATTTCTTGGATAATCTTCCCATTGACTAAACTGTTTTATAATTGTGTAGGGGTATAAGTCAAGGTGTAGAAAACTGAGTCATTCAAATCATCTTTTTCGTAATAATCCAAATGAGTTTTGTCTAGCATATAGAGATAATTGATTTTGCCGAAAAGATGATTTCAATCATTACCTCACATTGCTCTATACGAATTAATAATTTTTATAACTTCAAATTAATTTTAGCATTTCTAAATATATATTCAAATTCTCATTTGAATTGGTTTTAACATCAATGGGTGAAATAAAATCATTGATTTATTTTATATATTCATAAAAGTCATTTTTATCTTTTAAAAAAATTAACACATTTGCAAATGTCTTTGTTATAGTCTCCTACTCAATTGATAGCTAGACTGGGTAGAGAATTTTAGGTTGCAAATCATTTTCTTTTGGAATTTAGAAGGCATCATTTCACTGATCTGGCAGATCAGAAACCTTATATCTTTCCCATTCATTCACCTTTGTATATCACCTTTTTTCATTCTGTTTCTCTCTCTTGAGTTTTTAGAGTCCTCTCTTTTTCCCCAGGATAAAATTTCAGAATCTACTGAGTATTCAGTAGTTCCTTTTAGTCTGGCAATTCAGGTTTTTCTGGACAATGTTCCTTTGTTTCCTCGATGCAACATGGAGTATCAGTTATCAGCGTAAGCATTAACATTAGACTGTTTCTTTTTATTTCTGTGAGTATATTATTAATTTACAAAAATGCGTTCCTTTAATCTGATTTTCTCTATTCATGGCATAGCCCTTTTATGATAGGAATAACTATCTACAATTATGACTAGGATGGTACTGGATACAAAAGAACAAGTAAAAGGACAGTGTCTAGAGAGTTTGTAATTGCAGGACATGTAAAAATGCTCATTTTGACTAGACTATCTGGAAGAGAAGTGGTAAGAAATAGGGATGAAGAGATAAGATGTGGCCAGATATTGAATGAGTTATCTTCCCTCTTATGTTACTATTTCCTATGGTTTCCCATTTGACTTATCCTATATAATGTTTTGTTTCTTTACACTAATTACTCCTTGTCTATTTTTCCTTTCTTAAAATTTAATATGAAACATTTATGTTTTTGCTTCTTCTAACTCAGATTTATTCCTGGGATATTTATTCTGCTTTTCCAAAAAATGTTTTCTATTTGATAACAAACTTCACCCCTCCCTGCCTCAGGCTACCCCATTACTCTATCCTCTGACATTTAGTGAATACTCCAGGAACTTACACCAGTTTTGTGCACCACTAAGTAGTTTGCATTAGGCAAACTACTCTAACTTCCTGGATTCATTTTCAACAATTTTGAAGTAAGGATAGTAATTCCCACCTTACAAGATTGTAGGTAGTATTACATGTGATAATGGGCATTGCATTAACACATGATCAGAATCATCACGGATTCTACACACTGTACAGCAAAAGATGGGTATAATCAATCAGATTTCCATGTTACTTTAATGAAAATATTATAGAAAGAAGTTCCACTTTGAAACAGATTCAGAAAATTATGGTTACATTAACATGGGATGCTGAAACTACATAAGTCATTTCTGTCCCTTAAAATATCAGGAGCCCAACATTTAAGGACTGTCAAGCCCGTTAGAAATTATCCTGCCTAACTTCTCCTTTTATTACAGTTACATTCTATACCATCCAATTTAGCAGCTAATTATATATTGTTTGCATTTTTCTCTAGGTGTGATTACATGTTACTCTCAAGTTTTCGATACTTAAAGGACAGGACCCTAACTTTTATTTTTCTATCTCTCAAAGCTCTTGGCAGAATATTAGCTGAACACATTCAGGTAAAATAGTATTAATTAGTAGGTGATAAATACTTACTTGAAGTTAATAAAAAGCCACTATCTTTCTCTCTTTAAGGGCAGGTAAAAGTTTTTTCTGGACTCTATAGTATGAAGACTTGAATATTTTGGTTGGTAAAAGAAGACTAGCTTGATTTTAGAATGAGAAGCAGTTGTAAGTCATTCAGTTGAAATCAAGGTCTGGTTTTCTTCTTGGAACAGAAGAAAAAAGGTGATTATTGTCTCCTTGGAGACCAGAATGGTGGTAGCAGTGGCAGTCACCAGCTGCATTTAGTTGTGTCCCACAGAGAGATGACTATATAAGCTTTATTTGCAATACCGTTAGCGGGAGGGTACCAAGGAGGCTTGGAGGAAGAAAGTGAGAGACCTGTTTTAAGCATTCCTCACCCTGAGAAACCCTCAGAAAATGTTGGACGTCATTTGGGGAGGATAGTAATTTTTTTTATTCATAAACATTCAATTCACTGAAGAATCATTTTGTCAAGTTTGCTTCATATTAAACTTAAAGTGTGATTTATGTAGAATTGACATCAGCTTTTAAATATTGTCTTCCTATCAAGAAATGGAATATATAACTTAAAATATTTGTCTTGGTGCATATATATTAGTAATGTATGAAACTGCCTATTCTTTAGTTGTGAAAGTTATTTTTGACTTATTTTCTAAATGTTTTCTGTGGTATACATGAAAATATTCAATTTGTGTATATTTATCTTATGTCCAAGATCCACTCAACATCATTATGAATTCAAACAGTTCTTTAGTTAATTGTTTTAACATTCTAACAGAATAATTTTTTTGCAAATATCAATATCCTTTCATTCCTAGATTTTAAGAGTTCCTTTTTGGCCTTTTCTTTAGTTTTGTTTTTATAATCAGGAATGGATCTTAAATTTGATCAAATAATTATTAGGTCTATAGAGATAGTCATTTTAAAATGTGGTCTATCAATCTTTTAGGATATTTCTAAATATAAAAGGAAGCATTCTTAATCGATCATTTTTATGGGTTGAAATATGCCCTCTGAAAAGGTATGTCTAAGTCCTAACCCCCAGTACTTCAGAATGTGACCTTATTTGAAAATAGGTTATTTGCAGATATAATTAGTTAAGATGAGGTCATAATGGAGTAGGCTGAGACCTTAATCAGGTATTACTGGTGTCATTATAAGAAGATGATATAAAAAAAGAATGACATTTGACTACAGAGGCAGAGATTGGAGTGAGATGATTGCAAACCAAAGAATGCCAATGATTACTGGTGACACCAGAGCTAAGAGAAGGTATGGGACAGATTCTCCCCTATAGCCTTGAAAGAGTATGGGCATCTTGATTTTGGACATCTGGGCTCCAAAACTGTGAGACAATAAATTTCACTTGTTTAAAACCATTCAGTTTGTGACAGTTTGTTAAGGGAACCTTAGAAAACTAATATATCATGTTTAGATAACTTAAAAAATTTTGCATTATAAAAGATGTGATGTTATAGAATATTTCCTCCTGTGCTTCTAGAATATCAAAATAGCTTTCTGTAAAAAATGTGTTTAAATATTGATAAAACCCACCTGTAACATCATACATATTGATAAAACCCACCTGTGATATTATATAGAATGATTTAATTGTTTATTACCTCATAGTCTAACGTAAGCTTATATAATTGTGTAATTTCAAACATTTCACACATCATAGTATAGGCCTGCTATACATTTGATTCTTCACCAACTCTTTTTTTCTCATAATCTCTCTAATTATTCTACCACAAAGTAGAAGAGCTGAACCCCAGTTGAAACTCAGTGTCCCTCTGTTGGCAACATGGGGAAATAGAAAATAATAAGAATTATGAGTAGATATGAAACAGTGAAAGATACTGCTTTTGAGATACTCCAGAGATAAACTTGATGAAAATTTAGTAACAAAACTTATATAAGCACACAAATGATATGTCTGTTTATGATAAGAACTACATGCCACAAATGCTACAAATTACTAGAGACTTTGAAACAGAAAGGTATAGTAATTGCTTCTGGGGAATAATCAAAGGAACCCTTATGAAAGGGATGGCATTTGATCTGTATCTTACCAAATGGGTGGAATTTTTCTAAATAGAGGTAGGGAAATAATATATTCCAGGTGAGTAAACATTGGAGGAAGGATGTTTTGAAGCATGTCAAAGAAACGAGGAAAGCAGTTTGGGAGGAAACATGAGTGTGATGGTTAATTTAATGTGTCAACTTGACCACAGTGCCAGATATTTGGTCAAAAATTGTTACAGATGTTTCTGTGAGAGCATATTTGGATGAAGCTAACCTTTATATTAGTAGACTTTGAGTAAAGCAGATTCCCTCCATAATGTGGATGGGCTCATCCAACCTGTTGAAGACCTGAATAGACCAAAAGATTGGTTTCCACTGAGCAAGAAGGAATTCCATCAGCAGAAGCCTTCAGAGTTCAACTGCAACATCACCTCTTCCCAGGTTCTATGGACTGTAATGTATCCCTTCAAAATTTATATTTTGAATCCCTAAACTACAATGTGATTGTATTTGTAAATAGAGGTAACTAAGGTAATTTTAGGAGGTAATTGAAGTATTTGGAGATAGGGCTTTTAGGATGTAATAAAGTCATAAGGGTGGGGTGATAACTCGATAGGATTGGTGGCCTTATAGAAGAAGAAGGAGAGAGAGAGAAAGAAAGAGAAGAGAAGGTAAGGGAAGGAAAGGGGAGGGGAGGGGAGGGGAGGGGAGGGGAGGGGAGAGGAGAGGAGAGGAGAGGAGAGGAGAGGAGAGAAGAGAAGAGGATATATCCAGTTTATAAGGACATATTAAGAAGGTGGCCATCTGCCAGCAAAGAAGAGAACCCTCACTAGAAAATGATCACTGCCATACCTTGATCTTGGACTTTTCAGCCTCCAGAACTATGGGAAAATAAAGTTCTGTTGTTTAAGCTACTCAGTCTATGGTAATATGTCATTGCAGCCAGGGCTGACTAATACACCAGGTCTACAGCTTTATGGCCTTCATACTTGAACTACAACACCAATTCTTCCATGGGTCTCCATCCTGCTGGCTGACCCTACAGATTTTAGATTTGTCACACTCCATAATGATGTGAGCCAATTCCTTAAAATCTCTCTCTATATATATACAAACACACACACACACACAGACATATACACGCACATCTTATTGATTCTATTTCTCTGGAAAACCCTGAGTAATACAATGGGTTATATAAAGAAGTAGAAAGAGATAACTAAAAGGTCACTGAAACCATCACAAATACCTTTGATTTCAACTTAAGAAGTTCAGCATTCACTCTAGAGTTTACTAGGAGCTCTGAAAATTGTCCCCAATGATTCAGATTTGCACATAATATTCCTAGTGTAAGCAGGTCATTCATCATTCCCAAGATATATATTAACTTATATATAAGATATTTATGGTTGCGTGATTTTCTACAAGATTTTGCCTCTGTCTGGATTTTATTTTTCTTATTTCCTCTTCTTCTTCTTTTTTTTAATACTCAAACATCGAATCCCTTCAAATGGCAACTCCTTTCTGTGACTTTTGCTGAACTCTCTGGAACAAACTTCCCCTTCTTATTTTGCTTCATGGTATAGTCCTCTGTTCTGTATCTTTATCTATCTATCTATCTATCTATCATCTATCAATCATCTATCTATCTATCATTTATCTATCTATCATCTATGTCTATCTAGCTATCTCTCTTCAGGTTACATTAGAAAGATACAAACTTTTATTTTTCTTGTCTCTTACTTTAGGGAATGACTCAAACATCCATTCTTGAATTGGAATAGTGACAAGCTCTAATTCTAACTTTAAGACCAAATTCAGTTCATGTTTCTAACATAATTACAGTTATCTGACATTGGTGTGTAGGATGAGTTGGAATCAGAAGAGACGAAATGCAGGGAGATCAGTTAAGAATTTAAGAGATAAATCCACATAAGAGTTAATGATAGTTCAAGTGGTAGCAAAGGAAATGTAGAGAGTGAGAGGAATGTCCTGAAGTCAGAGTAGAAGACTCTGTGACAAACTGATTATGGGAGGAAAGGCAAGAGTAGGAGTTAGGTTAAGAATGTTTCATGCTCAAGTGACTTCATGTCTTCATAATTGCTATTCCTTCTGACAGGGAAGCTCTTTCTTTTCCCATACTCTTTTTGCTGACAAACTAACAAACTTCAAAACAAAATTCAGTGGTCCTCTTTTCTGAGATCATACAGGTTGAGATTAGAGGCATCTTCTGACCCTTCAGTTTAGTTTTCAGTTAGACATTTATGTACGTCCTTTGTATGCTTTTCATACCCATAACTAGAGAATTTATCATTTAGTGTTACACATCTGGTTAATCGTCAAGTTCACCCCTTAAGACAAGGCTCAAAGTTCATTTGTTTTTTGTGTCTTCCATAATAGCTCAGCTCCAGGCATAAAATAATGGAATAAAATAAAACAAACTAACATGTGAAGAGGATTGAATTCATGAGAGAACACTAGTATCGTTAACATAAAAATGTAATTTAGTAGTAAGAGCCAAGTTGATAAAAAATGACTTTTGTGGGGTTTTTTTGTGGAATTTGCCATGATGGCAAGATATACAGTGTAAATATTTGGTCACAAAATTGAGCTTAACAAAAATCCACATTCACATAGTAATTTTAAAAGGTCTGGAATTTCAGATGGATAGAATTAATGGAGACAAAATTTTAAGAACCATTTATATTGAAATGATGATTGAAACAGAGTAGAGAATATGATTGCTACAGATAAATAGGGAGAGAATAATGAATGGTCAAGGACACAGCCTTAATCAGTACCTACACTGATAGTGTCAGGGATAGAAATGTGCTAGCTAGGAGAGGGGGATAAAGATGGCAGAGTAGGAGGACCCTGAGCTCACCTCCCCTACGAATACATCAAAAATACAAATACATATAGAAAAACTCTCACTTAAAATGACATAAAGACTAGCAGAATGGCTGTTCTACAACTGAGGCTATAAAGAAAGAACCACAAAATGTCTGGTAGGAGGGGAGGAGGAGCGATCTAGTTGGGACCCACACTCCTTATGGGTGACCCAGAAAAACAGGAGGATATCACAGGCTTGGGGAACCTTCCCTAGGGAGTGAGAGGCACAAGCCCCATATTAGGCACCTAGCCTTGGGGTTCACCCCTGGGAAGACAAACCCCCTTAGCTGGTTTGAAAACAAGTGGGGCTTACCTGAGGGCAGTAAGAAACTGAGAGTGCTCTTGAAGAGTGCATGCACAGGCTTGCTTGCTCTCAGTCCCAGTACAGAGGCAGAAGACTGAACTGCCTGGTACTCTGCTTGGCCTTCCAAGACTACCCCAGTGCATCCCAATGCCCACAGAGGACTCCTGCTCCAGTCTCTTCTGCTCCAGCACTGCTCCCTGATAAGGTGAAGACTGGCTTTGTGTGAACTGGGGAAAAGTGGAGCCAGCTCAGAAGTGGGGCTTCAGCTCCTTGGGCCCTGCCCCTGCCCCATGACAAGGCAGTGACTGCTACTGAGCCTGGGAAAACCCCTGGCTCACACCTGGCACTAACTCTAGCCCCTCCAACTCTGGAATTACCTCCTATCAAGGTGGCATGTGCCAGTGGACCCCAGGAGAAGACAGCCCATGCTTACTTCAGATCTGACTCTCTCACTGAGGCCACTGGCTACAATGGAGATGCTCCCACATAAGGACACATCTTCAGGACCAGATAGGTAACTGTTTGCATAATTTCAGAGACAGCGAAAGTCAAACAAAATGAGAAGACAGAGGAATATGTTCCAAATGAGAGAATAAAATAAAGCTCCCCAAAAATTCAAGGGAAAGGAATGCTTCCAAACTCCTCCTATGAGATCAGCATTACTCTGATACCAGAACCAAAGACACTACAAAAAAGAGAAAATTGACCAGAGGGCAGACAGCAGAAGCAAGAACTACAATCCTACAGCCTGTGGAACAAAAACCACATTCACAGAAAGATAGACAAGATGAAAAGGCAGAGGGCTATGTACCAGATGAAGGAAAAAGACAAAACCCCAGAGAAACAACTAAATGAAGTGGAGATAGGAAACCTTCCAGAAAAAGAATTAAGAATAACGATAGTGAAGATGATCCAGGACCTTGGAAAAAGAATGGAGGCAAAGATCGAGAAGATGCAAGAAATGTTTAACAAAGACTTAGAATAATTAAAGAACAAACAAACAGAGATGAACAATACAATAACGGAAATGAAAAATACACTAGAAGGAATCAATAGCAGAATAACTGAGTCAGAAGAACGGATAAGTAACCGGGAAGACAGAATGGTGGAATTCACTGCCACGGAACAGAATAAAGAAAAAAGAATGAAAAGAAATGAAGACAGCCTAAGAGACATCTAGGACATTAAATGCAACAACATTCGCATTATAGGGGTCCCAGAAGGAGAAGAGAGAGAGAAAGGACACGAGAAAATATTTGAAGAGATTATAGTCGAAAACTTCCCACTTGGGTGGGAAAGGAAATAGCCACCCAAGTCAAGGAAGCACAGCGAGTCCCATACAGGATAAACCCAAGGAAAAACATGCTGAGACACATAGTAATCAAATTGGCAAAAATTAGAGACAAAGAAAAATTATTGAAAGCAACAAGGGAAAAACGACAAATAACATATAGGGGAACTCCCATAAGGTTAACAGCTGATTTCTCAGCAGAAACTCTACAAGCCAGAAGGGAGTGGCATGACATACTTAAAGTGATGAAAGGGAAGAACCTACAACCAAGATTACTCCACCTGGAAAGGATCTCATTCAGATTCGATGGAGAAATCAAAAGGTTTACAGACAAGCTAAGAGAATTCAGCACCACCAAACCAGCTCTACAACAAATGCTAAAGGAACTTCTCTAGGCAGGAAACATAAGAGAAGGAAAAGACCTACAATAACGAACCCAAAACAATTAAGAAAATGGGAATAGGAACATACATATCGATAATTACCTTAAACAAGAATGGATTAAATGCTCCAACCAAAAGACACAGGCTCGCTGAATGGATACAAGAACAAGACCCATCTATATGCTGTCTACAAGAGACCCACTTCAGACCTAGAGACACATACAGACTGAAAGTAAGGGGATGGAGAAAGATATTCCATGCAAATGGAAATCAAAAGAAAGCTGGAGTAGCAATACTCATGTCAGATAAAATAGACTTTAAAATAAAGACTATTACAAGAGACAAGGAAGGAAACTACATAATGATCAAGGGAACAATCCAAGTAGAAGATATAACAATTATAAATATATATGCACCCAACACAGGAGCACCTCAATACATAAGGCAACTGCTAACAGCTCTAAAAGAGGATATCGACAGTAACACAATAATAGTGCAGGACTTTAACACCTCACTTACACCAATGGACAGATCATCCAAACAGAAAATTAATAAGGACGCACAAGCTTTAAATGACACAAGAGACCAGATAGATTTAATTAATTTTTATAGGACATTCCATCCAAAAACAGCAGATTACACTTTTTTCTCAAGTGTGCATGGAACATTCTCCAGGATAGATAACATCTTGGGTCACAAATCAAGCCTCAGTAAATTTAAGAAAATTGAAATCATATCAAGCATCTTTTCTGACCACAACGCTATAGGATTAGAAATGAATTACAGGGAAAAAAACGTAAAAAAAACAAACACGTGGAGGCCAAACAATAAGTTACTAAATAACCAAGATATCACTGAGGAAATCAAAGAGGAAATCAAAAAATACCTAGAGACAAATGACAATGAAAACACGACGATACAAAACTTATGGGATGCAGCAAAAGTAGTTCTAAGAGGGAAGTTTATAGCTATACAAGCCTACCTCAAGAAACAAGAAGAACCTCAAATAAACAATCTAACCTTATACCTAAAGGAACTAGAGAAAGAAGAACAAACAAAACCCAGAGTTAGCAGAAGGAAAGAAATCATAAAGATCAGAGCAGAAATAAATGAAATAGAAACAAAGAAAACAATGGCAAAGATCAATAAAACTAAAAGCTGGTTCTTTGAGAAGATAAACAAAATTGATAAACCATTAGCCAGACTCATCAAGAAAAAGAGGGAGAGGACTCAAATCAATAAAATTGGAACTGAAAAAGGAGAAGTTAAAACAGACATTGCAGAGATGCAAAGCATCCTAAGAGACTACTACAAGCAACTCTATGCCAATAAAATGGAAAACCTGGAAGAAATGGACAAATTCTTGGAAAGGTATAACCTTCCAAGACTGAACCAGAAAGAAATAGAAAATACGAACAACAAACCAATCACAGGTAATGAAATTGAAACTGTGATTAAAAATCTTCTAACAAACAAATGTCCAGGACCAGATGGCTTCACAGGTGAATTCTATTAAACACTCAGAGAAGAGCTAACACCCATCCTTCTCAAACTCTTCCAAAAAATTGCAGAGGAAGGAACACACCCAAACTCATTCTATGAGGCCACCATCACCCTGATACCAAAACTGGACCAAGATACTACAAAAAAAGAAAATTACAGACCAAATATCACTGATGAATATAGATGCAAAAATCCTCAACAAAATACTGGCAAACAGAATCCAACACCACATTAAAAGGATCATACAACATGATCAAGTGGTATTTATCCCAGGGATACAAGGATTCTTCAACATATGCAAATCAATCAATGTGATACACCATATTAACAAATTGAAGAAGAAAAACCATATGATCATTTCAATAGATGCAGAAAAAGCTTTTGACAAAATTCAACATCCATTTAGGATAAAAACTCTCCAGAAAGTGGGCATAGACGGAACTTACCTCAACATAATAAAGGCCACATATGACAAACCCACAGCAAACATCATTATAGACCTAACACTATAGAATTCTTATAGGAAAACATAGGAAGAACACTCTTTGACATAAATCACAGCAAGACCTTTTTTGATCCACCTCATAGAGTAATGGAAATAAAAACAAAAATAAACAAATGGGACCTAATGAAACTTAAAACTTTTGCACGGTAAAGGAAACCATAAACAAGATGAAAAGACAACCCTCAGAATGGGAGAAAATTATTTGCAAGCGAAGAAACTGACAAAGGATTAATCTCCTAAAATATATAAACTGCTCATGCAGCTCAATATCAAAAAAACAAACAACCCAATCCAAAAATAAGCAGAAGACCTAAATAGACATTTCTCCAAAGAAGACATACAGATGTCCAAGAAGCACATGAAAAGCTGCTCAACATCACTAATTATTAGAGAAATGCAAATCAAAACTACAGTGAGGTATTACCTCACACCAGTTAGAATGGACATCACCAGAAAATCTACAAACAACAAATGCTGGAGATGGTGTGGAGAAAAGGGAACCCTCTTGCACTGTTGGTGGGAATGTAAATTGATACAGCCACTATGGAGAACAGTATGGAGGTTCCTTAAAAAACTAAAAATAGAACTACGATATGACCCAGCAATCCCACTACTGGGCATATACCCTGAGAAAACTATATTCAAAAAGAGTCATGTACCACAATGTTCATTGCAGCACTATTTACAATAGCCAGGTCATGGAAGCAATCTAAATGCCCATCAACAGATGAATGGATAAAAAAGATGTGGTACATATATAGAATGGAATATTACTCAGCCATAAAAAGGAACGAAATTGGGTCATTTGTAGAGACGTGGATGGATCTAGAGACTGTCATACATAGTGAAGTAAGTCAGAAAGGGAAAAACAAATATCGTATATTAATGCAAATATGTGGAACCTAGAAAAATGGTACAGATGAACCGGTTTGCAGGGCAGAAATTGAGACACAGATGTAGAGAACAAACATAAGGGAACCAAGGGGGGAAAGCAGAGGTGGGTGCGGGTGGTGGTGGGATGAATTGGGAGATTGGGATTGACATGTATACACTGATGTGTATAAAATGGATGACTAATAAGGACCTGCTGTATAACAAAGTAAAAATAAATAAGTAAAAGAAAAAATTACAGGCCAACATCCCTGATAAACATAGATACAAAAGTCCTCAACAAAAATATTAGCAAATATCAGACAAGAAAAAGAAATAAAAGCCATACAAATCGGAAAGGAAGAAGGAAAATTGTCACTGTTTGCAGATGGCATGATACTCTATATTGAAAACCCTAAAGACTCAGTCAAAAAACTATTAGAACCAGTAAGTGGCAGTCTATATTTTTTACTGTGTATATTTACTTTTAATGCATTTTTTTGAAAGCTATGACAAAAATCTTGACTATCCTTACAAATGTACTGTTGAATTTTCAACATTAAGTTAATATTTTCTAAATCAATTTAAAGCACTTTTACTTGCCTTCCTTATTAAAATTTAATAATGTTATTAACTGTTTTTACAAACAATGGAGTCATTACATTCATTATAACAGAGGCAATACTGTGTGTTTATTATTTTCTTCCTGGAAACATATTCATGTGACTAAGCTTTAGCTAATAGAACGTGGTTAGAATTAATGTACAACATCTGTAGACATAACTCCTTAAATATTTCACACTATCTTTACCCTCTCTCTTCTCTCCTCTGCCAACCAGATACAGAGTATCTTAATGTAATCCAATGGAGGATTCGATAATTATATAAATGGTGGAATAATGAAAAGAAAGGAGCCTGTGTCCCTGAATACATATGTGAATCAGAGCTCCAATAATCATATGAGTAATTTATAAACTATTTTTATTAAGGCACTGGGAATTGCAATTGCTATTATAGAAGGTAGGCTAAACTGCCTAGTAAGTTCACATTGGGAATTTTGGAAATATATATTACAGATGGATATAGAGATGATAGATTGATTACATATAATATATTATAGTCTAGTGGGTATACCTCGGGTTGATACCCTAGAATCATCGTTAATTTTCCCCATACTGTTATTTAATATAGAATTTCCTAAACATAATGGAGTTGTCCATGTTAGAAATCATTTTACAAGAGAAAAAGTATTTTTTTTTCTTTTTTAGAAAAAGTATTTTCTGAGAAAAACTTTGTTTATAATCTTGTCTTTTGCTGGATCAGTACAGGTTAGCCTTAGTGAAATTCACTGTGTCCACCATCTTTTCTATTGTTCTTTCTGCTTTGCCACCCTCATAAGAATGCCCTCATGCTGTAGGTTGTCAATTCCAAACTTTTAAGAGGGATATCCTACCTTATTATATTGACCGAGACATTACACCAACTTTGGAAGTTTCATGATTCTCTCGCTCAAACCTAGGCTCTTCTGCCCTGGATTGTAACCACTTTAACGAGTTTAACTATTTTTACCCATTGATCTTTCAATTATTGATGACTACTAAGCAAAATAAATCTAATGTAAGATCTTGTGGGTAACAATTATTTTTCTATTATTATTTGCTGATAATTATGTTCACATTTTAACAGATGTTTTACTTCCTTAAACTAAAGGGATGACTAAATTACAATTATGACAGGAATTCAGATGTTTTCTTAAGTTCAGGAGGTAAGGTATTTTGAGGAACATTTCCTCAGATCCTGCATAGATAATTTTCTACATTATAAGTTACATGTCTTGCCTTGGTGTCAATGAGCCATTGTCTCAGTGTGTAACATGTAGAGAAGGATGTTGAACTAGAAATATTGGGTGATGCACTAAGTTATAAGACATCCCATATATCAGATTATAAGTCAGAACACAAAGCACATTTCCAAAGGGAAGGCAAGGATTTGCTTCACTCGTCTCGATCTTTCACCCACATCAAAGGTACAAATCACAGGCCAATGCAATGGAAACTGCGAGAGGATCTGTGATGGAAATTCTTTGGAGATACCTGTGCTTCTCCTTCTACTGAGAGATTGATAGCATAAGTGCTTACCTCTTTACATCAGGTGAAGGTAGCAGAGCTTCAATATTAGAGCGCTTGACCCATATCTCTTGCAATAGGAAGACACAGTGGACTTCTCTCTAGCTCATGTATGAAAAAATCCAAAGGCAGAAATGGGCTGAAGCAATTTGGTAGGGCTTACTCACAGAGTGGTGGGAGAAAAGAAAGCATGAGTGTTTTCTAAATATGAGCCATGTGGAGAGCTGGCTCATAATCATTTTTAATTTGGCCCAAGAAGACCATTTGGAGGAGTGAGTGATGGGATCCTGGCAGTAAGACTCTTTGTGATTTTCGTTTGTTTGTTTTAAGTTAAAAAATTTTTTATTTTATATTGGAGTGTAGTTGATTAACAATGATGTGTTAGTTGCAGGTGTACAGAAAAGTGATTCCATTATACAAGTATCCATTCTTTTCAAATTCTTTTCCCATTTAGGTTATTACAGAATATTTAGCCAAGTTCCCTGTGCTTTACAGTAGGTCCTTGTTGGTTACCTATTTTTTTTTACATCTTTATTGGAGTATAATTGCTTTACAATGTACTGTTAGTTTCTGCTGTATAACAAAGTAAATCAGCTGGATGTATAGATATATCCTCATATCCCCTCCCTCTTGAATCTCTCACCCACCCTCCCTATCCCACCCCTCTAGGTGGTCAAAAAGCACAGAGCTGATCTCCCTGTGCTATGCAGCTGCTTCCCATTAGCTATCTATTTTACAGTTGGTAGTGTATATGTATGTCAATGCTACTCTCTCACTTCGTCCAGCTTACACTTCCACCTCGCTGTGTCCTCATGTCCATTCTCTATGTCTGTGTCTTTATTCCTGTCCTGCCCCTAGGTTCTTCAGAACGATTTTTTTTTTTTTAGATTCCATATATATGTGTTAACATATGGCATTTGTTTTTCTCTTTCTGACTGACTTCACTCTGTATGACAGACTCTAGGTCCATCCACCTCACTACAAATAACTCAATTTCATTTCTTTTTATGGCTGAGTAATATTCCATTGTATATATGTGCCACATCTTCTTTATCCATTCATCTGTTGATGGACACTTAGGTTGCTTCCATGTCCTGGCTATTGTAGATAGTGCTGCAATGAACACCGTGGTATGTGACTTTTTTTTTTTTTTTTTTTGGTGGTACACGGGCCTCTCACTGTTGTGGCCTCTCCCGCTGCGGAGCACAGCCTCCAGACGTGTAGGCCCAGTGGCCATGGTTCATGGACCTAGCCGCTCCGCGGCATGTGGGATCTTCCTGGACCGAGGCACGAACCCATGTCCCCTGCATTGGCAGGCGGACTCTCAACCACTGCACCACCAGGGAAGCCCATGACTCTTTTTGAACTATGGTTTACTCAGGGTATATGCCCAGTAGTGGGATTGCTCAGTCATATGGTAGTTCTATTTTTAGTTTATTAAGGAACCTCCATACTGTTCTCCATAGTGGCTGTATCAATTTACATTCCCACCAACATTGCAAGAGGGTTCCCTTTCTCCACCCCCTCTCCAGCATTTATTCTTTGTAGATTTTTTGATGATGGCTATTCTCACTGGTGTGAGGTGATATCTCATTGTAGTTTTGATTTGCATTTCTCTGATGATTAGTGACGTTAACCATCCTTTCATATGTTTGTTGGCAATCTGTATGTCTTCTTTGGAGAAATGTCTACTTAGGTCTTCTGCCCATTTTTGGATTGGGTTGTTTGTTTTTTGGATATTGAGCTGCATGAGCTGCTTGTATATTTTGGAGATTAATCCTTTGTCAGTTGCTTCGTTTACAAATATTTTCTCCCATTCTGAGGGTTGTGTTTTCATCCTGTTTATGGTTTCCTTTGCTGTGCAAAAGCTTTTAAGTTTCATTAGCTCCCATTTATTTTCCTTTGTATTTCCATTTCTCTAGGAGGTTGGTCAAAAAGGATCTTGCTGTGATTTACCTCATTGAGTGTTCTGCCTATGTTTTCCTCTAAGAGTTTTATAGTGTCTGGCCTTCCATTTAGGTTTTAAATCCATTTTGAGTTTATTTTTGTGTATGGTGTAAGGGAGTGTTCTAATTTCATTCTTTTACATATAGCTGTCCAGTTTTCCCAGCACCACTTATTGAAGAGGCTGTCTTTTCTCCATTGCATATTTTTGCCTCCTTTATCAAAGATAAGGTGACCATATGTGCATGGGTTTATCTCTGGGCTTTCTATCTTGTTCCATTGATCTATATTTCTGTTTTTGTGCCAGTACCATACTGTCTTGATTACTATAGCTTTGTAGTATAGTGTGAAGTCAGGGAGCCTGATTCCTCCAGCTCTCTCAACATTGCTTTGCCTATTCGGGATCTTTTGTGTTTCCATACAAATTGTGAAATTTTTTGTTCTAGTTCTGTGAAAAATGCCAGTGGTAGTTTGATAGGGATTGTATTGAAGCTGGAGATTGATGTAGGTCGTATAGTCATTTTCACAATGTTGATTCTTCCACTCCAGGAACATGGTATATCTCTCCATCTGTTTGTATCATCTTTAATTTCTTTGATCAGTGTCTTATAGTTTTCTGCATACAGGTCTTTTGTCTCATTAAGTAGGTTTATTCCTAGGTATTTTATTCTTTTTGTTGCAGTGGTAAATGGGAGTGTTTCCTTAATTTCTCTTTCAGATTTTTCATTGTTAGTGTATAGGAATGCAAGAAATTTCTGTGCATTAATTTTGTATCCTGGTACTTTACCAAATTCATTTATTAGCTCTAGTAGTGTTCTAGTAGCATCTTTAGGATTCTCTATGTATAATATCATGTCATCTGCAAACAGTGACAGTTTTACTTCTTCTTTTCCAATATGGATTTCCTTTATTTCTTTTTCTTCTCTGATTGCTGTGGCTAAAACTTCCAAAACTTTGTTGAGTAACAGTGGTGAGAGTGGGCACCTTGTCTTGTTCCTGATCTTAGTGGAAATGGTTTCAGTTTTTCACCATTGAGAATGATGTTGGCTGTGGGTTTGTCCTGTATGGCCTTCATTATGTTGAGGTAAGTTCCCTCTATGCCTACTTTTTTTTGGAGGGATTTTATTATAAATGGGTGTTGAATTTTGTTGAAAGCTTTTTCTGCATCTATTGAGATGATCATATGGTTTTTATCCTTCAGTTTGTTAATATGGTGTATCACATTGATTGATTTGTGTATATTGAAGAATCCTTGCATTCCTGGGATAAACCACACTTGATCATGGTGTATGATCCTTTTAATGTGCTTTTGGATTCTGTTTGCTAGTATTTTGTTGAGGATTTTTGCATCTATGTTCATCGGTGACATTGGCCTGTACTTTTCTTTCTTTGTGACATCTTTGTCTGGTTTTGGTATCAGGGTGATTGTTGCCTCGTAGAATGAGTTTGGGAGTGTTCCTCCCTCTGTTATGTTTTGGTACAGTTTCAGAAGGATAGGTATTAGCTCTTCTCTAAATACTTGATAGAATTCGCCTGTGAAGCCTCTTTGTGATGTTTATATAGGGCATCCATTAGGAAGAAAATTCAGCACTACTCCACAGAAAACACACTAATACATTTCCAGTGAAAGGAACAACAAAGGCTTCAAGACAATTAATCATAACCCGGAACAACTGTTGAGTCACTCATACAAAGTACTTAGGGCTGATGAAGTAAAAGTTAAAATTTTTTGTTGTCTAATTTACACTTTTCTAAGTATGGGAAGAAGGATGAAAAAATAGGAGTGAATTTCAAGCACTTCTAAGTTAGTAAAAGATGAATGTGCTTGAACAAAAAGTAAGAGGTAGAAAAAGTACTAACGGTAAAGCAAGGAGTTATGCTTGGACTATCTATTAAGTAATATATGAAATTACATTCATTTGTTATTTTAAATAAAATAAAGAATAAGTGAGAGGGGAAAAGCCTTCTATGAAATCTATCAGTTTACAACATCTACCAGATGCAGAGAACATTATTAAGCCGTCTTACAAACACTTTAAGTGTTGTAAGAACTTTTATTTTCTTGCTTTTTAGCTGTCCTCTTGCTTTATTTCCAGAAAGTCAGAAATTGAAGTGTATCAGACAGAAGAGAAACGATGGAAACTTAAACTAAGGAAAATATAAAAGAAGTACCTTGTCTTCCTTCTCCTGTTTCCATTAGCAGAAGCCCCCTTTAGGTGAGAGAGAAGTTTTAACTTTAAAGCAAGTTCAACGTTTTCATTGTGATATGAGACTGGGCACTTTTAATTACGGAACTGAGGTCATATTAATGAGTTAAAATAACAGTAGGACTTTTTGTTATTTAAGATTAAACTGAATATTAGGGAAATGTCCTACTTTTTATCCAGGGAAAAAGCTCCCCGATAGGTAGACTCAAAGGGACTGTGAGATCTAAAAATAAACTGTTTTTTAAATAATTCATACATGAGTACTGGGAGTTTATTATATATGTGTGTGTGTCTGTCTATACTACAGCTACATACATTGATTTTATTTTATATTAGATTTTCCATAGTATTAATTCACAAACTGGACGATAACATTATGTAAAGTTCAGCTATAAATATGGAATTAGCAAATCTCCTTTAATTTAAAATAATGTTTCTTTGCTTCTGATTGAAAGCAAACTCATTATCCTACTGATATCTTCATTGTGTTAGATCACCAAATGTAGGTATTATTTTAAAACATCTGTGTCAGTTCTTTTCATAAACTCTTATCAAATTAGTGAAAGAGACCAATGGAAGAAAAAATATATGAAGGATGTTGGATTAAATTGAACTTTTGTAGAAGAATTTGAAATTTCAACTAAACTATTAAAAGTAAATTTTGAGAGGTATGAAATAAGGAGCAGTAAGTTATGGTCATAAATTCAGATCTGATTGGTTATGTTAGTATAAAGGAAGTTAGAAATTAATGTGATAGAGGAAATACATGACAGCTCCTCCTACTGAAAAAAAAGAATTGAGAGGATGGTATTTGTCAGTAGCAACTGTGTTATATAAAGACTTACATTTCAAAGACTGATTTTGACGCACTTTTTCCCAACATTACAGTGCTTTGTTCTACTTCATAATTTCACTAAAATTATACAGCTGTCACAAAGCCATGGTCTGTGAACTGTAGTAATATATGTTGAGAATATTGTCATCTTCTTGCCATTTACAATCATATGATGGTTGGTATTTTTTCCACAAGTAACATTCATTTATTTAAGACCTTAAAAATTCCTAGGGCTATCTGAGAAGACTTACATGATACTAATAATTCCAGTGTCTGAGGATTTGATTTTTGCATATACACGTGTGTGTTTATGTATGTATAGTAGTTAAGGCATTAAGATGGACCATAAAAAAATAAATACATATACATACATTATATTGGATATATACACATATATATATATATAATTGGTTATATATGTGTGTATATATATGTGTGTGTGTGTATATATGTATGTGCATATATATATATTTATATATATGTCCAAAGGTTTAGCTTTGGCTAAAAACTAAGTTCTAGATATTATGTAGGTCTAATCTAACTCCGTACTAGATATTTGAGCCTGGATTTTCCACTTAATTCTCAGACTTAGCTTGTTCCAAACTGAATACCTCATCGTTTTTCACTATTCTTTACTCTTATAATTCCGTAATCAAAGATGTTATAGATGTCCCACAAACCGTCAGTTACTTCAGATGCCACAATCTTGTCCATCAACAACATTCAATCAGATTTTATCTACATATTTCTTATAGCCATCTCTTCTTCATTGCGATCTCATTATTCTTATAGATTACTGAAATAGTCTCCTAATAGTTTTCCCTGCTTCCATTCTTTCCAGGCCACCTTAGTCAGACCATGCCACCAAAGGTTGGCTAATATTTAAGACTGGTGAGAATAAGAATTTGATAGGCTTAAGTTATATTGACCAATAAGAGTTAAGATACAACCAAATAGATACTACTCCCAGTATCTAACTAGTCCCCTATTAAAGCAGAAGAAATGTTAGTGGCCAGTGCATGAAGAGAAATATACCTGGTTGAAAGCAATGAGTAGTAGTTGGGATGGATAATAAAAGCATAAACTAACAGGCATAATTGAGTATAATTACGGTAGGTGTGAGGTTTGACTCAAGAATTCTACTTAATTACATGAGGAATTAAAACTAATAAGGTGGCCAAATGTTCTGTATTTCTACAAAGTATCAGGTCTAAAGAAGTGCATGAAAAGAACAACAGGTAGGAGAAAAAAATATGCTGATAATGACTTTATAAGATATACCAAATAATTTTCAAAATTATTATGAAATTCAGCTCAATAGCTAAAATAATAATAAATATATACTTTTTAATATGACCCCTCTTCCTTTTGTCTTTAAATGCTTTTAAATCTCTTTATAGTAAAAGGTATAAATTGTTATTCTAAAACATATATTATCCATCTAATTCTAATAATTCTATAAGAAATGTATTATTTATATAAACATGAGGCCCAAGATCACACAAACTATAAGTAATGGATAAATTCAGGTTTTGAATCATAGTTCCACATGTGAACTTCATCAAGGCCTTAAGCACTGCAATAGATCAGCGATTCTCAGCCAGAGGGATTTTGCTCTCCAGAGAACACTTGGCAATGTTTGGAGATACTTTAGCTTGTCACAACTGGGAGAAGGGGAGTTTGCCACTGACATCTGGTGGGTAGAGGCCAGAGACGTTGCTAAATATCTTACAATGCAAAGGACAACCTCCCACAGCAAAGGATTATCTGACTCATAATGTCATTGGTGCTGAGGTTGAGAAGTCCTGGAAGAGTTATAATGTTGCCCAGTTACTACAATAAGAAATATAGAGTAACGGAGAATAATATAGGCCTTAGAACTTGCAGGATGCATAGAAAGAAGTAGAAAAGGAAAATATATTACAGTAAATCCCCTACATAGGAACGAGTTCCATTCCAAGAGTGTGTTCGTTAAGTCCAATTTGTTAGTAAGTCCAACAAAGTTAGCCTAGGTACCCAACTAACACAATCAGCTATACAGTACTGTACTGTAATAGGTTTATAATACTTTTCACACAAATAATACATAAGAAACAAACACAAAAAATAAAGAAAACATTTTTAATCTTAAAGTACCGTACCTTGAAAAGCACAGTAGTACAGTACAACAGCTGGCGTACAGGGGCTGGCATCGAGTGAACAGGCAAGAAGAGTTACTGACTGGAGGAGGGAGAGGAGGTGGTAGATGGTAGAGCTGAAGGATCATCACAATAGGAGACAGAGCGCAAACTGCAATTTCACTCACACCTGACATTGACGGAACGCACGTTCTCATCTTTGAAAGTTCGCAACTTGAAGGTTTTTAAGTAGGGGACTTACTGTACTGAATTAGTAATAATAAGATAAAGTAAAGATGAAGTTCAATAAAAGTTTACCTGTGTCTTGTCTATGATAGAAGTTTTGCTACACAAATGAATAGATCACACGAGTCATATGAAAAATGTCTGCCTTTTCAAGGTAGCAAATGTGATATCAATCATTTTAGAAAAAGCATTTACAAATAAAATGTAATTTGGGCTGGGATTTTGCTTTGTGAAGTATAAGGACCGTATTTCCTCAGTTCATAGACACTATTAATTGTAAGACACATCATCATCCATTTTCTGGAAGCTCGGTGAAAAGAATAAAGTATTACCTTAAATATAGACATTTAAAAAGACAACTACAGCACAGAATATGTTTCCATATAACTACAGACCATTTTAATCTGTAATATCATAAAATTTAAATGTCTTCGTTATTTAGTCTAAATGGTCTCCCGAATAACTGCTACAAGTACACACATCAGGTGACTCCTGCTTTGATAGTACATGCTCATGATCTTGAATTTAGTTGCAGCTTGGAAAACTGTATATCAAAGAATTCTAGAATTTTATGTGTATTTCCTCTTTAGTAAACCCCACCCCATTCTTTTTTCTCAATGCTAGAAATTAAAGAGTTTCTCTTGAAAAATCATTTGGAAGCTTTTGACGGATGCCTATTCAATGCTTGAGTGATTGCTTTTTGTGACACATCAATGAATCTTCAATCTTTCCAAGCTCTGTAAATTCTCTGACATCTGAAGGGGCTTAGTTATTTCTACTTCCTAAACTGACTTGCTGGGCTTGTGACAGAGAATAATTGGTATACACAATAATTTTTGTTTTAAGAATGTACCATAGTATAATCTTTGAAACAAATTTTAAGGGACAATCAGGGATTCAAACATAATTTAAATTAAATTTTGCTGCCTTTTCAAATAATTCAGCTGAGGACAATTAGATAAATATATGTCTTCAGTACTGTTCTCTTCTAATTCATCTGTGCATAATCTCACACACACAAATTAAAAATTCTTTTTTTAAATTTGATAAATTTGATATGTTATATTTTGAAAGTTTAAGGTATATAGCATGTTACTATGATTCCTTTATATATAGTAATATGATTGCCTTTGAAGCAGTATTTATCACATTATATCATCATAGTACAATATTATTGTCTATATTCATTATACTGTGCGTCAGATCTCCATGGCTTATTTACTACTTGTTATAAGTTTGCACCCTTAAACATCACTCTTATACCCCCACGCCCCATCCCCTGTTACCATCATTTTACTCTGTTTTCTTGCAGGTATAACTTTTTTAGATTCCACATATAAATGATATCATTCAGTACTTGTCTTTCTCTGCCTGACTTATCTCACTTAGCATAATTGCTCAAGGTCGTACCTGATTTCAGTATCAAAAATATTTAAAAATTTAAAAAGTTTTAGTGGAACTAGAAATTGAATAAATAAGGTTCCTTATCTTTTCACTAAATGAAAACCATTTTAAAAGCAAAATTTTGTTAATTGAAATAATTTCTTATATGGTCTTCAAAATAAACTGTGTGGTTTAAATCAAATATATAATTAATATTCAGCATTAATTTACTTGTTTTATTCCAAAGTGACATGTATTTCTACTGTAAGAGAAGCACAAATCATTTAAAAAAATAAAATAAACCATCAAAAGTTATACAATTGTGCTTCAAATGATATAAGTAATGTAAATAATGCATCAACAACTATATTTAGATAAAAATTAAAACTATTAAAGTAATTCTGGCTGAAACAGTTTTCTCTAGGAAAAGTAAACTAGTCTTAGAACCATGTCAACAAATTGACACAAGACTTGAACATTTCCAAAGTGTTCTCTCTGCTATTTTTCATAATATTGTTAGAAGTAAACTGATAAAATTTTTTTCCAATTGTTTTCTTATGTCTTTTTATTGCTGAACCTCAAGATTGCTTTTCTTGGTTGCCACTAGTAACACTGACAGTTACCATAGCATCAACCTGAGAGTTAGATATTTTTAAGAAATACTGTCAAATGGAAGAGAGACTAATTATTTAAAGTTATTTAAATTATACCTTTATAAAGTTATTAATGTTTATGCCTTTGGTATATGTGTTAGTGACATAGTCAGCATATGGAAAGAGATGTAAAACTATCAAATGAGTCATAAAATCTATATATACATGTTTTGAAGATAAATGTATACATATCTAGGAATATGTAAATAATTGAATGATTTTAGTGTTATACGATCCTAAGAGTATACTATTAATAACTGTTGACCTTGTAAAAACATAGCCTTTAATTCTAGGCCAAATAAATTTAGAAAATTACATTCATATAAATATCTCAAAATGAAAAGCTTCTGGCTTATCTGTTTTATAAACACGATTATTTAAACTTTAAGTCAAATTATCACTACAAATTTTCTATTAGTCACAATTTACCATCTTGCCTTATTTTACTTTTTGTAGTTCTTTATGGGCAGAATATACAGAAGTCAGAATTATAATATTTGGGGACAGAAAACATAGTTAGAAAACACCTTCCACACTGTTAAAGAAGTGCTTCTGCACTAACCTTAGTGATCTGATGACTGACAATTTCAGTTTTCTTTAGCTCATCCATATGTTTTTAATGAATTAAGCACTCTTTATATCAGACCCACCCAAAAATGTGAACTTGGAGAGAGATCGTCTATGTATTTGTGTGGAAGCAAATAAGAAGGCTATGTTAATGGGTTACCCCTGTCTTCTTTCATCATTAATTATAGGGAAGAAGACCAAATTATTTGAACATTATTTCACTCTTAATTGATAAGGCTGATGGTAAATTGTGTGGTGATGCCTTTTCCTGAACTGTGACGAGGGTGAACTGGCCCCAGAGTATATCTGTATGTCAGGTGCCATCCAGATATGAGAGCTGTAATGCCAATTAAAGTAGTCTACATTTGTGTCCAAGACTCTGACTGGTTAGGGTAATTTTTAGAAATATATAATGTATTTCTGTCTGGTGGTATTAAATCTTGTCCAAAATTATCCTCCCCCCTCCCTCCTACTTTCATGGACACAGCTATGAGACTTGCTACGTCCAGGAGAATTTTAGTAAAAGTGATACAAGCAGAGATTTGAAAAGTGCTTGTATCATTGATGTCCCTCTCTTGCAAATATACTATTACAATGAGGAGAATATGCCCAGCAAGCCAACTTGCAGAAGGAAGAAAGATAAACAGAGCAAGGCCCAAAGTACATCAGGCTATCTCTAGATGCATGAATTCAAACAGCTGGGATAACCACAGCCTCCAACCTGAGTCCAGTCAAATCTGCTTACCTTCAGTTGATCCCCAGACTGTGAGAAATTAAAACATTATTTAACCCACTGAGTTTTTGGATAGTTTGCTCAGTAGCATTTTGTGTATGTATGTATGTGGTGGGCATATATGTCTGTAAATGTGTGTGTGTGTGTGTGTGTGTGTGTGTGTGTGTGTGTGTGTGACTGACCATACTAACTGACATAGGGTTGGAAGTGATTTGAAAGCTTATGGAACAAAAAACATGAGAGGGGAATATATTTATATGTTTAATAATTTATATGTAAATTACCATAAAATAATTAAATATATTTAACCTCAGATGCTGTCGGTAAGGGTCTATGGTAGGAAGGACAAGATATGCTTGAGAAGAGGAAGCAAGAATCGATCAATGAGAATAGAGTTCTGACTAATACAGGATAATCTTAGAGACAATATTTAATTTGAAAACTATTTATTTTTACATTTAAAAGCAACATATAATGTCACTTCAACATCAATGTAGAAAATTTTTGTAACAGTCATGATTGCAAGGAAAATCTTTTTGGTTGGAGTGGTTATATGGTAAGATAGAAAGAATATGTATTTGGAAATGGAAAAATTCAAGTTAAAGCTGTCCAATTTTATTCCTGTGTAGCTTTCTGAGTATCAGTATTCTCATCTATAAAGTAAGAATAATAATTCCTTAATAGATTTGTTGCAAAGATTGAGATATACATGAAATTTTTCTCAATGAACAGCAGACATTGGTATTATTGTTCCTGGGACTGTGGTTAGTCCATAGAGAATCTTCAATGAATAGCAGCGATGATGATGATTATTACTGTTACTATAGAAGAGACAATGTAGTATTTAGTGAATCTATGAAATAGAAATTAAGAAAAAATAGCTATAGCAAAAGCAATCCTGCAGATATAAATCATGCATTTGAGTTTGAGAGACAAATGATGCAGAAGTCAAATTGAATGATAGCAAGATTTTTCTACAGTAGTATACTGATCTAATACCAAACTAAAATGGGCATGATAGAAAAAGAAGAAAAAAATTATGCTGCATTAAGAAACAATTCAGACTTATCACAGAGAAATGAAACAAGAGCAATGAAACAACAAGATAATGAACAAAATTATTCAGCCTCTCATTTTAAACAGCTCTGGATTATTTTCCCCAATAACACAGGGGAGTAGGAGTGATAGAATCATACTTTCTTAATGCTTGCTTATTAATTGTGTTGTACACATTAACTTTTTTTTTTTTTTTTTTTTTGCCGTACATGGGCCTCTCACTGTTGTGGCCTCTCCTGTTGCGGAGCACAGGCTCCGGACGCGCAGGCTCAGCGGCCATGGCTCACGGGCCCAGCCGCTCCGCGGCATGTGGGATCTTCCCGGACCGGGGCACGAACCCACGTCCCCTGCATTGGCAGGCGGACTCTCAACCACTGCGCCACCAGGGAAGACCCACATTAACTACTGATCAAGTTGTATGTGGTTTATATTCACATGTGGACTAGACCTTATTTAAAATTATGTTATTATGAAAAGTGCAGAATTAGGAGAACTCCTGTTTATATGCACAGATATTTAATACAGACAATACACTTATCATAGCTGCCATTTATTTAGCATTCATTACAAGCTAGGAACCAAGCTAAGAGCTTTACATACATTATTTAGTTTATTTCTCATAAACTCTACATTTTACATAGGGAGAAAATGATGTTTCTAAATAGTAACTCTTTTAATGTCACAGGACTATTAAGAAGATGAGGTAGGAATTGAAATTAGATTTGTATCTTTCTAAAGTCTGTGCTCTAAAGTACCTGCATTTGTAATGTTTACCCAAGTGAAGAAATCTGAACATAAAAAGTGCCTATTCCATTCTTTATCCTCATACCTCCTGGATCTAGTTATTGTACAAATTCACTTAAAAAGCTATAAATGAGAATAATGCATGTATGTCTAGAGAAAGTTGAATAGGTAAAGGATCTCACATAATAATGTGTCCTTGGACAATTGTGAACTCTAATTATGCCTCTCAGCAGTATCCTGACGCCATTTATCATCTGTCCTTTGTTGGAACACTTTGCCCTTTTTAAAATATACTTTTCTTTTTTAAAATTTCTTTCTGGGGGGTGGTAGTGTGATGAATTGGGAGATTGGGATTGACATATATACACTAATACGTATAAAATGGATAACTAATGAGAACCTGCTGTATAAAAAAATTAAATAAAAAAAATAAAGTTGAGCACTGAGCGATATGAAAAAAAATTCTTTCAATTAATGTATGTTCTCTATTTCACTGGGGCCAATTTACTCTGATTACAGAGACATGTTTTTCTCTTTTGGACCTCTTCATAGGCCTTATACTTTTTCTCTTTTTGTTCAAACACGTTAATGATAGTTTAATGTGTCTGAGATGGACCACGTCAAAACTTTTATAATTTGCTGCACAGTTCTTTCTGTTCAAAACAGAAGGAGATAAAAAACTGAAGGTACTGTAATTTCTTTGAGTTAAGACGGGACTCAAAATTAGCCTATTCACTTAATGAAAGCACTGGCAAAAATCAGCTTTTGGGGAACTCTGGAAGTTAGCTGAAAGCTTGCAAGATTCTGGGAGCATTTATTCAAGATAAATGGCTAAATCTAAACAAGTGCAGTAAATTATGTGGTTGTTTTTTTTTTAACATCTTTATTGGAGTATAATTGCTTTACAATGGTGTGTTAGTTTCTGCTTTATAACAAAGTGAATCAGTTATACATATACATATGTCCCCATATCTCTTCCCTCTTGCATCTCCCTCCCTCCCACCCTCCCTATCCCACCCGTCTAGGTGGTCATAAAGCACTGAGCTGTTTTTAACTTGCCCTATTCCCATTCTATTCTCCCCAGCTTTGTAGTAGCTGACATCAGATCTGTACAATCACAGTGAATACAGCAGCCTAGCATCAATTAGAGGGGACAGAATAGGACTGGAGTTCCACTAAAGCTCAATTTCCAAAGAATTGTCATTATTTGACCTGTTTCCAGTTTCCTGAAAAACTGCATTTATGGGACCTATCTCTATTTAACTTGATTCAGACCTCACGCAGGGTGAACAGCCTTTCCCTTTGGGCATTCATGGAAAACAATGAGCAGCAATTGTTTAATGTTGCAGTTGCCTGTGGCAGCAATAACAGATGGGGCAAACAAGCTGACCAACAAACTTAAAAGGAAAATCTGATGGGTGAACTGTCCATAGGGGGTTTGAAAAGTGAAAATATATTTTTGGGAATCTAAAAGGCACATACATGCTTGGGGCTGTGTAGATGCCCACGAAGGATCTGAGAAGGCTCTAAGCTCTCACGTCCGGATGACTATGAGGCACCGGGAAAACAGGAAGTGAAGATTAAGTTACAGTTGTAAATTGTTTGAACATTGAACGCGTACCCCAACATACACTCAGCCCCTTGAGAAAGCCTAGGAGACATATTGGTAGAAGGCAATCAAGGAAATCTCTATCTAATCATAGCTAGTAACTAAACTAACCAAGCAAAGACTTCCATGGCTACACATGACAATAAATACTGACTTTATGAAATCAGTTCAGAAAAGTCACTAAGCAAAAAAATAGTAGCAACAACAACAATAAGAAGAAATAGGAATAAAAATAAACCTTAGGAAAAGAAATCTGATTTCTAGAGTTGCAACACTATATTATTCAAAATGTTCAGTTTTCTACAAAATGTGTGACATGCAGAGAAACATGAAAGTTAGGCACATATACATGAACAAAAAAGCAATTAATAGAAACTGTCCCTAGGATCCTGAGAAAGCACATTTGTTGTACTCACTAGACAAGGACTTTAAATCAGCTATTTTAAATATAGTCAAAGAACTAAAAGAAATCATGTGCAAAGAACTAAAAGAAAATTGGAGAACAATGTCTCACCAAATAGAGACTATCAATAAGGAGACAGATAGATAGAAATTCAGGAGTTGAAAAGTACAACAACCAAATTAAAAGTGCACTATAGGGACTCAATAGTAGATATGAGTTGGAAGAAGAAAATATCAGTGAAGTTGAAAATGGGTCAATCGAGTTTATCCAGCTTGAGGAACAGAAGAAAAAAAATGGAGAAAAATAAAGAGGCTCGGAGACCTGTGGATAGCAATGTATGCATATTGGGAGTCCCAGAAGGAAAGAAGAGAGAGAAAAGCGGAAAGAGCATATGAAGAATTAATGGCCCAAAACTTCTCACATTTGGTAAAAAAAAAAAAAAAAAAAAAAAAATCCCAAGAAGCTTACATACCTGAGAAGTTTAAACAGCATTGAGGATAAACACAGAGATCAACATACAGACATATCAAAATCCAACTGTTGAAAGACAAAGAAAAAGAGAAGGTCTTGTAAGTAACAAGGGAAAAATGACTCATCACATAAAAGAGATGCTCAGTAAGATTAATAGATGGTTTTTCAACATAAATCTGGAATGCAGGAGGCATTCAAAGGGCTGCAAGGAAGAAACTGTCAACCAATAATTCTACATCTAGCAAAATCACCCTCAAGAATGAAGGAGATATTAAGACATTCCCAGGTTAAGAAATAACAGCTAATTTGTCACTAGTAGACCTGACCTGTAAGAAATGTTAAAAGATTTGTTCAGGCTGAAATGAAAGGAAACAATACAGTACTTCAAACTGACATGAAGAAATAAAGAGCATCAGTGAAGAAGTAGCTAGCTACATAGGAAAATATAAAAGATAGAGTAAATGTGCTTTTTGTGTGTAATATTTTTTTCTCCTAAGTTTAAAAAACAACTGCATTAAGTAATATTATAAGTCTATAGTCATGGGCATATAATATATAAAGATGTCATTGTATGACAATCAGATCACAAAGGAATGGGGAGGGAATGGTGTAAAGCTTTTGTATACTATTGAAATTAGTTGGTATTAATCCAAACTAGGTTGCTATAAATTGCAATTTTAATTGTAGGACCCAGGTCAACCACTAAGAAAAGAACTCAAAAAAATCTAGTACAAGAAACACTAAGGGGGGTTTCCCTAGTGGCGCAGTGGTTGAGAATCTTCCTGCCGATGCAGGGGACATGGGTTCGAGCCCTGGTCTGGGAAGATCTCACATGCTGCAGAGCAACTAGGCCCGTGAGCCACAACTACTGAGCCTGCACGTCTGGAGCCTGTGCTCCGCAACAAGAGAGGCCACGATAGTGAGAGGCCCGTGCACTGCAATGAAGAGTGGCCCCAGCTTGCCGCAACTGGAGAAAGCCCTCGCACAGAAACGAAGACCCAACACAGCCAAAAATAAATAAATAAATAAATAATAATTAAAAAAACACTAAGGGAATTAAAGTTGTATACTTGAAAATATTTCTTTAGCAAAAAAATTAAAAGCAGTAAGGAGAAATAGAGAACAACAATAAAAAGATGTAACACAAATGGAAAACAAACAGCAAAATGGAAGATGTAAATTCTATCTTATCAGTAACTATATTAAATAAGAAAGGATTAAACATTCCAACCAAAAAGCAGATTGACACAATGGATTTTAAAAAATGATCCCACTTCAAAGACATATATCAGATTGAAAGTAAAAGGATGGAAAAGACATACCACATAAGCAGTAACCAAAAGAGCTGCAGAAACTATACTAATATCAGACAAAGTAGTATCAGAGAAAGTAGACTTTAAGACAAAAATTGTTACTAACAATTACTAACAAACAGCCCCAAAATATGTAAAGCAAAAACTTACAAAATTAAAAGGATAAATAGAAAATTTAAGAATAATAACTTGAGATTTCAATACCCCAGTTTCAGTAGTAAATAGAACTATAAAGACGATCCACAAGGAAAAATAAGACTTGAACAACATTATAAACTAGTAGACTTAATAGACGTCTATAGAATATTCCATCCTACAAAGTAGAATGTGCGTTCTTTATAATTGCATTTAAAACAGGTCTCAATAAATGTAAAAGGATTGAAATTATACGAAGTATGGTATATAACCATAAAATAATGATGTTAGAAATCAATAACAGAAGGAAATCTGGGAAAATCACAACTATGTGGAAAGTAGGTGACACACTTCTAAATAACTGATGAGTCAAAGAAAAAAATCACAAGGAAAATCAGAAACCATTTTAAGATGACTGAAAGTGAAAACAAAACATACCAAAACTTACGGGATGCAGCTAAAGCAGTGCTTAGAGGCAAAAAATTACAGCTGAAAAGCCTGTATTAAAAAAGAAGAAAATCAATGGCATTCTTAAGAAAAGTAAGACCATGGTGGCAGAGAGAAAAAATGGAAGAGTGAAAGAAGACATTAAGAGATGGGTGAGGTCACAGATTGTGGGATGTTGTAAGGAGTTTAAATGTTATTCTAATTGGGATAGAAGCCACTGGAGTATTTAAAGCAGGACTGGAGGTGGGAGAGGATATGACATATGATGTAGGATCAAATTTTGTGGGATATGAGTGACTTACATAATTTAAAAGTTATTCTAGTGGCTGAGTGGACATAGGAGTGAGAGTGGAAAGAAAGATCAGTTGTGAAGTTACTGTTTTAGCCAAGGTGAGAAAGGATAATGTTTGGATAAGGTAAATGGCAGAAATGATAAGTGGTTACAACTGGCATACTTGCGGATGTACTGGATTAGGGCTGTCAAGGAAGGGATAAAGGATGATTTCTAGCTTTGAGGTCTAAGCACACTGTTGAATTGAATGGAAAAATCTTGGGTAGGAGAAGGTTTTGGAGAGAACATAAACTTTAATATGTCTAGAATTATTCCAGTGGAGATTAGGAGGTTATTTTAGTATTCTGTGCTATATGTGTTGATGGCTCAGTTCAGGGCTCGGATTGTTGCCAAAACTCTGGAAGCCACAGAATCAGAGGAAGAAAAAACTATTTTTATGCTGGCTGAATTCCTGGCGAAGGAAATCCCATTTTTATAATTTATATTCATAAAAGGGAAGTGGACAGGTTAATAGTTTCCCTGGATGGTTAAATCCTTGAGGGAAGGCACTGTGAGTTTTTCATCTTTGTGACTTTTGTGTCTGGTAGAGAACATATGAAATAGTAAGTTTCAATAAGATAATGTTGAATAATTTAAATGAACATAAGGGTATAAATCCATATTCTACCACAATTACCAAAAGAAGCTTTCTTTGCATAATTTTTTATATCATTTCAGGTGCAATTCAATACAGGCAAAATGCTTTCTGATAACCTTTAAATTTTTTTTCTGCATTGAAATTTACTTTAATCTGGATTTGTAAAGAGAAAAAAAAACGTGCAGTCTGCAAGTAGAAGACCAGAATATCCATATTCAAAAGCCAGAAGCATCATAGCTGATACTTAAACATTTTGCTTCCTACTTGCTAGTGTCTAATAAGAGCAACTGACCCCATAAACTTTGAAATGTAATGATTATGTGAATATTTCCCTTCCATGCTCTTTAGGAGATACATACAGTACACAAAAAATTCACATGATTGATTCATAGCTATAGAAATAACAGTAAAATAGTGTTTTCTGCTGTAACGCCATGTCTAATCAATCCTAATAATAAAAACAATGTTTGAGTATATAAAATCTACTTTTAAAAGAGAAAAACTTAAAGAAATCAGAATATGTATTAAGAACAAGGAAGTTCACTTGAGGTTGTTGCTTCCTTTGGGGGCATAACAGTGTGCCTGAAAGATTCTTTTTAATTTGGTATTCAGTACATTGTTTTGATTTGTAAATAAAATCTGAGAAGGAAACCTCAAGTCAAATCTGATATTCCCAGAATAATCAGATACCATTCATTGCCTGAAAAATAATACCCATGTAAAACATCTATAAAGCCAAAGCTGACGTAACCATTATTTTTGTTATCTTTTAAAGTGCATGCCAGGCAAATGTAGTATATTATCAAAATAGGACCCGTGAGTCCCTTAGAACCCCTGAGAAAGGAAAACTTGGAACAAATAGGTATTTCTTATCTCAAGATTTAGGTAATAGAGATCAACATTCCGATTTTTTTTAAAGGTACATAACACCGAACTGAATATTGCCATTCTGAACTATGCAATCACACTGCAGCTGGATTCTTTTCGCCCCTCAGATGGGTTAACAGCTCACATTTCTTACTTAGTATGTGCCAGGAAACCCTATACGTTGTTGCATTTAATCCACAAATATTTGATTGATGAGTCTTATCCCCATTTCACAGATAGAAAATGAGGCCAGAGAAGTTAAATGTCCTGCATGTGGTTACACAGTAAGGTAAGGCCAGAAGCCCTATGCAGGGATTGAAAAAAAAAAGCTCTTTTCATTACCTAATGGTATCTTAAAATATTTTTAACTTTGATTGATGGCTTATCATGTTATCTGCGGCAGCTATTCTAGAATTCATCTACTTTTCTCAGAACCTCAACATCTCTCTTCACTTCACTCTAGGCTGAGAAGCAAGGCTCAAGCCCACTCTTGGCTCAGACCAGGATCTAATCCTCTCAACTTCCCTCTACATCAAATTACCTGGCATCTCCAAGCATTCTCTCATTCTCAGTTTTCTTCCATGCAATTTATCTTCCACTCATCTGTGAGGGCTGTTCCTGAAGTCAGGAATGGCTTCTCTGCCCCTGAGACTAATATCCTTTACCATTTTTCATGTTCTGTTCTCACGTGGGTTCTTCCAGAAGATCTTGAGGTAGATCTGAGTTTGGGAACACATTCTTAAATGATTCTAGGAAACACTACCAGGGCAATGATAAAAGAGAAGACAGTCAATAAAGTTTTGTCACCAGGTAAGTTTCTCCTGAGAATAACTTAAGCATGTTGGGGAACTGGCGTAGCCAGTGTGGGAGATGTGCCTCAGAGGTATCCTCTCAAGACTTAAGGGAGCTGGAGTGCTTATACACCAAGTCCCGTTAATTGGTTGAGGGCTGCTCGGGTTGGGAGGGAATTCTCTGACACTCTTAGCCTGTGGCGTGAGCACAGATGACAGGTGCTTGTGACCAGAGAAAGCTCGCAGACAGAGTAATGCAGTTGCTGGGAGCGGGAATTCCAGCAGCCAGACACACACCTGGTTAGTGTGAGGGCCTATGGGCACGACACTGATGGTGTAGGTTATATGTTATTTAAAAATATTTACATTGTTTGCAACAGATGATTATTCTCTTTTTATAAAAACTCTTTGTTTCCCTTTTTACTTCTCTACACACTCCTTTATTTTCACATCTACAGTCTTGTCCTATTTTCACCACTTAAATGCAGACATTTTCCAAGCATCTGCCCATGATTCTTCTCATTTCACCTCATAACTTTGGCAATCTCATGGTTTCTGTTGTATCAATGCAGATGATTCCCACATGTATAACTCAATTTCAACCCTTTCTTCCTGTCCCAAGATGCAGTCCCACAGTTTACACCATCACGTAGGACTTTCCCTCTTCATTTGGCGCTCCAGGATATCCAAAATTAACCTTATAATCTTCCTTAGAAAAATTTCATATTTGAAAAACTACTCATATATTCAAGTTAAATTGTTGGAAAATTTCTAATCATCTTTAGCACACCTATTTTCTTTCCCCAACACTCAGTCAGTTACCCTGTCCTGCCAACCCTCTCTCTACAACATCTCTTCTCTATTTCTTCCTCTGTAATTTCCAGCCACTACTTGCATTCAGACACAGGGATTTCATTATCCTTGACTCGGTCTACTTCAATAGCCTCCAGAATGTCCTTTTCTAACAAAATTTTCCCATGTCAACTATTTTTAAAATGATTTTCTTACAGCCCAGTTCTGACCATGTCATTTTCCACTCAAAAGTCCAGGAGCCTCCCTACTGCTTATAGAATATCGCTGTAATAGAAAGAACATGAGCTTTAGGTCAAACTGAACCATCTAAATTTCTGCCTTACCACTTACGAACTAGGTGTTATTGATCAAACTATTACACTTTGTGGACTTGGATTTTTTATCTGTAAACCAAGCATAATGATACCATGTTAACAGTGGTGTAACATTTATGACCAGTCTGTAAATGAACCAGCACTGTGTCAGGCTTGCTATAGGCACTCAGTAAAGTTTAGATTGGTTTACTGACAATATAACAATTCGGTTAGACTGTTTTCCCCTCTTTTTCCAAGATTCCTTAGGCTGCCATTAAAAGTCCTTCAGAATTTACAGATATAATATAAAAATTAATGCACAAATTAAAAACAGATTCAAGAAATATACAGATGAGTGTTTATTTTTCTAATTATGGGAAAGAGCTTTACTAGACACAAAAACAAATGAAGAAACAACAGCAACAAATTAATGGTTTGAAGTACACAATTTTTTTTAGGAGAGCTCTGTATCAAAAATACCAAAACTGAAATGAATGGTTTTAAAAATATAGTAATAATATGTGTGCTACATACATATAGCAGGTAAAGGTAATGGCCTTCCTGTACAAAAGGCTCTTACAAGTTAAAAAGAAAATACAAATACCACAATAGTAAAATTTACAAAGAACATAAACTGGTAATTCACAATGTAAGATAATATATGATCAATAGATATTAAAAATGTGTAGCTTCAGTAACAACTGAAGTAAAAACAATTAAGATACTATGTTAGCAAGGCACTACTTAAATTATTCTACTCAGTTACAGTATTTCTTCCTGTAACTCCTACCAGTTCTCTCACAGAACATAGGTGGCTCCTGTGTGTTCTGCCCTCCTACTAGGCTCACTTTTATGAGCTTTTTTATTCTATTTTCCACCATCTTTCACAGTAGTTATGGTAAGTAGACTTCACTTAATGTGAGCCATTGACTTTTCATTTTTTCTAAGAGTCATATGAGGTATTGCAACAGCCAAGGATAATTCCTTGTATGTGTATCTCATCCCAGTTTGTCCTCAGTAAAATTTTTAGCAATTGCACCACTATAGCATGCTAGGAGCTGTCAGCTACCATCAGTGATGGAGTCTTTACTTCCAGCTGGTGTCCCATCTACAAAATCCCATTTTTGTGCCTGCCTTTAGGAGCATTCCTGATACAACATCTCTTATATCAGGTTTCCCAGGAATCAGACCTACGATGGATATTTGTGTGCCAGGAAGTTTTATAAGCATTACAAACCTTTTATTAACATTGCTATAAACATTAACAGTATAATACAAATCTGACAACTCAAAAGGCCTGAGGTTTGGCACCAGTTAAATTTATGGTGATTCTAGCATTTATATCAATATAATCTTTGATCCATTATTAATTAGCTGTGCAAAAGTTATTTAACCATTCAGGCACTGTGGCAAAATCACCTTTTAAGATCAGAGAGATTTGATTTTGAAGAGAAGGTTGTTAATTTCTATATTTTTGCTTGAAAAATGATTGCCTCTGTTACATTTTGTAATCGGTATCAATGTCATCTGGTTCCATTAACCTACCAATATTATAGACTAGGGACTAGATTATTGATACGTTGTAAGTAAAATTAATGATCTGTCACCTATAAAGGTGAACACACATTCCTTTGGTTCAAAGATTTGGTTCAAAGATTTATAATCCTCACTGTTGCATCACCTATGATAGAAATGCCCTTCAGATGGCCTCATTTCTGTGTGCTTCTGTGTCTTATAGACCATGAAGAACCATTCAAAGCAAGCTTTGTCCACTAGTTAACCCCACCACTAACAAAACAAAGCAAAACAAAAACTATATAAGCTAAAATATCAAAGCCAAAATTTTGCTGATTATTATTTACACATTAAAGATAATTTTTTTACTCAACTGTGGTTTATATTATGGTCAGCAATTGAACATTTGATTAAAAACTTGCCTTCTTTGACGTTAGATTGTTTTTTAACATCTTTATTGGAGTATAATTGCTTTACAATGTTGTGTTAGTTTCTGCTTTATAACAAAGTGAATCAGCTATACATATACATATGTTCCCATATCTCCTCCCTCTTGCATCTCCCTCCCACCCTCCCTATCCCACCCCACTAGGTGGTCACAAAGGACCGAGCTGATTTCCCTGTGCTATGCGGCTGCTTCCCACTAGCTATCTATTTTACATTTGGTAGTGTATATACGTGACTTTAGAACTGTTAGCTCCACTGCTAGCTAATTTGTAATAGCAAACCTATATTCAAGCTATAAACATTTTTTAAAATTAATTAATTAATTAATTTTTGGCTGCGTTGGGTCTTCATTGCCGCACGCGGGCTTCCTCTAGTTGCAGCAAGCGGGGTCCGCTCTTCGTTGTGGAGCACTGGCTTCTCATTGAGGTGGCTTCTCTTGTTGTGGAGCATGGGCTCTAGGCACATGGGTTTCAGTAGTTGTGGCTCGTGGGCTCTAGACCACAGGCTCAGTAGTTGTGGTGCACAGGCTTAGTTGCTCCACGGCATGTGGGATCTTCCTGGACCAGGGCTCAAACTCACGTCCCCTGCATTGGCAGGTGGATTCTTAACCACTGCGCCACCAGGGAAGCCCCTATAAACATTTCTTCTGCTTATTCCAATTTATAACTTGGAACTAATGGTAGTTATATTTGAGTATTTACATACTTTACATAGTTACTATGCAATAGGCAGTTTCAGTATATGGTATATATGATATATGATATGATGTGGCATAGTATATACCATATTGTATATTAACTATATATAATAATAATCAGTAATAGATTATATATATTTATATATGATTATATATATTAAATTCACAAAGTTATAGCTGGTTATCCCTGTTTTACAAAATTATAAGCTAGTTCTCAGAGAAGCTTTCTAAATTGCCTAAAAAAGTGACAGGACATAGATATGAACCAACATGTGTCCCATTTGAAAGCTCTTTTTCCTTATGGTGTATGATTCACAAGTGAGGTCTGCTTCCTTGGTATTTGAGTCTTGTCATCTTTTCTTGGATATTAATCTTTCTAGTAATCTACAGTGTGCTTAGGATTTCTGATGGATATGGTATAGTATTTATTATTAGGTAGAACTTTTGGGAAAACAGATTGTTGGAGGAAAAAGAGAAGTTTGACAACTTTGATCCTCCCATCAAATGCTCTGGGGCAGTGGTAATATGTAAAACTCCATTTCATCCAAAAAGGATAGCTAGGGAAGGATGATAAATAGCAAAATTATATACACAGTAACAGATTCTTATGTATATATACAAAATTAAGAACGTATGTGATGTGAGATATCAAGAAATCTTTTCTGAAGCTAAGTAAAGTAAATGCTAGTAACTGGATAGAAAGTAAGTCGAATGATCCCTGACTCCATCAGAATAAAATTTCCAAAGCATCCTCCCCGAAGTGTGAGCTATCAAGTTGATGATTATTTGACTGACAAGCATCCAGTTTAGTTTTGTGTGTACACCACCCCAGTCATTATCAAGAGAAATATAATGTATATTTCTGTTATTATAAACCCCATACAAAACAATTTCCACACTCAAGAAAATAATGCATTACTTGCCCAGGAAAAACAACCTGAGAATTTTAAAGCAAAAATGCAGTTTGCTTTCCATTTACTCTATCTCAATATTTTGGCTATAAACATTTATTAATATAGTGCTAACTTTCAAAGACGAAATCTCCCTACTGTTTATGAATAGCGAATAAATATATTTGATGAGATAGAAAAAAATGAGTGAATATAAATATCCTCAGAACAGTTATATCAATATAAACATTCCATATAAAGTCATTTTACCCTTGGTAAAAATTCATAATACTATTTTTTTTTTTTTTTTTTTTTGTGCAGTACGCGGGCCTCTCACTGTTGTGGCCTCTTCCGTTGTGGAGCACAGGCTCCAGACGCGCAGGCTCAGCGGCCATGGCTCACGGGCCCAGCCGCTCCACGGCATGTGGGATCTTCCCGGACCGGGGCACGAACCCGTGTCCCCTGCATCGGCAGGCGGACTCTCAACCACTGCGCCACCAGGGAAGCCCATAAAACTTTTAATTAAGGACAGAATTGATACAATTTATAAGAAAGTTTGCTTCCCCATAATTCAATAAATGAAACAAACATGTCTTTAAAGATCCACCAAAATGAAATTTATTCATACATGTTTTTAAAGACCTTCCAAGTGACTTTTATTCACTCAATTAACAGTTATTGAGCATTATTACACACTTCATCATGGCTGTGAGAGTGGGCTCAACCTGCGCTTCATTGCTTATTAGCATTGGCAACTTGGCCAAATGACTCATTGTCTTGGAGTATTTTACATTTATTTTCATAAAATTTAGACAATATATTTAGCTTATGGCAATGTTGTGAGCGTTAAAGAGAACACATGGAAAGACCTTAGAACAGTAAAAGCTATTATTTACTAAAGTAAGGGTAAAGAGAAAAATTTTCAGAAATGTTAACTACCATATGCCAGCCATTGTACTAAATGCTAGGCTGCACACATGTGGGGCATAGAAAGGAATAATGTGCTGTTTTCCCCCAAGGAGTTTGTGGGATAGTAGAGTGTTCAGAAAATGAATAGAGTGACAAGTACTCTGACAGATGCCCAGAAAGTAGCTGAAAGGCTATATGACTCTGTACTGAGGAGAAATATCTGAGTTAGACACATAGATTCAAGAATTGTGCTAGTGTCATTTCTGAAATAGCACAGCATACTGGGAAGGAGTCAATCTTATCACTGTCAACAATTAAATGAGGATAAGTCATTTAAAGTTTCCAGATTTTTTAAACTTTGCCTCTACCCTAACATTTTCCATGAACTGAGAAATTCTGTGTTTAAAGTTCCAACGTTCTGTTCCTCTTTACACTCTGAGGGTTTGTGTTTAGGTAATGGCATTGCATCTGAAAATGTTTGCTATTTAATTGCATTTCTTCTTGAATATTTGATTGTTCAGTATGTTGGCAGTATCAACCTAGTTATTACAGTTGTAAGCTTCTTATATTTATATTGCCTTACATTTATTCTGAGTTTCCAAAGCACTTTGCCTATTAGTTCTCAAAATGCGGTTCTCAGAACCCTGTGGGTTCCAGAGACATTTTCAGAGCATCCACAAAGTCAAAGCTATTTTTTAACACTATTAAGACACTGTTTGTCTTTTTCATTGTATTGACACTTGCACTGATATACAAAAGCAATGGTACGCTGGTACCTTAGCAGGAATCAAGGTAGTGTGGTAGCCATTGTGCTCTTCACTACCAGGCACCAATGGGGTGGCCAGTGTCACTTAAAAATATCCTTGATTGAAGTATAATAATTATTAATTTCATTAAAGCTTTACCTTTGATGTCTTTTTAACATTCTGTGTGATGATTTTTAAAAATGTATAAAGTATACAATGTGTTCACTGTGAACAAACCTTAAGGGGAAAACCAAAGCAGGAAAGGAGTACAGTGAGTGCCAGAAGGTGACAGAGGATGGGACTGTCTGGCTGGGTTCCTAGAGGAGGTTCACTGAGAAGACAGCAGTTGAGTACAGACCTGAAAGAGGTGAGAGAATGAGCCACACGGGTATAGTTGTTTCATTTGAGGAAAAAGCAGGTTTCTGCTGGGACAGAATGTCCAAAACGTTCAAGGAACAGCAAAGGGGAGGAGGAGAGGGAACCAGGTGCAGAGACACAGAAGAAAAGGTCAAAGTCAAGTTGGGCCCGTCCACCTTATAGGAACTTAGACTTTCACTCTTGAGTTGGGATGCCAATGGAAGAATTTCAGCAGAGGATCTAACTGTGTTTTTCAAAGATAACTCCCATTTCTGTGTGGAAAAACAGACTGGTGTGGTAAAGGCAGAAGTATGGACACAATTAGGAAACCTGCACAATGCAGGTGGTTGGGAGTGAAAGAAGGAGGATCATGAAGAGTGGTGAATTTATGGCTATATTTTGAGGCAAACAAGATACTCTGTGGAATGTGTGATAAAGCCCATCACACAAGGAATGGAATGGGACAACTGAAATGGGACAACTATGGGTACAGCAGGTTGACAGTGGTGGGGGACTGAGGATGGGGGGGTGGAATGGAGGGGGAATGTTGTTGGGGGGATGGGAATGGGAACAGGTACCGGGAGAAAAAGACTAGGAACTAACTTTTAAACCTGTTAAGTTTGAAATGCAGTTGTAGGGTAAGCAATTGAATGCATATGTTTGTTCAGAGGAGAGGTATGGGTTTGAAATAAAATTTAGGAATAATCTGTATAGATATTAGTAGGCTGTGAGACTAGATGAGACCATATAGGGAGTAAATATGAATAGAAAAATAAAAATATAAGGAGAAGAGGTCCAAGAACTGAGTCCTGGGACATTCCACTGATTAAAGGTTGGAGGAGATGTAGAGGGACCAGAAAAATAGACTAAGACAAAGCTGCCTGAAAGTTAAGTGGGAAACCAAGTGAGGTTGGTGTCCTGAAAGAAAAAGTGAAAAAATAAAGTATTTTAAGTTTTAAAAACTGCTGATGAGTCAAAAAGTATGATGGCTAAGAATTAATTTCTGGATCAAACAATGATCAATGATGACACTGGTTTACTGCACTTTTGATATAGCACTGGGGGTAAATACCTGTAGTGGTCCAAGAAGAAATGGAAGAAGATAAATTGGTGATAATAAATATAGAAAAATGCCTTATAGGAGTTTTACTATGAAGACCAGTAGGAAAATGGGGAAGTATTTCCAAAGAGAAATGGGAGTAATATAAATTTTGTTCTTTTTGAGAAGAGATATAATAACACATTTATAAGTTGATGTAAAAGATCAAGTAGGGAAGGAAAAACTGCTCTGCAAGGGATCGGTTACAATTCACCATGGAATTTAAGCCTACTAAAAAGGAGATGAGAACATGAGAATGTGTGAAACTCTCGCCTCACCTCCGCATACAGTAGCAGTTAAGGCCAAGAGTGCAGGAGCCAGACCACCTGGTTTGGAATTCCACTCCTGCCATTTACCAGCACTGTGACTTAGGCAAGCTATTAACTTCTCTGTATCTCACTTTCCTCACCCTAAAATGGTGATAATAATTAAACCTTCCTCAGAAAGTTGGTATGAGAACTGAATTAGTTAATGCTTGTAAAGAGGTTACAAGAGCAAGTATAATAACCTGGCATATATATATATATATATATATATATATATATATATATCACATATGCAAAAATAAATAAGTAAATTCCTAGTGATAGTCCTCTTACCTGAACTCATTTTTTTTTTCCCTTTTAGTCCAAATAACACTACTAACAATCTGCTCTCCTAAAGCAGTAACACTTCTGTAACAAGAATGTAAACTAGGCTTCTGAACTAGAAAGCAGCAGTTAGGACATGGCCCTGGTACTGACCTGCTTCATGTTCAGTTTTATTGTAACTCAAACTCCTTAGCTATAAAACGAGAAGAATAAACCTATTTCCTAGTGGTGTTTGAATAATAAATGAATAAGGCACATAAACCACTCTGTCCAGTACATGTAACCTGGTATACACTCAATTAAGAATGGCTATTAATATTGTTATGCTACTCTTACATTTTGGCAACTTGGCTGACATGGATACACTATGGGAAAGAGAGTGAAATCCACTGAGATTAAACTTCTTTCCTTTGCCAACCTCTCCCATTCTTCTTATCTATATTTCATGTAGAAAGATAAAACTTAAAAAGCATGATATTCACCAGAGAATGAAAGCATTTGGATCATAATGAGAGCAAGAGACTTCTTAGTCCAAAAACGATCATTATCAGTGATGGATGCTATAATATTTCTGGTTTGGGCAAGTGGATTGGCATGTAGTCAAAACGATTTTTTAAAAAAAATATTTATTTATTTATTTTTGGCTGCATTGGGTCTTTGTTGCTGCATGCGGGCTTTCTCTAGTTGTGGTGAGTAGGGGCTACCCTTCATCACGGTAGGCAGGCTTCTCATTGTCATGGTTTCTCTTGTTGCAGAGCACAGGCTCTAGGTGAGCAGGCTTCAGTAGTTGTGGCACATGGGCTCAGTAGTTGTGGCTCATGGGCTCTAGAGTTCAGGCTCAGTAGTTGTGGCACACGGGCTTAGTTGCTCCGCAGCATGTGGGATCTTCCCGGACCAGGGATCGAACCTGTGTCCCCTGTGTTGGCAGGCAGATTCTTAACTCCTGCACCACCAGAGAAGTCCCCAAAACATTTATTGATAACAAAACTGTATTAAATGTTTATTGATTTTTGCATGTTTGTTTGGTACAGTTTATATTTGTTGAAGCCAAACATCTATAAATGACCTAATAATAAATGCACGGGTGTGGAGAAGATAAAATACAAAGGAAAATAAATGCAAAGGACTGAATCTTTATGTTGAATGTTCATATGTTGAAATCCTAATCCTAATGTGATGGTATTAGGGGAGCGGGTGGTGACTAGGTCATGAGGGTGAGCCCTCATGAATGATATTACTGCCCTTTATAAAAGAGACCCCAGAGAACTCCCTTCCCCCTTCCACCATGTGAGGACACAGGAGAAGAAGACCATCTATGAACCAGGAAGCAGGCTATCACCAGACAATGAATCTGCCAGCCTTGATCTTGGACTTCCTAGACTCCAGAAATATGAGAAATAAATGCTGTTGTTTAAGCCACACAGTCTATGGTGTGTTTGTTATAGTAGCCTAAACAGAATAAGACAATAAGGTATTTACAGAGATTACCAAGTAGCCAAAAAATAAGTGGTCAACAAATAGCCATTTAATAATGTTTATACGATAAATACTGCTAAACTGAGTCATCATAGCCCAAAATACATGGGCCAGTTGGACAGTGCCCTCAAGATACTTTAGTTGTACAGCCAGCAAGCTTCCATACTGGGACTTACTCAATTTGACAGATTTTGGGCTAGGTTGCTAGTTTCGAGGAGAAATCATGAGTTTGCAAGTTTATACAGAATTAGGATGTAAAAATGAACTCTCTACTCCAGTAAAGACATTAAAAAAAAAAAAGAACTCTTTTAGGAAAGAGGAAACCTAGAATTGACATTTTTTCTTCAGATGTCTTCTGAAAAGCATCTTCAAGGATTTTTCAGAACTGAAATTCTTTCTTGTATACATGACACTGAAACAGCTTAGACTTGAGTGACAGTAGAAGAATTTGGAATGAAAAAAATGGGCAATGTTGTTTGTTCATTGAATAGAGACATAAGTCAAAAACAATCCTGCAAAAATTCACTACTGTAAACACCATGTGGAAACATTCCCACAATGAAGAAATTATAGTTCAATATAATCAAAAACCATTTGCTCTAAGTAATAAACAAAATGAAAAGATAGCAACTTGAGGTGGGCTTGTTATAACCTGGAGTTGAATTTGACCTGATAGAAGATAATGGACATCTGCATCAGACAAACTTGGTTTTTCATCTGTGTGGTGTTGGGCAAAATATGTAGTCTTAAAGCACCGTTTTGTGCATCAGTTCAATAATTCTAACAATATTTGCCTTAAAGTGTTGTTGTAAAGATCATAAACCACTGTAAATGGTCTAGCATAATTCTGGCACAGAGGAGACTCCATGGATATTTGTTGCTTTTGTGGAGCAGTATTTTAACACAATTCATATATAACAGTGGGAACCAAGTGTCCCCAACAAGGAAAATTAAATTGGAGCAATATTCCTTTTACCTGGTAATTAGAGGCTGGTCGTGTGACCCAGGTATAACTAAGTGGATGCCCCTGTTCTATATTTGAATTTTGCAAGAGGGAAGCAAAGGTGTAAGTCAGAGATATTTGCAAAGCACAGTGGTTCTCAACTGGGGCCCTTTATGTCTGGAGAAATTTTTGACGTCAAGATTTGGGAAGGGCTACTGGCATCTAGTGGGCGGAAGCCAGAGATGCTGCTAAGCATCCTACAGTTCACCAGAAAGCCCCACAAATCAAAGTCTGATCCAAAATGTCAGTCATGCTGAGGTTGAGCAGCCCTGGAATATCACCAGTGGCAGAGTGGACAATGCAGTATCATAGCAGTCAGTGTCAGGAGGCGATAAGGAATGTCTAGCTGTCTGGCCAAGATTCAGTGTCCTGAGATGTCTTCTGTGACAACCTTTTGGCATCTTGACTATGCCGTGTCTCCTGGACTGCCTGCTTGATCTCAGCACCTTTGTTTCCTATATAATTTTGTAAGCTACATGACACACTCTTCCAATAAATTCCCTTAATGCTTAAGTTAATTAAATTTCATGTTAGCCATCAAGAAAACCTGATTAGTAGAGACAGTCTGTCAATAGCATTTAGCATTATTATTATCATGAGTAATTTCATTATTAATAATAAAGTCATTAGAAGGAGGGAGGATCTAAGCTACTTTTTAACAGTACCAATAGCTACCATTAGTAAATACTTAAACTTGGCTAGGGAGTATACACATAATATTCAGTTTATTCCCTAAAGCCACTATAAGCATTAATGTCTCTCTTTAAAAAATGATGACACCGAGGCAACACAAAATCATCCAGCTAATAAGTATCAGACCCAAGTTACAAATTCAGATCTTTTCAACTATAAAGCAGTTTTTCATTTCACAGTTCGACTTTTCACACACACACACACACACACACACACACACACACACACACACACACATTATATAACATGCCATCACACTCTCTTCACAAATTACCAGTGGCTTTCCAGGTGTCAATACAGCCATTCTGACTACTTCTTCCTTCTGTTTGGTCTCCTCCTCTATCTACCTCTTCTCTGTCTAATTAGCAGCCCCTTCTATCCAACTCTTGAAATTCAGTGTTCATGTGGTCTTCATCTTTGTCCCTTCTCCTCTCATGCCACGCACTCTCTGGATAATCTCATCTACGCTCTATGTCATGTCATGATGCTTTACAAGTTTAATTTATATTAGTATTCATTATTTAATCAAGAGTTATATAGAAATATTTTAACTATCACAATTAAATATAAAAACATTCAGATATCCATCTGGCTACTAATCAGGTAATTTAAAGAAGAATTCCACCAAATTTTAGAAACAAAATTATCTGAAAAAACACTTGCCTCTAGGGTTCTATCTTATCAATAGAAACTCTATCATTCATTTCCTCCAAGGTTGGGCTTAGAGTTTGTTATAAAATGTTCTATGCATCTCCAGCAATAGAAGAGCACAATAGGAGACCATTCAAATTAAGTCATCCCAGGCTCCAGTTTACAGGTGGAGAGAATGGTTTTATTTCCTGGCCGGCATTCTTTTTTCCTGCCATGAAACCAAAATTAGTTATTATTACTGAAGGATAGAAAACCAGAAAGCCTGCTCAAGTTGTCAGAGAATCCTGATCTCTTGTACTGTGATTATAGCTACACAGTGAGAACTAGCAAACCTGTAGAGAATTAGATATTCTTTTTATTTGCTGGTCTGCAGCAGTTTCTCAGAGAGTGGACAGCAGTAGGGTAGAAAAATTCTCTCTCCCTTCATACTATGATTAGCAATAGTTACTCCATGATAAAAGAAGAGCTAGGTTTCTAAAACAGCAGTTCTGTATCACATGGCTTTATAAGTTTAAGTTTACACATTGCCATTTTCCCGAAGGCAAGCTATAATAGTACCAGCAAGGCCAGGTCAGAAGCGGAATCTGGTCTCAACCACACAGCTCTAAAAATTGGTTTTGAGCCCAGATCACTAATCCATATTTTTCATCCTTTCAGTAAATTCCTCTTTTTGAGTACCTGCTGTCCACATTTGCAAGACGACCTCAGTCAGGCCTTCTCATTTCATCAAAGATATTTTAATAATGTTGAACTTCAAAAGGAAAGGGGCCAGGCTCTATATTGCTTTGCTTTGAATAAAAAGTATCTGTTCAAATTAATTCTGATATACCCCCTACCAGAAACTGAAATGGCTCACAATTTTTGAGTCAGTTTATCTCACTTGGCAATCAATCATAATACAAAACATCCGTTTATAGAAAATAGTTCTGTTGAGGGTTTAATAAATAATAGTGGATAGAATTATGATCCTTGATTGATATTTTCCATGAGCTTTGGTTATATGAAAGAGATAGGCCTGTGAATAATATACTCAAAAATAAACTCTATCTTCATAAATATTTAAATTCATTTTCAGCGAGTTATTAAAAATAGGTTGAAATATGTTATTTTACATGGATTTCATCTGGATTCTGATACTATTTAGGGATAAAAAAAGAATGACATTTGTGTTTAATATCTAGGGTACCACATGATGTGAAAAGATGTCATGTTGTAACATTTATAATTTCATACTTTATCTGAATACAAATTGGGTTTTTCAGATTCAGCTGGCATTGTGAGATATAGGGCCAGATATAATCACAATATGAACATTTCTTATATGCTCAGTACTATAATTATAAATGCACCATCTTTTTTCCATTTTTTATGGAATTACACAAAATACATTTAATCAGAATTCCTGTATTTGTAAGGCAAACATATAGCACTGCTACAAATGGTGAATTCATCTGTGTGAACTCACAATTTTTTATGTATTACAATTATATCTTAGTATATCTGATGTATAATATGCTTATAATTTCATACATCTTATTACTTTGACCTTGCCTTGATCACACTTCCCTTTTGATAGTTGACTTTGGAGTGGTCACAGGCACTATTTTGGATCTGGATAAAGGGAAATGAGTTGAACTGACAGTTAATTGAGTTTGGTAGGATATTATTATTTGATTTATAGTCATTTCTATGTATAATTAAGTTCTTGCCAGCCACAGTTAGAATGACCTTCAAAAAGACTTCCATCACTTGCCACATTGACTTACCAGGTGCAAATCATGGACTTATAAAGGTGCCTGCCAGAGGCAATATTACAGTATGACTATGTCCTTTACCTCCTAACACCAGATACATGTGGATGGTAAAGGAGAAACAAAATTTGAAATACACAGAACCAGAACTATAACTAGTTTGTGGAAAATTCTTCTAGTCATTACATGTGCAAATATTAAGCAGTAGATTTTAGTTGCTTCAATGCCTAGCAAAAACAGAAGTCCTCTTTTGTCAGGAGTATATTCACTCAAGCAGCAAATTATATGTGCACCTTCTTTTTTTTGCTGTACGCGGGCCTCTCACTGTTGTGGCCTCTCCTATTCTGGAGCACAGGCTCCGGACGCACAGGCTCAGCGGCCATGGCTCACGGGCCTAGCTGCTCTGCGGCATGTGGGATCTTCCCGGACCGGGGCACAAACCTGTGTCCCCTGCATCGGCAGCTGGACTCTCAACCACTGCACCACCAGGGAAGCCCTGCACCCTCTTTTTTTAATGGGAATTGTACAAAATTATCAGAGTTATTGTGTTTTGGGGGTGGATGCAGACTGACAGCAGCACTACAAATCTTAAGTACATCTGGATGTGAACCTTCATGTTTTATGTATAGGAATCATGTCTTAACCTATCTAACACATTTTGTCTTGATAAAGTCTAGCAGTTTCAGATAAAATGATGTTGAAAACTGACACGAATGCAGCAAACAGCCTGAAGAAACAAGTGTTCCAGTGATGAGACTCCTACACATTTGTCAATAATTCAAAATATGTAGTATAAACAAATGTTTACAAAACTGAGTAGCTCAATACCACAGAGAGACAATTAGACCATGCATTTGAAGTGTTCGTGGGTAGGCCTTAATTTCAGATTAATTTTTTACATTTTTTTCAGAATTATTAATCTTGCCAAAATTTAAGTATGACAGAAGATATTCTAGTGAAAGCCAGACATGTACACTGAAAGAAAAAAAAAAGGACCAGCAGAGTTTCAAAATGTCATAACTATTTTATTACATTATAATGCATCTTAAAACTCTGATGGTTAAAATTACAAAAAAATGTTTCTAAATTCTCTATCATGAAAAATGAAATTTGGTTAACTAATTAGAAGAAAGACTAAATTATCTTTATATTGACCCTATAGAAAAAGATGTTTCAAAATATGGCTATATGAAGAGATAATTAAAGTCTATGCTAGAAAAATAAAAAAACAAAGTAGATACAGATGAATATTCCATAATATTATATAATAATACACAATTTAACAAAATATATTGTACTATTTTTGTATTTAAAACTTCTGTAATATTTTTGCATGTGCATAAATGAATGTAGTCTCCTGAGAATCTAATAATAATTATTACTAATAACATTTCTGTCCATAGCCTAAGCAACAAAGTCCAAGTAAGTGATCTGTTTATGATGTCACAGTTAAAACAGGGAAAATTCATTTAGTGTTATAAGTATCATATTCTCCATCCAGATCTCATTACTTTTCTTTGTCAATAATATTCTCCACAGATTCTCAGTAATACTATTTAATAGGTGTAGCTTAATAATTCCAGTACAGTTTTTAGAAATGCTTTGCTGGACTCTTGCATTACAAAGGATATATATTTATCATGGGCTGAATGATGGCCTCCAGCTCCTGTCTTCCAATTGCTTAGTCCAAAATCCTTGGCAAAATTCTTTACCCATCTCTTATTCTCATTCCTTTATCTGGTCCATCTGCAAGTCCTACTACCTCTACCTTCAAAATATATTCAGAATCTAGCCATTTCTTACCACCTCACTGCTATCTTCCTAATCTAATCCACCATCATCCCTCATCTGGATTATTCTGTAGCTTCCTAATTGATGAGGCTTCTTCCACCTTTGTCCTCCTTTCCTCCCCTCAGTCTATTATCAATACAATAGCTAGAGTAATTCTGTTAAAAGTCAGATCATGCCACTCTTATGTTCAAATGATTCCAATGCTTTTCCCTCTTATTCTGAATAAAAACCTAAATCCTGACACAATTTACAAGGCCCTGTGTGATCTGATCCCTGCAAACCCTGTATTTCTCTCACCTCATCTTCTACTATTCTCACCTCCTTTCCTCTTCTCCAGTCATGCTGACATCTCAGAGAACACCACTTTCTTGCCTCAAAGATATTTCCTTTGCCAGAAATTCTCTTTGCCTTATACTTGCTTGGCTCTAGTTCCTTCAGGACTTTACTCTCGAATCCACTTTCTCAGTGAGCTCTTCTTGGGGAACATCTACATTTTCAGCTCTCAGATACTGTACCTCTAACCCCCCTCCTTGTTTTATTATTCCCTATAGTATTTATCAGTATCAAATGTAGTATACTTTGAACTTATTACTATCATTTGTTTTCTTCACATGCCCACCTAGAATGTGAGCCTCATAAAAGCAGGGATTTTTAGTGTTTTGTTTGTAACTAAATCAGCAGTGTCCATAAAACTGCCCTGCATGAGGTCACTGAACAATAAATATTTAATTTCTTATTAACGTAAAGTCAACTTCTCTCAGTGATTTTTAGAAAGTGGTCTGCCTATGAGACTTTTGTTGTATCTTATCAATCCACTTTCAAACATGTACTACCACTGCTGCTGTTTCTGGTCTTGGCTTTCTCATCTCTCTGCAGAATTACTGCATGCAGCAGCCTGTAAGTTGTCTCCCTGCTCTTCACAATGTAGCCAGTGTGCTCTTTAGTGAAAGCAAATCTGGTCATGTCCATCCTACTAAATATTCTTCAGTGGTTTTAATCCTGTGTTCTCACTATAAGGTCACTAGTTTCCCTCCCATTCAAGGAGGAATATTGAAAAGATGTAAATAGGAATAATGTATTATGGTATGGGATGAACTTGGATCTACATAAAATTACTGAAAAAGGAATTATTTACAAACTTTATTACTGTAGTTCTTGTTAGCACAAAATGTTTATGACATATGTCATAATTCATGGCAAGTTACAAATGTGTAGAGAAAATAACATTGAGAACTGGGGTCTTAATAACTCAAAGGAAAGAACATGCTTTCTATTGCTTTTCTTTTTGTGGAGTTGAATGACTTGAATCATTTCTGTTTTCCATGCATGATGTTTTGACCAGCTGCAGGAGTTAGGGGTGTAACCTGTGGTCTTGGATCAACTTAAAAGTAATTAACTTTTTAAAATACCTGCAATCTTAATTTTATTTCATTTTGAAATACCTGCAAGCTAAGCAACACAGGTGATTCATATTTTTGACTGATTATGTGGTTTATACCTAATCCCTTCTAAATTTGTCAAACTACAAACTTAATGTATGGGAATGCTACATAATTTTTAAATTTTATATAGTAAAGATCCCAGAGCTAGAACCTAAGCTGTGTCTATACTGAATATTTAGGTGATTCTGGGTAGATATAAGTAGCCCTGGGTAGTTTCATTGGCAGGGATTTTATTTGCCTGTGAACACTGTGAGATAGGTAAAAACTGGAAAGAAAGTGCTTTGGGACTTGAATAAAAGACAGTACAAAGATCTTGATAGAAAGATCTTGATAATGTGAGATGTCTATTTTGCAGATAAATTTCAGATTTGGAAAAGGCTGTTTTTCCTCATGTCAGTATAGAGAATATAGCATAGGGGAGGAATATCTTTATTAGTGTGGGTAAAGAGAGCATGCATTGGGCAAATACTGTTTGCCTGTTGAACACTGCTCCCTATTCCAGAAGGAACTCTCCCCTTTCTGGTGGGAATAGCTCCTCCTCCACTCCATCCTCAGGTAGTACTGGGATATTTCCATCATGGAAACCCAACCCATTATCCACAGGAATGGGTACAGACTCATGTCAGGTCAATCAACATTTTTCCCCAAGGATTTTTGTAATTAGAATTAAAGAAAAAAGGGTCATTACTCTCTGATGGTGAAACGAATGAAATTCCTAGAGCTGCCAGGTAAAAGTCTCTGATGTCTTAAAAGAATTAGCTTTGTTAAGATAAAGCCAACCTACAGAGAAAGAAAAGAAAAAGAAAGAAGGAGAAAATGTGTGAAAGAGAAAGACTGGATGATGGTGGCATTAGAGTTCTCTTAATTGTTTCAGTTTTAGCACAATCTCTGGCTTTCTTGTAGTTCTGGGTTTTTTTTTAAGGAAGCCAGTGATCTTTCTTTTTTTTTTCTGAGCTGATTTTAATTGAGTTTCTGATGCTTTTACCAGTAGAGGTCTAACCAATACAAGGTCTAACTAACATGATTATTTTTCCTCCAGAATAATGGAGAGGAGAGAACAGAATGCAAACCAGAATAGATGGTAAGAGCTCATAATAGGCAGAGTTTCAGGGTACAGGCGTCTGGATTTGTTACCATAAACTTTTGATGACTCCAATTTATTTTTCTCTTTATTTTATTTCATTGTTAATGCCTTGATAAATTTTTCAGATTTTGAGTATATATTCTTTTCGGGTCCTTGAAGACATGGTATTGGTAATGACTCCTAAGAATAACAATTCTACTCATTTTCCTTTTACTTGTAGAGGTAGAAGATGAGGGGAATTTCACCTTCTAGGACAAATTTGAGATGAAAAGAGGAATTCTTGATTTAAGGAATATAAGAACAGAATTCTGAGGCAGATTTCTTGGGAGCAGAAATAGTAGGAAAGGTCAAAGTAACCTTGAGCCTGAAATAGTTAAACAAATATTGATACCATAATTGTAGCAAAAACAAGATTATAGACTTGGCTTGAGATTTTCCATAATAAATTTGAGTTGTCCAGCTCATAACAGAATAGTTCTTATATTGAATAATGCAGCTAAAAGTTAGGTGAGTATAAGTCTGTAACCCAGAGTATAACGTCCTCTGGGTTCCTTTCAGGCTTGTAAGAGTGCACATGGTTTAGTGAATATTTATACATCTCTACTCATTTCTTTGCAGTCATGACTATGATAAATTGGGAAAATAGTGATTCCTAGTGATTCAGACTTGGTTCTAGAGTTCTAATGACATGAATTTTAGTATGGCCTTTTAAGAGCCTGCACATGATATTCTTGTAGGCATGAGTGGTGAGGGAAAGTGATGAGGTTGGAAGAAAACAGGTTCTGGAGTCAGTTTGCCTTAGTTAGAGTCCTAGCTCAGCTACTTACTAATGGTACAACTTTGGGAAAGTTACTTAAACTCTGTGTGACTCAGTTTTCTAATCTGTAAAATGGGGATGACAATATTACATCCTCATGGGTTGTTGTGGTGATTAAGTAAAGCAACACATAGGGTTCTTGGAGATGTTTTCAACACATAGAGAGTTCAAACCATATTTGACAATAAAATACTCAGATGGACTTAACGCCCAGATCCCAATAGTGTTAAATCTATGTGAAAGGTTTGTTTCTTGACCAAGATATATAATGATAAATAGGGCTGGATACAGATAATATGTTAATTGAAAATTATTGATGAGAAAACACTGGGAATATCATTGACATACAAAATTGAAGATACTGACTGCAAGATAATCCTAGGTGGTTAAAACTACAGGGGGAAAAATCTGAGAATGTGATATTTAAAATAGAAATTTTTCCAACACAAAGTAAAAGAATGAATTATTTTTAAAAATCTTTACAAGTTCAATATTGAAAAGGTGCAAATAAATAAAAGTATATGTAGGAAAGATTTAAGGAAGAGTTTTGGTCGACTGCAAATATAATGAGTCAGTGACATAGTGAAGATGTCCACCAAACTAACTAATAGCATAGATACAGTGTCCAGAACATGGGAGGTAAGAGTTTTGCTTTACTCTGTGCTTGTCAAGCCACATCTAGAATAATACACACAGTTCTTTAAGAGAAATACATTTGAAAACCATGATATATAAGGGAGTCCTATAAAAATTAAAGAAGTTTAGCTTTGTAAAAAAGAGATTTCAGGGTAAAATGATATTTGCCTAACTTAAAGAACTCTAAATTAAATAACAATTAGACTTATTTTATGCAGCTCTCGAAAGCATATTTTATATATGATTAATGAATGAGGATTAGGGGAAAGTATTTTCCATTTTAATATGTCAATTTCTGTCTTCTCAAATGCCACCCAGTTTCTAAACCAATGTTGTTTAAGTCAGAAAGTGTATTAAGACTTCTGCTTGAATGATGAGTGCATTCTAGAATAGTGAGCCTACCATATTCTTTTAAGTGTCTGGCACATCTGACATGAGCTCTGAGTAATTTTATGCCCTCCTAGTGGTTTTTCAGGGAACCCAGTGTCTATTCTGTCTTTTGGTAACAATACCTTGATGTACCTTTGACTTACCCCTCCCACAGTCTCAATTCGCTGTGCTTTTTATGAGGCCGACTCAACAACATACCCTGGGTATGGGCACTGTGATTGGCTTAGGAATGATCATATGTCCCAATTTTGTCCAGTAACACTTAGACACAGAATATTATGTTTGAATTGCTGGAAGAAGATAATTGTGTCCTCCTTAACTCTCCCCCACCCCCATCACACACATACACACAAAATGTACTTGTCTGGGAAGCTACTGTCTTTTCATTAAATCTTTGACAGAAGCCAACAAGAAAGAGAGCAGAATTAAGACGTTTTCTTAGAGTGGGTCCTAGTAATATAATTTGAAACTCTGGTACTAGTATAACCATGGATATTTAACTTTTGTGAGCCAACAAATTCCCTTTTTTATTTATTTTTAAATTTGCTTAAACTTATATGTTGAAATAATTATAAATTCACATAAAATTGTAAAAATTGTACAGAGAGATTCCTTGTACCCATCACCCAGCTTCTCTCAATGGTGACATCTTACATAATTATAGTGCATTATCAAAACCAGGAAATTGACTGGTATAGTAGAATTAACCGAACTATACACCTTGCTCAAATTTTACTGTATTTTGAAGCACTCATTGTTTTATGCTGTTGTGTGTAAGTCTATGATATTTTTCCATATGTATAGATTTATATAACCATCATTATAATCAACATAAAGAACCATCATTACATCATTACATCCCTACAAAGTGAATCTCTCATGCTGCCTCCTTTCTAATCATGCTCTTAACCCATGGCAACCACTTGTGCATTCTCTTTCTCTATAATTTTATCATTCTGAGAACATTATATAAATGGAATCAGACAGTATGTAACTTTTTGAGATCGGTTCCCCTTTTATTAAAGCCTTCTGAGATCAGATCCCTTTTGCATTAAATATTTATTATTTATTTAGGTCTTGTGTCACTTCCATCTATGTTCCAGTTGCATTAATCCTCAAGGCAGAATTTCTTTTTTAAACCTCTATTGTGTTTGCTCATTCAGTGTAACTGAAATTCCTGCTCTGCTTCTTTAGTTAGCTTCAGTCTCCCCACCGGAAATGAAATCTTACCCCGAAATCCAGCTGTGTGTCTGAGATCTCAACTGGCTTGGCTCTTCCCCGCTCCTGCCTCCCCCTTAGGAGCTGCAGCTCTCAAACATCCAACCAGTGTATGGAATCCTAGAAAGTCATAGGCCAGTTGTCAGGTTAACACTGTCACTTTTCAAAGTTCAATTTTGGCAACTCTTAGTAAAGTATGATTTCTGAATTTTTGAATAGATTATTTTCACAAGAAGAAATAGGAAAACTTAATTGAATAGCTCTATATCTGTTAATGAAAAATGAATTCAAACATAAAACAAAATCCCAGGGTCATATCCCATCCCCAGTAAATATTATTAAACATATAAGAAAGAGATAGGAGGAAGGAACATTTTCCAACTTGTCTATAACATCAACACAAACTTGATAATGAATTCTAAAAACGACATTATAAAAAATATTATGGAGTCATATTCCTTGTAAATATAGATACAAAAATATTTAACAAAATAGCAAATTGAATCCAGCAATATTTATATACATACACAAAAATATATCATGAACAGGTTGGATATGTTCCATCAATATAAAGTTGGTTTAATATTTGAAAATCAATCAAACTCACTACATTAATATAACAAAAAGTAAAATACATGAGCATCTTGATAGATACAGAAAAAGTATTGAAAAAACATTCAACTGCCATTCATGATAAATGTACTCAGTATACAAGGAAGAGAAAGATTTTCAATCTCATAAGGGACATTTATGAAAAACCTATAGTTAACATACTTAATGGTAAAAAATGGAACATTTCCACTTCAAGATTGAGAAGTGTGGTGAATATGTTTACTTTTGCTACCTCTATTCAACACTGAGCTGGAAATACTAGTGTGAGGTAAGGAAAAGAAATAAAAGACCATTCAGATTAAAACAAAAGGAGTAAAATTGTCATTATACACAGATGACATTATGTTTATGTAGAAAACCCCAAAGGAATCTTAAAAGAAAACCTACTAGAACAGTGAACTTAGCACAGAATACAAAGTTAATACACAAAAATTAATTGTATTTCTATGTATTAGCAACAGAAAACGAGGAAATCAAATTTAAAACACAGCATTCAAGGACAGGAAATACTTAACAAAACATATGCAAATCCTTCTACTATAAACTACAAAATATTGATGAGAAAAGAGGGAAGACCAGAATAAATGAAGAGATACATAATGTTTGTGCATGTTCGTGCATTATAAGACAAATTGTTAAGAAACCAATTCTTCAAAATGTCTGTATAGGTTCTATGTAATTCTCTTCAAAAGCCAATTAGTATTTTTTATATAAATCAGAGCCTGGCTTTAGAATTTATAGGAAATACAAATATTCTAGAATTGACAAAACAATCTTGAAGAAGAACAAAGTTGTTAGACCTTCACTTCCTGATTTCAAGACTTAAAATTATAGGAGTCAGGACAGTATGGTATTAAAATAAGGATAGACAAGGTGATCAAGAACCTAGGGACAGGACAGGAATAAAGATGCAGACGTAGAGAATGGACTTGAGGACATGGGGAGGGGGAAGGGGAAGTTGGGACGAAGTGAGAGAGTGACATGAACATGTACACAGTACCAAATGTAAAATAGATAGCTAGTGGGAAGTAGCTGCATAGCACAGGGAGATCAGCTCTGTGCATTGTGACCAGCTAGAGGGGTGTGACAGGGAGAGCTGGAGGGAGACCCGAGAGGGAGGGGATATGGGGATATATGTATATGTAGAGCTGACTCACTCTGTTATGCAGCAGAAACTAACACAGCATTGTAAAGCAATTACACTCCAATAAAGATGTTAAAAAAAAAAAAAACTCATGGGGGACTTGCCTGACAGCACAGTGGTTAAGAATCCATCTGCGTATGCAGGGGACACGGGTTCCAGCCTGGTCTGGGAAGATCCCACATGCCGCAGAGCAACTAAGTCTGTGTGCCAGAACTACTGAGCCTGTGCTCTAGAGCCCATGAGCCACAAGTACTGAAGCCCCTGAGCCTAGAGCCCGTGCTCCGCAACAAGAGAAGCCACCGCAATGAGAAGCCCGTGCACCGCAATGAAGAGTAGCCCCCCGCTCGCCACAACTAGAGAAAGTCCGTGCAGCAATGAAGACCCAATGCAGCCATAAATAAATAAATATTTCTTTTTAAAAAAAGGTGTTTTAATTTACTTCCTGCCATTAAATGCTAATTTGTTATATAAGGTCTTGATCCTAAGGGCATAAAATGTAGCCAAGCATTTACCTGTTCAGCTAGTTCAATTTTGTCAAGCAAAAGTACCCTCTGAAGTTTCTATCTAAACTGTGTAATGTGTCAAAGCTACAATTATGATAAATGTGCCAAAAAAGCATACAAAATTACTGGCTGAAATGATTTACAATCTGGGTAAAAGTTAAACTGAAAATAGACTTTATTGATTTTAATTTTAATAAAGAGCATTTTTTTTGTTGTATCCAAGATACTATTACAAAAGTGAATTAAAAATAAAGACATTCCATATAACCATTAAGCCACATCTCATTAAAATTCAGTCTTTTTTTATTATAAAAGAATACTAACTCAATATTTTTTGTATGTGGAGAGAAGACATAAATTAGACGTAAACAGTATTTCTTTTCATTACACTTTTCAAAGTTCCAACTATTAATAATGAGATTGCCAAGTGTCAGAATGTTCTCTTAAACTGGAAAGCCTGGCATCAAGCATTCTGTCTCTGGGAAACGAAGTAAGAAAATACTTGACTTATACATGCCAAGTTTTCTTTTTTGTCTTCCTAATTGAGTGAGGTATATTACAATCATGTTGTGGCATGATTCTTTCTATCTGGGCTTTGCCTTACATTATCATTTGGAAACTACAATTAGCAGAGCATTTCTCTTCAGCACAGTTCAGAGAGCCTTTCTCAGAAACGATTTTAATGTGGTTTAATAATCAGGCTATACTCAGATATGTAAATCATGAAATGATTTACTTCTAAAATTATTTGATTCATGATTGTGTTGTTTTTCTAATTTTATGCAGAAACATTAAGGTAATCTTGACATATGACCAATCATGTAGAAAGATATGCCAATGGATATGAACCAGTGATTACAACAAATGGACAAATCAGTTAGTACAAAGTGAACAGAGCATATTTTGAGGTACAGTCCTCTTGAGTGATGAAAAACTTTTTAATTTAAATATTAAAAATAAAATATGTAAATAATCCAAAGTCTAATGTAAAGTGTAAGGCATATATATATTTTTGTTAATAACTGGGTAAGAGTAAGAGTGAATTGATTTGCATACAATTTTTCTGACATGAAAAATATTTACCAGGTGATTCACTTTTGTTGAAATGATTTGGAATCATTACCAATAAACTTAATTAATTTGGCCTACTTCTCTGTATTTTATGATGACTCCCTCAAGAGATATCTTTCTCTTCACACATTGGAAAGTGGGTTTCTTACTTAGCCTCTTCATTCAAGTATGAATATATCTTTACAAACCAATAAACACAGGCATTGAATAAAAATGTACATACACTTTGCAAGAAAATTATTCTCTTACAGAGATTACAGCGAATACTGGGATTTGGTTTTGTTTTTCAGCTCCAACTCTAAGTCCATGTTCTCTTCCCTGGATTTCAAATTCCTGAAGTGTTCCTCACTGCAGGTAATGTGAAGATACTCTGGCTGTAACATCTGTCCTACACTGCTTGCCATTGCCTGTCTGATTGATGGGCAGATGGCCTCTTATTCCCCCCATGAATACTCCCTTAGAAGATGACTTTCCCCTTCCCTATAGTGTCTTTTTTACTGAATGTACTCCTTTCCTCCTTCCCTTCCTCTTTTCCTACCTTCTGTATGTTTTTCTTTCCTTCTCTCATTCTTTTATCCTTTCTTTGATTTTGTACTTACTGAATGCCAGCTATGTGCTAAGTGGTAGATAAAGGAATGTGATCATGAAAAAGAGATTGTGGGGAGCCCAACAAGTAAGCACAAAATTCCCATATTGTGATAAAAGCAGGCAGAGTGTGCTCTGAGAGCAGCTCAAAGGAGTGGTACATAAACAAGTCTTTGTGAGTCGGAAAAGACATCACCAAAGTGTTTTATACCCTGAAACCAGAAGATGCGCAGGAGTTATCCCATCAACTGCTACAACATATTTCTTGTCCAAGTGTCTTTCATTAATCTGCCCGGTCAAGACGATTTCTCTCATGCTGTCTTAAATACTGAGCTAGAAATCTCATTTCAATTAGGGACTGGGGAAACTAGAATTCCATTCCAAAAAACCACCTAAGTCTCCAATACCTCTTCTGTTTATGAAATTGTGAGTTTTGTCTCTTTCTTCACAATATTTGATGTTCTAATCTTCTCTTAATGTCCTCTCAGTTCACCCTTCAGTTTCTTTATCAGTATCATGATCAACAGTATCATCCCTAATATTATTACTGTACTGGATTTACATCTCCAAATTTTGAAGGCTTTATTTAAATATATATTTCCCTAGGAAACTGTCTGGACATTAATTGACTGATAGATCAAATGCACATTTTTCTTTTCCTACCTGATGGTAATTTCTTATCTGGCAGGTACATTATATTGTTCAAGAGGGGAGGGAGAAGAAAATAAAGTTACAGAAAACATAACAGAGTTTGAAACACTTAGCTTATTTAGATGAAACCAATGATGAGACCTATTCAGCAGAGACTTTTTAATGTCAACTACATTCATCTCTTATTTGTTCAGCTCTCAAAATACTATCAGTATTTTAACTCAGCCATTTAGTGAGGACTACAATCATATCTTAATCCTCTTAAGGCCTGATTTTAAACTGTTTCTACCTTTTTATCTGTGTTATTAAGTTCGAGAGAATTTCAGAAACAAATTATACAGCTAAACATGTTTAAATTAACATATTTTAGAGTCTTGTATCTTGTGTTTATTGCTGAACTTGCAGAAACAATTTTTCAACGATGAATTAACTATTTGATCACTAAAAATTGGGGGGGGGCAGCTTGTAGTTTATGTAAATAGAACACAAATAGAAATTTCAACTCAGTGTGAATACTTTAAATACAAGCACTATTTTTCAGAAGCCAGGAAACAGGAGGAGACAAGGAATGCTGGCTGACTGAAGAATTCGTTGTACAATACCTTTTGGATGGCCTTCAATAGCTTTTTTGGAAGAGTAGAAGAAGTCAAACTGAGGTCTTTATTAGTTTTTATCAGTAAGTCTTTGTTAGCAATTGGCATAGCATTTCAAGTGATTCTACTAGAAATGGTATCAGTAGAGACTGAATAAATACCAGCTCCATACTAGCAGAATTCTATTATAATAATGACACACTCTTTTTCTTCCAAAAGTATTTCCTGACTCAAATATATTTAATATAAATAGTTGAAGTGATTGCTTTGGAGAAGTTAGGAAAACATATTTAAAATAAGATCTTAATTGAAGAAAGCAAAATTTACATAAGACAGATATTAATATTTTATAACAATTAGGTTATTCAATTCATATTGTATATTCAGATACAATAACTAGAGTACAATAAAATTCCCTCTAGTTTTCATTTTAATTCCAATTAAAAGACTGCAGGGGCTTCCCTGGTGGCGCAGTGGTTGAGAGTCCACCTGCCGATGCAGGGGACACGGGTTCGTGTCCCGGTCCGGGAAAATCCCACATGCCGCGGAGAGACTGGGCCTGTGAGCCATGGCCGCTGAGCCTGTGCGTCCGGAGCCTGTGCTCCGCCACGAGAGAGGCCACAACAGTTAGAGGCCCGCGTACCGCAAAAAAAAAAAAAAAAAAAAAAAAGACTGCAAAACTTTTCAATAATCTGATTATTTTATTTGAGATAATTACTAGTCGACATAATTGAGCTCTGACCTGGATTATTCAATCAAAATTATTCAGTATTTCTACATAATCTAAAACCTACATATCTTGTCCTTTAATACGACTGCTGTTTAATATAATTATCATCTAGATCAAAGATATATAACACAATTACATGAACTCATATGAAATTTCTCTGAGAATAAAGACATTCACATTTAATGTACTGATATATGTAATGTCTTAAGGAGCACCTAAAATGGGGTGCCACTTTGTGTGAGACAGTCGTCATATCTGGATTTCCTATGAAAATGGATGTCACACTGAGTTATTTGGAATACATGCATATATCCCCTGTATTAATACAATCACTTTGCTTTACTGGATTTAAGTACCACAAACTGTTCAAAAATCAGTATATCATTCCATTTTTCATCTAATTCAAAAATGTTTGTGGTGGTAAATCATGAACTTAAGCTGCACTGTCTTTTACATTAAGATAAAAGCATTAACTGTCCTGAAAATACAATATCCAGGAGAACATTTATGACATCAGAAGCAAATACCTAAAACCCTAAAACACTTTGATTACCATCTCTCATGATAAATACATAGGAAATCACTTCCCAATGTTTTTGTGCAATACTCATGTATAAACAAAACATAAATGAATCTTTCCAAAATAAAACTGTTAACACTTATTATGAACGGATTGTTCACTGGGGAAGGAAATGAGATAATTAGAGGGATATTTGGAGGGAAGTTATGGGGAAGACAAATAAAAGTTTTATTCATCACTCAGAAGAATTCCTTGGTGTGAGAACTCAGCAAGTAGAAAGGATTTGGCAAGACTAGTAAACTGAAAATGTAATGACTTTAACTTAGACTGGTTTCTGTCATGAATTTCCCACCTTCAAGAGCAAAGGGACTGAAACAACACGATAACTTAACCCCCTTCTGAAACCATGTTGATAAGCTTCTTCCAAAGTACACTTCAGTGAAAGACCAGTCCAGGACACTGAGCAACTGATGTAACTGCCACAAGTTCAGCTGCACATAGCATTAGAGAAATACAAAAGAGAGTTTGCCTTTTTGTGAGGCTACCACAAAAGAAAGTGATATGCCTCAGAAACAAGTTTATCTGAAAGCGAATAGATAATATTCTTCAAATATTTGAATGGTGGTAATCTTAGTGAATTTATTTCAAAAGCATAAATTAACTTTGGATTTCAGTAACTATAGAAAGCATTTTAAACATCCATAACCTTGATTATTAATATCCTCATTTAAAAAAATATTTGCATTGATTATATGTGTGAATGTGTATTTTCAAAAGGATTGGCTCACTGCCAGTTGAGTAAAGATGCAGGGGAAAGAAAATGTGTAAGGCATCAAAACAGAAAGTTTCCTATAAGAACATAAACACAGAGGTTAATATAGTTCAATTAAATCTTTCCATAATGAAAAGGAAAATGGAAGTACATTATTATCAATTTGACTTCACTACATATGCCCTCTGTATTTCTTGGGAGGTTATTGAAGCAAACAAATGAAATAACTTAAAAAGACTTTGTGGTACTTTAAGTTACTAAAAGATAATCCCTATTGTTCAATAGATGTAGATAAACTTTAAGATTAATATCTTTGATTAATGTAGCCAATATCTATAACAATCACCTTTCCTCGTTATCTACATAGCATACAAGAACCCTCATTAAGGAAGACGTTCATTTTTGTACATATAACCAAGGATATAATTGAGATTATTGATTTTATTTGGATGTTTCTTAGATAATATGTTGCACTGGATTTTATACCTAAGTTAATATTTTATTTTAACAGTTAATGAAATCCATATTTTATTTCGCTTTGTTTTATTCTGTTTTGCAAGAAGGTGATTAGTAATTTTGGTGATTATATATGATTCAAAGAAATTTTTAATCAAGTTCCCTTTGTAGTTATAATTCCCACTGACCTAATGATTTCCTTTCTTTCCCTGAGGGAAAAGGATGTAAGAAATTGTGAAGGAGGGTCAACCAAGATGATGACATAGAGGTTCCTGAACTCCCCTCATCCTACGAACACATCAACTATACAGCTACACAAGGAGCAATTGTTTCTGAAAGAAATTCTGAAACTAGCTGAGTGACTCCTACACATTGAGCAAATGAGAAAATACATTGGAAGGCATAGGAAACGCTGAGACACATTCTCACCATAAACCCCATAGCTCCACACAGTGCCATACAATCAGGAAGGAACTCCCGACTCTCAGCTTTTCCCTGAGGAGTGAGGGGCTTGCAGCCCACATTTAGTACCCCAACATTTAAGACTCCTACCCATGGTACAGGTCCTCAAAACATCTAGCTCTGAAAGCCATGAGAGCTGTAAGACTATAGCAAATAATGCTGCAATTGTTAAAAGGTACAAAAGCACTTGCTACAACTATCCCCTCAGGGCTCAACACAGAGAGAACAGCCAAAAATACACATGTCCCAGTCTTTCCCTGAAAGAGGTCCAGCCACATACTTTAAAATCTGCTGCCTGAGGGTCAGGCTTCTAGTTTAGCACATATTTAGGGGCTGGCTATGATCCTTCATAGAGACTGGGTAAACCAGTGGACATCTTACCCGCTGTCTCCCGTTAGCCTGCTCCCAGTTACCAGTATATACCTAAAAGGAGTTCATACACATGTTTGCATTCCAGTATATGAACTGCTGCCTGAGGGACAGATCCCAAGATCACATGGCTCTGATAGCCAGTGGTACTTGCTTTCATGAGTCCCACAAGACTGTAGCAAACAAAGAAGCAGTTCTTAATGGCTACAGGAGCATTCGTTTCACCCTTCCCCCCCAGCTATATACACAGGCCCAGTACAGAGGGAACATGCAGAAACCCTCATCTCCCAGTTTCTCCTTGGAAGGTGCCAGATGCTGCTTGAGGGTCCAGCTTCCAAGCAGCCTATATCTAGGTGCTGAATGTGATCCTCCGCTTTGGGACACTGATAGGTCTTGGCACAAATTCATATACCATGATCAAGTGGGTTTATTCTAAAGATGCAAGGATGGTTCAATGTCCACAAATAAATAAATAAATGTGATACATCACATTAACAAAATGAAGAAATATCTCAATTGATTCAAAAAAAGAATTTGACAAAACTATGATAAAAATTCTGAACAGTATGGTTATAGAGTGAATGTACCTCAACATAATAAAGCCTGTATTTGAAAAGCCCTCAGCTAACATCATACTCAATGGTGAAAAGCTGACAGTTTTTCCTCTAAGATCAGAAATAAGACAAGGACGCCCACTCTCACCCCTTTTATTTAACATAGTACTGAAAGTCATAGCCAGAGCAATTAATCAAGAAAAAGAAATAAAACACATCCAAATCAGCAAAGAAGAAAGAATATTTTTTCCTATTTGCAGATATCATGATATTTATATGTAGAAAACCCTAAATACTCCACCAAAAATTTGTTGCAACTAAAAAACAAATTTAGTAAAGTTACAAAAGACCCCAAATAGCCAAACAATGAGAAAGAAGACCAGAGCTAGAGGAATCATGCTCCCTGGCTTTAGATTTTACTACAAAGCTACAATAATCAAAACAGTATGGTACTAGCACAAAAACAGACGTATAGCTCAATGGCACAGAATAGAGAGCCCAGAGATAAACCCACACATTTATGGTCAATTAATCTATGAAAAAGGAGGCAAGGGGCTTCCCTGGTGGCACAGTGGTTGAGAGTCCACCTGCCGATGCAGGGGACACGGGTTCATGCCCTGGTCCAGGAAGATCCCACATGCTGTGGAGCGGCTGGGCCCATGAGCCATGGCCGCTGAGACTGCATGTCCGGAGCCTGTGCTCCACAACAGGAGAGGCCACAACAGTGAGAGGCCCGTGTACCGCAAAAAAAAAAAAAAAAAAAAAAAAAAAAAAAGGAGGCAAGAATATACAGTGGAGAAAAGACAGTCTCTTCAATAAGTGGTGCTGGGAAAACAGTACAGCTACATGTAAAAGAATGAAATTAGAACATTCCCTAACACCATATATAAAAATAAACTCAAAATGGATTAAAGACCTAAATGTAAGAGTGGAAAACCATAAAACTCCTAGAGGGAAACATAAGCAGAACACTTCTGACATAAATTATAGCAATTTTTTTTGTGTCTTGTAAAAAAAAAGGAAATAAAAGTAAAAATAAATATGTAGAACCTAAATTAAACTTAAAAGCTTTTGCACAGCAAAGAAAACCATAGACAAAACAAAAAGACAACCTACTGAATGGAAGAAAATATTTGCAAATGATATGACTGGTAAGGGATTAATATCCAACATATGTAAACAGCTCATACAAGTCAACATCCAAAAAAAAAAAACCTGTTTAAAAAGTAGCCAGAAGAACTGAATAGACATTTTTCCAAAGGAGATATACAGATGGTCAACAGGAACATGACAAGATGCTCAGCATCCCTACATCAGTGAAATGCAAGTCAAAAATCACAGTGAGATATCACCTCACACCTGTCAGAATGACTATCATCAAAAAGGACACAAATAACAAATGCTGGAGAGGATGTAGAGAAAAAAAGGAACCCTCATACACTATTGGTGGGAATGTAAATTGGTGCAGCCACTGTGGAAAACAGTATGGAGGTTTCTAAAAAAACTAAAAATAGAACTACCATATGACCCAGCAAATTCATGCCTGGGTATATATCTGAAGAAAAACAAAAACACCGATTTGGAAAGATAAAATCACCCCAATGTTCGTTGCAGCATTATTACAACAGCCAAGATATGGAAGCAAACTAAGTGTCCATCAACAGGTGAATGGATAAAGAATATGTGGTATATATGCAACGGAGTACTACTCAGCCAAAAAAAGAATGAAATTTTACCATGTACAACAATATGGATGGACTTAGAGGGTATCATGTTAAGTGAAATAAATCAGAGAAAGACAAACACTGTATGATATCACTTATGTGGAATCTAAAAAATACAACAAACTAGTGAATATAACAATAAAGAAACAATCTCACAGATATAGAGAACAAACTAGTGGTTACAAGTGGAGAGAGGGAAGGGGAAAGGGGCAATATAAGGGTATGGAACTAAGAGGTACAAATAATTATGTATAAAATAAACTACAAGAATATATTGTACAACATAGAGAATATAGCTAATAGTTTATAATAATTATAAATGGAGTATAACCTTTAAAAATTGTGAATCACTATATTGTACACCTGTAACTTATGTAATATTGTACATCAACTGTACTTCAATAAAAAAAAATTCTGTAAAGTTGCAGGATACAAAAATCAATATTCAAAAACCAGTTGTATTTCTATACACTAATAGCAAACTATCAGAAAGATAAATTAAGAAAACAATCCCATTTATAATAGTATCAAAAAGAATAAAATATTTAGGAATAAATTTAACGAAGGAAGTGAAAGATTTATTCACTAGAAACTGTAAGACGTTGATAAAGGAAATTGAAAGAGAGGCAAATAAATGAAAGATATTCCATGCACATGGACTGGAAGAATTAATATTGTTGAAATGTCCATACTACCCAAAGCAATCTACAGATTCAGCATAATCCCTATCAAAATTTGAATGGAATTTTTCACAAAATAGAACAAAAAAATCCTAAAATTTGTGTGGGACCACAAAAGACCTTGAATAGCCAAAACAATCTTGGGAAAAAAGAAGAAAGTTGGAGGCATCAAATTTCCTGTTTATAAACTATATTACAAAGCTATAGTAATCAAAATAATATGGAATTGACATAAAGACAGATATATAGATCAATGAAACAAAATAGAGAGTCCATATATAAACCCATATATAAATGGTCAATTAATTTTTGACAAAGATGCCAAGAATACACAATGGGGAAAGGATAGTCTAATAAATGGTGCTGGGAAAACTGGACAGCCACATGCAAATGAATGAAATTAGACCCCTATCTTAAACCACACACAAAAAATCAACTCAAAATGTATTTAAAAATTGAACATAGGATCTGAAACCATAAAACTCCTAGAAGAAAACACAGGGTTCAGCTCCTTGACATTGGTCTTGACAATGATTTTTGAATATGATACCTTGCAAAGGCAACAAAAGCTAAAATAAGCAAGTAGGACTTCCTAACTAAAAAGCTTCTGTACAACAAAGGAAACTGTCAACAAGATGTAAAGGTAACCTATGGGATGGGAGAAAATATTTGCAAACCACATGTCCAGAAAGGGGTTAATATCTAAAATATAAAAGTACATCAAACAACTCAGTAGGAAAATACCAAATAACTCAATTAAAAAGTGGGCAAAGTACCTGAATAGACATTTTTTTCCCAAAAAAAGACATACAAATGACCAATAGGTACATGAAAAGTGAAGGGAAATGTAAATTAAAACCACAATGAGGTATCACCTCATGTTTGTTAGAATGGCTGTTATCAAAAAGCTAAGAAATAACAAATGTTAGCAAGGATGTGGAGAAAAGGGAACTCTTGCTCACTATTGGTGATAATGTAGATTGGTATAGCCACTATGGAAATAGTACAAAGTCTCCTCAAGAAATTGAAAATAGAACTACCTTATGATCCAGCAATCCCACTTCTGGTATATAACCAAAGGAAATGAAATCATTATCTCAAAGAGATATCTTAGTCCTGTGTTCCTTGCAGCATTATTCACAACAGCCAAAGTATGGAAACAACATGTGTTCATCAATGGATGAATGGATCAAGGAAATGTGATATATATATATAAAATGGAATATTATTTAGACTAAAAAAGGAAATCCTGCCATTTAGGAAAACATGGATGATACTCAGTGGAATAAGTCAGACAGAGAAGACAAATGCTGCACAGTATCACGTACAAGTGAGATGTAAAAAAAAAAAAAAAGTCAAACTCATAGAAACAGAGAGTGGAAAAGTCGTTGCCATGGGCTGTGGGGTGGGAGAAATAGGGAGAGGATGGTAGAAGTATACAGACTTTCAAATATAAGATGCGTGAGGATGAAATGTATACCATGGTAACTGTAGTTGATAAGACTGTTGGGTATCTGAAATTTGCTAAGGCAGTAGAACTTAAGTGTTCTCATCTCCCACCCACCCCATCCCTGGCAACAAAGTTAATATGTGAAGTAATGGATGTGTCAATTAACCAAATGGGGAAAAATGCTTTCACAATATATATGTATATAAAATCACATTACTCACTTTAAATATCTTAAGATTTTATTTGTCAATTATACCTCAATAAAGCTAAAAAAAAAGAAATTTTGAGTCTTAAAAATTGTTCTTAATACATTTCAAGTAAGCGGTTTTTATTTTTATCTCCTGAAGATAAATATCACATTAGTACAAGTGGAATATGTAATAGAAAATTCCTGTGAGACAATTATGTACAAAAGTTGTGCCAACTTACCATTTAAAGTTGCTACTAATGAACAGAGGGTCCTGCTTTTTGAATCCTCATTAAGTGAAGTCATGGAATTATTAAACGCCTCTACATCCAGTCATTTCTACACTAAGAGAAGCTACAAAAGCAGTAGTCTCTTTGAAATTCATGTCCAACTACAAACAAAATTGCCTCTGAAAGAATGGATGTGGGAGGAGTTACAGATGTACTTGGACTTATAAAAATAAAGTACTCTAGTAATCAATATACAATTAGACATTATTGCATTGGAGCTAGAGTCCAAGTGATACTATCTAATGTTGTATGATATTTTAAATAAAAAATAAAGGGGCCTTCTTGACTGTTTTAGGTTCCTTGGGAACCTGAAATTTCTTCCTTTTGGCTTATCTTAAAAGAATCAAAATTATGCTGTTCCTAGGAAAGGGATCACTCCCAAGTCTGGTAAATGTCAAGAATAATAACGGAAGAAAATAATTATGAACTATTAGTTTTATATGGAACAAACCAAGGGTAATCATTTGGGTGCCTTTCTGACAAATATAAAGCTTAAAACTATTAGGGCTGTCAGGGCAACAGATACAACTTATGGGTTGCTCGTATAAATTTTAAAAGATGCACCCCTTTGAAAGAAGTAATTAGGAAAAGGCACCCTTCTCTGGAAGAGCAAGTAGGAAAAGGTAACTCCTCTGAACAGGAAAAAAATTCTGCTTTTCCCTCCCAGTTGCCTGAGCTCTGTGTGAGCACCAGAGTCTCCATAGGAGCGCATGGCATTATGAGCTGAACTGGGGCTACCTTTAGCCACCATTCTCCCTTCGGCCAGGCACCTTTGCAAGGGACATAAACTGCACAACTATTCTCATGGCCCTGACTGGCATCTATTCTTTGACTCCTAAATCAAACAAATCTTTCAGCTCACTGGGGAGAAATTACGGTACATTTACTTTTAATTTTGATAACAAATGAAAGTTTTATTTATTCCTTAAAAATAACTCCTGAAGAAAGAGCTAAATCCTTGGGATATACATCTCACCTCAGAGAAGCCTTCCTATGCTCCATTTCTCAGTTACTTTCTATTACTTTACACTGTTTCTTATATTCATAATTCTAATTAACGTCTCAAATGATCTGGCTTATTTGCTTTTTTCTGATTTCTCCTTCATCTTCAACATAAGCTCTATGAAGGCAGGGGTGTTCTCTGTCCTTTCATCACTTTATTTCCAATGCCCATTGCAGTGATCAGAAAATTGGGCTATGTAATGGAGAACTGAGCAACCATTAAGTGTCCATCAAATGTTATGGTTCTTGAACTCATATTTTAATTCATATGTTGTAGAAAGGAAGGAGGGAAGGAAGGAAGGAAAGAAGAAAAATGTTAATAAAACAAAGGATTTATCTTCTCTATAGTCAGCAAGATAGTTAAGGAAACTGATGTTTACCACCCTGGTGGAAGGCCTAAGACAGAAAAACATAGTTGTTGTCTTGGGAGAAGTATGGGTGACACTTAAAGCCCTAAAAGTCCCCATTTTCAAACTGAGGTTGGTTAATTACATAGAGATTTCTGATAGAGATCATGCCTGAGATAAGATTCAAAGGACAAAGAGAAGTTAGTTGGAAAAGGTATTTAATGAATAAATTGCAAAAGGAGTTCTCTGACAGCTGTTACTATTCTAGTATTATTGTTATAATAATAACTATTATTATTAATATTAAATGCCTTTATAAAAACAGGCTTAACAATTATTAAATAAAAATACTCTAGCTAAAAGTCCTGAAAAACTGGTAAATAGACTAAAACACAATACCATTAAGTTGAGTTAAGGTAACAGTGCTGAAAAAAGTAATTATAGTCCAGCTTACTCGCCCAGCTATTATGAATGATTTTATACAATATCAGGGTATATACACACAATTCATTGACATTAGTACACAAGAACAAGTCTCTCTAACTTCATCATGAAAGAATGACTTTGTATACAGATGGCAAGGGATAAGTATGAAATCTGTTAGTTCATGAAAATCAAATAAATGCTCTATTCTTCTTCCTATTACAGGGAAAATTCCCTGGGTAGAGAAAATATTCCCACTTAATTTTTATTCCCTTAATTTTTTTCCTGACCTGGTACATTCACAGGGCCAAGGGTTCTAAAAAACCACTTTGGCTCCATATCACCATTCTCTTTCAGGGAAGCAAGTAAGTGGTATATATAGTACTTGTCTAAGCCTACCAAAGGGTACTATGGAAAAAGATTTGGAATCAGCTACCAGAAAACCAGCTTCCCATTTGGGCAGCCACATCAGCGCTGAGGGTAAGTACATTAGACCCTGCCTGAGGATATGTAATTTTTCCATTCCACAAATCTTACTGAAAATTTCAATGTGGTCATCATTAACCTAAATAATATTTCTTACAAAAAAAAGCTAAAGCAAATTATAGTGTCAAAAATCTGGAAACTAAATGACATTCTGAAACTTTCATGATGGACTCATTGGTATGGAAGAGTAAGTAATAATACAGCTCTAATCATTCCGATAAAAAAGTGAAGATGGGAGGCTGAAGGAGATTCAGTGACTAAGAAGGCAGCGATAAGTAGGAAGATGGTGGCAGCCAAAAAGCAAAGTCATCTATCAAACTTTGGCTTTGTAAGTAAGTAATCCACTTTTCTACACTGGGAAGGTAGTTGGCATTAGAGCAGTGGCAGAAACTCTTCTTTAAAATGAGAAAAAATGAGAAAAATATTATCTGCACAGTATTGATTTACGAAGTAAATGAAATAACTTCTCTAAAGGGATTAGGAGCTTTTTTTTCTTCCTTTTTGTTTGTGAGTTTTGAACTTATTTGTTATGGGTCAGTGATTTAAATCTTCTCTTAGGGTCCAGTTATTTAATATCCAATGAAATATGGTCTATTTATAGAAGTTTTAGACATTTTAAAACTTTTTAGAGAATCAATAGATTCTAAGCTATAGTATCTCTTCATTTTTCCCTCTGAACTATTCCATCTCCCCCAGGACTCCCTGAAGTAAAATTTTACTACCCTTACTCATTATCAGTTTCAAATTCTTTTTTAATTTAGAGGTAACAGGATATGTACAAATGTCAAATGGTATCATTTGCCTTGTGGGGACACATATATCTTTTCACTGTAGTTACTATGGTTTAGGCATCCCTCACGTTAGGTTTTTGGTGGTTTGCCTATATTCTACCTCATGGGAACCACACATGTAATAAAACAACCATATAATTTATTGTGGAAAATGTTACTTAACTAGATTACAACATGCTATACTGAGATTTTAAAACATAGTTAAATTAAGGGTGAGCATTATTTTACTTGCCTAAGGTTAAGAATTCTTGCCAGAATTCTAAGACACTTGTTTTGAATGAGTTTCTTTTCTTTAGACATGTGATTAGTTCACTGTTTCAACAGAGTAAAAATGGGCCTTTTTCTTCAGGATCATAGACTTCTGCTTATTCTCTGAACCCTTTTTCTAAAAATACCACACAAGTAAAGCCAACAGAGCAGTACTGTACCTGTTACAACTTTTATTAAATTTTATTGTTAAATCTTAAAGTACTGAAATCCTAAGATAGAATTATTTTACTTTTTTGAATTCGCTATCATTGTTGGAATAAAATATTGAGAGGAAATAATTTGCTAAACTAAATGCCTTGATTTTTAATTATCAGTGATTATTTTGTTGCTTGTTCCAAATTAAATACTTATTTTTTAAGTATCAGTGATAATTTTGTTGCCTGTCCACAACTTTTAAAGCATTGTACTTTATATTAGAGTTAGGAATATGTAATCTTCATAAAAATATATTTTTACAACTTTAAAATAAACTTTAAAGTACCAACTAAATGGTTTATGATTTTCAAGAATGTAGACCCAAGTATACTGCTATGGTAGCAGTAAATTATCGTAATTTTAGAACAATTTCTATAACATACTTGTTTTGTTAATTATTTGTAATTATTACAACCTATCGAACGAAATCATTACGGTTGTTAGATACTAAACATAAGGTTTCCTATAAGTTGATTAGTTCCTATTTAGAAGAAACCATCTTCTTAACCTCAACATGCATAACTCATTTTAATTATGGTCCTTATTTATTATCTAACATATCAAACATTAAATGAATTATTGATAACAATATTGGGCAGGCAGATAATTTAACTATAAACTCAATTGGTTTTTCTGTGGGCCCTTCTGCTCCTATGGCTTTAGCACATAAACTTCATTTATCATTTCCCCATTGGACTTTTCCCTCTTTCTTCAGGTCATTTCCACATCTCATTCTTCTTACAGGGCATCTTGTCTCAGACTGACTATTTGATTCTTCCATCTCTTTACTCTCTGAGCTGGAAATTTCATCATCATCTCCTCACAGCCTTTCCTTCAGTCAGACTCTGCTTCTATTTTCTTTTTAGTAAGCTTAGTCATCTTTATAATTTGATGCAGGAAAATATCAATAATGGTGTTTCTTACTGTAGAACTTGCATTAGACAGGAAGTTCATAGGTCTGATTTCTACATCTTCCATTAAACTCTGGCTGGAAGATTATATTCTTGTTCAGGGACTTAACACTGTCTTTGTCAAATGAAGGATCCAAAATAGGTTATCTTTAAAATCCTTGCAACTTTAAATATGCTCAGTCTACAAATTCTAATAGGTTTCAATATATTCCTGCTTCCTCAAAGGCAATGTAATAGGATGAAAATAATTTATTCTATGGATCATCTTGACTCTATCTTACATGAGTCCTTTAGGAAAATTCTCTAAATAGGGCTTGAGAACTGCTCCCCAGCGCCCACTGTGTACCTACATTTTCTTTCTACCAGGTGTAGATTTGGGTAATTTTTTTTTTTTTACTGAAGAACACTAGTGTATTTTTTTCTTTTTTCTTTTCTTTTTTTCCTGTCCTTTTTCAAATTCTTTTCCCATTTAGGTTACTACAGAGTATAGAGCAGAGTTCCCTGTGCTATACAGTAGGTCCTTGCTGGTTATCTGTTTTAATTATAGCAGTGTGTACATGTCAATCCCAAACTCCCCCCACCCTTCACCCCATTAACTATATGTTCATTCTCTAAGTTTGTGAGTCTGCTTCTGTTTTGTAAATAAGTTCGTTTGTATCATTTTATTTTAGATTTTGTTTTAGATTTTTTTAGATATAGGCGATATCATGATATTTGTCTTTAATATTTTTGAATAATATTTTTTCCAAAGTGTGCCAATGTCACTGAGCCATAGGGGAAGACTACCAAAAATTGGCAAATCCATTGTGTAAAGTCCCTTTGTTTAGAATATGTATGTTCCCAAAGATACCTTAGGAAGAAATTTATCCTTTGTATCTCAGACTAAGCAAAAGGAAATGTACCTGCATTTCATCAAGAGTCATAACTTCTACCACAGTGCAGTTAATCACAAGCATCAAAATACTCAGTCCCTTTGCAGAAATAGTCAACTGGTATTTCTTACCCTGACTTTTTTTAATAAGTTGTGGTGAACCCTCTGACTTATGCCCCAAAGCTAAATAATGCCAGCTTTGCATTTAAAACTATTTAAATGATTATAGTAAGGAGTTTCTTCTTTTTGGGGGGAAGAGAGCAACTATCAAAACAGGTAAAATCTAGATCTGACTATTTTATTTGATGGGGAGAATAAAGGCTGTTGGAATGCCTTGATTGTTCTCTGACCTTTGGTGTCCATTGTCTTAAGAAGAGAACAAGATTGAAAACTACAATCCATCTTAGGGAAGGAAAACATTCCTGATTACGGAATACCTACAACACTCTATAAAAATATCTAACAAACTGATTTTCCTCTATCTCACTGATGATAATAGAAAACAAAAAATAAAAAAACAACATAAAAAATATGCCTAGTGTTTAGTATTGTACCAAGGTACCAGGAAAGAATTTCCTGATAATATTCGAGGTTATTAAGAAAATTTATGGAATACTATGATGAATAATTAACATATGCCTCAATATTTTAATAAGAATTATGTAAGATAGGATATAAAAAATACCAGGCAGAATGGCTGACACATATAAGATCAATTTTTCTCCCTGAATTAATACTAGAATACACATATTTCTGTGTATTTCCATCTTATGAATAGCTTTTTCATGTGGATATTTAATTCATCTTACCAAAACTCTGTCTTTTTCCATGGTTTATTTAAATCTAGATGCTAAATTGTGTTTAAATGTTCTTTAAAAATACTTCTTCAATAAAGATACTGAGTTATTATCAAATAGAGTTACTGTCCTGACTGTCCTGGGAAATGTTAAACAAAACTCTTCAGATAATCATCTGATTTCATGAACTACAACTTCTTTCACAGCCTACCAAATAATATAAAAAATTGTTCCCCACTAAATTGTGAAAAATCACCTTTCCTCGTTTCAGTAATTTCCTAGAATTTCTTCTTTTACATAATGCTGCATTCAATGTAACATTCACTCTTCACTGAACTCAGACCTTTACATTTCTCAATTTCAACGTATAAAACCTGTTAATTTCATATATAAAATATGTAACAGAAAAGTTTTAGTTTTTACTTATTCCTAACTGCCTTCTAAATGGATCAGAATAATTGGATGGATGTTACAAAGACGGACTTTTAAGTACTTTAGCATTAAAAAGTGAGTATAGTATGTGAGTTAGTTAAAGTCACAACCTGATGCAGTTAGCATTCTCATCAAATTTGCTCCCAGGGGTGATGGGTTAGCATTACGTCAGAAAGATCTTAATCCATACTAAATAATCCATATCTTGACGTAAACCAGATGCTTTGATAAGTAGCATAATAAATGATATTAATAGTTTGATCAATGAGCATGATGAATGTTAGAAATGGGTTCCCATGGGTAAAATTAAGGCCATTCAAGATCTGTGGTTTTGCTAAAATTCTTTAGAGATAGTTCTTCCCTTGGCATGAATAGTGTATAAGACTCCAGCCAGGTCTGTAGCCTTTATTTAGGAATGGAGCCCAAGATATGATTTCCCAAATTGTTCTATGTCCTGCCATCACTCGTATGACTTCTGGTTGCCTGATGACAACTAGGTTAAAAGATTTCTCCTTCTGGCATGATTTCAAGTGAGCTTTATGGAATGACGTGAAGTGAACATGCCCTGAAAGCCAGTAATATATCATGAATCTTGCCAAACGATCTGTATGAAAAGGTTTTATGTCTACACATGAATGAATGATTGTTTAGTTAATGTCTATGTGTGTGGCAGATATGATCTGAGGATTTGTTTACTTTCATTATAAGCTGGTAGTGACCAGTTACATGGTAGAGTAAACTCTGACTACCACAAACTTTTTTTTTTTTTTTTGTGGTACACAGGCCTCTCACTGTTGCGGCCTCTCCCGTCGCGGAGCAAAGGCTCTGGACGCGCAGGCTCAGCGGCCATGGCTCACAGGCCTAGCTGCTCCGCGGCATGTGGGATCCTCCCAGACAGGGGCATGAACCCACGTCCCCTGCATCGGCAGGTGGACTCTCAACCACTGCGCCACCAGGGAAGCCCTATCACAAACTTTTTAGAGGACTGCTAATAAAAGATCTTTGAGTTGTTGATGACTTTTTTGGGTTAGGTCAGTTTGCAACAGAACTTCTGTTGGTGATCACCTTGGAAGTTGTGAATGCAAGTTTGGAAGCAGAAACAAGAAACATCTGAATTATTCTGCCCCCAAAAAGGGCTAGCATTTGAGATTGGGATGTTTAGAAAGAAAGAGATGGGGACAAGATCTGGAGGCTATGTGGAAAAAAGCAGAGAACATGAACCTCCACTCCTACAGGAAAAGGAAGAAGAGGCTGGAGACTAAACATGTATGATGAGGAATTTTAAGGCATTTGCTGGTCAAGGTCTGATATAAACCTCCTCCTCTTCTATGAAATAAAGGTACTGAGATCTGCATTATATAAAGCAAGGGGAGGTTTATAGTTAGGATACAAATGTACTTAAACATTAACTCTTAGGTAGCTAATGTCCTGTTTGGGTCTCTGTGTTTATATTTGATTATCCCTTGAGTATACTAAATAATTTCTCTTTCCACACGGATATAGGTTAATAATAATTGTGTGGTGTTGGATGAGACTGAGAGTGAGGAAACCTGAATTCTTCTCTTCATTCTCTTACAAACTATGTCAGAAACTTACTTCTTCTCTGAAGGCTTTTGTCTCAACATCTGCAGAAAATAAGATGTTTGAACTAGCTGATCCCTGAGTTTCTTCGGCTCTATCCACCACACTCCCATTATATGTCTATATCAATAAACAAAATTCAGTGGTTCAGGTAGTAGAAAGTTCTATATAAAAAAAAATCCAAAGTAAAAAAAAAAGTAGAATTTGTGACCCTGCATTGGAGGCACATATAGTGCATACAGAAAATAAAGCAGCAAATAACTCATTTTCTCAAGTTAAATAATATGTATACAAAACCACAATAAGATAATATGTTAAATATGGCAATTAAAATTTGACAAGATTAAGAAAGAGAAGCTTTCAAAAAAACCTATACATACGAGTGGATTTTCAACCTTGTTCATACATAAAGATATACAAATAAAACATGAGATTCTATGTTTTTTCCATCAGATAGACAAATATGAAAAGTTGTATAATATCTAGTGTTGGTGAGAGAGTAAGGAAACTGTCACAAGTTTTCGGGGAGGATGTAAAAGGATGCAAGTGTTCTGAGGGGAATTTGGCCATCAAAATGCATAATGCATAATGCATGTTCTCTTTGCTCCAGTATTTCACATCTATTAATGTGATCTTGGATTGACTCACAAGAATGCATCAACACATATATTCAAAGTTATTCATTGCAATATTATAATTAAAACAAATTAGAAAGAATTAATGACCAATAAATAGGAAAGTGGTTAAATGATTTATAATGTCAATATAATGAAACATTATATAGCTTTTATGCAGATGAAAGATCACTATCTGTATTGTTGATATAGACAGAGATATCATATAAAAATTATAACTGAATCACTGCAAAGGTATCTGCATACATCTTTTAAAATATTAATTAAATTATTCTAGAAGAATACGTAAGAAACTTGATAGTGGTTAATTTTTGAGACAAGTTAGCATGGTGCCAGAGGGACAAAGTACTGTCTTTCCATTAATAAGAACCATTTGAATGATATATGTTACTTTTATTTTAAAATAGTAATGAACCTGGGGTTTTATAAGTGTATCAATAATAGATATTGTGAAGACATTGGACATGAGAACACATTTGGTGAGTTTGAGAAATAACAGTATTATAGGTAAATGTTTTAGGAAATTTTAGAGCCTACTATGATACAAGCATTAGTTATCTGAGATGTCAGATTACTTATTATTCGAATATTATTCCTAATTTTTACAGTATTAAATATAAAAACTTATGAACTCTGGCCCTAAAATATAAAAACTATCATTATATGATGGTTTGGGTGATTGGAAGAGATTCTAAGACTCTGTAAGAATAAAATAAGTTCAAATACGATCATATTTATAAAACTGAAAATCTTCTTTATGGCTTTTATATTACACAAAACTAAAACATTGTTTATGATAAATATCCATGAGAGTTTTTTCTAGGTGCATATTAGGGATAATTCAGATTAAGTAGTATTTAGAAGAGTATCAGCAATTTTCTTTCATAGGGACTATTGGATTTCTGGGACAGAGAGGCCATTTTTAAATGTATGACTAATGAACACATCTGGATTGGGTTCTGTAATCTGATTTATCAGGAAGGAGAGAGAGTCATAGATATATTTTAATCTGATTTGAATTGTAACAGGAATAATTATTATCACATATTTAGAAAATAAAAGACACAATAAATATTTGTGGAAGGAATTAATAAAATTTTTTTGGCATTATTTCCTTCTTTTTTACAGCTGAGTAATATTCCATTGTAGATATATACCACAGCTCCTTTGTTTTTAACATCTTTATTGGAGTATAATTGCTTTACAATGGTGTGTTAGCTTCTGCTTTATAACAAAGTGAATGGACATATATACACTACCAAATGTAAAATAGATAGCTAGTGGGAAGCAGCCACATAGCACAGGGAGATCATCTCAGGGCTTTGAGATGCAAGAGGGAGGAGATATGGGAATTAATAAATTGGTGGATGAATAGATGATTTGTATTTAGTACAAAACGGCAACTTCAATTTTCTTATTATGAATTACAAAAATGATTTTATTCTAAATAAAATATTAGCACTCATCAGTCTCCAGGTAGGCATAACATGCCAAAAAAAGGGGAAGGAAAAACAGGTTCAGAAACTTTCATATCATTATTTAGAATAGAATTAACACATGCAAAGTGAGTTGATGGCCAAGTCTAGGATATACTAAAGGCCTAAAATATTTGATAATTAATTAAGAAGTAAACAAACAATAAAATATAACTTATTGATCTTGCTATAGTCTGTCTCTATTTTAAAAATTAATTGAAGACTCAGCAATAATCATTGTTACATGGTCAATCTAGATAATAAAATTAAAAAAATAAAACCCATAGAGCCAACATTTTTTTCAATCTGAATTTTCCCATATTGATTTTTCTCATGGATCAGATAAACTAAATTATTGCTATATAACCAACCACCCTGTGTAGAAAAACCTACAAGTCATATATTTAGTGTTCTCAACCATACTTTTTATAAAGGTGGGCATATTTGGACAGAACTCATAATGCCTCATTATATATAAAGAGGACCAATGTGAATAAAATCACATATTTGTATTCAGAATTCTTATTTAATTCTACATATATTTATTTCTAGATTGAATTAGACATATGTAACTCGATGAGTGGGTTTGTTTGGGTTTTTTTTTTGGTTTATTTGTTTTTTGTTTTCATTCCCTAAAGGTGGTGTACCCTTATTAATATTTACTTTGGGAACATCCTGATCTCTGTTTAGAAAGCCATAAACTTCACATTGTAACAGGAGAAGAACCACTGTCCAGCTGAATAAATGTTTTCAAGGATTAATGATATTTTTACAAGCATATGTTCTCTAACACAGGGAAGAAAACAAGTTTGAAGCAAACACCTCCTGCTTCCAAGTGGTAATAACCTGTAGCCCAATTCAGCTTGTTAACTGGCTGCCCTGGAATAAAGATCTCCATAAAACACCTATATAATCTCAGAAGATAATAACACTGTCAGCCTGAATTAAAATGCCATCAGCAGATTCAGCATGTTAAAAATAAGAAGAGAAAGTACATATAAGGATCAGGTCCAGCTGGTGGAATACTGAAATTTCACCGTCTGGGCCATTTCCTCATATTTGCTAGCCTTCTTAGTAGTAGGAAACAACTTTTAAATCTAAGGTGTATATGAGCATACACATTCAGGGTTACATTGTAGGGGAGCAAAATTTGCCACTCCTAATGTCTCTTTGGCATGTGGATTATTCAGAGCTAAAAACAATCAAGGCCCAAAAAACTCAGGAAGAAACTTTGACCTTCCCCCCTAATTGCCTAGAAAAAATTTAGGTGGAGGGCATGTCCTGAAATAGAGCTATCACCAGAGTTAGCTGCAAAGAATAGGAGCTACTTGTGGTAGGGAGCAGAAACAGGGTTCAGTAGAGATCAGAGCTCACTCTGTGTCCCATTGTCTCTGCATAGCCCAGCAAATACTTATTTACCAAACATTTGCTTTTCTAATTCCATGTCCATTGCCTTCCTCTTCTTTAAGTCCCAAACCCCTACCCCCAACATCCTCTTTTGTCTTTAGCTGAAGATGATATTTTTTTAATTTTTAATTTTTTTTTTTTTGCGGTATGCGGGCCTCTCACTGTTGTGGCCTCTCCCGTTGCGGAGCACAGGCTCCGGACGCGCAGGCTCAGTGGCCATGGCTCACGGGCCCAGCCGCTCTGCGGCATGTGGGATCTTCCCGGACCGGGGCACGAACCCATGTCCCCTGCATTGGCAGGCGGACTCTCAACCACTGCGCCACCAGGGAAGCCCCTGAAGATGATATTTAAGTGAGGGTTTCAGCCATTTTGGCAAGTTATTCAGTTTTCCTGGGTCTCTCCCAAGTATACATGTTATTAACCTTGTTTGATTTTCTTCTGTTAATCTGCCTCATGTTAATTTAATTCTTAGACCAGCCAGAAGAACCTAAAGGGGTAGAGAAAAAAATTTTTTTCCCTAACAGTGTCATGACCTTTTCTTAATTGAAATACTTTTCTGTTCAAGCTCAGTTCTTAAAAACTATAATTTAGGAATTCAATCATAACAATTTAGATTTCAGGTTACTTGTGTGTTTAGCACATATCTGGATTCAGGAAGAAACGTTTTTTTGTGAAAATATTATATGTCCAATAAGATATAGTTGAAAATAGATTAACAAACCATTCTATTTTTACTTATAGTTATATTCCATTAAAAAAGTACTGTCAGCTCGTTCTAAAGTTTCCATAATTTAGTTAGTATATAACTACCTATAGGCATATAAAACAACATAATAAACTGTGAAACACAGTTGTTTATAATAAAATACAATTCAGTTATTTATTCAAATATCCAGGTTACAAATCTAATTTGTATCAGATTGTAATTAGACAATGATTATTGGCATCAAAAAGATTAAGTATGATAAAAGAGTGTAATAATGAAGGCTAAAAAAACAAATATACTATTGCTGGGCAAGAGAAATTGCATTTAAATATTTTAGGAAAAATCAGAATGGTAACATTTGAGTTTCGTGTTAAAGCAGTAAATTCTACTTAACTTTCAAAAACTGTTTTAAGCGTAATTGTCTAGAGAGGCTTGTACCATTTCAGATATGCTTATTATAGTCTTTATTATGAAAAGAAACTTTTAACATGACATGCCTATAAATAGCTAAACCTTTCAAGAGGGCACCATCTAGTTTCTTCTAAACAGCATCACCCCTAAAAAAAAAAATGATTCTCAAGATTCAACAACATATTCATGAAGCAGCATGTGTTTATTTCAAGGTCCGTCATTCCTGAGAGATACAGGCCCAAGCCGGCTTTGTTTGTGACAGCTAATAATACCCCAGAATTGAAAAGAACTATTATTTTTATATTAGTTATGCTCTGTCTCTGGTGACTTAAGGCTCAAGCTTTGAAAGCTTCATGCGCAAGCTCAACTTTTGGTCGGTCATCAAAGGCAATTTAGCTGCAGAGCAACGGAAGTAGCAGTGGCTGTGTGTAAATCTGTTGATGCCTGAGGAAAGGAGGATGAGACAGTTTCTAATCTGAATGGGACATGGGTAGCGGGCACCCATGCTAGTGTAAAAGGATGGGGCTTAGCAGGGCTCTTGTGAAAATTTCATGTACACAACAGGAGCCTTAGAAAGAGATTTATTTGATAGGGTGGAGACTTAACATGAAGGAGGGCCCAAATCATCCTTGTAGTAGTAAGCCCATCTGCTGGTAGTAATTCTTCTTCATGAGAAAGGCATATAAGAGAACTGATTTTCAAGGAAAGTGCAGTTGGGCAAGCTTCCTGGGAACAGCGTTGGCGATGGCTGAAGTATGTAGGCAACCAGGTTGGGGAGCCCTGCCTGAATCAGTGAGATAGTTTCAATTGAATAGAAACACAAAGAAACTGATGATCTAGTCCCAGGTGGCTGCCTAGGCAATACCATTTGTTCAAAAGCTTTTTAAAGTTCATTGACATTATAAAATACCAAAAGCAAATTCACTTAGTTCATCTTAAACTTGAAAAGGAAGATGGTTGGGGGGATAATTTGAGCACCTTCATGTCAATGGGGAGTTGTTAATCAGTCTGATGCTTAAACATGAAAGGAACTTATTTCACTGCAGAATGTCTCTTAAGTTTGTAGTTCTAAGGATGAAAGGCCTTTCATAGAAACCAAAAAGAATATTGTAATAGGGCCGCTAGCATCAAAACATATAAATTTAATTCTTTCATATGGCTTTTTTAATGTACTAACAAAATTGGGTAGTTTCGACTACCTCGTAAGCAGGAATTGCAGAGTAATTCAAAAGTTTCCAGCCTTCCCTGGTGGCTCAGTGGTTGAGAGTCCGCCTGCTGATGCAAGGGACGCGGGTTCGTGCCCCGCTCCGGGAGGATCCCACATGCTGCAGAGCGGCTGGGCCCGTGAGCCGTGGCCGCTGGGCCTGCGCATCCGGAGCCTGTGCTCCACAACGGGAGAGGCCACAACAGTGAGAGGCCTGCGTACCGCAAAAAAAAAAAAAAAAGTTTTCATTATCCAGTCCTTATGATCCTTAAAGGTAAAAAAGGAGTAGGATATAGTGGGAAAAAAAAAAATCTTATTAGACCAGGCTTGAAAATTACAATAAACATGATAGGACTGCATGGACGGCAAAGAATTCCTAGCAAGACGTAACAGGGTAGAATTAGTGTTGGAGCAATTATTTTAGCAGTCTGCTCATTTTCTTTATGTAATTTATGGCCTTAATCACTTGTAGGCAGATTCAATCATGAGGCGATGCCCTCAATACTTAGACTTAGTAACACTGGCAGTGCATGGTGGATGAAAATTTTTCACACATGGTTTCTTCCTCCACAAAGGAAGTTTCCTATAGCTTTTTTATTTGTTTTTGATTTTTTCAAATCAACAAAAGGATAGAGATCTGGCTTTTGAAAGTAAGTGCTTGGAGAGAAGCCACAGACAGTTGTCAACAAGCCTAGGCCTGCTTTCTCATCCACAAAGCAATTAATTTATTTTCTTTTCCTTTGTGAACAATATATGTGGAGAAACAGACCTTAGGTTCATGTGAAATAGAGACCAAACTGGATTGCTAATTAGTATTCTGAGTTATGCCCAGGAATGCTCTGACTGTATTATACTGAGCCCAAGTAGACAACTGCAACAAAAAGGTACATAAGATAACTGGTTGATGAATATACGTATGGGTGGCAGTTTCATGTCGGTGGGCCAATACTGGTCTGACGAAATGCTTCCTTGAAGTGTTTGCCTCAAAACAGAATGTTCTATGTAATGAGGAAAGTTTCAGACAAAACTCTATATAACTATTACTAATTTGAGAACACTATGACATTTTTTAGACTTAGGTTCCAGCTGGCACGTGCTTCAGGTCTTACCTATTCTCATTTTATTTACACCTGTTACCATGCAGTATCTATTTAAATATCTATTTCTGTCATTAGACTGTGAGCTCCTTAAGGATGAAAACTAAATTGTATTCACCTTTGGATTTCCAATATCTGCTCAGTGCTTGGTACATAAAATATTCAACAAAAAGTAACCTCAATAGAAATAGGACAGAGTAAGTCCTCTGTTGAATAAATGACTTTGAATGAGTTTTGATGGACAGAAAGATATTTATCGTCTTAGGCTATTTATAAGTCAGGCACTAGCTTCTATTATTTTCCAAGATCTTCCACAGTCTCTGCAGTCAGAAACAACTCTAGAAACCTTGTATTAAAATCTTTAGTTAAAATACTTGTCCAAAGAAAACTGACCAAAGATTTAGAGTTGTAAGAGGTGTCAAGGAGAATTGGGGGAATAGGGAAACAAGAGCAAGAACCTTCAAAGGATGGATTTAACAAAATAGTTTCATTACACCATAGAAATTCTAGGAAGTGCAGATTTATGGGATTTTTGGACTCAAGTAAAGAGACTGCATAGCACTAATTAAGCTGCCTGCAAAGTTTTTCATGGTACACTTATAGATAATACATAAATCTGGGAAAGATGATAACGGTTTATGGTTAAGTGGTTTTTAAGTGAACAAAGCACTACACATAATGGATGTCGACTTGCAAAGAGATCTTTAATATCATGCCACAGGCTGTATCTTTGACTATGCCTTATTTCACATTTATAATTAACATTGGTGATTCCAAGTTATCAAAAATTTCAAAACACAACATTGGGAAGGAAAATCAGTACATTGAAATCATAATGCCAAATAATAATTACAGTCTGATCAAATCTAAAATACATATATATCATATTGAAAAAGAAAAGTATTGGGCTCTATAGGGAGTTACTTTGGTCTAAGTCAATAGCACAATGTGTCAAGGGAGCTAACACAGCATTCCCCTGCACAGATACTCGTATGTTCATTGGGGGTATCTTAGCCCTCTTCTGTGTTTAGGTCAGAACATAACTATGTATGCTATTTCTGGGTACCACATGACGAACACTGAGAAAGCCAGAGCTTGCTCAAAAGAGGATCTGGGATAAAAGAGAAAATCACACTATATGACGATGGTTAGTGGTAAAAAGGGGAACATCTGAACACTGTTCATAAAGGCCAACACTATGCTCTAGACCCAAACTCCAACAACTCTCACCCCAAAAGCCTTAGCTTCCATGTGAGCCTCCCTTACTGATACACAAGGAGGCTGTGCCCAAGTTGACATTACAGTTCCAAACTTTATGACCGTATCATTGCAAAATGCTTTATAACCTTGGTCCTTACATCTTGACCATCATGCACTACGGAAACCTCTCTTTTATATATTATCTACCCAATCTCCTCTCACATAGAACTGTTCTTCTTACCCTCCTTCCCACACCTTTCAAATATGCCTAATGAATTACTAGTCTAATATTTTAAAAGATTCATAAAACAAAAAGCCAACTCTTTCTCAACAATATTCTTAATACTTGCTTTCTACCTGCCTTACTAGAAGAACACTTTTCTCTTAAATCTTTCCCCAAAAGTAAATATTTGTTTTCCCACATACCATAAGGCCTGTAAGGGTGATTATCACTACTGATTTCCAAACTTTTACTCTCTACTCTCACGCAATATTATCTTTGTATTTGAAGTTCATAACCTCTGAATACATCATTCTCTATTTTTCCTTTTTACAATAATCTAAAAATCTTTTAGTCATTATCTCATATTGATGAAAGGTTTTGGTATCTGAATCAGTATTTTTCCCTATCCCATGTTTTATAATTTATTGTGGTGATTTCAAAGTCCAGAAGAAGGACCTACCAATAGGCCTAATTTCACAGATTCTTATTGCTTTAAACCCAGTCAAATTCAGTTCAATTTCACTTCTTTAATAATAAACCTCAAATTTCCCATCTCCTAACATCCCTGTTATCTCATACCCTCACTTTTCCCCAGTATATTATTCTCATTTTGAACTTTCTTCTCTGATGTACCTAGATGTTTGGTTAATCACTGAGCCTCATTCTAACAAGTATTCTCAACCTCTTAATACACATATCTGCCACTACGGGAGAAAATCATGGAATTGCCTAGATTTAAGCCACTGTAAATGAATGGAATCCCATTTCAGCGGGACTACAGAAACACTCAACCATTCTTCTATTTTTCTTGGTCAGTTACTTTTTCCTTTCTTTTTAGTACCTTTCAAACACTTATCTTTCTCTTCAAACTTTTACACAAAGCCTACCCTCAACACATTTAACAAGTTTACCTGCATTTTCTAAATAAGATTGAGGTCATCAGGCACAAACTAACTCAACTACTTGCCCACTTCGTATAAAATGATTTATATTTGCATAAGCTTTAAATTTTCTTCTTCCAGGAGCTTTTACCTACAAGTTTATCTTCTTTTCCTATATATTTAACTTCTCCCAATTTCTATTGGTTCTTTGCCTTCAGGACAGATAGATATATAGATATAGACATAGATATTATATATATAATGTCAATGTATGTATGTATATATGTATATATATGTTCAAGGCTCTCAACTCTAAACACTATTTCCAATGATCCAATTGACACCGACTTACCTCTCCACAGTTTCTCAATAAACTCTTGACTCATCTTTCCTAGTTTCCTTTTTGGCTCTCTTATCAAGTATCATTCCCTTAACGATCAGTCTTTTCTTTCCATGCACACGCCCTCTTTGGCAATATCATCACTCATGGTTTTAACTAAAGCCTATAAGCTCAACAGCCTCAAATGTATATTTCCAGGTTAGACTCTGAACCTACCTTCCAGAACAGTTAATAGTGTTTCAAACTCAACATGATCAAGGTCAAATTTTACATCATCTTTTGTTTCCTATACCTATTATTCAGGTACAAAACCTCAAATAATTAAAGCTCTGTCTAGAGAGATGTTGATGCCTAACATTGGTTATGGGAACAAGATGAAAACAACGCACATGCTGCTCAGTGACTTTCAGAAGTTTCTGGTCCTTGAAGTGCTACTGATGTGCCACAAATCTTACTCTGGTGAGATTGCTCCTTATTTATGTCTCCTCCAAGGACCACGAAGCCATTATGGAAAGAGCAGCCCAGATGGCCATCAGAGTCTCCAACTCCAATGCCGGGATATACAGCAAAGAAAGTGAATAGACAGCTCGTGTGCACATTGTATTTGTGTTAATAAAGCCATAAACCTCTGGAAGAAAAAACTTTCAGTTGACTTACACCCAACATTTTCCTTCACACTTAATTCACCAAATTCTGATCATTATGCTTTCGAACTGTCTCTCCTTTCCTATAGCAACTGCCCTAGTTTCAGGCTGTCATTAAATCTTACTTGAACCATTGAAATAGCCATTTAATTGGGCTCCTTGCCTTCATTCTTACCTGTCATTAATTCATCTTTGATAGCACTGCTAAGTAACAGAACATGAAAGCATATTTGATTTATACAAACAAAGTGTGATTTGACTATTTGAAAATAGTTTCAAGGAGCGACTAACCATGTTTCTATACTTGGCAAATGATCTGGCCGTGTCATTCTTCAGGTCACCAAGTATAGAATACGATTAGTCTCTAAAATAATAAGTTCATCACCTGCATAGCTATACTCCCACATGTTGATTCCTTGGAAATCTAGCTCTGTACAAATGCTCCCTCTGATTTGAAATGGAGAGGTGCTTTCTGAAGTGTTTTTTTAAAGTGTTATCGTTCTATTTGGTTAAGATGTGGTTCTAAAGGCATATATCGACCCCTCACCACCACCCCAACAAGTAGAACTACTCCTGTCTTTCATCAGGGAATAAGTGATCCATTGACATACACTGTTAGAGAAGATCTATTTGAACTCCCCTTTCACTCCACTCTTAGCTCCATTTGACAGCAAGGATATTTACCCTGGGCTGAGAACAATAAGACTAAAAGAACTTCTGGATATGGAAGTTAAGAAAGAAATAGAATGAGTTTCTGATCTTGGGAACTGGAAAAAGCTTTTAATTTTAAATTTGGACCTGTAGTTTAAACCAGATCACAAACCCTTAGTAGCTAGAGAAGCAGAAAAAAATAAGGTAAAACATTAATTTAAAAGGACTGAGTTGAGAAAAGTCATAGAATGAGAAATTCCTGAGTCTCCTCCTAAATTGAATGATTCTGGTATCAAGCTAAATCCTGAACCAGTGTGTTGCCCATCAAAAGTTTATATCCCTTTAATCTCCAAAATTTACAAGCAGCTCATGCAGCTCAATATCAAAAAAACAAACAACCCAATCCAAAAATGGGCAGAAGACCTAAATAGACATTTCTCCAAAGAAGATACACAGATTTCCAGCAAACACATGAAAGGATGCTCAATATCACTAATCATTAGAGAAATGCAAATCAAAACTACAATGAGATATCATCTCACACTGGTCAGAATGGCCATCATCAAAAAATCTACAAACAATAAATGCTGGAGAGGGTGTGGAGAAAAGGGCACCCTCTTGCACTGTTGGTGCGAATGTAAATTGATACAGCCACTATGGAGAACAGTATGGAGTTTCCTTAAAAAACTAAAAATAGAACTTCCATATGACCCAGCAATCCCACTACTGGGCATTTACCCTGCAAAAACCATAATTCAAAAAGAGTCATGTACCACAATGTTCATTGCAACTCTATTTACAATAGCCAGGACATGGAAGCAACCTAAATGTCCATCAATGGATGAATGGATAAAGAAGATGTGGCACATATATACAATGGAATATTACTCAGCCATAAAAAGAAACAAAATTGAGTTATTTGTAGTGAGGTGGATGGACCTAGAGTCTGTCATACAGAGTGAAGTAAGTCAGAAAGAGAAAAACAAATACTGTATGCTAACACATATATATGGAATTTAAAAAACAAACAAAAAAATGGTCATGAAGAACCTAGGGGCAAGACGGGAATAAAGACGCAGACCTACTAGAGAATGGACTTGAGGATACAGGGAGGGGGAAGGGTAAGCTGGGACAAAGTGAGAGAGTGGCATGGACATATATACACTACCAAACGTAAAATAAATAGCTAGTGGGAAGCAGCCGCATAGGCCAGGGAGATCAGCTCTGTGCTTTGTGACCACCTAGAGGGGTGGGATAGGGAGCGTGGGAGGGAGAGAGACACAAGAGGGAAGAGATATGGGGATATATGTATATGTATAGCTGATTCACTTGGTTATAAAGCAGAAACTAACGCACCATTGTAAAGCAATTATACTCCAATAAAGATGTTAAAAAAAAGTTTATATCCTTAAAAAATTAATCATACTGTTGAATAACATTAAAACAAACTGCAATAGGCTCCACTACTGAGAAGAAATCCCAGAAAAGATTAAATATCAAGATCACATTCCAAAATTAGATACCCTTTCATGAAAAACACACCCAAAATGACAAAGGAGAGTATTAGATACACTTTTAGTATGCCCTCTGGGTTTTAACTGATTTTATAAAAGTGTGTAGCTTTAACTGGTTTTCTGTTGATTAGGCCATTTTATATCTCTGTTGGAGCAGAAGATAACTTATAAAAAATGATAGTAGTGCAAATCAATATGGCCCAGCAAGGAAAGAAACGATTTTTGCCCCATGGAAAAGATAACATCAAATATGACCTAATATTGTTGTGTGGAAGATTAAGGAGTTTTAAATCTACTAGCAAATTAATTTCAGCATTTCTGAAGGCCCAATTGCCAAATTCTCCTTTGAATTGATTATAACATCTTACGGGTTCCCTCATTAATTAATGAATTAAATAAAACTTTGGCCCATGTTTATTTTATATAATTTTACCTTTATGAAAATTATAATTTAGTAGCTTTACAGTCAGAAGGGGCCCTAGGAAGACCAATCAATACATTTGTGAACCTCTAATAGAAGGGTACAAACGTTTTGTCACACAGCCAGTGAATGGTGATTGACTGACTTATTTCACACATGTATCTAGACATCAAGAAGTTGGAGTGGGAAAATCTTGCCGAACAAAATGATTTTTCACTTTTGCTATCTAGACATGTAGTATTTCTAAATATAGAAAACTTTAGAGTTTGCCTAAAGGCAGCAGGTGCTTGATATGTTTTATCATTTGATTTCTACGTGAATGCCTCATTTCTTAACAGCAATGAGACTTGACATTTTTGATGAGAGAGGTGGAATTTTGGTAGTGGAATTTTGGTGATAAAGATTAATGTTGATTGCACTACACATCTCTAAATTTAAATTGCTCGAACCTTTTGTTGAATGTTATAGTGTATAGTCACAAAACAACAAAATAAATAAATAAACTTCCCCTCTCCTCAAAACAACTATCCAGTCATTAGATTTAATCAAATGCAATTTGATTCAACATTTTTAATGTACTTACTCTTATTAATAAGGAAAAGTATTTGGTTCTTTCAGTGCTAAATGAAATAGAGAAGGCAGGCATTTTATCTACAGGAGCTCCAAATGAAGTAGGAGAGAATGAAATGCATAACTATAAGTAGAATGCAAGGTAGAGTATAATAATCCTAATATACCTTCCTCTCATTTACGGATGATTCATTGATATGCTTTTTGAAATACTGCTTTTTGAAATACTGTAGTGATGATATTTCTTTCTTTCTTTAAAATGTGCATTCAGATTAATAAGAGAAATTCAGAAAATAAGAGAAATTCAGAAAATAGGAGACTCCCTCCTACCGTTTCCTCCACCTTGTGAATTAAACATCAGTACTTTTCAGGAACTCATTCCAGTGCCCCTGTGAATGAAGAGAACAAGATAACTACTCAGAGCCAGAGGACAGGTACTTTCCTAAGTGGAACTGACCTTGTCAGATGACATTGTTTTGTTTGGTAATATAGTCTTTGAATTTAGAGTATCCCAAGTGATCTTTTTCTTTTAATTTTTATTTTAAGTCAAAACTAAAAAATAATTAAAATACATGCATTTAAAAGGAAGACCTCTGATGATAACTGTTAGAAGGTTATCACCATGAAGGAAAAGTAGGGTTCATCAGACACAAAGCAAACAAGAATGTATTGTGGCTATCAACTTGCTTCACCATACTGAAAATGCAATGAGAGTAATACATGACAATGCCAGTGCAAACTGAGAAAGAGCTAAATCTGCAAAATCTTTCAGCATGACAGATACTTGGATGCAAGAAATTCTATAATGGAGAAGCAGAATAATAAATTCATGATTACAGACTAGTCATCTGAAGTTTCACTTTTCTCTATAAATATTTATGTGTTATTCAGTTTCATGTGATATGGGAAAAATAATACAAATGTTTTCTCTCATTTTTCTACCATTTTTTGAGAAAATTCAACTTGATTTCATTTTAATCACCTTTCAATTTTCAAGAATGTCTTTCATATACAAATTAGGTGGCGATTATAAGAGATATACAAATTAAATATGATGGGAAGAAAAAGTAGGGTGTGCATAACGCTACATAGAATGACTTCATAGCCTTGCCTAAAATTCAAAGGGCAGGGATGAGGGTGAAGGACATTCTAGAAAGAACTTAGAGGATACACAATATGGGTTGTATCAGAAAATGCCAAGTCAATAGTTTTTGTTTTTATTTTTCCTTTGAAGGATATGCTGAGAGAAGTACACTAAATGGGGCTTGGGGCCTGATTGTAAAGACCGTTGAATGTCACACTCATATTGTTGAAATTGTACTCTGAGGGCCACAGAGAATACTTTAAATTATTGAGTGGAGATGAGATATGATCAGGACTATGCTTTAGGTTAATTATACTGGCCAAATTTTCAAAGGAGTCATTCTGGTAGGTCAAGATTGAAGCTGGGAAGAATCGTTAGGAGGCTATTCAACATATAAACAAAAGACAAGAAGATCTGCTCTATAATCAATACATTTTATGTAAATAATTAGACTTGTTTGTGAACTTATAAATGCTGGTATTTTTGCCTTTCAAAATGCAATATAATTGGTTAGCTTTTACCTATAGACATTATCCCAGAGTGACCTAGTATTTTGGGATGTTATTTTTAACTTGAGTCTGGTTCAATTATAACACAACAAAACAGCTTGCATATCTCATTCTCAACAACTTTATTGATTTTTATTATGGCCTTTTGGAATTCCAACTGCCATGTGTTTTTATTAAGGAACTTGTCATATATGCATAATAATGATTCCCTCCTACCATTTCCTATATCTGAAAATTAATGTAAGAGTGAGTACCTGAAAAAAGGCTTTTGGTCTCATTAGAAGTCTAAAAATACTCTTAATTGAAATATTTATCTCTAATACTAACTTTCTCACTCTTCTGCCTATAAATTCTACTCATTTCTCAAGTATCACTCATGTATCAATGTATGGAAAGCCTAGTAAAAATCTCAGGGTCATTTTATAAGTCAGGCCTAAAGTCAAGCACTAAATCTAAAAAGGATTTAAACAATCTGCTTCTTGCTTCCTCTTTAATCTCATCCTCAGGGAATATTTTGCTTCCCTGTGACAGAGGTATTCACTTCAGTCATTCAGTAAATGTTTACTGAGCACTTATAAGCATTAGACCCTTGATTCCAAAAATGACCTGGTCTCAAGGACCTTATGGTCCAAAGAGCTGTCATTTATTAGGGCTCACTCTGTGCCAGCATTACTACAAAGCACTCTTCACATGTATCACTCATTTGATCCTTACAACTACCCTATGAAGGAGAAGTTGTACCCACTGACACATGAGGACACTGAGGTTTAAGATCAGACGTCACACAACTTGAAAGTTATAAAGCTGGATTCACACTAGGTCTATGTGACTGTGAAGCTTGTGCTCTGTGACTCTTGCCTATAGAATGTCATGGTTGGTGGAAAAGACAGTTGAATGGAAAAGTGGAACACTTCTTATGGTTATGGACACAGGATGGATTTCATCAAGAAAGTATACTTGGGCTGAACCTGATATTTAAAGATGAAGACATGTTCTTCCAAAAGGGGCAGAGATTTCAGTAGTTCCAGGAAGCAGCAGGAGCACACTAGGTGTAGAATAATGGTACAGCAGTTTCTGGGAACTTTATGGAGCAACTCAGGAGACTTGGATATGAGGAACTGTGTATCAACTGTTGAGCCTAGAAGATGGAGAGCAGTCAGAAGTTTCATATCTTATTCAAAGAAGTTTTAGCTTTATTGCAAAGGCCCTGGAAGCGCTCTGAGCAGGGAGTTATATGATTAAACTGACAACATCCATACCCAGGCAGAGGGTGTTATGTAAGTGGGGAGGCATGCAACAAAGATGGAAAAATAATGAGTGTTAATATATCAACGACATATTAATAAGTATGATTTAGTGCTTCACATTGCGTACATCAGTGCTTGAGAGAATGCATAGAAAGGGTTGATGAAGGTCAGGCATGGTTGGCTTCCTAGAAAAGCTTTGCTTAGAGCCCAGGTTTGATATGAGACATGAATAGATAAAATAAGGACAGAGAGAAGCATCACAAGTGGAAGCAATAAAACCAAGAAGCAAGAAGGACCAAGTTGTATGTGAGAAGAGGAGTGGGGTTGTTAAAATATCAGTTAGAATATGAAAATTAGAGATGAAGTTATTTTCTGATATCTAATTCATTTGGGAATGATGGAGAAAACTTTGTTGTTGCTGTTATTATTTCAATAAAGAAACAGCAACGTTTTCAGAGAGATTTCAATCAATCTTATAATCATTACTATATTAGTTAGTCCCTTGAGAAAATTCTCACTTAAGGTATATACGCAAGCATATTAACAAAACTTGTTAAGCAATTTCAGTTCCTTGTGAGATAAAATAATGAAAACAGATCTTGATTTTAAGAAGTGACGTAAGGAGATAAGCTTACCACACACATCGAAGTATATGACAACACAGGCTGATACAACTATATATTCACATTGATGTGTGCAAAATAAATAGAACGTGCAAATGAGCACAGAGGGAGTGGTATTGTTTCCTGGAGAAAAGATGTACAATAAGCACTAGTGATTTTCTCTTGAAGTATACAGAGTTAGTTATACAAATATTCCCCACAGCTAACTGGGAAAGGTGTTATCTTCCAAGAAATTCTTATCTGGGTTAAGCAGCAATCTGACAAAACCTATTAAAAAAAAAAAAATCCCAAGCTGCTTCCTTCCCCTGCTGAGTCATGAGAAAATAAGTGATATCTCAGAAAGGAACATGAATTATATCTTTAGTTACTTTGAAGTCTTAGGTTGAAGTCTGAAATTTTGGGGGTAGGGGATTTGGATTGTACAGGTGGAGTTGTCAGCCCTTTATCTAATTGAACAATGCATTTTGGAGACAAACAAGTATTTGGAATTAAGTCCATGCAGATGATGCAAAAAATCTGATTGTGGGGTTTCTCTGGTGGCGCAGTGGTTGAGAGTCCGCCTGCCAATGCAGGGGACACGGGTTCGTGCCCCAGTCCGGGAAGATCCCACATGCCGTGGAGCGGCTAGGCCCATGAGCCATGGCCGCTGGGCCTGCGTGTCTGGAGCCTGTGCTCTGCAACGGGAGAGGCCACAACAGTGAGAGGCCCGCGTACCGCAAAAAAAAAAAAATCTGATTGTGTTTTCTGGGATACAGCTCCTCATTTCAGAATGATGGATGTCAGAGAAGGAAAAGAGAACATCTCAGGAGAAAATGAAAACATCTAAAGCACAGGCTTTTCCCATATGCTGCTTCCCACAGGAAGGCTCTCCATTCATTCTTGTGATCTTTACAATTTAGATTATTTTGTATTTGGATGAAAACAGAGAAAGCATACTTTTATATCTGAAAATATCACAAACATAAAGATAGGAGAGGTTGATAGACTATGAATTCAATAGTATTGTTATTTGAAAAGAAAAGCTTAATTAATAGGATGAAATGCAAGAAATAGTAATATAAATTCCTACACCTGGTTCAGAAATCAGCTGGACAAGCACAGGATGATTTTTTTTAAAAAAACTGGCTTAATTGCATTTTAGGTAAAAAAACAAACAAAAAACCACTTGGGTGGATAAAGCTGGTTTTATAATTCTGTGATACGGGAGCCAAAAATATCTAATGAATCTTCAAACTGCATTAGCAAAATTATAGTGGTCAGGGAAAGCAAAGTAATAATTCTCTACCCCTTTGCTTTGCCTAGACCACATCTGGAGCTATGTGTTAATTTCTAGACCCCATTGACAGTTAATTATAGTACACCCCAGGAATATAATTGGTTGTTAAGGACTATGGAAACCATGGGATGACGAACAGTTGGAAAAAAAGTCATGGTTAACCTGTGAAAGAAGACATTAAAAGAAGTAGAAGCTGCCTTAAAGTCTTTGAATGACCTTCATATGGCAAAAAGTTTCTATTTACATTCTGCAGCTTTTGAATTGTGATTAATGCCAATTCAGAGGTAAATTTCAGGGAAAAAGATGTTCAGTCTATATAAGGGAGATCTTTTAAAACTTGAAGCCCATCAGGACATAAGCTTCTTTATGAAGTAGTTGCAGGTCACTAAAAATATTCTAAATAGAGAGAGTTGGATACCTGCAACATACTTGAGTGAGCTCCTATCACCTTATGAAAGCCAAATGTTAAATATTTAGGAATTTTGTCAGCTGGTTTGGTAACTTAAAATCAGTAAACTGTGGGAATACTTGCACTAGAGAAATTGGCAAACACTATAAATCAGGATTTTTTTTTTCTTTTGAGAGCCAATTTACCAGCATACCACTGGATTTTTATAGATGATGTCAGTGCAATAATAAAAAGTTTTTGTGCTTCCAAATCTAAAACCCTATGGATGTATTAATATGTAGGAGAATATAAACTGAGTTAGAAAAAAGAACAGAAAGAAGTAATATGGGTAGTAAAATCAGGGAAATTTGTGAAGGAAGTTAGAAGTCAAATGGTAAGAATAAAAGAAGAATAAGTACTAGGAGCGTGTATTATATTCTGTGGGAATAGGAAAAAGTAGAATTAGGGAGAATTATCTGAATATTTTGAATTTGTGAGATTTGCCTTTGCTGAGAGAAAAGCATAATATCTTAGGAAAGTCTTTCTCTTCCCTTTTAGAGATGCCTACGTTAAGGAGAAAATGAATAAAATTTATACCCAGAAATTGCCAAGTGGAATAACTACAAATTTTAAGTTTAAGAAATTAGACTATCTTTCAAAAATGCAAATATATTTTCACTGTGTTCTTCACAATTAAAAGTAAATATGCTACATGAGATTGCTGCTTCTGGAACATGAATTTATATTCTTCATTCTATAACTTAGGAATGGGCTAATTATTCCTACATAAACACAAATTACCTTAACTCCAGGGGTATTTAAGATTCTTTTATATGGGTGGCCCTTTTTACTTAATTAGTGCCTAACTTGGATGTTTTTGCCGAAACAGCCATATTGCAATGTTCAACAAAAACAAAGCTCTTGTAGTCTTTCATGTTATAAAAATTTAACCATCCCACATTTCAAAGTGCAACAGTTTTGATATTTAAAAAGAAAGATAAAGATAATGCTTTCAAAATGTCTTTCATTGCTGCAAGAAATTTTAATAAACTTTTATAGATATTTCATTTCAAAGAGGAAGGGAAGCTTTTCCAACTTGAAAAGTTTCCTTGCTGCTCTCCATCACAACAGCACAATAAGGAAATACAAACACAAAACTTCATATTTAGCCCTTCTTTCTTTGAGTGGCTATAACACTATGTATATGCTCCTGGCATGGTAATAATTACATTATGATTCACATGCTATAATTATTATAACATTACATAAACTCTCTACTTATTAGATCTCTAAGAGCAATACCCATGTCTCATTCACTTTTGTGCATAAAAAACTGTTTACAATAACATACATGCAGTATACATTAAAGAAACATTTTTGAGTGAGAGGTCAGTCATTTTTCTGTTAAATAAGACAAACAACATGCTGATTTTGTAGATATATCCATAAGTGACATAAGCCCATTCCTCTAATGGTTTTTCTCTATAGTCTGAGGTGCTCCAGTCTTCATTCAAAGTGTGGATTTAAACTTTATAGATACAAGTTAAGTCAATTTTTTTTGGAGAGTGGAATTTTGAAAAACAAATATGTTTAGGAAGATCCAAAGTAAATATATTTGCAGTCATTCCACCAGAAAAATAAATTTCTATACAAATAACATACACAGATACATATGTGTGTATACACAAATATGTGTGTGTAAAAATATATATATAGATATGTACATATACACACATGTCCATGTAAAAATGTAGACCATTATCCAAATATATCTGTTATGCCAAGCACTCATTCATTCAACAAATATTTAAGGAGTGCCTACTGCATGCCAGGTACTGTTTTAAGTGTCTCTGATACATCAGTGAACACAGAACAGAGAAAGATGCTTGCCCTAGTGGAGCTCACATTGTAATAGAGGATATAACCATGAAATAATTAAAAGTGGCTAATATTTTTTGTAAGAAAGTAATGTTCACTATAAGAGGAAAAAAGTGAAGGGACAAAGTAGAAACAGGAATACCAGTTTGTGAATATTTAAGATGATAGTTTGGACCAACAAAAAGGGTCAGATTCCATATATATTTTCTGAGGTTAAGTTAGCAGGATTCCTGACAGAATAAGTGTGATGTATGAGAAAAAGAAAAGGGTCATAGATGATGCTAAGGTTTTTGACTATAGAACAATAAGCTGATAGTGTTACTGTCAAACAAACTATGGAAAGCTGTGCATGTAGCAAGTTTGAGAAGAAAATGCATCAAGAGAACAAATTAGGAAATTCCAAAATAGATGTGATTGAGGATAAGCCCATTACACAGGTGAAATGATTCATAGATTTCAGACCACAGGAAGAATGTGCGCAAGAGCTAACAGGTTTTTGTTCTAAGCATTAGAAAAGGATGGTGTTCTTCTCCTTAGTTACCACAAAATAGTAATTAACATATACTTTATGTTAATTTACATAAATTATAGGATGTCTGACAACATTTCTCTTTCTTAACAATAATATTGCACATGTAATTAAGAAGTTATCCTTTTTATGGCACAAAATTCCAAGGGAAAGGTACTCTTCAAAAGGGTTAAATACTTTTATGGTGTTGGTGTTAAGGACACAGTGTGTCCAACCATTTAACTGTGCTCTTTCCAATTTCTGCTGGTTTGTCAGGTTTGTATGAGCTGTGAATCTTCCCCACTGGATAATAAGATACCATTATTTTTTATTTTAGTTGAGTAGAATATATGATTTTATTGACTGAAATTGGGATTAAACTGACCTTTACATTTCCAGTAAAAAAATGACTTGTTGAGCAAATTACTTCCATACAAAGAATATTTTTAATCTACTAAAGGAAACACGTTTCCCAAGTACATGATGGTACACAACTACATACAGGTGAAAAACTGTACCTTGTTCTAAGCAGTGCAGAAGTACAAAAAATCAACACACCATAGTTCCAACCCCCAAGTGCTCAGAGTCAGAGAACATTAGGTAGTCAAGAGAAAACCCAGGGAAGACTGTGCTAAGAGCTTTACAGGAAGAATAACCTTCACTGGGTGTCAAAGAGAGTGATTAATTTTAATAATGTGTTTGTAATAGCAGAGGCTGGCCCAGGTAAGGCTGGGCTTCACTGTGACCATTATGCTTCTTTACTAAAAGTATATCTTTACTAGGCATTCATTCTTGATTGACTTCTATTTTCCTTACAGAGCCAATTTATTGAACCAGTTAGACTAGGTTGGGCATAGGAAGAATGCAACTCTTTTTTTCACCTCTACCTTTTGGATTTTATCTGAAGACTTGTTGTTATTGTTGCTATTTCCTTCTCCTAGATGAAGTTCAGTAGATTCCATAGTTTTTAGAAAACTTTAAAATAACAACAATAACAAAATCTAGGCCTTTCACATAAAAATACAGACCATTATGCAATGTAAAACTTCTTCCCAACATGTGCTCAAACCTGCCACAGGTTGTCCTGGGGAAGAATGTCATAGTTGACTTCCCTTTTATTTTCTTGATACACTTCTTACCTCATGTTCTGTCACTTCTTACCTCACATTTCTGTTCTCTACAGTATCAGGCCAACAGACCTGAAACAAATAGACTGCCAGATATTTCTCCAGCAAATATGGGTTGATTCAGGATCAGGTGAGAATTGCAATTTGGGGTCTGCAACCATGGTGAGCCATGTGCAAGTCCTCTGGCACAGCAAGAGAAGGGGCACGCTTTTATAGAGGGGAAAAGGAAGTTGGGAGGGCTTAGTAAATAAGGACTCCATGACTTTTCATTGGTTGACCCTACCAGGAAAGAAGAAGAGTCTTTCTTCTCTGCTGGGCTCTGTTATTGTCACAGGGTGTAAGAGCTCCCTCTTCAGGTCTCTCAGTTTAATTGAGGTTTCTGTTTATTAAATGTTTTCAGAGTGTAAGGGAATAGAGAAGTGGTAAAGGGGTAAAAAAGCTTTATGAGATGGGTTCAGTTGTAACTTAATGTTGGGTCTTTGTATTGGATGCTGGCTTCTTTTCTTCTTGGGGGATGCTTTTGTGGTTTCTTCTGATAGCCTCCCCTGCTGAAACTTCAACTGTTAAAGGTAATGCTTGCTGTAGGAATGCAGCTTGCTCCTAGGGCCCATGAAAGCTGATAGCATCAATTCCCAATTCTGTGTTCAGTAACTTCACGGTGGTAACTTGAAATCCACCATGGTGGGAATATTTACATGATGGAAATTGGCAAGTCCTCCAAACCAGGGCTTTAAAAATATTTTTTTTTTCCCCTGCTGGAGGGTCTGGCAATTGTTAAACATGTACTAGCACACCACTTCATATACTGCTTCCTCAGGCTTCTTCAGCTGGCCTTGTTTGAAAATGCTTTGCAGAAGTGATTTTATGTACCCATCATTATTCCCTTACGTTCAGGAACATAATGTAAGCCTTTAGAATTCTTCTCTTAAAGAGTCCCTTGCTTTGGGGGAGTGGGAAGGGAAATAGAATACAAACATAATGGCAAATCTTTCCACAAAATTCCTTACAATCAGCATCCACTGTCATTTTCTTAGGCATTTCTTATAAGAATAGAGTCCTATCTCCTGATAACCCTCTAGTGCCCCCACAGCACCTTGCCTGAAATTGCATAAGACTAGTCTGTAAATGGCTTATTTAAAAGCCAGACATTGGAAAATATAATAGCTGTTATTTGTTTTAGTTGCGATTAATAATACTGTTTCTGGGGGCAAATAATATTACAATAACAATGATTATTATTGTGGTATTATTATTATCACACTTAAATAGCTCCCATTAATGCTAGGACTGCTTTAAGGACTTTCTACACACTACAAATTTTCACTCAGTTAATCCTCACAAAACTCATTATTATAATAATGAGATAGTATTATTATCCTCACTTTACAGATAAGAAAACAGAGGCACAGAGAGACTAAGTTACTTGCTCCAGATCAGTCTAGAATATATATATTCTTAATCAGTCTGTTGAGTCCTCATAGGAAATAAAAATAATTAGTACTCTCTGAATACATCCTGCCTCTGTAGGCTGCGTATTATACATGTAAGATTCATTTAGATGATACAACAAATTCTGAGGTAGGTGTTACTATTCTGTTTCACAAACTGAAAGCGCTATATGTGGAATAACATCAGTAAGATCTCACTTTAGTAAAAGACGAGTCCAGTATTTGAACTAGTTCTGCATGACTTCAAAATGCACATTTTTACAATTCACCACAGTGCTTTGGTAGGAACTGACCATAAGTCTTTTTATCTTCTTCATAGAGTGTCATACATATTAGATTCTCAGTGCATATTCCATGAAAAATTATTACTTAATATTAAAAATTGAGAATGCTTGAGAAATTTATATATAAAACATAAAAATAATGTTAAAATAAAGGATCCTAATATTTGAGAAACAATACCTAACATGTATTGAGTGTTAAGGTATGCTGGGTACTGTCCTAAGCTCATCCTATTTCAAATTTATAAAGTACTCTAATACAGAGTTTCAAGTATTATTCTTATACTGTTAGTTTCTGATTTATGCATCTTAGAGTTACCTATTTGCTTATTAACTGTTCAGATTTCTTACTCGTCCCTCCCCATCCCCTGTGTTTAGCTCCTCTCCATCATACACTATACAATGATAGCATCAACAATGGTTAATTTTATGTGTCAACTTGACTGGGCCTTGGGGTGCCCAGATATTTGGTGAAACATTATTCTGGGTATTTCTACAAGGGTGTTTTGGGGTGAGAGTAACATTTAACTTGGTAGACTCAGTAAAGCAGATTGTTCTCCCTAATGTGGGTGAGCCTCGTCTAATCGGTTGAGGGCCTGTATAGAACAAAAAGGCTGAACTCCTCGAGTAAGATGAAATTCCTTCTCTTTGATGGCTTTCAAACTGGGACATTGGATTTCTCCTGCTTTCAGATTTGAACTGAAAAACTGACTCTCCCTGGGTCTTTAACCAGGCAGCTTTTGCACTAGAACTACACCACTGGCTTTCTTAGATCTCCAGCTTGACAACTCATCCTGCAAATCTTGAGTCTCCATAATTGTGTGAGCTCCTCGGATGAAGTGAAGCCAGTTTGCAAGCAACCTGGGACCAGGATGTAGGGAGGAGGCTGCAGCCAGAGCTGAAGGGGGTCTGCCCCGGTTTAAACTCTGCTCCGGCCTAACAAAAAAAACCCAGCTGGTTTCGGGTCTCTGCCTCTGCCTTTAAGTCCTGATGTCCTTTTCCCCCCCAAGGTTGCTAATTAAAGAATTAAAAAAAAAAATCAGTCTCCATAATTGTGTGAGCTTATTTATTATAAAAACATCTCTTTATGGAAATATATAGATATAACCATCTATATTTATCTATCTATATCTATATCTACATCTACATCTGTATCTATAACTATATATAGATATATAGACAGAAATCTAGCCTATCGATTCTGTTTCTCTAGAGAATCCTGACTAATACAGAATCCAATGTAGTTCTAGCACAACTGTGTTTAAATCAACATTCAGAATTTGCATTATTATGAGTATGTAACTATTATTTCCTGCTAAACACCCAGCTGCTATAATAGAACTTGGTGGAAGGAGGGGATATTGTGTACTATGTTTCCCCCACCCCCTTGCCATTTTTAGTTCAATTTCCGGGATTCTTTTCCTGGAATACCACATCATTCTTAAATGAAACATGGGGATAGGAAGCAAGAGAGACTGCAAATACTCCCTTATGCTTTTTCAACCCACCATGAATTTATGCATTCATTCAACAAACAATTATTGAGAGCTTATTCTATATCAGACACTATGCTGCTAGTGTTGTGAGAGATACAAAGATGCTCTTAAAAAGGTGAGCCTACAACCCTGTCAGGAAATGACATTGCATGAATGCCAGTTCAATCAAAATATGTCCTTTCATAGATGCTGAGGTTTCTCTTTAAACAATACTCCGTATCAAAACATGACTATTTTTAAACTAGCAATTACCTGCAAAGTCCATAGATAATTATCATAGTTTAATGACAACCTGTTCTACTAGTTCTTAAATGTCAATCACTTTAAGAAATGGAGGGTCACAGACATTATTATGCTAATTATCTACTTCTTTTGCAAGGATTTTTTGGTAAGATTGTTAGAGTTTGGGGTGACGAAACAATGCTAAGGAAATGTCAAAAGAACGAACAAAAAATAAATAAATCCTCAAATACAGAGAAATGAATAGTTATTCCAAAGATACTGGTAAGATTTATGTAAAAGAATGAGCCATTAGAATTCTAAGTAAGCAAGAGTAGCTTCTGAAGAGCTAATAAATAGAAGTAAAACAAAGAACACTGATTTTCTTTTTTTTATTTAACAGTTCTTTTTATTTTCAGTGTACTTGAAATGTTAAAAATAACTTTAAAGAAGGGTAAACTGAGGCTCAGAGTTAAATGGTTTATCCAATAACGTATTCTTAGTGTTTAATAGAGTTGAGAACAAGAATCCACATCCTCAAAGTTCTTTTTTTTTTTTAACATCTTAATTGGAGTATAATTGCTTTACAGTGGTGTGTTAGTTTCTGCTTTATAACAAAGTGAATCAGTTATACATGTACATATGTTCCCATATCTCTTCCCTCTTGCGTCTCCCTCCCTCCCACCCTCCCTATCCCACCCCTCTAGGTGGTCACAAAGCACCGAGCTGATCTGATTTTTTAAGCAAGTCTTTTATACTATTTGCCCCAGTGTTTACCCTAATTCACTCATTGTCTGGAATAACTGCTTCTGTGGGCTTTATTTCCAAAGGCCCCTTCCCACCTCCAATTAGAGGTGAATCAAGGGAAATCTTTAGATTTCCAGAGTAACTTCCAGAGAGCAGTTCCAGGGCAATGGTGGGAGTAGACAAGGAAGGAGCACATAGAATGTGGTTACTTCGTGAAGTTCAATATGGACTAAAAAGGGAGAACTCTGAATATTCCTATACATAATGATATGAATCTAAGAGGAAATCTAAATGGAAAGCTGGTTGTCTGGAAAGCAACTGAAAAAATGAAACGGAAGAGACTGAAAACACTTGAAAGGAAGACAAAACTACCAGTTAATTACTGGGCAAGAGATGGAAGTGATCAAGTCAAAGAACAGGTGAGAAGCTCAGCTGAGTTAGCGCTTTCATAAGTGCTGAGACACAGAGGTAGGATAATGTGAGAATAAAAGTACACAGCCATGGAGGGAAGTGGTCAAGGATGTGGACCCTGGAGCCAGATAGCATGAGTCTGAAGCTGAGCTCTGCCAGTTTTTAACCATGTTGCCCTAGGAACAATAGGTTTTCGCTTCTCTGTGCCTCCATTTCCTTATATATAAAATAGGGATAGTATTAGTATCTTCATCATAGCACCACTGAGACCATTAAATGTGTTAATACATATAAAGCACTCAGAATAGTGCCTAGTACAAGATAAACACTAAATGTTAGCTCTAATTATCTGGAAAATCATCTGCTGTACTGGAGGAAAGCTGGAATTCTTACAGAGAGAAAAGTCAGCAGTAACAGCTCAGCAGTGTTATCCACACACGCAAATCATATTAACATGATAACACTAAAAATACCACTGAGCAGCCAACAGAGTGCTTGCTCTTCTCGTGCTTTATGTTTACTCATTAAATCCTCACAGCAAACCTGTGAGACAGGTACTCTAAGTATCCCCTTTTGCAGATGAGGAAATATATAGGTTAAATAACAAAATGGGCCTCAGGTATCAAATGAGCTATAGAAGCTTTTCTGCACTGCCCTGAAATCCAAGGAACTCTACAGCCAATGTGTTCCAATGTGTTCCAAGTCTCATTCATATACCAGAATGTTCTGCTAAAGCTGTGAGCAAACTATAGCATTAACCATACACTACAGAGGTGATATATTTATAAGTTTGTATATTGATATAGATTAATGATGAAATGAAAAAAAAACCCACTAGGATCAACAGATAAGAAAGGAAAGCTAGGCTAGGAGTATGAGCTTGACTGTGTGTGCAGAGGGAGTCATGCAGTGTGAAGATATTCTTGGTGATGAACACATGATGAGTCTCTACCTGCCTCATTACAGAACTTTGTGTCTGTGCTGCACTCTTCCGATGCTGTGCTAATTATGCAGCAATGAAATTATCAAATGCACCTGGTCTCTCCTCAGGGAAGAGTAACAGGCCCATGCCACCTGCCACATTAACCTTTCCCTTTTTATCTGTTAAAGTTTTTTCCTCCTGTTCACTTTTCCTTTCCTTATTGCTCATAAACATTCAATCTCCGTAGGCTTTGCTGAATTTTGCAACTTTTCCCAGAGCTGCAATCCCAGTTGGTGTATCACTTGCTTTTTTCCCTCCTTTTCTATGATATGCAAGTAACCATCTGCTGTTTGAAATTGCATTGTTGCCAGCATAAACTGTTAGAGGTATGCTAGAAAGATTTAAATCTGTTACTACCCTATGGAGGAGAAAACCTGTTTTAAAAATTCCTAAAGGTGGCTTTATATCAAATGCTTGATTTATTTTCATTTGAGGAATTTTAAAAGGACTAGGATTGAAAAACACTGATAATAATACCTATAGGCATCCAGCCTAGAGATTTGTACCTCATTGGAAAATGTGTTGCTATTGTTTGTATAAGGCTCTCCTGTTATACAATAGAAGGAACTCTGTAAGTTTAGTTTTGTTATGTTTTTGTGTTCATAATTCTAATCAAAGCAGTTCTTGATTGTTTAATGTAACGTCCTATTGTTAGGTTCATTACTGTTTCCACAGAGCAGCTTCCACTTATGTTCTTTGTTAATCACTAGAGACAAGCAGTTGACCTAATAAGTGCTTTGAATTTGTAAAAAAGAGGATGCTCTTCAGACAAAGCTTGAGGTGTCTGGATAGAAGGGCTATTTTTGCCAACTTGACTACTGACTGCAATACAAGAGGATGCCTTTCTAAGGAACCTGGAACATATTAGATGACACTTCTGTCAGTGGAACTGCAGAGCATTTATCGCTTGAGGTTAGAGTATGAAAGTAGTCATTATAGTTTATTATTTATAGCATTATTTGAAATTTAGGACTCAAATTACTTGTCAGCAAAGATTAAATAGGTGATTTCCATTTTTTAAAATATATCTGGGAGAAAACTACCTTTTGAGAAGGAGAAAGGAAAAAAGTGGCCCTCTATCTTGCACCTTATAAATTCCTTGGCAAACTCAGTCTTCGATAAAGTAGGTAAGTATCTTCCTAGAGCAGTATCCCAGTGTCCAAAGCCAATTACCAAATCACTTCTTTTCTCTACACTAGCCACTGAAGGTTTTTTATACGCATTTTCGAGAAAAGTAATAAAATATTAAAAGAGAAGCCAAAATCATCAGGGAATCTTCTGGAGTCTATATGGTGAAGGCACTTGAAAGTAGAAATGAAAAAGAAAAGTTACATAACATAAAACACTAAATGTCTAGAAGCCATCTAGCATTTAAGTGTGCTGTCTTAGAGGCCAGGACAGTGATGAAGAGAAAGCCGATTGAAAGGAATCTGTGCATTGACGTTCCTTGCATATTTGAATCTGTGTAGAGACTCAGAGTGTGACTGTCGGAGCCACGCCCAGGGCAGTACGGCACAACTGAATGTACTCACTGGTCAAGATGTCCTTGGTCTGTTTTGGGGTGGCTGTGCATCCCATCTCCTCAGACAAACAGGAAATTGAGGTGCACAGGATTTGCTCAACTGCACAATTTTGCTAAAAGTAAACCAAGATCTATCCAGCTATGCTCCCCTTGGAGAGTTTAAAACTTTACTCCGAGGGCAGAAGGAAATAAAAATATCATTCTGAGGTTCTCCACTCACTACCTCTGAAGAGATGTGGCACATAATGTGCTCACAATTTTTGTTGAATGAATGATAAATATGCCAGATGGTGTAAAGAGCTGTTATAAAGGAGTGATGGGGATGAAGACCTGATTACAGTGAGTTAGAGGAAGAATACAAAGAATGGTAGGGGAGACAGCATGGGAGGCAACACTGCTGAGGAGTTTTGCTGTGAAAGGGGTAAGACAGATGGAATAGAAGCTCAAGAGAAAAGTAAGGTGAATTGGGATTTTAGTCAAATATATTACTTATTTTTCAAGTGGATATACTATGGTGTGTTTGTGTTTTGATAGGAATGATTCATTAGAGGGAAGTAAAGTTGATTGTGGAAGCGAAAGAGAGGGAGAAAGTACTAGAGCAACATCCTTCAGTGGGTGAGAAGTGCTGGCCATGAAGAGAGAGGCTATCTTTAGGTAGGAGCACTAGCTCTTCCATGTCCATTGGTTCAGGGAACTAAAGAATATCTGGGATTTTTTTTTTTTCATCAACACGTTCATCAAATTTTACATCTGAGTTGAAACAGGGTATGTTATAAAATCAATCACCTCTAATAATTTAAGATGGTCTGTTGTTTGCTTGGACTTCCCTGTTCCTCCCCCAAAGAGCTAAAATGTTAAATCTATTTAAAAGGATATAAAAAGCTTTAGATATAGAAGCACCTGGTTCTCTGAATAAAGGAATGTATAGACATTTGGATGGAAACAAAGCACTAGAATGAGTTTCCTCTTATAGGTATTAAAAGTAGCACTTTTAGGAAACTGATTATTGTAAATGTTTGATTTTGCCTCATATATAGTTGGCATTGGAAGTTTAGCCTTTCCTTGAATGTATACTGTAGATTTTTAACAAAGCAAGTTATATATTTATTATGTTTAGTGTGATTTGAAATACCCTCTTTCATATGTTTTACATAAAGTGAAATTTATGTAAAAAAAAAAAAAATGTCTGGAAGCAGATGGATGCAGGCTAGCAGATGCTGGAGCGTAAATTAGCTGTCTTCTGATCTCTTCCACGTTTCAAATGGAAAAGGAACGGGTATCATCTGCACAGAATAAGAGGCAAGAAGTATTTCAGGTTTAAGGAAAGAAAAAAGGGTATGAAATTGTCTAGGAGGGTGGGAGATTGATGGACCACAGAAATACACTAAAATTGCCAGATGACTCTAACAAAATTATTGCAGTTTTCCTTAAAACATATTTTCTTATCTCCTCTACCCCCTGGATTTATTTAGAAATTGAAACCAGATTTACAAAGGAAAAATTTTACTCTCTGAGAAAAAATCGTATTTTCTCCAGTAGTGTTTAAAAGTTATACGTTCTTGCAAAACAATGTCACTATAGCTTTTCTCAATCACATTAATCTTTTATAAATATAACTGAATTGGTATATACAGTTAAACTTAATGTTAGTGTTCCTAACAAAGAGTGGCTTTATACCCTGACTTCAGGTTACATAAATCTGTGAAACAGTATGCACGCTGAAATTCAATTCAATTGTATCACCTTTGAAGTAATATGGCACTACAATGTGTTATCAATTTGCAATTTTGGACACTTAGCACATTACAGCTTTTGATTTTAATATATTTTTGTGAATATGAAAGGTATTTATGTTATATTTCAAAAAATCACAGTAAGAAAAAAAATCTGGAAACAGTGAATATTTGGGTGTCTTGGGCTTCTAGGGGTGAATGAACTACATTTCCTGCAGATGTTTTCTTCAAGGTCTTATTGGCCTGCTATTCTTATCACCTGAGAAGCCTGAATGGGAAGAAAAAAGTGGAGAATATTGCCAAAGAATGTTTATAGAGGTAAATTTTTCTGTCCAGTGAATTATTTTATGTATTGTTACATAAAATATCACCTATACAAATGTTCCTATCTGCTCAAAATTATTTCATGAAAATATTGGGAACTATAAAAAGGTAGATATGGTGAACCAATTTCAGAGATAAAGAGACTGACTGTTAAAAAAGAACGCATTTCAGCCCCGGAGTCCTGGCTTAATTGACGAATCATTCTTTAGACTGAAATTGCCTCCTACAGTTTTTGACTATAGGAACTGTAATTCTCTTGGAGATTCTGTATGGTAGGAACCTTAATAGAGAATGCAATGATTATTTTCACTAGTGTGTGGAAAGCATACAGGACTTATAATAAACCTTCATATGTTCAAGGTCATTACCATCATTGGTTATATATGATATACTCTTTCAGGAACGTTAATACCTCATTTGAGGAAATTGAGGCATAAAACTTGTTCAGACAGTGAGTGGCTAAGAAAAAAGTGAGCAACAGCTTAGTCTTGCAATCTTGATCCCAGAGAAGAATAATTTATGGGAGTTATTTTTATCTCTCCTAATATTTTATCTTCTATTCGTGCTTTTTTCTACAGCATTGAGTTATTTTAGAAAATAGTCTTGGGACACATGCTGAGATTGTCCTATAAACACCTCTGAGAATTCCAGCCTCAGTACAGCTTGACATATGTCAGTCAGGCAAATGATAGGCTGACATGTGCTGAGCATGAAATGAGTCAGAGTATATCTTAGCTCACAGTTTCAGGGAGAGAGACTGAACGTCCACATACTTTTGTGGCATTGTACCCCAGCAGTTACTAAATTTTCTCACTGGCAGAAATGGCAGTGGCCTAGTAAGGAATCGTCCACTTCTCACCCTCTTATATGTAGGAGGGTATTATCTCCCTTGAGGGGAAGAGTGGGAATCAGAGGGCAACAGGGAAACTCTGCAGAGAAAACTCTAAAAGGTAAGTTCAAAGGAATTGCATATTGCATATTGCAAAAGAGAAGGTCATAAAGCTAAGAGGGTAGATAATGTCTTGACTACACACGAAGCAGAATAAGGCAAAAGCACAGGCAGTGGGGAATATGTATACAATGCTTAAGTATTTGAGTGAGGAGGCATATTAGAAGAGGAAATTCTCTGTAGGGATATTTTATTTGATCAGGTTGATAATTTGTTATGCTGGGAAAACATAAAGGTAAGCATTTATAATTTAGTTCCATCAAATGACTTAGACATGTGGAATGGAGTGTGGTTTATAAGATATACCCGTTCAGGCATTTCAACTTGACATATGATTATTGATGACAACTTGATTATCTAATTCTGAAGTAAACATGCCTGGCATCATTAGAAGTTCAAGATATTTATTGCACGCTGTATACGTTAACAGTTGAGCATCATTCTCTCAGAGCTTTCACTTTATAAGAGAAGAATAAGGAGCAGAAAACATGGATTATAGGCTAAACTGTCTCCCTCCAAAATTCATACATTGAAGCCATAATCCCTAAAACCTCAGAATATGACTGTGTTTGGAGACAACGCCTTTAAGGAGGTAATTAAATTAAAATGGGGTTCTTAGGGTGGGCCCTAATTCAATATGACTGGAGTCCTTATAAGAAGTAGAAATTAGAACACAGACAGCACAGACAGAAGGACGACTGTGCAAGGACACAGTGAGAAGGTGGCCATCCACACACCAAGGAAAGAGGCCTCAGAAGAAACCAAACACGCTGACACTTTCATCTTGGACTTCTAGCCCCCAGAACCGAGAGAAAATACATTTCTGTTGTTTGAGTTACAGCAGCCCCAGCAAGCTAACATAATCTTCCAGTGTACATTTAAATGGATCCTTATATTGCTAAATAACTAAGCCTTTAGGAAAAAAACAGAGTCTGAGGAGAAGTAAGGGAAATAAATATCACTATCAAGGGAAATTACATTCTCTTGAGAGGAGAAGGAAAGGTAGAAAGGATAAAGGCTTCATGGGAGAAGTGGCATTTGCACTTTGGGGAGATTCTTCTATTTTTGCAAGGCAAAACTGCCAACTGCTGTTATGTAGGCATTACTGTATACTGAGACCCAGTCTATTAAAATCTAAACCTTCTTAGACACAAGTCCTCTTGTTCTGGGCAAAAGGAGATTCAGATCACGGGACTCATCTCAAAATCCAGTAGCAAATATTGGTCAGAACCTACTGGGGAATAAACAAATCTCCAAGGATAATCAAGACCCTTGACAGAACTATTGATTTGGGCCAAATGTTTTCAATTAGTAAACGATAAGCTGCCACATGACACATTAATCACTGAAAAAGTTAAGTTTTAAACTAGGTTTATCATATTCAATTTTATTTATCTGTACTAGAACCGACTGACAGGCCAAACTTCTGTTTCAGCTAGGGTTCTCTCTGTTACAAGCAACAAAATACTGGTCCCAAATGGCTAAGGCGAAAGAGGGCAATTTCTTGACTCATATGACTAAGATCCAGGCAGGGGATGAGAGGGGCACGATGCCTCTCCGTGAGTTCAATCTGAAATGAAGTCGCAGGAGTTCACCTCTTTCCTCTGCTCCCTCTGGGCTGCTCTCTTTTCAGGTTTAGAGACAACACTTGTAATGATTACATTTTTTAAGGACTTACTGAGGTTTCCTTCACATACAATAAAATGTACTTATTAAAGGGTACCATTTGATGAGCTCTGACACACGTACATATGTATGTATATTTAAAACCATCATCAAAGTCAGAAGAACAAACATGTTTATCACCCAAAAAAGTACCCTCATGCCCCTTGGTAATTCATTCCTCACTTTACCCTGGTCCCTTTTTGTCCCCGTGATAGTCAATCATTGATCCGCTTTTTGTCATTACAGATTACTTTCTAGAATTTTCTAGAATTGTCATTACAGATTACTTTCTAGAATTTTATGTAAATGGATAATAGAGTATGAGCCTTTGTATTGCCTGACTTTTTCACCAAACATCATCCTGACATTCATCCATATTTTGGGTGCACCAATAGTTTGTTTCTTTTTTATTGCTGAGAGAATTCCTTTGTGTGGATATATCTTACCACATGTTGTTTGTCTATTTACCTTTTGATAGACATTTTGTGTTTTCTTTTCCTAGTTTGAGACTATTATAAATAAACCTGTATTTTTAAAAATTATTTTTTCATATTCACATTTTGATTTCTGCAATAGACATTATAGCTTGGTAGTTAAAATCTTGTCTCCATAAATTGATTTTTGTATACTTTGGGCAAGTTTCTTTTAAGTGCTTGTCATGTTCTTGTGTATATGTGTGTGTCTGTGTGTGTTGGTTTTTGTTTTGTTTTTGTCAACACCAGAGGAATAATTAATCAGCAATTAGAAGTGCACTGCTTTGGTGGAATGGATAGTTTTCAAGACATGTTGACTGTGTAGAAGTGTTATATAAGGTCACATGAATGTAGCATGTCTAAAAATCTATACCCATCAGAATGATGTCCCAGGTTCAGAAGACTTCTGATGGTACTAGGTTAAGATACTTACTGGAGGATTTTCTCATTTGGCTTCAAATAGGTTAGCCAATTTCTGCTACTCCGCCTGTAATAATGCTGCTTTTGCCTAGTATGAATCCTTCATGATATGTGCTGTCAGAATACTTAAAATAATAGAGAACTGGAATTTCATCAATCCTACAGAACAGGTGGTATGGCTATTTTTGTACCTTCTTGCTGTTAAGTATGAGGCAAATTCACTTGGAGACTTGAGTTCATTATAATTCATGCCACCTGCAGCAAAGTTGATTCTCCAATATCTAATGTAGCTACCTAAAACAATCCAATGATTGTGAACAATCAAATTGATTTAGTTTAGTTCACAACACTCGTTTACCTCCTATAAGAAGATGGAGTAATAATAGTACTAAACAGATAGAGGCTTTGTGAAGATTAAATGAAATTATATATCTATATACTTAGAACAGTGCCTGCCATTTGGTAAGTGTAATATAGAATGACACTGGTATCTATGTTTCTTAGGGCTTTACCAGGCTGAAAATTTTATAACTGCCAGAAAGTTGATCATGATGAGAGCTTTAAGCTAAAAAGATAAAACTATTTAGGAAATCTAATAAGAGCCATGCTAAGACTTTGGGCAATGTTGTTGAACTGTGTTCTCCGAAAAAGATACGTTGAAGTCTTAACTCCCTGTATCTGTAAATGTGACCTTATTTGAAAATACGGTTTTTGCAGATGTTATCAAGATGAATTCATACTGGATTAGGACAGGCCCTAATTCAATGACTGGTGTCCTTATAAGAGGGAATTGTGGACACAGAGACATATAGAGAAACAGGGAAGAGGGTCATGTACAGACAAAGGAAAAGACTGGGACTACGGTGGCACAAGAAATGCCAAGGATTGCAGGCAACCACCAGAAGCTAGAAGAGGCAAGGAAATATTTTTCTATAGATCATTCAGAGGGAACAGGCCCTGTTCCCTAGCCTCCTAGCCTCCAGAACTGTAAGAAAACACATTTCTGTTGTTTTAAGCCACCCAGCTTGTGGTACTTAATATTTATTTACTTCAAATATTTTTGTAAAAAAAAAAAAAAAGTAAGTAAATAAAATGAATAAAATCTCTATTCTTAGAAGTCTACAATTCTCAATTGAAATAGTCCAGAAATATACAAACTGTCTCTTTAACTGACTAAATTATTGTATATGTTTCATTTTCTAGGTCATCTCCTCTCTTTGCTTAATCATATTTAGATAACAAAAATGGAAGATCATGGTTTACTTAAATTTCAAACGTTTCACATAATTTTTTAGGCCTGAGGGCTTACACCATCGAAATAATCAAATTTCTAAAAAGAAGGAAAATTTTATCACAGTATTTCCTAATTTGTGACAAAAAAGAAAGTAAGAAACTAAATTTTGAAAATATCACTTTTAATTTTTTTGTTTGCACTTCTATTTAAGCAGATTTATTCCTACTTTCAAATTCCTTTCTTGGTCTTAAATATCAATATAAAACTCAAAGAAGTGTCTGATTATGACTGATGATTTTAGAAAATGACATTCAAGCAGGCATTTTGTTCTTTTCTCTCGTAAAACACCTAACACGGATTGAGCAGTTCATACAACCTCAGAGCGACAGGATTACAAACCAAAAGCAAGATAAATGCAAATTTAATTACTGTAAGAAGAAAAGCAATGTCATTAATTAAAAAAAAAACTCCCAGTTGATTGATGTTAAAAGTGTCACAGTGAATCACTATTATTCAGAGACTGAAAGACTGAATATACACATGAATAATAGCCAGACTATACAAAAATAGAATTCTGACCCACAACCTGCAGCAAAAAGCCCGGGAAACCAAAACATTCTCTACAGTAAACCAGCTCAGGAAGCTATCTGTAAGTCAAATTTCTAGGAAGTCAGACCACTATCTCTAGTAACAATCTAGGAAGCTAAACAATAACCCCTGTATCAATTGGTCATTTTAGGCCAGGACTTGATTAATAACTGACATCTTCCCTAATTTTTATCTCCACTTCCAAGACCAACCAAAGAAAGCCAAATATGCACCCCTAACCAATCACATAATACCCTGTTTCTAGGTAGCCCGTCTGCAGCTTCCCCTGCCAAAGACTATTCCAATCAAAACATACCTGAAGCCTTCTCTTTTCTCTTCTACAAAACTTTCCCACTCTTCTCTCTGCCTTTGAGTCTCTGCCAGAACACCAGTGATGGTGGCTGACTCTCTTGCCCTGAATAAATAAACTTTGCTTGTTCTTAACATAAACCTTTTGAGTAAAAGAGCCAAGTAGAAGATAAATTCCTAAAAATCTAGTGACTATTTCTATGAGTTTACTCCCAATAGCTGGGTCTATGCAACAGTAAGTACTTAATATATGTAATCGTTGAATAATTTATCTACAATTCAAAACTTAAATAGCCTTTATTAATTTGTCTGTAGAGGTAATGTAGACAGCATAGGGCATATTCAATGATGAACAACAATTGAGGTGTGTGAACATGTTCATTTTGGCACAGACTGAAAACATACCAATGATTATTCTCTAAAAACAAAAAACAACTGCAACATTTTATTCTAGTACATTCAGAGTATGGAGGTAATTGATGAGTAATTACAAGTGTGTCACATATGCATTCAATCCACAGAGACAAGTCAAACAGGCAAACTACATCCTTCCCTTACCTTGGTTCAGGAGATGGCAGTGGATTCACGAGTTTATCAGATAAAGCGTTTTAAATTGAGTTCTCTTACATATAATTTTGTGTGTGTGTGTGGTACGTGGGCCTCTCACTGTTGTGGCCTCTCCCGTTGCGCAGCACAGGCTCCGGACGCGCAGGCTCAGCGGCCATGGCTCACGGGCCCAGCCGCTCTGCGGCATGTGGGATCCTCCCGGACCGGGGCACGAACCCGTGTCCCCTGCATCGGCAGGCGGACTCTCAACCACTGCGCCAGCAGGGAAGCCCTACGTATAATTTATATGATGCTTGGTTTGTTAGGTTCAAGACTAAAGTTTTAATTCCAAATTGTATTTTTCTCACTGTTACTAAAAGAATTTATATTCATTTTTTTTCCATTTAATTTTTAAGTCTTTTACCCAGCAGAATTGATTTTTTGTTTACACTCATGAAACCATCACCATAATCTAAGCCAAAATCATATCCATCACCTCCAAAAGTTTCCTCCTGCCCTCTTTATTTGTTATTCTTATTTTTGTTGATAAAAACACTTAACATCACATCTACCCTCTTAGCATCACTAGAGTTCATACTGTATAATTAAAGTACCATCAGATATTTATATAAAGAATAGTTCAGTTGTTTAAAAACTGGATTATGTCTAAGGTAAATGGATTAAAATTGTATTAGCAGATTATTCTTTAATATTAATATTATATTAGACTCCTATTTGATACAATAGAAAACACAGGGGGCAGAGTCAAGATGGTGTACTAGGAGGACACTGAATTTGCACCTCTTCACAACTAGGGCACCTACCAGGCACTGGTCGAGGACCATGGACAACTAAGGGGAGGGGAGGAACCCCCAGAGACTGGGTAGGACGTGGGGTGTGGGGGGAGTGAAGAGGGAGGAGAAGTGGAGGCGGGATGGGACTGGCGCCCCTGAGGGGTGGCTGGGGGAGGGGAAGGGATCCCACTCCCGAAGAGGGAAATTGAGGAACCATTGGGAGGGCAGAGAATCAAAAGGGAGTGTGGCCAGGTTTCCCCTGCCCACTTGGGCCCCCAGGAACCTGCTGAGATCCCGGGCCTGATCCTCTGCCCACTTAGGCCCCCTCCAGCCGTGCAGGTCCTGAGGGAGTGGGAGGGAGGGAAGGGGGAGCAAAAGTAAAGGCCAGACCTCCAGGACGGCACCCCTGAGGGGCGGCTGGGGGAGGGGAAGAGTTCCTACACCCAGTGGGACCCACCCACGGTTAGGGGTCCAGCGGCGACGGAGGAGACAGTGGGGGATACAGGGGGGAAGGAACGCAGACAAACAGAAGGGAACGTAGCTGGCTAGCGCTTTCCCTGTCCACTTAGGCACAGGGAAGCCTGTTGGGCTCCAGGCCTAAACCTCTGCCCTTGGAGCCTCCTTCCTGATAAGCAGTGCCCAAGCCCAGCCCCTTCACCCCCACCCAGGGCCCCACCTCTACACTCGGAGACCCCCTCCAATGTGCTGGGCCCAAACCCCACACACACACCCTCACCCAGGGCCCTACCTCCAAACTCCAAAACTCCACACTCCAGACGCCCTGCTTTCCACGTGCTGCATCTCCCCTTCCGTGAAGGTCCTAAGCAGAGGCCCCACCCCACGTTTGAATGTCGCCGAAACTAGGCCCTGCCCCCCAAGACCTTTTCAGGCTGCAGTGGGCTCAGAGCCTAGGTCCTGCCCCATGCTCAAACACCACCCCCACACCTGCCTAGGTCCCACCCCACCCTAAACCCAGCCCCTGCCTAAGTTCCACCCCCACCTAAACTCCGCCCCCATAGCCAGGGATTTTTTTTTTTTTTCCTCTTTTACATTGGGGTTCTGTTTTACCTTGTTGATTCATTTATATTTTTATTTTTCCTAATAAATCTTTTATTTTTCTAATTTTATTTTATTCTTTATACTTTGTTACTGTTCTCTCCTTTTGGCTTGTTCCCTCCCCATGTTTTTTTTTTTCTTTTTTCTGTTGTGGTTTTATTTTACCTTGTTGCAGTTGTTTCAGTTACAGTTTTATTTTTCCTGATATACTTTTTATCTTTCTAATTTTATATTGCTTTTATTCTTTGATATTGAACTGCTCCTTGTTTTCTTTCTTTCTTCGTTTTATTTATTTATTTTTTTTAACTGCACCACAAAGCTCATGGGATCTTGGTTCCTAGGCTGGAAGTAGGGCCCAAGCTCCTGTGGTCAGAGCTCTGAGTCCAAACAGCTGGACTAACAGAAAACCTCAGACCTCAGGGAATATCATTTGGAGTGAGGCCTCCTGGAGGCCCTCATCTCAGCACCAAGACCCAGTTCTACCCAACTGCCTGCAAACTCCAGTGCTGGACGTCTCAGGCCAAACAACCAGTAAGACAGAAATACAGAACCATCCATAAAAAAAAAAAAAGGGCTTCCCTGGTGGCGCAGTGGTTGAGAGTCCACCTGCCGATGCAGGGGACACGGGTCCGTGCCCCGGTCCGGGAAGACCCCACATGCCGTGGAACAACTAAGCCCGTGCACCACAACTACTGAGCCCACATGCCACAACTCCTGAGCCCGTGTGCCTAGAGCCTATATTCCGCAAAAAGAAAAGCTACCGCAGTGAGAAGCCCGCGCACCACAACAAAGAGTAGCCCCCACTCGCAGCAACTAGAGAAAATCCCTCACACGGCAACAAAGACCCAACGCAGCCAAAAATAAAATAAATAAATAAATTTATTAAAAAGAAAAAAATCTTCAAACAAACAAAAGCCCAGGTCCAAATGGCCTCACAGGCAAACTCTATCAGACATTTAGAGAAGAGCTAACACCTATCCTTCTCAAACTCTTCCAAAAATAGCAGAGGGAGGAACACTCCCAAACTCATTCCACGAGGCCACCACCACCCTGATACCAAAACTAAAGATGTCACAAAAAAAGAAAACTACAGACCAATATCACGATGAACATAGATACAAAAATCCTCAACAAAATACTAGCAAACAGAATCCATCAGCACATTAAAAGGATCACACACCATGATCAAGTGGGGTTTATCCCAGGAATGCAAGGATTCTTCAATATACGCAAATCAATCAATGTGATACACCATATTAACAAACTGAAGGAGAAAAACCAGACGATCATCTCAACAGATGCAAAAAAGCTTTCGACAAAATTCAACACCCATTTATGATAAAAACTCTCCAGAAAGTAGGCATAGAGGGAACCTACCTCAACATAATAAAGGCCATATATGACAAACCCACAGCCAACATTGTTCTCAAAGGTGAAAAACTGAAACCATTTCCTCTAAGAACACGAACAAGACAAGGTTACCCACTCTCACCACTATTATTCAACATAGTTTTGGAAGTTTTAGCCATGACAATCAGAGAAGAAAAAGAAATAAAAGGAATCTAAATCGGAAAAGAAGTAAAACTGTGACTGTTTGCAGATGACATATATAGAGAATCCTAAAGATGCTACCAGAAAACTACTAGATCTAATCAATGAATTTGGTAGAGTAGTAGGATAAAAAATTAATGCACAGAAATCGCTTTCATTCCTATACACTAATGATGAAAAATCTGAAAGAGAAATTAAGGAAACACTCCCATTGATCACTGCAACAAAAAGAATAAAATACCTAGGAATAAACCTACCTAAGGAGACAAAAGACCTGTATGCAGAAAACTATAATACACTGAGGAAAGAAATTAAAGATGATACAAACGGATGGAGGGATATACTATGTTCTTGGATTGGAAGAATCAACATTGTGAAAATGACTATACTACCCAAAGCAATCTACAGATTCAATGTAATCCCTATCAAAGTACCAATGGCATTCTTCACAGAACTACAACAAAAAATTTCACAATTTGTATGGAAACACAAAAGACCCCGAATAGCCAAATCTTCAGAAAGAAAAATGGAGCTGGAGGAATAAGGCTCCTGGACTTCACATTACACCACAAAGCTACAGTAATCAAGACAGTATGGTACTGGCACAAAAGCAGACATATAGATCAATGGAACAAGATAGAAAGTCCAGAGATAAACCCATGCACATACGGTCACATTATCTTTGATAAAGGAGGCAAGAGTATACAATGGAGAAAAGACAGCCTCTTCAATAAGTGGTGCTGGGAAAACTGGACAGCTACATGTAAAAGAATGAAATTAAAATACTTCCTAACACCATACACAAAAATAAACTCAAAATGGATTAAAGACCTAAATGGAAGGCCAGACACTATAAAACTCTTAGAGGAAAACATAGGCAGAACACTCTGTGACATAAATCACAGCAAGATCCTTTTTGACCCACCTCCTAGAGAAATGGAAATAAAAACAAAAGTAAACAAATGGGACCTAATGAAACTTAAAAGCTTTTGCACAGCAAAGGAAACCATAAACAAGACGAAAAGACACCCTCAGAATGGGAGAAAATATTTGCAAATGAAGCCACTGACAAAGGATTAATCTCCAAAGTATACAAACAGCTCACGCAGCTCAATATCCAAAAAACAAACAACCCGATCCAAAAATGGGTGGAAGACCTAAATAGACATTTATCCAAAGAAGATATACAGATTGCGAACAAACACATGAAAAGATATTCAATATCACTAATCATTAGAGAAACGCAAATCAAAAGTACAATGAGGTATCACCTCACACTGGTCAGAATGGCCATCATCAAAAAAATCTACAAACAATAAATGCTGGAGAGGGTGTGGAGAAAAGGGAACCCTCTTGCACTATTGGCAGGAATGTAAATTGATACAGCCGCTATGGAGAACAGTATGGAGGTTCCTTAAAAAACTAAAAATAGAACTACCATATGACCCAGCAATCCCACTACTGGGCATATACCCTGAGAAAACCATAATTCAAAAACAGTCATGTACCACAATGTTCATTGCAGCACTATTTACAATAGGCAGGACATGGAAGCAACCTAAGTGCCCTTCAACAGATGAATGGATAAAGAAGATGTGGCACATATATACAATGGAATATTACTCAGCCATTAAAAAGAAACGAAATTGAGTTTTTGTAGTTAGGTGGATGGACCTCGAGTCTGTCATACAGAGTGAAGTAAGTCAGAAAAAGAAAAACAAATACCGTATGCTAACACATATATATGGAATGTGAAAAAAAAAAAAAAGGTTCTGAAGAACCTAGGGGCAGGACAGGAATAAAGACACGGGAGTAGAGAATTGTTTTGAGGACACGGGGAGGGGGAAGGGTAAGCTGGGACAAAGTGAGAGAGTGGCACTGACATATATACACTACCATATGTAAAATAGAGAGCTAGTGGGAAGCAGCCACATAGCACAGGGAGATAAGCTCTGTGCTTTGTGACCACCTAGAGGGGTGGGATAGGGAGGGTGGGAGGGAGACCCAAGAGGGAGGAGATATGGGGATATATGCATGCATATAGCTGATTCACTTTGTTAAACAGCAGAAACTAATACAACACTGTAAAGCAATTATACTCCAATAAAGATGTTACCAAAAAAAAATAGAAAACACAGTATAACCTGGGTCTAGATTCTAGCTCTGCCTTTGTCTTAACTGGCTGAGACTAGGATAAATGTATAATATTTTTTGGACATGTTTCACTACCATAAAATGAATTGGATTAAATGATATCCAAGATTTCTCTGTGCTCTTGCACTAGCATTTTTTAAATGATTTGAAATTTTGCTTCAAACCATACTCTGTACTTACTATGAATATTATAACTGGAAAGGGCAATGTTGAGCAAGTGGATCTTAACAGAGTCAGTACTGGATTACTCAGCATCTTATTACCTGGCTTTTAAATTTTATACACCCTGCTCTTTTCTCTATCTGCCTCTGGCATTTCATAATGTTTCTCTTTCTAAGGCTGCCTTTGTTACTTCAAATTTCTCAGTCTAGTGCTACGGTAAGCGGTATGGGAACCAGTAGCCACATGTGGCTATTCACCACTTGAAATGCAGCTAGTGCTACTGAAAACAGAAAACTTATTTTAATTAATTTAAACTTAAATTCAGTTATCGGAAAAACTGTTGGAACAACTTAGGTATGTGAATATACTTTTTCAACTGTAAATTGTATGACATCTAAATATCAAACACGTATTTCTGATAAAAATGTAATGTCTGAATTGAGATGGTAAGTGAAAGATAAATGCCAGATGCAAAGACTTAGTATTTAAAAAAAGTTAAATATCTCATTAACAAATTTATATTGATTATATAGAGAAATGATACTATTTGGGACATATTAAGCTAAATATCAAAATTGAGTTCTCTTGGGGGCTTCCCTGGTGGCGCAGTGGTTGACAGTCCACCTGCCGATGCAGGGGTCGCGGGTTGGTGTCCCGGTCCGGGAAGATCCCACGTGCCGCGGTGCGGCTGGGCCCGTGAGCCATGGCCGCTGAGCCTGCGCGTCCGGAGCCTGTGCTCCACAACGGGAGAGGCCACAACAGTGAAAGGCCCAAGAAACAAAATTGAGTTCTCTTCTTTTTACTTCTTTTAATGTAACTATTGAAATATTTAATATTTTTTAGTTGGTTTGAATTTTATTTCTATGAGACAGTGCTTGTCTAACATATTAAAGACTCCTCCTCAACTCTGGATAATTGATTTGCCTTTTCTAGGCTCAGCCTGCTGTCACTTTTCAAGTCCTTGAGCATTACCAGGAAACTTTCCAACTCCCAGCATTTCCCTCAGTCTCTCTCCTTCAGCCTTCATTAAAGGAAAGTCAAAATCCATGACGGTACGTATAAAATTCTCTATGCTATTCCTTTAATATTTGTTAAGGCTCTGAATATAAATTCCATAAGCCAACTTAAGCTATGATAAGTAGAAGAGACATGGCTATTACAAAGACACGAAAGTGTTTTGTAGAATAAAACTTCAATTTCTTCTGTCAAATGAATAAACGAATTAATGAAAACATATTAAGAGTAATTATTGGTGGAGCTTTTAATGTTTGAGTAAATCAAAGTAATTACTTGTCTTTTAAATTTCAGTTTTCCATGCTGCTTAGTTCTCATTTTAAAAAATAGCAAGGACAATCAAGGGGACTAAAAGATAAATCAGGTAATCATATGCTATTTATTATCCACTGAATTGTTATCTGATAATACCAGAAGGGCTCTGATAGTAATTATAGTGCCTATTTATCTCTTTTTAGAAATACGTCTGACTACAAAAAATTGAGTTATTTAAACTCAGTTCAAAGCTTAGGTGAACAAGGCCTTTCATACCTGCTTTTTATTATAGTGCTAATGTTTTAGAATTACTAACTCCCTTTTATCAAACAAAGCTCTGAAAACAACAACTTTAATGATTGCTTTAAAAATCAGCAGCTCATTCAAAAAAAAAATGCTCACAATTGCCAGGAAATAAACCATTTAGGAGTTTTAGGCTAAGATTATTTTTCTGTTTAATTAATTCAACAGATATTCACTGAATGCCACCTGTGTGAGGCAAAACTCTAAGAAGAGAAGATACACAAATAAAACACAATCCTTGATCTTGAAGGCTAAGAGTTTAGTGACGAGGATGGGTTATTGTGTACTTGGGGGAATTATAAAGACAAAAAAAAAATATTTTTTCTCCTGTGCTGTGTTTTGCCTTTCCACAAACTCAAAGAATCACCTTTCCCCATATTTATTAGCATTAAGTCCCTCAAAAGTCCAAATACTCCAAACACTAGCTAACTCCAAATCCTTACCCCGGTAAATAATAATCCTTTGCTATGGGCCCACTGCTGGAGGAGTAAAGCTGGATGCTCCCAGAAGGGCAGGAAAAGATGTTGGGCTTTGAGGCACAAGAGGGAAAGAATGGAGGAATCAAAATATCATTTCAACGCTATGCTTCCTAACATGGCAGCATCTCTGAATAAGATTAGCTACTTCCACCCCACATCAATCATATAGATTCTAGAGAGAGAAGACTGGGGAAGTGGGTAGGAGAAGTATTGACATAAGTAGGGTAGGTAGAAGAAATGAAGGAATAGTGTAAGCACTTCCCCTCCCCACCACATAGGCAGAGACTGAAGTGAACTTCCTGCCTGGCCCAAGAGCTGGTAGGATTGAGCCTGATAGTACTGATTTAGAGAAACGGAGCCATGTGATGGTGCTAACATCTGAGGCTGAGAGGAAAATTCATATTGTCACAGGCTGATAACCAAGGCTGATGGTCAGCTAGTAGGCATTGGTATGGGCTGTTAATAAATAGCTGAATAAACAGCTGCTGTGCAAAGCCCAACGAGTTTTCTACTGCTTCAGTTACCCTGGTTCAGGTTCCACTTCTCTAGGATCCTTTTCTCAATCCAGCAACTAAAGAGGCAATACTTGGCACATCAGGAGCCCCAGGACCCCACTCCAACATTAAAGCAGTCATCCTTTGATTGGACTGTGCACGTCCATTCATGGTGTTAATATTGTGACATCTGCCCTGTTAAAACCCATCAAATTTGCCAAAAATTGGGTTACCAAAAATTTTTTAGACAATTTAAAAAAAAAGTAAGTCTACTACTTTATTATTTAAACATGAGAAACAGTATAGATTACTTCCCTCACTTTGAATACTGCCTGCTCAAAATTATTTCCATTTTTCCCTTTTGTGTTTAAATTACATTGAAGTTTATGGAAAAGCTATATACTTAAAAGAAATATAATAACTAAATGCTATCATTAGTGAGTTAATAGCATCAACTGATCCACCACATTGTTGCTACATTATGGGTTTTGTTTGTTTCTGTTTTACTATTTTGTTTTCTAAGGTACACCATTATGTGTAGTGGGAGAATATTTTTGATATATTAACCAATTTATCCCTCTAATCTCTTTTATTATTACTATTTTTATTATTTTTTATCATGAGGCCCTCCCCCTACTAAAACTAACCATTGAAAGTGGAAAACGTGGAGTTCCAATATGGTGTGCGTACAGAGAATATTCAAAATCTAGCTTGGGTGTCAAAATAGACTCTTAAAGCTTAAAGCAGAGACAATAATCTTGAAAGTTAATTTCTCATTTGTAAGAGCTGGGTATTTTGGGACTCAAAAGGCTAAGTCTTGATGGGAGCAGAGCATGAATATCATGCCAAATACAACATTTTATGAGCAATAACAAAAGAATCACATCTCCCAAATCTGCAAGCTGGGCAAGGAGAGAAAAGAAGAGATTGGACCAAGGAGAGGGATTTGTGGTCAGAGGACCAGACCTGAAAATCCCGATAGTCAACAGTGAGAACTGTCAAGTCTACACATGAGATTTGCCAAGGAGCTCCTGTGGCAGACTCAGAAGCCCATCCCATCACCCTGCCAATGAGTATAGCACACCATCCCAGGTGAGAACATAAGAATTCTTGTACTTCTAAGTGCCGTGTATCATCAGCTGATCAGCTGAACAGTAATGATGTCTGACCCTACCCTGTGGGAATCACCAATATCATCAATCTCCCTGTTAATCTCCCAGAAAATTATTGAATCTTCTCACTCCCACTCGTGCACCTCTTGCCAAACAGAGAGCCTGGATACCTAGAAGGCCAGTGATAGTACGAAAGAGGACTAGTGATGTGGAAAGGAAAACCTTCAGCACCCTTACTTTGTAGGGGACAGAAGGGAATTAGTTCACAATTCTAACCTTCATTTGAATACAGACCAATTACATACAATTTTCTGCTTTAATACTGAATACTTAAAAATAACTGAACTTTCAGTGAAAATATCTTCCAATGCCTAAGTTTACCTCATAAATGAAAGGTTTCCTAATAAATAAAAAAATAAAGAAGTGACCAGATACTGGGTTAGAATCTTACCTCTCCTCGATATACCTTGGTAATGTTCTGGCCTTTAAATAAAATTCTATCTTTGGTTTCTTATTAATCTCTTTCTCATTAAAATATGGAGATAAAATTATTCAAAGTTTTTTTAGTGTGTTTTAAACATTGGGCAACATCCATCTCATTTTTTAAAATTACAGTCACCCTTTTGTTCAACAAGGTAATATGAAAAAAAATAACCCTGCCTTTTAGGGTTTTATTTTATGATTTATTTATTTATTGTCAAAAGGCACATCCTCATCATCTCTCAGCAGGCCTGAAAGGGACCAGATGTTTCCTATCATGCGTTTCCTCTCAATTCTTCAGTTCATTTTTGACAGGCTGAAATTGGAGTATTTATCACTGTTGGTGTTGTGCTTAGTAATTGCTATTTGTCAAACTCACAGAAATATCTTTTAAAGAGAGCTAGCATCATCTAGACTAGGGCTATCTAATTTGACTCTCATGACAACTTGTAGTCAAAATCTCAATCAAATAGGTGTATTGAATAAACTTTCACTTTCCACGACATACGCATGTTCAAATTAGCTGTTCAGACTGATTTGAATTTTCAACATTTAAGATGTCTTAGAAAGGATTTAAGGCAGTTTCCAAGTATAATTGAAAACAATAATAAAGTATAAGTAAAGATAAAGGCATTTTTAAAGAGGTAAAATCCTTTAATCTGGAAAGTATGCAATACTATTGCTAATATCATTATAATGAAATGGTCATACTTGTAACTCATATTTTAATGTATTTTATACTTTAATAAGAACTCATAAATTTAACCCTTATCCCATAATTCTCTCAGGACAATCTGATGAGTTAGACAGAATGGACATTATTAGTCATATTTTCTCAACGAAAAAAGAGAGGCAAAGAAAGATTAAGGGATCTAGCTAGGTTCACACTAAGAAAAGCTTCTTTAATTTTATTCTAATTGACATTTATATTTATTAAAATGAGTGGTAGTCTCTGATTTGAAACAAATCATGTTATTCACATATATACCACAAGCCCAGAGAGATGGACACAGGAGTGGGACACCTCACAGTGCTGAGAAATCAGATGATGTCACATTCCTGATATACTCTTACAGCACCTGCTTCCGTAAACACTCTGTAATTGAGGTCCTGGCATATTTTTATACAAGTTGTGTCTAAATTTCTCATTACCAGGATGGCACACCTCTATTTTTAGCAGGAAATATGATGGAGGGCTGATCTTGGACTGAATTTTATTTTGCTCCAAATAGTAGTTTTTAAATCAAATCAATTATCCCGTTAGTGGTGTTTATTTTTAACCATCAGGTCCTATTCCTTCCAAGTCTGCCTAAAAAGGTAAATCTTAAAATGAACAGGAATCTTCCCTTGGTTTTTGATTGCAAGAATTCCTTGAGGTATAAGGACATGGCAAGATCAGGTAGGTCATGTCTTTGCATGTATTCCTAGATGAAAACACTAGGTTAACCTGGGCAGTTTAGATTCTCTCTGAGTTGATGAAAATCCAATGTTTGACCCATATTAATAAAGCTTTTTTTTTTTTTGCGGTACTCGGGCCTCTCACTGTTGTGGCCTCTCCCGTTGCGGAGCACAGGCTCCGGACGCGCAGGCTCAGCGGCCATGGCTCACGGGCCCAGCCGCACCGCGGCACGTGGGATCTTCCCGGACCGGGGCACGAACCCGTGTCCCCTGCATCGGCAGGCGGACTCTCAACCACTGCGCCACCTGGGAAGCCCTGATAAAGCTTTTAATTCTACAAAACATCCCCAATTCTCTTACCCAGGCTTTACCTTCTCATGTTCCATGAAGGCAGGGATCTTGTCAATCTTGTTTATTGTTTTATCCTCAGGACCTATAACAATTCCTGACATGTAGCAGGTGCTAAATGATATGTGTTGAATGAAAAACCCCTGAATTTGAGAAAATATGCCCTCCAACTAAATAATTCATCTGCCAAGTAGACTCAGTCATGTATCCTCATTAAAATGTTAGGCATTTTAACATCCTGGTTATTAGGAGAGCAATTATGACAGCAAAATTACATATTGTCAAAAAGAGCTAGTAAAGGAGTCTAATAGGTATAACCAGAGAAGAAAAAAAAAGAGCCTTGGGTTGGGGTGGAAGGGGAGGAAGCATACGTATGCCTTGAATACAGGGTAAAAAAAATGAAGGAAGGAATTAACAACTGTGATGAGTGCTGATGAGAGGAGAGTGTCCATGGCCTTTGACAATATGGAGATTGAGTCAGAGACCAGATTGGAGGATTGAAGAGTGAATGGGAGATGAGGAAATAAATCCGTCATATGTAAACCCTTGTTTTTTAAGAAGCTTAGAAATTCAGGGTAGCAGAAAAATGGTACAGTAACTGCAAGAAGATGCAGGGTCAAGAGAAGCTTTATTAGTGAAAAATATTAGAGATCAGTTGAACGTTAATAGGAAGAGTTGACTAAAGAAGGATAGATTGAGAACTCAGGAGAAAGGGGTATAGTACTGAAAAGAGGTTCTTGAGAAGATGAGAGACAATGGGACAAAGGACACAAATGGGCTCATTAGCTTTTGCTACCAGCACTGACACTTAATAAGAGATGGGAACTTGGAGAAGACTGATTTAGTTCAAGTAAGTTTACAGATTTGCCGATGGGAAAAGAAGGAAATTCCTATTTGATGATGTCTATGCTTACAATGACAGATGAGGAGTGTTATCAGCTGAAATGAGAGTGGTATAAAATTTAAGGGGCGCAGGAAAGTATGAAATAGTCGTTGAGGAGACATGCTCTTATTATTATTATTTTTTTATCTCTACATTTAGAGGTAACTGTTGGTGGAGACTTCCACAACAGATTTGGTAGCAGATCATATGACTCCCTTTTTTGAGGAAATATGACATTAGAGAAAATTCCCCTGTGAGATACATTTTTAGAGATAAAGATCTTATTTAAGTACATGTTTCCCAAGTCATTTTTTTTTCATAACAGATCTTGAGGAAATATTTCTACTTCTTTAATAAGCAGTTTCCAAATTCTCTTGTGCTTTAACACGGAACCTTACTATCTCAGAATCCATCAATATATATTATTAGACTGAGGAAATCAGGCCTGAGAGCACTAAAATGATCTGAGTAGGGTTCGAACTGTTGTATGCTATATTGTTACCTATTATTTTGTAAAGGATTATTTGTAACTCCAACTCAGGTACCTTAGATAATGTTTCCCTATTTTTCATGAACTATGATACTGTAGATAAGTTTAAACATTTCTAAATCCTTTATATTCCAGCTACATGGGAACTAAGTCTTGTCCCTCAATTATTCTTCCCTAAATTGTATCATTTCCCTCTCAGCTTTAATGTTCTTCATGATCTCTGCCTGTTCATGGTTAACCTGTCATAGTTCGATGCAAATATCACCTATAGTATAAAATAATCTTTGAATACACTGGTACACACTGGCTTCTCTAAATCATTGATTATATCTCTTTTATTGCCATTACTTCCTTCTGACATTTCATTATAGTTTACTATGGAGACTTCTCAGCAATCCTAGTAGATTATGGGTTTGTTGAAGATAAGAATATCACTTATCCTTCTGTCTGTTGTCTTTGTATCCTTCACAGCACAAGCAAAGTTAGTGACTTTTATATGTTAGTGACGTGTACCAAATATGCAAATGTTTTTTGAATGAGTGAATTAGCTTCCTGGTGATACAGATTTTAGGGACTCACTTGACTGAATTTACCTTTTACAACTAGTACTCTTGTGATATTTTAAACACATCAATACAGGAAATATAAAACCCACTTATTCTATTTATTGTTTCCTATTTCTGAAAATGAAGTGTACTGATGTCTTCATGGTATTTGTATATGACTATAAAAATTGATTTCTCTCTCTGAAGAGGTGAATAAGTTGAATGAACAACTGTTTCTAAGGAACATCAATTCCAGGCCTCCTACTGACTATCTGAATAAACAAGGAAAATAGAATCTGTAAACCCAACAGCTTATAACTGGGCAGTATATCTGTATGTAGTAATCATTAATATGCTCTTTCAATATTTTAAGGCTAGAGGACACAATATCGTAAAAATAAATATGGATTAGTTTCCAAGTCACTACCCATTTCCTTAAGTACTCATTACTGCATTCAGGCAGGGAGTGGAAGAGGTGATACCATGATGCATTGTATAGAGAGAAGTAAACATATTCTTAGATATATATTATGTAAAGTCAAAATTTTGATTTTTAAAAGCCATAATATTTTTCCAGTTTTATTTAGATATAATTGACATAAAACATTGTATAAGTTTAAGGTGTACAACATAATGATTAATATATGCATATACTGTGAAATGATTACCACTATAAGTTTAGTGAACATCCATCACCTAACATAGTTACAGACTTTTTTCCCCCTTGGGATGAAAACTTTTAAGATCTACTCTCTTAGCAACTTTCGAATATACACTACAGTCTTGTTAACTATTGTACATTATATCTTCAGAATTTATTTATCTTATAATTGAAGGCTGTACCTCTGACCACCTTCACCTAATGCCCCCATGCTGCACTCTCTGCCTCTGGAAACCACAAATCTGATCTCTGTTTCTATGAGTTTTCTATGAGTTTCTATGAGGTTTTTTTAGATTCCACATATAAGTAAAATCATACAGTATTTGTCTTTCTCTAATAAGTCACTTAGCATAAAGCTCTCCAGGTCCATCTGTGCTGTCACAAATGGCAAGATCATATTTTTTATGGCTGAACAGTGTTCCATTGCATACGTATGGATATGTATGTAGGTGTATAGTTGTCATTGAATTCACAACATTTTGGGCCATTATTTCTTCAAATTTTTTTCTGTCCCCTCCCTCTCCTATCCTACATGGACTCAAATTACATGTATATCAGACTACTGTAAGTTGTTCCACGGCTCACGGATGATATTTTCATCTTTTTAAGTATTTTTTTCTGTCTGTGTTTCATTTTACATAGTTTCAAATGCTAGTTTCCAAATTCACTAATCTTGTCTTTTAAAACATTTTAATTACCGTTATCCCTATTCAGTGTATTTTTCATCTCAGACATTATAATTTTCATCTCTAGAGGTTTGATTTTAGTCTTTTTTATCTTTCTTATTTCTATTTAACATTTCAAACTCTCCTCTAGTTTTCTGAATGTTTAAAATATAGTTACAATTGTTTTAATTTAATGTCTTTATCGGCCCATGATAACATTTGGTAGTTCTGTGTCCACTTTGATTTTTCTCATTATGTGTTGTATTTTCCAGCTTCTTTGCATGTCTGGTCATTTTTCATTGGCTGCCAAACGCAAATTTTACCTTGTTGGAAGCTAAATATTCTCATTACAATTCTTGAGCTTTGTTCTGGAATAAAGTTAAATTCGTCGGAAACAGTTTGTTATTTTTAGTTTTGCTTTTCAGAAGATATTAGACAGGAGCAGCCTTTTAGACTTAATATCCCCACTACTCAGGCAAAGCCTTCTGAGTACTCTTTGTAAAGTCCCATGAATTACGAGGCTTCCCAGTCTGGTTGATGAGAAAAGGCATTCATTCTCCATCCTGTGTGAGCCTCAGGTGATGTTTCCTGTAATCCTTTCAGGCAAATCATCCCCAGCTGTGCTATCCTCCCATTCAGGAGTGCTGATCAGTGCTCTGCAGTACTCAGGGAAGGCCTCTGCAGATGTTTGGGGTTCTCTCTATGCACAGCTCTCTTCTCTGTGGTGCTCTGCCCTGTGAATTCTGGCCACCTTGTTCTCAAACTCTCAGCTCCATCTCATCTATTGGTATCACCTGATTTCCTCTTCCCTGCACCAGCCTGGAATCTCTTTGAAGCCGGGTAATTGTAGGGCTCATTTGCTTCCCATCTTCGCAGGGATCATTATCTTCATTTTCTGATGTCCAATATCTTGGAGGCTGTTTTTTCATTTGTTTCATCTGGATTTAGTTCTTTGGAGGGTAAATCTCGGTGAGAAGTTGAAGTCCTAAGAGTCTTCTCTTCTTGAGACACCCTCTTCATTTGTCTTCCTTAGAATTTATATATTCTGCTTTTACCTGTTTCCTCTGGCTGTTTCTTCTCCGTCTTTCAATTTTGGAGCCCCTAAAGCATTAGTGTAGCCTTTTATTGTTCCTTGCAATCTAATACAAGACACTATATACTGAATACTTACTTTTAGCTAGGCACTCTTCTAAGTGCTTTACATTTATAACTACAGTTAATCCTTGCAAAAATCCTAAAACCAATGTATACTTATTAGCCCCAAATTAACCTTGACTAATTTTATATAGCTTGTAAATGGTGGAGTCAAGATTTGAATCTAGATTTTCTGGTTTCAGTGGTCATGTTTTTAACAACTATACTCCATGGCTTTGTTTTGCATTATTCTTTCTTTCCAGGTGGTTTCACCCATGTGCATTATTTCAGTTACCATTTATATGCTAGTGGCTCTCAAAACCTGGACTTCTCAATCTGATCTGTCCTTCAACCTTTCAAGTTCTGTTTCTGACCAGTTCTGATACAAATGATCCATATTATTCAAAGATGTTCTTGCCTGAATGTAAGTAATTGAAACTTTCCATGATCCCCAGCTGGTTGAATCTGTGGAGGTGAAATTGATGATATGGAGGAACCACATACACAGAAGGCTGACTATAAATCTACTTGGATTTTTGACAATGTGGAGGGTCAGCACCCCTAACCCTGGTGTTGTTCAAGGGTCAGCTATAATTTCCCTTAATAATATAATAAGATTTTTCTTTTTAAGGAAAATTTTCATCTATTACAGTAGATACTTAATAAATCTTAATTCTCTGTTCCTTACCACTTTGCCTCATCACTTTCATGAGGATATTGTCCAAATACTAAATGAGAGAAGACAGTCAAACATTGTACACAGATATTACTTAAAGGCAATTTGATAGAAAACACTTCCGAAGAACCAGAGATTCTTCAAATAAACTACATTTTTAATTAAAAAATGTTAACATCTTCAATATATGTATCCTATTTTATGATATTGCTATATCATAAAATACAAAGCTATATCATTGCTATATTTTCAAGTTTTAATTTTTTATCTCTTTGATTTAGTAGTTAAGTACGTATGTCTGTGCTAAATCTAACATGTGCTAACATGTGCTAACATTAGGGTTATAGTTCAAGTTTGTTATAAAATAAAATGCTATGTGTATTAGACTGCTAGGGTTGCCACAACACTAGACCACAGACTGAATGTCTTAAACAACAGAAATTAATCTTCTCACAGTCTGGAGCTTAAAAGTCCAAGATCAAGGTTCTGGAAAAGCCAGTTTCTGGTGAGACCTTTCTTCCTGGCTTGCAAATGGCTGCATTCTTTCTCTGTCCTCACATGGCTTTTTCTCTGCGCATGTGTACATGGGAAGACAGAGAGAGATCTCTACTGTTTCTTCCTCTTCTTATCAGGACACCAGTTTTATGGGACTAAGGTCCCACCCTTACGACCTCATGTAATTTTAATTACCTCCTTAAAGACCCTATCTCCAAATACAGTCACATTGAGGTGTAAGGCTTCAGTATATAAATTTGGGGGGTACACAATTCAGTCCATAACAGTATATAGTTGACCCCTGAACAATGCAGGAGTTTGGGGCACCAACCCCTGGCAAAGTAAAAAATCCAAGTATAACTTTACAGTTGGCCCTTTGTCATTCCACATTCACAGATTCAACCAACCACAGATCGTGTGATACTATAGTACATATTTATGGAAAAAAAATCCAAGTATGAGTGGAACCTCACAGTTCAAACACATGTCGAACAAGGGTCAACTGTTTTCATATAAAGACAAGGGAGTCCTGAATATTAAGCATCTCAGGGCAAAAAAAAACAAAATCAAAAACAAAATCAAAAAATAACCCTTGGAATTGTAAATACATTCAAAGTGCAAGAAATTTAATTAGTATATATATAATGTATATGTAAATAATATCTAATGACTACATTTAAGAGAAAGTGATGAGATTAATTTAGCTTACTATATGAAGTATTTGGTTTATAATTCTGTGTCTGAATTAAGATTATACACTTTAAACTTTAAAAGGCTGAGTTTGTTATAGCTTTTTAAAAAGCTGCACATTTGTAATATATTGAGTTATATATTCTGTGAAGATCTTACAAATCTTTAAGCCACTTGATCCTTTAATAACTGGAATTTTGTCATTAATTTTGCACTTGAGAAAAGGGTAGAACTGATTTAATCAAGGCATAATTATAGTACTTTGAAATATAATTTTATTCTTTTACTGAAGGGATGTGTTCACATTTTTATTTTTTAAATTTGACATGAAGTCTCTTAATGACATGAAAGTTTCATGTTTTCTTTTTTTCTTATCTTCCTCTAATTTTAGAGTTTTTTCCCTTCTACTTCTCCATCGCCTCTATTCCACACTATTCTCTCTTCTTTATTCATTGAACTTTCTTTTTATACATCCAACAAATTGTATTATATTTGAATATAATTTTGATTTTTAAGGGGTATGCTTTCGCTTCTGTAATGGATAGGATTGCTAGCATGCCTTAGAGATTGATCTGCCTGGTATTTTTAACTGTCTTATTGAAAATATAATATTCATGATCTCCTGAGACTGTTGTAGTCATTGGCAACAATGTCTGCATGTTATCTACATTCTCTGCCTTATCAACTCTGAAACGGCTGTTTACCTGATTTTGATAGCTACTTTAAAAGACCATTCTCAGGAAATATTTCCTAACCATGGTAACCATAATGCACAAATACACACAGTTACTCTTGTATAAAAATGTGGTATACAGAGATTGTTGGCAATGTTAAGACCACCCAGTTCGGGGTGGATTTGGAGAAAATGTCATGATTCACCCAGAATATAAAGGATTAATGGAAGCTATGATGAGTAAATTAGAAAGGAAATTTTTTATTTTATCCCAGAATATAACAGGAACCATTCTGGATGGCTAGCATTCTCTTCTAGCTGCAAGTGGCCACTGTTACTTCTTATTCTATGTGTCTGTCACTTTTCTATTAGCAACTTTGGAATTTTATATTGAGCAATACATTATATCCCCATCATTTCACTTCTGGACCCAAAAGGTAAAAATATCCCAGTTTCTCTAGGCAACCATCATAGCCTAAACTCTCCCTCTTCCATAAAACACACGGACCTGAGTGTTTTCATTTATTCATTCAACAAATGTTTACTGAGCCAGGCATTGCACAAAAGCTGCAAAAGCCAGTATGATCCCTGCCCTCTTCTAGTCTTCTCTACTGGAGGAAACAGATATTAATCGAGTAATCACACAAACTAATGGCTAATTTCAACTTCTACAATGTTGCAAAACAGGTACACAGTGCTAGAAAATCTTTAAAGTGAGGAACTGACCTCAAACGGAAGGTCAGTGAAGTCTTCCCTGTGGAAGGACCGCCTGACCCGAGATCTAAAGGATGAGTGGCAAATAAGAGGTAAAAGATGGGGAGAAAAGCACTTTTGCTCAAGGTATCAGTTTGGTATCTTGATGCAGCATGGCAAGTATAAAGGAATAAAATCACTCACGTGGCTGCAGTATAGCACGAAGGAGAGCAGGGTGTGAAATCAGATTGAAGAGGGAGCTGGAAGCCAGCTTTCACTTTATGAAGGGAAGATACAGAGTAAGAGTTGCTTTTTGAAAAGGTGACTCTGGGAGACTGTGGCATATTTTATAGTTGTTTTTTCTGGAACTGCATTTCTTTGGATGATTAGTCGAATGAAGAAAGGGAGGCTTCCTTTATTATCTCATGTTAGTACTTCATAATCACCCTAGTTTATCCCAGTGTGTATACTAAGATTCAATGCCTCAAAAAATGCGAAGAAGAAAATGGAAGCATATTGGAAACCTTTGTCCCACCATTAACTTCAGCCCTTTGATAATTTCAGTTTGGAATTTTGGATATTTCTAGGCCTCTGTGAAGAGTTGGTCTGCCCAAAATGATTATACAGCAGAGTGTCATAGAATAAACCAAAGAGTTGCAGTCTGGTTTAAAAATGGTCAACAAACATACATCTAATCTGTAATAAGAAAGACATGAAAAATCCAAAACTTAAAACCAAGCCAAATAGCCAGAAGGTGGAAAGCTTTTAAAATAAAAACATCTCACTTCATTTCCAAGATAACTGATTAAAAACTCTAAAAGTGATATTTTCTAACAAATGGTTATTAAACATGAGGACAAAGTTAATGTATTTTTCTATGATAATGCTGTTATTTCAAATGCTCTGAATATCTGGAACATTAAGATTATTCAAAACTATAGTAAAATAGTTACTCATTACATAAGTTACTCATTACTCATTACATAAGTTTACTGAGTTTTGTGCTTAAACAGACTGTGGATAGTTGTTTCAAGGCAAGAATGTGAAATCTGTCAATGTCCAACTCAGCATAATTTTAATTGTACTTACAGATATAGGTGAGCACATTAATATTTCACAATCATTTTCACCCTCCAAGAAGCCATCATCACTGATTAAAGTCTTTTGAAATACTATTGAATCTTTCAAATTTTCTTGGAATTATAATAACTATAAATTTGTGCTTATAATTCACCAAGCAAATTTCCCTAGAGTTCTTTCCATCATAAATTTCTGATAATGTGAAAATTATTTGAAAATTATTACATTTCTCATAATGTGATCTGAATCTCTATCTGTATTTCCATAAGTAATAGTTTAAAATGTACATTAGCATAGTCTGATATAGCTTTATTTCACCACTAACGTTTTAACAGTTATAGCGAGGAAAGAGCTGCACAATACTTTGAAGAAATGTACTTTCAAAAATTGATCTATTTAATATAATCTGCATGTTTGCTTTCTAAATTATAATTTATCTTTGATAACAAAGATTTTTTGTATTTATGAATAACTGTGCAATTAATTTGTGTTTGTTTTATTTCATCTTATTTTGTTTAGATGACAGCTGAGGAAAGACTTGTAGAAATCACCTGAAGTAACGTTACTGTTGTCACGTTGCTAACAAAGAAGACTGGTAAATGACAATGAAGAATTTCCTATCAACACTTTTTTCCTGTATTAAATAATTGTTGGAAAGGGGATTGTTGGAAATCATAATAAATTTAAAATGTGTTCTCTATAGAAAAGGGAGAAAGAAAGAAAATGAACATTTCTCATTATATCTTCCAACTTTCTGAATCTCAGATCATAATGGTAAATCCAAAAAAAGCCTTTTTCTAAATGAGTGTATATTGAAGTAAGTTATCAGAAGAGGGTGAAAGAGAAAAAAATCAAGTAAAAATACAACCCTAAGGAGTTATCTGGTATATTCTGCTTCTTACCAAGTTACATTTTTAACTCTGTGTAGTAAGAGAATATTAAAGTGAATTGCTAAAAAGATATTTACATTCAAGATGCGCTTGACTATTTGGATAGAATAAAAATTGATTATTTGGATAGAACAGAAATGCTGACCAACCCAGATCTTTGTATACTGGAAGATGAAACTCTTCCTACACATGCCTGTGCAGATTTCAGGGTACAATGCTTACTAGATTGTGCAAAAAGTTCCTCCTAAAATGTTCCAGATTAGCACATGTGCCACGATAGAGTAACTCCACAATTCACTGTCCAAACCCTGACAATTTTAAAAGTGAAATGGAGAGCCCTTACTAATTAAAGTAATACAAGAATCACAAAGTGGGTCTGTCTCAGTCACAAATGAGTATTTACTCACTATGGCCCCAGCTATTTTGTAGATATATTTACCCAATCATGAAATTACCTCCTAGTTTCTTTAACTCCATGAGTTATTATTTATTTGTTAATACACTCTGTCATATGGACTCCATTTCTTTTTTGTGTTTCTTTTATGACATATTTTAGTCTGATTTATAATTACTTAAAAGCTATAATGCTCATATTTAAAATATATCTAAGATTATTTATTTAATATATGCTAAGCATTGGTTCAAACTTATTTCACAGCAATATTGTGAAATAGGCATTATTCAAAGCAGAGGCTCTGAAAAAATTATGTTCATTACCTAAGGATACCCTGTCAATAAGAGGATCCATATTCTAATCTGGGTCTTTTTGACAAAAAGGACTAAACTTTTAGCCACTGGGCCACCTGTCTCATTCCTTCAACTCATCTGGAGTTGTAGATTTAGCTCTACTGAGTGATCTTCTATATCAATAACCTTAACTTCTCTGTGTTTCAGATTTATATTATCTGTTAAATAATCAGGATGGAAAACAAAACCACCTTGGAGATAGCAAAATGCAAACTGTCCTGGAGAGCTGGCTGCGTTATCTGAAGGAAAGAACTACCTAGCCAAAATTATGACCATCTCATTCATTCATCCATTCAATTCATTCAAGCAACATTCCATAGCATAGAGATATATTAATTAACTCAAACTTAAATACTCAAAATTAAATACTAGGTAACAAGTTTACAAAGAAGAACAAAGCATACTCCCTGCCCTCAAGGAGTTCACCGTGTCTGTGGGGCTACAACTCACGATTATAAACTACGTGTTAAATGAAATAATAAAATATTACGGGAGGATAGAGAAGAGGTACAGTCTAAGGGCAGGAGTGAGTGTGAGCGGTGTGGCCAGTGGGAAAGAGAGGTCAGGTAATGATTTCTAAAGGAATCTCAGATGCAGTTGCTTTGGCTTTCATATGTGTGGAACTGGCAACTTTTCAATCTGGTATATTAGTTAAGGGAATCCCCTGAGTTCACCTGAAAGCACAACCTTGTTTTCATCTCCCAAATATTCAGTTACATAGTCAACCACAAATAAAAAATAAAGCTACTATATGATCTGCATCTTTATTCCTGCCCTGCTACTAGGTTCATCAGTACCGCTTTTTAAAATTCCATATATATGCATTAGCATACGGTATTTGTTTTTCTCTTTCTGACTTACTTCACTCTGTATGACAGACCCTAGGTCCATCCACCTCATTACAAGTAACTTAATTTCGTTCCTTCTTAGGGTTGAGTACTAGTCCATTGCATATATGTGTCACATCTTCTTATCCATTCATCTGTCAATGGACATTTAGGTTGCTTGCATGTCCTGACTATTGTAAATAGTGCTGCAATGAACACTGTGGTACATGACTCTTTTTGAATTATGGTTTTCTCAGGGTAAATGCCCAGTAGTGGGATTGCTGGGTCATATGGTAGTTCGATTTTAGTTTTTTAAGGAAACTCCATACTATTCTCCATAGTGGCTGTATCAATTTACATTCCCACCAACAGTGCAGGAGGGTTCCCTTTTCTCCACACCCTCTCCGGCATTTATTGTTTGTAGATTTTTTTGATGATGGCCATTCTGACCAGTGTGAGGTGATACCTCATTGTGGTTTTGATTTGTATTTCTATTATGATTAGTGATGTTGAGCATCTTTTCATGTGTTTGTTGGCCATCTGTATAACTTCTTTGGAGAAATGTCTATTTAGGTCTTCTGCCCATTTTTGGATTGGGCTGTTTGTTTTTTTGATATTGAGCTGCATGAGCTGCTTGTACATTTTGGAGATTAATCCTTTGTCAGTTGCTTCATTTGCAAATATTTTCTCCCATTCTGAGGGTTGTCTTTTCGTCTTCTTTATGGTTTTCTTTGCTGCAAAAGCTTTTAAGTTTCGTTAGGTGCCATTTATTTATTTTCGTTTTTATTTCCATTTCTCTAGGAGGTGGGTCAAAAAGGATCTTGCTGTGATTTATGTCATAGAGTGTTCTGCCTGTGTTTTCCTCTAAGAGTTTTATAGTGTCTGGCCTTCCATTTAGGTCTTTAATCCATTTTGAGTTTATTTTTGTGTATGGTGTTAGGAAGTGTTCTAATTTCATTCTTTTACATGTAGCTGTCCAGTTTTCCCAGCATCACTTATTGAAGAGACTGTCTTTTCCTCCATTGTATATTCTTGCCTCCTCTGTCATAGATTAGGTGACCATAGGTGTGTGGGTTTATCTCCGGGCTTTCTATCCTGTTCCATTGATCTATATTTCTGTTTTTGTGCTAGTACCATACTGATTACTGTAGCTTTGTAGTATAGGCTGAAGTCAGGGAGCATGATTCCTCCAGCTCCTTTTTTCTTTCTTGAGATTGCTTTGGCTATTCAGGGTCTTTTGTGTCTCCATACAAATTGTAAAATTCTTGTTCTAGTTCTGTGAAAAATGCCGTTGGTAATTTGATAGGGATTGCATTGAATCTGTAGATTGCTTTGGGTAGTAGAGTCATTTTCACAATGTTGAGTCTTCCAATCCAAGAACATGGTATATCTCTCCATCTGTTTGTATCATCTTTGATTCCTTTCATCAGTGTCTTATAGTTTTCTGCATACAGGTCTTTTGCCTCCTTAGGAAGGTTTATTCCTAGGTATTTTATTCTTTTTGTTGCAATGGTAAATGGGAGTGTTTCCTTAATTTTTCTTTCAGATTTTTCATTGTTAGTGTATAGGAATGCCAGAGATTTCTGTGCATTTTGTATCTTGCTACTTTACCAAATTCGTTGATTAGCTCTAGTAGTTTTCTGGTGGCATCTTTAAGATTTTCATGTCATCTGCAATTAGCGATGTTGATCATCTTTTCATGTGCCTCTTCGCCATCTGTATGTCTTCTTTGGAGAAATGTCTATGTAGGTCTTCTGCCCATTTTTTTATTGGGTTGTTTGTTTTATTGATATTGAGTTGCATGAGCTGTTTGTATATTTTAGATATTAACCCCCTTGTCAGTCACATCATTTGCAAATATTTTCTCTCATTCCATAAGTTGTCTTTTCATTTTGCTGATGGTTTTCTTTGTTCTGAAAAAGCTTTTAAGCTTGATTAAGTCCCGTTTGTTTATTTTTTCTTTTATTCCTTTTGCCTTGGGAGACTAATCTAAGAAAATATTGCTACAATTTATGTCCCAGAATGTTTTGCCTGTGTTCTCTTCTAGGAGTTTTATGGTGTCTTTTCTTATATTTAGGTCTTTAAACCATTTTGAGTTTATTTTTGTATATGGTATGAGGGAGTGTTCTAATTTCATTGATTAACATATAGCTGTCCGGCTTTCCCAAAACCACTTGCTGAAGAGACTGTCTTTTCGTCATTGTATATCCTTGCCTCCTTTGTTGTAGATTTTTTTTTTTTTAATACAGAACACTTCACAAATTTGCATGTCATCCTTATGCAGGGGCCAGGCTAATCTTCCCTGTATCGTTCCTATTTTAGTATGTGTGCCACTGAAGCGAGCACTGTTGTAGATTAATTGACTGTACATGTGTGGGTTTATTTCTGGGCTCTCTATTCTGTTCCATTGATCTACATGTCTGTTTTTGTGCCAATACCATGCTGTTTGATTACTGTAGCTTTGTAGTATTGTCTGAAGTCTGGAAGGGTTATGCCTCCAGCTTTGTTCTTCTTCCTCAGATTTGCTGTGGCAATTCTGGGTCTTTTGTGGTTCCATATAAATTTATTTTAAAGTGATAAATAAAGCATGTTCTTTGACCTCAGAAAAATTCTAATCAAAATAAGTACAAAAATGAGTCAGAGGGTAAGGATGAGATTTTGCCACTCTTGTCAAGCAAGCTATTCAAATCATTACAAGTATGTGAACTGAATAGGCTGCAAAAAAAAAAGATGGTTCAATGATCTTTGAAGTTTAATCTGGCACTATCGTTGGGGATTTATATCAATATTTCAGGCCAATACAAAAATTAGAAATGTTTTACACATATCTGACTTCTAGATTTGTTTACAGGTTATGGGGATGGTATATGTATTCTGGACTGATGTATTTGAAATAAACTACTGTGTCACAAAGGAATGGGAAAGAGAATAAAGAGCTCTATGAATTGTAAACTGTATCTTACATATTTTGTCTGCATAATGATAAAAAAGGGCCATATTCAGAAAAAATCCTATGTTTGCTTTCAAACAATTTTAAAAGATCAATTTAATGTGTAGGTAAAAGGTGTGGGGAGCGATAAGCATTACAGCTAATCACTTTGAGAAAAAGTCCAATGTACAGAGGAAATCAATACATTTCCATAGCAATGGACACTTTCCATTCAATTATACCCATGGTCCTAAATCACCTGATGGCAGGAAGTTTCTTCCTTTTTTATTGCTGTCATTACTACTTAAAAGGTTTTCCTGATACAAAGTCAGCACTCAATCAAGACTTGTTGAATGAACTAAATAAGAATAAGGTTACAGAGTCCCAGACTGGTTTTTTGTGTTTTTTAAGAAAAAGACTTGCAAATGAAAGATGCCACTGACAAAGTATTTCTAAACTTCAGAATTTTGAATCCAGCCTAATGCAGTTTGTACCAATATCTCCCTAAATTGAGTATCAAAAGCCTTACAAGTGCAGAGAGATTAGAATTTTAGTAAATGTTACTGTAAGAATATAAATCTTCTATATAAAACATTGTTATATTACCTTATTTTGCAAAAGAAAAAACTATATGTGAAACAATCAATCTGTTTATTCAAATGTTTGTTTTAGGTTTGTTCAAATTTGTTCTAGGTTTTCTTTTTACTTAAGTTTTTTAATAAGTTAAAAATATTTTTTATTATAAACTGTAGAATTAAGTTAGTCCCTTTTGTAGGCATGTAAACAGAAATGTAATTATTAAAAGTACACAGGTGGAAGATATAATGTATACTAAGATGTGTTTATGTCTAAAAACATTTTTGTAAAAACAAGCACTGCTATCCAGGTAAATATTAAATATTCTGTCTTAAAATGCATGGTATTTAAAGATATAATTTGCCTTCTTTTTAAAAAATTAATACTATTTAATTTGGGAAAGCAGAGTGGGGGCTGTTTCCTTATCCCAAGGTAGACAGAATTTTGACAGGGGCAGGAAATGTGCTTGCACTCCCTATTGTGTAGAAATAATCCTCTTTTTGAGGGATAGTCTTGGCAGCAGTGTTCAGGTGGCTGTGTAGACTGATCTGTGCTTCCTTACCAAATCAGAACAAAAGAGAAGAAAACACATTTTAGCCATCATGCTGCAGATAACTGAAATGAAAAATTACAAGGCAAATTGTTTTTGGCAAAACAGTTTCCTCCCCAGAACTGAGTATCAAAATGTGGTTTCCATTTTTCCACTAACATGTCACAAGTTCCACTCTGGGTGACGTCTGAGATCCTGATTCAGGATGTGGACTAGGAGGGTCCAGGTCATGGTGACACTAACCAAGGTTGTTAGATTTATTAACGTATTAGTCATCTTGCTAAAAAAAGTTTATATAAAATGGGTATATAGCATTGTCTCAACTTCTGTTTCATTATTCTGATTTTAGTTCAATTACATAATCTAATTTGACTGAATCCAAGAAAATAAATTATAATTAAAGAGTAGTTATAATTTGCATTTAGGTAGATAAGGAAAAGAAAAAAATTCAAATAGATACCTGGAAGGTCAGTAGGAACTATGTTCTTGTAAAAATTCAACTTTCAATCTTGAATTTAAACAATCTTGAATTTAAATGGAACTTTAAATGTAGCTGTATGGACAAAAGAAATAACTATATGGTAATTAAGGCTGTCCTCTAGTTTCTAGCACTTCTGCTCCATGCAGCTCTTTTCATCAAAATTTATTCACATCCAAGCTTATTTATCTTTTAACTATCATTATATTTAAACAGATTAGTAAAAGAGACAGCTGGAGTCCAATGAGAGATTGCCTTAATCAGGAAACACTACACAAAAGCAACAACAAAAAAATTAAGGCTAACAGTCCTACCTATCCAAGTTTATTTATCCTTAGACTATCAGTAGATTAAAATAGGTTAATAAAATAGACATCTGATGCCCAATGAGAGGTAACTTTAATCAGAAAACATTACATGAAAGGAAAATGGTAAAAGGAATAAGATGAACTGGTGCAAAAATAAATTTATTATATCAAGATATTTTTTAAAGCATTGCTTGTTTACAACAGCAGTCAATGCCCATTAACAACATAATAATCTTCATTTTTGATGACTGAACCCTAATTCTGCTACTGAAATTATGAGTTTAAAAAATGATTAATATAAGTTTCCAGTAAATAGTTTTCATCGCAGTTTTTGTAGTGCCAAAGAACATTTCTTGGCTCAGTGTAAACATGTATATTATAGGAAAATGAATAAAGTTGACATCCTTTGGCACATTACACAGTAAAAATTTGGGTGAGATAAACATTTTATGGTACAGATATAAAACTTGCTCTAAGGCCTTGGCATGGATTTAGAAAGGTATAGAATATTGTAAGTCATTTTAAGGACTTCCTCTTTTACTGAGTAGAGCTATTATAAAGTTTTGAGCAGAGGAGATTCTGGTTAGATGTATGCTTTAACAGAATCATGCTAATTGCTGTGTTGAGACAAGCAGAGACACAAGCAATTCAGTAAGAACAAGGTGGCAAGCTTGTAGCTGTGAATGTCATGAGAAATGATCAGATTCTGTATTTATCTGTACTTTTAAAAATAAGAGTGAAGATTTCTTTACCAATCCTATATAGGGTGAGACAAAAAGAAAAAAGTCAAAGACCACAGCAATGTCGGGCTGAGCACTGGAACCGTGGGGTTGCCATCGACAAAGATAAGTAAGGCCATGGTGGAATGGATCTGGGGGGAAAGATGAAGAGTTCAGTTTTATACTCATGAAGGTGAGATGATTATTCAGCACTCAATGTATGCATTGCTTCCTAAAATCATGTAGCAGGTGTTCATTGTAGGTGCTGTTTACTGTTGTTGGTTTATTTCTCTGGTTCTTTTGCTTTTCTGCCACATTATCTGTTTCTTCATTTGCCTGTTTTTTGTGGGGTTTTTTTATTGGAGTATAGTTGATTTACAATGTTGTGTTAGTTTCTGCTGTACAGCAAAGTGAATCAGTTATACATATACATATATCCACTCTTTTTTACCTAGTTGTTCTTTATCGTCTGCTGGGTTCAATACACAAATATGTAAAGAGGATCTAAGGTCTAGGAAGATTTTTTTCCACTGGAGCAGATTTGCATTTGCTTATGCAGGTGGCTGGGGTCATCAGCAAACTAGAATGACCTTAATACTATCAGAGACTGAAATCAGAAATTGCACTTCTTCAATCCTTCAATCCTTGCAAGTACGTTTCACCCTTATTTGGGGGGTTTAGACCATAAGGATCTTAATCAGAAGCCTGCGTGATTTACCAATGCCCCTGGCAAGCCTTGAAAGCAATCTGAATTTTTCTTTCTGTAAACCTTTCAAAAACTTTTCTCATCTGTTTCTTGGCCTCTCAGTCACCTCTTCCAGAATTGGCAAATCCCTGTAAAGGAAAAATGGTGCTAAATACCAAGTTCACACGTCTAGGTTTTATTTCTTTTACTTTGGAATTTGGCCCTATAATTTCCTTGACTGCATCCCATTATGATATTATACACACACATGCACACACACATACACACATACCACACTTTCTTAATCCATCTCAGTACAAGGGTTGACCCAAGGTACCGTTGCCCCTACTGGAAGCAAGACTCCTTGGCCATTATATATTTAAAGTAAGTTTAAATCCAGATTTTATACCTATTAAAGATGGTGGAAAGATAAAAGTTTAACAAGTGCATAAGCTGAGATGTTTCTTTTATTTAAAAATTTGTTTTCAATCCTATTCTCGGTGGTAGGATATAGCAAGGAATAGATAGCCAAGATGCCCACTCTCCTGGAACTTACATTCTAATACTAGAGGAGGACAGAAAAGACCAACATAACTGTCAGATATCACCAGTGCTATGACGGCTTTTAAGGAGGGTCCTGTAATACAGAGCAGGTAGCAGCTACTTTACATTGAATGGTCAGGGAAGAATTCTCTACGGAGAGGACACTTAAGGTAAGAATTTAAAGACAAGAACAAGTCATGTGGCAATATTCCTTGAAGCGCTGAGCAGAGTTGTATGTGCTTGAGAAATAAGAAGGGGCAAGTGCATCTGTACTGTGTTAATTAAAAGAGAGAATTGTAGAAGAAGTTGAGAGGTCAAGTAAGGGCAAAATCGTATAGAGCCTTGCAGGTCAAGATAAGGAATGTAATAAATAACACATATGCCTGTCTAGGTTTATTTAAGACACCAAACTACCAACGAAATGATGAAGAGAAACAAAAAAGGTAAACTCTTGCCTGCTGGAAACTCCTCAAAAACAATGAGAAAGGGTTTTTAATATATCTTTCAACTCAAATATTTCTTTTTCCTCTCATAATGACTTCTAAACTGATCTGATATTGGGTTAAACCAGTGGCCTGATGTTGCATAGTCATTTTTTTTTTCTCTTGGAACCAAAATAAAATGAGAGGAAATTAAAAGGCATAAACCTAGAAGGAACAAACCACCATTCTCCAATCTCCAGTGTAATAACTGATCCAGGCAAGATCATCAATGCATGCTAAAAGTAAAAAGTTGCTGCAAAGAAAAAAATGCACTTCCTCATTGGCCATATCTGGCAGCCATCCTCCCATGGCAATCTATGATAAAGCAAGAAATGAATTTTCCAGATCCAGCAAACACTACCATGCTTATGTTGTCAATGATAGCTTTCTGTTCCATTAGGATCCCTAAGGATCATGAGAAATTACACTCAAACAGGCCTTATGCTCTCTTTTCTTGTGTGCCACTGTCCTTCAAAAAGTTTTCACTCGTTACAAATTAAACCAGGACATTTATCTCATCTTAAAGTGACATGTGTGGACATCTGTGTGAGTGTGTGTGAGTGCTGTGTGTTCACTTCTTCCCAAGCAGTCATACATACAGAACATCTCTCAAGTAATACCACTTTTGGAATATGTGGTTTTGGAAACAGACAGAAAAGAAGAAAAAAAAAAAGATATTTCAATGTCATAATGGCAGGTGGTGATTAAGGAAAAAAAATTAATATTAAATACAGGGTTGTAATATGACAAGGTAATGAAATGACTAGGGCCAGGCCGCATGTCTAGCAAGGTGGGTGGTGCAGGAGTCCAGCTATGAAACCTTGACCTGTCCAGGGCCCGGTTGAGATTTGATGCCATCTACTGGCAGTTTTCTGTTATAGCCTAAATATCAATGAAGATGATTCTGGGTCCTTGAGTGGAGGACCATGCTATCTCCTGCTTAGTGTGAAGCCTAGAGTCCTGGAGGGCTCTCTTCCTCGCCCGCCCTGCTCTGAGCAGCCCCCACGTTTATGACGTAGGAAGGGTCTCTGTGCTCCTGATGCTACCCCAGCAGGTGCCTGCTGGTGTTTATTATTTGGTGCAAACCTCATGGCGGGGGCAGGCAGGTTTCTCAGTTCTCTCGCTCTAGTCCCAGTCTTAGGTAAGCCCTGTGCAGTTCATCTTGAGGGTGGGGTTTTCTCAGCTTTCCTTCCATCTCCCCTGGTGCGTAAGGATGGTGAGTCTTCGGCAAGAGTGAGTTTCCTGCCCCCCTTCCCCCCAGCAGCGTGGCTTTGCGTCACTACAAAAGTACAAAATCTTGACCATTGAGCATTCTTCCTCTGCCACTGTGGAAGGAAGACTTTGCTTCCTATGAGAGAAGAGTATGGATTTCATGCCTCTCCTCCAGCAGCTGCTTCTTCAGGTCTCCTTTTCCTGATCCTACTCTTTCTCATATGCACCCAGCACGGACCTGTATTAAAAAGCTGGTGAGGAAGCTTAGGTGACCTTTGTGTCTTGGGTTTCTAGAGATTCTAAATTCTCTTGATGACCCACACAGAATCTTTGAAAATTTATTAAAATTTCAGTTGTTTCCTTTTTATACATATTTATGTCTACCACGTGTGCTCGCTCTTACACTGTACTGAAGGCCAAATAGTTCGCATGTCCAAGGTCTTTTTGGAGGGGCTTGTCACCCTTTGGAATTCAGTTTACCTAGTTACCTTACGACCTTGGCTCTGTGATGAGCCCAGGAAAGTTATGATTTCTTAGATTATCCGCCTTTTTCTTTTAATGTTAGAGTAGGAGCAACATTCTCCTGAGATCTTCTACAGATTAGTAGATTTGGAAATTACACTAATCATACTGAACTATAATTACATATCTGTCAGTTTCACCTCTATAAATTTCTTGTAAACAGTGCATTTTAAAATTCTCAGTGCCTAGTGGTTTTTATTTATTGTATTGTTGTAATAAGCTGTTCACATGCCTGTCTCTCTGACTAGACATCTTTGAGTAGGTGACTGAGTCTTATATGTCCTTATAACTAGTCCTTATAATAACATAAGGACTAATATCTATTGAGTGTTTGCTACGTAACAGACCCTGCTATAAATTCTTCATATACATTTTCTCATTTAATATCATTACCAACCCTATAAAGTAGGTATTATAATTCTAGTCTTTTAGTTTAATAAGCAAACACAGACAGGACAGGCATAGGCTCTTGCTCTCAGAAGAGCCCTGCACTTGGTTTAAAGCTCTGCTGTCTCCATCTTGAAACTCTTAATTTTATCTTGGAACGTGAAGTCCGTGAGACAAGGAAGCATGTCGGTGAGCAGTGAAGATAGGCCTGGGGATACAAGGTGCAAATTAGTTGGGGATCATGGGCCTGACAGGCACACAGGCATTGAGCAGCTGGCCTTGTGGCCCAGCACACAGCACCCAGACTTAGAGCAGTCTGTGGTACATGGGATCTAATGAGGTGAGGCCCTTAAAACAGGTATTGCATGAAAGAAGAAACCCAAAACAGCAGAAATGCTGACCTGCTGGCCTTGAAGAAGCAACAAATACTTTCTGAGCCACCAATGGAGAGAATAGCATCTAGAAGCTGAGGGCCTCAGTCCTAAAAATACAAGGAATTGAATTTTGCCAGTAACTTGAATGAACTTAGAAGAGGACCCCAAGCTTCAGATGAGAAGGCATGCTGGCCAAACTCTTCATTGCAGCCTTGCAATCATCTGAGAAGTACAGACCCCTGACACATGTAAACCACAGGATAATAAATATGTGTTATTGTAAGCACTATTTGAGGTAATTTGTTATGTAGCAATAAAAAACTAATACTACAGTCATGAAACATGCTAAAACATAATAACAGTGAGGTCATTATAAAAACGTTAGCACCCACAGCTTTTATATAGAACTTAAAATCTTAATGTTTAAATATTTATTTTCAGTTACTTATGATGTTTACACGAATATAAACACACACCTATATACATATATTCGTATACTTGAAAAGCCCTAAAGTGAAAAATTCATTGCATTCAAATAACAGCTGTTAAGTCACAAAATCCAACATAGCTTGGCTCCAGGTCAGGCCTATCCCAGAATTTCTAAGCATCACAACTCATAGGCACTTGCCCATTTTAAAACCATGGGTGTATCAGCATACCCCCTGTTCTATCTTAGGTCACGTGCATGAATTCAAGATGAGATGTAACACCACAATTCTGTGTAAATAGCAGGTGAGCTGTTGATAGAAGATTTTTGAAGTTTGGATAGATGAAAACTATAAAAACCAGGAATAATTTTATGTAGTTTGCATCAATAGAGAATAATTTATCAGGGAAGAAAGGCCATAATTAATTGCAGGAATTAAAAAAAAATCATAAACAGGAGGGATCAGAGATTTAAATCTGTCATTTTGGGTTCCTCATCTGCTCTGAACTGAGACAGAGGGGTCTGGCAGTCACTGACTCAACAGAGAAGCCAGTGCACCGGGGAGCCACAGTTTTCTCCAGATAGAATGGGTCCTGCCAGGAGTCCTGTGAAAATCTGATACTCCTACCTTTATGACGTTGCAGGTATACTAATGGTGCTGCTACCACATGGGGACTTCATGAAGCATAAATACCACAGAAATACCTGCATATAATCACAAGGTATAACTGGAGAAAGGGTGATTTGGTTATATGGATGTCAAGCACAGAAGAAATAAAATTTATTTTAAAAGATTCAATAACAGTAATGCTAACAATAGCTAACATTTATTAACCATGTAGTCTGTACTAGGCACTGAACTTAGTTCATCTCAATTAGTTCTTACTGTAGCCCTATAAAATAGAGACTTATGGTATCTCCATTTTGCAGATGAGGATCTAAGAAAAGAGAGGTTAAATAAGTTGCCAAAATAAATCACAGAGCTAGGATTTGACCCCCCAAAGACACTCTCTGGTCTTTTGAGATCTTACTTACTTTTCAAGAATGTATCTGAATATGATCAGTGATATCCAGGGCAAGTAGGACAGCACCTAGCATAACCAATCGCATTTGCCTGACTTTCAAACACATGTAGTTAATTGACTTTTTTAAAAGATAAACTTTTAATTCTGTAATAATTTTAGATTTATAGAAAAGTTGCAAATATAGTACATGGAATTCACCTATGCTCTTTACCCATTTTCCCTAATATTAACATCTTGCTTTCTCTTGGTACATTTGTCAAAACTAGGAAATTATCATTGGAACATCATTATTAACTAAATTACAGGCTGTGTCAGATTTTTAAAAACACTTTATTTTTTAGAGAAGTTTTAGATTCACAGCTTGAGCAGAAGGTATAGAGGCTTCCCATATACCCCTGCACCTAAACAGGCAGCAGCCTCCCGACTATCAAGTGGTATATTTGTTACAATCGATGAACCTACATTGACACATCAGTATCATTCAAAGTCCATAGTTTACACTGGGGTCCACTCAGGGTATACATTCTATGGGTTTTGCAAATGGATGATGGCGTGTATCCACCATACAGAGTATCATAGAGTTTCGCTGTCCTAAAAATCCTTTGTGCTCTACCTCCCCCCTCATCTCTCCCTCCCCCCTCCCCCTCGCAACCACAGATCCTTCCACTCTTTCCATAGTTTTGCCTTTTCCAGAATGTTATATAGTTGGAATCATACAGTGTAGAGTCTTTATAAATTGGCTTCTTTAGCTTAGTAATAGGTATTTAAGGTTTCTCTGTGTTTTTTCATGACTTCATTCATTTCTTTTTACCACTAAGTAATATTCCATTATCTGGATGTACCACAGTTAATTTTATTCATTCACCTACTGAAGGACATTTTGGTTGCTTCCAAGTTTTGGCAATTATGAATAAAGCTGCTATAAACATCCATGTGCAGGTTTTTGTGTGGACACATCTTTTCATATGCTTATTTGCCATCTGTATATCTTCTTTGGTGAAGTGTCTGTTCAGGTCTCTTGCCCTTTTTTTACCTGGATTATTTGTTCTCTTATTGTTGCATTTTAAGAGTTCTTTGTATAGTTTGGATAACAGTCCTTTATCAGATATGTCTTTTGTAAATATTTTCTTCCTGTCTGTGGCTTGTCTTCTCATTCTGTTGACAGTGTCTTTCATAGAGCAAAAATTTTTCATTTTAATTCAGTCTGGCTTATTAATTCTTTCTTTTATATGTCATGCCTTTGGTGTTGTATCTAAAGAGTCATTACCAAATCCAAGGTCATCTAGATTTTTTCCTGTTATATTCTAAAAGTTTTACAGTTTTTCAGTTCACATTTAGGTCTATGATCCACTTTGACTTAATTCTTCTGCAGGCTGTAAGGTTTGTGTCTAAGTTCATTACTTTTGCATGTGGATGTCCAGTTGTTCCATCATCATTTGGTGAAAAGACAATCTTTTCTCCAGTGTATTGCCTTTGCTCCTTTATTAATTGACTATATTTACATGGGTCTATTTCTGGGCTCTCTATTAAAGAGGAAGGTGTATATATAAATATATATGTGTGTGTGTGTGTGTGTGTGTGTGTGTGTGTGTATAATCCCTAATATATATACCATTGGGGATTCTTCTAGGGAAGATTTGTCCCTATCCCCATTCATTCATTTAATCAATATTTCATTTATATAAATGTATATTCATATCTATTTTTTTTGTACTTTGAATTATAATCTAATACTGCTTGGCTTATTTTGTTGCTAAAACTAACCCAGTTTTGGCCATTGAGAGTATTTTTAAATTGGCTCCTGTTGTTACTTTTATATACCCCATCTTTTTTTTTTTTTTAAGCTTATCTTCACTCTCTGGCAATACACACATGATATGCCTTAGTGCTAGAATCAGCCATTTCGTCAAGAAGCCCTGGTTTCGTTCACTGTAAAATGGTACCTATTGTCCTTTGAACACTGATACTTTATTTTTCAGAGGCCATTCAAACTCAACAACTCCAAAACCAATTTTACTCCCAAACCCTGCCCCTGTAACACTGTTATTAAATTCTGTTCCTTCCTATTCTATCACAGTAAATGATATACAGATCTTTCTGTTACCCAAATAAAAAAATTTTTTTTTCAGAGGAAAAAATACAGTAGTGATCTTACGGCCAGCCAGCAGAAAACAAGTTCCTGAGGACATGGGCTTGGGGCATAAGATTTCTGTATATGTGAGAATGTGTGAATGTGAGAGTGTGTGTATATGTGTGTATAAAAGCTATCACAAAAATGAGAGGTTATTGGGAGTAGATTAAAGGGTTGGCCAACCCACCAGGCTTAAGATAGTTTATGTCCATAAATAACTGATGAACCTCGCATTTTATCATCAAGGGATCCATACAGAGCAACTAAAGGCCAGTATAAAATTGAGCATCTAAATATATATAGATTATGCATCAAGTCACTCTTTGGGAAATAGAACTATGAACATATGTATCCTTTTCACAAATTACAATACAGTTTAGAAGGTAAGAAAAATATACTTAAACTGACAGCAAATAACACAGTATGCAATGAAATTAGGTGCAAACCTGATGACTCTAAAAGCTCTAAGAAGTGAGTGAAAAGATATTTCTAAGCTATTGCTCAAAAATTTTTATAGTGATCTTGCAACTTACGTGTGTCTGGAAGACGTATATGGTTGGGGGGAAAGAGAAGATGTTTTATATGAAAACAAAAACATGCTGCAAGGTGGAAAGAGAAAGGTTTAAACACGGCAGGTTTAGAAAATCATGAAATTTATCTGAAACAGGCTTATTAAAGCGTGCTGAGACCAAAGTAACACCAACATTTGTACACGTATAAATTTCAAGGTACTTTAAAGACACTGCGCACTTGCTTTGGATTCTAGCCTCAAACTCTCCTAATCAGTAACTCTAAATGATCAGTTAATCATTTAATATAGCAAGCATGACATTTTACATCTGCAAAACTGCAGTAAATTTTTTCCTGCTAGTCTTGCAAGGTAACCTGTGAGAGTTATATAAGACTACATATAAAACTGTACTGTATGCCATAATTATAATTTGAGTATATACTACTAAGGTAAGCTATTACTTATTAATTCTAACTTGTTTTTTATATATACATATTCAATCTTTTGAATAGGGAAATCAATATAAGGTACAAAGGTACAATTAAAAAGTAAGAGAACATTTTATGAAAGTGCAAGTGAGGTAGTACTCAGAGTTCCTGGGTTCATAGTCCTTGCTCACGGGAGGTTGTGAATCTCTAATTCTAAACTGCATTCACTGCAGCCTACAAAAGTGCTTTTGCAAGTGGATTTTAGTAATAAAGATTAAATCATGTTCAGATAAAAACTTTTTAGTTGCTCCAAAACCACCATGGAAAAATTGGGGCACAGGTGAAAACATGTTTGAAATTAATATTCCTTTAATAAGTAATTCAACACAATTATGTCCTATATCCACTGCTGTGGATTTAAGGAACTGTATTTTAGTTCCTTGAAATGCAGAGATTTTCATTTGAGAATTGATATCAGAGATATCAGCTTTAATTTAATTTCAGTCTGCTAAAAATTATGACTATATCATTCCAACTGCTCTTTCTCTTTCGTCTCAAAAAACAATTTATCCAGAATTTGAATGTGTCTTACTGGTAAATAGTTTTTGCAGAGAGTTTTTATATTAGTGAATTAAATTGTCTCTCATGTTAGCTAATTTCTCTTATCTTAGTGAAACTTTACTGCCATTTACTCCAAGTATTCTAAACTGCTCAGCAAGACTGCATAATTTTCCTGTTTGATCCAGAGCAGAATAATCAATCTGTGCGATACAAAAATAGTCTATTCCATCATATGTGACTTAAATTTCCTCTGAAATGAACTCTGAGACAACTGTTTCTTGGAAGAAGTGCTTTTGAGAATTACTTTCTCCAACTTCCAATCATTTTTCTTTTTCCTTTGCACAGTAATTCTTTCAAATATTCATCTCTCTTATTTTTTGTTGTCCCCTAGTTTCTTGTACATATATCATCTAACCTTACCTACCTGAAGGTTAATTTTTACACAGAAAGAAAAAAATTCTCAAAAGTAATTGTATTAAGTCAAATGCACATGTCAAATTTTATATGGCGTAATTCCCAGTATCTTAACTGAGCCTGATAGAATTGGCATATCTTATATTCACTAATTCCATTCTATTTACCTACAAAATATGATATGTAAATATTCCATAGGTCCTTGACATCTAATTGGGTAATGATGCTAATAAATAAATGAGGCAAAACAATGTAAGTAAAAAAACAAAAGTAAATACATTATAGGTATTATCATGATTGAGGACATTTTATATTAAGTAATGGTTCTCAGCCAGGAACAATTTCATCACCCCAGGGACATTTGTCAATGTCTGGAGACATTTTTGATCGTCACAACTTAAGTGGTACTACCGGCATCTAGTCCAGAGAAGCTGCAACATTCTGCACTGCACTGGAGAATCCTCCATCACAAAGAATTACCTGGTCTAAAATATTAACAGTAATGTCAAAATTGAGAAACCCTGATGGAGAGGGAACTTATGATTCCCCAAATTTGTCAAATTGCTATTTTTCTCTTGATGGAGAGGGACTCCCACATTTGATTTTTTTTTTTTTCCACATTTGATTTTTAGTTCCAACAGCTCCTTTATACATTAGTCCAAATTGAGGTGTGCAGTTTTCCACTTAGTCACATCATCCAATCTGTGAAGCATATGTAACAAGAAAGCTGCCTAATACCTAATGGCATGGATCACTCTAAAAGTGTCTGCACAGAACAGAGGATGGGGAACATTTATGTGCATCACATCTCTAATAAATGATGGCTGTTACTGCTTTATAAATCACATTAGTGGACAGAAAGGGGAGATGAGAATATTCTGTACAATTTACACATTAATGTATTACTTAGCATGCAACACATTCTGTTTCCACTACAGTGACTAAAAGAAAAAGAGAGAGAGAGAGAGGGATGATTATTTTCCTCTTACTATATGTAAATAAACTTTCTTGCTCTGTGGGAAAATCTTGGTGTAAGCTGATCTGCCATAGACAGCATGTTAAAGATACTACCTCATTATGTCATATACTTACTACACTTTGTTAACTACTGACTTTGAATTAGACGTGCTCACAAATGGTAAAAATAACTATTTTCCATAATGATTTGGGTTGATAGTCTATTAGGTATATTAGCGAATTTGGGAAAATTCATGGACAATGTATGAAAGCACCCACAGCACATTAAGATTTCATCGAATCTAAATTGATAACCTTTTGGTAGATTTACAGGGATTACATTTATAATTATTCTACACTTTGTTCCACTTACTAGAATTGTTTAAAAGACTTGATAAATTGCATCACTATGGGCAAAACTATTAGAAAAAACTGTTTTCCTGAAGTAAGAAGATCCTGCCTGACTTTTCTCCCCTGAATTATTGCCTTTAATGTGGAAGGAAACCATTTCTCATATTATGCTTGTTTGAATCAACATAGTGATTAAGAGTGTTACTTTTGGAAACTAACAAATCTGATGCTTAAATCACATCTTTGCCATTTATTTTTAACTTCAATAATTTTGGCAAGTTACATTATATAATCTTTAGTTTCTCACTAATAATATAGCAACAACAACAACAGTAATAGTAATAATAATAACACCCTATTGGGTTTGTGAAGATTAAAGAGCACGTCTATTATGCTTGATACATATCATGTGTTTGATAAATTTAATTATAATGAATTTCCAAAAGTCTGTGTCATGCAGCAAATTTTGTCCAGATTTCTTTTCTGGTATAGCCAATGAACTTTCTTATTATCTTTACCTGTAAGTCTAAAAGCAAACTAGACTCAGTATGTCAAATCAAACTCTTTCCCCTCCAAAACCTGCTTTTCTTCCTCCTGTGTTCCCTATGTAGTGAAGATGTCAACAGAATTTGTTCCAATCAGAAACCCTGGAGTCATCCTAGCCTCTACTTTCACAGTTACTTTCCATATCCAGTGAACCACCAGGGACTTTCTAATCTACTTATTTAATAGCACTAGAGGTGGGTCCATTTCTCTCTATTTCAACTGTAACTCCTTTATTTTAGGTCATCATCATCTCTCTAAAGGAAAGCGATAGCAACAATCCCTTAAATCATATCCTTGACCCTCTTTGTCTCTTAATTTTCCCACTAATCTGTTTTTCCACATGGAAACCAGAGTGGTTTTCCAAAATTAAGATCACATCATGTGTTTTCCCTGCTTAAGGGCTTTCAATGGCTCCCCATTCTTCTTAAATAGAAATCCAAAACACTTAACCTAAGTTAGAAGTTGGTCTAAATTAAAATTTTAGAGGCACTAAAAATTTCTTACATTCTTTCCCATAAGAATCTAAAATGGACAGCATACAAAATGAAAACATAAAATGTTAGAAAATATAACAATACTCATTTTATCTTCATAATGACTAATTTTTAATAGCATTCTTTCAAAAGTAGTCTTTTCCTATCCCTTTGCTCTGCAGCCTCTCCTTGCTGGTGCAGTAAGCACATATTGAATATGCCTACGAGGTAACTAAGCACAGGCCATTCTTAAGACTCCAGGCTTTACTTTTCAGCTCCTCTTCCAACTACTTCCCTCACACTCTCCAGGACATTGCTCCAGCCATTAAGGCTGCAATTCTCTGCCTTACCTGTGGGCATTTATAATTGCTATTCCCTCTGATCTGATATCTTCCCTTTTGTTAGCTTATTCCTGCTCTACTCTTAAGGTACAGCTTAATGCAATTTCTCCAGAAAGGCTTCCCCAATCCTTTCTTCCTTGAAATACTGAGTTTGGGTCCTACCTCTACAACACCATGCTTCCCTGTAATTACTTCTAAGACAGCCCTCCTTACCCAACTTTTACTACCTAATTATGTTGCTTACAAGTGAACATCTTCTTTTCTATCTATCTCAAGGATCAGCAAAATCTGGGCTACTGCCTATTTCTCTATGGCTCAAAAGCTAAAATGCTTTTTTAACTTTTTTTTAATAGTTGGAAAATATCAAAAGAAAATTACTACCTCAAAACCTGTAAAAATGTTATGAAATACACATTTCAGTGTTCTTAAATAAGGTTTTTGTAACACATGCACTTCTATTTACTTACATATTTCCTATTACTGGTTTGTACTACACCTGCAAAGTAGTTGCAACAGAGATAATACACCCCAAAAAGCCTAAAATATTTACTATCTGATGCTTTACAAAATGGTTTACCAGCTGCTGTTCTATCTTACCAGATGTCAAATTCCTTAAGGGAGGAAGCATGTTTTCCCAATTGCATTTCAGAATCTGCTGCTCAACATATATTTTATGAATGAGTGAATTAATGAAAGAATAGTGAATGGGTATTATAAATGAATGCAATGGAGATGAAAGTTGTATTTCTCTAGCTGAAAGCAAAGTAAATTAACTCTGGCTAAACTGAGCAAAAAGGGAATTTATTGGAAGGAAACAGGTTATGTCACAAAATAAAGTTGAAGAACTAGGCCTTGGAGAGGATAGGAATTAGAATGGCTCTTGAGATCCTGGTAGCAGGAACTACTGGATAATCTCACTGAAATAAAATGATTGATCCTGAATTTACATTTGGCTCAAAGACCATATTTCCAGGAGAGATAATATGACCACACCTTGGCTAGAGAAAGTGATCTCTATTTGGTAGTGCCATTCAGATACATAAGTCTTGGAAAAGATGTTCCATCAATACTGCATGTAAAGGAAAATCAGTGTTCTATTACTAGAATCAGGAACAGTGTTAATACTAGGTAAAAAACAAAATGACAGGATATACCTTACAATAGAAAAAGAAAATGGGAGTCAGAAGATCATTTTAAATGGAAACACCTGAAAATTAGACTACAGCTGCCTACAGAACATCTTCTTTCTATCATATTGAAAAACAATTTAGTCATGAGTGTCTTACTCAACTCTCATGAATTAACTAGCTTGGTTTCAACATTATTATTGAACATAAAAGTATAAATGGCATCATTCATAGCGTATACTGAGTATAATATGCCCATCTGTCAGTTTAATAAGAAGAGATAAAACCATTATTCTATTTATCAGAGCTTTCACAAAAACTAAAAAAGACAAGGGCTGGATTGTCACTTTGTGTGTAATGATAAACATACTAGCTAGATCTGAAATGTGAAATTATCCAAATCCCAAACATTTCTGTGATAAAGAGGCTAACATGGCACATTAACAACATGATGATGGATGAGCTGTCTCTAATGGTGAGAAAAATACAAAGGAAAAACACAAAGAAATGGGCATTAGTAATCCCAGTATTACTCATCTTCTAGTATTTCTCTCTTCATTCACTCATTGAGTACTACTTGTTCTCCAAGCTATGACACATCTCACATTAAGTGACTGTCCTATAAGCTGTTAAGCTTGAACTTTCTGAAAAATCCATATTCCTCTCTGAATGAGGGTATGCTGACAGCATTCTGAAATCTTTTAGGCCGTCACCACAATAACCCTCTTGCTAATTGGGTATTACATATTTTAATCTTTGTGTTTTCAGTTCATGTGTGCTAAGTTCCTGAAGCATACACTTTGAAAAATTCCTAAAGAACTCACATGTAGCTTCAACTGGGGTCTTCATTATTACTGACCTTTCCCGTATAAATTACCTTAAACTTTTTACTTTCTTTTCACAATGACTTCACAAGAATGTCTCTTGTGCAAAAGTTTCTCTCCTTAGAGAAAAAGAGATCCATTTAAAATATTTATGTAAGAATCAAGAATTTTATAGTCTTTCCAGTCACTGGAAGCATATCTACTAAAAAAGAAAAAACACCTAACTTAGTACTGAATGATGTTTGGTTTCTGAGAATGAAAAAAAATTCTGCTTAACTTTATATATCCATTTAGCTTCGGTTGTAAAGAAAATTAACTTATCTTTACAAGGCATAACACTTTAGCACATGTAGACTGTAGACAAAATATATTTAGCCAATAAAAGATAAGGCACTGGTCATTTCACTTTTACTGTGACTACTTTCTACACGATAGATTCATTGTCTACTTCCACAGCTTATACTTAAGCTTCCTTACTTCCAATTAATTTATAGTTTAAATTAGGTAAGTCACTGAATAATTACTGAACATTTAAAGCAAACTGGCATCCTCACTAGCCAAAAATATTATAATAATTTTCTACATAGATTATGATATACTTCAAACCACACAACATAAAATCACACTGTGTCTCCTAATTTCTTTGCTGTCTATGTTGACTTTTCTAGTCATATATTTTTACTAGCATCCGCCAATACAAGTTATAATGCAACCCATTCCATTTTTAGATTTTTACCAAGAAAAACAATATTTTCATCCCAATTATACATATCATATAGTTCTAAAAGTATTCTTGGAGGCTGTTTTATTTTCCCCTTGACTTTAGTATAATTACAGTTTTATTCAATAATTTCGGTTGATTTAAGTGTTATGGTGCAGCAATATCTCATTTTGATGAGTGATCTTTCCTAAGTGTTACATTTGGGTAATCCTTTTATAATCCTTTGATTTTTATGTACCAGGTGGAATTTTCACATTTACTTCTGATTTGTTATGAATCTTTCCTTGATATTTTTATATGACTCCAATATTAGTTATGTATCCTACAAAGCCAAAAGTGAAAGACTTTTGACCTTTCTTTAGATACTTTCCAGAATGCCTAAGTACAGACATAGGAGATATATTATTATGGAACTTTGTTTATTTGGAGTCTTTCCTCAAAAGAAGTTTTACATTCCATAAACACAGAACTTATAAAAATTTTTTTCTTATAAAATTATTTTAATTAGTGACATAACTTTTATTTTCACAAGCAAAAAGGGATTTTTAAAAATTAAAAACCACAATGTTTTAAAATACCAATTAAATAATGTGTTTATTTGTACTCACTAACAGGAATCATTTTCTCTCCAGTTATATATGTCATATGAGAAAGTATTTATAATAGATACTGTTTCGTGGTATATAAGAACAGGGTTTACTACAACACAGCAGTACCTGCTTTGAGATATTCTAAGTTTAACTTCTCTGAACTCTTCCCAAGACTGTCAGGAAAACTTGATTAATCCAAATTGTTTTCATCTTATTCCAAAGCATGCTTTAAGTTTTTAACTCTCAGAGAAGATTATACAATTATATATTTCATCATGGAAAATGTATTCATGATTTCTTCTCTAGTATTGGAGTAGAAAAGTCAACCAGGTATAAATGTAAAGAGACACCTATCAGTCAAGTCTTTCATTTGCAATGGAAATAATCTAATCTATTTAGAACTCAGTGTCCTTATTTCAAAATATCAGGGAATTAAACTAGGTAACTCTGGTCACTTTCAGTTTTTAAACTATATAGTTTTTAAACCATACCCCGTAAAAATAAGGAAAAGGGAACAGGCAATGTGTCTTAAAACTTTTTGGTATGGAATACATCTGGTATATTTTTAAATGATAGCATACTCTCTCATATAATAGAGTTCTTTGTAAGAACAAAGATAAGTTATTATAAGGAATCTTAATTATTTTGCCAAGTTATGCCTTGCCATGGGTCAAGACTGAAGAATCAGTAAAGGCTACAAGTTAAAGAAAAGACATATTAAAAGAACAGCCAGTTGCCAACAGAAGCTTATAAGTGATATTCATTTTATCATTCACATAATGAAGTGTTTAAAAAAAAACTTGTAATAAAGATGTTTCTAAAAAATTTAAAAAGAAATTAAAAAATAAATGAACTACATTGTCTCAAACAAATATTTCATGTTATAGATACTTGACTGCTTAACTCATTTAAAGAAAACACTTTTATGACTTTCAATATTTATTGATAATGCAATAAAGTATATATCCTCAAGTCTTTAAAGTAATAAAGTTAGGCTGCTAAAAGATGGCATAATATTGTAGGGATCAATAATATGAAATATAGAAGATACTGAAAGAAAAATCATGTAAGTATGTTTACCTACCTTTTGCAAGCCTGATTTACTATTTTGTATTAAAAAATAAAATACATTGACTATGAGGTTGAACGTCTGTGTCATTATGATGTTAGGAATGGTGATAACTGTATACATCTACCGTCAACCAAGTACTCCCACGCCAGTTCCCAAAGATGGGCTTTGGTGCAACCACTTCAAAAGCTGAGTATTGCTGGTTGCATCTTTTTTGTTGTTGTTGTGGATACTAGTTGTATTTGGCTTGGTAAACATTGTGTTTCAACACCATTGTCCTTTATTTCATAAAAGTGAATAGAGAAAAAACATGCAGAGAAATTCACAAGACTTAATTTACTGTCCCTGCGCTCGCTCTCACACACTCTCTCTCTCTCTCCCCCCTCCCGTTTCTTTCTCCCCTCCTACCTTCTCCCTTTCTTTTCCTTCCCTTCCTTCCTTCCTTCCTTCCCCCCTTCCTTCCCTCCTTCCTTCTTTCCTTCCTCCCTTCCAATGCATATAATGTGGGAGAGATAGTAAACTCTAATGGTTAAAAGCAGAGCTCTGAAGTTGAACTGCCCAGATTTAAATACCAGCTGTATTATTTTCTCTATGATTTTGAACAAGTTACTTAACTTGTTCTTTGTAACAATTTTCTCATCTGTAAAATTGGAATAATAGCAATAATAATAATAATAGATATTTGTAAAGGTTTCAGTGAAGATGATTTAATATATGGGAAATACTTTAAACAGCAATTGGCACATTAACTATGACTGAATAATTAGTTTTTATAACATGTACCCATGGGGAAGCTGAAGAAGCCATGGGAGAAACTATCAGATGCCCCATTCCTGCAAATCCTGACTTAAGACCTAAGCGCTAAGGAAAAAGCATCCATCATGCCAAATTAAGAGTCAGTTTGTGAGCGTAAACTCAGCAACACAGGCCATTCTACCTGATTGATTACACAATTCCCCTTGATACCCCAAGTATAAGAGGACATATCTATTTGATAAACTCTTATATGTAGAAGAGGAAATTTTGTTAAAGACAATACAATTTTAATGATTCTTTCATTTAAAAAATTAAGTAGGTAATAGTTTAGTGTTCCCACTTGATAAGAAATGTTATATGCCAGCTGTTGATTACGTATTTTATGATGGAGAAAGGAAAAAACTATTATTAATTATGCTTCCTAGAAACCTATGTTGGAATAAAGGCAAGAAGTATTTAGCTATATAGTAATTACTTATCCTTTAAATCCCTCTATTGCTAATCTATAAAGTTTACATCCAAACTTGGAGAAGCAGGAAACTGAGGGAAGGCATGAAAGCCAATGGAAAATGAATATGTAGAGTTCAATAGCCTGCTTAACACCAGGACCCATAACCTCAACATTAGTTTTATCCATACTAGTTGTTTGTATTAAATGTGAATTTACTTATTTAACAAATGTATATTTGGTAATTACTACATGACAGACACTATTTTAAGTACTTTCCAGATATTAAGCCATTTAATTCTCAAATCAACTCTATATGGGAGATGTTATCGTTATCCTTCTTTTACATATGAAGAAACTGAGGCATGAGAAGGCTGTGTAGCATGCCGAGAGTCATATAGCCTAAGTGGCAGAACCAAGGATAAAACCCTGGGAGTTTGGTCCCCATGTCCATGCTCTTTACCTCCACATTATTCTGCTTTATATGAGGATTTGCTTCTCATTATCTATCCACAATTATTTAAATTGTTTTTTTAATACAGAAAATTAAGCAATTGGTCAAGTGAAAGTCTGTAATTAAATGTGTCTTTAATTTGATCCAGATATCCAATTACAATTCAATTTCAGCATTCAAACCATCATCATCACCCTTATCATCATCATTTTTCATAACATGTTAACTGTATTTCACTTGGTCACATAAAAGTAAGTTTCCAAGTGTTGACTAGCTCTTAGGCACCATGGAAATTACTTTGACATATATCATCACCACTTTGGACTTTTTCTAAAATCACAGAGGAAAATTAAATAGGGAAACAGCTCTGCAATCTATCCAAAAGAGCTGATCGTTCCAAAGGAATTTATATTAGATGCTGAACTGCATCAGGTATATGCACTAAATATAAAACTACATTTGCTTTTTCTGGTGCTCTATTTTGATAGGCTTAAAATATAAATTACACCACCAACAACGTCAATAGTAGCTAATAAGAAGAGACAGTTGTTTTCCATAATGTGGAAATTGGCTTAACATAGAAAAGTTGATATAGATAAGAAGCCTCAGTGACAATGCAGAGTATAAACCAATTACTCAAGAATTATCCCTTTGTTTGATTTCATTATTTATTAATTTTTGGTGAGGTTTAAATCACTGAATTCTGATAATTGATTATGTAATATTTATCAAACTTAATATAATTAGTAATATGTAAAAACCATTCATAAATATAAATAATGAGACTAATTAGGAAGGCTAATAGCAGAAACACCTGAAAATTACAATTTTTAATATATTCATTGAATGAAATATGTTTCATTTTTTCCAAGAGATGCTTACATGTCTTGCTTATTTCATCAGTTTTCAGAATATTAATAATATAACCCACAAATTAAGAATGAATTAATTTCACAAGTGAGGATATTTTTTGACAATGTTGGCCCGACATGCCAATACGTAGAGCAAAATTATTGAATGTTTAATGGTAATATTTTATTTATTATCTGCAAATAATTTTACAGAATCAAGTGAGATTGAGTTTCTCCCTGAACCCCACCACTTTGCCTCCGTCTCCCTTAAGATATTAAGCACTGCCAGTTTTATCAGGTAAACAAATACCATTTCTTTTTTTTTTTTTTTTGCGGTACGCGGGCCTCTCACCGCTGTGGCCTCTCCCGTTCCGGACGCGCAGGCCCAGCGGCCATGGCCCACGGGCCCAGCTGCTCCGCGGCACATGGGATCCCCCCGGACCGGGGCACGAACCCGCGTCCCCTGCATCGGCAGGCGGACTCTCAACCACTGCGCCACTAGGGAAGCCCCACAAATACAATTTCAATTGAATGGGGCTAATTATTAATAATAAGGTCAATGAATTTTAAGTTTATATATATTGTTGAAAAAATACTCTACTGACGATTAACTTCAAGTGAAGTTCTGAGCAAAGCACTGTTTAGAAAGGTCATAGAAATAGCAGGAAATCCAGCGGCAATAAAGGAAATCTGAATAGTAACCTCTCAACAGGTATCTTTATTGCCTTTTTTCCTATCACTCCCACTCAATCCATTTTGTATAACAAGTTCAACTTACTATTTTCAAAGCACCACTTTCATTATGGCATTGTCAGTTTTGGAATTATAAACTAACTCTTACAAATATAAATGATAGTATTTTATTTATTTATTTTTTACAAATTTATCTATTTATTTTTGGTTGCGTTGGGTCTTCGTTGCTGCCTGCAGGCTTTCTCTAGTTGCAACGAGCAGGGGCTACTCTTTGTTGCGGTGAGTGGGTTTCTCATTCCGGTGGCTTCTCTTGTTGCGGAGCACAGGCTCTAGGAGCATGGACTTCAGAAGCTGTGGCTCATGGGCTTTAGAGTGCAGGCTCAGTAGTTGTGGCGCACAGGCTTTGTTGCTCCGCGGCACGTGGGATCTTCCCGGACCAGGGCTCGAACCCGTGTCCCCTGCGTTGGCAGGCGGATTCTTAACCACTGCACCATCAGGGAAGCCCTAGATGACAGTATTTTAAAAAACATATCTACTACCTAGCTGAAGAAAAAATAGTTGCTGACAAAATTTAAGCCCCTATATATACTTGTCTCCAATTTCATTCCCCTTCAACAGCAGAGGTAATCACTCTTCTGAATTTGGCGCATGCCATTCCTTGTTGGTTTATATACTGACTATACGTGTATACATTCATGATTAATATACAGAATTTATATATTTACATGATATAAGAAGTCATTATATTGTATGTGTCCTTTAATATTTTGTTTTTGAGGTTTATTCATGCTAATGTATATATCATATACACACATGCGTGCGCGCGCACACACACACACACACACACACACACATTTGAACCCAGTTCTAGGGAAAACGAAAGGGGACTAAAACATTGGTCCTGTATTTGAATTGCTTATAGAATTTATCCTTTAGAGAAAGTCCTTGAAATTTCTATTTTACAATGATCATTTTTTATTGCATAAGTATTTTGGAATACTTATGGTAAATCTAATGAATTTTGTGTACTACCTTAATACATAACACAGTATTTTAGTTGTTTCATGTAAGGCAAGCTTACTTCTCTCAAATAGCTTGTAAACTATCTAAAGGCAAAATCTGTGCTTCCACTTAATCTAACCTCTCCCACAAGGCTTTGCACAGGACTGGGTCCAACAGTTGTTTAATAAGTTTGCCTTGATTTTTCTGAGCTACACCCTCATTGTGAAGGAAGACACATGGAATTACATTAAAATTCCCTTTGATACAACTGAAGATTGAAGATACATTTCTTTCCATTTATTTGATAAATCTAGGCTGCTTTATACAGGATTGAAAATAAAGCAACAATGTAATTTTGTAACCATTATCTGCCATTATAAACAATAATTTGACTCACACAAACTGTTTTTTGTATCTTCTTAAGATTGAAACAAGAAAAAATAATGTTGTTTGTTGGGTTTTTTTACATCAGATTTTTTTTGCAGAATCTCTACTACAAGAGAGATACAATTTTCTGCAAATTTCATACTTTTATAGTTCCTACATCAGTACATGCTTATTGTCTATGATTACAAATGGTAAGATTATCTATACTGCTTTTTGACTACTTAGCTAGCTCTGAACTCCCACCTTAGGTTGTAATAGTGACATCTGAAAAACGTCAAATGTCTTATGATTAAGTGCTTTTCACTTTGGATCAGTATTTTGTTTTATCTATTGTTATACCCATTAATCTGATCCACAGAGTGAACTGGTCCTTGATAAATGTTTGCTGAGTGGCTCATTGGATAGGTAGATGAAATAATTTCATTTATTCCTCATACTAACCCAATTTGTGTCTTATTTTACAGAGAAGAGCACTGAAGCTTTGAAAAGTTAGGAAGCTTAGACAGAAAGCAGCTGACCAAGCTATTTCTGTTCTTGGTCTTCTGATTCTAAACATCCTGATTGTACTACCGATGCCTTATTATCTGCTGTGTAGCTTGAGGTAAAAGATGAGATAGTAGTGAGTTAAAAGAAACAATATCTGTAGTATTCTTTTGAAAGCTGAGATTTGATTTCTGGTCTGTGTTTAAATGTGATACAGTTTCATTCAATGCATGGGAATGATACTTGGTTCACCTGTGAATGGTCAGGAATATCAGGAGATACACAATGAGAAGAAAACAAAGCAGAAATGCTGGATTGCAGTACAGCCTTCTAAATGGGATTCTGAAAATGATTTGTAGCAAGAAAATGGAACAGAGGAAGATAAACTCTTAACTCTGCAGCATATAGGAGGAGCAGTTATGTTCATTTAGACATGTGGCAGGGTTGTTACACCTGCCGGCCTCACAACAGATTGTGGGAAATGTGACACCCCATGTTGCCAAGCTGGGACTGCAAATTTGAATTTTCTCCATTAAAGAAATGAACCCCTGCTGCTTTTCAAACATTAAAAGCTTCACTGTTTCTTTGCAACAGCATGTTCGAAGCCTGGAAAACATTCAATGAGCTGCTTACAAGTCAGGAAGTGAACTTTAAAGGTCTTGATCTGTAGCCGCAAAGGCTTGTTTGAAACAGTGGGAGGGAAATGCCGAGTAAGTGCAATACAGCATATTTCAGCAGAAGTGGAGTCAGCATGGTACCTGTTTTCCAGATGATATAATGTGCTTTCAAGGTAATAAAACAACCCTTGAACCAAAGTAGTCAAAAGGAAAGGAAACAATGAAAGATCTGAGTTGAGATGGAAGCAATGGGAGAGCAAAACAGTTCCGGGTATGAGTGCTCTTTTAAAAGGGCTGCTGTTGAAGTTTCTATAGTGTGTGAAATGTGATGCCAGACTAGAGTAGAACTAGACCCTCCTATTAAATCAAGTACAGGGAAGGGAAAGATTTATGAGAGAAGTCTTACGTGCGTACTCTTTCATGTGCCAAGAACTCCCCATAGAATTTTATCCTGTAAAATCATCACCATCATTCCACAGGACCCCATAGAAAAACACTGTAATCGTTACAACAAGAGTTTTACTACCAGATCTGTTTTTCTTTTTTTTAATGTAGTTTAAATCATGATTAAATGACAAGGATAATAGTTGTCAGGATAACTACATGCAATATACACCCTAGTTAATTGTGAGATGATTTATTTTATTCATATAACTGGTGCTCAGAGTCATCTGTTGCTACAGGTAATAGAGAAGCTTTAAGAAGGATACAAAAAATTTATTTGACACACGCTTTGTTCTCTGTGTTGTCTTGAGTTTAGTTCTCTGTCATAGGTTTGGAAGGGACCTCTAGACATTTGATCATCACTTCTAATTGAGGCAGGACAGACTCTCACTGTGCCAGACTGGAAGGTATCCATCAGCAATTTCCTGGAGAGGAGATTTACAAGTCCCTTGGAAACCTGTTATAGTGCCAGTGCCTCTAATCCCACATCAGTATGTTTTCCAACATCTTTTATCCACCAATCCATACTCCAGGAATGTTCCATCAATATTAGCAATGATCATGAGCACCCTAAATCCCATCAGCTAAAATTTAAGCTCATTTCATCATTGCCAGATGGCTGGCAATTTACCAGCATCCTTGGTACAATAACCCCTCATATACTTAAGACTTTTAATTGTCCTTGGCAAAGATCGTCATAGAATGTAATGCACAAGTCTGCATACAAAGATGACGCAGATTGTCTAACAGCAATATGAATATATTAGAGTTGGTTTTCCTCTAATGATTGTGGATATGCTCTCATCCATTCATAATCGCTCACTCCATCTATGTTGTGACCAACAGCATAGAGTTTAGAGATAGCTAGTTGGGGTTAAAGTACAGTTTTTCTCTTTGGAAGTAACTTTATCTTAATTAGCGTGGTGATCATTCAAGCTACCTAAGGTAAATAGACATACAGATTTAGGAGCAAAGGGTCTCAACATTTTATTTTAGCAGATGTTGTTAATTGGGATGGGAATTTAGACAGAAAGATGTGCAAGAAAAAGAACTAAACCAATGGTTTGAAGCTCTGTGGCTTCTGCTCCTGACTAGCTATATGACAATGTTAGCACATCTGTGGTATATCAGAGAGAGTTAAGCTGCGTAGGAATGGTACTGTGTAAGATGGGGTACTTACCTAAGTCGAGCACCAGAACTTCATTTCTAATAATCAAGATGTGTTCACCCGGTCCGTCCATGTGTCTATATATTTTGATATCTAGAGACTTTTTTTTAACTTAGGTACTTATGAATGTGACTAAAGTGTTTTTTGAGAGTGACTGGACTGAATTTTTAAAATTCAAGTATAAATATATATATATGTGTGTGTGTGTGTGTGTGTGTGTGTGTGTATGAATGACAGACTATAAAGGATAAATGATACACAGAAGGATTATAATGTTAATCTTGCTTCCATCAGATGAATAAAATGTTGATATTTTTGTGTGTGTGAACTTGACTTTTTTTCTTATTATTGAACATAAAAAGATTCTTTTCAGAGGGTCCCACATTACCTTGCTCCAAACTACCATGGTTAGGAGAGCTATTTATTATTTCAGGATTCTTCTGGTTAACTGCAGAGTTTTTATGCATTATCTCAAGCAGAGCCTTTGTTTCTGAATTTGTATCAGCTGATCTCTACTGAAGGTTTTGCCTTCCTCTAACTTGCTGTTCAAAATATCAGTCTTGCTGGTTAATAGAAATGGTTAAGTTTTGTGATAGCCTCATTGTCTCTCTTTTTAAAGTGAGCTTGAGCTTTCTGTAAAGTATCTGTATTTTACTTTCCATTGGATTGTACTGCACTGTGGCAACGATTAGGGATCTTTGTTGAAAGGGTCATGTTCCCTTGGAGTACAAGCTGAAAATAGCTCCCTCAATTGTATAAATATTAACATGTAATCTGTACCCATTAAGAGTCTTTCATCACAGCAGGGGTAAATTTTATGTCCTAGTAAGTGTTAAATAAATGCTAATTTATTTCCTTTGGTAAATGTAGCTAATCTCTCAAAAGCTAGATTTTTTTATCTGCTTCTGATACCAATCTTATTAGATTTATTATAATTTGAGAGAGTAAGGTACTCAAAATTGATGTCAAATGAGCCCAAGAACTCTTACTAGAATAATTCACGTTTCCTGAAATTGGTAACCAAAATCTTGCACATTGTGGTGGAATGATACTAACCAGTAAGTTAAATTATACCTCTTCTTGCCATGTGACTATCCTCACTTATACAACATTATGCCCACAGAAGGTAGAGTTTGGGAATATCCATTGACAAGAAAATTACCAAATAAAGTACAATGTATAAACCCAACTGAGTATTATACAACAATAAAAAGGAATAAAGTAGAGCAACAAAGAACACTATCGATGAATTTTAGACACAAATTTTTTTTCAAGTATCCAAAGACTAGGTCCAGTATGATATAATTTTCACCAATCGGAAAGACAGGAGCATAGAATAGGGGAGAACACATAGATAGACTCAATATTGAAAACGTTCTAGTACATGCACTGGGAAGGGGGTTCTAGAAATCCATTATACTGTTATTTATATACCTTACATGTATATTAAATATTCTTTTTAGGACTTCCCTGGTGGAACAGTGGTTAAGAATCCACCTGCCAATGCAGGGAACACAGGTTCGAGCCTTGGTCCAGGAAGATCCCACATGCCACGGAGCAACTAAGCCCGTGTGCCGCAACTGCTGAGCCTGTGCTCTAGAGCCTGCGAGCCACAACTACTGAAGCCCATGCGCCTAGAGCCCATGCTCCGCAACAAGAGGAGCCACTGCAATGAGAAGCCCGCACACCGCAACAAAGAGTAGCCCCTGCTCGCTGCAACTAGAGAAAGCCCGCAAGCAGTAACGAAGACCCAACGCAACCAAAAATAAATAAATATTCTTTTTAAATGTCATATAAAGAAAAGAAAATAAAGTTTTCAAGTAGAAAAAAGACTAAAAAGGGTTTCTCCAATAATTCATGCAAGACAAGTCTCTATCAGGGCACTGATTTTATAATATTCAGTATCCCATCTTCTGAATTAAAGTTAGTATTTAAGAGTGGACACCAGGATAGTACTAGATAATGACCACAGAATCAGTTGGGCTCTCTCAGTTTCAGATAGTTCTATCTTTCGATTTATCTGAAGTACTATTTTAATAACTCAGAATTTTTAAAGGGTAATAATGGAATGAGCACCGTGCATGCTACATTGGTCAACTGCGCAGAATTGCTGTGTAACAAACCACTGCAAAATTCAGTGGCTTAAAAAAGCAACAATTTATTCTCACATTTACAGATCAACTGGAAAAGCTCTGTTTCAGGCTACAAGTCTGTGGGTTGGTTGTAGGACTCTGCTCCATAGGTCATTTTTTGAGAGGGTGGCAGAGGACCCAAGCTAAAGGGTTACTGGAGTATAGTTTCCTGGCAACAGCAAAAGTACAAGAGGGCAAGCCATACTGTGCAAGAAGGTTTAAGCCTCTGTTTGTACCACATCTGCTAACATTAGCCAACGTAAATTACATGGCCAAGCTCAAAGTGAAGAAGTGGAAAGGTGAGCTTGAAAGTGGATTTATAAGACTAATATGGGACCAGTGATTCAGTCTATCACACAAATTTACTAAGGAGTCAAAAAAGGTCCATATTTTACTAGGTGTTTCCTCTACTCAGATCCATTATTCAGCTTCTCTGATATGTTCCATGCCCCAAGATGCTGAGTTCTAAGGATGACCTATTTACACTAGGCTTATCCACTGACCAGCTTGAGGAAGGAACTGACCTAGAGGAGATACTGACAGGAAACTAGAGCACAGAAAATATATAACTTGGTATATTTCTTCCCTCTTTGACATTACATCTCTGGCAGTAGCTTTGTCCCTCCTTGACTGTGGTTCTCTTCAAGTGACGGTGCCTGCATTGTTTTAGTTGCCTCTGGTTATGGTAGCAGCTGCCCATTGTTGTTAGTCTCTGGGTATCTCATCATTCTTTGTTTATTTTCTTAGGCAACAATTCACACCGATTTACACAGTCCTCTTCTGAAGTATTCTCATTTTAACCACCTGAAGTTAATTCTGTTTCCTTCTAGGATTCTGACTGATACACACATATAATTAATTTCAGTATGTATAGCAAAGATACGTCCTTAATAATCACAAATCCCTTTTCAAGATGATTTGGTAATTTTTGCTAAAGATAAAGAATCAGGCATGCTTAAATTTTATTATTATTATTATTATTATGCTACATGCTGACCCTTTTATAATTGTTTGGATACAGCATAGGTTTTAGCTATTTGGCTAGAACTTTCAGATTCCATACCACTTGCTCAATATAATACATGACATACTTTTTTAAGTGTAGGAAGTTCTTTACTTTGGTTACATTGCATTCTATGCCTTTACTCTCGGTTCACTTTCCTAAACTCACTTTTTTGGGAGGCCATCCCCTTTCTGTTTTCTTGAGGCTGAATTTGGCTACCTGCCCTTGCCTTTGCAAATTCGAATCTTTCCCTTAAGGAAGGGAATTACCACATATCTCAATATTTTTAGCCACAACTGGTGGCAACTCCAATTTGCCCCGAGACCAATGACAACCCAGGGTTACTTCTCAGTGTCTTCTCTGGCTTGGTACAGACGTCACTCACCCACTGACACATACAGCCTAGTGCCCAGTACCCACCCCACAGTGACAGCTTTATCTTTCATACGTCCTATCATAATTTTTATTTTATTTTATTATTATTTTTTTTTGTGGTATGCGGGCCTCTCACTGTTGTGGCCTCTCCCATTGGGGAGCACAGGCTCCGGACACACAGGCCCAGCGGCCATGGCTCACGGGCCTACCCGCTCCGCGGCATGTGGGATCTTCCCGGACCGGGGCACGAACCCATGTCCCCTGCATTGGCAGGCGGACTCTCAACCACTGCGTCACCAGGGAAGCCCCATATCATAATTTTTTTAAACTAAAAACATTAAATCCTGCTATGAGGAATGCCTTACACGTAATTTTTATTGCCATGTTTCCGTTAGAAAGAGAAGTTTTCTGAAAGCATACTTAAAACAACCTTCCTCTAGGAAAAAAAGAAAACAAAAACTGATTTCCCCTTTCAAACATTCATCTTTGCCACTATCATAATTAGAAGGTGTAGGCTGAAGAGGTGAGTCTACCAAGGTTAGTGATAATTTTGGGTAGGTTGAGGAAAGCATAATGAAAATGAGAAATCAAATTTTAAAGAGATAATTAAGCTAAGGCATAAATCATATGGGAAAGAAGGAGATAAAGAAGGTACCAAAGCAAGAATATAAAATCATTCAGTTATTAAACAGAGCACTATAAGCCCAGGACAAAAAAAAAAATGTACCCTATGCAAAACATGTCTGTGATCAGAAGTCAGGGGCATATGGCTAAACTGGATTTGCATGGTTTCAAGATGATATACAGCAAGCGAAAGCCAGAAATGGGTTCCAAGGCTTGGAGACAAAACAACCCTATTTCTGTAGTAACCAAGAGAATTAAGAAAAATATATCAGCCTTAAACATGTTTGGAAAAGTAAGGAGAACTACAAAGAAGGCTGACTTAAACTATATTACAAGATGATCTTCATTTTTACTGAAAGGTTAAAAATGACGTGGAAAAGAACAGTACTTATGCTAATAGGGGCCATTTGAGTGCTATTATTCACACGTAATCTAATCTGTATATAATTTAGATTCCAATTTGCATTCAGAATATTGTTTTCTCTAAAATAGCTGCAAGTATTGTGATGCAGTAGTTATCACTGGTATCACAAAATTATCAGACAAGTCCCCCTTATCGATATCTTACTAACAACGATTACTAAAGAAAGTGCCCCAGGAGTTCTGAGTTCATGGTCACTGAAAAAGAAATACTTCTTGATCTTTTAGTTAATAGTAGCAAAAATTTACCTTCAGATATGTGTTTTCAACATCGGTATTGAGAGAAAAGTTGTTTTCAGTCTGGCCTGACAGGACCCATTGAAGCACAGCTTATTACAATTTCCATTGAACAATAAACAGTCTCTAGATATTATTTGGAATTTAGAATACTTACAGGTGCTTCCATCTGGTTGCTGTAGTTGTTTATTCAAGCACAACTTCTGATTCTTTCACATTCAATCCAATCCCCAGGGTTATAGTCAAAATTCTATTTTGTCAATTTATTGAATCCCAGTCTATCTCCTGATTCTATTCTTCTTTAAAATCTTGTCTATTTTCAAACTACTTGGTTTCACAATTCTTTTTTATTCTTTTTTGCTTTCACACATTAATGATTTTTGCCATGCTGAGGTTCTTTCTTCTTCACAGAGTTTGGGAGGTGAAAAATCCTGTAAAAATAACTTTTCTCTTTCCTGTTGTTTTCACTGGCTTTTCTTTAAACCATTATTATTTACATCTCAGGTTTATTTCTAAGTTTATACGGTTATGTATCTATTTGTTTTAAATGGAATTTTTCTAGCTTGGAAATTTCAACAATTTTCTACTGATCTCAGAGTTTCCCAACAGCAGGGATAGTACTTCTGTTTATGGAACAGAAACTTTTCCAGGAATTTTTCCCACCATACATTGATAGGAGTTCTTGAACTTTGCTTTACCTCTTTTTTTAGCATGACTTAGAAGACTAAATACTGGGTTAAGTAATTTGTCCTTAAAATGCATACATGAGGTTTATGGAACCCAAAGTCTAGAAGCAGCCCATCAAGGCAGATCACTATACTGCAGCAATTAGATTTTCCAAGACTTATCTAGTTATGCTTTAAGAAACAAATCAATGGATTTGGAATTTATGTGATTAAAGGAATCTTTTTTTCTTTGAGAGGTGGAGGGGGAACAGTTTTTTTTTTTCTCACTTTCACAGAAAATTTCTGATATTTAATTCTACCTCTTATCTTCAGATCAAGGTAGAGAAACAGTGGGGGAGACCCATATCCAAAGAGGGAGTTAAGCGTCATGGTGTCTAAGTACTCCAGGCATAATACAGAACATACTACCAGTGGAGAAGGAGAGGTGAGTGGGTTGTTTAAAAAAGGCTGTGAGTTGAAAAACATTCTCTATTGCCAGCATTTTTATTGCCTGCTGGAGTGATCACCATGAGGGCCTATATATTTGTGAGGTTAGTTCTCAGAGTGACCATGAATTCAGGTGTCGGGTTGCTCTGGCACAAAATAACCCATCCATCACACTTCTACATTTCAAATACAGCACTAATGCCTAGAACTAAACCCTACTACATTATCCAGCTTTAAGTTTAAAGTCTATAGGTTTCAACTAATTTAGAGTATTTTGTCTGACAGTCAAAGAAAATCCTGTTAGAGAGTGGTATTTGCTAGGCTGATGATGAAGGTAGTCCCAAACCCTAGCAGTTCCCAGAATGCTCTTAAGTCATCTTACTTAAGACCTTGAAGCAACAGGAATATGTAAAGCAGCGTGTTTGAGGCTTATATTCTCCGTTTATCCTTGTAAAAAGGTAATCTTGTTTTTACCCTCTGCAGTGATTCCCAAAAGAACTGGAGGAAGAAGAGTAGGTAGAAACAGGCTTCCTTAAGAAGAAATATGAGAATGACTTGAATTAATTTTAAACTACACATGACTCACTTCCCAGATATTTATACACTACTCTGTAAAGTTATACCACCATTTATGGTAATTGTATTACTTTCCTATTCCTTCTGTAACAAATCACCACAAACTTAGTAGCTTAAAACAACACAAAGTTATTATTTTACAGTTCTGAAGGTCGAAAGTCCAAAATCAGCCTCATTTGACTAAAGTCAATGTGTTGGCAGGTTTGTTTATTTCTGGAGTCCTCAGGAGGGGATCCATTCCTTGCCTTTTCCAGCTTGCCTTTTCTATTCCTCGTATAAGCCACCCATATTCCTTAGTTCGTGGCTCCCTCCAGCAATAGTATCATGGTGACACCTATTTCCATATGATGCCTTTCAAATGTCTACCAGGAAGGATAGAATTAGTATCCCCTTTATACTCCAACAAAATTCTCTTTAAGCACTCATTACACTAGCTAAGCACTCATTACATTGTCAATATGTATGATAGGTCTTTCTTCTGAAATAAATTATTCAACATCAGAGACCATGTTTTATTTCTTTCTGAACCACTGGTGCCTAGAAAAAGATCTAAGATACAGTAGGTTCTTACTTAATAAATGTTTACTGATGATCTTGAAAAACTGAAATTGGGACAACTTGGAAAGGGAAAACTTCTCCTGGGGTCAGTGGCCAGTGAACTTTGGCTTCCCAAGCAGAATTCTATGCATTATTCATGTTGACATTCTAAAGCAACCCAAGTTTTGATGGTTGGAATTGGAAGGGGTATAAGAAAGCAGCTACTGTGATGGAATTTAGAGCTGGAACATCTGCAACCCAGCAGATGGCAAGGAAGACCACACTGCAAATGGAGAGTGGCAAAGATGGCAGAGTAGGACGACCCTGAGCTCACCTTCTCCCACCAGCACACCAAACTTACAGCTGTTTACAGAGCACATATTGATGAGAACAACACAAAGACTAGCAGAAAAGATCTTCTACAACTAAAGATATAAAGGAGGATGGGCTTCCCTGGTGGCGCAGTGGTTGAGAGTCCACCTGCCGATGCAGGGGACACGGGTTCGTGCCCCGGTCCAGGAAGATCCCACGTGCCGTGGAGCGGCTGGGCCCGTGAGCCATGGCCACTGAGCCTGCGTGTCTGGAGCCTGTGCTCTGCAACGGGAGAGGCCACAACAGTGAGAGGCCCGTGTATCGCAAAAAAAAAAAAAGATAAAGGAGGAACCACAAGATAGGTGAGAGAGATATAGGTAAGAGGTGGGATAGTCAAGACCCACACCCCTGGGTAGGTGACCCACAACCAAGAGGATAATCACAATTGCAGTACCTGAGCCCTACACCAGGCACCCCAGTTTGGGGGTCCTGCATCAGGAAGATGAGCCCCAGATCATTTGACTTTGAAGGCCAGTGGAGCTTGCTTTCAGGAAAGTTGAAGGACTGCTGGAAATAGAGATTTCACTCTTAAAGGGCTCAAACAAAATCCCATAAATTCCAAGACCCAAGGCATAAGCAGTAATTTGAAAAGAGCCTAGGTCAGACCAACGTGCTAATCACAGACAGACTCACAGAGAGCAGGAGGCAAAGAGGACTCACCATGGGGATACAGACACGGGCAGCAGCCATTCTGGGGAGCTCGCTCTGCCACAGGGACAGCGGTGCTGGCAAGTGGCATTTTGGAGTCCTCCTTCTAGTTTATTAGTGCCGAAACCCAGCCCCACCCAACAGGAGGTTGGCAACAGTTCTAGGACCCCCCCAGGTCCTAGGAAGCCCCTCCCACCAGAAGGCCAATAGTAGCTGTAGGCCCCTCTGAGCTCCCAGTCACCCTGGGACCCAGCTCTACCCAACAAAGGTCCCAGGACCTGAATCCACCCACCAGTGGGCCAGCACCAGCCCCAGGACCCTTCAGGCCACAGCCCGGCCCACCAGCAGGCCAACACCTACTCTGAGACCCCTGGGCCCAGCAGCCAGCACCCCTGGGACCCAGTTCTGACCACCAGTGGGCTGGTACTAGCCTCAGGACCCCCAGAAGCCCCACAGCCAGCCAAATGGGGACCTGGCACCACCCACCAGCTGCCGGTAGCCTCTGAACTTGGCAGTGCCTGGCAACCAGTTGAACTAGGAGTCAGCCATGCCTACCTGTGCACTCACAGTAGTTGATCCTGTCACAACAGAAGGGCCCACACAGCCTACACAGAGGGTACCCCTAGAGCATACAGCTCTGGCGAACAGTGGTGAGTGTGCTGCTGGGCCCCATGAGCAATCTTCTACATAAGGCCACTTCTTCAAGACTGGGAAATATAACCAACCCACCTAATACATAGAAAGAACAGCAGAATCAGGCAAAGTGAGGTGACAGCAGAATATTTCCAAAACAAAGGAACAAGATAAAACCCAAGAAAAGCTAAATGAAGGGAGACAAGCAATCTACCCAACAAAGAGTTCAAGGTAATGATCATAGAGCTGCTCAACTAATTCAAGAGAAGAATGGATGAACACAGTGAGAATGTCAACAAGGAGTTAGAAAGTATAAAGAAGAACCAAAAGAAGCTGAAGAATATAATAACAAAAAAAAGTACATTAGAAGGAATCAAAGTAGATTAGATGAAACAAGAATGAAACAGTTAACTGGAAGACAGAGTAGTAGAAATTGCTCAATCTGAACAGAAAAAAGACAAAAGAATTTTTAAAAATGAGAACAGTTTAAGAAACCTCTGGAATGGTATCAAGCTTACCAACATTTGCATTATAAGGGTCCCAGAAGGAGAAGAGAGAGAGACAGGGGCAGAGAACATACTGAAAAATACAACAGCTGAAAACTTTCTTAACCTGGGAGAGGAAACAGACAACCAGATCCATGAAGTACATAGAGTGTCAAACAAGATCAACCCAAAGAGGTCCACACCAAGACACTTTGTAAATAAAATGGCAAAATTTAAAGATAAAGAAAGAATATAAAAAGCAGCAAGGGAGGGACTTCCCTAGTGGTCCAGTGTTTAAGACTCTGTGCTCCCAATGCAGGGGGCCCAGGTTCGATCCTTGGTCAGGTAGCTAGATCCCACCTGCCACAACTAAGAGCCTGCATGCTGCAATTAAAAGAGCCCACGTGCTGCAACTAAAGATCCTGCATGCTGCAACTAAGACCTGGTGTGGCTAAATAAATAAATGAATAATTTTAAAAAAACAGCAAGGGAAAAGAAACTGTGTACAAGGGAACTCCTACAAGGCTGTGAGCTGACTTCTCAGCAGGAACTTTGCAGGCCAGAAGGGCATGCCACAATATATTTAAAGTGATTTAAAAACAACAACAACAACAACAACAACCAAAAACCCTACAACCAAGAATACCCTACCCATAAGGCTATCATTCAGATTTAAAGGGGGCATAAAGTGTTTTACAAAAAGACAAAAGCTAAGTTCAGCACTCCTAACCTGACTTTATAAGAAATATTAAGGAGACTTCTCTAAGCAGAAAAGACTACAACTACAAATAGGAATAATATGACAGGAAAAGTTCCATCAGTAAAGGCAAATATACAGCAAAGGTAGTAGCTTAACTAGTTATAAAGCAAGAGAAAGGTTAAAAGGCAAAAGTAGTATAATCATCTATATCCACAATGAGTAGTTAAAGCCAACACTAAACAAAAGATATAAATTGTGATTTCCAAAACATTAACCTGGGAAAGGAGTAACAGTGCATTTGAACTTAAGAGATCATAAACTTAAAATAATCATACATATATGTTGTTATATATAAACCTCATGGTAACCACAAACCATAACATGTATTAACAAAGAAAAAGAGAAAGAAATCCAAATATAACACTAAAGATACTCATCAAATCACAAAGTAAGAAAGCAAAAGAAGAAAAGGAACGAAAACAACTACAAAACAACCTGAAAACAATTAACAAAATGGCAATAAGTACACACAATCAATAATTACTTTAAATGTAAGTGGCTTAAAAGCATCAAACGAAAGACATAGACTGGCTAAATAGATTTTTTTTTTTAAAAAAAAGGACCTTTGGGACTACCCTGGCAGTCCAGTGGTTAAGATTCTGTGCTCCACTGCAGGGGGTGCAGGTCTGATCCCTCATCAGGGAACTAAGATCCTGCATGCCGTGCATTGCGGCCAAAAAAAAAAAGGACCCATCTCTATGCTGCCTGCTGCCTACAAGAGACTCACTTCAGATTTAAAGACACAAAGACTGAAAGTGAGGGGATGAAAAAAGGTATTGCATGTAAGTAGAAACAACAGAAAAGCTAGGGTAGCAATAATTATATCAAACGAAATAGACTTTAAAACAAAAAGACTGTAACAAGAGACAAAGAAGCACATTACATAAGGATAAAGGGATCTATCCAACAAGAAAATATAACAATTGTAAATATATATGTGCCCAACATATGAACATCTATACATAAAGCAAATATTAACAAACAAAAAGAGAAATTGACAGTAACACAATAATAGTACGGTACATAATACCCCACTTACATCAATGGACAGGTCATCCAGTCAGAAAATCAATTAAAAAATACTGGTCTTAAACAGCATATTAGATCAGATAGACTTAATAAATATATGTAGATTATCAGTCCAAAAGCAGCAGAATACACATTCTTTACAACTGCACATGGAACATTCTACAAGATAGATCATATGCTAGGCCACAAATCAATTCCCCATAAATTATTTTTTCCACACCTTTATTGGAGTATAAATGCTTTACAATGTTCTGTTAGTTTCTGCTGTACAACAAAGTGAATCAGCTATATGTATACATATATCCCCATATCCCCTCCTTCTTAAGCCTCCCTCCAACCCTCCCTATCCCATCCCTCTAGATCGTCACAAAGCACCAAGCTGATCTCCCTGTGCTATTCAGCAGCTTCCCACTAGCCATCCATTTTACATTTGGTAGTGTATATATGTCAATGCTACTCTCTCACTTCATCCCAGCTTCCCCTTTCCCCCATGCCCTCAAGTCTGTTCTCTACATCTGTGTCTTTATTCCTGCCCTGCCAGGTTCATCAGTACTGCTTTTTAAAATTCCATATATACGCATTGGCATACAGTATTTGTTTTTCTCTTTCTGACTTACTTCACTCTGTGTGACAGATTCTAGGTCCATCCACCTCACTACAAATAACTCAGTTTCGTTCCTTTCTATGGCTGAGTAATATTCCATTGTATATATATGCCACATCTTCTTTATCCATTCACATGTCAATGGACACTTAGGTTGCTTCCATGTCCTGGCTATTGTAAATAGAGCTGCAATGAACATTGGGGTACATGACTCTTTTTGAATTATGGTTTTCTCAGGGTACATGCCCAGTAGTAGGATAGCTGGGTCATATGGAAGTTCTATTTTTAGTTTTTTAAGGAAACTCCATACTGTTCTCCATAGTGGCTGTATCAATTTACATTCGCACCAACAGTGCAAGAGGGTGCCCTTTTCTCCACACCCTCTCCAGCATTTATTCTTTGTAGATTTTTTGATCAGGGCCATTCTGACTGGTGTGAGGTGATACCTCATTGTAGTTTTGATTTGCATTTCTCTGATGATTAGTGATGGTGAGCATCCTTTCATGTGTTTGTTGGCAATCTGTATATCTTCTCTGGAGAAATGTCTATTTAGGTCTTCTGCACATTTTTGGATTGGGTTGTTTGTTTTTTTGATATTGAGCTGCATGAGCTGCTTGTATATTTTGGAGATTAATCCTTTGTCAGTTGCTTCGCTTGCAAATATTTTCTCCCATTCTGAGGGTTGTCTTTTTGTCTTGTTTATGGTTTCCTTTGCTGTGCAAAAGCTTTTACGTTTCATTAGGTCCCATTTGTTTATTTCCATTTCTCTAGAAGGTGGGTCAAAAAGGATCGTGCTGTGATTTATGTCATAGAGTGTTCTGCTTATGTTTTCCTCTAAGAGTTTTATAATGTCTGGCCTTCCATTTAGGTCTTTAATCCATTTTGAGTTTATTTTTGTGTATGGTGTTAGGGAGTGTTCTAATTTCGTTCTTTTATATGTAGCTGTCCAGTTTTCCCAGCATCACCTATTGAAGTGGTTGTCTTTTCTCCATTGTATATTCATGTCTCCTTTATCAAAGATAAGGTGGGGGCGTGACGTTTGAGAGTGGGGTGGGGCCTACGCTCAGGACTGGAAAAGGCCTTGGTGGTGGGGCCTAGGTGGGGTGACGTTCAAGTGTGGGGAGGGGCCTCTCCTTAGGACCTGCATGGAAGGGGAGAGGCAGCATGTCCAAGGAGGGTCTCTGGAGTTTGGAGTTTGGAGGTAGGGCCCTGGGTGAGTGTGTGTGTGGGGGGTTTAGGCCCAGCATGTTGGAGGGGGTCTCAGAGGGGGGTCTCTGAGTGTGAGGTAGGGCCCTGGGTGGGGGGGTAGGGTCAGGGATTGGGCTCTGCACAGCAGGAGGGAGGCTCTGAGGGCAGAGGATTAGGCCCGTAAGCCCAACAGCCTCCCCGGTGCCTAAGTGGGCAGAGGAAGGGTTGGCCGTGTTCCTGTCCGTTCCTCCACACTCCCCTCCCAGGGTCTCCCCCATCCCTGCTGGACCCCTAACCATGGGTGAGTCCCGCTGGGTGCAGGAACTCCTCCCCTCCCTCAGCCACACCTCAGGGGTGCCGGTCCCCAAGGTCTGGCCTTTACTTTTGCTCCCCCTTCCCTCCCTCCCACTCCCTCAGGACCTGCACAGCTGGAGGGGGCCTCGGTGAGCATAGGATCAGGCCCAGGATCTCAGCAGCCTCCCGGGGGCCCAAGTGGGCAGGGGAAACTTGGCCGTGCTCCCTTTTGATCCTCTGCCCTCCCAGTGGTTCCCCAGTTTCCCCCTTCGGGCATGAGATCCCTTCCCCTCCCCCAGCCACCCCTCAGGGGCGCCAGTCCCATCCCACCTCCACTCCTCCTCTTCCTTCACTCCCCCCACACCCCATGTTCTACCCAGTCGCTGGAGGTTCCTCCATCCCCTTAGATGTCCATGGTCCCCTACCAGTGCCTGGTAGGTGCCCTAGTTGTGCGGAGATGCAAACCCACATCCTCCTAGTCTGCCATCTTGACTCCGCCCCTCAGTAAATTTAAGAAAACTGAAATCATATCAAGCATCTTTTCCAACCACAATGCTATGAGACTACAAATCAACCACAAGAAGAAAAAAACTGCAAAAAACACAAACATATGGAGGCTAAACACTACGCCGCTAAACAACAATGTGTCATTGAAGAAATTAAAAAGGGAAATGAAAAATACCTCGAGACAAATGAAAATGAAAACACAACAATCCAAAATCTATGGGATACAGAAAAAGTAGTTCTAAGAGTAAAGCTCATAGTGATACAAGACTCTCTCAGGAAACAAGAAAATGTCAATAAAAAAACTAACCTTGCACCTAAAGGAACTAGAAAAATAAGAATGAACAAAACCCAAAGTAAGTAGAAGAAATAATAAAGATCAGAGCAGAAATAAATGAAATAGAGACTAAAAAATATATGAAATAGAAAAAAGTCAATGAAACTAAGAGCTGGTTCTTTGAAAAGATAAAGTTGATAAACCTTTAGCCAGGCTCATTAGGAAGAAAAAAGAGAGAGGGCAAAAATCAGTAAAATGGAAATGAAAAAGGAAAACTTACAACCAAAACCACAGAAATATGAAGGATCATAAGAGATTACTACAAACAATTATACGCCAATAAAATGGAAAACCTAGAAATGGACAAATTTCTAGAAATGTACAATCTGCCAAGACTGAATCAGGAAGAAATACAAAATATAAACAGATTAATACCAGTAATGAAATTAAATCAGTTATTTAAAAAAATTCCCAATGAGGAAAATTCTGGGGCCAGATAACTTTACAGGTGAATTCTAACAAACACTTGGAGAAGAGTTAACAACTATCCTTCACAAACTATTCCAAAAAAATTAAAGAGAAAGGAACACTTCCAAATTCATTTTATAAGGCCAGCATCACCCTGATACCAAAACTGACAAAGACATCACAAGAAAAGAAACTTATAGGCCAACACCACTGGTGAACATAGATGCAAAAATCCTCAACAAAATATTAGCAAACCAAATTCAACAACACATTAAAGGGGTCAAAAACAATGATCAAGTGAGATTTGTCCCAGGGATGCAAGGATTTTTCAATATCCATGAATCATTCAATGTGATATACTGAACAACTGAAGAATAAAAATCATATAATCATCTCAATAGATGCAAAAAACGTTTTGACAAAATTCAACATCCATTTAGGATAAAAACTCTCCACAAAGTGGGTATAGAGGGAACATACCTCAACATAATAAAGGCAACATACGGTAAGCACACAGCTAACATCATACTCAATGGTGAAAAAGCTGAAAGCATTTTCTCTAAGATCAGGAACAAGACAAGGATGCCCACTCTCATCATTTTTATTCAACATAGTATTAGAAGTCCTAGCCACAGCAATCAGACTAGAAAAAGAGATAAAAGAAATCAAATTTGGAAAGGGAGAAGTAAAACTGTCACTGTTTGCAGATGACATGATACTATATATAGAAAATCCTAAAGACTCCACCTAGACACGAATAGAATTCCGCAATGAATTTGCTAAAGGCGTAGGATAAAAAAATTAATATACAAAAATTTGTTGCACTTCTGTACACTAACAATGAATTCTCAGAAAGAGAAATTAAGAAAATAATCCCATTTACAATTGCATCCAAAAGAATAAAATACTTAGGAATTATCCTAACTAAGGAGGCAAGACCTGTACTTGTAAAACTACAAGACACTGATGAAAGGAATTGAAGACAACCCCAAAAAATATGCTCATGGATTGGAAGAATTAATATTGTTAAAATGACCATACTACCTAAGGCAATCTACAGATTCAATGCAATCCCTATCAAAATACCAATGGCCTTTTTCACAGATCCAGAACAAATAATTCTAAAATTTGTATGGAAACACAAAAGACCCCAAATAGCCAAAACAATCTTGAGAAAGAAGAATAAGAGGAGGTATCATGCGCCCTGATTTCAAGTTATACTATAAAGCTACAGTAATCAAAACAGTACGGTACCAGCACAAAAACAGAGAAACAGATCAATGGTGCAGAACAGACAACCCAGAAATAAGCCCACACTTATACGGTCAATCAATCTACAACAAAGGAGGCAAAAATATAGAATGCGGAAAAGACAGCCTCTTCAATAAATGGTGTTGGGAAAACTGAACAGCTACATGCAAAAGAATCAAACTAAACTACTTTCACACCATATACAAAAATAAACTCAAAATGGATTAAAGACTTAAATGTAAGACTGACATAACTTCTAGAGGAAAACAGTCAGTATGTTCCTTGACATAAGTTTTAGCAATACTTTTTGGAGATTTCTCCTTGGGCAAGGGGGAAAAAAGCAAAATTAAACAAATGGGACTAAATCAAACTAAAAAGATTTTGCATAGCAAAGGAAACTATCAACAAAATGAAAAGGCCACCCGCTGAATAGAAGATATTTACAAATGATATATTCAAAATATACAAAGAATCATACAACTCAACAACAACAACAAAAATTTAAAAATGAGCAAAGGACCTGAATAGACATTTTTCCAAAGAAGACATACAGATGGACAACAGGCACATGAAAAGATGTTCAACAGCACTGTCAGAGAAATGCAAATCAAAACCACAATGAGATATCACCTCATACCTGTTAGAATGGCTATCATCAAATAGATAACAAATAACACACATTAGTGAAGATGTGGAGAAAAGGGAACCCTCATGCACTGTTGATGGGAATATAAATTGGTGCAGCCTCTATGGAAAACAGTATGGAGGTTCTCAAAAAATTAAAAATAGAATTACCATAATATCCAGCAATTTTACTCCTGGGTATTTATCAAAGAAAACAAAAACACTAATTCAAAAAGATACATGCACCCTTATGTTTACTGCACCATTACAATAGCCAAGATATGGAACCAACCTAATTGCCCATCAATAGATGAATTGATAAAAGATGTGGTGTGTGTTTGTGTGTGTATATATAATGTAATATTACTCAGCCACGAAAAGAATGAAATCTTGCCATTTGCAACAACATGGATGGGCCTACAGGGTATTATGCTAAGTGAAATAAGTCAGACAGAGAAAAACAAATACTGTATGATTTCATTTATCTGTGGAATCTAAAAAATAAAACAAAGAACAAACATAACAAAGCAGAAACAGTGTCATAGATACAGAGAATAAACAGGTGGTCACCAGAGGGGAGGAACATGTGGAGATGAGAGAAATAGGTGAGGGATATTAAAAGATACAAAATTTCAGCTACAAAATTAATGTCACAGGTGTGTATAGCGTGGGGACTATAGTAAATAATAATGTGATAACTAGAACAAACAAATTCACACTAAAATTGTGTGCATCTGCCAGTAGATATCTTATAGCTCTCTGTGAAGGAAAGGTAAATGCCATGAAGGATCAGTTCACATTTTCCAGGGAGGAAGGCGTCATCTATTTTAACTTACATGGATTTTCATGCTTCAAGATAAATGAAATTATTCTTCCATAATCCAACCTATCAAAGAATAAATGAAATACAACAGGCATCTAACTAGCCATCTACCTTTGTCTCGCTTATAATTCAGTCCATTAACGAAAAATAATTGCAATAAAAGTATTTCTCTTTAATTCTTAACAAGTAGACCAAATACAGGACATTTTATTTGATTAGATGTAAAGTCAGTGCATGCCAGTGAAATATGATTTTTATATATAGCTAGAGAGTTGTATATTAATCTTTAGGTTGTTTTATCCTAGCATCCTTCTAAAAGAAAGAAGCAACAAAGAAGTATCACATACATGAACACCATTGAGCATCTGTCATAAAAATGTAACTTTCAATGATAGTTCAAGGAATGATATCTGTCTGCATAAGTCCTGGAATCTCCAGAGAATTAAAGCAACACAGATAATAGGTTCTAGCAGTCATTTTGGAACTATCTTTATGATGTAATTGCCTCTTAATTTATAACTGGATTATAGCATTTTTCTTTAGTTTGGAAAATGCTTCATTGGATCGTTCATGCAAGAAAAAATTAAGTGACAAGCTGCATTTTGACATTTATTGAGAATTCTCAGCTCAGATTTATGGGATGTGGGAGTTAGTAAAAGAAAAGAGCTTGTCAAACTCTACTGCACTTTGATGAAGTCAGGAGAAAGTGGAAATTTATCTCTGTCTCTTTGATCTTTTTCCCCTATCCAAGTCAAAATACCACATCTGTTAAACTAAGGAAATCTTGTCATTTCTTTAGTAATTCATTCAATTTGAAACTTAACAGAAAATCTTGACATAACATACTTTAGTTTTATTTCTACAATTCTCTCCTGGGAACAATTTTATTTAATCAAAATTAATCCATAAGTTGGCCTCAGAATTAGAAAGATTGATTGCCAATTGGTAACACATAGAAAATGTTAAGTCTGCTTTTTTTATGAGTTAACCTTGATGTGGGGCAGCAATATAGAGTAGTCAGGAAGAATATAATTTAAAAAAAAAGACAAGTATACCGCTATCTTGGACAATGAAAAATCTGTTTACACTGTGCTTGTTTTTCCCACCTGAAAATAGAGAAGGTGATTGTATAAGCTCATAAGTTCTTCCCCCACCTCTTATTTAGGATGCTAAGGGTTTCCTGAACCATAATAGTTCCAAAACAAAGCCAAGCCCACAAGCATCACTAATGTTGACTTCTATTTGTTTTTCCTCTTCAAGCAAGATGCAATTTTATTCCATTGAGCAAAATGTCATTAATCACTTACTCTGTCTTTAAACTTGTGCTTTATTTATTTCAGAATTTACAAAAGAGTAGATTCTTAGTTCATAGAACATAATTCTGTTTTGGGCAATGACATCAATTACCGTTTGCAGGTGAATGTGAAAGTTTCTCTCTATGGAAACATAATAGCCTACATATAATTGCCTGGAAAATAAAAATATTAAAATTAGTTTAATTGGCTAAATATATTTACAGGAGATAGGTGTCTATTTATTCTGTAAGGAATATATAACACAGAGAAAATGACCAAAAATAAAAATATTGAAGAAGAAAGAAAAATTATGGTCAGCACTAAATAAGGAAGAAATTACTTCTCCTTCTTAAATCCATAAGGGTCTAGCAAATCCCAAGTAGCAGAAGTCTTTCCAGGGTACAGTTCATTTACAGTTAGAGTAATCTGTTGTCTCAGCATTGTATGAAACTGTCCAAGAGCAATTAAGAATAGAAACAAGGGTCCAACAAGAAATAAAGTAGCGAAAAACTTGGAGGAATATTGCTAGAAAAACTGAGGAAGTTTCCATTATTGCTGGAGTAAGTGGCCAGTGGGCCATATATTAATTCATAACAAATACTTTTGATTTTCTACAATTTTCCCAGTCACTATATTAATTGCTGTACTTGTAACAGTGAACAGAAATTTATGTAGTTCTGTGAATAGATGGACTATGTGAGTTTTAAAAAGTTAAAGACTTTGGATTAACAGATACACACTACTATATATATAAAACAGATAAACAACAGGACCTACGGTGTAGCACAGGGAACTATATTCAATATCTTATAATAACCGATAATGGAAAAGAATCTGAAAAAGAATATATATTGATATATATGTATAACGGAATCACTTTGCTGTACACCTGAAACTAACACAACTTTGTAAATCAACTATACTTCAATTCTTTAAAAAAACTCAAAAAAAAGAAATAAGAGCAAAAATAAGTAATAAAAAAATACTAAAAAGTTAAAGTGGACAAGAGCACCAAGAGTGAAGTACATGGTGGTATAAGACGGTGCTATGGTTTCACTATACACAGCCTCCTAGATCATATAAGGAGGAGTTGTTCTGTACCCTAAGAGCAATTGGAAGTAATCAGTGTGTTTTAACCAAGAGTATGAAACACAATCACATTTGCAGTTTGAAAATATCACTCAAGCTCTGATGAGAGAGCTCAGAGTAGATGTGGGGAACACCGTTAAGAAGCTACTGCACTATTGCAGAAAAGACCAGAGCTTAAAGGCAACCATGGAGAAAAAGACAAGCCTATATATTCAAGGGATACTTAAGAGATCAAAATTGATAGTGCTTAGTGAGAAATGGGACAAAGAGGATGAGGGAGAGGAAAGTGTCTAGGATGATTAGATAAATGGATCCATACCATTAACTGATATAAGACACAGTGGAAGAAGATGGAGACTGTGAATTCATGATTGGATATCTTTCACTTGAGATACATTCGAGACATCCAGATGGAGATGTCAAGTAGAGAGTTAGATCAAAACAACACCTGCACACGTTATCAAATCAAGTAATACAGAAGAACTCATGGTGGAAAGTAATAGTTTTCAATTTTATTCTTTCACTCTCCTCAAATAATCTCTTCTAACGATTTCAGGTTGCTGTTGTTGTTAATTAATTTTGGTATTTAATCCATAACTCCAGAAAATTAGCTCATATTTCTTTTCCTTGATGTATTAATTTCAGTTACTATCTACTTGCAACTGAGGTAAGAGAAAACACTTTTCTCATCTCAAAGATGATATTTATATTTTTATTTTCCCAAACTCTTACTAGAGACATATTGGTGATTAAAGATGACAATTTTGTGATTTAACTATTTGTATTTATACCTCTGCCCAAATTGTTGCTGAGTTTAATCTATTATAATTAATTCTGTGTTATGAGTTTAGTTTTCCAAAGTTACTCTTCTTACTACCTTCTACAATTCCTATATGAAAAGAACTATTTCAGGGCTTCCCTGGTGGCACAGTGGTTGAGGGTCCGCCTGCCGATGCAGGGGACATGGGTTAGTGCCCCGGTCCAGGAAGATCCCACATGCCGCGGAGCGGCTGGGCCCATGAGCCATGGCCACTGAGCCTGCGTGTCTGGAGCCTGTGCTCCGCAACGGGAGAGGCCGCAACAGTGAGAGACCCACGTACCGCAAAAAAAAAAAAAAAAGAACTATTTCAGGAGTAATGAAAGTGTATTACCTGAATGGACAGGCTACAAATGCATTTGCAGTTTTCATTGATAAGAATTTGGGGATGTGGGGCTTCCCTGGTGGCGCGGTGGTTGCGAGTCCGCCTGCCGATGCAGGGGACACGGGTTCGTGCCCCGGTCCGGGAAGATCCCACATGCCGCGGAGTGGCTGGGCCCGTGAGCCATGGCCGCTGAGCCTGCGCATCCGGAGCCTGTGCTCCGCAACAGGAGAGGCCGCGGCAGCGAGGGGCCCGCGTACCACAAAAAAAAAAAAAAAGAAAAAAGAAAAAAAAAGAATTTGGGGATGTGATCATATAGCTAGATAAAAATCTGAGGAATATGCACAATCAAGGAAGAGATATTTTTAATATCTACAGAAGGTACAGCCCTGCTACAGAGAAAAAAAATTAAATACAGAATTCTGCTAACAAAAACACACATATAAAGTTGAAAGTGATGATAAAACAATAACATTTTGGTATGAATTGTCAAATTCATTCATTCATTCAACAAATTTATATAAACCAGAGGTTATTCCAGATGCTAGAGTTATGATTTTAATGAATTGTTGAGAGAGTAAACAAATGTATGTATTGCCTTTTCGATAATTCTGCTTTCTATATTCTCTTAAGTATCACTATCTTTACATATAATACTCTCTCAAAACATTGAAGCTTTCCCCCTATAAACTATAATTTTATAATAATTATATTAACCATTATTGGGAAAGATTCAGCACGAATGATGAAAGAAAATAAATCATTCTCCCTTATTACATTTAGCATCAGGGAATATACTCAATTCTCAGTACTTAGGTTTTATGTGTTCTAACTAGTTACAGTGTTTACATTTTATATCTATACATTTTTGATCTATGTTGATCATATATGAAACTTTTATATTAATATTACTAATAATACCTGTACTGAAAACTATGGTCTACATTTTGTATTATGTATTATCTCATACTTTGACTAGATTATACTGCATTAATTAGTAATCCCCAAATCTTAGTGGTTTAAACCAACAAAAAATTATTTCTTGCTCTTTGTATTGATACATGTATGCTATTGTTTAGTTAGGGGCTCTGTTGACATTATCCTGACACTTAAAACCAGACTGATGGAGGAGACACTACCTGGAACATTGAGTGTGGCAGTTTACACACAGGCTCTTAAAGCTTTCACATGGAAGTGTCAAACATCACTTCTACTTATTGACCAAAGCAAGACATAACTCTCAGCTAAATTCCAGGGGACTGGGAAGTACAATCCCATCATGTGTCATGGAAGAGAATTGGAATTATTTGGTTGTCAGCATTACTAAGAATTCCAAATTGGATCTTTACTATTCCCATTTTGCAGATTAAAAAGTATGTTTGAGAAAGTCTGTAAATTTTTCAGGGTCACATAATATTCATAAAATAGTGAACTATGTTATAGCAAGAGTATTTCAGCTAAAAAGCTGCTACCTTGTAGTAAAATAGTATGGATAAAACTCAGCTTTTAAGGGAAATTATTATGAAATCATTGTTATTTTCATATGTAAATATTCTATTGTCTGCATTTTTTTTGTTTTTTGTTTTTGTTTTTTGCATTTCTGTCTGTTTTTTTTGTTTTTTGTTTTTTTTGTAATTACTACAAGATATTTTAACCTTGGAGCAATATTTTAACCTTGGAGCAACCTTGTCATTCTACCATCATGTCCATAAGATAATAGCCATTAAATTAATTTTGGCTCCTTTGAGTAATGTATAAGAATTTCCATTGGAATAGGAATAAATTTTAATGTATTTTGATTAGTTATAAAGAATTATAAAATACTGTGCTTTAAATATATATATTTATATAAATACATACATATAAATATGTTTACATATAATATCTGTTAGTGTTTAACTATTTGGAGTGTCTTAGATAAAATCCATTTGAATGCAAAGGAAAATGTAAAACTGTTGAGGTCCATTTTTAGCATTATGATTCTATGAAAACATTTACCTTTCAACTATTTTTAGCATTTAAAACAGAAATAAACCAAATAAGTGTAATTTGATGAAACTGAACAACATGCAATATATACTATCTAACTTTTAAATGTAAATAACAGAAATCATCACCAATAATCATGCAATTGTCTATCTGTTCTGGTGATTTATCTGCCCATTGCTCCATCAGAGAGTATTCATCATTCTGTCAGAAGACAAATCATTACTATAAATAAAGAAATATATAAGTCTAATAGGTAATCAGAATAAGTAATAATGTAAATAATAATATGGACATGTTACAATAAGAAATTTTTCTTTAAATGCTTCACCATTTGATTATAAGTGCAGAGAAAGAGAGAGATTATGGGTGCACAAAAAAATGTATAAGAAAAGAGATTATGGGTGCACAAAAACATGTATAAAAAAAATATAAGAAATGGATTTTGTCTTCAAGAAGCTAAAATTCCATAAGTAGCAAAATGCAATTCATTCACAAGAATGAACTAGATAACACTGAATTGATAAAATGTGTGGTAGTGCTTTCAAAAGTCAGAAAGAGCGGTTCAGAGAATGAGGGAAGATCCATATCATTATAATAGCTGCTTCTCTGTCTTGGAGCTTAGTGACTATTAGCTTTTGGGATAAGTGGCTGACTCAGCACTTAGACTCTAAGAACAGATTTTCATGTCTTCATTTCAATAGAAAATAGAAAATCTTTACATTTCTTATTGAAGTGTTTGTTATTTTAAAAATCATTTCAATTATGAAAAATCTGGAAATAAATGTTTAAAAAGGTAAAATTCTACATTTTAGTAGTGAAAACTGTAAATGGAATGTATGACCAGCAACGTGACTTCATTCACCTTTCTTAAGAGAATATGAACTGAACTTGAAAGTATCACCTAATCCCCAGACACCTGACATCCCTACAACTCAGGTAACTCACAAAGAAAAGCTGAACTTTAGCAATGATATGGCTGATTACTCTGATCCAAGACAGCAATTATTGAAATGGTAATTTCTGGTCATTACCCACTGACACAAGTTTTGAATACATAATGTACTAGATAGAGATACTTGAGGATAATTATCTATCTGCTAAGCCATAAAATCCCATCAAGCTTAATTTAGAGAGTGTGATTTTGAATCAGTGATAAGCTATTATATTTAATCATTCTATTAATCAATTTTAGCAATTTTTACAACAATTTATATGATTAGTCAAAATGGCATTATTTATATTCTAATTACATGGAATTTGTTACCTTTAAAATACAAAAAACAAACAAAAAAAACCCAAAGAACTTTTTAAAAACACAATTGATTAGAATGCTCTACTGTGTATTCCTTCCAAGATAAGCATATCTTCTCTTTCTTTCATTATTATATGGAATTCCAATAAAAATAAAATTAAATGCACTAGGGAGATATCGAAAAAGTATTCACTGTAAAAAGCCATCAGTCCTTTGTTTCTAGTGATGTTCTCCACAACCTGTAAGTCATGAATTGATTCAATCTTGAATTGAGTCACAGAATCTTAAATATTTCAGCATTAAGTTTAGCACAGAATGGCATTCTTCAACTCCACAACTAGGATGCCCTCAAGGAAAACAGAACAGTAGACTTTTGTAAAGGTTGTGTATGTATATTTTGCACATGGCAGTAATGTTAAGACTACAGATGTGAAAGAAGAAATATAAACTGTATACTTTCTTATTTGTTATAAACCGAAGTGAGGACTTCCCTAACTCGATTTATGAATTTGGCTCAATTTTGATTAATCATGAATTTTTATGATGTATCGTTTTAACTCAAAGCTCAAACAAGGACATGCTTTAATTTGGTAACATTTAAACTTTGTATCAAACCTCTTTAGTCAACCACATTTCACAAATATTTAATCATTTAGTATAAGATATAAATCAAGCTTATAGTTTTGAGACTATTATGTGGAAAAAAGTTCAGTGTTTGAGTTAGATCTAAGTCAGTAGTAGAAATATGATTTGGTAGAGGAAATTTTAACTTAATGAAATCCTTTTGGTTGATTTGTGTTCCTTATTCCCTATCACCTATTCTTAATTTCCTATTCTCTCACATTCAGACCCTCAAGTTTATGTTAAGTGGGGCTTATGGATAAAAGTGGGGAAAATAATAAGAAATGCTTAGTGTGGGAATTAGAGATTAATTCATTCAGTATATACTTACCATCTATTATGTGGTAGGTGTTATCCTAAGGGCTCAAAAGTAAACAGAAACATATAACATTCTCTTGGACCTTATGTTCTAGTAAAAGTAACACATTTGAGTAAAGACCTGAAGCAAGTGAGGGGATGACGCATACTTCTTGGCATGATTCTACAGTGGAAAATAGAAAATGTACCTAAGAAAATGGGTCTTAAAGTAATGGATCTGGCTAAAGGGATTATTGGCAGATTGTCAACAGTGACAAATGGTTTCTTTGAATTATAAACTGTAGACTGAATTGTGTCTTCCCAAAATTTATAGGTTGAAGCCTTAACGGCCAATGTGATTATGTTTGAAGATAGGGCCTTTAGGAGGTAATTTATTAGATGAGTCTGTAAGAGTGGGACTATAATACTACAGGGTTGGTGGCCTTACAAGAAAATCTCTCACTCTCTCAACCTCTCTCTCTCCTTCCCTCCCTCCCTCTCCCCTTCCCCCTCTCCCTCTCCACTTCCTCCTCTGCATGCACTCAGAGGAAAGGAGATATGAGAACAAAGCTGCTATCTACAAACCAGGAAAAGGGTACCCACCAGAAAGTAAACCTTGCCAGACCTTGATCTGGGACTTCCAGCCTCCAAAACTGTGAGAAAATAAATTTCTGTTGTTTAAGCTAAGCAGTCTATGGTATTTTGTTATGGCAGCCCAAGCAGACTCAGACACTGTATTATAAGGTATGGATATAGAGAGGTAGACTAAACGATGAATTATTCAATTTTTTTTCAAACAGAATTTAAAGAAAATGTAAAAGAACCAGGAGTTTTGGGGTTCAAAATAAAGATATTTCTCATACACTAATCTCTGGGTGAAGATACAACCAAGGATATGACTCTGAAGCCTTTGTTAAGACTTTAGGATGGTTTCACGCAGAACTTCATAAATTCATTCAGGCAGACAGAAGGCCTTTTTAGAATACTGAGGATGTGCCTCACAGAGTCTCTATGTTAAGCAATGAAACTTCTAAGAATTATACTGGGTATAGTGTAGCACAGCTGCACAAGAAACCCAAGGTAGAGAAGGACTCATCTCAAGGAGATTTGTGGGAATGGCTTTTGTCTGATGTGGTGGATTACAAATTGATGAATACTAAAGCTCACAATGTCTATAAAGGAATTACATACTAGCTTGGATTGAAAAGTTTAGGAGCAGTACAAAATGAAAAGAGGCATTTGGACTCCTCAACTTCTATATGTAGGAGCTGATTAAGAAAACTACACAGCTAAAATCAAAGGGCAAGGAGAAATGACTTAGAAGAAAGAAGATTCCAGGAGATTCAGTCAAGACCTGCAGGGAATCAGTCCTAGAGCACATCATTGGGCTATAATTAAGGAACTGACACAGGTACCTCACTGCATTTCAGAAATGCTATGGATCCATGTTTGCTGAGTGCTGCTCTTTTCCCTTCTTTTTGAATGGAAGTCTCTATTACAACTATAATGTGCCTATTCAACCACATTTATTGGGTGTTTTGGGGGTAGCTAATAGGTCTTCAGACTGACCAAAAAAAAAAATAATTATAATGTGCCAAGAAATTGACCCTGAGGTGTTTTGTCTACTCCTCGATCTAGTTTAATTGATAAGATTCTGGATCTCAAGCCTGAGCCTGATGCTAAAATAAAATGAAGTTTTGGGTGGGTCTTTGGAGACAATGAATGTATTTTGCACTTAAGAAGAATATACATACTTTGCAGGCAGGGTTCACATTGTGGAACTTTAAAAAAAAAAAAAAGTGTGCAAATTAGTTGATATTCCTACCTCTAAGAGGTTCTGTCTCTATCCCTTCCCCTTGAATACAGGCAGGTTTGTACTGCCCAATAAACTACTTCCAAGGCTAAGTCACAAAAGACCATGCAGCTTCTTCCTGGATCATTTGGTGTACTCACTCTCCAGATACTTCTTTTTGAGACACCCCCTCTTGGAAACCAGCCACCACACTGCCAGGAGCCCAAGCCATATGGAGAGCCCACATGGAGGGGCTCTGGTTGACAATCCAAGCTGAACCCTGCTTTTAAGTCACCCTATCCTAGGCACTAGAAATGTGGTTTCAAATGCTTCTAAATGAGTCCAGAAATCTTCAGTGGCCCCAGCTATTCAATCCTCCTGGCTAAGATTCAAGACATTGAAAAACAGAAACAAGTCACCTCAATTTTGCCTGACAGAATTTCTGACCCAGAGAACATGTAGTTTTTATTGTTTTACACCTCCAAACTGTGGATTACTGAATATATCAAATATGTTGAACAACACTATATGATCTTGCTTAATATTTTTAGACATATAAATTTATTTATTGAAAATCACCTGGGTGCTATCAGTGGTAATATTATATATCTTGCCAATGCTATAAACAGTACGTATTTTAAAAATATAAATCTATATTCCATAGCTTAGTATTGGGCCAAACTGGAACGCAAAAGGATTGAGTATAGCTGTTAAAGAATAATAAGAACTTAATTTTGAACATTAGATCAGGTCACTGAATTATATAGCACCCAATCCATTAATCTATATCCTACTTCTTTGAAAAAAAGGTGTCTATGCAGATATATCCATAGTAATCCCTTATGGAAATCAGAGGATTTGGTGAAGATGTGCCCACCAGAGGTGGCAGCAGGGCTGACGAGGAGGGAGGAGGGCTGGGAGAGTCAAGGGAGGCAGCATCACCAGGCAGCTGTCCAGCTAGCTATGAGACAGGTGGATAGACCCAAGCGGTCCTGACTTTGGTCTCTTACCATACGCTGTACGGTTTTTGGAGACTCCTAAGTTTTCTACTACCAGTGGTACTGCAGGTAACTTTGGTAGAAATAGGCTGTGGAGCTGTGTAGGCCCCCATAGGTATAAAAGGATAGGCCTTGGATCACAACATGGAACACACATGGGTTGCTGTGAGTAAGGTTGGTATGGGGCTGTGCAAATGGGTAGAGTAGAGGGGTTTTGTGCGTTCACCGAGGACAGCAAACCATTCCTCTCCTCTCCATGGACAGTAAAATAAAAGGATCATGTTTTTAGCAAGTGAATAAAATATTAGAAATGATTATTGAGCAAGGAACTCAATATATCTTAGACAAAAAACTTAAGGCATTAGATTGTCAGTTGATCTTTCTTCAAAGGTAATGACATGAGAAATAAGGAGATAATATGAGGGCAAGCTAGCTGTAATGAAATATCAAACTCTAAAATACTAGACAGTGAATGATTTGGTACCCTTTTACTACTTTTCATGAAGTCTTAGAAGAGAGAAGTAATTCAACAAAGTGTTTTTTCACTTAAAGGAAACTTCCAACTCCAGCAATCAATTCCCCATATGAAAGGCTAAGTAAAATACAATTTGTTTTTCTTAGTCCTGGATACTGAACGATGCTTCTGTTTAATCTCAATTTTCAGAGTTTAACAGTATTGGATTGTTTTTCCTTCTCTATTGTGCACTAAACCAGGATTGAATATTACAGTGGTCACACATGGATGGAAAATGAACACAACCATACAGTAGACAGAAGCCCAATGCTTCTTACATATTTGACAATTATGTATCAATTTTCTTTCTCAACTATATTTGCTTCTTCAGAAACAATCTTCAAAGAAGACCTTTCATTATTCAGCCTTCATTACACCCAAAATCTTCCATGCTTATTCGTAATACTATTATCAAATATTTATAGAGCCTTTACTACATTCCAGAAGAAGACTAACTGAATTACAAGCAATATTTTATTTGTATCTGCCTAATAATTCTCTTAAATGAGTCATATTATTGTCTTCATTTTTTTTTTATTTATTTTTTTTGCAGTACGTGGGCCTCTCACTGTTGTGGCCTCTCCCGTTGCGGAGCCCAGGCTCCAGACGTGCAGGCTCAGCGGCTATGGCTCACAGGCCCAGCCGCTCCGCGGCATGTGGGATCTTCCCGGACCGGGGCACAAACCCGTGTCCCCTGCATCAGCAGGCGGACTCTCAACCACTGCGCCACCAGGGAAGCCCTATTGTCTTTATTTTAATAGATGAGGAGAATGAGCACAGAGAGGTTAAACAATTTTCCCAAGTATTTAAAGCAGAAAATTCATCTCCAGTGCATACCCTCTTAAATACTACCCTACAGAGTTCACAGTTACCTCTGCTTGTGTATGCATCTTCCTACATTATAGATTCATACAACATTGATCATATGTGCATGAAGTGTGACAACTCACATGCCACTGAAAGTTTTTATTTATTCAAATCATTCAGCCAGAATAAAGACCTAAGTCCAGTGTTACATACCTAATCCAAATTATTAGAACCATGAATGAATCGTTTCAATGATGGTAGAGAAATTTTAGGAAAAAGGACAAGAGTATATTTCTATTATGTCTATTTCATATTAGAATTTGTTCTCTTCTGTGTTAGCTGCAAACTTTGCTCTCATAAAAGAACATTTCCTGGAGAAGGAGAGTGGATTCCACGTATGTGTCTGAAATAAATTTTGAAGGGATTACAAAATAAATAGAAAACGGCAGAAGAACATGTACAATGGTTTCCATACTATGCCACTCAGAGCACCTGGGCTCCTTGAATGTGAGGCCAGGGCTGCAACAAGGGAGCTAGCAGGCCTCTGGGTAGGCTGAGAAGGACTCTGAGTTGCCCCTACACTTTCAACCACCATACTTCTCTTTCACCTACTTTACAGTTTCAGGGGATGTGGCCAGGGAAGAAAGAGTTATGAGTATGAAGGTATAAGTCCACTACCTACTCTGAAAGCAGAATAGCTAGCAGGTCCAGGATTGCAATTTATAAAAGTATAGAGCATCCCTTAATCTGCAAAGATACTCTCAACACACAGACTCATTTAGGAGATTCTGAGAAGGGATAGATAGATAATAACTAGGATACAATTTGACAAGAGATCAGGGACTCTGGGAACGTGTGCCTACTCTTAATTGGGGGCTCTCTAGGGAAAAGCTCCCAGTGCCCTCTAGGGAAAAGCTCCCAGTACCAACCAGACCCCTCATTCTGGAAAGGAATAAAAGTGATTAAATGGTCCCTGGTCTCACCCTTCACTGAAAAACTTAGTTTTTAGCATCTGACAATTTCTCAGGGTCCGAGTCTGCAACTGAATTATCTTTCAGAAAGCTAAGCAATGAAAGGCTTGTACCTTTTTCAGAAATTATTTCTACAAAATATAATTGTAGAAGCAGTGTCTCCCTGAACAGCAAAGTTAGAGAAGTAAAAAAAAGAATAAATTAAAAAAAAATTGTAGTCCTGGTGACAGAAAAAAAAAAGAAAAATACTTCCTCTTTCTTATCAGTAGTGAGGTCAAATTGTCAACAAAATGATTTTATTATACCCACTGCCAGTCTTACACTGTTTTCTCAGTTCACTCAGATGAAAATGCACAATTAAGGTCTTTTCCAAAGTCATTTAAAGGAAAACCTGAAGGGTAATGTTAAACTAATTTGTCATATTTGAAGATGAGCAGTTTAATGATGCTCCTAAATGCTTTCGATTCTTTTTTGAGAGGTAAGTGGGTGTTAAATTATACATAGAGATTGCTTCTCATAAAAGGAATATTTTATAAAAATCTTTTAAAAAGTTGGATACATTCTCATAATCAAATTTCATAAAAGAAAAATCTGACAAAGAATGATTTAAAATTTCTAGTTGTTGGAAAGAATAATATTTTATCAATTAATTTTTACCAGGCACAAAATCCAAAGAAAATACCTGAGATAACCTGGGGGAAAGTAATTTCATTCATTTGAGAGAAAAGCAATTTTTATATTTTATAAAATGATTACATAGAAATGCCAGTTATAAAGAAAGTTGGGTATTTTTTACACAAGTTTTCAGGTAGCTAAAGGGAAAAATGAAATTTTAAGGTGAATCATCCTTGGGATTGACAGGATTTGGGAAGAAAACTGGACATATTTTCAAGCCAAATATTGTTCACAAGGATTATGGTGAAAATCCTAAATGTCTCAGAATTTGAAACTCAGTTTTCTCCTTTAATCACATTTATTTCTAAACTTCTAAGCTGAAAAAAATCTAAATTAATAAGCACTAAATTTACAAGGGCTATTTTCTGAAATAATTTTAATAAAGTGAGGTCGCTTCTCCAGGTTTTGCTTGGAGGTTGGGATTTGAATGGGGCAGTAAATTACTGGAATTAATGAAACAATAAATATGTGCTTTATGAAGTGCAAGAATAGGGATCAGCTCTTTAACCTATTTTACCTGTTTGGTACAAATTCATTTCTACTTAATAGATAATTATTTTGTGCCACAACTTGAGGTTTAAGAGACAAATAAGGTAGAATGCCTTTTAATAAGTGGTTTGCATTATCAATGGTGTAAATTGATTAAAGAAAAAAAGGCTCGTCCCTCTGTTATTATTAAAATAGGGATTTGAGGAGAAAAATATTCTGTAATGTATTCAAAGGAGGGTGCTAGGTGCCTTATCTCTGTTATTGCTAACTGCACAAAAATTCTGACTAGATTATATGAGTAGATGAGATTAGATTAGATTTTGTAATTGAGAAAAGTGATTATTTTAGAGAGATTAAGTAACTTGCTTAAAATCACACAGTTTTGATGGAAAAAACTCTGACTTGAATCAAGGTAGATCCCATCCCACTCATGCTGCCATGCTGTGATCAAATCCCTGTGAACGTGGCTTCAGAAGCAGATAAGCCTGAACCCCTCAGGGGATTTAGGGGCAGGGCCTTCCAACTGTCAGACTTGAGGGTTGGCTGCAATTTGTAATACTATACCTGGCTTAAGTTTAAATTAAAAAAAAAAAAAAGAAAAAAAGAAATGTGGGAATAAGATAACCACAGAGCTTTATTGTCTCAATAGTCTGATGAATGCTAAAGAAATATGAGTTTGATTTTTTGTACATGTGTGGCAAAAACAAAAATTTCATAAGAAAATATGTAGGGATGCTTTTTAATGCAGACTGCTTTAAGGAGGAATGAGCTTTGGTTCTCTGAGTTGATCTGACCATCACACTTTCATATTGGCATGACTGACTTAATAAAAGAATGACATAAAGCTTATTTTTAACATTGTCTTTATAAATTAAAAATCAGTACAAATTTAGGTTGTCATAATGTATCATAACTAAGAGCTTAGGCTTTGTAGTCAGACAAACCAGAGTTCAAATCTCAGTTCTTAAGTGATTAGTAATCATTAGCAATTAACTTCATTGTACCTGTTTTCTCATTTGTATAATTGGGGAATTATTAGCCATTCTATAGTGGGGCTTTTTGTGCAGATTTAATGATATATAAAGATCTTAGTCCATGCCTGAAAGATGTATTAATAAATTATTGTTATTTTGTTACTATTACCGCTGGGTTTTTTTTTAGTTACTATTATTGTTGTTGTCATAAATATTCTAATACATGTAGTATTGTTGTATAGATCAGTCTTAATTATGAACCTGGGTAAAATAAAAAGACAGTTTATTCTGAAAACCTATAAAAGAGCATAGTAGTTAAATGGGGTTGAAAATCCACTTAAACATTAAAACTTTTTAATTGTGATTTATTATATATTGTCATATATTATTCAGAAAATATTAATATGAACAATTTAAATCTATTGAATTATAAAGTTAAAGCCAGCTACCTATTTTAGGCATAATTAAGACAGAATATTAAGCATGTTGGCAGAATTTGTGAGGAACTCATAGAAATATATATATATATTTGGAGGGGAAGCTTTATGGTGCTAGTATTTTTTTAAGATCACCATTTTCATTCCTAGAAGGAAGTTTTCTACTTTTTAGAAGTAGAAATAATTTTGGAAATATATTTATTTTAGAAATAGAAAAGCTGTATAAAACAATTTGATCTTTTTTCTTTTCATCAGAATTTAAGGATTACAGAGGGACAAAATGGATAGAAATTAACATTTAATTAAATTTGACCTTTTATTTAATATGATTTGATGCTTATACCTTCATGGTATTTTTAATAAGTTTGCTTAAACCAAAGCCTTGTAATATAAGAAAAATAAAGGTTTCCTCAATTGTCTGATCATAGATTCCAGAATTTACAAGGCTAAAAAGTCAGAAAAATAAATGAATAAAAGGACTGAGGTACTAGGGTTGGGAATGAGAAACTAAAGGCCATACTACGTGAAACCATAGTATATGAGTGAAGAGGTAAGATGACCGGATTGAAGATTCTAGTCAGACTTTTGAGTTTAAGATCCTGGAAGAAGCTCCAATTTATGTGTAAAGCAGAGCCTGTAAACAAAGTCACAGGGATAATGGAAATGGAGATCTGTGGATTCAGGTACATGGAACAACTCTGGAATCATAGTTGATCAATACTAATCTGGACATTCTGTTGTTAATGACAGAAAATGAGGATGAAAGAAAGATAATGGGTAAGTTCCCAAGACATTGACAAAGATGGAAGTGTCTTGGATATTGGTATATGGTTACAATGAGAAGGAAGAGTGTCAAAAGTGCCAGACAGAGTTATCAAAAAAGCCATTTAGTTAACAAAACAAAATACGATAATCTACAAGTAATAGTTTGAATCAAAGAGATATATGGCCACCTCATTTGCCTCATTAATGGAAGGAATGAGAAAGGTAAATTTCCTTCATGGGAGCTGCTGGACAACTGGGAAGTTCAGTCGGTTGTACGGTGTGCAAAAATTCATGTCTGTCAAGAACCTCAGAATGTGACTTTATTTGGAAACAAGATCTTTAAAGACGTAATTAGTTAAATTAAAATGAAGTCATCCTGGATTAGAGTAGGCCCCAAATCCGAGGATTGGGGTCCTCATAAGAAATAGAAGGGACACACAGAAACATAGAGAAGAGAGCACCATGTGAAAACAGAGGCAGAGATAGGAGTGATGCTTCTACAAGCCTAGGAACAACAAAGATTGTTGGCAACCACCAGAAAGTGGCATGGAACAAATTCTCCTGCAGAGCCGCAGAAGAACCCTGTTAACGTCTTGATTTCGGACCTCTGGGCCTGTGATAGAATAAAGTTCTGTTCATTTAAGCCATTCAGTTCATAATAATTTGTTGTGGCAACCCTCAGAGACTAGTACAGAGAGAAACTAGATTTCCAGCTATTTCAAGAAAAGATGAATTCATGGAAAAGTTAAGGATAGGCATCATAGCTAACACAGACACGGACAGTGACAGACTTGGCCTTAAAAGGGAGGAACTGATTTCTCCAAGTGTCATGACAAGAGGAGGTAATGTTGGACTTCCCTGGTGGCTCAGTGGTTAAGAATCCGTCTGCCAATGCAGGGAACATGGGTTCGAGCCCTGGTCCGGGAAGATCCCACATGTCGCGCAGCAACTAAGCCCATGCGCCACAACTACTGAAGCCCACGCACCTAGAGACTGTGCTCCGCAACAAGAGAAGCCACTGCAATGAGAAGCCCGGGCACTGCAACAAAGAGTAGCCCCCGCTTGCCGCAACTAGAGAAAGCCCGTGCACAGCAACGAAGACCCAACACAGCCATAAATAAATAAAATAAATAAATTTAAAAAAAAAAAAGAGGAGGTAATGTTAAGGAAGATTCCTTGACCCAGATCAGCAATTGTCCATAATAGGGAATTCAGTTTTAAGAGTCATAAGGAGCATGCGAAATAGACAGCATTGGAAAAGCTAACATAACCAATTAACCCCCACTGGAATATTTTAAATACTTTGTTTAACCTCCTTCTGAGGATCTGCAGGATCTAGCAGAACTCAGTGTTAGATGTGGATTACGATCTTTGTTTTTCCGCAAATGAGTTGTGTGTATTTGCAAGTTCTTTACCATGCTTGAACCTCATTTTCCTTATTTATAAAATGAGAATAATATTAACCCTTTTATAGAGTCATGAAGATTTATATAATGTGGCATATGTTGAGCCCCTCATATATTGCACTCCACATAATGAAGGTAAAGAAATTACCCTATAGGTTTGCTGTGATGTTGAATATATATAAAATACATAGTAAGCACTCCATATATGACAGCTGTTATTTAATATTAGCTTTTCTTCTCCCCCTCTCAGGTCAGATGATTAATTACAAGCTCCAGGAGAGAAGGGTGGGCAGCTGTTCGGCCATAGCAGATGTGCCTATCCAGGAAGTCCATTTGAGTTTTGTGAACCCCCATTTGTAAAACACTGGTTTAATGTGTTGTCACAGAAAACACTGAATGCAGAGTGTTAGAACACATTATAACATCCACCCTTTTTGAGGTGTGGACAGTTCAGTGAAATTGTGCTGACATAAGAGTATATTATTAATAACATTCTTTTTTTATATAAATGTATTTATTTATTTTTGGCTGTGTTGGGTCTTTGTTGCTGTGTGCAGGCTTTCTCTAGTTGCAGTGAGTGGGGGCTACTCTTCGTTGCGGTGCACGGGCTTCTCATTGTCATGGCTTCTCTTGTTGTGGAGCACGGGCTCTAGGCACGCGGGCTTCAGTAGTTGTGGCACACGGGCTTAGTTGCTCTGCGGCATGTGGGATCCTCCTGGACCAGGGATCGAACCCGTGTCCCCTGCATTGGCAGGTGGATTCTCAACCACTGCACCACCAGGGAAGCCCAATAACATATTCTTGGAACATTACTGTAGTTTGAATCACATTTTGGCATTGCAAAAGTGTGTATATACAAGTAATAACAGATCACTCATCATGGGAAACACTCAAAGCATTAACACTCATGCACTGTCTCTGATTTATATTGCTCTCAGATGTTCCTACATGGTAAGTTAAAGAATGACTTTGACTAAAATAAATAATCTTGGATAAATGACTGATATCAGATTTGTCATTGCTTAACTATATTCTCTATTGATAAACATTATCTCTAGATTAGATAGAACAGTTAGTATCTACACTCTATTTTCTAATTTTTCTCTATATTTGGACCAAAGAATGATGTTACGGCACTTTTACTGGAGCAAATATTCACAAATATGTTGGACACTGAACAGTATCAAATTTATTTTTCCCATTTCTAGGATTTCTAATGCCTTTCATTTGCTTGTTCAAGAAACAATTGTGGGCAAGTACCATATTCCCCACAATGGTCTAGATGCAGGGGCTACAACTGCAAACCAGCAAATGACATCCCCATTCTCATGGAGATGACACTGGGTGGGGTGAGGGTAGGGAGTGCTGGCTGCGGAGACAGACCAAAACCAAACAAACAAATAAATGTACACATGATGGGAATACAATAGATGATCACTAAAAGGTGCTGCTTAGGGGATGCCACACTAAGGAGGTAATACGGGAGGTAAGATTTGAATTGTTCTAAAAAATCTTATAGGAGGAGGAGAGCTGGAGGAAAGGTTTTTAGGCTGAAGATTTGAAAGCACGGAGACCTAGGGAAAAAGTTTGGTTTGTGGGAAGAGCGAAAAGAAGGCCGACGAGGCAAGAGTGAGCAGCACAGCAGAGAGGTGGGCCAGTCAGGCTGCAGCCATATCATGTAGGTTCTCTAAGGCAAAAGTCTGGAGCGTAGATTTTATCCTAAAAGTTTGGTAGGGAAAAAATAGAGGATCTTATGTAGGGGAATGCATGATTGATTTATGGCTTAAAAGATTAATCTGGCTGCTCTGTAGAGAAGAAATTGTAAGGGAACAAGCAGGATCAGCTACATAATTTGCAATGTACAATGCGAAATGAAAATCAGGATCCCTCACTCAAAAACAAGTAAGAATTTCAAGCAAGTGACAGCAGAGCATTAAACCAAGGGTGGGGCCCTTCTGTGTTGGGGGTCCTGTGTGATGAAACAGATTCCACTTGCATGAAGCCAGCTCTAGGTTCTCTCTCTCTCATTTTTTTTTTTTCCTTTTTCTTTCTCTACGTCTCCCATACCTTCTCTGATGGCTGGTCTACCCTACTTACTCATAGTTTCTACTTCCCATAATTAGGTTTGCCATGAGTGCAAATTCAAGTCTGATTTTATATTAAGTTTCAACTTGAGAAGTCACAAGCATCAACTTACAGTATAACCTCATTTTTCTTCTGAAATTCCCAAAGGGACAATACAGTACACTCCTCATCCTCTAACAGATAGTTCTATCATGTACTGATCCTCCCCTGTCAAGGGTAAGTAGGAGTATCATACAAGACAAAAATGACCACCTAGACCTGCCTTTTGGCAAGAAGTTCCTTCTCTGGGGGAAGTTTTTGCCGCTCACTGTTGTGGCCTCTCCTGTTGCGGAGCACAGGCTCCGGACACACAGGCTCAGCGGCCATGGCTCACGGGCCCAGCCGCTCCGCGGCATGTAGGATCCTCCCGGACCTGGGCACGAACCCGTGTTCCCTGCATCGGCAGGCGGACTCTCAACCACTGCGCCACCAGGGAAGCCCTGGGGGAAGTTTTTATTTAAGATGTAGATGCAATAGGAGTTCCAAAATATATCTTGACCCACTTCTGTTTTCCAGAGAAAAGTACACATTTTAATGCAGTAAACCTAAGGGTTTGACTTCCTCTTTAAACAGTTCATTGTCACTTCTAATCTGAAGTAAATAATTATTCTGGAAATATTTTTATTTCCATGATATATGATCCAAAAAGAAGATTAAATATTTGTAAGAAAGAATAAGAGATAATTTTTGTTTCTGTGATATTTATCATTGTTGAGTGATATTGATGCATTTACTTTAAAATTGCTTGTATGCAACTGATGACACAAAGCAATCAATAATTACTAGCTGCCATATACTGAGAAAATTGACATCTAAAGCAAATTGCTATCCAACAGTAAACTGTCTCTGTATATCATACAGTAGGACTATTACATCTTATTTTTGAACTGGAATGTGAATCGTGAACTGTAAATGTGCAAAATGAGATGTCTGCGGACACCCTTCCTTCTTCACCCTGTGCACCCTGACATCACTTGCTCACCCCTTAATTGAGTGACAGTTAAGAGACCTGTGTCACTTCGCATACCTCAAATATGAACCAAGGGCAAGGAATTTCATTTCAGCATATTCTGATTCCCCGAAGGCCAGGTTGATAATGAAGATCCTATATAAATTTGAGAAAGGAGTTCACCACGTTAGCCACATGTATAAAACAGCATGGCAGCTATTCCAAATGGAAGAGTGCAGTCATAATTTTTTTTTTTTTTTTTTTTTTTTTTAGTCATAATTTTTTGATTGGATAGAGCTCTAGCAGATTTTAAAATGCAGTTTTCGCATGGGAAACAAGTGAGATATTTTTGAACATGACAAAATGATACATTTTTAAAAGCTATTTTTATTGCCCAATTTTGTGTTTGATTTTATATGCTAATTTATAATTTCTATACTTATTCTAAATATTTAGTTAAAATATCCCAATCCATGAAAATTAGAATTTCTATGTCAATGCATTGAGATTTCATATACATCATTAAAAGTTCTGTTCACATCACAGGACTTTTTTTTTTTTTTGTCTGTGACCTTAAGTCACATGCTGAGCCCATTATAGGTCACACAAATTAAGTCTCTAAAACTTAAAAAAATGAAGTCTGTGTCCTAGTGCAAGCCACATTGTTACCTAATTCTTTTAGTTTTTACTCAGAGAAGTCTGAACTCCTGCTAAGGTTTTTGCTATTTCCTTTGCCCGCTTCATTTGCATTTCTTCCATTCTCTTAAAACATTTGTGCCTTTCCTTATGTCTGTCAAGATTTACTAGTGTCATTTGGTAGTTTTTTTCATGCCATTCTTTTGAAATTTCTTGATTCCATTGCCTCATTTGAGGGCACACAATTCTACAATTTGTTGTTGGTTTTTGCTTTGGGTTGAGTTTTGTTGTTGTTGTTGTTTTGTTTTTCTATTTCTACCACATTCTACCTACATAGCAGGGCCACAACTCATATAGCTATTAAAATGAAATCAGGCTGAAATATTTTTACTTCACATGGTTTTGTCTGTTCCCGTTGTCGTAATATTCATCATGCTATTCATTGTCTTTCTCTGGGTGACCTTCTCTGTCCTGATGCCTCCAGCCAAAACTGGATTCTTCACAGACTTCCCTATCTCAGTAAATGCCAGCTTCTTCCTTCCATGTGCCTAAGTCCAAAAGCTTAGAGGTTTGGCTTAACTCTTTCTCTCATGTTTCCTCTCACATAGCCAACCTATTAGTAAGTTTCTTTAGATTATGCTTTCAACATACCTCCAGAATCTATTTCTTATCACCTCCACTACTAACCATCTCGTCCAAGCCACTGAATTTTCTTTCTGGGAGGCTCTGCTGCTGCTTTACGCCTCCATCATCACCACCACCTGATAATCTGGAATAGAAATGTTCTAAAAGCACCAAACATGAAACAGATCACATCACTCCTTTGACAAAACCTTCCACTGGTTTCCCATCTCACTCAGACTTAAAGTGTTTACAATGGCTTCCAAAGCTCGTGCCGATCTGGCTATCAGCTGCCTCTCTGATTCTCTCTTTCTATTTGCCCTTTGGTTCATTCCACTCCAGCCACAAGTCCTTCTTGCTATTTCTGCAGCTTGTCAAGCTCATGTCTGCATTAATCCTTTGCCATTTCTGTTCCCTCTGTCTGAGCAGGTCTCTCTCTAGATATCTTCATAGCTCAACTTCCCACTTATTTCAGACACAGTTGAAGTCTCTTATTAGAGAGGATTTCCATAATCACCTGAGTGATATAGCTCTGCTCTGCCTTCCCCTTTATTAATCCCTTCACTTGGTTACCCAGCTTTATTTTTCTCTATAAAATGTATTTACTTCCTGAGAAATTCTATATGTACTTTAAAAAAAAAAGTTTAAGGTTTGTTTCCTCCACATGAGAATGTTAGGTCCATGAGGGTAGGGGCATTTTATTTACTGCTGCTTCCCCTACACCTCAAAAACTGTCTGGTACATAGTTGACAGTCATATTCATTGAATGAATGAATGACTTCTTAAAGATGACGTTCCAACCAACTAAATGATTCAAAAATTTCTGTGCAGTTTCATATAGCTGATGCCAATTAAATAGTTATACTGACTTATCCCCTAGAACACTGAGCTCCCTAGCACTGCAACTTGTCCACCTCCCCAGCTACTTGAGCAGTTCCTCAGGAATGTTGTTATGTTTAGTAAGTGCAGTATATTTTAGGAGTAGAGCACTGTTACTCTTCCAGAGTCAGATTCATCTTTAAAATGAGCACAGTTGTATCTGTCTCCCTAGGTTGTTGTGTGTTTCAAATGAGATGACACAGGCAAACCTCAAATTCCATAAAAATCAAAGTCATATTTTTTTTACAGTAATTTTTTATAAAGCAATACAAAACAATAACAAATTGAATGCAATGATATGCATTTTATTATACACAGTGACATTCAGTATCTAACAGAGGAATTTTCTTAACTATTCACCTATCTTCTTTATTTCTCATAAACTGAAAATAATACCCAAAGATTTGATTGGACTCAAATTAAATATTTTTTGACAATAATACCCTACCTTATGTTGTGTACCATATTTTGTACCACAAGAGGAAGTGTGTAACGCCTGCCTGTGTTACCATTGGCGATGCTAAGATTTATTACAGAAAATCTGTTGACAGCCAGATCTTCCCATTGTTCTCTGGTAAAAGAACAATGGTTAGAAAAAGGTGAAGAGTTTTCTTCCTTGCATTTTTTTTGACTTTTAACTGATTGAACAATTATCACAATTTGCTTTTGATCCACTGCTGAGCCACAACAAGGGGAAAAAAAGAAAAAAACATTTATGATTCTCTCAAGTATAATCATTATGCAAATAGCTACTTATATTAACTTAAAAGCCTTTGCAAATATTAAAAGATTTACATTTATTTATTTATTAGATTTATTGAATTTTTGATAAAACATTTTCTTAATAAAATAGATGCAGGAAATTATGTAAGACAGTCATATATTTCAAAATGTTAAAAATTGTATTTCTAAAGGCAATGGTTTTTCAACAAAAGTTAAGATTGTGTGTATAATTTAGTGCACATTGTTTTGCCTCCTTCAATCACATAATAAATTCAAATTATGTACACAAAGTCATACATACATTTTTACTTATTTTTAATATATAACTGATAATTCAAAGTAGATATCCTTAGTTTTGCTTCTTTGTCTCACTCATCAATATATAAATATAATAACCTCTGAAAATGTAAGTCAAATTTTTACAAAAGATCTGGTGGATTAATAATTTGACTGAGGAAAAGAAAATTTTAACATTAAGTACTATCTGCCTAATAATAAACATAAGCAGAATATCTCAAGAAAATATAATTGCATCACCTAATATACACCTACACTTCAATGATTTTATTTCCAATTTCCTTCTTAATAAAGCATTAATTAAAAAATCAGGATTCAGACAATGAGCATAGAGAAATAATCTTTTGGCTTAGTAATGATTCAATGAGTATTCTGTTTGAATATATTTATAATTGACTGCCAATTACTTTACAGAAGGGGTCAAATATTTTTATTCCTGCAAATACAAAATAATCTTAGCTACATCTGCTATTATCTCCCGTTAAGGATTTGATTGAATAGTCAACATTCAATTTGGAATTAGTCTTATCATGAAGTTGTATCAAAGAAATGATATATCTGTTACTAATTTGAACAGAGTCTGAGTGCCTTTTCCTCCCACACTCCACATCCCATCTCCATACTCTTAAGTGTACAAATATTAAACAAACGTTAGAAAAAATTATCTATCCTTCTAAGAAATAAAAACATTACAAATTACTCAAAATTTGAAGTACCATTTAAACCTACTAAATTAACAATTTAAAAGAATTCTTGTGAAGTTGCACTAAGACAAAAACTCCTATGCTGCTACTAGTCTTATAAATTATGTACAGGTATTTGGCCAAAGATTTTGAAGAATACATAGTTCTTCTTATGTTTGATCTAGTTATTTCAATCAAAAGAATTTTTATTAAGGAAATACAAAAATATATATGTTAAAGTTATTGATTGCAGTGACATTTATATAGCACACAAGTGGAAATTAAATTTCCAGTACTAGGCATATGGTCAGAAAATATTGTGTTATTCCAGACCAACTATGAAATGAATGATTTTGAAAACTTTTTATATACATAAAAACTATTTTATATTATATACTGAAAAAAGAACAAAAATGACAACATACCTTCATTAAATTCTTGTAAATTGTATATATGCATTTGATATGGACAAAAGATAATACATGAATTGAAAGAGATATAGAGTAAATTTTTGGATTTTGTTCCCATAATAAATAGTTTTTTAAAAGAAAGGAAAAACTATTTGCCAAAGCAAAGTTCATTTACTTCTTTGATGGTCAAAATTACTTCTCCACTACATTTGTTTTGTGAACACACATATCACCATCTTGTAAAATATTCCTGTATCTCCCAGAGTTGCAATAGCTGGATCAGAAAGCCAAAATTGAGTACACTTATGAAAATGAATCCATAGGAAAGCTATAAGACATAAAACTTACCAAAATCTATATTTTCACAGCACTTTAATACTCTCTAATAGGCTTATAAAAATACAAAATAAGATAAATTATAAAAATTTATTCACTGGGTAATAAGTAGGCTTTGACACTATACAATGCTATGCCCTATTCAGAGAAAGGGAGACACTGGCATGACCATGAAACTGTGGTCTCCTTCCTTTTCTAAGTATGGTTCCGTGAGGATCTAATGTATCATGTCTAAAAATTCCACAAAGATTGTTTTAAGAACATCATTTTAAAAACATGTTTACTTTCTATCTTTGTGAAAAATGTCTATTTTATGGTAATATTTTTTAGGTATTTTCAATTAAAATATCATAGAATTATATAACATGCTGACAATTTCATTTCCAAAATGGAGCCTTTATTTTTTAGTACACTTACTACCCCAATTGCTCTCTCTTTCACACATCTGGAATATCAGCGCTCTCTTCATACCGCTTACCTAACTTTGTGTTAACAACCATAAGTATAAGTTAATAGAAAAAGGCTTGAGTTAAAACTTTATATTCTATTTTTTATTCTGTCACTGAATCAGTAAGTGTTCCAATTCTGGTAAAGAAATGTTTGCAAATTAATGTTGCTGTTCAAACAATGGGCTTTACTTGGCTGACGGCCATTATCAACACAGTTTTCTCCACTTGTCATTTAGCCAGATTTCCAACAAAGAATATTTTAGTCATTGGTGATATGGGGCTAGCCAAATGGAATTAGACCTAAAAAACTTAGTGTGTGGCAATACAGTCTAATGATTTTATGGCTACACCCTTCATGTAAGTAGATCCAGTTCTATTTACTACTTTTTTTTGTTCTTCTGTTCTCCTCCCTGCCCCTTTCACAGCCCCAGTCTGGTCTTTCAACTGTGAACATATTGATTTTAGGTGACAAGAAATGTTTAACCTGTGCCTTATAACTGACATATAAAGTATGGTCCAAACCAAGATGCTTTTGAAAGTGAAAGGCAGAGTTATTAATAATTACCTGAGGACAACTGGTCTGAACTGGACTGGACTGGCCCAGACAAACTGAGATACATATGGTTGCCCTGCCTTTGTGGTTCCTCTCCCACATGGGCTTCAAATTCTCCAGTGTAGCCCCTGATAACGTTTCAACACCAAAAAACAAAACAAAGCCAAATAACAACAAAACACCTGCAACACTTTGAAGTACTCTGAGTCTCCAAAGTTAGATATCAATCCCACAAAAGAATGCCCAGGCTAGAATTATTGCTTACGTTGACTTTAACAGAAAAAAAGACACAAGTTGTGTTTCTTAGCTTTTCTAGTTAATTAGGTGATATAAATATTTATAATTCAATAGGTGCTGTGCTTCACCCCAGATGGTACCAAAATGCCATTAGAAACTCAATGTTGTTTTTCATCTAGTTATTCATTAAAAGAAGATAGTCATTTTATTTAAATGACTCTTTTTAAGAGAACAACATCTGAGGTATTTGCTAGCACAGGCTTCTTGCTAAGCTTTACTTTATTCCATACAAGACGATGAAAGGGCTTGCTAGTATTCTATAATTTAATAACATCATTTGGATCTTTTTTTTTCCTCATTCAATTTCAGAACTTAGGGAAACCAGTGGAGGAATGTGGCTAATTATAAAAGACCAACAGTATGTGGCCTTGTGTCGAAATTGGTAAGACTGTGCCTTAGGGGAGATAGAGTCTTCTCTTGTCTAAGAGATAAGTGTTTAACTCTCAATAACCTGGGAAGAGTATAAGTTGACATGACCTAGAAAGTCACTGGCATTTCAATGACTTTATGGAGTACCTTGGCAGGAAAGTCTCCCAATTGCTCTGCTGTAATAGTTCTATAGAAGAATCAGAAAGCTACTTTAATTTTACAAAAAAAAGTGATGGAATAAAAGACTTAAAAAGACTGGGAAAATGGAGATCCCAAAAGAAAGAAAGGTGCATTCCTAGCTCCTAAGCAAAATCTTCCAGTATTTTCTCTATGTCTGGAAGTTTTAGAGTGAGTCAAGTATTATGAGTTAAAACTTACGATGGGCAAAGAAAACTAAGCAGTATGCAAAGTCTGGAAGGGGAGGACATAGAACAGAACCTTATGACCCCAGACGCTTCATTGTGAGAAGGAGGAGGCATCCTGTCCCAGGAAGTAGTATTCTGGAAAAACATTCGCCTTAAGCTTAGCCACTATAAATAATATGATTTACAAAAACAAAACTTGACAAATTGGAAACTGGAGGTTTTAAGAGAAAGAGGGTTGTCTGCCCGTTTCATATCACACCACTTAATGCTACCAAATACGTCTTTGATAATCATTAAATTTCCTAAGAGGTCATGAATAAGTGTACTTGCAAAATACAGTGGAATATGGGAAAAGATGGTTCACTGTTGATATTCCCAGGTTTAACACATATATGAAACAAAATGAGAATACTGATAAAAATTTTAATTTGGGGTTGTTTACAAAAGCAACAGTCGGCACAAAAATGAGTCTCTGTGTGCCACTACCTTTGTTTAGGGGCCTAACAAAAAATGGGACAGATAGAACGGGTGTAAGGGCTTCCTCTTTAGCACAATTGGTGAATTGACCAAAATCAGCACTGGGATCATAGTTCAGAGCTAGTTTAAGATCTTATCCACATCTAAGCCCTGGAGACTCCTAACTTTGCATCCTGAAATATGCCTTTCTTTCGAGTCCCAGAGCCATTATTCAATTTCAGCAATGCCTGATACCTCTCCTGACCAATTTCAGACACTTAACTACCTCCTCTCCTGCCTCACATTACATTTTCATTCTGTCAAATCAGCTAGTCCTGCTTATACTAATCATACTAAAGCAGAGTTCTTACAATTTCACTCCCATAATTAGAAACATGGAATGTTTCTGTTTCCTAATAAATTAAATATAATTTCTCAACCTGGAATGGAACACTTGGTACAGCAACACCCAAACCTTTCTTCTAACCTTACTTGCCACACAATTCCAACCAAACTCAATTCTCCAACGCATGCAATAGCTTCCAGTATCTCTTGCCTTCTTTCATGTTCCACTTCCTCATTTTTACTTATAGATTACTGACACATCCTAAGATATTTTCAAAATCATTTAGTTACTTCTTCAAAGATAACTTCCCCTTCTTAAAAACAAGACAACAGGCCCCAAATGGAGCTACTTATGCTAAGCCCCACATCACCAAACCAAGACTTAATTATAGTTTCACCTCTCCCAGAGGAATCTTACACCAGTCAATTAGGAATCTCCTGATTAGAAGCAGTGAGGAAATCTGCCCGATAGACCCTGCCAACCGCTGAAGGAAAGTTACCTTGCGATAACCAACCAACATTTGCCTCGTAGAACTTTCTTGCTCCTGCTACCTATCGCCTATAAAAGTCTTTGATTTTGTGCAGCTTGTCAGAGCTCCTTTCTATCCACCAGATTGGATGCTGCTTGATTCAAATTAATTTCTGCTCAAATAAACTTGAAAAATTTTTAATATGCACCAGTTTATCTTTTAACGTCCTAAAAGCAGTTCATAGCTTCCTGGTTTGAATATGTATTCTGCTGATTCCTAACTCCTTACAGTCTTCTTTGATTTATAAAAAAGCTGTGCTTTTATTTTAGGAATATATTCTTGAAGCAAAAGGTCTGTATCTTATCCTAAGCCCATGCTGAGCATAATTTTAGAAATTGTTTTGTTTTTTAATTAAATTACCAAATTTTCATTTAACTAAAAAATTATTAGAATATGGACACATGATACTCACAGGTAGATTGAAAATTTGACTTAGTATGTTCATAGTTTAGTCAGTATATTTATTGTTTATTATTAATAGAATGTTCCTACACTTTTTTGAAGAAAGCTATTAGATGTTGTGATTAAGGACAGCTTTAAAATCTAGCATTCTATGGCAGAAGATGTCAAATGACTATTTATTAAAAGTCTATGATTTGACAAGTGCTATTCTATGCAATGATGATACAGCATGCAACAAGACAGAAGTTTCCTTTGCTTACAGATGCTGCGTTCCAGTGAGGAAGACAGACAAAAAGCCAATAAGCAAACAAGATAGTTTCAGAGTGTAACAAGAGCTGTAAAGGAAATAAAGCAGAAATTAGAAAAACAGATACTATGAAATGAATTGAAAAGGAAAAAATATATACCTGCCTTGAGGTAGTCTGTTTTAATTAACAGTGTTTACTTTTTTCAGAATAATTATGATATGCTAGTTGAGAGACACAGCTAAAAAGATAGTTGTGCTTACATGTTGATGAAAATTAACTAGCTAAACTGGAATAGCACATAGTGAAATTTAGTATGTTATTAAGTGGAGATTGCAAAATTTTAAAAAATATCTTCATGCAATTATGGGATATGAGTTTGGAGTAACCAGTGAAACATCACACTAAAGGTCATTCGTATAATAATCTGGAAACCCGTACAACTCATTACATTTCATGTATCCTTATTGAAAAATTAGCAATATGTTGTAAGCTTTCTAAGATAGAGGAATAAAAATTATGGAGGAGTAGATGATTCCAAAGATCATTAGTGAACACCTCCAAGCTGAGTCAACTCCAGTTCTCTGGGGAACAAATATTATTACAAGACAACAACTGTTTGGAAGTAATATAGTGAAGTGTTCTTGATTCAGTAGCTAATAAAACCACAATTTCTATTTTGAAACCAACTCTGAAACTTGCCTGTGCTTTGTTTAAAAACCCTAAGAGATAAACACCCTCCAAAAAACAATATATATTAAAAGGGTGTAGAGATTATAAACAGTGGTTTTTCCTTCTAGTATATTCAAAGATATTATTGTATAAAGCAACAATAATAGCAATTTATCCCAAAATATTTTAGTGGATTTACATTTACAGATTAGGGATGAAATGTCACTCAATAAAATCAGTGAAGGTGCCTGGAGCTGATTTCCAATCCAGTAACTATTTCACTGCAAGAATATTGTGTTCTCAAGGGAAATGCTGGTTTTAAATTATTTATAAAATGTACAAAATAATTTTCATTTGAATCATTTGTCAAAGGAAAATGCAAAAAAAAAAAAAGTAACTTAAATTCAGGGCCCCTGTATTCATTTATTATTTTCACAAGTCATGTAACTTTCTTCCATGAACAAACACTGAAAATACTTAGCACACTGAGAGAGACACAGACCCGGCTTTAGACAGTTATGTATACCGTTCTAACTATTGTTTGGTATTTTTCTAAATATATTATAAACATAGACATTTATATATATATATAATATATAATCTTTAAACTCTTCTCCCCTCTTGCCTACCACTGCCTTCCAAAAATAGTTGACAGAAATAACTTTCATCAGCTGGTGCTAATCAATATGAAAGGTATGTGTTCTTACTTTATTTTAGATGCAGTGATATACTAGTAAAATTTTACACCTTACTGTCCTTATTTCTATTCTGTAGTTTCCTGCCCTCCTCGTTTATTAAATTGGCTCTTTATACAACAGAAGATGAGCAGACACTGAACCAAGCAGTAATTTTCAAGAGACATTTTCATTGGTGAGCAGGACCTTTAAAAGTCAAGTGCAGTTAAGAAATCCTCCACCCTACACCTTACATGTAGCAAACACCTTTGAGGCACCCAAGGCTGTGTTCACTGTTTCAAGATATTCTCATGGTTTTCCTTGGCTTTTTGGCCCTGGTTCACTGTTGCCACTTAAGTCCTGGATGTGACTCATCATAACAAATGACAGGAGGATAACAGAGCTTTATGATGATTGACTGACACAGCACACAGCAAGGATTGGATAAGGGAGCAATTCCTCGGTGGGAGTTAGGGGAGAATTATGAAGAGAACTCTTCCTATTGCACACAGAGTTTGGTGACGACAACCGACATTCTAAACAAAGAAATGTGGAGGGGGGTATAGCAAATCTGAGAGACATTTAAAATGGGCTAGTAATAGGCTCTGGAGACTGATCAGATATACACGGTAAATAATTACCCAATTTGTTCTACGTCCTACCAATCATACTGTGACTCACAATATGAACCTGTCGTTCCAGGAGGGTTTACAGCCTCACTACCTCTCCCCGCTCACCTTACCAATTATCACCCCCGTAATGATGCATATTTACTTCTAATGTGCCTTCCTTTCTCTACTCCACTTATTTTAGTTTTGGTTTTTCTGCACTATACAAATCATTCTTCTGCCACAACCATGCCCAACAGCTACGTTGACCTCTCCCTTTTCTTTTTTTTTCTTTTCTTTTCTTTTTTTTTTTTTTTTTTGCGGTACGTGGGCCTCTCACTGTTGTGGCCTCTCCCGTTGCGGAGCACAGGCTCCGGACGCGCAGGCTCAGCGGCCATGGCTCACGGGCCTAGCTGCTCCGCGGCATGTGGGATCTTCCCGGACCGAGGCACGAACCCGTGTCCCCTGCAACGACAGGCGGACTCTCAACCACTGCGCCACCAGGGAAGCCCAACCTCTCCCTTTTCTTAAATCAAAGATCACATAGAGTTTGTATCAGAACATGTACTGCCTTGTCAGTGATACTGCCATTCTCCTTGATATAACACTCTCTCCTTTCCCTTATTCCCTCTCTCTCACAAACTTCTGCCATTTCCTCCCCAAAACTGCATCTCCATTTATTCTTTTCACTTCTATCACTGCTCTCTCCCTGTCTGGGGTCTAGTTACTTCTAGGTGACTATAAAAGCTGCCTAGTAGAGCTCCCTGGCACCAAAATAAAGAGCTACCACTTGCTGAAAGTCACTATGCGTCAGACTCTAAGAAGCACCCCTTTAAATCCTCATAACAAGCCCACTATCCCATCTTATGGATGAACAAAACGGCTGAACTCTTCCCATTACAGTATGAAAGAAGCATTGTTTAAATCAAAAGTCCAAACCATAAATCTATGCTCTTTATACTAAATAAAGAACCATCACGCTTTCAAAGTATGTTGCACATCACTTCACAGTAAATTTGCAAGAATTCTTTTATTATATTATAAGGGGGAATAAAAAACAGAACAAAACAAAAGCAAACCCAGTATAGTGATACACGCCCTCTAGGAGAGTGATGTAATTCAACTTTTGAGTTGATGGATCTATTGTTTGAATAAAATAAAGAGATACTGTATATCACAGATAGACAAGGGTGAAACAAAAGGGGCATGCCTTCGCTCTGAATAATAGAAAGGTCAAACATGTTGGTTTCAGTAAACCAAGGAGCAGAATTTGTGAGAAAGTAATGGGCCTAATTCAGGGCCTATAAAAGGAAATTACCTATATGAAACTTCATGTGATGAGTAATAGCTCATGAATTCCCATAAAATGGCAGGTCTGGCATTAATTCTGAAATTACTTCTTGTTGCTTTATAATTCTATTGTTTTCCCCAAATTTTTCCATAAGAAAAACAATTATATATGGCAATGTTGAGTTGGTGGTGATTTGCAGAAATCATCATAGATCTCAAATGCTGTTAAGTGAGAAGAGCCTCGAATTCAGAGTGGTGGCAGGAGACAACAGAGCCTGGCACCTGGTGAACTGACTGCTTCTTTTCCTCTAAATACCATTAGAAGAAAGTGGCCCTTGGAGAAGTGTGTGTATGGTTAGGCCTTCTTATTACAGAGGAATGTGAATATTAAAGAGAAAGAGCATCCCAAGAGTTGCAGGAACTGGGTTTATCCAATTAAATTATTATTATACAAAAATATTTTTCATGCTCAAAATCCACAAAAACTCCCTTCCTCTCATATTGGATCCAATTTATTGGGTTCATTTTTTAACCTCTATATAATCTATTTAACATTCTATTTGTTCATACGTTCATTCATTCATTCTCATTTCAATCAATAATCAATTGTTTTTTATACAGATATTCACTTATTGCCTATATATGTACCTGCCCATATAGAACGAACTAGACATCTTCATATGTTTCCACACTCCAAGTGTTCATTCTACCCCAGAAGTTCAGTTCTACAAACTGTCTTCTCATGATGCACCTGACCTTTCCTGTGCTTGCTTATGCATTTTTCAAGTTTCTTCCAAATGATTTTTTGGCACTAGGTTTAAATGGACTAAATGTACCAATTAAAAGGAAGAACGTCAGATTCAATTAAAAAAGCATTCACCCTACAGCCATGAATAAAGATGAAATCTTGCCATTTGTGACAATAGGGATGGACACGGAGAGGACTATGCTTAGTGAATAAGTCAGACAGAAAAAGATAAATACTTTATGGTATCACTTATATGTGGAATCTAAAAAATAAAACACACTAGTAAGTATAACAAAAAAGAAACAGACTCACAGATATACAGAACAAACTAGTGGTTACCAGTAGGGAGAGGGAAGAAGGAGGGGAAAGATAGGGCTAGGGGATTAAGAGGCAAAACTACAATGTATAAAATAAATAACCTACAGGATATAATGTACAGCACAGATAATATAGCTAATATTTTAGATTAACTATAAATGGAATATAATCTAACAAATTTTGAATCACTATGTTGTACACCTGAAACTAATATAATATTATAAATCAACTATACTTCAATAAAAAAAAAATTCAAATACAAAACCCAAAAGTTTTCTCAGGCTAATTGCAGAAGTGGAAGTGAGAGATTTGAAACAGGTGAAGGATTTGATACACCATTGTTAGCTTGAAGATGGACGTGGTCATGTGGAAAGGACCTGTGAATGACCTCTAGAAACTCCTTAGAAGCAAAAAGTTCATGACCTCAGTATTGAAACTGCAAGGAGCTAGATTCGATTCCGCCAACTCTATGGATGTGCTTCTAAGCAGATTCTTCCTCAGCTCCTCCTAATGAGAAATCAGCCCTGAAGACATCTTGATTTCAGCCTTGTGACTGAGCGGAAAACCTAGCCACATCTTGTTGGACTTTTGACGTAGAAAATTAGGAGCTAATAAGTGAGTGTTGTTTTAAACTTCGAAATTTGTGGAAATTTATTATCTAGCATTAGAAAATACATACAAGGACTATTTAAGAAGCTACAATAGTACATTCATGCTTCTATAGGTTAAAATTTAATTCCAAGATTACAAAAATGAGTAATGTTCTTATATGTTTAACATCTTTTAACCTTTGGTCTTAATGGTTTTTAAATATTCATTAAAATATCTTATTATTCTACAGTAGGATACCTTTGAAAGCAATTAAATTTCCATATCATGTGTTATTAGTGTAGGAAAAGTGATTAATGTGCAATTACAACTCACGAAGGAACCACTCTCTAAATTACTCATAACCACTAGGAAACAACTTTGCCAACAATAAATCAGTGATCATTGCTGTTCAATAGGGGTCCATGTGCATAGAAAAGATGTAATCACAAAATAGATATACAATATATGGGAGAGGAGTGTTAATGAACATTCAATGTTAATGGATGTGTAACTGTAAATAGAAAAAACCACTTTTCAACCAACTGGGCTGAACACCAAAGTTCCTTTGAAATAGTTCCTTTAAAATGGGGACACTCGTGCAATAATTAGGAAACAACCATATTGGAAAAAGAAATTTTGAACAGTGTGGAAAATCTGTACGGAAGATTTCTTTCCCCCTCTTAAAACTGCAAATATCTACAAAACCCACTAGACTAATTATTGCAGAAGCCATATTTACATTTGAAAAAAGACCACATTTCCTGCAATTCCTAACCTAAACAAATTTGTGCAATAGTAATTAGGAACAGAAATTGAAAAGACAATTGTAATGCAGGTGCTAAAATCTAGGTAGTTGTAACCAAGATCTTATTCTTTAAGGAGCAGTTTCAGGGAAAAAGCATACACAATAATGCAAGAAGAGCAATTTTCAGAGAGCATATTAACTTTGCATCAGTAAAGGAAAGTCAAACACACAATTCAGGTTGGAGATGCTGAACCAGCATAAAGGGAAATGACCAGGATGGGATAATGGTTTCACCAGAAAAGAAAGATGAACAATGATCACCAAACTACCTAAAACTACTTACAATCTTCCTAATTTGCCATTTTAGTAGATTACATATGGCTGATTTCATAGTCTAGGTTTTTAATCTCAGTTCACCTTTAAGAGCAGCATCCAACTCAGCCATAAAAAAGAATGAATGCCATTTGCAGCAACATGGAGGGACCTAGGGACTATCATACTAAGTGAAGTAAGTCAGAAAGAGAAAGACATATATCATATGATATCACTTATATGTGGAATCTAAAATATGACACAAATGAACTTATCTACGTGACAGAAACAGACTCACAGACATAGAGAACAGACTTGTGGTTGCCAAGGGGGAGGGGAGGTGGGAGGGATGGACTGGGAGTTTGAGTTTAGCAGATATAAACTACTGTATACAGGATGGATATATAGGATATACAGGTCCTCCTGTATAACACAGGGAAATATATTCAATATCCTGTGATAAACCATAATGGAAAAGAATGTGAAAAAGAATGTATATATGTGTATAACGGAATCACTTTGCTGTACAGCAGAAATTAACACAACATTGTAAATCAACTATATGTCAATAAAATAAATTTTAAAAATAAATTTTTAAAAAGAGCAGCATTTAAGATAGATAACTAGGTTTTCTGGGCAGAGCTAGGGGAGGGTGTCTTTCAGCCAAAGTTGCAGACAATCAAAATCCGGGTCAAGAGCCAAATGGGAGACATAAAGGAAACCAAATCCAAAGCAGAGAGGAGAGACAAAATAGATCCTCAAGAGCACATTTAAAAAAGATCAGGAAGTCAAAACAGAGCCAAGGGAAGATGGCGGAAGAGTAAGACGCGGAGATCACCTTCCTCCCCACAAATACACCAGAAATACATCTACACGTGGGACAACTCCTACAGAACACGTACTGGACGCTGGCAGAAGACCTCAGACCTCCCAAAAGGCAAGAAACTCCCCACGTACCTGGGTAGGGCAAAAGAAAAAAGAAACAACAGAGACAAAAGAATAGGGACGGGACCTGCACCAGTGGGAGAGAGCTGTGAAGGAGGAAAGCTTTCCACACACTAGGAAGCCCCTTCCCGGGCGGAGACTGCGGGTGGCGGAGGGGGAAAGCTTCGGAGCCACGGGGGAGAGCACAGCCACAGGGGTGCGGAGGGCAAAGCGGAGAGATTCCCGCACAGAGCATCAGTGCCGACCGGCACTCATCAACCCGAGAGGCTTGTCTGCTCACCCGCCGGGGCTGGCGGGGCCTGGAGTTGAGGCTCGGGCTTCGGTCGCAGCGCAGGGAGAGGACTGGGGTTGGCGGCGTGAACGCAGCCTGCAGGGGGTTAGTGCGCCACGGCTAGCCGGGAGGGAGTCAGGGGGAAAAGTCTGGACCTGCCGAAGAGGCAAGAGACTTTTTCTTACCTCTTTGTTTCCTGGTGCGCGAGGAGAAGGGATTAAGAGCGCTGCTTAAAGGAGCTCCAGAGAGGGGCGCGAGCCGCGGCTACAAGCGCAGACCCCAGAGACGGGCATGAGACGCTAAGGCTGCTGCTGCCGCCACCAAGAAACCTGTCTGCGAGCACAGGTTACCATCCACACCCCGCTTCCGGGGAGCCTGTCCAGCCTGCCACTGCCAGGGTCCCAGGATCCAGGGACAACTTCCCCAGGAGAACGCACTGCGCGCCTCAGGCTGGTGCAACGTCACACCGGCCTCTGCCGCTGCAGGCTCGCCCCGCACTCCGTACCCCTCCCTTCCGCCCCCCCCCCCCCCCCCCCCCGGCCTGAGTGATATTTAACCCCGTCCTGTCTGAGCGAAGAACAGACGCCCTGCGGCGACCTACCCGCAGAGGCGGGGCCAAATCCAAAGCTGAGCCCCTGGGAGCTGTGAGAACATAGAAGAGAAAGGGAAATCTCTCCCAGCAGCCTCAGAAGCAGCGGATTAAAGCTCCACAATCAACTTGATGTCTGTGGAATACATGAATAGACAACGAATTATCCCAAATTGAGGAGGTGGACTTTGAGAGCAAGATTTATGCTGGATAGCTTTGCTTCCACCATTTGTCCTAGGGTTCTATATATCCGGTTTTTTTGTTTGTTTTTTAAATCTTTTTTCTTAATAATTATTTTTTTATTTTAATAACTTTATTATATTTTATTTTATCTTCTTTCTTTTTTTCCTTCCTTCCTTCCGCCCTCCCTCCCTCCTTTCTTTCTTTCTACTTCTACTAATTCTTTCTTTCTAATTTTTCTCCCTTTTATTCTGAGCCGTGTGGATGAAAGGCTCTTGGTGCTGCACCCAGGAGTCAGTGCTGTGCCTCTGAGGTGGGAGAGCCAACTTCAGGACACTGGCCCACAAGAGACCTCTCAGCTCCACATAATATCAAACGGTGAAAATTTCCCAGAGATCTCCATCTCAAGACCAGCACCCAGCTTCACTCAACAACCAGCAAGCTACAGTTCTGGACATACTATGCCAAACAACTAGCAAGACAGGAACACAACCCCACCCATTAGCAGAGAGGCTGCCTAAAATCATAATAAGTCCGCAGACACCCCAAAACACACCAACAGACGTGGACCTGCCCACCAGAAAGACAAGATCCAGCCTCATCCACCAGAACACAGGCACTAGTCCCCTCCACCAGGAAGCCTACACAACCCACTGAACCAACCTTAGCCACTGGGGACAGACACCAAAAACAACGGGAACTACGAACCTGCAGCCTGCAAAAAGGAGACCCCAAACACAGTAAGATAAGCAAAATGAGAAGACAGAAAAACACACAGCAGATGAAGGAGCAAGATAAAAACCCACCAGACCTAACAAATGAAGAGGAAATAGGCAGTCTACCTGAAAAATAATTCAGAATAATGATAGTAAATATGATCCAAAATCTTGGAAATAGAATGGACAAAATGCAAGAAACATTTAACAAGGACCTAGAAGAACTACAGATGAAACAAACAACGATGAACAACACAATAAATGAAATTTAAAATACTCTAGATGGGATCAATAGAAGAATAACTGAGGCAGAAGAACAGATAAGTGACCTGGAAGATAAAATAGTGGAAATAACTACTGCAGAGCAGAATAAAGAAAAAAGAATGAAAAGAACTGAGGACAGTCTCAGAGACCTCTGAGACAACGTTAAACGCACCAACATTCAAATTATAGGGGTTCCAGAAAAAGAAGAGAAAAAGAAAGGGACTGAGAAGATATTTAAAGAGATTATAGTTGAAAACTTCCCTAATATGGGAAAGGAAGTAGTTAATCAAGTCCAGGAAGCACAGAGAGTCCCATACAGGATAAATCCAAGGAGAAATATGCCAAGACACATATTAATCAAACTGTCAAATATTAAATACAAAGACAACATATTAAAACCAGCAAGGGAAAAGCAACAAATAACACACAAGGGAATCCCCATAAGGTTAACAGCTGATCTTTCAGCAGAAACTCTGCAAGCCAGAAGGGACTGGCAGGACATATTTAAAGCGATGAAGGAGAAAAACCTGCAACCAAGATTACTCTACCCAGCAAGGATCTCATTCAGACTTGATGGAGAAATTAAAACCTTTACAGACAAGCAAAAGCTGAGAGAGTTCAGCACCACCAAACCAGCTTTACAACAACTGCTAAAGGAACTTCTCTAGGCAAGAAGCACAAGAGAAGGAAAAGACCTACAATAACGAACCCAAAACAATTAAGAAAATGGGAATAGGAATATACATATCGATAATTACCTTAAATGTAAATGGACTAAATGCTCCCACCAAAAGACACAGATTGGCTGAATGGATATGAAAACAAGACCCATATATATGCTGTCTACAAGAGACCCACTTCAGACCTAGAGACACATACAGACTGAAAGTAAGGGGATGGAACAAGATAGATAACTAGCCATATAGCCTTGGCCAAATTGCTTTACCTGTCTTTGCCTCTGTTTCCTCACCTGTAAAACATTACCTAGTTTGCAGTGAGAGAAGCTAGCTCACAGAATGTAATGAAGGTTTAATGAACTAATATTTGTGAAACATGTAGAAGAGCATCTGGCACAGCATAAGCACTGCATAAATGTATGCTACAATATTTCATACACTGGGAAAAAAGTTGATTAAAGTACGAATGCACTAACAAATGCATTAACAAATATTTTGATTGCCTGTTAGCTGGTAGACACCGTATCAGATGCTGTGAATGAAACAGTGCCAGATAGAGTCTATGTCCTCAAAACGCTTACAGTCTAGAATGGATTAGATTGATGAATAACAAAGAAATGGTAATATCATGTGAGAAATGCTCACAGGAAATTGTAAAACAGGAAACATAATAACTATTTCTAGGGTTGCCATGAAGTTTCTATGTGATAATTCCTGAAAATATTTTAGTACAATACTTGCCATACAGTCATGACTTAATAAAAGTTAGCTCTTATCCTTGTGTTACAGTCTTTTTTTGTTGTTTCATTCCATGCTCGTTTTACCACTGGAGCATGAGTTCTTCCGAGGAGTGGGGGAACCTCATCCTCAATCAACATTCAATATTTTTAAGACAAAATATGCCTGAAACTCTACTAAGTATTAAAGATATAAATATTAATAACACAGGGTTCTTGCTCTAGAGAGAAAGACAGACTTGTATATGTTTAAATTACAACATAGTGTGGTAAATACAAATGCAGTGACATAATCAATAAACTGTGGATGGGGCAATATTCCCTGAGGAAGAGAGAGGTTTCAAAGGATGTATTACCACATCTGGATCTTAAAATAAAGGTAGGACTTTTCCAGCTGCCAAGTGGAATGAAATGAACCATATAATGAAAAGATCTGATCAGGACCACCTAGAGGGGTGGGATAGGGAGGGTGGGAGGGAGATGCAAGAGAGAAGGGATATGGGGATATATGTATACATATAGCTGATTCACTTTTTTATATAGCAGAAGCTAACACACCATTGTGAAGCAATTATACTCCAATAAAGATGTAAAAAAAAAAAAAAGATCTGATCAGTTTAGGGGTTTTAGGGAAGACTCTTGGGTAATTGAGGCACCAGGTTCTGGAGTAACTTGTCCTTGAAGGTAAAAAATTTAGATTGTGTGGAGAGTGGTATGGAGCAATGGCTCCATGTCCCTGACTTTGCAAGTTGGAATTCCCTTTGTGCTTAAATGTCCATGGATTGTGACCTTCATAAAGTAAGCTTTGCTTTAAGGAAGAGAACTTTCTTTTTTTCTTTATTTTTTATTTTTTTAATGGAACTTTATTTATTTATTTATGGCTGCGTTGGGTCTTCATTACTACACGGGCTTTCTTTAGTTGCAGCGAGTGGGGGCTACCCTTCATTGCAGTGCATGGGTTTCTCATTGTGGTGGATTCTCTTGTTGCGGAGCATGGGCTCTAGGCACGCAGGCTTCAGTAGTTGTGGCACACGGGCTCAGTAGTGTGCTTTGCGGGCTCTAGAGCGCAGGCTCAGTAGTTGTGGCACACAGGTTTAGTTGTTCCAGGGCATGTGGGATCTTCCTGGATGAGGACTCGAACCTGTGTCCCCTGCATTGGCAGGCAGATTCTTAACCACTGCACCACCAGGGAAGCCCAAGGAAAAGAACTTTCACTGAAAGATCATAGGTTGGTGGGTCTCTAGGTTTGTGACTGGACCTGATTTTAATCTCCAGTACTGTGCTTAAGAAACACTATGGGCTCTAAAAACATTTGTGGAATTAAATTGAAAGTATGAGCTTACCTCAAAACTGTTTCTTACTGAAATCACAATAAAAAATTATATTTGCTAAAACAGTACATACTCAAATATATTTAAACCTGTATTCTAACACAAGAGTCCTCTTATCCCACAACTTGGTTGTTCTAACTAGGAAGGTGACTCTTAAACCATTTACTGTCTTGAGAAGAATTGAGATGGGATCTTGAAAATATGGGAGCAGATTTTCCCCCATGGCAGATAAGCACTTCCCACCATAAACTGTCCTTATTTAAAGTATTGAGGGGTAAAATATTTTGCTCCATTTCTATTTATTTTTATGTCATAGCAGAGGGCAATTAGACATGTAATTGTTAAACCTGTGGGAGTCAGGATGTGTTGCCATGAGTTTCTATTTGTATTCTGAAAGCCAATTTTGCAGTTGATTTTGAAATGATTGACCATCGAACTAGAAAAATGAGTCTGGAAAATAAAGAATCTAAATCTGAATAAATGGATTTCTTCTCTTCATCAGAACTAGCTTAAGAATCTTTCCTAAAATATTTTCTCAAGTATCTCATAAATGAATTTATTATCCAGTCTTATATGACAATACTGTATTTGTAATCTATTATTTGGCCAATACGGTCTGAATTCTGTAATGGGTATGTCTCAGTATATAGCAGTTAAATTATGATTAACTCAATTTAGATGAATATCTCCTAGTGTTTAGGTTTAATTTGAAGGCAATTATAGTTGCAGTACTTGTCAGGCACACCAAATTGCCTAATGAGGTATCTTTATTAATAAATGAACACAAAAAACTATAATTTAGTAAAATTCAATCCTAGCAAAATATGTAAGTCAAGTCATGATATCTCCAAATGAAGACCATTACTTTGCACCATATATATATATATATATATATATATATATATATATATATATATATAAGGGATTTTTTTCCCAAAAAGTTATGTGCTTCAGGTACCATGGTGTATTTCTTCTACTTTCTATGACCTTAATTACCATAGACTAAATTCTAATTCCCTGTGCCCTGAGCTTGTTTGTGCCCATGGGTGACGTGGGGCAGGGGAGAAGCAAAGGTCTATTTCTTAACACCTTCCATTGAATTAGTTGATTTTAAGTAGAGGGTATCTCGGGGTCTATTTTCTAGTTTTTTATATTGTATCCATTGTCCATAGAGTCCAGAGGAGCTTTTGTTGTTCATATTCATACTCAACTGGGGATTTTTATAACTGTCCTTTACTCAGGACAGTTATAAACCACTCAGCCATCACAACCTAAACATATTCTTAAATGATAGTTATTATATATCTATGTATTTACAATTTATCATTTTTTAAATACATTAGCATTTAGAAATGGAAATCCCCTAATAATAAAATGTGCTTTTCATCAGTTTTATCCTCTGACTTGTCAATGTAATATGTGTCTGACCATGTCCATTTACAGTTGGGGACTTCATTACATATAATTCTCACCAACCTGGAGTAAAATGGCATAAAGGCAGCTATAGTCTCTTTTTTTTCCCCTTCTGTTGGCCAACAAAAAATCTGTTTCATACTGTGATTTATAGTTCATGTCTTCTAATGGCCAGTTCTATAAACTAAACAATATAAAGGATATACTAAGGCTTATAAGAGAATAAACTGTGAAGGGAGCTGGGAAAAAAGAATCATTTTTTAAACTCTAAAAAAATAAAATAAAATTTGATCTTATGTCATATTCTCCAAATGAAAGTAGACTCATGTCCAATAATTTGTCTCCTCGGGGTTGCTTTGAAGACTTTTGTAGGAAAAATAAATACATGTTTCTCTGGGTTTAAAGCATTTTATAAAATTTATGTTCAGATAGTACCTTTATAGCCATACCAAACTGCACTGTGTGAATAGAGCTCTTCAGCAGGTCTTCAGTCATTTGTATTTTGGTTCATACAAGTGAGAAATGGAAGCGTTTTTGTTTAAAATAATTCTTTACATGGTAGCAGCCTGACTTGTAGTCCAGGCTTTCCAAAATGATAAGACCAATAATTCATGTAAACTTCAAAAGAAGAAAATTAATTTCCTTACACTGATGATCACATAAAGAGTGTTTGGGGTTTTTATTCTAAACAAAACAATGCTGTAAATAAGATGAACACTTCCTTAGGAATTGAAGTTTTTCTAACAGAACCTCTTATTTCATTAATTTGGACAAGTGCATAGTGTTGTTTGCATAGTATACTTTGAGATGCTGCATTTACTAGCCTTGATTTTAAATATCTCAACCATGAAACACTGACAGGGAAGCAACAAGAAAAAAAAAAAAGATGCTCTATATTGTATTTACAGATTCTACTTTTCTTCTCTGAGCTCAAAACCAAGGACGACAATGGAGGAGACACAAGGTGCATAGAAATACACTCGTTTTTATCATCCTCGAAAGTTATCTCACAGAAGTAGGACAGATTGCAAAATATGATCAATGGCTCAGAAATTACTGGCAAAACAACTTTGCCCTGAATTTCAACAAGGATCCGGCCCTAAGAGAAATTATTATAGGTTACATTACCAAGGAAACATATGCCCCAGGTATTCTAATTCCCCTCAGGTCCCATATAAGGAGAAAGGAGAGGGATTCCAAGGCCAAACAGGGATACAGAAGCAGAGCTGATTGACAAAAAATAGCCCACTTTTCCCTCATGACAGGAAAATTACTCTTTCCACTCTGGTTTCTTAGTCTCTTGGCGTCTATAACGTGTTTTTACTGTTCCTTATGCTACAGTGACCTTTATCTTTTAAAACCTCCACTTTTTAAAATATGTTGTACAGTTTTAAGAAATAATGCATAGTTACATTTATACAGTATGCCAACATTACCTATTAATGTTTTCTCACATGCCTCATTCATTTTCTTCAATGCTGGGAAAAATCCCCAAAAGAAAATGTCAGCCGCCTATAATGTTTCCTCTTTAGTAATTTTTCCAAAACTGAGAATGTCAATAACCTGATAAAGAATTTTCTTCAAAGTACAGCTCAATATTAGGAAGACTCAGTCAAAATTAACTGTTTTCTAGAGGGTTCTATTCCTATTTTGCAATTGCCTTTCAAAAGTAATCACTGGGGTCTTCCCTGGTGGTGCAGTGGTTGAGAATCTGCCTGCCAATGCAGGGGACACGGGTTTGAGCCCTGGTCTGAGAAGATCCCACATGCCGCGGAGCAACTGGGCCCGTGAGCCACAATTACTGAGCCTGCGCGTCTGGAGCCTGTGCTCCGCAACAACAGAGGCCGCGATAGTGAGAGGCCTGCGCACCGCGATGAAGAGTGACCCCCGCTTGCCACAACTAGAGAAAGCCCTTGCACAGAAACGAAGACCCAACACGGCCATAAATAAATAAATACTTTTTTAAAAAAAAAGTAATCACTGGATTTACAGTTAGGTTTTGTGACAATGACTGCAGTTTCCCAACCCAAAATTTGCCAGAAATCTTCCCCTCAAAGGAGAAAGAAGAGGAGGTGGTAAGGGAGGAGAAGTTATTTTAGACTTTTATACAGATTAGGAAAAGCTGAGATGTTTTTAATCTACTAGTCTCACCCTTCATAGATTTTACACACAACATGCACAGAATTGAAGGAAAAGAATTAAAAGTTTCAGAGAGTAAAAGAGGGATACAAGTTAACTGTCCCTAAGAATTCTATTAAGATCACAATAAGAGAAGCATTTATATTTCTTTGAGCTTTCAGAATTCTTCTGGACCAACAACCGTGTAACTTTTTGGAGAGAAATGGATAGATAGGAGGTATCCTCATTCTTCTTAAAATGCTGGCTTTTCAGGAAGGAAGGTGAAGGAATGAGTTGGTTACACACACCCTATTCCCCTGTCATTTCAATTTTCTCAGGGAGGAAATGGCTTGAGTGGCATCAAGTATCTCAGACAACTGGAGGGTGTTCAACTCTTTAGTTATCTCTGTTTCTGGCATATGGTCAAGAAAGTATCCCTACAGGGTGGAGGGACGGGATATATATGCTGATGGGAACCCTCAGATGTTTTTGAGATTCCCTCTTGGCTCTAACGAAGGCACTCAGTTGAAGTAGCAAGACATTGACTCTTCTGGGCTTTCTTATCACTGGGGATTTTTTCCCTGACTTTGGACTTCGATGTGATTCTCATCCATACTTAAAACTTTCTTGTTGCACCTCTCCTCAAAGCAACTCTTCTGTCATTTGGAAACAGTTCTTCATATCAGAGACCAAAAGTCACCCCATTGAGATGGTGGCAGTGGGTGCCAGAGGGAAAATGTACCTACTGTCTGCATCAGTGGCCTTGAAATCAACATTTCCCTAGCTTGTCTCATCTCTCGTAACACTTGTTTTCTTCCCTTCTCCTGAGGGTATCTTCAAGCTGTTGACTTCCGGGATTCTCAGATTTCACAACGTGGTACTACTTTCTTGTCTGTGGGTTATTTCTTCAGAGAAAGAGACAATAACTTCCTAAAATCCATACAAATGTGAAGAAGAGCAATATGTTACTGGTTGTTGCTATTGTTTTATATAATGCAAAATAGAGAGAGTAGAGGAAAAAAATAGAGAAACATCTCCTCTGAGGCCTCAGTAGGAATGAATGGATTATTCTAGGAAAGCTTGTGTAAACTAATGCTCTTTTAAGAGTCTTTGTGTGGGATTTTAGATCCGTGGGCCTCTACAGTTCCTCTTAATTTACGCTTACCTTTTGAGTAGTACCTACATGTATCTTCTGGGAGATTGGGACTGACATATACACACTAATATGTATAAAATGGATAACTAATAAGAACCTGCCGTATAAAAAAGTAAATAAAATTCTAAAATTCAAAAAAAAGATACTCTTTGAAGGCTGGGAGGTGCCAGGGTAACGTTCAGAGTATACATAGTAAAGAGTTATCTGCTTGGCTTGCACTCTCTCAGGCACTTTTAATGTAAAGTTTTTTAATGTAAAAAAACTCTGAAGCTTTGGGGGTTAAGCAATTAGACTTCTCTCTTCTATGCCAGAGTTTAGAATCAACAAAGAGATACAAGAGTTAGAGATAAAATTGGAGGTTTATTACAGATAAAACCTAGGCTGGAGTACGTTGTTTAAGTGTGGGGCCACATGGACTTGCTAACACCCTCCCTACACAAACAGTCCAGACCTTGCAACAGCACCCGCCTCCAATCTAGAGAGAAAACATATGCTTCCCTGTGGAGAGGAATGACTAAGAGGCAGAGCAAGGAGGAGGAGTATATTCTAATGGCGATTGCTTCCCAGGGAACAAGAGGATGGAAATATTAGTAAGTGTTCCTCAAGAACAAAGAGGTATCTTTGAGTTCTCCTTATTGCCCAACTCGTACCAATAGGGAAGGAAAGTTGCATGAACTCTGGCATAGACATACTACAAAGGAAGAGAGAGTGTGCACTCTACTTATATTTTAACTTTGTTGTGTTTCTTAGAAACTGGTACAAAAAATTAGAGAAGCAATTGATATAAATTAGAGAAGCAATTGATATAAATTTGGACTTGTTTTCCATTAAATTCTGAATGCATTCATGCTTTCTAGTGAGCCCTAATACCATCACATATTCCATGAAAGAAAAAGACATTATGATATTCTACAGTAGAGTTTAATGTTGTTTAATTTATCATTTCCCAATGGGATATTTTGTTGTCTATGCAGTTGTTGATGTTTCTCAGATATACTCATTCAAGTGTATATGCATAGCTGCTTGTTTCATAGAACACTCCATAGAAAATGCTGGGTTTGTGAACTACCCAAATACACTTGGCCCTTGTATCACCCTTGTGAGAGAGACACACTGTAATTCACATTTTTTTTCACATTTAAAAGGAACATTTCCCCTGAAATTGCAACATGCTTTAAAAATCTGAGCTTCTCATAGCTCAACTGGCAGCACTTTCTCTTTCCTAGTTGTGCGTACAATGATTACCATGGCCTACACCAATGGTTGTTTTATTCAATGAAATAACAATAGAAAAATGGGACATGGAAAAGTCTATGTGTTCTTCTTCCTGTATATCCAGCACAGTATTCCAAGTCAAAGGTTTTCCTATCATCTAGCTTAGTGCCTGATACACAATAAATACTCAAGTTTTTGGTAAAATTAAAGTAAGGAATGAAGACAGGCATGTGACCTCTCTTACACTTTACAAAGAATTAGATCTCAAAGGGTTCCTGACTGGAATGGAAACACATCCTTTGTCTGGTATCGGGTAAGGTTCCCATGGCAAATTATTTCTCTCTGGCCTTTGTAAAGAAAGTATTTGGCATCTCTTTTGTTGACATTAAACAATGTCAATTCCCAATTTCTATGCAGCAGAAGTTCACCTTTGCCAGTTTAGAATAGCTTTGCCTAATAAATGCTTTTCTGGTTCCTGTTCACTTCCCCTGTATATTTTATTCTCTACTGAACACATTTGTGTAATGTGTTTTAATTCTGAGGTTCCATCGAATTTTGATGGCTTCAAATTATATTGAAAAAGCAAGAGGGCTTCCCTGGTGGCGCAGTGGTTGAGAGTCCGCCTGCCGATGCAGGGGACACGGGTTCGTGCCCCGGTCTGGGAAGATCCCACATGCCGCGGAGCGGCTGGGCCCGTGAGCCATGGCCGCTGAGCCTGCATGTCCGGAGCCTGTGCTCCACAGCAGGAGAGGCCACAACAGTGAGAGGCCCACAAACTGCAAAAAAAAAGAAAAAAAAAAGCAAGAAAATAACATTGCAATTTTCATTTTTCTTTTTAGCTGGATGGCTGATTGGTTCAGTATTAATTTAATATTTAGCCATATAGAGTCAGTATCAATAAACACTTTCTGTTGTCAAACAGCTGTTATAGTGATGAGTTCCCAAATAATGGCAGATTTTCTACTATCAAATACAAACCAGTTTTACTCTGTACCATAAAAAGTTCTTGTCCGTAATCAAATTATCTTAGATCCCTGGCTAGAGATTCTGATATTTCAGATAAGTAGACGATCTTAATTAGAAGGGATGCCAAAGAGTAATTTCATTAGTTTAGAAAAGATAATGAATTATATAAGCAATATGAAAGGTATTTGCTAACTTTCTGTCTATGGAGACAAGCAGTTGTAAGATCCCCAAAACAGTGAGTCAATATTCTTAGATTTAACCCATAAATCCCAGTGGTTAGCCCACCTCACCTTTCTTTTCCTTATTATTATTTACTTTCCACACTGGAGATTCTCAACTCTTCAGATTCTTGATAGAATGAAAATTCAGTTATCTTATTACAGGCTGACCAGCTTACCTCATAGTATAGGAAATAAATCTCTTATGTCATTTCCCATATTTATATTATATTGTCATAGAGGAGAGATTAGGAAGAGGAAGGAAAGAGTGATTCGTCTGAACAACCATCACTGCAAAATTGTATTTCTTTTTCTCCTCTGTTAAAAAAAATGATGGTTATAAGTGGTTGAAAATATGTTTTCATATGCTTTTCTAAAATATTCATTACAAGATCATCTCCTTTGTTGTACAAAATGGCAGTTCAAAGTGTGGTTACACAGATGATTTATCAAGATGCCAGAAATGAGTGACTTCCACTTAAGAATACTTATGTTTGATGGATTAACACAAGGCAAAGGGATAATTGGAGAGTTTCTGTTTTTTCCTCCTGGGACAGCACATAGATGGCTAATTTTCAGAAATACTCCAAGCCAAGGGAATCGTGTCCAGACTAGATTTCTTAAGAAGTCTACTACAGTGCCTCAATGAACGCTGAATAATGGATGAATGAAGATTGGGCCCTAGAACCTATTTAGGACGATGTGACTAATATTTGGAGGGCATCCATGGGATAAAGGAAGAGAGTCTGAGTTTTGTTCTGTATCATTTATGTTGCAGTCTGAAGTGCTAACATAACCAGTTCCTCTGTCAACATGAAATATGTCTTTATTCTCTCCTTTCCTTCCTATAGTTGCAATTATTTCTCTCTCTCACTTAGTGTAATAATGAAAAGAGCATTGGTTTTAGAGCCAGAAGGACCAAATATTTTATTAGACTTTAGTACTGGACTCTAAGCAAAGCATGAAGATAGACAAAATCAAGCTCTGTTTTACTATCATTTCCCTACTTATTGCTTTCTACATCCCTCTCCCAAATCTCCATCCTACCTAGACTTTCCCTCATCATCCAGGAATTGAGAAGCCCAATCTCTGCCAAAAGCCACCTCTAAATGCACTAAAGAGCACAATATTTTCCTAGGACGCTTGAGGAGCTCCGGGTTCAGCTCATAGCTGCCAACAGACTTCTAACACCAGTATTTTTCCCACCATTAATAGACAAAAAACAAAGGCATTTCTAATAGAATGATTTTTTTACTGAATCATCACAATGATCTATACTACAAGATATTAACTGAACTGTCCTTGTCCCTATTACTCTCTGTTCTGGCTTCCCAGAGCCAAAAACAAAAACAATGCCTGCTTTCCTGGTGACTACCTTCCTATACTCTTCAATTCTTCCCATATAGAGACAAGCTACGATGGGCATACCTGGTCATGAAGTGGTGGTCCCAAAGAATTTTCCAAATATTTATTTCTTAATGTTTTATCTTCCAGTCTTATCATTGAACATATCATGAGAGTCTGTAAGAATAAAAGACTCAGGCCTTCCCTGGTGGCACAGTGGTTAAGAGTCTGCCTGCTGATGCAGGGGACACGGGTTCATTCCCCGGTCCGGGAAGATCCCACATGCCGCGGAGTGGCTGGGCCCGCGAGCCATGGCCTCTGAGCCTGTGCGTCCGGAGCCTGTGCTCCGCAACGGGAGAGGCCACAACAGTGAGAGGCGCGCGTACCACAAAAAAAAAAAAAAAAGAATAAAAGACTCAGACATCTGTAGTTTTCTGAGAAAAGCATCTCAGATTTAGGGGCTAGAGCCTCAAACACTCATGAAGAACATATTCTAGGTTAAAGAGAGATAAGCAGGAGTGCTCCCATCCTAGAACTCTCACCATCAAGTCTTCCACATAGGTACATCCAGGCTAGGATTTCAATAGAGATGACATGATAACTAAGTCACACATTTTATTTTCATAACTCACTTTATTAAATCTCACTTATCTTTATACCTGTATGCGATTCAATGCAATCCAATTATTTTTCTTCTTTTTTTCAGTATCTTTATCGCTAATCTCTCTAAATATGCTTCCAGAGCCTGTTCAAGTATCCCCTTCTTGACAAAGCATTTTTTTTTTTTTTTTTTGTGGTACGCGGGCCTCTCACTGTTGTGGCCTCTCCCGTTGCGGAGCCCAGGCTCCGGACGCGCAGGCTCAGCGGCCATGGCCCACGGGCCCAGCCGCTCCGCGGCATGTGGGATCCTCCCGGACCGGGGCACGAACCCGTGTCCCCTGCATCGGCAGGCGGACTCTCAACCACTGCGCCACCAGGGAAGCCCGACAAAGCATTTTACTACCAATCTGGGCACCTTTGGTCAATCCTTTCTCTACTTCATCAGGATCTATTCATACCTCTAGTGTAGAATTTATAGGGAATAGTGCGCTTGTCATTTTCATGAAATAGCATAGTGCCTTCCAAACTATAGGCCCTCAGTGATACCACTGCTGGGATGGATGAATAGATAAATAAATGGTTAGCCTGACAAGACTTTTTTCTGCTGGGCTGTAAACTTGTTATGGGCTTGGAATCACTCCTTGACTGAGCAGGTGAAGGTAACTCTGTGATCATGGGCATTTTCTGGATTAGGGCATCTTGACCACAAAGTCCACTTTCACTCATCACCTCTTTCATTAAGTTATATTTTTTATGATATCTCTTGGTCATATGATAATTGCAGTAAGTATGCAAAGTACTAGGAACAAAGATCAATGTGCATCTCTCCACCAGACTGCTCAGTTCTTGAGAACATGGTGCCCTATTGTTCATAATTGTGCTGATTACTTGCTTATGCTTTTAACAGGAGTCTCCATAAACCATCCTCATCCATCTCCTTACAGTCTGTCATTGCAATTTGTAATTTTTTAGAGTATTATTTTTATAAGAATGGAACGTATACACTCTGGATACCCATGACAGTAGTATCTATGAATTGGTAAGAGACACATGTTCTGTGGGACCAAAAATTTTCAGACTATTTTTTTGAGGGTTGATCCACATTTTTCACTAAAGGGCAATTGGAAATTTTCTGAAATTTGTTAGTGTTCAAATATTCATGTGTAATCTCACTCCCAGGTAGGTTAGTCAACTTTAAGAAAATTTTATTAAACATTTAGTTTACATTTTAAAGTTTAATTTTTTCATATTTCTAAAGAAATATATAATGAAAAACAATACATATTTATTTTTTCCTCAAGTAGTTCCTTTGGTGAGAGATAGGTGACTTTCTAGCAAGGAGCTCCATCTAGTGGTACAACTAGAAATGTATCAAAGGCATGAATTTTCTATAAGAAAAAAATGTATTACTACAAATTACTCTCCCTTTTCTGTCTTTTATATTTGAAATATCTTTGTTTGTGTGTGTTTGTGTCTGTGTGTGTGTATGTCCATTAAAGCATATAGTTAGGAAGTAAAATTCAACTTCCCATATGATAATAATATTTTTGCAAAAAGGGTTGCACCAAATATTTCAACATTAGTTACTAAACTTGAGACTTCTTGTTTACTTACTTAGTTGATTTTTAACTTATTTCTTATGAATACCTGTATGTAGTGTACATATCGATACCAAAGATAAGGGAGCAAAATTAATGATTATTTTTTTCAATCCCAAGAGACATCACATTTTCTTTTTAAGTTGAATCAGTTGAAAAAATTCTTAACAATGAGTTTTGACCTTCTAGATAAGGTCCAGATAAGTGTTCTAAATCCTGTGGCCCTCCTTTCTTTCTTGCCTTTCTGTTCTTACAAACCAGAATTCAAGTCCGTAACACAGAACATCAAAAGAAAGGTAAATTGGACCATGGAATATAAGAAAAATAAACATCTGCCACTTCTCAAAGTTTGTCACAGCAAAGCTAAAAGATATATTTTTGGCTTAAAATGTCTTATGAGTCAAATCGCACATTGGCATATAAACCTTGCCTTTTCAGAGCAAAGAAAGACTGTCTCTTTGTAGCTCATGTATGATCCACATAGAGAGGGAAGTCTGTGTTTAATGTTGGTTTCAAGGGACAGATCTGTCCCTCTCATGAAATCCAGATAGACTGTGACCAAATTGAAAATAAGGGCCATATCACAGGTATTTTGGGGACTCCAGCACCTAACACTCTGCCTTATATAGTGAAACTTCAATAACACTTTGTCAAGTTGAGTAACTATATCCAATAGAAACCTGATAATATATTTTAAGGACATGTAATAAGAGGTCACTTTATAGAGACTCTTTGGAAGGAAACAGGGATTTATGAACAATAACTTTTCTAGAAACAAGTATATACGGTGACTATTTTCATTTGAATTTAAGCAACAATTTTTATATCAATCCCAATTTTATCTCTTGGATACTTCCTGAAACGCTGGTTTTTGCTGAAATTAAAGAATGAAACAAATATCTAATAAGTCCATTGAGAACAAAGCTATGATTTCTAGTATATTTCCAATTAAGTTCCCCATGTGTTATTCAATGTGAAATTCTTTCAGAATTCAAGTGAACAGTAAAACTAAATTTGTCATTTAAAAACTAGTCAGCTGAAAATTTCCGACCTCTCAGGAACCTTGTCACATCTAAATCACTGCTCTGGCTTGGAAGTGAGGGTGCGAGAGACTGTGACTGTGAGTTTTGAGGTGAGAAATACCATCATACTTCGTTTTTATTTGAAGGCCTCAAATTTCTAGCAATACCCACTGGAGTGAGTCATTAGTTCCAAGCATCAGAATAAAATTCAACTAAAATACTCCAGGGTTTATTCATTATAAGTCATCACGGTGTGATGTTCTAATACTTAAAAGCAGGAATTGCCATGAAGGATGTTTGACAATCTAAAATTTCCTGATAACCTTAATAGGAATTATTTTGTACTCTGATCCATACGAAATTTGTAGACTGGTGTGCCAAAGTCACCTTGAAGATTACTGCACATGACAAATTACCTGACAATTTTACTTTCTAGTTCTGAAAAAAAACAAACAAAAAAGCTTTACATAAACCACCTCAACTTATTTTCATTTCTGTGAGTTGCTTATTTTTCCTTTTTAATGTATTTTTGTAACTAAAGGAATTTTATGCTTGGTCTTCACATGAATGGTACATAACACAAAAAGCAAAACTGAAAAAGCAGTAGAAAGTATGCCTATGTGGGTAAACTAGATGTAAAAATCCATACATTTTTGTTTCTAGAAAGTGTACTTAGCATTGGATGTTATCTCCTTGTAGGCAGGTATTATAACCTTATTCATCACTGGATTCCCAGCACTTAGCACAAAACCTAACCTAAAGTAGAAATTAAAAAAAAAAATTTAATAAATGAATCAATGAGGGTTCCCTTCCTAGTAAGCCCAAACTCTATTTGGGAGCAGGATTAATTATTATTCTTAGGGCAGAATTAATTCTTGACTTACGCAATTTTTTTCTCACTACAAGTCTAAATTTCAATGTTTGTTTGTTTATTTATTTATTTATTTTTGGCTGTGTTGGGTCTTCGTTGCTGTGCGCGGGCTTTCTCTAGTTGCAGCGAGCAGGGGCTACTCTACATTGCAGTGCATGGGCTTCTCATTGCAGTGGCTTCTCTTGTTGCAGAGCATGGGCTCTAGGCGCGGGCTCAGTAGCTGTGGCTCGCAGGCTCTAGAGCTCAGGCTCAGTAGCTGTGGCGCATGGGCTTAGTTGCTCTGCGGCATGTGAGATCTTCCTGGACCAGGGCTCAAACCCATGTCCCCTGCATTGGCAGGCGGATTCTTAACCACTGTGCTACCAGGGAAGTCCCCCAATGTTTATTTTTATAATATCATGAGATTTTATTCTTCTCTTTCTAGAAAATAATTTTTTTTACTGTCAATGTCAATTTTAAATTGTGAAATTTAAGCAGATTAGCCACATATTGTAAGATGTTCCAAAAACCACAGTGATGTTAGTCTAACAAAAAGTATTCCCAGGTATCATTATTCCTTTTAAGCCCATTATTTAAAAAGGTGGGTGGGGATACACATCAAATCTAAATAGTAAGTGATGAGAACAGTGATCTCCCTCTTATCTCCTTCATATAATCAAGAGCTCTAGTTACTTCTTGCCTGGACAAATAAAAGAACAAAATCTTAATTTTGAGAGTGGAATTAGGTCTTAAATTTATCATGTCTTTTTCAGTTTGATACTCTTCTTTTCTTTCTTCTCTCCCAGGAAAATTTACTTTTCCTTCTGACTTCTGTTTCCTATCCTCACATCTTCTTTGAGTTTTCTATTTCTATTCCTGGGGTATTTCATAAAAGAACAGAATGAATGAAGCAGGTTAAAGTCCACTAGTTAAGCTTTGTTTAATCCTTATGGCAGCCTCATGAAGTACATATAGAAAACTTCAGAGTGACTTAGTAATGTATTGAACATTCAGTCATCTTGCAAAGTTAAGATCTGAAAACAGATTTGTCTGACTCTAAGCTACTATACCAATCCACCTCTCTATTGCTGGTTAGATATGTTTGGGGCTAGCAACAACCTCCATTCCATTCTCTAAGGAATTTTTAATTGAGGTAGCCTACTGATATTGGAAAAGTGATGTACTGCTACTTACATATTATATATACAGGTCTGAGGAAGTACAAATAATGTTCACGAATGACTGACTTGACCTAAGTACCAGAATTGCTTTGGACCAGGAGCTGCTGAAGGGGTCAACCTGTGTTACCATGTGGGAGAAAGTTGGGACTTGAGAGCCATGAAAAGAAAACCTGGAGCTGGGCTCCTCTTTAGCTGTCTTCACTTTCATGTCTATTGTACTCCCTTCTCCCCAGTACTACAAAGTGTCTGATTGGAGTTAAGAGAAAAATCTCCAACTCAGAAAGCTGATTTTTCCCTCTGTGAGAAACCTTGTGTCTTCTGCTGAGATCACCATCAATAGGGATGTCACCTACAAGAATCCAACTCTACTTTGCAAATTAAAACTAATATTTTAATCTATTTTAATACACATTGCTTTCTCCAGAAGGCAAGTACTGTATAATAAAGAAAAATTGTACTTTTTATATTTTCTAAAGCTTTATTAAGACTTGTTCACCATCTTAGAAAATGATGACATTGATCAACATCATTCACGGTATTATGGTATTTTTGTTGCCAAAACAAAACCTCTGGATTAGTTCACATTGTCTAGCTGCTGAGTATGATGATTTTGTGTTTAAGTGCAGACATCTATCTACTTCATTAAGTTTTCTATTGCACTTGTACCTGGAGTATATTTACACATGGAAATGTAGATCATTCTGTCATCTATTTATTTCTTTTTATTGTATTTTATATTATAAATGAGCGTTCTATAGATTTATAAATTATGTTTGTAGATGAGATATATTGCCTATGAATTATTTTTAGGATACTTGTTATGAAAAGGGATCGGATCTGAAAGGGTTGAGAATTTCTCTTATCTCATGGTCTCCTTAATGTGAAGGCTTTCTTCTGAAAATCTGAGCTGAAGAGACAAATATTTAGAAGATGGCCAACGGATTAACTTGGCTACTACTCAAGAACTCAGGAATATCTACAGTGCTCCTAGACAGTTGTTTCTTCCACAATGATACTAGGGGTATAGAGAAGATGATCCTTTCAATCAATCTCTTTGTCTAAGAGCATTCCCTATATAACCCATGGTATATTTTATCTTCCCTGAATTTATTTACAGATGGATTTGAAGTAGCCATTGCTCGGAGAACATGTTCCTTAGGTATGATGAGGCTTCTTCATGGACTATTCCATGTAGACTATAAAAAAGATCTCATTAGGAGATTTATACAAATCAACAGCATCTACGTGTTTATGGTTTAATTGTTTATGATTCATCTATGAAACACTCTTGTGAATCATCTCACATAAAGAGTGTTCACGGTGAAGTGCTTGCTACTGTGTAAGATAAGTAAGCTGATTGTTAAATGACATGTCCAACCCTCATCAAGCCTCTCTTTCTACACTCATACACCAAGAGATGAGAGAGAAGGAGGAGGTGAAAACAGCAGAGGTCAATGTGTTCCTTCTTTTCCCTCCCTCTCTTTCTCCCTCTTTCCTTTCCTTCTTATCTTCTTTTTTATTTTTTCAGGCTTTTCATCTCCTTCCTTCCTCTACTTCTAAGCAGATGGCTATGAAAAATAAAATAAGGACAACAAATGTTGCCTTGACGTCCAAAGTGATAGATCTAGACATAAAGTCCTAAAAGTTTTAGATTAAAAATAAAGATTCAATCAGCCTTATTAAATTTAGCATTTAATTCAGGCTTGAAATGAAAAATAGAGGCACATTAGCAGACATTGGTAAAGTGAATATGGAGAAAGATATCAAATGCATTTTATTGTTTGTATTTCTTTAAAATTTTTATTTACACTGTGGCTTACATTTAAATGTGGTGCTCATTAATATTTATACCTAGATTGATTTTTATGTTATCTCTAAAATTGAAAAAATTAGAGAATTCTCTACACTATTAATCATTCCTGTAAGTAGTCCAGCCTTTAAGAGCCAGGCTATATGGAATGTGCAATTACTGGTAGTTATCAGCAAAGTTTCCAGGAGAAAAGAAACATCGATACTAATTTTGCACTCAGCAAAAATTACGAACTTCTCTTGGATTAATGAAATGCTAAGGTTCTTTCTGTCTTTATTAAGTATGCTCTTTCATTTGCTTTAAACCTGAAATTTTAAAGGTTTAAGCCATACCAGTCATACATTTCTAATATTCTTTCATAGTTCTGCAAAACCTCATTCAAAGCAAAGTTTAGGGTTTTTTTTTTTTTCTTGCACTTTCTCCAATTCTGCTGACTTCTGGCCTCTAGAAAATTTACACAGATTAGAACTCTGAATATGTCTAGTTTCAGTGCTCTCATCTTGACTCCAGTAAATAATTTTTAAAGTTTACTTAGCAAATTAATAAACTAGATAAAAAGAATTTTGCTTCCATAAATTGTCATTAATGCCACTGTCAACATGCAGAACATGTTCATGGAAGTGAGTCCTCAACCCTATATCTTAGAGAGTTATCTTTTCCTGATCTGAATTACTGAGTACAAACTACTGAAGGTACAAGTATCAAGTTGCCTGGTTTTACGGGTGGTGGGAATTCAGAATGCCATCGTAAGACATAAAAATGTTCAGAAATAAAGAAAGGGAAACAAGTTCACATTATTGCAACATCTGTGCTATTCATGTGTCCACTCTTCATAGCATTACTTCAGTTTATTTGGGATACTCTACCAACAGCCTCTTTTGAAGTGATACATAAATCTACCTACCAACCAACTAAAGCTTCACTAGGACAAAGAAAAAAAATTTCAGCAAACCATTTTTCCAAGTATACTTGGTCATTCCTGGCACTTTAAAACTAAAAGAAAAACAGTCTGTTAGAGGGAATATTAAGAAAATATTGGATTCATATTTTTTCTTTGACAACATGACTCCTTATATGACAGAAACCTATGAAGCTGCTTCCAACTATGCATGTACATTCAAAAGCCTGGAATAAAGTAGAGAAACTTATCCAAATTTTAAAAGAAGACTAGAAGAAGAGACTGTCTAGTTTAGTACCTTTGAGATTGATGGTTAATGTTCAAGGACTTCATCAGTGTGAAACAGACTTAAGACATTCAGTCACTTAACTTGAAAATCTAGAATGGCCTCTATAATTTATATATTTTAATTTTTATTGTCAAAATTTAAATAAAGAATTTTCATAAATTTAATACATGACAAAGGAGAAAGTGAGTTGAAGACTAAGCCCATACTTTTATTATATTAAACCAGTTTTTCAATTGTTTTTCCACAAGCTGAAGACCCACAAATACCCACTAATTTGTATTTGTGGTTTCTGAACCACCTCTTTTTCTTATTAATCCTTATCATTATCATTTTGAGGTATTAAAACCTCATCCAGTTATTCCTCCACCCCGGCTCTGCCATCCTTTTTTCCTCTCTACAAATGTGAAAATTAGAGAGCTCTTCCCCAGATAAACTATATGCAGAAAATTAGAGGTTCCTTGCTAACTGTATTAAGGCATAAAAGCAAGGTGATCCAGCATGTATTTGTTTATTAAAAACTATTTAAAGCCCAGGACCAGATGGCTTCACAGGCAAATTCTATCAAACATTTAGAGAAGAGCTAACACCTATCCTTCTCAAACTCTTCCAAAATATAGCAGAGGGAGGAACACTCCCAAACTCATTCTACGAGGCCACCATCATCCTGGTATCAAAACCAGACAAGGATGTCACAAAGAAAGAAAACTACAGGCCAATATCACTGATGAACATAGATGCAAAAATCCTCAACAAAATACTAGCAAACAGAATCCAACAGCACATTAAAAGGATCATACACCATGATCAAGTGGGGTTTATTCCAGGAATGCAAGGATTCTTCAATATACGCAAATCAATCAACGTGATACACCATGTTAACAAACTGAAGGAGAAAAACCATATGATCATCTCAATAGATGCAGAGAAAGCTTTCGACAAAATTCAACACCCATTTATGATAAAAACCCTGTAGAAAGTAGGCATAGAGGGAACTTTCTTCAACATAATAAAAGCTATATATGACAAACCCACAGCCAACATCATCCTCAATGGTGAAAAACTGAAAGCATTTCCACTAAGATCAGGAACAAGACAAGGTTGCCCACTCTCACCACTCTTATTCAACATAGTTTTGGAAGTTTTAGCCACAGCAATCAGAGAAGAAAAGGAAATAAAAGGAATCCAAATCGGAAAAGAAGAAGTAAAACTGTCACTGTTTGCAGATGACATGATACTATACATAGAGAATCCTAAAGATGCTACCAGAAAACTACTAGACCTAATCAATGAATTTGGTAAAGTAGCAGGATACAAAATTAATGCACAGAAATCTCTGGCATTCCTATACACTAATGGTGAAAAATCTGAAAGTGAAATCAAGAAAACACTCCCATTTACCATTGCAACAAAAAGAATAAAATATCTAGGAATAAACCTACCTAAGGAGACAAAAGACCTGTATGCAGAAAATTATAAGACACTGATGAGAGAAATTAAGGATGATACAAATAGATGGAGAGATATACCATGTTCTTGGATTGGAAAAATTAACATTGTGAAAATGATTATATTACCCAAAGCAATCTACAGATTCAATGCAATCCCTATGAAACTACCACTGGCATTTTTCACAGAACTAGAACAAAAAATTTCACAATTTGTATGGAAACACAAAAGACCCCGAATAGCCAAAGCAATCTTGAGAACGAAAAACAGAGCTGGAGGAATCAGGCTTCCTGACTTCAGACTATACTACAAAGCTACAGTAATCAAGACAATATGGTACTGGCACAAAAACAGAAATATAGATCAATGGAATAGGATAGAAAGCCCAGAGATAAACCCACGCACATATGGTCACCTTATCTTTGATAAAGGAGGCAGGAGTCTACAGTGGAGAAAGGACAGCCTCTTCAATAAGTCATGCTGGGAAACTGGACAGGTACATGTAAAAGTATGAGATTAGAACACTCCCTGACACCATCCACAAAAATAAGCTCATAATGGATTAAAGACCTAAATGTAAGGCCAGAAACTATCAAACTCTTAGAGGAAAACATAGGAAGAACACCCTATGACATAAATCACAGCAAGATCCTTTTTGACCCACCTCCTAGAGAAATGGAAATAAAAACAAAAATAAACAAACAGGACCTAATGAAACTTCAAAGCTTTTGCACAGCAAAGGAATCCATAAACAAGACCAAAAGACAACCCTCAGAATGGGAGAAAATATTTGCAAATGAAGCAACTGACAAAGGATTAATCTCCAAAATTTACAAGCAGCTCATGCAGCTAAATAACAAAAAACAAACAACCCAATCCAAAAATGGGCAGAAGACCTAAACAAACATTTCTCCAAAGAAGATATACAGATTGCCAAGAAACACATGAAAGAATGCTCAACATCATTAATCATTAGAGAAATGCAAATCAAAACTACAATGAGATATCATCTCACACCGGTCAGATTGGCCATCAGCAAATAGTCTAGAAACAATAAATGCTGGAGAGGGTGTGGAGAAAAGGGAACACTCTTGCACTGCTGGTGGGAATGTGAATTGGTACAGCCACTATGGAGAAGAGTATGGAGGTTCCTTAAAAAACTACAAATAGAACTACCATATGACCCAGCAATCCCACTACTGGGCATATACCCTGAGAAAACCATAATTCAAAAAGGGTCATGTACCAAAATGTTCATTTCAGCTCTATTTACAACAGCCAGGAGATGGAAACAACCTAAGTGTCCAACATCAGATGAATGGATAAAGAAGATGTGGCACATATATACAATGGAATATTGCTCAGCCATAAAAAGAAATGAAATCGAGTTATTTGTAGTGAGGTGGATGGACCTAGAGTCTGTCATACAGAGTGAAGTAAGTCAGAAAGAGAAAGACAAATACCGTATGCTAACACATATATATGGAATCTAAGAAAAAAAAAATGTCATGAAGAACCTAGGGGTAAGACGGGAATAAAGACATAGACCTACTAGAGAATGGACTTTAAGATATGGGGAGGGGGAAGGGTAAGCTGTGACAAATTGAGAGGGTGGCATGGACATATATACACTACCAAACGTAAAATAGATAGCTAGTGGGAAGCAGCCGCATGGCACAGGGAGATCAGCTCAGTGCTTTGTGACCACGTAGAGGGCTGGGATAGGGAGGGTGGGAGGGAGCGAGACACAAGAGGGAAGATATATGGGAACATATGTATATGTATAACTGATTCACTTTGTTATAAAGCAGAAACTAACACACCATTGTAAAGTAATTATACTCCAATAAAGATGTAAAAACAAAAATCTATTTAAAGAGGACTAATTGTAAAAATATTAATGCTTCCCATTAATTGAGATCCTACTATAATAATAAAGACATTATATTTGATAATCTATTGCGTGCTTTACAAACATTGTATAATTGAAACCTCACCAATGCCTTGCAAGAAGACTGAATGTTGTGATCACAATTTTACAGATGAGAAAAATGAGGCTTACAGAGGTTAAGCAATTTGCTTAAGAGAAACAAGTAGACAGTTCCAGGGAACATTTATGGTACTATTCAAAAGAAGGGACAAATGAAATGTGAAAAGGGGCTCCTTCCTTCCAGCATTTACCATAATATAAACAACACTGCAGATAGTGTCACTTTAGTTAGGTTCAATAACCTTACTGACTTTTCCTTTTCTTCTGGATAGCCCTTGTACCATTCTCTCACTACAGTCTAATCAGAACTAAGTAAAATTGGGGATTTGCCTCAACATCCTTCAAAGTTACAATTCTATTTACACATTTTCATATATTCTCACCACTTTCTTAATAGGGGCATCCAGCTTAAGACCATTTATCTTTTTATACCTTGAATTCTACTTATGTATGGTTATTACTCACGCTGTTTTATGGTACCATTTCTCCTCCCTGTATGTTCTGGTACTTGCTAAATGTTATTTTACTAATTTGGGCAGAGTATTTAAAATTAAAAATTATCTTCCTCCAAAATCCTGGCCATATCTTCTTCGGAAAGTATGTTTTCTCTTTAAGTAGTCATGAACTGGAATAATAAATATGAAGTATAACCAGAGCCATCATTAAAACTTAGTTTGTATAAGTAGAGAGGGTCAAGAAAGAAGACTAGATCTAGTGAAAAGGTGCAGGACAGTGGTTGTGCTGTTTAATTAGGAGTCAGAAGAGAAGAGAGACTATGGGTGGAGATGGAGTTGTCCCAGTGAGAGATACAGTAGGGTCCAAGCTCCATCTCGGTGAAAAGAGGCACTCTTCGCTTTCTGACTCTTTGGTCTGCAGCAACAAAGAGCTGGGGAGCCCAATGGAGGCATTTGCCTGCTTATGACTGTTTGCCTACATTATGAGGTGCCCCCCAATATATCACTGTCTAATTATCTCAGATTCAGCAGTACAACGCACAGCTCAATTTCCAAGACAACGTAAACTATCTTAGTGCTTGTAATCAGCCAAGTAAATCATGAAACGTAAATCATGGCTCTCTGTTCTTGCTTCAGGGTAAAAATCAATCCACCCCCTTGTAGGAAACTGAATACAAAACTAACCTAGGAATGCCATCTAGTGGAGAAATCTAGAAACGACCACAACAGGTTACTATCTTTCCACAGGCTTTACTTAAAACAAAGAAAATAATTTGGGGAGAGCCTACTGTCCAGCAGAGGAAATTCCTAGCTGATATCTGGCAACTGAGGAGAGAAACTGAAACCTAGAGACCAAGGTAATGGTTAGCATTGCCCCCTCTCTCCCCTTGTCGAAAACCTACCCCCCAGCTTAGAGGCAGTGAAAGAGCAGGAGGAAGAGGTCTGCTGTGTGTCTCAAAAGAGTTGTATAATACATACTTGTGCTCAGATTCTGGGGTAAGGGGGGGTCTCACTGGGGTAACTACTGAGAGACAGAAGAAATGACAAAGAAAATAACCAGGAGTTGAAGGAAAATGCAACTCTCTCAAGAGAATTTGACAGTGGTGAAGATATGACTGCAGTAAAGTGAATTTTAATTCTGGCTGTTAGGGACTGTGCAAGAGCAAGCCTAGCTTGATAGGAGCTTGGAAGTCTGATGATTGCCCTGAGGACGGGAGGTGAGGGAACAGTGAGACAAAGATCATTGGAATCCCAGTTACACCCCTAAGATTCCTGCAAACAGAAGGAGTTTGGCAAACCCCTTGTGTGTAACTATAACTAGGGTCTTTATTTGCATAAGTATCTGTATTTCCTAAATAAAGTTGAGTGCATTGAAAAAGAAGTGTGAGGCTTTTGCCAAACACTGTATTTACCTAAACTTGATCCAGACAGGTAGAAAAAGGGGCTGTCTCTTGCCATTCTATAGACGGACTCCATAATGAAATAGAGCCCAAATCTTAGTACATCTTAATCTTATGGATACTTATTAGAAATGGGAAATTCCAGGCCTCATCTGCTGAGATTTGGGGGTTTATCTGGAGTAGGACCGTGGGATGTACATTTTAAAAACCACCCCCATTCTCATGCAGGTGGTGTGGGACCACAGTTTAAGAGCTACTTCCCACTGAGCCAAGGCCAAGTGAGTTGAGACTTCCTGCCTCAGAGGAAGCAAAAGTAACGGCGAGGGACAGTGAAGTATAGTTTGTGCTGCTGCTGTTACCTGGCTGCTCTAGAGGACCATCGGATTATAAGAGGACCAACTCCTCCCGGTTTTGCCAGGGATTTCCCAGTTTTAGCCCGGAAATTCCCACACCCCAGGAGAACCCTCAGTCCCAAGCAACTCGGGACAGCTAGTCACCCCACTGAAGAAACCATCTTAAAAGAGTTGTACACAGGTGTAGCTACCAGAAGCAAGCTTAGCAAAGAACAAGAGGGCCTCTTGAGGTCACCCGCACTAAGAACCTTAGCTGCTGGGGAATCACTGTGAAGAATTATACGAATAGGAGGAGTGAAAATCCCAACTAGAGCAACTACGTTTGCTAACAACAGGGAAGAGGTCCTATTCAAAAGTGCTCATTGATTGGAGTCATCACAGGAGCAGTAGATGATCTGTCCTGCTAAAAGCAACTTTTTTTTTCAGCTTTAGTATTCCCCTTTTTTTTTTGCAAATCAGTAAAATCAACCGGCAATAAAAGGTAGAAGAGGAAATGAATGTGGCATAAGTTGCTATCAGGAAAGCCATTTTGATTCGAATAATGTAAGACTGAACTTAGTATGAAGTCTTCTGAAGCCTCCAATTCCATTAACATGTCATTCCTTTGCATTCGTTTGTAACTCTTCATCCCAGTTTTCCAGTATAACTCTTTTCAAATGAAAGAGAATAAAAATCTCATTAGGAAATCTGGCAAGTTTTGAGACCCAAAAGCTCAAGTCAGTTCTACAGACCTTGAACTTTTTACCTACACCTAAAATTGTCAATAAAGAATATGATAGAAGACAGGCTTACACAAGGATAGAGGTGCTTGACTTTTTCCAAACAAAAAGTACAGTTAAGAATTTTGTAAAATCTCTCTTGCAAACTGTATGTATTTGAAGATACATGTGTTTGATATCAAGAGCCCCAATTTCATTGAGAGAATTCAGCTCTACCTTCTTGAATTAAAAACCAGGAAATGGCCTAACTGGATCTCCCTTTGGAAGACCAAAACTTTCTTAGGATCTGAGGGTAAGATATTCCTTTCTTATGCCAGTGGAAATTGAATGAGCCTTAATGGGTGCGGCGGAAACAGCCAGGTGCTCACCCAAATCCACGAGCATCTCTTCTTCCTGGACACAGAGTGAGACTATGTTTCCCTGCCTCTCTTGTACTTAAGTTTGGCCATGTGACTGAGTTTTAGCCAACAGAAGGGAAACAGAAATGATATGCACTACTACCAAGGTTGGTCTATGAAAATTTACCACACAATCTCATCAATGTACATTTCCCTTCAAGCTGACAGGGATGGCGGTCCATTGGGTATCCTCGGAAACATTTATTGAAGATGAATGACCCTTATTCACCTAGGAGCCTGAATGACTGCTCAGAAGGACATCCTACCCAATTACTCACCTGGCAGGTAATCTATGTGAGAAAAAAAAAAGGAAAAAAAAAAAAAAAACTATTGTGCGAGAACCATTATATGCTTCGGGGAGTATTATTAGCAAAATTAGCCTACTTTCACTAATGTAAACAATTCCCTGGGACAGGCTACATCACAGAGCTACTGTTTTTAGGGTTTGCTGTAAAAGGAGATATCCAAGGGATGAGCATGCACGAGGACAGGTGGCATCTTCTGCTATGGGCTCAGGTCATCTCAGTGAAAAAGTACTTCTAAGGCAGTACATTGCCCAGCAAAGAGTGTTCTTAAGAGTGAAGGGATATTGCAGCAGGCAGGCAAGATTTCTCTTTAATTTACTTTTGCTAAAGTTAATAAACATTATGGTCTCATAATAAAGAAAGAATTAAATTACAGATGAAAAGGAATGTCATGCTGCTACTTAACATTTATTTCCCCAAGTTTTAATTCATAAGTCATTTGTGAGGCTTCTGGATGTCGTCTCCATATTTAAAGAGTACATATGTCTCCCAAGGCCCTATAAATTGGAGAGTGGGTCAAATGTGCCAACAGCTTAAGAAAAGGAAACCCCTTAAGTGAGGGAAGTGTTGCTAATAAGTGGAAAGGTTACATTTTATTGAGTATACACATTCATGGTCAGTCACAGTTTTAAGTTTCGTTCAAGCAGCATTGCCAAGATTCAAGTTTATAATTAAATCCCTATTTTACAAAGATGTCAGTTAGTTCATTCAGCGGTTTTATGATTTAATTAATGACTAAGACAACTTATTTTAAGCCTGTGTAGTTTTAATAGTAAAATATAGTTTAGATTACTAACTTGATGTTCCAGAGGGACTGCTCCCTTGTGAAAGAGCAATTCACTGTAAGACTTCCTTATGTTCAAACCTCTTCTCTCTTCATGTAGTGCATTTTATGACTCAGTCACGTGGTTTCCACACAACTATCTTAATAGCAGCTACTTCCCAATCTACCCCCCACCACACACACATGTGTTCTGTCTTATAGACTTAGTTCTGAATTTGTGGTGAGACTGTTAGAAGACAGACAAAACTATACCTGGATCTATAAAGATATACCTTGTCTAATGAACACAGTGAGTACCGCTTGTCACAATTTCACACACACACACACACACACACAAAAACCCTAAACTAATAAGAAGTATGTAATGGACCAGGAGAAAAAGGAGGTAGATCCTAAAAACATGCAAAAAGTTTTGTTACCCTGAACTCTGGCCTTTGTGGCCTCTCAAAGAGATTTATTTTGGTGGAAGTGAGAACTTGTCCCATAAAGATGACTGCCTTTCCTACCACCAAGGAAAGCAAAAGGAAGAAAGCATGGGTCTGATTAATAACAATTCAGGTGGCAGAGGAGAGTCAGAGAATCATTCAATATGTCATTATGATCTAATTTTTAGTCAAAACTAAACAATTATAAAGGATCAAAAAATTCCTTAGTAGAACTTATATTTGGTATACAAAGCTCTTAAAAAGAGACATCTCATCAAGAGTGAACCCTAGTGTCTTAATGTAAACTATGGACTTTGGGAAATTATAACATGGCAATATAAGTGCACCAGTTGTGACACGTGTACTGCTGTGGTGGGAGTCTTGCTAATGCGGGAGGCCATGCACGTGGGGGGGTAGGAGGTAAATGGGAAAGCTCTACCTCCTTTTTTAAATTGAAGTATAGTTGATTTACAATGTTATGTTTGTTTCTGGTGTACAGCAAAATGATTTAGTTATACATATATTCTTTTTCATATTCTTTTCCATTATGGTTTATTACAGGATATTGAATATAGTTCCCTGTGCTGTAGAGTAGGACCTTGCTGTTTATCTATTTTATATGCAGTAGTTTGTATCTGCCAATCCCAAACTCCTAATTTATCCTTCCCCCACCCCCTTTCCCCTTTGGTAACCATAAGTTTGTTTTCTATGTCTGTGAGTCTGTTTCTGTTTCATAAATAAGTTCATTTGTGTCATATTTTAGATTCCACATATAAGTGATATCATATGGTATTTGTCTTTCTCTTTCTGACTTACTTCACTCAGTATCTACCTCCTTCTTAAATTTGGCTGTGAATCTAAAACTACTCTTAAAAATGAAATCTTTAATAAAAAAATAAACAACAGACATCTACTAAGTCTATAATTGGAACTAGGGTACCATACACACAGAGATCAAGAGAGCGAACAGAGAAAGAAAAGGGGGGGGGAGAGTCAAGATGATGCAGAGTGAGAATGCAGAAACAATAGCTCCATGGCTCAGATCACGCTACGCATTTGGAGGATATACAAGTATGAGCCTAATTTTCAAGAAGCTTCTACCAAACTGGAAAGCAAGATTCATGCAATGAGATAATAAAATAATACCAAAAAGTAGTATGTGATTAAATGTCAAGACAAAACGGCATGCTACTGAGAAAGGGGAATATCTTGTGTCATAAAATCTGGAGACGTAAATTCTAATCACGGCTCTGCAGGAGTTAGCTGACACTGACAAGCTCACTTAAACTCTTCAGACCTCACCAAAAAGTTGAATTACATGATCTCTTAAAGTTCTTTCACCTCTAAACGCTAAGACTTTAATTTTAATCAGACTAGGATGAGAACAAATGTGTTTTCAGAGGATATTTAGAGAAAATAGAACTTGAAATGGGCCTTAAAGCAAAAGTAGTTTTCAGAAAGTGTCCAAAAAGGACAAGGAAGGTATCCAAACATGGAAAAAAATAAATAAATAACACAAAATTAAAATGGAATACAGTGAATGGTGTGGCATGTCCATTTAACCAAGAGATTTAAGCTGAGTGGATAGAGATCCATGTCAGAGACAGAAACCAGATCATGAGGAGTTTTGAAAATCAGGGTGAGAATTTTGACAAGCAACTTTAAAAGACGGTAGGAGAGACACAATTAGAGGGTAACAGAAAGAACCAAGTGTTAAGGAAGTTAGTTGTGGAAAGGCAATGAACAGAAGTACATAGGGAATCAAAATGATACCTTAATGAACCAGGGCTATGGCCGAAAGGACTAGTTGGTCAAAGGGTATGTTTTGAAAAAATATATAGTTGCATAAAATGAAGTTGAGAGGTACTGGTTCTAAGCTGCTCCCAAGGCAAAAGAAATTGAAATTTAAGACTGTTCTGTATTTGCTTATTTCATAAATAAAGAGTAGACTCTGCACTTCTGGTCCCCATATACTGTGTTCATACACAAAAGCAGGCACTGGTATTGCCAATATTATGGGAAAGAATAAAATAGAATAATTATTTGCATTTTCTTAATGTTTACAATTAATACACATTTTTGCAACAAAAAATAAAAGTAACTTTAAAAAGTGAGCGTTTAGGACTTTCCTGGTGGCACAGTTGTTAAGAATCCGCGTGCCAATGTGGGGACATGGGTTGGAGCCCTGGTCCGGGAAGATACCACATGCCGTGGAGCAACTAAGCCCGCATGCCACAACTACTGAGCCTGCGCATCTAGAGCCCATGTTCCACAACAAGAGAAACCAGCGCAATGAGAAGCCCACACACCGCAGCAAAGAGTACCCCAGCTCGCTGCAACTAGAGAAAGCCCGCACGCAGCAACGAAGACCCAATGCAGCCAAAAATAAGTTAATTAATTAATGACTTGTTTAAAAAAAGTGAGTGTTTAACATAAGCACCAATTAAAACGTTGAAGTATATGAGGCCATTGGTAGCCATACCATTATAGGTAAAATGTTTTATCCCGTAAACTATAGTCTAATTTTTAGTATCTTCAAATTGCCTATAGCTTCAAGTATAAAAGGATCACTTTGTGTATATTTGAAAAAGGAAGAGGGAGAGGTTCTCCCCACTATGCCACAGAAATTAATAAAGTTCGGCCCACTCAGAGACAGTTCAGTGAAAAATGTCATGTTCATGTACAGTTTATGGAAACGAAAAGAAACAAGCCTACAGAAACAAAATTAATCTTACGCAGAGGCACTAAAAGGAAATTTAAGAATTTAGCACTTACTCTTTGTGAAAAATTACTGAGCTAAAATTGGTTAGTAGCAGTTGGGTTATGTAGACAGGAAGCAACAATGCACCTAAACTGCAGCATGCTATTAAGTTAAATGTAAGGAAGGGTTCATTTACTCTATGGGTTGTTTCCAAATACAGGAAAGAAATACAAAACATGGCAAAGTTAAGCAATGAGTTTTCATAGTTGTATTTGGAGATGGCAAAGTAAGTCATCTCTGAGATGTGTACCTATCAAAATGTAAAACAAGCGATAATAGTGCTCAGAGATTTGATGAGAAATATTATATCAGTAGCCTAAGAAAGAGTGACAAATTGTGAAGAATTAAATGAATATTGAATACACTGTTATAATTAAAATGCTGCCCTCTAAGAAATTATGATAAACAGTTTGCTTTGATTCTTATATCCTCATTATAAAAAATCTAAACAATGCAGAAAAGAACAGTTTAAATTTAATAAAACTTTAAACCATAAACAAATCACATAGACTACCACTATCCAGAAATAACCATTTTCATCAATAAGTGATCATTATAAATATATTATAAATATGTTTTTACTTATTTAATAGACAATTTTTTAAGCTTTATTGAAGTACAATCAATAAACAATAAACTGATCTTATTTAAAATATACAATGTGAAGAGTCTGCTATATGAAGACACCCAAGAAACTGTCACCACAATCAAGATAATGATATACAAAGAAAATTTTGACGATAATGTATATGTTAATTATTTTGATTGTGCACTTAATAGAAAATTTTTTAATAAACATTAACTCATTTAGTCATCCTTAAAATCCTAAAAGGTTGGTATTATTTTTAACTGCCATTTAAAAATAAGAAAATTAAGATGTAAATGGGTTAAGTAAATTCCCAAGGTCATACAACTAGTAAGTGTCGATCTGAATTTCAATCTAGGCATTCTGGAACATAAATTATACATTTAAGTATAGTTATCTGTATGTATATACTGATAGAAGTGGTAGACAGATAAAATTTCTCTTGCAAAAATTTAAACCACATTAAGATCATATTTTAAAAGTAGTCAATTTTATTTTACTTGGATTTAAAAATATATAAACAGAAGTAGACATGAAGGAATCATTGAACTTTAAATAAATTTTCATTCACCACTAAAGATATTATTTCTGCAAGATCCCTTGAGTTTATAAAAATAAATTATTATAAACACTAGCAGAAATAAAGTGAAATTGTGTCTCTAATTTGGTTTATTTAGCATCCCTTAAGAGCTTAGGATGAAGATATTACTTAACTTTAATGGAAAGACCATATTGGTTGGATATATGGCTGTCACCTTCTGGGAAGCTCTCCTTCTTTGGAAGTGAGTTTAGCTGTGAGACAGTAATGAGAGACAAAAGAAGAAACAGAGAGAGAATGTGACATAGAACACACAGGAAGAAATTCTTAAGTGTAAGTCAACGGTTGAAACAACAGATAATTTTGTGCCCCAGGGAACATTTAACAATGTATGCAGAATTTTTTGTTGTCACAACTTGAGTATTTCTGGCATCCAGTGGGCAGAGGGCAGAGATGCTGCTGAACATCCTACAATGCACAAGACCAGCCTCCTTCTAACAACAAAGAATTATTTGGTCCCCAAAGCCAATGCTACCGCAGCTGAGTGTGTCCTGAGGGAGGAGAAGTCATAAGTGAGTCAAAGCCATGGACAGAACAAAAGACAGCAGGGGCTCTTGGGTGGCATAAGCAGTAACTGTAAAAGCCGAAACAGAGGGAAGCTAAGCAATTGCCCACAGAGGCAGAGATCCTATAGGGAACAACAGAAACCTACTTCTGAGAAGACGACAGGGGTTGACGGGGAAGAACCAAGTCTCCAGAATTATCCTGGACCTTGACTCACATTTGACTTTCTCCTAAGACCTGCTGAGACATGTTTCCTGCTCTACTTACAGATGAACCTGAGAAATAAACTTCTCTCTCCTGCTATGCATTAAGAATTCCTTTTTATTTTTTGAAAACTGCAAGAGCCCTAAAAGAATCTCCAAGTTTGATGAATTATATATTACAGTCCTATGATCTGTAGTACTCAGATACATATAATTTCTAATCAGAGATTTCCCCCACATCATTTATTCATTTCACCAAAATGTGTTCAAGTTGTTTTTCACAGGTAATGTTGTTTTCCTGTACATGGTAAAATCAAACTTAGGATACTGAAAAGGTCTGATCTTTAAACAGGATCTTAAATAACTATTGAGTTAAGATAATTGATTATTTAACATTAAAACAAAGAAAGATTACCATCTCCTACTATTATTTTAATATTATTAAAGAATGAAGGAGTCATATAATAAAACTCTTCACAATTCCAAACCAAAAATTATTACTATTGTCTTGATATAAAATACGTTATAATTTCTAATATAAATTTATAACAAAAATCCATACTTTTGGGCTTCCTGGTGGTGCAGTGGTTGAGAGTCCGCCTGCCGATGCAGGGGACACGGGTTCGTGCCCCGGTCCGGGAAGATCCCACATGCCGCGGAGCAGCTGGGCCCGTGAGCCATGGCCGCTGAGCTTGCGCGTCCAGAGCCTGTGCTCCGCAACAGAAGAGGCCACAACAGTGAGAGGCCCGCGTACCGCAAAAAAAAAAAAACAAAAAACCCCCCATACTTTTAATATGGCATCACTTTTCTGATATTTTTTAAAGCCTGCAATGAAATTTCACAACTTCGGTAAATTAAATGCTTGAACAATCTCAGTTCTCCTTTTGAGATAGGTCTGTTTAATTCTTCATATTTGTTTATGATCATCTACTATGATATAATTATTTCAAATACATCTGAAATTACAATTTAGCATTATTGTAAATGTTATTTTATGAATAAATAAAACAAATTCCACGAAATGGGACAGAATCTCAGTTACAACCTACCACTTATTAAATGTATGAACAAGAGAAAATTATATAATCTCTATAAATGTCAAGATTTTCTATAAAATGGGAATCATAGGGCCTACGTCATAGTTGTTAAAATAACTGAAATAATGCACATAAAGTATGTATCACAGTTACTGATAAATGTTAAGTGCTCATAAATGTCAATTATTATTGTTGTTGGTACTTATATTATCATGACATCAGAAAAATAATTTTTATTAACTCTAAAGTTCATTCAATGCAATGAAAATAGCCACAAAACTGATTACTTGGGACTACAACTAATTTACTGCAGTTTTCTAAATCTACAGCTTATTTTAAATATGACTCATCCATTGGGTAGGGAAAAAAAAACTTCCAAAATTGAAAATAAGTGACCTAGTTTTAAATATCATTCCATTTACCTACTGGGAGCTTGGGAAGTGAAGGACCAAACAAGAATCAATTCTGACAACCCTACTTTTTAGTCTAACAGCAGAGAAGAACTTGAGCCACAAGAGTGCAGTTCTTTTTTTTTTTTTTGCATTACACGGGCCTCTCACTGTTGTGGAGGACAGGCTCCGGACGCGCAGGCTCAGCGGCCATGGCTCACGGGCCCAGCCGCTCCACAGCATGTGGGATCTTCCCGGACCGGGGAACGAACCCGTGTCCCCTGCCTCAGCAGGTGGACTCTCAACCACTGAGCCACCAGGGAAGCCCCAAGAGTGCAGTTCTTAATGATGGTGGAAGTCAAATTCCATTTCCATATGACAGATAAAGGTGAAAAAGTGGTTGTCTCTAAAATTTAAATTTTCATGATAAGGTGTTTGTGAAGGTAAATTTGCTCCAAAATTTGCTCCAAACACTGTGACAAATTAAGGTACTGCCACTGATTACTATATGGGGACAGAGAATAAGCAACAATTACTACCAAGAAAAGACTTGAAAAACATTCAAGTTAATTGCCAAAGCAATGCCAACCCACAGGCTGAGCTGGACTTCCAATTTTAGAAAACAAGTATAAATTTGAGTAATACTAGGATGTCAGTGGGGACCATAGATATATCTCTAAAAATTTCCAACAGAAATACTGGGGATCAGGGGTTGTGAGTTTAAGCCTAATTTAAGAGTTAAAGAATAAAGTTATTAGAGAAGTCTTTTCATTTCTTTATGATTCCATTCCTTTAGGACCCATTTTTGTGATTTACAGAACCATAAAGAGAATTAAGATTTTTCAATGATTTTAGCCAGAGGAAAATTGTGGCTTATTCAGATTATTTGGCAAGTCAGAGAAAAAGAAAGGAATTCTGGCCATTATGTTTCTGGACTCTTATTCCAGTATGTTACAGCTCAGTGACGTTTCTTTTTTCAAGTACTTGGTTTCTTCTCAGTGGAAGAAAATTGTTCAGTGTGTTCAAAGTAATTGTCAGGCAATTATGTTATTTAAAATCTTTCAGAAGGTGCTTTCCTGAACAACTTAACAATTTAGGAGAAAAGCTTAATTTCAAACTCCAGATTAAATTGTTACAGTTCTAAAAAATCTCAGTCAGATCCAGAAAGATAGTAGAGTTCTTCTTTATTGGCAATAGAGATCTTTTAAGGAAGGTAGATTTTGTACACTGATCTCCCTATGTCCTGAAGAATGAATTAACTTGACAGGTCAAGTCAGGGACAAGCCCAGCTGCCCAGGGCCCCTTTGTATTTCTGTGTTTAAAGATATAATATTATAAGTATATGTACTATAAATGTGATTTTTGACTATCCAGAGAGAAAGAAAGTAGTTTTAATATTTCAAAGAAGGAAAAAAAATTTTAGAAGGAAAATTATTTTAATTTTTCTTTATGTGTAGTACTTGTTTTTAATTTATAGTCCATTCAATAATCAATTTAATCATTCAAGTATTTTTGAGCCCATAGTACATGACCCATCACCTCTAATATTTTACATTCTTATCGTCCATGGAAAAAACACATAATATAACAAACATCTTTAAACAATATGTTGAAATACTTATTTACAAAGTGCAAAAGTATCTTGAAGATGGAGCCATTAGGTATTTCTAGTAAAAGAAATGGTGTTTTAAGGAAAATGAATTTGAATTTGGCCTGATTAGAAAAATGAGTCATTTGGACATATAAGAGGAGAGAACACTCTCAGCTTATTGAAATGAACTTAATTCATTGCCTTCATTCCAAATATGTTTCAAGCACTCACCACAAGACAAGCCCTGTTCTTGGTGCAGGGATAAAATACAAAATAAAGTCCCTGTCCTTTAGGAGCTTAAATTCTAGTAGTGGAAAAGAAACAAACTAATAAACAAAACATAACATGTTAGTTGGTGAGGAGGCCCTGAAGTACCAGAAATAAAAGAAAATAGTAAGGGAATAAAGAGTATCCTAGGGAGGATTGCTATTTTAGACAGTGTGGCCAAGAAAGGTCTCACTAATAAGACAACATTTGAGAAGATGCCTGAAGTGAAAGCAATCTATGTGCAGACAGTGTGGGTGGGAGAAATGCACTCAAAAAGAGAGAAGGGTAAGTGCAAAGACCCAGAGGTGGGAACACGTTTAGGCATGTTTGAAGAACAGATTGCACAAAATAATGAAAAGGATTGTGTAAGTTTAGTCTGGCTGAAGAGTGGTCAAGATAGACTGGAGGGAAGGCTGGTAAAATAAATTTCAGGCAGATACAGTGGCATCTCTTTTAAGTCCAGTTAGGAAAGGAATATGATCTTTGTCTTCGGAAGAAAACTGGTGGTAATGTAGACAACCAATCCACTTGAAGTGGAGAGACCAAATACAAGCCTAGTAAAATGGTCTGGGTAAGAAAAGATGAGAGTCTGAAGTCAGACAGTGGTCATGGGATGAAGAGAGATTTAGGAGGCAGAATTAGAAGAATGGTCATGACCTGGACTTGCAGAATGAGGGAGAAGGAAGATCCAAAGAGGTTCTAAAACTTTTAGTTTCCACAACTAGGTGAATGATACTATTTACAAAAGTGGGAATTATTAAAGGAGGGGCATGTGTGAACAGAAAACAACAAATTGTGTTGCACATAGCGTCCTAAAGGACATCCAGAGAGAGCTATTCAGTAGGCAACAGGATGCCTATAATTAAAAAGAATAAAACAGTAAATGCTTATTTTTTAAAAATCAGGACAAAAAATATAAACACATATAAAGGAATACAAATGACCAATAAACAAACAAAACTTTCCTACTATTCATGCACTTTCAGCCCAAGTTGTCCCTGGTCTGGGTGGGGTTGTGGGGTTGAAGGGCTGGGATGTGGCTGCTAGGTTCTCTCACTACACATTCTCAATTCACACGAATCTAGACCTTTCCTCTCTCTCCCACTGGAATTTCCATCTCTCCAGGAGCCACATGTTGATAAAGAGCTATCCAGCATTTCTCCAGTATCCTATTATTATTGCCAGTCCACCCATCACTCAGTACAACAAAGGAAGAGATACCAGGATCCACACTCAGAGAGCAGAGGAGATCGGGATTATAAACCCTTATGCGTTAATAATTTTGCCCCTTCCAGAAAGCCATATCCGAAGATGGTATAAAGACAGTATCTTTGAAGGAAGCAGAGAAGACAAATGAGCTACATTTTAAGTACTGCTTTTAGATTCATCTTGTATCTTTCAAGAGTTCTTATTTTTCTCTAGACTCTTTGCCATTAAGTATGCAACTAAACTGCTTGAACCTCTCTTTTTAATTACATTCTTGGAAACTGAATAAATGCAAATAGTAACTTATAATCACAGCGCTTTTATTTTGGATCTTTGTTGAGTTTTACTCTGAAACCCCTTGAGGACACTTATCTGACAGTTTTTATTTTAATCCCTTCGATTGGAAAGTCAGAAGAGGTCAGAGAAACAGAAGAGAATCACTCTGTCTAGCAATTAAGCACTTTAAAATAGCATGAAAGGCCTTTGTGTAAATGAAAAAAAGAGGGCAACAATCATGTGTTCTTTCCAGAAATGACTTATGATCAAATCTATTTGCCAATTTTGCTTAATATACTTGCTGTATCACAGTATTAAATAGGGCATAATTGTGCCACCAGGATTATTAAAAATCTACTTGAATCATTTTTCTAAAAGGTCCTCCTATGTCAAGGTTTCTGCCATTTTCTGTGCATTATTTATCTTGCTATTTATCTGCTATTTCTTTAAAAAATTATTTTGACTGCTTTAGGAAAGGAAACAGTAAGTAGGCTAAAGTGGCAGTGGCTTTATTATCAGCAATACTGTTTAACTTCACATTTTCTGTATTTGAACTAAGATAAAAGGTCACATCTGAGAATTTTGAGAGCAAAACTGCCGTCAAGAAAAGTCTGAAATTCATTTCTAAGTATATGATTAAAATACCCATAATTATGGATTCCCATGAAACACCTGAAAATAACAGAACTCTGTTGAAAAAGGGTGCATAATAACCAGAATATCTCAATTCCTTTTTTGCTCCAACATGAGGGAAACGGCTCACTTTCAGAGACAGTATTTTTCAAGTAGCTTCAAGAGGGAGAACTCTGGTAGCCAATAGAGGGATGAAGAGACTCCAAATCTGTAGAGTAGGGGAAGGTGAGACCCCAATATGTGCAGCTCGATAAAATCTCTTTCCCACTTGGTTGTATTAATAGGGTCATTTCATTTATTTTATATCAATTTGTCCAGGGCAGTGCTTGGTACATAGCTAATGCTGTATAAATGTCAAGTGAACATATTAAATTATATTAAATATATTTAGCATCCTGATATAATAGAGGATATTCTGTTAAGTATATTGACAGTAAGTATAATATATAGAAATATCTCTAACATAGATATGAATCCTATCTAATAAATAGACATATATAATTTTAGTTACTTGCTAGTACCAGCCAACAACTTACTTATTTTCTGAATGTTGTCTTCATCAAATTTTTTTGACCTAGATTTTTACATACTGAAAAAATTTTGCATTGGAATTTGTCCAACATAGACCCGTAAATCATATTGTCTTTACAGAGTCCATAAAATTTCCCTCACCCAAATTAGATTGATCTCAATTTATTATATCAAAACATTTGTGCCCATATGTTATTGCATTTGCTGAGTGTTTTTCGTTGTTTATACCTTTCCCCTCCTTCTACCATTCCTCAATGCTTCCTTCTGTTAAAGCAAGGTGGAATGTAAGGCAAGTTTGCTAAATTTAATTAATGCAAAGGAAATCGTTATCCTAGCAAGAAAAACAAAGTAAACACTTTCAGAATTTTCTCTACTGGTGAATGAAACTTTCATTGCCAAGTGTAGATAGAGATTAGGAGTCACATAGGAGGAAAGAAAGCCATCCACAGATAAATTGCTTGAAAATAATTTTTAAATTACTGAATTATTTAAACAAAAATTTTAAAATCTACTTGTAATTCCAACGATGGTATTCATCCATTTTCAATATTCCAATTTAAAAAAGTATAGCCAAAGTAAAAATTTCTGGAGTAATCAGGGATTTGTATACAGTGAATAAGTGAGTATATATGAATGGGCATATTCAGATAATCAGAATATAACATCATATATACTATTAAATCTTAGTGAACTTAAGTTTACATGTTGTTAATTCAGAAATCATTTAATGGTCTTTCAGGTTGAAAAATCATATATACAAATTATATCATATCTTATTTTTCTGTACTTGAGATGAAGACTATTTAAAATCCATGAAAGCCTAAAATCTTAGAAGTAGTTGGAGGCTAAACTTTCATTTCATTCAAATATCTTTTTTTATAGACTAAATAGTGCCCTGAGAATTGATAAAGTCAAAAAGTCAGTTAAAGTCAGAACTTAAAGTCAGAAGAGAGTTGCGATTAGGAGATTAAGGAAATGGAGTTAGTATTCCCTAAACTGGTTGGAAGATTGGGATGAAGAACTGTTGTGAAAGCAACATCATAATGTGGCAAGGGCAAAGCACCGACAGTCAAGTCTGGATTCGCATCTCATCTCCATCAGATTTTAACTTTGGGAACTCAAGTAAATCACATCACACTTTTTGAATATTGGCTGCAATTCTCAGGGTATTTTTATAGACTATTTTAAAAAGATGAGATAAGTGAGAGCATTTTTACCCTAATTTCTTTAGTTTGAAAAACATCCAATCTATTAAAAGGCTGAGAGAACTCTTACATGCCTTTACTCTAAATTCACCAATTAGATAAAAATTTGCTTCATGCATAGATATAAAAGTAGATAAAAGTATAGATATAGGCATAGACATACATACCGATTTGTCTTTTTATCCAGAAAAATCGGAGAGTAAACTGCAGATACAATGAGACTCTATCCCTAATTATTTAAGCATCATTTTATCCATTACCTCCTAAAAACAAAGACATTGTCCTATATAACCACGATAACATTATCATACCCAAGAAATTGAACCCTAATGCAATAACAACCATCTTACATTAGAAATATCCCCAAGTAGTTCAACAATGTAGTTTATAGTGGTTTTTCCCCCTCTGATCAAAGATCAACTATGTTTATTTCTTTAGTATTTGTTTAAATGTGGAAAATATTTACATAGTTCAAAATCAAAACTTTATAAAAAGGTATAATCGTAGAAGTCTCGTCCCCTTTCTCTTTCCCTTCCACTCTTCTCTTAGCAAATAACTTCATTCATTTATGGTTTATCCTGCCTGGATTTCTTTTTTCCAGTAATAAGAGCCAGGAATAGCTGTATGATGCTTGGTAAGTTAATGCTGTTTGTTTGATTGTTTTATTTTTTTTAAATATCCATCTTATCAGGAAAATTACATTAGGTATATGTAGTGAACTAAATATTCTCTAAACAAAGCAAATATGAGTATAACAATAAAAGTAAAGTGAAAAGATGAGAACAAATTGTTGTAAAATTTGTATCCTAATACAGTATTTTAAACAATATGTCTTATCCGCTCGTTTACACAACAAAAGCAAACTTTTCTACACACTTTCCCATCTTTTGATAAAACGTTGAGGAATGACTAAAGCAACTCTAATTAATTAACTCAATTTGAAAACCACTAGTTTAAACAAATATGTTGACTCATAAATAGCTACTGTGTACTTATTATTCTATTACTATGATTTACAAATTTTAATGTTCCTTAAATTTTAATAGGTAGTAAGTTCATTTAGGTAATAAGTTTCTTCAGGACAAAGATATTGATTTATATAATTTCTTTGGTTTCTCACTGAGCCTGGTATAGTAATGCATATACAGAAAATGTTTTTAAAAGCTGTTTGAAGAATGAATAAATGAATGAATTATAGAGAGAAGCCTGTCGACTGCAGAATTCACATTCTTTCATAAATTAAACATATATGCATATATAATTACTTCATCTCCTACTTTAAAAGTTACTATTTACATTATAATTTACATAATTATTCAGATTCCTTAGAAGATTTTGGAATAATTGGAATAATTTATTCAATTGATATTTATTTGAATTATTCAGTTGCCTGACTGACTTACTGGTTTTGTCAGTTATTCTGGAACTCATAGACATAGCCTTATCCAAATACACCCATACATTTGTGTGGCTTTCAAAGTATTAGTGAATTATTTCAGAATTAAATTCCTTTAGAATGCAGAAAAATGTACATGTTCACATAGATTTTCTCAAGCTATGTGTATATTATTACCCACAAGATGGTGCTATTTTCCCACCCGTGAGCCTATAAACAGTCATGTGGGATATATATACAGCTATAAAATATAGTTTGTAGGACAGAAGGGAAAATAGTTTTTTATTTTGACTGAAATCACATAAATGCCTCTAAAACAGTTCTTAATGTCCTGCCTCCTCCAAATAGTCTTTTATTAAAATAAGTCTTTAGCTTCCTATATCCAACTAACTACCCAGTGTTCCACACAAATGCGTAAGTCATCTCAAAGTCAACAAGTCCAAAACTAAACCCTCAATCCTCATCATCACCCCCACCCAAAGCTCTTTTACCAAACAGCTGCATCTTTCCTGTTGCATGGGCCAAAACCCTTGGAATCATACTCAGTCCTCTGTTTTTTGGTTTCTCTCTATCCCCTCTCTCTTCCCTCCTCTCTATCCTCTACCCTCTCTCTCTTCCTATTGACTCTATTTTCAAAGTATGTTCAGAATCTAACTACTTCTCATCACCCAGACAGCTCTCATCCTGTTCTTAGTCACCATCACCACACAACTGATTTCCCTCCTTCAGTCATGCTTCCCTACTGTTTATTCTTGACCTTGCAGCTAGTGAATGTTTTAATCACCACTCAGATCATGTCAATGTCCTACTCAGAGCCTGTAAACTCTCCCCATTTCACTCAGAGTGAAAGTCAGTCTTGGTTCTCTGTTCTCCCCCTTGGACCTCAACTCTTACCATTCCCCCCTTCTCTTCCTGGGCTCAAGCCATACAGGCCTCCTTGCTTTCCTGCAAATGCAGGAGACACACACCGGTCATGGACCTCTGCTCTGTTCTTCCCTTTACTTGGAATGATGTTCTGCAAATTATTATGTAGCTACTGCCACAACATTTTCAAGCTGCTGCTCAGATGGCACCTTCCCAAAGAGATCTAACCTGTTCCATCCACAATTCAGTACTTTCATGCCACTTATTTTCTAGCACACTACATAGACTCCTTAATTATAATTGTTAACATCTGTTCCCTCCCCTTTTATGAGGGCAGAAATCTTGTTTAATTGATTTAAACCAAAGTTCTAGAGTAGTGGCATTAGTAGGTGTTCAATAACACTTGAATGAATGAATAATACTCTAGACACTAATAACTAGTATTCAATAAAAACAAATTTGCTTTGCCATTCACAAAGTTTTCAACATAGAAATAAGAAGAAAACTAAATAAGTAAGTTGTCAAGTTGGTATTAAATTGGTATTAATCTTAATTCAAAAGATATTTATTTACAGCCTATAATATAGGACGTGTTTTCAATAAACTAAACACAAAGCAAAATAGGCATTGCTAAAGCTCCCTTGACATTGCATGCTGTAATTTGATGTAAAGCTTCCTTCTATAGAAAAGAAATTAGGATGATGCAGTGAGCCAAACTAGGTTTCCCAGAATGTGTATTTCTATAACATAAATGTATTTGTCACAAAAATGCATAAACACTTTTATATTGATTTCAGTTGCTGGTTATTATGTGAGAACATTTTAATATGGCTTTTATGCCTAGTTTGTACATCTGTAATTGTGGTGGAATCAGATGTGGCTTAAAAAGTCAGTTTGTCTGATTCAGTAAGACATCCCTCTGAGAAGCTGATCCAGAATATGTAGATTTCTAACATTTATACCAAAATGGGGTCAGGGATTCCAAACCAAAACAGCTTTTGGTCACACTCATTTCTGTCACTGTCACAGATACGATTTGAAGCTAAAACTCTATATTCCACCAGTTTGAGTATTTTTCTTAGTTTTACTAACTACTTTGGCGAAGCACACTTGTTATTAATATTTGACTAAATTGAAAAATAAGTAGTTTGTAAGCTCAAAAATTAGTTAGAATGTCAAAACTGATTATGTAGACTCAGTGCAAGTCTCTTTATAAAAATGTATGTTCCCATTTCCATGTGTAACTTTGCTTTGTAACACTTTCCCCCGTTTTCATAATCCTAGTCACAGCCTTTGCTATGATAATTACCATGCTCTTTCAAGTATTTTCAAAAGGAGGGTGACTGAATGATTTTATCAAGTATTGTCATTTCATAATTTTTGTATACATTTGCCACTTATGTTTTTAACCTGTGAAAGTTACTTAAAGAAGTATAAAATCCTCAAAAAAAAAAAACTAGAATTGGTTTTATTCTTTTTTTTAAAATGACCTATGCTGCTATGAATAAATTTCAAGGTTCAAATTTATTGTTTAAAAGAGAGAAAAAGAGAAGAAGGAAGGGAGGAAGGAAGGAAGGAAGGAAGGGAGGGAGGGAGGGAGGGAGGGAGGGAGGGAGGGAGGGAGGGAAGGTCTTAAATAATTTGGCAATGTTTCTGGAAGGTGATGGTTGGGACTCAGCTGACAAAGTTAATTAAGGCACTTTGCCGTTTAGATGATATTTTCCAATCCAGTCCTGTTGCTTTATAGGAATGAGCTACCTAGTTACCTATTTATTATCACATAATAAATTCTAATTCTTCATTCTAACACCTGAAATAAATACTACCTAGTATAAAAATTTTACTTAACAATAAAATTTTTTAGTTCTCCCCACATCTACTTTGCCTCTCTTGCAGTTACATAAAAGACAACTTTCAAGCCCCCTGTAGGGCCATGGGGCAAGCATTGGCCAAATGGCTGTGAGTAGAAGTGGCTCTTGTCATTTCCAGCCCAGACCTTTCAACAGTGGCTGTGAGTTCCCCATGCCCTCTCTCTTTCCCTGTTGCAGTGACTCTGGAAACCACGCTTTGAGATGGTATGTCCCAACACAGTGGGATCAGTCAGCTGGGGTCCCTGAGTAACTTTCTAGAGCAATTATCCCAGTGACCTCACTAGATATGGTTTAACATTTGGGAGACAGATTTTTAGTGCAGCATAATCTAGCCAATACTGAATAATTAAACCAGTAAAGTATAATTGTAAAGTTATGTTTTTTATTTCTAATAAATTCAAGGTAAAATTTGCTACTTCATCACTATTCATCCCATGGCTCTTAATATCTTTTACATTTTATCTTATTCTGAAAATTTTTAGTACAATAGTCCCACCTGAAGCAGGTGCCTGAGTGTTAATTATTCAATGAACAAATGCAGAGTAACTCCTATTTGCCAAGTAGTGTTATAGGATTGGGAGAACAAACAAGCACCGTCTCTGCTCCAAATGAGTTTAGAATCTGTGGGGGAGACAGCTGATAAAAAAATGTATCAGGTTTCCCTGGTGGCGCAGTGGTTGAGAGTCCCTCTGCCGATGCAGGGGATACGGGTTCGTGCCCCGGTCCGGGAAGATCCCACATGCCGCTGCGGAGCGGCTGGGCCCGTGAGCCATGGCCGCTGAGCCTGCGCGTCCAGAGCCTGTGCTCCGCAGCAGAAGAGGCCACGACAGTGAGAGGCCCGCGTACCGCAAGCAAAAAAAAAAAAAAAAAATCAACCTAATCCTGGCAAATGTCCAGGAGGAAGAGCAGAGGGCAGTAAAAGGGTGTGACCTAATCTGGGAATTTAGGGAGGCTGGGAAAGGGAGATCTGAGTAAGAGCTGATACTTGATGTTTGAAGCTGGGATCAAGAGCAATTATGGAGGACTCGACCTTTGCGAAGATGGCCATCTTCCTAAGGAAGTATATCTAAAATTGCATCACTGTCTGGATAATAAAAACATAGATAAATTTGTAAGCAAAATTTTAATTGCCAACAACTTGATCCAGGGAATGAGTACTTCAAATTAACATTTTAGGGGGGAAAAAAGCTTATTTTCTTGCCTGTAAATAGAAGTCTAAAGTTGGAAACAAGCAGGAGCACAGAAAATTCTCTCTCACCAACTGAAAAAAGTCAAGAAACTGCACATTTGGCAGGAAAATCCTAAACAGGCTACAAGTGCCAATATCAGAAGAACAATCTTTACACTATGTAGAAAATTGCTAGTTAACCTATCTCCAAAAATTTAATTTTATAAAATGAAAGCAAGTTCTATGTTGTAGCTATAGTAAACGAGTATATAGTTCTCTCAGCTTGCTGGAAAATGTGAGAGAGATTTCAAACAAATTATTTCAAACAGATTTAAAGAACAATCTTCCTAACATACTACTTAACCTCGTCCATTTATAGAGTGATTTAGGCTTTCCAAAGTACTTTTATATACCTTATCTCATTTGATTCTAATAGATGAAATATATATAATTGTATATAAAAATGTAAAACTATGACAACTCTACAGCCTTCAAAATTAAACATGAATTGAAAATAGACCCAATCTGTCTGGGGCCAGAGTAAGTAAAATGAAATCAGATTTCAGATATTAAATGACAAAAGACAATGTACAAAGAAAATAAGAATTGGAAAGAGCCTTTACAGATCAAATTCAAACTCCTCAATTATAATAATGATCATGATAACTTCATATAGTTTATAAGGCATTTTTTTAAATATGCATGAGACTTTTAGATTACAGGTCATAAGTGGTACACTGACATTCCTTTTTCTGGGCTTGCATCCTACAAGCAAACGACACTTTATAACAAGGTTTTCTCCCTTTTGTCCATAAAATGTCATCTAAATGCATTGAAACCCATAAGCCCTTAATTAAAAACAGGATGATACAATGGTATTTTAGATTTAGGACCAGATGTTACCCCACCATAAAGTCTTGCTGAGATTTCATTGCAATATTTCTCCTAAAACTGATCACTGTGTTTTTAGCCTTGATCCCTTCATTCTATTTTCAATACAGCAATTAATGATCCTGCTGAAACATTATTCAAGGTCATTCAAGGTCATACAAGGTGTGTTGCCTCACTATATCCCTGACATCTACCACTCCGCCTCTTGCTCACTCCTCCCTGATGATGGGCACCTCATTACTATTCCTCTGCAGTGCCTTACGGACAGGACTGGCAAAATAAGAATGCAGGACTCCTTGCTCAAGTTTTATTAAGAATTTCAAGATGGTGTGGGTCTTGTGCAAAGGGTCTTGTGCAACCGCAAAGATCACAAACCAATGAAGCCAGCCCTGGTGAAAGGATTTGAGTTTACTGTGCCTTCTGTCAGGACACTCTTCCCCTGATACCTGTATGCTTAATTACTTTCTATGCCCCTTTTTTCTCTCACCCCCATTCCCTAAGCCTTCAGTCTTTCCTTTAAATGTCACGCTCTCTACCCACCTTATGTAAACTTGTAATCCTCATCAGATGCACTTAACCCCATCCTCTACATTATTTTGTCCATAGCTCACTTTGCTATCTAGCACGTGATATATTCTACTTATTTCACACAGTTTAATTTCTGCCTTCGCTCATTAGAATGCAAGGTGCAGCAGACAAGCTTGTTATTTTTAACTTTCGTTGCTGTATCCCCTGCATTTAGAACAGTGACAGGTTCTCAATAAATTCACTGAATGAATAAATGAGTGAATGAATGAATAAGACTATGATGGCCTTTCAGCAGTAAAATGCTAAAGAACTGTACACGGATAACCCATGGACTGAATCTCAGTCCCTTTCACACAGAAAGAGTCCCAGGAATTGCTTCGGAGCCACCTGAGTTAGCAGGACATGTACTCCAGTATGTTATTGACTGAAATCTTTTGGTAGAATTGTGGCCCTAAAGAGCTGAATCAGAAATTCTCACAGAAACATGGTTGCTAGGACACCAGCCCTCTGTCCTCCAACCCTCTACTAGCAGAATGACCTCCTCCCCTGGCCCACACCCATCTCCACCGGCCTGGCATGGTAAGATCTGAAACCCTTTACATTTCCTTGCCTAAGAATCTCATCTTTCATTCCTTCAGGTAAGTTTGGCTTGTAAGCAGCATTAAGTAAATTAACTGCTTCTCTTTTATTCATTTTCGGAGAGTCTGTTTTCTCTCTCTAAACGTCCACTTATTTAAAAGATAAAGAAACTGCTCTCTATACCACCTTTAGAATTAGAAATGTGGGTTTAACCAGACTATTGCAAGTGTCATATGTAGTTTCAAACCCAAGTAAAACGACACCAAGTCTGGTTCTTTTTCATACACAAGAGTGCAGAAACATAGTGCCTAGCTTCTCCCTCCCAGTACTTCACTAAAAACTCACAATCATCTGGGCACAACTTTTTCACGTGGTAAGCAAAACTTAGTTTCTGTGTAACTTTTATTAACCCCAGACCAACCCTCTGGACCATCCATTAGATGGAGCTACAAAATCTCGGGAGACAGTTGTCTTCCTAGAGTCTGATTAATCTTGTTTTATTTTGCAATTAAATATGAGTTAAGATCACCACCTGAGAGTTAGAAGTTTGTGCAGAGGGGAAATTATGCCACAATGCTCTGAGAGAATGAGTATCAGTAGGAAACAAAATATACTAAGAGTACAATGGAATGGTTTGTCAGAGTTAAGTGCACACATGATGTGCTTTTGAAGGCCTCCCATCTCTTCTCAGCCATCTTCTCTTTCAGAGCCTCGGGCCATTTGTTTCAAACTTATTGTATCTGAACTTTCTGGAAATCCTATTGTCTAAAATCGGGTATTCATTTCTTGCTGAGACTTCTTTGGCTAGAGTCAACTCATATGATACGGGAATTTTCCCTTTTAAGATTCTGCTAAATTGTACTTCACCAACTGGTTTCTATTGTTCAAAATGAAGTTCAGAGGCAGACTGGCATAGGAAAAGTTTATGAGCTTGGATGCTCGGCAAATTTGTATTTCTATCCCAGGTTTGCTTTTAGACAACAGAATGATTTTCTTTTTTATCTAGTCTAATAGAGTGGGAAGATATTCATTCAAGAACTATTTGTTGAGTGTCGTACTATACGTCTGTCACTATTCTTGATACTAGGGAGAGAGCGTAAAGAAAATAGGCAAAACCATATAGGGCCACACAATTTGCTTATAATTAATTTCTTAATTTGTATTTTGCCTTAACCTAATCTACTGAGGACATTTGCATTTCTTCCTATAACAGGAAAAAGTGGGTCAAATGCAGATAAGAGAAATAAAAAACACATCATCAGTGAATCGTTATCAGGAAACCAGCTGGAAGGCAGCTTACATTTTAATTGGTGTAGACAAAAAAATAAACAAATAAACCATTTCAGATAGTTGTAAGTGCTGAGAAGAAAATAAAACTGAGCTGGTGGTGAAGAATGGGATTAGTGAGGGAGATTGGCTAGCTTTTGGAGATGCTGTGAAGATTAGGTATTCTATGTGGTAAGAGAGATGGGTTTGAGCAGAATGCCTGGCAAACTTAGAAGAAATGTTAATGACCAGCAACTTCCTATATAAAGTATCTCTCTTTGGTCTCTATTTCTAATAAATGTTGCTCATAGAGAAACTACATAATCACTCTGGCAATTTTCTTCCTGATGAATCATATATTTAGGGTGAAGAAAAATCAGTGAGCTCAAAGGAGGATTGAGGACAAACTACTAAAAGTTCATATTTGCACTAATAGCACATCTTTCCCCCCCAAATCTCTGGAGAACTATCACACATGTATCTTCCATTTTTATATTTTACCCACTTTTAGAATGAGAGTTCGTGGAGAGTAGAGAATATAGAAACTATTTGGATGTCATCAAAATGAACTCAGAACTTCAGAGTCAGAGCTCAAACTAATACTCTTTTATAGATTAACTTCAGAAAAAAAAACTGCCACAATTTAATCATTGAGTAGATACGTGAAAAACTTCAAATAAAATACAACGCAAAGAACCCTATGCACTTACACACACTCTAAACTTCAGAAAGCATGAAGTTGATTGGTCTAAACACTTTCCCCTTCTCAAGTACACCACTGTCCCTTACCAAAACAGACTGTCAACGCTGGGTTGAAAGCCCATCAGGATTAGGCAGGCTTGAGCAGGACACCTGTTCCAGTAACAGGTCAGGAATTTTTTTTTTTTTTTTTTTTTTTTTTTGCGGTACGCGGGCCTCTCACTCTTGTGGCCTCTCCCGTTGCGGAGCACAGGCTCCGGACGCGCAGGCTCAGCGGCCATGGCTCACGGGCCCAGCCGCTCTGCAGCATGTGGGATCTTCCTGGACCGGGGCACGAAACCGCGTCCCCTGCATCGGCAGGAGGACCACTGCGCCACCAGGGAAGCCCCAGGTCAGGAATTTTTAATCTATAAAGCCGGCATTTTCAAACAAGTACGAGTTGGATGTTGAAGGTTATAACCGAGACCCATAAACATACACTCTCACAATAAATATATGGGTTAATTTCCCAAAACAAACAATTTACTTGCTGACATGAAGTCATATGAAATCTGCTTTGCTGATACTCAACTCCAACAATGAAAAACTGAAGTTTAATCACAAGAAAATATTTTGGACTACTTGTCACATCCCTATAATTCTTTCTAAGGAAAAAAATAGACTTGTTTGTGTTATTTTCTTTTTTTTATATCCTACCTATTGAGCACATAGATAGACATTCATATTACCATTGTTATCATTTAGCACTTATTAAATTTCCACCAAGATCAATGTTAGTTCATAACGTTATAGAAAAGGAAAAATCTTCCTCTTTCAGAAAAAAAGTAGGAGAACGTCTTCATAATTTTGTAGTTGAAAAAGTTTTGCTAAATGGACACAGAAAATGTTAGCCATAAAGGGGGAAAATGGATAAGTTGAAGTACATTAAAATTAAAAATTCCTGTTCTCCAAAACATATTAAGAAAATGATAAGGGATAAGGCAAGGCACAAAATGGAATAATATGTTTATTTGAGGACAGACATTCTAGGACAGCACTGTACAACAGAACTTTCTGCAATGCCTGTAAATGAGCTGTCCAATATGATAGCTCTGTGTGAATTAACTCTATGTGAATATTAAAAACCTGACATGTGACTAGTGTGACTGAACTAAAAAAAATTTAATTTAATTTTAATTATTTAAAATTTGAATGTGAGTACCCACATGTGGCTATTTGCTAGTGTATTTGACAGTACATTTCTAGAGGGTTTTGGAAACTTATTAATAGCTGCTTTGATAGTTAGAACCCAGGCCTCCCGACTCCAAATTTACTTTTCTACACTGTAGTAAGGATGTATGACAAGCCAGTTTTGATGGTCATAATGAAAGACTTACACACATTAGAAATAAGTTTGTATTTTACTCATTTTATTCTTTATTTTAGCTCTACTCACGCTGATTAATTTTACTTATTTTGCTCATTCAGCTGGCATATATGATAGTTATTGAGGTAGCTCAAACCAATTTTCATGAAATTTTTTAAATTTATAAATTTTACTTCCTTAAAGAGACATTGTGAAGTAATGAGGAGAAAAAAAATTAAATTGAAGATCAAACCTAGCAGAGTTTTAATTTAAGGTTTGGTTAAAATTTGTCATTTTTTATTTGCTTCTTTTTAAATTTGCCCAAGGTAGTGGGAGCCACCTTGTAAATAAGCTTGGTAAACAAATTTCCTTGATATGATTTGAGAGATACCAGAATGAACTTCTGTCATAAAATCTCTCTCCACCAGGTTGAGAACACTATCATTGATTTTCACCATAAATCTTTATTTGCACCATCGTTGCCATTAATAAATAGCAATTAAATTCATCAATTTCAGCATTAGAGACCTTTTTTTTTTAAATAAAACATTGCTAGCAATAGAAAAGCTGGGTAATCTGTCTTAATCCATGAGAGACAGGAGAAGAAAAACACTATAGGAGTTAATATCATAGAGAAATAAAGAGTTTCCCAGGAATGTGAAATTAGAGAAAAGGTGACTCTCAGAAAAATAAATCTGGAGGAATCTGTATAGCCATGAAGAGGATATAAGTTTTTGAAGGAAACTTGATAAAAGAGGTTCGGATCAATATTTCTTTTTAATGCAAAGGTAAGGGTGACCTCAGATGATATCTGAGCTTTCACTATGCTGTACTTTTTGTTCATGATACTTACCACTGTAATTTAAAAACATTATTTGAATAATGTGTTTTTGTTTAGAGTTTGTCTCTTCTACCAAACTAAGTTCTGTGAGGGCAAGGGTCACTTCTCTTTTGTTCATTGTTATAATATCACCATCAGAACAATTCCTTTCATGTAGTAGGTATTTAATAAATATCTGTTGATGAATGAATGAACAAATGAATGATTATCCCAACTAGACTGCATAGATCAGAGGGCAGTGTATTTTACGATCTTTTCACCTTAGTCTATCACAATGCCATACAAATAGAGTTAGGTTTTTAAAATGCTTATCCTATGACAATAGCTACCATCTATTGAGAAGATGGCATAAGTGCTTTGTATGTTTGATCTAATTTAATATTCAAAACCACCCTTAGTTATAAAGACTACCATTCCCATTTTCAAATGAATGGAAGTATGGAGAGAGTAAGTAAATTATCCAAAAATCACAGAAACTATAAATAGTAGCAACAACATTCTAACCCAAGTCTATTTTATACCCATGTACTTGTTTTCTCAACTATACAACATGTGATGTGAAGATAAGTTCAGGTAAAGAGAAGAGAATTAGCAGTCAAAAACAGTACCACCTACTTCACAATTTTGCATATATCCGGCTCTGGCTAGTCATGAAAGGTGTATGGTGAAATAGGGAGCATATACATAGGTCCTAGAAGCAGCAAGAGTTTGCCCTAATGGGTGCCCTACCTATACTAGTAATGCTGCTTGTTTCAGTAGCCAAGAAAGCCTTAAAATAGGATTTTCACAGCAGATACTTAGAAAGACAGAAATTAATGCTAAAAGGAAGAAGAAAACACCAACTCGGTGGCTAGAAATTGAAGCACATATATAAAAGGAGCTTTAGCTATACCCCATTAGAATCTAAATCTCTATATAAGATTTCCTATTTACAGTCAATGGCTCATATAGCACACAGTAGCTGAATATACTTAAATTGAAATGAATGGGCCATACAGTCCCCCAAATTCCAGCTCCAGAAATAATCAGGACAGTTTGTAAAAGCTGTTAATAATGGGCCATAGCGAAAGGGTACTGTTAGGTTAATGATGTTTTCCTGAAATTTTGAAAGTTATTTGGAACAAGGAATATCTTCCTTCAAAACTGAAAGATGATGGCGGGGGGAGGGAAACCAACTTGATTGTAAGAAATTCTTGTGATCATTTGACCATTCTATTCATATATTGATTAGAAAATATTTTATTCTCCAAATTTCAGTTTACCAGCACAGGTAAATAAACTCTGTATCTCAAAAGTTTCTACGCGCTCTCTGTAATGCGGGATTATTAACGACCATGCAGCAGGCAATACAAGTACAATCTGAGCGACATTTGACACTATAACCTCAAAATCTGATTAGAAGAGTAGTTCTGAGTTAATCCACTCTTAAAATATTTTAAAAATTAGATTCTCAGTTTCCAGGCTGAGTTGTCTTCAGTATTACGGCCTTCGGGCGCCACCCAGTGGAGAAATGCATATAGTCGGCCAAGCTTTAAAATGGTAATTTTCCTTAAAGTCCAAGACTCATTATTTAAATATATAACCTCATGAGCATCTGGATGAAATCTCATAATGGGAGAACTCAGCTTTTTCATTTTCTTCTGCAGCCCAGGAAGCCAGTAGGACACCGTGCGAGCACCCCAGGGGAAACCCCTCAATGCACTTCTGCACGCAGCCATGTGGTTAAAATCAGTGGGCTCACCCAGTGCCCCTGTACAACAAGGGGTGTGTATATGAATAACATGCAAGCAATCACACTAGCTCTGGGCTTCACAGTCTCCCTTTGTATAGGGTGCTTTTTACACCTCATGGAAAAGATAAGTTGGACAAGGGCTAATATTTTTCTCCCCAGTTAAGACAGCGGGACTGCAGCTAAAGTAATGTCAGTTTCCAATTCACATGCTTATTTGCAGTGCTTTAGACCTCTGCCATAAACATTAACTTTATAGGAAAAAAATACATGTTTAGTTATATTGCATCTCAGGCCAGGAGACCATTCTTCTTATTGGATAAATGATCTTGAAAAAAAATTAGATTGAGCATCATAAAATTCTGCTTTTAGAGGAAGTGGAACAGACAGAAGGGATAAAGGAATTATTTTCTAAACTATGATGTGTTTTCTTTCAAATGTCTTGTTAGAAAATGCAGGAGTCAGAAGTTAAGAGTTGGTCCAACCCCTCTATCAGACTTGATTCCCTGCCTGTAAGAGCATATCTAGTTATTCAGATTATTATAATGCTACACAAGGATTTTACTCTGAAAATCAGCTCAAAGCAGCGTTCTCCAGTTCTATCCTCCTAATTGACACACACAAGTAATTCAGAAAATGTGTTTGAACAAACAAGCAAACGCCCCCCTCAGTCTGCCTGGTGTCACTCCCGCTCTCAAAGTCACGACTGAGGCAGATTGAGGTTTCCGTGGTAAGGCCTCTGCCCAAGCAATACCTGTTACCATGATTTAAAAAAAAAAAAGCACTTCAGTGTTCCTTGTGGTCAGAAAAGTTCCAGTTCTGCGTTCTCAATTCATTTGGGGAAAAGACTTTTTTTTTGTAAAGATGGAGAAAACTCAGCTGTCTGATCAAGGCCATAGTTCTCTTTTGCACAATTTGTAATTTGCTGTTTAAAATGGGGTGGGGGACCCCAGATTCCAAACTCTGGAGGTAAAAAAAGAAAAAGAAAAAAAAGCAAAAAAAGGAAACCCGTGATTTTAGTATTAGGCAAAAAAAAATGTGTGTTTCTGGCACGGAAACTGCTCTTTAACGAGTGAAAACTTTTTTTGCTAGATGGGAAAAGAAATAGAGCAGTTAGGTTTTTTTGATGGAAGGATTTAGAGAGAAAGCTTACTTTATATTCTGGGTGGATTTATTTCAACTTTTATTTGAAAAGAGAGAGAATATTTGTCATGTATTTAACTTGTTTTATAGTATTAGGGCCAGGCCACAAGCAGACAAAAATGATTACATTCTAAGAATCATGTCTAACTTGCTACCCAACCCCACGTCAACCTCAAGAATACCAAAGTACCCAACATAAACTTAAATTTCCTGATTTGTGAAGAAGGATGTTAGCCCTGGTGTCATCTTTATTTTTTCCTCATGTCCCTCTGTATTTCCTCGCACCCACCAATGAGGCTTATAGAAGCTTTAAATTCTTAAAAATGTGTTTTGTATTTTCATATCATTTACTTTTCTCATCTTTCTAAGAACTGAAGAATCTAAATAATTTTACTTGGGATCATGATAATGAAGGCAATCCAGGAAGCGTGATTTGAGACTTCAGATGTAGGGCAGGGAGTTAGGACACAATACTTATTATCATCTCCCTGAACCTCTGACGTTATCAGTCTGCAAGGGAAACTTAATCCTGAACATAAATTGCATTTCCTAAAAAAACATAATCTTGCCTTAAGACACCAACCTCCCTGATTACAGGGAATGTCTGTGTTTACACATTTCTACAGAGCATGCTGACTGTATTAGTGTCCTAGGAAACAAACTGTGCCGCTTGCTCCCAGACCTGCTGCAAGCTCTGAGGAGAGAAAGAAAAAGAAATTTTGAAATCAGACCCCCGATCTCGAACTCCTTTCAAATTCCTGAAGCACATTAGCTTTACTACTGCATGATGTGCACGGTAGTATTTCTTCTAATGAAATCTGACTAGAAGTTTAAATGAGTTTAATGCATGAAATGTATAAATAAAATGTGGCCTTGATTAAATTTAGACTTGATACATAACTTAAATGGGTAGCACAAGAACAGCTTTGGTATCATGTGTCCAGACTATTTTGGGCTTTGCAAAAGTAGTTTGGATTTTATCAGTTAGCGGAGAGTGCTTTCTATCAGGAGCACAATATCTGTGCGAGCTGGAATATGCAAAAGTACTATGGAGAAAACACAGTGTAATTGGAAAGAGGGAAGAGTGAGAAAATAAAGTAAGATGTTAATAAAAGGAGATCACAGAATGGAATTCTGAAGCATTGATTTGCAAAGAGCAATTTACATAGGTAAAAGATTTGATTGGAAGTTTTTTCTGGATGTCTCTTTGTTTCATGACTTTGGGAAAATATCTTAATTTCATGGAGCCTCAGTCTTTGTCATTGGTACAAGCGGATCAGGATGTGTTATCTGCTTACCTCCTGGTTTGTTGGAAGGATCAGAATGAGATAAACACAAAAGGTCTCTGTATCTAGTGCTTTACAAATCTAAGGCACTATCATTAAAACAGGCTTTCTTAACTACAGAAATTTCCTATTCACATCTAAGAGTTACAAAACAAATATTCTTTCCTGCTAGCATATACTATATAAAGCCATTATATACAATGGTTAGGGTTAAAGTTATTAGTAAAGGATAAATGGCTTTTTTAAAAAGCTCTCAGGAAAACCTCAGCAACTATACAGGAAACTTTGTAAAGCAGTAGTAAAGTATTATGGGCTTTAAAGACAGACACCCTGGGCTTCAATCCTTCCTCTGCTACTTCCTAGCTATAAATAACATAGTATACAATTGGGCAAGTTACCATAACTTCATAAACCATTCCTTCATAACTCATAAAATGGAGAGAATAATTCCTGCTTAATGGTTTTTGCTGTGACAAATAATATGATATATGTAAAAGTTTTAACTCTTATGCCTGGTATTTAATAATAAGTATTCAAAAAAATGTCACCTTATCTTCATGTTATATATACCATATAAATACCATAACACACATTTCAAGGAGATCTCACCCGTAAATAAGTGGAAATTATTCATCTTCAAAAGAAGATCAAAGAATTACTCTTCATTAATATGTTAAATGAAAGACCAATACTGAAGTCTCCCAAACCGAAAATAAGGAAAAACAAAAAGATGAAAAGTTATTGAAACATAAAGACAGAGGAGGATAGAATGACAGAAAGTTCTCTTAAACCTCCTTAGCAGGAATATTTGATGATTCTAAGCTAAACCACAGCCAAAGTCTGTTTTTTTCCTTTTTTAAAATATTGCACAATGCCACTCAGTTTCAGGCATTTAATAGAATGAAACCAGGTGAGTTTGAGCCAATTTTGCCTTTCATTTTTCAAGTTTGTTTATTACTTTACTTAAACCACAACATTCTGAGATCTCACAAGAAAATCTGTTTCTGTGAAATTTTCAGCCTGATTTCCAAACCAGAAGAGAGGTTCAAATAAACTTGGGCCCATTTCAAAAAAGCATCTGAGATTCTGGATGTTTACTTGAAGCAATCTGGACTCCTGACCTTTTGAGGTTCCCCCACCACCAATAAAGTGAGCCTACAATGAATTTACTGTGCTAAGATCTAGTGCTTCAGCGTCTGAATGGATAAAAATCCCATTGGTCTCAAGGAAAGCTGTTTCCGAACACACGCAGTGGAATAAAGCCTTAAGCAGATATATTGATACCCTCCTTTTAGGAAAATGTACCAACCAATCAGTGTCCTAGCTCAGAAAATCTGTAGATAGGTTATTTATTCAATATGCTTTAGGAGTTTAAAAAATATTCCTAGGTTGACACTATTAAGAGGGGCTCTTGTTAGAGTAGGCAAAGGGTTAGTATTTCCTGGAGCACTATAGAAAACTTCAGACCAAACTGCTCTCTACCATACAGAGCTGCCTTTAACATCAATGTGGGACTTTAGAAAGTATGCCAGTCCTTCCCAAGTTCCTGAACCTTTTCAAAAACCAAATTCTACCACTTTTGAAACGATGAACACTGAAAAATTGGATTTGAAACCACAGCATTAAATGCTTAAAATCTGATCCTTCTGTCAGGACCTGGGATAAATTAAACTGATGTACATTATTTTTAAAGAAAGGAAAAAAATATGGGAAGCGGATTTTGAAGCCTGAAGGCATAGAACAAAACAAGTTATGCAGGTGATACAAACCATCTTAGTTCATTCCTATAATGGCTTTCTACTTCCATATGGTGGCCCATACTGGAAATAATTCTTAGGAAAACACGTTTGTATGTGATAAATAAAACATTATTTTAGAGGTTTCTGTTTTTATTTTCAGAGTATGCTACTTTTTTTATTCAGTGTTCAGACTGCTGTTTAATTTTTCTTTTTTTTTTTTTACTTTGGCATTTGAGTTTATTTTTACAAGGAATAGTAAGTAGAGAGCGCTGAGAATGTGTATAGATGATAAGGGTATAAGGTGAACAATTATCAAGTGTTTCCATCAAATGAATTCAGGGCAGCTAGATGATATGTATTAGGATTTAATCAAAGCTTCAGGAATTTAAACACAAAATGGGTTCAGTTTCACTTTAGCATATTTTAAACATGTTAGTTATCTTACTAATGTTGGTAGATTTTATTAATTTCGGACTCCCAAATAATAGCATTAGTCTAAAGATAAATACATTGTTAAGAGCAAAAGCCTCTACCTTATTAATTTTGGTTGTTGTGAATGGAAGGATTTGATTTTGTAATAGGAGCAAAACTGATTAAAAGCTTCCCAACTTAGAGAAATCTTTTAAAAAAGCATTTCCTGATAATGATTCAGGCAGTAATGATAAGGCCAGTTCAAACATCAGAAGAGATTGAGCTATAGATAACCATCACTGAAACATTTTAAAAATCTAACAATTTAAGCCTACTGCATGTATTTCTGCCAAAGAGCATGTCTTTTTTCTCTGTCATAGATCATTCTGATAGAGAGTATAAGCTTGTTTTCAGATTCTGGACATTTGCAAGCAGGAATTAGAAGAAAAAAGATGTCTATCAATTTTCATTTTAGAAAAGATGCATGTATACATATACAACAACATTATTACTAAAAGCAGCATAATTTGTCCATAAAGTTAACATCATATAAATGAACTTCCAGATTTAGTGTGGGTTTTCTTTAATCTTTTCATGAATTTCACTAAAAGCCTTGTTATGTTGTTTAGTAAAATAATTAAAACATGAACTACCTATGTATTAGAGACTTAAAAAATAATAAGACATTGTAGAATATGGACCTAAACATCCCCTGAAGGCTACAGAGTATTCTGGACAGGATATACACAAACTAAAGTGGAGATATTAGATAGTAACTTGGAAAAACTGGATGAAATAGAATTCATGAAATATATAGATAATCTGAGACAATGAAATCTTCAAAACTTAACTGAGTACTTTATTAACTTTTTCACACAGACCTTTTTATATTTTCTCAAAAATACTCCTGCAACAAGACCCAAATATCAGAGGTGAAACAAATGAATGCTTACTGTCATACTAAAAACCAGTTTAGGCTGTGAGGCTGCCACACCTATGTAACCTCTCCTTTCAGTTTGCATTCCAAACTGTTGCATTTGATTTTATGGCATCAAAAGTGAGCAGAAAACATACTCTTGTATCAATTAACACAACATGCAACCCTTTTATACTTCTGATCTTAAACAGTGTCTGTGAACTGAAGCGAAAAGTAAGACAGATTTCTGTGATTTTGACCTCTGGATGCAGTCACCAATTAGTTCTAATCATTCAAGATACATCCTCAGTTTTATGATTTGGAGCATAAAGCATTAAAGTGTTTTTCTTCACGTCACTTCATTTAGTTGGGTCTGAAATTCAGGAAAAAGCTAATGAATGCTGCAAATCTGAAGGTTGTAAACACTAGTGTTAAGACCAGATAGTTCCTAGTAGACGATATTTTGCAGGATTTTTTTTTTTTTTTTTGAGTTAACTGGACTCTCCACTCTCATATAAATTGAACCTCGGTTCAAAGGGCATGCTCCTTTAAGAAGCAACTTATCTGTATACTCTTCCTCCCTCCCACAAGTGACGGACAGGGGCTTTTAATTAACCTTTGTTAATTTATTTACTTTTTGCTAATTTATTGTTGTTATTTAATTTTGCTATATATTGGGTACATTGAAATTCTTTAAAAATAAGCACGATAAAATACAAACAGATTCTCAAAATTTTTGTCACATACGATATCCAAGTGCACTTTACATACCATGGGACTCCCTTGATAAGACGTGATTAATATTCACCTGTTATTGTCCATTGCCCGTCAGAGTTTACTGGTTATTTGCTATATGAGAGGATATGTTTCAGTGTATTATATCTAAAATCATGTGGTAAGTTTCCATTTTTAAATAGCTTACACTGAAGAATGGCATACCAATGACTTTCTTAATACATTTTTTCCCACAAAAATAATTCTCAAAAATTTATTTCTGTGGAAGCATTTAAACTATTTAGTATTCATCTGAAAGTTTTTCCTCCATTGAATTTATTGTGAAAAAAGAGGCAGGTAAGTCATCACAACTGAATACTTTGGTCTAACACACAGAAATCTATGCTGTGAATTCCCAAAGGGCTGCTTCATTCTACAGCAATACCTCACACAGTGGGTGTTGTTAACTAACTGTTAGCTGAGGGAAGAACTATTTTTGTACTGTTATAATTTTTATCCAAAAGGGACTTAAAGTACTTTTGAAATTAAGCACTACCATTAAGTTGAAATAGAGCCACCCTGGAGTGACTGCATGGGCTGTCACTCACTGCATGGCCACTACACAGTTGATGGGAAAACAGCATACTTTTGGCAACTATGGAAAAACGCTTTTCATACCAAAAATACAGTGGTGTCTTTGATCTCTTAGAGCAAAGGCAAGACTGGTTGGCTTTTTCCTCAAGGATTCATCCAAAAATCTACAAGACCAAATATATTACTCATAAAAAACTCTTGCTGGAGTTGACCACATGACATAGAAAAGAGACTTTTTCAGAAACATTCAATAGGGAATTTTCCTTTGGTGTTAAAATTTGAAAAATTCCAGAGAAATTTTTTTTAATGGAATATAATCCTCACCAAAATTTATGTTCATCTGGTTTCCCAAATGCTACCTTCCAACTGAAACCTTGTTATTTTGCTAATCGTTCTCATTTAATTCTTTCATATTTTTTTTGTTTTCTGTGTGTGTCTGTTGTATTTCTAAGAAGTTAGGAATTCCTGAGAAGAATGTACTTTTAGAAGCCAGGTGTTAATTTGTCGATTCTTCACTGAGAGTTAAATAAAAGGATTAAGGTCTTTCTAAGTAACTGTCATCTTTTTAAATATGACTTTAATTCTTCTTTTAATTCCCAGTCTCTAATGAGAAACACAGTGATTCACTCATTTGTAATTCTCTCAATTACTATAATAAAGGTTGTACACAAAATGGACACTGGAAAATTATTATCGGCAGCTAAAATATTTCATGAGCTTGGCCTTTGTTCAGCTTGACTTTGGATCCCAAACAGGGGATAAAAGTGAAATAAAATTTCAAAAGCACATAGTATGTACCTGGAACTCTGCCAGAAACTTCACTTGTCCCTCTCATTTAATCACCACAACAATCCTGTGGGTGTAATGGTAGACTGCAGGATTGTTCCCAGTCATTCACTGCCCTTCCCTGTGAGACAATGATACTTTCCTGCTCCACTCACAGGAGGCTTGGGTGTGCGACTTCCTCTGGGACATTTAAAGGTCACTGAGAGTGATGCACAAACCATTCAAGCAGACACTTCTAGAGCCATCCCGTGGTTCCTGCATCTCTTTTTTCTCTGCCATGAGACAAACACATGCCAGAAGGGGCGATTTCTTCTGCCAGTAGAAAGAAAACAAGGAGCAGAGCTGTATCTGACCTGAAAAGTATCTTCAATGCAAGCAAGAAATGGACCTTTGCTGTTGTGAGCCATTCAGAGTTTGACAATGTCTGTTACCACAGTGTAACTGAACAGAATGCAGGTAAGTGACGTGAATATTCATTTTGCTGAGGGATGTGTTAAGGATCAGTAGAATTAAGTACACTACCCAAAGTCACACAGATAGTAAACTAAACCGTGAGGAAATGAATTCAGAGTTGGCTGGCTCTATATCCCATGTTCTACCTTACAGTATTTTAGTAGGTCAAAATGCATGCCAATTCATTATACAGGCAATTCTTAATTCAACTAGATATCTGAACAGAATTGTCTGTTATCCAACTGATTTGTACAACTCTCCCTGGGTAGGCCCTTACCAATGCTAGACTACCAGTTTGAAAAACTCCTTCATTCTCTTTCATTTGCTTTTCTATTTTCTGTCATTTATCATCTGCTTATATTTCTTCCAAGATCAATATACATTAATTTTCAATACTTTCAGCATTCAAATCTCAATTCTGTAACTGGGTTCAATCCCTAGTCAGCCACATATTAGCTATTTTGCTGTGAATAAGTTAATCTGTGAGCCGCAATTCTTTGTATATACGATGGGATAACATTACCTTTTCACAGGCTTTCTGTGAGAATAATCTGTGAAAAATGTAGTCATAGCAGGCACATAACAAACACTAAAATCTTGTTTTCTAGTATCCTTTCTCTCCTTCTGGTGAGGGAACATACGTCTAGAAGAGATGGCAAGGAGTCATCCACAGCTGGACCCTAAAATGTTCAAACAGCATTTTTGAAACCAACCTAGCAAATAAAATATTTGCTTGACCTTAATTTTTCTCAGTTTATACCTTTTAATCTTTAGTGAGCTCCAAAGAGACAAACTTTTAAAATTTTGTTTTGTTTTTCTAATGGGCTTTTTCTAGACTGTTTTATAACAGCAGTAAGTTTAGAAATATTTTTTGTTTGTTTCTATCAAATCAAAAAATATCGGATCTTCTATATTAGAAGATATCATCGAACATTATTATGTCTTTAGTCCAGTACATCCTATAGCATAAAGGGCAAAATACTACAAAGTTTTTACCTACAGCCTTTTTTAAATCTAATTATCAGTTAGAATTTGGAAGGTAATTTGTGTGAGCATTTTCAGCACTCTTGAAGAATAACTTCAGGGTAACAGATCCATCCTTTATTTAATGTTAAACTGTTTATCTTGACATTAAATTTTGGCATCAGTCACTACATCTTGGGTCACTTCAACAAACTTCTAATTTTATGAGAACCATTAAAAGAAAGGGTAGTAAACTTCAGGTTCAAAATCTGGATTGAAATTAGGATTCCACCAATTCCTAGAACAACCTTGAGTCTTGATTTTCCTTTCTGTTAAATGGATAAAATAATCTATCTTTAATGATATGTACTTTCGAATTTCAAAGGAGAAAGCATTAGAAAACCATAAGTTGTAAGAGTAATATTAAAATATTGGAAATTTTTCCTGTTGCACCTAAGTTAATTAAAAACAGCCTTTTTCCCCAATGCCCTGTTTCATCTCAGCAGTTCAGCAAACCTCAGTATTCTAAAATATATGTGCAAACACTAATGAAAAATGTATTTATATATATATTTATATATGCATATAGGATGTGTTAATTCACAAGAAAGTGAATTGTTTTCTGCATTTACTTAAATCATGTTATTAATAGATTGATACAGGAATTATTTAATGAGTTCTTACATGGGAATAACTTACATGGAAAGATAAGAAAAGCTTTGTATAAGTTAAGGGTATTTTAAGATATAATTGAGTAAGGCAATTGCATATTACAACTTTCAGTTGTAAATCTCACAAAAAAACCCCAGCTTTCCTGACCCTTTACCTTGTAGTACAATTTTACGTTTTTATTCTAAGATGTACATATTATGTTCAATTTCCTTTTCCATCCTCTATCAAATTTAGTGTCCAGGTTATTTTCATTTCTGTAACTCATCACTATTCATCAGATATTATTAGTGCTAGTATTTTCTGCTCAAACAAATGTGAAACAAATTTAAAACCAAAGGAGCTGATCTTGAAGTAATCCTAGAAGAAAACATGGTTTTCAAATTCTCCACAGCCTGCACAATAAATTAGACTGAGGACAGAGACTTTTTACAGAGAAACTCAACAACATATGTAGAAAACTTACATTTTCACCTGGATGCTCATGTTTCTAGGTTGTTTTTCCTCTAAAGCTAATAAATTGATACTTATTTGATCTGAGCACTTTGAAAAAATGGTAAATAACTAGATACTAAATGCCTACTTGTCACCTCTTTATATATTACCAGCTACTGTTAGCTCATTTCTGTATCATCTTTCTCACGTACCTGTATTAATGCTTAATCAACATCCTCTTTGGTGGTCATTTTTCTTAATGATTTAACTTAAGTGGTTTCAAGTATAAACTCACCAGCAAGAAAAGAAATTGTACTTTTTTTTAGTATTTGTCAGAGTCTACCAGGTTGGAATTCACCCTTTAATTATCATAGAACCTTGCCTTGTGGTTGTTCAAAATGAAAGCAGCAGAGTTCACAATCTTGGCTCACCATGCTATCTGTCCATAGTCTTTGAAAGATGGCATATTTTCAAATATCCCAGACTGGCTCAAAATGCTGTCATATGTCACATCGGATTACCTTAGCCAGCTTGTGTTATGTTACATCAAGGATGTGACTAACATCAACCACATGTAATGCAGCAGAGCAGTGCTATCCGCCAGATAAATTTCAAAATGGCACGGTTTTTAGAAACCAGGATTTAGAAATTTCTGGTCATTAAGGGGGGAAAAAAGAGATCTTTAAATTATTTTAAAAGAGATTTCCATTTTTTTTTCATTCTCACTTTCAAAGGAGTTGGCATTGTAGGCAAATTACAACTTGCCCAACTGGGTATTCCATATCAAAGTTAAACAGCAAAGAAAATCAAAAGTTTCTATCAAGAGCATTCTATAGTACAAATAATCGAGTGCAAGTTAAATGCAAGTACTTTAGGAAACACTATTCAACTGAATATTTGTAAATGAAGAAAATGACTTTAATGAAAAAAAGAAAAACAAATGTTGTACAATTTAACTGTACTTCAGGCTCTACTAGTTTCGTTTTGTAAAATGATTATATATTGGCATATTTTTCAAGGAATGAAAGGGATACTTACCAACAAAATGATTGGAACAAATATTTCTAACATGCATAACCTAAATGTATGCAGATAATAAAAACTATATATTGAAAATACTGTTAATAGTACCACGTAACTAATAATGTTACTCTATAGGACTCAACAAAGTCCTGAGATTCTACCAACCCTCAAGGATACCAAGACTCTCTGTGGAGCTGTTAGAATTCATTGTCATTAAACTCAAATGAGAAAGATTCTGCTCTGATCAATGTCCACGTTAACTCCGGAGACACAATCTAAACCTGCTTTTTCTGAAAATGGCATCAGCAAGGACATTGTCACTCAGTTAAGCTAGTCATAGATATGCAGGATTAACTACATAAAGAGGCTATACCACTTTCAATTTAGAATTTACAGATATTTCATACGTTTTTAATTCTTTATTTCTGGTAAATCCCATCTTCAGCCATTTGGAAATTTCTAGTCCTTCTGGCTTCATTTCTTCTACCTTGGATGCTACTTTGACTAGTCTTACAACTGCACATACAAATACATTGTGTTCCCGTTCTTATCTCCTCTTATATCCATGACAATTATTCCAACTAACGAAAATTGCCTGAGCCACATAGTTTGGAACCAAGTTACTGGTTTCAATAGGGCTATATGGTTTTCTTATTACTCTGTATTCTCCTTATTAGTTACTATCATTTAAGCCAGTGTTTCTCAGTGGGCTGATTCCCCCCCCCCCCCCATGGAACATTTGCAAAATCTGAAGACGCTGTTGGTTATTATGACTGGGGTGGGGGGCGCTACTGGCATCTGCTGGGTAAAGGCTAGGGATGATCTGAACATCTTGCAATGTACAGGACACCCTGCACAACAATTACTGGCCTAAAATGTCAATTGTGCCAAGGTCAAGAAACTGATTTAAGCTTCATTTATACCACCTATATGACTATGCATTAATATTTTAACTACAAATAGCTCCTTTGAATCATTAATCTATATATCCAAATGTCTATATAACCTCACCACTTGCATGTCCCAATGTCACTTAAACTCAATTTGTCACAAACTAATCTCAAGTTCTCTCCTACGCGTCCTCAACCTTGGTCCTAAGTGGCATTACCACCCACTACCTAGGATCACAAGCCAGACACCCAGAGTCACCTTCACAACTCTTTTACTCATCCACATGCCCAAACCATTACTAAATTTTTACCATTTCTACAGTCAATATTCTCAAATGTACCAATTGCTCTCTATTCTAATGCCAAAAATCTTGTGTGAGCTATCAGCACTTCTTAACCTTCTTTAACAGCCTACTAATTGGACTCATCACATCCACTCTTAGATTTTTCCAGTCCATTCACCAAAATTAATCCAGAGTGATTTGTTGAAAGCTCAGATATCATCATGTATCCCTACTTTCTAACACATGCACACTTCCAATATACAGATAAATGTTCTTTCTGTTTTTCTCCCTGCTTGTCACCTCAGCCTCATTCCAAGCCACTCCTCTCCCCTCATTCGCAGCAAAGCAGCCTTCATAGCACCTTCCTTCACATTTTCCTTTATTTTAATAATCTCATGCTTCGATCTCATTTTGTTAATTTCACAACACACATTATCCTTCAATAACTATTCTTCATATTTAGATTATTTTGGACTAATATTTGTAATGATGTTTAAACTTAACTCGGAATATTAGAACTTATCACCATCCCTTTTATCCAAAGTCTTCTTCATGCTTCAGTTCAGCTTTTCAGAGTGTATCTTCATTTGTTTTTCTAAATGAAGAATGGATACTATATTTTCCACGTAACTACACATATAAACATGCCTTATACATTAGTCCAGTGATCAAATTCTTGACCACAACATTTTTTACTCTCTTTTTCTTTTTTTTTTTTCCTGGTATTTATGTATTGAGCCCAGACTTAATTTTTTTTATTTTCGGTAGATAACTTTTTTCCTGTTTCTCAGGCTTCTTTGAAGAATTATTAAATGTAATTATATGTAATTTAAAATATTTTTGTAATATATATCTAGTTGCATGTCTTTTCTAATACTAAAAATGATGACAGTAATGAGTATTATTATTAAGCCCTTAGTATGAATCAGACACTGAGCTAAGTGCTTTACATAGTATATAACCTTCACAATTACCATGTGAGCTGATCGCTACTGTTATCCCCATTTTACAAATAGGAAAATTGAAACTTAGAAAGTTATGTAATATTCCCAAGGCTGTACAAATTGAGCTTAGGCAAGGCCATATGACTAGTTCTTACTAATGGAATGGTGATAACAGTGATTTGTCACTTTGGGGACAAGACCAAAATGGATATGTTTTCTCCATACTCTCTTTCACCAACTCATGAATTGGATGTTGATTTCTGAATGACTGTGGAAGCCATTGTTAAATATAGCAGAGCTTCCATCAACCTGAGTCCTTGACTGGGCTGAATGGAACAGAGGCCCTCCTCAATCCCAACCAAAAATACCTACATTGAATTGTAAGGTGAAGCTAAGCTACTAAAATTTTAAATTTGTTTTTGTGTTTCTTTCTAAACATTTACTAATGCTGTCAAAAATTAAAAGCTACACATTTAAACCCTTCTAAATAAATACTGTATTTAGTAAATGATATTTTAGTGTGTGTTAAAAGAAAATTTTCATGTAGAAAATTAATTCTGTTGGATTGACATTGGTAAGATATCTGTTCTGAATGGTTTGCTTAGTGATAGTATAGAAATAGCAACACAATGTCTCCAACTATAAAAATTACAAATGCAAAATATTTTCAGTATTAACAACTACATTCATAGCTAATTACCTAAGTTTTTACCAAAATTTACTGAGGGGTTGATTGGTTAAAACACTTCTGTATACAGTACACCCTTTGCAATACTTAAAAGTATACTATGTTTTATAAAAACCTTTAAATGCTTAAACCTTCTGACCTCAATTTCAGTGCTGGTTATATATCCAAAACAAATTATGCTAATCACATTAAAAAGTTATGCACAAAAATATTTCAGTTGTAAGATCGGTTCACGTAAAAATCGGGCACAACTGAACAGCTCCAAGGCAAGAATTTTTCATCTGAGGCTATGAATCAAGTAACTGATGGTCTCCACTTTCGCAACGAAGAAGCTGGGAACCGAAATTTGGGCTTGCTTCTGGCATGTGTGCAGGATTTTGTGGCACGTGTTTTATGTTCTAACTTACACCTGGCACATTCTCATTTCTAATCCTTATTTTACTTTCTCCCATTTTTGTTGCCTATTTTCAATTAATTTTACATAAGCCTATGGTTGTATCTTAGTAGGACCTAAAGCCCATTGTACTTATCGTATTTCACGACTGTACTCGGCAATTAAGATATGAATCACTGAATATTCCTAATTACCCTAAGAAATATATATGATTGTGGTAGTATCTACATTGTACAAATAAGAAAACCAAGATAGGAAAGAGTAAAGTCATATGACCAAGCTCACACAGCTAATAAGAAAGCAAGACTGCAAATCTAGGCAGCAAAGTTTTGGATTTAAAGCTCTCAAACTCTATGCTTGCATCTTAGTACGTCGCCTTAAACCCTTTTTGATGCAAACTAAAATACAAATACATGGTCAATTAAATAAAAAGATTTTGGAATGGAGAAAATTATTTTTACAAAACAGAAAATAGCCACATTTTAAAATAAAAATCCACACCAAAGGAAACAAAAGGAAAAGGCAGCCAACTGAATGGGAGAAAATATTTCAAATCATATATCTGAAAAGCGGTTAATATCCAAAATACATAAAGTATGCATATAATTCAACAGCAAAAAAAAAAAAAAAAAAAAAACCCACAAACAATCTGATTAAAAATGATCTGAATAGACATTTTTTCCAAAAAGACACACAGACATCATACGGGTACATGAAAAGGTGCTCAACATCACTAATCAGGGAAATGCAAATCAAAATCACAATGAGATATCAACATACACCTGTTATAATGACTATTATCCAAAAGACAAGAAATATAAAGTGTTGGGGAGAATGTGGAAAGAAGAGAACCCTTGTACACCATTGGTGAATTTAAATTGGTGCAGCTGCTATGGAAAACAGTATGAAAGTTCCTCAAAAAATTAAAATAGAACTACTATATGATCCAGCAATTCCAATTTTAGGTATTTATCCAAAGAAAACAAAAACACTAATGAAAAGACATTTGCGCCCCTGTGTTCATTGCAGCATTATTGACAATAGCCAAGATATGGAAACAACTTAACTGTCCATCAACAAATGAATGGATAAAGAAGATGTGGCATATATATATATACACACACACACACTCACAGAGGAATATTATTCAACCATAAAAAAGAATGAAGTCTTGCCATTTGTGACATGTATGAACCTTGAGGATATTATGCTAAGTGAAATGAGTAAGACAGAGAAAGACAAATACTGTAATGATCTCACTTATATGTGGAATCTAAAACAAACACACAAATAACCAAGCTCATAGATACAGAAAACAAATCGGTGGTCGGGGAATGGGGAGAGTGTTGGGGAATGGGTGAAAGGGGTCAAAAGGTACAAATTTCCAGTTATAAAGTAAATAAGACATGGGCATGTAATTTACAGAATGGTAACTATGGTAAATAATACTGTACTGCATATTTGAACATTTCTGAGAGTAAAACTTAAAAGTACATCACAAGAAAAAAGATTTATAACTATGTATGGTGATGGATGTTTACTAGGCTTAACTGTGGTGATCATTTTGTAACATATACAAATATCAAATCATTATGGTGTATACCTGAAACTCATATAATGTTATGTCAATTATATCTCAATTTAAAAAAAAAATGAACTTGACTGACATATACCTGAAAAGTTCACGGGATGAATCCAAAGCTGTGACTGGATCCAGGTGTCTGACCAGAGTCACCAAGCATCTCTGTCTCTTGGGTCCGCTTTTTTCTCTGTTGTTTCGTTCTCAGGCATGGTTCGCCAGCCTCAGAATGGCCAAAGATGGTGGCTGGAAACTCCAGGCTCCCTTGGCCCTTAGTCATCGCCATCTCAGCAAATAGGGACAGCTTTTCCCCTAGAGTGCGGAGGCGGGTGGGTGGAGACAGCCCTGGGAAGAGCTCTCATTGGTCAATGTGGAATCATGTGTCATCCCTGGGCCAATCATTATATACCCTTATTGGCAGAGCCAGGGTCTGAAACCCACCCTTAAACCTGGAGTAAGGCGTGGGGTTAGCCCCACTGAACAACAAGGACTGTTAATTGGGAAGGAGTGGGTTTTAATTAAGAAAAAGGATGTGTGGAGAGGTTAAAACCACAGTTGTACATAGTTAACACCTCAAGCCTAACTAGCCTACTCCTGCTTCACATTTCTGGAAAAAAAAAGTAATAAAATAAAAATGAAATGAGAATCTCATTGGTTAATCAAACTGCCTATGGTGTCATATTTATTTTCTGCTAATATTTATTTACTTTTTCTTTTGTACAGATGTAAGAAACACACATTCGTAAGAACTTACTTTATGGGACTTGAAACGTCAGCTTTTCTTCGTCTTTAAATAGAGTGATATAAACCACCTGTTTTTAAACAGTATTTACATAAAAATCACTTGGGTTATCCTGTTAAAGAGCAGATTATGATTCAATAAGTCTGGGATTTGCTGCCTAAGATTCTGCATCTCTAACAAGTTCCCAGGTGATGCTGTTGTAGGTGGTTGACAGCCACACGAGAGTAGCAAGGCTTTAAACAAGTAAACTAAGCTTTGACTAAAATTGTGGCACTATTTACATTGATTACACTAATATAATACCTGAAAGAGTTAATGACACTTTCAAAAGTTTTGAGTTTGTGGGCTAAGAATATGTCAGGGAACAGGAGAATCTAGCCGTAAAGCACTTGATAGACACATTGAGAAACAGGGGTGTTCGTTCATTGTGTACTTAGATTTCATTTATTTCTCCCAATCAATTATTTTAATCAAAGCTATGCCTTGACTTGCAAACTATGGTTCTTAGAATCCATGAACCCCTTTCCTGGGTGATGCATAAGACCTAGGAAGCTTGCATGAAGCATCTTTTCAGCAGACATGTTCAATTTATCTGTATAAAATGGAATAGTGGTTAATTTTTATTTATTTATAGCTTTACTTTTAGTGGCAAAGGCAAGCCACAGACCCTGAACACAGATAGCCTGGATTCAAATCTCACCTCCACTGCTTAGTAGCTGTGATGCTTAGACAAGCTACTACACAGCCTCAATTTCCTCATCTGTAAAGTGGGAATAATATTAGTATCTACCTCAGATGTACTTTGTGAAGATTAAATGAGTTAATAAAAATAAAAGTGCTTCCAGTCTAGCACTTTATCACCACTATATGTTTTATTATTTGTCCCTTGCAATTAAAAAATCATTTCAAGATGCTTGATACTAGCTGGTAATTAGGAAATCGTTGATTGGTATAGGCTCAGTTTAAGAACTCACAGTAACATTGGCTGAATCTAGAGAATTAGCTCTTATCTTTTGCCAATTATAAATTATAGCTGAGGTTAGGCTTAAACACTAGAAACTAACTAGTATTCACAGCAGGGGAGAATAGTTAGCAAAATCTGCAATTAGGGTTTTGTTTATACTTCTACCAGGAGGGATGATTTGTTAGTTTAAAAGAGACCTTTCGTGTTGATTACAGGTATCAGCACATCCAAGTTTTGGCTGTGCTTGAATACCTGCTGTGAGATGCAAGACAAGAAAATCAAGCCTAATTGTTTTAATTCAAACATATCTTCATTCACAGTGGTGTTGATTGCTTTAACCCAGGCTGAGAGATTTATGTGAAACAAAACTTTAAGATCTGTTTTTAACAACATGAATACTTTGACCTAAATCAATGAATGTTCTTGTTGCTTTCTTTACTTCTAAAAAGACTCTTATCTTTAATAATTAAACACCAACAGATGTACTACATTCCTCTCATGTAAGTAAGGTATGAGCTTATTTTATCTTTGGAAGGGACTAGAATATATATGTGCTTATGGGTATGATCAGAATATTTTCAAAGAATTCAGGAATAAATAAATCAGACTCCGGTAGAAGTACATTTAAAAGTATTGCCAAAGATGGACTAAGAAATTGATGCCATCTTAGATTCCATCACATGTAGTCTTTAATCTTGGATATGAGTATGGGGCTGGATTTGAGGGGGAGATGGATACCTACCTTCATGAAAAAGGAAGCTAGACTGTGATACTTTCAGATGTCCTGATTTCTATGAAATCACCAAAAATTCATCATAGGGCAATGAATACCCTTAAAGTGACCTTACAAATATATACACAATTATGTTTCCTTTATAATTTCATAAATATGAAGCATATTCATAAATATGCTTAAGATGTTTAATATATTTGGAGTTTTTTGTCACTGGCTTCTCAGGATTTAACTTCAAATAACGAAATCACCCAAACGTTCTGGACTTTATGACACTGATACAAGCTATTAGTTACTGCTACTATTTATTGAATAACTAGAAACAAAAAATATTAGATAAGTGAAAAAAATGGAATAAAAGTAAAAAGTGCACCAAACTAATTTTTTTTAACTTTCAAAAAATGTCTGTTTTATCAGCTTTAAAACTTTGGGACTCTTAGCTCATGCTATAATAAAATAAACAACCTAGGATTGTCTTCCCTGTCGAAGTTAATTTGAATCAGAACAGAGTATTTACCTTTTCTTCAGAGTTTGTGTGATTCAAGGTTAGTCTATTTTGGAAAGACTGAGTGAGGCAAACCTAATCCTTTTCTGAAGCTCATTAATTGGAAGCAGGACCACACCACAATAGCCTTTCCTAAACTGAAGGGATAAATTAAGAATTTAAATGAGGTGAAAACTCTAAAACAAGATTCTCTCAGTGGCTTCTGTTTATACAGTTACACTCTAAATATAAAACGGACACCATTCGCGTTAAATTTCACTAGTTAACTGATAAGCTAGAGAAGAGAGGACATTAGCACTCTGGGTAGTCTTGTCAGTCACTCCGAGAGAGCTCATAAATAATGTAGGAGGATTTCCACTTTTTTGGCAAAACCCTTTCTTTTTAAATCCATGGATAAATGGATAGTGGAGAGTAAAATAGATAAATACAAATACATGGGTTCACTATTTCCTTTAATTACTCTTCAGTATTACTATCAGATCTTGAAGATTTTAAGTACTATTTAAGCTTCTCCAAGTGAATGAATATATACTGACATTTTGTACTGTTTCTACAAAGATCTGGAATGTATAACATTCCTCGTAATTGTGCAATTGACCACAATGTCACAATCTTGCACTCTTTCAGCTGTCTCCACAATGAAAACCAAATTGCAGATTAAAGCGAGTTGGATAATGAAATTCTTGCACTAGTATTTTAAGTCTTATCTAGATTTTTAAAGTTCCCACTTAACCATCAAATATTCTTTCATCAGTTATAACTAACCAGTAATTTGCTCAAAGTCATGAGTTAGTTACAAAACGACTTCTTGGCATGTTTCAGCAATAGAAAAGAATAATTCCAGTGCAAAGCTCTGTCCAACATCTATACTCAATATACACTTTGATACCGAAAAACACCAATATCCTGTATGCTGAAGCACCTTGAGAATAGCTCAGAAATACAGGAGGACAAACCAATGCTTTTGAGGAGGCCACATGGTACAGTAGAAGGAGCTTTGGCCTTAGTCATGACACCTGGAATCTAATCCCTGCTCTGCTACTGGCCAGTTGGAGGTACACAAGCAAGAAACTGGGGCCATGTGGGCCCCGCTGCTTCATGTGCAAAATGATGGTAGTCGATGATCTCCTGTGTCCCTTCTGTCTTGACTCTATGAGACAATCATGTTTGAATAACTTAGGCATAAACAGAGAAGTCAGAGACATAGCCTACGGATCTGGAAGGCCCACCTGCCCTCCCTTTACATTTACTCTCAAAATTCCCAAAAGACTAGTCTGCACAAACTCTCTCCAAATCTACCCTCTCCCACCATCTTTCTGTCTCTTTCAGCTAGAGCAGAAGGTAGAGTCTATAAATTACATGTAGTATTATGCAAGACTGTGGTACATGCTTACGTGTGTTTTAGAGAATGAGGGTCAAAGAGTATCATTAGATTTTCAAAGGAATTCATAACCTGAAAAAGAGTAAGAATCCCTACTCTAGTGTCTCTCCCTAGCCCATCTATATAATCTAGCCACTACATAATTCCATCTCCTCTGACAGTTTCAAATATTTCTCTTTGAAGAAGACTTTCATGTATTCAAATATTCATAGTATTTTAAATACTCATAAAGTTTTGAAGTCAAAAAGAATTTGATTCAAATTTCAGCCCTACAACACACCAGATATAAAACTTTGGGATTTATGGAATCTTAAAAAAAAAAAAAAAATGGTACGGATGAACCTAGTTGCAGGGCAGGAATAAAGATGCAGACATAGAGAATGGACTTGAGGACACGGGGTGGGAGGGGGAAGCTGGGGCGAAGTGAGAGTAGCATCGACATATATACACTACTGAATGTAAAATAGTTGGCTGATGGGAAGAAGCAGCATAGCACAGGGAGATCAGCTCGGTGCTTTGCAATGACCTAGAGGGGTGGGATAGGGAGGATGGGAGGGAGGCTCAAGAGGGAGGGGATATGGGGACATGTGTGTGCATATGGCTGATTCGCTTTGCTGTGCAACAGAAACTAACACAGTATTGTGAAGCAATTATACTCCAATAAAGATCTATTAAAAAAAAAACTTTGGGACATTTATTTAAGTTACAAGGTATTTATTTTCAATATACAGATGATTCTTTATGATTCTTTGAAATATTGAATATTCATTAAAATATATTTGAGCACCTATTATGGGAGTGATGGAAATGAGAAGGTTAGTTTTGTTTGTTTTATTTATATACAGGATGGTTAAGCAAAGATTCTTTGAACAAGTGACATTTAAGCAAAGACCTAGAGGTAGGCAAGGAGTGAACCTTAGAAATATAAGAGAGAAGAGCGTTCAGGGCAGAAGAAACAGCAAGTGTAAAGGTGCTGAGAGTAAAGCCTGCTCAGTGAGTTCCAGGCATAGCCCGCTCAGTGAGTTCCAGGCATAGCCCTGGTTAGAACAAGGGGTTAGAAAGGTTACTAGGCATTTTGGTAAGGATTCTGGCTTTTTTACTCTGAGGATTATTAGCAGAGGAGTGGCATGATATGACATATTTTAAAGGAACAACTCTGACAGGTATATGGATCACAGGCTAGAAGGGGGCAAAAGTGGGAAAAGACCATTTAGGGAATAATTGTATTAATCCAGTGAGGCATGATGTTGCTTTATACCAGGGTAGTAGCAGTGAAGGTGATGACAAATACATGAATTCTGGATATATTTTGAAGGTAGAGCTTACTGGATTTATCATGGATTGGAAGTGAAGTATAAGAGAGGAAAATAAGTACAGAATGGCTCCTTTTTTGTTTTGTTTTATTTTTTGGCCTCAGTAAGTTTGGAGTAGCCATTTTCTGAGATATGAAAGAGCAGAAGTAAATGTAGGTGAGAAAAGTGAAATCAAGACTTTGCCTTCGGTTAAGTTCAGTGTATCTATTAGGCATACAAAGTTCTGGGAAAGTCTAGCCCAGGACATTTATATACATGTCTTCAACATAAAGACTGTGCTCCAAGATAAGACTGGAGGCAAGACCACTTAGGGAATGAGAAGAGAAAAGGGGGTCCAAAACTGAGCCTTGGAGTATTCTTCCCCATGTTTAGAGGTCAGAGATGTGAGTTGAAACGAGGCAGACCGAAAAGTGTCCCGGTGGGATATTGTGAGAATTTACATAAGCTAACAGGCTTTTTTTTTTTTTTTAAAAAAAAATGCCTTGTATACCATAAGCCATCAATAAATAAAACGTCTTTCATTCATTGTAACCTCTCTGGGTTTAGGCTTATTCTAAACTTTTTAGTATCAGTTGCCCAATGGCCATTTGTACCTGACTGTTTCACTAGCACCTCCAATTCGACATATGGAAAACTGAGTTTAATCCCTTTCCCTGTAAACCAGATAATCCAATTGTGTGCTTGAGCTTGAGTATCAGTGCTCCCCAGACTAGGTAGAGCAAAATTAACTTCCAAACAAGATTTTTCATATTTACTCTGTAGTTATGCTTAAGTGCAGAGTTTCATAAACTTGCTTTCTGAAATGCGATTCTATAACATAAATCCAAACTTCTTAACAATGGCATGCAAGGCCCTCTGGGATTTGCACCAAACCTTTTCCAAACCCTCTCATATTCCCACTTGTTTTTAAGAATAGTCTGCTCCAGTCAACATCAGCAAGTACCTTTTATCAAACCTACTCTGTGCACTGCGGCCAAGTCACCTCTGTTTAGATGATCTTTTTTCCCACCTGTTTGGCCCAATAATATTTAGACTGTGTGCTGCCACAAGAGCACAATTCCACCTTACTGGAAGCTTACCCATCCCTCAAGGGCAGAATCCAATGAGATGTTCTTCACAGGCTTTCCATTCGCCAGTCAGAAGGGACCTCACCGTCCTCTCAGAGTATTTGGCTCCTATGTTGCACATAACAATAGTATGTACCTAGCATGTCTTTAAAATAATTTATGCATCTTTAAAATGATTTATGCATGACCTCATTTCCCTTCTAGATTTTAAACTTCTTGAGAGACCCTGAATCTCATCTACTGTTAAAGTAATTAAACAAAGAGGCCATTAGACTGAGGTGGCTCTAAAGCTTTGGTACCCTCATGAGCAAACCAAGACCTAAGCCAGAGCTAATTCCTGTAAATGCACTGCTACTGAAGAAAATGAAGAAAGAAAATGAATTTAAGAATAACCAAGCCAACTAGGCCTTCCCAAATAAGGCAACCACTTAAGCTAGAGCCAATCAAATAATTTCCTTGCTTCGCTCCTGTGTTTGCTTGTAGCAGGTCATCTAGAGGGTGCGTGACCCAGGGTTGACCTGGGAGCTGGATCCAGGCCTGCGCAAGGGCTCCCCACCGCTCCCCTGTCCTTGGAACGCATGTTCTGCCCACCTTTGCCACAGTGGGAGCCACTTTCAAAGACTCAGTCTTGAGAGAGCAATGTGTTGTTGAGACGATCTGGACGCTACAGACTGAGCCATGTTAAGGTCTCTGTATAAATTTGTAAGACTGGCAGGCGCCAGTGGAGCGGAGATCTACTCAGCTTGCAGCGCCCAAGACAAGCCTCCGATGTTCAGTTCCCTTGACTATTAAACCAGCCACTTACCAATCCGGAGTGGCTGCCTCTTTCTTCTATCTCCTTGCCCTCCTTGTACAGCGGTGCAGTTTCAGATTTCACCTGGGAAGCACCGAGGTTTCCCGCCAACACTGCTCCCTAAAAGCCTCTGCCGACTCCGTGGGAGGAGTTTGCGCCTAAAAACTCCGCCTAATCATTTGTGGTTTGCCGCCACAGGCCGGATTCTAATCAGTGTTTGTTCAAGTAAACTTGAACATTTTAATGTACCTCAGTTTATCTTTTAACACTCCCACCACTTTCCTAAGTGTCTTTGTAAAAAAATAGCCTTTCCCGAGTGTTTTGTATAAAACTGCCTCAATATTTGTTGAACTGTGTTCATTCTACACCAACAGCCTTACTTTACAAAATGAAGTGCTGATGCCCAACAAGGTTAGAGTACCTACCCAGCAGCCACACAGTGACCTTGGTGGAATTATTAGACTTATGCTCAGTTCAATTTTTCTTGCTGGGACACCACAGTAAATATAGATGTTAAGTAATCATGTTTTATTAACAGAGAAGAATATACAAATTTTTAATAGAGTAGAATAGTGTCTGACTTTACATATCCCAAATCAATAATTCTGTGAGTTCTTGAAAAAGGATAATATGTATTATCAAATTATGTCAATAAATATATATACTTACCCACTTATACCCTAAGAAAACCAGCAGCATCTACCTTATAAATTCCCCGCAAAATATCTTTTCATCAGGATTTCACCTTCTAATTCTTTTCCTTTTAAAAAAGCTTTGAGTTATAATTGACTCCGAACATACAGCGCATATTCAAAATACACTGTTTGCCAAATTTTTACATATGTTTACAGACATGAAACCATCACCAAAATCAAGATAGTGAATATACCCATCACCCTCAGAGGTTTCCTCAACCCTTCCTTCCTGTCCCTTTTCTCAACTCTCCAGTACTCACCCCATCCCTACCCCAGCAGCCATGAGGCTACTTTCTGTCACTGTAGAAGAGTTTGCATTTTGAGAGTCTGCATTTTAATAGCAAATTAAAATTGATCTATACAGCATGTACTTGTTTTTTGTCTGGCTGCTTTCACTTAGCATGATTACTTTGAGATTTATTCACATTACTGCATTTCTCCATAGTTCACTCTTATATTGCTGTAAGTAGTATTCCATTGTGTGGATATACCAGTTTGTTTATCCATTCACCTGTTGACAGAAACTTGGGTTGTTTCCAACTTGGGGGTATTAAAGCTGCAGTGAACATTCATGTACATGTTTTTGTATGGACATATGCTTGAGTAAACATCTAGGAATGGAATGGCCAGGTTGTTTGTAAATAGATGTTTAATTATTTAAGAAATTGCCAAACTATTCTCCAAAGTTCTTGTACTATTTTCTATTCCTACCAGCAGTGTATGGAAGTTCCAGTTCTTTCACATCCTTGCCTTGACTGACTTGGTTTGATTAGTTTTTTAATTTTATCCATTCTAATAGGTGGTTCACCTTTGAGTTATAAAACACTTATGTGCCAGGCATTGGCAGCAAGGATACAAAGATTAATGACATATACCCCTTCTTTCACAGATGCAGCAGCCGATGAGACTATACATAAACATAATTTTAGTATGTGGTAAATCCTTTCACATAGGTGTGTAGAAGTTCTTTTAGGAACCTAGGGAAGAGAAGTCAAAGACAGGTTAGGAAAGACTTTTAGAGATACACTATTTGAAAGATACCTTGACATTTCCCAGCTAGAAAAGAAGAAAAGAAAAAACAAAGACATAAAAGCATAAAAGATCATGGCATCTATAGAGACAGGAAAAGATGCATGTGGAAATTGCACGGGTGGTGGGAACAGAGTTGGCAAGAAGGGTAAGGAGCAGATTTTAAAAGAATTTTTCTCACATGCTAAGGCGGTCAAGTATCTTGAGTTTGGGGATAGGCACCTCCAGATCTGTGCTTTTGAAAACATAAAACAAAGCTCCAAAGAATTGCCTGGATGGAAAAGAGGCTGAGCAGAAAGACACTTAGGAGGCTAATCAAAAGAAAATTATGAGGGTCTACATTTATGTTTTACTTTCCAAATAAAGAAAAATTCAACATGGTATATTTTTGAGAAATATAAATATAATAAAAAGTTTTCCTCCCTCTCTCTCATAAAGACTCTGATTTCCCAAAGGACCATACTCTTTATTATACGCTTACGATGGAATCCTCTGAGAAGGAACGTTTTTGAAACTTTAACATCCATTTATTCTCTTAGAGATTTCAACTGCTATTTAGTCTTTTAATAAGAGAAAACCCACAAAACTCAAAACTCCTAGCACAAGGCTTTAGAGAGTTTACAGAGGGTTTTCATTAGATTACATACGTTTTACCATCCAGCACCACATTCTCTTTGGTAACTCCATTAAGTAGGAATAATTATTCTTACAGTATATTTGAGAGTTCCAAAGGGCAAAGCCACAGCATATGGTTTTGACTCTGATCACTCCTCTTAATAAAAAAAAAAAAAAGTTTAAGTTAAAGTGGTGTATGGTATAAATTTATAAGTAATATTACTGCCTGGGGTATATAAAAATTCTATCACTTATGACTAAAAATTGCAAAAAGGCCCTTTCCACAAATTTTATTTTTCCATAAGAATGAGCAGTAATTTCACAGTATAATAAAATGGCTACACGTATGTATTTCCAAATCCATCTTAATATGTCCCTTATACTAGAATGAGCTAAAACATATTTCAACTCTTCATTTACATGCATTCTGAAGTATGTCATAAATATAATCCTAAAAATGTTTCCCATACATTAAATACGATATGTTGCCCTACAGTGATGATTACTAACCAGTTTTGGTATAGAAAAGAATAACTACTTGTGTCTTTTTCCACGCAAAAAAATGGAACAAGGCTTCAGGAACAATTGTTTATATTTTACCTGTTTATTAATGTATTTATTCAACAAATGTTTACCAAGTTTCTACAATGTACAAGACTATTGTTAGCCAGGTAGACCCAGGCCCTAACTTCTTAATGCTTACATTCTTAATTTCATCTTTAAAGCACTCTCTAGTATTAAGGTTCTTTAATACCTCTCTGCTCCAGGGTTTCTCAAACTTGCACCATGGACAACCATCAAAATGTCTCCAGACACTACCAAGCATCTCCCTGGGGACAAAATAAACCCCCGTTGAGAACCATTGCTCTATTCAAACAAGAAGAGTAAGCTATGCTTTTTGCTTTAAATAATGCTTTTTGAAAAATATATTTAACTGAATTTGAATCTAATACTATTTCTAAATGATAACCAAAATGTGAGTAAAAAGTAAAATAAAATTCTATTGTTTTGATACTTCGTAAAATGTCAATGTTGTTTAATATCTTGGTATTTGTTGTTATGTAGTCCAAACAATTAGATGACTGAATATTCCATTTTTCATGTGGAAATATAGTAAGTTTTCTTTTGAAATACAATCTTTCACATAACTGTTTTAAAAAGATACAACATTTATTTAATTTCTCTTCTAAAATCCCATAGTAGCTCAACAATTGTAAATCAAAGTATGTATTAAATATGGACTGCTCTATAATGCAAAGTGGATACACTGCAACATTAAAATAGTTTTATTAAATTTATTTGAATTAGGACAGACTGTAATTATATATAATAAAGATTTGTCAATTCTGATAGAATAATCAATCCATCTTTCCAAATTTGAATCCAGCTTTATACTGGTGGGAAAATATAGCTTTTGGGTTTTACATAACATGTTTCAAAATGCTCATAAAGTTTTTTAAACATCAGATAAGTGTTTCTGAAAACTGAATATAAGTTATTTAACTGAGTCTAAGTTACATAACTTTCCAGTAACAAAAGTGGGAAATTAATAGAAAGGGAATTTCTTTTTAAATTTATTTATTTATTTTTGGCTGCGTGTGGGCTTTCTCTAGTTGCGGTGAGCCTGGGCTACTCTTTGTTGTGGTGCACGGGCTTCTCATTGCGGTGGCTTCTCTTTTTGCGGAGCACGGGCTCTCGGCGTGCGGGCTTCAGTAGTTGTGGCTCACGGGCTCTAGAGCGCAGGCTCATTAGTTGTGGTGCATGGGCTTAGTTGCTTCCAGGCATGTGGGATCTTCCTGGACCGGGGCTTGAACCCGTGTCCCCTGCATTGGCAGGCGGATTCTTAACCACTGTGCCACCAGGGAAGCCCAAAAGGGAATTTTAAGAAAATAGAAATTACATTCTGCAATTCAAAATAGGGCATAACTTTTCATCCCCTTTATTTCATCCTTTTAAAAGTTAATTACAATATAGATCTGTTTTTTATATAAGTGAAGTATGACATTTTTAATTTTATTTTAAGCTACCTAATGTGGTTATACTCTTCAACCTTTCTCTGTTTAAAGTGAAATCTATTTTGAAATAAGGCATTGTTTAATTCTTCCATTATGTGCTAATACAAAACAAAGTTAACCTCTTGGGCAGCTCAGTTTTATAGATGGATTGACTGACATTCCTTGCAGCTACCCTGTGAGAATCAACCTCAAATTATTGATTCAGAAGCAATTTCTATTTACCTCAGTGGGCTAAGATTGTAATTAGAATCCAACCAGCCAAAAGGATAATTAGGTACCATAATTTACTCCCTTTGACTTAAAAGTGGTTCTGGCATAGTGCAACAAAGGAAATCCACAATGGATTTTCAAGAACTCTAACTTCAGGATGTGTGTCGAAATCGGTCTTCATAGATCATTTATGTGCACCATTCTTTTCTTATGATCCTATTACCTAAGGTAGCCAAGGAGGGATGGGTGATAAAGGGGGAAATTGGTAAACAGGATCAGTTTGTTATCTGATTCATTCTGCTTTGGCAATTGTATAATTCTGTGGCTATCACTTACTCTAAAATAGGGAGATAATCATGACCATGGCAGTGCTACGGTACCACACTGTATTCACAAACTGGATGTGAAGCTGTTATCTATAGACTTTTACTGTTTGAAAAGGCACTAACACAATTACGTTAAGCATGCAGTATCCCTTGTACATGTGAACAGGAACACAACTACATGTTATTAACCATCATTCTGTGTTCCTTCCTTTCCTAGTCTCTTGAAATAAGGTTCTGCTATTTCGTATTCATATTTCATTGCGTATTTTGTAAGCATGAGGATGTTAGTACTGGTCAGAATAGTAACTTTTACCTATTGATATTTCTGTCTGTACTTGCAAGCATACATGGGAGCATTCTTCTCTTTGATATTGACTCCTGCCAAGATCCCCAGTAACTGGCAAAAAGGAATAAGTTTTCCACTAAAAGGACAACTTAGAATAGTGAAAACAAACAGAAGCTTTTTTGTTAGGAAACCTGTGGTTCCCTACTCAGCAGCTGGTCAATTTATTGACTCTTTTGAGTCTTTTTTATTTGTATAAGAGAACAATATCTTTTGCTTCATCTTTTTGTTAAGGTAAATTGAATCTGCCCCAATTATTATAATATTATTATGGCTATTAGCAGTTCTTTTTATAGCTACTATTATTACCTATTATTCTAAGTTATGATTTGTTATTGAAGATGTATTTATTTCCATATATATTTACTCTATTATGATAGAGGAAGATTTCATAAAGGAGATATACCTTGTAGATACAGAAGATTGGGGAATGGGGGAAAAACAGCATCTCAGGGAGCAGAGGCAAGGTAATGCTCACAGCACACATGAAAGACAGATTTTAAAAAAACAAAACAGGAGAAGTTTATGAGAATTCCATTAGATACACAAACCCCTTTCCTATTCAAGGTTGTCTCGCATAGTCTCCTCTACAGCAATAAGAGTGATTAGAAGTCAGCCTCAAGTGTTGCTCTCTTACAATCTGTTCTTTTCAAGAGCAGAGAGAGGGATCTTTTTAAAAACATAAATCAAATCATATTACTCCCCTCCTTAAAATCTTCTAATTGCTTTCCATCACAGCTAAAGAAACTCCAACCCCCTTGCCCTGCCAGTGAGGCTGAATGTGATCTAGCCCCACCGTTCTTTCCCATCTCTTCTCAACCTCTTCTGCTCCCTCACACTAGGCTCTAGCCATGGGTACCTTTACTTCAGTTCCTCAAACATCAAGCTTATTACCTCAGGGCCTCTGCATTCTCTGCTTGTACAGATTTTCTGTACAGATAGTCACATAACTGGTACATGCAGTCATTTAGATCTCAGCTGAAAAGTCACCTCCACAGGGAGACATCATTTCCTAATGTTTTTCATTATTTTTAATGTACTTGTTTATAGTCCATTTCATGTCGCTAGATGTGTAAGCTTCATGAGAATGGTTTCATGCCTGCCTTCTTTATTACTACATCTTCAGGACCTAGCATAATGCTTCATCATGATAGGTGCTCAATAAATACTTACTGTAGAAAGGAGTGAATGAATGAAAGTCAGGAGTGCATAGACAGTTTTTGAAAACTGCATTCCTTTGTAGGGGGAGGGTACAAGGTATGTTGTTGATTTACTTTATGGGTCTGGGACAATTTTTAAAACACAGCAAAGTATTTTACATTTCTATTATTTGTTTCTAATTTGTTTGACCTACAAAATGCAAAGAAGAAATACTAACAACAATCTTTTTGAGCCAATTATTTGTATTTTCCAGTTCTTGGAGCTTAACCAACATTTTTAGATATCCACATCCAGAACATTTTGGTCTAGTTACAATGTACAGTATTTTGAAAATTATTGGTCAAATACCGAAGGCATAGATGCAAGGATAGGTAATGTAATTAGAATAAACAACCAAAAAAACAAATCTACAAATTGAGGACTGCTTTTTCTGTGGTAGAAAGCAACATCATAACTTATTACTTAAAGAGAAAGGTGTCTTATTACAAAATTATAACTCACTTCCTTGTGACATTAACTGCAAAGAGCTTTACTTCAGCACGTTACAACACCCTCTAATTCACACATTCTGTTCAGTTTAACAGAAAAGAAGGTTTGAAACTCCGTAATTATGAATGAGCGCTCTTTCTCAGATATCTCTTGTTTGATTATCTTAAATTGGGGTTACTGTAACGACTGAAAACATGACATGATAGGATCTTTGTTCTTGCGCCCCGGGACTGTTTAACTGTATAGCTTTAACATATCATTTTACTGCTTTGAAACAAAAAGGACAAATGAAGCCATTTTAAAAGAAAAACAAAAAAATCCCTAGAAGTTAACTTGTAGTAATAAAGTGAGGAAGAAACTTTTTGGATTATTCTGTCCTTTAGGCCTGTCTATCCTCACATCATCACATTTTCAGGAAGAAGGATTGGCTGAAAGCTGGCTCCAGCTAAATCCTTTTTATGCTGTTTCACTGAAGGACTGGAAAGTGACAATTCCTATCAAGCAGCTGGTTTTTTCTTCCCCTGCCAGACTCCAGGGCAATCATATTAAACTGAAAAAAAACACAACTCAATCGTTGGTCTTCCACTTAATTTTTCATACAAATTTAAGGTCAGACTGTGGCCTAGCAACCAGTGAGGTGCTTGTAACACAGAAAAAGTTACATACCGGGCAGCTACTCTGAATATGGTTGCCACATTACCTGACAATTAAAGAGAATGCTTCTAAGATGGTAGTAGAGAAAGAATTCAGTGTAATGGTGTATTTTGAAGGCTGTACTAATTCTTCTAAGAAGTTAGTCTTTATTTCCTACGGATTGTAAAGTTTTGCCAGTAAGCAGAGTTGAAAAGTTTGAATTCATTTTTGTCAAAGCATACATTCCTTTTTAAAACATTAATAACTGCAATCCAATAACTTATCCTAGATAATTATAGGTAAATTATAGATATTTAGTAAATAAGAAGATAGCAGAGGGAGAACTATGTATGTTCTTAAATCTGGAATTTCCATTTAAAAGCAAACTATTGTGTTGTTCCTATTACTTTTATTTGCTGGAGCACATGATTATTATTTTTAAGTAATTGAATAAAAATGGTCCTTATGTTGTACAACATTTTTCTTCAGGAAACGTTCAGTACTTGCTTACATTTTTGATAGAACCTTGAATACTTTGATTTTTTTGGAACTTGATAACTCTTGTTCCAATTACTCATCTGGAGGGAAATGCAAATATTAAACTACATTTGTTATGAGTCAGTCTTAAGTTGCGCTTAAGTCTTTTGGTTAACATCTTCTATGAATTGACCATGTGATGCCTGATAGAGTCCTGAACTCTATGTTTTTCTGATGACTAGATTGGCCCTTCAGTAACATTTGCTCATCATCAATATTCTATGAATGAGGTGGCGTTTCATTGGAAGAAACAGATTGAAAACTTGTGTCTCCTATTTTGTCACATCTGGGTGAAGCTCCCAATGCCATTGTTTTTACTTTCTTTTAATCTCACAAAGAAAAGTTAAAATTGAAGGACTGACCCTGTGTTCAAAGTTATTGTCAGAAACAGTGAAGTCATAGGCTTCTGTTTTTAATAATCCCTCACAAAACACAGAGCATCATTAATCATAAATGACTGCAGATTTCCTAGATCCTGGCATTGCTATGGGGCCTGAGCATTTTTAAGCGTCTTATAAATTTGAGCAGACAACAGCCTCATGACATTGCATAAAAATTTGACTGTGATGGAAAGATGAAACAATAGTTGAAAGCATTAAAATACTTAGGAACCGAAGATAGTTTTATTGCATTTCAATAAAATATAAGTCTAATTTTCAAGTACTTTCAGCTTTTATGTTTCCTAACATATCAATCAATCAACAACTATTTATTGAGTGAATACAATGTGTTCAGCACCATTAAGCACTGTAGGGAATACAGAGACTTATGAGAAATTTATTCATTCATGAAACATTCTCAGCATCTGAGTGCAAGGCTCTATCCTGAGTGCTTTGGAAGTACTCTGTGCTGTGTGAACATAAGGAAGACATAATTCCTTTCTTCAAGAAACCTAACTTCAGTTAGGGAGGTAAAATTTTTACACATAAAATTTAGGAAGATTACAGGATAAGTGAAACATACTGAAGTTCAGACAAAGAAACTCTCTTCTTGCTCTTATTTTCAGGGAATATTTCCTGCTTGAGATGGAAATCATCTTGGGTCTTCAACTTGGGAGTCAGATAAGAAGAGAGAAATTGATGAATGCTGTGGTCTGAAGGTTCATGTCCCCCCAAAAATCATGTGTTGAGATTTTAATCTCCAACGTGATAGTATTAGGTGGGGCCACTCCTATTTTCTTCCCTATTACCTTTAGCTGCCTTTCTGCTGCGATGGCCAACCCCTGATTTTCTTAAAGGTCCAGAGAGTAAATATCTTAGGCTTGGGAGCCAACCATCTCTGTCAAAACTAGTCTCCATTTCAGTGCAACAGCAGTCATAGACAATACATAAAGGAACAAGCATGGCTGAGTTCTAATACAAAACCAGACAGCTGGTCCACAGCCTATATTTTGCTGTCCCCACAATGGTGATTTCAATCTACCAAGTTCACATTCTTGCACGCACAGTTAATAGGAGATGCAAGGTAGTATTTCATTATAGAGTATTTCCACCATGCAGATACAATACATGCAAATAACCTCAAGAGCATAATGGTAAAATATAGTAAAATGATTAAGATGTGATGAGTTTTGAGTATTTATTACTTTTGTTTTTAATAAGACTTTTAATTATGTTTATATAATTTAATTTTTTTTTTTTTTTTTTTTGCGGTACGCGGGCCTCTCACTGTTGTGGCCTCTCCCGTTGTAGAGCACAGGATCCTGATGCGCAGGCTCAGCGGCCATGGCTCATGGGCCTAGCCGCTCCGCGGCATGTGGGATCCTCCCGGACCAGGGCACGAACCCACGTCCCCTGCATCGGCAGGCGGACTCTCAACCACTGCGCCACCAGGGAAGCCCCTATATAATTTAATTTTTTAATGGCTGTGTTTGACAATTGGCTAACAAAATTGCTAAAAAGTTAACATTCACTCTTGGGAGCTGGCATAAGCTTTCTCTATTGGCTGTAAAACAGGTAGACTGCATTGTGGAAGTTCTTAAATGTCAAAGTCAAGAGATAAGGATGTAATTCACGAGGCAAGACAGAGTTTTTAGAAGAGTTTTGAAATTGTGAATCACATGATTATGGCTGTGCTTCATGAAGATTTATCTGGAAGCAGTGTTAAGGATGAATTAAACTGGGAACAAATGAGTAGGACATTAGTTAGGAAGTTTTTAGAGTGGTTTAAAGAATATTATGATAAAGTAACTATAGTGGAGACGATAGGAACAAAAAGGAAGACACTAAGGTTACAAGACTACAGGGAAGTAGAACCAATACATCTTGACTATTGATTGGATGTGGAGGAAGAGGCAATGGGTGGAGTTAAAGATGACTTCAATTCCAAGAGTTTCATCATGTGTGATTGTAAATATGTTAATTGTGTTTATGAAATGAGGATAATCAAATGTTTATGAGCGATTTACTTTAAGATCACTAAGGTTATATGCAGAAAAAATAAATTTATATAAAGGAAAAAAATAGATTATTTTCTAGCACAATTGATGATCAAAAAGTTTTCATTACTGGTGCCCCATAATGAAGGATCTAACTGAAAGAAATTTGAGCAAGTTACTTAACCTTTCTGGGCTACAATTTTCTCAAATTGTAAAATAAAAATTATAGTAGTATTGGACTCCCCTGGTGGCGCAGTGGTTAGGAATCCGCCTGCCAATGCAGGGGACACGGGTTCGAGCCCTGGTCCGGGAAGATCCCACATACTGCGGAGCAGCTAGGCCCATGCACTACAACTATCGAGCCTGTGCTCTAGAGCCTGCAAGCCACAACTACTGAGCCCATGTGACACAACTACTGAAGCCTGTTCACCTAAAGCCTATGCTCCATAATGAGAGGACACAGCAGTGAGAAGCCCATGCACTGCAAGGAAGAGTGGCCCCTGATTGCCACAACTAGAGAAGGCCCACGCCCAGCAACGAAGACCCAAAGCAGCCAAAAAATAAATAATTTATATAAAAAAAAATTATAGTAGTATCCCACTAATAACATCCCCAATAGGTTGTGAATTTCAAATGAGACCATTCAAATAAAGCCCTTAGAACAGTGCTTGGCACAAAATAAGTGGTAAATAAAATGTTATAAATAAATATTTTTTATTAGTAGAAGTAAATACAAATGGAGTGTTTAAGACATATACTGTCTTTGAAATTTTTGCAATTCATAATGTATCTCTATCTGTTCACTTGGCTGGCTCTTATACTTCATCTCTCACCTTAAATTTCCTCCTCAGAGAAGAATCCTCTGACTACCCAATCAAAAGTAAGTCTTCTGTTACTTTCTATCTCAGGACCTAATTTATTCCTTAATAGCATTTATCACAATTTTTAACTTTTATGTATTTGACTACTTTTTTAGTCTATCATTTCTAAGTGGCTGGACCTCCCTGAAGGAAGAACCACTATCCTTCTCACTGATCATATCTCTGGGGTATCTAGGTCTGGACTAAGGGCAAACTGGAGAAGGCATGTAATGCAAGAACACAGGAGATCTTTGCAATAATATGCTGTGTAGTTTCAGTGATATGCAATAAGGATTTTAGAATAGAATGTTTTAAAATGCTCTCTATCAGACTTGGAAGCTGAAATCTTCTAAGTCTTATAGGTCATCACTTTCTATGGAATTCACAGATAACTATTCACCTATATTTCGTGATTAGCACTATACTTAGAATTGAGATGTATAAAAAAATAATTATACATGGTTAAGAACTTATTGCTGGATCAGGAGACAGACTTACAGAAAACAAATTGAAAATAATAAAGACAGATAAAAATCACATGGGCAGATGAATGGCATTCATTCAACAGTTGTTGAGGTGAACTTAAGTGCCAAAACAGTGAGAGCTGTGGGTCATCATCTCCACTCAGTGAATAAGTTGAAAGGTGAGGAATGGCAAGTTCCCAGATGGCTTTAGTTTGGTTTGGCTCTGAAACACAAATACTGTACTCTTAAAGGGAAAATGATATTTCAGCATTTCTGTTCCCACAGAAAAAAAAAAAAATGAAGAATTGTATCTTTGAAAAGGAAGTTCATTTTCACCAAGCTTTTAGCTTAGGTTTCAAATGGCAAAAATAAATCCACTTATGCTGATAAATACTTATGAATATTTCAATTTCCAACAAATGACAATAAATTTAGATTTTTTTAAGTTTTTCTCCCTAAAAAATTATTTAAATAGCTATTTCATAAGCAAGCTACTGAAATACAGTAGCCAGAGAACATAAATTTTGGCTCTCTCTCTCTCTTTTGAGCTGCCAAGTTCAATTTCATAAATTATCCAAGTTTCCTAAAGTGTATACTGAAAGATATTTCCTAAAAGTATGTATAGATTATTACAGTATATTAATAAATGTCTTGTTTCTTAATATGTCAAGATGACACAATTCTCCATAAAGAATTATGCAGGTACATAAAATAATTTCACATGGTTATATATGTGAACTAGAATGAACTTAGATACATTTTTTAAATTTATATATCTATTTTCAATAAAGAATAAATAATAACTTTTTCCACTACAGTGTACATGATGATTTTATTTTTGCATGTATTTACAAGATTTACATAGTTTTAATTTATATCTTTATTTTTGTTGGTTTAACTAAACCATTCAAACATCAAATATAAAAAACCTTTTTATTTATTAAATGTATACAAATAGGTTTTAACTGAAGGGATATATTTGAATGATTATTGATTTCATACATTAGTCAAAAATGTGTAATCTTTAATTTCATGATAACTGTACTAATATTGTCCACTGAACTGTCATAAAAAAAAGGCAACACATGATCAATAACTGTGCCCTGAAAGCACACTCAATGTCAAAAGAATCTTTCATCACTTAAAGCCAAGGGTCTTGTTGGTACTATCTCTGATGAGGATTGATATTTTTAAGATGATACTCCTCCATCTCTCTTCCAGCATCTGTAAATTTCCATTTATTAAGATGATTAACAAATATCAAATAATTTCCTTATGGAGCAGGCCAAAATTGCTATCTGCTTTCTGTTCAAGACAGTGAGGTTGATGCCAAGAAAAGTACACAGAATTATTGACGCAAGATTTTAGCTATTCAAACTGCAACATTTATTTGCTTTCTGTTTTTAAATGTATGCAAAAATAGAAGCCAACCATTTTCTAACTTTTATAGAACAGTCAAATCAGGTCAGAGAAAAGCTACAAAGAGAATTTCCATACTCTGTATGTTCATTATATATGCAGAACTGTGCTTGACTTTTTCTTCAAAACAACCAGTGAAATAAGAAAAAAATTATACAGGGGCCATACATTTTAAATGTTACAGAATCCTGCAATACCTAGAGGGACAAGGATCCAGGATTGTAAATTTGGAAGCTATTCTGGCCCTTTTCTTGCCTTCCCAGCCCAGCAGCACCACTGCACCCCCCTGCCACCAACACACACACACACACACACACAGAGAGAGAGAGAGAGAAATCATCTGCTCATAGTTATCCAGGTAAATCCATCTCTTTTAAATACAAATGTTTTATGGAAATTTTAAAAAATATAATGTTACAAGAAAAAGTTAAAGTTACAAAACTACAATAAATATGAGAAAAACTCACTAGAATAAAATTCACTAGGAAAAAAAGCTGTCACAAAGCATTTAGAAATTATAACCCAACATTACAGCATGAACACCAACAACAAAAACACCTTAATGTAGCAATTTCTGATTCAGTGGAAGATGAGAAATATGAGAATTCAGTATAGTTTTACAGGCTGCAGTAGGTGACAAACATATAACAGGAGAAAGAGAAAACCAGTAGAAGGAAGAAAACAGAAGTAAAATAGCAAAACAATTTCAGATATAAAGGCTTAAATTACAGAAACAAAAAGGAGAGTAGATACTAAAAAAACTGTATATGTATGTATATGGCATCAACCTCATTGTCTTGAACAGAAAGCAGATAGCAACTTTGGCCTGCTCCACAAGAAAATTCTTTGATATATGTTAATCATCTTAATGAATGGAAATTTACAGATGCTGAAAGAGAGGTAGATGAATATCATCTTTAAAATATCAATCCTCATCAGAGATAGCCCAAACAAGACCCATGGCTTTCAGAAATGTAAGATTCTTTTGACATTGAGTGCCCTTTCAAGGCACAGTTATTGATCATGTGTAGCCTTTTTTAATGACAGTCCAGTAGACATAAGATTAAAGATTACGTTACTATAACTAGAGGGACTAGCCCCACCTGAGAGTAAAATAGCAAACATAATATAAAGCTTTGATAATTAAAATAGTGTGGTATTATAGCATGAATAGTACAGAACAGAATTGAAAGTTGAAAAGTGATCCTATTTCACACACTGTATTTATTGTATAATGAAAACTGCATCTAGTGGAGATTGGTTCAAGATGGTGGAGTAGAAGGATGTGTGCTCACTCCCCCTTGCGAGAGCATCAAAATCACAACTAACTGCTGAATAATCATCAACAGGAAGACACTGGAACTCACCAAAAAAGATACCCCACATCCAAAGAAAAGGAGAAGCCACAATGAAATGGTAGGAGGGGTGCAATCACAATGAAATCAAATCCCATAACTGCTGGGTGGGTGACTCACAAATTGGAGAACACTTATACCACAGAAGTCCACCCACTGGAGTGAAGGTTCTGAGCCCCACATCAGGCTTCCCAACCTGGGGGTCTGGCAATGGGAGGAGGAATTCCTAGAGAATCAGACTTTGAAGGCTAGTGGGATTTTACTTCAGGACTTCGACAGGACTGGGGGAAACAGAGACTCCATTCTTGGAGGGCACACACAAAGTTGTGTGTGCATTGGGACCCAGGGGGAGGAGCAGTGACCCCATAGGAGACTGAACCAGACCTACCTGCTAGTGTTGGAGGGTCTCCTGCAGAGGTGGGGGTGGCTGTGGCTCACCACGGGGACAAGGACACTGGCACCAGAAGTTATGGGAATTACTCCTTGGCATGAGCCCTCCCAGAGTTCGCCATTAGCCCCACCAAAGAGCCCGGTAGTTTCCAGTGTTGGGTTGCCTCAGGCCAAACAACCAACAGGGAGGGAACCCAGTCCCACCCATCAGCAGACAAGCAGATTAAAGTTTTACTGAGCTCTGCCCACCAGAGCAACACCCAGCTCTACCCATCACTAGTCCCCCACAACAGGAAACTTGCACAAGCCTCTTAGATAGCCTCATCCACCAGAGGGCAGACAGCAGAAGCAAGAAGAACTACAATCCTACAGCCTGTGGAACAAAAACCACATTCACAGAAAGATAGACAAGATGAAAAGGCAGAGGGCTATGTACCAGATGAAGGAACAAGATAAAACTCCAGAAAAACAACTAAATGAAGTGGAGATAGGCAACCTTCCAGAAAAAGAATTCACTGATAGTGAAGATGATCCAGGACCTTGGAAAAAGAATGGAGGCAAAGATCAAGAAGATACAAGAAATGTTTAACAAAGACCTAGAAGAATTAAAGAAGAAACACCCAGAAGAATTAAAGAACAAACAAACAGAGATGAACAATACAATAAATGAAATGAAAAATACACTAGACTGAACCAGTAGAAGAATAACTGAGGCAGAAGAATGGATAAGTGACTGGAAGACAGAATGGTGGAATTCACTGCCATGGAAAAAAAAAGAATGAAAAGAAATGAAGACAGCCTAAGAGACATCTGGGACAACATTAAACACAACAACATTCATATTATAGGGGTCCCAGAAGGAGAAGAGAGAGAGAAAGGACAGGCTGCAGTAGGTGACATACATACAACAGGAGAAAGAGGAAGAGATTACAGTCGAAAACTTCCCTAACATGGGAAAGGAAGTAGCCACCCAAGTCCAGGAAGTGCAGAGAGTCCCACACAGGATAAACCAAGGGGAAACACGCCAAGAACCATACTAATCAAATTGACAAAGATTAAAGGCAAAGAAAAATTATTGAAAGCAACAAGGGAAAAATGACAAATAACATACAAGGGAACTCCCATAAGGTTAACAGCTGATTTCTCAGCAGAAAATCTACAAGCCAGAAGAGAGTGGCATGATATATTTAAAGTGATGAAAGGGAAGAACCTACAACTAAGATTACTCTACATAGCAAGGATCGCATTCAGATTCGACAGAGAAATTGAAAGCTTTACAGAGAAGCAAAAGCTAAGAGAATTCAGCACCACCAAACCCGCTCTACAACAAATGCTAAAGGACTTCTCTAGGCAGGAAACACAAGAGAAGAAAAGGACCTACAAAAACAAACCCATAACAATTAAGAAAATGGTCATAGGAACATACATATCGATAATTACCTTAAACGTGAATGGATTAAATGCTCCAACCAAAAGACACAGGCTCACTGAATGGATACAAAGACAAAACCCATATATATGCTGTCTACAAGAGACCCACTTTAAACCTAGAGACACATACAGACTGAAAGTGAGGGGATGGAAAAAGACATTCCATGCAAATGGAAATCAAAAGAAAGCTGGAGTAGCAATACTCATGTCAGATAAAATAGACTTTAAAATAAAGACTATTATAAGAGAGAAGGAAGGACACTACATAATGATCAAGGGATCAATCTAAGAAGAAGCTATAACAATTATAAATATATATGCACCGAACATAGGAGCACCTCAATACATAAGGCAACTGTTAACAGCTATAAAAGAGGAAATTGACAGTAACACAATAATAGTGGGGGACTTTGACACCTCACTTACACCAATGGACAGATCATCCAAACAGAAAATTAATAGTACTACAAAAAAAGAAAATTACAGACCAATATCACTGATGAATATAGATGCAAAAATCCTCAACAAAATACTAGCAAACAGAATCCAACGACACATTAAAAGGATCATACACCATGATCACGTGGGATTTATCCCAGGGATGCAAGGATTCTTCAATATATGCAAATCAATCAATGTGATACACCATATTTACAAATTGAAGAAGAAAAACCATACAATCATTTCAATAGATGCAGAAAAACTTTTGAAAAAATTCAACACCTATTTATGATAAAAACTCTCCAGAAAGTGGGCACAGAGGGAACTTACATCAACATAATAAAGGCCATATGCAAGAAACCCACAGCAAACATCATTCTCAATGGTGAAAAACTGAAAGCATTTCCTCTAAGATCAGGAAAAAGACAAGGATGTCCACTCTCACCACTATTATTCAACATAGTTTTCAAAGTCCTGGCCATGGCAATCAGAGAAGAAAAAGAAATAAAAGGAATACAAATTGGAAAAGAAGTAAAACTGTCACTGTTAGCAGGTGACATGATACTTTACATAGAGAATCCTAAAGATGTTACCAGAAAACTACTAGAGCTAAACAATGAATTTGGTAAAGTTGCAAGATACAAAATTAGTGCACAGAAATCTCTTGCCTTCCTACACACTAATGATGAAAAATCTGAAAGAGAAATTAAGAAAACACTCCCATTTACCATTGCAACAAAATGAATAAAATACCTAGGAATAAACCTACCTAGGGAGACAAAAGACCTGTATGCAGAAAACTATGAGACACTGATGAAAGATATTAAAGATGGAGAGATATACCATGTTCTTGGATTGGAAAAATTAATATTGTGAAAATGATTATATTACCCAAAGCAATCTACAGATTCAATGCAATCCCTATCAAATTACCAATGGCATTTTTTACAGAACTAGAACAAAAAAATTCACAATTTGTATGGAAACACAAAAGACCCCAAATAGCCAAAGCTGTCTTGAGGGAAAAAAACAGAGCTGGAGGAATCAGACTCCCTGACTTCAGACTATACTACAAAGCGACAGTAATCAAGACAATATGGTACTGGCACAAAAACAGAATTATTGATCAATGGAACAGGATAGAAAGCCCAGAGATAAACCCATGCACCTATGGTCAACTAGTATATGACAAAGGAGGCAATGATATACAGTGGAGAAAAGACAGTCTCTTCAATAAGTGGTGCTAGGCAAACTGGGCAGCTATATGTAAAAGAATGAAATTAGAACACTCCGTAACACCATACACAAAAATAAACTCAAAATGGATTAGAGACCTAAATGTAAGACTGGACACTTTAAAACTCTTAGAGGGGGCTTCCCTGGTGGCACAGTGGTTGAGAATCTGCCTGCTAATGCAGGGAACACGGGTTTGAGCCCTGGTCTGGGAAGATCCCACATGGTGCGGAGCAACTAGGCCCGTGAGCCACAACTACTGAGCCTGAGCGTCTGGAGCCTGTGCTCCACAACAAGAGAGGCCACGATAGTGAGAAGCCCGCGCACCGCGATGAAGAGTGGCCCCCGCTTGCCGCAGCTAGAAAAAGCCCTCACACAGAAATGAAGACCCAACACAGCCAAAAATTTTTTAAAAATTTAAAAAAAAGTTACAAATGTTCAAGTACAATTGGTGTCTTTAAAAAAAAAAGTCTCTTAGAGGAAAGCATAGGAAGAACACTCTTTGACATAAATCATAGCAAGATCTTTTTTGATCCACCTCCTAGAGTAATGGAAATAAAAACAAAAATAAACAAATGGGACCTAATGAAACTTAAAAGCTTTTGCAAAGCAAAGGAAACTACAAACAAGACGAAAAGACAACCCTCAGAATGGGAGAAAATATTTGTAAATGAATCAATGAACAAAGGATTAATCTCCAAAATATATAAACAGCTCATGCAGCTCAATATTAAAAAAACAAACAACCCAGTCAAAAAATGGGCAGAGGACCTAAATAGACATTTTTCCAAAGAAGACATACAGATGGCCAATAAGCATATGAAAAGCTGCTCAACATCACTAATCATTAGAGAAATGCAAATCAAAACTTCAATGAGGTATCACCTCTTACCAGTCAGAATGGCCATCATCAAAAAATCTACAAAGAGGGGCTTCCCTGGTGGCGCAGTGGTTGAGAGTCTGCCTGCCGACGCAGGGGACACGGGGTCATGCCCCGGTCCAGGAAGATCCCACATGCCGCGGAGCGGCTGGGCCCGTGAGCCATGGCCACTGAGCCTGCGCGTCTGGAGCCTGTGCTCCACAACGGGAGAGGCCACAACAGTGAGAGGCCTGCGTACCGCAAAAAAAAAAAAAAAAAAAAAAAAAATCTACAAAGAATAAATGCTGGAAAGGGTGTGGAGAAAAGGGAACCATCTTGCACTGCTGGTAGGAATGTAAATTGATACAGCCACTATGGAAAACAGTATGGAGGTTCCTTAAAAAACTAAAAATAGAATTACCATATGACCCAGCAATCCCACTACTGGGCATATATCCTGAGAAAACCATAATTCAAAAAGACACATGCACCCCAATGTTCATTGCAGCTCTGTTTACAATAGCCAGGTCATGGAAGCAACCTAAATGCCCATTGACAGACCAATGGATAAAGAAGATGTGGTACAAAAAAAAAAAAAAAAAAAAAAAAAAAAAAGAAGATGTGGTACATATATACAGTGGAATTTTATTCAGCCAGAAAAAGGAACGAAATTGGGTCATTTGTAGAGATGTGGATGGATCTAGAGACTGTCATACAAAGTAAGTAAATCAGAAAAAGAAAAACAAATAGTGTATATTAACACATATATGTGGAACCTAGAAAAATGGTACAGATGAACCGGTTTGCAGGGCAGAAATTGAGACACAGATGTAGAGAAAAAAACGTATGGATACCAAGGGAGGAAAGTGGTGGTGGGGGGATGTGATGAATTTGGAGTTTGGGATTGACATATATACACTAATATGTATAAAATGGATAACTAATAAGAACCTGCTGTATAAAAAAATAAATAAAATAAAATTCAAAAAAAACCCCTGCATCTTAAATCATGGGCAAACATAAATTTTTAACTCATAGCATTCGGAGAACTGAGTAATCACCTGGAGGAAGTTAAATGTTGATCAATACTACACACTGTATGTCAGAAAACGTTCCAAAGGAGATGCAATCCTCAGATGGGTGTAAGGTAAGGGTGAGAAATTCTGATGGGGTAGAGCAGAGGAGGTCTTATGATGCCTAGAGCCAAGGCTCAAAGACCTGGAGGCTGGATGCTGGGATCATCCAAAGGCTTCTTTACTCTCTTGCGTGAGGTTGTTGGTAACTGTTGTCTGGGGGTCTCAGTTCCTCAACATTGGCTTCTACGTGTGGTAATTTGGGCTTCCTCACAGCATAATGGCTGTCTTCTCTAGAGCCAGCATTCCAAAAAGAGTGATTCAAGTGGGATCTATGTCTTTTTTAACACCTAGCCTTGGAAGTCACCTAGTATCACTTCTGCCATACTCTACTGATTGAGGCAGTCAAAAGACCCATCGAGATTTAAAGGGAGGAAACAGATTCCACTTCTTGGGTGTAAGAACATCACAGTTACCGTCATGAGCTAAACTGTGTTCCCCCACAAATTCACTAATCCCCACTACCTCAGAATATGACTGTATTTGGAGATATGTCCTTTAAAGAGGCAATTAGGGTTAAATGAGGTCATTGGTGTGTGCCCTAAACCAGTATAAATGGTTTCCTTATAAGAAGAGATTAGATCAAAGACTATATGAAGACAAAGAAGACAACCATCTACAAGTCAAGAAGAAAGGCCTTAGAAGAGGTCAATCCTACCAACACCTTTATCTAGTACTTCTCGCCTCCAGGATTGTGAGACAATAAATTTCTGTTGTTTAAAAAAGCCTGTGGTACTTTGTTATAGCTGCCATAGCAAGCGAATTCAGTTACATTGTAAGAAGAGTGTGTGGGATGGAAGATTTTGTGATCATTTAGGAAAACACAATCCTCCAGAACCAAAATTCAGAAACAACCACAAAAAGAAAGAAAAAAGATTAAACATTTTTAATGACATAAATATCAAGACTATCAGAAGCAAAATTAGGAGATAAATGGCAAGCAGAATTGGAACTCATATCACACAAAGGGCTCATCTCATTAATACTATCTCATTAATAATAAATCTCAAAAAGAAAATAAACTAAGGATGTGAATTCATATTTCCTGGAAAAATTAATACAAATGATCCTTAAACATATTAAATAATGCTCCATACCTCAATTATAGTAAGAGAAAATATAAATTAAATTATCATTTTCCAAGTATAACTTTAGCAAAATTCAAAGTTTGAAAACACATTCTGTTGTCAAGGCTACAGTGAAACAGACTGTGGGAGAGGAGAATGAGATTTCTATGAGGAGTGAGTTGGTAATTTCTAATAATTACAAATGTATTCACTCTTTGACCTACTAATCTTTGGAATTTATCCTATAGATATACTGCCACATCTATGAAATGACACACATACAAGTTTATTCATTGTGGCATTTTCTGTAACAGCATAAGTTTTAAAACAATATATTTATCCAAATTTAGGGAACTGATGAAATAAGCCACTACATGTCCACTCAATGGAATATTATACAACTGTAAAGAAGAATAAAGAAGCCCTTTATATACTAATGTGGAAAGAAGTCCATGATATATATATTTTTTTCTTTTTTTGTGGTACTCAGGCCTCTCACTGTTGTGGACTCTCCCATTGCAGACCACAGACTCCAGACACACAGGCTCAGCAGCCATGGCTCACGGGCCCAGCTGCTCTGCGGCACATGGGATCTTCCCAGACCGGGGCACGAACCCGTGTCCCCTGCATTGGCAGGCAGACTCTCAACCACTGCGCCACCAGGGAAGCCCCCATGATATATTTTTAAGTGAAAAAAATTAAGTATAGAACAGTGTACTATACTGTATTATTTTTAAAGAAAAAAGGATAAATAAAATATATTGCTGTTTTAATTGCCTTGTGTTTGATGAAAGAAGCACTGGAAGCATAGACAAGAATCTGAAAAATGGCTAATCATGAGAGTAATGGACAAGCACAGGATGGAAAAGAAAAATCTAAATGTAATGTTTCTGCATTATTCTGATATTTGAAACATATGGATTATTTATTCAAAAAATTAAACTAAATTTTAAGAAAAATGACAGAAAGCACCATAAGAATTTTCTACTCTAAATGCAGTGAAATTTAAGGATTTTGGAAGAAAAGTGTATTCTGTGGGCAAAAAGTATAGAAAAGACTGGCTTAAACAAAATTAGGAATTCTTTACTTCCAGGTTTTTCAGAGAACTTTGTAAGCTAGTTATCACTGTTAGTAACCAATAGGTAGTTAATATTTGACAGCATTTGCCAAATGTATCCAAATTTACTTTCTTCTTTTTCTTTCTTTCTAAAAGCACCTATTAATATCTTAAAAGAGCGAAGTTTGAGAAGTCCTATTCTATATATTAAAATGTCATGTTAATAAAATGTTCAACCAAGCAGCAACCTTGGAATATTAAATTTTTGTAGTTTTTTACTTAAATTGAAGGTTAAATACTGTGATATTTTTCTACAGAAGATCTGTTCTTTTAAAGAATAGGTAAGGAGGTGTCACAGAGGTACAGAGAAGGTACGATCCACTTTTGGTTAAGGTGATTAGAAAAAAATTATAGGTAGGAGTTGTGAATTGGCCCTTGAACTAGTGTAATGAATGAGCTAGTATAATGAATGAAGGTTTCAAAAATGTCATTCTAAGCAAAACTATGGGAACTCTAAGAAGCACAGTTCAAACTTAGCTAAGATGACACATTACACAGTAACAAAGTGGATATCTTTCTGGGATCTTTATTAAGAAATCTGTTGGTCATTTTTTTCCTTTCTCTCCTTGAACCAGTACCATACCATCTGACTTACTGTAGATTCATACTAAGTTCTGACATTGGCTATGCCAAGCCCTTGTTTTCTGGTCTTCCTTAGAAGTTTCCTAGCTGATCTTGGGCATTTTATCAAATTCCATGGAATTTTTTTCAATTATTCCGCTGAGTAACTTTTAACCAAAGATTTATCTGGGACTTATATACTACTTTTTAAGGGCCTGTCTTTAGTAATAATCAATATGCCATGCAGTATGGCATGGTGGAAAGAGTCATGGGCCTTTACACCTTCTATACATTCTTTTTTTTTTAATTAATTAATTTATTTAGTTTTGGCTGCATTGGGTGTTTGTTGTTGCGCAATGGCTTTCTTTAGTTACGGTGGGCGGTGGCTACTCTTCATTGTAGTGCATGTGCTTCTCATTGTGGTGGCTTCTCTTGTTGCAGAGCACGGGCTCTAGGTGTGTGGGCTTCAGTAGTTGTGGCATGCGGGATCAGTAGTTGTGGCTTGGGGGCTCTAGAGTGTAGGCTCAGTAGTTCTGGCACATGGGCTTAGTTGCTCCGCGGCATGTGGGATCTTCCCGGACCAGGGCTCGAACCTGTGTCCCCCGCAACAGCAGGCAGATTCTTAGCCACTGCGCCACCAGGGAAGCCCCCTCTATACTTTCTACACAAGTGAAACTGGGTGAAAGTTTCTTTAAAATCTCTCAATCTCTGATTTTTCGTTTATAAAATATACACAGTAGTACTTATCCCATAAAGTTTCTTTGTGGATTAAAAGGTATATAAACAGTAAATTTATATACCTAAATGGAAGCTTTGGTTATTTTTTTATATATCCAATATGTTAAAAGCATGGTGGAAAGATAAGACAAAGACATATCCAAGGCAATTTCTCAATTTGGAAGCATATAATTTAGTAAAGAATTGAAGCATAGATAAGGAAAAACTTAAATTCGAATATAGACACTGAATGATAATAAAAATTTAAATGATTTCAGAAAATATAGTAATTATTTCCTATTTGAGTAATATACAAAATAAGTATTATATTCTCAAATTAGTATTTATAATTAAGGTAGTTATGCATAAATCCTTATTCATTTAGAAATAAATGTCTTTGCCATTTAAAACCATGGAAAATTGACTCTTCAATCTCAGGCAGTAATTCACCACCAAAGAAAAATATACAATTCTGCTTTCAGAAAACCCTAATTAATTGTCAAGCCCAATCAAACCCATCATTAAGTCAATTTTCAGAATTGTTGCTCTGAGTATAATTTTATGGTCATGTCTAAATTTGAAGTAAAATAGATTATTATTGAATAAACTGATTTTTTCCCAGAATGATTTGGATTTGATGCTTGTACTGATTGAATTAATGAGTCCTTTGGCACAGCCAGAATGAATCCAAAGAATAAGCTCAGAAGAAATTATTATTCTTTAATCCTTGTTTTTTCAAAATAGCTAGTCATAACTGCAAAGTTTCCACCACTTCCGTTTTTTTTAAAAGAGTAACAGTCAATTGGATGCTGACTAACCAGAATAAAATGTGGACTGTAGGCTTTAACTTACCTCATCTAATGGGAGAACCCATTGTGTTGTCCTGGGCACCCTGGCAAAGAGGGAGGTGTCATATATTTGTCTGTCACCTAGTGACAGGCTCAACAGTCCTGAAGTTCTTGAATTTCCTAGCAGGGTTAGTTATAGAGGGCCTATCATAGATTTTTAATTCTCTAAGAAAACATTTAAAAGTGGTTTCTAATTGGCCTCATTCAAGGGTAAAAGATTAGCCAGAGGAAGTCTATTTAGACAGAAAGGTGTTAAATTAAACCTAGAAACTTCCTGCAACAATCTGTGTAAAATTCTTCTAAATGGAGTATGGAGTTTAAACCCAACAGACATTATTTTAGATATTCAAGCTCACTCCTGCTCATGAAACTTTTATTTATTATATGTTTTAAATACACAAAGAGTAATAGCAACATTTACTTTTTTTTTCTCTCTCGTCTGTTCAGGACTCTATTTAGTAAATATAATAATACAATGACCGAAATTTTAGGCTTTGTATTACATCATAGTTCTAAATAAATGAACATTCATTCATTATTTGGTTTAACAAAGATTTACATTTTAGTTCTATGCCAAGCACTGAAAATAGAAAGATCTATAAGATATTCTTGTTCCTCTTACTAATATTGGTCAAGTAGAGAAACACACAAACAATATGAATAGAATATAGAGTAGATTAAAAATAAGCCTGTAGGTATAGCAGAGGGAATTCTTCTCAATACTCTGTAATGACCTATATGGGAGAAGAATCTAAAAAAGAGTGGGTACAGGTATATGCATAACTGTTTCATTTTTCTGTACAACAGAAACTCAACTATACTCCAATAAAAATTTTAAAAAGAAAAAATAAACCTGTAGGTTCACTCAAGTGGCAGAGCAAAGCATAAATTAAGACAGGGATTGACTGAAGGCAAGAAAACATTGAGGAGTCTTTAGGTCAATAGTCCATGGTAGAGATTACAAAGTCCCAGAAGGCAATAGCAGTGAATCAGGAGTTACCACCTGAAAGTAACGATAATGGTGATAATCATGACAATAAAAGCCAACACTGAGCGCACACTCTTTGCCAGGTAACATTCTAAGAACTTTATACATAGCACATTTAGTGCTCAGAACAACCCCAAGGTGTTCATTCAATTTTTATCTCTATTTTACAAATGCAGAAACTAAGGCACTGAGCAGTCAAGTATCTTCCCCAAGGTCACACCAATAGTAAGTAGAGGCCCTGTCGAGCTGGAATTCAAACTCAAACAAGGACTCTAAAATCTACTTTTATAACTAGGAAACCATGGGAAATAAAGAATAACATGGGTCCTAGATTTTCCTCTTAGATGGCCACATGGACAGCATGCCAGTATTAAAAGTATAACGAGGAGAAAAAGCATGATGGGAATGGAGGGGAGAGATAATTAAATTTATTTCTGTTCTTGTTAAATTTGGGGGTCTCGTAGGAGATCGAAACAGAGTAAGCTGCTCTTAGAAATAGGAATCTGGGGGTTGAAAATGAGATCGATATTTGGAGGGCATTGAATTGAAGTCATGAACTCACCGAAGAGTGAGTGGAGTCAGAAGAGATCCCAGAATGGAGCTAGGGATAAAATCAATATTATGTAGACAAAGGAAGGTGAGTGTTGGGCTGCACCCCAGTGGCCCCCAAGCCTTGTAGTTGCCCAGCCTGAGAGCAAAGAAAAAGCCTAGAAACAGTGACAGAGGCATCCATGGTTTATTGGACAGGGGATCTTACATGTCTGAAGCAAAAGGTCCTGGAGCAACACCTCACTGTGTAAGGCAGGCAGCAGGCAGGACATAGCATTGCCACTCGGAGGAGAAGCAGGCTACCACTTATGGGGAATTGACCTCAGGTTGCCTCATCAATTACCAGGGAAACCAACAGCTGGGGCTGGGGGCAAACACAAAGGCAGTTACTGATTAAGCCCTATAATTAAGAAGATTGGATAGTCATGTGAGTGATTGGTAGAGCAGGGGATGTACAAAGAGCAAGAGAACAGCCATCTTGAGTGGGCTGACCATACAGTGAGCAGGCAAAGAATTCTAAATCAAAACGGTCAGAGAAGAGATTTCAAACTAGGGGGGAGCGGAGATGGGGAGGGGATTCAAGCAAGTGTAAATATCATGCATAGATCAAGTAAAACAAGGAATGAAAAGTGATGCTTCAATATGGTATTTAAAAAGCCTTAATAAGAGCAATTTCATGGAAAAGATGAGGAGAAAGTTCAGATTTTAGTTAGCTAAATCGTAATCCTAAATGTCTGAATAAGTAACTAAATGGTTAAAATGGCACAGGTGACAGGCTAGTTACTTTACATGGTGATAAAGAGGTTAAAAAAATGGATACAGTAAATTAAATTATCTTTTCAGTGCTCTCCTTCACGTACACAATCCTGCTCATGGATTTCTATTATCATCTTTGCTATTTCTATCAGTATTTTGCACCTGTCCTAAATAAAAATATGTTATGTCATCAAGCACCTATGTCAAATTATAGATAGCAGTTAAACAATCAGAAGCAATGATGCTATGAAAAACAAAACAAAACGACAATGTGAAATTCATGAAAGGAACTACAAGGAAAAAGTTAAGTAAGCCAGTTAGGTAATCATTTAAAAACACTGAATTTATTGAAACCAGGTAATTGATCTCTATATAGGCTCTCAGCCATAAGGAATCACTGAATGTTAGAAATGGGTGGACTTTGAAGAGATAGGGAAATCAAGGCCTTTGGAGCTAAAATAATCTGCCAAAAGTCACACAGCTTTTACAGGTAGAATACAAATCAGAACATGTCTCTTGATTGTAATGTCAGTGTTTTTGGCTATACTATACCAAGTTCTCACAAACTTTGTAGTCTAAATCATTTGAACTTGTACCTGAAAACTCATATACCTCAATAAGTCAACTACGTTAAGTATTTATACATAAATTGATAAATAAATTGACACATTTGATTGTGTGTATGACTAAATATATTACTGAATATGCTACAACTCTTTCGTTGTTATTCTTGCATCTAGTAGGTAAAACAATCTGTTAATTACTGAAAAGATTAGCTTTCAAAGAGGATGTCTATTTCTAAGGAGTGTACAAAAAGCTAAATCCTCATTGCTGATTACCATTAGTTTCTCGACATTTTGGCATGGTGATTATCCTCTATAAAGAGCTGAGGAAAACCTGCAAAAGAAGAATGTTCACAACGACTGGAAATTTTCCTCCTTAGCAATGCAAATATGTCTACGTATAGGCCTTACATTCCTTCATAATGTATCACCCAAGAGTGCTTCTAAATTCTCTAAACAAAAAAAATGTACCTCAAATTTAAGGAAACTGGGTTATTTTGTTCTAACATTTGCTTCCAAAGAATGGAAATGAGGGGAAAGAATCCAAAACTTAAAACCTTTAAGTTTTTTAAAAAGTGATATCACTTTACATATATAATGTAGTCCATGATTGTATATGACTATGCTAGTTAGTCCAAAGAAATAAGCATATGTTTTTGTTCTGTGCATTTGTCTGTATGTATTTCAATTAAAAGCTTCCTTTTTAAAATAGGAATAAGCAGAAACTATTGTAATTGCTATTGTAGGGGAGCAAAATTTGCCACGCCAAAATGTGTCCCTTTTGGCATGAGAATTAATTTAGGCTGATTATTTTTAAGAAACGGAAGACTCAGAAAATCTTTCTTTTTACCTTCCCCTTAACTGCCTCAATGAATTTAGATATAAAGGGCCTGTTCCTGGAATAGAGCTATCACCACCAGAGATATCTGCAAATAATACGGGCTAGGTGTGGTGGGTCAGAGCCCACTCTATATCCCACTGTCTCTGCAGGGCCCAGCAAACATTTGTTTACCCAATATTTGCTTTTCCATCTCCATGTGAACTGCCTTCCTCTCCTCTGAAGTCTCAAACCACTACCCCCAAAATCCTCTTTGGTCTTTAGCTGAAGATGGTATTTAAGGTGAGGGTTTCAGCCATTTTGGTAAGTTACTCAGTTTTCCTGGGTCTCTCCCATGTATACATGTTATTAAACTGTGTTCGATTTTTCTCCTGTTAATCTTCCTCACGTCCGTTTAATTCTTAAACTAGCCAGAAGAACCTACAAGGGTAGAGGAAAATTTCTTCCTCTCTAACATTATGACCAAAGTTTGTATCTGAAGCCTTCTTAATATGTCATGAAGTAAAATTGCAATGTTTTTCATTCATTAAATGCAACATAAATTTTTGAAATTAAAAAAAAATTATGGATAAGCATATTAGCAGTTTTATCACTGAAACAAAGGTATTTTATTTAGGTAAAGAAAATGAACTTCTTTTGCTGAGAATATATTCACTGTTGCTCATTAAAATCTCTTAGATTGACAACAAGCTCAGAACAAGTAGACACAAATCACTTTACAGGATTAGGGTAAGCAGTTAGTAAAATTAATTGTCAGAAATGACTTGGGAGGGATCTGCAAAATAAGAAAACCTGCATTAAGATCAATTATAAAAATGGCCAAGTAAGTAAAACTTACAAAGGTCAGGGCTCGGGCTTATCACAAATAAGAATCTATATCAGAATTTGGGAGTTAGAATTTCTCAGTGAACCCATAATTTCAAAATGTCAAATTGGAAATTTTTGCTACAAAATAAGCTCCTCTGGAGAAGGGACTATGAATTATAATGTCTTTTTGTTAATTATTATTATTATTTTTTACTATTACTTTCACTATTTCCATACAGCAAGCACTCAATAAGTGTTCGTTGAATAAGTAGTGAAGTCTCTCCTTGGCATCAACTGTTGCCCTAGAAATGTTTTGGTTTTCCTTTTAGAAATTCTATTTTTTTCCTGAGGCATTTGTATTCCTGATGTGCTCATTTAAACAAGGCTGAAGATTACAAGTTACTAGAGAAATGTGCATCTACTTCACGTTGTTATCTTACCTAATGCAGTTTAGGAGAGATATTCCAGGAAGTCTCTTTTCATCCACATGTTTTCATTATCTTTCAAGATAAAAGGAATGAGATTAACCAAGAGAAATGAAAAATATCAGTGTATACAATGTATATATGTATGACATATGTAAACAACGAACCAAGCCCAATCAGAATGCCACCCAAGCAGGAATGTTCCCTAGAATAAGGTCCTAGACTTTTCCAGATACTTTTCTGGAGTCCTCAGAGTCCTTCTCTCAGTCTTTCTTTCTCTTCTTAAATCCCCACTTCCCGATTTCCAGTGATCTAAGATTTCATACTTCCTATCCACTCACCCCACCAACCCCCAAGTATAACCAGTATTTTCCACTGGGAACTTCTACTATTTAGTAAGTGTTGCCGTTTTAATAGAAAAGAGGTTTACTTACCAAATATATTGTGAATATATCTCCATGTGAAACAAACCATATAAAGTGAATTATCAGCTAAAAATTCTTCTCTGAGGTAATTTGAAACCAAAGTCAGATTTGGCCGAATTGCAGAAGATCCAGTTTTCTTTAACCTAAAAATATGTAGCAGTTGAATTCCACAGAAGGATTTGGCAATGCAGTAATATGTTTCTAACCAGGGCCTAATTTCTTGCTATTACCAGTGGTTTCTGGTCAAAGTATTACAGTCAGCACATTGTAAAGACATTTGGAAGAGTTGCTTACTTAGTGCCAAACTGGAATTGAAATTTCATTCCTGGTAGCCCTTCTGCACATATCTCTAAGGGCATCCTAGTTCTGATACTGTGATAAACACAAAGGAGGAATCAGAGTAGGAAAGCAATCTGTATTCGTGGTTTGTTTTCAATCTGGCTTTCTCTACTTGAGCGGACAAACCAACATACAATCAGAATGAACGCTGCCCAGAGAGGGGAGTGAAATTTAAGATATCATACAGTGCAGCAAACTCAAAAATGTAACATTTGCAAACCATTTTTAAAGCCTATAATTTGTGCTAGGATGATTCAGTGATGGGCTTTTCACACGGCTGAGCCTGGATGTTAGACCAGGATTCAGCCCTTCCCTTCAGTTTCTCAAGGCCTCCAAAGGCTAGTCGGCTGCACAAGGGCTCCATGTATTTCTTTTTTAAAGCACTTAAGGCTTAGGAGCCTATTAGGAGCCCAGCATTGTGCTGGACTCTAGGAATGCCAAGATGAGTAAGCCATGGTTCCTGGCCCCTAGACTGCTTGGATTCAAATCTGGGTACGAATACTTGCCCATGATTTGACCTTGAGCAAGTTATTCAATCACTTGAAGCCTCAGTTTCCAGATCTTTAAAACACAAAGAAAAAGAATACCTACTTTTTAGGAGCGGTTGCATGATGGAATGAGAGATGCAGATCAAGTGTTTGGCCCAGCACCTGCCCCATAGTGAGTACCCAGTGTGTGTCATGCATTATTATAGGGGCCAATTCTACACTTGATACACAGTACTATAGTCTTTAATCCCAGAAAATACTATTACACAAAATGGGCAGCACTGCAGATTTTTTAAATTATTATTTTTAATTATGTCTCTTTAAATATAGAAAACAAAATGTGTATAGACTATCTGTGATGACTAAACTCATTTTTCTTTTAACAGCCCATTCTGTTAAAGCTATCCTAATGATCATACTCTGCTCATCGCTGAATTGGTTGTACAGTGAATCTAAATCTGTGGGTTATAATTTTGAAAATCACAGCTCAAATAAAATTGCTTTTATTGATCTTTTTTAAAAGAAAGCAGCATCATATAATTTTAATTTTCTGCAATAGCCTTAGTAACCTAGAGTTTAACAATGTCACATGACATCTTTTAAAACTTAAAGATCTATTGATTTGTTCACTTGCTCTTTTACTATAAGAAAACAAAGACAAACTGCTAGTAAATTTCAGCTGAAGACGCTGAAAGACTGGCTAAAACATGCAGATATCAATTCTTTCTATATTTTCTAAATATGTGATGTTAAGTTGTCATACCCTCATCATTTGGCCATATTTAAAAATAACTTATCTTTATTACAGAACATTACATATTTTTGGAGGGATAAAACCTAGAGGTGTAAGTGTTAAAGGAAATTTGAAAAAGTTAGGAAATGATGTGGAATCTTGGTATCTAAATGGAACAGTAGCATCTTTGATTCTAGTATCTTTACTTCATTACACCCAACAACACTCTTTTTTTTTTAACTTCTACAAGAAAGAAACAACTGTAGCCCAGCATGAGATTATGCAATGGGGACCAAAATGTATGACTTGGTTTGGAAACCTTTGTTTACTCCCTTTAGCTGAGTACCACCACGTGCATCTAAACAGGTTTTAAATGAAAATGACCTGTTTTAACATACTGATCAATCATTTTAGCATCCAAAACAATTCATGGTTGGTACCATGAATACACATTTGTGATGATAATACTTTTTCTTAAATGTTTTATTAAACTTTTTATTTAACAATATTTATAAAATACTTTAGTAAAGTGTGTTTAATTTTTTATTAAATGTTATTCCCTTGTGAGCTTAAATGGCCAAACTTATTAAAGAATTAAATGAGATTTCTATGTAGATCTATAGTTCTTAATCTAGATGATTCAACTGATAATTTAATATCTAAAACAGAATATAAAAAATATGCATGAGCTATGTATATAAAACACATAAACAAATTATACAACACAAAAGCAAAGAGCATAGTAATCACCCAACACTGAATACAGCATTAGATAACACTTTATAAATCTGTAGCACTCAAAGTCTGCATATAGTTAGAGATTTGAGGAATTCTATAATTCAGAGAATGGTGAGTTGGCATTGATTCTATAGGACCAAAGAAACATAAATCTGCCCCTGATAATGATTTGCCTAAAAAATTGGGGCCTAGGAAACCATCCCATTTCCTTATCTCTTTTATACAAGATCATGGGTTTTTGTAGAAATGGATCTCATTAAGTGTCTAGAAAATTCATGAAATTTTAAAAAACTTTCTTTTACAATTTCATCAGAGAATAAACACTTCTAAGAAGGAGGTTTGCAGATTTCATTTTAAGCATTCTGCTAGAAGAAAGAAAGACTAAAGTCAACTCCACCCTGAATATTTGTACTAACATTCTTTAGGGACTGGCCAAAATCAACATCATGTTCCTGGATTGGTGGACTTGTTTTGTGACCCATCAATTGCCCTTGCATCTGGGTTGGCTGCTAATCTAGCTAGTTATTCTCAGAAAAGAATGAACTTATGATTTCTGACATAACTTTTATTTTGATTCAGAAACTATGAAAAAAAAGTGTGATGTAATTAGATCTCTTTGCAACAGTTACTTTTGTTACACAAAACATATTTTTAGCACATTAGATAAATGTTATTGGGTCGACAGCAATAATCACAACATATACAAAGTATATCCATTTCCTGTATGTAACAAGCAATCATCAGAAGAAGCCATGTTGTGTTTATCATGAGACTCAAACAATTTTCATCCTCATGGCATCATTTATATTTTCCCAGGTTAATTTTGTACTGATGCAATTTTGTTTACTGTTTATGTTCACTTCCCAAGAGTATCCTTTAAACCTTTGCATTGTTCCAGATAGGCAATGCCTGTAACATATCTAAATGAAAGATCTAAATCAGAAAATGGAATTTTTCTGAGTTTTTAGATGCATCTTTAATTTTTCACTATCTTGATTCTTTTGTCTCCGCTCTATTTCAGACCATGTTGACATATCTCCAAAACAACATTTCAAAAAAATTTTGTGTAATTAAAAAAAAAAATGGTGGTTTACATGCCTACTTAAAAATTTAGTTGAGTAAACTTTCTTCTTAACCGATTTAATTTCCAAACGAACATATCTAATAGTGAATATCTCTTTGAGAATTCATATGATGTTTCCAACATTCAACATTTTTGAAAAATTGTGATGAAAATAATTATATTGCCATCAAATACAAACACAATACTAAAGTTTCAACTAGTTTTCAAAACTAAAGTTTCACAATAATAAATTTCACAATACTGAAATTCAATACAATACTAAGTTCTAAAATAAGGTTTCAATTTTAATATAACTCATAGTGATATCAAATAAGACAGCCTCTATGGGTTTCAATACTTCAGAGAACGGCAGACTCGTTGTGAAGACAGAATAACATGATTTTTTTTTCTGATTAAAACAACATGAAGAAATTACACAATCTGTATTTGTTAGTATGACTAATACATATAGCAATAGAGAGAAATCAGCTTCTTGCTCTTTATGCAGATTTGGTTTGTATAATGTATCAGTTAAGGTGCTTCCAGCTCTAAGTAATACAAAATTAACAGAGGCCTAAAGCTTCACTACTAAAAGTGAAACCCTGGACCAGCAGGATCAGTCTCGCCTGGGAGCATGCAGACTTACTGAACTATAATCTTAAATTTAACAAGATTCCCAAGTGAATCAGATGCACATTATAATTTGAGAATCACTGGCTTAATCAACACAATATTTCATTATTTCACAGAACTGGAAGGTAGGTTCCAGCTTCCCAGGCAGCATCTCTCTAATTTTCTTAGCTTCTTACTCATGTTCCCAAGAAGGCTGCCACAGCCCTGGACATCATGCCTTCACATGACCTTGTTGAAACACAGGAAGGGCGGTGTCTCTTTTTGACAGGGAGGAATATCTTTCACAAAAGCCCCCAAGACAAACCTCTTGGGTGTTTTTGGCCCCTGCCTGGTGATTCCATTAACAGGAGGGATGCAACTGTCAAGACTGGCTAAGACTTATCAACATTCACTCTGGGGCTAAAGCAGGGTTAGCTTTCCTGGGCTCATGATCACACTGGGGCTCTTCCACTGAGAAAGGAGTGGGTGGGGAAAGTAGGGTGACAAATGGGCATCCACAGTGAGCACCAAAACTATTTTGCTTCTTCTGGTTCTTTATCCAAGAGAGACACACCATGAGATTTACAAATGATACCACAGGAATCCATTTCTATGATAATGATAGTAATTTGAATGTCAAATAAAAATCTTTTCTTAAGACTTATAATAATGCATTGTCTCTTTGATCTTTCTATAAAAACAATGTGATACACAGGTGTGAATGTACAGAAGTGGGTTTTTTTGCACTGTTATGCCTGTTACACATTGGTACTTATAGATTGAACAAATAAGACTAAATATTCTCTCAAATTTAATTTGAAGACAGGACACAATGAGAAACACAGCAGGACATTTATGTTGAGTAAGTTCCATTTTCAAAGCATTTTAAAGGTCCTAAAACAAACAGTTTGACATAGCTCATTTTTTAAAAATTTTTAAAATTTTTTATTTTTGAACATCTTTACTGGAGTGTAATTGCTTTACATTGTTGTATTAGTTTCTGCTGTATAACAAAGTGAATCAGCTATACATATACATATATCCCCATATCCCCTCCCTCTTGCATCTCCCTCCCACCCTCCCTATCACAGTCCTTTAGGTGGTCACAAAGCACCGAGGAGCTGATCTCCCTGTGCTATGTGGCTGCTTCCCACTAGCTATCTATTCTACATTTGGTAGTGTATATATGTCAATGCCACTCTCTCACTTCATCCCAGCTTGCCCTTCCTCCTCCCCGTGTCCTCAAGTCCATTCTCTACATCTGCGTCTTTATCCCTGTCCTGCCCCTAGGTTCTACAGAACCTTTTTTTTTTTTAGATTCCATACATATGTGTAGGCATACAGTATTTGTTTTTCTCTTTCTGACTTACTTCACTCTGTATGACAGACTCTAGGTCCATCCACCTCATTACCAATAACTCAATTTCATTTCGTTTATGGCTGAGTAATATTCCACTGTATATATGTGCCACATCTTCTTTATCCATTCATCTGTTGATGGACACTTAGGTTGCTTCCATGTCCTGGCTATTGTAAATAGAGCTGCAATGAAAATTGTGGTACATGACTCTTTTTGAATTATGGTTGTCTCAGGGTATATGCCCAGTAGTGCCCAGTAGTGGGATTGCTGGGTCATATGGTAGTTCTATTTTTAGTCTTTTAAGGAACCTCCATACTGTTCTCCATAGTGGCTGTATCAATATACATTCCCACCAACAGTGCAAGAGGGTTCCCTTTTCTCCACACCCTCTCCAGCATTTATTCTTTGTAGATTTTGTGATGATGGCCATTCTGACTAGTGTGAGATGATACCTCATTGTAGTTTTGATTTGCATTTCTCTAATGATTAGTGATGTTGAGCATCTTTTCATGTGTTTATTGGCAATCTGTATATCTTCATTGGAGAAATATCTATTTAGGTCTTCTGCCCATTTTTGGATTGGGTTGTTTGTTTTTTTGATATTGAGCTGCTTGTATATTTTGGACATTAATCCTTTGTCACTTGCTACATTTGCAAATATTTTCTCATATTCTGAGAGTTGTCTTTTTGTCTTGTTTATGGTTTCCTGTGCTGTGCAAAAGATTTAAAGTTTCATTAGGTCCCATCTGCTTACTTTTGTTTTTATGTCCATTTCTCTAGGAGGTTGGTCAAAAAGGATCTAGCTGTGATTTATGTCATAGAGTGTTCTGCTTATGTTTTCCTCTAAGAGTTTTACAGTGTCCAGTTTTCCCAGCACCACTTATTGAAGAGGTTGTCTTTTCTCCATTGTATATTCTTGCCTCCTTTATCAAAGATAGGGTGACCATATGTGCGTGGGTTTATCTCTGGCTTTCTATCCTGTTCCATTGATCTATATTTCTGTTTTTGTGCCCATACTGTCTTGATTACTATAGCTTTGTAATACAGTCTGAAGCCAGGGATCCTGATTCCTCCAGCTCTGTTTTTCATTCTCAAGATTGCTTTGGCTATTCGGGGTCTTTTGTGTTTCCATACAAATTGTGAAATTTTTTGTTCTGGTTCTGTGAAAAATGCCAGGGGTAGATTGATAGGGATTACATTGAATCTGTAGATTGCTTTGGGTAGTATAGTCATTTTCACACTGTTGATTCTTCCAATCCAAGAACATAGTATATCCCTCCATCTGTTTGTATCATCTTTAATATCTTTCATCAGTGTCTTATAGTTTTCTGCATACAGGTCTTTTGTCTCCTTAGGTAGGTTTATTCCTAGATATTTTATTTTTTTTGTTGCAATGGTAAATGGGAGTGTTTTCTTGATTTCACTTTCAGATTTTTCATCATTTGTGTATAGGAATGCCAGAGATTCTGTGCATTAATTTTGTATCCTGCTACTTTACCAAATTCATTGATTAGCTCTAGTAGTTTTCTGGTAGCATCTTTAGGATTCTCTATGTATAGTATCATGTCATCTGCAAACAGTGACAGCTTTACTTCTTCTTTTCCAATTTGGATTCCTTTTATTTCCTTTTCTTCTCTGATTACTGTGGCTAAAACTTCCAAAACTATGTTGAATAAGAGTGGTGAGAGTGGGCAACCTTGTCTTGTTCCTGATCTTAGTGGAAATGCTTTCAGTTTTTCACCATTGAGAATGATGGGTTCAATCCCTGGTCAGGCAAATAAGATCCCACATGCTGCACAGTGTGGCAAATAAATAAATAAACAAAATTTTAAAATGACATTTAAGCTAAAATTTATTTATTTAATTTAATTAAATTTTTATTCAGCAGGTTCTTATTAGTCATCCATTTTATACACATCAGTGTATGCGTGTCAATCCCAATATCCCAATTCATCACACTCCCACTCCCATCCCTTGCTGCTTTCTCCCCTTGGTGTCCATATGTTTGTTCTCTACAGCTGTATCTCAATTTCTGCCCTGTAAACTGGTTCATCTGTACCATTTTTCTAGGTTCCACATATATGCATTAATATATGATATTTGTTTTTCTCTTTCTGGCTTACTTCACTCTGTATGACAGTCTCTAGATCCATCCACATCTCTACAAATGACCAAATTTCGTTCCTTTTTATGGCTGAGTAATATTCCATTGTATGTATGTACCACATCTTCTTTATCCATTCGTCTGTCAATGGGCATTTAGGTTGCTTCCATGACCTGGCTATTGTAAATAGTGCTGCAATGAACCTTGGGGTGCATGTGTATTTTTGAATTATGATTTTCTCTGGGTATATGCCCAGTAGTGGGTTTGCTGGGTCATATGGTAATTCTATTTTTAGTTTTTTAAGGAGCCTCCATACTGTTCTCCATAGTGGCTGTATCAATTTACATTCCCACCAACAGTGCAAGAGGGTTCCCTTTTCTCCACATCCTCTCCAGCATTTGTCGTTTGTAGATTTTCTGCTGATGCCCATTTTAACTGGTGTGAGGTGATACCTCATGGTAGTTTTATTTGCATTTCTCTAATAATTAGTGATGTTGAGCAGCTTTTCATGTGTTAAGCTAAAATTTAGGTGGTGAGGTGTGCAGGCTATGCTACCTGTTTTAATGTTTCCTGAGCTAAGAATGTTTTTTATTTTTTTTTACATTTAAATTTTTAAAAAAGAAGAAGATTTCATTACACATGAAAATTATAAAAAATTCTAGTTTTAGTGTCCATAAATAAAGTTTATTTGGACCACAACAATGCTCCTTCATTTAAAGCATTTGCTCTACAGTGGCTGAGTTGAATAGTTGCAGTAGAGACCATATAACCCGAAAGCTTAATTATATTTACTATCTGGCCCTTTATAGAACTTTGCCCGTCCTTGACCTAGAGATGAGCAGAATTCTTCCTTAGGAAGAGGCAGGGGAATGGCATTCTAGGCCAAGGAAGGAACGTGCACAGAAGTTCTTAAATAAAACAGAGCCAAGTAGCAGAAGCACAGTGACAAGTGGGAATACAGAAAGAAACTAAGTAGGAGAGATGGCCAGGGGCCAGTGCATGTAAGGCCTCTTGTCAGTCAAGTGTGACTACCATTAAATACAAGGGGAAGCATATGATGGATTTTAAGTAATGAATTACTCTACTACTTATATTCTATAGAGATCACCCTGGCTTCTATGTGGAAACTTTATTAGAAGAGAGCCACAGAACACAGAACTCCAAATGCAAAGTTATTACTGGCAAAGGTCAGGGAAGAAGTGATTGTGGCTTGGGCAATGAACAGCTGGTTACAAATCCTTGAAGAGAGAATTTCAGAAGTTAAGGGTAAGCAGTTAGACACATCCTGTAGCATTTGTTATTCCTATGACATAAGAATTTGATTGGGAGATCGGTCATCTGGAATAGGGTGGAGGCCAACTCAGGTTTGTGGAACTTATATGGTGAGTTGCCTGTGTTAGGAGTTGCAAACCAGGCATAGGTAGGAGGACCATGTTATACAACATGTGATACTTTAGGGTGGTTAGTCAGGTGTCACCAAAAAGTGGATAAAAATAGAGAAAATATAAGCAGTTATCTATTTATATAATATGCTCTGGACTTTATAAAACTATGACAGGTTACATTTGAAAGTAAGCATTTCTTTCATCATCAAGAAAGAAAGAAACAGAGAGGGGAGAGGGGAGAGAAGAAGGAAGGGAGGAAAGAAGGAAGGAAGGAATAAAAACTACAAATATATCCTCTTCAGAACTCCAGCAAACTTCTTTGCCATGTGCCTGACTTGTTCTTTGATTTTAGTTATGCTTCAAACAACTTTAGATGGCCTCTTCTGCTCAGAGAAATAAATTTAATTATTTTTACCTTCACTCATAGGAAAAAAAGAAAAGTGAAGCTTTATAAATCATTTGCAAAGTGCTATGTAAATTGCATCTTTGGCTCATTTTCCCATTGTGTAGTTGTGAGAATTTCACGGTGAATATGCGCTTATTTGGCATACAGAGCACAGAAATTCTTACACCTTATTGTTGGAAGGACATTGCTTAAAAACTATTTAAGTTATCATAGTCATTCTTGCAATGGAGTCACCCATAGCAGCTTCTCTATCAGCAAAACCTTGCCACAATATATCAGGGCCAACTCCTGAAGTCCCTCTTTAAGGAATGCATAAAAAAACGGAATTGATAATAATAGAACACTCAGCACATCATATAGATGTCTGCTTTTATTGTTGTTAGTACACTGGGCACACAAAGTTAATGGGCAATTCATTTAAAGTTTGGAACTTTCAGCAGAAAGTAAAGGAGGTTAATTGATTTATACTAACACAGATAAAGGGGCTTTTATGCAGTCATTTATTGGTTAAAGCAAATTTGTCTAAGCATGTTTCTAACCAGGAAAGATATTAAACACTTAATGTCAGGGTAAGATTATCTGAACGTGAATTGAGAAGAATGCTTCATATTTCAACGTAATACAGGGTGCATAGTAAAAAGAACACTGGATTAAGAGCCAGGAATCTAGAATTCCCCTCCATAATTTCTTAATTATGAGACTTTGAGAAGGTTCTTTTAAATACGTTGGACCTCAGTTTTTTTTGACAGGAGAATGGGGTAATTTTATTTAGTCTGTTTAAATTACAATGATCTAACGAGCTAAATGAGATAAAGACTGAAAACATACTTTGAAAATTATTTACACACTATTATAAAAAAAATGAACTCATTAAAACAGGCTCCTAGAGTCAATATAGTTACTAATCTACTGCAAGCAAAAAAGTAAAACTATTCTGGGCACAAAGGTCATTGAAATATTTCCACGGGTGTCTGAGGAGGAGCCAGAGGTATATAAATCATCTCCTACCTACGACATCACTGTTTATTCTCATGTTGACTTCGGAATTGGAAAGGTTGCCCCATCTCCAGGTTAAGCTTAGCTCTCAGACATAAGACAGATGAAGCAGGTTATCAGCAACTAGTGTGGGAAGGCCAGCTTATAACTTTCAGTTTACAACAGGATTTTTTCAAAATCCCACTATAAATCTGGACACATGTATTTTGTATAACTTCTATTTTTTTCATATAACTTCTATTTTCAAGCATATATACGGAGTGGGGAAGTGAGGATTAAAAAAGTACCATTTTGTATTTTGTTGTGGTTCTTTGTACCCCACTGGGAGCAAAGGACAGAATAAATGCCAAAACCCAACCTGTATAAAAATCAGGACTTTGGGCCAGAAGCTAAAACACTCTCTTAGGAAAATAAGGAAGAGGAATCACAAATCTTTTCTGAGGTGACCTGGGTTATAAAGAAAACAGAAACCTTCTTCTTAAAAAAAGTAAGAAATAAAATGCTCTCTTTCCAGCCGAGGTTAGAACTGTTTATGACCTTAGAGCTTGGCAGCAATGGAAAAATCATGTCGAGCTTCAATATGTTACTCATGTGGCAGTTTTTCCAAAGGAATAAATGCATATGTGATTCTGATGACCTCACGTGAGATATCAAGGTGTTACATTAGAGCGGAAGAACAGCAAGTCTTAACTGGAAACCTTTCTCCCGCTAAAGATATTGCCTGCACCAAATAAATTACATGGGCTTTCCAAACGTAGAGCTGCCTGCTTTTAACTAAAGCTAGCCTGGCTGTGGGATTTTTGCTGTTTTGACCTCCGACAGCAAAAAAAACAAGGCATGGATATTGACTTTAGAAGAAAGACAGCAGAAAGTATTTTCCAGTGAGATTATCCTCCAGGGATATTAAATAGTAAAGAACCAATGTATATATTTAAGATGCATCTGTAAATAAAAAGTTGCTCTGGGACAAACCAAGTAGATGATTAAGTATTTGAAAAACATAAAGCAGACACATGTAACAGAGTCATTAAATACAATGAAAATTAGGGAGAGTGGAATAACAATAAACTGAAAAAGGCTTGTCTAGCCTAGATACAAACAGTAGCAAAAGTCTGGAAGCATTTATTCTTCATTTGATTAATTTTTACCTCTCAGCACATTTTTAAATGACACTTTTAAAGCCATTTCTTGAGACAAAAGGTAGAATCCTGAAACTCATATTCAGAAAAAATTAGCTTTCCCCAAAAGTCTAAGCATTTAAAAAATTAAAAATAGTTTTGAAAGATAACACAAATATTTAATATATATATTCAAAAAATGTATATCTTTAGAAGATAATACAAATATTTCATATATTTGATATGTACCTTTATGTATAATATATATCCAGAGTATGCTATATAAATATATATGTGTATGTGTGTGTATGTGTGTGTGTGTGTGTGTGTGTGTGTGTGTGTGTGTACACACACAGATTTTGGCCAAAACATAAAAAAGCTGTCATGCACACTTCTATGAGCAGTTGATTAATTGACACAGTTATTCCAACTGACTCAAGTAGCTATCCATGGACATCTCAAATATTTGAATTTTCTCCAACTTGGTCTTTGTGCTGGTAATGCTCAGGGTAATATTCAACATATAGCTTCCTGACTATTGTTGTAATAACAGCAATAAGAAAAAGAGTATTCAACCAGATATGTATTCTTTCAAAGAATATAGATAGCTCTGTTACTAAAAAAAGTCAGTTGAACCACCTTAATACCTGTGGAAAATAGTGACTGGCTTAATTTCAAGAGATATTTTTCAAGGGATAATTCCAAGAGAATAGTTTTCAAGTATTCATATAGTGCTCATGGACTTTATTCACACGTTTCCCCCCTGTTAACTTGTGTTACTATGTGGGAAAAACTATGACTTAACACCCTCTCACTTTGTTTAAAATATCATTTGTTTTAAATTATGAAGGAATAATGTGTTCACTTATACGTTGCACTGCAATTGTTTTTTTGTTTGTTTGGTTTTTGTTTTGTTTTGTTACCAGTTTTAACCAGTGGAAAGAAACCCTGGGGAGCACAACTGAAAGACTCTGCTTTTATTCTCAGTTCTCACATTTTAGCCTTGTGGTCCCTACTCACCTGATGTCTCCCTGCTTTCATTTTTTCCCTCTTACCTCTTGAACTCATATTCTCTCTTCTCTTTCAGGAACTTGTGCGATTGTGCAGCTTCTTACTTTAGTGTTTAGAATCTTTCTCTCTACTGGTTTCTTCCCTTGTGCTCTCCTAAATATGCTTATATGTGTCCTTTGCTGAAAACATACAAACCAACACACGCGTGCAAAAACAAACTAACCAAACTTTTCCTTGATCTTGTCTCCTCATAACCTACCATCCTGTCTCTCTCTATTTTAACAATCTCAAATTCTTTCAAGTCCTCAAAAACTCTATGGTCTCCAAAAATATTTTGGCATTACATGGTAATGCTTAGCATGTTCTTATCCAATGACCCAGAATTCCAGTCCCAGGTTAAATACTCCAGAAAAACTTTCACACTTGGGCAACAGGTGACATATAAGAATTTTTAGAGCTATATTGTTGGTAAAGCAAAATTCTGGAAACAAACCAAATGTCTAATAGATGGATAAAGAAATTTTGATATCTTTTACATTGGACAGCTATATAATAATAAAAGTTAAATGACCTCAGCTGCAAGAATAAACCTGGATGACTCTCAAAACACATTGAATGAAAAAAAAGAAAATCATTAAATAACATATGTAATAAGATTGCATGTATATAAAATTCAGAAACAGACAAAATTTAACAATATATGAACAAAGATATATATGCATATATTAATAATATAAAGCAAGACAAGTAAATAATATACACAAAATTCATAATAGTAATTACATAATATATATTGAATATATTACGTACATTTCTCTATATACATGTATATGTGTACCTTGAAGAAAGGGGGAGGGATACACAAGAACAGAAGCACAAAGTGCATCAAAATGATTGGCAATTTCTATTTCCAGTAGGAGGTGTGGTGATAAGTCCATGAAAGTTATATCTGAATTTTTGCGGGTATGATCTATTTCACAGTTTAAAAACTCTGGTCTCTCTTGTTTCTCTCCCTTTATACTTCTCAGCCAGTTCTTTCCATTTTCTTATGCCCCCCACCAAGGTTTGCTGGCTAACTCCAACTCAACTGAGTCTCATTTTAGTTGTCTCTTCCAAAGGAGGCCTTCCTTGATCTAAAATAGGTCAGCTCATTTATTATATTAGCTCATATCACCTTGTCCTTAGCCTTTCTTAACACTCAGCTTACTTATTAAATACCTGCTTACTCCTCTGGGCTCTAAACTCCATTAAGAAACATAGTACTTAGCATGAAACCTGACACAAAATGGATGATCAATAAATATTTCTTGAGTTGAATTATTCTCTTTTGGAGTAAACTTCTTATAAGAGCAGTTTATAATCATCATTCAAGTTTCTCAGGTCAAATTTATTCTTCATTACTCTTGAATATGACTACTGTCTTAACAAATCTGCTGTATTTGCTTTCAGGGAGGTCACCAGTGATTTCATAATAGCTTTTAGTTAGTGTAAGTCCTTAACCAACTTGACCTCTCTGGATATTTGATACTCCTAAAGAGAGCATTCAGTAATTTGCTTAACATTTACTGAATGTTTTGTATGTGTCAGAAAATGTGAAAATGCTTCCCTTAGATTCCATGACACTGCTCTCACCTGCTTCTCCCCATTTTTCTTCCCTTCCTCCTTGAGCTCTGCTTGCTCTCTTGTTTTCAAGAGCTGTTCTCAGTGCTTGTCTCTACCTGTTCTATCCGCTATTCTCACTGATGATTCTCCCTTAGTTCAGCTCATCAGCATCTCTTAAACTATTACAACGTCCTCCTTACTGTTCCTTGCCTCTAATTACTCCCACGCCAAGGCACCTTTCACACCTACCTGTCTTTAAAAAAATCCACTGTTGTTCCCTGCTTTAAATTTTGTAATTCCCTCTTACTGGTCACAGGATACAGCTTAAATTCATGCCCAAACTACAAGGCCTTTCACAATACCTGATGGGCTTGCTCTGCAGCCTCATCTTCAGGAGCTCCCCATTGTACCCAACACTCCAACCACCCCAAATTATGTGAATTTTTTAACACGTCCTATACTTACTCACATGGGGGACTCTGCTCATGTTTCACTTTATGCCGAAAAGTCGCTTTTACTCTGCTTCTTTATTTAGAAAATTCCAACATCAATGATCCTAAATTGGGGGAGTGGGGCTGGGGGGAGGAAGGGTGTCAAGAAACAATTTGAAAACCTAATTTAAAAAGGATATTGCGGGCTTCCCTGGTGGCGCAGTGGTTGAGAGTCTGCCTGCCAATGCAGGGGACGTGGGTTCATGCCCCGGTCCAGGAAGATCCCACATGACACAGAGCGGCTGGGCCCGTCAGCCATGGCCGCTGAGCCTGCGCGTCCGGAGCCTGCGCGTCCGGAGCCTGTGCTCCGCAACGGGAGAGGCCACAACAGTGAGAGGCCCGCGTACAGCAAAAAAAAAAAAAAAAAAGATATTGCACGTTTTGTCAGTTAAATTCATACCAGCACACACAACTTTACATAGAATTTCATGGAATTTGCTCTGCCTTATCCATTTTTCATGAATGCAAATGAGTCAAATGAGTTGAATGTGAAAATACTATGTAAATGTGAGGCGCTCTTCCTCCTTCCACTGGAGAGAACTCTTGTTATGCACTTGATTACCTATATATAGAACCCAAGCTAAATGGTTCCCAAGGAATTTTGAGTAAATGGGCAATGTTATCAGGTTGATCATGTTTTAAAAACAGATAATATAGTCTCTCTGCAGGTCTGTAGTGTATTAATCAGTTAGCCATTTCATGAAATGATACATTCCCTAAAGTCAAATTAGAGAGAGTATCAGAGAGTGCTTGGAGTAGTGAAGGTCAGAAGATAATCACCTGAGGAAAACAATAATGCGTGAGATACTGGAAGCTAGCAGGTGAAGACCCTAGCCTCTTGTTCAACAATTAACCATTCTACAAACATGTATCATGCATTACCCCATGTTAGGCATTGTTTTAGACACTAGGATACACAGAATAATTAAAATGGTCTCTAATTTTGAGGTTTTATTATCTGCAAGATTACAGCATTCTTTACATCGGGTTTCCCATGAGTTACATTCAGTGAATGACTTATTCCTCACACCTGCACATACATGCTAATGTGCGTTTAAAGGAGACAGGCTGGGGCTACATACAGTCTGAGTTGGAACATCAGCATCGTCAACTCTGGTTACATTGATGACTTTGAAATGCAAAGAGGACACCACAGACATGCTAGCATAGAGCTGATAAAACCTTCCAGGAAACAACAAATATTTTTTTTAACAAAAGCATGGCATGAAATAATCAATCTTACTCATATTCACAAGCTACTAATTATGATTTTGCTGCATCTCATGAGGTCTCTAAAAGCCGATTAATTGGGCAGAAGGAAACACTGGCTGGCTTTAAGTGAAGGCACTTAGCAGTCTGAGCTGCGTGGGCAGTCCCTACTTTCTGAGGTATTCCATAGCAGCAGTTTACAGACATCCTCACCCCTAAAATGCTGAGCACATTTTGGAAGAAATGTGTTCATCACTGAGCAATTAAACCACAGAATATTTTACTACATCTAAGAAGAAAAATGTGTTCACTGAAACTGAAGCTTAAAATATATAGTCTTTTAAGCTAGATTTCACAGTTTTGATACTTTGCATAACAAAACAAAGCAATTACATGTGCATAAACACTTTAAAAGTAAGGTTAGAAAAAAAATAAAAGGATTATGAAACAGTAGCTAAAAATCGGATGTGGCCTTCTTGTTAAGCAATTTTGAGATGTTCATTTGCTTTGTATTAAATGCAACTCCAAATTTCTGAAAGTCTCTTTTTGTATTTTATTATTTCCTAGAAGTTAAAAGCAACAACCAGCTTCACACAAAATCTCTATGCATATTGAATATGCTCAGAACAGGAAAAAATATATATCTGTGGTCTCTCATCATTATTTTCAGCCACACCTACCTCCACAAAGGAAATGTGAGTTGGGTATGAGAGAGCGTGTAGCCATAAAATCAAAAAACTAACTTCCCAGGGTGATTTTTTTTTTTTTTTCAAAATCATAGGAAATATCCTTTGGACAGTATTATACCTAAGCTTTTCTGAAGGACAACAAATATAGTCTAGTTTCAGTTGTTACATATATCAGCATTAAAAAGCAGGTGAAAGGAAGAAACAAGTAAAACAGATTAATATTTTAAATCACTATGAAGTCTTCGATTTTACAAAATATGTGATGTTCACTCACTTAACTTTTACCGTCTTAAGAATTATGGGATTTTAATCTCAATTTTACCAGTGAGGAAAGTAGGCAGGCCTTGAGGGAACTGAGCAAGTAGCTTAAGGTAAAATATTTTACAAGTGTTAGAATTAGGGTTTTACTATGTAAAGTCCAGGACTCTAACCCATTTAACATGGTGACTAAAAATCTCATCAAGAATGGGAAAAATATCAATCCTTAAAAAAAAAAAAAGTAAAAATGAACAATCCATGAGGACAAATCACCTAAAGTAATTTGCAAGAATGATACCCTATATGTTATCCTCTAAGTCTCCTGTAGCATGATATTGTTCTGAATAGGTCTCAATAAATACAAATCAATAAATAAAGAACAGATCTTCCTAACACTTTCCAATAGAATGTAAATTAATGGGGAAGTGAAAAACTAAATTTAGCAAGATTTTGTCATCCCCTTCAGTAACATTAAACCAAAGATAATGACTCAATTTGATCATCTAGCAAGTAGTTCTCTTACCTAAGAGACACATGGTCTAAAGCAGTACCTCTTAATACACATGCCAGAGGTCTGAGACCCAGGGGAGCTTTCAACCTGCTAGGTTAGCCCACAGCTGCTGCACAGCCATTCCTATCTAGTCCACTGCTGCTGGGACTCAGGCAGTTTGCACCCCCCCAAAGTCTAGTATTTGAGAAAGGAATCAGGAGTTCATCCATCAGTGATGTTTGTGCACATATTCTATCTCCTTCCTTTCCTTTAGCTGCCTTCAGGTCACCAAAATAAGCAAACTTAGTTATGGACATTCAGCCTAAATTATGATAGACAGTTCATAAGGGTCATAAGCAAGTTTTCTGATAAGCTCTGAAAGAATGTTAAAAGAAGATGCATAAATTGGACAGTAGATTTGCAGGTAGAATTAAATCTAGTTATCCAGTTTTTTTTTTTTTTTAATGCACTGTAGACTTATAAAGAGTACATTTAGAGGCTAAACCAAGAGTTCAGCAGGAAAAAAAAGATTTGAAGACATTTAGTAAAGTAGAATTCAGCCTTTAGCAGTGGTGGTCACATGGTTGATATCAGATAATATTTGTTGAATGACCTGGGAAAACAATTTCAGGATAGTTTGAACAATTATGAGAACAATGCTGATGAATTACTTCAATTTAATCCATCATACATTTACTGAGTGTACGTCAATCAACATATACTGTGCATGATGAAAATTCAAAGTTAGATAAAAGATAGTAAATTTTCCAAGGAAACTACATCTGGTGTTTTCATTTCTTTGTTATGGGATGAGTTTCAGTCACAACTGTAAGAAAATACTAGCAGATAGTGGGAAGAAACCTGATATTCTGAGACTTAGAGGAAGAGGTAACTAGAGAAATTAAGGTATCTGTTTTTTAAAAAATATATGCATATTATTCATTATATATTATATAATATGTGGTAATATGCATGATAATTTAAAATTATTTAACATATTTAATCTTTGAAAGTTATTTTTACAAAATATTTTTGCTGTTAGACAATGGGATTTTAAGCAAAATTATAGCAGAGCAGTGATTTGAAAAAATACACATTTTCAGATAAAATAGCATGTTAGAAAAATACAAGTCAACATATAAAAATCTGTACTATTGATTTCTTGCGATAATTTTTACAGAGAATGACCATATCATATTTCTGATTACAACTATTATTCTCTTTGAGCCCTCACTAAAATGCTTTTACATGTGAGATGTGTTAAAACCCTATTAAAGAAGTTAGTTAACTATAGATAATCCATTGGCTAAGTCAGGCTTCTATCAGCAGACTAAAGTGGTAGCTGCTGGAAATAGGGTTGTAGATTGAATCTATTCAAGAGACTGTTCCCTATTGACTGATGCTTAGAGAACTTGATCATTTAGTTGTAATTTAGAAACTATAGTTAGTGTCCCAAAACTCTACTTGAAATTTCTTTTTCACAAGGGAGCCAAACTGTTACTTCCTCATAACTGCCCTGCAATTTTCAGGGATTACTCTAAGTGTGAATTGTCAAGTGCTCCTTCCAGCTGCCTCCTGTCAGGCTATAATCCCATACTGAGCCTTGTCAGAGGTCACTGAGCTCTTGACTAATGCATTTCATTAGAGGAGGAAAGCAGAATGTCTCCAGCACACAAATGGCAGGAGACATACAGCAGGACCGGGCACTACTTTAAAAAAAACACACTAAACTTTAAATCCATGAAACTTTAAAAAGTCTCTTTCAGTATATATTCAATTATTCAGAACAAAAGTTAGTATATCAGATGTTTATAATCATGTGGCATTATTTTTGCAATTAAAACTTTCAAGCTATTAACAGTGATGGATGAATCATTGATAAGAAAAATACTTATACCAACAAATCTGTTCCTTTTTCATAGCTGCTCCGTAAATCAATTTTTAGGATATTTAAATTTTCACTTTTCCCTGATAGTTAATATATTGTTACATTTATTTAAACCCTTGAAATCCTTTATATTGAAATCTACTTTCAGTGAAGGTGGAAATCTGCAAATATAGTGGTAAAATTTAAATTTCAAAAAATCTATCTTGTGGAATTCTTTGATACATGAACATTTGGTTCCCTCAATAAGATATAATTAGGAAGAAAGTGTGTCCACCATAAGTGTAATAGTTGTTTTAAGAATTTCTCTTTAAGCACACCACTAAATATTGTTCTCTGTTTGGTCTTACGTTTCTGCTATTATTTTTGAGATTTAGCCTTATAAGAAGAATCTTGAAAGACTATTCTTTAGTTAGAAAGATACTAATGGGGACTTCCCTGGTGGTGCAGTGGTTAAGAATCTGCCTGCCAATGCAGGGGACACAGGTTTGATCCCTGGTCCGGGAAGATCTCACATGCCGCGGAGCAACTAAGCCCATGCACCACAACTACTGAGCTGGCACTCTACAGCCCACGAGCCACAGCTACTGAAGCCCACGCGCCTAGAGCCCGAGCTCCGCAACAACAGAAGCCACTGCAACAAGAAGCCCGCGCACCGCAACGGACAGTAGCCCCCCACTTGCCGCAGAGAAAGCCCGCGTGCAGCAACAAAGACCCAACGCAGCCAAAAAAAAAAAAAAAAAAGAATACTAATGTTCATTATGAAACATGCTAGGAAATACTCTTTTGTTACTTCCATTGCCAAATTTAAATAATCTTAACAGAAAGTAGGAAAAAAAATGAGCCTATGAAACCATTTTACGTTGAATAAGCTAAAAGAAGATTTATTCGTACATAAGGACCAATTATTTTTGGAAAAATATCAAAACTTTTAATCACACCTGTTTAGACTGCAAAACTAAGCTACATCATCAAGAACTGTAAAAGGAAATAACCTGTATCTGACTATCATCCTCTCCATTTACAAATAGGCTTATCACTTTGAGAAAATCTTTCCTTTAGGAGACGGTTTACTGTAAATGTCACTTAAAAGTGTCATTTAAAAAGAAAAAAGATAAATACATCAAAATGTGTTGCAAAATGTTATGTATTTAAAAGTTAATGTTTTGCTTGCCCACCTGAAATGACTAGAGTCTGCATTTTTTCCTTGAATTAACTAACTGATTCCATATCTGTCACAAGGAGATATCTTTATAGGGAAACTAGAGTGATGCATCTGTTCCCTTATTTGTTTTTTAGGCTAAATATGCAAAATAAATTGTTTAGAGCAACAATGCCTTTGGTATGCTTTTACCACTTCTATGTTATTATTTTATTCTCCATTTTCTCTGAAAAATGGAAATATATATTATATACACATATGTATATATATACACACATATATACTGTGTGTGTGTGTGTATATATATATATATATATATCTCCTTATTCAGAGGCTAGGGGCCAAATTAAAAACTCATAAACATCATGATTAAAATGTACTATGGTAAAATTAGTAAAAATTGTGGCACAGTCTCACTAATATTAATACATTCTGGTCAAAGAAACCCTAAAGTGTGCAATTATTTCTCAATCATAGTTTAAAAAGTCGTTCATGAAATCAGAGCTTAAGTAATATCCACTGGTTTCTCACAATTACTTAAGGCTTTTTCTGGTTTAGAGAAGGTCATAAGCTGATGTCATTCAGTTTTCCTAAAGACATTCTCTTTCCAAAATGTTTTAGATACCCAGAGAATTATTTCATGCCATTTTGATATAGTATCATAATTTCTTTCTCACCATAGTTTGTAGTCACCTGCTGGACCTCCATGGCGGTGGAACTGAATAACGTTTTATTCTAAAATCCCAAGGCTTCATATTAGCGATAAGGAGTAAGCTCTTCTCAACAGAGGGCTCATGGGACTGGAATTTAATTAAAGTTCTTCTAGTGGTCTGAAACGTTCTCAGTTTTCCTTCTTTCACCTATATCTGGGAATTAGTTTAAAATTAAAAATTTCTTTCAAGGAAATGTTTTAATATTCAACATCACATTGGAAAATGAATTATGTTCATACTTAATATAGATGAAGTACTGGAAATATAGACTGTGAAATGTAATGTAGTATTAAAATACTAAAAGAAATGACTATGTTACAATATATTTGTATACAGGTATTAGACTGTAGACTTTCCAGTTCATATCAGTTGCAGTACAAGAAATGCCTGAATTTGTAGCAAGGTGGGTACCAATTCCAACTGAGACTCATTCTCACTGAAATAACCCAGAGCAATGGTTTCTTAAATATTCCAAATATAAAATGGCAATTTTATATTATTAAATTCAAATAGAAAGATTGTAGTCTTGGAGATTCCATTTTCAATCTTCTTAGTAGATTAATACATTTTATGGTATAAGCAAATGAGGGATCAGAAAAACATGTACTGTGAAGGATGAAGAATTAGAGATATTTTACCAGGGGCAAGGAAGACTTGAAGGCCAGCAATGCAGGCACTAAAGTGTTTTTCATCATTTGAATGACTTATGTAGAAAAGATGGTATATCCTTTGTATTGTACCAACATGCAGAAATAGTAATAATGGGTAGAAGTCAGAGAAATAGACATTTTTATTCAATTAGAAATATCAGAATTGGAACTTCCCTGGTGATGCAGTGGTTAAGAATTCGCCTGCCAATGCAGGGGAGATAGGTTTGATCCCTGGTCCAGGGGGATCCCACATGCCGCAGACCAACTAAGCCCATGTGCTACAATTACTGAGCCTGCGCTCTAGAGCCTGCGAGCCACAACTACTGGGCCTGTGTGCCACTGAAGCCCATGCGCCTAGAGCCCGTGCTCCGCAACAGAAGAAGCCAGTGCAATGAGAAGCCCGTGCAACGCAACGAAGAGTAGCCCCCGCTCGGTGCACCTAGAGGAAGCCTGCGCGCAGCAACAAAGACCCAATGCAGCCAAAAATAAATAAATAAATAATAATAATAAAGAAATATCAGAATTGACCAACATGGAGAAAGGTAATCTCAAAAAGTAACAAAGATCTCTGTAATGGTTTAAGGAAACTGGGTGGTAATGAATCAAGAATCTATGGAGATTTCTGCAATGGGAGAGAGCTAGGAAAATACAGCCTCTAGGACTTCTTTTAACCCTAAAATTCTTTGCTTCTATGTTTAGATACACAATGAAATAATGCAAACAAACTTGCAACTGTGAAGTGAAAAAAAAAAAACCCCAAAACTCTGGAGACTGGTTCTGTGTCTATCTTGTACTAGAAGTTTGAATTGAAAATCTGAAGTATAATAAGAATAAAGAAAAACCTTTTATAAGAAATTTTAAAATAATAAATTGGAAATGAGCATATATATTTGACTTTTAAGAATATCGCTTGCTGGTATTCCTTTTGTTCCTCCTTGCTTCTCTTCCTTTTGTTTATCCAGGCTGGAACAGGGAAAATACAAGTGAGACTGGAACATTTTCTTATACCAGTAAGCGGAAAGTGCTTCATAGATAATGAGGACATGTTAAAGGATACAGAAACCAGCTTGAAAGGGGCTACCAGTGACCAAATCTCTGAAGATTTGAATATCAAAATAATTGATAGAAATAGGTTATAACACATTGACCATCCTCCCTCCAAAAGAATAAACCCTGAGACCGTATTGTTATAAATAGAGATGGACTAATTGAACTTTTGTTGAGGAATGGAATATTGACATCATGTGTACAAAATACTAATTAATTATAAATGGCAAAAGGTTAACTTTGCAGTGGAGAAATCTACCTCAATCAAGTGATCAAAATGAATATCATCAGCATGGAACTAGCTGAAATTGTATACCACCTAATAGGATGCAATGAGAAGATCCAGTGACCTGTCAATTATGCAAAACTGGAATCTAATCACTGGAAAACATTACACAAACCCAATTTGAGAGACACTTCAACAAAATAAATTGCTTGTAATCTTCCAAAGTATCATGATCATGAAAGTTGGGGAACTGTTCTGTAATGAAAAAACTAAAGTGAAATGACAAGCAACTATAACACATGATTCTGAATTGGATTCTTGCGCTATGACGGACATTGTTGAAATAACTGGTAAAATTTGAACGAGGTCTGAGGATTAAATGGTAACAATGTACCAGCGTTAATTTTCTGATTATGATGCTTGTATTGTGGTTATGTAGGATAATGCTGGTAATGAATATACACTAAAGCGTTTGAGGGTGATAAGGTAGCATGTTGGAACCGTACACTTGAACAGTTCAGAAAAAAATATTCCCCAGTGCTATGTACTTTCAACTTTTCTGTATGTTTGTGATTGTTCACAATAATATATATATATATATGAAATTTCTATAATCATATTATTACAATCTATCTTCTTCCTCTCCCGTTGCGGAGCACAGGCTCCGGACGTGCAGGCTCAGCAGCCATGGCTCACGGGCCCAGCCGTCCCGCGGCATGTGGGATTCTCCCGGACCGGGGCACGAACCCGTGTCCCCTGCATCAGCAGGCAGACTCTCAACCACCGGGCCACCAGGGAAGCCCTACAATCTATCTTCTTTTGGCTCAATATGTATAAGGGTTGCTATCCGTTAAAGTTACATCATAATAGCATAGATTTATTTGTAATTAGTGATCTTTCCATTTTGAAAGTTTTCCAGTCAAAGAGACTTTGGATAGAGCAGGGAACACTTGGGCCTTAGAGTGTTCCTGTGGTATAATACAAACTACACCTAACTAGATTGTTAATCTCAAGCATATCAATTAGCCTCTGTGCATAAATTTTTCCATCTTTTAAATGGAGCTAACACTACCAATCTAGCCAGGCTCTTGTAGGTATTAAATGAATCAACCCACCAAAGAGCCCCGGTGTAATCTGTAACATAGAGTTGATATCCACCCATCCATTCCATTCTTTCACCAAATCTTTACTGAATAATGTTTGAGTTCCTGGCATAAATTATGCACTGGGACTACAAAGATAAATAAGATACATCTGTATCCTCAAGAAGTTCATAATCTAGTGGGTAAAACACACAGCTTATGAAAACAGTCACATTTAGCAATCACCAAGGACTTACTGTGTACTAGAACATGTCCTAAGCATTTTATACATATAACTTATTTCATCCTTACAATGAACCACCGAGGTAGGTCCCATTATTGTGTACACTTTACAGGTCTTGAACTTTTCTACCTATACATACTCACATACTGATTTCTAATCTTCCTTTAAATACTATTTATATGCTGAACTGACTTCCTTATTTATATCTCCAATTCAGACCTTTCCATCTGAACTTAACCTTCATTTATTTCACGGCCTTAGATGTACAATAGGCTTTTCAAACTTAACAAACGGAACTAGCTTCTATTTTATTCAACAAAATTTTCTCCATAGCCTTTCCCCTATCAGTCAATGTTGACCCTTTCTTTCTGCTTAATCGGACCAGAAATCTTTGAGTTATCCCTGATTGTATTCCCCATGAGCAATCCACTCACAAAGCCTACTAGCTCTATTTTCCAAAATATGTTCTCAGATCTGACCTCTTATTATTATCATCATTGCTACCATCTGGTCAAAGCCTCTTCTTAAACTCTTGGCTGAATTTTTGCAATAACCTCCTTACTGGTCTCATTCTTCTGACCTCACCCCATTTCAATCTATTCTTGACACAGCCATCAGAGTGATCCTGTGAAAACATAAGTCCTATCAGGCCACAACTCTGCTCAAATTATTTTCACTGCTTCCCAACTCACTCAAATAAAACTGAAGTACCAGAAGCCACCTAAGGAACCTATAAGATCTCCATCTTCCTCTCCTCTTACATTGCTCAGGGCTTTTGAACTTGCTATTCCCTTCTTAGAAAGCTCTTTCCCCTACACTTGTAGAACCTTCTCCCTCTCCTCCTTAAAGTCTTCTCTCAAATGTTATATTCTCAGCAGAATCTTTCCTCATGCCCCTGTTAAAAATTGACCCCGATTTACCCCTGCATTCCTTATCTGCCTCCTTATTTCTTTCTTATTTTTCCTCAGAGCACTTCACTAACTTCTACATATTTCTGTTATTGTTATCTAGTGTCTGCCTTCTCCCACTAGAATGTAAAGTCCACGACAGAAGGAATTTTTGTTTATGTTGTTCACTGCTCTTTCCTGAGCACCTAATACAGTGTCTGGCACATACTAGGCTCTTAATACATCTAAAGTGTTTGATCACACTTGCCTCATGTAGCAAGAGGCAGAACAAGAACTGAAACCCAGTAATCTGATTCCAGAGTCTGTGCTCTTACCCTTTGTACTGTACTCTTGAGATTACCTTTAGCTTATCTGCATCTCAACCCTGAATACCCATTCTTTCCATCATTCTCAGTAAACTGGACCACTTCCCAGAATTTCTCTGGTGTTGCAACTCTGACAACATGTGTAAACTGAACTGATGAATGCAGAATATTGTTATAGAAGAGTGGGTATAAGAGGGGATGTATTACTGGAGGAGCTGAGAAGATGTCAATTAGGGAGATACTTGACGGTATGTCAAATCATGACAAAACTTCATATGGTTCTAGAGTCAGTGTGTATGTACTCCTGAAGTACAGCCAGTAAATTTAGGAAATGGTTGCTAAGCACAAGAAAATTTTATATTTTACAGATTATCTGTAACACACACACACATACATCCCACTCCCCCTCCCCCTAAATTGACATTGATATTCCATAATATTCTACTCCCTAAACATAGACACACCTGCACAGGTTAGTATGAAAGCCAAGTTGACAGCATGTTTTATGCACTGGCTTATTTCTTGGCCAAAGATTTGTTTTCCGTCATGGAGACCCGGCTTTGGAGCTGTTTTTAATGCAACATAATAGAACACTTATAGAGAGATCTCAGCCAACTTAAAAAGTGAATATTGAACACCTCCTTTGTCCAAGGTGCAATGAGGCTAGGAAGAAGGATAAAACATAGTTGTGTCTAGGAGTTTGCAGTTTGGATGAGGAAAAAACACCAATATATACATAAAATAATTATCAAATAACTAAGAGACAAACTGTAATCCTGACTGGAGAGAATTAAAATAAAAAGATGAACCTATGAACGAAAGTAGTTAAGGAAGGGATAAAAGAGAACACGTAGTAAGCACCTGCTCTGTGCCAGGTGCTTTGCATATATTGCCTCACTTAATCATCATAGTAACCATATGGGTCTGAATTATTACATTACTTTTATAGGTGAGGAAATTGCATTGAGGTTAGTCCAGCAAGAATTTATTGCCAGGTTATTGCAACCATTTTTTATCTTCAGCTTGGCATTGTGTTCCTGGCTGAAGACACAAAATGATTGTTTTTCTGCCCTTTATGAAACTTCAATCTTTGCTGAAGGGGTTGGTAACAAGATAGGTGAACATAATTTCAATTGAATGTTGAATCATACTAATAGAACTAAGCTTACATTCTGCGGGAACAGGAAGCTTCTACTCAAAAATGCGGGGTGCCAAGGAAGTTTTTCTGGAAGAGGGATGCCTGTACTGAATCTCGCATGATGACAATGGTGAAACTATGATTTTCCAGACAGAGACGACTGCCAGAACAAAGTCACAGAGTTCTGATACTGGACAGCATATATATTAGTCAAAGTCATGCTAACTGTTATAACAATCCAACCCAAAAATGTATATTGGTTCAAACCTGGTAGAAGTTCATTTTTCTCACACATGTACTATCAAAGTGAGTGTTCCTGATGTCAAAGCGGGTCTTCTGAAGGTGATGACTCTGAGAACTTGGATCCTTCCATCTCAAATCTCCACCATCATCAATATGTAGCTTCCAATGTCTTCAAACTTTTTGGCATCAGGTTGAAAGAAGGGTAAGAGAACTTATGGGAGGTTCCTTTCAGTCCTGGAAGTAGTTGACCTCATTTCCATTTGCCTAGAACACAATGGCCACTCCCATCTGCAAGGGAGGCTGGGAAATATATTCTATCTTTTTTTTTTTAGGAAGGGAAAAAATTGTTTTCATGCACACATTAGTGGCACCTGCCAAAGTGAATAAATTCTGTTATTGCTGTGGAATAAGGTTCAGTGAGAGAGAAAGGAACAGCCCCATCATAGACAATCTTTCATTTCATGATAAGAAATTTCAGTTCCAATCAACATTTATGGAGCATAGCCAGATACTATATTAGGTAGTAGAAGGCAAAGAATAAATCGCAAGCTTTGCCTTCAAGGTGGTTATATTTCAGTAGGATTACATTGAAAAGTACATCGGTAAAAGAAGCTTTGATTTTTATCTAGTAGGTGATGGAGACATGGGGACGGGAGGAGCACTGAAGTAAGGGAATGGGATGATCTGATTTGCTTCTATCCGTATTTATTTAGATGACAGCAACATGACGCACTTGAGAGTGAAAATCTGAAGGGAAACACAGAGAAAAATTTGACTTAAAATAGATTAATATGAGTGACATGGAAAGAAAAAATGAAAAGTAAGAGGTAACAAGTTAATATATGTGGAGAATGAAGCAAGAGTCATAGATGAATCCTAGGTCTCTGACTTGGGTAAACGAGGGGATGGCTTTACCAAAAACTAAGATGTTACAAAAGAGGAATTTGGTCTAGGAAATAGGATAATGGAGCGAATTCAATTTTGAGAAGTTTAGTTTGAAATGCCTGTGAAACATCTAGCTGGAGATATTCATCTGAATCTTAAGTACTGGGGTAAGCAGCAAAATGGTCCCCCAGGGATGCCCACGCCTTAACACCTGGAAATTTACATAGTAAAAGAGACTTTTGTATGCTAACTTACAAGGTAAAAGAGACTTTGCAGATATGAATAAATTAAGAATCTTGAGATGGGAAGATTATCTTGGATTATCCAGGTGAGCACAATGCCATCACAAGGGTCCCTGAAAGAAGGTGCAGGAGGATCAGAGTCAGAGAGAGAAGATAAGAGGATGAAAGCAGAGATCAGAAAGGAGAGAAAATGCTATGCTGCTGGCTTTGAATATGGAGGAAGGGACCATGAACCAAGGAATGCAGGCTTGGAAGGAGAGGCAACCTACAGAAGGAACCAGCCCTACTGACACCTTGACCTTAGCCCAGTGAAACTGATTTTAGACTTCCTACCTCCAGAACTGTAAGAGAATAACTTTATGTTGTTTTAAGCCAGTAACTTTGTGACTCTTATAGCAGCTATGGGAAACTAGCACAGGTACAAATATTCATTTCCCAGGAATAAACACTTTGTTATAAAGCAGAAACTAACACACCATTGTAAAGCAATTATACTCCAATAAAGATGTTAAAAAAAATAGGTAAGTGATAGTTAAAACCATGAAACTAGACGCACACCCAGAAAATGTGAGGAAAATATAGAGAATAGCATCCTGGGGATTACAAAACTTTCAGAGGAAAAATACTTCTGAGGCTTGACCAAGAACTAATGAGCAGGGCGGTATCAGAAGGACCAGGAGAACACGGCATCGTAAAACTTAAGGTTAAAAACAGAATCAGGATGGAAAGAAGTTATCAGCAGGTTCAAATGCAGGAATAGAAGAAAAGTCTTTATAAGTTAAGGGACATAAATTTCTTGAATGGAAAAGTGAAGGTGATAGGCTGGAACATAAATTGGAAGAGGAAGAGAGAATATCATCGTGAAGCATATATATTCCGAAGCATTAATGATGTTGTGGACCTTTCTGATCTGAAGTTTTGATATTAAATTAGATTCTCAACTTAATTCCACAGTGGGAGTGGGGTAGGGGGTGAAGAGGTTCCCCACACATCCAACAAGCAATGCTCTGGATGCCAGCGGGGTGTCCTACAATTCAACTTAATTCTGATACTATCTACCTAGAAGTAGCATCAGAGTCCACAGTTTAAGGGGTTAGACTTACTAGACTGACACCCACCCCCCACCCATTTCAGATGCCAGTTGCAAGCCCAAGTTGTTACCTGTCCTTCTAACTGACCAGCTACAGATCAGAGGTTTCTACAGCCTCCTCCTTGGATTTCAGATGCCGGTAGCCAAGTCCAGGTTCTCACTTGTACTTCTGAAGGAATGGCTATAAATCAGAGGTTCTCAAGACGCCCCTCCTCTGGTTCGATTAATATGCTAGAGAGGCTCGCAGAACTCAGAAAAACATTTTACTTCCTAGATCACCAGTTTATTATGAAAGGATATGTATAACTCAGGAATAGCCAGATGGAAGAGATGTACAGGGCAAGGTCTGGGAAAAGGGCAATCACGTTCCATGATCTCTCCAGGCATGCCACTCTCCCAGCACCTTCACCTGTTCACTAACACAGAAGGTCTCTGAACCCTGTCCTTTTGGGTTTTTATGGAGGCTTCTTTACATAGTCATGATTGACTAAATCATTGGCTATTGGCTATTGATTTGCCCTCCGGCCCCTCTCCCCTCCTCAGCTGGGGGTATGGTACTGAAAGGTCCAACCCTCTGATCACCTAGGTTGGTTCCCCTAGCAACCAGCCCCCATCCTCTGGTAAACAACTAAGGGTTATCCAAAAGTTGCCTCATTAACATAACAAATGATACCTTTATTGCTCTTATCACAGGAGATTCCAAGGGTTTTAGCAGCTCTGTGCTAGGAACTAGGTTGAAGACCAAATATATATTTCTTACTATAAATCACAATATCACAGATATCAAGTTCAGACTGATTTTTTTTTTTTTTTTTGGTACTCCTACCCTGCCCATCTGCATGGCATTCTGTTGTTTCCAATTGATATCCCACTTTTCTCTTTGTAGTACAACTTACTTCATGGATGCATAACTGGTTCTTATTAAAACAATGCAATGTGATACCTGTCTTTGGAATATTTTTATTCCAAACTTCTTAGAAAGTAAGCTTTTGTTCTACTTAAAGGATGACGAACATCAGGAAGGTGGGATTTCTGTGAGTGGAAGTGGCAGACCATTAACAGTGAAATCAGAATGGTATGACAGTTTTTTTCCTGGGGCCATGGCTCCTTTGCACTGCATTGACTTTGCATCCTTTCTTTCATATGCACGACTCTTTATGCTAGATGTCAGGATCTTCAATTTACATGTGCAAAAATAGAGATCTGAGAGTTTAAGCAACTTGCACAAGGCCATAGCTGATAAGTAGCAAAACTGGATTTTAATCCCGATCTACTTCAATTAAAATTCCGGTTCATTCCACTACTCTATTCTATGTTGGTCTATAGGATGAGGCAAATAAGGAAATTGTATTACATAGACAATAAGTTATTAATCAGTCTCCCCTAAAGAGACATATTTTCAACACAAGGAAAGTCTTACATAATTTTTTCTATAATGAAAATTCATGTCATTGTATTTCTAATCCTGGCTAGTTTTATTTGATTGAGTGCAATATGCTTCTCAACTGGTATCTGCTTGATGAAGATACAACATAATTTTTACTCTTACCGCTTCAATGACTTTAGCATCTAGTTACTGAACTTAATGTATGGAAAAGTATTTTAAACTTTATATGCTATTAAAAAATATAAACTGGTACATACTCTGAAATATTCTCCGTAAGTTAGTAACATATGATCCTAGTAGACTATACATTTTCTAAATGCTATAATTATATAAAGTGTGCAACATATAATAATAAATTCTGACTTCCATAGTTCTCAAATATTCCATATCTTTCTCTAAATGAAGTGTTTCCTCTGTAAATGTTAACTGCTCTATTTTTTCATGTTTTCCTCATTTTCAGAGATTTTCCTGCAATTTCACTTCAAGGATTGATGCAAGCGCAGCTGTGGTTTTTAAGGAGGTGTTTACACCACTTCTTGCACAGAGAGTTCGTCCATCATATTCTACTCACATATTTCATGAATTAAAATATAGAATGACAGTGGCAAATGCATTTGACACCAGAGAGGACTCCAGAAATGCAACATACATAAGGAAAAGTTGAAGTTAACCAAATCTAAACATAAATATACGGAATACCCCAGTATGACCTTTGCCCAAATGAGTGTAAAGATGTTTAAGATTTTAGTTCCCAGCTAGGCTTAATACTGAATATAAGCTCTATATTGAAAAGACATTATTAAAAAAGAACTAAAATATAAAATAATATTTACTTCTCTTTTCACAAATCACTGTTTCCAGTGAGTTTGACATTCCTACATTCCATCCTTTGGTTCAAGAGGACCTTTTCAAAGAACAGAAAACTTCACAATTCCTTCCAAAAAATTTGGTTGATTGCCTCTGCTTCCCACAGAATAAGATTAAAAGTGCTTTACTACAGCATCTCCAAACCCTTCATGATTAGGCATGAATTTTTATTCAGACTTATCTTTTCTCCATGGCGGAACCACCATCATATTTACTCTACCCCAAAACATTGCAGGTACAATCAAATTATGTACATACTGTGTAAGAGCAAAGCACAGAGCCTGGCAACAACAAAAACATTTTTGGTAAAATCTGTCAGAAATATGTATCATCTCCTTCAATGCTTACTTACCTATTAGCCATACTTCAAACTCCAGCTTAAATGTAACCTCTATCAGAAGCCTTTCTATTTAGTCCAGGCCTAGCTATTTACTCCCTCCTCTGCACTCTCATCAAATTTCTAATGGAACACATTATGTATTGCATTGAAAGTTTATGACTACATGTCCGTCTCCCTCATTGGACTGTAAGCTCTATGAAAATAAGCACCATGTCATCTTCGTCTTCAGATCCCTAAAGCTTAACACAGTACTCATTTTTAATTTCATATCTGAAACTTGGTCTTGGTAGAATCCAAAATCATTTGGATTTTAGAAAAATAATATGGTATATATAATATGTGATCTATAAGACCACAACCAGGTATCGGCGACTGTACCCTGTAATCACCATGATATTTCTGCAGTGAAACATAGTTTGATATTCATTAGTGTTATTTACCAAATATATGTCCACTCCTCTTCCCTTCCAGGCACAGAGTAGGATTATACTTCTTGTGGTTGGGAAAAGTCATGCAGCTAGTTCTGTTTGTGAGTGGAAGTGATGTGTGTCATTTCTAAATTCAAGTATTAATTGTTAATGTGAGATCCTCCATAGTTCTCTAACCCTCTGGCATGACAGTCAGTGGTATCTGAGGTGGTGGATGTCCTACCAGCACAGGTTCTTGAGTGACCATGTCAAACTGTAGTGAACGTGTTGTTTTAAGCCACTATATTTGAAGGTTGTTTATTACTATAGCATAACCTAGCTCATCCTGACTGATATGTAGATAAGCGTTCATACTAAATTGACAAAAAATGACTCTAGACATCATGTTATTTCAGATCATGTTTTGTAATCAAATGCAATCAAATGATTTATTTGGATCATATTGGGGTTTTCTACCAAATTAGTTACCAAAAAACACCTTTCAATTTTCAGAGTTTCATAATTTTGAAATTATGAAAAAGGCACTATGAGCCAGTGTCTATCAAACTTACAGCAGGCAATAGAGCCCAAAACAGTAGGCATTAAAAGGAAGGTAAGTGACTTCCCTGGTGGCACAGTGGTTAAGAATCCACCTGCCAATGCAGGGGACACGGGTTCAATCCCTGGTCTGGGAAGATCCCACATGCCACGGAGCAACTGAGCCCGTGCGCCACAACTACTGAGCCTGCGCTCTAGAGCCCTCGAGCCACAACTACTCAGCCCACGTGCCGCAACTACTGAAGCTCACGCACCTAGAGCCCATGCTCCGCAACAAGAGAAGCCACTGCAATGAGAAGCCCACGCACCACAATGAAGAGTAGCCCCTGCTCGCCTGGAGAAAGCCCACGCGCAGCAACGAAAACTCAACGCAGCCAAAAATAAATAAATAAATAAAATTATTTTTTGAAAAAAGGAAAGGAAGAATCTTCTTTAACACAGGGGCATGAACTTTTTGATATTTTATCTGCTTGTTTTATAAAAATGTTACATGTAAATGGTAAGAAAAATAAAATAGTGTAGATCTACTAATATTAATTTTGCTTTTATCTTATGCAAGGGAATAGAAGCAAAAATGAAAGCAACTTGTCTAAGATCACAAAATTAGGAAGTAGGTCAGTCAGGCAGCCTGACCTCAGAACCTGTGCTGTTAACAACTATAATACCGGAACTATGCAGTAACTCTCAACCTAAGGAAACAAAAATATCCACGAACATTTTTTCATTCCGTTTATCCTGGGTCTTATTTATCACTAATTTAATTATTTTGGGGATCCCCACTGAAATTCTCTTTGAGTTCTTTGATCCTGAGTGGTTGACTCCAAAACCTATAAAAGGATTAGCATCAGAGAAAAATTACTTAACCCTACAATATTATATTAGCATTGTCTTTAAAAATGCCATTTCTGTGTTGTTGATCCATATTTTATTTGCCAGTAATTAAATACAAAGTATATATTTTCAGAAAACATGTCATAGACACCCATCTTTCTATTTCAAAATGTCTTTCAAGAAACAGTCATTACCACTGAATGCATAATAATAAAGTAATACTATTACTTTACTTATTTATTGGACACATAATATCTGCCAGATGTAATACTACACATTTTGCATTCATTACATCACTTGGTCTGTACAACAGTCAGGTTCTGTATTCTTAATTTTATTTTACATATGAGGAAACAGACTCAACATAGATTTAGTAATTGACTCAGAGGTAGAGCTGTTATTGCAAATGAGATCAGCCCAGCCTCAAAGTCTATGCTCTGTGGGATATCAGGTATTTGGATGGCCATTTCACAAGTAAATAAACTAAAAGTAACTCCACACAAGGGTTTTGGAGTTTTGCCTCTTTCTTTTTGTATCTCAAGGAAAACACCATAATTGTTCATATAAAAAATGCATTCCATTCCAGTATGTATTTTAAAAATGAATGAATTTATTGAGTATTCTCTCTTGGAAAACTCTAATAAGTCAATTTATATGATATGGTGGCAGATAAACTGGGAAATTGTGGTTTGGTTTCTTTAAAAGTTTATGTTAGACAATTCAAATTTACAGTGAGGCATCTCAAAGAGGCATAATCATTTCTTCAGCTACAAACCATGTACTTCTTATTTCAAAATGTAGCCCATATAAATATTCCTTATACAAAGAAATATGGTCTTTTTAGCTCTTTCTGGGGAGAGTATATTTCAATATGTGTTTCCTATAGCCAATCAGCATTAACAAGCCCCAGTGCATACAACACTTTAAAGAGCTTTGAGGAACTTCAGTTAAAAAGGTGCATATTGATGGAAAGATGCTCAACATCGTTAATTATTAGAGAAATGCAAATCAAAACTACAATGACGTACCACCTCACGCAGGTCTGAATGGCCATCATTAAAAAGTCTACAAATAAATGCTGGAGAGGTTGGAGAGAAAAGGGAATCCTCATACACTGTTGGTGGGAATGTAAATTGGTGCAGTCTCTATGGAAAACAGTATGGAGGTTCCTTAAAAAACTAAAAATAGAGTTACCATGTGATCCAGCAATTCCACTTCTAGGCATATATCTGGACAGAACTATAATTCAAAAAGATACATGCATCCCTATGTTCACAGCAGCACTATTTACAATACCCAAGACATGGCTATTGTATTCATGTATTCATCAACAGATGAATGGGTAAAGAAGATGTGGTGCATACACACACACACACACACACACACACACAATGGAATACTACTCAGCCACAAAGAAGAATGAAATAATGCCATTTGCAGCAACATGGATGGACCTAGAGATTATCATACTAAGTGAAGTAAGTTAGAAAGACAAATATCATATATCACTTATATATGGAATCTAAAATATGACACAAATGAACTTATCTACGAAAGAGAAACAGACTCACAGACATAGAGAACAGGTTTGTGGTTGCCAAGGAGGAGGGATGGAGTGGGAGTCTGGGGTTAGCAGATGCAAACCATTATATATAGAGTGGATAAATAACAAGGTCCTAGTGTATAGCACAGGGAATTATATTCAATATCCTCTGATAAACCATAATGGAAAAGAATATAAAAAAGAATATATATATATATATGCATAACTGAATCAGTTTACTGTACAGCAGAAATTAACACAACACTGTAAATCAATTATACTTTGGTTTTTTAAAAGGTGTGTATTACATTTTAAAAATCATGCATTGCACAATTCAAAGATAGTTTGGTAGAGAATATGACAACACCTATACCAAGAAATCTATTTCTAACAAATTTTGGTGCTATTTATCAGCAGATACTGCCTAGTTTTCCTCAGAAATCTACACAACCAACTTCAGAAACACTCATGCCTAAGAGAACACCAGAAGCAGCAAAAATCCCCTCAAAGAGCAATGAAATACCTTTCCAGAGAAACCAGATCCAGATTCCATACCATAATTCAGGCAGCACAGCCCATCATAAACAAAAATTCATTATGCCTGCTGTGTGGAAAAATGTTAAGCAAGAAGAAATAAACAGAGAATGTTTTAACAAATCATATTAGCCAAATGAAAAAAAAAAAGGATAAAGCCACAGTTCTGAATGAGTCTGCCAATAAAGCTTAAAACCGAGCCAAAATTTGGAAGAAATCTAAACATAGCCAGACCAAGTCTGAGTCTTCCTATGATATTATATTCTGTTTTTTTCCTTTCAACTATTTCCTTTAGGTTTAAGGGGAAACCTTGACCAGATCTAGAGATGTAATATTAAACGCACCCAGAATGAATCTGAGCCTAAATTGAGGATGCAACTGAATGAAACTTAAAGACATGAAACAGAGCATCATTCTCATATAAGAATTACAAAATACATAAGGAGAAGATGAAAATATTTGTAGTTCTAGAATGTTGCCTTTAGAAAAATCTGAAAATGGTTGTTTATCATCCAGTCCTCCGTCAACGTGCAAAAGCATAAGTAGATGCAGTATGTATATTTCTCAGAAGTTCAGCAGCATGTTCAAAGTCGGTAGAAACGTGTGATAAAATGTACTGATCTGTGTAGCTAGAACAATCAAAATACTTTTTGATTTGGTATAACACACACAATGACAATGAGCTGGCTGAGAAAATCCAAAGAAAATGAAAATCCTCATCATGAGATAAAATCTATCATTTGTAGAACAAGGCAATCATTCAGTTCTCTTCCATCCTGGTACTTTGGTCAGGTACTCACTGCCTAAGGCAAGTGGACAGATATAAACTGACTCCCCTCTATGGCTGAGAAGGCCCTCTTCGTGTGCTGGTCGCTGTCCCACAATTGTGATCTTGGAAGAGGGAGAAGGGTTAAAGATGAAGTGTGGAGAGAGAAGAAGGGAGAAAGGAAAGGACGACACCTTATAGAAGCAGGTAGAATTTAACTGCCTCACCTCTGCTGGGGGGATTGGGAAGTTAGGCACATCTTTTTTTCTTGGGGAATGTTTCTTACATGCATGCAAGAACAAGCTGGGCTGCAGAGTCAGGCTAAACGTCTAAATGTGTCTTTGTGAACTATCCTGAGATCTTAACCACCATTTTTAACATTGTTTACTATTGGAGAAACAAAAATAAGGTCTATTAAGTTCCAGTTAACTGAATTATGAAGACATTTTTAGAACACATTGCCTTTAGAAATTGTTGTATATTTATACAGTATAGTGGAAAGCCGTGAACTAAATACTATCAATGTACTAACCACAGCAATTGAAACACATCACTCTATATTCACAATTGGGACTCTAAAAGAAACAAAAAATTAATCATCTGAAAATTATAATTGATCAGATGATTATATAAAAGCTGTGTCACATTCTTCAATACAGATTTTTAAAAATAATGTTATGAATATTGAATTCATTCCTCATGGATACATTTCTGAACTAGATGTGTGCTTTGAAACAATCTGTGTTTCTTCCTATATGTCATACCTATATATACTCAAGTGATCTTAAAGAGGGAAAAAGATGACAGAGGAAATGAAACAAAATATGTAGCACATCTTGCCCTACACATCTGTCTTATCATTCAGTGTCCTAAGGCAATTCTCTCTCTCTAGTCCTTTCTGGTCACTTTTCCCTTTTATATTCTGTACCTCTCAAATGATTAAATGATTTTATTTAAATCATTGTTTTCCAATCTCCCTTCCTAAAAGAAAAAGGAGGATGGATGGTGGAGGAAGAGAGTATAGAACGGGGAAACTCAGTGAAGACCACGAGACAGTTCTGAGAATCAAAGTGCTAGAATGATACACAGGTGTCATTCACACAGATAAAAACTGCACATATCTGTGTGTTCATTATGGCCTTAAATCCTAAATTGGAGTGGGGGTAGGGGAGTTAACAAGTCAAATTTTGAAGAAGATAATTTTTTTTAAATCCCTAAGCCTGAATTTTAGTGAATGTATAGTTTCATTCTCTTCCTCAGTGCCCTTTTTCTTACTAGAAATACTAACAAGTTGAAATAAGGATTTGAATTTCCCCTCCTTCTTCAGCCCCTACAATAAAATAAATACATGTGTGTTTGTGTGTGCGTGTGTATTTATGTATGTAAATCGTCATGAAGAAGAAACAGTGAGTCTACAGTGAACAATTAGACTGAAAAAATTAGACTCAGAAAAGCTGACAGATGGTTAATTCATAACTATTACAGGACATGGCTTGTGGACAATTTTTTTTCTTATAATTAAATCCAGCCCTATTCCGACACACAACAAGTTTTGAAGATTATTGAATTCAGTAAAACAGACTGGTTAGTAATCTTGTTTATAGCCCGATTATTATCAAAGACTTACTTATTTGCCTAAATTTTTAAAAATTAGTCTTTGTTTTGAAAAAGGCTAAAAGAAATACATTCATCTATATGAAGCTAATACTAAGATTTCCTTCTCAAGTCTTAAAATAAAATCCCAGAAAACAAATATGCAATTATTTATTTCCATGACATCTACTATTTCACGTGCTTTAAATGCTATCAGAATAAAAATTATGGCAATGAATCTGTTTCAGGCTAATAGCTAAATATTCCAGCTTAAATAGACATTCTACTATGTGCTGTTCAACAAAAGCTTTCCTTATACTGTACTCAAGGCTGACAACTTCTAGTTAATTTACTGAAACTGAAATGTCCATATTTATAATATTAATAAATCATTTGTTTCTGTGCCTGCTTCCATAGGCACAGAAACAAATATTTTGCTGTGTGATTATATGTATTGAGGATTCACAACTTTTTAACTTAGCCAGATTACACTAGAGATTTAATCGATGTTCTTTATAAGCAAATACAATATGGAACTACTGACAAGAGGAAAGATTCAGAATTAGAATAATAAAGAAAGATGAGGATTGCTTCTTGAATAAGCTGTTTTACCAAATAATCTATGTTACCTTTAACGTTTTGTATCCTGTTTGGGGGAAAATGTTTGTTTCTTTATGCTTTGCAAATCACATATAAGGTTGTTGTTTTCACATGTAATATGAAATCAGGTTACTGAAAAATAATAATTACACTGAATACATGTTTCATTTAACAAAAATTTTAAAGTTTTTTAGCTATTTCTTCACCTTAAGTTACACATACATATTGCACAATCTATCCTAAGAATAAAAACCTGAGTTGGTCAAATTAATCAAATAGCTATCCCAATTTGATATTTTACTCTGCATTTTAGAGAGCAAAAGCATTATAATTTAAAAAATTCCCTAGAAATGGAAAAAACTCCTTGTATTTACATTTTAGTTAAATACCCACACTTGTAATACTAAAACTTAAACTTTGCATTATCCATGTAATTGCTATTCATTATTATTAGCATTCTAATTTTTAATAATTGTTACTTTGAGTAACAAAATATGCATAAAATTAGAATATGTACATAAGCAAAATATTTTTAATCTCCAGTTGATATAGATTTGGATATGTAGAGAATGAGATTTAAAGATACAGATGTAATTGTTCATATACTCCAGTGTTCATGGACCCCCCACCAAAGGCACAAACATAAATATGCTACCCCATGAATGCATCCACTCACATACATATTTCTTTCCTCTTTTTCTCTTCTTCCTTTTTGTTCTGTTCTTTACTCTGCCTGCAAATGTGTATCTATGATAGACAGACAGAGACATCAATACACTTTTAGATGGTTTTTAACTTGTCAATGTACTATAGTACTTAGATGGATTTAGTAAATTTTAGAAGTTGTAAAGCAGAAGTATATAAACAGATAAGGAGAATTTGTATCATTTTTTACATATATATTCATAGGTATATTGTGTACACATTCATATACATAGACATCCACAGAGCACATGTTACCAATCAAAAGCTACATAAACTTAAACCTAAGTAAAATCTTCAAAGCTTGTCGGCCTATGAAAAATGTACATTGCCTTTAATTCAATGAAGAAAGCAAAACAAACAAACAAAAAAAACCTTTCCATAAATAAGTACAAGAATTCTTCTATATTTAATTTTTTTCCATGGATCTATAAAGACAGGGAGGGGAATAGGCAAAGATGAACTCTCCTCAATTTTTGCTAAGTATCATCTAACATAAGAGCTAATTGTTAATATAGTGGTGACGTGACATTCTCCTTTGAAATCAGGTATCATATATCTTGCTGCCGTTTGTTTATGATCTTTTTTTTTTTCTTGGTTACTCTTAACTCAAAATTTTAATTTTGAAAATTAGAATGCAAGCATTCACCTATTTATAGAATATGTCCCTAGGCACCTACTAAATAAAAAGAACTCTATGAAATACTAAAAGTATAAAAAAAATACTCTCTGTAGTATGTGTAATCTAGCAAAGGAAACAATTGCCTGTTTGGCTAACTATAACACATGAAGTAATGGAGGTATGATCAAAGTGTAGTGGGAGCATTCAGGAGAGAGTGATGAGTTCCAACTGGGGGGCTGAAAAGCTGGAGACTCCACAGATACGTTTTTGAAGAAACAGTAGCAGCTGATTTCAAAGAAAATGTCATAACTTGAAATTTACAAAAATGTCAGGGAAACATGGCATGTCATAACAAACAAGACACAGAGTGATGCTGTCTAGTCATATAAACCAGGTTGATGTTTTGACTGACTTAATCAGTCAGGTCAGGAGAAAAAGAGAAGGCTGTACTCTATGACTGACGTGACAGGTACAGACAAAACAGTACCCCGTGTTTGTGTGCGTAAAGAACCAGTGTGCATATCTGTTTACATTGCACAAGAGAGACACATAAGTGATAGAAGCGACTATGTTAATGCTTTTAAGGAGCAGATTGTTCTCTTTACCCTGTAATGACTCTGAAAAAGAGAAGAGAAAGGTAAAAGGAAAAATAGAATTATTAGTGCTAAGGAAATACAGAGAGGAATTATAGTTAGGGGTAGAGAGATAGAGGGTCAAAGGCTAAAAGAAAAGCAAGATTTGGCAACATGGAAGGAAGGAAGGAAGGAAGGGCGGGAGGGAGGGAGGAAGGAAGGAAGGAGGGAAAGAAGAAAGAAGAGGGAGGGAGAAAAAGAAAAGGGGAACGATCAACACAGAAACAGGAACTATTGAAGAAAGATGAAGGTGAAACATCTGTTAAGTGCTGTGTGTGGGGGGAGAGGAGGGGGAAAGGACAGGCAAACTTATGCCCACAGACAACAGGGCTCTCACACGAAAATGTTTTCTTTGATTGTGTGTATCCAGAAAATTTTTTGGTTTATTTATCCTTGTCTAGTAAGCCTGTAGGCACACAGGTTCTATGTTTTAAGCATTCTAAAATTCCTGTTACAATTATCCACTGAAAATGCACATATATATCCTGAATAAAAAGGCACCAGGCAAAGATATTTAATAAAAGAATTTGAAGGAAGCTATTTCATCGTGTTTGTTTCCTTTTGGCTTTGATGATAAACAATGAAAGATAACTGTCACGTTAACAAGCTAGTAAATAGTATTTGCCAAGCCTGTTTCAGTCCCATAAAATTTCTTTATTACTCCTCTTTGTTCAGCACAGTACCCTACCCAAAGCATTCTACCTATGCCCATAACTGAGCTGCAGAGACTTTGTTTTTGGTATTTTGATGTAAACATGCATTTGATATAATAATCATTAAATTAGAACACATGTCATTATTTTCAAGGACTATTTGCTACTTCATAAGCTAATCTACTCTGTAATAAGGTAAAATATAAAGCTTTACAGCTTTTGGAGTGCTCTTCAAAAGACAATATTTATGTCACTTTTGATGGTATTCAATAGATACATGCTAATTCATAGGGAGCACTGTTCTCTTTTTGCTTCAGACCTGGTAGAGCTGATGTCGGCAAACATAACTCCCAACTGAGCATTTCAGATGTGGAATACGAATTGCTTTTTTACCTTTTAGGTTGCTTTAAAATGTGCAAATCTCATTTTCCCTTAAAAAACTAGAAATGGAATTATCATTTACCATGAAAAGATAAATATAGTTTAAATATACATATATGGTTAAACCTCTTTATGGAAGAATTCCAAACAATAAATGTAGAAGAAATGAAGAAAATAGAAAGTCACCATTAGAACGCCACAGTAATAATGACTGCAGGCAAGATCCATGAATGAACACTGTAATTAGCAGGTGAAACTTTAAGGAAAAACAGGATATTTGTGTATCCTCAAAGTACCTCCCCCAAATACTTATTAATTTCTGTGGTGGTTTTAACATATGTCCACAAATCCTTTCATCCTCTTCCCTCCAGGAGGTGGAGTTTAATTCCCCTCCCAAACAGAGTATGGAATGGGAAAAAAATAGTAAATTTGAAGTGGAGAAAATAGGTAGTGTCAAACACTACCTTCACCAAGTGATCAAGGTCACCAGTGGTGATCCATGTTGATATCATGTACCCCTGATATAATACGATGAGAATGGCATTTCACTTCTGAAGGTATTCTTTCCAATATCTCATAACCCCACCCTAATCATAAGTAAAAAAATAGGTGAACCCAAATTGAGGTATCCTCTACAAAATACTTGACTAGTACTCTTCAAAAAGTTTAAGAACATAAAAAACAAAGGAAAACTGAAAGACTGTTACAGACAAGAGAAGACAAAAGAAACGTGATGATTAACTGCCATGGAGTATCCTGGAGGGGAACTGGAGCCCAAAAAAAGTGGGGAGCGTCTGTAGAAAAACTACTGAATCTGAGTTTAGTTAATAATATGGTACCAATGGTAATGGATTCATTTTGGTAACTGTACGATGGTACGACAGATGTTAACGTTAGAGAAAGCTGGTCAAGGGTGTAGAAGAATTCTATGTACTATCTGTGCAACTCTCTATCAATCTATTATTACAAAATAAAAAGTAAAAAAATATCAAGTTCTTACAGTAGCACACAGGTACCTTAGTGACTGGTCCCTTGTATCATGTTCTCCCTCACACAGTGGGGAGAATCCTCCCTTGGGACCTTGCAGTTATTTCCTCTGTGTCAGTGCCTTTCCTCCCTATGTCCCCTTGGCATCTCCTGCATCTCCTTCGACTCACCTTCTCCAAGAGATGTCCCCTGACTATGTCAATATAAGCATAGTCCTCTTCCACTCTAGTGTTTCCTTACCTCCTCTTTCCTCTGTTTTTTTAACTGAGCACTTATTTGTAACATACCATGTTTTCACTCATTCCTTTAGAATATAATCTCCATGGGGACAGAGAATTGTTTGTTTTATTCACTGCTCTATACCAAGCACCTACAACAGTGTCTAGCATCGGTGAATAAATATTTCTTGAATGAACTAATGAATTCTATAAATATTTCATCTCTGCTATGTTCCAGATTCTGTGAACAAAAAGGACATCATCCCTATATTCATGGAAGGTTACAGTGCAGTGAGGAGTTAGACACAGAAACAGCTGTAACAAAGTATGATAATTGCCATAACCAGGGAAATAGAAGGTGCAGGGCGACTTTGAACAGAACCACTTGGGTCAATGTCAGCAAATGGTCAGGAAAGACCTCCTGATATAAATGACTTTTAAGTTAGAACTCAAAAGGCGGGAGGGTAACTAGATAAAGAAGAGAACATTTTTTCAAGGCAAAGTTAATAGAAAAGAATCTCAAAGGGAAAGGACCAGTTTGGATGCCCACCAAGACTCTGAGAATAACTACAAAGAAAACTCCTTGTGGTGAAGGTTCTAAGATTTGGGACCTTTTTCAGATCAAGATCTACAAGCGATTCATTGACTTACACAGTCCTTCTGAGACTGTCAAGCAGATTACTTCCATCACTACTGAGCCAGGAGTCAAGGTTGAAGTCACCATTGCAGATGCTTAAATCAGCCTTTTTAATAAATTTACATCTAGTTGTTAAAAAACCCAAACCCTAAAGATCAAAAAAGAGCATATAGTGCATCCAGGAATTGAACAACAATTGATCATGGGTTAGAGATGTTAGCAGACACTGGATCACAGAATCCCTTGTCCACCATGTTACAGGATTGTGACTTTAACCTAAGTCACTTGAAGACACTGAAGAGTCTGAAGCAGAGAAGTGACTTGATAAGATGTGAGTCTTACACTCGATTGCAGTTTAGACATGGGCTCTGGATCGTGACAGATACGACTAGAGGCAGAAATGCAGTAAGCCAGGTAGACACAGGGAATAGATTACATTTTTATTCCAATGTGGAAAATTTCTGCTTTTTATCTTGTTTTATGCGGAATATTTAGGAACGGCTTTTTCTTCAAACTAATGTTAGTCATTAACTCATGAAAGATAGGTTCAGCATGGCCTTAGAGCATCTTTCTTCCTCTCTTAATTTCATTTGTTTTTAACCTGCACATGAACAATCACACACACAAACACACACATTCACGTACATAAGCACACACGTCACATTGAGATCTATTTTTAAACAGCCGCTATATAGTAAAGGGAATAGGATCTTTATTTGAGAGGATTCTTCTACAAGGTACTGGGATACTTAATGATGAAACTTTAGTTTCTTAGGAGCTACATGAGTTCTTTAAAGAGCTAAAGTTTATCCCTGCCAATTGAAAGTCCAATATTAAAATACTTTTAAAGTGGCATTTTTTTCATTCACTCAAGGTCAATTTAATGCAACTGCATCACATAAGACTAACATTTAAACTTGTTTATGATCATAGTTAAACTATAAACCCCGGAGGGCAGGATTTATGTCTAAGGATGTATTCCTGTATCCTCCATGATACTTAGCACACGGCTTGCCACAAAGTATATGTTCAGATTGTCCATACATGACCTTAAATTAATTCAACAAAATTTTGTTGAGCACTTCCTATGTGCTGTTCATGGTGTAACGTATCGCTGCCCATCAGTAAATCCTATCACCTTATTTAATTAACATGATATACTGATTATTTCCTTAGAAACATTTTTGCACAGAAGATCATTTTTGGTGGCACATAAATTGGCAGCTCACACCATTAATATTACAAAATGAAAGACCTTCTTTTCTTTCCTTCCTTTTTTTTTTCTTTGTACACTCCTACTTTCAAGAAGTTCTTCTCCAGGATCTCCCTGGCCTCCAGCGCTCTCCTGTTGCTCGCCCTCGAAAGCTGTGTAATGAGGTGTCTGAGCCAGTGATAATCCCCTGAGGTTCTCAACGTCCCAAAATTCCCTCTCTCCCTTCTCCCTCAACAATGAAAACCTGAAACCAGTATTTTGGAAAAGCATTTCTGGAAGGCTGCCAGCCCCTGACCTGGACATTAGTGAGGCTTGATTCTCATTCCATTCATGTGACCTTATTTCTTTAAAAAAAAAAATTTAAAAATGTGGTAGGTTTTTCAGAGGCGACAGCATTGGTAGCAAAGACAATAGAAGAAAGAGTTAAAGTTGTTTTACAGAAGCCAAAGTGAGAGAATCCAGTTCGTTTAACACTGTTCTTCTCTTCTTTTGGGGCCATATTATATGTGCGCTTATGATTAATTGCACTTTAACACTTTTTGATTACTCTGCCTTTGCCAGAAATGAACCCTTGATACTTTGCTTTCATGTTTGTCAGTCTCCTCTCACATTAACTGTACTTTTACTCTTTCATATCTCATGGCATTGAAAGAAGAAATATCGGCACACAATAGCTTGATTCACAGCATAAGCTGGAAAATGCCCCAGAAACAAGTGGGCCTTCCTGTGGTTGTGCGAAAAACAGGAATTCAGGATGTCCAGTAGATTCCAGGATTCAATCACCACTTCACCACTATATGCACAGTGAGCTTACACGCCTCATTCTGCATCCTGGGTAATGAGACCTCGTAGTAAGGTGTCTGAATGAGGGGCTCTGTAATGCAACTTGGGGGGGGAGTGTGTGCAGTCAGTGCCAGTTAGCCAGTCTTCTATGGGCCCTAAGAGCATCTTAAATGCTTATATTCAAAGTTCAAGAAATGATTAAAGACTTGGGGGCAGTAGGTTTCTCTGAAACGTAACCAAACAGGCATGGAAATCAACATGGCTGGCACTTCAAAACATATATTAAAAGTGAAAGGTTAGTTGAAGGTCAAGGGGGGGGTGACAATTCACCTTATGTCCTTTCAAAATGGTTCACAGTCAAAAGTATCTCGTTTGCAAGGTTACCTAATTTTCTCCCTCTGTCAATGGAATCAAAAGTAATAATCCAAAGGAGATCTCGTCCTCCTTGAGGCAGGAAGCTTCCACACTATGCCACTCATGTATTCCTTGCAGTTGATTAAGATCGCCTTACATGTGGGGAAGCTGTTTCTGATCCCCTTATCACAGTGTAAAGTAAAACATGCTTGACTGGTTAATAAAAATGGAAGATGGAGTTACAAAGAGGAAAAGTTCACTTGAGAATCCAAAGACTGAAGTTCTTTGGTCATACCCAAGAAAGTCAGACAAACATATTTTGGAAATAGATGGTTAAAGGCTCCTTGGCAAAATTTTTCTAATTTACCATTAATTATGAATATATCTAAGAAAAAGGGCACTCTATATTAGCTGTATGAATTCAAATACATAAAACAAAACCCCCCAAAATGAATGTTTTCCAGACTTAAGTTCCACAGGCTAGGTATGCAGTTGCCAAAGGCATCTGTAAAAGTAATTTTTTCATGTGTACAGGGAACACTAAATGAGTTCACTGTACTTCGTAAGTTATTAATATGTATGATTTTTGACTTCTTCTTTCATAAATCACTATTCATTCTCTCTAGATTTTCCATGTATAATATAATCCATTTCGGACATTGCACAAGTAGTCACTTCTCTAATGTTTTGCTATAACAATTAGAAACACAGAACATCAGACCTTCAGTTAATCTCAGGAGTCAGCTAGATTGGCCTCATTTTACAGATGGGGAATCCAAGACACAGAAATTAAAGTCAGAGCTGTGTCAGAACTGGTTCCCCAACAATGCTCTTTCCATGGAAGACCATATATACTATAATGGTTACAAGTGTTGGTTGTGCAGTCTGGTTGCCAGAGTTTGTATCCTGGCTCTACCACTGACTAGCTGTTTTACTTTGGATAAATTACTTACTCTCTAAACCTCGGTTTCTTCATCTATGAATTGGGAATAGTAATAGTAGCTGCCTCACAGAATGATTCTGAAAATTGTTGATGAAGTGCTTAGTGGGATACTAGTTGGCTATACTAACCTTTGTAATATATCAACCATTTTTAATAATCTCACTCCCATTCGGGCTATAAGAGCTAAAACCAACATTTTCTCCAGGGGAAGTCTGCCTGAAAGGGGATGTTGTTTGAAATCAAACAACCACCATGACAAATTCTTAGTTTCTTTATTCCAAAGCCTCTTTGCAGAGTGTCTGATACCACTAAATGTCCATTTTTGTTAACATCAATCTCTATTACCCAGTCATTCAATAAGCTGTAAGAATCAAGAGATCTTTAATGGGCTATCACATATATGAAAAAATATATAGGAAAAAATTAAAAACCAATTATGGAATATAAAGAACATTAAGCATATAATATTTAATTATTATGGCTTTCAGAAACAATTTTTGAAGATTGAACTATTTTGACTTTCAACAGGAAGAATGTCTTTTATTCACAATTGTTTTTAAGTAAGGAGACTCACCAACTTATATTTAACACTTGTTATATCACTCTGAGTATATTTTCTTAAAGCACACTCCTCTCTGTGGTTGAAAAGTTCACAAGAGGCCCCTTTCGTTTCTCAAGCCTCACATAAATGGAGCTGTTTCAGGACATTGCTAAGCACTTAGAAAGAGTTTGCAATGTGGTTCATTTTAGTGCTGGGAAATCCTTCTTGGTGTTACCCTGACCTCAAGTGGTCTATTTCCTAATGCTTTTAGCAGTCAAAAACATCATATTACATTCAAACCTATTTTATACAGTTTATAAATTAGATAGGAAACACCAATCCACTTTAAATAGCCAGAGTTTTCCTTAAAGTCTGAAACAGAATTAGTAGGAAGACCAGTTTGCTCTTTGGAGTTCATCTTACTTCATTTTTGGTCCTCCTTTATCTCACCTCCTCTTCACATAGTCCAAAACTGTATGTTCTTATTGTCCAGGACCTCACGTCTGATGCTTCTATTTTGGTAGTGTCACACAATTTATACCTTTATTTTCCCACAATGAAACCCATGTACCTATTCCCTCAAGACCCTGAGCAAAGTACATATATTCTCTCAGCCTCGGTTTCTTCCACATTAAGAGGTAATAAGAATACTTACATCAGTGTTCTGAGATCTATCCAAACTGTGGCATTATCATGGCATAGTGGGTAAGATTGCAGGCTCACAGGTCAGATAGAGATCATTTCAAAGCACTTTTCAGCTACATACTACGCCTCTTGAGTAAGTCTCTTAAGTTGTCATCATCTGTAAAGTGGATATAAACGGTGAGATTGACTTCAAGGGGTTGCTGAAATCATTAAATGAATCAATGCAAGTAGAAAACTTCGCACTGTGTGTAGTGCGCAAAGTGCTCAAAAAGACTAGCTATTGTCACTATCATCATGAAAAGCAACTGGCACAGTACTTGACATGTGCGGTTGAATAGATGGAAATTATAAAAAATTAGGGCTATGGCATTTGACAATAATAGGAACAAACGTATCCTCACCTCTAGGTTAATAGGTGATGTGCCACCTTTCAGATGCAACATGTTATATGTTAACTCTCTGGTGACACTCAACCTCATTCAAATGATGGAGGGAAGTATGATTTGGAAGGCAGATCTGTGGCTCAGGACCCTCAAACTGCAGCTCACAGGGGCCAGCCCGGTACTCTGATCACACACCAGGCCTGCCCTGACTGACTGTTGCCTATGGGGGCTTCAGCCATATCACATGTGCTATTCATTAGTGAGAATTATATTTTACCTTTGAAGTTCCTGTTTTTAAATCCAATAATACTAAATATTCAGCCATCCAAATTACATATAACTGCTTTAGGATTTTACATACCTCCTTATGGGCTTACCAATTTCTGTGTCAAATACAAACTTTATTTTATATACACTAAATCCCAAAGACATTTATTTTGAAAACTTTTTGGCACTCTAGTTCAAAACAGATGAACATGACCCAATAAAGCTAGGTCTATTTGATAAATTTTGTGATCACATCTTTGAGTCAGGCATTCCAAAAAACCTGTTTTTAACAATAAAAATCTAGTCAATATACTCACTTACCCTGAGGAGAGTATCAAAATCTACATTCGGATTTCCTAAATCAGGTGTTAACTAACAAAAAAATTCTGTGATTAATTAGACTAGAACAACTCTATATATTATACATCATCTCCTAGAGATCGATTCACTATGTACATGAACATGTTAAAGTTCTGAAAATTCCTAGAGGACAGAAATCTGTCCAAACTTGTTTTGCCTACCTGATAAACTTATAATGTGTTTTCATTTGAACAACACCTATTATCAATCTGAGGGATAGTGTTCCTTAAGACATATTATGGACAAAAAATATTAATGACTAATATAGAAAATTTTTTTTTCTCTTAGATTGGGTAAGTGGACAGTATTTGGTATCTCAGCTGTCACTTCCAGCCACTGGAAAGGAAAGAAAGTCCAATCTTGCTACAATCTAGATAAGTTACACACTTAACAGCCTACCACTGAACTTTGCATACCTCTGCCTTTGCGGTTAGAGGAGCTGAGGCTGGCCAGGAATTAACTGAAGATAATTTATATAGTTCCACAAAATTCTAAATCGAGAATGTCAAAGTTAAATACAAAAAGCAATTTCTACTAAACACATCAAAAATAAGTATAAAATATATCTTAATAGTTCAACTAATAGCAACCTACAATGGCAAAGTGTTAGAATTGAAGGTGTTGAATCCAGTCATAAAAATATTTAATAAACATTTGTTGAGCACGAAGCATTGGATGTCTAGACGCTGGAGACATGCTGTTGGAAAAGACACTCTCTTTCCTTAAGGATGGTGGGTGAGATGGATGTATTACATGAATAATAGATAGAAGTGGATATTGTGATGCAATGAGCATAGGAGGCTATGGGAGCAGATCAGAGGGCACTTGGCCCAATCCTGGGGATGCAGTTTCAGAGATTTCCTTAGGATATAGGGTTGTCAGAAAAAATAGAAGATGCCCAGTTACACTTGAATTTCTGATAAACAATGAATAATTCCTTAGTATAAGTATGTTCCATGCAATATTTGTAACTGGGTATCCCGTGTTTTTATTTGCTAAATCTGACAACTCTAACTAGGATATGATATTTAAGTTGCAATCTGAAGAAAGAGTCAAATGGAGAAACAGAAAAGACCAACAGAAGTAAATGGACCCATATGGACAAAGATGCAGATTTAAGTATGGGCAAAGTGCCTGCAGAGAAGTACAGGTCAGTATGGCAGACTTAAGGATTTGGGTGGAGCAGGGAGTTATAAACATGTTTTGGAGTGTCTGCTTTCTTTAGAGGTGATGGGGAGCCATGAGATGGTTTTATGTTTAGTGTTATCAGATTTGTGCTTTAGAAACAGCAGTCTGGAATAGGGCCAGACTGGATGCACGAAAGCCATTAAGAGAGTGCTGTTAGTAAACTTACTGAAAGATGATGGTGCTTGAATTAATATGATGACAATGAGAAGAGATATTAATGACTTCAAACTATATTTAGAAATTAGTGTCATGGTTGGGGGTTCATATTCTGAAGTCACACTGCTTTGCTTCTTGTGAGCTGCGTGTGGTAATATACCATAAGGGTTAAGAATAAAGGTGTTTCAGTCTATTTATACAGAGTCCCCTCCGAGCTCAGGTCATACCCTAAATAGGGTATGACCCCATCTTTTAAAGTTATGTGTATAGAATGTAAATGCATTAAAAAAGAACTGGAAGATGAAAAAAATAGAACAAAACACAGTACTCTCCATGGATTGGCAGAAATCAAAACCCAGTTGTGGAGGTTTGAATAGTAAATGGCAAGTGAACGAGACGAGGGCAGATACACCTTCACAGGAAGTTTTGGGGCAAACCTGGAAGTAGTGAAGGGGTGTGAAGATTTTTTTTCCCACTTTTATTATTATTATTATTATTTTTTAACACATGAGGTTAGGTAAATGGCAGAAAGAAGAAGCTTAAACAGACAGGACATACTGTAAAAACTCTTGACAAGATGGAAAAGGATGCAACACAGAACAAGGATTAGAATTAGAAAGAGAATATCTCTTCCCCTAAAATAAGCCAGAAGAAGGAAAGCACTTATGGATACAGGTATATTTGTCGATGTAGTGGCAAGAAATTGGCAGAGTTCCCACAGGATTTTTTTTTTTTCCTCATGGAGAAGATGCAGCGAGGTGGGGGAGCATTAAGGTAAAAGATTTGAAGAGTGGACAAACTTTGAAATGTTTACGGTTGAAAATGGGAAGAAAGAGCGACTGGCTCAGGCATGTGGAGGGTCCCTTTGGGACCGAAGGCCCACATTTTTAGTGGACCTAATACACATTCTTTTAGTGGAGCTAATCTGCACATATTTCTGATTTTTTTTTTTTTAAGCGATGTTGATTAGCCCAGGTGGAGGCAGGTGTGATAAAAGGAAAACAGCAGGCTTTTGAAGGTATTGGCCAAAGAGTAGTGAAAGAGTGGGCTGTGAAGTTTAAGCTGGATAGGAAAAAATGGAGATATGGAAGGGAGTGTCAGAGAAAACATGCAGAGGCCCAGGGACTGGAGGATTTGACAGAGTCAGATAATAGGCACATTGAAGAAAGTAAGTTAAAATTTGTGAACGGTGTAGGGTACTGCCAGAGAACGGGAAGGTGGAATTTCAGACTTCCATGATGGTACAATTCTGGGTAACCTGAAGCTCTGAGGTGTCACTAGAGATGTAGATGCCTGGAGGAAGGGGGAGGCGAGAATTACTGGAGTTGATGCTCCAACGCACCGAACAAGTTTGTAATCCACTTAGTAAAGTTTTTAAAGTATTTTCTACATCAGCTAGAATGTAAAATACAGTTGAACAATATTAAGAGTGTATTTATCTTAAAAACATGCAGCATCCTGACTCTCAACAAAGCTGGGAATTGGTGAATTTTATGTACGTATAGCATCTGTTCCTCTTTGTTGGTGTTTCTTATTACTGTTACCTTGCCCTATTTTCCTCCATAACAGACCCATACATTCCCTCCCCCTTGAAGACCCCTTTGCTTTCTTCAACATTACCCCCATGATCCTAAAACTTCTCTGTTTCTTTAATTGGAATCTGTCAGTTTCAATACCTTAGATTTTCAAGACAGCTCCTTACAAACTGTTGATTAGAAAAATGAGTGATTCCTGTTAGTGAATTGAGAGGGAGCAAAGAAGAGGGAGCACAGACTAGATCAAATGCCTGGGCCAAATCCTAGTCCTACCACTTAAGTAGCTGTATGACATTAAAGAATCTTAACCTCTCTGTGCTTCGGTTTTCTTATCAGAAAGGGGATATAAGAAGACTTGCTCATCTGTCATGTAATAAGCACTGTTTGAGTGTTTGGTAAATAAAATGACTGTAAATGAATTTCTGTTCTTTCCTCACATACAATTGTTGGGATTCCTGGATACAGTACTTTAACTGAGAGAGAATTCTAGTGGAGGGCATTTCACACCAGCCGCTCGGTTGATGACCCTCTCTCGTAGACGTCTCTTACACCTGTGCAGTGCCATCTACTGGTAAAATAATAATAAGTGGATTTAATATTTTCCTCAATAATAAATTTTTTCAAATTTCTGAACTTTCAAAAATGCATGGAGATCTCTGATCTTTTGCTAGCCCGATATCCTTCACCTAACCTGTTTTTTGTTTTTCAAAAGGTAGAGTTTGCCAAAAATAAGATAAACACAATAAATGCACAGAATTTTTAGAAGGAATGGCTTTCTACAAATGTCTTAAACTGATTATATTATTTGTGGGATAAAGCAATAACTTTTAATCCATATCTGAGTGTCTAATTGCTGAATGGGTTATATACTCATTCAGGAAGACAAGTGAATAGCAAGACCAAAGTATTGCAGGTCCACGGTAGATGGGCAGCTTCCATGTGGTTTATCAGCGGGGTCTACTCAACATTATGTCATTCACCTTAATAGCGTCAGCCAAACATGCACTGGAGGGAAAGTAAGGAAGTCGCTTTCTTACGGTTGCTGTGTTATCCCAGGGATTGGTAGCTGCTCTTTCCCTGAATGTCACCTAAGACATTAGACTTGAAGAATGGGTTCTGGCTAGGTATGGGCTCCAGGAAAGGGGAGAATAGATAAAAGAAGAAGGGATAGATAAGGAGTGGGGGAAAGAAACTATAGAAGAAAGATCGAGAATTAAGAGATAAGTAGATTAAACAAGCTGATACAGTGAGTTGAGGAGAGATACAGAGGGCAATCAATCTTTTTCTTGGGTATTATAAATTGTCCCCAATTTGAGTTTTTCTCCATTTTTATAATAGGCTCTAAATGCTGAACTCTAGTTTTGTTGTACATGCTGCCATCAAACTGGTTTCATGGATTTCTTTAATGATCTCTGATCAATTTGACTGATTGATAACTGACTTATGATAGCCAAGGATAAATCCATATGATTTCTTAAGTGTCCATGAAATTCTCTTTGCATGGGAAGGCTTAAATTAGAGATGATTTCTTATTCCACGTTTTAGATTCTTTTCAGGTGATCAGATTCAACAGACTTTGAGACACAGCTATGACCACATCCAAAAAAGAAAAAAAAAAAAAAACAAAAAAAACGCTTCTGTTAGTGGACTAGGATAAAGGCAATCTTCCCCAAAGGGGTTTGTTTGTAAATTGCTTTGGTCCACTTTACAAGGTCAAATCCATTCTCCTAATGATGAATCTCATCTGTTCTGGCAGAGAAAGAAATGTTTTCTTTCACTTCTACGTGTGGCCAGAGCTCATTCATCTCAGTAAGTTCTGAAGAGAAATCTAGCTACATCAGAGAGAGGAGTATTCAAAGGGCAACTGATGGCCAGGAAGATATATGGAATTCACTTTCCTGAGACAGACATTCAAATGGTAACAAGTGATAGAAAACAGCTCTATATTTCAGCATGATGTGTGTTCGCTCCTGATGATTAAACCCCCTGTGAGCCATCTGCGTTTAATGGGTTAGAACTACTTTGTAGCTGCAGTTTTTTCCTTCCACTGCTCTCTTATTTATTTGAGAGAAGACCGAACTCCACTCTTTAAAAGTTAAGCATGTAAGAAACTCTGCCAAGAGAATCAGAAAGAAAAGACAAATTTATAGCCTAGTGTTGTTTTAAGCATTTAGTAGTATAAATAAGAAGTGTAGATAAATGTGTACAAGTAGACGCATAAGTGACCCTCTGTTTATCTCGGTTACATTATTTGCCTAAATTCCAGAGCAGAATTAACCCAATTAGTTTATATAATGGCTAATGCTGTCCCTCAGCTGAGCTATTAGGGACATGTATAACTGATGCTAGACCAGGGATGGTGTTATTTTACTTCTAAGTCAAGCCTTGGGGACTGTGGTTTGTATCCAGTGATTCTTGCAGATAAAAATCCGAATCCAGTGTGGAAATTATTGTAGCTTGAAGCCATGTATACTATTGGTGTTATTGATGCAATTAAATTGAACTTCTGGTTTAAAATGCCAATGATGATAATGGCTTTCTATATGCAACTGTGTCTTACCCAAGCCATGTCACATTTTACTAACATCTCATTATTTTTCTCTGACTTAGAAAAGTCGGCAGCCATAAGCACTCAATAAATATTTGCTGAATTGAACTGAACTCTGAGAACTGAGAGGTGAGGTGGCACTGATCATCAGTGACACATCTGGGATCAGAATCTTGATTCTGTTCTGCCAGACACTTAGTGATCCCAGCCAAAGCCATTGGAAATATTACATGAAGAAGTTTAAATCTAAAAAAAAATGTCACACAGCTACAAATGTTAATCTGAGTCATATAACTATATAAACCCAGTAAATTCTCTCTTGCCATGTATTTTCACTCAATACGTTGACTGATTTCAGGGTTTTCCCCCTTCATAACATCTAGCTTATAGGTCTCTTCCTAGGTCATTAACATTTTTTTCAAAGATATTTCCCTGAACAATTTCTCCTGCCTTTTTTTTTTTCTTTCCTTTGAACCAGAGAACATATCTACAAGGGGAGGCTTCTCAGGGCTTTAAAAACATCAATCAATTTCACAGCTGGGAATGGAGAGATCTAGATAAGAGGGAGCAATTCGTCCATTAAACCTCTGTTTATAAAATTTAGGCAAGAGTTTTGTATAAAATGAGACAAACTTTGACCATACTGAGGCAGACAAAGAGTTAAGGACACAAAAGCAACACCCAGCTGCTGCTTCTTTTTCTTCTCCCTTTCGTGGAGTAGGGAGTATTTTTCCTGTAATGACCTTAGAATCTTCTGTCTTTTTCTTGGTCAGAGATCAAGGGGTACACCAGGGTGAAACCTTCTTCTTATTGAACTTTTCTATCAACTTTCTGCATGCGTACTTTGAAGCTGCACTTACAATTTTTCCTTGTTTTCTGTTATACATTTATTAAATATTAAATATTTAATAAATACATTTATTAAATATTAAAATAACATATTAAAATATGTTTGCTGTATTTTCATATTAGGTAAGTTTCAGCAAATGTTATCCATCCAACTAAACTGACTATTCCCTGAAGACAAAAGTCATGGTTGCATTTATTCATAACCTCCATGGCTAGCATAGCACATTGTAATACTATGAGCTCAGCCCATATTCACTGAATTGAGAGTAAAAATCTTGAAAAACATTATTGAATAGAACAAACTGTTTCTCCACTGAACTTGAGAGCTTCAATCCAGTTAATAAAGTAATAATAATAAGGAAAAGAAATATTTAAAATTAGAGAAAAGTTGTTTGGAAATATTTTTAAAAAGTTGTTTTAAAATTAGAGAAAAGGTTTGGAAATATTTTAATTAGCATGGACATAGTCTTTCAAGACACATTTGGGTTATCTTTCAGAGAAAAAGAGATAAAATGCTATACTCTTATAAGTTCCTATTCACCTTTCAATGTCTGGCTCAAATGTCACCTCTTCTCTTCAGCTTTCCAGGACTATTTATAATGGCTGAATTAATTGCTTTGTTACCTGTTTTCCAATAGTATTTTGCTTGAGCCACTTCCATGCCATATTTTAATTATTTATTGTACTTTTTCATCTCCCCAACCAGCATGTAGTTTCTTTAAGGTCTTAGCACAAAGGGAGTTCTCAATAAATGTTTGATAAATTGAGTAAAACTGAATTTAAATATTAAAAAATGAAGAAAAGGAAGAAAAAATTTAACATCAACTCAACAGGAGGAAAAATTAGAATCTGTAAAAAAAAAGTATTTCCATTAAGTACTTTACAGACTACGAGAAAGTATTCTCAAATGCATATTTCAATTATTTTTTTTCATAGCTTTAAAGAAAGCATGTAGAATAAGAAGGCAGAAAGAGAGGCGTTGCACTTAGAAGCTCCTTATACTCTCTGACCATAACTTTCCTTATCTGTGAAATGGAGATGATGATAATACCCACTGTCACAAAATTGTGAAAGTCAGGGAAAATAAATGTGAAAGTGCCTTGTTAATTCAAAGCTTTATACAACTTTTTCAATTATCCAGAAAACTAAGGCTCAGAGAAATTGAATAACCTTCCTAAAACTTTAAAGCTAAAAAGTGGTGGAGCTAGATTCCTAAGGCCAAACTCTTTCCATGATGCTGCCCAAACCACTTGCCTCTTCCAAATGCCTAGCCCCCATCTACTGTGTCCTGGTTCCTCAGTGATCCTCATTAAAATGCCTCATTCATTCATTCAACAATGAATGCTCTGGGTCTGCCTGCCTTAAAAAGTCCTATTCTCTTTTAATCCTCCATTCTGCTAGTAAGAGATAAATAATCTGATAAATTATTAGGCACTCTATTATACTCCTTCCACAACATAGGACCATCCTCTAGGGTGAAAAATTATTTAATCTGGAGAAACGACTCTGGTGCATCAAAAGGGTTTCTTAATCCCTTTTGTGCCATAGACCCCTCTGGTAGTTTAGTGATCTTGTGAACTCCTTAGTAGATGTCTTTAATAAAATACATAGGCTTAAGAGGGAAATTAACTATATTAAAACATAGGTGTTCAGATATTTACAAAACTAATTTTAGGATGTAGTAGTATCTGTGAATCTTTATCGACAGATAACAAGATCCAGCAACAGAGCTAAAAATTACCCCAACTTTGTAGTAGTTTGAAACTATTGAAGCAGTTTGAAAACTGTCCTAATCAAGTGATAAGCTTGAATTATTTCAAGATATCTTTAATAACTCTAAGAAATGCAATATGCAAATATCTGTTCTTTCTATTGGTGACAAAAGCACAGGTACTGCTAAAACTACTCAGATTTGTTCTCCATTCATAAATAAAATGCTATGTTTCATTCTAGGTGTTAGTGGAAACAAAGATCTAATTATTTTTCTATCTCAGTTTATGTATCCTCTGAGTTCTATCCAGAGATACACCCTCCTATACCCACTCTCCCTACATTATGAACTCTGCTCTAGTGATATGGAGAGATTTTGAGCATTTGAATCTTTTCATCTTCCCTAACTGGACTGTGTAAGTAACCTGTAGGGGGCTCCTTTTGCCTTCTACTGAAAATTTGTTTTGACAATGCTGGTAACTGTTCTGAATTATTGTCTTAAGTCTTTAAAGTGTATGTCAAGGTAAATAGATTTAAAAAATTACAAGTATATATTATGTGAAGATGCATGAAAACCTTCAGTATGCAGTATCTCTTTTTCTAAAGTCAGACATGCTATAAAATAGTGTCATGATGAAATACTCAAGTCATTTATTTGTCCCTTGAACTTAGAAAACTGCATAGTGGTATACAACTCTCAGACTAAGAAGAAAAAAACTTCTGTTAATCCTCTACTATTTTATGCAGTAAAATTGAAGAATTAGCTAGACCCTGCCCTGAAGCCTTGCTCACCATTTTTGCAACATATTTCCAGGATAAATGACGGCAGTATGTTTATTTAAAAAGTAGAGTTATTAAAATAAAACAGAATCCCGTTTTAGCATTTACTATACGCTGTGAAACCAATATCGCATTTAATCTGTTTTTGAGGTTCCGTGCCATAAATGCTGACTCTACTACTGTTAGGTATTTCACTTATGATCTTGCTTTCATTTGTATCATTAGTGACATTACTGCCTGGCTTGTATAAAATATATGCAATATATGCTAAGAACAAAAGTACTATTTAATACATATCACTCTATTAGATTCCCTCACAAAAAGTCATACTTTCTTCAATGCAAAATATGAATAGCTATAAGGAAATAATGTCTGTTTGAATTTTAGATGACTAATTTCTTAGAGTAGAAATGGCTTAAAGTTAGCAATTATATTTTAAATAATAAACATACATCTTTATATTCTAAAAAGAGAAAAGAGAAGTCAATCCAAGTAGAATTTTAAAAATAAGATCATTCCCATATTTCTTCTAAAATATTTGGCAGCAAAAGTGGTCTTTTTTTAATGAAAAATATATATCTAACATAATCACTCATCATTTACAATACTATTTGATTTAAATGTTGAAAGACAAAAGTTAGGGTCACTGGTAAGTTTAGAAAATTACTTGAAAATTTCAAACAGCTTATGCAAACACTGTAGTTGATCTTTTCACTTCTTATTTCTCACCAAGGCATTGTTTAGTTGCTGATAAACTAAAACTACAACATTATATATAAAACAGCATTATATAAAACACAGGGAGATGATGTATGAATTGTACCATGGAAGTCAAATAAGCGTCCGGAATTTGAGATGAAAAAGTAAAGATACTAAAAGGAAACAATAGCCTATCATCTTTGTAAAAACTGTGTTAAGTGCATTGGTCTGCCCCTCACCCCTTCCTTGGAGGTAAAAAAAATCAACAGCCAATTGAAACGATGAAACTAATACACTCCAGTAATTTATACGCACAATTTCATGAGTTTCCTCAAGGTTATATAGGTTAAGTAACTCTGTTATTCTTTTAAGATATGTTGTCAGGACTGAGGGCAAAGATTACAGTGGCTTTATTTCTCTGCTTTCATAAAACGTTACATAAGAAGAAAATAATCAGTATTTAATGTCCATAAATAAATATTTTCAGAATTTCACAAACCATTTTCTGAAATTTAATTTTATGTTTATGAAAGAAACTGCATACTTTAGCTAATACTCCATTAAATTTCTTTCTTATCATAAGGTCGAAACCTTAACCAACTCACTCAGGAAGAAAAAGAGTATAAGAATCATCTATTAAACCATCTGTGCAAGAGAAGTGTGGAAGGGGCAAATAGAGGATGAAATTGTTACAGGAACAAATGTCCAAGTGGATCAACTACTTAATGAACCAAAATACCCAGTTTCAATACTGTCAATAATGAACCAAAATAAAAGTAAACGAAATGCTCCTTAGTTTTTCCTTTAAGTATGTACATTCAACATTTTTGTGAGTGTTACGAATTCTAGTATATAAAACTTGTTAACCTAAGTTCAGAAAGAGCAAGAGAAAATTCAGGAAGTGCATCTATGCACTTTTTGTTTTAGCTTTATCTTATCCTACTACATCAGAAGTTCATTTTTGTTATATTTTAGTCACTTAAATGTGTAATAAAATTTTCAGCCAATAAAAACAAAGGTCAGAATGTTAACACAAGAAAATTCATGCAATTCTTACTACCTTCATAAAATGAGAAGCACGGTTGAGGGTGCAAACTTTAGGCATGTGTCTGTCCAGGAAGACTGTGAACTCATCAAGGGCAAGAACCATGGTTCCATTAGTTTTTTTATTATCCCAAATAGTACTTCACACACTGTAGGTGTCAAAAAAAAACAAATGTGCTGATTGAATTAAATTTATGCAAAGCATTGAAGACGTAGAACTTCAATTAAAAAGATGTTATTTACACTGAAAAGAATTGAGTTACAGAAGCTCCAACTAATTATTAGAATTAATGAGGAAAACATTTAGAGAAGGAAAAAATAAGGAAGTGAAATTCAAACTTGATTCAAAAATGAGTTTTGTCTCTCATTTTAAAAATATAAGTTATTAGGCAAGGGACACTAAAATTTCAATTATGAAAGCAGAAGAAAATGAACATGGATACCACTGATTGGGGAAATTTTTGAAAAAAAAAAATCTCACATTTTAGTTCTAAGTTTTAGTTCACAAATTCCTACTGACCAGATATATGTGTGTATTAAAGAAGTCATTCTCTTCTAAAACATGAAGGATATTTAACAGCTGCCTAAACAATCCTTTGACAAAAGCTCCTGCATGTAAGCATAGTTCTCAGGGCCAAAGTGGAACAAGTTTGTCTTGGGAACAAAACGAAAAAGAGAGAACACAAAAGTAATAAAGAACAGAGTTATTATGAAGTCAAAGAATGTTTGTTTAGGACATCACTCATCTCCATCATCTGCTTGATTTAAAATTTTATTACAGAAGATGTCTAACTGCCGTAAATATTTTCCCACTAGAAACAGACACACACTGGATTTAAGTACTTTTTCTGAAATTTAATTTTAAAAATTCATTTATTCTTGCCCTTCAGCCTTTAGGGCTTCCAAGCATATCCCTAAAGGTTGTAGGAACCACAAGGAAGATTCTAAGTGAGTACAAAGAGCAGATCGTGCTCTGATCCAAGCCATGGAAGCCATCTTCATTTCAATTAATTTACTTTGCCTTTATGAACTTAAGAGTCTTTCAAGGAGGTTGACATTTCACTCATCTGAAAAAGCCTGGAATGTGACAGGGGAAAGGGAGGAGAAGTAAATCAAAGGGGTTAGCAATTTTCCAGATGCAATGTATTTTTCTTCTCTTCTTTTCCACCAGAAATTTTAGAGAGCCTTCTGACATTTTAATTCCCTGTGCAAAACCACAGTAGCAAAAAATGCTTACAGCTTCTATGTCAAAAAACAAACACACACACGTGCACTTGCACATACTCATGAAATAAATACAGATTCCAACTGCTGCTCCTTTAACTGAAAATATTTCTTTGAGTGTATTTATTAGATGTTTGTGTGTACAGTTTAATTGACAATTTTAGTTTAAAAGCAACAGCGGGTTTTGTAACTTTCTTTTTCTCTTGTGTGTGATAATTAATTGCTGAGTCCGTGCTGGCTTTTTCATTAAAAAGATGGCATTTATACAAACTGTTCTTGTGACTGTATTTTAAATCACACCAGGATATTTCAGTTATCACCTTTAGCCACATGGTTTCAGGAAACGATGCCCGAATATTTCATGCAAATGCTGGTCATTTCCGAAGAGTCCTTTTTTCACGGAGTGGAAATTCACCAAAACACGTAGAGGTAAAAAAATCTTCAAGGCCTGTAGATAAATTCTCAGCAACAGAGGATATGCCCATTGTGTCTTGGAGCCAGAGAGGGAGAAACGCCAGTTAACTCCCCCAAACACCCTGCTTCAATATTTACCTGACAGCTTTGGTATCTTGACATTTTCCCCAGTGCATTTCCTCCTTTTTCAGGTATTATTTTACAAGGGATTTCTTGTTATACAGAACTAACATAAATCAATCTATAACAGAGGAATTTGTTTAATACATTTATTCTTTTCAGAAGCTGCATGATCATATTTCATTGACTCGTACAATAGAAAAAAAATCTTACTACTAAAACAGTTTGTGGAGACGGGTGCATGGTAAACCTATTTAGTCTTTTCAGAGGTTCATTCTTAGATTTTAATGTTAAATAATAACAACTATTCATTTAAGCTGGTCTCACTGTATATCTTGACCTTTAGCAATTCCACACACAGCAGCTTATTGTGGTATCCTTTAAATATGAGAAATAAGAATGTTTTACTTTGCCATTAAGAGAAAAAGAAAAGAGTACTGTATGTTACATGGCCCATGAAATATTGGCAGTGTGCTCCTTGGCTTTCATTCGAAGAACTGCGATACTGGAGGACCTCCTTTCAAACTCTGGCTTTGTTTCAAATGCATGTCCATTGGTAGCCCCGGTAAGAAGAGAGTCAGTGAAAAAATTGTTGAGGGGCACATGGCTGAACTGGTTCTGGTGGTTTGAAAACCCTGTGTAACTGGAATCTGTCCGGGGCGAGTGAGAGTAAGGTGTCATACAGGAGGAAGTGTCACGTGGCAACATGCATGAAGTGACCACAGAACCACCACTTGCATTTCCTGCCCACAGATTGTTCTGAATCTGGAATATATAAAACAACAAATATTACATTTACACGTTCTCACTTTTGTTCCCTTACTTTTGTGAAACTGTATTTACGAAGTTTTGTTAGTTGTTCATTTTTCTGTTAGTTGTTCAGTTGTTTGCTCCTGTTGGGTGGTCTGTAATTTCATTCTGAGTACATCAAGCAATTACTGAAAAATAGTTATTTGAAAGATTCTTCTAGTTTGTTATACTGGAATGGATCACCAAAACCCACATATTTGACCACATAAAATACTCTCAAAACATGTCAATCTCGAGTATTCTTTTTATAGTCATGATTTTTAAAATGAAATCTGGAAGATTTAGTCATGATTCCTGACCAATTCATGTGCTTAGGAAAGTGGTTAAGAATATGGTTTTAAGTTTAAATATAGTTTTCATCTTTCTAAACAAAATTACACAATTGCGTTTGTTTTTTTAAATTCCACATCTGGACTCTTGATGTGGTAGTTTGTGCTGGAAACCAATGCTGATACGAGGCTGTTTGTTCTTCAGAGATATTTTTGATCAAACTCATTTTGGAAAATGTTCACTGTTTCATTGTTTTTCATATCCTATAGTCTTGAATACATAGCTCTGTGAAAAGGACAATTATACACATATTTTAAACATTTATTCTATGATTTATATATGATATAGTGAGGTTGCAGCAGAAGTATGACATGTAGAACAGATTTAGAATTCTAAAACTTGACTATTACCCAATAATGAAAGCACAATTGAGAAAAATATGCAAGTATTAGCAAAAATATCATATGAATATAAATAAAGTACTAGATAACATCTTATATAAGATTGAAAACTGGGTTATCATTTGTGCCCAAGAAATTCACATCTCATCTCATTAAATCTCTACAGGAAACATTTCAGTGCAATATTATCAGCAAATACAAATTTCTCTAAAGTTACTCTAAAGTTAGCATGTAAAAGAAACATTAAGTAGAATTTGTATACTATGAATTTTAAATAGGAGGTATATTAAACTAGCTACTTAAAGAAGGGCAAAACAAAAGTGATCACATGCATGACTGAGAAGCACAGAGAAAATCCTGATAAACGGCAGGAGCTGGGAAAAAAGGAAAATGTTGCTTGGTATAGCATGGCAGAGAGACGCAGCCTTAGAAAACGAAATTTAAAAATTATATGCCTTATACAGTATTATTACAATAGATTTAGACTAGAACACAACAACAATATATATGTTTATCCCATCTGACTTTCTGTTCTCTTTTAAAATCATAATTAGAATGGAATCATCAATTATTTCCACACATATACAAGAACTGTTTTCTCATATTTATTTTTACATAGAAATTTCAGTCTGCTACATATAGCCTCTGCTATAGTCTTACAACACCCAAGCTGAAGCCATATATTTTAAGACAACTTATTTTCAATTAATAGCCAAAAATATGTTGATGAAACTTCTAGATTACACTGTAGAGATGTTACTCTGTCACTTAGAAAGGATCACAACCAGTTCTAAACTGAACAACAAATATTATCCCTTAGGTGGTGCTTCAGTGGTTGGCAAGATGCTCATTTTAGTATTGTTTAATAGTTCTTTATATAAATATTTTCTAAGCTGCTTTAAATATGTCAAATCTGTGAGAGATACCTATAGACATCTAGCTAGCTATCTAGCTAGCTGTCCATCACGATTTGCATACATTATCAATCCTTAAATCGTCATGGGCTATGCTGTTTTAATTTTGGCTCATTCTAGTATATGTCTCCCACTTTAGCCAAAGTATGATGATTGGTGCCAGTGACTGCTGAGTTATGTATCTCAAACCAACAGGAGGGGCTGTTAATGTCATTAGTCTGTCAAACTAGCTCTTCTAACTTGATCTGGGTGATTTTCCTCTGACATTCAATCAAACATTGTGCTACACTGCAAAAACCACAGTCATATGTCTGACAAAAGGGCTTTCAGGAAATGAAAGTGAACTTGCTTGCTTACTTTTGAAAAAATAAATGCAAGGCAAGATAGTGGTAGAGAAAGATTATTTACATTTTATGTTTGTTAAAGGATCCCTCAACTTATACACAGTGTTGCTAGAATTTATTATTAAAATCATCTACTTGTATTCCAAATGCATAGAAATATATTTAACAACTCAGTCAAAAAGAAAAAATAAGGAGAGTAAAAGCAAGGAAGGAAATCTATGAATTTAAATTTAAAATATTTTTCCCCTGAAAGAATTAACAGTAATCTATGTATAAAATGAAAAGAAATTCTCCACTTTCCACGACATGAGCAAATATTGTTATTTTGATCAAAACTTCTTACCTGAACATGATCAAGCAAGTTAAGTGAGTTATTTTTCATGAAATACAACATATAGAAATGTCTTCTGAACAGAACAGATTAATAAAGCAATTTACAAACAGCAATACTTTAGTTGGACTTGAGGGGATACCCAAATATTCTCATGGGTAGTGATGCTGTCACATGCTTTTACTGCTCTGCCCTGTTTCCATGATCTCTATCACCCCTCTCTTCCCAGCCTTTCTTTGATTTTCAAATTTCTGGCATGTTTTCATTAGACTTTGGGGACCTAGTTGGTTTCTATATTAAAGTTAGATGCAAATCATAAAAAATAATATCCCCAGTGAACTGAGGTTTTGCTTCCTCTGAAGCATTCCCTCTGGATGTTTAAAACATCTGATGATGACGATCAAGATCACGCTCATGATAGCTAACAGTTATCAATTAATTACCATGTGTCAAGCATTATGTTAAAAGCATGATGAAGACTTCTAATCGTTTTGACATCGGAAAAGGTATGTGCTTTTACTATCCCCATTTCGTAAAAGGTACAACCATAGAACAAAGAGTTTAAGAATCTCACCCAAGATGGCATAACTGCAATGGTAGAGGTCAAATCTGAACCCAAGAAATCTTATAAATGCTACAATGACATAAAAACTAGTCTTATGAGTTGAAATTGTTATTTACTTATTAATAACCCTAAGTTTTTGGTTGTTCATAGACTCCACTTTCTGAAAGCAAAATTCCCAATGATCGCTCACAACCGTTTTCTCATCCCCAGGCCTAACACAGCATATGAAAAACCCTTTATATACATTTATTAAATAATGGAAAAATCTCTAAGAATATGAAATTTGGACTGATCCATCTTGCAGATGTAATCAAAGCTTTATGGACAATTTATGCTAATATATCTAAATTTTTTTTCATGATTTGAATGCTAGAATCACCATACTACACAATCTTAACAGAAATCATGAAAATTACAAAGCTGGACCCTGTTGACTATATTTCCCTAGGCAGCTTTTTGGGTTTTTTTTTCTGTTAAACACTTACTATCCACCACAGATGCATCTTCCTGGAGATTCTGATTCATTAAGCAGGGGGTGTGGATGAGGGGATTTGTACTAAAATAATGGCAATAGTAATACACACAAGCAATTCCTAAAATCACCTAGGATCAGGAAACGCTATTGAAGTCCAGCTTCTTTCCAAATGCAAAAAACCCTTGTACATTTTCAATTACGTTCGATTCCTGTGATAAGAAGCTCACCCTGTTTAAAAAACATTCCATTCCCTTTTGGAGAGCTCTGTAAAAAAGTGACTGTTATCTTTCTCTATCTATCTCTTCTATGTCTGTCCCTTAAAATGATACAGAATAAGTAGCATCCTTCTTACATGGGAAAACCTTCAAATATCATCAGGTGACTATTATACAATCACAAGTCTCTTTCCTCTAAGGATTCCTCATATGACATGATTTCCAGACGGTATCATTCCAGTCACGTTCCTCTGGATATGCTAGAGGTTGTCAACACCCTTCACCCTTATTAACAACCAGCACTGACAACAGAATATAATCTAGATGTCGTCTGATCACCGTAGGGATAACCCAGCAGGTATCATCTTTGTTCTAGATCATCTACTTCTGTTAATATTTGAAGGCGATACTTGATTGAACAACAAAGTCGTTTGAGCTTGTGGTTTAATAAATCTACTGCTGTCCAAGTGGGCTCGTTCTATGCCTCCTCCATCCCTCCACAAATCCTATTCTTGTAAGTGATCATTTTAAAATGATGCGCTAGAATCGACACATATTGTCTAAAACTGCGTATATATTTGTCAACAGAGAAGTCATACAAAAATCTTACTCTCTGACTTATTAAAAATACTGTATTTGCTGTTACATTTTGGAATGAAAGAATGCACTTTTTTCTAAATAAGATCACTACTTTTCTTTTTTTTTAGACTAGTTTTAGACTAGTTCACTGACACCAAATAATTTTTTTGTAGGCTTCTAACTGTATAATATTCAAGGGCTTTACAACCAGGAACAGCATTACTGAATCATGTCCACATCCTTTTTTCACGTGTGCTTAAAAAAAAAAAGAAAAGAAAAATGAGAAAAAAAGACTGCTTGCCTTTCCATTTTTTCTTCTTTGTGTTTAAAAGGAGTGGATAATCTAAAAATATTCAATGTTTTAATGCGGTTCACAGCATTTTTTAAAGTTCTGATGGTATGTTCAAAGCACTGTCCAGGGAACTTAGCCAACTACTTCCCATTAGCATGAATGGAAGTTCAGCTGACTTAGAACTCTCCACTTTGAACGTTTGCCCCTTAATGTTTTTCTAATCACGTAAAAACTTAATTATTCCATAACTTTGAATTTTGGAGGAAAGTTGATTTTTTTGTCTCTTTCCAAACAAATCAAATTCATTTAACATTCACTTTCCTTTCAAGGAATTAAAAGCAATGGCTAGGAAGGAGAGGGGTGATATATAAGTATACACATATATATTAAGAGTTCTTCACTGTGGATCTATATATGTCATGAATTGAATAGGGTAAATCATGGATAGGAAATTATAAATTTCATTTACCTTCATCATGGAAACTTGATACAGACATATTCTTTATATAACCAAAACTGTAAAGAAAATTTTAGTATGCTAAATTTGGTGTATATTTCTAATATATTTGCTGATTTTATTGTAGTGGGGAATTTTTCATACTTTTAAAAAACCTTTTAATGTAAGTTTATTAGTCTTTCCCTTAGTTGTAAAGTAGCATGATGTGTAAAAAAAAGCAAATAGTTTCCTGATTTATATACTCTATATCCTACTGTTAGTGGTATTTATTGAGACACTAGCCAATGGAATTTAATCTGGATTTAATAGAAATACTGAAAAATGTGAGCATAAATGAGTAATAACTGTTCCTTAATTTTAGAGCATCTCTAAAACCAACTATTTTTCTACTAAAACAAGTTTATTTAACCTTACTCCTCTACATATACACTGCTTCTACCAGCCACCAACATCTACATGTACACACATACATAGACACACACACACATCACGATACACATATTATCCTATCCTCACACTACCCTCACATCACAGCCCCAACACTTCCCTGAGGGAGTTAAAAGGTTGCTATAAAAAGACAGAGATCAGGGATTCACAAAGAGGTATTTGTGATGATGTTATAGCAATAGCTTCTTTGCATTAAAATCTGAAAGTTGACTTTGGTTTTTCCTGTTTGACAGAATGTTTACATTTATTGACTACTCTGAATATTATTCAATACTTACTATATAGATTTATTACCACATTATCACTATATAATTTAATTTACCTGATTTCTTATATGGTCTCTTTTAAAAATGAAAACATCACTGTTTACAAAAGCAGTTCAATTTTTTAAGAGACCATTACATTCTTTATTAGCATATCTGTTCCTTTAAAATTTAGAGGGATAAAATATTAAAAGAATCATATGCTTAGTAACTTGCAGATATTTTTAGCTGTTGTCTAAACTTAGGGTCCCATTAACTTTTCTAGTAACTACATCAGTAAGCTGCTGGCAGGGAGAAGGGGTATAAGTGTTTTTCTAAATAGTGAATTTGCTACCAGTGAATAACACACACTGAGACTTTGTGCATCTGGAAAAAAAAAAAATCCCAACTTGAATTAATTACGCAGTGAAAAGATCAATCTGAGCAAGTTTAGGTACTACCTGAGATAGAAATGAGGGTATGTTTTCATCAGTGCCCTCTTATTAGTGGAATTGTAATGAAAAAAATTTAAGATAATATACAAATACTAAGATTTGGGGGGAATCAATTTACATTTCAAAAATTCCAAAAATATATGTTTTCAGCACATGGTACTATTAAGTTGAAGGGATTAGAAATTATTTATTCATCAGAAAAGGACCACATGTTAAGTATTCATTGCTACTTTGAGTTCTTAAATAAAATTTCACCTTAGAAATGTATACAGGGATTTGAAACAAGAAAGAATGCCTTTTCTGTTAAAAAAAAATCACTATTAGATATAATAGTCATATGAGATTAATGAACTGAGAAGAAAACTGCTATATAGAAAAAATAAAAGTATATATCTCATTAGTGCAAAAATTAAAAGCACTAAGTCTCATGAGAAATGTTAATGTCTGAAAATTTTAAGAATGATACCATATAAAGGTATTTAAATTTTGTATTATTCGAATAATATTTGAAATATGCTCCAAGTCAAAGACAGAGGAAGCATTAAGAACATTTCTCGTTTCCTTTAGTGTTGAATGTGTTCTCAAATTTTGTATTAATTGTGATCATTTTTAAAAAAAGATTCATAGAAAATCTCACCCTACATGCCTTAAAATGAAACTTTCCAAATCAACTCACTTAAGGAGAGAATAAAATCAAAGCACCTAGCATTTGCTATTTTTTTAATAATTATCTAGCAACAATTATCATATGAAGTATTTTCCAACTATTTGTCACCTTATTTTTCATGTATTTTAATACATGCATGGTAACTATTGCTGATTCATTTTTAATGACAATTCATCTATTAAAAATTTACAATTATAAGAAACAAAAATTATAATATAAATTAAGTTTTCTTTGTGAATTATTAACTTAAAATGTAAATCAAATATGCAAACACTTGAAGTATTTACACAGTATATTTTTAATCTTAGAGAGTCCCACATGGTGTCATGTACGAGACTTGAATTTATTCTTAAAATCCCGAGTAAAGTTATCAATTATATTCATCTTGTATTTGTGTTAACTATAATTTGAATTTTATTTTTGTGATTTTTAATTCAACTGTGCATTTGCACAAAAAATTTTTCCTATTTAACGCTCCATAATTTAAAAGAAAAAAGAAAACCCACAGACACATGTGGCCTAATAAATATGGCACACATAAAATTCTGGATTAAAGTATATCCTGAGGTTCACACTAACAATAATGGTTTGAACTGTAGGTTTTAATCCACAAGTCTGTTCTCATAGACTTCTCAGACTTTGATGCTTAATTTCCCCCCTGGTTCTTCTCTATTCTCCTATAAGGTAGTTTTTATATGTATGAGCAACATTGGCACTTCTCAATAATTTATTTTCATATTTATTACTTATTTTGGTAACCTACTCAATTTATTGATTTATTCTTTCCTCTTAAAATATAAAATATGTATGACAAATTCAGTTAAATACAATGCTTTAACAGTGGTCACTTATTAAAAGCAAAAAAAAAACAAAAACAAAAACAAACAGCTAAGTTATTACGACTATGTAAAGTCTTTAAGTCACATTAAATTTGAATATTACATTAAAAAGATAAATCTTTCATAGTCAACAACATGAATGCACTTTACTTTTTTTGGAGGATATTCTTTACCTCTTTAAAGAACCTGTACTTTCAACAAAATAAAAGAATTATTCACTGTCTGTGTCTAGCTGCACCTTTACCTGATACTAACAAAATCTACCTCCTACTACACGTAACTTAGTTTTAACATACACATATATGTGAAATAGTCTTTATATGTGTTTATATAAAATATATATGCATATATTTAATTAAATTAGCAACTTTATCCATTGTAAAAATTATATTAATTTGAATAAATTATGTCCTTCTATAATATTAAATATTTGTGCTTATAATCAGTGAGAAATTGTACAATACCACTATGACCTGCTGACCTGATGCTGTTAACATTTTTGTCCCTCCATTCATCATGAGGGAAGTTTTATTGTATCACAATATATGACCATCTTATTGGTTGTTGGACAGCTATGAGACTGTTCATTACACAATGCATCAAGTATAGCTATATTATTAACATTTTTTAAAGACCTTGGGATCTTTGTTTACTTCAAATATCTGGGAAAAATAGAAATAATAGTGATAAAAATGTGATACTTTTTCTAAAGGTAAAAACTGCTCCAGAAAAAAAACAAAAAACAAACCTGCTCCAGATACCTTTAAATCACTAAACCACGGTGGTGAAAGAAAACAAGTTTCATATTCCTTATTTAGATTAAGCAAAGGTAAACATTAAGATTAGGACAGATACTTGTGAGAGAAGAAAGTAGGGTGCACAATATCTTCAAATCACTATTTTACAGAAACTTTAACATTTCCTTTTATTGTATAATAACAATGTTTGAAGTACATTTGTTAAACTAGAAATATTATACAGCTTTCATCTGTTTTTTTAAATTACTCCAGTTACTACAAATTATCTATAACTTGAATCCAACTCTTGGTATGTTCAAACTCCAAGTGGCATATATTTATAAAGTCATCAATTAAACAACAGAAAGCAAAAATACTGCATGGGTCTTTTAGTGCATTTGGAATATATAGATTTAATTATGATTCTCAATATATACTAAGTAAAACCTCATTGAAAATTTTGGTGGGAAAATCTTTAACGCTTTTTTCGAAATTTTTGATGAAAATTTTTCTTCATGAGAAAATAATTTTGGTGGATTAAGAATATACTCAAAATTTCCCAAAGCTACCATATTTGTTCATCCTAATTTAAAGAAGAAAGTGTATTTAACTGAATTTGATCTTTCTCTAGATCCCCAAATAGTAAATATACTCACAGATTGGATGAGCTTAAATGCTACAACACAAGGGAAAATTCAAACCACTTAGCTACCTCTCTACTGCAGAAAAAAATTAATAATGATTAATGGCTATCATAGAACCATGACTATTGAGCACTCATTATGTACTAGGCAATATCCTAAGAACTCTGCATAAACTATTTTGTTTAATCCTCACGAATAACATATGAACTTGTATCACCATTTTATAAATGAAGAGAAACGTTCCTAGAGGTTAATTTATTTGCCAAAGGTCTAAAAATCTATTAAGTGGCAGAGCCAGGATTTGAATCCACAACTCCCTAATTGTGCAGCCTACAGTCATACATGAATCCATGACCCATCCCAAATCTCAGGATTTAGCTGCAAAGACTGTTTAGAAATCACTCTAATCCTCTCCATAACAGAAAAAGTATCATCATCATCATCATCACCATCATCATCATCATCATCTACACTACTAAGACCACCAACTCTAGCACCAACAATACCTCAATCTTACAAATAAAGACTCTGAAGATCAAGGAAGTCCGGAGACTTACCCAAAGTTACTCAGCTAGTAAATGATAAAGTTAGTGTACTTTTAATCCAAACTAAACCTAATGGCATGAAATTAGCTCTTCTTTAAGAATGAAGGCTGCTATAATCTCCTAGAAAATGTTTATAACTTAACAGAAAATATTTTATTCACTAAAATTAATTATTTTAAAAATGCTTTGGTTTTGGGCTTCCCTGGTGGCACAGTGGTTGAAAGTCTGCCTGCCGATGCAGGGGACACGGGTTTGTGTCCCGGTCCGGGAAGATCCCACATGCCGCAGAGCGGCTGTGCCAGTGAGCCATGGCAGCTGAGCCTGCGCGTCCAGAGCCTGTGCTCCGCAATGGGAGAGGCCACAATAGTGAGAGGCCCGCGTACCGGGAAAAAAAAAAATGCTTTGGTTTTGATAAATTAGAAACAAGTTAGAATCTAATGTTGATAGATATGTGCTTGCTTCTTAAACTCAAGGACAAAATTATGTAGGTCTCTAATTGGTTTGGTTTTCTGGGTCTAGTTTGCATCAAGAAGTGTTTGCAGAATTTGTAATATCTAGTTTGTAATCTGTCCACAAAGCAGGAGATTTTGTCTGGATCATTTGTATAACCTCTGTGCCTAAAACAATACCTGGCATATATTTGTTTGATAAAATGCAAACAACTCTGCAAGAAAAACAAATTAAGCTGCAAGGGGTCTACAAAATCTTTCTAGTCTATTCTTTTCAAAGAGGAAAAGTTAATTGCTTAAGACCACAGAGCTGGTTAATATCAGAGATTCAGAAACCATCTGTTTTATTAAAAATAGACTAGTTTTTGTTTTATAATGTACTCCTGAACAGTGAAGTGAACCAGTACTTTTTTTCACATCTATTCAGTGTATACATAATTTGCTTAATACTGTGGTGATACAAATGTGAATAAGAACTGAATCATCTTTTAAATACTTTACATTCTAAATGTGTGGGAGACATTTTACACAATCCACCACAATGTCAATGAGAAAGTGATGCGCTGATTGAGGGAAAATTGAGAGGAGGCTTCATGGAAGAAATATGGTTTAGGTGAAGGGAAGGGAATTCAGGATAGAGGGAAACAGACTTAGCACAAGCAAGGAGACTCTTTTCTAAAATATCATGTGTTGGAGAATATCAAGTAATTTAATTTAGCTATACAGTGTTGACAAATAGCAACTGATATTGTGACCCAAAATAGAGCTTTAAAAACTAACAGCTTTTCACTACATCAAAATATACTGCCTTTAGAGTACATTACTACTGACATCACAGCACTCACTTATTTGTTTGTTTGCTATCACATATGATGAGTAAGTTTAAGAAAAAGAATATCTTAAACAGTCTAAGAAGTATCTACATTTTTAAAATGTTTTATATTATTATTTTACAAATTTAAAAAATGAAAGCATTTTTCCTTACCAAAGTAATGCGATGCTTTAGGGTCAAAATTGAACTATTTCAACACCGTATTGGATTAGGGAGACTCCAACATAATGTTGCATAAAAAGCCTGGGACTCCTAAACTCAAGAAACTTGGGCTCAAATTCAATGAGTTAATGGCTATAAGAAGGAAGCCTGGCTTAAAATAAGCCCTCAACTGGTAGTTACTATTTTTACTGTTACAGCTGTTGTTACTATAGTGTAATGAAGACCAGTGGAAACAGTATTTAGAACATTTTAGAAAATATTAATTACTATTCACAAATAAACATTATATGTTATATACATATACCTTTATGCTAGGTAAGATTATGATACACAGGCTTATTTTTATGAGCAGGCTTAAGGAGATCATTTTGTAAACCATTTCTGGTTTTGATGTATTTCTGTGTATGCTTTTGTTTCCCTGCCAAATTGCTAATTCTTTATTTCTGTCCTGCCGCCAACATTTTCTAGTTCCAACATTTTGTAATTAATAATTTTTTTTTCTGTAATTAGTAACAGTAACCAAATTCAGTGTCTTACTGCATTGAGTTGGTTAGGCTCTATTTCAGTTCCTATTTTTCCCATTATAAACTTCTATTTTTAAGCCACATAATAAAAAAAAAATTTCCTTAGGCTGAGTCTTGAGAGACATGATTTTTGCATAATTATTTTTTTTCAAACAAACTAAAAAATGTCAACCATATATTTTTAAGTTAAAATGGAATTTTCCCCTGACTTTATCCAATACCTACAGTGGGGAGTGGGAGATGCTTGATTTCAGAATTTTTGGTAACCAAACATTAAATGACTTACCAATACAGAAAAGTAGTGTGGATTCATCAGTACTGATTTTTATCATTGTTAATGAATTGCACTGTCAAAATAACTTCAACATATGATCTCTGCATTCCCATACTTAAATTATGAGGTGGTGTAACCAATGTATATAAGTTATGGAGAAGCCACAAGAAGAATTAGTGCAAATTCTGTTATCTGTGAGGGGAATTTTTTTTTTAATTTATCCTTTGTTGGAGTGAAAAAGACTATCAAATGTACAATTTGATTTTACCATTTCCTTTCCTGCCTGAGCTACTAGGTGACCTCATTCTGCTAATCGTTAATGTCACAAGCTATGAGGCACAATAACATAGTAGCAAGATAATTTTAGGAAAAAAGGGTGACTAGTTATATTGTTATATTAAGCTTTTGTATAGAGCTTAATTGGTCCAGGCACTATTCTACATGTTTTATGATACACTAAAGAAGAAAGGGGGGTTAGAGATAAGGCAACCAAAAGCAAGGAGCAGAAAAGTGGCAAATAGAAATGGTAACAAGGAAAGGAATGAATATTGAAATAATAAGGTGAAAAAAAGACACATCACAGTCAAGTGTTGTGGGACATATCAGTAAGACTGTTTAAAGTCCATTTGAAAAGAGTTCATAATTTGTGACTTTATTATTTCTAAAGTCACCAACAGTCAAGTAGTTCAAAATTATATGCAGTATATGCCATCTCCATTATTTTTTTAATTGTTATTTCACTGGTTGTGAGAACATTCTCTGCTCCCCTGAACTAAACTGCAATTTGAATAATGCAACTTAAGCTCCTTTGGTATTAGTTCATCATTCAATCATTCAAACATATTCCCTGGGAGAGACAGTCTATTGTGGGAGTTAGGATCTTGCCCTTGAGAGCTAGACTGGCTCTGCTCAAATCTGGGTTCACTACTCACTAATGAAAGTGAGTAAATACCTCACCTCTCTGTGCCTCAGTTTCCTCATAAGAAAAATGGGAATAATCAACAACACCTACTACATAAGGTTGTGGTAAGGATTAAATGAGTTAATATATGGAACCTAGTTAGAACAGTGCCTGACAGTAAGGGCTACAGTCGTGTTAACAGCTGGGAAAATAGCAGTGCCTGATCTCACGGCACTTACAGCCTAGAGGACAAACATCCTCACAGCACTTTGTTTAGAACTCAACTAGGACACTCAAAATATTTGGTGAATAAAATTTCATTAGCCCTGTGATGTTAAGTAACCAGGAGTATATACATGCTTTTAAAATAGGAGAAAATACAAAGGAGCTACTTTAAGAGAAAATTTTTAAAGTGAAAGAAACAAGATCCTCCTTAAGGTAGGTACGGGCATTTATTCAAAAGGTACCCATAATGTTGGTCTTCTGGCAAACTGCAGTGGCAAGGCTTAGCTGTAACAGTCTTTTATAGACTAAGGAACCATTTGTGTGATCACAGACCAATTTTTTTTACCTCATCTGGGTCTGGTTTCCTGACTTCTAAAATGAAGGAATTGAACTAGGTGATCTCTAAGGCTCTTGTTTGCATATAATATTACATTAATAAATTTGGTGGATTTATCTGGAGGAATGAAGTTCTCAAAATAGGGTTTTAAAAAATCATGAAAGGCACAAGAACAAAAAGATAGCATGAAATTAAAGGACTGAATTCATGCTCACAGGGTATGAATTTACAGTTAAAGAAAACGAATACCCTTAAGTTTGGGGCTGAGATGATTTGTTTACTGGACTATCAAGGTATTCTACCAGCATATATGTTACATATTTGTTTTCAAAGTAGTCTGTTACAACGCATATCATTAAACAATCAGGAATGAAATAACAGATGGTTTAAAAGTTCCTTATGATACACATGTCCTTTATCATGTATCAAATACAATTTTGAATATTATAATTCAGTATTAGGAAAAAGTAATACCCAATTAGAAAGACAAAATTTATTTATGTGAATTACAAAGTATGAAAAAAAACCCTCTCTAAATTAAAAGGAAAAATTATAGGAAAAAGAATTTCTAAATATTCTTTGAAATGAGATGAGAGCTCCCATTATAAAAGAAGTCTTTCTTAACATGATACATTCAAAAAATTATGTCCAGTACTAATTCTATATATGTTTTATGTCACAAAGGGCTAAATGTTTCCTTGAAACAATGAGCAAATTCAAAGCTGAAAAGACAACATAGTTTTAAGTGGAACTTAAAACTGAAAAAAAGATGGTTTTCAGTGAAACTGAAGGTGTCACAGGCCACATGTGACACCAGGTTATGGTATGGTTCATAAAACAACAGCCACAGAGATAGCATGCCAAGCAATGCTTTATGTATTTTAAAAGTTAACAAAGGGAGTGAGTAGAGAAATTAAAAGACATACTACTGAATGATGCTACTTAAGTTGTTTCAATGTATACCAAAGAAGAGACCCTGAAATATTTTTAAATGAATGGTTCTAGAAAAATAAATTAAAATAAATAAATAAATATTTTAGTAAAATAAAAATCTAACAAACATGGAAAAATTCTTTTGGAGATTAAAATTTTCATTCTTGGCTATTAGATATAATAAAGCTTATACTAGCCCTTTTAAGAATATACAAACCACACCTATGCCTCTCAGTGTTCTGTGCAGTTTACCATACCTGTGGATAGCTGTCAGTCCTTGGCAAAACTGATATGTCATAGGTGGCAGCAAAGTGGCTTTTAGCTTGCTGGATTTGGCCATAACGTTCTCTTTTTCTCCACTTGGCCCTTCGATTTTGAAACCAAACCTAATTTTTTAAAAAAGTAGAATTTTAGGCAAGGAATAGTTGATAATGCAAATATGATGTTCAAAGACTTCAAATTAGAAAGGTAAACCAGGTCAACATAATTACTAAAAAGGGAACTTTTTTATATTAGAAAAGGATCCACAAATTTTACTTTCTATTTTACCCTGACAAGTGCCATGTCCATGAGGCAATATAATTTAATACAAAGAGACAAGACATTTTCAAAAATTTATTTAATACATCTGAGCCTGTTTTTTCATTTACAGAAAATAAAAAAGAATTAGATTATATGACCGTGAAGATTCCTTGTATCTTCAAATTATCACAGATAATAATCCCTCTCTCAGAGAATGCTGCAAGTCTGGAAGACATTCATAACTTTTTAGTTTGAGGCTATGTATACAACATTAACCCAGCCAATCTATAACCAAATAATATCTGGGTCTGTCAAAACAATTGGCTCTTCTGGGTTGTACCCAGACTTAGAAAAACTTAGAAAAATGTAAACATAAAGATTATATCTAAAACATATGGCATCAGCAGAAATATCATGATTATTTAGAAACAAAAACCATTAGGATTATATATTATATTGATTATGATAAAGACTTTGGGTAAAATGGTATCATCTGAAGCTGAACTATGGTTTTAAAATATACAAATTGTTTATTATGTAAATGACACCACTTACTTATTTTCTCTTATAGAAAATGCTCATAAAATCTTCAAAATCATTTATCCAATTTAAAAGACTTACGGGTAATGTAAATTAAAAAAGAAACAGAGCAGGTATAATCAACTGTCAAGAAAGCCTGTGAGTTAGTACGGCCTCTACAGGGTCACTAAACTGCCTTCCAAATCTCTCTAATTAATTGCATAGATGAAATATCCATTATAACACCTATCTCCCTCAGAGGGTTAAATATTAACTAATTCACACTTGTAGCTTTCCAGAATCATCATTTTAATATTTTAAGGTATTAAAGCTCTCTTTAATACAGCTCTCTATACAGAAAATTATATTCAATATGTATAATTTGATATTCAATATGTATAATTTACATAAGCAGCTTTCAGGAAGCTCTTTAGTCTTTACAGAACTATATTCAGAATATGAAATACTTAGGAAAGAAGCTGGAAATGAAGTATAAAAATGCAAATTGTAAAAAGCCTTTCATTAAACTTTATTTGAAATTTTTACTCTTTTTCATATTCAATTCTAATCTTTTATATCTTTACCTTCACACTTATGGAGACATATTAATACTCAGTTTGGTGCGTAAGCATGTATTGTAAATTTAAGATGGCACTTTGAAGAGTTTTCAGCAATTAAAAGAAGGCAAAGACAGCTACCTGTTCAGATGGTTTCTTAGAACACTGCTGGGAAGTGTGTATTATCCACTATGTTCAGGGCTTAAGACAACATCAACAACAAAGCAAAACAGAACACACTTTCTTGCTCTCTCCACAGCAGGAGCATACTGAGGGAATTTAGTAATGAGGGCTTTTCTACTGAGAAAAAGACCTTGACAGTCTCCTTAAAATGGGTGCCAATTACCACTCTGATGTGAAAAGCAGAAAAGAGAACCATCTGAGTAAATTAGGTTCAGGCTGGCTCTCTATGCATGTTCTTAGACAAAAATTAATCAGAACTTGCTGAAATGATAAGGGGAAAACATGCTTTGTGCACAGCTGATCACTGTGTGTGTGTAAACACATTTTTCTATGGTTACAAGTATAACTAATTTACATATATGAACACAAGACCAAAAAACACACATGTGGGGGGCTTGTGTTAACACTTGACAGTTCTAAAATTCTTCCTTAGCGTTGACTTTCTATACATTTACTTCCTGAACTAAGATAAAGTAACCATTTGTCTCCGCAAACTAAAGCAAAAATCTGCTGCTTGGTATTCCTGCACCACCAGATGTTGTCTTTACTGATGTATAAGGGCCTTACAATGGCTCAATCTTCAGGAGGAATACTATTACTCCACTCAGAAAAAATTTTTTATTTATTTCTCTATTCTAGTGGTTTATGGGAATTTCAAAATTCAAATTATTTTATTTGGAGTAGTAAAAACACACACAAAGAAAAAGGTTATTCTCCTGAATTATTGTTACTTAGGAACTAATAAAATATAGTTTCAAATATCAAGGCTAGTAAAAATAAAATACACTTAGGAGGTAGAATTTTACCCAGTATTTTAAAATTTTTTTCAAATTATTAAGAAATTTAGTATATTGAATCATCCAATTTTATAATTTGAATATAACATAGATATAATTTAACTGAATTTATATATTTAAAAATTACTTTAAGATTATTATTCCTATTGCCTCTGCAAAAATCATATAAATTATCTAGATTTTTAAAATTATAATGGAAGGGCATGTACTGGCAATTCCTGGGGCGAGAAAATTGTAGATGAACTATATGATCTTTCTTTAATTATGTATAGTGAAAATAGTTTATGGTATACATAACAACTGGGAGTTTGTGAGACTGCTTCATTTTTCCTTGTTTTATTATAACCCCAACCTCAGTAAAATTATAGACGTATGGACCACTATACAAATAAGTTACCAATATAGGGTATCTAACCCCAAAAGAACTTCAACGGCTGATAAAATAGAAAAATAAAATACATGGATTACTAGATTGAATAGCTATGACTAGTTTTTTGTCCTTTAAAAATCACTTTTTGAAATCAGAAATTTGTTCATATTCTGTTCTTTTAAAATAATCATTAGTTTTTATGCCTATGTAATAATTCAAGTGTTCTTTTCTTTTATACTTGTGTGCGAGCTGTCAAATCCTTTGCAAGTAAAAAGTAACTTTAGTAGACTTACATGCTACACTTACATACTACACCGTTCTACATCTTCAGTAGGAGAATCGGTTTCTTCCTTTGTAGTAAAACACAACTATGGATCAAACCCTATCCCCCCTCCAACTCCGCCTTCCAAACACACACACACGCAAGCCTTCATTTGGCTCCTACCTGGACCCTGGCCTCAGTCAGCTCAGTCCTCAGAGCAAGCTGTTCTCTGACGTATACATCCGGGTAATGGGTTTTCTGAAAGACCTTTTCCAGCTCCTCCAGCTGCAAGCTGGTAAAGGTGGTTCTGTGTCTCCGCTTCTTACTGCTGGATACGTTGCTGTCACATTTATCCCCAAGTTCATCCAGTTCTCCCTTCTCTGGCATCCCTTTCACGGGAGACATCCGGAGACTGTTACAGTTGTCCATAGCTCTATTTAGTTCGGTGTGAAGAGGCTGTCCTTCTACTTTAGTGATCCCATAGTTCACTGTACCCAAAGGGGGAAAACAACAGTTCTCAGGATTGCAAAACATGGATGAAGGACTTAAGTTGAAGTAATTTAGAGCATCAGACAAGCGGTCCATTATGATTTATTGTGCCAGTATTAATTTGATCATCACATTATTAATTCACTTTGGGCAGGTTTAGAATCATCTAAAAATGTGTACATGGAACTCATATAATTTGTCAAAACACACAGTTCTATTTTCCAGGATTAATGTAATGTGTATGCACATAATTTATAATCAAATTAAAAGATCCTCTAGTTCAAAAAAATCTAAGTGAGCCAAATTTAATATGTCTTATTTATTCACAGCAGACAAAAGTAAGCTACTTACATGGTTCAAAGAGGATATTTCAATTTTAAATACTATCCGTAAACCAAAATCCAAACTCTTTTCAAAAGTTATGTTTCTCCTCCACACAAAACCTATGGACTATAGATTTAAGATATGGTATTGTTTCCTACTGTATTTCCAATATTTCAACTGTATATCATATCTGCATTTACATTTTTTATTTCAAAAAGCGACCTACTAAGTTAAAAAATGAATTTTCCATCAGTTTCTGTGTGTGTTTCCTACAGAAAATAATAAGATTTAGGTAGACTTCTTTAGCTTAAAAACTCATTTGTAGTTCTTTCTAAATTTGTCAAATTTATGCTTAACTCATGAAACATGTTTTAAGACAGAAAGCTTTACTCTTCCCTCTAGTAAAGCACGGAAATTAAAACATCTATTAAAAGATTACAAAGGATGTCATCTGGCATTCTGTTTAGGGGTGCTTTAATTTTAGTGATTTCCTCCAGATTTGAGTGCATGCTTGGCAGTATGATATAAAATGAAAATATATGGTGCCACACACACACACAAATGTAATGGAGGCACATAATGCCACGGGAAGCATTTTTCTTAAGTCAGCCCTGCCACAACAATGATTTCCAATGAATTGTTATACTTTTTTCGTTTCTATCTTAAAATTCTCTCATGATGTATTTTTACAACTGCTTTAATCATCATACAAATGTATTAAACTCTAGTACCTAGGTAACTTAAATACGGAAGAGTATTTAGGCAAAAAAAGATGTGAGGTAAAACTAAACAGAAAGAAGAGCCTGGACATTAACAAACAATACGGTTTTGTCTCCGCGGGCAGAGTTAAATGGGGAACTGCGGTAATTAGGGATGGGGGAGGGGAAGCAGGCGTGAGGGTAAGGGCATCTCAGGAGAAAGACTTCCTAAATTTAGCGGACTGCTTGTTGCCTACATTTATCTTACTTAATACTTTCCTATTAAAATCCCTCCTAATAGTATGATGTTCTTTAAAAAGTTGATAAAGTATCAAAAATCACCTATTTCTCTTATTTTTGGAATCCCGACAATTTAAATAAAAATTATGATTGAGTCGTATCCAGCTGTCAACAGAGGACATTTCAGAACCATTTTTTAAAAATCCTGTCCATAGAAATAACTTTATGTATACTCTATAAATTTCAAAATAAAAATATTACAATGTGAAATACAGCCAGAAAGCCAAAACTTCAGTGTATTAAAATAATTTTTTTTTGCGTCTTCCTAAATAAATGACTGAGATTTAACTGATTTTCTCTATTGTTTGCGCCTTTATTTTTTATTTAACCTTGCAAGTCAAAAGTTACTTGCAACGTTGAACAAAATAAGTAAAATATACGAGGTCGTTTTTTAAGCTTATTGCGTACTAGGTATTTAGAAAAGGAGCTTCTATGAGCCGGTGCCTTGCCAGATTTTGAACTACCATTAGAATAGGGGGCGGCAGGCTTGCTGTAAATATTTCACACTTATTTCGTTTGTTATTTTAAAACAACCCGCTCCTTACAGCTTAACCGTTGAATATATACAATGATAAGGAAAAGTCCTCTTGGAATTGTAAACTTGCTTTAGCTGTCGCGATCTAAAAAAAATAGGTTTGTATTGGGTTACAAGATAGAAAAGATAGATGGTTTGTTTTGATAACATTTTGACTTTGAGATACTTGGCCATCCAAAGTTAAAGATTTCATCCAGAAGCATTCCGAAAGTCTTCTGAGGTGACTTCTACGTGGAGTCAGAAAAATAGACAACGCAGAATTCGGGAGTGAGTGATTATATTGAAGATTCTTTGCCCGAAGCTATTTCAAGTGATTTGGCGTTTAACAAAAATGTATGTTGTTGTATCGCAAACCCAAAGAAGTAGAAATCACAGATCCCCACAAGCTAATCTAGTAACCCTCTAACTTCACAAAGAAAAATATCGTTGCGTCTTGAAAAGTAAAAAACATTTTTCACCTAAGTTTTCTTATTCGTGACGGTAGTGACGTCCTCTAACGAGCTGTGATGGATTTCAGCTCCTCCTGCCTGGGCAGCTCGGCGGGCTCGCAGAGGAAGCGCGCTGTCTTGACTCAATTACGCTCTATTTAGCGCCCTATCAGTTTACGGCGGGGTCCTGGATAGAGGGACTCCAGGACCCGTGGAGGACAGCAAAAGGAGAACCGCGCGGAAGTAACCGGGTGCGGGTTCCTTCCTTGGGTCTGCAGCAACCAAAACTCCGCTTCCTAAAATAAGCAGCGTTCCACTGCCTTCCTCCGCCCTCCAGCTCTCTCGCTCCCCCTCCCTCCCTCCCTCCCTTCCTTCCTCCCTTCCTTCCTTTTTTCCTTCCTTCTTCCTTCCTTTCCTCACTCCCTGCCCCGACCACTCCCCGCACTCCGGATTTGCGGGTGGGCTTCCGCGACCCCGGCTGGAGCAGTGGACTCACCGCTGCCGTCCTGACAGGGCGAGGTCCTCTCCAGGCGCACGTGATGCTCGGCGCGGGGCAGGGGCCCGAAGGCCTGCACGCATTTGCCCGCCGACGCTTTGCTGTAAAAGGACTCATTGTCCAGCGTCTCCATAACGTGCTCCAACGCGCCTCCTGCGCCCATGTAAAAGTTACTGTTTTTACTCGGTGGGCTCTTGAGGGCAAACTTCTCGCTCAGAAACTCCATAATCCTGGAAAGCTGTCTCGGAGCTACTGGAGCTCGGAGGCTGGAGCGCGCTGGGGGAGGGAGCGAGGGGGCGGGAGGAGGGAGGGCCAGAGAGGAGCGAAGGGGAAGCAGGCGCTGCGGCGCGGGGAGCTGCCCGGCTCCGAGCCCTTTAAGACGTCCCGGCTGGAAAGGGGGCACCCGAAGTTGCTTTTATATCTTGAAACTCAGCTGGGCTCCTCGGGCAACCTCCCAGTTCTAATGAATATGAAAATAGGCAGGCGACTAACTCCACCCCGGACTCCCCTCCGCCCCCACCCCACCCCCATCTTCCCCCACTTACCCGGGAAGGGCGCGTCCAGGCCTAGGTTAGACAGACAGCTCCATTTCAGACAAATGCCATCAGGGATGAGGCCACGACACCCAGAAACATTGCCGTCGCGACAGTGGACTGGCATTTCGGAAGAGCTCGGTGAGATCGCAAAGCAGTTAACCCTCCACTCCCCGCTCTCTGCGCCCTCCCGGGCCGCCCGCCCGGCACCCGGTCCCCACCCCACCCCCACGCCGGCCACTCAGTACCAGAAAGATTTAGAGGCGTCTTACGAACTTGAAAGGAAGTACTGCTCTAAAGGGCTTTTACTTCATCCGTAAATCGTTTATGTGGAAGATCCACATTGATCCGAAGCCCAAGAAGCCGGGTACGTTGGCAGCTATTAACTGGGATGGCCGTGGTAGAGGGGCCGCTTCTCCTTCCAATCCCGAGGAGCTCGGCGTCCGGGGGCTCTCGGCGCTCACGAACTCGTGGCCTTTTCTTTCTTTCTGGAATGCGGTGGCGTGTGGATGTGGTGGCAATGGGAGAGGAAAGCCGAGCAAGAGGCACTGAAAACATTATACCGATACCAACCTGATTTCCCCACCCTTCTTCCACCCCTCCCCTTGGTCCACAATTTTATCATTAGATCCAGATTATTTTAAGAAACCCCGATAGGAAAAGTACCTCCTAAGGGCCCCTAGTATAGGCCAGAGAGAGGTTCGTTACACAAAGGGGTTTAAGTACGAGGAAGGCCTTCAGGGTGGTTTTCAAAAGATTATTATTTTACTCTGTCGAGTTTGAAAAGCGCGTTCGGGGAGCGACGGGCGCGCGCGGAGCTGGGCCAGGACCCCGGTCCCAGCCCGAGGGGATGGTGGGAGGCTGGGGAGCTGGCCGCTCCCTGAGGGCAGGCAGCACTGCGGAGTTGAAAGCCCCTCTGTGAGGCTTCGGGACTGCCTTTGGTTTCGGAGGAGCCCGCCGCGTCGGAGGGAAAAGCGTTCAGCGCCTTGGGCAAGGAAAGGCCGCCATTAGCAACAGGCCTCTTAAACTGGCAAATAGGGTGAAAACTCCCACAAGTTGGGGACTACGGGTTGCGCCCTCCAAGGGAGGCCTCTACCCGACGGCCTTTTTCGCACAGGCCCTTGCAGCGCCCGTCGCGTCTCCCCAGGACAGCCGGGCAGTCACCCCGCGGCCTTGGGCACGCGGGGCAGCCCCGACGCAGGGGTGGCGAGGCCAAGCCCAATTCTGGCGAGCCTCCGGATGGGCTCGGGAATTTCCACTTTCTTCGGGGTGTTGGCTGTCCTAGGACTCACTGGGAGACCCTCTTCGAGGCCAGCATGGGCCGCAGCCGGGGAAGAATTGTGGAGCGCTGCGCACCTCAGAGCGGCGCTTCAGCACTGCCCAAGAAGCGGGGCCGGTCCTAAACCCAGATCCGGCCGGGTGGGACCCGAGCAGGCGCCCCGGAGCAGCAGCCTCCATTCTCCCAAGACGCTTCTCCCGAGCAGGGGCACAAGCTCGATTCACGTGGCGCCGCGCTCTGCACGGCCTTGAGCGCGCACTCAGGTTCTCGCGAGTTGACACCATTCCTGAATGATACAACTTTAGCTGTATTGTTACTATCTCCGGAGCCGTGCAGCCGGCACCAAACACTAACTGTTAAATCTCAAAAGGGGCGGAAAGCTTTCAGGGACTGGGCTCAGGGAGAATTCCAGACTGCACCAAGGCTCGCGAACTCCAAGCTTGGCATCCTCGGATGGGGGGTGTGGGGTGCTGCGGGGGTGGAGTACGCGGGAGGAAGGCCAAGGAAAAGCTGGCGAGAGGTTGCTCTGGTACATCCTATCCATGCTTAAGGCGAAGGAGCAAGCTATGCGCTTCCTGAGCACTTTCTAGCTGTTCCTGGGCCATCCCTACAGGAATGTCGGAAGTCGAGTTATCCACTCACTCTTATCCGGGTTGATAATTTTTGATTCTCTCCTAACCCCTTCTGTACCTTACCTTCAGATGTTCTGACAGCCTGCCTTTCTCTAATAGACACGGGGAGGATAAGAGAAATGGTCATTTAATAGGTTTTTCAAAAATTCACAGCAGCAAGAACAACGCCTTGCTGACTTGAGGAAATATACAAACAACTCCTAGCTATGAACTTAGTTACCTCGTAGAGCTCTGTCAGCTTGTTTATAAATATGCGTCTTAAGAGCCCTGAATTCCCTGAAAAACATTCGGTGTCTCTTAAATGAAAGACATATGATGCAAGCTCTAGAGTACTTGTAAACCAATAAAGGTCCAGCTCGCAGAGGAAGCTACAGAAGAGCCAGGGTCCACAGCTGCCTAGTAAACCCGTTTCCACCCCACACCTCAACCCCACTTCTGATGGTAGTGGTTGGAGGGATGGGTGCAAGGTGTCACCAACCCCACTTAATATCCCTGGAGCCTCTTGGAAATGCAAATCTATTACACAGAGTCCTGTATGTTTGGGGACATGTAACCACATGTGCCCAAAACATAGGGAACAGCTAATGGCAAACTCCCATAACGAATGCTTAATCTGCAGTTTTTGGCAAGAAGCTGGGTCTCTGGTTGCCAAGAGCTGCATTAAATGGATTCTGAGAGGTTGAGATGGAGTTTATGGTAATGTCACAGCTCTAACCATTGGAGCCTTAAATAATAAATTTAAAATAATACTAATTAAAACAACAATAATTAAATGATTTCTGGAAGGCACAAGAAGGGAGAAGAAACTGAAGGCTGATTGGATTGGAGGGTGTCTTGCCCTCTCTGAGATTTACCTGGGCATTTTCTGCCTGGTGCTTTGAGGATAACCTTCTTGGAAATTGACCACAGCACTTTGATAAATACTTTCAGCTACTCTATCCAGAGCCTACATGGCTCTTTCCTCTTCAGCAGGCTTTAAAAACCTGCTTCTAATCCACATTCCTCATCCCAGCCTCCCCAGTTCCAAAGGGTCAGCATGGCTAGGGCCCCAGGGTGCAGTGCCTGGAGGAACCATGGCTGGCCAGAGAGACCCAGTTTATTAAACCAGGTTCTAATTGGGATTTTATCTCAGCACACTCAGTCCATCACCCCCAGGCTACCATTCCCTTCTTTCCTCCACCTTTCTATTTCTCCTTCGAGAGAATTGTTCATCACTTTCCATACCTGGAACCTGGGTTCTAAATCCAGGATTCAGCTCCCCATCTTTCATGTTAGTGAAGAAATCTACCTGGCAAAACGCACTTGCAGGAAGTGGTGGGAGTGGGGTGAGAGTGGGGGTAGGAGAGGGACAGAGATGGGGAGCCATCAATTTCTTTTAAATCCTAACAAAATTTAGGACATTCTAGGATGCTGGCACTTTCAGATCCCAGGGTGCAGCTACTGATGCTTCTTCACATCTTGATGGGATTGAGGCAGAGTCAGGAAGGAATGTGCAGAGTCCAGGAAGCAAAAGGATGAGGGTTAACATGACCTATTGCAGGTTCAAGTCTCAGCCTCTTTGCAACACTGTTTTCTCATTTCTCTGGCACCAGGGATGCTAACACAGCGGAAAGGCTGTTTTGTGAAGTGACTCTGATGTTCTGATTTGAAGTTACATTTAACATTCCTGCAACCAGTTTGTGGTTGTTCCTGCTGTTGTTGTTAGGTGCCAGCTCGCCAAACACAGTGATTTGGGATGTGTTTAAAGTTTTCTTTATTTAGTTCCCTTTAGAGCCTAGAATTAAAGTAATTAAATTAAAACTAGTTTAAAAGCCCACTGAAATGACTGACTCCTCCTCTCCCCCCCCCCCACATACAAAGGTAATTTCAGGTAAGTCAAGTTCAGATAAGGGATTGGCTGTCAGTTTGACTTATTTTACATTAAAAAAAATTCTCATGGTCTGAAAGTTGCTTTTGATGCCTCCCTCCCCCATGAGACTATATTTTGGGAAATGAAAAATATTTTGAGTACATACATCAAAGCAACAGTTGAAGCAATGTGTATACCACTCTGGTTCCTTTCTCAACTTCTTGAAAGAAATGTCACACTTATATAGTAATAGTGGGAATGTCAAGATAGGATTGCAAGAATTTTCATCTTAGCCCTTTCTTTTTTTGGCAAGAGTTTGAGGCATACTAGTAAGTAAAGCGTGCTGAATTAGATGAACTATGACAAATGTAGAAAAGCAGGAGTCTGGAGAGGGGAGGGGAAGCTGGGTGGAGAGAAAACTCTCATGAAAAAGTACTAAAATAATTGAATGTCATGTAGGATGGCAAGAAGCCAGGTGGCCTCATGTTTTGTGTGTGCTCCGCTGCTGCTTTCCTTCCCTGGCTTCATCTTCACCCTTCCCACAGCTCTACAGACATAACAGATACAGAAATATAGTCTGCATCGAAGCAGCTCAAGAGGTTTTCATCAAAATAAAAAATATATATGTACATATATATACACAAACACAAAGAAACCTTTCAGCTTTCCTTCAAAATATCTGTTCCATCATCTACTCCAGAAAACACACCTATAGACTAATATATAACTTTGTCATATTTTTGAAGCTTCTGTATTTTAATTTAAAAAACAATGGCCTGAATTTTAATCAGTCCTGTCAGTCTTTCAAGTGTGCTGTTAACAAAGCTCTCAAATATAATGGATTAAATTTACCTGTGATTTCAATCATAGTACGTATACTGGTATTTTAGAAATTCACATGCTTTTTCGAAGACCTACGCTTGTTTTTGAATTTCAACTTGTTTCAGTAATAGTCTCTTACAGAGTTGCCCTTTTCTTAAAGAGAGAAATGGATTTAATTTCTGCTCTCCTGAAGGATCTAATTTAAATGTGAAAGTCTAAAATGACTATTTTCCCCACTTGCAAATACTGTGACTTATCTAACATGCCACTGTTTACATTTAGTAGAGAAATGTATTTTATTACAAATATTAAAAAATCATAATTCAACTGCAATAATATAATTACCTTTATTTCTCTTTATGGCTGTCGTCATTGCTCCAGGAAGTTCTAGATATAATAAAATAAAAAGACAGTTAAAGTTAGATCTCTTTTATGACACATATACTTTCGTATAGTGCATAATTGAGCTAAACTGTATTCAATTCATAAACCCAGATTTCACTAGCATATTGTTAATCCCTTACCTATAACATGTCTTCCACCGTTTTATTTGAGATATGAATTGTTTAAGCTTCTATCCAATATGTTTTCGATACATTTTTCCTGCTGATTTATTAGCTATCTCTTAAAGACAGAACTTACTTTCAAAAAGATGCTGTGCAAACACTTTTACGAGTTGAGGTTTCGCGTCTCAGGGAAAGACTTAACATCTCAATACAGATGGAAGCAAAAACGACAGGACGGATGTTTCTCCTTTGGACTGGAATTATATACAATGTAAGTATAAAGTCCATGGTCATTAAACAAACCCGATCAGGGTAGGGCCAATAGACATAATCAAGGCAGATCCAAACCGAGAGGAGCAGATTCTCCTCCTGTTAGACCCCCACCTACTGTGCCCCTCCCTCGCCCACGAATACCCTTTACCTCTGGACAAGAAAACAGGGTTTGGGTGCCGAGGAGCTGCGCTTAGAACGCACCTCATCGTAAGCAGCTGAAAACCATTCGTAATCTAGTTTAACCTCTTTGCCGCGGTGCTCTGTGAATTCAACAGAAAGAAAAACACAAACACGGTCATTACATCAAGGATTAGTCGGGGAGGGGAGAAGGGTGGGGGGATGGGGAGGGCGCCAACTCCTTCATTCGAAAAATCATTAAAGAACTTTAGAGAAAGGTCAAGATTAATATTCACTCAACTTCTTTCCAACCTGTCCTGCCTGTCCCCAACAACATGGATTTCCGCTGTGGATTTTGATAAAGTAAACTTTAACCTGCAAAGTGCCGTAAGTAGAGATGCGGAATAAAAAAGTCTCTGTGGCTCGCAGAAGGAGAGCCGAGCCCCTGGGATGCCCCTCGTTGGGGCGCAGGCTGGACCGGGGCTGCGAGCGGCGCCTCGGCCGCGCGAACCCGCATTCCAGAGTCTGCGCGTGTGTCCCACCGCGGCCGCGGTCGACCTCACGCCGGCGCTCTCCAGTCGGGAACCTGAGAAAGGCTACGAGCCGAGCGAACTTCCGAGGCCGGTCGGAGCGCCCCCTTGCACCGGTGGTTCGCCACCTGGTGCGCACCTCTGGGGTAGGACCACCCTCCCGGCTACCGGCCCGGGGGAGCCGCAGGGGACCGCCCTGGCGGGCCTCTGGGCTGACGGCTGCGTCTCCAGACGCCGCCTGATTTGACCTCAAGGCTGTAGGCGAAGTCACCTACCGGCCGGGGACGACGCTGTGGTTAAGAGAGCAGATGTGGAGGAGTCTCTGTTCTGAGCAAAGAGAATGAAGTTTCCTCTCTCCTGAAAACTTAAAAGAGCCTCGACGACTACAGAAAGAAGTTAGTGGTTAACCGATTTGCTGCTAATATTTCATCAGTGGTGCTCTCCCTCCTTTAATGTCTAACTCTTGGGAAAACAACATATTTTAAGCTTTCCATCCAAATATTGATATTGGCAAATAGATCATCAAACAGTCCCCTGGTAAGGACAGGGCGCTTTTTGTTTCACAAGTTGGCAACCAGAATTATTCCATATCACAAATTGCTGCAGATTTAGGGGATAAAGCAGAAGACGTGTGACTCTTTAACAGTAACGTGTGGGCGTGAGTGTGTGAAGTAGCGCACACCTCACTCTTGTACCTGCCTTCCACCGGGAATGAGCACCTCTCCCGTTAGGGAGAGCCAGGTTTCACCCTGATTGCAAGAGGTTCCTAGCGGATACATATGTAAATGCAAGGCAATGATCCGGTCTCTTCTTAAGATCTTGTTTTGCAGTAAAAAATTCTCAACCTTCACTGCATTTTTTAAAAAATGTCCTTTTTGTTAAACAAAACCGACGCACTACCTTTAGCAGGGCGGTGCCCGACGCATTGGAGGTCGTCTACAGGAAAGGAGTCCTCCGGTCCTTAGCGGATTACGTCATTTCTCAGCTCCCAGAGGCAGATGCCCCATGGACCTTTGTTATAAAGTCAGATCAGTCAAACACTTTCCTACGTTCACAGTTTGCTCTCGGAGATAACAAAATGTCATGAACACACAATTTATTAATAAAGTTCAAATATAACAAGCAGTTAAAATATTTACTGCCATTCTACCAAATCCTTCAGCGAGTATTTTCTCAAGTTCCCCAAGAGAAAGAAAGAAAAAAGTTGGCTTTAAACAATTCATTTATATTTTATTCTTTGTGAGATTTCAACCACTTGTGCAATACATATATATGTGTTGCATGTATATATGTATATATATATATATGTAGTAAGCTCAGTTCTTAAGGAGAACTTTAATTTTAAAGGAACTTGTTTGGGGGGAAATCTCTTTAATACAGTTACTTATAGGGAAGCCACATATTTCCAATAAAGTTCATTTCTGATTAACATTAATGAAATTATTTCTCTTACCCTGTATTTGATTCACATGTCCTACTTTTGCGGAGAGGGAATTGCAGTCATTCTTTTGCTGCATTAAGAATTGCTCAATAATTGAATTGAATTAAACAAAATCTAAGTAACTGATTTCTGTTTTTAGTAAGAATGCTCTTTAATCTTGCATTCTTTTTAATGTTAATACAACTTTGAATATTGTCTTAGAGTTTAAAAAGAAATATAAATCTTGGCAAAATAAATAAAGAGACTTTATTAATGTAATTTTTATTTTTCAGGAAATAAAATAGATCTATGGGCAATGTTTAACTTGAACTATATGAGCTTCTTTGGGCATCTTTAACTGCTGGATCACAGTTGAGGCAAACTGTATAGGATGGATATAAGAGCTTCTCTAAAATATCTCTTGCAACTTTTTGGCTCTAGAAGTGAACACTGAGGAATCCTGTAAATCATTAAAAAAAAATTCCTTCAAGTACTATCTATTCAAAGTGGACCTTAATTCGATTCAATATTTTCACCAAAAACTAAAACATAGTTTGCACTTACAAAATTTTATGAAGTATGCATTCCTAGGAGGGCTAGTTAAAGCCTTAGAATACAAGAAATTGGGAGGCAAATATTTTTGGAGAAGGTAGAATGAATGATGGAATTAAACCAGTGAAGACCAACATAAAGCTGCAAGTTAAGGTTAAAAAAAGAAATATAGGAGAAGGGAAACAAAGCTTTATTATAAGAGTCCATAGAATAAAGATCTGTAGATATTTTGAGTCCACAGCATGACTTAGTTGCTAAGGTAGCTGCAACAAACTTAGCTTATATTGCATTAGCAAAAGTGAAGCAGTCACACATCAAGAAAGATCAGGTCCTCATTACACACTGTATTATGCAGAAATCTAGAGAACTGAGAATTGCTCTGGAAACTTTTTACTGAGAGAAATTAACAATTTTGAGCTTTTCTAATGTACAGGGGGTGAGTCAGAGAGGATCTGGAAACCGTGTCATGGAAAGAATGGCTAAAGGAATTAGTGATTTTTTAGCTAAGACATACAAAAGAGCGATTAAATTTTTTCAGTTTAGCCCCAGTGTGGAACTAAGTGGATCACGTTCGGTTGGAAAACAGCTTTTTATGTAAAAAGCAAATTTTTAAAAAACAATGACAGTTCTCTCTGACTAAAGTGGGCTGATTGTCAAAGTTGCACACTGCTGGACAGGAGATGTTAGAGAAATCTGTCTTGTTTAAGTCTCTTCTAAACCAAAGCTTCCAAATGATGCTCTTAATGCTTACAGTAGCATCACATCTCTGAAGCTCCTTCACAAAAAAATTACTGTACTAATTTCCAAATTAGGATTAATTTTCTCTAAGGAAAAAATAACTTTGTAGCATATTTTGCCTTAATTATGAGCTTAAATTAAAGACTACACTTAGAAAGCAGGTGTTTTCTGTCAAATAACCATGGTATCATTCTGGTCTGCCTATAGTTTTCTTATCTAGATAATATTTTTGATTACCTATTGATGGCATTTGGCTAACTGGTTACATACAACTTCTAGGACAATGCATATGTAGGCATATCTATTTATCTATAACACCAAAAATGCTGAAAAGTACAAACAAGACACATTCATAGGATTTGGGTCCAGCTCTACCACCTGCTGGCTTTGTGATGCTGAGAAAGGTATGTAACCATTCTAAGATTCAGTATCATCTTCTGTAGCATGGGGCTAGGAGTAGTACCTATCTCAAAGGATGGGAGGAAATATAAAAGGAGTTAATGTATCTAAAAGATTTAGGGACAGTGCCTGGCCATACTATAGGTACTAAATGTTTACTATTATTATGATTTTTAAAATTCAGAATAGGGAAGCATTTAATAAAAATTATGGACGTAGTAAAAATAAATTAATGGTGCTAAGAAGTGAAAAGAGATTTTAAAAAACAGAAAATTCAACTATTTAAATTTTTTAAAAATGAAATATATAATTATGGTTATTTAAGAGTTAGAAAGAGATGGAGAAAGTATCACATATGGGAAACAAATCTCCATGAAGATGCTATGTCCTGAGGTGTGTGTGCTAATGCAAGGTAAGTGTGCTTGCCCAAAGCTACTATTCAGTTAGGCTGTAGACACAGGCATTACCTCTAATAAATTTTCCAAGATTTTTGTGACTCAGAAGACTGGGGTCCTACTCCCAGCTCTGTGATTAAACATCAATTTGTATAACCTAAAACAGAGTTACCTGTTAAGGTCTCAGCTCCCCTTGTTAAAATATTCTCACTGTAAGCCAAGTATTGAAAAAATGACTCTATTGAAGTTATTTATTAGAAATACAATTCTTATCAATTAAACTATATGGTCTCTAGGAGGATGCTATGGGCTGAACGTTTGTGTCCTCCCAAAATTCATTATGTCAAAACCTTAATCCCCAATATGATCTATTTGGAGGTGGGGCCTTTGGGGGATAAATAGGGTTATATTTGGTCATGAGAGTGGAGCCCTCACGATGAGATTAATGCTCTTATAAAGGGATGAACAGACACGAGGTCTCTCTCCTTGCCATGTGAGGTTACGGCTAGAAAATGGAATTTGTAAACGAGGAAGAGGGCCCTCACCAAGAACCTGATCTCAGAATTCAAGTCTCCAGAGCTGTGAGAAATAAATATTTGTTATTTAAGCTGCCCAGTTTATGGTAGTCTGTTAGAGCAGCCCAAGCAGACTAGGACAGAGGTCTTCCAATTCTTTGATTCTAATATACTCCAAGTAAATAATATTAGAAATTCTAGCTTTTTCCAGCCATTGCTGGACTTAGAGGACTCAGCATAGTGCTCCTGAAGCCCTCATGGAGCTCATTCCCTGGGGTAGAACAGCTTGTTCAGGATGTCACCGTCTGTAGCAATATCCTTGTGAGGAAAGCATTTATAAAGAATTCTGCCAGTGAAGCTACTTGGAAGCAGCTTCACTCAGATTTAAGAAGCATCAGCATATGTGAAATCAAGTCTCAAAGGACTGAAAGGCCAACGCCTCTGTAAGTCATTCAATTTTCTCCCACTTAACACGAATTAAAAAAACCTCAGTGTACCCATTAATCAGGGACTTTGGGATAGGCAACTATACTGTTATTTTGGATTTGAGTCAAATTAATGTTTTGCCTAATAATATCTATTTTTATTTTGAAATTAGCCAGTAATTATTGGTAATAACATTATCTGAAAATGCTAACATCTTCCTATTAATATTTTTGAAAACCATCACATAGCAGTTTTCCACCTAGAGACCACACACATAACCTAAAATCTATAGGCTGGACAGGTCTCAAGGTACTTTATCCAATGCTACTTTTCAATCCTATTTCCCACTAATTCCCTGTCTCTCTCATGGGGCTCTCTCAGTTCTGTCCAGTAATTCAGTCCCTGGATTGTCTACTCTCCATTCCCTGGACATGCTGCTATCTGTCTCCAGGTATTTATTCAGACTGTGTCCTTTGCCTAAAATGCTTGCTTGCCTCAATATCAATTCATCCTTGAAGATCAGTTAAATAGACAGAATATGAAAACACCCTTTCCCTGTTCATTCTCCTTTGAAACTAACCTTCCCATGCCCCAAACATTTTTTATCCCTTTTAGGATACTAAAATAAAAGTTCCTTTTGGAGCTGTCTATTGGTATACTCATCTTTTAAAATCAGTTTATATTTATGAAGATAATAAAATATGCAAGTTTTTGTTCTCAATTTTAAAATTGAATAAAGATTAAGAAAGAAATCAAGGGATGGATCCCCCTTTTTTTCTTTGTCTTTCCTTTGAAGAGAAGGCATGGGGAGTGGAGAATTGGGAGGAGAGGAGAACGTGAGCCAATCTAGCCAATTACTTGGCATCCCCTTTGGGACCTGGTAGTGGAAACATTTTATGAGTCTATTTTGGGGTATAGAGCATTGCCTACAGAGCTGTGATGCTGACATTTCAGCCCATTTTATAGAAATATATGTTTTTACTTGTCCAAGTGAAAAAATAAGTTAACATGCTATTAGAAGTGTATGACTTTTACATTTCCAAAGTATTCTGTGCACATACATATGGAGGAGGCTCAATATGTATGTATTTGAAGCACTGAATTCTGCTTCCATTTCAAGGCAAATCTCGAGAAGTAAGTTTTCAAGATATTTTAAAAATATTTTTTCATCATTTCATGGAAATACTTCCTAAAATAAAGTATGCGGAATTGATCCAATTTTTTGTTCAACTTTGGAAGATTGGTCTGGAAAGATTTTCTGTGTCAAGTCACCATTTATTGAGTGCTTATGATACCCAAGGGACTGAGCCAGGAGCTTCTCATCTACTTTGTCACTTGATCTCACTGCATCCTATGAGTTGTATTTTTAATTTACTGGTAAACAAACAGACTCAGAGTTTGCTGCTTGTCCAAGGTAACATATCAGAGGATTAGAAGTCAGGACAGTTAGATTACAAAAAAATCATGTTCTTTTCACTTTCTTCCATATGTGTCATATCAAAATATGTGCTGAGCAGAACAAAATTGATGTGCTGATTTCCTACTTTGCTCTTTGTATTATATTGAGTTATTCTAAGCATTGGTTTCATTTTGAAGTTAATAGAAAGTCCATGGTTAGACCAAATCTGAATGATCCAGGGAGAGATGAAAAACAGACCCACCCTTACTGTGTCTTCTTGTAATTTTCTGTTGCTACATGAACTTTGAGAGAGAAATCTTGAATAACTGTGGTAGGAAACCTCAAATCCATATCAAAGAGCAAAACAGTAAAGTTAGCATATATTTGACTTGGAATGTGTATAGCTGAATATTACTAATTGTTATACATTAATAGATATCTAATCAGAAATCATCTTATTTTTATACCTTTTTATTTTTTCTCCAAGACAGGTAATTTTAGAGGCTGGTAAAGTTGAAGTTTTCTCCTGTAACAATGTTCTTCTAATTCCATTTGATTAAAAAAAGGTATTGGATACGGGTTAAATAAAATATATTAATTTTATCAATTTCTTTTTACATTTGTAATGTGGCCACTGGAAACATTAAAATTACATATGTGGCTCACATTATATTTGTATTGTACAATGCTGATCTAGACCAACTCTATGAAAATTATAAAACAAGCTTGAAAGTTTCTCTTATAGCTTTTGCAGGAGAAAATAACTTTTTAGAAATTCCAATGATATATTTATTTTAAAAAAAGTTTTACGTTTACTCACCTGGCAACCACTGGCAGATGCAGTCAGGCCTTTATAAGCAAAGTATGGACTTGCAGTGGTTTCTCACCTTTGCTCTTGTGATGTAAAAGTGGTTATAACAAGACCTCCTAAAATGTAGGGATGCTACGAAGGTTACACTCATAGTAAAGACAAACCTTTGTAATGTTAATTCAGTTGGTTCACTTTTCTACTTTGCTACTTTCTGTAGCACCTTGGTTAGTTATTGTCCGAAAGCAACACCAGAGAAGTCCTCACTCTAACCTCCCAGTGCTAAAGCAGACATGGCCAACTGTGGCACTCCTTCCTGCTACTTCCTGCATCCTTCCTCACTGAGCTCCAAAGAGTCCTTTAGAGTCCTCACCAGTCCTTCCTACTGGTGGCCATTCCAGATCTACTACAGAGGGCTCTTGCCCTTCAGTGCTGGCAGGGAGATAAGTTATAAATGAAAAGTCACATGAAAACTTTCACTTCAATTTTTGACTTAGGTAAAATTCTGGATCCTAGAAAGAGTACATCAACTGCATGGTATTTGGAGGTAAGGAAGATTGGTGGTCAGGCTGTATTAAATAAAGCATATGTTATAAACACACTACCATTTGTTACTTTCAAATGCATTATATTCATTTATACAACTGTTATTGGCCTTTATGTTTTAGATCTTGGATTAAAACTGGATTTATTATACAACAGAATGCCAAATATAATGTCTCCCATTAAGAGATCCCATCTACGTCACAGTTCAAATCCCACCATTTGAAAAATTAACAGCTATATATATGTAAAGCCTGATATAACATAGACTACAAGGTGGGTGTGAATTCTATTTCTTATCACCAGTTACATAAAAGACTTCAACCTGACTTTATAAGATGGTCTCTTATTAAAATCAAATAAAAATAGACACACACACACACACACACACACACACACACACACTATATGAGAGTTAAATTTATGCAGAGTTAAATGCACTTATGCCATCTTAAAGTCTGGAACCACAGTGGAGGGTTATTTTTCCTTTTTATTTAATAATATTCACTATGTTTAGCAGAATCAAAGTTCCTTTTCTTATAAACTAGGATTTTCTTGTGCCTGTTTTGTAGGCAGCATCTTTTATCTATTATTTTATCAATTATAAGTTATATCACAGAATAGCCTCCATGTCAGCTCTACCTAATAGAAATACAATGTTAGATATATATGTAACTTAACATTTTCTAGTACTCATATTAAAACATTTTTTAAACCAGATGATATTACTTTATTTAAGCTAAAATACTATTGTTTAAACATAGTCAATACAAAATTATTGGGCAACTGTGCATTCGTTTTTCATACTAAATGTCTGAAATCTGCTGTGCCTTTTATACTTAGGTCTCAATTCAGACTAACCATATCAGAAGTACTCTGTAGCTACGTGTGGCTTAATGGCTAATATTTTGGACAGCACAGATCTGGATTATAGTTCTTTATGTGCTGGAAAGAGGCTTTTTCTGAATGTCACAAACATTAATGACAAAAAAACACAGGTCTATCTAGGTAGGTAAAAATATCATGGTAGATAATGGATTGCATTCTACACTGAAATAGACAGTAAAATTACATCTCCTATTAGAGATTAGTTAGAAATTAGCTCTGACAACCAATATGCTACAGAAAGCTTAGGGGTTTTCTTCCACTAAATTAAAGCATATTCAGTAGATAATTCACTTGACCCCAGTACAGTCATGAAAATCATAAATCCTGATGGTGAATAATTTTCTGGCCTCTAAAGATGATGGAAACTGCATTTGGTAGGAAATATGTGAGGGCTGTAGCACTAACTATTGTATGAGCACAATAAGAAATTAGGATTTGGAATGCTTCCCACAGCACCTAGTAAGATCTCCTATAATGCACTACGTGCACAAAGATGTTGGGCAGACTGGACTTTGGGAGGGTGATAGCTCCATAGACCAATATAGTTAACTCTCCTATCAAGACATTCTGGAATCACCAAACAACCTATCAGCCTTTTTGTGATCAGTGATTCACTCTGCTATTCTTATAAGAAGTGATTGGTGATGATTGTTTGTGATAGCACTGGGGGAGATGGCCAGGTAGGAAGGTGAGAATTGAGTTGGGAAGGGTCTGGTCATAGAACACAGGGTGTAGGAAAGAGCAAAATGCCATGTTGAGATGTGCATTTGAATAGTAGCATTGCCTAGGTCCATCACTGCCAATCCAAAATTCAGTCAACTAAGTGACAGTGTAAGCTCATATTTCTACCTTCACAAATCTTTAAGACAAATATTTGCCTTAATGTCTCATCAAGGAAACAGGAGAAAGAGTATCTCTTGTTTTGATTTCTTTTCAGGTTTTATTCAATTTTTAAAATAAAAAAAATTTAATTAAAATTTATTCAGTTTTAAAATTTCCCTTTTCTATTTTCATAAACATAAATGAACTAGCATAAAAAATGATAAGTTTGAACTTTGAAAGATTTTTCAAATGACCATTTTAGGGCTGGACACAATAAACAACACTACAAAGAACTTCCAATATAACTCCATAATTAGGAAACTATTTTATTGTCATATAAATCAATCATAACCTACAAATTTAAGGAGCATCAACACCCATCATCTTCCTTAAAATTAATATTATGAAATAATTACACAGATCACAGAATAAGGAAACTAGGGATTAAATTATTTTAGGCTCTAAAACAGTTTAATCATAAGCATCTCACTTCTCATACCAGCCTTTCCACTTCATTGATTTGCACATATGAACCATAAAACCCCATCAATATCAGCTTTAATGTGGTTTTCTCTTGCAGGGTTCACAATAAGCTGAGATAAAATATTTTCCCTCATTACATTATGCTGGTTTGTGGATGCCATTAGTAAAAAGATGACATAACAGCATGTTCATAAAGCAACTACACATGGAGCTTACTTTCCAAAGCCTCAATTTCTAGGCCACAACATATGAATCCATGTTTTCTTTATTGATTGACAGCTCAAGGCTCATTAACATTTCCATCTCAATCAAGTTAAAAGAGATTTACAGGTTTGAGATGCTACAGAGCTCCAAAAGTAGATGGGGGACACAAACTAAATAAATGCATCTCTAAATCTGCTAATCATTTTAAAATGAAATATTTCAATAAAGAGTAGGAAAAGCAAAACAAAACAAAATTAAAGTTCACTGGATCCTATTACACAGCAACAAACTGGAAAGTCACTGGAGAACTTAGCTTTGTGAAAAAAGCCCCAGACTCAGGAGAGTTAAAGATGCTAAGGAGCATGAAAGGTAAATGCAGCATTTTGCACATTAGATTTACTAAGCTATCACAGAATATTGACTGCACAATAGTAAGAGTTTAATAAAACTCATCTGTAATTTTAGAAAATATATTAACATTACAAAATTATAAGACTGGGGTTTGAAAAGTTGAAAAGATTTTTTAACGATAATTATTTTAAGGCACATTAAAAATTAAAATTATAGAGTATTTTTGGTTCAGAAGAATAATATTAATGAACCAGAATGAGCATCTACCCTTTATAAATGATAAGAATGAAACATTACAAATAAAATATCCAATCATTAAATTGATAAATATTTAAATTTATGTCATTGAAATTTAAATGGGATGTATAGTTTCTTAACATAACTCTAATCTATTTAAGATGACAAAGGAAAAGAAAAAGGCTATTTTCATTTTCTATTCTGAATTAATTTACATGTCAATTTATCTTTGAAATATCCAATTATAATAATATAGTCAAATAAAGTTTATTAATATATTAATGATCCATTAGAACTATAAATGGTCCAATAAAATACAGTTATATTCTCTTATGATAATATTTATGGTATTACAATTTATTATTGCTTACAAAAACCATCTCTAGTACATGTGTAATAAACATTTTAAATAAAAAAAGAAATTGGATATGCAAATTCCATTACAATATTTCAAGAATTAATTTCTGGAAGCCATTCCATATGAACACAGGAACAACAGCAAAACTGTATTTTATAGATGGAAAATAAGAGAAATCCATCAGAAAACAGAATCGTGAAATATGTATAATAATACAAATTAAATACACTTAAAACCTTGTATCCGATTGGTAATATGACCAGTTATCCACAGACCTCTTGAAAAGAAACCGTGTGCCATATGCTTTGAATGCTGAAGCTTGAAGGATTAGTTTGAAGTTTTCACCTTCTTTTTGCCACTTCCCCATCCACCACTGAGTTGTACAGGATTGTCACGGAATGATATACGTTCTTTCTTAGAAGGTCTTGTATTTGTTATCATTGATGCAAGTATTCCCTTAACTGAACAACCTAGACAGTGACATTAAATGTTCACTTTCACTTAACTTGATCCAAGTAAAATTATATTTAAAAGAAATATATTTGTCAATCACATGCATTTTAGAACTGTATGATCTTTCAGTTTAAAAAAAGTATATTGAGTTTCCTTTTTGTTTGCAAAATAATATAATCAAAGTTTAGTATAATTGTATTTAGGTTAAATGAAAGAAACTGACTTAAAAAATTAAACAGATATAACAATTTCCTTCTATCTACAATCCAAATGTCCCTGGTATTTCAAGACTATGAAATGATATGTCTTAGTTTCTAGATATTTACATTTATGTTTTCATAGTTTAAATTTTTATAATTGTTTATATTTCATAAACAATGAATATGTTAAAATTAGTTTTAGAAATAGTCCTATTGAATTAAGAACTTTTTCAGAAAAACAAACCTTGGCAAAATGGAAAGAATATTAGATGCAGAATCTAAAGATATTCATGGCTTCTAGTCTGGCTTTGTGACTGGACAGGTCACAGCCTTTCTGAACCTTAGTTTTATAAATGAGGGAAATGATCATGCATTACAGGGTTGTTGTGAAGATTAACTTTCTGATTATATTGCAATGGTGGTTAGACCTGGGAGAATGCTTTGTAAGTAGGTGCTATAAGATGGAAGAAATAATTATTTACATTCAACAAGTTAGAATTTATCCAGAAAAAAGTAACAAAAATTGTTAGAGGGTTAAAAGCACATAGTAGTTGCAAGAATGGGATAGCAGATTAGGAATGTTTTACTCGGCAAGACCCCAAAATGCCGTATCAAGAATACTATTAAAGAAGTATGATCGTCTGCTTCAAATCTCCTGAGGATTAAGCAAGTGCACAGGGCTGTATCAGTGGGGAAATGATTTGAGAAGCAGCAAAGTGAGGCATTCCAGAGCTCCCTCAGTCCTGGTTCGAGGCAAAGGTTCAAACCACGTGACTCTTCTTCGTTGTGATGATTTTGTGCTTTAAATAAGTTTAGAGGGAAATATATCAAAAATTTTTTTTTCTGGATTAATACTTCCCCAACTAAATTTTAAAATATTTTAAAAATATATGTCCAAATAGAAAGGTTTGAAAACATTAGACCGTTTGTGGAAATTGGTCTGTAATTTCAAATTTGATGCAACATGATGGTGAAAATTGATTGTAAAAGTCCATCTTATATTTAAAAGCTTTTTTAAAACAGAGTATTGCTTTTTGATTTTTAATCTTAAAACTATGATTAGGAAAACAAATTCAAAGGAGTTAATGAATCTCTATAAAGGAAGCATATTTTACTTTTAGTCCATACAGAAAATGTTACTAAAAGGTAGGAAAAAATATTAAAAGCTATTGTTTTAGGAAATGGTAATCTAGGCACAGAAAGGCTGATGCCTATGACTATAGGCAGAAGTCTGTGATGGAATTAAGAGATAGAAGAGAGTGCAGTTTAGAGACCTTCACAGCTGGCCCTCATGAAGACAATCTCAGCAGAGAGACAAACAAGAGAGATACCAAGTGAAGTTGGCTTCTATGTGCCAGCCAGATTTAGCCTGTGCTAAACCACCCGCAGTAAGTCAGTCAGTATCCTCTGTAAAACTTCAAGAACTGCAAGAACTCTTTCAAGCAACAGGAATGCTACTGCTACATAAAAGCAAGAATTTCCTAATGATAAAATAGTGGCCTAAAAAACTAAGAAAGCATCCTCAAAGCTTGTCCTCTATTTGCTAGCTCCATATTGGAAATATATATATATACATTTTTTTAACCAAATAACAGAATGGAATGTCTACTTTGGTCTATTTAAAAAAAACAACAGTAACAGCAAACCCTCACCTTGCCCTAGCAAGTAAAAATTCTTTGATGAATAAACTATTTCCTGGATAACAAGTACCTATTTATGAGAGCACATTATCAAGGGAGAATGCTGGGGCTTGATGGGCAGGGCAGCAGAGAGGATTGAGAAATGAAGAGCTATTGGGACATATTTAAAATTCAGGTACATTTAGTGAAGATAAAAAACTAGAGATTAATAAAAGAGTAAGCGAATTTCCACAAATGGCTAACACAAATGTTTTGTTCCAATAGTAAAGCTAAATCAAGTTCCTTGCAAGCATTATTCAAGGTAATAAGTAGAAATAACTATATATTTTAAAATATAATTCAATAACATAACTCCATTATTGGTTAATATTTTTGATGGAAGTATCTTAATAGTAGATAGATGTATTATTTAATGCCTTTATTCTTAATATAAACTTTTTATCAAAGATGGCAAATAATATGTAAGAAAGGTGGCACTTTCTGTACAAAGCATTGAAATATTTAAAGATAGTTTCATATACTTCTAAAATAATTTCAAAATTAAAGTGAATTGCATTACAACATAACTTTTGTGTAGACCAAATCCTCATTCTTAACAGTGTTTCTGCATTCTAAAGAATTTTTCTATTGGCTACAAATTTACCGTATGGCACATTTTTTCCCTAATACTGTTCTGTTGTCTCTGTTATTTTGAAGCTGCTGATGAATCTTCAAGGCTTTTTGTACTCATCCACAGTGTAACCCTATATTTAAAAGGCAGCTTGTATATTTTTCATTGTTTAGTGTAATTCCTTCAGCAAATAATTATAATTTAAAAAACATATTGCGTGATATTACAAGACAGCTTTATAACAATTTTGAAGTACATTTTCTGTGGAATGAAAATGCTGTAGGAAATTAGTCTTTAAAATTACATAAATACTTATGTGAACATATAGCTTTTTATAAAACAATATTTTGGATGTGATTAAATAAGCTTGCATTTTATTGTTTTGCTACATGTAAATAAACAATTTGAGCAGTAATCGATATAGCTTATTCTCTCATTGCATATAGTGAGAGTCTTTGTTATCATATAAATTCTTGAACCACCAGATATACAGAAACATTGAGGAGTAAAGCAACAGATCTACGAAGGAACCACATATTGGCATTCATTGCAAAGCTGTTACTTTGTCCTATGATTACTCTAGAAATGAAAAAAAGAAAATAAAGAAGCAATTTAATACAGTTAATGTATAATCATTCTGAAATTACTTACCCACATGAAAATACAATAGTGAGAGAATCTTGCCTCAAAAAATGGATATTAGAGCTAGACCTACTGATGGGTTCCTAGAATAAAAAAATTATAACTAAAGGATCTTTGCCAGTTTTGTTCTCTTTCCTGCAACATTATTGTTACAGATTTTACGTTTTTTTAAACAACAGTAGGCTGCATATTTGCAGGTGACCATACAAATCAACCAATCAGTCTCTTACATATATGCTGAAAGTATGTGTTGATAAGTACACTCTATCTTCCAGTAACTCACTGCTTGCCACATAATCTGTGTTCTGCTAAAGATTTGTTCTGGTCCTTTAAAATTTTGGAGGGGTTAAATCCTTGGTTCTTTAACAAATGTCAAGGTCTATATATGCTGTGTTTTGATAAGTAATTTAATATGTAAAATGCTTTGAATGACTCTCCTGGTATGAATAAGAAAAACTTCCTTAAACAGGTTAAAATAGAAATTTCATGATGTATAGTAATACGTCATCGGATTTTTGTCGATACACTATGTGTCTGGATATAGAAATCATTTCAAAGTCCTTCCCATATTGTACTGCTTAACAGCAGATACAGCAGAAGTAAAGCATGAAGGAAAAAAATTCAACATTTTAATGAAAGTGACCAGAACAAATTTTTAGCAGCAAAGCGTTTACATCAATTTAAGTGCTGTGAGTGAGTTACACTGGGCAAGTTTGAGGTTGAGGTAGATATTACAGTGTTCAAATAACAGTTGCTTTTTAAGGCTATTGCTATATCCAGCCTTGAATTATAATGAGTATTTATAGATAGATAAAGTCTAACACTAAGAATGAAAATAAAACAAATAAACAGGTTGTTTATATCATATTCAGATTGCCTCAATGTAACATGGTGATTTTGCTTGTTTTTGAAATTGTTTTCAAGCTTTTTCAGTGAATAGAAGCTTTCTCTATAACTTATAAAAACACTAATAAAATTTCCCTGTTTCTTGAAATCCCAATTGGACAATGACATTTATAGTTATCCTTCTTACTCAATATTTAAGAGACATATAAAAAAGAAAACCAGTTAGGTTTGGTACATTTGATAGTCACAAAAATATCCACAGTATTTGTTATTGTTGCTAAAAATCATGATGCCTGATGTTTCTTTTTAAATCAACATGACACATATAATTTGCTTTGTCTATGTACATTTATTTTGAAAAAACAATTCCTAATGAGCATAAAATCTAATACATATCATATAGGGTAGGGTATCTTATTTTGTTATACAATGTAGATTTTTACTTTTGTGTTTTGCCCATTTCTTCATCTTTTATAATAGCTACTATTCATATTTGATCTAGAATCTTTGAGGCCTCCCTACAGTATACAGTGTTTCCCCAGGTTTTATTATTTTTAACATACTATTGTGTTGATTTCTTCTTAGAGGTGTGTTTGCACAGACAAGGATGGCTAGAATGTGGTGCTAAAAATACTATTTTGTTTCTTTAAATCCTGTGGTTCTTATACTAATATTGATAATAAAATCATTAGTCAATTAGTCAATTAGTCAACTAATAAAATATTAGTCAATAATATTGACTAATAAAACAAGATTGTTTTAATTTTTTTTCTGGAGGAAATTTTTTTGAGTGATTTATTTTTTGGTTATAAAATCTAAATTGGTTTTGTGATTTTTTTCAGAATTAGATTTGCCTTCTGTCACGTGACCCTTAAATAACTATTCTGTCCTGGCTTTTCTGGCTTCCCACCAAACAAGTAGATACTTGCGTATTTAACCTCCTAAATTGACTAGGTAATAAAAAGTGTAACTCAGTAAGGAATTAAGAATGAAATTTAACAAATCTATAAGTCATCTAGGCATCTATTTTCTTCTGTACACAGTTGGTTCTAAAAAATCAGGTCATATGTCCCGTTATTCTTGTCAGTTCAGAAAAGGTCTGTTCCCAAATTCTCCAGTCATTCTAAAATTATTCTCTTCACGACTCTATTCAATTTTATTATACTTACAACTAAGTGTCCATAAGCGTTTGTAATTAAGGAGTAATGGCATGAATTATGCTAATAATTGAGAGTATTTTTTACCCTTAATTGATATGCATATTCCTTTGAAACAACCCAGTTTTTATATAACACTCTAATTTCTAATAATCTTGTCTTACCCCTCATTTTCCCATGTTAATTAATTTTGCCAAGAGTAAACATATAGCAAAAATATGCATTTTAAGTAAATTCCCAAATGTTTATCACTGTGCAGTTATCCTTTGGAATTTAAATATTTAAAACCTAAATTAGATTTTCAAGATCACTTGGAGTCTTTGAAAGCTTGAATTTAAACCCTTCCTTTTATTTACACATTCATTCAATATGTATTTACTTAGTGCCCATTATGTAGCAGGCACTGTTCTATTCTGCCTTTCAATGAAGCTTCCCTGTCAATATTCCTCCATGTGCCAAGTAATATTAGTAACCATCATACTACAGTTGCTTTCTATTTCACTCTATTCTCATAATTCCATCCTTACAATCCTCATATGGAACTTATATAAAACAAATACTTATTTCCACATTCCCAGATAGTGAAGACTTGTGGATAGGTTTCCCAAAAACTTTTCATGGAAACTTTCATTATCCCTTTTCATGCATATTAGTTCTTAGCAGGGAGACATTTGGCAACAATAAACATGACTCGCCTGAAGATTTATTATATTATTGCACTTCAGTTTCATTCATTTGACAAATGCATTTCACATTTGACCATACCCATTTATTTTTGCACCACATTAGCTAGTGTAAGAAATCGGTTGGAAAGCGACAACCAAAAAAAAAGTCAAAGTCAAGCTATTTATTTATGAAGGAAAGGGGTAAGAACTAAAATATTACAGTTAGAAACATGATGCTTTAATCTATTATCAATAGAGCATACATGGATCCTGTCCTCAAAACTGTTAAAATGTGTGTAAGTTGGGTTTTTCTTTTTTTACAAAGAATAAATGCAGTTGACATATGTACAACTAGTTCTCTCACACAAGTACAGTTGAGATTTGTCTTTCTCTGGATAATGTCAACTGCTGGTGAAACTAACTACTGTTTTAGATCTGTAAACATTATTCTGTGGTTACTAATAACTGTTATATTTAACTGTCTGGAATCATTGTTGACTGTTTCGTTAAACTGTCTCGGATCCTGGAAACAGGCTGTATTGTGCTAGCTGTTAAAGGACATTAAATCAACAGCTATTTATTATGTGCCCTACTCTGTGCTAGAATTTTAATATATGTCTGTTGGATGTTTCCAGCAACCACGTAAACATGCTCTTGGTATAATAGTAATTAATTTTGACTATCTAGTTCTGATTATGGGAATATTTGAAGGGTTGAAGTGTTAATGTTAATGTATTTGTCTATTCAGGGACAAAATATTAAGACCTAACAAATCTGTATTAAAGTTCCTGCCAAAAAAATTGAGACCTAGAAAAATCAGAGTTAATGGTTTAAGCAATAATAAAATAAAAGCCTTAAAGTTTAAACTTTTACATCGTTAGAGACAAGCTCTTGCTGAACAAAATTTTTTAAAAATAGTAATTCTATAATGTAGCTCTAAGATTCTTTACTGATGTGTTACTTTAAAATCAAACTCTTCAGCTAAGAAACAAGAGGATAAACAAAGCCAGATTTTATTATACACAGAACAAAAAAGTTTACCTTGGCCACAGTTATTTATAAAAATCTTATTTTTACCTTATTTTTATCTGGGGAAAAATATAACACCTAGAGCAGGATTAAAGTTTGAATATTTTAAATGGGAAGTCTGGTAAGTCAATTTTTATGTCTACTATGAAATTTTGCAACAATTGACATAGATAGTGGTATTGCGGAATTATTTTATAAGAAGATTTTGTGGGCAGAATGCCATCATTTATAAGTATGCCAGTTAATTAAAAGTATTACTACAGTGTGCTTTTTAACAACCTCTTTATTGTGCATTTAACATCAACAATATTTTTGCTTGTACACAATTATATTACTTTTTACTATCAAGTCTATTAAAAGACTATTATGTGCTATTGTCCACATTTTCTCATCATGCATTTGTCTTCAATTCTGCCAATGTCCATTTACTCATAACCTTCCTGAAAATGTCATACTGAAGGAGTAGCAGGGATTTAGGAGTCCATTATGTTCCAGGCCCTGACCTGGCATTTTTTATTCACGATCTCATTTAATCCTCAATAAAACTGTGCACGATACATATCACCCTCATTTTAAAAATGGGGAAACTGAGGCAATGCAGTTAAAGTATTTGCCCAAAAGTAAGTGACAGTAACACAAGTGAAACTTGGCTTTACATGACTAAATTTTATTAAAAAGAAGACAATATCTTTTTTAATTTTAAGAAATAAAGTATGCTTCTAATATAACAGTACCATAAAGAAAATCATTAGGCAGCAAATGTGAGATGTGTATCTGTTTTTGCATGTCTTGTAATGGAAAGAACTGTCCATTATGGGAAATAGGCCTATGAACTAAAAATGAATAAAATGTATAAATGAAAAACAATACTATCCTTAATTTCTGTAAGCTGAGGAAAAACAACAGAAAGATATTTCTTTATCTGTATCCATATCTATATCTTACCTGTATCTATGTATTATATCATAACCCTTAACATGATTTTTTTTTCTTTATTATTAAGCCTTTATTTTGTTAAAAAGAGCAGTTTAAGGTTCACAGCAAAATTGAGGTAAAGGTACAGAGATTTCCCATGTACACTTGGCCCGCATATATGCACAGCCATCCCCATTATTGACATTCCCCAGAGAGGTACATTTGTTACGTTGATTAAACGATATCATAATCACCCAAAGTTTAGAGCTTACATTATGGCTCGCTCTTGGTATTGAAATTCTGTGGGTTGGACAAACATATAATGACATTTATTCATCATTATGGTATCATAGAGAGTATTTTCACTGCCCTAGAAGTTTTCTATGCTTCACCTATTAATCCCTCCCCTTCCAACATTATTTTTTAATTTAAGAATTACTTTATTAAAAGATTTTTTTCAGACTTTCTTATCCTTCACTTATGTCACTGTCTTTCTGTTCACCTGTCAAGGTCTTTGTAAAGTAGGTGTTACCAGAATTTCTGAAGTCCTTCAAAGAACACTCCCATATTTGAATGATTTGGGCTGAATTACATGAACATATACTTTAATAAAATAACATTAATGAGTGTCTCCTTTGAACTTTGCAAAAATAGACATGGAATATTAGAAACTACATGTTTTTTTCTTTAAGAAAGTATATGAGGACAGTGTACCAGAATTACATAGCTACCTAGAGTTTCTAAAGGCCATGTACAAGTAAACTCAATATGCTAGTTAAGTAGTGGACAACTGAACCAAAACTCATTTTTTTTTAATATATAGTTTCAGTCTATACTAAAAAATATGCAGGTAAGGACATAATTAAACATAACTTTCACTCACCTTTTGATCACTCTATGTGACAGAAAATTAAGTTAAATGTAAAACGTTTCTAAACATCCAGTGAGGAATTAATTGATTTGTAAATTTAAGTTATGGAATGTAGGGAATCAGTTGGAAGTAGCAGAGCTGCCAAAATGGTCAAAATTCTAGTTAGGGATCTTGGAGCCTTGAAAAAGGGAAATGTCAAAGGAGATGCAGGTTAGGAGTAGGGTGGCAGAAGGCTTGGAGAGCAGCAAGATGACAAAATGGGGAGATAAATTCACCAGTGAAGCATCAGTGACTAGTATTCATAAATTAAAGTCATTTATAACTATATTTACAACTGTATTCACCCAATCAAGTTTCCTTACTGTAGGAGTGGAGAGAGACGGCTCTTGACCAGAGATGTGGGTCCTCCCACATTAAAAATTAACATTGCCATTCATTAACACATCTTTGTGTTGGATGAAACTTGTTATTAATACTTTCAGAGAGAAAAACCAAAGCTATTTCACATAAGATATATTGTTCATGTTTTTGAAATACCAAAATAATAAGACAATTTTTGAAAATAAATTTAAGCTTTACTTTTTAAAAATTTTGTAATATTTGCTATATTAAGTATAAGGTACACAAGCTTACTTGTATTTTTAAAAAATTTACAATTTTGATATTTAATTGAATTTGAAATCATCTCTATTAGAGATAGAATCATGCCTAATATATAATATATATAATATATAATGTGTTCATTAAATGTTCATTGATTAAAACAGCCACAAATAACTTCAGAGGTACAATTCATTCAGGGTGGATTTAAAGTATTACTAATGTTATTAGCCTTATTTTCAAAAGAGATCCCCTAAAAAAAGAGAGAAATCCTCTCTCTCCTTCTGGTTTTTGCCCATAAAAATACTAGAATTTTCAAAACATAACACTGCTTCCTTCAGGAGACACTGCAGTCCTGGTTCTCTAATTAATATTCTGCATGAGAATAATCAGACTTAAAATGAAGGCCACCTCTTTTTTTTTCATTTCTAAAAATTTTATTTATTTTTTTATACAGCAGGTTCTTATTAGTTATCTGTTTTATACATGTTAGTGTATATATGTCAATCCCAATCTCCCAACAAAGGCCACCTTTCACACAGTCCTCTAAGTTGAAAAACTGAAATTTCTTTTAACGAGGATAGCTGCCTAACATGTAATTCCTTTGTTTTTCCTGTAATAACAATTTATATTTGTACAAAATTTTATAGGCTTTACTAATTACTTTCAGGATAACCTATTTATTAAATTACCTCCTACCTGTAGGCCTATAGCTGGTTCCCTACTTAATTTAAAATTTACAAGCAACTTCTTTCTAAAAAGTAACCATCTAGCTAAAGATTAAGCTAAAGATAATTTCCAAATACCACCCTATGAAATGTTGACTGGGTTCTCAATAGGAAATTTTTTTGTCTTTTTAAAAAAATGTATTGGGACATTAAGATATCAACTAAGTAAGCATTTACTGTAGAATATTCTTAAGCCAAATTATTTTAGTAAGCATGTTGAGTTTTAGAAGCACTCCTAGATTTTTAAAATTCAACTTGATTTTATGAAATAGCCATCATTTCTCATAGATGATGGAATTTTCTGATCTTTTTTTTTTTTTTGCGGTACTCGGGCCTCTCACTGTTGTGACCTCTCACTGTTGTGGCCTCTCACTGTTGTGGCCTCTCCCGTTGCGGAGCACAGGCTCTGGACGTGCAGGCTCAGTGGCCATGGCTCACGGGCCCAGCCGCTCCGTGGCATGTGGGATCTTCCCGGACCGGGGCACGAACCCGTGTCTCCTGCATCGGCAGGCGGACTCTCAACCACCGCGCCACCAGGGAAGCCCTTTCTGATCTTTATTTAGAAAACATTTAAAAGAAAGATTTATTTATTTCCCATCTCAGTTGACTGCTTAGCTCAAGTAATCAGATAATTTAAGCAATGATTGAAATCAGGGTCATTTAAAAGTATTCTGGCATGGAGAAAATTTTCAGTTACAGACATGATTTTCATACAAAAAAAATTAGAAATAATAGCTTCTGTTGCCTTCTAATTGGAAAGCTGTCATATATAAAGTTTTATTGTTTTAGTTGCAGATTATGGAATTTTAAAGCTATAAGAATTTTTGGATCTCATTTATGTTTGTTTTTCTCCCCCCTTCCCACATGAACACAAAATATATATTTATATACTCATCTAATTTTCAGCAGGATATATATTTTTTTATTTTATTTTATTTTATTTAGTTATTTTTTGCTGTACGCGGGCCTCTCACTGTTGTGGCCTCTCCCGTTGCGGAGCACAAGCTCCAGACGCGCAGGCTCAGCGGCCATGGCTCACGGGCCCGGCCGCTCCGCGGCATGTGGGATCTTCCTGGACCGCGGCACGAACCCGTATCCCCTGCATCGGCAGGCAGACTCTCAACCACTGCGCCACCAGGGAAGCCCAGATATATATATATTTAAATATTTATTTATTAATTTGGCTGCGCCCGGTCTTAGTTGCGGCATGTGGGATTTATTTCCCTGACCAGCGATCGAACCCGGACCCCCTGCATTGGGAGTGCGGAGTCTTAACCACTGGACTACCAGGGAAGTCCCAGGATATTTTCTAAATGAACAAACCGAACATGAAGTATTTCATCTAAGCTCACAAAAACATATGTGTGAGAAATGGGATTCAAATTCAATCTGTCCTTCTCCAAATTTCTTTCCACTATTCCAGGGTACCTTTTCCTCCCAAACCTAAGGTCACAAACAAGCTGGTGAGGAGCCAGGGCAGGACTAGAAATTGACTTCTTAATCTCTTAACACATACTCTTACCAATACCACACTGTCTCTCAGTGTGTTTAAAAATGCAACTGACAGGGGCTTCCCTGGTGGCGCGGTGGTTGAGAGTCCGCCTGCCGATGCAGGGGACACGGGTTCGTTCCCGGGTCCGGGAGGATCCCACATGCAGCGGAGCGGCTGGGCCCGTGAGCCATGGCCGCTGAGCCTGCGCATCCGGAGCCTGTGCTCTGCAACGGGAGAGGCCACGACAGTGAGAGGCCCGCATAACGCAAAAAAAAAAAAAAAAAAATGCAATTGACATATCAATCATCTCTCACCTCTGTGCTTCATAATTCCAGTTTAGTAAGAGCTATGCTATACTTTATTAAAGTCATTCCCTAGTTAATTGTTTTCCCTAGTTAATGACATGGCTTTATAGGCTGGAAGTTTCAATAGTTTCTAAAACTTAGAAGAAAGAAATGATGGGACAACATTATCTTAACAATTTGAGGTCTTCTCAGTTTTTCTCAATTGCGAAAAATTTTTTTGCAAGTTTTCTCAATTAAACATGATTTTTAGCCTAAGACTCCCTGAGTAAAATAATACTAGGTCTTAATTTGGTCCAAGTTGTGAATCTCCTTGGGAGAACAGTGAGTCCAACTTATTTTTATAAGGATATTTTTCATACATATACTGATAATTCATATACACATATATATATATATAAATGACTGTATTCAGAGACTAGTAATTTAGTACATGCATATGTGTCAGTTATCAATGTATTGCCTCTTAGCAATGAATACACTCTTCATTACATGTTTTGTGATAAAAGAATTCCTTTAAGCATTTCTCCTTTAAAGTGAGAAAAACGTGAAGCCTTCTCAGTAGAGGGTACTGAAGGGTCACTGCCAGAGGAAGAGGCTTTGCAATTTCTGGCATAGATGGAGGTGGTGGGGTTGGCCTTGTGGGTTTGAGGCCCTCTGATACAGGCTGCCTGAGCCACAGGCCCAGAACATGATCCCTCTGCAACCTTGCAGCTTTGACCTAACCATAACCTGTGTGCTGTCCTCTCCACAGGGAAACAAAGCCTGCACACCTTCTGCCCTTATCAAGTCCACTCACTGCCCACGCTACCCACTGCTCATCACCTTTCCCCCTCCTTTACTCCAGAGAGTTGCCCTGTAACCCCAGACCAGCCTTGGTCTGGCTAAACCAAGAACTTCTCTGCTATTCAGTGGCCAAACCACACCTTCTCCAATGTAGTCCGAACTTCCAAGTTTATCTTCCTTGGGTGCTCTTCCTCAGCCCTAGGATATACCATTCCTTACATTTTATACTTGTTCTTTTAGCATAAGTAACACTTAAGCTTTCCCTGTTTAACCTACTTTACAATAACTATCTCCTGATTGGACCCAGACTGTCACAGTAGATATTTATGTAGATTATAACTCCATGAAGGCCAGAATTATGCTCAGCACTCTTTCCCCTGTATGATGCGATGGCCTTCAAGGAGCACTCCATACATATTTTTGAATGAACAAATGACAGGATTGGCTTCATGTAGGCTAGATCTATGGGAACTCGCAGCTCATGATCTGAGTTGTTTGACAGACTCACCCAGAAGGAAATCCTTGCCATTTAGGTAGATTGTCCTCTTTAATGATAATAGTACCAGGAGTTTGAACAGGCCAGGTGCTTTTAGAAGCCTTGGCAGATACTTGAATGTCTACCAAACAGTAAACCTTCCACCCAACTTCTTTGTCAGTACAGCCTGCCTCCCTCTACGGAACTCGAAAAAAATGTCAGATATTCTCTTTTCTGGCTCTAATGCAGCTAAAGGATGGCCATATTCATTCATTCATACATTAATTCATTCATCAAATATACATCAAAGGCCCTACCATGCGCCAGAGTTAGTCTAGGCACCAAGGATACTCCATTAAATTCCCTGCCCCCCTGGAACATACATACTAGCAGGGGAGAAGGAGAATAAACAAGAAACATGGAAAATTAGTACCACACTGTTGTGGCCAATGGAATCTGAAATAAAGTGTTTAGATTTTCCTCCCTGATAGAGGCTAAGTCCTTCAAAATTCCGTCTTCATGTTGACTGCATTCCATAATAGAGTGCTATTTATAACATATTACAACCTTTCTTTAAAATCTGTAACCATTTACTAGTATAAATCTCATACAAACAGTTTAGAGAGAAGGACATAAAATGTTAATGGAAATGTTTTCCCTTGTTCTGGAGAAGATAATATCCATTGAAAAATAAGGTGATATGAATATATGATATAGGAGAAAAGCAACAATGGCTGATAAATTCATTTATTCTCTTAAGTGCTAAGCATATACAATTCCTCTTTGTACTTTTTTTAAAAAAGAAATCATAATTTATAATATTGTCTTTTTGTCCCACCTTTACGTTGAGATAGACAGAAGCAAAGCATTCATGATGCGGACAAGTTGGATGGGAAGCAATTGATATCTTTACACTAGGAATCAGGAGACTCAGATTTGAGTCTCAGCTCTACAACTTTCTGCGTCCTTAGCTCTGGACAATTTATTTATAAAATTAAAAGCTAAATCCCACCTATTCCAAAGTAAATCTCAGGCAATAGCTGGTAAGGAACACCCTTCTGAGCTTTTCTTTTCACTTTTTTTTCTTTTTTCCCCTCCTCACTTTTATTAAGATTATTTTTTTAGAGCAGTTTCAGGTTCACAGAAAAATTGAGAGGAAGGTACAGAGACTTCCCATATACCTCCTGCCCCCACTCATGCATAGCCTCCTTCATTATCAACATCCCCACCAGAGAGGTACCTTTGCTACAAATGATGAAATTAAACTGACAAAATATAACCACCTGAAGTCCACAGTTTACATTACAGTTCACTCTTGGATTTTGGTTTTGTACATTCTATGGGTCAGGAAAAATGTATAATGAATGGCATGTATTCATCATTATGGTATCATACAGATTATTTTCACTGCCCTAAAAATCCTTTATGCTCAACCTATTCTTCTTCCACCCAACCCCGTACAACCTTTGACATTTTTACTGTTTATAATTTTACCTTTTCAAGAATGTCACATAGTTGGAATCATACAGTATGTAGCCTTTTCAGATCGACTTTTTTCACTTATTAATATGCAATTAAGTTTCCTCCATGTCTTTTCATGGCTTGGTAGCTCATTTCTTTTTAGCCTTGAGCAATATTCCATTATCTGATGTACTACAGATTATTTAGCCATTCACCCACTAAATGACATCTTGGTTGCTTCCAAATTTTGGCAATTATGAATAATGCTGCTATAAACATCCATGTGCGGGTTGGTCTATGGACGTAAGCTTTCAACTCCTTTGAGTAAAGACCAAGGAGCAAAACTGCTGGATCTTATGGTAAGAGTACGTTTAGTTTTGTAAGAGAGTGCCAAACTGTCTTCTGAAGTGGCTGTGCCATTTTGCATTCCCACTAGCAATGAATGAGAGACCCTGTTGCTCCACATCTTTGCCAGCAACTGGTTTTGTCAGTGTTCTAGATTTTGGCCACTTTAATAGGTGTATAGTGGTATCTCATTTTAATTTGCTTTTTTCTTTATTGTAAGTATTGAAGTGGATGTGTTGGCCTTCCAACTTTGTTCTTCTCCTTCAACACTGTGTTGGCTGTTCTAACTCTTGTACCTCTCCATCTTTGTACTTGCTTAATGATCTGTAGAGTGCTTTGCTTATTGTAGGCATGCAATTGCTTGCACCCACTACGTACCCATGATGTGGTTTATGTAATGACCCACAGATATATGCAACAGCATTTAAGTCTTAAGTTTACTCAGTGAGGAATTATAAATGCATATTACGTGTGTATACTGCAGCTATGTACAAATTAGATACCATAAATATGTACATATATACATACAGACATACATGAATATATAACATGCTAATAATTCTTGACTTGCAAATTTTAATTTATGTCAATGGAATGTACTTAGTAAATTTGGAGTAAACTTTAATGGTCATCCTTGAAATCTCCTTTTCCTTTAGCTACCACCTTAGTCTCTCAATCTCCACATACTACAGAGCACTGACATCTAGTAAACTATATATTTCACTTTGTATTTTTGATAATCAAATTAACCTTTTTTGATAAGAGCTGTAAAATTACTTTGTCAATATATTGGAGTCGTTGTATAATGTTAGGATTGACTCAGAATGCCTTTCTTCAACTGATCTTAGGCTTTCTGAAATACTAAGGTATGTTCAGAAATCTTTGTTACTCATTATCAGTAGGAAAGTCCAATTCCTCCACTTTGCTTTCAAACCTACCTGAAACTAGGCTTCATTTTTAATTCAACCTTATTTTACATTACTTCAGTATGTGGAACCTCTGGTCCAGACAGACTCCTCAAAGTTTCACAAATATATTTCACCCTTTGCCTTTGTTTAGTGGATTTATTTCCACTTTTTTCCTTACTTAAATCCCAAATGTCATTCTAGGTACAGATCAATTGCCCCCAAGAAGCCTTCTTCACTCCAACAACATTAGCTGTTTTACTTCTGAAAAATATTTTTTTTCCATATTCAGAAAATTCAGTACCATATTAAAAGGGCTTACATTTCATGAGAGTTTAGACATGCTCAAAGAAGAAGCTGATTTGGGGCTGAGTATGCACTCTTACAGAGGTATTGTGGATTCTCAGTCCCTGGCTAACTTTGAAAGTGGAGTATGTCCTGGAAAGTGCAGAGATGATAAGAAGGCAACTGGAAACCTAAACTAGGTATACAGTGAGTAATGATCAATCAATAAATGGCTCTTGAATGAATGAATAAGAGGAACTACATTAATTATGTTCTATTCTTACTAAGCTATATATTTTGGCCCAAGGAAGAACAGAAGACAATATAGCACTGAGTTTGGAATAAGAAAAGATGGGTTCAAGTTGCTGCTTTCCCTTGCTAAGTTTTTTTTGTGCCAAAGTCAAATTAAATAAACTCTCTAAGTCTCATTTATATTAGCTATCAAAGAAAAATAATCATTATAAATAAGAAAAGATAATTAAAAGAAATTGGTTAAGCTATAAATTGCTAGAGCAATAAAGTTATTATTACTGTAATGCATCCTTTATTTTAAGTATTAAATGGGAACATTAATCGAGAAAATCAAAACCAAAACCATTTAAGGAAATCAAATATTTTAATCTAAATATTGTCTAAATGAGGAAATTTCTTGGCATAGTCATTTTATAAATGGCACATTTTTAAATAAGAATGTGACCTCTTTCATCTCTTTTCAAGTCATTAGATAGATTATAAAGATAGGTAGCAGAAGATCCCCTTGGCCTTCTGTAAGAGAGCAATAAGACCTAAAAGGAAAAGGACAAAAAACCAGGAAATTCTCTAAGAAAAGACAGTATTGCTTGAGATGGATAGCATGCTGAAAGTATGGTTCTGGAATTATTTGACACACAGAAAAGGAAGACAACTATACTTTGAAGTTATTTAAAGTAACGCAGCAGTAACATAAAACATACAACAATAACAAACAATACAAACAACAAGGACTATACTTTAAACCCTTACTTATTACTAGGCAATATATCACATACTTTACATATATTTTTACTTATTTATTCCTCACTACAACTCTATGAGATAGACATTATACTTCCATTTTATAGATCATAAACTCATTCTCAGAGGTTAAATAATTTATCCAAGGTCACACAACTTACATGTGATGGTGGAATGGGGTTTTTAAACCTGAATGTATCTAATTGTAAAGAATACATGTTACAAATATTACAGCAACATTTAAAGAGAAATACCTAGAAAAGCTCAAAGGCTGAAAGAATTTTAGAGCTGCAGCCCATAAACTACTCTCTAGATTTGGCTTGCAAAGCTAAAAGAAATATTTTAATAAGGTGACAAGATTTTGAGAGAGAGACAGCTGTTGGAAAAAGAGCTTTGAAAATACCAAGACTGTAAGTGGTTGGCCCAGGACCATGGGGGCCTAGGACCCAAAGACTTTGAGGGTTAAAAGATTTCTATGGGTAATAAGTTATGCCAAGGTTTTCAGTCAAGTAACTATTAAGAGTACATTTCTTTTAAGCTGAACTCGTTAGCCCATGTGACTCGACACTAGAGACTTCAATATCTTACTCTTACCTCAATTGATTTTTTTTTTTTACAGCTATGTGTGGGTAGCAATTACAAAGAACATTTACTAAGCACTTGTTCTGAGCCAGATTCTATTTTAAATGCGCTACATTTGATCCTAAAACAACTCTACAAGGTAGGTATCATTCCCATTTTAAGGATGAGGAAATTAAGTCACGATACAGATCTAGGCAAACTGGTGTCTGAGCTCACTCACATCCTTTACCATTATATTACATGACTATTATAGTAAACTAGTAATGACAATAATTCAGCAAGTAGTATTTATTCATATTCATTCTGTTATTTAATAAAAACTCTATTTTTCTAAAGTGGCTTGTCTTAAATTGTCACTAAGTGAACAGATTTAGTGATTAGTAGTGTTTGCAATAACGTCACTTATTGACTAATTGAAATTACAATGAGGATGGACAGATTTAGTGATTAGTAGTGTTTGCAGTAATGTCACTTATTGACAAACTAATTGAAATTACAGTGAGAATTGCCTTACTACAGTTTCTTAGAGAAAGTGTTAAGAAATGAACTCCCTATAATGATCTTGTATACTCTAAAACCTATGATTCGGTGTCTATGTAAGTGAAAGATGAAGCTTGTGCATTTCAGGATAGTTGCTGACATTGAGTTATTTATGTTTTAACATTCAGATGGTACATTATGAACAGAAGCTTTGTTATTCTGTACAGTGACAAGGCAATTTTTGTTAAAATTTTATTTGGTTTGTTTCTTTTTACCTACACTGCTTCGAAGTGATATGAGTTTGTAATAGGCAATGCTTAAAATGGATATGGCAATATTCATTATTATGTGTGGCACATTTCCTTCTGAAATGTATATGTATATATATATAAATAATTGATGTAATTAACACATTATGTTGCTGTAGAAAATTTATATTAAATGAATAATTTTAGTTAGGTGAATGAACCTAAAATATTTCTTAACCATATTGACTCGAGTAACCTTTCATGACCAGATTCTATAATTAAGTAAGGAAAATTCAAGCACTCTAAGAACTTTGAAGGCTGGGAAATATTTTTAAGTTAGACATATTAAAAGAATAATTTTAAAACAAAATTAAAATTTATCAAAATGAACTTGCATGTATTAATGGATTTAAATGACTGTAATCTAATAATACCAAGCATCTGGATGAAAAGTCAAAGAATCATTTTGAAGTTTTCATTTTTCTGAAGAGCACCATCCGGACTGTTGAATTGTTCATATTCAATCAAATATTGACTTTGTGTGTATATAACCATACCATCAATGAATAATAAATCTTTTTATAGAATAACTGTTCCTTAAAATGAAGTGTAAGTTAATGTGTGGACTTCTGAGGTTTAGTATACTTTGGGAAAATTAGCAAAATACGGTATTAAATGAAACATCTTTTATACTCATATACCATAACACTGTAGAAGATATTTCAAAATCTCTACAGTGTAAGTTAATTGAAGAGTTTGAAAAAATTATGCTTTATTACCCCCAAATATCCTAAGATACAGATATTTTTTAATGTTTACAATCTTTTCAGAGTTAAGAACTGCTATGCAATTCTTGTTGAAACCATGATATAGATATAGTTATATTACCAAATTAAAGGTAACAGATGTGTGTGACAAGTTTACAATTGGAAAAAGTCATCATTAAGAAATATAAACTGTCATCTTTTCAATGGAAATAGTTTTTAACAGCATGGTTTTGACAGTATAAAATTATTATCTAAAATCTGTTATTTAAAAAAAATTTCCTTCAAAAACAAACTTTACTTACAATATATATTAAATTAATGACAAAAGACCAAAACACACCACTTTGATATATAAATCCAACTTTTTACAATTAGCCTAAACAAATTCTTTTAGAACTAAATGATCAAAGAATTCAATACAATCCATGGGGGTTGGGGGGTGGGGGAGTAGACCACTGAGTCACAGAATACAATTAAAATAAAAACTGATGCTATTAATTTTGAAATAATTTAATTCTGTTTATATCAAAAGAAGACATTTAAAGAAGGAAAAAATTCAAATGCATAGTTTTGGGCAGTTCTGGTTGCTGGCATCCTACCCCTTATCTGTTAAAGAATGCTTGCTGGCATTAGTTTCCATCAATTCATTTGTGATTTCTAAATTAATTCTGAAGGAAACCACAACTTACTTGAAGATCCTGCTGAGTGTCTGTGTGCCTGATTTTTTTTTTCTCTCTTCACAGACAAAGCACTTCCACTGGTCATGGAAAAAAGGTCTAAATCTGTGTCTTCTCTGCTTACAAGCCTTGCCTGGGAGCAGTGGGAGAGAATGTATACAATCATGAAACAAAATATGACATTTTCTGAATGCAGCTCACATTACCCCAAATAAACAAACAGGCTCTGTCAAACAACCTTCTTCAAAATGATACCACAATCCTTTATTTCTGCCCAGGCAGAACAAATGCACTATGTCAAAGCATTTTTTGCAAATAAGAGCCAATTTTAAAATTGAGGTTTGCTATTTGAGTCTGTACAACAAAAGAAAATACTTTAGTACAGTAATTTTGATGAAAATCAATCTTAAAGGCAACTGACGAAACTTTAAATAACTTAACATCATTTATTTACCAAGGATATTATTTAATTCTTAATTGAATGTTAGAAATGTCACATTGGATTATTTTCTGCAATATTTATGTTTTACTACTTATAAAATTCCCTGAAATGCCTTTCATCACATATTTGTATACTACAAAGTCACAAAAGATCTCTGCCTTCTCATTATAGTCATTATTAATATAAAAATACTATACATTAAGTCTAATTTGGGAGTAAGGATAGATAGAAATTTCAAGATATTTTATTTTAAGGACATATGTGTTAGGTAATTTATTTCATCTAAAATTACTCTCAGAACTTTTATTACTATCTTGGGCTGAACTTAAGAGTTGAAAGGGTCACTTCTTGACTATAAAATATTGTTTTTACATAATGTCTAATATCATTAAGTAAGGATTTATCAGGATTCAGCCCTGAAGTGGGAGAAAATGCCATGATGGAATGCAAAGAAGCCTCAAAGTAGCTGGGATTTCACCCAAACCACTGAATGCTTGAAGTCCTGTGAGAAAGCATTGTCCTTAATGTTTGATGTGAGAAAAATTTAAATAGAGGGAAATAAAGCCATAAAACCATCGCTGTGGTTAAAAAGCTATCCCCATATGATGAGCTACAAAAACTCATGAAACCTGAATCTAAAGATCATCTTCTTTCAGATCCAGATCTTTGCTCTTCTCCTTTACATCCCCTTCCCACCTTCCCACCCATATGCATGACCTTCTCATTGTTAAGTGAGCAAGTTTGCTATTACTGAACTCAGAATAGAAACCATTCTATAGCATCGGTCACTTTTTAAAATGTATCTGGCTAAGTGATACAATTGTTTTGTCAAAAAAACCTCAGTAGAAAACCGTTGAAAATGAAATAAATAACAATTGGCTTCCAATTTACACTTGTGATTTTAGTCTAAAAAATGTAACACATTCTTTCCCGATTTTATTTCAATTAGTGCACAAGAGTACGTATTTAATGTTCCCATTAGAATAGCTCCATCAATGCTAAGACATCAAAAGAACCAGTCAGGAATAAGGGGTAACTATCAAAGCAATACCACAATTTTGGTGAGACCAGTTACAAAACAAGGAAAAACATGTTAACCACATAGGGGACTCTCCTGCTGGCTAAAGAGGCTTTATCTGTAAGCCTCAGGATTTTAAAATCAGGTTTTATTTGCTTCAATTTAATGACGTAATTTCACTACACCTACTTAAAATGCAGAAATCCCACCCTCCTCCAAACAAGACAATACCTACATGTCAAGAAAATATTTGTGAACACATGCCTTCCAAAAACCTTACCATCTAAGCCATTAATATCCAAAAGATTGTTTCTTCCAAAATAGAAAACAATGTCAGTTACTAAGTAACCTTTACCTTTTTCTTTTTTTGATTATGCTTTTTTTGTTTTATCTGAGAAATCTTTGCCTACTTCAGGTTTTTGAAAATACCATACTATGTTTTCTTTGAGAATTTTTATAATGTTAGCTTCTACATTTAGACCCATGATTCATCTCAAATTTATTTTTAAGTAAGATGTGAAGTAGGAGTTGAGATTCATTTCTTTTTTCCATGTAGATGTCCAGTTGCCCGGCACTATTTGTCGAAAAAATTATTCTTTCCCTCTTTTTAATTGCTTTAGTATCTTTAAGGAAATCAATTAACTTTATAAGTATGGTATTCATCTGGACTCTCTATTCTTTTCCACTGATTATTTTTTTTTCTTTATGAACATAACATACAGTCTTGATTACTGGGGTTTTATAGCAAGTCTTGAAATCAAATAGTGTGACTCTCCTTACTATTCCTTTTCAAGAGTGCATTGACTATTCTAGATCTTATGCATTTTCATATTTAAAATTCCATTTTAAAAATCTGTCCATTTCTACTAAAAAGCTTTCTAAAGTTTATTGAATATATAGATCATTTGGAAAGAACTGACATCTTACAATTTGAGTCTTCCTATTAATGCATGTGGTATACTCTTTGATTTTTTTATAAGCAATGTTTGATAGTTATCATTGTAGGGGCCTTGCACATATTAATGTTAAGATTTATCATTTAACTCTTTTGAAAATTCACCTTCTCCTTCTGCTCAATCCTGCTTTTTTCATCCCTCAAAGGAGTTGTTCCTGAAAGCCTTCCCCAATTAACATCCTGCTTTCAAATATCAGAATCTCAGAGTATGTTTTCTGGAGAACCTGAACTATGACTGTCTTCTGCAGGAAAATGCTAGCATTTTGGGGGGATAAATTTAATAAACAATATAATTGTCTAGCTCTATGACATGCCTTCTGAAGTATATATGTGGAAGTAAGTAAAATAATACCTTGTTTCCATTTTTCTCATTCCTTTCTGTCATACAATATGCTTTAATCCCATTTGGAAGACAGAGAGGTTATTTATTAGCTTCCTCAAAACCCAGCATTTGAACATTTGATTATGTCTAACTGTCCTCACTTTTGAAGGTTAGTGATGAATATTCTAGATGATATTTATATTCATCCCTATTATTAAGAAATAACTCCATTGTCTTTTGGTATGCCTTGTTCTGATATGATGTTAGCTGTCAATCTATTGTTCCTTTGTAAATAAACTTTCAATTCACTACTTCTCTATTCTATGATGTCTAGTTGAGGGTTCAGCTCAATGATATTTTTTATTTCCAGAATTTATAATAGGCTTATTTGCATATCCATCTCTCCTTTAATTAAAATTTGATCATTTTTGTTCCATAATTTTCTGTCCTTTTATTATGGGTGTTATTCTTATGTCTTTGAGGATCTTATAGTAGCAGCAGTTGCAGCTTTTTAAAATTTTAAGATTTTCCTCTTAGTTGTGGCCTGGTCTCAGTTGTGCAATTATCTGTACAAGTTCCCCCTCTAGAAGGGTGTTTTTATTCTCCAACACCCTGCATGATTTCCACTCTTGGCCTTCAATTACCCCAGTATCCTTTTAGCATAAATCCTTGATCCATTCCCCTGTCTTGGCTCAAAAAAAAAAAAAAAAGTCTGTTCTACTACTATTAATACTTACCTTGTTTTATGTACAGCGGTACCTCTTCAACATATTAAAAAAATCATTTATCATTGCTATGCATTTGCCATACATTTGTAGTAGTATAATATAGTGGGATAGGGAAGAAGGAGATTAATGTCAGAGCATTAATCTCATAGAACCATTTTGATTAGTAATCTACCCAATCTGTTTTCATTCATTTTTAGAGGTATAATAATTAAATGTAATATCCCTTCCTTTATCCTGGCATTCCTTGGCACTTTTATACTCCCCATTCTTGCTCCAAAGTGGCCACACAAAAATCTGTGCAAAAGTGCTAGTCAATAACACGTAGGGTGTTAATAGCCTGAAGTACCAATTTTCCTAGGGTAATCTACATGTCACTCTGCCACAGGGATCTCTATTAAAATGCAAGAAAATACTTGCTGAGTGATTATTTCAAATATGTACATAGATTCTATATATTTTCATAAACACACTAATTTTAGCTATTGTCCTAATTTTTCTCCTCTTTCAGGAAAACTCCTTGAATGAGTTATTCATGAGAATGATGAATAACTGCTCTGGATATGATAATACTAGTTCCCATTAGGGAATACATTATCTTTTTATACTAAATTCTACGTGTTAAGTTAAATTATAATCAGTTTTCTTGGTGAGTGTAGAATTTGAGCAAGGAATATTTACTAGTTGACATAAATGGAAGGTGTCATAAAGTTAGGGTCACTTGATGCATCCATTTTCACCTGCCAAGGAGGCCACACACTTCCATCATTGGTTAGGGTAACCTCTTCTCTGGAAATTTCTGGAAACACATTTAAAATTTCTTGTTTGGGGACTCTTTCTCTAGACTCCATATTGGCCATTCTCCTTCTGCTAATATAGTCTTCCTTCTAATAGCATATATATAGTTCAACTGACTTTTGCAATGCCCATTAGTTATACTGTCTAGAGTCTACACTCTGGTGACCAAGTTAGAACTTGGTTGTTCCTAAAGCTCCAACAATTAAAAAATAATTTTTTTTGACGTGGCCCATTTTTTAGAAGTCTTTATTGAATGTGTTACAATATCGCTTCTGTTTTATGTTTTGTTTTTTTGGCTGCAAGGCATGTGGGCTCTTAGTTCCCCCACCAGGGATCGAAACCTGCACTCCCTGGATTGGAAGATGAAGTCTTAACCACTGCACCACCAGGGAAGTCCTGAGCTCCAATAATTTACACTTTATTACTTAGAATGGTGGAGTTCACAATTACTTTCTAATTTTTATCTGGTTTGATTTCCTGAGTTGTGAGGGTAATTTGCTGTTTCCCTCAAATATCCTACTCTTAAAATATTCTAGAAAATAATGTTATCATACAACTTCTTGTCCAGAGTATTTTAAAAAATACGGTAGCATGCTAATATTTTAAAATCTACCATATAGAATTAATACTTTAAAGTAATATCATATTTTAAAGTTATATTACAAGCCAAGAAAACATGGTACTATTTTAATACATAGCATTTTGACATTATCCCAAAAAGATACAGTTGTGGTATTTTCATAATTTACACTACTTATGGACATATCTTAAAGTGCCATTTATTGAGTACTGGTGTGCACAACATTTTTTCTGAACTTTAAACACATTTCTTACCACAAGCTGAACTCTTCCACCATTAAGTACATCTGGATCTAACTCAGGCAAGAAGTGATTGCTGCATAGTGACAAAAACAGAAATCATATCATTATATAAATGTAGAGGAAGACTATGAAAGACATGCCCAAAGAAAATTTTGGGAGAAATAAATAATTTACAAAATGGAAATAATAGTTCTCTTAAATTAGGTGACATGCAAAAATACATACAAATTTACATCTTTTCATAGTCATTTTAAAATTCAGTTTGACATGAAATTTAAATTCCTAAACAACACTTTAATGCTACCCTTCTTTGCCGAACATAAGCACATACACAGATCAAAAATCTGAAAGTACCAATAACCATAGCTAATAAATTATAGAAAATATAAATATTTTACTACATGTACTTATATATCTTACTTATAAGAAAGGCAAAACTTCCTATTTTTAAAATAGCTCTGGTGTATTTAAGGCATCATACTAATGCTCACAATGAACTTCTGTTGATATTTGGCTTTTCAAGAACTTCTGTTTTTGAAAACAATTTTTCTTAAAATATTACTACCTATATCTTCTTTTATATATTATATTTTCAAAACAGAAAATCCATCAACAATTGCCTGCTGCATTATATGTTTAAACATAACTTATTTAGGAGTAAGGGATGTTGTGAAATGTTTAAGCATATCTAAAATACATCCTGAAACATTTTGCTTGTATTTTTCACATTATCTGTACAGATGCTTTTATATTTCTAAACCAGACCTCTTATACCTGGTTAATACAGACGTTAAGCTATGGGTTATACTATATTTGTTTACAGTCCTAAGAATGTCATGTTACGAATTATGCTAAATTGATTAATACCAACATAAAATAAATTGTGCTTGCATTAATTAGAATACTTAGCAAAATAAAAAAGTCTCAAATGTTGATTGCTTTATTCCTATTTTCTTTGCTCACAATGAAATAGGATATAACAATCCAGATTTTGAAATGTTTTAATTTCACTTTCATTCTTCACTTTCTTTTCCATGTTTTTAAAGAAATTATATGGATAGAATTGACTACATACAAAGGTTTCCATTTGTATATATTATAAAAAAAGGTTTCATTTTTGCACATTATAATTTTCTGCTAAATTAAGTTTCAGCCCTCATAACTGTAGATTTATTTGTTTGTTATTCATTTAAATAGTTATCACCCACAATCCCTGGAAACGTTTCCAAAGTGTCATCTACATTTAGATTCAATACTGGTTTACATATTTAATAAATGCTTATAATAGTGCTTCTTTTTTTACTGTTTTGTGGATATATGTAGCTAAAATGAAAGTCTTAAAAATTTATGTCAGCTGTATAGCACAGGGAACTATACTCAATATTTTGTAATAACCTGTAAGAGAAAAGAACATGAAAAAGAATATGTATATGCTGTACACCTGAAACTAACACATTGTAAATCAGCTATACTTCAATTTTTAAAAATTTATGTCAAAATATTATATCCAGACTTCTTTTTCCTTAAAACTTTGGTTTAGTGGTTATGCACATAAGTGCTTTATGTTACATTTTTTGGGCTGAATTTTGTTCCTTCAAAGTTTATATGTTCAGATCTTAATCTTCAATACCTCAGAATATGACTATGTGAAGATAGGGCCTTTAAAGAGGTACTTAAGGTAAAAAGAGGTCATAGGGGTGGGCCCTAATCCAATATAACTGGTGTCCTTGTAAGAAGAGGTTAAAACACAGATAACACAGGTGGAGGGATGGTCATGTGAGGACACAGTGAGAAGGTAGCCATCTGCAAGCCAAGGAGATGGACCTCTAAAGAAACCAAATTTGCTGACTCCTTGATCTTGGACTTATAACCTCCAGAACTGTGAGAAAATATAGATACATCTCTGCTCTTAAAGCCACACGATCTGTGGTATTTTGTTATGGCAGCCCTAGAAAACTAATACATACATTAATGTAATAAAAATTTATTGATTACCTATTAAGCTCAAGGCACCTTGTTTGCTGCTAAGGGACATCAACATTTGATACCCTCAACCTTGAGAGCTCACTTCTATTGTGAAGTAGAGAGATAAGTTATCATCTCACTATAAAGAAGAGGAAACTAAAGCATTGAGACATCATTGAAAATCAGTTACATGACTAGTAAAGTGGCATCAGGGTTGAATTATAATTTTAACTGCCAAACATATATGATAACAAAAATAACATAAAATAAAATACTATACCTCCAATACATATGATATTTATAAACAGTTAATCAATACCATGCATTTTACTTTATAAAGTAGAATCATTTGTGTGGTTCATCATCACCATCAATCATTTGTGTTGGTTTTAAGCAATACAGAAACTAAGTTCTTGAATATTTTATGGTGAAAAATATAAACAGTGATCAAATCTATTCTACATAAGAGGCCATTTATAACCTGGCAATGTAGAGTATTGGCCTTTGGCTATATAAAGTCATGTTTGTTTTAGAACAATTAACCTAGGTTTCAGTTTTCAAGATGTATTTGCAATACAAAAATCTAATTTAAAGGAAATGACCTCACCATTTCATGTTTCTGGAACTAGTTTCATGAACCCCAACCTGTGTATGAAGCCATTGGTATGTATATTCTTTATTCCTTTCCAATTTTTCATTTGCAGTGGTATCCTTACACATAAATTCTTCTTCCTTACCTAGGGAAAAAGTATGTAAATTTTATTTGTTATTTAAAGAGATCAAATTTTGGCCAAGCAGTTCAGTCTAGGCTAACAATTTTATCACAAGAAAAAAAGAAAAACAAGACAATTTAATTCATGGGAGCTAAATCATCTGTAAGAGAAATATGTCAGTCACTTATAGATTAAGTGCTTTTCCAGCTTGGTTTCAAACCCACCTATTTTGAAAAATAAAGGAGTTGTTTTAGTGCAACCTACATTTTATAGGGCTTGGTTTTTAGTGTTTTAGAAAATGAAAATAATTATTTTTGGTAGATGGAATTTAAAGTCTAATTGTTCTCATGCTATCTTATCCATATGTAGAATTTATAAATTATATTGAGGATTTTCAAAACAGAATTTTAATTCTATGTAAAACTAAGCTTGGTTCGTGTAAGCTAGTACAATACTTAAGTTAGGATATCATTTATATTAGGTTTAGGAAACCTGTGCTAATGCCATAGCAGTGATTTCAAAGATGGAGGGGGGAAAGCGTAACAATGAAGATGGGTATGGAGAATATGCAAGAGGAGAAATTATACAAGGTAAGAACACAAGATAACAAATATAAAGAAAAATAAAATAGTAAGAAAATAAAAGAAAAAGAAAAATCCGACCGTTATATTCACATTTAAATTTACTATATATATATTTGTAGTTTTCAAAAAAAACCCTGCAGACATTGCTGCTACATCAAAGTCATGCATTTGAGTTATAGTGAAGACCTGTTGTTTTAGAGCACTTCTCTTGAGTTGTTAGACTGCTTCTTTTTTGGTGCCATCGCCATGCTTAGGGACTTGTTAGCATCGTAGGCTTGACTGACAGTACACCAGAGAAGGTACCTCTTGAAACTAACTCATGGTAATCAAACTCACAAGAATTCTATAATTTAAAACCTGATGTTTAAAATGTCAATTTATTAATTGGAATTATTCTTTCACTATAGATCTTGGTACATAGAAAGTCATTTTATATTTGCAAGTTGTTTGGCAAACAAATGGAGCATGGTGCAAAGCCTATTTTGAATGCTCGGTGCTGTACAGAGACACATACATGTATACACATGTATACATCACACATGTATACACACACTTAGCATCTGTCTTTCTGAATATGTTGAGGATGGTACATTCATCATGTCTTTTTATTCCTTAAAAGTTACTGTGAAATGACTCTAGTTTTCAGTCCAAAGAGATACTGGAGCCAGTTCTCAGGAAAGCTACAAATCAAGATTTTTTTTCTCTAAGTTACGTTACTTAGTAAAGTTAACTTCCTGTTAACTTCTAGTGCCACTTTATGTTTCTAAAATGGTCATACCCCTTCTTCCTGAGTTTAAGCCAATCCCTCCACAGTTGCTGTATTGAAGGAACAATTACTTCACTTTCAAGGGCTGACCACTGAATCCATGAGCAGACGCCATTTTGATAAATGGCCTTCCTTATAAAGAAACTATAAAAGAGACTCAAACGAAGGGAAGATTTGGGGTTGCTACACCCATACTGCATTAAGCATTAAGTCTCTTCGCCAGCAGAGTCCCAGGCTTTTATCTGCCTTTCTTGGTTGACTAGACCAAATGGTGAACCCATGGGTACAATGACAGATAGTAGTGAGGAATCAGTGACCCTGATAATCAACTGAACCCACGACTGGAAACTTACCTGCTCTTGATATGTAGAGAATCGTTTTGTAGCAAGTGTACTTTTAGCTGAAAATAAAAATTATCTCTACGTCTTTCTATTTTTTAAAATAGTGACATATACTTGCAATAGTCCCTTTTTAAAGTGTTCATTCTGAAAAGTTTTCCTCAACTGTACGACAACACTCCAAAAACCCTAAGTGGTTTTACATCAGAACTCAGCCAAGGTTCTAAACAACAGTCCCTGGGTAAAGATTAGAGATTTCACTGTAAGGGTCCAATTCATATTAACCCTTTTAACCTGAAGGCATAGATTGGTAGATTGGTACGAGTTCAGTGTAAAAAAGAGAACTAGCATAGTGGTGATATTGGTTGGATGTATTCAAAAATACTGCCATTCAAATGCTGGAGGAAATGATTCTGGTAAATGATTTTCGCTAAACCATTTTAGGATTACCCCTGTCACTGAGGAGAAAGTAGTATTTACTCCTTGAAGCTTGCTTTTAGCATCTTGTGTGGGAAGAATGATGGTGACCCGGATTACTTAACAGATGCTTATCACCTTCTACTCAGGCTCCCCAATAAATCCTCTTGGTTTTAGAAGCATCATTTGGTCTGCAAAACTCGAACCTACTGCCTATCTACTGCTCTTCCCTGCTTCTCTGGGTCTTCATAAATTTCTCGTACCATCAACCTAAGAAAAAAGGTCTCCTTTTGATTCCTGCTCTCCCCTAGTTACTACAGTCTCTATATGCTGCTTTACTTCAAAACACACATTTTAATAATTTTATCTAAACAAATTGTTAAACTTTTTATTATAAAAATAATACATTTTCATAATAGATGATTTTAAAAATACCGAAAACTAAAAAGTCAAAGAGAAGAAAATCCACAGAGAGCCCCACTATTCAAAGACAACAACTGGATAACACTTTTAAGGCATTTTCTTTTAGTTCTTTTGTTCATAGATTTGTTTTTTGTTTACATACAATTGTATGTATCCTATACATTCTACTTTTCAGTTAGTACTACAACAAATGCATTCTATGTAATGGAAATCTCATCCTGAAAATACTTTTAGGGGTTATGCACTGTGAGGTACTAACTTGTTACATGAAGGTTTTTAAGTATCCTATTTAATTAATCCACTTTTTCAGGTGGAATTAAAGATAACATGTCTGAAGTTATAAATATTTTGAGGGACACAATATAATCTATATTGTCAAATAGTTTTTAAAACTTTCACCAATTTACCACATGCTATATGAGGTTATTCATTTCACTAAGCCCCTAGTCAACATTGGGATATTAAATATTTTAAAGCTGTTGATAGTTTGAGAAAAATATTGTCTAATATGATTTTAATTTATATGTCTCTACTGCTAGTGAGATTGAAAGTGATTTCATATGATTATTTACCAATTATAGGTCATAAAGTGTAAAATATCTTTCTTGTTCTCCCCAATTATCTGCTGGATTCTAGTATTTCCATTTTTGTCTTCAACTGACATTCATAACCCTTTATCTGTTATCACTGGTGCAAATATTTTCTTCTCTAGGTATCCAAATTTATCTACTTGCTAAATATTTTCTAAACTATAAACAATTTTCCTCTCATAATTTATAGGTTTGTATCTCCCAATTTGATAAACTTATCTAAAATGACACATAAGATTTCAGGGACAAATTCTATACTCTTCTAATATTTTGTCTTTCACACTAAAAGATACCGGTTGTTAACAAAATTCTTTTAAGAGGAGTCTACTCTCTCCGTCTTTCCTTTCCATTTCCTCCTTAATTTATTGCAATCCAATTTTGCCAAATTGAAAGTGTCCTTACTATGAGGGCCTTAAACCATCGTATCTACCAAACACATTTATTCCTTATCTTCATTGGCCTCTCTGCTGAATTCAACTACACAGAACATTTTCTTTGTCTTAAAACTCTCTTCTCTACAGGACTTTGGAACATCAGACTTTGAGTGCTTCCTTTCAGTCTCCTTTATATTTGTGTTCCTTCAGATGTTGATGCTTGTCATTCTGCAAGTATCTAGGAGCATCCGCACCCCTGCTGTCCACCACCACACCCCATGCCTGGTATTGTGCTGGCTGTTTTTTTTTTTTTTTTTTTGGTACTCGGGCCTCTCACTGTTGTGGCCGCTCCCGTTGCGGAACACAGGCTCCGGACGCACAGGCTCAGCGGCATGGCTCACGGGCCCAGCCGCTCCGCGGCATGTGGGATCTTCCCAGACCGGGGCACGAACCCATGTCCCCTGCATCGGCAGGTGGACTCTCAACCACTGCGCCACCAGGGAAGCCCTGTGCTGGCTTTTGATGCCAGCCAAATAGATATGCATTGTTTATTGCCTCATGAGGCTGGCAGCTTAGAGAACTAGATATCACCAACCTCTATCTTATTCCTGTTCTCAGATCCAGCTGAACTTCAGAATCACAACTTGTTTTTATCATTATCATCCTACTAAGTCTGGTTTTCTTCCTGAATTCCCAAGTCATTCAGACCTGGAGTAAACCTTGGCTGCTCATTCCTTATGTAATGACATCTAATCCAGAAACTGGGTCTAGTCTCCCTGCTGGGTATCTCAGTAATACCTGGCTCCTCCTTTCATCCCCACTGCCCTCATTTTGAACAGGAGTGAGCGAGAGTCTCTGTTGACTTACTGACATTCGTGCTTCAGCTCACTGCAATATGGCTTCCTCCCCACACCATTTCACTGGAACTGTTCACCCCAAGATCGTTAGTACTGCTAAATCTTTGGGACTTTTTGAAATTCTTACTGACTCCTCTATGATATTATACATTGTTCACGTCTTCCTTCTTAAAAGGATTATTTCCTTTGAGTCTTGTTTAATTCCACTTATCTGGTTTTTCTCTGCCCTTTTGTCTAAACCCCAGTTTCCTTCAAGGGCTCATCCTCCTTTGCTATCTCTTCCACTCTCAGGATTCTTCTCTGGGGTACTATCCTGGCCCTATCTTATTCCTTGGTTATAATCTTCCTGTAAGAGGATATTCATTCAAGTTCTTCAATCACTTTCCTTATCTCCTTCTGAAATGTATCCATCCAAAATCTCTCCACTGCGGTATCCTACAGATAATTTAAACAGAATATGTAAAAAGCTGAACTCATGTATTATCCCACCTTTTCTAAGTTCCTATAATTCTACCATCATCGTCAATGCAAAATTCAGAAACCAGAGTGTTGTACTGAACCAGCATTCTTCCTCACCCTTCAGCTGCTGATTTTACCTTCTAAATTCTTTTCATTCTGTCAAATTTCTGGTATTTGCATTGTGACTATTTAAATTCAGCCTACTATCATCTCTTCTTAGTTACCGTAACAGCCTTCTCACTGGTCCTTTTCCTTTTGGCATTGTTCCCACTTATATATCTCCATACTGCAAATAGTCTTGCTAAAGTACACGTCTAGTTTGCTCTTTCAGAGGTTGAACTCTTGGTTCTCTACTATCTTTGGATAATGTTCAAAAACATTTTGCATAGCATACAGGCCTTCCTTATACCTTCAGACACATCTATTAAGTTCCTGCCTCAATCATCCAGATGTATTATAATTACTCAAAATGATCTTTTTTGCCTACAGACATTGTGTTTGGGATTATCCACTTTACCAGTGGTGTTCTTACTTCAGGTCTTCAGGTCTTAGTTCAGAAATTACATTCTTTGGGTTAAGCTCCTGATCTTTGAACACTTCCGTTCCTTATCCAAATTAGGTTAGAGATGCCCTCCAAAGGATAATATAGAGACCCCATGATAGCATTTATTACATTATACTTTACTTACCTATTCATGTGTCTGTTTTGCCTACTACAATATACACTTTTTAAGTGATACCTAGTAGGACGGTGCTCAACAAATATTGGTAAAATTACGGAGTGATTGTCATAGTTGATTAATGTTCTCTGAGAAATATAGAGTTGGAATTTAGATTTTTAGCATGTAGATGAACCTGTGCATTGTGGAGAATAACACATGTCTAAATGTGATTAACTTAATTATTATAATAGAAACTTCAGCTCTGAAAGCCAGAATTAGATTGGGATAAAAATTGACAACCAAAGGTAGTAAATTTAAAACAATGTGTGTGTGTGTGTGTGTGTGTGTGTGTGTGTGTATAGTTACTTTATAAATAAAATGTTAACAATGTACACAATCCTAGAAGAAAGCAGTTCAGCTTTAAGAAGTTCTCCAAAAGAAATGAAGTCTTGGCGGCTTCCCTGGTGGCAGAGTAGTTAAGAATCCGCCTGCCAAGGCAGGGGACACAGGTTTGAGCCCTGATCCAGGAAGATCCCACATGCCGTGGAGCAACTAAGCTCGTGTGCCACAACTACTGAGCCTGCGCTCTAGAGCCCGTGAGCCAACTACTGAATCCTGCGCTCCTGGAGTCCACGCTCTGCAACAAGAGAAGCCACCGCAATGAGAAGCCTGCGCACTGCGATGAAGAGTAGCCCCCGTGAGGGTGGGTGGGGTGGGTGGTGGTGGGATGAATTGGGAGATTGGGACAGACATATATACACTAATATGTATAAAATGGATAACTAATAAGAACCTGCTGTATAAAAAGATAAATAAGATTCAAAAATTCAAAAGAAAAAGAAAAAAAAAAGAGTAGCCTCCACTCGCCACAACTAGAGAGAGCCTGTGCGCAGCAACAAAGACCCAATGCAGCCAAAAATAAATAAATAAATTTATTTAAAAAACAAGAAATGAAGTCTTTTTTAAATTAATGGAAATATTTTTTTTCTTCATAAAAAGCAAAATAAGTGTTCATTAAACTCATATGCCTCAAATTAATCAGTTTTCTAAATTTACAGAGGGAGGTTAGGATTCAATTATCATTGGGGGCACACAAAAAGAAGCTAATTATTTATATTTTTAATACATATGGTGACTTCCCCATGACTATTTTCTTTTCTCTTAATGGCCTTTCTCAGTAATATAATAACAAAATACTCTTGGTTTCATGGACGGAGATGAGTTCATTTCTTTACCAAAAGCTTTTGAAGGACGTGGTTGCATGCTGAGCAAAATGCTTCATGTGATGGAAATATTTTTGGTAACTTTGATAGATGGCTGATTCTATGTATCTTATGCTGGGAACAGTAAAAATGTGATTTACATTATAAAGTGTAAGTGGTCTGCATGTGTTTATTAAAAGAAGTTATTGCATCATACCTCACAATAAAGGACAAATAAAATTGGAGTTTGGCATAAATGTTATACTAATAGAATTTTAAATTCATTAACATCTGTATAAATACTTGTTGATAGGCTGTTTATGGCTTCTTTCTTAACCAATCCAATCTGTTGTTGGAAAGTTGACAGCACTGGCATGAAACCAATAACTCTCTAAGAGCCATTTGTGTATGACAAGCAACATTTCTATTCTTTTAAAATATACTTAAATATGTATGTAATTGATCACTAAAGAAAGATTACTCTATGAATAAAGAAGAGGACTGTTGGTACAAGAGTTTAAAAACAGAAATTTGGGGAACAGAGCCAAACTATATGTAAGGGTCAAAGGCTAACTGCAGCTCTAATCACTCCTTTACATATTTCACTAAATTTTATGGCAAAGAGGGTTAAAAAAAAAAGTACTAGAATAAAAAGTACTTGCTAGTTTCTGACATTTGAATTTTCAAAATTCATCTGTTTGGGGGGTGTTGGGTAATACATAAAGTGTATGAATGACCCTTATGAAAGCAAAGAAGAATCAAAGTGAGTTACTAAATTATACATTTTAAAATACATGGATTTTGTAAGACATAACTTTCAATGCCATGGAATTGCTAGCTTTAAGCAAATCCCTCTGGAATAACAGAATCATTCTTTTACAAATTGGGTATAGTTGTGCTTATTAAACAGTTATAAGCCTTCTGTATTTATGTATAATTCTACCTGAAAGGATATGCTTTCCCAATTGTATTGTTCAGTTGAGCTGTATCTCCTCATTAATGTCTTTATAGAGGAGTACCAACTACTACATAAAGAGTGACTCTTTGGTTTCTCCTGTGACAGCCACATAACTCAAGAAAATAGCAGGCTTGTTCATGTATGGTGTGTCCATGTTTGCTGTTAACCAGGGCTGAGACTAGGATAAGGCAAGTGGGGCAAATGAGGTACTTGCCTTAGCACAAAATTTAAGGGAGTGCCAAAAAAATATCAGTAATCGAGATAAATAATATTTTAATGTAATATTTTAAAAGCAAAATTAATGCAAAAATCCATGATGAACAAAATATCAAAGTTTTAAATGACAGAATCTGTAACAGGGTGGTGCTAAGCGCTGTTGGAGCCTGAGGTAAAAGGGGAAGTTGGTAATACTGATCCTTCTCTGCCATGGTATTGGCAGAATTATCCATTTCTAAGTAATACTAATAAAAGTATCAACAGGACACTGTTTTAAGAACTACCAGATAGCCACTGTCTAAGATTGCTTTCCACTGTTTCTCATGAATCAGGCGCACCACTGAGCTTTCCAGTAGACGAGGCCCTTGATTTGTGACATATAAGAAAATAATTATAGAATAAATTAATTCAGTCTATAAAGGAAAGCTATACATTATTCATCTTTCTATCAGCCTAGCAACTAATTAGCACATAGTAAGTTGACTTTTCACCTACTGTGTCATGTTGGGCAAATTACTCCTTCTCTGCCTCAGTTTTCTCCTCTTAAAATGGATATATTAACAATATAAAATAATAGAACACATATAATGCTGCACATTTAGTCTGGATTTAATAACTGTAGCCATTTTTCTTTTCTTTTCTTTTCTTTTTTTTTAAGTGAAATGAGCTCCATTATGCATAGCTTTAATGCTGTCTCAGTTATCACAGGCTAAGACTTACCTACCCTGGAGGTGGGACTATCTATAGAAGTTTCTAAATCTAGGCTAAAATCAAGGTTTCAGGGGGTCACTGTCAGGAGGGGAAGATTCCAGGATTAACCACAAAATTAGACAGAAAAATTTTCTGGGTGAGTCCAGGAAGTCCTCCTTCCCAGAATTCTAAATCTGCTTCAGGTATTTTTAAAAATGTATTTATTTCATAATATATGAGGATCTAGTGTGCCTTTAATACAGAAGAATTAATTTCCAAAAGATAAGAAGGGTACAAAGTTCTAATTGATTTGAAGTTATTTCAAATAATTTTTAGCAGTTGCTCAGTAATAACCATGAAGGAGGCTCCATTGACATGATTCTCTTCTGTTTCACTCTCTCAATTTAATTATCCTTGGAGAATATTCCTCTATCCAACCTAGACTCCCTCAGGGAGTGTTAATGTAGTAGGTCATCCAAACTAGGGCCCACCCAATAGAATAATGGAGAAACTGATGATGTAAGTAGGTTGGCTTTCAAAATAACAGGTTATAATGGCCGCATAAATATTACTGCCACCTGTGTTTTGTTTTTTTGTTTGTTCGTTTTTTTGGTATAGTTTAGACTTCAGCTCCCTGTTGTATCTAAAAGTTTCTACTCTTTGGTAAAAAGACATCTCTAATTCATGTATATTTATTAATTGAGGCCAAGTAGGTGATTAATTTTCTTTACTAGTTTTATTTCAAAAGAAGCCAATAAAGAGTATTACATTGGTACATTAATGATAGAGGCTTGATGAATCCAATTAGACACTTTTATCATTGTAATCATTGTTTTTGAATAGCTATAAAACAGAAATGCTCATAATGTATATGTCTATACATTCCTATATATTTCTCATTGATTACTTATTAATTTTCTGCATCTGATGATTTCTGTATTTGCCAAACTTAAGAATACAGATACACTTCTGTTACAGGTAGAGATAACATCATATGAAACACTGAATAATTAAAGTATTGCTTGATTATAAAAAAAATAAGTAAATGTAAGTAAAAATAATTTTCTTTCACAATTTGAGTAACAACGTATCAGAGACTAATAAACCTGGCCCCAGACTTATTGTTTTTCATTGGTAATAATTTAAGCAAGTATCCCATAGCTTGCTGAAGACTTAAGAGTTTTCTAAGTGGATACCCATTAATGAAAAATTTTTATCTTTTATTATATTACCCACGATAGAACTTTGTGTAGCAGAACTGCATTTGTAAATGAATCAGGGCCTCCATTCATGAAAAGCATTACTGCTCTACTCACAGTCTAGTGGAGAAAGAAGTCAAGGTAGTAATTATACGACTTCCCTACAAAATTAACTTTTAACTTTATTTAGATAAATATTGATTTGCGGAGTTCTTTTATTTTTTGTAGAAGAGGAATTGTGGGTGGGGTTTAAAGTGGGAAGGGCCCTCAATTGGGTAAGTCACCTCCCTTATCAGAGCCTTAGTTTTGTCATTCATGAACATTAGAAAGAAAAGCAAAATATGGAATGCTTCATGAATTTGTGTATCTTCCTTGGTGTTGTCAGTGCTCTGGACCTAGGCCATTCTAATAGGTGTGTGGTGCTATCTCAGTGTTGCTTTAATTTTTTTTATCCATTTTAAAAACCAGGTTGGTTGTTTTCTTATTGTTGAGTTTTAAGAGTTTTTGCTATATTTTGGATAACTGTCCTTTATCAGGTATCTTTTGCAGATACTTTCTCCCAGTCTATGGCTTGCCCTCTCATGCTTTTGATAGTGTCTTTCACAGAGCAGAAGGTTTTAATTATTTATTTCCTGCATCATGCTTTTGATATTATATCTAAATGTTGATCACCAAATCCAAGGTCACCTAGATTTTCTAATACGTTATCTCCTAGGAATTTTTAGTTTTGAGTGATTGCATTTAGCTCTATGATCCATTTTGAGTTAATTTTTGTGAAAGTATAAGGTCTGTGTTTAGATCCTTACTTTTTTTTTTCTTTTAGTTTTTGCATGTGGAAGTCCAGTTGTTCTAGCACCAAGAGTTGGAACGGACTTATCTTTTCTCCATTGTATTGCCTTTGTTTTTTTAATCAAAGATCAGTTCACTATATTTGTGTGGGTCTATTTCTCACCTGTCTATTCTGTTTCATTGATCTATTTGTATATTCTTTTGCCAGTACCACACTGTTTTGGTTAATGTGGTTTATAATAAGTCTTGAAGTTAGGTAACATCAATGCTCCAGAAAGTATTTTAAAATGAAAGTTCGAGCTCATAAAAAAGGTAGAGAAATCCTCAGAAGTGAGAAATGACAAGAAAACACAAATATAAGGATGAATGAGTCTAGGGAGCTATTGTACAGCATGATAACTATAGTTAAAAATATTGCATTGAATACTGAGAACTTGCTAAAAGAGGAAATTTCTCATATGCTCTCATCACACACACACACAAAATGATAACTATGTGAGGGTATGATACTTTAGTTAGCTTGGCTTTGTAATCATTTTTCTCTACATATGTATACCAAGTCATCAGGCTGTACACTTTAAATATATATACTTTTTATTAAAAATAAAATTTAAAATATTGCTGAAAAATTACAAAAAGAAAATATATAGGTGTAGCAAGTGACTGCTTACGAGTTATCTCTCCAGGGTAAGAGGGAATGTGCCCTCTAGTAACTGACTGAAGTAGTCAAAAATCTTTCAGAGTTGGTTAGGTTAAACTCACACTTCTAAAAATTCCCATTAATACAGATCTAAAGAACACAAACTAATTAAAACAATAACAAAAGTCACTAAACACCTTGGGAAATAAGCCATTAGAGTGAGAATCAACAGAAGAAACAAACCATAAAATCAGTCCACCGAATCACGAAGGTAGTGGATTTATCAGATATAGAATAAAAAATCAGCATCTTTAATTTGATAAAATACACAAAATATTATGTATCTGCATACCTAAAAATAGATCTTAAAAGGTATTAAAGCAATAAGAGACTAGTAAAATCAGGAAGTTTTGAAAAACATGGGTAGCAATTCTAGAAATGAAATATAATTGATAGGGTTTCCCTGGTGGTGCAGTGGTTAAGAATCCGCCTGCCAATTTAGGGGACACGGGTTCGAGCCCTGGTCCGGGAAGATCCCATGTGCCGCGCAACTAAGCCCGTATGCCACAACTACTGAGCCTGCACTCTAGAGCCCAAGAGCCACAACTACTGAGCCCATGTGTCACAACTACTGAAGCCCGCGTGCCTATAGCCCATGCTCCACAACAACAGTAGCCACCGCAATGAGAAGCTGCACACCGCAAAGAAGAGTAGTCCCTGCTCGCTGCAACTAGAGAAAGTCCACGCGCAGCAATGAAGACCCAAAGCAGCCAATAAATAAATACATTTATTTAAAAAAAGAAATATGATTGATAAAATCATAAAACTGAACTATAACTGATATTACTAACTCAATAGATGTAGTAAACATAAAATTTGATTGAAGAAAACAATTAGTGAACCTGGTTTGCTGTCATTATGCATTATTTATGAAATTAGCTATTAATTTCCCCAAAACAACTCACACTATTTTAGATTGTTACCTGATGTTATAAACCTGAGATTTACTCAGGATTCACATGACTGAAAGTACTGGCATTTTTCTGTAGAGACTTAAGAAATTCTTTCTGTCTTCTGGCTCTATAACTCAAAAGAATATGTTAGTGGGCATTCTTAACTCCTCTGAACGTGGCAAGCACTCAGCTGTGGTCTCAAACAACTCTAAACTCACTGGTTGCTTAGTATTAGCAATATAGTGAATAGGGCACAAGAATAAGACTTAGCAGAAGGTTCTTGATTTGTCGCTAACTAGCTGTTGCATCCTTGGTAAATCACTTAACTTTTCTGAATTTCAGTTTTCTCACTTAAAAAAAGATTGTGTGTTTTTATTATGAAAGAAATACATTTTCATTTGTGAGTTTATCCCTGAGTTTAGCTATAGTAAATACATAAAGATTAATAACACTATCCTTAGGCTAGTAAAAAAACACAATATGATAAAGGGTTCTAGTAAATATCTATACCTAAGAAATTGATGTCTAAGATATATTCTTAATATTTTGAGGTGGCTGTCTCAGGAGAAAAGAGGATAGAATGCGATTTGTTGAGCAACCAGAATACTCTCGAGAGACCTTATATATCTCATTGTGTCTTTACGATATCCTTGGAAGAAAACAATAATTATCCCCATTTTTCTGGAGAATGAAATGAAAGTTTTGAGCTTCTGTAAGTGTAGTATGAATTTGAACCTTCGTTTGGCTGAGTCCAAAGCCCACACTGTTTCCATTTCATCAAGAAGCCATATTTTCCCATGAAATTCCCCTTAATGTCAGATTCTGAATATGGAAATAAATGACATTTAAAATGTTCCTAATATACCAGCTGTAATAAATAACACAGAATTTCTTTTTCTCTTGTGGATAACTTTTGGAAAATAAGGAATAATTTTGAGATAAAATTTTCCATATTTGGTCTCAGAGGAATTTGTAAATTTCTACTAAACCTATTCAGATGTTAAATTATGGGAATAAAAAAGAACAACAGACCTTCTAGCCATAGGAAATTATGTATAAATTGGTCAAAAAACAGTGTTCTATAATGCTGTACTCTTCCTATAGTAAATGCTTTATGAAGAGTAGCTTTTTCACACATTTGAAGAATAAATTTATGACTATTTAAAGCATATTTTTTGTCTCTGCTCTCTGAAAAACTAATTTTTAGCTACATGTGCTTCTGTGCTACAAAAGAATTATAAAACAGCATATTTTGACCTAAAGATAGTAGAACTCTGATTTTTTTCCCCCTTTTTTGTCTTCTCCTTGTAAACTTAAATGTAAATGGTTTGGCTTAGTTTTTGAATTTACTTTTCAAATTAAGAAAACAATTTTATAAAGAGAAAATTTTTACAAGTTGAACACTCAAAATCATAGACAGTAAGTAGGACATAATAGTTAGTTAGATTAACCATTACTATATGGTTGCTTTAGTCTGAATTCTAATAGAAGGAAAGGAGAAGTAAGTCATTGGTTTCACATTCAAAACTGACCTAGTGGTAGTGTTGTGACACAGTTCTCCATTTCTGAACATCCAGGAAGTGTGGCACTAACTAGCCTTTTGTTCCAGACTACTTTTTCAAAACCATTTGTATACCAAACAGCCTTATAAGATGAGATAGTGTCTCCTTTGAAGCAAAGGGCAGATTTGTTGGCTGTCCAGTAAAAGATAATGTTTTCTCATCAGTACAAAATGCAAGTTAATTTACAACCCGTTATAAAGTATTTGAGCTTCCTAAGCTTGGGGTTTCTCAACTGAGACATAAACCTACCTTGAGCTCAGTATCCACCTGGACTCCTACATGTTAGTCCTGTGGAAATTGAGGGGCTAAGGGAACCAACACAAATATTCTAGTGCTCAGGCTGCTTGCTATGCTGTAAATAATAAAGCTCTTTGTCCCTGACCTAGGAGTCTTGTATCTTCTGCCAGCATTCATAAAATAATGTCAGGCTACCTTTCTACCTGAAAGTAGGATCAAATCTCAAACTCTCAGAGTTTTTGACATAGAAAAACTTTAATTTTGCAACTTAAAAAAATGAATTACCAATAATGGGCACATATAACTATATAATGAATCATTCTTGCTTTATGAACTGTTGTTTAAGCGTGTGTGTACTTTATCCCATCTTTTTGATTGACTCATTTTGTGGGAATGCTGTTAGTAACCACAGGTGTGTAATTATTGTTTATTAGCTATACAGTAGTTTTAAGGAATACTAACTTACAATATTCTAGGACTAAAAATGTGTCAAATTTGCCTGGTTGTGGCTACGATTTTAGGACAAGTGTTAGGTGAATAAGCACAAATAAACCTTATGCCAAGAAACATGTCATTTTCTAAAGCAGAGAGAGAAAAAAGTCTTGAAATCATGCAGACCTTGGCTCAAATATCAAAATTGCCATTTCAAAGGTTTGTGTCCACCAGAAAAAAGAAAATGGTAGTAGTCTTTTTATCTACGGTACTCAAATGATTTCATAATGTTTTTTAAAGATTTATTTTTGATGTGGACCATTTTTTTAAAAATAAATTTATTTATTTATGGCTGCGTTGGGTCTTTGTTGCTGTGCACAGGCTTTCTCTAGTTGTGGTGAATGGGGGCTACTCTTCACTGCAGTGCATGGGCTTTTCATTGCGGTGGCTTCTCTTGCTGTGGAGCACAGGCTCTAGGCACACGGGCTTCAGTAGTTGTGGCACACAGGCTCAGTAGTTGTGGCACACAAGCTTAGTTGCTCTGCGGCATGTGGGATCTTCCCGGACCTGGGCTCGAACCCGTGTCCCCTGCATTGGCAGACGGATTCTTAACCACTGTGCAACCAGGGAAGTCCTGGATGTGGACCATTTTTTAAAGTCTTTATTGAATTTGTTACAACATTGCTTCTGTTTTATGTTTTGGTTTTTGGCCACAGGCATGTGGGATCTTAGCTCCCTTACCAGGATCGACTCGTGCCCCCTGCACTGGAAGGCAAAGTCTTAACCACTGGATCACCAGGGAAGTCCCTGATTTCATAATTTTGCTTCACAGATTGGCAAGACATGTATCATTCCCATTTTACAACTGATAAAACTGAGATTTAAAGTGGTAATGACCACATTTTCTGCTTCTTAATTCAATTCTCTCTCCACCACACCAAGTTATATTAAATTAGTATCATTCAAAAATGATAGGCTATGTTTTCATAACATATATTCCAGCATAGTAAAATAAATTGAAAGACAACTCTGGTTACTATTTCTTTTCCATATATTGAAAATCTTTCAGTAGTATAGGATCCCTTGGCTTTAGGAAAGATGCTTATAGTAAGTACATAGAAGGGAAATGAAAGGTAAAATTGGTGAAACGAAGTACAGAAATACTTCTGGGCAGAAAAGGGCTATATGAGTTTTATGATATTGGAATACAGAAGTAAATCTGGACAGAAATAATGAAAGAGTTGAAGGGCTAAAAATGACACAGAACTTCCATTTGGGGAAATAAAGAGGGATAAATCAGTTCTTCTGCTAAGACAAACCATAAATTCAGAATATAATTTAAAAAGTAATCTTAAGATGTGAATTTATTGTAACATGATCCCAATCTGATAGCACCTCTATATACCTGGCAGAACTGAAAACATCATCTCTGGAAAAATGCAGGGGAGGCAGATTTGAGAAAAGCAAATATAAATTTTAGAAATGAAAAACAAAATAATCGAAATTAAAATCTATAATGCGGGTTTACTTGCAGATCAGACAAAGCTGAAGAAATAATGAACTTGGAAATATGTGAGAAGGCATTATCTAGAATCTAGTGCGGAGGAGCAAAGAGATGAAAAATTTTAAAAATAAAAATATATAGAGAAAGCTAGAGAAAATTTAAGTTATGTTTAATTGGAGTTGCAGGAGGATTGACAAGACAGCATGAGGCAATGGCAATATCCAAGATAATGACTGAAATATTTCTTGAACTGGATGAAAGACATCAACCCATCAATTCAAGAAGGTGAGTAAATCATAAACAGGATAAATTTTAAAAGAAATCCACAGCTAGACTCATAAGAATAAAATTATTTACAGCAGAAAAACAAAAATCTTAAAGTAATGAGAAAAAAAGCAGCCAGGTTATCTTCAACAAAGTTGCAGTTAAACTGACAGCTAATGTCTTAAGAGCAACATGAGAAGGCAGAATACAGTAAAATATCTTCAATGATCTGAAATTTGTATGAATGAAAGAAATTTACTGCCAAACTGTAATTCACCAGAATAAGGACAAAATACAGACATTTTCATATTAACAAAAACTGAGTTTGCTACTAGCAAACTCTTATTAAAGAAATTTATTTAAATGGACAGTCCTTTTCACAAGAAAATTCCAGATGAAAGATCCATGTTGCAAGAAGACAGAAAAAAATCATAAATATGAAATATGTTGGTAAAATCAACATAAATTGACAGTATAAGTAGCAATAATATCTTGTGAAATTAAATATGTCACAAGTAAAATACAGAGAAATATTACTATATAATTCAGAATTGAGTTAAAATGTTCTAAGATTCATATACTCCCTAGGAAGATAAAAAGATTGGTTAATTCTAGATTATGTTAACTACATATGTTATGATTTCCAGAGTAAAAACTAAAATGAATATATACAAATAATATTATTTCCACATTAGTAAAAAGAAAACAGAAAGAAAAGAAGTACTCAATCCAAAATGAAGCAAAGAAAGTAAAGAAAAAGAACAGTGTATCCAGGCTAACAGAAAGCATAAGATAAGATATTCATTCAAATATGTCAGTTCTTACATTATGCATAAATGGTTAAATAATCCAGTTAGCATATAACAATTTTTTCTAGATTAAAACAAAAAAATCCAAGAGCCAAACTTAAATTATGAAGGTACAATAAGTGTGAAAATAAAAGGATAGAAAAAATATACCACAAACACATTAACGAAAAGAAAGCTGGTGTTGTCATGTTAACATAAAACAAAATAGACTTTAGGGCAAAAACAAACAAACAAACAAAAAACCCCTAAATTTACTAAATATTTACTAAACATTTCTAAACATTAGTGCTGTTTCAAAATGATAAAAAGTTCATTTAACCAGGAAGATATAATACTTTTAATTTTAAGAATATAATATAGCCTCAAAAATAATATAAGGTGTCTGTTCTCAGACCACAATGGAATTAAATTAGAAATCAATACGGGAAAGATAACTGGAAAATCGCAAAGTACAGGGAGATTAAACAACACTTCTAAATCATACATAGATCAAAGAAGTAATCTCAAGAGAAGCTCAAAAATATTTTGAACTAAATGAAACCTTGAACTAAATGAAAATGAAATGAAAATACAACCTATTAAATTTGTGAAATGCAGAAAAAGCAGTGCTTACAGGGAAATTTATAGCATTGAATGCATATATTAGAAAAGAAGAAAGATCTAAAACAATAATCTAAGTTTCTACCTTAGGAAATGAGAAAATAGAGAACAAATTAAATTCAAAGTAAACAGAAAAAAAATAATAAGAATTAGAGAAGAAATCAATGAAGTTGAAAATAGGAAAGCAATAGAGAGTATCACTGAAACCAAAAAGCTAGTCCTTTGAAAAAGTCAATGAAATCAATAAATCTCTATCCGGGAAAACTACGGAAAAAAAAGACAAAGAACACAAATTACCAATATCAGAAATGAAAGAGGGGACATCACTACAAATCCCATGGACATTAAAAGAATAATAAAAATATGCTATGAACAACTCTATTCCCACAAATTTGATAAACTGTATGAAACGGACCCATTCTTTGAAAGACACAAATTTCCAAAGCTCACATAAGCATAAATAGATGGTCTGAATAGGCCTATATCTACTTTAAAAATTGAATCAATAAAAATTGAATCAATAAAAATTGAATCATGATCATCTATATAAAAAATCTAAAATAACCAACAAAAAAACTTCTGAAATTAAAGTGATTATAGCAAAGTTGCAGGATCTAAGGTAATATACAGAAGTCAATCACTTTCCTATATACCAGCAATGAACAAATGGAATTTGAAGTTAAAAAACAATACCATTTACATTGGCATCCCCCAAATTAAAGGCTTTAGGGATAAATCTAACAAAATACGTACAAGATCTATATGAGGAAAACTGCAAAACTCTCATGAAATAAAAAAGAATTAAATAAATGGATAAATATTCCATATTCATGGATTGGAAGATTCAACATTAGCAAGAGTTCCGTTTTTCCTAACTTAACCTATAGATTCAACAAAATCCCAGCAAAACATTTTGTGGATATTGACAAACTGACTCTAAAGTTTATACGGAGAGGCAAAAGATCTAGACTAGCCAACAAAATATTGAAGAAGAACAAAGCTGAAAGAATGACACTACACTACTTCAAGACTTGCTATAAATCTATAGCAAAAAAGGCAGTGTGGTATTGGCAAAAGAATAGACAAATAGATCAGTGAAACAGAGCAAACAGCCCAGAGATAGACCCACAAAAATATGGTCAACTGATCTTTGACAAAGGAGCAAATGGAACAAAGATAGTTTTTTCAACAAATGGTGATAGGACAAGTGGACATCCACATACAAAAAAATAAATCTAGACACACATCTTACACCATTCACAAACATTAACTCAAAATATATTACAAACTTAAATGTAGAATGCAAAGCTCTAAAACTCAGAAGATAACACAGAAGAAAACCTATATGACCTAGGATATGGCTAAGACTTTTTAGATAAAACACCAAAGGCATGATGTATGAAAGAAATAACTGATAAGTTGGAATTCAATAAAATTAAAAGTTTCTGTTCTGCTAAAGATAATGTCAACAGAATGAGAAGACAAGAAACAGACTGGGAGAAAATATTTGCAAAATACTTATCTGATAAAGGACTGCTATCCAAAATATACAGAGGACTCTTAAATCTCAACAGAAGGAAAACAAACAACCTGATTAAAAAATGAGCCAAAGACATTAACACATACTTCACCAAAGAAGATATACAGATGGCAAATAAGCATATCAAAAGATGCTTCACATCCTATGTCATTAAGGAAATGCAAATTATAACAACAGTGAGATACCACTACACACCTCTGAGAATGGCCAAGATCCAGAACACTGACAACACCAAATGCTGATGAGGATGCAGACCAACAAAACTCTCGTTCATTGCTTACGGGAATGCAAAATGGTACAGCCACTCTGGAAGACGGTTTGGCAGTTTCTTACAAAACTAAACATACTCTTACCAAATAATCCAGCAATCATATGCTTTGGTATTTATGCAAATGAGTTGCAAATTTATGCCCATGCAAAAACCTGTACACAGAGGTTTATAGCAGCATTACTCATAAATGTCAAAATTTGGGAGCAACCAAGATATTTTTTGGTAGGTGAATGGATAAACTGTGGCACATCCAGGCAACAGAATATTATTCAGTGAAAACAAACAAATGACACACAAAAAAAGATCAGCTGTCAAGCCATGAAAAGATATGAACTTTAAATGAATATTACTAAGTGAAAACAGCCAATCTGAAAAGGCTACATACTACATGATTCCAACTATGTGACCTTCTGGAAAAGGCAAAACTATTGAGACAGTAAAAAGATCAGTGGTTGCCAGGGCTTAAGGCAGTGGGAGGGATGAAGAGGTGGAGAACAGAGGATTTTTAGAGCAGTGAAACTATTCTGTATAATACCATAATGATGCATGCAGGCCATTATACATTTTCCCAAACCTATATAATGTACAGCACCAAGAGTGAACCCTAATACCAACTATGGCCTTTGGGTGATGAAGTGTCAGTGTAGGTCACTGACTGTTACAAACGTATCACTCTGGTGAAGGATGGTTATAGTGAGGGAGGCTGCGTATGTGTGAGGTATATGAGAATTCTCTGTACTACGTTCTGCTCAATTTTGCCATGAACCTAAACTACTTAAAAAATATTTTAAAATATTTAAAGTATTTAAAATATTTTTTAAAAATTCGGTATCTTAGGTGAGCTGTATATAAAGGTTTAGTTCACCACACTGCCTGAAACAGGTATCTCTAACAATTTCTGTGGAAGCAGCTCAACAGCCCAAGGCCAATAGGTGATAAACTGTAGTTACAGAGTACATTTCTGATATGGCTGGAGGGGATATTTGGAGGTAGAGATAAGATTCTAGCAGCAGTAACAGTTACAGTTTTCTACTGAGGACTTACATGCCCAGCAGAGGTCCACACACTTCCAGTACATTATCTCACAAGGACTCTGAGAAGTCTACAGTATTACTGTCATTTTAAAGATAAGAATGCTTCAGCCCAGAGAGGTTACATATAACAACACACAGTAAGTGGTAGAGCTGGGAAATTAAAATTAGTCTGGAGTTCCTACCAGAATATTTCTTAACTAATATAATCATAATTTTTTTACATTCCCACCAGGGAAGGAAAGTTCAGGTCTCAATTTTATCTACCTTCATATGTAGGATTTGGGAGTCAGGAGTTACTTTTAAATTTCTATCAAAAAACAATTTTTGATGTAGTCACTATATTCATATCTTTTTCCTACAATTCATGGTGTCTTTCTGAGGCTGGATAGTATTGGGAGGAATACTTTTATGTTTCTTCTTAATTTGGTATCATAACCCATATAATTTTGTCATTTTGTTTTTTAATATTTCTCTTAATTCTTCAATTATTTCCTACTTTGTCTTCACTCATCTTCTATTTTTCCCTACCTTTACTTCAATTACTCTTTTCCCTTCTATGCTTTTCTCAGTGTTCATATTATGGCATGAATACAGATACTTCTGACAATAGTGAAAGAAGTTGAGGAACAGTCTATAAAGGCACCTCTTGTAGGGGTTATTCCATTCATAGAGTAACATCAGGGCGTAACATCAGGGCTGGCGGGAGAGTGCTGATATTCAGTGTGTCTCCTCACTATTGAATTTAGCCATTTGCTTTTCCTTAGCTTCATCTGTAGGCTCCAAGCTAGGCATTTTGGACGTGAGCTACTTCACTAACAGGAAGAATACCCTGGCTTTCCCTGGCTGAGGGAATGTCTTTGAATGAGTTGTCTGTTTATATTTTACTGGGATTTCGCTAATCTTTACTTGATCTTTCAAACTGACAAATTTTGTACCTGTACTTGCTTGGATTTGAAATTCTCCACCTTGTTCTGTCTCTATTACTTAAGGCATCAGTTCAGAATGGGAGGTTTGCAGAAATGGAGAGGTAATGTTGCCTTGCTGAGCATTATTTCTTCATCTATAAAATTAAGGGATCACAACAATTTCATTTGCCTTTCTCTCAGAGTTGAATCATATTTTAAAAATTGATGTGTAATAGTGGTAATAGTAAAACCTTTTTAAGCTTTATGACAGGGGCACTCATCAGTCAGAAAGGACACTGGCTCTGAACTGGAACAGAGTTCTGAAGGGCCCCTACCCTACTGTTCAGGGGCCCTTTAGTTACTGAATATCATTGACTTGGGAGGGGATTTCCAGGCGAGTAGCTAAAGCAGCCATAGTGCCTGGCGTGGCAGCAGTGGGGAGGGACTCAAGGAAGTAGCTATTTAAGATAAAAACGTATTTCAGCATTTTAACAGCTAACTGTTCCAGGCATACTTGAATATGCCAGTCTTATATTAGCTCTATTTAAATGCTCTCCAAAGTTTAGAGCACTATATTAGTTCATAGTGTCTATGATGCTTTGATCTTGATCTTGCTGAAAATGACAACTGAAGGTTTTCACATAATGTGTCAACTACCACCTGGCTGACAGCAACTTCTAAGCTTCTATCTATTATGAGATGCATTCTGAGTTCAGAGAGGATAAAATGTGAAAAAAATGCATATCTTGGCATCAATGAAATATGAATAAATTATTAATATTTTTATTAGCACACTGTATTCTATAATACGAAATGTAATTATCCCTAACAGTCAATCTTGGATCATTAAATTAGCTTACCCAGAACAAGAATTATGCTACCTGATTTTTGATTGTTACTCTAATATAAATTCGATACATTTTGCATGAATTGCTTTATTTTTTTATTGAGTGCCTAATATTGCCGGGCATTATGCTAATTGGTGAGGATCTAGCAGTGAACCAACAGAGTCCTGAACTTCAGAAGCATACAGAATAAAGACATTTTAGTTATAGCTATTAAACATATATTTCTGCATGTGATAGGTACTAAGGACACAAGTAAGTCTGTTCTAGGTTCAATAGGAATATATAAGAGGGGAATTATTCTTTGGTAAAGACTAATCAGGTACACTATTTTTATATTGTGCTTTGTGAAGCCCTAGGAGGCTTTGCAAATGCGTCTTAGTGGCTGCTATGGGAAGTAGCCAAGGGATCAGACCCACTTCCTAAACCAGAGCAGATGTACTCTTAGGTATTTTACACACTATATTGAATTTGGGGTAATATTTCATTTGAAGAGAGAGGTTTTCTGCTAAAATATAAAGTTTGAAAACCACTGATATGGTGGACAAAGCACTAATCTCAGCATGAAAATGTTTAAATTAAATTTCCAACTCTACTGCCTATTTATAATTTGACTTCAAATAACCAAACCACGTCTAAACACATGACTGGCAAACAAATGATTTCAAGTGATTCTGATCCTAGCTTTCAGTTAAACTGTGAAGAAAGCTATGCAAATTATTCTATTTGGGCTGCTGTGCATGGAACAGCCTTCATTTCATGCTGTGATTACAAGAATTCTAGAACTATCCTGTATCTATTATGTGTCAGAATATTCATGGTTTTCCCTCCTTTAAAAGGCATATAAAAAAAGAATATCATCATAATAATAAAGACGACAATATGTGCTGGAAGTTGTGACATGCCCTTCCCATTACATTAATTTTCATTTAATTCTTATAAAGACTCTGAGTGATCCTCCCTATCTTTAAAGTGAGGAGGTTCAAAGAACTAAGTCGTTTGTTCATGGTGACAATGGTGAAGCTATGATTTAAAGCCAGTAGTCTGTCTTCTCTAGACCCTATCTTTAGCCATGCTACCTCTCTACATCAATTTTCTATAACCTAGATATGGTTAGATTAGAAAGATGGGGGATGGGAAGCAGTGTGTACTTCTCTGAGGTGCACAAAGAGATGTACGTAAGAAGTTGTTACATATATAACTTTAAAAATGCACTAAAACAATAAGCCTGCTTGAAAATAAATGAACATTTGTCCGAGAAATTAATAGATTACACAAACGTCTCCTTACTTGAACAACATTTGCATATTTCACTAGTTGTGAAATGCTATTATTAAAGAACACAGAGAGATGTATATACACAAAATAACATAGTTTTATACCATGGCAGGATAGATAGCATATGTAACTCAGACTAAGGGGGCTGACAAATGTATGTAGGCAGACTAACCTTCCTGGCTAAGAACCAGGAGTTACGCTTGTTACATAGAACTCTCAAGGGTACCATGCAATCAGAGGTCACAATCGAGGTAACAAAAGCAATGTCACCATATCAGAGAATGGGCCAATTCAGATCTGGTCCCTGACAGTCACTGAGGTCAAGGCTTGAGGCAAATAATTGTATTAAACAGGAATATTCCCTGCACACTTTTAGAACTGTCATCTGAACAAACAAGTCCAGGTCATCTGTAGGTTAAATCTCAGTTCTTTTCCCTGGTACTTAGAATTTACGTGCTAGTCTTAATCCCTTACAGTTTTTAAACTTACAACTGTAATTTTCTTTTGATCAAGGAAATGCTTAATAATTTTTTTTGTTTGTTTTCTGATCTTAACAACAGCAAAGCTTCATTTAAATGCATGCATTTGTCATTTAATTCCATTTTACTATTGGCTGCCCTACGCAATTTTAAAATTCTGACTATATGATAACAATCACAATTTAAACTTCATATTTTAGTGTATTATAAATAAAATAACAAGGAGAATAGTCATATTCAAATGACAGACTCTCAAATTTTAATATCATTTATATATCATTGCATGTATCATTTATATAAAAGCAACTAAATTCAGAATAGTCATTTTATATAAAAGAGATGCAAAATTTACAAATAGTAATTAACATGTAACAAAAGGTGTATTTATAAATAAGTATCTGAAACATGAATTTAAATCAAATAGAGAAAATAAAATATATATAAATAGAGTTTCAGTTAGGTTTATATGAGATACATGATGTACAATATTAGTTCACATTTTCCTCACAGCAATTTGGAATTTATGAATTATTACCACCCTGTTTAAAAAAAACTCAGATCACACCTGAAAATTTAATTTTAGTCCATGTTTTCAATTTAAAGATAAATGTTTAAAACATCTTTAGTTATGCTACTCTTTTAGTTATTGCTTAATTTAAATAAAAATCCTTGAGAATTTATTATTTTTACTATAAATTTTACTACTTTGCGTATTTTTTAACAAATCATACTTGGATAACTGTACATTCTAGGGCTCTCTTTTGTTCATATAAATTCCAAGAAGTAAGAAAATCAAGAGTTTGATTCTTGGTTTTATTTTATATTATATTTCTCTTTGAAAATTCTTATATTTAATATTTAAATTATACACACATACACACAAACACACCACACAACACCACAACATAGTTCCAAGTGAAACACTCAATAAACTAAATTATAAGACTGTAGACTAAAATTGGCAATAGGTCAACATTCAACTGAATAAGACTGAAAGTCTATTTTTTCATGGCTGCATAATTAGTATACTATCAATAGAAAACTGTGGTCCTATGAGTAATATGACACATCACACTCTAAAACAGTATCTAAGATAATACTATTCTTACTGCTTAATCAACTATATAGCATTTAGCTATTTATTTTATAATGATTCTTTAGAATGTGTAAAATCAAAACTGAGAATTTATAGTTTAAAAAATTGTATGATCCCTGTGAGAAGTGTAAATCTCAGCTTAGTTTAAACAGCTCAGACTAAGTGTCAATTTCAGAGATTTCTTTCCATATTTACTCTTTTAAAAATATATTTTTAAGTTTAGTTCTAATATATATTTAATACGTAAGTTTATTAACTGTACAAGCGGAAAAAGTATCAAACGTATGTTAAACGTTAAAACTGTTATTTTAAGGAAACACTTCTTGACCTCATTAATATAATTAACATTTCACATTATATTTCACATCCAAGTTATGAAAAAGCAAAAAAATTATCAAAACAAACTACAGTCAATTACATTTTCAGATCAGTAAAATGCACTTGTAAGAGTCTTCCTTCCCTTAATCCAATTGCCAAAGGCATTTTAGCAGCTCAAATAGGTGGTTAGAAACATTCCTGCCATACTTTCTGAAATATACAGGGTTTTTTTTGTTGTTGTTATCCTTTTATGATTTCCTCTTTCTATAGCTATAAATACTAATAAAGACGGAAGATTACACTCACACATACACACACACATATTCACACATACAGGTACATATGTAATTGGAGTTAATTTTAACATCACTATTCTCAAACTATTGAAACATTATTAGTTGTGATTTCTTTACTTATTTATTTTAAAATCTGAATTCCTTAAAAGACTAGAAATGAGGAATTGTACTACAAGTTAAATCTTTTAGAGACACCTGGGGAATTTCCATCCTAATGGGCAATAAAATCAATAATTTTGATCATTTTAAACACAATGAACAAACAAGTTAATACATTTCATTTTGATTCTTTCGTATTTAAGATACACAATTCCACTTTAAAAGGAAAAACTTTGGTTAAACTGTCTTCTACTTTTTTAATTCTATGGCATTTGACGTGTTTCTAAAATTATCTGAGTTTCGCACTCTAAGACCTGGGTCACAACCTTATTTAGGGACAGGAAATAGTTATCAGGTCACTGAGTGGTCAAATGAAAAAGGATTTGAAATGCTTCAGCACTTAGGACTCCGCTCATTGAAATGATTGACTTCTATGTTGTTTAAAAGGTTGAAGTTTCTTTAGTGGAACTAGTCAGATTATGCCTATATGATTACAGCAATTTTAAGAAAAATCTACAGGGTATAAAAAGACATATTATAAGAGTACAAGTGAACAGCCTTATACATTTACAAAAAGGAACAGTCTTTAGAATATGCACAGATATTTTACTTAACAACTTATCTGAGTCCAAGGCTAATATAAGTTCCTTGGCATTTGAGTGCAATAAAACTAGGGGTAAAAGCAAAGGGAACTCAAAAGTTATTTCTCTACACTGTTTTTCTTCCAGAGTAGACTAAAAACTTGTCGTACTATTTAACAGCACACTTTACCATCATATAGGATATTCTTGTATGATAATGATTAACCCAAGCCTGTTTTTATATTCACCTGATGCTACTTCAAGCGAGTACAATCTATCTCTGATGATGGAAATAGGCAAAATAGGGGGAAGTTGGGACAAAATGAGTATATATTTGATTTGTCATTTAGCACTAGATCAGTTTCCCTAGAATTCAAGTTCATTATTAGAAATCAAAATTATCATTTTGCACAGTTTCCAAGGCATGCAGTGTCAGGCATTTTATGCAAAGAGAAGCTTGTGTCTGGAAAAAAAATTTTTTTAAATGTATGAAAAGTGATAGAAGAGAATTAAGCCAAAGTATTGCCTGAATAACTCAGTTTCTAATGTTTGAAAGCCTAAGGATAGGGCATTATGAAAACTGCATCAAATAAAGGTATTCCATATTTACGTAACTTTTCTATATGGTCAGTAAAACTTTAAGAAATAGGTGTTTAATGTTAAAGGAAGCAATCCTATCATTGATGGACAGAAAGTTGGAAAACTGGGCACAGATTTTATTTTTAAGTTTTATTTTATAATAAGAAACTGGGCCATTAAAACTATGTAACCAAAGCTGGAGTGCGTGCATGGGAAGGCCCCTGCAGTCTTTTACAACTTTTCAGCGGCCTCGGTTGTGAACTGGGTTTGCACTCTGCCAGCAGAGCAGCTCTGACCCATGGAGAGCACTCCTTCAGATCAACACTGCCTCGGGCCTTTCTGCTTTCTCCAAGAAGTCTTACATTTCAGGCATCAAGTTGAATTTCTTCTGGAGATGATTAACCCAAACCCATGACAGATTTTTTCCAAGATATCCAACCCCTTATGTTTATTTTATCCTGGCTCTTTTTTGGATGTACTGGACACAAGTAACTTACTCATTTTACATGTTAAAGGGCTGGTGGAGAGCCATTAATTCCCTTAAAAAATGAGAAAATATTTCAATGCGCCGGGCTCTATTGTGTGAGCTCAAATTAACTACATGATTCAAAATTTTAAGAAAGATGTCTGTCTTCTAATATAGAATTTTTTAAAGCATTTCATCACATCTCAAGATAGGGATCTTCTACTTTTTGGGAAATGCATTCTTGTGGTGTATTAAAAAACACAATGTTAGAAGGATCAGTTACTGTTTCCATAAGCCCAGTTTGTAGGGGGTTTCAACTAACCTAAGTCTTGGCACACACAATTTTAGTTAATAGTCAAATAAAAATATATGGAAGGGTCTATTCTCTTTCTTATATGCCAACCCCTGTCATTGTTTCTATTTCTGCAACATTTTCTTCTTATCATGGGTGAGATGAGTTGTAGGAAAATAATTCAGGTGTTTTTACATACTTCTCAAAGTAAAATATTTTAAACTTAGAGGTGATTGGATGACTTCTTTGGAGATGACTATTAATACATTTTTTAAAAAGGACAATTTTTTTCTTCTTTGAGGAAACCATGGAAAAGGGTAAAATTTTCATAGTTTTTAAATAGATGGATTTTTTTTCTCTTAGGATAACGTAAGGTTCCAAATGAAATAGCATTTTTATTATAAACATTCAAGTTACTTTAAAAATATTTTAAATGTTAAAACACTCAAATATATAAATTATGCATAGAAATAGAAAAGCTTACTAAGAATGTATTTGAACATTTTACTCTTCTAAAATTAATAGAAATATATCAAAGGAAAAAGACATAAAATTAAACTTAAGGGCCATTTAAAATGTAAAGTCTTGGTTTAAATATAGATACTGATAAGACAAGCAGTTTAAGAAAAAAATGTATAAATTCCAATTTAACATTGCATGCCAAGAATAGGAACTCATTTCATGAGACAGAAATTTGTATATATGTACACGTGCAAATACGTGAGAATGGAAACAAGCACAGCGTGAAACTGGAAAGCAGCTTCAAGGTATTACACCACCACAAACACAAGTAATTCCATTTGAACATAAGCGTGTCATTCCTAAATGGCAATTCCGAGAGCTAACAACTTTGAGCTTTATATAAACTTTGAGTTTAGCATTTCGGTGATGACAAAATGTTGACTCTATGGTAAATAAGTTTTAATTTCTTAAGATTAAGTTTAAATATTACTTCTGATAGTAATACAGTAAATTAATTTATAAATAGTACTTGATATAATCTTTTCCCTTTAAATAGGAAAATCTCTTATACAATTTATGGTCACTGGTGCAAAATATCATAGGACATATTTTAGAAAACTTCAAGGGATAATTTTACTTCCATCTAATATTGATAAACATTGAAAAATTGTTAAAAATTATAAGTCTTAGATTCACAAGAATTATAGAAAATCAATTCACTGCTCCATATTAGTTTTTTTATTCTTCTTGAATAAAATTGCAAAATAAATTTTATCTTTACAAAACATATATCAATATCTGAATCAAAATATTTTATCTCTAAGTGGAGGATAAAAGCTAAGTTAATTTTTATAATTAGATTTATTACTTGAATGTTTAAAGATATCAATTTCTTTAATTCATGCTTCAATGGGCTACCTAAGTTCAAGACCTTCCACAGAGTGAAGAAAGAAAATGACAAGAGATAGCATATACATTGGGGGTGGTAGGTTAATGCCAGAAGTGTGACTGATTGACTGACATCACTTTAAAAAGTCTGGAATAAAGCTGCCTATCAAATTTGTCCAGCTAAAATTTAGAGTTGAATGGATACTTGATCAGAATCTGTATCTTGTCTATTCAGGTACATGCATTTACTGTCACCTAGAAAATCCCTTTCTATGGAAAAATGATCAGCTAAGCAAGAATAATAAATTTCCCCACACATAAACACACATACACCATACTTTAAAATATAACGTTTCAAAGTGTATGGAGTTACTATAATCAAATTCTAACTTGTATAGATTTCATTGTAAATGGCTACTGTTCCTGAAAATAGCAATAGCTAAAGTGTATGGAGCTTACTATGCATTAGGTACTATTCCCAGCATTTTACATGTACTGATTTATTTACTCAACTCTGTAAACTCTGCATTATTGTACCTCATTATACTAATTTTATAAATGAGGAAACAGACACAGAAAGATTAAGTGTATGATAGAGTCATACCTGTAGCAAGGGGCACAGCTGGAATTTAAACCTCAATAGTCTGGCTCCATAGCTAACTCTCTTAACTGTTAGGTTGAGTATTGTTTTTTAATTAAAATAATGATTAAAAAATCTTACAGAAGTTAATGAAGCTGTGGGGAAAATATATGGGATGCCACAGTTCTATTAAACTACTATAAAATATAAACGGAAACTAGAAATCATTTAGTTTTCTGGGAACACGAAAACATATAGTGACTTTAATATATTATCCATCTCTACTCTTCTAGAAAATGTTTCAAAAACTATGAAACCTTAAAATGAAAGGATACTGTTTATAATGATGAGGTTTTCCAAGATCCAAAACCCCACAGCTGGTGGAGTTTAAGTAGGAAATGATTAAATGAATTCCAAAGTGTGCTTAGTAGATCTAAGGGGTGGCTGAGGCAGTGGGACCTAAAGCTCGGATGTGAACACTAAATGAGTTGTAAGTTTAAGTTGGGCATAGGCCAATAATCTGACTTTGAGTAATAGCAATTGGCAGGAAGAGTGTTTCTGAGACTCCAAAGATATTTTTTTTTTAGAGTCAGAACTGTTTATTAATTCAACAAATACTTATTGAATGCCTAGTATAGATGAATCTAATACTGTTGCTAGGTCCAGAAGATGGGAGGAAACAGAAATATGACTAAAACTTGATCCCTGACTTTAAAAAGGTTTACAGTCAGGGGAGGAAATAGATAGGACAGTATTAAGGAGATATGACAAAGGCCTATGGGAAGCTTGGTGTTATTAGGAATGACTTACAAATGAAATGACATTTATTTGAGTCATGAAGGATAAGTAAAAGTCTGAAACTAGAAAGGTGAGGAAAAGCAATAAAGATAAAGAAAATGGCGTGAAAATATGAAGAGCAGGACAATTTTTGGAAAGAACAAGCACTCCATTATAGTTGGGGATATAATGAAGTAGTTCAATATGGTTAGAGAATATTTGGGGGTTAGTGGGGAGAAATGATACAAGGTGGTACTGGAAAGGTAAGCTGGAAACAGTATGTAAAGGGCATTGTATGCTTAAGACTTTGGAATTTATACTAGACGAAACAGAAGGACATTACAAGATTTTAAACAGGGGTGTGTTGTATGCAGAATTACAGTTTAGAAAGTCATTGCTATACAGGTATAGAAGATAGCATTTATAGGATTAAGAGATGTGTGACTATTAGGAAGGAGACCATGACAACATTTCAGGGCAAGAGACATTGCAGGCAATAGCTGATGTGGGGGTAGTGCTTACACTCAGCAAGTGAAAAAGAGAACAGAATTAAGAATGATTCTGATTTTTCTCGGTTAAGGGAGTGAATGGCTACCGATGCTATTAACAGAGACAGTGAAAAGAATCAAACAGGTAGGTGGAGTGGAATGTATATAATACACCTCATATTAAACATACTGGGTTAAATTTAAGTGTCTAGAAAAAAATCAAAGGGGGAAAGATGGAGATGGATATTTAGTTGTCACTTCCTATAAACATAAGTTATATGAGAGAATTAGGTGTTATATCTTGATCTTTTCATCACGCCCCGGGAATAGGTCTGATCTGTACTTCCATGATGTTTTCTTTTGCTTATTTATGTGTCTCCTCAATTGGACTCAAGGGTAGTTTTTTAAAGACAGAGACTATGTCTTGTTCATCTTTGTATCCCTTGACCTAGTATAATGTTTGGCAAAGTGAACATCTGCTGTATTAGTAAATAAATATGTGGATTGAATATAGAATAAGGTCAGAGACAAAATTCTAAAGGATATTGCTCTTTTAGGAACAGGAATAGGCAGAGAAGACAACTAAAAAGGAGTGGTCAGATAACTAGGAGAACTAGGACAGAGTGGGAATGAGGATGTAAAGGGCGAAAAATTCTAGGGAGAGAAATTCCTGAAGAAATGGCAAGTAGAATGAGGGCAGAAAAGAGGTTCTGGAGTTTAGCACTTAAGAGGTTAACATGGATTACTGTAATGAATGTAGTTTGAGTAGAATGATGAGAATGTGACTAGAATGTACACTCTGCATAACTTTATGAAAGGACTGTACGTGAGATTGTAAATTTCAGTTTATTAGTTTGTCTCCCACTAGGCTGAGCTTCTAAAGCAGGAACTGATTTTTACTTGTGCTTCCAGTCTGAAGTACAATAAAAGAAAGCAGGAGCTTAAAAATGTTTTCTTGAAAGAATAAAAAATGTGGAATGGGGGCTTCCCTGGTGGCGCAGTGGTTGAGAGTCCGCCTGCCGATGCAGGGGACACGGGTTCGTGCCTCGGTCCGGGAAGATCCCACATGCCGCGGAGCGGCTGGGCCCGTGAGCCATGGCCACTGAGCCTGCGCGTCCGGAGCCTGTGCTCCGCAACGGGAGAGGCCACAACACTGAGAGGCCTGCGTACCGCAAAAAAAATAAAAAAATAAAAATAAAAATGTGGAATGAACAGAAGATGAGAAATAAAGATACTGATTAGACTGCCTAAGAAGGCTGATAAGGAAGAAAGAGAGATGGATGGGGTAGTCGAAAAGGAGGTAGCAACACATTTTCAATGGTAAAGATGCAGCTTATTCATATGTTGATTTTAAGAAGTAAGTGGATATAATAGAGACAGAAATTTAAGAAGCAAGACAGGAGCTAACTAAACATGAGAACATCACGGGATCAGGCAGAATAACATCCATAGCAAGGATGAAAAGTTTAGCCTTCGATTTAAAGAGAGAAAGTAAAATTTGGAATATTAATGGGAATAAAAATAATGATTGCTGCTACATGCTGAACACTGGGCTAAGCAATGGTTTGGCTACTCACAACTACTCTATGGGATAGTATTATTCTTCTTATTCAATAGGTGAGAAGCAACTTAAATACATTCATACCTTGTGATAGCTATTTCTCTGCTTTTCCCCTTACATCTCCATGTCTACTGTGTTCACCCAGGTCCAAGCTACCATCTCTACACTGGCCTACTGCAATGACCTTCTAACTGGTCTTATCATGTTCACTCTTGTTTCTTTTCTATCTTCTCTCCACACCACATGTTCCGTAATCATTACACGAAGAACACATCTGACCATTTCATCTTTTGCTTACAATGACTATTGTTCTTGGAATACAGAAAGCCAAATCCTCAATATGGACTAACATGGACAAACTAAAATTTCTCTGTCCCCTGCCAACTTCTTCAGCTTCATCTCACTCCTTGACCTCTGGCCAAACCAGCCTTCTTTCAGTTCCTTTAATGGCCCAGTCTACCACTGTCTTCAAAGTCTTTCATTAGGCCCACACTTTGGCCTGGAACACTCTTTATCCACAACTTCTCCCTTTGTCTAGTTACTCCTACCCAATCTTCAAATTCATCCCAAGTGTCACTTCTTCCCTCATCCCTCTGGCTTAAATTCATAATAATTCCCCTTATGTTTCCTCAGTAGAACTTTACTCAGTTGTATCATTATGCATTTATATGAGTATTAATAAATGTCAGTCACCCTCTTCCCTGCCCCTGTCAGATAGTGAACCCCATTACTCATGGTCTGTGTTTATTTCATTCACCACTGAATCCTCATCTTCTTGTATAATGCCAATCTCATGGTGGATATTCAATAAAGATGTGTCAATAGGTTAAACAGGAAAGACAAGGAATTAAGTCTGAATTTCCATGTTCTAAAGGCTAGCCCATTCTAGTATCTTCCAAACATTTTTATTTAATTTATCCAGTGATTTTATGTGGTATGTATTATTTGCTCCAATTAATTAATGAGAAATATAGAAAGGTTAAATACCTTCACCAAAATTACATAGGTTTGGGCTGGGATCCAAACTCAGTCCTAATTCCAAGCTAGTTTTGTCTTTCTGCTGGGGTGGAGATAGCAAAACTAGAAGGAACAGGGGAATGGTAAGACTCAACAATATTAAAAAAAAATAAATTCCTAGGTAAGTGATTTGATGCACAGCTTAAAAAAGAAAAAAAAATGTGTAAATATTATTGTTACCATGTCTATAAACATAATAAACTCACCAGAATTTAAAATCATTGTTGGACCTCCTGGACTAAGTCAATGTTTATTTAGATTTACCCACATATTCGTCCTTCTTTGCTCTTCATTACATTTTTTTAAGATTTGTGAATTTATTATTAAATGCTTTTAGAAACATCTCTGATATCCCAATTTCCAAGATTTCTTTCCCTATTATAGGTGGGACATTTTCAATTAAAAAAAATTTTTATTGGAATATAGTTGATTTACAATGTTGTGTTAGTTTCAGGTGTACAGCAAAGTGAATCCATTATACATATACATACATCCACTCTTTTTTAGATTCTTTTCCCTTATAGGCCATTACAGAGTATTGAATAGAGTTCCCTGTGTTATACAGCAGGTTCTTATTAGTTATCTATTTTATATATAGTAGTGTGTATATGTCAATCCCAAACTCCCAACATATCCTTCCCCCACCTTATCGCCTGGTAACCATAGCCGTTACTCTGTTTTGTAAATTAAACAGAGTTTAATTTACAAACTACCGCTGTTTTGTAAATTTAAAAAAAGGGTAAAAATGACCTGCATTACTTTCTATGTCTCTAAGAGTTCATCTGAAATCCTTTTCCTTTTACATGAGGAATAACACCCTTTAGTATTTATTTTAGACTTGGTCTATTGGTGAAAAATTCTGCTTTGCTTGTTTAAAAATGTCACTGTTTTACCTTAATATGTTTTCATTTATTAACTTTTATTAAAAAACAGGACCTTCAATGGGTGATTTCAAAAACAATTTAGTCATTTAAAAAAATTAAATTTCATCAATGTTATATATGTACATGGCTTTAAGAACGGAAAATAATAATCCCCAGATCCACCCCTTTCCATTCTCAATTTATACTCTAAAGGCAACTACATTCAGCCATATTAGTCTTTTCTTCCACTGCTAGCCTGTGTATATCTTGATGTTTTCATTTTTGAAAATTTTTTATATTACTTATTGACCTCACAAAATAAAAGATAAAGATTTAGCCCTTTTACAACACCTCTACCATAAACACATATACCTCATCTTCCCATTTCTTAGACAAATCATAATATTTGGTTATATCACCACTTAGTGTTTACCTATTTATGACAATGTAAATATCATTTATAGCTGAGCCACATAGGGTACTATAAATACCCTATATGAGCCATAAGGGAAGGGTTATTAGCTTGTTCTATGGTTTTCCTCTAGTTGCAGGGAGGTGTGAGGATTTAATCCTCAGGTCAAGAAATTGTTAGAATTTAATCTCTACTGAATTCAAGATCAGTGAGAATTCAGCTGTACCAGATCAAGCCCTTTTACATCATTGTTGAGATTGTTTATTGAGCTATAAGTAACCAATATAGATAAAATGCAACTGAACCAGAGAATGGAAGCTAGTTATATATCCCCAAGTGGACTCGGTTACTAGCTGGTCATATACCGGAGACGACTACATGACTAATTAATTATAAAAGCTGCTGGGATCACCAGAGCTGATGGCTTCCTTTAACTGAGATTATCTACACACTCATAGCCTCGACTTGACTCTGATGCCCACACATTTCCTAAGTGCAGAATGACTAGGACACCAGGTCCTATGCCTAGGTGTCACAATGTCCTCACTATACTAAGCATGCTTTGTAGTCTCCTCTCCTTTGTCCTTCCTTAAAGCTAAGTAAATTTAGTGTTGTGTGAAGCCTACCATGTTTCATGAATTTAAGTGTTGATTTGAATTCAAAACACACAGCTTCTAACAGAAAAAAAAAAGCAAAGCAGTTACAGATTACATTTCCTTTCTTGTATAACTTTTGTTCCTAACATTTAGTTACTTAATTTTTTACATTTAGTTTTCTATGTACTATCATTAGTGTCCAAATTCTTTGTCAGATGGGTATATCTACTATATATTCATGAATTAGCCTTGTACACACATATCAATAGGTCACCCCAACACTCTCTTCCTGAGGAGTATATCTCCTATCAAATATGTTTGAGCACATCAGACAATAAAAACAATTTTTCTTTTCCTCAGAGAGATTGCTCATGATGTTTTCAGTCACCATAGAGTATTTATTCTCAAAACCTGTGTGAGCTGTCATCCTGGGATCTCTCTTCACCATCATTGTAAAGATTCCTTTGTCTGTTTCTTTTGCTAGACCTCATATATTGTTTTTCATGATTTAACTCTTCATTTTTGTAGAGTGGTTCCTCCAGTAGCTTCCTGAGCAAGGTTGCAAGGGAGATAAATTAAGATGATATGTTTTTATATTTTTAAATTTTATTAGTAGTTTGCCTGTTTATAGAAGGCTAGGTTGAAAATAACTTTTCCTAAGAATGTTGAATATACTGTTCCATCATCTTCTAGGTTCTAAGATTAATGTTAGGAAGTCCAGTGCCTTTTAGATAACTGATCCATTACATGTGATCTGTTTGTCTTTCTGGAGGACTTCTAACCTCTTTCCTTTGTCCCTGGTTTTATGACATTTTCTAAGATGTGCTACAAAGGCTTTATATTCATTCATTTTCCTAACATGGGCCCTTTTGATCTGGAAACTGGAAATTCCCTTAGTTTCGGGAATTTTTAAGAATGATTTCTCTGACAATTTCCTTCAATATATTTGTTGTTGTGTTCTCTCTTTCTGGAACTTCTATTAGTTATCAAGGTTGGACCTCCTGGACTGAGCCTCTTTTCTTTATGTTCTCTCTCATGTTTCTTATCACTTTGTATTTTGCTCCAGTTTCTGGGAAATTTCTTTAACACTATCTTCTAACTTTATCTTCTGCCAATTTTTCATTTCTGATATCATTTTTTATTTACAATGAGATAGTTTTAGTTCTCTGAGCTCTCTCTTTCTTATTATAGCATCTCATTCTTGTTTCATGGTTGCAATTTTTTCTTATGTCTATGAAAATATTCATGGTATTTTTGAAGATTTTTTTCACCTGAAGTTGACTATCTATGTTTGTTACTTTTTCTCTATGTTTCTTAAAAGTTTCTTTCAGATGTTTAAGAATCGTCATTTGTGTGCTTATATTTAGAGAGGGAGTCTGTAAAATTGATAAGAAACTGTACAAGTGAGTGACGCCTATCATCTTAGGGTGACCTACCTGAGTCCTATATTGGAAACACTTGATGTCAATATTTAGATGTTTCCTCTTGGACTGTTAAGAATCTCCAGAAAGACTCCTATAATCTCTTTCCTTAAAGTCAAAGGCATGGTGCTATGTAGTAAATGTCTGTGTTTCCCTAAAATTCCCATATTGAAATCTTAACTCCCAATGTGATGGTGTTTGAAGAGGGGGTCTTTGGGAGGTAATTAGGGTTAATTAGGTCATGAGAGTGGAGACCTAATGATGGAATTAGTGGCTCTATAAGATGAAGAAGAGAGATATCTCTCTCTCTCTCCACATGTGCTAAGGTAAGGTCACATGTGTACATAACAAGAAATAAGCCAGAAAGATAGCTCACCCCAGGAATTGAATCAGTTGAGGTCTTGATCTTAAACTTCCCAGACTCCAGAGCTGTGAGATGTAAACTTCTGTTTTTTAAGCCACCCAGTCTATGGTATTTTGTTACGGCCACTTGAGCAGGCTAAAAAACATGATTATCAGCCTTCTGGTAGCTAAGCAGGGGAAGGGCTTGTGGCCTTGGCATTTAACATGAATATCTACACTTACTCTTCTTAGTTTTAGCAAGGTGCCAAGGTTTTTCCTGAATCCAGAGACTCTGTTTTATCCTATATAAAGAATTAAGTTCAAGAATTTTTCAAGAGTATCCTGGACCTATTTATTTTATTACCCTTTTCACCCCACTTCCCGAAGGCCTAATACCATCAATTCCTGAAACTTTTGGTTTGAGATAGTTCTCATATTTCATTGTTCATTTAAGCTTTTGTTTTCTATTTACTCATATATTTATTTTCTAGTCTAAAAAAACTATAATGCCGTTGCCCCTTCCTTATATTCTCATGTTTGTTAGTATGTGTCTTTAAAATATCTCCCCTGAAGTTTTAGTGAGGGTTTTCAGATCCATCATCTTTACCTCGAAGACCTTAGATTATCACTTAATTTTCAAAACATCACGAGAAGTAAAGATTAGTGTTCGCAATTACAGGTGAGAAAAAACAAACACAAGGAGCATACTGCTAATGAGTATTTATGCAAGATTCAAACTGAAGTCTTCTCAGTCCAAATCCATTGTTACTTCATTACCTCACGTAGCCTTCTTTAGATACAAAACTAATGTCCTTGATGATGAACTTTCTAAGATATTGTAATAATTCTCCAACACCCTGATAGGATTATCAGCCATCCCAGAAATATAGATGTCCTGGGTAGCAAGTGAATAGGCAGCTGAAAGGTGGACAGAAAGGTTACTTTCAGGGAGCAAGGGACAACACAGATAAATAAAGGGTGCTATAGGCTTCTCCCAGAGCCAATCTCTTTCCCCATTTTCTCTGTGAAGCTTTGGCTCGGGAATCCAGATGTCATCCTCCTTCCTCCTTGTGGCTGTAACAGAGAAGCAGCAGGTAGACAGCTGGGTGGCATGAGTGTCTTGCTTTCATTTCTGAAGAGAAAGTTTTGCTGGATATAGACTTTCATGGTGGAACTTATTTTCTTTTAGCACTTTGAAGATATCATTACATTGTGTAATGGTCAGCTTGAGCTGCCATAACAAGATACCAAGGACTGAGTGCTTAAACAACAGAAATATATTTTCTCACAGTTCTGGAGTTTGGAAGCCCGAGATGAAGGTGCTGGCAAGTTTAGTTTTTCAGAGGCCTCTCTCCTTGGCTTGCAGATGGCCACCTTCTTACTGTGTCCATACATGACCTTTCCTCTGTGAATATGTATGTGTCTTTTCCTCTTCTAATAAAAATATCAGTTCTACTGGATTAGGGCCCCACTAATCTGACCTCATTTAAACTTAATTAACTCCTTAAAAGTCCTAGCTCCAAAAATAGTCAGATTGAGGTTTAAGGCTTCAACCTATGACTTTGGGGAGCAGCATGATATATAACAATTGTCTTCTGACTTTCATAATTTCTATTATAATTCCTATTAAGAAGCCAGCTTCATTATTATTGCTCCTTTGAAGATAATAAACTTTTTTCTCTGGCTCTTTAAAGAATTTTTCTCTTTGTCTTTGGTTTTTTAGTGCTTTTACTATGATGTGCTACAGTGTGGTTTTCCTTGTATATATTTCCTTTGTAGTTCATGGAATTTCTTGAATCCATAATTTGAGGTTTTACCTCACCTTAGTAAATTCTCAACTATTAACTCTTCAGACATTATTTCTGCACCATTCCCTCTTACCTTTCCTTCTTGAACTGTAATTACACGTGTGTTAGACATTTCTTCTGTATCTCACATCTTCTGTTTTTTGTATTTTTCATTCTCTTTCATTTCATGCTTCAATTTGAATATTTCTTTCGTAGCTATTATCCTGTCCAGTAATTCTCTCTTCAGTTTTGATTAATCTGTGGTTACACCCATACACTGAGCTCTTTATTTCAGTTTTTGTGCTTTTAAGTTATAGACTTTCCATTCAGATATTTTTATAGGTTTAATATGTATACTGAAATTCTCAATCTCTTCTTCTATATCCCTAAAGTTATTATGTATGTTTATTTTAAAGTCTTTATTATCTGAAATCTTGGCTCAATTTCTGTTGTCTATTGTTTCTCATGGTGTTCAGTGATGTCTCATCTCCTTCTATGCCTTTTTTTCTATTGTGTGCCAAAAATTATATAGGAAAAAATGTAGAGATAATTTGAAGCTTGAGATGATGTTATCTATTTTGGGACATAGTTTATGTTTGTTTCTGGCAAGAGGTTAGTAGAAAGTCTATTTCCAGTTCACGTAGACTGGTGACATTATCAAAAGCTTTGCTCAGCTTCTCAGCTCTTGGGATGTCCTTTTTGGCTTATAATTCTTTACTTACTTGTTAGTTCTCCAATGACGTCAATTAGCTTTTTTAAAACTACATTTTCCAGCTTTTAAAGTTGTTCTCGGAAAGAAAGTTGGTTTTAATTAAACGTCCTCTATTTCCAGAAGTGGAAACCCTCTTTTATTTTTAATAAAAAATAAACTAATAATATCTCACAGCCTACATATCATGGTTATTTCAAAGAACTCTAAAAGTTCTGAAATCCCTTTTCATTTTTATCCATATACCCATCATATATATATGAAACATATACAGTCTATATGTCAATTATATATATTATATATTTGTATATGATGTATGTAAATAATATATACACAAGACATATATGTAAATACAAATATATACTTTGGAATAGAATATATACATATTATTATGACTGAATTTGGGTGGAATTTAGAAAATACAAACTATTTACTACTGATGTGGATAAGGAAGAGTTTAATCAGCTTCTCTCTGGCCCTGGATTGCCATTCCCCAAATCTCACTTATCCATAGACAAATACTTTTTTAAAAACTGAAGTTTGTTTTATGCTTCACTAGACTGAATTCCCTAATCAGAATTTTTTTTTTCTGTATAAAGTTGAAATGATTCCAAACTTTTATACTACTAAATGGTATGATAGTGCCTAAAATGTATTTAGGGAGTTTTGATTATAAGCATGTCTCTTCTTAAAAGAATACCTTCAGGTAGTCTTTGGTTACCTGCATTAACCTTGTGGCATTTATTTTACCAGCTCTTAATACCTAATTGTGTTGGCACTATTAGCAAGTACTCTATATAGCTATGGAAATATAAGACCTACTATAAAACCATATACAGAATGTGACTCTGTGCTCTAAGCTGGCATTAAAAGAAAGAAAGTGTGAGAAGTACATGCTTGTAATCATACAGTAAAAAATACCACAAAAGAATATGGTTTGATTAGAAATGCTCTGAAGTAAAAATTATAGAAATTGAAGTCTTTTTTTTTTTTTTTTTGTGGTACGCGGGCCTCTCACTGTTGTGGCCTCTGCCGTTGCGGAGCACAGGCTCTGGACGCACAGGCTCAGCAGCCATGGCTCACGGGCCCAGCCGCTCCGCGGCATGTGGGATCTTCCCGGACCGGAGCATGAACCCGTGTCCCCTACATTGGCAGGTGGACTCTCAACCACTGCGCCACCAGGGAAGTCCAGAAATTGAAGTCTTTTAATGACTTCAATACTCAAAAATTTAATACAAAAATATTTGAACATCTATGATATATGGTATGTGTGAATCTTCAGTTTTATAAGAAGAGAAATAGAAGCATGTTAGTGATGACAGCACCAAACTGGGAATTATGAAAATCTGACTTTAAAGTGAAGTAAAATTGTCCCAGGGATTAGAGGAGCTAAGACTGAACCTACCTCTCTGTGAAGGTTGATGGGCCAGATCCAATTTTTTTCTTGGCTTGTCTAGCTTCCTTCCTTGGCCAAAACCAGAAGTCCAAATTTGGCATTGGGCTTTAGGAGTAGGAAATTTAAGTTTCAGCAGAATAGGGCAGGGAAGTCATTTAATTTATGTATAAATAAAAAGAGGAATAAATAAAACAAAAATATAGTGTTTACTTTTGGGCTGGGTGGAGAGGTTCTCATCTATCTGAAAATTAAAATAGTTGATTGAAAATATGGTAACTCCTAGAGTTTAAAAGATCTGGTACTTAATAATGTTAGGTAATCATAATAAAATTAGAATAGATAGCATCTAAATACAGGTCACAAAACAGATATTTATCACCATGTTGGCACTAAACTGTTTCTTAATTTATATTAATGCAAGTATAAGAAAGAAATAAAAAAACAAAAATATTAGTTTCCTAGAGTTTTGCCTAATATAATAGTCTTTTTATTTTTTCTTAAATATTTTGATTATAAGTTTGTATATATTTCAGGGTTACCCAAGAACCTTTGCTCTTCAATGTCTATATTTTGTTTTATTTTTGTTAGCTTTGTTTTGATAAAGAAATTATCCCCATTTCCCTTCAGCCACTTACTCTCTGTATGACCTTGGGCAAGTCACTTATCAAACTCTCAAAACCAGTTTTCGCTGTAAAATATTGACAGTTATAATACATTCTTAAGAGTTTCTGAGAAGACTGAACCAGAAAATTTAAATAAAACTCTTAGCACAGTACCTAGCAAGAAATACAATAAATACTACTAATTGCAAACAAGACAAACAACAACAACAAAAACCCACCACACCTATACTGTAAAAATGACTGTTGCCAAAGATTACAAGTTTTGAGCACTTACTATGTATTTATACTGTGTGCTTCAAGCATTTCACAAGTAGGATCTCATGTAATCCCCAACAAGTAGGTACTATTAATATCCAATTGTACAGGTGAAAAAATGCTAAACACAGAAGTTAAATAATGTCCCTAAGGTCACACAGCCAATAAAAGGTGGAATCAAGATTCAAACTGTGTTTGACTAACTCTAGAATCTACACTTAACATCCATTAAGCTATGCTTCTTCTTATATCAGTGATAGCCATAGAAGAGTGACGTAAGGGCTCCAAATTGAACATTTGAAACAAAAAAAGGAAACTTGGTGGAAAATATTTAAGGTAATAATTTAAAAATGTTTTACATTCTAAGGCGAGATCAGATATTGAAACTTAAGTGGAAATCATTGCTGATACAGAATAAACCAAGACAAGTACTGGACATTAAATAAATATAAATAAATAAGCAAATAAATCAAGTAAACCAGTGTTGAATCTGTAAAGTGCTCAGACTCTTAAATTGCATATCATAGGAAAAACAAACTGATATCTGACACATGGCACATGTATGAGGTTACCCTGAGAACAGGTGTGGTCAAAGATTCTTCAGCCTTAGGTCTGAGTTAAGGGTCTAAAGGGTCTTAAGGGTTAAGGGCAGCTAGATAAAAATTGCCAGCAAGTCATGAATATAGCAAAATATAAAGATATTTTGTAAAACATGGTCTGTTAAAAGGGTATAATTTACCTATGTCATTTAATATAATTTGACATTTCATATTAAATATTCCCCATATTTAAGCATATTTTGAAATTTCATATTAAATATTCCCCATATTTAAGCATATTTTAAATCCCAGACCAATAGAGTATATCTACCATCCTCTCTGTCCTGCTAGTGACATCCAGATAAAGACAAAAAAAAAAAAAAAAACACATAGCATTTTAGTACAATTTATAAGAGGAATCATGAAAATCCCATATAGGCAACATTGCAAAGTGAAGTATTTTTAAATTTAGTTTTTTTAAAATCAAAGTTATTATAAAATATATGTGCAGTATAGAAAAAATATTCAAATAATACTATCATCTAATTCCAACAAAACCACGAAAATTATTACAGTGCCGGCATACAAATATGTTGAGATACTGTTCCACATAGAGTCATTCAATCTAAACCTACAGTAAAATTTAATTCTGATCTCCCTCACTTTTGGGGGTAAGATACCCAATTATTAATTTTATTTGAATTTTTTAAGGGAATGCAAAGTTTTTCCAATGTTTTAAAATTAGACTGTGGTGATTTTAATTAGATTAAAATTATATTAGATTTAGGTTGTATAACTGTAAATATACTGAAATTTATCAAATCATACTCAGAACAGGTGCATTTTATACTATATAAATTGTATCTCAAAACACCTGGTTTAACAATGCGCCCTCCACTGGGAAGCTGTGGTTAGTCAGGTTGCTAACTTGGAAGCTGACTGTCCTCTGTGGCCAGTCAGAAAATAAAGAGTATGAGTCTAGGAGGTGGATGAGGCCAGAGCAGCAGTTAAAGATAACATGGGGTTCAACGTGGCCAACAATAATCAAATAATCTTTGACTTACTCTTCTCCCCTTAAAAAAGGGAGCAGAAATAAACATATTAATTAGGGAAAATAATGTTCTTCTACAAACAATCATTTTTGTCAAGCCCATTCCTTCAAAAAAAAAAAAAACCAAAAAAGCCTTAAAATAACTATTAGTCACTAGAATATACGGTACATACATAAAGACCATTCAGTGAAATTAATGACATGCCAAATGTACTTGAGGTTTAAAAATAAAAAACTAAACACATTTCATATGGAGGAAAGAAAACAAAAATGCACATTGTATCATAAAGCATATACAGAAATGTTCCACTTTATTTCTATCACTATTTGAACTTATCCTGGCATATTTTACTTTAGTTACAAATCAATAGATATACTGTATACATATATACTATTCTTGATGGTAACATATCTTCATCTTTCATAGGATAAGAGAAAATGTAACAGAACAGGTTGGGATAGATTTCTTCTTCCTGATTCTAAAGTACATGCTAATTTAAAGGGCAAAAATGCCCCAATTATCTTTCTTCCTAGGCATATCCTTTCTAAAGTAACAGTACTATACTACTTAAGAGGTAATATCTGTGGAGTTGTTATTGATTTTAGCAGAATTTCTACTCTTCCTTGCAAAAACAGTGAAATGGTGAAGTTAAGACTGTTACAAAGAAATGAGCCCTGATTAAAACTGAAGCCTTATTTTACACTGAAAGTATTTTTTAATTCTATTAAAATACTAATCCATAAACATTTTTTGCAATAATTTTGATTTTTTACACCTTCATTGGTCATCACATTTTTAATGTTTTACTATGGAGAATTTTAATTATTAAAAAAAATTGGATGGTAAAACAAACCTCCTTATACCATCATCTACTGATCTAACAATCTCAATAATTTGCCAGACTTGCTTTTCCTATCTTTCTATGCATATTTTTATTACTATATACTTAAAGAAAATTCTAGACCCAATGTCTTCCACCCCTACATACTTAGTAGGTATCTCTAAATAAATATAAAATTGGTAGCTATCAAATTTTTCTTTAATTGAAACCTTACTGAATAGAAATTTAAATTAAAATGTATCTATTTCAGTCATGCTATAATGATGCATAACTTTTAAGATTTATTTAAAATGTACAGAAGACAAAGTATTAAACTTTCTGGGGCTTCCCTGGTGGCGCGGTGGTTGAGAGTCCGCCTGCCGATGCAGGGGACACAGGTTCGTACCCCGGTCCGGGAAGATCCCACATGCTGTGGAGCGGCTGGGCCCGTGAGCCATGGCCGCTGAGCCTGCGCGTCCGGAGCCTGTGCTCCGCAACGGGAGAGGCCACAACAGTGAGAGGCCCGCGTACCGCAAAAAAAAAAAAAGAAAAAAAACTTCTGAATAGTTCACTTCCATTCAGAATATTTGACTCCATTTTTCCTATTAGAAATTAAAATCCAAAACTATAGGCAAAATTATGACCATTTTAATATTAAAGATAAAGCAATAGCAAACTTGTTTTAAGTCATATTTGCTGCTCTATTACAGTTAAATATTCCTGATTAATAATATGAGTCCATAATTGTTCTGAATGCTGAAATAAGGAATACAATCTGCCACTTAGATATGCAGATCCTTTACCCAAGAAGTGAGTTGGACAAGCTTCAAATATAGTAAAATATTTAAAATTCCAGAGTTAAATTCATAATGTTTAATGCAATTTGTATATATTGGCAGTAAATATATTAGAATGTCATTTCAACATGTACTCACTTCCATTGATATAGGGTGACATTATTTGTCAGTGTAAAATTTAAATATAATTAGCAACACTGGTGATACAGCATTATAAGACTTTCACATAAAAATACAAAGAATTTAAATTTATATAAGCATTTATACAAATACTAAACTACTATGCTAATGAATCAAGACACCAAATTAGTATTTTAGCTCCAAGAGCCATATTTCGACTTTTACTTAATTATATTTTACACATAATTTTTTATATATGTATTTTAGGGCTAATGAGGACTTTTAAAATTAGCTTTAAATACAATTTTCCATCTTTTTTACTTTTCTATATATCTGTGATTAAATCATACCTTCAAAGTAGCCATCTCTTTGTGGCTGTGCTTTCTTTGGTGATTTTGTATCAGATACTTTATTTTCATTGTTTTTGAATAATGCTAGGCGCACAGTGGGATCTAGATAAAATGAGAAAAATAAGACAAAAGCTCAGCTCTGGTTTTTTCCTTCTCTGAAATCGCTATACATTTTTTTATACTAATATTAAAAATAATAGCCATTCTATAAAATTCTGTGAAATTGATTATGATGTTATTTTAAAAAGCTTTATAATATGAAAAAGTAACCAACATTTATATATTCTTGGTTATCTGATTAAGCATAGCCAATACTTTATACACAGGGCAGAAATACTAATAATTAGAAAAAATTTACATTTAAATTTTCCAGTTATGGCATCATCTTTTTACTTACAGAGTTGTTTTACTGTTTATTATTTTAGCTCCTTTGTTAAATTCCTGATATTTCTGCTGGAATAAGGTAAATCTTTCATAAATACATGTAGATAAAATCTATTGTTACAGGAAAAACCATATACCCTACTTTTTTAATTTTCTAAACTCTAAGGAGCTAAGATATAGGAGATGGAAGCAAGACAAGTAATGAGATAAGAAACAGATAAAATATAATTCTCAATAGTTTTAAAGATAAATGAATGATTTTTTGTTTGCCTTGCTGTATGATATTTTACATAATGAAGATGTATAACTTCTAATTATTTTTTATAGCCAAGAGAATTCTGAATTTATTAATTTTACAAAATAAATAGAATAATTGTAAATGTAGGGCCCTATTATTTTTTATTGATAATAAATGGTTCTATGGAATATGAAATTAGGGAGTTAGTGTAGTTGAATTAAGACAAAAGGTTTTTGCTTGTTGAAGAACTGTAAGAAAAGAAAATAGTGAAATAAGTAACAGGGAGTAGAATAAGGAGTGGAAAGTTCTGCATTTAAAGTAGGTTAATATATCTACTGACATTGTACGACATTGTATGTCAATGATACCTCAATAAAAAAATTAATGAAGTAGGTTAACATAAAACCACAATTCAGGGCAGCATACATTTTATTAATATCTTACATCATTTTGCAAAAAGAGACTTTAAGAATCTTCTAGTGCAAAAGAAGTGAATACGCTAAATGAAAAAATAAGATTTAAAATATAAAACCCAAGTTACATATTTTAATTAAATGCTAAAGTAGCACGTTTTTTAGAACGTGAATTGCAGAAGAGTATCTGCAGAATTATTTCTCAAGCATGAGCATACTGAAGATTTCCATTAGTCTTCCAGTAATAATTTACCCTTGCTAAGCATGATTTATTTACATGTTTCAGAGAGATTATATATTTCAGATTAGGAAAGATATTGGTCAATATTTGGATACATCTCATAATTATAAGTGACCTTAGGTATTATAAGAGTTGGGTGCTTCTATATGAATTCAATATGAATTATCAATAAGAATAATAAAAAAAACTCTGTCTATATATTTAATTGAATAAGTATTATATATCACTTAAGTCATTTACAAAAAAAGAAAACAAAAAACGATGTGAACAAGAGCATTAGTCAGTCAGGAAAGCAGATTATCATGGGTTTACATACTCTATGATACCTTATTATATATAACCTGCTGATCTTTCTACACATTCTCCTGACCTTCTTGCCTTTTTATTTGAGCTATGTATTTCCTGAGCAAAAATATTACAATTCGACAGACCTGGGTTAGGTCCAAACTCCAACTTTTACTAGTTGTATGATTCTGGACAAATTGGTCTCACCCTCTGCCTCCGTTTTTGTCCAATAATGCTGACTTTGAAATATTACTGTGAGAATTAATGAGATAATGTGTGTAAAGCAGCAAGACATAAGTGTAGGTGCTCAATAAAGGGCAGCTAGTAAGCATATAATTAAAACATAAACAACAATAATATTTCCAACTTATTATATTCTTGGAAAAGATCTTAAATCATTGCTATTTGAATAAGGTGGGACATATAGGAAATAGATGCATCCATAACTGACTTCATTTTATTCAGTATAGCACATGAAATAAAAGCAATGGATCTTTTATAAGTTCTTTGGCACTCCTTTGGGCAAATAACAATCTCTCTATGACTTGATTTCTTAATATGTAAAACATGGATAATGACAGCACTTTCCTCACACTATTATCATGATTAAATAATTTAACACATATAAAATATTTAGAAGAGTTGTCTAGCTCAATTTACTCAATAAAATAATTTTATTCATCAAGAGCACATAAAGTGTGCTACATTTTCAATCTTTGTATTTCAAAACATTCTGATTGCATCACCTTAAACTGATTAAAAACAAATTAATTCAAACTGCTAAGGAATAATAATAAGGAATAATGATAAGAAGCAAAAAATATAGTAATTCTAGATGGGAAAAAAATCACTTGATTCTGATAGTACCCAAAAAGACCACCATGAATGATACTACTGTTACCCTCAAAAAATACACAATCAAGTAAGAAAGCCAGGATATAAGGCTATTGTAAAGAGCATTACAAAGTCATTTAAATCTACTCCTCAGCAATCATCAATGGCAGGTCAATGTTGTTGTTTTTTAAATTTTTTATCTCCCAGTACGACTTGCTCAGTATCTGGAAAATAGGTTTTAAATACACCTTTATCGTATAGTTAAAGAAACCCATAAGTAAGCTGACTTTCCATTATGTATGTGGCTCTGTACTCAACACTTTCTATCCATTACCTCATTTAAGTAACAATTTTATTTAGGCATTATAATATCCTTAAAATTATTCCATCCCCTGTGCAATCTGTTTACAGTTTCTATAAACCTAATCTTAGCTCACTGGTTTATCTTATTCTCATTAACGACATACGTGAAAATCTGGTTCTTATCCATTTTCTGTATGTGCCATGTAGAGCAGTGCTGTAAAATAAGTTTTATGCTAAGATTGAATGACTTCATTTTTATAAGGAGTATTATTTACTAATTTAAATTTGCCTTCTCAAATATAAACATATATTTAAATGACTATAAAATACACACAGTCATACACATACACAGGGTCAAATGTCTTTAGTGACTTTTAGCTAACCTACTGTTGATTTGGTTAAGAGTTATTTACTGAACATCTACCATGGTATTAGGTTCAGGGAATTTGGTGGGGAACAAGTGGAGACTGGGTCCTCCAGGATCTTAGTATTCAAATAAGTTTTATTATTGTTTTGTTCAGAGCACAACAAAGTAACATTTGATCAAAATTCTTTTAAGTTCCTTTTGGGAATCACTAAGGTAAACAAAATAAACCAGCAATAAACTTCATTTTGTCACAGTTTTGTCTAAGCTGTTCCCTTCTGATCCTTCCTTAACATTTCTTAATTACCTTATCATTTTGCAACCCGATCGCTTTGCTATAGCCCATGAACTGTTTAATTCACATTAAGGAGTTAGCTTTATTTTCTACCTGGCTTAATTCTTGGCTATAACTAAATGTTGCTAACACAGTCTCAAGTTTTTTTCTTCAGTGAAATAAACTCAGCAAATATTTATTGAATGCTTAACATGTACTTGAAACTGTGCTAGGTATTACTAACAGCTGCAAGATGATTCTAATCCCTAGTGGTGGCTCTACATTTATAACAAAATTAACCTTGTCTGCCTCATCCTGATCTTTCTTTCTTCTAACTATGAAATTTGAAATTTGGCATGCATAAATATTATAAATGTTGGAAAGCCACGTTATGTCTTCATCCTTATATTCTTAGCCCTTAAACATCTTACCATCTGCTCTCCACCAAAATCCCTGTACTCAAAACCTGTCCCCTCTCAGGAGTGCTCCACATCAAAACCACCCACTCACTCTCTTTCTCCATCTGGCTCATCTCAGTCTTGCTACCAATTATGCTCGCTATCTTTAGGATATTGACCCTCGGGTTTTCAACAACCCAGCAACTCTCACCTTACACATGATGTTCTTCACTGCAGTACTAAACTCTGAACTTCCCTGCTAAATTCCAACCCAGATCACCAGATTCTGAAATTACTGCTGTGCATGATGCAACAGTAAAAACAAAAAGACAAACAAAAACCCACAAACACAAGACCAGTCATTACTTGCTCACACTTATGTCCATCATGAGGGAAGTAGCAATGACTTACTAGGAATAACAATAATTAGAAGCCAAAACCAAACTAAGTAAATCATGGTAACTCCTCACAATTTTAGATTCCATCCTGTGGCTTCTAATTAATTCCTCCTCCCCCTCCCTCTCCCCCTCCTCTCTCTTCTGTTTAAAGCAGATGACCTCATTTATCCTAATGGAAGTCATCAATACTGAGTGTCCTCTGATGGCTGCCCACACTGTTGCTTTCTCAGCCCCTTGCTTCTTCATTAATCAGCAACCTCAGTGGTATTCTTCCTCTATCTGCAACTTTCTTCAAATAACTAACCCCCTACCTTCTGCCCTATTTTCACTCTCACCTTAAATCAAATGTTGTTGACTCATATCCCTTGGCTAAATAACTATATGTACAAGACAGAAACAGGAAATATTATTAAGAGCTCGCTACTGAGCAAGTTGCTCTAAGGTTTTTCATGGCATGAAATTTTAATTAAAGCTTCCACACTTCGTGCATTTATGCCCCACCTCCACGAGGATTAGTGCTTTGTTAGGTTTTAGGGATTCCATTTAATTTTCTATTCTCTGACTGCCCCACTTGACATCCTCCCTACCCACACAGAGCTGGTTAGTCTCCAACAGTTTTATGAAAAATGTTGCCCTCTGGTGGCTTGAAATTTTCAACTTGGCAAGTTGTGCATGTAAGATATATACACATATATGTATATTTGAAAATTACTTGTAAATTTTTTAAGTATTTAACAGAATTTAAGTACCTAAAAATCATTTAAATTTATTAGTGAGTAATAGAAGTTTAAAATTATGGCCATTATTTTAGGCAGATTCAAATAAGTTAACAGCATAACACAAATTGATTGCATTAATACTAGAAAATTCTTTATTCTGTAAGAAGAAAGACGGAGTTACCGAGTCTTAAATGATTTGCTCACATATACGAAATGACATAAATTCTACATCATCAACCTACTAAAGATTAAAGTATCATAATTGTAGAGGATCCCACTGATTTTCTTTTTCATCTTTAATCTTACCTTGACTATTTCTATTCTGTGTATATGTTGTGAAGGGGGAGCAGAGAAAAAGAGTGAGGAGGATTTAAAGGTCATCATTAAATTTTACACTTCAGAATTCAAATTTTAAAAAAATTGCTTTTATTTCATCAATCTAATACTATTTTGATAAAACAGAAGCAAAACAAAAGCTTAATGTAAAGACACAAAACCTCACACAGTAATAAGAATGCAATTTGGTTTACAATCATGTAATTAAAGTAAATAACCCCATAAAAATTATAGAGTTGCCATTTTGGATTTTTACCTAACAGGTCATGCTTTTTTTTTTTTTTTTTTAACATCTTTATTGGAGTATAATTGCTTTACAATGGTGTGTTAGTTTCTGCTTTATAACAAAGTGAATCAGTTATACATATACATATGTTCCCATATTTCTTCCCTCTTGGGAGGGAGGGAGATGCAAGAGGGAAGAGATAACAGGTCATGCTTAATGACCACTGTCAAAATGTTAAATTTAAGATGTGGTTGTTAACTTGGATGTCCTTTTTCATTTGTTACCCTACCATGCCCCCTTGTGACAGATAAAAAGAGGTTTAATTTTTGCTTCATAATAATTATGTCTAATTTTTGGCCATTAAAGCAATGACTTTTATGTATGAGCATATATTCCTTATTAAACTTTTTCTAAAAAATATTATTTACTATGCTGATCAATTAAAAATGTACTCAACCTAAAAAAAACCCTTCAGTTACAAGAATTAGCAAGAAACACCTATATATTTCCAGAGACAGATTCCAACAAGATAAGTTTCCTTACTTTCACTATCACAGACATTGCAAACGCTGTAAATATCTAAGAAATGAGATCTTGAACATAAATAAATAATAATTATTTGTTGAACGTTGGCTGAATCAGTTCTTAAGCCACTTCTGGTATTTGAACTTGCCCCAGGAGTTTCAGTAACTTTTATTTTTCTCAAAACATTGATTTAAACATTGTTTTTGATACTGTTGAAAATAAGTAGAAATATATATCAAAGCAATATAACATTATCAAACTACCCCGATTTACTGAATTCCACTTCCCTGGAACTGAGAGTCTCATCTTCATTAAGGGTTTGGGGTTGTATTTCCCTGGGAAACCACCACAGAGCCCTGATGAATTTAGTAGGAGTTTACAAGAGTACAGGAGGCATAAAGCAAGTTGACAAACAGAGCACATATTTACATTTTCTTAAAATTTCAATATTTTAAAGTTGACAAACGTTTAGTACACAACAAAAAACATTATAGTTATCTTATATGCTTAAAATTTCAAAAATTTCAATATTTTATGCTTAAAAAAATGCTTAAAATTTCAATATTTTAAAGTTGACAAACGTTTAGTACACAACAAAAAACATTATAGTTATCTCAAAAAGATAAAAGGGAAAATTAAGATATCACTAATATAATGCCAAAAAAGGAAAGTTGAACATTTAGGAATATAAAACTGAGTCATCAGTAATTTATCAATGGCTATAGTAAGTGCTGTGCCAACAAATAGCAGTTATTACTTAGAAACCAACAGTATCTTGGTTATTTTTATTTCTGTTTTTAAAAATTAAATATACATATTTCTTACAATTCTATGATTGAACTGATTAAAATAATAGAAAAATTAATAAAGATAAAAATTAATCTGAGTGCTTCTTTGTATGCTGATATAAGCTAGAACTATAGGATAAATATAGATTCCTTGCTCTTCTCAGGAGTAATGTTACTTTTATGGAAACATTTCACTGACATTAAGATCTTTATAAAAGAAACTGATGAGTGAGAGAAACTCAAAACAGATTAAAAAAAAAAAAGTTATGTTACTTATATTGAGCCTATGAGTCCACGAGTTCATATAAAGTTTTAAGTAAATGTAAAGTTATATGAAATATACAAATAATTTTAAATTGTTTTAATTATGGTTATAAATTCATAGCAACCAATTTCGTGCTCTGACATCTATAAATTACTCCACATATTAAGTAATTTTAATAAAATGATTAGAGGTGTCCAAAGAAAGACAAATGATTTGAATAGCCTGGCAAATGGAATAGAAGAAAAGATGCCTTTGAACATTTCACAAGTTCAGCATAATCGCAAAAGATATACACTGTGCTCCTTTTCCAAAGTGTCAAGTTGTGAAGTCTTCATAGCTGATATTCATGGAACTGATGAATTTATAGAAATAATTTACTGAATAAGCAAGCAATTTAAAAACACACAAAGGAATAATCACACGAAGCAGACGCTCTTTAGAATCAACATTTGCTGAGATTAACCAGCTTTGAAACCAATTACAGCATAATTCTCAGTGCACAATAGATAGAATAATCAATAGCCAAGTAGCTAAGGAACAGGGCAAAAGTGAAAATAGCATTTAAGAGTATAATAAATCATTAAATGTAATATCATAATTTTCTCTAAGTTTTCTTGTTCTTTTTTTATGGAATTATTACCTTGGACATTCTTATATCTGTGCATTTCATTTCTATTCTCATTAAATACAATTTGCTAAAAAATAGTTTAAAAGATTTTATCTCTAATGTCAGATACATAGTTTTGCAAAGATCATTGATTACCCACCTAATTTTTTCCTTAATTTCTTTGATTTCATTTTCTGTGCTCTCTTCAGCATTTGCTGAGCAGTAGAAATATCCTTAAAGCCCCTATTAAAAGATTAAATTTAATAAAGCCAAAAAATCCCCAGACTATATTTATATATGCACATACATATAAACACACATATCTGAATTATATCATACACAAACAAATTTGAATTCCCATTTAAGAATCTGTAATTTAACAGAGGTATGGTTTCTTAAAAACTAATAAAGGTATTCTTGAAATCTTGAAAAATATCTGCTTTGGATATTTAAAAATTTCTCAATTTCTTAATAGTTTAGTGTAAAACAGACCGACCACATACCATTCTTCTGAAATTTTTTCTTCTTTTTCAGATTTTAGCAAACTCTTTCTGCTGGTCTTTGATTCAGGTGTCCTGGATAAGGTTCTATTTTCTGAACTAGCAATAAGAAAAAACCACACTTAACTGAATCAACACAAGTATATCAGCACTTTTTAAAACTACAAGCTGTTTATGTTGTCTCAAACTCGGAAATAAAATACATTTAAGTTACAGAAAAACTTTATCTTGAAAAGTAATAAAAGTCTGCCATTAATTTAAAATGTTTACATTTCAATTACTTGAAGCATATTTCAATCCTTTCGTTGAAAGAAACACAGCATTGGAATTTTTATTCTAACCCTTATCTCTACCTATATAGCAATATTTAAAAGTTCACTTGTTTACAACAGTTAACATTACTTCACTGACACTTAAGTTTTGTGTTTGCTTTAATAAACTTACATCACACATATTACTTACACTGAAAACTCCATAAAATCATTACATTTTTAACAAATTCATACCTCTTTTCATCATCTTACTACTTTTGTAAAGAGTATAATATTCTTGTCATTCATTAGAGGTTGATCCTCTAAAACAGCAATTTAGCTTACCTGCTATTAAACTGTGTGTGTTCCGATGAAAACAAATTTTCTTTCTCATTACACAGCCATGCTTGAGCTGGATGACTTGGTAAATTAAGTGAAGTATCATCAGATTTTAAGGTTCCAGAGAACTTATCAGAAAAAAATGTACATAAGTATAAAATAAATTGAAAAACATCTAGCATGTGTATTGTATTACTTTACATGCATATTACTGAGTAGCCTAAGAAAAACTCACATAAAAATTAAAAATTATAATCAAATGAAATTTATGGAATATACATACAAATGCCCTTTGTTGTAGTCATGAGAGATATCCTTTTGGTATAGTTTGCATATACAGAATGATTAATTGCAAAGATCATGAAAAAAATTCAGAAAACAAAAACTTCAAAGATTATCAAATAAATAACAGATATTGCAGTCCATTGACCTCTGACTGAGAATCTTCAGCTGTTGCCCTTTTAATGCATATTTTTGTATTTTTAAAGTGCTGTCAACTAGTGATTTTATGCAGCTGAAGCATATCTTTTTTTTTTTTTTTTTTTGCTACTGTGAAATAAAGTGTTGAAAGAAATCCAAAATAAAGAAAAAAATCAGGAGCAAATGAAAGAAAAGCTACATGAAAAATTACATCTGGGGATGAGGAGGAAGTCAGAGGCTTCTAAAAGTAATTGTGTTTTTCAAGTCAATAAATTGTATTATTAATCACTGCAGCAGAGCATAACCTTAAGAAATGAGCAAAGATCGAGCACTAAGAGGTTTCCATGACATGTTACCTTTGGCCAGTGCAGCTGGTTTGGAAGAAGCAGTGTTTGTGAAGGGAAGCGGGTGGAATCTAAAGCAAGCCATTCCTTCTCTAAGGCAGCCTGCACAAATAATAACATTAATGTACATAATTTAGTTTGCATAACTTTTACAAAGATTCTTTTAAATTGTCTTATATACTACACATGTTAAGAAAGTATTTCAGCATTTTTATTTAGAGGAAAATCTGCTACTTGCTCACTCTGTGAGATGTTATGTATCTGTTTAATGCAAACATTCTAAAAAATGGGATAAGATTTTTCATCCCCAAGTGGAATAAAGTAAAGCCTTGAGTACTCACATGCTCTAAAAAATGAGACGTGCAGATTGTTCAGTGTATTTAACTGTTTGAGAACTATGACTCTGAGCCAACTCTAGATGTAACTGAGGGAAGTAATCCTTTAGCTCTTTATTATGCAAAATATAATATTTTCCATCAAACCTCACCATCAAAAATTTATAGTATTTTAACATATTAGTATCAATTTTCTGTAAATACTATCTGTAAGATAGCTTTTACTTAACTTTAGTTCAACATTTCACAAATTTTCTGAATAGATGGAAAAAAGAATTTTGTGGCAATATACAGAACATGGTTCCTGATATTATATTCTCTAGTTCAAGAGTTTGAATGATAAAAATATAAATTTTGAAATGATCTTAAGTCACTTCACTCTTCATCTTACAACATCTTTATTCCATTTATGTAATTTCCAAATTTATCGTTCTACAATGGAAATATATTAGCTATGCTCGTGTTGTATAATTTAGGGTATAATTATCTAAATTTTATTCACTTGGATTATTTAATATGGTTTAAATAATATTCTGTGGTTCTATAATTGTTTTTGAATCTTTAAGAAAAAAGGATGATCATAATACCAATGAACTTGTTTTTTAAAAGTTTCTAAAATGATCAAACATATTTATGTTTTAAAAACTGGAATGACTATAAACTGAGAAGACCTAAATGCAACTTTCCACTTATACAGCTTCAGTGCTTCTTGACTATCTCTTGAAAAACCATTGGAAAGGGAAGCCTAAGACATCTTGACTACAGGCCAGCAGCGCAATGACAGACCATTACTTACAGCATTTAGTCTTAGGAAACCTAATCAGATTCACGTTATTTGAATATCTATGTAAAAAGGATACAGTTGTGCACCAGTACATTGTCCAGTTCCTTCTAGACAGAGATCATTAACATATATATCACAGTTATATACCAGTTATATCTGGTTTAAGAATATATAACTGGTTTAAGAAGAGCTATTTAATGCAAAATTGCAAACAGTATGGAGGGCTCAGATTTCTAAATTCTTTCTTTTGTATGACAAATAAAGGAAAATTCATATTTATGCCAGGAAAGATCAAGGCCCAAGGCATATCAGCTATCACTAAATTAGTATTCTTACTCTGTAAAATTGCTAAAATGAAGAGAAGATGTGGAGACAATATTATGAAAGGCAATGTGCCAGAGGATTCTGGGAAGATGGTGGGGTAGGGAGCACCAGGAACCTGTCTCCCAACCTAGACAACAACTAAACTGGCAGAATCTGTCTAGTGTAACCATTTTGGAACTCTAGAGTCTATTGAAGGCTTGTGATGTCCTGGGGAAGACTTGGATGGTAAATTGTGGTTAATTTTGGTAAATGTCAGCCCTTAGCACAGTTGCAGCTATCTATCCTCCATTCCCCAGCCCCAAGGCAGGCAGCTATTCATGCGTTTTAGAAGTACCTTGCACACAGTTTGCAGGAGCCAGGGTGGACAATGAGGACACTGTCTTCCAAAGATTGGAGATCTGTACTCTGACCGTTGAGTGTTGCTTCTGATCTCAGAGGTACAAAGAGGTGAGTGGCACCTCCCCTATTGTTGTAAGGCTATTTACCCCACCTACTAAGTGAATTCCAGAGGATTTAAAGGGCAGGTGTTCTTCCCCCAACTCCTCCCCTCTTCATTTTCCTCTTTTTCCTTTTTTGGGAAACAAACACTAAGGACTAGAATATTCATTTTAAAAAAGACTAGGATATGGGGCTTCCCTGGTGGCGCAGTGGTTGAGAGTCCGCCTGCCAATGCAGGGGACACGGGTTCGTGCCCTGGTCCGGGAGGATCCCACATGCCGCAGAGTGGCTGGGCCTGTGAGCCTAGCCACTGAACCTGCGTGTCCAGAGTCTGTGCTCCGCAACAGGAGAAGCCACAACAGTGAGAGGCCTGCGTACCACAAAAAAAAAAAAAAAAAAAAAAAAGACTAGGATATTCAAAAGCATCTGCACATATGGGGGAAAGTCAGTACACATGCCCAGGGGAAGGCACAGGCTTAGAAAAGAAATGAGAAGACCTTGAGTTTACAACTCAGGCTGATCCTTGGCGCAGACGCAGCCTAAAACAATAAAAACAAAAACAATAAAAACAAAAGCAAAAAACCTGGCAAACACTGGGGAAGAGAGAGAATCTTATTTCCACAGTTACCACATTATTAGATTCAATGTCTAACTTTAAATAAAAATCACAAGGCATACAAAGAAGCAGGAAAATTTACAGCCCATTCAAAGGAAAAAAATCAACCAAAACTATGCCTAAAAAAGACCTCATGGCAGATTTACTAGACAAAGACTTTAAAGTAACTGTCTTAAATATGTTCAAAGAACTAAAAGAAGGGAGAAAATGATCTATGAACAAAGTGGAAATATCAATAAAGAGATAGAAAACCTGAAAAGAAACCAAGAAGAAATTTTGAAGCTGAAAAGTATAATAACTGAAAAGAAAAATTCACTAAAATTCACTGGTAGGATTCACTAGAGGGATCTGCCTCTGAGTAGGCAGATAAAGGAATGAGTGAACTTGAAGATACAGCAATGGAATTATCAAATCTAAAGAACAGAAAGAAAAAAGATTGAATAAAAATGAACAGAACCTAAAGGTCCTGTGAGACACCATCAAATGTACCAATATATTCATCATGGGAGTCAGAGGAGAAGAAAGAAAAAAACGGGCAGAGAGAATATTTGAAGAAATAATGACTAAAAGTTTCCCCAATTCAATAATAGACCTGAATATAAACATCCAAGGAGCTCAATGATCTCGAAGTAAGATGAACTCAGAGAGCCCCACACCAAGACACATTATAATCAAACTTTCAAAAGACAAAGACAAAGAGAGAATCTTGAAAGGAGCAAGTAAGAAGCAACTTGTCATGTAGAAGGAATCCTCAAGATTATCAGCAATTTCTCATCAGCATCCTTGACATCCAGAAGGCAGTGGGCTGATATATTCAAAGTGCTGAAAGAAAAAAAAACAAACTGCCAATCAAGAATCCTATATCTGGCAAAACTGTCCTTAGATTTGAGGAAGAACTGAAGACACTCCCAGATAAACAAAAGCTGAGAGAATTCATTACCATTAGATCTGGCCTGAAAATAATGCTAAAGAGAGTTCTGCAGGTTGAAGTGGCAGGATACTAGGCAGCAATTAAAAGGCATATGAAGAAATAAAGATCTCAGTAACTACATGGGAAATTATAAAAGCTAATATTATTGTAACAACAGTTTGTTCACTCCACTTTTTAAGATACTAATACATTTAAAAACAAACAATTCTCAGTTTAAAAGCTAGTATTATTGAAAGTTTGGTTTGTAACTCCACATGATTTAAAATACTAGTCTATTTAGAGAAATTATTAGTCTATGTTTGGAGCACACAATGTATAAAGATGCAATTTTGTGACATCAACAACTGAAAGGGGTGGAGATGTAGCTATAAAGGAGAATAATTCATGGATGCTACTGAAGTTAAGCTAGTGTAAATGCAAATTAAGGTGTTTATAACATTAGGATATTAAGGGAGAATGAAGGGTTATTGTTTAACAGGTATATAGTTTCATTTTTGTAAGATAAGAGTTCTGGATATGCATGGTGGTGATGGTAGCACAACTTTATGAATATACTTAATACCACTGAATGCACACTTAGAAATGGTTAAGATGGTAAATTTTATGTTATGTGTACTTTCCCACAATGAAAAAATTGGAAGAGAATTTTTTTTTTTTTTTTTTGCGGTACGCGGGCCTCTCACTGCCGTGGCCCCTACCGCTGCGGAGCACAGGCCCCGGACACGCAGGCTCAGCGGCCACTACTCACGGGCCCAGCCGCTCCACGGCACGTGGGATCCTCCTGGGCCGGGGCACGAACCCGCGCCCCCCGCACCGGCAGGCAGACTCCCAACCACTGCGCCACCAGGGAAGCCCCGAAGAGAAATTTTAAAAGTAATATGCTATCTGAGGAGTGACTGTGGAAAAGGACTAGTAATGCCAGGCAAGGAGTCTGACTTATGCACTAGTTTTTATATAAACAAACAACTTTTTTTTCTTAAACACCTGCCAAACCACCTCTTTTTATACTCTCTGGGATTCCAGCTGTTTTCTTTCTGCAGCAGGACAAGGTCCCACAAAGCACACTGATTTCTTTGCTGTATCATATAGATGATGATGGAGGTTTCTTCCTTGGAAAAGCTACATGAAGTTTGAGGAAAAAAATTAGTTCTTTAAATTGATATCTAAAAGTGCAGAAAACTTTGAAAATACTTTTTCTTGGTTTTCAATATAAGGTCACAAACTTTTGTTAGATTCCAGAACAATTCTTTTTTTTTAATTAATTTTTTTTGGAGTATAGTTGCTTTACAATGTTGTGTTAGCTGATTCCAGAACCACTGTCTCTTGGAAATTTCTAGAGACATAAATAGGAGGTTTAATATAAAATGCTAAAGATACTTTCAGTAATTATATAATCTCAACCAAAAATGTTACCAAGACTACTGATTTATATGAGTTCAAGCTTATTAATATCAACTATATTTGGCAGTACCTAGTATGTTGAGGAAAAAAAATCTCAAAATGTCAGGAGAAATTGGCCAAGATTATAAATATACTACTGTTTAAAAAAATGTATATTAATATATCATGCTTCATACTGGACATTTATACAAATTTCAATTATTGCTTGAGAAAACCTTCTGTTAACTTACAACTGAGAATTTGGAAAGCTTTCTGTTTATTAGAAGACTATTATCAAATTTACTTACACATTAAAAATAAACTAGAACTTAGATAAATTTGTAACTGTGTATTCACAATTGAACATTTGAACAGATAAACATATATTTGACTTTTTATCAGAGAAGAAATTATCATCCTATAATCCAACTTTGAGAGACTAGGAAATAAGGCTATCAGAAGAGCCAGGAATAACATTCATGTTTATTTGCATATGTATGTACAAAATTTTTCATACCAACTAATATAATCCTTTCATTTGACATATGAAACTAGAATCAGATTTGCTGTAAGCCACAAGTTAGTTAGAGTTGAACAGGTCTTAGAAATTCTAAAAGCCATGTCTTGGTCTCATTTTTATTCTTCACCATCCCCAACTCTGAGCCCTAATACTTTTCTCCTCTTCTACCCAAGCTGCCTCATGCCATTTTCAAAAGAATTCTTTCTAACACTTCTTGATAACTTTTGTAGCACCTCAGAATCCTTACGGTTTGGAAATTTGGCCCATTATGAATCTCAAATCTCACCTTCTAAACCCTCTCCTCCATTCTCAACTTTTGATACATCTTCAGGTTATCTATCAGCTAAGTTTGGCCATATAACTGTGGCCCTTGAAATTTGTCTGTATAAGTTTTCAGTTTTCTGAACCACTGGAGCCTGACAGTTATGTGCCTTTTATCACAAAAGGTACTCAACAATAGTCTGACTTCACCACTCTCACTTCCTTCTGTCCACATACCTAAATAAGGCAATTTGATCAGTTAATGTGGCTGCCCCCAGAAAGGGATCATACTCTTGCAGCTACTTCCTAGGTAACGATTATGAAAAAATACATGGAGGATAATACAGTCCTATTTTGACAACTCTGGATTCTCTCCTGATCATTCCTGGGCATGAAACATATTTCCTTTCCCTAATAGGATGTCTCAGGCCAGCGTGATTGACACATCCTCAGGGTGCAGCCTGGATGTTTTCCCCACTCCCATTCTCAGTCATCCTATGGGGCAGACAGATGCCACCTGGAAGGTGTCCTGGTCATAGATCACCTTCAAACATTTAAGGAAACACCATTATGGTCCTGGAAAGCATTCAAGTCAGCTTCAATTCACTGGCCAGGGTTGTTTTAGATGGCAGAACTGCCTTTGACTTCCTCCTTGCGGGCCCAAAAAGAGTCTGTAATAGCTAATACTTCCAGCTGTACCTGGATTAAAGCCTCAAGTCTAGTGGGAAGGTCAATACAGAAACTTAAAGAGGAAACGCCTGGGGTATTGATAGTATCCTTCATTAAATGCATCATGAGGATAACCTAATGGATTTTGTCCTAGCCCCTGTCAGATTATTCAGAGTAGCCACTGGAGTGGGTACTTGTGGGAAAATTTGCCATGTACACATGAAGGGTACATATTGTTGGGAGATAATTTTCCATAGGTCTCTAACATTTCTTCATGACTTATGACATCTTTTGTTCTGGACTATCTTTCCAAGGATGTTAATATAGCTAACAGACTTGGAAGATATAGTCTTTGAGTGATTCCTTCTGGAGCAGAAGGCAAAATTTGTTTGCTGTCTGGTATAAGAAAATAACTACTTCCCCTGGAGCACAGGATGAACAGGTTTGCTAGCAGCCTTTTATAAAATATAGGGTTTCCTAAGCTTCCAGATTCCTAAGGGGGAATTCCTGCCTATGGAACCTGGGGGCAAAGGGAATACATAAAAACATGAGGCTTCTGCTGCCTGATGTGACAAGCTTCTGCCAGCATCCATGAAAGTGTGGCAGCCTAACTTGTTAGACTGCACGCAGGATACAATCTCAGATCCCTTACATTTCTTGGCACTTAAAAAATTAAGGTAAACTATGCTTAATTAAAAACTAAAACAAATTGACCTTCGTTATCAGTGTCCTCTTGGTTAACCACCTGTAAAATGAAAACACATTTCAGAGAGGCAACAAACCAATATAAAGACTTCATGGCAGATTGATCCGGGCTTTTTGTTTGAGGCTAATTTATTAAGACAATTTTATATTTACTTCTTTTATAGCTGAAAATATTCAAATATATTTCTGACATCTCCTAAACTTGGGGTCATGTTATGTCTGTCAATGTACCTACCCTAGCACCAAGTACAGTACCTACCATACTGTAAACATTCAGTATTTGTTGGCTGGGAAGGAAAATATAAGTTTGAATACATGTATATCACTACAACTCTCTTGTGATAAATCTTAAAGAAAAGTATAGACTATACCAAAGGCAACTATTGTTATGACCTAAATAAGTGATAAAAGGGAAGTCCTGGTTAGATATGTCTTACAGTTGTAAAGATGAAAGTAAGAGAAAGAAAGAACAAAAAATATAGGGACACTTTTGTAATTTGATTATGTCATCTGAAGTTGTAAGATGATTTTAAAATGAAGTGATGGCCATAAAAAAGGGAGTAAAAAATATGTCAAAGGAAGGCAAAGTAATAATACCTTCTTAATTGGTATTTAGTTTTAATTCTTAGCTCCCCTAAACTATAATCTCTGTATTACAAGCAAATTCATCCATTTAAAACAAATAATACATTTAACTCCCTTGCTCAAAACCCAATAATAATGTTCTATCACATTTGAAATAAAATTCAAAGTTCTTGACTTCATATCACAGGCTTTATGTGAACTGTTCCCTGACCATTTCTCTGTTTCTTCCCTATCTCTGGCTATTCTCCACAACTAATCAGTTCTACTTACTGTAAATATTCTGTTTCTTTAGTATACTAAAAAAGTTCCTGTTTCAAGGCTTCCATACTTGCCCTCCACTTAGCCCCGCACCATATTACCCAATGGCTATCCCTTCACTTTATTTTCACATCTCTATAAAAATATTTCACCTCATGTAGGCCTCCCATGATAGTCCAATCAGATTCTATGCTCTATCTCTTAACCTTCCTTATAAAAATTTTTATAGCAATTTTCAATATCTTCTAGTATTCTGTATATATATTTATTCACTGTCACCTTAAGTGAATGTAAGGTCACTGAGGTCAGAGATTTTATCTCTTTTGTTCACTGTGGTGAGAATAATGTCTGAAACACTTAAAATAATCACTGACTTGAAATATTTATAAACATTTCATTTTGGACATTTTATTCTGGTATAGCTTTAACTAGAATTAAGATTCGCCTGAGAACAACTATAAATATTGGATTAAAAAAGGAGCTGAGGGCTTCCCTGGTGGCGCAGTGGTTGAGAGTCCGCCTGCCGATGCAGGGGACAAGGGTTCGTGCCCCAGTCCGGGAATATCCCACATGCCGCGGAGCGGCTGGGCCCGTGAGCCATGGCTGCTGAGCCTGCGCGTCTGGAACCTGTGCTCTGCAACGGGAGAGGCCACAACAGTGAGAGGCCCACATATCCCCCCGCCAAAAAAAAAAAAAAAAAAAAAAGGAGCTGAAGGTACTCAAGAACAATTGAAGCAGTCAAGACTTAAAAAGCTAAGATCCCAGAGAGTAGAGTCTCATGTGGATGTGAACCCTGTATTTCCTGCCACATTTTCCCTCAGGGAAATTCCCAATTTTATTAACAGGAAAGAGAAGCCAAGCAGAAATCTAAGGCCTACTTGTAGCAGTTTCACTGGAATGAAGAGACAGAGGTTAAAGTGTAGGGATGCCAAGGCAGTTAGGATTGAAGGACCAAGATCCCTGAGAGGAGAGAACCACTGAAATGTGAGCTCAAAGTCATGTATAAAATAAACCCTTCATATGTTTGCAAATTCCAAGTAGCATGTGTGTTGGAGAGATACCTAGACTCAAAGTGCAATAGCAATAGCTGGTGTGCTAAAAAGCTAAAAAGAAATTTCTTTAGTCATTTGATGCTATGGAGAAAGGGATTAGAATTCAGGAAAAAACAAGGTGAAGGTAATCTGGTAAATATCCCATTCTCAGTTTAAACATTATATTGGCTCAACCCTAAGAGAAACCAGAAACAGACCAGCCCTAACAAAGCTTAAAAATAAGCCTCAAAAGGATCTCTGTCTATACAATATCTGCCTGTCAGAACAAAATTAAATCCTCTTTAGAGAAATAAAACATCTTCCAGTGCCTTTATACTTTTTACATATATGTCTGATACTTAATCAATGACTAAATGCTAATAAAGAGAATTGGCTGACTCAAAATATTGGGTTGGCCAAAAGGTTTGTTCGTTTTATTCCATAAGATGGCTCTAGTAGTGCTTAGTTGTCTTAACTTCATTCAAAACAATTTTGTTAGATTGTATTGTGACAGCTGTCATTTCAGCATGCATTAAAGAAAAAAAATCAAAATTGGTGAATTTTTGTGTAGCCATTTAATATTGAAGATGGAGAAAAAAACAACATTTTTGGCATATTATGCTTTATTTAAAGAAAGGTAAAAACACAACTGAAATGCAAAAAAAGATTTGTGTAGTGTATGGAGAAGGTTTTGTGACTGATCAAATGTGTCAAAAGTGGTTTGTGAAGTTTCGTGCTGGAGATTTCTCCCTGGGTGATGCTCCATGGTTGGATAGACCAGTTAAGTTGATAGCAATCAAATCGAGACATTAATTGAGGACAATCAATGTTATACCATGTGAGACATGGCCAACAAACTCAAAATATCCAAATCAAGCGTTTAAAATCATTTGCACCAGCTTGGTTATGTTAATAGCATTGATGTTTGGGTTCCACGTAAGTTAAATAAAAAATACCTTCTTGACCATTTTTCTGCATGCGATTCTCTACTTAAACTGGTCCATTTTTAAAACAAATTGTGTCAGGTGATGAAAAGTGGATACTGTATAATAATGTGGAAGGGAAGAGATTGTGGGGCATGCAAAATGAACTACCACCAACCACACCAAAGGCCGGTCTTCATCCAAAGAAGGTGATGTTACGTATATGATGGAATTGGAAGGGAGTCTTCTATTATGAGCTCGTTTCAAAAAAAACCAGATGATTAATTAGACCAAATGCATAATCTTCCATCAGAATGATGTGAGACCACATATTTCTTTGAAGACCAGGCAAAAACTGTTACAGCTTGGCTGGGAAGTTCTGATTCATCTGCCGTATTCATCAGACATTGCACCTTTGCATTTCCATTTATTTCAGTCTTTACAAAATTCTCTTAAGGGAAAAAATTTTAATTCCCTGGAAGACTGTAAAAGGCACCTGGAACAGTTCTTTGCTCAAAAAGATAAAAAGTTTTGGGTAGATGGAATTATAAAGTTGCCTGAAAAATGGTAGAAGGTAGTGGAACAAAAGGGTGAATACGTTGTTCAATAAAGTTCTCGGTGAAAATGAAAAATGTGTCCTTTATTTTTACTTAAAAACCGAAAGCACTTTTTGGTCAACCCAATACAAGAGATAAATTGTCAATAGAAATAAACCTACAAGTGATCCAGATGTTGCAATTAACCGAGAAAACTTTGAATATACCATACTCAGTATGTTCAAGAAAATACAGGAAATGATAGAAAACTTCAATATATAACTAGAATTTACAACAAATAATCAAGTAGAAATTCCAGAACTAAAAAACAGAGTAACTGAAATTAGGAATTTAATAGATAGGCTAAAAATGATTAGATAAAAGAGATGATTAGTGAACTACAAGATGGGTCAGTAGGAAACATGCAAATTAAAACAGAAGTAAAAAAAGAAAACAATTCAGAAAAGAGTCTAAGAGACACATGAGAAATGGTAAGGGATTCTAACATATGTGTTTTTGGACCTACTTTACCTCAGAGAAGAGAGATAATGAAAAAGATTAAATATTTGAAATACCTCTGGCCAAGCAATTTCCAAAACTGATGAAAGACATAAACCACAGATTCAAGAAGCCACATAACCTCCCCCACTCCAAGCAGAGTACATACAAAGAAAACCACACCCATGCTGAAAAACAAATACAGGAAATAAACCTTAAAAGTAGTCTGGGGAGTAAGAGTTGGAAAGAAGTATCTTCAAAGAAGAAAAAATAAGACTTATTACTGACTTTTCAATAGAATCTATGAAAGCCAGAAGATAATAAATATGGCATCTTCAAACACCAAAAGCCTACCTGGAATTCTATATCTAAAGAAGATATCCTTCAAAGTTTTAAGTGAAAGAAATTTTCAAGCAATCAAAAACTGACCTGAACTAAAATATATATTAAAGAAAGTCCTTAAGGTAAAAGAAAATGATGGAAGCATAATAATGCAGGAAGGAATGAAGTGCATAGAAAGAGGTAACCATAAATTAACAAGCTAATGTGAGAAAAAAAGGAAAAACAAAAATACCTGATTAAAGGGGAAAAAAAGGTAAAAAGAAGCAGAAAAGGAACACAGAACTAACAGGACAAATGGAACACAAACAGAAAGATGAAATATATAAACCTAATTATACTCTCAATTGAAATAAATTTAAAGTCTGAATATATTAATAAAAAATCAAAATGGAATATAAAAGTAAGCAAAATCCAACTGTATACTCGTATAAGAGTCACAGTTTCAATATAAAAGCAACAGAGATGTTTAATGGGAATGGTTAGGAAAATATATATTATAAAATTACCAGTCAAAAGAAAGTTGCTGTAAGTATGAAAATATCAGAGGGAATGGCCAATAAGGCAATTAGTTAAAGAGGGAAATTAGAGTTAAAGAGTGAAATTTTATCATTATAAAAGTGTCAGTAATACAATGACTTAACTATTCTAAACATGTATACCCTAATAACATATCCTCAAAGTATGAGGCCAAATTTGACAGAACTAAAAACTGATTTAGAGAAACCCACAATCTTAAGAAGAGGTTTTAGCATTCTTCTGTCAATAACTGATAGAAACCTCCCCAAATCACTAAAAATAAGGATTCTTTAAAACACAATTAACAAGCTTGAAGTAACTGAGATTTTAGTAACCATAACACCTGCAAAATGCACATTTCTTTCAAGTGCACATGTAATATTATCCCAAATAGATTATGTGCTAAGACAAATTGTTAAGAAACAAATAACATCAATCTTACATCAAACTCTTCCAATCTTACATCAAACACAGGAAACACTTCCTAATCAAATATAAGGTCAACACAACCTTGATAAAAAAATCTGAAGAGTTTTACAAGAAAGAAAATATATGGGCACAGCTTCTTCTAGAATATAAATGCAAAAATCCTAACCAAAATATCAGCAGATCAAATTCAGAGATATATAAAAAGATAATGTATTATAGTTAAGTTGGTTTATCCTAGGAATACAAGGTTTAATTTTTAAAAATCAATGTTATAGGTATAAAAAGTATCTGATAAAATCCAAATCATATATAGAATCATCAACATCATCATCATATTAAACTTTTAGAAAGGTAAGAAGATACTAAGGAGGGTAACTCAATCAAATATAGAGTTTCTACAAGAAACATGCATTAAACATCTGACTTCATCATGGAAAGCTTTCAGCCTGAGACCAGGAGCTAGCAAAAGATGACTGCTAAAATCACCATTATTTAACATTTTACTGAAGGTAGTAGTCAGGACAATAAAGCAAGAAAAATAAATAAGAGGCACAAGAAAAAAAAAATCTCTGCTCTTATGGGCAGAGATTTTAAGTGGCTTAAATAAATGAGATATTCTATGTTCATGAATTTAAAAATGTAATATTCTAAAAATATCAGTTCTCCCAAATTGATTTACAGACTTCTTGCAATCTTAGAGAAAATACTAACATTCATTGTGCAAACTGACAGGATGGTTCTAAAATTTGTACATTAATGAAATGGATCAACGGTAGCAATAGCAGTTCTTTCTTGAAGAAGAACAAAGTTGGAGCTCTTATTAGACTAGATAACAAAATTTATTATAAATTATACAGAAATTGAAATAGTGATATAAGAATAAACAACAGAATGATGAGAAAAATTAAGAGAACCCATGCACAGAGTTTCCTGAATTTAAATAAAGGCCTCCACTGTAATCCATTGTGAAAAGTATGGTCTAAACAACAAATGGTTGTGGGTCAACAAAATAACCAAATGTGTATGTTTGGAGGGAAGTTGACCCCTTATTCACACTGCAGGCAAAATTTAATTCCAGATGCATCACAGACTTAAATGCTGAAAGTTAAGATAATAAAGTTTCTAGAATATGTTAATGACCTGAGTAAGCAAAGATATCTTATATGTCACAATTAAAAACTTTTGTTTTTAATTTAAAACAGAAACATTCTGTTCATCAAACTAAACCATAAAGAGAGAGAAAAAAAGGGAAACCCCAGAATTTAGGGAATATATTTGCACGGGAAAACAGAGAGGTATTTAGATTATATAGAGCACTCCTACAAGCCAATAAGAAAAGAGATGTACAACCCTACATAAAAATGGACAAACGACCAGTCCCTCTCATCAGGAAACTTACACAAGCCTCTTAGATGGCCTCATCCACCAGAGGGCAGACAGCAAAAGCAAGAAGAACTACAATCCTGAAACCTATGGAACAAAGACCACATTCACAAAAAGATAGACAAGATGAAAAGGCAGAGGGCTATGTACCAGATTAAGGTACAAGATAAAACCCCAGATAAACAACATAATGAAGTGGAGATAGGCAACCTTCCAGAAAAAGAATTCAGAATAATGATAGTGAAGATGATCCAGAACCTCAGAAAAAGAATGGAGGCAAGGATCAAGAAAATGTAAGAAATGTTTAACAAATATCTAGAAGAATTAAAGAACAAACAAACAGAGATGAACAATACAATAACAATACAATACAATACAATAGCAGAATAACTGAGGCAGAAGAACGGAAAAGTGACCTGGAAGACAGAATGGTGAAATTCACTGCTGCGGAACAGAATAAAGAAAAAAGAATGAAAAGAGATGAAGACAGCCTAAGAGACCTCTGGGACAACATTAAACACAACTACATTCACATTATAGGGGTCCCAGAAGGAGAAGAGAGAGAGAAAGGACCAGAGAAAATACTTGAAGAGATTACAGTCAAAAACTCCCCGAACATGGGAAAGGAAAGAGCCACCCAAGTCCAGGAAGCGCAGCGAGTCCCATACAGAATAAAACCAAGGAGAAACACATCGAGACACACAGTAATCAAATTGGCAAAAATTAAAGCCAAAGAAAAATTATTGAAAGCAGCAAAGGAAAAATGAAAAGTAACATACAAGGGAACTCCCATAAGGTTAACAGCTGATTTCTCAGCAGAAACTCTACAAGCCATAAGGGAGTGGCATGATATACTTAAAGTGATGAAAGGGAGGAACCTACAAACAAGATTACTCTACCCAGCAAGGATCTCATTCAGATTCAATGGAGAAATTAAAAGCTTTACAGACAAGCAAAAGCTAAGAGAATTCAGCACCACCAAACCAGCTCTACAACAAATGCTAAAGGAATTTATCTAAGTGGGAAAAACAGAAGAAGAAAAGGACCTACAAAAAAACCCCATAACAATTAAGAAAATGGTCATAGGACCATACATATCGATAATTACCTTAACGTAAATGGATTAAATGCTCCAACCAAAAGACACACACTTGCTGAATGGATACAAAAACAAGACCCATATATATGTTGTCTACAAGACCCATTTCAGACCTAGGGACACATATGACTGAAAGTGAGGGGATGGAAAAAGATATTCCATGCAAATGGAAATCAAAAGAAAGCTGGAGTAGCAATACTCATATCAGAGAAAATAGAATTTAAGATAAAGAATGTTACAAGAGACAAGGAAGGATACTACATAATGATCAAGGGACCAATCCAAGATGAAGATATAACAATTATAAGAATATATGCACCCAACAAAGGAGCACCTCAATACATAAGGCAACTGCTAACAGCTAAAAAAGAGGAAATCGACAGTAACACAATAATAGTGGGGGACTTTAACACCTCACTTACACCAATGGACAGATCATCCAAAATGAAAATAAATAAGGAAACAGAAGCTTTAAATGAAACAATAGACCAGATAGATTTAATTGATATTTATAGAACATTCCATCCCAAAACAGCAGATTACACTTTCTTCTCAAGTGCGCACGGATTATTCTCCAGGATAGATCATATCTTGGGTCACATATCAAGCCTCAGTAAATTTAAGAAAATCGAAATCATATCAAGCATCTTTTCCGACCACAACGCTATGAGATTAGAACTCAATTACAGGGAAAAAAACGTAAAAAACACAAACACAAGGAGGCTAAACAATACGTTACTAAATAATCAAGAGATCACTGAAGAAATCAAAGAGGAAATTAAAACATTCGTAGAGACAAGTGAAAATGAAAACACGACGATCCAAAACCTATGGGATGCAGCAAAAGCAGTCCTAAGAGGGAAGTTTAGAGCTATACAAGCCTACCTCAATAAACAAGAAAAACTTCAAATAAACAATCTAACCTTACACCTAATGGAATTAGTGAAAGAAGAAAAAACAAAACCCAAAGTTAGCAGAAGGAAAGAAATCATAAAGATCAGAGCAGAAATAAATGAAATAGAAACAAAGAAAACAATAGCAAAGATCAATAAAACTAAAAGCTGGTTCTTTGAGAAGATAAACAATAATTGATAAACCATTAGCCAGACTCATGAAGAAAAAGAGTGAGAGGACTCAAATCAAAATTAGAAATGAAAAAGGAGAAGTTACAACAGACACCACAGAAATACAAAGCATCCTATGAGACTACTACAAGCAACTCTAAGCCAATAAAATGGACAACCTGGAAGAAATGGACAAATGCTTAGAAAGGTATAACCTTCCAAGACTGAACCAGGAAGAAACAGAAAATTTGAACAGACCGATCACAAGTAATGAAATTGAAACTGTTATGAAAAATCTTCCAACAAACAAAAGTCCAGGACCAGATGGCTTCACAGGTACATTCTATCAAACATTTAGAGAAGAGCTAACACCCATCCTTCTCAAACTCTTCCAAAAAACTGCAGAGGAAGGAACACTCCCAAACTCATTCTATGAGGCCACCATCACCCTGATACCAAAACCAGACAAAGACTACAAAAAAAGAAAATTACATACCAATATCACTGATGAATATAGATGCAAAAATCCTCAACAAAATACTAGCAAACAGAATTCAACAACACATTAAAAGGATCATACACCATGTTCAAGTGGGATTTATCCCAGGGATGCAAGGATTCTTCAATATATACCAATCAATCAACGTGATACACCATATTAACAAATTGAAGAAGAAAAACCATATGATCATCTCAATAGATGCAGAAAAAGCTTTTGACAAAATTCAACACCCATTTATGATAAAAACTCTCCAGAAAGTGGGCATAGAGGGAACCTACCTCAACATAATAAAGGCCATACATGACAAGCCAACAGCAAACATCATTCTCAACAGTGAAAATCTGAAAGCATTTCCTCTAAGATCAGGAACAAGACAAGGATGTCCACTCTCACCACTATTATTCAACACAGTTTTGGAAGTCCTAGCCATGGCAATCAGAGAAGATAAAGAAATAAAAGGAATAAAAACTGGAAAAGAAGAAGTAAAACTGTCACTCTTTGAAGACGACATGATACTATACATAGAGAATCCTAAAGGTGCCACCAGAAAACTACTAGAGCTAAACAATGAATTTGGGTGCAGGATACAAAATTAATGCATAGAAATCTCTTGCATTCCTATACAGTAATGATGAAAAATATGAAGGAGAAATTAAGGAAACACTCCCATTTACCACTGCAACAAAAAGAATGAGATATCTAGGAATAAACCTACCTAGGGAGACAAAAGACCTGTATGCAGAAAACTATAAAACACTGATGAAAGAAATTAAAGATGATACCAACAGATGGAGAGATATACCATGTTCTTGGATTGGAAGAATCAATATTGTGAAATTAACTATACTACCCAAAGCAATCTACAGATTCAATGCAATGCCTATCAAATTACCAATGGCATTTTTTTACAGAAGTAGAACAAAAAAATCTTAAAATTTGTTTGGAGACACAAAAAACCCTGAATAGCCAAAGCAGTCTTCAGGGAAAAAAAATGGAGCAGGAGGAATCAGACTCCCTGACTTCAGACTATACTACAAATCTACAGTAATCAAGACAATATGGTACTGGCACAAAAGCAGAAACATAGATCATTGGAACAAGATAGAAAGCCCAGAGATAAACCCATGCACCTATGGTCAACTAATCTATGACAAAGGAAGCAAGGATATACAATGGAGAAAAGACAGTCTCTTCAATAAGTGGTGCTGGGAGAACTGGACAGCTACATGTGAAAGAATGGAATTAGAACACTCCCTAACACCATACACAAAAATAAACTCAAAATGGATTAGAGACCTAAATGTAAGTTCGGACACTATAAAATTCTTAGAGGAAAACTTAGGAAGAACACTCTTTGACATAAATCACAGCAAGATCTTTTTTGATCCACCTCCTAGATTAATGGAAATAAAAACAAAAATAAACAAATGGGACCTAATGAAACTTAAAAGCTTTTGCACAGAACAGGAAACCATAAACAAGACGAAAAGACAGCCCTCAGAATGGGAGAAAATATTTGCAAATGAATCAACGGACAAAGGATTAATCTCCAAAATATATAAACAGCTCATGCAGCTGAATATTAAAGAAACAAACAACCCAATCCAAAAATGGGCAGAAGACCTAAGTAGACATTTCTCCAAAGAAGACATACAGATGGTCAAGAAGCACATGAATAGATGCTCAACATCACTAATTATTAGAGAAATGCAAATCAAAACTACAATGAGGAATCACCTCACACCAGTTCGAATGGGGATCATCAAAAAATCTACAAAGAAGAAATGCTGGAGAGGGTATGAAGAAAAGGGAACCCTCTTGCACTGTTGGTGGGAATGTAAACTGATACAGCCGCTACGGAGAACAGTATGGAGGTTCCTTAAAAAACTAAAAATAGAATTACCATATGACCCAACAATCCCACTACTGGGCATATACCCAGAGAAAACCGTAATTCAAAAAGACACATGCACTCCTATGTTCATTGCAGCACTATTTACAATAGCCAGGACATGGAAACAACCTAAATGTCCATCGACAGATGAATGGATAAAGAAGACGTGGTACATATATATGATGGAGTGTTACTCAGCCATTAAAAGGAATGAAATTGAGTCATTTGTAGAGATGTGTATGAATCTAGAGATTGTCATACAGAATGAAGTAAGTCAGAAAGAGAAAAACAAGTATCGTATATTAACGCATATATGTGGAACCTAGAAAAATGATACAGATGAACCAGTTTGCAGGGCAGAATTTGAGACAGAGATGCAGAGAACAAACATATGGACACCAAGGGACACCAAGGGAAAGTGGTGGGAGAGGGGGGCGGAGTGGTGGTGTGATGAATTGGGCGGTTGGGATTGACATGTATACACTGATGTGTATAAAATTGATGACTAATAAGAATCTGCTGTATAAAAAAATAAATAAAATTAAAGTTTAAAAGAAAGCACAAACATTTGATCATGTCATAAAAGTAGATATCCAAATGGCCAGTAAGCATATGAAAACGTATTCAACAGTATTAGTTATGAGAGAAATGGAAATTAAAACAACGAGATACCACTACAAACCTACTGGATTGGGGGGAAAAAAAGACATGAAAATACAAAGTGTTGGTGAGGATAAATCTCCTCTGAAACTCTCATATCCTGCTGATAGGACTGTAAATTGATACAATCACTTTGGAATACTGTTAGGCGCTAGCTACTAAATATAGGTTAATGTTATGACTGAGAAATTCAGTTCCCAAAAGAAATGTGAACATGCACATCAAAAAGCATGTACAAGAATGTTCATAGCTGGCCTTCCCTGGTGGCGCAGTGGTTAAGAATCCGCCTGCCACTGCAGGGGACACGGGTTCGATCCCTGGTCTGGGAAAATCCGACATGCCTCAGAGCAACTATGCCCTTGCACCACAATGACTGAGCCTGCACTCTAGAGCCTGTGAGCCACAACTACCTGAGCCCACGTGCTGCAACTGCTGAAGCCCGCACACCTAGAGCCTGTGCTCTGCGACGAGAAGCCACCGCAGTGAGAAGCCCGCGCACCACAGCAAAGAGTAGCCCCCACTTGACGCAAGTAGAGAAAACCCGCGCACAGCAACGAAGACCCAACGCAGCCAAAAATAAATAAATAAATTTATTAAAAAAAAATGTTCATAGCGTCTTTAGTCATAATAGGCAACACTAGAAATAACTCGGTGACAAATAATCCACCAAAAGTAGAACAGACTTTTAAAAATTGGTATATTCAAATCATAGATTAAAAGTAGTATATTGAAAAGAATGGTATATATACAGCTACACTCAACCACATAGGTATATCTCACAGACATAATATTATATGAAAAAAGAGTACATACTGGATGATTCCACTTATTTGGAAGTTCAGAAATAGGCAAAACTAATCTGATGATGATGGAGGTATGAATACTATGAAGGCATGAGAAGTCTTCTGGGGATAGTCATATGTCCTCTACCTTAATCTTAGTGGTAGTTATGTGGGTTTAACTGTCTAGAGAAGAGGAAACAGAATAAGCAAGACTAAGGACGTAAAAGGTACAGTAAGAAGGTGCTCAATGTGGTTAGAGCATGTGGACGCCACAGGTGGGAAGTGGTAAATATGTCTGTAGAGTTTGCTGTCTTATTGTTGAATACTTGAATAACAATTTAAGGAGGCTGTCCTCATTTTGCTAGGCCACAAAGAGCTACTAAAATTTGTTGAACAGGGCATAAATAAGCTCAGAGTTATATTTAATGAAGAATAATTGATAAAACATTGTGTAAATCTGGTTGAAGAATACACACAAATTCTTGTAAATATTCCATGACCACATTTACACACTGTACAAGCTTGCATCATAAATGAAGATGTTAAAAAATTAGAAGCATACTTTTTCAAGTGCAACTTGAAAAAAAATCTATAACACAGTGTTAAAAGGATGAAAACCTTAGAAAAAGGTTTAGCTCCAAAATAGTATACTAAAATATTTTAAGACCAATATCTATATGTTGTAGTTGGCACTTACTTCATCAAATGTAAAATCTTCTAAATCTATTTCTTCGTATTCTTCTTCAGATTCTTCATTCTTAATAGCCTCTAGAGCTGTTGTCAGTTTCTTTCGCAAAAGAAAGCCCTTCCAAACTGCCTAAACAAAAATTTAAAGCATGTTATACAAGGTTATAGATCAAACTCCAAACCAGATTCTCTGTGTTATCCCATTAGGAAGATAAAACATCTTAGACCTTAGTTTAATGGCTCAATAATCTGTTTTTTGAACTTTATGTGACATTTAAAACTGGAAGATAAATTAAATGACTGCTTGTGTCTAAAGCTCTGAATCTCAGGAGATTTTCCTTGTGGTAAGCAGAAAAGAATCTTTAAAACTCCCTCAACTGCACATGTAGGTCAACCAATCAATTATCTGACAATTCCTCTGGGACCCATTCTAAATTAAGTAGAAAGAGATACAGAGGAAAACCAATTTTGCTAATTTTCAAATGATTATGTATAAAATAAACTAACACTCATTTAGGAAAACTTCAACATATATAAATGGCCATATTAGAGACTTAGTATCCTGGTCCATAACAATTAACTAATTTCATCTTTAAATAAACCAAGCACATAATAATAGAATTAAAAACATTCAGATTCCTCAATAATCTTGGAGGAATCTTGGAGCTTTCCTAACTATAATTCCAAGAACACTGGAGTTTTTAAAAAATTAGTATCTGTATACACTGCTAGGGAGTAAGCTCCAGGATATATAGTAAGTGTAAAACATAGGTAGAAATGTGTATTGCATGCCTCCATTTATCTATGAAAATCCATATAAAATATATAATAAACAATATACATTATATAAACTTATATATTTAAATATATGTGGTTGCTAATATTTACAAAGTGAAAGCATAAAATTAATTTAAAAAATTATTACCTATAGAGATAGAAAACAGTAGAAGCCAGATGTCTCTGAATATACACCTTGCTTAGATTTGATTTTGGAACTGTGCACATGCTTAATAAAATTGTAAAACAAATAAATATGAAGTAAAAGAAACTCCCCCCAAAAATGTAAAAATATATTTTGTGCTACGGGCATAACCACACAGAAGGTATTTAAAGTGACTTTAAAATAGATTTATTTGACTACATTCCTAGTGAAATATAATCAAAAGATAAATTTAACTACAAAAGTTACCTTAAATATGTTTTAGTAACCATACTGCAAGCAATAATACTGGTATTGTTATTCTGAAAAATATATATATTGAGAAGAGAAATATACAAACATATAATAGTCAGAACATATATGACAATAGAAGTCACACACAATCTGTCAATCAGCCTAGGAAGCCAAACCACAACCTCTGCAACAATTAGCCAAGAATGGTTAAGACTTGGTCAATGACTGCTAGCTTCTCTATTTTTTGTCCCTACTTCTAACTCAGGACCAATTGGACCAACCAGAGATAGGCAAATATGCTTCCCAAACCAATCACATAAGATGCCCCACTTCTAATTGGGCATGTGTGTGTGTGTGTGTGTGTGTGTACGTGTGTGTGTGCACACATGCACATACATAGTGGAAACAATCAAGGGCTGCACAAATGAGAAAAAACAGACTATAGCAAGGGAGTCAGCCACCATCACTTGCCTTTGGCATAGACTCAAAGGCAGGGAAGGGAGTAGGATAAATGTATATACATTTATATACAGTGATGAACACATGATTGTCACATACTAGACACACATTAAATATTATTTTCCCAATTTCCTTGTCCCTTTGTTTTTAACAATTCTATTTACTTCTTAGTTTATCAAATAAGAAAATAGTGTGATATTAAACATCACATAAAGTTCAAAAACTATAACTAAATTTTAACCAGTTTTGTCTCTAAAAATGATTTTCAGTATAGAAATAGTATTCCATTATTTTGTAACTTGCTATGAATAAATAACTTCCCAAGAGAGTTCAAAATTCTTTCTGAGGAGAAAGGATGTCAATATGAATCAAGAACTTGAACAGTATTAAATGGTAGAAACAGAAGAGAGGACATCTTTGTGTGATGAGGAACATTATTAAAAGTATTGCCTGAGAAAGTGGCCTTCCTCTTTTTAACTTACCCATTATGGAGAGTACCATCAAAGAGTACCATAATAAAGCTCTTTGCCCGCTTCATTAGTCTCATGTAGCTGGGTTGTTATTATAGACCTGGGTATGTCATGTACTGTGGGTGAGTGGCATATGCAAGCTAGCTACCTTAGAGGAAAACAAACTATTTTTCTTTTCCCCCTTTTGTCTTGGTTTGTTTGGGCTGCAATAACAAAAATACCATAGACTTGGTGGCTTAAACAACAAACGTTTATTTCTCCCAGTTCTGGAGGAGGCTAAGGAGTCTAAGACCAAGTCATTGACAGATTTATTGTCTGGTGAGAGCAAGGTTCCTGGTTCATAGATGGCTGTCTTCTCACTGTGTACTCACATGGTAGAAGGAACTAGAGAGCTCTCAGGGGTCTCTTCTATAAGGGCACTAATCCCATTCATGGGGGCTCCACCATCATGACATATTCACCTCCAAAAGGCCCCACCTCCAAATATCATCACATTGGGGATTAAGTTTCAACTTATGAATGTTGTGGAGAACATAAACATTCAGTCAATAGCACCCTTCATTTTGGAATTTTTTTTTAAACTCCTCTCTTTTTTGATTCCTTTATCCAGTATTTATGCTCCCTTGGTTCCTTGCTACCTTTCAAAATGCTTTCTCTCTACATGGCAAATGGGCCTGTGACTTATTCCTGCTAGGGAGGTACCCTTCATATCCTTTCTTCCCCAACCCTGTCCTAACAAGGTTCTAAACGTTAGGGAAACATGCTTTCCTTCCCTTGATTCTTTTTTGCTAGGTCATCTTCTCTACCTCAGTTATCCCTCCTCCACCCCACCCCCCTTTTTCTTACACCAGTGTAATTATAAGATATCAAGATTAGGTGCAGACCTAGGGGAAAGAGAGTATAAAGGGAATTCTTTAATACAGACCTTCAACGACAAGAGCAAAAGGACTGACTCATCATGGCTCACAATGGATCCAGCCTAACTTATCAGGGATACGACTTCTGCAAAGCTCTAAACTGTAATACACAGTATATATTTTTCTGGTGTGACATGTATAGATACCTCCCTCATGAATCTGTGTAGGATCAGGAATTAAAGTCCCAGCCACCTCTGTTCAGTTTATGGGAAATAAAGGTAATATAAATGTGTAATAAGTAATGTTCAGATTCTTCTTCTAAGTTATTTATTCATGTCAAGGTTTCAATTTTTCTCCCAGCCATCCATCTATGATTAATTCCTCCTTCTCACACATTCAAATCAATTCCCTGGTCAGAGTCCTATCTATATTAGACATATCCGACATCCTTTTCTTCTCTAACTACCACCAACTCCCAATCCCAGAACATACTCATACCATACACTTGTTTCTTGCTAAAATTGTTCACACATCTCTGCCCATGTTTCTCCTATATTCTCTTAATATTCTAGTCCTTACGGTAGTCTAGCTGTACTATAACTTATTATTCCAGTAATGTGAAATCCTATGTTCTTTTATTCCTACTATCTTTTGTACCTGGAATTCCATTCTCTTACATATTTACATTGAGCCCTATTTCTCAAGCTGTATCTTATATCCTTAATATTAGTTAGGGTAAGCTAAGCGCTATAAAAATATATCCAGAAATGTACAATAATTCAAAACTAATTAATTTCACGATCACATAACAAGCATTGAGAGTGAAAACAAGACAACTGGCGTCAGTTTAACATAAAGTGATTCAGATATCCAGGCTTTGCAACTCTGCAATCCCAAGAGACAGCATCCAAGGATGCCCTAAAGGCTGTCTTCACTTCAGCCAACCAGAAAGGGAAAAGAATACGAAAGAATGTTTGTGGGAGGTTTTATGGGCCAGACATGAAGTGGTGCACATATTTTTCATTTACTCAGAAAAAAAGGGCCATACTAAAAAGTGCAAGGAAAGCTGGAATATCTAGGCTGGCAGTATGCTAGGAAGAGGAGAATGTGGGTTTTGGTGAGCACAGAGCAGTCTCCACCACATCCTTCATGAAATCTTCATTTTGCTCCTTCTAAAGCCTGGGCTCTTTCTACCATATCATGCTCTGCTCTCCCGGATGGTTAGACAGTCTAGAAGTCATATTTTTAAGATGAATAGTTTAAGAAACTAGATTGTACTCAGGAGAAGAGAAAATGAAGTTGAGTTGACTTCAATGATTTTAAGTATAATACCATGATGTACCTCAGAAGAGACTTGTTCTAAGTTGCAAAGAAAGGCTGAATTATGCTTACATTTGTTACAGAGACAAACTTAACAAAAGGACATTCAACAGATATATGTCACTGAGCTAGACTATTTCATAAAGTAATGAACTTCTCTTTATTGAATAGAATGAAGCAAAAGTTTAATATCTATTTACCATCAATGCTGAAAAATGTATTGCTCATCCACTCATGACAGGAGGAAGTTTGGACTGCATGACATTTTCATTCCTCATGCAGCAGAATAGTATTTTGAGACAGTAACTGAGGTTCCTTTCTTTTCCTCAGAGTTTCCTTGAATCCATTGACCTCCCTCCACTCCCAACCCATTCAGGCATCAGTAACAGCTTTGTCTATGCATTGCCCTTAGGAATACAGTCCAGACAAATTAAGTCAACTGAAATACTAAATATATTCATTAGAACCATAGCAAAGATAATTCTCTTAAAAAACTATGGCTTTAATAACAAAACCCAGAAACTTAATTTTAAGGCTATATTTCCAGTTGCTTATGCCAATACCTTATAGGCATCCCTGACTCCTCTCTGTCTTTCAAAGACCACATCCCCATGTACTAATATCATCAGGTCTACCTTCAAAATATATACGTATACCCTCAAGATAAATCAACATATATTTGGGAATGTGATTTTCTTACCACTTCTTCTGCAATACTCTGGTCCATGCTACCAAAATCTACACTTTGGATTACTGCAATAGCCTCCCAATTTTGCTGCTCCTACTATTGCCTTCCTATATTATAATCACAACATAAAGGAAACTTGGTCATGTGAGTCCTTTGCTCAGATTCCTGTAATATCTTCCCATGTCATTCAGAGTAAAAGCCAAAGTCTTTACAATGATTTAGGATTTATAAGTCCTACTCTTCTCCCCTTCACCCCTCTTCAGTCACACTGTTTCTTACTGCTCTATAAACACTGTGGGTATGCTCCTAAATCAGTGCCTTTGAATCTGATATTCCTCTGCCTGGAATATTCTTCCCCGAGATACCCAATGGCTTATCTCCTGCTGCAATGTCACCTTCCCTGGTCTTCCACATCCATCCTGTCTAAAATGATTAATTTTCCTTAGATACTCCTATCCCGCTTTTCCTGATTTATTTTTCCCCTTAGTACTTATCACAATCTAACATACTTACCTTATTTATCTGCACATCCCAACATGTAAGCTAGTAAAATTTTTGTGCCAAGTAATAGTTACTAAATGAATGAATAAAGGGAAACACTATATTTTTTTTTAGTTACTATCATTCAATTCAGGTGTAGTACCATGAATTTCCAGACTTTATTTTATGTATTTATTTAACCCACCAGGACATAAACTCCATGAGGGAAGAGATCTTGCATGCTTTGTTCCTAGTTAAATTTCTTGAACCTAAAATAGTGCTTGACAAACAGTACGTTCTAAAAATTATTTGATCAGTGAATAAATAAAAGGATAAATGTGATCAGATTGAACTTCATTTTGAAATCTGATCTTGGTGAGGTTCTGAATTTTCAAGTTAAATGGATATTTGAAGGACTTTAACAATTATTTTAGTAGATTTTTAAACATGCTTCTAGAAATAGTTATAGATTAGGCCAAGAGAGACCTGCTTTGACTAATCAAATGTTAGCATATGTGGCAAATGCCACATCTGAGCAGAAGTTTTGATATGATTGTGTGGTTCAGCTTGACCCTCAGTCATAAGAACAGTATTTACAAATTATAGACTACTCCTTAAGCCTAGATACTCAGCAGAAGCAAAGCCAACCTGCGGCTAACCAGCAGCCTACATGTCACATGAATAAGAAATAAATCCATGTATTTGTAAATGGCTAAGATTCAGGGATTGCCTGTTATACAGAATAACCCAGTGAAAGATAACTAATACATCCCTCATAACTAATTATTTCACCCAAAGATTAAAAGTAACCTGAATAAGAATAGCAGCCTTCTCCCTCTGTTCTTGGATGTTCACAGTATTTTTTATTTCTTCTTTCTTTAAAATAATTTGGTTTTCAATGCAGGAATTTGACTGTGATGTCAGGGGTCCTATTGCAGCAGGATGTAGCTTTATAGAGAAATGAATCTGTCTGCGCACAGTGTAACCACGCCAGCATGCCTGAATTACCATAGCTGCCATACTATTAAGAGGAGAAAAAAAAATATTTTTAGTACCCATAAATATACAGTTGTAGTTAAGAGGTCCTCATAAGATATATTTATTTGTAAACATAGACTATATAAAGTATTATTTAAAAATAAGACCCGTTCTTTTATTTAACTATAGTCATAGAAGTAAAAATAATACAGAAACCTTAAAATCTGAAGGAGAGAAATGGGCCAGTAACTTAGAGAGGGGATATGAGTACTAGGGATTTTTGTTTCTTTTAAGGAGGAAGATATTATCGAGATTTTGTATGATAGCAAGGATCCTGAACCAGTAGAAAGGGGGGAAAAAGATGATGCAAAAGGGGGAAAAATATAGGAGTCAGTTGGCAAGAGAGGATGGGATCCTGTTCACAGCAGAGAGACTAAGTTTTGAGAGGAAGAAGAGCCCCCGTTCTCTCTAAAAGAAAGGACCCATCAGGTCTGCTAGCTTCACTTTCCTATCTGCCCATGGACAAATACTTAAGTCATTCTCTTATAAGCCCAGTAGTAAATGCTAACATTTTTTCCAGCCTACATCTATTTACCAATTTCTGGCACTGAATCAATCAACACTGTGTTTTTCCCACATCCCCATAAGCTGCCCAGCAACATTACCAAAATTTGAATAATAATGTACATTGATTGTAAGTGGGTTCTCAGCTTGCTTAATCATTTAATTCTTCATCATTGGATGGAAAGGAAAAGAATTTTCCTTTCCCACATAGATTATTGCAGAAATATTATCAAGGTACAAGGTATAGTCAAAGTGCTAACTACTGGCTTAATTGTTCTTCAAATCTTTGGGTTTAGTTTTAAAAGGCATATCAAGGAGAAGTGATTCATGTATATTCACCTTTTCCAGGCTCCCTTGAAAAAGTTTTCAATAATTTTATAATTGCCAAGCCCAAAGAAATTTTTTCATTCCTCATACTAGTGAGTTTAAGGCAAAATGGAATTAAGTGATAAACTGCCAGACATCACCTTATATATATTTTTTTCTCATAGAAATATATTTGTGGGAAATTAGAAAGGAATGATGTAACCATTTTCTATTGTTATTAATACTGTCATCATCATCATCACCATTTTACCTAAAGCTTGTGGAAACCTTCAATCTATTTTGCTATGAATTGAAGTTAGTGGATAAATTTTTTTTCTGGCTTAAGATAATCTACTCGTATTCCTTATAGGAAAAAAAATCATGCTTCAACAAATCATTTCCTCCTCCTAGGGTAAATAGAACTTAATAAACTTTGCTATGGAATTAATTCACATTTGGTCATTCAACCATTAATTCATTCCTTCATCTTTTGAACAAAACTGAGTTAAAGAATTTGAAAAAGAATAGATATATGTATAACTGAATCACTTTGCTGTACACCTGAAACTAACAGAACATTTTAAATCAACTATGCTCCAATATAAAATATTTTTTTTTAAATAAAAAAAGAGTTAAGGAATTTAAGACACTATAATATGTATTTGGGTGATAAAGAAAAAGATCTGAAAACATATTTGCAATGCATAGCTGGTAAAGAATGAAAGGTCTGTAAGAAAACACATTTAACCTGAGACAGCATCTTATATTTCTCTACAGATACATACAAGTTTCACTGACTGTAACTGTGAATTTCCTGTAAAGCTGACCAATCATTTAGTGCTTGAATTCCTCAGCTCACTAACAGCAAAATTTCCCGCGGAAGAAAATACAAAGGTAGATGAGGGATATTTTCCTCAGTGACGCTAACAACAGGATGCTTTCCACCACACAGAAAGCCAGGAGAGCAGGTAAAGAAGCTGACTTTAGGGGTTCCTAAATATAAGGTGCTCTCCATATTGGGAAAAACAGCTCATATTACTACTATCATCATCTTTTATCTAGTAAAAATAATGATGATAAAAATACCCTTAGCATAGGAACACATGTAAATTATGCTTAGGAAACGCCTAGACAACTGACAGTGAATCTTCCTGAAACACTGAATGGCAAGGTTCAGCAAGTGGGTATACATTTTCTTTTCCTTTTATTCTTTAGGTCTTTGGTTTGTCTATATTTTCAGTTCCTCATCCTTCCTTACTATTATCATTTGGCTATTTTATTTATCATGAATTAAAAAGTTCTAAATGTTGTTTATCTGAAATTTCAGTAGGAAATGTCTGGAGTATTTAGAGCTAATGAGATTCAAATAGGCAATGTCTAGGGTACCCTGGCTAATACTATCCCAAAATATACCAATGTACCCTGGCATGCTGAATATTTTAAGCTCAAGGAATTTGAGAAAAGGCATGTGCAGGAAGGATTTTCTGACTTTCCCTGGAAGCATGTCATAAGACCCTCATGTGAGAGGTCTTTATAGTATTTTAAGAATAATGGGATTATTTTATTTCTTCTTAAAAATTCATTTTAATTATTTAGAGATTAGAAGGCAGAAAAAATAACTTCACAGTTACTCATTTTAAATTAAATAATACTAGTTAATTAAATCAGAACCTGCCAAATTTCAACCAAATTGATCTGCACTGTAATTAATAATTTGTGCATATCATAAAAACATAAGGGAATTAACATGAAATATAATAGTGATTGAAATCCTTTACCAAATTATTATTTGGTAACAATGACTAAGATTATCCATAAAAAGTAATAAAATACAACTGTAAAAGAAAAATGATCTATAAATCTTACATTTTTTCATGATGTTCAGTATTCTGGCAGTTCTTCAATAGAGACCTTGTCATTACTGTTTCCATGAATGGTATTCTTTTGGTGAGGAAACTGCTTGCCTTGCTGTCTTCTCTTTTCTGGCCTACTATTTTTTCCTGATTTCTTCCTTTAGTATCTTCACATAAGGAGGGGTTGGTTAGTGAGGAATGACTAGAGCCAGAGTCCATCCATTTCTCAGAAATACCTGGTGAGTCCAGTTTATGTTCATTTGCATAAGAGTAAAGGACTCTATTTTGCAGTATGCTGTCACTGTTTGTAGGAGGCAAATGATTTTTCTGGGCTTCTGATTCCTCTCTCTTGGTGATACTTACATCCCCATGTTCATGTGCATATCGACAATCATTACTAAGTGTCATCAATTTCTTGAAATAATGGCAGAGATTTTCTGCAGCATCCAACGTGAATATATTTCTGAGCAAATAAATAATGAGGATGTTTAATAAGAAGAATTATATCAGCAAATATTAACACTTATACAGGTTTTGAAAATATCCCTGTGTGGCCTGACATATTAAATTTTACTACAAAATTCATTAAAAACTTATTTCTGATTGTTTATATAAACATTTATCTTATTTCTCACAAAATGTGAAACTATTTGTTTACTTAATTTCAATCCATTAATCCAGACAAAACATCTGGAAGTTTTAGAATCATTTTTATCCTAGGTACCTTTGGTACAAATGAATGAGAAAAATCCATGCTTTTACTGCCATAAGCATGAGAAATGATGGCTGACTAAATTTGGAGAAGTTACTTATGAAACAAGTTAAAAGTACTTTGTACATTGACTTTTGCCACGCAAAATATTTGTATTGGACTTTTAAACAAATAAGTTATATCATGGGAAAGTTTTTATTCCCATTTTTCTCTGGAAAAAAAATCCATTGCAAAGAGAATTCAAATACTTTAAGACGTAAATGCTTGTGATTCTCTTGAACAGTTGTTGGATTTAGCTATACCAAACAAAATGAAAGTTATAATTATTTCCTAAAATATAGAGATAGACACCTCGTATGTTTACAAATGTAGACATTAGCCTAGGTTCTTCCAATATATTTTGATATTTTGTATTTCATTCATTTTGTTGGTGAATAATGCAGAAAAGGTTCAGTTCAACATTGGATGTCAACTGTTTATGGTTAAGTGTTGAATTCACCACCATTTATGATCAAACATAAAAAATACAGTCTATTTCCAATTCTCAAGTAAAACTTTCATTGTAATAACAATAAATTCTCCAAAAGAATTGTAAATCTAAATTTCAACATAAGGGGTGTCAAGAGTCACCTTTACATAAAAATTGTAGATTATTATACATACACAAGGAGATATCAGTTTAGATTTACAAAAAGATAAATGTAAATAACCTTAGTTTTTGCTAAAAGTAAACATTATCTATAAGAATTGGAATTATTTTTAAAGCTGTGAGATTTACTTATAATATGAATAGGCTATATTTAAAAACATTTAAATAGAAAAACCAACTCTTACATAGTATGAGCATGTACGAAAGTACAAATAGCAAAAATTTAATATGTAATTTAGTAATTAAATTTAGACATTTGGAAGCACATAACTGTTCCACTTATAATGCAGAATTATCATAAGTAAAATAATTTTCCTTTTTCATTTGTGTCTTTTTGGAGCAGTATAAATTAGGAAATACAGTTTTAAAAAGATCAATTGTAATTAATTCATAGTAATGCATTCAGAATTCAGGGTGGGGAATGGGAAGTTCTCTTTCTTTGATATATTTTTAGGACTTTGCTCTCAGCCTCTGTCCTCTGAATGTGTGCACATGTTGACTGCTTTTCTCCACTGTGCTCCCATAATACCTTAATACACAAATATATGTGAAATATGATTCCTTATATAATAAATATACATAATAAATATCATATGTTTTATAAAACTTGCCTTGCTCCATTGTAACTATTTATTTAGCTAATTTTCTCTTAATGTAATCGTGAATTCTTTGAGGGTAAAGTGTAATATTTAGCTTATTATGTCTTGCCCATCAATAATTGCTGAAAAATGTATGACTGATTAATTGAATGAACAGCTGAATGAATGTTTGCATCTTTTCTTGAAGCTATCCTCATGCTTTCATTTATTTTCATCTAATTTTAGCTTTTAAATTATATTCTAAATTACGTTCAAAATACATACTAATAAATAATTTTTAATCACATGTATAAATTGCATTATATCTTTTAATTATGACCAGGGGGAAATAACACTCTTACCTTTCTCCAGTATATTTTTTGGCTAGTAAGTTAAATTCTCTAATCTGGGACTGACAAAGTACCAGGAAACACTCTAATTCTAGTTCATAGTGCTCTTCAGTGTGACTTTCTGAATAAGAGGTTAGCATTTCACCATTGAGGATTTTTACAGCAGGTAATATTTTAAGTAGAGAATCCCTATTGAAAACAGGAAAAAAATTAATAATTTTGAAAAGGAGAGTTTATATCTAAAATAACCATATGCCTATTACTTAAATAATATAAATACAGAGTATATCTCTGAAACTTATTGATTTTGTAGAGAAAATTATACTGTTAAATTTTTTAGAAAAAAATTATTGTATCATGTCATGTACAAAGTTTTAGAGATCTTGACACACATTTAACCATTTTCTTCTTTTTTTTCTTTAGAATTTTATTTTATTTATTTTTTTATACAGCATGTTATTAGTTACCCATTTTATACATATGAGTGTATATATGTCAATCCCAGTCTCCCAATTCATCACACCACCACCACCACCCTCACCACTTTCCCCCCTTGGTGTCCACACATTTGATCTCTGCATCTGTGTCTCAATTTCTGCCCTGCAAACTGGTTCATCTCTACCATTTTTCTAGGTTCCACATATATGCGTTAATATACGATATTTGTTTTCCTCTTCCTGACTTACTTCACGCTATATGACAGTCTTTAGATCCATTCCGTCTCTACAAATGACCCAATTTCATTCCTTTTTATGGCTGAGTAATATTCCATTGTATATATGTACCACATCTTCTTTATCCATCCATTTGTCGATGGGCATTTGGGTTGCTTCCATGTCCTGGCTACTGTAAATAGTGCTGCAATGAACAGAGGACTGCATGTGTCTTTTTGAATTACGGTTTTCTCTGGGTATATGCCCAGTAGTGGGATTGCTGGGTCATATGGTAATTCTATTTTTAGTTTTTTAAGGAACCTCCATACTATTCTCCATAGTGGCTGTAACAATTTCCATTCCCACAACAGTGCAAGAGGGTTCCCTTTTCTCCACACCCTCTCCAGCATTTGTTGTTTGTAGATTTTCTGATGATCCCCATTCAAACTGGTGTGAGGTGATTCCTCATTGTAGTTTTGATTTGCATTTCTCTAATAGTTAGTGATGTTGAGCAGCTTTTCATGTGCTTCTTGGCCATCTGTATGTCTTCCTTGGAGAAATGTCTATTTAGGTCTTCAGCCCATTTTTGGATTGGGTTGTTTGCTTTTTCAATATTGAGCTGCATGACCTGTTTATATATTTTGGAGATTCATCCTTTGTCCATTGGTTCATTTGCAAATATTTTCTCCCATTCTGAGGGCTGTCTTTTTGTCTTGTTTATAGTTTCCTTTGCTGTGCAGAAACTGTTAAGTTTCATTAGGTCCCATTTGTTTATTTTTGTTTTTATTTCCATTAATCTAGGAGGTGGATCAAAAAAGATCTTGCTGTGATTTATGTCAAAGAGTGTTCTTCCTAAGTTTTCCTCTAAGAATTTTATAGTGTCCGGACTTACATTTAGGTCTCCAATCAATGTTGAGTTTATTTTTGTGTATGGTGTTAGGGAGTGTTCTAATTCCATTCTTTCACATGTAGCTGTCCAGTTCTCCCAGCACCACTTATTGAAGAGACTGTCTTTTCTCCATTGTATATCCTTGCCTCCTTTGTAATACATTAGTTGACCATACATGCATGGGTTTATCTCTGGGCTTTCTATCTTGTTCCATTGATTGATATTTCTGTTTTTGTGTCAGTACCATATTGTCTTGATTACCGTAGCTTTGTAGTATAGCCTAAAGTCTGGAAGCCTGATTCCTCCAGTTCCGTTTTTTCCCTCAAGACCACTTTGGCTATTCGGTGTCTTTTGTGTCCCTATACAAATTTTAAGATTTTTTGTTCTAGTTCTGTAAAAAATGCCATTGGTAATTTGATAGGGATTGCATTGAATCTGTAGATTGCTTGGGTAGTATAGTCATTTTCACAATATTGATTCTTCCAATACAAGAACATGGTATATCTCTCCATTAGTTTGTATCATCTTTAATTTCATTCATCAGTGTCATATAGTTTTCTGCATACAGGTCTTTTGTCTCCCTAGGTAGGTTTATTCCTAGGTATTTTATTCTTTTTGTTGCAATGGTAAATGGGAGTGTTTCCTTAATTTCTCTTTCAAATTTTTCATCATTAGTGCATAGGAATGCAAGAGATTTCTGTGCTTTAATTTTGTATCCTGCTACTTTACCAAATTCATTGATTAGCTCTAGTAGTTTTCTGGTGGCATTGTTAGGATTCTCTATATATAGTATCATGTCATCTGCAAACAGTGACAGTTTTACTTCTTCTTTTCCAATTTGTATTCCTTTTATTTTTTTCTCTTCTTTGATTGCCGTGGCTAGGACTTCCAAAACTATGTTGAATTATAGTGGTGAGAGTGGACATCCTTGTCTTATTCCCAATCTTAGAGGAAATGCTTTCAGTTTTTTACCATTGAGAATGATGTTTGCTGTGGGTGTGTCATATATGGCCTTTATTATGTTGAGGTAGGTTCCCTCTATGCCCACTTTCTGGAGAGTTTTTATCATAAATGGGTGTTGAATTTTGTCAAGCTTTTTTTTCAGCTATTGAGATGATCATATGGTTTTCTTCTTCAATTTGTTAATATGGTGTATCCCTTTGATTGGTTTTCGTATACTGAAGAATCCTTGCATCCCTGGGATAAATCCCACTTGATCATGGTGTATGATCCTTTTTTTTTTTTTAACATCTTTACTGGAGTATAATTGCTTTACAATGGCGTGTTAGTTTCTGCTTTATAACAAAGTGAATCAGTTATACATATATATATGTTCCCATATCTCTTCCTTCTTGCATCTCCCTCCCTCCCACCCTCCCTATCCCACCCCTAGGTGGTCACAAAGCACCGAGCTGATCTCCCTGTGCTATGCAGCTGCTTCCCACTAGCTATCTATTTTACGTTTGGTAGTGTATATATGTCCATGCCACTCTCTCGCTTTGTCACAGCTTACCCTTCCCCCTCCCCATATCCTCAAGTCCATTCTCTAGGAGGTCTGTGTCTTTATTCCTGTCTTACCCCTAGGTTCTTCATAACATTTTTTTTTCTTAAATTCCCTATATATGTGTTAGCAGATGGTATTTGTCTTTCTCTTTCTGACTTACTTCACTCTGTATGACAGACTCTAGGTCCATCCACCTCATTACAAATAGCTCAATTTCATTTCTTTTTATGGCTCAGTAATATTCCATTGTATATATGGGCCACATCTTCTTTATCCATTCATCCGATGATGGACACTTAGGTTGTTTCCATCTGTGGGCGACTGTAAATAGAGCTGCAGTGAACATTTTGGTACATGACTCTTTTTGAATTATGGTTTTCTCAGGGTATATGCCCAGTAGTGGGATTGCTGGGTCTTATGGTAGTTCTATTTGTAGTTTTTTAAGGAACCTCCATACTGTTCTCCATAATGTGTTGTTGGATTCTCTGCTAATAATCTGTTGAGGATTTTTGAGTGTATATTCATCAGTGATACTGGTCTGTAATTTTCTTTTTTTGTAATATCTTTGTCTGGTTTTGATATCAGGGTGATGATGGCCTCATAGAATGAGTTTGTTGGTGTTTTTCCTCTGCAATTTTTTGGAAGAGTTTGAGAAGAATGGGTGTTAGCTCCTCTCTAAATGTTTGGTAGAAATCACCTGTGAAGCCATCTGGTCCTGGACTTTTGTTGGAAGATTTTTCATCACAGTTTCAATTTCATTATTTGTGATTGGTCTGTTCATATTTTCTATTTCTTCTGCTGCAGTCTTGGAAGGTTATACCTTTCTAAGAATTTGTCCATTTCTTCCAGGTTGTCCATTTTATTGGCATAGAGTTACTTATAGTAGTCTCTTAGGATGCTTTGTATTTCTGAGGTGTCTGTTGTATCTTCTCCTGTTTCATTTCTAATTCTAATGATTTGAGTCCTCTCCTGCTTTTTCTTGATGAGTCTGGCTAATGGTTTATCAATTTTGTTTATCTTCTCAAAGAACCAGCTTTTAGTTTAATTGATCTTTGCTATTATTTTCTTTGTTTCTATTTCATTTATTTCTGCTCTGATCTTTAAGATTTCTTTCCTTCTACTAACTTTGGGTTTTGTTTGTTCTTTTAGCTGTAAGGTTAGATTGTTTATTTGAGATGTTTGCTGTTTCTTGAGGTAGGATTTTATTGCTATAAACTTCCCTCTTAGGACTGCTTATGCTGCATCCCATAGGTTTTGGATCATCGTGGTTTCATTGTCATTTTTTCTAGGTATTTTTTGATTTCTGCTTTGATTTCTTCAGTGATCTCCTGGTTATTTAGTAACGTATTGTTTAGCCTCCATGTGTTTGTGTTTTTTACGTTTTTTTCCCTGTAATTGATTTCTAATCTCATAGTGTTGTGGTCAGAAAAGATGCTTGATATGATTTCCATTTTCTTAAATTTACTGAGGCTTGATTTGTGACCCAAGATGTGATCAATCCTGGAGAATGTTCCGTGCACACTTGAGTAGAAAGTGTAATCTGCTGATTTTGGATGGAATGTCCTATAAATATCAATTAAATCTATCTGGTCTATTGTGCCATTTAAAGCTTGTGTTTCCTTATTAATTTTCTGTTTGGATGATCTGCCCATTGGTGTGAGGTGTTAAAGTCCCCCACTATTATTGTGTTACTGTTGATTTCCTCTTTTATAGCTGTTAGCAGTTGTCTTATGTATTGAGGTGCTCCTATGTTGGGTGCATATATATTTATAATTGTTATAGCTTCTTCTTGGATTGATCCTTTGATCATTATGTAGTGTCCTTCCTTGTCTCTTGTAACATTCTTTATTTTAACATCTATTTTATCTGATATGAGTATTGTTACTCCAGCTTTCTTTTGATTTCCATTTGCATGGAATATCTTTTTCCATCCCCTCACTTTCAGTTTGTAAGTGTCCCTAGGTCTGAATTGGGTCTCTTGTAGACAGCATATATATGGGTCTTGTTTTTGTATTCATTCAGCGAGCCTGTGTCTTTTGGTTGGAGCATTTAATCCACTCACATTTAAGGTAATTATCGATATGTATGTTCCTATGACCATTTTCTTAATTGTTATGGCTTTTTTTTTTTGTGGGTCCTTTTCTTCTCTTGTGTTTCCCACTTAGAGGAGTTCCTTTAGCATTTGTTGTAGACCAAGTTTGGTGGCACTGAATTCTCTTAGCTTTTGCTTGTCTGTAAAGCTTTTGATTTCTCCATTGAATCTGAATGAGATCATTGCCAGGTAGAGTTATCTTGGTTGTAGTTTCTTCCCTTTCACCACTTTAAATATGTCATGCCACTCCCTTCTGGCTTGTAGAGTTTCTGCTGAGAAATCAGCTGTTAACCTTATGGGAGTTCCCTTGTATGTTATTTGTCATTTTTCCTTTGCTGCTTTCAATAATTTTTCTTTGTCTTTAATTTTTCTCAGTTTGATTACTATGTGTCTCAGCATGTTTCTCCTTGGGTTTATCCTGCCTGGGACTCGCTGTGATTCCTGGAGTTGGGTGGCTCTTTCCTTTCCCATGTTAGGGAAGTTTTCGACTATAATCTCTTCTAATATTTTCTCAGGTCCTTTCTCTCTCTCCTCCTTCTGGGACCCCTATAATGTGAATGTTGTTGTGTTTAATGTTGTCCCAGAGGTCTCTTAGGCTGTCTTCATTTCTTTTCATTCTTTTCTCTTTATTCTGTTCCGCAGAAGTGAATTCCACCATTCTGTCTTCCAGGTCACTTATCTATTCTTCTGCCTCAGTTATTCTGCTATTGATTCCTTCTAGTGTAGTTTTCATTTCAGTTATTGTATTGTTCATCTCTGTTTGTTTGTTCTTTAATTCTTCTAGGTCTTTGTTAAACATTTCTTGCATCTTCTCGATCTTTGCCTCCATTCTTTTTCCGAGGTCCTGGATCATCTTCACTCTCATTATTCTGAATTCTTTTTCTGGAAGGTTGCCTATCTCCACTTCATTTAGTTGTTTTTCTGGGGTTTTATCTTGTACCTTAATCTGGTACGTAGACCTCTGCCTTTTCATCTTGTCTATCTTTCTGTGAATGTGGTTTTTCCTAACCATTTTCTTGTAAAACACAAATGGTAAGCAGTTGGAAACTTGGGCTGGGAATAAATAAAAGACTGCATTATGAGAAGAATATTATCAGACACATTCTTTTATTTTACTTTTTTTAAGTTTTTGACTGAGTTGGGTGTTTTTTGCTGCACGCGGGCTTTCTCTAGTTGTGGCAAGCAGTGGCTACTCTTTATTGTGGTGTGTGGGCTTCTGATTGCGGTGGCTTCTTTTGTTTTGAAGCACAGGGTCTAGGTGTGTGGGCTTCAGTAGTTGTGGCACATGAGATCAGCAGTTGTGGCTCATGGGCTCTAGAGCACAGACTCAATAGTTGTGGCTCACGGGCTTAGTTGCTCCACAGCATGTGGGATCTTCCCGGACCAGGGCTCGAAGCTGTGTCCCCTGCATTGGCAGGCAGATTGTTAACCACTGCGCCACCAGGGAAGCCCAGACACACTATTTTAAAAATAAGATAATTAAAATAATTTTACCAAAAGTTGCTGTTTATTTCAGAAATAGGTGTGAATTCTGATTGTTTCTCGGTGAAATACAGTGAGTCGAGGGTTAAACCGAAACAAAAGGGGTGGTGATTACCCCATATTACATGATCTGGAAAATCTAAATTTATGATATTTCTCCTTGAATCTTAATAAGGATTATAATAAGAATCTCCCAGATATGAGCAAAAGTCTTTATCAATTTAAAAGGCCAATGCTATGAAAAACCAGATCAGAAAGCAAGAGTGGTCCACCAGGCCCAGCCACCTCGAAGTACTTCCCAAGCCTTTCACAAGGAGAGTGTGTGGTCTTCTTTTTACAAGGCTATTGATGATCACAGGGGCAAAATAAACTTCTTGAATGAGTAAAACTTCTTACTAAAAAACTAACAATTCCCATGAGGAAAACTACAAATCAGTGACAGAAGATACCAAAGACTAAATAAATGGAAAGATGTCACATGAAAAAAATCTTTGTGGATAAGAAGATTCAATACTGTCAAGAAGTCAGTTTTTCCCCACTTGATCTACAGATAGAACACAATTCCAACTAAAATACCAGCAAGATATTTTGTGGATATCAAGAAATTGATTCTAAAGCTTATACGAAGAGGCAAAACAAGCATATAGCCAACTTAATTTTGAAAGAGAAGAAAAAAGTTGGAAGAATGACACTAGTTGACTTCAAGATTATCTATGAGGCTACAGTAATCAGGATAATGTGGTAATGGCAAAAGAATAGTCAAGTAGATCAATGGAACATAAGAGAGAACCCAGAAATAGACCCACATAATACCGTAAACTGATCTTTGACAAATGAGCAAAAGTAATACAATGGAGAAAAGATAAGTCTTTTCAACTACTGGTGCTAGAACAACTGAACATCGCCATGTACAAAAAAAAAAAGGAATCTAGACATACAGACACAGACCTCTCATCTTTCATAAAAATTAACTCAAAAAGGATCACAGACCTAAAAGCAAAATGTGAAACCCTAAAACTCCTAGAAGAAAAAATAGAAGAAAATCTAGATGACCTTGGGTATGGTGATGACTTTTTATATACAATACAAAATACACATCTAAATTATTAATGAGTTGAATTTCATTAAAATTAAAAATTCCTGCTCCTAGGGACATTGTCAAGTACATGAGATGATAAGTCATACACTGGGAGAAAGTGTTTGCAAAAGACATATCTGATAATTGACTGTTATCCAAAATATGCAAAGAACACTTAAAACTCAATGATAAGAAAATGAATGTCTTGGTTAAAAAATAAGCCAAACTCCTTAAAAGACATCTTACCAAAAGAGATATAAATATGACAAATAAGCATTAATTAATGAATTGCAAATTATAACAACAATGAGATACTACTACCTACCTATTAAAATGTCCACAATCCAAAACACTGATAATGATGTGGGGAAATAGGAATACTCATTAAGTGTTGGTGGTAATGAAAAATGGTAGAGACACTGTGGAAGATAGTTTGGTGGTTTCTTACAAAACTAAACATATTTTTATCATTTGATCTAGCAATCAGGTTCCTTGGTATTTACCCAAATGAACTGAAAATGTATGTCCACACAAAAACCTACCCACACATGTTTATAGCCGTTTTACTGGTATCAGCCAGAACTTGAAAGCAACCAAGATGTCCTTCAGTAGGTAACTGATAAACTGTGATACATCCATACAATGCAATGTTATTTAGCATTAAAAAGAAATGAGCTATCCAGCCATGAACAAACACAGAGGAAACTTAAATGCATATTACTAATTGGAAAAAGCCAATCTGAAAAGGCTGTATGTTGTATGATTCCAACTGTGTTACATTCTGGAAAAAAAGCAAAACTATGGAGACAAAAAGATTAATCGTTGCTAGGGGTTAAAGTAGAGAGAGGGATAAAAAGGCAAAGCGCAGAGGATTTTTAGGGCAGTAAAACGATTCCATATAATACCATACGGTGGATGCATGACATTGCACATTTTTCAAAACCCACAGAATGTAGAACACCAAGAGTGAACTCCTATATAAAACTATGGAATTTGGGTGATAATGATGTGTCAATGTAGGTTCACTGATTGTTAAAAGTGTACTTCTTTGGGGCTTCGCTGGTGGCGCAGTGGTTGAGAGTCCGCCTGCCGATGCAGGGGACACGGGTTCGTGCCCCGGTTCGGGAGGATCCCACCTGCCGCGGAGCGGCTGGGCCCGTGAGCCATGGCAGCTGAGCCTGTGCGTCTGGAGCCTGTGCTCCGCAGCGGGAGAGGCCACAACAGTGAGAGGCCCGCGTACCGCAAAAAAAAAAAAAAAAAAAAAAAAGTGTACTGCTTTGGTGTGGGTATTTACAGTGAGGGGGGCTGTACATGTGTGGGGACCGGGGGTATGTGGGAATTCTCTGTACTTTCTGCTCAATTTTGCTGTTAACCTAAAATTTCTCTAAAAAATAAAATTTATTCATTAAAAAACAAGCAGTTCCTAAACACTAAATGAAGGATGGGAGGGTAAGATTACTAAAATACTAAGAGTTAAGAAGGCAAAGCCCTAACAACAGTTATTCCTTTTACCTAGACTGTATAGTCAGGACTGGTGTATCTATTTATGCAAACACAGTTGTAAAATATAATTTTAATTATTTCTTAATGGAGGAAGTGGTCCAATAAGGCAAAAATGCATAAGGCCAACCAAGATCATAATGCATCCCTGTGTAGAGTTATGATCTTGGTAGCCTTGGTATTAAATAAAATAATCATCAGAGAGGTACAAATACAAATACATTTTGATGAAACAAAATAGAGGAATACCACAGTTTTTCATTTACTGAGGACACAGTTGACTAGCTCTCTACACCCTTCCACCACTCCAGAAATGATGCTTTTTTTTTTTTCTTACAGATATTTAATAAGGAAAGAGAGAAAGGATTAGATTTGGTTCTTCAGGGTAATTATCAGATGTTTTACAATGTTAAGAAGCAGACAAAAGCTTAATGGTTTGCTAATAAAGAGTTAAAGCTATTAAGAAAATTTGAGCCCATATATTTTGAACTTTTTAGGAGGCTTGAAGCTAGAAATGCTTGCCAAATCAAAAACTACCTACCATGTTTACCACAAAGGGTTAAATAAATGGCATATATTGTGTTTCTGCTTAGATTCATTTTAAGATATGGTTTGAAAGCAGGATGTTACATTAAGATAATATCTATTCACCACAGGTGATGAGGTAATCAGAGGTGTTCACCTCAGAGGTAGAATATTAAATATAACATGAAATCTTTAACTGAGGCTCTCATCAAAGCAAGGAAACATTCCACCCTACCAAATAATTTATTACAGTACTAAGGAAGCTACACTGTATTCTAAATCTTTACCAAAATACCCAGTGTCAAGGTTTCTTCAAGACATGGCTGTAATGTCAAAATAACTTATTTATTTATAATTATAAAACGCCAGTATGAAATAATGATTTTTAAGATGCGATAATAAAGGGTATTGAAAGTTAAGACTGCATTGGTGTTCATCCAGCTTAAAAAAGATTCTCTAATTCTATTACTGGTCTTGTTTCTTCAAAGTAAATTTCCTACATTATAGAAGATCAAATAAAATACTTTAATAACTTGATGGAAATAGTTCTTGAGAATAGCCAACAGTTCTAATTCTTTGGGTACCAAGCGAATTTCTACCTGGTACCTTGGTCTCCAGAGTGGACCTGACTAGCAGAAGGAATGAAGTGTGCCAGTGACAGGCTCTAATGTTTGAAAAAGGTATGTCTTATAAGGAAAATTAATAAAGCATATTACCTTATTATAAGTTGGATTTCTTAGCAGTTAGGTAAAGCTGATTTTCTTTTCTTCTAGTGTATAACCATTTCAGTAAGCTTTTGTGTGTACAAAACTTTTTACCAAGATGGTGGACCCACAGTGGTAGTGCAGATGCAGTAACACCTATGAGACACTCTTGAGTGGTCATCTTTCAGGTCTCAGTTTGGCTAAATGAGGAGGTGTCAGCAAAAGGAAGGCAATACTCATGTTGCTAACATGAGAACCTCAGGGTCCAACACATCTATCCCTTGTGTTAGTCACTCTCAAAATTCATTGAGATGAGAATTCAAGCTAGATCCCTATGTGTGCCTCCAGCCCTGAAGGGTAGTGTTTCTGAAAGGACTGTCCTTGAACTACTGTATCAGTGGTACTTGGGGTGCTTTTTAAAATGCAGAGTCTTCAGCTACACATAGACCTCTACTGGCAGGTTCAGGGGAATCTGTATTTTTAAAACATAGTCTTTCTTGTGCACCTTAAAGAGTAAAACCACTACATTGGGAAGAAAATAGACCTCAGCCCATTATGCTAAAATCAGAGATGATCGGGTTTAAAGTAAAAAAAAAAAAAAAAAAAACAAAAATAATTCTTAAAGAAACTCTGAAATTCAAATCATTTGCAAATTGTCCTAAATTTTAAAAAAGGCTTGCATGGAAACTTATACCATAGTCTATATATCAATGATATCAGAAGAATTTGCTAAAATAAGGGATACTGTGGTCCTGGGCAGTTACATTCCAATGATATGTCACTGATTAACATTGCCATTGGTTTTATATAAATGCTGTGAACTTTTTAAAGAAAACTATTCCTGTAACTCTAAAATTAGAGAGTACATACCAAATAAATAAAGAAATAGCTTTCTACTCAGAAATAATTGATGGTTGGAATAAAGAGCCATTTTAACCAAATAATCTAATATAATCCCAGAGGCAAAAATATAAGAATTTGCTTTATCAGATTAAGGAACAGATCAATATTTTACCACAAACATTTTACCTAGTAAAAAAAGGCTTATGCTCCAGACAACCAAGTAATGAAAAATAATTTCAAAGGTAATACAGGACATTAGAGTTCTTTCTAGGTGTTGCAACTGGCATCATGTGGAAGCTGTTGAGATGTTAATTGACACGGATCAGCAAAATGATAGTTTTATCATCAAATGCTATATTTTTGACATGGTTATTGATACAGATATCATCAAGTATAATATTTTAGCTACACACAATAATTCTAGAGAATGTGGGTCAACAGTGCTTGAATTTTTACATTTGGAATATTTTGATATTACATTCATCACCTTTACGTTAAAAGTTCCCAGTTTATTTTAGTCACAATATTTTGAACTTCTTTGGATGTAAAAATTTAGTTTGCTTGGATCTTCAAGAATACGACAGTGTCTTCAAATTTGTGAATCACATAATAAATATCCAGGTTGGAGTTGGTGTTTTATTTAAACATTTTTTTCTTAAGTCTTTTTTTTAAGGAACAATAGTCAAATTTGTATAAGTTAGTAGTGCATGAATTGGCCTTAAATTCAAATGCAGCCTTATAAAGAGCCTATGATAAATATATTAGAAAGCACTGTAACAAGTTGATTCATGTTCAGAATGAAGTATAAGGACACTGTGAGATCTCAGCCTTAGTTTTTCCAGCTGGGCTCCTCCTAGTCAAGGGCTGAATCAATATTTCATTTAGTGAAAACTTCCTGGTGAATATTCTGTCACTTAAGAAGCTCTATTAATCATTAATGAATGAAACACATTCCCAAAGGAAATTCCAAACTGAGTCTGTGGATTAAGTTTTAAAAAGAGATTTCTTTTAGTACATCAGTTTTGTTCGTGTTATCACTGGCTAGACATGAAAGTAAGAAGCCAATTGGGAAAATCTATAACTAATCCCTTCGTTGGTATCAAGGGGTTATGTAAAGTTCATTGGAACATACTGGTTAAAGTCTGAGTTGATCCTTTCATTAACAAATCCATATTTTATAGATTACTAGATTTTAACCTCTTTAGATAAATGAATTTCTTCTTAAAATTATGAAAGCTGCATTAGAGCAACTGATCTAAGTGAAATTTGATAGGTAAAATTTTCAAGTTGCTATTAGTCTAGTCCATAAAAGTTAACTTACACATAGAAATTGTAATAGCTAAATAATTGTATATATAAATACTACCTATTCTCTTTCAGTATTGATTATTTCCAATTAAATATTTTCTTTAAAACTATAAAGTATATATACTTAGTAAGTGTAATAAAATGTGAATGTTTATCTTTATATATGTATTACAGTGTTATATCAATAGATTTTACAAGAAGCACATTTTATTCAATAAAATAGTGCTTATGCTTTCTACAAACAAAATAAAGAAAAATAAATAAATTGAAAGGTTACTCAGGACATAGGTTTGTTTCTAGTTGTTGCAACTTGCAACATGGCAGTTGTTCAGATGGTAACTGATACCAGATCAGCAAAAGAATTCATGTCCTATTTGCCCAACACCTAATAGAAAAACCATTGCCCCCCAAAGAACTTGCTCTGAATAATGGGCACAGCTGCTATTTTTATTTGTCACTGTATGCCAACTATATAACTTGTTCTATAGAATTACTTGGGAAACTCTCTAGAAACAACCCATCAGACATTTTCATTATAAATAATATCACCTGCTAAGCAGTCTTTCAGACATGATTACACTCTTCTTTTTGTATGGGAAATTTCACTCTAAGATCTGGTTCCTAGAAATGAGGACCCAAAACTTGGGGGATTAGTGCTTTAAATCTCAATGTAAGAGAAGCACAGCCCTAGAATGTGAGCTAGTGCATCTGGATGGGGACCTTGACTGCTTCTATTCCAGAAAAGGGAGTCCTTCACCAAGCTGGTAAGAGGTCTAGAAACATATCTAGGTGGCCTTTTCACATATGCACACAAAATCCTTAAATAGTTTTAATTTCTGATCACTTTATGATTTGACATTAACTAATAGTTGACATTTCCTATAATAACTTGTCCTAAGATCAGCTTCTCAGGAAACTTGGAGAATGTGATAAATACTATGGTTCCCTAGGAGTCTGAGGACTCCAATTTTAGAACTGCAGATACTGATAATTACTGCAAATCAACAATAATATAAATTTTCAATTTATAGAAAATAACATTTTCAATCACTAAATTAAAATTGAATAAATTCAATAGAAAAATTAGAGGGGCTGAAACATGTATTTTTTCAAGCTTTTACACATTATAATGTAATTAAATTCAGTAATGTATTCCTCCAACAAATAATTTTGGGTGTCTACAAGGCATACAAGGACTCTAAACTATAAGGATCTGTACAATAATCTGGGGTCACTTCTACTACTTAATTTTAGCCATTTTTTAATGCTTGGATTTTCATTTAATTTGGCTACTTTCCCCTAATCTCTTGTCACTTTTCTACTAAAAACAAGCTTCCCCAAATACTATTTTCATTTTCATACAACTATTCAAAATTTCTCTATAGCTCCTTAAAAATAATGGCTAGCATTATCAAGTATGCTTTCTGACAGGCACTACTGTAAAGTGCTGTCATGTGGTAACATATTTATTCCTCATAGAGACTCTTGGTATGTTCAGTAAATACTCTGTAAAATGAGAATGATAATTACAGAACTTAACTCAGCTGCTGTGAAATGAAGGAATATATATAGGTACTTAGCCCACTCTCTGACACACTGTAAGCATAAGTACTTGATTTCTTACTTCTTTCCAATGGTATTCCCACTATACCCACTTTACTTGAATAGACTGGCCTTCTAACAGAGCCTAACTTCACCTTTCACATTCCCTCCTTTTTTGGATATTTCCTCCATCAGAAGGGCTTTCTTTTCTTTTAATTTGGTTTTCCTTTTTTTTTTAAATTTAATTTTATTTATTTAGTTTTTGGCCATATCGTGCAGCATGTGGGATTTGGTTTCCCAACAAGGGATTGAACCTGTGCCCCCTGCATTGAGAGAGCAGAGTCTTAACCACTGGACCACCAGGGAAGCCCCTGATTTTCAGTCTTACCAAACTTTTGAGGTTTAACTCAAAGTTTGCCTCTTCAGCGCAGGCAGTTTTCCCTGGTCACATTAAATTAAGATAATATTTCCAAATTTCTAAAGCATATCTCTTGCCTACAATAATCATCTGACATTTATATTTTATTAGGTACTAAAATCTAATAGTTAAGAGCACAGATTCTGGAGCTAGACTGCATGGATTTGAATCCTGGGTCTTTGACTTGCTAGCTGTGTGAAACTGGGTAGGCTACTTAGCCTTTTGGGAACTCAGTTTTCTTAAGTATAAAATGGGGACACTAGGTTGCTATTTCATCGGCATATTGTGAGGATTAAATGAGAATGATGAGAACGATGTTGGGCACAAAGTCAATGCTGTTTCAGTGTTTGTTACCATTAGTTTTCATGGTTATCATTTTTGTATACATTTTCTATCCCTAACAAGATTATAAAAATGACTTGCAATCATGGGTTACATTGAATTTCCCTTAAAATGTCTAACATGTTAGGACACAGGTTGCATATAGCAGGCATACACTAAATACTTGGTGATTGAATAAGAACCCATATATAGTCTGGTAGGCCTAGTAATAGAAAATAATAGATTTTTGTGTGCTTACCGTGTTCTAGGAATTGTTATCAACAAGATATGTGCATTATCCCATTCAAGTCTAATGGCTATACCATAAGATAGGTACCATTTTTATCCTCATTTTACTAATGAAGATTCAGAGACACAGAAAAGTTAAGTTACTTGCCCAGGATCACAAAACACGGGGCAGGAGGAAGATGTCCTTGTTTAAAAACACAATGATTTCCAAACTTTAGTGCACACTGAATCACACAAAGGGCTTGATAAAACACAGATTACTGGGGATCATCTGCTATCTTCTGATTCAGTGGATCTGGACAGTGTTCAAGATTTTGCATTTCTAACAGGTTTCCAAGTGACGACGAAGCTGCTGGTCTGGGGGATACACCTTTAAGAACCACTGCACTGGGTTATACTCTTTCCTCCATGCTATACAGCTTAAATTGCACTTAGAAACAGATGTTTCTAAATTAGAAGTTGACAGGTTCTGTTCTAAAACATGTGGAAACATACCACGTTTCCCTAAAAAACACTGTAACATTAGAAATTTATGTGGAAACTGAGCTTTAAAGAAAAAAGAAAGAAAAATAGATTTTCTGGCAAAAAGATAATAACTCCTCTGTGATACTCATCAATGAGTAGCAAATCACACAGGTGTTTGACTTGGTGTAAAAATGCTACTGTTTTCTTAACTAAACGTCAATTAACAAATTCAAGAAACCAATACATCTAGAAAGAGAATGTCACAGGTTTGCAGTGACCTTAGACAAGGGAGGGAACAGCGACTACTCCCTAGACTCTCTTATCTTTTTCTACAGGTAGATTAAGTCAGGTAAAGGAATTTTCAACATAATCAGATCATTGGTTCTTCTGTAAGATATCTTATATTCCTCGGAAGTACTCAGAAAAACAAGGATCTTCCTGGCTATGGCCACACATCACAGGGAAACCAAATCAGGGGAAAGAGTCAACTGTTTCTGCCCTAGGACTGGATGTCACAACAACCTTTTATTCAGTTATTCATTTCTCCCTATCTATATTGTATTCATAAATTATTTTTACTACCTGGTCAAATTGATAAGACTTTCTGACTTGATCCAAACTTAAGATCCTGAAATAGATTTTCCTACCTGAATTTTAGTAAATGGTTGCCTTTCCCTACACTTAGCATGCCAAACACACCTTGAGAAATTAGGCTACAAGCCCTGTCCATTTTGGCTTGTTCTGCCTTGATGTATCTATGACCTGATATGATACAAATGTCAAATGTACAATAAATCATATTAAACCATCTAACAACTGCATGCTGCTGGACATAAAAAGAGATAAGAGTTCAGGCCATAAACATCACCAGTACTAGAAAATTCCAAAGTGGATATATGCAAAGTTTTTCAGTATACTGGGATTTAATTCACCTAGACCTGGTAAATGAGTCTGAGGATGTGTGAGAGAAAAATCACTTAAAGCCAAGGGAAAGAACAAGTGGGAAGCAAAAGGCAGAAAAATTACAGGAACTCACATGAGGATGGGAATAATTCTCATCAGCCAAAGTTGAAAGGATACATATAAGAGACATTGGGCAGAATGCTCAGAAAGTTGGTACCATAGTAGTGGGGCTAAATTAGCACTAGTCTGAAGATTTCTTTGAGACTTCCCTAACAGAACTTAAAAGGAAGTTTTGAAAGTATCCCACTAATTCCAAGTAATGTAGCTGCTGCACGTGAGAAGCAAAATATATGTTATTTAAAGAAAAAAAAAAAACAAAATTAAGAAATCAACAAGTATAAAATTTTAAATGTCCAGACAACAACCAAAATTGACTGGGCATGCAAAAAGTAGGAAAATATGACCCAGAATCATAAAAAAAAAAAATCAATAAAAATAGACCTCAAAATGATAGAGATGATGAAATTAACAGACAAGGGTGTTAAAACAGCTATTATAAATATTATCCATATGTTCAAGGTGATTCAGGAATATATGACCATGATTAGGAGAGAAATTGTAAATGTTAAAAAATAAAGGAAACGTCTCGAAATGAAAATCATAATATCTGATCTGAACTGAAAAACAGTCTAGATGGGATTAAACAGCACAGGAGCTATACAGGAAGAAAATATCAGAGAATTTGAAGACATAGCAATAACCAGTAAGACTGAAATACAGGCAGAAAAAAAGTATAATAAATATAAGAACAGAGCAATAGAGACTTCTGGGATATATCAAGTGGTCTAATACTGATGAAGTTAGAGTCCTAGTAGGATAAGATAGAACAAAATATTTGAAAATTACTAGCCAACAATTTTCAAAATTTTATGGAAACTATAAATTCACTGTATCTGAGAAGTTCAGTAAATCCTAAACCTGGATGGACCTAGAGATTATCATATTAAGTGAAGTAAGTCAGACAGAGAAAGACAAATATCACATGATATCACTTATATGTGGAATAAAAAAATGATACAAATGAACTTATTTACAACACAGAAATAGACTCACAGACATAGAAGACAAACTTATGGTTCCCAAAGAAGAAAGACAAGGGGGAGATATAAATGAGGAGTTTGGGATAAATAGGTACACACTACTATGTATAAAGTAGATAAACATTAAGGACTTACTGTATAAGAAAGGGAACTATATTCAATAACTTGTAATAACCCATAATAGAAAAACATCTGAAAAGAATACTCATACTCACACATAACTGAATCATTCTGCTGTACACCTGCAACTAACACAACATGGTAAATCAACTATACATTAAATAAAAAAAACTTAAGCCAATAAAAAAAAAATCCTAAGCAGAGTAAATTTATATAAAAGCAACCAAATCACATTATAATCAAATTGCTGAAGACCACTGATGAAGAGAAAACCTTAAAAGTACTCAGAGACAGAGGAATGAAGACATGAATGTTCACAGACTTCTCATCAGAAACAGTGAGAGTAATAAGACAGTGGAGAGACATTTTTAACAATTGGAAGAGGGGACTGACCACCCAGGGGCATAAGGTAATTTTTCAAGGTGATAAAAATATTCAATAACTTGATTGTGGTGGTTTTTACACAATATTCATACTCATAAACTGATATTCAAAATTGATAAATTTTATTATATGTAAATTACTTCAAAAAAATGTGATTATACAAAAGATGAAGCTTAACTTGGGGAAAATGGTGTTAGCATAATTTCAGAGTTTCAGATTAGAGAATTTTTTTAAAAAGAAAATTCATTAAAAAAAAAATCACAGAGCAGAAGCAAGAAGAATTACAATCCTGCAGCCTGTGGAACAAAAACCAGATTCACAGAAAGACAGACAAGATGAAAAGGCAGAGGGCTATATACCAGATGAAGGAACAAGATAAAACCCCAGAAAAACAACTAAATGAAGTGAAGATAGGCAACCTTCCAGAAAAAGAATTCAGAATAATGAGAGTGAAGATGATCCAGGAACTCAGAAAAAGAATGGAGGCAAAGATCGAGAAGACGCAAGAATGTTTAACAAAGACCTAGAAGATTTAAAGAACAAACAAACAGAGATGAACAATAAAATAACTGAAATAAACTACACTAGAAGGAATCAATAGCAGAATAACTGAGGCAGAAGAACGGATAAGTGACCTGGAAGACAGAATGGTGGAATTCACTGCTGCGGAAGAAAATAAAGAAAAAAGAATGAAAAGAAATGAAGACAGACTAAGAGACCTCTGGGACAACATTAAACGCAACAACATTCGCATTATATGGGTCCCAGAAGGAGAAGAGGGAGAGAAAGGACCTGAGAAAATATTAGAAGAGATTATAGTCGAAAACTTCCCTAACATGGGAAAGGAAATAGCTACCCAGTCAAGGAAGTGCAGAGAGTCCCATACAGGATAAACCCATGGAGAAACACTCCAAGACACATAGTAATCAAATTGGCAAAAATTAAAGAAAAAGAAAAATTATTTAAAGCAGCAAGGGAAAAACGACAAATAACATACAAGGGAACTCCCATAAGGTTAACAGCTGATTTCTCAGCAGAAACTCTACAAGCCAGAAGGGAGTGGCATGATATATCTAAAGTGATGAAAGGGAAGAACCTACCACCAAGATTACTCTACCCGGCAAGGATCTCATTCAGATACGATAGAGAAATCAAAAGTTTTACAGACAAGCAAAAGCTAAAAGAATTCAGCACCACCAAACCAGCTCTACAGCAAATGCTAAAGGAACCCCTCTAAGTGGGAAACACAAGAGAAGAAAAGGACCTACAGAAACAAACTCAAAACAATAAAGAAAATGGTCATAGGAACATACATATTGATAATTACCTTAAACGGGAATGGATTAAATGCTCCAACCAAAAGACACAGGCTCGCTAAATGGATACAAAAACAAGACCCATATATATGCTGTCTACAAGAGACCCACTTCAGACCTAGGGATACATACAGAGTGACAGTGAGGGGATGGAAAAAGATATTCCATGCAAATGGAAATCAAAAGAAAGCTGGAGTAGCAATACTCATGTCAGGTAAAATGGACTTTAAAATAAAGAATGTTAAAAGAGACAAGGAAGGACACAACATAATGATTAAGGGATCAATCCAAGAAGAAGCTATAACAATTACAAATATATATGCACCCAACATAGGAGCACCTCAATACATAAGGCAACTGCTACCAGCTATAAAAGAGAAAATCAACAGTAACACAATAATAATGGGGGACTTTAACACCTCAATTACACCAATGGGGAGATCATCCAAACAGAAAATTAATAAGGAAACAAAAGCTTTAAATGATACAATAGATAAGACAGATTTAATTGATATTTAGAGGACATTTCATCCAAAAACAGCAGATTACACTTTCTTCTCAAGTGTGCATGGAACATTCTCCAGGATAGATCACATCTTGGGTCACAAATCAAGCCTCAGTACATTTAAGAAAACTGAAATCATATCAAGTATCTTTTCTGATTACAACACTATGAGAATAGAAGTCAACTGCAGGGAAAAAAAAGTAAAAAACACATGGAGGCTAAACAATACATTACTAAATAACCAAGAGATCACTGAAGAAATCAAAGCGGAAATTTAAAAATACATAGAGACAAATTACAAGGAAAACACGATGATCCAAAACATATGGGATGAGGCAAAAGCAGTTCTAAGAGGGAAGTTTATGGCAATACAATCCTACCTCAAGAAACAACAAATATCTCAAATAAACAACCTAACCTTACACCTAAAGGAAATAGAGAAAAAAGAACAAACAAAACGCAAAGTTAGTAGAAGGAAAGAAATCATAAAGATCAGAGCAGAAATAAATGAAATAGAAACAAAGAAGACAATAGCAAAAATCAATAAAACTAAACGCTGGTTCTTTGAGAAGATAAACAATAATTGATAAACCATTAGCCAGACTCATGAAGAAAAAGAGGGAGAGGACTCAAATCAATAAAATTAGAAATGAAAAAGGAGAAGTTACAACAGATACCACAGAAATACAAAGCATCCTAAGAGACTACTACAAGTTACTCTATGCCAATAAAATGGACAACCTGGAAGAAATGGACAAATTCTTAGAAAGGTATAACCTTCCAAGACTGAACCAGGAAGAAATAGAAAATATGAACAGACTAATCACAAGTAATGAAATTGAAACTGTGATTAAAAATCTTCCAAGAAACAACACTCCAGGACCACATGGCTTCACAGGTGAATTCTATCAAACATTTAGAGAAGAGCTAACACCCATCCTTCTCAAACTCTTCCAAAAAACTGCAGAGGAAGGAACACTCCCAAACTCATTCTATGAGGCCACCATCACACTGATACCAAAACCAGACAAAGATACTACATAAAAGAAAATTACAGACCAATATCACTGATGAATATACATGTAAAAATGTAAAAAAAAAAAAAAAAATCCAACAACACATTAGAAGGACCATACAACATGATCAAGTGGGATTTATCTCAGGGATGCAAGGATTCTTCAGTATACACAAATCAATCAATGTGAAACACCATATTAACAAATTGAAGAAGAAAAATCATATGATTATCTCAATAGATGCAGAAAAAGCTTTTGACAAAATTCAACACCCATTTATGATAAAAACTCTCCAGAAAGTGGGCATAGAGGGAACCTACCTCAACATAATAAAGGCCATATACAACAAAACCACAGCAAACATCATTCTCAATGGTGAAAAACTGAAGGCATTTCCTCTAAGATCAGGAACAAGACAAGGATTTTCACTCTCACCACTATAATTCAACATAGTTTTGGAAGTCCTAGCCATGGCAATCAAAGAAGAGAAAGAAATAAAAGGAATACAAACTGGAAAAGAAGAAGTAAAACTGTCAGTCTTTGCAGACGACATGATACTATATATAGAGAATCCTAACGATGCCACCAGAAAACCACTAGAGCTAATCAATGAATTTGGTAAAGTAGCAGGATACAAAATTCATGCACAGAAATCTCTTGCATTCCTATACACTAATGATGAAAAATCTGAAAGAGAAATTAAGGAAACACTCCCATTTACTGTTGCAACAAAAAGAAATAAAATACCTAGGAATAAACCTACTTAGGGAGACAAAAGACCTGTATGCAGAAAACTATAAGACACTGATGAAAGAAATTATAGATGATACAAACAGATGGAGACATATACCATGTTCTTGGATTGGAAGATTCAATATTGTGAAAATGACTGACTCCACCAACCTAAGCAATCTACAGATTCAATGCAATCCCTACCAAATTACCAATGGCATTTTTTACAGAATTAGAACAAAAAATCTTAAAATTTGTATGGAGACACAAAAGACCCCGAATAGCCAAAGCGGTCTTGAGGGAAAAAAACCGGATCTGGAGTAATCAGACTCCCTGACTTCAGACTATACTACAAAGCTACAGTAATCGAGACAATATGGTACTGACACAAAAACAGAAATATAGATCAATGGAATAGCATAGAAAGCCCAGATATAAACCCACGTACCTATGGTCAACTAATCTATGACAAAGAAGGCAAGGGTATACAATGGAGAAAAGACAGTCTCTTCAATAAGTGGTGCTGGGAAAAATGGATAGCTACATGGAAAAGAATAGAATTAGAACACTCTCTAACACCATACACAAAAATAAACTCAACATTGATTAGAGACCTAAATGTAAGACCGGACACTATTAAACTCTTACAGGAAAACACAGGAAGAACACTCTTTGACATAAATCACAGCAAGATCTTTTCTGATCCACCTCCTAGATTAATGGAAATAAAAACAAAAATAAACAAATGGGACCTAATGAAACTTAAAAGCTTTTGCACAGCAAAGGAAACCATAAACAAGACAAAAAGACAGCCCTCAGAATGGGAGAAAATATTCGCAAACGAATCAACGGACAAAGGATTAATCTCCAAAATATATAAACAGCTCAAGCAGGTTGATATTAAAAAAGCAAACAACCCAATCCAAAAATGGGCAGAAGACCTAAATAGACATTTCTCCAAAGAAGACATACAGATGGCCAAGAAACACATGAAAAGCTGCTCAACATCACTAATTATTAGAGAAATGCAAATCAAAACTGCAATGAGGAATCACCTCACACCAGTTTGAATGGGGATCATCAGAAAATCTACAAACAACAAACGCTGGAGAGGGTGTGGAGAAAAGGGAACCCTCTTGCACTGTTGTGGGAATGGAAATTGATACAGCTACTATGGAGAACAGTATGGAGGTTCCTTAAAAAACTAAAAATAGAATTACCATATGACCCAGCGATCCCACTACTGGGCATATACCCAGAGAAAACCGTAATTCAAAAAGACACATGCACCCTTATGTTCATTGCAGCACTATTTACAATAGCCAGGACATGGAAACAACCTAAATGCCCATCGAAAGATGAATGGATAAAGAAGATGTGGTACATATATACGATGGAGTATTACTCAGCCATAAAAAGGAATGAAATTGAGTCATTTGTAGAGACATGGATGGATCTAGAGACTGTCATACAGAGTGAAGTAAGTCAAAAGAGAAAAACAAGTATCGTATATCAACGCATGTATGTGGAACCTAGAAAAATGGTACAGATGAACTGGTTTGAAGGGCAGAAATGGAGACACAGATGCAGAGAACAAACGTATGGACACCAAGGGGGGGAAGTGGCGGGGGGGCAGGGGTGGTGGTGGGATGAATTGGGAGTTTGGGGTTGACATGTATACACTGATGTGTATAAAATTGATGACTAATAAGAACCTGCTGTAGAAAAAAAAAATTAAATTAAAAAAAAAAATCAAGTGACTTCCCTGGTGGCTCAGTGGGTAAGAATCCACCGGCTAATGCAAGGGACACGGGTTCGATCCTTGGTCCGGGAAGATCCCACATGCCATGGAGCAACTAAGCCCATGTGCCACAACTACTGAGCCCATGCACCACAACTACTGAATCCCGCGCACCTAGAGCCCATGCTCCGCAACAAGAGAAACCACTGCAAGGAGAAGTCCGCGCACTGCAACAAACAGTAGTCCCCGCTTGCCTCAACTAAAGAAAGCCCACATGCAGCAATGAAGACCCAATGCAGCCAAAAATAAATAAAATTAAATTTTTTAAAAAAAAGCTTTAAAAAAATCACAAAAATTTTTTTTCTTTTACATCTAGGTACTGCAATATTCAAAATAGAGGCATGAATTCATATATACTTATAACACATACTTTAACAGACACCAACTTTCTCTGTTAAGAAAATAAAACAAAATCAAATGGCTGCTGAGCCTGCACGTCCGGAGCCTGTGCTCCACAACGGGAGAGGCCACAACAGTGAGAGGCCCGCGTACCGCAAAAAAAAAAAAAAAAAAAAAAAAAAAAAAAAGTAATTTCCAGCAAATGTCTTTTCTATAAACACAAAACCTAAGTTGACATCATACTAAAAGTGTCACATAATCCATGGTATGGATCAAAAGTATCATTTCAAATTTGCATTACTTCGTACATGTACAAAAATTATTTTAGGTAGAAGATATTTTTTAAAGTATTTTTACAAAACTGTTTTGTTTTGAATATCTTTTAAATTATTTTTTATTAACTTTTCCCAAGTAATTAGTATACACAGAACAATTTTCATGGAACTGTGTTCTCTGCAACTATAATAAAGTATGTACATAGGGTGCAACATTGTTTCTTTACCTCCAGTTTATTTCTTGAAGAAGTGGGTTTCCAGTGAGAGACAATTCATGGAGAGAAAAGCATGCATCAAACCACCTTAGGGCACTTGTAAGATCTATAGAAAATAAACAATAAAAATTATTATGAAAGTTATCACAGATAAAGAAAAATAATCATAAATCAATGACCATTTTATTTATGGGTTAGCTATTAAAGAAAGAAAACAAAAAAATATTTATTTTGCAGAATATGATATGCTTTTAAAAGGAGACCATATTAAGAACATAGACTCTGCTATCAAAATACATATTTCTACCATTTAGCCACTGTGTGAATTTATGCAAATCATACAACTGCTTGATGATTCAGGTTCATCTCTATCTCATAGGGTGAGGATTAAATGAGATAATGTATGTAAAGGGCTTAGAGCAGTTTGCCCCAAATTGCAAACACAAAATCTAAAAAAGTAAAATCAAAAGTAATAGGATAGTGGTAAAATTGAACATATGCCTAAACAGAATTATATTTATAGTTTCAAAAGTAAAAATAGTAGGTCAGTCTAGGATACATTAAGAGTAATTTATACCAGAATTACTCTCCCACAGAAAACAATCATAAAACTGAGCAATAAACATGAAGCACCTGTTTTTAAGCCTCACTCAGAGAAAAGGGAAACACACATGGTGAGCTGACAATCACAATGGTTTTCTGCCTAAATGCATTTTACCTTAGAGCAAGAAAGTGGAAACCAAGCAAAGAGGCTGTTTTGCTGAGTGAGGAGGCAAAGTTTAGATGTGAAGCTGGAATTTATGGTGAAAAGTTCTGAGAAGAAGCTGTGTGTGCATATGCTCGGGGGAGGAAATTGGGGGAAGAAGTCTATGTGAGGATTTGCCGCAGGTCCTTGGAGTGCTAGGAGTTACAGGCAGGGCAACACTCTGAAAAACCTAGCAGAGATAACCTGCTATCAGGCTAACAGCCGAATGATGACATTATAGTTCATGCAGCAGTGAAAGACATTGGAATTTCAGCCCCGTCATATGAGACTCAACTGAATAGCTCAGAGATTCAGCTAAAATCCAGAAAGAACATGCATTAGGAGTGAAGACAATGCCCTGGGGTAGGGGCATGCACTGAGAGGTGAAAACTAAAATGACTTGTCCTAGAAGGGAATGAAATTAAGGCTGACATCAACAAAATTATCCACCAATACTTTAACTGCCTGCCAGAATTACACTTAATACCCTTTAAAAGGAAGACAACAACAGCCAGACTCAGCAAACTGTACTACGAACAATGTTCAACATACAGTTAAAAATTATTGGACATAAAAAGAAATAGGAAAATATGACATCATTAAGAGAAAATCAGTTAATAGGGACACATCCCAACATAGGCAAAATGTAAATCAATTTTTTGACAAAGACATCAAAGTCATTCAATGATGAAAATAGTTCGTTCAACAAATGTTGCTGGAACAGTTAACTAAATATCCATATTAAAAATTGAACTCATCCTCTACTTCAAACCTTTCATAAAAAATAATTTGAGGTGGATCACAGACCTAAAAGTAAAAACTTAAAGTATAAGACTTCTTACTTTCTTACAAGAAAGTAAGAAAGCATAGAAAATCATCTCAATCTGGAGGTAGAAAAATATTACAAAGGACACAGAGAGCAAAAACTATTAAAAATAATAAAGTTTCACCAAAATTGAAAACTTCTGCTCATCTAAAGATATCATCAACAAAATTAATAGGTAAAAGAGGGACTGTGAGAAACATCCACAAAACATGTCTGACAAAGAATTTCACCCAGAATATATAAAGAATTTATTGAAATCAATAAAAGGCAAATAACCAAATTTTTTAAATGGTAAGACACATGAATAGACACAAAAGAATATACAGAAATCATCAATAAATACATGCAAAGAGGTTCAATATCATTTTCCATCAGGGAAATGCAAACTAAAACCATAATGAGATAACACAACGAAATACTAAAAACGCTGTTAAGAATGGAGCAATTGGAACTCTTACACATCACTAGCGGGGAAATAAAATGTTACAACTATTTGGAAAACAGTTTTAACAGTTTCTTATAAAGTTAAACATGCACCTACTCTATTATCCAGTAATTACACTCTAAACATTTACCCAAAGGAACTGAAAACATGTGTTTACAAAAATATTTGTACAAGAATTTCCATAGGAACTTTGTAATCACAGTAGCCTCAAACAGGAAAAAATTAAAATATCAATAAACAGGATAATGGACAAAGTGTAATATATTTATACAAAGGACTACACTTCAGAAAAAAAAGACTACCTTTACAAACAACTGAACAACTGATGTGGTGGAATGTCACATGAATGCCAAGCAAATACTATTTGATCTCATTAATACAAAGTTGTACAACAGTCAAATTTAACCTATGGTGACAAATTTAGAACTGTGATTGTCTCTATGAGGGGACTGGCTGAAAATGGAGATGGGGAAATTTGGGGGGAGGGACTGTTTAACCAAATCAATTCATCATTCTTTAATTTAATAAACTTTTAATGGATGTCTGGTTAGGAGTCAACAACTTACACAAGTTTGTTTACTTATCTTCATTAGGCTATTCATTTCATAGGTAAAAGATATATGAATTTTAAATAAGAATATAATTCTGACATTTTCCCAGGTTTCCCAGAAAGATATGGAAGTAATATGATTTTAAAAGTGGAGAGAAATTTTTAATTAAATTATTTCACCACACATTTGAAGGAGTTTAGAATACACGGCACCTCAGTACGCCATTCTGGCATTTTGACTATTTTGAGTTAAAGGCACTTAAAAAAGAGCAGATGCAAGGGCCCTCTGACCTTCCTTCTTTTTCTTCAAAGCAGGAGATTAAATTCCTATGTGAAAGATATTCAACCTATACCAGAAGCAAAGGGACATTCTTATCACAAGGACAGGAAGTCCAGGCCAAGAGATATGTATACAAACAAACCTGTTAAACTAGCCTTTGTTTCCTAGTCACTTTTCCATCCAATTAACTACCTTAGCCCAAGCCCCTCTGCCTCATCACATTTTCACAATTTACTACTCTTTGTCCAGCTCACTATGTAAGTTCAACTCTGATTGCTTCTTGGGGTCTTTATTTTCTTGTGAGAACTCCCATGTACATGTTAAAAAAAAAAAAAAATTATAACTTGTATTCTCTTTTTCTGTTTATCTGACTTACATCAGTTTAATTCTCAGGCTTAGCCTGAGAAGGTAGAGGAAATTTTTCCTCCTCTACACCATTTTGTATAGATATGTTATTTGTAAATGCCATTAACTCATCTACCCAAAACAACGCCTTACCATACTTGGAACAGAAACTCAAAAGCCTATTATTTAAAAAACAATTATATATTACTATAAACTTACCAGAAAGACAATTGTTGCTGACATCTAGTTTTTCCAAAGAAACAAAATGAAAAAGTGGTATGATTTTTGTCAAGCTGAAAACCAAAATGGAATTTATAAAAATTTTAAATTGGAATGTTCTTAATATTATTGATGTAAATATATATTTATATAACACAATTATATAATGTTATAAATTATAAATTTGGAAGAAATGTATAACTATATACAATTGCATTTTCACAATAGAATACAATAATATAATCTTTACTAACAATACTTATTAAAAATGCAGTAATTATAAGATTTTAAGTATTTATTCTATAATGAAAGATTTATTTCTAAAGAGAAGTTATCATGGAATTGCTAGTATCAATCATAATTATCATGAAGCTTAATGTGTACTTGGTACTTAAATAAAAATAAATGGGTTTTTTGTTGTTATTGTTGTATCTTTGCATATGGCCAAATTTACACAGAATTCATATTTTCTATGTATTTTTTTTCTGGCTCAAACATTTAACAAACCATTAAGAGGTAAAAACATAAAAAATATGTATTTTTACTTTTTAACAATATAACTTTAATTAGAGTCACTAGTTTTGTTTCTAATTTAAAGAAGGTTTCATTTACTAGATTAAAAGTATTATAAGTCCTGTAAGTGCACAAGGTTACACTGGGGTTATTTTTAAATTGGAAATATGCATTTAAGGAACACATAATAGAAATTGTTTTCTATTGATAGAATAACTTAAATTTGGCAGAAATATACTAATTTTTAAAATTAATACTCATTATTAAAACAAGCATGTTCAAATTCTAATAATAATAAACTTTTCTACTACTTTTAAAAGTTTCTATCATTTTCGAAGATACAATTGTCATTAAGACCCCATATTCAAACAAGGAACATAAGTGATACTGAAAATACTCACTTTATTGGTAACAAAAGCTATGAAGGGAAAATTAATTTTAGTTTGATTTACATTTCCAACCAAGACAAGTTTACACTTACTTTATCACATAATGTCACATTACCCTAGCTATTTGGCAATAAAAATTAAGCTAGTTCATCTAAATCTTTAAACAAGATAAAAATTACTTTGTATAAAATATATTCTCATCACAAATACAAAACTAATCTGAACTAATCCCCTCTATAAATGTTGAAGATCCATATATGTTCAAAATATACTTCCACTAAATGAGTATTTCTGGTACAAAAAAGAAAAAAAAAGTATGCATTAGTTTCCACTTCTACTTTCTTGGTTTTTTTATATTGTCCCCCTAGTTTACCTGGCAGAGATTTTTACATCTTTATTTCTACCAACACCCTGCCATGGTAGGAAAAAAAAAAGCACTATTATTCTAAGATCAGAAGCTTACAGGATAACACTGTGACTGGAAGCCTCATGGCACAAAGCCAACCCTTGTACTGACATTAACTCCTCTCCTGTATTATCCTGATCTGCATTAGAAGAGAGACAGAAGATGCAACTGATGATAAAACAGACTAAATAAGGAGTCTGGAAGACCTCTCTGATTGTAGCCAATCCTAAGTACAATATTACTATTTACACTACCTATATAACACTGCTTCTTAAAAACAATTTCCAGGGGAAAAATCCAAGGTAATAAAAGAAAAAGTGATCAAATATTGGCCATTACATTTGCATATACAGTTCATTATTTGTACACACACTCTTTAATAAAAAATTTACTGAAATGTCACATGTACACTGAAAAAGAAACTTACAACTTTGTCAATACGTAATTAGTGCATTCAAGTCCTAATTTTGTGACATTTCCTATTCAGGCATTCTAGATCATTACTACAAGTAAGAAATTTAAGTTATTTAAGTGAAAATACAATTATAATAAATGTATTTATTAAAAGAAAATTCTTATTTCTTTTTTACCGTTAGTATATTTCTAATGCTAAATCTTTACCCTCCTACTAAATGGATTTTGAAAGATTAACAGATAATGAGTTTTTCTTTTTTCAGAATATCTCATGTTTTTAACCAATAAGTTATATGGCAATATTTGGTAACATACAGGTTATATGAAGACATTAACTAAAAATAACCAATAAAGTTTTAGAATTAAAAATAAAAATTCCCTTTGCAAAAATAAAGTATTTCTTCAGGTGAAGAAATATTTGGTTTGACCACATATTTTTCATAATATCGAAATTTTGCCTTTTCAGATAACCATGCTTTTAGAATCATGCTCCTTTTTGGAAATTTTAATCAAGAAAACTAGCTATTTATTCACCACTAGGATGGTAGAAACCTAATAGTAGAATCGTTTTTATTTTAACCTCTAGAACTTTTCCTTTTACTGACATTCTGTGTATATTTTTTCTAAGGAAATTCAAACCAGAAAGACAAAGGACATTAGTGAAAACCTAATACCATTTGACCTTGTCACATTAGCCCTGGGCATAAAAAAGATATAAATTTCAAAGACGACAAAAAGCAAAAGATTTGTACAATGAGCAGCCAATGGGTAATAGTTTCCACTTTCTGCTCCTACTTAGAGTCTCACTGGAAGTAGAAAGGCTTATGAAGCTGGAAAGTCTTCCAGTTAGAACTCCGCTGAGAAAAACTTAAAACAGTCACATGTCCTAATGAAAATTTAAAACAGAAGTCAGGATGAAACATGTATTTCAAACAATATGTACTAAGTATCATTCTTTATATGTATTTCATTTGTTGAAAAAAAGCATATGGGCACATAATTTCTTCCTTGTGATGAAAATATTTATTAAAAATTAAAAGAAAAACACACACAATTTAAAAGACATACCACACACAAATCCAAATATCACATTTATAAAATTCTCTCAGGTTTTCAAAATGTATTGACATACATTTTCCTTTTGGGTAATCATTAAAATCCCATAAAATAGGTAAGGTAGGTGTTACCACCCCTTTTACAAGTGAAAAAACTGAGGATCAGGTAGTGAGAAAAGAGTTAATCAGTGTCAACTGACAGATAAGTTGTAGATTCAGAATTCAAACCCAGATCTGTTGACCCTGAGTTTTATCAAACCTAAAATAGTTCTTAAAAAGTCAATGCACATGTAAAAGCTTAACATAAAATGGGTAATTTCTACAGTTAATGATATTAACTTATGGTGAAAAATCCTAAGTTTGAAGATAATTTTTCACTACGATTTTAGGAAATAATTTCACTGCTCTATGTGTTCATTACTACCAATCACATTTCCCTGGTGTCCTCAGGACTTATTCTTTCATCCTGAAAATGGTAGGAGGTTACTTGTGCAAAGAGCTTTGAGAGACCCATTAAAAATATCTTCAAATATAAGTGACAATATTATTAAAAATTCAAAATAGCATATATTATATAATAATTTCACCACTTTTTTATATAGCTAAGTTCAACAAATTGTTATTTTACATCTAAGAGTTTTTTTTGAGGGTCAGGACATATGGTACTCAGTTTTGTATCCCCTAAAATGGCAAACACCACCTCAATATCCAAATGTTATAAAACTAAACAAACAAAATTATAAATATGGATTATTTGGTTTAAGTATCCCAGTTATTGTTATCAACTCTAAAATTTTTTTAGTAGTCCAGTTTATTATAAAATTCCTGGTCATATCAGATTGATATGAGAAACAAGGCACATCATATTGATAGGGTAAAAGTCTATCAGCTAGTGTTAATTTTAATTTTTAAAAGCAGAATATTTCTTTGATGACATAAATTGTCCAAAGAAATAAAGGCATTATTTCTCAAAAGATGTTCTTGATTTAAATATTTTCTAAATTCTTTAAAAATTATTATGCTTATCAATGTGGCTTGAGATCTAGTTCTATAAAATATACTAGATATGTCAATTACTGAGTGATTTACTTCATATGTCCAAAGCATAGCTGAGTATTTCTATTGAAATTGTATTTCTTACCTAAAAAATACTGTGAAAAGATCCAGTAAGTTTGTGATGGCCCAAATTACTTAAATAGTATTATCTGACAGTGCTGTTTGGGGTAAATATCCTTTTAAAGACAAATCAACTTTCATATTTTAGATGTGATTAAAATAATTTGAGGGAATTTTAAAATACAGATTCAGTTTTTGATCTGTCAAATGGTAGAATAGTTTAATAGGTGGAAGTTAAATCACTTAGGACATATATGCTCAAAGAGTGAGCACTATTGTGACAGAGATTGAGAGAAAACTATGTTTGGGAGGGGACAGGTACATATATGTTAACATTAAGCTGTCTTGTTCACTTGTTTTGCAAGAACTGTACAACTCACAGAAGCAACTTCTTGTTAAAGATAGTTCCCTTCCCCTACTCCTTGTGCCTTTGATGAACAAATTAATCATATTAGGGTGAATAGGTCTCAATGAAATATTAAGCAGAGGGAGACATACACATATTGTGCTCCTGTTTTGGTTTTAGACAGTTATTCTCTGCAAAGATCCAGATGTTTGGTGGTTTTAAATGGATCTTCTGTGGCAGGTACCCATCTCAACTTAATGTTAAGGTATTTTTTTTTAAGTGTTACTTTATATCCTTAGGGAAATCAAATTTAAATCAATCTTAACAGTTACAAAAAGACATGCAAGTTGAGAGCAGATTAAAAATCTTTCTTCCAGGACTTAATAAGTACCATTTGAGAGAATGAGACATCCTTCTGAATTAAATTAACTACCTCCTGTATTTTCCAAGAACTATATCTTTACAAATATAAACAAACCTGCCCTGAGAGATTTCCATAGTACATTTTTGAGAAGAAACAAAATGAGTAAGATAAGTGACAATTAAAATTCTACTAAAATTTGAGGATATGTCAATACACTTTAATTTTTTTAATTCTATGAAGTTATATTTATAATTTATGTCCAATTTATTGTAATGTACATTCCTTGAATTACTGGAAAAACCTAACAGCTTTTCTACTTATTATGAAGATCACACATTTATGTTAATCATTCACTGCATTTAAGCTTAATTAAGCAAATTATATTTTTACCTGTTTTGAGAGATACTCAGGATTTGTAGTAAAGGCAGCCAATATGAAGAAAATGTTTCCACACTTGAAATGCTGTTATCATCCAAGTGCAATTCTCTTAGAAGAACATGATTCTCTAAGGATGGAAGCTATATTTAAATTTGGGTTATTAGCTTATATTAAGCAAAATATTTTTGTCATTTAGCCAAATTTAAAACAATAAAACCTACCAAAACTAACAACAGACATATTCTGGTAAACAGCATATCATAAATCAAAGTATAATATTATGAGAATTTTAGTATGAATAAAATTTCCAATAATGATTTTCATAGCTAGCATTTTTTTAATACTTTGTGACAAATTTTAATTAGAATTTCAGATAAACTTGGTCCCACTTACACACTGAATCATAACTGAAAAGTTATGATTTATTATTTTAGTATTATAAAAAACTAATGTTAACTTAGATTACTTATAAGATATTGTAATTATGTTGAACATTTTTTAAATAGTGAAAAGTATATAATAGTTTAAACTGGAAATCAAATACAGCTGATAAGTAAAAAGGATAAAAGTTAAAACTGCTTTTAAAATGTATGAGTGATATTTCTAGCAAAAGAAAAATGCTGTGTTAATCACAGAAATCAATTAATTCAAAGCAATTACCTCACTTAGATAATTTCCCTGTAACTTCAGTATTTGGAGCAATCCACAGTTTTCAATGCCCTCAACTTCAGTAAGATGATTATGTGAGCAATCCAGGTATATAATGGTAGGCGTATCACAAAGACCTTTTGTGCTAATTAACTGATTATGGTCCACAATTAGTTGCTGAAGATTTTTTAACGATTCTAAGCCACCTGGAAGAAAAAAATTTCCATGATCACTTTATCATACATTCTTCCAGACTCTAGAGTTTCAATTTTTTTCTAAATAACTGCATCTTTTTATTTCCAATATTCCTAATTACAAGACTTAGCCCAATTTCCTGGTGAAAAATGTGTAAGTGTAAAATGTATTATTATTTAAACTTGTGCCTAAGAGATGTATTTTTGAATGACTTAATTATATATCAAATTGAACAAAATACTAGAAGTCATACATTGGGCATTGAATGTTTTATTTTCAATTGACAATGGAACAAGGGAGAGGGAGGAATCATTGAAAAAATAACAGTTTTCAATTCAATTCCAGGGTCTTTGAATTTTCAATGCTTGGTTAAGATTGTTGCAGAATGTAGTTACAGAATGTAATTGCAGAATGCTATTTTTCTACCATTGAAATATCTACCTTAGGTTCACAAATGAAGTAGGTACAACTGTATTAAAACCAATAAAATATTAGTATATTCTTCTGGTATTATAAGATTTTCACAAGTGGCCTCCTTTTTACCCAGATAAACTTAAAATCAATGTGATTCCAATCTAAAAACAATCAGAGGAGCCTTAGACTATAGCTCAGTGGCCATAAAAAAAAAAACTGAGAAGGTTGTTTAAATAAGTCATCATAGTTAGCACTGGAAAGAGATGCTGAGGAAGTCTGTAAAAATTTCATGGAAGATATTAAAAATCTAGAAAATTTTATTAGATTGAATATTGGACTACATATGTTCTCTGTAGTTACTACCCTGTGTAATATTAGGTCACATGCTGAAGAAATGTAAAGGATTTGGCACAAAAGCTAAAAATAAAAGGAAATAGCACATAAAGCAGAACAATTGGGAGAGGAAAAGGCAGATGAGATTCTGTGATGATGGGAGTGATTAGTAAAGGTACACTTTACAATTATCAAAGGCATTTTTATTTACACTAAATTATATATCGTCAACTGTGTGAGCCAGAGTGGGCAAAGGAGTATGAAGAGGCCACTGCCTGACAAGTAGTGAAGCAGCCGAAGACTTTTGCTAGAGGCATGCACAGAGTAAACAGGATGAAAGCCACAGCGCAGTGGAAGTGAAGACAGTGAGTGTAGACTAATTTTTAGATATTTGACAATGGAGAGAAGATCCTCCAAAGTCCTTAAAATGGAAACCCTATCTCTGAACTCATCCTCTGCTACTGTCCCCTTCTCTTGGTTCATTCTAACATGCTGACCTCCTGGCTGTTCCCTCGAACATGCCACACGTATTTCCACCTTAGGGCTGCCTACATATGTAAGAAACAACTATCAGTGTGTGACATGTTAGGCTAGGAGGAATTAAATAAAGTTTATCAGCTAACTTCAGATATTAAGACACCATGAATCCCAATCAATATACAGAGAAGTTACACTTACCTATTCAACAACCCATCAGAGATTCCAATCTAGTGAAATTATCATGATTTCAAGCCTCAGATACTAAGGAATCTTTGACTGAGCATTTCTACTTCTAGGAATCCATTATATACTAACACACACACATACACACAACTATGAAGTAATATATAGAGCAATTCCTTGCCATACTATTTAAACAAAGAAATGGAGAAAAGTTAAATGTCTATCAGTAGCGAATAGTTAAATAAATTATGGAGTATCTATCAAATGAATATGTATGTATAATCTTCAATATGAAGTAGTCTGACATAGAAGTATGCCCATGATGTACTACTGTATGTAAAACCTAAGTTGCATACATAGGCTTTTAGCTATTGAATATACCTGACTTTCAATCTACACATCTATTAATTGTATTGCATAGAACAAGGTCTGGATTGATTTGTAAGCAACTGTGAACAGTGGTTACTACTGCAAAATAAGAAAGAGAACAGGGTAAGCAGAGAGAGAAAATTTCACTGCTTACACTGTATACTTCTCTATTTTTAAAATTTTTAAATGAGAATGCACTTCTTGCATAATATTTTTTAAAACAATATATTTGAAAAAAATCAGAGCAAGTACTGAATAGAACTGTTATTCTGTATTTATTCCTGACCACCACCATCACCAAATGGTTATTGAACTGAAGAAAAATGAGAAAACCTGATGCTGTCATCCATCAGAAGGGTTTGTTAGATAGCCAAAGTGTGGGAACACTGTACATAGACAGGGGGGCATACCTCTTAGATTTTAAGATCAAAGGTTTAAAGGAAAAAGTGAGATGGAAAGTAGATCTTTCAGCCTCACTGAGCCTTGATATTGATGGCAGTCCTGTTTGATAGCTTCATTGCAACCTCAAGAGAGACCCTGAGCCAGAACCACCAACTAAGGCAATTCCAGATACCTGATCCACAGAAAATAGGAGGTAATAAATGTCTGTGGTTTTAAATTGCTAAATTTGGGGGTACTCTGCTTCACCAAAGTATATAACTAATATAGTAATGATCCTATTCTGAAGAAAACATGAGAAAGAAGAAAATATGTTTGAAAATGTTTTGGGCTAGGGAAGAACATTTACAGAAATTTAATGTAACAAGAATTCAAAGATACTAAAATAACAGATGTAGGTAAACAAATGGACCAAAATAACACCATGATAGAACTAATAAATAATTTAGAAAAAATGTTGTACAGGACAGAGAGCTAAAGATTGAGTTGCTCACAAGAAGAGATAATCACACTGAGAACAAAATGTGAAGAAGCAGAAGATAAAGCAGCAAGATTACATTAATTAAATATAAATAGACATAACAGATAAAGTCAATCAAAATATGGATCATCCATGATTGAAAAATAGAACCAAGCCAAAAAAGTTTGCGAATATATAAAAAACAAAAATTTTCATAAATGAAGAAATAACAATCTATAGTTTGAAAAGGATATTATATTCCATGAAAAAAACTTATGTGGGTTTATTGACAATAAGACGTCTTGCTAAATTTATTAATCAAGGACAAAGAAAATGTTATTCAGGTATCTGGGCAGAAACCAGTTTTGGGGGAGTAAAATCAAGTTAGCCTCTAGTTTAACCACAGCAACACACAATATCAAAATGCAACGAAGCAATGTCCATGAAACACCAAGTGAAAATGTGACCTAAAAATAGAATGCACAGCTATATTTTCATTCAAGTATGAAGGCAACTGACAGATACTCTTGAATGTGAAAGAATTCAGGGAATATAGCATCCACTAGTCCTTCTTTGAAAAATAAGATGTAAAAAGAGTTAATGAACTATGTAATCCACACAAGCAGAAGATGAAAGAAGCAGTTTGTCATAAAAAAGACTGGTATTGACTCATTTTCATACAGATCTAATGCTGCTAGAGGAGATAAGATAGAGTCATAAATCCTGATTTGATGTCATAAATCCTGATGTGAAAAACAAAAATTGTGAAGGGAAAAGAAGATTGGAAAGAGTGTAAATATCCTAATTTATTCTATTTTCTTATAGAGGAGTTAGTATTGCCTAAAATAGATTAATCAAAGCACATCTTTTTATAAATCACTGAACAAAAATATTATAACTGACAAAATTATTAGGGGGAGATGGAATTGTAAATGAGATAATCTTATCATTTGTAGCATGAGGAAGTCTAAAACTTTGAAATCAAAACATTTTCATATAATTTCCTGCTCTATTGCTTAGCAATGTTTTCTTGAACTTTTTAAATATGTCCCATCTTAGTAAACTGTAGGAAAATTTGCTGAAAATGAATGTTACCAACGAGTAATTCACGTGTGTATGATTTTTGATCACCGTAAGATTATTCTATAATACCTTAATATATTTCAACAATTGATTACTTCATAAATCACTGTACTTTTAAAAAATTCAAGTTGATATTCTATTTCAGTAGTGATAAAGTTTTGACTGCATCATCTCAAAAGAAGTACTAAAAAGTTAACTGTTACTTTACTATTAGAATATAAAATATATGCCTAGAGCACATCTCTTTATATATGCTCTAATAATCACAGGTATTATTAAGCTTTGTCTTATGTTTAATTAAACTTTACTTAACTAATTATCTAAACCTTCTTTAACTAAACTGTACCCTAAGTACATTTATTTATATAGAAAAAGTAGGCATCATTGTCTGAATTGTTACAGATCATGTTCATTCAAGTGATTTCTTATTTTGATCACATTTTTTCATAAATATGCCTCCTTCATAAAGGAGGACATTTTGTTTACCATTTTATATTTGTTATTCCTCAAAGAGTTTTGAATTTCTATTCAGGTGTTAGCTATGCTTATTAGAGTTTTATTTTCTTAATAGTTATATGTGACAATTTTTTCTAATTTCCTGAAATAATAGGCATGAAGTATCTTCTCTGTTAACACATGTAAAGCATTTATAGTTTCCACATTTCTACAAGAAATATGAAAATCTGTTTTTTGCAAAAATAGCTTTACTTGTAATATAAAACTCATAACTTGTTCTACAAGTCCTAAGACTGTGTTGTGTCCTCATAGAAATAGAAAAAGGATATAGACAGAATCTCTGCTCAAGTATCATTTACTTGAAAAATTCACCTAGAATATTTTTGAAAATTATGACATGTATAATTATTCACAATTTATTAAGTGAATACAGTTAATTACAAAACAATATTACAGTAGTGATTTTTAAAATGGATGGAAAACAATCTGGAAAACTCACCAATACTGGCTATATCTGGATGGTGGAAATATGGCTTATTATTTTATCATTTCACATCATAATTCATAGACAATAAGCATATATTAATTGTGTAGATTAGATTAAAAGTTACTTAGGAAAAAAATACAAAATTCCATTTCCAGAAATTTCTGCTCAGATACTGTGATCTTTACCCCTGAAAATAACTAAAAACAGTAATTACATTTTTTAAATGTTTCCAAATGAGCTGTTAAGAAAGCAAAGAATTCTCAGTCCAAAATCGAAATAGATATGGTAGGCAAATAGAAGCAAGCAGAACAGTAAAGCCAGTTTTCAGTGTGAGAAAACTTGTTAAATCTGGTGAATATGATGATCAATTTCTATAGCCTCACAGTTTGAGGAAACAAAACTTAAAATTCACCAATAGGAGGCAAGTATGACAGGCAATTCCGAGTAAACCTGGACCCCAATCAGCTATACCCAACTGAAGACAGGAAATTAAACTACCTATCTCAAATCTCAGTAAGAGGGGAAAAAAATCCTCCTTTAAAAGAATAAATACAAGCTGACTCTCCCATAGGTTTACGACTCAAATTCATTCTCATGGTGATCAGAAAACTTCCACCAAAAATGTAGCACAAATGATTCTAGATTGTTTGTGTCCTTCAGCATCTGAAAAATCTCTAAAGAACAAACTTTAATGTCATAACTAGGAATAATCACAAAGCTTAAATTCCAAGGGAAATAAACAGGTGACAAAAAAAAAATCACATGAAAAACACAAAGAAATAAGATGCCATAAGTAAGAGTTAGCAGAAATAACAAATCCCAGCAAAACCAGACCCACGTGAAAATCAGAATTAATTCAAATTAAAAAACTCAATGACTAGGATTAACAGCAAGTCAGAATTTGTCACTGGAATATAGGTATATAGAAAGTAACTAGAGGCAGCGAAAAAAGACAGAAAGATAGAATATAGGAAATATGGAGGCAAGAGTCAGAAAATCTAACATATATGTAGCGTTTCAACAAACTGAGGAGGAAAAAAACTTTTTGAAGAGATAATGGCTAACAGATAAAATTTAAAAGTGAAAATCACATATTCAATAATTGCATCAGACCCTAAGAGGATGAATTAAAAAGAAATCCATGCCTAGACACATCAGAATAAAAATTCATAACAGGAATAACAAGAAAAAAAATACTTGAAAAGACATAGAAAATACCCTCAAAGTTTCTGAAATTTAACACAGCTGACTTCTTAAAGCAACAGTGAAAGTAAAAAAGTAACGGAATGATATTTATGAATTACTGAAAGAAAATAAACTTCAATTTAGAAAAATACACCCAGTTAAATTATGATTTTAACAATGAATGCTAAGTAAGCACATTTACAGAAAAATTATCTTCCACAAACTAGTTATTTTACTAGAGGAAATTTTAAAGGATCTATATCAGGAAGAAGGAAAGAGATCCAAGATCTTAAATGAAAAAAAGAGTAACAGGCATAAAAGCAATAAATATGGGCAAATATGATCAAACTTTGACCGTATAAAATAACCATAATGTATAGCTTGAAGAGTTAAATAAAAATACATTTAAGGGCTTCCCTGGTGGCGCAGTGGTTGAGAGTCCGCCTGCCGATGCAGGGGACGTGGGTTCGTGCCCCGGTCCGGGAAGATCCCACATGCCGCGGAGTGGCTAGGCCCGTGAGCCATGGCTGCTGAGTCTGCGCGTCCGGAGCCTGTGCTCCGCAACGGGAGAGGCCACAACAGTGAGAGGGCCGTGTACCGCAAAAACAAAAACAAAAACAAAAAACATTTAAAATCCTGAAAAACAAACACATATAAGTCAGGAAATTTGAGGTAAAGATATCAATTAACTTGAGATAAATTGAGTATATTTTATAATTTCTATGGTGACCACTAAATAAAGTATATAACTATCAAAAGATTGAGACAAAAGAGGAAATGAGGGGAAAAATACCAAATAAGTCAAAAGAAGACAAGAGAAGGGGAAAATAGAAAATGTAGCAAAGGCTTTCTGTTTACAGTAACAATGGACTAGGTAATGAGAAAACAAATATAAACATAGCTGCTGAAGGCATTTAAGAACTAAAATGGTATTATAGAATAAGAGGATTAAGTTCCAGAAGAAATGAGGTGAACACATTATTCAGGATATCTATTAATTCTGAGAAAGGAAAGCTTGCAACATCAGGGGGTCAAAACTTGGGCTCCAGAGCTCTCCTCAGCAAAAGAGGCCTAACAAATCTCTACTTACTTTTGGTTGGACCTCCATGTACTACACATTAATCCAAATATGGAATAGCTCCCAAGGTACTGAAGCCAAGCTTTAAATAATATCAATAACAAGACATGGATTTAGCTGCACAGAGATCACTAATGCTTGTAGTTTTAAACAATAAAGACCTCTGGAGGAAAATAATAACATCATAGCCTCAAACTGATTCTATAGTTTTGTTTTCCTTAGTATTTTCTGACTGTAAAATGACAAAAAACTAAGCAAGGAAATAACATCATGTGAACAAAAATCAAGAGAACAGATAATAGAAACTACCCACAGGGTATCTAGATAATGAAGTTACCAGACACAGAAATTAACAAAACTTTGTTGAACATATTAAAAAATTAAAACTGGAAACTTACATATTAGATACTATAAAAATGTGAATTGAATGCTAAATAAAAGAAGCAAATAAAAGTTCTAAACTTGAAAATCTACAACTACAAACAAGACTTTCATGAATGGATTGGACATTATATTAGACACAGCTGAAGGGAGAATTAGTGAACCATAATTTGAGTCACAAGAAAACATCCAAAAGGACACATAGAGATGCAAAAGAAATGTAAGAGAATTATAAAAGCATAAGGGGATTATAGAATATAGTGGGAATATATATCTGGATCTAGATCTATAAGTAAGTAGGTAGCTCAGAATTTTTCAACACTGAATAAAGATGCCAAGCCACTGATTTAAGAGGCACAATGAATTCAAGCAGGGTGAATACTAAGGTAACCACAGTAGAAACATCAGAGTAAACTAATGAAAACAATGGCAAAAGAAAAAAAAAATCTTAAAAGGGGAAAAAGAAATTTTCTTCCAAGGATCAACCATTAGGTTGTTGCACATCACCCTAGGCAAGGAAAGCTATAATAAAATAAAATCCATTCACAATGCAGAAAATGCATGCCAAATGGTAAGTATATATATCAAGATACATAAACAGAGATATGTGTGTGTATATGCATATTCTTCAGGTGAAAGGAATATCACAGATGAAAGGTAGAATAAAGTTCAATGGAAAGGTTTAAAAAATGGATCAATCCAAATGATATTGACTTTATAAAATAATAATGTCTTAAGGCATTTGAAACACACATATAGATACATATATACACATGCAGAGTTAAAATACTCAACAAAAAGAGCACATTAAGTTGGGAGGGAGTAAATAAAGTTTAGGTTTTCTAAGACCCTAGAATTGCCTTGGAAAAGAGAGGAAAGTGCTACTGTTGGTGGGAATGTAAACTGATACAGCCACTATGGAGAACAGTATGGAGGTTCCTTAAAAAACTAAAAATAGAACTACCATATGACCCAGCAATCCCACTACTGGGCATATACCCTGAGAAAACCATAATTCAAAAAGAGTCATGTACCACCATGTTCATTGCAGCTCTATTTACAATAGCCAGGACATGGAGGCAACCTAAGTGTCCATCGACACATGAATGGATAAAGAAGATGTGGCACATATATACAATGGAATATTACTCAGCCATAAAAAGAAACAAAATTGAGTTGTTTGTAGTGAGGTGGATGGACCTAGAGTCTGTCATACAGGGTGAAGTCAGTCAGAAATAGAAAAACAAATACCATATGCTAACACATATGCATGGAATCTAAAAAAAAAAAATGGTTCTGATGAACCTAGGGGCAGGACGGGAATAAAGACGCAGGAGTAGAGAATGGACTTGAGGACACGGGGAGGGGGAAGGGTAAGCTGGGATGAAGTGAGAGAGTAGCACTGATATATATACACTACCAAATGTAAAATAGCTAGCTAGTGGGAAGCAGCTGCATAGCACAGGGAGATCAGCTCAGTGCTTTGTGACCACCTAGAGGGGTGGGATAGGGAGCGTAGGAGGGAGACACAAGTGGGAGGGGATATAGGGATATATATATACACACATATAGCTGATTCACTTTGTTGTGCAGCAGAAACACAACATTGTAAAGCAATTATACTCCAATAAAGATGTTAAAAAAGAAAAAGAAAAAAGAGAGGAAAGTGCTAAATAAACTTAGATTTGGTAAATAAAGAAGGCATGATGTAATATCTATAGTAAACCAAAAGGATAGTAAAATAATATAAAAATGGTAATATGATAGAAAAGAAAAATGGAATAATTTAAAATCTCAACCAAAGCAAAAGAAGGCAAGAAAAGAGAAAAAAAAAAAAAAAGAACAAGAACAAATAGAATCAAATAGTAAGAGAGTAATTTTAAACTCAAATATATCAATAATTGAATGTTATTGATTACACTTAATTACTAGGGACTAAAGGTTACAAATCAAACCTTGAATTTGTCAGGCAGCCTCGATAAAACAAGAACAAAAACAACAATTTTTTATGTTACATTACAAAAATTCCAAAAATAGAACTTGTAGAAATATTGTAAGTAAAAGGACAGAAAAAGATGTATTATGTAAACTTTAAAACAGTAATTCTCAAAGTGTGGGCCAGTGTCCCCATCCTGAGATACCTTTAAAGGTTCCATGGAGTCAAAACTACTTTCATAATAATTCTAAGAGGTTATTTCCCTTTTCCACTCCCATTTGTTCAAGAGTGTAGGGTGGAGTTATCCAGAGAACTACATGAGGTGTGATATCGTAGTAAATTTAACGCAGAAGGAAATACGGAAATCCAGCTGTCTTGTGTTAAGCTTGACATTAAAGAGATTTGCAAATATGTGTAACAATGATCCTTTTCTCACTGTATCTTTTTGTTTAAAAAATACAGTTATTGGGCTTCCCTGGTGGCGCAGTGGTTGAGAGTCTGCCTGCCGATGCAGGGGACACGGGTTCGTGCCCCGGTCCGGGAAGATCCCACATGCCGCGGAGCCGCTAGGCCCGTGAGCCATGGCCGCTGAGCCTGCGCGTCCGGAGTCTGTGCTCCGCAACCAGAGAGACCACAACAGTGAGAGGCCAGCGTACCACACACACACACACAAAAAAATACAGTTACTCTTCTAAAACTGTTATGAATGCAAAGGCTTTATTGTCTTAAACTCTGAATGAATACAAAAATTTTCTGTTTTTTCCTAATGCAGTAAATATTGATAGATATAACCCACATAAATGAAAACTGTCTGAAGGAGGTCCGCAATAATTTTTAAGAGTGTTAGAAAGGTCCTGAGTCCAAAAAAAGCTGGTTTGATTATGTCAGACACAGAAGCCTAAGGCAGAAAACTTAATACAGTTGAAAAGGGACATTTAAAAATGATAAAATTGGTCAATTTAACAGAAACATATAACACTTATAAATTTGTGTGCACCAAATATCATGCCCTCAAAAATATTTAAATCAAAAAAATAAATTAAAAAATGCTATGAGAATGAAGATGTACAATCTACAAACACCACGGGAGTCATGTATATAAGTCTTTCTCCAGGACTCTGCTAACATGACAAGTGTTCCACTTAATCAACAGGCAGTATTGCATAATCAATAATGAATAGGCTCCGAAGCAGGCAGTCCTGAATTTCAGTAACACGTGCCTATTCGAAAACTAGCTATATGACTATAAGCAAGTTACTTAACTACTCTGATCCTTCGTTCCTTTTTTGTGGAGTGGGGGTGATTTCACATTATTGGGAGGATTAAAAATAATATTTTAAAGTAGCATTTACAACACTTTCACATGTTGGGTACTAAAAATGATAGTTATTGTTTCCTAACAATTATCCTCAATAAAAACAAGGAGTTAAAAAACTGTAACTGAAAAAAAAAAAAACAAAAACAAACAAAAAAAAAACTGTAACTGTGGTGACCAAATAAGGCTTCAAAGAGATATGTTTGAGCTAAACCTTGAAGAAGGAATAGGATATTAATACATACTCAGAAAAGTCTATACACAACTGATTAAACAGTAATTTGATCTAGTAAGTGCACTGGATCAAAAGGAGGAATCTAGGTGGGAAGGAAGTTAGAATAAATTGCCCCCCTTCTTCTTTTAATCTTAGAAATTCTTCGCTGTCAAATAAAGGATGAGAACTGAGCAAAACAGACTTACAGCAAGACTTAAGTTAGAACATCATTACTTCCTCAACATCTCTAAGAACATAATTCTCTCCCTGTAAAAATTTGTTATTTCTTCTACTACCCATCTAAAACAAAACAAATAATAACCACAAAAATATTCAAGAGTCTCTTTCAAAGGGCTTAAATATAATAAATATAAAGGATTGCTTAAATATTCTTGAGTTTACTGCTTCAATATATTCTTTATTAGCCCTTTAAAAGTTTCCTAGGTCCCACAAAATAAAATTGAAGTCAACTATGTTTATCCCTCCTCATTGCCCATGGCAAAATTAGCATTTGGCTATACTTGCTACAAATATCTATTTCAAAGAATTCTTCCCACAGAAATGAGCCAATGGTCTAATAAAACATTCTTGCCACAGGGGAAAAAAACTCTTCTGTAAGGAACAGCAATACTAAAGATGTTGAATTAGGCTGGAGGTTTTCACTAAAAAAGTGTTTGGTAAAGGTCTACCTCCTTTAGCTGCTCAATGATTGCTATGTTTGACAGTTACATACAAATATGCTGAGTTACACTTGAGATTTTCAATTTCAATGCAAAAGTCCTTCAGGATCATACAGGTTGTACGGAAAAAAGAATACTGAAACAGGAATCAGGAAATGTGGATTCTAGCCCCACCTCTGCCAGGAGTTAGATGAAAACTATGGGGGTCTGTTTTTCCATCTGTAAACTAAGAAGCCTAGACTGGCAGATCTGCAAAATCCCTTTCAGCTTTGTTCTAAGCATTGTGTTACATTTCAAAACTAAAGAGTAAGCTAGCACCATCTAGTGGAATCCAAAGAATTTCCTAAGTATATAATGAAAAACATTTCTACAAGCAAAATATCTACAGCTTTATCTTATTTTACTTCATTATTTTTTCTAATGTTCCAATGACAACATTTGGCAGCAAGAATTAATCCAGGCACATTTCCCCTATGAGCCACGACATAGTAATCAAGCCTATGTGAAAATGTTGAATTATTCAATATCTTTCATACTTAGAATACTAGTTTCAATTTTCCAGAAAACAGTATTATCTGAAAATAAAGCAGCAGAAAAAAAAATCTCCCAGTATCTCTAACTATTTACAATAATATTTTCTAGGGCTGTATTACCTGAAATTTATAAATTAATGATTTATAAATTGCTGGCATTAAAGACATTAACATCATACTTATCTTCATTTTTACCCAATAGTCAATAAAGGAAACATGGCAATTTACTCTTTTCCTCTTTCTCTCTATATCAATAACTATCAGTAGGATAATCTCAGTGCAAGTCAGTATAGTCATTTATTTTGTTTATTGCTGCATCCTCAGCAATATTCCAGTGCTGTGTTCTAGTGCCTGGAAAAGTGCTTCCACATAGTAGATGCTCAATGGCTCATTAATAAATTTATTAATGAATAAACCTTAAAATCATTATATATTTTTCAGCATAAAGACTTTGTAATATAGTATAACAAAACAGTAATAATCTTAAATATTAAATGCGTATTTATGAGAGAGGCAATAGAATGAATCGATTAAAAAATTTGGTACCAGGATAGACTGCTGAGTTTCAAATCCTGGCTCTATCATTAACTAACGGTGTGATTTTAGACAACTTACTTGAACTTTCTATGTTTCAGCTTTCTTATCTGGAAAAAACAAAGATTAAATAGTACCTAACTAATAACACTGATGTGAAAATCAAATGAGTTAGTATGTATAAAGCACATGAAATGGCTGGTGGTAAAAAAAAGTTATCTATTACTATATTTATTATACTTAAGTTGTATTTTTTCTATAAACACTTTGGTCATGCAGCATGAATTTTAAAAATTAGTTTAGTTTTAAAATGTTTCTGCTAAAAAGTCAATAAAATTCAATATATTTTGGGAGGAAAAAAGAAAACTAGATTATAACTTATGAATCACCTATTTTTCATTTGCTTTGGCTATTCATTAAAAAACTAAATCAAAAATACTAACTCAAAATATGAAAGATTCCTCATAGGTAAAGTTTATAAATTTTAATGAACACTGTGGCAACATTCATTTAAGAAAAGTTTTCTCCACATTACTTATAAAAAAAAAATGTCTTACCAATTTTGCCTGAAATTTACTCATGGGAAATTTCAGGCAAAGGAAAGCAAGAAATATAACGAAGATAACAAACCTTAAAATTTAAACTGAAATCCACCCAAATTAAAGTGAGTTATAAAAGATAAAGATTCGTGTAACTTCAGGGAAAAAAACATTAAAAATTATAATAAAATCTCTTTTCCAATTAAAATAAATCCATCTTTAAAATCATCAACGTGAAGTGAATTTAAAGAGCTTAAAGCAATTATCTTGTGCATTTAAAACATGCAAGAATAATGCCAGGTTAAGTAAAAATACTCAATAGTCAAAAACTTGCTGCCAAAATAGAACCAATTATAGCAAATAATATAAAAATGTACAAAGTATTCTTTAAATGACTACAAAATTTATATGACCATATATGCCCAATATAATAGTTTATTTTTTGCTACATTTGACCAGAAAATAATCTGTACCTCAATATGTAATACATCTTAAGGATATCATTTTGAATTATATTTTAAATTAATATTTCAGTTATGATTAATAGTAATAATTAAGACCATTTCTTTCTATAGTCACAGCACACAATATGTTTAAACATTAAAGAACTAACTTTGTAACTTTCAATTTATAGAATTAAATTTTAAACTATTACTTTAAAAGAGTATATTTCACATTGTTTCTGTTTCTACAATTAACCAGTTTAAGTAGAATGGAAAACATTCAGCATAAATTATTTCAAATAAAGTACCTTAAAGAGAGTGATAGAGTTGCTATTTTCAGTCACTAAATGCAAAGAAAGTAAAAAATGTACACTAATGTTTTCTAATAAAAAGAGTAATTAGAGTTAACATTGCTAATTAACTGCTGCAATAACATAGCTTAGTTAGAATTAGGAACAAATTAAACTCGAAACTACAAATGTAGAATATTTGGTATTCCTTCCAATTTTATTTCACCTCCTTAAGAAATATTATAGCATGGAATAGTGACTTATTAACTTATAAACACAAATCTATCTTTGTGCCCCTTCATAAGAGTTCTTAGCATCAATATATCATTGAAAGACAAAATCTGTGCTTTTCCCTTAACTCAACCAGAATCTCTGTAAGCAGTTCTTGAAGATGAAAAACAGACTCCAACTGGTCTTCAGAAAATCTACTTTCCCATGCATACTCTTCTCACACTCAATAAATACAGTGTTTTCATTGTACCCAACAGACAGCAAAGATGTCTTTTACTTTGTTTGCTGAGGGTGTACTACATAGAGATACCTCAGGTACATCAATTAATAACATGGCAGTTTTCACATAAGTCTTGCAGATATCCTATCCCAGGAAATCCACTGACTACAAAAAATCCCATACAGCACTGTTGGCAACGAAAATGAAGTGAATGGGAGTTCAAGCATTTCTTCTTACAAACAGCCTTTTTCTTTTTTTTCAAGCTTGCTTCAGTGAGTACCAATAAAGTAACATACATTATCAGTGCACTTGCCTTCATTCCAACAACAACAAAATTATTTCTGTATGTATTTTAAATTAAAATTTTACAATAAAAAATTTGTTTCAAAAGTATCAGTATTTCCATATGGGAGAAGTCATGAGTGGTCCCAAAGCAGGCAGCACAGACACATAGACAAATAAACATATTAAAGAACATTATACATTACATTTTAGAAATTATGCCTTGAAATGTTTGCAAAACAAAAGCTTGCTTTGTGAAAACCACTATATTTTTCCCAAATTAAAAAAAAAAATGGGGACTTCCCTGGTAGTGCAGTGGTTAAGAATCCACCTGCCAGTGCAGGGGACACGGGTTCGAGTCCTCGTCTGGGAAGATCCCACATGCCGTGGGATCCCACTGTGCACCACAACTACTGAGCCTGTGCTCTAGAGCCTGCAAGACACAACTACTGAGCCCATGTGCCAGTTACTGAAGCCCGCGTGCCTAGAGCCCATGCTCCACAACAAGAGAAGCCACTGCAATGAGAAACCCGCACACCTGCAACAAAGATAGCCCCCGCTCACTGCAACTAGAGAAAGCCCGCGCACAGCAATGAAGACCCAACACAGCCATAAATAAATAAATAAATAAATAAATAAATTTATATTTTAAAAAAAGGGAGTTGATGGTGACTGATTAGATCCAATTCTCCCCAAACCTCCTCCAGAAATTCATAAAGTGCAACAAAGAAATCAAAATACCCACAACCTATCCTTCCATTGCAAATGGGAGATAAAGAAATCACAAGTTAAATTTCTTTCTAAGTGGGGTAATAAGTATACAGGATCAACACAATCCAGGCTGAATAGACACTTGTACAGAGGAAATCCTACGGAAACTGAACGGATAAGTAAACACTGGAGGTGCCCCAGGGGTGGAAGAACCCATAACACAGTTAAGAATATCTGTATAACAGCATGGAGCAACATTCATGACGCAGAAACAAAAGGATGTACACAAAGAAACAGGCTGATTAAGAACAGATACACAGCTCGGTGTTTTGTGACCACCTAGAGGGGTGGGATAGGGAGGGTGCGAGGGAGGGAGACACAAGAGGGAAGAGATATGGGAACATATGTATATGTATAACTGATTCACTTTGTTGTAAAGCAGAAACTAACACACCATTGTAAAGCAATTATACTCCAATAAAGATGTTAAAAAAAAAGAACAGATACATTCAATCTAGCTCAACTCCTTCAGTCCAAGGTAAATCAAGTACACATTTACGACCTAAAATAAAAGATCACTAATGTAGATCTTAAAGATGAAAATATATACTTTATATTCCAACAAAAAACAACAACCTTCTTTTCAAGTGCACACGAAACATTCCTGAAAATTAACCACATGTTAGAAAACCACAAGTTTCAAAAAGCAGATATGGCACAAAAATAATTCTCTGACTATAATTAAATAAAACTAGAAAAAATAACAACAAAAATGGTCTTTCCATGTGGAAATTTAAAATTTTAGGTAAAAGATAAAATACATCATATAATTGTAGAACAGACAAAAATACCTATACCTTATTCAGAAGTTACAGAATAAGCAGTGCTCGGAGTAAAATTTATAGACTTAAGTACTTATGTCAACAAGAGTGAAAAATGATAAATAATTAAATTACAAATTTAACTTAAAAATAGAAAAGAACAACATAATAAACAGAAGAAAAGCAAAAAAAGCAAAAAACAAAAAACTGCCATTAACATGTATTAATGGTAGGAGTGCAAAGTGGTACAACCCATATAAAGTGTGTCTGGCACTATCTTCCTAGATTAAAGATGTCCTTTGCCCCCCCCCAAAAAATATATATATCAGGAAACTAACCTAAAGATATATCTGATGAAGTATGAAATGACATAGGTATCGGGTTAGTCATGATGGCAGTGTGGAAGATTGTAAACCATCCATTGTCCATCAACCAGAGACCAGTGGAATAAACTCTAGTGCATACACACAACTGAATACTATCAAGCCATAGAAAAACAATGCTATGAACTCCATATATGTTGTAAAATGAAAAAGAGCAAGATAAAGAACAGTACTTTAAATATTCTATATTTTGTGAAAGAATTAGCATATATACATATATTTCTTAGATATATGTATATGTATGTATATTTACAAACACACACATATATCACATATGTGATACACATGTATTATTATACACATATATACATAAATATCTGTATATAAGAGTAGATGGGATAACAGTGAAATGAAAAAGGATGAAAGCACAACCACTTTGAGTCTTCTTAAATGTAGTCTGTAGAAACATATATCTGTCTTAAATCTCAAAAATAAAACTGAATCAAAGGGAAAAGTGAACTAATTATATTTCAAATTCATAACATAATCACAAAGATAAAATACTTCAAGTGAGCACATCACTTTGGGGGACAAAGTGTAAGGGCCAAAAGAAATGCAAAAAAATCTCAAAATTAATTTAGAAGATTTCTTCTAAATACTTCTAAAATGCTTCTAATACTGGCATTGTTGTTTTGAAACTATTTTATGGCTAGTATAATCCATAGCAAATAGTTATGTTAGTGTTGGTATCAACCAAGGACTACAGTGGAAGAGAAAATAACACAACTATAAAGTTCAAAAAGTAAATTTGGAGATATCAATATTTGATATCTTCAATCAAATTCACAGGACTGGACAATTTGAGTATCAAGCAGTATAATAAGAAAAGAGACTGAAATATTCTATATTATAAAATTCTATGAGTTCATTAGACCACTAAGAAAGAGAGAAGAGCAGGGAGAGAGAGAAAAGTGCAAAAGCAAAACAAAATAAATGAAACAAAGAAAATTCATTTGACACCACTGAAAGTAATGACCTTACTGTAAAAGTCTATCAATATAAAGGTAGGCATTTATTCCTGTCTTTCCTCTACGAATGATTCCAAGGTAACCCAATAGTTATTAAATAAATGATTCCAGTTTTTAAAATGTGGAAGGAATGTTCAAATTAGAAAACTCATTTTTTGTATCCCCCACTGCATTAATTGATTCAGGCCACATTAATCAATGGATGAAAGCATTAGATAAAAGGTTTGTGGGAAACTTTATAATGGAACGTTTAGGCTATCACTCACATACCTAACATGCAACTGTAGCATCATTAAAAGCAAATAATCACTGTATGACTCCTGACGTAAGGCAATACGAAGCACAGAGCAACCTCTATGAAAAATTCCTGCCAAAAAAGACTAAATTTTAATTAACTCAAGCATGTTGCACTAGCTTTCATTTACAGGACATGAAATATTTATAGGCATAGTGAAACAATTTTAATACATTAAAAGGAAGTAAATGGACAAACCCAAAATGTGGGACACTGTATAGGACAATTAACATAGGTTTTGCAACAGATCAATGGCATGGAGGAAAAAAAGTGGAAGGACTACTACAGATTAGATAGGACTTCAGACACCTATGTAAATGTAATATGTGGTCATTGTTTGTGTTATGATTCAAACAAACCCTGATAATTTTAAGAAAATAAGGAAATCTGGATTATGGATTATCAGTTGATAGAAGGAATCACTATTAATTTTATTAGGCAACACAATGCATTGTAGTTAAGTAAGAAAGGACCATATTATTAAAAACCATCTCCTGAGGTATGAAAGGATGAAACTTTATGATTTGGGGATTTGTTTTAAAAAAGAAAAAATACAATAAAAAACAAAACAGTAATGATGGACCAAATGTTGACTATAGTATATGGAATCTCCATGTATTCATTTTGTAAATGTTTGAAATGTTCAACAATAAAAAAATGAAAGAAAAAACAAAATATTACATAGGCAAACAAATTAATATCAAGAAGGCCTAGGTAGAACCAGGCCTAAACACAGAAAGCAGGCTTACTTCTACTCCTCCACCTGCTCCCATCCCATTTCGTGATATTTCAGTACAGATCACATTTCCTAACCACCACAGAATGGAGAAGGTGGAAAGAATGTACCTTCTGGGGGTCCAATAATTTAAGCCATTAGTAGTATACCAGAGTAATGTTTTTATCTCGTTCATTATTTTCTGCCAGTCCTTGATTATTGATTAACCATCATTTAAGCCCTTATCAAGTCCCTTGAGAATCTCACAGTTAAATTAAAAAAAACCAAACAAACAGAATTTTAAGCCAGGTATTAAAAAACATGAGATTTTTATTTTAGACTTACCACACTGGAAATGTATAGAAGTGAGTTGAAGCTGAATTTCAGTGGGCAGAAGAGGGAAGTTGGGTAGTAAGAAGTGAGAGCAAGAACAGAACACTTTCACAAGACTTGACAGCAAGAGGAAGAGAGATGAGGCAATGGACGGCAATAGGAAGAATCTGACATGAGAAAGGTGATAAATGATGGAGGAAGGTACCAGAGGAGAATGACAGGTATATTTACGTAAAATAGAAGGGCTGGTCTTAAATAAGAAAAGACATTTTCATCACTGAATTTTATGGATTACAAAGAATAAGGATGGAAACGCTATTGATATATAGGTATACAGACAGACAGATGGAGGGACAAAGATGATTAGGGAGATCCAAACTGATAAACTCTTTCTTTTATGTGGTATTAGTAGCCTTACCTAAAGAAGGAAAGGTTAGTCCAAGTGATGTATGTAGGTAAGGAGAGTAGTGTCATACCAGGAAACAGTTATGACAGTTGCTGAGAAGTACAGAAAGCATAGGGTCCATAAAAATATGATGGCAACAAACTAGGGTATTGTATTCTTCAGTAGAGTTCAGATCACTGTTGGTTATAAGAAAAGGAACAGGGAGGTGAATATACTAAATTTAAGGAGCTACTAACAACCACCCATTTGCCAGTGGTGGGAGCATATTCCTTTTATATATATTAAAACTAATTTTGTTTCCTTCATAAATCTGGATAAAAGATTAAATAAGTATGGCTTGGATAAAATAAGCAAATTAGTGATGGTGGCCTATTCTCAGAAAAGAATAAATGAAACAAAATATAATAATGAGAAATAAATGTCAATATATTTAAATTCCACTGTTCTCACCAATTCGAGTGATTTTATTATGTGAAAGTTCAAGACTTTGGATATTAGTGCAGCCATCCAAACCATGAAAAGAAGTCAGTTGATTTTTATTAAGAAGAACAACACAGAGATTTTCTAAATTTTCACAGTTGATAGTCTCAATATTGTTTTCCTAAAACAAAGAACAAATGTAATTAGTTTTATTTCAATGGCTTATTAATGAAACATTTAAAGCTTGCAAAAAGAGGGAAGATGAGATATATGATCTTTAAATGAATATCTGAATCCCTAATTTTAAGATAACTATGTAGAGTGTTATACTATCTAGATGAAAATACTAAGTAACCAAATAAATGATTTTGTATTTATTAATAATCTTTTAAAATATAGAAAACACAGAGGATCATATAACAAAATATTTCAAACTATCTAAATGAACAAGAGTGAACATTTGGTCATAGTTGCTAAAAAACTTATTTTAAAGAAACCAAACATGGAAAAATTTGAAATCTCCCCATTTCCCTTCCTCAGTCCTTTTTGCTATCTTTCCCTCCAAAGAATACCAATACCATGAATTAGGTATATATCTCATGTATAGATTTATACTTTTACTAAACATGCATATCTCTGCAATACATAATATTGGTCTCAATGTCAAGATCATATGTCACGGATGCAACATCAATTCTCTTCTTTTAAGATTTCAGAAAGATAAATGGGCTTCTAAGAATCTTAATGGTATAGTCCTACAACATCCTTCTCAAAAATATGAATATAGCCTTTGTCTAATGGAGTAAACTTAATAAGAAGCATAGGAAACAAAGTTTGAAAAGAAAATCATATTGGTGGAAGCACAGTCAGTTTGAATTGAAAATAATATAATCTAAAATAAAAATAAAACTCTAGCACCCCCCCCAACCTTCTACGAGAAAGAAACATTGAGAAAAATTCTCAGCTGCAAAACAGAACACTTCTTATGGAAAAGAAAGTATGCCTTTGGGGATTCCCTGGTGGTGCAGTGGTTAAGAATCCACCTGCCAATGCAGGGGACATGGGTTTGAGCCCTGGTCCGGGAAGATCCCACATGCCAAAGAGCAACTAAGCCCGTGTACCACAAGTACTGAGCCTGTGCTCTAGAGCCCGCGAGCCACAACTACTGAGCCTGTACATTGCAACTACTGAAGCCCACGCACCTAGAGCCCGTGCTCCACAACGAGAAGCCACTGCAATGAGAAGCCCGCGCACCACAATGAAGAGTAGCCCCTGCTTGCCACAACTAGAGAAAGCCCATGCACAACAATGAAGAACCAACGCAGCCAAAAATAAATAAATAAATGGGAAAGAAAAAAAAAAGAAAGTATGTCTTGAGAATGGAGTTAAAAGCCTAGTGGGCAGAACCAAGAGTCACAGAGACCCATTCCCATGGAGCAGAACCAAGTCCTTATTAATAACTGATGGTAGTTTCTTAGCTATGGACCAGGGCTGGTCCATGAGCTTCTTGTTTTCTCCCATATTGAATGGTAACAACTCTTGTAATTAATCAAGTCCTCTCTCACCACTGTATGTGGGTGTGGGGGAGGGAAGACAACTTTTCCTTTAACTTCATAGATCTCTGAGTTGAAAGAACTTTCTCTGAGCAGATCATCTCCACTTGGATCTGACTTAGATGAGAAGATTCTGTGCTCAAGTCTGAGTCTGATGCCATGAGTTAATGAGACTTTGGGGTCTTTGGGACATGAGTCCTTTTGCATGCGGGAAGGATGTGACTCATTAGGAGCCAGGGGCCAGACTGCAGGAGGTTGTTACTTTGTAAGCAGTTCCAATAAACCTCACAACCCAATATTCACACATCCACATAGTCCCCTCCCACATGAACTGAAAGCTCAGCCAATAGAACACAAGCTAGCATGATGCCAGCAGATGCTTGACAAGCACTTCATATTGAAGCTTGTCTTTTTGGAAAGCTCACCCTTTTAAGATTCCCAAGAAAGCACAGAGAGAGAGAGAGAGAGAAATTCCAAACTCCCAAGGCACCAGACATGTAGAAGAAGGCATTTTAGACATTCCAGCCCCAGCTGCAAATTACATAAGAGACCCAGGCAACATGGTATGAAGCAGATGAAATGCCCAGATAAGTCTGGCCTCAATTCACGGCCCACAGAACTGTGAGCAAAAAAAGTGGTTGCTGTTTTTAATTAACTAAATAATGTGGTCATTTGTTATGCAGCAAAAAGTAACAAAACAATAACTATATCATCTGCAAATAGAGACAGTTTCCAGGTCATACCATCTAATCACCTTCCCTGTATGGTTCTCACAAATTTTGGCCCTTGATCTCTTTTAGACCCTGAGTTATAGGTTACTTTAGTAAATGTTTCTTCAAAATTGTCATTTCTTAAAATGTACACCTGAATTACACCTTACTCCACTTTATATTTTATTATAAAATAAATATTGAGAACATAGGACATACCTGTGCATCAATGTACTTTAACTTTTTGCAGTTACTCAGGCTGTGCAAAGAGGTTAATCCACAGCGCTGAAGAGACAGAAACTGAAGATTTGTACACTCTGCCAGTGTGGAGAGACTACAACCTGGCAAATCTTGAAGTGTTACTGTTGTAACCTAGGGAATTCAAGAAAATTGGAACACATAACATTATCTAACTATAATGAATATAAACTGTACTAGCCTTGCAAAATTGTTTTAAAAACTTCATCTAAAAAAAGTAATGCTATATATTGAAACCTACACTTATTAACAACTCAATTTCATTTAAGCTATCTGGCCATTTTGCCAATTTTGTTCCCCTCATAGAAAGACAAAATAATGCAGTCATTCATGACCAATTCAAGTTCAAAACTAATATGCATAGAAGCAATAATAACATTGTAATCATTTATTAGTTCACTCCCTGATTTTTCACCAAATTCATTTTCCTTGTTTTTCATGTCCCTTGGCATTATTTTCAGGATTGCACTATATAAATGTTTAAGATCTGTGTTTGACAGTATCTTAGGGATACCTGGATAGTACCAGAAGCCACAACGGGTCAGGGGATAGATTTTATATCCAACCTGCCATGCTTCAACTAGAATACCTTAGCTATCTTCCAAAAAAGAAGCAAGTTTAACTGAGAAGAGATATTATAGAAACTGTAATAAGTAGAAGCATGCAATAATAATTGAACCATGCAATAAAAACTACATTCTATTATGTCTTCTGTATTATAAAGGTATGAATCATTCCATACTACTGAATAATGTAATATACCCAGCGCATATAGAATCTGCGGTATAAAAAATCATGAATAGCTCTTAACATACATTTACAACATTTCTTATTATTGAGATATTACTGTAGACTCAATGCTTCCTTTTTTCCTAAGGCACTTTTCTCTTTTTAAGTCTTTTCAACTAAAGAAAATTCAATATCAAATAATGTATTCAACTTTATGGTATGCACATTAAGGACTATGCTTAGAGTTCTACAAGAATATGTCAGATAGAAATATTTTGAGATTACTGAAAAGCACTCCACTTATTAAACTCAAGAGCTCTCACCTAAGTAAAACTGGCACAGTAATAATGTAATAATATGTTGGTTCTTCACCATAATTGAGTCCGTGCACTAAAATAACTATATAAGCTAAATTGCTTTATAGTAAAAATACTTTCATACTGCCACATCACAAGTCCTAAGGCCAGGTTTCCCATGTACTGAATAACAATTCTAAAATGATTAGCTTTATAGTATATATCATACTAGTATACATCTTACTCGAAAGAAATTTTTTAAATGTTTTATTGAAATTGAAAGCATTATTACTTCAAAAAATCTGGAAAAAGTATAAAATTCTTAAGTGCAGTAACTCCTCTTCATGGGAAATATTTCCTGTGCATTAAAGTTTTACATTCACATATTTATGTAAGTAAATGGGCAGACCATATGTTCATGGAGATAGAAGGGATTAGACTACTCCTTGCTTTAAGTAGCAAAAGCAATAACTGATTATTTTTAAAACTTTGGGTGAATAAAAGTTTCTAGTTTCATAATGATTTTAGGCATTTCTCAATTACTCATAATGTAAAACAACTTTTGAAACAAATTTCTTTTTTATAATTTTTCAGAAAGAAAAATATTAATCTACTTGTGTCAGGATAACTGCTGTGTAATGCCCACTTAATTTGTCCACAAAGGGATACTATAAATTCTGTAACTGGAAAACTGGCTCTATACTAAAAAACTGAACACACTATTTAGAACTGAGCACTTAAAAACTGAAAACCCTACAGCTGCAGCTTTATAGTAACAAATGCTGCTCTACCTTATAATTTATATTATCCTGCCTGATTTAATAATATGCTGCTTACAATCAACTATATAAGCACAATTAAGTTCTAGTTATGATGTGGCAACCTCTCTAATTTAATTACAGTACAGGAGTGACAGCTGTTGCAGTATCCTTGTTGATGGTGTCTACTTGTGAATATGAGGTATTCCATGGTACTTCCTCCTCTCTTTTATTAAAGATTTAAAATTTTTCCTTATGATATAGCAAGTTATTCTCTACCGCACTCGTTTTTTCCAAACTTATGAGATCAAATAAACTTTTACATTCATCATTTTGATACATGCATGACAATAATTACATAAATAGAACTGCCTTATGCTCTAAAAATTAAGGTCAAAGAGAATTAGTACTCACAGGTGTTCATTACTGCATGGTCAGCCTGATAAAAGAGCAACTGGGGCATAGTGGATGGTCGCTAAATTCTTCTTAAATAACTAAACGAATAAACTGTCCTAGCCCTATGGCAAAACTAAAATATTTATAGCATTCATAGTTTCGTTCCCTTACAAAGGATAATATAAAAATATTTGGAAGATTAATATTTTTGGTCTCTCATGACTTGAAAATGAACTACTCCATCTATAGAAAACCTATGACTCATTCATTATATTTTGATAAAAGATCACAAATCAGTTTTCCACTTAATCGTCTATATTTCCCCAAATCCTTGACAGTTTTGGTAAATAAAATGACCTAAAATAGCTACAGATTTTTTATAGAGTTCACTCTCAGTTACTCTTGAGTTCAACCGAAGCAGTGTCAGTCATCTACGGTAGACTGTAATTACAAAAGTAATGAAAGCAATGACTGTTTTGTTTTATGTTCAGTGCCACAATCTCAAATCTATTCAACCTGGAGAAATAATATTGTTCAAAAACTCAGCGGCAAAGAGACTGAATCTGAGGTATGATTAGTGGCTTAAATGAATGAGAATATAACTTCAAGTAAATCATGTGCCATCACAACACCAGTTAATTACAATTTGCCTTGAATGAAGTGAGACATTCAGCCCCTAAAATGTTATCATCCATGCCATGTTATAAAGCCATAGCGAAAAATCCTTAAGCTAGTACCCTTTTTTTGTGGTTGCTATTTAAGGCAAGTTACCATTAGTAGCAAAATGCCCAAAATAAAAGAAAGATGAACTAGTTAAAGCATTCAACTAGGAAAAAGAAAACTATGTTAGTTGTCAATAATCACTTCTCTTCAGTCATATCCTTTTGGGATATTATTCCATATAGTAGATGATCCAGCATGTTCAATGTTATAACGTATTTGATGAAAGAGGCTATTAAGCAGCCCTCAAAAATCCATTTGCCTTTCTCTTCAGATGTTTGAGATCCACATTTGACAATGACTATCATATATGTTAGGAGCGTAAGACCAGATTCTTCACATACGGTATTTAAAAAGTCAACAATCCGGGGCTTCCCTGGTGGTGCAGTGGTTGAGAGTCCGCCTGCCGATGCAGGGGACACGGGTTCGTGCCCGGGTCCGGGAGGATCCCACATGCCACGGAGCGGCTGGGCCCGTGAGCCATGGCCACTGAGCCTCCGCGTCCGGAGCCTGTGCTCCACGGGGGGAGAGGCCACATCAGTGAGAGGCCCGCGTACCGCAAAAAAAAAAAAAAAAAAAAAAAAAGTCAACAATCCTATAAAGTAGGTATTGCTCTTCCCAGTTTATAGAAGACAAAACTGAGGCTCAGAAAGGGAAAGATCAAGCACCTTGCACAAGGTGACACAGCCAGTAAATGGCAGAAATAAAATTAGAACCCTGATCTTATTTGATACAGGGATTGTTAGTACTTTATTAAATTACATTCAAGTAATTTTTATATTAATTTCATTTTAATCAATACAACCTAGCTAAATTGTGAAGCTGATAATAATATGGAGATAAGATTAACATTCAGTTGGACTTCTTTTTCCATCCCTTTATCCATCCTCCCACTCATCCATCTCACAGTCAAGTAATGAAAACCACTATTTGTCTGGCAATAAATAAAGAAGTATGGACAAGAGGCAGACCTGAATCATGTCCTGAAGGCTCAAAGTGAGAGAGTAACATAAGCAAAATGAATTGACTACTGGGTGAAATTCCAGAAGAATAAATTTTTCTCTTCTAAAGGTTTACTCCAGAAGGACTTTACAAAGGTGGCAGATAATGACAAAGACGTGAAGCTAAGAGATTAGAAAATCAAAGTAAGGAAGTTACAAGATGGTTTTTATAACACTTCAGCACTTACATGGCACATGCACTTATATTTTCATGTTTATACTGTATATTTGATGCTTCAAAGAAAAATTAAATGTTTGAAATAGTTGTTTGAGTAGTAGTCAAAGGATTACAGGGTACTTTAGAACATTGCTTCTCAAATTAGTCCATGAGCCAGCACCAACAGCATCACCCAGGGGCACTGTAAAAATGCAGTACGCTGCAGTTGATCACCAGACCTAAAGAATCAGAATCAACGTTTTAACAAATCCCCAGGTGATCTGTATACACATTACAGTTTACAAGGTCTTGCTCTAACAAGTATAAGAAAAGGTTAATCCTCACTTTATGTAAATTGACAAGAGTTCCATAGAAGGAACAGAGTGGGCAGAAGAAGAAACACCAAGGAGAAAGAGGTTCATACGTCTTAACTTTCTCAGTGCTCCTCTCACTGGACAAAACAGAGAACCACAACGAAAGAGAAGAGCACTACTGGTTTCTTGAACTATTGAAACAAATACTGTAGGCAAGAAGCTGTCACTCATGCCTAGCCCAAATAGATATTCATGAAGAAAATTATTTTAAATAAAATAAAAGTGTTAGTATCTAATGTCATCCATTCAGAAAGCCTGCAGCAACAGGTAAAGTAGGAAAAGAATGATTCCAGAGATAACATGGCTAAAGAAAAAAAAGTAGTAGAAGAGCTATTGAGAGATTTTATATGTAACTCTATAGGTCTGATAGATATGAAAAATACATTGCCTAGGAAACAAAAATACACTTCAAAGTAGTTCTTGTTCTTTATACTGCTCTTTCACATCCCAGAGATCTCTTTAAATCCTACTATCTTGTTATTCTCTCACAGAATACCCTGAAATCTTATATAGCAAATATCAAAATCTGCAGTAATGTATTTATGTGTATTTATTTGTTTAATGCCTTTTTGTCTACCATAGTCAGATCCATAAGGGCAAAGACTGGGGTTTGTTTCTGTCCCTTTAATCTAACAATAAATATGGGTTGATCATATTAGACAGATGAATATTTGCTGAGTGAATGAATCAAATAATGCATATGTATTAATAAGAATGTTTCCTTTTCTAGGCATCTACCTATACCAAGAAACTAAATAAATTTTATAAATACATTTGAGTTTCAGGCCCCAGATAAACATATGTATTTTAATCTTAAATCCTTTCTAGAACTTCACTATTTGAAATATTCTTTCCTGTTTTTCTACACATTTTTTAGTTTCTGTCTTATTTTTGATTGAAACTCTGTTTCCATAAACATAGAAAATTAGTAGCATTTGGTGACAACGACTTTAAATTTCAGGCATAGACGTACCATGTTTATATAGCAAGTGACTAAATAACTCTGTTTCTATATAGAAATTCTAGAGTCTTCCATTGTTGTAAGCCCTTCTTTCACAGCACTTGTGAAATCCACTTCAAGGAAATCCACTTCCTCCCGAAAGGAGCCACTAGGTGGTGTTGTGGCCCAGGACTAAAGCAGACTAACTCCTGAGTATCAAGCTAGGAGTTTCCTATTCTAATTCAGCTCTACATTCCCAGATACCTCCATTCTTGGAAGCCTAGTAATGGCTATAGGGCCCTTGAACACAGGTTTCAAGACAAATCAAAGCTCTTCATAGTGCTTCACTGAAGGAGAAGATGACCTGAATACTTTTAATTGAGGAGATCTTTTAAGTGCAACCTCTCTCAAATAGGAGAAATATTTCATTAGCAACTTCACTGATTGAGAGACAAAAAAAAGCAGACTCCAAGAAACAGAGAACAAACTAGTGGTAACCAGTGGGGAGAGGGAAGGGGGGAGAAGCAATATAGGGGTAGGGGATTAAGAGGTACAAACTATTATGTATAAAGTAAGCTACAAGGATATGCTGTACAACACAGGGAATATAACCAATATTTTATAACTATAAATGGGGTATAACCTTTAAAAATTATGAATCACTATATTGTACACCTGTAAGCTATATATTGTACATCAACTACGCTTCAATTAAATAAATAAATAAAATACGCCTTCTATTAAGATTTTTAAAGTTACATTTTAGTGAACCAATCACAATTCAGTATGAAAAAAGTATTATAAAATACCTGCTGTAAAGTATTCCAAGGGCCACGCTGAAGAATTTCTAGTGTACTCAAAGGGGGCATCACGTTGACTGGGCATTTTACAAGTCTCTTTCTCCTAACAATTTTCTTCTGTTGATTTTGCTTGAAAATTTCAAACCAAGGTTTAAATGATTTTATCCAAGCAAGCCTCTTTTCCTCAATAGAAAATGTAAGTGTTGGCTCTGGTACAGAGCAGGTCACTATATTTTCACATTCAGTTCTATTTTCATGACATTCTTCTGGAATTTCTTTAATCTGAGACTTCAGAGAGTTAACTTCTTTAAAAACCAAAGAGTTTTTTGCAGTATTGCCACCCAAGTCTTCACAAGGAGCACCTCTACATAAAATATAATTTTGCTTGTTTATTTTGCCTTCTACATTTATCATAGCATCATTGGTGTTAAAAACCAAGTCACTATTCAGAGCACTGCCTTTTGGGTTCTCCTCAGTTTCTTTAGATTTTAAATCAATTTCTTTTTCTTGTAGTGTTATATTTTCCCCTATATCTGCAGGATTTTCTAATTTTAGTGGTAGTGGTTTTTGTTTTATTGAAATCACTGAAATTTTCTTCATATTATTGTCTTCATGTAATGTTCCATTTTGTTCTGATATCTCTTCTTTTTCTACTTGTTGTATCTTATTCTGTTGATTATCATCGATTATTTTCTGTGCTTCATTGTTTACCTCATTAATTTCTTGATTATGTCCTAATATTATTATTTGGGTTTCTTGTCTCATAATCTCATTTATGGAAGGTTTCATGACTTCTTTTTGTATTTGAGAGTTTAATTCTTGCAGCTGAAACTGTTCGTTCACATTTTCTTTTAGATCTAGGTTTTCCAATTGAGTTTTTTGGTCTATGTTTTCATAATTCCTTGCTTTTTTGACCGATTCTTCTGAACATTGTTTTGCTAGGTTTTCATTTTTTTCTTCCATTTTAAATACTGGCAAAATTGCTTGGCTTGATATAGATTCTTTTAATTGCACTTGTATTGATTCTTTCAATACAAGGTGTCTATCTACATTTTCTCTCTTATTCAATTCTTCAACTGGCAAAGGGGGAGCACCTTTCCACTTCTTTGACTTTTCATCCCCTAGTCTTCGGGCTACATCATCCTTATTCTTTGATCTATCTTCGACAGTTAAATATTTGGCATTATAATCTCCGTTTTTTAATGCTCTACTTATTATTAGCTGTTTTCTTGCAGCTTCTCTTAATCTCAATTTTTCCTTCTTTAGTTGTTGCTCTCTTTCTTGTCTCAGGATGTTCTTTTTTTCTTCATATTCTTTTTCTCTCCTTTTCCTTCCCTCTTGCTTCTGCTTTTTTATCTCTTCTTCTAGTCTTTGTTCCTCCTCTAATCTTTTTCGTTTTTCTTCTTCCATTTGTCGTATTTTTGCTTCCATTTCCTTCCACTCTTGAGCTTTCCTTTTCTTACTTTCTATTTGTTCCTTTATGATTGGGCCATATTTTTGGTAGGCCACAAATGCTTTATATTTAGCTTGAATTTTTACAGCTGCATTATGCTGCAGTTTTAACAAACGCATTTTTTCTTTTTCCTGTAGGTCTTTAAATTTTTTTCTTTCTTCTTCCATTTGTAAATGCAAGTTTCTAATAAATTCCTAAAATAAAGTAAGATAAATAGTAGTCAGCATAAATTAAATGTGAGATGTTACTAAAGTATCCAAAATATAGATTGAGAACAAATACTAAAACTGAAATCATAGTAAAGTCAATACAAAATTTACTTAGAGGAACTAATTTATTTTAAAGGGTATATTAATTTTTTAAATATTTAGGAGCTTCTATCAAGTTAGTAAGTTGATACTGTAATGTTATGGCTATACTAAGCCACCCAGACACAGATTGAGGAATTCCTTGAAGATAGAAAACTTATGAAATTTGAATGATACAGAGAAAAAGAAAGAAAAGCCTCAAGCTAAAATCTGTGTAGGAGAAAAGGACTTCAGACTTTCCGAGATGGGAGTTCTGATAAAGGAACTAGCACAGGGACTGCAGAAGTGGGGAATTATTTTGTGACTTATAATACCAGGAAGGTGAGGTAGTACATACAAATAAGCCTAGTTACACGTCTTAACCTTTCTCAACTATTAAGAAAGTTGATAAACACATTTTGCATTAAGTGAGATAATCTGGAGGTAGGTGAGAAAATATCATTGTCACTAATGTTCTAAAACAAAAGTAAACAGATCAACAAAATTTGGCAAATATTTGAGAAAAACTAACACAAAAGATGTGAGGCAATAAAAATGCTTCAATAAGAAGATGGAAGAACCAATTTCTGAGAAAAGAGCTATTTAAGTAAAAATTAAAATAAAGATATTTTTAAGAAAAAAATGTGTAAACAAGAATAACCTCATATAAAAATGAAATGCAAGTCCTCAAATAAAAATATATGACTCACTCAAATAAAAAAATCAATATAAAATTGCTGAACAGCTGATTGCCTAAACAAAAACTTCAAAATTAGGTGTCTCCCAAAACAACATATAAAACACAAAGCTATGAAATATATGTCAGAGATGTACAGGTGTAAAGAGGATCAACACAGAGACCTCAACATATGACTAATAGGAGTTCCAAAATGAAGAACTGAGGAAAACCAAAGGAAAGAGAATGATAGAAAAGTATGTTTTCTAAACCAAAAAAACAAAAGGCTGTTAAGATACAGAGTTAACTTCACACACACACACACACACACACACACACACACACACACACTGATACACTCATATACTAGATACTAGCAATATTTCAGAACACTCCATGAAGGCAAGGATTATTTTCTGTTTTATTCACTGCTGTATCTTTTTTTTTTTTTTTTTCACCGCTGTATCTTGAGTACTTACAGAAGTGCCTGGACACAGTAGAAAACCAGCAAATATGTGTGGATGAATGTAAAAAGCGAAAAATCCCAAAGCTTCAAAAGAATGTAATGAATAAGTAACAAATTTGTAATCATAGATGGCATGTGAAAAAATAAATAAATATGCAATGGAGTTATATCTTTAAATTGTTAAAACTAAATGGTAATAAACCTGCATTCTGTGTCCAAGAAAACTAATCATTCAGTTTTAAAAGCAAAATAAAAGCATTTTCAATTGTGCAAAGATTGAGAAAATTTGCTGTCCAAAAGTATATTTTTGACAAGTATTTAGCTATATACTGCAGGAAGGGAAAACTGAGTCCAGAAAGCAGAGGAAGACTGGATTCAAAGAACACTTATGATCAAAGAAACCCTTAACACTTAGCACTTAAATTTTTTATTCTGTCTTCTTCTTTCCATCATTTCACTTAAGGACTCAGCTGCCAGCTTACTGCTGCTCCTTTTTAGGTAATGTGTCTTTTTTTCTGGCTGCTTTTAAGATTTTTCCCTCTTGTCTTGAATTTCAATACTATTAAATCCTCAGGTGTGATTTTCTTTGTATTGATTCTACTTGGAGATCTTTAACCATCTTCAAATGTTCAGACTGATTTTTCTAAAACAATTTGAAACCATTTCAACTATTATCTCTTTACACATAGGTTCTGCCCCATTCTCTACACTCCTTCCAAGATTACTATTATACACATTTTTTATATTTTCATTATGTATCACATATTTCTTGTATACTTTTCTGCTTTTCCCATTATTTTTTGCCCTCGTTGTGCTTAAATTTGGGTATTTTCTATTGACTTCCCTTCAGCTTCATTAATGTTCTCACCTGCTGTGTCAAATCTACTGTCAAACTTATCCACTGAAATTTTATTTTTATACACTGAACTATTCAACTCTAGAATATATACTTGGTATTTCAATAAAGATTCTAATTTTCTTTTCATATCACCTGTTTAATTATTTTGCTACTGCATGATAGTTATAGGTTTTTTTTTAACATCTTTATTGGAGTATAATTGCTTAACAATGGTGTGTTAGTTTCTACTTTATAACAAAGTGAATCAATTATACATATATCCCCATATCTCTTCTCTCTTGCATCTCCCTCTCTCCCACCCTCCCTATCCCACCCCCTAGGTGGTCACAAAGCACCAAGCTGATCTCCCTGTGCTATGTGGCTGCTTCCCACTAGCTATCAGTTTTACATTTGGTAGTGTATATATATATGTATGTCCATGCCACTCTCTTGCTTACCCTTCCCCCTCCCCATGTCCTCAAGCCCATTCTCTAGTAGGTCTGCGTCTTTATTCCCATCTTGCCCCTAGGTTCTTCATGACCATTTTTTTTTTTTTTAGATTCCATATATACGTGTTAGCATACGGTATTTGTTTTTCTCTTTCTGACTTACTTCACTCTGTGACAGACTCTAGGTCCATCCACCTCACTACAAATAACTCAATTTCGTTTCTTTTTATGGCTGAGTAATATTCCATTGTATATATGTGCCACATCTTCTCTATCCATTCATCTGTTGATGGACATTTAGGTTGCTTCCATGTCCTGGCTATTGTAAATAGAGCTGCAGTGAACATTGTGGTATATGACTATTTTTGAATTATGGTTTTCTCAGGGTATATGCTCAGTAGTGGGATTGCTGGGTCATATGGTAGTTCCATTTTCAGTTTTTTAAGGAACCTCCATACTGTTCTCCATAGTGGCTGTATCAACTTACATGCCCACCAACAGGGCAAGAGGTATTTTAATGGCTCTCCTAACTCTAACATTTGTATTACCTGAAAGTGAGCCACTACTGTCTTTTTTTTTCTTATCATTCATAATGAACCATGTGTCTTCACATGTCTAACTAACTTTTTTTTTTTTTTTTGTGGTACGCGGCCCTCTCACTGTTGTGGCCTCTCCTGTTGCGGAGCACAGGCTCTGGATGCGCAGGCTCAGCGGCCATGGCTCACGGGCCCAGCCGCTCCGTGGCATGTGGCACGGACTGTGGCACTAACCTGGGTCCCCTGCATCGGCAGGCAGACTCTCAACCACTGCGCCACCAGGGAAGCCCTAACCAACTTTTTTTAATTTAGAGATGGCCAGTATAAACATACTTTTTCAGGAATGTGTTTGTATAAATTTTAAAAAGACTTGGAAAAAATACAATGATAGTTAATATTTTTAGCTACATTACAGGATTATGGGAAATTTTATCTACTTTTTACTCGTAATTATTTAAAATAATTTTATATAAAAACTGTGGAGTAAATTAAAGTTAAAACAATAAACATGTCATCAGGATCATCTTAAATTTAAAGGGGTTATTTAACACATTCAATTAGTTGTGTTAAAGAAATGCAGTAACCTTTTATAACAATCCTCAATCATAATGAAGTATTCGTAATAGTATGTTTTCTCAAAACTTAAAAGAAATTTTACAATTACAAGAGTATATAGACATGTTCACTCATTGAACCAGTTTATTTTCCTTTTCAAGACATTCTATTTCAAGGAGAGCTTCTATAACTAAGGTATTTTTAAAACTTTAGTAAATTAAATCCTATACCAACTAGGCAATATTATTTTAAAATACCCATTCCAAGCATAGTAATTTACTTCAAATGGAGAATGATTATTGTGCTGCTTAAAAACAACAAACACATACCTCATGCTGTTTAAATTTCTCCTTCCATATATTCTCCTCTTTATGAAGTTCATCATTCATCTTGTCCTGTTCTTGCTGAGCATATAATATTGAAATATTATATTCAACTATCAAACAATATTATGTTTATTATGTATGATTCTTATGACATATATTTGTAAACAAAGGTTAAAGATAACTCACCCAATGGTCCTCAGTTATTAGTACTGGGATAACAACTTTAATCCCAACCTGAAATATAATAAAATGATACCTAGGGTTCCCATTAGCATATAAAGATATTTACAATCTGGGTAAGTCGTTTTATTTATTTGAGTTTATTTATATGTTTATTCATATAATAAAATGCATTGGCTAGAAATACTCCTGGACAATGCAAAAATTACAGATGATAATGTGTGTTAAGATGGGTTTTGCATTACAATTTTTTTCTCTCCACACCATTTCATTTAATTCACATAATAAATCAGTTCAGAGGGTAATTGTTTTCTTTCATTAACTCTTTATTAGCATCTATTTTGTAAAGGCTCTGCAGAATAAAAAAAAAATCAGTAAAATATAATCCCCTCCCTCAAAAACTTTACCTTTAATAATATGGGAATGCAATCATACATTCACACGTTGCCCCAAATTTAGCAAAATAAGTTTATCACAAAATAAGAACTATAAGGATTATGGTAGGAATAGGTGTTATAATTAGAAGATCATGAAAGGTTTCATACAGAAGATTGTTTTTGAAATTATTAGGCTTTTAAGAGATTAAATAAACATTTTAGGCATTTATTAAATGTTTTTGAGCTAGGAAAATGATTACAGCTCTGTTTTAGAAAAATTATAAGGTTACATTTGATAGAATTAGAGAAAGTAAGTCAAGGAGAGACACTAAGGAGATCAGTGAGGTAGGTATTAGAGAAGTCCATGTGAGAACCAATGAGGGCCTTCTGCAGATAGGGTGGGAGGAGTCAGAAGAGACACAAACACGATGTAAATATGAAATGGTCATAAACTTCCAACTGACTGGATAAAAGGAAGTGAGAAAAGTTCTTTGGACATTATCTTATAGGAATTGTGGGAACTTTTGATGGCATTTAAGCAGGGAAATAACTTTTTTTAGAAAATAATTATCCTACCAACTGCACTATGGTGCATTAGTTTACAGAATACAAGACCAAAAGTAGGAAGATCAATTAGAGAGTATAGTAAATATTCCAAGCTAGACATTAGGACATCCTGAACTATGGGGTAGCAGTAGACATATGGATGAGACAGTGAATAATATAACTATTAGAAGGAAGAGGATAGTAAAAGAGAGAGAAGAGTTAAAAATGGTCCATATCTTTCTAGCTTCGACTATGATGATAGTGTAACTCATCAAAATAATGAACACCAGAGGAGGAGCACGATTCAGAAAGAAAGACAGTGCATTCAACTTTAGATACATTAAGTTCTGAGTGTAGGAGAGTTATGTAGTTCGACTTTTTTTGTTATAACTATAGATTTGGTTCTGAACAGCCATAACTGTGTTTGAGATTATCAAGAGAGAAAACACATGGAGTAAGAAAAGAAAGAACAAAGGATGGAATCCTTGGTAGGACCACATTCAAGGAGAAAGAGAAAAAGAAGCCTAAAATAGATATCAAGGAAGAACGGCCAAACATGTAAGAAGACAGTCAAGGCAGTATGGTCCCACAGAAGTCAAGAGAAAAAGAAATGGTCAGCAATCAAATTTTTATTGGCATGAAATGCTAAAGAGGCAAAAATAAATACTGAAATAGAACCTGTGAGTATGGTTCTAGAAGCCATTGGTTATTTTTGTCCAAGCCAATTTAGAAAACATTGATTATTTTTGTCAAAAGCAGTTTCATTCACTGGGGCGGTGGTGGAAGATCCCTAGCAGATTTAGGATTGAATGAGAGATGAGGAAATGGATTGAGCACAAATAACTACTCCTTAAGAAGCCTGCCTATGATAAGTAGACCTAAGGAGCAGCTGACGTGAGACATATAAAGGAAAATGATCTCATGATTTTTCTTTTGTTTTGTTTCTAGGACAGGAGAAAATTGAACATGCCTATAAGCAATAAGAAAGGAGGAAGCTGTAGGGGTGCCTCAACATAAAGGAAAACTGGGGTAAACTGGAAAATGACAGAATATAGAGCAAAGGAGGAAAAGCCAGCCTTTGGTAGAAGAAACCTCTCTTACTGAGATAAGAGCAAAGGCAAAAAAAAAAAAAAAAGGCAAAAAGGCGACCACAGAGATTGATGCTAACTAGATGCAGGATGAGAAAGACAAAGAAGTTTGTAATCGATGCAAAAATGTTATGTGATAATTTGCTAATAACGAGGAGGGAGGAGTTGGGTAGAACTCTTAAGGAAAGAGATTTACGATAGCTGTTTTGGAAAATGGAAGAGGAAGCTAACAAAGGACACAGAATAGAATTACTAAATAAGTAAATTATTTAGGATCCATCATTATAAAATTACGGAATGGTCTCACTGGAAAACTTTTAAGCCCCAAGGTAAAACAAAGCACACATTTAGAAACTCATTAAACCTACTAATGTCATATATATTTTTAAATCATAATTTTATGATAAAGCACAAATTACTTTCAAAAAACAAGTTACAATTCTTCAAGGGTAGGGCCCTGGTGTTAAATCTCTTTTGTATCATGTAAGCACATAGCTGAAAGCTTTGCCCTTAAAGTAGTCAGTAAATTTTTGTTACAAAACAAATAAAAATGGCAACTTAGCTGAACAGAATTTTAAAATCAGATGTTTTTTAGAAAATATTTGAAAATATCACTAACAACCAATAGCAATAATACGTTTTACCACAAGCCAGCAAACACTTCTCTAAGAATCTACATTATATTCACTCCTACTCTGGAATTGGAAAAAAAAAAAAAAAGCTTCTGACTTTTGGAAATGACTAATCTGGTCTGTGGAAAGGAAAATATAACTAAAAGAAAGCTAAACATTCATCGCTTACTATTAGAAAAAGCCATGGCCAAGCTGGTTCGACAATATTATCACTTTTTAATTTATTTATTTTCTATATAATCAGGAAATGCAGTGTACTCAACATTGGAGGCTTGAATACCCTGAACTGTCTATGTGACTACATGCTAAGGTTCTCTATATGGAACACTCAAACTAGTAAGTCATGAGTAATATATAAGGCAACTTTAGTAATGTAAAACAAGAGATGTAAGTCCTGTCTGTTATCCATACATTCTAAACGGGCTAATGGCCCACAAGTAGGTCCTAGAAATCCACCAGTTTCTCAATATGCCACTACCATGACCTGAGGATGAGGACCACCTGAGGTGCAGCTAGGAGGAAACAGAAATGAAAAAAACACAAAATTCCTTCACACCAAAAAATTTCTATTCCCAGGAATTAGCTCATTTATGGGAATGAGGCACATACCATCACCTACATGGCTAAACCACTTCAACCAAATATGTTTTACAAAATTGCTAGATATCAGACCACATAGCAAGGACATTACATGATTGAGAAAATTCTATTGCCTTTTTCTATGATTAGAAGGGTGTAAAAAAGTAACAACTTATGTAGTAAATGTCAGCTTTTTTAGGACAATCTTTGAAACTATGAAGTTTCAAAGCAGTACCTGAAATTCTAATGAATTTCATGAAAACTAGGCAAGGAGTCCATATTAATACTGTTAATCCACAGTCAACTGCTTTGATTATTAGGACTAATTAAAACCCATAGAATGGAGCTCAATTCGCACCATAAACCAAAACATCAATACTGTTCAGAAGTAGATACTGATTTTTTAAAATGTATGAAAGACAAAAATTAAAATTAAAAAACCTTACCTTCTGAATATTCTCCAATTTCTTCTTTTCAACTTCAAACTGTTTCATCCGGTAATGTCTTTTTTCTTCTTCTTCTTGAAACTGCTTTTCTTCTCTATCCCTCTGAGCTTTGAGAGTTTGCTTCTGTTGGTCTTCTAGTTCCTTCTGTTTGTCTTGCCAAGCCTCAAAGGACTGCCTACATCTTTCTTCCACTTCACAGTATCCGAAATTTATATCAGCATCATCTGTATTCATGAGGAGAACAATTTTTAAATCAAAACAGTCAAATCTGATCCAGTGCAAAGTTTAAAAGTAATTTCAAAATAAAGAAATAATGTCAATATATTACCAAAGTAAAAGTATGCAAAATACATGTAAATTCCATTGCATCAATAAAGAAGTCACATGACTTGCCTTAAAGTATTCCATAAGACTTCTATAAAAACATAATGTGTGTGTGTGTGTGTGTGTGTGTGTGTGTGTGTGTGTGTGTGTGTAGTTAAGGGATACATAAGGAACACAGTTAAGAGACACTTAAAAAATTCAGGTCTGCGTATATCTATTGCAGTCAGCTATATATGTGGAAAATTTTTAACTCTACTTACATGAAGTTAAATTAGGAGTCATAAAAAAAACTATGAGAACATGTAATTAAATAAGCATAGCAAGTACACAATATTTTTCAAATATTGTGACTATATTCTTCTAAATGTCAAAAGAAAACTGTCTACTTTTTTTCAGATAATTAAGGTCAATCACATAAAAATTATCATAAATATCACCAAGCAATTTAGTCCACCTGGCAAAACATGTTCATCCACAGGCAAATCACAAGGATCAGGCTCTGGAACAGAAGCAGGACTGCCACAATGAGTTTTACTTCTCAGAAATTCTTCTTTTTCTATTTCAGATAACATCTAAGAGGTTAAAAAAGTACCAGTGATTAAAGAAAAACAAAATAGAGAGTAAAGCTATTATTTTAATAATGCATTAAGTATTTACATACACATATATAGAACTTTATTTACTTCAAATCACTCTCAAATACAATTCTATATAGCATATTGATAATTATTCTCTTTATGGTGAAGAAAAATGTTTTTTCCATGCAAGCGCACTCTGTTTTACCCTCCTAATGTTTTTCAGAATTCTAATTACTTTCTAATATTTACTCACAATATTCAATTAAACTGCTTAATAATCATGTCAAAATGTTTCTACTAATATGTGTTTTCCTCCTAATACCTTTCTATATTTCTTATCTGCAGCAATAGCTCACATATACAAATTGCTAATATATTCAGTATGTTTTAAAAACAGAACTATTCTCTAATTTGCCCTGACTTACACACAAGTTATAATTTTGATTAATACTTTTCCATAATTATACTTCTATATATTCTAGCTTGAAAGGTACAGGATATCTATTCCACTGAAGTAGCAATATGATAATTCAAAATTAATATATTTCAGGTTTGAGGGTTACCAAAAAAGAGAGTAAGAAACATACATACGAGTAATTTTCACATTATGCTAAATACACAGGGAGCAAGAATAGAGTAAGGTAAAATTACAGTTGGGTAAAATGAGAAGTAAAAATGATTTCAAGATGCTGAACCTGTGGAAGAAGTTTTCTCTTAAATACATTTCCGGGAGTTTCACCCAAAAATGCTAGGCTCTCCTTTACTCTTACTTTTTTACGGATGTTTCTGTTTTACCATTTTTTAAAAAAAAAACTAACATAAGATATTCTACGTTTAAAGTTTCCACAGGGTATTTAAAGTCTCCACTGGATCATAGTACATTCCTAAGCAAAGTAATAATATTAGAGTATATTTCATTGTTTTCCTTGGAGTTTTTAGGGAAAAAATACTATTCAATATAGTTCTGCTCTCCTATCTACATTAAATTCCCAAGTATTGATGGTTCAAATCACTATTTCTAATATTTTTAAAGATTGAAATTTGTATTGTTTTATATTATATGCCAGAGGAGGAAACAAATCCAAAAATTATTAGCTTAAAATAATTAAATTTTTAAGCCAGTGAACTTTAAATGCTACGTGAGAGGTAAAGGTAAATTTCTAACTGTAATATTGAGTACTTTCAGTCAAACAACATATACCTTCATTAATTGTTCTGGATTTTCTTTACATTCAGTTCGTAATTCTATCCTTAAATGCATATGATTATTAGAAACTGCTCCATAATCATAGCCTATAAAGAGAAAGAAATATTATAACTTTAAATATTAGAGCAGGACACAACATGTTAAAATCCCAAACTATTTCATCATCCTTTAATCTCAAATTCTACCACAGCATATTCTTGATCAGTAACTCAAAACAATAGGAAATACTGAAGAACAAAGAACATAGGAAATCTGTAATCTTTATTCAAAAATAAAAATAACAGATTTTTAGATCTCTTTATCATCTTTCATATTCTAGACTGAAGTTCATTTTCCATGTACACAGAATAATGCTGTGTTTAATATCACAATGACACCTTGATTAGAAACCAACAAAAGTTCAATTCTACCTGCCACAAACTAGCAGTATAATCTTTCAGCACAAGATACTGAAAATGCTTTAATAAAAGTCTTAATTTAAAAGATTACAATTATTAACGTGTGAATGAAGTAAACTTTCATTCCCAATTTTTTGAGTTTTTGTTGAATTTTATTGTGTTTTTATCATCTGTGCAGATGTAGTTATGTTTCTTTTCCTTATTCAATTAACATGTTTTATCATGGTAATGTTCCCTAGTAGTAAACTATTTTTTACAGATGACCATTCTGCTAATTAACTGACTATTCACACCTATTTTGTCTATTATTATAGATTTTCTTTTTCAACACCAATTCACAACCTCTCTGGCATGTTTTCTTACGTGAGAGCTGAAAAGCAAAAATAACATTCTCCAGATGCCTTTGAAGCTAGGTTTCTGAGGGTGATTTAGGTTCTGCCAATTGATACATTTGTGTAAGTCTTTCTTTTCTTTTCTTTTCTTTTTTTAAAATTAATTAATTAATTTATTTATTTTTGGCTGCATTGGGTCTTCGTTGCTGCGCACAGGCTTGCTCTAGTTGCGGCGAGCGGGGGCTACTCTTCATTGCGGTGCACAGGCTTCTCACTGCAGTGGCTTCTCTTGCTGCAGAGCACAGGCTCTAGGCACGCAGGCTTCAGTAGTTGTGGCTCGCAGGCTCAGTAGTTGTGGCTCACTGGCTCAGTAGTTGTGGCACATGAGCTCAGTAGTTGTGGCTTGTGGGCTCTAGAGTGCAGGCTCAGTAGTTGTGGCATACAGGCTTAGTTGCTCCACGGCATGTGGGATCTTCCCGGACCAGGGCTCGAACCCATGTCCCCTGCATTGGCAGGCAGATTCTTAACCACTGCGGCACCAGGGAAGCCCAGTCTTTATTTTCATAAAAATATTATGTGTGAAGAAAGGCAGAGAGAGAGATTTTCATTTTTCTGGCTCAGACTATGATAGGGGGTGCTTTGGGTTGGAGATAGCAGGGTATAGTAGAGGATTAATGTCTCTGAATTTCTTTATTATATCAGCAGCTCCTGTTGCAGCCCAGTTCTACAATGTACTTGCATGTATATTTTCTACACTTTGGATGTTCAGCTTAGAATCTGTTTCTTCAGTTCTATTAACAATTCTGTTATTTATTGTAATAGCTAGTCTCCAAAGATGTCACTCCCACACTTCCTGGTATGATACCCTGTGTAGCCCCCTCCTGCACAGAATCTGTGCTGACCCTATGTAACCACCAGGATGTAGTAGAAGTGATGTTGCATGACTTCTGAGAATAAGTCATATGAATCTTTACAGGGTTCCATCTTAGTCTCTTGATATTTTGTTCACAGGATGCTGTTTCTCAGAATCCAGATGCCATGCAAGCCATAGGGAGAGACCACATAGGTGCCTCCAGCTGACAGCTCCAACTGAACTCCCAGCCAACAATTAACATCACTGCCAGTCATTTCAGTGAGCCATCTTAGAATTCCAATCCAGTAAAGACTTCAGATGACTGTGGCCCTAATCAACATCTGACTGTAAATGCATAAGAAATGCAAGCAAGAACTGATTAGCTAAAGCCCAGTCAACCCACAGAACTATATAAAAGATAACAGCATACTGTTATTTTAAGCCACTAAGTTTGTTTTACACAAATACTCCCCAAAACCTTACTGCTTAAAGTAGCTAAAACAGCTTTTGTCTACAAATGAGAGCCCTAATCAGTACATCCATATTCATAAATAAAATTAGCCTCAGTTTCTCTTATGTATGTGTATGTGAAGCTTGCACAGTTTTGTATTTAACATGTGCAGTTTGGGGCTTCCCTGATGGTGCAGTGGTTGAGAGTCTGCCTGCCGATTCAGGGGAAACGGGTTCGTGCCCCGGTCCGGGAAGATCCCACATGCCGCGGAGTGGCTAGGCCCAGTGAGCCATCGCCGCTAAGCCTGCGCGTCCGGAGCCTGTGCTCCACAACGGGAGAGGCCACAACAGTGAGAGGCCCGCGTACCGCAAAAAAAATAAAATAAAATAAAATGTGCAGTTTTTTACAATGAAATATTATATAATATGCAGATTTTTTTGCTCCTTGATGGATTGGAATAATTCAATTGCAAAATTATCCCTAGTTCCTAACGACACTTGAGAAGAAATCTCTTTCCACCTTCAGCCAAATTATTGATTTAATCATGTCTTCTCCTTTATCAAGCAATTTTGATAATTTGAATTTTCTTAGAAAATTATTCTATTCATTGAGACTATCAAACTTATTTGATTAGAGCTATATACATGGGATCTTATAATTTTCTAAACCACTGTTATAACTGTAGTTATATACTCTTTCATGTAACTAATTTTTTATAATTATATTTCCCTTGCTTTTTTTCATAATTAGGCTCTATACTTGCCAATATATTTAAAATACATTTTCATTGTATAAACCTTAGTAAATATAAATAGGAAAACCATTAAAATCCCCCATAACTCGACTGTAGATAAGCACTGCTAAAACCTGAAGGGTCTACATAAGTCTTTATATATCCTTTCACACAGGTACTCAGAACAAAAACCTTGGAGCCAAATTTCCTCTCTTCCTTTCATACAAATCAATCAATAAATACTTCTGTTTCTTTCTACCTTAAGAATGCTTTCTAGAATGTGACTGTTTTTCATCATTTCTACTCAAATCACTCTCATCTCTAACCACACTACTGTGACAGTCTTGTAGTGGACACTTGCTACCTCAAGCCATCTTCTCTGCAGAGTCTCCAGAATGATTGTCTCAAAATATGTCAGATTCTGTCACTCCTTACTCAAAAACCTTCATATTCTCAGAACAGAATCCAAAGTCCACACCGTGGATTGATAAGAGCCCTGTATGATCTGACCCCTTATTTTCCTGGATATAACCACAAAGGCTTACTATTCTTTGAACATATTTCGCCCACTCAGTGTGCCTTGGCCTTTACGATTCCCTCTTTCTGGAACACCAGCCCTCTAGACATCCACGTGACTCACTTCTCCTTCATTGAGATATCCCATGTGGCTTACTGTCTCATTTCAGTCACTACTTAAATATCACCTCCTCAGAGAGGCCTTCCTTGACCTACCCTATCTAAAATAGCAATCTTCAATCTCTATTCCCTTCTCTTTTTCTTTCTTTTTTTTTTTGGTTGCACTGGGTCTTAGTTGCGGCAGGCGGGCTCCTTAGTTGTGGCATGTGAACTCTTAGTTATGGCATGCATGTGGGATCTAGTTCCCTGACAAGTGATCAAACCCAGGCCCCCTGTATTGGGAGCACAGAGTCTTAGCCACTGCGCCAGCAGTGAAGTCCCTGTCCCCTTATCTTAAAATCCTTCCTTCATGGAAGTTACTATTATTGAAATATTACATATGTATTTATTTGTTTATTGTCTGTCTCCCCACACCAGAACATTAGAATAAGAGAGGACCTCTGCCTATTTTGTTCCCTGCTGCATTCTCAGTGGCTAGAACATATCCTTTCACAGAGTAATATTTTTCGTACAAATATCTATGAATATCCACATTATAGTTTATACTAATATTTTTATAAATGACATCAAATTTCATAATAATTTTAATAGTATATCATGAAACTCTTTATGTTATTAAATATTGTCTAAGCCGTATTTTTTTAATGAGTGTATTTTTAGACACACCAATGTCCTGTTGAACATTTAGGTTGTTACCATTTTTCATTATAAACTAAGCCAGGATTAATTCTAGTTAAATCTTTGTTCATTCTATTATTCTTAGAATAAATTTGCAAGAAGTAAATTTGCTCAGTTGAAGCAAATAAAGATTGTGAGGCTTTGATATAAATTATATTTTTCTCCAAAAATATGTATGAACTGATACTTCTAAAATAGTCCCACAATTAGTTTTCTTTTCTTTAACATAAAGTAATAGAATGCCTGGTTTTAATTAGAACTGGTAAAACAAATTGTTAGTGGCTAGTACTTACTGGAGACGTAAGGAAGGTAGTAAGTAAAACAAATGAATGAACTAAATTGAACAGACCAATATACTACAGATATTTTATTAGAGATAAATGCACATACCTGTATATGACAAGAGACAAGAACTTCAAGCAGTTTAATTTTCTAAATTATAAATTATTCATTATTCATACTTACAGAAAACTTATCTGCCAAGCAGATGAAAACTGTACTTACTTAAAACATCAGTATCTTCCACGTCCTGAAGAATGAGCTCTTCAACAGTTTTACTTTTATTCTTTATGACGTTAATACAGTGAAGAACTGAGTCAGGTAATTCATCTAAATCCTAAAAATGTAAATAATAAAAGAAACTGTAAAATTCTTTACTAAAACTATGTATCAAAATCTGTTTTGATATGCCAAAAATTTGAGTAAAATGTGTAAATGAGGTAAAAGGGCTCTGTATAAAGAGCATAATTCAAACAAATATATTTGGTTAAAATTTGCTTTTAATTTTCAGGTGGTTATAAATTGCATCCATGATTCTGTTGGATCTCATATTCAAATGAATAATTTCAGAACTTTTGTCACAGTTAAATTAGCTGTGAATAAAAAGATACAATAATATAAAAATATTATTTTCTCCAAAAGTATTATGTAGGTTATTGCAATCCTAATTAAAAATCAAATTGTAATTATTTTTTGAAACTTGACAAATGAGTTTTTTGAAAAAAGCTTAGTTGAAAAGATTTTGAAATAGCAGAACTACTAAAGGAATTTGACCCATTTTATATTTAAAAATATAAAACCACTATAGGGCAAAAATTAACACAATAATGGAAAAGAATAAATAGCCTTGGACAGATCATATGTATAACAACTAAATATATACAACAGATATGACAAATCAATTGAGAAGAGGTGGATTATTCCATAAGTGACCCTGGGAATATTTGTTAAATATATGCAGGAAAATTTTAACTAGACCTACTTTTTATAACATAGCTGAAAATAAGTTTCCATTGGATTAAGGATTTTTATATAAAAGAATGAATCCATGAATAACTTTTCTAGGCATATAAACATTGGAGAAAATACACAAATGAAAAGAAAATTAACGTTTGGTTTCCAAAAAAGTAACTATTCTTTGGTCTAAAGATTTCACATACATTTTGCTTTTTATGCATATCTAATCACATTAGAATGCTCATGATTAAGTAAAAAAAGCAGGATACAAACATACACATGTGTGCAGATACATGTATATATATATACACATAATTATACGTATAGTACAATCCCAATTTTGTGAAAAATGCACACATATACATGTGAAATTATAGGTAATTTCTACCTTCAATATACCATTTATATCTAAATATCTACTAATATATATTGCTTAAAGGTGACCCTAAGGAAAAAATGAGATAAATATACAAAACACACTGAGAAAAGTAATATTTCTCCTAAAAGGCTTATCCAGTTAAAAGGCTCAAAAATACAACACAACACTTACTGTATCACTAGTATCACTCTGGGTTTCTGATTTTGAATCACTATCAAAATCATCTTTTTCCAAGGAAGAAATGCTGATTTTATCCAATTCAGCTTCTATTTCTTCTTTGAGCTTTATATCATCATCATCGTTGTCTTCCATCATCCTTCATAATAAAACACAAAACCATATAAAGAAAATTGAAGAGGCTAAATGCTGGTAAAAACTATAGGTTCTTTAATGTGCCCTAACAATCCAACATGCTCTAGGTAAAAATTTAGTTTAACATAGCTTTAGTTTAACAAACTTTTCTCACACCTTATCATGGATGTACTATATATTGAAGAAAATGTTTTCTCCCTATGTTCATTCATTATTTCTTTAATGTTTTGACTACAAAATGATCAACTCTAATAGTACTCTTAAATTCTCTAAGGGAAAAGTTACATGGAATGAACTGGCTTACCTTTCTGAACCAAGAAACTTCACACTAAAATTCATTTTCATGGTAATAATTAATGGCAAAATACCTCTGAACAGCTTGAGTATTCAGAGATTAAAATACTTATAAGAGAACAACCTATGTCTATATATGGGGAAACATGTGGTTAGTTTCTACTCATTAAATCAGGGTTGTTAATTCCACCAGATAGCCACATGTTTTAACCAACAATAACATGTTGCAATAATGGCTAATACATGGCTTATAAGTTCAATATTTATTTCATTTAAATCTTTAATGCTTGTAATGGATATGGGTCAAGCAGTACATTGTAGTAGGTCTTCACATCATCATCGTTAACTACCATCATTAGCTTCCATGTATTAAGTACCTGTGACAAACCAGGCACTAGAAGACACTTGAGTGATTGATAACTTAATGGGTTAAAGGTCATTATAGTCATTGTATAGGTGAGAAAATCAAGGTTGGAAGAGGTTACTTAACTGCCATAGTATGATGCTAGTAAGTAATGGAAGCAGGATCCTAATTCAGAGATCCTGAATCCAAAGCCAGTGCTTTTCCCACTATCAAATGGTATCCAAACTCAGTCAAGCTCATTATCTGTCCAGCAATACCTTGAACAACTTCTAGTCCAATAGTCTTCAAACTGCAGATGGTAACCCATTCGTGGATCAATAAATTAATTTAGTAGCTCCTGATCATCTAGTTTAAATGATAGGATAGAATAGGAAAAGTTAGGATAAGTCAAAAAAGAAACTGTAAGTGTACTACATATACTACAGGTAAAAGTTGTTTAAAAAAACTTGTTTCAATTATAAGTACATGTATATGTATGCACGTGTGCATGACCTGCAATGAAAATTTTTGTTTGTTTATTTTACTGTGGGTCTTGGTATAAAAAAAAGGTTGAAAAATATTGTACTAGTCAGCTTTTATTTTATTTTCCAGACTATTCCAAACTTTCATTCTTTCCTCCAGTCCCTGGTCTTTCCACTGCTGTCTTCTTCCCGGCTCTTCCTTCCTTTTTTTCTTTCCTTCCTTCCTCCTTCCTTCCCTCCTCCATGCTCACTGTTCTTCCATCCCTCCTTCCACTCCCTTCCTCTTTATTTTCCATCTTTTACTCATTCATCTCAAAATCAACTTTTTGGGAGGCTACAAGATGCATCCACAACAGTGCTAGGTGCTACAAATACACTGATTAAATAAGTAACCTGTTTTCATAGAGTTTATAGTCTAGTTAACAGAGAAAATGAAACATCCTCATTTTCCTATTTCCTTTCCTGAAGTCTCTTCTTACTCTAATCTTATTAGGAGAGGAGACCCTCTTCCTAATAAAGTGTAATCCTGTACTTATGCTCTGAATTTGACAACTTCTCACCTACTGAACTGTCTGCTCCATCCACTATCCCTTCTGTTTACTACTTTGCCATACATTTGTATTCCACTGCCACTACCTCCATAAACAAAATCAGTTCATTCCTATCAAAAAAAAAAAAAACCCACACAATACCTGTGCCTGTCCTTCCTCTAGCTATAGATATCACGTATCTTTCTTTCACACGTAAATGATTTAACTCGACTGATCTCCATGTATTGCATACACTCTTAGGCATTTATCCCAGATAAATGAAAATTTCATTAATAAATGAAAATTTATGCTCACACCAAAACAAATGTTCACAACGGTTTTATTCATAATAGTCCCAACCTGGAAACAACCAAAATGTCCCTCAATAGGTGGATAGTTAAACGGACTCTAGTACCTTCATACCATCAGCAATAAGGGGCATGAACCATTGATATATGCCACAATACCAATGAATCTCCAGGGAACTACACTTAGTAAAAAGCCCACAGCAAAAGGTAATAGACTATATGATTCCATTTACATAACACTTCTGAAATACTAAAATTTTATAAAAATGAGGACATATTAGTGATTGCCACTAATGGAGTGGATGGGATTGGAGGAAGGTGGTTATGGTGATAAAAGGGCAACATGAGAGATCCTTGTAGTGTTGGAACTGTTCAGTATCTTGACTGTGGTTAATTAGTGAACATATTCAGATGATAAATAGTGTATTACATAATACACACACAAATGAATACAAATAAAATTGAGGCAATCCGAATAAGATTAGCAGATTATACCAATAGCAATATCCTGGTCGTGATATTATACTAGAGTTAACAAAGCATTACCATAGGGAGACACTGGACAGAGTGTATAAGAGGTATTTCTGCATTATTTCTTTAAGCTGGATGTGAATCTATAATTACCTCAATAAAAATTTATTTTAAAATATTCTAAGTACTAAGAGGACAGTTAAATAAATTATGATAAATCCATAGAATGGAATACTACACAAGTCCTTTAAAAAATGGGTACATTTACTGTTCTCCTGTGGAAAGGTAGCCAAGAAGAAATAATTGAACAAAGGCAAGTGGCTGAAAACTACAGAGAATAACATCTCTTTTGCATAACTATATGCACGTACACACACTTTTTTTAGACAGAAACTTTCTGGAAGAAATTGGGGAACTTTTAATTTTCATTTCATACCTTTATGTTGAGTGATTTTTTTATCATGAATATGTATTACTTTTATAACTTTAAAAGCTAATTTTAAGATATTCAATTTTACTCATAACCTCCCTCTTCCAAAAGAAAACAAAATAAAACCAGAACCAGTGCAAAATGCTACCTGTAATCAATTAAAATGCGATTCAAAAGCTTTGCTAGGTGGAAAATTAGATTTTTTTAAAACATGGCTATAAAGCAGAATGTACAGATTCACAAAACTTTCTATAGAAAGAAAGGTGGGAGAATAGGGTAAAGGAGACATTTTCATTATATGTCCCTCTCTGCTCATCTACTGGCTCTTTAGATCAGCCCTGCCCAATTACATATTTGAGCAACATATTTGATTTTAAATTTTGTAGTAGCAAATTTTTAAAATGTAAAGAGAAACAGGTGAAATTTTAATAATATATTTAATTCAATCCAATATATCCAAAATATTATTTCAACATATAATCAATAGAAAATTATTAATTATAAGGCCAATATAATTACAAAGTTTACATTTTTGTTTTGTAAAATAATTCTTCAATATCCGATGTGTATTTTACACCTACATCACATTTCAATTCGCACTCGCTGCATTTAAGCCCTCGATAGCCACCCCACCTGTAGCCGGTGGTTACAGGATAGGACAGGGCAGCCCGAGATGGATCCCATTGCAAACAGGCTACAGTAAACTACTTCAAGTTGACAATACACCACTTGGAGTTGGCTAAAGCTGCCAAAAATGGGAAATTTTAAGGAACTCCACCTTTCAACTGTAGTTCTTCAAGTTCCGAATGAACTACCACAAATCTTCAAAACTGAAAGGAGCCTCTCGCTCCACAGACTCGCTCAGCCACCCTCTGGGCGCGCGGTCCCCGCTTCGCCCTAAAGCCTGGCCGCCGCGGAGAGGGGCCCGGCTCCGCCTGCGCTCCCGCAACTCTGCCTCGCTTCCCCCTACACCAACCACGGCCTTGAGGGGTCTCGGCTCACCCAGCAGCAGCTAAAGCTTCGGCTTTGTTGGAAAACAGCGCCCGGAGCCTCCAAACAAAGAGTAACCACGGCAACTGCCAATCCCAAGGAAGATGGACCTTACCGGTGCCCCAGTAGGACAAACTATCTCTACTCGAAACCAGAACGAACGCTTCATCTCAGGAGCTGGATAAGGAATTTAAAATTCCTTTCAGGTACGTTTTAATATTTCAATAATTTTGGAAAGTATTTAATAAAAAAGGACACTTTGTTACAATTACCCAAGCAGAGGTAGCCTGACCTTTAAATTGTTTCTGACCTATCTATATTTATTATGTGCATCTAGTACATGTTGAGTTGCCCATGTGTAAATTGTACATTCCACAAAACCTTAACCCTGAATAGTGATTTGTGGGGACTGGAAGTATGGAAAAAATGCCAATAAATTGTTTGCCTTCCGTGACAACAGTTTCTTTTAAAAAAGAAAACAAATCAATCAATTATCACGCAATTATCAAAATCAGTTATGAAAAACTTCTAAGTGAATGGATGTGTGGGTGAGAAGTTTGAAAAATTATTTTCTGTAATATGTTTTACTGTAAAATATTGACGGTGACACACACTTTTAATATAAAACTTGAAGTTTAAGTATATATCATAATATTTAATGTTAACTTAAAAATTCATCAAAGTTTCTTTTTTGGGTGCACAGTGTACAAAATGTAAAATTTCATTTTAATTAATAACAGATATCCCTGATTTTAATTTTTTTGAAGTTTGCAAATGAAGCATTAAATTCCAAGGGGAAGTAGTTAAGCATAATTGTAGAAGATATCTGATATACAATAAGCTAAAAGCAAACAATTTCATTGAACCTTTGAAAGAAAATAGACTATATTTCCTGGTAACAACTGAATAATAAAATGTATTGTGTCAACTTAAGAATTAATAACATAGAGTGAGAAACCAGTAGACTTTTGATATTAAAAAAACACATTAGTTCCTCGTTTAAGAAAGATAATGATTTTCAAAAATAAACTACTTCTGGTTTCAGAATTAAATTTTGGGTATTTTCATTATTAAAGTCCATGCTCAAGTAACGTTTTTTCTTTTTCTAGTTTAGTTTTGTTGCTGATTTATAAACTATCAAACTCTTCATCTAAAATGCTCAGACTAACATTATGTTGAAATTCACATTAAAAACTCTTAAAATTTTGTTTGTAATTATGAAATTATTCATACTTTTCCCAAAGAATATCAAATCCATTAGTAATAAATTAATTTCTAAAACTAATTTTAAACAACTAATTTGAAGATATTGTCTGAATTGCTTTCCTTCTTAATGCTTACCTTGTCAAACAAATTGATAGCAAAAAAGAAAAACATTGGAAGTTCTTCTGAAGATAAATTAATCCGTGATGCATGTCTCTACAACTCATACTTTCAAGTTACTTATTAAAAAGAAAAAAAACCTACTCAGGTTAAAGGATTATGGACAAAGTAACATAATCCACTTTCGGCTATAATTTCTAGGAGGAGTGCAATTAAAGAGATTTTTGCTAAACGCTGCCTAGTTAAACAATAGTTTCAAGTTGAACTGATTTACAATCTATGACTATTTGCAAATTCTTAGCAAAGCACACATGATCCCTCACAATCTTTACTGAGTCTACTTCTCCAGCCTTATCTTTCATCTCCTGCCACTCTACCCACGCCCTTGTGCACTTCACTCTAAAGCCTGTGAACGCAGTGTTCCATCTGTCTTGAAAATTGCTGCCTCTACCCTGTGTTTGCCTGACTGGGACCCTCTTAGTCATCCTTCAAGGATTATCTCAAATTCATTGCCTTTCTGAAACTTCCCAGCTCCATTATTCCCAGTCCCCACACCCCCAACACAGTTCAGAGTTGGCCACAGGCTTTAATACTTGATTCCCTAACAGTTTGTCTTATTTATTCATTTTTTGTGTTCCCATCTCCTGGCACTGAGAAGGAACTTAAGAACAGTAATTTAGAGTATTATTTAACTAGTGAAAATGACACCTATGAATAGGTGAATTACTGTAAATTGTCCTTCCCTATAGCATTTATACTATTAAAAAATATCTCTGCTGTTGGACCATTTATTAACTAATCAGGAAATGAACCAAAGAAATACCATACCAGGACCTTATTTGAGTTAGGTAAAAAAATTCTTTGTCTATAGCAAAATAAAATACAAGTCTACCACACTACAAATATTTACTTAGGAACTGCACGAACTTGCATATCTTTGTGTAAGCAAATCTTCATTTTCATTGATGTTGTTTTTAGTATGTGGGGCTTGTGGCTGAAAAGATCACACGTGACCATCTCTTACCATTCTATGCAAACGTTGCTATAGGCTTCCTTGGCTCGTTGCTAAGACACCTTGTTTGTTGTGTTCTAACTCTTTAACTTGAACTGCTTGCTGTGGTCTGAACGATTGTATCCTTCAAAATTCACATGCTGAAGTCCTTACACCCAATATGATGGTGTTAGATATGGTACCTTTAAAAGGAGGTGATTAGTTTATGAGGGTGTATCCCTCATGAATGGAATTAGTGCTCTTAGGAAGAGATCCCACAGAGCTCCCTTTTGCCATGTGAGGATAAAAGAAGTCTGAAACTTTGCATCTTTATCTCAGACTTCCAGCTTCCAGAACTGTGAGAAATAAATTTATGTTGTTTATAGACTACCTAATCTGTGGTATTTTGTTATAGCAGCCCAAATGGACTAAAACCCTACTGTTTGAAGTTACCATGAACATCCTCCTTAACCAAGTCAGCTGACTTTGAGAGTACAGAATTCTCTTCCTTTTGACATCTGTTTCATGTAACATTATTTTAGAAATTTCTTCCTCAATTGGTTTCCATGAAATCATACTTTGCTTATTTTCTCGTTTCTTAAAGTCTGCTTTAAAAAAAAATCCAAATTCCTAATTATATCATTCTCTACAATCAAACCTCTGCTCATTTTTGTTGTTGTTTTTGTTGTTGTTTTGCGGTACGCGGGCCTCTCACTGTTGTGGCCTCTCCCGTTGTGGAGCACAGGCTCCGGGCGCGCAGGCTCAGCGGCCATGGCTCACGGGCCCAGCCGCTCTGCGGCATGTGGGATCTTCCCGGACCGGGGCACGAACCCATGTCCCCTGCATCAGCAGGCGGACTCTCAACCACTGCGCCACCAGGGAAGCCCCTCTGCTCATTTTTATCTATAGTTAATCGCTCATCTCTTTCATTTATTCCCAAGATATCAGCTCTCTATGGATGACTCCCAGTTCTGCATAGCTTATGCTCTCCACTTACCTGCACTCCATCTCCATTGCTTAACCACAAGGGTATCTTTTACCAATTCAAACCCAATTATTAAATATTAAATTTATGGAATTTATGAAATTTTTTCAAACAATTCCAGTGATTCTCACCATTCTTTTATTTTCCCATCGTAAAAAATCTTTCTGATCATCTTTGATTCTTTCTTGCTTGTAGTAAAGCATATTGAAATGTATCAAAACCCTCTTTTTCTCCCTCTAATTATCTTTTTACTGCCCTTTCCTATCTATCGGTCATTTTATTTGGCTTTTCCCACCCTAAATCACTTCTTTCCTTCATCTTGGGCACATAGTTACCTCTGCCTCCAACTGAGAATTGCCATGTGATTAATCGCTATGCGCCAATGGAATATGAGAAGAAGAGAAGTATGCAACTTCCACCTCACTTGCTTAAAAGATGCTCGCCTAAGTTTACTCATCCTCTTTCTTTCTGCTGACTGTAAAGGATTACACCTTGAGCAAATTTGGGAGCCATATATTGAACAGGCTGGAGAAAGTGCCATGTTCCTAAGATGATTTCCCAGTAGAGAACCCATTATCCATCTTGGACTGAGAGAGAATAAACTTCAGTTTAGTTTCGTATCTGGGTCCTTTGACAAAACATTTTAGCCTTGACTCAACCCTGCTAATTATTATCAAATCAACAGTCAATCCTCTGCCTTCAACATTTCACACCAGAATCACTGCAGAAATCTCACTCATTAGTCTTCTTTCTCTTTCTCATTCATAGAGAAACAGAGGCTAGGTCTTTGGGCTTAACTTCTCATTCAGACTGTAGAACGAGGATCACAGCTTTCTCATATGCTGCAGTAAATAGAATTGAAGCCAAAATGTAGATCTACAACATCTTGGAAAGAAACTGAAATAAAAATCAAGCAGTCTTTCCAACTGAGTGTCCCATCCAAATAATCCAGGAACTGGAGGAATCCAGGAATAAGACTAGAGGACAGAAACTGAAGAAACCAAATGATAGCGGGAGAGTTTGAAGCAGAGGGTGGAAGATAAAGCCTGGAGAGACTCCTGAAGCTGGGAAGAAGTACCTTGGAAATTTTTAGGAGGAATATGGCCTTGGATTGAAGTAGGGAGGGAAGTGCATGGATGCTAACCTACACATCTCTTACTTATCCACTTTCTAAGGCATCTTTCAGTTCAACAAATGGATTGGGTTTCTTCCTAACTAGGGGCAAACAGCTTCAGGTTAGTCCTACTAACTCTGCTTTTGTTACCAAACCAAACGTGGGTCTGCTCACCCACACGCAGTAAAGCCAATCTACTGACACCAGGTTGTGCTGAAGGAAAGTACGGCATTTATTGCAAGGTGCCAAGCAAGGAGAACAGGCAGCTCCTGCTCAAAAGACCCAAAGTCCCCCATGGCTTTCAGAGAAGGGGTTTTAAAGGCAGTATGAAGGAGACGGTTGCAGGGTGCGTGATCAGCTCGTGCACAGTTCTCTGCTCGGCTGGCATCAAGGTGAAGTTTCAAGCATCATCAACCTTCTGGTTTCAACCAGTCTAGGGTCTATGTTCTTATGTCAGCAGTTTTCATCTGGTGGGGGTCTGCTTCCTATAAAAACAACTTAGGAATGTGTGTCAGGCCTTTATCAGTGTCTTTCAGGGAACTGGGGGTTGGATGATTCTGCTATGTAGCAGATTTATAGTCTAAATTGTTACCAGTTCCCCAGCCCAACAGCTCTTCTTTGTTTCTACATCTTCACATTTCCCAATCACTAACTCTTGAGTCAGCCTTTTGAGACTCAAGGGAGGCCTGGGAGGCTAAAACAAAAGCCTTTTACTTCAAAGGACAGGGACACAAGGGCTTGTATACTGTTTCACTTTCACCAGGTCAATTATGTACTGCATGTATTGAAACATTGTAAACTACAATATTTTTTAAAATACTGAGCCAGCTAGAATTGAAACAACCAGGGAAAAAAGAAAACCCAGAAACATACCCAAGAAAATGTAAAACCTCCATATCTAATAGACCAAGCACCAAAACCGGTAAGTATTGATTTTTACATAAATGTTTTAGGAAAATTGGCTATCTGGAAAATAATTTTTATTTAAAACCACCTTAAATTAGTTCCCTTCCTTACACTGTATACCAAAGTAAATTGTAAGCTCATTAAATCATTTAATTCACCTATTCATTGATTCATTCATTCAATAAATATCTATTGCTATTGTACCCACCATGTGTTAGACTCGGGGTTGTAATGGTATACAAGATCTACTCTCTCCACTTAAAGACCTCAGAGTCTACATGGGAAGGAAGACAAGTAAAGATGAAAATAGGCAACAAATAGAGATTAGGGAAAGGCTTCCAAGGCTAGACCTCAGTGAGGAGTTAACATTATTCTGGGAAGAGTTAACATTATTCTGGGAAAGAGGAGGACAGTCAGATGTAAAGGAAAGGTTTCTAGCAAGGAGAACAAGGTGTGTTATGACTGTAAACAAAATAAAATATTTCATTTTCTGAAAACTGCAAGGAGTTCAGTAAGGCAGCTGTTGACATGTTCTAAAAATGCCCTCTTGGTCTCGACTGCCTGGCCAAAAAATGCAGATAAAGAAAGAAAGGTACAGTCTCAAGACATCTTCAGTATTTCCTTATATTCAGGAGAGCAAAGGGGAATGTTTTACTGACCGCTGGTATGAGAAGAAAAATGTGCAAATAAAGGATGTGAGTAGGCAGAATTATTTAAAGTTATTACTGTGGTGAGTGTTTATTGTAAAAGTTGTGTTTATCTTTTCAGAATCATCAGTATATGGGGAGAAAAAGGATGTTAAGGAAAAACAAAACATTAATTTTTAAATACTTTCTTAATCTCATTAATGGAGCTTTTTTGGTAAGTATCTTCATAATTATTTAGTAAAGAAAATGTGCATTTATATTGGCAATTAGTTCAAAAATAAGTATTGGCTATCTTTTTTTGTAGGTTCTTGGACTTTTACTCATGGGATTTGGTGCATGGCTTTTATTAGATAAAAATAATTTTTTCACAGCTTTGGGTATGTATCTATTTTCCTTTCTCTAAATCAAACAAGGAATTCAGTGTTAAACAATTGCATACATGATTTATTCAGCAGGTGGCAGTATTTCCCTAAAATTCATTAAGTACTGTCCAATTTTTCCTCAGAAAGTCTTTGCCAATTGTTCTAAAAGCACCTTATTAAATAATAAGACTTAAATCCAAGACCATAAAGGAGAGGGAATTTTGAGAGAGAGATCTAGGAACTTTGGGCAGGAGAGATGAGAGAAATGGAAGATTGCGGTTGTTCTGCTGACTCTGGGCTTTTACAGATCTATAGACTTGAAAGGATAATGGAGATCAAAATAGCTTCACTGCCCAAGTTAAATAATCTCTTTTAAAACTCAGTTACCATATCCTGTCACCATCACATGATTAGAAATAAAATATTCCCTATGGAAACAACTTAAATGTACATCAGTGGATGAATGGATAAAGAGATTTTATATAGATAGATAGATAGATAGATATAGACATATAAATATCTCTCTCTCTCTATATATATATATATATAGATATCATATCGTTAGGCACTATCCCATGAGCTGAGGATTCAGAAGTGTACAAGAAAGATAAAGGGCCTGTCCTCATGGAGTGTAATTCCAGTGAGGAAGACTAGAAAACAGCACATAGAATGTTCATAATTTGACCCCTGCAAACCTTCCCAGTCTCACCTGCCTGAAACTGTAAATGCCAGCAAGGCTGAGTTTCCTACACACACTGCACCATTCTGTGTCTTAGAATGCTTCCACCATTCCAACCTAGAGACTTCCAATTATAATTTAAAGCCTAAGCCCAGGTGTTACCTTCTCCAGTAATCTTGCATATCTTCACCTTCTCCCCCTACTAGATTAGGTGCTCTTATACCCAGTGGTGTGCTGATAAATGTCCTGGGATGGAGTCTCAGTTTATGGTATTTGCTGATTTCTGTGGTTTAAATAATCCCATGATGGCCAATTTCAAGGTGCCAGTGTGGACTGAGTTGGTTTACAGATTTTGTGAAAATTTAACAGTTGGCTTTTATGTGCCAGAACAATCTGGTTCCAGCACACCACAGCCCATTGCCTCTACTCTTCTCCCATAAAATCTAGGGCATATTTAATTTATTTATCTCCCTTTAAAAACAAATTGTTAAGCACTACATCTGTGCCATAGCACTAAGCATTTAACAGTTAGCCTGTTGACTATATAAATATATATAGTCTCTAGCACAGACAGTTCAGTCTAGATGGGGAGAGAATAAAATACAGTTTTAACGGGACCATATTAGCAATAAACTCAGGGTTTCAGACATGGGAAACTTAACCCACATGTGTTAAGTACTCAGAATATTTTTGATGAATGAATGAATGAATATAAAAATGTTTGGAGGTACATTAGACATAGAAGAATTCACCCTAGAAAAAGTCATCTTCTTTCATAGAAGACAATAAAGATAAGGTAAAGTTAAAGGGACCTTCTGAGATTGCAGAAATTCTCTATCATGTCATTAAAGGCAAAAAAAGTTGTTAAGAGCAAGTAAGAGGTGCCAGAATGAGGTTAAAAAAGAGAGAAACAGAATCCTAGTGGTTTGTTGACAGCTGCCTAGGAAACCTTGGGTTGCTGCATTCATTATTAAATAGAAAACAAATGTCACTTAATAATAGCTGTTTTGTGGATTCCACAGATGAAAATAATCACTTGATAGTATATGTTTTTCGAATTTTGATTGGAACTGGTTCTGCTACTGTTCTTCTTTGTCTCTTCGGTTATTTGGGAATTCACAGTGAAATCAGATGGCTTCTAATTCTGGTACGTATTTCATTTCAATAGCCTGAATCTGTATCTTTGATTTTCAGTGTTTGAGTCACACACGTGAGCAAGAATGATTTATGTCACTGTAACGCTGCAGTACAATGTGCTCTTGGGAATAAGGCCATGAAGTGCCCCCGCCCAAGAATCTTTTCTAGGTAGAATTTTCTTAGTGAGTTTCCTACGGACTAAATCTGGACCTCAACACTTACACACTTAGATATTAATTTTGAACACAGAGTCAATAAGAATCCATCTCCTAGGGTGAACTACAATTAACCAAACTTAAATCTGAAGACTAAAATCAGAATACAGTATGTTAAAGGCCACGAACAATGAAGTTTAGCAGGGAAAAGGAAACATGGCCTGTAGTCGGCATATTTTCTCCCTGTGGGTGTGCCATGTGGGAAGCTAACTTGTAACTGAGATCACAATTTATAATTTAACAAAAAGAAATACAACTGCTGAGAGAGCCAGACTCCGGCATCTGGCTAGCACACTGTCTCTCCGCAGGCATATAACATGAAAAGGTAAATTGTAATGAACGTGAGCCATTTATCATACGTGGGATAGGTATGGATCACAATCAGTGGATTCAGGTAAAATATAGCTTGTAACATTTTCTTTAAATCAAATTAGTTTTAATTCACAGGCACTTTCCTGTGAAGCAGATAGGAAATTCAAATGTATCCAACTGTGCCCTTCTTGCCAGGAAGAATGCAGAGATACTTAGCTCTTATGTAGTGCTGAAAGTCTGGGTGGTCACTTTGGATTCTGTTTATCAGTCTACACCAGTTACCATGAAAGCACTCACTTTCCCAGCTGATGTGGTCCCTTCAGGACTACATATTCTGCTGTTTGAATGGCCTAGGACAGCAAAGGCAGCGCTGTTCTTCATCCAGTATATACCAGTACAGGCATATCGGTGAAATTCTTTTGTGAAGGATTGGTAATTAACCATTACCTCAGTTCCTTTCCTGCAGTTCCCCTTCCCTGAGACCTGAGACATTCAACCCTGCCAAGGACACAGCAATTAAAGGAGTCATGCCTGACAGAGGAATTCGTTACTGCCTATTGTTAATAATTGCTGCCTATTATTATTTGAATATTACCCATGGCAGAGACATTTTAGGCAATACTGGAAACCACACCTTCATTTCCCTCTGGGTCTTGCCTCCTTACCATGGCAGTGCCAGGAAGCCAAGTGCTAGCCCCCATTGCTTTGAGAATCTGCAGACTCTAGGATCAGTCTCATAATCTTTTTAGTCTAAAAAAGACTTCACTCTCTCTTCTTACTCTCCTCAAAGGCACAACCTCTATTCTCAAATTTTATCTTTCTCTTCTCCCAGGGCCTATAACATAATTTTCTCATGGGGCTTCTGATTTTGGATATGGAAACCAGGACAGAAATGATTTGCAGGAAAATTTTAATTTTCTCCTTGCCACAAATTCCCATTTAGGTAAAGGAGACAGAGAGCCTGCTATTAATATAATGTTGTGGTTTGAGGATGGGAAAGGAAGGAGGCAACTTGAGGGAGAAAAACATAAACATCTTATAAGTTTCTGCCTCATGTAATTCAAGTATTAATGGACTGTGACTAAGAAAGCCTGACAGACCCCATCATAAGGAATATACATGCTACTAGGACCTGATAGCTTAGATCCTGAAGCCAAGATACCATTCTCCCTTCCGGACGGTCCATGGAAGAGTATTGCAACATTTTGTAATCATGACACTTTTGCTATTCTCCTCTGAATTTACCAATACTTTTTTGATGGACACACTTTTTCTTTAACCATGTTAATTCACATAGTCAAGCTATGGCCAAATCTTATATAGGCCTAAACACTATTCTCTGGCTTAAAGGTGATTTTGCATGCTCCTACTCTAGTCAAATAGATATTACTTTTGCATTTTAACTCCTTGGGACAATTTCACTTTCCTGTTAAAAGTTCTCCAGCAGTCTCTCACTGTGCTCTCTAAGTGCTAATAACATATAAATACACTGAATATTTCTTCTGTAAATATCTAACTGCTGTTAAAAAATAATTTTCAAAGGTAAAATCATGAATCACCTATATGAAACTGAGCATGTATCAGAGGCTTTATTTATATAATTAATTAATAGAGGAACCAGTAAGAAGTAACAACCAGTTTAAATAAGAATTAAGCTTGTGGAGATTTATATTCTCTATAGACTATTCATTAGCATTTTCATGAATAGTAATCATTTGCATTGCTATGGAAACTTTTGTATTACTATCAGAGTTGTATAAGTTAACTCTTTGCAGAGTTGAATAATAGTTTAGTCAAAGGTAATATTTCATACTCCCATGGAATCAGAAACCTGGGAGGGTCCACAGACAATAAGCAGCTTGCCATTGAAAAGAAACCCAGTGACTTTTTTAAAACAATTGTTTTGCGCAGTTTTCCCTTTATCTACCTGTCTTCACTACTATCCCTTGGCAGTGAAGATTAAGTAAGGTGTTGTGTGTAGAAGTATTAAAAATCTAAACTTCTAAATGGATCTAAAGACCATATTTTTGTCTCTGAAAATAGGAAATATATTTGTCAAGTAAGCAATTTTAATGGACTATTTTAAAGTACTAAATGTTTAAAATAGGTGAAACTAAGAATACTAACAGTAAATCATCCTTGCTTATACTGATATTTTAGTTAGTAAAATATTCAGACTGCTAACTTTTAAAATTATTTTGAATTCTAGATAATATGTATCACTATTCACTGCTATGATGAAGAAGATTGCAGTGGCCATATGTTTAAAAAAAAGAAAATAGTCAAATAATGTGAAAATCATTTTCTTTGGCTTTGGATAGAAGTATTTTCAGTTTTCAAAGAAATAGTCCAAATGTGCATACAGATTAACTTTACTATTGCCGTTGCCTTTGTTACTTTCTCATTATTTTTATTGTTGTTGCTGTTGTTACTTTGTGCATGATGGAATAGTTTACATGGTAGGTCACAATTTAGTGAGTTCTCCACTGGTAGCAGAATGGTGTAAGTGGAGGTCTAGATATTTAAGTTCCCCTCTATGACAGTTTTAGATCTGAATGAAGAAGGTATCATCATCAACTCCATTAGACCAAGTAGTCTGTTAGGGTTCTCATGAAGCACTATCACTTCTTTCTATCTTACTCTTATCCAAATGTTCACTGATTTTTTTCTTTGCCTTTTGTTTCAATAATTTCACTCATGTATGAGAACAGGAAACTTCAGCAATACCTATGTATTTTAAGACTGTACATTTCATGTGATGTGCATTTTCCCATCATTGTAGCATCTAAAAATATATTAGGAGCATAGTTCTCATTTCTGTGTTTCTTTTGTTTTAGTATGCAGTACTGTTAATGTGGGCCTTTGGTGTTCAAGTTGTACTTTCAGCACTCATCTTCACAAAGAAAGAGGAGGTATGGAAACATCATCCTTTTATTTGAAAAATAAAGAAAAGCAGATACTTTAGATTATTGAGACCTAAACCTATATTAAAAGCTAAAGGTAAATGTCTTTGGGGGAAAAAAAGGATTCAATGGAAGTACTAGAATTCCATATAGGAAGGGGACAGGGGTCAGATTGGAATGGTGGGCTAGGAGAACTTGTCTTTAACTCTGTCTGCAGAAGATTGAGAATGTTGTAAATAACAAAGAATGTGGGGGAAGAGGAGATGATGCTTATTGTGGGATATCCAAAATTGGCCCCCCAGCCAACCCTGGCTGCCACTACTGACTCCATCACTGTACTATATTCTATTTTTGTAAAGAAATACCTTTAGATTTGTACAAATTTTAAATTTAGCAATTTCATTTAAATAAGATTATTGAATAATTCATATATTTTGTACAGGTATGGTCATGAGTGATACAGTTAACTAGAACAAGATTTATATTTTTCAAGTCAAGTTCAAAAAAGCACATAATAAATTACCTGAAAAACCTTTTTGGTAGCAAAACTTACCTATTACAGCCTACAGACTTTTAATTCTTTAAGAAATGTCAGTGTTTCAGTACAGTCAAGGTCTGACTTTGTCTCATAGGAGACTCTCCTGTAGCAATAAGAGCATGGACTTGAAGTCATACAGATCGGCATGTGACTAGATAACAACAAGCCATTTAACATCCCTGAACCTATGTCTTCATCTACCTACCTTATAGAGTTATCATTAACTGATGATTATAAAGTTCCTGTTATAGAGTAGCTATTTGGGAGCTCTCTACCTTCCCTCAATTGATTTTGAAGGAGAACCTGATTAATTTCTAGGCTTCCTAGCCTTCAGATTCTTTCTATATATCAACTCCTAATTAATGGCCAAACCTCGACAAAATCTTTCCTATACAACACCATTGCCCTCCAATTTCATTTGCTCTCTTGTGCTTGGCATCTATCCTGGATATCTAATTATCTAGGGCCTGTTGTTAATGGTTTGGCATTTGGAGCTAAAATTTCTTCTTTCCATATCCAAAATGTGTGTGTGTGTGTGTGTGTGTGTGTGTGCGCACACACTCAAGTGAGTCCTATAAAGCTGTTTTGGTGGCACAGCACCAGATCCCAACCCATCAGCCTCTAACTTTTGGACCTGGTGATGGAACCTGAATATCACACTTAAGGACCCTTAGCACATGAATATAGTTAATCAGTGGCACCCATATTTATTTAAGTATTATTCACATACTCCTCTCTACCTATTTTAAGAATAAGAACTATCATTTACTAATAACTACCATGTGCCAGAGACTGTGATAAGCACTTTACTGGCACTATATTATTGATCCTCACAACAACTCCTAGAGATGCATTGTAAATCCTTCTTTCTAGGACAGGAAACTGAGGCTTTGAAAGGAGAACATACATGCTAAAATGTATCATAGCCAAATGAAGGAGTCTGCACTCTAACCTTATTAACTGATCCCAGAAATGACAGCTTTGTTTACATCACTTGCTTTCTACATTCAGACTGGACTGAGTTCTCATGAGCCTCTAAATAGTTTATGTCATTTACAGTGCCTAACTCAGTGTTGGAGATGCACTAGGTCTTCATGGGTTGTTTGTCATACTGAATATGTGTGAGGGAATTTTACTTATATAGTAGTCACCTAGATTATATATGAAAATCATTTTTACTCTTATGTACTAAGGTGTGATTCATATGCACTCTGAATCTCCCAAGTAATGCTTTAGCAGATAAGTAAGGACATAAGTCTGCCCCCTCTCCACAAAAATATAAAATGGAAAAACATCATTTTCTATTCTAAATAAAAATTAACTTAGGGAATATGTTAAATTGATCACTTATAGATCTAAATAACATGTTATTTTATTCCAATCTTCTTAAATGTATTAAAGCATAGATATGTAAGTGGGTAAAAGTTTAACTTGTACAGATGTCTTAATTATTGTAGTATTCCCACCAGTTATTTAGTTTTCACTATTAAAGAACAGCATATTACAATGAGAAATTATTAGACTAGGATCCAAATGAATTATATTTAGAAGTCTCAGCTCCTCTTCTTTATTCATGTAAACAAAGCAAATAATCATATTCTCTGAGTATCTATATCCGTGTTCATAAAATACAAATAATATCTGGCCTTTCTACCATTTTTGGGGGGGCCTCACCGTGCAGCATGCGGGATCCTAGTTCCCTGACCACAGATCAAACCCTTGCCCCTGCAGTGGAAGTGCAGAGTCCTAACCACTAGACCTCCAGGGAAGTCCCTGGCCTTTCTACCTTTTGCTATTTTACAGGACCAAGTTAGGAATTAGTTATGAAAGTCATATAAACTTCTAAATGCTTAAGAAATTTCCTACTAAAAACTACCTTTGCAAAATCTAGATTTCAAAATAGCAGTTTTCCTCCAAACTTTCACATGATTGTTTTTGTTTTAGCATTGTGAAAAGACTTTTTTTAATTAAAAATCATAATTCTTGTAAAAATATACAATAGACACAGGTCAATAATTTTATTTAACATCTTGTTTAATGCAGGAACCAGTTAAGATATAAAAACCAATTCAAAGGAGAGTCCGAAGAGAAGACACTACAAAACCGAAACAAAACAGGCTTGGAAAGGGGACAGATCCGATTCCATCCCCACCAGGAAAAATTCATCTGCATTTCTCTGACAAAGAATCATTTGCCTAACTACAGTTTTCTACAACTTACAAAGTTGTAAGATAAATTAAAAACTAGGAAACGTACAGACTCGTAGAAACAGAGGACCCTGAAGGTGTACTAGAGAAAGCCTAGTTTTCATTGAAAAGATCCTCAGCCATTTTTTTTGGTCCATTTAAAAGCCTTTCACAATTTTTCCTGAGGGTGTAAAAAGAAATGTAGAACCCTTCGACATTCAGGAGAACAGCACATAACTTTCTCCCTAATCAGAAACCAAGTCTAATGTAGTCTTCCTATAGATCACAGTGTGAAAGACCAAAGGCCTCCACACTCACTGATTGCTAAAAATAGTTATAAGGAAGAAAAAAACACCTAGAAATAATTAGAAAACAACAAACTGACTTTGAATACTTTTTATGAGGAACCATAAGGAAAGTTTCTATCAAATTTTCACTTTTAATAAAATTTTCAACAGGTTCACCAAATATGGCATGATAAAATTGATTTAGTCATTTCTGAGTATGGATCTAAGGACTTGCCTGAAGACATACCCAAGTGGACGATTCTAAATGCCTTGCAGAAAACAGTAAGATGAAATTAGCGTAAAACTAAAAATTAGACGCCAAAGGTGACCGCCGCTGAGAAATGGGGAGAGAAGGAAGAACAGGGAATGGGGCACAGGAATTAGAGGCTCTTGTATTTCATCTAAACCAACAGGGTGGGATAGGATTGTCTCAACTTAAGATCTTGAGTTTTATCTTTCTTTTGTAATGTGTATCTCCTTTTCTGGGTTAATTGATGTGCATTTTAACCTGAATTCATGTGTAAAAGTGTTGGAAGTCTACTGCCAAGTGGAATAATCTACCCTGTCGCCCCCATGGGGAGATAGGGTCTAAGCACAGCCCCTGCTGGCAGCATAGTATCCCGGTGGTTACCATTTGAACCTGAACATCAGGTTTGCCACGCAGTAACTTTGTGATGCTGGATAAGAAACCTTCTTTTTTTTTTTCTGCGGTACGCGGGCCTCTCGCTGCCACGGCCCCTCCCGCCACGGAGCACAGGCTCCAGACGCGCAGGCCCAGTGGCCATGGCTCACGGGCCCATCCACTCCGCGGCATGTGGGATCTTCCCGGACCGGGTCACGAACCCGCGTCCCCCGCATCGGCAGGCGGACTCCCAACCACTGGGCCACCAGGGAAGCCCAAGAAACCTTCTTAACTTCACGTACCATATTAACAAAATAGATAGGCAGAATGACCCCTACCTCTGGTTGTTAAGAATAAAGGAAGTAATGTAGGGAATATAGAGAAAGGCTTGGATCTGGGACATAGTAAGCAACTAATACTTGTTAGCTAATGTTGTTAGCATTATTATTTTCACAGTTCAGATTTTTCTCGGCAAGGTAAGGGAGTGTGTGTAGTCAGCCAAATTGTTTACAAGAGTAGATCAGCATGGGAACATAGTAACTGCTTTACACCAAAAAAAAAAAAAAAAAAAAAAGCAAACATTTAATAGCACCAGGCCCTTTTACAGGTGCTTTTCATATATTAACTCATTTAGTCCTCCCAACCCAATGAGTTAAGAACCGTTATCTTCGTTTTATAGATGAAGGTCAGAGAAATTCAGTAACTTAGCCAGTATCACTTGGCTAATAAGTGGCAGAGCCAAGATTCAATCCCAGACAATCTAGCACTAGATTTTGTACTCAGCTACTACACCAGAGCCTCACATAAGCATAGTTATTATTTTTAGTATATTTAATAACAGAAATGCTTTTTAGGAAAATTTAAATGTATTATAAATGATTTTATTCATCTTATGTTTTTCACTGATGTATGTGATCTGAACATGTATTGCATTTTCAGATTGCATTATGACTGATAGCAGGGTATCAAATCTTAGGAAGGTTTGATACCCTAAGAAAGTAGTAATAACCTTGAGTCTTTATGTATATTTAACACATATGGCAGCACATGTTGGATAAATTATAAAGAAAACTGTTATAGTTAAGAGAAGGTGTGGCTAAGGTGATTCTCTCTTCTGTTCTGGATCTAAACATGGTTTAGTAAATCAAGTATATCTTTCATCCTGAGCTTCTATAAGGTAAATTCAGATATAACAATTTCATTCATACATAGCCCACTTATATGAGTAGAGATCTTTAGCTCTGGTTAACATCAACCATAGCAGCAACAAGGTAATGGATTAAACAAACAAAAATATACTTATTGTTTTAATTCACTACATTTGAATGGAGAATAAATTAATAAATTTATCACAAAACCACTTTAATATGCATAGGAGTCATATAATTAACTGCATTTTCAATATTTTATAGTAAAATTTATAGAATCTTTTTTCTAGTTACAGTGTTGTGGCCAAAACAATTACACAGATTGGATGAAGAATAAGAATAAAGAAAATTCAGAACAGGTGCCATGTTCTTGCACAAATTCTACATTAAGAAAGTGGTTTTGTGATGAGCCACTGAATGCAACTTACCTAGAGGTAAATGTAAGTTAAGGCTTCTCCAAGTGTTTATGGTACCTTTTTTTTTGCAAGTCATTTTAGAAATCTGAGCAATTTTTTATATTAAAAACAATGTCATTCATGGTTATTAGGTTCTTAAGCAACTTAACTAAAATGAAACCACAGCAAGGTGAATTGTATTATTTGTTATATAACAAATTAATTAAACTTGCTGGAGTATGTGATATAAGTTCTCCTAGAACTTGGGATACCATCAACTTTCTCCTCAACCATCCTTTGATGAAAGAGGCACTTTTGACAAATCTCTGTTGTGTAGGATTGGTAAAGGAGCTGCAATAGCAGAAGTAAAGAGGCATGAGGTTTGGCAAAAACTGAGGGAGGAAACCCCAGCAGTGACAAAAATGGTGTTTAGGTAAAGGCGGCAGAAGCAAGAGTAGAAGTTCATCTGTAGCAACTGCTATTTACAGATACAGAATATTGATAAACTAGGGATTTCCATCCCAAGAACTTCTTATTCTTTTGTAGTTTATATACTGATGTTATTCTATTTTTAAGATGTATCTTTCAATAACATAATTCATTCATAGATAAATGGAGTATTATGTTTCTTAAAAGATTCTCCTATTTGGGAAGTATCACTTTAGGCAGTAGTATGCTGAATTATAGTAGCGTGTAGAAAATCAAATCCCTCTCAAAACTAAATTTCTGATTTCAACTACATGACAACATCTTAGCAACTTTAAAAGTAGCAACCGAGGTGTCCTGCAATTATATGAAGCTTTCTGGGCTAGTAAGTCCAGTCTCCAGTTAGACATTGACTTGCTTTTTAGACTTTGGTAAATTACTAATCTCTGTGTCTCTTCTTCTTTGTAATAGAATTATGTATAAAAACACTTCCAAAAAAAAAAAACAACATTTCCATCTCCAAGTCAGCCTAAGTAAGTTCTTTTCCTTAGGGTTGTGAAAATAAAATCAACACATGGTATCATACTAATGCTTTAACATTAATTGGAATTAACTTTGGACTTTTGGCTTCAGAGGTAAGCTTTTGTTTATATGTTTAAAGATAAAAAATTTAAGTATAAACTATATAGGATAAACTGTAGAACAACCCGGTGGAGACCTAATCAGATAAATTAATCCAATAGGAGCCAGGACACTGAGACTGTTCACACCCAGGAGAGGAATAGGTCCCAACTGGAGGTGATATCCCTAAGTCAGCCTGGGTGGAGTCTGTTAATAAGTTATCATCCTGGGAGGTGGTGATTTCATTGCTTTGTGATTTTTTTAGAAATATCAATACTTCATATCTCGGCAGTGAGAGGACCATGTTTGGCAGTCTGCAAGCTGGCAAATTTCTTAAATCTAGGCTGATGTTTGACATTAGTAAATCTATTCACTCAAATACTCATTTGTTCATTGCCTCAATCATTCATTCAATAAATTTGGAGGGGGGGGAGAACATCTACTGTGTGTCAGGTACTGTACTAGATGTTAGAGATACAATGGGAAGCCAAATCTACATATTCCTTGACCTCCAGGGTGCCAACTGCAGAATCAAGGTTCAGAAGTAGTATTTCATTCTCCAGTTTCAGTGAAGACTGATGAAAGCTAGTGAAGGCTATGGATTCAAAGAAACTGTGAGAGTGGATAGATTATTACTGTGTAGACTAAAAGGTTGGAATAAATATGTAATGTGTGGTTTGGCCAAAATAGGATACCAAATTTAATTTTATGTTGATCCACAAAGGCACTGACCTAAAGTTCCATAAATTCTCTTCAGCTGGTAACAGTGTTAGTCTCGGGATAGTGGTAAACAAGACATTTTTATAAGCACCGATATCATTCTTTTTAAATGTTTATTCTCTATTCATGCTGAGGTATTTAAGGCAAGACTGAATGGGGGATATTATCTGTGCTCCATTTTATCATCTACCCTTTGCAGACCACCTTTCATGATCCTGTAACAAAAGGAGGGAGTTTTGTAGGAGTGATGACAAAGTTAGAAAGATGATGAACACAAAACATCAGCAGTTCATCAAGGCATCTAGCCCAATGATAGCCCATGTAATTAAAACTGAGCAGTCTATTCCTTAGCCCCCTCTATAAATGAACTTGGTGACAGCTGGGTTACCCTACAAGACTCATTCTGCAGACTTCTTATCCACAACCATATGTACCTTACTCTGAAATTTTCTTATTCTCCTTGATCCCTTTTCCATTTACAGAATACATTTTGGTGATCATATAGTATTAACTTTACAAATTATTCTTATTGATTACATTTTGATCTCTTATTGTTTCCTTTTTTTTCCAGGTTTTGCAATTCTCATTAACCGTTTCCTTCTTTAGACACATCAAGAATAGAATATATGCAGAAAAGTGATCTTTAGATTTTAATTTGTCCAGAAGAAACCAGTTAATTCTCAAAATAATCACGTTGTATTCTTCTAGTCCAAAAAATAAAAAAGTTTTGAATTATATTCATTAAGTTTAAGATTTATTCAAGTCATTGATTATATGTAACACAGAATTATTGGATATTTTAATGAATCAGCCCATGAAATTTTTATTAATTTGGTTTTTCAAAATATCAAATTCTGGAGAGATTGGAATTGACATATATACAATATTGATACTATGTGTAAAATACATAACTAATGAGAACCTACTGTATAGCACAAGGAACTCTACTCAATGCTCTGTGGTGACCTTAATGGGAAGGAAATCCAAAAAAGAGGGGATATGTGTATACATATAGCTGATTCACTTTGCTGTACAGTAGAAACTAACACAACATTGTAAAGCAACTATACTCCAATAAAAATTAATGTAAAAAAATACCAAATTCTGTAGCTTATGACTTTACCTTGACTTATTTTATGAATTTAGAGAATATCATCATATATGCTAATTTCAAAATATGGTAAATTATCACATATATTTTGAGTTTCTTATGTAGAAAAAATACCTATATGATGTTAAGAAAACACTAAGTAAGCAATTATAACATATACTTTTGCAAATTTAAGGAAACAATACTGATTTATAGGAGATTTAAAAGAAAGATTGAAAAATCTTCATGACACTACATCCACATTGAATTAATAATTTATTTCTCTCTTCTTATAGTGCTTGCAAGTGAATAATAAATTTAAAATTTGACAGATTTGGATATACTTTAGTGGCAATAATAAAATATTAAAATAACAATGAATTTTTAACTATAGCAAAAATAATCTATTCTAAATACTCGTTGAATTCTCATACTCATTACTTTCTCCTCATTCTTTCCCTTTTTTTATAAGTTTTGTTCTGTGCATGTATGCACAATTCTCTGAAGGATATAAAAATAACCTACCTGTTCTATTTTCCTAACAATGATACTGTGAGAACAGAAAAAAAGTCCTTTGAAAAAATAAAAGCTGCTATACAGATATGAGGTATTATCATATCATTGCTGTCCTTTATAGGAAAAGGCTGCCTTGACCTTGAGGAAATGAAGAAAGAATAGATTAACTGAAGATCCTGCATAGAAGGATCTGCTCCTATAGAAGGCTCACTCTTATTTACTAATTCAATCATATCTCTTTTCATCTGTCTATTCAGTACACTGCAGATTACAGAGACCTATGGACTTTTTTTTTTTTTTTAGTCAGCACAAAAGAAAATAGAATAACGATTTTTTCTGAAGTGACCTGTAAATAGACATGCCTTCTAAATTTAAGGGAAATTTTCTTGGGATTTAAAGCTCATTTTCAAATTCCTGTTTTCTCTAAAATATGCCACCAGAACACACTGATAGCAAAAATCTCTCTCCTACTTGGGAGTTGAGAACCAACTTATTTGTAATCAAATAAATATTATAGAAATATATTCTGATATATTTGTTTTTTGTATCAAGAAAACAAAAAAGGTCTCTAGATACTAGATTGCCTATTTTTAGCTACTACAGTTAAATCACAAAATATATGCACTACTGATCAAATCTATCACCTTTATGATTTTAGGAAACATTGTCTTAAAAGATGTTGCTTTACATCTTGAATAAAATAAAGACTTACTTGGTAAGATAGAGTAGATCAGGATCATATCTCTCTCAATATTTGTTTTTCATTTCTGAAATAGAAAACGTAGAAAGTTCTGAAAATCAATCTGGATCACAGTGAATTAAAATTAAGGGCAACACATAATCCTGACTTCCCCTGCAAGTTGTTATATCACTTGCAAAATACATTTAGCTTACTTCAGGCTCCCCATTTTAATTATGTTTCCAAAAATCAGGACTGTTTTGTGATGGTACTATATAAGTGACCTACTTAAAAATTCCTTTTATCTTCTTTTCTTCTTCCAGATAAATATGCATGCATTCAGTCAACAAGCATTTATGAAGAACCTACTATGTACCAGAGACATTACTCACTTATGAGATATGAAGATGAATAGATAACATGTATAGTTCCTCTTCAGGGCTAGCTTCAGGAGCATACAACCTGTCTTTAGAAGAGCTCCACACTTGGCTTAATACTTGGCAGTTGCCATCTTGAAATTCTTAACTTTTGAACAAGGGACCTCACATTCACATTTTGCGTTGGGCTCTCTAAACTAGGTAACGAGCCCTGTCCCTGTAGTTAAACTCAGAGTCAGTCACACATCCTGACATGTGAACAAATAAATTGTGTGCATGTTATAATTTTTATGGACACCCAGAAGGAAAATGCCTAAGTTTGCTTTAGGAAATCAGAGAGCACTTCAAAAAGGAGAGTCACTCATTCAACAGTTACTTATTGAGCAACTGCTACTTCTTGGGCACTGTTCTAAGTGCTAGAGAAAGAGTAGTGGATAAAACAAAGCAAACAAAATATCATGAAGGTTACATTCAAGTCAGCAGAGCCAAACAACAACATATAAACAAAATTATTATGTCAGATGGTGGGAAGTGCTATAGAGAAAAAATAAGTCAGGAAGTAGAATAAGGAGTGTTGGGGAATTATGAAGATTGCAGTTTGAAATAGGCTGTACAAAGATGGCCTCATGGAGAAAATGACTTTTGAAAGAAGAACCAAAGGAAATGAGAGGATAAGGGGAAAGAGCACTTCAAGCAAGAGGAAACAGCAAGTAGGAAGGAAGAAAGGGTCTGAGACAAAAGTGACCTGTAAAACCTTGCTCAGTACTTCACAATGTAGGTGGCCAATAAATGTTAATGATCTTTAATGGGTCAGATTACTCAGGATGCCATCAGTTATAAAACCCTATTGCCAGGAATTCCTTGGCGGTCCAGTGGTTAGGACTCCGCGCTTCCACTGCAGGGGGCACATGTTTGATCCCTGGTCAGGGAACTAAGATCCCGCAAGCTGCAAGGTGTGGCAAAAAAAAAAGACACACAAAAAAACTGAACAAACAAAAACCCCAATTGCCCTCTGAGGTTGTCTGACTCTGTACTCTATGGTTTTGATTCCATTAGGCAATCACAAATAAAATCTGTCCAAATTTGTTTGGTAAACAATAGCTGCTAGTTCGGTTAGTCACTGCCACCCACATTTCCTTTCTCCAGGCACCTGAATAAGAGATGTTGGCAGAACAAAAACTTCTTTAAAAGGATTTCAATGAAACAAAATTTTAAGAGAATACAGTGGAAATACTGTTAGTCCTATTTGTTTAATGTTTGCAACATTTTTTGTTTGTTTGTTTTTGCGCTACGCGGGCCTCTCACTGCTGTGGCCTCTCCCGTTGCGGAGCACAGGCACCGGACGCGCAGGCTCAGCGGCCATGGCTCACGGGCCCAGCCGCTCCGCAGCATGTGGGATCCTCCTGGACCGGGGCACGAACCCGTGTCCCCTGTATCGGCAGGCGGAATCTCAACCACTGCGCCACCAGGGAAGCCCTAATGTTTGCAAAATTTTAAAAATATGTGTATGCCTTTATTTTCTCTTTCTGATCTTAGGGGAATAATTCTTCAGGGACATAAGAGCCCCTGGCAAACAGAAAATACAAAAATCTAATGCTTTTACTGCCATGATATAAGGCTACAAAAGAAAAAAAAAACTTTTTATTTTTTACACTACCTGTTATGTTTCATTATTTAACCTCTTTATTTTTCTTCTCTATTCCTTTTTCTTTTTAAGTCACCCATTAAATGAAAGTGGATAATGGCATATTTCCAGTAAATCTATAAATATTTGTTGAATGATAATGGGTTTTAACACTATATAAATGATAAAACCAGGGAAAGCAGAAGCTATTTCTTGACAAATCAAATTATTTTAAGATTAGCCTTTGATAATATTCTGAATATTTGAAACAAAGTAAAAGGAAACTTTTTTTTTACAAGAGCATTTGTAATGTGAAAACAAAGTGTGTAATCATTGTTGAAAATTATTAAAGCTTATTATTAATTGTATTCAAGTATAGCAGACATTCTCCTGAATGTCTGAAAAGATTTATGGAATGAAAAACATGCAGAACTGCTCACTTCTTTAATTAATAGTTCATCCCAATTGCACATTTTATTTCAGGGAAAAAGTATAAAAGATACTGGACCACAGAATATGTTTGTAAGAATCTCTACAGTTTTTTTAATCAGAAAATTGGTTTAATATTTGTGTAAATGTATGTGTATAAATAGTATTTAAATTATTATATGTAGTGGAATTAGAAAGAAGATATATGAAAAAATTCAGTCATTTCATTATAATTTTCTAGGGTATAAACACATTATGAGTAAATCAGATTTTATAACTGATTTTCAGTGTAAGTTGTTTACTATTTATTCATTTATTTGATTTTGTTTCACTTGGGAGGAAATGCTAATTTTTTTCTTTTTGAAATGTATTTTATTACTATTGAAACTCCAGAAAACAGAAAGTATTGGGAAAGAGTTAAGCAACAAGATTAGATTAGAACAAAATCAGCAATTTTCCTGTTGTATTAAGTATATCACTATCTAGTGTGTCTAAATACCACTGAGTAAAAATGGCCAGCATGTCACGGGGCAACAAATTTAAATCAATTGAGATTATTGATGTTTGACTTTCGGGTATAGACGTTTTCTTTCAACTCAAACATGCCTGCACTATTATTGGATATATGAAACTGTGCTTTTAATTAGTAATTCTTACTAAACACAAGAAACAGGTAACCTTGCATCCCATCATACCAATTTATTACACATATTATTATATGATGTTTATCATGTCATATATTCATCCATATTATTAAAAATATTGCCAAAACCATTTTCCCATCTTTCACTTTTGGTCTATTTCAAAGCCAATCAGTCTTTTTTCTATAATATTTCTGATGTCTCTGATCAACCTATAGACACTGTACCAGAAGTAGATTTTTCATCAGAAAATTCAGCTTTTTCAGAAACATTACCTATCTTTATTTTCTCTAAATTAAAATCTATAAGCCCCAATATTACAACCATAGCTGGGTGGACCTTCTCATTCCCTAGGCTTCTATAGGGAGATTCATCTGTTACCAAGAGGATGAAAACAATAGTCCTCTCATTTTCTGAGCATATGGGTTTCCTTAAGCCCTCTACCACCACCACTCCATAAACTCTTACTGTAGGGTATAGGCTAAGTTTTGCCCAATTCAGTTGGTCCACCCTCTTTGCAAGACGTGCAAGAATGTCTTGCATTATACTTTTGAACATGAGGGTGTTTTCAAGCTATTTGTTCTCAGCCTGAGCCCTCAACCACAGTCCACATATAGGTCAGCTTTGAGTACTGTGATTTAGTGTCCCCATCGTATCACAAGTATACATCAAATAAATTAATTTATTAACAAACACATGGATGCATCTTTCACTTGTGATCTCATACTCGGAATAAAAGGCAGTATCCTTTACCTCATAAAGTTTCTGAAGACCTTCTGTGCAGGAAAGAGTTAGTGTAGTAGGCCTGAGACTGTCTAGTCTTAGAAAATCCTGCATGTAAGATGGCCTCTTAGCTTACACCTGGGAACTTGGCTGATAAACAGTTCCCCACACTGATGGGAAACTTCCTTAAATGACAAGAGTGACTCATTGTACTTGTACATGTCAATCCCAATCTCCCAATTCATCACACCACCACCACCACCACCTGCTGCTTTCCCCGCTTGGTGTCCATAAGTTTGTTCTCTACATCTGTGTCTCAATTTCTGCCCTGCAAACTAGTTCATCTGTACCATTTTTCTGGGTTCCACATATATGCGATAATATACAATATTTGTTTCTCTCTTTCTGACTTACTTCACTCTGTATGACAGTCTCTAGGTCCATCCACGTCTCTACAAATGACCCAATTTCATTCCATTTTATGGCTGAGTACTATTCCATTGTATATATGTACCACATCTTCTTTAACCATTCATCTGTTGATGGGCATTTAGGTTGCTTCCATGACCTGGGTATTGTAAATAGTGCTGCAGTGAACATAAGGGTGCATGTTTCTCTTTGAATTATGGTTTTCTCTGGGTATATACCCAGTAGTGGGATTGCTGGGTCATATGGTAATTCTATTTAAGTTTTTTAAGGAACCTCCCTACTGTTATCCATAGTGGCTGTATCAATTTACATTCCCACCAACAGTGGAAGAGGGTTCCCTTTTCTCCACACCCTCTACAGCATTTGTTGTTTGTAGATTTTCTGAGGATGCCCATTCTAACTGGTGTGAGGTGATACCTCTTGTAGTTTTGATTTGCATTTCTCTAATAATTAGTGACGTTGAGCAGCTTTTCATGTACTTCTTGGCCATCTGTATGTCTTCTTTGGAGAAGTGTCTATTTAGGTCTCTGTACATTTTTGGATTGGGTTGTTTGTTTTTTTAATATTGAGCTGCATGAGCTGTTTATATATTTTGGAGATTAATCCTTTGTCCGTCGATTCGTTTGAAAATATTTTCTCCCATTCTGAGGGTTGTCTTTTTGTCTTGTTTAGAGTTTCCTTTGCTGTGCAAAAGCTTTCAAGTTTCATTAGATCCCAATTGTTTATTTTTGTTTTTATTTCCATTACTCTACGAGGTGGATCAAAAAAGATCTTGCAGTGATTTATGTCAAAGAGTATTCTTCCTATATTTTCCTCTAAGAATTTTATAGTGTCTGGTCTTACATTTAGGTCTCTAATCCATTTTGAGTTTATTCTTGTCTATGGTGTTAGAGAGTGTTCTAATTTCATTCTTTTCCATGCAGCTGTCCAGTTTTCCCAGCAACACTTATTGAAGAGACTGTCTTTTCTCCACTGTATATCCTTGACTCCTTTGTCATAGATTAGTTGACCATATGTGCGTGGGTCTATCTCTGGGATTTCTATCTTGTTCCATTTATCTATATTTCTGGTTTTGTGCCAGTACCATATTGTCTCGATTACTGTAGCTTTGTAGTATAGTCTGAAGTCAGGGAGTCTGATTCCTCCAGCTCTGCTTTTTTCCCTCAAGACTGCTTTGGCTATTCAGGGTCTTTTTTGTCTCCATACAAATTTTAAGATTTTTTGTTCTAGTTCTGTGAAAAATTCCATTGGTAGTTTGATAGGGATTGCATTGAATCTGTAGATTGCTTTGGGTAGTATAGTCATTTTCACAATATTGCTTCTTCCAATCCAAGAAGATGGTATATCTCTCCATCTGCTTGTATCATCTTTAATTTCTTTCATTTCAGTGTCTTATAGTTTTCTGCATACAGGTCTTTTGTCTCCCTAAGTAGGTTTATTCCTAGGTATTTAATTCTTTTTGTTGCAATAGTAAATGGGAGTATTTCCTTAATTTCTCTTTCAGATTTTTCATCATTAGTGTATAGGAATGCAAGAGATTTCTGTGCATTAATTTTGTATCCTGCAACTTTACCAAATTCATTGATTAGCTCTCTAATTAGTTTTCTAGTGGGATCTTTAAGATTCTCTATGTATAGTATCATGTCATCTGCAAACAGTGACAGTTTTACTTCTTCTTTTCCAGTTTGTATTCCTTTTATTTCTTTTTCTTCTCTGATTGCCGTGGCTAGGACTTCCAAAACTATTTTGAATAATAGTGGTGAGAGTGGACATCCTTGTCTTGCTCCTGATCTTAAAGGAAATGCTTTCAGATTTTCACTGTTGAGAATGATGTTTGCTGTGGGTTTGTTATATATGGCCTTTATTATGTTGAGGTAGGTTCCCTCTATGCCCACTTTCTGGAGAGTTTTTATCATAAATAGGTGTTGAACTTTGTCAAAAGGTTTCTCTGCATCTATTGAGATGATCATATGGTTTTTATTCTTCAATTTGTTAATATGGTGTATCACATTGATTGATCTGCATATATTGAAGAATCCTTGCATCCCTGGGATAAATCCCACTTGATCATGGTGTATGATCCTCTTAATGTGTTGCTGGATTCTGTTTGCTAGTATTTTGTTGAGGATTTTTGCATCTATATTCATCAGTGTATTGGGCTGTAATTTTCTATTTTTATAGTATCTTTGTCTGGTTTTGGTACCAGCGTGATGGTGGCCTCATTGAACGAGTTTGGGAGTGTTCCTTCCTCTGCAGTTTTTTTTGTTTTGTTTTGTTTTTTTCTTTTTTTTTGTGGTACGCGGGCCTCTCACTGTTGTGGCCTTCCCATTGCAGAGCACAGGCTCTGGACGCACAGGTTCAGCAGCCATGGCTCATGGGCCCAGCCGCTCCGCGGCATGTGGGATCTTCCCAGACCGGGGCACGAACCCGTGTCCCCTGCATCGGCAGGCGGACTCTCAACCACTGCACCACCAGGGAAGCCCTCTTCTGCACTTTTTTGGAAGAGTTTGAGAAGGATGGGTGTTAGCTCTTCTCTGAATGTTCAATAGAATTCACCTGTGAAGCCATCTTGTCCTGGACTTTTGTTTGTTGGAAGATTTTTAATCACAGTTCAATTTCATTACTTTCGATTGGTCTGTTCAGATTTTCTATTTCTTCCTGGTTCAGTTTTGGTAGGTTATACCTTTCTAAGAATTTGTCCATTTCTTCCAGGTTGTCCATTTTAATGGCATAGAGTTGCTTATAGTAGTCTCTTAGGATGCTTTGTATTTCTGTGGTGTCTGTTGTAACTTCTCCTTTTTCATTTCTAATTTTATTGATTTGAGTCCTCTCCCTCTTTTTCTTGATGAGTCTGGCTAATGTTTTACCAATTTTGTTTATATTCTCAAAGAGCCAGCTTTCAGGTTTATTGAGATTTGCTATTGTTTTCTTTGTTTCTATTTCATTTATTTCTGCTCTGATCTTTATGATTTATTTCCTTCTGCTAACTTTGGGTTTTGTTCTCTTTTCTCTAGTTCCTTTAGGTGTAAGGTTAGATTGTTTATTTGAGATTTTTCTTGTTTCTTGAGGTAGGCTTGTATAGTTATAAACTTCCCTCTTAGAACTGCTTTTGCTGCATCCCATAGCTTTTGGATCATCGTGTGTTCATTGTCATTTGTCTCTAGGTATTATTTGATTTCCTCTTTGATTTCTTCAGTGAGTTCTTGGTTATTTAGTAACATATTGTTTGTCCTCCATGTGTTTGTGTTTTTTACGTTTTTTCCCTGTAATTCATTTCTAATCTCATAGCGTTGTGGTCAGAAAAGATGCTTGATACGATTTCAATTTTCTTAAATTTATTGAGGCTTGATTTGTGACCCAAGATGTGGTCTATCCTGGAGAATGTTCTGTGGGCACTTAACAAGAAAGTGTATTCTGCCCTTTTTGGATGGAATGTCCTATAAATATCTATTAAATCTATCTGGTCTATTGTGTCATTTAAAGGTTTTGTTTCCTTATTAATTTTCTGTTTGGATGATCTGCCCATTGGTGTAAGTGAGGTGTTAAAGTCCCCCACTATCATTGTGCTACTGTTGATTTCCTCTTTTATAGCTGTTAGCAGTTGCCTTATGTATTGAGGTGCTCCTATGTTGGGTGCATATATAACTGTTATATCTTCTTCTTGGATTGATCCCTTGATCATTATGTAGTGTCCTTCCTTGTCTCTTGTAACATTTTTTATTTTAAAGTCTATTTTATCTGATATGAGTATTGCTACTCCAGCTTTCTTTTGATTTCCATTTGCATGGGATATCTTTTTCCATCCCCTCACTTTCAGTCTGTATGTGTCCCTAGATCTGAAGTGGGCCTCTTGTAGACAGCATATATATGGGTCTTGTTTTTGTATCCATTCAGCGAGCCTGTGTCTTTTGGTTGGAGCATTTAATCCATTCAGGTTTAAGGTAATTATCGATATGTATGTTCCTATGACCATTTTCTTAATTGTTTCGGGTTGATTTTTGTAGGTCCTTTTCTTTTCTGTGTTTCCCACTTAGAGAAGTTCCTTTAGCATTTGTTGTAGAGCTGGTTAGGTGGTGCTGAATTCTCTTAGCTTTTGCTTGTCTGTAAAGCTTTTGATTTCTCCATTGAATCTGAATGAGATCCTTCTGGGTAGAGTAATCTTGGTTGTAGGTTCTTCCTTTTCATCAGGTTAAGTACATCAGGCCACTCCCTTCTGGCTTGTAGAGTTTCTGCTGAGAAATCAGCTGTTAACCTTATGGGAGTTCCCTTGTATGTTATTTGTCATTTTTCCCTTGCTGCTTTCAATAATTTTTCTTTGTCTTTAATTTTTGCCAATTTGATTACTATGTGTCTCGGCATGTTTCTCCTTGGGTTTATCCTATATGGGACTCGCTACGGTTCCTGGGCTTGGGTGGCTATTTCCTTTCCCATGTTAGGGAAGTTTTTGACTGTAATCACTTCAAGTATTTTTTCGGGTCCTTTATCTCTCTCTTCTCCTTCTGGGATCCCTGTAATGTGAATGTTTTTGCGTTTAATGTTGTCCCAGAGGTCCCTTAGGCTGTCTTCATTTCTTTTCATTCTTTTTTCTTTATTCTGTTCTGCTTCCTTGAATTCCACCATTCTGTCTTCCAGGTCACTTTTCCGTTCTTCTGCTTCAGTTATTCTCCTATTGATTCCTTCTAGTGTAATTTTCATTTCAGTTATTGTATCGTTCATCTCTGTTTGTTTGTTCTTTAATTCTTCTAGGTCTTTCTTAAACACTTCTTGCATCTTCTCAATCTTTGCCTCCATTCTTTTTTCTGAGGTCCTGGATCATCTTCACTATCATTATTCTGAATTCTTTTTCTGGAGGGTTGCCTATCTCCACTTCATTTAGTTGTTTTTCTTGGGTTTTATCTTGTTCCTTCATCTGGTACATAGCCCTCTGCTTTTTCATCTGTCTATCTTTCTGTGAATGTGGTGTTTGTTCCACAGGCTGCAGGATTGTAGTTCTTGCTTCTGCTGTCTGCCTCTGGTGGATGAGGCTATCTAAGAGGCTTGTGCAAGTTTCCTGATGGGAGGAACTGGTGGTGGTTAGAGCTGGCTGTTGCTCTGGTGGGCAGAGCTCAGTAAAACTTTAATCTGCTTGACTGCTGATGGTTGGGGCTGGGTTCCCTCCCTGTTGGTTGTTTGGCCTGAGGCAACCCAATACTGGAGTCTAGCTGGGATGTTTGTTGGGGCTAATGGTGGACTCTGGGTGGGCTCACGCCAAGGAGTACTTCCCAGAACTTCTGTTGCCAGTGTCCTTGTCCTCACAGTGAGCACAGCCAACCCCTGCCTCTGCAGGAGACCCTCCAACACTAGCAGGTAGGTCTGGTTCATTCTCCTATGGGGTTACTGCTCCTTTCCCTGGGTCCCGATGCACACACTATGTTGTGTGTGCCCTCCAAGAGTGGAGCCTCTGTTTCCCCCAGTCCTGTCGAAGTCCTGCAATCAAATCCTGCTAGCCTTCAAAGTCTGATTCTCTAGGAATTCCTCCTCCCGTTGCCAGACCCCCACGTTAGGAAGCCTGACGTGAGGCTTAGAACCTTCACTCCATTAGGTGGACTTCTGTGGTATGTGTTCTCCAGTTTGTGAGTCACCCAACCAGCAGTTATGGGATTTGATTTTATTATGATTGTGCCCCTCTACCGTCTCACTGTGGCTTCTCCTTTGTCTTTGGATGTGGGATATCTTTTTTGGTGAGTTCCATTGTCTTCCTATTGATGATTGTTCAGCAGTTAGTTGTGATTCCAGTGTTCTTGCAAGAGGGAGAGCACATCCTTCTATTCTGCCATCTTGAACCAATCTCACGGACACTGAACTTCTGATGGATCAGGTGTGTGCCATGTGAGTCCACTGGCCTTTCACATGAAAATTTTCTAACACTACCAATAACTTCAAAATAAATTGTGAACAAAACAGTCACAGAATTAAAAAGTTTGTGTTTCAATCTGTAGGATTTGAAAATATACTGAGTTTTAGTGTTTACCTCTGAGTCTACCCTTGTTTGAGCTATAAATCTTGTCTTCTAAGTCCAACCAACTACGGTGGTTGAGCTTCTTTGCCTTCTGGACTCTGAAGACTTAAAATGAAACCAGAAAAATATCTTGGCCTCTGCCTTCAGTTCCTGCCACTCTGCCCTCATAAGTGCCCCTGAAAACAGTTCTTTTACCTTTGTAGTACTTTTTTCTATTGACCCCCTCCACAGCCTCATTATTCACACCTTTCACCTGTCTTCCCCTCTTTTTTTACTTAATTAGATTTATGATTCATAAGTAACTTCTTTACAACAACCCTTATCTCTCCCTTAATCTTAGCAGCCAACTCTATGTTGGCTCTGGTGTAGCTGAAGTTTGCTGGAGAAAATACTGAATATTACTCCTGCGCAGAACACTATAAAATCATGATCAGTGACATTAAATCAGCACTCTGTACTACCTGGCAATGCTAGTGGTTTTCTTCTAAGTTCCCTTTCTCATGGGAAATAAGATTGTTTGTAGAGTATTATGGAGAAGTGAGGAAGTACTCTTTCAGGAACCATAAAAATGATCATAAATAATGAATATGCAAATACGTGTTCCCTGTTTATGGATTTAGGAAAAGCTCACGTTAATCCTTAGACCAGTATGTTATGACAGAAAAAACAGAGTTAAGAATTAAATAACCTGAAGTTGAACTCTGGATCCACTTCGTATAGAATCTGGAATCACATAATCACTTGAGCCTCAGCAGCTCCTTCCCATCAACTTACCTCAGCTGATTTTGACAGCAAGAAAAATATCTTGAAAGCACTCTGTCCCTATTACAAAATGAGGTGCAGAAGGGAATTCATGTTCTGGGATGGAACAGCGAGCTTCTACATCCTTTCCCTGCTGAATGGGGGCCACCTCACCCTCCCATCACATCAGTGTATTCACCAACCAAGAAGCTTCACTGATTTTCCATGCCCAGAATTTTCACTGCAATTTCATTACATAGGCAAAACTGATTAAATCATTGACCATATGATTGAACTCAATCTCTAACCTCCCTCCCCTCCCTGAAGGTCAGAACTTTGGCTGATATCTTGTGGCTCAAAGCTCCAAGCCTTTAATCACACAATTTATCTTTCTGCAGTGGCCTACATCATCCTAAATTATCTTTTAGTGTAAGATCACTAGGGGCCCACCATGAGTCATCTTAGTAGTATAAACTATGGCCCACTATAAGTAACAAAAAGCTCCTATCACTAAGGAAACCCAAGGGGTTTAGTTTCCCTCTTAGGAAACAGAGACAAAAGCTAATCAAATTCTTAATGGTAACAACAGTTACACGGTTTTTATTACTAATAGATATAACAATAAACAGATGGTATATATTGTATATGAATTTAATACAGACAACATATAATATTTGCTACTGTTTTTTTGGCCCATAGTGTAAATCAAAGTACCTTATTTCACAGCTCCATCCTACATCACTTCTATCACCTCTTGAGGAAGCTTCTTAGATTCAGTACCTCAATTTTCTCATTTGTAAATGGTGAAAATAAAATATCTACCTCATTGCTAAGTATTTGTTACCTATTCTAGTCTCCTGCTCATTTCTGTGCATTTAATGTCACAGACTTTGTCTTGTTATATTCATATCCTTTCTAGTGCCTTACACAGAGGGAGTCACAAATGGATGTTCCAGGGATTTTCATGGATTCTGAACCCAAGGATACAACTATTATTTTGTGCTCAGTTACTTCAGTTATCTTCCTTTGGCTCAAAAGAGGGGGAGGATTTGGGAAGTAAGGGGAATTTTATCAGAATTCTTTCTCATATCAAGAAATGGAAAACCCAACTCAAACTGGTTTAGCCAAAATCAAGAATGTAATTGTCCCTGCAACTAAACAACAGTCCACACCTAAACAAGCAGCTCTGCCTTCCAGTACAGTTTGCTTCAAGGCTGAAATGTCACTCAATCCATGCCTTGGTTCACCTTTCCCTGTGGTCTCTCTATCCCCAGCTTCAACTGATGGCTTCTACTAGCTTCAAACTTTTTCCTAGTGATCCCAAGATGGCTGCAGAGACCTCAAATCTTCATACTGCCACTACAGCAGAAGATCGAAGAGTTTTTCTTTTTTAGAAACTCCAGAAAACATGTAAGTACTGACTCAGATTGGATCATCTGCCTATCTGAATTAATCACTTTGTTCAGTGAATAATGAGATATACTATTAGCTTAAGCCTATCATATACTATCCTTAGAACTGTGCATCCAGTTAACCCCATCCAAACCAAAGGTAATAAAAATGCAAAGTGTGAATTCCCCAGATGAGAAAAGTTAGGGTTGTCTGATGGCTTGGGGACTGATGGATGCGGTGAAGGCAAACTACAAATTTTCATTTCAGCCACTGCCTTGCAAATGTCACCTTCATCATTCTTCAGGGAGACTATGATACTCCCTGAGGTCTTTCCTCTCTTCCCTCCTTCCTTCCCTTTTCTTTTTTTCTTCCATCTTTTCTTCTTTTCTACTTTTGTTATTTCTTTCACTCTTTCTACTTCCGGGATATTGACTAATTTTACTCAATCTCTTTCTTCATTTCTCACCCTTATTTTCTCCTCTTTAATTATATCTGACTTCAATTACATTTCAGAAATTTTGGCCATTAATAAGGGTACAGAATTAATAACCCACAGATATTTATTGAGTATAGAGTTTATCCTTCTTACCCTGGGGTAATTCATTGTGAGATGAATTGCCTTCTGGGAGAATTCTTCAGTTGAATATATCTCTATTTCAAGGAACTCAGAAGAAACCCATAGGAAAAAGTTTTATCATGACCCCATTTTTTAAAATTCAACTGCCAATATGCAGGGAATAGAGTATTCTTGACCTTGAATGTCCCTTGTCTCACTGTGCTCGCAGCTTACTACATCATCCCAAAGATGAATCAGTCTGTTTTTAATAGCCTGAAACTAGGATCCACAATTCTCTTTTGGCATATGATGTTTACAAAAGCATTTGATTTTAATATGCAGTTGTTTTGTTAGTGTAAACACTTTCTGACCTATATCCTTTCTTCTGTATAGCTTCCTCAGCTGGGGAGGAAATGCTACCATGGCAACACGTCAGCTGTGGCCACCTCTTCATGGCTTCAATTGTCTATTCAGAAGTAAATATAATTTCCAAACCAACTTACAGTGAATTTCAGTGGCAGTACAAGTGACTTCAGCATCCTATTGCCTCATGAAATTATTTGTAGAAACTCTTGAATTTCTTTTAAATTTAATCATAGCCTCACGTGGAAAGTTAAACACATTTTAAATTTCACTAAAGTTCTATCTCTTGTGTGATGACTACCTTTTGCCAGAAAAGAAACCTTCTCTGAAACAGTGTCATGAATCTTGTCCAAATGAAGTGACATTTGATATGTCATTCTTTAAACATATTTTCTGGCTAAAAAAGCACCAGTTTCTTTGATCTCTTGATTTTTACTTTATGCTTATCACTAACCTTAGAAATTGTCTTCTTTTCCTGTCCTTTTTTTTTTTCCATAAGGAAATACAGCTTTATAATTTCACATGAGTTAAACGTACTCTGAGATATGTTTAGACGTGGTTGGTTTACCTGCTTATGAGTTAAATAATTTATCCATACTAAACCCCAAGCACTTCTATTTCTATCCTATATGTCTTTTAGTTTTTTAAAATTATTTTTCAAACTATTATTGTTTCTTGATGCCTTCTGAAATAATTCTTCAATCTGACATTCCAACTCACTAGTCCTTCTTGAGCTGTATCTAATCTCTTATTTTTCTCACTGATTGTGTTTTTTATTTTGATTACTAGTTCTGCTCTTCCCTGTGCCCACATGTTTTACATGGAGGAGGAAGCCCATTGCCTCCACAGCATGCACTGTTACTTCTTCACAACCCAGGAGAAAGGTGCATTTTGGAGCAGCCACACAGATGCTTATTCTTTAGATAGTGCAGCCAGAGCTTAGATGGACTGCAGAGGCTGTCAGGCACTAAATGTTTTTTTAATCAAAGTTTTATTAAGAAACTAAAATTTAAAAAAAGAAATTAAAATTAAAATCCACTATACAATTATTTGTAACATCTAAGTCCTAGACAAACATGACACCTTTTTCAAAAAAAGGTACTAAACTTTAAAAAGATTAACTTATTTTGTTTTATTCTATCAAATATTAGAGCTTCAGGGTCTGGATTGATTATAAATTCTATTAATCAAAAGTCACACGCTTTTCATTTTTTTACATTTATTTTATTTATTTTTATATAGCAGGTTATTACTTATCTATTTTATACATATTAGTATATATATGTCAATCCCAGTCTCCCAGTTCATCCAACCACACCCCCACCACTTTCCCCCCTTGGTGTCCATGCATTTTTTCTCTACATCTGTGTCTCTATTTCTGCCCTGCAAACTGGTTCATCTGTACCATTTTTCTGGGTTCCACATATATGCGATAATATACAATATTTGTTTCTCTCTTTCTGACTTACTTCACTCTGTATGACAGTCTCTAGGTCCATTCACGTCTCTATAAGTGAACCAATTTCATTCCTTTTTATGGCTGAGTAATATTCCATTGTATATATGTACCACATCTTCTTTATCCATTCATCTGTCAATGGCATTTAGGTTGCTTCCATGACCTGGGTATTGTAAATAGTGCTGCAATGAACATTGGGGTGCATGTGTCTTTTTGAATTATGGGTTTCTCTGGGTATATGCCCAGTAGTGAGACTGCTGGGTCATATGGTAATTCTATTTTTAGTTTTTTAAGGAACCTCCCTACTGTTATCCATAGTGGCTGTATCATTTACATTCCCACCAACAGTGCAAGAGGGTTCCCTTTTCTTCACACCCTCTCCAGCATTTGTTTGTAGATTTTCTGATGAAGCCCTTTCTTACTGGTGTGAGGTGATACCTCTTGTAGTTTTGATTTACATTTCTCTAATAATTAGTGATGTTGAGCAGCTTTTCATGTACTTCTTGGCCATCTTCTTTGGAGAGGTGTCTATTTAGGTCTTCTGCCCATGTTTTCATTGGTTTTTTTTTTTTTTTTTAATATTGAGCTGCATGAGCTGCTTGTATATTTTGGAGATTAATCCTTTGTCTGTTGATTCTTTTGCAAATATTTTCCCCCATTCTGAGGGTTGTCTTTTTATTTTGTTTATAGTTTCCTTTGCTGTGCAAAAGCTCAAAAGTCACATGCTTTTCAAAAGCACCACAGTCTTTTTTTTTTTTAAACAGAAAGAAAAAATGGCTTGCATTCTCCTCAACAGAAAAAAAAAAATCACAAGTTATCTACTATACTTTTATCTGTCCATATTTTTCGCATCTTATTATCTATTTTAGTTTTTTCTATGTTTCACTTGATGTTGCTCTCAGTAGAGGAAAGAGAGCAAGATGTCATACACAACACATCTTTTGTGGATTGTTATCAATACTGAAAAGATATTGAGAATTATTTCTTACTTCCTCTTCCTTAAGCCCACAGTAACATCTTGCTGTCCCTACCCAGGGAACTTCCCACACTGAACCCACAAACTGATCTTTATTTATGCTTTATTTTCCCTTTACAATGAAAATGCAGTATATGGCATTAAAAGCTGTGTGAAAGAATAAACTCTAAATATTTTTTTCCTCAGAGTCATAATTCATCATTCTGTGTGTGAACCCACAGTTTTCAGAAGAAGTAAAGAAGCTGGCAAACAGATGGTCAGTGAATTTAGAACCTTTGGATTCACATGGATTGGGCTTTGGCAAACTGTTGTAGAGACCAACGTTGGTTCCTCCAATTCCTTTCTCCACTTCTAATATATAAGTCTTAGCTGGACTCATGTCCACCTAGCTAAGATTAAATTTCCTCACATCTCTTGACACTAAGGTGGTGATGTAACTAGTTTCTGGTCGATGAAGATGAATGGAAGTGATGTTTCCAACAACCACACAATGCCCATAAAACTGAAAAGTTCACGCCCTCCCTCTCTCTCATTTCCCCTTTCCAGGAATGAAATGTGGATGAAAGGGTGAACTACCTTTTGCTCTGTGGATAAGGGCAATCTTTTTGGAGTGGAAGAGCAACAGATAGAAAGTACTTTCATCTCTAACACAGTAGAGATGGCATACCAGCCCTAGAACAGAGACACAGACTACCAATTAAAATAGAAATAAAGAACTTTTTAAAGATACTCTGGTTTCTAGTCTCTTATTACAGAGTTCGGTCTTTATTCTAACCATCAGCCACAACTAACCCCCAAATTTGGTGTGTTAAGGTTTGTTGGGAGGCAGTGAAATGATGAAGTTGCACGTGTAAGCACTGTCCGTTTCAATCTACAACAGCAATGGGTAATATCAATGGACATAAATGAGAACAGAACTAAAATTCCAGTTTCACATACACTCTGTGTGTATGTGTTTATGAGCATATGTATATTTACAGTTTTTAGAATTATTATTTTAAAAGTTTAAGTTATGACAAAGATAACTATAGTGCAAAAGTTTAGTATAGAAATATCATTTTATATGTGAGCTTTCAACTTCCTACAAATTTTAAAATCTGTTCCTAGGATTTTAGGAGTGTATTTCATATTTACAAAGGTGTTTTTAACAGTGCTTACTAATTTGAAAATTTTGTTAATAACTGTGTAACGTGAGTTAATACTTGTTCTTTAGGAAAAAACAAACGTCTAGATTGAATAATGACTTTGTGTGAAAGAGGTTCAAAAAGTTTAGGATATTTTTACCAATCTATATCTTGAATATTCTTCAACTATAATTACATAAATTATCTCCTTTAACCTTCACAACAAACTTTTCTGGTGGGTACCCTAACCACAGATGAGAAAACTGACACAGAGAGCCACAAAGTAACTTGCAAAATGACCTGAATTTAGGAAATAAAAAGATCTGGGATTTAAACAAGCAATCTGGTTACAGAGTAAGCTCTGCTTCTTCTACACTCTGAGGATTGCATCCAACCAGCCATGGGTCATGGGACTTTTTGTCGAGTAAGATTTGAGAAACACCAGAACAAACTGTAAAGTGTACAAAAGCTCTTCTTCTTATGAACAAGGTAAATTATGAAAGGCTACATCTAAATTTTATATGCTTATATGTAAATATATATCTAAGTTTTATATGCTTATAATGCCATAGCAATACTGTGCTAGTAAATGTTAGTGCTATTTACTGGGGACAGGCAGAGGTGAAAATACTTTTGTTCTGAAAAGTATGTTCAAATCTATGAAAGTTTGCAAGTTGGAGAAATTTGTAAAAGGAGGAGCCTCTGATTATGACTTTTTTAAAAAAGCAAAGTAGAGGCTGATTGGCTAGAACAACCTGTCAAGCAAACAAAGGCAATTAGATTTAGGACTTGGACTTGAGGCAGAGTCATATTTAATTAGAATTCCCCTTAATCACAAGCATGAAATAGCACAAGTAATCCTTTATATGCTAGTATTCCATTAATATATTCCTTTAAACTACTTCTTGGTAGTATATTAGACATTTGAGTTAGATAGATATTTAAGTAGATAGATATTTGAATTAGTATTCAAATAAGAATTCAATTATAATAAAATGTGCAAGGAATTAGGAATTAGACACTTTATCTTTGGACCCCAAAAAAGCCACTTAATAGTTGTGAGACATGGACCAAAAAAAGGCCTTTTTGTCTCTCTGCTTCTAAAAACCTAATTTAGTAATACCTACTCTTAGGGTCGTTATCAATATTAAATGAGATAACATTATGTAAAAATGATAAGGATAGAGTGGGATAGTTACACAGGTAGTTTTAGAAATCCCACTAGGGGATTAAAGATAGAGAGGGAACACTAGGGAACTTTGGGAGACCACAGAAGTTAATGATCACTCAGGAAAGCTATCAGAAAGTTAGGAAATGCCGCAGGCTTGCCTAATAATAAAGCCATAAATAAAAAACGAGATGTGCCCCAGGCCATTAAGTGAAAAAATGAGGCTTGCATCCTGCTGGTGGAGGTCAGCAAGATAATGATCCTTAGGACATGCACCTCTACACATACCAAGGACAGGAATATAAGGGAAAGGTGACATTCCAAAGTAGAAGACACTCATTATACTGAAACCTGAGATGATTTAACATATTTTAGTAAATGTTACCACCCTTCTGCTGATTTGAATAACAGTCCTGGTTTGATCTTGTAGGGTCAAAAACTTTCCCATCCAACGTGAAGGAGGAGCTAATGATGTAAGCCTGACATCTACTTGAAGATGAGGAAGAAGGTGGTCTTCTCTCCCTCCCCACTTTTCCTTTGATTATAAAAAATGTAGCCCACTTAGTTCTCAGGGCAGAGCCCTCTTGCCTGCCAGCCTGTATCCTTCACAAATGTCCTATACTAATATATCTACTTCTTACTTATCATTTTGCCTCTTGCTGAATTCCTTCTGCGAGGAGACATAAAAAACCTGAGCTTCATTAAATTCTGAGACAAGTTGTGCAGTTCCAGTTGGAAGATTGTGGGCTCAAGTCCCATCAGAGGTGCAGATTCAAAAGCACCTCATACTGTGCCAGATCTTTACTCTTAAAGATCTTTACGCTCGCAACCTCCTGCATTACTTTTTTTTGGTTGATTTTATATATTATTATATACTCACGTGTGTACTCATACTCATATGTAATATACAGTGTCATTCTTAATTCTAAATTCTTAATTCTTACAGCTTCTAATGAATCTTACCTATTTCATTTTACTATGGTACTTCTAACTTCTCCCTCTCACTGGATCCTCCCTATATTAGTTAAGTATAGGGTAAGCCATTAGGAAATAAAATAAAATAAAAAGGCATAAAAATAAAATAAAAAAGGCATCAAAATAAAAAGGCATAATGAGATAAATGCTATTTCTCTCTTACCTATTTTGTCTGGAGACGAGCTGCAGATGTTTCTAATTCCTTCACAGAACCAATTTCCCTTCATCTTGTTGCTCTTCCATGAGGTTGAATTAAGTCACCAAAACTTCCATATTCCAGCCTTTTGGAAGAAGAGGAGGGCACAGAATTCCACTTTGAGGCTTACAGAAGTTGCAAAGATCATTTCCATTCACATACCACTGGTTACAGCTTAGTCAGTCATAGTCAGTCTAACTTCCCTTAGCTACAAGGGAAGTTGAGAAGTGTAGTCTCCAACTGAGTGGCTATGTGCTCAGCTAAAACTCTATTTCTGTGGGAAAAGAGAAGAAACTTTAGGGGCCAATTAGCAGTCTGCCACACTTCTCACCAACACCTAGGTCTATTCAAGTTTCTTCTATCTCAATAAAAAACAAAACAAAGTGTAAGGGAACAAAATTTGCCACTCCAAAATGTATCCGGCATGCAGATTATTTCGAGCTAAAAGCAATCAAGGTCCAAAAGAGTCAGGAAGAAACTTTAATCTTCCTCCTAACTGCCTAGAAGATTGTAAATAGAGGACCTATTCCAGAAAGTTGTAAATAGGACCTATTTACAGAAAGTAAAAAAGGACCTATTCCAGAAAGTAAACTATCACCAAAGATAACTATAGTATGAACTAAATGGACAGAGAGGAACCTAGCAATATCTGCTTGTTAAAATTTCTTTCTATGTCCCATTGTTTCTGTGTGGTCCAGCAAACACTTGTTTATCATACAAGTGTTTTTCCATTTTCATGTGAATTGCTTTCCTCCCCTTTGAAGTCCCTAACCACTACCCTCCAAATCCCCTTTTTTCATTAGCTGAAGATGGTATTTAAAGTGAGGATTTCTGCTACTTTGGTGAGCTGCTCAGTTGTCCTGGGTCTCTCCCATGTATATCCATGTAATTAAATTTTTGTTACCAAAGGGAACTTGAGTCCATTCACTCACTGCGCAGCAAGGCCAATTTACTGACACTGGGTTTTTGTAAAGGAAAGTACAGTATTTATTGCAGGCACCAAGAAAGGAGAACAGATAGCTCATGCTCAAAAGACCTAAACTTTCTGATGGCTTTCAGGGTTTTTAAAGGCAACATTTGGAGTGAGGGCTGCAGGGTGCATGACTTTCTTCTGATTGGTTGGTGGTGAGGTAACAGGGTGATGTTTTGGGAATCTTAATCATCAGCCTTCTGGTTCCAACCATCCTCCACCTGGGTGAGGGGGTCTTAGTTCCTGCAGAACCACTCAAAGCTACGTGTCAGATTGTTATGTATATCCTTTGAGGAGGAACTAGGACTCTGTTTTATGCAGAACTATTGCCATTGCTTTTCTTGCTTAACTGCTTTTCCTTTGTTTCTGCATTCCCTCACTTCCCTAACTAGTAATTGCTTGTGCTGCTCTTTGGAACTTGGGGAAGGTCTAGGAAACTAAAGTCTTTTTCCTACAAACAAGAAACAGGGAACAAGAAGGGTCTTTTGTACCCGGGAAGGTTCCCAGGGTCATGCTTAGAACTCCGTTTCACTTTTGTGTGATTTTTTTTTTCCTGTCAATCTGTCTCATGTCAATCTAATTCTTAGACCAGCCAGAGAACTTAGAAGGGTAGAGGAAAATTTCTTCCTCCTCAACAAAAGTTAAAAATATTAAAACTCTTGCCTTTTTTCTACTTTATCTTCTACCTACTGTCTTACCTCATCGTTCTTCCCATTTGTAGCCAAACTTTCTCAAGTGCTATTTCCAGTCTCTCTCATTCCTAAGGCTATCTGATGATCCACCTTTCCCTCCTACTTTATAAAACCAAATACCTCCTTCCATAGTTTATATAGATTATAAACTAAATACATAAATTATAGGGACTTCCCTGGTGGTCCAGTGGTTAAGAATCCGCCTCCCAATGCAGGAGATGCGGGTTCAATCCCTAGTTGAGGAACTAAGATCCCACATGCCATGGGGCAACTAAGCCGTGTGCCACAACTACTGAGCCTGGTCTCTAGAGGCCACGTGCCACAACAAGAGAGCCCATACACAGCAACTAGAGTAAATAAATAAATAATATATTTAGGTGTGGTGACTTTACTCATTCATTGAAACATAATTGTGAAGTAGGTCACTGTTCTAGGGGATAAATTATAGCCATGATACTCTTATTGGGGATGCAGAAAATAAACGTAACACTTGATTAATGTTTTATTTTGCCATTTCATTGAGGACTAAGAAAGCAGGGCACTGTAATTCTATGAAGTCATGATTACAGAGGCAAGGCAAGAACACATAAGGTGTGACGGTTAATTTAATTCGTCAGCTTTATTGGGCCACTGGTTACAGATATCTGGTTAAACATTATTTCTGGGTGTGTCTGTGAGAGCGTTTCTGGAAGAGATTAGCATTTGAACTGGTGAACTGAACAAAGTAAATTCCCACCCTTCACCCCCAGTGTAGGGGAGCATCCTCCAGTAGAACAAAAAGGCAGAGGAAGGGTGTATGTGCTCTGTCTGAGACCTAAGTCTTCTGCCCTCAATGCTCCTGGTCCTCAGGTTTTCAGATTAGAACTGGCATCCATACTACTGGCCTTTCTGGGTCTCCTGCTTGCAGATGGCAGATCACGGAACATTTTAGCTTCCATAATTACATGAGCCAATTCCTTATGTCAGGAACAAGAAAATTTTCCTTTACCCTTCTAGGTTCTTCTGGCTGGTCTAAGAATTAAATTGACATGAGACAGAATAATAGTAGAAAAAATCAAATTTTACTTCATATGTGCAAGAACTCCACATACATGAGAGAATCAGAGACACCACAAACATGAGGAGATTCAAAGGTAGAAGGTAAAATGAACTGTATATGTCACCCTGAGCTAAGGAATGGGATAGGAGCCTGGGGGTTCCAAAGACAGGAGGGTCATTCACAGGACAAGAAGAAGAAGAGCAGATATTTGGTAACTAGATGTTTGCCCTGCCATATAGATGGGGCCACTTAGATAAAATTTATCTCTGGTAAAACTCTTTTCCTGGGAAAATGCCCCAGTTTAAATTCTTCTAGTAGTTAGGGAAGGACGGTAATTTCTCTTGAGCCTATAGGGTCTCCATTTCCTTTAGCTCAAAATAATCCAAGTGCCAAAGTAGCGTATTTTAGAGAGGTCTGTTCTGAAACCCTACAGTTTTAATAAAGCTCATTTATTCATATGTGTATACAGAGAGATTAGCGTTTGAATATATATATATATTATTGGTTCTGTTACTCTGGAGAACCCCAACTAATATATAAGGCAAAAACTATGTCTGTTTTCCCTCCATTGTATTTCTACTGCCTAGTACAGTGTCTGACACAGAGGAGGTACAGAAGAATTATCTATTAAAAAAATTACAGAATTATAACTGATCATGTATTTATTTTATTGGTTTGACTTTTCAGAAGTTCAGAATTAAAAGGTATTGCTCACTTTTTGCAATTGTACAAGACTTATGATATGCGTTGTACATGCACACAGACTTTCTTCTAAGTGGCTTAGTGGCAAGCAAGGGTGTGGTATAAGTCTTGGGTGCAAAAATACACTTAATTCCTAAGTAATAGCCTTGGGAGATTCCCTTAAGCTACTAAAGCTTCAAGCTTCTCATCTGTAAAATGAGTATAACACCATGTACTTTATACTGCTTTTGCAATTAAGTCATATAAAGGAACTTATATATCACAAGTACTCAGTATTCATTGGTTCTCTAATCAATTGAACTATTTGGTAGTGTAAAATTCATGTATTTCTTCTCTTCTTCACTATAGTAAACATAAAATGGTAAAAGTGACGATGTTTTGCCTTTCGAGATTTGTTCTCTTCGCCATAGTTCTCTTCACAATATCATACTTTTCACTATAGACTATTAAATGCATTGCAATTTACATGGAAGCATTACATGACCCAGAAGAATATTTGTCTACATGATACACTTCTAACACTGGTCCTTATGCTGTCACATCTGCATTTTTTTTTTCTGATTGAAGATATATGTATAGCCAGAGTTCTTAATAGAGTGAGTAAATTGGGTTACTTTATAATGGGTACTACAGGATCTTCACTCTCCTAGTTTTATTAAGTTTCCCAAATTCAAATAAAAAGATTGTGTGTAAAAAAATCTTATGGATTATAGTAGACATGATTATATCATGTTATTCCATATATGTGATCTTATAATTCTATTCAATTTAAACTGTCTTGTAGACTCCAGAAAAAGAATCTCCTCTGAAAATGTATTTCACAAGCTATCTTTAAATGAGCATAGTGATATTAAAAAAATTCTCATTCTTATTCGTAATTGTGATGGTAAGAGAGGAAGGTGTTTGTGATTATAGAATCACCCTTTTTCATATCATACAGCAGATGTTTTTGATTATAGAATTACCCTTTTTCATATCACACAGCAGAAAAGGGTTTACCTTATTTACTAAATATAAACATATATGACAGAGACAAAGGAATAGAATGATCACATATGTATATTTTAAAATTCAACTTCATAACAACCTCTGGAAAACATACCCCTTTGTGTTACCATAACCTCTCACTCCAGTTTTCTCTGCTTTTCTTTGCTTCTTTCTTTTCTTCCCTTAACAATCTGCATAATCATTGCAAAACACTTGAAAACTCCAGTTGCCTGGATCAATATTTCTGTCTGTTTCATTTTGCTTAAATCCTTCTACACACTGTTGCAGGCCAGCAGAGTCACATAAGCACTGTCACATGTCTTCTGTTGCTAAGGGTAACACTACAGATGGAAAAAACTGGCTATTGTACGTCACATGTTACACACACACAAACACATGATGGTTTGAAACAGCTTAAACCATTCAAGGGCAGTTGCCTCTAAGTGTTAAGATTTTAAATGCCATGTGATCACACGACCTTTAAAATACTAGGCTGAATCCAGTTAAATAAAATGATTTCCACTTTATGTTATTATGAAAGCAATTAATTACCTTTGTGACTAGGCTAAACCTCATTTCAAAGACAATAAGAAACATATAAAATATGCAATATACAAGATCATGTGTAAAAAACGATATGGTCAAGTTTATACTACATTTGAATGTCTAGTTTCTATATCTCTGCATAGACCATTGTATTGTGCATGCTGTCTTTCTCCTGATTTTACTTTGAATAAAATGTTTCAGACTTAGTGATCCCACATTCTTTTAAAAATACTTACTACTGGAGAGCCAGAAATATATATGCAAAAATATAAATATACATAAGTAGATGACATTTATTATATAAATACATACATATATAAAATGATATAAATATTATTAAATTATAAATCTGTGGGGTTTTTTTGACAGAGTGAAAAACTGTTCTTTCAAGGATCAGAGTTTTTGCTTGACTTTGTCTGGATTTTGTTCTTTCTGAACAGCTGTCAATCATTTAGGTGAACAAAATTGAACAGATTATCTTGGAAAAATTTGAATGTAATTTTCATGCAAAGTTGAGTCTCAAGTTAAGCCTCTATGGACAAAGAGAATTGAAAAGCTGAAGCAATTATTCAGCTAATTAAAGAGAGAGAATGAAGCACATTGCCTAATCTAACTCACTGAGATATTACCCAATTTTTACATCACTATTGCAGATATGAATTAATAATATTACTAAAAAACAGAATCATCTGAAACCTCTAAATATTTGGGGACACAAAAAATGATTTTGGCTTTAGAGTACGATTTATCTCTTTCTGTATTATGTCTGTGTTCTCCATTTTTTTTGTGAAGTCAAAAAAAATGGATTTAAATCAGAAATCCATATTTGAATTTCTCCTTTCCCACTGACTGCAAATCTAATATGATATTGGAGTTTATTTAACCTCTCTGAGTCTCAGTTTCCTCATATGTAAAACAACAAAAAACAATAACACAGGGGTTTGGAACATTCACTTGTAAATATATTTTTAAATGATACATTTTCACATACATGTATGTTGTTGTTAGGTGCTGGTTTATTGTTTTAGGACTTTAACAGAGGTACTATCCATTCGGAAAAAAATGGAATCAGATCAAAATGAAAAAACAAACAAAAGCCACAAATTAACACATCACTTAAGTTTTGAAATTAAAGTATTGCCTAATAGCATAATTTGAAATATTATCTAACAGATAAATGTTCACATATATTTGTTTTTATATATAGTTGAAGGATATATCTCAAAATGTAACAAATAAAGGCATGTAAAATAAAGATAGAATAATTTTCTCAATTATCGATTAATGGGGAATAATAATATTGTTTAGAACTCTCTTAGAGTCCATGTTTTTATTTTACCTTGCCTACCCATGTATCATTTTCCATGAGTCCTTAACTAAAACTAGGAAAATTGAACTATTTAGTGACATTCATTTTACTAATCTGTATGTGCTTGTTTTAGCTAACTGAATTGCAAATAATGGGAACAAATTATATATTTAAATATTCAATTCAGTTATTCAGAGAATCATATTTCTGAGAGATATAATGGTCTTAGGAGATCATCCTGCCCTGTCACATGCTGCAAATATTATCAGTCACATTTATAAATAAGATAGATTGAACAAGATTGTGAAACAACTTTGAAGAAATAGGATTATAGTTCATATTTCTGTAATTTGCATAATTTTTCAATGAAGCACTGACTTACTTTATAGAAAATTTTCCCTTAAAAATAATTTAGATGATTCTATTTTGCTCCTCTTACATAGCCCCTTTGTTATTTTAACTAATTCACCTACAATTTCACTATTTTCCTTAAGAAATGCTCTTGCTTTCTCTCAGAGGAGATGAAACATAGATTTTAGTTGGGGATGTTAGCTTTAGATACATGGTCCCTGTGCAGCCACCTAAGCTTAGTGTAAACTGTGGAAGTTCAAAGATCTTACAACACTCTATTCTTCTGGAATCACTCTTTAGAGAGTCTTGCTTCTACCAGGGACCCTGTCTCTTTTGCCTTCCCTTCTCAGGTTAACTTAGACATGAGTCTTAGCCCCTTCAATAGTTTGCACAAACAGTCCACTTGGACTACATATTTTATGGGCTTCAGTGCACTCAACTGGAGATTTGGGAGAAGGAGTCATTGTTGGAACAGGTGGCAATTTTCCATGCCGCTCCCTGTAGCTGCACTCTCTTCCCTCCGGAGTCCTAGCTTGGCCTTTATCTCTTATCCCTAAAGTTCCCTCCTAGAATGTGTGATTCTTTTTCAATCCTGAAGAGCAAATTGGTTCCCTTGGCCCTGAACTCAAATTTGCATTTTGAAACCCACCTAGGAACTCAGCACCTAGGACCAGGGGTACATATGACTACACTGTTTCAAAAGAAGAATTTGCACTGTATCTATATATTAAAAAAAAGACAACTTTTGCTCATGCATAGATGTGGAGGGAAAGAAGAAAGGATGAATTCCGATCTGAGACACAACAGACCCTGGGAAAAGCACACCCTCAGAGACATTGAATAATTTGGCTGTGGTTAACTGATGCTGAAGTAGGCCCCAGTCAGGATCTGAGGAGAGGAGGCTAGCCCCTGGCATTTCTGCTCTAGATGAAGCTTATGCTCTGGGCTCCACATCTTGGGATGTCTCTCATTAGCCACATCTCCACTTGAATCTCAAAGCTAGGTTTTACTCTCCAGTCTGGGTTGTGGAGTGTTGTCCATCAACATTCACTGGCTGCTGCCTGTGCTTAATCATGGCAATAAGAAGGTACTGGATCTGCCCTGTGTCCTAACTGGGTTAAGTTGCCACTAAATAATTCAGACTTAACTATATTTATGTTTTTAAATTTCATTTTTTAATTGAGGTATAATTGACATATAGCATTATATTTGTTTAGTTATACAACATAATGATTCAATATTCATATACACTGTGAAATGATCACCACAATAAGTCTAGTTACCATCCATCACCACACAGAGTTACCAATTTCTTTTTCTCAAGAGAACTTTCAAGATTTACTCTCTTAGCAACTTTCAAACATGCAATACCGTGTTATTATTTCTTTGACCTTATCATTCTCTCCTTAATGCCTCTTTACTTGATTGAATTGATCCTTAAAAGGATCAGTTGATGGGATAATAAAAAACAGCTTCTAATACTTATTATTATGTATAAGAAAAAGGCAATTTTTCAAATGAATTCAACCTCTTGTTTGAATTGCATTCAAGAAAATTTAATTTTTCTGTATTAACAGATTTCCTCGTGTCAGTGAAGAGCAAAATAAGCATAGAACAACTGGAGAGCTAAAAACATCCTCAATTTAATAATTTGATTATTAATCAACCCTCAGTAGTGATGTTTTATCCCCCTCTTCTGTTTTCTCTCAATACCAAATTTTGTTTTGACCATCTGTTCCTCAATTTCTTTTCAAAAGGTCAGTGTTGTAACTATTCAGCTGCACATTTATCTCAACTGGTGTATATTTAATGTCTGCTGTTTTGCAGAACTGTTCTTTGCTATACGAATATCATAGAGAAGCATAGAGCATGACTTGACTTGAAAAAAGATAAAATATGTTTAGGGGAAAAAAATTAACCACGAGAACAATTTGGAGAACAACAAGTAAATACTCTATGCATAGGATAAAGCAGGCTTTCATGTTTTTTCTAGGCCACAAAACAGTACTGAGTCTCTTGTTTTTGCAAGGCATTCTGCTTGACGCTTGGGATACAATGCTGGAACATATAGACATGGTCCTTATCCTTGCGAAAGGGAACAAATATTTAATAAATAAGTGCAAGAATTAGGCTATGATAAGTGCCATATGTTGTGAGCCTCAGCAATAAAGAAGCCTAGTCTAGAGAGTTGAGAAGTGTACCGTGAGAAAGTTACATGTAAGTTGGTAACTGCAGGAGGAGTAAGTTGTGGGTGCAGAGAAGAGAGTAAATCAGAGGAAGAAGGATAGGGGAAAGTACTGACTAAGAAGTTTAGGGCATTTGAGGAGAATAAGGATGGGGGCGAGGGTGAGGGGAGGAGTGAAAGATGATGATGAAGAGTGGCCAGATTTCGCAGGATGTTGTCGGCCACATAAAAGATTTTGGATTCTAGCCTAAGTGCAGTAAAAGTCTATTGACAGAGCTTTAAACAGGGGAGTAAGTACTGTGATCAAATTTGCCTTTTAAAATGTCATTATGACTACTAAGAGAGAATGAATTTTAGGCAGCAGAGGGGGCTATCCATAGTCTATGTAGTACAGAATGAAGACGTGGTTGGAATAGTGACAGTGTTAGTAGAGATAAATAAGGGAATTTAAATTGCATTTACGAAGTAGAATTAAGAGTCCCTATGGGTTGAATATGTGAGATGAAGGAGAGGAAAGTATGAGCTAAGGGCCCCAGATTTCTGGCAGGAGCACATAAGTAGAATAATGGAAGAGTAAACTAGAAAAGGAAAGATTCATGTGAGCTGGAGTAACTGATTAAGGTTTACGCAGGATATGATTCAGAAGGATACTTAGGGTTTAGGTGGAGAAGAGAGGGCCGGGCCATTAGGCAAGGGTATCTGTACACGCCTGGTAACAGTGAACATTGGAGTTGGACACATCATTGGCGATACTTATTGATAGGCTTAGGCAGACAAAGAAATTAGAATTCTTGAACATTAAAGTCTTGATTCTGTAGGGAATGGAGAGCCATTCAACATTTGGATAAGCAAATGGTATACTAGCTATATTTCTTTTGAATTAAAGCACAAGATATTTATAATTTTGAGATGCTGAAGACAAATGTACTGATTGTAAAACTATTGTGAAATAAGTAGGCAAAAGACAAAGCCTCTAAAAAGAAAATGGACTAAATATTATTGTAAATTAACTATACTTCAACTAAAAAAAAGAGAAAAAAGAAAATGGAGTAAAGGCATGAATTAGTAATTCACAAGGAGAATTATAAACAGCCAGTAAACATAAAAAAAATGATTATCAGTATTCAAATGGCTGAGAATTAAAACAAGATACTATTTCAAGCTATAAAATTGATAATTTTTTTAATGATAATGCTAAGTTTTTTGAAGGGTGACAAAACAGATATACATACATTGCTGAAAGTAGGTTTGGAAGGATATTTGGCAAGGTTATTTTTAAAGTTTTGGTAATTCATGCTATTTAACTCACTATTTCCACCTCTTGGCATTTATCTTTAGGAAATAGTCAGAGATTCACATAAACATGTATATATGCAGATGTCCATATCAGTGTTATCTATAATAAGGAGAAATTAATAATGAAACAAATATTCAAATGTGGGGATTAAATGCATAAATTTTGGTGTATTTGTGAGAAAGTAATACAATGCAATTATGAATCATGTTCAAAGAAAAGTGAGAAGCAATTAGAAGAATTTACAATAAGATGTGAACAGCTGCTTTTACTAGCTCACAGCAGCACCAAAATTACATGCATTACATTCTCAATGTTTAAAAATTTTCTATTTTCTGATTTCTTAACAATTGGAAAAGGAGCAACAATAAATTCTACTTTTAAAAGTTATTGCAGTAGTTCAGTATGAGATCAATGAACTAGGCCAGTGGCAATGAGAATAAAGAGAAAAAAAGAAGGATGAGAACATTTTTGAGGAAAAAACTAACAAAATTCAGCAACTTATTACACTAGATTAAGAGCAGAATGGAGTAGATTTAGCATCTGGATGATGAGAAAATAGTACAGCTATGATTAAAGCAGGAAGTTGCATGACTTTGGGGAGGAAGATGAAAAGTTCAGTTTTGGAAATGCTTAAAGAAAAAATATTCAGTATTGTATAGGAGAAATAAGACTGGAGTTTAGGGAAAATGTCACATGGGTAAATTCACAGAAGAAAAGAATAGAGAGAAAGACTAGAAGACTGAGGACTGAACTTAAGTTCCTACTGGTCCAAAACTGGCTTTTAGCATTTTCATTAACAGAGATAATAGGATTTGTATTTAAAGTCAGTAACTAGAAAGCTAATGTTTTTTGACAGCTGCATATACACTTACTAGATGAGATTATAAATTAAATTGCTTAAAGCTATTTACTTTAGTTATTTCTGGGCATTGTGGCTTTAGTGAGGAGACATGCCAGATATAATTTACATTATGTAGGTGTTAAGGACAAATCTTGTGATGCTGTTGGCTCATGTTTCCAAAAAAAAATTTTTTTTGATTTTTAAAAAATTTCCTAAATTATGCTTCTTAATGATTACTTGTTCAACTGGGTTTTATTTTGGATTAATTAATTTCAGAACCTAATATCTTATAACTATACTTTACATGAAAGATGTGAAGACTATTAATTGGAGATGATTTACTAACTATTGGTTCAATATGGGAAGTACCATAAAACCTATTTCTAGAACTTGTCTTCATAGGAATTCATTATTCTTTAATGAAAATATTTCAAATAGAGTAGAGTAAAATATCCAAGCAGTGTTTGGAATTTTAAAGGAGAATTATTTTGTTTAAAATTATTGTTACCAATGTGATATATTATTTGTTAGCAGAAAACTTATAAAATAAATATCTTTTCTTCCTCCATTACAATATAAAAGCAGGAACAGACTATTGTGCCTGTTTTTATTAGAGGCTAACAATGAGTTGCTCATTAAATAATAATTGAGTAAATGAATGCATCTTTTATCATCTCTATTATCTCAATAAAAGTACATAATAAAGCTATGTGATACTCATAGTTCTTTTGAATTTTTACAATATGTGAGCCATGATAATAAAATATCATATTTCTACCTCAAACTAGACTTTTTTTCCTGAAACTTTATTTTGAAAATTACCAAGCTTACAGAAAAGTAAAGAATTTTATAGTAAATAAACATGTACCCACCACCTAGATTCTATGATTAACTTTTACTATACTTGCTTGATCACATAATTATCTAACCATCCCACTATCCATCTATTCACTTATCTTATTTTTTTATGCTTTTCCAAATAAGTTCAGACCTCAGTATGTTCCCCAAACATTTAAGCGGGCATAGCATTTACTAAAATTTTACAGAATTATTTTTTTCTTTTGAGGTAAAATTTACATACAATGAGATGCAAAAACCTTCAATGTACCATTCAGTAAGCTTGGGTACCATTCACAGTACATACTCTTGCACAATCCCAAATTCCTATCAAGATACAGAAGATGACCATAACCCCAGAAAGGTCCTTCATTCTCCTCATCAATCCTTGCTCCTACCACCTCAGAAACAGTCATTATTCTTTTTTTCCTCCATAGATTAGTTTTTCCTGTTCTAGAACTTCATATAGATCACAAACCATGGACTCTTTTGTGTACGATTTCTTTCACTCAGCAGTATGTGTTTGAGATTCCTTCATATTGCTTATTTATTTTTATTGCTGAGCAGTATTCCACTGTATGAATAAGCCACAGTTTATTTATTTATCTTCCTATTGGTGAGCATTTGGGCTGTTTCTAGTTTTGAGCTATTATGAAAAAGTTGCTGTAAACGTTCTTGTATATTTTTGTGTGTGTGCGAGCATATGTTTTCATTTCTCTTGAGTAAATTCTGGACCACAGGGTAGGTATATGCTTAATTTTATACTTACTGCCAGACATCTTTGCAACGTGATTGTGCCATTTTCTATTCTCACCAATAATGTATGAGGGCTGAGTTTGGTCTACATTCTCACCCGCAGTTGATGTTGTCAGTCTTTTTTTTTTTTTTACGTTTAGACATTCTGATAGATATAAGATTTTAAAAGTGACTCCTGTGTTCCTAGGTTCTTCTTTTATAGGTCACAGAAACAGTGTTTCATTCTGGTTAGAATGAATTCCAAGACACATATAATCCTGTGAAACCAATGATTCTTTTTCCTCTTCCTTTATGCCCCCATCTGCAGGATACAACAGACAATCTTAGAGGTTTTTTGCACTAAGAATCATAAAGGAACACGGGGATGAGGAACTATAGGTGAGGCTGTCCCTCCTCAGCCTCTAGACTCTATCAGGATTCAAGAGGGAGACCAGAAGATCTGTGTGCTCTAAGTAAGACCACCCCTTGCTGGCCTCAACATCACCACTGTCCAGCAAAGATGGGGAGCCCAGTCTCTGCATGCTCCTGGCAGAAGTCTCCTTCCCTTTTCCAAATGCTACTCACAGCCTCAGCATCACCATCTACCTAGAGATGATCAGAACTCCTTTTATTCTCCCTTAAACATGATATTACTTCAGTCACAACAAGGAGGTGAGGACATACAGTCTATTCCCCCTCCTCTCATCTCAAGTCCTCATGTGGTTCTAAGGTCAGTGGGACAACTATAAGATATAATACGTATTTTGTTAGTTGTTCGGATCTTGCCACTAGTATATAACCTCCACGATAGCAGAGATTTTTTTTTTTCAGTTTTTGTTCACTGCTGTATCCTCAGTGCCTAGAGTACCTGGCGCATAGTATATGTTTAATAAGTATTAGTTGAATGAATAAATTGCCCTTGACAAAGAAGTCTCATGTCCTGGAATGAGAAAAACTTTGGTTCTTACGTATAAACGAGAAAACCAAACATACACGTTACTAAAGGATTTACTGTGGATTATACTAGTTACTCAGTGGCAGTGTTAGACCTTGGACCAGGTTTCCTGACTAATTGGATCTTAGGTCAAAGTTGGAGTATCCTTGTATTCACCCTCCTACCTTCTGTAGAGCTAACTTCTGTTATGTGTTTGATATTCTAGTTTTTGATTGACATTTCCAGGGATAATGAGAATGTTAACAGGATGTAAAAATAAGATTCTTCTTGTCTTGACTTCTGGGCCACTTTTTTCAGTGTCCCATATTATTAAATTATTTAATCATCACAATGAACCTAATAAGTAGGCAGTATTAATACCAGTCAGGTAAGAACATTTTATAGAAGAAGAAACCAAGCTAGCAAGGTTAAGTAAGTTAGAATTTGAAGCTGGAGAATCTAACTCCAGAGTCTGTGCTTTTAACTATTCCACTATCCTGTTCTTCAGATACCAAAGTAAGTCAGATCGTGCTGAAGAATTTCAAAGGGAATATAACCAAAAACCAGTTCTATGAATCTTGAACCACCCCGCCTCACTCAACTTGGGCACAAAAGCATGAGAGGACTGAGGGACTAGATGCTGACTAGAACCTTCCTCAGAGGAGCTGGGTGGGGTGCTCCCTCTCCCTTTCAAATCAAGACAGGGAGAAGCTTTGATGAGTCTCTCAGAAAATATATCTGTCTCCTAAGATTAAGAAAGTATATTAGATTTGTTCCAGGCTCTCAGCTGTGAATCTAAATGGCAGAGATGGGCCGGGCAGCTGCTCCAAAGGCAAGGGTAAACAGATTTTGCCACTTACTTAGGATCAACTTTCCTCCTCATTACTTACAGGAGCAAAGGATGTCTAAGTGTTTCTTGAGGGCCACATATGGACCGCATGTAAAAGAGAGCTAGCATGCAGATAATATTAGGCCTTGGCCAGCAGCATAGTTTTAGAGGAGCAAAAGAACCTCAGTATTCAGTGGTAGATATCACCATATCCCAGGGCTTGCAAGATTAAATAAGAAGCTACAAAAGAGAAGAGAGAAGCAATTGCTCAGATTGAGGGAACTACATATGAACAAGGGAGCCTCTGAAGAATGCACAAACACAGTTAAATGGGACATTGTCAGTTTTAAATATTTGGTACGTGCATAAAGAATGAATCTGGGAAACAAGAATACCAGCCAAGGAAGACCTGGCTTTCTCCCCTCACTCTCTATTTCAACCCTGAGGAATCAGAGCTGTAATTAAAAGGAGAGCTAGCACCTAAGGCAAAATGAGATTGGCTGCAACCTTGAATGAAATTAACAGCTTTGGCTAGGACGTAGAACCAGATGTTCTAAAAGTTGAGTTGTTTTAAATATTGAGTTGTTCATGACACTCACTTGTTCGATGTACTGGTTATAGGAAGGACCTCTAAAATCCAGGGATTACTGAGGTCATGATCCAGTTCTTTACCCTCTCTATGTGGTGGAGCTCTATCATGGCACCAAGGCTTCAGAGCAGATTGGGAGTTTTGTTTGTTTTTTTTTTTTTTTTACCTTTCTACTATAGAAATAAAAGCTTGCTGTTCTCCTCTATGATACAAAGAAAGGATTATGCCCAGGTATATGTGGACTGACACTATATTTCTTAAGTAATTTTTGGATTATGTATTCTTGGTGGCTAGGATTTTTTTAAAAAGTAAGGCAGCTGTCAGCCTGTGCTTTGAAGACTTTTTTTCCTCTACAAAAATCTGCATTATTTGGAAAAATATAGGTAAAATTTAATACTAGTGATTAGATGTTAGATAACAAACGTAATTTGCTTCAAAATGTGTTTTAAATAAAACAGACAATTCTATCAACTAAACCACACCAGATGGTTGTTCTGATTTATTAAAATTATCTCCCTACATATGATATAAGAGTTGAGAAAATACAGAATACTTTCAATATCTCCAAATTGGTCTCAGGAAGAAGTAAATCTATGAAAGGTAGGTAGTAGGTAGATAGATAGATAGATAGATAGATGGATAGATAGATTCAGCTTCTGTTAGCATAGCCTTTTTAAAGGAAGACCATTTAGAATGGGTTTCATCTGATTAATAAGAACTGCTGGAAGATGGGGAGAAATCTTAAAATTTATAATGTCCCATCACAAATTAGGTCTGCTCTAATTGGTCTTCTACCCATCTATGATGGATCGTGTCTTAATCTCTACCCTATTCTTCAAACTCTCCCTAGGATGGAAAAGATATGACCTGGGTAAACATGCCTTGTGTAAAAATTCCTTACATTTCTGTCAGTCATGTCAATTCAGAGAGGAAGAATGCCTGCACCCAGGAGAATCTTCCATTGTGAGATCAACAAGGGTTGGGGTTTGTTGTGTGGGTTCCTAGCTTTTTTCCTTTATCTTCTCCACACATCAATGAATGCTAGTCTCCACTTATTGTAAAAGTACATAGATAATATGATATAGCATAGTTTCACCATAGAAGTGGTCCAGGGAAAGATAAAAATCACAGAAATACTTTCATAAAGCATTCGATTATCTCCAGAAATCAAAATCATCAATAATCTGGGTGCACTAAATTTTGGCTAGAATAACAACGAATATTGAAGCTGGTTTCCAAAGGTAGCACAAAGCAATTCCACTCATCTCTCCCACCTGCTGCTCTTCCCATGAGGAGGTGGAGGTTGTGTCCCCTCCCATTGAATGTTGGCTGGGCTTATCGCCGCTTTAACCAACAGTGTGTGAAGGAAAGGATGCTCTAGGACTGGTGACCCCCCAAATTAAAAAAATCTTGTCTTGCAAATCCACCTTCCGTTTTTTAGAGCATGGATCCCAACATGGAAAAGGTTCAGGCAGATCTACTTGAGGAAGAGAAACAACGTAAAGGGGCATCGAGGAGCCGGCCAACCAGTCACAGCGGCCGTTTGACGGTACCTGTGTGAATATTCCAAGTAAGACCAGTTGGGAAAGTGCACATCTGGGCCCCACCAACCCACAGAGCCTGAGATACAACTAAATGGTTGCTGTTTTAAGCCACCAGATTTTGGGTGGTTTGCTACAGAGCAATAGATAACTGAAACAATAAGGACCCCCTAAATCTTGCCTTCTCTTGAATGTACTGAATTTGTTTCTTTTTTCAATCAAACAAATAAGCAAATCTACCTCTCCTGAGGCCTTAGGTATCAATTACGTTTTTAATTGCCTCCTGAGTTTTTACCTCATGTATAATATCTCATTTACCTAAAGCACATCCACATGAAAAATCTCATCTCTTATACACTATGACAAAATAGACTACAATATCCCCTTTTCCTTAGGGGTCAATGACTAAGTTAATTAACTATCAATAACTATCCACTCTGATTACTCATGTTGCTTTCAAAGCCAGTGGCCTGACGAGAGAGCCAAGAAAGGCTTAGCCCACTTGTTTTGAGACTCTGTGCCAGAATTAAAGTGATGATGCTGTATGGTTGCATTTTGTGCAGATTTGAATCATACGAATTTGAGGTCATGTGATATAAAATACCAAGTCTCACTTTGTGATACAAATCCCACAGATAAAAATAACTCTTAAGAATCACATAATTTCAGACTATTATTTATAAACTGAGTTTACAGCACTGACACATGATGGGGCTACAAAGACCTACTATCATCAGAAAAAATCATCTGGAATTATCTGGGTTTTCAATTAGGTAGGCTGTGAGGAGCAAGATTTCTTATGTAAAATTCACTACCCTGAGTATTTCAAGCTTATGTTGCCTAAGGTGGGAATGGAGATGAGTGAAGAGAAGCAAGAGGCAGCTTTCAACCCATTTTTTTGAAAACTTAAGAGCTCTTTGTCTACAGAACCACAGTACAAATGTTTAAAGGCCTCTCTCCTGGGATTCAGGAGATCTCAATAAACTCTAAACCTAGTTCTGCCACTTACCAAGTAAGTGATGTTAGGTATCTTACTTAGCCTTCCTGTAAGTACTTCAATAATTGGGATTCATTCATTCTATTCCATTCATTCACTAGTGAACATTTTTGAGTGTCTACTATGAGCTAGGCACTGTGCAATAAGAATGCAAACATGAATACATCCTGATTATTGGTATAATAAGACTTATAACACCATATAGGGAACAGAAATGTGAGCAATAATCTCTGGGATCTACTCTAAAACTTTGTAATTTTGATTCCTCTTGATGTTCCAACACAAACTGAAATACAAAATAAAAAAGGCAAGCTGCATATTGATTTTATTTCTGTCATAACCTTGAAGCTATTAAGAGATCAGCACACTTTCAAAAATGACTGCTTGCTTTGATAGTGTAATAGCATCCCTGTATAGTTTTGTAATGTTCAATGAAATACTCCATAAGCTACAATATAATCACTGTGCAGAGGTATTTTTTGCTTGCAATACTCTGTTGAGTTGTAGAACGGCCTCTCCATAGGTTTAACACCTCCACATGGGTGTTAAAAAATTGAACAATGAATTGTAATACTTAAATAATGTCAAAATTCTGCTACTTCACTTTTGTAAGCCAGAAAATCAGTTTTCATTCTTTTTATGGAATCTACATCTTGGGGATTTATGAGAGGTGGGAGGAGGTTTGGAGAGAATTTGTCATATGTTCAGGGTTTCACAGTGGGGTCTGCAGACTACCTGCTTCAAAAATCTCGAAGGGCTTGTTTTAAAAAAGCAAAGTCAAAGGTTTACCCAGTCCTAGTGAATGAGAATTTTTGAGACAGGTCTTGAGACTCTTTTCAGATGCTCCCCGTATTGGTTCTTACTTACTCTGAACTTTGTGAATCACATGTTCTAATCCTGTCCCTTTATTTTGCAGATGAAAAATCTGAGGCACGGAGAGGTTAAGTGACTTGTTCCTTCTAAAAACCAAAGGAGCAAAGCAAGAGTGGTATTTTTGAATAGGTTCTAAAATGGAAAAGTAAAGAAAAAGGTATGAGGAAGATAGGGACTTTTTCACAGCCTGCTTTTTCCATGCTTGGATTTATGATGAGTATATTCATTTCTTTCCATCCTCCTTGGAAAATTCCTTCAGCTATTCACAATTCAATTGGAATTTTAAATGTTGTTGACCTAAAGTGAGCTTCAAATCATTTGACAAGTAAGACAAGTAAAGTCACAATAACTCTATTCTCTCAGCATGTATAATCTTAAGCTGAATACACAATCAAAACAGAATAGAAACAGAAGGGGGAAAAACACTTTGGTACAAACAACTGAATATATTTAAAATCACCTGTCTCATGGATAATCTGGGTGACACAGTATGCACTTACTAAAACCATACTGACATCATTAGTTTTAGTTCATAAATATCCATCTTAAAATAGTTATTATACTTTTTAAAAACTAATCATATAATTGAGTAAAATACCTTAGTCTTTAAAACCTTAACCTACAAAATCACCAACTATAACAAATAAACTCACTAGGTTCTGCTTTAATCCATCCTCTCCTTATTTTTGATGAATAAGAAAGTAATATGCACTTCACATACTAGGTACACAACTGATGTTTAATGACTGTCTAAGCCATGAGCCATGCTTTGTTCAAGAAGATTTTGTATAGGCACTAAATTTACATAAATAAAAATATTTTTAATATTGCTAGTATATTTATTCTTACATTCCTACTGTTAATTTATGAAAAGCTAAGAATATTTTGTAGTTACGTATGTATGTGTTTTACACTCTTGGATGATTAAGTTCCCTTCCAGGAAAATAGAATTTTAGAAGTTTTATTCTTTGGAAAACAATCTCTTGAGAATGTCATGCCAGTTATTTATGATACTTTCTTCAGGGAGAATGAAGAAAACAGAAACACATTTTTAAATTAGCTTAGGGGCAACTGTGACTTGGACAAATAATATAGGTGTTAGTAATATCATCCTATCTGGATTAGGGTTTCACGTAACATTGCTGGTAGAAATTAATTTTTATTTGATGTTGAATTCTTGATGAAGTTTTAACTTGTTAAGAGTTGTAAGCTTATAAATGTGTGTATATGGTAATATTTTAGTCAATTAAGCCTCATAATGCTCTAGGTATTTTATTGTTCTGAAAAGGAGATCTCTTGAACATGTTGTTTCCTGTACCCACAGGCTAATCCTCAAAGTGTACATTCATAACTGAACATTAGTCTACAATTTTGAAATAAATCCTGTGGCATTCATTATTTAAATATGTATTATTTTCTGTACAACAAAGCTTTTTTGTTGACAGTTTTTGGAGTATAAAATGGAATGAAGGCCTTTTCTATGCCCTTTTTCTTAATTTAAAAATATGAAGAAATCTGACATTACATAAGATTATCAATGGAAATAAAACCAGAAGTGCACTGTTGATGCATACGTACTTTTAAGGAGCCAATGCAATGATATAGTATACTCAATATTAGGCATTCATGTAAATGTTTCATATCTAAAGACAAACTTACTTGGAGGTCTTTTATTCATCTTCCTTGAAATAAAAGTGTATCACTGCAATTAACTAATAAAGTAATAGGTAACCTTTTTATGCTACCATTTATTTAACCACGATATTTAACAATAGGCTACTTAGGATATTGAACCACAAAACTTAGCTAAATATGGGAAGATAACTACAGAAAGAATTATTATGTTACAAACCTTATGGGAATGGACATTATGTCATTCTGGGGAACACTTCCCCTACCTAATATTGTAAAACCAAAACCTGTTGATGAAGTCTTGAAGAACTATTATTAATACTTACCTTTATTGAAAGGCTGCTATATTTTGTGCACTGTGATAATACTTTGAAACATTTTTGTTTGTCTTATTTAACATCATGGCAGCCCTACACACTAGCTATGTCACAAATTTAAAAATTGTGCTATAAGAGGTAAAAATAAGTAACTTACTGAAAAGGGCATATTTGATATGAGGTGAATCTAAAATTTGCCTGATTTCAAATTTCATAAAAGGAAAATATAACTGTAATATATAGGCATTTACTTCTAAGGCAATTAATTGGAACTATGAATATCAAAGGTATTTCTTTAAGGAAAGGCCCTTATTACACCAATGGGAGTTACATTGACTGTGAAAGTAAATAAATCATTTTTAGTCACTGCACAGCAGCGAGGCAGCATAACATAACACTGGCTAGATGCTGTGTTAGCATATACATTTTGGAGTTTGACAGGCTACATTAAAATCCCAGCCTTACTGATAACTAACTGTGTGACGTTGGGCACATTACCAGTGTCTAGGTGCCTCAGTTTCAATATCTGTGAAATGGACATATTAATAATACCAATCTCACAGAGATAGGGAGGATTAAATGAGTTCATGCCTGTCAAGTTCAGTGCCTCCAGATAGTAAGTGGGGGTGTGCACATGAGCTACTGTTCTATCACACAGGACATTCGTGGTTCATGATATGACACTGTAGAGAGGGACAGTAAGCATCAGTCAGATTAGGAAAAATGCTGAAGGAAATTTGGAGTTGGAAAAAGAAAATATGTACATTCAGCTAATTAACAGGATAAAGAGTGAACAATGACTCATAAAAATAATAGAGAGAGCTGATTGTGGTATTCATATTTAATCTAGCAAAAGTTAATTTACTCGATAAGCATTTACAGAATGAGTTTTGCATGCCAGGCACTATGTTAGATGTAAGAAACTTTAGGGTGAGGGAAAGAGGAATGATCCCTAAAAAACAAGAAAATCCTGCCATATGCAACAATATGAGTGAACCTGGAGGACATTATGCTGAGTGAAATAAGCCAGACACAGAAGGATAAATCCTGCATGATTCCACTTATGGAAGGTATCTAGAATAGTCAAACTCATAGAAGCAAAAGGTAGAATGGTGGTTGCCAGGGGTTGGGGGAGGGGGGAAGCAGAGAGTTATTCAAATTTTCATTTATACAAGATGAATAACATTGTTGTACATGGCTAACAATACCGTATTGCGTACTCTTATTTGTTAAGAGCACAGATCTCATGTTAAGTGTTCTTACCACAGTTAAAAAAAGAAACTTAAAAAGAGATACTATCCCTGCCCTTTTAAGGCTGACAATCCAGTTTTGTATTAATAAGAAAATAAAGCTCAAGGAAAAAAACTTTTCTTAGTGCAGCTATCAAGTCGAGATTCATTGGAGTCTCTAACATCTGTTCAGCATAAAGAGTTAAATATCTATTGAAACTATTTATTACTTCAGTATTATCTAAAGAGAAAGTATCTGCTGAATAAGCCTTAATTTCAGTGAATGTGGCATGAATTTACCTGCATATAAATCACCCAACAGATTCAGGTGAGTAAGGAAGAGTGAAATGCATGTGCAAAGTGTTGAGTTAGTCAAATAGCAATTGATAATAAGATAAACATTAAATATAGTAAGATAAAAAATTACCAAATGCCTAGAGTGTTATTTTACTTTCATCCTTTAAAATGATATCTAATTTCCTATAACTTTTCTACTAGAGTAAAATTGGACATATATTTATGATCATTTCCATCATTTATATAGAAAAAATCAAGCTATATTAAGTGGATATTTTAAAAGTTTTAGCAGTTCCAAACTGAGAAGAGAAAGCTGCCAGAAACTGACCCTAACTCCTAGAAATGACAAGGTGGAAGTTGGAGCTATCAAATTAGATCAGGAACACAATAGAAGAATTCCTTTCATTGTTGGTTGTTCTTTGATTTTTAGGTTGTGAGAGTCTGGCAGAGATTACCAGCGTTCATCAAATATCCAGGTGTTCCCTTATACATCAGAGACCTCACATGTCTAACTGGGTAAAGGTGGTGATTTATCACCAGTTTATTGGAAGGGGAAGTGAAGTGATGAGTCACTCTGGTTTAAGGTAGCCAAGGGTGTGTGGGTCTCTCCACTTCATTTTCTTTTCTCCTCTTTGAGCTGGAAAGCAAGATGGAAACAACCTGGGCTCTTCAGTCATCAAGAACCTACAGAGTTCTTGTAGATGAGCCACCTGAGTCACACTGGATGTGATGTGAAAGAGAAATACACCTTTTGTAGTAAGCCTCTAAAATTGGGGGGTTTTCTGTTGCAGAAGCTGGCATTAATTACCTTGGTTAATATATAGGGCTACTATCATTTATTTTAATCTGAATCTCAGGATTTCCCTGGGGAAAGCTTTTATTCCCTTCTGATTATAACTGCTTTCCTAGCTTGTATGTTACTACAGCTGTATGATTTCTTTATATGGTTTGTGTTAATCAGTAGGTAGACTCTATCTATTCTAGATGATGGATACAGAGTGGCTCTCTCCACCACAAATTTTTTCTGCTCATCCTCATAAGACTGGAAGAAATGGAGCTCTGATGACATCGTATGGGGTTTTATTTTACTCTTTAGCTTTTGAGTTCAGCATCTCCTGTCATTTAGAATTCTTGATTTATGTATGTGCTCTGACAAATAGCACTCCCCATTTATCTCAGTTCCTTCTTTCCCCAAAATATCGAGACAAGAAATGAATTCTTCTTTGCCAATGCAATCTTAAGTAATATATAGTCTAGCACATTTAATGCCATAATCTTAAAAATATTCTTTGTAATTGATCCCAGCAGCTACACAAAGATCTTCCATCTTGACCTAGTTATGACCACAGGAAAGGCTCTAACCATCTAGAATAAGGGGATAGCATCTGTGTTAACATCAAATTTCCACTGGAGGTAAAGTTGATAAAAAGAACAGAAACCAGCCCTTCAAAGTGAGTGGAAGATAGTATTTCTGGAATGATGCAGTAAGGATAATAAAAGTCCATTTCTCCATCAGAGTTGTAAGAAAAATATCAATAATTGTTAAAAATCACCTCTTTAGAAATGTGGAAATTAACCAAAGAATTTCAAGACTTCAAGAAAAATGGCAGAATCTTGATTAAAGATGGTAAGTTTTGATACAACACCACATTAACAAACTGAAGAGTAAAAACAATATGATCATGTCAATAGATGCAGAAAAAGCATTTGGCAAAATTCAGCATCCATTTACGATAAAAATTCTCCAGAAAGTGGGCATAGCAGGAACCTACCTCAACATAATAAAGGTCATAGATGATAACCACAGCTAACATCATACTCAACTTCAAAAAAAAGACAGTAAGTTTTATAACTTGCCCTCTCCCACTCCATTAAATAATAGAATAATTCTATTTCCACTGTAATAAATAATCCTATTTCTACTGTAATCAATACCATTTTTATCTTAAGTCTTTAGAAAAAATACTCCAGTTCAAACCTGAAAAAATCTGCTTTACTGTTATGTCTAAACAGACAATGTAAAGTGGAATAAAACATCCATTACAATATTGTACAAATTCTATGCTAAATAAAATGGATAATTGCAAAGTTTTCACTTTATTATCCTAATTTAATTTAGGTAATTTAAGTAATTAGAGTAATACATGTAGAAACTTTTTTTCCAATTTTAATAGAGGCAAAAATTATAAAATGCTTATTTTAAGAGTACAGTTTATAATAGAAAAAAATACTTTTGGCCATAGCCCAACATCAAATTGGGAATACAACAAAGTAAAGCGTATTGAACAGAAATAACTTTGAATATCTCAAATCTTAATGCCAGTCTCCATTTCGTCTTAAAGAGTTATGAAATTAACGTTTTATCTGTCAGCAGTATTTTCTGGCTATAAAATGTAAACAGTTTCATAGTTGGCAATATAAAAAGAAATGATTCCACTGTTTTGAAGAAGTCTTGTTTCAAAAAATAAATTTAATTTCTCAGAATCATTAAGTTAATTGAAATTTAAATTTTATCATATTAAGGTGAGATTGTCCTCTTAACAATGTAAGAACACTTTCCCTGTGTGTTTTTGTATGTGTGTGTAATTTTAAAATTTATTTATACATTACCTTTCTGTCCTTTATTCATCATATTATTCATTTTTTGGAAACAAAAATGTCTTTTTTTGTCTTTCTATTTGATTTTGTACTCACAAGTTTCATTTGATAATTATTAAGCCATATGAAAAATAATCAGCAGCATAGTTTTTTAATAAAGTTCTAAAACCATTATTTTCAAGATGCATATGATGTAGCATAGCAGTAGAGTCAGAAAGACTTAGTATTTATTAATTGTATCATATAGTTAAAAACAAATTTACAGATTTCCTGTAAAAAGCAACTTATTTATCTTCTACTTCTTATCTAAGGTGTCATGTTCGAAATAGATTTAGGGCAATTTATAATTTATGCTGTTGACATATCTCAAGGATTTAAAACCACCTTCCATAAAATGTATTCTTTTAAAAACATATATTTCTAGAATTGCTCTATCATCTGAATTCTCAGAGGAACACAAAAAATTTTTCTTGTATAGATCATTTTCACTTCCATCAAACAAATGTAAAGGTATTACATTTTGACTCTATGGTCCTAGATAGGACAGGGACTCTTTATTTCTATTCTCAGTATCCATAATGTTTTATAGTTGTTGTTCCCAAAATGCTTAAGGTAGGAAGAAAAGGAGAGAGAGAGGGAGGGAATGGAGAAAGGAAAGGAGAAAAAGAGAGAGAGGGAAGGAAAGAAGGAAGGAAGGAGGTCGGTCACTTAATTATCTCTCCACATGTATTTATGTTTCCCCAGGCATGAAATATCATTCCCGTCCATCTACAACTATTGGTATCCCATTCATTGCTCAAGATCGGGTTCAAATTTGACTAAATTCTATGTCGTCTGATTACAAGTGGATGTAATTGCTTTTTGCACAGCTTGTTTAAGCTTACCCCTGTGTAGGTAGACTTCATTCCAAAGTAGCGAGCGTCTCTCAGATAACAGCAACTTCAAGTTTACACCTATGAAGCTTTTATTCCTAGGTGTGTGTGAGAGAGAGAGAAACAGAGAGAGAGAGAAAGAGATGTACTCTGTCTCAGCATCTATCAAATCCTAAAAAAAATGAAATCAGCTAGCTAGAGGAATGAAGTCTTTTTGTTGTTGTTGACCCGGATTCTGCACTCAAACTCTGTGATACCAGAATCACATGGTATAAGAAATGCTCATTTCTCTCAAAGAAATTTATACTGTCTAGAGAAAAAAAGTCAGGTACCCACTGTATATTGCATTCCTAAAAACAATTCAATATAGGGTATAAGAAGGCAATGAATAAATATGATCTTAAAAATGAATAAATAAAGGAATGCATTTCTATTACTATAAATAAATTTCATAATATCGAGCATACATTAAGCTGAAAAGGATGCATATCTTAGAAGAAAGTAAACCATATCGTAAGAATATTTGAACATTTCAACCCATATAGAAATCTTAGTTTTGTTTCCCATAAATGCCTTATAATAGGATATGGATATTAAACTAATTTTGCTCAACTATGGCTTTCTTAATCCTTTCTAATATTTGGTTGAACTTTTTGAACTTGTACAAATTTGCCTGGAAGCGTGATTTGCATTTTAAAATAAATGGGTGCCAGATTTGTTGGGTTGGGTTTATGCCTTAATTTAAAAAAATGTTTTAACATATTTATAAAATAAAAAAAAAGTATCAGCACAATCTGACAAACACAATATCGCTCCATTTTAAGTTTACACTAAGTCTACTGCAGTGATATTCTCTACTTCCTCGTGTGGTAAATCATTTCAAATGCAACGTTTAATATAAATGGTACAACTGATGAACATGGATGCAAAAGTCCTGAACAAAATACTAGCAAACAGAATCCAACAGCACATTAAAAGGGTCATACACCATGATCAAGTGGGGTTTATCCCAGGGATGCAAGGATTCTTCAATATATGCAAATCAATCAATGTGATATACCACATTAACAAATTAAGGAATAAAAACCATATAATCATCTCAATAGATGCAGAAAAAGCTTTTGTCAAAATTCAATAGCCATTTATAATAAAAACTCTCCAGAAAGTGGGCATAGAGAGAACCTACCTCAACATAATAAAGGCCATATATGACAGACCCACAGCAAGCATGATACTCAATGGTGAAAAACTGAAAGCATTTCCTCTAAGATCAGGAACAGGACAAGGATGTCTACTCTTGCCACTATTATTCAACATAGTTTTGGAAGTCCTAGCCACAGCAATCAGAGAAGAAAAGGGAACAAAAGGAATACAAATTGGAAAAGAGGATGTAAAACTGTCACTGTTTGCAGATGACATGATACTATACATAGAGAATCCTAAAGATGCCACCAGAAAACTACTAGAACTAATCAATGAATTGCATAAGGCTGCAGGATACAAAATTAATTCACAGAAATCTCTGGCATTCCTATACACCAACAACGAAAAATTAGAAAGAGAAATTAAGGAAACACTCCCATTTACCATTGCAACAAAAAGAATAAAATACCTAGGAATCAACCTGCCTAAGGAGGCGAAAGACTTGTACTCAGAAAACTATAAAACACTGATGAAAGAAATCAAAGATGACATAAACAGATGGAGAAATATACCATGTTCTTGGATTGGAAGAGTCAATATCGTGAAAATGACTATACTACCCAAAGCAATCTACAGATTCAGCGCAAGTCCTATCAAACTACAAATGGCATTCTTCACAGAATTAGAATAAAAAATTTCACAATTCGTATGGAAACACAAAAGACCCCGAATAGCCAAAGCAATCCTGAGAAAGAAAAATGAAGTTGGAGGAATCAGGCTACCCAACTTCAAACTATACCACAAAGTTACAGTAATCAAGACAGGATTGTACTGGCACAAAAGCAGAAATATAAATCAGTTTTACAAGATAGAATGCCCAGAGATAAACCCACGCACATATCGTCACCTAATTTACGACAAAGGAGGCAAGAACATACAATGGAGATAAGACAGCCTCTTCAATAAGTGGTGCTGGGAAACCATAAACCAGACAAAAAGACAACCCTCAGAATGGGAGAAAATATTTGCAAATGAAACAACAGACAAAGGATTAATCTCCAAAATATACAAGCAGCTCATGCAGCTCAATATTAAAAAAACAAATAATCCAGTTAAAAAATGGGTGGAAGACCTAAATAGACATTTCACCAAGGAAGACATACTGATGGCCAAGAGGCACATGAAAAGATGCTCAACATCACTAATTATTAGAGAAATGCAAATCAAAACTACAATGAGGTATCACCTCACGCAGGTCAGAATGGCCATTATCAAAAAACCTAGGGCTTCCCTGGTGGCGCAGTGGTTGAGAGTCCACCTGCTGATGCAGGGGACACAGGTTCGTGCCCCGGTCCGGGAAGATCCCACATGCCGTGGAGCGGCTAGGCCCGTGAGCCATGGCTGCTGAGCCTGTGCGTCCGGAGCCTGTGCTTCGCAACGGGAGAGGCCACATCAGTGAGAGGCCTGCGTACCGCAAAAAAAAAAAAAAAAAAAAAAAACTAGAAACAATGAATCCTGGAAAGGGTGTGGTGAAAAGGGAACCCTCCTGCACTGTTGGTGGGAATATAAATTGATACAACCACTATGGAACACAGTACGGAGATTCCTTAAAAAACTAAAAATGGAACTACCATATGACCCAGTCATCCCACTACTGGGCATATACCCTGAGAAAACCGTAATTCAAAAAGAGTCATGTACCAAAATGTTCATTGCAGCTCTATTTACAATAGCCAGGACATGGAAGCAACCTAAGTGTCCATCAACAGATGAATGGATAAAGAAGAAGTGGCACATATATACAATGGAATATTACTCAGCCATAAAAAGAAACGAAATTGAGTTATTTGTAGTGAGGTGGATGGACCTAGAGTCTGTCATACAGAGTGAAGTAAGTCAGAAAGAAGAAAACATATACTGTATGCTAACACATATATATGGAATCTAAAAGAAAATAAAAATGGTACTGATGAACCTAGTTGCAGGGCAGTAATAAAGAGATAAGACATAGAAAATGGACTTGAGGACATGGGGTGGGATGGCGAAGCTGGGGTGAAGTGAGAGTAGCGTAGACATACATACACTACCGAATGTAATATAGTTGGCTGGTGCGAAGCAGCAGCATAGCACAGGGAGATCGGCTTGGTACTTTGCAATGACCTAGAGGGGTGGGATAGGGACGATGAGAGGGAGGCTCAAGAGGGAGGGGATATGGGAACATGTGTGTGCATATGGCTGATTTGCTTTGTTCTGCAACAGAAACTAACACAGTATTGTGAAGTAATTATACTCCAATAAAGAACTATTAAAAATATATATATATATATAAATGGTATAAATATGGAAAGTTACTGTAGGGATAGATTGCTTTATTTGGTTTTATGTGTGCTCATTTGATCAATTTGCATTTTTTGATTATACAAAGTATTCTATAAACCCTAACATTCTTAGCAATGGATTTTAACTAACATTAATTATTAAAGAGTGGCCTGATTTTCAAAATGAAAATTACAACTGTACTTGTCAATTTTTTGATGTTGTATCAGGAAGGGTATTATACTTTCACCATGTTTCCATGCCTTCTGTACTTCCAGCATCTGTGTGTAGACAGAACACGTTTGGCTGCTTTAGTACAACACTGGGTTAAGATGCCTACAGTAGGTCATTTAAATATGTATGGAGATCTTGGCTACAAATAACCATGGCAAAAGCACTAGGTGGTATTGTTAATAAATCTATCCTTCAAAGGGATACAGGACTTGGCAACAAATTTATAACAATATCGCCCCCCCACTCCTATCCCTGGGTGATTATTAATCACCTAATTTGTTTTCATAAAATATCATTTACAAGGTTTTATTTCTAACGGACAATATGTATTCCTACCAGAGAGACTTCTATGTATTTCCAGCAATGCATATGGAGACTTGTGTTGGGTATATGAGAAGACATGTTTATTTTCTAACTCTGACTTAAAAGCTGGTAACAAAGCTGGATTTTATAATATCAATCTTTTACTACTGTATTGTCCAGATAAATAATATCTCCATGTTGTACTATCCACAAACATCTGTGTATAAAATTCGTCCAGTGTCCAGTTTTAGGCAGTAACAGTGTTGGGAATGAGATCATTCCCAAGGTATGGGAGGTAAAGAGACTTGAGAATGCCAGGGCTGAGGAGTAGGGTGAAATTTAAGATAGGATGGTCAAGAATACTTGAGCAGAGTTGGAGATGAGAACATTTGACTTGCAGATATTTGGAGAAAGTGTTCTAGGCAGAGGGAACAGCCACTGCAAAGTCACTACTGAGGGTAAAGCATGTCGAGGGTATTTGAGGCAAGAAGGAAGCCAGCATGGCAGGATCTGAATGAGCAAAGGGGATAGACAAGGGAGAATTGTACATAAGCTTGTGCAGTGTGTTAAGGGGTGGAGAGCAGAGCATGGAAGACTTTGTAGGCTATTTTATGGAATCTGACTCTACTGTGAATGAAATGGGGAGCCATCTCAGTTTTTTAAGCATGGGAGTGACAGGATCTGACTTCCATTCTCAAAGTATTATTTTGGCCACTATTAGAAATGAAGTGAAGAGTGACAAGGCCAGAATTAGGTCAACCAGCTAAGAGGCAATGGGAATAATATAGGCAAGGGATAGATGGTGGTTTACATAAGGGAGGTGGAAGGAGAGAAGATAGAAGTAGTCAGTTTCTGGACGTATTTTGAAGGTTTAATGTTTTAATTTGGTTTAATTCATTTAATTTGTTCTTATAAGAGCTCAACTAGAGGTGACAGTTAAAATAGTCATGTAATGCTAAAGCACTTACTCAAAACATTGCATTTACTGTTCCTTTCAGGTATATTTGTATTATCTCGCACACGGATGGTGAATTGCTTGAGTATAGGGTGCAAATTTCATGTATCACATGTATCACTCTGCCTTAACTGTACAGAGTACTTAGTAAATATTCTTGGGTTAGTTTTCTTAAATGAAGATTTGAGAATGTTTTCTGAAAATTTCCAGTTTTGTTTAGTTATCTTGTCTATTAAGTATTCTGTGATTAAAAACTTATGAGATCTAACATGTTTTATGAAAATAAATGCTGATTATTATTTTAATAAAATAGCATGATGACAAATGTTAATTCACTTAATGTTTTCATCAATTATGATGTTATTGTGGCAAGAGAATTTAATATTCTTTACATTCTTGATGCAAATATTCAATCAAAAAAAAAAAAACAGACTACCAGTGAAAAAAAGAAGGAAAGAGTGAAATTTAGTTTAAGCCTAAATCTGCCCCATGAAAGAGATGAGAATTTAAGTTAATGGGATATTCCTGGGAACAGTGAACACAGTGTGCTTTGATACAGTTTTTTTCATAAAGACATGAAAATTAGTACAATAAATATAATTACCTTTGTTCTCTTAAAGTTTATGTCAATCTTTAGTATAAAATAGAAATATCCAATAACCTCTATAATTTAAGCTATAGTGAAACAAACCAGGTAATATAGCTTCCAAATCTGAAAACAAATTGAAAATATGTACCCTGTTTTTATTTTCTATAGAGGGCAATATGTATTTCAACTGGGGGAATACACATTATCCTAAAGTAAAAAAAAAAAAAAAAAATTTTAACACGGCTTCCCTGGTGGCGCAGTGGTTGAGAGTCCGCCTGCCAATGCAGGGGACACAGGTTCGCGCCCCGGTCCAGGAAGATCCAACATGCCGCGGAGCGGCTAGGTCCGTGAGCCATGGCTGCTGAGCCTGCACGTCCCGAGCCTGTGCTCCGCAATGGGAGGGAAGAGGCCGCAACAGTGAGAGGCCTGCGTACCGCAAAAAAAAAAAAAAAAAAAATTCAACACAAATTATGACTTAAGTTTATAAAGTGAAAATTCATTTAATTATGTTAAGCTTAATTTTTCTCTTTTGTTAATGTTAAGCTTAATTTTTCTCTTTTGTTATTTTGATCTAAAGTCCATAATACTAGTGAAGATACATAATCCAAGAAATTGAAATGGGTAAGAAATTATGCAGAAAGTACTTTGACATAACATGTCTAATTGATAGAGAAGCAAAGAATCTTGCTTGCATTATTGAGATAACCACACTTTCCCTATATAAAGCTCAGACTACAGACAACTTTACATTAATATTTAAATTTCAATGTAATGGAAACCAGAGTTTTTCTAGCTAAAAAAATAAGCACGTTAGCAACTATACATGATAGATTGAAGATATTTAGGGAATAGGGCAAAATGATTAGTGATAAATTTTTGTAGAACTTCATGCAACATTAGTCCAGTTTAAATATACTTTTGAAGCATTTGCTTTTCCAAAATCTGAGTTTGTTGGATAATTTTATAATATTTTTCTTCTAAAAAGATCACCTTTAGTAGCCTCTATAAAATTGACAATAAGGTGCATCTACAAAACTATTTCCTTGTGGCTTTTCTTATTTGTTTGTTTTTGGCCTGCCAAAATTTGAAAGCAAAAAATTAAAAAATTAAAAATATTAAAAATAAAAATTAAAAAACAGAAGTTTTGTAGATAAAGATATTTTAATCTTTGACTATTTCACTGTCTTGTGGAAAATAATTCGAGTGGAACTATGTGGAGATTTTTCAAAATTCTTGACTCTCTCAGAAATAAATAATATAAAGATTTAGAAATAAATTCTGAAACACCCATTGATTCCAGTTTATTATGAAAAGTGTTTAATGCAAATCTACATCTGGGAGCAAGCCAATTCATTATGCTTATATGATCCTTTAACTATAATAATACCTTTATTATATAACTATAATAATACCTTTAATAATAACTATATAATACCTTTAACTATAATAATACTTTTATTTGAGAATAGGTCAGTTTAGTTGCAGGATGACCACTTTTGCCAGGCAACCTTTCCTTGTAACTTCCCATCTTCACTGAGAATGAAAATCATCCACAAGAGAAATCCTCCGAAATCTGGGTCTGTACTTCTTCTCTAATTGCATAGAACATCTTTCATGCCTGCAGATATTTTTACATCTAAGACAGCCTGTAGTTCTGCTTGCCAACATGAAACTTGTTTCACAAATTTTTCAGCAGCTGGTATGATAATGAGCCAGTTTTAATGCAAATTAGTGATCGTCCTAATCAATTTTTAACTACAAAATTAAAATTTAAAATTTTTTGAGTAAATTATTTTTAAATGGTGAAATGCCTTATCAAATTTATTTATTTAGCTCACTTCCCATTATATTAAAGAACTATATTTAAGAACTATTTTTATGAAGCAGAAAAAGCTTTCTGCTAGAATGATAGTTTTTAATTATGTGCTATATTAAAAGGTATATTTTACTTTTTAAACTAATATTATTATAAAATAATACATTTTTACTAATTAAATATAGTGAGGTTGGCATATTTTTGCACTACCACTTTAAATGCAATATATTTAATCATTTCTTTAGAAAGACAAAGTACCACAAAATAAAAATGCCATTTTTGATGCTGCAGCTAATTATTCCTTCTAATTGCCTAAGCCAAGCTTTCGCAAACCACAAATTAAGCAACTATTAAATGTATCCAGTTATTTACAGAGTGCAAGTTACTTTATTTTTATTCCATGAACGACTGTTCTTTTGAAAGCAAAGGGTAATTCTTATTACTGATGGGTTTATTGGTCTATATATTTATGTGTATATGTACCTACTTTCCCAATTTTATACCCTGGAGTATAGTAATCATCCTTAAGAATGAAGAGAAAAATGTACTCAACCTTTAGCATAAGGTTTAAAACAGGGAATAAAGTATATTATATTTACTTTTTATCTGAACAGTATACATTTTCCTGTAAAACACAGTTGGTTGTACCTTTCAATTCGTTATTTCTAAAGCAATCAGAGATAACTTTTGACTTTAAAAATGGAAAGATAAAGCAAGATTTACTTATGATTTAATACATAGACATTTCAAATATGCATTGAGCATATTATAAAACACCAATATTCTAAGTTAAAGTATATAGGAACATTTTATTACCATCAATTAAAATAATTAAATAAATCCTTAATATGCAAAGATGAGCATGAATTTGATATTTTAGATAGATATTACTTTTTTCTAATCTGCACTTAGATGTTGTGGACTTGGATATGGAGTAATATATAGCTTGCTGCAGAGCAGATGTGTTACAGTTGAAAAATCAAAACAAATAATTATTTTACTAATGACACTGTCATTTTTTTTTCCTTTTATTCCCAGATTCAAGGTCCACTTCTTGTCTAAATGTTTCTTTCTCAGCTCTCTGAAGTCTAGAATTTAGAAAAGTGCCTAGCACAAGCTAGATTCTCAATATATATTTACTGCTTAAATGAATGAGAATGAGAATGGTTTCTTTCCTTGTCATTGTACTAACAATGTATTCTTTATTTTTCATTGACTTTTAATTTCATTTATGTTTTTGGTTGTATAGAAATGTATATATATGTATATATATATATACATTTATACATATGTATATATGTATTTTTATATATTTCCAGCTTTCTTGAGACCCTGATGAACATAGATGCAAAAATTCTCAACAAAATACTAGCAAACTGAATCCAATGGTACCTTTAAAAAATCATACATAATTAAGACTGATTTATCCCTGAGATGCAAGGATGTTTCAAAATACCAAATCAATAAATGTGACACACTACATTAACAGAATTAAGAATAAAAATCATACAATTATCTCAATAGATGCAGAAAAAGCATTTGACAAAATTTGACATCATTCATAATAAAAACTCTCAATAAATTAGGTACAGAAGAAATATACCTCAACATAATAAAGACCATATATGACAAACCAACAGTTCACATCATATTGAATGGTAAAAAGAGGAATCTCTTTATCTAAGGTAAGAAACAAGGTAAAGATGCCTTCTTTTACCACTCCTATTCAATATGGTACTGGAAGTTCAGGTCAAAGCAATCAGGCAAGAAAAATAAATATAAAGCATCCAAATGAGAAAGGAAGAAGTTCAACTGTCTCTGTTTTCAGATGAAATAATCTTATGTAGAAAACCCTAAAGATTCCACCAAAAATATATTAGAACTAATAAATGAATTTAGTAACATTGCAGGATACAAAATTAATATACAAAAATCAGCTGCATTCATACATACTATCAACAAACTATCCAAAAAAGAAATTTAAAACAATCCCATTTACAACAGCATCAAAAATAATAAAATACTTAAGAATAAACGTAATCAAAGAAGTGAAAGGTCTGTACACTGAAAACTATGAGACATTGATGAAAGAAATTGAAGAAGGCATAAATAAATGAAAAGGTATTCTGTGTTCATGGATTGAAATTAATCTTGTTAAAATGTCCATTCTACACAATGCATCCTTTATAACTTATTGCTACCTCTTTTCTGGAACTTAGGAAAATTGATACAGAATCCTAGTTTACAAGCTACTCACCTCCATGCAAACATTTTTTGGAGAAAAAAAGGTCAATGCTCAGCAAGCCTATAGTCCCAGCCCAGGCACAATGATATTCACTTTCTACAGCAAGACTTAATATAAATGGAATGACTAATAAATTGCCTTCTTCATTATTGATGACTCAGGGACTGGGTGAGGCTGTGCCTGCACATAAAAGGTACTTAAAACATGCCATTGGGCAAAACAGGAATTGTCAAAGACTGAGAAGATGAGGTACCTGGGGGACAGCTAGGTATGGAAATGTATAGGTGTGAAACTCAAAAAAGAGAAGTCTAGTTACAGAAAATATTTTAGATTGCTTAAGTGCTTGGGTTTTATAGATTATTGTTCATGATATTTAGTCCTTTCCCCAACATTATGGGAGAAATAAACATCGCTGCCTCATTATATGGGGCTTGGCCAAGTGACTTGCTTTGACTGATAGAATGTGGGCAGTTGTGATAATGTGCCAGTTCTAATTCTGTCCTTAAGAGGCATCAAGTTTCTGTTGGCCCTTTTGCCATGAAAAGAACATGCCTTGGATGTTAATGGTCCAAGGCAGGTGAGAGACATGTGGAGCAGCCCTGAATGAGGCTTAGAACCAGTAGAGCCAGGCCAGTTTAGATAAGGTAATTCCTGACCACTCTATAGATATGTGATGAGGATAGTAATCATAGTTTTAAGCCATTGAGCTTGGGAATGATTTGGTTTTACATCATTTTTGTGACAGTAACTTACTTATTCAGCGCCCCTCACTTTATTGTTGAATTAGTACTATCTTCCAATTGAATCTCCCTAGGACCTCCAATTTATTCCTGTCATGCTATTATTTCACATTGTGACTTTTATCATACCTTTCATAATCAGAGATTGACAGAGGTGTGCAGGGAGGTGGAGAGGGACCATTAAATGGTGGTCCCCAGTGTTATCAAATATAAAGAGAATCTAAATGATGAAAAAAAAAGCAGAACTTAATTTAATATAAAAATCTACTTAGCTGGGCTGGAAATATAATGCTCAAATATTACTCACAAGAGAAGCATGTGCAAATAACTAACAGATTACAATGTGACAATTAGACTCAGGGTAAGGTTGTATGAAAGTAATGGAAGAGAAAGATTGCTGGTAGGGCTTTTCTAAGACTGTAGATTCTCTTCTGATTCACTCTGAATTCTCGTGTTTTACACGCATCTCTAAATGCTTTATTGGCATAACATTATAATAACATATTATTAAATATGATTGTACACTGCTTTCCCTTGAAAGATACGCTATTATATCTCCCTCCAACTTTAAGTTCTGCAAATTAGTTTGGCTTAAATACAAAAAAGCACCAATATGTATGCATTATTAAATTTCAAAAGCCCTGAAATCAATGTTTAAATCCCTAAATATTGTTACTTTCAAAGGAAATCTGAACTTCTTGGCTATATTTCCTACAACAAACAAAACTATTCTAAGAAATTATTTGACAGAACTTATAAATATAATTAAGACGTGGCATACCAACTTAGAACTAAAATAGCCCTATGTTCGTTTAAGTAGCCTAAGGTCTTTTCTATGTAAAAGCCAAGAACACAAATTCTGTTACATTTAGAACTTTGTACTTGATATTATAACAGAAGTACTGGGTTCCCTAGAAAGTGTGCCTTCAAAAACGTTCTGCTTCCAGCTTCGTAACCCTAACTTGATTGTCTTTTAACTTCCCTATTGTGGTTAAAAGCAATAGAAATTTCCCAATTATTCAGGCTTTGACTACTGTTAAGTTCTGACTCTCTTTCAGAAAGATAAATTCTATTAACTAAAAAATCCTTTGGAATTGTCTTTTCAGTGTTTCTCGAAGATGTCCTTTCCTTTCCTGACATCGTGCTGTCTCAAAACTTTAGCACATCTTAAAACACCACAAAGATCACTGAGGTGTTTGAACATGCTTAGTATTCAGCAAATGTTTACTGTAGAGAATGAATCAATGAATGAATGAATGATTTCTTCCTCCCTCCCCAAACTCCTATGAGTTACCATCTTTTATGGCATTAAGCCATAAATCTTTATCATTGTGATCAAGCAGATCTCCAGGACATAACTTAATTACCTTCGAAATCTCATCAAACACATGCCTCAATTCCCTCTCATGAATAAACTTCACGAGTGTATGCTTTGCTTTCTTTATCGGAAATATCTTTCCCTCGATTTTCTATGTGGAAAATCCTATTTTTCCTGCAAGTCCCATTTCGACTGTACAGCACAGTAGTTAAGAGCACAGACTTTGACACCAGATCCCTTTGAAAAATGTTATTCAGTTTCCTATAAAACTAAGTATATGCCTACTATGTGGTGCAGAAATACTATTCCTAAAAATTTACCCAAGAGAAATGAAAAGATATGTCAATAAAAATAAATGTGAAAGAATGTTTATAGCAAATGTATTCATAATAGTCAAAACTAGAAATAGCCTAAGTATCTATCAGTAGGAGTATGGATAATGATTGTATACTTATATTCATACAAAAGAATACTCTTCAGTAATAAAAAGAAATGAACTACTCCTCTAACATGGATGAATTTTAAAAGTATTATTCTGAGTGAAAGAAGTCTTAATAAAAGAGTACTACTGTATGATTTAATTCGTATAAAGTTTTAGAGAAGTAAAATTTTATGTATGCTGGAGAAAATAAGAACAATGGTTGCCTTGGAGGGGTGATATAGGTATTACCTGGGAAGAGGCAATTTTCTGGAGTGATGTTTTCTGGTAACGTTTTTTTTTTTGCGGTACACGGGCCTCTCACTGTTGTGGCCTCTCCCGTTGCGGAGCACAGGCTCCAGACGCGCAGGCTCAGCGGCCATGGCTCACGGGTCCAGCCGCTCCGCGGCATGTGGGATCTTCCCGGACCGGGGCACGAACCTGTGTCCCCTGCATCGGCAGGCAGACTCTCAACCACTACGCCACCAGGGAAGCCCTCTGGTAACGTTTTGTATCTTGGCAGGTGGTTGGGTTACACAATTGTTTCAAAACTCATCAAATGATATATCTAAGACTTGTTAACTTTATTTTATGTAAATTTTACCTCAAAAGAAAAAAAAAGAACTATAAATATATATTGAATTCCAATGAATTATATGTATGCTGAAGTGTTTAGGGGGAAAATGCACGGATGTATAAAATTTGTTTTGAAATGCTTCAATAAAATAAGATGGATTTATGACAAGTAGAATGGTGGAAAGGTGTTGATCTGTGATAAAACAAGGGTAGTAAAATGTTAATGGTTGAATCTAAATGGTGAGTATATAAGCATTCACTAGAAAATTCCTGAAACTTTTCTGTAGTTTGAAATTTTTCATAACAAGTACTGGAAAAAATTTTAACTGCTAGTTTTAGAAACCATAGATTATCTTACTCAAATTAATTACTACTCTGCTATTTGCAAGCTGGTAATTTTATAAATCCCCATTCCATATACATTCAGTATTTGGCCTTTTACTATAAGAAAGATCTTTTTCTTCTTTCATATTTATTGCTTTATTTATTATGGGTATGGACATATATATTCTTATTCTATTTACTGTTATGCTATATTACTACATTACTGTCTTTCTTAATTTTCAAGTTTGAAATTCCCCATATTTAGCAAGTTGGAAACCTTTCAAGCTAGCTATTTCCTTTTGCTATGTCCCTATCTCTTTTTGATCACTTCTGGCACAAGATATTTCCAAGCTCATCTTGTATTTTCTTTGTCTCAGACCTAGGTTTAGCCATTTCAGAAACACTGATTCTTTTCAGTGCAGAATGATATTTAGAAACTGAGACCTTACTTCTAGATGTGCTCATTGCTATGTGTGTCTTTGCTTCTAGGCCCTTTCAGTGGAATTTCATGAATTTAATATGTACATATATTTAAATTATACATGTTTAAAATGAGCTAATTCTGATACTTCCAATTTCACTGCAACATTAGGGTGTTCTCTTTACGTTTTTTAACTTCTTTCACTTCCAAGACTGCATATTTGTATCACCCAACCCAACCAGTGAAGACTCTGCCTCCCCAAAACATCAATATATTACACATAGCTCAAATCCTGCCATATACTATCCATGTATAGAGTATCCTCAGGGGAAGATTCCTGGGTAGATAATGATGTGAACACAGGCAATTAACTCCTCCTTTTTGAATCCCACTGCAATTATCAAAGGGAATCTCAAAGAGGGAGTTTCTGGATATGAATTGAAACTAAAGAAAGATGCTTTTAAAAAAAACTCAAGAATTTCAACTAGATATAATGAAGGGAGACACAAAGAATATTCTCTCTTTGAAAATGTTGTATCACTTCAAAATAATAAAGGTATACCTTTTTAGAACATCTTAAATACTCTCTAATTTGTAGAGCAAGGAGTAAAGTCCTCAATGGACAGGGATAGAGCTTATCACTCTCTTTTTTTTTTTAAACACTATGAAACAGTATAAATTTGAAAGCAGCTGGACTGGAAGTCATACAGAAAACAGACAGCAACTTTCAGAAAGCTGAGGAGCAACTGGGGAAAATCTCTAACACTGAGGAGCAACAATAGGACAGAGGCTGAATACAGCATCACTTTGTAATTAGTGAGGTCCTTTTCTTATTCAAAACAGGGGGAAATATTAATTGAGCATTAATCTAAAAAGCTAGAAATAGAAAAACAAAGCAAATTGATACATGCAGAAGACTATAACAGAGTTGAAACCAAATTTAGCAAATTAAGAAATAGAAAAAAATCAGTAGAATATATAAATAAGTTTAAGAGCTGGGTCTTTCACAAAGTAAACCATTCTCCATGTCTGAAAAACAGTTTTAAATATGATTGTCTGGTTTGATTCATATTCTTGCCCTTTCCCTTTGCTTTGAAAATGTTCTGCATAGGATCTACTCCTTCAGTCTGGCTTCCGGAATGAGAAGCTACATGAAACATGCTTGTTATGACACAAGTCTAACTAATAGGGAAATTGACACAAGTGGGTTCTGTCATTTAAAAAAAACCACCATCAACAACAGCAACAAAAAACTAACACATATGGCATTAGCTTGGGATCAGATAGTGGATGAACAGTAAAATGTTAGTAGAGACTGGAAAATGGCAACCGACATTATACAGTGGTGAAATATTTGATAAAACTCACCTGAAATCATTTAAAAAACAGATACTGGGGCTTCCCTGGTGGCGCAGTGGTTGAGAGTCCGCCTGCCAATGCAGGGGATACGAGTTCGTGCCCCAGTCCGGGAAGATCCCACATGCCGTGGAGCGGCTGGGCCCGTGAGCTATGGCTGCTGAGCTTGCGCGTCCGGGGCCTGTGCTCCGCAACGGGAGAGGCCACAAGTGAGAGTGAGAGGCCCGTGTACCACAAAACAACAACAACAAACAAACAAAAAAAAAAAACAGATACTGAATCTAATGAACCTGTGGTTCTGGGAGAGAGTTTTTTTAAATAGAATGTTATTAGTATGCGTTTGTTGGTATTAGCTGCATTTTATAAGGGGTGTGCCAAGGAGGAGATGAGTTAGGAGAAAGCTGGCTCATTTTCAAGAAGAGACCAAAAAAAAAGAAAAGAAAAGAAAAGAAAAAAAGCTCAGAAATTCATTCCAGAACTTGCAGGATTCAGAGATATATTGTTTTCCCTTCTCTAATTGGTAAATGGGAGCAACAAAACGAAAAAATGTTTTGAGCAACTTCAGTGAACAAAGTGAGGGCATGGCCACCACATCTTTTGTTTCAAACTCAGATTTAATTAATTTGCCAGTCCCCCATCAGATCCTTTAAGTTGGACAACATATCTCTGGGGAAAGAGACCAAAAGCATAATCTCACAGGTATCTGATAAGCTCAAAGTACCTATGCTTAAATCTAAAGAGAAAGGCATGTCTTGAAAAGAATTGTGCATGTGCCTATTAATACACAGAATGGATTGGAAGCAAATAATTTTTTAAGTACCACCAGTCTGATTAAACTGACAAACTATTTTAGGCACCAAAATTTCCATTTCATATGTGGCCAAGGGTGATACTGAAAAAGGAAACATTAATTAAAGAGTGGGGGGACTCAGAAGCCATGGAGAACAAATGACAAGGGCATTACTTTTAAGGAGAACTATGGCCTCTAACTAACATTTCCTCACTGAGCACAGGAACACATTATAAGTTAGCTCAGTGAGATTTCAGAAGTGCTTTGGACGACTGACTGCTCCGAATGGCATTGTTTATTATAGTTGTCTTGTTCCTATTCCACCATTATACATTGGATTTGTGTTGTGGGCATGTGTGGAAGGTTGGGTTCCCACCTCTCCTCCTCCGGGTCTTCAGATCAAGAAGAACCACACCTGGGTCTGATTTGTTTTGGACAATGAAAAGTAAATGATGTGACACACACCACATCTAAACAGAAGTTTTATTTTCAATTGCGTTGGCCTCCTGTCTTCCCTTTTTCTAACAGAATAGGTGTGTTCCATACAAGGTTTGCTCCTTCAGGCAAGGTCCCAGGATGAGAAGACACATGGAACAAAGTCAAACAGAGTCAAGTAGACTGGAGCAAACTGCAATTGCTGAAGTGTATTATGAGTGAGAAATAAAGGCTGTTGTGAGCAACTGAGATTATTGGATGGTTAGTTGTGCAGCAAGGCTGTTTATTGCAAGCATAGCTAGAAAACAGATTTTTAAAGTATTCTATAAATACAGCTTTAGTATGCACAACCCTGGTTTAAAATTTTGTTAAAATAAAAAATAGTCTCTGAAAAAAATTTTTTTCCAAAGCAAATAAAGATGAAGAAGAAAACCTAGATAGGAAGAATTTTTAAAAGCTCTTGGAAATAATGTGAAAGAACTACCTCTGAAAGATTATTAGGCCCGGATGGCTTTACAAGCTAATTCATTTCAATCTTTCAAAGAAGAGATATGTCCAAGGAGATATATTCATACTAGCCAAAAATTTAGTAAAATATAAAATCTTGGGGCTTCCCTGGTGGCGCAGTGGTTGAGAGTCCGCCTGCCGATGCAGGGGACGTGGGTTCGTGCCCTGGTATGGCAGGATCCCACGTGCCACGGAGCGGCTGGGCCCGTGAGCCATGGCCGCTGAGCCTGCGCGTCCGGAGCCTGTGCTCCGCAGCGGGAAAGGCCACAGCAGTGAGAGACCTGCATACCGCAAAAAAAAAAAAAAAAAAAAAAAAATTAAAATATAAAATCTTCCCAATTCATTTTGTAAAATCAGTGTAACCATAATAATAAATCTAACGAAAATATCACACATACACAAAGGAACTCATAAAAAATTCAATTATGGATAGGAATGCTATGTGCTGGATTGGCTGTTTTCAATATGCTATCATGACTGCTTCCTTGTAAGGGTGAGCACTGCATTTCCAAGAATCTCTTTCCTTGTAGATTCTTAGAGTTTGCCAATAAGAGGGACATGTATGTAATTTGGAGGACAGAGTAAAATGGAAGTCACAACTCTCAGAAGGTCACACAGCTAATGCAGTGGTTTCTTGGAATTCCCTGTGAGCTTGGGACTCTCTACCTGTTATATTGCTTGAGACTGAGGTTGTTAGTAGTTTGCTACTACAGCTGTACTTATAGAGTAAATTATAATCTTGAAGCAATTTACAAACTAAAATATAATCGTAGTTGTTCAAACCCAAAAGCTAGGAAAAAAAACAAGTAGAAGAAATATATACATAATGTGGGAAAAGAAAATTCACAAAAAAGCAAAAAGTACATCGCCAACAATATCAAAAGTTGATTCTTTGAAAGGACTAGTAGACAAATGTTTAGCAAAACTGATTAGAAAAGAGAGAGAAAAGGTTGAAACACACAATATTATGGAGAAGTACTTATATCTACAAGTATAATCTAAAATTTTAAATTAAAAATAATACTAACAAACTTATTGCAACACACTAAAAAATTAGAAAAATTTAAAAGAAATGAATTACCAAAATTTACTCAATAAGAAACAGTTAACTTAGGAGAATGATGACACTGAGATGGCAACGTAAGTCATTCCTGACTTCACTTACCCTTACAAGAACAACTAACATCTATTCAAGAACAAGACACCACTGAAAGAATCCTGGGGTAAGAGAGTGAGGCTGAAGTAACCCCCCACCCCCAGAGACCAAGACAGACTGCATTACAAGGTAACAGAAGCAGTTACATGTTGACTGCACTTCCCCTCCCCCAGGACAGCACAGCATCACACAGAGAGGTCTTCCCTGAGCCACTGGTTCATCCAGTGGAAGAAGAGAATCCAGGAGGTACAAGCAGCTCCCCCCCTCCCCATTGTGGGTCACTTTGCAGAAGCCCCTACTCTGACCTCACACTAAGAATTTGCAGGGCTCAGTCGCTGGGAATCTGACAGTGACAAAGAAGGCTTGCAAAAACCATCACGGGGATCTTGGCAGACTGAGTTCATACCTGCAGTGCCCAAGTAGTAATTCCAACCAGTGGCTTTGCTCATCTGCAGAACTAATCAGGGGTATGCTCTGGAGGAACTCAGGGGGGTGCAGATCTACCTGATTTGGATCCTCAAACAAGGAGTTTTGTCAGACCCAGAACCTGGTTTGCTCACCCCCAGGCAAGGTGCTGAGTCACAATCCCATCCCCTCTGGAGAGCGCTTCCCAGTCCCATCTGACCAGAAGGACTGGTGACAACTCCTGGAAGCTGTGTGGCCCAGCGGCACTCAAGCCAAGAGGTGGGTGGACAAAGCTAATCACCCGAAAAGGAAAGGCAGTGCTAGACGTGGAGGCTTTCAGTGTACGCATAGGCGGGGGATTCATTTGTAGCCAAAGCTGAGGGTAGCTTCTGGCCCCTCTAAACTGGAGAAACTGTTTAGGGAATTGTGTAGCCTGCAGTGGCCCTCCCACTCCTACCCAGGCAAGGGGGCCAAAAACAGCCTCAGCCACTGTGGAGAGTATCTTCTGGCCCCATCTGAGAGAAAGGCTGGTGAAAACACCTGAAAGCTGTGCAGCCCAGCAGTGCTCAAGACAAGAGAAGAGCAGACAGAGCTGACAGTTTGCGGAACAACGCTAGTGGCCCTGTTTGGCCAGAGAGCTTGGGGGGTGGGTTGGCTTGACTAAAGACAACAAAGAGCATTACCAGTTTTAGAGACGCTTCTCCAACTGTGCCTCAGCAGGGCACCTAATTCATAGCCCCACTCATCTCTGAATGTAGCCTTCAGCCTGTCCAACCAGGGAAGCCATATAGCCCATTCGATAGCCCTACATACAGTGGCGCTTGAAAGAGAACACAGCCAGTGGCTTCCCCCATCTGCAGAGCAAAACCGGTGGCCTCACTGGACCAGGGAATTCAATGCAACCTCAGGCCTGATTCAGGTCCTGAAACAGTAAGCTGTACAGACCCTGTGATGCATAACTCACAACACTCATTTTAAAAAAAAATGAGTGTGGCTAAAATAACTATAAATACAATAACCTGTTATTAGTTGCACAATTAAAAAACAATAAAAAATGTAAATTGTAACAGCAATAACCTAAAATGTGAAGAGGAAACCAACTAAAAGTGTAAAGTGTAAAAATTCTATTGAAGTTAAGTTGTTATCATTTTAAAACAGGGCATTAAAAGTTTAAGATATTTTATGTAAACCTCACGGTAACCCCATGGGAAAATCCTGTAGTAAGCACATAAAAGAAGTCAAAGCATATTAATTATGGTTGAGTAATATATTACTCAACCATAAAAAACTGAAATTTTGCCATTTGCAACAACATGGATAGACCTTGAAGGCATTATGCTAAGTGCAATAAATCAGACAGAGAAAGACTGTATGACCTCACTTGTCTGTGGGATCTAAAAACAAAAACCAAAACCCAACACATGGAAAAAGAGATCAGACTTGTGCTTATCAGAGGCAAGTGTGCTGCAAGGAGTTGGAGGAAGGTGGTCACACGGTACAAACTTGGAGTTAGAAGACAAATAAGCACTAGGGAATGTAAGGTACAACATGATGACTACACCTAACACTGCTGTATGAGATACAGAAAAGTTGTTAGGAGAGTAAATCCTAAGAGTGCTCATCACAAGGAGAATTCTTTTCTTTTACTCTTTTCTTTTTATTTTTATCTATATGAGAAGATGGATGTTAGCTGAACCTATTGTGGTAATCATTTCACAATATATGTAAATGAAACCATCATGCTGTATGCCTTAAACTTATACAGAGATATATGCCAATAATTTCTCAATACAATTGGAAAAACTTTAAAAATGCATATAGTGCCAACAAAAGAGTTAACTTAAATAGACAAACAGAAAAATTGAATTAATAATAAAGTATCTCTATCTACCATCCCCTTCCTAATTTTCTCAATGTCCCAGGTAAGTAGTAAACTGTTTTTATCTTATAAAAGAGTATTTGAGAGACTAGGAGTGTAAACTATGGATCATTTTATGATGCCAGAATAACCTTGAGAAACAATTTTGTGAGGGGAATATAAACAAATCACAGATAAATTATTTTATGTATTTAGATTAAAAAACTCTAAATAAAATATGAAAAAATTGGATCCATCAATTTATACAGAGAATAATATTATATCATAGTCAAGAAAAAATTTATACCAGGAATGCAAGCATGGATAAACAACAGAAAATCTATGAGTATAAATTTTATATAACAATTTAAAGTTTAAAAAACATAAGCTTGACTTTATAAAGTAATACGGGCATTTGATATATCTGGGTCTCCTCTCTTTTCCTCCAACATGCCAGGTGAACTTCTCTTAGTGTCTTTTCACTGACTGACTCCTCTGCCTGGAACACACCCACCTCCCAACATTCATAACGCGAACACCTGCAAGTCCTTCAAGTGCTTGCTCCAGAAAACTCCAGTGAGGCCTATCCTGACCACTCTACTTAAAACTGAAATCCACTCTCCTTCCCCTGACCCTCCGAACTCCCTTAGCCTGGTTTAGGTTCTCTTTTTTATTATATAGCACTTACTTTCTAACATACCATATGATTTAATTATTTATTATGTTTATTGTGAATTGTTTGCCTTCCTTCTTCCCATCCCACTAAAGTTTAAATTCTATGACAGCAGAGATCTTTGTCTGTTTTGGTTACTGATGTATTTCAAGCACCTAGAACTGTGCCTGCTATTTAGTATGTGCTCAATAAATATTTGTTGAATGAAATAATTCATGATTCAAAAACTTAGTAATGAAAAGGAATTGCTTTAACATAACAAATAGTATATGTCCAAAAAACCACTTCAATGTACAGAATAATTTTAACTTATCCCACATTATTCAGCTGTATCAGTTGAAGGAAAATTGAAATATTTTTTACTTCTGGAGAAATACTTGTGCCCTGAGTCCCCCAAGTGCCTCCTTTCTGCTACTTCAGTCACTCTTGCTCCCTTCATGGAACCCTGGCTTTCTCTATGATCAATTTCCTTTGGTCAGTGCCAATTATAGATTATTATTTACATAAAATTAAATATTTTAATATCACCACTATTTGAATCAAACATGAAAGAAAATGTAGGTGAATGAAATCACCCAGGGAGAGTATGGAAAGAAAAAAGATATAAGGACCAAGGACAGAACCCTAAAGCCATCAACATTTATAAAGAAGATGGATAAGGGGTTGCTAAGACTTCAGAAGAAAACTGTAGGCATTTACTTTTATAAAAGACAACCACTGATTGCATCCTAGAAGGCCTATAGGTGCCCTAAGTACTTAACTATCATCTTAATTTAATAGAATCCCAGTATCAACCTAATTTTCTTGAGTCATTCTGGTTATGCTTCAATGAGAAAAGCAGTCATTTGTAACATTTTATAAAACAACAACACTAATAAAAACAAACAAAACTATATATTTGTATATTGTATGTATATATAGACATATAGAGAGAGAGAGGAAGAGAGCGAGACAAGGAAAGGAAACTTTGTAAGAATACATATAAAATAGTTAACAATATTTAACTATTAAATATTAGCTTGTAGAATTGACAGAAAGGCAAAGAAACTTAAACACAGGGACTTTAACTTTTTAACTTCTTACCATGTACAAGTTCATACTTTGACATTTATTCAATGAGTAGGTATCACTGTTGTATTAAAATAATAATTTAGAATTTAGATTAGATTATGGAGTCTATGGAACTTGAATAAATCGGTAATGAGATTTTGAAATGAATCAAAGAAAAAGCAGAAAAGGCATGACATGCAAAACATATACTATAAAACGTTTTGTCTTTACGTCTCTACATAGCTGTAGACCCAGATTAATGCTTGGGCACAGTACCTGACATATATGTCAACTGAAGAAAAATGCACAACCTAAAAATTGTGAGTTATGTTTTATTCAGGGACCATACAGAGCACTATAGCCTGGGAGACACCTCTCAGATAGCACTGAAGAACTGTTTCAAAGGGGTAAGGAAGGAGCTATAATATAGAGGAGTTTTTGCTGAAAAAAAACCATGTAGTCAAACAGCAAAAGATTACTGCTAATCACAAAATACAGACATCTCAAGTGAATGATTTTAGTGCTTTTCTAAGTATGGGAGGATGCAGGAGTCTGGGATCATTGAAATTATTCCTCAGATATGCATCTTAACTACTAGAGCCAGTATCTAGCACAGAATGTTTCCAGTTTTTCTCCATCCTGAATTCCCCTCAGGGTGCACCACTTGGGGAGCTGCTGCAGTGGCTGATGGCTTGATGGTGGGTAACATGTTGTTTATTGTATTAGCAGGCAATATTCTTTGTTTACTAAAATGGTAGGTGATGTTCTTTGTCCACATATATAAAGTATTTTAGAAGCATAATCTATTATTATATAAAAGAAATTTATAATTAAAAAGTAACTTAAGGGACTTCCCTGGTGGTCCAGTGGTTAAGACTGGGCACTTCCACTGCAGGGGACGTGGGAACTAAGATACCACATGCTGTGTGGCTCAGCCAAAAAATTTTAAAAAGTTATCACTTTTGTTCGTATTTTCACGTATCAGAGCCATTATGGCTTTATCTACAAAATGCAGAAACACTAGCAGATTTGATCCTTGTCTACTGTTTTGAATGCTTCGCTATCTTAGTCAATTGTTTAAAAATTTGATTTGATTGCTTTGACATCTATCTATTCAGTTAACCTATTGTCTGCTTATACAGAGATCAGACAACATGGTTAATTGCCTTGCTTTTACCTCTCAGTCCTTCATCAGTCATGAATATACAGGATCAACAGAATATTCACTAGGTATTTGGGGATTGCGCAGACTTTATTTTAGAAACATTTTGAGACTATGTATCAAATAACATTTGTTTATATAACATAACATTTGGTATGGAGGGTGATATAATAAAAATTTTTACTGGAATGAAAAATAGAATCTCCACAATATGCTGAATATTATGGTGTCGGGAAGCAGAATTTGCCACCCTAAAACAGGTCTCTTTGTCATATTAGTGAATTTAAGCTGTTTAAAAATAATTTTTTTCCCCCCTGAGAAACAGCAGACATGGAAAGGGCTCTAAAAACCACTAGGAGTTGCCCTTTTGTAGGAAACATTTACATTTATGAGGGACATCTCCATTTGTATGTGTGTCTCCCGCTCTGTCTATGGAAGAGGATGATGACCACATCTCTAGAAACTCTTATCAGTGGAGAAGGCAAAGCCTTAAATATGCATCACAATCACCCTTGTTTACTGTGCTTTTCCTGGTCACCTCCCATAATGACTCAGCATCCTCAACATCCTCTTTTGCCTTTAACTGAGGATGGTACTTAAGGTGAGGGCTTGGGCCATTTTGGTAAGTTACTCAGTTTTCCTGGGTCTCGCTCATGTATACATGTTATTAAAATTTGTTCGATTTTCTCTTGTTAATCGATCTCATGTCAATTTAATTATTAGACCAGCCAGAAGAACCTAGAAGGGTAGAGAAAAATTTCTTCCTCCCCAACAATAGGAAAATGAATTAATATAATCTCATGATGTGAATTGATTTCAATATTTTCCTTTGAATTGTTGTTTCCACTTGTATAATGAAGACCTTTACTTTCTCAGACTATCCTTGGGAGTGAAATTTCTGGATCTTATGAGAGCTGCATCCTTTGCACTGTCTTGTGGGACACCTCTTACATCCTTAGTTAAGCCATAAAAAGGCTTATTGGTTTGAGTTGCTATTAAGATCCTACTCATCAATGGCCGGACAATGCATGGGATCCTTTGAACTGGAAAGACTTCTAAATTATTAAAATTTTAATTAAATGATTAATTAAACAACTGTTCCTATGTTAATTGGCATGCAGAAGTGCCAAAAGGCAGAATATTGAACATGAATTAATATTATCTCATGATGTGAAATGATTTCAATATTTTCCTTTAGCATCACGCATTTAAACCTTTTTAAAAGAATCTTTGAATTGTTTTTCTGAACTCTGGGCGTTTTTGCATAATACTGTCATTTTGAGGGATTTGGTTTTAAAAAATACTATGGTAGAAAGTCTTGGCAAGTCAAGATTCCTCCCACCACACACACCCCACACACACTTAAGGGAATACTCACTTACTTTCTCTTTCAGCCCTTCTATTACCTTTTTTTTTTTAATGAGAAGTATAATGTTGATTGCTTAAAAGTAGGTGTCAAATTCAGAAGGTGATTTAGATACAGGCAGGTATTTATTTACTGTATCTAACAGATGCCTCCTGGCTGTGTGAACTTAGACAACCAAAGCCTCAGGTTTTTCTTCTGCAGTGTACCTACCTCATATGGTTGGTGTAAGCGTTAAGAAAAATCAAGCATATGGATTATTCCACACATTGCAAAGGCACATACTCAGCATCACATCAATACTTGTTGATATGTAAGTACACATCAGTACAGCGTGGGCATAAGGATGGGTCTACCTTTACCTGTAGGGAGAAATCTTCTTCCAAGTTCTGCTCTTCCCTTCTGTGTGCTGCCTCCTCCCGCTGCACCAACACCACCACATGGTGGCCATTTTCCTACCGTGTGACAGAGAAAGCACTCAGTAATTGCTAGCTAAAAGATGTTAGCAGTTGAACAGTCAATCTTTGAAAGATTTGGTTGTTAAAAATTTTAAACGGTACTGTTCACCTCCATGACTGGAATTACCCAGGATCTCCTTTTAGGACCTTTGCAACCCTCCTCCACTTCTTATCTTCTAAGGTGCCTAGTCCTGGTGGTAATTCTACACTTTCCATCTGTTAAAATCTATACATCCATTAAAGGCTTACAAAAATGCATAGAGAAAAAAAAAAAAAAAAGCCAGCCAGATCTGGGTTTAAATCTCCATTCTGCCATTGAATGTCACTGTGTGACTGTTTGCAATTTTTTTTCCTTTTCTCTTCTCTTTTTAAAAATTTTTAACTTAATTTAATTTTTACTTATTTATTTATTTTTGGTTGCACTGCATCTTTGTTGCTGTGCATGGACTTTCTCTAGTTGCGTGGAGTGGAGGCTACTCTTCGTTGCAGTGCCATGGCTTTTCATTGCAGTGTCTTCTCTTGTTGCGGAGCACCGGTACTAGGCGTGTGGGCTTCAGTAGTTGTGGTAGGCGGGCTCGGTAGTTGTGGCGTATGGACTTAGTTGCTCTGCGTCATATGGGATCTTCCTGGACCAGGGCTTGAACCCATGTCCCCTGCATCAGCAGGCAGATTCTTAACCACTGCACCACCAGGGAAGTCCTGCATTTTTTTTTTCTGGATATCACCTCTATCTAATCTCTAACTTAGGAAAATCGCATCATTAATTAGTTGAGAAGATTAAATAAACGATTTTAAAGCCCCAGGTGCTTAGGGGGAAACTCAGTAGCTACTTTATCTTATTTTTCCTCATTGGCATCAAGATATAAATTGTATCGATCATTTTTGAGGGCATTACTCCACAAATATTTGTCACTTGTACCTTTGTACATGCATTTGAGACAGGTGTCACACATCAGTGAAAAAGTGTGAGGGGGGAATACTGGTAGGCCAGAAGGCCTTCCTGGTACCACTATAAACAATTCCTGCAAGCATACAGAAAACTTGGTTTCCCACAGATAAGCCTAATCCTGATTATGGAGGACAGAGCTCTACTTATTTTCTTAAATTCTCCTCAGTTGTTATTGGTATTATTTGTACTATGTTTCAACTTCAATATATATAAAATGATATATATTAACATAAATATTTGCCTGTCGCAAATATGTGAAGTAAAAGTAAATTAGACAAGATGTTCTGTAAGACTTTTATTGTAACTGTTTTTAGCTTTTCCTGTGGGGCATCTATCAGAGTATTTATTTACCCATGCCAGGAGAAGGGCATCCAGAGGATCAAATCTAATTTAATTTTTTCTTAAAAAAATTTTTTTTAAAGGTGGGTTTGGAAGAGACTGAGAAAAAGCTCTCTTGGCTGCATTAAAAGCTGGGGATTAGTAGCAATGTTCTGACCTGAAATTTAGGTCTTGTGATTTCTTTCCAGGAGATTTTTCACTGCATGAAAAACCTGTCTGCAATGGCCTTATTATTTAATTCAGTCTTAATTGGATACAAACCGTCAAAATCTGAGGGATTGTTGGAAGGCCTAAAAGTGCACAGAGGTATTTTTTTAATGGTAATATCAATCATCTAGAAGTGAAAACGTCCTTCACCAAGTCACTAAACCTTTCTGCTATAATATATTTTACGTTCATTTTGCATTTCTTTTAAAGTTTCAAGGACATAAAATTTAATCTCTAGAGCATATGCCTTGTTTGGGGGAAGATTCAGCCATTTTCAAAAGTAGGCTAAGCTTTTGTGCTCCGTGATGTATATTTTAAGGAATTCTCCACGTGGCTTAATGAGTATGTCTTCATTGCTACAAGAGGTGAGTCAGGCTTCGTTTTGTAATAAGACCCCTTGGAGACGAGTGGGATGCTAAGGGACCAACATAGGGTGAGGACTGGCTCCTTAAAAGAGCCTTTCATCATTTGGCCAGAATCAAGTGGAGCGCTATCAGGCCACCGTTTGATGGAGAAGCAAATGCCCAGAGTGCTTTTCTTTTGCGAGAGATGTAAATGGCAGGCTGGGAAAGAAAGCTAGGGAAGAGTGTTCTTTGGGTCATTCACTGCTTCTAGTTCGGTCCCCGACGTTCGGAAAATATTCAAAGGGTGTAAGGTAGGACCATTTCTATTGTTATCCCGGCTGGGACAAAGGCGGGGTGGCAGTGGTGGGGGCGGGCAAGTGATGCCCATCCTTTCGGTTGCGTAGGTTGGGGGAGTACGGGATGGCGCGGGGGGATTTGTTTTGTTTTGCTCTGAAGTCGGCTTCCCGGAGTCCCTCCCGTTCCCCGCCGGGAGCGCAGGGAGGACGCAGCGAGGCAGTCGCAGCGGCCTCTGCGTCAAGGGGCGGCGGGGCGGGGAGGTGCGGCGCCGGGCCTGGAGACCTGGCTCGCGTCCCCCAGGCGCCCGCAGCCTCCCCCTCCCCCGCAGCCTGTTGGCGGCCGCAGCTCTGGCGGGCCGGGCACGTGGGCGCCTCCGTCACACCCTCACTCACACACTGACACACACCCGCGCGCCTGCATCTCGTGCTCTTCGCCTGGCGGACACACAGGCGCTCAGGAGTAGTCCCCTGCCAGCCCGCAGGGCAGAGACCCCCTGCACCCTGCCCCAGGGCCCGCCCGCCCTCAGCAGCTGCTTCTCTGCAGACAGCTCCCCGCGGCCTCGGTCAGTCACCTGGACCCGACCCCTTGGCCACTGCTGCTACTGTCGGGACGTGGACACAGCAAGAGGCGCCGGCCAAGACACCCTGACGGTGAGGACACGCTTCTACCGCTAAGGACACGGTGTAGGTAGGGTGGGGCTCACCGTGAGGCACCCTGGAGCTCGGGGCCGGGGAAGGGAGCGGAATTGATGGATGGATCCCGGGAAGGGCTCAGGCTGTGTCCGGGGGTGAGGGGAGGTAGGGCGGCTCCAGAAACCCAGGAGGGCGAAGCTGGGCTCAGCGGGCGACCCTTCGGGCTCTGCGTCCTGCACCTGTGCACAATCGGGGGGCCTAGAAGCGGTGTGTAACGGGAAGCACATGGGTCGAAACGTGCCGCCATCCTTCTTCCTTCCTGCCGTGACCACAGCATCCCCGAAAGACTAGTCGTTTCCAAGTCCAGTCAGGGTTGGCCGAAGGGCGGGGTCCGCCTGAGGCAAGTCGGAAAGTTGCCAGGGTCGGGACGGAGCGAGACGCTTCCAGGGCTCTCGGTGAGTTGGAAGCTGATCCTCGTACAGGTTAGGGTGGGGCGGGGAGAGGAGCCAACCTCATTCCTCGTTCGCTTCTGGTTGCTTTTGCAACTGCCGAAGGCGACTGCCCAAGGCGGTGTGTTTTCACGTGACCCCAGTTCCCTTTTGCCTGAGGTATCCTGCGTTAAATGGTCCTGAAGTGGGCCTTTCTCCCGCACAAGGCACGCGGCTCTCGGAGAAAGCACAGCCTGTGTGTTTCTGCGCATCCAGGGATTTGAGGATGTGGTGGTGAGGGTGTTGGCGCCGGGATTTTAAGGAGAGGATGGGAGACCGTTTCTACGTTTCATGAACTCGGCTCGTTTGTGCGTGGCCTGGGTAGAGGACCGTTTTGAGTATAGAGGTAGACTTTCAGTCAGTAACGCGCCTTATAAATACGAATGGATTAAAAACGCTCGAGCTGTCTTGGGGACAGTTATGACCTACCCGGTCTCAGAGGCCGCAGTGGCTGGAATGCTTTTCCGTTAAGCGGAAAAGCGGCGTTTGCTGCTCGTTCGCGGAGAGGGAAGCCCACAGGTTCGCGCTCTCCGGTGCTGAGCTCTTCTTTCCGCTTTCCGTTCTCTTCCCTAGCGGGGAAACAGTGGAGTAAGAAGGGGCGGGGTCCGCACTGGGCGCCGTGACGTCAGCAGTGTTTGGGTGCTTATGCAAATGAGACTGCGACCGTTTCCCCTAGGCCGGCCGTTTCCCCTCCAGGTCTTAAAGGTAGACCCAGTCTCAGTCTGCACCGTTTGTTTGGTCCACTGCCCAGAAACACAAGAGGACCGAAGCGTTTGCGTTCTGTGCTACATTTGGGCTTCTCGTCTCCCCGTTTTTAAAGCTGTTTTATACCTGTCATTGCCTGGTTGCTTTCCCGAAACACAGGGAACAATGTGTTTGCTTTAAGAAATATCATTCTCTGACGAACAACCCCGTGAAGAGCTCCTTACCCCACCCAGCCTCAGTTCCGCAAGAATGCTGCTGAGATACACTCCTGCTTCTGTCTTCAACGCATAGTATTGGATTTGACTTGTAGTAGGTATTTAATAAATACTTGATGATGGACCGAAGAGTGTGTGTATTTCTCTCACTAAATTCGGAGTATTCAACCATCAAAATTGTCTATTTTATTTTTGCGAAAATGAGTGGGCTTTGTGTCTTACATGACCAGCGATCCATGTATATTTGTTAGCTTAAAATATATTATCAGTATATTACTGAATTCGTTGACCATTTTCCTCCAAATGAAAATAAAATTCAGTGTATTCTTTTTTTGCAGAAAGATAGGAATTAATGTTGTTGTGAAAGGAAGAGAATGTCATCATTTGTTGACAAGTTTTCTTTTTCTGATTGCACGTTATATATTTGATTCAAGAATTACTTTATATTCCAATATATGTAACTCAAGATATTGTATTTTAATGGTGTTAAGAAAGATGTTCACATATGTTTTTAGGAAATAAGTGCTCTGTTATCCAATTAATAAAGTAAATAAGAAATACTATCTCAGTCTAGTTCAGGTTGCTATAACAAATTACCATAAACTGGGTGGCTTATAATGAACAGAAATGTATTTCTCACACTTCTGGAGGCTGGTCCAAGATCAAGGTGCCAGCAGATTCCGTGTCTGGTGGGAGTCTGCTTCCCGGTTCATAGAGGGTGCTTTCTCACTGTGTTCTCACGTGGTCGAAGGGGCTAGTTAGTTCTCTAGCATCTCATATTAACCCCCCAAAGCCTCAGCTTCTAATACCATCACTTTGGGGTTAGAATTTCAACATATATGGGATGGGGGGAGGACACAAACATTCAAACCATAGCAAATAGTAAAGAATTTTTAAATTGGATCATAGCTGTTTGAGATACCAATAATCAGGTGAGATGCTTAGTTGTCAGTAGTTGAAATTTTAAAATAAGTTAGAATAATTACCAAAACCTAAACTTGTTAAGCGTTAGTTTACCCAGTGATCACAGTTCAAATTTTATTTTGTACATGTTAGAAAATATGCTTGTCCTGTCGTGACAAAACTTTTGTTTTAATTGGTAAGAATTTTGCATTCCTTTGAACTCTGGGGTTATCATCCAGGTAATTAAAAAATCATTGACTTAGAATGATAGACCTGAAAGAGACTGTTGGTGATCAAAAGCACAGAAAGCTTTTACTTCTCAATTTACTTCTCAACTTCCTTTGCAGGGTGTGTTAACCCCTTTATTACTGCATACATATGCATGATTGGCTGTAATAATATATTCCTATGCAGAGTCGATTTTAAAATAGTTTCTGAGCAGATTGCATTATTAACAAAAATCCATGGGTGTAGTCTGATGCGTGAAAGCATTCAAGGTTACATAGCAGGCATCTTTAGATTTATTTCCAGTTTGCCCTATAAATTAAAACAAGTCCTAACTACTCTTCTGGATATATTGAGTAAATAATTTTTTAATAAACAAATTTATCTGCTTATACATTAACTTTGACCAGTAATGATTGTCTCATATTTCTTGGTGAACAGCAAACCCTAGAGACTGGGCTACAGGGTGGTATTAAATGCACGGTACCACTTGATATAGGAGAGAGCTATTTTCAGTCTCGAAGTTCAGTTTATTTCCTTGTGATTGACACGCTAAGGTATCCTTTCACATAAGATTAATTGATTGTTATCTTTGAACAGAATGCTTAACCTGGGAGCTTTTTCACGTATCAGATTGGCAAAGACCAAAAATATTACTCACTGATAAAGACGCAGACGACGTAGAGAATGGACTTGAGGACACGGGGAGGGGGAAGGGTAAGCTGGGACGAAGTGAGAGAGTGGCATGGACATATATACATTACCAAATGTAAAATAGATAGCTAGTGGGAAGCAGCTGCATAGCACAGGGAGATCAGTTCAGTGCTCTGTGTCCACCTAGAGGGGTGGAATAGGGAGGGTGGGAGGGAGATGCAAGAGGGAAGGGATATGGGGATATATGTATACATATAGCTGGTTCACTTTGTTATATAGCAGCAACTAACACGACATTGTAAAGCAGTTATACTCCAATAAAGATGTTAAAAAAATATATTGCTCACTGTATTGAAGAAGGCAGAGGGAACCAGGCACTTTCATACTTTGCTTGTGGTAGTACAAATTGAGACCGCTTTTATAAAGGGTCATTTGTCAATATTTACCAAAATTATAAAAGCACATAACTTTTGATCAAGCAGTTCCGCTTCTAGGAATTTATTCTACAGATATGTAAAAGTCAGATATACAAAGTGAGTTGCTTGAACATTGAAGCAAAGTGTCAGAAATGACCGATATATGACATACTCATACAATCATTTTAAAAAACACAATATTGTATTGAGAGCAAAAGGTTTTAAAGATTTTTTAAGTGAAAAACCAAGATGCAGAATTATGTATCATATAGTATATAGTAACAGTGGTGTAAAAAGAAAAAGGTTGGGAAGGTGGAAAGAAAACACATATTAGCCTGAACATACCTATTAACTTGACTATATACCAAATATCTGTGGAGGACTTTGGTGACTTATAGAGAGATAGGGGTGGGATTAGATGTGCTGGGGAAAAAGAGTGGGAAGATATTTTTCACTCTATACCCACCATATTACTGTATTATTTAGTCTAAATATAAATTTAAACATATTCTAAAGTGAAAACAGTAGTATATAAAAAGTACTCTTGGGAGAACAGTAGCCAGGCATCAGATGCCATCAAATGAGTAAGGTATAAAAGTCAATGGAGGGGCTTCCCTGGTGGCGCAGTGGTTGAGAGTCCGCCTGCCGATGCAGGGGACACGGGTTCGTGCCCCCGTCTGGAAAGATCCCACATGCCGCGGAGCCGCTGGGCCTGTGAGCCATGGCCGCTGAGCCTGCGCGTACACAGCCTGTGCTCCGCAACGGGAGAGGCCACAACAGTGAGAGGCCCACGTACCGAAAAAAAAAAAAAAGTCAATGGATCTTTTGGGTCCATGATTTTTGTAGTTTCTGAATTTATGGGAAAGTTTCCTACATTGAATATTCTTAGTAATAAAATTGTATTAGAACAGCAGATGAGATTTAGTGGATTCACTAAAATTAACTGGTTATATCAGCATAAAAATGCACATTTTTTAGTGAGTTGACTAAGGTTTTTTTTAAAAAAAATTTGAGATGGTTATAGATTCATATGAAGTTGTTAAGAAATAATTATATAAGATAATATATAATTATAAGAAATAACACAGAGAGTTCTTGCATGCCCTCTATGCAGTTTTCTGCAAGTGTAACCTTTTGCAAATCTATACTATGACATCATAATCAGAATACTGACATTGATAAAGCAAAGTTACAGAGTTCCATCACTATAAGGATCCCTGTGTGGCCCTTTCATAAGCACAACCACTTCAGTCCTGTCCCCAGCCTCTCCTTAAATCGTGGTGACCACTAACCTATTATTCATGTTTGTTGTTTTGTCTTTTTAAGAATGTTATGTAAGTAGAATCATATAATGTGCAACCTTTTGGAATTGGCTTTTTCCACTCAGCATAATTGTCTATAGATTCATCTAAGCTGTTGTGTGTATTAGTGGCTTGTTTTTATTTCTGAGTAGTACTCCATGGTATGGATTTACCAGAGTCTGTTTAACCATTCACCCATTGAATGACACCTGAGTTCTTTCCAGTTTAGGGTTGTTATGAATAAAGCTGCTATAGAAACTTGTTTACAGGTTTTATGGAAGCTAAATTTTCATTTCTACAGCATACATGCCCAGGAGGGCAATTGCTGGATTATATGGTCGTTGCATGTTTTGTTTTCTGGAGAGCCATACCATTTTACATTCTCACCAGCAATGTATGAATGATCCAGTTTTCTCCATATCCTTGCCAGAATTTGGTTGTCTTTCTATTTTAGCCATCCCAATAAGTATGTAGTGACATCGCATTGTAGTTTTAGTTACCATTGCTAATGGCTGATAATGTCAAACCTCATTTCATGTGCTCATTTGCCATCCAGACATCATATTCGGTGAAATGTCCCTTTATGTCCTTTGTCCATTTTCTAAATTATTTTTAATTGATGATGTTTATGAGTTCTTATAGACCCTAAATACTGTTTTTTTTTTTCTTGGGGTTGTGGTCTGCAAATGTTTTCTCCCAGTCTTTAGCTTATTTTTTTCATCCACTTAATAGGTTCTTTCACAGAGCAAATTTTTAAATTTTGAAGTCCATTTTACCAATTTTTGCTCTGATGGATTCTGCTTTTGGTTTCATGTCTAAGAATTCTTTGCTTAGCTCTAGATCTCAAAATATTTTCTGATGATTTCTTTTTAAAAGGTTTATAGTTTGATGTTTTACATTTAAGTCCGTGATTCATTTTGAGTTGTTTTTGTATAAGGTATGAAATTTAGGTCCAGGCTGTATTTGCTTGGGAATGCCCAATTGTTCCAGAGCTATTTGTTGAAAGGGCTATCCTTTCTCTACTGAAATTGCTTTTGCACCTTTGTCAAAAATCAGTTGGATGTATTTGTGTGGACCTACTTATGGGTACTCTCTTCTGTTTCATTGATCTATTTGTCTGTCCTTCTGTCAACCTCACACAGTCTTTATCACTGTAGCTATATAAGTCTTCAAATAAGGTAGAAAGATTCCTCCTACTTCATTCTTCCATTTTGAAATTGTTGTAGCTATCTTAGTTTTTTGACATTTTATATAAATTTAGAATAATCTATATCTACAAAAATTTTTGCTGGGATTTTATAGGAATTGCCTTAAACCTGTATACCAATTTAGGGAGAACTGACATATTTACTGTGTTGAGTCTTTCAGTCCGTGAACATGGTATGTCTGTCCATATATTTAGATCTTCTTAGATTTCTTTCATCAGTTGAAGTATTCAATATAAAAGTACTGTTCATATTTTGTAGATTCCTTGGTATTTTCAATATAGACAATCAGGATGTCTACACATATGGAAAATTTTCTTTCTTCCTTTCCAATCTATATGCCTTATATTTCCTTTTCTTGCCTTACTGCCCTGGCTAGAATTTCCAGTACTACACTGAATAAAAGTATGTGAATAGACATTCTTGTCTTGTTCCTGAGCTTCAGGGAAAATATTACATTATTCGTTTTTGAATATTGAACAAGCCTGTGTACCTAGAATAAGACCCACTTGGTCATGGGGTACAATTCTTATTATATAGCACTGAATTCTGTTTTCTAATATTGTGTTAAGGAAGTTTTTGTCTTTATTCACAAAAGATATAGATATATAGTTTTTTGTTTGTTTTATTCTGGTACTATCTTTGTATGGTTTTGGATTCAGAGTAATACTGACTTAATAAAATGAACTGCGAAGTGTTCTATCATCTTCTATTGTCTGGAAGAGATTGTGCAGAGTTGGTGTTAATTGTTTCTTAAATGTTAGGTGGGATTCTCCAGTGAAACCATCTGGGCCTGGAGATTTCTTTTGTGAGAGTTTTAAAATAATGCATTCATGTTTCTAAATAGTTATATGGATATTACATGACCTGTTTTATGTTGGGTAAGTTGTGGTAGTTTGTGTTTTTCAAGGAATTAGCCTATTTCAACTAAGTTGTCAAGATTTACGTGTGTAGAGTTTTTGCTAGTATTTCTTTATGGTCATTTTGATGTCTGCAGGTTTTCTTATAATCCTTGTTTCATTTCTTATATATAAAATGATATACAAAAGCGTAAAATCAACCTTATGGAGCTTTACATTAGGGTAACTAAACATGTCTTTCAAGGCTAGTATTTATCTTGTGGTTACAAGAGAATCACTGCATGGATTTAAAAACCTAAACCACACCTTTTTTTACACAGGTCTAGCCCCACTGTGAATGGTTCCTTGGACAATATTTCAAATTTAATTAAGTATTTTTACTTTCAGTTAAATTCAGTGACTATTCAATTTCTCTCCCCCATTAGGCAGTTAGTACATATGCTACATAACAAACTATCCATTTTTTGTTTTAGTAGGTTTGAAACAATGTTATATTGAAGCATTCACCCTCTGTTACCTTCCTGGGATTGTAGTGACTTTAAACAATAATGATTTATTATTTTTCATTATCCTCTGTGTTGGTTGGGCTCAGCTAGGTGCTTCATCTGTTCTAGTTGATATTTCTAGTTGGTATTAGCTGGCTATTCAACTGGGGCTAGAATGTCAACATCTTTGTTCTTGTTCCTGTGGGTTTAGCTCAGATGGCTGGTACAACTGGTGGCTGATAGAGTGTCTCTCTCACTTTCCATGTGGGATTTCTAACAGGGCAGGTGGACATTTTTTATATTGTGTCTGGCTTCCAAAAGAGTCAAAGCAGAAACTGCCAGGCTTCCTGAGGCCTAGTGACATTTGCATAGTGTCACTCCTGCATTCTAATGGTCAAAGAAGTTCAAGGCCAGCCCAGAATTAAAAGAAGGGGAAATAGACTCCATCTTATTAATGAGATGAGTAACAGGGATAATACAGCATTGGGAAGAATTGTTAACATTTGTGTTTGCTATCTATTATAGGAAACATCTAAGAGAGATCATACTTGACATTCTATGATGATGACAATGAAGCATGTTGAATGCTTTCAAATTCATTTTTTCCATAAGGCATGATAATACAAACATATAAATAAGTGTAATACAATAGAATGTGCCTGCAGGAGGCTAATAATAGCTCCTGAAGATTTGTCTACCTCTTAATTCCTGGCACTTGTGACTGTTACCTTAGTTGGAAAAAGACTTGTTGCAGAAATTATCTTCAGATGAAGAGGTTATCCTAGAATGTCCAGGTGGGCCCTATATGCCATGCCATCTCAGATGTCCTTATATGAAAGAGGCAGAGGAGATTAGACACACATAGAAGAGGAGGAGGCAGTGTGACTATGGAGGTATGGACTGGAGTGATGTGGCTATGACTGAAGGAACACCGGCAGCCCCAGAAGCTAGAAGAGGCGAAGAACAGACTTTCCCCTAGGGCCTCCTGAGGGACTGCAGACCTGACAACACCTTGATTTTGTTTCACTGAAACAGATTTCAAATCTCTGGCTTCCAGAGCTTTGAAAGATCAGATTTCTGTTGTTTCAAGCCACTAAATCTGAATTTGTTACAGCACCCTCAGGAAATGAATACAGTGCCTAAATCTGAGGTGTTCTCAATAAAATTTTAAATGTTTAAAAGACTTTTTGTATATTTTCAAAATGTTTAAAAGGCCTTTTGAAAGACTTAGTTAAATAAAATTTAAGATCTGTCCTTGGTTTATAGAAGTCAACAAAAATACATTTCAATTTCTGGGAATTGCTGTATAATTATAATTAACTTTGAAATAATTGCAAGCTCACAAGAAGGTGCAAAGGGAGGTCCTGTGTAACCTTCGCTTAGCCTCCCCCACTTTATAATCTTATATAAAAATACAGTACAATATCAAAACCAGCATATTGATATTGGCAAAATTCATAGAGCTTTTCCAGATTATGCAGTCATTTTTTCTGTATGTGTGTGTATGTATGTATTGTTCTTTGCAATTTTATCACATGTATAGCCTCATGCAACCCTTATCACAATGAAGATACTAAATGGTAACCATCTCACAAGATTCTCCTGTGCTACCTTTTTATAGCACACCCACCTGTCCTTCTGTACCATAACTCCTAGCAACCACTGTTCTGTGGTTCATCTCTGTCATTATCTAATTTCACAAATGTAATATAAATGGAATCATGAAATATGTATCCTTTTCAAACTGGCTTTCTCTCCCACATTTAGCATCATTCCCTTAAAGTTTATCCAGGTTGTTGCATGTATCAATAGTTCTTTCCTTTTTATGGCTGATATTGCATGATATGGACGTACTCTGGTTTGTTTAACCATTCACCCATTGAAGGACGTTTGGGTAGTTTTCAGTTTGGGGCTATTATGAATAAAGCTTTTATGAACATTTATGTACAAGTTTCTGCTTGAAAATAAGTTTTTATTTCTCTGGGATATATGCCTAAGAGTGCAAAATGATGGTCACAATGGTAACTCTATTATTAGTGTTAAAAGTAACTGCCAACTATTTTTTAGAGTGGCTATACTATTTTACATTTCTATCAGCAATATATGATTGATCTAGTTTCTTCACATCCTCACCAGCTTTTGGTGTCATTATTTATTTATTTATTTATTTATTTATTTATTTATCTATTTATTTTAGCCATTCTGATAGATATGTTATAGTCCACATTTTTGGGCAAAACGTAGGTTACCAAGTGTAAGTTGTGACTTTGTATTTCACTTGTAAAAATGTTCTCCTCCTTTTGATTGATTCTGTGATTTTTTTTGTTATCTTTTTGCTTAATGCAGACATTTTATATAAAGAGATATAATTTGCAAAATAAATGCTTAGGTGGAATTCTATATGGTTGAATATTTTTTGTATTATTTGTTAAAATCATTATTTCATTATGTTACCAAATTTTGTCTTTTTCTATGGTGATTATTTCATAACTGTAAACTTCTTAACATGTGCCTTTTTTTTCTTGGGTATTTCAATATGGTTCAACATTTTATTTTTGTTCAAATAGTCTTTACTTTTTACCTTATACATTAGACTATGAAAAAATATATTTCATTTGAATTCACAATGAATTTCAGATTCAATGTTCAGAATTGGTTCATATTTAAAGAAAACTTTATTCAGTAAAATTTGAATTTGTCCAAGTCAGGGAGATAATTCACTGTTGTTCTAGTTCTTTATTATAGAATATTAAGATTGTGGAAAATGCTAGTAATTAGCCAGCACAGGCATGTCTGTTTGAGTCATCTCTCATATCTAAGATGCAAGTGTCTGCCTGCTATTTTAGGGTTTTGCATATTTTCACTGGAAACATTTATTAATGTCTAATATAACATAACTTCAAAAGATGTTGTAACAATAGTAGTTTAAAAGTCTGGAAAGATGGAGTAAGAGCTCTGTTAATTCTATAGTGAATTCTTTCTATTTTGAGTTAACTCTATAGTGAAATTTTTAGCAAGAATAATCAAGACAAAAGCAGAGAAAACACCTATTACCAATAGCAGGGATAAAAAATGAGATAAGACTAAAAATCCTGCAGGTGTTAAAAAACACTAGGGACTATTATGAATCACTTTGTGCCAATAAATTTGACAATTTAGATGATATAAATTCCTTGAAAAGCACAACTTACCAAAACTAACATAGCAAGAAAAAGAAAACCTAAGTAGCTGTATATCAATAAAATAAATTGAATTTTTAATTGAAAATATTCCATAAAAGAAAACTCCAGGCCCAGATGGCTTTATTGGTGAATGCTGCCAAACATTTTAGGAAGAAATAAAACCAATCCTACATATAGTCTCTCAGAAAATAAAAGAGAGGCCATTTCAGAACTCTATTAAGGAGTCCACCAAAACCAGAGAAGTAAAATATAAGAAAAAAAATTTTACAGATCCATGTTCCCATGAATGTAGTTGAAAAAAATCCTTACCAAAATATTAGCAAATAAATTCAGTGATATATTAAAAGGGTAATACATCTAGAGTAAGTGGGGTTTATCCCATAATAAAAGATACAAAACCAATCAATATAATACTCTATATTAACAGATTAAGAAGTTATGTGATTATCTTAATAAAAGCAGGAAATTATGTGACAAAATTCAACAGGTATTCATGATTCAAAAACAAAAAATCACTGAACTAGGAATAAAAGAAACTTCTAAACAGATAAAAGGACCTGATGAAAAAATCCATAACTAACATTGTACCTAACAGTAAAATATTGAGTACTTCCCCACTAACACTGGGGCATAGATGAAGAAATCTGCTCTTAACACTTCTGTTCAAAATTTTGGTGGATGTCCTAGCCAGAAAATAACTCAAGAAAAAGAAATTAAAGGCAAACAATTAGACAAAGCTAAACTATCTTTATTTACCAATGACATATTGTCTATATAAAAATCCTAACGAATCTTTAAAAATAACAACTTGATTTAGCATTGTTGCAGGGTATATAGCTTGTATTTAAAAAAATCACTTTTTTCTGGAGAGAAATTAAAGCAGATACAAATAAATGGAAAGATATACCAAGTTCATAGATTGGAAAACTCAATTTTTTAAGATGTGAGTGCTCCACAAATGGGTCTATAGAATCAATGTAATCCCATTCAAAATTCCAGCAGACTGTTTTATTTTGGGTAGAAACTGACAAGCTGATTTCAAAATTTATGTGGAGAGGCAATGAAACAATCTTAAGAAAGGAAAAACACATTAAAAATGGTTAGGCTTAAAAAAAAAAAATGGTTAGGCTTGAGAACCACAAGTTAAAATTTTATTATGTTGATTTTAAAAGGTTTTGAATCTAGCTTTAAGTGTTTAAAATAGATTTTTTTTCTGAAAAGTTACTCATGAAGATATTAAAGCAATACAAAAATGGGAGAATGAGAAAAATATAAAGATAAGTCCAAACTTAAATAATGTAACATTTTCAACATTTTAAATGTATGTAACTCCCTATATAGAATAGATAAGTGGGAAGACACCAATTGTTTTATATTTATAATAGGTTTACATTTATAATAGGTATATAATAAGGTTCTTTGCAAGCTGCAGAAACTGATGCTGGCTATGAGGGGAAAAAAAAAGAAATATTGGCAGGGTTGCAAGGACTCAAAGAAACAATGGGGTGCTTGGCAATAAGATGGAAAAGGGCAAGAATGAAAACAGTTCTGAAAACTGGATCCAGGATCCATCACTATGGTAGTAGTTACAGCCTGGGCATAATCCCTTTGGAATTAAATGAGATGCCAACTTTTTGATCTCTTTGTTCTTCTCCTCAAGGTTCAAAATCCAGGGAGAGGAAATCTAACTGGACAAATGCAGATTATTCTCAAAAATGGTGGCAGTATTTCTCTCTTCCCTCTACTCATACCTTTAGCAAATTGACTTTGTTGTTCCTTCCATCAAAACATGGAGTTTATTTACTCTTGGGTCATCTGGACTTAGCTGTGTGACTTGCTTTGGTCAGTGAGACATCAGCAAATGTGACACAAACAGGCTTTACTAGCACTTGTGTGTTGGGCTTACCCCTTTGGGCTAGAGTTGGAACTCTAAGCTTATAATGTGAACAAGCTGGAGCTAGCATTTTGGAGAGACTACGTGTAGGAGGACCAAAGTGCTCTGGCTGATAGGCTGTCCCTGCCAGAATGTGATTTGAGACCCTCTTAGGCCATCCTCCTCCACTCGAGTTGACAGGTGACTGCAGAGCAGAAGTGACCCAAGTCAAGAGAAGCAAAACAACTGACCATTTAAGCCTAGCTAAAATTGCTAATCCACAAAATCATGAGCAAATACAGTTTTTGTTTGCTAAGCTATTAAATTTTGAGGTAATTTATTATGCAGAGATAGAAAACTGGTTTTATAAAAAAGTGGTGTTAAGACACCTGAAACATGTAGCATTGGCTCTGGACTCACAGTATCCTTAATTGAATGAAGTTGTAATATAATACAAATATAAGAGGGTGATAATCATAGTAAAAAGAAAACATATACTGAGTACTCTCACTGTGTTTGCGTTTATCCAAGCACTTTATTATTAGATAACTAAGTAATTTAGCCAAGGTCATAAAACCATAAGTGATAGAGTTTGGATTTGAACTCAGTCTGTCTCTAGAACCTAGATATAAATGTTTGGCACCATGGCCTTCCCTGGTGGCACAGTGGTTAAGAATCCACCTGCCAATGCAGGGGACATGGGTTCGAGCTCTAGTCCGGTAAGATCCCACATGCCACGGAGTAACTAAGTCCATGGGCCACAACTACTGAGCCTGCGCCCTAGAGCCTGCGAACCACAACTACTGAGCCCACGTGCCACAACTACTGAAGCCTACGCACCTAGAGCCCATGCTCCGCAACAAGAGAAGCCAACGCATTGAGAAGCCAGTGCACTGCAACAAAGAGTAGCCCCTGCTCACCACAACTAGAGAAAGCCCGCGCGCAGCAATGAAGACCCAATGCAGCCAAAAAATAAATAAATAAATAAATAAGTAAATGTTTGGCACCAACACATATCTTTTCACAGCAATAAATATTAATTCCTACAAGATCTCATTAAAAGTAAATAAGAAGGATTATACAAAAACATGAAGAAGTGGGGTCATTATCCTTTTTTGGACTATGAATTTCATATTTAGACAGTATCCTAAATTGATACTGTCAATTTAATCCTCATTACAGTTTAATCCTCATCTTTCTGCTATGAAAGATGAGAACGTTCTCATACCTTTCTTTCTTTCTTTCTCCCGTTTAAACTCCTGATTTTGTTAGTCAGGTTATTTTTGGATTTTAATTTATATTTTTCTCCTCAACATAATTCTTATAGATTTTGAACCTTATTTCCTTGTGTAAATTAATGTTCACTTCTGTCGTTTAACATGGGTCTCTGTCTCGATTGGCTAAATTTCATGATCATGTAGCCTGTCCCTCTTTCTCCCCATTAGGGCTCATCAGATCTTTTATGGATGAGAATATTTGCGACATTTATAATTGGAATACAAAGTACTTGAGTATAAAAACTGAAGATCAAGTATTTTTTTCTCTTAGTTTTTATAGAGGTGATTGAATATCCTGGGCTTATTTCTCCTTTCTACTTCTGCTTGAAATCCCTAGGAATCTCCATACTAGTAATTTCTCAGTGTTGACTGTTCTACATTATTATTATTATTAAATAATACAAGTCTTAGCAAAAGTCTGCTATTTTATCTTTTAGTATTTTGTGTTTTATTCTATTCTGTTTCCTGATATATATTCTACATTTATCTTTTGTTTCCCTCTCAACTACTACCCCTCCATCTCCCTGTTTCTATGTAAAACTTTTTCATTCTTAGCAATTAATCTCATAATTACTCATAATCTCATAGTTACTTACTAAATAATCTCCTTTTTGAATGGGGAGATGTCTATCTTGTCACACCATGTAATAAAAAAATTAGTGCCATGCAAATGAAACATAGATGGAGTGATCGGGGGCACTCTGCATCTTCAATTCAGATTTAATCTCTGGAACAGTGGTTGTCAAATTTTTTCAATAGTAAATATTTTAGGCTTTGCAATCCATACAAAGTGATTCAGTTGTTGCAGCACAAAATTAACCATAGGAGATATGTAAATGTGTGGGCATGACTATGTTCCAATAAAATTTTATTTACAAAATCAGACCGTGGGTTGTATTAGATTCATGGGCAGTATTTTCTTGACCCCTGCTCTCACCTGTTACTCCGTTGTAGACAGGAGGCCCTTATCAGTTAGTGATGAGGACAGCTAATGCAACTCCTAGGTACAGGTGAAGAGCAATATGATAGCTTGTTGCCAACTTTACTCTCCCAGGAGTGGATGGTGATAACTTGGCAGGGACTGTGCAGTTAATTGATTCTGATTATCCTACTGCCCATGTGACCGGTAGAATATGAAAAATTTATCACCCACTACTTCACATCCTCCCTGGACATTCCTGCTTCGTAGTAACAGTAATACACTTTTGGCAATAGTCAATTACACGTTTAAATCTTTGTTTATGGCATACTTTTACGGGCTAAGTTCTTCAGGCAAGCTTTTGGCATTCCTAAAAAATTTCTCTTTCAGAAAAGTTGGATCTTGAAAATTTTGAAATTAATTTGGCTTTCAAATTGTCTCATATACTAGGTTTTTACAAATCCACTCAGAAACTGCATTTATATCTTTTGGCTATATGCAGCAGCTATATAAGAAAGATATGCCTCTGACTCAGTAAATATAGGGACTTGGGGTAAAAGGCAAAAAACAGAAAAACAACCAAACGTGTAATAATGTAAAATACTTGTAGTTATTATACAATATTATTCTGTCATACTTCAGTTCATTTATTTGACAGACAAATTTAAACATTGAGAATGTGAGATTGGTAAGATAATGTCATTCTCAAAGTAGAGCTTATGGCCTATTGAAGAAGAGATATACATTTTCCCCCAAGACTTACGTGTTATTGTGGAAACTTCAATGTTAACTGCAACCCCACCCAATATTTTCCTATAGCCATCCCAGACAGGAGCAGGAGGTGGGAGAAACAAAGTGAGATAAGAGAATGTAAATTATTTTACTTGTGATAATATTAATGTACTATCACTTCTTTTTTTTTGTTTATAATAGAAAAGGAACTCTAAATGCATGCAAATACATATTTAGCATCACTTTTTAAGTTTTAAATTTTGTAAAGGTTGCCTAAGATTATTGCATTATAAATCTGTATATGTAGTTAAGTATATTTTAGGCATTTAGAATAGAAAGTTGCATTTAAATTTTGTTTCCATTAGACATTGATTTTTTTTTTTTTCATAAGAATGTGAACTTTGGGTAGTCTGACGGGAATTTTTAAACTAAACTATGCCAAAAGATATCCTATGTATGATTATTCATTGGATATGTAAAAAATATGCAACAGTAGCCAAAGATGTTATTTTTAATTTTTTTCCTGCAAAGACTAGAAATCTGTAGAAGAAATACAACAATTTTGAGATAATTAATTTGAGGGAGACTCATGAATAACACTGTCTTTTAAATTTTTTCTTCATGAAATGGTGGGTGATTTTACTGTAATAATATCTTTAAACTTCAATACATTCCTTACCTTTCTATTTGCATGGAAAAAAGCAAAAGGAGTAACAGACCAATGTCTATTGAGGAAACTAAGTTAAGAGTCATATAACTATGAGAAGTTACACAACTAAGTAGAAGAGCTATGGCATAACTCCAAGCTTGTCAGATTAAAACAAATGCTCTTATCCATGTATCAGTAAAGTTATTATGCAAACAGTTTATCATTAGATGATCCAAAAAATGTAGACCTTTAGATAATTCATGTCTCACAAATCACAATTTCTTATATGTCAGGTTGTTTTCTTCCAGCAAAAACTATTTGGAAAATTAGCTTATTTCAGTTTTTCAGTGGTTATATTTATTCATCTATTCAACTAATAATTACTGAGCTCTAGGGGGAAATAGTACAAATTAAACATACATAATCCCTAACTGCATGAAACTATTTCTGTATCCAACCCGTGTTGGCCTCTTCAAAATAGTCACCATGAGAAGTTTTTCAGTTATTCCAGAGATATGTCTACTATTCAGAATATTTTGAGAATGCTTCTCTTTCAGAATTTCCTTCACAGTCTTCCTGTTAATCTTCACCAGATCTTAATGAGTGTATTTTCTTAGAGTATATATTTTAATTTTGGAAACAATGAAACACATACAAACCTAAAAATGATGAATAGTTATATGGTTAAGTTAAAGAATTTTTCTTTTCATTGCATTACCCAGCACCCTGTCTTTTTCATTAAGATTATAAGATAAAGTATGACAGACTCTTTCTCTGACTTTTAATGTAAATCTAACAGCAGTTCCGTCAAAGAATTCCATTTTTTTTCTAGCAGTGAATGATAGAATTCTTGGGATATCATTTTTAAAGCTTCCTGATCCAATTTTGAGGAGAAGCTCTCATATGTTTAGTCACTTTTTAAAATAGACAACTTCATACTGGACACAATGGCTATTATCGAAAAGTCTACAAATAATAAATGTTGCAGAGGATGTGGAAAAAAAGGGAACCCTTGTACTCTGTTGGTGGGAATGTAAATTAGTGCAGCCACTGTAGAAAACAGTATTGACGTTCCTTAAAAAAACTAAAAATAGAGCTAACATATGATCCAGTAATTCTACTCCTGGGTATATATCCAGAAAAATGGAAAACTCTACTTTGACAAGATACATGAACCCAATGTTTAAAGCAGTACTATTTACAGTAGCCAAGACATGGAAGAAACCCAAGTGCCCATCAACAGACAATTGGCTTAAGAAGACGTGGTATACACACACACACACACACACACACACACACACACACACACACACACTATATTACTCAGCTATAAAAAGGAATGAAATATTGCCATTTGCAGCAACATGGATGGACCTAGAGAATATTATGCTTAGTGAAGTAAGCCAGACAGAGAAAGACAAACACCAAGTGATATGACTTATATGTGGAATCTGAAAAATAATACAAATGAATACAGAAGAGAAACAAACTCACAAACATAGAAAACAAACTTATGGTTACCAAAGGGGAGTCGGGGAGGGACAAATTAGGCATATGGGATTAACAAACTACTATACATAAAATAGATAAGCAATCAGGATTTACTGTATAGCACAGGGAATTACACCCAATATCTTATAATAACCCATAATGGAATATAATCTGCAAAAACAAAACAAAGCAAACAACTGTGCTGTACACCTAAAACTAAAACAATATTGTAAATCAGCTCTACTTCAATTAAAAAAAAGAATAGTCTCATTGGTTCATAGATATGCCTTGTGTACTTACAGCTCTACTTCAATTAAAAAAAAGAATAGTCTCATTGGTTCATAGATATGCCTTGTGTACTTACATCTCATCAAAGGAGATGAGATATAATGCAAACAGAAATGGGGAAAGGGGAAAATGCCAAGGTGATGGCAGTGTTGTTCTTGAGTTGTTTGAGAGAATGTACACACAAATATCACAAATTTTTACCACTTCCTGAATCTGTTTATGTTTTTCCTTATGTTTGTTGTGGCCCACTCCATTTCTGCTCAACTCTAAGTTCACTTGTATCCAACGTTCCTGGTCTCTCCTATTTTAAGGATGTTGGGTCATTTACATTGTGCAGCGTGGTGCAGTTATTTGGGATGTACCTTTCTCTACAGTAGATATAAGCTCGTTAAAAGCAGATATCGTATGTTTCATTAATGTTTGTGTCTGATGGGATTCAGGGTAGGTTGCCACAAGATGTGCCACTCCAGCATGCAGATTACTTTGAGCTGAAAAAATGAAAGCCCAAAAGACTCAGGAAGAAACTTTGAATTCCTCCCTTACTGCCTAAAAGAATTTAAGATAGGAGGCCTGTCCCAGGAAGGAGCTATCACCACTGATAACTATAGTCAAGTATTAGGTGTGGTAGACAGGAAGGACCCTAGCCAAGCCCATTTGATCGAAGTCCTCTCTGCGTCCTATTGTCTTTGGATGACCCGCAAACATTTGTTTACCAAACAACTCCTTTTATCTTCCTTTGAATTATTTTACTTCCCCTTAAAACCTCAGATCCCTACCTCCTTCTTAGTCCAGAATAATATATATATATATCTCACCTTGCCTTTGGAATTCTTCATATTTACGTGGATTTGCTGTATGAAAATAATAAACTTTTTTTCTCCTGTGAATCTGTCTTATGTCATTTTAATCACCAACCAAAAGAACTAAGAGGGGAAAGAGGTGAAATTTCCTCTCCCCCAATATATCCCTTAATGTCTTTTCCCATAATATCAAATGAATAAATAGATGAACATGCCAACAGATGAAATTCTGTATAAGACAAATTTACAGGGATGGCATGCAATTGTGTATATAATTCTATAAGCAATAAAATAAGGGATGTACTTTAGTCAGAGAGGGGAAAAAGGAAGAATTAAGAAAAAGGGTCTCAAAATTCTACTTACTTACAAATGAACCGAGTCAACATTATGCAGTGGGGTATATCTGAGATCAAAGTAGATTTTTGCAAGAAAGAAGAAGTTAGCTAAAAGAAAATGTGTGTGAAGCCCTTGTGTACTTTACAATTCTTATACTTCTGGAAATAATAAGCTCTGAAAGGTCAAGGACAGTCATATGTTTTACACTCTGTAGAAAGAGTTTGCATCTTAAAAATTAATAAGAAAGGGTCTTTGGTATTTTAAATATTTTTCCTTATTAAATATTATTGTTTTTCAACTTAAAATTTTACAGGTACCCACAGAATATTGGACATAGAGATCCAGGATCCATAAGACTTTATCACCTTGAATCAAAGATTCCTTTGATATCCTCCTCCATCTTTTATTCCTATCAACTAACATATTTTTAAAAAGGATTAACAAACTTACCAAAAGGGAATTAAAAAAAATACCACTGCCCGCACTTTCCAATGCCTAAGAATAGCAAGGTGGTAAAAAGAGAATTAGACGATGAGGTTATTGAGTCTGTCAAAGACCTTCTTTCCAATGAAGACTCAGCTGATGATGCCTTTAAGAAAAGTGAACTAATTGTTGACGTCCAAGAAGAGAAAGACACAGATGTTGAAGAAGGATCTGAAGTCGAAGATGAAAGACCAGCTTGGAACAGTAAACTACAATACATCCTGGCCCAGGTTGGATTTTCTGTAGGATTAGGGAACGTGTGGAGATTCCCATACCTCTGTCAGAAGAATGGGGGTGGTAAGTTTCTGTTTTCTGCTTTTTTTTTGAGTGATACATTGCTGAGCAAATTGCAGTTGATTATGTCAAATAGCCCCTGTTGTTGCTGTAGTTTCACTATTTTAGAAACTATGAATTCCACTGTAAAACTAGGGAGACACTTTTGCTGGAAGTAATTTCAGCTCTGAATTTCAGCTCTGTTTTCAGATTAGGTTTCCATAGGAGCAGATGGCTTGCTATGAACACTCAAGGATTGCTCAAGGTCATAAATTCTCAAATTCTTTCTGTGGATGCTATTAACATCTCTAAATTACTGACTTTTCTAACCAGTGTTCTATCCTTTGTGCCTATCAGTTATTCACTTTGGAGAAAAGTCCTCAAGTTTTTGATATGAGACGATATTGGTGAACAAGACAAGAGAGAATTTTCTGTCCACAATTTATTAACTCTGAATTTTAAGTTGTTTCCCTCTTCAAACAAGCAAAAATTTCATATAATTTAGAATGATTATAGTCTTCAAATGCTGACCAGAACTTTGTATATCCTAGTAGAAAGAATTTAACCAGATAATTAATATAATGCCAGATAGTCTTCATCCTCAGATATTAGCATCCTTACGATGATAATTACCATTCCTAATTTTAAACATATTATCTAGATCAACATGATATTTAGCTTTCTGTATTTGTGCATATAATTACCAGGTGTTATTTAGTGAAAATTATCTTAAAATCAAGAAAATAAACCCATATACAAGAGAGTACATTGTTCATGTAGGATACAAGCTCAATAGTACACCAAAGTCAAACTGAACATTAAGTTAACTAACATTTGGGTTATTAAATTAAAATAACTTTAATATTAAGCTTTAATTTCTTTACCATTACTATCTTTACCATATACATATATGGAAGCTGTTCAAACAAGTGTGATTAAACACTAAATATTCTGTAAGCAGCATTTCAGCACATAAAGGAAAGACTGAATATTTTGGTCTTTGATTCCAGTTTGTGATAGTTTTGCTGACTGGAAAAAAACATGGTTTTATTTTATTTTTGATGTAGTTACAACCTATATATCAGATGAAATAATAAAACCATTCATATATGAAATGGTTTCTTTTCAGTCACTAATAGATAAAAAGCTAAGGTGTCATGGTGACAAAATATGTTTAAGGTCTTGCTTAGTTAATTCAACCAGGGACAAAACTACGGGTTTGGGGAAAAGTAGCCTGTCTGACAAATCTGCCAGAGAGGTAAGAATCAGTACATAAAGTTGGTGATGCACTACCCATCACTCCACTGAAACAGCAAGCTCCTCTAGCTAGTCTTTAACATCACAGATGAATTATTTATTAAATCAGCTACAAGCAGCTATGTACTGCCCTGCTTTCTGTTTCTCACAAATCATCCCCATTTGCAAGACTGGCAAAAGATGAATTCTGATTTTCAGACCTTTCACCTTATGAGCCTAACTGGCAATACTATTAAGGAAGACCGCTATCTTGGCTGAAAACTCAGGTTGCTTTCCATTTAATACAGTATTTGTCTTGGTGGAGAGCTCTAAAGGATTTCATAGTAATCAGTTGTTAGCAAAAATGGCTCCTCCTCTTTACTTTCTTTCATATATAAAGAGAGTCAAGATGCCCTTCCTAGTATTGTTTCCCCTCTTCTAATTACAAATGCTAGAGAGTGACATTATAAAACACCAATGGGCTTTATCGTTTCAAGATGGCTGTTGGAGTTCAAAAGGCAGTACTCAGCGTGCAGTATGGCATTGAGCTGTCTAGGTATTTGACTGTTTAGTCAAACAGTCTCAGGTTACCTAAATCTTATTCATCATTTGAGGCACTTTATGAATAACAGAATAAAAAGTAATAGACCAATATAAGTTGATTTGTCTGAAGATATTACTGAAAGCACAATGGTTAAGCTTAATAAGTGTTATAATGTAGAAGCTACCAGCTCAAATTTTGAAGTCAGTTTGACTATAAAGCCTGGCTCTTTCCCACATTATCCAGGTGACCATTCACAGGTTAACTTATTTCTTCTGGCTGAATTCCCACACCTGTACAATGAGGAAAATACTGGTACTTGCCCCACTGGATTCTTGTGAGGAATAAATGAGTAACTACATGTAACATGGATAGAAATGTGCCTGGCAAATAGTAAATTCTCAGCTGTAGTTTAGCTATGACTATTTTTGTTATGGAGGCTCGTGTTAGAGAAATTTGAGTTAGAAGAAAAGGCCAGGTATCTAATAGTGTGTCATGAACACATAACAGAGGAAATGCTCCCAATGAGTCCAGTCTTAATTCATTCTCTCTTTTCCTCCTAGTCATTCACACACACATAAACCAATTCACACCCCAGGATTTGAGACGTGTTAAAATGCACTTTCGGTCCTTCAGGAAACATGTTCAGGTCATTAGTGCCTGAATGTTATTAATCATTTTAGAATTTGAATTTTGATAATTCTGTTTTATAATCTCATGCATCGATGCTTTACATTGCATACCTCTTTGTAGATCAACTCATGTCTCAAAGACTGAAAATCAGCTGTAAGAGAGTAGAGATTTTCTACCAACCACCATGTTAAGGGAAATTTTTTTTTTTTAATTCAATTTCTTTTTTTAAAAAACATTTATTTATTTATTTATTTGTCTGCGCTGGGGCACGCGGGATCTTTAGTTGTGGCATTCGATCTCTTAGTTGCGGCATATAGGATCTAGTTCCCTGGCCAGGGATCGAACCTGGGCCCCCTGCACTGGAAGCGTGGAGTCTTAGCCACTGGACCACCAGGGAAGTCCTGGGAAATTCTTGTACATCATAATTATTTCAGAGATACATAGATACTGAGATAAATGATTTGAAAATAAAATCATTAATATTTACTTCTTCAGCAGAATAGGTACCATAACAATTCGAATAGTTTCCAAAATCTATTCAATACCATTAAACACATTTTTTAAATGAGAAAATGTAATAAATGGCCTCCACTTTATAAAGGGAATTAGTACCATCGATTACATGACCCACTTGGCAGTATCTGGTTGGACAAAACTCCAGACAGGAAATTTGAATGTAGCAAGTCCATTTTAGAAGTCCTTTAATGAATAATTTGCATATGTATTCTCATGTAGAAATGAGTACAGGTTTCACATTTGACTTTATCAATTAACAGAGTCTAATATTAACATTGTCAAGCTGTTCAGTACATTTTAAAGTCACTAATCGTGTCTTAAATTGAAATTTAGCTGTAAAATAATATATTTTTTTTTCAAGTATGAAAACTTTACTACAAGGAAAATAGCACATATATTTTACAATAGCTATTAAATAGCTCAGTTTAGTCAGTCCTCCCTACCCCTTAACAGAATTGTGGAAAGCAAAAAATTACTTGTTTCCTGAAGTGAACTTTTTATATGACGTATATATATATATATATGGGAAAAAATGACATTTGTCTGTGGTAGAAGTTCTTTTTCCTTTTTTTTTTTCTCTTTCAGTCTAAGCAGCCATTTCTTCTTCCCTGTTGTTAGTTAGGAAGAGTCAGTTTTAATACCATAACATCTCACTCATTTTGATTTATCAGATTTGAAATGCATGATTTAGATGAGTTTGAATAAAATTTAATAAATGACTTCATTAACGTCGTATGAATAAGATTTCCAGGAGTTTGTGAAACCTATTTGAGAAAATAATTAATTTTAAGGAAGCAATTATTTTTACAAAAAATAAAGCTGGTTTACCATTTCAATAAAATGAAACTAAAACTATTCATTGGTATCCTTACTTTTTTCATAATTATTTTTTATCAGAAACTCTTTGTAGCAGTCAAATTCAAGTTTCAAATACCAGAAAGCTTAAAGTAATGAAATTGCATTTTCTTTAAAGTCCTTTGTAGTTATACTATATGGAAGTTTAAATATCATCTTTCGTGAGATAATCAGAATTAGTGTATTCTCTCCTGTGACTGTTGAAAATATAATCTATTTTATTTGTTCTTGTTTCTGTAGGTGCCTATCTTTTGCCATACTTAATACTGCTTCTGGTAATAGGTATTCCCCTTTTTTTCCTGGAACTTTCTGTGGGTCAAAGAATTCGGCGAGGAAGCATTGGTGTGTGGAATTACATAAGCCCTAAACTGGGAGGGATTGGATTTGCAAGTTGTGTAGTAAGTTTCCTGGTATGGTATATGCCTTATAATTTTTACAGGGTTTGTAATTATATAGTTTGAATTTAAATGAAACCTTTCAGTGTGTATTTCTACTCAACTCTTTAATCATGTTTTAAAAAAACACTACTGGAGCTTGCACTAATACACAAAACAAGCTGTAAATTTAAATGTAGTTCAATCTTGTTAACACATGTTCTTAAGGTCTATGAGAGTCATCGTTTTAGAAAAGATAATGCTTTTCAAATAAAAATAAAATAAGGAGGTTTTTTTAAAAGTATTAAATGGGTTTTATGCATTTCATCTCATTGTTTCAAAGGAAGGGGCATGAGAGGTTTAATATAATCACACTATTTTATTTTGCAGGTATGCTTTTTTGTGGCTCTCTACTACAATGTCATCATTGGCTGGAGTTTGTTTTATTTTTCTCAGTCTTTTCAGCAACCTCTACCTTGGGATCAGTGTCCTTTGGTGAAAAATGCTTCACACACTTGTAAGACATGTACCATGTAGTGTTTTTGTATCTAAAGATCATACAGTTGGTAAAGGCAGGAGCTTTCAAGATTCTTTTTTTTAAATAATGTGGAAAAATCTTTCAAAATTGTTACTATAACAAACTTTCCTTGACATACTCAGAAAGATAGATGTCTGGCATCATTTAATTTATCTAGCTCTTTCCAAGTAATTTTATTGTGCCCCATGATGTTAAGGGTAAACAATTATAAGCCTTCAATTGTAAATTTTGACAATATTTTATTCTGTATATCTTTATTGATGCCTTACAGTTTCATTAAAATAAAAAAGAGGACAAAAAGGGTTTAGATTGAAGGAATTGTTTTTATGTCTTGGGTTGTTTTTCTATGGTTTTCTTATCATTTATTTTTATATCCTAGAATATAAAGAACAATTCCCTAGCGCTGTCCAGTAAATATAGAATGCAACTCACATATGTAGTCTAAGATGTCCTAGTAGCCATATTTACAGAAAGTAAAAAGGGACAGGTGAAATATTTTATTTAATCCAATATATCCAAAATATTAACATTCCAACATATAATTAATATAAACATTAGTTATGTAATAATTTACACTGTTTTTCTCATACTAAGTCTCTAAAAGCCCCTTTGTACTTTATATTTACAGCACTAGTCACTCTAAACCAGCTCCATTTCAAAAGTCACACATGGCTAGAAGCTAGCATTTTTGACAGCTCTGCCCCCAGGAAGTCAATCAGATAATTCTGGGGGCAGAAGGGGCTATAAACCTGATACATTTTAATCACCTTGATAAAAATCTCACATATTCCTATTTTAGAAATGTGTAATAACAAATGTCAAAGAGGATTCATGTCTGTTGACTTTTTCACATTTTTGCACAGTTGAGGTTTCATTGTGGATTTAAATACTCCTGTAGAATAGTAGTACTTTTCTAGGAAAAGTTAAGAATTGATTTACAGGCTTACTGGGGGGGAAATGGCCTCATTATTCTTTATAGTCTGAAATGACTGTGTTACCTTTCTTTCTACAGTCGTAGAGCCAGAATGCGAAAAAAGTTCTGCCACTACCTATTATTGGTACAGAGAAGCACTGAATATTTCCAGTTCCATTTCTGAAAGTGGGGGCTTAAACTGGAAGATGACCGTCTGCTTGCTGGCTGCCTGGGTTGTGGTGTGCTTGGCTATGATCAAAGGCATTCAGTCTTCTGGAAAAGTTAGTATGTTAGAGCCCCTCCTGCTTCTGCTAATCACCTCATCACCATTCCTGGGAACTATCTCCCCCACCCACTATAAACCTGTGTGGGCAAACTGCAAGTAGCACTTTACTCTCTCGGCAGTTAATTAAAGATTGGTAAAAAGTAGTGCTTTAAAAAATGTATTTAAATCAAGGAAAGGACATAAATAAAGATATAAGTGTTTTATAATGAAATCTAAAGTTGTTTATAATCTTTCCCTATTTTATCACGATCTGTTTTGAGCTTTTTTGTCAATACTTAAAAGTCCTTTCTCGTTGCTGGTATTCAGCTGACCTTAATGTTTTTAGTTCTCTGATTAGTTCCAATCATGGAAATTGGGGAAAGTGGTAGAATAAAGAATTTGTTTATTTGTGTTATATCATTCATTTTTCTCTACTACAGGTGCTCTAGGGAAAAGTTGCATAAAAGATTTTAAAATAGTCTAGTGTGGAGTGTTTCTTAAAGATATGAACATTAGGTAGTTATGATATATCTCAACAAGGAATTCAGAGTAATATAAAAGACTAAAGGGCATGCCTGCCAGGGCAAATGGAAAATTTTATAAGGCTGTGCTTGAGAAAGACAGTAAGTGAATTCTAGATACCCCAGGAAGTCAATCAGATAATTTTTTAAAAGGATGCATTAGGAAAGTAATTGTTATTCACTATTTTCCTTCCATATTACATTTTTTTCCCATTATTATTGCCATTGTTTTAAAGCTCTCTACTTCTTTTGTTTGGACCATAGCAAGAATTAATTTTGGTTCATCTTCTCTCTGCCCTTTAACAACCCATCTCTACTGTTTTTTCTTTCCAAAGCATAGATCTGATCATATATCTTTCCAGGCTAACATATTGCCACTTACCATCATATACTAGTAAGAGTGGGAATAGTAGTAGTAGTAGCAGCAGCAGGAGTAGTGGTAATAAATGATGATGATGGAGATGATTCTGATAATGATGAGAACAAGAACAATAACAGAAGGCAAAATTTATTACCTGTTTACTTTGTTCTAGGCACTGTGATAAATGCTATATATACTTTATCTCAATTAAATCTTAAAAAAAAAGAAAACAAAAACCAACTCTAAGAAGTAATTGCTACTCTCAGACCTGCTTTACAGATAAAAGAACAAGTTTGAGAAAACAGGTAACTTGCCCAAAGAATCACAGTTAGTAAATGCTAGTACCTGGATCAAACCCAGCTCTGTCTAAATCTAAAGCCCATGTTATTTAATTGCAACACTATAACGTCTCTCACTGTGGTATATTTTTTCCCACAAAAAGTGAACTCTTTTAGGCGAAGTCTGTCTAATTCATCTTTGCTTCCTGTTATTTCATATTTAATTAGAAATGTTTGACAATTTTTTTAAACTTGTTAATCACAGCTGATTTTACATTTACCTTCCTGATGGAACTTCTATACCATTTTTCCTTTGTAGAAATGAATGTGGTAGATGACACCATATTCTGTGAATGTTAGTGTATTCTGTGATTAAGTAAGTTCAATTAATTGGTTCCACTTGGTGTGTCTTCTACTATGTCAGAGCCCCATTACAGTCAAGTTATAAATAAAGGACTAGATTCCTAAGCCAAATCTAACCACATTTATGTGCTGCCTAAGGTGATGTCATTTGATAGAATGAGAACCAACTATGGTCAGCCAAAGAAGTCCAAAAATCCCTCTGCTCAAGTCTTACCACCACATTTTATTTCTTCTTTGTCTGAGTATGTGTCTTATCATTTAAAGAACTATTCATCCTTTTCTTATCACAACATTGGGGATGTTTGTCTTATGTCGTGTAATATAACTTTATCTGGAAAAATTTAATACAATTTGTAGACTACATGTAGTTTATTATTTCAACAAGAAGGCTTCAGGGAGAGGGTAGCTTTTCAGCAGACTTTGAAGAAAAAATTTAGTAGGCACAGATGGGGAGAAAGCTGTAAGTAATATGAACAAAGTTATGAAAGTCTAAATTGTGACAATTCCTCATTCTGAGACAATGAGCTAAATATAATAAGAAATTTATTAGGAATAAATGTAAAGCTCTGTTTGCCTGCCAAACAAAAAAGCTTCCAAATAAACAATCACACAAATGCAGTATAGAGATATATGGTTTAAGGGTAAGGAAGTTTAAGGGTAGTATGTGAAAAAAAAACTTAGAGAATTTAGCAGCTGAAAGAAAAGTCAACTTGTGATATCCCTAGCCAAAACACACACACATACACACACACACACACACACACACACACACACACAAACAATGCTAATTTGAAACTGCATGAATTAAGACAGGAGTATGACAGTGTCATTCTCCTTTAGGTCAGGTAGGCACATGCCAGTTGAACCACACCTGTAATACTGGATTTTACTGAAATCTTTACTACTTTGTTATGGAAAAGAGCCATCTCAGCTTTGTGATCACAGTCTTCCAATAGTTGAATAAAAAGAGGAATAAGCCTTATTCTGTGTGGTCACAGAGAACAGGACCATGATCAAATATTTGGAATTATGCAGAGTGGCGGGAAGGTGGTAAATCTTCAAGGAAAGAAAGACCTTTCAGGAATCAAGCCTAGTAACAATGAAATCAGTTGCACAGTGGTAGAGAGCTCAGCACTACTGGAGGTGGTCCAACAGAGGTGGTATGGTTGCATGTCCCTTTGTTGGAGCCTCTATGCAAGGGATGCCTGCCTCCAGGGGAAAGATAGAAATGAGAAGCTCTAGGCTTTCTTCTAACTCTAATATTTTCTACTAGTACTACTTTGCCATTAGTACTACTACTGTGCTACGTAAGTACTCTGCATACATTAGCTTGTTTAATCTTTCTAGCAGCAAGATGATTTGCATGTTCTTATCCCCATTTTACTGCAAAGTTAAGCTTAGGGAAAATAAATAATTGGCCAGAATTAAACAACTGATAAGTGGCAGAGTTAGAACTAGGCTATGAAATCCTCAAAGAGAATGACTCTTTCTGAAGGTATGTTTAAAATAAACATTTTAATATGTAAGAGAGAAAAACAAGTAAATGATTTCATATATTTTCTTTTTTTTAATAGTTGAGTAAAATGAAAATATTTTCATGCAACATTTTGATTGATAAACTTATGTCTCTTACTGAATGTACTTACTGTGAAAGGCATGTCAGTTTTTAAGGCCCAGGGAGTCTTAAAATCAGCCAGAGAAACATATTTCATTGTTTTACTTCCAAGTTCTTAAGAATAATACTTTAGGGTCATTCATCTACTCACTGAACACATATTTATTGAGCACCTACTATGTGCCAGGCACTGATCTAGCTCAGGAGGTACGGTGGTGAACAAGGCAGACGAAATACCTGTCTTCATGGAATGTCCATTCTAGTGGCAGAGGCAGACAATAAACAAATCATAAAATAATGTCAGGTAGCAATGCAAAATATAACATAAGGAGAAAGTGTTTGGGGTAGCATTTTACATATAGTCAGGTAGAATTTAAACTATTTTCAATAATATTATTCAACTGACAATTTTATTATTATGAGACCCATATGATTAAATAAAATGAATTTGTGTTTAAAAGCACAACATGGATACCTCTGTAAAATGCTGACCTAAGACACATCTTTAAATCTCAGAATTTAATGATTAAATATTTGTCCTTTACCTGCTCACAGAAGAAAAAAATTCAGGTGTGAACACTACCTATTACTAATTAAGTTTTTAAGTGTTTAAAATCTTGACTGTTACTTTTCTCCATGTTGCATCCAACATGAAATTTTCCTGTTCTTTTTTGGATGAAGCTATCCTTATCTTATCAGAGTCTTATCACTGAAGCCAGATGAGTATTAAGAACTCAAATATGTGTTGAATTAATAAATGAAATTTGAAATGTCTCATCATATAATTAGTACCTAATTTTTAAAATACTGTAAAATAAAGATGAGGGGTTTTTGTTTGTTTTTTTTTTTTTAGGGAATGTGTACAGAAAGGAAAACTTCCTATGAATTCTCTCTTAATGTACAATATTTTTGAGTATCTAAGAATGTGCAAAGGTTAATAGGCCACCATCTTTATCCTCATGGAACCCGTAATTTAATGGGTGAGACAAATAATGACAGCAGAATAAATGCAGTAAGATGTACAAATAAAAAGTGTATGAGAGTATAGAGCATAGAGGCAGCCACTGAAATTAACCTGGAATTGGGGGAGGGCTTCACAAAGCAGGTAACTTTTGGGCTAGAGTTTGACAGTTGAAGAAGAGTTCACCAGAAACTTCAGAGAGAGGACATTGGAGGCATGGAAAACAGCATGTGCAAAGCCCAAAGTTTGCTGAGTAACCCCGTGTGACTTTTACATACAATTTGTGCAGCTTGTGGGAAATGAGGCTGGAAATGTAAGTTGACTGCAGGTATTGAAGTATCTACGGACACTGGTAAAATGACCGGCTGTTACTTAACAAACGGTGTGAAATATTTGAAGATTTTTATCAGTTCATTACACCATCAGATCCTTAGAAAGATCTTTCTGGTAGCAGTGTGGGTGATGAATTTCAGGGATGAAGAGGAGAGCTGGCAGGGAAAATCAAGAGGCAAAATGAGGAGGAAGCTAATAGTGAAAAGTGACACATCACTGAGGATGAAAACGAAGGGACAGATGAAATCTGGAGTCAATTGGACTTGTTGGTCAGTTGTTATGGGATGTGGGGAAGAGAACCATATTCAGGTGTGTTAGAGTTGTTTAGCCTGGGCAAATACACATACAGGAAGAATCATTTCTTCCTTTAGCTTCTAATTTGAAATTATATTAAAAATATACTGAGGGTACACTGTATTTATTGGAAAAAATCATAATCAAACTATCCAGATTATTTTAGTGTGCAGCCTTCATTTTCATTTTTAAAATAAATGCATTAATGGAAGTCCTTTAAGTCATTTATAAGGCAGCAAATTTGAGTTCTGTTAAAAAACAAAAAAAGCAATTGTGCAAAGGTGAATCCATGCTTCTGGTTAGCCCCAAGATTTGTGAAGAAGAATCATAAAAGGAATAGCTGTAATCAAGTGAGATCAAGGCTACTTGAATAGATATATAGTAGCCCCACAAATTTAAAGAATGCTAAAAGGAGGCAGAAAGAATGAAAAAAATGTACTCCATCTAAAAGCATTCTGATAAGAAGAAATCAAGAAATGTGGATGGATGGATGCAATTTAAAAATTATACCATTTTTATAAATAAAAATTTTAAAAATTATACCATTTTGAAATGATCAAAAAATTATATTTCTTTACAACTAATTAAAATATAATTATTTTTAGAAAAAATATGGGTTTCTAATTATGCTGAGATTTTATTTGTAATATTAATTTTTTTCTTAGAATGCTTAATATAATTATAAGGTGTACAGAACAGTAGAAGAGGGGCAAATTACTGTGTTGACTTACCTATTGTTTGTCTACAGTTACTATAGGATTCCATATCTCTAACCTGCCTGAGCCATCCTCTGCTATGGCAGTTTTTTTCTCCATTCTTCCTACCCTTCCTCCATTCCTTCCTCCTCAGATAAGTATTATATACGTACTATGTGTTAGGAACTCTGTTAGGTATTTGAGATTTGGTAGTGAACAGGAGAGAAGAAGTCCTTGCCCTCACAGAGCTTATATTCCAGTAGGGGAGATTGAAAATTAACAAATAAACAAGATAATTTCAACAGTGTTAAATGCTGTCAAGACAAAACAAAATAATATTGAAGGTTCATGGGGCATAGAGGAGGGCAGATGGAGGTATACTGGATGAGAAAAAGGCATGACCTTATTCTGGGCGTTCTAGGTAGTCTTGAGAAAATGAAGATAAGACGTAAAATAACAAAGAGGAGAGAGTCTCGGACAGATGAGGGAAATGAATACCTCAGACTGAGGGCACAGCCTGCTCTGGTCCTGAAGCTAAAGAGCTTGGTTTCCCTCGGGGCTGAAGCTCAGCTGGGGGAAGAGTGGTGGGGCAGGCAGGTAGGCAGCCTAGTCTAAGGCTTTGCAGGACAGAGGGAGAAATTCGCCTTTTACTCCAACTGCATTAGAGATCCCTGGAGTGGGTTAAGCAGGGAATGAGATAACCTGAGTGGTAGCTTGGAAACTAGAATATTACAAATAGTGCAGAACTACTTCTGGATGTTTGACTTTAGCAAATGGATGGGTGGTGGGAGATGGAGTTGGGTGGGGACAGCTTTGGGGGAAAATCGGGAAAGTTTTGGATACCACATGGAGATGTCAAGGAGGCAGTACATGTCTGGTTAGGACAACTGCTTTTCTATGATAAACATTTGCTTAACTTTAATGATGAAACTTCTGAAGTAGAACATAAAATCTCTACACTATTATTCAAGTTCTGTAGGAACTTTAACAGGACCACTCTCTACTCCAGAAGCTTTATAGAATTATAATGGAACTTTGCTTAATTAAAAACAAACAAAAAAAGGACTTTTTTTTTTGCTACCTCAAACAATAAAGTAGAAATTTGTTAATGAGTTAGTGTCCATTCATTTCTCTTAAATATTGCTTGTTTTGTGAACTGTAAGGAATCAACACTATTCAAATTACACCATACCTATGGGCTATTTAAAAGGGGTTTAAATAAGGAAAATTTTCTTATTTTTTGTTATATCTCAAATAGAACCTTAACTTTAACCTTAACCTTAACATTGAATCAAGGCTATTAAGCCACTCTGATATGATGGCTATGCAAGGTATTAAAAGTATTATTTATCATATTATAAAAAGTGCCACTTTCACGGTACAGAACAGAACACATAATCTTAACTATGAAAAAGAAAATAGTCGTTAGGATGTCTCACTTTTTTTAAATCTTTCTTACTTTGCAGATCATGTATTTTAGTTCTCTGTTCCCGTATGTGGTACTTATATGCTTCCTAATCAGAGCACTCCTTTTAAATGGTTCAATTGATGGCATCCGTCACATGTTTACCCCTGAGGTATGTACTGTATTTCTAGTTAAGGCTTATGATCACAAAAGCCTTATGTTTATTGTTAAAATGTTCCCACAGTTAGATTTAAGGGATAATTGTTCTAACCTATGTGCACTAGACTATTAAATTATAGCTGTTATGTTAACCAGCCTAGTAAAACCGGAGCTTTTGGACATCTATAATTATATCCATCTCTCTCCAATTTTAAAGGCCCCATTAGTGAGTTTCACTATTTAAACTTCAAAATTTCCTATTTTATAATAAATTAACTTCCCATTTTTACACTGGTATATTTTAGAACTTTTCAGTCTTTACTCTTCCTCCTCTATTTCAGTGGTTCTTAACCTTTTGACATGGACCCCTTTGAAAAAAACCTGATAATGGAATCTTCTTACCAGAGCAAATAATGAACATATTAATTTGCTTAGTGTCTCAGGAGGTTGACAGATCACCTAAAATCCATGGACCCATGTTAAGAACCCTATTGCCCTCTAAATCCTGTCTCAGAGAAATTCAAGGTTTCCTACTTTGTTTCGTTTTGCAGTTTTGTATTTTCTAGAATAGTACTTAACATTAGTGCGTTTGGGAAGTTCTGTAACTTTTATAAATGCGTATGCATTTTAGGAAAATTCTCATTAGGTTTCCTAAAAGGCTCGGAACTTAGACTCTGTTGTTTAACTTAGAGCTGACTTGATTAATCCTTGTGGACTTGTTATATTGATTTGACAGGAAAAATCAAGTTTGAGGTGTACATATATTTTGGTTATACACTGACATTACACTTCACATTAGTTTGCTAACTCTATCATAGGCAGACAACGAGTTATAAAAACACAATTTCAAAATTAGCTCAGAAATTGGAAGTTGTCTGAATGATGACTGTGCAGCCAAGCATGGTGCTGAGAGACGTGGGCAGAAGATTTTAGCCTCCTTGGAATTGTCACTCCTGGCAGCTGCCTTGATACTGTGTCACAGAGGCTGTGTTCTTTGTGTATCTGGTTCCAACGTGGTGTTCATTCTCGAGTAGCAAAAATGTTGACACTGTGATCTGGTTTTCTCGAATAGTTCTAAAGTTCTGTTTATCATTTAGAGTTGTTGGAACTCCTCAGTGAATAATTACTTCAGATTTATGAATTTCAGCTGCATTATAATTTAAATCAGCCTCAGATGGGCCATACTTAGTGGCCAAAGTATTTATATTTGCAATATCAAAAAAAAAAAAAAGTTCTCTGAGTTAAAAACAACTAGCTTTGTTGTGAATTCCTGGAATATCACCTTTCTCTGTGTTGGCAATTATTTGTGACATAATTCTAAATATTTAATTTAAATAGATACTTTAGACTCTAAATACTGTGATATGATGCTTTTACACGGTCCCCGTATTTAAAGCTGCAGCATTGTTAACATTTTAAACCAGAACTGGAGATAACTATTAAAATAGAGTTAATTATTTCTTCAGCTCACTTTTCATGGACTGTTGATAAGATTCTGTATTAGGCCACTGTAGGATGATAGTTAATATAATAACGATAAGAAGTCATCAATAACTTTTTAATTTACATTATTTATGTAAGGGAGAAAGTACCTAAGCACACGAAATATTCCCAGTGAATGGAGATTTAATTCCTGAATTGGAAATAATCAGAATGTCTTTATTACATAGGTGTTGTCTGCCATCTAGTGGGCAAAGTAGAGATAGACAGTTGAATGAGTGTATTTTACTAGATGGTCATCAACCGTAGAATGGTAATGTAGCAGCGATAGTCAGTAAACAGTATGCATATTTTAGTTAATTGAAAATAAATTATAAATATAATCATGATTATGTTTCATGATAACATTGCATAAATTTCAGTAATAATCACTAAAATTAATTGAACAACATATCCTAATGTTTGAGAGCGTACGCATTTTGAAATCTACCTGTGTTCATATGTCAGCTCTACCCCAGAAGTGCTGTGTAACCTGAGGCAGGTTACTTAACTCTTCTAAGATGCAGATAATATTAGCCACAATTTCACTGATTGTTGTGAATATTAAATGAGATCATCCATGTAAAGTGCTTATCATTCTGCCTGCCACTATAGTCCATATGTTAGCAATTATTGAGGACTTCGAGGGCAGCAGGCAATGTGATAAGTAGTACCTGTCTTGTTACTCTCATCTTTCAGTTGAGAAAGCTTGAACTCAGAGTGGACAGGCCACCTGCCCTAGGTTGCACTATTTTTAGATTATTAAATGGCAGAATCAGGATCTGAAAGTGTCTATGTAACTCATGTTCTTAACCACATTTGGCATTGTTCCCAATAAAGGCAATTTCACTGCAATGGTGAAAAGAGATAAAATACCAATTTAAACACTACTGCTACTGAAATCAGACTTAACTGTTTATTGAGGTCAGTGCCAGGTATGGCTAATATTAATAGTTCCATTTAAAAGGTCTGGTTATATACAGTGATAATTGTTTAAGAAGTGAAGCACAGTTACTTGAAATATATGTTCAGCACAGATTCCAAACTTTAGAACTTTGGATCTGAAAAGGTCTTAGTGATGATATGGTTGAATTTCTTCTGTTTTCAAAGAAAAGGCTTTCAGGAAACTACTCAATGAATGAATAATACCTATCTGAATATGCAAAGTACAAATAGTTCAGCTCTACCCAGCTTATAATTATTATCTGCTTTGGCTGTTAGACTTCAGAAAACACAAAACTTAGGGTATTTGTTAAATAATTATTTAACTTTTATGGCTAACTGATTTATTTTGCTTTGGAAAGAAAACAAAGATAATAAATAAGAATAACTGAAGATAGTTCATTTCTCTCCCAAATACTCCTTTGATGATTTGTCTTAAAGATATTTAAAAATTCCCATATACGTATTTTCTCCGTGTATTTAAGTAACATCTCCGTCTAAAGTTTCAATAGTCTGTAGCCTTTCTTATTCATATTCCTTGTATTATTCCTAAGTGAAAAATTTGTTCTTTCTACTTAAGAACAGACTATCCCCCTGTTTTAAATAATCTTTGGGTGCATAATGATATATTTAAACAATAGAACCAATTCCTTGTAGATTATTCTGAAATATTTTTTTGCAGCTGACTTATATTCTGTTTAATTTTAAACAGCTTGAAATAATGCTGGAGCCCAAGGTCTGGAGAGAAGCTGCAGCTCAGGTGTTCTTTGCCTTAGGTCTGGGATTTGGTGGCGTCATTGCCTTTTCAAGCTACAACAAGAGAGACAACAACTGCCACTTTGATGCCGTCCTGGTGTCCTTCATCAATTTTTTTACTTCTATCCTGGCAACATTGGTGGTGTTTGCAGTTCTGGGCTTCAAAGCAAATGTCATAAATGAGAAATGCATTGCAGAGTATGGTTGTTGATTTCCTTTAGCTTTTGATGGCATAATTATATTAAAAAATCTCCTTCCCAAACCCATGTGTTCACTAATGTTGTTTTCCTTTTCAGAAATTTGGAAATGGTCATCAAACTTGTGAAAATGGGCAACATTAGTCAAGATATTATTCCCCATCATATCAACTTTTCAGCTGTTACTGCGGAAGATTATCACTTAGTTTATGACATCATTCAAAAAGTGAAAGAAGAAGAGTTTCCTTCTCTTCAACTCAATTCCTGTCAAATTGAAGATGAGCTAAATAAAGTTAGTAGGCTATGTTTATGCGATAAAATAATTCTTATTAACTTAAAATATGCATTACCCAGAAGACTTCTTTTAGGAAAATGATCTTTAAAATACCTGTGGAAGATCATGCTGTTTCAAAATTCACATTCTTTATTTCAGAGAACATATTTTCTTAAATCAAAAATGTTTGTTTTACTTTGAAAAGCAGTTTCACTGATTAAGCCACAATAATTTAAAATATGGGTATAAATTAGGTGATTTTCATCCCAGAAAATGAAATTAGTCTGGTACCTTTCCGGGTATAATATTTAATACAAAACTTGAATTGCAATTATCATTTACATATGGTATGGTTGTTTGGACACATGAATGATATTTGCTCATCTTAATAATTGTGTTCAACAAGTCATGATTAAGTCCTTTTTCTAGCCACTGTCATACATTTTAATAAACACGACATAGGTGAACATGAATAAATAGCCTTGCATTAATTGTCACCCTCTCTTTACATTGGCAAAAAGGAAAATATAATGGAGAAATTGGCTGTTAATCACTTGCTTTAAGATAGCTAACTGTACTTGAGACTAAACATAAAGAATCACGTGCAGGAAATTATGGATGAAGCCATCATTAACATAAAAATCTCGAATTCTGGAAGGAAAGATTTAATTACTAACTTACTCTTAAAGTTCTTTTAAAATTTTGGTCTACCTGCTGTTTTTATGAGATAACACGATCACCTTGAATTTTATTTAGAGGCACAGTTTCTTAGGAGACAACATGGTATCAGCGTGTTTATCTCCAGTAACTCCCATGCATTATTCAGAGTTCTCCTGCCCTTTGCAACTGATGTATATATAGCCAGCACTTCATATTGCTCTGTATTAACGTGGCTGTTTTGTGTATCTTACAGGCTGTTCAGGGGACTGGCTTAGCTTTTATTGCCTTTACAGAAGCAATGACACATTTCCCTGCATCTCCCTTCTGGTCAGTGATGTTCTTCCTCATGCTGGTAAATCTAGGGCTTGGCAGCATGTTTGGAACCATTGAAGGGATCATCACACCCATTGTGGACACATTCAAAGTGAGGAAAGAAATTCTCACTGGTTAGTTTTTATGTATTTGACTTTTCATTGAACTGATGTGGCGGGCTGTTTTACCCTTGGTGAGAGATCGGAGATGGAAATAGGAAAAGTGTTTATTATTAATGTCTACTTATTAATAATACTAGTATTTGTTATTTAGGGCTTTATTTATATAATATGCAAATGACATATTTAATACAGATTCTATTAATTATTAGTGATCATTTATTCTATTACTCTTTATTAGTAATAATGTCATTATCATGAATTACTGGCGCTAGAACAAAGTCACAGAATGTTCATGTATAATTTTGTATTCAACTCAGATAATTATAAAAATAGTAGTTCAGGTCATTGGATTTTCCAAAAGTGCATAGCTGAAATTGATAAACCTAAACTGTGTTCTCATATAAAAGAGCAATTGTAGCCTGATAGAAGTTAATACATCTAGGTAGGAAAGACAATAACACAATTTATCAATATTGATGGGTGTTAAAAGTCCAATCTACAAGTAGTTATTAAAGTACTGGTTGTGTGTTGCATGGTCCTCACATTTGAGGGATATCAAGGATATAAGAGAAATTACAACAGAGATACAGAGATATAGGAGAGCCTCTCCTCTAAAAAGAATAGGACTGATAATTAAAATCAAGGTGTGTAGATAAGACTTGTACCATGTAATATACTGATAGCATGATAGGGACTTTACCTGTTCTATGAATTAAGACGCAGCAGAGGTCATCTAAATATATGAGGGAACTGTCAGCGAAAGGCATGGAAATTGAATTCGAAAGGGGAGGGGTCTTCTCAGGGGGTCAGAGGATAGTGTTCATAAACATAGCCAAGTAGAGACAAAGGAAGCAGCGGGGAAGCCAGCCAGACCAGAGTGCAGCAAGAGTGTTGGTAAGTGATGCAATAATTAATTGGAAAAAATACATAGATGATCTTAAATGCTGGGCAGTGGTACACAAGCTCCCCAAGGCTCTGTTTTTAGCTCTGAAAGATTTAGTAATAATTTATGTGTAAATAACTCTCAAATACATATATATCTTTATCACTCACCCTTCTGCTAAGTGTGTGTGTATAAAACAATTTCAGCAGTTTGTGAGATATTTACATCTAAATATCTTTGATTCAGCTGAACATAAATGAGAAATGTCTCTGTCTTTTCCTGAAAGGCAGTCTCTACTTCTGCAGTTTCTATTTATTTTAAGGCTATCAATACCCTGCCTGACATGCAGACTAAGTAACAGTCATCTTTGCTGCTTTCCTCGTCTTTGCCCCATATCCCAACCCTCCTGTGGTAAGAGGGTTTGCAAAATTAAAGGGAAAACAACAGTGTAGAGGGAGAAACACACATGTGAGTATTTGGTAACTCCCAGTGGAAGACCTTTAGGTCAGAGTAAAGAGGAATATACTCTCTACGCCTGTTACCTGTATTCTGGGATCATACTTCTACTTTGAGTCATGTTTTATATACTTAGATGAAATGTTCCCCCATCACCTTTGTCAGATGTTTTCATCTCCTCTGATAGGACAGTAGGACTTAGATAAGTGACTTACTCATTATCTGTTCCTCTCACATCGTTAGCAAAACTCTCAGTGTCTTTACCACCTGGAATACACTTTCTTCCTATCTACCTTATACTATAATGTAATTAGGAGAGAGTGAGAGTGACACAGGCTGTGGTTCAAATCCAAGCTCCGTTAGTTACTTGGATCCTGAGACTTTGAGTACAATTTGCTGTGACAAGCATTCAAATATTTCAATATGCATTAGACTCCAAGTGAATGCTACTTTTCCTTTTCTGCATGGTATGTTTATATATAATATTCACTTATGTACGATGTAACTCATACCACTAGCATAGCGCTTACAAGATGGAGGAAATGGCTTAATTTAACCCATACTTATTGAGATTTTTAGGGAACCCCCATCAGATGGAACCCCCAGGATGTCTTTTCTCCCCTTCTGAACTGCCCTTACCTGCTCCACTTCTTTCACTTTTACTCACCTCTGCTAAAAGCTGTTTGAGAAAGAGAACACAGTCATCTTTTATTTTTGAGGTCTTCTCTACCAACGTGCAAGAGAGAATAAAGAGTCTAACAAAAATATGGGAATATCATATGGATTCCAGAATTCTAACTTTCTATATTAAGGGTAGCTGGTTAGAAGTTTCTGCATCTTTCTTCAGTACTGCTGCAGAAACTCCTTTTAGATGGTTCTTCTTAGTTACCTGGAGAATCAGGTTGCCCAACCCTGTCACAGATGTATTCCCAACTAATCTGTTTGGGCACTATCAGGACAGAGCTATGGATTGCTGCTAAGGCAAGGTCTCATCAGATTTTTTTCAGTTATGCTTTAACAATAACCATATTTCAATCAGACAGAAAAATACATGTTATCATAGTCTTATTATAAGCTACACTAATCTCATTATTAATTTCAAAATTCAGTATTGCTTCCAAAACTATAAAACATTCTTAAAAGTAGAAATGACCCACAAACATTTGCTGCCTGGAAAGGTCACTTTGCTATTAATAATGAGAAGAAGGGCATGGAGACTTATACTTTTAATATATCCTCAGTTTTGCCTCATTTGTTATCTGTGTTTAGTAAACACGTTTCCACAGACTTGAGATGAGTTGAGTTACTGTCTTACAATGAATTCATATTAAATCTGGGACTAAATCCAGGTAACTAATTCCCAATATGTTATATTCCATGGTATCAGGAAAGGTATCCTATTTGTATCATTGACAACTTATAAAAGTGGAAACAAAATTATTGTTTGTGTATAATAACTTATAATGAAGTTTAAAAGACTTGACTCTGAGTAGGGCTTAATTTTCTTATTTATTCCTTTGGTCCAGTTATCTGTTGTCTTCTGGCATTTTGTATTGGCCTGATATTTGTGCAGCGCTCTGGGAATTACTTTGTTACAATGTTTGATGATTATTCTGCTACCCTGCCTCTGCTAATTGTAGTCATTTTGGAGAATATTGCTGTATCCTTTGTTTATGGCATAGATAAGTAAGTATATTCTCTCTTATGCATTCATTTTTCATCTCTCTCTTGGAAAGACCAATTGTTAATATATATCTCATTTAGAAGAGGAGGGAAGTGACTAGAGGGAAAAATTCCTCGCCACAAAAATCAAATCTTTTGCAGGCTCCTCTTCATTCGATAATTTTAATGAAGTCTATCCCCTTATTAGGTGATTAGATAGAATGGTGTTGATGGTAATGTAGTTTAGGATTTTGGAGCTTTGATTTAATTCTGGCTATCAGAGAGGAACTTCCAAGGTTTAGAGCATGTTGGCAAAGTTCCAAGAACCTCGTTAAGTTGTTTTCAGCTATTGTTACAGATAAGAAAATGCGGGCTTCGTGAGACACCAAGTGACTTGCTCGTCACACACCTGAACAGAGGCAGACCTGGGATTCACAGCCATTTTTGCTTAACTCTAAAGACTATACTTCTAATTACATTGCTAACCTGTTTTACAAGAGGAATTTTATTTTGTTATGCTGTAAAATGCCTTATTTTATCATGTTACACAATGTTTTATGTCGCAGGCCAATTTTGGGAAGTGGCATATATATATGATGCTCCAGGATATATATGCCATTTGCTGTACATAAACTTCTTATTTATGTGGAGTCATGACTTCATGAGATGCTTAAACCTTTGAATTATATACCTGATCGGTTTGAAAAGTATATATACTTGGTGTGAAATGAAGCATTAGAGTAGTCTCAGAATAAAAGAAGTTTCTGGAGGCCTTGTCCAATATTTTTTAAAGTTGTGGTCTTTAGTTAACATATATGGATTAACTAAAGGTAATAAGACCATCAAGCTTATTAGAGGTCTCTGTGAAGTAGGAATAAGTTAATTGAGGACCAGAGTCCTCTTAAACAACATAAAGAACTTTATTGGTATTGAGTGAGCTTTGCGACAAAACTTAAAGAACGTTTTTATTACTGGCAAAAGCTCCAGGCAAGGAAAGATAGGGGAACTTACATTTAATGATCATGTAGTATATAGCAATAGTAGTAATAGCTGTATGACACGCATTTAATGTTAGTCATTATAACAATCTGTGGTAACTAATATTACCCATATCCTAGATGGAAAATTGGCCCTACTTGTACAGGACACAGTATGTTAGTTGCAGAGCCAGGACTTTAATTTCAAAACCAGATATTTCTATACCAAGCTACCCCCAACTCCTAACCTGCACTGTGTTGGAATTTGACATTGTTATTGGACTGATCTATGGATCAATAAGATCATAATTTAGATTTCCATTTAGACAGTTCAACATTTACAATAGGCAGAGTAGTAAATATTTCTTTTTAGTAGTTCCTAAATAATAATCATTATAACAACAGGAAGAATAATACTACTAATAATACTTGCATCTATAAATTTCTGCTGTATGTGAGGTAGTGTGCTCTGCATATGTTGTCTATGAGTCTAACAATAATCCTCCAAGACGGGTATTATCTTTTTCGAAAATGCCAAAAATTAAGCTCAGAAGGACTAAGATATACATTAAAAGATGATGGAGCTATGATTCGCAACTAGGTCTGTTGGTTTCTAAAGCTCATATCTTGTCCTACGAGCAGAATTAGAATTCTCCTGTCTAAAATGCTCTCATTTATTTACTTTCCCCTCCTTTAAATGTCGTAGCAACCTTATATTCTTCCTGTTCACCTTCAACAGTGTCATGAGCTCAGCTCTTCTCTGTCTTCTGCCACATTTACCTACATTTCCAGACACAGAGTTGAGAGAAAGAAGGCTTTCAAAACCTAAACCTTTGAGACAGTAAATTCAAATGCAGAAAAAGAAATATTGGAGCATAGCAAGTTAGGGATTAGGAAGAAATATGAACGAGAGGAAACGAGAAGGAAGATCCTGTAAAGCTGAAAGTGATGGCTGTGTAGATTGTATTTTCCTGAGTCTCCTTTTAAAAATGAAAGAGAAAAAGAATGACTAGAAAGCAGAACTAAATACCCATAAACACGGGCAAGAAGATATTCCTGTGAACCCTCAAATACGAAAGGTTGGGGCAAACCACTGGCAGCCACAGGACCTGTGTGATATCACTTCCGTGTGGGAGATGGTAGAGGATATGCAGCTGGGCTTCTGACAGCTTTCCAGTCACCCCCAGGTCCTCCCTGCAATGTGTGGCAGGCTGATCGGAAGACAGTGAGCTAAACTGGGAGAAATTCTATAGGATCTTTGCCCACATTTTGCGGAGTGCAGAGGGACCAAAATACAGTAAGATCATCAGTGCTGGTCTCTAAAAACTCTTGAAATGAATAACCCAAAGTTCTCTTCCAAGATAAAGCTCTTCACTGAAGAAAAAGTGGTGGGAGCAAAACCTGAGTTGAGTAGGAGAGAGGTAGTAGGGTCCATGGAAAAGAAAGTCCAGGTCAGTATGAGGAGGAGAGCAGAGGTAAACAGAACTGAGAAATTCTGAGGCCACCTTTTTTGATTACTTTGCAAAAACAGAGAGGAAAGGCCCATCCCTCCCTCCTAAAACACACAGGAAAATTCATTTCACTTAACTGTGGCCAAATCTTAAGAAAAGTTTCTTTTTTTAAAAAAAAAAGAGTAAAATCTTTTTTTTAAAAAAAAGAGTAAAATCTCTGCAGACAACAAAAGCACACATGCAAAATAGATGGAAAACTAACAATACTTCAAAATGAGGTGAAATAAATGTTTAAAAATGATAGAAGCCACCAAAGAAGAGCAGAAATCAGTTATTTTAAAATTGAGAATTATAATAATTAGAGAAAAGGAAGATTTGAAAACAGAGGTGATAGAACTCAGGAAATAATTGTAAATAAAAGAAAAACACTTAAGAAATGAAGATCAAATTAAAAAGAAAACAAAAATGATAAGCACAGTGCCTAATTTCAGAAGAATTAGAAGCTAGAAAGGAGGGATGCTTTTGAAAATCAAGGAGAAATAACAAAGGATTTAAGAGAAATAAATAAACACAGTAGTTAAGCAAAGATGGTTCAGCATATGTACAATGAAGGCCTCTAAAAACAGTAGCCAGAACAAATGCTAAAAACTATAATTGAAGAAACTTGCCTGAAATAATTAATTTGAATGTTGAAAGGGCAAACAATATACTTGGAGAAATAGACATAAAGGCCAACACGAGGACATAGCCTAGCTAACATAGCCTTGTTACTACAAGACAAAGATAAAGGGCATCCAGGCAAAAATAATACAAAACAAAACACAGCAAAGAAGATTATTTATAAGGGAAAAATCTAACAGTTAACAAAATTTTTGTAACAATATTATGTAGTTAGACATATGTATGATTCTCAAGGAAAAAACATAAGCCACAGGTTTTAAATTCAGCTGAACTGACATTCAGGTATAGTGACCACAGACAAACAATTAGAAACATGCAAGAAATTAGGAAATATAGTTACTACGATCTCTTTTTGAAGAATCTACGAGAGAACTAGGTTTAGACAACCAAGAAGTCTGCAGAAACATTAATACAAGGGCTGGTGGGTGGGCAGTAAATATTTATCTCGAGATAAACATTAAGGGATGTAGACTAGTACGAAATGGCTACATGTTCCTGACAGTGTTAACATCATACAATTAAAAAGGGTGAATTTTACTTCAGGTAAAAAGTACCTCAGTAACCTGACTCTTAAAAAAAAGAACATGTTAAGTCTAATCATTACTAGGTCTAAGTGTTAATTCATGGGAAATAGGAGGATCAAATGCTCTTGTGAAGCAAAACTGTGGGAATGCAATCAGCCAAATACAGACTGTGGGACAAAGTGATCAGCTGATTCAACAAAAAATCAGAGGAAACGATGAAGACATGTACGAGGAACTTAGAGATGAAAAATGGTCTGAGAAACACATACATCAACTGCAATGTATGGACCTTCTTTCAGTTGAAAAAACAGACTACCGAAAGAAATGAGAGGTCAGATAATATAAACACCAATTGGATTGGATGATATAACATATGGCTAATTAAAAAAAAAAGAAACAAGGAAATTTTAATGTATTGCAAATATTGTGTTCATAGAGTGGAAATCATCAGTTGGAGGAGACTTTCCAGTAACTGACTTACAGGGACTTTCTCCAAATGAAAATTACAGTAAACTGGTTCCATTTTACTTTATAAATGTTCTTAATTTATAAGTCATCTTCCAATATGACTTTTAGACTCAGTGTAAAATGTCATAGGGTATCATGGTTAACCCCCATCAAACCATTGATATAATGCATATTTTAAAGGACATGTAATTTACCATATTTTAATATAGCTATATTAACTCGAGGAATAATTAAATTCCTTCGTTCTATTTAGGTTCATGGAAGACTTAAAGGATATGCTGGGCTTTGCTCCCAACAGATATTACTACTATATGTGGAAATATATTTCTCCTCTAATGCTATTATCACTGCTAATTGCTAGCATTGTGAATATGGGATTAAGTCCTCCTGGCTATAATGCATGGATTGAAGATAAGGTAAAATGCAAAATAAGGAAGGTAGATAAAAATATACATAAAATGTCATTTTAGAGGTTTTCGTTTTTTGCTTTTTTCACAGTATAGTTTGCGGTTAAATGAATGGTGTTGCTTTTATGTGAGGATCTTGAGATTTTTATGTTCTTTTGGCCCCAAATATGTATGATTTTTTTATATGTTGTGGACTTTATTAGTACATGAAAAGTACTGACTTGGTCCTCATTAAAGTAATTTTATTCATGTCACCATAGATGAACCAATTGGGCCTTTGACTTTAGAAAACATATTGATCAAACCACCAGAAATATTTTTTCCTGTATAAATTTACTAACTTATATCTGAGATACTCTAACAATGAAACTGTTCATTAGCCATGTATACATAATTTAAGTAAATACTGAAGTAAAGTTTTGCTATAACTGTTTTATATTAGCCACGACTATTTCAATTTCTGATGTCATGTTGCTGTAGCTATATAGTAATGCAATCTTAAAGTGCATATTAGCAGTTAGAAAATCAGAATGCTTATTTTTCAGATACCTCTGACCTTTACCCTATGGTCAGTAATTCAATACAATAACAACTAAATTCAAGACTATTCTAAACAAATAAGTCTGTTATCCCTTACCAAAACCCTTGGGGCCAGATGTAGTTCAAAATTTAATTTCAGATTTTAGAAAGATAATGTGGCACATGTAACAGGTAACTATCGCTTAGTAACATATGACCCCCAAACTTAATGACTGAAAGCAGTGATGATTTATTATTTCTTAGGGTTCTGTGGATGAGCTGGATGGTTCTTCTTTGGGTCTTGTGTGAGCTAACTCATACAGTTGATTAAACTTGGAGACCTGGGCTCTATGTGAGCTTTCATTCTTGGTTTCTTCCAGGCATTATGGACTCAGGGTAGCATTCTAAGACACAAAGGCAGAAACAGCAAGGCCTTTAAGGCTTTGCCCTGGAAGTTGCTTACTGTCACTTCCACAGCAATTCATTAGTCAAAATCATAAGACTAGACCAGATTCTTTTCTTATAAACCTGAGACAAATATATATTTTTTCATGTCCCTGCAGAGAAAAAGATTATTAATAATTATTTTTTGGCTTTAACAGGCATCAGAGGAATTTCTGAGCTACCCAACGTGGGGAATGGTTGTCTGTATCTCTCTGATGGTCCTGGCAATATTGCCTGTCCCAATTGTCTTCATCATTCGTCGCTGCAACCTTATAGACGATAGTTCTGGTAATTTAGCATCTGTGACCTATAAGAGAGGACGGGTTCTGAAGGAGCCTATAAACTTAGAGGGAGATGATGCAAGCCTCATTCATGGAAAGATATCAAGCGAGATGTCCTCTCCAAATTTTGGTAAAAATATTTATAGAAAACAGAGTGGATCACCAACTCTGGATACTGCTCCCAATGGACGATATGGAATAGGGTACTTGATGGCAGATATGCCAGATATGCCAGATATGCCAGAATCTGACTTGTAGCTGGGGGGCAAAAATCAGTGGGATTTTATCTGGTTCATTTTTGTCAATGAACATTGGCTCTACTAAGAGAAGCGATAGACTTCGCTTATCAGAGGGCGATCTCAGGTGCTCCATGGCTGTGATCTTTAATCCTAGCAGTGTATGTAAATTCAACATGAGCATTCCTTTGGATTCTCTGGTTTACATTTGCACAGAAAGAGCCACAGACACAGTGTACAATAACTGAGGTCCATGTTGGTCAGAATTTTCAAAAATACCTTTGGTGTTTTTTTCAAGGATTCCTATCTCTAAAAACCACAGGTGTTACCTCAGTTTCTAATAATTTCTGGATGTCATGGTATGGGCAACTCAAAAATGGTATACTTCAAAATTTATAAGTTTGCCTTCAGGGTAACCCCCAGGGTTACAATGACCAGTTCTGTAAGTTGGTGCCACTCAGCACACTTCCATGAACATATTGTGTAGATAGGCTGTACTTATTTTGGTAGCATTGATACCTTCTTAGGCAATTAGTTGAAGAAAACTGCAAAATATTTTCTTACGTAATAGCTGTATAGAGCAATAGTATCAAAGAATAAGAAGGCACTAATGCTGGGATGAAAGGTGAGGTTCTGAGGTGACTGGGGATCATGTGTGTGATGGCTGTATATTTTGTGTAAAATATATGTGTGAAAATGATCTAAGAATGAGTCACTCAGCACTCTCAAGAATTATGCAGATTTCGCATTTTTTTATGCGTGTGCCTAAAAACCTACTTGGTATTTATTGCGGTTTCAAGATTACTCATAGTATATTTGTAAAATATACTTGCAATGTATATAGATGTATATTAGTACTCTAAGTACTGATTTGAAAACTTGAAGCAAGATGGCATTTTATTTCATATCTTTCTGTTTTGCTTCTGTTTTCTGCAAATATAAATCCTTTTTTAAGTGACTGTTAAAATTGTATGGCATTACATTTTAAGCTACAAATAAACAAAGTTAAAAAATGATGTTTGTTTTTCTCACTGACTTTTCTTGTGCCACCTGAACTAGATTATCTTGCACTTCTGTCAGCACTTAGGCATTTCATAATAATTAATCGTCATATTCCAAGAGGGATTAATAAACTGATTAATAGAGTTACCACCACTTTAGAGACAAAGGAAAAAGATAGTATTATGGTTAAATGGTGTTCTAATGTAGTCCCAGAATTCTTGGAAAAATACTTATCGTCTCCCAGGAAACCGTGTGTACTGCTTGCTGGGTCAGTACTGTCTCTGAAGTGTAAAAAATTATGATTTCTATGAAACTGGTCTATATATGACATTGGATGAAGCAGAACTCCACTGAGTGCCACCTAGTTAAAAAGCTCTCATTTAACTGTCCTACCACTATATCGGCCACACTTTAAAAATAATGGTGGATAAAGCAGCACAATAGGAGAGGTAGTATACACTCTGTATCCATTGATTATTTTTGGCCAAATGTTCTTCATCTGCTATGGACGTTTAAACAGACTGCATCACAGCATTTAAAATATAATTCCACTAAAACTTTCAGGCTTTTTTTTTTTTGCATCTTCATTAATATTATATTTTGTAGTACTTTAAAGTTTAAGAATATTTTATAGATAGGCAATATATGCACATTATACAAACTCAAAAATTATCCCAATTCAGTGTAAATTAAATTTTCCTTTCAAAATTTCTCCTAGCCACCCATTTCCATGTATACACATTACATAATGACAGCATTTGGTATTCTCTCCTCAATCTTACTTATTTCGAGGAATAATTGATTTTGGACCATGTTTCACACGAAGGCACATAAATCTGCCTCTTTATTCCAGAAGTTGAGGTAATATAAATTTTGTTTATTTTTGCATTGAAGCAGTATTTTCTTCCATAAGCTACTCAATGTTAGAAAGTTTGTAGCAAATACTTACTTACTTTACCTGCCAGCTTTTAGCTTAACATGATAATACATTGCCAAATAGCACCATCCCTCTACACTCCCTCTCTTGCCATGAGGGCTGTTAATTTACAGTCTGGATACCTGCCTTGCACTAGGGAATAGGTCTTCTCCCTTCCATTCACAGAGTAATACGAAGAATACAGGAATTGTCTGAGATGGAAGAGAATCTGAACAGCTTCTAATGCGCCCATGTAGCAGATGAGGAAACTAAGGCCACAGAAGTGAAAGGGAATGAACAATCTTTCCTTTCTGCTTTTTTCAGTTAGTTCTTCAGCTGTTCATTCATTTATTCACCCATTCTTTCAGCATCTATTCACCAAGAATCTGCCTTATTCTTAGCACTTATCCCAGACACTACTGTAATTAAGGCGTAAACTATTCATCTTTTCCCAACTTTCTCACATTTGTCTGGGAGTGCCCTTACCTGCTTTTTTCCCAGGCAGTGTAGTATTTAATCAATAAACAGTAGTATGAAGTATCCTTCTCTATACTCCAAAATTTGAGGCTATTTGCTTTGTATTACTTTCCAGTATTTCTGTAAACTCTGGCCTAAACTTGCACCTAGACGTAACATAACCAAAGACTGTCTATCTTCAAGTGGAAAGCAGTCTGGGGAGTGTGACAGGAGGGCTAGTAAAGTGTTCAGAGTGGAATAAAAGGAAGAGGGAGAAAATGTACTCACTTTTAGGTATTAGAGTCATAATGAGGAAGTCTAATATCTTGGTGAAATGACATTTTAGGGTATATGTTATGAAAGTACATTTTCATTTCCATATGTTTGTGTTTATGTGCATTATTTTAAGAAGAAGTTATTTTTTTCATTGGCTCTTCAAATGGGTATGTGATTCCAGAATGTTTAAAATCAAGATATAGTGCTTCTTAACAATAATTATGAATTTGAGTCACTTGTAACCTTATTTCTAACTTAATGAATCTGAATCCTTTTAGGATTGGAAGCAGGACATGAGTATTTCTTTTAAAACTTATTCTAATATGCATTCTTGGTTAGAAACTATGAATATGAAGAAGATTAAGAGGAAATCAAGTAAAATATGAACTCTAATTGTCTTTAATCAAACAGAATAAAAACTAAAGTTCAGTATCTGTGATATCTAGGGAGGAAAATAATTTGGGTAGATAGATTTTGGAATTCATAATTTAAAAAAAATTCCTTAAAAAGTAAAATATCTTTAGCCCTTTGACATTTTTTCTGGTCACTGTGTTTTCTGAACACTTCCAAAAGAGATACATATCTATGTCAACTAAATATGAATAAAATCAATATCAATTATAGCCATTACATAGATTTTTCCATAAATTTTAGTTGTAGGTTTTTTGAGACAAAAAGTTTTGACAAAAAGGGAAAAACCTCTAGGTAAATATTGGAACTATTAAAAATAACATTTCCTCTACGCTATCCATTATTGAGTATAGAATATTTTTACCTTCATAAGTTGGGACTGATGTAAAATATTTCATATGTTATTTTGCCTCAAATGACTGACTGTAAAATGGCTAAAATTCTAGTTGTACTAATATAATTCTCATCTAAAACATTGCCTTAAGAATGTCTATCATGTGGTGATAAAAAGAGAAAAGGAACTGGGACAGTATCTTGTCCTAAATCCAAAGCCCTTTGGATTCTACTATTACTTTAAAACATCACAGTCATTCCCAGCACCACCATCAACACACACACACACACACACACACACCACCACCACCACCACAACAACAACAACAAAAAAACAAAAACACTTGATCTACATGAATAGCAAAAGAAACATGCCCTGTGGTGCCTATGCAATACTATATTTGGTGCCATGTAAGTAAAAGAAAACATGCCTTGTAGATTAATGATATCTCATCTGCTATTCCTTTTCTATTTATGAACTTTTCAGGGGATAGTCAACTGCATAGTAAGGAAGATAAAGGTTCTTTAGAAGAGATTGATATTTACATTTCTGAGAATATAATTTACTCAGGAAAAAGCCATTAAAAGAGTTGCAACAATAGTCATTTCACCGTTCTTTAAAGGAATGCTTATAAAAAGCAAACAAAGCAGAACACTATACAGCACTGTATTCCAATCTGAAAAGACTGAATAAACCTTGAAAATTTTCAAGCATGGTAGCAATGTGGCATTTACTTGATCTGGTCATCACTGGCATTTACCCACATTATTGATGAGGTCAGCAGAATTCAAAGATGCAGATGCCTGGCTTATATTCATTCCCCCAGAATACTCTCTGTCTCTTTTGTCAGGAATATGCCTGTTTTCCTTTTCATTTTAAAGTTTTGCTTGAATCTGAGTAAATATTAAAAGTACCAATAGGGGATCATTTGAGATCAGTTATATCAATATCTGGTAGGATTGAACAAACAAGATATTTTCTCTGAGCAAGAGGAGATCTGGATGGCCCAATCTCTCTGCTAAATAAATCAATTAGAAGTTTGTTTACTATTACTTTCTTTTTTTCTTTTATTTTTGTAAAATGTTTATTCTCTTAAATCAAATACATTCACAGAGTGTTAACACTTTAAACGTTTATCATTTCCACCAGCTGCAGCATTATCTAAGTAAACCAAAATAAGCACTTTTATCATAGATGTAGTCAGTGATTATTAATACTTTTTGTTTTTTTTAAAGGACCTAAACATCCCCCAAATTTCAGCACAGGTAGTTTCATTGTATGATTCATTTTCACTACATACTTTCTTTTTTCTTTTTCTAACTTTTGAATTTTATTTAATTTATTTTTTATACAGCAGGTCCTTATTAGTCATCAGTTTTAAACACATCAGTGTATACATGTCAATCCCAATCTCCCAATTCACCCCCCCCACCCCCCTACCGCTTTCCCCCCTTGGTGTCCATACCTTTGTTCTCTACATCTGTGTCTCAATTTCTGCCCTGCAAACGGGTTCATCTGTACCATTTTTCTAGGTTCCACATATATGCGTTAATATATGATATTTGTTTTTCTCTTTCTGACTTACTTCACTCTGTATGACAGTCTCTATGTGACTAGGGCACTTCCACTTATGGTCCTATAGCTTAGGGAAATTAAAATCAAAAAGACACAGCCACCGCAAAGTTTGGGACGGCTCTGTTTACAAGAACCTCGTTTACGGTACAAGTTCAATATCGCAGAAAGTGAAAAATGGATAAAGAAGTTGTGGTACTTACGTACAATGCAATATCACTCAGCAATGAAATCTATGTCATCAGGCCCGTAGCAGCATAATGAGTGGATTCAGGTACGATGATTCTAACTGAAATAAGTCACACAGAAAAAGAAACATCATAAGATATCACTAATACACGGAATGTAAACTTGGCTACACAGGAACTGAATTACAAAACAGAACAGGGTCTCAAATTTAGAAAACCAACTTATGCTTGCTTAAGGGGAAAGGTGAGTTGGGGTGCTACATAAAACCAGAGATTGAAATGAGCACAGATACCGTTCCATAAGCCAAATATGTAATAGACAAGAGCTACTCCTTGCTCAACGAAATGGACTCAACACCCCATATTAAATGCCTAAGAATATACCTGACTAGTAAGAATCTTAAAACCTATGGATTTATATGTCTCCGAAAGAGAATCAAGCGTGTGCACAGTGGCATAAACGCAGCAGTGATAGGATTGGTGAGGTTCGGTGAGCAAATGCAGACCCTTTGAAGTCATATTGCATGGTACCCATTCCATGGGTCTCAATTCTCCAGGTTTAAGGGATTCTTCCTTCAGCTAAAACATGCATGTGGAACCCAGAGTATGATCCACCGTGTGATCGGGAAACGTGTTCAAATGTGTCTCAGTTTTCGTCCCCTGGTACTCGACCCAATTTCGTTCCTTTTAATGGCTGAGTAATATTCCATTGTATATATGCACCACTTCTCCTTTATCCATTCATCTGTTGATGGGCATTTAGCTTGCTTCCATGACCTGGCTATTGTAAATAGTGCTGCAATGAACACTGGGGTGCATGTGTCTTTTTGAATTATGGTTTTCTCTGGGTATATGCCCAGTAGTGGGATTGCTGGATCATATGATAATTCTGTTTTTAGTTTTTTAAGGAACCTCCATACTGTTATCCATAGTGGCTGTATCAATTTACATTCCCACCAATAGTGCAAGAGGGTTCCCTTTTCTCCACACCCTCTCCAGCATTTGTTTTGATTTTCTGATGATGCCCATTCTAACTGGTGTGAGGTGACACCTCATTGTAGATTTGATTTGCATTTCTCTAATAATTAGTGATGTTGAGCAGCTTTTCATGTGCTTCTTGGCCATCTGTATGTCTTCTTTGGAGAAATGTCAGTTTAGGTCTTCTGCCCATTTTTAGATTGGATTGTTTCCTTTTATAATATTGAGCTGCATGAGCTGTTTATATATTTTGGAGATTAATCCTTTGTCCATTGGTTCATTTGCAAATATCTTCTCCCATTCTGAGGGTTGTCTTTTCATCTTGTTTATGGTTTCCTTTGCTGTGCAAAAGCTTTTAAGTTTCATTAGGTCCCATTTGTTTTTTTTGTGTTTATTTCCATTACTCTAGGAGGTGGATCAAAAAAGATCTTGCTGTGATTTATGTCAAAGAGTGTTCTTCCTATGTTTTCCTCTAAGAGATTTATGGTGTCTTTCCTTAGATTTAGGTCTCTAATCCATTTTCAGTTTATTTTTGTGTATGCTGTTAGGGAGTGATCTAATTTCATTCTTTTACATGTAGTTGTCCAGTTTTCTCAACCACTTATTAAAAAGACCATCTTTTCTCCATTGTATATCCTTGCCTCTTTTGTCATAGTTTATTGACCATAGGTGTGTGGGTTTATCTCCCGGCTTTCTATCTTGTTCCATTGATCTATGTTTGTTTTTGTGCCAGTACCATACTGTCTTGATTACTGTAGCTTTGTAGTATAGTCTGAAGTCAGGGAGTCTGATTCCTCCAGCTCCGTTTTTTTCCCTCAAGACTCCTTTGGCTATTTGGGGTCTTTTGTGTCTCCATACAAATTTTAAGATTTTTTGTTCTAGTTCTGTAGAAAATGCCATTGGTAATTTGATAGGGATTGCATTGATTCTGTAGATTGCTTTGGGTAGTATAGTCATTTTCACAATATTGATTCTTCCAATCCAAGTACATGGTATATCTCTCCATCTGTTGGTATCATCTTTAACTTTTTTCATCAGTGTCTTATAGTTTTCTGCATACAGGTCTTTTGTCTCCCTAGGTAGGTTTATTCCTAGGTATTTTATTCTTTTTGTTGCAATGGTAAATGGGAGTGTTTCCTTAATTTCTCTTTCAGGTTTTTTGTTGTTGGTGTATAGAAATGCGAGAGATTTCTGTGCATTAGTTTTGTATCCTGCAACTTTACCACATTCATTGATTAGCTCTAGTAGTTTTCTGGTGGCATCTTTAGGATTCTCTTTGTATAGTATCATGTCATTTGCAAACAGTGACAGTTTTACATCTTCTTTTCCAATTTGTATTCCTTTTATTTCTTTTTCTTCTCTGACTGCCGTGGCTAGGGCTTCCAAAACTATGTTGAATAATAGTGGTGAGAGTGGACATCCTTGTCTTGTTCCTGATCTTAGAGGAAATGCTTTCAGTTTTTCACCATTGAGAATGATGTTGGCTGTGGGTTTGTCATATATGGCCTTTATTATGTTGAGGTAGGTTCCCTCTATGCCCACTTTCTGGAGAGTTTTTATCATAAATGGGTGTTGAATTTTGTCAAAAGCTTTTTCTGCATCTATTGAGATGATCATATGGTTTTTATTCTTCAATTTGTTAATATGTTTTATCACATTGATTGATTTACATATATTGAAGAATCCTTGCATCCCTGGGATAAATCCCAGTTGATCATGGTGTATGATCCTTTTAATGTGTTGTTGGATTCTGTTTGCTAGTATTTTGTTGAGGATTTTTGCATCTATATTCATCAGTGATATTGGTCGGTAGTTTTCTTTTTTAGCAGTGTTCTTTGTCTGGTTTTGGTAACAGGGTGATGGTGGCCTCATTGAATGAGTTTGGGAGTGTTCCTTCCTCTGCAATTTTTTGGAAGAGTTTGAGAAGAATGGGTGTTAACTCTTCTCTAAATGTTTGATAGAATTCACCTGTGAAGCTATCTGGTCCTGGACTTTTGTTTGTTGTAAGATTTTTCATCACAGTTTCAATTTCATTACTTGTGATTGGTCTGTTCATATTTTCCATTTCTTCCTGGTTCAGTCTCGGAAGGTTATAACTTTCTAAGAATTTGTCATTTCTTCCAGGTTGTCCATTTTATTGGCATAGAGTTGCTTGTTGTAGTCTTTTAGGATGCTTTGTATTTCTGTGGTATCTGTTTTAACTTCTCCTTTTTCATTTCTAAATTTATTGATTTGAGTCCTCTCCCTCTTTTTCTTGATGAGTCTGGCTAATGGCTTATCAATTATTGTTTATCTTCTCAAAGAACCAGCTTTTAGTTTTATTGAGATTTGCTATTGTTTTCTTTGTTTCTATTTCATTTATTTCTGCTCTGATCTTTATGATTTCTTTCCTTCTGCTAACTTTGGGTTTTGTTTTTTCTTCTTTCACTAGTTCCTTTAGGTGTAAGGCTAGATTGTTTATTTGAGATTTGTGTTGTTTCTTGAGGTAGGCTTGTATAGCTATAAACTTCCCTCTTAGAACTGCTTTTGCTGAATCCCAGAGGTTTTGGATCATTGTGTTTTCACTGTCATTTGTCTCCAGGTATTTTTTGATTTCCTCTTTGATTTCTTCAGTGATCTCTTGGTTATTTAGTAATGTACTGTTTAGCCTCCATGTGTTTGTGTTTTTTACGTTGTTTTCCCTGTAATTCATTTCTAATCTCATAGCGTTGTGGTCAGAAAAGATGCTTGATATGATTTCAATTTTCTTAAATTTACTAAGGCTTGATTTGTGACCCAAGATGTGATCTCTCCTGGAGAATGTTGCATGTGCACTTGACAAGAAAGTGTAATCTGCTGTTTTTGGATGGAATGTCCTATAAATATCAATTAAATCTATCTGGTCTATTGTGTCATTTAAAGCTTCTGATCCTTATTTATTTTCATTTTGGATGATCTGTCCATTGGTGTAAGTGAGGTGTTAAAGTACCCCAGTATTTTTGTGTTACTGACGATTTCCTCTTTTATAGCGGTTAGCAGTTGCCTTATGCATTGAGGTGCTCCTATGTTGGATGCATATATATTTATAATTGCTATATCTTCTTCTTGGATTGATCCCTTGATCATTATTTAGTGTCCTTCCTTGTCTCTTGTAACATTTTTTATTTTAAAGTCTATTTTATCTGATATGAGTATTGCTACTCCAGCTTTCTTTTGACTTCCATTTGCATGGGATATCTTTTTCCATCCCCTCACTTTCAGTCTGTATGTGTCCCTAGATCTGAAGTGGGTCTCTTGTAGACAGCATATATATGGATCTTGTTTTTGTACCCATTCAGCAAGCTTGTGTCTTTTGGTTGGAGCATTTAATCCATTCACTTTAAGGTAATTATTGATATGTATGTTCCTATGACCATTTTCTTAATTGTTTTGGCTTTGTTTTTGTAGGTCTTTTCTTCTCTTGTGCTTCCCACTTAGAGAAGTTCCTTTATCATTTGTTGTAGAGCTGGTTTGGTGGTGCTGAATTCTCTTAGCTTTTTCTTGTCTGTAAAGCTTCTGATTTCTCTGTCCAATCTGAATGAGATCCTTGCCAGTTAGAGTAATCTTGGTTGTAGGTTCTTCCCTTTCATCACTTTAAGCATATCACGCCACTCCCTTCTGGCTTGTAGGGTTTCTGCTGAGAAATCAGCTGTTAACCTTACAGGAGTTCCCTTGTATGTTGTCATTTTTCCCTTGCTGCTTTTCTTTGTCTTTAATTTTTGCCAATTTGATTACTATGTGTCTCAGTGTGTTTCTCCTTGGTTTTATTCTGTATGGGACTCGCTGAGCTTTCTGGACTTGGGTGGCTATTTCCTTTCCCATGTTAGGGAAGTTTCGACTATAATCTCTTCAAATATTTTCTCTGGTCCTTTCTCTCTCTCTTCTCCTTCTGGGACCCCTATAATGCGAATGTTGTTGCATTTAATGTTGTCCCAGAGGTCTCTTAGTCTGTCTTCATTTCTTTTTATTCTTTTTTCTTTATTCTGTTCTGCAGCAGTGAATTCCACCATTCTGTCTTCCAGGTCACTTATCCGTCCTTCTGCATCAGTTATTCTGGTATTGATTCCTTCTAGTGTAGTTTTCATTTCAATTATTGTATTGTTCATCTCTGTTTGTTTGTTCTTTAATTCTTCTAGGTCTTTGTTAAACATTTCTTGCATCTTCTCGATCTTTGCCTCTATTCTTTTTCCAAGATCCTGGATCATCTTAACTATCATTATTCTGAATTCTTTTTCTGGAAGGTTTCCTATCTCCACTTCATTTAGTTGTTTTTCTTGGGTTTTATCTTGTCCTTCATCTGGTACATAGCCCTCTGTCTTTTTATCTTGTGTATCTTTCTGTGAATGTGGTTTTTGTTCCATAGGCTCTAGGATTGTAATTCGTCTTGCTTCTGCTGTTTGCCCTCTGGTGGATGAGGCTATCTTAGAGGTTTGTGCAAGTTTCCTGATGGGAGGGACTGGTGGTGGGTAGAGCTGACTTTCTCTGGTGGGCAGTGCTCAGTAAAACTTTAATCTGCTTGGCTGGTGATGGGTGGGGCTGTGTTCCCTCCCTGTTGCTTGTTTGGCCTGAGGCAACCCAACACTGGAGCCTACATGGGCTCTTTTGTGGGGCTAATGGCCGACTCTGGGAGGGCTCAGGCCAAGGAGTACTTCCCAGAACTTCTGCTGCCAGCGTCCTTGTCCCCAGGGTGAGCCACAGCCACCCCCCACATCTGCAGGAGACCCACTAAGACTAGCAGGTAGGTCTGGTTCAGTCTCCCCTGGGGTCACTGCTCCTTCCCCTGGGTCCTGATGCTCACACTACTTTTTGTGTGCCCTCCAAGAGTGGAGTTTCAATTTCCCCCAGTCCTGTCGAAGTCCTGCAATGAAATCCCACTAGACTTCAAAGTCTGATTCTCTAGGAATTCCTCCTCCCATTGCCGGACCCCCAGGTTGGGAAGCATGACGTGGGACTCAGAACCTTCACTCCAGTGGGTGGACTTCTGTGGTGTAAGTGTTCTCTAGTCTGTGAGTCACCACCCACCAGTTATAGGATTTCATTTTACTGTGATTGCACCCCTCCTACTGTCTCATTGTGACTTCTCCTTTGTCTTTGGATGTGCGGTATGTTTTTCGGTGAGCTCTAGTGTCTTCCTGTCAATGATTGTCAGGCAGCTGGTTGTGATTCTGGTGTTCTCGCAAGAGGGAGTGACAGCTTGTCCTTCTACTCTGCCATCTTGGTTCTTAATCCCACTTAATACACTTTTAAGTAGAATTATGTTTATTCAGCCCTTTTATAAACAATCCTATGAGATTTAATCATCCCAATCCTTTTTTCTGAGTTACTGTATGAAGTACTGCAATGTTGATGTAGACAACTAAACGAACAACCAACCAGCCATTCTAAATAGAAACGGCTATTCCCCATTTCTTTAGCCAAGTGAGGTCACTGATAAACTGGTTCTAGGACTTAGATTCAGTAGAATAAATCTACTTATTTACATAGTATACACTGTAGTATCATTATATGAAATTTACTATTTTATTTTTACTTTTCAACTCATAATCATAGCTCATATCCACTAAACAGAGAGCATTTTCTCATCCAAAAGTTTTTCATTTTTATTTTTTTGCCACTCTTCATAAAATATTTATATTCAAACAAATCCCAACCCCAACAAGTACATTAAGCTACCTTCCTGTTGAATTTTACAGCTGAATTTCAATAGCAGAAACAACACACCCTTTTTGTCATCACTTTGTGGTGTTCTTTCAGAACACCTTTCTGTGTTCTTTTAAAAATACAGTAGTCCATATCTTACACTTGAATTTTTCAAAGTTTTTAATTTTTCACATTTCCAACTTTTTCAAATAAGGCTTTTAAAACTGGTTCTCTATTTTCAGGCAGATGAGTGAGCATAACCTCTAGAATGGGGGTGATAGATAGAAGCATCATTTTTTGGTGTTCTTATTACAAAACTAAACTTTATAATGCATATAGTGATGACAAGCACTAGTTCAGAGATTTTGCCTTGATTTTGCCATGATTAAATGAAAAAGTACCTGAACTTTCACAAGTAGTTTGTTTCACAGGAATTCAATAGTTGTGTATGATTAAGGCATACGTATTTCTTTACTATGACCAAATAATTTCAGGTAATGTCAAGGACATTAAGAATGCTTTTGGGATAGAGAGAAAATATTTTTGTCATTAAATGATCCTATTTCTGAATGAAAATGATGACGATAATTATTTAACAATAGTCTGAATAAAATTCTAAATCTCTGTCTTTACATCATCATCCTAGTCATCAGAAAGGAAAGTAATTTATATGTGAATGAGTTTGTGTCTTTTAACAGAAAAAAAAAAAAGCATTGCCTGTGTAATATCATTAAAGAAAGCAAAACAATTCTGGTCTGTTCAGAAAAAAATAGGGAGATGTTTCTGGTGAAAGAGCATACTTGTGTGCACTAGACAGAGGAGTGGACTGTGGGACCTTGTGTTCCTTTCCCAGGTTGTGATATCCTTCACTGATCAGCCAGGCATGGCAGCCTCACCTGCTCTTATTGATTACCTCTCAAGGCTGACTTGGAACCTTGTGCTGTCCAGGTTTCAGATTTGTCTCATTGATTTCACACAAAGGAAATACTAGGAACTCTCACCTTAGAATGTAGCCCTAACAGCATCTTAAAGAGCACAAAGGAACTAATTGGGAGAGGGTCATTGCTTAGCATAAACTATGGAAATTTTAGAAGAGTAGCTTTCAGGGACTTCCCTGGTGGTCCAGTGGTTGAGACTCTGTGCTTGCAGTACAGGGGGTGAGGGTTTGATCCCTGGTTGGGGAACTAAGATGCCACATGACTCACAGTGTGGCCAAAAAGATTAATTAATTAATTAATTAATTTAAAAAAAAAAAAGAAAAGTAGTTTCCGCACATTATTCATGTTTTAAGAAGCACAGTATGTTTTAGGATTTGAAAATCTGGAGACTCGGCTACTGAAAATTAGAGTCCAAACTTTTGAAACAGTGAAATGTAATCATTTCTGTTAAGAGCTCCAATACTGAGGTCTGGGCAGCTAGGTATAGAGAATTTATCTATTTCATCCCTGCTCTTTATTAACACCCTTTAAGCTAGGTGTTTATAAATTTTACCTGGGTAGCCTTAAGCTTTACCTCAACCAGGTTCTCTCAGCTCTTTCCTCCCTCCTTGCCCATTTCTGGCTGCAGTGTTCTGCTCTTTTCTGTGCTTTTCTCCTTAATTCATATCCATTAGTCAAGGAATGAATGACTAGTAGGAGTTTTAGGCTTTAGCTCCACTCTCTGTGGCAGCCACCATTTAATAGAGAGTGCAGCTTTAAATCCATTCCACCCTTAATCCACCCTTAATGGCAATTTCTAGGTTTTTTTCAGGTTTTTACTTACTCCACCCTCCTTTCTATTCAACTAAAGCAGCACCACTTTTTTCCGTTTTTAGGTTGGGTAACATTTTACTAAAAAATGAATTCTAAGTTTATAAGAACCTATATGCAAATATTCTCTTTGATATATATAAAAGAAGACTTTGGTCCTGGAATTGGATTTAATTTTTTCTTCATATGAGCTCTACCGCTTAATACTATGTGACTCTAGATAATTTATCAAGCCAATCTGAGCTCAGTTTCCTTATCTGTAAAGTGAGATTAATAACAGTACCTACCATATAGAGGTATTATGAGAATTAAAGAAGATAATGAGATAAAATGCTCAGCACAGTTGCTGGCCCATATTAAGTGGACATTATATTCAGGCATTTTCCAGAAGCTGAAGATGATTCTTTACCAGCTTGAGGCTTTCCAGAACCCACAAAAATCAAGACACATATAAGTACTTCCTATATTTCCTGTGTGTAAGACTGGCCCTGAGATGCCAAGACAAATTACGTTTCTTGATTTAGAAATGGCCAAGACATTATATACTTCTGTTCTATTCCACATATATTTACCAAACTTATGCCTCTTGTAGATTACAGCCAAATACAAGATACAACCAATGAATGCAGGGCTGAATATAGACAATGTAGCCCAAAAGTCAAGAGTCAGGGACTGAGGGAAGAAATGGGAACTAAGAAGCAAAGGAAAGAATGAAGCCTGAGGGACCAGAAATTTGACTGTGAACAGGGATACCCAAATCTCCTTCATATGGGGGTAGCAATGGTTTGTTGTATTGCCTTAGAAGAACCAGATCAGTGCAGACCCTTCTTGCCCTCTATAAGCATAATATAGTCAGATGGCAGGTACATATATGCAAAGCAAGATGGACAGTGTATAGTGACAAACTCGGATCCTTCAAGTTAAACGTATTTGAGAATCTAGAGAGCAGGAGGGAATGTTGGAAACTGGGCTCCTCGTCTAAATTCATTCAAAATGATTGTTTAAAAAATTAAGAAACATATGTTCTAATGAAATAACACATTCTAATGAAATAACACATTCTAAGAGCCAGATTCTGCTAACAGGTCTGCTACCACATCCACATGCAATAACTCATTTGTTCTTACTACCATCATGGCATCCATATAAAATCTTGGGAATCACCTGCCCAGGGAGTATTTCTTCATGCACTATTATCTTGGCGGGTGAATGAGAAGACACTACACTTAACTTAGGAAACTTCTTGGGTGCTTAGACAATTGCATTTACGTAAAGACATACCCATATAGAAAATTTAGAGAGAGGAAAATATGGAAAAATATCTTGCCAAATATAATGATGGCCTTTTCTCATGAGCCAACTGCCTATCACTTGGTGGATTCTGTAGTGCTCTGTAGTGACCCCCATATGAAGGCCTAAGGGCAGAACTAAGTAGGACTCCCCTAACAAAGTACCACAGACTGGGTGGCTTAAAACCTCAGAAATCTATTCTCCCACAGTTCTGAAAGCTACAAGTCTGAAATCAAGCCATGCTCGCTCTGAAGGTTCTAGAGGAGTGTCTTTTCCATGCCTTTTTGTTAGTTCCAGTGGTGCTGGGCAAAGATGCCTCACTCCAATCTCTGCCTTCATGGTCACATGGTGTTCTCTCTTCACCTGTCTGTGTCTCTTCTTTTTTTCTTTTTTTTTTTTTTTGCGGTACGTGGGCCTCTCACTGTTGTGGCCTCTCCCGTTGCAGAGCACAGTCTCCGGACACGCAGGCTCAGCGGCCATGGCTCACGGGCCTACCCGCTCCGCGGCATGTGGGATCTTCCCGGACCGGGGCACGAACCCGTGTCCCCTGCATCGGCAGGCAGACTCTCAACCACTGCGCCACCAGGGAAGCCCCTCTTTTTTTTTTTTTATAAGGACAGCAGTCTTATTGGATTAGAGCCCACCTTGGTCCAATATGATCTCATCTTAACTTAATTTGATCTGCAGAAGCCCTATTTCTAGAAGATGTCACATTCACAGGTGCCAGGCGTCAGGACTTCAACATACACTTTTGGAGAACACACTTCAGCCCACAACGAAGGAGGCTGAAGCTGTGTTCATTTATGTTCGGCTTCCCTGGTGAATATAAATCTAATGCTGCTGAGAGTAATAACAAAGTATAGACTTCACTACTTTCCTTCATTTCTAGAGAAAAAGGCAGATAAGTAGAGCACTTAAAAGCATAATTCTGCTCTGATTATTCTCTTAAAAATCTGTCTAAGGCTCTGCATTTCCCTCAGGATAAAGTTCAGACTGCTCACGATGGCAGAGAGACCTGGTTTTCTGCAATACGTCTCTGCCTCGCCTCTGGTTCATCTCTTTCCTGGCACGTTCTACACCCCAGCCACATGTAACTGATGTATTTATACTTCAAATGTTCTGAATCCCTCCTAATCCATTTCTTTCCACACACCATTCTATGTATCTGGATTGCTCTCCATCCCTCCCCATTTTCCTCTTTATCTTTGGCTAGAATCAACATATCTTTCATTTCTCAGTTTAGAAGGTATTTTCCTTTGTGGAGTTGTTTGCCCTGCTTATGTGCTCTGTCATCTTTGGAATAACATCATCACACAATATTCAGATTCTCTGTTTTCCACCTTAGCTTATACACTCCCAAATGTTAGATGTTTAGTTTTATTTAAAATTGTATTTCCAGGGCTTAACATAGTGCTTGGCACAGAATGGACATGCAATTTCTTCTTCTTTCTCTCCTTCTTCTCTGTCTCCTCTTCCTTCCCCCTACCTCTTTTTTTAAGGAAGGAGAAATAGGTGAGAAGGAGATAGTGAAGGAGGAAGAAGCATTAGAGGAGAATAAACAGGGTCATATCTAAACATCCGCACTTTTACTAAATAGGATCAAACTAGTCTACTCATTCCATTTGCTAAAAAGATCCAACAAATAATGAGCTGGCAATTTCTAGGTTTTTTTCAGGGATCATGGATAAATGTATAAAATCTTTTAATAAATTATCTTGATCATTGAGACCAGTAGAGTTTTGTAGTTAAAAACAAGGAATCAGTTTGCCTGGTTCAAATACCAGCTCTGCTACTTAGTATCCAAGTGACTGAGTAATTCACATACTTCTCCACACCTCCTTTTTCTCATCTGTAAATAAGGGATGATAACAGTACCTAACTCATAAAGTTGATGTGAGGATATAGTGAGTTAATATATGTAGAATGCTCTGTACCTCGACTAATGCATATTAAATAGTACATGTTACATAGTGTTAACTATTATTTTCAACATTTTCTTATTCAGTTTTTCCATCTAGATTAACCAGACATGTTAACCAATAATAGTTTAAATATTAAAATGAGTATTTTTATCCACCTTCCAAATTAAATGGTCAATTATTATATTTCAGTTTTCCATTAAATATACTACTATGGTCATTCTGATACAAATTCAAAGGATACTATGTGAGAAGGGAATTTGTAGAAATTCTACATTGGTTAGTTTAAGGCAAAAATTATACAAATAAAAAAATTGTGTTGTTTTGTGAACTGAATCATTTTTAAAATCTTGTTACTATTTCTCTCCACTTCAAAAGAGATGTGTAAGACCACTGAGTGTCATTAAAGTATTTTCCATAAGGGGGCAGTAGTACATTTCCATATCAATAGAAGGTTTTCAACTATTTTCATTCACATTATTTCCAGTAAATTGACAGTAATAATTGGTGCTTTGGAAGGCATATGTTTATGTTAAAATCTTGTTTTTACGCCTTAAAGCTTTCTTTTTTATACCTCTATTACCATGTAAATTTAAAAAAAATTTATAGAAATAAAACCTTTATAAGAATATAAAAAGACCAACATAATTGATTCTTCAAAACAAAATACAGATAAACAATCATTAAAAATCTTGTTTCCAGTTTTTTAAGGAACCTCCATACTGCTCTCCATAGTGGCTGTAGCAATTTACATTCCCACCAACAGTGCAAGAGGGTTCCCTTTTCTCCACAGCCTCTCCAGCATTTATTGTTTGTAGATTTTTTGATGATGGCCATTCTGACCAGCGTGAGGTGAAACTACCATAGGACCCAGCAATCCCACTACTGGGCATATACCCTGAGAAAACCGTAATTCAAAAAGAGTCATGTACCACAATGTTCAATGAAGCTCTATTTGCACTAGCCAGGACATGGAAACAACCTAAGTGTCCATTGACAGATGAATGGATAAAGAAGATGCGGCACATATATACAATGGAATATCAGCCATAAAAAGAAATGAAATTGAATTATTTGTAGTGAGGTGGATGGACTTAGAGTCTGTCATACAGAGTGAAGTAAGTCAGAAAGAGAAAAACAAATACCATATGCTAAAACATATATATGGAATCTTAAAAAAAAAAAAAAGGTTCTGAAGAACCTAGGGGCAGGACAGGAATAAAGACACAGACATAGAGAATGGACTCGAGGAAGAGGACACAGGGAGTGGGAAGGGTAAGCTGGGGTGAAGTGAGAGAGTGGCATGGACATATATACACTACCAAATGTAAAATAGATAGCTAGTGGGAAGCAGCCACATAACACAAGGAGATCAGCTCCGTGCTTTGTGACCACTTTGTGACCACCTAGAGGGGTGGGGTAGGGAGGGTGGGAGGGAGATACAAAAGGGAGGAGATATGGGGATATATGTATATGTATAGCTGATTCACTTTTTTATACAGCAGCAACTAACACACCATTGTAAAGCAATTATACTCCAATAAAGATGTTAAAAAAAAATCTTGTTTTCCTAAATTAAAGCAATTATCAAGAAAATTATATATTGATAGTCCAGTAACAATTTTGGACTTTAGTAAAATATTTTTCTTTTATTAAAATAACAAGAGTTAAAATATATTAGCCAATTTTTCCATCATTGTTTAGACATTTTTTACATGTGTGTGTATTAGTGTGTGTAGAATTCCATGAATTACTTAAGAAAATAAATAGTACTTTTTTGAAATAGTCTACTAACATAAATTTACTCACATTTCGTATAATCTGCTCACAAGTATGCAATATTTTTCAGTGCTGTAAGTTTATAATTTTTAAAAAATCTTCAGGTAGTTAATGATTTGGGGGATACATAAATTCTTGAAGAACATAAATCTGAAGAGTGCTAATGACAATATTAACATGAAGAGTCAAAGTATATTTCTACAAAATACTTTAAAGTTATTATTAATAAATAAATTAAGTAATTAACTGCAGTAAAGAAGACTGGCACCATCTTAACCAAATGATGACAGTCAATATGACCAGTAATACAGCAATTATCTATGGTGTACTTTCCAATACAATGTATTGAGAAGAACACAGTTAATGTAAAACATTCTATGAAGTAACTAATCTATTCTTTAAACCTATTAAAGACAAGAAGAAGCTGAGGACCTGTTCTAGATTAAAAAATGCTAATGAAACATATCAATCAAGTGTGTCATAAAGTTCTGTATTGGATCTTAGTCTTTTACAGCATATCATTAGGTCAATCAGTGAAATTTGAATGAGGTTTGTGGATTAGATAGTAATATTTAATCAATATTTGATCAACGGTAATTTCCTGATTGTGATCATTTTCCTGGGGTTATGAAAGCAAGTGTCCTAATCTGGAAAAAGGGTACATGGGAGCTCTTAATACTATCCAATGACTTTTATGTATGTTTGAAATTATTTTAAAATCAAAAGTGAAAAAAAAAAAAAACCCACTAGGGAAGAGTGTACCAGGGAGAGAAAACAGTAAAAGCTAAGGCACTAAAACAGAGAAGGGGGCCAGAGACAGAACGGCTGTGTGGCTTAGCACAGTGAGGGAAGGGGTGTGGTATGCACCAGATGAGGCTTGAAAAGGAGGCAGGAGCTGTATGTTGCAGGGCTTCACTGTCCAAAGGCATTTAATTTTTATTGTGAAAGAAAGAAAAAGTCCTGAAAGTTGTAAAACAGGTAATTGACATGACCTGATTTATGTTTTAAAAACTACACTGTGTGTTCTGAGTGTAGATTGGATTGGTGGTGGTGAGGAAATGCGGAAGCAGGAGTGAAGAGGCAGTTTCCTGGGAGAAACTGACTGCTTAGCCCATGCGACTTTGATGTAGATGAAAAGTAGATAGATTTGGTATGTATTTTGGAGTCAGGACCTACAGCTATAGGCTGATGGATTGAATGAAGGGATTAAGGATGGCTCAGGTTCTCTGTAAAATCAGGGAGCATATAAATTATGCTCTTTGGTATGTTCCAAAGTACATGCGTAGCATAGGGTCTGGCATACATGATATATTCAATGTATATTGTATATATATTGATTGATAATTTTTATATCATTTGAAAATTATTAGAAAAGTGGACGTAATTACAGAATAAAGCTTCCATAATGAATGCTTTAATGAGGAAATTATGCAGGCTTGTACCTTGAAGCATTTTTAAGTGATAATGTGTGCTATCAATGTGATTACTGCTATTATTCTATCACATTATAGATAATTTGATAATAATTCCATAGTGATTCAGAACCCCCATTCCTTGGCTGCTACCTGATGGTTCATAGAATTACAGTATTGTAGCATTAAAAGTAATTTCAGAAGTGACTATTAGACAACATTGTAGCATTAAAAGTAATTTTAGAAGTGACTACTAGACTCCTAAAGAAATACGCTATTTCAGTATTTTCTGACAAACGTTCATCTAATCCTTCTCTAAGGATCCGTGGGCCTAGGAAATCTTTGCGTTAGTTTCAAAGACAGATCAACAAATATTGATCTCTGCTTCCTTCTCTTTCGTTTCTTCTTTCTGCTTCATCCTTCTCCATCATGCCATTTATGAAGAAAAAAGTATGGGATAGGATGGTGTATTATTCAGAGGTGATGCTCATTAGTGTGAGACAGCAAAGGCATTTAAATGGGTAACTAGAGGCTTTCCAAACCATTGCAAGGGCAGAGGATGTGACGGTCAGTAAAGACACCCTCAGGAAATGGAGAAGTGAAGGATCAGGGAAATCAACACGAGTGACCTTAGCTGCTTGCAGTATCAGTGGGTTCTTTTCGGGATGGCTCGGGAAAGCCTTGGGAAGCTTCCAGTAATGATCTTAAAGGCATAGAGCACTGAAATGAATATACTCAGGAGAAATTCCAGTGGCTGCCGACAATACCCTTCATCTGCTGCTTGACTGCTCGTGCCCACATATCTGTCTGCAGCTGCTGTGGGATACTCACTTCTCCTCCTGTCCTTCTTCACCTCCCACATGGTGAGTGAGTCTGGGAAAAATGGTTTTTAGTTTTCTTCCCCTGCAGTCTTGGAGAGAGGTTTGAAGGACAGGGATGGTACTGAGAACTAGCAAATCATATCTATCACGGGTAGATAGATGTTTTTCTTTCTTTGAGCTCAGTATCCAAATGAACGGTTTGTTATTTCTCTGCACCTGCTATTAAAGTCAGTTGCTATTTACTTCTCCAGAATTCCTTATATCAGTATAATGAAACGTAAAGTGAGGAATTTGGGAATCTCTAATCAGGATTACCCAGAAGATTTTTATCAAGATGGCAAAGTTAACTAGGTCAATTTTGTTATGCTTCAGTATACATTTATGGGGAACAAACAATGGAATTTCAAATCCAAAGTCATTAATATATTTGATAATTTAGTTCAGAAACAGCACTTGGTTTAAAGACAATTTACATAATTAACCAGGTAGATGAATTTTATTCAGTTGCCAAATATGTATGGAGCACTTAAATGTGTCAGAAACTCTATTAGGTTTGGGGGTGGCACAAAAATTAATAGTCAATGATCTTAATCCACTGCGCATTCCACTGCCCTTTGCTTACTGTCAGGATCTGAGCTACTTGAAGTTCTTTACCTGTTAGTGATCTAAAGGTTTGTTCCTAAGGGGTCTAAATCATGTGTGGACCTGCCTCGTTTATCTGTCTGTTTGCCGACTTGTTTGTTCATATGTTTGTTTTGCCCTAATTTCCCATTAACTTTGCTGATTGGGATGGAAGTAATGAGCATCCCAGAGGTTCCCGATGTGTAGCAACAACCACAGTTTATCCTTGTTAATTAGGATTTATCACCCCCACCAGGATACTATCCCATTTGCCTTTTTTTTTTTTAAATATTTATTTATTTATTTTTGGCTGCATTGGGTCTTCGCTGCTGTGCGAGGGCTTTTCTCTAGTCGCGGCGAGCGACTCTTCGTTGGTGCTGCGCAGGGCTTCTCATCGCGGCGGCTTCTCTTGTTGCAGAGCACAGGCTCTAGGCACGTGGGCTTCAGCAGTTGTGGCACGTGGGCTCAGCAGCTGTGGCCCATGGGCTCCAGAGCACAGGCTCAGCGGCCATGGCTCACGAGCTTAGTTGCTCCGCAGCATGTGGGATCTTCCCGGACCAGGGATCGAACCCGTGTCCCCTGCATTGGCAGGTGGATTCTTAACCACTGCGCCACCAGGGAAGCCCCTCCCATTTGCCTCTTGTTTGAGTGGCATGAGGAATGCAAAATGGCCCAGTGCAAACTAGAAAGGTACAGTCTCAGCTTCCGGTACTATGAAAGCAGGGGTGTTCTAGAGCAGGCACATGTGGGCTCCTGAGAACTATGTGGTTCATTTCTCAGCTCTGCATCTGTGACATCACCTTGGAAGCTGGAAATCAGCCTTTGGAAGCATGTACAGCACAAAAATCAGCAAATGCTGCAAGTCAGGGCCTGACATCAACTATGACTTCATGGCTTATTACAAAAACAAGCGCTGTAGCAGTTATGCATGTTTTCCTAAGCATGTTGTGTGTGTGTGTGTGTGTGTGTGTGTCTACCAATTACTTTCTCCCACTTCTAAAATGGACTGCCACACTGCAACTTCTTTGCTGATTATGGCCTAAAGTTTCAGGACCATTTCCTCCCAGGATAATGCTACAATATTTTCAACAGAAATGTTGATATGCAAAAGGTCAGACTTTACTGTGCTGCATTTGTCCATTAAAGACTATGAGTTAATACGGCTTTACTGAGAAATCAGGGTTAACTAGGAAACTTAACCATGAAAGCATAGAAGAAAAAATACAAAAACTGCACACCGAGTATAGTTTCTTCTAGTTCAGTGTGGAAAAATCAGAGATAGCACCATTTTCTGGGCTAAAACACAATTAATTTTTTTATTATATAATTTTAAAACATACACAAAAAAGAGAGAAAGATATAATAAATCCTCATGTATTTCATTCACCCAACTTGAATAATTTTAAAGGACTGGCCAATCTTGTTTAATCTATTTCACAACTATTTTTTTTCTGGAGTATTTTAAAGCAAATCTCAGACAGCGTATAATTTTAATTTGGTCCTTTTAAAATAAACAGAGGTTACATAGAGGCAGAGACGAATCCACAGTGCCTCTTACTATTTACCCTCAAACAGTATTAAACACATTTAGGTTCTATCCCCATAGGTTTCATCCCTTAGTCCTAATTAAAATGACTCCTTTTCTTTTCTAAAACTCTGAGCTGTTCTGAATGTCCCCAGAGGGTTTTGCTTACAATGGGTGACTTGCAAAGGGGAGAGGGATTCTGGCCATTTTTATTACTTCTTCTTGGGCAGAAACAATGAGTAGTGATAAAAGGCAATCGTAATTCTATCACTTCATTGAGATGGATTCAATGAACATGTGGTCCCTCTCTATTCTCTAAGAACAACATTAGAATAGCAAGGAATCATTACATGTTGCTTGTATTATGGTTAATTTATCTCCCCCCTTCCCGCCCCCCCCTGAAGTTCACACAGATATTAAAGTCAATTGTTAATAATCAGACGTTCCTAATCTCACCTCTACCCTGTGAGAATAAGAGAAAAATGTCTTTTTATGATGAGTATTAGGGAAACTTTCATGCTATTATAAACTATTTAACCAAGAGATTTTCAGAAGAATCCCATTTCCCATGGCCAGACTCCCGGAAGCTAGTCGTGCCCCCCTACGTCAAACCCTGTTGCTTTCTCCATCTCCTGAGAGATTCTCCTTTTTAGGGTCCATTCCCTCCAGCCCCCTCTTAGAAAACTCCACTCAAAACTGTAGATTCCAGTCTTATTCTAGAATCAGTTCTTCCCCTCCACTAGTGCAATCTGGGGGACTCAATAAAAGAACCTGAGTAAATATCATGGGTCTGTTTTTCTGTTTAAAACAACCTATGAATAGCAAGTGTAGAAGAAGAGGCTTTAACAGAACTGTTGTGGGTGAGACATGGGAATTTAGGTATAGCTCACAGGTCTGGGTCAGATTTTGGTACTCCAATTTTCAGTATCCTCTGAGGACTCTCTACTAGGATGGACTGGAGATGGGTAGTTGTTAGTGGAAATTTTGTGTAAAATGTTTACATGCACATATACCTTGACAAATAATTATTCAGAGGGAGTGTGGTCCAGATTCACATTAAACACACTTTATTCTCTCTAGGCTACTTCGCCTATCCTGTAGATACCAAAGTGTTATCAGTCATGCCTATGATCCTCTTCCCAATTCCAAAACCATATTCAGAGGGCTATGGGCCAATGAAAAATAGTGCTAATTGCTGTGCGTTTTCCAAGCATCTGTCTTTTGTGGGTATCTGCTTCCACAAAAAGTCCTTTTGGAAGAAAAAAATATGTTTACTTACCTTAGATTAGACAGAAGCAAATGGATGTCAGTGAACGGGGTAAAAGAAGGAGTTATTATCCTTCTGTCCATCAGAATCAATTCTCTGGTGGGTCAAGAATGAGGGAAGGGAGAAGCATGGTGTCTCAGTTACATATTCACTGCTTGATCCTCATTTCCCCATCTTGTTGTGGACCAAAGGAGACTTTCTGTTTGAGGGAAATATGAGAGATTTGTTCCCAGTGTTAAAATTAGATGTGTAATGATATGATAAATGCTAATTTCTAAAGATAAAAGTCTTTAATAAATATTAATTTATGCCTTTAAATAATAGTATTCAAGCTTTACTGTGATTAAAATGACTTAGGAAGCTTATTTAAATTACTACTTTCTAGTTCTCAGATATTCTGATTTAATAAGTCTGGGAAGGACTCAGTGATTGACATTATTTTTAATGGATATTTTTGCAGATCTGGATACAAAAGATCTGCATCATTTACTATGAGAAATATGCTACCATCAGGTGTAAATATATGAAGCAAACAGTGTAGTGAATAGATGTCATATTCCACTAACTCAGATGCACAAATTATTTCAAACTTTAACAAATGCTCTTAGCTCCAGCACACTGTGAAACACCTGTGTCGAAACAATCTGGCTCCCTTAGATCCACCACACAGGCTTTCTTTTATTCTCTCCCCTTGCAAAGACACTTTCTCTGCTTTCTTTCTCCTCAAGCCCTCAATCTCTATACCCTCCATGAACTAAAATTTCTGTGTGAAAGAAGGGTAGGATAGCAGGGCTGCAAGGAACTTTTGCTTTGCTTTTGAGCCCAAAGTCATGACTTAATAAAAAGAAATTAACAAGAATGAAAATGCACAAATTATCAACACAATATATTATCATGCTACTGAGTAAATCTACTGGTATTGATATCTTTGATCATTATAACAATATTCATTCCACTTATAATTCCCATTTGGTATATTTTTGAAATATTATTTTTTCTAATTTTGAAAGTAATTTATATACAGTATATAAACTTGGAAAATACTGAAAAATTATAAAAGTAAATAAAATCACCCATAATACCACAAACCAGAAAATAATCTGGAAAAGTTTTTAATAAACTTTTTCTCAACAACCCTAAAATCTCTACAGCAATCACTTTATTCCTTTATTTACAACCTTAAAATCTCTACAGCAATCACTTTATTCCTTTATTTACAACCCTAAAATCTCTACAGCAATCACTTTATTCCTTTATTTACAACCCTAATATCTCTACAGCAATCACTTTATTCCTTTATTTCCCAAGCAATCGCATAGGAAAGACCAGTAAGAATGAACATGACATAATGGAGTGTGGAATATAATAATAGCCGAGACATTTACTTGAGGTTTTCTTCTTGCCTGAAATGATCCTGTTTACCACAGGACATTGGTATGGATGTCCAGTTGCACTTAGTGGTCAATATGGTTGATCTCTGAGACAATAAAATGCTTAAAGCAAGTTAGATTTAATAGTTTATAGAAAAAAGTGTGATTTATCTAAATCTCCGACTAGTAACAGCACTTAAATACAATACTGGTATACTTTTAGCCAATCCTTACCTATTACCTGTTTTTGTTTTTGTTGTTGATTGGTTTGTTTATAGTTTCCTTAACATGGTCCTTTATATTTGTATCTGTTGGCATTGATCTTAAATCCTTGTATCTAGACTAGCCCCATCCAAGTCTGTTGAGGTCTTTAAAATTTTTTTCACTTCTAGAACTCTCTCCACTGAGTCAGAATCTCCAGGGATTAACCTCTGAATTCTTTATTTTTATTAAATAACACGAGTAACTCTAGTGTGTGGCCAAGTTTGGGAATGATTGAAATAGGACAAAAAGATGAGGGTGTCCCTAAAAAGTTGTTTTCCTTTAAAAATAGTTTTCAAAATATTTGAACTTCTTTCCAGAATTTTGTTCCCCAGATGACAGCCTTTTGATTGTAATTGACTCAAACTGATATATTTTTACTCTTGCAGTGGCTCCATTTTGAGGAAAGATTTGATATTACTGTTTAGATTTGCTAAAAATAAGTCATCTTTAATTAGCCTCTTATCTCTCCAATTTCCAGGCAACTCAAGAAAACAGATATAACCCATATTTTTCTTTTACCAAGATAATTCAGTAAAAGTTTTTTTTTGCCTGAATTATCCAAACTACCTTAATAGCATATTGAAAACTGCATATTTTTTCTAATTTATGCTATCATGACTGTGTCTTAGACGTTCTGATGGTTTTAGTTAAAATAAGGGTAATTTAATTTAACTATAATGAACAATTTCTGTAGTATTAAAAATGGAATAGTGGCATTTCCTTTTGAATCCTCAGTACGCCAATAGATCATATTACAGATATCATGCCTTCTCTCATCCTTCCATGCCTTCTATACCACTGGATCTTTAGAAGATGTGGAAAGAACCAGAGAAGGGAGTTATTTCAGAAATGTGTACATTTAGATGGAAGATTTGTTAATAAATGGTTTTCTGAGAAGCAATCAAACTTCTGTCCTTCTGAATTCACAGAATTATAGTGTAGCTGAAATGAAATATTGTACATGAAATCTATGAATTGTTTTCCAATAACACTTTTTATATGTGGTACATTTTATCTGACAAAGTTTTAAGTCAAGTTTAGATTTAGAAGACACAGGCTAGTTGTTAAAATTTGTGACAGTGTTTTGATGTTCCTTGCAAAGTATTACTTACTTTGCTGTCCTGAACAAATGACTTGTTTTGCTGATTTGTGGCTCAATTAATGATCTTTCATCATTAGAGGTGACCCTACCAAAGGCTGATATTCTTTAGTGTACCATACAGAATTGGACTAAATATCACTTAACAAATCAGCTTTGCCCTTTTCCAAATGAAGTTTTTCCCATGTCATAAAGCATGGACCCTTAATGATGGAAACACATCTAGCTTCAAAATTAGATATTAAATAGACTACCCGGTTTTTCAACTGACTGCCAGTGCAGAAAAAAAGATATGAGTCATTGGGAATGGCTTCAATTCATTGTCAACCACAGCTGATATTGCAGGTTCCTATTTCTGCAATATATTCACTTTCAGATGTGATGTTCAAATCGAATTATAAATCTTCTTTGCCATGAACCTAAAGAGAAAAATATCCTTTGATGTATTTATTTTGTTCCTTGGTGGTGGTTTTGGAGTTCATGAGATATTACTCTTACAGCTGTGGAAATTATGTGGGCATAATTATATATGGTTTTGAAGTTTATTATTTCTGTTGGATATGTTACTGCATTTAACACATATATGTATACACATATATATGAAGAAGGGACCTTAAATACTTTTGATTTATTTTTTAATTAAAAATATTTTATTTCATCTATAGGCTATTATTTACTCTTAAAAACTTACATAAAGAAATTCTGAGCCCATAGCTTTGATACTCTTGTCCACTTATTAAAAGCAAAGAGAGAGAGAAGAAAACAAACTGAAAAAGAAAACATATTGTTTACCAGACCCTGAAAATGTACCCCATAAATTTTTCGTATGAATTTGATCATTTTCTAATTTCACACATTCAGAAGAGCCTACTCATACTTTCAAGCTGAGAGAAAAGAAATTTTCAATTTCAAGAATACTTCTGAAAAACTTTATAAAAAATGTTTAACCAATGAATTAACGAATACTTATATTATTGTGATATCAAATTACATATAATTAGCATCATGGATTTCTGGCCTCATACACTATTTTACAAATTGTTTCCAGGTTATAAAAATACTGTGAGCAGAACAGATTTACACAGGAAGTCCCATGAAGAGTTCCTCTTGGGGGGAAGATTATTCTATTTCGTTGGGCTATGCTTACTTCCCTCTAAGAAACAGGTCTGAAGTACTTGGGCATATCTATACAGACTAGGTATAAAAGACTAGAGAATTAAGGCAACGATGTGGAGATGTGTGTCTCCAACTTGGATGTGCATACGTATCTCTTGAGTTTGTTAAAACACAGATTCTGATTCCACAGTTCTCTGATGAGGTCTGAGATTCTACATTTGTAACAAGCTCCCAGATAACACTCACATTGCTCAGACCACACACCAAGTACATGTAGAGCACTGGATTCTATGCCTGACTGCCCATCAAAGTTACCTCGGGGAGATGCTACACCAAAAGAGAGGCCTGTGCCATAACACAGATCTGAATCTGGATCACCCAGTGGGCCCCTGACATGTGTGCAGTTAATAAGCTGCACCGCTGATTCTGAGTCTCAGCTAACGTGGCAAACCACGGGCTTAGACTAATGTTTCTCTCTGCCGAGAGTGCACACAGGTATAGGTGTGTGTTGGGGAGGCATGTGGACGGGGTTTAGGGGTGGAAGTTTTTTACGGATAAGAAAGAAGAGGAGAGTTTTATTCTGAGCAGGTGAACCTCCTCCTCTCAAAGTTTCTTTCCTCCCAAACAGAGAAGTACCGATTGGTGACGTAAAAATCTGACACATTGTCACAGCCTCATTATTCAGAACTAAACCCAGAGACCTCTGCAATCATTTCTCAATTCTCTTCCCCTCCCCAACTCTGCTCTGGTCATAACTGGCTTCCTTGTTGTTTCTGAAAATCCCTAAGCAAACCACCCCCAAATTTTGCACTAAATGTTTCTTCAGCCTGGAATAATTTTACCCCAAATATCCCTTAGCAGATCTCTTACTTTTTCAAGTATTTGATCAAATATTGTCTCCTCAGTAAGCCTTCTGATCACCCCATTCAAATGACAACTTGCCACTAGCTCTTCTGATCTTCCTTTTTTGCATCACTTTTTCTATAGCACATATCACATTCTATCACATTATTTATTATGTTTACTAATCAATTTCTGTTCTCACTCCTCTTTACCATCACTAGAAGGTAGTGATGTAGGGGGTCTTTGTTCACAGATATTGCCAAACTGATAGGAAATTCCTATACCATAGCATGTGTTTGATAAATGAATGAAAACATATAAACTCAGATGTCACTTCGGAAAGGTCTTCTGTAACTGCCCCTGTAAAAGAAGTACCCACCTTCAAATGTCCTATCTTCATCCCTCTTTATTACAGGAGCCTATTACACTAGCTTATTATATATTCCTTAGGCTCTCTCTCTCCCCTTCTCTCTCTCTCTCTCCACATGTATACACATACATTATTTTTATTTGTTTTTGAGTTTATTATTAGAACATAAATTTTTTAAGGACAGTGGTATTATTTCAGAGGTATGTACTTAGCAAACATAACACCTCCTAGCACAGAGTAGATGGGTAATAAATATTTGTTGACTCTTTTTAAAAAGGGGGGAGTATAAAGATATGTTAGCTTCTCTGCATTGCTATAATGTAATGAATAATTGCTGTTTTACATTTCTCCGGATAGAGAAACATTGTCTGGTGTTCATGGCTGATTTAATGCTCTATTATTCAAGCAAGCAAGGGCAAACAAATCAGTTAGACATTTATTCCCAACATTTATGCTATGACCAAGCAAAGTTTAGATTATGATTGTGTCCAGCTGGTTTGCTTGCCAAAAAGCACCCAGGTACTCAGAGTCTCCCTCCCCCCATCCCATCTCATTTTCTTGGCTCCAAAAGGTGCATGCCCAGAGTTCTACTAATGAGGAATTGGCACTGCCAAAAGTCTGGTTCAGTCCAAGGAAAATTCACACAGCTGGCTAAAGTCATCATATGGTGGGATGCTGTTTTTCTACTTAAATACACTTGTGGTCTCTCAAGAACTCACTATTTCATCGTTGTTTACTTTTGGTCCAACAGGGTCTACAGTTTCCATTATACAGCACTTCAGCAACCCCGTAGCTGCAGAGGTTGCCCACACTGACAGGGCATATATGAGGCATTGATCCCTAGACTGGCTAAACAGAATTGAAGCTGGTGCCTGTGTGCTCTTCCCTGACCTAGGCCATCCAGTTGTGATTTATTTATGTAGTTTGTGGCACAGGAGACCACACTCAAAAGATGAAAAGATGGTTGTGCATTTGTTGTTCTTGATGTAATTGCAAACACAAGTAGGTATAGGAAAGAAGAAAAGACTCCACTCTCAGCTTCAAAATCCCACAGTCTTATTTTCTAAAATTACAAGAATGGTTAAAATCAAAGTAATCAATTCAGAATTGACAAGATAGAAGCTAAATGCAGATCATTTTGGGTCTCTGGCTACACCTCTTGCCTAACAATTAGTAGTCACTTTATTCAGTCATCCATTTATTAATTCACTCAAGAAGTTTTACTTAATCCTATAATGTACACAATATTGTGCAAAGCACTTAGGGACAAACCTCAACAATTCTAATTATGCAAAATATGGGAAAAAACCAGAAAAAAGGATCATGGATGTAGTGAGTGTAACAAGTTTATATCCAATTCGACAAATATTTCTTAAGGTACTCGTTTTGTGTTCCAAATATAACACCTGTACATACGCACAGTTGGTTTGACCAATTATTAGTTCCATACTGTACACACATACATTTGAAAGCTATAAACAGTTTGGGTTTAGAAAAATCCTAGAGTATAACGAAGAGGCAACACTTTAAAAGCACACTCTCTTTGCAAAGGAATAGTAAATAATGAAAAAAGAGATTGGAATCAATTAAAAAATGTGTTGGGAATATATCTTTGGCAGAGTGGTGGTTGTGGTGGTAGGGGTGGGATTACAAAGATAAATGATCATCTTACCTTCAAGGTGTTTATAATCCTTATGAATTATAAGAACCACCTCCAAGGTCTCAATTCACTCACTCTAGCACTCTCTGTCAAAGGCAGGTATGGGAATTGTACCCCACCAGAAATGCACTGCTGCACACTCAGAAACTCATTTTAGGCCAATGTGCATTCTCAGATATTGTGGAATATGTACTCAGCGGTAGACAGAGAGCGTCAGAGCAAAATCTTCTGGGCTGCCTGACTTCCCAGGTGTGCAGTTAGCAGGTGAGATATGGTGGTTTGGAAGAATAGTTCCCTCCTGTTGTCTGCCTGGAAGAGGCAGATCAAATGTCTTATGACCTGGATCATTTGGATAGCAGGTCAGAGACAACCTGCCCCTAAATTAAAAATAAACATTAATAAATGCAAGCCCTATTTTCCCTTCTCTTCACCAACAGCAGGACTCCACTTCTCTCCTTTCTTTTCTGGAACATAATTCGGGGAAGCTGTGCTGGAGTTCCGCCCCACATTCTTTGTGTTCCTCCCTAGGTCTTTTTTCTGTCAAATTATACCTTCATGGTCCATTAAACAATCATCTAAAAATTAGTTCCCAGAGAACAGGAAGGAGTGAGTTCTTCAAACACTTTCCCATCACTAAGAAATATTTTCACTATATCCTGGATGGTGATGGTGTTGGTAGGGTACTTCTCCCTGAGTAAAATTAATCTTAATACTGGCTACTTTAAAAATCACATTAACTCCTGAGAGTTGGGCAGGAGTTGGAATGTTGTGGAGTGGGTTTTTGGGTGTCACTATCATTTTGCACTGCTATCATTCAGAGCTCTTACATCAGAGCGCTAGAAATCCTGGAATGTGGGAGAGTCCCACATAAAAAATAATTTTCCTGTGTCCTAATGACTTTTAAATATTTCCATAGCCAATCTTGCAGGTGGAAAAACTCACTTATAATTATTTGAGACTAGAGTCTCCTTTCATTTTATATATAAACACAAAGGATATTTTTGCATAATTTTAATGGACACTGAATTTTGTAGGAATGTAACTATTGAATAGATCTGGTAGAGAATGCATACAAATGGAACAGGTAACAATAAATTATGACAAAATACAATATGAGGTATCATAAAGAAGGAACAGAGGGCTGCTGAGAGCACAGAAGGAGAACCAGGCCTTGAAGTATAAGTAGGATTAACCTGTAGGGCTGGGGAGAAATGCGGGAAGAGTGAGGAAGGGTCACACATAAGATCAAGCATGGGAAGTATTTAGAAAAAAGTAAATGGTTCCAATTTGGGGACTAAATGATCTTGGTAGATAAATGCTCAATTTCTTGATGAACACAGATCACAGACAGGAATGACATTTGGGGCTTCTCATGTAGAATGGGAATGAATGCAGGGAAAGATTGAGAAGCTACTGGAAACAAATTAGACCAATGCCAACAGGGCTATAAAGTAAGTGGAAAGTTAGCAAATTACTAGTTAGGTTCTTTTAAATTAAGAATATTTGTGTATTTTGCAACATAGAAATAATGAAACATTTCCTTCTCTTTCTCTTTACCCTGTTGAGATTCTCATGGCTGCTGCTTCTAAGATCTCCAAGAACCCAGGGGAAAACATTCTCTCACAATGTTGGGCTTCTGCTTCAGTAGACTCTCTTCATCTTAGACCTTAACCTGAAACCCAGTAAACCCTACCTTCAAGAAAGCCTAGCTGGAGAGTTGCCTTCTACTCTTTTTCGAAAATTTAGACTTTCTCCCCAGTGAGTTTCAGGCTTTCTTCCCAGTTTATTGTGAAGCCAGGAAATGTACTTTGTTCTTTTTTTGTTTTGCCAGGTACATGATAGGCTCACAAATTATTTTGTTAAATGAAGAGATGAAAAGTTTATAAATAACCACACAAAGAGAACCCAAAATAGTCACCAAATTAACACACACACACAAAAATGGAACTAACATTTCAGAAAGTGTTATATACATCTAGAGAAAAGCCTAATACTGTCATAGTTACTGTCATCAGGCAGTCTCTGGGTGAGTCATTCAGGAGTCTAGATCCTGGGCAAATGGCTTTCAAAGGTTGAGGATGAGAGGGTGACAGACAAAATTTGCCTCTCCTCTCAATTTCACCCGTGTCCTGAATTCTAATTTCGTAGCTTTATATAGCTTTAAGGCAGATCTATTTTGAGAAAAAAAAAAAAATCCTCTGTGGTTGCAGATATCTCTCCACATGCCTCATCTCTTACTCTTGGCTTCAAAGATCACATACTGATAATGAGACTAGAAAAGGTTGATAAGTAAACACTCAATGGTTCGTAATATTCATAGTTTTTAATTTTGAGTTCCACTTCTTTGTGTATTATGTACAAATAACTATAATAGTAATAACATAGGAAGCACTGTTATAAGCACTTTTCATATACTAACTTTACAATAAACCTGAAAGGTAACATCACGATCCCCATAGTACAGATATAAAGCTGCAACGTAAGGAAACTAAATAATGTGACAAAACATTTGAAGACAGGATTTGAACAAAACATCTGTCCCCAGAGCTCAGGCTCTTTAGCAACATAGGGTACTATATAAGATATACTACATATGCAATAATATCTGTTACTAATTTAAATGTAAATATTTATTATTTTTATTATTATTTCCTAGAATAGTGATAACTTACTTCAGTTATTATAAAAACAGAAATATTTAGAGTAAATATAACTTTCATTTTTATCTTTGAAAGTTTCTCCCTTACCATCTTCCTTTGCTACATTGCTCTTATCTAAAAATCATACTGAAAAATGAAGCTAAATCATTTATTACATAGTTTATCTACTCTAGATAATGGAATCTAAGGCAGGTCCATGAATCAAATGTAGACAGTAGTAACTAGGAGATATTAGGAGCACATATAAATGCCAATAATTTTTTTTTTTTTTTTTTTTGGTGAGAACCAAGACCTCTCTAAGATTCTTTCAAAATGGAACACATTTCATTTTATTGTTTTTATTATTTGACTATTCATTTCTGCAAGTTCAAGATAAAGAATTTCATTCAACTCTCTTAGGACTGGGAATGAAGACTTTAACGTCACAGGCTAAAAAAATTATAACTCCATTCCAAATATATATGAACCACAAGTTCTCATAGAAAATGAAAAAAAAAGTGTGTGTTTTTTATTTAAGTTTTATACATGAGACTAGGGAAATATGTTATAATAAGGATGAACTTTGGAAAGCAACAAATGTCAAATGGTATTCTTTCATCTGTCTAGTGAGAAATATCTTTACACTGTCAAATACCAATCTGTGCTTTTTGGAAGTGGTATACTTCAAGCCCCATCTATTTCAACTTGTTTTAGACCCTTTACCTTTGATTTGATTTTATGAGTCTATTTACACTTATATTCTAACTAAATTCTATCTTAATTATTTTTTCCAATTTTAACTACAGTCATCTGTCTACTAAGCACTTATGTCAACTGGACTTAACATTTAAGTGCCCTACGATGGATTTCAGTTTGTTATAAACATGTTTCATAATTTTCTTTCCCTCTTGTAACTTGGATTTCATTTCATTCTGGAAAAGCTGGTTCTAATTTGGATTTCATTGTTTTTACCTTTTAAACTTTTTAATCTCATAACTTCCTATTTTCTATTTCTAATTCTTTCCAAATGCCAGTCTCAATCTTTTTTTTTTTAATAATGCCATTTGTGTTTTTCTTTCTTATGGTTGTGCTCTGTTTCTCTGTCTATCATTCTTTTAACTTTTTTCATTTTTAATAACTCTTCTTTGTACAGGTCTGCACAGGTAAGTACTCAAAAATATTGACTGCATGATGGAATTATGGCAATAACTAATCCAAAACACCTTTTATATAGTATGTTAAAAACATTCAGACACTTATTTAGATAATTTGGATTATATTTGGTAAATTCATAGAGACATGATTGATAGATTCACATTTATTCCAGTGTTTTCATACAATGTATTAAAATCAATAATGGTGGGGGAATTGGGGAGATGTTAAAGAGTATAATCTTGCCTCTGGAAGATGAATAAGTTCTGAAGATCTAATGCATAGCATAGTGACTATAGTCAACAGTACTGTATTATATACTTCAAAATTGCTAAGAGGCTAGATCTTAAAATCTATAGTGGCAGATTAGCTGGATTTTGTGTTTTTTATTGATTTCACTGTAACAATATTCTACAATTTTCATATTTTCCTATTACATTTACAGAGAGTTACACATTTATATATAAAGGGCTTGAAGGTATCATTTTGTATTTAGGAGTATTAGAGGAACAAAAAATTATTTTATTCAGAATTTTCTGATAAATTTGGTGTCTTGTTTTAAGGCATTGGCCTTAAAGTGGTTATCTCTCAGTAACATAAAAGCTAACATAAAAGCTATTTATTAGGCATATGAAATGTTTCTATTTCCAAAAAAGAAAAGACAAAGGAATAGTTTTGTTCTGGGATTTTTTATGCATTTGGCAAAAACTTATCAAACAAAAAGAGAAAGCTTAATATTATCTTTGTTTTTTTTCTAAATAACTTTTACCTTTTCACTACTAGTTCAAACTTTATTAACCCAGTATTTTCCATTAGTTTTATAAAGATGGAGTAAAATTATCACCAATACTATTGAAAAATCACAATGTACCACAATGTGTTTTATTGGTGGAAGAAATTAATTACATATAATTGTAAGTAAAGAATGAATGTAGGAGTTCTACTTCAGCTATGGTTGTGTAGCACTTGTTGGACCAACCATACCATAGATAATAACTGCAAACTCTGGAAGCTATGTATAAAACAACTACCAGAAGCCTGGAGAGTAGACAGAAGTAGGTAGATTCTGAAGACGAGGTGACATTTGGAAGGAGAGAATGACACTAGGTGAATATCCTATTTTTACAGCTTTTACCAGAAGGGCAGGTCCCAGACAACACCTTGTGGTTCAGCTAAAACTTCAGTGGAAAACCTTGTTTCTTGCTGTCATGAAGAACAGGACAGGGTTCAGGGCCAAACTTCCTGGAAAGCTAGAAGTTAAATCCTAGGAGGAGGAAAGTCAGAGAGAGGAACCTATGTTCTATGTATAAACTCTGCCTATATCTTGGTTGACCCCTGAATATGTATGCGTGGAAAAGACTCCAAGCAGCCCAGAAAACGCTAAATGAACTGATCTGAGGTTTAAGCTATCTTCCACTAAAGGGGAAACAAGAACTTGCAGTTTGAAGTGTAAATTTAGTCTTGGTTAAAAAAAAAAAAGTTTGGAGGAATATAATAGTTAGAACTTCTACAACATTTCATTCATAATGTTCAAGACACAGTCTGAGGGCTTCCCTGGTGGCGCAGTGGTTGTGAGTCCGCCTGCCGATGCAGGGGACACGGGTTCGTGCCCCGGTTGGGGAAGATCCCACATGCCGCAGAGCGGCTGGGACCGTGAGCCATGGCCGCTGAGCCTGCGCGTCCGGAGCCTGTGCTCCGCAATGGGAGAGGCCACAACAGTGAGAGGCCCGCGTACCGCAAAAAAAAAAAAAGAAAAAACCAAACACATATTTACCCATAAACCAGAAATTCCAAGCCTAGGTATTTATCCAATAGAATTAAAAACATGTCCACAAAAAATACCTATAAAAATATTCATATCGGTTATATTCATAACAGCCCAAACTTTCTGGAAATATCCGAAGTGTCCAGCAGTAACAGAACTGATAAACAAATTGTGATATATTCATAAAATGAAATACTACTCAGCAATAAAAAGAATGAGCTATTCATACATGAATGAATCTCAAACAATATGGATGTGAAAGAAAGATTGTACAGAAGAATAAATACTGTATGACTTCATTTAAAAGAGGTTCTAGAATAGGCAAAAAAAATCAAAATAGTATTTGTCTCTGGGGAGTTGGTGCAGTGATTTACTATGAAGAGGCATGAGGGAACTTTCTAGGGTGATGGTAATATTCTATATCTTTACTAGGTTGCACAGGTGTATGCATTTGTGAGAACTCATTAAATGGTACACAAATATTTATGCATTTAATTGTTTGTAAGTTTTATCTCAAAAGAAACAAAGCTTAAACTGTAGGTAATTATATATATCCTGAAGCCTTTATAGGGAAGTGTACTGATGTCTGCAAATAATCTTGTAGTACACCAAGAGTAATATAGGTTGATGGATGAATAGAGGGATGAATTAATGAATAGATATATGATAAAGCAAACATAACAAAGTATTAATTGTATCACCTATGAACTAGGTCTTTACTGAAAAAACCTTTCAAGTTTTTTCCATGTTGGAAAGTTTTTATTATAATATCTTAGAAAAAATAAATATAGGGTATAAATTTTCTTTTAGTTATTTACTCATTTTTAACATACTTCAGCCTAAGGCATACACTAACTTGATTTTTCTTATTGGTGATAAAACAAGACAACTGTAAACTACTGACATTTTCATCAGTAAACATTTAATTGCTAAAGTACTTAAGTACATTTAAGTACAATTGAAGTGGCAAGTGAGTCCTTGGTCTATTAATAGCAAGGAAGCCCAGTATAAAAACATGTCAGCACTTTGAAAAGAAAATTCTGAATAATTGTTAAGAAACTTTTAATGAAATGCTGCATCATTGATGTTGGTAATAGCACAGAGGCTGACATTGTGTGGAAAAAATAGGTATCAACCTATCAGAGTTGAAAAAGAATTCTCAGAAGTCAGACTCAAGAAGTTTCAGGAATGTATGATAAAGCCTCTCAGGAATTATAAAATGAGAACTCTAATTGCTAAAGTTATGTTCTTTCTTAATGGTATATAGTATGACAGTGCATCTTACATCAGATGACGTTTTTAGATTTAATGAAATATGGTATTTATGAGTTCCTTCTGTGTTCTCAACACCATGCTATAGTAGGTGCTGGAAGTAGACTGATGAATAAAACACAATCCCTGTCATTGAAAAGTGAAAATTTGGGAAAGGAAATATACCAGTTACACAAATATAATCAGTAATATAATTGTGTCATGTGAGTCCACTTTGTAGGAGCATCTAAACTTATGTGGACTTTTCCGGGAAAATTTCCAAGAAGAAGTGATATATATTTAGTTATGAAGGGTGATTATCAATTCACCTGGTTGAGAAGACAGGTAGACAGGAAAGAGCTGTCTAAAAATAAAATAAGGAGAAAACACCAAAACATAAAGGCATGAAGGTACAGATTGTTTCAAAAGTGATGACATGTTTCATATGTGAGAAGGTGAGAGTTGTGGGATGCAGCAGTGTACCACGAAGGTAAGTTAGATTAACTTTTGTAATATGTTGTATGTCATGGTAAGTATTTCAGTGCTCTAGGCCAGGTGTTCCCAAACTGTGGAGTTGGAGTATCTGCCTCATGGGGAGGAACTGATAAAAATAAGACTATTCCCTTATTTAGTTCTTACAGTCAAATGATATATTATCCCATTGCCTTTTATTTTTAGGTATAAGCAATAATTTCTTATGAGTAATCAGCTGACTTATTAAGAGTTACTCACACTGCATTCATACAATGAAGTTACAATACTGCTAGAGCTTTTGAGGACAAAAATCCAATATTCTATCATATTTCAAGCTATTATTCTATTTTTGTGAGTTCTGGACATTTTTCTGGACACAGGCTTATATATAAGGAGAGAGTTGTAATTCCTACAAATTGACGAAGGACTGCATATATCTGATATATTAGATATCTCATTTTTACCAACTAGTATTTTTTTCACCCTTTAGGTATTAGCAACCCAATTTTTCTGCAGGAAATGAAACATGTCCCAAGATCAGTCTGTGATGATTTGGTTGCTTTAGCTCAGATTCTAGGTCCAGAATAGATATGCATATTAAACCAAGCCAAGCAGAACATCACATTGTGCTGGTCACATTGATTGGTTCAGGATGGTTTTATAACAATTCAACAGGGACACAGTCTAGGACATCTGTGGAACTATATCTCTTCCTTCTCCCCCCTCCCTCTTTCGTTTCCTCTTTGGAATTTAACCTGGCAGATGTGGACTTAGAGCTGCTGAGAACCATCTTGATACCAAATGAAACCTAAATATAGAAGCCATGGAAAACATAACTGCAAACGGAGAGAGATGGCATTGTCTATGCCCTTGAATCAAGCTGTTCTTGAAGTTATTTATACTCTTGGGCCTGTCAGATCTGTTAACCCATAAATTCTCCTTTTGCCCAATCCAGTTTGGATTCTATTTTCTGATACTCACTACAGAAAGAGTTATAATACAGATGTTTGGTTTTCTGTGTATTTGTAGTATTTTCTTGAGAAATCTTAGTTTCCAATTTCTCCTATGTTAACCTAGGTGTCAAACTGCCTGGTTTAAGTCCAGATTCTGACACTCGTTGTGTAATCTGATCACCAGCTACAAAGTTTCTCTGTGCCTCATTTCCCTTAGTAGTAAATTGGCAATAAAAATGCACCTTACTGATAGTGGTTTTGTGAGGAATAAATGAGATGATAAATGTAAACTGCTTACTAAGGTGTCTTTCACATTTTAAATAAATGTTAGCTATTTTTTACTACTTAATGATGAAATATTCTTTGCTTTTATTTTCTGTTTTGAATGCTGAGACACATTTGGATCCTTCTGCAGTATATTTTATATCTTTCATATTTATATATTTTTGTATAAACCATAAATTATTTTTTAACATCTTTATTGGAGTATAATTGCCTTACATTGTTGTGTTAGTTTCTGCTGTATAACAAAGTGAATCAGCTATATGTATACATATATCCCCATATCCCTTCCCTCTTGCATCTCTCTCCCACCCTCCCTATCCCACCCCTCTAGGTGGTCACAAAGCACCGAGCTGATCTCCCTGTGTTGTGCAGCTGCTTCCCACTAGCTATCTCATAAATTATTCTTTCACTTTTGTTTTAACAGATTCCAAAGGGTGAAAACAAATAGATTCCATTTCCATTATTATGACTGTGAGTTTTAGCCACTGCAGATAACATCTGGTAGGTTCTGGATTGCTCTTTGAAAGAGAATGTTCTTAGAGTCAAGGTCAAATGGATTACATTTTCTTACATCCCTCAGTCATTTAAATTATGTCACATTTTAGCTGTGTCCTATTTGGACTATTGTTTTTGTAGACTCCTTTTCTTTGTGAAGTTTCTATTTGTCTGCCTTCTCTCTTCCCATCCGTCCTCTCTCTTCCTTGCTCTCTTCCTTTCCTTTTTTTTCTTTATCTGGAAGATGTAACATGCTATTCTCATCAAACAACTAATATGCTTCTGCTTCCTATCCATTTTATTGTCAAGAAAAAATGTGGGAGACTTTGAAATGTGTAAAAAAGATTCCTGGAAGGCCTGTTTAACTCAGCCTGCTGGGTTATCTGTGACTTTGGTTGTTGGTATTTTACTGTTCCAAGGTGTAGGATATTGATAGAAAAGTAAATAATTCATATCCATAGAAATATAAATGAATTCTGTCAAGTGGAACACAATAATTATTGCCCTGTGGACATTCAGTAGTTTTGCATTTTGAAAAAAATCATTTTAGTATTTCTGATTACCTGTATAATAATCTGACTGAAGAATCTGTATTGTCACTCACCATTGCCTATAGCTTCCCCTTGACAAGCAAAAGCAAAGAGAGAGAGGAGAATTAAGAAGGCTGATTGGTCAGTTTGCCTTAAATATTTCAATTAATCAAACAAAAATTTTTGTTTCACATGTATATTGGTTCAAATGAGTCAAAAAGGGAGCCCTCTCCTTTCCCTAACTACTTGATTTACCTATACTTGGTTTTTTTTAATGCACCCTAGATATTAATGTCAACAACCCAACCTAATAAAAAGCAGGATTCAAAGTAGTTATGCATTCCATAACTGGAATGATCTGGTGGAAAGCAGCTAAAACACTTGTCTGGTAGCAGACTGCTCCCATAGGAAAGTTATAGTGGAAAATCATTCTGTGATATATTCTAAAATGCATGCATACTTGCCCCCCATTGATTCAATTTAAGACCAAAATGAAAAGATCCCTAGCTAACTATAACTTGGAAAAAGAAGAGGAAAATTTGGTATCTTGCATGAAATAAACACATAAATGTTTTGGCAGGTAGTTTATCTCAGTATACTGAGGGGTACCGAAACCTTATATAAAATCTCAAACTTTAAGTTTCTTTGGATTTTTTCTTACTTATTGACTCAAAATATTATGAATAATAAAAAGAACACCTATTTTTCTAAAATAAATGTTTTGGGTACCAGAGGGAGGAAAGAAAACTATATAACCTAATAATTAATAAAACAAACTTTCTATAGAGGACAACTGGTTTCTAAATCATAGACATACAGGTAATCAAATGAAGACAATTTCTTAGGCTTTTGAAGGTATTTACTTTTGGCATGAAGGTATTTACTTTTGGGGAAACATTCACTAAATTAACAAAGTAACCAAGAGAAAGAAAACAAATTAATTTTCAAATATTCTTGCGAAATAAAGGAAAAAACTAATTAACTATCAACCCTGCACCATCCTGGCAAACTGAACTACTATATTGTAAAATTGCTTCTGCTTTACTGACTTAGAATAAATGTTTGTATAATTATATGTAGCTCAAGTTATTGCAAATTAATGCTCCAGGTTCATGCTCAATTTATATGACTGAGTCTTATTTTTTTTTTTTTTTTGCGGTACGCGGGCCTCTCACTGTTGTGGCCTCTCCCGTTGTGGAGCAGAGGCTCCGGACGCGCAGGCTCAGCGGCCATGGCTCACGGGCCCAGCCGCTCCGCGGCATGTGGGATCCTCCCGGACCGGGGCACGAACCCGTGTCCCCTGCATCGGCAGGCGGACTCTCAACCACTGCGCCACCAGGGAAGCCCTGAGTCTTATTTTAAATTGTGCGATAAAATTCTCATTTTATTCCTCATCAAGTTTAAAGATGTTCTAGCTTAGGGCAAAATATAAGAATCACATTGTCAAAAACTGAGCCCATCTGTCACCACTGGAGGTCATCTGGTTTCATTTTTTATTCTGCTGGAATGTGTGGGCAAAAACCTAGGTTTTTAGGACTTGAAACACTTCCTATTTATTATGGTTGGATCCACATTATAGTTTTTCATTGTTTTTTTTTTTAATTAAAACACAACCCTAATGCTGGTAACAAAAGGGTCTCCTCTTTCTGAAGTACAGACATACATTTTTAATATTTCCAGAAAAAGGAGTTAAATTAGAGAGGTATCAAGAGGAATGTGATACATGGATTTTGTCTTCTTCTTTGATTTTATTTCTTTAAAGAGGCTTTGTCTTTAAGTAAAACATTCCCCTCTGTCTACTCTATTTATTTTTCTTAAATTCATTTGATAACTTTGGAAGAAATGGTATAGTTTTTAAGATAGGCTTCAGTAAATGGATGGTTATAGTTTTACATATTCATTAATTCATGAATATGTCATAATGAAATTATCCCAAGTCATATATAGTTATCATATGTCGGCATTTCTGTGGTGACTTTTCATGATTTCAGTGATATCATTTAATCTTACAAGTTCAGTAACCTGGCTGGGTCAGCATTTAAAAGGAAGTCTAAGACCCTTATGAAAGGATGTTAAATTTACTCCACAAGTCCAAGAGTAAAAGAAATATTACTTTGTACATACCATTAAATCAATTCAGATTGGTCTCAAAGTTGCACTTTTCCTGTGCTGGATGAGAATTTCTTCTCAGTCATTATAGGATCCTTCCTCTTCCAGTTTCACTCAGAAATCAGGAGATCTAGACACTACCCCCCAAATGAGATAATGAGTTGTAAGCTCCTGTTTACCATTTAATGCTGGTATCTTTTTTGTCTAAGTCTGCAGTGTTCCCTTGGTGTCCTGCAGTTTTGTGCTTTCATGTTAGATGTGGGCTATAGAAATCTTTGTCTAATTATTCTATTTTTGGAAACCATTTTTGTCCTTGAAAGCTGTCATTTCTTTCAATCTCATCCTATGTGGTTTGGGTAAAGCTGATTTTAACCTCAAGACCCAGCAGTATGTATACTACCTTAGCCTGGCCAATCAGCACAGTGCATTCCTCTGGCTACAGTGATTGGTTCACAGATGACATGTGATACATTCAGGGCTAATGAAATGAATGATACCTTACCTCAGGGAGGGGATCCTGGATAAGAGAATCTCATTTTTCCTTTAAAATATGAAGCTCAGATCATGTATAGTTTGGAGCTACTTAAGCTGTCTTAAAACCAAGAGGGGAGAGTTTGCTGGAGAACAGCACTGATGTTAAGGTGAATAGAACTGAACGGTAGAGGACAGGAAACTGAATCCTGGGGCATCACTTCAACAGCTGATCAAATAACTCCTGAAATTTTCAGCCATGTAAGCCAATAAACTGCTTTTCTTCAAGCTCTTGGATCTGTTTTTCTGTCTTTTTGTAATAGATATAGCATCTCCTTAAGATAGATTATACAGCCGTCTCTTTAAAGACTGAGTCATCTTCCCTGGTGCCGCATGGAGTACTTAAATGCCCCATTACCTGTGGAACTCAGAATACTATCTTCCATTCCATAATCCTTTTCTCTGCCTCCTTGATTCTTAAAGATACTCTTTCTTCCAAACTCTGCCCATACACCTAACATAATTTTTTTTTATTGGTTTAGGGCTCAGGGATTTCAAGCTGACTTGTCTCCTAGAATCAGACTGACTATAATAAAGAATGGTGAAGCTTGTTGCGAATTTCATATTTTTAACAATATTGACACTCCTGCTGGCCTGTTTCAGCTCCCAGTTAAACATCTTTTTTTCAAAAGACAAAAATAATTTATTACATCACTTACTTCTGAAGTTTTCCACCCCACCAAAAGTCCCTGGACTTCCAAAGCCTGGCTACCTACTTTGGTAGAAGACAGTGACAGTGGCAGAGAAGCAAAAAAGAAAAATGAAAGAACAAGCAGACATTAATATTTCAATAAGTTATCTTGATTTATTAATGTTCTTGGATACTAATGAGTTAACTTACAATTGAAAATTTTTACTAACATATAGACTTGAATATTTCATGTCCAAGGGTAATATTATATATCTGAGAAAGTCAATCTATGTGTCAACTCCCATGATTTCTTGTGCCAACACTCAACCAGTCAAAGGTTTCCACCTTTGATTGAGAATTATTACAGAAAAGTTTCCAAGAAACAGGAATAGTCAATGATTTTTTTCAACATAATGTGCAAAGAATTTTAAATAAGGACCACCAAGGAGATCAAGGAAAAGGTTTATACCTCAAGTACCCTCTTGCAGATCTAGGCTCTTAGAGACTGAATAAGGGTCACCTCAGCAGGAAGGAGATGATGATGGCATAGTATGATCTTGGAGGACCTGGAATACCTGCCTTCCCCAACCTTGCCCTCTTCTTTTTCTCTCTGTATTAGTTTTATAGTGCTGCCATAACAAAGCACTACAGACTAGGTGGCTTAAACATTTACTTTCTCATTGTTCTGGAGGCTGTAAGTCTGAGATCAAGGCATCTGTGGGTGTGCATGTCTGTATTCAAATTTCCTCTTACTATGATACCAAGTCATATTGGATAAGGACCCATGCTAAAGACCTCAATATTTAATTAATCACATCTTTTTTTTTTTTTTGGCGATACGCGGGCCTCTCGCTGTTGTGGCCTCTCCCGTTGCAGAGCACAGGCTCTGGACGCGCAGGCTCAGCGGCCATGGCTCACGGGCCCAGCCACTCCATGGCATGTGGGATCTTCCCGGACCGGGGCACGAACCCGTGTCCCCTGCATCGGCAGGCGGACTCTCAACCACTGCGCCACCAGGGAAGCCCTAATTAATCACATCTTTAAAAACCTTATCTCCAAACATGGTTACATTCTGAGGTGCTGGGGGGTTAGGACTTCAACAAACACATTTTGGAGGGACACAATTCAGCCTGTAACACTCTCTTACTCTGTTTTTTGCTTCATCTGTTATAGTACAAACTCCACTTCTCAGTCTCTGAAGGGCTTTCCCATTATATTCTCTATAGCTAGTTTTAGAAATTAAAAAAGCTGAACAACGAATGGTCACTGCTTTATTATGACCTTCCTTTACTTCTAGCACTTGCTGACTAATCGGACTCCATACTTTCCCACTCTCACTCCATTTCCACACATTTAGTATTGACACATTCATCTTGAAGCCTCGTTAACACCTTGCATCTGGATAAACTCAATATTCTTACATGCTTCAAACAGATTTTCTTTGACTGCTAATATGTAAATGGAAGAAATTATGTTTAGTTATTTTTATTCAATCAAATGTAGCTGCTTGAATCAATAAAGCTACAATTTATAGAGAAAGTGTAAAATCAAATAAGGACTCAAATGGATCTTTCTAGAATAAATCTATTTGTTGAACATGTGCTCTACTAATCTTTTCACTTAACTGGTGGCTGCTGATGGCTTTGCATTTCTAGTGTCACCAGGGATAAATGATCAACCACCAGGGGAATTGCTGTCAAAATAGCACCCGTTCTTTGATGGCAGATATCACTGTAATATTATGCTGCTGAATCGATTCCTCTTTTTGGAATTCACTAGGTACACATTAAGAAAGTACAGTGAAGGGGATGCTTACTATCTGTGAATTAGGGGGAAATATGTAAGAAAGTAAAAGAGTTTTCCTCATGGTGCAATTTGAGCAGAACTTCACAATTAATAACAAAATTATCTGGTCATGAGTCAGTTAACAGTGTTGTGCTATAAATTAGACCATATTGTTTAGGATAAAGGAAATAATTTTATCCAGTGATTAAAGTGCCTCTCCACAGTACTTTAATTGTGCTCCTAGCCCGCACCTCTGCCCTGTTATACTCATCTTCCAATGAAAGCTTCAATTATTTATTTAAAAAACAATATGTATTTTAAAGCATTTTATGTACATTATTTTATAAAACCCCTATTTAAGTAGGGTGTAGTAGGTATTGTTATTTTACTAATGTTAAAGGTGAAAAAACTGAGGCTTCAGGAGTTTAACAGCCTGAACAAAGTCACATGCTAGTAAGTGACAGAAACTTAATTTGAAACCAGTTGGCTTGTCTTTAGAGCCTGAGCAATAAACATCTTGTTGCCTATTCAGTTTTATTTGATGCCTTAGCACAGCTGTATTTAAAAATAAATTCGCTACTTTGCAAGTCAATTGTTCCTAAATAAAATGACATCACAATATTTCCCAGAGTTCCTGATAGTGTAACCCATTCCAAAATTGACAGCACCTCATAAAACACTGCACTGTAGTGTCGAGAATAACTGATAGTTTTCTAGTGCATATACTTTGTATTTTACCCTGCTTTTAAAATTTTGACCTGAATGAAGAACAATGGATAGCTTTAAAGAGAGAGAGAGAGAGAGAGAGAGAGAGCACTGTCTATTGACAAGGTGCTGTGATGATTGAGGTTCCAAAATATTCTTACCATTTTTCCAGTTAAAAACTTCAAACAAGTTATATGTAACTCTGTAAAGGCCAATAAATAGTCTTTTGTCTTAAGATGTAATGCTTGAGAATCTTACAGTTCACATACAAGTTCTCAATCTCAAGGTTTTGACTTCTTTTTAATAATGGAAAAAGGAAAATAAACACTTTAATTAGAAGACTGTATAATCAATCTAGTGAAAGAGAGCTGACAAAATTTTACAGACAGCTCAATGTTTGATAATCTCCCTGAGATAGTTGTAAAAATTACAAAAAAATTTTCTTTAAATTTTAGGAAAAAATAATCATGTGAAAACACTTCTAAAATGAGTGCAATGATTACTTAACAAACTTAACAAAAGTCAAGTGTGTACTGTATGTTCGATGTCCACCCCACTTACTACATCATATGTCCACTCCTACTACATCTTCAAGTGGGGAAAATAACTTTCATATTGATCACTGGCCACCATTTTCTGGTTCAGATAGCTGGTGCTCCAATGTCAACTGCCCTTAAATTCTCAGTTAATCAAAAATACTATCTTTTGCCTTATTCACTCAAAATCTGCTGTTGATTGCAGGAATCAAACAGATAATCTAATAAATCCTACTTTCAATATCATATTTATTCTCAGCTTGGGCTAATCCAACATGTAATTTTGTTGAGGATGGTTTTTGGCAGTGAAAAGGATAGCATCTGAAGACTAATTTCCTCACTGCACTAGCCATGCCAGTAGGTGTCATGCACCCTAGTCTGTGTAGTACATGACTTATTTTTATATAAAACAAATATCCACAGACCCTGACAAGCACCTCCAGCCATCAGTTTTTTTCTCATTACTGAAGTTCAGAGTGTTTTACTTTTGCTCTGTCACTGACTCATTTGCAACTGATGACCCCCTTTATAATCTACTGTGTGCTCTACCACCCCTATTTCATAACAAAAAAAACTTCCAAACTCCTCAACTCTTCATCCTTCATCTTCTTTTTGAAACTCTTATGGGGTATCTAGGTGATGATTCAAGTTTCAGACAACTTAAGAAGATTGGATTCCACCTGGATAGCCCATAAGGGTTTCAAAATTTAATTTATCCTAAATGATCTTGTAATTCTTTTTTTTTTACTTCAAAAATATTTGCTCCCTTTTAAATCACTTTCAGTGAATATGTACATTGTCATTTACTTTCCTAGGCCAGAAGCCATAGACCAAAGCCCAGTGGATTTTCCTCTATATAATTTCTCAAAGTCTGTTGATCACAGAATACTACAGATTTCATATCTTCTGTCTGGTTTCTTTCCTCTACCATAATGCCACAAATGTAGGTCTTTAGACTTCTCCTGAACCATTGCAGTAACCAACTACATTCTTCTGGCTAATATCTGTGATTCATATATTCTTGGCTCTATAAGCTTGGCTTTGGTATTTGCTTCTGGCCTAATTATTTCTGCAGATTTTTAAATTAAGTTCCCAAATAACCTCCTGGATTTGTTCAGTCCTCTGATTTTCATGTCCTCTGATTCTTTGCCTTTTTCTCTCATCCTTGGTCCAAAGAAAACCCATTGCTCTGGTGAACCTTAAAATTCATCAGTCAGTGAGAGAGAGATTCAGATACTAAAATTCACCCCCTATTTATTCATCTAATCCTAATGCAAACTTCTTGCCTTTAAGTAACCTAATTATAGCTAAGGACTAGTTTCTATATATTATGCTTACTTCTATGGCCAGGGTTTCATATATGTTGATCACTCGTTGGAGAGCATCAACTCTCAGAAAATTCCTTCTCACTAATGTTTCAAATCAATGTTATCTTATATGAAGACTTTCCTGAATCATCCTAATTAGATCTTGTCCCTTCTATGTTCTCATAGTTATAGGACAACAATGGTGAATAAGAAAAAAAGGATATTTGTCCTCAGAGGCTTGCATTATTGTGGGGATTATGTTAACTAAGGGAAAGCTAATTTTTCTAAGCAACAAATCCCAAGTTTTATAGCTCAATCAAGATAACTGATTTTTCATTTATGCTAAGTCCAAATTAGGTATTACTGTACAGCTTGTGTTGGAATCCATGAAGTGATATAGAGACCCAGTTTTCCTATATCAAAAGAAAATGCATCAGAAAAGTTAAACTGGCAAAGAAGACTATTCAAGACTATGGCAATAGGTGTCAAGACTATTGCAATCGGAGGGAGAGGTTGAACTCAACATAGGATGGGAGATTTTTTTAAGTGCTAGGGTCAGCTAGTGGAGAAGTACTGGATTGCAAATATTCTAGTAAATGCTCTAAGAAAAGGGAGGTCAGGGGTCTACAGTCAATAAGAAACCTGTTTAAAGTTTAGTCAAGCTGAGGGAAACATTAACGTGATTTTGGTCACTTCTTGAGTTTTGCATCATCTTCATATAGCTTTGAAGTTTTCATTGTTTTTCAATATCAAACAGGTTGTGTGAGGAATGACAGTGAATGATACCCTAGGAAGTTCATGGTCTAGTCCTGAAAGTGGTACTTTTCACTGTCACTATTATTCCACCGGCTAAATCTCAGACACAAAGCCACATTCAATTGCAAATGAGGCTGGGAAAAATGTGGATAATTGTGTATCCAAAAAGAATATGCAACTAGTTTGATAAACAGTATACTAGTCTCTGCCATAGGAAGATAATTGTTGAAAATACAATTATACAATTAAATCACATGATTCCTTTATAGAAAATCATCATGTTGCTTTGTTTGAAGTCCCTTAAGGACAGTGCTTGTGTCTCTTCCATTTCTGTCTTCTTAGATCTAAGAAAAATGCCATGCACATAGAAACTATGGTGCCCAGTAAATATTTTTTAACTGAATCACTGTTGGTGAGGGGTGATATTTTTAGATGACTGTGAAAATTGCTGCCTTTAATCACACTCCACTGTACCACTTACATTCCTTAAAATCTTCAAAGTTAGTATTGCTGGTATTGTATAAATTTTAGTTGAAAAAAGTGATGGCATATGCAGTCAATCTCCCTATTTTAGAATGATTTGTGCTTACTTATTTAGAGAAAAAAGAAATCACTTTATAGCTCAGTCAAAATGATTTTTTAAATTATAATTGTTTGGATTTTAATTAAAAAAATAATTCTTTTCCTTCTATCATTGTTCACTAAGATAATGACGATGAATTACTAAACTATATAGTCTTCAGTTTATTTTCTTAGGCAGGTACACGCATATTGATCCATGATCCTACTCTCTGAGTGTCTTAGTTAAATAGTATTTGTCATGTTTTTCTGCATTTGAATCATTAGAAAACAGCTTTAGTGAAAGCCAGAACTAAAAAGTGCTATCATCAGATTTCATAGGCAAAGAAAAATCCAAATATAAGACCCTTGATATGCTTAAATATATGCCCTTGATATGAGTAGGATATCTGGCAGGGGGGCATAAATTTGGTCATTATTTCATGCTTTCTATGTGGTCTGATCAAGCCTAACTCAGAATCAAATTCCAACGATATTTTTTTTTTTTTTTTGTGGTATGTGGGCCTCTCACTGTTGTGGTCTCTCCCGTTGCAGAGCACAGGCTCCAGACGCGCAGGCTCAGCGGCCATGGCTCACGGGCCCAGCCGTTCCACAGCATGTGGGATCCTCCCGGACGGGGGCACGAACCCGTGTCCCCTGCATTGGCAGGCGGACTCTCAACCACTGCGCCACCAGGGAAGCCCCCAATGATAATTTTTATACCAGATTATATTTACCACTGATGTTGGTATTATTCTAAACTTTATCTAATTGATTATTTAATATATATTAAAAAGTGCTAGTATTTTAATTTTACTGATGAAGACAACTAAAGCATAGAAAAGTTATATGCAAAAGCACTGTTTCATTAGAAAAATTAAAGTTCCCAAGATTTTGACAATTGCACAGCATATTGAATCATTATTTTATCATAAATAAAGCATTTTAATTCTTATGACAATTCATTTTTAAGTTTGTACATGTACAGAATTTTTGGAATCAGCTTTATAGGGCTTGATTTTTTTGTTTTAATATTTAGTTAATTCGATTGCATATCTCATATGGGCAATTCATTGCCAAGCTAGAAATAACTCTAGACGAGTAGCTGGAATCTAAGATTTCAATCCTCTCCTCCTTGTCACATAAGTTAGAGAATATGTATATCCTAATAACAGCTTTCAGCTACTGTGTTTGAAAGTTTATTACATCTTTTCTTATACATCCTAATATCTGACTTTCATAACCCCAGTTTGGAATAAGTCAAGCAGTTACTATTTCTATTTTATAGATGGAAGAATGGAAGCACAGAGGGATTCAGAAACTTGATTAAGATAGCATAGCTAGTATGCAGAGTGTATTTTCCATGATGGCTATAACAAGCTGTCCAGTTCCAGATGCTCTTCTTACACAGTGACATCGACATTCTTCCCACTGAGAGATGCAAGTGTCCATGTTCACTCCCCCAAAGCAGGGCAGGCCCTTGGCTAGACTGGAATTGAAGCTCTGCGACTTCCGAAGTTAGGTTATAAAAGCTACCATGCTGTGAGGCACCTCAAGCCTTGCGAAAAGGCCTCCTGTAGGCCATACGGCCAACAGCTAGCATCAATCAACAGGCACATGAGGGAAGAAGTATTGGAGATGACTCCATTCTCAGCTACAATCTGACAGTAACGGTGTAAGAAATTCCAGATGAGAGTTCAATAACCCCCGGCAACTGGGAGTGATAATAGCACAATGACTTTTGTTGTTTTAAGTCACTAAGCATCAGGATGATATGTTCTATTGCAATAGTAAGTGGAAGAACTAGTAAGTGTACCTGAGACTATAATTAAAGTCTTCTGATTACCTGTCCCAACATTTTGTGCTCTTTACAGTACACTACCCTGGATAGTACGCCAAAATGGAGAAAGTCACATAAAAAGTGAAAATTCAATGCTGTAACTGTGTATGGTGATGGATATTACCTAGACAAGTCGTGGTGATCATTTTGCAATTTATATACAAATATTGAGTTATTATGTTGTACACCTGAAACTAATATAATGTTGTATGTCAATTATATCTCAGTGAAAATAATAAAAAATTCACTTACCCAATAGGAAGTTTTGTTATGTTTTCCAGTTTCAGAACAAAATGATATAAATCATTGATACAGTGAATGATGTAAAGAGCTGGAATTGTTTCTCAGTTCTCGTAGTGGCAATTGATGACCTTGGGCAAATCAAATAACTTCTCTTTAGCATTAAAATCAAACATTATGGCACACCTCTAACTACCCCCTCAGGCAAGACCTTTCCAAGAAAGTGGACTGAAAGCTACTTTGGTTTATTTCTGAACTATTCAATTTTTGCAGCAGCTTCAGAGGGACCACAATGGCTCAGAGAAAAAGCCTTCATTTTGTGTCCCAATTGCATGCTAATTAGCAAGAAAAAAACTAAAGTATACTTAGAGGGCTATAGAGATTTAATAAAATCCTTAGGAGTTTATGATTTTTATCTTTATTCTAACTGCTTCAATCTGTTATTAATTCAACCTTAAAAGTCAGATCTTAAAAAAAAAACCCTACTCTGTAATGGTATAAATATTTACTGTTTGCTAATAAAAATGTCTCAAGTATAATTTTCACATTTACTACACTTGTGACATTTTAAAATCATTAAGACTAAATCACATTAGGGTACAGTTTTAAACAAAAAGAAAAAAAATAGTTCAGGAAAAGAATAAATTTAAGGTTTATTAACAAGTTTGAATGGCAATTAAAGACCTAACGCAATGCAGAAGATGTGTTCTATATTATGCTGGACACATGGATCTGTTTCAATAAGAGGCTTCCTTTCTACACTTAACAAAATAAATAACAAACACGATTCCACATACTGCCTTGCATTTCTGTCACAGAGGGGTATGCATGGTGACCTCCATGAATGAATGACACGAAATATTCTTTTATCAAATGGAGTCAGTCTCCTGCTTAAAGTTGTTCAGTGGCTTTCTAGTTTAATTAGAATAAACTCTAAACTCCTTAGCCTGGTACACAAATCCCTCCCTGGGTCTCTGTCTTCTAGAAACTTATCTTCTTCATATCTCCCCCTTGCTCACTATACTCTATTCACATTGGTCTCATTATTGTGCTTTGAACAGACCACCATTCCTTTCACTTCAGGCCACAGCTATTGCTGGTCCCTCTACCTGCAACACACGTTTTTAGTTTCTCAAGTTTTAATACAAATGATGTTTACTTAGAGAGGCTTTGCTTGGTACAGTCTCCAAAATAGCATGCCCTGACCTCTCTATGTCATTACCCTTGTAAGGGAGGAAAAACTTTTCCTCTGCCTTTTTAGGTTAAGTCACTGGGACCTGCAAATTAAACTGACAAAAGGCAAATTAACAGCTTATGCACCAATTTAAACAGAGGGCATTAACTTGTAGGGAAGTGACTAGGCAAAAACACGGGTGTTTGGGCTTCTAGGGCCAATAAATTGTGGGAAAGTGACTAAGAAATACATGGAGGAAACTAATGGAAGATAAGGGTTATTTTAGAAACGCTTGCTTATGCAGAATCATCTTGGCATCGACTCTGTCTCTGGTGATAAAGAGTGCTCTCTTCTCTTGGTACAGGGAGGGCACCTTTTTCACGGGAAATTTATGTCCTGTTTTTAGGCAGATAGAGGAAAGATAGAGAGCTTTTCCTGCATCTGCTGTTTCTCAATTGCTTTCAGCTCAAATTAATCAGTATGCCAAAGTGGCATATTTTGGTGTGGCATATCCTGATTCTCCCTTACCTTTTATCTAGTGCTTATTACTCATTTAACTTGTATTGATTCTTTAATTTTGTCATCATTTCATTACGAGACTTCTCTGGAATCAATGCAAACTCCTCACAGGCAAAGAGCTTCTCAGTGTCAGTTTTTTTATTCCGGTATCCACAGTTCCTAGAACAGCACAGGTGCTCACTGCAATGGTTTATGGACCCCTTTGTTCTTTTCTCCTCTCTCACCAATCTGAATTTTCTGTTGATTCTTTCATGCACTATTATTTTCTTCTCTGTGTTTTCTGCAAAGATAAAGATGTTGAAAGAAGACTGTTAGAGGCAATAATTTTCATAGGGTCCGATTTTGACAGAAAAAATTGGAAATTATATAATCCAGAGTGGTTCAGAGGTCATTTAATATAATAATTAAGACTGCAGGTTCTGGAGCTCTAATACTTTGAGTGCTGACTTCATCATTTACTAGGGGCATATCATGGGCAGCCTCTTTAAACTGTTTGAAGCTCTGTTTTTGCATTTCTAAAGTGAGGATGATGATAGTTTCTGCTTCATAGTGGTGCTTGTAATGATCAAATCAATCAATACATTACTTCTAATAGTAAAGCTGTTAAAAGATTTCTTGGCAGTCGGTAAGTGTTAATTTCTTTTTCCTTTTAAAGAAATTATTAACAATTCGCAAAGAAGTATGAATGACTGGGATGGACAATTTACCTAAATTGAAGAGAAATTTAGCAACTAAACTGCTAAGAATAACAATATCTTACACTTAGGTACTGCGTGTGATATTGTTTCTGGTACTGCTTTGATTGCCTTATGTATATTACCTTATTTAATTCTCATACCAACGCTCTGAAAAAGTTACTAATATTGTCTCCATTTTAACATTGTGGAATCAGAGACACAGATCATACAGTTAAGAAGTGACAGAGTGAGGATTTGAACCTTGGCAAATTGAGCTCTGAAGTTGTTGTTCTTAACCAATTGGCCATAGGACTGTTTCAAACAAACAAACATACTCATAAAACCTCCCTTCAATCAGCATAGATCACAGAAATATGATATAACTTAGGAATTAATTGTTTAATATTTTTATACATGGGGATTTCTAATTTGTATTAAGTGAAAACATGTTAATGCGTTTCCTCCCTTCTATTACAGGTGTTTCATTTAACTAGTATATATAACTTCATAGTAAGTTATACAGAGAAAAATATTAAAATTTCACGTTAAATTTTTTTTAAGAAATAGAAAATCATGGAAAACTTTCACATTGGCATTTTTAGTAATTCTCAAATTATTAGATATATAATATTTCATATTAAAATGTTCTCAGATCGAGATAGGGTTAGATGCAACTTAGAATATCCAAATATAAAACACTGTGCCTTATAACAGATATTCTTAATAAAGAATTCTTTAGGAAAATTTTCTTTCTTGTGTAGTCTCTCTTTACATCTACTTCTTTGGAATAAGACCATCTCCCTTTATTTGCCAGTTTTCATTAAATTGCTTTAGGATTGTAAACCTAATTAAAATGAAAGTAGGCATATGTAACTTGCTTATAATATGACTGTCTAGATTTTATAAAGCCTATGCTAATCAAGTGAGAATGTGATTAAATTTTACAATATAATGTGAAAGGACCTGGTGGGTTATGTGCGCTTGAACAGTTTAATCTCTAAGTCATAGAGCTAGGTTTCAATTATCCAATTATCTCAATAAAAGGAAGAGACCAATGGCTGGCTATCTATCTATATCTATCTGTCTACCTATCTATCATCTCTGTGAGGCAGCCACACTTTTCATTATATAATATTTCTGTTATACCTGCACTGATACTTGTTGATCCATCTGATTCCTCAATGATGTTCACTCTTCTACCAACCTGCAGCATACTCTGTTGTTTCAGTTATCTATTTCTCCATAACAATTCCAAAACTTAGTGACTCACAGTAACATCTTGGACCATGATTCTCCAGTCAGAAATTGAGCAGGGAACAATGGAAGTAACTCATCTTGCTTCATGATGTTGGGATCTCATGTGGGCTGCCTTGAACAGGTGGGAGCTGACTACAACAGCTCAGTTGAGGCCAGATGTCTGGAGATTCAGTTTTAGTTACTAACTGGGTTCCTCAGTTCTCCTGCATGTGATCTCTCCATGTAGCTAGCTTGTACTTTCTCATAAAAAGGTGGTCTCAGAGTCCAAAGAGGGTGCATTACATGAGGACTAAACCAATGTGTTGGTGCCTATCAAGTGTATTTCTAATGTCCCATTGGCCAAAGCAAGATACACAGCTGATTCCAGAATCAGCTGGAATTAGAGGAGACTATATAAGCGTATGAATATTGAAAGGTATGGGTTTGCGGCAGCAACTGATGCAACTGTTTACCTCAGTCCATACTTTGATGTCTAATAATTCACAGCCCTTCCATATGCAAAGTACACTTCCCTCCTCCCAAGATCCTCAACATCATGTTTCCTTATGGTATCAGGCTTAGTTAGGCTCTTGTCATTTGAATCAGGTTCAGGTACAAATGAGGATCTTTAGATATAGTTCTTTGGATGCAGCTGCTCAGGTATTACTCTTCTTAATCCAGAAATTTGTGAACTAAAAAGGGAAGTTTTCTGTCTTTACATACCCACTATTTAATAATGAGATAATAATAGGAAAACTGAAGCACACATTCCTATTAAAAAAGTATAACACATAGCAGTCACTGGTCCATAACAAGTCTAAAATCCAACCAGCTCCATATAGCCAGGTATCCTTTTTTGGGAGACAGGACATGGTCCTTGATTATAGGCTAGTTCTTTTCCATAGAGTTGTTGTCTCTGGGTTTTCTCCTTCCATCTGAGTCTATCTTTGTTTTCCATAAGAAATGCCATGTACATGTAAACCTTTGCCTGCTTTCAAGTCCCAAGGCCAATATTGCATTTAGGTTTTTGTTACAGCAGCACTACTCTTTTGGTATCAATTTCTCTCACAGTTATCTATTGGTACATAGCATACCACCCCAAACAGTATATTAAAATAAGAAACACTTTATTTGTTCATAATTCTGTGGGTCAGAATTTCAGGCAAGGAAAGCAGGGACTGCTGGTATCAGTTCCATAATGACTGTAGCCTAAAATGTTGTGGCTTGAATGGCTGGAGCTGATTAAAGTACGTTGACTGGGACCATATATCTGGGGTCTTGGATCTGGATATCCATTCAATTTCTTGGTTCTTCTGCATTAGCTTTTCCATGTGACTAGCTTGAGCTTTCCCATAGATAGTGGTCTCTGAGGCTCAAGAGGTAATATTCCAAGAGGACAAACCTCTTTGCTAGCACTTATCAAGCCTCTACTTTCATCACACTCACTAATGTCCCATTGACATGCAAATTACATGGCCAAGCTTCAGCACTGAAGAGGAATACAGGTATGTAATAACACTAAGTGTAGTTTACTGGAACACACCAATGCAACAGTTTGCTTCACTTACATGGGCAACCACTGAAAGCTGCACTGAATTATCTTTTATATATATATATATATATATGTGTGTGTGTGTGTATATATATATATATATATATATATATATATATACACATATATATGGCTGTTCTGGGTCTTATGTTTGGCACATGGGATCTTTAGTTGCAGCACGTGGGATCTAGTTCCCTGAGCAGGGATCAAACCCAGGTCCCCTGCCCTGGGAGCACAGAGTCTTAGCTACTGGACCACCAGGGAAGTCCCTGAATTATCTTGAAGATAGAGAACATGCTCTCAACTCACCCTGTGTGCCAAAAATCTAGTTGCTGACTGGACTCAGTGCTCAATTAATATTTATTGAATAAGGTGGATTATAAAACCCTTATATGTTAGCATTTATGAGATATGAGCTACAAGTTCAATCTTGAAAGGCATTATGTGAAAAAAAAGGGGTTCCCAAGTCAAAGTGTACAGTACATTGGTTACAGTATTATTCCCCATATTCCATTTCTCTCTTTGTACATATCTTTTGCAGTATAACTCTTACCAAGAGGTGTTTTTATCAAAAGGTTCAATCTATTTCTCTACCCCTTAAATTTGTGCTGCACCTGTGACTTGCTTCGGCCCATATAATACAGGGAAAGTGATGTTTGCCATTTTTAAGTGTAGGTTCAGGAGATCTGGCATGCTTCCATTCTTTTTTTGTATTCTGCCTCTGCTAGGAGAGCAAGCTCAGGCTAGCCTATTGGAGGATGAAAGACCATGTGAAGCAGAGTAAAGTTGCCCCAGCTGAGGACAGTAGACCATCCCTACCTGACCTGCTTGCTGATGAGAGAAGTATGAGAGAACACAGACGTCAGTGGAGCCTGGTCCAGGTCAGCAGAGCTGCTCAAAAATTCATAGATTCAAAGCTTTGGGGTGGTTTATTATATATCAGTAAATAAATGATACAAATATCCTAAGAATTTACAGTACCCATAAACATATTAACTATAAGAAAAGAAACTACAGAACCAAAACAACAATTAAAAGTATACAGTTCTGTTTAACCAAGTTTCCTCAAATTATTTGGCTACAGAACTTTGATTGTCTCTCCTTGGTTTTTGTTTTAAAATATTAACAGCTACATATCTGCTTTAATAGTCTGTAAAGCACACTTTGGACACTTCTGTAGAATTCAAAAATAACAGTAACATTGAATGGATAGTTTACCAGGAATACAAAGTAGTGATGTCTTTATTGTTTCTATTTTCTTTGAAATAATTATTTAATTTGACTAATCTTTTGATTCAGGTTTATTATGTATTTTTTCTTAAAGTACTCATTTTCCCCCTTTTCTGTCCTTGCTACAAACGTCCTCAGTTCTCATAGTTTCAATACAGAAAGTTTTAAAAGGCCATTTTATGCTGACATATGTGAGGGTTAATCGTTTACACTGAGTCATGGACATATCTGATAAAAGTGGTCAATGGTAGATGACTTAGGGGTCAGTATTAAATTATTTATATAAGTAGTTCTCAAAATGCTCCACACACCTGAAGAGATAAGAAACCAGGCAATTACAATAGAAAATAATACGTTGGGTATCAGTTGAGTGTTACAGACAGACTTTAATTTTCCTACCATGCAAAAAAATTTCTGCTCTCTGCTCCTAATATAAAAGCATGTGTGCCTACAGTGAGTACAATATTTCCTGAGATGAAATCTTGTCTGATTTTATCATGATTTCTAGGGTAAAAATGTGAATAAAAGTGTTGCTTTTAAATTTAAGGAATGTGAAGATGTTAATATTCAGTTGAATTTTACATGAGAATTTATAAGTGGGTTTATTCTTGTAGGTTCGCTTTAAAATTTTCATCTCCGCCATCTATTCGGGAAGCTATCAGGCTTTTCATAGATTTGTGATTTAAGATCTCTTGATTTTGCAAGCTTGTCTAGTTGCAAAATTTGATTTTGGATAAAATCATGTCTAAATTAATTTAACACTATAAAATTAAAATAAATGTAAACAAACAGTTATGAAAGAGAATTTAAACCTCTAGGCAGAGGTTTATTACTCTTAGCAGAATAATATTTGATCATAATCATTAACTTCTATTTACTTAACTTTTATTGTGTTAATGCCTATTACTCTTAGTTGTGCCAATAAAGCCTGTAATTGTTTTACTGATTAAAGGCAAACATATTAAATTACAGAACATTTGAGGGAAACAGGCAATTCTATATGACGCTCAAATCTACATTTAATGATTAGTGAGTTGATAGTCATTTCAACTGAAAAATAATGATAGATTCCAAATCTAGAAATTTATTCTTTTTAAATAATGATCCAATTTTATTTCAAACACTTCCATAAATCAATAGTTCGTCAATTTTAAGCATGCACAGATGAAGACAATAAATACATGAAAACCTATCACATAATTGCCATTTAATTTTATGTCTTATGACCAGCAATTTGCTTGATCCATAGTAGACTTCTCTATAAATACTAAATAATGAAAGAAATAAAGAAGGCTTAGTTATACCTGATGATATTTATATAAAATAATGCAAGCCATTTTTTACTTAATAGATAAACATTATACACAAATGTATCATTTTCTATTATAACTTAGCATTCTTAAAGCTCTAACAATTATTAAATCAACTCTGACCTCTTAAATTTAAGCTTTCCTAATTTATTCTTAAATATAATTAGAGATGTGCTCAAGTATTTACATGTAAGAATGTCTACACAGTGTTATTTACAGAAATCAGTAAAATGAAATACAGTAAGTCCCCTACATAGGAATGAGTTCCGTTCTGAGAGCGCGTTCGTTAAGTCGTTTGTTCATAAGTCCAACAAAATTAGCCTAGGTACCCAACTAACACAGTCAGCTATATAGTACTATACTGTAATAGGTTTATAATACTTTTCACACAAATAATACTTTAAAAAACAAACAAAAAATAAAGAAAACATTTTTAATCTTACAGTACAGTATCTTGAAAAGCACAGTAGTACAGTACAACAGCTGGCATACAGGGGCTGGCATCGAGTGAACAGGCAAGAAGAGTTACTGACTGGAGGAGGGAGAGGAGGTGGGAGATGGTAGAGCTGAAGGATTGTCAGCAATAAGAGACGGAGGGCAAGCTGCAATTTCACTCACGCCTGGCGTTGATGGCACAGGTTCTGGTTCCTTGCTGGATTCAATTCTATCTACCCTTTTGAAAAAATGATCCAGTGATGTCGGGGTAGTAGCTCTTTTTCTCTAGTCATAGATGACACAATAACACTGGATTGCATTCTGAACGGCTGCTGCAACCTTCGTGTATCTTTCTACGTTTAGGTCCTGTGCCTCAAGAACTAACAGTGTCTCCTCAAATAAAGAAAATCCCCTTTCCCTTTCCTGCATCATAAAGCTCTTCAGTTCTTCAGTTAGTTCTTCCTCTTGTCTTTCTTCGTCCTTTCTCTGGGCCTCCAATTCCTGGCGCTTCTTAGCAGTACCAGCTACATCACCACTGCTTTTACTCTTGCTTCTGGACATCCTGGGCTTGAAATAAAGAAACTGTACTACTGTACTCTATACAGTACTGTACAGTAAAGTACACAAAAGTACAACCACTTGTAGAAGAAGCACACACATGACAACGTACTCCAGACACGTGAACTAACTTATGTGATTGGACATGCGAACACACGTTTGCATCTTTGAAAGTTTGCAACTTGAAGGTTCATATGTAGGAGACTTACTGTACTAGGAATCACAGAAGTCAGGTTTATTGTGATATATTCATAAAATGGAATGCTATGTATCCCTAAAACTAAGTTTTCAAATAATATTTAATGGCATGTGGAAATTCTGACGGTACACTCTTAAGAGAAGAAAGAAGATAATAAAACAATATACATAGTTTAAGTCTAATTTTTTAATTGAAATTTAATCACATTCATAGAGTGGATATTAGATATTCAGACCCTGAATGTTTAACAGTGGTTATCCCTGGATGATGCATTATAAGTTCTTTTCAATTTTGTATTTATATCTTCTTTTACTGTACATATTTTCTTCAAAAATATGTATAGTCATACCAATCACAAAGTGTTATTTTTAAAGAGGAGTTGGAAATCAAACCCCTATATTAAAATTATGTCAGTGCCTTTCATTAGTATTTGGGCATATTGCAAATAAATTGTATTATTTTTTCTCTAATCACTTGTTAATAGTAAACAAATTTTCTATGCAGTAATCTCTTAAAGGAAAAGCCTTGTGTTTGCCAATATATATTCTTCAATTAAAATAGACTATTCTCCCATATTTCAGACCATTATGGCTTAATTAATTTGTTTACTCATTTGTTAATTTAAATATATATTTTAAGTGCTCACTAAGTACTTTAGTTCTAGGCACTGTGGATACGACAGGGTTATAAGCAAAAATCTCTACCTATCTTTATTGAGCCTACATTCACATGACAGAATAAAAAATACATAGTTCTTGACCACCTCTGTGTAGGTTTACCGATTTGGATTCATGAACGGATTAAGCTTTTTCATTTGTGATAAAGTTATTATTATAAATATGTATGATACTACTTCATGGAACATAGTAGAGTATATCAAAAGGCTAGGAACGACCACAAATCTAGTGTAGAAGATTACAGCATGTATTTGAACCCAGACTTCCAGTCTTTAAAAGGTGTTTACTATAGTATAAATTCTGGCCTAAATTTGATTCCTTTTTTTACTTCAGTTTTCTATCCATAAAATGGAAGCAATAATAATATTTATCTCCTAGGACTGTAGTGAGGATCAAATGAGTCAACACATGTAAAGTGCTTAGAATGGTGACTAGCAGGTGTTAAATAAAAATTGTTGGCTACTATTGTATTCAATTAACTTCTAACTTCTTTCTTAAACACAGAAGTGCTTTTAGTCTGAGCTCGTTTTTCTATATCCATGTCACTGCATTACTGCAAGACCATAATGTTATTTGTTAGGAACATTATAATAGCTCCCTAACAACTGATGTGCATGTCAAAAACATCTCTTTGTGGTTTACAGAAGCAGTCAGACTTTGTTGACTGTAATTAGATATTTACGTTCTATATGAATTACTGTAAGTCTGCAAAGTGCTTAAATGATTTGTTAAATATTTCTGACTTCATATGTGTTGAGAAATGGACACTATATGAGACATCATGGGTTAGATGCATGATAAATGAATAGAGGTTGTATTGTAAAATTAATTTTGGTGTTGATTTATGTTTTATTTTCACATTCGTTATACATTTTGTAATATATAAAGTTAATAACATTGTGATATATATGAATACTTATTGATGAGTCAAATTATTAGTGAATTTAACCCTGTGGCATTAATTGCTAAATATACACCAACACCTTTATTTGCAGTCAATATTTCTTTCCTCTCTTAAGAGCCAACATTATTTTTTTGTCTAAGCCTCTTCTGGAAATTTCGTCAGGTCCATCAGTTACCTCAAAACTAAATACACTGACTTTCTTTGAATCTATTATATTCTATGTAACAAAATAGCATACAATTCATCTAGTATCACAAGTTAGAAACTTGAAAATCATGCAGACTTGTCCATCCTTGTAAATCTTCTCATGCAGTTGCTTAAATAATAAATGAAAGCTTTATTTCTTTAACCTTCCTCTGTTACTTTGTTTTATCTGCTTTGTGTTCCTCTTCCTTGGACTTTTGTCAGCCTAGGATTGGTTTCTACTTCCAGTTCCACCCTTTTCAAAATTCCTTAATGACTCCCCATTACCTACAAAATTAAATTTAAATTGCTTGGCATAGATTCAGGACCACTTAAGTTTAAGGACTGCTTTTCTTATCCTGCTTTCTATCTTGACTCTACAAATGTTCTGTTTATACTTCAGGAAAACTAAATAGTTTTCACCTCTCAAATATGCCACACATACCCTGGTCTTTTTATCATTGCTCTTACAGTTCTTCCTGCTAGGGAAATCTTTTTCCTTATTTTCTGAGCAAATTACTATTCCTTTATTAAAAGTGAGCTCAGATATTTTCTATTCCACTAAGCTGACATTGTGGCCAGTGCACCTTGTCTGTCCTCCCACCCTCAGGATTTATCACTAAGTGTCGTAAATGGCAAATCATATAAGTACATTTCCACTCTGGACTTGGGAACGGGGATCGCATGTTTATATTCATGTATCAGCTGAGTGCATATTCCAGCCCCTGACAAAGGTATTCAATTCCACAACTAAACGATTGTCAGCCTTTCTAAAGTGGGTAAGGAAAGATGTTAAAATCCCGAAATAATGTCTTATATATACTCTGCCAGAACGCCAATAAGATTTACCTTGAGAAGCTCTTTAGGCATTGTAGTTTCTTTCTGGTAAACTGCACACCATTTTCACAACTATTATGAATATTACAATGGCAGACTGTACAAGAATAATAAAAGGAGAGAGGGCAGACAGCAGAAGCAAGAAGAACTATAATCCTGCAGCCTGTGGAACAAAAACCACATTCACAGAAAGATACACAAGATGAAAAGACAGAGGGCTATGTATCAGATGAAGGAACAAGATAAAACCCCAGAAAAACAACTAAATGAAGTGGAGAGGGGAAACCTTCCAGAAAAAGAATTCAGAATAATGATTGTGAAGTTGACCCAGGACCTCGGAAAAAGAATGGAGGCAAATATCAAGAAGATGCAAGAAATGTTTAAGAAAGACTTAGAAGAATTAAAGAACAAACAGAGATGAGCAATACAGTAACTGAAATGAAAACTACACTAGAAGGAAACAATAGCAGAATAACTGAGGCAGAAGAACAGATAAATGACCTGGAAGACAGAATGGTGGAATTCACTGCCATGGAGCAGAGTAAAAAAGAAAGAAGGAAAAGAAATGAAGGCAGCCTAACAGACCTCTGGGACAACATTAAATGCAACAACATTTGCATTACAGGGGTCCCAGAAGGAGAAGAGAGACAGAAAGGACCCGAGAAAATATTTGAAGAGACTATAGTTGAAAATTTCCCTAACACGGGAAAGGGAATAGACACCCAAGTCCAGAAAGTGCAGAGAGTCCCAGGCAGGATAAACCAAGGAGAAACATGCTGAGACACATAGTAATCAAACTGACAAAAATTAAAGACAAAGAAAAATTATTGAAAGCAACAAGGGAAAAATGACAAATAACATACAAGGGAACTCCCATAAGGTTAACAGCTGATTTCTCAGCAGAAACTCTACAAGCCAGAAGGGAGTGCCATGACATATTTAAAGTGATGAAAGGGAAGAACCTACAACCAAGATTACTCTACCCAGCAAGGATCTCACTCAGATTGGACAGAGAAATCAAAAGCTTTACAGACAAGAGAAAGCTAAGAGAATTCAGCACCACCAAACCGGCTCCACAACAAATGCTAAAGGAACTTCTCTAAGTGGGAAACACAAGAGGAGAAAAAGACCTAAAAAAACAAACCCAAAACAATTAAGAAAATGGTAATAGGAACATACATATCGATAATTACCTTAACGTGAATGGATTAAATGCTCCAATCAAAAGACACAGGCTCGCGGAATGGATACAAAAACAAGATCCATATATGTGGTCTACAAGAGACCCACTTCAAACCTAGAGACACATACAGACTGAAAGTGAGGGGATGGAAAAAGATATTCCATGCAAATGGAAATCAAAAGAAAGCTGGAGTAGCAATACTCATATCAGATAAAATAGACTTTAAAATAAAGAATGTTACAAGAGACAAGGAAGGACACTACATAATGATCAAGGGATCATTCTGAAAAGATATAACAATTATAAATATATATGCACCCAAGATAGGGGTACCTCAATACATAAGGCAACTGCTAACAGCTAGAAAAGAGGAAATCGACACTAACACAATAATAGTGGGGGACTTTAACACCTCACTTACACCAATGGACAGATCATCCAAACAGAATATTAATAAGGAAATACAAGCTTTAAATGATACAACAGACCAGACAGGTTTAATTGATATTTATAGGACATTCCATCCAAAAACAGCAGATTACACTTCTCAAGTGCGCACGGAACATTCTCCAGGATAGATTACATCTTGGGTCACAAATCAAGCCTCAGTAAATTTAAGAAAATTAGAATCATATCAAGCATCTTTTCTGACCACAATGCTATGAGACTAGAAATCAATTACAGGGGAAAAAATGTAAAAAAATACAAACACATGGAGGCTAAACCATATGTTACTAAATAACCAAGTGATCACTGAAGAAATCAGAGAGGAAATCAGAAAATACTTAGAGACAAATGACAACAAAAAAACGATGATCCAAAACCTATGGGATGCAGCAAAAGCAGTTCTAAGAGGGAAGTTTATAGCAATACAAGCATAGCTCAAGAAACAAGACAAATCTCAAATAAACAATCTAACTTTACACCTAAAATATCTAGAGAAAGAAAAACAAACAAAACCCAAAGTTAGTAGAAGGAAAGAAATCAAGAAATCATAAGGATCAGAGCAGAAATAAATGAAATAGAAACAAAGGAAACAATAGCAAAGATCAATAAAACTAAAAGCTGGTTCTCTGAGAAGATAAAGAAAATTGATAAACCTTTAGCCAGACTCATCAAGAAAAAGAGGGAGAGGACTCAAATCAATAAAATTAGAAATGAAAAAGGAGAAGTTAAAACAGACACCACAGAAATACAAAGCATCCTAAAAGACTACAACAAGCAACTCTATGCCAATAAAATGGACAACCTGGAAGAAATGGACAAATTCTTAGAAATGTATAACCTTCCATGACTGAACCAGGAAGAAATAGAAAATATCAACAGACCAATCATAAGTAATGAAATGGAAACTGTGATAAAAAATCTTCCAACAAACAAAAGTCCAGGACCAGATGGCTTCACAGGTGAATTCTATCAAACATTCAGAGAAGAGGTAACACCCATCCTTCTTAACCTATTCCAAAATATTGCAGAGGAAGGAGCACTCCCAAACTCATTCTATGAGGCCACCATCACCCTCATACCAAAACCAGACAAAGATACTACAAAAAAAGAAAATTACAGAACAATATCACTGATGAATATAGATGCAAAAATCCTCAACAAGATACTAGCAAACAGAATCCAACAACACATTGAAAGGATCATACACCATGATCAAGTGGGATTTATCACAGGGGTACAAGGATTCTTCAACAAATGCAAATCAATCAATGTGATACACTATATTAACAAATTGAAAAATAGAAACCATATGATCATTTCAATAGACGCAGAAAAAGCTTCTGGCAAAATTCAACACCCATTTATGATAAAAACTCTCCAGATAGTGGGCATAGAGGGAACCTACCTCAACATAATAAAGGCCATATATGACAAACCCACAGCAAACATCATTCTCAATGGTGAAAAACTGAAAGCATTTCCTCTAAGATCAGGAACAAGATGAGGATGTCCACTCTCACCAGTATTCAACATAGTTTTGGAAGTCCTAGCCACGGCAATCAGAGAAGAAAAAGAAATAAAAGGAATACAAATTGGAAAAGAAGAAGTAAAACTGTCACTGTTTGCAGATGACATGATACTATACATAGAGAATCTTAAAGATGCCACTAGAAAACTACTAGAGCTAATCAATGAATTTGGTAAAGTAGCAGGATACAAAATAATGCACAGAAATCTCTTGCATTCCTATACGCTAATGATGAAAAATCTGAAAGAGAAATTAAGGAAACACTCCCATTTACCATTGTATTCTGCCACTAATCTGCATGATGCAGAATGGTGAATTGTCAAAGCAGCCTCATAATAGATCTCTCATACCAAAATTTGCTATTACTTACATTGTGTTTGTTTCCTAGGGCTATCTTAACAAAGTATCACAAACTGGATTGCTTAAACAACAGAAATTTATTCTCTCACAGTTCTCTGAATTTAGCCTGATTCACTTTCTGTTTTATATGTAATAATGTGATGATGAATTCAAGTTTTATTGGGGGGGGGAGTGGGGAAATATAGAAGAAATTCCCAATTCAGGCTGGATACAGGGGTGATTTCCTTCATTTGGAAGAAATAAGAATATCATGCCACATCTTGTATTTATGTTATTAAACATGTCCTAGTTTACAGTTGTTCTGAGATAGTGTTTTTTAACAAGTTTATAGTCAATATTCTTGTCATTTCCATGTATATATAGTCTAACTAAAACTGACAAATACACTCACTCCTTTCTCATCTCCCTTCAGGGATTTGTTCATGTAAATAATATCTAAATGATACTTCCTCAAGGGTGCACTTTCCAGGATTGCTTGCCTGTTCAACATACCAGGCCCTTTTAATTTCTGTGTCCTAGCTCTAGATTCATTAGGGATGTTAACTTCACTAAAGATTAAAATATCTTCCTTGGTGAAATGCCTATTTAAGTCTTCTGCCCATTTTTAAATTGGGTTGTTTGTTTTTTTGATATTGAGCTCCATGAGCTGTTGGTATACTTTGGAGATTAATACTTTGTTGTTTCATTTGCAAATATTGTCTCCCATTCTGAGGGTTGTCTTTTTATCTTGTTTATGGTTTCTTTTGCTGTGCAAAAGACGGCCAAGAGGTACATGAAAAGATGCTCAACATCACTAATTATTAGAGAAATGCAAATCAAAACTACAATGAGGTATCACATCCCGCCAGTCAGAGTGGCCATTATCAAAAAATCTAGAAACAATAAATTCTGGAAAGGGTGTGGTGAAAAGGGAACCCTCCTGCACTTTTGGTGGAAATGTAAATTGATACAGCCACTATGGAAAACAGTATGGAGGTTCCTTAAAAAACTAAAATTAGAACTACCATATGACCCAGCAATCCCACTAATGGGCATATACACTGAGAAAACCATAATTCAAAAAGAGTCATGTACCACAATGTTCACTGCAGCACTATTTACAATAGCCAGGACATGGAACCAACCTAAATGTCCATCGACAGATGAATGGATAAAGAAAATGTGGCACACATATGCAATGGAATATTACTCAGCCATAAAAGGAAATGAAATTGAGTTATTTGTAGTGAGGTGGATGGATGGACCTAGAGTCTGTCATACAGAGTGAAGTCAGAAAGAGAAAAACAAATACCATATGCTAATACATATATATGGAATAAAAAAATTTAAAAAAAGGTACAGATGAACCTAGTTGCAGGGCAGGAATAAAGGTGTAGACATAGAGAATGGACTTGAGGACAGGAGTGGGAGGGGGAAGCTGGGGTGAAGTGAGAGTAGCATCGACATATATACACTACTGAATGTAAAATAGCTAGTGGGAAGCAGCCGCACAGCACGGGGAGATTAGCTCGGTGCTTTGTGATGACTTAGAGGGATGGGATAGGGAGGATGGGAAGGAGGCTCAAGAGGGAGGGGATACAGGGATATATGTATGCCAATGGCTGATTCACTTTGGTGGACAACAGAAACTAACACAGTATTGTGAAGCAATTATACTTCAATAAAGATCTATTAAAAAAAAGATGAAAATAAATCTTTTGATATATAGAGAGAAGATTCTAATCTCAGAGTTTTTAAAAATCATTTTTAATCCGGTGGTATTCCGTATGAAGAAATTATTTTGCAAAGATGACAACTTATTACTTATTCCATAGCTCACATTTCAAGTTTAAAATTCTGCACCAGTTTAACCTGCTCTCATTGGGATTGTTCTTTTCATTATGCAGTTTTCATTATATTTTCCACTAGTGAAGAAATGCAATGATCCAAGCAATCCACGTGTCTAAGACACATAATTTCAGACAGCATCTACTACATCATTGATTTTTCCCTCCCAAATGATGTTCTATAAAAGAGAGAGGAGAGGGGCTTCCCTGGTTACGCAGTGGTTGAGAGTCTGCCTGCCGATGCAAGGGACACGGGTTTGTGCCCCGGTCCGGGAAGATCCCACATGCCGCGGAGCAGCTAGGCCCGTGAGCCATGGCCGCTGAGCCTGCGCGTCCGGAGCCTGTGCTCCGCAACGGGAGAGGCCACAACAGTGAGAGGCTCGCTTACCTCAAAAAAAAAAAAAAAAAAAAAGAGTAGAATATGGAGATTCAGTATAAAATAAGAACATGTTTCAGCAGTATGGAACAATCTGATCTCAGATTCCTACTGAACATAGTTTATTCATTTTAAAACAAAAAGATGCATGGCATAAGGCTAGGGCTATTCCACATGGGGACTTGGCATCTACGTCTAATATTTCCAGTAACCCTTTGGAACAGACCTGCTTTCCAGGTCATCAAGAAATGTGAGAGAGCTGATGTAACTGTGGGATAGAGCTTTGGGATGATTGAAAGCAAAAACATATTTTAGCGCAACTAACTACATTGGAGTATGACAGCATTACCTGGTTTTCTTGAAGACTGTCCCATACATGAAATTGTCTTAATTTTATTTATTTATTTATTCGTTTGCTTATATTGAAGTACAGTTGATGTACAATGTCGATTTTATTTTAAGAAAAATTTAATCAAAGAAACTCATTAGTCCATTGAAATTCACTAATCTTCACTTTCTTTCCTGAATTCTACACACATAAAATTGGAATGATCTGTCATGGAATGAAAAGATTGGAGAATGATGTTCTATCAAAGCTGTGTAAGTGGATGATATATGAACTTTAGTCAGGAGTGGAGTTAAAATATGCAATTCTAATATAGAGAAAATTTTCATTAATGACTTAAAGCGACATTTTTTATGTATGATACACCTACTTCTTCCTCCAAATTAAGATAAAAATATGTAATTAAAATGCAAAATTGCCTCACTAGAAAAGCTGCTGAAATATTCAAAGCATTCACTTTACATATTGTAGTAATTGATTTCAATCTAAATTCTGAGAGAATTTTCGTCTCCAATTTTATTCTAAAATGTTAATTCCTTCAAGCAATGCACATATCTTTATAAAAAGTAAAAGTCATGGAGAGGGACATAAAAAAAGTAATGTAAAACTGAACTTCATCTTAGTCATTTCTGCCTTTTCAAGAGATGAAAGAGGTAGTGGTTGCATAGTTCAGGTCAGTGGAGGAAACAAAAATACTTTTACTGCTCTATTCTTCTCGTAGAACCTGTTTGTCTGAAGGGATTATAGGTCTGACATTTTAATGTCTTTGCCAGTGTGGGATGCTAACTCTTAACTCTTGATATGAACTTTTATATTTTTAGACTTTTGTATTTACAGTTAAAATCCTCAAGGCACATACTAAAGAAATATGAAGCTATATCAATCAGGTAATTAATTCATGCAACAAATATGCTAAGTACTTAACATAAAAAACAGGTATAGCTTTATCTCTTCTATGTTTTAAAATGTATCAACTTTAAAATTTTTACAAGTGCTTATTTTTAAATCTAGTTTTTGTCTTTTGAGAAATTCAATCCTACCTTGACCACTGATATTTTCAGCTATGATACCAAAGCAGAAAATGAAGATAGATTAAGTTTTTTTCCCCAATTTAGTTGGTTCAATTGAAAGGCCATACTAAAAGATTCTGAGAAGTGGGATTTTATTTGAGTACATTTATTTTAATCTTATTTTTTATGATTTCATTTTAGAAGAGACTGCTTCATACACACACACACACACACACACACACACACAAACCTGTTTTCATGTAAGTAGTGAATTTCTTATCCCAAATTCTGTCACTAGATACCATTTTCCACACCACGCTATTATTAGTTCAATCCCTTCTTCCCACCTTTGATCGCATTATACCTTGCAATGTGTCTGCCAAACAGTAAAGTAAAATCAATTTGTAAACCATCAATTTATTCACTCTGCCAAATATTTAAGTATCTACTATGTGACAAGTCCATACTAAGATTGTTTCTTTCCTCAAGGAGTTTACACAAGTGCAATCCATTGTGCTAAATATCAGGAAAGTTATGTGTACAGATGTAAAAAAATAAAAATAAATATATAAGAAGAGCAGTTATCCATGGTGAAGAGGTAACCAGATGAAGAAAGGGGCAGGAAGTGGGAAGCCATTCTAGGAAAAGACAGTAGCATGTACAAAGTCACAACGGCACGAGTAGGAGGACCCCAGACATTCTCACTTGGGTACCCAAGACCTTGGGTCATTTGTAATGTGACAGTGCTTCCTCCTTGCAGGAATACATGGACTTAACAAACTGCAACCAGAGAGGATGGGACCACATGGATTGGGCTATTCCATTCCCAATGGACAACGTACAGAATTTCCAAGTGGAAGAATTGTAAAGCATGGTATGTGATACAGTACATACGTCTTGTGCTATATCATGAAAACACTACATGCTGGTTAATTTTCATATCCCGATGAAAGAAACTAGTATAACTGAGTCTTCTTATATTGTCGATCATCTTGGTATAAAAGAGGGAGGGAAGTTACTTTGTCAAGGAGAAATACAATGACAAGTAATGAATATGTGATTTGCCTGGATGTCTTCTCCTGCCTACCCTCATAAAATAGCGTGACCTCATTTCTCAGAAATATGAAAGGTCTACCATCACTTGAGAAAACAATGTCCATAGTACTAGCTGATAATCTGATAGTCCATATCTTGAGTACAGAATAAAGGAACATTAAAAAAAAACAAAAAAAACCCAGGGGCTTCCCTGGTGGCGCAGTGGTTAAGAATCTGCCTGCCAATGCAGGGGGCACGCGTTCAAGCCCTGATCCGGGAAGATCCCACATGCCGCAGAGCAACTAAGCCCGTGCGCCACAACTACTGAACCCACATGCCACAACTACTGAAGCCTGCGCACCTAGAGCCCGTGCTCTGTGACAAGAGAAGCCACCGCAATGTGAAGCCCCTTATTGCCGCAACTGGAGAAAGCCGCATACAGCAACGAAGACCCAACGCAGCCAAAAATAAATAAATTTAAAAACAAAACCAAAAAAAACCCCATAGCAACAACAAAAGATTTCTGAATGATGCCTATCTCATGCTGTTCTGAACTTTGACTCACTGCCTTAAAACAAAAAAGAAAACAAATGACAACCTTTTAGTTAATCAGTGGTCTGCAGTTAAGGGTGTCTGCCTGATCTTTGGTCAGAAATTCCCCTAAATTACTGTCATGGAATTGCATTTGTTCAGTATTGTTGAAGACGTAGGGTGTTTAGAGGAAGAAAATGATGAATACCTACAGGACACCCAAAGAGAGAGTTCTGGTAAGCAGTTGTAACTTTATGAAAGAGGGAAGTCAAGTTTGGGGGTCAGGAAGATTAATCACACAGCTTGTAAGAGTTGGATCTGGGCCTCCAATAAACTCCTTCTGCCTCTAGAATCTACCCTCTTAGTCATTTTGCTGTACTCTCACCATATAGAAGGTAGTCAGATGGAAAGGTTTGCTGCTGCAGTTAAGAAAAAACATATATGGATGGTTTTAGGCTATGAAAGATTTGGAAATGTGGAATATTTTATCACTGAGTGACGGCCTTTTATGCACAATAGTTGAAGTTTTCTCCTATTTTTTCCTTTCTGAAACATATTTCAGTTCCCTGTTTTAAGTTTTGTTTTGTTTTGCATTAGAGGTGTTGGTAGATACACTCCTGAGTATTTTTGTTTTTGTTGCACCATAAGACTCTATTTCTGATATAGTTAGGGTCAAATATATTTGTTGTTGTTGCTTTTTGTTTGTTTTGGTTTTTGTTTGTCAAGTAAGACAAAAGACTGGCACCTCACTGGAATCAGGAAAAGACATCCTACCGACATCATGGAAGAAATAGCAACAAGTATAGCAAGGCTGCAGGAGACTGGAATATAGTTCAGGAAATAGAAGGTCACTCAGGACTGACAGGGTTCTGAGGACTGGGTATTATCTTTGGCCTTTAGCAGCCACTATTCATCTGTGTATGAGTAATCTCGTCACAGTGTTGATTCAGATTCAACCAATTCTGATTTCTATTTCCACTGTTGCTGCAAGTCAACCATCTCCTCTCTACTCTAATAGTCTTTCAAAAAGACACTCATTCACAGTTTCTGCCTACTCATAGTTCTTTTTGCCTCTTGGCATCTGCAGATTGACATTGCTCTTTATGCTTCTGCCCCAATTATTGAGTCTCTTTGCACTCAGATTTAAATTACTGAATTAGATCGATTATTCCCAATCATTCCTATATTTAAATTTATTTAAGTTGAGGGGACATGAATGTATCTCTGTTCCTTGCAATTAAAACTACCGAAAAAGGAGTCAATATTCTAGCTCAGTCTAGAAATGGACAAAAATAGGATGAAGCACAGAAAGGAATCTGCAGAAATTGAGGGACAAGAGGGAAAGAGGGACCCAGACAGGCTCACAATAAAAAGAATCACTTTTATTGGTGGCCAAGTATGTGACAAGCTCTATGCAAAGCCTTTTACATGTTATCTCATTGAGGTTTTACAGCAGACTTTCAGTAATTTTTAAAAAAGCATATTGTTTTAGTGATAAGAAAATTAAGACAGAATCGTTAAGCAACTACTTCAATATTAGACAATTTATATTTAGAAGGTCCATTTGACTCACAGGTCCTGCTTTTTCTACTGTAAAAATTTCTGAAAGAGGAGACTTCTTTCTCTCTAGGCTGAATTTCACTGTCAGCACAAAAAAAGGGATATATTTAATTTTCGCTGGGTGGAAAAGCCAGGAGAAAATTGTGAATGAAAATTGTTTATTCTAGGCAGAGAACACAGGTGAAAAAGCCCATGAGAAAGACTATGCCTGGGGATGTTTTAAAGAATAAATAGATCTATTATTTGCCATGAAACAAAACAAAACAAAGGAAAACTCCTCTTCCTTGACTCACCTTCATTCTCCTCTTTTGCATCTTTTTACTGCTCTGTTAGGGTAAAACAAACAAACAAAAACAAAACAAACTCAAAAACTCAGATGTGTGGCCTATGGTCTTCATTGTCTTTATGTTTTTCCCTCTTGCTCTCTCCTCAACCCACTAAATTTGGGCTTCCGTCCACGCAACACAATTGAAATTGTTCCTGTCAAGGTCACCAACCATGCTGCTGCAAATTCACTGTTTTCTTCTATGTCCTCATTGATTGACCTATTATTTAACCACTCATGCCTTCTTTGAAGTCTTGTCCTCTGGGTTTCTAAGATAGCACAGTCTCACTGGTTGCTCCTTTTTATCCTATTTTAATAAAGCTTCCTCCTCTTCCCTAACTCTAGTGCCCCAGGGCTCAGTTTGTGGACTTCTCTGGTTAAATTTTCTTCCTCAGTGATTCTAGTCAGTTTTAAGCTTTAGATAAATAACATCTTTAAGCAAATGATTTCTAAATTCATGTATCTTTCCCTGACAACTTCTCTAAGTTCCAGACTTGTATATCTAACTATATACCAGTGGTTTTAAAAAGATAAAGATTAATTTTTCTCTCACCCATATTGAAGATTAATTCTCGTAACCCATGTTCCTTGGTACCCTGTGCTCCACCATGCTCGGTAAATATGTTAAGATGGTCACTCCTGGTCTACTTTGTACCAGAAGGAACAAGAACTGTGAAAGAGAAATTTGCCTTTAAGCATGCTTTGTGATGTTACACACACCCCTTCTATGTTCCACTGTTCAGAACTTAGTCTGTGTTCCTTTCAGTAAGGAAATACGGTCTTTTTTCTAGGCAGACACATGTCCAGCTAAAAATCAACTAGCTCTGCAAGTAAGGAGGGAGGAAAGAACAGATATGAGAGAATAACAGTATCTGCCATAATATGTGAAATAGGTCTCAGTGTTACCCTCTAAAACTTTCTCATCCAGCCTTTTCCATCATCTGCCTAGTTGCTCAAAGCCAAGAACCATCACTCCTCACCTGGACTATCATTATTGCCCTCTAATTGGTCTCCATGATTGTATTTTCCCAATCAGTTCTAAATAAAGAAGTTGAAGTTGTCTTATGAAAATGGAAATCAGATCATGTTTTATTAGGCCCAAGTTCTTCTAATGGCTTTCACTGCCCTTATAATAAAAACCAATCTCCTTAGTTGTGGCACTCAAACTCTTAGTTGCAGCATGTGGGATCTAGTTACCTGATGAGGGATCGAACCCTGGGTCCCCTGCATTGGGAGCGCAGAGTCTTAGCCACTGGGCCACCTAAGGACACAGCATGCTGCAACTAAAGATCCTGCACACGACAATGAAGATCCTGCATGCGGCAACTCAGACCCGGCGCAGTCAAATAAATAAATACATATTAAAAAAAAGAAAAGAAAAAAAATAAAGAAGCCAATCTCCTCACACAGGTTAGCTCCTGAAGGATCTGGCTGCTCCCAGCCTCTAGATCTCATCTTTTGATTCTCTCAACTGTGCCCAGTGGGCCCTAGTCACTCCATGTTTTTGTCAGTTTAATGAATTCACAAAGTGCATTCTCATCTTAGAGCTTTTACATGTGGTCTTCCCTCTGCCTGGAATGTTCACCTTACTTCTTTTTCTCATTCATATCTCACCTTAAATATCATTTCCTCAGAGAAATCTTTCCTATGCAATCCATCCCAAGCTGTCCACCATTCAGTCTCTTTCTTGTATTTGTATTTGACTTTCTTCAAAGCATGTTTCACTGGCTAATATGTTTACTTGTTTATTATTTGACTCCACAATCCCCTCCTTCCTGAATACATGCTTCCTGAGTACAGGGATCTTGTTTTCCCCACAGCTGTAGTCCCTGTGCTTCTATCACAGTAGGCAGGTCCATGGTAAGTGCTTTTGTTGCTGTGGAAGGAACTGAAATATTATTTGTGCGGCTACATTGTGGCAGGTAGGAAATGGCTAGGGATGAGGCTCAGAGGGGTTAGAGTCTTCAGAAAATTATGAGCCATATAAGACTCTGTGCTTTGTCCTAAAAGCAATTGGCAGTCACTAAAATGTTTACATCAGGGGAGTAACATTTTTCCAACTTGAATTTTAGAATTTTAGAAAGATCAGTCATTTCAGTAAAAATATTAACAGCAGTGGATGATAATAGTAATAGCAGTAATTAAAATAATAATAATGACTATAATAGTAGCAGTAGTTATAAACAGACCCTTGTAGTAAACACTAGTAATAATACAAGTAACTATTTTGTAATGTAACCTTACTGTGCACCAAGCTCTGGCACATGTACTTTGTATATATTATCTCTGGTATTTAATAGCCATAATAGTAATTCCTATCTTTTATATGTAGTGCTTTCCCTTGGCTAGGCATTTTTGTATGAAGTTTTCTTGTATTCAATTGTTTAATCTTCACAACCTCTGAAGTACTCTATAGTTCCCATTTTACAGACAAGAAATCCAGAAATTGGTCTCGCAAAGACTGACTCACCTGGGGCGATAGGAGTATGTAGGTGTGTCGTAGTGAGAAGAGAGCTGAAATCCAAGTATAGGATCCTACTGTGGGGCTGGCAGAAGTCAGGGAGAACATCCACGTTAATACTTTTATCCAAGTACTACATATGCTTAAGAATCCAAGCCTCAGTGGATTTAAATAGTTTGCTTCAAATCATGAAGCAAGAGTAGAACTGGAATTTTGACTCAGTTCTCTTTACCTCAAAGGTTTATGCTTTTTTGGGGGGCTATATGTATATATTATGAATGGAACTGTGTTCTGCAAAAATTTATTTATTAAAGCCCTAACCCCCAGTACCTCAGAATGTGACTGTATTTAGAGATAGGACTTTAAAAAGGTAATTATTTTAAAATGAGGCTGTCAGGCTGGGTCTTAATCCAACCTAACTGGTATCCTTCTAAGAAGGGGAGATTAGGATTTACAGAGAGGCACCAGGGGCCTGTGTGTACAGAGAGAAGTCCCTGAGGACCCAGCAAGAAAATGGAGATCTGTAAGCCAAGCAGACAGGCTTCAGGAGAAATCAAACCTGCTGACACTTTGATCTTGGACTTCCAGCCTCCAGACCCATGAGAAAATACATTTTTGTTGTTTAAACCAACCAGTCTATGGTTTAAATAGATTTAAATAGTGCTGCATTTTGTAATGGCTACTCTAGCAAATTCATGCTATCCTCCTTACTCCTCAAGTTACAATATTAGTTAAAATGTTTTCAAATTTATTTACTTAATATTTTATGTAGGGCAAAAATTAATGCTTCTTTTTATTTTAATAAAAACTTTCTCTTAGAATTTACGTACTTTGTAAGGTATGTATAAAGGATCCTACTAATCATGCTTCCCCCAGTCTGTATTTCTACAGATTTATTGTCAAATTACATTTCTATTACATGTAGAATGTTCAAAGGTGCACTCTTGGCATCTACGGTATTATGCCTATAGCAACTGCAGAAAAACAAAAATCACCAAAATAAGAGAAAATTCAGAGTACTTTTCTAAATAAAAGAAAATAAAATTTTATCTCAAGTACAACTTAAATTCCTCCAAAACAATACAGATTAATACAGAAACAATGTAAAGATTAATGTACTTTGCAAAAGAAAAGTACTCACAGGTGTCCTTTATTTTGCTCTCCTGCCTTTTCTATTTCTGCTTTGGCTTGAAGTTTTGCTTTGACTGTGAGCCTAAAAATCCTCACCTTCCTGAGTGAGGCTTAATTGCCTCTTGCAGTTAAGATTAATTACCTATTTAATATCTAAGAAGATGAATCCCTGATGCTAAGTTTTATGATTTCTTCCTCCACCATAATATCATACCCTCCTCTGGGGGTGCGGATAATTAAGCCCTTAATAAACTGCCTTATTATAACCTATTTCAACTAATGCCTTATTTTTCCCTCCTTTTAAATCAAACTTTATTCTCAGTGGGATTTTCTTTCTAGGTGTGTGTGTATTGGCATAGGAATGGTCATTATCTTTCCCTTTTGGGTAAAACAGCTCTAGTTTGCTATGGTCTAAGCGAGCTGCCTTTTGTTCTGTATTGATGCTAACCAGCTAAAATGGAATTTCCTCTGAGTATAAAGGTATGTGGTCCACCCTAGGTCTGTGATCAAATTTCACATACCACCCACCTAACATGCATCTCTCTGTGTCTTCCCATTTTGGCATCTCATAAATTTATTCAGCCACCAACAAAGAGCCAACTGAGGCTCTTTGAGGTCTTCTAATATATCAGGCAACATGCTAAGGCTTAAGTATCCAAAGGTGTTTGAGACAGCTTCTGACCTTAAGCAGTTTATCATAGTTAACAAAACAGATTAACAAATGATGACTGTGTACACAATCCTTAACTAACTTTGATGGAATATAACTTTTCAATTACAAATGTACATAAGCCACACTGCTCTGCCTCCTGTGATCCCCAAATCAGGAAACAACTAGGCATTTGGTATCCATTTCCTGAGATGAAGGTCATTATTGCAGAAAAGTAGGAACAGGTAATTAAATTGTAAAAGTCTGGACTTCAGGAGAGGAAGGCAAGAACTCAGGGCAGAAGACAGAAATTTGGAAGAATGCATGATGAAGAAAGACCATTTCTCAGCTAGGACAGAGGGAAGGTAAGTGAAAATGGATGGCTCTGACACTGAGGAGAGCTGGGTTAAGATCTGGATGCAAATAAAAGAACTGCAAAGACTGTAGCAGAAAAAGTCAGCTTCCAGAGGTTACCCAGCCTCCACAGGAGCATCTGCAGGAGACAGCACCAGTTGGACAGGAGATAGAGACCTATCACTTAGCCTCAATTTTAGTTAATATAACTTGTCATTCCTGACATTGGATGCTTTCTCAAGTTCAAATGAGAAGAATATTTAATTTAGGGTAAAATAACTTGGTTAGAAACTTACTGAATGACTATGAAGATATACACTAGGTCTTCAATACTTGGAATTTGTGTTCATAGTTTTATACACAGAATTTATGATGGGTACCAATTTGGAAATTTTTTCAAGCCCAATTTTTAAAAATTGAAGTATAGTTGATGTAAAGTATTATATTAGTTTCAGGTGTACAACAATTTGATATTTTATGGATTATGTTGCATATAAAGTAATCATGAAACACTGGCTATATTTCCTGTGCTGAACATTACATCTTTGTATCTTTGTTGTTTTAAAGCTAGTAGTTTAGGTCTTAGCAATATTTTTTTGGATATGTCTCCTCAGGCAAGGGAAACAAGGGCAAAAATAAACAAAAGGGACCTTTTCAAACTTAAAACCTTTTTTAAACTGAAGAATAGTTGCTTTACAATATTGTGTTAGTTTCAGGTGTACTGCATAGTGATTCAGTATTTTTTGCACATTCTACCGCATTATAGGTTATTACAAGGTATTGGGTATAATTCCCTGTGCTATACAGTAAATCCTTGTTGTTTATCTATAGTAGTTAATATCTGCTAATCCCATACCCACAATTTGTCCCTCCCCACGCCCTCTCCACTTTGGCAACCACAGGTTTGTTTCCTATGTCTGTGAGTCTGTTTCTGTTTTGTATATGCATTCCTTTATATTATTTTTAAAATTCCACATATAAGTGATATCATATAGTGTTTGTCTTTCTCTGTCTGACTTATTTCACTAAGCATAATATTCTCTAGGTCCATCCATGTTGCTGTAAATGGCAATATTTCATTCTTTTTTATGACTAATATTCCAGCACATATATATATATATTATATAGTAAATATAATAATAATACTCCATTATATATATATACATATATGTATAAAAGCAAAAACTTTTAATTTGGTCCCGTATGTTTATTTTTGCTTTTATTTCTTTATTTCTTTTGCCTGGGAGACTGATCTAAGAAAATATTGCTATGATTTATGTCAAAGAGTGTTACGCCTATGTTCTCTTTTTCTCTTCTAGGAGTTTTATGGTTTCATGCTTTTGCATAGCAAAGGAATCCATCAACAAGACAAAAAGTCCACCAACTGAATGGGAGAAGATATTTGCAAATGATATGTCTGATAAGGGGTTAATATCCAAAATATATAGAGAACTTATACGACTCAGTATAAAAAAAAAGATTAAAACTGGGCAGAGGACCTGAATAGGCATTTTTCCAAAGAAAGCATACAGATAGCCAACAGGCATGTGAAAAGGTGCTCAACATCACTAGTCATCAGGGAAATGCAAATCAAAAACATGGTGAGATATCATTTCACACCTGTCAGAATGTCCAAGCCCAATTTTCAATCACATTTTAGGGTTGGGTTTGGAAACAAGAGCAATGATTATGAAGGAGATTGCGGGACAAGATTTGTGCCAAAATTGCTTTTGGTTGTCAGTGGCTGGGGCAGGCCACAGTGCCAGGAGTGGGCTGGGGATAAGCAGAGAGGTCAGCTGTATTCCAGGGAGTAGGATGGCATTGAAGGCATTAGACTGAGAGGGGAGTGGGGAGAGAGGGAGAGAGAGGGAGAGAGAGAGAGAGAGAGAGAGAGAGAGACTTAGATCAATATTTTACTTTGTACTATGGCAATCTAGCTTCTGCATATCAACTCAGTTTTTTTTTTTTTTTTTTTTTTTTTTTTTTACGGTATGCGGGCCTGTCACTGCTGTGGCCTCTCCCGTTGCGGAGCACAGGCTCTGGACGTGCAGTCTCAGCGGCCATGGCTCACGGGCCCAGCCGCCCCACAGCATGTGGGATCTTCCCGGACTGGGGCACGAACCCGCGTCCCCTGCATCGGCAGGCGGACTCCCAACCACTGCGCCACCAGGGAAGCCCAACTCAGTTTTATTAATAATAACAGTGATCACATTCTAAGTGCTTTGCATATTATATAAGTTCTTCATAACAACCCTATATGGTTGGTAATATTGTAATATTCATTTTATAGATGAAGACATTTAGTTACAGAGAGATTAAGTGACATTGCCAAGGTGGAGTGAGAGTTGGAGCAGACTGACACTGGAATCTGTGCTCTTAACCATTATTCATTTAATTATTTTTTCAGTTATATTTTATAGCACTTCATAAGGCAAAAGTAATGCTATTTATCAGTTGAGGGATTTCTGAATATATTTTCTATATTTCAAAAGTCCAGTGTATGTTACTGTGTTTCTGAACTAGAAATCTGTTTCAGTTTCAGTTCCTCCAGGAGCCAACCCTGAAAGAAGGATTCCACTGCATTCCTGGTAGGGCGGGGGACCATGAGATAGTGGAAGGATGACAGCCAATAAACCTATGTGATGCACCTTAATCAAAGCATAAGAGCTCTAGTGAAGGGGTAAAATATATGTCTCAAAATTACTTCTCTGAGGGGAAAGGGCGCTAGAGTATTTAGACACCAACTCCTGTCAGGTCATTGGTTGAGAGCTGTTCTTGGGGTGGGAGTTTAGTTCTCTAGTTCTTCAAGTCTGCTTGACGTCAAGTAACAGGAGGGTGCTGGAGTGCATACAAGTGGTGAGGTCCAGGGGATATGGACGGGGCATCTACAGCATTTGCTACAATGTCATTACTGGTGGAATAAAACACCTTAGCCATTTAGAAATAACAGGAATCAGTTATTTGCTGCTTTTGGAACTAGACTGCTCAGTTGTCAAGAATGATAATTGTAATAATATCAGCTGACATCCGTTGAGCTCTTACAGCATGCCAAGTTCACTTCTAAGAACACTAAAGGCATTAACACATTTAAACCTCATTACAATACTATGAAATACTATGAAATAGGTACTATTATTACCTCTATTTTACAAAGAATGGCCTAAATTTACAGAGCTAATAAATGGTGGAGCAGAGTTGGGAATCCAGTAGCAGGGTTTCAAAGCCTTGCTCTCAACCATCCAGCTCTCCCCCCATTTGTTCTCTCCTTTCATACCATTCACGGGATTTACTTACTCTACTTGCACTTGGGATGCAAGGAAGATGCAAAAATTGTGATAAAATATATTCCTCTCTCTTTCCAGCAGCTTCCCAGGGGGCTTGAAACTGTAGTAACCAAGCAATTGTTTGATCAGGACATTGCTTTTCTGAAATAGCGTCTGTTATAGAATAATGCAGACTCCTGGACTTAGAAGAAAATATGCTATTATTCAGCCTTTTATTCTACTGATTGGTTTGAACATCAAAAATCGAAAGTTTTTGTCAGAAATAAAAAAGATAGAATGAGTAAAATGTGACTATTTCCATCTTGAGCTATGGAATTGTGAAGTACCTAAGGAAAGGCTGAAAATCCCATGATGTGACATATCCTCCAGGTAATAAACTCTGGCCTGCTAAAATTACTGATGCCTATTTAGTTTGACACACAGTGACTCTGATGTCTTTTTATTTTTTTAAAAATAATCAACTTTTATTTTCCTTTTCTCTGAACCTACCCTCTTCATATGAACAACCTAGTAGAGAGTTCTTCATATTTCTCATTTTCACCAAAAGCATATATATGATATATAATTAATTTATATGCATATGTTTATATATGGGAGTTCTTATTTTCCATGTTCTTGATATACAATAATGTATTCAACTATTCTATTATCAATAGATATTAAAATTATATTAATTCTTTTTTTTGTTTTTCATTGTATTTATATTTGTTTTCTATTTACATTTGTTTGTTTTCTATTAACTGTTGAACCTCTGCTTTAAACAATCACCAGCAACATTTGAGTAAATATTGTGCAAGGTGAAAACCTTTTATTGTCACTCCGTATCATACAGGTGGGCCCCTTTATGTTTGCTACTAGCCCTGCTCTAGACTTCAGGACATTTTCTACAATATCACATAGGAACACTTCAGAAAACTTCTAAACCAGAGTCCAATAGGAGAAGAAGGCACGGATCCTCCATCCTCATTATTTCCTATAGAGACTCCTGCCAGGACCAGAGCAGCTTGCTGAATACACACACAGTCTATAAATGTTCCAAGAGAGGGATACAATTCACTGTTGCAACCTTGTAAATGGAGGAATATATTTTCTAGTTTTTGCCGGGCAAGGTGAATTTTCCTTTTCAGATGTTTATGCTTGTTTGGGAAAACCAGCTGCCCAGCACCTGGAAATCTTTAAGCCCGTGGGAAGCAGGGTTTGGGTGCAGGCATTGCCTCACCATTCATTAGAGTGAGCACTCAGAATCATTTTCGAACAATTCTGCCTGTTGCCCCACAGTTAGCTTTTTCCCAACATCCCTACCGGCCATAGGTATTATTGTTCTTTTAAACTTTCACCTGTCAGATGAGTACAAAGATGTTCTGTTATTGTTTTGTAACAAACCACCCCAAATTAGTGGCTTAAAATATTGACAACGTCTTCTGCGGAATATGCGGTGTGGGTTGATTTGATAGAATTTGTTCTTCTCTGCCTCATTCAGCTTCAGTTGGGCTGGCTTAAAGGCTGTGCAGGGAATCATCCAAAACCTTGCTCACTCACGATCTGGCAAAGTTGACGATAGTTGTTGGCTAAGATTTCAGCTGGGGTTAGTAGCCAGAATACGTACATGTGGCTTTTCCAAGAGCTCTTTGGCTTCTTCATAGTATGGTGGCTCAGCTCCAGGGCAAGCATTCCAGGGGAGAACTCTCAGCACAGGAGAGTCATTAATATCACTTCTACCTCATTATATTCATTAGAAGCCAGTCACTAAGGCTAGCTTATATCATGGAGAATTGGACTCCACCTTTGGGAAGAATTTCAAAGAATTTTCAGTCATGAAACCATCACAATAGAAATAATTGTTTCTCTAGTTTTCATTTTTCTCACTACTTATTTTCAGCATCTTTTTGTTTGTTCATGTATCAGTTTTCTATTGCAGAATAACAGAGTACCAGGAGCTTTGCAGCTGAAAACAATACCCATCTCACTCAGAAGTTCAAGCATGGCTCAAAAGGATTCAGAAGTTCAGGCATGGCTCAGAAGGATTCTCTGCTTAGAATCTTATAAGGCTGAAATCTAGGTGTTGGCAAGGCTGCAATCTCATATGGAGGCTTGACTAAGGAAGGGTCTGTTTTCAAGCAGCCTCTAGGTGTTGGTAGAATTCATTTCCTCATGGCAGCTTTTTTCTTCAAAACCAGCAGTGAAGAGAGTTAGTCTCTACTGCTTCAAAGTTAGGTCAGATCCAGGCAGGACAATCTTTTACGTCATTAACTCAAAGTTAACCATTTAAGAACCTTAACTCAAGTGAAAAAAATCCCTTTACATTTGCCATATTCTATTTGTTAGAAAAAAGTCACACTTCCACCTATACTCAAGGGAATGGATGCTGGGGAATTATGGAGGCCACCTTAGAATTTTGAGTGTCACAGTTGGCCTTATTTATTTATTCTTTGTAAATTGTTTCTTCATATCTACTTTTTCCTGTATGGTTGTTTATTCCTTTCTGGCCAATTTGTAAAAGCTCCTTATATACTATAGATATTATCCTTTGTCTTTAGTTTTCATCAAATATATTTTTTTCCAAATCAAATCTATTATTTGTACATTGACTTTATTTATAGATTTTTTAATCCATAAAAAATATTTTAAAGTTTTATCTTTTTCCTTGAATTATCCTTGTGAAAAATTATTCAACTAAATTTGTGCTGTTGAACATTATAACAACTAGTCACCTGTCCTTTAGATTTAAATTTATATTAATTAAAATTAAATAAAATTGAAAATTTAGTTCCTCAGTTTCACTGACCACATTTCAAGTGTCCCATGTAGCTACTTTTTAGACAGTAGAGATATAGAAATTTCTATCATCAATAGTTCTACTGGACAGTAATAATCTAATTGTTTTTAATAAAGAAATCCTGTAGATATTTAAAAAAATTATTTCTTATATTTTCTACTTATTAATTTTACATTTTAACTATATTAATTTACATTAATTTCTTCCTCTGATTTTTTTGGTTTATTTTATATTTCTTTCTCAAATGTTCTGTAGGCTGAGTAAGAAATTCCTTTCTTCCTTCCTCCTTTTCTTCATTTAATTATTTATTATCAAGTTCATTAAGGCTATACATTTACTTTTGAATTCAATTTTTCTGAATCTTAAAAGTTTTAAAATACAGCTTTTGGATACAAGGATTATATAGGTATAAATTTCATCATTTCTAAATTGTTAAGATCTTTTTATGATTTATTTTCAATTTTATCGGATCATTATCAGATAACTGTTAATATAGTTACCTGATAACAGCACAACACTTGTTTTAAATATGTATAATTTTGGTGATAAATATTTGGTGATAAATATTTCATGTTCATACCAAAAATAATGCATATTCTTTATTTACTTATTAACGAGTACTAGATAGAGTCAATAATTTTTATCATATTTCCCAATTCTGCTGTGATTTTACTTATTTTACTTTTCTGTCTATTATAGTTTTCCAATTTGGAAAAATTTGTCTCTTAGTACAATTATATTGTTATAACGGTCTTTTTTCTTTTGGATAATTTTTGCATAATTTATTAGTTTCTATGTTATATGTACATAAAAATAAAGGTTTATCATATATTTTATTAGACACTTGCATCATATTTTATGTATCCTCTTTATTATTATTACACTTAAATTCAATCTTAGCTAATAGTATTTCTTTTTGTTTGCACTTGCTTATTATTGATTTGTCTATTATTCCTTGGTTTCAAACTATCTTATTTTGTTTTAAGTTGTTGCTAGGTTGTTACCAGTGAAGAGTCTAGACTTAATTATACTATTGTTATGTTGTTCTTTTGAAACCTAATATAACTGTTTTGACTCTCCTTGGAATATATATATATATCTTACCCCTAAACCACCATATTTGCTTAGTCATCTCCACATACATCTTTGTATATAGCCATGCATGGTCATGCTCCACAGACTACCATTTCAACCTTGCTCTCCTATTAATGGCAACTATACTCACCTTGCTTGCACTTGTCTTCTGCTATTCAGAGATTAATCATCCTCATTGTTACTGGGATTTCAGTCCTATAACAGCATCTTGTAACAAGAATCCTAGTCTAAAAATGAAGAGACATGGCTGAACATTTTATCAGTGCTGCTGCCCACTCACAGTGCATTCCTTTTTATCTTTAAATGACAAGTCACAGGCCTCCTGAGGAAAGACAGCTGGCGTAGTTTATCATCTTTCATAACAGATCCATTCTACAATACCCACTTCAGGCACGACCATTTTTCTCCACAATCTGCCATGGCAGTTCTAGCATCTTCTTTACTGTGTGTGGTCAATCTATTTCAAAGTGTCCAAGGGACATCTCAGAAACATTTTCGAATTGGTTACTAGGACCGAAGTCAAGGTTTAAATTTTGTGTCATGAAAGAGTTTCCATATTGGCAAACTCTTTGTTTTTCACCTTTATATTCTGTGCCCCTTGATTCAGCTCCCTCAGGATCTGCTCCCAGTCATATCCTCCCACTTCCTGTTGCTACGTGACTTATGGCAGCTCTTTGTCATGTAGCCTTTCCTCTCTTAGCAGGCCTAGCACTTCTCCAGTTGGTTATCTTATGATTTGATCTGTTAAGCAGGTGGGGTTATTGGAGCCTATGTTGAAGAAGACAAAAATTGCCTGGGACTCACCTGCCCAGAGCACAGCTAAGAAACAGAACATTTTTTTAAATGACTCTGAAGTGTCACCATAGATGTCACTAAAGCTCATACATTGTTTTGATCCTCACTTAGAGCCCATTTCCCTTTGTAGGGACCCACTCAGCCCCCAGAGTTAGTATGAACATTATTTTAAACTAAAGACTTTTGAGATACAGCAGATATGGAAAGCTTGGAGCTTCCCTTATCTGACTAAAAGGCAGAAACTTTGGAAGTGAAGCTGCCATAAATCCCCTCTTTCAGGAAGCTTCGCTCGCAGGAGAAGACCAATCATTCTCACTGGATGAGAAATTGCATTTTTCTTCCCTAAAAAAGGTTCATTTGTTCTTCCCATAGAAGCCCTCTCTCCCCCTTCCCTTTCCCTGTTAAGCTGGTATATAAACTTCTATTTCGAGATGTTCGGTGAGCCTCTTCATCTGAATGCTCCCACACGCATATGAATAAAACTTGTGTATTTTTCCTCCGGTGGGGGGGAAACTGCCTGGGAAAGCACATCTGAGGGTTCCATATAGTCCTAAAGCAAGGGGCTATATTTTATCCTTCAGCAAGAGGATAAAATATAGTGCTACTTTTCTAGGTCTAGAAATTTCAGAGGGACTTGGGCCCTCAAGATATTCTAGTTCATCTACCTAATGTTCCCATCCCAAGTCTCAGGATCCTTCATAACTATAATCCAAATTTCATGAAAGAGATTTGCCAAGATGAGTACTCAACCTTCTTCTATATTTTTCTGTTCTTTAAATAAACTTCTATGCCAGTCTCTTAACATGATCAGCCCTCCCATTATAGGAAATGATTGTTTTATCAGATGTTACTAAGGAAGCCTCTGACTCACATTTTTATTTTAATATGGAGTGCTTCATGAATTTGCATGTCATCCTTGCACAGGGGCCATGCTATTCTTCTCTGTATCTTTCCAATTTTATTGTATGTACTGCTGAAGTAAGCACTGACTCTCACATTTTTATTTAAATTATTGGAATTGATGTTTGATCACCCCAAGTCTGCCACTTTTTCTTTTCAAAGTACCAGTGTTGCTTACCAGCAGTTATCTAATTTCTCAACTATTATCATTACTATAATAGCCATATTTCTCAAAGACCAGAGATATTTTATTGATCAGATATCAAATGTCAGTGCACCCCTTTCCAACCGCAGATAAGTCAAATTCGCTAGAGGTGAAAGTTTTAAGAATTGCAGTTTCACAGTAGACCAGTGACTGTCAATTTTCTACCTACCATCTGAGATGGGGTCTTCACTTCAGCTGGCCACCAAATTTTCAACTCCACAATCCCATTCTAGATCAGCTTCCTAGGGATCACTTCTTACATCCTAGAAGTAGAGGTTGAGACAAAGATTCAGGCGTGCACGATGTACTGCGTGAGTGCTCTGCAGGAAAATCCTGTAAGAGAACGAAGGAAGTCAAGTAGGTGAGGGGAAAATCTGAGCAAGGATGCAAACTAGTTTTGCTGTGGTACAGACAGGGAGTAGCGGATATTCCTAAAGAATGAATTACCCCGTAGAGTTGTACACCTTGAGACTAAGGGACAGAATTTTGTATAATTTTATTAGTCAGTAAATGGGAAGGGGGTGGGGAAACTGCCCAAGTGTTTCCAGGCAGGTTGCTTCCCTTCAGCCAAGGGCAGTTCTTCTGAGAAGGCCACAATTATAAGCCATTCATTTCAGTACTCACAGCAGATAGCGGATAATAAACTAGTAAAGAGGACAGGGTGAGGCACCAAAAGCTTTTATCGCATTCCTGAAGTATAGTTGAGAAGCACTAGTGTCAGTAAAATTATGAGACTGGAAAAGTTCAGACAGAACTTTCATAAAAAGAAGTTTATTAACGCCATTTTGAACATTTAATTGTAGACCTTAGGCTCTTTATTACTTATCATGATGATTTCTGACTTCATCATTTATTGGAGATTCACTATAGGTTATTAATTTACTTACGTACACAGGGCAACAAAAGAAAGATAAGGCATAATGTTGCTCTCATGAACTTTATAAGTTGCCAGCATGTCAAGAAACCATGAAAAAATTCCAATAGTAGTCTCATAACAATTACTATTGGCTGTCAAGGGACACAGACATCAATGTGATATCAAAATTTTTGCTAAAAACATCTCAAGCACTCAGGAGGGAAAAACTTGAAATATTTTTGCTGTGTCTTTTTAACCAGTAAAATTGTAAAAAAATATTTCTTCTTTCTGAAGAATCAATTTGAGTTCTTTAATGTAATCTGGCGTCACAGAGCTATATAAAGGGAGCAGTGAGACTGGATATTTTGTTATAAGCAGGTTATGACTTTGGAAAAGAATGGCAATTTTTGCAGTTTTAGTCTAAATAAATAACAATCACATCACCATTACACAGTGTCACTTTCCCTGTTACAGCAGTTAGTGTTGAGTTTTTTTCAGCTAAGCTCACTCAGCAGTGGCCTGCCACAGATACTGAGTGTTAGAGAGCTACTCTTCTATTTAAATCTTCTTTGGATGAGAGAGAGGCTAGTCAGACTTCAGTTAGGAATTTATTTTTGATTAAGAGCAAGGCTCATAACAAATAAAGTGACCAATATCACACATGGAGAAGATTGGTATGAGATAACATGAACTGAAAGCTCTCTTTTTTCCCGTTATTCACAATTTAAAGATCTATTTAAAATTATGCCAGATTATACCCACTCTGAATAGGAATGCATTTATGGAAAAATGGGAAACACATCTTATAGTCAAAATTTTCCTAACATTTGCAGAAGAAGAGTCGAAAAATGGCACACAATGCCAGGAGGGTGCATTTTCCATACACTTCAAAAGCTTTTTGTTGTTGACAGGCTAGTGTATTACACTGATATTTATAGGAAAATATTTTCCAAGACTGTTTCCCACTCCGATGTTTCACAAATGGCTACAGTTGTTTTTGTTTAATAAACTGCTTCAAAGTCATTTAGGTTCAGGAAATGCTAGCTTCAAATTAGATTATATTTGCTGCAAAATCTCTGGGAGAATTAATATAGGTGCTATGAATCTCTAACTGAAATTAGAATTATTTAAGCTGTTGGACTTTGGAACCCATTTTTCCTGGAGCACATCATGTGGCAGGTTCTGAGAAACATTTTTGAGAGAAGCTGCATTAAGGTACATTCTACAATTACTTCTTAAATGTCACTGTAACTGAATATAACAGTACTTCAAAGAATGTCAATCGGTCTGCTCAGGAGATAGAACTATGCAGTAATTTGAACAGGGAACATTTAATATAAAGAGCTTTTAAGCGTAGTGGGGATTAGATTAATGATAGATAAGCTGGTAAAATGTTAAGAGAACTCTATAGAATATGGGAATAGCAGATATGTGTTGGCCACTACCAGAACACCGATGGAAGAGCCCACCCTCCATCCTGACAGGGCTGAAAGCTACACCTTTTTGGAGAAGGCATGGCCATTTCTCACTGAAAGGCAGAGACATCATTGTGATGAGGTGCTGGTGGAAGTTGCTGGAACTCTTCCCTCTAGAACTTGCTGGAAATCAATTCTCTGGGGTATAGAAGAAAGCCATTCACAGAAAGATGTCTCATGGAAACATTCTGCCGTGGAACTTCCTGAGGGGATTCTGGCGGAAGCTGCTTGCTGCTGAGGACTGCTGGATGCTATACATGGCAAAAATTGGGCGATAGACAAGTTTGCAAGAGCTGTAGGAGCCTGATGCTGGAGAAGCAGTGTGTGCTCTAAGAGCCGGACACTGGAGCAGCCGAGAAGCTACCCACACCACAGTTAATGCAGTGCTGGAGAGGCCAAGTATTCAAGTGCAATGCATGAGGCTTCCAAGTGAGTGCTATAACCAGGAGGAAAAGCCCTCTCTCCTGCAAAGCTATTGACAAAGCTTACTGCCAACTGGCAAGGGAAAAATATATTTAAAGTGCCAGATTTGTTTTTGCAAAGCAGGTAAGGAAGGGTAAATTCTGAGGTGAGAGACATTAAGTTGATAACTGGCATTTAAAATTATGAAATTTAGAAGAAAATAAATCCTTGTGTTCTGTATTCTTTGTTTACTTTGATGACATTGTACAGACATTAGGACTCCCTCCAAAACTGTGGTTTTCTTTTAAATAATAGGAACAGTCAAAGTGATTAAGAAGATTTTTTTTCAGAAAAAGTCTCAAAATGCTGCTTCTAGTTTCAAGGTAAATTCGATATGAGTACTTTGGGTTACTAATTGCAGAATACTCAACTTAGCTGCAAGCAACAGGGTAAACTACTAATAGTCACATAAACAAATAAGTACTGATTTTTCTCACATGACAGAAACTCTTGAGATAAGCCACTTCAGGCATTAGTTTGATGGATCATCCGTTTAAAGGCTGCCATATCTGTGATTCTCTTGGCCTTTTCCTCCTGCAGACCACATGGTTCTTCTATCTTCAGGAATCATATCTGCAACCAAGGCGGAGAGAAGAAATAATATATGAGAGCAGCTAGGTCTGACCCTTTTAAAAGCAAAGGGAAACTAGAAGCTCTCGGCAGGCTTATTAGCCATAACTCTGTCACACAGCCACTCTTAGCCAGGATTCTGGCTGGGGAAGCAAGTTCAAACTATGTCATTCTCCACAGTGGAGGCTTCAAGGAGAATGGGGTTTTGGGATTTTTTTTTTTTTTTTTTTTTTTGGCGGTACGCGGCCTCTCACTGCTGTGGCCTCTCCCGTTGCGGAGCACAGGCTCCGGACGCGCAGGCTCAGAGGCCATGGCTCACGGGCCCAGCTGCTCTGCGGCAGGTGGGATCTTCCCGGACTGGGGCACGAACCCGTATCCCCTGCATCGGCAGGCGGACTCTCAACCACTGCGCCACCAGGGAAGCCTGGGTTTTGGGATTTTTGTTTGCTAAGCCAGTGAATAGTATCTTCTTCACAAGAGTTTCTTGAGGATGTAAAATATATTGCTAAAATAATGTAGCTGATAACTTTAGAATACAGTAAAAACAGTGGGGGAGTTTGGTAAGCAGAGGAATAGCTGCCTCCAGAGATTACTGTGGAACTTATAAATATGCTAGTTTACATGACAAAGAAGAATAAAGATTGCAGATGGATTTCAGATTGCTAACCTGCTGACCTTAAGACAGACTATCCTGGTGGACCCCCTATAATCACAACAGTCGTTATCAGTGGAAGAGGGAGGCAGCAGAGGAGAATCAGATAGTGATGTATCTAGGAAGAATGTTGCTAGAGATGCAAGGTTGCAGGCTTTGAAGATGGAGGGAGGGGACTCTAGCCAAGGACTGTGGTCAGCCTCTAGAAGCTGGAAAATGCAAGGAAATAGATTCTCCCCTAGAGACTATAGAATGGAATGCAATTATGTCGACACCTTCATCTTAGCCCAGTGAGACCTGTGTTGGACTTCCGACCTACAGAACCGTAAGAAAATACGTGTTTGTAATTTTGAAATCACCAAGTACATGACAATTTGTTACAGCAGCAATAGAACACTAGGGAGAAACATAATGTAGATACAACATTGGGAGACTGCATTTTTTCAACCTTTCAACTTCATATTAGATTCTTCTTTGTGATTCTTTCCAGAAACATTTGTTTATATATTGGATAGATTCAAAGTTTAGATGTAGCTAACTGAAATTCTAGAAATTTATTAAGTTCATTCATAATTATTTATTTTCTATTGCAGAACCAAAGGCAATGTATGGGAATCTCATTGGATAACTAAGACATAAAAGTAATCCTTAGACTTGACACAGAGATATCTGAATATTTATTATCAAGTCTTTTCCTTGATTTTTTTCATTTTAACAATCTATTTTTAGTGTGTAGACTGATATATCCCAAATGTTTAAAGTAGGAATTTTAATATTAATGGCAATATTTTATATATTTTTTTCCAGCTGTGATTAAAAAAACCCCACAGGACAACTCAGTGGCAGATGTACTAACCATGCAGCTATATACATTATTTTATAACCAAGTTTTTTTCCAGATGCTGAGTAGCTTTAATGTTACAAATGATTAAAAATAGTATCTGTAGTCTCTGAGACTCTCTGATCTGTCAATATTAAAAAAAATCACACAGACTGTTATAACTTCGTATTATACTAATTTTTTCTTACATTGAGTAGAACTAAAAGTAAATTTGCAATAAAATATTTTAAATATCCTATTCCCATACAGGAACATTTTGTATCTAAAGAAAAAAAATTAAATAGAGCACTTATCACTATAGAGTAGATTTAACCACTCTTGGCCATTTTTTTTCTTTCATAGAACATATATCTCCCCCCTTCCCAAATTAGTTCATTCTTAATATAGTGCAGACAGTTCTTAGGCTTTGGATACATTCTGATATGATGTAAATTCCTTGCTCTACTTTTTACTTTCAGGTGGATTTTGTCAAGTTCTATGCCTCTCTAAATCACAATTTTCTCATTTGTAAAATTGGTACGATATTACAAAATACATAAGACTTAGGAGTTTTCACAGAGTAGGCACTTAATCAATTGTAGTAATTATTATTAAAATATAATACTAATATTTATTTTTAAAAGTAAAACAAAACAGATATATCAGTTAGGTGGTTTAACAGAAACATATTCTGTACAAAATATTTCTTTCTAACAAGATGTGTTAAATATGCCAGCGATTTAAGTTAGGAAATGCATACCTTAATGTGCATTTGTTCTTCCTTTTTTGATAAATAAAAAATTGTCTAGGTTAGATATAGGCCTCATAGGATTTCCAGAGCACTTAACTTGGTAGTGTAGGATGTACACTGCAGAGTACACAGTTGAGAACTGCATTTAAAGAAGTTTCTTTTTAGCTAACAGAGGAAAGACAAAAAAGTAAAGCTAAGATGGTACCAGTGATATAAATTTAGAATACATATGTGCTTTGGTTTACACACACACACACACACACACACACACACACATCCCTCTTCCAGAAAATAAATCAACCAAAATCACTTTTCTACCCTGTACCACCAATGGCTTTGAATTTCTGTAATCCTATCAAAAAAACTGGACTAAGAGAACAAGTTCAATGTTCCCAGTTTGATCAATGTGAATAGGAGACTTTAAAGAAGAACATGTTACTTCTATTACTATTAATAATAATTACAATTATAATACAATCACCTAGTATTTTTGTGTGATTACAGCATACTGGACTCTTTACTAAGCGCTTTATATGTATTGTTAAATCATTTTAACTTCACACCAATGTTATTAGGTACGTACTATTAACATCATCTCACTACACAGATGGGCAAATGAAGCATGAGAGGGATAAATAATTTGCTTAAGGTGACACAATACAGTTAGTAAGTGGAGGATGTAGGCTATAATAATGATAGTATATATTTTGTATTTGTTATTTAGTTATATGAATAGTTGGCTTAGGGGGCAATGGGAGGGAACTATTAAGTATATGCTTAAAAGTTCTAGCTCAAATATTTTATATGACCCTTCATGTAATTGATGATATGTGAGCAGTAATTTGTACTAATGAATTTTCTATATCCATAGCTAAATGTCTATTACAAATCAAAGGCTGCTGATAAACTTGATATATCTTTATTAAATACACTGATACTTTAAAATTATTGTATGTAAGTTTATGGCAATGAGTTGTCGTTATATATATATGTATGTTGCTAATTACTCTAAGACTTTTTCTTTTATTAAAGAATTACTTTTCAATGATGATTGTTTGATGCTTACATTCTCAAATTTCATTTTGCTTTCAAATTGTGCTCACTTTTCTGTGGACAAATATTTGGATGATCCTGTGGATAAAGACGTACTTTGTCCTAGGGATAAAGTACTGAAAATATTTCATAAAACCCACTGAGAAAAACACAGTACTCTGTTACTCTGTTAAATAAGTGATGGTAAGTTATAAAACACATATAAGTCATGCCCACATATGTTCATGACTGGCTAGCTGGTCCTACTTGTGTGCTGAGGCTGGTATTGTAATTATTTAAAATCAGTCTTCAGTGGAATGAAAACAAGAATATAAAAGGGAAAAAAACTATTTCCTGACATGGAACTACCAAATTAAGGACATGGTTGTCTGCTCCCTGTACGCTGAATCTTATATCCCGATGAGCCGTATTGATATTGAATGATTTTCCGTATGGGGCAAACCTCTAAGGGAAACTTCGACAATTAAACAAAAAAGGCTTTACTGAGTGACAGCCACTTTAAAAAAGTAAAGTTACCCATATCTTTCTAATTTTAGCCTTCTTTTACTTCCAGTGCTTGAATTGAATATGTGCTATTCTGAATTGAACGCTATTTCTATTTGAGTTAATGTCTTCTTAAAATCTGTGCTTGCATTTGGCAAAAACGATGTGTTGCTACTTATAATAAACATCCTTGTTCTTTCTTAGTATCTCAGCTCAATTATAAAGAGAAAAAAAATCTCAAATTAAACTGTTAACCTAATGTTAATTCTTCTCCACATAACTTCTCTTTGTGCTTTGCTTTTCTTTTGTTAAGAAAAATTATCCAAATTTGAAATGTAACAGGTGAATGGACTTTCCTCCTTACAAATCTTGCATATATTTTAAGGTCTAGAAAACAGACTCACCCAAAACTTATTTAATTTTATAAGAGTAAACACTGTGCTTGACTTAATATTTTATTTGAGTCCTGAAAACTGTTAACTGTTACATGTGAACTTTTAGATTTTTGTTTGGTAGAAATATATAAACACAAATGTTACAGTTTTGTGGCCTTATAGGACATAAGCCAGTTTTGTATCTATTAGACAATTCATTTCAACATTCTGTTGACAGACTAACTATATAAACCCTTGGTTCTCAAATTCTTCTTTTAATTAGTCTTGTCCTACTGGCTACCTCTTGAATAATAAAACTGAGTATAATCTTTGACAGATTTTCATGTTAGACTTGTATGAAAGTCACACTTTAATTTTTCAAAAAGTATATTTTCACATCTTTTTATTTATTAGTTTAATGTTTTTTTCCAAAGTTAAACCATTGAATGAATTTTTTCTAGATCTTGGGGTGTTAAGCATTATGTTTGGGTTTTTTTTTTTTTTTGGTAAAATTATCTGTCTTTATGAGGAGTGACTATGAAGTCAAAATCTTTATAAAAGCAAACATACCAGGACTATAGACATAAAATACTGTCAGAACCAGTTTTTCAGTTACTTGGTCCTTAATTTATAGTTATAAATCATTTCATTTTATTGTGGTAAAATACACATAACATAAAACTTACTATCTTAACCATTTTTAAGTGTACAGTTCAGTGAAATTAAGTACATTCATATTGTTGTACAGCTATCACCATCACCCATTTCCCAAATACATCATTTGGGAATGATCTATTTGGGAAATAGATCATTTTTCACCCAAACCAGTATTATACAGCTTAAATATCCCTCCCATTTAATACACTCAGTTCTTAATGAGTTTAGGTTATTACCAAAAATTAAAACTAATTTCAAATGTAACAAAAAGCCTCATCAAAGAATAAATTTCTAGTTTCCTTTTTACCAACAAAAATGCAAAAAAAAAAAAAACCCTCAAAATTCAGTTTGAAATCACTGAAAACAGACAATTTTTTTCTGCAAGGCGGAAAACATACAGATTTCCCTTAGAAGCATATATTATCTTGGAATTCTTGAAGTTAGCTCCCTTAGAAAGGCCTGCGAGGAAATCCTTGTCATTAGCAGCATTCTTTTCTTCTACCATTTCCAATTATGGTTTTATGGTTCTTAGGCTTCTACTGTTGAGTTTTTGTTGAAGTTTCTTGTATAGCTGATGCCCAGGTTGCTGAAATCCTTTCCTAATTTTTGACCTTTACATTTGCCACTCCATCATTCTACTTTCCTCAGACATATTCCTCATTGAAGTGGGTGTATTCATTTTACTTCCACTTCCATTAAAATTTTATTAGGCTACAAAGAAGAGACATATTCACATATTGCACAGGCTTGGGTAATAATTTATTTAAATTTTATTCATTTCTTGTTATATTCCCTATTGTAGCTCCTCAGGAGGTGAGAGTATGGTGGTTCAGAATTTTTAAGGTGTATGAACTTGAAGAAGTCAGTAATAAGGACTGAAATCATAGGAGCACAAGCATCTAGTATCTTTGGTCAAGTTGAGACTGAGGAATAACGTTGCTCTCTGTCAAAGAGCCACGTGGCCCGTATAGGGATCTGGGTCAACTAGGTCTCATCTCAGCAATAGAATAGTATGGAATGCTAGCTTCAATTCAGTGTGGAGGGGCCAGATCAAAGGAGAATCATTCCAAACTAGTAGTCTCCCTCTTGGGTCTAGAAGTCGGAACTAAATCCTTTCTAGATTACTAGCCCTTAGATAGTTAGAGGAGGGAAATTCAAGAGGGAGATGTTGGGTTTTCTTCTAATAAAGCATATGAGAGCCCAATTACCTGAAAACAAATTGCACCGAGATTCACAAAGAAGCACATCCCAAACCATACCTAATTTTTGTATCTATATTCATCTTGCTATCTACATTTCATCAAAATCCTTCTAGAATTTCCATGTGTTTCCTATAGTTATTTTGTGTATTATGGAGTTTGATATGGCGGGTAAAGAGAGAAAAAACTAGAAAAAGAGAAGAAAGTTAAAATGGGGAGACAGTGAGTATAAAGGGAGCAAATCATAGTATCTCAGGGATCCTCTTCCAATCTAGAATCTATTATTTTTGTTTCAATGTTTAGTTTCCTCATATTTTAGTACCTATTTTTTTCAATTCTAGATATTTTTGGTTTTTCTTCTTTTTCTCTCCTTCATTTAATATGATAATTCAGAGAAGTCCATAGTTTAATATCATAGTACAAAGTGAAAACCATAACTTTAAAATAACCCAAGTTCATTTGAAAATAGCACTGGAAGCAGAGGGTGTAGGGGGAGGGTGGCAAGTTCTCTTTCCAGTTTCCAGTGATACTAGCCTTGCCTTTGTTTGTATAATCTAAAGGTAAAGCACCTACATGAAAAACTCTAGAATGATGAGATGATATAAACAGAATTTCAAAAGCTTTTTGGAATTGTATTTGGGATATTGAGGTCTTATATATAATTACATATCCAGATAGTATTTCAGTAGTGAGAGAATAAGAGACTTAGAAACTATGGTCGATGATAGGCTGTGTAATTTTACAAAACTATCTTACTGTTTTAAAGCTCATATTCCTTATCTTTAAAAAATGGAGAAAATAAAGCAAACTTGATGGATTTTGGTGATCAAACAAGATACTGACATAACTAAGGGGATTATCCTATAGGATTCACTTGCCTAAGCCTGGTTTCCATTATGGATTTTCCCTAAGCATTCCCAGGCTCCTATCTTATACTCTTTCTTCCTCTTCCCAGAATAGTAAAACAATGCTTAATTTCAGTTTGGTAAGGAAAATATATAATGAATAAGTGTGTTATCTGCTTGCAAAGGGAACAATCATTGGGAATAAACAAGGCAGGGGACAATTTTATAGACAAATGGACATAGAGAGTTCAAGGATTCTGGCTTGCTGAGAGTGGCTCTAAATGTTGTTGGTACTTTAGTAGGTTCCAACTATCCTGGCCCTGGATAGCCAAAACAAGGAGCTCAAAAAAGAAACAAAAATTAAGATTTGTATATAGAGGGGAAAAAAACACCTTAAATTAGAGCTGGCAATTGGTGTTTCCCAGAGCCTAAATTAATAGAAAAACAACCTTAAATGCCACTTTCTGAATGAAGACTTTGTGGGTGGCTTTGCCCATATTGAGGTATGTGTCCTTTTTTATGGAGGTGAGTGTCCATATCTATAGAAGATCCCCTGGCCTTAAGCAAGGCATGAAGCTTTAACAAGCACCAAGAATACAAGCATGGCTGGAGTGAAGAATCTAGCGAAAAGAGAATTTTTTGTATTCACTCCCTTACAGCTATAAGGAAGGCAAAGCACTTATTTGCTGTATCGTATCTTGTATTTCAGTGATTCTATGGAAAAAAATTTTTTTTACTCTTAACCACTATGTTTTATTGTCTCTCCACTCTTTTCTTTTTTTAATTAATTTTTATTGGAGTATAGTTGCTTTATGATGTTGTGTTAGCTTCTACTACACAGCAAAATGAATCAGCCATACATATACATATATCCCCTTCCTTTTGGATTTCCCTCCCATTTAGGACACCACAGTGCATTAAGTAGAGTTCCCTGTGCTATACAGTAGGTTATCATTAGTTTTTTTATACATTGTAGTGTATATGTGTCAGTCCCAATCTCCCAATTCCTCCCACCCCATCCCTTTTCCCCTTGGTATCTGTGGAAAATTTTAACTGTGGACCTAGAAGAGTGACAGTACGTTGGTTGCCTTTAATTTGACTCCATCTAGACTAAACCCATGGAGAGACTAATCTTGAATAAAGGATGAAAAATAATCAGTCATTCATTCAGTCAATACTAATTGAGGAACAGCCCTGTGCCAGGCATTCATTGTTCTAGGCACTTGATCATCAAAACAACAAAACAGAAAAGGAAAACCAGAGAAACATTTAGAGTTGACTTCTTAACAGTATTAATAATATCCATTATCAGAGAAATTGGGAATGCACCTTTGAAAATTGGAGTACTAGCTATATGAAAACAAATCTGAACATATTTGAGAAAAGAAGACCTTGAATGTCAGTTAAATATAATCAGATAAATATTTTTTTGAGATTCCAAGTGGTGTAGTATAGCAAAGTACCCAGGTAATATTTGGGTCTCAAGAAAATATACCATAAAAATGTGTGGAAATCGGACTCCAAGGAAAGACATGGGAATGATGACACAAAGAAAAACAGGGGAGACAATGTTAGCTTAAGTCTGAGATTTGGCTAAATATAATGTACATGGGAGAATATCTCCTGGGAAGGATTATCCAATCAAGAATCTGAAACTGGTCACGAGTTTGGAAGAGTTGATGCCTTTGGCAGTCCCCAAATTCATGGTTTCAAATCTCTCACTGTGGGGACACAACAAGATGGACTCGACTAGAAAATGCTAATAAAACAATAACTGGACCAAAAACCTAAAAAAGGCTACCTGACTCAGCAAAGAGTGCTCACCATGGATAGTAAGGAAAGAGCCAAAATTAAGTAGGTTTAACTGTACACACTAGCTGAGCCTTCCTGAAGCCAGTAGACGAACAGTATCAGGAAATAATCCACTGGAATTCTCTCCATCTAGTGTGTGGAGAAAACAGTGAAAACCCAGTCAAGGGCTAGAACATTAGAACACTGAGGAAAAGACATCATGAGGACTGAATGGTCGAGATATTGGTTTTCACCACCTCTCTAGAGAAACAGATTCATAAGTTTCTACAGCAGCTTCAGTTCAGAATCTGCTGCAGGTGATTCCCCAGAAACAAACTGAAGATGCGATGGCCACTTTCTAGCAGCAATTCTCTTAGTTCTGAATTATTTAATGAACACATGCACACACAAAGAATTTGCATTCTATTCAGCACTGAAATGCCAAAAACAGAGTTAAAGAGGGAAACAGAAATTAAGATCTCAATAAAGAGGGGGAAAGGCACCACAGATTAGAACTGCGAACCAGTGTCTCCATGCCTACGAAGGTATCGACTAATTGAGAAGGCAGTAGGGACTTAAATGCCACTTTCTGAGGGAAGATGACAGGATTTGGTCCTCTTCAAAAGTATGATATAGGCAGAGTATGGAAATGAACTGCTCTTGGGATATTACTCTCAATGGATAACTTCAAAGTCGTAAATCCCATTCGATGGTTATAGATTAACTGAGATATTGCTGAGGCTAAAGCCAAAGGCTCTGTCTGCCTACCCTCTATCACCGACATAGCAGTGAGTCTGCGGCAACCCTAATTGTATTCTGGGAAAAACACTTTGTGTCTGGACTGACTGGGGTAGGAAATGCAGACTGGCTTGTTTTCTGAATTTAGAGGATGTTGCTCAGTGCAGTGATAATCTTGTGAGGATGATTAATTCTTTAGAATCTTTAAATGTTCAGCCTATGAAATACTTGGCATTAAATTCATGTCATGGAAGCACAAGCAATTGGAGGGAGAGACAGCACAGGCTGCAGCTGCTGAGAAAAGCCACAACTCCACTTGTTTTTTAAAATACATTTATTTATTTATTTTTGGCTGCGTTGGGTCTTCGTTGCTGCACGTGGGCTTTCTCTAGTTGCAGCGAGTGGGGGCTACTCTTCGTTGTGTTGCGCGGGCTTCTCATTGCAGTGGCTTCTCTTGCTGTGGAGCACGGGCTCTAGGCATGCACGTTTCAGTAGTTGTGGCAGGCAGATTCAGTAGTTGTGGCTCACGGGCTCTAGAGAGCAGGCTCAGGAGTTGTGGCACAAGGGCTTAGTCGCTCCGCGACATGTGTGATCTTCAAACCTTCCGCACCAGGGCTTGAACCCATGTGCCCTGCGTTGGCAGGTGGACTCTCAACCACTGCACCAGCAGGGAAGCCCCTCCACTTGGTTTTGAGAAACATTCCAGCTGAGACTAAGCACAATACAAAGTAGAGGGGGTGGGGTGGGTAGATTTTAGCTTTCAAATTTCTCTGAATTCACAAAGTAAAATAATTTAATATTTGGCCTTAATTCCCTTTATAGTAAAAACAATGTTATTTCTGATATTTAATTTGTCCTTGGGAATTTGATAAGGGACAGTATCAGCACGTTATCAATGGCAGGTCTTCATGAGGTTATTGTAACGCCACTTTGATTTCATGGTCTCATAGGCTATATTGCACAAAATAACCAGCCATAACTTAGAAGGGAAAGGGAATAGAGAATTTATTTTTAGTTCTGAGTAAAAAGTGGCCTTGGGATGATTTTACTCAGTGCACTATTTTTATATTCATTTCAGAATCTTTTAGGGCCTTAATCTATGCCATCAACATGGCTGATATTGGAGAGTTGCCTCCAGAAGGCTGGATCAGGATTGTTCCGAGAGATCAATGATGTCTTCTAACGCACCCAGCCATACTTCTGGATCACCATTGACCTCATGGTTAAACTCAAATGGTTAAGACAGTAAAATGTTCTTAAGGAGAAAGGGTTTTTCCCTTACAATTAGTTTCTATAAAAAGAGATTTTTCTCTAAATACTCTTGCCCTCATGTCTTACTTCTTACTCGTACTCACAGAAGAAAAATGAGTGAGTTGACATCATGATTGAAATTTCTTGATTGAGTGTAGATAATCTTTTAGAAGTTCCTATGTGAGGGGAATTTGCTCTCAAACTCCTCCACTCAGATCAGTAGGTCTATCACTGGGAATTTCTCTTATGTAGGCTCAAATCCTTGGGAGAGTTGTTCTAAGGCTAAAACTGGTGATTAGGAAAGTGGTGATACCATTTGGACTGTTCCAATACTCATAACATCATAGTTATAATGAGGGTATCCCTACATTTTCTAACATTGATGTTTCTTTTTATCAGTACTATGAGAACGTAGGTGGAGAAGCAGGGTATGAACTGTTGGGCTCCCTCAAGACCCTAGCATTTTATATGTACCTGTACAGACCATAGGCCTGCATGTTTTCTACTACTTCTCTGCTTGTATGTTTTTCCCCCATAAAATCTATGTTATACTTGCACTGTGTGGTGCTAGTGATATGTGTCTGTGAACTTCCTGAATGACAGATATCCACAATGGAATTACAGAAATCCAGTCCCTATATATATTTTTTTCTGATGAAATTAATGAAGTATCTTAAATGTGCCACTATCCTTCAGAATCCTTCAAGCCACCAGGGAGCATCTTTCTCTTCTATAACTTCCAATGATGACCTCATAGGCCACGTGGCTTAATGTATCAGTCAGAATAGCATAAACTATGGTACAGTGAAGACAAACTGAAATTTTCACTTACTTAAAACAGCAAAGTTTATTTCTTACACATGTTTCATCTCTATTGTGGGCAAGCAAGGCGGTTATGCTCATCACAGTTATCTAGGGTGTGGGCTGATGAAAACTCTATTGTGATGCATGCTTCCAGAATTGCTGTCAGTGACAGGAAAATGTAGTAAGCCACATTTCAACCTTCAGACTAGTATGGAACATGTCACTCTCACATTTCCTGGCCAAAGCAAGTTATATTATCATGCTTGAGTTTAACAGGTTTTGTTAAACATGTCTAATCCTCCAATTGGGAGGATCACCAAATATTTTCGTATCCACGTTTCTGGGGTCCTTGCATCCTTTGATAGTGACCTTTGTCACTTATGACACATAATCAACACTTTATTGTTTCTCTCCATCATATTTCTCATTATAGTGGGGAAAATACCCTCCATCTCCTCTTGTGTCTGTCTCACTTCTTCAACTAAAAAGAGATGCATTATGCTTTGAAACTTGACTATAGGTTCTTTTCATTGATGTCAATCTCGTCTTTGGACTCTCTTGCAGATATAACCGCAGGCACACTCAACTCTAGAAGATTATTTTCTGTCATGCAGTTTGTTTAGCACTTACAATTTGCTTTTTGAATTTAAGATTCACAAGAGAAAAAATTGTATGGTTAGCATAAAAACTTCTGACCATTATTTTAGCTAAAAGTTAACATTTAGAAAATCTAATATTTACTTTAATTTATTCCTCTCTGTAGAATATCTTCCGTAGCACCTTTTTGCACCATCTTATACTTCACTATTTGATGTTAATAGAAATTGTAGCAAAATATTCAACCTGAAATAATCAGAATATATCAGAGTGTTATAATTAATTTTAAAAAGTATCAAAAGCCCTCTGAGGAGACAAATTAACTTGCATTAAGGCTGCAATATTTTTTGAAAAGACTAAAATACCTGAAGTTTTAACATAACTATTAGAAACATGGAGGGGAAATGAGATTCATTCATTCATTCATTCATTCATTTTGCGGTACGCGGGCCTCTCACTGTTGTGGCCTCTTCCGTTGCGGAGCACAGGCTCTGGACGCGCAGGCTCAGCGGCCATGGCTCACGGGCCCAGTTGCTCCGCGGCATGTGGGATCCTCTTGGACCGGGGCACGAACCCGTGTCCCCTGCATCGGCAGGCGGACTCTCAACCACTGCGCCACCAGGGAAGCCCCTATTTCATTTTAATTATGTAAATTTAAAAATAGCTTTGAAATACATGGGGGCATCTTCAGGAAAACGTGAGAATGTATCTTTGTGAACTGGAAAATGTCAGAAAATTCATCCTTATATAAATGATAGTGCAGCACCATTTGAAAGGACCCACACAAAGGATTTATTCTGAAGACTATGTATGTCTCCTTTTCATTCTATGATTTTGTTCACCTAATACGAAGCTGTCAATTTTGTACTATCTTTGTGAAGTGGATGAATGACCTCCTAGCACCAAACCCATTCAGCAGTTTGAAATTTGAGCCTCTATTTCTAACACCGAAATGTTAATATGTTAACCTGCTAGATTGTTTTCTTTTTTTCTTTAAACACACTTGTAACGGTGTTGCACAAAGGTAATGTACCAATACACCCAAAAACATTTTCTTAGGGGCAGGAAATATGAAACACCACATAAAGATCAACCAAATAGAAATTGTCTCGAGATGAAAATCTAGCAAAAGCATAGCATTTGAAACTTATTTTAAAATGTAATCTGATGCTTACTTGTAAGCAATAACATTTTCAAACTTTTGCTAGTTTTCCCCCTGAATTTTTTCACTTTTAAAATGCCCTATAAATAAGTGAAACAAAAAACCTTCCACTGTACACACTTGAAGGAATCTTAGTTATACTCTGTTACCTATATTCCATCATCTATAAATTTGCAAGGAAACATTCTGCCACTGGAAATCTAGACTGCTGGGGAAAACAAAGGTTAAAGCTATATAGACAGAAGAATTTTTTTATATCACTTCTCAGCTTGCAATAAAAAGTAACGATGATTCTGGTTATCATTTGCTAAAGAAATCATGAGCAATAATGGTTAAAATGAAGCTCTATAAAATAAGGTTTGAGATAAACTGAAAACTATCCATTCATTTAAAAACATCTATCTCCTCTGTGTTCAGTACTGGGTTATATCACTCTCTTCCTTTGTTATGATGCTCATTTGCTCTCATTAGGTAAATTATGCACTTGTACTAAGGATAAAAGAGACACTGTGATTCATGAAGCCATTTCTAAGAGAGGCTTCCAACTTGAGGAGTATGAAAGAACGCAAGACCTGTCCTCAAGAAACTCACATTCAAACTGAGGAATCATGGATTTTTTCTTTTTTTAAATTGGGCAGAAGAACAGAAGTTCTATTTTCTAATTTAATTCTAGGGTAGGAGTCTTTTTAAGAATTAGTTACATGATATCTGCTCACACCTCTTTTAGTGATTAGTTTTCTAATCATTTTGGTGAGGAAGTTTATTTCTCTGCTATCCACTGATGATTTCTTGGAAGCTGATTTTTATCTGAGCCAAAATAAGTTTCAGTTATATTTTCCTTCTCCATCCTAATTTCATCTTCAGGAATAGCACAGAATAATCTAACTGTAAATTTTTACAAACAATAGTATATTCCCACTCCTTATCCAACAATAATTTATCTCCATCTCTAACCTACAACTGGTCAGATGGTTTTGTTAGCATTAGTTCCTTCAGTCATTCTTATTATGTTATATTAAGGTTTAAAAAAATTACTCTGGGTACCTTTTCAAAATACTTTCTTCAGATACAAGGTTTGAAATTAGACAAACTTTCTGAAGTTAGCAGAATACAAGGTGTTAATCTATATACAGTATCATTACACTGTTAGCTTGTATTATACTTGTGGCTAAATAAGAATCTCTATCTTTTTCACTTAAACTACTGCATCTCCATCTTACTATCTATGCAATTTATCCAACGTGAATGTCCACCATGTTGAGGTACTCTTTTGACGATGTGGAGGGAATTCATGAGGAGGAGGCCAAAGAGATTTGTTCCTGCTCTGCCCAGAAAGCTGTTCTCCAGATTTAACAGAGATGCTTTAGCACTGATGAAGTGACAAACTTGGATGCAGAACAACAGGCGCCAAAGTTGTAAAAATGGTTGGCCCGGGGCCCTGTATGGCAAGGGTCCGGCTCCTTTGAAAGTTAAAGAATTTCTACGGAAGCATAATAAAAGCCAAGTTTTTGTCAAACTGTTATTAAAATTAGGAATGGTATAAGTTGAGACTAGTACTTTTAGATCTTGTTTCAAACTGTATCTTCTTATATAAATATGCTGCTTAAAAGTATTTAATTTTCGTTATATGTTTATGATGCCTCTCTAAAAATCCATTTTAGGAATTCAGAAAGCTATGTCTATTAAACAAATCTAGAGTTTGATAATATTTCAAATCTATTAAATAACATTACTCTCTAATGTCAATTAATTGCAGTGAGTAGTAGTATGATTTCTCAAAGGGTATAAATAATGAAGCAATGCAAGTTTATAGAGAACCTAAACATTACATCTGAGATTAGGAAATTGACCTGGGTAAGTAGTTTAAATCCCATAAATAATTTTATTATGGTTTTCTTCTGGAAAATATATGCAAACCTAATTTGTCTTCATCTTCCTTCTTTCTCATGGAAAAAGAGTATGTTGTATATTTACCATCTCCAAAAGAAAATTACTTGAGAAATGTGGTACAAGGAAATGTTTTTGGAATAGCATGACTTCTGAGCTGTGAATGTAGATATCTTGTCCATTTCATATTTCAGATGAGAGAAAGTGAAGCCGAGAAAAGTATCTTGTACAAGATCTCATAAAACAGATAATTACAGATGGAGTGTCCAGGATTTCAATCCAATAACAAAAAACTATGAAATTTTCTCTAAAATATTTAACAACTACAACAAAAGTCTGGCTAAAACTTCTAAGATTTTTGCAATAAAATATTCAAATTTGAGACAGATAACTGTTTGATAAAATACCTTATAAGGGTCCTCTGAGATTTGGAGGTCATTATAGACCCAAGCTGCCTGGAAGTTGAAGATACCATGTGACTGAGTCCCAGAACTGCACCAGGATTCAGTCCCAGGTTTAGTTAATTCCAAGCCACATGGAGTAACTTTTCTTTCGAGGATGGAATCAGTATGGGGTTTCTCACTTTTTACTTCTTTTTCCCAATGTGGCAAAAAATAATGGGAAGCTATCAAGCAATCAAGGACAGGCCAAACATCCAATGAAAGACAGGTGAGGGCAAGTTAGAGCTGAAGTGATAGTTGTAAGGATGAAATGAGTTGACACTACTCCTCAAAAGTCAATTCTTTTGGGGAGATTTATCTAGTTTTCCAGACATGATGCTCTGATGAGCATGTCAACAGCTAGATATTTTCTTCAAAATATGTGCTCTGAGAAACCTAATCTTTTGGCTTTTGATGAATCCCAAAATTTATACTGCAAAATAACCTAAAACTGCAATTTCAAAACTCAAAGCAAATAAAAAACAAAATATCTTGCATTCTCTATCATATATAGAAAGAGAGGTGAAAAGAATTTATGGGACCAGATAACCACTACCAAGTTAATCTTTTATTTGGAAAAAAAAGAATACCTTTACTTAGAGGGTGTTGCTGAAAATGTGATTCCTGGTACAGGCAGCATTAGCACTGTTATACTGTATAAAAAAGAACAGATTCTCTGGTCCCAACCCAGATCTACTGCAACAGAATCTCTGGAGTGGCAACCAGGAACCTGTGATTTAACAACTTTTCCATGTAATTCTTATGCATAATTGAAAGTTGAGAAGCATTAATGCAGAGCACTGGACACTTTTTGTCCCCTGAAGGACCGTATGTATCAGGGCCAGAAGATAAAAACAAGTGTAAAATCAAGAATCCTATTGCTAGAAATGGTAATTTTATGAAACAAAAAGATAATACTGCTCTTTGGGGTATATTTCTGATGCCAGCACACAGGGAAATACAACCTCGTATAATTTGAGAATTTTTTTTTTAAAAGAAGCAGGTAAATTGCAGCATTAATTAATCTGGGAGGGAATTTTAAGAGTATTAATGTATGTTGCACTTAAATAAGGTTTTTGTTTTAATAAAAAATTCCCTTATTACAAAACAATAACAAATAAGGTTAAAATTAGTTATTTTTATTACAATTTTTCACATTTCAAAAACATTCATTTATATTAAAACAAGGATTTATTTTGATTTCAAAGCATGATATCACCTCTGTCATCTGCTCTAGCTGTATTTTTATACCTAACAATTTAGTCTGAATGTGATTCTTTAATTTAAACATGGCCTCTATCACCCCTTTCTTTTTCTCTGTAATAGGACTATAATGTAATTACGTTTAAGTGAAATAATTTGGAAATGCTTCAAATATACTGTCATCTGCTGTGTTATTTAAATTCTGGAGAAAAAAATCCCAAACGTATCAAGATAAGAATATTTTGCTTCCAGGACTTAAACAGTGGCTACAGATATCTTTTAAAGCACTTGATTAGAAAAACCTTACTGCATACAAGAAGCTATTATCCATTTGGTATGCAGTGAGAATCAAATGCTCTTTTCATTTATTGGAAAAATTCCAATAAGACTAATGTTATCTGCATGGCTAATTGCATGTCCCATGTTCATGCTGAGGGAGGATGAATGCAGGGTGGGCAGAGCTTCTGAATGTTCTGCACAAGGACAGTCATTTTACCTTCGATGTAGACCTACAGCAGCACAGCTACAGGGTAAAAGAATTGTTCAGTTGCCTCTACCCTTACAAAGTGGTGGTTTCCTTTGGAAGGGTGGTTAGGATCAGGGTGAGGGTGATAGTGTCTTGTCTTTTCTCGTTAACACTATGGCAAGATGCTGCTCAATGACAAGTTGACTGTCTTAAGTCAGTTCTCCCAGAAGTAGAAATAGACAAGGTTTTGTATACAAGTGATTTATTTAAAAGATTACTTTCAGTATAACTCAGCCAAAGGGTGGGAGAAGCAGGACAGAGAAGGGGAAGAAGTCAAGAAATGGTGCGATTTTAGGGGGACACTCACCCTGGGCCTGATCCTGTGGGGCATCTCTGGAGTGTAAATGATATCTCAGAGTTTGTCATGTCTCAAAGCACAGGATTTATATTTTCATGCTTCTACACTAGTCGATAGGCTAAAGGAACCAAAATTAGATGGCAAGGAGTGCTTGGTGAAACTTCCAAACATCTTCAGTTGTTTGCATTTGAGGGCAGACAAAGCTTCCTAGGAGACAAGATAAATCCTCTGAAGAGAACTGTAGGTATAAACTCTTAGAAGCAATGGACAGAAGCTGGGGAAACAGTTAAAGGGATTCAGGAGATCTGGACAGGGCACCCACAGTGTCTGCTACAGTGGCTTTATACCTGCATTCTAAAACACTGTGGCTGTTACTTAAATTAATATAGTGTTAAATATAATAGGGAATGTACATTTTTAATACACACTGACCAGCCTAAATAAGACTACCAGTTTTCTCACAGACATAGTCAAACACAAAAGTATTGCATTTGAAATTATTCTAATTAAATGGCTATAAGATTTAGATATTATTATTATTTAGCTTTTATGTTTTTTGATAATAAATTGGCTCATGCATTCATTAAATTTGACACCTTATGAGGGGAATATTTATATCAATTTGGGTAATTAACTCCTAAAACTTAAAAAAAATGTATTCTAATAAATGCTATTTAAAATTTAAAAGATCTTTAATAGCTAAGCCTATTAGAGAGTAATCGAAAAGCTTTCAGAATGGAATAGAGCCATAAAAGTAAAAGCTATTGGGAACCAGAGTGCTCGTTTGTAATCATCAAATAAACTTAATAATTTAGAAATACACCTTGTACTTAACGAAATGGAACACCACACACACACACACACACACACACACACACACACACACACAGAATAACAAGTTAACCTAAATTAAAGTTAAAAGAGTTAAAGTTTAAAAACCTTTACTTCAAGTTAATTAGTAAATTGAATTTACTATATATACTTTATATATTTACTATATATACTATTTATACTATATATAATTTACTATATGTAGTATATATACTATACTATATATAGTATACACTTATATACTATAAGTGTATATACATATATAAAATATCATATCACATATATATCATTATAATATTTATATAATAAATCAAAGAAAAGTATTAGTTAAACCATAAAACTTATTTCAGATTAAGTTAAATTAATTGAACTGAATTAAATTATTAAATTGAATGTTATATATTTATAATATAATAATATATATAACAGTATATATTATATATTACTTATGGATTATATATTTATTTATTATATTCATTATGTATTATATCATTGATATAATGTATCAATGGAGAAAGTAGTAGTTCAACCTTAAAACTTTATTTCAGAGTAGCTAACAAACTGAATGTTATATATATTAACATATATAATTATAATATAACATATTATACACTATTAACATATATATTGTATAACATATATTTATATTTTTTTATAATATTTATTTATATATGTATTTATATATACCTCAGTGGAGCATATATTGATTATATAAGATGCTTATCCACTTATTTTGTCAGGGTTTCAGATATGGAATAACACATTAATGGGTAACAGAAGTCTAGAAAGGAATTATATTATTTAGTGTTATCAACCTACAGATTGGATCTTGAGACACTGAGAAGTCAGAGACTTTCCAATATTACTCAACTAAAAGATGAACACTAGAGTACAAATCTTGTAACATCCAGATTTTTCACATATGGTGTACTCCCATTAAAGCTTGTCTGTTAATGCTCTCTCCATATATTTAGAAGGTAAACATTTTTTTCCTTCATTTTCAATTCTGTAACAAGAGGCTCAATTCTTAAGTTTATATCTTCACTCAAAGAACTCCACTGTCAGGACTTTTTAATTTTTTTTTTTGTATTTTTTAATGTATATATATAGGAAAAAATTTAACTCAAGAAGGTATATATAAAATAAGGCTAGTTCCATAACAATATAACTTGGTGATGTTTCCATATCAGGATATATAAATCTGCTTCATTCTTTTTAATCATGCATAGTATTCAATTGCATGAATGTACCAAAATTTCTTTACTTTGTTAACAGGCAGGTTGAAAAACAGAGAAACAAACAAACAAATAGCACTGTTAGGACAGACTTCTACTTTTGAATGGAGTTGAGTAATTCTTTGAGTGGACAAATGTTCCTAAGTACAATAACTAGAGAAAACTAATTTATAAAACTATCTGTTAAAGATATCAGAAAATTGCAGTAGAAATGGGATTAGGATTAGCATTAGGATTCCAGAAAGGGGAGAATCACAAAGAGATAAACTGATGATAGCAGTTGCTTTTCCCCTGATATTATTAGCTATTTATGGATACAAGCAAGTATCTGAGAGTTAAAGTACTTTTCACACAGAGGAACCATGCTGGGGAACAAAGGACCACTGAGAAGGTGGTCATCAGTGCTAATATCTATTAAAAGAAAAGAAAAAAAGAATAGAATCAATGCTTGACCCAGTCTCAATCTAGCAATAAGTTATAGTCATCAAAGGATACATGAAACAACTGTAAAGAACTGAACTGTAATAATAACTTAAGAAACAACTGTAATAATAACTTCATCCAGAAGAAAACTTGAGCATTATTGAATCATTGGAGAATATCAAACACTGATTTATAATTTTGTGTCAGAGAAGTATTTTAGGTGATCAATAAAATATTTCAGGCATCAAAACATGTTTTAGGATAATATTCTATCAGAGAAGTGAACTGGAAATATAAGTTCAAGAGAAAATAAATAAAAGTTAAGAATGTTAAAAATGGATTTTTCATGCATTTTTTAAATGTGCGATCATAGGAATTAAATACCTCTAGTATTTAGGAACCACTGAATTCATTTTTTTAAAAGTACTGCAACCAATTTATTTCAAAAAGTCAGTATTTTCCATATGTAGAAATCACTTCCTTTGCAAGTATTTAGATTTATGAAATATTTTAAGCTAAACATCCATCAGGAAATACATAGCTTTACAAACTCAATTAAGTACTTGATTTCTTAAAAAAGTTGAAAACACTTTCTCTAATAAATTTGATATTATTCATCTAAACAGAATAAATTCTTAACATTTCCTCAGGATTTGGTATTTGTTTGACTTAATTGAATTTCATGAGAAATGTGTAAACTGGGGGTTTGCCAATCCCATTTAAATCACTATTTTGGGTTTGTATTTTTAATGAAGGTTTTGTTATGGAGCAAAACCTTTTGCTTTTTAGACTTAAATTTGAATCTAATGTAAATATGTTAAGCTTTTTAATGGAAGGTTATTTATTCTCTGTTCCCAAACACCCAGTTGTGCTAGTTGCATAGCTATTTGCAAGAAACCTGATTCTACTGGGTCAGACTAAAGAAGCCATCAAGGAGAAGCTGTATCTTTATTGCCAATCTTGTTCAATTCTGTAGATTTTATTTATTGGTAAAAATAAAGGACTTTTGCTTTAGAGTTTCTAGACTGCTTTTTTATATGGAATGCATTAGAATCACTACAGAGTTCAGAGGCTGGCTCAGACAGTCCCAGGCACTTAGCGCTGGTAAAGTAAATGCTCATTTAATAAATGATAGGAATCATTATTAAGATTTAACTTTATGAATTAAGGGTTAATTTGTTCAAGGCTAATCCCTTACAGCCTAGCTTTGCAGAGAAGAGCTGAGCTCCCTTCCAAGCTCCACGGAAACCAGCAGTAACTGGGTGCTTAAGGCAATCAGTTTTGGACAACTACAGGACTTCCATGCCAGTCCTCCCTTTTCATCCATCACAAGAAGGAAGGTTGTTTCTTTTCCAGCATCTAGATTAGAAGTCACCCAGACCAAATTTGAGATACCTCTCCCATAATCTGACTCCTGGATCTGCTGGATCTTACTCCTGGATCCCTGTGTTTAACGAACACTTGCTTTCTCTCTTGTCTCTAGGCTTTCTCCAACAAGTGTTGTTCCATCAGTCTTGGTATGTGTGTGCTTCCTGGCCATATGCCTTTGTTTACTCAACCCCTGTATTCAGTTCATGTGCTATAAATGATATGCATATTAGTGAAAGAGAAGAAAATAGACAAATAAAAATGTCTAATATCCAAACTACAATGCTGGTGCCACCACATTTTAATCCTTAATGTGTCAGCCTCAGAAAAATGCCTTTGTGTAATGTCACTTCATAGAGTTACTGAGAAGACTTCGTAAGATACTACTTGTAAAGTACTTATAAGAGTGCTTGGTGTTCATTCATCCATTCATTGACATATTTACTCATTCATTACTAAATAGCTAAAGTTGATGGAGTATCTATAATGAGCCAGGAAATATTCCAGGCACTTAGTAATGACACTAGTACATTCTCAATAAATATTAGCTACTATATCATTAGCAGAGTTTTAACTACATTTCTATTATACTTAATATATGCCTACTTTAAAATCAGCCATGGTTTTATATTATTTATAGTTTATTGAAATCTACTTCAGTATGAATGGTGTGTGTGTGTGTGCTAGTTAGTTTTAATCTTTATTATACTACACAGACAATAGTCTAATATTGAAGTGCCCTGATTTGAAATGTACATGGACATACCAGGGGTCATTTGTACTCATTTGAAAGATCTACTCAGAAGCTCATACTCCAGAAGTCTAATGGAAGTATGTGGATTTATCTAGTTTTATAGCTCATAAACAACAGAGGATGGTTAATTACAATCCTAACAAATATTACAAGTAGTTTTAATGAAATACGTGGTATTCAAGTGCTGGGATTGCTGAGGAATACTTATCTTTGTTTAAAGTATGTGTAAGAATCTAGAAAGCTGAATAAACTATTCTCTTTTGAATGGTGTCCTTGGTTTAGGATTCTGCCCTGATTTATGATTTGTCAGATTATCACCTCACCCAAACTAGATTCTTAGCTAATGTTTAGCCAAATTCTGCCACAAGACTATTGTGTTTTCCTTACGCCGTTTGAACACTTAAAAGAGACCGAGAGGGTCTCCAAACTTACATAATAGAGGTGTGTCTGCCTTTATGTGTATTTGTAACAGAAGTCAATGGGAGACTTGTTATCATTCTAACATACTACCTGACGTGTGAGATTACATCACCTATTTCTCTCTATTATAAGCTTAACAAACTGCATATACTAATTTTGAGAAACACATTAGCTTATGATAAATCTATCATGTACATTAATGCACAAATTTAGATGAATTGTTGTTTTCACATATACTATGCACATTGAAAGTTGCTTCCAAAATGCTTGAAGAAATGTAAAATGTGTTTGGTTTGTATAATTATGGTCAAACTATGAGCTTCCCCATCCCACCACCAAGCTTCATGGAGGTATAATTAACAATTAAAAATTATATATATTAGAGGTATACAACTTAATAATATGATATATGTATACATTATGAAATATTCACCACAAACTGCTTAATATATCCATCATCTCACATAGTTACCATTTTGTTTTTCTTTTTTTTCTTTGTTTATGGTGAGAAGACTTAAGATCTATCCTCTTACAAATTTAAAGTACACAATACAATATTCTTAACTACAGTCACATTGTTATACATTATATCTCCAGAACACCAGTCTTGCATAACCGAAACTTTGTATCCCTTGAGCAACATCTCCCAGTTTCCCTCTTCTACCAGCCCACGGTAATCACTATTCTTCTTTTTGTTTCTACGCGTTTGACTATTTAGATTTCAAATGTAAGTGAGATCATACAGTATTTGTCTTTCTGTGTCTGGCTTATTTCACTTAGCATAATGTCCTCCACGTTCATCCATGCTGTTGGAAATGTCAGGATTGACTTCTTTTTTAAGGCTGAATAATAATTCATTTTGTGGAGATACTATCCATCACATTTTTTTACTTATTTACTCATCCATGGACATTTAGCTTGTTTCCCTATTGGGTATTATAAACAATGCTGAAATAATCATGGTAGAGCAAAATATCTCTTTGAGATCCTGATTTCGTTTCCTTTGACCATTAACCCAGAAGCATATATACCTAGAAGTAGGATTGTTGGATCATAAGGTAGTTCTATTTCTAATTTTTTGAGGAACCTCTATAATGGCTGCATTAACTACGAGTTTCTTTATTTGTTCTTTACAGCAAGAATGGGGGCCCAATCAGCAATTCCCTATTCTGATATTATAATAAATTGAATTTTAATCTAGAAAACTTAGGATATACAGACTAATGCAAAGAAACATCTATAATTATCATATATTAAATTCACTGATTTTGAAAATTACTCTTCCCTACTAAATACATTAACTGTTCTTTAGTCTTTTGCCATAGATATATTTTTCTCTTCTTATATAGTTTAATACCTGCAATTTCACAAGAAAACAATGTTAATTCTACTGTCTATAATGTTGACGACAGAAGAATAGTGTAAAATATTCTTTACTCGGATTCCACGATGATTAGATGTACGGCAGTTGTGGTTTATAAAGTTAAACGGTGCACTAAAGTTGATTTAACTACAGAAGTTCAACAAAATTTCTCAAATGCGTGCCGTGGCACTGTCTTAGGTGCTGCAAAGAAAGCATACTAATTATAGCATGGCCCTAATATGGCAGTACCTCAAGGGAAGGCAAAGGCATAAGCATCAAAATGTTACTCTGTGCAAACTGTGTTATAATAGACACAATAAAACATATGGCTGAGACACAAATGAAAGAAGTGAATTTGGAAGGACATGGATTAATCATCAGGCAAATGGCACAGTTGTAGAAAATTCCAGTTCGATTTTGGAGCAAATGCAAAAACAAGGGCACATGAAAGGGCATACTGAGGAACTTAGGCAGGTTTGCAGGGCTCTTGTGTGGGTGTGAAGTAGGGTTTGCCAGGACTGGATGTTTTAGGTAAGGTGGGAAACATGAATAAGTGAAGACAGCTGGCTGAAGACAGTAACAAGTGGTGGAGGATGTGGCAAACTGGAAAGCATCTGAAGCATCCAAAAGGTGCAGACAATCAACTGAAACACATGTGCTTGCCAGATGTGTCCTTTAAACTACAAATTTCTTCCTATGTGAAAGATGTAGAAAGAGTGGTAAGATTATTTCACTTGGGATATATACCAATTTGGACTTTATTCCTTGGTCAGAGTTTCCCAACCTCAGCACTATTGACTTTGTGGTCCTGATAATTCTTTGTCGTTGAGGGCTCTCTTGTGCATTGTAAAATGTTTAGCTGACTCGTTGGCCTCTACCCACTAGATCTGAGTAATGCTCAACTCGCCCCCAGTTGTGTCAACCCAAAATATCTCCACACATTGCCAAATGTTCCCCAGGAGGGAGAGATTGCTCCCCAGTTAAGAACCACTGGATCTCATAATCATGAGAGGGTGCAGTGTAATAGAGCTATACGATGAGACTTAGGCTTTAAAGAGGAAATTCTGGTGGCAGGACAAATGAGTATTGTATGAAAAGTGGAGGGGACAGAGAGAAAGTAGAGGCTGATCATGCAGCTTAGAAAGTATTGCAGGGCTTCCTTGGCGGCGCAGTGGTTGAGAGTCCGCCTGCCGATGCAGGGGACACGGGTTCGTGTCCCGGTCTGGGAAGATCCCACATGCCGCCGAGTGGCTAGGCCCGTGGGCCATGGCCGCTGAGCCTGCGCGTCCGGAGCCTGTGCAATACCTTTCTCTAGTCCTATGAATAAGGATACTTTGACAAACAGAATAATAGTGTAACCAAAGTGAATACTTAACTTTTTTTTTTTTTGGTCATGCAAAGGAAATAATAGTGTAAGCAAAGTAAATGCTTAACTTTTTTTTTTTTTTGTCTGTGCTGCATGGCTTGTGGGATCTTAGTTTCCCGACCAGGGATTGAACCCAGTGCCCCCCGGACACCAAGTCCTGACCACCGGCCTGCCAGGGAATTCCCGTAAATACTTAACTTTCTCTAAAAGACCAACCCCCGGACTTTTTGACTATTGCCTCATATTCTGAATACAAATATTACTACCAAATACATAATAATTATTAATCATTTGTTATAGTGCTTAACAAGCAGCTCTGGCTTCATCTAATATTTTCTATATTGTCTATGGCTTTTTTTTTGTAGCCACAACTATCCTAAATGTTGTACTTCTTGTTCTCCATTAGTAACTGTATAAACAAAGGTTGAATTATGTTAGAACACTGACAGACATTGAAGTGCATCAAAGTTAGAATTATAAAAATCATAATGAAAACATGTTATTAATATCTTGAAGAATTTATTTCTTTACACTTATTTATTTAACAAATATATGGGATCAGCTGTGTGCCAGGCACAGTGTTAGGTTCTGAGGATGCAATAATGAGCAATAGTGATATTCTTGCCCTTATGACTTTGCAGGCCAGTAGAAGGATCAAATATCAATCAAATAATCATACAACAAAAATAAAACTGTAACTACAGAAAGTACTCTAAAAGAGGAAGTAGGACTGAACCTTTTAGAATAATTATAGTGATCATATTAACTTACAGAGTTACAATCACATTTCAGGGTAATTGCCCAGAGTGACATCTTTAGAACTATGGCTGTGGCACAAGGATACACTCATGGTTTGTGTCAGAAATGCATTTAGACTGTATCCGAACTGATTTATTACTCTATAAACTTCTATTTATTATTCTAGATATTCTTATAAAAACAAATCTGATATACCTTCAATTCATGAAATGAGTCATTCTGTGTAAATGTAACCCACAAAACACTGGGAATTAATTAGCTAAACAGCTATAGATGGAGTGGAGATTTAATGCTGTTATATGGAAAGAACTTTACATAAAGCAAGACCTAAATGGATCTTTTCTGTAACTGATATCAACAACCATGATGCAAAGTTCTGTATCTAACCAATCATTCATTCTCCAGCATATGGTAGGTAGTAACTAAATGAATGCATGAATAAAAACACCTACAAAGTACAAGGCACTGGGAAAGGCACGACTCTGCTTTTAAGAAGCTCAAAAAATAACAGGAAAAAGACAACTATACTCATGCTAAAATGTTTAATACTGCAAGTGTGTTAAAATGAAACTTCCTAAGGATCTCAAGGGCAAGGACCTGACTGGCTTAGGTAAAAATACAAGGCAGGAGGTGATGGAGCCAAGCAACATTGACCTTTCGCAACCTACAAAAGTGATGTGATCAGTCTTTAGTAGGACTATCTGGCACTGGCATTGCAAATGCACAGCAAGACATATACACAGTATGATATATAAAATAGATAACTAATAAGAATCTGCTGTATGGCATAGGGAGCTCTACTCAATACTCTGTAATGGCCTATATGGGAAAAGAATCTAAAAAAAAAAAAAAAGAGTGGATATATGTATACGTATAACTGATTCACTTTACTGTACACCTGAAACTAACCCAACATTGTAAATCAACTATACTCCAATAAAAGTTTTTTTAAAAAATGATTTAAAAAAATCACAGTTCCAGGAGGTAGGGCAAAGTCAGCAGAAGGTCTAAATAGATATTTCTCCAAAGAAGACATACAGATGGCCAAAAGGCACATGAAAAGATGCTTCACATTGCTAATTATTAGAGAAATGCAGATCAAAACTACAATGAGATATCACCTCACTCTGGTCAGAATGGCCATCATCAAAAAAATCTACAAACAATAAATGATAAATGCTGGAGAGCACAATAAATACTGTATAGCACAGGGAACTATTCTCAATATTTGTAATAACCTATAAGGGAAGAGAATATGAAAAAAATAGATATATATGTATTATAACTGATTCACTTTGCTGTATACCTGTAACTAACACAACATTGTAAATCAACTATATTTCAATAAAAGTAAATAAATACATTTTAAAAAGTCCATGACAGTGATTCTCTAAATTTTGATCTCAAGACTCCTTTATAATCTTAAAAGTATGATTGTAAAGGGGTTTATTATTTTTTTTTTTATAATTTATCAATATTAGACATTGAGATGGAGAAATTTAAAACTACTTATTAATTCATTTAAGAATAATAAACCTTTTAATGTTAAGATAAATAACATGTTTTATATAACATGACTATGTTTTACAAACAAAAAGTAATGAGAATATTGGCATTATTTTACATTTTTGCAAATCTAATGCCTGACTTAATTGAAGACACCCGAATTCACATATCTGCTTCTGCATTCAACCTATTGCTCTATGTTGCTTTGACTGAAGTATCGAAGAAACTCTAACCCATGTAAGTTAGAAAAGGGAGAAGCAGTTTAATATTCTTTTCAGATAATTGTGGACATTTATCTTTAATACTAAACCAAAACTTGACAAGTTGTAGTTTCTTAAATGTTAATGGCAATGTGGAATCTGAAACCATATCAATGAATGTTTTGCATTAAAACCCATCAGCCTCTCTCCTATTTTAAACAAATCTTTTACCTATGCATTATTTCTTAACCCCTTACATTGATGTATTAGAAAACATCAGTGAACGAAGTTATGCAGATCTTGCAAATTTTGACACATTTTTGTACACGATATTGAATATCACACTTGCTAACATCACCACCAATATCCTCAAATAAGTCTCTGTGTGTTGAGAAAATTTCAAGCTCATGGTGGTGGATGTAATTTTTGTAAAATTAAAATTTTTGTTTGAAAGCTCAAATTTTATCTTTGGCAGCAAATATTGTAATTCCTTTTCCTGGAAGTGACAGGCTAACTGTTCATTTGTGGCAAAATATCTGCCAAATACCCAGGTCTGAAGAATCACAGTTTATCCACTGTTCTTTCAAGTACAAATGTTGTACCATCAAAAAAGCTGCTAGTTCGTCTCACCACCCAAACAATCATAAAAGTGCTTCTGTTGGAATCATTCAAGAGAAGATTCTTTCTGCAAGACCCAGGTGAGAAAGGGCCACCTGAGTCCTAGGTGAGAGCCTTCAGGGTTTTTTGGGACTAGAGCTGACAGGGTCTTGGTACTCCGGCTGGGTGTCAGGCCTGAGCCTCGGAGGTGGGAGAGCAGAGTTCAGGACATTGGTCCACCAGAAATCTCCTGGCTCCTCGTCATATCAGTTGGTGAGAGCTCTCCCAGAGATCTCCATCTCAATGCTAAGACCCAGCTCCATTCAACGACCAGCAAGCTATAGTGCTGGACACCCCATGCCAAACAACTGGCAAGTCAGGAGCAAAACCCCACCCATTAGCAGAGAGGCTTCCAGAAATCATAATAAGTTCAAAGACACCCCAAAACACACCACCAGATGCGGTCCTGTGCACAGAAAGACAAGATCCAGCCTCATCCACCAGAACACAGGCAACAGTCCCCTCCAACAGGGAGCTTACACAACCCACTGAACAAACCTTACCCACTGGGGGCAGACACCAAAAACAACGGGAACTATGAACATGCAGCCTGCGAAAAGGAGATCCCAAACACAGTAAGTTAAGCAAAATGAGAAGACAGAGAAATACACAGCAGATGAAGGAGCAAGGTAAAAACCCACCAGACCAAACAAATGAAGAGAAAATAGGCAGTTTACCTGAAAAAGAATTCAGAGTAATGATAGTAAAGATGATCCAAAATCCTGGAAATAGAATGGAGACAATACAAGAAACGTTTAACAAGGAACTAGAAGAACTAAAGAGCAAACAAATGATGAACAACACAGTAAATGAAATTAAAAATTCTCTAGAAGGGATCAATAGCAGAATAACTGAGGCAGAAGAACAGATAAGTGATCTGGAAGATAAAATAGTGGAAATAAATACCGCAGAGCAGAATAAAGAAAAAAGAATGAAAAGAAATGAGGACTGTCTCAGAGACCTCTGGGACAACATTAAACACACCAACATACAAATTATAGGGGTCCCAGAAGAAGAAGAGAAAAAGAAAGGGACTGAGAAAATATTTGAAGAGATTATGTTGAAAACTTCCCTAACATGTGAAAGGAAATTGTCAATCAAGTCCAGGAAGTGCAGAGAGTCCCATACAGGATAAATCCAAGGAGAAACACACAAAGACACATATTAATCAAACTATCAAAAATTAAATACAAAGAAAAAAATATTAAAAGCAACAAGGGAAAAGCAAAAAATAACACACAAGGGAATCCCCATAAGGTTAACAGGTGATCTTTCAGCAGAAACCCTGCAAGCCAGAAGGGTGTGGCAAGACATATTTAAAGTGATGAAAGGGAAAAACCTATAACCAAGATTACTCTACCCAACAAGGATCTCATTCAGATTCAACAGAGAAATTAAAACATTTACAGAAAGCAAAAGCTAAGAGAATTCAGCACCACCAAACCAGCTTTACAACAAATGCTAAAGGAACTTTTCTAGGCAGGACACACAAGAGAAGGAAAAGACCTACAATAACAAACCCAAAACAATTAAGAAAATGGTAATAGGAACAAAAATATCGATAATTGCCTTAAATGTAAATGGATTAAATGCTCCAACCAAAAGACATAGACTGGCTGAATGGATAAAAAAACAAGACCTGCATATATACTGTCTACAAGAGACTCATTTCAGACCTAGGGATATGTACAGACTGAAAGTGAGGGGATGGAAAAAGATATTCCATGCAAATGGAAATCCAAAGAAAGTTGGAGTAGCAGTTCTCATATCAGACAAAATAGACTTTAAAATAAAGACTATTAAAAGAGACAAAAAAGGACACTACATAGTGAACAAGGGATCGATCCAAGAAGAAGATATAACAATTGTAAATATTTATGCACCCAACATAGGAGCACCTCAATACATAAGGCAAATGATAACAGCCATAAAAGGGGAAATCAACAGTAACACATTCATAGTAGGGGACTTTAACACCCCACTTTGACCAATGGACAGATCATCCAAAAGGAAAATAAATAAGGAAACACGAGATTTAAATGAGACATGAAACAAGATGGACTTAATTGATATTTATAGGACATTCCATCCAAAAACAATAGAATACACTTTCTTCTCAACTGCTCGTGGAACATTCTCCAGGATACATCACATCTTGGGTCACAGATCAAGCCTTGGTAAATTTAAGAAGATTGAAATCATATCAAGTATCTTTTCCAACTACAACACTATAAGACTGGATATCAATTACAGGAAAAAATCTGTAAAAAATACAAACACATGGAGGCTAAACAATACACTACTAAATAACCAAGAGATCACTGAAGAAGCCAAAGAGGAAATAAAAAAATTCCTAGGAACACATGACAAGGAAAACATGACACCCCAAAAACCCATGGTATGCACCAAAAGCAGTTCTAAGAGAGAAGTTTATAGCAATACAAGCCTACCTCAAGAAACAAGAAAAATCTCAAGGAAACAACCTAACCTCAAACCTAAAGCAATTAGTGAAAGAAGAAAAAACAAACAAAAAAACCCCCCAAAGTTAGCAGAAAGAAAGAAAACATAAAGATCAGATCAGAAATAAATGAAAAAGAAATGAAGGAAACGATAGCAAAGATCAATAAAACTAAAAGCTGGTTCTTTGAGAAGACAAACAAAATTGATAAACCTTTAGCCAGACTCATCATGAAAAAAAGGGAGAAGATTCAAATCAATAGAATTTGAAATGAAAAAGAAGAACTGACACTGCAGAAATACAAAGGATCATAAGAGATTACTACAAGCAACTATAGGCCAATAAAATGGACAACCTGGAAGAAACGGACAAATTTTTAGAAAAGCACAACCTTCTGAGACTGAACCAGGAAGAAATAAAAAATATAAACAGACCAATCACAAGCACTGAAATTGAAACTGTGATTAAAAATCTTCCAAACAAAAGCCCAGGACCACATGGCTTCACAGGTTAATTCTATCCAACATTGAGAGAAGAGCTAACACCTATCCTTCTCAAACTCTTCCAAAATATAGCAGAGGGAGGAACACTCCCAAACTCATTCTACGAAGCCACCATCACCCTGATACCAAAACCAGACAAAGATGTCACAAAGAAAGAAAACTACTGGCCAATATCACTGATGAATATTATGCAAAAATCCTCAACAAAATACTTGCAAAAAGAATCCAACAGCACTTTACAAAGGTCATACACCATGATCAAGTGGGGTTTATCCCAGGAGTGCAAGGATTCTTCAATATACACCAATCAATCAATGTGATAAACCATATTAACAAACTGAAGGAGAAAAACCATATGATCATCTCAATAGATGCAGAAAAAACTTTTGACAAAATTCAACACCCATTTATGATAAAAACCCTCCGGACAGAAAACATAGAGGGAACTTACCTCAACATAATAAAAGCCATAGATGACAAACCCACAACCAACATCATTCTGAATGGTGAAAAACTGAAACCATTTCCACTAAGATCAGGAAAAAGGCAAGGTTGCCCCCTCTCACCACTATTATTCAACATAGTTCTGGATTTTAGCCACAGTAATCAGCGAAGAAAAAGAAATAAAAGGAATCCAAATCAGAAAAGAAGTAAAACTGTCACTGTTTGCAGATGACATGATACTATACATAGGGAATCCTAAAGATACTACCAGAAAACTACTAGAGCTAATCAATGAAACTGGTAAAGTAGTAGGATACAAAATTAAGGGACAGAAATCCCTTTCAAACCTATACACTAATGATGAAAAATCTGAAAGAAAAATTAAGGAAACACTCCCATCCACCATTGCAACAAAAAGAATGAAATACCTAGGAATAAACCTACCTAAGAGATAAAAGACCTGTATGCAGAAAACTATAAGACACTGATGAAAGAAATTAAAGATGATACAAACAGATGGAGAGATATACCATGTTCTTGGATTGGAAGAATCAACACTGTGAAAATGACTATACTATCCAAAGCAATCTGCAGATTCAGTGCAATCTCTATCAAACTACCAATGGCATTTTTCACAAAAAATGTGTATGGAAACACAAAAGACCCCGAATAGCCAAAGCAACCTTGAGAAAGTAAAAGAGAGCTGGAGGAATCAGGCTCCCAGGCTTCAGACTATACTGCAAAGCTACAGTAATCAAGACAGTATGGTACTGGCACAAAAAGAGAAAGATAGATCAATGGAACAGGATAGAAAGCCAAGAGATAAACCCATGCACATACGGTCATCTTATCTTTGATAAAGGAGGCAATAATATACAATGGAGAAAAACAGCCTCTTCAATAGGTGGTGCTGGGAAAACTGGACAGCTACATGTAAAAGAATGAAATTAGAACACTCCCTTACACCATACACAAAAATAAACTCAAAATGGATTAAAGACCTAAATATAAGGCCAGACACTATCAAACTTTTAGAGGAAAACATAGGCAGAACACTCTATGACATACATCACAGCAATATCCTTTTAGACCCACCTTCTGGTGAAATGGAAATAAAAACAAAAATAAACAAATGGGACCTAATGAAACTTAAAAGCTTTTGCACAGCAAAGGAAACCGTAAACTAGACAAAAAGACAACCCTCAGAATGGGAGAAAATATTTGCAAATGAAGCAACTGACAAAGGATTAATCTCCAAAATTTACAAGCAGCTCATGCAGCTCAATATCAGAAAAACAAACAACCCAATCCAAAAATGGGCAGAAGACCTAAATAGACATTTCTCCAAAGAAGATATACAGACTGTCAACAAACACATGAAAGAATGCTCAACATCACTAATCATTAGAGAAATGCAAATCAAAACTACAATGAGGTATCACCTCACACCAGTCAGAATGGCCATCATCAAAAAATCTACAAACAATAAATGCTGGAGAGGCTGTGGAGAAAAGGGAACCCTCTTACACTGTTGGTGGGAATGTAAATTGATACAGCCACTATGGATAACAGTATGGAGGTTCCTTAAAAAACTAAAAATAGAACTACCATACGATCCAGCAATCCCACTACTGGGCATATACCCTGAGAAAACCATAATTCAAAAAGAGTCATGTACCACAATGTTCACTGTAGCTCTATTTACAATAGCCAGGACATGGAAGAAACCTAAGTGTCCATCAACAGATGAATGGATAAAGATGTGGCACATATATACAATGGAATATTACTCAGCCATGAAAAGAAACGAAATTGAGTTATTTGTAGTGAGGTGGATGGACCCTGAGTCTGTCATACAGAGTGAAGTAAGTCAAAAAGAGAAAACCAAATACCGCATGCTAACACATATACATGGAATCTAAAAAAAAAAAAAAAAAAAAAGGTCCTCAAGGACCTGGGGTAGGAGAGGAATAAAGACGACGTAGACATAGAGAATGGACTTGAGGACACAGGGAGGGGGAAGGGTAAGCTGGGACGAAGTGAGAGAGTGGCATGGACATATATACACTACCAAATTTAAAATAGCTAGTGGGAAGCAGCCGCATAGCCCAGGGAGATCAGCTCGGTGCTTTGTGACCACCTAGAGGCGTTGGATAGGGCGGGAGGGAGACGCAAGAAGGGGGGGGGGATATAGGGACAAATGTATACATATAGCTGATTCACTTTAGTGATAAAGCAGAAACTAATACACCATTGTAAAGCAATTATACTCCAATAAAAATGTTAAAAGAAAAAAAGAGAAGTTTCAAGTACAATCATTTTACTTCTTTATCAAGAGCATTAGGCAGAATATTAAAAAGATGCATACTCAAGGGTTAATATTTAATACAAATTAATATTTATTACTGCTTCATTAAGGGCGTTCTTAAGTGAATCTTTTTTTTTTTTTTTATCTGTGAGTGCATGTTGCATAGCAAAGATTAGAATGACTACTACAGTTTGGTGCAACTGCCTTATTTCAGGCTCAGTGCCAGTAATTTGACCCACCATTAGTGTAATGTCAACATTTAAAAAAGGCAAAGGCAAAAAATGTCTTATAGAAATAATTTTGACCTTGATCACCTCCTGAAAGTGTTTTAGCAACCCTCCAAGCTCACAGACTACACTATGAGACCCTAGTCTATGGTATTAATAAAATAACTATTTGATTTTATAAATTTTGGTTTTATAAATGGTCTCTAATAAAGCTCAATTTATTCTCTTTTGTTGTCTTCAGCTTGATTTTTCTACTGACTAATGGTATCTATGTATAAATGGCTGAGTATATATAGATATACATATCCCCATATATATTTTTGTTATTAGCCTGTTAACCCAAGATATTGATCTTATCTATTGGTTAATGTAATGTGTTCCCTATACCCTCTCCACTTCCAGGACATGATTTTAAGAGTGGATTAACCTATCTAAAATAGTGACTGAATATTCAGCATTATAATTTGACAGTGATGGGGTTCAGGCCATGCTACCTCAAAATATGGCACTTTGGCATATTGGATATTTTAGGTTGAAGGAACTTAAGATGACAGCAGAAAGAGGAAGGCCATCTGACCTTCTCCCCATGCCTCTCCCCTGAAATGAGTCAGAAAACTCTCACATGAGATTTGCTCTCCCTATTCCCAGAGGAAATGAACATCCTTATCTCTGAAGACAAAGAGACACTGACAAGAAATCAAAGGAGTCTTGCTAAGTTTCTCCCAGTTTAAAGTTTATTACTTATGTCATACTCTTCACCTATCATATTGCTTCGTGACTCTCCACCCTTGAGCAAACTTAGCATAAAAATACTCGAGTCTGTTTCTTCAGGTCTTCATTTCCTTATGAAGGCTACTGTTATCACATAAAATTTATATTAAATAAACTCATCTGTTTTTCTCATGTGAATGCTACTATGTTATGTAAAACATATTAAATACATTTGTTTGCTCCTCTCCTGTTAACCTATCATTGCCAGTTTAATTTTCATACCCATCCAGGGACCCTAACAGGGTCGAGAAAAATGTTTTCCTTCCCTACAACACAAATGTCACAACACTTTGGACTCTTTGGACTCAAAACTTTAGACTTTGTGCTTATGGTATAATGTATTATCATGAGCAACTGAATAATTAGAAAAACATCCAGTTACAAAAGTTCTTTAAACAATATGATGCAAGAATGCAAGATGGAGAAGAAAATCAGGTAAGTTTATTTTAAAAAGGCTTAAGTATCAAGAGACAGAAAACCTGACATCTGACTGTTGTTTAGTTGCAAACTTTTCCATTGTTTTATTTGCATGGGAGAAAATCATAATATTTCTTACTCTTAATAACCTTTCAAATGCTACAGTCTTTAACAAACTATATTTTTATGAGAACAATTAAAAAGCTTTTCTGTCCATATATAATTTTATCACCTTATGGCATGGAGCTGTTTATTTCAGTGTTTTAAAAAAATTAATCAATTAAAAAATTGAGAGTTTAGATGTTTTACTTCAAAATAGTTTTATGCTTATAAACTAGCTGTCAGTGTGAAACACTAGGTCAAGCACAGATAAATTAGAATGCAGTTACTGATGTTGACAGAAAATTAATATGGTAAGTGAGTATCTGGGAATAAAGAACTGCATAAGGTCACCTTACGATAGTATTTGACTTGATCATTATATTGTAAAAAGGTTTGTGATGTGTGGCTTTTCTTAACTCTCACTAAAAGTAGAGAATAGAGAGAAGTAAAAGAATTGGCAAAGTTTGAGTCTTGTCTGTTTGCCTCTTCTACAAAATAAAATGTTCATTGTAGTATTTTTTTAAAATAATTTCAGTTCCATTATAATCTATTTTAAGATTATGAAGAGTATTATAACTCTATATATCTTAAAACAACATTTTAATTGTATGCAGTTTTTTATACACTTTTATTTGTTGTAAATTTAGTTATATTCATTGAACATTTAATGAATACCTACTATGTGCCAAGATCTTCGTTGAAAGGATAGTGTTTTATTAAAGTGAGTATAAAGTCAATGGAGAAAAACAAACAACTGAATTAAAATATATAGTTATATCTTAAGAGATAGGTTTGAGTAACTTTATATACAGATGATTTTATATTTATAGACTATCATCTACAGAAATTTTGGATTAGATGTTTAACTTCAAAGTCTTAGCAGGAAATATTACAACACATATATACATCATATGTAATTCTTTTTCTTTTTTTAGATGAACCTACATTATACTGGTGATTTATTTTCAGGAAGGAAATCTGGATTATGAGCCAGAAGCAGTTTAAGCATCACTTAAATTCCTTACTAGCTTTGTGATCTTGAGTAAGATCATCCCTTGGCTTGTTTCAACATCAGTAAAATAGGAATAATAATATTCCCTCCTATCAAGAGGGCTATACAGAGAGGCTTCAGTTATATGCATATTGTTTTATCTATAAAAATAAAATGAAGTGTGGCAAAACACTCAGATATAATAGAGCTTTGTAGTAGTATATGGTTGTTCATCATTCTATTCTCTGGACTTTTCTCTGTGTTTGAAATATGTCATTATGCATTGTATATTTTCACAAAGATGGATATATCATGTAATAGTTCCCTACTTTATTAGATCATGGGAATTTTTGTTTCTGGAATATCACATGGTAACAGTATTCTAGAATATGCAATTTGGTAAACACTACAATACCAACTCATTGGCATATTTTGCTTTTTTCAGATATGATCAGCAGTCTAGGATTAAGCACGTGAAAAAAATGTTTTTAAAAAGGTAGTAAGTTTTTTATGATCTATTAGATCAATTAGCAAGAGAGACTTCAAACTTCTCCAAGAAACTACCATATAGTAATAAGAATTTCTTTCTCCAGAATGTCCCTTAAAGTGACCCTTGAAGACTTTAAATAAAAAGCAGACTGAAGTAATTTAATTTGAATGGGTAGTCTGAATTTATCTCAGATGAGATATTTGTAATGATAGGCTTGGATTTGGCACATAAAAAGTCATCTTGTATGCCATGGACTAAGAAAGTCAGATTGCTAAGCCCAGTATCTATGGGATGGGAAACTATACTCTTCCCACAAGCAGTTACTGCTGGACACATAGCAATTGGCAAGGATATTTAATCCTCTTACAGGGAAGGAGAATAAATAGTTAGAAACAATAATAGAAACCATGGTAATCCTCTCTCCCTACACAAATATTTATTTACTTTTTGCATGCAAAATTCACTCACTCTTTCCCAAGCAACACACCCCAAAGTCTCATTCAATCATGGTATTAGGCTCCAAGTCCAGGATCTCATGATAATCTCTATATCAGATTAGATGTGGCTTCTCTCCCATCAGGTATCAATAAATTTAAAAGTTAAAAAATAAATAAAAGTTCTCTTTTTCCCAGTTACACAACATACAATGGGAAACAGGTACATAATAACTGCAATACACACTCTAGTGTCTAGTGTATAAAGGGGAAAATGGAAGACATACAGCGTTAACTGGTCAATAACAATCCTCTCTGGTTAAGTGTTGTGCAGACCCCCTACCCTGATGATAGGGAATATTCTTGGATTATTCCTCAACCATATTCCTTGGGAGTAGTTTCTCCATGGTTTTTGGATTCTACCTCTGTGAGGCGTGTCTTATTCCTTTTAGGCTCCTATAACAAAATACCACAGACTGGGTAACTTATAAAAACAGAAATTTATTGCTCACAGTTCTGGAGGTTGAAAAGGCAAAGATCAAGATGCCAGCATGGTAGGCTTCTGGTGAGAACTTCCTTTCTGTTTATAGCCAGCCCCTTCCTGTTTAGTGGAAGGGTTAGGGATCTCTATGGAGCCTCTCTTATAAGAGCACTAAACCCATTATGAGGGCTCCGCCATTATGACTTAAGCACTTTCCAAAAGCCCCACCTACTAATAACATCATATGGGAATTAGGATTTCAACATATGATTTTGCGGGGAGCACAAACATTTAGAGCATAGCAAGGACTTTCCTTGGCCATATCTGGAAAGAACACTGAGAAATACATGATCTCTGGGAGTTGAGAAGAATTTTCAGTCTGTTTCTTCTCTGTCAATATTAGGAATTCTGAAAGTTTTCTATCTCTTAATCCATGCTGTTGGCTCTTTTGTTGGTACAATTCTGAAATTCATTTTCTGCTTTATGTATTCTCACCCATAATTCATTGGAGAAATACCTTTTTTTTTCTAGACTGATACAATAATAAAAATCTACCTCATCTCTCTTTACTGGATAAGGAGACCCAATCCTCTAGAGATCGCCTAGTCTGTAGGAAATCTCCCTTTCCACTATCACTGTGGATTTATTCTGCTTTTAGTAAAACCAGTAATCCTTTCCTACCCCTTTTCTGGGAATTTTCCCACTTCTCTTCAATGTTTCCAGGCAATGGGAGGCATGACATTAACACTTCCTCTACTTCCCTTAAACTTAGTGAGTCTATGTTTCTTGTGTAGAGGCCTATCATTTAAGAAGTTCTGCTTTTCCAACTATAAAATTTAGACTATGATAGGGAAAAGGAGTTTAGAAGGTGGTTATAATAGAAGCTTCTAGGGCACTAAAAAGGCATGGTTGACATGACTGATGGTGGCGTACACATTAGGTAAGACTAAAAAAAAAAGCTCCTATAGTAAATTACTAGAGTAAAAAAAAAAAAAAGATTTTTTTATAGGAGATCTAAGAGACTAAATATTTAAATGAGGATAAAGACACAGCTCTACTGGAGTTAGAGAATGAGAGAACCCCTGGAATAATGGATGGTGGTAGTTTGAACAAAAATTTTGGAACACACAAACAGAAATACATAAATAGTCTATATCCTGAAGAAAGGAAAAATATTTGGAGCTATGTCTTAAATATTCCTATTTTACTTTATTTAGAATGTATCTAAATGAAGTTATTTCTTGCACATTTTCTCAAAAAAGCTTTGGCACGCATACCATCTGTAATATGTAAAAATGGGGAGAGGAAAGAAAAGCACTTTATTGAATTCACATATAATTTCAGAGATAAACATTAAAATTAGGTCTTCCCTGGTGGCGCAGTGGTTGAGAGTCCGCCTGCCGATGCAGGGGACACGGGTTCGTGCCCCGGTCCAGGAGGATCCCACATGCCACGGAGCGGCTGGGCCCGTGAGCCATGGCCGCTGAGCCTGCGCATCCGGAGCCTGTGCTCCACAACGGGAGAAGCCACAACAGTGAGAAGCCCGCGTACCGCAAAAAAAAACCCCAAAAACATTAAAATAAAATTGTGTCATATGCCACGATAGAAAAAGGAACTGTTAATACATGGCTTTCTCAATACAAAGATCATTTGCTAGAAAATATGGTCTCAATTTGAATTAAGTGACACAGAAACTTACTAATAGAGTTTCTTTCTAGATAAAGCTCTTGTGGTACCGAAATCAAAACCAGTGGAAACAGTGGACGGATTACCGATTAAATTTTTAGAGAGAAGAATTACATTTGCCATGAATCTGACTTACGTTGGAGGTTGGTCTCTTACCTAGTCAAACGTTAATTCACATAGCTAAATATCATTGTAGAAATATATTGTCCACTATTTTTTCAGACAAATATAAAAGATTTTTTTAAAAGAGATCACCAGATGATTGGATTCTCACTTTGGAACTTATAAAAAATTGTAATTGCTTCTGCACAACTCTGTTACCAAAGACAGTGATAAGATTAATGGTAAAATAAAATCTACTATCTCTTAGTGAGAAAATCTCTATGCTATACTTGATCCTTTCTATAGAATATCTCTTGACTGAATGTATAGAGATGCTTTGGGAATGAGTGTTCTGAAATGAGTACTATAATTTGGAGATGTATATTCAATATTCCAATTGTACTGAGACATTTGTTTATTCATTCTTTCAGAAGGCACTGTGATGGAAATTGGGAATACAGGCTAAATACACCAATGTCCTTGCCTGACTTTTTGAAAAGTGAGGCACTTGCTTCATAGATAAAATCCTCAGGAGTTCTTATGTTCAAATCACTATTTCTTGTCAGCTTCAGAGTTAGAAAGGCCATTTGACATGGGAGAAGGGGTTTTTTAATAATCAAGTGCTTCTCTGGTCTTCCCTGAGGTTATATGAAAATGTAGAACCTATTGAAGTACATTGAAGAAATTCACATTATTAATTGCCTGGTCTGCTTTATATTTAGTAGATCTGATGACTACCTTTCAGAAGTATATTAAGAATTCAAAATTTTAATAGAAAATCTGAAAATACAAGTATGTGTATGGATTCCCTGGTGATTTAGAAGTGATTGATGGTATTTTTCTACTTAATGTTGAATATATATGATTTAAAAACAATATTCTAAAAGAATATTATTGTACTTCATTAAGATGCCATAAATAGTAAATACATCTTTAATTTATGTGCAATTAAAAAAGAAAAAAGTACCAAATAACAACATACTGTCATTTGTAAAAAAGTACACATATATCTTAATTTCAGATAGCTTAAAATGGAAAAGTTAATATTGAAATCAATAAAATAGAATACATATACACATACACACAAATACACACACATTTTATTCTTTTTCCTTTCATTTTTTAGATAATTGAACTGATTTCATGTGAACTGGTTCACATGCAGTTGTCAGCAATAATATAGACAGATCCTATGTGCCCTTGATCTAGTTTCATACAGTGATACCATCTCTCAAAGCTACAGAAGAATATCCCATCGAAGAAACCGACATTGCTACAGTCCACTGTCTTACTTAGATTTCCCCAGTTTTTCATATACTCATTTGTGTGTGTGTGTGTGTGTGTGTGTGTGTGTGTGTGTGTGTGTGTATGTTTATTTCGGACTACAAAAATTTTTGCATATCTATTTGGGCATCCACCACCGCATTCAAAATACAACACAATTCCATTATAGCATGGATACCTTGTTTTGCCCTGTTGCCTGTCATCCTTACCACCCCCAAACTCCAACTCGAACCTCTAACAACTACTAGTCTGTTTTTCATTTCTATAATTTTTCATTTCAATGATGTTATGTAAGTGGAATCGTATAGTATATAATTTTGTGGTATCAGCTTTTTTCAGTCAGCATAATTCCCTGGAGAGTCATTCAAGTTGTAGCATGTACCAATATTTCCTTCCTTTTGATTGCTGAGTAGTATCCCATGTACAGTTTGCTTAAATATTCATCCAGTGAAGAACATCTGGGTTGTTTCCAGTTTGGGGCTATAACAAAGAAAACTGCTCTGAAGAGTCATTTACAGATAAACTGAAGTTTTTTGTGAACATAGTTTTCAGTTATCTGGAGCAAATGCCCAAGAATGCAATTACTCGATCTTATAGTAATTACATGTTTAGTTTTACAAGAAACATTTGAACTCTTGTCCAGCGTGGAAAACATTTACCCTTTTATAACCTACAATCTTGCCAGCATTCTGTGTTATCACTATTTTTTCAGCCTTTCTGACAGGTATGTAGTGATATTTTATTTTATTGAGGTAACTAACATTGGTTTATAACATTATATAAGTCTTATATGTAAAACATTTCAAATTCTGTATACACTACAGTGTGCTCACCACCAGAAGTTTAGCTTACATCCATCATCATACAGTTGATCTCCTTTACCCATCCTGCCTTCCCCCAAACCCCTTCTTCCTGGTAACCACATTCTGCTCTCTGTATCCGTATTTGTTTTTGTTTGGTTTGGTTTGTTTACTTTTTAAATATTCCACATATGAGTGCAATCATGAGGTATTTATTCTTCTCCATCTGACTTTCTTTCACTTCGCATAATACCCTTAAGGTCCATCCATGTTGCTGCAAATGGCAAAATTTCATCTTTTTTTTATTGCTGAGTAGTATTCCATTGTATGTAATACCAAAACTTCTTTACCCATTAACCCAATGATGGGCAGTTAGGCTGTTACCCTATCTTGGTTATTGTAAATAATACTACGATGAACATAGGAGTGCATATATCTTTTTGAATTAGTGTTTTCATATTGTTTGGATAAGTACCCAAAAGTGGGAATAGCTGTATCATATGGTAGTTCTCCTCTTAATTTTTTTTTGTAATCTCCCTATTGTTTTCCATTGTGGCTACATCAATTGACATGCCCACCTCTAGTGTAGAGGGTTCCCGTTTCTCCATATCCTCTCCAACACTTGTTATCTCTTGCCTTTTTGATAATAGCCATTCTAAAGGGCTTGAGGTGATATCTCTCTATGCTTTTGATTTGCATTTCCCTAATAATTAATGATGTTGAACTTCTTTTCATGTGTCTGTTGGCTATCTGTATGTCTTCTTGGGAGGAATGTCTATTCAGCTCTCTGCCCATTTTTAATCAAGTTGTTTTTTGTTGTTGAGCTATGTGAGTTCTTTATATATATATATTTTTTATACACCTTTATTGGAGTATAATTGCTTCACAATGCTGTGTTAGTTTCTGTTGTACAACAAAGTGAATCAGCCATATGCATACATATATCCCCATATCCCCTCTCTCTTGAGCATCCCTCCCACCCTCACTATCTCACCTCCCTAAGGTCATCGCAAAGCACTGAGCTGATCTTCCTGTGCTATGCTGCTGCTTCCCACTAGCTATTTTACATTTGGTATTATATATATGTCGATTTTCTCACTTCGCTCCAGCTTCCCCCTCCCCTCCCACCGCGTCCTCAAGTATATTCTCTATGTCTGCGTATTTATTCCTGCTCTGCCACTAGATTCATCGGTACCATTTTTTTTTTTTAGATTCGATATATATGCGTTAGCATTTGTTTTTCTCTGACTTACTTCACTCTGTATGACAGACTCCTTACTAACCTTTTATCAGATATCTGATTTGCAAATATATTCTCCCATTCAGTAGGTTGTCTTTTCATTTTGTTGATGGTTTCCTTTGCTAGGCAGAAGTGCTTTTTTAGTTTGATATAGTCCTATTTGTATATTTTTGCACTGGTTTCCCTCGCCTGAGGAGACATATCCAGAAAGATATTACTAAGATTGATGTCAAATAATGTATTGCCTATGTATTCTTCTAGGAGTTTTATGGTTTCAGGTCTTACATTCAAATATTTTTGAGTTGATTTTTGTGTATGGTATAATGGTTATTAATTTCTTTTAGGTTGTCCAATTTGTTGGTGTATAGCTGTTCATAGTATTCTCTTATGATCTTTCATATTTCTGTGGTATCTATTGTAATTTCTCCTCTTTAATTTCTGATTTGACTTATCTGAGCCTATCTCTTTTTTTCTTTGTGAGTCTACCTAAAGGTTTGTCAATTTTGTTTATCTTTTCAAAGAACCAACTCTTAGTTTCATTGATTTTTCTTTCTACTGTCTTTTAAGTCTCTATTTCATTTATTTCTGCTGTGATCTTTATTATTTTCTTCCTTCTACTGAGTTTGGGCTTTGTTTGTTCTTTTTCTCTAGTTCCTTTAGGTGTAAGTATAGATTGTCTGAGATTTTTCATTTCTTGAGGTAGGCCTGTATTGCTATAAACGTCCCTCTTAGTACTGCTTTTGCTGAATCCCATAATTTTGCTTTGTCACATTTTCATCTGTCTTTAGGTATTTTTTTATTTCTTCCTTGGTTTCTTCATTGACCCAATTGTTGTTTAGTAGCATGTTGTTTAGTCTCCACATATTTGGGGTTTTTTTTTCCAGCTTTCTTCCTGTAGCTGTTTCTAGTTTCATACCATTGTGGTTCGAAAAGATGCTTGACATGATTGCAATCTTATTAAATTTATTGAGATTTGTTTTACATCCCAGCATATGGTTCAGCCTTGAGAATGTTCCATTTGCACTTGAGAAGAATGTATTCTGCCTTATTTGGATGGAACGTTCTGTATAAATTTATTAAGTCCATCTGGCCTAATGTTTTATTTAAGGAGGCTGTTTCCTTGTTGATTTTCTGTCTGGATGATCTACTCATTGATGTAAGTGGGCTGTTAGAGTCCCCTGAAATTACTGTGTTGCTGACAATTTCTCTCTTTAGGTGTGACACTAATTGCTTTATATATTTTGGTGCTCCTATGTTAGGTGCATATATATTAGTAATTGCTATGTCTTTTTGATGAATTGTCTCCTTTATCATTATATATTATTCATTTTTTCTTTTGTTACCATTTTTGGCTTAAAATCTATTTTGTCTAAAATGAGTATGGCTGCACCTGCAATGGCAACTTTCGTTGCCATTCCCTTGGAGTATCATCTTCCATCCCTTCACTTTAAGCCTAGGTTTGTCATTAGAGTTGAGATGAGTCTCCTGGAGGCAGCACACAGTTGAGTCTTGTTTTTTTTTCATCTATCTAGTCACTGTGTGTCTTTTGATTGGTGATTTCAATCCATTTACATTTACAGTGATTATTGGTAAATAAGGACTTAGTACTGCCATTTTATCTTTTGTTTTATGGTTGCTCTATATCTCCCCATTTCTTTTACCTTATGTTTCTGTCTGATATTTTAGTTTGGTGGTTTTCTACGATGTTTCTGTTTCCTCATTTTTTTAATGTTTTGTGTCTCTCCTCTAGATTTATGTTTTGTGGTTATCATGAGGTTTGTATAAAATGTCTCATAAATAAAATAGTTCTTTTTCTGCTGACAGCATCTTACCTTCATTTGCCTATACAAGTTCTATCCTTTTCATTCTTTTATGTTTTTGTTGTCTCAACTTATTCCTTTTTATGTTGTGAGGTTGTTACCAAACTGAAGTAATGCTATAGTTATTTTTACTGATTTTTTCCCTTTAATCTTCATGCTATAATATTTTTAAAACTTATTCTGATATATAGAGTTGCAATTTTCTGGTTCTGTCAATCTATTTATATCACCTTACTCAAAGTTTTGTATACATTTGCCTTTTTGGTTCAGGAAGAAGAGCTCCTTTCAACATTTCTTATAAGGCAGGTCTAGTGGTGATGAACTCCCTCAGTTTTGTTTGACTGGGAAAGCCTTTGTTTTTTCCTCATATCTGAATGATAACACTGCTAGATGTCAGTATTCTTGGCTGACAGTTTTTATCTTTTAATATTTTGAGTATGTCATTCCAATTTCCTGGCCTATAGAGTTTCTGCTGAGAAATCTGCTGATAGCTTTTGGGGGTTCCTTTGTTGCTTGCCATCCTTTTTTTCTGATTGCCTTTAAAATTCTTGATCATTGACTTTTGACAGTTTTAATATAATGTGGCTTGGAGAAGGTCTTTTTGTGTTGAAGTAATTAGGTGGTCTCTTAGTTCTATGGACTTGTGTATCCAGTTCCTTCCCCTGGTTTGTGAAGTTCTCAGCTATTATTTCTTTAATTAAAGCCTCTTCTCCCTTCTTCCTCTCCTCCCTCTCTGGGATACCTGTTATCCTCATTTTCTTAAAAAGAGGAGGAACTGTATGAGCTTCTTCCAGGTTTGTGATTCTTTGCATCATTTCCAATACAGTATATGATGCCATGCTCTTACTTCTTAGCAATTTAAGATTTTTAAATTTCAAATAGAGTCAATATTTTGAGAAGAAAAATTCTTACTTCTTTTTAACTTTATTATTCATTTGAAATCAATTTTATATTTTTCCCTGATTGGTCACAGAACTATAATACATTAATCTCATAGAAAAAACCTAGTTATACATACCAAAATAAAACCTCAATAAGAATTACATCTATAATTACTGAAGTTTGGACTAAATCAAATTATTTCCTCAACTATTTATTAAAATTTACAAAGCTAAGTTTGGGATCACAACATACATAACTAATTGTTTTTGTTCCTATTGTAAAGCTCATAAGTACATAGTAATTAGTTTTCTTTCTTTCTTCTTCTTCTTTTCTTTTTCTCTTGATGATTGATCTTAGGAATTTATATTTGAGTTACACTAGTTACACTGGTACCTAACGGTGCATCTTAGTTAAAGCAATTTTAAGAATTTGCTTGATCATGACCAATTTTCAAATCATATTGATATTTTTATAATATTAATAATCAGATGTTTTCAAAAATTGTTTAAAAAACTAAACACCAATTTTAATGTAGTCCTAAAATAAGTAAATGTAATTGTCTGAGAAAGAGCATGTGTTTAAATATAAAGGAATATATGAAACTAAGAGGCAAAGTAGGAAGTTTAAAAGAAAAGCGATTGAAAAGGAATGAGAAAATGTTACTTGCTCAGAAAGATCTTATTTTCAAACCAAATACTGAAAATCCATTCAATCAAATGTATATTCTTTCTTTCCTTTAAAATTGCAATTCCCTTCCCAAAGCTCTGAGTGAAAAATGAAGAGTATAAAGAACCATTCTTCAGTTACGGGAAAGCTGAAGCCATTGCTGAATTTGTTGAATTACTCAATTATTCCAAAAAGTTGTACAGGGATTGCCAAGGGTGATGGTAATGAATGAAATTGATCTAATCTTGCAATATGAAAAGAATTTCTTGGAGTGCAACACTTGTTTCACAGAGGAATCTTCAGGGAAATAACTGGCAAAAGCATCTTTTTTTTTTCATGGAAGGAAACTTATTAACATGACATATAAGAGAAAGCATGGACATTTTAAATCCTAAAGCAAAGCTTGTTGGTTAGATTCCCACAGTAATACTGGCTTCAAGGGAGCTTGCAAGCATCCTGAAAAATGAAAATGCCACAGCCTTTGTCTCAGTCATATACGTACATTCTTGGCCAGGTCCTTTTAATTCTTCTCATCTAGTAATGTGAAATTTAATTTACTTTATGATCTGTCAGGTACAGGCTTCAAGACTCGTGAGACTACTAGGCATCTTTGATTTACTTTAAAGATTGGCACCAATAATGGCACTCTGACTTGCATTCATAAAGCAAAGCTACTACATGGGACCTTACGGTATTGGACCCCAGTGATGAAGTATAACTCTATGATAGTTTACAGCTTTCAAAGTTCTTTCACATATGTTTGGTTACTTGAATCCTGTAGCAACCTCAGCAACTGTTATAATAACTGCAATTCATCTTTAAATTCATTTCACCACCTACTCTACTCCATGACAGCAGTTGACAATAGCTACAGAAAAATAGAAAACCATGCTGGCTGATCTCACTTTAAATTCATGACCAGGAATCTCAAGTGGGCCCTTAGCACTGCCAGGCAATTTTACTACATTTCCCTCATCAGTTTACTCTCCTACTTTTTACATGACTATTTCACAACCTTCCCTTTCCTCACTCTCAGCTGATAACTTTGCTTCTCAATTACTGAGACAGATGCAATTAGAAGAGGATTTCTAAAAATTCTATCACTAAATCTATCATTCTATCTGAGTCAGTACCTACATATTTCTTCTTCCTTTTAATTGCAAAGAATGAACCATTCTTGCTCTCAGGCCACTTCTTCCACTTGTTCATCTCATCCCCTCTCACCTCTTCAAGGACATCACTTATGATTTTTTTCACTTTCCTTTCTGTGTCATCAATATTCCCTCTCTGCTCTTTCTTCCATCAAAACACAAACATATTATGTTAGCTTTTTTCTTAAAATACTTCTCCCTTAACCCCACACTCCCTTGATCTAACACCCCAATTCTCTAAATTTCTCTGGAGAGTTTCAGTATTCTCCTCCCATTCTCATATTACCCACTCCAATATATATTTTTTGTCACTATCATTCCACTGACACCACTCTCGTCAAGGTGACCAGTGATTTCTACATTATGGAATTCAAGGGTCAACTTTCATTCCACATCTTATTTAACCAGTCAGCAGCCCTTAACCTGCTAACCACACCACTACTTGGAACCCTTTTAGCGTTTGAATATAGAATATCAATCTCACGTAGTTCTCTTACTTTACTACCTACATATTTCTTCTTTGCAGTTTTCTCCTTGTTTTCCTGACTTCTAAATAATGCAGTTCTACAGGCTCAGTCCCTGTACTTTTCTTCTTTATCTACAATTAATCTATTTTGACCTAATCCAGAGTATATATGTAAATACCATCTGAATGCTGATTACTTCAAATTTACACCTTCAGCCAAGTGCACTCTCCTGAATTCCACATTTAAATATTTCAACTGCCTATTTACCTTTTAAAAAATTTGAATATACTGGTACACCCTCCCAATATTAATGTTTACAAAACTTCACTTCTGTTCTTTTCCTCACAAAAATGCTCATTCCTGAGTATATGGCAACTCTTGTTTTTCCATTTGCTCAGATCATCCTTGATGCACTGTATCAAGTGTATCCCTTGATATTTCCTTTTTCTCATTCTTCACAACCAGTTTATCAATAAATCCTGCTGATTCTACCTTTGAAAATCGTCTACAGTGTGACCAATCCACTGTGTCTCCTACCAGCATTATTACAATTACATCTAATTCACTTCTCTCTTTCTATACTTAGCTCTCTTTAACCCTTTTCAACACAGCAATTGGATTATGTAAATTAATAAATCAGATCCTTACTTCTGTGCTCAAAACCCTCATTTTATATGACGTTATTTTATATGAGGTTATATGAGTAATATGCCCTCATTTTACTCCACTGGCTTACAAGGAACTCATTATCATGGCCCCAGATAATTCTGTGACCTTAGCTCCTCTCATTCCCTCATCTGATTTACTTCAGCCACATTATCCACAGACTCTTCTGGACCACAACAAAGTTACTCCAGTTTTGGGTTACTTCTACCATGTTCTTTTGACTCTTCTTCCTCACCTTTTTAAAGTCTCTGCTCAAATGTCCTCTTTTCTTAAGGGGTCTTTGTTGATGATTCTATTAAAAATAGCCAACTTTCCAAAACTGGCTTCAGTAACTCTCTAGCTCCATATCCTGCTTTTATTTTCCTTAACGTTTTAAAAAATCTAATAAATAATAAATCTGTAGTACAAGGATTTTTGTGTGATTTAAATGGTGATTGGCACACAGAGGTGCTCAACAAATATTGGCTAAATAAATAAATATTATAGACTTTTGGTACCTTTGCTTGTTTCTGTCTCCCTAACCACCTATCACATACATTAGGCTATACTGGCCACATAAGAATGGGCTTTCATCTGTTTTGTTTGAGACTGTGCCCCTGTGGTTAGACCAGTGTCTGCCTCATAGTGAGACCTGATCAATAGATGTTAAATGAATGAATACATTAAAATATTAATATTAATTTAAGCCCAGAAAGTTTAAATAAATTGTATGAACTTACTGTTATATAAATAAAAACTGACCTGAATTCAGATCATGTTACAATCTGCCTTTAATCTACATTTTCATATCATCTTCTACCATGGACCTCTCAACTTCCATATACAACTTACAGCTCAAAAAACCAGACCAAATACTATTCCTGAGTATAGCAGGAAATTGAACATATTTTGCTGTTGTTGCTTCTGGCTTGGATGCTCTGCTCTTTATGACTGCTTATTAATGTTTTATTTATCTTTCAAGACCCAAATCAAAGGTCAACTTCTCTTTGAAACCTTTCTAGACTTCTCCCAGGCAGAACTAATTACTCTCTCTTCTGCTATTTCACAACTCACTTATGCATTCATTAAACAATTATTTATTGAATTTTCCAGGGAGTATACTAGGCACAGTGGTGAAAGAAATGGTTACCTAGATGGATATTTTACTGTGAGTGTCCTAGAGTAGATTTTCTAGAGCATTAGAGAAATTGCAAATTGTTATTAATTATTGATTTATAGCTGTACTACCACAATTTTTCTATGAATAATTTCCATGAATTATTCTATTTGTGGTTGTGGTTCTGAATACTGTGTTTAGTATATAACCAATTCAGACAATGTTGAAATGAAACAAAAACATCCGTTCATTTCATGGCTATTTCTACAGCTGTATGCTAAAACTTCCATAGTTTCTCTGTTATGTTCATTATTCTCTGTTAGGAACAATACTTGATCTCTCCACACTCAAATCAAATGGAGCACAATTTCAGTAAATTATATCTCAAGTTTCAACTCTGCCTTTTCCCCGACTGCACATTGGTTGTTCCTTCGGTTGAATACTTACACTGTGATTATTTTTATTTTTTTTTGCGGTACGAGGGCCTCTCACTGTTGTGGCCTCTCCCATTGCGGAACACAGGCTCTGGACGCGCAGGCTCGGCGGCCATGGCTCATTGGCCCAGCCGCTCCGCGGCACGTGGGATCTTCCTGGACCGGGGCACGAAACCGTGTCCCCTGCATCGGCAGGCGGATTCTCAACCACTGTGCCACCAGGGAAGCCCTGTGATTATTTTTTATATAAATTGTATGCCTATTAACTAAAGAGGAAATAAAACATGTTTTTTGACCTAGAGATTTGGGAGTGCACCATTTTCTATTTTTTGTTTATTACAAGGTGTTTCTTTTCTCCCATCAAGAAGAGCTCAAGTGTTAGGCTGTTTGGATAGATTTGAAAGATCTATTCCCGTTAGAGATATTCAAGCCAAGATGGGGGCACTGCCTAAGATGCTCTGGCAGGCAATTTACATCTGTTGTTTGATAAGTAATTTATAGTGAGTTTGAATACTCTTCAGAGAGAGGTGCCAAGGTTTTCACCATTGCCATAGAGTAAAACTGGGAAATTTCCAATTGTGTAAACACTACATTTTTTTAAAGATTTATTTATTATTTATTTATTTTATTTTATGTATTTTTTGGCTGCATTGGGTCACAGTTGTGGCATGTGGGATCTTCACTGAGGCACGCACGATCTTTCATTGCCGTGCGCGGGCTTCTCTCTAGTTATGGCGTGTGGGTTTTCTCTCTCTAGTGTGGTGCACAATCTCCAGGGCGCATAGACTCTGTAGTTGTGGCGTGTGGGGTCCAGAGTGCATGGCCTCTGTAGCTTGCAGCACGCGGGCTCTGGTTGAGGTGTGCAAGCTCAGTAGTTGTGGTGCACAGGCTTAGTTGCCCAGCGGCATGTGGGATCTTAGTTCCCTGACCAGGGATCGAACTCCTGTCCCCTGCATTGTAAGGCAGATTCTTTACCACTGGACCACCACGTAAGTCCCTAAACACTACATTCTTATCTAATTCAGCTGATGAATGAATGTAAGTTCATATTCCCTGTTACCTACAATATTTATTTTTCCTAGACTGAAAACCAGTTCTTGAAAATGCCAGGAGTCTTGCTGTTTCCTATGGTTATTTTATCAATCTTGTGGGTGATTCTTCTACATGTCCTCTATCTCTGATCATTTTGTTTGATGTCAAGACAGGTGAATGGGATTCTCTGGCTATAATCAGCTCATATCTTCATGAAGAAAGGCAGCTGTCAGTGTTCAGCAATTGGGTCAAGGTATTTTCAGAGAGATTCCTTAAAGTTCATTTTATTTTAGTTTCCTAATGTATTTTCAAATGGGTTTTTTTTTGTTTTTTTGGACATAGCAGCATCCCTTTCAGTTTTATAAATATGTGTGTGTGTTTTTTAATGAAGGTACAAATGTAACATTATACTTTATGTGAGACTGTAGCTGATTTAACTTTTATTCTTTAAAGAAGGTAAAGGAAAACATTCACTGCTATAGTTCATCAATAAAATTATAACATTTTAAATTTGGTAATACTAGATATTAAATAGAATTATGTAACAGAAGATGTTCCATTAAATAAGCAACTTTTTCTATCAGTATTGATTTATCCTTGAGAATTCAGGTTTGTTTATTATGAAAATAAATGAGCATGTTGATTACCAAAGACCATTGGCACTTTGATCTCTTCAGGTATATGCTTTTGAATAACATAGGCAACTGAAAATATAATTCCCAGTCTAAATTTTAATGTTAATTTTTTTAAATTAGCAGGTTCAACATGCCATAGGGCATATTTCTCTATGGTGATAAAATCATCAAGAGCGACTATGAAAATTGGCCATAGAACAATATTTAGAAAAGAGTTCACACAAGTTGTTCATTGTAAAATTATTCACTATTCTGCCCCCAGGTACAGTTCAGCTGAGAAGAAATTGACAGTGGAAGATGAAGGCATATTTATTTTGTTGGTCAGGCTCAGTCAGTATGCAAATATAAATGCTAAATGTGTAGAAAACTGGGAGCAACTCAACTTGATTCACCCAAAATACAGATGCAAAATCAATACCAGGCAAAACAACAGTTCACTGAGAAAGTTCTGAGGAAATCTTGATGTGCAGCACTTCACAATGAAGCTGAACCAAGTGTCTATGGGTGTCTTGGTACCAGAGTCCTGAGTCAGATAAACAACTACTAACTATTCCAATACTTTTGTTGCCCCCTCCCCTTCTTTTTAAATGTCAGCATGAGTGTGTCAGAAAAATACTATAGAATTCTTTTTCTGTTTTAAAATTTTCTTAAAAAATCTTTCACTGACTAGAACAATTGCAATTTCTTTTTTTTTTTTGTAGTAGGATTGGTAATTTTAGCAAATAAAAATATTTCATGGAACATTCTTTTACAAAAGATTATTCATCGTTTATCTGAAATTCAAATTTAACTGGGCATCCTATATTTTTTTTTTTTTTTGGGCATCCTATATTTTATCTGGCAACCCGACTTGAATTAAAAGACAAAGAAGCCCCGATTATCTCTGTTTCAACCTGAAAATATAAAACGTATTATTGGGATGCTGAAAGAAGATCATTTTCTTTCTGGTTTATTTAGAGCTCTAATCCACTGAGCTGAAGCTGGACACTCACAATGGTGCCCAGACTGTTTTGTTTCTGTAATCTTTTTAGAATCCTAAAATTTGAACTTCACTGAGTGGGGCATGAGCTCCTTTTTCTTCCACCCTTGTTCCAAAGAACACACATTTGCAAAAGAAAAAAAGAAAAATCAGTCTGGAAAGTAGGCTAATTAATCTGCTCAACATTTTCAAGACATGGAGATACTAGGGTTGAATCTTTCCAAACATACTGTGGAGCTTGTGTTTTCATGAGGAACTGAAAAGAGGGTGTTACACCAGAGAGAATATTGGCTTCGGACTCAGGAGATGTGTTTTATCTTTATTTCTATCTTTAACCAGAGCCAATAATGTAATCTTTTAGAAACTCAGCATCTTTCTCTTTAAATAAATTTAAAAAAAGGTTCTTCCTAAGGTAGCTCCTTTCAAACTTAACAAAGTGTGAAGATATATTTCTCACTGTAATTAAAACTTTAATCAAGTCATTATTTGCAGAGCCATTTAAAAATTCTATTATCCTTGAAATTCTGTTCTGTAATTTCTTTGTTTCATCATGACACAGATCAGTTATCCCCTTTTCAATATAGTATTCTCAGGATTCAGTCCATATTTCACACTTAGACGGCATAAAATAAATGTCCAGATATCGAAGGAATACTGAGTAGTACAGAATGATAAGGTGAAAATGATATATGGCTTTATGTTGGTTAAATTATAGATTTTTTCCCCCAAAGTAGTATCATGATTTGAATGAAAGCTCCATGAGGAATGGAATTTTTTCTTGCATTGTTCAATGTATATCTTAGCATCTAGGAGCAGGTCTGGCACATATTAGGCATTCAATAAATACCTATTGCATGAATTAAGAAGTCTGCAGAACCTCTTTATAGCATTCAAAATGCAATGCCTATTTGTTCTGAAATAAAATTCAATATAAAATTCTTGGTATAGAAAGGAGAAAATGTGATTTTCCTAAATGAGGTCAAGCATTTTTAATTTTATGAGAAATAAAATTTGTCAGTTTTGTATGATATGTAAACAAAAAAGTAGTTATTAGCTTTTGTTTTTTAGTCTTTTTTAATTATAAAAGTAAAGACTACATATTTAAGAATGGCTTTTTGAAACTGCTAAAATAAAAATACTTTTATTATTAATGCATCTTTTGTTTTTAGACATTAAATTTTAATATTGTCATAGTCAACAGTTGAAGATTTAAAATGAAAAGGTCCAACATTGAATTTCCCAACCTTTTTGTGATTTGGAAACCATTTTCATGGTAGTAATTTCATAAATATATATAACCTAATATAGTACACACATTTTAACATATAATATATACATTTATTCAATGTATCTAATCTCTTAAATTTACTTCATTTAGTTAGGTCCTACTGTCAGGTACCAGTTAAGATACTGGGGAGAGACAAATCTGAATAAACACATACCCTGCTTTCAAGGGCATTCTGGTATAATCCTGATGTCAATCTTTTTTCTTCCTCTAGCTATGTTGTATAGTTTTAAGGGACAGGCCATCTGACTTTCCCACAGTACATCTAGTATAGTGAATTTCAAATTAAATTAAATAACTTATTAATTAAGCGCTTCTGTGTGCACAGCAAAGTTATTTAATGAATGCTTTTGGTTAGATTGTACTGATCTCTGTAAGGTTAATACTGATGCTTGATTTACTTCAAGTGACTCTTCCATTTCAATGACTTTACACCTTTCTACGCAATAATCACAGTGTTCTCAACAATAAATAATGATTATTAAAGATTTTAATATTAAAGATTTTAACAGCTTTTTAGATGACATCTCATTTGATCCTCACTAAGAGGTAGAAAGAATTATTATCACTGTGTTGAAATTGGAAAAGGAAGCACAGAGTAGTCTACACAGTGTGTAAGTAGTAGAACTGAGATTCAAGACCAGACAACGATGAGCAAAGACAAATTTCTCTCCATAATTAAAACGTCAATGAAGCTATTATTTTAGGGTCCACACATCACTGCTTCGAGTTGCCTTAAGAATCAACTGATTACCAACAACTTTCCATTGAACTGTCCAGGCCAGAACTGACAATTCATAGTTTTTTTCATTCATAAATATTTATTTAGCACTTACTATTTGCCAGTTACTCTTCTGCACTAACAGAGCAGAAAAAGTTTTTGGCCTCATGAAACTTATGCTCAGAAAGAGTAGAGACTGAAAACTAAATGCACAGAATCTTTTCAGGGAAAGTGTTGTATAATAAAGAATATGGCTAGCCTTTGCCTCAGTTCCTGAGAAGGAGTCCCAATCCTTTTCCTAAGTGATGGGAGTGTCTTTGTTTTTCATGGTAGATACTGATAGTTTATGCTAATGAAATGATTTATGGTGGACCCCCAGATAGTTTGCACAAATGAGAAGATTCAGAATAAGCACTGGCCATGCCAGAAAGACTAGCCATGCGATTAGAGCTTTGGGTTTTGAGCTCATTGAGAGCAGCTGATTTCTGAGAGGAGGAGAGAGGCTAAGAGATTGAATTCAATCATATGACCAATGACTCAATCAATGAACCTCCAACAAATGTAGTAAAATCCCAATAAAACTGGAAAACAAAGCTTGGATGAGCTTCTCTGGTTGGTAATACACATTTATGTGCAGGGAGGGTGACTTGTCCTGACTCCCTAGGGAGAGGGAACCAGTAGATTTGCATTTGGGATCCTCCCAGACCTCACGTTATGTGTCTCTTCTTTTAGCTGATCTTTATTTGTATCCTTTTTGCTATAATAAAACTGAAATAGTAAGTATAGCACTCTTCTCAGTTCTGTGGTTTGTTCTTGTGAATTATCAAACATGAAGGGGTAATGGGAACCCCCAACTTGGTAGCTAGTTTGACAGAAATTGTAGGTGGCTTAGGAACCCCAAGCTTGAGGCTGGTGTCTGAAGTGATGGCAGATTTGTGAAGGACTGTGCCCTTAATCTATGAAATTTGTCCTAACTCCAGTAGTCAGCCTCAGAAGTCATTGCAGAAAGGTAAGTGCTTTCAGGGCAGTTAAACAAGGTGCTAAGAAAGGCAGTATCTGTGAGTTAATATCTAGAATGGAAAATCAAAAATGGCTCCCAGGGTTGACATTGGAGCTGAGATCTGAAGGATCAGAAAGATCCAGAAATGAGTAATCTAGAGGTAGAATACTCCAGGCAAGAAGAAACAGCAAATTCAATGCCACAAAAATGTTTGGGGCAAAGAAAGAAGCTAATTGAGTTTAGAGCAGAAGGAAACTGATAGATGACAAAACTAGACATATGATAGATCATTAAAAGCTAGATCTAACAGTTGTGGTAAAGATTGTTTACTAAAATCCACATTCTTTTTTTTTATAGGAAGACTGCTAGAATTATGTTTCCCAGCATCTCTTGAAGTAAAGGAGGGCCTGTGTGATTGAATTCTAGCCAAGGGAAAGAAAGTAGTAGTGTGTGTTCTTGCTAGACCACCAATCTCTTTCTTTTAGGAAGGCTTAATGCAAATGACAATGAAAATGTAGAAAATATTAGAGCCACAAGATGGAAAGGAGCTGCATTCCTGAATTACTATATGGAGGAGAACCATTTTCTGATCAGGAAAATAACAAATTAAAATTAACAAAAAATAAATCTTTATTTGGGGTTTACTCTAATACAGAATCTGATTTCTTACCCAATGTAAATCACTGTGATGACTTTTGTGAACCTTTTTGACCTTGGAGAGCTTTTAGGTAAGGGTTGAGAGTAGAATTTCTTAACCAGAATTTTCTAAAGGAATTTCTAAGCCACAAATTTTAGTAAGTGCTAGGAATCAAGCCACTAAGAAAAGAATCAAGGTAAGTGCGACGGGCAATATAGCATCAAAAAATAAAATGTAATCTGAGGGCCAGGAGTTTGATGAAAGAATAAACCAAGAAGGAGCATGAACACAGAATGAGTCATTGGGAACTGCCACCAAGACAATAAAATGCCCTTAGCTTATCAGTCTTGGCTTTAGCTGTAGAATTCTATTATATGCTAGACATGAAGGCACAGGTGTAGGTAGACAACAGTAATAACTACAATTTATTAAATATCAAATAAGATTTGGACACTGATGTTTTACATATTTCCTCAAAAATTTAAATAATCCAGCATATACTGTGCTGAAGGGACTACGGCAGGTAAAGATAATAAGATTTGGGAAGGTTGAGGTTAAATAATTTGATTAATTTTGTCCAGCTATTACGTAGTAAATCGTAGATTAGAACCCAGTTTGACTGACTTCAACTTCATTCCTACAAAACAGCTGCTCTCTATCTGCATAATTTCTTTTCTTCCTACTTGACTTAAATTTAATTAAAGAACTTCACTGATGGAAAAGACAAAGTAGAAAGGGTTTCACGTGACTCTAGGTGTTTATTTTATATCACCTTAAGAAAACTGTTCAAAAATACTCTTCCCTCTTTGGCGTGAGAATAGATTAATGTGCTCTGACAGTTGGCATAACACTCCTATTGCTATAATTACGCAAGGCACAAAGTCTAACGTGAAACCACATCAACTACACAGTACGCCTACTATATGCAAGACTACACGTGGAACAGGTCAATTTAAGAGGGTGATAGTTTACTTTTTTGCTTGGGATGAGAAAACACATAATTTCTCAGCTACTTCAGTGGTGTAAGTATTAAAAGGACATACCATAAAATACTACTCTATTTCCATTTGGCATATACTAGTAGTATTTTTCCCTTTAAGTGATTTCCCAAAATTTCTGAAAGGGAATGAAAATAGCTTTTATTTGAATAGCTACCTTTTGTCAGGTACTTTTGTAGATGCTATATTTTACAGACAAAGAAATAAAAACTCAGAGAGGTTAAGTTACTTGCTTAAGGTTACAGAAAGTCTGTGGCAACAATCAAGATTTATACTCAGATTGATCTGAATGTAAAACCTATGGTACATTAAAAGTTTGGATTTACAAGTAAAACTGGTTTCATGTTAGACCTTGGCATTTATATCTTTTTAAATGAGGGAAAACTTTCACTTTTTTCTGTAGTCATATTTGAGTAGACTTTATTCACTCACTCAGCAAATAGTTATTATGCACCAAATATGTACCAGGTGTTTTGATACATATAAGGTCTAAAGCAATAACCATAGACAAAACTCTGGAACCTCACTGAGTTTTTTACATTTTAGGTAAGAGAAACACATAAAATAAATTAACAAAATGTATGTTACATGGGAACTTACTTTAAAGTTCTAAGTGTACAATAATATGGAAGTTTTTTTAGAAAGTTCTGTTAAAATAGACTTTGTTGGTCTTCATCTTCAAATATGTAGTTATATGACTATTAATGCAGGGTGCTGAATTAATTTCTTATACATTTATAAGCTTGTTTTACCTTAGAGTGACTTACTGTAGTTGGAAAATACATAATAGTTGTTAAGTGACAAAGATAAAAATAAATCCTGTGACAATGTTCTTCTGAAAAGAAAGATATTTTAAAGATTCTAGCAAAGTTGTTTTGACTACTAAGGGAATTCCCTGAAGATGCATAAATCATAAATAGGACTGTTATTTTAATCTATACTTTATTTGTCTATATTTTAGATACCCTTCTACATGTATAGTTGTAGCAGCCCAGCTGATTAGTCAAAATTAAGTATTTTAAAAGAGTCCAATTAACAGCACATGAAAACTAGGACAATTTTAGTAAGAAGAAAAAGGTGTTGCATCACAAATCTAAATTGATTCACTGATCTAAAGCTGTTTGAACATCTGTTTAAAATGGGCCTCAAGATCATGTTTCTTGTTGGATTAAATGAAGATACTTCAGTTCAGAAAATTATAGCTTCTAAAGGACAATGCATACCATCATCCCTATTTCTAACCCGTGCTTGTCTTCTGGAGCCCAAACCAGATGCAAACGGTTTCATGGCATTTAATGAAATCTTTGGAGACCTGCAGTGGAATAGTGCCCCCCGGTCATTATTCAGGCTTGCCAGGTATTTCATTTATTTTGCATTTTCTCCTAAATATAGAAAATATAATAATCAGCGTGTCATAATTGCCATTGCTCAACACATTGTACTTTTTTCTATCTTTTTCCTGTCTTACAGAGTAAGTTTCTTTTATTTCTTTTTATTTAGGTGAAAGAAAATGGCTCTAAATGATAGGAACATCATCCTTTAGCTCTGTTTTCTTCATTATAGGAGATATAAATGCACATGCAAAATTGCTCTGCCCAGGGAATTGTTATTTGAACTCTTTAAATCCACTGTGGGAAAACAATCAAGTGGACATATAAATGTGATTGAAAAAATTCCAAATTGTTACCTTCGAAGCTACATTTGCAAGGTAAATATTACTCTCTACATTTCCATTTATTCTGTGTTTGTTTTCTTTTTCAAGACAGTGGTAACTAATATAAAATATTCTTGTGCCTTTATTTAAATGAAAGCTCAAAAATGCCTGGAATATATTTGATATTTTTATGTCACAAAGTGCTTATCAATTAAATTTTCTAAGAAAACCTTTCAGTTTTTTATCTCAGAGAAAAGCAAAACAACATTAGCACAACCTACTTGTTGAGAATAATCACATTATTGTTACAAAATTCTTTGGCTGTATGGAATTTATTATGATTTGGGAAAAACAAACATTTTTTTCCTAATGTATTTTTATTTTTCACATTATGTATAGTAATTTTATTTTTCATGAGACAAGTCTTGTCAGACAAGTTCACTTGAAAATATGAAATCACATTCAGTTCTCCCCAGAGAGAGCCAGGGACTGGCAGTCTTGTGGAGAGCAAGGAAGGATTTATCTTTACCGAGAATCAAAGGGGAAGTTTGTATATTTCTTATTGCATAATAGTCACACAAATCAGAAAAAGTAGTTAGTTAATTTGAAACACATTGTCAGTTTCTCAGGAAATTTCTTTTAAAAAAAATGACTCCTGTTTCAGTTCCAGCAGATTTGGGATAATTCTATATCACTAAGGTCATTTGTTCCCAAGCAGTACAATTCTTGCACCCCTCACCTCTCCACCCCAGGGATATTTAGTAATGTCTGAAGACATTTTTGATTGCCATGTCTGGGGGTGCTACTGGCATCTAGTGGGCAGAGGACATATATGCTGAATGTATAATGCACAGGACAGCTCCCACAACAAAAAATTATCTGGAATAAAATGTCAATAGTGTCAAGGTTAGGAAACCATGTCTAAGGTAAAGACAATCTTGTTATTACCAGTCACTAGGGCTAACTGAAGAGTTTTATGGAATCCATCTTTCTGTATGGAAGGGAGTAAAGCACAACCCTGTCTTTAGAATCTTATACTGTGAATGTTTTATGTACGAACACTCAAAATACTTTAACATTAAAGAAAATAAAGTTGATAACTCATCCATTTATTAATTAATTTATCCAACTAATATTTATTACAAAAATCGTATGTGACAATTCCTGTGCTTGATACAAATACACAGTCTATACACAAGGACATTATTGGATATAAATGTTCCATAAAAGCAGGGAATGATGGTGGTGTGTTTAATGTTATATTTTTCAATTACTAGCATAGAGCCTAAACACATAAGGCTTAATCAATATTTGTTGCATTCACCAAAAAAATAATGAATGTATTAAAGTATATGACATGACAAGCATACAGGTACACTGGCTCTTTAGAGAAGGAATTAGCATGCATGGTCACACATATCAGAAGGGCCTTCATGGATGAGGGAGCGTTTGACCTAAGAATATCTGAGTGAGAAAATAATGAGAACATAGAAGTGGGGAGAGAGGGAGGGGGAGAGAGGGAGGGGGGGAGAGAGAGAGAGAGAGAGAGAGAGAGAGAGAGAGAGAGAGAGATTCAAAAAAGGAATATTTGTAGAAGTGAGGGATACAGATAAAAATTAATCTTTATATTATAGTGTAGTACCATGAGAGCCAAGAGAAAAATGATTTTTTAAAAGAATTACTGGTTTACAGTGACAAATAATGAAAAGAACTCAGTGAAGATAAGATTTCAGAGAGGTCATTGGGTTTTTCATTAGGAGGTCCAATATTTCATACACATATACCAGGTGATAGAAAAGATGAGGGTCAGAGGTCAAGGGAAAGTTACCTGAAAGAGCTGTGAAATTTCACTCCTCTTTTTAGTACCACTTTCCTGGTCCACAGCCTCATTCTATTTTACTTGGGTTACAGCCATAGCCTCCTAAATAGCCCTTCCCTGGCACAATGCCTTTTATAAACAGTTTCAATATGAATCTTTTCAAATCTCAAATTTGAACACAGTACTCCCTTGCTTAAAAGCCATCACGGACTAGTCATTACTTACAGTCCCAAATTTTATTGTGGAATTCAAAGCCCTTTTGAATCAATTTTTTCTTACCTTATTTTTTTTACGTTTCATCACAGTTTGAATAATTATGTAACAGGCAGTTTTCGGTTTTTACTCCACTATTTCTTGACTGAATGTTCTTTCTCATGTTTTTATTTTTCCCACTTGAGAACATCACCTTTTTAGTTCCTCAATGTCAATATCTGAGACATCTTTCATGCTATAGATTTAATACTGTCTATTCAATTAGACTCTCCCTGATTCTCTCTACTTGCAGATCATTTCTGTTTTCCATTCTTCTGAAGTATCTTCAGACCTCCCTCATAGCACTTACATACTCTTTTCTTTATCATATTTAGGTACTTTAGTTGATATATATGTATATATTGCTTGCCTGCTCAGCATCCATTCCATACGCTTCTGTTAATGGCAGCCTAGTTAAAATTAGGTGACTACCTAGGCCATGTGGTTCTAGGATTACATTCACATAGGATTAACCTATTCCCATGGCCATGGTTAACTGGCTTATGATCCAAGAGAGGAGGGTAGAACAATCAAGCATCAACATATGGATTTTTCTGACACTACAAAGAATGATGTGTTCACCTCCTACTAGAGTCATGTAAGTGACAGAATTAATGTCATGAAGAGGACTGGCCTGGGAATTAAGTCAACGTAGATTAAAATGGAATTGAGAAAAATGAGGATGAAGAGAAAAAAGGCCAATTCTAATGAAAAAATTTTGACCCTGGATTTAGGAATTCTGTATTGCATAACTACAGGGAACAACGTTCACTTGTATTCTGTATCAATGGTACCTCCAGGAATTTTGTGATGTGGTAGCCTGACATCTTAGTTATTTGAGCCAAAAAAATTCTCATTCTCAGATTAGTCCAATTTAGCTGAGTTCCTGCCACTCATTTGCAAATGAAATATTTATATGTAGCTTTTAAAAACATTTTTTCTACCAGAGAATACACTCTTGAGTACTATATTTGCTTGCTCATTTTGAATTCAAATGGTCCCTAACAATGCTTTCCCCATAGTAAACAAATTTATGTTTTAGTGTATTCTATTAAGTTGGCCGGTTCTAAGATTCAGTGAATGTCAATAAAGAGAAAATCAAGGACTATAAACCGTAAAGGAAGGGTTTATGTGGTATGTACAGGGCTAGTAGTTTAGGAAAAATATCAAAGTTTTCTTTCAGGGAAAGTCATTTGTTTTTGAAAAATTAAATTGAAAAACTCAAAACAATTATAATTTACATTATATCATCCTGGTTATTAGAATTTATGAATCATTGTTATAGTTCATTGTTTATGCCATTATTCTTATTACAGGATTTTTATTTGTATAACTGAAAAACTGTGGGCAATATGGAGGACTTTTGATAGATCTGGTTCAATAGCTATATCTATATATCTACCTCAATAACTATATCTTAGAAGAAATATGAGCTTATTCTCAGCACTCGAGAAAGTAGTCTGACACATACATCCACACTTCAACTATAGTAGAGCCATAATAATAAGTGACATTCTGTCAGTTTTTGGTAAGAAATCTAAGGAAAATGACTACCATGATCTTCCCTTCCTCCTATACTCATCGGCTAATTTTTAAAATTCTCCAACTCAGAGCCCTGCTTCACTCAGTCCTCAATTTTTTATACATGTTAAAAACATAGTAAATATCTTTATAATAAAGATGAATAAGAACTTGAACAGTGTTTTTCTGGTTTCAAAAGATCAGTGAAAAGAAACAGGACTTGGGGAAGAAAGTGCCGGCAAAAATTATTTTACTAGTTTTTACAGAGTAGTTGAAAATAGTGATCATGAGCGTGGGACACAAAAGTTAGTGGGTTTCTAAAATGTCAAAAAGTATTTAAGTTAGGGCGGGTAGAAATGGAGTCTTTTAAGGTTTGGAATGCTAGAGAGGACGACTATGCTGGGTGTGGAATCATTTTCTCTGACGTTATTAATGCTAAGCCAAATCATTCCTTTTCTGGCCTCTTTCCAAGGCAGTTATGCCTGGAGATGTGAGGATGGACCAGATGACTTCTTGAAATGCTTCCTTTGATTTATAACTATCAAGATGAGTATATGTAGACATGAATACACATGTACTCAATTTGAGAAATAGCAGTGCTCCAGATATGTGTGCTATAACAGATGTGTACTCCCTGAAGAAACCAATGGAAAAATCTTTGTATACAGACAAAAATGTACAACAGAAATTGAAAGAAATTTCTCAAGATTACTTTTACCCTTCACAATGACAATCTGCGAAGGCATTTTAGTGAAACTTCTATAATGAAATAGTAAAATTTTCTAAGTGCTTTTTTCCTGCTTAGAGAAAAAAAGTCCCATATGTTAAATAAGCTGATGCAAATTAGTATCATTATAAACAATCCAAGAATGAGCTTAGCTAACAGGAACAGGAAATAACCCAATATGTCTTTTAATTACATTTACATGATTACTAGTTAAACAGAGCAAAACATTTACATTTCTGTTTCTGTGTAGTTCTGACTCTAGAACATACTTTATTTTTAAGCAGCTTTGATATTTCCTTTAAAGTAACAAACATACCTCAAGTTATCTAAGAAAAAATCAAATCATGGGTTCATAATTAGAAAATTTTAGCTTCATCCTTGGATATTTATTCTCAGTGGATTTTAATGCTTTATTCACTTCATTTTAGTTATGCAGTAGGAAACCAGTTTGAGGCAAACCAACATTATTTCTCTGAGCAATTTAAGCTTAGAAAATCCTGAATGTTAAAGTAATGAGAATGGTAATGGTAATGTAAGGTAATGAGTATGGGTGGCATAATCTTTATGTAAATACAAAGAACTTTCCCATGATTTTCAGGAGAGCATAAGTTAACGTTAAAAAATATTGCTTAAATATTTTATAAAGCATGACCTTTAACCATAACTAAAATTAATAATAATAATAAAACTCATCACAAAGACTCTAGGATCTCTAGAAATATACCTGTTTTGAGATTAATCTATAACTATATAAGATAATCCTGTCTGATGAGATTTTTAAATCAAAATTAAAAAAAAAAAACTTTCCTTAAAATTTTTGATGTAATACTATCTGTGATCGAATATACTGAAGTTCAGGGTGCAGAAGAGAAATCTACACAGTGTTCTGTCTTATATGATGATGTAACTTAGTTTTCCAATTCCAAACCAATAGTCTAGCACACGGCTCTCTTGGTTAGATGAATAACTTTTCTCTTGTGTTTAAATAATATACATTCTTTATTAACTTTGATTACAGCGTAGTCCAAAGCTTTCAGTAAAATCTCCCCTTTTCCCCACCATCAATAACATTCTCATTTTATACCTGTTCTGCCATATGCACTAAAAGTCTGGGACTCATGACAAGTCCAAGCTATGTCTCAAGACAACTTCAATTCTCAACAACACTTTGCAGACTAGGTACATAAAGGAAGGCCTATTATTTCTGAGAACTAAGCCGCCAAGCTATCCATCCTCAAGGAAACTTTGGAACCTCTAAGTTTATACAAAACTCATTGAGTTCCCTGGGCGTAATCCAGCTACCCTAATTGTGTTCTCTTTTTGTGACTGATTTCCCAATTATTTGTCTTGTATTTAAATAACGTGTAGCTGTTTCCCTGGTACTGCCTGCTGCCTAAAAATATTTTGGTCTGATATTACTATAGGCTCTCTAGCTTTCCTTTGACTTGCATGTGTCTGCATACTGTTCCAGGAATTTACTTTCAAAATTGATCCTTATGTTTGGTATGCCTCTGTAAACATAACTTAGGTGGGATAGTTCTTTTTTGTTTTTGTTTTGTTTTGGTATGTGGTTACTAATAAAATTTGGATTGATTACTACCATTTTAATGTGTTTTTCTTTGTCCTACTTTTTACATTCCCCCTGCCTCCTGTCCACCCCAGCTCCCCAGTTTTTACTCTTTTCTGTTGACTGGGAGATATATTTACATCTTCCATTTAAACAACGTAAGGAACTTCAGAGATATTAATTCCAGTTAGAAACCTCATGACTCATAAGGTTGTACAGTATTTTAATTGTATTTTGTTTTATTTTTTTATTTTAGATTTTTAAATTAATTAATTTTTTGGCTGCATTGGGTCTTCATTGCTGCACACAGGCTTCTCTAGTTGTGGTGAGCGGGGGCTACTCTTCGTTGCAGTGCACAGACTTCTCATTGCGGTGGCTTCTCGTTGCGGAGCACGGGCTCTAGGCATGCGGGCTTCAGTAGTTGTGGCTCGTGGGCTTTAGAGCTCAGGCTAAGTAGTTGCGGCACGTGGGCTTAGTTGCTCCACGGATGTGGGATCTTCCTGGACCATGGCTCGAACCCATGTCCCCTGCATTGGCAGGTGGATTCTTAACCACTGTGCCATCAGGGAAGCCCCTGTATTTTGTTTTATAATCTCATAAAACATATATCATTAATATCTTGTACAGCTAAAGTTTGTTTAGATTCATCTTTTTGGATTTTCTTTATTCAGCATTGCCTTTTGTATTTTCAACTTTTCTTTTGTATTCATTTTGCTAATTTCATCTACATAATCTAAAAAATTTCTTCAGCAAGGGTCTAATGTTTGTACCATCTCAGTTTTCCAAAAACTGTTTTTAATATGCTCTCATTGAATAATGATTTCCCTAGGTATATGATTTTAGATTGCCAATTATTTTTCTTGGTTATATGAGGATATAATTCTGATTTCCATTGTGGCAGTTGAAAATGTCAAGTGTCAGTTTAATTTTTATTTGTCTTTAATTGTGGGGGGTGGGCATAGTTTGTCTTTTTTCCTCTGGCTTCTTTTAAGATATTCTCTTTATCTTCATTCATCTGAAGTTTCATTATAATGTGCCTTATATTTCCTTTCATTCATCATAGTAAGGTTTTTTTTGCTTCTCTAAATCTAATTATTTGTATTTTAAGACAGTTCTGGATATCTCATCCAATAGCTCTTTGAATTTCATTTCTCATTCATACTCTGTTTTCTCCTTCTGAATCTCTTCGTTCTCTTTTTCTCATGGTTAACCTCTTCATCTCTCTGAATTATGGGAAAAAACCTTCAGATAAATTTTCTAGCTCACGAGTTCTCACTTCAACTATTTCCCATGTACTGTTTAGTTTATGAAGGAATTTTTAATTGTAATTGTTACTTTATTTTTTCATTCCTAGAAGGGCTATTTGGCTCTTTTAAAAATTCTTCTGGGTCTTTTGTTAAAGTCTCTTGTTCCTTTTTCATATTTTAAGTACCTTCTTTTTAATTTTAAACCAACTAAATAATTCTTATTTAAGTTGAAATGTCAACTTAAACGTCAACTATTATAATGCTAAAATCTGCAGTCTCCTTGAATCTGTTTCTGTTTGTTATTATTTCTTACTCTCATGCTGGCATGTTTCATTGTTTTTTATAGCTTTTACTGTGAGCTTAATTTCCACAGGACTTTACCCTGTGGTAAGACATTGAGCTCCAGGCTGAAGGTTATTTCTTCCAGGGAGGAGTTTCCTCTTGCCATGCATCTGGGACACTATCAATTTGTAACTATTTTAAATTCAATTCTGGTTTGTGATTAGGAATTCTTCAGGGAGATTTTTTTTTTCCCTCTACTTATCCAGAACCAAGGCTGAGACAATCTTTCATAACATCTCCTTTTGGGTCATGGCATCATATTAAGGTATCCATCCAACTTCTCTTCTCACACAGGTCCTAGACTTTTCTTTCCATCCCACATTTATGTGAACTTTCAAAATGGAAAGTTGTAGACAAGGAATGGCAGATGTCTTAAGGGCAGCTGTTGGCTTTAGTTCTTGTTGGCCTCGCCAGAGTCATGTTTTTTTGTGATTTTGTTCTCTGAGAATTCCCCTCCCTTTATTGCTAGTTCAGCTATAAATTCAAAGCACATTAATAAATATTTGACTCATAATTTTTAATTTTCCAGTTTTGAATGGATTTCATTAGTTATCTAGTCTATCATGTTTCTAGAAATAGAAGTGCCTAAACTAATTCTGTATATTTAATATGGGCTGGTAAGCAAGCCTAGTTCTACACAGTGCATGTGGACCAGCCACCTCACGAGTCTAGTTGTATATTGTACTGAGTTGAATAGTGTCCCCTCAAAATTCATGTCCACCTGAAACTTGCAAACATAACCTTATTTGGAAATAAGTTCTTTGTAGGGTAATCAAGTTAAAATGAGCCCATACTAGATTAAAGGAGACCCTATATTTAGTATGACCAGTGTCTTTGTAAACAATGAAGATGGGACACAGAAAAGAACACACACAAGTATCATTCCATGTGATAAACAGAAGCAGAGATTGGAGTGATGTATCTTACACACCAAAAAACACCAAGCATTGCAGGCAACAACCAGAAGCTAGGAGACAGGTGTGGAATACATTCTCCCTCAGAACCTACAGAAGGACCTAACTTTGTGGATACCTTGATTTCAGACTTGTCTCCAGAATTGTGAGAGAACAGACTTCCTAAATAAATTTTTAAGCCATGAAGTAATTTGTTACAATAGCCCTAGGAATCTAATACATATTAACCATGGGACCCCATGATTTTTTTCTGATGTATTCCTCCTAAGTTTTATTTGCATCTGTGGATATGCATCAATAGTCACTCACTCTATATACAGAGAGTATATGTTATGCCTAAAACCTTGAGGCATTATTATAGAAACTTTATTTTCATGATTTAGTAAGAGAGTAAAATCATATAAAGTTCATAAAATTATGTCTAAAGAGGAAGTGAAAATCACGTAATTATTTTGATGTATTAATCACTAGTTATAGACGCTAAGCAGTTAAAATCAGAACTCTTGTAATAATCTTTCAAAAATAAAACAAACTAAAATATTCTATAGTATATCCGTAATAGAAAATTTCCAGATGGAAACTGTCAGGATAATTTCTGAAACACTTTAATGCTCTCAAATCTATGACACATAGACAAGATAATATGATAACAGAGATCTATATTATATTGGTTTCTTGCTTGAGGAAGTATTAAGATATATTGTTGCTCAAGGTAAATATTGACTTTAGAATTTGGACACTCAATATCTGCCTCATCCATCAACATAGTTTGAGAGTCCCTTCAGTGTTCAATATTTCCTTAGTGTTAAATGGAATGAAAGGAGTAAAAGCAGTTTATCTTTGTGTTCCCTCTAGCAGATTTTATAGAAGATTCACTTGGAACTAGAAACAAACTACATCAATAGGATCTGAAAACACTGGCCTCTTGCTAGAGGGGTGTGTGTGTGTGTGTGTGTGTGTGTGTGTGTGTGTGTGTGTGTGTGTGTGTGTGTGTGTGTGTGTGTGTGTGTGTACGCCTGCATTAGCAGCATAAAACAGATGAAACTCTAATGTGGACTTATTGTAAGCAAGAGATATGGGGAAGAGTCATGTAGTTATGATGTCAAGATAAATTTTTAAGGATTATTTTCTTATATTGATGACAACTTCATCATTGTCAAAATAACTGTTTTGGTTACGTGAAAAATACACCTCTAATTGCATTCTATATTTTACCTCACATTGGTAATATATATTAGATATACATGTATACATGCACATACACGTCGATATCTATATATAAAACTCTAATACACACATATGATAAAAACAGAAAGCTACCAAATCTTAAAGTAGAAACCAAATTTCAATCCCTGATGTGAGCCAACTTTATCTGAGCTATCTACTTACATGCTCAGTAGATACATACATTGAGTAGCTACATATATGGACTCTGAAAGCTTTTAGGATAAAATTTGAATATTCAATTCTGTTGGGAGACTGGTGCCCATTCTCCTTCCTCCACATTATGCCATTAAAAAAGTTTAAATACCACATAAACAATCTCCGTATCTTAAGACAACTATCAATCTACAGTTGATACCTCACCATGGCAGTGTATAACCACACCTCAACTTCCTGGATGCATACTCCTGCCACGGTCCTCATCTGGTAACACTCTTCTCCTGGCTTCATCCAAATAGTCACCACGTTTGCACCTGCTCTCCAGCAGCTGAAAGCTGTTAGAGAAGCCACACACCTAAGCTGACTCATCACTTTAAACAAATCACCACAAAACCTCAGCTGAGTACTCAAAATGTTTTAAAATTACACTACATTTTCACAGTGTGTTTACATAATCAATATTACTTTTCTCTTGGTGTTTGAAGTTCTCTACTGAAAAGAAAAAAAATACTATGAAGCTCCAACTTTAAGTTTCTCAAAAGCCTGGATTGGGAAATTTTAGTCAGAAATTAAAATGAATAATAGAAAGTAAAGAGATGCAACTTCTTGCAAAAGGGCATTTGTGGCCCATAATTCATATTTACTATAGTATTAAATGATTTCTCTTTGAGGGAAATTGCCTAATAATTCTTTCTTGTTCTCAGTCTTACATAATGACCACATTTTATTCTTCCTTTAGAAACTGTTTTAAAGGGGAAATTTCTGTAGTGGATACTTCTGTAGTGGATACACACTGTAGGCACAGTTTTTCCACATTTCATACTCAAAGTCTACATAATTCAAGATTAAAATTTCCATCTGAATACAAAGAATGAACATGCACATGTGTCTGCATGTGCTTATTCTTGGAGCAAATAAATCTAAAAGCATTAATATATTTTTCTCTTTGATGTTGATTTTTATTTGTGCAGAATTCTCTTGTATTCTGCACTGCATGATCCCTGAAATAAACTACATGGTGCATAATAATGTCATCTGTCCTCTTCATTAGCTTATATGGCTTCTAACTTTCTCTCTAAAGTTATTGGGTATTAAGCATATTTTTAGTACCAGACTCATAAATTAATGAGTGCTCAGGTGACACTGTTATAAGACAACATTTTAAATTATATAATGATATTGAAATAATAGCATAAGAATAAACAAATCCCTTACAGGGGCAGATTCTGGGGTTATCTTTCAAAGTGATTCCACGAAGTGCAAATACAGTACACATAGTTTACAGTTCACTTAGTCTCTGATAGTTGAAATTACTCAAATTCTGGAGTGTTTAAAATTGAGATATTTGCATAATTAAAGAATGTACATAGAAAGTGAGATTTATTAGTATTTTATTGTATAATTTAAAATTCACATCATTCATACATACAAAAACTTCACCTTATATGGTTTGTGCTCATCAGCAATCATTCACCTTTCTCTTGGTTACTATACTTCTAGAATTCACTGGAATTCCTAATCATCCTCTCAATACTCAGCAATATGTCTGGGTAGAATTGACCCCCACCCAATATAGGGTTAAACCAATTCGTTTATACTCTATCCTTACATAAAGATGATGTGATGAAAAATATGTAGTCAATCAAAGAGAGTGAAATGGAAGATCTTTCTTTCTGATGCTTCTAGGAAAACGAAGTTTGCAATTTCTTTCAGATTAGGTGGCACAAATGTATAAGATTTGAAGCTGCTGCCATTAATGCAATGCCATAGGCTACTACAGAGAATTCATGCACATATAGAGGCAGGCCCAAGAGACAGCAACCAGGTATAATTATATTTTTATAACTGATTCATTGTTATAACTGATTTAAAGACTCTTGGAACTAGTTTTCCTGAACTTTCAGCTTATATGAGATAGTAAATTCCATTCTTTTAAGTAAACACATTGAACTTTAGTTTTGTTATTTGAAATTGAAAATAGTATATTTCAATGACCAAATCTTCAATTTTTCTTTCATTTGCTTCCTTTTGTTCCATTTTAACACCTAATACAATGGAATAAATGTTCCTCCTCTTGTCAAACAACAAACCCTCCATTTGTTCTCTGGATCACAACTCTCTCAACTTCTCAAGAAGTTCTTCAGTTATTCCCTCACAGTTACAACATTAGTTTTTTCCCCCTTTCTATAATTCCTTTCACTGAAACCTTCCAGTATCTCCCACTTAAAGAATAATCACTTAAAAGAAATTCTTCCCTTGCCTTTACACCATCCTCCAAATGCCATTACATTGCTCTGCTTGAGTTTTAGCAAAGAGTGGAGGTATTGTCTACACTGTCATTAATCACTTACTTCTCTTTTTGGAATACTCCAATCTGTTTCACATTGTTACCCCTTTACTTCGAAGCACCATTTCCAAATTAACACAAATCATCTTCTTCTCTTTCCTCAATCCCCGGTTTCAGCATGAAGTACCATACACACTTTTTCTTCTTACCTTACAGGCTTCTCCTTATTGTATTTTGTTATGACATCTCTACATTTTAACTTGTTTCTGAGATTCAACTCTTGTTCCCTTTTCCTTGCCTTCCTCTTTACTATTTCTTCTGTTACATCTATTTTCTCCTCTTTTTTCTTTCTTTTCATTAACAAGGTGCTTTTAGGCAATTTATTTAATTCTAGGATTTCAGATGTTGAACATGCTGATGATCTCAAAATGTATATCTCAAAAGACTTGATCTCTGACCTTCAAGTTTATAAGCCTAACTGTCCGCTTGACATTCATTCCAATAACACACATTTATTAAGCACCTATGAAATGCCAGGCACTTTTCTTTTTGATGCTTGGGATACATCACATAAATAAATATAGCAGGCTCAACAAACTTTTACTGTAAAGAGCCAGACAGAAAATATTTTAGGCTTTGCAGACCATATGCTCCCTGCTGCAACTCTGCTGTTGTAGCAGAGAAGCAGTCAGAGACAATATGTAAGCGAATAAGAATGTCTGTGTTCTAATAAAACTTTACTTACAAGACCAGGTAGTGCACCATATTTGACCTATAGCGAGCTGAACTTGGTCTATAAAATCTCTTATAGAATTACCCATGGGTATCTCAAATGTCTCATATCTAAGACAGAACTCTTGATTTTCCCTGTCACAGGTTTTTCTTCTTCAGTCTTTACAAATTCAATGAATGGTATCACCTTTAATTAATTTATTCAAGCAAAAAAATTAGTGTTAATTTTTATATCTCTTTCTTCTCATTATCAACATTCAGTTTCTCAACAAGTCACACAAATGCTGTCTCCAAAATGTACTTCATAACCATTCATTTCTTTTCATCTCCAGATCACTATTAATTTTCACTGGCCTGTTGCAAGCAATGTTTTATTTTACTCCCTTCTTTATCTCTTTCCCTCCTCATGCATTCTCCACACAGCAGAATGACATTTTAAAAATATAAGCCAAATCGCGTTATTCTTCTTCCACAAACCATTCAATAAATTCTCGTTGCCCTCTGAAATAATTTCAAATGTGTATGATCCAACTCTACTGGAATTCCCTAAGTTTCCTGAATACACCAAGGCCTTTCCTGTCTAGTGGAGTTTGCATTCACTATTTCTACACCTGGAATATTCTCCCTCCAGTTCTTTGCATGACTGCCTCCTTGAATATCTTTGTTAAAGTGCTGGCAACTTTTATCTCCTGTATCAATTTCTATTATATTATTCTGTTTATTTAGTCTCTAACACTTATCACAACCTAATTATTTATGAGTTTATCATCGCTCTCTTCCTCTGGTATTTACGATCCTCAAGTACAGGGTCCTGGTTTATCATAGAATCCCTACCACCACCAAGCACAATGCCTCAGAGTCAATTAATACTTAAAAACTGGGTGAATGAATGAATCTATCTTTATTAAAGAAATTGCAAAGGAAAATTATATACTAGTAGAAACAAAAGGTTTTGTTTCTTCATGTTTCTGAATCTTGCTTTTCTTCATAATGAAAAATTATTTATTAGTTTTTGACTTATTCGTTCAATACATATTAACTTGTACAGCAGAGTTTCTCAATCTCAGCACTATTGACATTCTGTGCTGGATAGTCCTTTCTTGTGGGGGCTGCCCAGTGAGTTGTAGGATGAACAGCAGCATCCTTCATGTTTATTCACTAGACATTAGCAGCACCCACCCTTTTCTTTCACCTTCTGCCTAGCTGTGAAAACTATAAATGTCTCCAAACATTGCCAAGTGTGCCCTGGGAGGGAAAAATCACACCCCCCCCACCCCGGTTAAGAAACATGAATGAAGAGATATCTGTTGTGGCCTACATATTTTGCTAGATGCTGAGATTACAAAATAAATGAGAAGCTTTCTTCCTGCCCTCAAAAACCTAAAATCTAGTAGGAAAGAGAGATACTGAATTAGTATTTTAAACAAGTGCTATGAAGAACTATAGGCTAAAATTAAAGTATGCAACAGGGAAGTGTAACCTAAACTAGGGGCTGGGAAAATTTTCCCTTCTCGAAGTCATTGTAAGCTGAAATATCAGTATTCTAAAAGAAGAGGCTAATCAGAGGAGACTGAGAAAGGGGAGTGAGTATCAAAGAAAAGAGTACTCCAGACAGAGGAAGAATCATGTAGAAGAACAAAGTATGGCCCATTTGAAAAAGTGAAAACAAAATGCCAGTCTATGTAAAGTATGGAGTGCAATCCATCACATGAAACCTGGAGAGGTCAGCAGGTGCCACATTATATTTACACAGGTGCATTCCATTAAAGATTTGGGACTTCATTCTACAAAACCCACAAAATGTTAGAAACATGATCAGACATGAATTTTAAAATTTTGCCCTGGATTATCTGAATAAAATGGACGAGTAGGAGAAAGAGGGCCTATAAAGTGAATAGAGAGGGCATGATGTCGTGTTTCAGATGCCAGGTAATAGTGAAATGAGTGGAAAAGGAGAGAAGTGGGTGGAAATGAGAAAATTTTTGAGTGTGAATCAACTGGGCTCACTGATTAAATAGATGTCAGGGGCCAAGGATAGAAGAACCATGATGTAAGCCACTGAGCAGATGGTTGTATTTTGTTATTATTAATGCTAGGTCCACACACCCAAGCTAATACAGAGAATATCTCAGAAAATATAAATGTACTTTTGAGTACAAAGAAACTCTTCATAATGACAATTTATATAACAATTTAAAATGTTATTCTTTTCATTGATTTTCATTGCTATGCTGTTCTCTTATTCATTATCTGTTACAGCATAACAAACTACCACAAATTCAGTGATTAAAACTATTGTTTAATATATATATATAAAGTATATATATATAAGTATATACTATACATATATATATAAAAGTATATACTATATATATATATATAGTACCTATTGGTTGGGAATCTAGGCATGACCTAGTTGGGTCCTCTGATTCAGGATCTCTCACAGGGCTGGGAACAAAGTATCAGCCAGGGCTGGGGTCTTATCTGAAGGCTTGAGTGTGCAAGGATCTGCTTCCAAGCTCACTCGATGGATCCTGACAGAATTTAGTTCCTTGTGGGCTGCTGAACTGAGGCTCTTGGTTCCTTACAAGGTGTTGGCTGGAGTTTTTCCTCAGTGCTGTCACACAAGCCTTTCCATATGGCATCTAACTTCATCAAAGCCAACAAGAGAGAGAATCTATTAGCAAGACAAAAGTCATAATCTTTTGTAGCCTAATCATGGAAGTAACTCCCTCTCAGTGTTTCCATATTCTCTTGGTTAGAATACATTACTCAGGGGAAGAGATTACACAAGGCCATGAACACCAGGAGGTTGGACTCTTTTTGTGCCATATTGGAAGTCTATCTACCACAATTTATATATTATTTCAAGCATTCAGATTAAAATAAAATAAACACAATATGAACATGCTGGCATTTAGATGTATTAAGAGCCTAAAATAAATATTTTACTTAAAATTAGTTCTTCCTAGGAATACTTTTTCACAAATTTTGGAAGCTAACATGTAGCATGGACAAGCAAATATATGTTCTATGTACAACACACACGTTGAACGGAAATAGTAAGTTGAGAAAATATTTTCTTTAATTATATAGCTATTTATAGCACAGGATGGAACTAGGCAGGGTCTATGGAGAGGAGACCTAATGTTAAGTGCCAGGACTATAAACTTAAAAGCATACATTATTTCAATTTTCTTTAATAATGTCACATTATTTCTTTTAAGAAACATGTGATTTTGACTAATCAAAATTAGGCTTGATATCCTAATGTCTTTGTAAAAGTTGGGACACTCAGCATAACATCTTTTTTGCTGAGTATCTTATTTTACATAATTTCCTACACATTGTTTGGAATTGATCTTGACAGACTTTAATCAGGCTGATGAAACTCTGTAGATTGTCAAGCATAAAATGAAACGTTTGGTCTATCCATTTTAGAAGACTCTTAAAATGAACATAATTCATCTGTGGCAGTAGCAACAAATGTTTAAGAATGTCTTCTTCCTTTTTCTACAATGTCCTCAGTAGGTAGGGGGTTTCCAGAGAAGGAAAACTTCCAGATCTTTTGCTTACCTTAACATGACATCTTATAATGGTGACATTTTCAGGTTATTCATGTTCAGCATGTATGATCTGGATTTTTTTCATGAATATTTTCCATTTTATTTCAAGCTGATGTGAGTGCTCTGGATACTGTTTTATCATTCCCAAAACACATTTTTAAACTTTAAAAATAACTCAGTTCTATGTCATAGTTCATTTTAGTTAGAATTTTCCATGTAAATAACTCAGGAAAGGCCAGCACTGTCAATTGTATGATTTAATTAATTGATCCATGATGTCAGACACGTATTATAAATAATGAACAGAACTTCCTTTCATCTAGAGCCAATGTGATTCATAGGGAAATTGGCCGATTTGGAATTTAACAAGAAGGGAAGTAAGATAATTTATTAGATTTTTTCTAACTTTGCTCATGTCCAATAATGTGCAGTGCATACTATTACTATTGTCTGCTGTTAGAAAGACAGTAGTCTCAGGTTAACAGGCTTGGTGAAAGTTCTAAGTTCCAAGACTATCTCTCTCCGTTTACATTTCCACAAACTAAAATATTAACAAATCAAACCAGCTATTTAAATTTTTTTTGCTAGTGTTGAACTGTGTATGCTTTGTTAATGTAACAAGGGGACCTAGTTAAAAACAAAACAAAACAAAAACACAAAACTTGAATTTCAGCATTTTTAACTGGCTGTCAAACAATAGGAAAAAGAGACCAACATTATATTTTTAAAGGTTCTTTGAAGTGAAATTATGAAGGATCCAGACTTCCATCACCAAAAAGAGAGGGTATGGAGGAAAGGGTTTGTAGGGGAGAAGTGAAAGCTACCAATCCTGGTGGGGCAAAACAGAAACATTCTCAATGCTGAGAAGGGGATAATGGTTTATTCCTTATAGCAAGACCTGAGCCCAGCAGAACAGTGCCACTGTGGAGTGGTAGTGGGACCTCAGAAGGGAGTGGATCCATGGACTTTGCTGTGCCTAAGAAGGTAACACGGAGCTTCATGTCCTGGCAAGAATTCCCAATGGACATTAAAGCAATGAAGATTTCCACCACCTCGGGACCATATGAAATTATATAATTAACTGATCAAACTAGGGGACCTTGGACTTCCCAGGCAGTCCAGCAGTTAAGACTTTGCCTTCCAATGCTGGGGGTGTGGGTTTGATTCCTGGTTGGGGAGTTAAGATCTCACATGCCTCGCGGCCAAAAAACCAAAACATAAAACAGAAGCAATAGTGTAACAAATTCAATAAAGATGTTAAAACTGGTCAACATCAGAAAAATCTTTAATAAAACAAACAAACAAACAAACAAAAACTAGGGGACCTCGTTTCACTTGTATTAACATGGGAAAGAGCTTCAAGACCTTCTCAGGAACCTGGTAAAGAAAGGAAGATTCAATGACAGAGGTTGTTTGTTTTGTTTTGTTTGATTTTTAAAAATTATTTGGTAAGAAGAATCTGGGATCTAGGTTGAAGAGTGGGCAGAAGCAGATTTGCTTAGATTTAAAAAAAAGCAGTTGCTAGGAATTTTTCTTTTTGGCTGTTTAAAATCTATAATATCACTTTGAATTTTGTTTGCATGTAATTGAGGAGTATAAAGAAGTGTAAAATGATCTTTGCCAATGTGGAATATGTATAGTAGAGAATTCTAGTAGAGAATACAATAGTAACACATAAAATATATAGCTCCCTGTAAAACGTATTGTATTATAAAAGACAACTGAATGATACTGAACATTTTTGCTGCAGTAGTTGAAAGGAAAAGAAAATACTTCAAACTGGTGAATCAAGAGAGCCTCCTAGAGGGTAGAGGAGATGCTGTTTGAAGTGGGATTTAAAAGGTGGGACTTGTTTCCTCCAACAGAGAGGACAGGAAAGATATAACCTAGTGATTGCTTGTAATAAATAAAGGGTAATAAGACTCATTTTGATGAATTGTCTTCCCAGTAAACTTGCAATTCCAGGTGTATATCATTGATACTTTAAGATTGTTTTAATTTCTGTATATATTTTAGAGTTGAAAACTGAATCTAAAACAGGTAAAGTCTATCAGATAGTTTTACTAATTGCTGCCAATCAATTCAATCATTAATTAAATTAATTAATTCAAACTAAAGTCTCTTGCCTTGATTAAAGAAATAAATGTAAATTCCAAAAAGAAATGTGAATTCTACATTCACTCTCAAATCAATTTGATTTATAAAAGTATTTTTTAAATGAACATGAGAACACGTCTTGTTCCAAAGTTGTTTATCAATGAACCATTGTAAAAAATTTGCCCTGCCCGCAGGGCCTGAAATGGTACTTTTTTTTCTTTTTAAAGACAATTTTTTAGAGCAGTTTTAAGTTCACAGCAAAATTGAGAGGGTGACAGATTTCCTACATATTCCCTGCCCCCCCACACAATCCTCCTCCATTATCAACATCCCCTATAAGAGCGATACATTTGGTGCAATTTATGAACTTACACTGACACATCATAATCACCCAAAGTCTATAGTTTACATTGTGGTTCACTCTTTGTGCTGTACATTCTCTGAGTATGGACATGTACCCATCATTACACTATCATACAAGGAGTTTCACTGCCTTAAAAATCTTTTGTGCTCTGCCTTTTTCATCCTTCCCCCTAGTCCAAGCTCCTGGCCAAAACTGATCTTATTACTGTCTCCACAGTTTTGCCTTTTCCAGAATGTCATTTAGTTAGAATCTTTTCATGGCTTGATAGCTTATTTATGTTTAGCATTGAATAATATTCCATTGTCCGGATGTACCAGAGTTTCTTTACCCATTCATTTACTGAAGAACATCTTGATCGCTTCCAGGTTTTGGCAATTATTAATAAAGCTGCTGTAAACATCCTTGTGCAGGTTTTACATGGACAGAAGTTTTCAACTCCTTTGGGTAAATATCAAGCAAGGAACACAACTGTTTGATCACATGGTAAAAGTACGTTTACTTTTATAGGAAAATGCCAAACTGTCTTCCAGAGTGGATGTACCATTTTGCGTTCCCACCAGCGATGATGAGAGTTCCTTTTGCTCCGCATTCTCGCAGCATTTGATGTCAGTGTTTTGGATTTTGGCCATTCTAATAGGTGTGTAGTGGTATCTCGTTGTTTTAACTTGCCTTTCCCTCACGACATATGATGTGGAGAATATTTTCATATGCTTATTTGCTATTTGTATATCTTCTTTGGTGAGGTCTCTGTTAAAGTCTTTAGATCATGTTTTAATCAGGTTTTTTGTTTTCTTATTGTTGAGTTTTAAGAGTTCTTTATATATTTTGGATAACAATCCTTTATCAGATGTTTCAGGGGCATCCTTTTTTAATTCTATGACCTGCTGGCAATAATTTTTATTAGTTCCCAGGAGGAAACCAACCCAAATAAATAAACCCTTATCTCTGCACCTACTTCCTGAGTCCTTTTATAACAAGAGGCTGTCATTGCAAATATTTCTTGTTTTGTGGTTTGTTAGTGAAATACCTTATATGGTACTTACAACCTCATCAAATACGTTTTTGCATAGCACAAAGTTAAGTTTTTGAAGGTAGATCCTCTTGTTTTAGATCTTATTATCTGTTCAACCTAAAGAATAATTGTAAAAACACAGGAACCACCCAATGCATTGTTTAAAGAAAAAGCAATGAATAATATAATGAAAAAAATAGTAGTTAAATATCTGGTTCAAACAGGCTAATCTTGCTTCCTATCTTGCTTTTGCAAATGATTCCCTTTTCTTGAAGACTGGGGGCCACTCTGGGAAACCAACTTCATTCCTGGGGCCATGTTAGTTATGGAAAGATTTCTTTGCTTACCTAGATTTCATATATTGCTGCCTGCCTTTTTTGTGCTTTTCTGTTAAGGCACTGTACTTACACTTCCCCTTTCTGTTCTTTACCTATACCCTAATTTTATCCTCAGGGTACTATAAATTATCCTTTCCAATTCTGTTTATATAGTTAAGAATAGCTTGTATTGAATAAAAGAACGAATCTATAAAAATGGAAGAATGAAGGTGAGTTATACCTGTGGAAACAAACTACACTATTCCTAAATATGACTTTTTGTAGTTACACTGATTTTATTTTACTTGAATATTTTAGGATATAGAAGTGTTAGTTCAATGTTCTTCCCTATGCCTTTCATCCCATGATGCTTTTAATTATTTTAAAGGAAATGAGAGTACCATCAAATATATATACATATATATGCATATGTACATATATATCTGAATGTACATGTATATACGCATACATGTATACATATATATATATATATATAATTTTTTTCAACAAGACTTGATATTGTGCTTGTGGTTTAACAGACTGCAGAATTTTCTTGTGGGAAAAGTGTAGTGGATATTTGCTTTTTATTGCCAACAGATCTCTAGTTTTCTTCTAGGTGACCACCCCTCTCTACTTGCAGCCACATGTTTACAAGAAGCTGTCTGCCAAGGCACATTTGCTTAAAACCATAAGTGCCATAAGTGTTATCATTATGTGTTATCAAATGACTGGCTTATTAAAAATACAAAAATTTGATAAATTGCAAATACAGATGTCATCTCTTTACTACTTCTTTACACAGTGTTTAGGAAATGTGGCCATCATAGTCTTTTAAACAGAGCTAATACAGCTGCACCAAAGACCCTCATAGTCAGTGTTTCTACCTTATTTTAGTTTTTAATTCTAAACACCCACACAAGCCCCCAAAGGAACGTTAAACTCAGGAAAAAAAGACAAAAGTATAGGATCAACAATGATGTTAGGTCTCTTGCTCCAACAAGGCCCAGGGCAACTGGTTGTCAAATTTGGACTGTTTGTTCTGGCAGAGAAAGAGAAACAAAAAGCAGAAGTTTGTGAGTATGCTTGCAGCTTGTTGAGCTTAGCCAAGCTCTGTCTGCTATCTTTTGGGCTGAGATCCTTGTAAATCTTACAACTGTTTCACTGCCTAGCTGAGCCATGTAGGAAGTACGCAGGGACTCTTATTTTAAAGCCCTCTGAGTTCCTAGCTACCTGTCACCTTTTTAACCTTCCTTTGAAATGAAAAATAGTTTGAGATGTTCCCCTAGACATAATACTGAAGAAGAAAAAGGCTGCAATAACAAAATTGTTTTAACAAAGGGCAAGGGCACAAGGTTGTCTCAGCCATTTGTGAACTATAGCTACAGAAGTTCGATATTATTACTTATAGGTTACAGGAGGCTGTGAGAAGCATTACATAATGACTAAAACCAGATTTGCAAACTTGGAACCAGTCCTAACGTTCCTCCAATTCACCTGTGAAACAAAAAATGGAAAAACATTTTGCTGATTATTTTTTTCTCCCACAATGGCCTTCTTTTATGCTAGAAGTTCCATCTCTATAAAAAGCCATTCTATTGAGTTAAAATGTTAGCTACCATTTATTGAGAACTTACTATACACCGGGCATTGTTATGGATCTTAAATGTTTAGTATGCATTCTGTGGTCAGTTATAAAGTATACTGTGAGCTGAGGAGAAATCCAGGAGTTTGGGAAGATCATGGCACCATTTGGTAGTGAAATTCAATAGAAAGGGGCTTTTTAAATGTAACCTTGGTTTGGAATTTTGTGTGCAAATTTTTGTGGCAGATAATGTTTTTAGACACTTATTAAGAATTCGACTTCTAGGGATTCCTGGTAACCTCCAATTTTTTGGCAACAACTAGGTAGCTGTGAGAGCTTTCGATTTGCCTGGGGATGAAGAAATATATCCAAGAACGAAAACATCATTGCTCAGCTTTGTATTTCAAATTAAGCTTCTCCTAAAACCCATAGGATAAGCAATAATCCTGAAAGCTGAGATTGTAATTGTAGAGTTGGTACTCTTAGAGAGAAAAATATATGTTGGGCTCCAAGGTACTAAGAACCTTAAAGAACCCAGAGTATAGAATTTAATTAATACCACAAATCAAATCAGATAAGGTGCTTTGACTAAAGAAAAATGTGACGATTTTTTCCACCTCCTGACTCTACGGTTTGAATTTTGAACCAGAGCTTAAAGAACTTCAAAACACTCCTGAGGATATGAATGTGGATTCTCTTTTGGTAAAGTTACCCATGGAAGGTACTTGGTTGAGGGAAGGGATGATTCAGTTCTCTGTGGTCACTGCCAAGCATCACGTACACCATTACTTGGGACTATGAAATAGTCAGGAAATCAGAACCTCTGGGAAAATGCTAGTTTTGATATTGTAGACCTCTAGCCCTTTCAGAGGAAAGCTACAGAGCTAGTTTTGGGGGGAACTAAAGAAAAGACTTTCACAGGGTTGCACACAATCCTTAGAGCAAGTCCTGTGAATTACATATTATTGTCTTTATCTATAATTGAAGGAATTGATATTTAAAGTGCTTAAATAACTTCCCCAAGGCTCCAGTCTGTGGCAGAAACAGGATTCAGATGAACCTGGATTTTTCTAATTCTTCAGCCCATGTTTTTGTCACCATGGAATACTAACTCTGCCACAACCTAATATGTGAAAAAGCTCCACACGTGAGTAGACAGTGAATGCCACCCATATTTCTGTACATTATGAAAGCCATTGACACAGTATTCTTATGTTCAGATATTGAACTCTGAGCAAATACCTCTTTTCATCTCCAAAACACAAAGTACTTTGGCTCCTTTTTTAAAGCAAAAACCTTGTCCATTTGAAGGGAAAAGGAGGGTTGTACTTCACGCTATATCTGGGGTGAAAAGCAGAAAGGTGGTCTCACATTAGTCTTTATATCAGGGTATACTGTAAGTAAAAAAACTCTGTTAAGTAAGAGCTCTTCCTGATAAATTAATGCTCTCTTCTGACATAGGGAAGGATTCCTGTTTAAACAAGTTTTGGAGTTTGTAAATGTGAGAATTACCTCTTCATTCAGTTGTGCCTCTCTAAAATTCGTTTGAATACGCATTTATTTAATAAAATATTTATCAAGTAGATATTATATTCTTGGCTTTGTAATATGCATTGGAAATAAAAAGCATAATAAGACACTCTTCTAGTCCATACAAAGATAATTACTGCCTGTGGAGACAAATAAGCTCATATCTCATGTCTAAGGATATGCTATTTAACTCATTTGTTTTGTACAATAACTACTTATTGCTGACATACTTTATATTAGACATTGGGCTAGGAGATGTGGTTCCCATGTAGGTAGAAATTCTGCTGGAAGTACTTTCAGAATTCTAGGCATTAGGAAAATTAAAGACACCTGAGAGAGTGTGATCTGAGGACTACAAAAGGGTTTAGCTAGACTAAAAAATAGAAACTTCATCTTCCAATTTTGAAATCTTGACTAACAAAAACTCTAGAAAAAAAAATTTGTTGTCCTTAATTTATCTTGATCAATTTTTGCAATGAAAATCAAAGCCATTTTAATTGCTTTTAAATATAAATCATAACTCGAATTCCTTTCTCTTCTTGACCTTCTATGATAATATCAGCTTCAGCAGTGATGAATATATTCTCGGTAGTTTTCATTGTCTCATATCAATATTTTATGTCCTAACTTGTCACCGTAGAATTCAAGTTGTGATATATTTCTTTCAAAAGTTTCAGTAGAATTTAATTTTGTACCATATAATTGAATACCTTCTTTCAACTGCAAATTAATAAAACTTATAAGATTTACCTTATAAAAAAAGAATAATGCTCATATCTAAAATTCAGAAAATGAAAAGTGGTTGAAAATATTCTACAATTTCCTGACATTTTGACTGGCTCATTTTCAAATTTCTTTCTTCCTGTTGTAATCTCAACATTTTCAAAGTTAATTTGTGGCACTATTTGCATAAGCCCACAATCTGCTAAAGTTTTTCTCTTTCTGAAGTTCAAAGAGTTTATACGTCAATTTCTATTCCCACAGTCATCAGGGAAACAATGTATCAGTGAATATGCTTTTCTAAACTTCTATCAATCTTAAACTGCATGAAATAAGCCTAGTCACCCTTAAACTCATGCTGTCAATCAGAAAATCAGAAAGCAGGATACAAATAACATATGCTCATAGCATTGTAGAATCCACATGTGGTTGACATGCTGAATGATTCATAAATACATATCGTTAAACCCCAGTAAAGAAGCAGAATTTGAATGAATAATAAGGCCAAAGTGAATCCTAAACATTCAACTTATTTCCAGAAATCAGAAAAGGGAAAATGAATTTTTCATTAAGGGAGACAGAATGAATAAAGTATAGGCAATTTGTTATAAATGGCTTTAGGGTAAGCTAGGTAAATTTTACATCAAAAATGAAATATAAATGCTGATTTCACATATATATGTATGTATATATTCATTTTTAAAGGGAAAAATGGATATAATCTATGAATCAAGACTGTCTTTATAAAAGCCTATTTTAAGAATCGGTTATCAGTTTTAACCTATTCATAGTTGGAAGGAAACCTTTTGTTTGAAGATTAGTTGTCAGTATACTGCATCTATCTTGTTTTCAAATGAATATTATGTGTTTAAATTATTTGCTTTGGTTGGCATTGATTTGGGCATTAACTTGTTGAACTGCTGTATTAGAGATTTATGACAAATTCTCACAGATCATTAGAAAATCAGAGTTTAGAAACAATTTCAGACATTGTCAATGTGGTTCTGATTCACCAGGGTTGGAGCGTTCCTACGGCTATCTGGCATTAAATTTTGCAGCTTTGATTAAAATTCAGTTATCTTTGGTGACTGAATTTTTTTTAATGATTTGATGTGTACACTTTGGGTGTTATTGTTATGTTAAATCTCTGGCAATTTACCAACAAAAAAGTATATCTTTATAAATAAAATCAAGAGATTATATGTCTTCTTTTTCTTTCCAAATCAACTTTTCAACTCTAATGCATTTCTTGTACTGTCAATCACAGCTGTTTTGGACTTCCTATAATTGGTGAAGTAATTCCTTTTCATGCTTTTAAATCATGTGTGCATTTTGTAGCTATTAATCAATTTCCTGCTGTGCCCTGAGTTAAATTAAATTATAACACTAATACCAGAACGGATCCCAATAACTATTTCTCTATACTTTAGTGAAGCAATCATTGATGTAGAAGCACGATTTTATTTTTTCTATATAAAATGTAGAGAACAACTGTTTTGCTAGAGCTGACAGATGGTATCTAATACTCTTTAGTGCTTACTGTTCTGCAACAGCAAAACTGGAATAATATATTATAAGCAATTAATGTGGTACAAGCGTTTAGTAACTCCAAACAGCAGCATTTGCTTTTTTCTTCTGCAGCTGCTGCCCTTGCTCTCTCATTTGATGAAAATGAATGTAGAGTGAATGTAAATACATTTCTGCTCTCTTCTCACTTTCATGGCTACATTGCTTTAGTCAAGCAGTTAATTTAAACCAGTACATCCAGAACTTCTAGGTAACAGCAAGGTGGATTTCATGCCTCAAAGTACCTCCAATTGGAACTATACCCAAAACTTTAACCAACAGACAGAACTTCACGATAACTAGATAGATAGAGGCTGGTTGCATTATGGGGAAAGATGATTATGCAGGGATCCAATGCATGTAGTTCCAAGTTGGTGGAAAGCTATTTAAGTTTTATTTTTTTATCAGAACATAGAATTAATAATGTTATGACTGGGTACATTTAAAAATTAAACTATGCTGAAGTTTAGCATAGCATGAAACATCAATCATAAAACATAAGCAGGAATGAATTTAAATATCTCAAAATGGAAAATGCATGTTCCATTTCACTCTTGGAGAGAATTTCAATATGACTTGCCCATGATTTCTTGCAATTAAATAGAACTTAGCCTTCCATTTTGCTTAAAAATGGGACCGTAAAATAAATGTAAATGAATTAATTGCCTAAAATGTTGCAGGTAAAGTATATAATAGAAAAAGTTTTACAAGAATTAAAATATAGTTTTTATTTTGAGGCTTTTGGAATGTTTTCTGCTAAATGCATTTTTATAGAGGTATAAAATTAGAGTTACTATGTAAGTGTTGCAATTTTATGTCTTACAGAGCTATGAAGAGACTTTTTTTTTTTTTTTTTTGGGCGGTCCGCGGGCCTCTCACTGTTGTGGCCTCTCCTGTTGTGGAGCACAGGCTCTGGACACGCAGGCTCAGCGGCCATGGCTCGCGGGCCCAGCCGTTCCGTGGCATGTGGGATCCTCCTGGACCGGGGCACGAACCTGTGTCTCCTGCATTGGCAGGCGAACCCTCAACCACTGTGCCATCAGGGAAGCCGGAAGAGACATTTTTTAAAGATGTTTATGGCAAGCACACCATAAAACAAAAGTTATCTTAAAATAGAGAGTAGGAACTGAATGAAAAAATAAAGATTAGAGGATAAATGTAGATGTAAAAGCTATAATAAATGCCAATCTTCGAAAATATCAAATGAAACAGCACAATTAAAGATGCTAAAGAAAATATAATGAGTTAAGGAAATATTTTCTACCTTTTTCTCTATAATTCTTTGGCTGAAGGAGACTTGGTATGTTTTTAATTTATTTTTTTAGTGATGAAAATCTTCCTTCTCTTACCAGTTATACATAATATCATATGATTTTTTCTTTTTAAAAAAATTCTGCTATTTTACCCCATAATAATTGAAACAAAATATGTGAAAGTAGGAAAGCAGTGCTTCAGACCTCATTTAAGTACAATTCTTTGTGCTCATGAACTATTTCTAGGGGAGGAGAGAGGACTGTTAAGGAAGACAGATATCCTACAGGAATGTCAATCACATTTAATAGGCAGTAGTGGAAGGTAATCTTCTTCTCACCATCAGTCTCTAGCAGACTAGTAGACAGAACTCATTACTGTGCAAATGAACCTGCCAGATGCTTCAGCCATTTTCCTCACTAGAGGTCACAGAGAGTTGACACCAGTTAAAGCTGGTTAAATGTGGCCAGGGAAGGAACATGGAGACAGAGCAGCTCCATAAGTGGAAATAAACAGTATCATATTGACAACAACCTTAAGGAAGTTTAAAAAGTCCTTGTGGAATTGTGGAGGGAAAAAAAAAGATTGCATCAAAGTGGTTCATGTGTTTAAAATTAGTTCCTCCCATCGTTTAATATATATGAAAAATGGCATTTAGGTTTTCCAGTATTATGGTAACAAAATGCCAGTTCAGCAGCTTTTAGCCTATAAAGAACTATAGATTTTTAAAAGGTTCATCTCACTTTCAGTGGGCTACAGCTTCTCACCGGGTCAATCTTCTGACTTCAAAATACTCAGTGCCATCTTCTCACTAATGGTGGTAATACTGACTATTATTGTTAGCTCCATTGACTGTTAGTTACTCTCTTTGAAGAGCTCTGCTAAACATCATCTTGTTTAATTTTCAAAGCCACTCAATGAGATAGGCATCATTTTCTTTGCTTTATAAAGGAGGAAGCTGGAGCTACAACAAGTTGGAATTTGCATCAAGTAATGAGTTTAAAAGCAGAAGAGTTCTAATCTAGACTCAGGTGTCTCCAAAATCCAACCTACTAGAGTCTCATTAGTATTTTCTTTAGCTTTTTCACTTTATTATATTTCTCTTCAATAATGTGTTTATGTAGGTATAATGAGACCATACATACTTAAATATGTAGTATTGTAAAATGTCCCTCCTTAGAAAGCCAGTTGTAATTTTATAAAAATAATTATAGGTGATTGTTGAATATATACTTCATAGATGAATAATTCCAGGGTAATAGCTTAATATTCAATTTAAGGAAAGGAAAATGAAGGTAAATTTTAGGGACTTTCCTGGCGGTCCAGTGGTTAAGACTCTGCACTTCCACTGCAGGGGGCACAGGTTGATCCCTGGTCAGGGAACTAAGATCCCACATGCCGTGTGGTGGGGCCGAAAAGAGAAAAAGGTAAACTGTAATACTACTCTCAATAGTGGGTAATGTGTATTAAATACATTTTTTAGGTACTCTCTTCAGTAGTTTTCTATTTGTATTAGGGTTAATTCTTGTAATAGTTATATAAGATAGATACAATTTTTTCACATTAGATGGATCAGATAATTAAGATTTAGGAGTTAATTTATTTGCTCAAATCTAGAAGGTGAGTAAAATATAGAGATTCAAATCTCTTTGAATGTCTAATTCTGAGCCACTCCTGTAGACAGTCTTCCAAATATGCTCTAGGTATAGCACCTACGGCATAAACAAGTATTGTATTAAGATTAAGATTAGGTAAATAAAAAGACTATACAGTTTTTCCACGTTTCATTATGCATTCTAAAATATCTCTAATAACAAGTGATCTAGACTAGAACTCACTCAAGCGAACTTTGAAAATCACTGTCATGAGAGAACAATGTTATGAAGACTAAAATTATGATGAAGAATAACCAGGAGTTCCTTTTATTTCTCCAGTATCCTCTCTGTTGGTTCTCAATTCAGGCTCATTTCCATGTAACCCTTTTCCCCAAATCACACACTTTCTGGCAAAATGGTCAATTACATTCATAGTATTTGAATGTCCCTGGTTTTCTTCTCTCTTATACTCCATGTTCACAGGACAGAGAAGCTGAAATGAAGTTAATAATGTCTCTGATTTCCTGCTTTAACAAAAAAACATTTAAAAAATATTTTTGATTATTTCATTTAAAATAGGAAAATATTTATATAAGAGTTAGTCTGTTTAAAACTTCTTAATCATATCCATTGTACAATAAATTCAATAACTATAACTACCTGATAGTGACAAATATTCTGTGTGCAATATTACCTTAACTGTCAAATCTACGCATGTAACTGAACGTTGGACTGATATCTTTTTTAAAAAGAGAAAAATCATAAAATTAACTAACAATCTCTATCTGATATATTTTCCTAGTGGACTTTCCAGTGTTTCTCTAGCCATGGTTCCAAAGTTAACCTTTCAAAGATGAAAGAGCTGAAAATAAACAAATCAATGTGAGAGGAAAACCGGAAAGATTTTATCTGCGGAAGGCAGAGGAAGAAAGAGACTGAGACAGATAGAGGGAAAGATCAGAGATACATTAATCTTAAATATTCTAGCCCAGAAGGGAACACTGGAAATTGAGAACTAGTGATGGGTAAGCCTTTCAAGGTTTAAAGATGGGGTCCAGATAAGAAACTCAACATTCTTGTGATTATCCTAACCTTTCTCATAGAGGTTGAAATCAGATTGGAAATATGAGAACAAGCTTTCTTGTAATATATTGCTCCTTCCAGAATCAGTCCAGCTGGAAATGCATAAAAGCATGAAAATGAAAAAGAAAACAAATAGAAACAAGCTAACCAAATCTTGAACCATAGGAAAGATTCATTTGGGTTTGTGTAGGCATAGATCATTTTTTTTTTCATCTGTACTGATTGTTCCCTTGTTTCTAATAAGAGCACTTTGTTGTTTTTTGTAAATGAGGCCTCATAGAAATAGTTCATCATGTCTTCACAAAGATCTGGGATTATTATTTTTTCCCTGAGAAAGAGTTCAAAACATCATGACAAAAGTGTTGAAGAAAAGGACATGGTTTTGGATTAGGGTAAAATGGTTGAAAGTAATTAATGAGAATATTCTTGCAAATGGTGCTGATAGCAAAATGGATGAATTATGCTATATTATAACAGACTCAGGAAACCTTTGAAGGCCAGAAGTCTGACAGAATGATATAAAGGGATCAATGTACAAATTGCAGTATTACTGCTCTGATTCCATTTTTCTAAAGAGAAATATTATAATTACAGAGCCAATTATCTCAATCTGTAACAATGTGCTGAATAAGTGTCTACATAGTCATATCTAAACTTATTTTATGGTTCAGGGAACAAAACTACAGGTTAGGGAAGCGAAATTCCTGAGTATTTTAATTTGATTTGAAGAACAGCAGTTTTAGGCTGTGTTAAGAGAAAAGGAAGAACTTTACATTTGGCAAGAATCTCTCTCAATTTTAAAAGACAAAACAAAAACCAAACTGTTTTCTCAAAGTCCAAATTTTACACATAACACACACACACACACACACACACATTTTGTCCTTACAAAGTAAAAGCCAACTCAACCATGCTTCAACGATGGAAAAGATCAATAGATTTATGCAACTGAAAAGCTCAGAAATGATCGAAGCAGGACTCCAGCTCCATTTTTCGTGACACTTTTAGCAATGCCCTCTTCCCTAGGTTGCTATATCTTACATAGTGTAAAGAATGGCTGCCGTTAACACCAAAGCTACAAGTTCTCTGATTCACATTAATAATGAAGGAGAGCATCGACTCTAATCGCTATCACATAACCCCTGAATTTGGCCAGGGAATGCCAGCTCTTATTTACTGAGACTACTGATTTCTAAACCAAACTTTAAGCAAAGGGACAAAATTATGTTGACTGGATGATGTCACTGGGGGCCTATCCATGGAGCTTGGTGTGAGTTTAATACTATCAAAATCATAAAGATGAATAAAATTGGAGGAGGCCTGGTTTTGCAAAGGAAAATCTGGATGGATTAGAAAAAAGGGATAGTTAGTGAATAGAAGAGCAATAACTACTCAATACAGTAATAAAGATAATGGATATAGAGATAAAATACCATATATAAGAAAAACGATAAAAATGGGACTGTACATAATAAAGCTAATTTATTTCTATTTATAATCATTATTGAGTGAATCATTCTAAATTCAAATTTGATGTCTTACAAAAGTACTTTATTCTTAAAAAAGTAACAAATCTGTGTACTCTTTGCATGATAGGAGGTTAATATATCCGAGTTTAGCTATATATATATAACATATATATATGTTAAGCACCTCTTAACAATCTGCCCTCATTCCTACCTTTCAGCCCCTATTGCTCAAATCAAATTCCAAACAACTTCTTCAACCAAAGCACAATGGGAAAAACAGAATAGGTAATTAAAGAGATAATTTTACTTCAAAAATAATAATTTGTATCTTTACTTAAAATATTCAGTTTAGTTGTTTTTCTTGCACTTATTCAGTATAAATGTTATTTGATGTTATTCTATAGGTACTAAACATTAAAAATATTTCTATATTTTCACAAAAATAACCAAATTACAACTAAATTTGAACTCCTATTTCTACAAAGTTGTAATTTTTTGGTAATTTTTATCTTCTGTATGTCTATAGCTCTTTTTCTTTTCTCTCAATTTCTTTTACATTTATTCATTCATGTATTTATTAACAACTTATTTTTTAACTTTTTATTTTATATTGGAGTATAGTTGATTAACAAGGTTGTGATAGTTTCAGGTGTGTAGCAAAGTGATTCAGTTATACACTGAATCTATTCTTTTTAGATACACTGTATCTACTCTTTTTCAAATTTTTTTCCCATTTAGGTTGTTACGTAATATTGAGAAGGGTTTCCTGTGCTATACAGTAGGTCCTTGTTGGTTATCTATTTTAAATATAGCAGTGTGTACATGTCAGTCCCAAACTCCCTAACTATCCCTCCCCCACCCTTCCCCCCAGTAACCATAAGTTCATTCTCTAAGTCTGCCTGTTTCTGTTTTGTAAATACGTTCATTTGCATCAATTCTTTTCAGATTCCGCTTATAAGCAATATCATATGATATTTCTATTTCTTTGTCTGATTTACTTCACTGAGTATGACAATCTCTAGGTCTGTCCATGTTGCTGCAAATGGCATTATTTCATTCTTTTTAATGGATGAGTAATATTCCATTGTATATATGTGCCACATCTTCTTTATCCATTCCTCTGTTGATGGATATTTAGGTTGCTTCCATGTCTTGGAAGATGTCTATTCCATGTCTATTGTAAGCAGTGCTGCAATGAACATTGGAGTGCATGTATCCTTCTGGACCATGTTTTTCTCCAGGTATATGCCCAGGAGTGGGATTGCAGGATCATATGGTACCTCTATTTTAGTTTTTTAAGGAACTTCCATACTGTTCTCCATAGTGGCTGTACAAATTTACATTCCCATCAACTGTGTAGGAGGGTTCCCTTCTCTCTACATCCTCTCCAGCATTTATTGTTTGTGGATTTTTTCAATGATAGCCATTTAGACTGGTGTGAGGTGCTATCTCATTGTAGCTTTGATTTGCATTTCTCTAATAATTGCAATGTTGAACATCTTTTCATGTGCCTCTTGGCCATCTGTATGTCTTATCTGGATAAATGTCTATTTAGGTGTTCTGCCCATTTCTTTTTTTTTTTTTTTTTTTTTTTTTTTTGCAGTACGCGGGCCTCTCACTGTTGTGGGCTCTCCTGTTGCGGAGCACAGGCTCCAGATGCGCAGGCTCAGTGGCCATGGCTCACGGGCCCAGCCGCTCTGCGGCATGTGGGATCCTCCTGGACCGGGGCACGAACCCGTGTCCCCTGCATTGGCAGGCAGACTCCCAACCACTGCACCACCAGGGAAGCCCGTTCTGCCCATTTCTTGATTGGGTTGTTTATTTTGGTGATATTAAGCTACATGAGCTGTTTGTAAATTTTGGACACTACTCCCTTGTTGGTCACATCATTTGCAAATATTTTCTCCTAATCTGTGGGTTGCCTTCTCGTTTTGTTTATGGTTTCCTTTGCTGTGCAAAAGTTTTTAAGTTTAATTAGGTCCCATTTGTTTATTTTTATTTCCATGACTCTGGGAGACAGATTGAAAAAAATATTGCTGCGATTTATGTCAGAGAGTGTTCTGCCTGTATTTTCCTCTAAGAGTTTTATAGTGCCTGATCTCACATTTAGGTCTTTAATCCATTTTTAGCTTATTTTTGTGTATGGTGTTAAAGAATGTTCTAATTTCATTTTTTACATGTAGCTGTCCAGTTTTCCCAGCACCATTTGTTGAAGAGACTGTCTTTCCTCCATTGTATAGTCTTGCCTCCTTTGTTGTAGATTAATTGACTATAGGTGCGTGGGCTTATTTCTGGGCTTTCTAACCTGTTCCATTGATCTATATTTACGTTTTTGTGCCAGTACTATTTTTTTTTTTTGCAGTATGCGGGCCTCTCACTGTTGTGGCCTCTCCCGTTGCGGAGCACAGGCTCCAGACGTGCAGACTCAGTGGCCATGGCTCACGGGCCCAGCCGCTCCGTGGCATGTGGGATCTTCCCGGACTGGGGCATGAACCCGTGTCCCCTGCATCGACAGATGGACTCTCAACCACTGCGCCACCTGGGAAGCCCGCCAGTACTATTTTTGATGACTACAGCTTTGTAGTATAATCTGAAGTCAGGGAGCCTGATTTGTCCAACTCCATTTTTCTTTCTCAAGATTGCTTTGGCTATTCAGGGTCTTTTGTGTCTCCATACAAATTCTGAGATTTTTTATTCTAGTTCTGTGAAAAATGCCATTGGTAGTATGACAGGGATTGCATTAAATCTGCAGATTGCCTTGGGTAGTATAGTTATTTTGACAAGATTGATTCTTCCAATCCATGAACATGGTATAGCTTTCCAGCTGTTTGTGTCATCTTAAATTTCTGCCATCAGCATCTTATAGTTTTTGGAGTGCATGTCTTTCGTCTCCTTAGGTAGATTTATACCTAGGTATTTTATTCTTTTTGATGCAGTGGTAAATGGGGTTGTTTCTTGAATTTCCCTTTCTGATCTTTTGTTTTTAGTGTATAGAGATGCAACAGATTTCTGTGTATTAATTTTGTAACTTGCAACTTTACCAAGTTCATTGATGAGCTCTAGTAGTTTTCTGGTAGCGTCTTTAGGATTTTCTGTGTATAGTAACATGTCATTTGCAAACAGGGACAGTTTTACTTCTTCTTTTCCAATTTGGATTCTTTCTATTTCTTTTTCTTCTCTGATTGCCATAACTAGGACTTCCAAAACTATGTTGAATAAAAGTGGCGAGAGTGGATGTCCTTGTCTTGTTCCTGATCTTAGAGGAAATGATTTCGGCTTTTCACCATTGAGTGTGATGTTAGCTGTAGGTTTGTCGTATATGGCCTTTATTATGTTGAGGTATGTTTCCACTATGCCCACTTTCTGGAGAGTTTTTATCATAAATCGGTGAATTTTGTCAAAAGCTTTTTCTGCATCTATTGAGATGATCCTATGGTTTTTATTCTTTAGTTTGTTGAAAAATAAAGACTTTTCTTTGAAAAAATAAACAAAATTGATAAATCTATAGCCAGATTCATCAAGAAAAAGAGGGAGAGGTCTTAAACCAATAAAATTAGAAATGAAAAAGAAGTTACAACTGACACCACAGGAATACAAAGGATCATAAGAGACTACTACAAACAGCTGTATGCCAATAAAATGGACAACTTGGAAGAAATGGACAAATTCTTGGGAGATTACAATCTCCCAAGACTGAACAAGGAAGAAACAGAAAACATAAACAGACCAATCACAAGCACTGAAATTGAAACTATGATTTAAAAACTACCAAAAAACAAAAGTCTAGGACCTGATGGCTTCACAAGCGAATTCTATCAAACATTTAGAGAACAGCTAACACCTATCCTTCTGAAACTGTTCCAAAAAAATTGCAGAGGAAGGGAAACTTCCAAACATGTTCTATGAGGCCACCGTCACCCTGATATCAAAACCAGACGCAGATTAAAAAAAAAGGAAATTAGAGGCCAATATCACTGATGATGATAGACGAGAAAATCCTCAACAAAATACTAGCAGTCCGAATCTAACAATACATTAAAAGGATCATACACCATGATCAAGTGGGATTTATCCCTGAGATGTCTGGATTTTTCAATATCCAGAAATCAATCAGTGTGACACACCACATCAACAAATTATTAACAACTATTTACAAGTACTTATTATGTACTAGATATTCATTTTTCTATTATTGGAATACAATGAAAAAACTAAATAAATGAAATCTCTAGCCTCACTGAATTTATAGACTAGCGGAGGGCAGTGAATGATAAATAGAATATAGTATCTCTGATGATAATACAAATTATTGAGAAAAGAAATAAGACAAACAAGAGAAACAGGGAGGATAAGGAGGGATGGCTTCAAAGGTAAGTACAGTCAGCAAGATAGAGCTTAAGGAAGGAAATAATGAACACCTATATTGAAGGTATTTATGTGGATATCTGGTGAAAATGGATTCCAGACAAAGAAAAGGCAGGTGTAAAGTCCTGAGGCAGAACATGGCTATAATTTTTCAGGGACAACAAACAATAGTGTTGTTGGCAGAGGGGGAGTTGGGCAGAGGGAGATTAAGTTAGAGGGAGAGTTAGTGGGAAATTTAGGTCAGAGAGGAAGCAGGAAGCTAGACTGTCTCTCTCACACTCTCTCCTTCTCTCTTAGTTATGAATATGAAAGCATTATCTGATGACTCATTCCATGACTCATTGTCTAATCATTGTCTTTATTAACACTATTTTGACTTACTCTTTGAGTTGTAAATTTATTATTATTTTTTTAAATTTGCGGTTATTCTGTTGTCCTTTTTCTAGATCTTTGGGAGAATAAATGACTTTATTTTCAATTTTCCTATTTGATGATAATGAGATTAAAGATATCTATTCCTTTGAGTTATCACTTTAGCTCAACCTCCAAGCTTTTGATGCACTGAGCTCTCTATGTTATGTATTTATGATTAGGTTTTAATTCCCAATTCAATACTCTTTTTAATCCATCTGAATAGTGTTTTATTATAGGGCTTATGAATTTCCAGATCTATAAATATTTTAGGTACTTTTGTTATTATACCTCATTTTATTCCATTGTACTCAGACAAAATGATCTGTATTATTTCTGCATTTTGGTACATTTTATTATTGACTTTGTGTTCATTTTTTTGTGGATACTACATATGGGTTTGAAAGCAATGTATATTCTTGCTCTTGGAGATTAAAAATTTAATTATATCTGTACCAGGCAGAATAATGACCCTCAAAATATGTCCACATACTAATCCCTGGAACCTGTGAATATGTTATTTTACATGATAAAAGACAATTTGCAGACGTATCTAAGATTGAAGACCATGAAGTGGGATGATTATTCTAAACTATCTGGGTGGGCGTAATCTAAACATCTGAGTCCTTCAATGCAGAGAAATTTTCCCAGCTGTGGTCAGAGAGAGAAAGATGTGAGAATTGAAGAAGAGTTTTAAAGATATGTGACTTTGCTGGCTTTGAAGATGGTGGAAGTGAGCTATGAACAGCCTCTAAGAAGCTAGAAAAGTCAAGGTAACAGATTCTTCCCTAGAGCCTAAAGCAAGTAATGCAGGCTCACTGACACTTTGATTTTAGCTCAGTGAGAACTGCGCCAAACTTCTGATTTACAGAACTGTAAGATAATCCATTTGTATCGTTCAAAGCACTAAGTTTGTGATAATTTTTTACAGCAGCAATAGAAAACTCATACAATATCTACTAGATAAAGCTGTTGATTCAGTTATTTACCTCTTTTACATTATTTTTATTATTTTTGCCCTGGCTTGTCAATTTCTAAAGCTGATTTGATATCACTGTTTTTTTTGTTATATTTTTCTTCTATTTTCATCATTTTCCCTTTGCATATATATCAAAGCTATATTGTTAATTGAATATCAGTTTAGAGCTGATGTATTTTCTTAATATCCCCCACAATAAGAAACAAATATTTAAAAATGGAAGAATGTTTTCTATTCTTAACACTATTATATTAATATAAATACAATATCTATGCAATAACTATGTCTATACAAGAAAAAGCTAAATTATGACTTAATTTTCCTTTCGTATTTGTGATTAGTTTAGGAAGTCTGGCCATTCCTATGGGGTAACCAAAAATTGCCAGAAGAGATCTGTTAACATGATGAAATTATTGGTTAGTGATTATTTAAAAAAAAAAACTTCAGTAATTGGTTTTATTGAGCCTACAGAAAAGACAAAGAAGCTTTAATAAAGATCTTCAAATAAGAAGTAATGCAAGACAATCAATGAATCATCCCTTTTCTCTAAGAAAAACTATGTATATTAGAGCAGAGCTTAACTTATCCCAGACCAAACAAAGAGAAATATCTAACTTTGGAATTTTAAGGATTTCAGATGCAATTTACACTTATTCTACTGAGATACTTAAAAATCAATGTGAAAAATCTGGTTGTCTGAAAGTTTGCTTATAAGATCCTACCTTTAGAAGAAACTACAGTGTCCTATGAATAATATCCTATCCATCTTGCTACTATCAGTGCCCTTCAGCCAAAACCACCAGGAACACACCTGTAGTTAAATCAGTTGGGTTTATCACTGGTTGCAGCGAGAGAGAACACTCACGGTGGGAACCATGGTGCAGCTCAGTAAAAGGGTGTTAGAAAGAACTTGTACAATTTGAGCAGCAGCTGAGTAATTAGGTGAAAGCAGCAAGGAGGTATGCTCTCAACTGGGTATTGTGAGACAGCAGAGACGATTTTGTGATTAGGCATATCAATAAATCTTACCGCTAGGGAGCACAGACTAGAGTAAGGATGAAGATATAATAGGTAAAGAAGTAGCAGTCGCTCATTTAGTAGTAGAGAGGGAGATGTTTGATATTTTGTGGGTTGCTCAGTGACCTAATCTGAAATGGATGTTTTATGAGATTGTTTATGTCCAACGGGAGCACAACATGACTTAGCTTTAAGCATCAGAAAAATGTGTAATAACATGAAGACTTAGCTGTGAGTGTCAGATTTGTTGCCTAATATCCAATCTAGGGCTGCTTTTTCCTCCCTTCATATTTAGCATTAAAAAAAGAGGGAAGATGGTTTTTCTTTGGTTTTAACAAAATCTCTTTTTAGAAAGACAGTGTGATATTGGGTAGTTTTGCACATTTTAAAGAAAATTTAATAATTGCTACATTTTTATTAGCTAAATAGAGTAATATATTTTTCTGAATCCAATTAAAAAAATTTCTCCATTTGAAATTTACAAAAAAAAAATAGTTTTTCTTCCCTTGTATGAACTGTGTGGTTTCATGAAAATTGTTTTCCAATAGTTCTTCCATTACATACTATTTCATAAGTACCTAGAGAATTTACCCTGAAGACTCATCAGGAAATTGGGCCAACCTCCTTAAACTGATTTGTTGGTGCATTACATTGCATGAGTAGGATTTATAGCTGGATGAAACAGAGCATGAAAAAAGGTAAAGATTCACTGGAATCAAATAAGAGCAAAAAAGTTAGTACTTTAGCACATTCCTTAAGGAAATTATTATCAACTCTGACTTTGGGGAACCATTATGAAAACTATAAGGAATATCAAATGGATTTGATTTTAAAAACAACTCATCTTTGATTTCACAATATAGAGAATAGTTATAAAAGGTTTTGTTCCTTCAATCCATATTAGGATAAGGCAGGGTAAGAAATTTTGCTTCGCTAGCAAAACGTGAAGCCAAAGTAATTCAATATAATTACCTTGTGATATATTTTATGTGTGCTTTTACTTAAGCAATGCTTCAGAAAAGTTGATTCCATGAGGCAACTGAGTCCAGCCATTTTCAATAGAATAATCAGGTTTTCATTGCCTTTTTTTGAGACTAGAATTACAATCTTAATTTACAACAAAGATTTATTATTTAAATTTATTATTTAAATTACTAAAATGCTACCTGCAACTGGGCTAAGTGAAGTTATACCCAAATCCCTCTACTTCTACCTCACAAAACAATCTCTCTCTTTAAATCTGCATATATACAATAAAATAACCCTGGCACCTCAGATTAATGAGAAATAACTTTCAATAAAATTTTTTGAACTTCTGAATCTCAGATAAATTTCATTTTAGACAAAATTATTATTTTCATGTTGTGTGGGATATAGTGTCAGTTATAGTGACTGAATTAGTTTGTAAGATTTTGGCAATTTTTCGTCAAAATTAAAAGAATACACTGTAGTATTTAAACCGAAGAATTCATGATTTGCAAGGAATAATATGATTTCCACTTTAGCAGATGCCAAATTTATCAAAATTTATTTTTATTATTTAAATATGCTTCATAAGAAAGAATTATATCTATTTTCAAAACTGGACAAATATTTTCCAGTACATAGTCCTTAAAACTCTTCCTGTTGTCATAGCCTATTTCATCACAGACACTTCCTTCAGAGCAGCACTAAATGGCCTGCACTTTTTTTGAGGCTTGAAGTGTCCGACTGAGGTACTAAGCTGGCCACTTAATTCTGAAGTTTGCTTTCAGTTGGACTGTTCCCTTCCATAAGTTGTTACCATTACCGTCCTCTGAATGATTCTAGGGGTGGAGTTATTCAAGTAGAACAAAACAAAACAAAACAAACAATACTTTCCCAGGGTGGGTTCTCCAGAGAGTTTACTCTGAGATGTTGATTAGTGTAAAGGAGGTTTATTAAAGAGCTTGCAAGATCAACACCTGTTGAAAGAAGTGATGAAGCAAGAATGGACAGAGGGAGAAGATGAACTTCGATGAGGTCTCATTGGAGGCGGGGGCTGAGGTATTTCTTCAGAATTTTCCCCAGGAGGGTGAGGGGACTTGGCTTTGATAACCCTCATATTGAATAGGCATCTTCTGGAGTTGTCCTTATATGGGAATGTGACCTTGTGAAAGGTCACACTCCTGAGCTGAGGCGATGTGCAAAGCTGGCAGTCCTTACTTCTGGAAGGCAGTTATGGGTGGTCCATCACAGGTATACCCGAACACTAGGCATCTATCTTTCACACTTGGTTCTGCAGATGTAAAAAGTCCTTTTGCCTCTGATCAGAATTACTTCACTAAAAACAAAAAATATGCTATGTACCTTTAAAAAAACTAATTAGTTTTCAAACTTTATTTTGTAATAAATATGAACACCTCTGTTTTACTGACTTCCTGCTAGAGGGGTTTGGTGTGTATGTGTTTGTCTTTTCTGCATATGGTTGCATAGTTACTACATTAAAACACAGCATACATAAATATATAAATAAACCAGGTATTTGTGTATCCAAGTCATTCCATTTTCCCAATATATCAAACTGCATAGAATTTATGTGCTCAGGATTGTAGAAGACTCTAGGTTAAAAAAAATTAAAAAACAAAGCTAAAGTTAAGATACTGTTTAAAAACAGTTAAAAAGCAGAAAGTTAAAAAACATTTTTTGTGGGTGATGAAAAAAACCTTGGTAATCATCATGGAACACATAAGAAGCATTACTGGAAAATATGGAAAACGCTGAGGTCTAAATTATGCAACTAAAGTTACTGGGAATTGCTAAATATTTCAAGATTGTATAATGAAAAAATATTTCCATTAATATATTAAAAACCCCAAGCTGGGGAATTCCCTGGCAGTCCAGTGGTTAGGACTCAGTGCTTTCACTGCTGTGGTCCTGAGTTCCATCCCTGGTTGGGGAACCAAGATCCCCAGAAGCGGCATGGCATGGCCAAAAAAACAAAAAGAAAAACCAAATCCCAAGCTGTATACGGCATACCATGTAATAACTGGGTATTTTATTGATGTCAAAAACAGGTAGAAATTAGACTTTTAAACAGTGTCTTAGAAAAATTTTTAATAATTTTTATATGAAAATAATAATTTCTACCATTTCCATGAACAAGAATGATTTTTCTCACTTGTTAAACAAGGGTATTAGAAATTGTCCCGTTGCGTTATTATGAGATTTAATTATATAATTCATGGAAAGTGCTGAACACCGTGCCTGATACATTGTAACTATTCAATAAGTGTTAATGCTTATTTTTATTGTTGTTGTTCATGTGAAACTTTTATCACAGCATTATAAAAATAGTAAATATGAATCAAGGCATTCTATGACCTATTTGACAATGACTTTTAAAGTTCACATCCTCCAATGCTGAAGTGTTAGTCCGAAAACAAATTTTAAAATCTTGTATTTACTTATATTTGAGTATGGAAAAATTTCACCAAATGCGAACTTTAGCTATTAATATTCACTAAGCATATTCTAGATATAATATTTGCAATGTTCTCTGATGTAACCAGATTTATGCTTTTTATGGTCATACTGTTTTGTGAAGATTATTTATTGAAATAACCAAGAACTTTGCTAATAAAATTATAGTTCATATAAATACATTTTAGAAAATGAGTGCATTATTTCCTATGAGTATTTGACTGGAAAAAATATTGAGCACACCCCTACTTTATAGCCATTTCTTCTAGGAATGAGGAGTAAGAACAAAATCTAAGTTAAAAAATTAATTTTACAATGAAAAATGGCTGTTTGAGTTGGAGTGAATATAATTTTTAATTATACACCTCAGAATCAGGAATTATAAAACATCTCCATTGGCCCTCTAAATGCAGATGTAAATTGTAAACTCTTTGTTTACAACCTCTTTCTCTTAATAGGTGTCAGACATGTTGTGCCCTTAGCTTCCTTATAGAAATCCTTTCTCTAGAAAATGTTTATGCTCATTTTTAATATTCTTGTATTAGGCTTTATGTTACTGATTGCTTAATTCAAGTAAGGATCACTCTGCAGATTAGACATCCAAAGGAAAATGTGTGGAGTCATCACTGCCAGAAAGCCATTAACCAAAGTTTACTTGGAACCTAAGTAAGTCAGTCTGGGCCGGGCAACAATACAAGTAAATGTAGAAAGATTATTTCGTAATAAGACTGAAATATAGTTAGATGCTCAAGATATTTTCTTAAGTAAATAAGAAGTTCAAATTCTAACCAGAAGTTCATGAGATAGGACTGAGGGGGCAGTGGAACAAAGTGTTTGTTACTCATTTCTAGAATATAAACATTTTGGTGAGGTTTATATATAGGTTTATATTCCAGGAAAGGAGGGAATGACTTGTTAGGTTTCATTTTATTTGGGTAGACAGTGAATGTTCAGTCAGAGAAGGGAGCTCTGACCTTCAAAATCTCTTTGTAAAAAAAAAAAAAAAGTCATTGTAAGTTGTCAAGGAAATTCTAATCCTTTATGATGTGGAAAATAAGATAACGAAGATCTGTTAAGAACAGAACTTCTATTTATTTGATCATGTGTAGGGTCATTTATGTCAATGTGAATAACTTACCAGTGTATTATAGTCTGCTCTATTACTTGCATTGTTTATTGCATTGTTATATTCCATCATTCTAGTTTGAACTTACACCTAATTAGAGGATTTTGCATTCCCTCTCAAAATCATCAAATATCCTCATATAGAATATGAAATAGCTTGATTGAAAATAGTTTTGTGTGAAATCGGTGGCTTTGAAAATACTAGATAATTGTGGCTACATGAGTTGTTCTTCCTGAAGTCTGTTATTTTTCCAATTGATTTATCTTAAAAACATTATTTCTGTGAAACATCTACATCAGTAATAGCGGGCACCGAACTGACAATGGAACAGATATGATGTAATTTATATATGTTTGAACTGGTCTCTACAGTGGGAGTGGGGAAGGGAGAGTGAAGGTATTTGTTGAATAGAAAGCCAGAGAGAAGATGGACATTCACGAAAGAAAAGAACTAGAACAAAGATATCCTGCTAAAAGTTTTGTCCTTAGTCCTTCATTTTTATTTCTCCGTAGCTCCCAAGATACAGGATTCTCCCGTACACATTGTCTTCTCCCAAAGGTGTATGCTTTACTTCCAAAGATGTACTACTTCACATTTGGTCTTAGATCATATTATTGTACATTAGTAATGTACAGGAAACTGTACATAGAATATAAATAATTTCCAATGTCCTGAGATTAGGATAGATTAGCTGCTATAAGGACCATAAACAAAACACTGTCCTTTGGGAACTAGAAAAATTTGACCTTAGTAAATTATAATTTTCTGTGGCTACTATTCCTTTTCTTTACTTGTTGCTTTTGTTTACATTTCTTTGAACAATAAACTTAAAATCAGGCTTTAGTCTTTTTATCATGTATGATTCCTAATTCCCCAAATCCCAGTAACCCTTGGTCAGGAAGTGTACTTAAGGGTGACAATTTTAATATTTAATTTAATTCTGCTGGCTAGAACAACCTCTTGCTTTTGTGAAATGCTTCTGTGTAAGAGAGACTTTGGTCATGTGCCAGTTATTCTGTTCCAATGCTGACATGCTGCCAATACACAGAAAATGGAAATCTACTTTGTGAGTATAATTGATCTTGAATGAGGTCAAACCGTTTATTTCATTCAAATATGATGCTAAATTAACTTGTTAATATGTTCACAGGGCACACACAAACATCTCAGATACACTGTTTATGTTCATAAATTGATGTGTTAATGAATTTTCCTCAGCAGGGTTCCATCACACAAATCCCTTTGGGCTTATTATCTGAAACTCCTAATCTGTTAGACACTGTTTGGGGGTGGTGATTACCCAAGGTTAGAATTACTTGGTTCCTCAGTACTATCCTTTGTGTGTTGGCATTTTTCCTCCAAGGCATAAAGCATTTTAGCTGAAAGTGTGCTTAAAAGATTTCCTTCAGTCCAAATCTAAGACAAGGACTTAAAAAAAAATTAGATTGAGTACATTTGAGGATATAAGGAAAATAAAAGGCTGGCTAATTTAGTGCAAACTACACACAAATCAATGCTATAAGGATTTGTCCATTAAGTAAAAATGTAACTCTGTAGAAACATGTTGATATTTTTGTGAAAAAAATAGATAAATAAAACTGAGCTTAAAATAACCAAGTCACATTATCTTCATAATTTACACATTAAAAAAAAGCCTTGTAGCTCCACACTTAATATTTGAATCGTTTTACTAGTAACTCAACATCTCTCTATATGAGAGAAAACCTAATTGCATTTTCACGAAAGTTTCCATGGGTGTTAATACAGTATAGCCAAATTTATGCTTAGAGAATTGCTTATTCACTGTGATAGCTGGGCTGAATAAAGAAGAAGGAAGAGTTTAAAGCATCGAAATTGATCGTTGTTCAGCGTAATGCAGGGCAACATCATGAAAATCAGAAAGCTTAATCAGAAAAATAATACCTATACACAAAATTATAAGTATTATTGGGAATTTCAACTATAAACATGGAAAGGTGCAATATTTCAGTGACTGATACTGACTTTGCTCTATTGTTTCTCCTTCTTCCTACCAGTCTGATGACATGTCAGTCTGATTTCATAGTTTGTATTCCTGATTGGTTGTTAACTGTCAGTTGTCATCCATTTCCTGGTGGGGGAGGAGGAAGGAGCATAGCCTCATTGATTTCCTCTGTCTCTTCTAGTCTGTGCATGTTGACAAAGCTTCTTCAGCCATTAAGTGTTGGAGAACAGCAACTCACTCTGCTTTCCTTCAATTCTTCATGGTAAATCTATAGAGGGTAAATCACTTTACCCTCTCTCATATCCAGAGGCAGAAGAGGCATAGTAGACCAAGGAGCAGGGCTTTTAAAAACCTGGCCTTGGAGAATTTAGTAACTTTGATCTCAACAGGGTGTTCACTGCCTCCACCATATCCTGCATTCTTTGGCAAGCTCTGGAGACAGGACCATATGTCGATCAGTACCTCTTACAAGCTGTACCTCATAAAACCATTGTACCTGGGGGAATATATACTGAAGGGAGATGGTTGTTAATAAGTGTAAAACTATATTGCAGCCAAATAAAGACAATGCATTTGGAAGTAGTTTGAAAGTCACTAAGTCAGAAAACCTAGATTCAAAGGCATTTGTTCATTCATCTAATCATATATTCATGCATTCATTCAACAAATATTTTTTGAACTCCTACTATATGCAAGTCACAGTGATGGAAGTAAGGAGTTTACAACATGCAACATGTAGCTCTTTTTTCAACAAGCAACAGATTCAGAAATGGACAATGTTATCTAAGAATCTCAGTGTAAACTACTGTATAAAAAGAGAACAGAATAGAAAAGGCACTCACTATACAAGATAGCTTATAAAAAAAGCAAAGTTAAAACGAAGCTAGATACTAAGTAATATCCTTTGAAAGTAATTTTGGATTATATCAGCTTATGGAACATTTAAGGAAGTTAGAAATCAGTAATGTATTAGACACAATTAAGTAATAGTTCTAATGTAATCTGTCATATTTATGCTAAAATGAATTATTTTGATATAAATTTTAGTTTTAAGAATTTAAATTTTAAAAATTATAATACTATATTAAGCAAAAACATAAATTAACTTGTTGAACATTTCATATATTCTTGATATTTCTACATATATACAACGTAAGTAAAAGGTTCAATTTATAATGCGGTAAATAATATGGCTTCCATAATATATTAGTGAGATTCATTATCATAAAGTAAAAACAAAAACAAATAGAAAATCCTACAAAGTAGCCATAAGAGGAAAAAGGCACACTAGCTTCAAAGGCACAACAATAATATCTACTGCTCATTTTTCAACAGTAATAATAGGGCCCAGAAGACAATGGAATACTATTTTAAAACACAGATAGGGCTTCCCTGGTGGCGCAGTGGTTGAGAATCTGCCTACCAATGCAGGGTACACGGGTTCGAGCCCTGGTCTGGGAAGATCCCACATGCCGCGGAGCAACTAGGCCCGTGAGCCACAATTACTGAGCCTGCGCATCTGGAGCCTGTGCTCCGCAACAAGAAAGGCCGCGATAGTGAGAGGCCCGCGCACCGCGATGAAGAGTGGCCCCCACTTGCCGCAACTAGAGAAAGCCCTCGCACAGAAACGAAGACCTAACACAGCCATAAATAAATAAATAAATAAAATTAAAAAAAAAAAAAATCTGCCCCGATGCTAACAACAACAACAAAAAAAAACACAGATAGACAATAACTGCCAACATAAAGTTCCCTACAAAGTAAAAATTACTTTCAAAAATCAAGACAAAATAAAGATATTTTCAGCACACAAAAACTAAAAGATTAACGAGCCAGCAGAACTTTAATAAAAGATATCATAAAGTAAAATTCTTCAGATAGAAGGGATGAAATCTCAGAGAGAAACACAGAAGTGCAAGAAGAAATGAGGGATAGCAAAAGGGCATATCTGTAGATAAATGTCAATAACTATTGCTGCTAAATAATAATAATGGTATGTTGTGCTATTTAAAATATATGTTTAATCAAAATGCACAAAACAATAAAAATAAAGGTGGACATGATGTAAATGTAATTAAAGCATTGTAATCTTATAGCTTTGTTGGGATAGGAGAGAAACAAAATTTGTATTAAATTTTAATAATCTAGGAGTCATAATCTTTAGATAACAAGTTAATGAAGTAAAAACAGGATAAGAAAAATATTACCTTCAAAATGAGACAAGAAGGGAGAGAAAAAGTAATTTATCTGTTCATTTAACAAAAGTAATTATTATCATGTAGGTCAAATAGAACACAAATAAGAAAATGGTAGTTATAGCCCATATGTTTTAGCAATTATTCTAAGTTAGCTAGTAGTTTTAAAACTATAAGACTGTCAGACTGGATAAAACATAAAACCCAAATATATGCTGCTTACAAGGGACATATTTATATCTAAACACAGAGAAATGTTGAAATGAAAGGATGGGAAAGATAAACATCAACCTAGTCAACAAAGGGAGGTGTTGCAATACTAACACCAGACAAAGCAGACTTTAGGGTAAGATATTTTTTAAGATAAAAGAGAGAAATTTCATAATGATAAAATAGTCCTCCAGGAAGATATCACAATTCTAAATCTACACGCATCCAATTACATAGTTTCAAACTATATACAGAAAAAAAAACTAACACAATTAGAAGGAAAAAATAGATGAATCCACAATTGTAAGAGAATACTCTCAAGAGCTGATAGAACAAGCAGAAAACCGTCAGGATTCAAAGGATGTGACATCCCAATTAACAAGCTTGACGTACTTGACATTATTTACCATGCATATCTGCAGCCAACAATGACAGAGTACAGATTCTTTCCATGAAGCATCTCATGAAGCATCATGCAACACTGCACGTATCACATTTATTGCCACTGTAAGCAAGACTCATCATATTTCATAGGATTGCAATATGTTCTCTGACCACAGTTAAATGCATCTACTAATAAGGTAACTAAAAAACGACTAAAACATTGCAAAGACATTGATCATAATTTAAAAGAGTTCTTTATTTTTATATAGACATCAGATTAAATTTAAAACTAAAAGCCTGTAATATATAACATTTTCTAAAATATTTTAAAATGTCAACATTTATTAAGTAACTTGGTTTAACTTGAAGGTATTTCATTCCTCATATTCAAGCATGGAGGCAGCATTGGGCAGAGGTTAAACAAATGAGATCAGTATGCCTAGTTGAGTTTTTCATTCAGCCTCTTGCTAGCTATGTGATCTTAAACAAGGTACTTAACCCCACTAAACTTCAGTTTGCTGATCTGTAATACAGGGATAATTATGGTACTTATGTCATAGTCTGCCTGTGAAGATTAAAATGACAATACTGCTAAAGCGCTTTACACATAGCAGAACAAATATTTCCAGAGAATTTGGTGGAATGCATTCAATACATAATATTTACCTGTTATTCAGTCTCTCTGCTTCCACAGAATGTAACTGGGCAGGGTATCTTTTGGAACTCAGGAGACATGCCTTGGGGCGAGTATTTTTCACAACAGCACTGTTGTAATTCTTTAATCTCCTACTAAATACATTTGTTTGCCTTCAGGAAAGTTACATTTATGAATCCATAGCAAAACTAAAAGACTGCAGTAGTAAACATCCTTCACTTGATAGTAAAAGTAGCTCAAAAATTATTTTCTCTTTTATCTTTCTTTTCCTTGTGTCTGAAACAAACACCATGATAGCTAGGTAAGCTAAGTTCTCTGTTTCTTGGTCCAAGGTTCAAAACTGAAAGTATTAGAAATGTTCAAAATAAGCTATTGTGATTTGGGGGATCAAAACATTTGACCATGATGTAATTTTATAAAATAGGATGAACATTTGTTGTAACAATTTTGATTGACTTTACCTATGGACTTATTTTTAAAATGCTGTATTTGACTATCATTTGTGTGAAATTGAAAAAATTAAAAAAGTAATAAAGAGAGAGTTATAAAATCATAGGTATGTCTACTATTTTTATGCCTGAGAAACTCTGACATCTGTTAAGAGTGATCTACTTCATTTTAAATGTAACGTGGTATCTGTTCAATTGTACTAGGTTTCTGTTGACCTAGTATAATGTGTACAAACTCAAAAACGTCTAAATGATAAAAATGCCCAAATATGAGAAATTTATTGTTTTTAAAGTGTCAGTTTGTATTAGCTTTCTATTGCTGAATAAGATTACCTCAACTTTCGTGGCTTAAAACAGCTCCATTAGCTCACAGCTCTGTAGGTCAGAAGTCCATGCATGTCATGACTGGATTCTCTGCTTGGGGTCTTACAGGCTAAAGTCAGATTGTCAGAAGGGCTGAGTTCTAGGCTAGAGGACCTGGGGAAGAATCTGCTTCCAACTTAATTCTGGCGTTTGGCAGAATTAAGTTCCTGTGGTTCTAGGACTAAGGCTCTTGTTTTTTGGCAAGCTGTCATCAGGGGCCAGTCTTAGCTCCCAGTTGCCACCCATGTTCCTTGTCACTTGGGCCCTCCTATCTTCAAAGCTATTAGAAAATTTCTCATGTGTAGAATCCCTCTTGTTTTGAATAAGCATTTGGTCAGATCCACTGGATAATCTCCATATTTGTGGTCAATTGATTTGAGGCCTTAATTACATCTGCAAAATCTCTTCACAGCAGTACTTACATTAGTTTTTGATTAAGTATTGGAAGGAGGTATGTGTGTACCAGGCTGGGAATCTTGGAGGTAGTCTTAGAATTTTGCCTACCACACAGTTTAAATAATATTCTTAGTTATACAAATTGAATTTTTTAACTTTATTATTTCCTTAAAAAAATCCCTAAAATAGCAGAAATGGGGAGATACTATTTTAGCTGTCATCACTTAATTGCCAAATTAGTAACGTCAATTAGTTGACAACATGGATTCTAGTAACTTTTTCCTGTTTTATTTTTTTTTTCAACTTTTGTTCATTTGAATTGACCTTTTGCAACCATTGGCAAAATACTTTATTCGTTATGTTTTGCGTGATTGAGCAGAAAAAACTCATAAAACTGTTTTAAAGCAGGGCCTACTATATGTAACAGAACTTTTATCTATAGTATTCAAAACATGGCTCAAATTCTGTCTATTTTTCCTCATTTCTTTAGCTTAAGATGATCAATTAATCCAACCTGAGGTTATTATCTGATTATTGAAATCTTTTCTTTATTTATTCAGGTAGACAAAGTGAAGGAAGCTAAGCATTGATTAAATACAAAATTAAATCCATAGGTTAACTACACATAACTCAGTAAAGGGTTGGCAGTCTTTTCTGTTAAGGCCAGATAGCAAGTATTTTAGGCTTTGCAGGCCATAAGATTTCTGCTACATTTTCTTTGTTTTTAGCTTCTTTCTTTTTTTTCCTTTTTTTCTTTCTTTCTTTTTTTCTTCCTTTCTCTTTCTTTCTTTCTTTCTCTCTCTCTTTCTTTCTTTCTTTCTAACAGCCTTTCAAAAATGTAAAAGACATTCTTGCGTCATGGGCCATATCAAATCAGGCCACAGTCAAGCTTGGCTGAGGGGACAATAGTCTCTCAACCATTCTAAAAAGAGAAAAGGAACACAGTGAAGAATCAACAAGTAGTCTTCCTATTATTACTGTTATTTTAATATCATTTAAAATTGACTTAGAGTCTATTATGTGCCAGATTTTGATTTACATGTATTATGTCAGGAAGAAGGCATGGTTTTTATGCTTATGTTACTAGTGAAGAAATTTAGGCCAAAAGAGACTAAGTTGTTTAAGGGCACAAAACTACTAAATAGTGTTGCCAGTATTAGACAACCAACTCTATACCCTTAATCTCTATATCTGAAATTGTAATATACATAGGAACATACATCACATACCTATACACATGAAATAGCAAAATAAACAGTAAAATCAATCCAGAAAACATGTACAAACCCTGAGATGAATTATCAAACTTAAGACTTTTGATTATATGAGATTGTCATCTCTGATGCAGTTCTGTTGCTGTGAGATACAAGTCAGATTTTCCTATTTCAACAAGAATACAGACAATTCCAAAGAAAACTATTTGCAGACACCAATAACTGGCTATTTTTGTTATATTCTGAAGGTCAGCTCCTCTTTGAAAAATATTAATCAATTCTTTTTTGATGCTTTGAAAAACAACTAGTGCCTATAATTTACTTTCAAAGCAGTGAAACTTGTAGCTGTTTTGGGTGTGGAGACAATAGTTTTCTTTTCCCTCAGGACCTTCCAAATAGTATTTCTTAATATACCTAATGAAAATATTATATGTTCTGAATATTTCTTTACATAAAGGATTACTTAATTGGTGAAAAAAGTATAAAATGATCATATCCATCAGACATAAATTTTTTACAGGAGGATTATTGAATTTATTTATTGAAACTATTCTCAAAGTTCCTGAAACAACCTTGTTCAGAGAGGCACAAGGTATATATATACTTTTTGGTGCTCTAAAATAGCAGGGTACAAACTTAATCAACATTTTTTTAATTTCCTGTGAGTTTTAAATTGCCTGAGTTTTAAATTGCAGAGTCTTGAGTGGAGCTAGTCCAGAACACTTTTAAATGTATGTTATACAACTTAATACAGCAATAAGTTATACAATTTAGATTAAGTGGACAGATTCCATGAAAGATACACTCATTATCAAAATCAACACAAAAGTAAATAAAAAATCCAAAAGCCTAAAGAAGTTGAAATTTTAATTGGAAATCCATCTCACAAAGAAAAACTGCAGTCATGGATGGCTTTATTTGTGGATTCTCTCAAGCACTTAATATTACACAATCTTGTTCATAAAATAAATGATGTTAGGAACATTTCCCAACTCATTTTATGAGGCTAGTATTACTTGATATTAAAAGCTTATAAAGTCATAAAATTTTTTAAAACCTACAGACCAATGTCCTTCAGGAAAGTAGAAGCAAAATTTCCCCCAATATATTAGAAAATAAACTCAGCTATAACTAAGAATAAAACATTATAAGCAGGTGTGATTTATCCCAGAAATGCAAAGTAGATTTAAGTTTAAACATTAGTCAATATGATTTATTATAATAATAACATAAAGCAGAAAAAATAGATGATCAAAAAGAAATATGTAAAACTCAACACAAGGGCTTCCCTGGTGGCACAGTGGTTGAGAATCTGCCTACCAATGCAGGGGACACAGGTTCGAGCCCTGGTCTGGGAGGATCCCACACACCGCGGAACAACTAGGCCTGTGAGCCACAACTACTGAGCCTGTGCGTCTGGAGCCTGTGCTCTGCAACAAGAGAGGCTGCCATAGTGAGAGGCCCGCGCACCGCTATGAAGAGTGGCCCCTGCTTGCCACAGCTAGAGAAAGCCCTCGCACAGAAACGAAGACCCAACACAGCAAAAATAAATAAATTAATTAATAAACTCCTACCCCCAACATCTTCTTAAAAAAAAAACTCAACACAAGTCGTGATGAAAACCCTTTGCACAATAAGAAGAAAAGAGAACCTTCTCAGACATTTAAAAGACATTATGATAAACGTGTAGCTGTCATCAGACTAAAGAACACCCACCTAACATCAGGAAAAAGACATGGATTTCAGTCTCATTATTTCTATTTAACATTTTATTTGGAGGTCTACTCAGTAAAACATAGCAAGAAAAATAAGTGAAAGCCAGATAAATAGTCAGACAAGATGACTGTATGGGAAGAAAATCCTAAAGGATCTCCCCAAAAGCTAGTGGCATTGATAAGGTGGTAGAGTACAAGGGCAAAACATAAAAATGTTATGTCTGTACACTAGCAATCAAAAATAGGAAAATAAAATTAAAATAGACCATTTATAATAACATTCAAAAACATGCAGTACTTAGGAATAAATTTAACAAAGATGTATATAAATGTTACAAAAGATAAAGAACTGAATCAATGTAGAGATATATTTATGTCTTCAAACACTCAATATTGCTGAAATATCAATTTCCCCAAATTGATCTATAGATTCAACACATTCCCAATCAATATCCCATCAGGATTTTTTGGAGGGATGAGGGACTGATAAAATGGTTCACAAATGTAAAAAATATGCAGAGGTTTAGAACAGCCAAAACAATTTTGAAAAAGAATAAAGTTTGAAGATTTATATTACCTGATAATAGAACTGACAAAGTTACAGTAACCAAGAAAGTGTGATGTGACCTAAAGATGGGTGAATGGACCAATTGAACATAATGAGTCCAGAAATAGAATTACACTTACCCAGTTACTTAAGGAAAATGTAAACGTATGTCCTATAATTGAACCCCTCATGACATTAACAGAATCTTTATTCATAACAGCCAAAACCAGGAAACAATACAATTGTCCATCACAGTGAATGGATAAACAAATTGTGGTATATCCATACACTGGAATACTATTCCGCAAAAAATAAAAAGGAACAAATGACTGATTCATGTAATAACACACTGAATCTGAAAAATATTATCCTGAGTAAAAACGCCAGACACAAAGAGTATTTATTGTATTGAGACAGACTGGGACCTGGGACACTTTGCTGCAGTGCTGCAATGCTTGCACCTGGACAAACGTCTCCTCAAGCTACAAAATACAAAGGAACTATAAGGGACTAAAAATAACTGCGTGATGTGCAGTTGTGGCAAATTCTGGACAAAAGATGCAAAATGACCAAAAAGCTCAACTGCCACTTCTGAAGACCTGGGAGTAAAAACAGGGTCAGGAGCAAAAGCAGGATACTGTGCATGCCCCCTGCATACACCACCACCTAAGGGGTGGGCAAACCACCTAAGTCACCCCTCCTTCTGTGTGTAGTATGCAGTGTAGATGACTATAATTTCTACTGACATCGTCCAATTCTTAGTATGATAATTTCCAGGGAACCCCAAAATCAGAGTAGAATGATATCTGTTTATATACACTGAAACCTGCACTCAAATGATGGTACTATTATTTTTTTTAACCCAATTTGCTGAAAAATGATTAACCCAGTTGGTGCCAAGGCTTCTTCTTTACTAAACCTAAATTTCCAAACTAGGTAATAATTTATTTCCTTGTAGATATTTGACTTTAATAATTATTATTGCAACCAGCACCATCACTGCCATCATAGCTGATATCAACATCATGCTATGCCAGGCACTGTGCAAGTACATTCTTTTTTGCATTCTTTAGTACTTTCATACTAACTTTGAATTTGTAAATCATAGTTCAAATTAGTGAGACTCATCTCATTTTTTCCTTTCATACAAGAATTTCCTTGTTATGGCTACTTTCTAACCAATGCTTATAAGATTAAAAGGAATATCCTTATAGATAACCATAATAAAAATGAGATTTCCTGGTCTAAATCCTTATATCATATTTTAATATCGTGGGATTCCACTGCATAAAGTAATATGGTTTTTGTCTTTTTGTAGAGAAGACCTGAGTGCACAGAATTTTGACTTAAAATACAAGTAAATCGGGTTCGTTAAGAACTCCTCATGGCATGACTTTCTACAATTCCTCCTTTAAGTTGACTCATAAGGCATATTGGGGAAATGCAGAGAAATTCATCTTAGACTCAAAGCTGTGATTTTGATGTATAAGCTTTCACAAAAGCTTTTATGTGTTTGTGCCCCAGGCTAAAAAACTCATCTAAAAAGCCAGCGTAAATTCTTGTTAGCCAGCAAAATAAAACGTAATTTTTGTTTACAATTATTAGAGTAGACAGTCTGTACCGATTCTCAATGCCGCTCTAAGAGTCGGGGAATGTGTGTATCCTAACGGAACGTTACAGGTGAGGAGGAGCCATTTTATGAGGAGACACTGTTGACCCTGTAACGGTGGGAGCCGCAAATGGAATGGGGATAGAGTAGGCTGCTTGCTCAGGAGAACAGATCCAAGAGGGAAAGCATCCAAATATATAAATGCAACAGGGGATGCTTGAAAGAGTCAGGTAGGCCTTTACATCTTCAGCTCTTCAAGTGGCTTAAAAATCAACTTGAACTGAGCTACCCAAAGCTGACTTACTCTAAACCGAATTTAATTTTACAGGGCTTCAATCAGGAACTATCTGTAAAACATATTGCACACAATTCATAATTGAGTGTATAAAATGATAAGATAGTCACCACAAGTGAAACTTTGATTTGGCTTGAAATGTAATGTTCAATGATTCATTTAAATTATAACAGCCTCTGACAGTGGAAGATTAGGAGTTTTATAATAGGTCTTGAAAAATCCTGAATTTATTCTTTACATATGCACTCCCAATTACTGACTGGATATTTAACCACTGCAGTCTCAATCTCAGCTGCGATTCCAGGAGCCAATGAAAATACAATTATTACCATGCTGGCAAGATGGAAATGCCATGGGGCATAATTAAGGGAGGCATCAAGCTAATTGCTTTCTCAAAGAGATTAAAAGGATATGAGTGGAGTCAAGAGTTCATATGGGCCTCCAGAGAGAACCATCCTCACTCAGAAAAGAAAAGAGAAAAAAAAAAGAGAGAGAGAGAAAGAAAAAAAAACATGGAACATTATGGCACACACATCACACATACTTGGGGCAAAACTGCAGGCTGAAGGAAGTGAAAGACTGATTGATTGGAAGGGAGGAGGGAGTATTTGATACAGGCAGTAACCCCTGAGTACCACCTGCTGAAGTATTTTCTCTGAAGTACATATCCTGAGAGATGAACAGGATTTTCTCCACTTAAATGTGTTGGGTAAACTGCACAACATACTCCTCTTGTTGATTCCAAATATCTTTAAAATATGTAAACCTTTGAGTTCTAAAGTAAAAAAAAAATGTTCACCACTTCATTGTCCTACATTGAGAACATATTTTGGGACCTCATACCATAGAATATTTATCCTTTGACAAGGGAATTCTTTTTTGAGGGGATCTTTAGCCTGAAGATTTTAATATTTCTGCTGTTTAAGAGCCCAACTGTAGAAGAGAGCAGAAATAAATGGAATAGTCTTCAATAGAATGTTATATATCTGGGACAATAAATTATAGCTACATACACTAATATGAATACAGCTTTCAATCGAACTTAAGCTATATATTTATGTCATAAGAACTACACAAAGTATAAGTTTATTTATATAAAATAAAAGCAGGCAAAACTATCAATTATATTATTTAAAAACATATAGATAATAAATATTAAAGAGTGGAATAATTATCACAAAAGTTAGAATAGTGGTTATCTGTTGGGGAAAGAAGGGAGATGTGATGATATACTACTGCACACGTGGCAGAGAACAGAGGGACTTTTGGGTACTGGCAATGTTCCATTTCTTAACCTGGATTATAGTTATATGAATGTTTATATTTGTTCTTTATATTGTACATACATATTTATATACAGCTTTAATTCATAAATATGCATGTGTGCATGTGCACACGTGCATGCACACACACACTCTAAGGCATAGCCGTAATAAGGCATTCCTGAGCTGCAAAAGGTGAATTTTCTGAGTATGTAGTGGAGGAAAGTAAACTTCCTCAGAAATGTTTCCTGTATTTTTATAGTAGGTATTAAGAATAAATATAGCTGAAGTTATTGAAGTAAAAAATTCTGTAATTTAAAGTTAAATTTGAACAACTGCAGAAACTGAATATGCTGGTCAGTAGATATATCAAGTGATATACAGAATGGTATGAAAGACTATAGAACACAGATCAGCATGTGACAAAGATTATGCAATGAAACAGAGCCAGGATAATAAAAGAATACTTAGACTGGAATTAGGGCAGAAATGTGAAGCTTTTTGTCAATTATGTACTAAAGAAGAGTTTGATTTAATAATGAAAAATACCTATTAGAATATGAAAAATTTTATTCATAATAGTCACAACTTTTCTGTAGGAAATGACATGAATCCAGTCAAAATTTAGGCATAATAGGGGAATTTTTGGCTTCTGTAATTAACATATAGGAAGAAAAGGGAGGAGCTGACCTGAGGGGTTCTTGAACAAGGAACTCAAACATAATCAAGTCTTCCCATATTACTTCTCTCTCTCTTTCACTGTTTTGTTTTTTGTTTTCGTTTTTATTTCCTCTTTCTCTGAATATCTATTTTTTGTTGTTTGGGAAAGAGAGGCAGTGGTGGAGGAGGGGGACTGAGAATTTCTATGTAATGTGTGTTACGTATGTATGTAAAATATATCACATGCACATATTACCAATTCTTGGCTCTCTCTTTCCCAACTTACATAAGACAGCTGAGGCTTACGATGTCCTACAGAAACCTGTAAACTGATTTCTATGTGTCTCATCTGCTTCCGTGCTCTTCCTCCCACCTGACCACCTGGTAATATCTAACTGCTTGCAGGGTCTTACTGCACCCACTTTCTCTGCTGTCCCTCTGTATTTTCTATTTAGAACACCTACTCCTCCTCACTTATACTAAGTGCTTAGCCCTGTGTCAGGCAATGTGCTGAAGACTGTATCTTGGTCAGTGACAACTCCATTCTTCCATTTGTTCAAGCCAACCATCTTGTTAGTATCCTTTTCCCCTCTCTTTATTTATTAACACTCTGGTCCATCAGCAATTTCTTGCAGCTCTACTCCCAACCAGGTCTTATACCCTTCACCATGGTCATGATGAAGTTTATCATCTTATCTTACCTAGATTATTTTAATAGCCTCCTAACTTGACTCCCTAGAAGATGTTTTTGCATTTTCCCTATTGTATTCTATATAAAAATAGTGTTTATTGAAAACAGTATTCATTGAGTATGATTTTCCTTAGCAATCCTGTGTATCTTCCCATACACACACTTCTTTTTGGCAATTATTTTGCAGCCATGTCAAGGAATGATGCTAATGATGCTTGGACTGAGTTAACTTAGGGATTGTTTTCTTTAGTCCTTAGAGATGAGGTTCAGTTTCATATGATGAGGCCATCAGGGAAAAACCTCTAGGGACCTCATATTCTACTGCATCTTCAGTCTTATAAAATTTATTATTAGAAATAAGCTTGATAATTTCTTTTTTAATATATTACTTAGTATAACCCCTAGATCCATCAAGATTACTTTCAAACCATTTTGATTTGTTGTGATTATTATAGCTAATTAAACTCAAAATTCAGATGCCCCTGGAGAATTATTCCATTTCCCTTTAGCTTTCCAAGAGCTCGCTTAACAAGACTGAGTTAACTCGTCATAAGAATAAAATAATATCTGCCATCTAACTCCAGAAGCATCCCTTTCTATAAGGCCATTTTCTACATCAAGAACTTCCCATTACAAAATAGTATCCTGGATCATCTCTGTATCCTCTCCCTATAAAAAAAAAAATGTAGAGCATTAGGGGGAGGAATTCTTTTCCTGGAATTCTCTATGGTGTGTCTATGCAATCTACACCCTGCCCAATATAGTGTGAATGTTTGTGCCTCAATTGTCCAACAGCTTCATCTGGCCTTAGCTCCTGGCTTTGCTCTCTCAATCTCTCTCTTTCTTTCTATCTATCATCTATCTATCTATCTATCTATTTATCTATCTATCTCCAAAGTACAAATACACATGAGGTTGTGCATTTCTAGATAATCTACTCTCACAATCTTATTCTCCTATTTAAACTTTACTTTTTATACTGCTTTTCCACAAAAAGTATCAGAATTTTCCCAAACAAACCAGAAGACAGGACACAGACTGGGAGAAAAGATTTGCAAAAAACCCCACATCTGATAAAGGACTTTATCCAAAATACATAAAGAACACTTAAAACTCAACCATAAGAAAAGAAACAACCTGATTAAAAAATGGGCCAAAGACCTTAACAGACCTCACCAAAGAAGACATACGGGTGGCAAAGAAGCATATGAAAAGATGCTCCACATCACATGTCATCAGGAAAATGAAAATTAAAACAATGAGATACCACTACACACCTATTAGAAGGGTTAAAGTCCAAAACGTTGACAATGCCAAATGCTGAGGAGGATGTGGAGTAGCAGGAACCCTCATTCATTGCTGGTGAGAATGCAAAATGGTACAGCCACTTCGGAAGACAGTTCTGTGGTTTCTTACAGAACTAAATATACTCCTACAATATGATCTAGTAATTGTGCTTCTTGGTATTTACCCCCAAAATAGAAAACTCATGTCCACAAACAACTTGCACAAGGATGTTTACAGCAGGTTTATTTATAATTGCCAAAACTTGGAAGCGACCAAGATGTCCTTAGTGGTGAATGGATAAATAAACTTTGGTACATTCAGGCAATGGAGTATTATTCAGTGCTAAAAAGAAATGGCCATTGAGCCATGAAAGTGATCTTGGGTGGCCTCAGCCTGCAGCAGCTTGAAGCAGGATTTCGGTTCTTGGCCAGAGAATGAAGTCAGGCTGGGGCAGTGAGAGTGCTGAATCTTAGCCACTAGCCCACCAGGGACTAGTGGACAAGGCCTTGGCCTGTATGCTGTGTAGAAATGAATTTCCACATAGAGATGGAAAGTAGTGAAGCAAGTAAACTTTATTAGGAGAAAAAAGAGTATGTGTGGACAGACACATGGGCAGGCTCAGAGAGAGAGCTGCACCCACGTGGTAGTTTGAATCACTTTTATGGAGCATTTCTTCCGGGTTTCCTTTGACCAATCATCTTGCTTTGCCTGGTTCTAAGTCTGTATTTGGTATAGCTCAGGGTCCTCCCCTGTGTGCATGTGCATCTCTTAGCCAAGATGGATTCTAGCAAAGAGGCCTATGGGTAGTTGATATCACTTACTATGGGGTGGCGCCCCCTCCCTTTTGGACCTCCAAGGAGCCTTTCTGCCCATGTGTAGTCAGGAAGGTCTCTTTGACTTCTAGAATGAGGAATATGTGGTCTTTTATCTCTTATCTGGGCAGGGCCCAGCCTCCTCTCTCGTTCCTGCTGTTATGGACTTTCTGTCCACAGGGAAGAAACTTCCGCTGTTCAGCCTGGGGCCCATCTATCTCCTGCCTCAAAAGGACATGGAAGAAACTTAAATGCATATTAGTAAGTGGAAGAAGCCAATCTGAAAAGCCTACTGTATGATTCTAATTAAATGACATTCTGGAAAAGGCAAAACTATGGAGACAATAAAAAGATAAGTGGCTGCCAGAGGTGGGGGGAGAGGAGAAGATAAATAGGTAGAGCACAAAAAATTTTTAGAGCAGTGAAAGTACTCTGTATGATATTATAATGAGGGATATATGTTGTAATACATTTGTCCAAACACATAGAATGTACAATACCAAGAGTGAACCCTAAAGTATGGAATTTCGTGATTATAAGGTGTCAATATACATTCATTCTTGGTATAAAATACACTATTTGGGTGAATGCTACTGATAATGGGAGAGACTGTGCACGTATGGAGGCAGGGGGTATAAGGGAAATCTCAATTTTGTTATAAACGTAACTGCTTAAAAATAAAGTTTTTTTAAAAGTTTCCAAAATGTGAAAACTTCTCTGATGACTTAATATTAATACAGTTTGGTGATTACACAGAGGAATACTGTGACAGCATAAAGAGAAGTAATGTCAAGAGAGGAGTTTTGTGGGCTTCCCTGGTGGTGCAGTGGTTGAGAGTCCGCCTGCCGATGCAGGGGACATGGGTTCGTGCCCCGGTCCGGGAAGATCCCACATGCCGCGGAGCGGCTAGGCCCGTGAGCCATGGCCGCTGAGCCTGTGCGTCCGGAGCCTGTACTCCGCAATGGGAGAGGCCACAAGAGTGAGAGGCCCGCATACCGCAAAAAAAAAAGAGAGGAGTTTTGTTAAGATGGAAGAGAAGAATGTGTTTTTATTCTGATGGACAGATTGATAGATGAACATGGGGGAAGAACTGCTGGACAAGATGTTTGAATAGACAACAATGGAAAACCACAACTGAATTATTAGTATGTGCAACAGCATTTAGCAAGCCAACTACAAAAACCTAAGAAGTACTTTTGACAAAATGGAAAATAAAGACCCTAATTCTTCCTATTTACTCTAATTTTTGACTTAGTAAAACCTATGCCAAACTGTTTTCCTTTGCAGTGGGATTTGATGGGCTATCTCTAGGGTGAAGAATAAACAAATTTTGAAGACCAACATTCATGAAATGAGAGACACTAGTATGCTACTCAACTACATTCTGCTTCTGAAGGTGTGCTTCATACTAATGACTGATCTCAGGGACTTGGGGGAAAATTATTATGATGAATTAGTAAAAAGTTTGAGTTGTAAAAGAAACAAAATTGGAAGAGTCTTCAGGGTGCTAAGTGGTTTATATGTATTATCACATTTAATCAGCAGAAAACCCTGATGAAGTAGTAATAATTATTCCTGTCTTATTGATGGGGAAATAGAAGTTTAGATGAGTAAGTGATTTGTCCAGGGTCACCAAGATAAAGCTGAGGATAAAACAGGTGCCCTTAACTCCTGTGCTATTGGTCTCATGTATCAAGCAATGGCACTTAATACATTCTTAGTCTTTAACTTAAAGGTGAGTGTGGAGAATAATCCCTCCACTCCCTTTCTAAATATCAATTTTTTTTTCTTTCTCTCTCTAGTAACTCACTAATATATCAAGCTTTTTCATTAGCCCCGGTGCACAAAACTTGGCTGTCTCTTCTAATTGTGGCCTTGTGAAATTTCTCAAAAGCCATCTCCTGGCTGTGTTTGCAATATTGGGAGCAATTGTGTTTTCCTTATTTAAACCGTTATAAACACAAAGATGCTAATTTGGCTATTCTGTAGCTTAATTTATGCAAATAATACCTTTCAATTTTATCTATACCCCTGTGTTGGTAGGAAAGAGCAGGTAACATTTTGCTTCAGTAGACTATAACAACTCTAGCTGTGACTGAGGGCTAGACAGCGAATATAAATGGAATGGGGTGCTTGAAATTGAGATTGTAGGGCATTGTAGAGAATGTACTTATTGTTAATGACAAAATATAGAGGGAATGACTATAGGAATGGAGAAGAAGATCACTGCAAAGGGTCAAATCACTCAGAAGCTTATTCTATGTTGATACTGGGATTACCAGAGAGTAAAATAAAGTTAATAATGAAGAAATTGGTGGTAGTTTTGAAGATAATAATCTTCACAAAATGAGATAGCAGTTGCTAGATTACTTCTACATTGAAAGCTAACGATTGATAAACTAAGTGTTTGTAGTGAAGAGGCGTCGTGTGTTTGGAGAGGAACATTTTACCATTGGTACAGGGGTGTAGGAGAGAACACAACCACCACTTGAGAGGATTGTAGAAGAAGCAATATACTCAGGAGAAAGCCAGTTTTCTAGTAGACCAAGAAGGTGAAGGAAGTGGAATTTCACAGGACATTTGAAAGGAGGAGGAATTACCTTTTTCTTTAGCAAAAAGACCGAGTTAGACTCAGGGATCGAGACTCAGGGACCCTTAGGCTCCATCCCTTCCATAAAACCTATAATTCTGTGATTCTGCAAGTTACATGACCTGTTTTCTTTTCCAGGGATTATTAATTGAGTGACTTTCCTGGAGCTCATCTAAGAGTCCTTCTTCTCTCTTGCACCTCATATGTGGTCAAGCACCAAGTCTAGTTAATCAAGTCTATTTCTTCCTCTCCTGTAACCCAAGTACAAGCCACCATCATCTCTAATGTTAGCTACCTGTTTTCTCTCAATCTACCTTTTTGTTAATATATCCCCTGAACCTAATGAAAACTAAAATCCTTTAAAAAAATATATATATATATATATATTTTAAAGAAAGCTTTAAGTAATGTGGTGGCTACCTATTTCTTTAGCTTAAGTACTGCCACCCTTCTCCTTATCCTTAATGCTTTGTTTATAAAATAATTTTTCTCTCCCTTGAATGTACTGTAACCTTTCATCCTTTAGTGATTTCATCCATGCTCTTTTCACTTTTATAATGTTCCTATCCTCTACTCATTCTTCATTCTCAGCTTAAACATCATATTCTTCAGAAATCTCTGGTCTCTAGACTAGGTTATAGCTACATGAATAATTTCATAACATACCCTACCCTGTTTGTCTCATTTTTAATTTACATGTTTTAAACTAAAAACTACATTGAGAAGTGTCTATTTTACCTGTTGGTTAAATATATCAATAGGAAGCATGGGCTTATTATTATAACATAAACATAAACTTGAAATTAACTGATTTTCTAGAACTTGATGCAAGTATCAAAATAGAATGTAAAAGTGGGATTTTGCTTCAGAATCAAAAAGATCCAATGGTCCAAAACAACAGCACCAACAACCATAGCAAATGTAGGAAATATTTTAAATTGAAAAATGCTTTAGTAGACCACCAATGCAGAACTAGGAAAAAAGTGGGCAAAAACAACCCTTCACACACCTTGAATATATATTGATATAATGGTTGAAGTTGAAGTGACCAATATGTTGGAAATGGGGAGTGAGAATTTCTTTGGAGAAACTGTGCTCTGTATCAAAACACAAAGAGATCTCGCTTCCTCTTTAGCTCAAGCCAGATGAGAAATGGTTTAAGAAGCCCGTTTGTTGTTTGAGGGGGCAGAGTGGATGGGTCTTGGGATTGAAAAGGAGGAAAGGGCGGGCAAAAGGTGAATATTGATCTGAGGCAACAGAAGAAAAAGAATTTTATTTGTTTTGGGAGCCTCTTTTCTACTGATAGTAGAGGCAAGGGTATTTATGTTTCCTTAAGGATCAAGTTAAAGCTCCACAGGAGAGAAAGCCACCCAGGGGCTAATTCTAATTCTTCCCAAGTGGCTGTCCAGAGAGACAGCGTGAGCCCAACAAAAGGATGAACAATGCAAATCTCAAGATCACAGAAAGAACCATAAAGGGCCTACCAAAGAAATCTGCATCATCTTGCAATGGAAATGCATTGGAATGTTTCTACTGTGACTTCCAAAGCCTCCAAAACATCTACATCAGCATGAGCTAAGTCCAGAGCAAGTGGACTTTAAACACTCCCCAGTGGCTGAGATACGCAGGCCAGAATACAAGAAAAATCCTTTTCCTCTCCTCTCCCACTCTTCAACCTGGAGGAACCAGAGGCCCCCCTCCTGAGTGGAGGAAGAGAAGGAGAAATCAAGCTGGGGAAGAGACAGGAAGTCAATGACTGGCATCTTTTCCATCTCAGGCTTCCTACCTATGGCAAGTCCTAGCTGGGACAAGAAAGACACATTTACTCTAAAAGAATTTTGAGTTATGACTACTGTCTTCCAATAAATGAAAATTTTTTTTATGAACAGAATAATTTTAATCTCTATATGTTTAACCATCAGAATAAGTAGCTGGCAATTATGGAGGTAATGATTAAAATAAACAAATAATTAAATACTTAAATGAAACCACAAATAATAATATAAGAAATTGCTAGTGTTAAAACTCTGGATGAACTGGGAGATTGGGATTGACATATATACACTAATATGTATAAAACAGATAACTAATAAGAACCTGCTGTACAAAAAAATAAATAAGATTAAAAAATTTAAAAAAAAACAACTCTGGACAGAGGGGTGCTTTCTCCATTAATAAAAATTAAGAAGATTAGACAATTACATACCTTGACTTATTAAGATTTTTATAATTTTGAGAATAGGATGTCAGGTCTATCTCTTAGTTGATAAGTAAAAAGAAAAAAATCAACTTTGAAAAAATTTCACTCTAACTTCCTGAATTTTTTGTTTTTATCTTCCTAAAATGCTGCAAACTATATTCAGACTACCTAATTCTTAGTATAACTAATGTGTTATTTGATTTTTAAATATACAAGCTCTATTTCTGAATCAATTTATATTAAACCCCACTTGAAATTTTTTATTATGTGCATATTTCCAGTAAGTGATTTCCTCTGTGAGGTCTGTGGTTTAATTTAAGCCTTCAGTATGTAAACCCTTTCCAAAACAGTGCATAAAAACTTAGCTAAATCATGGGGAAATGTGAAGTTGGTGGGGAAAAGAAAGAAGAAAACAAATAGGAAATAAGAAGAGTGGCAAACAAAACTATACCATTTGTTTAGTTAAACCAAGTTCAGTTTTAGTAGTCTTGCTCTTAAAGCACACAGAAAACACCTTAATTTTTTTAGTTATATTCTTGTTCATGGGAACCATTAGGAAGTCTTTAGACTATATTTTGAGCGCATTCCAGCAGAGTAAGATAAAGTATATTATTTAAAGTTCTGAAGGCCATTATCATCTTGGCTTTACCTGCTGATAGAAACAGGCAGCTGTTGGAACAATTTTTTTTTTTCTTTCTTCCCAGGACCTTTCATTACTCAGACCGTATTACTGTGTTGAAGCACTAAGTGGTGAATAATTCCATACATGTCTTTTCCATTTTATTGTATTTCCAGGAGCTTTGGATGCCTTCAACAAATAAAACAGTAGGCCCTCTCTATATTACTTTAATTGCCAGAGTTGCACAGTGTTAGACCATACAGGTGAGTCTGTATACCAGATGAACCCCCCTAACACACATAAAAAGAAGTAACCAGAATGTCAACATTTTACATTTATAAATAGGTCACAATTTCTAGAAAAATTATCAGGAACATTTCAATTTTGTTCAGCTGTTGTAAAAGGACATTATCCAAACACACAGCTGATGCACAGAATCACTGATACCTTTTGAGATTTTCAGTTGTTTTTCTTATTGTACTTGACAGTAGCTTCAAGTTTAGAGTGTCCTGACATAAAAGGAAAGCTTAACATAACACTGCAGCACATTATGTTACAGCAATCTATTTTCATGTGGTCACAAAGTCTGAAAAATGAGGATAGTTTCTCATTAGGAAGACATTTTTGCAAACTGTAAAACTAAATAAAAATATTTTAGGCACTAATGCCACTTAAGAAAGTATCATCAGATATTTGAAGAAACTCAGTGTTTTGTTCTTGATGACAAAGGGTAAACAGAACCTACTTGTGGCTGTCTCATTGTTATTGATTTATTATCTTCAGGTATGCATTGAAGCAATAACTTCTATTTTGCTTGATACGAAGTCTGGCCAGGGTATCCTTTAAGCTAGAGATTTTAAGCAAGAACCCAATGTCTGTTATATATTGAAATAATTAAGATTCCTACTTTGGGGAATTCTACTTTGCTTTCATCTAGCTTTTAGGAAATACATTCTTCCCTTTAGGTGACAGGAAAATTTCAAACTATTCAAGGCAGAAAACTGCTATGAAATGCTTCTTTTAAACTGACAATATTTGTGATTACCTCACTTGTATATTTTTTCTATCTCTCATTCCATGAACTTTTACTAGACCCTTCTGGATGTACAGAACAGTATAATGTCTTAAGATTTTTCTAAATGGCAATTATAAAACAAATATAAATAGCTATAGATTATAAAAAATTAAAGTTAAGATATTAAAAACTTTATGTAGGCCTTTGAAGGTAGCAAAGTAAAAATTGTATCATAATTTAGACACAGTCAAAAAACCATACAAGGATAAAGAATAGTTATAAGTAATTTGTTTATACATTAAGAGATCAACTTTACATCAGAGTAAGTACTCTCAGATGAGGTAAACAAAAAAAAAGAGATATGGTCTATGCCCTCACAGAAATCCCAAATGTATTGCAATATAGCAATACAGCACTTTTAATTGATTGATTCATTGATTCATTCATTCACAAAGATAACCCCTTGAGCAGACACTATGCTTACAAAGATTAAAAAGACATAACCCTGTTAATGAGTCACTCACATTTCATTTGAAAAAGCACACCAGTATACACATATTACATTATAATGTACAATATAATGAATGTTATTATCAGAGTTTTATATGGGTACCTTAAACTGTGCCATTACCTTTCCTATGTGACATTTGACAGAGACTCAAAAATATAAGTAGATAATTTTCAGATAGAGAAGAAAGGCTATTCCAGGATAAGAGTTGCAACATGAATGTGAGTTTAGGGAGTCATGGTCTACCCAGGCCAGATGGCAGACAGTGAGTGGGAATGAAAGGGACGACAGGAGATAAAACTATTGGGGTCCAGATGTTAAAGAACCTTGAGTGCCCTAAAAGAAAGTTGAAATCTTTTCCTTCCTTTTTTTTTTTTTTTTGCAGTACGCAGGCCTCTCACTGTTGCGGCCTCTCCCATTGCGGAGCACAGGCTCTGGACGCGCAGGCTCAGTGGCCATGGCTCACGGGCCCAGCCGCTCCGCGGCATGTGGGATCTTCCTGGACCGGGGCACGAACCCGTGTCCCTTGCATCGGCAAGCGGACTCTCAACCACTGCGCCACCAGGGAAGCCCTCTATTTTGTTTTTTGATGCAGATAACATGTAAAAAACAGTGGATGGCTAGATTTGGTACAGCTACTATGGAGAACAGTACGAAGGTTCCTTAAAAAAGTAAAAATATAGCTACTATATGATCCTGCTATCCCACTCCTGGGCATATATTTGGAGAAAACTATAATTTGAAAAGATACATGCACCCCAATGTTCGTAACATCACTATTTACAATAGCCAAGACATGGAAGCAACCTAAATGTCCATCAACAGATGAATGGATAAAGAAGATGTGGTATATATACACGATGGAATATTACTCAGTTATAAATAAGAATGAAATAATGCCATTTACAGCAACATGGATGGATTGAGGAATTATCATACTAAGTGAAGTAAGCCAGACAGAGAAAGGCAACTATCATATGATACCCCTCATATGTGGAATCTAAAAAAATGATCCAAATGAACTTAAATACAAAACAGAAATAGATCCACAGACATAAAAAACAAACAGTTACCAAAGGTGAAAGGGGATAGGGATAAATTAGGAGTTTGGTATTAATATATACACACTGCTAAATATAAAACAGATAAGCAAAGAGGACCTACTGTATAGCACAGGGAGCCACCCTCAGTACTTTGTAATGACCTATAACGGAAGAGAATCTGAGAAAAATATATATATGTATGTATAACTGATTCACTTTGCAGTACACCTGTAACTAACACAACATTGTAAATCAACTACATCAATACTTCAATCAATCAATCAATTAAATAAATACCATTAAAAACTCACAAACCAGATTGAAAAGAATAGATTTGAAATTTTATGTTTGTCCTATTTCTGGGCTTTTGTCTGATTCTTTGCATTACTACCCTGGAGCAATGCTTCCATCACATTCTAGTGATGTTTCATTGTGGCTGTCTTTAATAGAAATACTGTTTAGGACACCCTTGACAAACATGGCTTTGGTGTGTAGTTTTAACATTTTAACATTTTGTGAGCTGACCTGAATGTGAGTCGTGTAACAGTTTGTGCATATTTACATGTATAATGTATGGACTGAGAAATGGATGAGAGGTAAGTTCCTTAACTATCTGTGAACAAAATTTTGCCCAGTGTACGTCCATCAAAATTGTTCTGTTATTCTTTGCTCTTCACCAGGGACAGAGTAGTTGAAACATAAATTAGCTCTTCTGAAGAGTGGGAGAGCATGGTGTATTGGTGGCTTTTTAAGGGGTATCATTATTACTATTGTTGCTGTTTTTGTTATTGTGAAACTGTTGGGCACATTCTACAATGTTTAGGAATTAAAGGCATTTTGTTCCCCAAAGCTACCCATCTCACTCTCTTAAAAGAGAAGCTGCCTTTTTGTAACCAGATAATTTCTCACACTGGTTTCTTAGCACTTTACTGGTAAGATCCTTTTCTTGAATTGTTTTAAAACCTGTACAGAATTGAAGAGTACTCCCTTCTCCTTTGTGTTAAGAAGGGCAGACAAGAGTTTTTTACCCATAGTCATCCTTTGTGAACCCAAATCTGTCACTCTTCCTCCTAGCACAGTGATTTGGCTTGCTCTTTTGTAATGGAGAATATTGACAATAATGACATTATTAATTCACAGCACTTCCTTCTTTGTTTGGGCATTTCATTTTCAAATAGAAAGATCACAACTAGGTAAGTAGCAAGATAGAAAGACTTAGAGCATGTCCTGCTGCTGATCTTTCCCTCTTATGTAACATAAAAATTATGTCTTGAGAGAGAAATGGTCCAAACCATGCTCTTATAGTGACAGTTTATCAAGTCGGTAATTATTTTTCCAGAAGAAGAAAGAATTATCCTGGGCAAAAGGACAAAAAGTGCCCCTGATGTGTGAGGCAGGGATGTTGTAGGTTCTACTCACACAATGTTGCAATCAACTGTTGTTCTTTAGTGCTACCTGGCTTATCTTTAGGCTTTGCTACATGGTGGGGAAAGTTAAAATTTACTCTCCATCATGTACCATGGTTCTCCAACTTCATGGTCTACCTTAGAAATGGGGCCATATGTAATCCATCCTTGGTGTAGTGATGATACACTGTATACAGTAATCATGATCTTGTGACACAACTGTGAGAGGTTTATGGTAAAACCAAATGCTCCAGCCCACTGCCCTGGAGTGCCCACTTTGGGACTTACTGCACAGTAATTGATGGAAAGATACTGAAGGAGTCAGTGATCCAGAGCCTAGCCACATATTATACATTTAAGAGTAACCTGTTTATACACCTGTCTAGCTGACATGCCCACTTGGATTTCTAACAGGCATATCAAATCTACCAAGTCCCAAATGACCTCCAGATATCATCCCACATTCCTGCTTTCTCACAGACTTTGCCATCTCTATACATGGCAATTCTATTTTTTTTTTGGCTCAGGCCAAAAAGCTTGGAATCACTTTCAATGCCTCTTTAGTCTCATACCCTAAATGTAATTCACTAACACATTATGCTTAGCTCTACTCTTCAAAATATATTTAGAATTTAATAAATTGTTACCACTTCTCTGCTATCAGGTCTCATTTGCATTATTTTAATGGCTTCTCAATATATCCCCATTTCTGGTGTTGCCCACCTTTGATCTGTTCTTAATTTGGCAGAAAAAAATCATCCTGCAAATTAGTAGCCTGATCAATTTTATTCCTCAGCTCAAACTCTACAAGGGCTTGGCTGACTCAAAGTGAAAGTCAAAGTGCTCATGATGACCTACCGGTCCTTACATTATTTATCCTCTTACATTCTCTCAAACCCAAACCTTCTGTCCTCTCCTCTTCCCTACATTTGCTACAGCAACCGTGATTGCCTTGCTGTTCTTTGAACAGACTAGTTGTGCTCTCTTCCAAAATGCCTGTACGCTTAGTAGTCCTTCTGCCTGGAATCTTCTTCCCCCACATATCAATATAACCTGAGTCCACATTTGAACTCTTTACTCACATGACGTCTTTGCAGTGCCAACCTCCCTGGCTGCCTTCACCCTGTGGACTTCCCTGGCGATCCAGTGGTTAAGACTCCAATGCAGGGGACTTGGGTTCGATCTCTGGTCGGGGAACTAAGATCCCGCATGCCTCACGGCGTGGCCTAAAAATAAAAAACAATAAAATAAAACTACATCTTGCTGCTCCACTCTTTACACTACCCCTGCCTATAGCTCTTCCTATCTCCAATTATGTCTTCATTTAGCTTTCTTTGGTGTTATCACTGTCTAACATACTGTACAATTTAATAATTTCCTTTTTACCTCTAGCGTCTTCACTAGAATGTAAGCTCCAGAGCACATTTTTATAAAAATGTTTTCTTGTTCAATGTTGTATCCATAGTACGTAGAACAATTCCCGACATACAGTGGGTATTCGAAAAATCAATGTTGGATAAATAACTGAATTTTAATGATTCAATCCTCAAATATTCATTAAGAATTCAATATTTAGACTGAGGAGCCTCAAGATGGCGGAAGAGTAAGACACGGAGATCACCTTCCTCCCCACAAATACATCAGAAATACATTATCTACACGTGGAACTGCTCCTATAGAACACCTACTGAATGCTGGCAGAAGACCTCAGACCTCCCAAAAGGCAAGAAACCCCCCGCGTACCTGGGTAGGGCAAAAGAAAAAACAAAGACAAAGAACAGGGACGGGACCCGCACCAGTGGGAGGGAGCTGTGAAGGAGGAGAGCTTTCCACACACTAGGCAGCCCCTTCGCGGGCGGAGACTGCGGGTGGCGGAAGGGGGAAGCTTCGGAGCCGCGGAGGAGAGCACAGCAACAGGGGTGCGGAGAGCAAAGCGGAGAGATTCCCGCACAGAGGACCAGGGCCGACCGGCACTCACCAGTCCGAGAGGCTTGTCTGCTCACCCGCCGGGGCGGGCGGGGCTGGGAGCTGAGGCTCAGGCTTCTGTCGGAGCGCCGGGAGAGGACTGGGGTTGGCGGCGTGAACGCAGCCTGCAGGGAGTTAGTGCGCCACGGCTAGCCGGGAGGGAGTCCGGGGAAAAGTCTGGACCGGCCGCAGAGGCAAGAGACTTTTTCTTCCCTCTTTGTTTCCTGGTGCGCGAGGAGAGGGGATCAAGAGAGCTGCTTAAAGGAGCTCCAGAGACGGGCGCGAGCGGCGGCTAAAAGCGCGGACCCTAGAGACGGGCATGAGACGCTAAGGTTGCTGCTGCCGCCACCAAGAAACCTGTCTGCGAGCACAGGTCACTGTCCACACCTCTCCTCCTGGGAGCCTGTGTAGCCCGCCACTGGAAGGGTCCCGTGATCCAGGGACAACTTCCCCGGAAGAACGCACGGGTGCCTCAGGCTGGTGCAACGTCACGCAGGCTCGCCCCGCACTCCGAGCCCCTCCCTCCCCAGAGCCTGAGCGAGCCAGAGCCTCCGAATCAGCTGCTCCTTTAACCCCTTCCTGTCTGAGCGGGGAACAGACGCCCTCAGGTGACCTACATGCAGAAGCAGGGCCAAATCCAAAGCTGAACCCCAGGGGCTGTGTGAACAAAGAGAAAGGGAAATTTCTCCCAGCAGCCTCAGGAGCAGCAGATTAAATCTCCACAATCAACTTGATGTACCCTGCATCTGTGGAATACCTGAATAGACAAAGAATAATCCCAAATTGAGGCTGTGGACTTTAGGAGCAACAATATATATATATATCTTTTTCCTTTTTCTCTTTTTGTGGGTGTGTATGTGTATTCTTCTGTGTGTGATTTTGTCCGTATAGCTTTGCTTTTACCATTTGTCCTAGGGTTCTGTCTGTCCAGTTTTTTGTTTTTTGGGGGTTTTTTTTAGTATAGCACCTGATATCATTGGTGGATTTGTTTTTTCGTTTGGTTGCTCTCTTCTTTCTTTCTCTATTTTTTTATTATTAATTTTTTTATTTTTAATATTTATTTATTATTTTAATAACTATTTTATTTATTTATTTATTTATTTATTTATTCTCCCTTTTATTCTGAGCCATGTGGATGACAGGGTCTTGGTGCTCCTGTCAGGTGTCAGGCCTGTGCCTCTGAAATGGGAGAGCTCAGTTCAGGACATTGGTCCACCAGAGACCTCCCAGCTCCATGTAATATCAAATGGCAAAAATCTCCCAGAGATTTCCATCTCAACACCAAGACCCAGCTCCACTCAACGACCAGCAAGGTAACGTTCTGGACACCCTATGCCAAACAACTAGCAAGACAGGAACACAACCCAACCCATTAGCAGAGAGGCTGCCTAAAATCATAATAATGTCACAGACACCCCAAATCACACTACCAGACGCGGACCTGCCCATCAGAAAGACAAGATCCAGCCTTATCCACCAGAACACAGGCACTAGTCCCCTCCACCAGGAAGCCTACACAACACGCTGAACCAACCTTAGCCACTGGAGACAGACACCAAAAACAACGGGAACTATGAACCTGCAGGCTGCAAAAAAGAGACCCCAAACACAGTAAGTTAAGCAAAATGAGAAGACAGAGAAACACACAGCAGATGAGGGAGCAAGGTAAAAACCCACCTGACCAAACAACTGAAAAGGAAATAGGCAGTCTACCTGAAAAAGAATTCAGAATAATGATAGTAAAGATGATCCATGATAGTAAAGATTGATAAGCCATTAGCCAGACTCATCAAGATAAAAAGGGAGAAGACTCAAATCAATAGAATTAGAAATGAAAAAGGAGAAGTAACAACTGACACTGCACAAATACAAAGGATCATGAGAGATTACTGCAAGCAACTATATGCTAATAAAATGGACAACCTGGAAGACATGGACAGATTCTTAGAAAAGCACAATCTTGCGAGACTGAACCAGGAAGAAATAGAAAATATAAACAGACCAGTCTCAAGCACTGAAATTGAAACAGTTATTAAAAATCTTCCAACAAACAAAAGCCCAGGACCAAATGGCTTCACAGGCGAATTCTATCCAACATTTAGAGAAGAGCTAACACCTATCCTTCTCAAACTCTTACAAAATGTAAAGGGAGGAACACTCCCAAACTCCTTCTACGAGTCGACCATCACCCTGATAGCAAAGCCAGACAAAGATGTCATGAAGAAAGAAAACTACAGGCCAATAACACTGATGAACATAGATGCAAAAATCCTCAACGAAATACTAGCAAACAGAATCCAACAGCACATTAAAAGGATTATACACAATGATCAAGTGGGGTTTATCCCAGGAATGCAAGGATTCTTCAATATATGCAAATCAATCAATGTGATACAACATATTAAGTTGAAGAATAAAAACCATATGATTATCTCAATAGATGCAGGAAAAGCTTTGACAAAATTCAACACCATTTATGATAAAATCCCTCCAGAAAGTAGTCCTAGAGGGAACTTACCTCAACATAATAAAGGCCATATATGACAAACCCACAGCCAACATTGTCCTCAATGGTGAAAAACTGAAACCATTTTCACTAAGATCAGGAACAAGACAAGGTTGCCCACTCTCATCACTATTATTCAACATTGTTTTGGAAGTTTTAGCCACAGCAATAAGAGAAGAAAAAGAAATTTAAAATGCTGCCAGAAAACTACTAGAGCTAATCAACGAATTCGGTAAAGCAGAAGGATACAAAATTAACGCATAGAAATCTCTTGTATACACTAATGATGAAAAATTTGCAAGTGAAATTAAGAAAACACTCCCATTTACCATTGCAACAAAAAGAAAAAAATACCTAGGAATAAACCTACTTAAGGAGACAAAAGACCTATATGCAGAATACTATAAGACACTGATGAAAGAAATTAAAGATGATACAATAGATGGAGAGATATACCATGTTTTTGGATTGGAAAAATCAACATTGTGAAAATGACTATACTACCCAAAGCAATCTACAGATTCAATGCAATCCCTATGAAACTACCACTGGCGTTTTTCACAGAACTAGAACAAAAAATTTCACAGTTTGTATGGAAGCACAAAAGACCCCAAATAGCTAAGGCAATCTTGAGAAAGAAAAACGGAGCTGGAAGAATCAGGCACCCTGGCTTCAGACTATATTACAAAGCTACAGTCATCAAGACAGTATGGTACAGGCACAAAAACAGAAATATAGATCAGTGAAACAGTATAGAAACCCCAGAGACAAACCCATGCACATATGGTTACCTTATTTTCAATAAAGGAAGCAAGAATATACAATGGAGAAAAGACGGCCTCTTCAATAAGTGGTACTGGGAAAACTGGACAGCTACGTGGAAAAGAATGAAATTAGAACACTCTCTAACACCATACACAAAAATAAACTCAAAATGGATTAAAGACCTAAATGTAAGGCCAGACACTATAAAACTCTTATTGGAAAAGATAGGCAGAACATCTACGACATAAATCACAGCAAGATCCTTTTTGACCCTCTTCTAGAGAAATGGAAATAAAAACAAAAATAAACAAATGGGACCTAATGAAAGTTAAAAGCTTTTGCACAGCAAAGGAAAACATAAACAAGAGAAAAAGACAACCCTCAGAATGGGAGAAAATATTTGCAAATGAAGCAACTGACAAAGGCTTAATCTCCAAAATTTACAAGCAGCTGATTCAGCTCAATATCAAAAAGACAAACAACCCAATCCAAAAATGGGTAGAAGACCTAAATAGACATTTCTCCAAAGAAGATATACAGATTGCCAACAAACACATGAAAGAATGCTTAACATTATTAATCATTAGAGAAATGCAAATCAAATCTACAATGAGGGCTTCCCTGGTGGCGCAGTGGTTGAGAGTCTGCCTGCCAATGCAGGGGACAAAGGTTCGTGCCCCGGTCCAGGAAGATCCCACATGCCGCGGAGTGGCTAGGCCTGTGAGCCGTGGCCACTGAGCCTGCACGTCCAGAGCCTGTGCTCCGCAACGGGAGAGGCCACAACAGTGAGAGGCCCGCGTACTGCAAAAAAACAAAAAAAAAAACGAAAAAAACAAAAAAAAACAAAAAAACTACAATGAGGTATCACCTCACACCTATGTGAATGGCCATCATCAAAAAATCTACAAACAATAAATGATGGAGACGGTGTGGAGAAAAGTGAACCCTCTTGCACTGTTGGTGGGAATGTAAACTGATACAGCCACTATGGAGAACAGTATGGAGGTTCCTTAAAAAACTAAAAATAGAACTACCATATGACCCAGCAATCCCACTACTGGGCATATACCCTGAGAAAACCATAATTCAAAAAGAGTCATGTACCAAAATGTTCACTGAAGCTCTATTTTCAATAGCCAGGACATGGAAGCAACCTAAGTGTCCATCGACAGATGAATGGATAAAGAAGATGTGGCACATACATACAATGGAATATTACTCAGCCATAAAAAGAAACGAAATTGAGTTATTTGTAGTGAGGTGGATGGACCTAGAGACTGTCATACAGAGTGAAGTAAGTCAGAAAGAGAAAAACAAATACCGTATGCTAACACATATATATGGAATCTAAGAAAAAAAAGTCATAAAGAAACTAGGGGCAGGACGGGAATAAAGACACAGACCTACTAGAGAATGGACTTGAGGACACGGGGAGGGGGAAGGGTAAGTTGGAACAAAGTGAGAGAGTGGCATGGACATATATACACTACCAAATATAAAACAGATAGCTAGTGAGAAGCAGCCGCATAGCACAGGGAGATCAGCTCAGTGCTTTGTGACCACCTAGAGGGGTGGGATAGGGAGGATGGGACGGAGGGAGATGCAAGAGGGAAGAGATATGGGGATATATATATATATGTATAGCTGATTCACTTTGTTATACAGCAGAAACTAACACTCCATTGTAAATCAATTATACTCCAATAAAGATTTTAAAAAAAAAAGAATTCTACATTTACATTTAAAATTTTATTTTGTACAACGTATACCTAAAACATAGCTCTGTATGTAAGAGTAAGATGAAGAATGAGATATAAAATAGAATATCAGGTTCATAAATTATTGTTACATATAAGAACAAAAATAAACATAAGAACACATAAAAACAGAAAGGTGCACACATTAAACAGGCTGGGATGGTTGCCTGTGGGAGAACAGGGGCATGGGAATGAGGTAATTGAATAACACCAAATAACTAGAAAGAATGAAAGAGGAACACTGTAGAGTTTGATGATAGTGATTAACTCAGTCCTCAGCATCTGAAGACATGTGTACAAGAGAAAGAGATAGAGGGAGATAGAGATAGAAAAAGAGAGATTGAGAGAAAGACACAGAGAGTAGGCAAACTTGCGGCCAACAGTGAAGTTTGGCCAATAAGACCTTGATGTCAACTCCCTTCTTCGTTGTCTGATTCTACCACAGAGACTGCAAGGCTGCAATTGTTCAAAACAAAACTTGAACTGAGAGTTTCTTGCACCTAGTGGTGGGATGTTACTTACATTAAAAAAAAACGATACATAAGTAAAAGTCCATGAAAGAACAACCCTTCCTAAAGAAAAAGGAAAAGCCAGGCTGGGAGAAAGTCTTTCACTTTTGCCCGATGACCTTCCCTCTTCTTGAGAACAGTAATGCTGCCTCTAGGTACACAGCCAGATTGCAAATTTAAGGACAAAAGCCAGACAATAAAGGTTGTGTAGCAGAGAGATCGAAGAAGCACAGGTCTTTTTCAACATTCTTGAACAGCTCCACAATCACCGGGCTGCTTACATGTGGAGTTCTTGTTACGTGGAAAAATAAACCCTTATCTGTTTAAGTCCCTATAATGTTTTTTTCTATCACTTGATGCCTCTATCCATCTAGTTAGTCTATTGAATATCAGTGGTTCTTCTTATTAAGATCTAATACATCATTCACTGTCAGTTAAAATGAGGATTTATTTTGACTCAGACTCAAAAATATTATTTGTATCCATCAGATAATGGAGGGAAGCCAGATTGAATTTACTTGAATGACTTGGCTAAACAGGAAGAACAAAATACAGACAAGTTTAAAATGTAGACTAATACAATCAATTTTATTCCATTTCATGGCTGATGGCTTATAAATATAAATAGATATTGAATACATTTTGCAATACTGCTTGCATGAAGAATAAATTAGGTTGGATCATTTCTCTATAGCAGACTAATATAGGCACAGATTCTTTTTGGTTTTGACAATCATAGATGTTAGAGCATTTTGAGAGCTTCAAAGTCAAAAAAATATATCCTTTGAACTATATTTGTTGCCAAACTGTTTGAACATGTAGCTACTACAAAACCACTCTATTAAGCTTAAGAAGTGTGTCTTCAATTGCAATTTACTCACTCATTACGGCTATTTATTTTTTAATCTGAAGTGCTCCATTGTGTATAATTTAGAGCATCTTTGAAGAGCAGATGCAAATTTTATCAATAAGTTAGTCTAGCACAAAAGATCTGCTAATAAGTACACATCCTTCAAATGCTCAATGTCAACCTTTTAGTTTGTTCTAAATGCTTTGTATGTAAAGTTGATACCATGCATTTGAATGAGTTAAGGGTTGTAATATATTTTTGATTACTAGGGGAAAATAAAGGGTAAGAAAAATTGGCTTTTATTTTTAAAATATTAATGGAACCAATAAAGACACACTAGAACTCTTTTCTGTTCTTACTTAGTTTCTTAAAAAGTCACTTAAGAGCAATCCAGCACTTACAATCTGGACAAAACTCTTGTATATTCACTTTCATTCCAAAACATTTTATAGATATTTATTCAATTTCTGTAACTAGACTCTGAAGACCCTGCAGCTCATTTTCTTCTGTGTCCTCATGAGAAGTTCACAAATTCATAAGAACTTCTATTCATATTGAAATTGTAATTATGATTCACTGTAAAAGTGGGAGCTGTAGATTAACATTCGTTCATCCATCCAGCAATGTGCCAAATGCAGTGAAGTGCTGGTGGATCACGTATATATAGGACCTGACTTCATGGAGCTTCGCATGTGGTCAAGAGGCGGCCTTGTAAAGAGGACATTATTAGGGACCTAATAAGTAATTAGAGGTATGAGAGGGGAAGTTCAGGTATTTTAGGAAATTTAAGAAGTGGGACTTAATGTGGACTTAAGGTTTTCTTAGGAAATGATAATAAGTTAAAACCTAAAAAATGAGTAGGAAATATATGGGCAAAGTGTGGGAAGAATTGTGAGGAAATAGATTCAATGTAAAGGTACACCACAACTAAAGTGTCAGAGGCAGGAGAAAGTGCAAACTGTGGGGCATGGATGGAAAATAGAATAGGAGTTTGGAAGTGGTCTGAACATCAATGGATAAAGTCTGATCATTTCTCTAAGAAGCAAGGTTTCTGTAGCCTGCCCTCTTTTCTCCTCACTACTCATCTTTAGTCTTCTTAAGTTTGTACTGATCTGACTCTTCCTTAAGACACTCAGTATTTCCTCGACACTCAGTATTTCCTCATTTATTCACAGTTCCTTTTAAATTGGATACCTTATAACTTCATGCCAAATATGGGCACATGGTTCTTTGCCAAGCTGGAAGCCCTAGTCCTAGTGTTCAGCATTATACAAAGGATTCCTTTTAAAAGTCTGACTTCCACAAACCTGGGTTGTAAGTTTTGTAACAACCGTCAATCTGCCTTTAAGCAAACAAAGAAAAGGAACGCTGTCCTTTTCCTGGGAATGAGGATGAGGGCAGTGATGCTGACACCCTCCAACTGTTGTTACTAATTCACCCTGTTAACACTAGTAGGAGAATAAAGTTTAGAATCAGACTGATCTGCGATAAAGTCTCACTTTTACTACTTGAAAGCTATGTAAACATGGTCAAGCTACTAATTTCTTTAAGGTTTAGTTGTTTCATCTGTAACACTGGAGACATAAAACCTATGTCTTTGTGCTGCCATCAGGGTTAAAAATAATTATGTATGAAAAGATTTTAGAACAGTATCTGATATCTAGAAAGAGCTCAATACATGAGAGAGATTATGGTAAGTCCCTTACATAGGAACGAGTTCCATTCCGGGAGCGTGTTCCTAAGTCCAATTTGTGTGTTAAGTCCAACAAAGTTAGCCTAGGTACCCAACGAACATAATCAGCTATATAGTACTGTACTGTAATAGGTTTATAATACTTTTCACACAAATAATACTTAAAAAACCAAACACAAAAATAAAAAAAACATTTTTAGTCTTACAGTACAGTACCTTGGAAAGCACAGTAGTACAGTACAACAGCTGGCATCCAGGGGCTGGCATCAAGTGAACGGGAAAGAAGAGTTACTGACTGGAGGAGGGAGAGGAGGTGGGAGATGGTAGAGCTGAAGGATCATCACAATAGGAGACAGAGGGCGAGCTGCAGTTTCACTCACACCTGGCGTTGATGGCACAGGTTCTGGTTCCTTGCTGGATTCAATTCTACCTACCCTCTTGAAAAAATGATCCAGTGATATCGGGGTAGTACCTCTTTTTTCTCATCATAGATGACGCGGTAACACTGGATTGCATTCTGAACAGCTGCTGCAACCTTCATGTACCATTCTACGTTTGGGTCCTGTGCCTCAAAAACTAACACTGCCTCCTGAAATAAAGAAAATCCCCTGGCCATTTCCTATTTCATGAATCTCTTCGGTTCTTCAGTTACTTCTTCCTCTAGTTGTTCTTCGTTCTTTCTCTGGGCCTCCAATTCCTGGCCTTTATTATCAGTACTAGCTACATCACTGCTGCATTTACACTTGCTTCCAGACATTCTGGCCTTGAAATAAAGATACTGTACTACTGTACTCTATACAGTACTGCACAGTAAAGTACACAAAAGCACAACCACTTGTAGAGGACGCACGCATTTACAATGTACGCCAGACACGTGAACTAACTTAACGTGGTTGGATGTGAGAACGCACGTTCGCATCTTTGAAATTTCACAACTTGAAGATTCGTATGTAGGGGACTTACTGTATTGTTAATTTTTTTCTGAACCTTAGTGTTTTCATCTTTAATATAAAGGTAATGTTGTCCCCATCAAATGACTATTATGAGAAATAAAAGAGATTAAGACCACAAAACACATAGAGAAGACACCTAGTACATGGTACATACTGAACTAACATGAATCCCCCTTCCTTACGTTTAGTGTAGAAAAAAGATGGTTGAATTCAAGGGTGTTCATATTTTTCATATGACTACTAATCTGGGATTAGGGGAAAGGTACATGTAAACAAACAGGAGAGTAAACGAAACGTGCTCCAAGGAATTCATAGAAATGAATACTGATGCTTCCTTTGTTATAACAGTGGGTATAGTTGTAATTCCTCACTTGTCTAAGCTGTTAAGTAAAAGAACTAGGATGTTCAAGTCACTTGGTAACTCTATAACTATTTGTATGAATTTTTATACAAATTAGGAAAATTCAGTCTGTTCTGGTTAATTTATTATAAAATGTATACAGTGTAGTGTTATATTAACTGAGGATAATTTTGACTGAATAACATGCTTATTAATATTTTATCTTAAAATATTAAAAATATCAACTCAAATTTCATTTAAATTCTAAAATGTATGGAAATGTTTAGTTTTCTTCCGATGCTACAATCCCCTACACTTTATGATTTCATCGCAAAGCTACACAAAGGAAACCTATAGGAGACTTGCCAAAACACAAAGACAAAATAATTCTCTGTGATTTTTTACAGAGATGATTATTCATACAATTTGGATCACATTAAGAATATAGCATTGCCAAATAAAATAACATTATCTGGCATTTTGGATGTCCTTTGAGTATTCAACAATGATTCGTAATCTTTAGTGTTCCTTTTTGGATATTAAAAACCACAAAGCAATTTGTAATCACTCAATTTTGCTGTTATTCACTTTTCAGTAAAAACACGATAAAGGAGGTGATACAAGGCATTCACACGATTCTGAGGCATTCACAGCTTTTCTAATAATATAAACTGGGTTATGGTCTCTATGTGAATGCATTCTAATTTAGAAGTTATGGGTTAACCACAGAAAATTAAAAGAAAGCTGGCGATATCATTCATCATATCTTGGTATTGTTGGTATTTATCATACGTTGGTATTGAACATTGACAGATAAAGAATAATTATCCTCAATTCTATTGATGAATCTTTCATTGGATTTAAGTTTTAAATTTTTTAAAAACTTCCTCCAAAATGATTTCCCAAACTCAGTTTAAACATTTCTTTTGGCTCAGAACCCTCCTGTTGATCCTTCACCGACCCTGCATTTTTTAAAAATAGTTGCATCTCCTTGATACCCAACCTTGTTTGAAAAAACAAAAACAAAAACAAACTGTCTGTGGGAATGACAGGAGGCTTTCGATTAGGCTTTTATAACTTAGCACTAGCCAACTGCCCTAATCACAAATCAAATGTTTCAGTGTGTTGCAGGCTAACAGATTCACAGAAGGCACCCATTTTAGCAATATGCATATGTTGTTTTGTACACTCACCCAGAAGAAAACATGCAACTCACAATACTAGAAAGGGCAGAAAACAGACTAGCTTGCCTGAACCTCTCAAATCTGGAGATGGATTTATGCAAATGAGACATCCTGTCTAGCAGTCAGAGAAGGGGAGGAGGGGCTGTTTAACCTGAGTTGAATAAAAGTAGGAAAAAAGTTGCATTTTGTTGGCGATTCTATCAAGGTTAAGCTGACATCTGGTTCTAATTTGCTTTCCAAGATGAATTTTCTTCTTCTTTCTTTTTACCCACTTCATACTTGTCTAAAGTTGCCCTTTAGAAAATCTTGCATTAAAAAAAAATTATATAATTTACAAATGAAATGCTATTGTTAATTTCTGCACACTAGAGGGCACTAAAATATCCTAAGATAAAAGTGTACTAAAAATTTTACCTTAAACTTCTTTGGAAGGAATAATGACCATAATTTTAAAATTCATTAAAAGAAATCCAGGGACAGTAATAAAATTAATACAGAATTGTTAATATTAGCTTTAAAAAAACAAGATTGCAGGCTTCCCTGGTGGCGCAGTTGTTGAGAGTCTGCCTGCTGATGCAGGGGACACGGGTTCGTGCCCCGGTCCGGGAAGATCCCACATGCCGCGGAGCGGCTGGGCCCGTGAGCCATGGCCGCTGAGCCTGCGCGTCTGGAGCCTGTGCTCCGCAACGGGAGAGACCACAACAGTGAGAGGCCCACATACCGCAAAAAAAAAAAAAAAAAAACCCAACAAGATTGCAATATTACTGTTTTAAATGCCAACTGCCTCAGATTTCCTTAGTAAGGAATGCATCTCTGAACATCAGTATCTTAAAATATTTTATGTGAACCTCTCAAACGTTCTCTTATAACTAATCTTCTCTTTTCTGAAGCTGTAATTGACAGATATTTAATAGATTTTTTTCCCCATTGATTCATAATAATAACATTTGTAACCATCCTGATATAATCATATCAGTGTATTATAATGTCATTGGATGCACAAAAATCTACCATTTTTAGGGCTGAGAAATACTGGCCATCTATTGTGCTTAAAAACAAGGATTTTTGGGCTTCCCTGGTGGTGCAGCGGTTGAGAGCCCGCCTGCCGATGCAGGGGACACGGGTTCGTGCCCCGGTCTGGGAGGATCCCACATGCCGCGGAGCGGCTGGGCCCGTGAGCCATGGCCGCTGAGCCTGCGCGTCCGGAGCCTGTGCTCCGCAACGGGAGAGGCCACAGCAGTGAGAGGCCCACGTACCGCAAAAAAAAACAAAAAAAAACAAACAAACAAAAAAACCAAGGATTTTTTCAAACAGTCAATAACATGTTTTTAATAGTTCTTTTCCCTTATCTCTTTTTTTCGGAGTCTTTTTCTTCTTTATACATTGTACTTCTTCCTCTCAGCATTTTAAATTTATTTATTTATTTATTTATGGCTGTGTTGGGTCTTCATTTCTGTGCGTGGACTTTCTCTAGTTGTGGCAAGCGGGGGCCACTCTTCATCGTGGTGCGCGGGCCTCTCACTATCGCGGCCTCTGTTGTAGCGGAGCGCAGGCTCCAGACGCGCAGGCTCAGTAGTTGTGGCTCACGGGCCCAGTTGCTCTGCGGCATGTGGGATCTTCCCAGACCAGGGCTCGAACCCGTGTCCCCTGCATTGGTAGGCAGATTCTCAACCACTGTGCCACCAGGGAAGCCCTCTCATCATTTTAATAATCACTCAAATAGCTTCTTATGAGTGTTAATAGTAAGACAACAGACCCAAAATGGAATTATTTATGAAAAGCCACGTGTCACCAAACTAAGACTTGACGTAATTACAGTTTCAGCTCTCCCAGAAATGGAATCTTAAACCAGTCAATCAGGAATCCCTGGATCAGCACCAGTGAGGTAATCTGCTTGATAGACCCCTGCTATCCCCTAAAGGAAAGTAAATTTGCAATAACCAATCCACTTTTTTGCCTAGTATAACTTCCTTGTTCCTGCTCCCTTCTGGCTGGAAAAGTCTTTCATTTGTACAGCTCCTCAGAGCTCCTTTCTATCTGCTAGATTGGATGCTGCCCAATTCAAATCAATTTTTGCTCAAATAAACTCAAACATTTTTAACATGCCTCAGTTTATCTTTTAACGTAAATCACAGAGAAACACGCAAAAAACTTCTTTTCTTTTAACTTCTAGTTACAGACATCAAGTAATAATAAGAAAAGGCAACAAGAACTTTGTATGCTATAGATTAGAAGCCTTTTTCAACTCTGTCTCAATTTAGAAACCATTACTTTTAGTGCCCATCTTCTTTGAAGTGTGCATATGAAAGTGTTAAAGGAGCAGAACTTAAAAATAGACTTAGGGCTTCCCTGGTGGCGCAGTGGTTGAGAGTCCGCCTGCCGATGCAGGGGACACGGGTTCGTGCCCCGGTCCGGGAAGATCCCACATGCCGCGGAGCAGCTGGGCCCGTGAGCCATGGCCGCTGAGCCTGCGTGTCCGGAGCCTGTGCTCCGCAACGGGAGAGGCCGCAACAGTGAGAGGCCCGTGTACCGCAAAAAAAAAAAAAAAAGAAGACTTAAAAGCAAGCAAGTAGAAAGACAAGAAAGGACAATAGAAAAAAAAAAAAAAGAGATGAGAGTATTGATTCAATAGTTTATCATTTTGAAGTAAATATAAAAGTGCTTGGTTTTGGAAATTGTGAGTGGAAGAATTTGTCTTATCTGAAAGATAATGTTCAGGGAATTTGGCTTGAAGCATACTCACAGTAAGTGCACACATCTGAAATTATCCATTGTTTTCTGTGACACAGAAAAATAAACTCAACTTACATAAACGTATGTGCCCATGAAAAAGAGCTTTCTCTTTGTATTGCCTTTAAACATTTAATACATTATAGTGATCATTACCACCACATACAAGAATGACATAGAGTACAGTACTTAAAGGTGTAATGGTCTATGGTGGGAGGTAACATTTAAAAAATAATCAACATTTATAAAGATATAACAAAATAGTTTCTAACTTGAGAAGTGGATGTCAAAGCAATACCCAAGGGACTTCCCTGGTGGCACAGTGGTTAAGAATCTGCCTGCCAATGCAGGGAACACGGGTTCAAGCCCTGGTCCGGGAAGATCCCACATGCACAGAGCAACTAAGTCCGTGTGCCACAACTACTGAGCCTGCGCTGTAGAGCCTGCAAGTCACAACTACTGAAGCCTGCGCACCTAGAGCCCGTGCTCCGCAGCAAGAGAAGCTACTGCAATGAGAAGCCTGCGCACCACAATGAATAGTAGCCCCCATTCAATGCAACTAGAGAAAACCCTCACGCAGCAATGAAGACTCAACGCAGCCAAAAATAATAAATAAATAAATATTTTTAAATAAGCAATACCTAATTTGTCAGATCGAAGCAAATGGCAGATTTGACGAACAGGGGAACAGTAGTTCTAACCTCGAATGATGTAAATGTCTACATAATATTGGCATATTCTGGTTGAATTAAATTTGTTAATATGAGTATCCATTTTTTTCTAGTTTTTTCTCCTTATTTTCTATGTTAGATATATTCTATGTTAGGTATAATTAAACATCAGAAGCAGCACAGTGTAATGTCTCAGAGTTTGAACTCTGGAGCCAAGCCTTCTAGGTGGAATCTTGACTCTGCCTTTTACTAGTGGCATGAGCTTCAGCGAGTGGTTTAACCTCCCTGTGGCCCAATTTCCTCACCTGTAAAATGGTAATAAGAGTGGAAGTGGTGTTTTGAGGATGAAATGAAATTATTCATCTAGGGAGTTTAGATCAGGACTTGAACAGCAGTTTGCAAGTGTTTATTAAATATTTAGGGACTAGGACAATCTGAATTAATGATGTGTTATTTATGATATTTAGAGAAATGGCAATTGGTATTTTCAGGTTCATATACCTCCCTGAACTAAAATCTGGTTTTAATGATTAGCTAGCAGCTAACTGAAATAAGCACAGCAAAATAAGCACCACTTGGCTCTGCTTATCTATTTGATTGTAAGTGTATTTCCAAAAGTGCTTAAAAGCATTTGATTCTTTAATCATTCTTAATGTTACCCTTCTACATCCAGTTTATACTATGGATTTTAACAGTTAGTCACTTGACTATACACCGTACATGTATAATTTTCAGCTCAATCTATCAGAATATAAGAAGACTTCTCAAATCTTCTAATCTTCATTATTGGCCCCTATTTTACATAGCACTTAACAGAGGTTTCTTTTATTTGAAATTATTTGCATATAAATATTTCCACCTATGTATTTTAGAGCTCCAGACATTTATAACCAGAGGTTAAAATGAGTGAGGGTTTTTTTTTTTTTTTTTTGCGGTACGCGGGCCTCTCACTGTTGTGGCCTCTCCCGTTGCGGAGCACAGGCTCCGGACGCGCAGGCTCAGTGGCCACGGCTCACGGGCCCAGCCGCTCCGTAGCATGTGGGATCTTCCCGGACCAGGGCACGAACCCGTGTCCCCTGCATCGGCAGGCAGGCTCTCAACCACTGCGCCACCAGGGAAGCCCGAGTTTTTTTAATATACTGAATTTCAGTATTCTGTGTGTGTGATGATTTTGAATTTCTTATTTATTTTACCTCAGATGCCTAGATTGAGTTCAATTTTTTTTTTAAAAATTTGCATTCATATTAACATAGCACTAGAGTAGATGCCATGGAGAACACAGATGAAAAAGACCTGCAGGATACACAGGTAGAAAGATATACATGCCCATAATTTTAACTCATGCATTAAGGGCTACATCTAATAGACGTCAAAAATGAGCTATGAGGATTGCAAAATATGAGACGTATTCTTAGAGGTAATGATGTTCTGATGGACTTTAGCTAGGAGGAAGAAAAGAATTCCTGCCAATCAAACCAGCTTGGTCAAAGGTAAAGACATGAAGATACATAAGGCAGACTTCTGGTATAACAACACCAGTGATAACTAATCAAATATGAATCAGGTGCGGCCCTAAGCAGATTCTGTGTGTTAAATCCAGTTAATCCACATCAACCCTGTGAAGTAGACACTCTCATTATCTTAGTTTTATATGTAAGAAAATTGAGCTATTCAGAATAATTTTGGTTGCTGTACTTAATTTTCCTTTTGAGTACCATTTTTCAGGGGTTATATACTTTCATGTGACTAAATGACAATGAAGATCAGCTTTGGGAACTTCTCCAGAATTATGGGATAAAATGTCTTCGCTTTTTATCAAATTCAATAAGCTGAGAGAATATTAGCCTGGACCTACCCATCTGCCAATAGTCATCAACCTCACTCTGTAGGTAGAGATGGCCTAATGATATTTCTCCAAACAGGGTAAAGCTGAATCAAAGAACAGAGAGGCCCGATCCCCCTTTGATATTGTTTAATTCCTAGAACCAGCAACATTTAAGATCAAATACCCTCTCTTGATTTACTTATTATATGAGTTAGTAAAACGTCCTTTTCTTTTTTGCTTAAAATAATGTGAGTTGTTTTTCCTCTCACTTACAACCAGTAAACATCTAAGATGAGTAAAAGGCGGGGAGGGATAGAGAAACGTCAATTTATTCTCTGAAATAAGAAGGAAAATGTGAATGATAAAGAAGAACAATCTTTGAAAACCTGTGCATCATTTATATTTTGCAATGTTATGTCTAGCACAATGCGATGTGATTGTAATATACTACTTACTGCAATTTGTCAAAATTAATTTTATTTTAAAAATACATTGTATATTAACAATTTCATATCAATGTTTTCTTAGTTAGAAAGTTGAATTTCCTAGATACCTGAAAACTGATTCTTACCTATCGTTTCACCCAATTATATTTTTATCAAGTCAGTTAATTTCTGTCTCAATATTAACTCTGTATTTTATCTATACATGGCTTTATTATATATCAACAATTACCTAAATAATATAGTTTATACTTGTAATTTCTTGGTAACCTAGGTAAATTGTTGAGTTTATGTAATTGTCAAAATTGAGCACTAATAATTACTTTCAGTTTCCCTTTTGGTATGATGCTGTGCCTACTCATTAAAAAAATCTATACACATGTGTTTTCTTAACCTCATATTTAGAAACAAGAATTGTCATAAATAAGTTGTTTCTTAAAGCGCATTTTTCTTAATTTTAAATTTTCTTTAAATTTAACTACAAGAAAAATAAATGGGCATTTTCCTTCAATCAAAATAAACAGCGTAGAATTATTATTTTCCATTTATGAAGGTTGTATAAAGTCCTCCACTAATCTCTCAATAACACTGTCAGGAAACAATGTTATTCATACTTGGATTAGATAACATGTAGAAATCTCCTATAAAAAAATTAAGATTTTATTTTTTTCCCCAGGAAGCAAATCTGAAAAATGTTTCTTCTGATGTGCTTTCAGCAAGATTCTTTTAGAGTTGAAAATAGGTCAATATAATTAGCATTTGTAAGTAACTACATTTTGTCTCTGAAAATGACTTTACTTATTAATATTTGTTACTTACATAAAATATATGTAACATATATGGAAGTTATAAGCATAATACTATTATGAAGCATAGTAATATAAATATTACTTATGAACTCTTTACTAAACCTAAAAACTAGAAAATTTACAGTAATTTGAGTTTACTGATCAGTCCCTCTCCCAATCCTTTCCTCTGCCTCCCCCCCTCAGAGATGTTAATGATTTTCCAAATTGATTTTGCCTAAGAAAACAGTAAATTTTATAATTTCATTATAGTATTTATTAGAAGAAACAATTATAGTGGATAGAAAAAGAATGCAGTGAAGTTATCTTTGATAAAAATTCACCTAGAATAATTTTTATTTACCAGACATAACTTTTTTAAATAATAGGAAATCCAAGGCTCATATTTCCCACATATTGAATCCAACTATGGATTTTACAATAGCATAATAACAAAATGATAATTTTCTATTGACCTCGGATAATCTCCTAAGTAGCTAAATTTGAAATATTGGAAAATTTATTACTTTTTAAATTTATGTTGCTTATGTATGTTCTTTGGCAAATTTAATAGGCATGCAATTCCTAGTTTAGTGCAAATAACATTTCTCCCCACATTTTACAAATTCCTGAGTATATAAACTAATTGAAGTTAAATGCAGTCTTAGATTTTTAACCTAACAATATGTTCTGTTTTGGTTGCCACAGTAGCTAAAAAGAACCATTCTGATTTGACTGTGAAGAATTCAAACAGTCATTAATCTAGAAAGAAATCTGCAAAATATATAGAAGTTGAAAATGGTATGGAGTCTTTTTAGCTCTGATTTTCATTTTAGGATTATTCATGTTATTCTCAAGAAACTTATAAAGGATATGACAGCCCTTAAAGCATGTCTTTATTATTTTCCAGTTATGTGGAAAATTCTCTGTTGAGTTTCCCTAAGTCATCAAGGAACGATGTTATTCAATTCCATAATAACATCATTCATTCAGTCAACAAATATTTTATTCAAAAATATTTATTGAGCCCATACTCTGTACCAGGCTCTATTCCAGGTTCTGGCAATCTAGCAGTGAACAAGACAAATTTTCTGCCCCATGGAGCATCAACAAACCAAACTAAACATTATTTTAAAAATTCAGTGTGGAAACAGTAAATTCCAAATAGAAAATATCATTTTTCTTTTAACTTTTCATTTGAATGTTTTCATTCATTTGAATGATTGGTATTTACAGATAAAGTCTAAAATCACCTCTATTAAAGGTCAATGATTACTTTTGGAATTGTCAGTTATTGAGTAATGCATTTGAAAAGAGGCCATGACTTTAAGGATATTCAAGAAACAGGTTTAGGGAAGAAACTGTCCAACTTAAGACATAAATAATACCAGCTTCATTCTGAAAATTATAGATCTTTATTAATAAAATTTGAGACAATGAATAAAAAATATTAGTTCAGTGAAATATTAATATCATAATTTAATTTTCTTGCCTATGTAGTAGAATTATACTTCTTTTTAGATTTGAGATTTAGGGAAATTTTATTTCCTACACATCTTTAAAGGGTTTGTGATTATGTTCTGTAGAACTGTATTGAAGAGAAGTAGATTTTAATATCTACCTGTTCTTCACATTTTTATTTTCATAATTTTTATGAGTTTCCATGGAGGAGGATGCATATTATCACCCAGTTATTTCTGTGACTTTACTTGCCACTGGAAAGGTAGCTATCTAAACAGAAGCATCCTTACTATGCTACTGGACAACCCTCTACATTGTTTGAAATGGTAAGAACTGTACAGGATCCAATATGTTATTGAAGTTTAATTTTTTGATGTTCCATTCATTGTTCCCGTACTGGTAAATGTAGTCAAAATGATCAAAATAGAACTTTTTTTTCCAGTTGGGAAATAGCATGAATAGTTGCCTCATAGTTCAGAAATACAAATCAGGTAAATAAATTATTTAATTGTTATAGCATAATTCCTGCATATAGATGATTTGTTTGGTTAATGAGTATAAAAGAAATTTATTATAAAATATGAAAAATATATCATAGTTTCTAAAAATTCTTTAGTTTGTATCCATACCCTTTGTCATGTGACACTGCAATACTTGTAACTACAAAGGTAGAGTTTCTCCCAAATTGTGAAGTTTACCTAACCTTGTACCTTGTTTGGCCAACAGGATGCTGTGGACATGGATGCTGTGGAGTGGATTCCCACTCTATATCTCAAAGACTGTGGGTGTTTTTGTTGACTCTCTGTGTCTCTACCATCACCACCATGAGAACATGGCCAGGCTAGCCTGCTGCAGGGTGAGAGACATGTGGAGCAGAGCTGACTCACTCCAGTCAACCCAGGAGATTTCAACATTTATCTAACATGAAAAAGCATGAGTGGATCCATCTGAAGTCGTAGTGCTGCCTAGCTGATGATACTTGATGAGTGAGCAATACACTAACTGTAGTGTTTCACAGGAGCTGTGTGGCCATTCGTTATGCATGATTATTGTGCCCTTAGACAATCGATTAAAAAAGAACTAAAATATTTTCAATATCTACTTAAATTTTTTGATGGCTGAAGTGTGAACAAATTAATTAACTGTAGATTATTCATATAGGTTCTTTTACGTTTATATTGTTGTTTTAGGTTCTAAATTCTAAGGGCTTGCATCATATTGTCAGCTCTCAAACAACTCAGCAATAACTCATTAGAAAAGGGTGAAATGAATTTGTGATATGAGACAAAACTAAAATCTGTAAAAACTTACAAAAGATTTTCTATGCCTGCAATCTCCTTTGTTTGAACGAAATAAATGTTTCCACTAAAACCCAGAACAATTAATCCTTAATTTACATTTATTTTTACTAAAATATTTTCCCATTCTAGACAGACTTGAATGTTAATAGATTCAAGTATGTTTTAGTAAAAAATTTTTTAGTTCAGGGAAACCCAGTTCTAAAATGTCTATACTTTTAGATTTTCTTCAAAAATCACAAGTGTAACTAACATGAAAATGAATTAAATTCACCTTTCTTCATCCATCTATAAATAAGATAAAAGTGTAATCACAGAGACCTTCAAATGATAGAATAAAATGGCATAAAATGCAATTAGAGTTTTATGAACCAATAATTATGAGGGTTTCATATCTGTGCTTTTCTTTAACTTTGAATCCAACATTTTCAATGTCATATTAAAACTGTAATTACAAACTACGTTCTTATAATATTTCAATAAAATATTCACAATTAACCCATTGGAGGTCCTTCCTTTAAATCCTAAGCAACAAATTAATGACAGGGTTAATCAGTGTTAATTCCTATAATTCTATGGTGGTGTAAATAGATGCATAATTTTCATTTAGCTCAACTGATTGCAGAAATAACATTCCATTAAAAAAATTCAATCATTAATAAGTTTCGAAGCTCAGTGGAGGAATCTGTCTAATTCAAAATCTCTTCTAGGCCGTTATTTTGGTAAGGAGTCTGGTGCACAAGGGTTGATGTTATTTTGGTAATTAAAGTGGTAGATGATAAAAATGCTTTAATTTCAGAGATATACAAGTGAAAACTATTTTCTCTTTTATCTCTCTTCTTTTTAATTTCTCTTATTCTTTAACTTTTGGCTATGAAAATGTTTTCGTTTTAAAAATAGGCATCTCATATGTGTTTGTTTTCTAGCACTTTTAAGGTATTTGCCAATCTCTGCATTTCTTTGTGATTACCGCCTCTGACAATTGCTTATTTTTCCAGTGGAGCGTGCTAGATTTTCACGCTTTGCTCTACTGCTTTAAACATACTGTAGACTAATTCAAAAGCTATGTTATTTTTCTTTGTATGTTAGCAAAAATTATTTAAAAATTAATATGAATGATAATGCCTGAATTTAGAGGAACAATTATTCTTTATGGATCATTTCAAAATTATTAGTTAGTTTAAACAAAGCTATTTCATTATCTTATGTTACTTACAGTCATGTCTTATAGGGTACTTAGACCTATAATGATAGTCAGCAATAAAAGCTATCATTTATTATTTGCTTAATCTATTCCAGGAAAAATGTTAAATCAATCATCCTAAAAAGCTGTTCTTAAGGAATTACCCTATTTTAGGAATGTGGTAGTTGAGGCTTGCAAAAAAAGAGTGACTTTCTGAAAGTTGTGGAGCTGCTGAACTGTACGGCCAGGATGTGACCAAAGTGTACCTGATTTTAGAACCTATTTATAATGTAGTCGGTCACCACTGAATTTCTAAGGCTTTTTTTTCCTGATAAATTTCAGCATCATCTCCACACACATTCCCCCACCCCCACCAAATATGTGTATTTAAGCTGTTCTAATAAATTCATCTTATTAATTAGAAGTCAGATAGTTTTTATTTTTGTAGCTCTTTTCATATGATAAAATAGCAACAATCTCAGTTTTAAGACTATCAAGAACCAGCTTGATGTTTGAGGATAGCGATATTAACTGGAAAGAGACCAATTAGACATTGTAAAATGATGCTAAATTAAGGAAAGGATTAGATTATGCATATTGTCAAGATGCATATGGATGCTGAAGAATGCCTTTGAATGTTGACATTAAAAAAATACACAATAAACACAATGTCATTCAAATGGCTAGTGTGTAGTTTTTAAATGAGTGGTTTCTACACCTGAGCAGACCTACACCATTGCTTGGCTTACTTTAATAAAATTGAGCCAGGAATCAAAAACGTTGCTTTAATCCTAGCTTCATCATGAACTAGATTTTGGGAGAGTCATTTGATTGTGTTAGAGCCTCAGGATCCCCATCTATAAAATGGAGGTTGCTAAAAATCTCTGTACCTAATTAGCTGTCACAACAACACAATCTATTCAAATCAACTCAGTAATATGAAGTGATCATCTACTACATACAAGGGTTAGGAACTATGTAAACGAAGAAACCTCTATCCTCATTTTAAGGATTTTGCAGTCTCTTATTTGAGATAGACATTGAAATACATAATATGATGTGAGAGGTGCAATAACATTCTTATGTTCAAGATATAGAAAACAAAGGAATTGATTCTATTCACTTAGGCAATTTGAAGTTTCCATAAAATGAGTGACTTCATTGACAGACTGCTGATTGTACCCCCAAATCTGTTTTCTTCCTCTTCCTCAGGATATGGTCTCCCAGCTGTCTGTTACAGATCCCAGTCTCCCTTGTAGCTATGAGTGGTCAGGGTTGGAATGCCCTGGATTTTATCTCATTTTCCTCCTCCTACAGACTGGAATGCAAATGATTTGCATCTCGGCTTGGACCACGCAGAAGAGCCCAATGTCTAACAAATGGCAGAGCAAATGAAGGGAAGAACCTGGATCCCTGAATGACTTCATGGAGCACAGCTGCCTCACTAGCCTAAACTAGCTGGCCTGTTCCAAGAGAAAAAAATGCACTTGTGTCCCTTTGTTATAATTACCCTAGCTTAGCCTTCACCTTAATGGATACAACATTTGAATCTGAACTAGGTCATGTATCATCAGGTGGCAGAGAATGAGAGCAGAGTAGTTGAAACTGAGTTTGAGAAAGTAGTAAGAAACCAGATCTTTATGAGCCTTAAATTTCATTGAAAAATACTTTGGGGCTTCCCTGGTGGCGCAGTGGTTGAGAGTCCGCCTGCCGATGCAGGGGACACGGGTTCGTGCCCCGGTCCGGGAAGATCTCACGTGCCGCGGAGCGGCTGGGTCCGTGAGCCATGGCCGCTGAGCCTGCGCGTCCGGAGCCTGCGCTCCGCAATGGGAGAGGCCACAGCAGAGAGAGGCCTACGTACCACACACACATACACACACACAAATATATATATATATATATATTATGAAGGGAAATAAGATCAAAGACAGAAAATAATTTGATGTTGTTTGATTGCAATTTGTTTAAAATGGCATAAAGATGTCCACGAGGGAGGACACGTGACAGCTCAGACACTTACCAGGATGGTAGCACCATGAAGTATTCAGCGTGACTCAGACAAGCCGGGATGCTCCATCTAATCACTTGCCCCAGAAAACATTAATATTTTAAGTTGACATGTTCTAGCTGAACTTATAAGTCCTGTCAGATATTTTTCAATAGAGTGAAAGGGAATAGCCTTCCGTGGATAATGTGGTAACCAGTATACTTTTTGCCTGCACTGATAAGTCCAATATTCATTTGATTCAGAGCTTGTGACATTCAGTTCCAGAAAATTCTGACTTTTAGCACACAGCGACCTGTCAGTTTATGGCTGTCAGTTTATGGCTACTTAGTGGTAGAGAAATCAGTTCCAACTATCAGGTAGTGACAATTTGCAGTTTCACTCAAGTGAGAACAGAGTTAAAACATTTCCTCTCACATCCCCTCCAACACCATCAGTTTTCTTTATGTTCACATGCAAATAATTGTAATAAAAAATAACAGGCAGGGTGGGTATGCCTAACCTACAGATGTATAGACCTGTTTACAACAAAACGTGTTTTCCATTCTCCTTTCAATTTTGTAATTTCCCCTTGCCCTTATTTATAATTTAATAGAAATTAAATGTTAATTTCTAGGTTAAGGTGACCGACCATCCTGGTTTGCCGAGGACTAAGGGGTTTCTCGAGATGTAGGGTTTTCAGTGCTAAAACCTGGAAAGTTTTCGAGAAAGTGGGAGGAAGTGTTCACTATATTCTACGGGGAGACAGAGAGAGAGAGAGGTGTTCATGAGATGGGTTGAGAGCCATTAGCATGGGGGACATTTACAATAATCTCATTTTTAAGCATGTTTCACTTATAAAGCCTTTGTTTATCCTTCTATTCTCAGCCTTGTGACACTGAGTCCTGGGACTCTGAAAAATTACATTTCCCCTTTATCAGTTAACTTCCTCTGTCACTAGGGAGATCTGGAGGGAGAGGGACTCTGGAAGCAGGAAGAAGAGAGAAGGGACTTTCTTTTTCCCATTTATTGCTGTTTCTGTCAGCACAGCCCAAGCAAGGGCACTTTACCTGGGCAACAGTAGCTGGTTCCAGGGGTTTTGACACTCAGCACGAGCCTCATTAAGCTCTGTCAGAGGTACCCAATAAGCTGAGCAGCACTACCTCCTTAGCAATCTTAGCCCCAACGCCAAATGCCCTTATTCTGAGCTCCTGAGTCACTAGCATCAGCCAGGCAGCAACCCCTCCTCAGAGGTCTGAGTGCCAGCTTTGTAGGGCCCCATCCCCAAGTTTCTAGATTCTGATAATCCTGCTTCCTATGTGCAGTAGCTACTTCCTACTGTTACTACCTTTATGTCATCTTAATGTTCCTTTTTGCTTTTTCAGCCCTCCACATATGGAACCAAATCAGTATATTGAATTTTCTGTTGAAATATGTAGTGTAATTTCCATTTCCTGGTCCAAACCTTGACCGATGCAAGCAGTAATTTAAAATTAAAATTAAAAAACTCCTACAAGAAATATTATTAGATAAGTTCTGTAACCCCAAAAAATAAATTTAAAAGTTACCAACCAATTAGCTTTTAGCTAAGATTGTTTACTGTATCAGGTTTCTTCTGAATATGATTGTAATTTTCCAATAAATAACTAACCAAAGATGAGGCCCTTATTTAGGAAAGGCCAGTCGTATCACTTAAAAGTTTCGCCAGATTTTTGTATAAGGAGCAAAAATAAACTTATGAAGATCCTTTTATCTAACTAATATAAATATAATTTGCTTATTTCTTAGAAAATATTTAAAAAAACAAAAGTTTTAAACTCTTTAACTGTAAATATAAACAATTTCTCTAGAGCACATTTAACTTATATACCTTATTTACTATTTACTGTATAAATATAAAGAAAAAAAGAAAATTACATAAGGCACTATTTAGTTTTCATCCTATTAAAAAACTGATTCCTATTACTATCTACTAAAAATAGATGCATTTGTATATTCATATGGTAATATTTTATACTTTTTTAATAAGCATCTCTAAATGATTAATTGCTAACGTGGAGGGCTTACTACTCTAGGCACAGTTGTAAACCCTTTAATTATAAATTAATTTATAATATAGTTACTCTTCTGAGGTAAGATTATAATTTTATTCCCATCCTCCAAATAAAGAAATGGTGGCACAGAGAGGTTACATTACTTACCCAAGGTCACGTAGATTGTTGACGCTAGTAGCCAAACCAAGACAGTCACACTCCTATTAACGAATTCTCTAAACCACTCCAACATGCTGGTCCTCATTCAAGTAGATACCCACAAAAAGCTGTTGATGTCTGGACGTAAGGAAGAACATGAGACAAACAGATCATTTTGGAGAAGAGTACTCTAAGTAAGCAAGAACAAACACAACAAAATAATATTATTAATCTTTTGTAAGGAGACACTTATTGTTTTCTTTTAACTTAACATTACTCTTTATGCAATTGAAATAGTTTTATTTCCAGTAACTACCTACATTGCTCTGCTGCACAGAAAAATAAATCCCACCAACTAGTGTGGTGATCTACCTATGAATCTAGTATATATTTTAGTTTGAAATTAGTGGGGTGTTTTCATGCAATTTCTTCAATGAGTGATTTTAATTCATTAGGCAGGCAGAAATTTGTGGGGGGGACTATTTTTCAAGGAAAATAATCTTTGACAGGTTTCCATTACCAATAAAAGGAACATATACCAAAATTATAAATTCCTTGGTAAGAACAATATAGCTGCAACCTTAAGATCTATTCTATTATATAATATATATTAGATGTTAGGCTTAAGATTGAAAAACAGAAATGAAAAAGTTTTGATTTTATTGAAGAGGCAAAGTATATTTCATTAACAACATTCATTAACATTTCATTCATTAGGTTAACATTCATGGTCTACTACAAGTATAAGTCAGGATTTATTTTTTATCTTAATTTGCAAACAGTCCATCACGGTTAAATAAGGAGGAGGTGCTATGATCTGTAGAAAAGTTACTCCTAGAAAACTTGGTATATCCTAAGCATGTGAGGTGGTGTGGTATACAGGATACAAGTAAAGAATTGTACATCCAATTGGTTTCTTTATATTCCTGGTTATTCCACTAAAAACAGTGTGACAAATGTGACTCATAGTTTCCTTTTCTGCAAATGATGAGTGCATGGAACACTTACAGTCATTTATGTCACAAGTCTTCTAAGTGATGATGGTTATTTTATAGATATAGGTTAGATACAAATATAGATATAAACTATTTTATAGTTATAGATATTTGAGGCTAGATACAGTAGAGAAAGCAAGATGGAATTTTCTCACATTGTAACTTAAGAGCATAGGTATTGAGTTGAGAAGAAATAAATGATTAAAGGCTATTATTTTGGTCAAAAGTTCCATTTCCCATCCCCACAGATCAGACTTTTGACTTTATGTGCTATACTTAAAAGAGCTGTCATATCACATGAATAATTTTAGAGCAGAAGCAATGTCAAAGAGACCTTTCTGCAATGATGGAAAAGTTCTATATCCTCATATGTGAGTGCTGAGCACTGGAAATGTGGCATGTGCAACTGAGGATCTAAATTTTATATTTTATTTAATCTTATTAATTTAAATTTAAATAGCCGCCTGTGTCTAGTGGCTACCACATTGGATGCTTCAGCTTTGAAGGGCTTATTTGTGGGCAGAAAATACAAGTAGTAGCAGGGAAGATGGCAGAAAATGTTGGGAGTCCACTAATCTCAAACAAAATTCTATGTACTAAGTCTTCTGTATACGAATGCTGGTTTTAAGCAAAGAAAAAATAACATGCTAGAGCAACAAATGACCCCAGAGACTTGGGTTATAGTCTCATGAAATCATAGAATGTAAGAGACTTGAGGGACCATGTATATCAAATGTCTCATTAAATATTTAAATATAAATTAAATCTCAGACATTAGTTAACTCACCTGAGGTCACCCAGGAAAAGAATTATAAAGAGACATCACTGATTTAATTAAAATTTAAATAAACAGTAAGAACAACTAAATATCAGCTGATAATTATATGACAGCATAAGCTACCTTATATAGTAAGTGTGGCAAAGAACAAACCTGACTCCATATTGGATCTATTCCTATAGCTCTAACCTGTGTGCTCTGTTGCCTGTGTTTAGTCTTGCTGGCTCTGCATCTTTGTAAGGGAATGTTGCCTATAGCCTGAAATATACATAATAGCCCTTTCTCAAGGCTCTGCTTCCCAGGCTTGACCTTTAAAGGTATAACATTTTTCATTCATACAGAGATTTAAAAAGTTCCAGAACAGAGAATAACATTTGTCTTGTTGGAGGTTTACAGGAACATTGTGACCAGATCTATGTGCACAGCTGAAAGAACAAAGGATTCCTACATCCCCTCCAGGCCTGGCCAGCACCAAGAAGTTTGCAACAGCCAGCCACACCCTCTCCCCTTTTAGTATAACAAAAGCCTGAATTCTAACTCGGGTAAGATGGTGTTTTGGGACACTAGCCTGCCATCTTCTTGGTCTGCTGGCTTTCCAAATAAAGTCACTATTCTCTGCCCCAACTCATCTCTCAATTTATTGGCCTGTTGTGCAGTGAGCAGCACGAGCTTGGACTTGGTAATATAAGCATTATTATCATCCTGTCCTGTTTTACAGAAAACTCAGAGAGCATAAGTAATATTCCAAGGTTATTGTGATATAATAAGAAATATATAGTTTGATCTTCATCCCCACTCCTGATTAGAGATCCTAAAACCCTTGTAATTACCTAAGTGATAAGAGCAACAGAAGCATCTTCTGTTATATATGGTTTTGTTTTTGGCTCTTGAAACAGCTCTGGATCATTAAATTGAAATGAGCATCTTTTGCTCCTCATAAGAAACCCCTTTCAACTGCACCTGAGTTTATGTTAATGAGATGACTATTGAAAAGCCCCTAAGGATGAAGGGCTGATCGCCAGGGCAACCAATTGTGATAAGAGTGGTGGAATTTGGGGGTCTACCCCCTGACCTCTAGGGAGGGAGAGGGACTGGAGGTTGAGTTAATAACCAATAACCAATGATTTAATCAATCATGTTTATGTAATGAAGCCTCCATTAGAAACCCTAAACAAAGGGTTTCAGAGATATTCCAGGTTGATGAACACATCCATGTCCTGGGAGAGTGACACACCCTGACTCCCCAGGGACAGAAGCTCTTGTATTCAGGATCCTTTCAGACTGCATCCTATGTAACTTTTCATTTGTCAGATCATTTGCATCCTATGAAATAACCTTTACAATAAATCCGTAACAGTAAGTAAACTGTTTCCCTGGGTTCTATGAGATGTTTTAGCAAATTATCAAACTCAAGGAGGGGTTTGGTGGGAACCTCTGATTTGTCATCAAGTTGGATAGAAGTTATGGGTAACTTGGGGACCCACTACTTGCAACTGGCATCTGGGAGAAAGGTAGCAGTCTGATGGGACAAATCCATTAGCCTGTGAGGTCTGTTCTAACTCTGGTCTGTTAGTATCAGAATTGAATTAAATTGTAGGACACCCAGTCAGTGTCTGCCAAGAATTGAAAAATTACTTGGTGTGGAAAACCCCACACATCTGGTGTCAGAAGTGTTGTGAGTAGAAAGAGCAGTGAGTTTACTTTTACAAGGTTACAGAGATGATAAATGGAGGAACTCATAAGCAAACTCCAGTCTGACCCCAAAGTCTGTTTTTTTCTCACTACATGAACTGCCTCCCAGGGACACCAAATTCCATAAGGTTAGGGACAGAACACTTGGGGTCAGCATGAAGTTCCCCTCTATGGAACTGTGGGCCACATTAGGTGATTCACCAGAGAAAGACCAAAAACCCATCCACAAGCAGAGCTCAATGAGTTGCAGCACTAGAGGATGGAACTAAATGTTGAGTCCTGCCTTCTAACACCGAGGCAAAGAACATCAATCACATTTAATTGAACACCTAAGTCATTTTAGCTTTTTAGAAATGTTCCTGGGTTGAATAGAAACTAATCATTTTCCAGGTGATCTAGAGGGATTAATATCCCAGGACGCAGTACTCCCAAAGTGACAAAGAGATCTCCGCTTTAGTTGTAAGAATGTCTAGCAATGATGTGCTGGATCTGGTGTTTAGTGACCTGCAAGACATGACTCCGTAATTCCAGGAATTTTGTAAATCAGTTGAACTATATTGTTAGCTTGAAATTGGCAACGATGGCAGAATTTATGCATGGAAAACAGCGAAGTTTACAAGACAACCAGCCTCCCCAACCTTTGAAAAACCAGTTGTTAATTTACCAGCATACCACTATCCTTGAGAGTCTGATTGGCGAGAGGTACCAAAGTCTGTCTAATAATCAACTTTAATTGTATCATGCATCTCTTGTTCCAGCTTGTAATTTAAGTCTGTTCTTATTTTTTCTATGCCTCTGTGAATGCTCTTTCTTACTTCTTTGTTCTACCAACAAAAATCCTACTTACCATGTGCCAAAAAATTTCCCCAGCTGCTTTTATATATGGGTTTTACTATCTTCTCTTATTTCTTCTAATCTTACAGTCAGTATCAGGCAGTTTTGCATTCAATCCATTTCACTTGGTTTTATATTTATTAATCTCTTTTTTCAAATAAATAAAATGATCTTATATTTTTTATTTTGCATATCTCACACACCAAGCATGGGTTTATAGGTCCTAATTAGTGCCTAAGAAATTTGAAATGGAGGGGACACATTGGAAGACCATGAAGATTTTTTGGTTGTGTGTTCTGATCGATTTTCATTTACTCTGACCTGCCAAATTTCAGCATCTCAACATTTAACAGCTATCTAGTAAGCCAGGTCTCTGCCTCTTCCTATTCTCTATCCATACAAGTGGAGAAAAACACATAGACATGCTAACTGGTCGCCAAGCTTGATGAAGTCCTTCAGGCTGCCTGCCTATTGTATTATATTTCCCTTGTTCATTTCTTCTACTTGAATACATAATAGGTAACACATATTTAGCCTGTCCAAAATAAGCTTCTAGTCTTCGTCTTTAAAAGCAAACCTCACAAAAATCATCCCCATCAAAGTTACTAGTAACTTCATTGTATCAGATCGCTTTTGCTATGTAACATCCCCTACCCCACTCCGCCAGCCCCACAGTGTAGTGGCCAAAACCAGAAATCAATTAGCTAGCAAATATTTATGTGGGTTGGAAGTCTGGGTTAGGATCAGCTGGGTAAGCATTCTACTTCTCTCAGCTGGGCTCACTCATGCATCTGAGATTAGCTACAGATCAGCTAGATTAGTTCTTTTTTGCGGGATTAACTGGTTATTATCAGAGAAAACAAGAGTGATTGGGCTGCATGTTTCTTATCATCTGGACTCCTGTTTGGGCTTGTTTGCATGGAGGCTCAGGATTCCAGGTAAGCAGGAGAGCAAGCCCTAACATGCAAGCACTTTTAAAGTCTTACATATTACTGTTACACTGGCCAAAGCACTGGCCAAAGCATATTACTGTTACACACGGCCAAGCACAGATTCAGCATAGGAGCATTTAAAGGAATATCCTTGTATTCAAACTATGTGGATAAGGAAGATGAGAACAGATTGGGTTCACTGGCACAGTTAATCCATGTCATCAATCCTTTATTTTCTCAGGCAAAACATTACAGTCATCCTTGGTACCTCTTTGTCTCATATCCCACATCTAATCCACAAGGAAATTCTATAGGTTTTACCTTTAAAATATATCCAGAATCAAACCATTTCTTACCACCAGCACTGCTTCTCCATGGTGTGACTCACTGTCATCCCTCATCTAGTTTGTTATAGACTCATAACTAACTAGTTTTCCTTCACCCACCCAACCACAAGTCAATCTGTACTTAACATTGCAGCCAGAATGATCCTTTAAAATGAAAATCAGATGTTGTCACTCCTCAAAGTCCTCCAGTGATTTCCTACTCATAGAAAAAATGAGTATGTGTAAAGGCCTACATTCCCTACCACTTTTGGGGCACTGATATCTTTCTGATCTCATCTCTTACCACATTCCCTCTATCTGCCTCAGCTCTAGCTACACTAGTCTCCTTGCCATTTCTCATACTCACCAGGCACCTGGACCTGGTATTCTCTCTCCCTGTAATATACTTGCAACTAGATCTCCATATTGTTCTCCTTCACTCCTTTTGATCTTTCTATTACCTTCTGAGTGAGACCTTTCTTCATCATTCTATTTAAAACTGTAGCCCCTAACTCTAATTGTTCTCCTAGAAATTATCACATCTAACTGCTGTATATACATTTACCTAACTTACTTTGTTTATTGTCTCCTATCATTAGAACATGAGCTTTATTATTCCAGGAATTAATGGTTGTTCACTACAGCATCCTAAACATCTAGTGTATTTCAGGCACATAGTAGTAAATTGATAAATTAATGTTTGAGTACCCATTGAATGAATGAAGTACTGAAACTGAGCAGGGCCCTACGAGGCCTTCCTGGGACAGACCCCCCACCTCCTCATGTCCTCCACCTGCCTCTTATTCGTAGAAAAACTTTAGCCTCCTAGGCCTTGCCCTAGTTCCAAAAAATACATTTAATCAGAGAAAAGAAAAAATGCAGAAACAAAGGAAAATAGTCAAATAAGATAAAATAATAATAGCTTAGCCACTAACTTAAGTCATGGACCTTTAGTTCCTCTTCAAGGGCTATAGAAAATATTCTGAGCCATATCCTTTGAGCTGCTTTGCAGATAATAAAATCCCCACCAAGTGGAAGAAGTTAAGTATATGATGCCCAGACTGTAGCCAGGCCATAAGCTGCTCCATCTTACACAGTTCCAAGAACTGGCCTCAAGGAAATGGGAACCAACCAGCCCTGGAGCTGAAGATTAACTGTACTTAAAACAACCAAGATGAAGCTGATCAGACCACCACATGACCAACTGCAAGCTAACTGTCAAAGCTAACTCTTCTGTTCTGCACATAGTCTCCTCCCTCCGTCTGTACACCTCTGAAACTCCCCTTAAAAGCTCTTGCCCTCTGATCTAGAGCTGGGAGCTGGCTTTTGGACATGAGTCTGCTTTCTCCTCAGGTTGCCAGCTTCCTGAATAAAGCAACCTTTCCTTTCCTACCAACACTTGTCTCTCGAGTATTGGCTTTCAAGCCGTGAGAAGCCGAAGCAGAGTTTGGTAACAGTGCTACTAAATGACTGAAACTGTCCTAGATTCAAGGCATGTAGTAGTGAATGTCAAACTAAGTTTTGTGTAGATTGTATTATTGTTCCTAATTATTTGATGCACTCCCTCTAAGAGGAACATAATCCTTACTCATTGTCATATGATTTGCATGTACATCCAAGCAGGAAAATACCATTTCTTGTTTAAGTAACATCAAGGTTGCCCATTCTATTGGCTATGACCAACCAATGGCACGTAAGCAAAAGTGATGCATGCCATTGCCAAGAAGAGATGTTAAGAACCATGCAGTTTGTACCATTAATTTTTTTCTCTGTGCCATGAGAATGACATGTCTCAGATAGTGGTTGCTTCTTCAGTTTGGATTCCAGAATGAATATATGTGGAGCAGAGCCTCAGCTGACACATGGCTTGCATACAGTGCGAACAAACAAAAACCTTTGTTTTTTTAAGCCAGTGAAATTATGAGATTATTTGTAATAACAAAATGGATCAGGAAAACTGACTAATATAGTTTCTGACCTCATGAAGCTTACAGGCACAAAAGGAAAGCCATCAAACCTACTGGAATATTTCTTCTACTTAATTAACTTTAAATCATAAGGGAAACTTGTACATGGAAACTTTACATACTGCAAAGAAAAGAGAATTCAGGTGTCTCTGAAGAATGCTGGGCATCTTGCCCATATTTTTTATGATATGTCTTCATTCTGGCCAAACTCACACTTTCTCACATCTGTTTATTTGGTGTCTTTCTGTTCTTCAGAGACACTCCATGCAGAAGCAAGTCACTGAGATGAGAAGAAGTAAATTTGATCAAGTTGTTACAGTTTAATGGATTCCTACTACGCTGAGTCATTTAAAACCTTTAAATAACTATTTTATTTTATAGAGTTTGATGTAAATAGTTTATTGTGGAAAAAATGCAGCATTTCAAATATGAAAGAGTCATGGTTTGAGCCTAATAACCCAACTGAGTTTCTGTAAATAGAGCCCCACAATGATTCCAGTGTATAATCAAGTACAGGGGATAAAACAGCAGGAGAGAACGCATACAACTCCCAGCTAGAAAACTTTCTACAAGCATATGCCTCGAAGTCCATCCTCAGAGGCCAATGCACAACTGATTCCAACAACATGGTTCTTTGTTTGCCTGTGTGCGCCCAGTTATACATTTAAACCAAAAGCGATGCATAACATGTGGCAAGAAAAGGACTTGGTATTCATAAAGTCACCTTGTTTCTCAGGTAATTCTTTATTATGTTACTGTGTTTAAATGAAAAAAAAAAAAGAGTCTAATTATGTCCCTGGGAATAAGCAAGGGAATAAAAATTTGGTTAAAACACAGTGATAGGAATAAATTCATGGTGGTGAATAGTTAGAAAATTCAGGTTCAGATGTAAGCCGAAAGGAGGAGTAGAGTGATGGTTTCATGGACTTTATCACATAGCAATGATATTACTCAGAATAATTTTTAAAATCTTCTGTAAACATGTGGTTGCAGGTAAGGACTTTCAAGGAAAAATATTCCTTGAGACCAAGATTTGTGTTTCTTTTTTTTTTTTTTTCTTCAAACATAAAATGCCTCATATATTTCACATTAACATAATAATTCGAAAATAATATTTAATCAGTAACTACTTATTGTTTTTAGAATCTTGTGTAATACTTGAAACTTTTAGAGAATATATAAAACATGTATGTTAATTACAAAGTAGAAAAGATGAATTCCTGAGGACTGACCACCTAACATGAGCTAGTTGTTTCCAAGATAATGCTGTCCTTACCATCTTGCTCCTTTCTTATCTCAGGCATCTATCACCACCCAGAGGTAAGCATTCATTCCTGGCTTTCAGTTTGTTATTTCCTGAGCACTAATTCTTTGCTAAACACCTATTACTTATTCCCCCTTGTTTGAAGCCCCACCATGTTTGACAGGATGGCATGTGAAAAACCTCTACACAGAGACCTCATCTTTTTCCACCTTGTGCCCTACTCCAGCGTATCTGTCTTAGTCTGTTTGGGTGGCTATAACAAATTACTGTACACTAGGTAGCCTAACCAATAGAAATTTATTCCTCATAGCACTTGGGTAAGTCAAAGATCAGAGTGCCAGCATGGTCGTATTCTGGTGAAGGCTTTCTTCCTGTTTCACAAATAGCTGTGTTCTCACATGGCAGAGAAAGACAAGCTCTTTCTTGCCTCTTATTAGAGCACTAATTCCTTCATGGGGTTCCACCCTCATGATTTAATTACCACCCAAAGATCCCATCTCCAAATAACATCACATTGAGGTTTAGGGTTTTAACATATGAATTTGGGGAGGACACAAACATTCACTCCATAATAGCACCTGAATTAACAAATTTATTCTAATTAAAAATAATATAAATGTGCAATCATAATAACATTCAGATTAAACTATTGGCTTTTGATCTTTTCTAATCTTCACAACAACTATATGAATCAGACTAAAAATGTATAATTTTATCACCAGTCTAGAATTAATGGTGTTGATTATCAAAAAGGATAACTGATCTTTTCAGTCATGTTGCTAGGAGAATAGCCATGCCCAGTGCCCAAGGTACCTGACTATTATCCTCATGATGAATAGTTGAGTACCTATTATTTACCGAGAATCTTCAGTAGGTTTTGCCAACAAAACTATAAGGTATGTTCAGTTACTATCCTCAGTTTCCTGTGGAGGAAACTGGACTCAGAGCAGTTAAGAAATTCATCTATGATCACACAGCAGGAAAGTGGCAATGCAATATTTATGGCAAGGTCTGTATGACTACAAAACACATTCTCTTAACCACTTAATTTTGTGACTCTCAAGCTATTTTGTCAAGTCCTTTCTTTGTGTTACATACTAAACAAAGATGTGATAATATTTCAGTGAAAGAGGACCTAATATAACTTAATAGGAAAAAATATTTTAAGGAGAAAGCATAAAATTTAAAGAAGCTGAAAAGAATAGAAAAAAGAGAACCATAAGTGATGATAACTATGTAGCTTAGTTATAGTCTATACCATTCAGGATCTACGGCCCCAGTTATGAAGGTTGATAAATTGTGAATAATTTTGTCCATTACTTGACTAGTTCTATGTATGTATCAGGAATCAGGCCTTCATTCAGAGAATCTATGCAGTAGTGTAACTGCATGTCAGAACGCAACCTCAGCTATGATCTTTGGCTCCCCCTATTTACACAGTCCTTAATTTCATAGGGATACAACAGTGTTTCCTAGCCATCTATGCTTGAACAAAAGTCATTGTAAATGTTTTCTTTAGAATTCAGACAACAAAATGAAGGAATATTTCTCAAGCCCATTTCCTCTTCAGTTAGTCTCTGGATCATAACATGGTCAGAACATTTTATAATGGTGTTGATTTATTCTCGATCCAAGGACGCAGTTTTGAGCTGGCTGGCAGTTGTGAGTGATATGAGCTGTACCATAAATTAAAGTTTTGTATGTTATATCAGTAGGAGGATAATACTATAAGCCAAGGTAATAACGGCGGAGATGACAAAGAAGTGTGGGGAGGATATTGTGGAGGATAAAGATTGGTATAAAGGTAGATTTTAAATGATCTGGTAATTATTCTGAACAGTAGAATAAAGGGATAACTCATTACTTATAAGTAGGGGTGTGAAATAACCCAATTCCTGTGTTAGGAAGAACTTTTGCCACCAAGTGATAAATTTTATAGAGAGATGGGATGTTAAAAGCACAAGTTCTCTTTGTTTGCAATTAAAAAATATATTCATTAATCAACCAATATTTAGCAAGTACCTAGTATATGTCAGACACTTCTATGCCACAGCAAAACAGGCAGGTATGAATCTAGCCCTTGGCCCATAGTATAGCTGGAAAAATAGGTATTAAACAAATAATATAAGTTGAAGGAGTGTTATAAAAGAGGTTAAAAATTGTATGGAAATATAAGACAAGGTGATATTTTCTCACTGGAAACTCATGAAATGACCTCAGTATTGAGTATTTCATGATTCATTGCAGTCAGGCTTTTAGGAACTTCTGACAAAATAATTAGTCATGTTTTTATTCCAAATATTAATTCTCTCATTTTATCAAACTACGTTGGCAAGAGTTAATTACCAAATCTGTAAAACCAGTAATATTTATAATGGTACCATTTATAAAAATCATGCTCAAACTCAATGTTAAAGCATGTAGAAATCTCAGATAGAAAACTATTGGGAGTAAATGAAAATGGAGAAATACTGTCTGATGGGGCAGGACAGAGTATTTGGATTAATGGAAGAAGAGACAAAAAACATGGCCACTTTTGAGCCTTATTCCCTTACTGTCAAGGAGGAAAAGCTGTAAGGTATGTGTGTGGTGGCGGGGTGGGGTGGCGTGGGGCTGAGCACAGGACGTTGTACAAGAGCCCATGGAGGATTGATGTCAATGCGTGGATGTATTATTTTTATTTTTTATTTTTGCGGTACGCGGGCCTCTCACTGTTGCGGCCTTTCCCGTTGCTGAGCACAGGCTCCGGATGCGCAGGCTCAGCGGCCATGGCTCACGGGCCCAGCCGCTCTGCGGCATGTGGGATCTTCCTGGACCGGGACACGAACCCGTGTCCCCTGCATTGGCAGGCGGACTCTCAACCACTGTGCCACCAGGGAAGCCCTGTATTATTTTTTGTACTCCAGAAATGCTCTGTATTTTTCTGTATATAAAACCTAGGATGGCATCATATTATATTAGTTTATGTGTTTATCAGTCATCGATTAAATTGTTGGATTGTGAAATCAAAAATCAAGTTAAGTACACGTGCAATTTTAAAAACCATATTCATAAACACACTTCCTACTTTGAGAGACTCGGGAATAAAAACAGGTTTTCTTTCCGCCTTTGTGGTTATGAGGCAAAGAGACTCTACTTTCAAAAAGAAAATTAGATGTCCTTATGGAAAGGGCATGAGTTGTCAAATTATTTTTCCAGTGCTTTAATAATCATAATATTCATTGATAAAATCTTTTTGACCTAGCAATTAATCTGTATATTTGCTAGGAAAGGTCCACCATCAATTTTGAATCCAACTGATTTTTGAAAAAACTTAGAGAATTATACCCTCAATAAGTCTTTAATAATTGATAACAAGAACATGCTCAAAATGGTCCCAAGGGAGGGGAGAGAAAGTATTAATTATTCATAAAATAATTTATAATTGTTCTGACATCCTCCTCTATGTTGATGGGATGGTCGGATATTTTACTGTTGCTTTTATTTAACCTTTTACCTGTCCAAATACAGCCAACACACTTAGACATGATTTGAAAACTGGAACACTGAAAGACATTAGATAACTGAGTAATTTGGGTATTTTCCGCACTTTCAGACAGGAAAGTTATCAATGTTCTTAGAGCACATCCTGTTAGCAAGCAAAGTTGAGATTTCAACTTAGAGGAAAAAAAGAAGTATTGGCAGAATTAAGTAAAGTAGGGAGAATGACATCTGTGAAAATGAGTTAGGATTTCATTTCTTGAGTTTTGAAAATCAAAGATTTGGAGAAAGAGTGCATAAGAGTATAAATTTCATAATTTTACAGTGCGCTTATTTTGTGCCTAGGTGCTTTTGTTTAAACTTTTTCTTTGTTATAATCATCCTTTCTTCTCCCTTTACCTTACAAATTGGAGAAACAATTACCTTCACTTTTATTGTGTTCTATACAGTTGTTATCATTTCTGGAGAGGTAGATATTATTATTCCTATTTCACAGACAAGAAAACAGAAGCCCAGAGATTTTCAATAACTTACCAAAGTCAGATAGCAAGTGGAAGAACCAGGACCAACTCATATGCTCCCCTTACCACACCCTTGAGAATCCTTTTCCAGTCACAGGTTTTTACTCCTTCTGCCACTTATCTTATTATTCCAATTAGTGTAAGGATTGACCTTTTGGGTTTGAATTCTTCTCACAATATTCTTGGTGCACAGAGTGTCCTCCTCCCAACTTCTTCCCATGTCCCATCTTCATCTTGTGAATTGAATAAGTATTTCTCTCACAGAGACAAACTTTCGCTCATATGGTCCCCCCCCCAGCTGCTGGTTCCTTACATTATGTTATTATAAAAATTAATCTTATTTGATATTTCTTGGAACATGAAATTAATTATTTCTTTACTCGGCTAATTTTGGAAGTGAGAAAATTTGAATATGAAATATATTTCAATTAAGGAGTAACCGGAAATGTATACAATGGACTTTGACATATCTATGTAAATATATAAGAAAAACACAAATATCAACAACTCCATGGTTTGTGTTTTATTTTCAGCTCTTTGGAGAAAAAAAAGTCTAATAAAGATGATTAAATGTCCTTCAGTTAGAGAAATAGATCTTGTTGAGCTTCATTGCATAATATTTTTTCTTGTTTATGTGACCAAAATGGTAAGAGTGGAGGATATAAATATGATCATGTATGATTTCATCAATGCCTTATAGTTATGTGATTTATAGTGAACATATATATACGTGTGTATGTGTTTGCCACATATTCTTAATCTGGTAGCTATATAAAATGGTTCTGTCACTTCCTTTCGAGAAAGTCTCTGTCCAGATGCTTCCTGGAATTCTACCTCTAATGTCAGGGTTAGGACAGGCAGGTGGGAGACTCAAGTCTGAACAAATGAAATAGAACATTCTGTAGCACAAAGTAATGGCTAAGTGATGAGCACCCAGACAGAGCCTTGAGATACAACGTGATGCTTCCTGGGGCCACTGAGAGGCAGAGACTCTTCCCTGTTGGACTTAAACCTAAAAGGCTGGGGGGCTGAGAACAAAGCGTGTATAGTATATTCAGAGCCAAGACATGTAGAGAAAATAACTCCTGTTGACAACACTTGAGGCTTTGGATCAAGCTGCACCTGAAAATTTACAGCTGGACATTTCAGTTACATGAGGCAATAAAATTTTTTGTGTTGTTGTTTAAGCCAGTTTGAATTGCATTTCCTGTCATCTGCAAGAAATAATATTAACCAACACAAAACAGATGACTTGGACACAATGACCTAGCAGAACCCGGTTTATATTACTAGCTTTAAAACTTGGAATTTCTAAGAGAAGGAGTTCTGTTTTGCATAGAAAATGGAAAATAGTTTGGAGATGGAGATATGTGGGAAGAAAAAGAGATGAAAGAATATTCATGTCTGTCCTGACATTGAGGCATCAATAACAATAACATTTAGAAGGCAGATTACTACTAAAAATGACAAGCAAGTCAGATGTGGTCCCTGCACTCAAGGCTTATTAGAGCAAGTGACCATAAGTAATTTGACAAATAAGTAGCCTTTTGATGATTTAGTTAAGTGTAGTTTTGATGAGTTCTAAGAGGACTAAATTATACAATGAAAACACATGCAAAGCTTACCTGAAAAATGGTAGTCAAGCTGCCACTAGAAGATCTGAGGAGTAAAACTTAGGTGAATGGGGATGGGAGAGGGTCATAATGGTTGAGGCTTAAAATCCCAGTGTAACTGAGATGTAGTGACAAAAAGGAAGTGAAAAGTACTTGCAAAGGACAACTTAACATGCTGTATTAAAGAATCTATACAGGGAGGTAAAGAAAGACAGGAAGCTGCTGGTGGATAGAGAAGGCAAGGAGGAATCAAAAGTTAGGAGGTCCCAACCAGGGTGTAGAACAAAGGATGTAGTATTTGAGAGAGATTTATAACAGTGAAAGGTGTGAAATTGTGATTCTAGATAAGGGAAGTTTGTGGGAATGACAGAGTTCAAAGTATGACTGAGAAGATTAGTTACCAAGGTAAACTGAGAAAATTTCTTAGAAATAATAAAGCTCAGGTCTCAGTAGTGTTACACGAGTCATCCATAATCTTACTGACATCCCCCAGTTTGATGGTAGGAATTGGAGTGTAACAAAAAGAAGTCAACTGATGGCAAGTTTTCAAAGAAGGAGGAACATTTTATATTACATATAGCAAGAGGCAAATAAAGTATTGAGAGCTACTTATTATTGACCACATAAAGTATTAAGCAAATGTTAAGTATTTTATTTATATATGTTATTTTAACTAAGATTCACTTTTTCCCTATCAGGTAGGTACTTGATAGTTTTGATTTTACAGATGAGGAAATCAAACTGTAGAGAGGAGTAATTAAGTAATTTGCCAAAAGCCACATAGTCAGGATTTGAACTCATGTATTTTGATTCTAGAACATATACTCTTGACACCTATACTTCCATGTTAAAAGTAAATTGCATGGGTATTAATAAAGTAGAGGAAGTGGCAGTAAAAAGGCAAAAGATACGGACCCTAGGAGAAGTTTAGAGGTTTGTTAAAAATAATATAGGGAGGGGCTTCCCTGGTGGCGCAGTGGTTGAGAGTCCGCCTGCCGATGCAGGGGACACGGCAAGATCCCACATGCCGCGGAACGGCTGGGCCCGTGAGCCATGGCCGCTGGGCCTGCGCGTCCGGAGCCTGTGCTACGCAACGGGAGAGGCCACAGCAGTGAGAGGCTCCGCGTACCGCAAAAAAACCCAAAACAAAACAAAACAACAAATAATAATAATATAGGGAGAATAAAGAAGGGTATTTGTCAAGCAGTATGAAGATGATAATAAGATAAAGAATAAACCATTTGATTTCATTTGAGGCCTGAGAGGTCTGGGCTCAATAGTCTTGGGACTGTTGATACTTTATCTGGTGTTTTTCACATGTAGGCCCTGTAGTGGACAGAGTGCAAGCTTGGGATAAGAAAAATCAATTCGAACTCTATATTGTTTGCAAATGGTTGCAGTAATTTACATTCTTATATCCACATCCTTGGCAGTCTCTTCCCATACTGAGTATGTTCCTGGCCATGGGACAATAACCAAGGTGACTGTGACTTGATCTGGCCAATGGGGAAAAATCAGCATGATTCAAGGGGAGACTTTAAAAGTGTTTGCTTATTAAGATTTTCTTGCTCTTGTGGCTCTTGGGAATTTTGAAACCACCATCATGTGAAGAGCCTCTGATGGTCTACTAGATGAAGAACACCTCAGGTCTTTTGTTTATTAATGAATAATGCTCAGAGTCATTAATCTTACAATTCATTTTTCTGAGTTTTAAGAATTTATTTCTATTATATTAAGAGTAGATAAGTAGGTAAATATTTTTTCCTATTTATATTTTTCTTTACTTCAATATTTTTCTTGTTATTCCTCCAATTAAAACTCTGAACCCTAGATCTCAGGTTTGTTGGCATATAATAAAAATCTCATAATCTCATTGTGAGGTTAAAATGAACAAATAAATGAATCGATCAGCATAGTCTTTGGCATATAACACATGCTAAAAAGGCCATTATATTTTTTATTAGTAAGACCAGAGGTATAGTGTCTTTTACCATTCTTAATATTTTTCAACACTTCAGAATAAATATTGGTTATAATACTCACTTTGGAAATGCATGCCTTTTGTCTGTGAAGTGAATCCAAAATTTTTAAAAAAAGCTGCAAAGTTGATACTCCTTTAAAACACTGTTGATACTCCATATTCAAATTACATAAATTAAACAATAGTTGATACGTTTTTTGGGGTTATATCTAGAATATCTCAATCTTTTATATTGTTCAAGAGTTATGTAACTTCTTAGTAAATGACTGTGTTTAAATTACTAAATACCCATCTTTGCTACCAGTAAATGTAAAACAAACATTATATAAATACCAATTTTATAAAATGCAAAAATATTTTAAAAATCATATTAACTTTTCCAAATTGCATACAACAAATACATCCATGTGTTTCAAAGTAATTTTGATATATTGATGCAGAAAGTAAATATCTTTTATGTTAGTCTTAAGAAAGGGAGGCAGCAGTTGAAAAGGCATGACACTGGTGACAGAGAAGCAGGGATACAGCTACTTGATTCAATTTTGTGAACTTGGACAAATTTAGTAACTTTGTGAAACTTGAATTTCTTTATCCATAAGATGAGGATAAAAGAATACTATTTCATAGGGATTTTGATAGGATAAAAAGGGATAAAGTATGCATAAACTTCTCATAAATTTCAAATTAAAATTTTAATTTATATATTAAAATTAATCAATTGTATTTTAAATTAAATTAAAAATAGTAATGTGGTAAATGAAAGCACATAATCTTTATATTCAAATATTTGTTCCTGAATACTAGCATTACCACTTAATAATGATAGGATAGTGGAGAAGATTAATGAACTTTTAAAAAACTGTATCTTCAGATCTGTACAACTGAGATAATAACATCTAGCTCATATGACTTATGATTATTGGGTGAGTTAACATAAGTCAGTGATGATCCTTAAGGCATAAAAGGAACTCAGAAGGAAAGTCATTATTATTACCATCCATATTATAAGTCTTTAATTTCATTATTTAATAAAGTCATTGCAGAAAAATTCTGTTAGAATATTATTAGAAAGTTAATAAATATGAAGTAAATATAAAAATAAAAGTTAATAAATTGAGTTATATTTAAATTGTGCCTGTAGAGCTGTTTCTTTAATTCCTTTTCATCAGTATGATTCAGAGTTTGTTTATCTTTTCCTGTAAGGTCAATACATTTTAATTGGTATATTTATATATTCTTACTAATTAACATGACCAATAACGCATTTTTGTGTGTATGGAAAATCATAAGCCTTATTAAATTGTATTTATTTATACAATTTTAAAAACTTGATTAATTGATATAATACTTATCAATCACTAACATCATTTTAATACTTTAACAAAGTGAGCTAAATAATTTAGCATCAAAAGTTTAGGAAAACTGACAATCAGTTTATTTGGATAAATGGTTAAAAAGAATTTAGAATGTATTTGAATCACATAAAATATGTGATTTGTAAATATATGTATTATTCTTTAGCAACATGATTTCCCTTTGACTTTCATGTAAAAAATTACCTACATAGTTATAATTGTACGCATGTCAGATTTAGAGAAGACAGCAGTAATTACTTCAGTTTTCGACTCTGGGATGGCATGCTGAATGAGTTTCATATTTCTTTTCTTTAAAAGGGTAGAATATCTATCGTTTTATTTTGACAGCTATAGACAAGTCCATATTTGATTAAGTCCTATATATCATCTACTGAGCTAAGCATAAAGATTTTTAATTATAGAAATCTAGGACATTTCAAGCCTTGGAATATTAATTAATCATTCAGGGAAGATGTTAGTTTCATCTCTTGTGTTAATTTTATATCCTGACATTTATTCGTAGTTTGTTTACATTTCTATAGACTATTTCATCTCATATTTTCAGAGGAGGAGAAGTAAGATGAACTGTTTTCTATCTTGTCCCAGCATTGAGTAGTAAGAACCAGAGGAGAGAAAGGTCCTGCATAATAGAATAAATGCTCAATCCAATGCTTCATAAGCCACTAAAATGGCTTAATCACTTTGCATTTTTAAGATACAGAAGTGGAAGAGATTTAAGGATTTTTCCCTCCCTTCTATAATTCACAGCACATTTGGACTGTGATCACTGCAATACAATCAGAGGAAAAAGAACAAAGTGGTGCCAAGGAAAACAGAATGACAGACTAAGATTAATTATAGAAAAACACATATCATTATTCTAAAATTAGTTCAATTAAATAGAGAAATATACCAGCTATGAACAATAAGTAATATTTTATTTTGTGTTTTTTCTCTCCTCAGTTTTTCTATAAAGTGGAGACTATTGCTAAAAGTATGATATTCTAGGCAAAATATGTCTTCTTTCCTCTGTTTAAAAATGAACAATACAAACAAGTATACAAACTAAAACTAACATATTATCTGTGATGCCGGGGGTTTCTTTCAGAGTGATCTTTTATTCACCTCCCAGATATGTGAAAATGGCACGTCATTGTTCCCTAAAGTGTATGTTTTATGGAACATAAGTCCTAGCATGTGCTCCAAGACCAAAAGGTCCATGAAGGGAAAGTGATTCCATGGTTGAATGGTATTGTTTTCTAGAGTAGTCACAGTGATATTAACCCACTGAAGATACCTAGAGCTCTTTTGATTTGATAAAGAAACTAATTTAGCTTTGTGACCTAGTGTTTTTCAAAGTTATTTCTCTTTACATACTTTTTAAAAATAAATTTATTTATTTCATTATTTTTTACGTTATTTTTTTTGGCTGAGTTGGGTCTTCACTGCTGGGCGCAGGCTTTCTCTAGTTGCAGGAGCAGGGGCTACCCTTTGTTGCAGTGTGCGGGCTTCTCATTGTGGTGGCTTCTCTTCTTGCGGATCACGGGCTCTAGGTGCGTGGGCTTCAGTAGTTGTGGCATGTGGCCTCAGTAGTTGTGGCTCACGGGCACTAGAGTGCAGGCTCAGTAGTGGCGTATGGGCTTAGTTGCTACACAGTATGTGGGATCTTCCTAGACCAGGGCTCGAACCCGTGTCCCCTGCATTGGCAGGTGGATTCTTAACCACTGCGCCATGAGGGAAGTCCCATACTTTTTTTATATATCACTTTCTTCACAGTTAGTATTACTTGGCAGTAAAGTGGAATGTGGGGTCTGAATGCCTGGGTTCAAATCCTGGCTCTGCTACATTCTAGATGCACCAACGAAGACAAGTTATAGAACATTTTAAAGTAATTTTTTAAGTTTAATTAGGTTCTATTTGTTTATTTTTGCTTTTGTTTCCTTTGCTTTAGGAGACAGGCCAAAAAAAAATATTGCTGAGATTTATGTCAAAGAGTGTTCTGCCTATGTTTTCCTCTGAGAGTTTCATAGTATCCAGTCTTAATTTTGGTCTTTAATCCTTTTGAGTATATTTTTGTGTAAGGTGGTAGAGAATGTTCTAATTTCACTCTTTTACAAGTAGCTGTCCAGTTTTCCCAGCACCACTTATTGAAGAGACTGTCTTTTCTCCACGGTATATTCTTGCCTACTTTGTCATAGATTAATTGACCATAAATGTGTGGGTTTATTTCAGACCTAATTAAACTTAGAAGCTTTTTGCACAGCAGAGAAAACCATCGACAAAATGAAAAGACAGCCTGCTGAATGGGAGAAGATATTTGAAAATGATATGACTGATATGGGGTTAATATCTAACATATATGAACAGCTCATACATCTCAACATCAAAAAAAAAAAACAAACCAACTAAAAAATGGGCAGAAGAACTGAATAGACATTTTTCCAAAGAGGAAAAGCACATGGCCAATACGCACATGAAAAGATGCTCAACATCGCTAATCATCAGGGAAATGCAAATCAAAACCACAGTGAGATATCACCTCATACCTGTCAGAATGGCTATCATCAAAAAACCCACAAATAACAAATGTTGGGAAGGATGTGGAAAAAAGGAAACCATCCTATATTGTTGGTGGGTACATACATTGGTACAAGCCACTGTGGAAAACAGTATGGAGATTTCTCAAAAAATGAAAAATAGAACTATCATAGGACCCAGCAATTTCACTCCTGATTATATATCTGAAAGAAACAAAATCACTAGTTTGAAAAGATACATGCATCCTAATGTTCATAGTAGCATTATTTACAATAGTCAAGATATGGAAGCAAGCTAAGTGTCCATCAATAGATGAATGGATAAAGATGTGGTATATATATAAATATATATAAAATATATATATACACAGTAGAATATTACTCGGGCATAAAAAGAATGAAATAATGCCATTTGCAGCATTATGGATGGACTTAGAGATTATCATATTAATTGACGTCATACAGAGAAAGACAAATACTGTATGATATCACTTATATGTGGAAGCTAAAATATACAACAAACTGGTGAATAAAACAAAAAAGAAGCAGACTAACAGATATAGAGAACAAACTAGTGGTTAACAGTGGGGAGAGGGGAGGGGGGAGGGGAAACAGGGGTAGGAGATTAAAAAAGGGGGGTTATTATGAGATTATATGAAATCATGTTTGTGAAACATCTGAAAATTGTGAAGCACTGTAGAATTTAAAGAATCCTTCATTCAATTAAAAAAATAAAGTAGCAAAAAATAATGTTTTTAAGAACAGTTGTAGATTTACAGAAAAATTGTGAGGATGATATAAGTACATTCTGTTATATGTTGGTAATAATATTGGTAACTATTTTATTGTGTACAAGTTCTTAAAAAATCTTTCAGACTTGGTTCCTGCTTTCATGAAAATGAGAACACTCAGAGCAATCAATGAAGTGAGATGATTAATTGGTTTGGAGTTTGTGGAGTATAGTGCAGTCTTAGGGAGAAAGAAAACACATGTTCATTTATATGTTTAGAAGAAGGAGTATATCTTTAAAATATAAGTAGGTTGAACGCAGAAGAAGATTTCAGTCTCCTGAATTCTAGGCTTTGAAAAGATATGTGTTAAATGGGAGGCCACAGCCCACTTACTAGAAAAATATATTTTATGAAGATTGTAGTCTCATCAAATATTCCTTAGCATTTCAGAGAGATTTTGAAAAATGTTGGCCTTTTGGGACTACAAAAGGTATGGCATTTCATATTCTGCAAAGCAATATTGGCCTAAAATTGAACCATTTATTTTGTCCTTGTTATATGTCACAGTTGTCCTTTCCCTTGAGTTATTAGTTGTATCACCTGCAAGTTCTTTTCAGGAAAAACTGGTGGATATCATTAAGGATCAAAATAGAGAACTGATTTAGTCTGAGGACTGGACAACTAGTAATTGGAGACTGGTAAAGTGTCTCGATCACCAAAAGAGCTATTTAAATCAAGGATTCTAGACTTGTAAGGAACTGATCCTATTAAATCGAAATACATACTAAAACAAAGAAAACAGACTTCTTGGTTCATCACAGAGGTCAAAAGCACACCAAAGAAATTTTCTAGAAATTTTCATGTTTGTTGACATTTCTTCCTTTAAAGATTTGTAAAATCAGATTATTCTACAGGAATAAAAGGCTAATTATTCCCTAAAAGCAACATTATCTAGGCTCAATGGTGGTCATAAACTACAACAAAATAGAAGGCATTTGGTGTGGCTTGTAGGAAAAATCCATCAATCACAGGTTAATTACATATTATATTTTTACATCTTCTTTCCGTTGGCCCAAGCGCTGTTGTCTTTGAATGCAAATCTCTTACATTTTTATTGTGTAAATAAATTTATTGGACCCTTCTTCACTGTGAGTCTTGAAAAGACAGTGAATTAAAAATATATGGTCCCTAGGGGAGGAATAGGAAGGAAACACATAGGCCTGAGATGTGGACAGACGTGGAAAACACACAAAGAGGGAGCTTAGAGAATCAAAATCCAATATGTTCACACACTTTCATGGAGATTCCAAAGGAAAATAATGAATAGCAGGAAAAGGAAAAAAAATCAATACAGACTGAGACGATTTTCAATATGAAACCTAGAATAAATGGTCAAGCTGCCTAGGAAATGGAGTAAAAGACCTTTACTATTCTTGAATGATATGGAATTGGACAACATGTGTCTGATAGAGGATTCCAGAAGCAGAGTTTGACCCTGAGAAGTACTGGCAGAGATGATGTGAGGAGATGAGAAACCCTCAGCTGACCATGCCTGAATCTAGAGCTGAGTGGAATCCTAGTTCAGAACTGGAGAGGGACTGTATGCCAGCAATTTAGTCAACAAATTGGCTGAACCAAGAATTAGGTAGGGAAGCTGCAACCCAGCGCTCACAGGAACTGAGAAAACTAGATATAACTCGTTTCTCATTGAATCCTACCAGATACCCCAGAGTGGAACAAGAAGTCTAGTTCCAAATCCCATCTTACATTAAAGGGAAGGTAACAACTAAAGTACCGTTAGGCAGTGCTCAGTGTTTCAGGCACTGGCACTGTGTGCTGAGGTAAACTGTGGAAGCTTTTAGTACACATGGCTGGCAGGTAAAGAAAATGCAAAGACTGAGAAAATATCCAAATCCTAATACTAATCCTTCACTTCTGTAAAACCACTAATCCTGTCAGGGTTTGCATAACCCTCAGTATAGTAAACAGGATGTGGAGAAATTGGCAGTTACACTAGTTCAGGGAATATGTGAAAAGAGATGGTTTAAATTTAAGTGGAAAATAATCTAAGGATAATCATCAGACAACAAACAAACAAAACAATAATAACAGCTGTAGAAAATAGACACATTGAATAGGAATTTTTGAAAATATTATGCAAGAAAAACCATTTCATTTACAGAGAACTTTTTAAAATATATAGAGGATAGATAGCAGACTCTTTATTTTTCAAAGTACTCACAAAAAAATATTTTCCTCCTTTCAGGGGGTTGAGGGGAAAAGAGAAATAAGTGAGGGAGAATAAGAGGTACAAAGTTCCAGTTGCAAAATAAATGACTCATGGGTATTAAATGTACAATGTAGGGAAAATAGTTAACAATTATGTAATCTTTATATGGTAGCAGATGGTAACGAGACTTATCGTGATGATCATCTGGAAAGGTGTAGAAATATCAAATCACTATGTTGTGTAACAGGAACTAACATATTGTTGTAGGTTAATTATATTTAAAAACAAACAAACAAGCAAACAAACCAACAAACTCATAGAAAAAGAGATCAGATTTGTGGTTACCAGAGTTGGGGTTGGGATGGGGGAAGGGAAATCGGATGAAGGCAGCCAAAAGGTACAAACTCCCAGTTATAAGTACCAGGGATGTAATGTACAACATGATATATACAATTAACACTGCTGTATGTTATATATGAAAGTTGTTAAGAGAGTAAATCTGAGTTCTCATCACAAGGAAAAAATATTTTTTTCTCTTTCTTTAATTTTGTATCTGTATGAGGAGATGGATGTTCACTATACTTATGGTAATCACTTCATGATGTATGTAAGTCAAATCTTTATGCTGTACACCTTAAGTTCATACAGTGCTGTATGTCAAATACAATCTCAATAAAGCTGGAAGAAATAAATAAATATGAGAGAAAAAAATTTTCTTCTACTCAGGCTGACAACATATGTTAAATATTTTAGCAAAATTATAGATTATATACATTTGAGAAATTGCACCCATCTTGAAGAGAAAAACTATTCTAGTATCTACTTCAATTTTAAATTAGAGAAAAATGAATACTATGAATTAAAAATATAAAAACCATAATACTAGATTACAGATTTTGTGCATTAATATGAAAAAACTGATTGGGAATTTGTTGAAACTTTAGAATAATTTCTGAATGCTCTGAAGAGAGCGGAGTATAACCAAAAATTCTCAGAGTTTTGTTGAATTGCTTATTATTTGATCACTTGCTTTTTTTCTTTATGGTAAATGAGGAAAATATATAATTCTAAGTATTTGAATACTAAAAGAGATAATAGAATGCATACTAGGAACCACATCTTGAGCTATATTCATGAGTATATATAGCCAGAGGCTTTTTCTGTAGCTATTGGACAGGGCCCCGCAGAAGTGTAGTTGCATGATAGATAACATCCCATAGGAAGAGAAAGGCATGCAGATTGGTCTACTAATAATGCTTGTCTGGTTAAAGAGCAACAAAAGTGAAGGTTACACTGTAAGTTGGCTGTATCTCCTCCTAAATCATAACAGCATTAGTTGTTTCCTGTGTACTATACATGGTCCCAGAGAAGGCAACCAGCTTAGAGTTGTCTGTTAAAAAGAAATGCCCCTAAAGGATTTTCTGGAATGACATCATGACTCAAGCAAAGAGGTGACCCAAAAGAAGCAAGAGAGAGCAATAGAGGGGATTCAAAAAGTTACTGGCAGGCAGGGGTAGAGAACACAGTCTGTGTTAAGCAAACTGTGGTTGAAGAAGCCAAGAGATGAAGCTTTGAGGACTCTGCAACAGCCCCTGCAGTGGAGACTGTGCATCAGTATTCCTTGTACTGCATGCCTCCTTGCACTATAGAGACTGAAAAGCTAAAACGTGCATTTTCTAGGCTCCCTTGCGATTTGGTTGCACATAAAATTTTGATTTGGCCAACCTGATATATTTGTGTGGGACAATGAAGGTGGGAGTAGGGTGGAGTTCAAACTTCTGCTGGTTCTATGGTTTCTACAGACACGCAGGATCACAGAAGCCATTGTTTTTCTGTGTTAATATTAGCGAAGTACCAGTCACTAAAGTAAGGATATCAAGAAGGAAGACATGCAGCACCCATTTTGTTGATGTTACACATTTCTGGAGCATACACAGCTTCCCAAATATGATAGGCTTCTGATATTATGATCCCTGATTAAAGTCACAGCAATGCAACCATTCTCTGAATTACAGATAAGGCAGTGACAATTTGGTGTCCTGCTATTGTGACTTATGTCTTTGGGAGACATTCCTAAAAGCTACTTTAAGAGTTTGTGTCTTCTGCTCCCCTTACTCTGCTATAACATTTGATACCAGAAGAGGTCACAGGCAAGAAGCACTGAGGTGCAGGGCAGTCTGAGACTGGTCATCCTCTGGCCGAGTTTGAAGACACCGATGTCCTCATGAACATTAGAAAATGGAGACTGGCATTTTTATTGTCCATTATGGCAAAAAAGTTACTCTAGCCTGCAGTGCTGAAATAAAATACCTATTGAAGATGAGTTTTTGACAGACTGAGGGTCTGCTATAATAGATTATCATGGTAAAAATAAAAATATTATAATAATCAGGCTACTTCTATCTGTGCTGGAGAACATAAACATAAAAAGACAAGGTTCAGGGCAGAGTCAACTGAGGAGTCTCCTGTGACTGCCCTTTTTCCTATCTATGATCATGTGAGTCCCTGGATTAACTCAGATTTGCCTTATCTTTTATGTGAGAAGTAGGTCTTTATTTGGGAAAGAGAGGGGCACAATATCATCCCTGTGGTATTCCTAAACATAATGAAATAACAAAAAAATCCAAAGTGAGGAACACTCTACAAAATAACTGGCCTCCACTATTCTAAAATGCCAAATTCTTGAAAGACAATGATTGACAAACTTCTTAAAGAGGCTATAGAGACATGAAAACTAAATACAATGTGTGATCCTGGGTGGACCATGTATCAAGACAGATAATTATCTTATACATAAAGTGCATTATTGGGAAAATTGGAAAAGTCTATATGGTCTGTGAACCAAACAACTGTATTAGATTAAATTTTATAAATTAATAAATATATTTACATTTATTAATTGTATTTAGATTAAATTAGGTTAAATAATCTGATTTTGATAATTGTACTAAGGTTATGTACGGAAATGTTATTATTGTTAGATAACATATACTGAGTGCTTAGAATAATGTGGTATGCATATCTGCAATTTATTCTAAAATCGTTCAAAGAATTATATATAGATATATACAAGCATATATATGTATATGCTCAATTGATATAAAAAAGATAAACCTAGTAAGTGATTGTTCTTTGCTGCATAGAATTTTTTATTTTCATTACACCCTTATATGCTTTTAAATAAATATTTATGTAATGTTTTTGTCTATTTAGGCATTCAGAAGCCCACAATACGTTATCTAGTGTCAATAAAATTGACTGTTATGATGTTTAATAATAAATTAATATACAACATTTAAAATTAACCAATATAAGTAGTTATATTTGGGGCTGAATAATTTCAATAATATTCCTAGGCAGTACACTAAGAATATACAAATGTTGTCTAAAATATCAAATAATCATGCCACAAATTAATAAAAGAAGAAAATAGGGAATATAAATTTTAAAAATTTCACAGAATTCTACCAGAAAAAAAAATCTTTACTAAACTTATCTTTAGTATTTGAAAAATTCTACTGGATCATTGAAACTTTTATTAATCCACCGTTTTGTAAGTTCAATCCATGTGTGATAAAACATTTTACGTCATATTATTTTATTTAAATTTTTTCTAATCATACTATCATGGTTAGAGTACATTATTAGTGAATATGTTAAGTACATAATTGTGAAAATAGTGAATATGTAGTATATAAAATATATTGACCATATTTTATTTTATTTTATTTTATTTTATTTTATTTTATTTTATTTAACATTGGACCATATTTTAGAAATACAGAAAGTTGGGTTCTATTAGCTTAATATATTTTGAGTACAAAAACAGACTCTCCAAGATGCGGGGGATGATGTTATTGACATGGGCCGAAAATAATATCTTCTGTAAAATCATTGTGCCTTGGAATAATTCCTTTTAATTAATTTCCTAAATTAACGATCCTACCAACTTAGAAACATAGGAAAGAAAAGAGGTATGAAAAATCAAGATGCCAATCATTTTATGCATTTGACTTCCAAGTATTATCAAAACATTTGCCACAGTTTTTATGTGATTTTAATTTTCTAGATACTAAAATTTTTATGCCACATGTTGCAGTATCCCTTTGAAAAAAATGTACTCAAGCAAAAATATTCCTCCAAATCTCAAATAAGTAATTGGTTAATGAATTAAATTTTAATGCTTTTGACAGTCAAATAAAATAACCTGAAAAGAAAAGAAACTTTAGTCTTCTTATTATTTAAAAATAATATTTAGCTTTGCACATTATGAATAAAGTTTGTACATTGAAATTTTTAAGGCAAAAATATTCAATAAGTATAATTTTTTCCAATGTATTAAGGATTGTTAAAAACCGTTAAAGATAATAACAAATGGTTGCCCACAGAATGTAAAGGGCTAGAAAAACATAAAGGAATGTAATAATGAATTTGTAGTCTTTTTCATTCCAGTGAGGCAGATCTTAAAGCTCTAACAAGAAACGTCAAGTTTAAGAGAAACAGACGCACACTGTTTGTTTTATTTTCCAATACTGAGTATATCTGAAACCAGATCCCTTTCTTCTTACTTACTCTGCTTCTACATGTCATTTTAAATAAAGTAACACACACATTTACCCTCCTTGTCCCATCTCCCTTTTTGAGTTTCAGCTATAAAATGTCATTTTGTGAAAAACATCTTCCCCTTAGATAAAGCTTCCTGAAAGAGTCCTTCATTATTTCTAAAGGGCAAATATATCAGCCTGAGGCTTATCATTTACAACTTTATTATTCTTTGCAAAATGTCCTGAAAATGCAATGACAAATATAACAGTTTCCTAAGAAATATTGGGGAAAGCTTCAAGGGGATTTTATGTTTCCTTTTACACAGATAATATACATAGGATTTCTTTATGATGGAAGTTTGATGATTAAGCATACTGGGGCCAAAAAAAGTTCCTATATTTCAGATTCAAAATGACTTTTAGAATTAGAAATACTATATAGATTTTTTTTGTTTTTTTAAATTTTTTTTTTATTGGAGTATAATTGCTTTACAATGTTGTGTTAGTTTCTGCTGTACAACGAAGTGAATCAGCTATATGTATACATATATCTCCTCCCTCCTGGGCCTCCCTCCCACTCCCCCATCCCACATATCTAGGTCACCACAGAGCACCGAGATGAGCTCTCTGTGCTACAACACAGGTTCCCACTAGCTATCTGTTTTACACATAGTAGTGTATTTATGTCAAACCTAATCTCCCCATTCATCCCACCCTTCCCTTCCCCTCCTGTGTCCACACATCCGTTCTCTATGTCTGATAATAAAAAGAAAGTCACTTCATTGTTCTGTTTATTTTCCATAGCTGTTTAGGATGTATGTATGCATATGTATGCATGAACATATATAATTGGGTTGGCCAAAAGTTTGTTCGGGTTTCCCGTAAGATGCTACGGAATGAACGAACCTTTTGCCAACCCAATATGAGTACCTGATTATATACATGTATATATGTAAATGTACAAGTGCATACATATGCATATGTGTCTGTGTCTTGTGTGTGTCCCTATCTGTGTATTCCCTCTCCAACAAAAGCAACTTGCTTTTTCCTGAAGACAAAGTGAGCATTTCATCCTTTGGTCAGTTTCTTTACTTGGAAAACCCTTCTTCTCTATCATTCTCCATCCATGGAAACACATTACAGCTGGGCTCCTAATCTAATAATACCATGTGGTAGAGCTATTTTTACCTATCTTATCTTTATGCTTTATGTTGGTTCCTGGAAGCTATGAACCTGATTTCTTCCATCTTATTTACTGCAGTGTCTCATAATTGGTAGCTGCTCAAAAACCATATTTGCTATCTGAATGAGTGAGTTTTGCCCATATCATCCAAAGTGCCTTATTTCCTTTACCATCTCGGCTTGAAAGCAGGTTTGTGGGTTGTTTGATACAACGTTCTCACAGATGTTGGAGGCAAGTGCTCTATAAAGCCCCCATGGAAGGGAGATTTATAACTATTTTTCATTTATTCCACTGCTTTAGTGGCTTAGTTAGGGAAGCATATAATATAGCTTGAAGCAGTGTGAAACACTGGAGCATCATAATGAAGAGTTTGAGTTTCATCTCAGTTTTTTTCATGAGCACAATAAAATAATAATGTCTACCTCATAGGTTTTACAAAAGAAAAATGAAGCGATGCATGTGAAATACTTGGCAAAAAACAAGCACGTAATAAGCAGGCAGTGAAGCCAGAATAATAATGAAGAACCTTGTTTTTTCATAAATAAAGAAACTTCTCTATGCAAAAGAACCTGAGTATTGCTTCTACAACATCCGTCATAGGTAGAGTGACATTATGGCTCCTATTTTCCTGGACTGTATGCTTTACATATTTCATATTTTGTATTTTGCTAATACAGAAAGTTGGGTTCTATTAGCTTAAAATATTTTGAGTATAAGAACAGACTCTGCAAGATGTTGGGGATGATTTTATTGACACAGGGCTGAAGATAATGTCTTACGTAAAATCATTGTGCCTTCGAATAATTCCTTCTTATTAATGTTCTAAATTAACAATCACACCAACTTAGAAACATGGGAAAGAAAAGAATGAAGAAATCGCGATGCCAATCATTTTGTGCATTTGACTTCCAAGTATTATGAAAACATTTATCACTGTCATATAATTATTAATATTATTCCTTTCTACTCTCAAGAAGTTTTCTAGTTTGGAAAATGAATTATATAACCACCCTACTCCTCCTATGGCTTCTTTATATTTAAAAGTATTATTGAGCCATCCAAAAATTGTAGGACTGGAAAATTTTTAGAATCCGAATAAGCAAGGTGGTCAAGTATTATTGCTTTCTTTTTTCTTCTCTTTAGGAAGAAAATGAACAAAGTTTTAGGTTATGCCATAGGAAAATATCTTACTATGTTTTAGGAATAATTGCATTCTTCCATTTTTCTTAAAAAGTAATTTTTAAAAATGTGCATATCTCTATGTTTTAATGTTGAAAATTGCATAATTTCACAACATAGTTTGCTTGTTACAAAATTGAAACTATAGTGTTTTGTACCTACAAGTTTTCAGGCTTGATTTTTCAGGAAAACTAGAAAGTGAAAAAAACCCAAAAAAAACAAAAGCATAATTGAACAAACAAGAATATAACTACATAAAAAATGTCTAAAATAGAAGACCTACTTAAAAAAAATTTCTATAAAATGGTACCTGAGTAGGAATAGAACATGAATATTAATTATTTTTAAAATGGAACTTGACTTTATACATATATATATATATTCTTTAATTTACTCATGACTCTTTTTAAATATATTACAAAGATACAAAAGCATATATTCATACATTTAATCAATACTTTTCACAAATACTATCTGTACATGAAAACAGGCATTTATATAAAATAGCTCTGAAAATCTAGAACTCAGTGAGTGTACAAATAGGAAGACTCTCTGAGAAATAATTCTGTCTTAAATTAGAAATGGACTGGGCTTTATAACTTAGTTTGCTTGTTACATTCTTTGCTTATTTGCCTCTCCCTCTCCTGTAGCTCCCAATCAGGGATCACAACATTTGCTCATCTTTACCCGCAAAATCTAGCATCAAGAAAAAAGAAATGAAGCTGAATAGTTTCTGTAGGTAGGGTAATCCTTTGACCTTGATGGTAAAATGTTACTGCCTTATCCTGGGCTATCTGCAGTATTTGACATTTATAGCCATACTGTTTTTAAAGTTAACAATAAGGTCATTCTGTTTTCCTGTATTCCACACATTTGGAGTAAAATGCCCTTAGTGTGTCCAAAGAAGGAAGAATTATACCTGTGAAAATCAAGAATGACCCAGAAGGCAGACACCCCCAAGCTGAGAAGTCCAGAAAAAGCTCATTTGCTTAATGATAGACACTTCTGTAACTAAGCATTTTCCTTACACTGCTTGATTTTTGCTTTTGTTCTAGTTGCTTCTATTACTTGACACCAAATGGATATTTGTTTGGCTAGAAATGGCTAGAAATCATCTTATTTTTAAAATGCTGGGATATAATGGCCTAATAATCCTTCACACATTGCATGAATTAATAAAAAATTTGTTTCCTTATTTAAACTGAGCTAATGCATGTGGTTTCCCCTGTCAGGAATGGAGAATGTTGGTAATTTCAGAGAATTTTTGAACTTCATAGTAGAGCACAATCTAATATGGCAGTCATATTGGGGGTGTGATTGGCTGTAGGATGGAAGCAGGTGGTAGGAGAGAGTTACCAAAAGGAAAGAAGAGAGAAGCCAAAGACAAGCCATTTTACCAGATTGTGACTTTAATAGTGGGATATTGTTGAATACATGCCTAATAACCATTTGTTCACCTTTCTGGTTCACAGAAACCTGTGTAGAGTCTACCAGCCTCAGGAAATAAATTATGATATACGTAAGTCAGCATTTTCTTAGCTATGGAATATGAACCAATTGTGAGTCATAAAATTAATTTGGTGGGTCAAAACCAATTGAAACAGTAAGGAAAATATCAAAATGCTTTTTTTTGATATATGGTAAATACAGTTCATAGAATTTCTGTTTTTTTTTTTTTTTTTTTTTTTTTTTTTTTTTAGAATTTCTGTTTTTATTATAAATATAAATTGTGTATAAAATTTTTTATTTACAAATAATTTTCTTACTGTGGGATACTTTTAAACTCACAGATATAAGCCAACCATGGAAACTCTGTCACTGGTGCCATTGATATGTCTCCTGATGGACAACGGTCGTGTCCTGATCATAGATCTTCAAGGGGATTTTTGCTAGGTGTTTTTAAGAGAAAAATTTATTCCCTTACAGGAAGGAGAGCAGAGAAAGAATACAGGTTATTTTTCTTTTTAACTCATCTGCCCTTCTTGTTGGTATATTACTGCATGTTAATTAATGCTTAGATCCATAGAAAATAACATGTGACTATTACACTGAGGATAACAGAACAAAATGATTAAAAAATCTGCATCCTTAATGACATCATTAAGTCACTGTGCTGTGAAATGGCCCACCTTCTTTCTAAGTTATGTAATAAATGTCTGAATTGTTTAAACCATTATTTTATTGTTATTCTTTAGTTTGCAGTGAAAATTGAATGACTATAAGTCTAAAGCCAGTTATGCTGAGAACAAATTTGAAATTATTTCATACTTTGTCTCCACTTCCATTGTCTTTATCTTTTACCATTTGCCCCTCTTTTACTAAGTCTCAGATTTTAAATTAATACTTGGCAATACCTATATTGTGTTTACTTCACTATTACTAGATAAACCTGCTCCTTTTTTAGCTCTTATTTCTGTTTTGTCTTGCTTTTGGTTTCGTTTTTTAATAAATTGTGTTTAAGGTCAGTTGCTTCTTCCCCAATTTGATCTTGAGGCTACTACTTAACCAGATTGACTAATTATGGGACTCAGTGTCAAGAATTTTGATCATCACACCTTGGATATTATTCAGATGCAAGTGCTGACTGTCCTTTAAATGGTTCTTTCAAAAATTTTTTCCAAATCCTTTCCTTTGCTCTATTAAATTACATATTTCTTAACATATTCCATTTTATTTGTTCTTACTCTGTACCGTGCAGAATCATAAGCTTTGGCCTATAAAAAATATTAATTTTCATGGTAAATAGAGTGAAGGTAGAATTTAATTTTAATGAAGCTTGCTGTTACAAACATTCCAATCCAATGAAGTAATACAAAGCAGCGGCTGGGGACCAGCCGTGTCCCATGCTCTTTTACTGTAGTGAAATCTTGCTATAACCAAATAAAACAGATACATCCTAGAAGGTTTTGATAAACTTTGCAAATCTTCAGATCGGGTCTTTCATACTCTGTATTAGCTAAAATGCAAAAAAAGTTCATTCTCTTTGGAGGCTCATTAGCTTCTCTTTGAGGCTCTGCCGAAAATTCAGTTCTCTGTCAACAGACAGAGGTGATGTTGTATTGGACTAATTTGGTCCTAATGCCATTCCTTCAATATAGATAACCAAAAACATCAATTATGTTTATAACAATATACATTCTTTATTAAAACATAAAAGTATTGAAATACAGTTGTAAATTATACAAAAGGAAAATTTTAAAAACTAGGGCTTTAGATGTTGGAGATTCCTTTCTGATAAAAATCAGGTAAATAATTCAACAGTTTCAAGAGGCAAATGATTACATAATGATAAAACTCCCAGTAGAAATCTGTAGTAGTAAAATTATGAGCTATATTATCTAATAAAAAGAGCAGAAAGGGTGATATGTTCACATAATTTTTGGCAACAGGAAATTTAATAATGTCAATGCCATAGATTTGTACAGGTGTCATAGTTACATGAACCTTAGGGAAACCAAATATGACCAAAATATTTGCCTCTAATTAATCAAGATGTGATCAGAAATACAGATAGACTCCTTTTCTAGACTTCACTATAGGCAAAGCATGATTTGTTAGCCAAGTAACTTCAGTTTGGGTTAAAGTAAATTCCTAATTGTTTAACATGAGGTTGGTTTGCATAATTCTATGCTTAAGCTATGAAAAAGGCACAGGAGGATAAATAAATCTGGGTCATAAATTTTAGCATAAAAGTATCACAGGGTGCAAATGGAATGAACATGAGGAACTCTTTCTATAAGCATTGTAGAATATTTTTGAGTGGTTTGAATTTAGCTCCAATAATTATAATGTATTGTATTTAAATACTGTGTGTGCATATTGGAAAGGAAGGTAAGAGGTTTTCAGGCAAAATGATGAGCATGAAGTAGCAAATTGTTTAAGTTGTCAGAATGTTGTATAAAATAATGTTAAGATTTTAGATTCAGTTTCTGCATAAGCAAAATGTTTTGTTCTAGAGATTTAATCATTATAAATTAAGCAATTCTTTCCAGCATGCCTATGTTATACCAGGTATTATGATAATCTCTGGAAACGTAGTTATTTTCGCTAATATTATTATCTTAAAATCTACTAAAGGTATATCCTATGTGAAGGTACATGCAATTGGGCCCAAAATCCAGATACATTATTAAATGTGTGAACATCAAGCTTCAATTTTTATAATTCAGAGGATAATATTATTGAAAAAGTTCAATAAAGTGATAAATATGTGTGAACATGTGTATATCTCTCATGTGCTTAAGTGTTTAAGCATTTAATAAATAATAGATGATATGAACACAGAAGTTTGTATTCAATAAGAAGTATTTATGAGCTACTGTTGTTCTAGTACAAACAGTTCTTAGAGTAATAAACACAGTGCCTAATCTATATTTGCTGAATAAATGGATGATCAAAGAAATAAATGAATTATTGGATATATAAGTAAATCTTTTCAGCTACATATCAATGTAATAATAAGGACAAAATAGAAAGAAGGGGGGACTTTCTTACTCTGAAATCATACTGTTGCTGATATCAGAATAAGCCTCCCACTGAGACTATATAAAATACCTGAATAAAATATAAAAAATTTAGCCCTTTATAGCATTGGAAATCATCCAAGAGAGGCAGGAATTTGAGGAGGCAAGAACCTTGAGACAACGGACTGCATTAAGTTGATGCCTATTTTGGCCACTTTTTTTCCCCCAGGTTGTTTTCTGATTTCCTGAATGGGGCATAAAAAGCTTCAGTCTAGAGTTTGTGACACTCTAGCATGCTTTGAGAGAAAAAATGGAATTTCTGGGACAACAATACAGGAAGGGTCTGATATAATGGGCAAATTTTCCTTTTGAGTAATTTGCTAACTCTGAGACTTAGGACAAAATGAGCATGCTGATAGGTTAAAAAGCAGAGCCTATAACAGTACCATGAAATTGGTGACTATAACTGAATCTAAGTCTTACAAAGCAATGGGTTGAGATGCTTGAACTCTATTTCCTAAGAAACTAAACAGACTCATCTTGTTTAGTCAGAACAATAGAGGAAATAAGATGCATACTGAAAATACTCCATATTATAGTAAAAACAAAGAGGAAAGGAGAAGAAAAAAAGAAAAATAACACGTAAGACAAATATAAAATAAATAGAAAGCTGGTAGACTTAAACTCTGCCATATCAATAATTACATTAAACGTAAGGGTAAACAGCCCAATAAAAAGGTAGAGACTTTCAGATTGGATAAAGCAAGCAAGACCCAACTGTATGCTATTTATAAGAAACACACTTCACATATAAACTCAAAAACATATTAAAAGTACTGTAAAAGGATGGGAATCTTTTATGTCTTTCACACAATGAGAATAAAATACCTTTAAGAGAAAAATGCCAGTGGGTAAAGATAACACTGGAACTATTACTTACTTATGTGAAAAAAAAAAAACCCCTAGTTTTACACCTTGTATACTATATATATGCTAGACTATGATAAGTTAAAAGTGAATGCTCTAACTCCTAAAACAACCACTAAAATATCGAAATGAATGATTATGCTTAATAAGACTTCAAAGGATATAAAATAAAACAATGAAGTTTTAAAATAATTTAGAAACCAAAAAAAGACAAAAAAGAAATAAAGATCACATGGCTCCAATAAAAAGCAAGTGGCAAGATGATTTATTTAACTATAACAACAGCAATAAATACAGTCATCGTAAATGGTCTGAATAAATCACTTACTAAAGATCTATTTTCAGATTGAAGAAAAAAATGAAGACTCAAATATGTGTTGCTTACCAGAAAGGAACTTCAACTATAAAGTCACAAATGTGTTAAAAGTAAAAGGATAGAAAAATATATACCACAGTAACACTAATAAAAAGAAGTCTGGAGTGGCTATTTATATCAGAAAAGTATATTTCAGAATAAAGAATATCACCAGGAATTAAACATGTCATTTCATAATGATAAAGGGTCCAATTCATTGAGAGGGCATAGCGATCCTACACTGCTAAGTACCTAACAACAAAGTTCCTGAATATATGAATCACAATATGATAGAACTGTAAGGAGAAAGAAACATACCTAAAATTACAGACTATAGAAATTTATATACTATTCTGCAAATAACTGATAGAACAAGGAAAAAAAACTCATTAAGAATATAGAAAATCAGACAATCACATAATAAGAAATGAAAACTACAGGTGAATATTCTTCCTGGATATGTATGTAAAAAAACCTAAACAAAAATTTTGCAAACAAATTCAACAATAAAGAAAAAGAGTACAGTAATGCATTATGACTCAGTAGAGTTTACCCCAGGAATGTAAGATTAGTTTAACATCCCAAAACTAGTCATGTGATCTACCATATTAGCAAACTAAAAGAGGAAAGCCATGTAATAATCTCATTAGGTGCAAAAAAAGAAATGATAGCATCCAACATACATTCAAGACAAAAACTCTAAGGAAAATGGAAAAAGAGGGTAACTTTCTCTACCTCATACATACATACTTCTTCAAAAAACCTATGGCTAATATTATACTTAAGAGTGAAAAATTAAATGTTCCCCACTAAGTACAGGAAAAATACAAGGATGTCCACTCTCACCACTTGCATTCAACATTGTTGTAGGGGTGCTAGAGAAGAGTCAGGCAAGAAGAAGAACAAAAATATTAGCCAATCATATCTTATAAAGGACATATCCACAATGTAAAACAATTTTTCAAAACTCAATAAGGAAAAAAATTAAAATGGCTGAAAGACTGATACATACATTTTATCAAAGAAGGTATACATATTGCAAATAAGCACAGAAAAATCTTGTTGATGTTAATGCTTAATTATCACTAGACATTAGGGAAAATGCAAATTAAAACCAGGAGATACTATTACACATCTGTTAGGCTACAATTTAAAAATACTGACCACACTCACTTTGCAAGGATGTAGAGAAACTGGAATTCTCATACACTGATTGTGTGAATGTAAATTGTACAGTAATTTTAGAAATCAGTTTGGAAGTTTCTAAGAAAAGTTTTTAATAAAGCACCACATGTACCAGCTATTCCACTCTTAGGTATTTACTTAGCTGAACTATTGATATACACAAAAACATTGATAAATAGCATAATAATTATACTGGGTAAAAAAAGCCAGACCAAAAGAAATACATATTGTATGATGCCATTTATAAAATTAAAGAACCCAATCTATAGTGACAGAACACAGATTGGTGGTTATGTGGGGACTGAGATGGGTGTTGGGAAAGGAGCGGAAGGAGAGAGGGATTATAAAGGGACATGAAGAAATTTAGGGGGATGATAGATGTAGATGGTACATGTCCATTATCTTGATTGTGGTTACGATTCCATGGTTTTATATATATACATATATATATATGTATATGTCAAATTTTCAAATTATACCTTTTAAATATGAATATTTTATGTTTAAATTCTATGTCAATAACATTGTTAAAAAATATTGGGCTGGCCAAAAATTCATTCGGTTTTTTCCATAACATCTTATGGAAAACCAAAATAAACAAGAAATAATTAGAAACATACAAATATCTAGTAAAATTAAGATAATACATGATGCCAACATCAACAGGAACTCACCATTCGGTAATGTATATATCATGTATATATATATATCATGGTATGCAGCAGAAATTTGAAAGTGTTTGACAGCTGAATTTTCCAGGCTTTTCCAGACGTTTGATATGATATAATGGAGATAACCAGGCTTAGATTATTACAGTGAAATTTGTTAGACTACAATTATGAAGAGGCAAGTGATGGAATGGGATGAGTGTTGCAGAGAGTCAAGAAAAAACTGAATTATGAATTAATTCAAACATAGTATTATAAAAGTAAAGAGGCTATGACAAGATAAGCAAAAAGAAAAAAATATATAAAAATATTGCAATGACAGGGCTTCCCTGGTGGCGCAGTGGTTAAGAGTCCACCTGCCGATGCAGAGGACACGGGTTCGTGCCCCAGTCCGGGAAGATCCCACATGCCGCAGAGTGGCTGGGCCCGTGAGCCATGGCCGCTGAGCCTGCGCGTCCGGAGCCTGTGCTCCGCAACGGGAGAGGCCGCAACAGTGAGAGGCCCGTGTACCGCAAAAAACAAACAAACAAAAAAAACATTGCAATGACAACTGGAAATGCCCTGTTGTTACAGAGTTTTTCTTTCACATTTTCAAACAAACCACATATAATTATTTTAACATGTTATTAACGGTTATGTTGAACTTATCAGATACATTTTTAAAAAAATATTTGATGCTATCCAAAATATTCCCATTATTTATTTGTTTCAATTTGGGTCAGCAGGAAAAGATGAGTCCATAATAATTTTGGTTCAGATATTTATTTTGTATAGTCAATATATTGTTAAAATTTTCGAATGATATTACAAAGAAACTTTTGAGAAAAGTTACTAAGTCTCAGTAAATCAATACTAATTTTTAAAATAATTGTAAACTTTATTTTAAGCATTTATATTTATAAATGGAATTTTATTTCCCTTTATTAAAAAAAGGGCATGCGATTTCTTATCTCTAAATAACATTGCAAATACAATTCAAAGTTTACAAAACTTAAAAATCAAATTGGCTATTCAATTTGCTTTTTATACAATTACCTTCAGTCAGACGAACCACAGGGATAGGTGAAGCACGAATTACTTTTGTTGAGATATATCTTTATGGCATTAATTTTTTTGACTTGTTTAAAATGGTATTAATTAACACCATAGTAAACATTGATTCCCATTCACCTCAATGAAAAATCATTATTTATCTCTAAATGGTATTAAAAATAAATTTAAATTGTTGAAAAAAATCCAAGTACTTCGCTTTCAACTTGACCACTACATTTACATCAAACCTTCGAAAATACTATAGTGCTAGTGAATATGAATAATGAATATATCAACTTACATGATATGTACTCAAACTTCTTATTTAAATCAAATTTGATTTAACTGTATGTGTTTAAATCACATGTGTTGTATTATAAATTTCCCTTTTTTGAATAAATATTATAGTAAAAATATATGGTAATCCCATAGGAAAATACTGATGGTTTACACTTGAGGCAATCAATTTTACAAAAAACGATACACAAGAAATTAGCATGCTTAAAACAGTGTCTCAAATTTCTCATAAAGGCTATAAAATTATATCTTATTTTTGACACTAAAATTTTTTCTTGTTTCTTCATCACAAATGTAGTCATTTGCTAAAGCTGTCTATTACTTCCAAAATGAAATATTGCACTGTCAATAAATGTGAAAAATGTGATGTGTTAGACACAAACAAGATGAGAAGGGAATGGGAATGGAAAAGAAAGAAAGAGTAAAACAGCTTAACACATTGTAGTATAAACCCTGATAAATTTTGTTTTTCCCTTTTTGTAGTGCAAGTGCCTGACTTAAGCTTTGATTGCCTGGGCATCCACTTCATAGAGACATCCCTTTCAAAGACTGCTATTTCAAATAAACACATTGCCAGCCACAGACCTAGATAAAGAGCCAGGCTCTCTCCACCTACTGAAGCTCCTTTGTTTTAGAGATTTTGGCTGATTTTTATAACTGACCATTTGGGCCACTTTTGTTTTTTCTCTTCCTGTGCTTCAGATTCTCACTCTTACATTTCCAATTCACCAATGAAGAGTTAGCCTGCAAAACCTTAGGCCCCTACCCTCCACCCCAATAAAAGCAGAACCCCAGGCCTTCATGTGCTCTCTCTTTCTATCCGAGACCTCACTGTGTGGCCTTAGGTGTGCTGTGTAATTTTCAGGTCCTGTAAGCAATACACCTTTATTTTTTCAAAGTTTCCGAAGGTTATTGCTGAAGGGCATCCTGCAATCATAAGAACCATGAGGTCTGGTCCAACCACAACATTGCTTATTGATAGGCAGAGACCAGCACAAAACAATTGGCACAGTTGGCAGGATTGCACGATTGCCCTTGCAATAATCTACAACTTGGTTACTAATGAATGACCTAAATCAGATGGATAATACCATCTGGGAAAGGAGCACTGCTTGATGTGGGTCTGTTCCACGAACATGCTATGTGTTTTCACAAATTGCTTCTGTGGCGTGTTGCCTGCAATATCCAGCCCAAAAGGTCACAGCTGCCATAATAATCCAATGATCTTTTCAGAGTAGTGTGACCAATGTCATATGGTCTAATGAGACAATTAGACCACTATTTACAAAGGTCTTAATTGATTATTAATGTAAATAAGGATCCTTCATGCCTCAAGACCAAGGAGAGCTAAGGAAGGTAGATTGAATTGCAAGGATATTGTTACCACCCAAGGAGAGGCTCTGGGCTAAAGAAACAAGGAAAAGATTCCTGTAGGTGAGGAGGATGGCAGACCTCTGCCTGCAAGCATTGGGTCAGAGGGTTATGCCCAGAATCCATGTCCTAACCCACAGCAGTGAAAGAGCCTTGCAATCAGAAATCAATGGCACCACCAGGGGGAAAATACAACACAGGCTTGTGGTCTCTGTGTCACCACTTTACTCATTACTGTTGCTCCTCATTCCCTGACCTGATGGGATATTATGGGTCCAATACCTCGTGTGATGTTACTAAAAATTAATGGACAAACATAAATATCCTGAACATCTGGGTCAATGTCTCCTAAGAACTCTGAGGAGGTATACTTGTTCCTTGATCAATGCAACCCCCCACGGATGCTTCCTGGGTATTATTCAATGCTATGCATACCATCACGCCAAGACTCTGGTATCACACTCCATAGGCCTAGGGGCTTTTCTCAAAAACCGTGTGCATATTGCACTGGTAGAGGCACAGCCCAATCCCAGAGAGACCCTGTGGGACACCCTGTAAAGGAAAGCAGTCACCCACAAAGAAGGCTCACAGTGACACCATCCAAAATTTTCCAGGAACACTGTATAAGATGAAGGTAACAGGATAAAAACAAGAAGTAGAAACTGAGATAAAAAATTACACCTTAACTGAAAGTCAAACCTTTCTTAAAGCTTTATGCAGCTCCTAGGAAGGAGAGAGGGGGACTAATTGACTATTACAGGTTTTCTTGTTTGCTTGGAATGGGCTCTGAATTGTTACAGTTGCTAACGTGTGTCAAATGACTGGTATCTCTAAACACCCTAAAATCTATAACTTTCTTAAAGATCCAGCGAGGCTCTATGCTCATTTCCTTCAAGATACCACAGATCCTGAGCCCCCTTAGCTTTCTTCTGAATGGGGCAGAACTAGAAGCATGCCTCATGAGGTGTCCCTGCCACCAAGGGGAAAGCTGACAGGGTTATCAAGTCCTTTAGTGAGAAGAAAGAGGGAAATGGGAAGGCACAGACCCCTAGAGCCACTGATATTTGTAAGAGGGCCCTTCTTCTCCTCACTTATTTGTCACCTGGTACCATGTCCATCCTTCCATCACAGTGATCAGAGCTAAGGCTCACAATAAATAGAAAGCATTGGGATGAAGCCCAAATCCTGCTGTGCAAAATTGTCATGGTACAATGGGTTTATTATTTCCATAACCATAGTAACCCAAATGACCCCCTCTTCTTTTCTAACCCTGAAAAGGCCCCATTTGACCTTGAGCCCAGAGAATTATTTTTTATAGGATACTCCCTTAACTACAAGGTTGTGCTACTACACTTTACTGGAACTGCCAAAACCCTCCAAAAAGCTTTAAAATGTCTAGGAGAAAACTTACATTTTTTTCCTCTGTCTCTTGAAGATGTAAATTTACCATATCTTTGAAATGTAAGCACTCCATAAGGTAACTTAAAATTACTTGCAAAAGACAAATACAAATCTTAAAAGTCTTTTCCACAAATATTAGTAAAAAGCTTTAGCCATTGGAGAAGGTAACCTTAATTTTCCTTATCAGCCAATTTGGCAGAAACTGTTATTTATAAACTAGTGACTTTTATATTGTTGTACTTGACTCATGGCTAAAATTTTGGAATGGAAGCTATAGGGTTTTTGTTTGTGTCTGTCTTGTGTTTATGTATGTTTGTAGATGTATGTTATGTATATGCGATTTTTTTCCCTCTCTATGTCTGGATGGTACTGCCAAAATTAATTTGTTAAAGAGTTCTATTTAGCTGATTTAAAAATAATTGCTTATGAATAAGCATTCCAAATATTCAAAAAAGAGAAACTAACCCCAACGTTTTACAAGTCATGTGATCTGGCATAAATTTTGGTAAAAAAAAAATGCTAGTTTAAGTTTGGTTTAATTAAAATAAGAATGTGTTCAGAGTTATCAGCATTAAACATAATTCACATAAACTTTTATTCTACGTGGGTTTACTAGTCAAATAATTCACGTTATCTGTATTTCAAAAGTTGTCAGCAAGAAAAGTAACTTGGGATGATAGCTGACTTGATCTAGTGTCTAATGAAGTTTCCACGTGTCATCTAAACATAATTTTGGGTAGTAAATGATTTAAATAGATACAAGTAGGATAAGAGCTTTTAGGTGACCTTTTCGGCAATAATCATGTGTTACGGTATGTCTACTTAAAAATAGTTTCCTAAATCTCTGGTAACTTGTACCCTTAGAATTTTGTTAAGACATATTAAATGATGGGAATACATTGAATGTCTAGATCATTTCCAAATGAGATACAATCCTGAAACATTAATTGCGAAACAATTCTAAGTTTCCCTACTTTGACCTTATTACTGAGAAATGAAAGATATTTGGTCCTATTAGTAAACATGTTTTATGCTACACTGCAAAAGTGTGCTATGAATAGATGTATGTTTCTACAAATTATTAAACATATTCATAAATTTGCCAGTCTAAAGAATGCTGGTGTAACACTGCACAATTTCTTACTTCTTAGTTTTCACTAGAAATTGTTTTTTAAGGGTTAAGAATTCTAATTAATATATGTAAATAAAGCTACCATAAATAATAAGGGAAACAACTCTGTATGCAAGGAAAGTAGAATGTATTTTGGCTAAGAGAGGGTATGAGCTATGGAGATGCATTTTTGTTAAGGGAAAAGAAAGTAAATTGGTCCTAAAGCAAAACTGGTTATTTCAGAATGAGGAAGAAGAAAACAAAGGACAAAATAGTATAGAAAGTTGGAAAGAAAGAGATATTTTTACCTTGTGTGGTCAAGTTGTCTAAAATTGATTTTTTATTATAAAGTTGTTTTGTTTTTTTAAAAATAAGCTTTAATATCAATAGTATGCTTATGTAATTTTCTTTCATCTGCTAAGAGAACAAAATTTTCTTGAAACATTGTTCTGCTCCTGATAAAAATTATGAAAGTTTTTTCTTTACCTTTTAAGTATAATAAGCTAGAAAGAAAAGATTTTGTGTTTTATCAAAATAATTTTCTGTGCTTCATACTGTCTTAATCAGGTCTTTGATTTCTTAACAAAACAGAGTCTTCTCCATACTAAATGAGTTAAAAGTTTTGCTCACAACTATGTAACCTTTTGTGTTTGCCTTTAAAAACTTTTGTCACTTTGGTTAAGTGATAATTATTATTTCATAATGATCTGTAATCCTATTTAGTCAACTGTCCAAAGCTTTTTGATATTTTTGACAAACTTCCTAAAATCAAATTCTAAATGAAGTCTTTTTGACCTTGAACTAACTTGGAATTTTCCAGAGGGTCCCTGAAACATCCCCAAAGATTCATTCTCTCTCCTTATAAAAAGAGAGACATTAAACTAATTAGGATATTTGATATGTTAAATTACATGGGGAACATTGTCAAAAAAGAAGTAATGTTAAAACTTCTATATGGATATCTTTGCATGGATATATGCTATTAATATAAGTGTTCCAGAAATTATATAAAATTCTTAAAAGTCTAATATGTAATATCATCAGTCATAATTCTAGTTATCATCCTAAAATCTTGTGTGTCATAGAAATAACCAAATTTCCTTGTCACCTGCATTATAATGATCTCTTATCAGATCTTTAACCATGGGCAATTTTAAGACTTTTGTCATTTATATACAGTTATTTTTCTACTCTGATGTTTTTGCAAAAGTGCTTCATCTTCAAGGAGATTCATGGAAAAGACTTTAACAAGTACAGGTTTCTGTTAACCTTCAGATACTATCACTGAACTAGGTTAGAATTTACATAACTTTAAGGAAAAACTAGATTCATAAAATTGTTAACAAAAGATCAAGAATTAATTACATGAGACTAAATGAACTGATGAGGATAAGTATATGACTTTTGTTTGAAAGACTGCTGGTTCTTTAATCTTTTGTTTCCCAGATTTAAATAATTTTTTCTTTTTCTAGTTACGACTTACAATAACTTGATCAAGTGTATCTTTGTGAACAAAGATGAAACAATTATTTTCTCCCTACCTTTTCCTTCCAGCATTCAGGAACTCTCAGTGAGTATTTTTATTTTCATGGCAATATAGTTATTGCATAAGTTCAATAAGTATCTGTTTTTCTTGTAACAGATCACAATTGAAAACATGGGTTATATTACCAAAGCTTTGACTGGAATATCATATTTGAGAGAGACATACATATACTCAGATATGATCAGACAGCTTTACAAAACTAAATTGGACTTTATGGAGCCAATAAAACCGCTTGGGAAAATCTACCTGGTACCTTGCTTACAGTGTTTCAGCAGATTTATGAGTTGAATAAAGAAGGTCACTTCCTGGCAGGCCCAGGAACCTCAGGATATTTGGGGGATCTCAAGAAAAGAGGAATTCACCCAAATCTATAGGTATTGCAGGCCAAGTCTGCTGGCAAGTTCTTGGCTTGTTCCTAGCCTCAAGAGACTTAAAAGTTCAATCTGAGTTTTCTTATGAAAAGTTAGAGCAAAGCAACCTATATGGTTAATCGCTGTTCTTGCTGCACTTATATAAGGCCAAGTTTATTGAGATTAGACTTATTTTTGCAAACAAATCAATCTTACTTTGATTATCTCTGATAGAAATGGGGTAAATGTAGAGAGAGAAAAATATATATGTTTCAATGGAAAACTATAGTACACCCTTGTAGATATCAGATTCTAGTCCTGTTAATTGCCTTTGCGGTTTTGTTTTATATCTGTTAACTGGACTGGATGCTGAATTCTTCTCATTTCCTCTAATATATGGCTACAACTCTCCAAACTAATGTTTCCATTTTTTTCCCTTACAACTTGAAATCATTGAGAACTAAAACTGCCCTTTTCCCAAAGCCACGCAGGCTAAAGTGGGACAACTTGATAAAAACTTTGAAGAAATTACCACAACAGCTCATGTATAGACAATCTTCATGCCTGTTGCTGTGTGGGCCACGCAGAAAGATCACCAGAGACATTCAAATGGCAAACCAGGAAAATCTGTGATTGTCACTGTCTTCCCTCACTACATCTGAAGATAATTCAAGCCCAACATTTAGAAATCTCCTTGATTGGATGCCTTCAAAACTCAGAAACTGGGATTATAATCTAATCCAATGATTAACTTTTTTTTTTCCTTTTGTTTCCATGAAAGTGCTTCTTACTAAATACCTGATGCAAATAATTGTGCCAAAGGGGTCTTACTTGGGAAATCCACCTGTTTCACTGTCTCCTGAAATGGGACAAACCCCTATAACTGGACTGATCTATTCCCAGGACTAAGTCACTGGTTTGATGAGATATGGGGCAATCTACCAACTTAGAACAAGTTCAAACCTGCTTACACCAGATGACCCAAGATATTAAAATATTCCACAACATTACTCAAATTTTTGAACAGATTCCCAGGGCCCCCAAGATCACTCACCTATTTTCCCAAGTTTGAAACAATGGTTATGGATTAGATTTCAAACTATTGCCTGTGTAATTATTAGAATTGCTATTATAACCTTACTTAGACGTGCAATTTCTGGGTTACAACACATCCTACCCCTGGCCTTTAGCTAATCAACTTCCCAGGCCATTAATGTCTTTAACTCTGTTGATTCACCATCACAGGGTAGATTGTAGTGTAAATTCTGACAGTTGAGTTTTGTTTTCGTGTTTTTTCTTTTTTGTAATGCAAGTTTTTTAAGCTTTTGGGGTTTTTTGGGGCAACATTTTATTAACTTTATTTTCTTTAATTAAAAAAATTAGCATCTTTATTGGAGTATAATTGCTTTACAATGTTGTGTTAGTTTCTGCTGTATAACAAAGTGAATCAGCTATATGTATACATATATCCCCATATCCCCTCCCTCTTGTGTCTCCCTCCCACCCTCCCTATCCCACCCCTCTAGGTGGTCACAAAGCACCGAGCTGATCTCCCTGTGCGATGCAGCTGCTTCCCACTAGCTATCTGTTTTACATTTGGTAGTGTATATATTTGACTTAAGCTTTGATTGCTGAGACATTCACTTCAAAAAGGCATCCATTTCAAAGACTGCTCTCAAGTAAATACGTTACCAGCCACAGGACTAGGTTAAGAGCCAGGCTGTCTCCCCCCTAGTAAGGCTCCTTTGCTTTGGTGACCTTGGGTTTGATAACTGACCATTTGGACTACTTGCTTTTTCTCTTCCTATGCTTTAACTTCTTGCTCTTATGCTTTTAACTTATCAATAAAGAATAACCCATGAAACCCTAGGCCCCCACCCTTGACCCCAATAAAAGCAGAACCCCAGGCCTGCATGCCTTCTCTCTCTCTCTCCCTCCCTCCCTCTTTCTCTCTTTCTCTTCCTGAAACCTACCTACATACCTACCTGTGTGGCCTGAGGTGTGCTGTGTAATTCCTAGATTCTGTAAGTAATAAACCTTTATTTTTTCAAAATTTACTAATGGTATTGCTGAAGGGCATCTTGAAATCACTCTTAATGATTCTTAATGATTCTTAATGTGGTTCTTAATGAACCACAAGGGCCAGTCCAACCACAACATTGCTTACTGGAAAGCTGAGATGGGCATAAAACACACATGAAATTGCACAAAACTCTGAAAAGGAGTTTTGTATTTCATGAATCTATTCTCCACTGGTATGATATTCAGTAGAGAATACAAAGTATTGCTGCTAATAAGCTTTTAGTACTACCTGTCTTAGCAGAGGCTTTTTCTGTTAATACTGATGCCTTGGAAAAGCAATTTGCTTTGTGGAATAAAAAAGAATCAGCACAACCCAGACAGAGAAATCCAATTTTATCCTCAGACAGGCACAAAGCTGAATGCCTTCCATTTTAATGACTGACAGCTTCTATTTCTTTATACAAGTATCATGTAAGAAATGAAAACAACTGCCAACAGAAGCACAATCCAGCCTATAAGCACTGGTAGCATCCCCTATGTGGACAGTTCTCTACATAGGCACATACTGAACTCAAGCCCAGAGAAAAATACCGCAACCTTAGGAGTTCTACACAGTATTTCCACAACAAAATGAACAATATTATATATAACCTAATGTGTCCTTAAAGAAAACACTAGAATTATGAGAAAGAATTTCTTGACAAACTGTACATAGTAGACCCTGAGATTCCCAAGTGAAATAATTTCTCTCTGTGGGACAACATGACATGATGAACATGTTTTGCATGTGTGTGTGTGTGTGTGTGTGTCTGTGTGTGTGTGTGTGTCTGAGAGAGAAAGAGGGAGGATGGGAATAGAAGTAAAGTGAAAAGAGAGCAGAGCATGATTGCATGTTACATGACTATCTCTGAGTGCTCAATTCTTCAGTAAATTTACTAAGAAATGTTTGACGGAGGGTGTTCTTGTGGAAATCAGTGAAAGAACTATATTTCATAATTAAAGAAATTTTCTAGAGCAGAAAAGAGACAGCAAAGGCAGTCAGGAGTAAAAAGGCAGAGAATGTAGACAAAAGAGGTCATAAGCAGATATTGAAGAGATTTGCAGAAATTGAAGAAATGGCGTAAAGCGTAAGGAACTGGAATTGAGGTTTAGATCAAATTTATACTTTCTGGATCCTTTTTAAGAGCTACCTAAAGTGACCACTGTAAACTACATTATATTTCTATCTTGAATAATTCAGTTTGCAACATAATTTCATTTGCTACAGTGGCTTAGACCTCCTTAAGTTGAAAAATTTAAATGCCAGCTCCTGCACACGTGAAATCAATTTTGTCAGCACAGCCAACTAGTTAGTGAAAAATGGAAAACAGTTTGGAAAGGGGGGATTATCCTTCAAGATTCATTATTTTGTTTTGCATATTTATATTAATGAGATGAGAAAAATTAAAGTAGCATTTTATATTTTTGTTTCAAAGTGAATAGATGTACATCTATTATGGAGCTCAAATTTCTCTCTGTATTCCAAAGTAATCTGGGGCCTAAGCACATGGTTTTCAGCTCATGGTTTCATTTTGTACCATAGGCCACATTTAGTTTACCTCTTTTCCAGTGGAAGCCAAATTTTTCATATAATTGAAATCTTAGAGAAATGAGCATGGAGGCACTAATATCTTTTAGGTTCCAGTGTCAGGCTTACCAATAGAGCCTCATAGTTAGTAAATTAAAGAACCAAACTTTGGATCCCTTAAGGCTGTTTCCAAAGCATATTAACTACTCATGATTCAATGTTGATAGTGAAGTCAATGATTACTGAGAGGTTCTGGTAGAGGGAATTTATTTTTTAGAAGAATCTCTTATTTATCTTATTACTCTTCTCTCTGTCTCTATCTATATACATATAATTAAATCTGTGTTTTCTGATGAAACTTAGGGAATACAGTTATTCATAGACATAACGGCTTTAAAACTGATTGTTATTATTATTGTTGGTTATAATATGAAGGTATTACAATGTTTCAATATTAGACTAGTTAGGTAGACTGTTAGTCCAGGGTGCCATATTTGAATAACAATATTAGTTATTTTGATTTCATTTATTGTTGTAGTAAAAGTTCACAAGACACATTCTGTTGAATGTTTATAGAGGTAATGGTTACTATAATTAGTTTAGCTTTTAAATCTGGTGTTTTGAATTCATTTAAAAGTGAGGAAATATTTTCAGTTACTAGAGCTTGCTATAATTAAAAATTTTCTATATTCTAATTTATTTTTCTTTTCCATCTGTTGCTTTCATAATTGGTCACTTTAGACACGATGATATTTCCTTTCTCACTCCAGGTTTTAACCTGTAGATTCTAGAGTCAAATGTGTTTGATAAAGAAGATGTGGCACATATATACAATGGAATATTACTCAGCCAGAAAAAGAAACGAAATTGAGCTATTTGTTATGAGGTGGATAGACCTAGAGTCTGTCATACAGAGTGAAGTAAGTCAGAAAGAGAAAGACAAATACCGTATCCTAACACATATATATGGAATTTAAGAAAAAAAAATGTCATGAAGAACCTAGGGGTAAGACAGGAATAAAGACACAGACCTACTGGAGAACGGACTTGAGGATATGGGGAGGGGGAGGGGTGAGCTGTGACAGGGCGAGAGAGAGGCATGGACATATATACACTAACAAATATAAGGTAGATAGCTAGTGGGAAGCAGCCACATGGCACAGGGATATCGGCTCGGTGCTTTGTGACCGCCTGGAGGGGTGGGATAGGGAGGGTGGGAGGGAGGGAGACACAGAGGGAAGAGCTATGGGAACACATGTATATGTATAACTGATTCACTTTGTTATAAAGCAGAAACTAACACACCATTGTAAAGCAATTATACCCCAATAAAGATGTTAAAAAAAAAATGTGTTTGAATACTGTCTCCTTTACTTATCAGCTAGATGTCTTAGCAAATTTACTTAAACTTCCACAGCCTATTTTCTCATTTACTAACTGAATGCTAGAAAATGTAGCTCAAAGAGTAGAGCCTATAGTAAGCACAAAAACACCCACCACCATAATCAACATATTATTACCATTGCTATAATTAATTGAAAATATCATTAGTGGTTCACCTCAATTAGAATTTCATATGGTTTCTATATGTCTGTTTTAATCTTATCTAGCATTTAGTTTATGCCTATTATTATTCTGACTATGGTGAAATCAATTGGTTGGTATCTACCTCCTGAAAACAGGCTTTAGGGTTATACAAATAAATTACACTTATTTTTAAAGAAGTACTCTTATTATGTCAGAAATAAACTTTTTCTTAAGAAATGTATATTTACAAGATCAATATAAAAATAAACTTAACTAGAAATTAATCAAAGAAATAGAAGGTCTTATCTGGAAAAGTGACTAACATTGAGTATCATTAGAATTAGAAAAAAAAAAAAAGTCAAAGGCCTAAGCAGAGACTTTGGCCCTGGTCAACTTGATTAGAAAGAGTTTCAGATGGTATTTAATATACATCTGTAAGACTAATACTTTTGCAAATGACTTTTAATATAGTCTTTCACTTCATATCAACAATGTTTTAGTCCTGGTTGGCCTATTACTTCTACCTCCTGAGCTCTGTGGTCATTGAAGAGAGGAATTCTTCTCCAATCATTCCAGAATTTTTTCCATTACAAACAGTTCAACCACATATTCCGTAAGAGTGTCTGTTCTCTGCATCTTTTGGCAAATTATCTCTTTTTAAATGACAGTAGTTACAGAAGGATATTCATGGGTTCATGGGGTTTGATGGGCTAATCATTAGTGGCCCTATTATTATCATCATTTAATTCCCTAACCCTGTACTAGAAACTGGGCAATATGGACTTTCCTTAGTTTTTCCCTCCCTTGTTTCTGGAAAATGAAATGTTTAGGTAGCATCTTCCTTATGTAAACACTACCAACTCAGCAAATGTAAAACAATGGAATATATTCAAGTACACAAGAGTAAATTATAAAAAATTTTTGAGAAGTACCCAAAGTTCAGAAAATTATAAAAATTAATAGACAAAATTAAAAAAAATCACCTGTATTGATTTCCAGTAGTCAAGATGTTAGAATCTGCAAATAATAACAAAGAAAGGGAGTACTACTACAGGGAGTTTCACCAGGGCAACTCAGTTTTCAGCTAATAAGAACTTAGAAAAAAACTGTCATTCACATTTTTGCTGAATGTGTCACAGTGTAATTATTACTATCCTAACAGTATAGCAACTTCAAATTTGTGTGAGATATATGAAGACATCAAAAAATAATTTTAAAAGTCTAGAACAAAGCAACTCCCAAAAGAAAAAAATAAAAGACATTTGGATATTAAAACATTACAGCATTACAATAAAAAAAATTAAAATTTCATGTCAAATTAGCAATAGTTTTAGAATAAGAATACACAAAGCTGAAACTATATAATCTTATATACTACTAGTGCATACATTAATTGCTAGTATCTTTTAAGAAACAGACATGATATTCAGAGGTTTTCTTAATCTAGTTATTTGCCCAATCAAAAATGAATGCCTGTTCCTGCTTTGCCACATGAAAAGTGATTTTCTTTGCATATCAATGTGCCAGACAAAGGGGATGGAACACAATTAATCTAGTTCAATTCTGACCCGTTATCCCCCATTTTCAGTCTCTCTCCTGCAATTAACTGTTCTCATGTGATGCAGTTCTGGCTAATAAATCATGAAAATGTTGCTAGTGGTCTCTTAGGAAGATTATTTCCTCCATGACCAAAGGAAAAAAGATATATTAAGAAGTCTCCTGTCACTCTGATTAGCTCTTATACTTTCTGTGTTTGAGCAGAGTTGTGTAAGGACATGAAACTTGGAGATTTTGCAGCCACTTAGCAACCCTCAGGGAAAGATTAACTGAATTTCTGAAAAAATGACATGGAGGCTTGATGTCACTTAGTCACTAAACTGCCTTCCTCTAGACTACTTTTTACATGAGATACTTAAATATTTTTATGTTTATTGCCTTAGGGATATAACAGACATTATGGTGAAGACAAAATAAAAAAGCCCCAAACTAGAGGTCACCTAATTACCCTGTAATAGGTGCCTTAACACAACAGAATGCATGATATTTCATTAAAATTGGGTTTTAGAATTTTAATGGAGAACTGCTTAGGATACATGGCTATCAGAAAAATACAGAATGCGTCATTTTATAGAAATATTACTCTAACCAGGTGAAAACCATGTAGAAAAATTCAGAAAGGAAATATGGTGGTATCAACAGATAGTGGAATTATGAGTGACTTCCTTTCTCAGCTTCTTTTACTTTCATAATTCCCAAAGTCTTGTTTATGAGTATATGTTATACTCTCATATATTATAATCAGCAAAATAAGCCAAAGATCATTGCTATCAATGTTATTCAGTGTTGGAATATTTAGCTTACCACACATAAGTAAAAATTCCTAAAAGTTTTCAATCTATTATAATAATTGATTATTGTAATAGTGTACTATAGTTGCAAAGAAAAATGTCAGGTTTAGAGAGCAAAAAAATGTGTTTTGTAAAAGATAAAAAATAAGCCAAGTTGCTAATTCAAAAAAATTATTAATATACAAAATTGACTTATTTACCTATGGATGCTAAATAAATGATGTTGCTATATTAATCACAATAAAGTCTCTTTGAAATGTGGTCTTAAGAAGTAGTATGAACAGTCACATTATTCATTAGCTCTTTAAAAGACATAATTTTATTTAGAGGGCCTGTTTTATTTTAAAAATGTTATCATAATTAGTTTAGTTTTAACTATACCATTTACCATAGCTGTTTCTGGGATTTTTTTAAAAAGCATCTGTTCATTTTATAAATGTTTTCTCAGACATTTAATATATATTTTATGTTTCCTTCACTTGTTTTTCATACCATAATATCATTCTTTGTTGAGATTGGAGAATTACTTCTAAAGATTTGTTACCGTTTGGAGAAAAACCATTAATGCACTTGATATTTGAAAGTGCACCAACTCTGAAAGTGAGATGCTCTGGGGGAGTATTAAATGTCCTGTTCTGTACAAGAAGCTGACATCATCTTGGGGATGTTGCCAGCAGATATTTGAAGTGTCAAATGCTAAGGAATTTTAGTGTCTGCTGACAGTTTCTGATTTCTCTTACTCTGGCAAGTGTTTGAAAAGACTGAGTATAAGGAGTAAATAATATTTAGAGCTTCAAAAATGCTTTTCCAATATAATTAATGATTGAAATGGCTAATACTCATTTGTATTTACTAAAATATCATTTCAGAACACATAAGAATTACTCCAAAATTTGATGTGCAATAACTAGCCTTATAATTTTAACATTTCATGTCCTAATTCTGAACTGAAAGAAACCTTTGGAGCTCACCTAACATCAAATCTTATTTTACAAATGAAGATATTGAAGCCTATATTGTTAGCAATTTATCCAAAAATCTTATAGACTTTGTCTAATAATCCTTTTATTATACAACAATTATAAAGATTGACCATATTCTGATCTTATAAAACAAACTTGATTGTTTTTTCATGTCACTAGAAACCAATAATCAAATAACCAACCAAAAGCCAATGGCAGAAACCTAATAAAATATACTATGCAATTGCCTTATAGCTGTAAATGTGTATATTCCTGTTATATTAAAAAGAACAATCTCAGCCTATTGATATAAATGTATATTTCCAAGTTAATTGTGTGGTAAGGAATGCTTATATATTTATTTTCATTGCCTTTTGCACACATAATGTATCTCTTGCTTAACTTATTTTTCCTTTGTAATATGTTACTGATTTTGTGTATTCAATATCTTTGTGAATATAGAAACATAAAAAAAGAAAAACTTGTCATTGCTATTCAAGATAATGACCTTCTCAGATTTCAGTTCTTAACTTATAAACTGAATTACCTTGCTTCATTTTTTACAATTACTAAATCTATTTAATTTGAACCATTAGGGGACTGGTGAACAAATAATATTCAAAGTAATATTTTGTCACATGGAATATGAGTATAATATTAAATGGAGCCCCCAATCTCTATCAACAAATGAATTTGTCTGTACTGCCTCTATTTCATTATACTGTTATAATTTCAGAAGACACTTACAGGAATGGCCCGCAAAGCTATAATGTAAATCACATGCACTCACATACACACACACAGAAAGTCACACATACTCACACAGTTAAAAATGAAGCATAGTTTTTTAGAAAGGAAAGTAAACAAGGATTATTTTTCTGTAGGGTAATATAGGACTTTTACTTTCCATCACATATTTGAAAATAGTTGTCTTTTTTCAATTGTTTTTGTGAAGGATTCCCCCCACCAATCTAGTTAATTAACGCATTTATCACCTCACATATTTCTCCTTTTTTGGTGAGAACATTTAAGTTCTACTCTCTTACAAAATTTCAGTCTTATAGTACAGTATCATCAACTGTAGTCATCATGTTTTACCTTAGATCCTCAGTCCTTATTCATCTTAGAACTGAAAGTAGCTGCTTTTTAGTAGAGCTTTATTCATTATATTTTCAAATAGTTTTTTAAAAATTTATCATTTTCTGGCCACTTTTTATTAATCTTTACTACTAGTGATAAACTTTGACCAGAAAATAATTGCTGGCACTTTAACTAATAATGTATTATTTTCTCTGTTGCTCCATGGGTATAAAGTTTCACTCATGCTAGATGAATAAGTTCTAGGGATCTGCTGTACTACACAGTGCCTGCAGTTAACAATATGGTACCATGCACTTCAAAATTTGTTAAAAGTGTATATATCATGTTAAATGTTCTTATCACAAAAAAGAAAAACTGAAACAAAACAAAAGGACACAAGGAAATTTTGGGAGGTGTTAGACATGTGTATTACCTTGATTGTGGTGATGGTTTCACAGCTGTTTGTCTATGTCCAAACTATTCAACTTGCACACATGAAACATGTGCTGTTCTTTGCATAACAAGTACACCTCAATAAAGCTGTTGAAAAAAAGAGAATTAAAGAATTAGATCCTTATCTCCAGAATTTTCTTGACTGATATCTTAGTATTCCATTGGAATCTGAATCAACAAAAGTCAAAACATGTCTAAAACTGAGTTTTTGTTATGTATCAATTCCTTGAACTTGTCAGGTAAGTAGATCTTGCTGCAGTAAGAAACAATCCCCAAATCTCAGTAACTTAAAAAGCAAAGATTCTAACTTGTTGATTGTGGAAGTTTGTTTCGCGTTGCTTTCTTGGGAACCAGGACTCAATTCTCTGGGCCATTGTCAAATGTCATGACAGATGGACAATTGTGTACACATATAACACGTCATACCACTAATGCTCTGCCCAAAGAAAGTTCCTTAGTCACACCTAACTTCAAAAAAGACAGATATGTGTAATTCTATTGTATTCTTAGAAGGAACAACACCAGTGTCTTCTACTACTTTTACTAAAGAAAATAAAGTGATTTCTCTAAAAGAGCAATCAAGGAATTTACAGTTAGCATACTGTCTTTAAAAAGTCTAGCTTAGCAGAATGTTGAAAAATCTGGCTCTAAGATCCAAAAAGGATTAATTTAAATACTTATGCCAATTTTTAGTTGTGTATGTCTTTAAGGAATTTATTTAGTATCTCTAAACCTCAGTATCCATTTCAGAAAAATGTGTTAGTACTCTGCTGCCATATAGAATGATTATGAAAATTAAATAGGACAACTTATGAAAAATGCATAATATGTAGTTTATATGCTGCAACATGATAATAACACATACTAGGTACTAAAATGACAATTACTATTATTTAATTGTAATTAATATAATAATGAATATGTTACATCAGAAATTCACCAAGGAATATATACTGAATCCATATTTCATAATGTGGATTATTCAGGGCTGCAACACAATAAACTGGGCCGTTTAGTTAAAAAATTATTTCTTTAGTTGTTATTATATGGAGGACATTGTTTTAGATACAGAGAACACAAAGATAAGCAAGATTTGGTGTTAGCCACAATTTCAAGTAATATTTTGAGGCAACACAATTAAATGCTCTGCTAAGAATTATGTAAAAGCTGCAAAAAAGACAAAAGGGAGAGGCATCCAACCTGGCTACCTGAAGAGGGGATTATTAAACTGAGAAAAACTTGTTGGAGCAAAATATAAGGCAGAAGATCACAGACAGATGGATATATCTATGATCATATTATATATGTCTATCACCTATTTCACTTTCTTTGGATTTCCAGCTAGTATGATGCACAAAGGATTGTGATTATCAACTATGATAATAGCATAATTATCAAAATCTCAGTTGATATAGGGCATATTTGGCATCTCCTAAAAAGCAAAAGAAAAGGGAGAAACAAAAAAGGAAAATCTTGAAAATAACATTTGCTAATTTTGTAGAAAAGTATTTATTTAATTTGGAATTGCGATAATAGATATCATCCTCTTTTTACTTAAACTAATTTCAATGTGATATTCATTTATTAAAATTTTATTATTTACACTTAATTTTATGTCGATTTATATTATACAATAGTAATGTGAGTTCCTCAATCTGCTCAAGAGATTTATTCTCTAGACAATAGGATTTCCTTCAATTAGTCACCACTGTGCTGGGAACAGCATTGGTGTTGGATGTCAGAGGTTGTCATGTATCCAATTTTTATTACTACATTTTGCTGAGGAAAAGAAAGTGATAATAATACATCTGGAAAAAAACTATGGATGAATGAACTTGGGGATTTTGATTTGACAAAACATCCTCAAATTATTTTGAGTGCCTTGGTTTAGGCAAAATATTTTGTCAAGTAACATTTCTCATTGCTTTATCTTGTTAAATAAAATTGGAAACATATGGTCATAATTACTCACATATATCTTAGCAAAACATTAGTATAAAAAAGTTTATGAATTCAGTGTAGATTTATGAGTTACATCCCTTTACTAAGTTTTTTACAACATTTTAACTTGGAATTGGGATTTAAAGAATGAGAGCATTTAAGCTATTTAGAATCTACTGAAGTTCAGTAAGATGGAGAATGATATGCTCATCAAATAATACATCAGTGGATTTTCATACGTACAATAGTTTTGAAGATGATTCATGAGCTAGTATGACAAAATGTAAAAGAAAATTGAACCTGGAGTCACAAAACATGAACTGAAATCTAGACTGCATTTTAATTCTCTAAGCTTCAGTTTCTCATCTATTCAATATATAATAGAGATATTGATTTGTACTCCATAGAATTGTTCTGAACATTATTAGTAAAATACATTAAAATAATATGTGATGCCTTGTACAGGGAAAGCGTATATATTCTTTTTGAATGAAATGGTATACCATGGAGTTTTGTGGATTAAAACTTAAAATTACACACAACAAATCCTCTTTTCATTACTTCTATGTACTATCTATCGATCTACCTACCTATCACAACTTGTATTAAGATTTTCAGAGCTGGTTCCATTGATAGCTCTATATCTTCCTGAGATGGATAGCATGCATAGCCAGCTAAATTCTTGTAGACTGGCTGGGCAGTTGTTCAGCGGTTACCTCCTCCTCCCTTTTAAATACATTTGCAACAAAGTTTTATATTGAGCAGAACACCATGTACTGGTTACCAGTGCCAGAGTGGGACTCCAACTACACGGAAAACAGCAAAGATCATCACAATGGTAGCCACCAGGAATTGAAGTCCCTGGCATCTTGGTATCTGAGTCACCAAGGAAAGCACAGAACAGCAGGCATTGGTGGAACAATGCTTTAATTCACATAGAGAAGAGACAGAACAAGATCAACTCCAATGGTGTTCGTAAGTCCCTCATGACTAGCGGGTGTCCCTGGAAGCAGACACAGAGCAACTGGCCTATGTGCACTGCTCTCATGCCCCAGCAGAAGGACCTTGAACCCTCCTCTGTGAAGTATGGAAAACTGAGAGTTGCAGGCAAGCCTGAGGTCCACTGACATACATGCTTAAGAAGAGCAAAGGAACACCCATTGAGCATGAAATGAAATCAGAAGAGATATTCCTGTAGAAGGTGATCAGCATCACTGTGTAGGATCTTTATTGCTTGGTAAGGAAATATCAGACAAAAAGCCCATGTTACCGAATAGTCTGATTGAGGGTCAACAGATTGTACACAGACCACTGACTTTCCCAACATTTTTAATTAAATTTCAGCCAATAAAACAATGCAATAATACATTAATAGGAAATTTAGAAAAAAAGGTTTATCATAAAGAGGAGCAAAAAGTACATTTTATATGATAAATTTGGAGAATTCAGATGTTTCTAGATGTCTCTTTTAGATATATTTTTTTAACACCTTTATTGGGGTATAATTGTTTTGCAATGCTGTGTTAGTTTCTGCTTTATAACGAAGTGAATCAGCTATACATATACATATATCCCCATATCTCCTCCCTCTTGCATCTCCCTCCCACCCTCCCTATCTCACCCCTTTAGGTGGTCACAAAGCACCGAGCTGATCTCCCTGTGCTATGTGGCTGCTCCCCACTAGCTATCTATTTTACGTTTGGTAGTGTATATATGTCCATGCCACTCTCTCACTTCATTCCAGCTTATCCTTCCCCCTCCCCGTGTCCTCAAGTCCACTCTCTACATCTGCATCTTTATTCCTGTCCTGCCCCTAGGTTCTTCAGAACCTATTTTTTTTTTGATTCCATATATATGTGTTAGCATACGGTATTTGTTTTTCTCTTTCTTACTTCACTCTGTATGACAGTCTCGAGATCCATCCACCTCCCTACAACCAACTCAATTTCGTTTCTTTTTATGGCTGAGTAATATTCCATTGCATATATGTGCCACATCTTCTTTATCCATTCATCTTTCAAAGGACACTTGGGTTGCTTCCGTGTCCTGGCTATTGTAAATAGTGCTGCAGTGAACATTGTGGTACATGACTCTTTTTGAATTATGGTTTTCTCAGGGTATTTTCCCAGTACTGGTATAGCTGGGTCGTATAGTAGTTTTATTTTTAGTTTTTTAAGGAACCTCCATACTGTTCTCCATAGTGGCTGTATCAATTTACATTCCCATCAACTGTACAAGAGGGTTCCCTTTACTCCACCCCCTCTCCAGCATTTATTGTTTGTAAACTCTTTGATGCTGGCCATTCTGACGAGTGTGAGGTGATACCTCATTGTAGTTTGATTTGCATTTCTCTAATGATTAGTGATGTTGAACATCCTTTCATGCATTTGTTGGCAATCTGTATATCTTCTTTGGAGAAATGTCTATTTAGGTCTTCTGCCCATTTTTGGATTGTGTTCTTTGTTTTTTTGATACTGAGCTGCATGAGCTGCTTGTATATTTTGGAGATTAATCCTTTGTCAGTTGCTTCATTTGCAAATATTTTCTCCAATTCTGAGGGTTGTCTTTTCATCTTGTTTATGTTTTCCTTTGCTGTGCAAAAGCTTTTAAGTTTCATTAGGTCCCCTTTGTTTATTTTTGTTTTTATTTCCATTTCTCTAGGAGGTGGGTCAAAAAGGATCTTGCTGTGATTTATGTCATAGAGTGCTCTGCCTATGTTTTCCACTAAGAGTTTGATAGTGTCTGGCTTTACATTTAGGTCTTTAATCCATTTTGAGTTTATTTTTGTGTATCATATTACAAAGTGTTCTAATTTCACTCTTTTAAATGTAGCTGCCCAGGTTTCCCAGCACCACATATTGAAGAGGCTGTCTTTTCTCCATTGTATATTCTTGCCTCCTTTATCAAAGATAAGGTGACCATCTGTGCATTGGTTTCTCTCTGCGCTTTCTATCCTGTTCCATTGATCTATATTTCTGTTTCTGTGCCAGTACCATACTGTCTTGATTACTGTAGCTTTGTAGTATAGTCTGAATCCAGGGAGCCTGATTCCTCCAGCTCCGTTTTTCTTTTTCAAGATTGCTTTTGCTATTCGGGGTCTCTTGTGTTTCCATACAAATTGTGAAATGTTTTTTTCTAGTTCTGTGAAAAATGCCAGCGGTAGTTTGATAGGGATTGCATTGAATCTGTAGATTGCTTTGGGTAGTACAGTCATTTTCACAATGTTGATTCTTCCAATCCAAGAACATGGTACATCTCTCCATCTGTTGGTATCATCTTTAATTTATTTCATCAGTGTCTTATAGTTTTCTGCATACAGGTCTTTTGGCTCCTTAGGTAGGTTTATTCCTAGGTACTTTATTCTTTTTTTTCTCAATGGTAAATGAGAGTGCTTCCTTAATTTCTCTTTCAGATTTTTCATCATTAGTGTATAGGAATGCAAGAGATTTCTGTGCATTAATCTTGTATCCTGCTACTTTCCCAAATTCATTGATTAGCTTTACTAGTTTTCTGGTAGCATCTTTAGGATTCTCTGTGTATAGTATTGTGTCATCTGCAAACAGTGACAGTTTTACTACTTTTCCGATTTCGATTCCTCTTATTTCTTTTTCATCTCCAATAGCTTTGGCGAAATCTTACAAAACTATGTTGAATAATAGTGGTGAGAGTGGGCAACCTTGGCTTGTTCCTGATCTCAGTGAAAATGGTTTCAGTTATTCACCACTGAAAACAATGCTGGCTGTGGGTTTGTGATATATGGCCTTTATTCTGCTGAGGTAAGTTCCCTCTATGCCTACTTTCTGGAGAGTTTTTATCATAAATGGGTGTTGAATTTTGTTGAAAGCTTTTCCTGCATCTATTGAGATTATCATATGGTTTTTATCTTTCAGTTTGTTAATATGGTGTATCACATTGACTGATTTGCATATATTGAAGAATCCTTGCATTCCTGAGATAAACCCCACTTGATCATGGTGTATGATCCTTTTAATGTGCTGCTGGATTCTGTTTGCTTGTATTTTGTTGAGGATCTTGCATCTATGCTCAACAGTGATATTGGCCTGTACTTTTCTTTTTTTGTGATATCTTTGTCTGGTTATGGTATCAGGGTGATGATGGCCTCATAGAGAATGAGTTTGGGAGTGTTCCTCCCTCTGCTATATTTTTCAAGTGTTTGAGAAGGATAGGTGTTAGGTCTTCTCTAAAAGTTTAATAGAATTTGACTGTGAAGCCATCTGGTCCTGGGCTTTTGTTTGTTGGAAGATTTTTCATCACAGTTTCAATTTCAGTGCCTGTGATGGGCTTGTTTATATTTTCTATTTCTTCCTGGTTTAGCCTCAGAAGTTTGTGCTTTTCTACAAATTTGTCCACTTCCTCCAGGTTGTCCATCTTTTTGGCATATAGTTGCTTGTAGTAATCTCTCATGATCCTTTGTATTTCTGCAGTGTCAGCTGTTACTTCTCCTTTTTCATTTCTAATTCTGTTGATCTGAGTCTTCTTGCTTTTTTTCTTGATGATTCTGGTTAACTGCTTATCACTTTTGTTTATCTTCTCAAAGAGCCAGCTTTTAGTTTCATTGATCTTTGCTATTGTTTCCTTCATTTCTTTTTCATTTATTTCTGATCTGATCTTTATGATTTTTTCCATTCTGCTAACTTTAGGGTTTTTTTTTCTTCGTTCTCTAATTGCTTTAGGTGTAAGGTAAGGTCATTTATTTCAGAGTTTTCTTATTTCTTGAGGTAGGATTGTACTGATGTAATCTTCCCTCTTAGAACTGCTTTTGCTGCATCCCATAGGTTTTGGGTCATCATGTTTTCATTGTCATTTGTTTCTAGGTATTTTTTTAATTTCCTTTTTGATTTATTCAGGTGTATCTTGGTTATTTAGTAGTGTAGTGTTTTGCCTCCAAGTGTCTATATTTTTTACAGTTTTTTTCCTGTAATTGATATCTAGTCTCATAACATTGTGATTGGAAGAGATACTTGATACAATTTCAATCTTCTTAAATTTACCAATGCTTGATTTGTGACCCAAGATATGATTTATCCTGGCGAATGTTCCATGAGCACTTGAGAAGAAAGTGTATTCTGTTGTTTTTGGATGGAATGTCCTATAAATATCAATTATGTCCATCTTGTTTAATGTATCATTTAAAGCTTGTGTTTCCTTACTTATTTTTATTTTGGTTGATCTGTCCATTGGTGAAAGTGGGGTTAAAGTGCCCCAGCATTATTGAGTTACTGTCAATGTCCCCTTTTATGGCTGTTAGCACTTGCCTTATGTATTGAGGTGCTCCTATGTTGGGTGCATAAATATTTACAGTTCTTATATCTTCTTGGGTTGATCCATTGATCATTATGTAGTGTCCTTCTTTGTCTCTTGTAATAGTCTTTATTTTAAAGTCTATTTTTTCTGATATGAAAATTGCTATTCCAGTTTTCTTTTGATTTCCATTTGCATGGAATATCTTTTTCCATCCTCTCACTTTCAGTCTGTATTTGTCCCTAGGTCTGAAGTGGGTCTCTTGTAGACAGCATATATATAGGTCTTGGTTTTGTATCCATCCAGCCATTCTATGTCTTTGGTTGGAGCATTTAATCCATTTATATTTTAGGTAATTATCGATATGTATGTTCCTATTACCATTTTCTTAATTGTTTTGGGTTTGTTATTGTAGGTCTTTTCCTTCTCTTTTATTTCCTGTCTAGAGAAGTTCCTTTAGTATTTGTTGTAAAGCTGGTTTGGTGGTGCTGAATTCTCTTAACTTTTACTTGTCTGTGAAGGTTTTAATTTTTCCATTGAATCTGAATGAGATATTTGCTGGGTAGAGAATCCTGGTTGTAGTTTTTTCCCTTTCATCACTTTAAATATGTCCTGCCACTCCCTTCTCGCTTGCAGAGTTTCTGCTGAAAGGTCAGCTGTTAACCTTATGGGGATTCCCTTGTATGTTATTTGTTGCTTTTCCCTTGCTGCTTTTAATATTTTTTCTTTGTATTTAATTTTTGATAGTTTGATTAATATGTGTCTTGGTGTGTTTCTCCTTGGATTTATCCTGTATGGGACTCTCTGTGCTTCCTGGACTTGATTGACTATTTCATTTCCCATAGTAGGGAAGTTTTCAACTACAATCTCTTCAAATATTTTCTCAGTCCCTTTCTTGTTCTCTTCTTCTGCTGGAACTGCTATAATTCGAATGTTGGTGCATTTAATTTTGCCCCAGATGCCTCTGAGACCTTCCTCAAATCTTTTCATTCTTTGTTCTTTATTTTGCTCTGTGTTAATTATTTCCACTATTTTATCTTCCAGGTCACTTATCCATTCTTCTTCTTCAGTTATTCTGAAGAATTTGACTGTGAAATTCTACTATTGATCCTGCTATTGATTCCTTCTAGAGAAATTTTAATTTAATTTATTGTGTTGTTCCTCATTGTTTGTTTGTTCTTTCGTTCTTCTAGGTCCTTGTTAAACATTTCTTGTATTTTCTCCATTCTATTTACAAGATTTTGAATCATCTTTACTGTCATTACTCTGAATTCCTTTTCATTTAGACTGCCTATTTCCTCTTCATTTGATTGGTCTGGTGGGTTTTTATCTTGCTCCTTCATCTGCTACGTATTTCTCTGTCTTCTCATTTTGCTTAATGTACTGTGTTTGGGGTCTCCTTTTTGCAGGCTGTAGGTTCGTAGGTCCCATTGTTTTTGGTGTCTGCCCGCAGTAGGCAAGGTTGGTTCAATGGACTGTGTAGGCTTCCTGGGTAATGGGACTGGTGCCTGTGTTCTGGTGGATGAGGCTGGCTCTTGTCTTTTTGGTGAGCAGGACCACCTGCGGTGGTGTGTTTTGCGCTGTCCATGAACTTAGTATGATTTTAGGCAGCCTCTCTGCTAATGGGTGGCGTTGTGTTCTTGTCTTACTAGTTGTTTCGCATGGGATGTCCAGAACTGGAGGCTACTGGTCATTGAGTGGACCTGGGTATTGGTGTAGCAACAGAGATCACTGGGAGAGCTCTCACTGATTGATATTACATGGGGCCAGGAGGTCTCTGGTGGTCCAATGTCCTGAACTCAGCTCTCCCACCTCAGAGGCTCAGGCCTGACCTCCAGCTGGAGCACCAAGACCCTGTCAGCCACAGAGCTCAGAAGAAATGTGAGAAAAAAAAGAAATAACAAATAAAATAAAGTTATTAAAATAAAAAATATTAATTATTAAAATAAAAAAGTAATAAAAAAAGAAGAAAGAAGAGAGCAAGCAAACCCATAAACAAATCCACCAATGATAACAAGCGCTATAAACTAAACTAAGATAAACCTATAAATCAGAAACTAGTCAATTGCATACAGCAAACTGCCAGTCTACAGTTGCTCCCAAAGTCCACCTCCTCAATTTGGGATGATTCATTGTCTATTCAGGTATTCCACAGATGCAGGGTACATAAAGTTGATTGTGGAGATTTAATCTGCTGCTTCTGAGGCTGCATGGAGAAATTTCTTTTTCTCTTCTTTGTTTGCTCAGCTCCTGCAGTTCAGCCTTGGATTTGGCCCTTCCTCTGTATGTAGGTCTCCCTCTGTTATCTGTTCTTCACCCAGACAGGGAAGGGTTAAAGGAGCGGCTGATTAGGGGGCTCTGGCTCACTCAGCCAGTGGGGAGGGAGGGGTGCGGAATGCGGGTGAGCCAGCAGTGACAGAGGCTGATGTGACATTTCAACAGCCTGAGACATGCCGTGTGTTCTCCCAGGGAAGTTGTCCCTGGATCACAGGACCCTGGCAGTGGTGGGCTGCAGAGGCTCCCAAGAGGGGAGGTGTGGTTAGTTACCTGTGCTTGCACACAGGCTTCTTGGTGTCTGCAGCAGCATTAGCGTTTCTTGTTCATCTCTGCTGTCCTCGCTGATAGCCGCGGCTCATGCCTGTCTCTGGAGCTTGTTCAGGCGGTGGTCTGCCTTCTGTGGGCAGAGAGGGAAGGATCCCCTCTCCTCGTGCACCCTGAAACAATGGTCTCTTGCCTCTTAGGCAGGTCCAGAGTTTTTCCCAGACTCCTTTCTTGCTAGCTGTGATGCACTAGCCCCCTTCAGGTTGTGTTCACACAGCCAACCCCAGTCCTCTCCCTGGGATCTGACCTCTGAAGCCTGAGCCTCAGCTCCCAGAACCTACCCACCCTGGCAGGTGAGCAGACAAGCCTCTCTGCTGGTGAGTGCTGGTCAGCACCGATCCTCTGTGTGGGAGTCTCTCCGCTTTGCCCTCTGCAACCCTGTTGCTGCACTCTCCTCCATGGCTTTGAAGCTTCCCCCCCACCCTCCCCCCGTCTCCACAAGTGAAGGGGCTTCCTAGTGTGTGGAAACTTTTCCTCCTTCACAGCTCCCTCCCAGAGGTTCAGGTCCTGTCCCTATCATTTTGTCTCTGTTTTTTCTTTTGCCCTACCCAGGTATGTGGGGAGTTTCTTGCTTTTTGGGAAGTCTGAGGTCTTCTGCCAGCATTCAGTAGGCGTTCTGTAGGAGTTGTTCCACATGTAGATGTATTTTTGATGTATTTGTTGGGAGGAAGGTGATCTCCACGTCTTACTCTTCTGCCATCTTGAAGGTCCTCCCCCCTCTCTTTGGTATTTTTTTAATCATTTTAAAAAGCTTGACAATTTAGCATACATAAAATTCAAACTCCGATTTAGAAGACAAGTAAATCTTTAATTTTCAGAAACACGTTTCCTTGCTAAAGGGTCTAAACTGAGCAAGTTTTAACATTTTCTTTCACACCTTTTTCATGCATATAATCCCCGTCAACATCACTGAACTCTCACTGACTTCAATACGGAGAATTTAATAGAAACCTCTGCATGCCCAACTGCTAATAACATAAATTGAAGGAAAAAAGGTAATTAGTTTCAGTGGGAGTTACATGAATGTACAGACTACAGATTGGAGCCAAAGTTGTTATTCATTTTCACAGTTTTGATGGTCTTCCAAATTAGAATCAAGGTCTTATTTTTAAAATAAAATAAGAAAATAAGATACCCATTTCTACTGTGGTACAGGTTAGGAGTGAGATGAGAGGTCTTCTTGTCTCTCCATAGCTTCAAACCACGTTTGTTTTTTAATACACCATGAGAAACAGTGTACAGCATATGAAGACTGATCTTACTCTCTTTAAGAAAATACCTGTGTAAGATATCTTTCTTAGATAAAAGATTTTCTAGTGTTTATTTTCTGAGGATGTTGTAAGTGAAGTTAGGAACCTGATTGAAGCAAACCTTTTATTTACAATAGACGCTAAATATAAAGCCATGTTTAAACCATGAACTATAAAACTAAACTGAATTAATATGTTTTATTAAGCAAATTCCTATTTATTTTAAATTTTTCTTAAGATATCAATTACATTCGGTTTAAAATTGTAGAAACTTGCACTGATAATTCCAAGTGTTCTTTCTGAGATTCAATAAAATATAATTTATTTTTTGTGTAGGGGAGTCTTTATTTTTGTCACATGTAAGATGACCAAATACAGTCAAACTAGAAGAAAATTTTAAATATGAAAATCTTATTAATGTAATTTATAAGGCCAAAGGCCTTGAGGAAATTTAAGCCATGGTATACTGACACATGATATCTTCATTTTTTAAAAAGTAATGAATACTATTAATTATTCCTTTGAACTTCGATAATACTTACCTTAGATTATTACTATAAAATGCACTATAATCTTAGAATAAAATATATGGAGAAAACTGTTGGATAAAACAAAACACAAAATACTATCCTATATCAAACCAATATGTAACCTTATTAATATGCAATTCTAAGTATATTTGCCAAATAAAACATGTTTTGCTTGGTTAATGGTTAGGAACCAAGTCATTTATAAAATAAAAAAGCATAAAATTATTTCTGAGGGACTACTTTAATTAAAAGAAGTAAGGGTATTATTAAGAAGGAACAGGATTTTAAAGCACTTAAATAAATAATGAAGTAGAAAATGATAAATTGCCAACTTAACAGAAAGACTAAAATTATTTTCTGATTGAAAGATCATAATTGGATGTATATATTCAAATGAATAACAATAGGTACTGCTTTTCCTTGAATCTTTCATAATAAGTTCTTAAATCACTTATTTTTTTCCCAATAATACAGATTTTTTTTTCTAAAAAATAAAAAGTACTATTTTCTGAAAGCTCTGTATTGAGAATTGTTTGTTTGTTTTCATGAGATAAATATGTCTCTATCCTGAACATTTACTTCCCTATAAAAACCAACAACTGTAATAGAATTTGTCTATAATGTACGATAGGGAAAGTTTAGTAATTATTTTAAAACTTTCTTCCAGCTACCTGTACTCTTCTACTTTGTTACATCAATCCAAATTGCTGCAAATCCTTGTACAGATATGGTTTCCAGATATTAATGCCTGGGAAAACATCCTTTCTTAGAAATCAAAGGTTCAGAACCAAGTGTGATGATCTTGTGTGTTAAAAAATTTATGTTGTAGCTGTTAGCTATATTGATCTCAAGCCAGCACACCTGAAACCTAAAACTAACTCTACAACCCAAATAAAAGTCTTTTAGCACAAGACAAATAATTCCCCTGAGGACACAATTTCTTCAGAAGATGCAGTTTGTCTTAAATATATGCTGATAATTCAAAGAAACTGAAACACATCTGCTTAGTTCTTTCCAAAGTAACTAATTACAAACAGAAGTTAGGGCAGAACATTTTGGAAATGGTGGAAAATAGACCCATAATTCACAATTTCAGAGCATACAAGTTGAGTTCATATCATCTACTTACAGTTTTCCTGAATACTCAACAAATAAATGAAATAATTTATGAAATGATTTATTACTTTCTTTGTTTCAGATTTTTAAAACAATGCATGGAAAGGAATAGAGTCTCTTATATGGAACTAAATCTTGAACTGCCATATAAATATAGGCTGCAGGTAGATAAAATTCCCATGCAAACAGCCAGAAGTCTGGCCAGAGGAATAAACAGTAAAAATGAGCCTGAATGCAAAGTTTATTGTGTAAGCTGTTATAAGGCAAAGAAAGCTCCTCTCATATCAAAGTCTGGCTCAGAACATGACAATTTCTTGAGAGAGGGAGGTAAGGAAGAACATTTCTTTCCTTAAGTTTTATGAGGTAGTTTATAAAAATATTAAAAGGCTGGTGTGTTGCTTCCTTCAATAACATTGCTCATAGAACTGATAGTCGCCAAAGACCTACCATTGATTGTTAATAAACAGTAAAATCAAGTCCTTATCTCCTTGGGACCAGAAGTCTTCTTCTCAGTATCTTTACTTGGCAATCATAAGCTTATGTGCTTTGGCCTGGTCCTTTACTTCTGAACTAGCTGTGAAAATCTCTTAACAACCTGTAATCATTGGCCCTGATGCATTTTCACACACCAGGCACATTGGCTTAGACTCACCACAGAGTCTGGTAAAATACTTCTGCACTGATGCTTTGTTTTGTTTAGTTTTGAGTGATGAAGTCAATATTCAAACACAGATTAGTGTTAAAATCGGAATCCTATAATGGTAGGATAAATTTTCCTCAGTTGAGTCTGATATGCAATATTTCCTGTGACGCCTAAGACTCAACTACTAGGCTGCCAATTGGAACATATAATGAAGATTGCAAAAGGCTCAGAATTTGTGGTATTTCTATCATTTAGCACTGTCATATCAGGTAGTGAGTCTGAATTTGTTCCAGGGCCTACTGAGACTACCTAAATGCTAGATCCTTGGAAGGAGGTGATGCGGAGAATTTTTTTTCAATTTGAATCACATTAAGACTCTGATTCATTTCTGGACCAGCCTATGATCCTAGACTCCTGAAATGTTGAAACTGGAAAATCCATCCACTACCATTTCCAAGTTTGGCTGAGTATTAGAATCACTTGGGGAAATTTTTCTTAGAGATCCTGGGGACATGATACAGATCTACATTTTCTATTAACTGGTATCGTTGCATAAAAACCATTCTCAGAGTCTTAAAATAACCTCAGATTATTACATTACATGATTGTGTTGATTGGCTTGGGCTCAGCTAGGTGTTTTTTTGTTTGTTTTTTGTTTTTCTTCTTTTTTTTTTCTCCCATGCTAGTCTCACTTACAGTTTTTCCTTGGCAGCATTTACCTGGGAGCATGGCTGGAACTGGGCTGTTTAAATGGCCTCTCTCCCCATGGCCTCTCCAACACCGAGTCACTAAGAGTGGGGCCTGAAGATCTGTATGGTACTTTAAAAGACACTTTCATAAATGATCTTCACTCATTGCAATTTGTGAAGAAACCAACAAGGAAATGAGAACCTGTATCTAGACAGGTTCAGTACCATGAATGAGGCAACACAGCTGGTTAATAGTAGGCCCAGTCTAGACTCAGATCTTTGAAAATTTGGGGCATAGCCTTTTTGTCACATCATTAAATATTTCGATGCTGCATATGGAATAATGAGGGCTTAATGAGGGCTGAGTAGTGCTATGAGGCCATGCCTTGATATGTGATACTTCTAAATATATTATAAAATTATGGCTTTTTTTGATGGGTAGCAAATTTATGTTTGTAATTTTGTGTATGTTGTGTGTTTATGTGTGAATGTGAGTGTGTTTATGTATACCTAGCTGAAGAGCAAGAAAATGTTTTTACTCTTTGGATATAAATAAATGTTGAGTTCCAGTCTGCTGGCTTTCATTGGGATTCTAGTTTCTCCATGCCTTCTTCTTTAGCACTCATTTTAAACGATAGGTTTATATTTTCAGCTCTGTCTTTTTCAAGGTTAAGGAAGAAAAGAGTCTTAAGACCTATACCATTAGGAATACTTCCAAAATCTCAACGCCCTCATCCAAAGGCCAAGCTTAGCAAGAGGATATTTTCCCCAACATATGATGAAGGACTGCCTATAGAGTACCATCCCATGTCTAAGGAATACCATTTTCACAGCAAGATTTGCAGTGAGATTTTACTTTTTCTTTATGGAAAATCACACCGACGTCCTCACAGGTGCAGGCATCCTTTTCTCTCTTCTCCCGAACACCAGAACACAGTCATCCAGCATCTAAGCTACTAAAAGTAAATTAAGCAATCCAGATTAATTACTTTTTATAAAGTTTCCTTAAAGACAAGATAAAGACTGATCTACATCTCCAGTTTATCTTCAAGCCATGCCTTAAAAGACAACAGGAAAGTAAACAGACAACAAGAATCAATAATACGCTGGCACAAAGTAGACTAAATTAAAATTGAAAAAAATGAACATTCTTCAAAAGGAAATGTTTTATTTAGAACAACCACTCTGCATTTTATAAACAAATATTTTTTGTTGTTAAACAGAATTACTTAGCATGTTGGAGATAAACCCCCAAATATCTCTTTTAGGAAAGGCTTCTACTCCTCACCCCTAATCAACTTTCCTTTCATTTTGAGCACATTACACATTGCAGCTCCTCTTCTCCTGACTTAGGCAGAGCCATATGACTGGTTCTAGCTCATGTGCTGTGAGAAGAAGTGAAACCAGTGTGAGACTCCACTGATCTCTTCCCTTGTCAGAACAACCGCATCAGCCTTTTATTGAGATGGAGGAACAAATTGGCATAGTCTGGATCATTGAGTAGTAACATAGAAAATAGTTTCCCTGGAGAGTCACCCAGACTTCAAGTACATTTAGTAGGAGAAATAAAATTTCCTTTTTTGTGCCACTGAGGTGTTAATGAATTTTGTTTGTTTTGACGGCAACATATCCTATCCTACTCCAACTAAGGAAAGTTCATTCTAGAAGACTTTTGCTCTAACTCTTAAATAACAATTACAGTGGTTTGTCTAGTGATCATTTATTAAGGGTGAATTAAGCTCTCCTTTGGTATTTTATAATATGTTAGATGGCTGCTGTCCTAGAAACTTACATTGCTCTGGGGTAGGGAAGGACATGAAGAGGGTGTTTGAGGTGCTGGCACTAGTTTGTTTCATGATCCGGGTCTTGTTTACATATGTGAGTATAATTTGTGAAAATTCATCAATGCTGATTACAAAGGTGTGTTCACTTTTAATTTGTAATCTGTACCCTTAAAATTTGTATATTTTTCTAAATAAATTTTATTTTTTTAAAAGGTTTACTGAAAATAACTTTAAATAACATAAAATTAAATCATTGTTTTACTTATATTTGCTTAAAAGCCTCTTCTTGAAAAAATTATATCTTTGAGATCTGGAATATCAGATTATTTTAAGTCCCCAGAGCCTGGATTTCAATTTATCCTTGCAAAGATTAATAACTTTTCTTAAGGATATCAGAAGCAGAAAAATAGAGAACACCCTTGTGTCTGCATCAACTGAAATAAAATCAGCTCAAACTTCCATTGTACTCCTGAAGGGACTCTAAATATTTCTCAAGATTTCTGCAAATTTTGGGGGATGGGAATCAATGTGTGCCATCTTTAGTTCTGGGTTTCTGATTCCATACAATTGGTTTAAATCATAGCTCCTATAATATGCTTATATGCCATCTCTCTTCAGAGACGAATTAACTGAGATATAAAACTCAGCCATTTGCTTAATTTAAAAAAAGAGCAAAACAATCCTTAAAACTCTCAGAAGTCCTTATGTATGTGATAAACTTGACTGGAGATTGGATATAGCTAAATAAAGAAGGAGTGAATGTTAAATCTGCATACACTATTTAAAATTGGATATCATTTATTATTTACCTTAAAAGAACTTTAGTGAACCTCTGGTTTTAAGTCTGACACAGGAAGAGCTTGGAAATCCTTACTCCCTTTCTTCTGACAAGAAAAACAAAAACAAAAACAAAAACCAGTAAGCTGAACATTAATTTTTCTTGGGTCTTTCAAAGAACATAAATCATAATTTTGATGCATTTTTAGAGGCTGAGTTTTGGAGTGAAAAGTCCCAGAAGCTGAAATCTTAGAGGAGCACAGGCTTTTATGGACTTCACCTTCAGAGACCCCACCATGGTCTCATGGACCTGAGAAACATCTCCTCCTAGCTCTGGCTAGGAAGAGAGAAGGATCAGTAATCAACATGAAATACACTCAAAACATTCTCCATAACACAGGCTTGCTTCCTAGGTGAAAAGATTTTATTTTGCCTTTTTCTAGCTGGAGAAGGGCATTTCTCCCTCTCTATCAACAACTCCCGCATTCCAACTCTTCCTGTCTCATTTAAGGGAAAAAAAAAAAAGCTATGCCAGTGGAGAAATACTTGTGAAGATCACAGCCTAGAGATACAGGCCCACTAAAAGTTTGAAATTTAATCATGAGGTTACAGAATGCTTCTCCTCTATAACACCTTACCACTACACCAAAAGGGCTGTAGTATAACAGTGAATTATACCTGAAAGAGCTGCAAGACACAACCTATCTCTAAAGAGGAGTATTTAGGAAAGTCCAAAATGCAGAGTGGATACAAAAACAAAGAACCTAAGGCATTGGAAGACTCTGGAACCTATAGCTACAGCAAACATTAAACCTAGCCCAACTCCTAGCCAGATAAACAAGAGACCTCACAATAAAGGCCTATTTCTCTCAGTCCCCACTACCTGATGCATCTTATCAGGTGTTCAACAGAAGATTTCTAGACATACAAAGGGAAGAAAAAACACAATCTGAAGGGAAAAAACAAGCATCAGAACTAGACATGAGACAGATGTTGTAATTATCAGATGGGATTTAAAATAACTGATTAATAGGTGGAGGGTTCTAATGAAAAAAGGCAACAACATGCAGGTATGTATTATAAGAAAAAGAATGAAATTATAAGAAAGAATTAAAAAAAGTTAGAAATGAAAAATACTGTAGAGAAATGAAGAATGCTTGTGGTGGAATCAACAGTAAATGACACCAAGGAAAGGATGTGAGATTGAGGATAGGTCAATAGAAACTTTCCAAAGAAAAGAATGAGACAAAAATGGAATGGAACATTCAAAATGTGGAACAATTTCAAAAGATAAAAATACACATAATTGTAATATCAGAAGGAGAAAACAGAAGAAAGCAGAGGAAATATTTGATGTATTGAATATTAATGGCTGAGAACATAGCGAATTAATTACAAACATCAAACCAGTGTTACAGGAAGCTCAGGAAACATCATACTAGATAAATACAATACAAAACAAAAACAACAGAAAACCTACACCTAGGCATATCATATTCAATTGATTCTACTTTGATAGTAGATACAATTGATTCTACATATCATATTCAACTTAATTCTACTACATCAAGAGGCTAAAAAATAAACATTATATGATCATGAAAACTGATGCAGAGAAAGCGTCTGACAAAACTCAACACCATTTATGATAAAAATTCTATGGATTAGAAGGAGAGTTTCTCAACTTGGAAAAGAGTATCTACAAAGAAACCTATCACTAACTTCATACTTAATGATGAGAGATTGGACATTTTCCCTTTAGACTGAGAACAAGCAAGGATGTCCTCCTCATTGTACCCATTCAGTATTGTGCTAGAATTCACAGCAAGTGCAATAAAAGAATAAAATAAAATAAAATAAAAGGTAAACCGATTGAAAAGGAAAATAAAACTATCTTTATTGCAGATGACATGAGACTTGACTGTCTATGCAGAAAGGCCTAAAGAATTGACCAGAAACAAAAACAAAACAAAACAAAACCTCTGGAACTAATAAGTGAGTAAAGCAAGGTCACAGGATATAAGGTTAATATACAAAAGTCAATTGCTTTTCTATAGCCAAGAAATAAACAAGTGGCATTTGAAATTTTTTTTAAAAAATGCTATTTAACATAACTTTAAAAAAATCAAAGAAATACTTAGGTATAAATCTAACAAATTATTTATAGGATTTATATGTGGAAACTACATAATTCTGATGAAAGAAATAAAAGAATATCTAAAGAAAGGGTAAGATTCTGTGTTCATGGAGTGGAAGACTAAATACTGTTAAGATGTCAGTTTTCTCCAAATTTGTCTATAGAGTAATGCAAACTCAATAAAATCCCAGTGAGCTTTCTTGTTGATATCGACAGACTGATTCTAAAGTTTATGTGGAATGGCACAGACATAGGATAGCATACAAGGTACTGGAGAAGAGAAGACTCCAGTCTACCTGATTTTAAGGCTTATTATAAAACTACAGTAATTAAGGTAGTGTGATATTGGTGAAAGTATATACACATAGATTAATGAAAAAGAACAGAGAGCCCAGAAGAAGACCTACAATAATATAGTTGATTAATCTTTGACAAAGAAACAAGGAGATTTAATGAAGAAAGGGTAGTCTTTTTAACAAATTATGCTGGGAAAGTAGAAATCAATATGCAAGAAAAAAAAAAAAAGAAGATGCTTCAGACTTATTAAAATTTAAATCTTCTGCTCTGCTAAAATCACAATTAAGATAAACAAAAGATAAGAGACTGGAAAAAAGTAATTTGAAAAATATAAAGAACTCATATACAAAATAAAGAATCATTAAGATTCAACAACAAGAAAGGAAAGAGCCCAATTAAAAAAGTGGGCAAATGATCTGAAAAGACACATCATCAAAGGAGATATAAAGATGACAAATAAACATATAAAATGATGCTCAACATCTTTTTTCATTAGTGAATTGCAAATAAAAGCAATTACAAAATACCACTACAAACTATACAAATGATCAAAATCCAATAATATGGACAATGCTCATTGTTGGCTAGGAAGCAGAGCAAATGGATCTCTTATAATTGCTGGTAGGTGGAGATGCAAAATGGTACAGCCACTTTGGCAGATTTTTACAAAGCTCAACATAGTCTTACCATGCAATCTAGCTACTGTTCTCTAGGTGTACATCCAACTCATTTGAACTTATGCCCATGTAAAAACTTGCACATGAATGTTTATAGCAGTTATTTTCATAATCACTGAAAACTGAAACCAATCAATAAGTGAACGAATAAACAACCGGTGGTATATCCATACAATCTAAGATTATTCAGCAATTTTAAAAAAGGGCTACCCCACCACAAAAAGACATGGATGAATTTTAAATGCATATTGATATTTAAACAAGCCAACTTGGGAAGTCCATGTATTATAGGGTTCCAATTATATGACATGTGGAAAAGATAAAACTCTAGCAACTCTAAATATTCATTGGTTGTCAGAGGTTCAGAGGTGGGCAAGGAGTGTTGAATAGGTGAAGCACAGGGATTTTTTATTTTAGAGTGATGAAACTATTTTGCATGATACTGTAATGGTGAATGCATGGCATAATGTATTTATCAAAACCCATGGAACTTGGGCACTTGGGTTGCTTCCATATTTTGTCTATTGTAAATAGTGCTGCACACACAAACACACACACTCACTCACACACACACACAATGGGATATTACTCCCATAAAAAAGAATGAGGTTCTGCTATCAATGAATGAAACCTAGAGAAAGTTATGCTTAGTGAAATAAGTCAGACAGAGAAAGACAAATACTGTGTATCACTTACATGCAGAATGTAAGAAATAATACAAAAAATGTATATGCAAGACAGAAACAGACTCACAGATATAGGAAACAAACTAGTGGTTACCAGAGATGGAAGGGGGAGGGGCAAATTAGGAGTAGGAAATTGAGAGATACAAACTACTACATATAAAAAAATAGATAAGCAACAAGGATATATTGTACAGCACAGGGAATTATAGCCATCATCTTGTAGTAACTTTTAAAGGAGTATAATCTATAAAATACTAAATCAATATGCTGTACATCTGAAACTAATATAATATTGTAAATCAACTATATACCTCAATAAAAATTACATTAATTCATAAAACAACACATGATACTTGGCAAAAAAACAAAACAAACAAAAAATCCATAGAACTTTATAATACAGCTGTTTCTTTTAATTCCATGAGGTTTTATGTACATTCATAGGTACATAGGTGTTGATAATTATTATATGTCCTACAAAAGAAGATAATAGAATACAAATCTGTCAGTAGTCATAATAAATGCAAACTTATCAATTTGCAAAGGGCCTAGAGTCTAAAATTGGATGTTAAAAATATCCAGCTAGCACTAGTTTAAAAGCCACAAATGAAACATAATTATATTAAAAGTGAAAAAAACTTTTACCAGGTACTCAGTAACCAAAAGAAACCTGGCAAAATGATAATAATATCATATACTTTAGGTAAACAGGCAATAACAGCGCTAAGGCTAATAAAGATCCCTACAAAAATTATAAAAGAGATATTCTGAACTATTCTGAACACTATAGTTTTTACTGGGTTTTGTGTCCTTAAAAATTCATATGTTGAAAACCTAATCCCAATATGATAGTATTTGGAGGTTGAGCCTTTGGGAGGTAGTTAGGTCATGAGAATGGAGCCCTCATAAATGGAATGTGACCTTATAAGAAGAGGTCAGAGAACTAGCAAGCTCAATTTCTACCATATGAACATACAACCAGAAGACAACCCTCCCTGTAAACCAGGAAGAGGGAACTCATCAAAAATACAAGCATGGTGACACCCTGATCTTGGATTTCCAGACTCCAGAACTGTGAGAAATAAATGCTTTTTGCCACCCAGTCTATGGTAACTTGTTACAGCAGTCTAAGACAAAGAATATACAAAGTATAATAGGAGGAAAACTATAAAGTACTTGTGAATAGACCTTTCAAAAGATGTGTAAGATTTAATGAAGAAACTCATGAATCTTTATTGGATAACAGGCACCAAAGAAAAAATATATATATAAAATCAAAGAGCTTTTCCACATACATAAAGTTATATACTTGGTTTATGGATAGAAAGACTAAATGCAGCAAAGATGTCCTTTTTCTCCAATATAACTTACAGTTTAAATGAAATTCCAATTTTGTGTCATGATATGTAACATGATAAGGCAAGCCAAAAACTCATATAGAGAATTAAAGGGCTCAAAATAGAATATTTGTAGTAGGAGGAGACAGGATATTAAAACCCATTCTAAAATTGTACTGACTATAAAAATACTATTAAAAGTACACAAAGTAAAACAAAGAGTTATTAGAATTCTGTGTGTGTGTATGTGTGTGTTTATGATGTACTATCTAAGTAATACTGCTGGAGAAAAAAAAAGCTATTCACATCAAAAGAGTGATAAACTTAAATTTGTACCTCACACCATAACTTAAAATACTGCTGTATTAAATACTGCATTAGTTATCTGTGGCTGCTGTAACGAAGTGCCACAACTAGGTGGCTTAAAACAGAAATTTATTCTCTCAAGGTTCTGGAGTCCAGAAATCCAAAATCAGGATGTTAGCAGGACCATGCTCCCTCTGAGATCTTGGGTAGCATCTTTGTTTGCCTTCTTCTAGCTTCTAGTGGTTACCATCAATCATTGGCATTCCTTGGCTGGCAACTGCATCACTCCAATCTCTGTCTCTTTCATCATATGCCATTATCCTGTCTGTCTCTGCCTCTGTATCCAAATCTCTCACTTATTACACTAGGCATTTTGAATTAAGAGCCTACCTTACTCTAATATGGCCTCATTTTTTTTTTTTTTTTGCGGTACGCGGGCCTCTCACTGTTGTGGTCTCTGCCGTTGCGGAGCACAGGCTCCGGATGCACAGGCTCAGCGGCCATGGCTCACGGGCCCAGCCGCTCCGCAGCATGTGGTATCCTCCCGGACCGGGGCACAAACCCGCGACCCCTGCATCAGCAGGTGGACTCCCAACCACTGCGCCACCAGGGAAGCCCTATGGCTTCATTTTAACGTAACTAATTACACGTACAACGAGCCTTTTTCTAAATAAGGTCAAATTCTAAGGTAATGGGGATAGGACTTCAACATATCTTTTTGAAGCAGCCAACTCAACCTGTTAACAATCCACTTCTGCCTAACCCCCCAAAATGCATGTTCTTCCCATGTGCAAAATACATCCACCCCATCTGAACATCCCCTAAAGTCTTAAGCATTCCAGTATCAACTCTAAGTCCAAAATCTCATTTAAAGTTCATCAGTTTAAAGTCCCAAGTCTCATCATCTAAATCATTTAAATCAATTATGAGTGATACTCAGGACATGAGTCATCCTGGGGCAAAATTCCCCACTATCTGTGAACCTCTGACTAGACAAGTAGTTAATTTCCAAAATACACTGGTGGAAAATCATAGGATAGATATCCATACTCAAGGAAGGAACTGGAAGGAATAAAGATGTTACAGATGTCAATAGGTCCAAAATCCAGCAAGGCAAATTATATTAGATCTCAAGGCCTGAGAATAATCTTTTGTGCCTCCATACTCTGTCCTCTGGGCCCACTGGGGCAGCCCTGCCCCCTCAGCCCTGGGCAGGGGAACTGCAGCAGTGTCTTTCCCCTCCACCAGGCCTGCGCCTTCTGTCCCATGGAGGTAGCAGTAGCCCTGCCTGCCTCTGCATTCTGACTCTTCCCTCTAACTTGTTCTTCCCTCATTTCTTCCCATCTCTCTTCCTTTCAATCCATATTGGCATTGTATCTATTGGTAAAAAAATTTCAAAAACCTTGGTCTTCCATGCAATTGTATGGTTCCAAGTCATCAAACAAGAGAGTCCTACTCAAATATTTCCTGGATAATCTCATCTCTATTCCTGGCTTCTGCTGAGAAGGTTGATTGGATTAATAAATTACCTAACCTCTTCAGTAAATGATTGTCCAGCACACCCTTGGTCTTATTTTTAGAATAGGCTGTGAATTTTCTAAATCATCAACTGCTCGTTATTTTTTGCTTACAAGTTCATTCTTCAATTTATCTTTCCTCTTGAATTTTACCAAAAACAGCAAAGAGAGATAGATGCACCTTCTAAGACACTTTCCTTGGACATTTCCTCAGCTAAATATTAAAGTTAATCACTTACAAATTCTACTTTCCACAAAAAAAGTACATATACAATTCAACCAAGATCTGCCACTTTATGATAAGGATTACCTTTCCTCCAGTTTCCAATAACATGTTCCTAAATTCCAACTGAGACCTTTCCAGAAGCACCTTTAACACTCACATTTCTGGTAACATTCTGTTCATGATGATATATGAATTCTATAAGATAACACAAGCTTTCTCTGCAGCTCTCCTCACATTTTTTCTGAGCCCTTACCTGAACTGCCTTTAAATTCCTTATTTTTGCCAACATCTTTGAGGCCATCTATGTTTTTTCTATCATGTACTTCAAAATGCTTTCATGCTCTACTTATTATTCAATTCCAAAGCCACTTCCATGGTTTTAGGTATTAATAACAGCAGCAGCCCACTTCCCAGTACCAAAATCTGTGTTAGTTTCCTAGGGCTTCTATAACAAATGACCACAACTGGGTGACTTAAAAGAGAAATTTATTCTCTCACACTTTTGGAGGTTAGAAGTCCAAAATCAAGATGTCAACAAGACCATCCTTCCTCTGAAATTCTGGTTAGAACCCTTCCTGGCCTCCTCACAGCTTCTGGTGGTGGTCTTCAATCTTTGGCATTCCTTAGCTCACAGCTGCATCATTACATGGCATTCTCCCCATCTATCTCTTTCTCTGTGTCCAAATTTTCCTCTTCTGAAAAGGACACCAATCATATTGGATTAAGAGTCTACCTTATTCCAGTATGACTTCATTTAACTTAACTAATTCCATCTGTAACAATCCTCTTTCCAAATTAACTCACATATGAGTTAGGAGTTCAACATATTTTTTTAGGGGGACACAATTCAACCCATAACAAATATGTGTATTTGTAAAGCAAGATTACAAAAAAATAACTTGGAAGAAAATATAGAAATGCTTTTGGACATTGTGGAACACTACGATTTTTTAAAAGACCAAAAATCAAAAATAATAAATTTGACTACATTGCAATTATAAACTTCTGCATGTGGAAATGATTAATTAGCCACATGCAGTAAAATCTTCATACTTAGGAAAATATTTAGAACTCACATTGCCAAGAAAGGAATAGAAATTTGATTATGTAAAAAAATACAAAACATTTCTACATATTAATACAAAAAGACAAACTCTTGAAAATAAAACACACAAATATGAGTAGTGCATTCATAGTAGGTACTGAAAGTCACTAGAAATCTGGAAATTCAGTTTTTACTAGGACCTAATTAATCACTCATTAGATTGGCAAAAAGAAGAAACATGAAAATTTAACACTATCTCTTGTTGGTAAGGATGTGAGAGACATGAACTTATCAGTGCTACTAAGAGGAGTATAAATGGTTACATTCATCTTGAAAACAATTCAAGAGTACCTTATAAAATTTTCTTATAACTATCTCATCCTTTGATTCACTACGTCAGTTAGCTGTTGCCACCATGATAAACCACTGTTTACAAACCACTGTGTAATAAACCACTCAAAAACTCATTGATTCAAAGCAACAGTTTTTTTATTCTCATGGATCTAAGAGTCAGCTAAGACATGTTTTTTAAACGTGTTAGCAGAGCACAAGTGAACAATCAGTATATGCATAACGGTACTTAAGGTTTTGGCTTGGAACTGGCACATCATCCCTTCCATCCACATGCTATTGATCAAAGCCAACCTCAAAGTCAGAGGGAAAAGTGCACTTTGACTTGTTATAGAGGAAACAGTTATATATCAAGGGGCATGGAAACAGGTAAAAGTGAAGAATGTTAGCCATTCTATTAAATGCAGTGTGCTCTCTTGGTCACATTTATTCACAAGCTTGTTACATGTAAAACATGTTCACTCTCATCCCAAGACCCTAATCCAAGAACAGAATGAGGCCTGAAATCCAAGATCTTGGGATCTATTTCAGTATCAACTTTGGACTAGTTCCTAATGATTCAAATATTTATGAACAAGAAAGAAAACATCCCCTCAGCATATTGGGTTGGCCAAAAAGTGCCTTCGGTTTTTAAGTAAAAATAAAAGACACATTTTTCATTTTCACCAAGAACTTTATTGAACAACGTATTCACCATTTTGCTCCACTACCTTCTGCCATTTTTCAGGCAACTTCATAATTCCATCTTACCAAAACTTTTAATCTTTTTGAGCAAAGAACTGTTCCAGGTGCCTTTTGCAGTCTTCCAGGGAACTGAATTTTTTTCCAAAAAGAGAATCTTGTAAAGACCGAAATAAATGGAAATCCGAAGGTGCAATGCCTGATGAATACGGCAGATGAATCAGAACTTCCCAGCCAAGCTTTAACAATTTTTTCCTGATCATCAAAGAAACATGTGGTCTTGCATTATCCTGATGGAAGATTATGCATTTTTTGTTGACTATTTCTGGACGCTTTTCGTCGAGTGCTGCTTTCAGTTGGTCTAACTGGGAGCAGTACTTGTTGGAATTAATCGTTCGGTTTTCTAGAAGAAGCTCATAATAGAGGACTCCCTTCCAATCCCACCGCATACACAAGATCACCTTCTTTGGATGAAGACCAGCCTTTGGTGTGGTTGGTGGTGGTTCATTTCACTTGCCCCATGATCTCTTCTGTTCCACGTTATTGTACAGTATCCACTTTTCATCGCCCGTCACAATTTTTTAAAATGGAACGTTTCCGTTACATTTAAGTAGAGAATTGCATGTGGAAATACAGTCAATAAGTTTTTATTTGCTTAACTTATGTGGAACCCAAACATCAAAGCGATGAACATAACCAAGCTGGTGCAAATGATTTTCAACACTTGATTTGGATATTTTGAGTATGTCAGCTATCTCTCATGTGGTATAACGTCGATTGTTCTCAATTAATGTCTCAATTTGATCGCTATCAATTTCAACTGGTCTACCCGACTGTGAAGCATCGTCTAGCAAGAAATCTCCAGCATGAAACTTCGCAAGACGCTTTTGACATAGTCAGTCATAACGTCTTCTCCATATACTGCACAAATCTATTTTTGTGTTTCAGTTGCGTTTTTACCTTTCTTGAAATAATAAAGCATAACATGCCAAAAATGTTGCACTTTTCTTCCATCTTCAATATTAAAATGTCTACACAAAAATTCACCAATTTTGATAGGTATCTTTTTAAATGCACACTGATATGATAGCTGTCACAACACAATGTAACAAAGTTGTTTCGAATGAAGTTAAAGACAGCTAAGCACTACTAGAGCCATCTAACAGAAAAAATGAACAAGCCAATAATACAATGGTAGAACAGGGAAAGGATATCCTCAATAAAAACTTGTATTTAGATAATTTGAGACACATAGGAGTCACTTGTTCATTTGTCCATAACCATTTTGAAATCCTGCTGGATAAATGATGCCAGATCTCCCTAACTGTGGGGTAGGAGATGCATTTTATTAGGCACTGATTCTGCTTCCTGGGACTGCTTTGTCATTCCAATATTCTCCAAGACTCTTGGATTTGCCCTAGGGACAGAATTCTTTTTCCATCATTATCTCTGACCATTTTTAGAGAGAATTGTACAACATGCTTTTTTTATGAGATGAATAATTTTCCCATCTTTCTTCATACCTATAGAAAGTTGGGGACCAAGAGAACTTTTCTCAACTTGCACTATTTCACTTAAGGCTTGCTGCACTTTAAAAAATATATTTCTCTTAAAAACTTCATGGATTTTCTATTTATTTGAGTTTGGCCAATTCTCTTTGCCACATTCTATCCCCATAATTTTTTTAGAGACATCTATTTCCCTATAGATATAATTAGAAGTCTTTAAGTATATCTTTCTTCAGCAGAACCATGAATTTATGCCTTTCATAAATTCTTTTGCCCAAATGAAAGGATCTACTAGATGTCATCTTTATTCTTTCAGATATAAAAGTGACTCCCCTTCTTTTGATTTTGTCTGTGTCCCCAGGCTCTATCTTAATTTGAGAATATTTTACTGACTGGAGAGGTGGGAAACAAGATACAGTTTTATTTTTCTATCCAAAGTTTTGGGCTCTCTATATTATCTCTAAATTATCCCTGAAATCTGTCCAGTTGTTTTCTGAGTTTATCCATTTTCTTGGTAGCTTATATGCAGCAACAATCTCAAATTTTCATCATTTGCCTAGAAGTCACCTTGCCACAAGTTCATTGGATATATTTTCTATTATTAAATTTAATGTGGTAGTTTTACTGGATGTTTCACCACCACATAACACTGATTATAATAATATAAATTGAAGATAATACCAATGTATGATACTTTTTAAAATATTTGATGTCATATCTATTCCTGAATAAAATAATTAACAGACTAGGAATAAAAGGAAACACACACACACACACACACACACACACACACACACACACTTTATATCTTGATTTATATTAAATCTTTCTTGCAGCAACAAAAATTATGGTACCATTCTGAAGCATTTTTCTGAATTGTGCTATCATCAAAGAAAATCTCAATACCAAACAATAGATGTTTTTTTAAAAAATATTAATCTAGACAGTATTGTGAGAATTGACCTGTAGAAATATTCCCAAGTTTTTAAGATGTTAAAACTGCTGTGTTTTATATTTGTATACTTTCTTTCCATGTGAATATAGCAAAAATCTAATTGTAAACTTCAATAATAATTGTATGGAACCTATGGGAATATAAATAACACATATTTTTAACAGTTAGGCTTTGAAACAAATGGGTTTTGAATGGTGTACAGCACAGAGCACTTGTAAATAACTAAATATCACTAGGTATATCCAATAGAAGAATTTCCCTTTCATAAACATTGAAAGAAAAAACACCTTGAAACAAAGAAATTTTTTATAATATATGCAATTCCATGTTCCGTTCAGCCAAATTAAAATTTACACGTTACATATAAGTTTAGGTCATACTGAGAAATTAGTTTACTTAAAAAATCTTTTTTTGAACACCTGCTAACATGATAACTAATAATTCAAAACAATTACTGAACGATTATAGATCCTTGGATAAAAAAAAATTTTTTAAGGTTAAAACATTTTCAGAAAAACAAATTGTCCATTTTTTTCTTGTAGCTATCATCTTTTTAACCTCCCTTTCTGAGCATCCCTTTTATTATACTGAATAAAATTATAAAGTACTTTGAAAACTTATATGATAGAAGTTTATAGATTATCACATCACTAGTACCTTTTTGCGTATTTGCTAAGTTTACCTTGCTTAACAGCAAAGAAGCCTCCCATTTTCAGCTAACTTGCTGTTAAGCTCTATCAATAGAGGGCTCTAGAAGGCAATTAGAAGACAGAAAGAAAGAAGACTTTTCTTCCCCAATTGCTTGTCGTTTTTGCCAGCAAAGCCACACAACAGCCCTTCAGCTGAAGATAGCAGTTACCTCCAGTTTTCAGCTTTTGTCTGTTTTTATAGCACTCCCAGAATGAGACTCATCATGCTCGTCCTCCAAACTCAATAATATGAAAACAGCTCGATTAAAAAAATGGACAAAAATATCTAAACAGACACCTCACCAAGGTAGATATGCAGATTGTAAATAAGCATACAAAAAGATGTTCAATATATGTCATTAGGGAATTACAAATTAAAACAACAAGAAACCAGTACATACTTATTAGAAAGAGTAAAACCCAAAACACTGACAACATCAAATGCTGACTAAGATGTGGAGCAATGGGAACTTTCAGTCATTGCTAGTGGAAATGAAAATAATACAGCCACCTTGGAAGACATTTTGGAAGATTCTTACAAAGCCAAACATGGACTTACCATAAGACCAAGCAATTGTGCGCCTATGTATTTACACAAATGAACCGAAAACTTATGTCAACACAAAAACCTGCAAAGGGATGTTTATAGCAGCTTTATTCATAATCACCACAAATTGGAAGCAACCAAGAAATTCTTCAGTAGGTGAGTGGATAAACAAACTCTTGTCCATTCATATAATGGAATATTATTCAGTGATAGTAACATATGAGCTATCAAGCCACAAAAAAGACATGAAAGTACCTTAAATGCATATGGCTTAGTGAAAGAAAGCAGTTTTAAAAGACCATCTATTGTATGATTTTAACTATATGACATTCTGAAAATGTCAAAATTGCAGAGATCATTGAAAATATCAGTGGCTGACAGAGATTTTGGGGGAGAGATGGAGAGATGAATGAATAGAACTTGTTTATTTAACACTGTCTTCTCACTGGTCTAGGTGATACACCTTTCCAACTGATTGAATCATGTTTTCTAATATCTGCTTTATAATTTATTCAAATCAAAGACTGCACAGGGTGGGCAATAATCTGTATACAGTGATGAAGGGGTAACTTTTAACTGGTTCTTAATTTGTCTTTTTCTGTAACACAAAAAACTACTTGTGTTTATCAATAAAAAAGACTTTCATATTAACTATATTATGATAATTGAACAGCATGTAAAAGACTATTTTAGACTACAAGATTTATTTTTCTTATAATTAATTCCAAATTTCTTAAGCCACTTGATCTCAGCTCAACTTACATGTGGGTATTTTAGTGCAATTTAACTTTTTTTATAGTCTGTGCTAGGGGACTTATAAACATTCTCCTTTTTTGGTGTTAGACTAATAAAACTATCACTTTAAGTGCAAAAGAATAAAGATGTAATGACATATAAAATGAGCTAAGATTTCCATAAAGATTGCTTTAATTTATTGAATTACATGGTGAGAAAAAAACCGCAGAATCTACTTATAGAGCATGCGTCCATTATGTAAGCATATAAAGGATCTCATCGATCTCTTGTAAATTTGTTGAACAATGCTGTTTATTGTATTTTCACTGACTTCTTTCAAGAACTTAGATTTGCAGTTGCCAGAGAAATTTTAAATAGAAAAGAAATACCCCTGAAGCTTTATATTATGTGAGGACATATCTCCCTATATAAGTGGTTCTGTACCACATTAAGCAAAATTCCTGATTTAAGTTCATCAAAATCACCTCAAATAAAATTTGAAGTCATGCTATATTTTTGTTATTCCTACCTTTAAAGTTTATCTCTAAAGACCCTGGAAAAAAAATCAGCTATTTTTTGATGATGAGATTTACAAACATTAACAATAAAATTATCTTGAGAATTTATAAACAAGGTAAAGTTTCCTGTATCTTGGCTGCCAGTATTTATTCCCTGATGTAACTTCCTACACAAGGGTGCATTAGTTCTGCTTTCTCAAGAAGCAGATGGCCAGGTGTGATGAGACATGCAAAAGATTTATTGAGATAAATGACTGTGAAGAATAAAGGAGAGGAAGCAGGAGAAACTTCAGACCATAGTGCAGATCTGGTCTGTGCAGGAGAATGGGAAGGAATGAGGAGAGGAGGAGGAGGAAAACTCTCACATGGCAGTGCAGTTCTGAGAAAATTTTGGCCAGGGTAATGGGGGGTGTGTGAGTCAAATTCACCTACCAGAGCAGTCCTACTTCCCACAGGAAAGGTTCAGTGCCAGTATCCTGGGAGTAATTAGCTGGGAGCAGCTCTGGGGAAGGGTGGCCTTGTCATAGGTGTGATGGCAGATCTGGAGGAGCAGCAGTAACTGGGACTGTTGGTCAACTATGTGGTCCCCAAAGCAATAGATCTGAGTGACTCATTTTCATGGCTACTACTCAACGGGTATTACAGAGGAGTATTTTCTCTCCCAGAGAGGAGGATCTCTCTGATTTCTCTGAAATGATACCAATAGTTTAACTTCCTTCTCTTTGGTGAAGAATTTGAAGAGTGTTTGTTGCTTCTTTATTCCATAGGTTGACAATTTTTTGTTGTAAAGTACCCAACTGCGAGAATTCCAGGGAAGAATTCAAATCCTCTTTGAGTACTTAAGATTTATCTCTATTATTTATTTGAACTTCTGAGTGAACACTTTTCTTCCTTCCTCCTACACTTATCCTTATATTTCCATCCTCCTGGCTATCTGCTTAGCTCCAGAGTTCTTCTCTATTTTATCCTAATGAATATGAATACATTAATTGGGGAGAGAAAATTATTATCATGGTTAAGATCAGATGCCTTCTGTTTCTCTTGTGTTTAAGCATTGTAGAAAAGTTTTACATCAAAACTAGGAAGAAAACCTTAAAAATTGGTTGTATAAGTGAATTATATACATTTTTCCTCCAACTGTGTTCAAAAACTAAATACATTTTCCCAGAGAAGTAATCTTTACTATAATGTAAATTTTAGTTGTATTGATATTTGAAGATCACTGGATTTATTAATAATACATGACCTTCAGTTTTCATTAAGTTTTAATTACAATAAGATTATGTTATGGCAAATACCAAAAGAAAGAGGGTTAATCTCTTATAAGCTTTTAAACTAGAAAAATTTAATCATATAACTCCCTGATACTAAATAATTTTTATCCAATTTGAAAATGTGGCTGAAGTGTAATTTATTTATAGTTGGATGATTTCTAACTATCAGCAGGAGCTTCCTTACATTTATTAAAGCAGTATATTTAATAAATTCTCAACAAATTCTGCACTGGGATGGATATGTATAATTTTCTATCCAGTGAAAATTAGATATCTTCATCTCAGGAAATATTTTACCTAAAGCTAAAATATAATTTTGATTTTATACTTGTCTTAATTTTTATTATTTTCAGTATCTTAGATGAATCCTCGTTATAATCTTGTTCCAAGGCTGTCTGCATTTAAGCCAATTTAATCAACATTTTTTTCCATTAGTATCTTGATGCTATATTAACTTGACTCAAGTTGCTAAATTCAAATCTCAGCTCTAACACTTAAAGACTGTGTCAGCTGTCGACTTTTTTGGGTATATTTTTATGTATTAGTTGTGAAGATATGTGATCTAACCCCAAATCTGTTTTCCCTTTGATTTAGAATAAGGTCACATTTAATTTTTATCATAATACAACTCCAATTTCCTTTGCAGCTAACAATGACTAATTGAGTATAATCTGCTTATTAAGATGTAGGGAAAGGAATGTGTATAAAATTCAGGATGGTTCCTTTAAAGTGCAATTTGTGCCTTTTCTTTTTGGTTGGCTAAAACATAGATATGAAGGCTGGAATATCCAGCTTGATCTTGAGGGAATCTGGAGAATATGAAGTTTGCTCAGTGAAGCCAAAAAGGTTACATCCTTGAGGACTTTGTGGAACATAGCCTTAATGTCAGCCCTGAAATTATCTTTTCTCCCAACAAATAGTAGTGAATTAGAAGCAGATACATTTTATTCTCCTATCTTCTTCATTTTCATTTTGTGTACCTATCTTAATTATCTCTATCAGAATAAATATTGATTAATAGTACAGACTTTGAGCCAGACTCCTAAACTCGAATTCCTCTTCTAACATGTAATAGCTATAAAAACTTGGGCAAGATATTTTACCTATTTGTGTCTCAGTTTCCTCATTGGAAAAATAAAGATAACAATAATATCTGGCTCATTGGGTTGGTGTAAATACTTAAAATATTGCTCTGCACATATTAATTGATTTCTTTTTCTTCTTCCTCCTTCTTATTCTTATTCAGCAGTAGTTTTCTAAATATATTAGTATACAAGATGATTAAAATTAAAATATGAAGGGTACATAGATTAAATAAATTTTGATAACTTCTATTAACTATTTTGGGTATTTCTAGTTTTCATTTACTTAATTATTCAAGGAAAGCTTATTCAAAACTTAATATGTAATATACTTATTAACAGAAAATTAAATTAGAAAAATAATTACCTTGTATTACTTATTTTCTTGGAGTTTTACAAAGAAAATAAGAGTGTTTTCTTATTGGTATGTCTTAAATTTTCTGCAATGAATATATATGTAACACAACATTAAAAGATTGTGAATACATTTTAAAGTGAATTTTTATTCAATTACATTAAAATTCACATGTGAAAATGGTTCTTAAATTGGTTGTTTTTGCCACCACACATTTATGCCAGAAATAATCTAATTGGTTATATATTAAGTTTAAAAATAAAATAGAAGCCTTTAGATACTATGTAAAGTGACGATATTCTGTGCTTAAAAAAATTTAGGGCTTCTTGTTTAGCTTAATCATAGCCTATTTGGATGTCTTGTTTATTTAAAATTTCCAAAACACGGCTCTGTTAGAGATGTGTCTTCTTCACTCTTTTCCTTAAGGACATACTGCTTATCACACATCTCATCTCATCAGAATTATTCTGGCAAGCCATTATGAGATGTTTCCTTGTTTTTGTTTTTTTAAGTGTATTTTGTTTTTGTATTAGACCCTCAACAGATAGACATACCTGTTTTTAGTTTTATAATAAAGTATCCTTAAAATACAGATATGATACATTATACTAAAGTAATGTACTTCTAATAATAAATAATTAAAATAATATTATACATTATTAAAATAATTATTCCTAGATTTTTAAGCTATCATTATAAAACAATTAGGTATTTTTTTCATGTTATAGAGGGAAACCAGTTGTGATCATGCTTACATAAAAGCACAAATCATATTTTATTTGAAGTATATATTTTTATTTTAATGAATATGAAATAACTTGATTGAAATAACTAGGATGGAAAGGAAAGATGCTTGCCAATCTGGGCATATTTCCCTATCATGCTTTAAAAGTGGTCCAAAAATGCTTTATTGGCAATCTACGGCAGCATTCATGTAAAAAAATGAAAAGTAATATCAAACTGATGCTTAAAGATGCAAAAGAAAACAAACACTTCTGGGTGCTCTAAACATTCAAGTGTAAGTTCATCTGCTTTCTATTGCTCTGTTTCTCTCTTAATTAAACTAAAGTTACAAAACATGTTCCTTCTAAAAGGAAAAAAGGAAAAAACAGATGTCACTATAAATAAATCAAACTACTTAATGGAATCTTCAAAAGTAAAGAAAACAAACCCATTCAATGTTTACACTACCAAAAAAAAAAAAAAGTTGGGGCAACTTCTGGATTAAAATGGAATCAACTTCTTCCTACTTTCCTGGAAACTATTCCTAAGCAGGAAACACATAAAAACTCATTAAAGTACTAAACCTAAGACCAATAAAAAAACAAATGCCACCCTCTGGGATAAATACCAACTAAATATAAATTACACTTATAAGAACCATCAGTGGCCGAACTTTTCATCACCTCATGAAACAACTGAAGCCCTGAATGACTGAAAGAACATGGGGCCATGAGCTGTTTTCTAACATTTACTCCTGATTCAGAGAAATACAGTTATGTCAAACAGAAAACGTGCACTCTCTCTCCTCTTTTCTGTTGCTAATCTTTATAAAGTAATCATCTGTTCAAGGTGACTTTTCCAGTCTTGCCTGCCCAACACCACTTTCACAGCTTTTCAGAGAATGCAATTCCTACAAACTACTGTGGCAGAAAACATAAAAGTTTAGTGATACCACATTGCATCCTGGTAAAGGTAAAATTTAACAACAAATTCCTGTAGAAATTTAAGAGGCAGGAAAAGTCTTCATTGAAAGGTGTGGTCAGGATGTAAAGTCACCCTGTCTACCTGTCAGTGCTAGAGACTCAGTCAGTGGAAAGAGAAGATAACCATATGTGGTTCAACAGATACTTTAGAAATTGCACTGCCTATTACCCTGCTTTCCATGAGTATGTCTGAGAAGGACTTCAGCCTTACCTAAGGGTACAGTGAGTGAAACCAAAAACAAACAAAACAAATAAGTCCCATGAACTTTGCCATTCCACAAGCGTGTAACTTGACTATGTTTTATCTGGATAAAAAAATATGTAAAGGGAAGTCAACAAATTTATGACAGAACATGATAGAATATAAGCAGCGAAACTTCTAAAAGACACAAAGAGACTTCGTAACAAGGTTCCAGTTCCACAGGGGCCAGGGACATGTTTGCACGGTGGCATCCTCAGCACCTAGCACAGTGCTGGGTCCCCAGGATGCACTAAGTGAACGTCTGTGCATGATATGTAAGGGTGAGCAATGACTGTGGGGATAGAAAGTAGATGAATGTTGAATGTAAGTTTTAGCAGATGTGGAAAATAAGAAAAAGAGTGAAATGGCAGATCAAATGATTCATTCCTAGATGACAGGGAGAATAACGCTATCAAAAATGCAATGTGGCTATCGGTGAGAAAATGTGTGAGGGGAAAATAAGTTTTATAATACAAATATTTAGTAGTAGACACTATTACTATGGTTAAATGTTAGGTAAAATTCTATTATCATCTAATTTAAAGGGAGCACTAAAAATGGTTTTTTGGGTAGTTTTGTTTAATGCACTTTGATAATATCTTACAATAGGAACAAGAAAAAAATGTTAGGTAATGGTTTAGATTCTTCTATATGAGGTAAGAAGTTAACCTCTCAGAGAAAGGAGTAAATTTCATAATAAGGGAAAAGACTGATGTCAACAAGAAAAGTTTAAGACTGGAGAACCTGGAATCAAATAATGGGAGCTGATCTTTGAGTCTGACTGACTGCAAGCTTCTCTTAATTATCATGTATGGAATTGCAAAACTGAATGCAAATCATCATTCAAATGAAATATATTATATAAAATAATAACATGGAAATATTATGAGCCAAAATGCAAAACTTTCACATTCTTTATGATTATGATTTTATACATTTCAATCATGTGTATTTTAAATTATATAACTCATCTCTTCAATCTTATTAGGTTTATCAATCACAACTGAATATCTTTATAATAGTTCCAGCCTGATGTAACTCTGTAGAATATCATCTTTTAAAATCATGCTCTTACTGATTTTAATTTGAACAACTTAATCCCTTCCTGACTCAGAGAAAATAAATATTTACAACTGTGATTCATTCATAATGAAAAAGGGAACCTTGTTTACATGGAATGTAAGTCAATCGATGTTCATCACAGACCACGCAATGAATGAATAAATGTCAAACTCTTGTAATACCATTTTCATTAACTTACACTATCCTAAACAGAGTATGGAATTTAGTTTGTAAGGCTGAATTTATTATCCTTTTTCTAAACTACTGTTGTCCCCAAATTGTCCATTGTGTCAGAGAGGCATGGGTTATAAAGGTGACTTTGCAACTTATTACTTTTATTATTCCCAGTTTTGTGATTTGTGTATAGAAGATATTAATACCTCACAGTATAGTTTGAGGACAAAATAAGACAATAAGGTAGACAATAGGGTAGAACTGATTGTTGTTATATTTTCAGTGACTTGGAGGTTCACTGACACACATTCACACAAAATAAATGAAGACAGAAACTTTTTCTTTCCCCCCTTGGCACATAAGTAACCCTTACTAAGTGAAAAAAATTTAATTCTCTCAGACTGATAAAATGAAGTACCCATGCATTTTTCTGTAACATGTACTGAGTCCTTAAATATAATGCATGTTTGAAACACCACCTAACATATTAAATACATTTTTGTTTGTTTAGAAGGTGGGTATTTCTGCTATAAAGCATTGCTCATTAAACTATACTGTACAATATCACAATTTAGGTCTAACATTTCACTACCAATAAATTTGGGCAGCATGATTTATATATTAAGAGTGTTTAAATACGCATACTCTCTTGTCAGAACTTACATGTTAACAATTAAATTATCGCTATAAATCTGAATTGTTTTAACCTATTGTGATTTATATTCTCTTCAAATGAGCAGTTAATTTTTTGTAACTTTTTTTAGTTCCGTTTTGAAATTGTGAAAATTGTAGTACAAGTTAAGGATATATAGCACTGATGATCTTCAAGAAGTAAGGTATTTCTAGATTTCAACCTGTGGTCTCTTCTGCAACAGACTTTTTTTTTTTTTTTGCGGTATGCGGGCCTCTCACTGCCGTGGCCTCTCCCGTTGCAGAGCACAGGCTCCGGACGCGCAGGCCCAGCAGCCACGGCTCACGGCCCAGCCGCTCGACGGCATGTGGGATCTTCCCGGACCGGGGCACGAACCCGTGTCCCCTTCATTGGCATGCAGATTCTTAACTACTGCACCATCAGGGAAGCCCGAAAATATATTTTAAATTGCCATTAATTCTGAGCAGAAAGAATTCCCCTGTTATAATAATCTTCAAAAAGGAAATGGGAAGGGATAGAAGTGGACATAGGATATATTAACCCATCAGGAATTTTCATCTGCCAGGGTGGAACATATGAAATAGTGACTTAGTGTGAAGTCATACATTTGAATGTTACTTTAAGTGAATAGAAAACATTATTATGTGTACTCTATTCTCATTCTCTTTAAAGAAAAGGTGTCAAATCTCTTTATATATTCTTTAATATAGGATTTTAAAAGTCCCAATAAAAGGGTAACATAAAATTCCATCTTCATTTGGTTTTTATTTCTCCTAGTACTACATATATGTAAACTTAGTAGGTGTAACATAGAATATGAACAATAAAATAATAATAGTCGGTCTATAGAAATGTATGAATTTTGCACATGAGTTTTTATAATCCTAAGAAAACAAAACACACATACCCATTTCCTCTGTTTTGGCTCACACTGTCTTCTCCATAATTAAGAATTTTGCTCCTAAAATTATTTCTGCTCTTCATCACATCACCAAATTCTGTATCATTAAGAACATATTTCACCAGCAAACAAAACGCATAATAGAATCATCAAAAAACTCCTTTGATCCCATGTGCCTGTCCAACACAAGCTATATTCACATCTTTTTCCACTTCTAGGAGAATTTCTCAAAACTGTCATTCATGCTCTTATACTCACACTTTTCACCACTTTAGACTGTTTTCAACTTATTCCAGATGGACTTCTTTCCTCTCAACTGAAAGTCTCCTGTTGAAGTCCCCTTGCTTTTCCTTTTATCTCTTTTCTTTCTACACTCTCTGCTAAAGTGGACTTATATCAATGTTCTAAAAGTCATCTACTTGCTTGTGACTCTCAAATCTATGTCAAGAAATTTTCATAGTTAATACAATATTCTAAAGTCTAAATATAATTGTAATAAATACAATTGTCATATTTCTTTCTTATGCTTTATTCAGGTCTGTGCTGAAAAAGTCTTCCTTGATCACCCATTCTAAACTAACACCCTTTGTCATTCTTTATTCTGTTATGCTGCTTTATTATTTTTTCTGCAGGAGTTTTATCACCATTTCATATTTTATTACAGAATTATTTATTTATTATCTATTTTCTCCTCTATTATTTTTATCTATTATTTATTTCTCTGTTGTCAATTTATTGTACCATCAGAATGTAGATACAAGACAACTAGGTAATCTACTTTGTTCACCACTGTAACACCAGCACTAAAAGATACAAACTAGCACAAAGAAGGTGCTCAATAAGGTTTTATTGTTTGTTTGGTTTTTTTTGCGGTACACGGGCCTCTCACTGTTGTGGCCTCTCCCGTTGCGGAGCACAGGCTCCAGACGCGCAGGCTCAGCGGCCATGGCTCACGGGCCCAGCCACTCCGCGGCATGTGGGATCCTCCCAGACCGGGGCACGAACCCGCGTCCCCTGCATCGGCAGGCGGACTCTCAACCACTGCGCCACCAGGGAAGCCCTCAATAAGTTTTAATAACAAATGAATGAATTTATCTTTTGTATAGGCTCTCAAATTTCTTCCTACTATTAAAATAAAGAACAAATTTGAAACCTGATCTAAAAGCCTACTTATAATTCTTGCCAAACTCTTTAACTCATCTCCATATATTCTCCTGAGTCATTTATTGCTTTCCAACGACACTGGTCTTATCTGTGATGCTAAATACACCAAACAGATTCACACATCAGAATCTTTGCCTGGATTATTATTGTCACATCATTGATGTCTGTTTCCTTCTAATCATTAGCTGGAAAATTTTCTGTGTTGTTCAAAACAACATATCTTAGACCCTCTTTGGTACATTATAGGAATTCAGCTGATATTATTTTAATAAATTATTTAATATATGAAATAATTAGACTGTTTAATAAGCCGGTGAAGAGTAAGTGGTGAACTTAAGAAAAATTTCAGGATGAAAACCAATTTGGTGGTCATGAAAAACAAAGGCGAGTGCTTTTCAATAAAAAGAAAGTAGCTAACTCTTTTGATTCAAATTATATCCAGTGTATTGATTACTCCAACACCTATATTCAACTTGGTTTTCTCTCCTATTTATTTTCTCTGCTACCTAGTGAACAATTTACACTGGACATCTAACAGTACACAAAATCCAATGTGTCTAAAATCCATCTAATTAACATCCTCCTGAAATCTGCTATCCTATCTTGCCAATATCTGCAGGGTAGTTTCCCTGGGAATCAAACCCTAAAGCAAAGATTTATTGACAGTGATCAACACACAAGTTCTGTTGGATGAATGCTGAACTGCTGAATAGTGTCCAAATTTGGTTCATCTGTCACACCCTAAGCAGCTAGTGGGAATGAATGCTTCTGCTTCCAAAAGAAGTAGATATCCGGGAGCACACCTCAGTGTCCATAAGCACGAAATAAGATCCCTGTCAAATTCCAGTACCAGGTGAAATTAGCAGCTTGAAACAGAATTTATTTTTATTAAAAATCCTCATGCTTTTATAAGAAAATATGTTAATAAGTACCTAGGGGTAGAAAAGTTGACCTGTAGAGTATGAGTGTTAGTTAAGGGCCTCAGAAACTGAAGAGACGAAGTGCACTAGGTGGAAAATAAGAGAAACTTATTTCTGTTCTTAAGAAAGAAGAGTTAAGAATTACAAGGTGGGGAGCAGGTTATTGCCTGAATAACCAGATGCTGAGATGACATGGAATCGAGAACCATACAAAGTGAAGCAACTTATAAAAATTTTTTTGGAGGGAAGTAATAATTATTAATTGTTGCTCTTTAAAGTTCTATTTAAATCAATGTCTGTTGTTTGGACATAAATATATCTTCTGTTCTTCCTGCTAGCATTTGAATCTTCAATATAGTCGTCTACATTTAAATATCTCCTGGAGGGTGTGTGTGTGTGTGTGTATCTGCATGTGTGAATTTTATATATATGAAAGCACAATGAAACAGAGATTACAACTGTAGGATACTGCGGTAATTGTTAAATGGAGGCAATTCATCATCAGTGGGAGTTCTGATCTCTGGATAAGAAAGAAACTTAAAGCTTTCTAGGAGTTTATGAATTCTAAAAATAGCGCCTTGCAATTCCACAGTACATGCAATTCCACAGTACATGCACAAAGCATCCTGCTTTGGTGCAAGTGTCCCTTTTTAGATTGTAAACTGATGAAATCAGATAATATGTTTTATTCAGATTTTGTAAGGATTACCTCTACTAGAGAAGGTCCTCTGGAGTATAAACAGAAGTCAAAATTTTTTATCATTGCCTCTCACTGTTTTTGCATTTAGTTGCTGGGGTTATATCATCCCATCCCTCTGGTTGAAAACTAAGGCAAGGTTCATGTTTAGTTATCTATTGCTTTGTAACAAGTTGCCCCAAAACTTAGTGGCTTAAATTAACAATATTAATTACATCACCATTTCTGTACATCAGGAATCCAAACATGGTTCAGCTGGGCCATCAGGCTCTGAGTCTTTCACAAAGTTGCAATCATAGTGGTGGCTAAGGCTGTGGTCTCATCTGTAAACTTGACTGGGGTTGGATCCATTTCCAAGCTCATTCTACTCATCGTTAGCAGGATTTATTTTTTCACAGGCTGTTGAACAGGCCTCAGTTTCTTACAAGCTGTTGGCAGCAGGCTTCCCTCATTTCCTTGCTACTTAGGTCTTTCCACACAGTTCTTAACATGGTAACTGGCTTCATCAGAATGAGTATGCATGAGGTCAGAAAAAAAAATGCTAGCAAAACAGAATCACAGTCTTTGGGAACCTAATCTCAGTAGTGATGTCACATTGTTTTTGCCATATTCTATTCATTAGGAACAATTCACTAGACCCATATCACACCCAAAAGGAGAGGATTATACAAGGGCATGAATATCAGTATGCAAGATCATTGTGGGCCATCTTGGAAGTTGTCTACTAAAACCTATGAATTTTAAGGTGGCACTTAGGCAACAAAAAGTGTCTTCAAATATGACTTCAAATCATAAAACACAATCTTGGTTTAGTCATTTGAAAGTTTAGTCAAAAATGTTTGTCAAATTTTCAGTCTTAAGTTAAAAAATTATTCCCTGATCTTTTCCCCATTCAAGTCTATTGAGAAAGATGATTGTTTTCACATTTCTCTTTTCCCAGCCAACCCATCCATGCTTCCTATACAGAACTGCTACACTGCATATGTCCTGAGATGGCATCCACATTTTGTTTAAATGGGAATGATGCCCTCTGGAGTGATAAGAAGTGGGTGGTCTGCCATTTCTTATCATAATCCGAGTTTCTGATCTTTTCAAGGTTGAGGTATAAAGAAAGCAAATATAGGAGTAAAGTTATAACTCAACTCACGGACTTGAAAGTTTTTAAATTGGATTTTCTCTTTTAAAAAACTGTATGGATGTTGCCCATCACTCAGGGGCTGGCAGTTAGTTATCTATGGATGTCTTGATAAGGGCAAATACATCTCTACATCTTTATGTCATTTTGTCTTTGTTCAACTACCAAGTTTGTAGTGGTATCTCTAATGTTTCTCTGCTGAAGTATCTGTACACCTCAAGGTAGTTTTCTTGGATAGTGTCCAAGACAAAACCATCCTAACTATCTTGGGGCATGGCACACATCTGGTCCTTGGTAAAAACAGATGCTTTATCCCAACAAGCTCTGGGAGTGTGGGCCACCCAAAGCTGCTACTTTTCTACCACTTATGTGTCCAAGCCACTAGTGATATCATCGCTCTCTAGATATCTCTATAGGATTCACATGCCAGTGCACTTTTCATAGGGCATTAATCAAGCTCACTGAGCTTTCTTAAAGCTTTACTTCCTGCCCCCCACCCCCCAGCCCTGGTGGAGGAAGAGGAACTTAGAGCAGACCTTAGATTTGTCAGTAAATTTTATTCTAACCTCCAACTCCAGGTACTTTTAGACTTTACAGTGTAAGTGAATGTGGAAAAGGATTAAAAAAATTAGAACCCTTTTTGCTCATCCTTTGAAAAACCTCTTCTACAGTCTTGTTTCTTACTTTAGGATATGACATTTGCTTTAGTGATTCCATAAACAATACTTTATAAGTGCTCCATAAATATTTTTAAATAAGTGAATATTATTATGCTGATTAACTATTATATCCTTTAAGGATATTTCAGTTAGATAGATAATTCCTTGGCATTCCAACCATAGCATGTTTTATATGGTACACATCAAGTGCCCAAAAATCTCATGAAGTGTTTTCCTAGGACAGTCTCCCCAGAAGCAGGCTCCAGAGTTGAGGATAAGTTTGCAAGTGATATATCACATTAGCTGTTTTGATTTCTTAGATATTCTCTTTCCTGGGAGGAACAAACAGTTGTTTTTTAGCACTGCCTGTATTGGGGTGGTTGGATAAGGCTGTTTAATTCAGTGATACAATCATTGTTGTTGTGCATCTAAAGTATGTAATCTACAAGTTCTAAATTTGATACTTTGAGCCCCCCCCATTTTCTATCCCTCATTGGTTCAGAATATAGAAAATAAATTAAATATGTTGTATATATTGATCCCCTCAATCCTCAAAATTTATCACTAAATCTATAAAATAGGTATTTTAATAGCTGATTAAAAGAAAATACACACACATAAACATTCACACATATATGTATACATGAACACACATACATACACCTACAACTATCTACTGACCAATCTATCTATTTACAATATAGAATTACAACATAAAATAAGAAATGGATCCTTCATTTGAAGGAACATAAAGAGATAAAATACAAGTTGGAAGCAATGAGTAGTGTGGGGTTATGCACTACAGAGAAAGAGCAATGTCCAGGATGACTATTGACACTGGGGAGGAACAACGAGATTCCTGTCCCAGAAGACATGACGCTGGCTCATTTCGAACAGCAGCAGCTGAACTTCACCTCCTACCAAATCATTCAAGTAAGACCTGGCAGCATCACACCCCTTCATACAAAAAGGCTGTTATAAATAGATATATAATTCAGCTAAAATAATAAGAAATCAACAATACAGGACAAGCATGGACCCAAGAATCAAATATCTCAAGGCAATCAGTATTAGAGAAGAACCAAACACATATCCAAACACGAGGATAGAGCCAAGAGAGTACTCGTAGGAAAATATATAGTGTTAAATGTTTTTATTTTAAATAAGAAAGACAAAAAGAAATTAAAAGAGTAATTGCTATAGACAAAGCTGGAATTAATGAATTGGAAAAACAATTGTATAATTCATTAATTAAAAATTCCTACTCTTTACAAACACCACTGAATCAGCAAATCTATGCTAACTGTGATTAGAAAAGAAAGGGAAAAAGCATATACAAGCAAGATTGGGAACAAAAAGAGCACAAAACTAAAGATTTAAGGAAGAGTGGTAAATAACTATAAAGAATGAATACTGTGTTCAACTTTATGGCAATAAATTTGACAACACAGACAAAATGGTCAATTTTCTGGGAAAAATATACATTTCTAAAACTGGCTCAGAAATAATTATAGTACCTCAAGAGATCAATAACTGCAGTATATATAAAAAGCTAGTAAATTTTCTACCTATAAAGAGAGACAGTGCCAAGGCAGTTTTAGAGAAGATTTTAGCAAGTACTCAAGGAAGAGATCATTCTCACGTTCTATATAATATTCTGGAGAATAATTTTTTAAAAAGCGAAGACCTTTCCAACATATTTTACAAGGATTACAGAGTCCTGATACAAATTTCTCTAAAACAAAAAGAGTACTGGTAAACAAACTGACCAACCAAAACCAAATAAAACTGTTGGCCAATCTCACTTGCAAATATAGGTGCTCAAAATATAGAAAGGAATAATTGCATTGCACACATAATGAGATTTTTTAAAAGGAACTAATTTGAAAAAATGCAGAATTATCATAAGATTTATTTCAGAATTGTGAGGATAATGTAACAACACCCCATACCAGAGTACTACATTTGTTACAATTGATGAACCTACAGTAACATATTATAATCACCCAAAGTCCCTAGTTTACAGTAGGGTTCACCCTTGGTGTTATGCACTCTATGGTTTTGTAAAAATGTATAATGACATGTATCTATCATTATAGTGCCGTACAGAGCATTTTCACTGCTCTAAGTCTTCTCTGCTTTGCCTATCAATCTCTCCCCACTCTTCAGTCCCTGGAAACCAGACATTTTTGCCATCTCTATAGTTTTGCATTTTCCAGAATGTCATATTGTTGAAGTCATACATGTAGTCTTTTTAGACTGGCTTCTTATATTTAGTAATATGCATTTAAATTTCCTCCATGTCTTTTCAGGGCTTGATAGCTATTTCTTTTTTTTTTTTTCTTTTTTGCAGTACTTGGGCCTCTCACTGTTGTGGCCTCTCCCGTCGTGGAGCACAGGCTCCAGACGTGCAGGCTCAGCGGCCATGGCTCACGGGCCCAGCAGCTCTGCGGCATGTGGGATCTTCCCGGACTGGGGCACGAACCCGCGTCCCCTGCATTGTCAGGGGGACTCTCAACCACTGCGCCACCAGGGAAGCCCTGCTATTTCTTTTTAGCATTGAAAAATATTCCATTGTCTGGATGTACCACAGTTTATTTATCCATTCACCTTCTAAAGGAAATATTGATTGCTTCCAAGTTTTAGAAATTATAAATAAGGCTGCTATAAACATCATGGGCAGGTTACTACACGGACATAAAGTTTCAATCCCTTTGGGAAAATAACAAGGAACACGATTGCTGGATCATACAGTAAGAGCATGTTTAGTTTTATTTTTAAAAAAACCCAAGCTGTCTTCCACAATGACTGTACCATTTCGCATTCCCACCGTCAATGAATGTGAGTTCCTATTGCTTTATATCCTTACCAGCATTTGTTGTTGTCAGTGTTCTGGGTACTGGCTCTTCTAGTAGATGTGTAGTGGTATCTCATTGTTACTTTAATTTGCATTTCTCTGATGAAATTTGATGTGGAGTATCTATCATATGCTTATACAACTCGTATATCTTCTTTGGTAAGGTGTCTATTAAGATCTTTGGCCCATTTTTAAAATTGGGTTATTTGTTTTCCTATTGTTGAGTTTTAAAAGTTCTTTGTTTATGTGGAATAATGGTCCCTTTTCGGATGTGTCTTCTGCAAATAAATTATCCAAGTCTGTGGTTTGTCTTCTCATTCTCTTGACATTGTCTTTCACAGAGCAGAATTTTAAATTTTAATGAAATCCAGCTTATCAATTATTTCTTTCATGGATAAAACCTTCTTGGTTACACCTAAAAAGACATTGCCACACCCAAGGTCATTTAAATTTTTTCTTGTGTCATTTTCTAAGGGCTTTACAATTTTGTATTTTATATTTAGGCCTATGATACACTTAGAGTTAATATTTTGACGGGTGTAAGGTTTGTGTCTCAATTCATTATTTGTATGTGGATGTCCATTGTTCCAGTACCATTTATTGAAGATAAGACCTTTATTCCATTGTGTGACACTAGATCCTTTGTCAAAGTTCAGTTGAGTGTATTTATGTGAATCTATTTCTGGGCTCTCTATTCTGTTCCAATGATTTATTTGTCTATTGTTTTTTACCAATACCACACTGTCTTGATCACTGTAGCTTTTTAGTAAGCTAAATGGTGTAGTGTCAGTCCTCTTTCTACTTTTCCTTTGATATGTGTTGACTATTCCGAGTCTTTTACTTCTATATAAACTTCAGAAAGAGTTTGTTCATAGCAATAAAATAACTAGCTGGGATTTAGATTGGAATTGTGTTGAATCTATAGAGCGTGTTGGGAAGAACTGAATCTTGACATTTTTGGGTCTTCTTATCCATGAACATGGAATATCTTCTCATTTATTTAGTTCTTTAATCATATTCATCAGAGTTTTGTAGTTTTCCTTATATTAATCTTGTACATATTTTGTTAGGTTTATACCTATGTATTTCATTTTGGGGAACACTAATGTAAATGGCATTATGTTTAACATCAAATTTCTCTCATTCATTGCTGATATACAGAAAAGTTATTTACTTTTGTATATTCACCTTGTATCCTACAACTTGGTATAAGCATATTAGTTCCAGGATTTTTTGTCAGTTATTTTGTACTTCTTCATAGACAATCATGCCATCTGTGAGCAAAGATAGTTCTATTTCTTCCTTCTCAATCTGTATGCCTTTCATATTCTTTTCTTATCTTATTGCATTAGCCAGAACTTCCAGTACTATGTTGAAAATGAACAGTGAGAGGCAATATCTTTGCCTTGTTCTTGATCATGGTGGAAAAACTTTGAGTTTCTCAGCAGTAAGTATGGTGTTAGCTGTGGAGTTTTTTGTTTTTTGTTTTTTTTGCAGATATTCTTTGTCAAGTTGAGGAAGTTTCATACTATCCCTAGTTTACTGAGAGTTTTTATCATGAGTGGTTGTTGCTTTTTATCGAATGCTTTTCTTCATCCATTAATAAGATCATGTGATTTTTCTCTTTTAGTCTGTTGATGTCTGGATTTAGTTAATTGAGTTTTAAATGTTGATCAAGGCTTGCATACCTGGGATAAATCGCACGTCTGTGGTGTATATTCTTTTCATATATTGTTAGATTGGATTTGCTAATATTTTGTTGAAGTTTTTGCATCTATGTTTATGTTTATAAGAGATATTGGCCTATAGCTTTGTTTTCTTTTAATGTCTTTGCCTGATTTTAGTATTAGAGTGATGCTGGTTACAGAGAATACATTTGGAAGTATTCCCTCTGCATCTATCCTCAAAAAGAGGTTGTCAAGAATTGGTATAATTTTTTTCCTTAAATATTTGGTAGAATTCACTGAGCCCATTTGGTGCTGGTGCTTTCTGTTTTGGGAGGTTATTAATTATTGATTCAGATTTTGTAATAGATATAGGCCAAATCAAATTATCTATTTATTCATATGTGAGTCTTGACAGCTTGTGCCTTTCAAGGAATTAGTCCATCTCATCTAAGTTATTAAATTTGTGGGCATTGCAGTGTTCATGTCATTCAATTATTATCTTTTTAACATCCATAGGATCTGTAGTAATGCTTTCTCTTTTATTTCAATGTTAGTAATTTGTGTCATTTCTCTCTTTATTTCCTTTGGTTACTCTGGCTAAAGCCTTATCAATTTATTGATCTTTTCAATGAACCAAATTTTGGTTTCATTGATTTTCTCTATTGGCTTTTGGTTTTCAATTTTATTGATTTTTATTCTAATTCTTATTATTTATTTCCTTCTGATTACTTTGAATTTAATGTGCCTCTTATTCTAGTTTCCTAAAATGGAAGTTTATACTTTTAGCTCTTTCTTTTTTTCTAATACATGCATTTAATGCTCTAAATGTCCATCTCTGCACTGCTTTTGCCACATCCCACAAATTTTTATAAGTTGTGTTTTTTTCATACAGTTAAAAATATTTTTGAATGTTTCCTGAGATTTCTTCTTTGACTCATGTGTTATTTAGAAGTGTGTTGTTTAATCTTCACATATTTCTGGATTTTCCAGTTATATTTGTTATTAATTTCTAGTTTAGTTCCACTGTGGTCTGAGAGCAGACATTGTATGATTTCTATTCTCTTAAATTTGTAAAGTGTGTTTTATGGCCTATATGCTGATCTATCTTGGATCTATTTTATAGGAGTTTGAGGAGAATGTGTACTGCTCTCTTGTTGAATAAATTAGTCTATAGATGTCAATTATATCTAGATGATTGATGGTGCTATTGAGTTCAACTGTGTCCTTGCTGATTTTCTGTTTGCTGGATCTATCCACTTCTGATAGAAGGGTGCTGAATTCTCCAATTATGATAGAGGATTCGTTTTTCCTCTTTGCATTTCTCTCAGTTTTTGCCTCAGGTAGTTTGATGCTCTAATTTAGGCATATACATGCTAAGGGTTGTTATATCTTCTTGGAGAATTGACCCCTTTATCATTATGCTATGCCCTTTTCTTTAAAATCCCTGATAGCTTTCCTTCCTTTGATGTCTGTTCTGTCTGAAAATTTTTTTTTTGGCTGCATTGAGTCTTCGTTGCTGTGCACAGGCTTTTCTCTAGTTGCAGTGAGTGGGGGCTATTCTTTGTTGTGGTAAGTGGCCTTCTCACTGCAGTGGCTTCTCTTGTGGAGCACAGGCTCTAGGCACATGGGCTTCAGTAGTTGTGGCACACAGGCTTAGTAGTTGTGGATTGCAGGCTCTAGAGAGCAGGCTCAGTAGCTGTGGCACATGGACTTAGTTGCTCCACGGCATGTGGAATCTTCCCAGACCAGGGCTCTAACCCATGTTCCCTGCATTGGCAGGTGGATTCTTAACTACTGCACCACCAGGGAAGTCCTCTGTCTGAAATTAATATAGATATTTCTGCTTTCTTTTGATTAGTATTAGCATGGTATACCTTTCTCATCCATTTATTTTTAACCTCTAGGGGTCTTTATATTTAAGAAGACAGCATATACTTGGGTCTTGCTTTTTGATCCACTCTGATAATCTCTGTCTTTGAATTGGTGCATTAAGGTCCTTGATGTCCAACATGATTATTTATATAGTTGGATAAATATTTACCATATTTGTTACCGTTTATACTTGTTGCCCTGTTCTTTGTTCCTGTATTTTTTTTCTTCCAGTCTTTTTCTGCCTTTTGTGGTGTTAATTGGTCATTTTATGTGATTCACATTTTTCTGCTTCTTAGCATATCAGATATATATCTATATCTATATATATACACACACACACACACATATATATATCTAAGACATTGCCTGAGTTTCCAATATACATTTCCAATTCATTCAAGTGCACTTTCAAATAACACTGTACCACCTCACGAGTAGCCTGAGTACATCACAATAAAAAAAAAAAAAAATCCTAATTGTTCCCTCCCATTCTTTGTATCATTCTTGTATCACTGCTGTCATTTATTTTACTTATATATAATGTATATAATATGTATTATATATATAATCATACATAATTGAACACATTATTATTATTATTATTTGAATGAGTTGTTACCTCTCAGGTCAATAAAGAATAAGAAAATTAAAAGTTTTTATTTTATACTCACTTATTCCTTCTTCAGTATTCTTCCTTTCTTTATGTAGATTTGAGTTTCTGACTTCTATTATTTTCCTTCTCTTTAAAGAATGCCTTTTAACATTGCTTGAAAGACTGTTCTACTTACAACAAACTCCTTCAATTTTTGTTTGCCTGAGAAAGTCTTGGTTTCTCCTTTATTTTGAAAGATAACTTTTCAGGGTACATATTTCTAGATTGGTAGGTTTTTGGGGTTTTTTTCTCTCAATACTTTAACTACATTATTCCACTCTCTTCTCACTTGCATGATTTCTAAGAAGTTGGAGGCTTCTATTGAGATATCTTCAAGTTCAGAGTTTCTTTCCTCAGCTGTATCCAGTCTACTAATAAAGTTATTCTTCATTTCATTCGTGTTTTTTATCTCTAAGATTTATTTTCAGTTCTTTTTTAGGATTTCCATCTCTCTGCTTACATTATCCATATGTTTTTGCATGCTGTCTACTTTATCCATTAGAGTCATAAGCATCTTAATCATAGTTGTCTTAAACCTCCCCCTCTGATATTTCTAACACCCCTGCCATGTCTGGTTTTGATGCTTGCCATGTCTCTTCAAATTGTATTGTTTGCTTTTTAGTATGTCTAGTAAATTTTTCCTGATAGCTGGACAGGATGTACCACATAAAGGAACGGCTGTAAATAAACCTTTAGTAATGAGCTATAAAGAGATGAGGAGAGGGGAAGCTTCCTATAGTTCTTAGAGTAGGACTCAGTTGTTTAGTGAGCCTATACCTCTGGATTGTGAACTTCATCAGCGTTTGTAAGGTTGTTTCTTTTTTTTTCCTCTCCCCTTAAATGGGAGAGGGTGTCTAGAGTGGGGTGCAGTTTAAAGTTTGCTTTCCCTCAGATTAGTTAGGCTCTGATAATACTCCAGCAGGTTAGGCTCTGATTAACTAGTTTCTCCTGATGGAAGGCCTTGTTAAGAAGAAAAGAGTGCTCTGGCATATTTTAAAAATGGTGCTTAGGAGGGTTCCCTTTTCTCCACACCCCCTCCAGCACTTGTTGTTTGTAGATTTCTTGATGATGGCCATCATTCTGACTGGTGTGAGGTGATACCTCTTTGTAATTTTGATTTGCATTTCTCTAATAATTAGCATTGTTGAGCAGCTTTTCTTGTGTGTTTTGGCCATCTGTATGTCTTCTTTGGAGAAATATCTATTTAGATCTGTGGGAATGTAAATTGGTATAGCCACTATGGAGAAGAGTATGGAAGTTTCTTAAAAAGCTAAAAATAGAACTACCATATGACCCAGCAATCCCACTCCTAGGCATATAACTTGAAACAATACATGCAACCCAATATGCACTGCAGCACTATTTACAATAGCCAGGACATGGAAGCAACCTAAATGTCCATCAACAGAGGAATGGATAAAGATGTACATATATACGGAATATTACTCAGCCATAAAAAGAACAAAATAATGCCATTTGCAGCAACATGGATGGACCTAGAGATTGTCAAACTGAGAGAAGTAAATCAGATGAAGAGAAACATCATGATATTGCTTATATGTGGAATCTAAAAAAAGGGTACAAATGAACTTATTTATGAAATAGAAGTAGAGTCACAGATGTACAAAACAAACTTAAAGTTACCAGGGAGTAAGGGGGGCAGGGATAAATTGGGAGATTGGGATTGACATATATACACTACCATATATAAAATACATAACTAATAACGACCCACTGTATAGCACAGGAAACTCTACTCAACATTCTATAATGGACTGTATGGGAAAAGAATCTTAAAAACAGAGTGGATATATGTATATGTATAAATGATTCACTTTGCTGTACACCTGAAACTAACACAACATTGTAAATCAACTATACTCGATAAAAAACATTCTCAAGGAAAAAAAAAAAGGTACCTATTCTCCTTCCCCTGTGGAAGCATGAGATGATTTTTCTCCAATATTTGCTGTGAGAACCTGATCAAGCTCCTAGAGGTAAATCTTACAAAATTGGGGGGGGCAGGGGTTTGACTGAGTCCTCTTGGAGTTTGTAACTCCCAAAATTGTCCACAGTGAAACTCAGCAATTTGCCAATAAACTACAGTACACATTTTCCGACTCTGGTATTGGTTCCCAGGGTAATTCTTTCATGAGTCTCTGCTCATGTAAGCTTATGGCTCCCTGTGGTCTCCTCTGTCTTGCCAGTCTCAGGGGCAGTGGTTTGCCTTGTGTCCTCAGCTCTCTTAAAGATACTAAAAGAGATGTTGATTTTTCAGTTTGTTCGGCTTTTTACTTATTATTAGCATAGAATAGTGAATTACATACATAACTGGAAACTAAAAGTCCCTGTGCAGTTTTATTTGTCGTTGTTGTTATATTAATTATAACTCAAAAAAGCTGTTAAAAAAGAAAATATATTTGGTGTTGTGTGAAGCCTATCCTTTCTGCTAAGTTATATTGTCCTTTGAACCCTAGATCACTATTAGTAATAGGATATAGTAGATGCTGTAATGTGACAACCAAATAAATTTCCAAAATAATTTAATAAAATTCAACCCATCATCATGCTAAAATCTCATGAAACTGGGAATAAATGAACTTGTTTAAATTAAGAAAAAAACAGATATGGGATACTCAGAGAAACAGTATACTTTATCATAAAATATTAAAAGAATCACACTTAACATAAGGATATAACAAAGATGGTTTACTATTCAACACTGAACTGAGGATTCTAGTCAGTGCAGCCAGACCCAAAGAAACAAACAAATGAAGAAACAAAAAAACTAGAATCAGAAATAATTTTATGGAAGGGATTATAATGCCATATGTAGTGTATAAGAGTATTCCATGAGTAGATTATGATCATGTACTTAAGAAATCCAAGAGAATGAAATATATTATTTCAGTAGCAGGTTATCTAGGTGGTTCTTGCTCAGGGACATTCTTTTTTTTTTTTTTTTAACGTTTTTATTGGAGTATAATTGCTTTATAATGGTGTGTTAGTTTCTGCTTTATAACAAAGTGAATTAGTTATACTTATACATATATCCCCATATCTCTTCCCTCTTGGGTCTCTCTCCCTCCCACCCTCCCTATCCCACCCTTCTAGCTGGTCACAAAACACCGAGCTGATCTCCCTGTGCTACGCGACTGCTTCCCACTAGCTATCTATTTTACATTTGGCAGTGTATATATGTCCATATATACACTACCACTCTCTCACTTTGTCCCAGCTTATCCTCCCCCCTCCCTGTGTCCTCAAATCCATTCTCTAGTAGGTCTGCATCTTTATTCCCATCTTGGACCTAGGTTCTTCATGACCTTTTTTTTTTTTTTTGGGTTCCATATATATGTGTTAGCATACGGTATTTGTTTTTCTGTTTCTGACTTACTTCACTCTGTATGACAGACTCTAGGTCCATCTACCTCACTACAAATAACTCAATGTTGTTTCTTTTTATGGCTGAGTAATATTCCATTGTACATATGTGCCACATCTTCTTTATCCATTTATCTGTCGATGGACACTTAGGTTGCTTCCATGTCCTGGCTATTGTAAATAGAGCTGCAAAGAACATTGTGGTACATGACTCTTTTTGAATTATGGTTTTCTCAGGGTATATGCCCAGTAGTGGGATTGTTGGGTCATATGGTAGTTCTATTTGTAGTTTTTTAAGGAACCTCCATACTATTCTCCATAGTGGCTGTATCAATTTACATTCCCACCAACAGTGCAAGAGGGTTCCCTTTTCTCCACAGCCTCTCCAGCATTTATTGTTTGTAGATTTTTTGATGATGGCCATTCTGACTGGTGTGAGGTGATACCTCATTGTAGTTTTGGTTTGCGTTTCTCTAATGATTCGTGTTGCTGAGCATCCTTTCATGTTGGTAATCTGTACCTTCTTTGGAGAAATGTCTACGTAGGTCTTCTGCCCATTTATGGACTGGGCTGTTTGTTCTTTTGATATTGAGCTGCATGAGCTACTTGTAAATTCTGGAGATTAACCCTCTGTCAGTTGCTTCATTTGCAAATATTTTCTCCCATTCTAAGGGTTGTCTTTTCATCTTGTTTATGGTTTCCTTTGCTGTGGAAAACCTTTGAAGTTTCATTAGGTCCCATTTGTTTGCTTTTATTTCCATTTCTCTAGGAGGTGCGTCAAAAAGGATCTTGCTGTGATTTATGTCATAGAGTGTTCTGCCTATGTTTTCCTCTAAGAGTTTGATAGTGTCTGGCTTTACATTTAGGTCTTTATTCCATTTTGAGTTTATTTTTGTGTATGGTGTTAGGGAGTGTTCTGGTTTCATTCTTTTACATATAGCTGTCCAGTTCTCCAAGCACCACTTATTGAAGAGGCTCTCTTTTCCCCATTGTATAGTCTTGCCTCCTTTATCAAAGATAAGGTGACCATATGTGCGTGGGTTTATCTCTGGGCTTTCTATGCTGTTCCATTGATGTATATATCTGTTTTTGTGCCAGTACCATACTGTCTTGATTACTGTAGTTTTGTAGTATAGTCTGAAGTCTGGGAGCCTGATTTCTCCAGCTCCGTTTTTCTTTCTCAAGATTGCTCTGGCTATTCGGTGTCTTTTGTGTTTCCATACAAATTGTGAAAATTTTTGTTCTAGTTCTGTGATAAATGCCAGTGGTAGTTTGATAGGGATTGCATTGAATCTGTAGATTGCTTTGGGTAGTATAGTCATCTTCACAATGTTAATTCTTCCAGTCCAAGAACATGGTATATCTCTCCATTTATTTGTATCATCTTTAATTTCTTTCATCAGTGTCTTATAATTTTCTGCATACAGGTCTTTTGTCTCCTTAGGTAGGTTTATTCCTAGGTATTTTATTATTTTTGTTGCAATGGTAAATGGGAGTTTTTTTCTTAATTTCACTTTCAGATTTTTCATCATTCATGTATAGGAATGCAGGAGATTTCTGTGCATTAATTTTGTATCCTGCTACTTTACCAAATTAATTGATTAGCTCTAGTAGCTTTCTGGTAGCAGGGACATTCTTACTTACAGAAGAACTAATTCTATAGGTAGAAAATTCTAAGCACTGTAATCATATGTAAAACTAGTAAATGTATTGATCAGAGCTTCATGATACAAAGTCAATATGTCAATTATATTGCTATATGGGCAAGAGTTGGAAGATAAAAAAAAAGTCACATGTATAATCAAAGGCATGATTCTTAGCAATAAATTTTACAAGTATGCAAAACCCCTACATCTAACACTACAAGAGAGACAGTAAAACAGGTATAAATAATGGAGAAAATATACATGGTCATGAATTTTAAGACTCATTATTATCATACCAATCTTTTCCAAATTGATCTACAGATTAAATGTTGTCTGAATCAAAACCCTTGAATTTTTTTGAAACTGACAGACTCACTGTAAAATTTATGAGGTATTGTAAATATTTAAAATAGGCAAGACAATATGAAAAATTGGTAAATTTGCATTTCCTCATTTCAAGACTTAACCTAAAATAATCAAGAAAGTATGGTATTGACATAAAAATACTAGAGTAATGGAATAAAATAGAGGCTGGAAATAAAACTCATACATATATGGTCACTTTTTGATCTGCAAATGCTCCAAAAATATTCAATTGGGAAAAAACCTATTTAGAAAAAAATTGTTCTTAAACAATTATAGAATCATAGGGAAAAAAGAATCTTGACTGCTAACTTTTATCATATTAAAAATTAATTTAAGATTGATCAGAGGCTTAATCAAAAAAGCTAAAATTATGAAGATTTACAAAAATACTCAGAGGAATATTTTCATATTCTTATGGTAGGAAAATATTTTTGAGACAGAAAACACTAATTAAAAAGAAATAAAAGTGACATATTGGACTTTAACAAACTTGAACATTTCTGCACATCCAAATACATAATTTAGAAAATGAAAGGACAAGCCATAGATTAGAAAAAATATTGGCAGTGGACATGTATCAGACAAAGGAATAATATCCAGAATATATTAAAAAACACTAGAGATAAATAACTAAAATAATGTGATGTAAGTGGGTGAAAATTCGAGCATACATTTTCCAAAATATATGGAAATGGCCAATTAGTCCTTGAAAATATTCTCAACATCGTTAGTCTTATAGAAACACAGTATGAAACCACAATGAGTTATGATCATCATTTTTTAGAATGGCTAAAATTAAAAACAACTGACAATAAAAATTTGGCAAGGATGTGGAAAAATCAGAATTTTCATATGCAGCTTGGGATATAAAGTAACATAACACTTTGGAAAACAGTTCAACATTTTCTTATGAATTTCATGTACCTGCTACCCTAGGTATTTATCAAAGAGAAATAAAAGCATTTGCTCAAAAAAAGATTCATATAAAAATGTTCATAGTAGCTTAATTTATAATATCCCCAATTTGGAAACAACCAAGGGGAACCGATAAACTGACTGTAGACCACCACTCAGCAATAAAAAGAATGAGGTACTGATCCACGCAGCAACATAGATGAATCTCATGGGAATAACACTGAGCCCAACCCAAAGATTCATATATGATTCTCTTCATATGTAATTTAAGAGAATACAAATGTAACATATGCTGCTTAAAATCAAAACAGAGTTTGCTGTGAGGAGCAGATGTTGGCATTGATTGGAAATGGGCATGAGAGTACTTTCTGGAATGATGGAAATATTCATCCCAATTGCAGTGGTAGTTACTTCACTATATATTCCTCGAGTCTCCTCAAATTCAAATAAGACTTGTAAATTTCATTGTATGCAAATTATATCTCACTATAAAAATAAACAGCATCAAGATAACTGAGGGACTAGAAGTGAAACATGTATTAGAGAAATAGAAGAAATAAACAGCCATAATTGTCCCTAAAATATATGTAAATTATACATAAAGTTGCTTGACCTCACTTATACTAAGATGAATGTAAATTAAAATTACTTTGAGATAGGTGTTTTTCACCTTTTATATTTAAGGCAAAATTCCAAAAGCTTGTAAACAAGGCAAGACTGACAAGACCGTGGGGGTAAAAACAATTTCATATGTGGCACGTGAACAATGGTAATATCCCTATGGAGAGAAGTTAGGAAAATCTTATAAAACACAGTTGTTTTGGCCTTTTGTCCAGCAACCTCACTTCTAGGAATTTACCCTAAAGACTAATTAGAAAATAATTTCACTAATTGGAAAATAAACACACAATGACATAATATCAACAACAAAAATACATGCACAAATGCATTCACAAATGCAATTTTCATGGTAATATGCTGGAAATAGTCTAACAGCATAATAGGTTATTGACTGGAAAAAAAGACATATATATATATATATATATATAATGAAGCATATTACTATGAAAATTGCATTTGTGTATACATTTGTGCATGTATTTTTGTTGTATTTTAATAAGAATACTATGTAGCTATAAAAAATATAAGAAAAATCTCTGTGAACTTATATGATATGTTTCCTAAGCTACATTTTAAAGTTAAAAAAACAAGGTGTAACAGTATATATAATATGTTGCTTTTTGTGCAAGAAATGAAAATAAGGCTATTTTAGAAGAATTTTATACAGGAACAATAAACTTATGAAACTAATGAAAACAGGTGCTTATAGGAGGTGGGTTGAAAGTGGTAAAAGTGTGGATTCAACTTTTATGAATACCTTCTCCCACAGTTTTGAATTTCGGATTACGTTATTATTACACATCTAAATGTCAAGTTAAATTTGTTTACGAGAATAATAAGTAAAGATATTTAATTTCTCAGGAGATACTAATATGGAACGGGGAAAGGAAAGGAGAGAAACAGTGATGCTGAAATATGATGTTGAACTGGAATTAAGGGGATTGAGGTTAAGTCATTATTAAAAGACAGGAAAGCTGACTCATTAGCAGTGGGCATATTTTATGCCCACTCTAAATACTATTCCCTACTAAAAAAAACAAAACAAAGCAAAACAAAAAACTGGTGCTTCTTGCAGAAATGATTGGTTACTATTCTGGGACAGGGGAATTTCAAAGTAAGGTAAAATATCTAATTGTTCAATAAAGTAAGAAAATTCTCCCAGACTAATGGAAATCTGGCAAAAACACACAGGAGCCAGATTAAACAGCTCCCACCAGCCAAAAATGAGCTTCAAAATGAATAAATGACAGAAATGGATCCAACGTACTGATGTCCAAAAAAGAGTATCCAAGTGCATACTTACACTAAAACAAAATAACACTTAAAAAGTAAGAGAGGAGCAAAGGAAAAACTTTTCTTTTTAAAATAATGCTATTTGGTAAACAGGGGACCTCATTTCACTGAAAATTCAGGGTATGCTTTGTAGAAGACATCCATGCACATAAATCATTTTATAGAAATGAATTTAAAAATGAGTATTCATAATGAACTCGCTTAAAATATTAAGACACAGTGACACACACTCACTTGGAAATTGTTAAAATTGTAAGTCGCAATCCTTTTTTGCAGATTATGGGTATATATTTTAAGTTTTATGGGCTAAGATGAGTATTGCTTTTTAAGTATGTACATTATTATATACGACACACTGTCAAATATATTTTGTTATATGACAAATGCAAAATAATTAAAATAATATCGTACACCTCTTTTTGCTTAAAATACATCATGTATTCCTATTGTGAAATCAAAAAAATCCAAACTTCTTCCCACGTCCTACAAGGCTCTGCCTGGACTGGCCCTTCCCTTCCCTCTTCCACATTCTTTGCTGTTTGCACACCATTCTTTGTCTCATGGTTGAACTTTACCAAGTTCTTTCCTGTATCAGAACCTGCATGCTTTTTGACTCTATCTTCAATGGTTTTCCTCCAGTTCTTTTCATAGCTTTTTTGTTGTTATTTTAGCAGACAAAGTATATTTTCCTGAGCACCTCATATTCTCAATTGCTTTATTATTCTCATTAGGCTATTATTATCCCTTCAGAGAACTTAAAAATATTGTCAATATTTACTTGAGCATTTGTTCACTTGTTTAGTGTTTGTTTCTTTTACCAGATTGTGAATTCCTTTCTCCTTACAGAATGTTGTAGTTACCATGATTTCCCTAGGGCCTAGTATGGTGCCTAGCACATATTGACACTATCAATATAGATTTTTAAAATATAGGAATGAATCAATATTATCATTAACAACTCACTATTTAGTATAGATAAATGCCTTATTCTTTAAAGCAATTTTAGTTACTATTAAACATTTTAGTTTGTTACCCATGTATTAAGCATAGGTACTCAGCTGGTGCTGTGGGAACAACAAAGGTGAATTGAATATTTCGCAGACACTGCTAACTTGAATCCACAATGCACGTCTAGAAGGTCTGGCGAGTCGCTAGGATTTGCTTTGTATGAAGAATGTAGACTCTTCTTGTGGAAGAGGATGGAAGAGTGGAAGGGACATTAAATGAGAAAGCATGCTTAGTAAAAAATAAAGCCCTAGTGGTCAGAAGGAAAAAAAAAATTTAAAAAGCTCCCTCAGGTGTCAGCTTCCTTTTTTCCAAAGGGATAAAGCTTGGTGTTTCTCATTTAAATTTGTCATTAGCCCAATACCATGAACTCAGACCTGAATTCCGGGAAGAGAAAGACAGGTGCAACAACTTAAAAACGATGCAACTGTTTTCAGACAAGCTTCTGTGAGATGTTGGAATCAGAAAGTAGCATTATTTGGGCAACAGTAAAAGAGAGGATGGGATCAAGACTGGGGAAGGTAGAGGCAGCCTATTCACTTCTGCCCAGTGCAGGCTCTGGTACAGAGGACTTGGCAGGCAGAGGGACAAAAATCATGTTCTGTCAGGATAATAGGCACCTGACCAGAGGAAGAGGAGAACGTCACGTTTTTTTCTTATGACACTCATTAGACAACTCCTTTGGGCTCCAAAAGGTAAGAAAGAAGACTTGGAGAGGAACTAGTATTTGTAATAGTGGATGGGAAAAGATAAATTTTGCTTATTGTCACGACTTCATTTTTACTTCCAGGTCACTATGACCCAGGGTTACTTATAGTCCTTGGTTTTGAAGAGTTCATAGGCTAATTTATCTACCAGTATATTATAGAGTTTTTGAAACCAAAAATGTAAAGGTTTCAAATATTCCTATAATATGTCTGTATAAAGAAAGTAAATAAAAAAAGAAAGTGTAATAAATAAGATATTTTGGAAATTTTAAAAGATAAACCATTATCATAAAAGGGTATAGAGAAGTAATCTGGTTAAGCAAATTTTAAAAAGAACTCAAATAAAAGACTGCTGTAGAAGATTATCATTTGTATCAAAAAAGAAATTATTAGCTTATTGAACTCCTTGTAGCTGCACAAATTTTTACTAGAAAGTAAAAGGAATCATTTTGTTATATAGGTACCTCACTAATCATAATCAGCAAAGACCACTTAGAAACATATTGACCTTTAGTTTGAAAGGAGATTAAAGAAAATATAATGCAGAAAATATTCAGTCTTTTAAAAATTTAACTCATAAATTTGATAACATATTTTCTTATTTTGACTTCTACTGATTGATAAGTTTCTTAACCAAGGAAGCCCTAAAGTCACCTCCATGATTTTTAATTTACTAACTTTCAACGTGAAAGAAATTATAAAAGTATAGAATTAATTTTTTTTTTCTTTTTTTTTTTTTTTTGCGGTACGTGGCCCTCTCACTGTTGTGGCCTCTCCCGCTGCGGAGCACAGGCTCCGAACGCGCAGGCCCAGCGGCCATGGCTCACGGGCCCAGCCGCTCCGCGGCACGTGGGATCCTCCCAGACCGGGGCACGAACCCATGTTCCCTGCATCGGCAGGCGGACTCTCAACCACTGCGCCACCAGGGAAGCCCTAGAATTAATTTTCAACATATTTATTAATAGTTATTTGTTGTCATTATTAAAGTAATACAGTTTCACATTACAAATTGGGCAAGGCAAAGTGTTTCCAAAAAGTGTTTCCAAAATTTTTCTATAAATATGCACACATATAAGTAAAATTAAATTCATTGTCTGAAGCATACATCCTTATATTCACTTACCATTTTTTAATTTCTATACTTAATAGTCTCTAAAGGTTAAATTAGGTGGAATTCTAGGAAAAACATTAAAGATGATCTTTCTGTACCATAATTCTTAAGCACCCAATCCATTCTGTGCTCACTGTAATTTTATTCATTACAAATTTTTTGCAGGGATAGGAATTGTTAGATTCAATATTTGGGGATTTTTTGATCAGGAGGTGCTAGACTTTATTGCCTGAAGTGGTACCATTTGTTCTCTGTGAAATATGGTTAGCATCACCTTATTTTTTTATTAAGTGTATATTTATATCCTTGAAAAGCAAATGTACTCTATCCACATGGCTAGAGTTTATTGTTTTATGTTCTGCACGCAAAGCTGCTTTTCTTAATAATAAGAAACAGCTGTTGTAAGCACAACAATGAATGCAATGGGTCACACATGCCTAAATTAGATACAAAGGGAGCCAAGCAGGGCTAAACTCTTTAATTCTGTCTCACTCTTACATGATTGATGCTCTCTAAAAAGAGCAGTTGTACACTGTGTTGAGATTTAACAGATGCTAAAAGCAGCCCATTCCAGTGTACATTTGTTAGGCAGCTGTGTTTTATACCAGCAGTGATTACAATGGAAAATCAATGTTTCCCTGACAGTAAGACTGACAGAACTTACATGCAGCAAAACTAAGGTAAAATAATGGAAAATATTAGTGCAGTTCACAAATGCAATAAGTCATTTCCATGGTATATATATGAATGTACAAAGTTAGATATCAGTACTCTGGTTTTGTTTGTCATATCAGCATATATGTATATATATATCATTCATTAAATCTGAAGCTCTATCCTTTGCATAAATGATAACTGACTTACTGAGCCATGAAGAGTGGTGGTTATAAGACATATGGAGCTATGTATATTTTGAGAAAAAAATAGAAATAAACTTAGAATTTATGGCGTGTGGTACATAAGGATAGCCAAAAATTTTGCTTCTATTTAAACCTCTGTTTTCATGGATTTAAATATCATCTTTTGATTATGTATTTCATCTTTTAAATTTTAACAGTTCATATTAAGAAAAATTTGACACAGAATGAAGTCATTTCTGATGTACAAATCTAGTTTGGAAGGAGACAAAAACTACATATAAAATAATGTCTACAGAGGATTTACACACAATAGTTTCAAAAATTTACAGTTAAATATACAGACTTCTTTCATCTTTTGGCTGTCATGAATAATGCTTCAGTGAATATGGGAGTGCACATATCTCTTTGAGATCCTGTTTTCAATTCTTTTGGAGAAATACCCAGAACTGGGATTGCTGGATTATGTTAGTTTTATTTTTAATTTTTTTTGAGGAATCTCCATTCTATTTTCAATAGTGGCTGCGCCATTTTACATTTCCACCACAGTGCACAGGGGTTATAATTTCTCCATATCCTCACCACCATTCATTATTTTCTAGGGTTTTCTGATAATGGCTATCCTAATGGGTATGAGGTGATATCACATTGTAGTTTTGATTTGCATTTCCCTGATAATTAGTGATGTTGAGCATGTTTTAATATACTTGTTGGTCATTTGTATACCAACCTAAATATCCATCAAATGATGAATGAGTAAATAAAATATGATATATACATGCAATGGAATATTATTCAGTCTTAAAAAAGAAGGAAATCCTGTCATGTGCTAAAACATGGATGAAACTTGAGGACATTATGCTAAGTGAAATAAGCCAGTCAAATAAACCAGAGTGAATACTGCATGATTCCACTTATAAGAGGTACCTAAAATAGTCAAGCTCATAGAAGCAGAAAGTAGAACAGTTGTTGCCAGAGACCTGGGGGGATAGGGGAATAGGGAGTTGCTGTTCAATGGGTATTATTGGGTTTCTGTCAAGCAAGATGGAAAAGTTCTAGTAATCTACTGTATAACAATGTACATATAGTTAATAGTACTTTACATTTAAAATTTTGACAAGGGGTAGATTTCATGTTATATATTTTTTTTTTACCAAAAAATTAGAATATAGAAAAATAATATAGTTTTTCACATATTTCCATTTACATAGTTAATTATTAGCACATAGTTATTTTGGTTTTATGAAATATTTTTAAAATGTGTATTTAATAAGGAGTATTAGTCTTCTCAGGATGCCATAACAAAATACCACAGATTGGGCTTCCCTGGTGGCGCAGTGGTTGAGAGTCCGCCTGCCAATGCAGGGCACACGGGTTCGTGCCCCGGTCCGGGAAGATCCCACATGCCTCAGAGAAGCTGGGCCCGTGAGCCATGGCCGCTGAGCCTGCACGTCCGGAGCCTGTGCTCCGCAACAGGAGAAGCCACAACAGTAAGAGGCCCGCGTACCGCAAAAAACAAAACAAAACAAAAAAGCACACAGATTGAGTGGCTTGAACAAAAGACATTTATTTTCTCATGTGCTATAAGTCCATAATCAAGGTTCCAGCAAATCTGGTTTCTGGTGAGGGCTCTCTCCCTAGTTTTTGTCCCAAAAGTCACTGAGGTATAGTAAAGTTCTTCAATCTTTTTATTTTGTCTTTTTGTTCTTCAAAGTAAATCAATTTAAATAATCTACCTTCAAATTCATTAACTCTTTTTTTTAAATTTTCTTATTTCCATTCTTGTGTTAAACCCATCAGAACTTTTTTTTTCTTTTGTATCAGCTATTGTACTTTCAGTTCCAGAACTTCTAATGATTTTTTGGTTGTTTTAATTTTCTTTTCTCTGCTGAGATTCCTCAAATATTTTCTTATTATATCTATCTTGTCCTTCAAGATTCATACATACTTTCAACAGCTGACAAAGTTTTTCTTAGCTATTTATTTATCTAAATCATCTTGGTGTCAGTTTATGTTTACTAATTTTTTCCTGATTATAATATTTTCCTGCTTCTATACATATCTAGTAATTTTTTACTGTCTGCTTGACATTATGTATGTTAACTTGAAGGCTATTTGGATTATGTTGCCTTCCATTAAAGGGTATTAAATTTTTATGCCGATATACCTTTTCATTTACTTTTGTTAGAAGGATTTCCTACATTTGCTTTCTCCAATTTTAAAAAAAAACTTTGTTTTACTTCCAGTTGTATTCATAGTTAGGTCAAAAAAACAATAAATACCTTAGGTATTTTAAGTAGGAATTGATTTAATAAAAATGATAATTTGCTTAAAATTGTTGAGAGGGCTAGAGGGGAAAAGGTCAAGAAAATTGCTATTAATTCTCAGCTTTAATAATGGTTTTCAGGGAATCAGAAAGATACTTGCTCCTTGAGCAAAAGATTTTCTCAGGTATTTAAGAACAAAGTTAGGCTTTTCATAGGGAATATTGCAAAGCTTTGTAAGCTCATGTGTTTATATGAGGCTTCTGGAGAAAAACTAATACCTTCCAAATAACAAATGAGTCGCTAACTTGAAAACTGGCCCTGGAACACTGTTGGAAGAAAGATTTTGTGAACAGTACTTATGCTTCTAGACCCTGTCCTACATATAATTTGTCATAATCATTATATAATTATAATTGAGTTTCCCCACCACTATCTTGTTGTATCCATAGTGCTTTTTTTTTAAATTTTGTCATTCTCTTTCTTTGATTGGTGTGTGCATTTTATTCTGTTGATTATCACTGATTCTTAAAAGGTGTTGCATCCTTGCTTTCTGAGATACTGTTCTGCTTTTAGGGAATTCTCTTTTAATTTACCCATTTTCATCTCTGAATTAGCTCTGTCTACACACTGAGGCAGAGTCTCCTTAAGTGTTAGAACTCATTCTTAAATTTAAAAAGTCATACAAAAAATTACATACTAGGAAAGTTTTAGGGGAAAAAAATCAAGGAGCTTAGTTAATACAAACACTACCATGCAGGCAGGGGTTACTCTTTCATATCTTTTATAACCCAGGATCACACAGTTACTTGCACATAATAGGGGTTAAATAAATATATTGCATGATATATGAATTAAGAAATTAAAGAATAAAGGAAGAATTGAGATAAGCAGATGTGACAAACTCTCTTTGGAATAAAGGCTTCTTCTTCTTATATTTTAATCCTAATAACTGAAACCAATATCTAAAACAACCACTGCTTGAGTTTTCTCTCCCCCAGCAAAGGTAGAAGATAATTTTGCGTATAGGAGCAATGAAGAATTTCTAAATTCAAGGGATTACTAATAACTTAGTAAAGTATTAAATTATATTTTTTTCAAATTATGTTTGGTCCCTTACTCTTACTTCTAGAATGTGGCGATGGAGCACAACAATAGGAAATCAAATCTCAACTATAAATAAAACAACAATGATGGTGATAACGAGGGTCAAAGCAATTTGATGGGAAAAGGAGAAATATCTTCCAAAAAGTGGTGTTAGAATAATAGGATACCCTACAGAAATAAAGAAACTCACCCTCCCACCTTATACCATATGTAGAAATATTAATGTGTGATGAATTATGAAGCTCAACATAAGAGTTAGAAAAACACAATTTATAGAATACAACATTGGAGAAAATCTTTGAGACCTTGGGTTAGACAAAGATTTCTTAAGGGATATAGAAAGCATAAACTGTACATTTTTGTGTAGAAAGTTAGGCTTTATGAAGATTAAAAATTTGGGCTCATCAGAAAAGAAAAGAAACTTCATCAAGAAAATAAACTATTTACATACTGGGAGAGAATATCTGAAACACTACTATCTGAAAAAGGACTTTTACTGAAAACATATAAGCAATACCTGCAATTCAATAATAAAAAAACAAATATGCCAATTTTCAAAAATTGAGGAAGAATTAAACTAACATTTTCCAAAATAATATATACAAGTGACCAAGGATCATAAGAAATGTACAGAACATCATTAGGGACATACAAATTAAAACTATACTAAGATATCACTGCAAAAGTTAAAATGAAAAAAAAAATGACCACACCAAATGTTGGAAAGGATGCAGGAGTAACTGCAATTCTGGTACTTTTTTGTCTGTACTGTAAAATGATACAACCATTTTGGAAAACAGTTTGGAAATTTCTTCAAAGAAATTAAGCAATCCAGGAATTCCAGTTCTATATGAAAAAGGTATTAATTAAAGGTATTAATTAAATATTTAAAAGGTATTAATGAGAATATACATTCAGAAAACAATTTCTATATGGATTTTTATACTACCCATACTCATAATATCCAAAACTTGTAAATAATCCAGATTTCCATAAACAGGAATATAGAAATTCCACTGTATATATTTATATCATAGAATGCAGCACAGCAATTGATATACTGATAAATGTAACAACATGGATAGAACACGCTCTATGATTCCATTTATCTGAAAAGTTTAATAGGTCATAGGTCTCTCTCACATTGATGGGGGATAGGATTACAAAGGGCATTGGTTATTAGGTCTCATCTTTAAATTATATCCACGACACTAAACTATAGTTATAGATATCAAATCAGCAATTGCTTCTGGGATGGGTAATTGACTGGGAGGGAACACAAGGAAACTCACTGAGGCGATAGAAATGTTTTGTGTCTTTATCTGTTTCAAAATTGATTGAAGAATACACTTAAAATCTGAGTGTTTCCATGTATCTAGATTATAGCAGTATAAAAATAAATCATAGGGCTTCCCTGATGGCGAGTGGTTGAGAGTCCGCCTGCCGATGCAAGGGACACGGGTTTGTGCCCCGGTCCGGGAAGATCCCACATGCCGCGGAGCGGCTAGGCCCGCGAGCCGTGGCCGCTGAGCCTGCGCGTCCGGAGCCTGTGCTCCGCAACGGGAGAGGCCACAACAGTGAGAGGCCCGTGTACCGCAAAAAAAAAAAAAAGTCATAAAAAAATATATACAGGTAAGTATGTGCTAAAACTGTACTAAGACTTTGAAGTACATAGTATATTATACTATTCACAACAACCCTATAAGATGAATATTCTTTTTATTCCCATTTTACAGTTTACGAAACCGAGGATCAGATATGTTATGCAATGTGATTAAGATCTCATGATTAATATAGAGAAGCCAACATTCAAATCTAGATTTGTCTAAATGAAGAACTAAGATCCTATACAACCATTCTCTCAATTCTTTATTGGTAGATAACTTTTTCCAGACATTCAAGTTATTCTACTATATATGATGACTCTGATGATGATTGTGAATGGAAGTATATTGGTTGTTTAAAAAAATAGTCAGTTGTTTGACACATAAAAAGGAAAGATACAGCTATGGGATGGGTAAAAGTATAGGGGATCTCCAGTTGACAGAACTATATTTTTCCTTACCAAAATACCAGTGTGATTCCTTCTTCTCATCATTCAAAAATTCTACTTTCTTGTTAAAGCAATTGTTTTTATATGGATGACTTGCCAGTTATGCAAGGTCAACAAGTACAGTAAGCAACTTTTATGAGTTTTCGTACACTCTTGGTCAAAGTTTCAAACCCTGATTATTGTCTACTGAGAGCAAGAGTGTCCAAGACTTGACAATGGCTGTATTAGCTTTGATTACCAGGATGGCTACTGCATATCCAGAAGGTTCTGGCAGATTTTACTAAAATTGAATCAAAAATACTTCCTAAATTTAATTCTTATAGATAATCAACAGAACAATCCTCTGTGTTTATGAGAATTGGATCCAGTCCTTACAGGAAAAGACACTATCATTGAATTCCCTATCAGGGAATTAACACCACTAGGGCTTAGCAGCATTCTGCCAGCCCTGAGTGAATATTTCTCATGGATGCACTATGGTCCTCTTCACCATCCTTGAAACAAGCTCCATTCTAAGCACAGCTATTAGTCTTACTGCTCTCCAACATTCTGATGATTGGTGTGATTATATTATTAGCTAAACATGAAGTAGAATGTAATCACTAGAACAGGGAAAGGTACAGCTAATCAACAGATCTTTTCCTAGTAAGCATGTTTGATTCATGAAAACATTACTATATCTTGATTCAATATAAAGCTGAAGTATCTTGTTATCATGGTGCAGAGGAGGGGAGAATATACTTAGGTTTGTGGATGCTCCTTTTAACAGCTGAGTCTCAGGTCGGAAAGCATAATCACTATGAAGATTATAAAATAGGGAATTTATCATAGAAATTAACTTTTACCCAATTGTGTGAGGAGATGGGGAAGAAATGTCTTAAAAGGGAATTGATTAGACCAAGGAAAATATACTTATCAACCCCGAGAAGAGAGAAAGAGTTGGGGTTTTCAGGGAAATTTGGGAACTAGACATATGTATATTCAGCTGCTTGATTGGAAATCAAGAAGGGAATTGATGTGGGAACCTGTGAAATGTTAGCTCTTGATGGCTACTGTCGCTTTCAAACTGGAGCTAAGTGTCTGGGGGTGGGCTTGTGTCAGGAGTGATGGCAATCGGGGAGAAGAGCTAAATGAGAAGTGGAGGAGGTTGAAGGCAAACTGAAACTCACTGTTAGCTCTGCCTGTGCCTTTTATCATTTCTAACCAACAATGGCCTTCAGAGAAAAATGATTCTCACTTCATTTTTGTCTTTCCAATTTTGTGTAAATTTACTTTCGTACAACTCTTTCCTGTCACTTGAAAGGAATAACAATTATAGGAAACAGTTTTTGGAAACACCAAGTTAACAATAGAATAATCTAGTACACAGGAGAAGATTAACTTCTGGGAAGAATGCGGAGGTGACGGCAAAGCTTAGTTTGAGCGTACATTAAAAACACAGACACTGAGAGATCAGTTGAAAGTAGGTCAACGCAAGAAATATGAAATTCAACCATAAAATGACCTTAAGATAGGCATTCTTGGGAAAATCTGAGGTTGGAGACAGCTGAGATATCTCAAAGCAAAGGAATTAGGCCTTAGTTTGATAGAATTCAGGTACATTTCTATGAGTAGCTTTTTGTTACAATGAAATCTTAAAATAGGTAGAAGGTGCGCCTTGCAATATCAAAGTGGACTAAAAGTGAACTTATATATAACATTTTAGGCTCATTTCCAAGCCCATTTTCTTTTCCTCTCCACTTAAATATTTGTGTTCCATGGCTTCATTACCTTTCCTCTTTTGTGAAAAGATTTCTACAGAGGCCTATATCTCTAAGCATCAGTTAACCTATTTGCATGCTTCATTAATGACATCATACTACAAAATCCTTCTAAAATGTTGTTCCCTTAATATTAGGTTTTTGAAACTTATCCATACTTTAATGTACACGTTTTAGTTGTTATATTATATTCCATTGTAGGAACACAAAATAAAATTATCATTGTATTGTTAATGAGCATTTAGTCTGCTTCCAAGATTTAACTACTGCCTATAATGGTGCCATGAACATTCTTGAACATTGTGTCTCATGCATGTTTGACAACTCCTCTCGGGTATATATCTAAAGTGGATTTAATGGGTAGAGGGAATGTTATTATTTACCTTTGTTAGTGCCAGTTTGTTTTCCATGTTGACTATGCTATTTTCTAGCATCACTAGCCATGTATGGAAATTTCTGTGGCTCAGAATAATTGCAAACACTTTGTATCATCAGTATCTTTTTTTTTTTGCCAGTCTGAACAATGTAAAGTGATGTTTTCTCCCTAGCTTTAATTAAAATTTCCATATTGTGAGTCTAAAAACATTTTTATATCTTTATTGGTTATTTGTAGTTTCTTTACTGTGAATCGTCTATACAAACCTTTTGTCTAATTTCCTATTGTGATTTTTTTTTTGTCTTTTAATTATTATAAACATTCTTACACATTCTGTATACTAATTTGTTGATAGTTATATACAATGGAAGGACCACAATTCAGTGGCATTTATTTTCATTTTGTTTTGCTAATTTTAAGGTGTTCAAATTTACCATTCATTTTCTTTATGGTCTGTAATATATATAAAGATATTCTCTTATATTGTAGGTCTTTAACAGTTTTCTTTCCCAAATAAGATTTTAATTCATGTGGAAATAAGTTTTGAGTAGGGATCCAATTTCTTTTCCTTTTTTTAATGTAGATATTTTATTTACTGAATAGCCTATTTTATTCTTCACCGAATTTTAAAACATTTTATTTTTAAAATACTGAATCTACTGAAAATTTGAAAGAATAGTACAATGAACACTCATATGTATCTTTCATCTAGACTCACCAATTGTCATTGTTTAATAACATGTGCTATCTTTCTCTGTGCGAATTCACAAGTGCAGAAAACTCACACAAATATTTATATATATTTTGATATATCATTTAAAAGTAAGTTGTAGATACAATGAGGCGTTACCCTTTCTTACATATTTCAGCATGTATCTCTCAACATAAACAAAATATCACTAATATATTCATGGAAATTAACATTGATAGAATTATATTACCTAATCCAGAGTTCATATTAAAATATTCCCCATTGTCAATTTTTACCTTATAACCTAGGGCCATATCTATAATGACATTAACATTTTTGAAAATCTATGCCAGCTGATCAGCAGAATATTTTGTCTAGAACATGCAGTACAATGTTCAACTGACATAGTATAGATAGTGGGCATAGCTGTCTTATTTCTTATTTCAAAGGAAATGCTCCAAAATTTCATTCTACAATAATGTAGGTTGTTGTGTTTTGTTTTTCTTTTTTATAGATGACCATTACAAGGCTAAAGAAGTTTCTTTCAATTCCTAGTTTGCTAAGAACTTTCGATTAAGAGGTCCTTTGCATTTGAACATAATATTTTCCTATATCATTTGAGAAGATCATATGTCCTAAGCTCTTAAAATGATTAATTATTATTTTATTATAATTTTTATTTTGGGAGAGATGTTACTTTGGTAGCATTCTAAAAACAGAATGCCCACATGGCTATTTTTTTTCCTTATCTAAAATTTGCTACTGACACTTGAATAGGCTGCTAGTTGAATTAGCCAAAGAAATTGGAGACACATTTAAAATTCGATTCAGCTCCATCCACGAACTCATTCAGATTTTGACATTTATTTTTTATTGAAGTTTAACATACATTAAGGTTCACCAATTTTGAGTTACTTATATTTTCTTATTTACAGATGGAGAAAACTAAGTCTCAGGATGGCTTGGTGATTTGTCTAAAGTCAAACTGCTAGTAAATAGTGGAGTTGGAATTCAAGCTTGTACATGTCTGATTGCAAAGACCATACTATTTCTATGAGTCAGAAATGAGGAAAACTTGATTCTGGCTTCAGAAGTGAAATTATGATTGAGTATAGAAAAGTAAGCTTAATTTTTTCAGGCAATAATGGAAGAAGCCATAACAAAAATTCAAGGTCTTTTAGGAACAGTTAACGCTGCCTGCTGGATCAAAGATGTCTCACTGAGGCAGATGACATTGAGTAGATCTGCATGGCTGATAGAACTGCAGCTGGAGATGGCACGAAGACATTTACGAATGGGAGCAGCATGCAGTGACAGGTGTTGCAGAGAGCAGAGAGGTGTAGAGAGAGGCAGGTACATGTTGAGAGATAACTGCTCTTGCTCAAAGTGATGACCCTAGGCAAAGACAGCCCTAATTGGGTCTAGGTAGGAAGTAGAGGAGTTTAAAAAAACCCTGCTCTTAGAGACTTTAGGATCCAAGAGAGAATTCCTACACTATGTGGAAAGGGATTTAAAAAATCAAGAAAGCTTCAAGGACCAACCCAGAAGTCTGCTGAAATATCTGTGGTGGCAAGAGCTAATTCTGGAAGTAGAGTGAGTAGCTCCAGGGCTCTGTTACCCAGTCAGCCAATGGTATCAGAACTGGGGACCATTTTACATTGGAAAGCTCAAAGATGCTGTCCCCACTGCTTCACAGTTAGAAGAAGTGCACCGACGTTCCCGGGGAGTCATTTCCTGATCCATAGAATTGGTTTTGTTGCATAAACAATGCAATTCAAGATGTTTCTATCTTCTCTCCTCCCCCAATCTGTCGTTCATCCTAAGAACTAAAGGACTTAGAGTTTATAGGTTTCACCAAAGAGTCATGACTTATGATATTACTGTGTATTCCTAGAAACCCTGTAGCTGACCACAGACCTAGACAGGAGAATGGAAGAATTTCCATTTGAAACATCTAGGTGTTAGCTGCCAATAAAGAGATAGGTGATGTGATTTTGTTGAAGGTGGACGGGCGCAAAATTATTTAGTCCAGATGTGACTATTGGAGCTTCCACTTTCATGTGTTGGAGGATTTGTAGGGTGACTCCTTGGAATTTACCCCATGGCAGGTGACTGTTCTACAACAGTCATAGTCATTAAGACTCCGTGCCTGTGATTGGCTTGATAATAGACATACGACTCAATTTTGGCCAAAGAGATAGGCTGTAAAATTTCTTTACTTCTTAAAACCCCATAGAGATAATCCCCTTTACTTACTCTGGTTGTTATCGTGTCAGAGGTGATGTCCAAAAAGTGGGAGACATATTGCTACCATCCCTATGATATTTCCCAATGATGTCAAACTGAAAGGTAGCAAAAACCTGAGATCTTCATGACGATGCTGAGCAACTGAATCAACTCTGAAGACCAGCCTTTCCACAGACTTTTATTTCCAGTGGTCTTTATTTATTTTCTGTACATTTGAGTTTCTTTCTTGTCTCATTTCCTTTCAGAATGAAAGGCATTTTATCATTTCTTGTAGTGACAGACTCTCAGCTTTCATTTTTCTAAAAATGTCATTTAAACCTTGCCTTTCAAGGATATTTCCACTGTATATAAAATTCTTGTCAACAGTTTTCTTTCTTTCTTTCCTCCTCTCTCTTTTTTTTTATAACTTTCAGCACTTAGAAAGGCCACTAGATTGACTTTTGGCCTCCACTATTTCTGATGAAAAGTCAACAGAACTTTATTCTCTCTGTTACCCTGAATATAACATGTCTTTCTCTCCTATGTATCTTGTTGAAGCTTATTTTTAGGATTTTGGGGGGGATAGGTAGAGAGTAGATGCAATTCTAGGGCAGTGTTTCTCGACCTTGGTGTTATTCACATTTTGAAGCAGATAATTTTTGTTGTGGGGGCTGCTGTGTGAAAAGAGGATGGCTAGCGCCACCTTTGGCCTCTACCCACAACATAACAGTATCACTTCACAATTCGTGACAATCAAAAATGTCCCCAGACGTTGCCAAATGTCCACTGGTTGCCATACCTGCACCATTCCCCTCCTCTCCCATTAAGAACTAGTGATCTAGGACATGGTCCTTTCTCCTAATATGTGGTGGTCTTTCTGTTGTCTCAGCCAGATGCCATGAATGTGTTAAATTAAATACAAAATTGAGACCAGACTTGAAAAGCCCCTGAGCAGACAAAACCATTTAAGCCACATAAACAAAATTTACTTCATGAACATACACAAAACTTAGGTTATATCTTGTAAATGCCTCTGATAATCACAAAAGAAACTTAAGTCATCTTCCTGAAAATGGTATAAGATAATCATTTATAACTAATCCCTTTCAGTCTGGAAATCCCCATTGTAATTGTAATAACCAATCATTGTGAAGGTTAATGACTGGTTATTTTTATTTTATAAACCATCCTGTAATGTCATGCCACTGAGCTTTCTATTAGTTTTAAATTTGAAGGTTTCCAGTTCACGAACTGTTCTTATACGCACAGTAAACTCTTACTAAATATTACTTATTGATTTGGTGGCTTTAATTCTGCTATTTTTGGATTTTTGGCAAATGTTAATAAGTTATGACAATTCTGGGTGGGCCACAACTCAAATCTTTCCTTTTTCTGTTCTTGCCAGTGCAATACAATATCTCTATCCTGTTTTTTAACCTATTTGTTGCCACTTTCTGGAATGCCTCAACTCATCTTACTCCCTGAATGGATAGCCCACCCCTCAGTCATGAACTTACAACAAGCCCCTTGATGTACTTCTCAGGCCCTCTCTCTTTTTTTTTTTTTAACATCTTTATTGGAGTATAACTGCTTTACAATGGTGTGTTAGTTTCAGCTGGGGCCCTCTCTTTTTGTAACCCCTCCTCTCTCTGATGCTCCAACTCACAGGTCTGATCATTGCCTTATCTATTCAGGCTCTAGTTTTCTGCAATGTGGTCAGGAAATTGACTCTAGGCAGGAAGTCAGGCATTTGTGTCAAAGTTGACTTTGTAAACTTCCCTTTTCTCAAAGTTGTAGTGTTACTTTCCCTGTTGACATGAAAATAATTTCATTTTATATACTGTCCAGTTTAAAATTGTTTACTGCAAGAGAACTAGTCTGGCACCAGTTATTGCATCATTTCCAGAAGCATATTTAGGTTATTTAGATTTATTAAGTATTTGTTCACATTTTCTTTACCTCAGAATATTATGAAGAGTTTTTCACATTTTCAATTGAAAATGCAAAAGAAAGTTAAGATTCATCATATTTGTTTAATTTTTATAATTAGCAATTTGGTTATTAGTGATTGTCCATTCCTGGAACTTCTCTCTTTAATTTGTATAATTGGCTTCAAAGGAAGGTTTGTATCTTTCCAATTATTTTATAACAAAGGCTCTTCCTTTTCCTCCAGTTCTTTCCAGTCCTTGATGCCAAAAGCCCTCCAGCTGTTGGGTAGTACAAGAACTTTCTTTTCTAATTTCTCATTTATCTATCCTACAGAAAAGATAACAGGAAAGGAAGATTTCTTCTTATTTTTCCCTACTCTCGTACCGCAAAAGAAAAATGAAAAACATTTCTTGGACCCACTAAAATAAAACCTCAAATATTTTCCTTCCCACCACAAGACAGTATTTTCTCACTGTACCCTCTGGTCAGAAGTGAAAAAAAAAATTACTTGTTTGAATTTTGCCTTTTCTACAGAAAATGCCTGTTGCTAATTAAGCAATCTTTATTAAATTATTCCAGCAACAATTCAGCTAGTTTTCTTTAGAACTTTAAATTTTTCTAATGTTTTGCTATATATCTAAATGTTGGAATAATTTTTTGAAAAAGTAGTAAGTTGATCTTATTATTAATGTATTTAAACCAGTATCTACTGAAAGCCTGCTGCTCTATGTAAAAACACGTATTTGGTTTCTTAAAAGAATAGCAAGATAGGAGAATAAGTAATTTAGGAAGAAATAAAAAGTGGAAAGAGAAAGTGTTAAGTGTGGAAAAAGTAGGGTAAAACTTATAAATTGGATGTGTGTTATGGCGTGCAATCAATTATGTTAGGAAAGAGATGTACCCAGGCTTAGGGGACAGACTAGCACATTTCCTTGTAAGTGTAGGGGAAAGATGAGGGACAATATTCAAAAGCTATTTGAAATTTAAGTTTCATTATCATTCCTTAGTTTTTGGCAAATAATTGCTAGATAACACATAACTGTTACCTGGTAGAGTTGTGGACAAAATGGGTTTGTAATCTTGCAGTGTGGTTTTAAATCCCAGCTCTAATACAAAATATTTATGATAGTGGACTTCATTTGTTATTTATAACATGCAAAAAGAGTTGATATGAAAAATGCCTAAGATAACATGTAAAATGCTCAGCACAATGTGGCATATAGTGACAATGTATTTTATGAAGATTTCCTTCCTCCCTGAAAAAAAAATGACTTGTATACTCCATAGAGAGGACATAAATCCAAGAAAAATTTGGTTCATAAGTAAAAATTATTCTTACAGTTTCTTAAATATTTCTATCTCAATATCACCTATTTGATATCGAAACCATCTAAGACTAAACCTTATGTGCACCAAAATATGGAGTAATTCTTATTAAGTATTCATTCTATAAATCCACAGAAGGATAATACAAAACACAAGATAATGTAATATATTGGTTAGCAGTTTAAATCCTATACACATTGATCCTAAATTCTTCCAGTTTCCTCCAAGTACCTCCCAACAGAATACTTATTAATGACAAAAAGAAAAAATAATATATCTACAGTGAAGAAGCCTAGAAGATCCCATCTTAATCAATGATCAATGTTAACATCACCAGGAATGGGACACATTGCCATCGTGTGTCAATTCACAGAATGTAGTATTTTGTTGGGAGGTAGTTTGAGGCTACTTAAATATCTCATTCTTCATCATATTATGAATTAATTAAATAATGTCAGTAGAAATTCAGACCCTTATTCAAAACTTTATAAATTGTTACTATAATTATATATATATTTTTGATTCTCAGAATGTCTCTGTTTTAGGCAGTGAAAAAACCCTCAAGCTATTTATAGGTCCTTTTGACATGGCTGAATTATTCTTTAAGCATTTTATTATTTTATGGCAAAACTAAACGTTCTAGGTTCCTTTGAAATTTCTCTGATTAAACCTTGGAATCAACCATATCTCCAAAAAAATCCTCGTTTCTTATTTTAGTAGAGGTTGGCATATACAGGCATGGTCTGAGGTGTGCTCATTAATCTTGAGTGAGCTCAGCAGACAAAGCTTGTGACTAAATTATACATCTATATTTATTTCTCTACCTATTTACATTTATATTGAAAACCATGTGTTCACACTGACACCATAAATATATTAATGCAAAACCACAAGGCTTACTAGCCTTCTCTCTCTCTCTCTCTCTTTTTTTTTTTAATTTGTGACTCACTTCTCAGACAGTGAGACACCTGGCTCCCATTATATAAAATGAATATATTAATTTGAATGGTCCTCCATACATAATCAAATTCTTATTATTGCTTTACTGTGTAGATTTCCTCTCTCTTCAGTTGGGTTCTGACATCCTGAACCTGGCTGCTCCTTCATATGTGAGTACTCTCCTTAGCTCTCATCCCCATCCTCCACCTGGCGCTGGACAGCCTCCCATATGCCACCCCAGGCTACTGCAGCTGTGAAACTCCACGTTCCTCAATGAGACAGCTTCCTCATCTTTCTTGGGCTCTGACTCTTGAGCCAAGCCACACCCCTCCCCCACATTTTGAACCTCTTCCTCATTTGAGGCTGGCTCTAAGTTAACACTCTGGACTACCGTGATTCTCCTAAATCCAGATGCATACAATGCTCAGCCCTGATAACCCCTGTATGTAGGACTAAACGGTTCAGGAAATGAAGGCAAGAAAAATAAAAGAGAGGGAAAGAAAGGAAAGAGAAAGGGCAAAATAAGAGATACAGGAAGCTGCAGTTCTTTTTTATACTATTTTTTAAAATAGGAGATTTGCGTTAACAGCCTAAACTAAATTCTGAAACATGTATCATTCATCGAACACATGTGTATTAATGACTTCCTGTGTAACAGGCCTAGGGGAATTCAATTGTTTCCTTCACTTACAGAACTTATAGTCAAAGATATGACATATGTGTTGAAAAAAAGCAATATTTGTGATTTTCTGGACAATTTTCAATTATTAATTTTGAATCTATTATAGTTCAAATTATGTTTGTATATATGTGAATTAAATCGTATGTAGATCTATAACATGGGAGTCTATTTAGCTACATAGGATTCATTAGTTAGACATAAGAGAGAAACAATTATGTATTAATTATAGATACCACATACTAAGTACTTATATGTCACACACTGTTGTAGATACTTTAAATATATTAGCTCATTTAATTCACACAATGAATTCATGTGTAAAGTTGTATTTCTATACTCTCTTATAAGATGAAGAAACAGATACAAATTCAATTTAAGTGATGACTGCCACTTCTGGGAAGAGGTAGTAGACACAATTTTCCCTATTCCTACTATTTAATATAACTAAAACTCATGGCCAGTATATATAAAACAAACATAAAAAGACTCCGAAGGTGAAGAGAATGAGGCAGATTGACCAGGAACATCGGGATCTGATGAATGACAGGGTGTCAAGTTCTCTGGGTTTTCTTTTTACTTCATATATTCCAGACATGGAGCTAAAGAAGCCAGCAATCCAGAAATGCCAGCAAGAACAGACTTAAAAAATAAATAAATGAAAAAAATAAAGCTTCCCCCAGTGTCTGTTATCTTTAACCAAAGGGCCAGGAAACTTATAGACAGTAACAGCCATATTCCATCCACACTACAGAAGAAAAATGTTGTCCTACCTGCACACATGACAGCAAAGGTTTGGGGTGAGCGTACAACATCACCCTTTCAAGGCTGTAATAACATACCCCAACTCAAAATGGATCATAGACCTAAATGTAAATCACAAAACCATAAAGCTTTTAGACAGAAACATAAGAGAAAATCTTTGAAATCTAAGGATAGACAAAGAGTTCTTAGATTTGATAACAAAAGAATAATCCATAAAAGGAAAAATTAATAAATTGGAGTTCATCAAATGAAAAACTTTTGCTTTGGATAACAACTTGTTAAAAGGATGAAAGACAAGCTACACACTGGGATAAAATATTTGTAAACCACATATATCTGACAAGGACCTAGTATTTAGAACGTATAAAGAACTCTAACTCAGCAGGAAAACAGACAATCAAATAAGAAAATGAGCAAAGATATGTTATTGAAGATGATATACAGATGGCAAGCAAGCACATGAATAATTGTTTGTTATTATTTGCCATTAGTGAAATGCAAATTAAAACCACAATGAGATACCACTAAACACCTATCAGAAGGAGGAAAAAACAGTGACAACACTAAATGTTGTTAAGATGTAGAGAAACTGGTTCACTAATGTATTGTCAGTAGAAATTTAAAATGATAATTCTAGAAGACAGATTGGCAGTTTCCTAAAAAAAAAAAAATCTACATATACAACTACTATACAGTGGAGAAACTGCACTCCTGAGCATTTTCCCAAAGAAATGAAAATATATGTTCTCACAAAAATCTGTACACAAAGATTTATAGCAGGTTTTTTTCATAATAACCCCAAACGGAAAATAACCCAGATGTTTTTCAATTGATGCCTGATTAAATAAACTGCCGTACATCCATACCAAAGAATGCCACTCAGAAATAAAAAGGAAAAATATCCATTATACACGCAACATCCTGGATTAATCTCTAGTATGCTGGAGAATTTCCTCTTGCTCAGAGGAGGTCAAGGCTTTTGTACTATTCAGGCCTTCAACTGATCAGAGAAATCTCACCTACATTACGGAGAGCAATCTGCTTTCTTCAAACTCCACCAATTTAAATGTAAATCTCATCCAAAAACATCCTCACAGAAACAAATATCAGGGCACTGTGGCCCAAGACAAGTGACATAAAATTAACCATCACCCAGGGAAATTACTCTAAGATAGAGGAGGATATTAATACTCAAAAGGAAAACTGCAGGAAATTTCACTTTATTTTAGTTAATTAAAAGATTGTTGAAGGATTAAGGAAAAAGGAAAGTCTAGGATTTCACAATGTCTTGTTAGTAGAAGATGCACAACAGTGAACATGTTCTGGTTTATTGGACAGAAAATTCTTCTTATTTTTCCCCACCAAGTTTAATTTTATGCAAAAATATTACTAGCAAACCTACAAAGCTCTCACTATGTATCAAGCATTTTCCTAGGTGTTTTATATACATTAACCATTTGAGTCTTTATAATACATTAGGAAACAGGATTTATTTGTTGAAAATGAAGTAATTAAAGTACAATAGGTTACAAAATTTGCCCAAGGTCACGAACATTAAATCTCAGAATTGAATTTGAACACAGGCCATCTAGTTTTAGAGTGTGGTTGTAACCATTGTCCTCTAATGTCTTTCATTAATATAACTGAGATTTTCACTTTGAATTTGGATCTACTGTGTTAACATTTAGAGTGATAGCATGCTCTAAAGTATAGGAGAGTATTTGTGAAGTATATCTAATCTGTCAAATGAGAATAATTACTTTGTTAGGTTATGAGGATTAAAGATAAAGTTACCATCACAATGCTTGTCACACAATAGAGCACAATGATTTATTTTCCTTCTCTTCTCCCCACCTGCCTTCCTGATGACTATTTAGACCTTTTGCCTAATCTTTGTATAGATGTTCCCAAGTGTTCTCAGAAAGGAGGATATGTTAGCTAAATTGGAATTTCAAAATGACTGGACTGGAGAACATTTTGGTTTAGGAATACCTGACACTGGAGCCATGTATTATTGGATGAATATGACTCAGGTTAAGACAATTAAAAATGATATGGTACAAAATTTTAAAAAAATATTTTTTTTTATCTGCAGAACCCTTACTTCCTACTTCAAAACAAGCAATAACATGATAGACTATAGGGGACTTTGTCTATAGCTACATTAACATAGAATTTGCTTTTTAACACAATGAAAGCTTTAACTCAAAATGTATGTCAATATATTTTTTTATTTTATTAAGGTAAAGTTTTATATATATGTGTGTATATATATTGTATTTAGCATATATACACATATACTATATTTAGTAGATAGATAGATAGATGTTAGATAGATTATCCTCTCTAAACTAGTACATAATCGTTAGATTATTTATTTCTTGAAAGTGTGAAAGCACTTCCTGACAAAACCAGGCAGGCCTAGAGCCATTTTCATCTGGAAATGTTTCTCAGTTTTTTTTCCTGACTGTGATTAAATTTTTTCTTCTAAATATAAAGCCAATTTTGCAATTTATTTTTAATAAGAATGCTATTCACACTAGATTTTTCATAGTATTTAGCATAGCTTTATATAATTAATTTATACAATTTTCATTTCTTTTTTTAGCAGGTAGCCTAATTTTTAACCTTGAATTTTATTAATAAAATTAAAAAAATAAAATGCAAGTTTAAAGGATGTGAAGCATAAATCCATATACTATAAACAAAACTATTCTGGCTAAAATAAATTTATTTTTAATCACTCTATGACGTGGGACCAGCCTTTCCTTCATTTTGATTCATATTGAACTTGACCTATAGACAAATTTTGTAAAGGATAATGCCATATAAATAAATGATGTCCTATTTCATTATTCAGTTGGGATCATCTCAGTGGATTTCTGGAAAGGAGTTATGAATCTGTGCCTATATCACCCTCTTGTCCATAGTTTCTCTCACTGGTTTCTTGTTTTAACATCTTTAACCCTTTTATGCTTTCATCACCATAAATACAGACCTTTCTCAACAATTTATGTTATTTCTCAAAGTTTTTCCTCCTCCCTCCCTCCCTCCCTTCCTTCCTCCCTCTCTCCTTTTCTATCTTTCCTTTCTTTCTCTCTCTCTTTCTCTTTTGACAAAAAACAAAGACTCACTAGAACCAGCTCAGGCAAGTGGTTTTTATATGGGTATATGCTGTAATCTCACAGAAACCCACAAACAGACCAAAATACATCCAGACCTCTTATGGAGTGCAACTGGGAATTTGAAAGCCATCAAGAATTCAGATTTCTATTTATCGTGGGCCAGAATGTCTCTCAGTCACTACATTTCTGTTCCTCTCTAAATGTCTGAAATTTTTATATTTTTTATCTCAAGTGCTCGGTAGCAACTGGCTCATCTCATGATTTCCAATTCCAAGTTTCTAGAAGATAAATCTAATTGTCCTAACTCTTATTTCTTTTTCAGGACTTTAAAAGGCATATGGAGTGAAGCAGCCTCCTTCTTCATTAAAAGAGCTGTTATGGCCTGTATATTTTGTATAGACGTCACTTAGATCTCTTCCTCCCTTGCTGCATTTATGACATTTCTCTATTCTAGACGCTTATTGCCTCTAGCCTAACCATTACAATGCCCTCCACCTGATTTCCATACCTGCATCTTTTCACCACCTCACTGCATCCTCCAGGACACCATGCATGTAATCTTCATAACTTTAAAGAATGAGGATTATAAGTCTGTAGGATATTGTCTGTAGAATAGGAAAGAAGAGCAGGGACACATGATTAGAGATATTACAGACCTTGAATTCAGGTAGAACAGACATGGATTTTGGTTCTCTTATGAGTTGTTTACTTCTAATAACGTTGCTTAATTTCTAGGATTTTTAGGTTCTTTATCTGAAAAATGGGGATGTTTGCAGTTAAGATAGAATCCCAGAACTAACTACCCAGGGAAGAGGCCAAGAAACAAGATGACACATTTCTTCATGAATTTGCAAAGCCCAGTGACTAGTCTGGCTCTTGGTTTAATAGCTAAAAATTTTGACTTGTCAGCACACTCAGTATGATTTCAAAGTGACTCCTTCTGTAATATTATTGCTATATTTTTACATAATTATTACTATTTTACAAACATGTTCTTCTCTTCAAAATACTTACTGGACATGCAAATAAGGTCTAAGTGTTACAGAGGACAAATACTGCTATAGATACTTACACTAAGATATTATACATTTGTGAGTACCAGAATGCCACTGGGGTTAGCTGTCCTGTTTATCATTCTGAAAAAAAATATTTTTAGCCTGGAATGAGAACAGAGCTATCTTCCAGTATGGGTATGTTCTGTGCTATTTGTGGCATCTGAACAGTAATATGCTGTGGTTAGTCAAAACTCTAGTGGCTGTCATCAGTGGGAAAGGTGGTGTAGAGGAAATTAACTTGAGGCAAGGAAATAATAATGGCCTGAAACACGGATTTTCATTTTTATTTAGACAGTAATAATAGCATTTGTGGTGCCATTCATTGGAAATTTGGTCTCTACAAAGTTTCCAATTACAGATGTTATTAATTTCCCTCAGAAGCCACAGATTACAACATATTGCAGGACTGTTGATTTATCTCTCTCAGAATATCATAAAAAATTTTATTTTGATTGAGGAAGAGGCAAAACAGAAAATCTAGAAACAAATTATTGCTGTGAAAACCAAGCACTTTTTCTTTAGTGCAAAACTTTGGTTTCAAATCTAAAATTGAATTTTATGGTAACTGAAAACTAACAACCAAAATATGTTTTTTTCACGTAGTCTCATGTCTTGTGCCTCACATATTACTTTTTCTACTTATGTTACAAATTTCATTTAGTTTTTAATATAATACTATTTACAATTAATAGTTTAGAAAGAATAATATACTAAAAATTTATGTTTAAAGTAAGGCAATTTAAAATTTATACAGGATAGATCTTAAGACAGCTGTTAAAAACTTTAGATTTTGTTTTTAGTAGCAAATGGTTACTCACATGGCTATAAGAAAAAAATCACTTTTTTCAGAAAAGCCACTGTCTCTGAACTTCTCAATATCAGTCACACATCTATGGGCTGTCACTTCCACTCAGCTATGTCTGTCCCTTGACCAGTCTTATGTCTAGAATAGACAAACAACAACTAGGACACCTACTTCATGAAAACTGTTCTTTTGGCCCTCGGGTGAAATCAATCTGATAATGACCACTGGTCTAGAACTGCAATCACCCAAAACATGGAAAAATACAGACAAAATGGCGTCCAGTAATCTGCCTACATTTTTGGGATTCTGGATCCATGACCTGAATCTATGAAGAGATAAAATCCTCATGTGCTTGAAGGTTGTTGTAAAGAAAGCAGAGGAAACATACAATGTCCTAGTATTGAAAGAGAGGTATTAGAAGACAGTTTTTCAAAGGAAAATTGGAGTGACTATATGTCCCCATAGAGCAGGCTTCAAATTCAAGCAAATGTCCAATGGAGAGAGAAGTTACTTAGTATGAATCCATCACTGATATCAAAATCCAGGAGTGATGAAAGAAATGTCTATGATCCATACAGTCTTTGTTTTAGATACTATAAATGATGTGGAAAGAGCTGTTAGGATCCAAGTGTGTACATTGGGAAGTCCTAACACCCCTTTCTTACATAATTGGAAAAGTATAAACTGTGAAGACATATTGGTAATGACAGAAAAGTTCAGTGGAAAGAAAAAAAAATCTATGAAATGGAAGCTATAGTATAAAAAGAGACTGTGAGAAAATCTTACTACAGCACCAAAAGAAGGATCCAGGATAACTTTTCATGGTCTGGGTTTATTTAAACCGTAGAGTCAGTGAACAACTGGGCAAGTGGGAATGACAGCAGCTATTGTAAAAAATAATAAAAATAAAAGCTTCACAATGGGTGAGTGAAGGAGTTAAGTCTGCCTAGGGATTTAAAGAGATCTATTTAGTGACTAGCCCTCTTTTCAGCTATATAACCTAGCCCATGAAGGACTGAAATATTTTACTTGGACTGTTGTAGTTAGCCACAGAGAGGGTATAATCTTTCTGGGATTATGATTTGCCTGAATAATAAACTATTGGAAGTGATGCAAAAGTGAAACTTATAATATTGTGTTACTTCTTCTACCTCCCCTATGATTTTATTGTGTCCCTATAATTGGTGTTCATTTTTTTAGTGTATCAGCTTAGTCTGAATATATTATATTAAATCACTCAGGTTGGCAGCAATTTTGAATATTTAGACTGGATGGTGAGCCAAACCGCTATTCCTAGTTTCATATAAATTTAAGATTCTACATTACAAAATATAGGGAAAATGTGTTTCACATTCATAGAGACTCTATTCCATACCTAATTTTCAAATTTAGAGTCAAATGACACTTTTAGTAGGCACTTTGTTAACTTTTGCTTAACCAAATTTTCTCCTATTCATTAATTGTACAAATGTTATTTTTGGAGTATTATAGATTTTGAAATCTCAGTTTGGATTCTGGGTTTCTTAAAACAAATATACCTATGCATTTTCCTTTAAAAAGTATGAAAAATAATATATATATAATGACAGTGCATAAAATTGTATTATGCAACATATCAAGTAACTAGAAAACCAAAGCCCAGGTGACCACCATCTAGGCTAGGGAGAAACATGCAATCTGCCCAGAATCCCCTCATGTGTCCTTGCTTCATTGTACACCACTGCTCAGGAGTAACTACTAATGCAAACTTTTTAATGATAAATAGCTTTGTATTTTTAAAATATTTAGTATGTATCCCAAAAGGATCCTACAGGTAACACATGATGACTGTGATGATAATTACTTCTTTATTTTCACTCATGTTTTTACCACCTGAATGTTTGTGTCCCTCCCACCCCAAATTCATATGTTGAGATTCTAACCCCCAGTGTGCTGGTACTAGGGGTGGGGCTTTTTGTAGGTGATATGCTCATGAGGACAGAGCTTTCATACATGGGATTAATGCCCTTATTAAAAGGACCCCAGAAAACTCCCCCACCCCTTCCTCCACAGCAGGAACTCAGGGAGAAGATGCAGTCTATGGAACAGGATGGGAGCTCTCACCAGACACCAAATCGCCAACACCTTAATTGTGGACTTCCCAACCTCCAGGACTGTGAGAAATAAATGTTTGTTATTTAAGTCACCAGCCTATGGTATTTTTGTTACAGCAGCCCAAACAGACTTAGATACTACCTATGCATATGTCCCGTTAAAGATACAATATAATATTATATTTTTGACCTTTTTATAAATGTAATCATATTGCATATTTTATCTTGTGTTTGTATCTTTTAGTATTGTTTTTATGGTATACATAAATATTTACATATGGCTAGAGTTCAATAAATTTAATTGTTGTATATTTGTTAATTCATTGTATGGCCATATAACAGTTTATTCATTCTAATAACAATGGGCATTTCAATTGTTTTGAGATTTGGGCTAGTACTAACAATGCTGCTGTGGATATCCTTGTCATTTATTCTGGTGTACATAGGTATGAGTTTCCCTAGAATATCCACCTCAGAGTGAAATTGTTAGGTCATAGATAAGCATATCCTCAGCTTTGCCACATAAAGCCAAACAATTTTCTAAAAAAGCTGTACTTATTTACACTTTTTAACAGGAGTGTTTCAGAGAACTTGCTCCATACTTTAGCTGATACTTATTATTTCCAGACTCTTTAGTTTCATGCCAATCTGTTGTGTGTGCCTTGCAGAATTTCATTAAATTTTCCTAATTACTACTGAATCTGATTGCCACTTCCTGTTACTTGATCATTTGGATTTTACCCTTTTTAATTTTGAAATAATTTGAGTTAAGGAGGAATTGTGAAGACAGTACAGAGTTCTCATATAAACTTTACCCTGTTTCTCCAATATTAACATCTTAAATAGCTATAATAAACTTATGAAAACCAAAAAAAATTCATATGGGTACAATGTTAACAAATTAATAGATTTTGTTTGAATTTTAACAGTTTTCCTACTAATGTCAGGGTTTTATTCAGGATTAAATCCAGGATAACACACTGAACTTTGTCATCATCTCTATTCCAATCTGTGACAATTTCTCAGTCTTTCCTTTTTTTTTTAATGACTTCTACACTTATGAAGAATCCTGGTAAGCTATTTTGTAGAATTCCTTTAATTAAAGTCTGTCTAATGTTTTCTCAAAATAAGCCTGGAGTTATGGATTTGGGAGAATAGCACAGAGGTAAAATGTCCTTCAAAGTAAATCATATCAGAGGATACATAACATCAGTATGATTTGTGTCTGGTAACGTTGGCTTAAATCATTCTGTTCTTGTGTGCCAGTTTTTATTGTTGCAAACGTAAGACTTTTCACTTTCCATGCTCTATTCTTTTAACACAAATCACTAAGTCTAGTCCACACTTAAAGGGAAAGGAATTAATATCTACCTCCTGGAGGGAGGAATATCAAGGCATTTTCACATAGTTAAGACCATCACAGTAATTAATGATGATGCTTTGAGGCTATAAAAATATTGATCCTTCATAAAGTTTCATCCACAAATTTTAGCATTCATCAAGATATTTTGCATAATGACCTAATAATGATCTTCTATTGTATTTTTATTCCTTCTACCTTTGGTTTGTGGAATTCTTCTGAAGAGAATATATGTCTCTTCTCCTCTGTTTTAAAATTTATTTTATCATTTATTTATATCAACATGAGCTTAGATATTTATTTTATTCTTTGGTTTATAACTCAATATTGTCATTATTTATTTTGTTGTTCAAATTGTTCTACCTTTGGTCACTGGAAGCTTTTTCAGTTGGCTCCTATTCCCTCTGACACACTCTCATTCTTCTGGTTTTTACTCAGTCTTTCTTATTTTTTGATACTGCAAAACGTTCTAGGATTGTCTTGTGTTTTCCCTAGCCCAGTCCTAGAATCAACCATTTCTCTGAAGAACTTTGGTTCTTGTTATTGGTGAATGATATTTAGAAACCAACGTCTTTGTATTTGACATGCTTATTACGACTGGGGTACTTCTAAACCCTCTCAGTGGACACAGATAGCAATATATGTATATGCACCGACCAATGTAGAAATCCATATCTATAATTGTTTCTGTATACAGCTACCAGTATATGTATTAAATTAATAATGAGTTCATACTGATGTCAGATAAGACAATTTTAAAACGTTTTGGCAAAGCAAAACTTTGAAGCAGATTTAACAACCAGTTTTAATGTAAATAATAGTTAAAATAGCAAAGATGATATCTCACCACCCACTGTTTCCTATTTCACTTACCAAACACTTTAGCATAACAGAAAGTAGAGAAAAACACTATTAATAAAATTTTTGAAATAGCAAGCATTTTAGACAAAATTATAACCATAAATTTAAGAGTAACGATATTAACAAATATAAATGGAAAGTTGTATTGTTATTGGGTACTTTGAATGAGGAGGATATACTATATATGATTGGTAACATCTAATTCAACCATCATATATTAATTGATCTTTCTTTAGTCAGTCAACCTTGGCTTCTTCAGTGGCAAAGCAAGAGCAAAACCAGATGTTGATTTGAATTAAAAACAAGTGTTTGTTTCATTAACCATGTAATGTCATATATAATTATGTTTTATGAACATTGTGGCAGTAACAGTTGGCAGAATTTCTGTACAGCAAAAGTGTATTTAAGAACTCAAGTTGTTATAAAAGACCTCATTCTGAGATGGAGTGAAAGTTACAAAGTACTGCTAAACTAAACTCAGATTTAATATTATAATAATTTTAACAAAAAATGCAGAGGCATTACCCATATTTCTTTCATTCTAGAAGGGACTCAATAAAAATTAAAACATCAATAAAGAAAATAATGTTAATTACATGTGAAAAAGAAGCACTTGTTAATTTTAAATGAAATAATGTTAATTAACTTTTAATTAGAAACTACAAAGCCTAGTATGTACTGATAAAAAACTGATCAGTTCCACAGTATGGTATAGTTAAATCAAAAAAGTTTTTCATAGAGAATATTTGAGTTAAATATTTAGTGCTAGAGCCTATTAGCTTCCAATCCCAGTTTCTGCTTCTGGTCAATAAGCTATCCATCAAATGAGGACTACTTAATAAGAAAATTTAGACTAACACATTACTTCTGTCATTCCCTAAAAAAGTTCTCCTCTAAAATGCACAAATAAGCCCCAGTTTTATAATTAAAAAAGAGAGGAAGAAAGAGGCATTGAAAGAAGAAAGAGGGACTTTTACAGATGGACTAAGAAAAGAGGAGGAGAGATGAGTGGAAGGTGGGAGGTGAATAAAATGGGATTAATACCAGCCTCATGCACTGGATTTTGATCTTGTATAGAAAGCTCAGACCACAGTTGTGAGCAGATTATTTGCAGGAAACTGAGCAAAGTCAGAGATACTTCAGTGTAGCACTGAGTTGAGGAGGGTCTTCTTCCAGACTCTTTATGGAACCCATTATCATTTTTAAAATTAGCATACAGTAAAATTGACTTTCTTTTTGGTGTACAGTTCTATGAGATTTAACACATGTATGGATTTGTGTAACCACCACCATAATCAGGGTAGTAGTTTTAGCATCTCATTAAAAAATCTCCAGGATAATAGTTTTAGCACCTCATTTAAAAATCTCCCTGGTGTTTTGTCCATTTGTAGTCACATGTTCCCTTCTAATCCGTGGCAACCAGCGATAATTCCTGACCCCTGTCATTGTGTCTTTTTCAGCAAGTCATATAAATCAAATCTTAAGATATACAGCCATTGAAACTGGCTTTTTTCATTTAGCAGATGCATTTATGATTCATCCATGTTATTGCATTAGTCAATAGCTTGTTTCTTTTTTATTGCTGAATAGTATTCCATTGTATGGATGGATATACTACAGTTTTGTTTATTGATTTACTCAGGAAAGCCATTTGAGTTGTTTCCAGTTTGGGGCTATTATGCATAAAGCTGCAATTATCATTTATGTACAGGTTTGTGTGTGAACATGAGTTTTCATATCCCTTGGGTAAATACCCAGGAATAATATTTCTGGGTGATAAAATAAGTGGATGTTTAAGTTTCTAAGAAACTGCCTCACTGTTTTGCCGAGGTACTGTACCATTTGTCATTTACACTGTAAATCTATGAGATACCTAGTTGCTCTATGTCCTTGTCAGCACTTGTTATTATCAGTTTCAATACCATTTTTTATCATTATTGTTTTTATTTTAGTCATTTAATAGGCATGTTTTAGTGTATCATCATGATTTTAATGTACAGTTCCCTAATGGACAACAATGCTGAGCATTTTTCAGGGGCTTATTTGGCATTCTTTTTTTCTCTTTGGTGAAGTATCTATTCAAGTTTTTGCTTATATATGAATTGGGTTGGTTTTTCACTACTGAGCTTTGGGAATTCTTTTTGTATTCTGGATACATGTTCTTTGTCAGATATAATATGATTTGAAAATATTTTCTTTAAGTATGTGCTTTGCTCTTTTAAAAACCTTTCACAGAGCAAAAGTTCAGTTGATCTTTATTTTTTTCTCTGTGGATTGTGTTTTTTGTGTCACATCTAACAATCCTCTGAATATTTTTGCTTATTTTTTTCTAAAAGTTTGTATTTTACACTTAAAGTTTTAAAGTAAAAATTTTATATTTTGCATTCAGCTCTATAATTCATTTAGAATTAATTGTAGTGTAAGTTATGAGGTTTAGTTTGAGGTACATTTTTTTGCCTATAGAATATGCTTTTTTCTAATACCATTTGTCAAAAGGATCTATATAGAATACTATATAGAATTATAATTGATTTTTGTGAGTTGACATTGTGTCTCGTGACCTTACTAGACTCACTTATTAGTTCTAGGTGATTCTCTGTAAATAACTTGGGGTTTTTAAGTTAGGCAATCCTGTGGTCTACAAATAGGGAAATTTTTACTTCTTCCAATTTGTATGGATGATATTATAATTTTTCTTTAGACTGCCAAACATATATTAAAAAATTTAAGATGGGAAGAATAGTCTGTCATATTTACCCAAATATTAATAATTTCTTTGCTCTTATTTAATTCCTCATGTTACCCGGCTCCCTTTAGTCACAATTCTCTTCTGTTTAAATAATATCCTTTTGAGCGTATCCATCATGTCTGCTGGAGATATATTCTCTTAGGTTTCTTTCCTCAGAGATTCTCTTTATTTCACCTTTATTCCTGAAGCATATTTTCAGTAGAAATAGAACTCTGAATCAACCGTCTTTCTTTTCAGCTCATTATAAATTAAAAATTTTTTTCCTCACTTCATTCTCACCTTCATAGTTTTTAATAAGAAATCCTAAGTCATTTAAGTCACTGTTTCTCTATACGTGAAACTATAGAGAAATTATAGCTTCTATAAGCATTTTCTTTGTCATTAATTTTTAAGTTTGATTATCGTGAGGCTGGATATGGATATTTTTGAGTTTTACCTGCTTGGGATTTTCTTAGCTTCTTGAATATGTAAGTGTATGTCTTTCACCACAGTTAGAAGGTTTTAACCGTTATTTATTTATTTTTAAAATACATGTTTCTGCTCCACACTTGTTCTCTTTTCCTCCTAGAAGGCTTATGCTACAGATATTAAATCTTTTAGTATTTTCCCACTGGTTTCTGAGACTCTGTTAATTTTTTTCATTTTTTTTTCCTCTATTTTTTTCAGCTTGATCTACCTTCAAGTTCACTGATTATATTACTGATTATAAGTTCTCAGTTTTATCCATTATGCTATTGAACTCACCCATTGGTTTATCTTTGTACCTATTATTTTATTGCTTAGGCTTTCTATTTTCTTTTTTTTTCCCCTTATTTCTTGGAGAATGGCTATAAGAGCTGTTTTTAAGTTATTCTCTGTATTTACAACATGTGTGTTATTTGGATTTGAAGTCTGTTGAGTTTTTTTAATCTTGCAAGTTGAGACTTTCCTGATTCTTCAGATTGCATCTTGAATATTTTGAATATTATATCCTTAGTCTCTTGTTCTTGTTTGAATCCTAAAAATAATGCTGATTTTTATCTGTTTGAATGTTTTACATAGACATTCCACCTTTTTGGGTTCAGGCTTTTCTGAGGGCTGAATTCCAATATGAGCCTCATTTTTTTAATGCCACTTTATTGAGATATGATTGACATACAACTAGCTATACAAATTTAATGTATACAAGTTTGGATATAAGTATACACCTGTGAAATTATTACCACAATTTATGCCATAAACATATTCACCACCTTCAAAAGTTTCCTTCCACCCTCTTTATTTATTATTTTTACTTTATGTGTAAGAACACTTTACGTAAGTTCTACCATCTTAGCAAAATTTTAAGTGTACAATATAGTATTGTTAACTTTAGGTAGTATGGTATACAGTAGATCTCTATGATCTAATCATCTTGTATAATCATAACTTTGTAACTTTTGAAAGCCTTTTTTAGTGCTATCTGGAACTGTCTTCCATATACGCCACCCAGTGGGCAGTCTGTGACTTGGATGGTGATTTCTTTTCTGTAGTTCAGTTTTCAAAATGTTTGATATTCTGTTTAGGGACAGGCCTATGCAGTGCAGCTTGGGAGTGAACCCAGGAAGTCATAAACAATTTTAATGAATTTCTTTCTTGAGCACCTTCTTCTCTGTGACTGTTCTAACTCTTCTGCTTCCCTTGGGCTTCACTCCTTTATATTTCCCACTCTTCTGCACACTTCCTGTGACTACATCCACATCTAGAGCTAACTATCAGGATAAAGAAAGAGAAGATAAGCAGTGGAACTTCAGCTCATGTTCTTGGGACTAAAACTCCTGTGGTTAGAGAGAAAACTTTCCCTCCCTTTCAGTTTAAGGCCACTGCCTGACCAGCACTGTGGCTTCTGTTCCACTGTTGCCACCATCACCATGGCAAGTCACTGGTGGTTGGGGTGAGAGAAAACAAAGAAAAAAAGAAAGAAAGAAAAACAGAATGCTCCCCACTGCATCTGACCATTAGAAGTTTCCTTTTCCCTCTTATTGGACCAGAATATGGGCACTTCCTTTGGAGATTTTTCTCACTGCACACTTTTGGGCTTGGGGCTATCATTGAATGTAGGCTGAGTAATGCCAAAGGCAAGAAAACAAACAAAATGGCAATCTCACCACTGGTTCAGTGATATTACAAAGTCTGGTCTCCTTCCCTAATCAGTCTACTGCCATAACAAATATGCTGGGTAAGAAATTTTGCCTGATCATAGCACCAAGGAAAGTTGTGATTCATGTAAGTAACTGCAAAGTCTTAATCTAAGGATATCATGAATTTTAAAAAATGATCTAACTTCTTAGTTTTAGTTAGGTGTTAGAAAGCTTAGGTTTTTAAAAATGTGACCTTTCACGTACAATGTATATATCATGCATAGTTGCATTTCTGGCTCCTTTTAATCTCAAAATCTTGTTAATTTTTCTTTACTTCCTATATTTAAACAATGTTATTATATTATTGATATGTTCTTTTAAGCTTCTTTAAACAACCAGGATAAAGATAAAGATGTTTTTCTGTGACAGGCACAGAGATGTACTGCTCAGACCCTTCCTGAGAGAAGGACTGGCTGCCTAGATGTGAGGAATGTGATTAGCTGACAACTCCCACCTGTAAGTGCTTATATTAGCTTTTGAGCTAATTCCATTTGCTTCTTAGGGCAGTCCCCAACCGCGCAGTGGTACAAAGGCGACCAGGCCTAGGCACTTCTGTCAAGTGGGAAGAAAATGTTGATAGAAAAGAAAAATTATCTAGAACCCCAAATGTATTTAGAATTCCAGGAGAAAATAAAAGAAAAGTTAAAGAAGTGCAGTAGTTAAAAATTACTGAAAAAAGTTTCCCTGAGTTGAAAAGACTTAATCGAAGATTGAAAGAGCTCAGACAATTCAGGATGAATTGATAAGAAAAAATAAATAAATAAAAAGCAAAACCAAATGAAACACAAAACTTAGCATATCCTGGTAAAATTACTAAAGTCTAATCATAAAGAAAAATATCTACATCCTTTCAGTCATAACAAACCATCATTATTAATTTTGTATGTAACATTATATAGAATGTGGACAGATTTAATTCTCCTTCTATAATGCAGTCTCAGGTTAGGTTAACATGAAACAAATAAACTAAATACTGTTTCCTAAACAATGACATAATTAGACTAAGCGAAGAAAGGTTGAAAATAATACTTTGTAATAGAAAAACAGGTACATGAAAACAAAATGAGCACAAACAGGAATATTCACATTAGATATACCGAAATTTGAGAATAAATATGTAGTGGTGACATTATTGGTGAATAATAATACATTATTAAGAAGAAATAGCCAGCATAAACATGACATTGATTGACTTCATAATAAAATAAATTCCATAATAAACTAAATTAATTTTATAATAAAATAAAATTTTATAGTAAAATACATCATAGAGAGACAGAAATAATGAAAGAGGAATTAGGAAAGGGGGAAGAAGGCATAGAAAGAAAAGAAGAAAATCAGAAAATTAACTTTCCCAAATAGACAATATGCATATATTATATAAATATCCACTGGTATAAGCTGTTAGAAAAACCTCTCAAGTTGCTACCACATGGAAAACTTAGACAATTAAGATTTTATAGGCTATTTCCTCTTATTATAATATAATCAAGTTAGATATGAATAATAAAAGGGTGTTAAGGAATAATTACTTGGAAATTTGGAAAAACACATGTATGTGACTCTAGAATCAAAGAGGAAAATTAAAATAATGAAATTCCAAACTATCTAGAAAGCAATGAAAAGGAACATATTTTATACTTATACATATGAAATAAAGTACATGCTTTGAGGTGAAAAGTTTATAGCTATAATTCATTAAAGAAGAAAGAGGAAAAGTTGCAAAGAATATGGAATTATCTTTTGAGATTAGATAACCAACAAAAATACAATGATAAAAATTTTAATAACTAACATGATTTATAAGTTCTCAGCAAATTAAATAAGGAAAAAGAGAAACAAATATGTAAATAATATTGGAAAAACAGGTTAAGCTATTTTAAAGAAAATACTAAATGTGACTTTATAAAACAATTGTATATTTGTCTAGAGACGTGTGAATCATCAAAATTGATCCAAGAAGAGGTGAAAAGTTTGAGTAAACTAATTGTACTTAAAAACATAAAGAAGGTTAATTAATGTATATTGAAAAATGAGTTAGTTCTAGTTGGATAATGGCAAAATATTTAAATTATAATAAGCCATAGAAAAATATAGAATTTCAAAATTTATTTTATAATGTCAAGTTCCAGTCATCTTCCATGAAGAAAACTTGCTGACCACCCGTAATTCATTAAATACCCCTGGAAAGCCAGGCCTTAGTAGTAGGGATAAACTAGCAATAGATAACAGCTAAAACAGACACAAGCCTCAAAAAAGTCAAGCTGATTTACGGGTAACTTAAGTACCAGCCACAGAAAATCATACAATAACTAACATAAACTAAAGATGAAAAAACTAGAAGATACAACTGTAACTTAGGATGAAATTAACAGTAATTTAGAACGGGCATACAAAAGATCAGTGAGCTTTATAACATAGCAATATAAACTATCAAAACTAAAATCTGGAGAAATAAAACACTGAAAAAATAATGTGAGATTCAGTGACCTGTGGAACTGTACTGGAAACTCTAAGCTTACAGAAATATGTTTGAAAATACAATTAATGGAGGGACCTCCTTTATCTATTATCCTTTACAGCTCCAGGATCTACCTTGTGGCTGAAAATGTCTTGTTTTGCTTCCTTTCTTTATCCTAATTTTAGTTTGAATCTTTGCCTATCCTAAAATGGACAAGGGGAACATTATATTCTCACAGTCAACTTGGATTGCAGCCACAGACAGAAAGCCATTTTTAGCATTCACTTCCTAACCTTTCTGCTTTTAGAGAGGTTACCATTATACTAAGTATATCTCTGTGTTTGGAAACTTACTCAATACTTGAAGAAGTAGACAACTCAGATAACTTGTGTTTTGTTCTGTATAAATACATATTATTCATAATTACATAGTCTTCATAAGTACATGTGCCTCAAAGAGCAGTAGGCCAGAGTTTACCAAAAAGGAAACAAGCCAACTGGAAATGCACACACTTCTGAATAGAAAATTCACTAGAAATATCTCTGAATAATCATTAAGCACATTAAAATGTTCTCACCATCATTAGTTATCAAGGAAAGACAAATCAACACTATAATAAAAACACACCAAATGATGGAAGGTGGTGGAATAACTGGAACTCACATTATTGGTGGCAGTGTTAAATGTTTTAGCCATTTGGAAAAATGTATTTAAGCTTCTTATAAAATTAAAACTATACCTACCCTATGACTCTGCCATTCCAATCCTAAGTATATACCCAAGAAAAATGAAAACGTGTATCCACAAAATATTTGTATGAAAATATTCATAGTGGCTTTCTTCATAATGGCCCCAAACTAGAAACATTCCATATGTCTATCAATAGGAGTACGGATAAATAATAAAATGGAACACTACAGAGAAATAACAGACTACTGATACATGAAACACCATAGGTTATTCTCCAAAACCTTATGCTGAGTGAAAGAAGCCTTAAACAAAGAGTAAAATTGTTTGATTGCAATTTTATGAACTTATAGAACAAGCAAACCTCATCTATGGTGGAAAAAATTCAGAAAAGCCATTATTTCCATACACGTAGGAGAGGAGTTGATTGTAAAGGCCATTCAGAAAATTCCTGGTATTATATAATAGTGAGATTCTATATCTTCATAGCATTATGGGTTACACGGGTATATACATTTCTCAAAACTTAGCAAAAACACCTAATATTATATTTTTATTTAGAACAGGAATTCATATGCTGAATTTTATTCCTTTTTACCCTTAGAAGTTTGTGAACTATACTATTTCTCCCAACCTTTTATAATTATAGGAATCATCTAGCTTATTTATTAAAAATGTGGATTCCCAGGTCTTTTTTCAGAATATTCTGATTCACTATATATGGACTGTAATCCATCATTTTTATAAGTCTCCTAGATAATTATTTTAATTTGTACAATTTGGGAGATTCTGCTTTAAGAAATACACATTTCCATGCTAGAAGCCAAATTTTTAAGGCTCACTGAACATGCTGGAATATACATTTGCTGTTTTTAATTATTCTCTTTATCACTGATATTCAAAATCAATTTTTACAATAATGTTGTTATTTATAAAATATGTGGATTATCATGGTCTTCCTTACAAAGAGTTAGTCCCTATTTATAGAAAATTATCGTTTCCGGGAACAGATAAACTATGATATTTAGAAATGTTAAAAAAATATACCTTGGAAGACTTATTTTCCAACATTACTATACAATTAGAAATAAATTTGATGTTATTAATTGCAGAATTTGGTAACAGCCACTTAACAGTCAGGTAACATTAATCCCTCTTAACATTTTTCCTCAACCATAAAAAGAAGATAGTAGGGGCTTCCCTGGTAGCGCAGTGGTTGGGAGTCCGCCTGCCGATGCAGGGGACACGGGTTTGTGCCCCGGTCCGGGAAGATCCCACATGCCGTGGAGCAGCTGGGCCCATGAGCCATGGCCGCTGAGCCTGCGTGTCCGGAGCCTGTGCTCCGCAGCGGGAAAGGCCACAACAGTGAGAGGCCCGCGTACCGCAAAAAAAAAAAAAAAAAAAAAAAAAAAGATAGTAATAGTATTTGCCCATTAGTTGGGCATTGAATGAGAAATTCTGTGAAAACATGATTTTGTAGATAAAAAATTCACAAGTATTAGTTGGACTGTTTTGGAATTAAAAGATATATATATAGATTTGGGGGATAATGCAATAGAGTTCAACAGAATGTATGTAGAATATAAACATTGTAAACAGGTATGCTTAGTTAGGGGAATTTTCTGACAAGCTTGAAAATGAAAACCTTAACTTTATCTGTTTGTCTTCCAAAAATGTGTGTCAGTGTGCATTTGTGTGTGTGTATATGTATATGAGTATTTATTAGTTCTTTCTTATGGCTTGAATTAGTTCTTTCTTACAGTTTACGTCTATTCATTCAATAAAGGGAGGGATAAGGAATCCCTTTGTTAAAATTGTCCATGCTGTAATGTACATGCTCTGCTGTTTTTCACATTTACACTCAAGATTGCTCCAATATGTTTTGATTGAACTTGCCTCAACCTCAAGACTCCAAGTGCCCTGTGACTTTTCATTCAGACACATGAAAGCTGGGAGTTGTCAGGAACACCTAGATGTATACATAGCTTTCACAAGTAATATCAAGTATGCAGGTGAGAGCAGAGGTTAGATTATTTAATATTTCCCATCATCTGTAAATTAAACTGGACTTTTTGAATTGAAAGGCAGAATCGAGTAGTCTATTTTTGTTATAGGAGGAATTTACTGTTGCTATTAGAAAGATGATAAATTTTGTGAATGCAGGTATATTGCAACAACTATGACACACTCCTGGAACAAATGAAATGTTTCCTACATGTTTAGTTACTTCCATTCTGATATTTATAAGCATATCATTCTTAATTTGACATGATTTATTTTATTCTACAATAAAAAGTTATTAGCCAAAAGGTAAAGCTTTCAGTGGAACCACTTTGGGGGGGGGGGTCAAAAATGTCAAATAACCAGTTGGATATTTTCTATTTTTACACCAGGTAGTCTATTATTAAAAGCAGTGTTTTTTGAGATGTTCAGATTGACTCATTCCACTATGTTAGTTGAAAAGCATTTATTAATGGAAAGATTACAAAAGAAATCGTTCCTTCTTTATTTTAATTTGTTTGGTCTGTTACCAAGGAGTAATTTTGTTGATGCTCTACGTACTTTGTGTTTCACAGTAACTGCTAATTATATTTTCACAGAATGGGAATCATGCACACCTTTTGAAGCCAGTGGGATGTAATGAAACAAGAAGTTATTTTGAAGTAAAACAAATCTCCTTTTTAAAAAGTTTACTTTATAAAAATATCAATTCTCAATCTTTCAATACCTGGTTATTGATATATGAAATGTTTCTAAACATTTATAAAATTTTGAGATAAAAATATAATACTTTAAAAAGTATTTAGTAGTATGAATCAAAACAATGCCTTCTCAAAATTTTAAAGGAAAAAAACAACAATCAGAGGTGCAAAATCAAATACATTTAAAATATTTGTCTTTAAATAATCTCTGAATTCCTCCATGCTCTATTTGTTGTCTGATTCCTCACCTGACTGCATGTCTAGGAGTCAACGTAAGCTAGGTGTTCTGTAATTATTAGCCATTCATTATTCAAGAAAGCTCCTTTTAGCTTGCTAACTGTTCTTTGAATTTCCATCAAAATATTGGCTAAAGTGATATAATAAATGTGAGCAATTCGTTGAGTATCTTTGTGTATCATTGAATCCGGGAGATATGAAAATATTGAGGTTATTGAAGAATTCTCTGAGTATCTTTTCCCTTTAGTTTGACTTACGATCTTTCCCACTCTGCTGGGATATATTCAAGTTATCCGATCACAAATGATATATATTTGTAATTGAATGCTATCAAATTGTTCTATCTTTATGCTGCCTTTTGTTGTTAAAATCTGCTATCAAGGGAACACATTTGTGTTGGTATTTCTCTCATTGATTTTATAGAGTCTTGAGTATAGAGTGTTTAGAATTTTGAGATTGGCCTGTCTTTTTTAAAAAAAATTTGCCTGCTTTTGTTTGTCTTTGCATTAGCCAAGCTGATTCTTCATAAACATGTTTTCCTTCCATAAAACCATTCTGGAACAAATCAGAACATACAATTTAAAACAATGTTTTACGTTTTCAAATACGTATCAAGTTTTAAATTTTGCATTGTGTGACCTTGTGATTTCTGGTTGTTGTCTCCACTTACTTTACTTCAAGAAGGATGAATTTGACTGGAAACCAGTGATACTGCCATTTTCTTAAAAGTTAATAAGACTATTGCTGTTCCATATTTATTGTTTCTACTCCCAGATCTCCTAGTTCTTTTGAAATGACAGCAATCAGACTCATGTTCCCACTACTCCACTGAAAACAAATCATTGTCACTAGTAAGCTCTATTTTAACAAATCCAACAATTGATCCCTTGTCCTAGAATTTCTTGACTTCACTGCAACATTCTAAATAGTCAATCACTGTCTTCTTTACTATAGCTGCATGGAAGAAACTCCTAATTATTACCTTCCTTATTTTTTTCCTTCTTCAATAGTAATAAAGTTTTAGCTGGACACATTGCCATCTCTTTAAAAACTGTATTTTCAAATTCTGCAGCAGGTAGGTAGGGCCATGAAATCAGGTACTTGCCATTAGGATGTGTGCAGAAGTGATGTGTGCCTCTTCAGGATTAGGACCTTAAAATAAATGGGAGTAAACTCCCTTTGCCACTTCTTTCTTTTCCGTCATCTGGGAGATGACTGGAACAGGAACAGACACATGGACCCAGATATGGAAGTCATATTGAGAGTAACAAAACTGCCTTAAAAACCTGGACTGTGAATTCCTGGACTAATGCATTAAAACAATTCTATTTAACCCAACGTGTGCTTCAATTTTTGTCTTACGATATCTTAGCTTGTACACAAAATTCTTCAGTACACTTACAGGACTACTTATTCTCCTGGTTTCCCTGTCAGTTATTTGGTCACTTCTTCTATGTTTCACTTATATGCTATTTCTCTTCTTTTTTGCCAAAAAATTTAGCTACCCATGGTTCAGTCTTCCACTCCTTTCTCTTCTTTATATAATCCTTGGCTCCATGGCTTTAAATAGCACCTGTATGTTGATAACTTCTGTGGAATATTTTTTTTCAAAACTCCATTAAGTCATATTTTCACTTGAAAAACTACCAGGAATCTCAAATGTAACGTGTTGAAAAGGAATCTTGATTTTCTTCCGAGTCTCTTCCTCTGTCACCTCATCTTAGTGTATGGCAGATCCAATAACCAACATCCTTAGATGTCAACCTTGCACTTATCTCTCATATCCAAATCTCATCAGGAAGTTGGAGTCAATTTTTTTCTTCAAAATATCTTATTAAGAACCTCTTAACCCAAGTCCCTCTGACATTAATAAAAGTCATTATCTTCCCTCACCTTGACCACTTGGTTTCTTTATTCCTTCCTTGCTATCCTGTACAATTTTCTCCATTGAGTAAACATCAAGATATGTGCTACACGCCAGTTGGATTATGCTGCTTTCCTTTTCCAAATCCTCCAGTCTTCCTAAAATAAAATCTAAATTTCTCAGTGTGTCCTACAGGCTGGTATAGTAAATATTCCTTGTTTGTGACTTCATTTCCTCCCATTCATGGCCTTATCTTACACCATTAAATCCATACTGCCTTATAGCCTATGGCTCTGTTTTGATCATAGCTCTCATCACCAACACATTTTATTTACTTGCCCCCATGTGTTATATATTTGTGTGTGTGTGTGTGCATATGCATGTATTTGTAACTCTACCCACTCAACTGTAAGTTCCTTAAGGGCAAACTTTACATTCTGAGAGACAGTACAGTGCCTGAAAAATAGTAACAGTCACTATATTATGAATGAATACATCAATGAAAAAATAAAAATAAATAAGATTTGACTGAGAAGCTGAAAGCTGAAACATATCTACATAGAAGAGTGGAGTGACAAATGCAAGAAGAGGCATATGCAAAGTTCGTGAAATGGATGACAGCATGGCACATTGAAGAGACTGTAAGTGCCTGAATACTCCTGAAAACACATGATATTGGGTTGGAGAAATGAGACAGTCTTTGATGATGAAGAGCCTGGTGATACATATTTAAGACACTGGATTTTACTGTGGGAGAACTGGAAAGCCAGGGAAGGATTTTACAAAATGATTCTGAATTGAACATCTACAATGTTCCAGGCTACATATTAGATATTGTACATATATTAAAATTTGTATTAAATTCAAAAGGTACATATTACCATTCTCATTTAGCAGATGAAACCGAATTTCTCAGATCCCAAGGGCATGGCTTCTAAGTGGTAACCTACGGTTTAAGTCATGTCAGTCTGACTAAAATCTGGCTAAAAATAAAATGCTTTTACTACTACATTTAATCTTGACTATGCAAAAGAAGGCTTCACACTATTGTTTTGAAGATTGATGAATCATTTTAAATACAGATATACACATTTTCTGTATTTAATAAAATAATAGTTCATACTATAACTGTAATAAGGAACTCCCATTTAATTTAGAATAAAACGTTAAAAAATTTCTTCATAGTAACAAAATTATCCCCAACTACTGAGTAAATATTGATGTGTGTGTATATGTGTGTGCATGTATGGGCACCTATTAGAGATGGCTTTGTATTTTTGCTTCTGCTTGTTTTCCATCAAGAAGTATAGATCAAGTCTTTAGACCTCGCACCATCTAAGCTGTGAGAAAGAATTGGTCTTGTTTTTAAAGGTCATTTTCTTCTATATTACAGGCTATGATCTTAAACTTAGAAAAGAAGGCAAACTACTTCCATATACATATATATATATATGTATATGTATCTATATGTATTTGTATTCCTATAAAATTATTAGTTGATCAGGAATAGTATTTCCTAATGGTCACCTTTATTTAAAAGAAAATATTCCAAGACAACATTAGATTTTAAATAGTACTAAAATTTCTTGTATAACAGTAATAAATGCCTCTATCTCTGATTTTTTTTCTATAAGGAGAGAAAATCCAATATCAAAAATCCCAAAGTTATAATATACAACATATGTGAGTCATTTGGTATTTTATTTATTCTCAGACTCTGTAAATCTATTAAACAGAAGACCCTTGTCTCAATTCTGTTCTAAAATTTGTTCTTGTATTATTCCATTGATAACATCTTATTTTCCAGTCTCTTATATTCATTCCACTTGGATCTTGGGGCTTTTAGATTAATCCTCTTTGTCTTTTATGTTTTCTCATGTTTTCTTTCTATTTGACTTTTGCTTTTAAGTTCTTCAGTAATTCCCCAAATCTTTCATTTCACCAATACACTAAACTTTTAATTATCATATTTTAATTTTACAGAATTTTCTGTTTTAACTATTCTCCTCACGATAAACAGTTGGGCTGTTTGCAGCTATTATGAATAAAACTGCTCTGAACATTTTTATGCAAGTCTTTTTAGGGTCATTTACCTTCCTATCTCTTGGGTAAATAATTGGGTGAATATCCAGGAACAGAATTGCTGGGACTTAGAGAATAGGTTTATGATCAATGTTATAGGAAATTTCCATAAAGTTTGCCAGTGTTGTTGTACCATTTTATACTGACACAGTAATATATGAAAGTATCAGTTGCTCCACATAGTCACCAACAGTTGATGTCATTAGTCTTTTTAATTCAATCATTTATGTGAGTATAAAATAGTATTTCTTGGTAGTTTAAACTGGCATTTCCCTAATTATTATTAATTTTAGCACTTTGCATGTGTTTATTGGTCATTTCTAAAATGTCTGTTCAAGTCCTTTGTCCATTTTACTCATTTGTCTTTTAATTATTGAGTTGTAGGATTCTTCATATTCTGGATAAAGTCATTTGTCAGATAAACATATTGAAAGAGTTTCCCCCGGTGTGTGGCTAGGTTATCCACTTCCTTTTTGCTTTCATATGTTACAAGCACATGTTTTTAATTTTTAATGATGTATTACTCAATATTTGTCCTTTATGGTTATTGCTTTATGTGGACTATCTCTAATAACTATTTAATATTACACTCCAAGTATCCCCCATTTATACTACTCAGAATTTATGATTCCCTTCATTTTGTTTCATTTTTTCTCTTCTCCAGTCTTAATCACTCTCTACCATGACATAAAATTTAGTCATTTATAAAATTTATTGTTTATTACTGAATATTAGCTGCTTATTATCCATTTCTCTCAGTAAAATGAAAATTCCTTAAAAACAGGCACATTATCTCTACGTTTACTGATGTATCAAAAAAAATGTCTGGAGTGGGTTTTCATGAAATGCTGGTTGAATGAATAAACAGATAAATAAATGAGTAGTGTATGTGTCTTGATTTGGTTTTCCCTAATGCTTTTATAAGAGTAAGTCTTCTTGGGTGAGCTATTTTTATTAGGTTCATACAGAGGTGGGCTGCATTCTTCTTTGAAGGAAGCAGGAATTATTATTATTTTTAAATGTTTATAACTGTGTATATAAGTAACTTAACTCCTAGTCCTTATAACTGAGATCCACATTCACAGTTAGAGGACATTTCCTCTCTTCTATCCTGATTATCTATTCCATCTTGTATAAACTGATTTTCTGAATGAGTCCTCATTTAGACCCACACATGTATTCCAAACTACATTCAGGGATGCTCCCACTTCTAGCCCACAAAATTTTTTTCCATTTTTTTTTCAAACCCATTATTGTTTTATTTCCTTAGTTTGTGCAACTTTCTTGAGAGAAAAAAAATAATAAAATCAATAATATTCATAACAAATTTAGCTAACATTCAAAAGCATTAATAGTGTCTAACATTCAAATAATCCTTACTGTGTGACTTGCTTGACTTACTATAGTTCTAAGTGATATATGTATATATACAGATATAGAGTAACATTTAATTTTCTCAGTGACACTATGAAATAGGTCATATACTGATTTCCATTTTAAATTGAGGTTACTGAGATAAAAATTTTAGGTAAATACACTTAAGTTCAAAAAGATTTTAAATGTTAGCGATGTGTTTCTAATTCAGATGTAATGGCTGAGGAGTCTATGTTCTTAAATGCCATGTAGAGAAATGTCATCTGCCTTTTTTATAGGGTACACATCTTTGAATGTTCCCTCTTTCAATGACCAAAACAGAACAAGAAAATTGATTTTATTCAAGCTATTGCAATAGGGAGAACACCCCAGATCCGAAGATGAGAGTATCTTGGCAGGATGATATTGCCTTGTACTTTTACAAAAAGCAGGAGACAAGTTATAGTTGGAATGATTTACTATAGGAATTGATCTTGCAATTAGGGGGATCTCAGTCAGTCAGAAAAACAGGAAATATTTATCTCTGTGTCTAATAATTTAGAGGGGCAAACAGTTCAGCTAATCATTCATGCGGCAATGGATAGCAAGTTGGAGGGTCTGTGTCTGACCTTGTTATGTTCGGCAAAAGGCTAAAGATCTGTGTTTAGCCTTGTCATAGGTAAATAAAGGTGTTACTAATGAGTCTTACAGGGGTCATGAAAAAGAGTGGACAATAGGTCTTAGTAAATCATATGAGGAAGGATGGTTCTTTGTGGTGAGCCATTTTCTAGGACGCAAAATTGTGTAGGGTGATTTATTAACCTTTGCTGTTTTTAAGGCCCAGGGGAAATTCAACATTTTCACCTCTTAGGGACTTTCCACACCTCTACTTAATGCTCATTGCATCAGACCAGTTTTCTTTATGCATTATGGTTTGAGGTTACAGTTGTCTCCTAATATTATTAAAACTTTCTGAGAGGAGATGGTGACAATTTTTTTCAAACTGTGCTAAAAATAAATATTAGATCCAATACCATAGAAGAGATACTTAGGACAATGAAAGTATTTCCATAGCACATATGTTACTTATTTCTATTCTTTTTTATAGCTTCCTTCTTTGGCTGTTTCCTTTTTATTTCCTAGAAATGTGTCATTATCACGGTTCATGTAGAAATTTTATAATCATAACAGTTATAAGAATTCCACTTTATTCTCTAACGAAAATTCTTTTATGCAGACATCTTTACTATCCTGCCAAACTTTATAGAATCAGCACTAGTACAAGTATTTCCAGATAATTAAATGGGAATTTTATTAGAATGAAATTTCTTTGAAGTATTACTGAAAAGTTTGTTATTTAATTTATTTTTCAAAAACACACAATGTACGTATAAGTTATGAAGTGAAAGACGGGTCTATATAAATTGGCTGAGACTATGTATTTGGTAATTATTGTGTAATATATTTTAAATATATTGAAGAAGGTATATTTATCATTGTTTTTTATTACTTAAAAGGAATGTTTATCTTCTTTATGGAATAGGTTATATATCAGAATTCACCACTTGCATACTTAACTCATTGTCTACAAACTGCCATGTGTGTGAATGGCCCTGTAGCCAAAGGAGAAAGGTCCGAGGAAGACTCAAAGATAATAATGATAGCCATGCAAGGAAGGCCTCACTGACCATTTTCCTCCCTAGAAATGAGCTAAGATGTTTGGATTTTGCTAAAACCAATAATCATGGTATTAATTTTTTCATCAAAAGTTTGGTTATGATCATTAATACAAACACAATTCCAGTTCAGCCTATATTTTATATTATTTATGTAATATAAGTGAACAATAGATGTGAGGCCTTTTATAATATTACTAACCAATAATTCCAACCTCAAAAGGAAGCTGTGTTGAGGGCAAAATAATAAGGCATTTACATAGTGAAACAATATAAGAAAAATGATATTATGTAAATACATCAATATGAAGCTTATATATATTTTCCCACTTTGGGGGAATGGGTTGTGGCAGATGACCAAAATTTATCTGAAAAAAATAAATGGATACCAATTAAAGTCACTATCAAGTATGAGCCTCAAATATTCAAAATGAATATAAACCAGAGAATGTGGGAGAATCACAATTATCATTGGCCTATTTAGTATTTGAATAGTGTTTCCACATTCAGTGGAGGACACTACAAAGAAGAGTGAACTCTTTCCATAGCAAACAGAAAAGAAGGGTAGTAGGAATTGTTTAAAGTATGGACTTTGGAGACAGACAAACATGGCTTCAGTTTGTTTTTCCTTGCTTGATCCCATTACTGTACATTCTCCCATGCTTTCACATCTTGAGTAATAACACTATCAGTTATATAAGCTTGAAATCTAGGGGACATTCTTGGGTCCTTCCTTAGGCCACCTGTTTGATATCTTAAGAATTCTGACAATATTAACTCAAAGCGTATTTAAAATCCATAACTTTCTTTCCACCATGACTACTACACAACTACTGCCACACACACACACACACACACACACACTCATACATATACACACATATTTGGAAGTAGATAAATACCCACAAATTTATTGAGTGCTTCCTATGCCAATCACTGTCTCTTTAAATTGAATAACGACTGCAAACAAATGAAGTGGCATTACTTTCCCCATTTACAAATGATGAAAATGATACTCAGAGAATTTACTGATATGGCTTATTATTACTTAGCTCATAAGGAATACTGCTAAGATTTGAACTTAGGCAATTCTACTCCAGTGTCACAGAGTTCCTAAGCATCAATCATGGAATGTTTCCTTCTACAGACCAGTCAGTTCACTATCAGCACATGCCTGTATAGAGAGAATAATCACAACGTTCTCTTTATTTCCCCCTCTATGCCACTCTATTCCAAACTCCTCACTGATGCAATACTGATAACTTAAAACTTACACAGTCGCTCCGTGGCATGTGGGATCTTCCCGGACTGGGGCACGAACCAGTGTCCCCTGCATCGGCAGGTCGATTCAACCACTGCGCCACCAGGGAAGCCCTATTAACATTATTTTGACTTACTCTTTGAGTTGTAAATTTATTATTATACGCCAAGACACATATTAATCAAACTGTCAAAAATTAAATACAAAGAAAACTTTGTATTTTAAAATATTAAAAAAACAAACAACCCAATCAAAAAATGACCTAAAAAGACATTTTTCCAAAGAAGACATACAGATGGCCAAGAGGCACATGAAAAGCTGCTCAACATCATTAATTATTAGAGAAATGCAAATCAAAACTACAGTGAGGTATCACCTCACACTGGTTAGAATGGGCATCATCAGAAAATCTACAAACAACAAATGCTGGAGAGGGTGTGAAGAAAAGGGAAGCCTCTTGCACTATTGGTGGGAATGTAAATTGATACAGCCACTATGGAGAACAGTACGGAAGTTCCTTGGAAAACTAAAAATAGAATTACCATATGACCCAACAATCCCAGTAATGGACATATACCCAGAAAAAAACATAATTCAAAAAGACATAGGCACCCCAATGTTCATTGCAGCACTATTTACAATAGCCAGGTCATGGAAGCAACCTAAATGCTCAATGAAAGATAAATGGATAAAGAAGATGCGGTACATATATACGTTGGAATGTTACTCAGCCATAAAAGTGAACAAAACTGGGTCATTTGTAGAGACATGGATGGACATAGAGACTGTCATACAGAGTGAAATAAGTCAGAAAGAGAAAAACAAATATCGTATATTAACACATATGTGTGGAATCTAGAAAAATGTACAGATGAACTGGTTTGCAAGGCAGAAATAGAGACACAGATGTAGAGAACAAATGTATGGACACCAAGGGGGGAAAGTGGTGGGGAGGGGGGCAGAGGTGTGATGAATTGGGAGATTGGGACTGATGTATAAACACTAATATGTATAAAATAGATAACTAATAAGAACCTGCGGTATTAAAAAATTAAATTAAATTAAACTAAAAACATAAAAATAAATGAAACTTATACAGGATAATGTCAGCTGCTTAGGTATATAAGTGGAGATTTTTGGACTGTCTGGTGTAGGGACATGAGTGTCTAACTATGCATAGAATGACAAATGCAAGCATTTCCAAGCTCTTAGGATTCTCAGTTAGTGTAGGTGGTGATATCGGCTGATATGCCTTTGTGCATAAGATGGATAAGCTATATAAGCCTGCACAATGGGAAAGACACTTCAGTGCCAGTGCAAAGACATTCAGGCTGATCTTTGGCATAGAGACAGCTTACAGCAAGCAAAAAAATAAAAATAAAAACAAGAAATAAAGCAATAAGAAACAGTAGCTAACCCTGGGGAGACTAACCATCTGATTTTCAGAATCTATATTACAAGATTCAAGTACCCAAACAAAATAAATCATCAAAAGTATACAAAGAAACAGGAAGTATGGCTCATTCAAATGAAAAAAAGAAATCAACAGAAACTGTCCATGAAAGCGACCTAAAGGCAGATATACTACACAATGTCTTTAAAAAATATATCTTAAAGATGCTCAAGAACTAAAGTAAGATATGGAGAAAGTCAAGGAAATGATGTGTGAAGAAAATGAAAACAAGAAAGATCTCAAATCAACAACGTAACTTTACAACTTAAGGAACTAGAAAAAGAACAAACTAAAACCCAGAGCTAGAAAAAGGAAGGAAATAATAAAGATTACAGCAGAGATAAATGAAACAGAGAGTAGAAAAGCAATAGAGAAAATCAATGAAATCAATGTTGTTTCTTCAAAAAGATCAACAAAATTGACAAGACTTTAGCTAGATGGATTAAGAAAAAAAGAGCAAGCATTCAAATTACTAAAATCAGGAATGAAAGTGAGGACATTACTACCAATTCTACAGAAATAAAAAGTGAATATAATTGTATATATCAACAAATAAGATAACCTAGATGAAATGAACAAATTCCTAGAAACACAGAAGTTTACCAAGACTAAATCACAAAACAGAAAATATTGGGCTTCCCTGCTGGCACAGTGGTTGAGGGTCTGCCTGCCGATTCGGGGGACGCGGGTTCGTGCCCTGGTCCTGGAACCGATCCCACATGCCGCGGAGCGGCTGGGCCCATGAGCCATGGCCACTGAGCCTGCATGTCCAGAGCCTGTGCTCCGCAACGGGAGAGGCTACAACAGTGAGAGGCCCGCGTACCGCAAAACAAACAAACAAACAATAAAACAGAAAATATTAATAGACATAGAACTAATAAAGAGTTCAAATGAGTAATCAAAAACTTACCAAACAATAAAAGTCCAAGACCAGATAGCTTCACTGGTGAATTCTATGACACATTTAATGACTAACACCAATCTTTCACAAACATTTCCAAAAAAATTGAAAAGGAAGGAACTCTTCCTAACTTATTCTATGAGGCCAACTTTCCCCTGGGAAACTAAAGACCAATATCCCTTATGAACACTGATGTAAAAATCCTCAACAAAATAGTAGCAAATAGAATTCAGCAGCATATTAAAAGAATTTTACACTATGACCAAGTGGGATTTATTATTGTTGTGCAAGGATAGTTCAACACATAAAAACTGATGCGCACAAAATGCTACATAAACAGAATGAAGGGAAAAAACTACACGGTCATCTCAACTGATGTAGAAAAATCATGTGACAAAATTCAACACCCTTTCAAGATAAAAACATTCAACAAACTAGTAATAGAAGAAAACTACCTCAACATAACAGAAATCGTATATGAAAAACACACAGTGAATATCAGAGTTAACGGTGAAGGACTAAAAGCATTTCCTCAAAGATCAGTAACAAGGAAAAACCATATCTATTCAACTACTGAAAGTTCCATCTAGAACAATTAAGCAAGATAAAGAAATAAAATACATTCAAATTGTAAAGCAATAAATAAAGCTACCTTTTTTGCAGATGATATGATCTTATATGTAGAAAACCCTAAAGATTCCACACACACACACACAAAAAACCTGTTAGAACCACTAAATGAAGTCATCAAAGTAGCAGGATACAATGTCAACACACAAAAATGAGTTGCACTTCTATGCATGAGCAATCTGAAAAGAAAATTCAAAAAAATTTCATTCATAATACCATCAAAAAGAAGAAAATACTTAGGAATTACCTAAGGAGATGGAAGACATGTACAATGAAAGCTACAAAACACTACTGAAATAAATTAAAGATATAAATGAATGGAAATACATCTCATGTTCATGGATTTGAAGTCTTAATATTGTTAAAATGTCAATATTAAATGTCAATTTTTAAAATGCCAAAGCAATCTACAGAGTCAATGTAATCACTATCAAAACCACAATGACATTTTTTTGAAAAAACAGAAAAACTCATTCAAAAATTGATATGGAATCTCAAGGGCCCCAAATAGCTAAAACAATCTTGAAAATGAAGAACAAAATGGGAGGACTGACACTTCCTGATTTCAAAACTTAGTACAAAGTTACAGTAATTAAAATAGTATGGTATTGGTGTAAAGACAGACACATAGACTAATGGTATAAACAAGACAGTCCAGAAATGAACCCTCATGTATATGGTCAAATGACTTTTGACAAGACCATTCAATGGGAAAAGTAGTCTTTTCAACAAATGGTGCACAAAAACTGGATCCACATGCAAAGTAATGACTTTGGAGCCTTAGCTGACACCATGTACAAAACTTAATTCAAAACACATCAAGAACCTAAATGTAAGAACTAAAGCAATAAAAGTCTTAGAAGACAACATAGGACAAAATCTTCATGCTATTGAATTTGCCAACAATTTCTTGGATACGACACCAAAGGCACAGTTAACAAAAACAAAAACAAAAAGACAAACTGGACTTTATAAAACTTTTTAAAATTTGTGGATTAAAAGATACCATCAGCAGAGTAAATAAGCAACCTATAGAATAGAAGAAATTATTTTCAAATCATATATCTGATAAGGATTATATATCTGATAAGGATTAATATCTAGAATATATAGGGAACTCCTAAAACTCACTAACAACAACAACAACAAACATGATTCAAAAATGTGCAAGAGGGACTTCCCTGGTGGTGCAGTGGTTAAGAATCCACCTGCCAATGAAGGGGACACAGATTTGAGCCCTGGTCCGGGAAGATCCCACATGCCATGGAGCAACTAAGCCCATGTGCCACAACTACTGAGCCTGCACTCTAAAGCCTGCGAGCCACAACTACTAAGCCTGTATGCCACAACTACTGAAGCCCATGTGCCTAGAGCATCTGTTCTGCAACAAGAGTAGCCACCGCAATGAGAAGCCTGCACAATACAATGAAGAGTAGCCCGTGCTTGCCGCAACTAGAGAAAGCCCGCATGCAGCAACGAAGACCCAAAGCAGCCAAAAAATTAATTAAATAAATTAATTTTTTAAAATGTGCAAGAAACTTGAATAAGTATTTCTCCAAAGAAGATATATGCATGGCCTATTACACATGAAAAGATGCTGAAAATCACTAATCATTAGGGATATGCAAATCAAAACTACAAGGAGATACTAAGTCACACTATCAAAAACAAAAAGAAAACATAACAAGCATTGGGAAGAATGTGGAGAAATTGAAATCATTGTACATTGCTGTGGAAATGAAAAATGGTAGACCTGCTGAGGAAACAGTAGGGTGGTTTCTCAAAAAATTAAAAATAGAATTACCATATGATCCAGCAATCCCTCTTCTGGGTTTATACCCAAGTAGGGTCTCAAAGAGACATTTGTACACACATGTTCATAGCATCAGTTTTTCACAATAGTTAAAATGTGGAAGCAACACAAGTACCCATGGAAGGATGAATGGACAAGCAAAATGTGGCATATACATACAATAGAATATTATGCAACCTTAAAAAGGAGGGAAGTTCGGACATAGGTGACAACGTGGAAAAATCTTGAGGACATTATGCTAAGTGAAATAAGCCAGTCACATAAAGACAAATATAGTATGATTTCACCTATATGTCATAACTAGAGTAGGCAAAATCATGAAAACAGAGACTATAATGATGGGTTCCAAGGGTGGGGGAATGCAGAATTATTGTTTAACAGATAGAGTTTCATTTTTCAAGATGAAAATAATTATGGGGATGGATTTGGATGGTCACACAACAATGAGAATGTCCTTAATGCTACTGAAGTGTACACCTAAAAATGGTAAATTTTATTTTATGTGTATTTTACTAAAATTTTTGAAAAGCAATACCATTTTCACTTTAAAAATATCATACCTGAGATACTGTTTGAATCAGAATTTCCCATGAAGAGAACAAAAAAGGTGGGAAATTAATGACAAGCAAGAAAAAAGTTCTTAAGAGTCTGCTTTCATTATGATTGTGTTGTATTACCTAAAAGGGTAAACTGCTTAGAAAATTCATTTATGAAACAATGAGACATCCAGGAAACACTGGGAAATGTTTTGGGATTGGCTGGTACCAGGCTTTTGCACCAAATAAAGTGGCCAACACATAACCAGTATCTAATAATAGTCAGAGAGTAAAGGGGTAAAACAAAACAAAACAGAGTTATCCATGTTATCTCCATTTCTCTTAAATTCATAGATTAGAAGATTTTAAAGGCTATAAAATATTTCTAATGACACATTAAAAGGTGTCACAATATTCCTCCTGTAAAGTAGTCAACATTCATCAGTTTCTCGACAACTGGATTACTCTCACCAGCAGGTTATATGACATAATTCTATCTGTTAACGGGTTTGGCCTCATCCTAGTCTACTTGGGGTAGTGTCCAGCCAGCATTCTCTTTTAAGAACTCAGTAGGCTGAGCAATTATTCATCCACATCAGTCAAACTGCCCTTCCCCAGGGCAACATATCAGCACAGAGTGAGTGCTTCCTAGTAGGAAAAACCTGAGTATTGCTTGAGGCAGAGTTCTGAAATCCACCCCTGAACCAAGATAGACTCACCTTATCAAATTCATAGATTTGGCCTCAAATTGTTCGTGCTTCCTTAAGCTTTTTTTCCTTTACTGTCTATTTTTCTTTTCTGGGAAATAAAACAAAACCTTGACCTATCACTATTACTCCAACAACTCTTTGAACTATTTGGGAGATAAAATTGCATTCATAAAACTCATTTATTATACTTTCCTTTATCAATTGAATTATTCTCCCTCTTTTATGTGAAAATTAGAAACAAATCAGTTGACTTACAGGAGAGATTTGACTTCCATAAACTTTATTTTAATTGAGTATCTGCATGGATTTGTGGCTTAGAACAAGATAACTTATTTTCAATTAACTGTCATCTTTACATAAAAAATTAAGCTAAACTGTCACAGTTTGGCAAAAAGGAGTCTCTTCAAGCTGACTCCTTTTGACCAACTTCTGATGTCTTTCAAACTGATAGTTGTTTCTCAAAAGAAAGATTCAAAACAACAAGATGAAGCTTTGTTTATTAAAGTGAAAATGCTATTAGATACCAATATTTGTGCCCTATGAGGTTTCAGTATGTTGCTATATGTAAGCATATGGGATAAAGCAGCATAACACATGCATTGTTATCATTTTGAAATATAAAGTAAAAATGTGTTAAAAATCTTTCCATTTTTGCAAAAACTTTAAGCTTACTTTAACTTTATGTTTATTATTAATTTAAATCTCTCTTCTTTTTAAACCAAATTAATCATGTTACCCTGTATACTATTAGTTTGCTATAAAGAAGTAACCCACTGGGTGACTTAAGTAATAAAAATTATTGTCTCAAAGTTATGGAATCTAGAAGTCCAAGATCAATGTATAGGCAGGGTTGGTTCCTTCTGAGGGTTGTGAGGGAAGGATCTGTTCCGGGTGTTTCTCCTTGATTGGTAAATGGCGATCATCTCCCTACTGTTTCTTCATGCCATCTTTCCTCTAGGTATTTCTCTTTGTTAAAATTTCCCCTTTTTATAAGGACACCAGTTATATTGGATTGGAGCCTACCCTAATGACCTCATTTTACCTCTCTAAAGACCTATCTCCAAATAAGATCACATTCTGAGACACTGGAAGATAAGACTTTAACATATAAATTTGGGGGGAGGACACAATTCAATCCATAACACTGACATACCAAAAATTGTGTTTAAATCACATGGTTGCCACAAAGATTAGAGGTAAATAATATTCTTCTCTTTGATCTTTGCCTTAACATTCTGAAACTGACTCAGAAGAGTAAAAGTCAGTCGATTACTATTTTTAGCTTTACTAGAAAACGAATAATATTTCCCTTATAGACATAAATAATACTATTAATTATGGTTAATATTTAGAGAATGTGGCCAAGCTTTCTCATTTAAAATCTCACTTTATGCTCAGAATCGCCTTATGAGCAGGTACAATTCATTTAATTGTTCTTATTTTAATGAAGAGGAAACAGGTAAATAATTGAATTCCACACAGCTCTATGGACAAATGCAAGATGTGAATCACAGTGTGACTAGAATATCTGCTCTTATATATATTACATTCCCTCCCATTGAGTAAACCAGTGTGCATAGAAAGTTCTCCAAGCTCAAGGGATAAGAGAATGTTCAAGGCTATAGATATATTTTGCCAGTTTGACATATGGAAGGGTAGTATTATTTGCTTATTCGGCTAGACTGTATATTTCACTCAATCTTTACATCATACGAAGTTCCATGATGTTCACTTCTGGGGAATATCCATCATGGTTTTTTGTTTTCTTGGGTGTTTTGTAATTTAGCTGGGTTTTTAATCTAGTGAGGTTTTCTCTAATTTTATATATGGTAGCCCTTGGCATTTACTTTAGTCAGTACTCCTGGCTGCTACCAAACTTGGAACTATTTAATATCATTTCCTCAGTATGAACTTTCTTGACCATGTTGTAAATACCCAAATAAACAATTTTCCTTTTCAGCTACTTTTGCTAGCTAAGGGGATTTCTGTCAACATTTTCATGGAGGCTGTAGATGTTCTGAGGTTCAGCATTAAAACCCAGTATTCTTCATTATCACAATTAGTAAATGGCTTAAGTGTGACTATAGCTTGAAGGTTAGGTTGCAAATTTGGGGTTCAGCTTTTTTTCTTTGCCTCAGGGGATTTTTGTTATTCTCCTGCAAGCACAGTGTTGCATTAACAAATGTTTGCTACATTTTCCCAGCATTTATAGGCATTTTTTTATCAGGAATTTTTTTCAGAGCATCTGTCTTGGCATATTAGTAGAAAAGGAAGTCCAGGTTCTCTCTACTTTCTGTAAATATGATAAACAAAGAACTTTGAGCTTTTAAGTTCCTATAAAAGAACACATAGCTCTGAAAAGAGAAAAGGGTACAAAAATCAAAAAGCTTGAGAATAAGGTAAATTCTGAAGGTTGGCCACAAATTTTATAAATCAATAAAGAGGTAACCAAAAATTGTTCACTGAAGTGATAAAATGTTTGTGTCACTTGTACCAAATATAGGTTTTTAGCCAATAAAAATAATATTCCTCTTAAATGTGATGCCATTTGTATCCTCTGAAATCACTATAATTGTTTTACTTCCATTATATTGGGTTGGCCCAGAAGTTCATTCGGGTTTTTCCATAAAAACCCGAACGAACTTCTGGGCCAACCTAACATAAAGCCGAGTTTTATCATAAAGTAAGAAAAAGTAAAAACTTCACATCACTTTTATACAATTGTTTTTGTATATGTTACATAAAATGGAGATACTATACAAAGAAACAACTATTTTAAAACCAAGAATTTTTGTTCAAGTATAAATATAAATTAAAATGATTAGTGAATCATTGGGGAATCTGATCAAGATTGTTTAAAGTAAGATATACATTAATAATTATTGAAATGCTACAACTATTCCACCGTACACTGTCAAATACCTTCTCCAGATACACACTGCTTATATAAGCACAGGATTAAGTTATCATTCTGTTATGTTTATGCCAAATTGTCCAAAATTCTTCACTTGGGTTGTTTAGTCTGTGCTGAGCTGGTACATCATATTCTCATTAAAAAATCTATACTATTCATCTATTTCATCTCATAGGGAATTTTCCTGAGCTATTGGAGCTTTAAACATCTTGCATCTAATGGTGATTATAATTTGTCATTCCAACTTTAAAAAGATATAAGTGGAAAAATATTGAAAAATATATGTATTTATTTATCTCATCTATTTGACTATATATGTCCTAAAGATCAGTATGAGTAATTCATTTCTTAATATTAATGATTTTGATTGACTAAAAGAAGTTCTAAATTTTATGAAATGCTCTAGTTCATAGAAAAGTTGGAAAGCTTATAAAGTACAATCTGATAGCAAATTTGCCAAACATTGTATTACACTATAAATTCATTTATAATACATCAACTGTCACCTTTACCTGCTTTATATATATATTCATTTACTTGTCTTCATCCACAAGAATATAAACTCCAAGAGACCAGTGATAATTTTTTTTTTTTTTTTTTTACTCATATAGGCTACAGTTACTGATTTTGTCCAGTCAGCATTCCTTTATCCTTACTTATATTAACTGTTCCTGATACTCATTTGGGGAACCACAACTCACCAACTCTCAACCCGTGCTTTTTTCATGAACAGCTCTAATTCCTGGTTCAACTTGAAGTTTGTACACTAGGACTGGGCATGTGGATACATTTCACTAGCTTGCCACAAGGACTATTTCTGAAGATGAATTCTGGCTCAAGTTGGGCAAATCAGAGCAATTGAGTCTCAGTTTGGTACTTGGTTGAAATTAATGGGTAAACATCCTTCCTCTTCTGGATTAAAATTGTGAACGTATGACATAGAAAATTCTTCAGCCATTGTGTCAACATAGCTGAAGAACCTCTTTCAAATGGAGAAAACAGACAAATAAGGTAGAAAAAGGGTAATATTTTATGACACTAAGATATCCCATGCATTAAAAGTAACCTAAAAATGCCAAAATAATTGAAAAATATGCAAAAAAGGAAATTAAAGTTATACATATATACACACACGTAGGACTTTTAACTTTGATCACTAAATAAATACATTATTTGCATATTTAAAGAATTTATATTTTTCCTTTTAAAATAAGCAAATATATTTCTACATATATTTCCACCTTTGTATAGAGATATAAAGATAGATGAATCCAGAGGGAGAGAGAGCTCCCAATGCTGGCAGAGGTAGAGGAACAACACCTCCAGTCCAGTCAAATAAGGAAATAATACAACCCTTTCATACATCAAATTGTCTAACTGCATTTATAGTCCTTACAATTTGCCTTTGATCCTGGAGCACTCTCTATGAACAATGGTTTATTCAATGGGAGGGAATGTAGTATATATAAGAGCAGAGATTCTAGTCAAACTGCCTATTTGCATCCTGCATTAGTCTGTAGAGTTGTGTAACATCCATTTACCTATTTGATCATCCTGTGTTTAGTTTCCTCCTCATTAAAATAGGGATAACTGTACCTGCTCATAATGCTGTTGTGACTATTGTAAAAAGGCTTAGCCACATTCTCCAAATATTAACCATAATTAATAGTATTCATTTTCATATATGTAAGAGAAAATATTATGAATTTAAACCTCCATAAATAAAGGACAGGTATATAAAAATATAGTAGTATTTTATGTATTTTTTCAAACTGATAGTTAAATTCACAAAATAATAACAGACTAAAATTTATGATTAAAATTATAGGTTAAACTTGAGGTAAATTTTTGTATAGCCATTGTGGGTGTTCTGTAAACGTAAATGAAAACATAAATTTACTTCCTAGGCATAAACATATGGACAAAAGTAAATAAGTAAGAATATTTTGCAGCATTTTGGATGTTTTGGTTTTTTTAGGTTTTTTTTTCTACTCAATATTCTGAAGTTTCAGTAACTGCATAAAGGGTAAGAGCACAGGCTCTGGAGTCCAGACTCTGGAGCTCAGACTCTGAATCTGGCTCTGTCACACTAGCTGAGTCACCTGAGCAATTTCTTTAGCACAGCTTGGCCCAATCTACTTACCCATAAAACAGGGATACTAGTAGTAGCTACCGCATACGAGTATGATTGGAATTACCTCAGTTAATATGTAAAAAGAATTCATACCAATGCTTGGCATGGATTAAATGACATGAAAGTTAAATAAAATAAAAGGGTAAAGCCCTTTATAGAAATAAATAGGAATTATAAAACATGCCTATTCTTTTTTTCTTTAAATGTGTTCTTCAAGGTAACTGCACATATGTTCTTGATAATATATAATGCATTTGTATGAAATATACCTTTTAATTTATTTTTTACTAATGCCAAGAATAGTTTCTTCTAGGAAAAAGAAGAAAAGCCTAAATTTGAGACAAAACCAAACTTCATAGAAAATTTACAAATGAGGATACAAAGGTATAAATAAAGACACTTTACAAACACCATTACGTCCACAGACAGACATGATGTTTTTTAAGAGTATTTTTTCTATATAAAATTTTCACAGTTATTAGCATTAATAAACGAAACAAAGTATAAATCATTTTTAAAGCTCTAGTGTGCTGTTTTATATTGTCATGTAACCTTCTGACCCATTTAAAATGAACATGTAGGGAATCCATTTTAATAGCTTCTTCCTGTAGGCTTGAGGGAGTCTATAGCTAGCACAAGTCCTAAACCAAAAATGTCACTGGGTATTTCCACTCATTTAAAGATTTCTATGCCAGAAAGTTTTGTGTTGAGTTGGCATCTCCTAGGAATACAAGTGAATAAACAACAGAGAAAGAGGAAAGACAAGAGAAATATTTGTTCAACACTCTGCATGTTGTAACAACGCACAACATCATTTATGATATGTAACCTCAGCCAAAAATGACATGATGTTATAAATCACTAATTTCTCAGTTTTGGAAAGGAAGTTGGAAATATGGGATAAGGTCATATTCAGTTCTCAGTATTGAGAATGAAAGTATTGGACTTGGAAAATAATTCTTCTTATATGGTTTGCTTTATGAAGGGAATGTTTTAGTTCATTCACACTCCTAAAGAAAGTGATTTAACTATGTATTTAAACAAGTCTGTTAATAATACCATCTTTATGTTTACAAAAGCATATTTGGGCCTGAAAAGATTCTGTCTCTCCCTTTTCCTTTTTAGAAATGCAACTTAGACACAGAATTTTGGTTGAGATAATCACAAATGTTACTTTAAAATAATAAACAAATGAAAAAAATGATCCTTTCTTCTCTTAATATAGTTAATGTTACAGATATCCTTCTCTTCTAGAGTGCACTTAAATAAAACTTTATTATTTCTCAGGCTTACATAGCCATAATGATTTCTCTAGTAGTATCTCAGAGAAATCTTCTGGCTTAGGAAGAATCCCACAGCTAGAAAGAGGTAATTCTCTCTGGCCAAGTGTATGTTTTCTTGTTTGAGAATAACAGACCTATTTTGCTGGTATCCTTTCTTCTATCATAACATCTCTACTTTGGTAGAGCGACTACTGTTTAGGGACTTGAAAAAAATCACCTGGAACATTTAAATTAAGATGAGGATACTTGGGCTTCCCTGGTGGCGCAGTGGTTGAGAGTCCGCCTGCAGATGCAGGGGACGTGGGTTCGTGCCCCGGTCTGGGAGGATCCCACGTGCCGCGGAGCGGCTGGGCCCGTGAGCCATGGCCGCTGAGCCTGCGTGTCCGGGGCCTGTGCTCCGCAACGGGAGAGGCCACAACAGTGAGAGGCCCGTGTACCGCAAAAAAAAAAACCATGAGGATACTTTGTTACTTTTCAACTGTTGATTGCCAGAGAGAGACAAAATTTAAATTTCATCTTCTGATAACACAATATCAAATAAAAATCACTATTTTAGTATAGAAATATAAAATTGTTAGAATGGATTATGTACTAAATCTTGCATAAACCAAAACTAAATAAGTGGTCAATAATGTTTATCTGCACTTTCCTCAAAATGCAAACCTAATTACTTGAATATTTTTGACATGCTGACAACTGTTAACCCCATGTGAGACACTGCCTCAAATGAACTTCATTAACAAATTAAAATAAGCAAACTTGCCTTGCAATTATTCTTCCTTCTGCCTTGCCACTATATCACTAAGTCAGGGGTTCACTAACATTTTTTAATCTGTCAGTTTATATTGTCTTCAAATTTTAGAAAATTGTGACCAGTATTTCACCAAATATTTCCTATGATTACCCTTTTTTTTTGAGGACTACAATTACATATGTTACACATACTACATATATTAGGCTGTTGGAGATTATTTCATCTCAAACTTCTTGGTGCTCTGCTCTTATTTATTTATTTTTTTTGTGGTTTTTGTTTGTGGTTTTTGTTTGCAGTACGCGGGCCTCTCACTGCTGTGGCCTCTCCCGCTGCGGAGCACAGGCCCCGGACGCGCAGGCCCAGCGGCCACGGCTCATGGGCCCAGCCGCTCCGCAGCACATGGGATCCTCCCGGACCGGGGCACGAACCCGTGTCCCCTGCATCGGCAGGCGGACTCTCAACCACTGCGCCACCAGGGAAGCCCCTTATTTATTTTTTGAATGTGTTTCATTCTGGATGGTTTCTATTGTCATATCAACAAATCCAGTGTTGAGAATATAGTATTTCCTATAACAGCTTACTCAAGTATAATGAGTGCTTAAGAAATCACCCATACTTAAAATCTTGGGAGTTTACACTGCATAAATAATTTAATTTTAATATTTATATTTTTGCTTGTCAAAATAATTGTTGACATGTATATAGAAATATTTATTGAATAATCCTAGGAATTCATTTCAACAATAATTGGAAAACACTGAATGATTATTATTTAGTGACTTCTATGCCAGTTATTGTCCTGTAATCACAGCAAACCTTGAGGGTAAGTACTATTCTCATTTAACAGGAAAACAGGTTATCAGGATTAGGGCAAATAAATTACCACAGTGCTGGTAAACTATAGAGCTAAAGATAGACTCTAATTCACTTGACCCCAAAGTCCATGGTCTTTTCCCCATGACTTGGAGAAACTGCTCTTCTAAGGGAACAAATAAACATTTTCTGGGGATGGGAGGCAGAGCACTGGACTTTGAGAACTTACATCAAATACTATATTGTAAAATGAATTAATATTTAAGAAATTAAGGAGTATATATTTTGCAGCATAAATTCTAGAAATTAAAGCTTGACAAACTTAGCTCAGCTGTTGAGGCATGAAATAAAATAAGGTTAAAAAATGCTGTGTTAAAAATTCCAGGAATTTCCCTGGTGGTCCAGTGGTTAAGACTCCATGCTTCCAACACAGGAGGTTTGGGTTCGATCCCTGGTCAGGGACCTAAGATTCCACATGCTGTGCAGCGCAGCCAAAAATTAAAAATTAAAAAAAAATCCAAATTACTGTAAAAACGTGATTCCCCCCCCAATAAAAATGACGGCCCCCAGTCTAGTAATTCTAAAATGAAGAAATTTAAAAAAGATCTAATTTTACATTCCGTATTTCGTATCAGTAGATACTGTTATATCTATATCTACATTAGTGGCAAAGAATGAGTCAGTATTTTTGAAAAAAAAAAATCGGTTTACATTAGCATTCCCTGCCTCTGAAACACCCAGATAACTATTCAGTTAACTGAGAACTAATCATTCAAAATACTTAGATGTGTTGGTGTCGTGGAAATATGTCATTAGGTAATAGATTGGCATTTTCTATCAGAATTGCAGCTGTTGAGATTAGAAAATCTGGGCAAACATCTTCTTGTTTCCAACTTTTGAGACAACAACTAACTGTGTAATTTTAAGTATACCTCACAGAAAAAAAGGGAATGATAGTATGGAACAAATGTATCACCAGCAGACATATTTCTTACAATAATTATTTGCAGACCTTGGGTTACTTGTCTATTGAAAGAACATTTTTCTTTACCTTTTTTCTTAAATGACAAGTTTCATGTTTTATAATCCTTGTCATAACCACTACAAACAAAAGCTGATTCTTTAACAAGAGTACAGGGAATACATTCAAATAGGAAGTTCTTTCATATTCATTATTTCACACAATTTTACACAGTTAAAATATTTAGACCCATCAGTGTGTATTATTCATTGAGGATTTTGTGACATGCATCACAGAAGTGGGAAGAAAACCAGATATTTTTTTCAGGATTACACATTCCTCCTCTTAATAATAAATTGTTAAAAAAGAAGAAAACCCCACAATTATTCTCTTATTTTCTCCAGGCCTTTTTTTCTAATATTCTTCATTTGTTTTCTTGTTTTGAATCAGTCAGAAAGTTAGAAAAAGTTCTGAAAAAAGTAAGAAACCATTTTTCTCTGGCTTCCTTTTGCTTGAAATTGGTGACAAATGTATTATATAAAATGATGTGTTATCTTAACCTAAATGAAATGTTTGAGTACAAGCTGTGAATGAAAGCTTTAGTAGAAGATCTTGCTGGGATTTCATTAACTCACCTACATTAGATTTGTAAAATATTGGAACTTATTTTTTTTACAGTTTTAACAATTTTAGGACTTCATATAAATCCAAAAAGATACAATAAAAATTATATATTATGGATGCTTTTGCGTCTGGCTTTTTGTTGTTCAGCATAAGCCATGTTATTGTGTGTATGAGTAATTAGTTGTTAAGGGCATTTGCAGACAAATCTTTTTGTGGAATATGTTACCTTTTAGGTAACTATATAAAAGTGGAATTGTTAGGTCATATGGTAATGGTACATTTGTCTTTATTAGGAATTACCAAACTCCTTCCAGAGTGGTTGTAACATCTTACAATACCACCAGCAACATGAGCCTACTCGTTCCCCATTTTTGCCAAAACTTGGTAGCCTGTTTACCATTTGCATATGAGTGGATGTATTTTTGTAGTCTGAGTTTGCAATTCTCTGAAAACTAATGCTATTGAGCATCTTTTATGTGTTTATGGGCCATTCATATCTTCTTTGGTGAAATTTCTGTTCAAATCCTTTCCAGACTTTAACATTGTACTGTTTATCTGATTATTGAATTGTGAGTTCTTTTTTCCCCCAGTTTTGTTGAAATATAATTGCCATATTACGCTGAGTAAGTTTAAGGTGTACAGTGTGATGATTTGATAATACATATCTATTGTGAACAGACTATCAGAATCAGGTTAGTTAATACGTTCATTGATTTAAAATTAGGCTTTCTAATGTGTATTAGGGAAATATATTCACTTTCCTTAGAACATGAGTACCCTATTTTTGATTCCTAACATCAAGAAATGTTTGGAGATGGAGAAAATGTGGAATTGCCTATCAGAAGGATGAAACACTTGAGATGGTACCTGGTTCAGTGATTGCTCCTTTTCTAAGATTGGTCTTAATCCATGTTATTGGGCTGTAAGCTTTTCCTGTGCTAACAGCATTCTAGCTCCAAGCATTCTAAGCCCAACATGAAGCATAATCTGACCCAAGTTGAGCCAATCACATTAGTCATATCTTCCTGACTACCCCTGTATGAGTCATAGCTGTGCACATGAATCAAATTAAGCCATCTAGAAATCTTTACTAGATTTCCCAACCCATAGCAAAGAGCAGGCGGATCCTCCTCTGGTAGTACTAGCCTTGATAGAAGAGTTTTAGAAGCTATCAGTGACTATAGTTCATGTGGAGAAAAGAGTGAAGAGTACAGAGTTCACTGGCAAAGAACAGAAAGGATGAGATGGAGAGATGATCCATGGTAATTTTCCAGAACTAAGGGCAGTTAACTCTAAATGGTTATTAACCCTGGAATATCTTCTATGGCAAGTGAAACTACCATTATTTTACATTCAGTGGGGAAAACAGAATAAATATTCACTGTTTTTTATAAATTTAAAATTTGATTTAGTTGTGCCATATTCTTTTTTTTTTTTTTTTTTTTTTTTTGCGGTACGCAGGCCTCTCACTCTTGCGGCTTCTCCCGTTGCGGAGCACAGGCTCCGGACGCGCAGGCTCAGCGGCCATGGCTCACGGGCCCAGCCGCTCCGCGGCATGTGGGATCTTCCCAGACCAGGGCATGAACCTGGTGGTCCAGTGGTTAAGACTCCTGCATCGGCAGGCGGACTCTCAACCACTGCGCCACCAGGGAAGTCCGTGCCATATTCTTATTTTGAGAGATTTGATGATCTGAGGATTATCATGCCTCCGTTATCTTTAGTTACACATAAATATTATGTTCATAATCTTTACCAATGCCAAATGCTAAAAAATATTGAATTATCCTTTATAATTCAATGAATTAAAAGGTGAACTTGCATGAAAATACATATGTATTGTCCCATAAAGTTGAACCTATCATACTAGGAAACAAAAACAACTTAAGAACTTTACATAAGTTCAAAAAATTAATTAATTGTGATTAACTGTCTTCTCTTCTGGCTAAATTACTTCCTGGAGAGGATATATTATTTAACAATAAAATATTCAAAAGTAAACCAAAATTATAGTTAAATATGGCCTGTTTTTCCCAGATAATTACATTGTATTGAAAACTTACTGCTAACACATTCTGAAAAAAAAAAAAAAAAAACTGACACTGATTAAAGATATACAGGAAGTTATAAAGTTAGGATAATAGATATTGGTAGGATAGAGAAGTTCATTGTGCACAAATACTGACAATTGTTTCCATTCTTTTGCATTTTAGATCAGTCTATGCTATATTTAGTAGTGACATTTAATGCTTGGATTGACAATATTTTTTCTGGCTGTGCATTTCTGCCCGAAGTAGGATAAGGAAACAAGAACACTCATCCTCTCAACACTCAACACTCTCATCCTATTCAGACAATTCCCCTGAAGTTTTATTTATACTGGAATGATTTCAAAACTGCTCTCAACATTTTAAGGATTATCTTGTTCCAGTACAACTTACGGATCTAAATTCCCTTTTCTAATTTTTTTTACTCTCTACAAGGTCTGTTCTACAGTCCTTTCTTTCTCTTTGGGGATTTCTTTAATACTGATGATATAGTTTTATTTTATTCTACTCTAATTGATAAATAAGCTCCATTTATCTAGGGACACAGCAAGTGGGTGGTATTATGTAAAAGTGCTTTCTTCCACTCATAGGGTAATAGGGGCTGGGTGTCCAGTTCCAGAAAAAGATAGACTGGTAAACATATTCCTCAAACACTAAAATATTACATAGGAATGAAAGTGTGTGCGTGTGTGTGTGTGTGTGTGTGTGTGAGAGAGAGAGAGAGAGAGAGAGAGAGAGAGAGAGAGAATGAGAAGAGAGAGGAATACAGGGCTGTTTTTTGTTTGTTTGTTTTTTTGCGGTACGCGGGCCTCTCACTGTTGTGGCCTCTCCCGTTGTGGAGCACAGGCTCCGGACGCGCAGGCTCAGCGGCCATGGCTCATGGGCCCAGCCGCTCCGCGGCATGTGGGATCTTCCCGGACTGGGTCACGAACCCGTGTCCCCTGCGTCGGCAGGCGGACTCTCAACCACTGCGCCACCAGGGAAGCCCATGGGGTTTTTAGTTGATTGTAATTATGGTCATAATTAAATTCTCCAAGTTTCTATTTTCCATAAACTATATTAGTGTACTATGGATGGTAGACATTAAAGAGATCACAAATATTCCACCTGCCTCTTCTTCCAGATACTCTGGCTTATATTGCATTTTGTCCTCCCACCTGAATTTAGTGGTGGCCATGTGATATGTTTTGGCTAGTGAAATAGGACAGGAGGGGGTGTGTGTCACTCCTAGGTAGACATTTGAAGAGCCAGTGAGTGCCCTCCCCTACTCCTGTCCCTCTACTGTAACAACTCACAATAGCAGATAATGGCAGTACCAGCCTGGTTTCCATGGTGAGGATGATGATGACAATAGGTAGCTTGCACAGATAACTCAAAATAGACACTGAGTATGAACAAAACATAAACCATGATTCTTGCCACTGATATTTGGGAGCTGTCTGTTACTTCAAAATAAGCTAGATTTTCCTGCTAGATATAACCAAACTTGAATGACACTCAATTACCTGTAGTATTTAATAGGAAATGTTTTTATTCATAATTAATATACATATTCTGGGTAATATAATTTTATAAATCTTTATTATCTTGTAGTTTCAAATTCATGATGCAATGTTTAGTAAATTAATGAATAACTTTTACCTGATAGAGAATAATTTGGAGTAACTTTTAAGAATAAAGGCACTGGGACTTCCCGGGTGGCACAGTGGTTAAGAATCCGCCTGCCATGCAGGGGACATGGGTTCGATCCCTGGTTCAGGAAGATCCCACATGCCACGAAGAAACTGGGCCGTGCACCACAACTGCTGAGCCTGTGCTCTGGAGCCCACAGGCCACAACTACTGAGCCCGTGTGCTACAACTACTGAAGCCCACGTACCCCTACTGGCCACAATTACTGAGCCCATGTGCCACAACTACTGAAGCCTGCACGCCTGGAGCCTATGCTCTGCAGCGGGAGAGGCCACCGCAATGAGAAGCACGCGCACTGCAATGAAGAGTAGCCCCTGCCCGCCACAGCTAGGGAAAGCCCACGTACAGCAACGAACACCCAAAGCAGTCAAATAAATAAATAAATATAGCATAAAGGCACAGAAAAGGCTATGTTACCCTGACATTCAGAATCGTAACCTCTTTAATTATGGATATATGTTATTTTGTTCATCTTCTTTATGTTTTTAATTCCTGAATTACATTCAATTTTTGCTTTAATCATTAAAATTGTTCTGCAATTATTACTTAAAATTTTCCCTTTCATTCTATTTTATTTTTTGTGAGAATCTTATCAAATACACATTAAAATGTTTTGTTACTTTTTTCACTTTTTTTTGTATTTTCTATCTTTCTGTCACTCTATGCTGAGTGTGTTCTTTGGATACATCTTCTAGTTCTTTATTTCTCTTTTCCATTGTATCATTTTTGCTCTTTCATCTGTCTGTTCACCTTTACATTTTTAAAAAATTATGTTTTATTTCTAGAACTACATTTTAAAAAAATTTTCTTGAAAATCTTATACAGGTATTTGGCTCCCTAATATTGTGTTTCTGGCAATTTCAATAACTTATGTCCCAGTAGATAATTAAAATCATTTTTTTCACAGGTAAGTATTTGTGTGCTTGATGATATTTATTATACGACCATTGCCATGTTGTCATCTGGCAGATCCCTGTGAGACTAAACTGGCATAATGTTTGTCCAAAATGGATTCATATATTTTTTTAACATCTTTATTGGAGTATAATTGCTTTACAATGTTGTGTTAGTTTCTGCTGAATGACAAAGTGAATCAGCTATACACATAAGTATATCTCCATATCCCCTCCCTCTTGCACCTCCCTCCCACCCTCCCTAACCTACCCCTCGAGTGGTCACAAAGCACCGAGCTGATCTCCCTGTGCTATGTGGCTGCTTCCTGCTATCTATTTTACATTTGGTAGTGTATAATATGTCAATGTCACTCTATCACTTTGTCCCAGCTTATCCATCCCCCTCCCCATGTCCTCAAGTCCATTCTCTATGTCTTCGTCTTTATTCCTGTCCTGCCCCTAGTTTCTTCAGAACCTTTTGTTTTTTGTTTTTTTTTAGATTCCATATATATGTGTTGGCATACGGTATTTTTCTCTTTCTGACTTACTTCACTCTGTATGACAGACTCTAGGTCCATCCACCTCACTACAAATAACTCAATTTCATTTCTTTTTATGGCTGAGTAATATTCCATTGTATATATGTGCCACATCTTCTTTATCCATTCCTCTGTAGATGGACACTTAGGTTGCTTCCATGTCCTGGCTATTGTAAACAGTGCTGCAATGAACACTGTGGTGATTTGTATCTTTTTACAAGGAGATGTACCTGATATGAGCATATTTCAGCTCTCCTCAAATTTCTTGTCTCAATACAAGACTATGAGGCTCAGAAACTGGCCCAAAGCTCACTAACCCAATATCAGGGATTGTCTGCTTAACCAATTCCTGTAATACTTCCAGAAATATGTAACCGGGTTTCTAGATCCGGCACCAATCTGATTTTTTTTTTTAATTCTAGGTGGAGTGCTCTTGAAGAAATTTCCTAATGCTTAATATACCAGCAATGCCTCAAAAATGTGTCTTTCGACATTCAGTGGTTCTGCAGTGAGTGTTCCCTTAAAGTTTTCCCTGCACCCCATGGTTTAGGATCAAACTCTGGAATCTATATTTTCACAAGTCCACCCATTGGTGATTCTGTGGCAGTTGGATCACTGAAGAGCCTCTGAGAAATACTGCTGTTAATATGTACAAAATTTATTTCAAAAACCATTTAAAAGGTCTTCAGGATATCAATGACAGGTTAAAGTATTACATTTCAGAATGCTCACTTTGGTATCACTCTATAGAATGAAGGGAAGAGATGGACTGGAGGGAAACAACTGAGTCCAATATCAGAGAAAGAAATAAGAAGGACTAAGCTAAGATAATCACAGCAAAGAGTGATGGAATTAAGGAGATTTAAGACTAAGAAATATAATTGATGAGCTTTAAGGACTGTTAAGTGGTGAGAGGTTAGTAGATAGAAGAATCACATTTGAACATTTATTTTCTTATCTTGGTGGATGCTGGTTACATTACTTAAAATAGGGAAAGTGAAAGTTTTGATAAATTTCTTTGGGGGTTAGAGATGGAATAGGATGACTTTAGCTTTGGGTACTCTGAAATTGGTGTGAAACTATAGGGGTAGTCAGGAGGTAGTTGTTTACAGATTTGAGAGTCCAGATAAGATATGAATTTGTTCCATACATTTTGAAGCTATCAGCATATATATGGTATCTGAAACCATAGAAATGAATTGTGTGATCCAGGGAGATTGTAAAGACGGGAGAGGAGATGAGACAAAGAATCATAGGGTATACCAGTATTGAAAACTGACAGAGAAGTGGAAGTAGTGAGTATTGCCATGATACTTATTTATCCAAGCACAAAGAAACCATCGTAAGACGATATTCTGTATTTGGTTTTATTTGTCATTTTTGGTGATCTGGACACTAGACTCTGAGTCTAGATAATAATTTACACCAGCAGATATCAGCCATTATTATGTGTCATAATAACTTGCGGAGGTTTCAGAAATAGACATTCTTGGGCCTTATCCCTCAAAACTTTTAATGAGAAAATTTTTTATATACTGCCAGTTTTATAAATCACAGCTTCATATTTATCCAAGTAATTTTACATGGAGTTAAAAAGTAAAGGTTTAACTGATAATGGCTTAATCTGTGCTAATATATTTAAAAGATGTTATATATTACCATAAATTCTGTATATACCTTGCTATTTAGTTATTTTAATTATCTTTATAAGCAGCTATTTATAACTTATTGTGCCAAGTATTTACCTATTGTCTCTGAGATTCAATTCAAACATTCTACACCTATAAAAACCTTGAAGAGAAACTTCTAAGACATACATTGTCTTCTCTTTCTGTTCCAATTTAATGTTTTTAAATGTTTAATGCTTTATATCTCAAGGTAACATACAGAAATAAATAAATAAATAATATATATATATATATTTCTCTTCTCTACAGAAGGAAGAGAAGTCACATTGAGACAGCCAAGTCAAGTGCCAGATATGCACTGAGGAAGTGGTTATATATATACGTATATATGTGCTTATATATATATACACAGAGAGAGAGAGAGAGTCCAGTGTTAACATATAGGAAGATTGGATTAACATTCTTTTTGCCTATGTTTCGTATTATAAATCAGTTATACTCAGGGGACTTTTTTCACTCAGAATTCCACTAGGTGGCATTACAAACTGTACTGTTTTAATAATTCATTGATTAAACACTTAATAAAACTGTGTAATAAAGACACCTGCTCATAATTTCTTTCAAATAATCTGAGTTAGTTCTTCTACCTTTATTTTCAATATTAATAATATAAGGCTTTTATTAAAATTAGGATTCACCAAAAATTTTATTGAAAATCTACAAAGTTGTTTAAGTATTTATAATCATGAAGGGTCTAGTTTGGAGACATTATTATAATGTTGTATTCTTATTCTCCTGAGACACTTTTAAAATCTCATAGGGTTTATATTTCAAAATCCTACCTGTTTAATGAATATTGCCTGAAAAAGGAAATAAAAACAATGGAAATAGCTTAGGTAGCAAAACTTGGAGAACATTTATTAATGAAAGTTGGCATGGTTAACTTGAGACTGATCTGATCCAGGAAAATAGTTTTATTCCCATTTCTACTTAAAACTGTCAGAACACTTCACTGTGTCTGCCTGAAACCATAAGACTAAACGTTTGAATCACCTGAGGAATAATTTTATTCAGATATCCAATTGAAATAATTCCCTGTTCCTGATAGCACTGAATTTTGGTTTAGGATTTCCATAGAGAGATTATCTATATAATACTCCCCAGTCTGGGGAATGAATGTTCAGTTTGTTGGAAATGGTTAGAAAAAGAGAGAAGAGAATTTTGGGAAGAGACACTAGAGGTAAAATGGATAGAAATGTGGGGACATATGTTGTGATATATAGCCTTTTGAGAAATAATGGAGGCTGCAGAATAGTGCTTCCATGCCTTGTAGCTGAATTTCTGCATCTGTGAAGGAGGTGGAAATGGAAATGAGGGAAGGCTCACTGAATGGCCAAGTCAAGTGCCCATGCCGGCAAGAGGTTAACAGGAAAAGAGCTGAATTGAAACTAGCTAGTGTTTTGGGGAAGTGGTTTTAGAAATGCCACAGCGTATATAGGAAAACGTTCTCCTTAGCGATGCCAAACTGTGTAAGTTATAAGTGCTACCTAAATTTTTCATGTCTCATAGGGTCAGGAAATCTGTATTTATTGAATAAGGAAAAGAGTATGAGGCTGGAGTTAATCCTGTGTTTAAAGCAATTGCCGTCACACAGTAAAACTAATCAACTTACTCTGAGTTTAATACTGTTCTCCTGGATCCAAGTGGAACATGGGAAACTGAAAGAGACTATTTGGATGTGTGGATTAGTGCTAGATGAAAAATAAATGTTTTGCTAAGGCGTGTGATAGAAGAGATAGATGATAGTTGGGTAAACGTGGTTAAACCATACCAAAAAAATAGTAGTAGCCAGGAGATTCACTTAATGGTATAAAATAAGAAATATCATGCATCTTTTCTCGATGAGGTGAATTCATTTCAATTTAGATCAAAACGTGAATATTAACTCTTCTGGATAAAATATGCTAAAAGAGGGAGAAAGTAACAGGTCAAAACGCAGTGTAAAAACAATTTTAAGATCATGAGGCACTCATGTCCAGGAAAAAAATTTGGTTATCATGTGGACAGGGAGACAAAAATTATCCCCAAAAGAAAAAAATGCATTTTTGTAGAATGTATTCATTAGGATACAAATCTGGTATATACTTTTTGTAACTAAATTCCTAATCTAATCGCCATGATGGTCACCAAAATTGCTCCCCCAAGCAGTGTCCTCGTCCCAGCTAACTCTCACATTCTTTTTGCTCAGGCACAAAACCCTGGTTTAGTCTTTACGTGCTCTCACACCACACATCCAACCTGCCTATAACGTTTGATTCTGTCTTCAAATTATATTTAGACTCCAACCCCATCTTATCACTTTCACTGCTAGCAGTATGGTTACAGCACCCAATATCTCTTATGATGATAGCAGCTATTTCCTCCTAACAATATTCTTATTTCCAGCATTGCCACCTCCTCAGTCTACAAGAGAGCAGCTTGAGTGAACTTGATAAAGACTCTTCTGAAGCCTTCACTGGCTCCCTGTTTCCCTCAGAGTAAAAACTGAAGTCACCTGAATAGCCTGAAAAATGATTTAGTCCTCCACCATTCCCACACCTCCCTCCATCCCTGTCTTCTAATATAATGCTTCTTGTTCTAATAAAATGAACAAAACTTTGGTAACATTCATTGGAAAAAAAAGAAAGGGCATTCATATCAGAATACAAAAATACTATGATTTTAAAAAGTACACAGTCAATTTTATTAAAAAATTAGTTGAAAACTGAGAGGAAATGGGTAAATCTCTCATAAAATTCAACATATCAAAATTTACTTATGACATTATGTGTCCAGTCTGGCGTGTAAGGATTTTGAAAGTTGGTAATCCATTCTAATAATAAATAAAAAGTTGAACAAACTGAAAAATCAATAACTCTTCTTAAATCCTTCAGAGAATTGAGGCCACAGGGCAAACCATTGCCCCCCAAAATACGAGACACACAAATGGAATACAGACAATGACAACTTACTGAAGCAAAAACCAACTAGCAAAAACATCCCTGGGAATCAATACTGGAATAGGAAAACATGTACTGTAACTGATGAGTTGCTGAAGGCTCAGTGTAGATAAGGTCGAGAGTTAAAAGGAGACCCCCACCATTTTGTGAGTTTTACCTCTTGTAGCTCTACCTGGTTCTCACATAAAATTCAGAGAAAAAGCCCCTTAGACTTCTGGCAAGGAGAGGGAAAAATTAACAAGTTTGAAATGGCCAGAACTTTTCTATACTTCTTTAGAAGGCCTGCCCTCAAGAGAAACTATTTTAATAGAATGTAATCTATGGAGGTTATATCAGAGACTGACCTTGGGGAAGGGAAACATACCACTCTGGGCCCCTCCAGCCATCATGTCCCTCTTAAGGTGGGGGCAAAATAAATGAGGGGTAGTTGTGAAGTTTACAGCCTGGGGGCACAGGGTAACTAAAAGATTGAGACCTAATCATAGAACTACAGAATACACACCTTGCCCACACCTTACCACCACATCACTAAAGGCCTTTTTGCCATAGCTCCTGTTACTCAGTACATCATATCTGGCTTTTAACAAAAACATATGACATACTAAGAGGAAAAAACACACACATCGTTTGAAGAGACGGAACGAGCATTAGCACCAAATTTAGATGTGACAGGGATGTAGGAATTATCTGACTCTGAATTTAAAACAGCTGTGGTTAATATGGTAGAACTCTAACAGAAAAGGTAGACAACATGCAAGAACATATCGGTAATATAAGCAGAGACATAGATATTTTAAGAACAAATTTAAAAAATTCCAGGGCTCAAAATAACTGTAGGAGAAATGAGGAATGCCTTTGTTGGGCATATTAGTAGACTAGACACAACTGAGGAAAGAATCTTTGAACTTGAGATTCTTTCAATAGACACTTCCAAAACTGAAAAGTAGAAAAAAAAAAAAAGGCTGAAAAAAATTGAACAGAATATTCAAAAACTATGGCTAACTGTGAAACTTGTAAAACATACATAATGGGAACACCAGAAGTAGAAGAAAGTGAGAAAGAAACAAAAGCAATATTTGAAGCAATAATGATTGAGAATTTCTCCAAATTAATGTCAGACACCAAAAACACAGATCAAGAAAATTCAGAGTACAGCAAGTAGAGATAAATGCAAAAAAAATTACACCTAAGGATATCAGTTTCAAACTACAGAAAATCAAAGATAAAGAAAAAAAAATCTTAAAAGATGCCAAGGTAAAAAAGAAATCACCTAACCTGTAGAAGAGTAAGGATAAAAATTATATCTGACTTCTCAGAAACCATGCAAGCAAGAGAGTGAAGTGAAATATTTTAAAAGTTGAGAGAAAATACCTACCAACTTAGAATTCTGTACCCTGTGAAATCATCCTTCAAAACAGAATATGAAATAAAACTACCTCAGCAAACTAAAATTGAATGAATTTGTGTCCAATAGACCTGAACTGCAAGAAATATTAAAAGGAGTTATTCAAAGAGAAGGAAATGATATACATGAGAAACTTGGATCCACATAAAGAAAGAAATAATATTGGAAAAGAAATAAGTGAAGATAAAATAAACACTTTTATTTTTCTTATTCTCAATTGATCTAACACATAACAATTTATTTGAAATAATAAATGCAACAATGAATACAATTATGTATGCTTATGTATATATATATCCTTCTGTATGCTTATGTATAAATGAAAAGAAAGTCAGCAATGACAAAAGAGATAAGAAAAAGGAATTAGGATTTTTTTTTTAATTTATTATAAGGTACTGGCACTGCCTGTGAAGTAGTATAGTGTTATTGGAAAGTGCACTTGGATAAGTTGTAAATGTATATTGCAAACTCTACGGCAACCACCAAAAAAGTAACTAAAAAAAAGAATAACCTATATGCTAACAAAGGAGAGAAAATGAAATCATTTAAATTGCTTAAAATGCAAAAGCAAAATGCAAGAAAACTGGAAGAGAAAAATAGGGTCAAAGAAAAAGGGCAACAGTTAAAAATAGTAAAAAAATATAACAGATATTAGTCCAACTATAGCAATAACCACTGTGAAAGAAATGGTCTAAATATACCAATAAAAAACAAAGATTGGAGCAGTTTCAGGGGCTCACTAGAGTTGGGCTCTGGGTACCAGTTGTGCAGGGAGCTACTGACCAAGAAGCAGATGGCCCAGTGGGATCTGCTGGCTGGCAGCCCTGATGAAATGTGGATCCTCTAGCAACAGCAGGTGTGAAGAGAGAGGACCTTCAAGATGGCAGAGGAGTAAGACGTAGACATCACCTTCCTCCCCACAAATACATCAAAAATACATCTTCATGGGGAACAACTCCTATGGAACACTTAGTGAATGCTGTCAGAAGACCTCGAATTTCCCACAAGCCGTGTGGCTGACAGGGTCTTGGTGCTCCAGCCAGGTGTCAGGCCTGAGCTTCTGAGGTGGGAGAGTCGAGTTCAGGACATTGGACCACCAGAGACCTCCGAGCCCGACGTACTATCAATCGGCAAGAGCTCTCCCAGAGATCTCCATCTCAATCTCACGACCCAGCTCCACTCAATGACCAGCAAGCTCCAGTGCTGCACACCCCATGCCAAACAACAAACAAGACAGCAAGACAACCCCACCCATTAGCAGAGAGGCTGCCTAAAATCATAGTAAGTTCAGAGAAACCTCAAAAAACACCACAGGATGCGGTTCTGCTCACCAGAAACACAAGCTCCAACTTCATCCACCAGAACACAGGCACCAGTGCCTGCCAACTGGAAGCCTATAAAACCCACTGAACCAACCTTACCAACTGGGGGCAGACACCAAAAACAATGGGAACTATGACCCTGAAGCCTGCAAAAAGGAGACTCCAAACACAGTAAGTTAAGCAAAATTAAGACAGAAAAACACACAGCAGATGAAGGAGCAAGGTAAAAATCCACCAGACCAAACAAATGAAGAGGAAATAGGCAGTTTAACTGAAAAAGAATTCAGAGTATTGATAGTAAAGATGATCCAAAATCTTAGAAGTAGAATGGAGAAAAATACAGGAAACGTTTAATAAGGACCTTGAAGAGCTAAAGAGCAAACGAACAATGATGAGCAACACAATAAGTGAAATTAAAAATTCTCTAGAAGGAATCGACAGCAGAATAACAGAGGCAGAAGAACAGATAAGTGACCTGGAAGATAAAATAGTGGAAATAACTACTGCAAAGCAGAATAAAGAAAAAAGAATGAAAAGAATTGAGGACAGTCTCAGAGACATCTAGGACAAAATTAAACACACAAACATTCAAATTATAGGGGTCCCAGAAGAAGAAGAGAAAAAGAAAGGGGCTGAAAAAATATTTGAAGAGATTATAGTTGAAAATTTCCCTAATATGGGAAAGGAAATAGTTGATCAAGTTCAGGAAATGCAGAGACTCCCCTACAGAATATATCCAAGGAAAAACACACCAAGACACATATTAATCAAACTATCAAAAATTAAATACAAAGAAAAAATATTGAAAGTAGCAAGGGAAAAGAAACAAATAACATACAAGGGAACCCCCATAAAATTAAAAGCCGATATTTCAGCAGAATTGCTGCAAGCCAGAAGGGAGTGGCAGGACATAATTAAAGTGGTGAAAGGGAAAATCCTACAACCAAGATTACTCTACCCAGCAAGGATCTCATTCAAATTTGACAGAGAAATGAAAACCTTTACAGACAAGCAAAGGCAAAGAGAATTCAGCACCACGAAACCAGCTTTTCAACAAGTACTAAAGGAACTTCTCTAGGCAGCAAACACAAAAGAAGGAAATGACCTACAATAACAAACCAAAAACAATTAAGAAAACGGTAATAGGAACATACATATTGATAATTACCTTAAATGTAAATGCATTACATGCTCCAAACAAAAGACATAGACTGGCTGAATGGTTATAAAACAAGACCTGTGTATATGCTATCTACAAGACAGCCACTTCATACCTAGGGACACATACAGACTGAAAGTGAGGGGAAGGAAAAAGATATTCCATGCAAATGGAAATCAAAAGAAAGCTGGAGTAGCAATTCTCATATCACACAAAATAGACTTTAAGGTAAAGACTATTACAAGAGATAAAAAAGGACACTACATAATGATCAAGGGATCAATCCAAGAAGATATAACAATTGTAAATATTTATGCACCCAACATAGGAGCACCTCAATACATAAGGCAAATGCTAACAGCAAGAAAAGGGGAAATCAACAGTAACACAAAAATAGTAGGGGATTTTAACACACTTCTTTCACCAATGGACAGATGAAGCAAAATGAAAATAAATAAGGAAACACAAGCTTTAAATGACACATGAAACAAGGCAGATTTAATTGATATTTAAAGGACACTACATCCAAAAACAACAGAATACACTTTCTCAAGTGCTTATAGAACATTCTCCAGGATAGATCATATCCTGGGTCACAAGTCAAGCCTTCATAAATTTAAGAAAACTGGAATCATATCAAGTATCTTTTCTGACCACAATGCTATGAGACTATAAGTCAATAACAGGAAAAAAATGTGTAAAAAATACAAACAGATGGAGGCTAAAAATACACAACTAAATAACCAAGAGATCACTGAAGAAATCAAAGAGAAAATCAAAAAATACCCAGAAACAAATGACAATGAAATCACGATGACCCAAAACCTATGGGATGCAGCAAAAGCAGTTCTAAGAGAGAAGTTTATAGCAATACAATCCTACCTTAAGAAACAAGAAACATCTCAAATAAACAACGTAACCTTACACCTAAAGCAATTAGAGAAAGAACAACAAAAAAACCCCCAAATACAGCAGAAGGAAAGAAATCATAAAGATAAGATCAGAAATAAATCAGAAAGAAATGAAGGAAACAATACCTAAGATCAATAAACCTAAAAGCTGGTTCTTTTTGAGAAGATAAACAAAATTGATAAACCATTAGCCAGACTCATCAAGAAAAAAAGGGAGAAGACTCAAATCAACAGAATTAGAAATGAAAAAGGAGAAGTAACAACTGACACTGCAGAAGTACAAAAGATCATGGGAGATTACTACAAGCAAATACCTGCCATAAAATGACAACCTGGAAGAAATGGACAAACTCTAGAAAAGCACAACCTTCCAAGACTGAATCAGGAAGAAGGAGAAAATATAAACAGACCAATTGCAAGCACCAAAATTGAAACTGTGATTACAAATCTTTCAACAAACAAAAGCCCAGGACCAGATAGCTTCACAGGCGAATTCTATCAAACATTTAGAGAAGAGCTAACACCTATCCTTCTCAAACTCTTCCAGAATATAGCAGAGGGAGGCATGCTCCCAAACTCATTCTACGAGGCCACCATCACCCTGATACCAAAACCAGACAAAGATTTGACCAAAATTGAAAACTACAGGCCAACATCACTGATGAACACAGATGTAAAAATCCTCAACAAAATACTAGCAAACAGAATCCAACAGCACATTAAAAGGATCATACACCAGGATCAAGTGGGGTTTATCCCAGGAATGCAAGGATTCTTCAATATATGCAAATCAATCAATGTGATACACCATATTAACAAATTGAAGAATAAAATCCATATGATCATCTCAACAGATGCAGAAAAATCTTTCAACAAAATTCAACACCCATTTATGATAAAAATCCTCCAGAAATAGGCATAGAGGGAACTTACCTCAACATAAGGAAGGCCATATATCACAAATCCACAGCCAACATCGTCCTCAATGGTGAAAAACTGAAACCATTTCTACTAAGATCAGGAAAAAGACAAGGTTGCCCACTTTCACCACTATTATTCAACATTCTTTTGGAAGTTTTAGCCACAGCAATCAGAGAAGGAAAAGAAATAAAAGGAATCCAAATCGGAAAAGAAGTAGTAAAACTGTCTCTGTTTGCAGATGACACGATATTATATATAAAGAATCCTAAAGATGCAACCAGAAAACTACCAGAGCTAATCAATGAATTTGGTATAGTAGCTGGATACAAAATTAATGCACAGAAAGCTCTTGCATTCCTACACACTAATGATGAATAATCTGAAAGAGAAATTAAGGAAACACTCCCAATTACCACTGCAACAAAAAGAATAAAATACCTAGGAATAAACCTACCTAAGGAGACAAAAGACCTGTATGCAGAAAACTATAAGACACTGATGAAAGAAATTAAAGATGATACTAAGAGTTGGAGAGATATACCATGTTGTTGAATTGGAAGAATCAACATTGTGAAAATGAGTATACTACCCAAAGTAATCTACAGATTCAGTGCAATCCCTATCAAACTACAAATGACATGATTCACAGAACTAGAACAAAAAATTTCACAATATGTATGGAAACACAAAAAAACCCGAATAGCTAAGGCAATCTTGAGAAAGAAAAGCAGAGCTGTAGGACACAGGCTTCCTGACTTCAGATTATACTACAAAGCTGCAGTAATCAAGACAGTATGGTACTGGCCCAAAAACAGAAATATAGGTCAATGGAATAGGATAGAAAGCCCAGCGATAAACCCACACACATATGGTCACCTTATCTTTGATAAAGGAGACAAGAATATACAATGGAGAAAAGACAGCCTCTTCAATAAGTGGTGCTGGGAGAACTGGACAACTACATGTAAAAGAATGAAATTAGAACACTCCCTAACACCATATACAAAAATAAACTCAAAATGGATAAAGACCTCAATGTAAGGACAGACACTATAAAACTCTTAAAGGAAAACATAGGTAGAACACTCTATGACATACACCACAGCAAGATCCTCTTTGACCAACGTCCTAGAGAAATGGAAGTAAAAACAAACATAAACAAATGGGACCTAATGAAACTTAAAAGGTTTTGCACAGCAAAGGTAACCATAAACAAGACGAAAAGACAACCCTCAGAATGGGAGAAACTATTTGCAAATGAAGCAACTGACAAAGGATTAATCTCCAAAATATACAAGCAGCTCATGCAGCTCAGTATCAGAAAAACAAACAACCCAATCCAAAAATGGGCAGAAGACCTAAATAGACATTTCTCCAAAGAAGATATACAGAGTGCCAACAAACACATGAAAGAATGCTCAACATCATTAATCATTAGAAAAATGCAAATCAAAACGACAATGAGGTATCACCTCACACCAGTCAGAATGGCCATCATCAAAAAATCTACAAACAATAAATGCTGGAGAGGGTGTCGAGAAAAGGGAACCCTCTTGCACTGTTGGTGGGAATGTAAATTGATCCAGCCACTATGGAGGACAGTATGGAGGTTCCTTAAAAAACTAAAAATATTACTACCGTATGACCCAGCAATCCCACTACTGGGCACATACCCTGAGAAGACCATAATTCAAAAAGAGTCATGTACCACAATGTTCATTGCAGCTCTATTTACAATAGCCAGGACATGGAAGCAACCTAAGTGTCCTTCAACAGATGAATAGATAAAAAAGATGTGGCCCATATATACAATGGAATATTACTCAGCCATAAAAATAAATGAAATTGATTTATGTGTAGTGAGGTGGATGGACATGGAATCTGTCCTACAGAGTGAAGTAAGTCAGAAAGAGAAAAACAAATACCATACGCTAACACACATATATGGAATCTAAAAAAAAAAAAATTGTTCTGAAGAACATAGGGGCAGGACAGGAATAAAGACACAGACGTAGAGAGTCGACTTAAGGACATTGGAGGGGGATCGGTAAGGTGGGAAGAAGTGAGAGAGTGGCATTGACATATATACCCTACCAAATCTAAAATAGATAGCTAGTGGGAAGCAGCGACATAGCACAGGGAGATCAGCTCGGCGCTTTGTGACCACCTAGAGGGGTGTGATAGGGAGGGTGGGAGGGAGATGCAAGAGTGAGGGGAGGGGCTTCCCTGGTGGTGCAGTGGTTGAGAGTCCACTTGCCGATGCAGTGGACACGGGTTCGTGTCCCGGTCCGGGAAGATCCCACATGCCGCGGAGCGGCTAGGCCCGTGAGCCATGGCCGCTGAGCCTGCGCGTCCGGAGCCTATGCTCCGCAACGGGAGAGGCCACAACAGTGAGAGGCCCGCGTATCGCATAAAAAAAAGAAAAGAGAGGTTGGGGATATGGGGATATAAGTATACGTATAACTAATTCACTTTGCTATACAGCAGAAACTAAAACAACAATGTAAAGCAATTATACTCCAATAAAGATATTGAAAAACAAAAACAAAAAAAAATACAAAGCTTGTCCAAGTGAATCAAAATAAAATCTGAATATATGTTGTCTATAAGAAAAACACATTAAATACAAAGACACATATAGACTAAAAGTAAGTGGATGAGAAAAATAAACTAACACTACTCAAAATAATTCAGGAGTAGTTATATCAATTTCTGACAGTGCAGATTTCTAAGCAAGAAAAGTGATCAGGTATCAGAAGGAACATTATATCATAATAAATGGAATCAATTTTCCAAAAAGACTTACCAATTTTTAATGTATATATGCCTAACAACAGAGCATCAAAATACATGAGGCAAAAACTGATAGACTGTAAGAAACAGATAAATCCCCTATTATAGTTGGAGACTTCAACACCCCTCTATTGGAGTAGACAAATCCCACAGGTAGCAAATCAGTAAGAAACTGATAGCAGAACTCAGTAGTTAAGAGTGTGGAGGGCGGGTGCTGAAATCCACTCTGTGGTCACGCAAGACACGTCCCATAAGTAAATTCCCTTGCTTATTAAACCTGCCAGCTACCAATCTGCTGTGTACTGCTTTTTTTCTTTGGTCTCTCCCTGTCTTCCACATACGGGGTCAGGTTTCAGATTACACCTGGGAAGCTCCCAAGTAGGTTATGAAGCAACATATGCTGATAACTTTTAAGACACAATACCAAAGACATGATCTATGAAAGAAATAATTGATAATCTGGACTTCGCTAAAATTAAAAACTTCTCTGGAAAAGACAAGGTTAAGAGAATGAAAAGACAAGCATCAGACTTGAGAAAATATTTGCAAAAAAACTACGTGATAAAGGACTGTTATCTAATATATATAATATGTATTGTATCCAATACAATTATCTCTTAAAACTCAACATTAAGAAAACAACCCAATAGGAAATGGGCACAGGACTTACACAGACACCTCATCAAAAAGATATACAGGGCTTCCCTGGTGGCGCAGTGGTTGAGAGTCCGCCTGCCGATGCAGGGGACACGGGTTCGTTCCCTGGTCCGGGAAGATCCCACATTCCACGGAGCGGCTGGGCCCGTGAGCCATGGCCGCTGAGCCTGCGCGTCCGGAGCCTGTGCTCCGCAACGGGAGAGGCCACAGCAGGTAGAGGCTCGTGTACCGCAAAAAAAAAAAAAAAAAAAAAAAAAAAATATATATACAGATGGCAAATAAGCATATGAAAAGATGTTCCACATCATATGTCAGTGGATTAAAAGATATGCAGATTAAAACAACAATGGGATGCCACTTAACACCTATTAGAATAATCCAAATCCAGAACACTGGCAACATCAAATGCTGGTGAAGATGTGGAGCAACAGGAATTCTCATTCATTTTTGGTGGAGATACAAAATGGTACAGCCACTTGGGAAGACAGTTTGTCAGTTTTTTACAAAAGTAAACATACTCAGACTATGTGATTCAGCAATCACACTCCTTGGTGTTCGTCAGAATGAGTTGAAAACTATATCCACAAAAAAACCTACAGATGATGTTGACAGCAGTTTTATTTTCAATTGCCAAAACTTAGAAGCAACTAAGATTTTCTCAGTAGGTGAATGGATAAATAACTGTGATACATCCAGACAATGGAATATTATCCATATCCAAAAAGCCATGAAAAGACCGAGAGAAATTTATATTACGAAGTGAAAGAAGATAACCTGAAAAGGCTACATACTGTATGATTCGAACTATACGACATTCTGGAAAAGGCAAAACTGTGGCGACAGAAAAAGATCAGTGCTTGTCAGGGAGAGGGAAAGAGGAACGAACAGCAGGAAAACAGAATATTTTTAGGGCAGTGAAACAATTCTCGATGAATCTATAATGCTGGATACTTGTCATTATACATTTTGAAAACACATAGAATGTAACATCTAGAATGAAGCTTAATGTAAAGCATGGACTTCGGTTGATAATGATGTTTCATTGTAGGTTCATCAGTTGTAACAAATGTACCACTCTGGTGTGGGATGTTGACAGTAAGGGAGACTGTGTTTGTGAGGAGTAAGGAACGCATTAGAATTCTCTTCTTTCTGCTCAATTTTGCTGTGGATCTAAAAGTGCTCTAAAACAAATATTTAAAAGGAGGAAAAGAACCAACTTAAGAAAAACCATCTTCATCTGAGTTTTAAGAAGAAATTTAACAGTGAATATCTCATAACAATTTTTAAGTTATTTTATAACTGAAAATCTTACCCCGCTCAAAAAACCACCTGCTCCAAAAGTCATTTCCATAAGCATTTAAGGAACAGAATATTAGAATCATTCACAAACACTTTCAGAGAACAGAACAATAGGGATCATTTCCCAATCATTTATGAGACTAGGATGGTTATTACCAAAACATGATAATAACACATGAAAAATAAATTTCAACCTAATCACATTTATAATTATACGTGTCAAAACCATAAACAAAATGTTAACAAACTAAATCCAGGAAATATTAAATAAGGTAATCACTTATGGTCCTTCTGACCTTATATCAGAGACTCCAGGAATAAAAGGTCTATTTAATAGGAAAAGTGATTAATAAAATCCACTGTATTAACAGGAAAACAACTATATGATAGTGTTAATCAATGAAAAAATACATATTTGATAATGCTCACCATCCATTTAGGATTAAAAAAATATCAAACCAGAAATAGTGAGCAATTTACTTAAGGTTTTTAAGGGCACTGAAATCTCTAGACCTCTCATTAGTATCTGTTAACTTGAATAAATCAACAAATCTTTTCTTAAGGATTTTGTAATACATTATATTTTATAAGGCAGTTTAAATATAGACTATACCACTTTACTTTATCCTTAAAATAACATAATGGATTATATAAAATAAATTAAGGCTGGGACACAGAGATATTACAATGAATGTTAAATAGTGAAGTTGGAATGTGGCAAAACTTTGTTTAGAATTTATATATGATGACTCCAAGTTAAGAGCTCTTTTGAGAACTCTAATCTCATCTAATCTCATTTACAACCATGGATTTTTGTGAGTAGCCAAAAGTCATTTCTATACGTATGATTTAATGTGAAAAGGAGCAGCTACATTTCTTCCTTTGCATTTCATCCTTTGTATTGAGTCCTCATTCTCCTCATGCCTTGTCCACACATTGTCATTGCCTGTAGCATTGCATCTTTTAGGTGGTGACTGTGGGAAGTAAGGCTTGTGAAAGATAAAATAATGGAAATTTATACTGACAAAATTGAGGTGACTGGTCCAAATTCTCCAGCTCCTTTAGGCAAAAGATGCAAATATCAACGTAGTAAAAAACATGTAGAATTTGACCGTTTCTTGGAAAAATGAAATGCCATAGTCAAATTAAAGCCCAGGAAACTCAGAAAACTAGGGAGGATTTATCCCCCTTTGGACTTCAGTGTGCATTTTAATCACATGGACTTGAGATCAGGTAAGACTGTTTAGACGATTATGTATGATAGGCTGGATGTAAAGATATTCCAAAGTTGTTCTTAAAAACAAATAAACAGCTTTTACATATTGTTTGCTGATCAAGAACTTGAAAAAAAAATCTGGGGCTTCCCTGGTGGCGCAGTGGTTGAGAGTCCGCCTGCCGATGCAGGGGACGCGGGTTTGTGCCCCGGTCCGGGAAGATCCCACATGCCGCAGAGCGGCTGGGCCCGTGAGCCATGGCCGCTGAGCCTGCGCGTCCGGAGCCTGTGCTCCGCAACGGGAGAGGGCCACAACAGTGAGAGGCCCGCGTATCGCAAAAAAAAAAAAAAAAAAAAAATCTGAAAATTTTGTGGAAATAGATATTTAGAAAAGTAATTCTCAGTTTGTGTCCTGAAGTTTTAGTGATACTAAAAGTATAATGATTATTTTTCACATATTTATACAAAAATAATTGCACACACACACAACTGAAAGTGATCAATTCATCAATGTTAAATCTCTAATTAGCCACTCACTGAAACACATTCTAAGGAAATTATATGACATCCATGTTTACTCACCTGACATTTAAACTTAAACCAAATAATGGTTTGCTTACATATGTCAAATACACAAAATAATTCTTGATTAGTATTTAATGGTTTTTTAAAATTGATCACTTTAATAGTTTATGACATTAAACTTATTTCTCTGAAACAATATTTTGTTTGTTTTGAAAATGCAAAGATATCATCTTGTGAATGCTCAGAAAAAAATCCCATTTTTATTTGGATCATCCTTGATCCAACAATTTCTTTTCCCAGCTTAATAAGAAATTATTTTACATTTATTTCAGAAATCAAGCAAAACTACTTCCTTTCATTTACATGCCAAAATTATAAAACAGCTAATATTTTCTGCTGTCAATTTGTATAGGAGTGAAAGCTGTATATCATTACTAAAGGCTAAAGAAAAAATATTATTATGAAAGAGATACAAAACATTATATTTAATAAATTAAGTATAGGCCTAATTACATATAATGTATATTTGGCTATAAAGCTTTTCAACAGAAATTTTATCATCAAACTTGTATGTATATTTAAAGACACAAATATATATATAATATGAAAATATGAAATATATCTGTAAAAATAACCTGAGTCTAAAGATATATAGTGAAACTAAATTCAAGGAACTGGAAGTGAAGGATATTCTGGAATATATATTCAAATTGTATATTCCTCTAATTTCTAGAGGCCTGGCACATGCAGTCAACAACTACAGGCAATGTAAGGTTTAAAAAGTAAATCCCAGAAGATGAAAGTTGCTTTAACAGGTATTTTTCTTTTAAACATCAAGGTATATACTTCAGAACACTTCAGTGACAGAAAATTTGCTACTAAAGAATCCACTTGATAGCTAAACACTTCAGACCATGAAGTTAACATAGGTTACCTACACCTTTCAACAAACGCTACTTCCATCTGTTAAAATAAGCCAACATGAAACTAGAAAAGAAAAAATAGCTCTGCTTTCAGTGCCTAAAGTTTTGTTCAACAGAATATGTAATCTTTTGTTTTTTATGTATAATCTGTTCCCCACTTTGCCTACAAATTTTTACATTACCTTCAGTTTGCACAGATACAGTCCTGACACTAAGGACTTCTGCTCATTTCCTGTTGGTTACATTTTGTCATTCATAGACATATATGGTTTAATCTTTCATAATATGAATGAATATACCACAAGCAACATAAGAACTTTTTATTTCCTGGCACTGTAATAAATACTTTCTGTTTATCATCTTATATAATCTGCACAATAACCACGCAAGAGGGCTATTTTTGCTACGTCTCTTTTTCTCGATGAGGAGACTAAGTTCTAGGGCTAGAGAACTTGCTCAAAGCTATACAAATTTTAAATGCATAACAAAACATCCTGTTACCTTTTCTTTTTGTTTTGTTTTGTTTTTTGGTGCGCGGGCCTCTCACTGTTGTGACCTCTCCCGTTGCGGAGCACAGGCTCCGGACGCGCAGGCTCAGCAGCCATGGCTCACGGGCCCAGCCGCTCCGCGCCACGTGGGATCCTCGCGGACCGGGGCACGAACCTGCGTCCCCTGCATCGGTAGGCGGACCCTCAACCACTGCGCCACCAGGGAAGCCCCTGTTACTTTTTCTTATATGTGAAAATATAACGTGGCAATTTTCAGAAGTCTACTTGAGAATAATTATCAAAAATAATGGTTATAGCTGTAAAAAATAGGAAAATCATATTTCTTACTTCCTGCTACTAAAGTACAGATTATAAAAGAGAGTCTAGACGTTAAAGCAGGTAAAGAACATGGAGACTCTATCAGAGCTTCTTTCTACTCCTCCATAGCTGGTTACTTGCTCCAAAGTCACAAGGATAAGACCACAAGGTAAATTTCATTTATTTTCCTGCTTTACAGGTTTTTCATCATGTTTCAGAGAAAAGAGTGTTGTGTTTACAAATTAATTTTTATTTTTCATTTGCTCTAAATTGGCAGCTGGGTCTATATAGTTTAGAGAGTGTAAAAGTATATGGATACGATGCCTGATTTGCCAAAATATGAAAACTCCCAAATGATTAAAACATCTGAGAAATACCTACTGAATTAAAACAAAATGATAGAGGTGAAAATTTGAAAGATTTAATTTGGCAGAGCTATAGATTTAGCCAAGATTATACAAGTGGGCATTAGTGAGAAGGATGTCATCTGGCCTTGGTTGTTTTCTTTAATAATCCTATTCCATTCTTTCAAATATTGTGATAAAATTATTATATATTTATGAGGGGACACATTTCTCAGCTAAATGTTCTTAATGGAGTTTTATAAATTCTGTGCATTATGGATCTTTATGAATTGATAATGTTAATTTTCTTTGAGCTAGAAAGTCAGATAACTGACATTCTTAGGTATTATATGGGAAGTAATGGCCATTAAAGTTTTGAAAACAACCTAATATAGGATTTGTCAAAATTTCTTTCTAGGGCCTTCTATATCAAACTGTAGAATATCAGTAGTTCTTACTGAAGATATAGATTCTGGTCCCTACTCTAGATTTACTGAGTTTGGTGAAGCTTAAAATATTTAAGCTCCTTAAGTTATTCTTATGTATATCAAATTTGAAAACTCCTGACCCAAGAAATACAATACTTTAATGCATGTGTTCTTATAATATTTTTGACCACACATTTCAATTTAGAATTGAGTCCCCAAAAGCTGAGAGTACCAGAAGCCTTAGTTATATTAATTCTTTCATTTAATATTCTATCCTCAATTCACAAACATCCATTCAGCACTTACTATGTACTGATTGAGGAGCTTCATTTGGCACTGTGGATATAATGATGACCAGAATACTGTTCTTACTTTTAAGACACAAACTAATAGAAGACATAGGCATGTCTATGTCAAATCACTACATATAACCCATTTTGATACCCTTTTCTTAATTTGGACTCATGTTTCAACTAATACTCATTCTTTGTCAAACAATATTTAGATAAATATTGTTGGCCTTTAATTAATATATGACTTTATATGGTAATATACAGTATTTTACATTTTATTTACTGCTATAAATAATACATCTTTGTAATCAAAGAGTTTAAAGCATATTAAAGTGACAATAAATGCTTTTTTCCCCCAAGAAAACACATGTATTTGTCCTAATGTGTGTCTTTCTTTGTATATGCTCTATTGCTTTCATTGAACAGTGTACGCAAACATCTAAAATTTATCTGCACATTTTTTAGTCTAACATTTTACCCTGAACAGAGACAGTTTCCTCTGAATGACAAATCCTTTAGCTGTTCACATTTATGAAAATGGTAGTTCTTTGATGTTAGTTGTCTGGATGATTTTTCCCCCATTTTCAGATGAAAATCAAACAAGATAAGCACAATAATTGTGTTTTGACCAATGGAAAAGTGGGCATCTTACAATGAAAATATGAATTACTCACGTTAGCATATTCTTTCTTTGCCTCACTGTTTTGCTCATTTATTTCTAAGAAGATCAAAATTCTTAATAATTATATTCATATATTAATTAATTTCTACATCAAACATTTATTGAGTAATTTGTATGTACCAGGTACTCCTGTAACTGCTATTGATGTCCTCGTGCAACTTATATGCTGGTAGTAGGAACAAGAAATCAACAGATTAACAATAAGTGTATTATATGATATACTGGAAAGTAGTGCTAACTGCCTGAAGAAAAATGAAGTCAGACAAAAGGGGAGAAAATGGTAGATGGGAAGTAGGCTTAAGTGGTCAAGTCATCTTAAGAGATAATGAAAATGAGCCATGCTATTATCTTGGGGAATATCTTTCCAGGCAGAAGAAACAACGTACAAAACACGCTGGTATGTCGGAGTGATGGCAAGAAACTTATTGTGATTGAAATATATTGAAAGAGAAAGAGAGTGATAGAAAGTGACTGACAAAGGCCAAATTATGTAGGGCTTCCTAAGCAAATAGTTTAGTTTTTATCCCAAGGTGATGAAAGTTTGCTGGAGAATTAAATTTAGAAATTTAAGAATTATTTTCTGCAGAATTTTATATCAAATGCTATTAGAGTGGGCTGACTGGTGTACCATAGAGATGCCAAAAAAATTTTTTTTTGTATTTATTCATATAAACAGCTCCAGATGTTTGTAAGTGTATATATGAAGTGGCAATATAAGGGTAGCTCCTATACAGTCATTCAGGGACTCAAACTTATGAAGACTATGCCATATTCAAACATATCTTCCAAAATTGCTAGAGTATTTTCATCCAGTTAGCAAAAGAAGAAAGAACTAGAGGATCTCATATACAGGTGCTTTTCAGGAACCAGGCCTGGAACTGGTAAACAGCAGTGCTTTCACAGTATAATAGTCCAATAGCTAGAACTCATTCACATGCTCATGCCTAACTAAGTGATGAGAAATATAGTCTAGTTATGTGCCCAAATGAAGAAAAAAATGCATGGGAAGGTAGACATTTCTGCCATATCAATATTTTAGATTTCATAACATCATGAACACTATTTTCTGTGTATCAACTGATATTTTGTTGGATTTCAAAACTGTATTAATTTGATTGAGGTATAGTTATATGCAATGAAATGTACTCATTTAAAATGTATAGTATGAAGAGTTTTGAGAAATGTATACTTCATACCCATGTAACCACCATCTCAAAGAACATTTCTGTTACTGCCAAAATCTCCCTGCCGGCGTTTTTTAGCTACTCATCTCCACCCCCAAATATAGGCAATCATCTGGTTTCTGTATTAATATAAATTAATTCAATCATTTTTAGAATTTCACATAAATGGCATCATGCAATATGCAGTCATTTGTATCTGACTTCTTTCAGCACAGTATTTTTGAGATCATCCAAGTTGTTGCATGTTTCACTAATTTGTCCCTTTTTGTACTTAATAATATTCCACCGTATATACCAACCAGCTTAATGGACACCTGGCTTGTTTTCAGTATTTTAGTATTATGAACTGTGCTATTATAAACCTTCATGTGTAAGTGTCTGTATGGAAATATATTTTAATTTGTATTAGGTAAATACTTAAGGGCTACCTAGGTAATATTTTCTTTCTAACATTTGGTGCTGGCAGGTTGTTTGTTTGTTTTTAATTTTAGATATTCTAGAGGGTGTGCAATGGTACCTCTGCAGTTCTAATTTGCATTTTTCTAATGGTTAAAGGCATTTTATTAATTTCCTTCATGTAAATCTGTAAGTCAATCATCTAGGTTTTCTTATTAGATGTTTCATATTTTCTAATATATGCATTCAATGCTATAAATTTCCCTGAGTACTGGTTTATTTACAATACACAAATTATAATATTATTATGTTTTCATTTTCCTCTATGTCAAATAGCATATGATTTATATCATATGTTTTACTGTTACCTACATTTTACCTTATACATATATATAAGTGAAAACTCCTTTCTCTCTTTCTATCATATACATACATATATATACACACATATACACACAAATACATATATATAGTGGTCTGATGAATTAATCATTTATTTAAGCTGTTTTCCATTATTTTCATTTTAAATTTCTTTTTTAAAAAAATACTGGATATGATCTACTCTATTGATTTCATGACCTGCTAAGGATTACTACATGCATTCTGTGACAGAATGGAATTGTGAAGAAAAAGAAAGCTTTGGACATGGAGTAAAATGCTAAGCTCACGGGTATTATTTCTGCCATTGTATCAGTCAGGAAAGGCAAAATTATGGTTCTATAAAAGTTCCAAAATATTATTTAATAATATTTCTTACTTGCTCATGCCTTCTCTTCACTGCAAGTATGCAAGGGATTTCTGCTTCTAATGGTAGGTCAGGGGCCCAAGCTGATGATGAAGCAGCATCATTGGATCTTAAACATCACTGGAGGAAAAGGAAAATTCTAGTGTATGGATCTTACCTATGTCTAGAATGGTGAATAATAGAAATATTTTGCAAAAAGCACTAATGATTATTGCATTCATTTACTAGTTGCCTCTTATTAGAAACTTTAGCAACAACAATTTAATTTTTATTTTAATTTCTTGCTAATATTAGCAAATATCAAAAATGACCTTATAAATATATCTCATAAATACAGCTTGTCTATGGCTTGACCACAGTCTCTGGAATATGTCTAATTACTTATGTTCCCACAGCTGGCTTCATATCTTGGACTTACATATTAGCATTTCATCTTTTTTGATTTTGCAATGTTTTAGAAACTCCTGCTAGAAAAGACAATTCCTGAGATTTTTATCTCAGGGAAGGGATTGCATTTTCTTTACAATCAAATTTATCAATAATAAAATCTTCTATAATCTGATTAGTTTCTTTCCTGGTATGGAGGATAGATTAGAAAATTAATAATTATACATAGTACAACTGAATTTTTTAAATAAAACTGGCAGTAAGAAATTGATATTTCTTTGTGTAATTTACAAATGATTACTTTCTAATCTGAGAAGTTATGTTATACTTATCGAATTACTTGCTATGATTTAATTTATCATCTGTTGATTTTGCTAAACATTGTGGCAGAACTGATATTTAGCATTCACCATTTGCCACCAAAATGATGAAAGAGAAGGATGGTACAACTTGCTAAGTTTGATCATGTTTGAAATAACAAAGCAATCTGCCTGTACTTTGCTGATGACATTCTTTCTCCTATCTAGTTGAATTTAGTGACAATAACATAATATGGTTTACCAGATTATTTTAGGATTAATGTAATAGAAGCTATATATACATAAATATAATGTTAGTTGCCAAGTTAAAATTTTAAAAGTCTTAATTGTTATTTTTTGTAATATTTATGCATTAACTTCTGAAGATTAACAAATTTTTACATACACACTTTGTTTTTTTCCATGCCTGCTGAAAGATAAGGTTGAACGAGGGACACCATTGTTTTATCCTTAGGACAAATTTTTAAAAAAATAATTAGTTCTTAAAATGTAAAAATAAATGTTATTTTATTTTGTTAGAGATAACAACAATAAAGTTGCACCTTAGTTTAGAAAGGAACAAAAAGAACAAGATGTCTCTAAAAAGAATCATTCGACTTCATATGAAAGTACTATCTTCTCTTGGTAAAGGATTGTTTGAAATTATGCAGGCAATATTGTGACTACAATTTTTAACTGTGTCATGTTCTGAAAAGATTAAATCATTTTTTTTTCCTGATTATGGATTCTTTGTTATACCTGTGAAGTTGTTTCAGTGGAGGAGCCTTCACTTTTCACTGTTAGAAACATATCAGTAATAAAAATATGACCAACTATCTTATGATTGTTGAGCAATCATTATATAAGTATGAGCAATATGTGTAATTACACAAAGGTTACTAGTTTTATAGACAATGAAATAATGAACTTAGTGTAATTTTTCCTCCAAAATTTAACTAATAATTTTGAAAACTATTAATTACTTTTTCTCAATTCTTTCTTTAAGTCTATAAATTACATATAGGAAATTACAAAAGAATGATATACTCTCCTCTTGGCATTCTTTGAAAAATAATCTTTCATATTAATAGTGTGCTAGAGAGGGAAAAGTGTTTCTTGATATTGTGTATATTTTTAAATATATATTTGTCCCCAATAAAATAATTGTATTATTTTATAATGCCATATTTTCTACTATAATATGTAAACTTTATGTAGCAATTTTATAATGTATAAAATATCATAATTCCATCAGTAATTACTAGAGAGTAGTTTCACTGTGTGGGTGTGAGGCTGTTAGAAAGAGATGGTCACAAGAATACCAATAAATCAATCCAATTTACTGCAGGCATTTTCAAGATGACTACATCTTCTGTTTTTGCATTTATTTTATGAGCATAATAATTATGACTTAGTGGTATACAATTAAAGAAAACATCAATGAAGCAGCTCAAGTAAAAGTTGTTTTAGCAACGTCAGAAAAAAAAATCATTATTTCTCTGTTCACAAAACTAATTGCTAGTGGGCCTAAGAAGGGCTGAAAGAGTGTGGTAGTACCTAGGCAACCGGCTTTGTGAGGGTTAGCATCTGACCTCTTGAGAAAACACAGCAGATCACTGAAATGAGCAAATATTAGCAATGATATTATAAAGGCTTCTCCAGGGCAGCTAACTTGTTTGCAGACACTGTGACACAGATATACGTTACACCTGCATTTCAAATGAGTCCTCTCTTCATTTTGTAGTTTAATTGGGGCTGGAAAGTTTCCAGGTGATTACAATTAAAACTGTTTCACCTAACTTTTTTTTAAATTAAGTAATAGCATCTATTCATTTTAGGAGTATCACTTGGTAGGGTTGTACCAGGAAACATGCTTTCTATGTCCAAAGTAAATAAAGCTTAGATTATAACTGCAGAATTCTATTTGACTTTAACTTATGAATTGTATCTACTTAAAGAAGTAATAATTTATTCAAAATTGAACATGCTTTAATTAATTACATACCGGTTTGTACAATTATTCAAACACATGAGCTAAGTGTCTGTTATATACCGGACAATTCAAGTTTGTGGTTGTGAAGATGAATTAACAAGTCAGTTTGTTTTATCAAAGTATACAATACAGCTCATCAAAGAAACGCAGGCATAGAAATAAAGGCAACATGGCATTACAGGCTACAACGTGGTGCTAAATAGTGCAATCAGTTCTTTCCAGCAAAGGTGACCGGTAGCACACAAAGCTTCATTGTCATGGTTTCGTAAAAATCATGTCCTGAAAGACGAGTATCCGTTTTCTAGGATATTGCTATCAAATGTTTTTGAACATGCACCAGAGTTACAAATACAACCTACACTACAAAACAGCCTATAACTCAGACACACACACATATGAACACATAGACACACACTCATAATAATTACAGAAACTAAAGTTTCATGAAATCATACATATCCCTATTGTGTTTGATGCACTCATATTTTCAATCCTATTTTATTCAATTTTAACCCCTAAACTGATTTCACAACCCCACTAATGGGTTATGATCCTCTAATCCATTATCTCAGTTTCAAAAACACTGCACTAGAAGTGATAATCCTGGAAATTGGGGGTAGTGGAACGATTTTAAGCATAGGAATTATAGGAGTAAGAAAGAAAATTTTATGTTTACAATGGAAAGGTGAGTGGGGTGAGAAGCCAGAAAAGGAGTCATTTAGTGTGTGTTTTCTCCCTTATCTTTTTTTGTTTATGGCTTCTGATAAATCCTTTTAAATCAATAATTTGAGATATGGGTGAGTCTCACTTTAACCTAAGCATAGGAGAGATATACCTGGTTGAATCTGTTAATCATATAGTCTGGTAGAAAAAGAATAATAACAAAGTTATGTGCACAGCTAAATAGTACTCATAGAATAAGAGCTATGTACTTTCACCTTAGCCTTAGTAAGTTCAGAATCTCATCACTTCAGAAGAGGTTTAGTAAACATGTGGTAAGTGTGGAAATTAAATAAGTCAATTCCCATATAATCTGAAGAAGTCACTTTAGAATTGGTAATAGTCAATGAAAATTTGTCAATTAAATTATCAAACAAATAGGTGTTATTAATATAATTTCCCAGAATTGTGCCTTGGGAACATTCATTTTAAATTATGGTTACAAAAGAAATTCTCTAGAAATCCTCTTATGTAACTATCCTTAAGACATCGTCAAATGGTGAAATCATCTCCTTCTCAATCTCAGAAAATTTTACAATGTCTTCTCTGGCTCTGCTGTTTAAATTTTCAGAAATAATTCTGTCAACCACTGGGTACCTAGAAGAGCCAGAGGTCATAATGCTTTCAAATTTAGTCCAGATATATAAACAATCTGCATGCATTTTGTAGAAAGATATAAACACCAGGGCATAATATATTAGTATTAATGAAAGTTAAATTAAATTAAGGAAATAAGTCTTTATTACATGAGTTTGGTTGCTTAACCAAGCAAAAGAGGTCAACTTTGCCACTACTCACTTCCTTTCCCTTTTTCATTCATTATAATGTGACAAAGAACCACAGAAATAAGTTCTCTATTTTTCCAAATCCAAACTCTTGAAAGTAAAAAATACAACTGTTAGAAATACTTTATCACCATTCTGACACATTTTGGAAGAAAAAATTTGATCCTTGGACATTTTACTCCAAGGAAAATGTCCTAGAGCACTGAAAAGCAGAGAAGGCCACATGCAAAACGTGATATGATTTGACACAAGCTGCAAATCCTGATGTGCCAGCCCAGGCTTCTCTGCCTATCACTGTGCCCACTTCAAGGGCTCTATAGGAAAGCAACAAGTGCCAGATGAACTCTATTATTTGCTCTCAGCCACCTGGTGTGATGACTTATTCTGACCGCACCACAGCCATCAGACCTGTGGAGAAGGCATTTACTTAGTTCTCAGCATTCAGTGTGACACCGGGGACCAATGTGATTTAATATATAGCCTCTCATCAGTCAATAACGTTCACCATGAGGGTTATACCATTCCCCTGACTTCATACCTAAAATGATAATATTATATAAACCTTGATTGATTATCTATAGACACATAATACTGTAAGCTTCTTCTCCAGGGACTTAAATTGACACTTTCTCCCCTTTCAAATTTTCCCATTGCGTCCTCTGAAACTCCAATCATTCCATGATTGATAATCTTGCTATCTCCTGCCCTTAGCCTCCAGTACAGTATCCTTTGAGAATAACCATTTCCTATAGCTCACACATTATCTCCTCTTAAAGGAAATGGTTTTTCCTTTAATAAAACCCCTGCTTCTTTGATGCTTATTCCACTGAGTTTTACTACATTTTACTCCTATATTTTCTCAGGCTATTTAATCTATAGACTCTTCTAATTTCTTCCTTACCAGTACTGTCGTCTGTCAAAGCTTACTTTTCTTCAAGTGCAAGCCCCATTCTTTGAACTGTTGTCTTTCAGATCTTCTAAATACCAATATCCTTTTTCTTTTTCATATCCTGGAATAAAAAAAAAATCTCTGAATAAATATAAAGCCTGTCTATACGCTTATAGCATGCTAGTGATCACTGCTAGGAAAAAAAATCCTACAACAGAGCATAATAAATGAGTCTTCAATATTACCTACAACATTTACTACTCTGTTTAGTCTGGCAATCTTTTCGATGCTTTCTTCCTAAACTTTTGTCTCTACCCAAACACATCCTCGATAGAAAATATTTCCTCTTAACAGAGATGGATAGTTGAGAAACAGCACAGGATTTCTTTTCATATGAGTATCTTAATTTTTCGACACAATTGGGCTTATTAATGATAGTCCTGTTTGTGTTGTAAGTAGTGATGGTAGTTTTTGTTCAGAAATAAAGCATTTTATGAAGCACCGGAGAATAAAACTTAAAACACCATGAGGATAAACTTAGATCCAAGCAACTTTCTCTTAGCTCTCATTATCCTAAATAAATAAATAAATAAATAATGAGAGAGACGGAGAGCGAGAGCGAGAGCGGGAGCGGGAGCGGGAGCGGGAGCGGGAGATTCCTCCTAAAAATTATGAAGAAAGGGAGACCTTCAAGACGGCAGAAGAGTAAGACGTGGTGATCACCTTCCTCCCCACAAATACATCAAAAATACATCTACATGGGGAACAACTCCTACAGAACACCTACTGAACGCTGGCAGAAGACCTCAGACTTCCCAAAAAGCAAGAAATTCCCCACGTACCTGGGAAGGGCAAAAGAAAAAAGAAAAAACAGAGACAAAAGAATACAGATGGGAGCTGTACCTCGGGGAGGGAGCTGTGAAGCAGGAAAAGTTTCCACACATTAAGAAGCCCCTTCACTGCCAGAGGTGGGGGGTGGCAAGGAAACCTTCAGAGCCACAGAGGAAAGTGCAGCAACAGGGGTGCGGAGGGCAAATCAGAGATATTCCTGCAAAGAGGATCGGTGCCGAGCAGTACTCACCAGACCGAGAGGCTTGTCTGCTCACCCACCGGGGCGGGCGGGGCTGGGAGCTGAGGCTTGGGATTCAGACTGGAGTTGGCTGCGTGAACACAGCCTAAGGGGGATAGTGCGCCACAGCTAGTCAGGAGGCAGTCCGGGAAAAACCCTGGACATGCCTAAGAGGCAAGAGACCATTGTTTCGGGGTGCGCGAGGAGAGGGGGTTGGGAGCGCCGCTTAAAGGAGCTCCAGAGACGGGCGCGAGCCGCGGCTAACAGCGCGGACCCCAGAGACGGGCATGAGATGCTAAGGCTGCTACTGCAGCCACCAAGAAGCCTGTGTGCGAGCACAGGTGACTATCCACACCTCCCCTGCTGGGAGCCTGTACAGCCCGCCACTGCCAGGGTCCTGTGATCCAGGGAAGTTCCCGGGAGAATGCACGGTGTGCCTCAGGCTGGTGCAATGTCATGCTGGCCTCTGCCGCCGCAGGCTCGCCGGGCATCCGTACCCCTCCCTCCCCCCGGCCTGAGTGTGCCAGAGCCCCCGAATCAGCTGCTCCTTTACGCCCGTTCTGTCTGAGCGAAGAACAGACGCCCTCAGGCGACCTACACGCAGAGGCGGGGCCAAAACCAAAACTGAACGCCAGGAGCTGTGAGAACAAAGACAAAGGGAACTCTCCCAGCAGCCTCAGGAGCAGCGGATTAAACCTCCACAATCAACTTATGTACCCTGCATCTTCGGCATATCTGAATAGACAACGAATCATCCCAAAATTGAGGTGGTGGACTTTGGGAGCAATAATATATACATATATTTTTCTTTTTCCTTTTTCTCTTTTTGTGAGTGTGTATGTGTATGCTTCTTTGGGTGATTTTGTATGTATAGCTTTCTTTTACCATTTGTCCTAGGGTTCTGTCTGTCCATTTTTGATTTTCTTTTTTTTTCTTATGTATAGTTTTTAGCAATTGTTATCATTGGTGGATTTGTTTTCTGATTTGGTTGCTCTCTTCCTTCTTTCTGTCCTTTTTAAAAATTTTTAAATTTTTAATAATTATTTTTTGTTTTAATAACTTTATTTTATTTTATTTCCTTCCTTCCTTCCTCCCTCCCTCTCTCCCTTCCTTCCTTCCTTTCTCCCTTTTCTTCTGAGCTGTGTGGCTGACAGGGTCTTGGTGCTCTGGCCGGGTGTCAGGCCTGTGCCTCTGAGGTGGGAGAGCCGAGTTCACCACATTGGTCCACCAGAGACCTCCCAGCTCCACGTAATATCAAACGGCAAAAGCTCTCTCAGAGATCTCCATCTCAATGATAAGACCCAGCTCCACTCATTGACCAGCAAGCTGCAGTGCTAGATACACTATTCCAAACAACAAGCAAGACAAGAACACAACAACACCCATTAGCAGAGAGGCTGACTAAAATTATAATAAGGTCACACACACCCCAAAACACACCACCGGATGCGAACCTGCCCATCAGAAAGACAAGATCCAGCCTCATCCGCCAGAACACAGGCATTACTCCCCTATACCAGGAAACCTACCCAATCCACTGAACCAAACTTAGCCACCGGGGGCAGACACCAAAAAACATGGGAACTACAAACCTGCAGCCTGCAAAAAGGAGACCCCAAACACAGTAAGTTAAGCAAAATGAAAAGACAGAGAAACACACAGCAGATGAAGGAGCGAGGTAAAAACCCACCAGACCAAATAAATGAGGGGGAAATAAGCATTCTACCTAAAAAAGAATTCAGAGTAATGATAGTAAAGATGATACAAAATTTGGAAATAGAATACACAAAAAATAAGAAACACAGAACAAGGACTTAGAAGAACTAAAGAGCAAACAAACAATTATGAACAACACAATAAATGAAATTAAAAATTCTCTATAAGGAATCAATAGCAGAATAACTGAGGCAGAAGAACGGATAAGTGACCTGGAAGATAAAATAGTGGAAATAACTACTGCAGGGAAGAATAAAGAAAAAAGAATGAAAAGATTTAAAGACAGTCTCAGAGACCTCTGGGACAACATTAAACGCACCAACATTCGAATTATAGGGGTGCCAGAAGAAGAAGAAGAAAAGAAAGGAACTGTAAAAATATTTGAAAAGATTATAGTTGAAAACTTCCCTAATATGGGAAAGGAAATAGTTGATCAAGCCTAGGAAGCACAGAGAGTCCCATACAGGATAAATACAAGGAGAAACACGCCCAAGACACATATTAATCAAACTATCAAAAATTAAATACAAAGAAAACATACTAAAAGCAGCAAGGGGAAAACAACAAATAACATACAAGGGAACTCCTATAAAGTTAACAACTGACCTTTCAGCAGAATTGCTGCAGGCCAGAAGGGAGTGGCAAGACATATTTAAAGTGATGAAAGTGAAAAACCTACAACCAAGATTACTCTACCCAGCAAGGATCTCATTCAGATTTGACAGAGAAATTAAAACCTTTACAGACAAGCAAAAACAAAGAGAATTCAGCACCACCAAACCAGCTTTACAACAAATACTAAAGGCACTTCTATGGCAGGAAACACAAGAGAAGGAAAAGACCTGCAATAACAAACCCAAAACAATTAAGAAAATGGTAACAGGAACATACATATCGATAATTACGTTAAATGTAAATGGATTAAATGCTCCAAGCAAAAGACATAGACTGGCTGAATGGATACAAAACAACACGCATATATATGCTGTCTACAAGACATCCACTTCAGACCTAGGGACACATACAGACTGAAAGTGAGGGGATGAAAAATGATATTCCATGCAAGTGGAAATCAAAAGAAAGGTGGAGTAGCAATTCTCATATCAGACAAAATAGACTTTAAGGTAAAGACTATTACACGAGACAAAAAAGGACACTATCTAATGATCAAGCACAAGAAGATATAACCATTGTAAATATTTTTGCACCCAACATAGGAACACCTCAATACATAAAGCAAATGCTAACAACCATAAAAGGGGAGACTGGTAGTAACACAATCATAGTAGGGGACTTTAACAGCCCACTTTCACCAATGGATAGATCATCCAAAATGAAGATAAATAAGGAAACACAAGCTTTAAATGACACATTAAACAAGATGGACTTATTTGATATTTCTAGGATATTCCATCCAAACACAACAGAATACACTTTCTTCTCAAGTGATCATAGAACACTCTCCAGGATAGAGCATATCTTGGGTCACAAATCAAACACTGGTAAATTTAAGAAAATTGAAGTTGTACCAAGTATCTTTTCTGACCACAACACTATAATACTAGATAGCAATTACAGGAAAAAAAATGTAAAGGAAACAAAAACATGGAGGCTAAACAATATGCTACTGAATAACCAAGAGATCACTGAAGAAATCAAAGAGAAAATCAAAAAATACCCAGAAACAAATGACAATGAAAACACTACAACCCAAAACCTATGGGATGCAGCAAAAGTAGTTCTAAGAGGGAAGTTTATAGCAATACAATCCTACCTCAAGAAACAAGAAACATCTCAAATAAACAACCTATCCTTACACCTAAAGCAATTAGAGAAAGAAGAACAAAAAACCCCAAAGTTAGCTGAAGGAAAGAAATCATAAAGATCAGATCCGAAATAAGTGAAAAAGAAATGAAGGAAACAATAGCTAAGATCAATAAAACTAAAAGCTGGTTCTTTGAGAAGATAAACAAAACTGATAAAACATTAGCCAGACTCATCAAGAAAGAAAGGGAGAAGACTCAAATCAATAGAATTAGAAATGAAAAAGGAGAAGTAACAACTGACACTGCACAGATACAATGGATCATGAGAGATTACTACCAGCAACAATATGCCATTGAAATGGACAACCAGGAAGACATGGACACATTCTTAGAAAACCACAACTTTCCAAGACTGAACCAGGAAGAAATAGAAAATATAAACAGACCAATCACAGGCACTGAAATTGATACTGTGATTAAAACTCTTCCAACAATCAAATGTCCAGGACCAGATGGCTTCACAGGCAAATTGTATCAAACATTTTGAGAAGAGCTAACACCTATCCTTCTCAAACTCTTCCAAAATACAGCAGAGGGAAGAACACTTCCATACTCATTCTAGAAGACACCGTCACCCTGATACCAAAACCAGACAAAGATGTCACAAAGAAAGAAAACTACTGGCCAATATTACTGATGAACATAGATGCAAAAATCCTCAACAAAATACTAGCAAACAGAATCTAACAGCACATTAAAAGGATCATACACCCTGATCAAGTGGGGTTTATCCAAGGACTGCAAGGATTCTTCAATATATGCAAATCAATCAATGTGATACACCATATTAACAAATGGAAGGAGAAAAACCATATGATCATCTCAATAGATGCAGAGAAAGCTTTCAACAAAATTCAACACCCATTTATGATAAAAACCCTCAGGAAAGTAGGCATAGAGGGAAGTTTCCTCAACATAATAAAGGCCATATATGACAAACCCACAGCCAACATCATCCTCAATGGTGAAAAACTGAAACCATTTCCACTAAGATCAGGAACAAGGTTGCCCACTCTCACCACTATTATTCAACATAGTTTTGGAAGTTTTAGCCACAGCAATCAGAGAAGAAAAAGAAATAAAAGGAATCCAAACCGGAAAAGAAGAAGTAAAGCTGTCACTCTTTGCAGATGACATGATACTGTACATCGAGAATCCTAAAGATGCTACCAGAAAAGTACTAGAGCTAATTAATGTGTTTGGTAAAGTAGCAGGATACAAAATAAATTCACAGAAATCTCTTTCATTCCTATACACCAATGATGAAAAATCTGAAAGAGAAATTAAGAAAACACTCCCATTTACCACTGCAGCAAAATGAATAAAATATCTAGGAATAAACCTACATAAGGAGACAAAAGTCCTGTATGCAGAAAACTATAAGACACTGATGAAAGAAATTAAAGATGATACAAATAGATGGAGAGATATACCATGTTCTTGGATTGGAAGAATCAACATTGTGAAAATGACCAAACTACCCAAAGCAATGTACAGATTCAATGCAATCCCTATCAAACTACCACTGGCATTTTTCACAGAACTAGAACAAAAAATTTCACAATTTGTATGGAAACACAAAAGACCCCAAATAGCAAACGCAATCTTGAGAAAGAACGGAGCTGGAGGAATCAGGCTCCCTGAGTTCAGTGTATACTGCAAAGCTACAGTAATCAAGACAGTATGGTACTGGCACAAAAACACAAATATAGATCAATGGAACAGGATAGAAACCCAGAGGTAAACCCACGCACATATGGTCATATTAGTTTTGATAAAGGAGGCAAGATTACACAATGGAAAAGACAGCCTCTTCAATAGGTAGTGCTGGGAAAACTGGACAGTTACATGTAAAATAATGAAACTAGAACACTCCCTAACACCATACACAAAAATAAGCTCAAAATGGATTAAAGACCTAAATGTAAGGCCTGACACTATAAAAATATTAGAGGAAAACATAGGTAGAACACTCTATGACATAAATCACAGCAAGATCCTCTTGACCCACCTCCTAGAGAAATGGAAATAAAAATAAACAAATGGGACCTAATGAAATTTAAAAGCTTTGGCACAGCAAAGGACACCATAAACAAGACGACAAGACAACCCTCAGAATGGGAGAAAATATTTGCAAATGAAGCAAATGACAAAGGATTAATCTCCAAAATTTACCAGCAGCTCATGCAGCTGAATATCAAAAGAACAAACAACCCAATCCATAAATGGACAGAAGACCTACATAGACATTTCTCCAAAGTAGATATACAGATTGCCAACAAACACATGAAAGAATGCTCAGCATCACTAATCATTAGAGAAATGCAAATCAAAACTACAATGAGGTATCATCTCACACAGGTCAGAATAGCCATCTTCAAATAATCTACAAACAATAAATGCTGGAGAGGGTGGGGAGAAAAGGGAACCCTCTTGCACTGTTGGTGGGAATGTAAATTGATACAGCCACTATGGAGAACAGTATGGAGGTTCCTTGAAAAACTAAAAATAGAACTACCATACGACCCAGCAATCCCACTACTGGGCATATACCCTGAGGAAACCATAATTCAAAAAGAGTCATGTCACAGCTTACCTTTCCCCCTCCCCATATCCTCAAGTCCATTCTCTAGTAGGTCTGTGTCTTTATTCCTGTCTTACCCCTCGGTTCTTCATGACATTTGTTTTTTCTTAAATTCCATATATACGTGTTACCATACGGTATTTGTCTTTCTCTTTCTGACTTACTTCACACTGTATGGCAGACTCTAGGTCCATCCACCTCACTACAAATAGCTCAATTTCGTTTCTTTTTATGGCTGAGTAATATGTACATATATACACTACCAAATGTAAAATAGATAGCTAGTGGGAAGCAGCTGCATAGCACAGGGAGATCAGATCGGTGGTTTGTGACCGCCTAGAGGGGTGGGATAGGGAGGGTGGGAGGGAGGGAGACGCAAGAAGGAAGAGATATGGGAACATATGTATATGTATAACTGATTCACTTTGTTATAAAGCAGAAAGTAACACGCCATTGTAAAGCAATTATACTCCAATAAAGATGTAAAAAAAAAAAAAAAGTCATGTACCACAATGTTCATTGAAACTCTATTTACAATAGCCAGGACATGGAAACAACCTAAGTGTCCATCGACAGATGAATAGATTAAAAAGATGTGGCACATATATACAATGGAATATTACTCAGCCATAAAAAGAAACGAAATTGAGTTATTTAGTGAGGTGGATGGACGTAGAGTCTGTCATACAGAGTGAAGTCAGAAAGAGAAAAACAAATACTGTATGCTAACACACATATATGGAATATAAAGAAAAGAAAGTTCTGAAGAACCTTGGGCCAAGACAGGAATAAAGACGCAGACCTACTAGAGAATGGACTTGTGTATATGGCGAGGGGGAAGGGTAAGCTGGGACAAAGTGAGAGAGTGGCATGGACATATATACACTACCAAACGTAAAATAGATAGCTAGTGGGAAGCAGCCACATAGTGCAGGGAGATCAGCTCAGTGCTTTGTGACTACCTAGAGGGGTGGGATAGGGAGGGTGGGAGGGAGGGAGATGCAAGAGGGAAGAGATATTGAGATATATGTATATGTATAACTGATTCACTTTGTTATAAAGCAGAAACTAACACACCATTGTAAAGCAGTTATACTCCAATAAAGATGTTAATAAATAAATAAACAAATAAATGCAAAATAAAGACTCCCAGATAGACCAAAAAAAAAAAAAAAGAGGTAACTGTAAAGTTAAATTCCCCTCTATACAAAGTTATGTTTACTTATACCTCCTTCTTTGTGTTTGAAAACATTTGATCAGTATAGAGTAGGGTTATCTTAACTATGCATAACTGGCAAATTTATTATCTAAAGTATTAATTTTAAATAAAATAAGTTTATATCCCATAAGAAATTCCCTGGTGATAGAAAAACCTTAGAAGCAAATTAGATAGCAAGGAGAAGTTATGTTTTAATGTAAACTGTTTAGGAAAATCCATATTACAGGTATTATATTTTCTGGCAATCAGCAGTTGACTATACTGAAAACAACAGTGAAATAATGGTTTACATTTAGATGTGTTCATACTTGGTAATAAACAGAGATTTCTATAAACTGGACTCGATTAAATGGTTATAAAGATAATTTCCTATAAAACCAGTCATTGCATTTTAATCACTGTCTGCAATCTCACTCTGCAGAAAATATTTGAATATCTATCATCATTCCTTAGCTATTACTTAGAAAATAAATGTAGCTCAGGGATTTAAGTGTCCCAGAAAACACAATTTTTAAAGCACCTTAAAAATCTCATGGCTTTAGAAAAATAAAAGGGTTTTGCATGACTATTTACCAAAAAAAATATAAACTACTACTTTGTGATATCAAACAATTTCACATGTAAGTTTTAGTATCCTTCATTCTGATTTTTTAAAAATCTCTCTTAAAAATATTACAGCATATTTTGGCTGATGTAAAATTTTTAATCTCAAAGGTATACTTTTTTTCAGATTACATTTTTATTTATTCAATCACCATGGCTACTCACATTCAACTCTTCACACCTGCAGGTGAATCAAAGCCAACTTCTAAGATGTTTTGGCATCTTACTTCTTCATAGGGGAAAAGAGAAAGTCAACTCTGGTTTTGCTGACCTTAAATTATAGCTTACATGGATATAGCAGCAGATATCCATGTCATCTCCCCCTGTTGGTCTGCTTTACTCTCAGTGGTTCTTTTCTTCATGAGACTCTGCATGTAAAAGTTAGTTGAGTATACATATAAAGGGGAATAATTTTGCTGGTGCTTCAGGATGCATTGCCTGATCCAACTGTAATAAATTATGGCATGTCTTTATGATTACTTATACTAGATGACTGAATAATATCTCATATATTCCTGAACTGTTTAAGTAATCATGTTTGCTATTGTAAGCTTTATCTGAGACTAATGGACTACAATGTGAGTTGTGAGACCTCAATTCAAGCTCTTGTTATAATATGATACTTAACTTTTTTGTCCCAAAGGTTACATGATATGTGAAGATCATAAAAATATGTGTGCATGAACATGTGACTATTGACTAATAATTCTGGCTTCTTTTCTGATTAAGTAAAGAAAAAAGAAAGCACCTCAACATTAATAATCAAGTTTGTTATTGTTACCCATCCATAAAAGAAAACATTTTTAAGAAAAAAGTATAGTTTAATTGACTGTATAAAATGAAAAGCTTAAAATTTTTGGCATAAATTTATAATTGTATACATATTTATTTATCCAAGTTCTGAAATACTATTCATTCTTTCTTTTGATTCTTTGGTTTTTAGGTGCCAGTGAAAATGGAATTTTTGTTGAATTTCCTGTATTACCCAATTTATTAATGTATGGTTTGAAGCTACAGCATCTTAGGGGACTTAATTTTTTTAACTTTTAAAACCAAGATGGTGTGTTCAAGTAAATGCATTTGTTTTTATTAACTACTTAACAAAATGGGTTTAAAAAACGGACAATGAATTTTACTCCCATTAGATATAGTCACCTTGAATAAAGTCTGTAGTGTTGGGCTTCCCTGGTGTAACTGTGGTTGAGAGTCCACCTGCCGATGCAGGGGACACGGGTTCTTGCCCTGGTCCGGGAGGATCACACATGCCGCAGAGCGGCTGGGCCTGTGAGCCATGGCCGCTGAGCCTGCGCGTCCGGAGCCTGTGCTCCACGATGGGAGAGGCCACAACAGTGAGAGGCCCGCGTACCGCAAAAAAAAAAAGTCTGTAGTGTTTACTACATCTAACCACTTGAAAGACATTATGCAAAGCTTTTAGACAGTATGTTGTGACAATAAAACCAAAATAGCACAAATCATACCAACAGAGCAAATCAGGAAGGGGGTGAGATGTGCCAACCAAAAATCGCTAAATCTAATGTTATGCTATCCCCAAAGAACAACATATTTCTTATACAGAGAGATGCAATTGAAGAGGGTGTAGAGATATTCTTTTTAGAAAAAATTATTGGAAAGACGCTGTAGGAGTAATCATTGAAAAATTCAGGATAATGGCTTTTCTGAATTGTAACTGTTTTAGAAGAAATAAAGTCAGGAAGATATTAATAGTGATATAATAAATTTGTTTTTGAGAATGGCTTTCTGTATAAAATTTATCACCATAGGAAAATACCAGTTCCAAACAAAAACAAGTTGAATAGATGTGTTAGACATATGTTGGGGGTACATTTATCATGATCTAAAAACGATATACCATTTATATATTTTACCATATTTAATGTATTATCTTTTTGATTAATTTCAGTATAAGAGTAATTATATAATATCTTGTAAAGGGAAGCTATTCATGTTTTTCTCCACGTGAGAGCAGAAAAGATATTCTACATATGTGTAATCATGCCTCGAGCACATGATTTTCCACTTTTTCAAGAAGCCTACAAAACATTCCCACATACTTAAATTTATGCTCAACATCACTAATTATTAGAGAAATTCAAATGAAAACTACAATGAGGTATCACCTCACACCTGTCAGAAAGGCCATCATCAAAAAACCCACAAACAAGAAATGCTGGAGAGGATATGGAGAAAAGGGAACCCTCTTACACTGTTGGTGGGAACGTATATTGGTACAGCCACTATGGAGAATAGTATGGAGGTTCCTTAAAAAAACTAAAATATAGAGCTACCATACGATCCAGCAATCCCACTCCTGGGCATATATCTGGAGAAAAGCATAAGTTGAAAAGATACATGCAGCCCAGTGTTCACTGCAGCACTATTTACAATAGCCAGGACAAGGAAACAACCTAAATGTCCATCAACAGAGGAATGGCTAAAGAAGATGTGGTACATATATACAATGGAATATTACTCAGCTATGAAAAAGAATGTAATAATGCCATTTGCAGCGACACGGATGGGCCTAGAGACTGCCATTCTGAGTGAAGTAAGTCAGACAGAGAAAGACAAATATCATATGATATTGCTTATATGTGGAATCTAAAAAATGGTACAAATGAATTTATGTATGAAACAGAAATTGAGTCACAGATGTAGAAAACAAACTTATGGTTACCAAGGGGGAAGCAGGGGTGGGATAAATTGGGAGATTGGGATTGACATATACACAGTACTATTGGGTTGGCCAAAAATTCGTTCGGGTTTTTCTGTAGCATCTTACGGAAAAACCCAAACGAACTTTTTGGTCAATCCAATATATATAAAACAGATAACTAATAAGGACCTACTGCATAGTACAGGGAGCTCTACTCAATACTCTGCAATGGCCTATATGGGAAAAGAATCTAAAAAAGAGTGGATACATGTATATTTATAACTGATTCATTCTGCTGTACAGCAGAAACAAACATTGTAATCCAATAAAAACAATTGCCTATTTTTTATTTGCCTATATTTTTTATGCACTTGGCATTCAACCTATGCCAAGTGCATAAAATGATTACAAATTTAGGTATCTCGTTTAGCAGTAGAACTTAAAAACGTGTCTTAAAAGAATGCATCATCATTCGTGGTGAGGAGAAATTGCAGTAGATCTCTAATGTGAACAATTAGAACTATATTCTAAGCCTGTTTTATACCACACTAGATACTGTACCAGTCATATTAACTAAACGTCTCTATTAGAATTAAAATTCATTTAATTCTACTAGAACCATGAGTTTTTATTAAATCCACTGAACACTGAAAATACAATCAGTACTCATCAAAATAACTGGTAGAACTTTTGCTTAAAAGTAAGTATGTAAGTATGGTATAGTTGGGGAGGTAAGTCCAACATTTTCTTACAGAGTTGCCCATGACTACCATTGGATTCACTTAAAGCAAGAGTTAAGTAGTCCATGCCCTCAAAATTTAGGTGATATATTCTTAAGCTATGTTGAGAACTTATTCACAATTTTTCTCTAATTTGTCACCACCTATAACAAAGCAAATAGACTATTGTGGAAATATGTCTGAGTTGGATGTAAAAAAATCCATGCAGTTATTAGAAAACTTATAGGAACATATGCTAAATTACATCAAATTCATAAGGAAAATAAAATAGAAACATATATCCACAGGATTCTCCATAGGAATAGAAAGAGGAGGAGATTATATATGTGTATGTATGTATATATGTATATATACATACACATATATATGGGGAGGAGAGAAACAGAGAGAGAGAGATAGAGATTTATTTCAAGAAGTTGGCTTACCCAATAATGAGCTAAGCAAGTTGAAATGTGTATGGCTGGCTCACAGGCTAGAAACTCAGACAGTTGACACCGTGGACTTGAGGCAGAATTTCTTCTTCCTCGAAGAAACCTCAGTTTTGCTAAGTTGCCACATAAATCTAACCATCTCAAGAACTAATCAATTAGTTTGTGACAACACAACTGTAGTTACGTGAAGAATATGGAATGAAACAGATTTTACATAATACTCTCCTACTAATGCTCAACATGGCCATTTCTTTAGAGTAGCTTTGTAACTCAGGGAGCAGAGCTATTGAAGATATCTGACCATGGTGGGAATCTGGGTCCCTCCATCTCTACAGTAATGAAGCTTAGTTTTCTGTGGGTCTACCAATCACTTAGTTTTCTTAGTTAATTAAAGAGACAGTATTGGTACAGAATGAAAATAACTGCACATTCTTGCTCTCTCCTTGAGTTTTATGGAAGATTTTCTAATGGGAGTGGTCGAGCAATCATATTCTGAGACATGGAATCTGCTATATAGTTGACTGACTTTATTACCACTTCCCCCTCCAGACTTTTACATTGATGTTTTCATGCATTTTGGTTCCAAATTTATTTCAAATTACAAAGTCTTTTTAAATACTGTTTTGTATGGACAATATTCATTTATATTTATCCATATTTTCCCCTTTCCACTGTTACTTGTTTTTTCTTGTATCTCCATGTTTACATCTTGAACTTTTCCATTTTGACTACAGAAATCAATTTTATGTTACTTTTATTGCAGGTTTGTGTAGTGAGAAACTTCCTCAGTATTTTTTCTTGTTTTACAATACATCTTCAAATTTATTTAAAGTTTTTTTCTGGGTATAGAACTCTAGTTTAGAGCTATTTTCTTTCAGCAGGTTAAAGATAGTACTCCATAGTCCTTGTCTTTGAATCAGTTTTGTTGAGAAGTCAGATCTCAGACTTATTACTCTTCTGAAATTAAAGTGTCTTCTTTCACTAACTACTTTAAAGGCTTCCTATTTGCCTTTGGTTTCATTTATGATATATTTTGTTATAATTTTCTTTATATATGTTCTGCTTGTGATTCATTTCAATATGTGGATTGATGTCTTGCATTAGCTTTGAAAAATTCTTGGCAAGTATTTCTTCAAATATTGCTTCATCTCCATTCCATTCTGTCTCTGGGACTCAAGGCAGACATATATTAGACGTTTCCAGTGCATCTCATGTATATTTTATGCTCTATTTTTCTATTAACATTCTTTGTTTCTCTGTTTCAATTTGACTGTTTTTATTCACCTATGTTCCATTTCACAATGATTAAGTTTTCTGCTCTGTCAAATGTATTGTGAAATCCATATGCTACATTTTCAATCAGGTATTTGATTTTCCACTTCTTAAACTTTCATTTAATGCTCTCTTATAGATTTCAATTCTCCAATGAATTTTTCCATAATTTCAAACACTTTTTTCTATTTTTTTGCATTTTCTGGAACATATCAGTTGTTACTTAACTTTTTTCTATTAATTCTAATGTCTGAATTACCTTTTGGTTTGCCTCTATTGTCTGTTGCCTTCTCTAGGTTATCAGTCTTACTGTCTTATATTTTAACATGTCTAATAATTTTTTACTTTATGTCAATAAATTTGTTAGAAAAAAATCATAGAGGCTCCAGATGATGCTGTATTCCAAGAGTAGGTATCCTTCTTCTGTTAGGTGATAGGACTGAATTAGAGAAGCTGTGTGGGGATGAAATAGTCTTTGGTGCCTTCAAATTATTTATTTTTAAAATTTATCCAGCTTTTTTCTAGTTGTTATCAGCAGAAGTACTGGCTTCCTATCACCTAATGTATCCTATTTGTATAGGAAGTCACAAGTGGCTATTTTAAATAAAGAATGAATAATTTTCCACAAGATGAGTGGAATGCTTGGAGTAGGAAATGAAAATTTAAGAAAATCCTAATCTAATTTTGATAATGTTCAAGATTCAATAACCCTGAATCAAAGCTAATATAAGAATAAAAATAAGATCATATACTAAAAAAAAATCTACATAGTTTAGGAAAGAGAGAAATATTTGTTTTTCCCTATGGTGGTACTCAACAAAAATTAACATTTACTTTCTTCTTTTAGCTCCATCATTCATTCAGTTGTTGTGACGATAAAATGTTATTTCAGATACATGTCATTCGTAATTGTAGATTATGTTCATTTAATTTTTATGTCATGATTCTTACAGGTGCTTTCATTATCATGGTGGTAATAATTATTAGTAAACACAAGTTTTCATAGTTTTACTGATAATTTCTTTCCCTTGTCTCTTTTTCTCTTGATTTCTTTAGAGAATAAAATAATTTATTGATAGATTATGTTTTGACTATATTTTTCAGGAGATTTTATGGATGTTTTATTTCTTCCACCCTTAGACATCTGATATTTTGTGTCTTTTGCACTTACACAAGGATTATAATACACCTGGTTAAAATTCTTCAGTTGAAGTACTTTTTTCTTAAACAATTATTACTAAATATTTTTATCACTTAGAACTAATGTTAAGCCCCCACATTATTCTATTATGAAAGTCTGTTTTTGTTTTCCCCTCATATGGCTTAGCCACATTACTTGTTCTCAAAATAAACTTAAAATACCAGGATATTTCTTGAGAGAGGTCAAATTCTATAGATATTGCTTGTTAATCAGTGAGACATTAGGGGAATTATCTTCTATCTCTTCTTTGATTATTGTCTATTCCATTATAACCTGTTCTCTAATTCTAGAATATTAATTTGTCAGTGTTCCTTCTTTATTCTGTTTTCCATTATTTATATTTTCTGTAACTGAGTCATTTTATACTTGGATAAAGGACAACAATCCTAATATTACGTGAAGTGATTGGATGTTATTATAATGATACATGTATATGTGAAAAAGACATTTATTTTACACATAAATATACTTAATAAAAACTGAACAACTCTGGTAAGATGCTTGGATCTGGGGACCATAGAAAGAAATAACACAGCGCAGTAGATAAAAGAACTGGCACTAGAATCAGTCAACCTATGAACATGTGGCACTCTTTAGAAGTTATCTGACCTCAGACAAGTTACTTAAGCTTTCTGTATCTCTGCTTATTCAACTATAAATGGAGATAATACAATTGTCTACCAAATGGATAAAAATACCTCAGGTTAATCCTTCTGGAATACATAGGAAGAAAAGTATACGTTCTCCCAATAAGAAACTGTGTATTTCTTATTGAATAATTCTTATTTACACTCTGTCATATTCATATTCTTATTGAATGATGTAATATTCTTTTGAATATTCTTATATCAGTACTACATATTGGAATACTTTGCTTGCTAGATTTATTTTTCCTGAATAAAATCCCCAATCAGATTACACTTACTATAGACTGTTGTTTTTTTTTTTGCAGTCTAAAAGTGGTGATACTCAAAGTATAAAGGAAACCTCCTCCTTATTTAATTGAATAAGAAATTTACATTAAGTTCCTTTATAATTAAATTTATTCAAGATAATTAAAAATAATTGCATAAGCCATAAAAATTATTAATAAAAATTAAAGATAACTCCAATATGTATTAGATGACATGAATAAAATAGTAGCAAACATTAGTAATCTTTCCCCTCATAGCATCCTTTTTTTTTAATGCTATACTTTTGTTATTGTTATTATGTCAAATATACTTTAAAAAAAGTCATTGCTGCCACTCATGAACATAAAGTAAATCAAACCCTGCTAATACTTCTGCTTTTCTTCTTCATCTTAAAAAGTTATTTCCTAGAAAATTTTTTCATAGAAAAGTTTAAACAGCATTCCTCATCTCAATTTGATGATTATTATCACTCTTAAAAAAAGCTTTTACATCAATAATAAGACAATATACAATAGCTATAACTATCAAAACTTTGGAGTTTCTCAAGTGTAAAACTCATCACGACATGGGAATAGAGATTTGGCTTTTGTTTTTTTTGAAGAATTGATCTAAACTCCACATACTTAGCTGGAATCCTGCAGTATTTTCTTTGGCTTTCATGTTTTAAAATGTGGCAGTATAGTTGTAAATGCAATATCTGATGGAAACTGTTGAGTGCCAAAGGGCCCACAATTTGAACTGACAAAGATCCCATTAAAGAGATCAAGAGTTAACATTTCATAATGTTTTCATAAAAGAAATTGACAGAGCGCTGACTCATCCAATTAGAAAACTGGCATAGAAATGAGCCAGGCAGAAAAGCTGGAAATGGACCTCAAATACTGGTCCTAGAGAAAAAGAAAGTTAATTAGATTACTTTACAGAAAGCAAAGACTTTAAATTACTGAGACAATGTCTTGAAAAATTTTAACTAGTGAGATCTATATTTTCCAAGTTGCAAATTTCTAAGGGAAAGAGAATAATGAACATAGTGGAGGTGAAGTCTAGAAAGTGGTAAGTAGGCAAAGGATTCTCTCTGATAGCTTTGTAGTTAGTAACTTTACTCTTCAGTGGAAAAGTTTGGGCAGTTGAAAGGCTAATGAAAGGCACATTTTATATCTCTTTTTCATTTTTAAAATCTTTTTCAATGTACCTCCTCTTTGAAAACAGTTTCCATTTTCCCTCATATTTTCTTCTTCAATATTCTACTCATTATGGTGTCTAAATAATCAGTTTAGAATGTTTCCAGGTTAAGCAAAAGACTTTATTTTAGAATTTGATCAAGGTTATAATACTGCTTTAAAATGTTAAATGGACTTGCATCAAATGCCAGCCAAATTACATAATTTACTGGGAAGTCACATCATACATAGAAAACAATGGTAATATTCTGTAATATAAAATAATGGTTTTATTGCACTGTAATTTTTTTCATATTTCCCAAAGAAGTTATGTAGAATTTGAGGTTAGATAATACATTTTATGCATGTAATAGCTTCTCAGATCTTTCTTGATTGCATATGTTTACTTTTATCTTTTTTTTGATAGCTCAATTCAGCTAGCTGCTATTTACATGGTTCCTTGCAGATAATTATTTTATTATAAAAACATTAATAAGAGTTATGAACTTTAATGAAAATTGTGATATTTATTATTAAATGGATAAATCATATTTTGATATAGTAAACATTTCCCTTATTTAAACCTTAATTGAAAGCAAAAGAAAATGACTTGTATGCAGAAAGGGTGATGGTGATTGAACAATTTATTTAGTATGCCAGTTTTTTCCTCATAATGTCATTTCCATCCTAGCTTTCATACTGCATCCCTGAATAATCCAAAATCTCAATATTTCTAAAGATTAGCAAAAAGAAATTACTTAATAAATTAGATGTCCCCAAAATTAACTGTTTCAAGATTTGAGTCTTTGAGATGTCACCTATTTTGAAACAAAGAAGAAATTCTAACATTTATAAATAACTTTTTCTCTTTAATTTTTATTTACAATTCTTTTGATTCCAGTGTTGAAGATGTAATGTCATAAAAATAGCTCATTCAGAAATGTTTCTAAGTCCTGGAAAGATCATATTCTGGATAGACATTATGTGTAACTGAGGTTAAAATTAAACTGCTTCTCCACAAACCCCTTGCAGGACATTTGGTCCTATCCAAAATGCCCATAAGATATTTGCTCCATGCCAAAATGCACTTGATATTTGATCCTGTCCAATACAATTTGTCCTGGATCAAATATGCTTGTGGACATTTTGGACAGGACCAAATTTCAAGGCCTTTTTGCATGGACCAAATGATTTATGGAAAAAATGTCTTATGGAACAATGTCTTATGGATGTTTTGGACAGAACAAAATGTCTGCTAACCCACAAACCTTGTCTCTGAAATTGTATCATGTTTCCTTTCAACTGTGTTTCTTAAAGGTAGTCTTTCTCTCATTTCTCTATTGCCGTATTTCATTTATTGTTTATATGGTCACTGACTGAAACTAAAATATAGATGCAATAAAACTTCATATTCCTGGGCTTCCCTGGTGGCGCAGTGGTTGGGAGTACGCCTGCCGATGCAGGGGACGCGGGTTCGTGCCCTGGTCCGGGAGGATCCCGCATGCCACGGAGCGGCTGGGCCCGTGAGCCATGGCCGCTGAGCCTGCGCGTCCGGAGCCTGTGCTCCGCAGCGGGAGGGGCCACAACACTGAGAGGCCCGCATAAAAAAAAAAAAAAAAAAAAATTAAAAAAAAAAAAAGCTTCATATTCCTCTTGTTCATTAATAATACTCTAATCCATGTTTTTTTTTAACATCTTTATTGGAGTATAATTGCTTTACGATGTTGTGTTAGTTTCTGCTGTATAACAAAGTGAATCAGCTATACATATACATATATTCCCATATCCCCTCCCTCTTGTGTCTTCCTCCTACCCTCCCTATACCACCCCTCTAGGTGGTCACAAAACACGGAGCTGATCTCCCTGGGCTATGGCGGCTGCTTCCCACTAGCTATCTATTTCACATTTGGTAGTGTATATATGTCAGTTTTATTTAAATTAATCCATGCTGATGAATATTTCTATTATAAAGATTTTGAGCTTTCAATTCAAAGCATACTATAGCTACTTCCTTTCAGCTATTTAGTTACATAACAAGAACTTTATGGAATATGCTGATTGTAAATTTCAGTGGGAAAACCACAGCTTTTATACACAGCAGGACAAATTACAGAATCCTTTAAAACTGTAACATTTAGCTTGAATCTTAAAGATGGAAAAATCTATAATGGTTTTGCTGATGCCTGCACAAAAACAAAATAATTCATTTAGTTGTTAAAACTTCATAGAATGTTACTCTTTAAAGTTTACCAAAGTCTTTTCCTACCTATATTTTGTGTTTACCTATTCTAAGCATAGAAGTAATAATCCTTTCACAATAGTTATCTTGATTTTATTCTTAGTCTAAAATGAATACTGATATGGAGAAATCACAAAATACTTTTCTGCATCAGTTTCCAATTTTTAAAAAGCTATTAAAATACTGTTTATTGTCTAATGAAAATGTTAAAGTTATCATTGCAATTAATAAAACTTTTGAAAATACAAAAAGGAAAGCAAATAATAATAACAATAGTAGTAGTTTCCACAACACAGGTAATATGATCAGTAATAGTTTGTGTTACACCACTTATTCATTCTTGCAATAATTCTAAATATAGTTAAGATTATATTGTAAATGTCATTTTTATCCTGCTTTTGCTTACTGAAGATTCTTCCTATCATTCTGTTTTTTTCTCTCATTCTGTATCAGAGGAGAATTACTGTGTTACTTATATATTTTTTACTTGCGATATAATGAACCATAATAAATTATCAGCCAAGTGGTAATAACAGGGGTTATAAAATTAGATTCCTGCAGTTTGAATATGAACTATATAATTTATTAGCTGTGCTACTTGAACAACTAATCTAACATCACTTAAAGTTTTTTATCTACTAAATATGCAAAATAGCACTACCCACTGTATGTCAGTGTTTTGAGGATTAAAGTAAGTAATTCATTCAAAATCTTTAGCACATAGGAAATGCTTAGTAAGTTCTAGCTTTCTCTCTTCCTCTTTCTAATTTTTCTCTCCTTTGTCAATTACTACTGCTGCTGCTATCACTATTCTCAGGTCAATTACTATTACAAGTAGCGATACTAATACTATCTTCTAATACTAGGTCTAATACTATATTCTACTGAGCAGAAAATGTCAGATTTTGCTTGGCATAACGACCTCCAAGTTCATACACGTTGCCAAAAATGGCAGAATTGTTTTCCTTTTTTTTGCCTTGCTGCACGGCATGCTGGATCTTAGTTCCCCAACCAGGGATCGAACCTGTGCCCCCGGCAGTGGAAGAATACTGTCCCACTGTGTGTCAAATTTTCTTTATCCATTTGTGCAGAAATGGACATTCAGGTTGCTTCTACGTCTTGGCTATTGTGAACAATGCTGCAATAAACATGGGGGTGTAGATATCTCGTTGATATCCTGGTTACCTTCCTTTGGATATATACCCAAAAATGGGATTGCTGGATCATATAGTTCTATTTTTAACTTTCTAAGGAACTTCTATACTGTTTTCCACAGTGTACAAGGGTTCCCTTTTCACTACATCCTCACCAACACTTGTAATCATTTGGTTTTTTTTATAATAACCATTCTATCTGGTGTGAGGTGATAGCTTATTGTAGTTTTGATTTGTCTTTACCTGATTATTAATGATGTTGAACATCTTTTCATATGCCTGCTGTCCATTTGTATGTCTCCTTTGAAGAAACGTCTGTTCAGTTATTTGCCCATTTTTTGGCTACTGAGTTGTAACAGTTTCTTATGTATTTTGGAATACATGATACCACTTATTTGTGAAATATAAAATAGTCAAACTCATAGAAGCAAGGGTAAAATGGTAGTTGCCAAGGCCTGGGAGGTGGAGGAAATGGGGAGTTATCAGTCAAAGGGTACAAAGTTTCAATTATCAAGATGAATAAGTTCTAGAGATTTGCTGTAGAGCATAATGACTCAGTTAACAATACTGTATTGTATACTTAAAATATGGTTAAGAGGATAGGTCTTATGTTAAGTATTCTTATCACAAAATTAATAATAAGATAATAAAAAGGGCAGGAGAAAACTTTGGGAGGTGATGAATATGTTAATGGCATAGATTGTGGTGATGATTTCACAGATGTATACTTCTCTCCAAACTCATCAAGTTGTATGCATAAAAAAGTACATAGCTTTTTGTATGTCAACCATACCTCTATAAAGTGGTTTTAAAAGGAAATAAATAAAAACCTCCATCAGAGAAAACAAAAAATAAAGCGTCAGATTTTGGAGTCAGACAAACATAGATAAAATCTTTAGCAGACTTTTATTAACTGTGTGGATTGAGAAAAGTATGTAATCTCTCTGCAATGCAGACTTCTCATTTCTAAACATGGGGATAATAATACAGCCACAACGCTGTCATTTTTTTATGCATGCCAATGTGGCTTGCAAAACTTCTGGCACACATTAGGCATCAGGTAAGTATTAGTTCCTGTTTCCTCTCCCAGTTTCCCCTCTGCAGTTCAATTATTGGAATCTAATTTTGTTCTAAATCTAATGATCATCAATATGTCCCATAATTTATATTCACCATTTAGTGAGGAAAAATATAAATTGCTGAAGGTCCAAATATCTAAAACAGTAAGAGAAGGAAAAGGAGGAAACATTGAAAATGTCACTGATGTTGTAAAATGATTTTCAACATTTCTATTCCTAAAAATCTGTTTTAATAGCTGGAACAGGGAAATTCAAAAGGTTAGAAGAATTTTAACTTAGTTTATTGCAATCTTGTCCATATTTTCTCTAAAGAAAATATGTTATCGATTTATGAGATAGAAATCTCTGATTATGTTCAGTTGCATAGGATTGACCTTTGTGTAGAGTTGCAATTAATACATTACTTTTATTTCAAAATAAATCCCTCAAGAGATGTTAGCTGTTAACTTGGAAAGTGAAATCCTTTTCCACTGGATTAAATATGTCTACATCAAGAGTTATAATAATATTTTAATATTGTAATACTAAGCTAGACCAGTTAATTGTGACCCTTTAACACTTAAAAACAACTTTTTATTTGAAGAATGCACTTTTTAAACAAATATGTTTACAATTACAATGAAGGTCTGGAAATAATGTAGGTATTTGCAGAAATCTGGAGGCAAAGGTTGCAAGAAAAACTTTAAACACCTGATCAAATAGAAGCCATTGGGTATGTTTGAAAAGTATCTCCTGCATAAGATCCGTATATAGAAATCTCCCTTCTGAAATGGTTTCATATTTGATCGCCACAAGACCAATGTTGTGACATTCTATATGTGCAAGTTAAGAAAAAAGGATCCAGAGATCACAAGCTCCCCAGTTCATGACAAAATTTTAAAAGGATAAATAATTTTCATGAAGTACTATCAACTATGGTTTTGTTTGAATGCCATTATACATTTTTCTATGCACTTAAATAGATGTTTAGACCATTAAATTTCCATTTCAAACATTTTGATGGGTAGATATTTTTACAGTATAAGCTCCTTATTTTCCTTCTGCAAAGCAATTAGATATAGGCTATTGCTGAATTACAATAAGTCTGACTAGTCCCTGTATTTTAGTACTTTATATGTCAGTGACATAAACCTAAGATATAGGTTTGAAATCTTGGCATGAGAAAACTAGTATCACCAGAAAAGAAAAACAGCTAATGGGGAAGTTATTTAGAATTGAAAAGACAAACAAAAGAGAGGGAAAATGATCTAATTAAGGTCTACGCTAACAAGTAAAAATGATGCATTTATTTTCCCCCATTGTCTGATGCAGTGTACATTGTTACCAAGAAATATTTGCTCATTTAAAATAGAAGCCCCAGTTGATTCTTGCAAATCGCATGAAAAACTCTCATGTGTAGGGTTGATGCTGTGTGGAGGGGGCTTTGGGATCCAACTCATTCTCTCTCTTTTTTTTTTTTTTTTTAAGTCCATCCTAGGGGTAGGCGGGGAGGCTGGAGAATGGTCGCTTCTCAAGACTTTAGTGTGTGCTGAGCTTTCTTTTTGATGCTGACAGGGGAGGATGGGCACTGGGATGGTGAGTGAGTCCCCTATATCAAACCCTTTGGCGAGCACGAGACTGAGTGCTTGAGTTTCGGTTTATTTTTTTATGAATGTCCAGATCTGTTTCCCCCTGCCCTCCCAGATTTGTGTGGCCAGTTAGAAATGTCTGGTTCTGGTCTGTGTTCATCTCTCCCTCATTTCTGGAGCAGGGGCTGAGACCCTGCCACATCTCCTGTGCTCTGCATCCATGCCTTGGACATTAAAGGTCGATTGATGCAAAAAATAAATTAAATAAATAAATAAACAAATAAAATAAAATAGAAGCCCCAAAGTGAGTGCTTGGAAGTTCAGTTAAGCATAATAGAACTAGTTATATAATGAGAAGATTAGTAAAAGCTTTGAGGGTTAGAATTTATTTTTTCATTTAGGAAGAGAATTTATTGTCCCAAGAGGCCATTTGGTGAATCAGTCACTTCCAAGACACCAGAAAATAACTTGAGAGCTCAAAGCAAACAGAGAAAGCTTGATCACCTACTTAATAAAATTGGTACCCTTTAAGAATTAATACATTACATATTTGTTTTTTCTGAGATCGTCATTTCCAGTTTCTGCTATTCATATTCCTGGTGCCCTTCATGTACAGGGATTCTCCACCGCAGCACTATCGATTTTTTGCGCTGGATAGTGTTTGTTTTAAAGGAGATGTCCTCTGCATTGTAGGATGCTTAAGAGCATTTCTAACCTTTACTCACCAGAAGCTAATACCACATTCTACCTCAATCATGACAGTCAAAAGTGACTCTGCATTTTACTGATCTTCCCCAGGGGGACAACATTGCCCCATATGAGAACTTTTTAATTCCTAGTGGGAACGTAAAGCATTGTTTATCTATTATTTTAGGATATTTAAGGGTTTTTTTTCCAGTTTTTGGCTATTGTGAGTAAAACTGTTTGGAACATCTGTTTACAAGTCTTTCTGTGGATGTTTTTATTTTTCTTGGGTAATGCCTAGTAAAATTACAGGGGGATAATTTGTCTGGGACATCAACTTTCCCCACTGGTTTCTGCTAAGTGTTCCTCATTCTTATGTGGTCTATGCAGTTCACTGCTAAATTATCTATTTTCAACCTCAGGATCTTTTTAAATTTGGTACTCTTTTTCAAATGCTTACAGGTCTCTCCTAAGAATGGGAGTCACTTTTGTTACGGCTGGCCCATGTTAGGCTGTGAAAAACGCTGGGTTTTTTCAGATCCTTTCATGACACACCTAGGAAATGGAATATTCCTGTTCCTCCTTTGGAATTTTGAGATATGAGAACTTTACTTGACTCACTAGGCCCACTCCATCTACATTTCTTTTCTGATACCTTACATTCTCCACCGGTTTTATCTGAAAGGAAAAAACAAAAACAAACACTCTAGGCTCACATCCAACAAACATGTGAAATCCTTCTGTTGCCCCACTACACCAGGTCCTTTTGTGGAGATAATTTCTGGACCCAGAGCTCAGATGTCTACAGTAGCTCTTCCCCCATCACTACCTCATTAACTTCCTCTCCTCACCAGGAAACAGAAGAACAGATATATCAATCTGTGCTCCAGGGATTAAGTCAGATCAAAAAGCCCCTGCTGTGACCACTGCTTCTTCTCACCCACCAACCCAAAGAGTGGACATTGGAAAGCTCTTCAGAGCCTCGTGTGTCCTCAACCTTGACAGCTAGAAGCAACAGCCAAGACTTACAGGAAAATTATCATATGCTGCTTTCCTCTTCCAAGACTTGCACAAATGCATCAAATTATCAGAAAAAAAATTATATCCAGAACGCTGGCTTCAAAGAGACTCTCTTTTCCAATTTCTTTAAATAAGAGGAAGGAGGACTATATTAGAATCAGTTCAAATACCCTCCTACTGAGGCCGATTTACTATTTAGCTAGTGAGGGGTAAAACCCTGGCACCTCTCTTATACAGATTTCAATGACTGCTGGAGTATTGGGGGATTGAAGAGTGTTCTAAGTGAAGTAGGAAAGTCAGGTGCAGACAAGAAGTATTACAGTATGAGCACTTATGGTAAAACGCTAAAAGACATCTCAGAAGAAAGAAGTGTGAATCTCTATAAAACATGTGGGAGAAAAAAAAAACACTTTTAGCCCTAATTTTGTATTAATGTTATTGTGTTATTTTTCTTAAGGTTTCCCCAAATTACGTAAGTTTTAGGTCTCACAAAACCTGTTTTTGCTCCTGCTTTGTACAGATTACAGGAGGGATGTTGAAATAAACAATTGCCTGTAGTTCAGGAAATATATACAGTCTGGAGATATATTTCTGGGAATTGTCAGCAGATAGAGGGAATTTAAAGCCATGAGTCTATCACCAAGGGAGTAAATACATATAGAAAAGAGGTCTAAAGAAGGATCCCTGAGGCAAACCCCAAATTTAGAAGCCCTGGGGACAGTGATGTTAGACACACTGCAAAAGATGAAAAAGTCAGTAAAGGATACTGGAAAAGAACAGTGAAACAAAAAAATTAAGAAATGTAGTCGTTCAGATGCCAAACGAAAATAAGTTTCTCTAAGAGAAGTGATCAGCCATGCCACATGATGGCTATTCTCATTAATACAAAGATATACACAGTAACAATAACAACAAAAGCAATAGCTAACACAGACCATAATTACCTTGTGACAAGCAGTGTTCTAAGCACTTTAGGTCTAGTCGAACTCACTTAATCCTCACAACAATCTTACGAGGCAAGTCTTAGTAACATTTCCAATTTTGAAAAATGAGAACTCTATGATCCACAAGAGTTAAGCAGTGACACAACCAAGATCATACAACAGGTAAGTAGACAGGCTTTGCTCCCAGGCCACCTGGCTCTGGAGTCTACATGGTTCACAACTCTCTTATAGACCATTTGTATATCCTTTCTGTGAATTTTGCCAATGACTATTTCAGACTTGAATGTGTTCATTGTCTATGGAATCTATCTGTTTAGTATAATTATGGGTAATTTATTTCCTTCTTACAAACTAATAACTTATATAATATATAAGGGGACTCCACTGTCTATGTTTTTTGAGTCCAAGACTTTATCCCTGGGAGTCATATTTTTCCTCACTTTATCCTCCATTCTATTACAGTCATCTATCTGCATTTTTCATCTAATTGTCAAACACTGACATACCGCTAAAATGTAAAGAAGGGCAGAAACTGAGCTGTCGATGAACGAGTCAGTGCACCTGTTTCTAATTAGGAGATGGCAGTGGCTGTTGAATGCCTCTCTGTATATCTGGACGGACACTCTTGAGACCACTTCGTCTATTTATCCTCTGAGTTACTCCAGAACTAGTCCAGCAGGGAGGGTCTTCATCCCTATTGCAAGGGATTCTCCCCGCCAGGAGGCACACCCTCCAGCAGAGCCCAAACCATAATTGAGATTTCCTGGCAAATTCCATGTGTGAAGAATCAAACCCTGAGAAACTCTGCAAGAGGAACTTTCCATTGATTTCAGCTGTGCCTAATTTGCCATAAAACGTTAGAGAAGGTAGTAAATTGGTTAGTGTTTTCAGATAGATTTTCCTATTATAGAGGACAAAAAAAAAAAGGGGGGGAGGAGATGCACTATTTTGTCTTTGAAGGTGAAAGAAATCTGCTCTTTATGCCACTTCAGATACCCATGACTAAACAGGGATGGTGGACATGTTGAAGGGGTGGGTAGAATTCATGTTTTGTTGTGAATTTTATTTCAGTGGAACAAAGCTGATCGTTTTCAGCTTATAAAAACAGGCACAGAAAGAATGAAAATCAGAAACCCTAAAATTATTTAGTGGAAACTGTGTGATTTGATGTGACAGAGTGTCACTAATACCTATGGTTCAATCTGTATTTATAAACAGAGTTTGCTACTTGTCACAAATCCAGAAAAGGAAGAATCACATTTGATCATCTACCTTGGTCCACTCCAAAAGATTTTACTGAAATAAAAGAATCACAGTAATATTTGAACTAAAGGTTCCACTGGATTTATAAAACAGCGTGTCAAAAACTTATTTCTTTGAAAAATTGAAAAGATCCTCAAAGGGTTTGGGGGTATGTGGAAATCCGGTCTCAAATAAAAAGAGGGAGAAATCTCATACTCGCTAGGAATGAGCGAGTAATAATTACTTTATTACAATGATGTATAGCACATATTAAACAAAAAGTAATACCATAAGCAAATTTATCTGAGAATTTTACAAAGAATAATTAGAGTACCTGACTGCTATCGTTTCAGTGTTTATATTCTGAGATTGTTTTGTCATCAGTTTTGTTTAATAAAAGGTGTCGAGGGCTTTCCTCGTGGTGCAGTGGTTAAGAATCCGCCTGCCAATGCAGGGGACACGGGTTCGAGCCCTGGTCCGGGAAGATCCCACATGCCACGGAGCAACTAAGCCCGTGCACCACAACTACTGAGTCTGTGCTCTAGAGCCCGAGAGGCACAACTACAGAAGCCTGCGTGCCTAGAGTCCGTGCTCTGCAACAAGAGAAGCCACCTAAATGAGAAGCCCACGCACCGCAACCAAGACCCAATGCAGCAAAAAGTAAATAAATTAAATAAATTTTTTAAATAAAGGTGTCCATAATTGTTCCAAATCCATTAGGTATTCTTTTCTGGAGGTGATAATATTGTTTCTTTAAATTATTTGTTAAATATTTAGCCATTCCAACAACTTAGAGAATTACTTATTTCCCTAAAAAAGCATATGACAATTGTTTTGAAGTACCCCATACCCTTATCCCAGTTCACACCTAATTATATTCATGACTACTCTCTGTTTCTTAATTAAGAGTGTTGAATTTTAAAGTAGGGAAACAGTCCAAGTTACAAATATTCTACATATATATTAAGATAGATAGATAGATAGACAGACATAGGTGATATTTTAGGTATAATGGATGGAGAGCAGATTTGAAAGTGGAACTTTCATGTACTGACAAAATATTATTAGCTAAAAGTGTTATCTATAATACATCATGTCTTTATTTCCTGGCCTATGGAGTCAGGCCTACCCACTTTTGAATCTGGGCTTTCTTCCTCAGCAGCTATGTTACTTTGGGCTTGTTAATTAATAGACTTGGCTCCCAGTAAGCTTATATGTATAATTGGGATACTAATATAATGTACTTGACAGAGGAGTTATTAGACAAAATACAATAACATACAAAAAGCAAAGGAAAACATTTGCTTCATAATAAATATTCAATATATGGTAACTATTTTTCTTCTCCTTATTAAATTATATGGGTTGATGTTAAAAAGACAATACATTTTTGGATATATGTAAATTGTAGAAGTTTATTATATTTCAAATACAGATGACCTGAAGATTTAGACCCTGTTAACCCTTTTTTCTCACTTTTCTATTATATATATTATAGTTTTTAAATGAGTTGAATAATTCTAAAAATAAATGTCTACATCATCTAGAGTATACAGAGCTAATATTATCAAAAAATAAGTGTTCTCAAAATGAGTCAAACTTTTAGGAATGCCTTGGCCAACAAATAGTTATAGAATTGACAGTTTTAAGGTGGCTTTGAAATTTATATCATTATTATCACTTGTTAAATTCTGATTATAAATATCTATATTTTGTTTAATTGAAGAGTATCACTTAATGATAATAAAGGTTTTGTGAAAACTGATAGTTCTCCACAAAATCTTTTTTCGTTATGACATTCTAGCTCACTACATTATTTCAAGATACAATCCATCCTCATAATTTACAGTAGTAATAATCTACAAAGTGGCTGCAAATGCTAAATTAATGAATACTGAATCATTGCTCCTAGGAGAAATACAGGGTTAAGTTCTTGTGAGCCTCTGGTCACAACACTTCTAGCAACTAATCATTAGATAACCTGTTTTATGTGTTTCTGCTTAAAGACACTTTAATATGCGTTATTGATTCATTAACACTGAACTCAGTGAACTCAGTAGAAGTCAATTGCATTATAACTCCTGCCTGAACAAGCACATCTAACACATGCATCATGCATTTTTTCAAGGCACACCACTGCCTATTTGTGCTTAGGAACAGGAGACCCACTTCAACACTATGCTTGGGTACCATTTTAAACAATAGAACCACCAACAAAAAGCACAAAAACTGGCACTAAATAGACCACAAAAAGAACACATTTACAGTATAAGAGCTGAAGCAAGAATTAACAGCATCACTCTGTCAGGCCTCGCCTGGGAACATGTATGTCAGGCAATTCAAATTTTTTGCTTCTCCCCTCAAATCTGTAAATAACCATGAAAGTGTCATGAGTATTGACTTGAGGGTTACAAATAAATTTTCTCCAGTAGGCAAATTTGCAAATATGGAATTTATGAATAAAGAGAATGGACTATTTGCAGCAAAATTCTGTCTCCAATGGATGTCTAGTGGAACTGGATCCTATTTTTCAAGTTGACATGTATAAACCATGAACTTCATGTCCTAGAAAGAATGTGAACCAGCCAAATCGAAAAAGAAATTATCACCAATAATGTCTTCACTTTGAGAGTTGGCTAAAATTTGTGTAATAATGAACACAGACCGATTTTGATGCACCTAGAAAGACATCTAGTTTAGAAAATTTTTCTTTACCATAAAAAAGTTTTCCTTATAACACAATTTTTTTCATTTCTGAAAACAACAATGAAAAAACAACAGCAACAAAAGAGGAGCTTTACTTTTTTTTCTTGATCCAGGAATGCAAAATTACTACTCTAAACGTCTATATACATCTTAGAAGTAAACGCAATTAGATATACCTTCATTATGTAGTCTCCAGCTTTACTCCACACAACAGTGGTGCATGTGACACCACAATTTGTAGCGTTTTCAGTCATGGAAGAAAAACAACACAGATGTTGCCAAACTCAAAAATAAAATAAAGACAGGAGGTTTTCTGACTAGGTGATAAGAAAGTAAGTTTCCAGAAAGGAAACAGTGACTTGTTGAAGACCTTTTTGACTTAAGATGGGCATCTCAGTCATAATTCAATCCATCCATGAGTTTCATTTTTTTTCTGTCTCCTAAAAGCTATTTGAAATGGAGAAACTAATCAAGCAGATAGATTTTGACATTTTCTAAATTCAGTGGAAGAGGATGGACAATGATTAGAACATTTCTAAAGAGAGTTTTAGTTTTATAAAAATGATGATCCCTAAAATACTATTAATTCAAACTTGAATATTTAAATAGTAAAATATATTTTGAAGCTATGCTTCATAATTTTTCACACTATAAAGTGTAACAAAAGGACTTTATCAGTAATCACATTTTTCATTTACAGGCTCTTCTATAACTACAAACATAAAAGGATATATTTGAAGAAAAAAGGAAAGCTTAATGTCAGCTGAAACAGGGGAAAAAAAAAAGATCACTGTGTTGTGCAAGGTGTAGGTGATGTTCAGTGATATGGTGGATAATTTTTAATAATCCGTTCTCCAAACACACACACACACACAAAAAGACACAGATGAACAACTCTTTATTTTGTAGTACTTGCCGATTTTCACTGTGTAAAGAAGTACTCCCACCATGGCTGATTTTAAAGTACCAACAGGTCACTAAAGATGAAACACAGAGATGGGAAGCAACGGAAACATTCAGTTCGGACAAGATCATGAAAGCTGACTCCAGCACACCATTGATTATATCTCTAAAAAATTCTTTTCATAAATATGAAATTTTCACCAACCAACTGATAAAATTATATTCTTAAGGGATAGGGTTTATCTTGCATTATATGTAGTATGAGGGTAAAAAGTGCCAATATTCTTGAAACTTAACTGAGCTTCTTTATTTTTTCTAAAGTTTTTAATATACTATTGAAATATTGTTATTAACACAACTTTAAAGATACAAATTATCATTTATATATACCTACTTGCTATATAAATAATTACTATGTATAAGCATATAGTTCGTCAAATATTTACATTGAAATGGTCAGGCTGAAAATAAATCTTGTTTTCCTTTTGGCATTCTTCTTAATGCCTAAAAGGGCAGTGCATGGGTATATGTGTTTGTGCATGTCGGTATATATATGGATGAGTATGAAGATGAATGTGATGGTGAGAAAGAAAGAAAAAGAGTGTGGGGGAGAGAGAGAATTATCTTTCCTAAGTACTATTAACATATTCCCAACAAGCTTAATTACCAAGAAAACATATAACTTACTGGGTAAATAGGAAATGATTTTTGACAAGGTGTCATAAAAATATCAATAATATGTTAAAAGGATTAAGGGTTTTTTCAGTTAAAATTTTTCAAAATATATTAAAAGGATTGAGGGTCTTTTTTTGTTAAATTTGCATTCTTTGCTTTTTTTTTTAATTTTACTTGACATTTTCTTTTTACTCTGGAATTAAGATTTCAGAATAGGATTACTTTTTTCATCCTACTTTTGTTTGAAATTTGTAATAGAGTCAGAATCATCAAAGCGTGTTTTCGGTATTTGAAGAAGCAGTAGATGAGAAATTGGGAATCACAGCTTAGGAGCACTGGTACAGATTCCTGCTCAAATTTTGTAAAAGTGATCTTTTTATTTTAGACTGTAATTGCAGAATTTTGCATAAGCTCATGTTTAAAACATCTAATTCCACCCACTACCAAATTAATGTACTACTTTTCACAATTACTTCTACTGCAAACGTTTTCAAGTTAAAGATTATAAGGTTTTTACTTGAATCTGATTTCATATTCAAACCTATTTTTGTATTCAAAATGAATTAAAATAAATATATCTTTAACCACTACTATTAGTTTGCTAATGTTTATTTAACAATAAGGTTACTAAAGTGTAATTTCAAAAGGTAAAATTATGACTCATGCAAAGATAAAATGAGCACATGTCAATATTTTATTAAACTTATTACTTAATTAGGAAACAATAAGATGTTAAAATTATGTCAAAGAACATTTGATGATTTCATATTTAAGACACATTTACAGATACATCTCAATTAATGAATGGAACTTAGGTATTAGATGCTAAATTGGTTATGTCTTACAGTGCAACGGCCATAAATTTCCACTAAAGAGAAATTATTTGTGCCTTTATGTAAAATTATCTACATTTTAACATGTGAAACACTAAATATAATTAAATAGAAGTACCATTAAATATTATTAAATATTGTTTGACAATATAGTTTGCTACTTAAAAGTAGACTTACTCCATGCAATTTAGTTCGCTTTAAATTGGGGTCTTCAAACACATATGGTTCAAACACATATTCCTTATCTAAAAGGAATAGTTCTCTGTCTGACTTCACTCAGTATGACAGTCTCTAGGTCACTCCATGTTGCTGCAAATGGCATCATTTCATTATTTTTTATGGCTGAGTAATATTCCATTGTGTATATGTACCACATCTCCTTTATCCATTCCTCTCTTGATGGACATTTAAACTGCTTCCATGTCCTTGTTACTGTAAATTGTGCTGCAGTGAACATTGGGGTGCATGTATCTTTTCAAATTATGGTTTTCTCCATATCCCAGGAGTGGGATTGCTGGATCATATGGTAGCTTTATTTTTAGTTTTTTAAGGAGCCTCCATACTGTTCTCCATAGTGGCTGCACCAATTTACATTCCCACCAACAGTGCAGGAGGGTTCCCTTTTCTACACAACCTCTCCAGAGTTTACCATTTGTAGATTTTTTTTTGTGATGGCCATTCTGACCAGTGTGAGGTGATACCTCATTGTAGTTTTGATATTGCTTATATGTGGAATCTAAAAAATAAGGTACAGGGACTTCCCCAGCGGTCCAGCGGTTAAGACTTTTATCTTCCAATGCAGGGGATGCGGGTTTGATCCCTGGTCGGGGAGCTAAGATCCCACATGCCTCACGGCCAAAAAACCAAAAACATAAAACAGAAGCAATATTGTAACAAATTCAATAAAAACTTTAAAAGATGGTCCACATCAAAAAAAAAAGTTTAAAAAATAAAAATAATTTAAAAAGGGTACAAATGAACTTATCTACAAAACACAAATGGAGTTACAGATGTAGAAAACAAAGTTATGGTTATCAGGGGGTAAGGGGGGAGGGATAAATTGGAAGATTGGGATTGACACATACACACTACTATATATAAAATATATAACTAATAGGGACCTACTGTATAGCACAGGGAACTCTACTCAATACTCTCTAATGGCCTATATTGGAAAAGAATATAAAAATGAATCATTATATGTATAACCGATTCACTTTGCTGTACAACTGAAACTAACACAACACTGTAAATCAACTATACTCCAACAAAAGCTAAAAAGATAAAAAATAAATAAAAGGAATAGTTGCCTAGTTTTTGAAGCTAGGTCAACACTTTCTGTGAAAGCTCAAGTTGCCCTGGGCCTGTGACTTGACAGTTTTCAAGCTGTGGTTTAGGAAGTGTATCCCATCCTATACCCTAATTCTCATATTCTTTCTGCCTGTACTTCCACCAGCAGTCCTAATAAAAATTACAATATTTATCCAGTATCTTCTATGTGCAAGCCTTGTTTAAGGCATTTATATGTATTAATTTTTAAAAATTTATTTTATCTTTATTTTACAGAGAAGTGAACTGTCCCTTACACAGGAAGCAGCAGACCAAGTATTCAAATGGCCACTGGTTAAACTCCACACCACACCAGCTGATCCATCACACCGTGCTGCCTCTTCATAAATATGCCAATCAGAGAGTAGACTAACATTCATCATCAGTAAAACTAGATATTCCTGCTGGCATAACACCTATTGCAAGATTCTAAAATCTATGCACACCCACCACTTAGTTCTCAAATGCTTTTAATTAATTTTGTACTGGTTAATGGTGTTGAGTATAACTCAGAGGTTTGTAGTTGAATGTTAACTGGTGTTTTGACTTTTAAATTGTCAACTATATTGACATTATTTGGCTCTGAGGGTATGTATGAAGCTAGACCAGAATACATGTTATTTAGGCAATTTATTTTTTTAATTCCCAATTTTTATATTTTTAATAGATTTTTTTTAGCAGTTTCAAGTTCATAATAAAATTGAACAGAAAGTTCATAGAGTTCCGACAGGCCCCATGCCCCACTCATGCACAGCCTCCCCAACTATCAACCCCCTGTCAAAGACAGGTACATTTTTAAAAATCAATGAACCTACACTGACACACTCTTGGTGATGTAAATTCAATGAGTTAGATAAATGTATAATGGCATGTATCCACCATTATATTATCACACAAACTAGTTTCACTGCCCTAAATATCCTCTGTTGATTCATTCTTTCTTCCCCCCATTCCCTGGCAATCACTGATCTTTTAACTGGCTCCATAGTTTTGCTTTTTCCAGAATGTCATGCAGTTGGAATCATACAGTATGCAGCCTTTTCAAATTGGCTTCTTTCACAGTCTTTTCGTGGTTTATAGCTCATTTCTTTTCAGTGCTGAATAATATTACATTGTCTGGATGTACCACAGTTTATTTATTCATTCACTGACTGAAGAACATCATGATTGCTTCCAAGCTTTGGCAGTTATGAATAAAGCCGCCATAACATCCATGTGCAGGCTTTCGTGTGGACATAAGTTTTCAAATCACGCCGGAGCACAATCACTGGATCATAAGAGCATGTTTAGTTTTTAAGAAACTTTCACAGTTTTCCAAAGTAGCTGTACTATCTTGCATTCCCACCAGCAATGAAGTAGAATTCCTGTTGCTCTACATTTTCACCAGCATTTGGTAACATCAATATTTTGGATTTTAGTTATTCTAATGGGTATGTAATGACAACTTTTCACATGATTATTTTCTATCAATATATATATTTTTTGTAAGGCATCTATTTAGATCGTTTGCCCATTTTTAAATTGAATTGTTTTCTTACTGTTGACTTTTAAGCGTTCTTTGTATACTTTGGGAATATAGTACTTTATTATGCATGTCTTTTGCAAATAATTTCTTTCAATCTGTGGCTAGTCTTCCCATTCTCCTGACAGTGCCTGTGGACTTAATTTTAATTAAGTCCAACATACTAATTATTTCCTTCCTGTATCATGTCTTTAGTGTTGTATCTAAACAATCATTGCCAAACCCAAGGCCATCTAGACTTTTTTCTATTTCCAAAAAGTTGTATAGTTTTGTGTTTTACATTTAAATTTATGAACCATTTTGACAATTTTTGTGAAAGATGTAATGTGTATGTCTATATATATAAAATAGATATAAGATATATATATGTTATATATAAATCAAGTTTTGGAATAACTGACATCTTGACAATGCTGCTAAGTCTTCATATCCATGAACATGGAATATCTCTCCATTTATTTAGTTCTTTGATTTGTTTCATCAGTTTTATAGTTTTTCTCACATAGACCTTGTACATATTTTGTTATATTTATGCCTAAGTATTTCATATTGTGGTGCTAATATAAATGTTATTGTATTTTGAATTTTAAATTTCAATTGTCCATTGCTGATAATAAAGGAAAGAGGATGACATTTGTATATTAACCTTGTATTTTACAACTCTGCTATTCATTATTGCTTATAGGTAATTTGGTGATTTATTTTTATATGTCAGAATGAAGTTTAAAGACACTGAAACTAGAACCACCTCATGTACAAGCAAGTCAACACAAACAGCCAGGAGAAGAAGGACTGCATATAGGTTCATCCATCCCACTGTCCAACAAAATGTCTTATATAGTATTCCCTGGTTCCTAATACTCAGTTCTCTTCCAAGATTTTATCCCTCCTAGCTGCTTCATAATATCTTGAACTGTGCCATCTCTGAGTTAGTGAGAAAAATATGGATGACCCTGTGAAGCAAAAACAGATCTCTTAATTGAAACTTATTATTTCAACTCTAGCAATGGTTGGTAACAAAGTAGAAATTGGCCAAATTTCACTGCTGCTTCATGAGTGCAATTATAGGCAGCTACAGACTGCTTTCTGACTTTTGTCCCCAACATATTTGGGGGAAAAAAAAGTTGTAGTCTGTGACTTTCATGTCTTCATTTTGTCAGTGTTTGTATAACATTCTGGCAAGTATCACCCTTTATTAGAACTCAGTGGAAATGGCAGTCTACTACCCAAGCCCACTAACCTACACATTGATGTTGCTGAGCCAGTTATATAGAGATAAATTCCTTCCTATGACACAAATACAGACATTTGCAACAGCCACTTATTTCCTATCAAATCTGCAGTATAAATTCTGTGCTATTTACTTAAGATCCCGTAACCAAGTTTACATCCCAATTTTGGCTTAATTAAGTAATTTACCATCTTATTTTATACTTCTCTTGCCAGCCACTGATGGGGAAGAGTCATACAGATATGCAAATTGTTTTAGGACAAATCAGAGCCTTCAAAATATACAGACTTATAACAATGACAAGAAATAATTCTAAGGTTCAATTTTGAAACAGGTTAATTTCTCCAGAAAGTGGAGACTGAGATTTGCATGCAGAAATTATATTAGGGAACGCTCTTAAGAACTATAACTCTGAGGGTTTGTAGCACTGCAGCTATAACAGCTCTTCAGAGTTGCGGGCTGAAAATAGAATTTAAGGCCTTCATGTTTTCATTGATGTGTCATCTTTTCCTCTGCAATTCCCTAATGAGAAATTTCCATTCTTCTTATAACTTCCTAAAACTCAGCTGTACAAGGACCAGATGAGGCACTGGGCTCAGATACTAATCCCAACTCTACTACTTACTAGACATATTACTTTATGTCTTTTGAATTGAATTTTGTCATCTATAAAACTAAGGGATGTAAATAATGATTCTACAGAATCTAAAATGCTCTTGGACTTCCCTGGTGGTGCAGTGGTTAAGATTCCGGCTGCCAATGCAGGGGACACGAGTTCAAGCCCTGTTCTGGGAAGATCCCACATGCCATGGAGCAACTAAGCCCATGCGCCACAACTACTGAGCCTGCATGCCTAGAACCCATGCTCTACAACAAGAGAAGCCACCGCAGTGAAAAGCCTGCACACCACAAGGAAGAGTAGCCCCTGCTTGCTGCAAGTAGAGAAAGTCCGTGTGCAGCAACAAAGACTCAACGCAGACAAAAGTAAGTAAATAAATAAATTTATAAATAAAATAAAATAAAATAAAATGCTCTGAATGTGCTTAAATAGTAACAGATGAAATGAAATGATGACTATGACTCTCATTAATATAGTATTTGGGTGGAGAAAAGGAAATAGGTATATAAATAAAATAAGATTTAAGGTAGGGGATGGATTTATAACAGTTTATTTTGAAAATCCCTCTATCTTGGTTCATGTTTGAAACATTCCCTAATAAAAAGTACATGAAAAAGACCTGATTCTAAAAGTCTAACTTCTACATTTTGTTTACAAAAATATTGATCAAAAGTTAATATAAAATATAAGGATCATTTTCTTAGTCTATAAACTATATCCAAAATTTCTGTCATGTGAGCATACAAAAATGCATCCCAAAACAACAACACAAACATCCCAAGAATTTCAAGTTTTCCTAATACTAATATTAAAGTTTAGGTTTTTTTCTCATTATTAAAAATTAATATTGTGCTATTTTGTCACCCCCTGAAAAATAGCACTATGGCTTCATATTCACAAGTGAGGAGACTCTCTCAAGGTCATTAAACTTGTATTGACTTCTATGTCTACTCTATTAATTTATGATTACCTTAAGCCCAAGCCTTATCTATGTAAACATGGTGCTATGTTTAAAAGCAAAAAAAATCACACTTCATTTTGGTATTCTTCATAAAGACATTCATATAACATTTTACTCTAGTTACTGCACAAAATGTTTTACTTTCATTATTACTATTATTATTATCATCATTAATACCAATTTCCTCTGTTACATTATGAATTTGTTGAGGAGCGGGATTTTATTATAATTTTTTATTTTTTAGCTATTAACATAGCATCTGGCACAGAACAGGTATAAAATGAATTGTTATTAAAATAAATTTAATTAATTTAATTCTATTCGCTTCTTTTTTTTCTGCTCCTGCTTTTTTTTTTTTTCTCCTAGTTTTTCCTCTGGCCATTTATTTTTCTTATAAAACTTTTATTTCTTTTATTAGAAAAGTTCATTTTTCTTGTGGTATTTTGTCATCTCCTAAAGAATAGGACACCATGGCTCTGTAAACACAGGCTTGAAGACTCTTTCCAGTATATGAAACTTTTCTTGACTTATAGGTGTAACTTAGCAAGTTATAATGGCCTTAAACCATAATCTTTCTCCGTGCTCATTCTCACTGTTGATCTGCTTTTGGTTTTCCTTTGTTTTCTTTTTCAAGACAGTCTTTTATTATTACCTGACAGTAAGGTTCAATACATAATAGAGAGAAGTTCCTTTAATACCTGGATAATGGGAATCTTAATGATGATTATAAAAGAGAAGAATAACACCTTTTAACATGAAAAAAAGTTAGTGAAGTATGAAATAGAAATAAGCCTATCCCCAGTGAGATATCATTTTACACAAATATTACCTAATGTATTAAAAAGTAAAATTGATTATCTCCTGCTCAAATGTGTGCCGACTACACTGTCTAGTTTTCCTGGTGACTCTTCTAGACCATGGATTAATTTCTCAAAATGATGTGAAGATTGTTGTGGAGTTCAACACGAATATTCAAAAGGAACACATTTTCATTTGAGTAATGAATTATTATTTGAATCAGTCACTCGGTGAAACAACGGCACATAAGAAAAATATAAAAGTGTCTGTGAAGTATGAAGGGGTAATAGAAATAAAGGGTGCCTGTAGTATAATGGACAGCACTAGGTCATATTTGTGCTTCTTGCATACACTTAGCATCTTAATCAGTTTGGGCAGCCATAACAGAACACCATAGATGAGGTGGCTTATAAACAACAGAAATTTATTTCTCACAGTTCTAGAGACTGGGAAGTTCAAGCTCAAGGTGCTGGCAGATTCTAGTCTGGTGAGATCCCACCTCCTGGATCATAGATTGCCATCTTTTTGCTGTGTCCTCGCATGGAGGAAGAGGAAGAGAGCTCTCTAGAGTTTCTTTTATAAGGAACTAATTCCGTTCATGAGGGCTTCAACCTCATGATCTAATCACCTCCCAAAGACCCCACTTCCTAATGTTATCACATTGCAGGTTAGGATTTGAAAATATAGATTTTGGCGGGACACAAACATTGATCCATAGCACTTACATATGAAGCAGAAGGATAGCAGACTTCTATCTTTTCCTTTCCCTCCATGAGAAAACATTAAACCAACTGTGACGGGAAAGTAATTAAGGTAGGAAATTGTATAAAAAACTTCTAACATCTATCTTTGACGCTAAAGATAGCTCTTATCCTGCCAGGCTCCTCTTTCTCAACTGTGATTATTTATTTATTTATTTTGGAGATTGTTTTTCCCATGAATAGTTGCAATGTTCATTGCACATTAGTATTCATGAATAAATGCCACAACACATTTTCTAAACCTCATGATATATAAAATGCACATAAATTGGAGAAAAAATTTTATTAATTTTTCATACATATATTGTGGACAGGAAAACACAACCTACCAAAGGTTTCTCTAATGAGACTTCAAAGGTGTAGGAGTTTCCTAAAGTAAAAGGTCTTCTGAACATCACGGTATCCAGAGAGGAACAGAGGAACATGTCCTTAGAATGAGTGAAAGTAGAGGGTGGATTGCTTAGGATTTGAGTAGTTTTGGGTCAAACATACCATGAACAGTGATGTAAAGCTCACAGGCATTGTTTGAAAAATGGGAAATTATCTCATATATTTATGTTTAAGAGTTACCAATTACTGTTGTCTTGTGAGAAATTAGCACTTCTTTCACTGCAAAGTCAATGCCATCTCTCTGGGAAATGGAAATCTTGTTTAAATAAAGCTCATTTAAGCTTTATTTTGACAGATACCTCATGATGACAGTGACTCAAATACCAATTCCTTTATGAAGCTTACAAGGAATATGTGCAAAGTACTATGCTGAGAGGACATGTAAATATATACACAAACATGCACTTTCCTTGCTCTTGAAGAATATGCAAACTGAAAGTAAGAGCAGACATAACCCAATACTGTAACAAAGGATACAAAATAATATATGACAGGATAGAGATACTGTTCCAGTGTTATGGGAGTTTAGAAGAGGACTAGATTAATTCTGGCTGGGGGAAAATTTTTGTGGTGGCAGAGGGATTTGAGTTGGGATTTCCATATTAGAAGATGCGGATTTAAGGAGGATTAGTATTCTGGGGAAAGGGATTGTGTAGGCCCGAAACAATATATCAGGAAGATGAAAGGTGTATGTGAGGGATTTTGTTTAGTTTGATTAAAAATAAAATTCAGTGAGAGGGAAGAATGATTGCTACTTTGGAGTAGAGTTGTGGTGGGATTTTAACAGGCAAGCTATGAGTTGCTAGTTTAAGCACTGAGATAGGAAGTGTTATTGTTTGTGAAGATAAATAACTACAGTTTAAAAGGCATTACTTTGTTGTATAAGGATAAAAAAGCAGATTTTGTGTTGCGACAACTGTTTACAAAGACTATGTGATTTTGACTTCCTATGTCTAGTGCTAAGTTTCTAACCGTCACCCTACATAAAAATTCACTGAATTTATTTGCTTCAGGTTTGGGTCTGTTGGCAAAGGTGCTGAAAATATTTGGCTAGTTATTTTGCTGCATTAGACTTAATTATTTTGTTGGCATTTAAAACAAATCTCTAAAACTCTGGGGCACTGAGCTGATTTGACTACAGAAGGAATCCCCTTGGAGCTTCTGTTAGACCATTTCAGTGTCCATTGCAATGAACGTTCTCAGGATGTGGTTTAGGAGATACACCAATAACTTTCTATGAAAATTAACTGCTAATATACTTCTGAAAAAGTTTAGTGGGGTTATCGAAAAAGAAACACATGGTATAACTATAGTACTTGTGTTGATGTGAGCACTGCTCTTAGTTTTTACCAAACTACTTCTAGAAGGATCTTTCTGGAAGTTCTGCCCTCTTGCTTTTCACCTCTTTCTAGGGCTTTACAGCATGCTGATATCAGAATGAGAACACAAATATTTTGTTCCTAAGAAATAATAGGTATTGGCATATACACTCTAAAAACATTCTTATCCACAATTCAATATCTCATGACCTTGGGAAGCTATAGACTGAGAGGTCTCCCTATATCCTGTTATTTCTGGGAATACCACAAGTAGAGAACTTCATGAAAAGTTTCAACAGGAGCAGTGCCAATTTCAGAGGTTCTAGGTCCACTAAATTCACTTTCAAGGCAAACATGACTTTTTTTTTTAAACTATGTAATATATTCTTTAGCATTTCCAAAAACTTCATGCATCAGTGCACAATAAAGTATGAGAAATAATATACAGTTTAGCATGTATTTATTTAAAAATTTACAGGAAAAAAGAAACAAAACACTTTTAAGCATTAGTTTTAAAGCATTCAATAAACAATAGTAGGCAGGAAGATATAATGTTGTTACTACTCACTTAAACTGTCCTCTTATTAATGAGTATCTTGGAATAAGGTAATTCCCAACCTCAGCTCTCACTCCCATCTATCTCTAGCTTTCACCTCCATACACCTACTTTTAAGGAGAAAATGGCAAGTAAATATATTCTTTTTAAAAGACAGACTATAGAGACACATAATTATGTGTGACTGTAGAATAGAATCATCAATATATTACCGAAACAAATATTTTATTTATTTTTCTCCTTTGATACCTGTGGTGTGAGTCTGAGTGCAGAAAATGAGAGACTCTAAGTACATAAACTCAAGAGGAAAGAGAAGACATAGGCCCTTAAAAAATAATTAGCAGAAATATGATTTTTTTCACTAGATACAATCTTAGTGACCACTGAGATCTTGCTTGAAATACACCCTATCTGAAACAGAAAACAAAACAAACACTTTAAAATAAAAGTTAATTTAGAGAACAGATTTATTTGGTTTAAAAAAAACAAATATCGGTTTGAAATATTCTAAGTACACATCAACTTATTATCTTCATAATAGGTGCAAAAGAAATTGAAACACTATTTTATTCTTAAGTGTTAATTTATTTCTACTATGTATTTATCATTGTATTCAAATTTATGATTTAAATGTAAATCTTTCACATGTGGATACTGAATAAAGTATCCACTTAATCAATTAAAAACTTAATTGTTCATCTAGTTGTTTGTAGAAAAACTAGCATTTAGTAATGTCTCAACAAAAACATATTGTAATTTAGGACCTAAGTTTTATACACACACATACACAATCATAGACTAAGCCATAGAAAAGAAAAGCAGGAGGGAGTGGGAAGGAAGAAAGAATTTGATGAGCAGTTTTTTTGAGTGACCTCATCTTTGTCTATAAGATTTCGTTAAGAAAAAAGCCAGGCCTCTGACATCAGCATGGTCTTTTGTTATGATATTACATCTCTTTTTTTTTTTACAATTACCTTCTAATTCTTGACTTGCTCTGTGATAAAATTCTTGTGAATCCTCTCAAGTTCTAAAATAATGAAATATAAATATCTCCTATAATATGTATTAACTATATTCTACACAATGCAATTGATTTGTTAAATTTTGTCTAAGAATCCCTTTCAGTCTAATGAGACAAACAATATTTAAATAAATTCCTTCAAAATGGTTGTTGTAATAATAATCATAATTAGACATGGCAGCCATCAGTTAAATCGTGATTCAGTGGGGACTCACTGGATTTTATTCTTTCTACATAAGCACTGTACAGTTAATAGAAGTGGTTTGTCGTCAACACTGGAAATTATTCACAAACATTTTAATGAGGTGATTCCTACAAAGGGATGAAATTAAATTTGACAGTTATCTTGTTCTACTAATTGTTTTCTAGATGTCCAGAGGCATTTTGATAAGCCTTTCGTTTCAATTCAGCCAATGTTTTTGAGAAACTATAGTCTGTGTAAAGAAGTCAGTTTGAGCCCTAATAAAAAGAATGTTTTTCAGCCCCAAATTCTTTAAGCAATTTGAACAGGAAGCAGGTAAACAGAGCTGTGAAGAACTCCCTCAGGGATTGTAAAGAAAATGTCCATTATGACCTTTTGAAATCTGAGGCAGGAAAAAGAAAAAAAAAATCAGGGGCATCAAAATAGACAAATGGGAGGTGTCAGTGGTTTCATGGGGACTAGCCATTCAAAGTACAGGATGTAACTGCATTTGTTGACTAAATACTGAATGAAGAGAAAATGATACTTTTTATTTGGAAAACAAAAACATGAATCTATTTATTTGAATAAAACAATTCACAAAAATTTTTGTTAAGTCCTATGGAGAAAACTGCTTTATAATAATTGAGTGCTGTTATTTACTGACATTTAGGAAAATTTTCGTGTATGTGGCTAGGGGTCTTACCTTTATAAAACTGTGTGATTCAGGTAAATTCAAACTAAATATAAGCCTCACTACTAGAACAATATTGGATTATTTTACCAGTTGGCATGGATAAGCATATTACACTTAGCAATTTGGCTGACTTGAAAGATATTTTGGCACAGGGTGTAAGGGCCAACTTAATTAAAGGCTGCGATATCCTGATGTAGGCTTAAGTGACACTGACTCTCACAATACATAATTAATTTCTCTCTTTGGTGATCTTTCACATGAGAATTGTTGTAGCTTTCTATAAATCATGCACTGAAACTGTGTGTGGAGAAAATACCTTCAAATTTTTTTGGTTATAGAGATAGAAGGGCACTGCAGTCATCTAATTAAAATAAAATAATTCTTTTATTAGATACACTTAAATGTACTTGCAGTAATTGTAATAGCGGCTATACAGAAAAATACTTTAATTTTCATATTAAAATGAGCCCCTTAAAAAGTGCTCCTCATCGGTTGCAAAAAATAAATGGAGATACAAAAAAGAAAAGTATCATTTTCCTAATGAATGGGGCAAACTTAAAGAGAAACAAAGTGAATGCAATAGTGTACTCATAGGCAAGAATCCAAAAGCAGAATTTAACCAAGATTTACTTTTGTTAATTTTTAAAAACAATTTTTATGCTGTGATTTTTTTTAATGATTCTTGACTTTCCTTAGCTCAAAACACCCAAGTACTAAGAAATGAAAAATTCCATTATTTACATCTAACTGCACATACAAATGGCTAATGTCCCCAGAAGTCAGGCTACCTTTTGTTTCTGTTTTTTTTTTTCTTTTAATGAAGAGGGGCCAACTTCCCCCCTCTGAGTTATTTGACTGCTTTTGCAACCTCCCATTTAAGAATGGAGGATAACAGGGTTATTCCCCATGAGTGACTCCATCACTTCACTCATGTCTAAACTATTTTTATAGCTTGGCCATTGTCCAGAATCCTAACAGCAAGAATACTGACAAAACTCATGGTGCATTTAGAACTGCCTGGCTGCATTTGAACCTTTAAAATTCACCAAAGGGTGGGTTGATATATGGAAAGAATAGTGGTGTTTTGGCTCATCAGGCCACTCAGGTTTCATATGTTCTGGTTTCAATAAGATTTCAAAGATTTCCCAAACCTTTGAAGTGTCATTTTAAAAAGTGTACACACATACACACCCAAAGTAACATAATGTGAATTTCTGAATCATCAACATGGAAAGCAATAAACTATATAATATTTTGGCAAAATACAGGGAAAGGCATTTGAAATTGCTTTAAAAATGGCCACAGCAGGTAACTATATAGAGTTTACAAACTGCAAGCAGCATGCTAAGCAAATGTGTGTATTCTCTCCGGAAATGCTCCAATAGCTTTGTGAGACACGTTAGAAATTATTGTACTACAATTTAGAATATAGAAATTGAAATAGAATATAGAAATAATAATAATACAGAAGTTATTCTATAATTTTAAATGTATATCATAGATGGGGATACAGACACAGAAAAATTGAGTAAGTAATCCAAGGTCACAGACAGAGTGAACAGAAGAGCAATTACTTGAACTCAGGCAGTCTGATTCCAGAAATTGTACCTTTAGCTACTATATTATGCAGCCTCCCATTTCTAATCCAATAAGCCATTTGGTAACAAAATATTTTATATTTTTTAAGAAAAATCATAAATGTCAGTGATTCTAATGTTTAATTATGGTAACTCACAGATAGTCTACTTTCAAAATTATTCCATATACTTTTTAAAGAGGAGATGTACAGCCAAGCTACATATGTATAATTATTCTCATTATGAATTCTTACTAAGGAAAATTATTGTTGGTTTTTTAACAGAAAAAGTATTTTCAAAAATTTAAATGTCCAAACTCGTTAGTTAAAATGTTTGTATCAAGGGGGTTTATACAGTTAAATCAACTTACTATCCAATTAATAGAGCTTATCCAATTCTCAAAATTCAATGTTATGATTCATTTTCTAATTGTGCTACTATTATGAGTAGATGGAAGATTTTTTCCCAATAAAGAACACATTTAACTTAGAGGGCCTAAATGTCTATATTGATTTTATTAATATGGTTTTAGATTAGAAAATTAACATAGGACTGCAGGCTCGTTTCAAAGTATTTTATCTCCAGCATAAAACTGTCATTTACATTTGTCATTATGTCTCTAGTAGGATTATTTTATGTATTTCATTTTGTGTTTACTGCACAGGAGATTTGATTGGTACAATTTTTTCAAAAGTCTGAGCTACACTTTCCTGTGGTTGTGTTACTGTAGCGTTTTTGCTCTTACACATCTGATATCTGCTGTCATCTTGTGGTAGTAAACTCTGACAGCTAAGGTAAAAAATTATGGTTGGTTGTAAAAGTCATATTGCAATTACCATGGGAATCAAAAATCAATTAAAATAATGATAAAAGTACATCTTTGAAGAAGGTATTAAAATTATAGAGACCTGCTTCTGGAAGATGGAAAAGAAATCACCTACATCCTATAAATAGTAGTTTTCAGAAATACTAATTTAAGTAACCCTTAGAAAGTATTTGGACTCAAAAAACATGTCAGCCTCTGTAAGACCAATGTGAAAGAAATATTTAGAATTATACAAAAGAATTAAAATTTACACACTAAAGATGACTCAAAAACTGTTGGTCTTGACTTTTGAACAACTGTGCTTACACACTAGTGCGAAAACAACTGCATATTAACTGTATGCTTTTGTAGAATCCTTAGAATTAATAAAATTTATATCAATGTATATTCATGTTAGTGTTAAGTATAATATGTAAGAAGAAACTAGAAATTATATTACTTGGAGTCAAGTCAGAAGTTATTGATCATATTCTAATTTTGATCCTGTCTATCATTTTGGACAAGTCACTGATTTTTTTAATGTAATTCATTTTATCTGTCAAATCACAGAAAGAGCTAATATATACATCTTAGTATTAAACTGTGCCATTAAATCTAAATATCATTCAAAAAAAGACAGATTGACAAAGCAGATTTAAAAAATGACCCAACTATATGAATATGAGAAACATACCTCATATTCAACAATATAGGTAGGTTGAAAGTAATAACATGGAATAAGACATACCATGAAAACATTAATTTTAAAAAAGTAGTTATATTAGTATCTGAAAAAAGAGACTGTAAAGCAAAGAAAATTACTAGAGCTAAAGGGACATTATGTAATGATAAAAGGATCAGTCCACCAGTCAGACTTAATAGTCTTACCTTCTTTTTCAAGTATATTTTAGCTTAATAATTCTAAGTTGGACAGGTTTTTGTTTTGTCTTGTTTTGTTTTTTTTACTTTTTATCTCATTACTTTAAAAATGCTTTCCATTATATCAATATAACAGTTTGCATTATTCCTGACAAGAATTCAGGTAACATTCTTATCATTGTTCTGTACCTGTTATATGTCCTTTTATCTCTGGCAGCTTTCATGATTTTCCTCTTTAATTTTGGTTTTCAGGAATTACTTCAAAGTGTCTAGGTGTCATTTTATCCTATTTACTCTACATGGGATTTCCTGAGGTCCTAGAATATGTACTGATAGACTGATGTTTCTATGGAAAATTTTGACCAGTTTCTCTTATATAGCTTTTCTGTTCAACTTTCTTTCTTCTACTTGTTCTAAAATTAATCATTATGTTACATTTCAACTCATTGATAACTAAGTTCACTAACCCTTAGTCCCAACTTTTCAATTCTAGGATTTTAATTTGATTGTTGTTTATGTGTTGGTTTTTTAAAGACTTCTTTAAAAGGTAATTTTAGGCTTACAAGAAAATTGAGCAGGAGGTACAGAAATTTCCGATACACCCTCTGCCCCCACGCACGCAAAGATTTCCCCATTATCAACATACTCAACAGAATGATACATTTTTAACCAAAGATGAACTTACATGGACTTATCATAATCAGATAAGGTAAAGGTCAAAGTCCACAGTTTACCTTAGGGTTCACTCTTGATGCTATACATTCTATGGGTTTGAACAAATCTATAATGATATATATCTGTCATTATTCTCTCATTTTCACTGCACTAAAATGATTGTTTTTATAGTCTTCAGTTCTCTGAAGATAGTCCCCATCTGTTCATTCATTATTTTTACCTTTTCTTGCAGATCATGATCTGCTAATTCCACTGTCTGAGTCATCACTGGTTCTGCATTTATTTGTTTTGATTATGAGTTCCATTTTTTTGCCTTTCACTTTTTAAAAATTTTGTAATGTTTACCAGAATTTATTAATAGATTAACAGTGGAAGCTGATATATATTATTATTTTGCTTTATTCATTTTGCTTTTCCCTGAAAAGCACATTCCTTCTTATGTCTACTGGCTAAAGTGAGGAGATGATCATTCACATTTCACCAGGTGCAAACTGATTTGGGGTGGGCCACAGGTTTTGATAATTGCTGTGGCTGCTAGAGCCAGTATATTTGATCTTATCAAGGTTGACTCCTGCGAGTTGGGCTGTTATTTACCTTTAGATTCATTAGTAGCATAGCTTCTAGTTTCAGAGACTTCAAATATAATACACAAATACTATGGTAATTGTTTCTGACTTTCAGTCTCAACTTCATTGAACAAGTATTTGTGTTATTTTAAGAACAGTAGTTACCAAGGTAAAGTGGTATTCTGCAACTGAAATTATAGTTAGATGAATATGAATTATAGATAAATATTCCACAAATATAACTAAATGTTATAGAACGAAACTGTGTTGTCATAAAGGTTCTTGGTTTTATAAGCCACAGAAATTCTTTAAATTCCTCCCAGAAAATAATAATTCATATTTTCAATGATAAGGGAAAACTCTTTGTCACCACTTTATGTTTGATTTTTCTTTTTGTAAGAATGTACAAGTTAACTTTTTAACCTAAAATCCAGTTCTGTCATGGTTCTTTGTTTCCATCAGCAAGTTTGTTAAAACCCCCAATCCCTGAAAACGTTTAGTTTCCTCACATAAAATAATAAACCTTAAAGATACATAAGCCCTAAAATTCTGTTTAAAGAGAAAACTTATTTGAAAACCTAATAAGGCCAAGTCATGAGGTTAACAGTATTCTCATTGATTTTATTAATTATTATTTTATATTTTTCAAAAAGTTATTTTTACAGTTTCTCATTATTTCTATTTGTCCAAATACATTCTGATAACTCTGTGAGTTAGAAAGCTGTTGTTAAAATAATTTGAGTATGATAATATAGAGATGATACTTATCTCCTCAGTTAAGGACAGAAATAGTACTAATTACAAAGTCTTCATATTTCCAATTCTTCCCATTTCTACTATTCAAATTAATGACAAATATGTACATATATATATATATATAGAGAGAGAGAGAGAGAGAGAGAGAGAGAGAGACATAGACAAAGTATTCCAGTATGTGCAAGATACTGGGATAATTCTTAGAAATTTTATCAAGCACTAATACTATTGATATATTTATTATGTAATCTGCATGCACAAAACCATATTTTCCAATACATAATGGAAAGTATTTATTATTTTCAAAAGAACCTGAAATTTGTAGTTTAAGGAAGTTGAATTTGAAATTAGCTCTACACTAGTTTGTCACAAGTTCATTAAAATATGTATAAGTATTATTTTTCAGTAGTTTTAGGAAGAATACATGAGACATAAATGGAATGTGCCTGGCATATTGATTATCCTAATTAATATAAATAATTGTATTAGGGAAATCAAATGGGGTGTTCAGAGAACATTCAAGAATACAAAACATTAAAGGTGCAATTTTTACTCTGGCATTGATTTTCTGTCTGCGTCTCAGCTTCTCCATGACAACTCTGGAAATACTTAACCATCACACAGAGTTTTCATATGGATTAACCAGTAGGTGGCTTGATGCTACTCTATGAAATGTATTCACATGGTGAGTTCTCCTATCTACTAAGAAAATGATGCAGTGTTCGTTTAAGAAAATACAACATCCATAGTCACCAGAGGCATTTTGAACGGCCTCCTTGTAATAGTAATGTATTTATTCTACTCCATCCACACACTTGATGCCTCTTTTACCCAGCAGTACTCATATCAGGGAATAAACTTTCAATGAGTGACCACAGAACATAAAACATAAAAGAAAAGAGCTTGCAGTTTTCCCTGTGAGTCAAGCTGTTTGAAAGCTTCCCTTGTTCTTATTTTTAAAAATAAGTTTCCTTTCATTAATCCAGTTTATAGTATGTGCACATGATTTACTAAAACAGAGTTCACTACTCATGAATACATCTATTAGACAAATGAATTCTTTTTATTTTTGGTCTATTTGCACTGAGGAAAATTGAGAGAAGGTAAGAATTCATTATACAAAGGAATATGGAAAGGCCCCTGTAGTTACAAGACATGTAAGGCTGTTTATAAGGTAGTTTGATGGAAAAAGAGAAATTAACTTTTTAAAATTAAACAAAAGAATAATTAATACATCCTGACGTTACAAAATCAGTTATGACAATGCCTGTGATTTTTATGTCAGTCTGCTTATTTACATTACATAAAAAAGTTAAAAAATAAAAAGTTACATGTTTCTTTGCTACCATTTTGTCATATATCTAGAGAAACTTCCTTCTTAATTACCTGGGTCAAAGATACCAAGTGCCAATAATTTACCAAATTATTTGCCAAAGCAACCCTCACTATTTGGGTTTTTATTAGTTGGTTTCCACAAGAGAAAACTTTTTTCAAACATCCCTTTTATCACATCTTGGAGTAATTAATCTTGCTTGAGTCTTTCTTAGTGGGCAGCTCATTAATTTCCATGATGTTCTTTCATTGCTGATTAGCTCTCATTTAAAACACAACAAACAAAACCATCATTTTTTCAATTTTTCCAAGGTGTATTTCCTGACACTTCTTTCTAAATCTATTTATCTCACTTCTTCCTAAAGCTGTCTATCTTTCTATCATCTATCTTAAGATAGATATCTATATACATATGTGTGTTTATGTATCTATATATATTTGCATCTATATTTACATCTAATATGATAGTGAAAATTATCTACAGGAAAATTTATACATGAAAGAGGAGGGTAAAATCCTGTGGCTAGTAAGTGCATACTTGACAGAATGAGTGACATTTGAGAGTATTGATGAATTAGATTTTGACAGGTTTATGGCAACTACTTGATAAGTTTCCCATTGTCTAACTGTGATGGATCATGGAACTTGCTGAAAATAATACTGGCAAGAAAACTAGTGCTCATGTGATCTTAGAATCTCTAAGAACATAATAGTAAAATAGTAAAATCAATGATTTCTGTTAAGTAGAAACCTTCTGTGTGTGGTATGGTTTCAGAGACTCTAACCTGATGCTACCTGTTAACAGAGTCAATGTTTCCATATTGTCTGGGTGTCTTCCAGGTTAAATTGACTGAGCCTGGATTATATTAGTGGTACTATAGTAGCAAAATTGCATCTGGAGACCATACGCACATTTTCTTTCCTACCAATTTTCACTTGGTTGTATTTACTGAACTTATGGAAGTGCTGAGTGAGTCATGGCAAGCTGCCTGTCAAGTGAAAGGTGCCATCCAGCCTGGCTGAAGTAAGCTAAGGGACTCAACATCTTTATATATGTGACTGGTAGGCAACAACGTGGCTATTTCATAATTGCGTACGTAACCAATAAAATCACTATTATTATATGCACAAAATTATAGTTGTTGGAGTATTTTTGTCATTTTATCTAATGTGGGAATGCCTTCCATCCAACCTTCTATTGAGATGTCCACTCAGATTCTTTGCGTGTTTCCAATACAAGCCTACATTAATTAAACACTTCCATTCTTGAGTTGTTCCAATGGCTGGCTATTTCTTAACTTCTAGATTTACAAGAAAAGGAGGGAAAAAAACTAGCCTAGCAGCCAAATTTGTCAAGAAGACGTTGGGATATAATATCTGTAGGCAATAGGTACAGGTGATTCCATTATCAAATTAGAAGTTGTACTGAATAAACTCATAGTAACTTTCAACTGTAATCCTGTCAGTTTAAACACCATGCATGTCAGTTTCTGAAAAAAGAAATCTCTAATCCTTTCACTTAATATTTGTCTTTTGCATTTCCCAAACATTCATCTCAGGTCTTTAAAACAATTACTTTTAATGGGGGGCACTTTTGCTGCTCAAGGGACATTTGGCAATGTCTAGAGATATTTTTGTTTGTCACAAGTGGGGAGGATGGGTGCTACTGCATCTAGTGGGTAGAGGCCATGGATGCTGCTAAACATCCTACAATAAACAGTGCAGCCCACAACAAAGAGTTATTTGACCCAAATTGTCAATTTTTCCAAGGCTGAGAAACAGTGATCTAAGGATACACAAAATTAATCTAATTATTTTAACATATATACTTTTAAATTGAAGTCATATTGAATATTATGTAAGATACAAGTATACTACATAGTGATTTGATATTTGAATACATTATGGAATGATCACCACGGCAAGCCTGAAAATCCTCTGTTCCCATACAAAGTTATGGCAATAACAATATTATTGACCATATTCCTTACACTGTATATTACATCCCAGTGGCTTACTTATGTTATAACCGGAAGTTTTTACTTCTTAATCCCTTACACCTACCTCACCCCTCTAACACCCCTCCCCTCTGGCAACCACTGGTTTCTTCGTTCTCTGTAACTATGTATCTGTTTTCATTTTATTTTGTTTGTTTGCTTTCTTTTTTTAGACCCCACTTTATGAGATCAAAAAGTATTTGTCTTTCTATGTCTGACTTATTTCACTTAGCATAATACAACCTAGATCCATCCACGTTGTCACAAATGGCAGGATTTCATTTTTCATGGCTGACTAATATTCCAGTGTGTGTGTATGTATAGATATTCACACACACACAATGGAATATATATATATAGAAGATACATATATATATACCACATCTTCTTTATCCATTCATTTATCAATGAACAATTTATCTTTTCAAATTAGTGTTTTTGTTTTCTTCAGGTAAATACCCAGAAGTGAAACTGCTGGATTGTATGGGAGTTCTACTTTGCATTTTTGGAGGAACATCCATACCGCTTTCCATAGAGGCTGTATCAATTTACAATTCCACGCAATAGTTCATGAGGGTTCCCTTTTCTCCATATCCTTGACAACACTTGCTATTTGTTGTCTTTTTGATGACTGCCCTTCTGACAGGTGTTAAGTGGTATCTCATTGTGGTTTTGATTTGCATTTCTCTGATGATTAGTGATGTTGAGCATCTTTTCAGTTGTCTGTTGACCATCTCCATATCTTCTTTGGAAAAATGTCTATTCAGGTCCTCTGACCATCTTTTTTTTTTTTTTTTTTTAATCTTTATTGGAATATAATTTCTTTACAATGGTGTGTTAGTTTCTGCTTTATAACAAAGTGAATCAGTTATACATATGTTCCCATATCTCTTCCCTCTTGCGTCTCCCTCCCTCCCACCCTCCCTATCCCACCCCTCTAGGTGGAGACCATCTTTTAATCAGGATTTATTTTTTGATGTTGAGTTGTATAAGTTCTCTGTATATTTTGGACTTATAACACATTAATGGTTGTATGATTTGTAAATATCTTCTTCCATTTTGTAGGTTGCTTTTTCATTTTTTTTGATAGTTTCCTTCACTATGCAAATCTTTCTAGTTTGATATAGTCACATTTGTTTATTTTTGCTTTTGTTTCCCATATTGTTTTCTACATTTATGAGAGTACATTAAGAAGCTGAGGCAGATGACTTGAGCAGTGTCACAGAGCTAGAACATATCTTCCAGTTGATCCCAGATTTGCCTGGATTCACATAATCAATGCTTTATCTGCTTTATCCACAGTATGTAAGATAATGCTTGTTTGCTTCTCATGGCAAAGGTATCATTAATTCAGAGGTAAATCATGACTCTGCTTGTTAATAACTGTTAATAACTGTTTCCAAGACAGTTAGCCAAAACCAAAAGAATTTTTAAAGCCCTTTACCATGTTTTTACCTCTCTAGCTATAGGGTATATGCCTAGGTGTTCTTTCATCTCTAATGCTATTGCCAAAAATGATTCATTTTCTTACCTCTCCACTCTATGGGATGTCTGCCAGTTACTTAATTCTGCATACTGTTCCTTTCTATTAGGTGGGAGGAGAGAAATGAGGAGTGGAAACTCTAAGTCTTCTGTAGTTTACTTAAGTCTGTATCTAGCAAATGTTTGCTCATTCCTTGTTTTGAGTAGTGATGCACAATTCTCCTTATATATGCATTCTACAGATCATTTGTTACAAATTTGCACAAGGAGTAGGGCATACTAGTAGATATCTATGGTCAATTTATACTCATGACTCAAATATATTTTTTTAATTTAGTAAGTGAAGAACATTCTTTTATAACTCAGCAAAGTAATGTTGGAGTAGAATAGCAAGGTCCAGTTTAATGTCACTGATGGTATCTGTGATAGTAAAGAAACTGGAAGCAAAAGTGGGACACATACCAGCCTCAATTTGTAGAGGGCATGGAAATCTCTGTAGGACAAAGCTGTGAGAGAAATTAAAAGCAGAAACACAAATTGTGAAACATAAGCTACCACTCTATTTTGGTTTGCAGAGTGGTATGAAAGTAGTTTTTTTTTTAACAGAAAAACAATCATGAGGAGTTTGGTAGAGTCAACTCATAGTGACTCTTTAATCCTATTTTCTGCACCAGATTTGTGTTCACACACATTTGCCAAAGTTTTAAAATTTCCATTGTAAAGACATAGTTCTTATTCTTCAATATTCAACATTTTGTTCATGGAGACTGAAAAGTTTTATTTAAATGTTTCTATATTTTTTCTTTCAGTTTTATTGATATATAATTGACATACAGCATTATATAAGTTTAAGGGGTACAGCACAATGATCTGAAATACATCATGAAATGATTGTCACAATAAATTTAGTAAAAATCCATCATCTCATATATAATGAAAAGAAAGAAAAAAAATAGTTTTTCCTTGTGATGAGAACTCTTAGGATTTACTCTCTTAACTTTCCTATATAACATACAACAGTGTTAATTATATTAATCGTGTTGTACATTACATCCCTCGTACCTACTTATCTTACAACTGGAAGTTTGTACCTTTTGGCTACCTCCATCCTATTCTTCCTCCACCTCTGATAACCACAAATCTGATCTCTTTTTCTGTGAGTGTGCTTGTCTGCTTGCTCTTTGAAGTATAATTGACCTACAACACTGTTAGTTCCTGGTGCTCAACATAGTGATTTGATATTTCCATATATTACAAAATAATCCCAAAAATATATTTTAAAATTTCTATATTTTTTAAACTATTGACCTAATTTTTTATAAGCTTTCTTCTTCTTTAGTAAAAATTTACTTTTGAAGACAGATGTAACTTTTCAGGTATTCTCAACTAGTCTGTGTTCTCCCCACTCCTACCTGCCACCTGCCCTCTAAACACTTCTCCCTGATTCAGCTCAGCAACAGTCATGTCCAGGAAGCTTTTATCTTTTGGCAACAAAAGTGAGAACAAAAAGCAGCTGAGATGGAGGCTGTATGGTGGCAAATATATAAACTGTAACGTGCTTCTAGGAAAATACAGAGACCTCACTATAAGAAAGATAGCCACTCTGGATAAGGGAGTAAGAGCAATTATCCTGAAGAAGGCTTGAGTACAGAATGACAGCTCCTGAATTTCTACTTAAACTTGTACCGCTACACCGCTGAAATTGAGGAAATTGAGTCCCCTTGTTTTAGCCTTATCAACAGTATCTTTGTCCTAACACTAGAGGACAGCGCTGAGTGCCAAGTATTATTTGCCAGCATAATCCAATACTTATCAGCGAGCCGTTTTCCCATTTCTCTTCCCTAGATCTTAGTAATCCCTAGTTAAAAAAATAAATTTAAGCTGTGGTGATTTTTTAAAACTTCTATTCTTTATACATTTTTTCAAAGTGTATTTTACTGATTTTTCAAAGGATTCACTTACTCTTTCATTCTAACAGCTATGTTGGTGTTATTTGATCATTGATCATGTTTTTTCTTTTAATTATAATAGAGTATGTTCTAAGTTTATCTAAAATATTTAATATACATTCTAATTCTTAATATGGTTTTAAGTGCTTATTATTTTTTTAATTTTTAATAAAATATTTTAACATATACCATTGTAGTTATTTTTAAATTCGTATCTAAATTTTGAGTAGTTTATGAAGAAACAAATGCTCATTGCTACAACAAATACGCAATGAGAACTTACATATTCTATATTTGCTTTAATTGAGAGATCAAGTAACTGCTTTTTGAGCATCTGCAAACTGCCCATGGATGTGGTAAAAGAAGAAGATAAATAAACAAGCAATACAATATGCCTGCCTTAGAGACATTACACTCTTGTGGGAAAGACCAAAAGCAACAAATACAACAAAATGCTTATACAGAACATATATATGTATAAAATAGTCTGTGAGCACAAAAAAGGGATATATTTAATTTTAGCTGGGTGGGAAATAAAAGGCTCGACAAGCGAGCACAAATTTTTTCCAGAAAAGTTATAAACCATCCTAAAATCCACAACCTTAATTTTCTTGATTTAATGACAGCCTTGGTATGACTGAGTAGACTGTTCAACTGAAATTATATATTCTTTGGGTAGGTAATGTATCGTTACTTTGTGCTGGTGTTCACAAAAACAAAACAAAACAAAAAAACACACACACTGACTAAACTGAAGAGCTGGTGTTTTTAATCATTTTCATGGCAGTGACCACATAGAGGGGTGGGATAGGGAGGGTGGGAGGGAGGGAGACGCAAGAACGAAGAGATATGGGAACATATGTATATGTATAACTGATTCACTTTGTTATAAAGCAGAAACTAACACACAATTGTAAAGCAATTATACTCCAATAAAGATGTTAAAAAAAAAAAACCCACATCAATACAGCCAGAGTCTTTCTTTGTAGGTATATGGGGTTGTTATATCAGAAACCCTTTATAATATGAAAACAGAATTCACTCTCTCTCACTTTCCTGTACAGACTGTTATCTCTCAAAATAACCTATTTCATTTTGAGATACCTATAACTTTCAGCCCAGAAGCTTGTACCATTTTAATAAACTGCAATATGACGTGTCCAAATAATGGAATTACACTTTAATTATTTTTAATTAAATTTCAATAGAGCCAAAACCAAGTTCAAAATGGAATAAGTTTTCTATGGTCTTTCTTATAATGGTTTATTCACATTTGTATCCATTCAGATCTAATTCCGTATCTATCCAAAATCAGGCATTAGATATATGGTTATTTGAGCTTTTATACTTTCTGAAAAATGGACATTTAAAGCAATCTGCAATTTACAATAAAAAATGTTAGGCTTGAGGATCATATTCATGCATATAATTTTAAACTGAAAATGCATAAGAAACAAACTTTCCCACGTGAATTTTATAAAAAAAGAAAAAAAAACTCACAGCATAGTCCAGGTACAGAAAACTTCAAGAGTGCCACACAATTTATTTAAACTTTTTTTTTGTTTCAATTTCTTCTGAGATTAAACAGACTTCTACGTCTATTGCATCAATGTGTTCATTGACTTTCCGGACTAATCAGAAGTTTTCAAAATGCAATGATTACATGAAATTAATGAACTCCTTTGTCCTGTGTAAATCTGGAATTAATTTGGTGATGTACAGTGAATGGAATCTGAAATATTTCAACAAAATTCAAAATAAAATATTTATTTCAGTTAGTTTTTGCCACAATTGACCTTACTATCCTGACACTTCCACAGTCATATTTCAAATGAAAAGAAAAAATACTTTATTTCAAGTGAGTGAAAGTTGAAATAAAGAAAAATTAAAAGACTTTTAGAATTGTTGACATTCTTAAAACCAATACTAATGCATCAAAGCTCCAATTATTTCTATTCACTTTACATATACACACACCTCTATATTTATATTATATTTACTTGAAGATTTGGGTTTTAATTTAAAATAATTTCTTGAATTATTTTTTATACTGTCTTCCATTTGGTTTCCTCTACTCTCTTTCTCCACAGTCCTTTTAGTTGGAATTTGGTTGTCCTAGATTGCTTAAATATGTTAACCTAGCTTCTCTAATTTTTTTGGCTGTGATTGTTTGTTTTTCTGTTTATGTACTCTTCAATTCACTGAATATATTTTTTCTCCAGGGACAATTTTGGTTTTGTTGAGAAATTAATTATATGATTAAATTAATAAAGTAAAAGGAGAGGCTACTATGTGGTTTTCATTCATGAATGAAACCTGCCAACTGATATATTTCATTCTAGAATGAGTTGGTGAAGAGTCTGACATTTTACTGAGCATTCCCAAATGCCAAAATGCAGATGATTTATTCTTGATTACAACTGCAGCTATTCTAGTCCTTTCCAGTCATATAATTACATTTACTTCTATGCATTTACCTAAGCGGGGGATGTTTGCCATCTAATCATCCTGTGTGCAGGAATGGGTGATTTGGCATTGGCAGATCATCTCTCTCCTCTTTCTTCAGCCTTCTCTGAGGATGTCCTGAACTACGACTTCCCCTGCCTTACTTTATCTAGCAAACATACTAAGTGTTCTTCTTCCAGGTATTTTTTACAACCATTTTCCATTAATTGCCTCTCCATCACTGTTCTGTTTATTGATGTGGGTTTATATGACTTTTAAATCTTGTAATGAGGTTCCAGGAGGGCTAGCAGATCAATCTAGTTCAAAATATTGAACCAGAATCACCAAATACCTATTAATGTTTGTTGTTTTGATCAGTCTAAACCCGTGGCAAGAGATACTATCTTACTCATCTTTCCTTTGTTAGTACTTGGCATAGTGTCTGGCTCATAGTTGGCACTTGATGATGTCCATATGAGTAATTAATGTGTGTCTGTAATACGTTCCTTTTTCAACACTCTTTACTGTTCTCAAGGGTATGAAAGAAAGAGATTCTCTTTCTATAGGTACGTGTATGCATTCTTGTTCTTCATAATTCCCCAAAAGGGCATCTAAGAGAATGCCATTGAACGTCCTCTAGTTCATCCCAATTTCAGTAAAACATATATGACATCATGGACTTTGGAAGGCAAGTAAATTATAAACACCAAAATGAAAGTACGTTTAATGTGACTGAATTATTAAATGCTCCCAAATGGATTATGTAATTGATCAAGAAACCCATTAGTTTAAATGCCCAAACATATTTGTTAGTGTGGTATATCACATTGACTGATTTGCAGATATTAAACCACTTTTTCATCCCTGGGATAAATCCCACTTGAACATGGTGTATGATCCCTTTAATGTATTGTTGAATTTGGTTTGCTAATATTTTGTTGAGGATTTTTGCATCTGTGTTAGTTGGTGACATTGGCCTATAATTTTTTTGTGGTGTCTTTGTTTGATTTTGGTACCAGGGTGATGCTGGCCTGGTAGAATGAGTTTGGAAGCACTCTTTCCTCTTCAATTTTTGGTCATAGTTTTAGAAAGACAGGTGTTCATTATTCTTTAAATGTTTAATAGAATTCACCTGTGAAGCCATCTGGTCCTGAAATTTTCATTGTTGGCAGTTTGTTTGATTATTGATTCAATTTCATTACTGGTAATCATTCTGTTCATTTTTCCTCTTTCTTCCTGATGCAGTCTTAAGAAATTGTACATTTCTAGGAATTTATCCACTTCTTCTAGTCTGTCAACTTTCTTGCACTATAATTTTTCATAGTAATCTCTTATAATCCTTTGTATTTCTATGGTGTTTGTTGTAACTTCTATTTCATTTCTGATTTTATTTATTTGGGCTCTCTTTTATTCTTGATGAGTCTTGCTAAAGGTTGATAAATTTCTTTTACCTTTTCAAAAAATTAGCTCTTAGTTTCACTAATCTTTTCTATTTTTTTAATTCTCTATTTCATTTATTTCTGTTCTGACCTTTATTATTTCTTTCCTTCTACTAACTTTGAGTTTTGTTTGTTCCGCTTTTTTCTATTCCTTTAGGAGTAAGGTTAGGTTGTTCATTTGAGATTTTTCTCGTTTCCCGAAGTAGGCTGTATTGCCATGTACTTTTCTTTCGCTGCATCCCACAGATTTTGGATTATTGCATTTCCATTTTCATTTGTCTCCAGGTATTTTATTGATTTCTTCTTTGATTTCTTCAGTGACTCATTGGTTGTTTAGTAGCATATTGTATAGTCTCCACCCGTTTGTGTTTTTGCAGTTTTTTTTTTCTTGTACTTTACTTTGAGTCTCATAGTTGTGTGGTCAGAAAGATGCTTGATATGATTTCAATCATCTTAAATTTATTGAGACTTGTTTTGTGACCTAGCATGTGATGTATCTTGGAGAATGTTCCATGTACACTTGAAAAGAATGTGTATTCTGCTTCTTTTGGATAGAATTTTCTATATATATATATAAAGTTCATATATAAACATTCATTTACATATATAAATAAAGTTCATTTGGTTTAATATATCATAAGGCCAGTATTTCCTTAAGGATTTTCTGTCTGCATGATCTGTCCATTGATGTAAGTGGGGCCCATAAAATTTTAAAAATATATAAAGAGATAATCTGAAATATGTAGTACTGTCTTAGAATATGGAAGGACAGGCAGTACTGCAGGCTAAAAAGCTGGTGATCCTTATTATGTTTTGGCAAACATTTGGTTAAATTGCTGTTATTTGTTAACCTAGAAGGCACACCACATGCCCATAAGCCTATAGCTATACTGAATAATTCGGGGTATATCATATGTTTGGAGAAGTTATTCAACTGTAATTAGAAGGAGATATTATTTTTGTTCAGAGATTTGCTCTGAGGTCTCTCCTTTAGAATTTCAGCTAGATCTTGTAAGTCAGAACTGAGGTTAAAAAACAGTCTAAGACAGGTGTTTCAGATAGCTTACTGCTGCAGATGTTCTGATTAAAAACAGGGGGAGACAGATGATTCACTCACAGAAGCCAGTAACCAAAAAAAGATAATCAATAGATTTAAACATGATGTCAAGAATAGATTTTTTGGTTTGGTTACTCAACAGTGGAATGAATCAACTAGAAACCTACTACATAAATTTACTGCCAGAGAAATAAGTCTGAATTACAAAATTATCTCAGATTGTTTTATTCCTATAATGGCCCCGAGATTTCCAAACCTTCCCTAGCAGAAAATAGATTCAAAAAGCTCACCATTTCTGGAGAAGGCACACATTTCAACACTCATTAAAATGTGACCATGCAAAAAAAAAATGATAGATTAATCAGTGTAGACTGAGTTTCACTGCAAGACTAAAATCTCTAGAGCATAAGACCAAAAAAAAAAAGTCTTATTTCTTATATCTACCATGTTTAATGTAAAATCAGACATCTCTCCAGGGCAGATGGCTCCCATGTAAATATATGTTTCCACCACCATTAGGATGCTTCCATATTTAACTGGCCAAAGAAAGCCATGTGGCCATATGTAACTTCAAGTGGGCATAGAAGAACAATTTTTTCCTCTGCCTATAAGTGGAGAGAAGCTCATTAGTACTGAATATTAATAATATCTACCCTAAACCAATTTTAAAAATATCTCTCGAAGAACAAAACCAGGAACCATAGAAAACAAGGTATACAGAGTTATTTCCAGAGAAAAGAACAAGGTGCAGGCTGATGGGCTAACAGAAGTACTTAACTCTATTGACAGAATAGGATTCTCCTCAATTCCAGCCTATCAGGAGTTGATAACTGAATGTGTTTGCATTCTTCCTTCTTCCAAGTGGGAGTTTTTATTGTATTCAACAAGTTCCAGTTTTGTCATTTTATATTCAATGTGAGAAGATATCTAGCATGTTTTATTAAAAAAATTAAATCAGTTTCATATGCTAATTGGATAGAAGGGAGATCACATTATTCAGAGATCCTGAATTTTAAACTGGATGAAATAACCATATGGGACTTTGGATTTTCTTCATTGGAGAGAGAGTAAATGTGTTCTATATTTGGAGAAAATGATATGAATTGATATTTGGTGGAACAGAATTGAAGATCATTATTGAGAAAGTAAAATGTTCCTGGGATCCATTATAACCTTCCTCTTGTGTGACTGAACCCCTAAGATTTTAGTTAAGCACATGACCACTATCTCATTCTGGGTCCTCTGAGAAGCATATGACAAAGTACAATTAGATGTAAAGGAGATTTAAACTCCAGGCTAAGTGAAAAAGGATTAAGAGCTGGCGAGGAGCACTTTCAGACTATGATACAGTATGGCATCTGTGAAAGGAAGAATGGAATGTAAAATGATTAGGTAATGAGGTCTGAGTTTAGTGCAGCTTTGAGGAAGCATATGCCAGACATTTAAAGAGACCCAGAAAAAAATGATTACCCATCAGAGAGGTTCTAAACAGAAACAATCTAGCTTTAGTAACCCAACAAGCACAACTGTTGACTTGGTATTGGCCAAAGAGAGCATATCATTGGCTAGAATGCTACAGTGAATCCAAAAGTCCAGCAGCTCGATGACATCTGCCAATTACATTTCTCCTAAACTATTCTCTTAAAGAGAGGTTTGAGCCATGTATTTTCATGACTGACACATTACTCAACTAGAAACTACCTTTATCAGTCTCTCTTGAAGCTAGGTATATAAATGACTGATTTTGGTCAATGGAATAAGTGATTTTTGCAACTTATAGCATTTTATAAGGCAATTTCTTGCTTTCCATTTTCTCTTTCCCTCATTACAAAAGTGTGTATTATATCATGTGAAATAAGAAAAAGGCCTTAGGTAATGATAAATTGAAAAGATATAAGAAATATGAATTTCTTTATGACTTTCAGGTGGGCTGCTTGCCATGCTAGTTTAGCAGCCCATTCTTAAATCAATTGCCCATCTCTAGATTGTTACTTGAGAGATAATTAATCTCCTAACTTGTTTGGGTAAAAGATGTTAAGAGTCTTTTTGTGGTAGCAATTAAACCTATCTAATACAAACAAACATTACCCAAATATGAAAGCAAAGGTAACCAAGCTTCAGAAATTCGTTCTTTAAGTTTCTATCACTAGTAATCAATAGAACTAGTGCTCAAATTCCAATTGTAGAACAATCTCTAACCAGAAATATTATTAGTGTTTAAGATCCTTCCTAGATTCAGACAATTGGCGTTCAAATTCTGGCTTCACTATTACTAGCTGTGTGATCACTGACGTCATTTGTAATAACTTCTCTAAACCTCAAGTTCTCTTTCTACTTTGATGTGGTCATTATAATTGTACATATTTAATAAGATTATGAATATAACTTAAAGAGGATGGTATCCCCAATAAATGTAGAACTTAAACATTATTGATAATTATTTAATATTATTAGTATTTTTGTTCTATATCCCTTCCATTACTCTCTTTTTCCCTAACTGTTCTAACCCCACACTTACTTGCACTCACTTTTTGTAGATGCACAAATACAGTTGCTAGTATTTTAAAATAATCCCACTATAATCCTAAATGGAGATATCCTTTATTTATATGTTCATTTATAAATTTTATTTTATAAGGTAAAAACGAAAACACAGAACAGACTTTGATAACACAGTATGGACTATTAAAGGGTATTTCATTAGTTTAAAATGTGCAGAAATGAAAGAAAACTTGAAGGATTAGGAGAGATGTCAGAAAAAAGTTTGAAGTATTAGGGGACAATTAAAAATGTGACCAACAGTGAACTAGCTATCAATAACCATACAGATCAGTTAATGAAATATAACCAGTGACTCTGACAAGCCTTCAGAAAATATAAAGAATGTAAATGCTATTTGTTGGTGTGGAAAAGATATTGTCTATGAGGAAAAAATAGATATAGAGTTAGGAAGAGTAAGGTTTTGTTGTTGTTTGAGTGATTGTTCAAACATATTTTTATGAATATTGAAATGAGGGGGGAAAACAAACTTCATATGAGACAAATTAAAGTCAAATTTATTATAATCAATGTATTTTAAATATATTTATTTAGGTGAAGAAATTACACTCTGAGAGTACTGACATAGGGAAGGGAGATAATAAAATGCACATATATTTTATGGCAGTGAGTTTTTGGAATAACATCTTTTAAAAACCTGGAATTTTAACGGCAGCATTGGGCTAAAAGTGCATTTGGCTTCTGAAAAGGAGGCCTGGAGTTGACTTGAGGTGTTTCCAATTAGAGACAGCAAGTTCTGGCACAAATCTATACACACCATCTGTGATTAAACATGCAAATACCTACTAGCTATGAGAGGTTAACTACTCTCTTGATCAATATCATGTTACTCTAAATTGCTGCTCTAGATGTTTGTTTTTAAACATCTGAACATTTAAGCTCATTCTTTTTTTTTTTCTTGTCTTTCACTAAAGACAAACCTTAAGATCTAAATTGGTTCTAGTTTGAACAGAATGAGGTCATCATTATCAAAAACATTTACTATTTTCCTGTTAGTTTTTGAGGTGTTGCAAAGTAGATAAAATTGCCTCAACACCTTTGCCTCTTTCCTCTCTGGTAAAAATGGAAATATTCCTCCCATAGCAAGGCTAATCTCACCATCTCTATGCTATATTCTATCACCTCCTCTTCATGCCTTTAATAATTGTCTCTTTTATTCACACCCAAAGACCAAGTGTCTCTTTCATTCCCACTAAGACTTGTGTCCAACCTTTCTTTATTCACACCTCAAACTCTTGCAGCCTGGGGTCTATACTCAAATCTTTACCAGAACAAGTCTGGTTAAAGTTGTGAATGGTCACTTTGTAGGAAAACTGACTTTTAGCTATTATTTTTCATGGTTTCTCTTTGATTTAATCAACCTCTCTTTTTCTTCCCATGATTTTTTACCTTGAGATCTGCGATAAAACACCTTCCCATATTTCCCCCTACATATATAGCAACTTTTTCTCCATCTTTTTCATGGCATTTTTCCCTATGCTAAATTTTTATCTGTTGGTGTTCACCAGTTTTCACCACCCACCATCATGTCTTCTAATGGCACACTCTACTTAGTGAAAACATTCATTTCCATGACTTCTTTCATCACCTAGATTTTTAAAATCTTTCCAGAATTCTGCTCTAAGATTATATTTACTTATTTACTTCTATATTAGAAATTCTGATTTGGACATCCTAGAACAAATACTTCACTCAAAATGTTTTCAAACCAATTTGTCTCCCATTTACCACAAAATCTCTCCCTTTTCTGGTGTTAATAGAGACGGACATTGTGTAATAGCCAGTGTCTAAAGCTAGAAATCTAGTTTTTAGTTGTCAGTATTTCCTCTCTTTTATCCCTGCATCCAAACACTGATCCATTCTCCTTGTCTCCATTGACATTTCTTATTTCACATGACTTCACTTCTTATTTCATACCTCTCACCAGATTAATTCCACAGCCTTCTAATTATCCTTCCTTTTTCTATGTTTGTCTTTTCTCCACTCTTCTCCATTTTCCACATTGATTCCAGAATATTCCTTTTACCAAAATAATCACATTATTCCTTTCATACTTCTTTATTGATGGGAGAATCAATAATAATTCAGACTAAACTAGAAAATATATAGAAATAAAACTTCCATTTGATCCTAGAAGAATACTTCTTATCTCACACAAGCAACTTCTATCAAAACTACAGGGCTTCCCTGGTGGCGCAGTGGTTGAGAGTCTGTCTGCCAATGCAGGGGACACGGGTTCGTGCCCCGGTCCGGGAAGATCCCACATGCCGCAAAGTGGCTGGGCCCATGAGCCATGGCCGCTGAGCCTGCGCGTCCGGAGCCTGTGCTCCGCAACGGGAGAGGCCACAACACTGAGAGGCCCGCACCGCAAAAAAAATAATAAAATAAAATAAGGCATTGTTTCTCATCATCAAAAAAAAAAAAAAATTAAAAAAAAAACAAAAAACTACAAATAGTTTTAATTTGAAGCAATGGGAACTAGGTTGAAGGTATGTAGAATTCAGTGCAAGTTCTAATCATGTTCCTGTTTCAAAGCATTGCTGTAAAGATAGGATATGATAAGCCAAATGTATTTTGCGCTCTATATAGTTTCAAATATAAGCATTATTTGTATTCATATCACTGTTCTCTACCTTCTTTCACTAACTCATTGTGGTTATGCTTTTCTACATGCATTTTCTATTCCTACTCTTTGCTGTAATTAAAACCTGATTCTCTCCCTAAATCTTTAAATAATCTTTTAAAAATCACTGTTTAGCATTATTTAAGACTTCTTAAAATATAACAACAGCTGTTTCACATTTTCCCCCTGTCAATTCCCTGCTATTGTGTTAGCAACCTGACAGCACATTCTTTTAACCATTCAGGATCCTGGACAATATAGTCATTTAATGCCTATGCAGACCCCTTCTTTCTTGCCCAATTAGGAACTAATATGATACATCAAACTTGAACAAATGATCTTTAATTCATGTATAATAACATCTGCTTCTCTCAAGTCATTATTCATTTTACATTTGCTCAGATCCAGTTTCTATTCTAGAATCAGCTGTCATGTTGTATGACATCAAAAATGTTTATTAAATGAATAGAGTCAAATCCGGATATATGTTGAGCCCCTATTATGTTCTCTGCTTTGGTGTGTGTTGCAACTGAAATAGAGAAAACTGAATCAGGGCTATCAAGAAATTAACATAGCAATAAATATATAGCATTTTAAGGAAATTAGCACTAGCCTGGGTAAAGTTGGATTTAGAGTAGGGAAGAAGATGGTGGTAGGAGAAATTAAAATGATAGATTATATTACACAGAATATAAAATGAGGAGGAAATGAAATTTTTCTATTTTGTTCATTGTTCTTTTTGTGGTTTTTAAATTCATTTCTTTATCTCAGTGGTTAGAAGGATAGCACATAGTTGACACTGTTTTGTTTTGTTTTTTTAATAAATTGCTTCCCTTAGAAGAGAGAGACATGGCTTTACAGAGGATTTGGAATTTTAAAAAAAAAGCATTAAGATTTCAATGATCAGATATGCAAAGTCAGAAAATTCTATGTTCATAAGATGCTGATAATTATGGACCTTCTCCGACTAAGCCCTCATTCTCCTATAGAAGAAAAGCAACAATAGATGCTTTCCCATTTTGTTTTCCTTCACTGCGGGAGTAAGGATAGAGGGAAGTCAGAAATAGAGTTTAGTTAAATATCACAAGAGATTCTGAACGCACTTTGAAGAATCTCTACCTATTTGGACACCAATGGAAAACAATATTGATTTCTGAAGCAAAATAAGCATAGCACATTGAATTATAATTTCACAGGATAACTATGCAAGGGAACTGTATGGTTATGTCAAGGGGGAAATACATAAGGGGAGAGACCATTAGTGAAACATGTCAAAATGGGATTCTTCCTATCTCAGAGGTGGTTCAGGCTAAAGAGGTCAAGACTAAACTACAGATCCAAATACCCCACATTCTAAATCCAGTTGCTAAACCACCTGTACAAGGTATGCTAAGAGATTATAATAGTGGTTCTACTAGCATTAGGCTTTCATCCCCCACCCCCAGGCAATATAAGAAAGACAAAGGATTTATTGAGCTTTTGATGGGACTAGAGAGTGAGGTTTTCTTCACAATAGAGTTGTTAGTTTATTATGTAATATATGGATGATTTCCATCAACTCCAGTCCAAGGAAAAAGATATCAAAGAGAACAAATTTGGAGATCTTTAAAACAAAACTTTATAGATATAGTTGAAACTATCCTTGTACTTCCTCCACAATCTCACTTTTTTCTTCAAAGCTAAGTACCACTGCATCTATGTTCTTATCATTTGGTGCACATGTACATACCTATATTTGCACATATCTATATACGTATGTGTACATATATACTACATATACATGTATAAAAAGTGACAAAACACTGGTGTGTATAATCAACAAAACTTGCTATCATAATATATGTTTGCAACCTTTTTTTACACAAAATTGTTTTTACAATCTTGTAAAACTGGATAATTCAATTTGGATAATTCAAGTATTCAAGTACAACTGCATTCACTTTGCTGTTGTTTGATGATCCATTGTATTTATAGTTTATTCATGCTTTACAATCTTGAAATCTACTTCATTTGTTTTCTTTTCTAATGCAAATAATGTTGAAATGAGTAACATTACACTTATCTCATCATACAAGTATAGGAAAGTTTTCTCTGGGATATATTGGTACCAGGGGTTTTCCTGCATCTTAGAATATGAGTATAAGACTTTGTCTGATTTAATAATAATGATAGCCAAAATGTTTAAGTTCTGTTTCTGAATAATCTATTTGCCTATCCCTGGTTCAACACCCAAATTCTTGAATTTTATAGATTTGTGTCTTAAACCTTTAAATGTCATATCTTCTCTCCTTGGGTTTATGTTATATTGTCTGGCCTATTCGTGGCTTTTAAAATTCCCTAAAAATTTAATGAAGGGTTTTTCAATTTTAATGGAAAAAAAAAAGTGGTGGTTTTGATTTCACTGCTTTGAATTTATAAATTAATTTATAGAGAATTGATATCTATTGAATATTGAACATTCCCATTCATGAACACGGTACATCTTTGCACATAATTATCTTATTTTAAAACATTCATTAAAAATTATAATTATACCTATAAATATCTTGCCTTTTTGGCTTATTCCTAGGTACTGGAACATGCTACTACTATTGTGAGATATTTTTAAATTACACTTTCTAATTAGTTGTTGCTAGTATATAAAATTTTTTAAATGAGTATATATCCATGAACTTGCTATGCTCAGGCAATATTTAATAAATAAGCATTTTTTTTCTAGTTTTTCTATTGGAAATAAGAATACTCTCTGTAAATGAAGAAAAGTAATCCTAATTTCTCATGTGCATCTATATCACTATTATTATCATTATTATGATTTCACCTAGGACCGCCCATGTAATACCAAAAGCAGTAAAATAATGATGATGTTTTTACTTTTATCGATACCTAAAGAAACATTTCTAATAGCTCTCCATTTACTAAAATGTGCGTAGGTTTTTGTTTTTATTTTGTTAATGTGGTTAGGGATATTTACTTCTATTCCTTCTTTGCAAAAATGTTGAATTTTAGTAATAAGTATTCAGTATTTAACAAATAATTTTTTGTATATGTTGAAATCATTATCAAAATGTTACATTTTATTTTAATAATAAGGTAAAACATACTGCTAGATTAAACAACCTACTGTTAAATAGTCATTCCATTCCTGGTTCCTTGGCTCTCCAAAATATATGCACCTTCTTCATGTATGAGGCTGACTACCTTATTCTCATTCATACTTCTGAGTTTCCACTGTTGCATGGAATTATTTTTTTCCTCCTCTAAAACCTTGAAGGACAATATAACCTCACTTCAATTCTAAAATTTCTTCTCAGACCCTTAGAATCCATATCAATGCCAGGTTCCCTTAATTTATATTGTCTTTACAGTCATTACAGCATGTAACTATTTAACTCAAGCCACTTTTCTTTCCCTAAGTTTATTATAAACTGTTTGAAGGAAAGAATCTTGCCTTAGATTCCTTTGCATCTCTTCCATTTTTTACCATACTGTGGTATAAGATGAATAATTAATATATAATGATTGATTCATTCATTAAAAGAGAACAAAGATAGAGACAGAATACATAAATGGGGAGAAGAACACACACACACACACACACACAGAAAAATATGCAGAGAGCTCAAGTTATGTATTTGCGATAAAGGAATGAACAGTAGGAATACAGTAAAACGTTTTTTTTAAAATAGCTTACATGATTGACCAAGGCAAAAAGATGAATAGAAGAGTACTTTAGTGAATAGTGTTTGAAAGTAACTACTTTGGGAAATTTTGATTTTCTATTCAATTATTACTGCTATTTGTTCAATTAAAAACAAAAAACAGCATTCACAACTCAACAGCTCACCTCTGAATGTTATGGCAGTAAGGGGCAAGGAGAAAGGGTACTGATTAGACAAGAAGACAGATTATATATATACATATATATATATATACATATATATTTCTAAACCAATTTGTAAAAACTGTATTTGTTGCACTGTGCACAAACTTTTTATACTAAATAAATATCAAACTACATTCTTCTAAAAGATGTTTCTAATATTTCTTAAGTTAACTCCATATATATTATGTACAGTGAAGACATTTTTAAAAAGCAATAACTTGGGCAAAACAACCCTAATGGTTTGTTAAACCATTCCTATGTTCTTATTTAAAAATCATAAGATTGTGCTTCTGTATAAAGTTTGTACATACAGCAGTGTAAAATACTGACACATTTAAAAAATAAAAACAAAGTTGAAACTCAGAATCCTTTTGATTATATGCTCTTATGTTTTTGAAAAAGAGAAAAAATAATGCAAGACTCAGAATTTGGGAGTGGTTAGTGTGCCTTGTTTTCATTTTACTTTTTGACTGGCTGCCTGCATGCTGATGACAATGTAGCTGAGCTGTTTGTGCTACTGCTGCTGCTATAGCCATATCTTTTAAATAAAGTTTTGTCATTAATTATCTGTTTGACTCTGAGCAAAACACCAAAGAAATTATCTTAGTCCTTTTTTACACTGATGTGAGATGAATAGTTCGCCTATACCAACATTTCTTAAAGTGTGTTATTTGGAACAGTAGTCCCACGATATATTCCTCAAACAGCTTATTTGTATATGTGTAGATAGATGGATAGATAATATGTATGTGTGCCTGCGTGTGTGTATACACACATTTTTTCCCCTAGAAATGCTGCCTACTATATCATCCCTTAGAGATTTACAATGCTCTTGAACCATATTACATAAGATCTCAGAATTCCTGCTGTAAAGAAAATTGTTTGACCATTTGCTCCAACATTTTTACAAAATACTTTTAAAACACAGAACTATGATATTTTCAAGGTCACCGTCATATCATAATTATTCTTATTTGATAACTCTAACCCTAGCAACCTATTTTGAGGGAAAATAATTATTGAGCTGCAAAAACAATGCCCCACATAATCATCTCATTGACTGTAGCATTTTAAGCTGACAATTTGTCCCAGGCTAAGAGTTTTTAATATTTAAGACAGACTAGAATACTAGCCTAGTATTGGAATACTAGAATACTAGAATACCAAAGTTGTCTTGGGTGAAATAATATAAGAATTCTGGGCATGATTATCACATGGAGAAAGACCCAAGAATTCATTTATGTGCTTATCTCAAGAAACAGCAGAAGAAATATTAGACATGTATAAGTTGTGTTCACACATGTTTATACGTTCGTTCTTTGGAAATAACCATTTTTCAATTTGCACATAAATCTTTGATTTTCAGGATACTGCAGAAACTTCTTTTTTTAAACATGATGTAGTTGAAGCTTTATGTATTTATATATTATTCTTCTGATAAATTAGTCAAAAATAGAACAATGCTTAAGTGGTATGATTTTTAATAAATATCTTGAGCAGTGGAAGTTTCAGAGTAAAAAAAAATGAAGGTATAGAACAGAAACATAATTTAGGGTTCTTTAAGGGATCTTCTGAGCACTCTCAAAATTAACAGAAAATTAAACTTGATTTTTAAAATAATTGCATTTTTAAAGAAAAGCCTTTTTTCTTTGCTAAAAAATGAATAGTGCTGCTTTAATAAACATTGTATGTTTAATTTTTAGTTATAATAAGCAAGTTACGAAAACTCCAGTCTTGTGAGAATTGAAAGAAGGAAAAGCAATGGGTAAAAAAGAACATTACAAAGACAGAGTGAAAGAAATTTTCATGACTTTCCTGAACAAATAAAAATATTTGTGAAGAGAGCTTCAAGATGGAGGAGGAGTAAGATGTGGAGATCACCTTCCTCCCCACAAATATATCAAAAATACATCTACATATGGAACACCTACAGTACACTTACTGGACACTGGCAGAAGGCCTCAGACTTCCCAAAAGGCAAGAAACTCCCCACATACCTGGGTAGGTCAAAAGAAAAAAGAGAGACAAAAGAATAGGGACGAGACCTGCACCTCGGGGAGGGAGCTGAGAAGGAGGAAGTTTCAACATATTAGGAAGCCCCTTCACTGGCAGAGACAGAGCATGGGGTAAGCGGGGGGAGGGGGGGTTGGTAAGCGGAGGGGGGAAGCTTCAGAGCCACGAAGGAGAGGGCAGCAACAGGGGTGCAGAGGGCAAAGCAGAGAGACTCCCGCACTGAGGATCAGTGCTGACCAGCTCTCACCAGCTTGAGAGGCTTGTCTGCTCACCCACCGGGGCGGGTGGGGGCTGAGAGCTGAGGCTCGGGCTTCGGAGGTCAGATCCCAGGGAGAGAACTGGGGTTGGCTGCTTGAACACAGCCTGAAGGGGGCTAGTGTGCCACAGCTAGCTGGGAGGGAGTCCAGGTAAAAGTACGGAGCTGCCTAAGAGGCACCACTGGTTTCAGGGTGCGCGAGGAGAGATTTCAGAGCACCACCTAAATGAGCTCCAGAGATGAGCATCAGCCGCGGCTACCAGCGCAGACACGAGAGACGGGCATGAGACGCTAAGTCTGCTGCTGCAGCCACCAAGAAGCCTGTGTGCAAGCACAGGTCACTATCCACACCTCCCCTGATGGGAGCCTGTGCAGCCCGCCACTGCCAGGGTCCCATGATCCAGGCACAACTTCCCCGGGAGAACATACGTAGTTCCTCGGGCTGTTGCAACGTCACACTGGCCTCTGCCTCCACAGGTTGGCCTCGCATTCCGTACCCCTCCCTCCTGCTAGCCTGAGTGAGCCAGAGCCCCCAATCATCTGTTACTTTAAACCCATGCAGTCTGGTGGAGGAGGAGCAGATGCCCTCAGGTGACCTATACGCAGAGGTGGGTCCAAATCCAAAGCTGAACCCCAGGAGCTGGGCGAAGAAAGAAGAGAAAGGGAAATTTCTCCCAGAAGCCTCAGGAGCAGCGGATTAAATCTCCACAATCAACTTGGTGTACCCTGCATCCGTGGAATACCTGAATATAAAACAAATTATCCCAAAATTCAGGCAGTGGACTTTGGAGCAATGATATATATATTTTTTCCTTTTTCTCTTTTGTGAGTGTGTATGTGCATGCTTCTTTGTGTGATTTTGTCTGTATAGCTTTGATTTCACCATTTGTCCTAGGCTTCTGTCTGTCCTTTTTTTTTTTTTTAGTGCAGTTTTTAGCACTTGTTATCATTAGTGGATTTGTTTTTTTGGTTTGGTTACTCTCTTCTTTCTTTCTTTCTTTTTAATTTTTTTATTTTTAATAATTATTTATTATTTTAATAACTTTATTTTATTTTATTCTTTCTTTCTTTTTTTTTTCTCCATTTTCTTCAGAGCCGTGTGGCTGACAAAGTCCTGGTGCTCCAGCTGGGTGTCAGACCTGAGGCTCTGAGGTAGGAGGGCCGAGTCTGGGAGCAGACCCACATAATATCAAAGGGTGAAAGCTTTCTCAGAGATCTCCATCTCAACGCTAAGACCCAGCTCCACTCAATGACTGGCAAGCTATAGTGCTGGACACCCTATGCCAAACAACAAGACAGGAACACAACCGCTCCGATCAGCAGAGAGGCTGACTAAAATAATAATAAGTTCACAGACACCCTAAAATAAACACCGGACACAGCCCTGCCCACCAGAAAGACAAGATCCAGCCTCATCCAGAAGAACACAGGCACCAGTCCCCTCCACCAGGAAACCTACACAACCCACTGAAACAACCTTACCCACTGAGGGCAGACACCAAAAACAATGGGAACTATGAACCTGCAGCCTGCAAAAAGGAGATGCCAAACACAGTAAGTTAAGCAAAATGAGAAGACAGAGAAATACACAGCAGATGAAGGAGCAAGGTAAAAATGCACCAGACCAAACAAATGGAGAGGAAATAGGCAGTCTACCTGAAAATGAATTCAGAGTAATGATAGTATAGATGATCCAAAATCGTGGAAATAGAATGGAGAAAATAAAAGAAACATTTAACAAGGAACTAGAAGAACTAAAGAGCAAACAAACAATGATGAACAACACAATAAATGAAATTAAAAATTCTCTAGAAGAAATCAAAAGCAGAATAACTGAGGAAGAAGAATGGATAAGTGACCTGGAAGATAAAATAGTGGAAATAACTACTGCAAAGCAGAATAAAGAATAAAGAAAAAAAAATGAAAAGAATTGAGGACACTCTCAGAGACCTCTAGAACAACATTAAACATACCACCATTTGACTTATAGGGATCCCAAAAGAAGAATAGAAAAAGAAAGGGGCTGAGAAAATATTTGAAGACATTATAGTTGAAAACTACCCTAATATTGGAAAGGAAAGAGTCAATCAAGTCCAGGAAGCACAGAGAGTCCCATACTGGATAAATCCAAGGAAAAACATGCCACACGCATATTAATCAAACTATTAAAAATTAAATACAAAGAAAAAATATTAAAAGCAGCAAGGGAAAAGCAACAAATAACACACAAGGGAATCCCCATAAGGTTAACAGCTGATCTTTCAGGAGAAACTCTGCAAGCCAGAAGGGAGTGGCAGGACACATTTAAAGTGATGAAAGGTAAAAACTTACAACCAAGATTACTCTACCCAGCAAAGATCTCATTCAGAATTGACGGAGAAATTAAAACCTTTACAGAGAAGAAAAAGCTAAGAGAATTCAGCACCAACAAACCGGCTTTACAACAGATGCTAAAGAAACTTCTCTAGGCAGGAAACAAGATAAGGAAAAGACTTAAAATAACAAACGTAAACAATTAAGGAAATGGTAATAGGAACACACATATTGATAACTATCTTATGTAAATGGATTAAATGCTCCAACCAAAAGACATAGACTGGTTGAATGCATACAAAAACAAGCCCCATATATATGCTATCTACAAGAGACCCACCTCAGACCTAGGGACACATACAGACTGAAAGTGAGGGGATGGAAAAAGATATTCCATGCAAATGGAAATCAAAAGAAAGCTGCAGTAGCAATACTCATATCAGACAAAATTGAGTTTAACATAAACTCTATTACAAGAGACAATGCAGGATGCTACGTAATGTCAAGCGATCAATCCAAGAAGAAGATATAACAATTGTAAATATTTATGCACCCAACATAGGAGCACCTCAATACATAAGGCAAATGCTAACAGCCATAAAAGGGGAAACTGACAGTAACACAATCATAGTAGGGGATTTTAACCCCACTTTCACGAATGGACAGATCATCCAAAATGAAAATAAATAAGGAAACACAAGCTTCAAATGATACATTAAATAAGATGGACTTAATTGATATTTATAGGACATTCCATCCAAAAACACCAGAATACACTATCTTCTCAAGTGCTCATGGAACATTTCCAGGATAGATCATATCTTGGGTCATATATCAACCCTTGGTAAAATTAAGAAAATTGAAATCATAGCGTTGTTCTGACCACAACGCTATGAGACTAGATATCAATTACTGGAAAAAAACCTGTTAAAAATACAACCACATGGAGGTGAAACAATACACTACTAAATAACAAAGAGATCACTGATGAAATCGGAGGTAATCAAAAGGATACCTAGAAACAAATGACAATGAAAACATGATGACCCAAACCTATGAGGTGCAGCAAAAGCAGTTCAAGAGGCAAGTTTATAGCAATACATTTCTACCTCAAGAAACAAGAAACATCTCAAATAAACAACCTAACCTTACACATAAAGCAATTAGAGAAAGAAGAACAAAAATCCCAAAAGTTAGCAGAAGGAAAGAAATCATAAAGATCAGATCAGAAATAAATGAAAAAGCAATGAAGGAAACAATAGCTAAGATCAATAAAACTAAAAGCTAGTTCTTTAAGAAGATAAACAAAACTGATAAAACATTAGCCAGACTCATTAAGAAAGAAAGGGAGAAGACTCAAATCAATAGAATTACAAATGAAAAAGGAGAAGTAACAACTGACACTGCACAAATACAAAGGATCATGAGAGATTACTACAAGCAACTATAATAAAATGGACAACCTGGAAGAAATGGACAAATTCTTAGAAAAGCACAACCTCCCAAGACTGAACCAGAAAGAAATAGAAAATATAAACAGACCAATCGCAAGCACTGAAATCAAAACTGCAATTAAAAATCTTTCAACAAACAAAAGCCCAGGACCAGATGGATTCACAACTGAATTCTATCAAACATTTACAGAAGAGCTAACAACAATCCTCCTCAAACTCTTCCAAAATATAGCAGAGGGAGGAACACTCTCAAACTCATTCTATGAGGCCACCATCACCGTGATAGCAAACCCAGACAAAGATGTCACAAAAAGTACAGAACAATATCACTGATGAACATATAGATGCAAAAATCCTCAACAAAATACAAGCAAACAGAATCCAACAGCACATTAAAGGATCATACACCATGATCAAGTGGAGTTTATCCCAGGAATGCAAGGATTCTTCAATATATGCAAATCAATCAATGTGATATACCATATTAACAAACTGAAGGAGAAAAACCATATGATCATCTCAATAGATGCAGAAAAAGTTTTTAACAAGATTCAACACCCATTTATGATAAAAACCCTCCAGAAAGTAGGCATAGAGGGAACTTACCTCAACATAATAAAGGCAATATATGACAAACCCACAGCCAAGATCATTCTCAATGGTGAAAAACTGAAAACATTCCCACTAAGATCAGGAACAAGACAAGGTTGCCCAATCTAACCACTGTTATTCAACATAGTTTTGGAAGTTTTAGCCACAGTAATCAGAGAAGAAAAAGAAATAAAAGGAATCCAAATTGGAAAAGAAATAAAACTGTCACTGCTGGCAGATGATATGGTACTATACGTGGAGAACCCCTAAGATGCTACCAGAAAACTACTAGAAGTAATAAATGAATTTGGTAAAGTGGCAGGATATAAAACTGATGCACAGAAATCTCTTGCATTCCTATACACTAATGATGAAAAATCTGAAAGAGAAATTAAGGAAACACTCTCTTTTACCATTGCAACGAAAAGAATAAAATACTTAGGAATAAGCCTACCTAAGGAGACAAACGACCTGTACGTGAAAAACTATAAGACACTGATGAAATAAATTAAAGATGATACAGACAGATGGAGAGATATACCATGTTCATGGATTGGAAGGTTCAACATTGTGGAAATGACTATACTACACAAAGCAATGTACAGATTCAATGCAATCCCTATCAAACTACCAATGGCATTTTTTACAGAACTAGAACAAAAAAAATTCACAATATGTATGGAAACACAAAAGGACCCCGAATAGCCAAAGCCATTTTGAGAAAGAAAAATGGAGCCGGAGGTATCTGGCTCCCTGACTTCAGACTATACTACAAAGCTACAGTAATCAAGACAGTATGGTACTGGCACTAAAACAGAAATAGAGATCAGTGAAATGGGATAGAAAGCCCAGATATAAACCCACTCACATATGGTCACCTTATCTTTGATAAAGGAGGCAAGAATATACAATGGAGAAAAGACAGCCCCTTCAATAAGTGGTGTTGGGAAAAGTGGACAGCTACATGTAAAAGAATGAAATTAGAACAGTCCCTAACACCATACACAAAAATAAACTCAAAATGGATTAAAGACCTCAATGTAAGGACAGACACTATAAAACTCTTAGAGGAAAACATAGGCAGAACACTCTATGACATACATCACAGCAAGATCCTTTTTGACCCATCTCCTAGAGAAATGGAAATAAAAACAAAAATAAACAAATGGAACCTAATGAAACTTCAAGCTTTTGCACAGTAAAGGAAACCATAAACAAGACAAAAAGACAACCCTCAGAATGGGAGAAAATATTTGCAAATGAAGCAGCTGACAAAGGATTAATCTCCAAAACATACAGGCAGCTCATACAGCTCAATATCAAAAAAACAAAAAACCCAATCCATAAATGGGCAGAAGACCTAAATAGGCAATTATCCAAAGAAGATATACAGATTGCCAACATGAAAGGATGCTAAACATCACTATTCATTAGAGAAATGCAAATCAAAACTACAATGAGGTATCATCTCACACCAGTCAGAATGGCCATCATCAAAAAATCTACAAACTATAAATGCTGCAGAGGGCATGGAAAACAGGGAACCCTCCTACACTCTTGGTGGGAATGTATATTGATACAGGCACTATGGTGAACAGTATGGAGGTTCCTTAAAAAGCTAAATATAGAACTACCATACGACCCAGCATCCCACTACTGGGCATATACCCTGAGAAAACCATAATTCAAAAAGAGTCATGTAGTCATGTTCATTACAGCTCTATTTACAATAGCCAGGACATGGAAGCAACCTAAGTGTCCATCGACAGATGAATGGATAAAGAAGACATGGCACATATATACGATGGAATATTACTCAGCCATAAAAAGAAATGAAATTGATTTATTTGTAGTGAGGTGGATGGACCTAGAGACTGTCATACAGAGTGAATTAAATCAGAAAGAGAAAAACAAATACCATATGCTAACACATGCATATGGAATCTAAAAAAAAAAAAAAAGTTTCTGCAGAACCTAGGGGCAGGACAGGAATAAAGATGCAGATGTAGAGAATGGACTTTTGGACACGAGGAGGGAGATAGGTAAGCTAGGACGAAGTGAGAGAGTGGCATGGACATATATACGCTACCAAATATAGATAGCTAATAGGAAGCAGCCGCATAGCGCAGGGAGATCAGCTAGATGCTTTATGTCAACCTAGGGGGGTGGGAAAGGCAAGGTGGGAGGGAGATGCAAGAGGGAGGAGATATGGGGATATATGTTTTTGTATAGCTGGTTCACTTTGTTATTCAGCAGAAACTAACACACCAGTGTAAAGCAATTATACTACAGTAAAGATGTTAAAGAAAATGTATGTGAAACAAGTGAATGAGGAGAAAACAACAAAAAATGAATGGTTAAAGAGGTATGATTTCTTTAGGTTAATTACTCTAATTCATATAAATGAATAAATAACTATTTATTTATTCAAGTCATAAATAAATCTGAGCAAAGGGAATTTAGAGACCTTGGAGACCTCAGACCTTCATAATAAAAGAGACTCAATGTGTTCTACTTCAATAGGAGTACTTACTACAATCTATTTTTATCTTGTGATTATCAGTCTTTTATCTCATTAGACTATAAGGTATTGGAGGGTAAAGAATGGGTATAAGGGTTTTTTATGTGAGCCATACTCAGGAAGGTAGACAGGAACAAGGCACTCTTACTGCCTTTCCAGGAAGAATAAATAGTGACCATCTGGATTTTGATATCTCTGGGATATCCTGTGGAGTCTGTCTCCTTGAATCTATAATATGCAACATTTGAATTATCTAACAAATCTTAGCTTGTCCTTACGAGTTATTTTCCACAATGGTGAGATCACATTTAATCTTATTTATTATGAAAATCACACTTTAAGATAGGTATATTTAAATTAAAATGTGTACAAGGAAAATAAATAGTTCTGAAATACATGCATTAAAAAAGTAGTTGGAAACTGAGTTTGCTAGCCTGCAGACAGAATGACTCAAGATGAGAGGAGTGGTGGAATATAATGGTTCCTTTCAAATATTTGAAAAACAGACTAATATGAGTGGAATCAGATACAATGGTCCTCACAGATACAATCTGATCTCATAATGTAGTTGGCTAATGATTTCCCTTAAATACCAAGATGTACTTTCCAACTGTCTGCCTCAGAAAGTAGTGAACTGCTATCATTGGTAGTATCAAAGCATAGCCTGGCAAAAACAGGCATTTGTAGAGGAATTAAACATCAGATAGTTAACATTTTTTTAGGATTTTATCTAACCCTCAAGCTAAATTTGTGGTTAACCTCTGCAAATAAGGTCTAGACATCGAAGAGAAAGTTATATTCTCACTATATGTGTTCTGCTCATTCACTGATGTCAAATTATGAAATCAGCTTGTTTCTTTCTTTGCATTACTTATAAATAATTTTTTTTAGGTTGAAGTTGTTCATCTTTTCAGCTTTGCTGTAAATCTGTCATCTCAGAAGGGTTCTTTCACTTTGGTATTTCATCTAGAGCTGAAAACTGAATTGTCTATCACATGGTGAAATCTGTAGTTTAATAATTCATCAAATGTGAGCCAGCCAAGGGAACTTTTGAAACCTCCTTTTTTGCCTCCACTTGAATTCTTTTGGCCTTTGTTCTGTATCAAAAAAAGGGTTTTAACATGTGGAGGAAATCATCAGAAACTTGAACAAGATTTTATTCTTAGACACGTAAACTTGAACAAATTCTTGCCAGTGACAGGGCTATCAAAGGAGTATGACATCCATCTGGGCAGGTTCTCCCAGATAGTCCCCCAACTGACTGAACTTCAGGCAAGTCACTGGATGCCAGTGTAAGTAAGCACTATCTGGCCAGTCATTTCCCATAGTGCAGCGAGCCAAGAATCCAGATGTTGCTGCTGCTGTTACTATTACTGAAAATAAATGTGTGTCAACCAGGTAACCAGGACATGCAGCTGTACTATTCCCTTTACATCCACTGTACTTTTCATTTTATTTCTAGAGAAAAACTTAGAATTAAAAAAGTTCAAAGAGTTATACACGATGTGGAAAACATTGGGAATTCAAAGGTGCATTAACTACCAATTATATCTCTTAGCTTAAAACAGTATGTTGGCCCTTGTTAGTGTTCAGTGTATTTGGCCAGTGTTAATGATACCTTTTATCTTTGTGGAGGGCATTTTTCTTCACCTGTGGCCTTAACAGCACTATCCAACCTAACTTCCTACTTAATGATATGCAAAGACATGCCTAATATATCTGGCCACATCAAAACAATAAATAATCTTACTGAACATGATGTTAACACACTCAAGGTTCAATTTTCATCAGAAAGATCAAAGACAGTGATTTGCTATAAGAGTGTGGTAGAATATGTTCTTCCTATTGTGAGCTGCTTAACAACTTGGTGACAAGCTTTCTAATGATTAATACTAAACATACATTAAACCTCACCTGGAGATTTACTCCATAGTACAATTTTGCTAAATCACATCCAGGAAAATAAGCTATGAACTAATAGTAGCATATGTTTTAGTAAGGATGGTTAATATATTCTCTTTTTGGAGAAACAGATTGCAAACTAAAAGAATTTTAAAATTTTACATGTAAATGTATATTTACAGTCATATGAAATTTACATGTAATCCTACAAATATTGTTACCTTACAGAAACAAATTTCATTTTAATATTCCTTGAAATGAGTGGTTTCTATCATGAGAATTATTCTTCAATAATTTAAATCTTATTGAATTATTATGTTTATATTTCAATAGTTTTATAAATATTTTAAAAAGGAATTAGCTGAAAAATGCCTCATAGACAACTAATGAGTCATCCAATACTATAGATATTTTTTTTAAGTTATTTTAGAACTACACTCGGTGAGTCTATATTATTAACATTTATAGTGAATGCCTGTCATGTAGGGGAAAAAAAGAGCACAATACTTATTCTTTCTTCTTGGGAAAGTAACATCTAACTTTATTAAGTAAAATTCTATTTTAATTTATATATTAATGTATGTATTTAAATATGTTTATTTATTAAATAAAGTTCTTGCCTTTTATTAAACTTTTTAATCTCAAATAGGGACTCTTTGCCCATTTCCTAATGGCTATTAATGGCTCCAAGAATGAAGCTCAAAATCTTTGAAGAATCTTACTCAATATTCAAAAGGCCTGTGGGTCTATTTTATATAACCAGCTCTATCTCTCTGCACTCTTTCCCTTTTAATTCATTATCTACCCTGACATTTCCTAAGAGTGTGTTCTGGGTTAAAATATATTTAGTTTAAAAAAATTAAGCCAAATCCCTAATACATAGTGTATTTTTTGTGAAATTCCCAAGGAGGAGAAGATACTAGTTTATTTGACCACAGATGCCTTTCATTGCTGACCATTTCTCTGGAATAATACTTTAAGGAACACATTCTGCAAAATGCTTCAGCTGCATTTATGGCTTTTTTTTTTTTTTTTTTTTTTTACCACCATGCACTGTCATGCCTCTCTACCTGTTGCATGGAAAACATTCTTTGCATTTCTCCTCCTGGTAAAGCCTTTGTGTATCCTTCAAGGTTCAGTTCCATTTTCAATTTTTTTGTCAAATATTCCCCTGACACCTTCAGACTATGCTAATTCATTACTCTCACTCCATATTGTACAGCTCTTTTTTCCTCTATTTTAGTAGTTTTCATATGCTATTACAATTGCCATATTTCATCAAATATAAAACATAAATGGGTGTACCAAAATTTTTAATCCTCTAAGAAACCAAAACTCACTGTTAATATAATTAATATTAATGTATCATTCTACATAAAATTATATATTATTAGTAGAAATAAGTGTTTTAGACTTATTTAAAATAATTTATTATATGATACTTTTGTGCAGATCTAAGAAGGAAAATGTAAGTGAAATAAAGAGGGTAAAGTGTTTCTAAAGCTATTCAAATTCTGACTTCAACTTTTGCTAAGTTACTTTTCAACTCAGGATTATAAATATTTGTTATATAGTATCATTCTCTATCATCAAGAGCATTCATAATCTATTTCTTAAGAGAGGGCTTCAGTAATATCTTTGGGTTTTACTTCTAAGTCATACCCTCCCATTCTGTAATTTTTGAGTTGGCATTTTCTTGATCACACAACAGTGTCCCATGCATGTGAAAACAATGACAACTATATGACAATAACAACTTGACAAAAATTGTAATACACTACTGACTCTGAGTCATCCTAATTTTAGAGATATTACAATGTGAAAAATATACACCTTAGAACTGAGGAATTGTGGTATTTTCCCATATCTCCAGTAAGCAATGTATCTCTTGAGGGAAGGACCTTGTCATCTTTAGAAACATCCACAGGCAATCTCTATTCCCACCTACAGGTGTACACACAGACACACACACATACATAGGAACACACTTTTTTGACAAAGATTTTCAAATAACTAAGCTATTGTTGGTGCACTTGTATAAATATCTCCTGCTGAGTCTTATGATACACACTTTTAAAACACTTTTGATGCTGTAACCCCTAAACTGAATAATAAATAGGTGAATAGATATGTACAGGTTTGGAATAGTTGAGCAACTCCTCACTGAGCCTTAAAGATTTACTCCTTATTGCTGATAACTTTGCATATATTGAGCCAATTTGTTTCTTAAAATCAAGAAGGCCTTGCCAATATCTATTTGCAGCCAAGAAGTCTATGGGGATATTGTTATCCAATAAGTATATCTATAGTGTCTAAACAACAGCATAATGTACTTTCTTGTAAGTCTTAAGCATACTTAGAGAAACTTTTTTTTGCATAACTTATACACATTCAGAAAAGAGCTCTACCAATTTCTGAGAACATCCTTCCCATATACATTTTTAAAAAATAGAATTTTCCTCCTGATGAGTAAGTCTGTTTGTGCAGACAGATGGAGCATTGACTAAAGTAGCTAAGCAGTTTTAAATACTAACAGAAAATGCTGACTTATTATTTTTTTTTAATCTCACTTTTCTCAGGCAATTGAGCACTTGCATAACTTGATTTATTTCATGATAATTTAACATGCTGTGAAAATCTGCCTGGGGCTATTTCCAAATTCAAAACAGAATTTAAAGTTAATATCCCCTAAGTAGGTATTTTTATCTTGAAGAAACCACTGCTTTCTAGAGAGCCACAAGAGCTGTTATAGGTCAAAGTACCAAAATCCATACACTTGGAGTGTTTGGACATTGGATAAAAATATTATTCATAATTTTTGTCATTGTTTTTTAATATCTTAGATAATATTTTAAATGTCCCATCAACTTTTAGGAAATATTTAGTGTGAGATAAGAAGGAAAACATTTAAAGGAAGAAAGAAAGGCCAAAGAAAATGAAAACACTAATTCACAAATATACATTCACCCCAATGTTAATAGCAGCATTATTTAAGTAGCCAAGAGATGGAAGCAACCTATACACACACACACACACACACACACACACACACACACACACACACACACACAATGGAATATTACTCAGCCATAGAAAATGGAATTATGAAATTTTGCCATTTGCTAAAACATGAATCAATCTGGAGGGTATCATGCCTAGTAAAAAATGTCAGACAGAGAAAGACAAGTACTCTATGTTGTCACTTATATGTGAAACCTAAAAAATAAAACAAATGGATATAACAAAAACAGACTTGCAGATTTAGAGAACAAATTAGTGGTTACCAGCAGGAAGAGGAAAGTGGGGAGGGGCAAATAGGGATAAGGGATTCAGGGGTACAAAAAGATTATGTATAAAATAAATAGGCTACAAGGATATAGTGTACAACACAGAGCATATAGCTAATATTTTATAATAAGTTTAAATGGAGTATAACCTATAAAGATATTGAGTCACTGTGTTGTGCACCTGAAACTAAAATAATATTGTAAATTAACTATAACTCAAAAAAAGTTTAAAGGTACTACTTTGTCTCATAAGTCTTAACACTCTTATTTTCAGGTTGTTAGACAAGTGTGTCATATGATTTACTTACTGAATTTAACTTAAACAAAATATGACTGGCCATCAAAATGTTGCATAAGAGTTAAAATAAGCCAGTTATATTTAGAAAAGTGTGTGAATGAAGATGAACAAGTTTTCTCTCTTTAGGAAACAGTATCTTTTAAAATAAAATAAAAATAATGAGAAATGAAGTCAAAAGAAATTAAAACAATGGGTTAAATAGTCTACTGAGTCATGTAAGATACTTCCACTGAAAGGAATTACATGTATAAATGTAACAATGAAAGCATGGTTGGAATCTAAATGGAGAATAGTTTTGATGAAGGTTTTCACATAGTCACATCTTTTTTCAATCTTGCCTTCGGAGCAGAACTAGAAAAAATTAGTTTGCTGCAATCTTGGCAGAGAGTCACGACAGCCAAAGCGTGTGTGTGTGTGTGTGTGTGTGTGTGCGCGCGCGCAGGCGTGTATGCATGTTTGTGTATGAACATACCAGAATGGAGTAAAACCAAAAAGAATACTGTTCTCAAATATTTTGAATACAAAAAATAAAGGAGTGTAAGCTAATGTCAGGATGTTGAAAATATAACATAAACATTACTTTAAGTAATAAAATATGTAATACTTCACAATTTTGCAGTGTTCTTTTTTACTCTTGTAGTAAGCACTGAAATTATTTAATTTGATTATATCATTTCTGTTACTGACTGACTGGTACAGCAATAAATAGTGCATAAATTTCTCTGAGGAATTTTTGGAAATAGCCTCAAATACTTTGTATTTACAGTCAGTGTGTATATAAATGTGTATATATATATATATATATATATATATACACACACACACAAATATAATTATACATGATATATTACATATATAATTATACATAATATATAGTATATAATATATACAAAATACTGAAATGGAATCAATTAATCTTAATTTTTGTATCATTCTTAGAAGCTAAAAAGTTTAAACAACTGAATCAATGTTTTAGACAGAGAAGTTACATCTAAAAAGACCAGCACTGTATCTTGTAAGTACCCCTATATTCTATATGTGGACATCATAAAATGATGTAATTTAAAAGTTTGATTTATTTAATTAAAACATTTGAATCACATAAAAGTCATGATGTTCAAAGAAAATATGATTATTTTTTCTATTTCTATAGTTATTTTTTTAAGTATGGAAAAAACCTGAAGGTATAGTCCTTACATACATACACTTTTTAATTGCAGAAATCATTATTGTTTAATGAAGCAGTGTTGCTGCAATGCACAAATGCAAGGCTACAATTTGGAGGTGTAATCGGGATATTAGTTTATTCATTGTCCATTCTATTCTCTTTATAGTGAAACTTTAAATGGTAACAAATATTTTAAAGCAAGATGGAGACTGAAATGAAGTATGGTGATTTGGTAATTGGCTCCCTTTGGAAAATATAATTTGAGTAGAATTATAGAGGTTATAGGAGACTAGGAGAAGTGAGGAACTTGAGACAAACACTGACTACTCTAATAGCATTAAGAATTTTGGTGGTAATAGTGGGTTCAATTGTGGCCACTTCTGAAGGTTCTCTGACCCATTTGATACCTTTATTTAATATAAGAACAACAGGCAAATGTTTATTTCCTGAGGAAAATAATGTCAGTAGGGAGAAAGAGCTTATAAATACAAAAAAACAGAAGGGCTATTTAAAGAACAGTAGCTGAAAAAGGAAGGATGCCAAGGGAGCAAAAGTTGAAGTTATAATAGTGTTTTAGTGAAGACTTAAAATTCTTCATCTTTAAAAATATGAAGTGAAAATAACTATACTTGTATCCTCTCAGCATGGTCCCTAGAGAGTTGTATGTTTTAAAACTACTTAAAAGAGAGTGGAAAACTATATAGATAAATCACTGGACAGACAAAAGTTCCTGCGTATTTTGTAAACTTCGAATTAACAAAAATGGAATGTAACACAAAATAACAGCCTAGAATAGATCCATTGTTTACTAGAGACAACGCTTTCTTGGTTTTCTGGTTTGTTCTATTTATCTCTGTAGTCTTTTTCCAGGTCACACAGCACATCAATATTTGTATTCTTTTAGTACTAAGAAAAGTGTTTTAGCATTATGATAGAAATTATAGCAATAACTCTTTTTTTTTGATCCTACAAATACTACTCTTCCATTTTATTCTAAAATGTGCATCTAAAAGACATTATTTTTTTTTTTATGAATGCTAACATGCTAACAGGAGCTGCCCTTTACTGGAAGAGCCTCAACTGAAATTAACATGTGGATACTTTGGGAGTAATGTAAGAATGTATAATATATTCTGTGGCCCAAGTATATTAAATTTACTAGGTAGGATTTTTGTCTAAAGCACAACTCTAAACAAACTTTGTATTCCCTAGCACTTTGAATATTAATACCCTTTCCTTGGCAAAAGTTCAGATAAGAATTTGACTTAAAAAACAGAAACCTATTTAAGGTGAAAGATTTTTCTACCTACAGATTTTTCAGACCTGACATGCTTCATTTTGTTAAGAACATGAATGGCGTTTTTCTATTGTTTACAGATGTTTTTTTATCATTTTCACATTCATCTACTCAAAGGTAAACGACTGGAACAAATTATTATTTCTTAAAATCTAGAGGGTTGTTAATATTAGGGTTTCTTAGTCATTTTAATTAATTAAAAGTTTAATTAATTAAAAATAATTATAAGTTGTCTTAGTGAATTCTGAAATAAGAGACTAGCCCAAATTAATTTTTAAGTATTTTTTGTTTATCCTTCAACATGAAGAGATGCTGTAATATCATGAGATTAAGGGGGAGACGCCTCTCTGAGATAACTTCATTTCTTCCATATCAAAGTCATGGAATTAGGGTCTTACTAGGTGTTTCATGACAATATATCCTACAATAAACTCTAGGATTAAAGATATAAATGAGAATGAAAGAAAAAGTTACAGAGAGGGAGTAGTAGGGAGAGATGGGGGTAGTGGAAAGGTAGAAGAAGGGAATGGGAGAGAAATAAGCCAATGAAAAGAATGGAATCCTAATGAAAAATAAATGATTTTCACTATGGTTACCTTAAGCAAAAAATGAGAACAAGTGGTAAGGATACATGGCAGTCTCCAAAAATCCAAGGACATGCATACAGCTAGGTCTCAGGAATAAACTTAAACTAGAGACTGTAATGCCTACTAGGGTCAGATTCATGGGCTCACAAACAGCCACTCAGAGTCTCTCACTCAGAAAGGCTGATGCTTAAAAGTTTATCTCTGAACATTTATCTCTGAAATTGTATTTGTAGGTGAAGTTCCACAGGACACTGGAGCATGTCGTAGGGCCCTGGAGCCTAGGCACCTAGGTGGTCTTGCCTCCTGCCTCTCCTCTTCCCAGGTTGCCTTTTCCCCCCGTCCTCTGGCACCCTGGCCTGCCAGCCCATATCTCCTCTCAGCTGCCCACTAGTCCCTGCTGCACTTGCCCCCCAGAGGCTTGGCCCCTGCACTGCTCCCCAACCCCTGATCTACCCAGCAACTGTGGAGACCTGGGCACAAGTCAGAGCTGGGAATGCAGCATGGGCAGCAGACATCCCCACCCCAGGCTGGCAAAGCCATGGCACATCCATCAGACAACTTGGTAGGTTGAGACTGTCGTGTATTCATGATTCAGGTATTAATGTGCCCTGGCACAGAGATCACAATCCCTTCGGAGTCTTCTCTCACTCTGGGTTGGGAGTGATTGGCTTATGGAAAAGATTGACTTTCCCTGGCTGGGTCACAGCATCTTAGACCTGGTTTGGGGGTAGGGGATGCATAGGGGAGCAGAGTGTGCATCCATCAGTGGGTACTTCTGAGGGTCTGCGCTTGCCCTGCAAGTATCCTCATTCTTAAGGAAGCACAAAATTACGTAGGAAATTAAAAACAACTTGATAGGTCAAGAAAGGGACCACAAAAGACGCAGGAAAAGCTTTATATTTTTGTACCTTTAACAGCACTTTGTTTTTGCTTTTTTGAATAAGAGGTCTCATGTTTTCATTAGCACTGGGCCCCACAAATTATGCAGCCAGCCCTGACACCGGGAGTACTTTTCTTCTTTATCTCATATTTGTTTCTTTCTAAATATCTGCTTCATTCTTCTATTTTTTTGTAGCTCAACTCTTCCTCTGATATTATGACCCATAATGCAAACAGCACACACAAACACACACAAATATAGCTACTGGAAGTATTTGGATTTTTATATGAATCACCAAGAACTGATTTCTTTTCCAGAAACAAATTCGAAATGAAGAGACTCTAAGTTGTCTTAGGTCAATTTTAAGTAAGTCTGCTTCCACTCTAACCACATTAATCTTAGGAGTGGAAGAAAAGATGCCAGGAAAAAATAGGGCGATAATGCCAACTACATAGGTAATAGAGTAAAATGCAAATAACAGGGTCTCAGGTTCAGTAGGAATTTTCCAAGCATACCTGTAAAAATAAATCCCATAAATAAAAATTATAATAAACTAGACTCAGTTAAAAATAAACCTATTACCTTCTAAAAGATATCAGAAAATTAAATTGATAAGAAGCAACTTGGTACATGTATAGGAAAACTGTACCTCAAAACTATGAGGAGCGGTAGGTATCACACCCTTGCTTCTCCACTTAACATGAGAACTGAAATGACTGAAGCAAATATAACTTATCTGTTTGTTCTAGGAAATGCAAAACTTCAAACTAACACATCTTTTCACTGCTTGCTTCAGAATATTAATATAAACAAGTTTAACTGGGTAACCAATTTCCTCACCCAAGCAAACAGCTTTCTTTTTAGAGCAATTTTCTCACTTGAAGAAAACAGCTTGCTTATATTGTAAAGCAACAGCTTGCTTATCAAAATTCATCTACAGACCCTTAAACTTAAGCATTTTATCATTATAAAATGCCCTCTAAAGCATACTTCATTGCAACATCAGAGGCATTAATTATTCACTTAACAAAATCTAGACAGCTGTTTTTTTTGATCGGTGCTCAATTTTCTATTGGCATGAACTGTCATGTTCAAATGTATCAGGTATTTTCCATTTTACTTATTTTTAAGAAACATACATGTTCTGTGGTGGAATATAATATTGGACAGCATGGTGGTATTCTGGTTTTACCTTTTGTTTGCTGAAAGATAAGCATTACTTGTTAAATCCTATACTATATATATATATATATATATATATATATACACACACACACATATATTTGCATTTCTTTTTGTCTTCAACCAGGGACAATTTTGCACCCATGAGGATATCTGGCAATATTTGGACACCTTTCTGCTTGTCACAACTGGGACAGGGTAATAGATACTACTGGAGTCTAGTAAACAGAGGCCAGGGATACTGCTCGACCTCCCTACAGTGTACAGAACAGCCCTCCACAACAAAGAATTTCTGGCTCAAAATGTCAAGAGTATCAAGGTTAAGAAACCCCGGCTATAAAATGAATGGTGTGTTTACATCTGAGCCACTAAGTGCAACGAGGGGGAAGGGATATGCTGATATATACAAACTATCAGTGGTTACTCCTGACGTTGAGAGCAGGATTAACCATCCCACGGCATGAAAAAGAGGGAGGTGCGGCTGCAAATATACTGAGTACAGTTTTGCCAGAAGTAATGAGCCCAAATTCAATAGACATCTATCATAATCATCTTTCACCTCCACTCATTGGAGATATATACATATCTATATTTATCTATATTATATCTATATATATTCTACATTTTTTACATTTTATGGTTTAAAATATTTACATTCTGCTCTCTAATAATAATTTCCAGGGAATTCCCTGGTGGTCCAGTGGTTAGGACTCCTCGCTTCCAATGCAGGGGGAACTGGTTGGGGAACTAAATCCCGCATGCCACATGGCACAGCCAAAAGTTTTTAAAAAAATAAAAAAAAAAAAGCTCCATAGTTATTTTTGACCCTAGTTCTATTTTTATGTGGAGTCAATACTTTCTGTATCTTCTCCATTTATCACATGGTAGAAATAAAGTTTATTCTCAACTTGTTTGTTCAATAGGAAATCATGGATAAAAAGAATCTCTGAGTTCTCCCAGGTTTGAAGATAGCATTTTAACCAGAACAGTAATGCATTAGTTATCTGTTGCTGTACAACAAACCACTATAAAATTTATTAACTTAATATATCAACCATATATTTTTGTTCATGAGTTTATAGATAAAGTAGGTATTTCTGCTGATCAGGACAAAGTTCCAGCTTTAGCTCAGCTTCAAACCCATTCTTCACTCCACTGCCTTCTGATGTGAGGGCTGAGACTCTGTGAATCACATTCTACTTTGCTAGTTGGCTCTTAGGCTCTGCCAAATGGGATGCTAGAGGGGATCTGGAAGTCTGGGGGTGAAGAAGAGATTGCTGCCACCTGTTTGCTTCTCCTTATGGACAATGTCATCACAGCAACCCTTCATCCTGGCAGCTGTGACTTATTCCAACCTGCAAAACTAGCTTGTTTTTGCTTCTTCAGATAACCCTGAAGATTCAGCACAAGTTGAGCAGTGGATACTTCTCCAAGGTCTAAGTTGACTATCTCAGTGTTACCCTTGTTATCCATTTTGGTTTATTTTTTTCAATAATTATACAACATTTTTGCAGTAAATATTCTCTATTAAAATAATTACTGTGGCACAGCCTTCTGTATGCTATAGTTCCTCTCTACAGTACTGACCTGTCCTTTAGATTACCCTCACACAATTACTCTCTTCAAAAATCACAATTGAAATATTATGGAAAGGAAGTAAGGAAAGCAGAGTAGAAGTACAGCTCTATTTCCCTTCAGAAGGACAAGATTGAACATGGCAGTGTCATAGTCATGACAACAAGTCCCCACTAGTGTTAAATTTCTGGCTGAGGCAATCATTTAGAAACAGATTAATGATCAAATATTCCAGATGATGTCCTTCTATCATTTTCCACATTTCTATGGAGTCACCTATTAACTGTTGACACCAGATGCCAAACATCAAGTGACTCGGTCTGCAAAAGGAATTAGATAGGCTACTTATCAATTTTGCTGCTATAAGTGATATTTTTCACTTAAAAAATAAACTCCTTATCTTTCTGATGTTTTACTTATGACATGACTGAAAGACATCTTCACTCAGAGTCTTTCGGAGTCTCATCCTAACACTGTTTAAAACAGCTCACTTTTCTCTGTGTGCCACGCTGCTTTAACCTGACATATTGAGTCTCGGTATTTTATGTGTAGGGAATAAATACTTAACAGTGACATTTTCAGGACTAATGTCAGATTTAGGCAAAGTGAAGACCCACGTGAAGTGTAACACTCTTTAAACAGGTCCTGGATGTAGTTTGACATTGTCTCTGTTCTTTCTTAAGCTATCACTTCAAACTGTTCTTATTTTCAGCATATTTTGCATCTCTAAGAAATAGTGTTCTTACTATCTCTGAAATTGGCTGGGAAGATCTAGTTAGCTCTTTAGTGAGTGTAAAAACACAGAACTCTAGTGCTTATAGTTTTTGTCTTTTTGATTCATATTAGTTTGTTTTGTTTGGGGGGAACTTGATGGTACTCACATATATATGGTACATTAGTCACATATCCAGTAGTGGGATTACTTTCTCTAGACTTTAAGTTACCCACAGTTTTGAGAGAAAAGACTCGGTGTCATGAGTTTTTCTCAGAGAATGAGGTCATTTTGTGACTAGAGGAGATATGAGCAGGATGCTTGTAAATGCTGAACATCAGGCTCTCTAGAGAAAAAAATGGATAAAGAAAGCCCTGTTTTCTAGTATTTGCTGATTTCCATGGTGTTAATACTCCTAGCATGGACAATTTCAAGCTACCAACGTGTTGTTACTGAACACAGAGTTGGGACAAAATCACTCTCAAAGTAAAATACAAGTTACCTCTAGCACACCATCGTGAAAAATAAAATATGCAAATACTCTAGTCCAACTACACAGTGCCCCCCTACTGATTAATCGGAACTAATTTCCAGGATAGTCATCCCTATATACGATAGTAGATGACAAGCTTCAAACTTGTAAAATCACATATTTGGTTAAGCCTTAATTTTTGATTACCTTCTCTGTTAAAGACACTTTGTTCCAAGGAATGCTTTAAAAAAGACACATCAGGCTTCCCTGGTGGCACAGTGGTTAAGAATCTGCCTGCCAATGCAGGGGACATGGGTTTGAGCCCTGGTCCAGGAAGATCCCACATGCCACGGAGCAACTAAGCCCATGTGTCACAACTACTGAGCCTGTGCTCTAGAGCCCGAGAGCCACAACTACTGAAGCCCACACACCTAGAGCCCGTGCTCCACAACAAGAGAAGCCACCACAATGAGAAGTCCGAGCACCGCAACGAAGAGTAGCCCCCGTTCACGGCAACTAGAGAAAGCCCGCGTGCAGCAATGAAGACCCAAAGCAGCCAAAAATGAATAAATACAGAATAGTTTTTAAATAATAATAATAAAAAGGCACATCAACAAAAGAAACTGACAAATACATTTTAGGTTGTTTTTCTCAGATTTCTTTTTAGTTTTCTATTTGAAATTTTATTCTCTCCCTTCCCTCCCACCAAACTCATCACCCATTCTCATGGTTTCCCAAAATTTTTGTAGGAATATATTCGATGTGTCTATGTGCATGTATCCTTCCTTCATATTTAAAGATTTTGGAATAGTTCCATTCCTCCTTTTAGAGGTAGGCAAATTCTTGGTTTTGCAAGGCAAGAGGATGTAATTTCTGAATAATGAGACAAAACTTTTAAAATATTATGAGGTAGACAAGTATAGAGGCAAAAAATAGATATCCTAATGAAAATAGAAAACATCGTCTATTCTAAATAATGGTGATTATAGGAAATTGTTTTCAATTGTTCTATGACCATTGGAGTTTTGTTGTGATTGCAGCTCAATTATAGTGCACAACAGTGGTCTAATTATTTTTGAAGAAAATTTTTAAAAAATTTTTCACAGTGAAGACAATTTTAATGTTTATAAATTCCCTGTAGACAAGGAAGCAAACAAATTTAACTTGGAATACAGATAGCCATGTATAATCATTTTTCATATAAAGCATTCAATTTTGTTAGAAAATAATTGTGTTTCAAAATGCTAATATCTAATACTGATTTTTTATTAACAATGTTCAATATTTTTGAAATGCTCTCTATATGTCAGACACTGTTGTGTTAACTTGTACATATGTGTATACGTGTGTGTTTGTGTGAGTATATATATATACACCCATTTAATCCCTGAATTAAGTGCTGAATTAAGTCCTGCTTTCAGATAAAGAAACTGAGGCATGAAGAGATTAAGTCACCAATGGTAAATGATAAAGCTGAAATTCAAGTTCAAGCAGTCTCACTCTGAGCTTGGATTCTTTAAAGCAGCACTTTCCTGCATCTCTACCTCTATTAACAGATTATTAGACAGGGTGCTGTAAGTATATGATGTGCCAAATGGATTTTAGAAATGGCTTTTGACTTGGAAAATTTTAAACCATAAACTTCGGTTCTTGAAAAATTTTTCGCCTTTAGTTCTGTACATTTCTGCTTATTCATTATTTTCTGTAACTGTCTTTTCCAAGGAGATATGGTTAAATTTTAGTCAAATAAAGTATTTTTCACAAAACTTATATAAAACTACACATAAATCTTGTGAGGTAGTGTTAAAATGTCATTTAATTTGTGTTTTAATTATAGAATTACTATACTATTGTCACACTTTCCTTCAATTAATACCATTCTACATAGTTAATATATTTTACATTATATTGTAATATATAATAACATTAATGTTTCTGCATTAATCCATATCACTTATACATTGATTAGTACAGTAATTACAATAATCATTACAGTAGTTTTCTACCTAGCTAGCCTAGTTACAATCTCTCACTGACACCTGTATAATTTATATTTTTAGTGGCCACCTGATTCTTTTCATATGCAGAATTCTTTCACATATATTAAACAGCACCCTGATTTTCATCTGGAGGGCCATCTTTCCTCTACTCACTCCATGTAATTGAAGGGCTGAAGACTTCAATCTGAACTTGCCCAATTAGACAATCATGTCTCCTAGCCAAGATGTTTGATCGCCTTGAATATATACATTGTGATAGGACACACCTCCAGCTACTTGGATATTAACTTGTTAACAAATAGAAAAACATATAACTTAGTGTACAGCAAAGTTGGGTCCTACCAGAAAATACAGACAGCACAAAAGCAAACACAACAAAGTGATGGGCCTGATGACCCTATTTCAGTCATGACTAAAGCCAGCTATTTGAAAACACATTTCACTTATCTAGCCGCAAGCACGTCTTCATCTAATAAGTATTAATATATATAATTACATTTATAATTAGTATATAATTATATGTTATATATACATATTATAATTGTGTTATTGTTAATATTTACATAAGTGAGAGCTTTTTCTATTTGTCATAAGTAAAAGAAACCTAAATAAACAATCCATTACTAATAGAATACTAATTTTCTATGAATTATATGATCATTTTAAACTCATTTTGCTAAAGTTTCAAGTGTTTTTATTTTCAAATGCCCCTCACATTCTCTCTTTCTCTCCCTTTTATTCTCTCTCTCTCTGTTTTCCACATTTCTTTAATCACACACACAAAAAAGGTATATTATTTTTTGGAAAATTAGAAAATACAAAGACTATGAAAAATATCACCCTAATTTCATAATTCATAAATAAAAAACTGCTATATCTTTACCTCATATGAGTCTAAATTTTCTACTAAATGCAATATTCTTTTCAAAAATGGATACTCAATATAAATATGTATATAATCTGCTTAGTTTTTTATTTAAGACCATAAATATTATTCTACATTAATAAATATGCCCCTCAAACACTGTAAAATGGTTATATAGTGTGCCCTCATTTGGATAGAACAGTTTGTTTACCAATTTCCTTTTGCTGCTCATCTGGATTGTTTCCAGATTTGCACTATCATAAATAATGCTACATTAAATATTAATATGTAAAAATATATTTGTGTGCTTCTTGGATTGTTTTCCAAGAATAAAGTATTAGAAATTGAATTACTAAGTTAAAATTTATACACAATTTCAATGTCCTTCTATTAGGAAACACAGACAGCACATGATCATCCCCCAGCCCCCCTCTTAAAAACTCTTGCATTCTTTTTCCACTAGACTTGTATTTGAACTGTTTTCTGGTCTCTCTACCCTATTAGAATAGCCTTGAAAAAAATCTTTCTTACCTCTATAACTCTGTCCAGTGCAGTTTTTGCTTTGATAATTCCTATCCATATGGAAAATGAATTCTAGAAGAGGGGACAAAGAGAGCATATATTTTTAAATAGCAAAACATTTTGAATACCACTTTCTGAGCAGAACAATAACATTCACTATACCTCACCCTTCCCACTTGTAAAATGGTAGTGATAATGCAGTATGGGATCTGTTTCAATGTATAAATGGTATATACACTTTGAAGCTAACTGGTGCATATTAATTATTCAGTATACCTTTGTTTTCAATATATACCATTGGGAATGCTATAGGAATGTTTCTCAATATTTTATACATTAACTTGTTCACTTCATCTCCCTGACTTTAAGATAAGGTCCATGAATCCAAACTCTACTACATCTGTAGACTAATTATAGTGTTAACTTTTAATGGTCCTTCACATCACTCTCCTTTAAAAAGCAGATTGGCAGATCAAATAAGCATCATGACTTTTATATTCTTGGCTTTCTGAATGTTTGGATATTTATATATTAACAGTTTTCCTGTATGGAAATACAAAAGGCTATCTATGGTAATCTTTCCTGCCAAAAGCTACATTTCAAGGAATTATTCCCCAGCCCTTCAGATCTTCTCCAATGCTCTTAAGACAAAATCTTGAAACCAAATGTAGACTTTGTTGAAGAAAATCCATGTTACTAAAGCCACCAACTAAATCCAGATGTGGAAAAAGTCAAGCCATGGTGAAATTATGCCAGAGCTATGTAGGTCATAATAATTTAGGTGTATAGCACAGAATCACAAGTGTTCAAAATTTCCCAGATTATTTTATTTTCTTTACAAATACTTTGAAATTCACCTATTGATTCTGCTTTCAGAGCTTATTCTCATTGCTGTAATTATAGGTTTCTTTTTTTTTTTTTTTTTTTTTGCGGTACGCGGGCCTCTCACTGTTGTGGCCTCTCCCGTTGCAGAGCACAGGCTCCGGACACGCAGGCTCAGCGGCCATGGCTCACGGGCCTAGCCGTTCCGCTGCATGTGGGATCTTCCCGACCGGGGCACGAACCCGTGTCCCCTGCATCGGCAGGTGGACTCTCAACCACTGCGCCACCAGGGAAGCCCTAGTTTTCTTTTTAATAGCATTGTCTTGAGTAAGTTTTTATTACACTCACAATCATGAACATCTAATATTATAAAATAAGACAATAAAGGATATAATATGTGTACATGTTTTCTGATTATTCTTTCCTATGTAGTTTAATCTTGTTATACAAGTCATTACTGAAATGTATAGGAATCCATTAGGGACAATTTACCATGTCATTATTATTGCTGTTTATTAGTGGTTTCCTTGAGCATAATGCAGGGTACAGTAGAGTAATAGCTTTTAAAAGAACAATAAGTAGAATTCCCAAGTGAGTTTGAACATTTTCAGAAAACCTTTCACTTCAAACTCTTCTGCTTTCCTCAATCAATTGGTGCTTTTGTCCTAGTTTATAAAATCCACACTTAAATGTGTGACATTAACATCTGGCTTACCAGGAGTAAATAATAGAGTAGATTTATTTTCTTCTGATATGTATCCTATTGTTCTCATGGTAATAAAACTGAGGAAACTATTATCTGTTAACAACTAAAGGTATTGAAACTATATGAATATGAATATCTGAACTATATCCTTTCATTTTTGCCCTCAGTACCCTGCCAATTCATTCTCCATACTGCTATTTGAGTGTTATTTCAGAAACGCAAGTCTATTATCTATTATTTCATTTATTATTATAAATGCTGAATTCCCATCACAAATAGGATAAAATCTTAAATTCCCAGTGCTGTGTACAGATGCCTTCAGGATCTGCTGGCTCCTGCTTATCTTTCCTTCCTAATGCAAGAGGCTTGCTGGAAGGATTACATGAGACAATATGGCTGGCATGTAATAAGAGAGGCATACATGCAAACTCCCTTTCACTGCAGGCCTGAATCAATCTGGAGGTAGGTCAAGGAGAGCAGTGGAAAGACTGCAGAGACCCTGACACTAAGCCAAAGTAGTCAGATGAGGTCCATTTGTTTTGCTCTTCAGGCTTCATCACTGCCATCCTATATTGTTTCCTCAGCCTCTCGTCCTAATCACATTCACCTATACCCACTTTTTATTCTCCAGGGTTACTTCTTTCATTTTGAGCAGTGGCGTAAACATATCAAGATCTTTAAGGAAATTTCTTCCACTCAAAATACCCCTCCTCCTTTGGATTCCTTTGCAAATGTCTGATTCAGTCCTCAAAACTTCCCTCTGATTTCACCTCGTTTTCGAAGCCTCCTTCACATATTTGTGGCACCCTAGGATCACTCTGCCTCTGTACATTGAAACTTATTCAATAATTTTTTTCATATCACTCCATTATTGAATTACGTTCTAGATCTATCCTTCCAACTAGTCAGTGGACAGCTTGAGTGCAGAATCATGTTTTATTCATATATTTTCCTTTAGCACTTAATGTAGTATTTAGAAGAATTAAGCACATAAAGTTATGTGCTGAAGCTGAATTTGAAGAGATGTGTGTGTATATGTGTATGTACGTGTGTATAGTATTAGAACTGTATTAATAACCACACGCATAATACTAAAATGGACAATTTGAATTTAAAAACTGAAGAGCTATAAGGAGTCATGGTGATGAGCTTTTATGATCTTACCAAATTTTCAATTAAACCAAATAAAACAGTTAAACTACATTAAGAAGAATATTGAGGTAGTAGACTCTTATGTATTAAAAGTTTAGATAATTCAGATTATACATTTCAGTTGATCAAGGTAAAGTGTTTTATTTTCCTCAATTGCAATAACTATATTTAAGTAATGAGATATCTTGGTACTCAGATAAACCTGACTAGAGGAATGGTTAAATAGTTTGAAAGACCTGATTGACTCATGTCCCAAATTTTTAGATGGATTCTGCCAAATGGAAATCAAGAAAAAGTTTAAAACTGTCTTCTGACAAGACACTTCAAATCTTCCAATATTCTCGTTACTCAGACTCTAAACCTACCTTTATATTTAACACCTTCTTCCTTTGCTCCACATCAACCTACTTAAGGCAAACAATTATTGCGTCTTACAGAATCCTCTCTTTAAATATGAAATGCATCAGTCCACTCTTTCCTTGTCATGATATTACCTATTTTATTCCTTCTCAACTTGTGTATTTCAACAGTATTTTCTGATTTCCTTACTCAATTACTCCCTAAAAGAATTTTAAAAGAGACATATATACTCACATTCTTAAGATGAAATATGAAATTGTTCATCTTGTCTCAATAATTGTAAAGGAATTCTATAGACTGACTTTTAAAACAAACTGTTGCAATGCCACTTAAAGGTAAGTAATAAACTCTAAATATGATAATGACTTAACATCCACACCATTGATTTAAATATTCATGTAAATAACTTTTCAGACAGTCAGAAATTCTCAATTGCTGCTTGAAATCATAGTTGCATGTATTGAATTTGAATTTTACTTTTCTGAAGAACTTTACCCTAAAAAATTTTTATGCATATAAACTTTACCTTATATATATTTACATACAAACTATTTCTCAAGAATAAATTTTTCATATGTTTGTGCGTGTGTGTATGTATATATGTCTATACATTCTTTGCACATAGTTGTAGTCATACAGTTATCATATGAATGACCTCATTACCTTTATTCAGTAACTTTCCACATTTGGCAACTTAATTCTGGAAAGGGGAAGGAGCATTCTGTAAATGACTGCCCACCCCCCTGTGATGGATGGCCACATGCTCTCCCTTGGCAAAAATCCCCAGCCTCATATTGTGCAGCATATTCAAGCACTCACAGATACACACAGACATAGAAGCGCACCATACATACTAGAATCAATTTATTTAAAAAAAAAAATCACTCCCTTCTTCAGTCTCCAGAGAACCCTACAAAGCCATATGTCCAGTTATTCACTGAGAAAAGAGGCATGGAAAGATTGAGAAAGCCTGCTGAAATGTTGAATAGTAATCACTTTACTGATTCACTTATGCCTTTATTTTGAATAAATCTAAATTTATAGCACTTTATTGGTAAAACAGACACATCAATACAATTCAAACAATATTCTTTAATACTGACTACAATATACTGCAGGTACATTATCATCTGCCTAATCAGATTAGAAATAATTTTTTTCACTTTGAAAATTAAAATTTACTTAAAAGAAAACTAATAACTAATATCAAATTAAAGAAGAAAATGCATCAGGGAAGATTACATAATAAAACTATACCAGAATCATTAATAAAAATGGATAAATAATTTCTAAATAACTGTGGAATTAGATTCAGTGTTCCCGGATGTGGGGTTTGCCTTCTTTTTTATTTTGCCTATGGATAACTATCATTATTAGTTTTGTGTAAAAAAAAAAAAAAGCATAGGACTTTAAAAAATATGCATGTTGCAATATTACATTTAAATATACATTTGTTTTCATAAGTGGAAACAGACATGTCTCTAAGAACTTGAAAATGAGAAAATAAAGTTGCTTTTTGACCAATATTATAAAGTCATTCTATAATTGATTACATCACAAGTATGTAAGATCACCTTAAACAAATAGAATGACACATAGGACACTGACACATATGAGAAAGAGTGAATAAAATAGTAACATTAATTAAAAATTTGTCAATACACTGAGGGTGTTGTTCCTGCTGGAACATATGAGAAGGACATTCATTGAGGAAGGAACTTCCAAATCTAGTCCAGGGCAAAGACTTCTTAGGCCTAAAGAATGTGACTGGCTTATTCAAATGGTTTACAAATCTGCCTTATAAAAATAAATTACAAGGACTTTGTACTAGTAACAAGATTGTACAAATAAATAAATAAATAAAACATTTTAGTTTCTCATTTTGCCCATGTGATGCAGGCAATCATAAATATATGTTTTTTAATTCTTTGAGGGTCTTATCACTAAACAAATTTATGATTATAATTTGGCTTTCCCATGTTGTTTTATAACAAGAAAGAAACATTTAACAGATAATACAAATGCATTTCTTTCAGCAGATATATTTTCACTTTGAATTAATATATTGTAGTTCTGGTTTGTATAAGAGTATCTTTGAACTTGTCTATTACATATATTCACTCTTAACAGAAGGAGCTACTATCATTAGGCAGAAAAATCATGATTTTAATTCTAAAACTTAGATACCTACCAGATTTAAAGACCATCTTGTGGAATCTCTTGATGAATAACCAGATGGTTCTCTCTCACTTACAAAGAACCCTCTGCTCATACTGTGTATCATACTGTTCTTTTAATTAATATGTTTAATGGGTACTTGGTGAATATTTACTAAATAAATAGTATTAGAATATGCTACTGAAATGGAAATTTCAGTTGAATGAAGATCTCTTCAAATACATACAAAAAAAGTCAAGGAATAATTTAGTACTTTCATTCATTCATTTATTCATCCTTTGTAATCATCGTGTCTAGTTTCAAATACAATACAAACTTTCTTATCAAATAATGACAAACCAAAATGTTTAAATACATAATGCTAAAGCAATGCAAAATAACAATAATGTAGTAAAACAATATATGACCTGGAATAATTGTAAAATTGATTTCTGAACTTTCTAGAAACCATTACAGGAAAAAATAATAAATGGTAAGATTTGTTGGGTCCATTATAGGCTTTCTTAGAATATTCTGGACATTGCTTTTTGGCAAAAGCTCCTATTTAAGTATAATAAAACTAGGGCCAAAATGTTAATTCTATTATTGCTAAACTGTAAAATTCAATTCAATCTCATTAAGATTCAGCTTCCTCAATTTGCATACTTACTAAGTTGTCATGGGGATCAAGTGAGGCAATACACCAAGAGGTGCTTCGGATTCACAGACAATTCTATTACTTCTGTCATTTGAGCTCTAAAAAGTTTCTTAGAAATGTTTAGTCATACTGTTCTGCTTTTTTTTAACATCTTTATTGGAGTATAATTGCTTTACAATGGTGTGTTACTTTGTGCTTTATAACAAAGTGAATCAGCTATACATATATATATATCCCCATATCTCCTGCATCTCCCTCCCATTCTCCCTACCCCATCCCACTAGGTGGTCACAAAACACTGAGCTGATCTACCTGTGCTATGCAGCTGCTTCCCACGAGCTATCTATTTTACATTTGGTAGTGTATATATGTCCATGCCACTCTCTCACTTCATCCCAGGTTACCCTTCCCTCTCCCTGTGTGCTCAAGTCCATTCTCTACATCTGCGTCTTTATTCCTGCCCTGCCTCTAGGTTCTTCAGAACTGTTTTTTTGTTTGTTTGTTTGTTTTTAGATTCCATATATATGTGTTAGCATATGGCATTTGTTTTTCTCTTTCTGACTTACTTCACTCTGTATGACAGAATCTAGGTCCAACCACCTCACTACAAATAACTCAATTTCATTTCTTTTTACGGCTGAGTAATATTCCATTGTATATATGTGCCATGTCTTCTTTATCCATTCATCTGTCGATGGACACTTAGGTTGCTTCCATGTCCTGGCTATTGTAAATAGAGCTGAAGGGAACATTGTGGTACATGACTCTTTTTGAATTATGGTTTTCTCAGGGTATATGCCCAGTAGTGGGATCGCTGGGTTATATGATAATTCTATTTTTAGTTTTTTAAGGAACCTCCATACTGTTCTCCATAGTGGCTGTATCAATTTACATTCCCACCAATAGTGCAAGAGGGTTCCCTTTCCTCCACACCCTCTCCAGCATTTATTCTTTGTAGATTTTTTGACGGCGGCCATTCTGACTGGTGTGAGGTGATACCTCATTGTAGTTTTGATTTGCATTTCTCTAATGATTAGTGATGTTGAGCATCCTTTCATGTGTTTGTTGGCAATCTGTATATTTTCTTTGGAGGAATGTCTATTTAGGTCTTCTGCCCATTTATGGATTGGGTTGTTTGTTTTTTTGATATTGAGCTGCATGAGCTGCCTGTATATTTTGGAGATTAATCCTTTGTCAGTTTCTTCATTTGCAAATATTTTCTCCCATTCTGAGGGTTGTCTTTTCATCTTGTTTATGTTTTCCTTTACTGTGCAAAAGCTTTTAAGTTTCATTAGGTCCCATTTGTTTATTTTTGTTTTTATTTCCATTTCTCTAGGAGGTGGGTCAAAAAGGATCTTGCTGTGATTTATATCATAGAGTGTTCTGCCTACATTTTCCTCTAAGACTTTTAGAGTGTCTGGCCTTACATTTAGGTCTTTAATCCATTTTCCATTTATTTCTGTGTATGGCATTAGGGAGTGTTCTAATTTCATTCTTTTACATGTAGCTTTCCAGTTCTCCCAGCACCACTTATTGAAGAGGCTGTCTTTTCTCCACTGTATAGTCTTGTCTCCCTTATCAAAAACAAGATGACCATATGTGCATGGGTTTATCTCTGGGCTTTCTATCCTGTTGCATTGATCTCTATTTCTGCTTTTGTGCCGTTACCATACTGTCTTGATTACTGTAGCTTTGTAGTATAGTCTGAAATGCAGGAGCCTGATTCCTCCAGCTCCGTTTTTCTTTCTCAAGATTGCTTTGGCTATTCAGGGTCTTTTGTGTTTCCATACAAATTGTAAAATATTTTCTTCTAGTTCTGTGAAAAATGTCATCGGTATTTTGATAGGGATTGCATTGAATCTGTAGATTGCTTTGGGTAGTATAGTCATTTTTACAATGTTGATTCTTCCAATCCAAGAACATGGTATATCTCTCCATCTGTTTGTATCATATTTAATTTCTTTCATCAGCATCTTATAGTTTTCTGCATACAGGTCAAAAATTCTCAGTAAAATACTAGCAAACAGAATCCAACAGCACAATAAAAGGATCATACACCATGATCAAGTGGGGTTTATCCCAGGAATGCAAGGATTCTTCAATATACGCAAATCAATCAATGTGTTAAAACATATTAACAAACTGAAGCAGAAAAACCATATGATCATCTCAATGGATGCAGAAAAAGCTTTCGACAAAATTCAACACCCATTTATGATAAAAACCCTCCAGAAAGTAAGCATAGGGGTAAGTTACCTCAACATAATAAAGGCCATATATGACAAACCCACAGCCAACATCATTCTCAATGGTGAAAAACTGAAACCGTTTCCTCTAAGATCAGGAACAAGACAAGGCTGTCCACTCTCACCACTATTATCCAACATAGTTTTGGAAGTTTTAGCCTCAGGAATCAGAGAAGAAAAAGAAATAAAATGAATCCAAAGAAGAAAAGAAGAAATAAAGCTGTCACTGTTTGCAGATGACATGATACTATACATAGAGAATCCTAAAGACGCTACCAGAAAACTACTAGAGCTAATCATTGAATTTGGTAGAGTAGCAGGATACAAAATTAATGCACAGAAGCTTCTTGCATTCCTATACACTAATGATGAAAAATCTGAAAGAGAAACTAGGGACACACTCCCATTTACCACTGCAACAAAAAGAATAAAATACCTAGGAATAAACCTACCTAGTCATACTGTTTTAAACCAGAAGTTTGCCTTCAAACTGAGTTTAATTGTAATGTTTGAGATGGGAGGAGGCAAAATCTTGGAAACATTATTTAAAGTTTCATTTTGCATCATTCGCATTTACTTAATACCCCTACTAAATTATAATAGTGTCCTTAAATGAACTTCTGCATAAGAAAAAACTAAAACCATATAAATCAAATTCATATCTATTAAATTACTTTCCATATTTCAAATATTTTTCACTCATTTTCATTATATTAAGCAAGCAAAGTCAGAGCATTATGTACAACCAATTTACTTCTAAATTTAAAATACGTGTAAATGTGAAACAAGTGACACATTACTTCCAAAACTGAAAATGCAAAAAGTTGATCAAAAAAACGCAGAAATCAGCTTTTATATGTTTGCTTCATATTTCAGAAGAATGACTTCTTTTGTAGCACTACAACATAACTGAAAGGCCTGAATCTTTTCCTTTATTTCACTGCTAAATTTTTTTAAATCACAGAATTCACTTGATAGCTCCACTTCTAACCTCCTTTTCAAACTTAATAATTTGGCTTCTATTCTCATCGCTTTAGCTAGCTGCTCTTTGGATGATTTACAATGACCTTGTAATAGATAAATCTATTACATCTTCTCTGTGTTCATCACTCTTGATTTCTCTGTAGTATGTGTCAGTACAGCCCTTGTCCTCTGCGACATTTTTCTCCCTGAGTTTCTGTGATGTTACACTTTTATACTTTTTACACTCAAAAGTAAGAGAAAAAACAAACTCATTATTTTAATTCCCAAGTCTCTTCTTCCTTTTTCTTTTTTTCATAATGGAATCACAATTCAGGTCAGACAGAGTCAAAGCACTGGAGACATCATCTACTATTCATTTGACTTTGTGTGATCCATTTTTTTATAAGACAGCTTGAGTAAAATTTCAAAACCACTAGCTAAATCTGTCACATTTCTACCTAATGTCTTCCAATCCCAATTGAAAAAAAATGATCAAAATTCTTTATGGTGACTTATAAAGCTCTCTCTACTTCTCTTCCTCTTACCATTCCATCCCTTGTCACTCACGCTCCAAGCATAGAGACCTTCTTCCTATCCTTTGAAATCAGCACGTTTCTGCATTTCCTCCTCAGTAGGCCTTGGCACCAACTGCACGCTCTATGTGAAGCGTTCTTTCCTTTTATTGTTGCATGATCTGCTGCTTCTTTACCATCACATTCCTTCTTCTACATCACCTTCCCAGAGAAGCCCTCCCTAACCAGTGTGATTTAGAACATAAGCTCCCCAAGAGTGGAGAGTAGGAAACTTCTCTATTTTGAAAATCTTTCTATTATTAGGTCCTAGAATAGTGTATGACATGTAGTTGACATTAAGTATTTTTTAAGCAATGAATAAATATTACTTCTAATTCAAAAAATATCTTCATTCATCCCTTCTTTCCAACATGTAATAGTTCAGAGTATTGTTGCCTTTCCACTTAGAATACTAACTACCTTGACTAAATTCTTTCCAATCTGGCCTCTCTGATCATATTACTTCCATTCTCAACAATCTGCATTGACTTTCCACTTCTCAAAGAATGAGGCTCCGTTCATGGTTTTCCATTATCTAACCCCTCCTTGCTGGTCCCATGCAGTGCCACTTATAACTCTTCCCTCCTCCCCTTTCCTGAAACCCCTCTTTCCTGAAACCAAGCTATCGCATTCACTCATCTTGATAAACTGGACTTATCTGTCTCTTGAACATATCTTGTACATTTGTCAACTATGGTTTTTGTATTTCATTTCCTAAACTCAGACTGCTTTCAAAATCTCACCAGCTAAAGTCATATATTTGCTAGTGAGTCTCAGTTCAAATCTCATCCCTTTAGGAAGGACATTATTGCTCCCTTTGAGTAGAATTAACGTGTCACCTCTGTGAATAATGTAAGAAGCACTTTCAGATAAGTACAGAGTGAATATCTTACATCGGTTGCTCACTCACCTGTTCCTATACAAGGTTGCTAACTTCACTAAGGCAGGAGTAAACTTAGTACACATTTTTAAGTTCTCATTTTATCTAACACATGTCTTGCACAGAAAGGCACTCAGTAAACAGATATTGAATGGATATTTGCATGTTTATAAATTCATAATAGTAGTATCATCTGACATTTCAGTTTATTACTTTCAGGAATTATTTCATAAAGTATATACTCAAAATTTCCAAATAGAGAGCAATTACTTAAAATTATATATGCATTTAAACTTCAAAGTTAAAGCTGAAAAGCAAAGAGAATTACTATCTTACTATTTCATATATGGATTTTATTTACTGTCCATTCTCATATTTTTATTTTATGCTTACTTTAGTTTTCAACTGATGTTTTTCTCTTCTTTAAAATTTTTATTTCAATTCTTTGATTTGTTTGTTTTCATTATTCTTTTTAGGACACAGAGCTGAATGTTTGAACTTGCCCATCTAAGTTCTTTATACTTCAATTATAACTGTAGCTCTCGTTTGAAAGTATTTTTATCATTACTAGCTCTGAATACCCTGCTGCTTCTGAGATGTAAGCTGCCAAAACCCCCACCCATCCAACAATAATTCAACTTATCCTAGGGACTGTACTGTTATTTCTTATCTTGGGTTCTATACAATTCAGTTCTTAGAATTAGTGAATTATAAGTGTTTTTTTATCTCAAAAAACTAAAATACCACATTCACACATACCCATTCATTGAATTTGATATTGAAAACTTTGAAAGAATTTATTATAAATAATTAAATGTAATTTCTTATTTTAATTAAATTGTTAAATGTAGTTAATGCATCATGCAACCTTGAATAAGTACACAGATTATGTTTGGCAATGATTCTAACAGAGGTTTTATGTAATGATTCAGATCCCAGTGAACAAAATACTTTTTTCTTTAAAAAAAAGTTAATTTTTCTTGTTGTTAATTCAAGAATTTAGAAGAAGTTTTGATTGGTTCCTTTTCTAGGATGTGTCATTCCTTAAATGAGATTTTAAAGTTTTATAAATTGAGAACTACAAAGCAGTCAGTACCTAATTTCCTTGTCACATCACTCTGAAATGTATTACCTGATGTTACATCTCTAACCAGTCCCAACAAAATGTGACAAAGCAGGCACCATTTAATGGTTCCATTTACAACACAGAAGATTTTTATATCTGTTCCATTTTCTTGTAATTTTATATGGCAGATGTCTTCTGTAGAATAAATTAAGTATTGAGCAAATGATCAGACATTTTGAAATGCACCCTCTAGTTTAAACTACTCTGAAATCTTTAAGGGTAGTGCTTCTTTAAAAATAACAAAATAAAAATGTGAGTTAAAACAAAAAATAGTTCCTTAAGATTGTTCATGTAGGGTTTTTGTTGTTGTTGTGTTTGTTTGTTTGTTTTGGAAATTTCCTTTTTTGAAATACATATTTTTTTTAATATCTTCACATTTAATTTCCAGTTAATTTCTTTGAAAAGTTCTCATTGGAAAAGTGCAGGTATGAAACTAAGTCTTCTCCATTTGCTGTCCCTGAACAACAAAATATGTGGTGGAAAATATGTCTTTATTTTCAGAGCACTAAGAACTATTAAGTCAAATTCAAAATTTAAAGCATAATAAAAATAAAATTGATTTTTTTAAATGAATACACCAATACAACTACTACTACTAGGATAAGTACTGAGCCAAGTGCTGGACTAATTATATTCCTTGTTTTATTTAATTCATAAAACATCCATAGAATAGAGATGTAAAGAAATTCAGTATTTTACCAAAATTCTGAATATAAGTTGCAAAAGACATATTTTATTTAACATCTAAGACAGAGATTATATGAACTGTTAACTGTTAATAATAACTGCTAACTGTTAATAATTCTGCTTCTTTCCTCCTTCAAACCAATATGTATATACATATATATTTTGCAAACATTGAATCAATTGTTATACACACACACACAATTGATTTAATGTGGGAAAACATATTTCAAAAACACTGAGAAACCTACTATTATGCAGAAGGTCTTTGTAAGTTTTCAAATATTTAGGTTCACACATCTCTGAAAGAAATCTTTTTTCCTCATGCTATCCAGTACAGGATATCAGAAGAAATGTTGGTTATTGGTGGCCAAATTAACTCATAATTCATTCTCAAGTCAGTTTAGAAAGCCATTTAATAGTCAAGAATTAGGTGCTATAGCTGTTTTCCTATCCAAGTCAATAGTTATTTGTTAAATATTCATTATTCAATATGTAGTATGCCAAAAAAGTATTACAGGGAAATTTAATCTGGCCAAAAGAAATTTATATTTTATTCAGCACATTTATTTTCTCCATTTATATTATTTGTTCAAAGTCTGTTTTTTCCCCAGCTTTGTTTCTTAGTTTAATGTTTGAGATATTTATAATAGGAAAGGGGATATACAAGTTCTGTGTATTTGTTAGGATATTAGCTGTTTTCTTATAATATTTTAACCAACTTACCTCTTGATTGTCTTCTTCTTTACTACATGATTTTGAGGCATTGTATAAATAGTAAATGTGGTGTCTGGCAAAGCAGTACATACATGCATGCACACACACACACACACACACACCCCTAAAGTACTTTTTTTGTCCTCATAGTTTGAACACTGCTCATACAATACTAACTGAACAAGCTAATTCTCATTCACAGATCTGAAATTTATTTAGAAAAAATATTCCTATAATTATTGAGTTAAAATTTATTTTAATACATAATGCTTGATATTGTATCATTCCCTCTGAAAATTCCCAACCCCCCACACCATTGACTTAGTAACTGCTGACAATCCAATCATATTAACAATTTAACGTGTATAGGTAAAAGATAAGAGGCATCCAGGTAAAGAATTTACAAAGATGAAATGTCTATTTAACAAGTAATATCTTAGACTCTGTGCGACGAGTGAAATTTGAAATGGAGAGCAGGATAGATGTGGTCTTTCCCTCTGAGTGCTTACAATATAAAGCAAAAAGCAAGCAATTAAAACAAAAGTACAAAAAAAAACAGTGACACTGTGGTAGCTGAAGCTAAACAAAATAGGGAGCATGGTAAGAAGATAAACATTCCTGAAGTACATAAAGAGCATGACTTCTAAGGCAATACCTGAAAAAAATGACTGAGATGTATTCAGGAAAACACGGCAGGAGATGATCAAGTGAGAGGTTACAGCCCGCACTAAGACTAAGACAGGAGAAAGACGAGCAGAATCAAGCAACCCAAGAATGGAGTGCAAAAGCAAGAAAGATGAGCACTGAAGCCATAGAAGTATGCAGGGGTCAGGCTGGAATGGCTCTGTGAGCCATTTCAAAGACTGCTGAATTATCCCAGGGGCAAGGGAAGCCATTTTAATTTGTATCTTGCATCAGCATATTTTCATTTCACTTCAAAATGTTAGTCTGCTTATGTTCAGGTAAGGAGATTGCAGGGGACTGTAAAAGTTGTGCAACAATAAGATGCAATATTTTAAAAATCTTGTAGATACAAAAAAATGTAGAAAAGACGTCAAAGCTATAACTGGCTTAATGGCGATCCTGAAGAGTACCGGGCCTGTAAGGAGAAACCATACCTACTCCCTAGATTTGCCTCCATATGGCAGGTTGAACTGAGCCAAGGTTGTGAGCAGACACTGAGAAGAACTGTAACGAGGAAAGGCAACAGAAACAGGAAAAAAATAAAAAAACATAAGGAATGGCAAGTCATTACTCATTGACATAGAACATGTGGGCCTATGAACAGAATGTAGGAGAGAAAGGAAACATTTAAGAGTTCTTATGTCATTCAGCATAAAACGAGACTTATTTGCTGTTATCTGTTCCTCTTGCCTCATATTTTGCATTAATGTATATGCACAGCTGTTGTTTCAGACCCCAGAGACTTTATATTCAACCAATTAGTCTATGGTTTTAAGGGGATTTTTTTTTCATAGTTGTCATTCATCAAGCTTTTAAAGTAATAAGTTTAGTTAGAAACACATGTTTTTATCCCTTGTGGAATAACCTCTCAGGTAAATTAATACTGTATTGCAAAACATTCTAAGATCTGTAATATAACATTTAATGTTCAAAATCATTAAGCCATTTGAAAATCATTACCTTCCTATTTCTTAAGTAATGTACTTTTAAATCTTATATAAGGTTTTGCCTAGAATTTTAAAAATAAATGGCAGAGGAGAAATGTATATTAGAATACTGCTGCAAATTATGTTGTACTGGCACTTAGACTCTATTTAATAAAAATGATTGCTTAGATTATTGAGGTCTTGATTTAGTCATTAAATGTTTCCTCTAGCTTTCAAGAAATATTAGAAAAATCATAATCAGAGGAAGGGCCTGTATAAAGAAGAGTTTGGAGTCTAGACAAATGTACTATCTCAAGGAAACAAAATATTTCACATGGTTCTCTTGTTTCCCAGACTTCCCATATACTGCTCCCCAACCATATTCCCACTACATGCCAAATTTTGGTCTCATCAGATATACACCTACACTGCAAATTATAGGAAATGTTATGGAAGGCTTATGATTTCAAGCGAACTCATAGCATGAATTTGAATTTGTATCCAAATTCTATCATTTAATAGCTCTTTGAATTTTTACAAGTTACTTAAAATTTTGCTTCATTTCATTCAACTTTAAAGAGGGATTCATAAAACATACTTGAAATAAGATTGATAATTAAAGTTGATAATTTAATGAGCTGGGATATATAAAAGCCTTAGTTTCTGCTTCATACATAGCAAATTGTCAAGAAATAACAATATTACTATTTTATTACTACTATGTTTATTTCACCCACAACTACTTTCAGTTTTAAAACAGTACATCTGGGAAACTGAATATTTTAAGTAGAAATTGGTGGTAATAATTTATTCAAAAATTGAATTTTTATGATGTGTATAAGTTAGCAATCAAATGCATCATTTGATTATACCTGATACTTGATTGAAAAATGAATTACATACATTGTTAGAAAAGCACTGATTCCTTACAGCATGGATATAAAAAAAGGTGAAGATTGTTTCTAAGACCCATTAGGGAAAAACAAAAAGAAAACGGTGGACAATATCTGAAAACCCAGTTAACAAATATTAATTCTTTAAGTATCCAACTACCTAAGACTGAAAATAGGAGGACTTTAACTCTAACAATAATTAATTGGTTATTTCATTAAGCCATTGCAACATGACTATATGTTTATATGTATAGATATGTTATAGCATTTTTGGTAATGTGCTTGATTGTCCTTAACTCAGCACCACCAGAAGTCCCTTCTAAAGCTGGGGACAACGTTTCCTAGAATTTCCTTCCATACCTGGTCATGGGTTAGAGTTTGCTAATGAGGGGCAAATCATGTAACATTTGGGAGGTAGAAGTGACAAAGAAGTCATTCTGCTCAAAAGGTCATGGCAGCCAGATGCGAGGAATCTGCAGAACTCAAAGACCTTTAAGAACTTCCTTTCATGACGGTGACAGAGGTAGCAGCAAATCAGCTGACTTCTCCTGTTCTTCTGGCTGAGTCCTTAGTGATTGAGTATGGATGGCCTTTCAGACCCTCACTGATGCAGGCTCCACTCACATTCTTGTAAGCCACAATTTACATATTAAATACCTTACTTTTTTATTCTAGTAGTGGCTCAATTTTCCTGAAAAAGCCAAACAGCTAAATTTTTCCAACACATGATGCATTTATCTGTGAATATCTCATTAACATTCTAGTGATGATCACATACGATAGGAATTTTAGGCTGTCTGCATTATATATATTTCATATGTCATTTGAATAAAAAAACACAACCCCAACAAGATTTTTTGCATGCACTCTACCAAAATATTTCATTTAATTACCTGAGTTAGTCCTCAATTTATATTAAGAAGTAGAAACTATGGATGCTTTAATTCATAGATTTCAAAAATATATTTAAAATGTGTTTTGGTAACATTGAAATTAACACCATCAGTAATTAGTCATTCTTAGGATACCTTCTACTGTCATCTCCAATTAAAAACAGTAAGCTTCAATAAAGAGATGGTTCATATGCTTCAGGCAAATACTAAATACTCTCATCTCTATCACTACTATTACTCCTGATAATACCACCTATTTCTCACTTTACAACTGGATATGTTCCCGGAAATCCGCCATTAAGCAAAAAGCCCTTACATGAAAGAGAAATTCCTATTTTAATGGGGAAAATTATATGTTCTATTCCAATCCAAGATACCAAGCCAACTCTTAAAGATATGTAATGTCTTTTGATCAATTGAAACATTATGCATTAGAGTACACAAGTAATAAAAAAGTTGTATATTACATAATATAGATATTAAAAGCTACTGATGTTAATAAAATTAGTTTGTATATCAATATAATGTAAGGAAAACATTTATTTTCCAATCAAGAAGAGAGGTCAGAGACAGTGGGTGGTGGTTGATGGGGGAGGGATGCAAGGGACAAATTTGTGGAAGGTGATGGAGAGTCAACTTTTAGGCAGGCAGTTTTGTGGGGTTCTTTTTCATCTTACACTCAAATTGCACTTAAAATTATAGAAGAGTAAAACAGCCTTAGAACAAAATAAAGGCTAACCATGAAAAAGCTTTCAAATACATGGAACTATCACATATACACAACAGACTGAAGTGTCATAGAAAATGCTACCCCTTCACCACTCTCACTGGGTATGTGTTTGCAAACAAAGTGATTTGTGTTTATCTAAACATGGAGGGCAATTAAATTTTTCTTACTTTAAACTGGTATCATAAACTGGTAAATATGTCATTACCTGAAATCATAATGTCAAAATATCACTTTTTTTTTCCCTCTCATTGTGAGATTTTAATAAAATGAATAAGATCATGGAAAGTACCTGGAACCATACTTTTTTTTTTAATGATCACATATATTCTGTGAACTCATATGTAATTTTCTGTATCTCTTTTTTTTTTAATTTTTGTATTTTATTTATTTGTTATACAGCAGGTTCTTATTAGTTATCCATTTTATACATATTAGTGTATACATGTCAATCCCAATCTCCCAGTTCATCCCACCACCACCACCCTACCTCCATCCCCCCGCCACCGCCGCTTTCCCTAAATATCACTTCTTAAAGCCTTTTTTTAAGTACCATTTTTTTCTATTAAGCCTAAAATTGCTCTCCGAAACCTTCTACCTCCTGACCAGAGCTAGCATTCCTACTCAGAATGGTTGCTTGAGTCTGAGAAGGGCTGCAAAAATTGTTGATAGGTGTTTGCTTTCTGGATCAACCCTTTCCTTCACTTGCATTTGCTTCCAAAAGGATTACCAAAAGACAGAAATTCGTGGGAAAGTAATGTTGACCTAAAAGTATAAAGGAATAGAATTCTGCCTCCTGTTTCAAAGTGGCTCTTTCCTTAAACAAACATAAAGCTACGTAGATAAAGTTCTTTTCCCAATTTAAAATCCTTTCTATAATACGTTACTTTAAACTGTTTAAAGACAATTATAGTCTATGCAAGATTTAACACCTGTCCTTTCATATTGGCTGGTATCCTTTACTACCGTACTATCCCTTCCAGCTTTCTTCTAAATTTTTGTTTTAATTCTAATGTATTCTTTCTTCCACTGGATCAAAATGTAAATAACTTAGTTACAAAAATCCTGTTGGCACTGGCTGTGATGTTAATTTCCTTTCTAATAGCTATCTTTCCCTACGTGGCTGAGTGTTGACATCTGTTCTTTGGTGCTACAACAGGATGAATAATTATTTTCATGTGTTTGGTGAATATCCAGTGTTTCCCAGTGGTTTCATGATCATAATGTAAGTACACTGAAAGAAGCATAATTCCAAATTGAAGTTTATTGAAATCCCGAGCTTACTTAACATTTTAAATAAAGGATTCTTACCTCCCTTTATTTCGATTCACAGTTCTTTTAAAATCACTTTAAATTTGAGGAACTTTCTAGAAAAATTGCATTTACTCACAAAATGGTTGGATAACAGAATCCACTTCTTTATATTCCCTAAATAACACAAAACCAGTGTAAGAGTTGCCATTTTTCTGCTCCATCTTAGGCTCCTGTGCTTTCTTCTTATTAGGTTTGACTGGAGCTGTTTGTGTGCAAGTAAATACACATCTAGAGAAAGCATGCCTAGACGCATGAGCTTTTGTATAAATTCTATTTTTTCACCTAACATTTCATAAAGGATCATGAGGGGGTCAGTTACCCTAAATCTGAGAGGAACTCATGTTCATAAATTTAAGTAACTGTATAAAATATAAATGGACAAGAGTATGTATCCAGGCCAGATGGAAGAATTTTTCAGAGGTAGTAGGACACTTTTGCTTCTTTCCTTCAACAGGAAATTTTTACAGCTCTCTGAAACAGTGCCAACATTTTTGGTATACTTCTCTCAAATTCCTGATCACCGTTAGCATACAAGCATGAAAAGTCGCATTTCTATAGTTCACTCTTTTTTTTCCAAGTATGTAAATGAAAATAGTTGAGCTTTGCATAGTTTTATTCTGAGTACAATCTTAAGAAAGTATTCAATCTCTAGCACCAAATTTCCAAAGGAAGAAGGGGTATATAGATCCTATAATTCTCCAAGTCCTTAATTATAGTAAGATAGAATGAGTGGAAAAAAGCCAAGAAAATGGCTACAAATATTCAGGAAAGTTAACCTTTCATGATTGTCTTTGTACTCCTTTAACATGCTGCCTAGATAGGAGTGCCTTCTCCTCTCCAACCCTCTTCTCCTCCTTCTCCTGTCCAGCCCCAGCCTCCAAAGTCCACCCATCTCCTCTCCTCTAGCCTCTGGTCAGTTTGCCTGGTATACATAATCCAAGTTTATTTACCATACAAAAATCATCAAGGCACTCTTTGCATATTTTAAAAATTTAGGAGTTAAAATAAGTTCTTTATTTTCATAATGCTTTATTCAGATATATTAAAGTTATGCAATTCAATGAATAAAAAAGACAGTGTCTACACAAAACTCAGGGTTTTTTTTTTATAAGTTTAGACTTCTTGGTAGTCCATTCTGTTTTCACAATTATTCATATAACCTGTGTCACCTGAGAAGTAAAATTAGAACATACTTATGACCTATGAAAATAGTCAATCATTAGAGATTGTGCTTAAAATATAGTATTGCTTTAAATCTTTCATTTTTTGTAAGATTTTTTTTATTTTCAAATTATCATATTGTTTCTGCTCAAATAGAGAAAAGCAGAAAGATAATATGACAAAACATTAAAATGTCAAACTACTGCCAGGATTACATATAAAATGAAACAATTAAATATTTCCATTAAAGCTGTTAGCATGAACAGGTCACAAGTGAGCCAGAACACTGAAAGCAAGATCTTTCCAGCTTCATTGCACTGATTACCAAAATTTTATGGAAAAGAGTCTTTGCAATGACCCAAATATGCAAATATAAAGCTTGTTTCATCTGAATAAAAGTATCAAAGATAAAGTCTTTCTTTAAATGTTGCTTCATTACATTCATATTAAAGTGAGGCAATTCATGAATAACAAAATATGCACATAAATTTAATTTTTTTAAATTTATATTTCTTTCTGGAAGTCATTTTCTTTGCAAAGTTTTTTACTTGATCTCAGTTTAAACTGAGAAGCAGACATAGAAAGTGTCATTAACATTATGGAAATGTTGGGTGTTTTGAGGTGTTCCCTTTTCTGACCTTCAACTTTCTCTTCACTTTAAATTAACTTTTTTCTTTTTTTCTTTTTAAGTTGGGCAATGTGGAAAGGATATCAAGTTTATGTGTTTGGGGACAAGTGAGGCTTCATGGTACAGAATATCTCAGACCACAGAAGAAAAAAGAAGCCAGTGGGATGTCAGTGAGAAGGAGCTTTTCTAAGGTCATCACAGAGGAGGAGCCTGTCACTGCCCTATATTAGTTAGTGTTCCTATTACTGCTGAAACAAACTCCCACAAATTTATCAACATAGATTTATTGTCTCACAATTCTATAGGTTAGAAGAATGACCTGTATCACACTGCACTAAGATCAAAGTGTTGGCAAAGTGTATTCCTTTCTGGGGATGCTAGGGGAGATTACATGTCTTGTTTTCAGTTTCAAGAGGCTTTCCTTGTTCATGGACTTCATCCAAAAGAAAGCCAGCAAAGTTGGGCTGAGTCTTCTCCTTCTGTCACCTCTCCAGTTCTGATTCCTTTTTCTACTTTTAAAGACCTTTGTGATTATATTGGGCCCACCCAGATAATCCAGAATAAACTTCCTATCTGATTAACAACCTTAATTCCATCTACAAATTTAATCCCTTTCTGCCCTGTAATCTACTATATTCACTGGCTCTGAGGATTAGGACAGTGCCATCTTTGGGGCCATTATTCTGGCCATCACAGCCCTCTTCCTATAACCCCAAACTAAACTCTAATATTGGCTGCAGTGGTAGTGAAAGAAAGAATGAGGAAGTTAATTCAGTTTTCCAGAAATATTTACTACTATTGTGTGATCTAAAGCTGTTCTAGGAAATAGGAATTTCTATAAAGTCAGAAGTGCACCCTGATTTTGAGTGTTTATGGTCTAGTCATAGAAACAATAACATAAACAATTGATTACAAAATAATTTACTAATTCAAATATGCATTTTTTTTAGTTGTGAATCAGACACAATAGAAGATGTTTGATGAAGATAGAAAATGAAACAAAACAAAAATCTTAATTAAAGGAACTTTGTAAGACTTGTATTTAGAGAATGGCTTTAAAATAAATTGTATAACCATATTGTGGCAGTTTATCAACTAATTAATACCATTTGGTACTGAAATTGCCTTTGATTTTCATTAACAGATATTTCAAAGAACAAAGATCTACTTAGTTATCAAACTGAAATAAGCCTGGAAAAATTATGATCTAAACACTCTCTTCACAACTGGAACTCAAATAGAGCATGGAAGGATTATCTTCAGTAATATGTGTAAATCTACTCCCTATCCTCCCTATATAAAATAATACTGAGATATTTATTTGATTGAATTAAAAGTTGTTTGACTTATTTTAACTTATTTAGGAGGCATAAGGAAGCTAATGATTTGGAATGAGCATATTCCTTGACCTTCTCTGTCTACACCAGAAGGTGCTTGGCAAGTAGGGTCTTCACAAGGGCAGTGGGGGAAAGCAGCCATGAGCAATTGTAAAGTTAGACTTGGGTAGACTCTGTGTCATTGAGTACTGAAAGCCTTCAAAGCATAAGAGTGATGGACATTCCATGTTCCTCTAGAGAATCTAGAAGTCCATATAAGAGATAGAACATGAAAACCCCATGTTTACTTTTATAAGAAAAGAGGAGGAACTTGAATAAACTGTATCTAATTACTTTTTAGAGAAGTCAGAGTGTCTTCTGATAAAGATAGTCACAAAATCACAGTTCAAACTGTCTTCATAAGATTATAAAAAATACATTAACACACTATATAGCTGGAGAATCTAGAGACAAGGGCATATCTGTATTGGTTCACTCAGCAATGTATCAATAAGGTTTCTAATTATCTCCTTTTGTACTGCCTCTCTGCTCAGCAGTCTACAGGGTCAAGGGCAGAATGTAGGGGTAGGGGCTGAATACTACTTTTGCATGACCAACAGATGGGAGAATGTGCTGCTACAAATAAGAACAAATATAATTGGTTTAGTTCTGATTGACCTTGCCCTATTTAGTGACTCCAGGGAAATACAGAGCACCGATAAGCTTTTGGTATAATTGCATCTTGGAACAGAACCCTGTGTCAGAGTAGATGGGATTATCCAGATTGGCTCAGATCATTGAAGTCCCATCCCTGAAGCTGGGGGTAATATCAGTCTCCTTACAGCACATGAAACTTGAAGAGAAATAATGAACACCAAATAAGGGTACCCTAAAAAAAAGGAGAAGGAGCTAAAGCTGCTCAGAAATCAACTAGAAAATACTCTATTTTATACCCTACATGTAATTTTTTTTTAAATCTTTTTTGCAATACGCGGACCTCTCACTGTTGTGGCCTCTCCCGTTGCGGGGCACAGGCTCCGGACGCGCAGGCTCAGCGGCCATGGCTCATGCACGGGCCCAGCGTTCCGTGGCATGTGGGATTTTCCCGGACCGGGGCACGAACCTGTGTCCCCTGTGTCAGCAGGCAGACCCTCAACCACTGCACCACCAGGGAAGCTCTACATATAATTTTTAACTGTACCTGGAAAGTAAAAACTTATAGTCTATGCCATTATTTTTTAAATGATGAGAAAATTAAATAGATCTAGACCAATGTGAAATATACTAGGAAACATTCATAGATAAAATTTGTACATACAAGTGAATTACTTTGAGGGATTGAACTAAATAAACTATAGAATATAAACATGAAACTACAGGTATTGAAGCCTTCTGGTGAATTCTACTCACATATTAGGAAACATCAATCTAAGACTCCTTTGAAAATAGAATAGTAATTGTGAAATAAAATTCATATTTTATGGCAAGACAAGAAAAATTCAAACATAAAAATTATCTCTGCTCTTTGGCCTCTCTCCCCACACTGTGCATTGTGTACCTGCATTATGCATTGACCAAACCTCCCCATTGCCAGAAATACCTGCTCAACCATAAAGGGCAACGTTAACAAGACAACTCCTTAAAAGATAGCATTCCTTCTTGATCTTGTAAGGGACCACTTGACACTTAGATCTGCATTGTGTAAACGGTCAATAATATTTAATGTACAAAAAACTTGTATAACTGTGCTTTGACTTCTAATGGGCACAACAGTCCTCAGAGCTTTCTGAGATGTTCTTCCTCGGTTATAATCCTCAAATTTGGCTCAAATAAAGTTTTCCATTTCTTTCTTAGATTGGCTGATTAATTTTTCATTGACATAATGAAAAAAATAGTTAATATAGTTCATATAGATTTTTTCAAAATCTCAAATTAAGTAATGTATGCCTAAAATTGAAAGAGTTATTGAAGTTATATTTCAGAAGAAGCTATAATCTTTCACTGCTTTAAACTATAGTTATTAAAAATAATTGAATCATAGTTTTAATTTTATTTAATGCATTTTACATAATTATATATATTCTTAATGCACCTTTCAAGTTGAAATATATGAACTTGTATTTCTCAAATGTTTTTATATAAATTATAGGAAATATATTAATTGGACTATAATAGTGTAAAAACTAGGAAAGAGGGTTGATTTAGTTTTCCTTGACAATGTCAACTTGAAAAAGCTTAAGAAAGATACAATTGATGGCACAAACTAAACTAAAGAAAATGGCAAAATTAATAGAAATTTTAAAATGATTCCTGGAACTGATTTTCCGAGATTCAATTTTCTCTAATAATGCTGTCATTCCCAAAGCTCAGCTCTGCTGTCATCCTGACAGCCCTTGTCCCAACACATACACCCACACACACTTCCTCTTTCTCTTTCCAAATTCTAATCTATCCTATTCCATTTCTCTGCTCAATTCTTGTCTGTCTTCTCTATAATAATACCATATACCCCTAGGGGTTTGGAACAGGCTCATGATGAAACAATGGCAAGTAGACAAAACTAACATGAGATCAAAAGTCAACAATAGATCTAACATGAATATTTAATGTATTTGAAAATTAATTCTGATAAAAAATCATAAAACTAGAGGACTCTGCCAAAATTGTATTACTTATTCCTTGAGTTATTGAGAAATTGAAGTTAGAAAATAGTTTAGTACATTTCATATTCTTGAACTGCTTTAAATAACAGAAACAATAGAGTTAATCTCAAATTTCTATAAATTCAATTTTTTTCTCTCTCTTAATCTCCCTCTCTCTTAGACATTACTCTGTCAGTCAATTCAGTTTTTTTAAAAGCTCTTCACTCTAAAAGTATTTAGGGTGCTCCAGGTTATGCTTATGCTGGTTATGCTCCAGGACTATTTCATATTCTTGAGGTATAATAAAAATGACAATGGGCTTGATTCCTGCTGAGACTCTAGTGTCAAAACCAATTAAGTAAGTGACTAAAATGAAATGTGATGGGGCAAACCCATAGTTCTATGAAAATAAATAACTGGAGGCCCTGACCTATTCTATAAGTGAGAAAGTATTTTATACAAGATGTAATAATTAAGATTAAAGTTTTTTTTGACATGGTGAAGTAAACAAACCAAAATATATGGGGCTCTGTTTGCCTAATTATCCAGAAATAAAAATCCAGAAGCCTCTAGATGGATGCAAACTCTGAAGTGAGATTGCAGAGAATATGAATTTTGTGCAAGTTCCTTACTCTGCATCTTCTTCTTTGTAATGGAGAGAATGACATTGACAACCCCATAGAATTTAGAGATAATGCATGCCCTGCACAGAGAAGTATGCCTGGCAATAATGTGTCCAATAAACTTTAACTAGTATTATTAATATTATTATGAATGTATTTAGCTAGCTATATATCCCTTTCAGGCTAGATGGGCTAAGATGATCTAGGAAACAGGTCTGCACTCCAGCCCGAATTTTATGAGAGTGAACAAAGATAGGAGATGCTTTCAATTCATATATAGAAGTAGATTGTTAATGGTTAAAGTATTCAGAGATAAGGAAGTACATTTCCAGAAGGAGAACAGAAGTGAATACTTTGCTTAGAGAGGTAATGTGATATCCAATACACACTTCCATCCAAATCATTCCCCCAGGCTATTATTCTGAAAACCTTTCCTTAAATCTCAGCCTCACTCAGAATCTAGCATATAGACACAAGTAACTTGGGATGAAATCCAAACCATAACTTGGGACTTCCTATTTCTTTATTCTGCTTTATTTTTCCCCCCAAACTGATTCTCATCCTCTACCAACTAAGTTGTATGTTTATTGAGGAGAAAGATTTTCTGAGTTGTTTTAATGCTGTACCTAGTGTACCTAAAACAGAGCCTGACATATGGAAACTGCTCTATAAACATTTTTTGAGTGAACTAAATTTTACAGAATAGAACAAGGATATAGCAAAGAGCTCAGTAGTTAAAGTCCCTTCCTCTTTTCCATTATTTCACCTAAGAATAACTAGGGTTATTATATTTGGACATGGTAAGGCACATCCAAACCACTGAACCACTGAATTACATTATTGATAATATCTTTATGTTTATTAACTTATTTATTTTACTTCATATGTAAAAGGGTAATGGAATAATTTTAAAAAAACTGTAAGTCAAATGTATATCACATTTGAAAATATATGTGAAAAAGTAAAATGTATGTGAAAAGTATGGTTTATATTGTAGTGGAAATTCAGAGGATAACACTTATCATTTAACCATAATTTATATATACTGATCTATTATTTCTAACTAGATGTTTATGGACCATGTAGGTAAACACACTTAATTCTGAATATGAGGAAATTGTGTATATCTTCCTACAAAAATTATGGCATGAATTATGTTTTGAATAGTTGTACTTCCTTTTAGTAAGTTATAACCTAAAGCCATATGGATAGACTATGAAATATGATTCAAATAAGAAAATATGAATAGTTTATGGCCTTTTTATTTTCTGTGCAGTACTAATACTAAGATGCTATATTTGGCAAAATTCTGTGTTTGCCAGTTCTGGTTATATGTTTCATGTTTTACTGATATTAAATTAATGTAGATACCAAGCTAGGAGCCAAATCCCTTTAGGTAACAAGAATGTTGCCAAGGGAAACTGAAGGTAGCATTTTTCTTTTTACTGTAATGTTGTCCTGAAAATGACATAGCAGAATCTTTTTGACCAGTTATTAACTCTTTTACTCAACTGGTTGAATGTTGTTGTTTCTTCTCTCTCTCCCTCACCAAGTCACAAAAATCTAAAGTTACGTACGAAATGTGCTTGGAATATAGTAGTTGTTCAATAAGTATTTTCTGAGGGAAAGACATAGAAAAAAGGAAGAAAGGAAAGAAGAGGAGGGAGAGAGAAGAGGAGAGAGGGAGACAGAAAAGAAGAAAGGGAGAGAAGTGGAGAAGCGGGAGAGAGGAAGAAAGGAAATCTTTTGTGGAATGTGAAACTGTCAATGCCATCAACCCTTCTCTATATGGAGACTTTTGCTCCCCAAGACGTCCAGTTTATATTATTGTACACTGGGTATCCCATGTGGAATGTATATATCAGATCACAGGTACCTAACATTCTACCATAATGAATCATTTTTACTGATTAAGGAATCTATCCCTGTTATGACTAATGCATTGTATGATTAATTCTAAACATAACAACCGGAAAGAAAAGTATTTTTCCTGAATATTAGAGAAGCAACATATGATTCTACTACAAAATAAAGTAGTCATATGCAATGCTTTTCTTTTTAATGGTTCTATTTTACTACCTACTGAACATTTTTTGTGTTTTACAATCTATGGATGAAGCCAAAGTGCAACAATTTCTCAAGAAGAATTTCATTGTAAAAACTCTGTTTTTCTCTAAGATTATTTGCAATTATTTTATGTGCTTCAATATTTACTTTTTACACAAGACATAAAAACTCTTCATAGTTTTTTGCATTTCCCTATAAACCACTGCATGACAAGGAACATTCAGTTTCCTTTACTTAACAAAATTCAGTAACACAAGGTAAGCCTATGAAATATTTCCAGTAGAACATGTAAAACTGTCTATTGCCCCTTTTGAATGTTTGGCAAATAGAGAATATCTCTGCCGAAATAAATTTTCTTAACATCTAGGATTCTATGATATAACCTACTTATTCCACTTTGTTCAAAGATAAGAAAATCACCATAGGAGAAGATCCGTGTATTCAAGGTATCATGCATGACTGAACATTTGTAACAAATTTTACTTTTTATTCCACCATAGAATGGAGAAATTTTGACTTTGGGTCCCTGCTAACAACCTAACAATTTTGCCATGCTGGACTATCATTATTCAAACTAGTTATTACAATAAAATCTACCTAAATCATGCTTGATTGCCAGCTATTATCAAGTAGGTATTTAGATAGTGTGCAGTTTGAATAAAATCTGGCCCAAGTTATGTGACTTAAGAGGACTCCAGGTATGGAGAAAATATTGTGATTCAAGAAATAGTCTCCAGATGGTGTTTCTTTAGAATTGGAAGAAACTTCATAGATCATTTGTTCAAATACAAAGATTTAATGGAGTCTAGATCAAATTTAATATTACCCAATTACATAACTGTTTATTTTCTTATCTATTTCTCCATAGACTTTAAACTGCTTAATGAATAATATTTTATTTCTTTCTATAGTAGCTACTATATAATTGGTGCTCAATATAGTTAATAAATAAGTTTATATAATACCATTTATTATAAATCTACATTTAAGATTATGTTTAGATTTTTTTAAAAAATAACTTAATATGTCACTCTGCCACACAATTTCAAACGGTCTCAAAACTAATTAATTAATTAATTCAGAGGAAAGTACCATAAAAATTCATTGGTAACATGGCTATGATAACTTCAGACTAAAATTTCATTCACTGGTTTCATCTCAATTCTTTTTTTTTTAATAGTTTTAAATTTATTTATTTATTTTTGGCTGTGTTGGGTCTTCGTTTCTGTGTGAGGGCTTTCTCTAGTTGCGGCGAGCGGGACCCACTCTTCATCGCGGTGCGCGGGCCTCTCACTATCGCGGCCTCTCTTGTTGCAGAGCACAGGCTCCAGATGCACAGGCTCAGTAGTTGTGGCTCACAGGCCTAGTTGCTCTGTGGCATGTGGGATCTTCCCAGACCAGGGCTCGAACACGTGTCCCCTGCATTGGCAGGCAGACTCTCAACCACTGCGCCACCAGGGAAGCCCCTCATCTCAATTCTTTTCAAACTTTTTTTTTTTAATACGTAACCCTCAAGATTTTTGAATGTGTAGGGGACAAACCTTCTTTGTGAGTAGGTCTCAGGTATCCTTTGTGAAGTAAAATTCATATTCAATAGCAAGACAAGAAAAATCTAAACATAAAAATTCTTCTCTGCCTTTTGGTCTCCTCTCTCCCTGCACTGTACATTGTGTATTTGCATTATGCATCAACCAAACCTCTCACATCAGAAGGAATACCTGCTCAACCATAAGAACATTGTCCTAGCATCAACAAGACAACTCCTTAGCAGATAACATTCCTTCTTGATCTTGTAAAGGGTCACATGACTCACCACAATGACCCTTAGATCTGAATATGTAAACTTCCAATAATACCTCACTTGATGTAAAGCCCTCTGTCTCAGAAAATTTATATGACTGTGCCTTGACTTCTAACGGGTGGAAGAATCCTCAGAGCTTTCTGAGATGCTCTTCCCGGGTTATAATTCTCAAATTTGGCTCGAATAAAATCTTCCATTTTTTTCTTAGATTGACTGATTAATTTTTTTGTTGACACCTTGAAGCATTAATTGAAATCAATCCTGAAAATATTATCTCATAGGATAGAACTTTTAGAATGAAAATATCAAATCATCACTTTAAAAAAGCAAAAAATTAGCATTCGTAATGGCAATTTTAAATTCTCTAATAATGCAACATGATCTATGTGAGGAATTCTTTTCTAAAACTGTGTGGTTCGGGCTTCCCTGGTGGCACAGTGGTTGAGAGTCCACCTGACGATGCAGAGGACGCGGGTTCGTGACCCGGTCCGGGAAGATCCCACGTGCCGCCGAGCGGCTGGGCCCGTGAGCCATGGCCGCTGAGCCTGCGCGTCCGGAGCCTGTGCTCCGCAATGGGAGAGGCCACAACAGTGAGAGGCCCGCGTACCGCAAAACAAACAAACAAACAAACAAAGAAACTGTGTGGTTCATCTCAGGTACTTACCACCCTGTCAGAGTTCTTTTCTTTTTTCTTAACCTATGAGCATTTAGGCAACTTTTCCTTAAAATGTGCAGTATCCAAGAGCAATAATATGATATGTAAAGACAAAAATGGGGCCTCTGAAAGTCTTGCTCTTCAATTCATATTCTGCATAAGCTCCCTTGTCTTCCAGTCCTCTCCTTTGTTAGCTACTAAGGATTTATTTTTTGCTTTTGTCCTGGCCATTCAAGTTTTTTCTGCACTTTGTGGAAATATGCAGAGCGTTTCCTCTCTTCTAATCCTGCCACTTTACTTGATCTTTGACCTTCCCAGCCCTGGTGTCACTCTCTAGCGTCTGTATTATCTTGATTATTATTATTTACCTTATCCCTACACACCAGTCTTTATTATAGATAATTTGCTTGGCTAGCTATTGAAACTAAATGGCATAGTTTCTGCCCTCAAGACACTTAGAGAGATGCAGTATGTGTATGTGGTTAGGGCCAAAGCTTTTAGAATCAATGGAATCTAAGGCTCTCAGGATGCTGCTTACTAGGTTTTCAAGCTTGGAAAACATAGCTGAGATCTCTGAGATTCATTTTTTCACTACTGTATATTTCACATAATGTGCCAGTTATAAAATAAGTTGTCTAAAAATTGGTATAGGATCTGATTTATAATTGGTATTTAAAATATTGTTGTGGTGTTATTATTGATAATATATCATTATAAAGTACTGATTATTATATCTTTATGCCTCCTTCTTATACCACGACACTATTTTGAAGTCCTCAAGGGTAGGCCTAATTCTTCTCTGCATTTCTGCAGTGGAATATATTTCCTTAAATGAAAGATTGTTTCCTTGGGGACCTCCTGGAAATTATCCATTTACTACCTAAAAGATCATGAAAGAATAACTCAGGATGTCAATGTGTAAAAATGCACCATATGCTTGGGAAGAGGTAACAGTTTGCTCTATCTAGAATATTCCATGGGAGGGGAATGAGTATAGGTAGTTCTGAAAGGTTAAATTCAAATGAATTTATAGAGCATTATATTCTATGCTACAGATTTATAATTTACCTGGAATCAACAGAAACTCAGTTATTGGTATTGATGTTTTATTTTTCTTATTTATCTATTTTTTCTTATTTTAGAAAGATGACTAATAGTAGATCATTAGCAATGTAAAAACTGTGGCTAATGAAATCTAACAGAAAAACATTTATTAATCCAGATGAAAACTGATGAGTACCAAGTACCTAAACTTGGATATTAACCATAATGATGGAAGAGTGAAAATGCAAGGATAGAGTCATCTTACCATGTGTTATGTAGATATCCAAGTGTGACTGGATAACACACACTCAGCTCTTAGTGAACATGAAAACTGTAACAGGAATGTTACTAAGTCAAACTTATCTTCCTACCTATTTCACATGAATTTAAACTAGAGAGCATTTAGCATAGATTGTTTTCTTTCAAAATGAAATAGAAACTCAAGCTTGTGCTACTGATGTTACCTGATGAAGATCAGACGCCCTAACAACTCCTTTCCTAACCATGAGTAGCCAGTAGGAAACTATAACAATTTTCTCAGCTCCAAACACACCATTTTTATACTCCCCTCTATAAAGTTGGGTCTGTAACTACACAAACTACATTTTTTCTTTATAATTGATTCCTTGTTAAGTTATTCTAAGTGGGGAAAGTAGAGGGAGACTGGAATATAAGAGGAAAGCCTCATTTCTGTTCACTTCTCATCCTTAGTAGCATCACTCAACAATGCCTTCGCACTCAGGCAGCACAGCTGGTTTCTGTTTCCAGATTTTTCCCAGTCTTTTTGCGCCCCGAGAAATATCAGCACCAGCTGGGCTGCCTCCTTCTCAGATCCAAGTTCCAGCTCCGGGGGTCTCAGGCTCTCTCCTCCGAGTTTCTATAGAACCATCACCAGCCATCCTCTTCAGATTCTTGGTATCAGAACCACAAAGGCCCTCCTCCAAGCTTCAAGATAATGGTAACTACTAAATTTCCCCTCCTTTCCCCATTCTTAAAGATGGTAGCTGCTTGCTGAAGTTACTAAACCTATATTACTTCAGGGTTCCCTTGTAATATTTTCAGTCCTCAGAATGTGCATAACCAGCACATATTAAAATCTCTTGACACTTATGTATACATTGTGATATAAAAGCCTCCAATCTCACCTAAGTCTTTCCTTTTACAGAATCCTCCTCATCTTGAACTTCTCTAAGAGATGAATTCCTTTCATTCACTTACATTGATTCCAGATATTTCGTTCTTCAGAGAACCATTTTCTAACTCAGCTGTTTCCTCTGTTACACTTCGTATTCTTTGGATTTAAATCTTCAGATGCTGAGATAGCGGTCATTTGGAAAATACCTTTTATTGTCCAGACCCGTATCGGTCAGAGGCCCAGAAAGAAACATATACTCAGTGGTTCAACAAAAGAGAATTAATAAAAAAGAAAAAAAATTGCTAGAAGATAATGAGAAAAATCTAGATGATATTGAATTTGGCAGTGACTTTTCAGATACAATACCAAAGGCATGCTCCATGAGAGAAAGAACTAATAAGTTGGACTTTGTTAAAATTAAATTTCTGCTCTATATGATACTGTTAAGAAAATGAAAAGTTAAGCCACACACTGGGGGAAAAACTATTTATAAAACACATATCTGATCTAGGACTTGTAACCAAAATGTACAAAGGACTCTTAAAATTCAACAAGAACAATAACAACAAAAACGACAAAGTTCAAAAAATGGGCAAAAGATTTGAACAGACACCTCACCAAAGAAGATATACAGTTGTCAAATAAGCATATAAAAAGATGCTCAGCATAACATGTCATTAACAAAGTGCAAGTTAAAACAATGGGATATCAGTACATATCTATTAGAATGGCTTAAACTCCAAATACTGACAACAGCCATATAGTGGCATGGCTGTGAAGCAACAGGAATTCTCACCCATTTATCATGAGAATGTAAAATAGTACAGTCACTTTGAAAGTCAGTTTGGCAGCTTCTTACAAAGCTAAATATAATTTTACCATGCAATCCAGCAATCACACTCCTAGATATTTACCCAAATGAGTAAAAAACTCATGTCTACACAACTACCTGCATATGGATATTTAGATTTGTTTTATTCATAATTGCCCCAAATTGAAAGCAACCAAGATGTCCTTCAATAGGTAATTGGACAAAAAAGCTATGGTACATACAACGGAGTATATTCTGTGACAAAAAAGTAAATTAGCTATCAAGTCACAGATATACATGGTAGATTCTTAAATGTGTATTGCTAAGTCAAAGAAGCCAGTTACCAACTGTATGATTTCAACTCTATGACAGTCTAGAAAGGTAAAATTATACAGTCAGTAAAACAGTCAGTGGTTGACAGGGTGCAAAGGGAGGAGTGAAGAGATGAATTGGTAGAACACAGGGCATTTTTAGGGCAGTGAAATTATTCTGTATGATTTTGTAATAGTGGACGTGATATTATACATTAGTAAAAAGCCATAGGACTTTAAAACACAGAGTAAATTATAATAACTATGGAATTTAATTAATAATTATGTATAAATATTGGTTCAATTGAAACTGCACTAATGTAAGATATTAGTAACAGGAGAAACCACGTGTGGGGGGAGAAGCAATTATGGAAACTCTAATTACTATATGTTCAATTTTTCTGTAAACCTAAAAACTTCTCTAAAAAATAAAACCTGTTAAGAAAACTAGACATAAATGAATCTTCTACGACTTACTGAATACTAAATGAACTAAAATAAATTAAAATTACTTTATATTGATTTTTACTTAATTTACAGACCACTTAGGGATAACTGGAGACACTGATGTTTCACAAACCTTAGGGTTGCGTTTGCTAATCTACACGATCTGGTATTCATCAGATTCTAGTTAATGGAAAATGGTTTACATTAAATTTGTTGTTCCTGGTGTTAGTCTCTTTTACAATAAGTACTAGTGGAGTATCAGCATGAACTATAATAACACAGATGAATACTTTTTAATAAATGTTTTGCATAATTTAAAGTGGGAAATTAATTAAACTGGAGGGCTTCCAAATGCCTGTACATAATATATCTATGAACTTTAAGATATACTAATATAATAAAGCATGGAAAACAGACAAATAACATATGTAGTCCTGGAACTTGGAGACAAGAATCAGAGGTTGTGAGTCAAATATTCAGCTAATAAATAGTTGCTTGCACTTTGATAACATGTAATCTCTGAGCCTCATTTTCTGATTTGCAAAATGAGAATATTTGTATATATGATCTTCAGTTATCTTTCTGGATTTAAGTTTGTGTGTGTGTGTATTTATAATACAGTATTACTGATTTGAGATAGACATCAAGTTACAATCACCTTTTATGAAATGATGGTTCTTTCCTGCACTTCAAGTTATCTAATTATGCAAAGGAAGATTGCTAGAGTTACATAATATTCTACTTTATTTATTTTATGTGTCTTTCTTGGGAATTATTATACAGTTATTGTTTGAGATTTTGACACAAGGGATTTCTCATTAGTTTCATATTCAGTATGTTTATGGTGGTTTTAAATAGTAAGAGACAGCTAGTTTACATCTTACTAGCTATGGAAAAAACATTGTAAGTATTCTGAACTAAACATTAACACTTGTCCTTGACTCTAAAACTTGACCTGGTGAAGGGTCTGGCTCTTTAATGATAAAACACATAATACTGCCTTGCCTCTGTTCTTCAAGTACATTAAATGTTTCCCTTGACTTTTCAGTGAAAAGGAAAACATCTATGTTTTGGTGCAAAATACACATGTAATTGGCTCCTTGACAGATGTTAAATTTTAACTTCTTGAAAAATAAACATTTGACTATACCATACAGATTTTGATATTGTGCATCTTTTGGAATCCAGGACATCTGGGCTACTGGGTGGGTTATTAACCTTTCTTACCACTGCTATTACTCCTTTATCCTACACAGTGTATATAAATTCCTCCCTTTGACAGGATATTTAAATCATTTCTTATACATCCACATTTTAGTATATGGGTTTCTCACTTGATCTCATCCCTCACTTTTGTGTTCCTCCTATGCTTTCTTTTCAATCTACGTGAGCCAATACAGCTCAAGCTACAAGACTGCAAGTTCATGGTACATCATTTTCACCAATCCTTTGATGGTACCCCCCATCCCTTTGCCTTATTCCCTTCCCACTACTACTATTTACTATTCCTTATCCTTTAATTCTCTTACAATTGTTTTCTGTGGTTCCAGGAATCTGTGTTACTAAACTTTCTAAAAAGGACCCAAAAGGGCATTGATAAATCTTAAGAACATGCGGTCTCTAAATTTACATGGGCTCATTTAATTTAGCAATCCATATACTTGTCCTTAATCATCCCCTATTCACACTCTATTCCTTTTCTTATATTGGCTCTCATATCTAACAGTCTAGCTTCCCAGATGTCAGTGCAACACTATCTTTAAACACAAATACACACAAAACAGGGTTAAAAGAAAATTTTGTCATTGAGTATGACTGCATAAAGATTCCTCCCACAATAACCCTGATTGAGAATCAATTCATATTTACTTAATTGCATAACTGTTTAATTTCAGGGATGTGAAACTCAAGGCTTCAAAAATGAAAATTCTTATTTTCAAATAATTCTATTTTGTTAGAATGTTCCCCCTCCTGAAAGAATGAAACAAAAATTAACATAATATCTATAGGACTGTATTTAAGTCATCTGAAGCTGAATAGATTTACTTTACTTATTTCTAAACTTTTGAGGACAGACACTTCACTTTACTTCGATAATTTTACTGTGTTTCTAAAACTCTCTGAACTTTTTCAGTTGGTTGGTTATTTTTTGTTTTTCTTTTGTTTTTGTGCTAAGTGTTTTGAGAAGATGATTTTTTCCAAGGGTAATAGTAAGAAGCTTCAGAAGAAAAGTTAACAAGCAAACAAACACACACAAAGACAAACTTCTTAAACTCAAAATGTATTCAATCTGGACTTTGTATTAACTTGAAAAGAAATGCTAACTCTAATATCTTAATTAAGAATAGAATTATATTCTACTTTATTAAGGAGATATGTTTGTCACTGGAATTTACTAATTTAATTAATTAATTTAATTAATCACTAACAAAATCTTTTTTCCACGTGAGTACACTTTATATATTAAATGCACATCCACTAAACAAAATAAAAATTGAATTCTTAGGGAATATAAAACAATCTATATTCATTGGCAAGACAGTATATCCTTATTTAAGTTGTAATAGCCCCTTGCTTGTTAAAACATAGTTTAAAATGTACCCTGACAATTATACAATATTCTTTAATTAAAAGAGGCCTGCAGTATGTAGCAAGCTCCCCAGATATGCATGAGATTTCTTTCAGGTAGTAATGTAACCTCAGAAAGGAGCTCTGTGATTTGACTAAATTATATTTTGGTCTTTTTTCAGGGTCAAAATGAATAGTTACATAGAATATGTTGTTATATAAGAGAGCAGGGACAGAGTGAAGTATAAATGTAGACTGAAATACTTGCTGAGAAACAATAACTCAGGCTCTTAATCCTAAAGGTGTGATGAAACGTGGATTGATGGAATTACACGTTGTGGAAAAAGGAATAATGTGCTATGAGAAACAGTTCTGATGAGTCTCCAGGGCCCTGAGAAGACTACTCCAGTGAAAATCCAGTGTTTCTAATTCAGGAAAAAGATTATAAAACTGTATAATTACAAACATTTGTGTAGCACTTTTGTTTTCAAAGTGTTTTCCTTTTATTTATCACAGTAGATTCTCAAAAGAGAACCTTGTACAGTAGTCATAGTACTGAGCATTGTTCTAATTTACACAAAAACTATATAAGGGAAATTAAGTCTTATTAGCAAATCCACTGTGCTATGTATGTAACATACTGATATAACTAAGCCTTACAAATTTGAGGAGGTTGAAAAATTCTCTGAAAACACTGGAAAATACAGAATTGAGGGAAGATAAACATGTTCTTGTGCTCAAATCACAAAAATTACAATTAGCTAACTGCATTATAGCAATTTCAAAAGCATCTTTTTAATCCAAAATTAATTTTAGGGTTAAAATATAACCCTACTTCTTAGAGATATGACATAGAATTTATTGCATTAAAAATAATAATCCTGGGACTTCCCTGGCAGTCCAGTGGTTAAGACTTCACCTTCCAATGCAGGGGGTGCGGGTTCAATCCCACATGCCTCAGGGCCAAAAAACCAAAACATAAGCAATACTGTAACAAATTCAATAAAGACTTTTAAAATGGTCCACATCAAAAAAGAAATCTTTTTTAAAAAATAATAATCCTAAAATCTCTTAAACAAACATTTTACATTTAAAGTAACTTATGATGGGATCCTTTCCCTCTCTTTTTGGTTTTCCACAGATGTGAGCTTTATGATTTTAAGTTCATAGTTACCTGTTACGAGAAGAGAAAAGGAATTCAACCATAATAATCTACAATTTTTTTCTAAAAAAAATTGGTCAAAGAATTCATGTTATAACAACCAATACTATAAATTGCATAAAGGTCTTTGGAAGCCTAACTGTAATCACCTAAATTTTAAATTGATTTTTAAACTGAATCCAAACTGAGCTAAGCAACAAATTTGGTAAAATAGCAGGATACAAAACTAATTCACAGAAATCTCTAGCATTCCTATACACTAATGATGAAAAATCTGAAAGTGAAATTAAGAAAACACTCCCATTTACCATTGCAACAAAAAGAATAAAATATCTAGGAATAAACCTACCTAAGGAGACGAAAGACCTGTATGCAGAAAATTATAAGACACTGATGAAAGAAATTAAAGATGATACAAATAGATGGAGAGATATACCATGTTCTTGGACTGGAAGAATCAACATTGTGAAAATGACTCTACTACCCAAAGCAATCTACAGATCCAAAGTAATCCCTATCAAACTACCACTGGCATTTTTCACAGAATTAGAACAAATAATTTCACAATTTGTATGGAAACACAAAAGACCCCGAATAGCTGAAGCAATATTGAGAAAGAAAAACGGAGCTGGAGGAATCAGGCTCCCTGACTTCAGACTATCCTACAAAGTACGGAAATCAAGACAGCATGGTGCTGGCCCAAAAACAGAAATATAGATCAATGGAACAGGTTAGAAAACCCAGAGATAAACCCACGCGCATATGGTCACCTTATCTTTGATAAAGGATGCAAGAGTTTACACTGGAGAAAAGACAGCCTCTTTAATAAATGGTGCTGGGAAAACTGGACAACTATATGTAAAAGAATGATATTAGAACACTCCCTAACACCATACACAAAAATAAACTCAAAATGGATTAAAGACCTAAATGTAAGGCCAGACACTATCGAACTCTTAGAGGAAAACATAGGCAGAACACTCTATGATATAAAGCACAGCAAGATCCTTTTGACCCACCTCCTAGAGAAATGGAAATAAAAACAAAAATAAACAAATGGGACTTAATGAAACTTAAAAGCTTTTGCACAGCAAAGGAAACCATAAACTAGAGGAAAAGACATCCCTCAGAATGGGAGAAAATATTTGCAAATGAACCAACTGACAAAGGATTAATCTCCAAAATTTACAAGCAGCTCATGCAGCTCAATATCAAAAAAACAAACAACCTAATCCAAACATAGGCAGAAGACCTAAAGAGCTATTTCTCCAAAGAAGATATACAGATTGTCAACAAACACATGAAAGAATGCTCAACATCATTAATCATTAGAGAAATGCAAATCAAAAATACAATGAGATATCATCTCACACCGGTCAGATTGGCCATCATCAAAAAATCTACAAACAAACAAACAAACAAAAATCTACAAACAATAAATGCTGGAGAGGGTGTGGAGGAAAGGGAGCCCTCTTGCACTGCTGGTTGGAATGTAAATTGATACAGCCACTATGAAGAACAGTATGGAGGTTCCTTAAAAAACTAAAAAATTACTACCATATGACCGAGCAATCCCAGTACTGGGCATATACCCTGAGAAAACCATAATTCAAAAAGAGTCATGTACCACAATGTTCATTGCAGCTCTATTTACAATAGCCAGGATATGGAAGCAACCTAAGGGTCCATCAATAGACGAATGGATTAAGAAGATGTGGCACATATATATAATGGAATATTACTCAGCCATAAAAAGAAACAAAATTGAGTTATTTTCAGTGAGGTGGATGGATGTACAGTCTGTCATACAGAGTGAAGTAAGTCAGAAAGAGAAAAACAAGTAGTGTATGCTAACACATATATATGGAATCTTAAAAAAAAAAAATGGTCTGAAGAACCAAGGGGCAGGACAGGAATAAAGATGTAGACATAGAGAATGGACTTGAGTACATAGGGAGAGGGAAGGATAAGCTGAGAAGTAGTGAGAGAGTGTCATGGACATATATACACTACCAAACGTAAAATAGATAGCTAGCGGGAAGCAGCCGCATAGCACAGGGAGATCAGCTCGGTGCTTTGTGACCACCTAGAGGGGTGGGATAGGGAGGGTGGGAGGGAGGGAGACACAAGAGAGAAGAGATATGGGAACATATGTTTATGTATAACTGATTCACTTTGTTATAAAGCAAAAAGTAACACACCAGTGTAAAGGAATTATACTCTAATAAAAACATTTAAAAAATATATATATATATAAGATTTCCAAAAAGCTAAATAGGAAAAATCTATTTATAAGAATTATCCTCATATCACCATTTAAGGCCTGATGACTCATGGTACAGGAATCTTATTTTGGATCTTGAAGCTTCCTGATTCCATGCTTGGAAAAGGCGCTGCCTTCCAAAATATTTGAGGTGATAATGCTCAAAACATTCAAGAAGGAATTTAAGACTCAATGGTAGGCCAAGATCAATAAAAAATCTCAAAGAGAATCTCAAGATTAATGAAAGAACCCATCATATAATTTTTTAAAGCCTTTCAGTAGCAAAGAATTAAAACTGTCACATCCAAAATTACAGCAGGAGAATTGCATAGACACCCAATATTTTGAAAATCTCTTAAATGGCAATATTATATTGACTATTTTTATGTGGAATTTTTCTTTTTTATATAAATTTATTTATGGCTTATTGGGTCTTCATTGCTGCACACAGGCTTTCTCTAGCTGCGGCGAGTTGGTACTACTCGTCATGGCGGTGCGTGGGCTTCTCATTGTGGTGCTTTCTCTTGCTGTGGAGCACGGGTTCTAAGCGTGTGGGCTTCAGTAGTTGCAGCATGCGGGTTCAGTATTTGTGACACACAGGCTTAGTTGCTGCACAGCACGTGGGCCAGGGCTCAAACCCATGTCCCCTGCTTTAGCAAGCAAATTCTTAACCACTGTGTGACCAGCGGAGTCCCTATGTGGAATTTTTTAAGAAGTCTAACTTTAAAAGCATTTGTAAAATATAAAGATTTGCAATAACAACATCAAATAAATTTATAGTATGTCACAAAATGTCAACACTGGAAGAAATTATGGAAGTGGTGGGAGTGTCATTGAGGAACATTTAAGTTTAATTGAAAAGATTAAAGTTTATGCCTGACTTTATACAGTCTATCTTGGTTGTATTTTGCATAGCAAAATAAAATTGAAATCTAAGAAGAATATTATAGGTTCCTTTTGTACAACTCTAGTGAGAACTTCAAAATCTTCTTGGCCCTATCTCATACTCCAGTCACTGCTACAGTAATAACTGAATGAAGATTTTGACCAACTTCATGCACATGTAATTGATAGCACCTCACCCCTGCTTCCTGCCATGGAGTTTCCCTGAAACTGTGGCAGGGCAACACGTAAGAATTTGCCCATCATTTACATATGTTCAAATCAGAAATATGCAGTAATCAAAGCCCATGGAGCCACCTTCGGCCAATTAGGTATGAGAATGATTAGATGAATATGTCCTCATTTTGGACCCTCAGGTGGACAGTTCTGAGGTGTCTTGTATAAGGCCTCTTAGACATCCTCATAAGATAAAACACCAGTTGCCTGTAGCACTGGTCAAATCCATATAACATCCTTGTGTTGATCTTTTCACCTTTCTCATTTTCACTCTCCATGTCTTGCACTTTTGCTCCCTGAGATCATATTGTCACAGAATTTTCTCAGAAACATTTAGGCTAAGATAGGTACTATTTCTGTTCTTTGTGCCTTGGGGAGGGCAGGGGGAACTCAGAGTCTTTCAGATCTTTCAGTATGTGTTGACCTTAAACAAATGATCAAGTTACTCAGCAGCAAACATAAAAGAGAACCAGATTCCTAATTAAAACACACAAATTCTGTTTATTTTATAACACAAATCTCATAATACCATAAAGTGAAAGCCCTAGTATAAATTACAAAATTTTTAAAGTGCTACATTAGTTGCTTATGTTGAATTCTAAACCTCTGAAAGGAGAGATTCACTGTTAAAAAATTATACAAAAGTACTGATTATTTTCTTTTAAATGAGATTTATACTACATTCTCTTTAAAAGAAATTTATATCAGATTGTTTTTAAATGGCAACTCTTTAGAACATTAAATGGCTCAGTTATCAAAATGTCCATTCTTTTCCTTTTTTTTAATACTTTATTTTTAATATAAGTTTATTTATTTATTTTTGGCTGTGTTGGGTCTTCGTTGTTGTGCACGGGCTTTCTTTAGTTGCAGCGAGCGGGGCTACTCTTCGTTGCGGTGAGCAGGCTTCTCATTGCCATGGCTTTCTCTTGTTGTGGAGCATGGGCTTTAGGCACGTGGGCTCCAATAGTTGTGGCTCGCAGGCTCTAGAGCGCAAGCTCAGTAGTTGCGGTGCACAGGATTAGTTGTTCTGCAGTATGTGGGATCTTCGGGGACCAGGGCTCCAACCCATGTCCCTACATTGGCAGGATTCCTTTTTTTTTTTGTCTGTTTTTGTTTGGTCAAATAAATTATTCTTAAAAATTTTAACATCTTTATTGGAGTATAATTGCTTTATATTGTTGTGTTAGTTTCTGCTGTGTAACAAAGTGAATCAGCTATATGTATACATATATCCCCATATCCCCTCCCTCTTGCGTCTCCCTCCCACTCTCCCTATCCCACCCCTCTAGGTAGTCACAAAGCACCGAGCTGATCTCCCTGTGCTATGTAGCTGCTTCCCACTAGCTATCTATTTTACATTTGGTAGTGTATATATGTCCATGCCACTCTCTCACTATGTCCCAGCTTATCCTTCCCTCTCCCTAGGTACTCAAGTCCATTCTCTATGTCTGCATCTTTATTCCTGTCCTGCCCCTTGGTTCTTCAGAACCATTTTTTTTTTTTTAGATTCCATATATATGTGTTAGCATACGGTATTTGTTTTTCTCTTTCTGACTTACTTCACTCTGTATGACAGACTCTAGGTCCATCTACCTCACTAAAAATAACTCAGTTTCATTTCTTTTTATGGCTGAGTAATATTCCATTGTATATATGTGCCACTTCTTCTTCATCCATTCACCTGTCGATGGACACTTAGGTTGCTTCCATGTCCTGGCTATTGTAAATAGTGCTGCAATGAACACTGTGGTACATGACTCTTTCTGAGTTATGGTTTTCTCAGGGTACATGCCCAGTAGTGGGAATGCTGGGTCATATGGTAGTTCTATTTTTAGTTTTTTAAGGAACCTCCATACTGTTCTCCATAGTGGCTGTATCAATTTACATTCTCACCAACAGTGCAAGAGGGTTCCCTTTTCTCCACGCCCTCTCCAGCATTTATTGTTTGTAGATTTTTTAATGACGGCCATTCTGACTGGTGTGAGGTGATACCTCATTGTTTTGATTTGCATTTCCTTAATGATAAATGACGCTGAGCATTCTTGCATGTGCTTGTTGGCAATCTGTATATCTTCTTTGGAGAAATATCTACTTAGATCTTCTGCCCATTTTTGGATTGGGTTGTTTGTTCTTTTGATATTGAGGCAGGTGGATTCTTAACCATTGTGCCACAAGGGAAACCCAAAATATGCATTTTTGGCAGATGTTTTCAAAAACACATCTATTGTATGAATCAATGAATTCCTTTTCTGCCTTATAATGGCATCATTAGTCCACAGAAAAGTTTCTTCCCCATCACATTAAGATTCTTCATTTAGATAGCTATAGACATGTTTTGACATGATTTCATTATGTGAAATGTCATATTTTCCCTTTGTAAAATACATCCACTTTGAGTAAATAATATACAAATTATAAATTAAGGCACCAGATAGTTGGAATTTTAATAGTGAAAGTGATATATTCTACATCTTCATGTTACTGTAAAATTATTTCAGGTTTTAGCCTCATTGTTGCATTCAGTTTTTAATGAAGAGTTTCAGTTACATGGACATTGTTACTGCTTTTTATTGATTATAAAGGATTGTCAGACTTCTGTAACATAATTGCCAGTAAAATTTTCTGTGGTGCAACTATATCTGTTTAAGTGCTAGCTCAATGTATTCATAGGAAAAAGGGAGGAGGAAGAATAAAGCTTCTTGTTCTATATCATTAATTCTCCAGCATATCAATATTGAAGACATTAAAACCACAAGGGAAAAATGTATTCACCAATAGAGGATTTTCTCTATATAAATAACATTTCAATGGTGGTCAAAGGGAAGCTTAGGAGAAAGGAGAAAAGATATAACCACATGTGCATACTGCTTGGAAAGATACACAAAGTAACAGAGTCTGTCAAATAAATTTATATTTCAAATTAAATACTTAAGAAATACCTCAACATGAATCTTAATCAGCACACAGATCTATTGCAAAATATTCAGCATGTAATGGTAGCCATGCTCTCAGAGGAAAAGATAAATAATTTTACCTACCAAAGAACTGCAGAACTGTCTTCTTTCTCAACATTCACTGTTGCCAAAAACAACACAATAATAGGTGTGCTTTGCTATAGTATGACTATCCTTTTACTGGAATGGACAGTGTCATCTTAAGCTTACAGGACATATTTTGTCCAAATAGATATTGACTGCTAAAACTGTGTATGTATCTGAGGAATTATTTGTAGTAAAATCAACTATTTATACATCTTAGGGTATGCCTCTTCCCCTGCAGTTCATGTATATATTGTGGTAGAATTTCCAAATGAATTATCCTTTATTTAAATTCAAAGTATTTGAGAAGAAGAAAGAAGAAAAAGAAAAAAGAAAGAAAACCTTAAAAGCAGACTAACTATGTCCAAGTTTCTTATATTTAATTATTCATGGGATACTATGATATGTCAAGCAGATGAGAAAGGCCAGCACAAGAAGAAGACCTTGCAAGTACTCTGTCTTCTCAATTGCACTCATGTTGAAGAAATAATCTATAGATGTACAATAAGGAGGGGGAAATGCCAGCAGTTACAAGGATGAAGACTGAGTCAAGTATTTCTTCTCTGAAACTTTGAAAAAAATACTGCGAGATTTAATTTTAGCTCATGCTGTTGAAAATAATTTTATGTCACTTTTTTCCCCACAATTTTCAGTAGCCCAGAGTATAATTAAATTTTATTTGTATATTTTTCTTTGATTTTGGTTATATGTATGCATATTTTATTTTTATTCTAACATATATCCTCTAATAAGCTTACTCTAATAATATTTGACATAAACATAGGTATAAAAATGAAGATAATTTTCTATTTTGTAAAGTACTGCAGACTGGATAAATACCCTGGATGACATTCACATTAAGCAGCTAAAAATTCTTATATCTTTTCATATCTTATATGATATGAAATTTTCATTTTAAATGCATTGTCAAGTTAACAAGAATATACGGAAACAGGAAAAGCCAAACAAAGTGAAAAGGGGGATCTTTTGAAGGAAGCAAATTCAGAAGTTGGCTTTCCACCCAGAGGGTTTCTGCTAAACCCCAGTCACTTGAAATTTCAATCTGAGAGGTGTATGAGGAGTGGGAAGAAGTGGGTGAGGTAAATGACAAGAAATAATGTCTAGGGCTTTTCTAGGGTTGAATAACTAATAGAATCCCCTGGTATAAAGATTGGACCACAAAGTCCAGGAAATAGTTTCATTCATAGGAGAGAATGCAATGAATTTGGACAATCTCACATGAATCATGGTTTTCTGAAGGGTAAAATAAATCTATCCTAAAGATTATAATCACAAGACAGACCTCATCTAAGCATGGTAACCAATTTCATAAAATCTATGTTGTTTCCCCAAATCTCTAGCAACTATTTTAAAGTGTTCTTCGGTTTGTGTAACCCATATGACTGGCAGAAGAAAAAGTATACCTTCTCTGAATGTGTCAAAGATTCTCACAGGTAGAATTAAGTGAAAAAAGCAAGTCACAAGGCATAGACAAAACCAAGTTACTATAACCAAGAAACATCAGAGAGCAAATTCAGACTTGCAGAGATGTTAGAATTATTAGACAGCAATTATTAAATAAATATATTTACTTTGTTTAAAAAATAAGAGTGCCTTAAGAAAAACAGAACAGAGAACAGAAATACAGATGAACAGAATGGGACAGAAAGCCCAGAAATAAACCACGCACCTATGGCCAATTAATCTACGACAAAGGAGGCAAGACTATAAAATGGAGGAAAAACAGTCTCTTCAATGAATGTTGCTGGGAAAACTGGACAGCTACATGTAAAAGAATGAAATTAGAACATTCTTTAACACCATACCCAAAAATAAACTCAAAATAGAATAAAGACCTAAATGTAAGACTGGATACTGTAAAACTCTTAGAGGAAAACATAGGCAGAACACTCTTTGATATAAATCACAGCAATAGCTTTTCCGATCTGTCTCCCAGAGTAATGGAAATTAAAAAACAAAAATTAACAAATGGAACTTAATTAAACTCAAAAGCTTTTACACAGCAGAAGAAACCATAAACAAAACGAAAAGACAACCCACAGAACGGCTGGTCGACAGTTGCAAATGATGCGACTGACATCAAGGGATTAATCTCCAAAATTTATGAACAGCTCATGCAGCTCAATATCAACAAAACAAACAACCCAATCAAAAAAATGGGAAGATGACGTAAAGAGACATTTCTACAAAGAAGACATACAGATGGCCAAGATGCACATGAAAAGATGCTCAACATCACTAATTATTAGAGAAATGCAAATCAAAACTATGAGATATTGCCTCACACCAGTCAGAATGACCATCATCAGAAAATCTGCAAATGACAAATGCTGGAGAGGGTATGAAGAAAAGGAAACCTTCCTACATTGTTGGTGGGAATGTAAATTGGTACAGCCACTATGGAGAACAGTGCAGAGGTTCCTTAAAAAACTAAAAATAGAGCTAACATATGATCCAGCAATCCTACTCTTGGGCATATATCCAGAGAAAAACATGGTTTGAAAGGATACATGCACCCCAATGTTCATTGCAGCACTGCTTACAATAGCCAAAACATGGAAGCAACCTTAATGTCCATCAACAGATGAATCAATAAAGAAGATGTGGTACATATATACAATGAAATATTACTCAACTATTAAAAAGAATGAAATAATGTTATTTGCAGTAACATGGATGGAACTGGAGATTATCATACTAAGTGAAGTAAGTCAGAGAAAGGCAAATATATGATATCACTTATATGCCGAATCTAAAAAATGATACAAATAAACTTATTTACAAAACAGAAACAGACTCACAAACTTAGAGAATGAACTTATGGTTACCAGGAGGGAAGGTTGTAGGGGAGGGATAGATTGGGAGTTTGGGATTGACATGTACAAACTGCTGTATCTAAAATAAAATGCCTTTCCATGAAAAAAAGGAAAAGAAAAGAAGCAAGGGTAAGGGAATGATGAAAATATTCAAGCAGTTATGAAAAAGACCACATAAATTTCGTGAAAATTAAAAATGTTAGAAGTGGAATATAGAAGGATTTAACATCAGATTAGATTCTATTGAACAGACAATTACTGAGAGGGAAAAAATTTTTAATTTAACATAAGGTATAATGAAAAAGAAAACAAAATATAAGTAAAGAGGGATGAAGATTAGAGAGGAACATTTAACAGAAAAACTCAGACTTCCAGTGGAAGTTAAATATGAATAAAAACCATGATATATTCAGAGATATATATCCTGAGAATATAAAGATATATTAATTAACACAGCATAGCACTGAAAGGAATATATGACTAGACTACACTAAGGAGATTAGGAACAGGTTTATGTCTTCTGGAAATACAATAAATGACAGCTGGCATGATAGATAAATAATGAAATAAAGTCCTATTAAATAAACAGTAAACCATACTGAAAAAGAAAAATACCAAATAGTTTAATTACTTAAATGTTAAAGGAAAGCCTATACAACTTAAAAAATATGTATTCTACATATATAGAGTGTATGCACACAAATCTGTGATTTTAAATTAGGAAAGGGTACAAATGAACAGAAATTATGTTAAGTTCTATGCTTCTAAAATTACAAATTTATATTCATTAAGGATGTCATAAGAAGAGTGAAAAGACAAGCCACAAACTGGGAAAAATATATTGCCATAGATATCTAACAAAAGATTCACAAGAGGGGGGAGATATGGGGATATATGTATATGTATAGCCGATTCACTTTGTTATAAAGCAGAAACTAACACATTATCGTAAAGCAATTATACTCCAGTAAAGATGTTTAAAAAAAAGAATATGAATATATGTACACATTGAAAAATATGACATGTATGTGTCATAACTTGTACACTAGAATATGTATTTTATATGTGTGTGAAATATATTCCACACATTTTTAAGACATAAACAACCCAAAGGGAAATGGATAAACTTTTCTAAAGGTATTTGAGGAGAGGACATACAAATGGCCAAGAATCATGTGAAACTTTTTTTTTTTACTTAATTTATAATAGAAGTGGAAGTAAAACATAATGTTGCCACTTAAACTAGTAGAGCAGTAAAAATTTTAAAAAAACAAAACAAAGAAATCTAAATATTGCAATAGTTGGTAAGCATGTGGAAGAGAGAAATGCCGATGAAAAATAATTTGACGATACCTTATTTTTCAGGTACTTTTTTTTAGACATATAACCTGGGGAGAAGAAGGTCTTAATTCGTATACCAAAAGTATATATGAGAATTTTTATGTTAGTAAGTTTGTAGCAGCAAAAGTCTGTGAGCAAGAAATATCAAAAGGAAAATGCTTACACACACACACACAGTGCTGTATTCATGAAGTAGAATGAATTAATTTTAGCTAAATAATCAACATGAATCTCAAAATACTATTAAGCGGAAAAAATAGAAGGAAATCTATTATATTGTTCGATCTATATATATTTCAAAAAAACATGGAAATCTATATAATCCATAATCCGATATAACCAACTCACATGCAAAATTTGCTTTTTGCCAGAGAATACAAAATTCAGAGAGAAGGCGACCTCTGGTAAAAGGTTCTTGTAATGAAATGGTTATGTTCTCTGTCACACTGGATAATGGCTACAAGAGGGTTAGAATTACTGTCTTTATACTCTCCACATACACTAGAAAAATTGTATTTCTTCAATATTTAATTTAAATCAGGAAAAGTATTATTATAAAAATATTGTAAACATAAAATAACAAATGAATAAAGGAGTATAATTATTTCTGTGGAGGCTACTGGGAGAAATTTCTATGGATGTTAATACCAAAATTTGTTGTAAATTCTCCGATGGCTCGATATGATATCTCACTAATGGTGTGCATTTATAATAGAAAAACATTATTTTTCAATGTTGACCATGAGAAACCTCTTGATCAGATTTGTGGCTCATTTGTTAAACACAGATTTGTTATACACATATATATGTTTTTGCCACTGTGAGTTTCACCATTACTTCTCAATTTGCTACACTTCCCTTTTTGTCCTCTCATCCAAGTTTTGCCATTGTGCTTGCTGTTATAATACTCAAAAATACATTTGGAAATTAAAATAAATAAATTAAAACACAAATATTTATGAGACATTTTATAGGTTGCACACATGTTGTACTGACATAGTTTCATATTAATATGATAAACCTAAGAAAAATCACAGGTGGTATGTTTTATAATATGTGTAGGAAATAGCAGCACACTACATGCTCAAGACACAGAAGTACTTTGTACTTTATCTAAAAAGACAAGTAGGCAACAGAAACTAATTTATCTTTAAATCATTGCCAATTTTTCTCTTCTAACAAAATTCACATATTCTTGACTCCAAGCTGACAAAATCATTATTTTCTAAAATATATAATATGGCTAGACTGTGCTACGCACATTCTGAAAAAAACATAATGCAACTTGAAATTCTAAACCAAAGAAGTGGAAAATAGAGAATAAGAATATGCCGTTTTAAATAGTAAAGTAGTGAATTCTGCAAAACACAGTATTTTAAGGTCTGTTAATAATAAAGGAGAGTGTTTGCTTTATATAGAAAAAAAAATGACAGCCTTGTACTACTCTTTTTTTTTCTTAGTAACCTCCTAAGTCTAACTTAGCAAGCTAGCCTCTATTGTATTTTCCATTATTTTATCTTATTTTGTTTCTTTTTTTTGTTTTTTTGCATGTCTTATTTTCTAAATTCTGATTTTTTGTTTGATGGTAGTTTATCTGTGGATATGTTGGGAGTCATTGTTTAAGATGCTGTCCTCTTGTGAATAGTTTTAATCATTTCTACCAGTTCACTAGTAGCTTTATACAATCCTAGGACCGTATTAAATACATTTTTTGCTTGAGGCTTAGGGCCATTCCCTTTCCTGTATCGTCTGCTAAGTATATCATGTCAACTGCTCAATGTAGGAAAGTGGTGAATGTCCATATGGTTGAATAATGGCTTTCCTATTGGAATTATTTCCCCTGTATGTGATTTTAAGATAAAAAAAAATTAGGGACCATTTTTCCTTTGCCCTGCTGTACTTTGTGATGGCCTGGAATACTTCAGATGGAGAAAATATATGTTATGTGGTTTATATATTCCTGGTTACTTGGAATATTTTTCATTGGTAAAACAGGATGGATATCAAGGAGACTGATCATGTTCAATGTGGTCATGCAATTAATGTTTCAAATTGATTGATTGATAATGGTGAGATAAAGAACATTCTTAAAAATGGATTGAATTGAATAGTATGTCTTTTGGGTTTAAACAAGTAGAAATATAAGTATATAATGAAACAGCAATCTCACTGCATTAATTTAAAAAAGAACTGTGTTTTCTTACCGCATTAGATACATTTTTATAATCTTCCCATTTCCATAGTGAAAAAAAAAAAACTAGCTAATAGTGTTAACTGTAAAGAGCCATTTCCATGAGGCAGTTGATCAAATTTTTTCATCTTAATAGAATGTGGCAGTCTATGAGCCTTACAAAAAGCCTTTTTTAAATAAGAGCCATTTTACCTCTGGGCTTGTGGTGCAATCAGTATATGCTCCAACTTTTTCAGTACAGTCATTCACAATGATTTAATATAGAATTAGAACACAGCTTTAATGGAAATATTAATTTTCAATACAGATTATGTAATTAAATGAAACTAAATGAGAGTTAACTAACGAATTGCTGTTTGCTTCAAATTCTATAGGAAAAAAGACTTTTAAGTTTAAAAATAAGTTGTAATAAATGCTAACGTTGTAACTCTTAGAAGAAAAATGCAAATTACTGCAGGGTTTGTTTTTTATTTTTTCAATGACTACAGAATTGGAACCACACACACTTTTCACCTACCTTCTTGAGGCTTTAGGCTCAATTAAACTAAAAATGGGTGATGCCAAATATAATTGCTTAATTTTTACGTCCATGTATAATTTGTTAGAAATTTAAATCTCTCCACATTATAGATTTATTTACAATTGGCTAATTAAAAATTTGCTTAGTTAAGATTTTTTGACACCAAGGAGACTTCAGAGCCTTTTAAAATCACTATTCGTGAATATCTTCCCCTTGTAAATAACAACATAGAAGCATGTATCAAGAAAACCAGGTGATCCACAATCCAAGAAATAAAAGGTCCTTTTCATTTTGTAAGGCACAAAGTGGTTTTTGTACGCTATAGCACTCAAACTTCTTATTCTAATCCTTTTAAACTGACCCAAACAAGTAAATAGATACTAATTAATGAAGCTAAATTCAATATTTCTAGAGAAATATTTTTCAAATAAGTTGTCTTCTAATTTTTTCCACAGCACTTTTCCTTAATTCTGTTTATAGTTACACCACAATTTTATGTACGTGCGTAAAAAATAAATATACTGCATTAAAGGAATTTTCCTGATGTACACACTTCGATGTACAGGGATTTTAAGTTAATTTCCCTAATTAAGAATTTTGCACAGTAATATTAATGTTATGTGGGGATCAGTTGAGTAAACTTTGATTTTTTCTCCAGCAAGTTTTGTTAGAAAAATAGAGATAGTAAGATAATGTGACCATAAAATGACAGTTTCTCTCTCTCTCTAATTCATTCTGTCTTCCATCACCCTCTCTCCTCTATATCCACACAAAGATGTGCACAAGTGCACACATAAATACACAGATAACTGTCCACAAGTACACACGATGTACTGAAATTACATCTGATGAAGTTCTAATTAATTCTATATTTTCAAAAATATTTTCAACAAGCACATATGCATGTATTGCTTGCTTATATTTGTTTATAAAAATCATTAACATGGTCCTTTATTATGGATTAAAAATAAGCAGCTATTGTTTTATTTCTAGATAAGTTATACTGTGGAATTATCCATAGTAATGATTCCCATGGCTTTATTATAGAACCTAGCAATTATTTCCTTCTTTTGTAGGTTTTTTAAAAAGTCTACTGAAAAACTAATATTTAAATAATAACAGTAATGTAAAATTCAAATTATCCACATTTCTATCACCTAATAAAATCAGTATATTTATTTTTCCTTTTTTTTAAACATCTTTATTGGAGTATAATTGCTTTAAAATGGTGTGTTAGTTTTTGCTTTATAACAAAGTGAATCAGCTATACATATACATATATCCCCATATCTCCTCCTTCTTGCGTCTCCTTCCCACCCTGCCTATCCCACCCATCTAGGTGGTCAAAAAGGACGTTGATCTCCCTGTGCTATGCAGCTGCTTCACATTAGCTACCTATTTTACTTTTTAATATGTGTAAGTCTATGCCACTCTCTCACTTCGTCCCAGCTTACCCTTCCCCCTCCCTGTGTCCTCTAGTCCATTCTCTACATCTGCGTCTTTATTCCTGCCCTGCCCCTAGGTTCTTCAGAATTTTTTTTTTTTTTAAGATTCCATATATATGTGTTAGCATACAGTATTTGTTTTTCTCTTTCTGACTTACTTCACTCTGTATGACAGACTCTAGGTCTGAGGCTGATGCTAATGTTATGTACTTTACATTGTACACACATTAACTCACAATGTAATGTTATAGTTTTGCATTTAATGGTCAGCTTTTTACTAAATTAAGAAGAAAGTTTGCCTTTTATATTTACACAAAAAATTAAGATGTCAGTTGTTCTGTATTATTTTCTGTGGATACGAGTTTCCTTCTAATAGCATTATCTTTAGCATTTTTTAATTCTAGTACAATTTTGTTGTTGATGAGTTTTCTCATATTTAATTCATAAGAAATGGCTATTTTTACTCTTATTTCCAAAAAATATTTTCATTGGATATAGAATATTAAGTTGATAATTGTTTTCTTTCAGCTCTTTAACGTTGTCATTCTAATATCTTCTGGCATCCATTTTTTATCACATTTGTATTATTTTTATGTGTCTCTAAGTTTTGTTGTTTTTCTTGCAGCATTTATGGTTTTCTCTTTTTTACTTTTGATTTATAGCAGTTTAACTATGAGTTTTACTTTTCTTTGAATTTTTCCTGTATGCGGTTTGCTGCTCTTCTTGGATATGTAAGTGGATATTTTGGGCTTATTTGGAAAACTTTTAGACATTATTTCTTCAAATATATTTTTATGCCCAATTCCTTCTTCTTTCCTTCTGGAATTCGTATTGTACATATGCTAAAATACTTGATATTGTCTCATGTCTCTGAGGCTCTACCTTTTTTGATGTTGTTTTTGAGTCATTTTTTTCCTTTGCTCGTCAAAATGTATATTTTCTATTTATTCATCTTTAGTTTCACTGATCTTTTATTTTGCAGTCTCCATCTGCTATTAAAACAATCCAGGGAATTTTTTACTTCATATACTGTGTTTTTCAGCTCTAAAATTTCCATTTGAGTGCATTAATTCTTGCTTTTGTTTTCTAAATAGTATCCATTTCCCTACTGATATTCTCCATATTTTCACTCATTATGCATATTTATTCCCTTAGGCATAGAACATGTTTATTGTAGCTATTTTAAAGTCTTTCTCTGTTAACATCAATACCTGAATCATCTCCAAGTTTATTCTACTGATCACCTTTTTCACTGTTTTTGATAACAGGTCACACATATTTGTTCCGTTGCATGGCTAGTCCTTTGTTTATTGTAGGACAGACACTGTGCATGTATATTATAGAGACTGGACTATGCTGTTTTTCTTTAATGGGTATTGATAGTGGTTTAAACTAGGCTTGGTAGTCAATTAAACTACTGGAGAATTCTTTTGATCCTGTTAGCCTTCATTTTTTTTGTTTTTTAGGGCTGTTTTGTCTTGAACCCATAGTGTCACACTTACTTTAGGTTGTGGTCTTTACTCCTAACTTGTGTCCCTTTCTGGAGGTGCTCAAGAAATCTTATACTCAGACTGGCCCAAGTACTGCATGAATGCTGATATCTGTTCAGCTCTCAGCCCCATGGCAGCTATTTTCTGGATGGGTCTCTCAGTGACATGCCCTGAGCATGCTTAGCCCAGCCCTCAGCAGGGATACATGAGAAATCCCCAAGCAGAATTCTGGAGAGGACATCCAGCCCCACCCCTATCCCAAAATCTGGACAGCTTCCTCCTTGTAGATAAATTGCCCAACAAATATTAACATTTTAAGCAGTTGTAGACTCTGATCTCTGCCTCATCAGCTCATGATGTCACTATGGCCAGCTTAAGCTTGTCAACCCTTCCATTCTATGGTCAATAAAGTCCCTGTAAGCAGAGAGGTAGAGTTGCCAAAGGACCTTCCTCATGCATTTCCCTCTCTCAGTCATTACAGACCATCACTGGTTGTTGTCCATTGCCTGAGAAAAAAATGCCTCATACATTTTATCCACTATTAAACTTGCTTATCATGAGAGGGCAATTCTGGTGGTATTTATTCTGTTGTTTCCAACAGTAAATTTTAATCATATCCAAATTAATTTGTAAGTTAAGTATAATGTCAATACATTTTTAAATATGAAATTTATGAAGAAAAATATCAGCATTAACAAGAACATTATATAAAAGTAGAAGGATGATTACATGGTAAACTAATTGTAATCCAAATATAGTTCCCATAGGAATAGAAAAAAGAATACAATGATTTAAAAAAAAAAGCTTAGAAGTAGATAAAAATTTTAACAAAAATTTAATATTTAGTAAATTTCATATTTTGATTCAATACATAAAAGTGAATATGCTTTAAAATGGTACCATAATTAGCTCTGACTCTGGAAGAAAAAACTTTCATCAATTTACTGAGAAGGTTCAACTCACTGGGGAATAAATGTAAAATGATTTATTTCTTCCAAACACATTCTTCAACCGTATTCTAATGAATGTCCTTTTCCTATCTCCTAATGATAGTTTGGGGAAATTCCATAAAGTTATGGTTACTTTCTTGCATTAAGACTTAGTTTATAAAACAAACCAAATATAAAAAGACAAATTTTAGATATACTAGGAAGTTTTAAAAAGGACTGAGTAGGAGAAGATTTTGAGTAACTGTTATTATTGCCTGGCATGATGATGACATTGTGGATTTGGAGAAAATGTTCCTTTTTCTTCAGGTTAATACTGATTACTTATGGGTAAAATGATATGATATCTGGATTTTCTTTGAAATACTTTAGATAATATACGTAATATGGTGGGGTAGAAGTGGGTGTGGGCATATGAAAAGATGTTGATAATTACTGAAACTGGGTACAAAACATAAATTGGAGATAAATGTTCCCTATATTTCTACATGTTTGTTAAGCATCTATGTAATTGAGTTGTGTATCTATGTGCCTTAAGTGCTTAATTTTTTGTGTATTTGGAAAATTTCATCATAAAATGTTGGGTGCAGTCTTCTGGTTATAGTTCCAACACGCAGAGAGATTGGAAACTCTCCCTCCTAAACTTACAAGAAGAAAAGCTAAACAGACCAATTCAATGAACTTCCATGGACCCATCAGAGAACTGAGATCACAGGCCAAACTACCATCCAAAACTACCATGCTCATCTCAAGGTGAGTTTGGAGAGCAAAAAACTTGTAGGAAGTCTTCAATGGTAATTTTGACAAATTCCTGAAGGCTGAGTTTGGCCTAATACGGTAGTGAGAAACTCTTACTATTGCAGACGACAGCCATTCATAGGAGGATATCCACATTCTCACAGGCTCTACCTACAGGAATCATTGCAGATTCTAACGACAAAGACCCAAGAAAGATCCCACATGAGCTTTTGCATTGGTGGTGGGGGAGGAGTAACTGTTGTGAAACACACTCAGAACTTTCTTAATAACAGAGGCTTACTTTCAAGAGAAAAAGAGTTTATCACAGTTTTACATACCTTGAAACAAGGCATTTCTTGATTCCAGTCTCCTCTGGCCTTCTTCTTTCACTTGAGGTGTGTGTGTGTGTGTGTGTGTGTGTGTGTGTGTGTGTGTGTGTGTGTGTACCTAAGACACTTATGATGGTCTCAGCCTAGGGAACTGGCTCTCTGAAAAGCAGTAGTTTAATCGTAGGCTTTTAGACAGCTTCCCTCTCACATCTCCCCACACATTACCACACTCCATGTATGGATTATAGCTAAAGGAGCTGCAAGATGCAGCTATTAGAGAAAGAGTTCTTAGAGAAGTCCACCAGTAACAGGTGAGATCAAAACAAGGATATGAGAGAAATTTTAAACCTCTGACATTTACAACTACAGCAAACATTAAGTAGAGCCCAACCCCTACCCAAATTAATAAAACTTCACAGTAAAGGTCTGTTTATTCTATACAGCATGTCCGGCTTGCAACAAAACATTACAAGGTATACTAAAGGCAAAAAAACAAAAATCAAACAAATACAGTCTGAATAGATAAAGCATCAGAATTAGACTCAGATATCACATAGATGTTGTAATTATCAAATATGGAATTTAAAATAACTATGATTAGCATCTTAAGAACTGTAGTGGAAAAAGTACCCAACCTGTAAGAATGGATGAGTAATATAAGCAGAGCAATGAAAACTCTAAGAATAAAAATAAAATGTAAAAATCAAAAACACTGTAAAAGAAATAAAGAATGTTTTTGATGGGCATGATAATGGTTTAGATGTTGTTAAAGAAAGAATGAGCGAGCATGAAGATAATTTAATGAAACCTCACAAAAGTAAATGCAAAGAGTAAAGAATTAAAAACAAAAGAGATCAGACATGCAAAAAATGAATAATATTCTTGGATTTCAAAAGGTGTATCATATGTGTAACTGGAATAACATAAAGCATCTAAATTGGAAAAGAAGTAAAATTACATCTGTTTGCAGATGAGATGATCTTATGTGTAGAAAATTCTAAAGATTCCATCAAAAAAAGCTGTAGAACCAATAAATGAATGCAGCAAAGTAAAAAGATGCAAAGAAAACATGCAAAAATAAGTTGCATTTCTGTACATAAACAATGAACAATCTGAAAAACAAATTACAAACACAATTCCATTTATAATAACATCAAAAAGGGTAAAATACTTAGGAATTAACTTAATCAAGGAGATGAAAGAAAAAAATGGAAATATATCCCATGTTCATGGATTGGAAGATGGATAAAGAGCCCAGAAATAAACCCTTGCATATATGAGCAAGTACTTTTTGAAAATAGTGCCAATACTATTCAATAAGGAAAGGACTGTCTTTTCAACCAATAGTGCTGGGAAAACTACATCTCCACTTATAAAAGAATGAAGTTGGGCCCTTATCTAACACCATATTCAAAATTAATTCAAAATCTATGAAGTACCTAAATGTAAGACCTAAAACAATACAACTCTTAGAAGAAATCATAGAACAGAAGTTTCCTGACATTGGATTTGACAATGAGTTTTTGGACATGATACCAAAGGCATAAGTAACAAAAGAAAACAGTAGATAAACTGGACTTCATGAAAATTTTAAAAAATATTGTGCATCAAAAGACACTCTCCACAGTATACAATGGGAAGAATTATTTGGAAATCATACATCTGATAAGGGATTAATATACAGAAGAATATATAAAGAACTCCTAAAACTCAACAATAAATAAAACAAACAATCCAATTAAAAAATGAGCAAGATGCACCTCACACCCATTATAATGGTTAAAATAAAAAAGAGAAGAAAAGAACATGTTGGTGAGAATGTGAAGAAATTAGAAACTCTGTGTACTTTTGGTGGGAGTGTAAAATGGTACAGTCTTTGTGGAAAACAGTATGGTGGTTCTTCAAAAAATTAAAAATAGAATTATCATATAATCTAGCAATTTCACTTCTAAGTATATATCCAAAAGAATTGAAAGTATAGTCCTGAAAAGATATTTGTATTTTCATGTTTATAGTGACATTACTCACAATAACTAAAACATAAAAGCAATGCAAGTGTCTATTGACAAGTGAATAGATAAGCATAATGTGGTGTGTGTGTGTGTGTGTGTGTGTGTGTGTATGTAATAGAATATTATTAAGCCTTAAAAAGGAAGGAAATTCTGACATATATTACAGCACACTTGAAGTTTGAGGGCATTATTCTAAGTGAAATAATCAAATCACAAAAATACAACAATTGTATGATTCTACTTATGTGAGATACTCAGAACAGTCAAAATCAAGAAGACAGAAAGTATAATGGTGGTTTCCAGGGGCTTGTGGGGGGAGGAAAATGGGGAGTAACTGTTTAATGGGTATACAGTTTCAGCTTTACAAGATGAAAAGAGTTATGGGGATGGGTGGTGGTGATGGTCGCACAGTAAATGTGAATGTATTTAATACCACTAAACTGTACACTTTAAAAGGTGAAGGTGAAAAATGCTGTTTGTATTATACCACACACACACACAGACACACACACACAAAAGCAGAGTAATGACCCAATAAAATTTTTTGACTGAGGAAAAAAAAAGTAAAGGGAAGGAAAAAGATATGCCATGATAACAATAGTCAAAAGGTAGCTGGAGTAGCTATATTAATTTTAGAAACAGAGGACTTCAAGAAAAATAATCAGGGATAAATAGGGGGCATTACATAAAGGGAACAGTTTTCCAGGAAGACATAACAATCCTTATTGTGTATGTATCTTACAAGAGACAGTCAAACTGCATGAGGCAAACTGATAGAACTGCAGGGAGAAACAGGCAAACCCACTATATAATTAGATACTTCAACAACCGTCTTTCAGTAACTGATAGATCAAGCTGACAGAAAATCAGTAAGCATGTAGGTAACCTGAAAACTACTATCAATCATATTGATGTAATTTATAGAATACTACAACAAACAAAAGCAGAATACATCTTGTTTTCAAGCTTGCAGAGAAGGTTCAGAAAATAGGCACATTCGGGGCCATAAAATACACCCTAACATATTAAAATAATAGAAATCATATAAAGTATACTCTCAGAGCACAACAGACTTAAACTAGAAATTAGTAACAGAAACGTAGCTGAAAAACACCAAAATATTAGGAGATTAAACAACATACTTTTAAACAAAATTTGGGGCCCAGAAATAATCTCAAGAGAAATTTTAAAATATTTTGAACTAATGGTAAACTTTTTGACAGAACAATTTATAAAATTTTTCAAAATTTATGAGGTGCAGTGAAAGCAATGAGTGAATGCTTAGAGTAAATATTAAAGTATTGATACTAAACAGAAGAAAGATCTAAAATCAACAAGCAAGATTCCACTTTAGGGTATTAGAAAAAGGAGAGCAATTTTAGACTAAAGCAAGAAAAAAAGAATGAAATAATAATAATTAGAGCAGAAATCAATAAAATTGAAAATAGGAGACCAATAGAGAAAATCAATGTGATCAAAGCCAGTTATTTGAAAAGAACAGTGAAATTGATAAAACTCTAGCCAAGCAAATCAAGAAAAATGGAAAGAAGAAATAAATGTGAATATCAGAAATGAAAGAGAAGCCATCACTACTGATTCTAGACATTAAAAGGATAATAAAAGCATCATATGAATAATTCTCTGCCCACAAATTTGAAAACTTATATAAAATGAATAAATTCCTTGAAATATACAGATACCAAACTCACAGAAAGAGAAATATGTAATCTGAATAAGCCTATAGCAATCAGAAAATGTAATCAATAATTTAGACCTACCAAAAAGAAAGCATGAGGCCAAATGATGTCACTGCAAAATTCTACCAAATATTTAAGAAAGAAATGATACAAAATTCTACGATGTCCTCCAGAAATTAGAAGCACAAGGGGTCACTTTCTAACTCATACTATGAATCAGCATTACCCTAACAACAAAACATGATAAAGATAACACAAGAAAAAGCATAGTCCAATATCTCTCATGAATTTAAATGAAAAAATTCAAGAAATTACTAGCAAATTCAATGCAAAAATGTATAAAAAGAATTATATACCTCAACCAGATGAGATTTATTCCAGGCATGCAAGGTTGATCTAACATTCAAAAATAAATAAATGTAATCCATCATATTCAAGAAGTTAAAGAAAAACCATTATAGGACTATTATCAGCTAATACAGAAAAAAAATCTTATAAATCATTCTCATTTTTAATAAAAGCTAGTTTCATTTTTGTTTGTTTTTGTGATTAAAAACTCTTGTGAACTAGAAATAAAGAGAAACATTATCAACTTGAAAAGAACAAATATAAAAATTTACAGCTATCTTCATACATAACTGCAAGAAATTGGATGTCTTTTCTGAGATTAAAAACAGGGCAAGATGTCCCCTCTCACTGTTCCGTGTTAACATTAAATGGAAGTCCAAATGAGTATAATAAGATAATAAAATAAAATGGGGACAACATACAATTGCCTTTTTTAGCAAATGATTTGACAAAAAACCTGGAACTATCAAGATCATAGGACATAGGGTTATTATACAAAAGTCAATTGCTTTCCTATATACCCACAATTAACAATTAGGTTTTACAGTTAAGAACACAATATCATGTATATTAACACCAAAAACTGGGATACTGACATATTGATATAATAAAACATGTACAACTTCTATATGTGGAAATTACAAAACTGTGATAAATCTTTAAAAAGATTTCACTACTGAGTGAACACAGAACACACCTCACACAGGTCAGGATGGCCATCATTAAAAAGTCTACCATATAGCACAGGGAACTCTACTCAGTATTGTGTAATAACCTAAATGGGAAAAGAATAGATATATGTAGATATATAACTGACACTTTGCTGTACATCTGAAACTAACATTGTAAATCAACAATACTCCAATATAAAATAAAAATTAAGAAAAAAATTTTTAAGTCTATAAGTAATAAATGCCTGATAGGATGTGAAGAAAAGGGAACCCCTCTACACTGTTGGTGGGAATGTAAATTTGTGCATCCACTATGGAGAACAGTACAGAGGTTCCTTAAAAAACTAAAAATAGAAGGAGGAATAGGAGTTCTAAAAATTCTGAAATTTTTCTCAAGCATATGTATATATTTATTTCATATATAATATCATATATATATAATATTATATATATATTCTCTGCAGGAGACCCTCCAACATTAGCAGGTAGGTCTGGTTCAGTCTCCCATGGGGTCACTGCTCCTTCCCCTGGGTCCCGATGTGCACAGTGCTTTGTGTGAGCCCTCCAAGAGTGGAGTCTCTGTTTCCCCCAGTCCTGTCAAAGTCCTGCAATCAAATCCTGCTAGCCTTCAAAGTCTGATTCTCTAGGAATTCCTCCTCCCATTGCCAGACCCCCAGGTTGGGAAGCCTGACGTGGGGCTCAGAACCTTCACTCCAGTGGGTGGACATCTGTGGTATAATTGTTCTCCAGTTTGTGAGTCACCCACCCAGCAGTTATGGGATTTGATTTTATTGTGATTGCACCTCTCCTACCATCTCATTGCAGCTTCTCCTTTGTCTTTGGATGTGGGTTATTTTTTTGGTGAGTTCCAGTGTCTTCCTGTCAATGACTGTTCAGCAGTTTGTTGTGGGTCCTGTGCTCTCACAAGAGGAAGTGAGTGTACGTCCTTCTACTCCTCCATTTTCTAAGCTATCTCTAAAACAACTTTTAATAACAAATGTTACCAAGGATGAGGAACAATGAAAGTGTTCTTGATTATTCATGTCAGTAAAAAATTGATTCAACGGTTTTCAAAAGCTGTTTAGCAAAAGCTAAGGTGAGAATAAACATATTCCAGTAATTACCAGTAATTCTATTACTGGTAAAAATTTGTATGCAACTCTCATATATTTGTATAATGTAACATTTTAAAGAATATTTATTGCATTTATTGTAATATTTAAAAATTTAGAATTAATCTTTGTCCTCTAAAATGAAAATTGATGTTATATTAATATAATTAAATATCAAAATTAATTAACTAGGTCTACAGATATCAACATGGATAAAGTTCAAAAGCATAATGTGTGAAACATTTAAAAACATGTAAACCAATGTTACATACTTTTATGGAGAAGAGATAAATAAGAATAATGAACATTAAATGTAGAAAAGTAGGTACTTCTGAAATGGAAAAATGAGCATGAGATTAGGAAAATATAGAGGTCTTCAAGCTTTTAAAGTTATAATTTATTTGAAATATAAAAATGAATCTGAATCATATAGGGCAAAATATTAAGATCTGACAGCCAGAAGAAAAAAAAAAGGTGGATGTTTGTTATACTATTCTCTAATATTTGATGTATACTTAAAACATTTCTTAATAATTAAAATAGAAAAGGATTGGTAAGTGTGGAGAGATAATATAAATTTATATTTGACAGTTTTTATACTTGTTATGAATGAAAGATAAGCAAAGCCAAAGAAGATTTGGGAGAATGAGACAATAACTGAGAGGAGGAATACATGAGAGGAGGAAATTCAGAAGCAAGAGGTTATTTGGGGAAATAATGAATACAGTTTGCCAGGAAAAAATTTCAGTTACCAGATATCTATAGTTAGCAATATACATCAGGAGTTGAATATAGAGACCAATGGGACATGGAAATCAAGTTTTGTATGTTATCCATGTAGAAGTGATAACTGAAACTATGCAATTGGATGAGATTGGAAGAAGAGTAAATGGGAAGAAGCAAAAAGCCTTTGGAATTCTTCATCTGCACATGGCAACCCCAAATTGCCCGCAATATAAGACCAGAAAGACATAACTAAATAAGGCATTTTCAAATTGAATTAAAGGAATGTGACAACAGTGTATAGACTTTAAGGAGTATGAGAATCTTGGTTGAGGGGAAATAGAAAGAGGATTCAAGAATATTCAGAAGATTACATATTCTAAACATAGATTAACTTAATATACACAAAATGAAAATGATATAATTATAAATATGGGTTAAAACATTAGAGTAGGAGATTTTATCAATATCATTCAATAATTGATAAAACAAAACTCAGTAATGATACAGATAATTTGAAAAACACTTAAGAAACTTAATCATAGAAAAATAAAATGATACAATTCTCTCCAAAATAATTTTTTAGGCATTTTATAGGTTTTCCTTGAAAATAAACCTTGAGATTATTCTCAACTGTACTTGAAAGAGTTTGTCAGGAAGATCCTGCACATTACTGAAGAATATTAAATTCAGAGATATTCGAGAAAACTGTAATTGATTCTCATTATCTATTTCAGTGTTTTTTTTCAGCCAAGCAGGAATATTTCTGAAAATAAAGGAATATTTTCTGGGCTCCCTTGTAAATACAGTTGACCCTTGAACAACATGGTTTGAACTGCATGGGTCCACTTCTACATGGATTTTTCTTCAATTGTAAATTCTATTATACTACATAATCCATGGTTGGTTGAATTCCTGGGTAGCAAGGAACCTTGGATATGAACGACAAACTTTAAATTACAGGCTGAGTTTCAGCACTTTGAGGGTGAGCACTGCTAACCCCTGTGTTGTTCCATGGTCGACTATAAAAGTGAATTAAAATCTGTTAAATGGGACATAAGTGATATTGCTGTGTGCTGCCTGTAGTAACTGTCCTTAAAGCCAGAGAGTATTGCTTTTCTCCTTTTTTCCCCTCTTTTTTGTGGCTGGAATTTGGATTCAGTAGCTGGAACTGAACCATGAAGCAGAAACCAGGCACTGAGGATGCTAGAAGAACAAGGTGGTAAGACCATGGGTCCTGATGTTCCTGAAGCTGATCTACCACTCTTGGCCCATTCACTCTACTTTTATGTGTGAGAGATAAATCTATACTGTGTTTAATCCACATTAATTTTAAAATTTTGTTTTTATTTTACTCAGAGCTTAATTATATTCTATATAAGTGACTTATCTTACAAGAAATAGCTATTATAAAGCCATCATAATGAAGATAGCTTAGTGCTAAAGCAGGGATAAATTAATTTGCTAATGTATGTCACCAAAATCAAATAGGTCCTAAAGTAGACCTACAATAAAAATGGAAAATGTGTATATTTGAGTAGCCACATTGCTTATTAATGGGGAACAGATGTGTATTCAATAAATAGGTTAGGAACATAGCATTTCCAATATCACCATACTCTATTTTAAACAGTGCTGTCTATGTATTTAGAGACTGGGACATATAGCAGATGGAAGGGTTTCAAATTATTTACTGAACATCTTGAAGATATGAAGAAGAATTTTTAACTTGGAAAGCTCTAAGTTCAAAGACAGTAGCATTTCAGTCCTCTTACTTCATTGCCCTCTGTTAGTTACTTAGAGAAGCACACTTCTTTCATTTGAACATTACTTTCTAGAAGGTTGATTTGTCTATTCATACCCCATTAACACCCATTATATTTTGTGCAAAATATTAAGCTCAATAAATATTTGTAAAATAGTGTTTTATTATTTAACTATTGTAGTTCAGTGACTATTTGAGGGGATACGTTATTGTATCTTGTATATATAAGCGTTGTTACACTTGTGGATTTGATTAATGTGAATTTTTCTTGAGAAATTAATTATTTTTCTTCATTTGTGAGTCTGGAAGCCCAAGGGCTAGGCTCTGAATTTTAAGAAAGGCACGATGTAGTGAAGAATATCCTACAAGCCCTCACTGAGACAGCCTTCAAGCCCTTGCCTCACATTTCTGGATAAACATATTGATAACATACAAAGGGCCACACTGATTTCAAAATTCAATTCTCTTTTCAAAGAATAGTAAAGAAAAGATGATGGATGGATGTTGTATTCATCTAGAATCATTGCAGGAGTTTATGGGTAAAGAAGAGTATGAATCAAGTGCCAAACTTCTCAATGAATGAAGGGACTTTCTAAAACATTTGTAGACCTGTATATTTATACATAGTTGATGGAATTTAATATATACATTATAATTATGAATAACTGCAATGAAAAAGTGACCACAACTTATTAATTTTCATACATATTTAGAATATTTAAAACATTGGAAATTATGAAACATTTTATTAAAGGGGGAAATATATGATAGAATATAAAATGGTAGGTTCAAAGGATGAAAGTGTGAATAAAACTCTTCTTATTCTAATCATATATTAAGCTTATAGCTTAAAAATGTTATAAAAGATCTATAATTCCAAAAACTATAAGTATTTGTTAGGAAATTGTAGCTGAGATATAATATCTTGTGGCTGACTACCAGGTGTCACCTATATCTGTTCTCCCCATTCCACAGACATGGAATTTATCTGCTCATACATATATTACATCTTATGCCTTTTGTAGCTACGTATAGCCCTGGACTAAGTTCTGGTCAATCCTATGTCTGTTGAGCTTCAGTGATGATAGCCACTTCCAAGAAGACTTGACAAGATTTTGTCATGCATTCCTGTGGCCCTCTCTCCCTTCCCACTGTCTGAATGATGGCAAAAACTAGATCAGCATCTTTTGACCCAAACTTAGAAGCCAAATGTTGAGGGTAGCATAACTGCTTAACCAATCTTGGACCCTACCCATAAGGATTGGTTGGAACTAAATTTCCATATTGTTTTTTTAATAGATCTTTATTGGAGTATAATTGCTTCACAATACTGTGTTAGTTTCTGCTGTACATCAAAGTGAATCAGCCATATGTGTACATACGTCCCCATATCCCCTCCTTCTTGAGCCTCCCTCCCATCCTCCCTATCCCACCCCTCTAGGTCATCGCAAAGCACCGAGCTGATCTCCCCATATTATTTTATCCACAGTATTTTGTGGTCTCTTTCTCCTCTCTTGTTATCAGAAGTTATTGTATATCCAAATTAATGCATAACTCAAAGCCTATTGTTTATAACTATTTCCTGTAAGCTTAAGTTAACATGCCAATACTTCAGTCCTTAGTTATTGAAATTTATGCCTTCATTTAGATACAGAAACACAGTCCCTGAATCTTTTCATTCACTTACTTGAAACTTAAAACTGAAAGGTTGCTTTGTAATGTTCCTACCTGAAAATTTTCTGCTTGAGTAGCTAAAAGGCTGTAAAATCTCATCAGGATTCTTTAGGCTGACAATATAAACAGGATAGAAATCTCTAGTCAGCACAGATGAAGCTCTCACTATTAACATTACTATTTGTTTATATTGGATTACCCTTAAATTCTCTATTTCTGAAACTATTTTCCTCTTCTGTTAGCAGTTTCTGTAATTTGCTTGGAAACTGAGTAGTGTGTTATGTGTGAGAAAGCTACTCAATTAAGGGTAGAAGTAAAATTTCAGATTTCACAATCATTGCTGATATAGCTCTAATAACTATACCTAAAATCACTGATATACCTCAATGTAATTCAACAACTGGATTGTGGTTGATAATCCAAGGAATAAAAATGTTGAACAAAATTACTCTAGCCCCATATAATTACTAATATTTTAGTGAGGCTAAAGTCCTGTTAAATACTGGTTAGGAGCACATTATATATATATGGAAGTAGGCACACATTCTCAGTCACAAATATAAAGACACTCACATAAGTGTCTTAGGTCGGAGGAATTCCCATCAAGTATAATGTGTAAAAAAGCTCACTCTTTATATGTTGTACTTCTCATTTATACTTGCAAATATTATTAAATAACTTTTTCACACTAGAGTGTGAGTTCCCTGAAGGTAAGGACATTGTCTGGTTCCAAAATTCTCATTGTCCTAAATACAGGAAGTGATTAATAAAAATATCTGTTCTCTAACTAGTCATTATTCTCCATAGCAATTTGTTTCCTTTTATTTACAATCTCTGTGAGTACTGAAACTGAATATGTTCATCTTTTTGCATTGTCTACTAGGACAATCAGAATTGGCTGGATATATGAATCACCTCTGGCAAAGAATAGAATATCTTATTATTTGTATTTGGTACACTTTCTCCTTGCCTTTTAATTTCTACCTTATTGCCTCTGCTTTATTTCTTCACCACTATGCCTCTTTAATGCAATCATTTAATGCAAACACTCCCAATATTCTTTGTGGAATGAAGTACAGGTACATAGAAACATGAATAAAACAAATATACAAGCAGCAAATGATTTTAGTAAGTTCACCCTTGGTAGCATACAAATACAAAATGTCTTATTTCTCTTCAGTCACTGGTTTCAACTAAACTATATTCTGTTCCTTAAAGACATCTTTGGAATACCTCATTTCCTCTCAGTCATGGTTAGTGATTTAAAAAATCTATCCCAGGGCTTCCCTGATGGCACAATGGTTGAGAGTCTGCCTGCCGATGCAGGGGACACGGGTTCGTGCCCCGGTCCAGGAAGATCCCACATGCCGCGGAGCGGTTGGGCCCATGAGCCATAGCCGCGGGGCCTGTGCTCCGCAACGGGAGAGGCAACAGCAGTGAGAGGCCCGCGTACCACCAAAAAAAAAAAAAAAAAAAAATCTATCCCAGCACAATCTAATTCAAGATTTTCATTATCTATTTATCTTCCACATTCTCCCTTTTCCCACCCTCAGTACTGGCCTAGGCTTTGTCTGCGGTCCTTGGAGTGGAGAGGTGATAGAGCCTCATTGTTACTTTTTCTCTTTCCTCCCTCTTCTAGATCCCTTTCTCTTCTTGTGTTTTGGAGTCTGGGTGGAGGGAAGGAAGGGGAGGGGGCAAGCATCCTTAATTGGCCCTGCTGAAGTCCTTTTTTTGGCTATGCCCTGACAGTGCCCTCTGGTGTCAGGTGTGTGAGTTCTCCAGCAGGTCCAGCAGGAGTCCTGCCACATTTATGGTTTTAACTGAATGGAAGGTCGACTTAAATGCGATCTCTTACATTAGCCCGCAGCTCCTGCTCCTGGCAGCTTAGTGGCAATAAACTAAGTTGAGGTTGTCATAAGCTAGCTCAAGCTCAGTTGTCCACAGTACCATCTGTTAACTGAATACTCTTGTATTCTGGATGTATCACTGTAGGGGAGGAAAATTCTTTCCTCTACTCATCTTAAAGTTCAACTCTGGCTCCGTAACAAAAGACAGATTAATGAAAAGCATATAAATTTCAGTCTTAAGTTACAAGGAAGCCCTCTTAAGGAAATGAAGACCCAAAGAAGTGGCAAAATTTAAATGCTTTTAAAATAGGTTGAACAAAGAGAGGCAATTGTGGAAAAGTAACTAAAATGTATGGGGAGGCTAAAGGAAGGCAAGAATCATTTTCACAAGGTCTGTTTGTATAAAATTCTCTTAGTCTTAACATCCCTTCCCTGATAATAAGAATGTTTCTTTTCTCCTAGTATACGGAGGGCATATTTCATATGAGAGTTTTATCTCCTGTTTTCAGGAAGAAAAAAGGAGATGAGAACACTCTTCTTGCAGCTGCTGTCTTTCAAGTGCCTTTAGCTCAAAATGATTCTTGTACTGAAGTGGCATAGTTTGGAGTAGCATATTCTGCCACCTTTCGTCACATATCCCCACCACCAACTCAGATTTTTTTCTTGAATTCCTTTTTGTCTGCCTTGAATAGGGCTGGAGACAGAGCAACAACAGGCTACAAAAGCTTATGGGAAAATAATGTGGAAAACCCCAAATTCTATGAGAAACTATTTGTGAGGCCCCTTCTCTTAGTTTCAAGAAAGAGAGAAGAAAGTTACCAAGAACTCAGGTTGCCCAGCAGTTTTCTTCTCCATTAGCTTGTCACTTTCTTTTTCAGGGTTGACCTTAAATTACTGGAAAGTAAGTGATGCTATCAGGGCTTGTTCTACTACTCCTTAGTCATTTCTGCACAGGAATGCCAAGGCACCCTGATGGCTGTCTTTTGGATATGGAGGTAGGTAGTGACTTTTGTGATCAGCTTTGCAATTTCACTAAATATTTTGTATTTTATATTTCAATTTTATATACTTTATATTTGTTGAAATTCTGTAATTTAACATCCTGTTAAACTTTAAAGACATGCAAAATTAATATGGACTATATTGTATATGACCTAAAATGTAATCAAAGTCAGTGCTTAGGAAAGAAATTAAGTTAGAAATCATAAAGCTGACTTCCTGCTTAGATTTTTCAGATGAAACTTAAAATTGAATTAAAGAAAAAACTGAAAGGAGAAAAACAAACAAATGTCTCCCTTGACCCCACAGTTCTTCTCATCACTATTTCTTTACTCTCATTCACAGCTGTAATTCTATACAGGTTACTAATTATGCTGTCTTCAGTTTTTCCACATATAAATATTTCCATTTATTGATAATTTTTATAAAATGTAAAAGAGTCTAAAGAGACTAACATTAGAGTCCATTAGGTCATTTTAAATATGAAAGTAACAAAACTTTGCAACTAAAGTTGAAGTACACTTTGAACCATACACACTGACCCATTCAAAACTACTCTGTTAATACTAAAGTTACCATAATCCTAAATTCGTTGTGCATCCATCCTGTTTTTTTTTTTACAATTTACATAGAATATATATATATATATATATATATATAAAATTGTATTATAGTTTGGGGTGTTTTTAATTGGATTATAGATATCTGAATTCCATAACTGTCCTTCTCTTGGGAGTATATTTTGGCATAAATATTTTGGCATATATAAGTTAGGCAACAATAGACAACTGATACACCACATATTAATATTTATTTCAAATCATTATTAATCTGCTCCAACTGTTGTAAGTTTCCCAACCAAAACTGTTTATTAATAAATCTGGTCTAAGCAAGTATATGGTATAATCCTTGACTGGAAACAGGTTTGTAATAATCACTAAGAATGACATTACTGGCATCCTGAAAAAAAAATAATGGGATTATTAGGAGTGGATATTACTCTGGTTATGTAGGCAATTTTCTTAGAGATACTAAATCATTAAGGTATTTGTATTTGGGGCTTCCCTGGTGGTGCAGTGGCTAAGAATCTGCCTGCCAATGCAGGGGACCCGGGTTCGAGCCCTGGTCCAGGAAGATCCCACATGCCGCAGAGCAACTAAGCCCATGCACCACAACTACTGAGCCTGCGCCCTAGAGCCTGTGCTCTGCAACAAGAGAAGCCACTGTGATGAGAAGCCTGTGCACCGCAACGATGAGTAGCCCCAGCTGGCTGCAACTAGAGAAAGCCCTCGCGCAGCAATTTAGACCCAACGCAGCCAAAAATAAATAAAATTATAAAGAAATAAAAGGTAAAAAAAAAAGATATTTGTATTTACTTTATTTACTTTGAAATAATTATTTAAAGATGTAGATAAAGCAAATACAGAAAAAATTATAATTGTTAAATTTGGATGTTATGCAGCATTATACCATTTTATATACTTTTACTGTTTGAATTTTTCCTTAATATTTTTTAAAATGTGCTGTCCCTCCCTCTTTCTATTGAAAATGATATTCACTGCTAATAAATCCTGAGACACAGACTAGTTTCTGTATTTTCAAACTGAAACATACTCATAAGGTGGCTCCATCCAAACTCAAATACAAATGGCTTATCATGAAATGCCAAGAACTAAGAGTGAATAAAATAACACATTTAACTTCCTTTTGTCTCTGATAGTAAAATATCTTTATCTTAAATTTCAATTCCTTGTATTCAAATGGAAGATTAAATCATATACATCAACTTCTGTTGCTTCCGTAGGTCTAATTTATTATGTTGTTCCCTTCCCCTATTCCAAATAAATGATGTTCGTGGTCCAATCAGAGCTAATGGACCTTATTCTCAGTGCTTTCAAATCATCAAATACCTATACAGATCTTCGTATACACTGGATTTGGGTTAAAAAATACAATGTGATAGGGATAATATTTATCTCATATGCTTACACTAAGCATGAAATGTGATATGCGTTGAAAGTTTAGCCTAGTGTTTGGAATATAAATGAACACTAACAAAGTAAAGTTGTTATTTTCATGGTTAATTCTATAGAATTACTATGTGATCATTTGATTCATTTAAACAAATATTAATTGAATAATGACTATGTGCAGGTATTACTCAATATTCTGTTGCAAAATTTTGTAGTAATAGAAAGCTATGTCCTTAATATAGTTTCATAAATATCTATATATTAAACAGGATGTAGTAAGTTTAGAATAATGTGCCAATAAAGTATCATGAGGTTGTATTTGAGAAAAGACATTCCCAGAGCTCCATTCTGAACAGACTGCTTCTTTACCTAACTTTCTTCACCTCTTGGCTAAAGTGCCTCTGTCTTAGAATATGTATTTTATTTGGTCATTCATTGACCATGTCTTAGTCATCTTTGATTCCCTAAAGCGTTGCATACAGAGCACAGGTGTTTCAAACCCAGGTGAGGAAGACAAGACTTTCTAAGTCCAGGTAACTATTTATTTTCTTGTCTATAGAACAAAATGGTTACACTAGGTGATTGTTAAGATGCTCCCGTGATCTAAGATTCTATTATATCTAAGAAATTGGAAAAAGCTGTAGTAAATGGAATAATCTTTAAGAGCAAAGATGTGAAACTTGCCTCTACTCACTGATATATGGGTCACATTTATAGAGTCCCTTATGCCTTACCAATAAGATGAAGATAGACCCCAGAATGTTTCTGTCTTTGTTTTTGTTTCTTTGTTTCGTTTTCAGGTTTAAATGACTTAAGTATTTGTGAAAGCAATTTGTAAACTATGTGATGTCAAGCCGATATTAAATCACATTAGTGTTGTTATAATGATATCTAGGAAAAGAGTAAAAGTAGACAGGAAATTGTGGGTATTATAGAGAAACCATGAGCTTGGCCAAGCCAACAAGCGTTATGCTTCTTTCCCAAGCGTAACTCTGGGAAAGAAAGCCTGAAATGTGTTACCTGTTATAGAAGGCCTTGAATCCCAGGGTATAGAATTTTATGTAAGTGTGTAAAGGTTAATATTTTTTGGTTTGGTTTAGGGTAGATATAATCAGAGCTGAGGATAAAAATTATTAAGATGACAGTCATACACTTAGCAGGGCTGATTGGGAAAAGGAAAAAAAGAAAACTATAAGGGGGGGGACCTTGAAGATGGCGGAAGAGTAAGACGCGGAGATCACCTTCCTCCCCACAGATACACCAGAAATACATCTACACGTGGAACAGCTCCTACAGAACACCTACTGAACGCTGGCAGAAGGCCTCAGACCTCCCAAAAGGCAAGAAACTCCCCACGTACCTGGGTAGGGCAAAAGAAAAAAAAAAAAAAAACAGAGACAAAAGAATAGGGACGGCACCTGCACCAGTGGGAGGGAGCTGTGAAGGAGGAAAAGTTTCCACACACTAGGAAGCCCCTTCGCGGGCGGAGACTGCGGGGGGCGGAGGGGGGAGCTTCGGAGCCGCGGAGGAGTGCACAGCCACAGGGGTGCGGAGGGCAAAGCGGGGAGATTCCCGCACTGAGGATCGGTGCCGACCGGCACTCACCAGCCCGAGAGGCTTGTCTGCTCACCCGCCGGGGCAGGCAGGGCTGCGAGCTGAGGCCGGAGCGCAGGGAGAGGACTGGGGAAGGCGGCTTGAACATAGCCTGAAGGGGTTAGTGCACCACGGCTAGCTGGGAGGGAGTCCGGGGGGGGGAAGTCTGCACCTGCCGAAGAGGCAAGAGACTTTTTCTTACCTCTTTGTTTCCTGGTGCGTGAGGAGAGAGGTTTAAGAACGCTGCTTAAAGGAGCTCCAGAGACGGGCGCGAGCCGCGGCTAAAAGCGCGAACCCCAGAGACGGGCGCGAGCCGCGGCTAAAAGCGCGGACCCCAGAGACGGGCGCGAGCCGCGGCTGAAAGCGCGGACCCCAGAGACGGGCGGGAGACGATAAGGCTGCTGCTGCCGCCACCGAGGGGCCTGTGTGCGAGCACAGGTCACTCTCCACACCCCTCTTCCGCGGAGCCTGTGCAGCCCGCCACTGCCAGGTTCCCGGGATCCAGGGACAACTTCCCCGGGAGAACGCACAGCGGACATCAGGTTGGTGCAACGTCACGCTGTCCTCTGCCGCCGCAGGCCCGCCCCGCACTCCGTGCCCCTCCCTCCCCGCCGGCCTGAGTGCGCCAGAGCCCCCGAATCAGCGGCTCTTTTAACCCCGCCCTGTCTGAGCAAAAAACAGACGCCCTCCAGCGACCTACATGCAGTGGCAGGGCCAAATCCAAAGCTGAGCCCCTGGAAGCTGTGAGAACAAAGAAGAGAAAGGGAAATCTCTCCCAGCAGCCTCAGAAGCAGCGGATTAAAGCTCCACAATCAACTTGATATACCCTGCATCTGTGGAATACCTGAATAGACAGCCAATCATCGCAAATTAAGGAAGTGGACTTTTGGAGCAAGATCTATGATTTTTTTCCCTTTTCCTCTTTTTGTGAATGTGTATGTGTATGCTTCTGTGTGAGATCTTGTCTGTATAGTCTTGCTTCCACCATTTGTCCTAGGGTTCTATCCGTCCATGGTTTTTTTTAAAAATTTTTTTTCTTAATAATCAATTTTAATTTTAATAACGTTATTATACTTTACCTTCGTTCTTTCTTTCTTTCTTTCTTTCTTTCCTTCCTTCCTTCCCTCATTTAGACAACGAATCATCCCAAATTCAGGAGGTGGTCTCTGACAGCAAGATTTATGATTTTTCCCCCTTTACCTCTTTTAGTGAGGGTGTATGTGTATGCTTCTGTGTAAGATTTTGTCTGTATAGCTTTGCTTCCAACATTTGTCCTAAGGTTCTATCCGTCCCTTTTTTTTTTTTCTAAATAAGAATTTTTTAATTCAATAATTTTATTATACTTTAATTTTTACTGTATCTTCTTTCTTTCTGTCTTTTTTCCTTCTTTCCCTCCTTCCTTCCTTCCTCCCTCCCTCCCTCCCTCCTTTCTTTCCTTCTTTCCTTCTTTGCTTCTTTCTTTCTTCCTTCCTTCCTTCCCTCCTTTCCTTCTTTCTTTTCTCATACTTCTACTAATTCCCTCTACTTTTTCTCCCTTTTATTCTGAGCCACGTGGATGAAAAGCTCTTGGTGCTCCAGCCAGGAGTCAGGGCTCTGCCTCTGAGGTAGGAGAGCCAACTTCAGGACACTGGTCAACAAGAGACCTCCCAGCTCCACATACTATCAAACGGCGAAAATCTCCCAGAGACCTCCATCTTAACACCAGCACCCAGCTTCACTCAACGACCAGCAAGCCACAGTGCTGGACAACCTATGCCAAACAACTAGCAAGACAGGAACACAACCCCACCCATTAGCAGAGAGGCTGCCTAAAATAATAATAAGGCCACAGACACCCCAAACCCACCACCAGACGTGAACCTGCCCACTAGAGAGACAAGATCCAGCCTCATCCACCACAACACAGGCACTAGTCCCCTCCACCAGGAAACCTACACAACCCACTGAACCAACCTTAGCCACTGGGGACAGACATCAAAAACAGCAGGAACTACGAACCTGCAGCCTGCAAAAAGGAGACCCCAAACACAGTAAGATAAGCAAAATGAGAAGACAGAAAAACACACAGCAGATAAAGGAGCAAGATAAAAATGCACCAGACCTAACAAATGAAGAGGAAATAGGCAGCTTACCTGAAAAAGAATTCAGAATAATGATAGTAAGGATGATCCGAAATCTTGGAGATAGAATGGACAATAGAATGGACAAAATGCAAGAATCAGTTAACAAGGACCTAGAAGAACTAAAGATGAAACAAGCAACGATGAACAACACAATAAATGAAATTAAAAGTACTCTAGATGGGATCAATAGCAGAATAACTGAGGCAGAAGAACGGATAAGTGACCTGGAAGATAAAATAGTGGAAATAACTACTGCAGAGCAGAATAAAGAAAAAAGAATGAAAAGAATGGAGGACAGTCTCAGAGACCTCTGGGACAACATTAAACGCACCAACATTCGAATTATAGGGGTTCCAGAAGAAGAAGAGAAAAAGAAAGGGACTGAGAAGATATTTGAAGAGATTATAGTTGAAAACTTCCCTAATATGGGAAAGGAAATAGTTAATCAAGTCCAGGAAGCACAGAGAGTCCCATACAGGATAAATACAAGGAGAAATACGCCAAGACACATATTAATCGAACTGTCAAACATTAAATACAAAGAAAGCATATTAAAAGCAGCAAGGGAAAAACAACAAATAACACATAAGGGAATCCCCATAAGGTTAACAGCTAATCTCTCAGCAGAAACCCTACAAGCCAGAAGGGAGTGGCAGGACATACTGAAAGTGATGAAGGAGAAAAACCTGCAGCCAAGACTACTCTACCCAGCAAGGATCTCATTCAGATTTGATGGAGAAATTAAAACCTTTACAGACAAGCAAAAGCTGAGAGAGTTCAGCACCACCAAACCAGCTTTAGAACAAATGCTAAAGGATCTTCTCTAGGCAAGAAACACAAGAGAAGGAAAAGACCTATAATAACGAACCCAAAACAATTTAGAAAATGGGAATAGGAACATACATATCGATAATTACCTTAAATGTAAATGGACCAAATGCTCCCACCAAAAGACACAGATTAGCTGAATGGATACAAAAACAAGACCCATATATATGCTGTCTACAAGAGACCCACTTCAGACCTAGAGACACATACAGACTGAAAGTAAGGGGATGGAAAAAGATATTCCATGCAAATGGAAACCAAAAGAAAGCTGGAGTAGCAATTCTCATATCAGACAAAATAGACTTTAAAATAAGGACTATTAAAAGAGACAAAGAAGGACACTACATAATGATCAAGGGATCGATCCAAGAAGAAGATATAACAATTGTAAATATTTATGCACCCAACATAGGAGCACCTCAATACATAAGGCAAATACTAACAGCCATAAAAGGGGAAATTGACAGTAACACATTCATAGTAGGGGACTTAAACACTCCACTTTCACCCATGGACAGATCATCCAAAATGAAAATAAATAAGGAAACACAAGCTTTAAATGATACATTAAACAAGATGAACTTAATTGATATTTATAGGACACTCCATCCAAAAACAACAGAATACACATTTTTCTCAAGTGCTCATGGAACATTCTCCAGGATAGATCATATCTTGGGTCACAAATCAAGTCTTGGTAAATTTAAGAAAATTGAAATTGTATCAAGTATCTTTTCTGACCACAATGCCATGAGACTAGATATCAATTACAGGAAAAGATCTGTAAAAAATACAAACACATGGAGGCTAAACAATACACTACTTAATAATGAAGTGATCACTGAAGAAATCAAAGAGGAAATCAAAAAATACCTAGAAACAAATGACAATGGAGACATAACGACCCAAAACTTGTGGGATGCAGCAAAAGCAGTTCTAAGGGGGAAGTTTATAGCAATACAAGCCCACCTTAAGAAGCAGGAAACATGTAGAATAAACAACCTAAACTTGCACCTCAAGCAATTAGAGAAAGAAGAACAAAAAAACCCCAAAGCTAGCAGAAGGAAAGAAATCATAAAAATCAGATCAGAAATAAATGAAAAAGAAATGAAGGAAACAATAGCAAAGATCAATAAAACTAAAAGCTGGTTCTTTGAGAAGATAAACAAAATAGATAAACCACTAGCCAGACTCATCAAGAAAAAAAGGGAGAAGACTCAAATCAATAGAATTAGAAATGAAAAAGGAGAGGTAACAACTGACACTGCAGAAATAAAAGAGATCATGAGAGATTACTACAAGCAACTCTATGCCAATAAAATGGACAATCTGGAAGAAATGGACAAATTCTTAGAAATGCACAACCTGCCAAGACTGAATCAGGAAGAAATAGAAAATATGAACAGAACAATCACAAGCACTGAAATTGAAACTGTGATTAAAAATCTTCCAACAAAGAAAAGCCCAGGACCAGATGGCTTCACAGGCGAATTCTATCAAACATTTAGAGAAGAGCTAACACCTATCCTTCTCAAACTCTTCCAAAATATAGCAGAGGGAGGAACACTCCCAAACTCCTTCTACTCCACCATCACCTTGATACCAAAACCAGACAAGGATGCCACAAAGAAAGAAAACTACAGGCCAATATCACTGATGAACATAGATGCAAAAATCCTCAACAAAATACTAGCAAACAGAATCCAACAGCACATTAAAAGGATCATACACCATGATCAAGTGGGGTTTATTCCAGGAATGCAAGGATTCTTCAATATACGCAAATCTATCAATGTGATAAACCATATTAACAAACTGAAGAAGAAAAACCATATGATCATCTCAATAGATGCAGAGAAAGCTTTTGACAAAATTCAACACCCATTTATGATAAAAACCCTGCAGAAAGTAGGCATAGAGGGAACTTTCCTCAACATAATAAAGGCCATATATGACAAGCCCACAGCAAACATCATCCTCAATGGTGAAAAACTGAAAGCATTTCCACTAAGATCAGGAACAAGACAAGGTTGCCCACTCTCACCACTCTTATTCAACATAGTTTTGGAAGTTTTAGGCACAGCAATCAGAGAAGAAAAGGAAATAAAAGGAATCCAAATCGGAAAAGAAGAAGTAAAGCTGTCACTGTTTGCAGATGACATGATCCTATACATAGAGAACCCTAAAGATGCTACCAGAAAACTACTAGAGCTAATCAATGAATTTGGTAAAGTGGCAGGATACAAAATTAATGCACAGAAATCTCTGGCATTCCTATACACTAATGATGAAAAATCTGAAAGTGAAATCAAGAAAACACTCCCATTTACCATTGCAACAAAAAGAATAAAATATCTAGGAATAAACCTACCTAAGGAGACAAAAGACCTGTATGCAGAAAATTATAAGTCACTGATGAAAGAAATTAAAGATGATACAAATAGATGGAGAGATATACCATGTTCTTGGATTGGAAGAATCAACATTGTGAAAATGACTCTACTACCCAAAGCAATCTATAGATTCAATGCAATCCCTATCAAACTACCACTGGCATTTTTCACAGAACTAGAACAAAAAATTTTGCAATTTGTATGGAAACACAAAAGACCCCGAATAGCCAAAGCAATCTTGAGAACGAAAAAAGGAACTGGAGGAATCAGGCTTCCTGACTTCAGACTATACTACAAAGCTACAGTTATCAAGACGGTATGGTACTGGCACAAAAACAGATAGATCAATGGAACAGGATAGAAAGCCCAGAGATAAACCCATGCACATATGGACACCTTATCTTTGATAAAGGTGGCAGGAATGTACAGTGGAGAAAGGACAGCCTCTTCAATAAGTGGTGCTGGGAAAACTGGACAGATACATGTAAAAGTATGAGATTAGATCACTCCCTAACACCATACACAAAAATAAGCTCAAAATGGATTAAAGACCTAAATATAAGGCCAGAAACTATCAAACTCTTAGAGGAAAACATAGGCAGGACACTCTATGACATAAATCACAGCAAGATCCTTTCTGACCCACCTCCTAGAGTAATGGAAATAAAAACAAAAATAAACAAATGGGACCTAATGAAACTTCAAAGCTTTTGCACAGCAAAGGAAACCATAAACAAGACCAAAAGACAACCCTCAGAATGGGAGAAAATATTTGCAAATGAAGTAACCGACAAAGGATTAATCTCCAAAATTTACAAGCAGCTCATGCAGCTCAATAACAAAAAAACAAACAACCCAATCCAAAAATGGGCAGAAGACCTAAATAGACATTTCTCCAAAGAAGATATACAGACTGCCAACAAACACATGAAAGAATGCTCAACATCATTAATCATTAGAGAAATGCAAATCAAAACTACAATGAGATATCATCTCACACCAGTCAGAATGGCCATCATCAAAAAATCTAGAAACAATAAATGCTGGAGAGGGTGTGGAGAAAAGGGAACACTCTTGCACTGCTGGTGGGAATGTGAATTGGTTCAGCCACTATGGAGAACAGTATGGAGGTTCCTTAAAAAGCTACAAATAGAACTACCATATGACCCAGAAATCCCACTACTGGGCATATACCCTGAGAAAACCGAAATTCAAAAAGAGTCATGTACCAAAATGTTCATTGCAGCTCTATTTACAATAGCCCGGAGATGGAAACAACCTAAGTGCCCATCATCAGATGAATGGATAAAGAAGATGTGGCACATATATACAATGGAATATTACTCAGCCATAAAAAGAAACGAAATTGAGCTATTTGTAATGAGGTGGATAGACCTAGAGTCTGTCATACAGAGTGAAGTAAGTCAGAAAGAAAAAGACAAATACCGTATGCTAACACATATATATGGAATTTAAGAAAAAAAATATGTCATGAAGAACCTAGGGGTAAGGCAGGAATAAAGACGCAGATCTCCTAGAGAACGGACTTGAGGTTATGGGGAGGGGGAAGGGTGAGCTGTGACAGGGCGAGAGAGAGTGATGGACATATACACACTAACAAACGTAGTAAGGTAGATAGCTAGTTGGAAGCAGCCGCATGGCACAGGGATATTGGCTTGGTGCTTTGTGACAGCCTGGAGGGGTGGGATAGGGAGGGTGGGAGGGAGGGAGATGCAAGAGGGAAGAGATATGGGAATATATGTATATGTATAACTGATTCACTTTGTTATAAAGCAGAAACTAACACACCATTGTAAAACAATTATACCCCAATAAAGATGTTAAAAAAAAAAAAAGAAAAAAAAAAAGAAAACTATAAGGACCTCTGGAGAAACAGAAATGTTCAGCAAGCACATGCATGTAGAAAAAATAAAAACTGAACTAAAATTTTAAAACTAGATAGGATTGAAAATTATTTTTACAATCTGACAATGAAAAATATCCTGGCCATTTTACAATCTGATAATGGAGTGAATGTAAGATTTACCAAAAGTTATGAATTATTATAATTTTATTGAACCTACATAAATGGATTGTTAATTTTATATAATTAGAAAGGTATAATCATGGAAAATTAATTAATGGATTTCACTCTACTGATAGCATTCTCTAAACAAAGAAGCAAAACAGCTAGTATGCATAAATGAGCATTCGAAGTTCCAAGCCACAGTGACAAAATATAAATTCTACTGGTTTCTGAAAACTCATTAACTTGTATTTGATATTCTTCTATTTGTTTACTGAGGAACTGGACATCCCGCAGCATACTTAAAACTATGCTTTCTATTACTCAGCAAAGATCCAACAAAATCAGGCTTAGCCATTTCTAGAAAACAAAGTCACTTAAAAATAATTGTGAAATTGAAGAGGAGAACCGTCTTACTATTCACAGGATGCAAATTAGCACTTGTAGTAATTTAACTGGTTAACCAGGAAAAATTGTTTGGAATATTCTCATAAAATCCTATTATTTTTAAATATCCTTGCCTTGAGCAAATGTTATCTTTGAAAATATGCTTTTAAGTCACAAGATATTTCCATCACACAATTTTATGCCAAAGCTTTTTGGTGACTTTTTTAAAAACCTGTTTCTTGTCTCCCTCATTGAACAGTTTATATTCAGGTTATTCACTGTTTATATTGTCTTGCAGTTTTTCTTATTTTAGGCCTTTTTTTTTCCTGAGCTGCCCCAAAACACTGATGAAGATACTTAACTTTTCATCTATATCCACTGTAATTCAAAATAAATAAAATTAGATTCCAAACATTGCTTCTGAAATGCTATTTAAGAATTTTTTCATAAAGCTATAAATTAGTATTTATTCTTCACTGTTTGGTGACTCACATTGATTTCTTAATATACAACTTGTAGGTTAATAAAAAAAATTATACCTGAAAATGTTTTCAATATATCTTAAGTCAGTTTATGATATGGTTTAATTTTTAATAGATAATCATAATCTATGCAATTCAAGATTATTCAGAGCCACTTCCTTTTGGAAATTCAATCTTTGTCAATAACTGCTCAATCAATATTCTCCTGCCTTCCATGAATTTTATCTTCTTCCCAGGTGATATTTGGACTTAGGAGGCCTAAATAATACCAAAGATTTGGGGATATGTAGTGTTATTTTTGCTCACTGGCTTTTACTGACCCTATTAGATCTCATCTTTTTCTACTTGCCCCCTCTTCACTCAACTCTACCCACATTGGCCTCCATGCTCTTCTTTGTATCCTCTTAGCATACCCCTCCTCCTCCAGGGCCTTTGCATTTACTGTTTTCATGTTTCTTCCGCCAGATAACAAGTGACTTACTCTCGCACTGCCCGTAGGTTTCTCCTCAATTGTCATTTTATTAGTGAGGCTTTCCCCAAACAGGTTATAGGATACAAGAGCAAATGCTCCCTCCCCCAGCACCCTTACATCACAATTTATTTTATTCCATACCACTTACCAAGATCTGGTGTTTTATCTAGTTACTTATCTGTCTATGGGTCAGCCTTCCCCCAAGGATGTAAGCTCCATGAAGACAGAAAACTTTAGTCCTGTTCTTTACTATATGCTTAGCACCTAGAAGAGTTTCTGGCACATAGTACGTGCTCAATAAACACTTGTTGAACAAAAATGACTGAACAAGGAAGAAATTATAAATGAAAAGGATCTGACATGACTTTTGTTTCCACTACATCTGCTGTTTATATCCACAGACGTTGCCTCTTTATTTCCTCTTCCATAACATTTGCTCTCCACTTGGCTTCTGTGTCTTTCAGTTGTTCTGGACTGAATCATATGTGTTACCATTGTGCTCTAGGGAGGCAAAAATTTTTCAATGCCAATTTCCAGGTCCATGCTGCATCAGGGCTTCTGTAATTTTTGATAGATAATCACAATCTATGCAATTAAAGATTATTCAGAGCCACTTCCTTTTGGAAATTCAATCTTGGTCAATAACTGCTCAATCTGTAAGAGTTTTGCTCTCTTTTCAGGATAAATCTTGGGAAATTTACTCCTCTTCTCTGAGGTCTCCCCTGAAGAATCTTCTGCTTACCTCACAAATCTCTCACATATAATCCCTCTGTACATCATCATCTAGATTCTCTTATATTTTGCCATCCTTTTTAAAACTCTTGGTCAGAAAGAATTCATATCTTATCTCTTAGTAGGGAGAAAATATAGGTTGTCAGCAAATATTCTTTTCAATTCTCTGCTCTGAATTATGTGGATCTCTCCCTCTCTATTCAAAGCTCTGTGCTTCAGACCTTGCTTCCAGTCTATTTCTGTGACCTTGAGTTTCATGAGATATCCTCTGTGTCATTATAATACAATAATACTATTTATTATTTATACTTATCAGTATAATGAATAATTAGTATAATGAATACTATTTATCAATTTATTAATAAAACAATATAATAAAATAAAAACCATATGTATCTCCTCCCAGAGATTTTTGTCACTTGCAGCCTAGAGTACTAGACACTATGGAAGTGTAAGTTATTAAGAGATAATGTCTTCTAACAACATTAAACTTAAAAATCATTTAAGCAAATTATGAGTGCTTCTGCATGGCTTACCACATGACTGCAGGTTTAAAAAGCAACTACCATATTTAAAAAACAACCTCCAAGGTCGATTGTCTAATTCTTAATTACAACTTTAATGCATGTGTAATCTTGGGCATACTATTTGTGCTTTGATATATTCATCTGTAAACTGGGATTTTTTTATGGTATCTACTTCTTAAAGCTTGTTCAAAGACTGAGATATATGTGTAACAATCTTAGCATGGTACCTGGCACATTATAAGTGTACTATAGATGTCAGTTATTACTAACTGCTGAATATATATATAATATTATATATATGATATTATATATGAAATAAATATATACATATGCTTGAGAAAAATTTCAGAATTTTTAGAACTCCTATTCCTCCTTCTGTTGGAGCACTCACCACTGGGGTAATCCTTAGGGGGACACTGAGCCTGAGCCACATTTTTCTTGGTCTTTTTGCCCCTCAACATAAACAGGCACACAGTAATACACATCCAAAGTCAATTTAATAAGCAGGAATTGGGCTTCCGTGGTGGTGCAGTGGTTGAGAGTCCGCCTGCCGATGCAGGGAACACGGGTTCGTGCCCTGGTCCGGGAGGATCCCACATGCCGCGAAGCGGCTGGGCCCGTGAGCCATGGCCGCTGAGCCTGCGCGTCCGGAGCCTGTGCTCCGCAACGGGAGAGGCCACAACAGTGAGAGGCCCACGTACCGCCAAAAAAAAAAAAAAAAAGCAGGAATTATAAGAGGTACATTTAAAATCAAATTTCTGACACATACGTAATTAAAATCAAAGGTTAAAAGCTAACTATCTGTATAAAGGCTCGTGATGCTCTCTTAGCTCCAAAATTTAGATCGATCATCTGCCCCCCTACCCTCACCCCTGCCCCAAATGCACTGCTTCTTCAAAGACTGGGGCCTAAACTGATCATCTGATTGCACTGTAGCCTCTGAAAGTCTCAGCATTATTATATTTTGATAAAAATATTGTACTTAAGTTAGCTTGTAAAAATGTATAAAACACCATGATGAAAATCTGTAAAATCTCCTACGCCTTATATCCTAGACAATAATTACACCTCATGATCAGCACATTGGAGGGAAAGGCAGAGGATAGGGACAAGTTTGACTATGTCTTTTTATGGTTGGGGCCTAGCGGGCAGTAGTGAATTTACTGCATCCAGACCATTCTTCAGTTATCTTGAGGTACAAATACAAATATGTTAACTACTACAGAAAGTCTTACAAAAAAAAAAAAAAGCATTTTTGTCTATGTATTGTGGGCATTGTTCCCACTGAAGATTATTAAAAGAAAGTCTAAGTTGCAATATCTTTTTAAACTGGCCCCACGTAAACATCAGAAAAGAGTGGCAAGGTATCAGTAAGAAACAAGTCTCAGCAAATGGCACTCCAGAAATCCTCCTAAAATCTCTAGCTTGAACTTCAATGAAATCAAACAGTTAATGGCAGTGCCATCACTGCCTCCTCTGAGCCAAACAGACCTATTTCAGAACTGCGACAGATGTGTGTATACCGGGAGGAGAGGGATGGCATCTGTGCTGTGCAGCACTGTATATTTTCCTTTGAAAACCTGAGTGTGGTCTGATTCTGACTCTGTTATGTTTTTGTGTTATGGCGCTCTGTCGACACTAGAGCACAATATTTGGAAAGCTATTGTTTCCACAGCTTGCGCTGATTTATGCTTCATTCTGTTCAGAGGCCTTTGTAGTAGCTCAAACCTGAATGTCATGTGTAGCAATGTACTACAGGATTGTTTCTCACTCCTTTAAGCCACATGCTATTAGATGATCTAAGATTGTTTTGTTAACTGGACTTGGATTATCATTTACAAAAGAAGTTTCAAGAGATTCAAATAAATGAAGGGAATTCCATCTAAAGCTGTAGGTATGAATGCATCTAATCTTCTCTAGCCTGGCAAAATAATAAAAGAATTGTGAAAGAGTGTAAAACTTCTCTTAACATGTTCTTTGGGGCAGGGTTTAATGAAATACATGATTTCAAAACTATTTTTACCCTAAAAATAAATTAACTTTCTAAAAATAAATTAACTTCCTATAATGTTAGTCAATTTTCTTTCCTTCTTAGAGATGGTTACAAAAAAAATTACGCGCAAATTTTTTTAGAAGCAAAGATAACACATTTTCTACACTTAAAAACATTACTTTGAAGCTAACAGGGAGGCAAGGAACCATCTAGACAAAGTCCTCAATTTCCAAAGGCTCATATTTTACAGAATTTACCAGTGTAAAAATCACACCCTCTCAATAATCTCTAATGAATTCAGGCAGTAAAATCAGTCATTTTACTGCTGTGATTGGCTCTGCGTAAAGATTATTTCTATGAACCAAGACAGTCAATCCATAATTATCAATGCCATCTTTGTAAAAGGTGCTTTTCTGACCAAGCCCTACAGTCCTGCTTAGGGGATTCTGCGTGCATAAATCCAGAGAATCGCTTTTCTCTTCAGCTAAATCACCAGCTTTCAATTTTAGCTTTCCAAATATTTCTCTTATATGGCTGGCTATTTTATTTAATACCAGAATCTTGTATTGCCTTATGATCATACATTTTTCTTTATGCATGAGGCATATAGCAGGTGATTAATAAAAATGTGTTGATTGAACAAAATCAGGTGCATACATGGTCAGTGAACTAAAATGAAATGTTACATGGTAGGTGATTTGTTGTGATCTCATGATATACCCAATGACAGTAGTTGAAATAATTTCCTGTGCCTAAGATGGAGCTGCTTTTGCCTGGGTACTATGTCAACAAACCAAAATTAGATAACTTGTGTGTCCCTGTAAATGCTCTGCTTGACCAGAAACACGGTATATCCAGTCAACCAATCCCCAAATGCCAGGCCAACTCAGGGCCTTCTCACCCCAAAGTTGACTATGTGGCAACAGCCACTTAAGATATTTTCTATTTTTCTCTTCCTTGTTCTTTACTTCTAAGAGCTTGCTGCCTTCTGCCCCATTTGCAGTTCTCCTAAAGGAGACCATCCTTTTCTTTAATCATTTTTAATATAGTATTACACTCCAAATACTATACTCAAAACAAACTGCTTCCAATTTGATTTTATTGAGCTGGGCTGAATACCTTTCATGAAAATATCAATAGTAGGATAGTCTGGATGGTTCTGAGGGAGAGTCATAGGAGAACTATTCATTAATAACCTGCATACAGTCAACATGTGTATTTTATTCCATGTTCTAACTTAAAATTATCAAGATATTGTAAATTCAGCTTTGTTTTTATACAGTAACTTAACATGTTAACATTTTAATTCACTAAGTTTTTTAAAAAGTTAATTTATTGTCAGTGTATTAATGAGTTAGTATATGTGAAATAATAATGCAAAAATAATCACTACTAAATATTTACAAGTATGCTAAAAATATTAAAATCCCTAAAATTAAAAGTTTAAAATGGTATGTCTCAATTTTCACATTTGATCAATATTCACATCTTAAAGGTTTTTTTAAGTATCTATACCATATATTGAATACCAGAAAACATTAATTATTGAATATGTTCCATGCCTTTGTTCCTCCTTCCTACACAAGGTCAGGAAGAAAATCCTGGCTTGTGTATTAAAATGGCCAATCAAAAGCCTGGGGGAGGGCTTCCCTGGTGGCACAGTGGTTGAGAGTCCGTCTGCCGATGCAGGGGACACGGGTTCGTGCCCCGGTCAGGGAAGATCACACATGCCGTGGAGCGGCTGGGCCCGTGAGCCATGGCCACAGAGCCTGCGCGTCCGGAGCCTGTGCTCCAACGGGAGAGGCCACAACAGTGAGAGGCCCGCGTACAGCCAAAAAAAAAAAAAAAAAAAAAAAAAGTCTGGGGAATATGAACATGGAGATTTATTGAACTAAACCAGTGGAAAGCAGCAGCCATAGTACATCAGTCTTACAACAACAATTAAAACATAATGTTTATAAATCCTTACAAGCCTTACAAATAAATGTGTTAAAACATTCCCACCATAAAAGGCAGTTAAGTCTTTTATGAAATGCAATCTTCTGTAAATGAGAGATCAGCAACAATAAAACAAGTTTAAAGTTGCCTTTACTTTATAATCCATTGGTTCTAATCTAATCTTAATGCCTTCCACCTGCTCCACAAACTGGGCGAAGCTTCTGCCTGTATTTGAGAACAATGAAACTTAATTTTTATGTTTTCTTCTTTGTAAGTTTTTAAGTCTAGTCTCCTGATAAATAAATGAATCTCCCTGTGCTGCACTTTCTTTGACTAATGAAAGCTTTTAATTTATATGAAATGTTTGGTTCATTTAAAAAGAAACAAAGTGGTTTAATTATGAGCATTGTTTTTAAATTTCCCTCTCAATATTTTCAATAGTTTGAGCTTTTGTAAAATAAATATGTATCATGATTAAAAGTCAACCCAAACTGCTCTAAAAAGTAAAGTCTGTTAAAAAGTCATCCCAACTTTACATTGAAACTCAAAATTTAAATTTTAACTGAAAGTATTAAAAAAAACTAATACAATATTGAATTCTGCCCACAATAAACACTTCTGTATAACTCAAGAGAAGGGAGTTTACTTTCTGCTCTGACAATGATTAAACTCTCAGGGTCTGAACCATGACTGGCTAACCCATGATCCAAGGAGGAAGATGAGAGATAGCTGGAGCTATCTACTATACCTGTAGATTGCTCTATTTCTTTGTCATTTTTTTGTGCCATGCATTTGAAACTCTATAATTATTGCACGCAAGTATTGGATTGCCACATCTTTTTGATAAATTGATCCCTTTTCTGTTATTAAATGTCTCTCATTACTCATTACATCTTGTTATAAAGTTTGCTTTTTTAGCTTTTAATATAGAATACTTCAGCTACCTTATGATTAGTATTTGCATGGTATATATTTTCATGTTTTAACTTTTAACCTTTTTGCGTCTTTATAATTTATGCGGATTTCTTGTAGACAGCACATAGTTGCATTTTTATCCAATCTGGCAAAGTGTCTTTTAATTGGAGTGTTTGGGTTATTTGCATTTAATGTAATTATTGACATGGTTGCTTTAAATTTATGATCTATGTGTTTACTATTTTTCTAATCATTTCTGTTGTCGTTCTGTATTTCCTCTGGCATTTCTTCTGAATGTACAGGTAATTTTAAGTCTCTCTTCTCAGACTCACTGGAAGTGGAATATCTTCCCATCCTTTGTGAGCTCTGGGAACCATTTATCCTGCAGCTCTCAGTCATTTTTGCCCATTCATGCAATTTCACCCTACATAAGTGTAACTTCATTTTCAGCAATAGATTCAAAGAGAATGCATATGCAGATCTTTGGAGATCTTTCTCTGAAGAGTTTCCTCCTCTCTGGTGTTCTGTCCCATAAATTCTAGGTACCTCTGCTGTCCTGAAATTGAATTTCTGTCTAATTCAGAAAGACCACTGTGTTCTGCTTCAATAACTATACTTGCATCAGAGTCTAGAAAATATCTTTAAGCAGGAAGGCAGGTGATTAGAGACCTTATCTTGTTTGTTTCCTACTCTTGGGGATCACAGTCCTGTGCTACCTGTTTTGTGGTATCTGAAAAAAATTGTTGTGTATATTTTGTATAGTTTTCTAGCTACCTAGTTTTAATACTTTACCATGGCTAGTAGAGGGAGTTCTCATTAACCATTCTGCAACAAGAACCTATGTAATGCATGTTACTAATAATTTTAAGATAATGATTACGCAAAGGAAAAATAGTACTGAAAAAATGAAGTAACAACTGAATAAGTTTTCAAAAGAACATTAACATAAGCAAAATTAGCCTATTATAAGTCAAGATGCTGGTTATCTTATGCAGTTAGTGGCTAGAAGGAAGCATGAGTGGATTTACTACGGTGCTGGTAATCTCTTCTTTTATCTGTGTGCTGATTACATGAGTACATTCATTTTGTGCAAAAGTCACTGAGTTGCACACTTTGAATATGTGAATTATATATACATGTGTACACATGCATATGTGTATATTACACATGCATATGTGTATATTACACTATACAAATGACTAGAGAAAAAGTAAATTTAAAGGCCTTGCAGTGTATATGGAAAGAAATGGAAAAGAGATACACCACTAGTAAGTATATAACATTAAATGCCTGAAAGTATTTTGAGAAAAGTAACACTAAATTTCAGTTACTGAAATAATATATTAATAGAAAATTCAAATAGACACTGGAACTCATTAAGGGCTAAGGAAATGAATCAAGAGGACAGTGAGTTGCTATGACAAACTGTAAAATAGTCTACACACTTCAGTAAACTTTAAAAAGCATGTTGGAAGCACCTAAATAGAAATATTAATGGAGTAAGAACAGAGAGCAAGGACAATCTAAGGCATCTAAAATTAATCAGTTTATTGTGCAGGTGACATTTCTAGTCAGTAAAGGATGACTATACACGAAAAAAAGAGTGACAGTGACCTGAAACATACACAGAATATTCTCAGATATGTAAGTTTTTAATTATTATTCCCCTTCCAGTATGTAATTAGTTTTATTACTAGTGTGTGTGTGGGAGAAGAGTTTATTTCCAAGTTTACAGGCCCACTGAATTGAAGCCATGGCTCTTTTTATTCTATTGCAATATTTACTTCCATATTTTCATCTAGAGAAATTCTTTATACAATAGAAATATTTATCCTTTGGTTACAAAATATGTTGTTACTAATTTTTAGGGTTTTTTTTAATTGTACATATCAAGTTTAAGTGTGTAGGTATAGATATGTATGGTATTATATTTCAATATTTTGTATTCATCAATATTTTCACTCATAGTATCATTATTTTTTATCTCAATCATGCATCTGTGATCTAAATTTTATTCTTTTATGCTTTTATTTCTTAATACCTACATTTAACATTTTAAGCAATCTGGCATTTAGCTTGCTAATATAAGATGTGAAGTAATGATATAACCTTTTTTTCTTTTTTTCAGGATGCTTTTCATACTAAATGGGTTACAGTTTGAGGTAGTTTCCTAAAATGTAGAGGCCACCAGCAATATTACAGCCTAGCACCTTTTCTTTAGAAGGTAGTTAACATGTGCAGGTTCTGTGGAATTTCTACACAAAGATTCCTGGAAGTAAAATCATTGCTATTTTTTTTTCTTATTTTGATTGTTTAAACCATGGCATTTTCCTTATCCTTCAAACGTTTTTGGAGTTTCTTCCAATGATCTCCCTGCTACATCACAGTGACTCTCCTCCATAAAAGAGGGAAAGTACCAGTCAGTGACCTCCTCTAACTTCTAACCTACTATTTTCTTACTTTAATAGGGGTTCTTTAAAATTTCAGGCTTCTGTGTAACATCTTCCCTTCTTGTCAGCAATATTAAATGCTATTTTTTTTGTTTCCTCCTCTTTTATATTTTTCCATCTTTAGTGATTGCTGTTTCCTGGGTACCTGGATACACCACTAATGGAGTCCAATTGAGGTAATATTTTAGATTTATTTAATTACACCACGTCATCACAGCAGTATAGAAAGCAAATATAATTTTCATCTGCTATTGTAGTGTATTACTGAATTACAAACATATCCAGTAATTATTTCATTAGCTATTAAATAATTAGACAACTTTCTTTAACTTTGCATTTTGTAAATTTTCAGCTTATGGAGGAGTTGCAAGAATGGTTCAGACAGCCCCCATGGACCATTCATCCAGCTTCTCCTAATGTTAACATTTCACATAACCATTCTGTATTTATCAAAACTAAGAGAGTAACATTGGTACAATACTACTAACTAAACTACAAACTTTATTTGGTTTTCACTGGTTTTTCCACTGATGTTCTTTTTCTGTTTTAGGATCCAATCAAGGAGTCCACATTGCACTGTAATCAAAGCACAGTTCTCAATTCTGTGAAGTCTCTTATATCTTTGTCTTTCATGACCTTTCTTTCTTTCTTTTTTTATACTTTACTTAATCTAATTGTAACTAGGGATTTTGACTTATCAGCTCATTTTGCATATCTGTACATAAAAATAAACTGAATTTTTCTCAGGGTGAGAGCTAAGCATTAAATTTAAGTTTCTGGCCACACCTCATGGCATGTGGGACCCTAGTTCCCCGACCAGGGATCAAACCCACCTCTCCTGCATTGGAAGGCAGAGTCTTAACCACTGGACCACCGGGGAAGTCCTTAAGAATTAAATTTAAAACTCACACATTTTGACAGGATGCCATGCTTCCTTATTTTATTTTGACCATTGTTACTATGTAAGCAGTCTTTCTTTCCCCCACCCTTTTTTGCCTTTCCATTCCTTGTACTCAATTTCAGTAGCTTTAATTAGCTTAGGATTTTTGTATGGTTTTAATAGTATTATTGTATCTGGTGTTTTTATTGTATGTAGCTTCAAACACATCTAAAAGTAGGTAAGTTGTAAATAAGTAGTTAATAGAAAAATTGGCCAGTACTGTAAGAGCTAGAGAATAAGAAGTTGGGAAAGGTTAAAAGGAATAAAGGATATCTCTCAAAGCCTATCTATTTCTAGCCTCCCCAGAAAAGCTAGGTAGCTGGGTTTCTGTTACAAACAGCTCTAGTTCGTTGGTTTACGTATAAAGACACTATATTCACAACAAGTAAGTAGATGGTTTTTATTTTTTTAATTCATTGTTCCACAGAACATATTCACTGATATAACCATACTTAAAATATATTTCTCTCTTATTCAAAAGGTATAAATATAAAACTATCTCATCTGCATTTAAAAGGTGATCTTTTTATCAAATTAGGAAAAAATCTTGTACATTTTAATACATATATTTATGATTGCAGCTTTTAGATCATTTGCATTACTTTCTTCCTTCTATATTTAATATGAAACTACAGTCTGTAAATTGTATTGAAATAATAGAACATATACAAGCACGTGTTAATATTCAGACAGTCTTGCAAAGTAAATGTCAACGATATATTGTAAAAGTCAACGATATATCATGAGATGTGAATTAATCAGTTGAAATTGAGTTGTTATAGGGCAGATACTAACTAACTGTGGACTGCTAGATGGTGTCAAATAAAATATTTAAACAGTTCTAAAAATTCTTTAAAATCAAAAGTAAAGCTTGTGTTTGAATATGTGAAATCTTTGAAAGGATTTCTGAACTGTCTGCCCCAAGAATTAAAGGATTAAGAATACTTAAAAAGCATTTCTTGGAACTTCCCTGGTGGCGCAGTGGTCATGAATCCGCCTGCCAAGGCAGGGTACACGGGTTCGATCCCTGGTCTGGGAAGATCCCACATGCCGCAGAGCAACTAAGCCCGTGCGCCACAACTACTGAGTCTGAGCTCTAGAGCCTGCATGCCCCAACTACTGAGCCCACGCGCCGCACCTACTGAAGCCTGAGCACTCTAGGGCCTGCGTGCCACAACTACTGAGCCTGTGTGCTGCAACTACTGAAGCCTGTGCACCTAGAGCTAGAGCCCACGCTCTGCAACAAGAGAAGCCACTGCAATGAGAAGCCCATGTACCACAACGAAGAGTAGCCCCTGCTCACCACAACTAGAGAAAAAAAAGCCCACATGCAGCAATGAAGACTCAATGCAGCCAAAAAACAAAGAATACTTTAAAATCATTTCTTAAAATATAAAAATAAAAGTAGAGAATACTAATAAGATAAATCAGAAACTGGCACAGCAATTACACTCTTCTTGCCAGCCTGCAGTGTTTTCACTGAATTATTATAAACAGAATAGTCTATTCATCCATGTTTAAAATAAGAAATACTATGCCTTAAAAATTAAGAAAGGTATCACAACAGTCTGCTACTTTTAACAATGTCCATACGTAAAAACAAACAAACAGTGCAATGTATGAGAATTACTATGCCAGGATTACTTTAAGTGTCTACATTTTCATAAAATTATTCATGGGCTTTCAAAAACTAGTGCCTATTTAGTCCAATTCCAGTTACTCCAATTAAGACCAGAAGGGTTAATGAAAACACAAGTTTACAAAGTATAACAGAAAGATCAGAACTCTATTTTAACTATAATTGTCATAATGTCTTTCCACTATGTCAGGTTTTACTTAGTGTTTGCCATGAAACACAGAAATATGCATATAGGTTATTTCTATTATTAGTTTGAAGTATGAAATGCAAGTTAAGTACATGGGCCCTAACATATACAGTCTGGGTTCAATCCTATTTGTTCCAATTTAGCTGTGTGATCTTAAGTAAATTAACCTAAATCTTCCTAATTTTCTCACCTGAGAAATGGGCATGACCATGGTACTTACCTCATTGCTCAGTTTTGGTGATTAAATTATAAAATATGTGTAATGTCCTTAGCATGCTTCATAAAACAATTTAAACATACAATACATAATATGGTAGTAAAAATAATGTAAATGAAAATAAAGTCACCAAAATTTTTTTTAGCAAATAAATCTTTACATTGATCTTGAGAAAAATTTAAATGAAATAGAAATAATGGCAAATAGATTAAACTGTCAAAATCACATAAACTGGCTCAATAGTAGTAGCAAATTTGACATGTTGCAAGTGTATCGTATTCGAGGTAGAGTATATGTAACCTCACTCAATACAAAAAGCAAAGCTTAATTGGCATTCAATACATAAATAAACAATTTTACAATGAACTAATTGATAGGTATATTAAGGTTCTCCAGAGAAACAAAACCACTGCAATGTGTTGTGTGTGTGTATGTATGTGTATGTGAAATAGAGAGAGACAGAGAGAGAGAAAGAGAAAGAGATTTTAAGGAATTAGCTCATTCAATTGTCTGGGCTAGTCCCAAATCTTCAGGGTAGGCCATCAGGCTAGAGACCCAGGGAAGAGTTGGTGTTACAGCTTGAGTCAAAAGACAGTCTGTAAGCAGTGTTCCCTCTTCCTTGGGGACCTTAAAGTGTTTTCTATTAAGCCTTTCAACTGACTGGATGAGGCCCACCCATATTATGGAGGGCTATCAGCTTTAAAGTCTACTGATTTAAATTTTAATCTCATCTAAAAAAAAAATCTTTACAGAAATATACAGACAAAATACCTGGGTACTGTGATGTACTCAAATTAACATACAGAATAAGTCATCACAATAGGTCAACCCAAAATTGCTCTTTAGCAATACTCATTCATTTCTGAAGCTAGAAAACTGATCACCTTCTCCTTCTCCTCTTGCCTTTATGAATACATAACCCCCTTGCCTCCTTCCTTCCCCTTCACCCATTATATCCAAGAAATAAGTAAGTTCCCTTGGCTGTAAACTCTCCCACAAAGATTGCCCGAAAAATATTTTCATCAAATAAATTTGAGTTTATTAAACTTACTTCAGCAAGGAAGAATGCCACCTTGAGTCTCAATAGTCTCAGAAGAGTCAAGTTATTTAGCAGTTATTTAAGAGTCAAGGTATTTACAGAGTTGGGGTCTAGGTTGAAGGTGAAAGTAATTATTGGTCTACAGAATTACTTTCCTGGTAAAGAATTTTCTGGAATAAATCGTTAAGTAATGTTGACACAAGTGGTCTGGATTTTCAGTTCAGTTATGTCTCCTTTACATTCTCTTTCTTTTCTGCCCCTAGTCATCATCTACATTTCTTCTTCCTCTCCCCTGGATGCTTAAAAATGCTTATGTAGGGACTTCTAACCTCCCATTCAAACCTACTTCTACAATATTTTCTCCAATTTTTTTGAAGAAAAGTAAAAAATGCCAAACTTATCCTGCAATTCTCACAGTAAATTCATTGACTGTCTCTAGTCTCCAAGTCACCAGAAATAAAAATCCAAACTCATGACAATAGTCCTCATTGTTTGACCTGGTTTATTTCTTCAATATCTTCCCCAGCCAAACATCTACATATAATCTTCGCCCTAGCCATGACAAACTTACAATTTCCCCAAACTCCATGTTAATTTCAGGGAGATTTACTTTTGGGATCCCACTACTTTTCCCCAAAATAATGACTTTTTCCCACCTGAATAACTACTAAACCTTTAAAGCCTACTATAAGCATCTCCTCCTCCTATGAAACATTTTTTTGATTAACCCCCATCAGTTAATTTCAGACAGATTTGCCTTTGGGATCTTGCTAGTTTTCTCTGTAATAATGCCTTATAGTTTTCCCTATAATAATGCCTTTTTTTTTCCCCACCTGAATAACTACTAATCCTTTAAAAGCCTACTATAAGTATCTCTTCCTCTATTAAACATTTTTTTGATTAACCCTATCAGAGTTGATCAATCCATTGTTTGCTTTACTATTGCATCTAGGGCATAGGTCTTTTAGCTGTTACATGTAATTATTTATGTTCAACATATTTATTTTATTCTATTTAGACTGACAGCATCCTGAAGTACACAGCTCTGTATTTCTCTTTCTGTCCTCAGTCTAGCATGTATTTGGCAAAGAGTAGGCACAAAATATTTGTTGAATAAATTATCAAAGGGATCTTTATAAAAACAAATTTAATAGAGTGAATTCTTTTACTGGTAGAAGGTCTCTAAAACACATTTATCAGTAACAAGATAACGCAGATATATGTGAGTACATCTGTATTTTGGGGATGAAAGTGATCAAATCTATCCATTATATTCACTCTTCAAGGTCTATACTTTTATCATATCATATTCATATTTCCATTTTATATTGGAAGATAAACTAGAAAACAATTGTTTCAATATGTTATATAACACATTATTCTGTCCAAAAGAAGAAAAATCTTCCCAGAAGTAGGGGAAGTTCGAGACTTTCCTTTAAAGAAAATCTAGATTACAAAGCATACTAATGAAGCCTGATATAAATTCAGATATTTTGATAACCTATCATATGCTAGAGTTCTAATTGTATGTTTCATATAATCTTAAGGGTCAACTTGAATTTATAAACAATTGATTAGTCTATATCATTGAGTGTTTACTATTTGTCAGGACTGCAGCTCTGTGCTTTGCAAGATGTATCTATCAACAAAACATCTAAAAAGCTTCCTCAAAAGTAATCTTTAGATATATTTACTGTGTCTGTGTCTATGTGTCTGTGTGTGTATGTGCATTGATGTTGGGTGTAGACAAAGAGTACAGCTGATCTTTGAAGAACTTGGGGGTTAGCATCGCCAACCCCAAACACAGTGAAAAATCCACATACAAGTCTGCAGTCAGCTTTCTATATCCATGGCTCTGCATCCACGAATTCAACCAGCTGCAGATTGTACGGTACTGTAGTGTGGATTTATTTAAACAGATCAGCTTACAAGTGAAACTGTACATTTCAAACTATGCTGTTCAAGTGTAAACTGTATATTGTGAAAGAGTTAGAAACATGCAATAAAGGAAAGAATGACCTGAGGAAATTAAGTCTAGTTATAATCCTTTTAACTTATAAAATTTTAATTGAGTTATAATTCATATACATAATTAAATTAGTTTCAGGTGTACAAAATAGTGATTTGATGTTTTTATAAATTAGTAAGTAATCACCATATATATATATGGTATGTTATATATAATGTATACAGACACAATGCAATATTACTCAGCCATAAAAAATAACGAAATATTGCCACTTGCAGCAACATGGATGGGCCTAGAGAATACTATCCTTGGTGAAATAAGTCAGACAGAAAAAGACAAATATTATATCACTTATATGTGGAATCTAAAAGATGATACAAATAAACGTATATACAAAACAGAGACAGATTCACAGACATAGAAAACAAACTTTTGGTTAAGAAAGAGGAGAGGGAGAGGAGGAGCAACAGATTAGGGGTATGGTATTAACACATGCAAACTACTATATATAAAACAGATGAGCAACAAGGACTTACTGTATAACCAGGGAATTATACCCATTACCTTGTAATAACCAATAATGAAATATAATCTGCAAAAATACCGAATCACTATTTTGTACACCTGAAACTAACACAATATCATAAATCAACTACATTTCAATGTTTAAAAATGATGAGAGATTTAAATTTAAAAGAAAAAAAATTATCACAGTAAGATCAGTTACCATCAGTCATCATACAAAGTTGTTACAGTATTACTGACCTTATTCCCTATAGGTACATTATATCCCGTGATCTATTTATTTTGTAGCTGGAAATGTGTACCTCTTAATCCCTTCATCTATTTTGACCAACACTCCATCCACCTCCACTCTGGCAAACACCAGTTTTTTCTCTGTATCTGAGTCTCTTTTAGCTTTGTTTTATTTTCTTTGTTTTCTTTTTTAGATTCCATATAAGAGACACCATATGGTATTTGTTTTCTCTCTCTCTCTTCACCTTCTGGGACCCCAATAGTGCATATGTTGTTATGCTTGATGTTGTCCCAGAAGTCCCTTAAACTTGCCTCATTTTTTAAAAATCATTTCTTCTTCTTGCTCTTCTGATTGATTTTCACTAACTTCCAGATCACTGATGCATCCTTCTATTTGCTGTTGATGTCCTTGTAGTGTATTTTTAAGTTATTTTATTCTTCACTTCTGATTGGTTCTTTCTTATACTTTTTAAGTCTTTGTTGAAGTTCTCACTGAGCCCCTCCATTCCTCTCTGGAGTTTAGTAATCATCCTTATGACCATTTATTTGAACACTTCATCAGGTGAATTACTTATCTTTCATTAGGGCTTTTTTCAGGGTTTTTTGTTCTTTTGTTTGAAAACTATTTCTCCGTCTCCTCATTTTGTTTGACTGAGGGCTCCCATAGAGGGCTCTGAGGGCTCCCATAGAGGGCTCCAGCAGTGCCCTGTCCAACTGGCAGAAACTCTAGGGTTTGTAAATGGATTTCCTTCTTGTATAGTCTAGGTTCCCTTTAAACTGCTGGGGGTTTTGTTTTGTTTGGGATTTTTTAAATTTTTTTTTTCTGTGTCCCAGGGCAGGTAGTCTGCACTCTAGCCCCTCAGCTATATGCCTCCCTACTGCAGGTCACTGCATTGAGGTGGGGTTTCCATGGATACCATGTCTCCATCTTTTCTACCTGTTTCTATGTGTCCTTCTATATGCAATAGCTGTTCAATCAGCTCTCGAGTCTCCTTCAGGAGGAATTGTTCCATACATAGGTGTAGATTCAGTGTGTCCATGGGAGGAGATGAACTCAGGGTCTTCCTACACTCCATCTTAGACCCCTCTCTAATCATTTTTAAACACTAGGGATTTCTTATATATGTGACAGCCTTGAACTTTTTTCACTGCCATCTCACATTTTAAGAGATACTGTTAAAAAACATACTCCCCAGTTATTTCCAGGCATCAGAAAACTACATTTAAGTGAAACAGTAAAGTATAAAAAGATTATTTCTAAGTTTTTCCAGAAATTCAGGCCTAGTTTCATTAGGATCTACATGAGAGTAATGAAAGTGAGACTGGAAAAGAAGAAGTGCAATTTATACATACTGTAAATGATAACCAGCAGTTCCTTGGGGGCTGAAAGTGAAGGAGGCATTAACTATGAATTTCAGCATTTGATCTGGAATACTGGCATAACACCTACAGCATTTACCAAAATTATATAAGAAAAAAATCCCTTTTGTGAGGGAAAATGCTGACTTTGTTTCTGATATTATGAATCTGAGGTGACAAAGATCCTGCATTAGAGTTTTCTATTGTCAAAAATGAAAATAAGACTGAAGGTTAATTAGTAGTAGTAGCACGTGCAAAAAATATTTCTATAAATGCACAGTCTGAAAACGTGAGAGAATATTTCTCACAGAAAGAAGAACAGGAAAAGAACAAAAGACCATGCCTTTGGTCTTACAAGATTCCCATGATTGGGATCAAGGTGAAGAGGAGGAGGTGGTGAAGAGAAAAAGAAGTGTTTAGATAAGAGGAGAAACAGGTTACTGCATTGTCAGTGAAACAGTAACATAATAATACTTAGGTACCAATATAGGACTTAAATTCAGTTCAAAATTTTCTCAATTAAGAAACGTGTGTGTGTGTGTGTGTGTGTGTGTGTGTGTGTGTGTGTGTGTGTGTGTGTGTGTGTGTGTGTATATATTAGGGCAGTTAAGATTTCTATTCTCATATTTCTATAAGATTAGACCTGAAAAATAATCCACATTAAGAAACACAGGTTTAAGAACAGTGAGCTTTTATAAACACAAGTGTTTATAAATCATGCTTATTTTCCACTCTTGTGTAAAAGTAGAAGGTAAAATAAAAGCCAAAAAGATGGAATGTGTTTATGGAAGGGTAAAAATACCAATGTGTATTACAGAGAAAGTACCAATGTGTAATAGAAAAGTACCCATGTGTAATAACTCTGATACCAAATTATCTCAGGAACATAGTGAGTTTCTATACCACCTGAAGCAAATGCTTTTGGATGAACTATCTGACTAAAAACCTAATATTCATATTTGTATATTTCCATGAAAATTTGATATTTAAAATGAGGAAGAGTGGTAAAAAAAAGCTCATTGACTTTCTTCTCTAAACCTGACCAAACTATTAACAAGCAATCAGAAAACTGGTCTAAAAACCATTGGTCAATAGAAGAAGTGAAAGTGGTTTTAAACCAAAGCAGAGCAAAACGTGACAAAGTTGATAACTCTTACATAAAAGTTTTGCTCTAACAATTTAGCTAATTTCCTGGCTATATCAACTGTTACTTATTGGGCATTTACTGTATACAAGACACTTTGCTGGGCACTGTGTGGCTTACAGTGAGTGGCATTTTATTCACAGTCCCTTCCACAAGAAATTTACAGCCACATTGAAAAATAAGCCAAAGGCATTTATAAATGTCAAGGATTTAAATCTAGAAGGAAGTTTAGTGGACATCTATTAGAATTATTTTCAGAAGTCTCAAAAATATTAAGTACAATAGATTCTTAACTACTTGCAGAGTTGGGCTTATTTTTATATGATCTTCCTTTTCGTTAAGAACATTTAAAAATAAATTATGAGTTAACAGTATTAATAATACTAAAAGTAACAACACAATATGTATTCTAAGATGACACATGATTAACTCCTAAGGTAATAATATGTAAAACCAGTGCTGTTAGTTTAGGAAAGGAAAAAGAAAACATAATAAAAAACCTTCAGTGCAATAATGAAGATATAGGTTTGGGTCATTTTTGAGTTGGATGAAATTTCACATTTTACCTTTCAAATTCATTATTGTTTGCTGTTAAATTATGAATAAAACTTAAATGGAAAATCAAATCATAAAATGCAACTGAAGATAAAGAATTTATCATTAAATCAGTCCAAACTTATATCAAGAATACAAAGATTTTTGAGCAGATAAAAATTTTGTACAACAGTATTTTAAACAGTCTTTCACACATGCAGGGAAACATCCCCGTTCAGGGATGTGTGCTTTTATCACAAAGAGTTAGTCCATAAGCTTAGTCCACATGCCTTGTACCTCTCCATACTTGTACATACATTATTTGGTATTTAAGTAGCACTTTTTTGTGATGAATTCAATGTGGTCATTAAACCTTATTCAGTTTTGAGAAGTAGCTTCCATTTTTGGAAGGTTTGTGCAAAGCTCACAATCTTGTTAGGCATCTGGAGAGAGTGACACAGAAAAACTGAAGAATATGATAGAAATATTATTAAACATTCTGTCTCACTGGGGTCAGAACTTTTTTCTCATCTACACAGTATATACCAAACAGATGGAGTGTGAAAACAAATCTGTGCTGTGGGTGGCCTTATCTTTTCAGCCAAAACAATCCATATATACCCACAAAAGACATGTATCCAATAAGTCCTCTGAAAAAACTATTTCAGGGATTTTCCTCAAAATATTTGTCTAATTTCTTTCTAACATTCAACAACTTTTCAAAATAATCTAATTCTGGAAACTATTGTTTTAAAAAAGAAAATACTGGCAAAATATTCAGCCTTATTTATATTATTAAAAACATACTGCCATCTAAGTGTCCAACAACAGAATAGCTAAGGAATTTATGTTTCATGAAATTGACAGACTTAGCCAACTATCAAAATAGGGTTATGAAGAAAAATGGAATAGTGTTTGTCCTGTAATATTAGGTAGGAGAAGTATATATATGATTTTACGTATATTGTGATTATAACTGTGAAAGACATACATGGAATTATAGGAAAGCTAGAACTATGATAAAAAAAGAAACTGTTGGCTTCAGTATAATTTTTTTCTTTACAAACATAGTTTATGTTGCCATAGTCTTCTCTGTATTATAACCGAAACTATAGTTAAATTTTATTTTTTTTTATTTTAAAAAACATTTGGCTTTTGTCTCAGCTCCTCCGTTATTTTTCTGATCACAGCTCTTGTACCACAATGAGCTGACCTAAGTAAAGTGAATAACATGTGAGTGGATTTTAAGCCTGTTAACACTTTGTCTTCCAACTGGACTATTGTTTACTGAGTTATGTTTGTCAAGATCTCTAGTTCATTAGAGTGTTTTGCAAAGACTAATTGTTACAAACAATTAAAAATATTTAATGCCTCAAGAAATGTCATTGTAATTTGCAAAAGGCAGTTACTGGAAAAAACAGATCTCATATGAAATTTTAATTATAAGACTGATACAAAGTTCCAAACAAATGTCATCTATTATGCTGTTGGCCTTTTTATGGCCTTCAGATGTAGCGATTCAATAATTTATTTAGTGAGGGATGTTTGCAAAATTCTGCAAGAGACATTAGGAAGAATGTGAAATAATATCAAGCTTTTGTATAAATTTGATTTTGTACAACATTAATAAATAAAGCCAAATTTTTGTTTGTTTTTCAAACAACTTTTTTCAAAAGTGTCAAGGAAATGATACCTGGAGGGCTTATTCATCTCATATAAATGGACTGCCATGTAATTAAACCAAGATTACAATATAAATAAGTGCTTTTTATTCTAGTATGTTCATGCTTCCTCTCAAAAGAAAAAATAAAATACAGAACCTGTGTAGTCCCAGGACCTTCACCCACTGGTGTTAGTTCCATGAATTCCATGAATATGTCATGTTACATGGCAAAAGGGACTTTAGAGATGCAATTTAAATTACTAATCAGTTGATCATAAAATAGGGAAATATGAATTATCCAGTGGACCTAATCTAATCATATGGACCCTTAAAAGTAGAGACCTTTCTCTGGCTAGTAGGAGAAGGAAAAAGAGAGATTAAAAGCATGGAAAGGATTTATCTCCTGTGGCTTATTTGACAGTCAGGAGGACTGGAAAGCATGAGGAGGAAATGAATTATGCCAACAATCATTGACTTTGGAGGTGGACTACAAGACCCAGATGAAAACTGCAACCCTGGCTGGCACACTGATTTTAGCCTGTTAAGACCCCGAATAGAGAGTCCAGTCAAGCTTCTTTAAACTTTTCACCTACAGAAATGTGGGATAATCAATGGGTATTGTTTTAAGCCATTATATTTTTGATAAATTGTGGTAATGGCAGAAATAGGAGTTAATACAGTACCTGTCCTCCTGACCTTGCATAAGGAAAATGGAAAAGTAAAGAAAGTTATACAATTAAATTTAATTAACCTATACCTTATTTTTCTCTATGATTCTTACTCTTGTTGTTTCCCTTTCTTTCTGAAGTCATCAGAGGACAACTGGCAGTATTATAGTCCCCCAACTAAGGACAGTTCTCTCAAGATAAATGCACCTGCTGAAAATCAACCCCATCAAAACTTTCTTTTTCTTTAAGTCTGGCACACTAGAGAGAAAGGTAAGAATTGCTTCTCAGATTTTTCCGGTTGTATTTCCATTTCAGATTTGGATACATGAAGAAACGGCTCAAAAGTAATGAATCTGAAATGAGGTGTTAAAATTCGGGAACATGATTCTATTGCCCACCGTATCAAACACACTGCTATTCTGCCCTCTTAAAGGAGTAGTTATCCATGAAATCCTCTCTATGCATATCTTTAATATGAAATCATGATCATGTATAATTGTCTGAAGTCAAATAAATAAATATTTATTTTTATTTTATTTAAAAATTATTTTTTAAATAATTTTATTTATTATTTTTATTTAAAAATTATTATTTTTATTTATTTATTTGGCTGTGTTTAGTCTTGGTTGCTATGTGTGGGCTTTCTCTAGCTGCAGCGAGCAGGGGCTACTCTTCGCTGTGGTGTGCGGGCTTCTCATTGCAGTGGCTTCTCTTGTTGCAGAGCATGGGCTTTAGGTACGTGGGCTTCAGTAGCCATGGCACGCAGACTCAGTAGTTGTGGCATGCGGGCTTAGTTGCTCCTCGGACTTAGTTGCTCCTCGGAATGTGGGATCTTCCCGGACCAGGGAATCGAACACATTTCCCCTGGATTGGCAGGCGGATTCTTAACTACTGCACCACCAGGGAAGTCCTGGGTGAAGTCATTTTTAACATTATTTTATAATCTGTAAACAAATCTATATGATTGTATTTTAGATACAAATAAGAGAAAACCCAACTCAAACAGGTCAAACAAGAGAGGAGTAAAATTGATTTCACTGCACTTCAGACCAGTTGGTCTGACTTCAGACCAGTTCAGCTGGGTTCGTGTCTCTAAACTTTTGTGACTCTCTCTCATGAATGCTTTATGTATATTTGGTTTTCTCCAGGTGTTTGCTGCCCTCATGACCCCAAGGTGACTCAAAAATTGAAGGTAGATTCCTTCTACCTCCCTGAGCATATTTGTTTGGTTTGGAAATGTCTTGTATTGATTAGCTTAAGGTCATGTCACTACCTATCTCTTATCCCTGTGATAGGGTCTGGGGTGTGGGAAGATTACTGTTACAGGCTTACACAAATCAAGACCCACCCAACAGATGAAGCACTATGGGGGAAGTGTTTAGTAAGACTGTAATCTAGTCCACCACTCTTGCCAATCTTCTAGGAAAATTTGAGAAATTTAGTCAATCATCTAAATTTTGAACTTACCATCACCCAACTCTTGAACTTACCATCACCCATACCTATTTTCTACTTTTTGTTCAGTTTGCTCTTACCCACCACAAGCGGTATTTTATTACTATTTTACTCAATTAGTAATAAAAATTTCAATCTAAAATATCATTCAAAACTCTGAGCTTTCTTTAAAGTTAAATATCCTCTCCTTGTGTAGCTTGGACCAGCTTTTGGCTGCAAATTCACCATAGGAAAAGGGTGTATGTGGTTGGTGTCTTCTCTAAATTTTCTAAAAAGGAAGAGGAATGGCCTTATTTTAAATTGATAGTGCCTTAAACTGGGTTTGTACTCTATGGAGCTAGTAAGTATTTCAACATGATTTTGTTATGGAATATTTTCAAGCAATCCTCAGAAGGTCCCCACTAGGCTCCCCATCCTGAAATTCTTTTAACCCTGGAATGCTTTTATTTTCTTCTGGTACTCATTTTTGGCTCCTTCTTCAGGCTCTAGAAGTTCACATCTAGGCTTTTGCTGATAGAGTGCCTTCACCTTTCCAGGAAGCATGAAGGATAGAAGACCATCCCAGAGTCATATGGGACTAGTATATCTTCCATGAGAAATGGTCATGCATACCTGTATGCTACAAATTCTGGGAGTTCAGCCCAATTGATCCCAGCAAAGCAGCATTCTAAGGGTTCCAAATTCAAAGTAATTCTCCAGACTGTCTCTAGTCATCTTAAATTTCTTTAGCAGGAGTGAGATCTTCAGAGCAGTGCGTCTTCAATCTACATGAGACTCATATTAAGTATTCTGAGTAGCTTAACAGAAGTCCCACCCTCACTTTCTTTGAAAGGTAGATACTACCCCCAACAAAGTGGGATGGAAAAGGGCCTTACAGCCCTGCTTTTCTCAAAGATATCCTATTCACAAAAACCTACTTTATTCATCTCTCTCATTCTTTTTACATTCTCAAAATGTGGTAGGTGGGAAGGGTATGTTCTAGGATGCTGGAGTCATGAATGAGTAGCAGGCCGTATCCTTAAAAATCTGTGCATTACAGATTATACATAGCATTGCATGTCAAAGCTACTGTACCTAGTTGAAATGTCAACTTTTATGTCTTACTGTATTTGTGATGATTAACTTCAATAGTTCTGATTTACTTACCTTTCATATTTTCATTGTGAAATATACAGATGCTTGTTTAAAAGTGTGTAAAGCATTTTAGAACAATCTTCATGAAATTTTAAAAACATATTCATTAACAGTTCAAAAACACTTCGTGAACTAAAGATCAGTGTTTTTGACAATTTCAATGTTTCATTATAAAGATAGTTTTGTTTACAAATTCAATATCTATTACAATATTAGTATAAAATAAGCTTTGTATTAAATTATCTGGGACATATAAACTATACTACCAATATATTCATTTACAGCATTAAAGTTAACACTTTTTGATTTACATGTGCATTTTGAGAAGAATGGGGCTAGTGGTAAAAAAAATCATAGACTAACACTGATTTAGTTGTTACTCTTTTCTAACATTTCTGGCAAAGAGTAGGTACTCAAAGAATGTTTTTGAATACAATGACTTAAAAGAATATCTTAAGGGTATAACAGATTTCTGCCTCAAGTTATTTCAACACACACATTTTTTTCTCATTCTCATCTTCTCCCTTCTTAAAAGAAACCAATAAATTTTTCAGGTCCATGGTTCACCAGAAGAAGGAAATCATTGAATTGATCACAAATATTAGTCTAAATGTACTCAACCCCATTTAAACTGACACTAGCCGAATTCATTCAGAATGTAAATTCTGTAAAAGTATAATCAAAGAAAGACAAGAGAATCATTGCTTTAAAAATGCTGAATATTTACATGCATTTTAATGAGACTTGCATTTAGATGAAGACAATTAAGAAAGAGACTCTTAAACAGGTTGGAACTCAATAAACACTTCTGAAACTTTTTAAAAATGTAATTTGCTTTTCAGCCAAGTTCTTCCCTGGCAGTTTCTCTATCAGTTCTGAGCAGCATATTCAGTGTAGTCAATGAGCCAATTCAAAGATATTTCAGGAACCTAGTTTGTGCTTAGAGGCGGCATTTCGATAATGAGAACTTCTAGTCTACACAAATGGAACTTATTAGGGAGAGTATTTAAAGTGGCTTGAGCAGGTAGAACTATTTGTACTTATTTTCTGAGCTGCCAATATGTTAATCTAACATCTGGTGGGGAGGGGCAACTTTCTCTGTTCTGCCTCTAAAGTTATCTTTGTTTTTGCTTTTCTTATAGAACTTACTGTTCTTTACATAAGTACATTGCTAATGCATATACTTCCCGAGATAGTATTTCCTTTCATTTTGATCACCACACTGTTAGTAATTATGGTAGGCCTTGCACATAGCACCTCTTTAATGTATACAGAACTGAATTAAACTTCTGAATTGTATTATATTCAAGCAGCCATGGATATCTGCTAATTTCATGATTTTAAACAACAAAAGTAAAAGCAATAAGAATAATAATAGCTAATATATTATTGAGCACTAAAAATAAGTCACCCACTATTTCAATCGCTATGTATTAACTAATCCTCATAACAAATCTATCAGCAGGCAGATTTTTTTTCTTGCTTACACAAGTAGAAGTTGAGATGATATGAGATTAAATGACTTTTTCTTGGTCATGTATACAGTAATGGGTGAATTCAAGATTCAAAATCAAGCATTCTACCTTCACATAATTTGTATATGGAAATAAATATTAAAGTAAGAGGCATTTCTGCTTACTGTTAGGATGGAATAATTTGCAACAGAGCAATGCTTACATACATACCAACTATAAAAGCTAAATAAAACAAAGAAATAATTTACTTAAAACATCAGAGAGCTGCAGAAACAGGGAAGAGTAGAAAGGCTAAGATTTTGGAAAAGAGAGATTCCTGAAGGGGAAGGCTTATTATTTGCAGTTGCTTTTTTTCCCGGATTATGTGCTAATTCTGGGCATGGGCAAGAGGCTGAGAGTACAGAGTAAACCTGGACAGAGGACTGTACCTTCAGATTAGAGAAACCAGGAAACTTGAATCAGATAGAGCAATACTGCTTAAACTTAAGACACCTAATATACCTAAATGGTGTATGTACATTGTTTTTTAAGACATAATATTATTGCATACTTAATAGACTAGAATATAGTGTAAACTTAATTTTTATATGCACAGGAAAACCAAAACGTTTGTGTAACTTGCTTTATTCCAATATTAGTTTTATTGTGGTGGTCCGGAACCAAACCTGCAATATATCTTAGGTATGCCTGTATATGTATATCAAAACATCAAGTTATATACCTTAAGTCTATACAATTTTATTTGCCGTTTATACCTCAAAAAAAGCTGGGAGAAAAAGAAAAGATATTCTAAAACTATTCCCTAAATAGTGCTTTAAATTGAGTATTAAATAAATGTTTGAAGAATACAGAGTTTTTCTATGAGAACTAATTCAAAAATTTTGTCAGTGAAAGTATGTCTCTGTACATAAACACAGTGTATATCAATATTCTGGCATTTGTAGGAAAAATGAATAAATATGTGTGGGTAAGTTAAAAAAAGTGGTATCTGTTAAAGATGTTTCCACATAATTCTCCATATGTTTTGGTCTATGGCTGGGGTTAGGTGAAAAAGTTATCTTTAAATTTTAGGTATTACTCAAGGTCCAACATCTAGAAAGTAGTATTAATACATTTGTGTCACACACAAGTACACATAAAAGAAAACTATAATATATGATTCAAAACATTTCATGTGATGGAATTTTAAAGCTGTTTTCTTCTTAGATTCTGAGGAACAATCCATTTAAAAACAGTAGATATACAATTATTGAATATTTAAAGGTAGTTCTAGGGAAAATGAGGATCACTCATTTCCTGAATTGGACTATTTTTAAGTCTACAAGTTTATAAATTTCTAGAAATCCATCCTAACTTCTCCTTCTATACCCTTTTTCCTGAGGTGAGCTCATTCATTCCCAGGGCTTCTAGTTTTAGTCATCTGCAAATAACAACCAAGTATTTATCTTGAGCCTTCACTTTTCCAGTTGACTACTTTGCAACTCCCTTTGGATGTTTTGATATATCAAAGACATCTAAAATTCAGCATTTCAAAACAAAACAAAACACATCTCAGCACATTTCCCCACAAAACATGGTCTACATGCAACATTACTTTATGAGCAGTTGCCAAATATCTATCTACTTATGCAAAAACTATCTCCTCCCCGCCCCCAACCTTATTCACAACCAGTTCAACACCAAGAATTTCTGTATTATCTCTTATATATCTGTTGAACTATTAGATGGAGTTTTATAAGGACAAACTACACTTAATTTTGCTCACTAATATATTCTCAAAACTCTGTTTAGTACCTAATGCCAAAGAAGTACTTAAATGTTTGTTGGATGAATAAATGACATATGTAGACATTTTGGTATACAACAATCAGTAAACTTACATAATGTTTCTATCATTCACGGTCAAGCAAGAGAAACAGAAACCAGTATTTAAAATGGACATTCAGAATGGCTTTCATCAAAAAGACCACAAATAACAAATGTTGGTGAGGATGTGAAAAAGAAGGTACCGTTGTACACTGATGATGGGAATGTAAATTGGTACAGCCATTATGGAAAACACTATGGACGTTTCTCAAAACACTAAAAATAGAACTGCCATATGATCCAGTAATTCCACTCCCAGGTACTTATAAAAAACAAACAAACAAACACTAATTTGAAAAGGTACACGCACATGTTCATAGCATCATTATTTACACTTGCCAAGATATGGAAGCTTCCTCAGTGTCCATCAACAGATGAATGGATAAAGTAGATGTGGTACATATAAACAATGAAATACTACTCATCCATAAAAAGGAATAAAATTTTGCCATTTGCAGCAATATACATTGACTTGGACAGTATTGTGCTAAATGAATACAGACAGAGAAAGACAAATATTGTATGATATCACCTATATGTGAAACCTAAAAAATAAAACAAACTAGTGAATACAACACAAAGAAACAGACTCACAGACACAGAGGACAGACTAGTGGTTACCAGTTGTGGGGGGGGGGGGGCAAGGGAGGCACAGGGGATTAAAAGATACAAACTATCAATACTACATATGAAATAAGTAAGCTACAAGGATGCATAGTACAACATAGGGCATATAGCCATTATGTTATAATAACCATGAATGGAATACAACCTTTAAATATTGTGAATAACTATGCTGTACACTTGAAATTTATATAATATTGTACATCAAGTACACCTCAATACACAACATAAAAAAATAAAATAGAGGGACACGATGATAGTGAATTGGTTACACAGTTGACAGAAAATCTGAGAAGCTAACTAAGAACAGTAAAGAAAATTAGAGATGTCGAAGAGAAGAAGCTGCTAACTCCTAGGCTAGAGGAACAAAAGGAGGAGGTAAGTTTACATAAATAGAGAGACTAGTGTCATGAACAGCATCTGGATGTCACAAGCGTATTCTGTATGTCCTGGAGCCATAGAGGAAATATAAACTTTTCCAGAGATGACAGGTGAGGCAAGGAGATGGGGAGACCTACCACACCATCTCCACCTGATGCCTGCTAATATCCAAATAGCCTAAAGCAATATGTCACAGGATCTAGGGAATGTAGCTTCCATGTACTACTATATATTAATACAACATAATAATAATAATATTAAGAAGAAGAAGAATATGTATGTATGCACAGAACACAGGAGAACACAGTGAGGTAAGGATGAACTTAATATTAAAATAGTCTAAAGACTGGCAGGTTGTCTACCTATATGAGAAAAAGTCTGAACTCTTCACTGAGCACCTGGACAAAAGTCATTTAAAAATGTTTGATCACATGAACTATGAAGAGATATATTTCTCTAAGTACAATAATTAGTATTGAAGTCCATAAAATGTTATCTGAAAACAAAACAACAAGTAATCATTCACACTAATATTCATTAGACAACAGATGGTGTCTAAAAGTTTTGTCTTTCACTTAGTTAATTTGTTGGGCATCAAACTCCATACTTGGCAGAGAAAGACAAATACCATATGGTATCACGTATACGTGGAATCCAAAAAGTCATACACAGAGAAACAGAGAGTTGGAATGGAGGTTATTAGGGGCAGTAAGGTGAGGAAAATGGGGAGATTTTGGCCAAAGGGGACAAACTTTCAACTATAAGATGAGTATAGTTCTGGGAATCTGATGTACAACATCGTGACTATAATTAATAAAACTACATTGTACACTTTAAATTCGCTGAGAGAGTAAATCTCAAGTGTTCACACCATACACATACACTAAATAGTAACTATGAGAGATGACGGATGTGTTAATTAACTTGATTGTGGTAATCATGTCACAACATATATCAAATCATCATGTTATATACCTTAAATATATACAATTTTACTTATCAATCATACCTCCATAAAGCTGGGGAAAAAAGATCTCTGATGCCTTTGACAAAAACATAACTTATAACTTTAAATCTATTTTGTGTCATTGCTTTATCTCTTTTCTTTCTCCTCTTCTTACTATTTTCCATAGTCAACTTTTACAATCAATTTTTTGCATGTTCCTTTTTCCTCTTGTAACTCTCCCATTCCAGTTACTCTGTTGATCTTAAACCCAGGTTATATCTACCTTTTGTATGTCCGCACTGGCTTGAGCAAAACACAATGGCTTTGACTGGTCTAACTTTGACTAGCCTCTCTTTAAAGTCATGGCAACTAAGGTAGCTCAAGGATCTTTAACGGTGCCCAGCAATCATACTTTCTCACTCCCCAATATCAGATGTAACCATTTAATCCCCTCCCCTGAAAACTCCAACCACTACTTCTCAACACAAATGCTCAGTTTATTACCTGCCCGCTATTTTATTGAGAGAAAAAGAAACAAAGTTGAACTTCAATAGACTCCCACTCTCATAGCTACCCACACACTCTTACCTTTGTGTGGTAAACTACCCACACTCCTATCTATTGTCAGTCTTTCTGTGTGTCTATTACACAATTTTGCAACTACAAGACAGAGGGATTACCTGATGTTTTTGTTATATCATGAACCTAAGTATATTTAGCTATTCTATTTGAAGTAATTGCCTAAGATATCAGATATCAGAAGAATGTGATATTTTTGTTGTATCCTTTTACCACTTTTAAGTTAGAATAATCACTTTAAAAACTCACTTTAATTTTGAATTAAGGAAAAATAATAAAAATGTAGTATTCTGTGAACAGAAGTAGGACTTAATGCAAATACAGAATGCCAGTTTCTGACCATATCTTAGGAAAAAATAATAATAAAACTAACCATGTCTGTCTGCCTACATGAAACCCTAACATGGAACACCAGATGGTTTCTAGATACACCTAAGGGAGATGGAAGAAAAAACTGTACTCCAACCATCTTGACTGGTTTAGGGTTATAAATCTCCCCTTCATCCCCCCAAATTTTCACTAATAAAAATGTCATCAGATGGGAAACATATTTTTTTAAGACTCACAGAGAAAAAATTTTAAGTATTTCATATAAATATAATGATATGAGTACACTTCCACACCTCAATCAATCCTTTTTTAGATGGCATATAATCCAAGTTCATTTTTAGATTCAAGGAGTGTTGTTGTGATTTCAGTTTATCAATAACATCTCTTCACTTTTAGGAAATATGCAATTGGGACTCATGCAAAATCAAACTCTCTGTCCATGAAATTCTTCAGAGTTTATCTTGCATGAGAAACTAGGAAATGTGCTATAAATATTCATAAGCTGGCAGTTACCCATTGCTGAGATATATTTGAGCTATGAAAATAAAAGCTCATAGAAAAATTCAACCTGATTATTTAAAACTGAGGCAGGAACTTTTCTCAGGGCTCATGCATGATTAATGTGTTTATTTTAAACAGCCCCTTTTAGTCTGTTATTTTCTGTTTTATCCAGTATTAATGTAAAATAATTTCATGTAATAGATATTATGCCTTTTATTGAGTACTCTGCTATATTGATCTTTTTGCTTGGAGGTTGTGATAAATAGGAAAATATTTTTTATACACCCTGTCAATACTTAGCAAAACCTCCACATTGTTATTTATCATCCTCACTTCTTTATGTGATGTCTGCCAATTTTCTAGTTTTACCTGAACTTCCAATTTACATTTATAAATTTACCAAAATCAAGGTTTTTGTTATTTATCAAAAGAAATACTTATTTAATATAGAAAGAAAATAATTCAGAAATTGTCTTTATAACTTTTTATAAATATATACATACCAGGTGATTGAGAGGATTATCACTTCTGTGAAAAGCACTGAAAGATATTGCTATAATTATCACATTTGGAGTACTGCAGGATTCTGAGTTCATTCCCACTGACTCAATGGAAACTTATGCAAATGATACAAGTAAATGTTGCAATTCCCCAACTAAACTGAGCAATATAAAAAGGTCCCTTATCATTAAGAAATTTAAAAATTGTCTAGAGGCTAGACAATTTTAAACAAAACATATGCATACTACCATATATTGTCATTTTAAATATGAAAAATAAAAAAAAATGACCAATGTATGTTCTTTTTATTGTATCAAAGCTATTCTGAAGATAATTAATATTATCTTTGGTATTCTTATTTACAATTATCACAGTCTCAGAATTACTCTTATAACTTACATTAATAAAAGAGTTGGACTTTCGTTGCACAAGAAATAATTTTCTCTGGCAGGAAATTTTTGAAATTAGTATGCATATGTTATGTTAATAAACCAATTTAGTAATGCTTTGGAGTGGAATGTTTGAAAAATGTGACTATTACTTTTGTCTCACTTAACTTCTAGGAAAAGAAAGAGACCATTGTCTATATGAAAGTGGTTGAAATAAATCAGATCAACTCTGGCTATTTTTCATGACTGTACATCTTAATATGACCCAGAAGCATCAGATCAATTTAAAAAATTTCCTTAAGATTGTTTCTAGGATATCAGACAGTTTAAATATGTTCTTCCATATTGAATCTAGTCACATCATGTAGACTTAGCAATAATCTTTTATATCCAGCTTGTTTTTAATTGAGGAAAAATTTCTATACAGACCATGAGGGTGCAATTCAAGTTCTGATAAATATATATGTACTATATAGCTGTGTAACAACTCTCCCTACCAAGATGTAGATGATTTACATCACCCTGAAAATGTTCTTGTGTCTTTCAGTCAAAATCAAGCCCCAACAGTTAATACTCTTCTGAGTTCTATCATCATAGATTAATTTTGCCAATTTTGAACTTCATATAAATGAAATTATATAGTATCTACTCTTTTCTCTCTGGCTGTTCTCACTCAGTAAAAACGTTTTGAGATACAACGAAGTTATTACACTAGTAGTTTATTCCTTTGTGTTTGTGTAGTGAAGAATTAAGCTGTGGTCTTTTGTCCTTCACTCCTGAGATGATGCCTAGGTCATTAGAGTGTCACATAGGTCAGAAATATCTTTGTTTGCATGAGGGCTTTGGCTACCAGTCTATCAGCATTATTTACAATGGGAGCTTTGAGTCATGCAGTATCAGTTTTTTCCAGAAGGACTGGAGAATAAATTTATCAGCCAAACCTCTGGAAGGGCCAGAGATGGCAGGATGTGATCAAGCCCCAATAAAAACTCTGGGCACCAAGGTTTGAATGAACTTCCCTGGTTGATAATACTCTTCTGTTTTATCACAAATCAGAACAGGAAAGTAAGCCATCCATGACTTCTCAGAGAGAGGCTAGTGGAAGTTCTGTGTTTCTTGGACTCTGACTCTGTACTCTACTTCCCTTGGCTAATTTTTTTCAGCTTTATTGGGGTATAAGTGACACATATAAATTGTATACATTGAAGGTATACAATTTTGAAATTTTGATATACATATATATTGTGAAGTGATCACCACAATCAAGCTAGTTAACATATCCATCAACTTCTCACATAGTTATCTTGTGTATGTGTGCATGTGTATGTGTGTGTGTGTATGTGTGTGTTGTGTGTGTGGTGGTGAGAGCACTTAAGATCTACCCTTTTAGCAAACTTTAAGTATACAATACTGTATTGTTAATTATAGTCACGTTGCTGTACATTAAATCCCCAAAACTATTCATCTTGTGTAACTGAAATTTTGTATCCCTTGAATAATATGTCCCCATTTCCCACACCCCTAACCTCTGGCAACCATCATTCTGTGCAGTCTTTCTATGATTTGACGATTTTTGATTCCACACTGAAAGTGAGACTATGCAGTGTTTCTCTTTTTGTCTGGCAATAGCTAAATACAAGAACACGAAAGAAGCTATACCTTTTTGTTTATAACAGCATAAAACACAGCATCTAGTAGTAGCCTCTCAATAAACATCAGTAGAATAAAGCATTTATTTAAATGCTGATTCAGAAGGATCGCGTACTCTGCCCTCATTTCTCACAGGACACTATCTGGGTACAAATAAAGGGGTGATGAGATATTACAAACACAGAACTTTGAGGTCAGTTATTTACTTAGTATCTTAAATTTTCAGTAAACTAGGTTATGGTAGCCAACATTATTCTCTTCTGCAGGAAGGATACCTATTTGGTCCAGATACATATATATATATATATATATATATATATATATATATATATATAAAATTTATCTCTCAGAAGATAGAAGGTAACGGCATGGATAAAAACTGCTCTGCTCTTGAGGATCATCCTTATCTTTGGGCTCACAAATTTGGGCAATTTAGAAAAGTCTTTGTGTGACTGGCACTAGCTTTGGCTTTCTTTGAGAATTTGGCCCATCAGCAATAGTAGTATCTCACACTTCATGCTAGATATATCAGCACAGGTGCCTACCTCCCAATTCTATGGACTTAGCCAAACACACATATCTTGCTGAAAAAGTATCTAAGAGCAAACATGATCATGACCATGACTCCAGACCCTGATTAAAACACAGATGAGCACTGGATCAAAGGACAGACATGCTATGGTTCTAGCAGTCTAATACAAAGCACTTGCCAATTCTCAACAATGATTTCTAGCAAAGCTGGTAGGAATATTTTCAACTGAGTGGCATAAAATCAAACATCCAGTTTATAATGGGAAAGAAGATAGGTACAGAGAGAGTTAGTGATTTATGCTGATGGCACAGCACTAAAATACCTATCCAAAGCCTGCAGCCTTGAATTCTGTGTAACCTGTTTGCATTCCTGAAAAGTTCTGGACCTTATCCTTATAAGGTCACATCCTTATCCTCTGCATAGCTCTAAAATTATTCTCTTATTACTTAAAATAATTTGTGTGACTCTCTGTTCCTTCTGACAAAAAGCACTTAATTAAAATACTTTTGCATGGAGCTCACACTTACCTAGATGACTACTCCTACATTACTGACACCCTGGTTATAAACTATGATGTGATTTCTTTGTCCCTTCACTTCAATTTTTCCTGAGTCATAATTAAATCTTTTGGTATTAAAGAAAAATATCCCATTTTATTTATTGAGGAGACCACTCTGTTGTCATCTGCATCCCCAAATTTGTGCCTCGCCCCCAACGCATCTTCTTTAGAAATTCTCTGCATCACTCTTCCCCAATCCCTTCCTTACTTGGTGAATGTCTTCTTATTTCATTATTGCGTTACCTCGGTTAGGAATGTATTATATTCTTTTGCATCTGAAATGCGAATCCTCTTGTGTCCAATGTTTTTTTCTCAAGATATTATCTGTTTACCATCACATTTCTTAAAAGAAAAATCTAGATTCATGTTTTCTAATTCTTCGGGGAGCATTCCTGCCTCAGTTCTTCTGAAATACTGCTCCTACTCAACTTCTCTGTTATAAATTCTCTTTCATATCACTAATGACCAAGTATTCACATATAAAATGCCTTTATTTTGGCTTTGATTGTACATAACTATATTGAAGTATATGATACAACTGATAATGTGATTTATCTCTATATATCCATAACTTATCCCCAAGGGCCAAGGGCAGGGACAGATGAGACAGAATGGAATAGTACAGCATCCTATGGGGACAAGGATAAGAAATATATCCTTTTTCTTGTTTCTTAAATAACAAGAAAATCTTCTGCTTGTCTCAAAGTTTGGTGTTCTTATGTATCTTATCCTCAGAACTCTATTTTTTCACTCTTTATCCTCTGAATGTATAGCTTTTGTGTGTTAACCTTGGGAAGAATCTTAAGAAGACAGATTGCTGCTAAACACCAAACTTCTGTGTGCATTCTTACAAACCCTTCTCCATTCTGCTGTATGTATCAGGAGGCTAACCTATTCGATCTACATTAACGAACTCACTTATCCTACAGTTTATGGTTAGGTTTGGCCAATAAGTATCACTAACAGAAGGTTAAGGAATATAGGAAGGTAAAGTTCCAGTACGTATTCTACTGTGTTTCCTCCAGGAGGGATTTCCAATGTTGGTAGCAACCCTAGACAGGCCATAGTTTTTATCTGTTGGTCCTCTTTAAACAGCTGTTTTACTCTGAATTCTGGGAGCAATTTCCTCTTCTTTAGAGTTAGAGGCATGAGTAGATTTCAGCTATTACTAATCCTGGGGTTAGTATCTCTTCTAGTTTTCATAAACACTTTATTAAACTCCTCTCATATTACCCAGTTAAAGAATGCCATCTCTTTCTTCTCAGGGCACTAACAGATATATCCAAAAATTTTAATTTTCCGTAATGTTTTTGGGTTGCTTTCTTTTCCATGTCTACCCCCGAATGATAAGCAAATTCTCATTTCTCTTTACCGTAACTCTGGACTAATAAATGCATCTTAATCACCTGAGCACCTTGACATAAGTAGTGGAAGAAATGAGCCAATGGTAGAAAATGCCCTCTGTTCCCATTTTGATCTCCATTTACATTTATTTCACTGTTCTTATGCTCACCTGGCTCTAATATTTATGAATCACACCTTTGTATAGTGTTTTTGCTTTTGGCCACATAAACACATCTCTGTTTTTAAGAAAAGACACTTTCTCCCTTGCCCAGCCACTTGGAATTCCACTGATAGTTCTAGTTTTTGCCATCTGATTTCTACACAAGTAAAAGGGTTTGGTCAGGCTTAATAATCAGCCCTCTTTTCTCACCATATACACTCTCCCTTAGCAGTTATATACACTTCACAAATTTAACTATCATCTCTTTGGATAACTTTCAAGTATATGGGACATGTTTAACTCTTTCTTTGGTTCTTTCTCTAAACTCTAATTTCTTCATCTATCTATATAAGGTATTCATTACACAAATAATAAATCAATTCATGTAAAGAATATAGTTCCAGCCCTGGTACAAAACTAGCATTTGATTAATGACAGCTAGTAGTAGTAGTAGTATTTACAATGGACATTTAATGAGAATCTAAATTCTACCACACTCAAAACTGAATCCATTATCTTCTTCTGCAAACTTACTCTTCCTGAGTAGTGGACACTGAATAAATTGGACTGATAATCAAGCAGAAGTAATGGTCTTTGTCTTCACTGAAGCCAAAATATTTAGCTGGATGAAACTCCACACTCTCCTTCTTTACAAAGATCTCTAGACCCTCTGTATGAATGAAATAGATCTGATGTCTCACTTCCATCTGGTGGGGTGGCAGATAATCTGCCTTAACCTTCAGAAAGAATTACATACCTTTGAATGATCCAATTCACAAGCTTAAATAACATATTTTTGGGTAGACCAAGTCACAAAGAGTGGGGCTATCTCCAGGGTTCATCTCCAAATGTAGCCTTTATTACATGGTGGAGCAGGGTCTTAGGTCTGGGATTATCAAGACAGAGACCCATACTGGAGGAGATATTCGTTAAATTATTCTATTGTAAAGATGAAAACTTGAATTTTCCTAGAGATGGCTTAGTTATAGGAAGACTATAGTCCATCTCTTTGCTCTCCTTAATAAGCAATGGTCTAGAAATACGTGACAAACAGGTTGAATGCAAACTTGGAAATCATGGAATGGTTTTAAAATACTTCCATTTGAAGGGAGGACAAGACGGACTTGGTGCCATGAAAGAATGGCAGGCTATATTATTGATAATTATGCTCACAGTCTTTCCCAATTTTTACCTTTATAAAAGTCCTTCTACCTAGAATTCCCTTCTTCTCCAGCTAAATTTTTTCTGTTTTTTGAAACTAGTTCAAATCATTATCCTCCTCTAAGAAGCCATTAATGATGTCCACAAATAGGACAAATCTTAATAAATTCACATAACACTTTGTAATTACATTATAGATTGTCTCACAACTTACTTGTACTTATGTTTCAATGATTATTTATTTAGAATCTGTCTCCTCTTCTTATCTGTGTCTTCAGAAATCACATTAAGTTCCATTAATCCAGAAACAAGTAAAATGTCAAATGTAGATACTCAAAAGAAACTTGTTGAAATGAAATGCACTTTTTATCTAATATGTAGTTCTTTATAGTGATTCTCGCTTATGATAAAAAGAAATTTTTGTCTTTGTCCCTTATTTGTATGTTATTTTTCATCATAACCCTTTCTAAAGACAATTATAAGAACAGAGACTGTTGCATCATTATCCTAGTGATATTCCTTAAATATCTGATCATAAGGTAGTGCTTCTGGATAATGATAATATAAATCTACATAAGAAATCTGGCCATCTCTAACTCAATAAAGACATACACCCACCTATGTCTGAATATATCATTCCTTCAAATTGCAGTCCACAGGAAGTAAAAGAAAGTTCTCACAAATTAGAGTGAATAATACTTTTTTGAAATTATTTACATAATTCTTACCAGATTCAGCTGTCAGGATGATTTTCAAACAGAAATTCTTCACCTTTCATATATTTTGAGCTAGTCTATTTTATATGATGCATAACTTTGCTCTGTATTTTTAAAAATACTGTACATGTATTTCATGCTAGAATAACATTTTCAAAGATGCCATATAGAGTTTTTGGTTTTAACTATCATCATATCTGCAATATTATTTCAACCTAGTAAACCATCATACTCCACCCATTTTATAACTCCTTAATTTTTTACACTAATAATTAGCACTTTGAAAATACACACAGTTTTTTTTTTTGTAGTTTCTTCTCTTGTCAAGTCACTGACCTCAGAGGATGTTACGTTTATTATTTGAGTTGCAATTCACAAGGGCTCTTCACAATTAGAAAATTAATAACATGAAGAGACCAACGAAAAGCATGCCCTACTTCCTTTTAGTATATATCTTGGAGAATAAACTAATTTCTTTACATTTAACTTAATCAAAATTGAGATATTTAATTTTTAGGAAGGACAATAAGATATCTTAACTCTGCTTATAGTAGGCTTAAATGTGTCAAGTAATGGAATTTGATAGAATCTCTTCTCACAAAACAGGTAAATTATCGATGGAAAAAGCCTTCTTTTGTTTGCTAATAAATGATTGCTAAAAATAGTGAATGCTTCATATTTTTTCTAGAATCATTAAAGCACATCCATACACTTTCCTAGGAGGGATTATTGCAACTTTTTTCAACTTGCTTTCTGTGCCTACATGCATGTGCTATAATTTAAAAATATTATAATGTAGAAAATCATATCAAGAATAATTTAATAAACATATTGAGCTATATCAAATTCCTGATTAACTCTAAGCTAAAACCTCCATATTTCTAAGATCTTTGAATTCTAAAGCAGTTTGAAAAAGTATCCCTCTACATGGAATGAAAATATTTAAAAGGCAACCAAAAGATGACATTCTTATATACTTTAATTAATTAAATTTCTGAGTAGAAGTAAAGGTACACCCTGACCTGGCAGGGATTCAGCAAAATTATACTGAGCTTCTAGGTGCTAGATACTAGGAATAGGATGGTGAACCCAAAACGTGTAGAGTTTATATTCTAATGTGAGAGACTGACATTCAACAAACAACAGGTGCACAACAGTGTACAGTCTGAGAATTTCAATAGCCATTAACATCAGCCCTGCAACTCAGAAGCACATGCAGAAAAATAAGTTTTTTTAAAGTTCAACTTCCCTACTAAACTCTAGACTCACATCAAACTGCCTAATCAAATCTCCGTTTGACTGTCAAATAGATCTTTCTTACTGGATACATCTAAAACTAAATTCTGTATTCTCCCAAAATCTGCCTTACCCACAACTTTTCTCTCTGCTGATATACTGGATGTTGTACTCGCTGCCAAGATCCCTCACAAGCACCAAGGCACTCATTCCCCCAGGCGCTAGGAGTGTTGGCTGCTTAGAGATCACAGCTGAGTTCTTCTCCCAGTGTTTCCTGATGCGAATGTATGGAAGCTCATGTGGCAAGATTATGCCCCATTTCCAACAGTAGTTTACATCCAATGAATATTCAATGTAGGGATAACAAGGCCCAACACTCTTGCCTAAACTTTGGACAACTCAGAGGGTCCATCTTAGCTCCAGAATTACTAGTAGCATCAGCTAAGGCCTCTGTTGTAACTGAGTCATATTTCTAACTCTGCTCTACCCTGCTTCCCTTATTCCTTACAGTCGTTCATCTCCCACGATAATCCACCTGGGTGAAATCTCCATTTCTGATTCTGCCTACTGGAGATTTTGACTGAAGAGAGTTGGTCCGAAGTGTGGTCTTAGAAGCAGACTGTAAGATGGGATTTTGGAGCTGAATCACCAACTGACTGACTGGCATGAATACGCTATCACTGGTGGTAGAGTACTGATAGCCCCTGGTAAATTCTCGTGGTGACATTGTTATATATTTCACAGACATAAAATAATCTTAGTAAAAGAGAACACAGTCTTGCATACAATACATCAGGTATTTGAGAAATTAGAGAAAATACTAACTATATAGGACAATGAATGCACTGGAGGAAAACAATGAAGAGCTTAGGGTAATTACTCTGTAATTTAAGGTGAAGTGTAAAAATTAGAAGACTTTCTTGTCAGTATATAAAAAGATCCTCTTCTCCCAGAGCTAAGGAACAGAAGAAGTTGAGGCCAAGGGACAGAATGTCATTATAAGGGTAGCAGAGTTTCAGAGAAGGTTTAATTCTCGATTCAAGCATGAACTGGGATGGAAGGTAATCTGCAACTTGGGATGTACACATCTGGCTAAATGCACTTGAAAATCTGCAGATGTGACCCAATTTCTGACTCTTGTTTAACAATAATCCAGAGGTCTCTTCCTTGCAAGACCACACGTGCACTCCTGAGGATATACTCCTTCCTTCCTTCCTTCCTTCTTGGTCACTAGACCAGTAACTATGGTTGAGTCACAACATTTCCCAGGGAGTGCTGAGCTTCCCGTGGTGAAAGGGAATGAATTTTGAAAATGATGAATATAGGGCAAAGGGATAGGAAGTTGAAAAAAGGAGAGTTTACCAATAAAGGAGCATTCTTTGCAGTATTTAACTCTGTAGAAAGGACCTCAGAAAAATGAAATTAATATGCTGCTGCTAAGTTGGGGTTTGGAAACTGGAAGCTTGCTGAAAGGGGTGTCCCACCTTAAATGTTGTAGAAAGACCAGAATAGATGTGGCAGATGGTAGAGACAAGGATAAAAAACCACAGAGAAGTGTGCATACTAGAGTGAATATACCATATAACATCAGAAAATTTCAGCCAATTATCTTCTATGGCACACCCTAGAATATACTATTTTCCAAAGCAATAAGGTTCTCCCCTGTAGACAATAGCATCTCTGAAGGAGATGCTGTTATTGAACTGGGCTCACTGATAGCAATGGCATGATAGAATCCTGAACTGATAGAGACCAAGTGGTAACACTTAGCCTTCAAAGAAAAATAGGCCCAATGATAACAAAGAGTGGAAACATTTGAAGGCAGCAGGCAGGCCTAACTTCAGAGAACTATGGCGACAATTAATAGAGGATAGGTCAAGATAGATGGGTAGCCAACAATAGATCACCACAGTAATACAACAAAAAGAAATCAAGGATGAATAATTGGGATTTCGAAGGAAGCTAACCCAATAAAAAGTCTATGGAAAAAAAAAAAAAAGTCTATGGAGCTATCATACCTCATTTCATTCCTCCTACTATAAAAAGAAGACGAATAGTAGCAGACACCAATGATCAAGCTTTGCCACATAGAACCTCAGGTGAAGCTGCTATGGCAGATGTGGAATCTGCTAGAAAAAAATGAACAAAGACTCAGGTACATAGTATGGGGTCATTGATCTGGCAAGTACTTTCTTTTTTACCTCTGAAGAAGGAGAATCAGAAGCAGTTCACAATCAAATAGGATGAAAAATAGAGCACACATTTACAACTTTACTCCAGGCTAAGTTAACCCTTCTGCCGTCTGTCATAATATAGTCCAAAGAGACCTAAACCACCTGGACATTCTGTAGAATATCCATTTTACCAATAACAGAACATTGACTGGATATAATGAACAAGGAAATGTCAAATAAATTGGAAGCCTTAGTAAAACACATACTCCTGAGGAAAAGACATAAACACTATGAAGTTTCAGGGGCCTGCTGCATCAGTGGAGTACTAGGGAATTTAGTGAACCTCAGGATGCTGGGATAACCTCCAACTTAAAGCATATATCATCGCATCTCACACAGGCTAATAATTAAGGAGGAAGCACAACACCTGACAGGCTTCTCTGGGTTCTGAAAGCAGCCTATTCATGCTTGATGATACTTCTCCAGCCATACATCAAGTGACAAGAAAAGCTGTTTGTAAAAATTAATAAACAGAAACCTCAATTAAATAGAGGTGGGAGACCAAAGTGTGGTGGGGGGAATCTCACACCCTGTGATAACAGCAGAGCCCAATGGAAAAAGAAAGATTCCTCTTCTTTCCTGACAATGACTCAGCCAATGAAAAGCCATGGGCTCTTTGTTTATTATGACCCTCCCAACTACCTTTTTCTCTCTATAAAATCTTTCTCCTTCCCTTCCCATGCAGGGACTTGAATGTGGCTCATGTGGTTGCAGACTTTGAATTGCAATTCTCTGCTGATTCCAAATAAACTCATCTTTGATGGAGAAATATCTGCAGTCTATTTGCTTCAGGCCAGCAGCTCCACAGCATGAATGAATTCTGCTGCAGGTCCAGCCATGGTACAAGAAATCCTGCCACTTGGGTCATATGACTTGGCAGGAATTATGGCACTAAAGGTACCTCTGATGGGAAAAGGTGCTATTTGGAGTTTATGGCATGCTCCAATAGGAGAATCAATCACAACTTAAATAAAATCTAAATTCTTACAATGGCTTATGAAGTTTTGCATTATCTGTTCTCTGTCCTCTCTCTGACCTCATCTTCTGTTATTATTCCCTCAACACTATTCATTCCAGTCACACTAGCCTCTGTGTTGTTCCAGGAATGCTCCCAAAACAGGGAGTTTGCTAATTTCCCGGCTGCCTAGAAGGCTCTTCTCCCAGATGTCTGCACAACTAATTCCCTCACTTCCTTTAAATATTTGCTCCAAGTCACCATGTTAATAAGGTCCATCTTGTATCACAGCCTGCACTCTTGCTCCAACATTCCTTACATCCAATATTCCCAATCTCTAGTATCCTTCATTATTTTTCATTTTTTAAAATAGCACAAGGTCTTATATCTTCAATATTTTACCTATTTTTAGGTATTTTTACCTGTCTTCGCTTTCTTGTTTTGGTTTTTGTTCGTTTGTTTTTGTCTCTCTTCACTGCTAGAATATAAGGCAATGATTTTTATTTTGTTTACTGACAAATGCCTAGAACAATTCCTGGCATAGAGTAGGTGCTCGATAACTTTTATGGCATGAACAGGGAGAAGAGAACAATCACTGCTCTGATTACAATAACCTTTGAAATGATAGTCCTTTTACTTCAGAAAAGTACTGAAGGCAGGGATGAAAAATAGTACATACATCTGAATAATTCCTAAGGGCATCTGTTAACCAGAGTGGAGACAAACAATTCAATCCTGTGAGGAGAAATTGATACAGTTGGTAAAACAATTATACGCTTAATTAGTCAGTCCTCTGAAACCTTGTTAACATACACAGAGTTTCTTCTCTATCTACAGCACAACATAAATATTATTGTTCATAGCAATAACTTGAGATTCATAAAGGAAATGCTGCTAAAATACATTCCATGTGTACTCTTAAAAGTTTGGAGAAGATAATACATTTATTCATTATTATTCATTTTGTATAACTGAAAGCAGTTTGAACAGTAAAAAAAAAAAAAAGCATAAGTGGTTAATTTCTCAGTTATTTAGAAAATCCTGATGTAGATTAGCACCCTGGCCAGTGATTCTAAATAAAAGAGGAGATGCACAATGTCACACTGTGAAATCTCAATTATCAGTGTGTAGTTTTTCCAGTCTGTGGATTCTGCAGATTATGTACCATGTGTTTCAAATCACAGAGCAACTGCTCTGCACTACACAGAACATTTCTGACTGTCAGATTCTGTCTCCATCTCTAACCTCTGCCTATCCAGGTGCTCCCACGTGTGTAGGTTACCACCTGCAGATTCTGGAATTGGCAACAGTCTAAAACTAATTCAGACCCAGCTGAATCCATAGGAGATATTTCCATCCTGAGGCAATAACCTAATAAAATCATTAGTCCCACAGGGGGCCTTAGGTACCATCTAATCATATGGCACATAAGCAGAGCCCTAAGTGGGCAGGTCTGAGTACCAAATGAGTGGCATAGAGTGTTGACTTAAAAGGCTGAATTTTTCTAGTCTCCTTTAAACAGAACATATCTGTTTTACTTATATTTCCTGAGGTTCCACTTGAGACATTTTTTTCAACCAGAGTTTCAAAGATTTTTTTTTTGTTAATTAAAAACACTACCAAATTTTATTCTTTACAGATAAAGAATCAAAATTCCAGAGAGTGGAAAGAGCCCCATGACTCAGACACAAATGTTCTTTTGTTTAATTCATGCATGAAACCATTTTTTTATACTATAGTCTAAGTATTGGAAAGGTTCTGTAAATTTCCTGAGGTTAATGATACAGAGCCAATGTAAGTGGTGGGAAAGTCTTTGGAATTCAAAGTTTAAAAAACGTAAAATCAAGGAAGCTTTACGTTGTAAAAACCAAAACTGAGAGGAGGAGTAGCACAATGCCTTGAGGATCAATAAAAGCAGAGTTATTAAGATATATGGGCTACTCTAAAATCGACATCTCCAGTTCTTAACTTTCTTTTGGACTCCAGCTGTCTCCTTGACCTCTCCACTGGATATATAAGAGGATTCTTAAACTTTAATGCACCTTCCTCAAGAAAACTCTTATTTATCTCCTTCAAATTCTTCTCCCTCAGTCTTTCCCAGCTCTGTAATTAAAACTACAGACCCAGAACTCAAGCAAAATATCTAGTGTTTTATCCTGGTTTCCCTCCTTTCTTAGTTCCCTCATTAAATATATGAGTAAATCCTCTCAGTACTATCCCAAAACATAGCACCGATATTTTTATTTTCTCATTTTCACTAACCTAAATCTAGTTCAAGCTACCACTTTCCTGCAAGTGACCATTGTAAAGGCATTTATAGCTATCACTGCTATTATTCTGTCACCTATTACTGACATAGCAGCCAGAGAAATCTGCTCTGGCCGTCTAAAGTGATTATTCAGTTATTCTCAATTACCTCACTTTATTTTAATTTTCTGGATTGTACTCATCATTATTTGATATTTGTTGGCATTTACGTATGTGTTTCATGTTCACCTGCTTGTAGTACTTAATGAAATTAAACATTCAAGGGTCATGTCTATCTCATTCTCACTAGCATCTAGAATATGGCCAAGAACAGGATAGTTGCTCAATAAATATTTGTTGAATAAACAACAAAAAAAATCAAATTATGTGACAGTATATCCACGGCTTGATGCTTTTAAATTCCTATTTTCTAATTCTTCTGTAACCATGTTGAGTCTTTCTTAACACGACCAACTTCACCAATTACAACATGAAATGTGCAGAGTTCAGAATACTGCCAGATAGAGTATCACTTGTTTTCAGTCCTACAGTGGCTGATTATACAAACAGTGATAATTAATGATGTTATTTTTTTTAACAGGAAAGGAATCTTTCCCAGTGACCGCCTTATCCATTCTTAAGTTTCCTTTTTGGGAGGAGCAATACATGGTGTAGATAACATTAATCCCATTTATATTTGCTTTAAGATTCCACATCTTTTGGGTGTACTTTGGTTACTTCTTAAATTATATTTTACATATGTTAGTGGTAATTTTATTTTATTTGAACAGCACATCTAATGATGTCATGAAGAGTCACTGCCCATACTGGCATTTGGAACCTAAGCCATAGCCATTTGGGGAATATGTCCAGAGTTAAGAGAAAAAAAAAAAGCTAAGATTAAAAATAAATTTTGTTTATGAGTAAAAATTAAATCTGCTACATTTTAAGAACTGTTTCATCAGTTGACCACACTACTTCCAGGGATTAAATCACCTGCTCAGTTTCTCACAGCTATCCAGTGACTTACTTGGAACTGGAAATAAGAACCTCAATTAAAACCCAGTGCTCATTACACTGCATTATCTGCTCTATACATATATCTATTCATTAAAGCCATTTCATGATCATCCTCTATATTTTAGGCAAAGTACCTAATACTACAGGATACCCCATGTTAACTGTTAACTGTTAACTGTGTTAACTGTTAACTGTTAACTGTTAACTGTGTTAACATTGAAATTAACACAGTTGTCTACAGCTATGGAATAGTTAAAGAAAAATACATTTCAAAGTTTGCTTGTTACTGGCCAAACTGCTTGGCCTCATGCTGACTCCCTGAACTTTGCATCTCACTACCTTGGAAAAATTTCTTCCTTCCTACTTACTCTTACTCTTACTTTTACTCCCTGATTCAGTGACTGCTTGCCAGACAATTACTCCATTTACTAAAATATTTTGTTATATTCTTGATATAATTATATTTAATATTCATCTCAAACCAGTAAGCTAGCTATTATGAATCTCATCTTTAGGTGATGAAACTGAGATTTATATATTATACTTAGTAAGAAGCTGAGCTAGGTTTGGATCCCCTATCTCTGCAGCTTATGCCTCCACACGTTCAGTTACGCCATGCTGTCTTATTATTTTCCCTTCATCTTTAATACTTGAATGTTTCCTAATTTTTAACTTCATTCATATTTTTTAATCTTCAATCTATATAAGAATTTTGGTCTCTAGATTTGCACTATTTTCAATATAGGTTTTTAATTTTAAGTCCTTGCCCAGGAATTATTTTTTCCAGTCTTTATCTATAACCTTTCCCCCACAACCAAAGCTTGGGACCAAGTGCTGCCACTGACATTTATCCAAAAGGTATTTTGGGTGTACCAAGAAATAATATAATTTTAGTATTAACATACACAAAAATAATTATAAAGGTGAATGATCTATCAAAACACATTGAAGTTACTTTTATAATACACATAAGTGACTTGGTTCCACTGACAATAGTTGAGATGAAGGACCAGCACAGAGAAAGATTGCCTTTCTGTTCTAAGATAACCTACTGTTAACCATTATTATTGCTATTGTAATTGTGATCACAAATATTGAAAGCATCACTGATACTCTTTTCCATAACAGACTTGTCAGGTTGTACCTGGTGAATCTACTCTTTAAGATCAACAAGAAAAGAAGCCCTGCCCAGCCTGTCTCCAACTTGGTGTTTATCATTGCAGAGAGTAACAGAAATGGAGTTTCTATGCTTATATCTATTTTATTTTCAATTTATCCATGGCTTTCAGGTGAACCTCAATATTTGGCTTTCATGACCTTCTATTTATTTTGATTTTTTTTGGCATTAGCTTTGCTAATTAATATATACTTCCCCATCTTAAACCTCCTTGGCTTCTGGAGACAGTTCTAAACATTGACTTCAGGCCTCATGCATTGACATGAAACATCATCACTCATAGTCCCTGCTCTGCTGAGTGAGAAGAGGGAGATGATTCCATGTTAGAATGGTGATATTTGCAGTGTGACTTAGGAATTATTTTCTCTCACATTTTGAGGGCAATGGGAGGGAACCTCAGTCTTATAAATAACAAAGAGAAGAGGCGTCTTTATTTTGACATGTTATGAACATAGTAAGTAGTCAGTAAAACAATTCACCCTTTCTACTTGTTTTTCCATTAGGCAAGTGCTCTGTGTCTTTAAATTTTAATGCATTCTTAATATAGTAAAAAATTAAATAACTACAGCAACAGAAATGCTCGTACTCACAGACTCCCCATATATCAATAGATGCAGGGGATAATTAAAAGTTCAAGGAATATTCTTTTGAATTATCTCTTATCTCCCCATATTCACTGATCTGAATAAAATGCCCTTAAAATTCAGTTGAGTCTGAAAACTCATATAGCGGATACTAAAAGTAAATAAATAAATACGTCTTTCAGTCTTTCTCTTTCCAATTTGAGTTTGCTGTTAGACACAGAGTCAGAGACAAGTATAAATGTATTTACAATAACTGACTTATGAAAAATGCACAGGACAATTTCACTTCCCCTTTTTAGAAAACTGTCAAATAAACACATCAAACTGAAGACCCAGGTCATATTATTTTAACAACACCTATTTGCGACTTATCTTGAATATGTTCAGTTTCACACCAAGTGTCTGGATAATTCGACAGCCCACATACAGAAGGTTTCTGGCCACATAAAACACACAGCCAGGACGCATTTCCTGTTCACTTTTAGAAGCAATTTAAGCACTGATTTTAATGTTTAAAGAGGGTTTGAGTTCCAGATACCCAGATGCCTAATTTTTATGCTGCATTTTATTTTTTAATGCTGCATTTTTATAAGAACATGGTTCGATTTATGAGTTCCTGTGAACAAGTTCTCAATTTGATTTTCGGAGAAACAGACAGATAAACTATAGGGGCCCAGGTGTATGTGTGTTTTAAATGGTGCCTTGTTATTGTGAATTATCTTCTGGTAAATTTCATGATCTTATTATTTGTTTGACAATCAGTATATTACAGACACCTGCAACTTAATACCTAGACTGATATATTTACCTAAAGTAATAATATCATAATACGAAGCAAAAATATTGAATTTTACTTTATCTTTTTCTCAAATTGTATATTATACAGAGAATTGGTATTAGGAAAATTACACTAAAATTTTAAGCAAGGACATCTGTGAAACTGGAAAACAACAACTGAGTTCAATTCTAACCATGTTCCTACATGAATGTTAATGGAATCTAACTAGAAACCAAAATTCCTATTCCATTAAATCAACTATTACAGTGTAAGGCTCAATGTTTCAAGCTAGAAATCACACCACAATACGACTGATGAAGGAAAGTTCCTGTTAACTTCTCATTCAGGGCCTTGAAAACATGAACAGAAACTTGCAAATCTATTTTTGGATTTCCCACAGAGTTTGAATAAATATCAGATTCAGTACAGTAAAACAAGTTTCTAATGTTCTATATCCATTCCTGAGCAGACATCAAAATCCAAATTTTACTTTGTAAAACTACTTTATTTGGTCTTTGAAACATATATTGTGGAAGTATCAAAGGAAATGTCAATACATAAAGGCACAATGCCTTCCAGCATATGGCAGAAATAAGTACTAAATGCTAACACTAACTTGCCTGGCATGCACTGGGGCTATGGCTCCTAACTGCCTCTACTCTCAGATCAGTTTTGGAATTTGGGATAACCAATTAGTATATTCTTAAATAGTTATATTTGATCTAGATATGGAGGCTTAAATCTGGACCCAAATGGTTTCTAAATGTAGTAAAACCACTTAACTATATATCAGATTTTATATTTTATAACAGAAGTAAAAATACATTTTATATACATGGAAATATTATGAGAATAACATTTAGAAAAAAAGAGGTGTATTTCTGTTATTACTTATTCAAGGAATCTATTCTTATAATGGCACCTTTTATCCCAACTAGAAGATATCTATTTTTCTCTCACTGTCAAATATCCCAGTGGTCCCTTTCAGAGAAGAACAAAAGCAATATGGTCTAAAATATTATGAAAAGCCATTTAGATCATGCTATGAACGGAATTTTAAAAATCTAATTATACAGCAGATATAGTATTGGGGAAGAGATTTAATAAACCACTATTAAATATTAGATTTCTTGTGGCAATTCTTTTCTTGTACATTACATAATTGTTATGGTTTTCAAATCTCCACATACACTTTCTTATTTAAAGCCCACAAACTCACAACAACCTTTTCAATAGAACAGTTACTAATACTACTAAATTTTAAAAATAGATAACCTAGAATCAGAAAATTGAAGTAATTTGTCACAAACAACCAAGATTTATTATAGACACTGACTGGGACACATTCTCCTCTTAGAAATAAAAGCTACAAAACAATCTTAAGCTCTTTCAACTATTTTTTTTTCTCTTTTTCCACAGTTTTAGAATAAATTAGAGTGACTAACAGCAGAGTCGTAAGAAGGGGGTCAGCTAAACAATGATGTAAACTTTGGCACCAAGAACTCTTCTAGTAAACTTGGAAAAAGCAGACCAAAAATGTAGAATATTCTTTCTTCTAGCAAACCTCTGACTCTGCTTACAATGTAAATGAAGAGAGTGCAGAAGATTCTCCCAGCATTATTCTCTGGTTCACTTCATTGCTAACACACCAGGTTCTGTATGCATAATAATGAGTGTCATTGGCAATGGATTTTGTATATTCTATAACCACAAGAAATAAGTCAAATCCTTTTAAAGCCTATGAAAAAGTAATGCTTAACAAAAGAAGCATAGAAATTCTGTTATTCAGTCCTGGATTTGGTTCATTTGTTCTCCTTTGTTATTTCAATCTGGTAAACATTTTCTTCATGCTCCTGCACTTATCTACTATATCATGAATTTATTTTGTCCTCTTAATTTAAAACTGAACAGTGTGACATTCTCTTTAGGTCTGATACAGTGTTGCACAGGGGTTTTTTTTTTCAGTTATTTTGCTTATTTCCTAATATTGGACACTGTTATTTTACATTTAATCAAGTCAATGTGAATCCAGAACATGAATATTTTATAAATACATGCACTGAAAGTAGATTTTTGAGAAAGTCACAAGGTAGGCATAATAAAGAAATTGTGTAATTTAACACTGTCCTTCAGATACTTCTAGTCTCAATGTTGAAATAGCCTTAGTCCCTCCTACACTATATTTACCCATGATTCTAGGCTGATTTAGATGCACATCCATTCAACGGGGACTCTTTCATATACTGCTGGCAGTTGTTTAATACAATAATTTAGAAAAATATCAATATGGAATTTTTTATTCAAGTGCTAAAAAACAAGCTTATGTTCTTTAAATCAGAATAGACACTTCTAGGCACCTAAGTCATGGAAATATTCTGAACCACAAAGAGGAAAGCTTACCCAATGTTTATCTCAAAATTATTCATGTAAAATATTGGAAAGAATATTAATGTTCAATATCAGCCAAATGTCAAGTGCATTATAAAACATCTAAAATAATGGGTATAAGGACTATTTAGTCACACAGGAATCTAGTCTAGTGGTTAAGAGTGCAGGTCCCATTAGACTTTCTGAGTTCTTCTACAACCTGCACCCACAAAATATCTTCCACAAACTACTAGTTGAGTAGTTTGGGAAAAGTTCTTTCTTTTCCTTTTTTGCTCAGCCATTAAACAGGGATGGTAACTACCTCACAGGTTGTTGTGAACACTTAATCCTTGCAGGACATTTCATCCTGTCCAACATGTCCACTGAGAAATGTGGTCCATGATTTGTTAAACAATACAAACATTTAACTTTGCCAAAATGTCTTTAATTTGTCCTGTCATTGCTTTTATGTTTGTCTTGTATCACTTCAATAAATCTCCAAGTTGAAGGGTGATGCACTACCATCAGCTTTTGAAATTTGTTATGCCAGCCTTCCACTGCATTGTTCATCCTATGATTGCTATTCAGTACTGATGTATAATCAATAAGTTTCTGGTTGAAATCTTGGAGCTTCTTGTTTTCTTCTCTCTCTGCTACACCTTTCATGGACTTATACTGTCTCAACATAATACAATAGGTCATCTAAATGTTCTTCTGCATTCTCCACAATGTACTTAGACGTTTCAATTATATCTTCCAAAGCCACAAAAAAATGGAAGTCCAAACAACATGGATGCACTTACATGTGTTATTTTCCATTTTTATATACTCACATGTTAGAGCTAAATAAGATATTTTTCACCACAGTGATTGTGAAAAGTGAAACGATCGACATTTACGTGTGCATTTAGTAAGAATAGTCTAATTGCATTCATATTTGCAATCTCAAAATCCATCATGCATAATGAAGGGTTAATGCTGAGATTTCTTTCTTATGCAAATGCAAATACTTTTTCAAATTTATATCTGTAAGTGTCTTCTGGCCTTTTTATTGTTAGTACATAAATCAGTGGCATACTGTAAACCAATACTACACAGTGCACATACATAACTGAGTGAACTGTGTTGGTGCCATTGTGAAGGTGCCATCGCTAAATAGTGTGGTATTGGCACTTAAACATCAAATATTGTCATAAGCTGTGTAAATAATTCTTTCATCATCTTGAGCACTGGAATCATGCATAAAAAATGCTCCACATCTGGTCACTATACACTCCTCTGGAATTTAAATTCCGTGCAAAGATTGTTGTCTGTTTTGAATTCTATTTACTTGCTACTTTAATGAGTTTCTTTCTGCCCTTCATCATGAATATCATGGAGAGTTCTTTGAAGTAACTGTGATGGTACTGCGTTTGGTCCTTCTGCCTGTCATTTCAACCTATTCAGTCTTCCTTACTTCCTCTTCAATACCAACTTTGTGCTGATGTTTTCCTGGACCATCTAGAATGATTGTAATATTATCCAAATCCTGACTAGTTGTACACTGGACATTGCAGGTTCCCCTCTCTTTACAACAACTGTACCTTTTACTCCTATCTCTGTTAAAGAAATAGAAAAGGTAACAAAAGCCATTATAAGGTAGCATTGGCTTTTCTTTTTATGAGTATACTATTTCTGCCATATTCCATTAAGAACTTTCAAATAAAGATGTCCTATTGACAAGCAACAGAAAAATGGTTATGGATGGATGGATGGATTGCCTAGGTAGGAAAAACCTTACTTATGTCTTATGGATTCAACTCCAGGTTCATCTGGACTGAATCAGCTAGTAAGTAGGTACCAGCCAGTGATGGTCCATGCTGATTAGCAGGTATGTGTGGGAGTCACACCCACTAAAACCTCTCTGAACAGCAGCAGACACTTATTGTGGTCTACTGCTATCATACCTTTATAAGACATCAACTCAAGGGAAATATTGCCCATTAACCTTGGGAATGATTGCAGGAGGATTAATTAGATGTCCAGTATCACCCTCAAGGTGTCTATTACACTCAACCACTAAGGAGTAGGAGAGCCATACCCATTCTCACTCCTCCCAAACGAGTGAGACTCTCTGTAAAGTGTTTACCTCAATGTGTTTCCAGCCCATTTTACATAGCAACTTGACCAAGTTCCTCCTTTTAAACTCTACACTTATTGAATGATCAAGCCACATCCAAACAAATGCCCAGCAGCATATTAACACATCATGCATTGTGAGATCCTGTCCTGGACTTGTCCTGTGTGCATTTCTCAAACTGTAGGACTCTTCCTCAGTATATATAGTTAATATAAATTACACCCTTCTGCAAGATTCAAACCCTGACCCATCTACTTAGCCCTACATGTGATTACCAAGTCTACCAAGGCAAGAAAGGTTATTATTGGCAATACAACCACAACACAATTATTGGACCAATAAAACATAATAGTATTTATGTATTAATCCTGTCAACAAAAAGTATAAATAAATGTTAGGGGCTATTTGAACCCAGGGATGTTTTCTAAGCATGGACATTTTTAACAGGCTCAAATATTAAGGACCATTTGTCATGGACCAAATATGCTCATGGATGTTTTTGATAGGACCAAACTTCAAGGACATTTTGGCATAGACCAAATGTCTCAATGGACGTTTTAGACAGGACCAAATTTCAAAGACTTTTTGGCATGGGTGAAATATCTCAATGGATGTTTTGGATAGGACAAAATATCAAAACCTTTTTGGCAGACCAAATGTCTCAATAAACGTTTGGACAGGACCAAATGTAGCTAATCCGTTTAATAAATTAATGCACATTAAGCTCTTTGACCAGTGTTTGGAAGGTAATTAATGCTCAAAAAAGATGAGCTATTATGAGGATTTTATTTTAACTCTAAAGTAATATCTTAACAACTTTGAAATAAACAAGAATAAAACATTAAAATAATTACTAAATGTAATTGACATACAATGATAATATACCTTGATATTACCAATGATGGCTTTATTTAAAATTTATTAACTTCATTTTTAAAAATTTTTAAAATATATTTACAAATAAACCAATATTTTACAATAAAAATTAGAATTGTGAAAATATACTTAACAATTAATGTAAATGATAAAAACCATCACTGATCACTGATTTCTAGATCCTTTGAAAAACTGTGGAAGCAGACTTCCTACAAAACTATTTCAGCCAGATTAGCTGGGTTACACTGTACTTTAAAAAACAGAACAAAACAAAACAAAAAAATGAAACGTTATCTCGAACTAAGGGGTTTCAAACAACAAAGGTGTATTTTGTGTTTTATTACATGTCTATCACAGGTCAGCAGGTGGGAAGAGAGTGCTCTGCTTATCTTAGTTTCTCAGGAACCCAGACTGATAGAGCAACCACCATCTCAAAGTTCCATTGATGTGCAAGAGTAAGAAAAGCTCTAGACGACCTTGTACTGGCAATTAAATCGTCACACTTCCTGTAACAGATCATGGATCAGAATTTGTCACATGATGACACCAAACAATGAGAGACCCTTAATGTGGCCAAAAGGATTTTTTTATTCTTTCATAAAAGCATGCTAAGGGCTAGGAAGTTAAGGAAAATGTCCAGCCGTCTGAGATTTAAATGTCAATTGGCTAATATTCTATCATGTCATAAGAATACCAGTCTTACCTGTCAAAATGAGGTGCTCAGTAAAACTGAAACAAGAGGAATTACAAGGGGTCAAATGATCAAAAAGAGGCTGGTAAACTTCAGATTTAATTAAGAGGTCAAAGGAAAAAATTTCAATATGCCACCAAGTTCTACACTTAAGAGTTTAGTAGCAAATGTCTAAAATCAAGCAGGGAAAATATCTCTCCCCCCAAAATAACATAAAAAGCAGATGAGATAATGAGCACAGTATGAAGTAACAGTAACACAAATCTCCCCAAAAAGTGGCTGTTTCTGTCTCAGAGCTATTTTAAAAGGGCCAGGAACAATTTCCTCTTTCTTCAAGTGCCAGAAAATTTTATTTCCATATTAGTAGATTGAGAATTAATTATTTGGCATTGTTGGATATGTAGTTTTAATTTGTAAAATAATTTTATTGTGTTGAATAACATAAGATTCCCTTGAATTTGACAATTCTGAACTAAAGGTTTAGATTAAAATCAGTTCTCTATTCCCCTTCTCCCCGCTCCATTATTAAGAGTTGATCACTCACTCCCACCTCCTGTTTTCATTCAATTTTCTGTAACCCATGGTCTCATTGTCTTTCTTCTATGTTTTTAGGGTCTCCTTCTCAATCATTTGTTTATTCCCAAACCCTACAAGTTGTTGGGCCCAGAGTTTATCTCTTCAGATTTTTCATCTACATTCTAATTTCTATCAAATCTTTGGTGAACTCGTAATTGCTTTAAATATACTGAAATCTCCTAGATTATTATCTCAAGCCCATAGCTCTCTCCTCACCTAGTTCATGTAACCAACTTAATTACTCAACATCTCCACCTGAATATCTAACAGAACTATTAAACCAATATACTGAAAACTGAGCTCCTGACTATTCCACTACCCCACCTCCCAACGCAAATCTATTTCTTCATCATCTCTGCAAAAAACAATTTTATTTTCCAAGTTGCTCAGGGTGAAAAACTCAGAGACAATATGAAGCACAGTAAATTATTTGGTAAGTTACAAAATCCTTGCTTTTTAGGTAGATCACTCAAAGGTAGTGACGTAGAGCTTAGCATAAGCAACTCCATTTTGGCCCTGCTGTCTTGTTTTCAACATCTACTACTAGCCTCTTGGCTCACTTTGACCTCTTAACTGTTCTATGCCTCAGGACATTTGCACTTCTGTTTGCTCTACCTAACATGTGCTTCCTTCATAGACTTGCATGGCTGACTCCCTCTCCACCTTCAAATATTTAATAAAATGTCACTTTTTCAATGAAATCTTCCCTGACTGTTCTATTTAATTTTGCAAAACCAGTGTTTTCTTTTATTCAACTCCCTAACCTCCTTCTAAAACCCCTCTTATTTTTCTCTTTAGTACACATCACCATTTTTCATACCATTATGTTAACTATTCCTTGCTTTTTGCCTAATTTTCCCACTAAATGAAAGCTCCTATAGGCAATGATTTTTTTGTTTGTTTTGTTCATTGTTATAGCTCCTTTGCCAAGAAAAATGTTGGTATATATTGCTCTTCTGTGTTGACTAATCAAATTGATTATTTACAGTCAACAGAAATATTCTGAACTGTGATGGGAATACAGTTTCTTTACATCTTATTTAAAATTTTATATTTGATTTTAGAGTGTTTATGAATATTTATTTTAGCTGCTTCCATAGTGTTTGAATTTATAGACAAAGAATAATTAGTTAACTCTATCAATGAGGTTATAATATTAAATCAACTTGCTATTAACTAAAAGCCCTCAGGTTTGGAACTCTTGAAAAGTATAAAATGAAAAAAAAACAACTAAAAAACACAATTGATACATTTTCTTATATTATTGAAAATTTTTATATTTTTCTGTAGTGTTGTACATTAGTAAAATGTTGATCAAAAATTATGTTGTTTTACACAAATTGTTGAATTCCAACCCAGAGGTGACTCATTTTACCTTATTAGGTTCTAAAACAAGTATGTACGGCACATATGGTAAAAATTTCCCTTCATAATTTTATAAATAACCCTTGAAGTATAAAATCTAGCCTGTTGAGTGATATTCTATATAAATTAATAATATATAAACTGACTTGTAGTATTTAGCAGAATACATATGCAAAGTCTAAGTGTTTAAAAATATAGATATAAGCAAGTGATCATATATAGCTGACTTCAGTTAAAAAAACATATGTTGTAATCCCACTGTTCAGATACGGGATATTCATAATCTAAAACACTTGGATTATTTCCTAGAAATTTTACAAATGATTCAGATCTCTGAATATGATTCAATCGACTAATATAAAACTTTTAGTTAAAATAATAAAACATAAATTTCTGCTAAATGACAATATCTTTAAATGACATAAAGAGTTTAGAAATCCATTTTGTATAAATCATTTAAAACTGTTTCTATAAAACAACATAATATTTAATTTTTGTCATCAAATTTTTACATCTGACCACCAAAATTGATTTTAGTGTGGCTGATCACATCAATGCTTATTTATATGCAGTATTTTCACAGATCTTACTTGGCAATTAATACGGCCTTTCCACAGAGACCAAAAAAAATTTCATATTCAATATTAAAGTTGTTTAATATAACTATATTTTCATTGAGGCCAGTTTAATAGATCATTGTTTAATATGTTTAAAGAATTACTTAAATAAGTCTACATGTTTTAAGGTATTTTCTCTGGCTAAAATTAATTTAAAAAGCTATATTTCAAAAGGTGAAATTTGCATTAAAAGACATTAAAATCACAGGATCTTATTTCATTATGTAATGCGTTAATCTTTTAAAAGCATAATTGGCATGTTAGTTCCTTTATAACATATTAAAGGATTAATAATTTGCCAAGTTCCTTTATAACATATTAATCTGAAAAGCCACATAAATTGTACACTTGCAACTTGGCACCTTAGAGTATCTCTCCCAGTCCAAATACTGTTATCCAAATAGTGTTCCACACAGACTTAAAAACTCATAAAGATTTTTAAACTCAGTTGGTGGTCCCTGCATCTTCCGATGGCTCCATTCCCCATATATTAAGATTGTAGCCAAGGTAATTCACACAGAGAAGAGTAAGAAACCAATATATGCAAAGACCTATGTCAGACTTTATCCTAGGAGCATTATATACACTATCAGTTTAAAATCTTCATGAAAATCCTTAGAGGTAGTAAATTTACTCTGATTACACAGGTGACTAGATTAGAGACAACTCACCTAAACCAGGCTGCTGGGGAAAAGCCTCAAGTCCTGACTAGGTTACTTGTTTCAGTGTTTCTACCATTAAGAATAATAACAGTAAAAGTGATTCGGTACAAGGCACTGGGCAGTATGGTTTCCACACTTTATGCTATTTATCTATCTCAATAACCTTAAAAGATAAGTGCTATTATTATCCTCATTTTTTAGAGAATGAAACTGAAAGATTTCATAAATTTCTCAAGGTCACAGAAACAGAAAATGGAAGTGTGAGCACCTTTCACCTTGCTCAACCTAAAAACACAGCTAGTGGGTCTACCTCCCTTAGAAGCAAAAGTGCTTAATGGCTAACTCAGAAGATTCCAACTACGTGAACCTGAAAATTATAGGAGAAAAACAGCCCAGGATTTTTTACTGCTGTGTGACCAGAGGAATGCCACTTTCTTCATATTAAATAGGAACAGAAAGAATTCATTCCTTAAAAGATTATTGTGGGGTTTAAGTAAGGAATTCATTTAATGTACTTAGCACAACATCAGTGAGGTACCCGCACCCCACCCCTTCCGCCAGCAGAGGAGTAATAAAAACTCTTTCCGCATCATGGTGAAGCCTGAAGACAAAGTTGTTGTCTTAAGCTTTGCCACAGATTCCTCCCTAAGTGAACCGAGCTTAGAGTTACATAATTGGTTAGAAAGCATAAATTCACCAGGGACACAGCACAGAGAATAATAAAACAAAACCACAGAACACCAAGAATGTAAATCATCTCATAATGATAAAAATACCAACCATCTGGCTTTAGAATTTCATTAGAAACTTTACTAAAGAATGTATCTCAAATAATATCTCAATTGCATTTTATAATTAGGAAATCTGTTTTTTATTTAGTAATATAATTTGTTAGTATAACTGAAAAGTTAACTTATCCGTTTATTAATTTATATGACAATTCCCCATTACAAATTGACTACATAAAGCAAATGACAGAATTTCAGACAATAGTAATGAGTTTCTGAGACAAAGAAACCTTAATTATTGTTTTATTTATTCATAGATCACCAAGTTCCAAATATATTTAACATTTAAGCCTTCTTATAAACTATGTGAAACAAAACAAAATGAAATAAATTGTGTTTATGAAAACAAAAACTTAAAATATTTCAAATAGCTTTACATATGTGACACCATACTTATTTTGCTAAAGGATTAATTAAACTTTTACTGAAAACTAACCACTCTATGTTATGCAATAATTTTCACAGAATATTTATTTATTATATTCTTTTGGCTAAGTTGGTTTTTATTCTCAAAACAAATTAATAATTGAAACAACACAAAAACTCTTCTGCTTTTCTATCTGATTAGTAGTATCTGTTTTGTTTTTTACAGTTGAAACTACACTTCCATGGCAATAGAAATTTTAATGAAAATTTAATAAATATTTATTGAGTTCCTACTAGAGCAAGACATTTTGCCAGATCCTGAGGGAGACAGAAAGGTAAATAAAATTTGGTTTATGATCTCTAAGATTTTCCCATATTATTTGTCAGGAATGTAGGTTATATAATGTGATGGAATAGAAAATTAGATTGAAAGGGAGGCTGGGGCCAGATCATGACAATTCTTCCATATTGTGATAAAGATTTTATATTTATTTATACCATCAGGAGGTTTAGCATCAGACAGACCAAGTTCTTTTGTTGTTGTTTATTGAAGCATAGTTGATTTACAAGATTATATTAATTTCAGGTTACAGCATAGCGATTCAGTATTTTTAAAGTTTATACTCCATTAAAAGTTATTACAAAGATAATGGTTATAATTCCCTGTGCTATACAATATATTTTGTTTCTTACATATTTTATACATAGCAGCTTATATTTTTAAATCTCATACTCCTAACATGCCCCCACTTCCCTCTCCCCACTGGTGACCACTAGTTTGTTTTCTATATCTGTGAGCCTGTTGCTGTTTTGCTATATACATTTTTATTATTTTTCAGATTTCACATTTAAGTGATATCTTTCTCCGTCTGACTTATTTCACTAAGCGTAATATTTTCCAGGTCCATCCATGTTACTGCAAACAGCAGAATTTCATTCTTTTTATGACTAATATTCCATTGTATATATTTACCACTTCTTTATTCATTCATCTGTTGATGGACACTTGGGTTACTTCCATACCTTGGTTATTGTAAATAGTGCTGCTACGAACACTGGGGTACATATATCTTTTCAAATTAGTGTTTTCATTTTTTTCCAGATATATACCCAGGAGTGTAATTGCTAGATCATATGGTACCTCTATTTTTAGTTTTTTGAGGAACCTCCATACTGCTTCCCATAGTGCCTGTGCCAGTTTACATTCCCACCACAATACTTCCATCTGGTCAGCAGTGAGATATTGATAAAGTCACTGTAAGATACTCTCAGATAATGTCAAAATGGAGTTGATATCAACTTTCTTTTAGTGTTTTGCAGCTAGTACTTTCTCACTTTCCCTTGGAACTTTCCACATTCCTAGAATATGGGATCCCTCCATCTATTTACTTTATCAACACCTACTCTTTTACTCTTCTTTTAGAGGTCAACTAAAACTTTACATATTCAGGACATTTATTGATATCATTACATCCATGATGGATCAGTTCCCCTTTTAAAATTTATAGCACCCCTTATTTTTCCTAACTTATGTTTCTGGGGCTTCCCTGGTGGCAGAGTGGTTAAGAATCTGCCTGCCATGGCAGGGGACACAGGTTCGAGCCCTCGTCCAGGAATATCCTATATGCTGTGGAGCAACTAAGCCCGTGCACCACAACTACTGAGCCTGCGCTCTAGAGCCTGCGAGCCACAACTACAGAGCCTGCATGACAACATCTACTGAAGTCCGTATGCCTAGAGCCCATGCTCCACAACAAGAGAAGCCACCACAGTGAGAAGCCTGCATGCAACAACGAAGACCCAACGCAGCCAAAAATTAAAAAATTATGTTTATGTAATTCATTATATAACAGAATTTATAGCCGCCAGAGGGGCTAAGACAACTTTCATTTGGCTTACCATTCATTTTCACTGCTTAGACTAATAACTGCACATAGTAAATAAACAATAAATATTTAGAAAAAAAAAAAGAAATGCCAACTATTAAAGCCCTAGTATAAATGTATTTTGTTTTAACACAATTGAGTTTTGAAAATCTATGCTGAAGAATAATAAAGTTAATGAGAGATACATTTCTCATTAAAAAAGATAAAACAGGGCTTCCCTGGTGGCGCAGTGGTTGAGAGTCCGCCTGCCGATGCAGGGGACACGGGTTCGTGCCCCAGTCCGGGAAGATCCCACATGCCGTGGAGCGGCTAGGCATGTGAGCCATGGCTGCTGAGCCTGCGCGTCCAGAGCCTGTGCTCCGCAACGGGAGAGGCCACAACAGTGAGACGCCCGCGTACCGCAAAAAAATAAAAACAAAACAAAAAAGATAAAACAATTCAGACATAGTGTTAATTGTGAGACATATCTAGATTTCACATATAAATTGTATACTGTTAATGTTAAAGTAGACTAATGTGTGAAAGAATACTAACGAAATGATTGTGTATCAAGTGAAATATAAACATTAAGAAGCTCATGGCTTGGTATAATGAAACCTAGCAAGAAGACAACATTTTACCTGAAAAAGCAAATTACTAAGATAATTTTCTTAAACTGCAATAATGTAATAACAATAACAACAGTAATAATAGAATAATTGCTGTTTATAAAAAGTAATTGCCGTATCATGATGTCCAGATCATAATTTTCAACCATCACAAATTAAATAAGTAAATTTCCTGGTCTCTGGCATGTGGGATTTCTTTCCTCAGATTTAAAATATAGCTTTCAGATTGTCTCTATACAGTAGGAAAAAATGAGAACAAATTTTAAAACATTAAGCAAACCATCAAAAATATTTTTTACTCCTGTGAATTCTTAGAGAACATTTGTGTTCCATTTGGATAACATTTGAAAAGAAGATAACATGCTGAAAGAAGCTAAACTAGCAGCAGACTTTAATCCTGAATCCACATTTTAGAGTTAAAATCAACAGGGAAATATAATAACCTATTACATCTTGGATTTTAGCATATGAAATAACACTTGGGAAGCATCCAAAATGTTTTGAGGAGGAAATAAGGTGAGGAAATGAGAAAACTCATATTTTCTCTGATTTGCAATCATAAAGTCTCCTATGAAATGTTTATCATTCAAACAAGATTTCTCCCCCCCTTTTTTTAAATGGACTGACTTGGATATTGGTCAGGGTTCTAAAAAAAGGGAATGATCATTCTTTCCATACCAGCTCACCCTACCAGTATCGGGTGCCCCTTAAAAACACTACTTTAGAAAGCATCTGATATAGACTCCTTAAAATCAAGAAATCTAATTTGCCAGATTAAAGGTGAGTCATTTCTCTGTGCATATCTTATCCAGTGTGTGAATTTTAAGGTGCATAAGTAAATTTTAAACATAAACTAACCCCACAAATGTTCAATCATCAGTACCTACTATATAAAAATCAGTCAAATTATCTATAGGACTCATTTCATTCATGTGCCCTTCACTCATGAAAATATAATCAAGGATTGAATGTCCTTGAATTTACTATGGAATATTTCACATGAAAGCTATTCTTTCTAAAAACCTTGTTTTGACAGGTGACAGATAATTTGAATATTAAAGTGATTTTAATGTGATGATGTGACTAATTGCTTTAAATCACTGCAAAATTATTCTTGTTGGCTAATTTATAATGAACTACTCTTTGTCTACTTATATTATCATCTGACATCTTGCAGCCTCCAAGAATTTGGCTTACTCTTTTCTTTTACCATCACTTTCTGTGCCAGTGGATTCACCTCAGTTTTTTTCATTTTCCTCCAATTTGTTGACTGTGAAAAGTGCACAAATAACCTATTCCACAGGAATTCTAGCTGAGAATAAAGATTCAGATGTGATTAAACAAAGAAAAGTTGGCCAACAAGCCTAGCTCTTTCCTAGGCACCTTTTCTAATTTTATTTGTAATGTTCCCTTGTGGAATCTTCTGGACTTTTTCTTATAAATCATCTACAGTATAGACAATCCTGTCAAGATTAGATACCAGATCAACTTACTTACACTTTTGGCTGGTAATTTTTCACTGGCTTTTCTGTCCCTTCAGGAGCCAACCTGAAATATTTTTTCATCAGGTAAGAAAGAGGTTTCAAATAACTCTCTGGACCCATTTCACATTCACAAAAACCAATAGTTTGGTTCTTGGCCTTCTAGATGAGGAATCACTTCCTGTTTTATTTCAAAGTTTATTTCCCTGACTTGTTAAGATACCCTACACTTGAAATCACTTCCTCCCACCCAAATAGAAATATTTTCTGAAAATCTCTATTAATCTGAACCATTGCCTCTGGACTATTTACTGTAGCTCAATCACTGATTATATGCAATCTGAGAGAGTCCAGGGTTCACATACCAAATCCTTTTTTCTTTTTTTCTATAACAACTTTATTGAGATATAATTCACATGCTATAAAATTCACCCATTTAACTATACAATTCAATATATTTTTAAAAATTTTCAGAGTTGTACATTCATCACCACTAAATTTTAGAATATTTTCAACTATCCAGACCCCCAATCTGCCCATCTCCTGGTCTCCCTCCTCCCAGCCATAGGCCACTACTAACCTACTTCATGTCTCTATAGCTTTGCCTATTCTGGACATTTACCTTGATTTTTTTTTTTTTTTTTTTTCTGTGGTATGCAGGCCTCTCACTGTTGTGGCCTCTCCCGTTGTGGAGCACAGGCTCCGGACACGCAGGCTCAGCGGCCATGGCTCACGGGCCCAGCCGCTCTGCGGCATGTGGGATCTTCCCTGACCAGGGCACGAACCCGTGTCCCCTGCATTGGCAGGCAGACTCTCAACCACTGCGCCACCAGGGAAGCCCTACCTTGATTTTTTTCATGGAGCAACCCACCTCAGCAATTTTCTCCACAGCAGTGTGTCAACCCTTTTACAGACAGAGAGCCCTCCACTGTGTGCATAAACTCTGACTTACTCAACTGAGCCCCTACTGATACAGATTTATCCCATTTCTACTCTTTTGCTATTATATTACAAAGAGTTCCACTGAATAGCCTTGTGCATACATCGTTTGGTCTTTTTTCTACTGCATGCATCTATGGGATATAGTCTTAGAAGTGGGTTGCTGAGTCAAAGGGTAAAAATGCTCATCTAATTTTGCTAACTATTGCCAAATTACCCTCAATGGAATCTATACTATTTTGCATTCCCATCAGCAATTTATGAAAGCACCTGTTTCCCCACAAGTCTTCGCAACAGAATATGCTGTAAAACTTGAATTTTTGCCAATCTGATAGGTAAAAAATGGTAATTCAGTGCCATTTTTAGGTGAAATTCACAGAACACAAAATTAACCATTAAAAGTGCACAATTCTGGGTTTCCCTGGTGGCGCAGTGGTTGAGAGTCCGCCTGCCGATACAGAGGACATGGGTTCGTGCCCCGGTCCGGGAAGATCCCACATGACACGGAGCGGCTGGGCCCGTGAGCCATGGCCACTGAGTCTGAGCATCCAGAGCCTGTGCTCCGCAATGGGAGAGGCCACAACAGTGAGAGGCCCGCGTGTCGCAAAAAAACAACAACAAAAAAAATCGCACAAATTCTGTGGTATTTAGTACACTTACAACATTGTGCAACCATTACTCTATATCTAGTTCCAAGATATTTTCATCACCCCAACAGAAAACTCCGTACCTCTTCAGCAGTCACTCTTCATTCACTCTCCCATCCTCAAGCCCCACTCACTCCCCTGAAAACCACCAATCTGCTTTCTGTCTCTATGGGTTTGCCCATTCTGGCTATTTCATATATATGGAATTATACAATATGTGACCTTTCTGTGTCTGGCTTTTTTCACATAGGTTTCAAGATTTATTCACAACAGTAGTATGTGTCAGTACTTCATTCCTTTTTAACAACTAATTAAGAATGTGTATACCAAGTTTTGTTTCTCTATTCATCACTTGATGAACATTTGAGTTGCTTCCATCTTTTGACTGTTGTGGAGAGTGCTACTATGAACATTCTTCTACAAGTATTTGTTTCAGTATCTTTTCAGTTATTCTGGATCTGTACCCAGGAGTGGAATTACAGGGTCATATAGAAATTTTTTACTTTTTGAGGAACTGTTAAACTGCTTGCCAGTGCTTCATGATTTTATATCCCCACCAGAAATGTTATGAGGACTCCAACTTTTCCACATCCTCACCAACACTTATTTTTCTCCTCCTCTTTTCATTCTCCTTCTAATTCTTATTTTTTTATTCTTATTTTTATCCTCATCATCAGAGCCACCCTACTGGGTGCCAAACAGTACCTTATTTTGGTTTTGACTTACATTCCCATAATGATTAATGATGTTGAGCATCTTTTCCAATGTTTGTTGAACATTTGTATATCTTCTTTGCAAAATGCTGGTTCAAGTCATTTGCCCACCTTTTCTTTAAGGTTTTTGGATGTTTATTCTCTTACCCTTAAGAGGAATCACTCTCCTCCACAGACAAAACTCTTGATTCTCTCTTTTTTGTTTTGGTTTGTTTGTCTATTTGTTGTAGAGTTGTAAGCATTCTTTATGTATTCTAGATAATAAACTCTTACCAGATATGTGACTTGCATATAGTTTCTCCTGTTCTAAAGACTGACTCTCCCCTGAGTTGATAATGTCCATTGATACACAGAGTATTTAATTTTGATGAAGTCTAATATACCCAATTTTCTTTTGTTGCTCATGCTTTTAGTGTCATATCTAAGAATCTACTGCCATGGATTCATAGTCAAGATCATGAAAATTTATACCATGTTTTCTTCTAAGAGTTTTATAATTTTAGCTCTTCTATTTAAGTCACTGATATATTTTGAGTTGATTTTTATATATGTTGTGAAAGAGGAGTTCAACTTCATTTTATTGCCTGTCTATATCCAGCCAATCCATTATAATTTATTGAAGAGATTACTCTTGGCCATTGAATGTTCTCAGCAACTTGTTCAACATTATAGGGTCATAGATGTATGAGTTTATTTCAGGATTCTCAGTTCTACCCCATTGGTTTAAATTTGTATCATTATGCCAATATCATATATATATTTTTTACAGTAGCCTTGCAGCAAGTTTTGAAATCAGGAATTGTGAGACTTCCATCTTTGTTATTCTTTTTCAGTATTATTTTGGTAATTTTAGGTACCTTGCAATTCCATATGAATTTCAGGATCTACTTTTCCATATCTGCAAAATAGGCCACTGGGAATTTTGGTAGGGATTGCACTGAATCTGTAGATCACTTTGGGGAGTTTTGCCAACTCAACAATATTAAGTCATCCAATCCATGAACACAGAATGTTTTTCCATTTATTTAAGTCTTTAATTTCTTTCAGCATTGTTTTATAATTTTCAGTATACAAGTGTTTCACATCTTTGATTAAATTTATTTCTAGAGGTTTTATTCTTTTGTATGCTCTTGTAAATAGGATTGCTTCCTTAATTTCCTTTTTTTATTGATCATTGCCGGTATATAGAAATGCAATGTATTTCTGTGTATTTGTCTTGTACCCTGCAACTTTGCTGACTTTGTTTATTAGTTCCCATAAGTTTTTGGTAGATTCTTTGGGATTTTTCTATATATAGGATAATATCATCTGTAAATCAAGATAGGCCAGTTGATATTCTGGTGATATTTTCAAATTGCAATTGGAGAAATAACTATCTAAATAGATGTAATACCCTGCTAAATTGTCAAGCAAGATTTTGAAGGAAATATACACAGTTACAGACCTTCAAGATTAAGAACTGTCCATACAAAATTTACTTAAAATTTTAAAACTCAGATAGGTTACAAGTAAAAGGATAAAGACTTTTGCTTATTATCCGGTTAAGTAGTTCCTACCAGAACCAGCTATGCCACAGATAGCAAATATAAGCTTAAAGAAAAATGCACACACACAAACTTACAAAAACTATCCAAAGGCAGCAAGATTCTGAAGGTAAGTCAATACTTGGAAGTAGTTACACATTCTTCCAGCTTTAGCTTGAGTGCTGGCTAAAGTCAGTGTATTGTGTAAAGGATAAAATCCTAAAAACAAAAAAAAAAAACAAAAAAAAACCCACAGTCTTTCTGGCCTAAAAAATCAGAGGTAGAATGTAAGGCATCCATATTTGCTAGAAAATAAGGTTTTTTATTTTTAAAAAGAGAGAAGCATTGATTGGGAACCTCAAATGTTATGTACAAAGTCTTCCCAAATATCTGGCTGACTTCTGAACTACAAATGTACTATACCCACTCTTTCTGAGAATGAAAAAACTGAATTAAGATTTAGGCTTCCACCTAAGAGACAGTTTTCAGTTTGGGTAGGGCCAGATTATTGCCTGCTAAGACAAACAAACCAGAATCAATGCTCTTCAGAAGAAAAAAATATAAAACAAAACAGAATTTAGAGTCTTCATAACATAACATTCAGAGTGTATAGAATACAATCCAAAATTACTTGGAATACAAAAACCAAGAAACGTTGATCCACATTTAAGGGAAAAGACAATGAAAGACCTACATTAAGATGGCCTTGATGTGATGAACAAAAACCATGATTTTAGATTGTTTATTCATGATAAAAATTCTCAGAAATATAACAATAGAAGGAAAAATTTTCAGCCTGATAAAGGTTGTTACTAGTGAACCACACTAGTAACACATTTAATGGTAAAAATGGACAAGTTGCACCTAAAGTCAGGAAAACGGGAAAGAATGCTGATTCTCACCACTTTTCAACATTTTCTGGAGGTAATAACTACTAAAAGAAGATAACAATGAAGTGAAGATTAGAAAGCAAGAAATAAAGCTGTCTCTATTTACAAAGGACAAGATTCTTCATATATGCGATCCTAAGGAAGCTACTAAATTACTAAATCAATTTAGAAAGATCACAGGATACAAGTAGGTTAACTTTTAATAATCCATTTTTATATGCTGGCATCACAATATTGCAAATTATATTTAAAAATCAGACAAAAAATTCTTAGTAATATATTTAACAAACATCTTGAAAGACCTCTAGAGGGGGCTTGTGGGGCTTTAATGTAATCTGGGTAGAGACTACACATGTTCATTTTATCACTACTTTAAAAACTGTGCATAGATATAATACATATGTTTCATAGGAAGAGTAAAGTGTTTATAGAACATTCCTAGCATACAGTAAGTTATCATTCCCTCTAGGTAAAATCTACTTAGGTAGTATTCTAAATGAGTATTTCATCAGGATGACAGTATCACCTTAGTAGACTCAACAAAGCATATGTCTGTATTCCAGCAAAGTTACTTAAATCTGCAACCTTCCACATTCAGATAGATTTTCTCACTTATAAATAAGTCAGATCATGTCACTTTCCTGCTTAAAACCCTCTAATGGATTTACATTCACTTCAGATTAAAAATCTAAATTTTACTATGCCCAATGTGGTCTGCTGCACGCCTCCATGATCTGCCCCAAGCCGTCACTGTTTCCCTCCGTGCTCTCCTTTGCTCATGCTGGCTTTATTGCTGGTCCTTGAAAAATATCTCCACTCATACTGCCCTATTCTTTTGAACTGGAAATCTCTTTCCAAGGGTTATCATCCACTTCCAGATGTCTGTTCAAATATCACTCCCTCAGAGACTCCTGCCTGATCACCCTCTTAAAATGGCATCTTCTCAATTCCTATTATCTAAACTGCTTATTTTTTTCTATAAAACTATGACCCTTACAATACATTTTACATATATTTATATTATATATGTTATCTATTATATACGTATTTTTTTAAATTAGATCCCTCCCCTAATGGACTATAAGTTAAGTGCCACTAAATTCTATAGGAACACATACCCAGTTTCATTTGTTGCTATAACTCCAGTGCCAAAGACTGTACTACCTACATGGTTTGCCATCAATAAACAGCCATTGAAAGAATGAAGGAAGTAAGGACTGTTTGCTTCTCTTTGCATAGACTCTCTATTAAGTTTCTTTTGTTAAGTATGATTAAATCCATTAATCTCAGATAATTCTAAAGCATAGAAGATTAACTAACACTCAGCCCTGTGAAAGATCAAGCGTTCCATGCCTCATATTGCCAGATTAGCTCACTTCCACAGAATCTCCTTCATGACTCTCAATAGTTTCACCCTTATGCACATTCTCCCACACAAAAAAAATTTTTCACAATCTATCATTGGAGTTTTACAATGTGCCTGAACAGTAACAAACACCACTTTTCCCAAGGGAAATGTAATTTCTTTATATAAACATTAGGAGTTATTTCTGGCTAGATTTACTCATTCTATAAATTACACAATGTATAATTTTAAAATATTCCCTTTGCTATTGGTATAGTGTGATTAAATGAAATTGCCAACAGTCATCATAATAACACATCCAACTTCATCTATCTTCCTGAGTAGTTTTATAATTTAGTTAGCTTTTATTGTATTTCATCACAGTTTTGCATTACTGCATAAATTCCTTAAGGCATTTCACACATTAATAGTTATTTCATCCCAAATTTTAATCTTAAATATCACTTTATTTTGGTTCCTGTGAAAATGGAATCCATCTGTATATTGACATGACTTTGACAGAAAACAAGTGGTTGCCAAACATTCTGTAGAATTACACTCAGTGCCAATTTGGTTTTGGCAAATATTAATGGAAAATAAAGCACTAATGAACCCTTTGTCTAGAATAATATTTGATGTTTATACAGTTCCTCTCATCAAAAGACATCAAACATGCAACAAGTGAAAATCTCGTTAACCTTCAAAATATCCCTGTGAGAAAAGTAGAGGTCATGTATTTCTACTCCAGTTTCATGCACTTTCTGTTCTACCTTTCACATAGATAAAGCTTTTAAATAATGACACATACAAAGGTAGGAAGGAAGGAAAGGAAGCTGTCCCTTATCCACAGAAAAATTATTTAAACCAGATTTGCTCAAACACTGGATTCAAATTAAATTTTGATAGGTTTCTTTAGAGCATTTCACACATGAAGACAGATGTTAGTGATTACACAATTTTTTGAAATGTGTTATAAATTGATTAAATCTAATATTGGTCAGGAAGCATTTTGCTACACAGTATATTACAGTTCCTTGACTATATCTCAAATAATATATTTTCATGAGTGGCAATTTTATTAGTTCACTCATTGTTTTAAAATCTTCATAAATAAAAATTCTAAGTCAAAAATGAACCTTGGAACTTGGATTCTTCTGTCCATGCTGCCTCCTCAGTTGCCAGCTATTGGCTTCCTCTCCCTTCTAGCTTAAGTCAGAATCTAGTACTTCTCCCTCCATCTTCCCCCTCCCCCATGCCCATAATTTCCTCTATATTACAGTGATTCTCCACGTGTGGTCCACAGACCAACGGCATCAGTATTAACTGGCCACATGCTACAAAAGCAAAACATCAGGCCCCACCCCAGACCTAGTAAATCAGAGTCTCTGGGACTGGCTCCCAGCAGTCAGTGTCTTGGGTTGTGACTCTGATGGTGCTAGGGTTTGAGAGTCACTTTTTATATACTATACTAACCATGCCCATGAAAGTCTTATGCTATAGGTTTAGACCCATATTTCTCAAGATAAATAGTGCATATATCTGTTGCAGTGCTTAATGCAGCTATTTTCCTTATTTCTGAAGACTTCTCTAAGGAGGTAACATTAAATTAAGATTGGGGGACTTCCCTGGTGGCACACTGGTTAAGACTCTGTGCTCCTAATGCATGGGGCCCGGGTTCGATCCCAGCTTAGGGATCTAGATCTCAGATGCGTGCTGCAACTAAAAGTTTGCATGCCACAACTAAGGAGGCCACGTGCCACAACTAAAGATCTGGTTAGCTGCAACTAAGGAGCCGGCGAGCTGAAACTAAGGAGCCTGCCTGCTACAATTAAGACCTGGTGCAACCAAATAAATAATTTTTTTAAAAAAATTAAGATTGAAAAAGACAGAAGAAACTAGGCGTGCCCAGAACAATGGATAGGATTTTTGAGGATGCAGAAACTGTGTGAAAGCCCATGGCATGAAAAGCATGTTGTATATAAGTAATATAAAGTGGCCAATGAGTGTTCAACATAGTGGACACATGGAAAGAATGAGAGAGATGAGAGAACAGGTATGTAGGAGCCAGATCTAGCTTCTTTCATTTAGAAAAACACATGTGAAATTCAGATGTATTATGCGAATTGATAGTTTGCCCTTCCTATTACTTAACTTTAGTCCATTATATCAATGTAGTGTAGTTTCTTCAAACATCCAAAGTAAAAAGTTTAGATTTTATTGTAAAAAATGAGAAAAGTCTTTGTGAGTAAAAAGTACTGGAGTGACATAATCCATTGGTGTCTGTAATAGATAAAGATGTTTGCTTGCACCATAGTTAATGTATTTTTGAAAGGTCTAATAACGCAATACGCATGAAAGGAAGAATAAGTTTGATTAATAAAATACAAAATTAACTAGCACCTCCATCACATCACATAATTACCATTTCTTTCTTTTTTGATGAGAACAATTCAGATCACTCTCAGCAATTTTCAAGTATACAACATAATTCTGTTAATTATAATCACAATGTTGTCCATTAGATCCCCAGAACTTATTCATCCTCTAACTGGAAGTATGTACCCTTCAAATTGAAATATATAAATGTAACAATCAGCATACCATACACCTCAAACTTACACAATATTTTATGTCAATTATATATCAATTAAAAAGTACAAAATTAATTTCACATGCTTATAACTTGGGAAATGTTTAAAAACTCAAATAAAAAGCATCTAGAATCAGTAATAAGAAATATAAATAGTAACATTACTATTGGATGGGGGGAAAACTTCAAAGCAGATAGTCCTAGCTTCTGATTGAGTAGCATCATTTACAGAATAGGTTATTTTGATAGTTATTTCGTTTCAATGGGCATCAGTGTCCTCATGTGTAAAACAGGAGAAAATAATATATTTTTGCAGGCTTGCACTTAAGATTAAAATAACAGTACAGCCCATTGCTAACATCATACTCAATGGGGAAAAGCTGAAAGCTTTTTCGCTAAGCTCAGGAACAATACAAGGATGACCACTCTCACCACTTTTATTCAAATAATATTGGAAGTACTGGCCTGAGCAATTAGGCAAGAAAATAAATAAATAAAAGGCATCAAAATTGGAAAGGAAAGAGTAAAACAATCACTATTTGTGGATGATGTGATATTATATATAGAAAACCCCAAAGACTCCACCAAAAGAATGTAAGAACCAACAAATGAATTCAGTAAAGTTGCAGGATACAAAATCAATATACAGAAATCAGTTGCATTTCTATGCATCAATAACTATCAGAAAGAGAAATTAAGAAAATGATCCTATTTACAGTTGAATCAAAAAGAAGAAAATACCTAGAAATAAATTAACTAAGGAGGTAAAAGACCTATACAGTGAAAATTTTAAGACATCCATAAAAGGAATCGAAAAAGAAACAAATAAATGGAAAGATATTCCATGTTCATGGACTAGAAGAATTAACATTATTAAAATGTCCATGTTACCCAAAGCAATCTACAGATTCAATGCAGACCTTATCAAAATTCCAATGGCATTTTTCACAGAAATAGAACAAACAGTCCTGAAGTTTGTATCTAACTACAAAAGACTGGGAGTAGCCAAAGCAATCTTGAGAAAGAGCAAAGCTGGAGGCATCACACGCCCTAATTTCAAACTATATTACAAAGCTACAGTAATTAAAACAGCACAGTATTGGCATAAAAACAGACACATAGATCAATAGCACATTTGAGATCCCAGAAATAAATCCATGCATATAGGTCAATTAGTTTACAACAAAGGAGCCAAGAATATACAATGGGGAAAAGACTATCTCTTCAATAAATGGTGCCAGGAAAACTGGACAGCTGCATGCAAAAGAAGGAAACTCAACCACTATATTACACCATACACAAAAATTAACTTAAAATAGATTAAAGACCTGAACCTACTGAATTGGAGAAAATATCTGCAAATAATATATTTTATAAGGAGTTAATACCACAATATATAAATAACTCATACAACTCAATAGTAAAAAAAAAAATCAATTTGATTTAAAAATAGGCAGAGGATCTTTTTTTTTTTTTTTTTGCTGTGCTCCAGATGCGCAGGCTCAGCGGCCATGGCTCACGGGCCCAGCCGCTCCGCGGCATGTGGGATCCTCCTGGACCGGGGCATGAACCCGTGTCCCCTGCATCGGCAGGCGGACTCTCAACCACTGCGCCACCAGGGAAGCCCCTAGGCAGAGCATCTTAATAGACATTTCTCCAAAGAAGAGATACAGAGGGCTAACAGGTACATGAAAAATGCTCAACACCACCAATCAACAGGTAAATGCAAATCAAAACCACAAAGATATATCATCTCACACCCATTAAATGGCTATTATCAAAAACAAATGCTGGTGAGGATGTAAAGAAAAGAGAACCTTTGTGAACTGCTGGTGGGAACGTAAATTGGTGCAGCCACTATGGAAAATGGTATGGAAGTTCCTCAAAAAATTCAAAACTGAACTACCATATGATACAGCAATTTCACTTCTAGGTATTTATCTGAAGAAAACAAAAACACTAACTCAAAAAGGTATATGCACCCCCATGTTCATTGCAGCAAAATTAACAATAGCTAAAATATGGAAACAACCTAAGTGTTCATCAATGGATGAATGAATAAAGATGTGGCATGTGTGTGTCTGTGTGTGTGTGTTTGTATAAACACACAATGGAATATTATTTACCATGAAAACGAATGCAATCTTGCCATTTACAATAACATGGATAGACCTTGAGGGCATTATGATAAGTAAAATACATCAGACAGAAAAGACAAATACTGTATGATCTCACTTACATGGAGAGTCCAAGACAAAAAAAAAAAAGCAAAATAAAACAAGCTTAGAGAGAACAGATTAGTGGTTGGCAGAGGTGGCTGGTGAGGATGGGCAAAACAGGTGAAGGGATTCAAAAGGTACAAACTTCCAATTATAAAATAAATAAATCATAGGGATGTAATGTACATCATGGAGACTATTGTTAATAATACTGTATTGCATATTTGAAAGTTGCTTAAAAAGCAGATCTTAAAAGTTCTCATCACAAGAAAAAAATTTCTGTAACAATGTATAATGACAGATGCTAACTAGATTTAAGTTGTGGTGATCACTTTGCAACATATACAAATATCGAATCATTATATTGTAAACCTGGAACTGATATGTCAAGCAGACCTCAAAAAATTACAGTGCAAATAAAGACCATAATAGAGAACAAGTATCTCCAAATTAACTATTAAGATCATCCATAGGATCTCCACACTGCAAATACATGTGAGCAAATGTACACGTGTACCTTTATTTTTCTATATAATAGCAATAACCAATTAAAAAATACAATGGAAAAACATATAAATTACATAAGAAGGGAAGCTATCATTTAATAAGAATATTGAAGCAAAAACTGTGTATCAAAACATTTTAAAAAGTAGAAGAAAATACTCTCTTACAATTCTAAGCATGTATCATATCTGAACAGGTTATGCTTTTCATATTAAAATATTAAATTTTTTTCATATTAAAAATAATTCTTCAATTAATAACTTAAAAAACTTTTAAAACTGTTCAATTTATTTATGACTTCAGAATAAAAATGCATTTTTAATAGAAACAAAATGCAAAAAGAAAAATAAATTTCATCGCATTAATGTTTAAAAATTTCATGAGTCACAAAGATTTTTTAAATGTATTTTTTAATTTACATATGGTAAAATTCACTCTTTCTGCTATTCAGTTCCATGAGTATTGACAAGTGATAAAGTCTTGTAACCAACCACCACAACTGAGATAGAGAAGTTATATCAGCCCTCAGAGATATCCCCTTATGGTACTTGGTAGCCAGACCCTCTCTCCTCCTCTTCTACCACCTGACTATCAATAATGTTTTTTCCTATAATTGCCTTTTCCAGAATGTCATATAAATAGAATCATCCAATGTGAAGACTTTAGAGTCCGACCTCCTACACTTAACATATTTGCAATTCAGACATGTTGTTCCATGAATCAACAGTTTTTTGCTTTCTGTTGCTTAACAGTAGTCCGTTGTAGGGATTTAGCACAATTTCTTTATCCAAACACCATTGAAAGAGCATCAGGGTTGTTTCTAGGTTTGGGGTAATTATGATAAAACTATTATAAACATTCCCATACAGGTTTATGTGTAAATATCAGTTTTCATTTCTCTTGAGTAAATATCTATGCGTGAGATAACTGAGTCATACAATAAGTGCATGTTTCACTTTTTAAGAAAGCACAACACTTCTCCAAAGTGGCTGTACCATTTCACATACAGGCAATGTATGAGTTCTAACTGCTTCATATCTGTGTTAGCACTAGATACTCTCAAGTTGTTTGTTTCTTTGTTTTTTAACATAGCCATTTTAATAGGTATAAAATGGTATCTCATTGTGGCTTTAATTTTCAATCCCATATTAACTAATAATGAATATCTTTTCACTAATTGTTATATATATATATTTTTGGTTAAGTGTCTTCTTAGTATTTTTTCTATTTTAAAAATTTGATTTGTTTTTGTCATTATTGCATTTTGAGAATTCATTATATAGTCTGGATACAAATCCTTTATCTATTATTTTCAAATATTTTCTCTACTCTATGACTGTTCATTCTGTTAACTTTATCAAAAAAGAGAATTTCAAAATTGTGGTTAAATCCAATTTATAATTTTCTTTTAATGGACTTTGGTATTGTACTAACAAATCTTTGTCACATGCAAGGTCACAAAGATTTACTTTCAAACACTTCTGGTAGGGATGTCAAATAGTACAACCACTTCGGAAAACAGATCAACAGTTTCTTAAAAAGTAAAACATACACCTGTTGTAAAATCCAGAAATCAGACTCCTAGTTAGTCACCCAAAAGAAATGAAAGCACATATTCATACAATGGTTTGTCCATGAATATTCATAACAACATTGTTTGTAGAAACAACCTGACTGCCCATCAAATGTGAATCGATATACAAATTATGATCTATCCATAAGTGGAACAATACTCAGCAATAGAAAGAATTTATTGATATATACAACAAATGTTTCTCAAAATAACTATACTAAGTGAAAAAAGCCAGACAAAAAGAATTCATAAATTAGTATTCTATTAATATAAAATTCTAGAAAATGCAAACCAATCTATAGTGACAGGAGACAAAGTAGTATTTTGTCTGGGGAAGGGGTAGTGGTGCAGAGAGAAATTGGGTTAAAAAGTGATACAAATAGATTTTGGAGATTTTACACATGTTTATTATCTAAATTGTGATGATGGGCTCAAGGATGTATACATATGTCAAAACACATCAACGTGTACATTTTAAATATATTCAAATATATATATATTATATATATAATATATTTTAAATATATAATATATTTTAAATATATTCAAATATAAATAAATATAACTTTTATGTCAGTTATACTTCATTGAAGCTTTTAAAACAGTCATACAGTCAAAATGACAAAAACAATAGGAAATCCTCAATTAACAGATTACAAATACTAAAATGTCTGGACTTTTGACATATGTGTAGGAAAATAATTTGAAAGTACAAAGACATCTGAGCAAATAAGAGATATAACTACAAATCCTCAGCTTTTACCTCTATCTTTTATGTCATCATAATCATAATAAATATTTATGAAATAAATATTTTATTTCTATATCTAGGTTGATAGCAAACATAAGTTGTTTAGCATACCTTTGGAAAGTTAAAAAATGGGTATTTACTTATACTACTCACCATTTTATTCCATGTAGAAAAATTATAACATTTTGCAACTTTCCATGCATACATCTGTGCAAGTTAAGATTTATTTTCTTGTTTCCTCAATCCTAGTCTAGAAATACACATTTTGGGAAGAGCTAAAGAATGTCTGAGGTGTGTATCTGTATTTGAAAGAATGTCTGAATCTTGAAATGGATTTTAGTTTGTGGTAAAAAGCAACATTAGAATGGAATTTGATTTTTAGTATGATTCCTCTTGAGAAAATATTGTCTGATAAATAAGAATCCATGTTTTATGTCCTGGCAAAAACAAAAGGTTTATGCAAGTTACCTAGGGATATTTCTGATACATCATGTCAAAATTAATAAAACTGTAGACAATGACCTTTTCCCACAAATCTCTTAGGGATGTTCTGTTTTATACTGCTTTGGCTTTCAGTGGTATAACATCTGAAAAAACATCCACATCAAGCTTAAAAAATAAGCATAAATAAGTTTAGCCCATCAGTGTGCCTCTAAATGTACTAAATGTTGGTGCTTATTATTGCTGTTGCCTCCCTAGTAATCAAAGAAATGGATGACTCGCTCATGGAAAGCAAGTGCCAATTTTGTCTCAGTAGTCAAAGTGTGGTTTGGAGCAGAACCATTCTGAGAGAAAAAATATTGACAGAAATAAGGAGTCTGAGAGCTACAAACCTTGTTTCTCTGTGCATTCCTTACATGGTATCAGGGACACTCCCATATACCTTCTCCCTGATTCTATCCTTATTATGAAAAACTTCCCATGGGTGACTAAGAATGTTCACCTCTGATGATGGTGAACCATTCTTAAGCTTACTCATCAGGGTAATCAGCTGGCATAATACTTTTAGTTGTAACGTTTCTCTAGCTTTCCCAGTACTAGTAATATACTTGCTAATATATTAATACACTTTAGAATATTTCTCTAATTCTCGTTGCCCCTGACACCTGTCTAGACTTCATATCACCAAAAAAAATTTTTATGCTTTGACTATCAAATAGATTTTTAATATTTTGATGTTGTTTTCAGAGCCTCTGGGTTTTTTTGTTTGTTTTTCCAATATTATGTTCTCAATGTTATGTCCTTCATTGATTTTATTATTATCGATCAAAGTTTTTTTAACGTCCATCATTAATTTTCTATCATTATCCATCTTCCTCTGGGTCATTTGAGCCAGAACAAATTATAGCGAGTGAGTGTGGATGAAAGAGGTATTTTCCAAAGATGCATTCATTTTAAATTTTTAATATATTACTCAATTTCAATATATTACTCAATTTTTAATATATTACTTTTTTTTAAGAGTCAGGACTAATTAAACTGACAAAATTTAGTGTCATTCCCTTCACATGCAAAACTTTAAACCCTTAGCTTAACTTTCACATGGATTTTATAGTATTTTTTTCAACCTTTGAGTCTCCTTGAGGCATCCTCCAGGGACTTGAAGGTAGATGTATGTATTAACTATTGTTTCAGTAATTATTCATAACAGAGTGCTACAAAAGTGGGAAAAGATCATGTATTTCTCACTCCCACATCTAAGGGCTGCCTGTGGAGACACTGCTCCACATGTTTTGTTCTGGGCCCAAGGATGGAAGGGCAGGGGCTCTTCAAGGCATGGTTTCCTATGACAACGGCAAACATGAAGGACAGCAAGGGAAATAGAACAAGCACATTTAAAGGTTCTGTCTGGATTGCATCCATTGGCCAAAGCAAGCTACATGACCAAACTCAAAGTCAAGAGGTGAGGAAGTATACTCTTCCCATGGAGGGGGTGGTATCTGGGAGCTAAGCAGTGGGTATTTGCTGAACAATAATCTATCACACCAGTAGAGGACTTGTAAACCCTTTACAAAAGTTAAAAGTTTAAAGAAGTAAAATAGTAACTAGTCTGGAATTAGTGGTTCAGTGAGAAAGACATATTGATTTATTTTCCCATAAAAATACAGTTACATATGGAGATTAGAATCAATTTTTAAATTACATTTTGGGTCAAGTGTATTTGAAAACTGGCCTGAAACCAAACCACCATGAATAGTATTATTTATGTGTTCCAAGTCATAAAAGTTCAACCTATCAACACTTTTTAGGGGAAAAAGAGTAATTTGGGGATGGACAGCATATACTGCTATACTTCTTATACTTCCCACAGAACACCAAGAATTTTATTTTTGATTGAGATGATGGAAGCTTAGAAGAGGATGTGAGTTTAATTAGATGTGCATTTCCAGGTCTGCATAAAAACACAGCCCACAGCACACACCAGTTTCTGATATAGTAACAGAAAGTTGTCTTAGAGTATCTTGTGTACTTTCTTTTCTTAGATTTGTGTATTTAACATTAACTGTATAGTCATCTTTTAAAACTGCCATTCATCTATTTATATTACACGATAGATTTTAACACAATAAACAGTGGTTAAATATAACCTCAAAAAAAAAAAAGAAAACAAATGCTCAAGTAGGATATGTAACCTTATACTTGCTCATCTCCCTATTCTCCCTCTGAGGCACACTTGTCAAAGAACAGGTATATGGTGCTATGAGAAAAACACACAGGCAGTGCATATACACACACACACACACACACACACACACACACACACACACACACACACACACCCATGATAAGCTCTTAAATATGTGCGCTTCCTAAGGTCCCTTGATATTTAATCAGGCCCTAGTGTCTACATGAACTGATTTATTTCTTAGAAATTCCATTATCTATGCTTATTATTACGACAATAAAATAAATATAATTTTGAATACTCAGAATCTTAGATAATCTAATTAAAATATCATATTTTATTGAGTTACAACTGAAACAACATATTAGTTTCAGGTATATAACATAGTGATTTGATATTTGTAAATACTGAAGAATGACTACCACAATAACTCTACTTAACATCCATAAAATATCTATTTAAATATATAACTAGTCCTTTCAAATTCTCTAATAGAAGTAGAGAGTTTATTCCCCTTATAATAAAAAGTTAACATTGCATTTATTAATTACTTATCTATCTTTCTTCAAGCAGACTGAGCTAATTCTAATATTGACATTCATGACCCAGTAAACATGTCTAAAATTATATGCCAACTTTCATCACCAGATGTATTTTGTTACTATTCAGTAATGAAACATTACAAAGTAACATATCTTATAAACAGTCCATGACATATATAGAGGCAGAATTCCACGGAATTTGTCTTGGTATCTGATTCAGGATAAGTTGGTTTAAGATACTTTGGCACAAACTAAGTGTTGAAACATTCCGCATTACTTGGTCCATTAACAAACTTTTATAATTCTAGCACGTTAACAACTATGGAATACAATAATCGTGACATAAAAATGTATCAATAATTCTGTGATATCTGATTGTAGCTACCTGTGAACTATACCAGTGGGTACCATATCTCTACCCCACCCTAAGTTCTCTAGTGTCAGCATTTGGGGATCACTCAAACCAATAAGTTGTTTTTATTGTGGCTGTCAGTCATAAGAGTAGTTTGCAGACTAAAAGGTATTGCCTTGCAAATGGGAACAAAAATCCGTTGGCCTGCTACAGTTTTATAAATCTAGGTTTAGGAGCATCTTGTACTAGTTCATCTGGGCCAGTTTTCAGGGCACATGTCAATGTGATATTTTCTTGTAAACCAGCAGTTGTGTAACCAGAACACAGGAGACTTGTCTTAAATACAAGGCAAAACTGAAAATATACATCCTTTTTCCCATGTCCCTAACTCTTAGCTTCTGGTATGTAAAATTCCTAGTATGTCAAATGTAGAATATATTAAGGACCAATGAAGATGATGGAAGGCTTTAAATTAATCCTGGTAACAGAAGGTCTGGACTTGATCTGCCTCAAGGATCTGTTTTCATCTGCATCAGTATCTGATATCTGCAAAATCTAAATTCTCCAATTGTTGCTAATTTGTCCTCTAGTTTAGGAGATTTCACTCCTGTTTTCTTGATATAGTGGTACTACCTAGGGGGAATGGGAATAAGATAGATCCTTAGGGACTGATCCAGGGTTTTCACTGCCCTACTGTGTGTGTGTGTGTGTGTGTGTGTGTGTCTGCTCTGAGCAGAGATAGCACATCCTGGCATGTTTCCCATCACTCCTCACCTCAAGATGCAGTTATTTTATAGTCATATCATAGGGATAATTTATTGCCAAATACCTCTTCACCCCAGAATAAAAAGGTACATGTCAGACAAAAACATATAAGCACATTGTAAGACTATCTCTTGGTATACTTCTAACCCATAGGCTTGTACTTTTGACTTACATGTATTAAGTAGGATGGAAATAAAACATTTCTCTATTGATAGAAATGGTAAACATGCTGATATTTGAAAGACATGCTATATTACAAAAAATAAATACTACATAATATTTAAACTATTTGGGAATTATCTTTCAACTTTCATGTGTCTGTTACGCAGACCTGGGTAGCATTTATCATGCACTCCTACTAAGATACAGAACCTGGAGAAGGGGTGGTTCATTTGTTAGGATTAGATTCACTAGATTTACCTAAAATCTCGAAAATTAAATTTCAAAAGTGTCTCAAACAAGACAGAGTTTCTCTGTCACATAAATGAAGTATAGATATCACTAGTCCTGGGCCAGTAATCTCAACTCCTTAAAAAAGTGATGTCTTAAGTTGATACATATCCACTTACATCTTATTGGTAAAAATTTAGTCACATGGTCATTTACAGTTGTAAGCAACCTGGAAAATGTTGTATTTATTCTGAGCAGCAAAATAAAAACTTCTGAAAGAAGTACTTGAGACACTTTAAAGGACAAAAAGATAAAATTAAATCTATGGAGACTCAGCTTTGAGAGAACTACACAAAAATTAAAACAGACAATAAATTAAACTAGAAAGAATAAAAACACTTTATTGATTAAATAAGTATCTTTGGGTGCCTACTAGGCACCAGCATATTCTAGGCACTGGGATTCCTAAGTGAAAAACACACACACACACACACACACACACACACACACACACACACACACACAATCTCCGCCTTCATGTGGCTTGCATTTTAGTGGATGAAAAGTTTTTTTTTTTGTTTGTGTGTTTGTTTTGTTTTGCTATACTTCCATAGGTATACTGATTTTGCTAAAATTGAGTAATCATTCTGACTTTCTCCTGAGAAGCCTCCTGGTACCTAAAATTCCAGGTGGTTTTGTCTTGATAAAGTGGTCTGTGCCTCCAATCCTATGCCTGTGGCAACAAAGCATTCAACTCCATATTCCCATGTTGTTAATGGTACCATCCTCCTTCTTTGCTCACACTTACACACCTGTGTCTCTAATTTGTAGAGAAACAAAATACCAATTATTGTCTCCACAAGCTGATCTATACTATCCTTCATCTTTAAAAAACAACAATAACAACAAAACTCCAAGAAACCCAGGATTTTAATTTCCTGATTCTTCTTTCCACCAACAAATGGGATATTTGCACCATATTCTCCCCTCTCTCATAATCTAATCCTACACTGGATCCTGAGTTTTGTTGAGATGGATTTATTTGTTTAATTTCAGCCTATGACAGTCTTTTCTCTTTTGTGTGTTTATTCAATTTCAGGAATACTTATTAAGCATCATTATGATTTTTTCACCAATTTTGAACCTTGTGTGAGTTCATTGTTATCTTGCACTGTAATTGCAGTTAAAAATAGTTATAGCTCAGAAAAACAGCTTTATGGCAACATAAAGACTAAATATGACGGTGCATCAGTGTCAAAGAGCCTACTACACAGGGTGAAGTATTTAAGAAGATGCTATACCTCTTTATCCCTATCACTTGTTTAAGGCATGTGAAAGAAAACATGTGCCACCTGATATTCTCTGATAGGAAATTCTTGTGACAAAATAATTGCTGAGCATGCTTTTAACAGAAAAAGAGGGGAAAAAAGATTTGCTGTCTAAAAAGTAATGTAGCTTTTCAAGAGCTAGGAGGATAATTATAGATGTGTACATCTATGTGTATGTATATATATAAACATATAACATATATATATAAGGTATATATAATGCATTGTGTCATGCACTGTGAATATATGCATGACAAAGTAGGTGGAAGAAAGGGTAAAACTAGATTTGTATCAATTTACTTGCAGGTATATCCATTATATATAAAGTTGCTATCGATACATTGTTAAGCAAGTTTTAGATTTATTCATATAGTATGATTATATTCATATAAAACAAAAAAATTAAAATCCATATGTATCTGTGTACATATACAAATATATATGTGGAAACAAGGAGAACTTGGTAAAGGTATGAAAGACTGGACACCAAATTTCCTAACACTTTAACAATTAAGAGCACCTTCTGGAAAACATTTAAGTGCTGTTATTTATGAACTGCATTCTTTCCACTTTGATGCCCTGAGAGAAACAAGTAATAAGGTAACATTTTCAATTAGTATTCAACTGCTTTTTATTTTATTTCCAGAAAATGATAGAAAACCATTCAGAGGCATAACTACTTGGGCTCTGGTATACAATGGGACTAAACATGTTTAAAACATATTTTTCAGATTTTCAATTTGACAAAATACATAGACTCTTGGGTAACTCCTATTTTTCAATTTTAGCTTTCTGCATTTGGCAATATTTTTAGAGGAATATTAATATGTATAAAATTTAGTTTTTTATAAAATAAGTAACCGATTCACCATAAATAATAGTATGCCATGCATTTTAAATTCAATTGCAGAATTTCAGCCAGCTGTAACTGCCAAGATAATACTACAATCAGGCTTGTTTCTAAGTTAGTGATGTGGCCCTTAGTTATAACGTGCAACATGAAGACACTGATCCGCCAAAATACTTAGGGATATATCGGTCCTCACCAAGTTTTAAATTGCTACTTTAATTGGAGCAGAAAAAATTTAGTTTCTGCCAGGTATGTTAATTTGTGCCTATGAGAAACCCTATTAACTGGCTTCAGGTTTTAAATGTATTCCAGTGATCGCTTATCATCCTTGTAGATTGGAACCAGGCATCTGCCCAGTTGGCCCAGGACTTAATGAAGGACTACTCTCAACATCAGCTGGCAGTGAGTAGACAGCTCAGTAATGTGTAGACAGACAGACACACACACACACACACTCACAACCCCCTCCTAGATGCTCTCTGTGTAATTCAGCATCTGTGGGACATCTAAATATCTGGTTTTGCCTTTCATTCCCCATCTCATACTTGAGTTTCTATGCATATATAATCTCATTTCCACCATTCTGCATGAAGATCTGCACATCTTTCAAACAAGGATGGTAAATGGCCTTGACGCCTTTCGATGTACTTCCCATCATTCCATTAAAAGCCTCATTTACCTACAATCTACCTTCATATTCGACAAGGTTTTTTCTCCAGTGTTACTAAGATATCACTGACATAAAACATTGTCAATTTAAAGTGTACAACTTTAAAATTTCATATACATTACCATTTTTTGTGTGCAGTGAGAACTTCTAAGATTTACTCTCCCAGCGACTTTCAGGCATACGGTACAGTATTAACAATAGTCACCACACTGTACATTAGATCCCCAGCACTTACCTTATAACTGGAAGGTAAGTACCACCTTCACGCATTTTCCTCTCTCCCTCCACCACCACCCCCACCAATATTCTGTTTCTGTGAGTTTCGTTTTTTAGATTCCACATATAAGTGAAATCTAACTTATTTCAAGATTTTAAGTTGTGTATATGTTTTAGCTTTTCATTTTAAAACAGCCCTAGTGTTTCGCGCAGCTCTCAGCCTATCGATTGCATGGCTATCATCTAGAAATGCCTGGGGGCCCCGCTCCCAGGGCGCGAGTGGGACCTCCAAAGACATTTCCCCCTCAGAGGCGACCTGTGGCTGCACCAGCCCTTGTTGTTCCCGTTATGATTGCAAGAGGCACATCACCACCGTCAGGGAGCTTTGGAATAAAAGAAAAAGCTTTGTTACTCACACGTCCCACAGGATTCCACTCGCCCAACTCACAGGTAGAGAAAGCTGGCGCATGGGCGCCTGGGGCTCTGCTCTGATTGGGGGCGAGGGGAGGGGCGGGGGCGGTCTCAGGGGTCACTCTTTATTGGTGAATTCAAAACCTAAGGGCGGGAAATAAAGCCCAGGGAGGGAAAAACAAGTGACGAAGCGTCAGTTATCTACGTAAACTTGAGACCTCTAGTGCAAAGGAAACTTCAGGGCTGCGGCAGCCTGGCTCTTTTTCTAGTCATGTAGCTGGCAATGTGTTTATTTGAGATAGTTGTCTTTGAAAAGCTTAATGCCCGGCACCTGCGTTACAATCAAAAAAGCCGACTGTCAGGTGCTCACACGCCACATAGATTGGCAGCAAGTTCCAAAGATGAGAGAGGGCCCAGGTACTCTTCCCCAAGTTCGCCTTAAAGATTACCTCTTACGGGGCTTCCCTGGTGGCGCAGTGGTTGAGAGTCCGCCTGCCGATGCAGGGGACACGGGTTCGTGCCCCGGTCTGGGAAGATCCCACATGCCGCGGAGCGGCTGGGCCCGTGAGCCATGGCCGCTGAGCCTGCGCGTCCAGAGCCTGTGCTTCGCAACGGGAGAGGCCACAACAGTGAGAGGCCCGCGTAATGCAAAAAAAAAAAAAAAAAAAAAAAAGATTACCTCTTACGTAATTCTAGTACAAAATCAAAACCAGGAATCTGGAATTGGTACAAAGTGTGTCTACCTCTATGCCATTCGACCCATGTGTACATTTGTGTCATCACCAATTAAGTCAAGATACAGAACTCTTTCATAACCACAAAGATCTCCCTCATGCTACGCTTTACAGTCACACCCATCGCCCTCCCCCCACCATCCCTAACCCACGGTAAACACTAAAATGCTTTCCATTTCTATAATTTTGTCATTTTTACCTTTTTTTTTTTTTTTTTGCGGTACGCGGGCATCTCACTGTTGTGGCCTCTCCCGTCGTGGAGCACAGGCTCCGGACGCGCAGCCTCAGCGGCCATGGCTCACGGGCCCAGCCGCTCCGCGGACCGTGGGATCTTCCCGGACCGGGGCACGAACCCGTGTCCCCTGCATCGGCAGGCGGACTCTCAACCACTGTGCCACCACGGAAGCCCTAATTTTGTCATTTTTAAAATGTTATGTAAACTGAACCAGACAGGATGCAATATTTTACATTAGGGGCTTTTTACTTGGCATAACATCCTGGAGATCCATCCAGGGTCTATCCTTTATCCTTTTTATTCCTGAGTAGTATTTCATGGTGTGGTAGTACAGTTGACTCTTGAACAAGACAAATTCGAACTGTGCTGTCCCACTTATATGCTTATATATTCTTTTCAATAAGTACTACACAGATCCATCGTTGGTTGAATGCGAGAATGCAGAACTGCGGATTTGGAGGGCTGATTATAAAGTTATATACAGATTTTTGACTGCAGGGGGTGGGGTAAGCACCCCAACGTTTATGTTATCCATGGGTCAACTATACTATATTTTGTTTACTATAGTTGTTTCCAGATTTTGGTTATTTGCTGCTATGAACATTCACATACAGGTTTTTGTGTGGATATAAGTTTTCATTTCTCTAGGTTCAGAAGTACAATATCATATACTTGGGTCATATAGTAAATATATGTTTAGTTTTGGGGTTTTTTTTTTAAAGAAACTGCCAAATTATTTTTCCAGAGTTACTGTAACATTTTACATTTGCAGCAGCAGTATATGAGTGATCCAGTTTCTCTGTGTCTTTGCCAGCCATTGGTACTGTTTCTTTTAAAACTTTAGATGTTCTAATAGGTAATCTCATCATAGTCATGATTTGCATTTCCCTAGGCTAGTTATGTTGAACACCTTTCCAAGTGCTTATTGCTATCTTAGTGTCACCTGCAGTGAAATATCCCTTCATTTCTTTTGCCTATTTTCTAATTGGATTGTTTGGTTTTAACTGGTGGGTTTTGAGAGTTCTTTAAATATTCCAGATATGTTATCAGATAAGTAGTTTGCAAATATTTTCCCCAAGTTTCTCGCTTGTCTTTTCATTTTCTCATTAAGGTTTTTCACAGAACAGAAATGTTAATTTTGCTGCAGTCTGAGTTATATATATATATATTTTTTTCTTTTGTGGATCATGTTCTTTGTATCGAGTGTAGGAACTCTTGGCCTAACCCTTGCTCCTGAAGACCTTCTCCCACTTTCTTTGAAAAGTTTTAAAGTTTTACATTTAAGTCTGTGATCCATTTTGAGTTTATTTGTATAAAAGGGGTAAGGTTCAGGGTGAGGTTCACTTTTTTGCTTATAGATTTCCAGTTGTTCCAGCACCATTTATTTAAAAGTCTATCCTTCCTCCATTGAATTACATTTGCATCTTTGACAAAAATCACTTGGCCCTACTTCTGTGGGGCTATTTCTGGGTTCTTTATTCTGTCCCTTTGATCTCTGCATATATCTCTCTATCAAGAACACAGAATCTTGCATACTATAGCTATAGCATGTGTCCTGAAATCAGATAGAGTGATTCATCTCACATTTTCTTTTTAAATTGTTTCAAAATTGTTCCTTTGCCTTTCCATACAAATTTTAGAAAAATTTGTCTATAACTACAAAAAAACTTGCTGAGATTTTGAAAGAAATTGGTGGGAGTGAAAGTCCAGGCTCCTCAAGGTCTCTCCTTACACTCTAGAGGGATGGAGGGATCTTACTGTCCAGTGGGGAGAAAGTCCCTGCTCCCCAGTAGACCTCCTCTGACACCGATGGTAGATTGGGCTATGTTATTACAGCCTAGCAAATGTAAGTAACTAGGCTCTCTTCTCAGTCTTTACTGACAAAGTTGTAGGGGAACACAGTATTTTTCTGTGGTGTTTAGCTAGAATAAAGCAGTTATTTTCTAAAAGCTTTCTGTCTTGCTAAGCTCCTTTCCTGGTCTCATGGCTACAGAGAACAGCTTTACAGGCTTTTGTTACAGCGATTTTTTTTTTTTTCTGTGCTATTGGTGTTTTAGGGTTGCCAGCTTATTCAGACCCAAGTATGAGATATATGAGGGAAAAAGAAAACCCATGATACTCACCACTGTGCATTCCTTGGGTGATTATCCCATAGGTCTTCTTCTGTTTACCTTTCAGCTTCTTCTTATGGTTGCTTTATATATGATGTTTCAGTCTTTCAGTGTACCCAGTAGGGTACAAAGGAAAAGTATATCTATTCCATCTTCCTTGAAGCCAGCGTCATAAGTTTATAATTTAACATCTCTTATGTGCCCTGTATTGTGCTATACAAGGAAAGTTTAGACCTCAAGGAAATTATTTTCTACTAGAGAAGGAACAAACCTATATATATTATTCCTAAATGATGTAAGTGGGAAGAAATAGATATGTATACTTGTCTAGAAATCAGGGGAAGGAAAGCTACTCAGCTAAAACCAGAAGTTCAGAGACTTTTCTTATAGGGTATGATACCTGAAATGAGACTTAAAATATAAGCAAAATTCACCAGATGAATAGAGTAGAAAAAAAAATCCAATAAAAAATGTACTTACACGAAAAAAAGATAATTTGGCACAATTTATAAAAAAGCTGTTTCAGAATATGAGGATGAAGAAATAGGTAGAGATTAGACTTTGAAAGGCTTTGAATTATGTCATGAAGATCATATATATGTTTTTCTGAAAGCAAAGTTGAATCATTGAAATGTTTTATAAAACTTTAGGATAGGCCAGACTTCTTTTAAATGGAATTATCTAGAAGTTAGGTAAAGAATAAATAAAAAGGAGATGATATTAAAGACAAGGTGAACAAGAATGAAATTATTGCAATATTTCAAGATATGTATAATAATGGTATTAAACACAGAAATGGAAATAGGAATCTTATTAAGGGAAAATAGAAATATTCCGCAGGTAAAATTATCTGTATTAATTGTTGATTTTTGCCTATCCACTGCTATAAGAAAGTATGATATTAAATGTGAAGTTCAGAGGAGACGCCAAGATTTTGAAGGCCTCAATAATAAAAACAAAATAATTATAACATTGTATGGTATACAGAAGTAGAAATATAATGTTATACATATGAAAGTTATATTATAAGTCAATGTTACCTTAATAAAAAAGTAATTATAGTGAAACACACATTTTAAGGGGAACACAAACCAGGAATTTTAGAGTGAGAGTAAGCTAGGACAGAGAACTTTGAGAGAATAACATCTCTGTATTTGTGGGTATAGAGATATTTAACAAGGCAGTACCTATTACAATTATGAACATAGTATAGAAGCCCAGTAGGAAACCTGAAAAAATATGGTTGTTCATTTTGCCAATAAGATAGTTTTGGTGTTCCTCGTAAGAGCAGTTTCTCTGGTGTGTGTGTGTGTGTGTGTGTGTGTGTGTGTGTGTGTTGCAGTGGGGATTGCTTTACTTTGAGACAATGATTTTGACTTTATGAAAAGTGAATGTTAAGGGACAGAATAGTCCAATAATTTGGGGATAACATGCATAAAGTTCACATCTTTGTTATTTGAAATCCCAGGCAATAAATAGGCTTACTTACAAGCTGATATGAATGACTTAGCCGAAAAAGGAAAGGAATAATTAATTCTGAAGAAGGCTGAAGGAAGAAGGCAATCCAGCTTTAAACAGTGCTCCTCACAATGTGTGGCACAGAGCAAGTGCTTTTGAATTCCTTCTTGACTAAATAGAAACTGATTTCAGCCCTTGAAACTGTAGAATAGGAACTATTGATACTTTAGATCAAGTTCCAGATAAATATGTAAGGGTGAGTGGCGTGGCCAGGAATTTAAGATTGTCCGTATCTAGAAGCTTCAATTTCTCAGATTTCAATGGAAATCTTAGTCATCTGTTAAACATAAGAAGCTCGGTCTTGCATGGTAGTCTTGAGGAAAGAGGTTACATTTATAAAAATTGAGAGGAGACTAAGAAGAAAAATGATTAAGAACAAGGATAAAAACAAACTAAACCAAAAGACATATGGTTGTTAACCATGTTGCAGGATCAGTTGAAATTGAGAGAGTAGCAATTCATAAGTGAAGCATTCACAATATAGATTTGTCCTTCCTTTGTTCTTATATTTTAACTTTCCAAAACAAAATTTTTTGAATAAACTATTACTGGGTTTTATAAAAGAAAATTAAGAAATCCTAATTTGGTTTTTTTGTTTGTTCAATTTCAAAATTCTCCCTCATGAAAAAAGGATTTTATTAAAACTTTAACTAGCATCTATCAACTATCAAAGTGTATTAATTATAGCCACTTAATATTTGTTGAGCAGCAAATGGATCATTGAATGAATGGGGTTTTGACATTGTGAAATGGACACAAATATCTGTCCACTACCAAAATGTAGGCTTTTCATCATGTTAATAGTTTCAAGGACAGTGTTAGCCTCTGTTTCATCTATGTCATCCCTTCCTACTATTCATCATTTTCCAATGTTCAATTATTTTCTTTAGGATGGCAACTTGCCACTGTAATATTAAATTTATTAGAAGAGGCAAATCTAAGCAGTCATCTCATCCATCAATCTGTCTTCTGATTAGATTACATCTAAAATAATTCTATTTATAAACACCTGCAAAAGTGGAGATTCCACAGTTTCTCTTGACAACAATTTAAATACTTAATCTTCTTTGCTGCTAAAAAATGTCTTCCTTAGATTTTCTTCAAATGCCACATGTTCAAAAGGGAGCCAGCTTTCTTTTCTTCCATGTGTGTTTAAAAGATTTGGCCACAATTATAAAAGAATCTTGAGTTTATTCTTGAGAACTGAACCATAAGCAATCTGTGAGTGAACCCTGACTAACATGGTAACTAAATGAACACACTTCAAGGACATATTGTTTTATTATTGACTTTTACTATTTTTATTAAAAGACTATATATTTTAGGATAGTTTTAGATTTACAAAAAAAATTAAGCAGATACTACAGAGGGTTTCCCATATATTTCCTGCAGCCAGTTTCCTCTATTATTAACATCTTACAATAGTATGGTCCATTTGTTACATTAATGAACCAATTTTGATCCATTATTATTAAACTAAAGTCCATATTTTATTCAAATTGCCTTAGCTTTTCCAAATTCTCTTTTTCTGTTCTAGGATCTCAACCAAGATACCACATTATATTTAAAAGTCATGTCTTCTTAGTCTCCTCTTAACTGTGACAGATTCTCAATCTTTCCTTGTTTTTGACGACCTTGATAGTTTTGGGGAGTACTGGTCATATATATCACAGAGCCCCTCTTTTGAAATTTGTCCAGTGTTTTTCTCACAATTAAACTGATGTTATTTGTTTTGGAAAGGAAAACCACAGAGTTATAGTGTCATGTTCATCACATCATATCAAAGGTCCATACTTATCAAAATGATTTTTGACTATTGCTGCTGATGTAGGACAGAGATGAAGCGTAAGAAAAATGACCCTATTTAGCCCAATAAATTCCCTTGTTTGAAGTTGACTTTGTCTGAAATTAATATAGCTATACTAGCTTTCTTCTGGTGAGTGTTAGCATGGTGTATGTTTTCTCCTTCTCTTTACTTGTAATCTGTCCGTGTCCTTATGTATTTAAAGTGGGCTTCTTGTAATCAACATATATTTGGGCCTTGCTGTTTTATCCACTCTGCTAGTCTCTGTGTTTCATTGGTGTTTTCATACCATTTACATTTAAAGTAGTTATCCATACAGCATTGGCCTGTGAGGCTCCTCAATTTTACTCCACCCCAGTAGCACCACATAGAGCAGATTCAGAGGTCCCCTTTACAATCCAAGGGATCACCCTTTAGGATTGCAGTCATTTTGCTTTTTAATCCCTCAAACCCAAGGAAAAGGCTCAAATGTTAAAACCATTCTCTCTGTGAAGAAAAAGCTACTTGAAATGCACAAGCCTCTTTACTCTCCTCTAAATTGGGTTTGGCTGAGACTTAGAAAAACTAGGGACATAAACACCCTATTCCAAGTCAGGCAGGAGAGCTTTCTAGAGGTTTTACAATAAAGCAGTGAGAATAAATCTTCAAAATATCTCTCTACTAATTTAGGGTTTCTGCCATCATTGCATTACAGGTGGTTAAACAGCCAACTATGCTGGGGCCTGCTAAACATAATTTTAGTGATGCAACTATCCACCTCACATTATCATGTAGTATACTTTTTTCTCAAGTAACATGGCAGAAATATGAAATCTAGACTTTCCCTCACCTGGACACAAGCACAGACATCCCCTGCAACTATGCACCACATTCTTTTCTTCAGTTGTTGATTCAATGTCTTTCCTTATCTCAGAGTTGAACCTCTTGACCATACTTAACTTCTCAGCCAATCTCACCACAAAGCACGAACACAATCTAATTCAGCAATATGTGTGAACTTTTACTAGCTTTAGATATAGTTCATATGTTGTCTAACAAGCTAGGTGGCTTGTTTATGAACTATATTAGTATAACCCTTTCATGCCCTTTATGAAAAAGTCATGTGCCTAGATTCCAGAGCAGGAAAAAGCATGCTATTCTTGACCAATGCCATGTACTGCTATAAAAGAAAAGGGGAAACCAGCAAGGAAACAGCCTATTTTGAAAAGCAAAGGGATGCTTACTACTGGAGGGAGGGGAAGCTAAATGGAAGTTGATATGTAAATACTGAAGAATGCTCCTGGATTTATCAACAAGGAAGCACTTGGTAACCCCAGAAAGGGCAGATTCATTATGGTAGTAGAGTGAGGGTAGATTGTAATAGAGGAATGAACATGCAGTGAAGCGGTGGAGACATTGAATTTAGGGTTACATTTCACCCAGGAGTTTGAGTTTTTAAGGATCTTTTAAGTCAGGGTGCAAATATTGAGGAAAGCTTATCTCTCTTGTTTCTTCATGTTTTTGTTTGTTGAGTATTTCCCTTTAAAACTTTTACTTTCTATCTTTGAATGCAACCTGCCTCAAACTCTTTTTTCACAGTAAGCACAGCACAATGTATGAAAAAATAAATGAGTTGAAAAATACCCTTTTGTATGAGTTGTAGTCACTGTAATGTTTCAAGTATTTTATTCTTAAAGTCTCTTGTTCATCCTCTTTTTCTTTGAGATTCAATTATCTCTCTACTTTGAGAGAATCAGAAAATCTTAATATCACCATTTAATGACAATTTTATGGTTACAGGTATTTTTCTACATAGAGGATTTCTCCTCGAATGCTTAAATGACTTCTTTCTCTCTCTAGATCTGATTGATAATGTAGGAAATATGAACTAGACCTCATTATATTAAGCCTAGAAAAAAAAAGCACTCTCATCAGCTAGCTGAATGTAGAAGCATAAATAAGGAATATTTATTAAAATATTTGAAACTATATTCATAAATAAACTACCTTTGGGTGGTGATATATTACTCATTTTTCATGATGTAATCAGTTTTAAAGTTTGAATAATCACCAGTGGGGCCATCTGGAGTTACTTCCTTTAAACAGTTCTGTCGATGTGGTTTAAATTTCATATTTCAATTGTTATTCAAGTTGATTTACTAGCATTACTATTCAAATTGCTCTCACTAGCATTAGAGAGAGAAAAAGAAAAAGTGAAAAGAGTAAACTTCTAATTTCTACTAAGCTATACTGTTTAAATTATATATATACCTGTATGTACATATTTATGTAAAATAGAGTAAAACGTTATTTACTAAACCGAAATTACTTAGTGCCAGTTACAAACTGTATTTAGCAGAACTAGAAATAAGAATTGGATGAGCAGGAGAACTAAATGTCATCAAAATAAGATTCATTAATTAACGAAATAATAGATTTTTAGTTCTTCCTGAAGATTGAGGAATAATTACAATCAAACTCTGTTCCATGAAATTTGCATGGTTTTGAATTAAAATTCAATCCTTAGAGCAAGTAAATTCTAATTTGTTTGGAAGCTGATTTTGAAGGCTATACAACAAATTATCAAGCACAGTTCTTCATTCTTAAGTGCACAGTTTTTCTGTGGTACATTTTGTGGATTTTATATATTATTAAGGATTCATTTATGATGATAACTTAATTTGCATGGGCATTAAGATAACTTAGTTAAATTCTTGAGTCAATGAAATTCTCCAGTTATTTCATTTTGTCTTCATTCTTTGCCCAGAGTTTTATCTTTAGGCATGTATTCTTTTCCAAATAAGGTGCTTATTTTATAAACATAGAACTAACTGTCCTTAGTGTTTTCCTTACTGTTTTAACACTAATCCTGCAAATGGCACCTGAAGGAATGCTTTGATAACTAAAATATAGAACTAAAGTCATGTTCTTCAAACATAGAATTTAAAAGCATGCAAATAATATATATTTATTCTGCTGTTACTCATTACCCAACATCTTAATAAGCAAACTAAAGGCCAAAAGAATCAATATTTGCAATTTAAGAGATCAGAATGAATACTATTGCTTTAATTTAACAACTAAGAAATACAATAGACCAAATGTTGATTAATTTTTTAATTAAAAGATCAAAATAAAATATTAGTACCTTTATGATTATGAAGGTTATGTTTGTTTAATTGGTTTTCCCTTTATTTTGTTTCAGTTATCTTTAACTATGTAAGTGTGATTTTTCTACTGTGCTCAGAATTCAAGTTCACGATTGATTAGAGAGTTTGCTGGCTGTATTTTTTTAGATTAAAACCTGCAGTTCTCTCAGTCATTGGACCAAAGGGAATTCTGTTTACTTTTGTTTTCCAAGAGTCATCAAATTATCTACAGTGCTCACCTTTCCACTTTCTGAGGATTCCATGAAGAGAATGAAAGGAGTCATGGGAATCATTAGTGATGCCCAAATTCTAAAAGCATGCATATACACATACAAAAATCATATGAACACAAACACTCTCACAGGCGACTAAAGAATTCCAAGGCAAATAATAGGTACATATTGCCATTGAACTGGGAAAAAAGAAAGCAACAGCTTAATAAGCTAAAGTCATTTTCTTGTTGTTGTTGTTGCAGTGTATATTCAGAAGTCACAAGCAGTACCCTAGCGCTTCCTGAGAATTCTCCCCAAGGACTGTTGTTTAACTAGGTGATAAGGTCACCTTTGGCATCCTATCCAGCCTTGTTTCACATAGCTTTTGCCTGACAGCATCCTGAGTTTGTTGAGACATTTATGCCTCCCCTATGGAGGTCATGCCTGGTATTACTGGTATAATAAGAAAAAAAATAGTTTTACAAGTGCTATTGGATTCCAGAAAGGAGAGATTATTTCTAATCGGAAGAACATAAAAGGTATTACAGAAGATATAATATTTGATCTGAATGCTGAAGAATTTACTGAATTTATGGGATTTTGATGGGAGAGGTTAGAGAAAGAGGATTCCTCTTAAAGGGGAGAATATTGACCAAGAAATGGTGTAGTGAAAGTCTGGGTCATCACCAGGAAATAGCAGATAGTCCAGTTTGTCTAGATTACATGATATATCCAAGGAAAATGTCTAGAGGTAAGACAGATATTAATTGGCCTTGGGTAATTTGTGAAGAAATTTGGATTTTATTTTGTAAATAATTGGAAGTCATGTTTTAGAAATATAAACCTACACTAAGGCATAAGTAAAAGACATATAACATATCCTGAGGTTGGATTCAATTTTTATATTCTAGGATATATTTTGGATTCTAGTTTTTATATACTAGGAAGGTATATAAAAGATGTATTAGTCTGAAAGTTTCTTTAATAAAAGTCCATCAAATCATTCCATCACTTCTTTTTCTTACTGCTCTTATATCCTTTGTATTGTATTTCTATAAATATTTTTCCCTGAAATCAAATTATAAGACTTAATGATAGTTCTTTTCATTTATATGTATTTCTTCTTTAGCTCAAGTCCCTAACACACTCTCATATATAAGAAAACAAAATTACTTTCTCAGTAATTGGGAATAATCGCCCCCAATTTATACTAAGGTCCAAACATGCAGTACTCTAATTAAGAGTACAACTACTAAAAAACTGCTTTAAAGTGTATGATCAATAAGTACCTGCTAACAAGCTAAATAAAGACCCAAGGCTTGTATTTGCTATCCTTTATTTTGCCTCTAGAGAGACTAGAATTGATTGAGGGAAAGGAGAAAAGCTAGACAAACTTATTGTATAAAGCAATCCAGATACATGTCTGTTTTAAAAAAATTTTGCTGGAGAATCTGAGAAAGGAAAATGTTAAGTCCCTTGCTTAGAATAACATGTGATTTAGAAAAAAGAAAAAAAATAATAATATTAGTTATCTAGAAACCTACTCTGGTTTATGTTAGCTCACATCAAATTATATAGTCTCTCATCTATAGCAAGAAAGATTTCTCGAACTAAATCAAACTTATCAATATTTTAGCATTCAATATAGCTACATGAATTATTCTCATTTGTGATAAAAGGACATCCTTAATTTTCTTTTAGTCTACTCATACACTCAGCTCAATGCCATGCGCTGCACTTTGCACACGCTCACAGTGTTTGAAATCTTTAAGCAACCAATCAGATATTGTGAAGAATTTAGCCTTCTCTACATTCTATCATAAGAACTACATCAGGCCCAAGAAAAATAGCAGGCCATTAAAAAAAATGAAATAGAATGCTCTGCCAGAGGAATTATATCTCCTCTGCTATCATAATTTATTTGGCCACTGGAGGACATAAAATATTTGTTAAGGCTGTTTTCACTTGTCTCCCATTTCTTGGGTTAGAATGATACTACATACTCTCATAGCATCAAGTTTATTATGAGCATTGTGATGTGATAATATTTGCTAGACCACTAGGAAAAAAAGAAAACTACTTTGACAATCCATTTGAGATTTTGGAAGAGGTTTATTTATATTCAAACTGCAATTTGTTGGCCTTATGCCAAAAATTGATGCCATAAAACAGGAGGGACTCTACTTCAAAAAATACTAGTGTTTTTACTCTAAATATTAACTACTTGGTGACAGGTATAAACAAAGATCTTTAGGGATGCTTATTTAACTCCAAATATATAAGCTTAGGAAATGCTTATGAGCAGTTATCCCCTGATTTTTTCCATAGGCCAGCCTAGAGCTATCAATCTAAGTATATTTCTCCCAAATTAAAAAAGTGCATCTCTAATAAACTCATAAATGCCAGGCTTTCTGCCAAATCAAATGTTTTGGCTGGAACAGTGATAGATTATGCTGATAAGAACCTAATAAATTACCTGGTGAGGTGATCTGTCTCACAGCCAAGACACCCAGCTAGATTCTCTCTTTATGAAAAGGAAATGCAAGAGCAAGACAATTAAACTGCATGTTAATTTCTATGTTTGTTGAACCTGAAGTATAATTTAGTTTCTATTTCCTCTAGAGAATACTTCCATGTGAGAAAATATTTCTGTAGAGTGTAGCTTAAATATGTCAATTGGTCAGTGATAAACTCTTGAGTATATTCACCCAGGTAATAAAAACTGCTCTTTGATCATAAAATGATTAGTAATATTGAGATGCTTAGGCAGCACTGTGGTATATAAATGATGATTTCAAAATCATTATTAAACCAGTAAACTAATACTTTTATCATGAGGAGTGTTGTCACATCAAGAAAGCCATGTGTTTTTTATTAAGGAGTATATTAATATTTTGAGTTCATAAAGTCAATAAAACATCTTAATATAGAATAATTCTTTTCTTGGACTGGCTGACTTCAGATTATCAGTGCATATCATTTGCTGTTCTTATATATAACAATGAATTCATGTTGGAAATACACAATCATTACAAACAGTGCTCAGCACAATGTCATAAGAAGCTATTTTTCATTAAATCTCTGTAGTGCTGCTGACAAATATTAGGCAGTGTGTTTGTGTATGTGTGTGTGTGCGTGCACACACACACGCCCACATGCACGTGCTTATACATAAAGGATAAGGTAGAAATAGGAAATACACTTTTAGCCAACAGGGAAGAGGAGATATTTTAATGTACATGTTCTAAAAATGAAGTATCTTTACTTAGAGAACCTCAATTTCCTCATCTGTAGAATAAGGATTCAAAATAGTTCCTATATCATAGATGTTTTGTGAGGAATAAATGAAATAACGTATATGACATGTTTAGCACAAAACAGTATAATAGCATACAATTAATGTCCTTTTTTCTATCATTTTTTATCTTCATGTAATTGGTTAGATTCAGTTCATATATTATGTAAAGAGATTATATGTCTACCATATATCTTGAGATATTTTCTTAGTTTGTAGCTTTCCTTCAACTTTTATTAGAGTGTTTATTGCTATACAGATGTTTTTAGTTTGTACATAATTAATTCCGCCCAAGTTTTTCTATATGGCTTCTGGGTTTGTGTCAAAATTAGAGGGTTTCTCCTGTTCAACTTTATGAAAATATATGTTTTATATTTTCCTGTAGTCTTAAAATTTAAACCTTCAATATTTAATCCATTTGAGATTTATGAATGATGTCCAATGGGTATATAATTTATTTTTCCAAATAGTGAGTCAGTTGTTCCAAGTCACTGAAAGGTTAATTTATATATCCCCATAGATCTGAATTGTCATCTTGATAATATACTAAATTTCTCTAAATAATAGGCTATCTTCCTGAACTTCCTATTCTGTTTTGTTGACACCTTCTTTACCTTCATAACCAAGCCATCAAAAATTCCTACCAATTCTATTTCTAAAATATAGCTGGAATTCATCTTGATCCCCACAGACATCACACTAGTCCAAATTGCTATCTTTTTTTTCAAATTGGCTAAATAATAGCGTTCTAAACAATGTCCCCCATTCCAGTCTTGTCCCTCCCCACGTCTATTTTCTGCAATATGTACTGCATGATTTCAAAACACAAAAAGTCAGATCCTTTGCTTTAATTACTTCAGTGGTGTACCATTACAATTGTAAGAGTCAAACTCTTTTTAAAGACCTACAAGGCACTAAAGTCTAACCCTAGACTTCCTTCCTCTTCGAATTTATCTGGCAATATTGCTCTCACCCACCAAACTGGCTTTTTAATGGTTTTTCAGGCAGGCCAAAACCTTTTCATTTTCAGCACCTGTTTTCTTCAACTATGGGGTATTCTTTCATTAGTCCTTCATTGGACTATTTCCTAGTTAAAATTGTGTTTTCATTTCAGATGCCCTTCCCTAACTCATGCCTTCAAATCTAAATGAATGCATGCTCTGAATACAAATCCTATTGACAGATTTCTCTTAAATGTCAAAGACTTATCAGTTAATTTTAAAGATGTAATTGTTCCTTCTTCATAGCCGAATATTCATGTTTTATGAATATGTTGTCTTCCTACCTTTCACTTTGGATACTACTTTAATATTTTCAAAGTACCAGCTTATTTCCTGAGTTAGTTCTATTTCAGTGAGAAACATTTTCTCTGATAACTTGTTCTCCTCTTTTTGGAAGTAAATTTTCTTCAGTTGTTATTTTCTCATAGTCAAAAGTTCAGATTTAGATTAAGAAATAATATTAACAGGAATGGGTTTCCTCAGTATTGACATAGGGCACTTTTAAATTTACCCAGAACAACTCCCCAAAGCACTGCAGTTGACCAGAGAGGACAACAGAAGGAATCTGCCCTGGATGAAGTGAGTGGGTAGGAGTAGGCATCATGTAAGCCTCCTTCAAGTGTACAGCTTAATCCTTGTGATGGTTAATTTTATGCATCAACTTGACTGGGCTAAAGGATGTCCAAATAGCTGGTAAAACTATTTCTGAGTGTGTCTGTGACGTTGTTTCTGGAAGAGACTAGCATTTGATTCAGAAGACTGAGTTAAAAGAAATGCCCTCACCAAAGTGGGAATGTCATCCAATCCACTGAGTCTGAATGGAAAAAAAAAAAAAAAAAAAAAAGGAAAGGTGAATCCTCTCTTTCTCTTTTCTTGAGCTGGGATATTCATCTTTTCCTGACAATGGAACTCCTGGCTCTAGGGCCTTCGGACTCCAAGACTTACTTTACCAGCTCCTCTGATTCTCAGGCCTTCAGAGTCATACTGAATTATACCACCAACTTTCCTGGTTTTCCAGCTCACAAATAGCAGATTGTGGGATTTTTCAGCCTCCAAAACTACGTGAGCCAATTCTTATAATACATCTCACACACAGGCATACCTTAGAGATATTATGGGTTCAGTTCCAGACCACCGCAATAAAGTGAATATTGCAATAAAGCAAGTCACACAAATTTTTTGGTTTCCCAGCACATAAAAAAGTGATGTTTATACTATACTGTAGTCTGTTAAGTGCGCAATAGCATTATGCCTAAAAGAAGCAATGCACATACCTTTAATTAAAAAATAACACACCATTGGAAAAATGGTGCCAATAGAGTTGTTTGATTCAGGGTTGCCTCAAACCTTCAATTTGTAAAAAACACAATATAAGTGAAGCACAGTGAAGAGATACACAATAAAACAAAGCATGCCTCACAGGCATAGTATTTGCTCATGTCGTATCTGTCACATTTTGGTAATTCTTGCAACATTTCAATCTTTTTCATTATTATATTTGTTATGATGATCTGTGGTCAGTAATTTTTGATGTTACTATTGCAAAAAACATTACAACTCTCCGAGGTCTCAGATGATGGTTAGCCTTTTTAAGCAATAAAATAATATTTTTAAATTAAGGTATTACTTATATATGTATATATATATCCTATTGGATCTGTTTCTCTGAAGAACTCTGACTAATACAATCCTCCCTTAAATAAGGTGGAAGACAGACCTTTTGGCTTAGTTTCAATTATGTTGTTTTTCTGAAAAGCTAAGCCTGAGGCCTATGCCTGGACAAACTGCTCCACTTTTAAAACTCTGTGGAGTTCTGAATGCCTTTCAATATGCCACCCAGCGTGTTCTTGAAATATTAAGAATGTCTGCATTTAGCTAGAGATATAGTTGCAACTGGGGAAAAGGAGATTTGTCTGTAGAGTTAGTAAAACCATTTTTTTTCTTTCATCTCTGTTATTTTTTATAGAACTAGTCATAAATAATTATAGGAAAAAGAATGAATGATTTTGGTGCAGGAAAGAGAAATGAACAAGTGCCTAGTTAATTCAAATGAATTCATAAATATAGTACATTTTTCACATTTTTTTACTTTGGCTTAATAAATATCCTGAGGTTGTATTGTAATTAGCAAACTGTATACCAAGCCAGGACTTGTGTGGAAAATAAGGTGCTACTAGAGAAGGAGGTCTGTTGATTGATGAAGAGACTCCAAAGGGACTGAAAACAGAAAAAGAAACTTATAAAAAGATATGGTGGGCTTCCTGGTGGCGCAGTGGTTGAGAGTCCGCCTGCCGATGCAGGGGACACGGGTTCGTGCCCTGGTCCGGGAAGATCCCACCTGCCGCGGAGCGGCTGGGCCCGTGAGCCATGGCCGCTGAGCCTGCGCGTCCGGAGCCTGTGCTCTGCAACAGGAGAGGCCACAACAGTGAGAGGCCCACGTACCATAGCAAAAAGAAAAAAAAAAAAGATATGGCAACGCAGTACTTAAGTTAGAAACAAGTTAGAAGCTTGGAAGTCACTACTCCACACTAAACAAGTTAAAACTGAACACAGTGAAAAATCAACTCTTCTTACATCCATAAGAGAAGTGAGATCATGAGGCAAACAACTGCCCCCCAAGTTAGAGAGACCTACAGGCTAATACAGAGAATCACAGCTTACTAGAGAAGAAACCCACAAGCTGCAACCTCGCCAGGAACCAGTGCTGGGGTAGGAAAACCTGAACTGTAATTGACAAAGTACTGAATTTAACAATGACATACCACCCCTGTTAGAAAGTCCAAAATCCGGTAATACTGAATCAAATGCTGGCAAGGATGTGGAGCAACAGGGACTCATTGCTGGTGGGAATGCAAAAGAGTACAGCCACCTTGGAGAATGGTTTGACAGTTTTGTACAAAGCTAAACATACTCTTATTATACAGTTCAGCCATTGGGTTCCTTGACTTCAGTCACTGTGAGTTAGTGGAAGGGTGACTTTAGCATGGTTTTGATTGCAAGGAAAAGTTAACCTTCATGTTATCTACTAATTTTTCATGTGCACATGTTTGTGAGGAGTGGGCTTGGGTAGGTGCTTTATAAATATAATTATATACAGCAGCAGTGGCAGAATTTTTTTAAATTGAATAACAATATTGAATTTTACCTGAGCCCTGTGCTCTTGGAAACAGGAAAGGTTAAAAGAACCACTGTTCCTGGCGAATTAAAGTTCTTTCTTCTTCGCAAAAGAATTTGGAGACAAGCAGAGAGGTTAAGAAAGTATAGTAAGAGTTTCTTTAAGCAAGGATAGGCTCTCAGAGGGAGAGCGGGCAGACAGGTGAGGAACTGCTGCCCTGTTTCTTTGGCAAGCTGGTTATGAGGGGCACACAAATGAAGGGGAGGAATATTCACTGGGGAAAGAGAGGCTTGGGGGTTGTATTCCCTGATTTTCATCTCAGCTCCGTCTTCCCAAGAGGAGGAGGTATTTTTGTCGTTATTTAGCTTAGGTCAGAAGTGTCACGGCGTCGGTGCATGATGGGTACTTCTTACCTGTAAGGCTAATTGTATTGTAATGAGAGCATAATGAGAAACAGGTTACATACGGATGCAGGAGATTCCCGCCTTTCCCCCACCTTTCTTTGTCTGCTGCCTACACTTATCACCCAGAATGTGTGGCTTCCTGTCAGTCTGGAGGTTCCTGCTTTCCTTTGTCTGCCTATGGACCCCCCGCTGTTTACAAGCTGCGTGATTTCCTGCCACCTGGCTCCTGCCCCCATTTCTCTACTCTTACCTAGCTACCTGCCTGCTGTAACACCACCACCACCCTCCCCACCCTTTGTGTTCTGGAAAATAGCTTCCTGCAAAGAACTACACTTCCCAAAAGGGCTTAGACTAGATGCCACACTTGTTTATCTATGATAGGACCAGATACGGACTCTCAATGTTCCCTTTCTTTGCCTCATAAATGATTTTCTGAACTGCTTGTCCCCACTGATCAATTACAACAAAATGCTTTAAAACCAAATTTTGGTTAAGCTTCTCTCCTTCCTTCAGGACCCTGAACTTTGGCTCACTCGCAGCCTGAGCCAGCATACAGCCCCTCCTGAAAACAGACTGTCCTCAAGGTAAAATATTCTCTGATCTATTATCAATCCTCTCACCGTTTCTTCCCTCCCACTTCCTCACACCTGTTTTTTTCCCCTAGCATTATTTCCTCTCTATAAAAAACCAAACAACAACAATAAAACATTTTTTTTCTAACTCTTGAGCTGCTTGCAGACCTTGTGGTCAGAGCATTCTCCTTACTGCAATTGTCCCTTTCTCCCCTTGCAATAATCCTTTTGAATAAAAGTCTCTCCTAACTAAGTTTAGACTTGTTTGCTATTTACATGAGGATAAATACTAAAATATTTATTGTAAATATGGCTCTGTCATAATACCTGGAGGTATTAGTTTTGGGTTTTTTTTTTTTGCGGTACGCGGGCCTCTCACTGTTGTGGCCTCTCCCGCTGTGGAGCACAGGCTCCAGACGCGCAGGCTCAGCGGCCATGGCTCCGGGGCCTAGCCGCTCCGCGGCATGTGGGATCTTCCCGGACCGGGGCACGAACCCGTGTCCCTGCATCTGCAGGCGGACTCTCAACCACTGTGCCACCAGGGAAGCCCTGGAGGTATTAGTTTTTGATGTGCATTCTGAAATCTGAAATTATAAATATTACTGTCAAGTAAGTTGGTACCTCACTCAAAATATTCCTTCGGTTTTGCAAAATATGCAAAATAAATAAATACCTATGAACTTTTGCTTAATAATACTTACCCATGTACAGCAACCAATACCTGGGAAGTTTTTTGTTTCTTAGTTTGTTTTTCTTTCAAATTTACAAATCACTAAAAGCATTTGGCATATACTGGGCATGATTTGATTTTATGGAATTTTGTTCCTGATAATGTGTGTGATTTGAGATTTTAGGGCTAGAATCCCTAGGTACAGGTTTATTAATCAAACAACTAGTCTTTAAGGAAAAAGAAATTGAAAAATATATCTCATCAAAGTATCATTTCGATTAGCTATGGCTTCGGCTTTTTCCCATTCCTCACATATACTCAAATAACAATTTATTGTTTTATAATTTTTGAAAACTAGCATTACTTTTTAAAAGCCATAAGTTGGAAGAATTTTAATAAACTGAGGAAAAGTTCACAGTATTTAAGTGGAAAAAATGGTTACAGTAAGTTGTAAATAGGAAGGTCCAGATTGATTCCAGTTGTGTGCATATTTGTGGGTATAGATATAGATCTACATGAAAGAGAATATTAGCAATGGTGGTTATCTCTATAAAGTAGAACTTTAGATATTGATCACGTAGTCTTTGTACTTTTCCATAGGTCCCTCATTTTCTTCAATTAATATATTTTTAATCTATAAAAGTCTAAAAGGAATGCTATTCTTATTAATTTTAAAACTAATCTCTAAAATTTTATTTTTATAACAATGATTTTTTTCAAACATTTTTAGTTCATATCATGTAAATTTGATGCAATTTTATAACTATGGAGTGTTTCAAAATGTCAGTATTATTTTCTTGTATAAGGCGTGGTAAAATTTTAATTTTGGATTACTGAGAGGCTTAAATGAGGTGAGAAATATCACTAAGACAGTCTGGTAGGATATTCTACATATATATGTACACATAATTGTGTAATATATGTATAATTGATTCATAGTATATATATATATGGTATATACATAAACATTAAGACAAAATGATTTCTGTGGAGATATAACAATTATAAAAGCATAGATTCTATCTAAAAAAGAAGAACAATTTACTTTTCTGGCAGAAACTGTTCTACATTTCTACTGGCATGTATGGATGAGCCATCATGTCTTCTTTGTGGCCCACGTGTACCAGATAATCTTCCTGTAAGAAAAATCGAAAATACATGGAAATGTATAAGGTTAGAATTTGATGCAAAATCTCTTAAATAAATGTTATGACTGGGGCAAGACCACCCCTACTCTATTAGATAATACCTGTGGATGAAGGGAAAGGAAATTTACCTGAGCTTACAACAGAGACCTATGCTCTATGAATGATTAAAAGAACACAGAGAAGAATATTTTCTAGTGCATGTTGTGGGGTGACACTCAAATAACCCCTGACCAGGAAATGAGATGAGTTTCTTGACAGAGGAAGCTGAAAACAAGAGAGCAGTAGTCACGTAAGTGGAAGGGTGCTTCAGTCACTTCTGTGAAGCAGCTCAGCAGTGACATGAGGATTGCAGTGGAAGATTGGCAGTGACAGGAGGAGCCATGCCTCTGTGACAACGAAAGGAGAGCTATGTGCCAATAGTAATGTCAAGCATGAACCACGAGGCGGAACTTGTAACAGCTGGTGAAGGCCTAGAGGCAAATAAATGTATGTAGATGAGCACCAAGGACTGCAGCTAATTTTAATTGCTGTCAAGGCAACACTGTGGATTTTTTTTTAGTTTCTTACAGAGACAAAAATAAATAATAAATTTAAGATTTGAAATCTTATCAATTCCAAATGGCATAGGTTCAAAATAAAAGAGTATTATTGATATTACTACCAAAATGAATATTTCCTGCATTCATTAGGAAATTAGAATCAAAGGTTACTAAAGGGAGAGGGAATGGGATGTGGAGATGGGAAGGTGGTCAGGGAAACATTCTGAGATTCAAACTAGACAATTATTAAATTCGGTTAATCCAGTACCTTGTGTTGCAGCATGTCTCAAAGAATATTTTAGCATGTCTAATTTTAATTTTCTTCAGCAATGCAAGATATCACAGAAGGAAGGAGAGGTCAATTTCCCCTTTTCCTTCCAAGAAGAAAAGTTGAGCTTCGAATGAGAAAGAAATAGCGTTCCTTTGCACCAAGTAGAAAGATAGGGGAGTTCTGTTCTTCCAAGACTATGCAAAAAAGCAAGTAGTTGTATTGTGCCAGATGGACTGTTTCATACTAGCCAAGGATTCTGAGCCATGAGAAATAGAGAGAGGAACTCAGACCTTGGGAAGGGAGAAGAAAACTTTGAGGTTTTCCTCTAGTGCAGAGACCAGGACTCAGCAAATCATAAACTGATTATTTTTGGATGCTGATATAAAAAGCATCACGGACTTAGAATGTCATTAAGGGCAAGGACAGATGGAGAGTTTGTAAGTAAGTCGAGAAGCTTATACAGAATGCAACAAGGAAACTCTTCAAGAAAAAACCGAAAATTATGAACACAGTATTAAAATACATGTTTATTTAAATAAGAAAAAAAATCCCAACAAATTATAAATTTTTAAAGAACTGACAAATAGCATGATACAAATTCAAAATAAGAAAATAAGATTTTTTTTTTTTTTTTTTTTTTTTTTTTGCAGTACGCGAGTTTCTCACTGTTGGGGCCTCTCCCGTTGCGGAGCACAGACTCCGTACGCGCAGGCTCAGTGGCCATGGCTCACGGGCCCAGCCGCTCCGCGGCATGTGGGATCTTCCCAGACCGGGGCACGAACCCGTGTCCCCTGCATCGGCAGGCGGACTCTCAACCGCTGTGCTACCAGGGAAGCCCAGAAAATAAGATTTTATTAACTACCCTGTTATATCTCTGTAATACATTTTTGGTCTTTATTTTTGGCTATATACTCTAGTGTGTATATGTGTGTGTGTATATATATATATATATATATATATATATATACACTCTCCTTATATAAAAACTATTTTAAAATATGGTTTCTCTATGGAGGAAAAAGAAAAGTTAGTCTTTCTACAAAATTATCAATCAAAATTTAATTTTTGTCATTAGTAGTTTAATAAATTCTTCACAACTTGTTATTAATAATAGTATCTATATTTTCAGGATTATTGTCAAATCTGGGAAACCTTTATCAAAATGTAAGATATTCATGTATTTTAAGTTCATTTTGGCAGTGACTAATTCTAAGTAGTCTTTAAATTGGTAACATTCATTAACCTGTTTATCATAGATGTCTGTGTTATAGAAGCATTTTTTAAATTATACAAATCTCTATGTCAGGATTTCATGTCAAATCAATGAGCTTACATTTTTAATGTGTTCATGTGATCCACTCCTTAATATTAATTGGCTTATCAAACAAACTGACTTTACATTTTATTTCATTGAAATATATTCATTCCACTGAAGCAAATTCCTCTTATTATTTACCATGTGATCTAAAATACTTTTGTTACAAATAACTTCTTGATATCCGTATTAACGTCCTAAGGCTACTATAGTAAATTGCCACAAACTTGATGGCTTAAGACAACATAAATTTAGTCTCTCACAGTTCTAGAGGCAAGAAATCTAAAATCAAGTTTTCAGCAAGGCCACAGTCCCTACAGAAACATTAGAGGAGAATCCATTTTGTGCCTTTTCTAGCTTCTGGTGTTGACAGCTTCCTCAGCTTGTAGCCACGTCACTTCAGTCTACCTCTGTCCTCACATCACCTCCTCCTCTATGTCTGTCTTCTCATCTGGTATTTGACTCTTGTAAGAACACTCGTCACTTGATTTAGGGACGACACGGATCATACAAGATAATCTTGTCTCAAAATACTTAATTACATTTGCAAAGACCCTTTTTCCAAATAAGGTAACATTCACAAGTTTCAGGGATTAGGATGTAGACATATCTTTTTGGGGTCACCACACATTCAAACTTTTCTTATCTGAAGACCAGTAATTTTCATGAATAAACACTTTTCCACTATCTCAATCTCATCAGTCTTTTTCCAGAGCATCATAATGGTTGATTTGATACTTTTATTCAACTTTACAGTTGCTTTTTGGAGAAAGAATTTTTAGCCTCTTCACTCCATCATGCCAGAGCAAATCTCCAAACTTTGTTTTTCAATTTTCTCCCTATTTTGCATTGTTTCTAAAATCTTCTTGATGCTTAAGATAATAAAGAGAGTTGTTATTCTGATTAGTTTTTCAAGCACATGTATTTAGTAGTCCAAAAATTAGGGGCAATTAGATTTTTGTTTTGTTCAAATGGATAGTTTAAGTTTAAAATCTAGGCAAATGATACATCATATTTTATAAGATGTTTCTTAATCATTGCAAAATCAATTGGTTGCATTATGTATTCCGTACAGGTGCTGAGTCTTTATAAAACCCAAAGTGCATTCATTTTAATCAGCTTTTACATTGTCTACTAGAGATTTATTTATTTATTTACTTATTTATTTATTTATAGTTACAGCCTTGTCTCAATGTTATATGTCATTAAAATGTGATCTTACTTTGCTGGTTGAATTTAAAGAATACATCATTTCTGTGATGGTCAAGGTGAAAAATAAAGAATGTTAAATGCCAATGCCATTCTCACACATACTAGCTATAAACTATGAAATACCAGTGTGAAGATCAAGAAATAACAGGTATTTCACTCAAGGTCAGTAAGGTATCTCCAGGAAAATATACCAGCAAAGATTAGGTGTCAGTGAGGGTTAGGTTGCCTTGGTGGGAATCTTAGAATGGTTTCCTAATGGAAGTAAAAAAAAAAAAATTCTAAGGGAGATGGACTCTTCTGAGTTTTCATATGTTCATGAAAACATTAGGTTTAATATAATTAGCATGTGGAAGGAGAGAAAATTTTTACCAGACATTGCAGAACAAACTTTAAAAAAAAATCAAATAAAAATGATTTTTCAGGAACATTATTCCAGAGAATAATGTTCCTGGACACCATTCTATAATCATGGACAAAGGACGGTGGTAAAATCAGAGCATAGCATGGTGGAGAGTGTGTGGGAGTGAGGATGAGGAAGTCTTTGTCTAACTACAGGATAGAAGAGTTAATCCTAGGCACCATCAAAAGGAGAATTCTGTGTCTACACAAACACTATGCTTTTAAACAGGAAAAATCTTTTTCAAAATTAAACAAACCAAAGGAAAAAAAAAAAACTGTGCTGTGAAAGAGGAATCCCATAGAAAAATATAAAAATAGGTACCAAGGGAGATGAAAGAGAGACACTATATAGACAAGGGAAAACTTTTCTAAGTTTTCACAGTGGAGGTGGGTAAAAATGGGTACAGCTATTATGCTGGGCGTAAAAGTTGGGTACCTTCAATGTTTGCTCAAGTTGTGTTAATGGCATTCATATGTTTTTCTACTTCATTCCACACTTACAAGATTCTTTCTTATACCTGAAATACACTTTTCCTAAGTTCTATCCATATTTATGCATGAATTCAAATGTCATCTCTGTAAAATTTTAATATGCTAGCGTAAAAGAATTTAACCCATCTTCTCTTCTCTCTCCCTTTCAGTCTTATCTCCCATTATTCTGCTCTATAAACTTTGCGATCCTGCCTCATTCATTATTTGCTATTCCTCACTTTCTCTATTGTCTTCCCTTTCCATAAGCTATGCCCACTGTATGGAGTTGTCTTTCTCTGCCTCTCCTTGATTCTCTAGGCTTTCAAATCCTTTCAATATATTTTAAGACCTATATGAATTAGTAAATTCTGTTTGTGAAAAACTCATCGGGGGTTTAAATAGTGAGGGAAATGGGGCTGAAATTCTTTATTGAAAAAAAAATGAGAAATTTCAGGAAAGTTTAAATATTCTAATTGGGAAAGATAGAGTAAACAAACAAATGGATAAATAAATATAATAAAGTATACTATAATTTTGGTTAGTAAAAATTGATATGAAGAAATAAAAGAGGGTAATGGGTAATAATATAGGAGAGTAATATGACTGAAAGAAACTCAGACACAGGACAGACCAAGAGACAGGGTGGTCAGCTCATCTTGGTTAAAGAGATAATATTTGAATTAAGGCGTTAATTTTGAAAAGGAGCCAGCTGAGCTGAAACTGGTAGTAGAGGTGGGAACAGAACACATTCCAGACAGAGGTTACAGCAGTTACAAAGACACTGACATGGGAACTAACTTGAGCTATCTCAGTATCAGAAAGAAGATATATACTATTGGAACATAATATGGAAAAAAGTAGCAGAAAATGAATTCAGACAGACAGGTAGATATCACATCTTCTAAAATGTGTTCAGTATTGTCACAAAGTAGGGGTAGATGCCATATGAGTTACATCATTCTCCAATATCATCAAAATAAAACTTCATAGTTATTTGTTGACATAGTGTCTTCTCTTGAACCGTTCTATCATTTTGCAATTTAATTATGGATTTTACTGGTCTCTACACCATGTTATTCATGCAGGGTTTTAAGTTATTTAGCAGATAATCTCCCTGAACCTGAGGACCATATCACTTATTCATGTATCCTTGAAACACTTAATTTGGTATCTTTATCATGCATTAGTAATTGTTTTTTGGCATGTTTAGTATCTTGGGGATATGTTGCTACTTATAAATTAATCTGAAAAGAATTTTTGTTGGATTAACTGGCATGATTTACTATATTCTAGCAAGTTGTTATTCAGTGAAGAGTTTTTTTGATGTTATCCGTGATTCTTTGTTTACTTTAAAGTATAGTTGAGGTTCTTATAAATGACACTGGTAAAACAGTATCTAAGGACACGTTAGATTTACTGGAGTGTGGAACTTTATCTCATCAAACTTCATTAGCATACTTACTTTAGACATTAAAGCAATTTTAACAGTTAATAAATTCAAATGGAAATCTTCTGCGTGTTGCAAATTCTATAAAATTAATTAAAGGAAACTCAGGGTAGTAAATACCACAGATGCAATATATCAGATCTGAAGAAGTACAAGGAGACTAGATTACTGAATGCCAAGAACTTGCTTACATTTCAGGGATGAGGTAAATCAATGATGTGGGAAATAAAACTTTACAGCCCTTGTTGTCTTTAGTGTTCAGATTCTTTGTCCCAATCTTTAAGATGTAATGATAAGAATACTGCTATATTCTTGAAAGAACACTAAATTTGTATTTGAAAGGTTCTACTGCAAGGTAAGTCAAGTCGATAGAGCTGTATATAGAGACATTAAGTTAAATGCATTTAATAAACATGGAAAAATTTAAGAGGAGAGTAATAGTATTTTCTTCCAGTCTTGTAAACGTGACTGACATATACAGAAGTCTCTAAGTGTGGATTTCAACTATGTGGGCTTCAGTGTGTAGTATTTTATTTCCTGATGGTTCATAAAACTTTGTTCTTTGGGTCATTGTGAATAATGTGAAATAAATCACCTTTAATAAAATAAGTTCATTAAGTGACTTTTCTCCTTCCTTGTGTTAAACAGAAAATGGTTTCTGCACAATAGCACGTAGTTTCTCAAAAGAATACAAAAGAAAAGCAAGGCCTATCTTTAGTTTTGTTGGTGTCCTCTCTGTCAAAGAGTATCTTAATGTTAGACCACCATTGGTCACCGAGGAAATTAACAGCTTTTGTAAGGATTTTTAAAACATAACAAAGGAATTGTGAATGGCAAGTGTACATTTCTATATGTTTCTTTTGCAGTGAATGAAGTAAATAACATTCCTCTCTAAATTATAAAAATCTGCCAGTGTCAAGTGTTCTAAGGAAACATGTCTTTATTTCTAAATATTTACTTTTTGAAAAGTCCCATGTAGTCAAGCTGTTTCTTCCTATTTACCAGTTTACTTATTCTTTGTTAACCTGAACATAAAGCATAATTTTACAATTATAGGATTGGAAAAACTTTGTGTTCGAGTGTCTGTTGTCTTTGTGTGTGGGGTTCTTACCCTTTTGAGAATCTGATGAAAGTTGTGTACCCTCTCTTCAGAATAATACACTAAGACTCCCACCCACAAACTTCCGTATACAGTTTCAAAGGGTTTAGGACCTTTGATTTTGTTCATTCCATTGTCTGATAGACAAAAAAAACAAAAAAAACAAAAAACAGTTTTCTACCATGTTCCTAAAGCTCTTAAGAAAAGATATTTCATAACATCACTCGGTAATGCATTCCAAATGCTGCAAAAACTTTCTTAATCAGTACCATATCTCAGAAGGGATCAGATCTCGTAAGTCACTGTAGACAAAAACCAATTGCCCTCCTTTTCACTGTTCTTGGGTTAAATTGAACTTTTAAAATGATAGAAAAGCAACTAAAAGTAATCCAGATTTTCTTTGTGCCACATTGTCGGATGAAACTTTCCCTCTGAACTATTGAAAAACTGATAAATACAGAAATTACATGGTGACCTGTTTTATAATACAGACATCTGTATTAAAAATTTCCTCTAGTATAGTCAGGGAAATCTGGAGGCATTTCCCAAGATTACGGATCATAAAGAACTGAGGGTTGAAAGCAATGACTTTCTCAACAGATTTGAACATCTGCTCACTGTCAGTAATCTCAACATCTCATCTATTCTACATTCCCGCTATTTTTCCTTGGTTCTACCTGAAATATAAGTGAAAAGCAGCCTTGACACCATGCAATCTATATTTTGTCTTTACACTTAAGATATTTCAGCAGCATAAATTCAAAAAAATTATTTGTTTACATATAAGCTTGTTAGATTTTTGCCCTCCGTAAATTACAATAGTTTCTTTAGCCTTCTTCAATCTCTTTTTTTTTTTAATTGTTGGTTTCAAAAGTCACAGATTATCCTACAGATTTCCAACCTTGCCAAAAGAGGACAAAAAGAAAAGATTTAACTATCCTTACTATTACAGGCAGACATACAAGTGAGGGTAAACCTGATATGTAAAAAAGTGAAAATGTATGTCATTATCATATGCTACTGAATAATATGTAACATCGTTACCTTTATTTAAGACAAAATGAAATATTCTAGGACACTTCATTATTTCACTCATTTCTACCATTTCACCCACATTCTGTGTGATTCTATTTAAATCATATTTTGTTTTTAGAATTTACAAGCATTCTTTTTTTAAATTTATTTTTTAATTGAAGTATAGTTGATTTACCGTGTTGTGTTAGTTTTTGGTGTACAGCAAAGTGATTCAGTTTTATATTTTTTTATACTCTTTTTCATTATGGTTTATTACAGGATATTGAATATAGTTCCCTATGCTACACAATAGGACCTTGTTGTTTATCCACTCTATATATAACAGTTTGTGTCTGCTAATCCCAAACTCCTAATTTATCCCTCCCCTCCCTTTCCCCTTTGGTAACTGTTTCTTTTCTGTCTGTGCGTCTGTTCCTGTTTAGTAAATAAGTTCACTTGTGTCATTTTTTATATTCCACATATAAGTGATATCATATGATATTTGTCTTTCTCTCTCTTACTTCCTTCACTTAGTATGATAATCTATAGGTCCATCCATGTTGCTGCAAATGGCATTATTTCATTCTTTTTTATGGCTGAGTAATATTCCTTGTATATATGTACAACATCTTCTTTATCTATTTGTCTGTTGATGGATATTTAGGTTGCTTCCATGTCTTGGCTATTGTAAATAATGCTGCTATGAACATTGGGGTGCATGTATCTTTTTGAATTATGGTTTTCTCCAGATATAGGCCCAGGACTGGGATTGCTGGATCATATGTAAACTCTATTTTTAGTTGTTTGCGGAACCTGCATACTGCTTTCCATAGTGGCTGAACAAATTTACATTCCCACCAACAGTATTGGAGGGTTCCCTTTTCTCCACACCCTCTCCAGCATTTGTTATTTGTAGACTTTTTAATGATGGTCATTCTGACCAGTGTGAAGTGATACCTCATTGTAGTTTTGATTTGCATTTCTCTAATAATTAGCAATGTTGAGCATCTTTTCATATGCCTGTTGGCCATCTGTGTGTCTTCTTTGGAGAAATGTCTATTTACGTCTTCTGCCCATTTTTTGATTGGGTTGTTTTATTGTTGTTGTTGTTGAGTTTTTCAAGCTGTTTGTATATTTTGGAAATTAAGCCCTGTCAGTTGCATTGTCTGCAAATATTTTCTCCTGGTCCATAGGTTGTCTTTTTGTTTTGATTATGGTTTCCTTTGCTGTGCAAAAGCTTATAAGTTTGATTAGGTCCCATTTGTTTATTTTTGCTTTTATTTCTATTCCCTTAGGAGACTGACTAAATAATATTTTTAAATACAAAATTTAAAATACTTGTGTAATTTTAATAAAATTTTAATTCTCATGCCAAACAACTTTCTAGGAATGACTAGAATAATGATGCATAGACCATGGGACAAACAGGGGCTGGTAATTCACTGAGATATAACCAACACTACTTAGAGAAATGTGCTTCTCAAAAACCCACTGAAATGATGAATAAAATAATAAAATAACATTTAAATCCACAAAGAGAAGGATAGAGTGCAAACTATAGCCTATGAGAGGTACAAATATTTTTTCCCTTTTTTGAAGACTGATAACTGATTGAAAGATTTCTAGTTTTTGGAACATCAAAACCTACCAAAAATTTTTGTAAATGCCTTAAAAATAAAAATAGCTAAATATAAAGCTTTGTTTGAAAGAAAGCACAGGGAATCCCCTGGAGTGCATAGGAATCTGAAAATCAGAAGAGTAAGTACAAGATCCAAAACTGAGAATGCCATCTGGAGATGTCAAAGGAAAATAAGACATTTGGAAAATTTGTATCTACCACTATGACCTTGACATGTTCTCAATACTTAAAGACTATTCTGATGATATCAATAATTATACAATTTTTTGAAAGTATGTAATGAAATGTGGCAATGCTTGGAAGATATACATGATTCAATAAACCAATATTTTCCAAAATCATACATAGGTAAAGAATTCATTCAAAGTGTAAGATAGACTGATGAGTTTTAATATAACAGTAGGAACTTGTCCTTCATATGGTTTCAGTTTCCATATTGCAATGACCATTCAGAAACTATATATAGTGAGTTAAGGTTTAATATTAAAGAAGAATATCTATAATCATCTGAAAACTATATATCTGTGTGAAGCTGAATTTATTTCATATACTCCAAGCAAAACAGTATTTTCCAACACAATAAATACCAAAACAGGTATGGCAATATATTAAACAAGACATTCAAGAGATTTGGTGAAAATAAAAAGCAATGCCACTTTTCTCATTAAATTTTTGTGGGTTTAGGGCTTCCCTGGTGGCGCAGTGGTTGAGAGTCCACCTGCAGATACAGGGGACGCGGGTTTGTGCCCCGGTCCGGGAGGATCCCACATGCCGCGGAGCGGCTGGGCCCGTGAGCCATGGCTGCTGAGCCTGCGTGTCCGTAGCCTATGCTCCGCAATAGGAGAGGCCACAACAGTGAGAGGCCCGCGTACCGCAAAAAAAAAAAAAAAAAAAAAATTTTGTGGGTTTGGAAAAGATTATTAAAATGTAATAAGTTTATTATTGTCATTTTAAAATGAATTAATATATAAATATCTTTTAAATGTCTCTTTTTTTTTAAATGTCTCTGTTTTTTCTTTAACATAATAACTGTCAACATAGTACCACACAAAACAAAAGTTCTCTAGGGCTCTCAGTAATTTTACTAGCGTAGAGTCTTGAGGCCCAAAAGTTTGCGAACTGTTGAGTTAGAATGCTACGTAACTTGTCCAGTGATATACAGGAATAGAAATTAGTCTGACACTTCAAAACCCATACTTTTCTGACTCCACCAAGCTATTCTACCTCATCTCCTAATATCACCCAGATCTTTTGGGACTCAGATAGTCACCAAACAGAAAAATATAGTGTATGTATATATGTGGGCATCCATATCCTTTCTAGGTGTTGGTGTGTGTATGTGTATGTATGTTGTATGTTTGTATGTGTGTAGTTTGTGTGTGAGAGAATTCATAGATGTGTGTTGACAAAGGTTAATGGCTTTGCTCAATTATTCATATACCAGTAGCTTTTTCTGAGATAATCAAAAAAATATATGCATTTCTTTGAAATGCCAATCATTTTTAAACTTTTTCTTTTCTTTACTATTGGTCTTAATTATTTATAATTAAGTAAAGAGAGTGAGATATTTGAAAATATGCCCTAGAAGTTGAAAAATTTAATCGTATTTTCTTTACTTATGCTGTTTATTAGAATGCAAGCTCCGTGAAGTGTTTTTTGTTTGTTGGTTGGTTTACCAATTTTGTTGGCTACCTTATTAGGTAGTAGCTAGAAAAATCCATGACATTCAAAAATTGCTTTATAAATTAACAAGTAGTAAGAATATATAGCAGAGAAATTATAAAAACAACAACAACAAAAAAGAATCACAGATAAGGTGACATCTACATTTCTCACTATTGGATATTTCTTTCTATTTTTTTCTTTCTAAAGATTTTATTTCTTTACTTGGGTCCCTTTCTCTGCCAACTCAGTTCTGTCCTCTCTTGATTATACTTTTTTTTTCTCCAGTCAGTTCCAGGGTCCCCAAGCCTTGTTAACACAACCTCTAAGCAGATAATCTAAGTTCATATAACAGAATTACTATAATATCAGTGCAATATTTTGTTATTGTTGGCTAAGCCTCTTTTATCTGGGCTTGCCTTTCATGACCAAAATCACTAAATAAAGTTGTTTTTCTTTTTTTCCTGATGAAAAGAGTAACTAACCTTTATCATATCATAAAATACAGATTTTTATCTGTAAGAAATGGGGATCCTTATGACACTTTAATTAAAGGTATGACATCATGTGATATGTCCTTTAGAAAGATAATTGGCAGAATTTAGAAGAGAGACAGACCGGAACCAGAGAGACTTGTTAGGAAGCTATTGCAGTAAATAGGAAGAGTAAGACTATGAACTAAAACAAAAGCAATTAGCTTGGAGCAAAGGAGATAGATTCTAGAAACATGCAAGAGAAAATAATTACATGTGAGATAAGGGAGAACTCAGGAATGACTGAAATAATACGTTCACTTTCTGGGAGAATACAAAATGTTATGCTTGAGATACTGGCTATAAGAAAAAACCCATGTGTGTAGAAAGAAAAAATTAGTTTGGAAATCTTGACATGTGGTGCCTGTGAAGCAGTGAGATGAAGATGTCTAGAGGGGCTTCCCTGGTGGCACAGTGGTTGGGAGTCCGCCTGCCGATGCAGGGGACGCGGGTTCGTGCCCTGGTCTGGGAAGATCCCACGTGCCGCGGAGCGGCTGGGCCCGTGAGCCATGGCCGCTGAGCCTGCGCGTCCGGGGCCTGTGCTCCGCAACGGGGGAGGCCACAACAGTGAGAGGCCCACGTACCGCAAAAAAAAAAAAAGATGTCTAGGGAGTATTTAGAAATATGTGGTGATGACATTTAGGAGAAAGACCAGAGCTGGGGAAAGAGATTTGACAATCACATATTACAGGTGGAAGGAGGAGCCAATAAGAAGGATGCAATCAATTAACAAAGCAGAGAATGAGCCACAAAAGTCCCTAAGGGTAGAGACCTATGGCTCAATGTTCTCAAATATCTTTGGAAAGTTAAGTAGGACAAAGAAATATATTTTAAAAACCAAAAATGCAAAAGGACATTCTTTGTATCATCTATCCAATTACCTACAATTCAGCGATTCCCAACCATTTTGGCACCAGGGACTGGTTTCATGGAAGACAATTTTACCACAGATGGGAGAGCGGGGAAGGGGGATGGTTCAGGTGGTAATGCAAGTGATGGGTAGAGATGGGGAGCAGCAGATGGAGCTTTGCTGGCTTGCCTGCTGCTCACCTCCTTCTGTTCCTAACAGGCCACAGACCTGCATTGGTCCACAGTCCATGGGTTGGGGACTCCTGACCTACATCAATCCCAAAATATAAATTAAGAAAATTTGTGTATATCAAACTCCACAGATCATAATTGAATCATAAGATGACTGCACACTATATATTCATTAGGAAAATATAATACTAGACTAACTATAACATGGAATCATAAAATACTAAGTGCTATGTAGTATGTAATACTATGATTACACTGTATAAAAATGTCATCATATAAATAACTGTTGGGAAGCAGAAGGGAATATTTCAATATGGGCTCAATTACCAGATTATCCGGATTTGAATACAAACTTTGACAATATTTTCTGACTCCTGTAAGTGTTTTGCTATTTCTTTAAGCCTCAGTTTCCTCTTTTGTAAATTGGGAATAATAATAGTGTCTCTATCTTGCAGAGTTTTAAATGTGATAATTCATGTGTTTAGAACATAACTAGCACTTGGCAACTGCTAGATATAATTATTAATTTTGATTAGTGGAAGAAAATAGAGAAAATAAATTGCTATTTTTGGATTGTTGAATGCTATTTCTGAGAGAGTGGACACCGTGGTCAGTCTGTATTAGTTCAATTTCTGCATCCTGGGCAAGTTACTTAACCTCTCTCGGCAAATAATAAATAACAGTAGCATTTACCCAATAAGAGTGTTGTGAAAATTGAAGAAGATAAAACCTAGAATAGTGCTTTTACGTATTTAGAACTCAAATTTTGTGGTAATGTTCATAAATTTTAATTATTACTGTAAAATGGTCATGTTAGTTTTCTCACGTGTAAAAGGAAAATAATTATAATTACCTATAATAGTAATGCAACTCTTGGAACTATTATGAGTATTAAATGAATGAATGCATACATAGCACTTAAAACAGTGGCTAGCAAACAGTAAGCATGCAATAATCACAATAAGCATGATCTTCTATTAATATATACAAATGCATATGTGAACAGGCTTTGAAGCCTATGAATTTTTGCAGGTAATTTTTTCTGATGAACCAGTAATCCTTCCATAATAAAACTTCCACATCACATTTTAAATTATGGAATTTCTGGACTGCTACAGTTAATACATCATTAGAAGAGGTGTCTCTAGCTGATGATGTGAAAGTCTTGGAGCAGGTCAATAAGTTAATGTTTTCCTTCAGTCCAATTATATTAGTGAATCTATAATAATAGCCTTCATGGAGAAAAGATTATGTCATTTGGGGACTTCCCTGGCGGTCCAGTGGTTAAGACTCTGTGATTCCAGTGCAGGGGGCACGGGTTCAATCCCTGGTCAGGGAACTAAGATCCCACATGCTACACAGCACAGGCCAAAAAAATTTAAAATGTTCCTGGTTAAATATCAAGGCATATTGTACTGAGCCAATTTGGTACAAAGGATGTAACCATAATTCCTCATAAGTTCATGGGATGTGTCTAGTGTACCAAGAGTAAACCAAAAAAAAAAAAAACTATTAAAAAATTGTAGAAAAAGATTATGTCATTTGATGTTTTTGAACAATGTGGTAGGAAATAAGACAGCAGAAATATTTTACAAGAGCAATAGAATATAACAAAATGTTATATCCCTCGTTACCAGTTGAAAGCAACTTTCTCTCCAGTACAAATTTTCTTTTTCTCCACTATTTAGTGTTTGTGTGACCTTGTACTAGTTGTTTTTTTTTCTCTATATCAGTTTCTCATCCAAAAAAAAGGTGATAACATAGGATGTTTCTCATAATGTTGTGAAAATATGAGATGACACATGTAAACAGTTACCAACTCTAATATAGCAACATTCAATTATTGAACTTGTTACTCAGACCCAAAATTGAGTTGTCATCATTTACTCCTCTTTTTTGCTGAACTAATCATTTTGGATCTATATTCAAAATATGCTCTGAACTCCACTTTTCCCCACCATTTCTACTGAAATATCCCAGTTCAAGCTTCCAATAGCTTTAAGCTGGGCTCCCTGCAAAGTTGTTCTGACAGGTCAGTTGGCTTTACTGCGGCACCCCCTCCCTTTTCAGACTATTCTTACACACTAGCCAGAAAATGGTTTTCTTTTTTTCTTTATTTTGCTGTACGCGGGCCTCTCACCGTTGCGGCCTCTCCCGTTGCGGAGCACAGGCTCCAGACGCGCAGGCTCAGCGGCCATGGCTCACGGGCCCAGCCACTCCGCGGCATGTGGGATCTTCCCGGACCGGAGCACGAACCCGTGTCCCCTGCATCGGCAGGCGGACTCTCAACCACTGCGCCACCAGGGAAACCCCACAAAAATGGTTTTAAAATGTGAGTTAAATTGTTACTCCACATCTCATGAACTGCAGTGCTTCCTCATTGCATTTAGAATAACATTGAAAGTCTTTAATAAGATCTGGCTCCTCTTCCACTTGTTTATGACAAATCATCTACCTTCATCTTCTTGAGCTTCCTTGAATAACTCAGAGAAATTTCCACATCATGACCTTTGCACTTACCACTTTTGGTTTGGTTGATTATTGCCCAGAAATAATATATGACTCATTATTTCAGTTCATTCAGGCCTCTGCTCAAAATCCATACACTCTCTTTTCCCTTACTGTTCTCTGTCATTCTATTTATATGCCACTGCTTGACATATATTGTGAGCTTAATGAGCAGAAGTACTCTTTTTTATTCAAAGTTTTATCCCAGTGCCTAGAACAGTGCTTGGAATGCAGTAGGTACTAGTATTAATTAATTAATCTAATTGCTATTATAATTATTATGTAAATAAGATCCAGAGGGTATACATTTCTTTTTCTGATTGTTGAATTGTAACTGCTTATAAATTTATAAATTTCAGAAAATAATGTGGCAAAAATTATATTGTCAAGAATCATCATTCCCCACCCTTACTCCAAGAGATAATATTATTGAAACTTTTTGACATACTTTCATTCAGAATACTTTTAGTATATTTCTATTTTAAAGAATTGAGATGAAAAATAAGTCCTTTGTGCCAGTAAAACAGAAGTCATTAGAGCTATTTAAAACAAGAATAGCTTTAGTACAGGTAATTAGATGTATATAAAATCATTGAGTAATGAATATATAAAGGTACAAAAAGTCACTGTTTAATCGTATTTTCTTTACAATCTTCCCAGTTTGCTGCTTCCTCCCAAGATGTCAGGCTGTTGCAGTAATCACAGGAAGCTTCAAAGGATGTTTATAGCTGCTTACACCAATGAGGTAGGCAATATGGGGAAAACAACCAGAAGCACTGCAAGTCTTGTGTCTGCTGAAGTCCATGCTTGTCCACTAATGCTGGAAGAAAAATAATAAGTCCCAAACTGTTTCTCCTTCATTTTTCTCCCCCTTAATCAATGCTATCTGTTTCTCCAAGTTGCCCACGTCAATAATCTAGATGATATTATTAACGTTTAATCTCGCTTCTCCCAAATTTTTGTCCTACTTGAAGTGCTATTTATTCTAATTCCAAAATTATCTTAAATGTCCCCCTTTTTTTGCATCTTTACTTGTAGCAACTCATCTCATTACTCAATTACTGCAACGTTCTATATTCTAGCTCCCCTCAAATCTATTCTCCAAATGGGAGAAAGAACTTTTTGTGTTAACTTAAATGAGAAGCACTTACATTACACTTAGGGTAACATTAAAATTCTATTTGTGAAACACAAGATACAGCAATTGACTAAAGTATGTAAAATTTTAAAGGAAGGTGGGAGTGGTTTATGCACTTTAGAAGTAGACTGGATAAAGATATCAAGTAAGCATTTGAATTGTGTGTTTGGAGCATTGGTTAGAAATTGAAAATAATAATGAAAAAATGGAAATCAACAGAATTATTTCTTCTAAGTCCAACCTAGTGATAATAACCTTCCCAATACACTGAGTTCTTAGTGTATTAAAATGAAAGTAAGATTCAGTGATTAGTTCATGAAATGAAGCACAGAAAAACAGACTAAAGGTGAAGAAAAAAAGAGCAACAGCAGAAAGTTGTAAAGAGAAAAAAAATAAGATCCAGATGGTAAGCCTCTTTGTAAAAGTGAGTTAGATACCAGAGAAAAATCTATAACTTCATGCAGTGATTCTAGAGCTAAGCACTTCTATACGCTAATAAATTCTCACCAGTTTTAGTCTTTACCAGTGGGATGTTGGAAATCTGCTACACAACACAGATACACACACACAAAACCTCAATTTAAAGACAACCTCAAAGAAAAGTTATCAGAATCTATTGATTATAGTTCTTTTTATACTGTTTATTTCTGTCTTCCTCCTTAGATATTTGATCAAGAGTTATAGCACTCCAATTAAGTAACACTTGTAGTTTTTAAGAAGACATTCCATATAATAACACATAAAAAGCCAAAATGATATGAAATATATATTTGTTAACAAAAATATGCTGACCTATATGTAATCGTATTATAATTTTTAATTTTCTTTTGTCAAACAGGTTTTTTGTGTTTTTAAAATTTTACAGAAGCAGTGTTTTAAATCCATCTGCTAATGCCTCTAAGGTCAAAACCTGTTATTTCTTTCTCAATCCTTTGGTTTTAATATGTTATTTAAAGAAACCGGACATCAGCTTTAACATATCAGATGAAGCCAACTATGATCCAGGTATAGGCTTACCCTTTCATAGTCCCCAATTCTCCTATTTTATTTAACTCAGAACATTTGTTCAGAGATAATGATAGAAAACTGACAAAATGTTAACTGACAAGCATCTGGTACTTATTAAATAAGATCTACAATTAATCATAGATCATATACCTTTTTTTTCAGTAAAAAACTCAGCACAAAGAAACTGACTAAAGCCATTTTCAAATATAAGAAAATATTATTATGATGGAAATATAACTAAATAAACCAATGATTTTTCTAAAAAAATATAAAATTTAATGCTGTTAATGCCCCCCCCCGCCACTTTTACCTTAGGAACAACCTCTTAATTTCATCAGGAACAATTGCTGCTATCATTAGCTCACCAGCTAGAATGACAATCTCTTCAGCAAACCCATTGCAACTAACCATTAAACACCCAATGCAATCTAGTAACAAATCAACCACACGCCAATATGGAGATCACCATCACTGAATGTCTAAACGTTCTTCTCTCTAGCAAGAAACAACTCAACTGAGATAAAACCATGATTTTTAAAAGTCAATCTACCCAATCAGAGAGTCATCCTTTTCGTAAATTGGAAGCAGTTAACTAGTGGTCTAATAGTTAAAGACTAATTAGTACTAGAAAAAGAAAGAAGCTGAGAGTAGAAGTAGAACATTGATTTGCCAATGGCATCTAATATACACACTTATGGAACATCTGCTCTCTGGAAGTTCTGCTTTTCCAAATGAACCCACAACTTCTGTTAAAATTTTTCCGATGTATTTCTGCAGATCAAGGATGCAACAGAATTGCAGTCAAAGGATATTTATATTTATGCAGCCATCTCAGTTGAGACAGACTGGGGTACATTTTATCTAGAAAGTGAGGGAGGGAGAAAGAGAATAAATTTTCACTGCCCTAATTACTTGCAAAAATAGTCCTATATATGACATTCTTAAGATATTTTTATTTGCTGTCTTCTACAAAATGACATTTTATTCAGTTACATATAATCTTTAGAAATTGACCAGCTAAAAGTTAAGATTTCCTTACAGTTAATGCTCAGTTCTAAGATCTACAAATATGGAGATGATCATTCAAAACATCATTATTAGCTTTCTTTGAAACTAGTCCATTCTCCCTCAATATCTGTGAATAACATATACCCCAACTACATGCCCTATTGCATTGAGAGGGTAGTCCTATACACACCATCATCTGAATAACCCCAAGTAAAGAATTTGGGGGGCACACATTCAGTCCTTAGCAAGTATGTTGTGGAAGATGAAAGAAATAATGAGAGGAAAAAAGAAAATTCAGGAGTTCTGTTTTAAATATCATTTAAAGCAGTGCATGCTTTCAAATGAAAATATAATACATTCAATTATCAACCCAAGAAGTGGAAAATAACATGCAAGCTTTGAATATGAAAACATTTTTACTTTAATAAAACTTGTCTGCCAAATGTTATTATAACATATGTACGATGGAATGAATTTCAGCAAAAATAGATACTTTTCAACTTAAACATAAAGATGCAGCATTTGGAATTTTTGAATTCTATACTAATTGTTTAAGTAACACAAGTCACCAAAATAAAATCACAGCAGAATGAAAGAATAGGTTTTTATTTATTTATACAGCAATATCAGCAGCAGTCCTCAATCCATGCAAAGGTCAGATACAGGTTATTATGAATCATGCTGGTGCAGTTTTATGAGTAAAATGACCTTTGACCTTCACGTTTCCAGATGTTACTATTTGCTGTTTAATAGTCAAAACAGCTTTAATCCACACTGAGAACTGGAAGGAATTCATAGTATAGTAGGTTGGGGCTATTTATTTTACATATCAACAGAGTTTGGGCGTGTCCCCAGTCAGTATATTCTCATAAATCACTATTCTACACATGTTTTCTAAGGATTCTTTGAATTAATGGCTTTGTATTCGTCTCCTTTTTCTTTCCTCCCATCTCACTGTGAGTAAATTGTTTCAACTGCATTAGCAGAGAATACAACTTTCATTCACTTCATTCAAGAAAGATTGAGAAAAACAGATAACATTAATTCCTCTGATTTCTATGTATCAGAAGAAAAGTTTTGAGCACTCCACAGATGTAGATGTAAAACAGAATTTAAAACTAGTGCTGAGTAGGGCTTCCTTGGTGGTGCAGTGGTTGGGAATCCTCCTGCCAATGCAAGGGACACAGGTTCAAGCCCTGGTCCGGGAAGATCCCACATGCAGGGAGCAACTAAGCCCGTGTGCCACAACTACTGAGCCTGCGCTCTAGAGCCCGTGAACCACAACTACTGAAGCCCGTGCGCCTACAGCCCGTGCTCCGCAACAAAGAGAAGCCACCTCAATGAGAAGCCCGCGCACCGCAAGGAAGAGTAGCCCCCGCTCACCACAACTAGAGAAAGCCTGCACGCAGCAACAAAGACCCAACACAGCCAAAAAAAAAAAACAAAAGTAGTGCTAAATAAATGTGCTGTAACATATTTTATTTAGGAAAATGGGTTTGAGATAACATTATTATCACTTGCCTTTTTATCATAAGAAATACATTCTTAAACAGCACAGATTTATCATTAAGAATTTTTAATTTGTAAAAATAGTCATATGGGAAGTGGGTTTGTTTAATCCTTTCTATCTATCTGTAATTGGGGGCAATTTTTTACTTCTTTAAAGCTAGCAGAATCTTCATTCTCAATAACCTCAGATTGAAATCTCAAAATTGGGAAAAAATGAGAAATAGTTACCACATATTAATATATCATATGTATTTAAGCCAAAGAAAAGATTTTCATAATCATTCCCATACTTAGAATTTATAATATATTTATCTCAGTGTATAAGGATTATTTGCTATTTGCATAGTATTTGCTTAGTTTTATATAGTATATGCAGTGTATTTGTAAGTTTAATAAAAATGTTTAATCACTGCTTTTATTTTTATAGAAAAAACTTTTAGATTTTTATTAATACTATTATTTACTTTTAGAGTGCAGAATTGGGTAAGAAATATAAAAGTGCTGCTTAGTGTTTTCTGAAAAGTTATAATATTGTGTTTCCTCTTGAAATTAATGTGTAGCACATTGAATGTTTTTCCTCCTAAGGCTCTCCTTCTCTTCCTCTTTCTTTTTCTCTTCATCCTCTTACCAGTGATAAGTACATATCCTGTGGCATCATATCAAACACTTTATGTGGAGTCTATTATTAAACCTCACCACATGTACAAACACTAACAATCCAGATGTATCTTTCTTCTTTTATTGAGAAGGAAATCAAAATTTGGGGAGGTGAACTCACAGCCCTTTGAATAGTCGCCAAATATAAATGAACTCAACTTGTGAGCAATATTGCCTCGTTGGAGTTAACAACATTCCCTGTAAGATACTCAGATTTTACAGATTCTAGGGATAAAATATTCCAGTAAAAGGCAGAAAAAAGACTGTGTTAATGTGGTTCAGGATGGAAGAAAGAATTAATTCTCAGTGTCCATGCAGTCATTCTCAGTTCTTGTCCCTGGACCAACAATGTCAGCATCAAGTGGGTACTTATTAGAAATGCAGATTCCTGGGCCCCTTCCCAGATGTACTGAATCAAAACTAGTTGCAGCTCAGCAATCTGTGTTTTAACAAGGCTTCTGGGTGATTCTAGCTAAATTTGAGAACCAGAGTCTTTGTGTATCTTTTGATACTCTCCCTAACTGATTGAAATTTGCATCTCATAATGAAAATACTCCTTTTTTAGAAAAGCTCATTTGGAAGGACTTTCAATACCTGATCCGGGGCGGGGGAAAAGCTTATAATTAAGGAGAAAAGAGTGGAGAAAAATTAAGTGGACATCTTATACATTCCTTAAGGAGAGAAAGACTCTCACTCAAAATAATTCTCAGCCATTGTTTGTGTCCTCAAATTTATAAATATGAGTCTTTTTTCTATAGGTAAATGAAAGGGATATCTATATTAGGGTAAAAGCAGAAAGGATGCACACAGATGACAATGGAAGTGGATGAGGGTGCTATGTAGTGATGGGAACCTAAAGAGGAGCAAGCCCAACAGGAGCTACTTCCTAAGGCCGTGAGCCATTCCAGGGACTCTCTTATGAACTATTTTCTTTGGTTAAGTCATTTCGTCCTTTTTCCTATTTCTTTTCTGCTAGTTATCCTAGATTATTACTTACCTAATAGGGTTCATTTCCTTTTAGCCTTACTTCTATTAATATTTGCTTAATCTCTTAATCGGCCTTCTGTGTTTATCTTACTTAAAATTGTATTTAAATTTACCTAGATCAATTTATTTTGCTCTTAATTTTTATTTTAAATTATTCCAGATATTTCTTAGTTGCAGACTAATATTTTTGTTTATATATCTTTCATTTTTAATTTCATTCACTTTAAGACTCTACAGGATAATACAAACATTTATTTACATGTACATTCCAGTCTTGATCACCTGGCATTAAACTTAAGCTAAGATTCTAGTATTTGGGCCAAGTTCACTTTTCCAGAAGGAAAAGGACATAGTTTAAAAGTGATGGCCAAAACTTTTTCCATATATAGGTATGTTGGCTCTTTGTTCAACTTTTCCAGTACAGTCCTTATTTTCACCTGTTGTACCAAAATAATTATTAATAGCACCCAGTTCAGTGCTCAAATGTAGCCCGTTTGAATTATAAATTAAATGAATATCTGCATAGAAGAAGTTGAGCTAAGCTTTGGGCTCTTCTCTAAATATGTATTGGCCAGTGTGATATCGTGATATATGTAAGAAATATATATTTAGTTTTCGTCCCTGGTTCCTGGCACAGAGCTCCTAAAACCCTTGGAATTTCCTTAGTGATAGGATTGAGAGGATAGTCCTTTGTTTTTTATAATCAGCACCTTTCAACCATTCCTGAGTTTATAGTAGTTAAGTGACTCTTGGAGGATGGGGGCTGGTTACCAGAGAAACCAACCACATGATTAAAGAGCTAGAGATTGATTTAATCACCAATGGCTAATGACTTAATTAATCATGCCTATGTAATGAAGTCTCCATAAAAAATCTAGCCAAGGGAATTCAGAGAGCTCCTGGGTTGGTGAACACACTGAGGTTCAGGGAAGGTGGAATGCCTGGAGAAGGCGTGGAAGCTCCATGCCCCTAAATTATACCTTGTCCTGTGTACCTCTTTATCTGGCCTTTCATCTGTATCCTTTGTCGTATCCTTTACAGTAAACTCGTAAATGTAAATAAATGTGTTCCTGAGTCTATGACCTATTCTAGCAAATTATCAAACCAGGGAAGGGGGTCATGTGTGCTTACAATTTATAGCTGGTCAGTCAGCTACACAGGTGACAACCTAGCCTTTTTTTTTTTTTTTTACATGTGTATCACACTGCCTAGCACACAGTTGGCACTCAACAAGTTAGGTGATGATGATTCTTGAAAAGATGGTTCTAGTGATGAGTGCAGAGAGCAGGGCAAAACTGAGGGAGCAGACGGAGATGGGCAGTGAAATACGAGGCTAGGGGGTTTAGCTATCATTTTCAACTGAAGTGAATGGGGGGTCAGGGATAGAGTAATCTATCAATAAAACAGAATAGAAGGGGAAATAAGAGGGGACTTCCCTGGCGGTCCAGTGGTTAAGACTCCCTGCTTCCACTGCAGGGGATGCAGGTTTGATCCCTGACTGGGGAACTAATCTCCCACATGCCATGTGGCATGCCAAAAAAAAAAACCACACCAGAATAAAAGGCCCAGAAATAGATACAACATAAATTAGACTTTAGTTTATGATAGAATAAGCATTATAAATTAGTGGAGAAATTATGAGCTGTTTAATAAATATGTTAGGACAACTGGCTTCCTTTATGAAAAAAAATTACATTAGATCCCTACGTCACACCACACCCAAAAATAAACTCCAAACGCCTTAAAGACCCAGATACTTGAGGGAATGTTTTTATGACATGGAGACAGGGAAAGATTTATTTTATAAGATGTGAAAATCAGACATCAAAAAGGATAATGTCAAAATTTAAAGCTTCGGAAAAAATAAAGGCAAGTCATAAGGAAGGACTAATATTTGAAATCTATAAAGAAATTCTTTATGTCAATTTTTAAAAAGGACAAAGAGCCCAGCTAAAATATGAGTAAAGACTATAAACCAGTAATCTACAGAAGAAATCCAATAATCTGAATATCCAATAAACATATGAAAAAATGTCTGGGCCTCACCAGTAAACAGGGGTATTCAACTTAAACAAGGAAATTCAATTTTTCTTGGTAAAAATGGAAAATTATGACAATACAAAGTATTGGTGAAAATGCAGGGAAACAGGAATTCAGCAGGTATTTAAAATAACTTTGGAGAACTGTTTTGGCAAACTCTAATAAAATTGCAAATACACATACCCAGTGACTGAGCATTCCACTTCCAAGATATATCAGAGAAAATTTTGTACATGTTTTATAAACATTACTTATAGAAACCAAAAAATTTAAAAACCACAAAATGCCCACCAGTGAGATATGGATACAATGAATAAACTGTGGAGCATCCACATGGTGGAATACTATATAGCAACTAGAATACACGGATCCAATCTATATGTGACAATAGAGCCAGATCTAGACAACACAATGCTGAGTGATAAAAGCAAGTTGCAGAATCTTATGTATAGGAGATAACCATTTTTCTTTTTTATTTCGTTTTTTAATTTAAATGTAATTGCTTTACAATGTTGTGTTAGTTTCTGCTGTACAATGAAGTGAATCAGCTATATGTATACCTATATCCCCTCCCTCTTGGACCTCCTTCCCATCCCCACCCCCATCCCACCTATCTAGGTTGTCACAGAGCACCAATCTGAGCTTCCTGTGCCTTATAGCAAGTTCCTGTTAGCGATCTATTTTACGCATGGTAGTGTATATATCTCAGTCTTAATCTCCCAGTTCGTCCCACCCTCCTCTTTCCCCCCTGCCCCCATGTCTACATGTCCGTTCTCTATGTCTGTGTCTCTATTCCTGCCCTGCAACTAGGTATCTGTACCATTGGCTTCTGAAGTGGGGAGTAGTCTTGTGGGACTGATCTGTAGTATTTGTGTTTGTAGTTGCTTGTTTGGGCAGTTAGTATCTGAATGAATTAAATTGTAAGACAACCAGCTGGCGTCCACAGAAAGTTGGAGAATCAGTTGTTGTGGGAAAATCCCCACATTTTTGGTGTCAGAATGTTGTAAGAGAACAGGAAAAACTTTGCCTTTAGCCAGCAAACAAAGGGGAAAAATATATTTAACTCTCATGGCCACACTTTTAAAACTTGAAGCACCTTCTGAACATTCTCTGTTTCCATCCTCTGCTTTAATTTTTAACATGGCACTTAACACTGTACATTTTATTGAAATGTTTTTTGTTACTTCCCTCTAGAGTCTAAGTTCTCTGAGGCTAGGAGTTTGTCTCTTTATTCATTTCTCAAATAGTGTCCTCAGCTACTATTTGAGTGTTTTGCATATAACAGATGTAGTCACTTCACCTCTGAATCCAAGAGGAAGATGGCATAGGTTGGAAGAACAGCTAGCCAGTCGATATCACATAGTCTCTATCCAATAATTCTGTTCTGCAGTTCTTGACAGGTTAATCATGCAATTTGTTTCTGTCTGCTGCTGACTTTATGGTAGCTTGCTTCCTCTTGTATTTTGTTACTTTAGATTAAAAGATTATATTTGGTGGGACTTTATCTCAGAAATTCTATGTTGTCTGAGTTCCCAGATCTCACAAGTAACGTAGTATAAATGTTAATACAAAATCCATGTGAAACATGTGGTCACAAAATGTCATGGGGAATATTTTTTTCTAACCTATCCACAGCCCAAACTGAAACCCACAATATTTCTTTTCATTTCCTTTTAAAAGTGGGATTTTTTTTTCTGTCCACATTTACACAGAGGGCTGAGACCCTTTGAAAGTCCAGGCTTCATGCCAAAGTCTGTTTCTCAAATTCTCATATCCTACCTTGACCCTGTACCTGCATAGCCATAAGCACTCAAGCTCTTTGATTATCACTATCAGCAAATGCCACCAGGCACAGTTGAAGCATCAGTACTCACTTTCTGCCCTACTTTTCAACTTACCTACATTCTGTCCTTTGGACTTTTATCAGCCAAGCCTTTGGTTACCACTATAAAGACATGCCTCCTGGCACAGCTGCTGCATCTCATTTTCTGTGTGATGCGGTTGTTCTCACTTTCTACTCTAGCTTCCAGTTCGCTATTTGTTTTTGGACCCATGAGGTTGCGCTTAAAATCCTGAGAATTTCAGTATACATTTGCAATAATGTTTACTATATTCTAGTCAACATCCTAAGTGTTTTGTCATAAGAGATTTTCAAAGTACCTTGTCTTCTATATTTCTGAAACAAGTTTTTTTTTCTTGTATCTTCTTTCTCTTACTTTCATGATAGTTTAACAACTTCAATGAACATAATTTATCTAGCAATGTTCAAAGTTAGCTGTTATTATTAATCTTCTGCCACGATATATAATATGCTTGTTGTCTATTACCTCTAATTATGCCACTGCCTCCTGTCTTACACATTTTTCTTGTCCATAATTTTTCATATCTCCAAATTTTAGGTCAGCCTTAATTGGATTTATCCATATATTTAACATATCCTTTGATCATTATTGCACATAGCATCATACTCATTCCTAGTGTATAGAGAATTCCTTCCTCTTAAACATACTTAGTAAGTTTTTTATGAATGTCTATGAGTGGTGGATTCTCACTCATTGTTTCTTTAGAAATTTTCTATTTCGTGGCTACTCTTAATGGTAGTTTACCTGGGGTTGGAATTTTGGACTAATAATTACTTTTTCTAATCACCACGAATATATCATATTGTCTTCTGACACTTTGCTGATGTCAAGTTTAATGTCAAACTTATTGTTCTGAGTAGTTACCCTGTCCTTTTCACCAGTATGCTAAAAAGATCCCTCTGACTCTGAAATATCCTTTAGAATATTTCTAGGTATAGATTTACTGTTATTTATCCTTATGGGAACTGACTATACTCCTAGTATTTGACAATTTAAGATGTTCTGAAATATTGTAAATCATTTTTACATCATAAATTGCAACTATCCTTCTCTTAAAGAGATTCCATTAGTCTATGTTAGACCATGTAATTCTATCCCACAAGTCCTTTAAACCTCACACATTTTTTTGTCCCTTTTCACTCTGATCTGCATTCTCCTTAGTCCTTTCTTCCACTTAGAATTAGAAGTTAGAATTAGAATAACTAGAAGTCTAATTAGAATTAGAAGTTAGAATTAGAATAACCAATTCTATATTCAACTGTATCTAAAGTGCTATTTTTACCCATGCAATATGTTTTAAATTTTAATAATATTTTTACTTCTCAAATTCCATTTTTAAGCCTATATCCATTGTCTCATGGTATCTTATTTTTAAGATTTTAAGATTGTGTCTTAATCATTTAAAATATTAATTTTACTATCTATCATAACACTTTTATAAATTCTTGGCACTCTAACCTACTTTTATTTAATATTCATTGCATTCAATCATATTAGATTGTTTCCTAATGGGCTTTGTAATTTCAGTTTTTTTAGCTCATAACCTGTCATGCTTTATCTATGAAAATACTGTATAATACAGCTTGTCAGAGAGCAGAACCAAGAACCCAGGAGTCAAAGCCAAGTACCACAGGGAAAACAAACAAAAAAACCTTCAGAGAGTACAGAGAGTAGGACTGAGTCTTAATGAAAGAACTGCCATCATGTACCTGGATGTATGGACCAATCACTGTTATATAACTTTTTTTTACCATCTTTTTAAAGTGGGTGTATCAATAGAAGTTATCCATGCCTGTATCACCATAGATATTGCATACATTTGGGAGAAAAGTGTGGGCAGAGAATGCAGAAAACATATCTCTGCTTCACAGGTCTTCATATCAAGAGTAACTGTATCTGACAAATTTCATCTGACCTGGATCTGATTTGGATTTTGAGATCTGGTCCATGAACCTGAACATAATGCTATAGTGAAATATAATTTTTGAGGGGTCTTGGGAGAAGTTAGGTATGTTTTTCAAGTGGGAGGAATACAAATAATTTGTAGCCAAAATGCAGACTGTGATAGTTTTAAAACATGTCCACAAATCCTTTAACACTTCTCTCACTGAGGGTAGTTTCTGTGTTTCCTTCCTTTGGCTGATATAAATAACTCACTGTTATAGAATATAGTGCATGTGATGCTGCAGGACTTCTGAAGCTCTATTGTTATATTACAAATGGCAATGTCGATTCTGACTTGTTTGCTAAGACACTTCCTTTTGGAATCTTGAGGCCGTGATGTAGTGGAGAAGCCCAGGTCACATGGAAAGGTCACATGTTGGTGCTTCTGTGAATCTTAGCTAAGTTTCTAGACAACAGCCAAAATCAACTCACAGACATGTGAAGACTCTGGTTGATTCCAGCCATCACATGGAGTCACCCCTTCCTGTCAAGTCTTCACAAGTCTATGTCTCAGACATCATGCAACAAATAAACCTCTTATACTATGATCTTTCTGAATTCGAAACCCACAGAACCCATGAATATATGAAAAGGTTGTTTTAAGCCAATAGTTTAGTGGGAATGTGTTATATAGCAATAGTAACCCTAATAGGCTTGTAAATTTACATTTATGTTACAAGCTAAAAATTTGTAATGCTTTATCCTAAAGCTCTTGTATGGCATGGGTTTAGAGTTTGTGCTGCCACAGAAATGCAGTTAGTTTAGAATTTAATTTTATATTTACTTATCAGCTAGACTTTTCCTGAGTAAAGTTGTGGTGTACACTGAAACCATACCTATTTGATGGCATGCATGTAGTTGCAAATTCTTAGCAGACATCCCAGCTCGACCCGAAGAAAAAAAATAAATACTTATTTTTCATTTTTCTTGTTTTGTGAATGGATATTTTAGCCTATTTTTCTTCACTGAAGGTTAGTTTTACAGTAGGGGTTTTATTTTCAAAAACTGACCTTTCAGGGTCCTGACAAAGAGTTCTTCTTTCTGTATAGATAGTAAGTCCCAATCCTCTAGATTATAGAGAAGCTCCCATTCATCTTCACATACCCACCAACTTAGAAAAGCTACAACACAAGCCTCAGCATTGGTTGCTTACTGAGTTTGTTTTGAGCTCTTTCTTCTTTGTAGAAAATGAGGAATTGTGCTTCCCTTTGTAAGATCTCAGTTATGCATGCTTGATATAATTTGTTGTGTACATCTAGATATTTATAGTAGAAAGTTTTTCAGATTATAAATTCATGCATATTGCTATCCCATATTTTATTTTTTCTTATGAACAAAAATATAGTACTATGCAAAAATATAAGAAATAAAATGATAGAGAGCAGGAATTAATGAATTAAATCAATAAGTAAATAGAATCAACAAATGGGAAGTTGCATCTTTGACTAGCTGCACAAAATTTAACAAACTCTCACAAGAGTTGACAAGAAAAAAAACAGAAAAGAAAAACAACAAAATAGAAGTTATTAAGAATGAAAAGAGATAACTACAGACACAGTAGGGAAAATAATATAAAATCAAACAAAAAAGCATGGTGAAACTATGTATTATATAATTCAAGTAGATAGGAATCAACAACAGGTAAAACTTATAACATTGTTTGTTTAAAATGACCGAGATAAGAAACAAAATTATAATAAATTTGAGGCAGAGAGAAGGAAAGGGATGAAGATAAGGACATTCAAAAGTTATGTAATGTTCTATTATTCTTAGGCTGTTTGATGAATTCACAAGTATTCATGGTATATTTTATATTATATATTGTACTTATTCTGTTTTGTGTACGAGATATTTCATAATGAAATTTTTTTTTTTTTCTTTGCGGTACGTGGGCCTCTCACTGCTGTGGCCTCTCCCGCTGCGGAGCACAGGCTCCGGACGCGCAGGCTCAGCGGCCATGGCTCACGGGTCCAGCCGCTCCGCGGCATGTGGGATCTTCCCGGACCGGGGCACGAACCCATGTCCCCTGCATCGGCAGGCGGACTCTCAATCACTGCGCCACCAAGGAAGCCCCATAATGAAATTTTTAAGTGATAATTTTTTTTAAGGATAATAGCAGATTCATAAAGTGAATCTCTCTAACTATATGAACATATTTTACTGTCAATTCAGAAAACATGATACTTATATATCTTTCTAATTGGCTATCTAGCTTGAAGGTAGAAGAAAATGTAACTGTTAATATAGTTATGATTACTTGCATTGCAAAAAACAACTTGTATCTTGAATATTTTATCTATGACTATTCCATCACACAACTTCTCTTCACGACAAAAGAGAAGATTTAATTAATTTAAATAAAACTTCTTCATGACTAAAACATAAATCATATTTTCATTGGGATAGTTCATACAATAAATATTCCACAGATAGCATTTTACTCTAAAATAAAATAACCATATTTTAATATTAACATTATTTAATATTTCTCTGCTCTGTTAGCTCAGGCAATTTCCTATGTGGTTTCAGTTGGCATTTTTCATTGTTCTTTGCTTGTCTTAATGATCCAGAAATTTAAAAGGGGTTATGACATATTCATTAAATTTGTTCAGACCTTGAAATAGTCAAATAATGGGAAGTATGCCTTTGCAAAGCATAGGCATGTTAGTCTTTGATTCTTTCTATGGCTTAGACTGCTTTATGACTTTCTCTCAGTAAAAACCATAAAATTAAAATAACCATGCAAGGGTTTATGAAGCACCTCTGACCCAACATAGTGAAGCTAATAGTAGCAAAATTGTTTCCTAAATCTGCTAAAATGCCTGGAGGGAACAATTTTACAATACATGGGCAGACAGGAGGTCTGGGAAATCCATTTTTTGGGAAACCCCTCATCTGGCAGCTGCACATAGAAAGAAAAGTGTCAGTGTTCACAAATTATATTTTAAATATTGCAAAATATATGTCAAACCACACCTTAGCTATCATACTTGGGAGAGAAACAAATGAATAAAAGACCTTGACAAAAATTAAAGTATAATTATTACTGAAATTGTGAACATTAATAGTTACTAGAACATTACTCAAGTTCCATCTCTCATTGCATTTCTTTTCTAATAGTAGAGAGAAGAAATGAGTGATAAAAACATTGGATTGTTGAATTAAATGCCTCTAACCATTATTTCTTTCCTAAAAATAAAAATCATACCATCCAAAGGATCTGAGTTTATAGGAATAGACTGTATCCTCAAATTATATTAACCCAGTTTTTTCTCTAAGCATCTAAATAGATTTAATTCTCTGCCTTACATAATTTTATATAAGGGGGTTGAAACTTACACATATTGCTCAGTATATAAAACATTACATACATTGATCAACACTTGAGACCTTGGAAATCTTGGTTTTGTGTTATGTTTTGAGGGAGACTGAGATCAGAGGACTGAGAAAAAGAGGCAACATGACATAACAGTGAATTGATGCAGTCACTGTATTTGAGTGCTATCTACAACCTGGCTTTCAAATATTTTATTACATTATTGTTAACTTGGTCTTTATAGTATGTATTATCTTGGTCATTATCAAGAAAACTGTGCCTAACAATGGTTAGGTTTTTTTTTATTATTACATAACAAAAAGAGGTGGTGATGGTAATAGCCGGAACAGCTCAATAATCTTCCAGTCTTCTGTAACTGTAATTCTCATGGCCTTTCACGAACATCCTAAGATGACCACCATGGCTCTAGCAAAAATAACCTTTAAATGGCAGGAAGACGGGAGAAGAGTGGTTCAAGCTATAACTATCCCTTTTATCAAGAAGCAAAAGTCATTTCATGATCACCTCTTGCTCATGTACATCTTATTGTACAGAAAAGTAGCATGCAACTCATTTTCAGGGCAATAAGTCATAATCATTTTGCAGTAGTAACATCAAAGATCACTGATCACAAAGCACCATAACAAATATAATAATAATGAAAAGTTTGTGATATTGCTAGACTTACCAAAGGTGACACAGAGACATGAAGTGAGCAAATGCTCTTGGGAAAATGGCACCAATAAACTTGCTTAAGGCAGGGTTGGCACAAACCTTCAAATTGTAAGAAAAACAATATTTGTGAAGTGCAATAAAGAGAAGCACAATAAAAAGAGGAATGCCTGTATTTTATTCTATTTTGTTTGTAACATCTAAATCTGGATCAAAGGATATTATTTTTAGTCTCTTTTAAAAATATATGCATTGTGCTGTGAGCTCCTATGAAGATTTTTGTTTCAGCCTATAAAATTTGATATTATGTGTTTAGTATCATATATAGTCTCTCTGTATATACATTATAAGTGTGATATTTTTATTTAGCACTTGAAGATATTGTTCTTTCTTCTGCCATCTGTGTTTTGCCAAGAAGTCAACTATCAGTCTAAATGATATTCTTTTGTAGGCGATACTGATTTTTTTCTCTGTATGCTATTAAGATGTTCTTCTTGACTTTGATGCAATGAAGTTTCTATACAATCTGATTTACTTAGGATGTGTTGGACTTTATGAATTTGAGGATTCATGGAAATACCATGACATCTTGCTTGATTTCGTCTTCACTCAAAAGGTTGTGTATTACTTTGGCCAGCTGCCTAGGCAGCTCAACAGCTGTACTCATCTGAAAGCTTACTCCCTCACATGTATAGTACCTGAATGAGAAGACTTGAACAGTTGGAAACTGGAACAGTTGGGACTCCTCAGTTAGCTCTCGACATATGTATGTGTTCTCTCCAGCCTTAAAGCTTCAGGGTACTCGTATTTCTTACACTGCAGCTTAGAGTTCCAAAGGCACTTGTTCTAATAGAAAGGGCTAGATGGAGTCTGTGTTGCCTTTTATAATCTCACTTCAGAAGTCACATAGTATCAATTCTGTCATGCTCTATCACAGGAAGTTTAAGAGAAATACCCAGGTTTAAGAGGAGCGAAGTTTTTTAGAAGAGGTTGTGAGACAGAGTTTATATTGATGAGGCCAAATTTGGAAATTACAATAGAATCCAAACCACCTGATAACGTTTCAGAAAATTTCCTTGGCTATAGTTTATTTTGGAGATTCAGGTAACATGGATATGAGTTCTGAACCTACTTATGATTTCAGGTTTTCAGGGGAGTCTCATTTCCAAATCAAAACCAAGACATGTACGTTTCCTTTGTGGATTGTATTTTGTCATGGTAGTAGTGGTGGTGCTGGTTAAGTTTATCATTTCATCAAACAGCAGTCTTTCTTTAGGGAGCGTTGCCTGTTTCAATCTCCCAACATTGCACTAATCAAATTGTAGACTCTAGGCCTTCTTTTTCATCCTTCCACATCTTTTAAAACCTAAATGAGAAGTTTTACCCTTGGAGAAGAGTCGAGTAGTGACAACAAGGGAACAATGAGAGAGGTTCTGGGCTTTTATAAATGTTCTACTTCTTGATATGGGTATTGATTAAATAGCTAAGTTAACTTTATGAAGACTGATGGGTACATTTATAATTTGTACACTTATATGTATTATGCTATAATTCAATAGGATGTAAAACAAACCAAAAAGTGAAAAACAAAGCTGTGGATAACAAGAGATTTACAAATAATTTTCTAGAGCTGTCTTCTAGTTTAGCATTTTAATTTTTGTGGTTATTTTCATTTTCTAATCTACTCTATTAATAAAAATGGATAAATGGAAGTATAAAGTTTTTCACACTAAATTCTTTTATGAATGTCATTGCTTTTAATTTACCCAAGTCTGACACCATTTAAACTAGTGCATTGCCTCTGTGAGAAGGAATATAAAATTCATAGAAAGTCTGCATATATCAAAGGATAAGTCAAAGGATATTTGAGATTAAACTATCAATTTTCACAAAGAATGTTGTGTTCACAATAGAAGCAGGATTGTCATAGTATTAAAGTCAAAGAGTGGATCTCCTATTATAAAAGAGGAAATTAGATCTCTCAAAAATATGAGATAAAAAAGAAAGTGCAGCATTTTTATTTGTATAATTTACAAAATAATTTCAAACAAATTATTTGATTTTGGACTCATACAAAAGTGTGTGACATAGATCTTATTACCACAGTTACCCTATTGGTGAAATGTTTTCTATTACCTCTAGGTAAACACACTGCATTGTCTCTGGCTTGGCCCCTAAGATACTATTATTTATATTATTATTTAATTATTGATATTGCTAATTTCATACCAGACACATGTATAGGACTTAAGATGTGAAGCTCTGAACCCATAGACACTCCAACAACAAACTTGCAATTGCTATACTTAGCCACATGGCACTGAAGGAGAAAGTTTATTACCCATTTGGCTTTATCCAGGATGGGGTGACTAACCCTGCCTTGAATTGACTTTCAGTCCCACACAGTTCAAACATTAGTACCTTGACGGCCTTCCCCAAAATATAGGAAATGATGCTTAGGTTCTAGAATTTTTAATACTCCTTTGGAAATTTAGGATGTAGGTAGGTATTAGAAAAAATTTTAAAACTTGGTTTGCTCAACTAGTCAACAAATTTCTGAATTCCTCTCATGTGCCAGGTTCTACCCTAAGTTACGGTTGTACAAAGATTGCTAAGACATAACCCATTGCCTTCAAAGAAATCACAGGACTGTTTTCTAATTCAGGAACATTCAGAAAATAAACCTAAAAAACATTTAGTTAAGAAGGTATCCCCCGTATCTATAACTCTGTTTCTGTCTTATGTTTGTTCATTTGTTTTGCTTTTTAGATTCCACATAAAAGTGAAATCATATAGTATTTGTCAAACAGTATTTGGTGGTTGCCAGAGGGGAGGGGTGTGAGGGAAGGAAAGAAACAGGTAAGGGAGATTAAGAGTACAAACTTCTAGTTGCAAAATAAATGAGTCACAGGTATGAAATGAACAGTGTGGGGAATATAGTCAATGACTATGTAATATCTTTGTATGGTGACATATCGTAACTAGATTTATCATGATGATCATTTTGAAATGTATAGAAATATTGAATCATTATGTTGTGTATCAAGAATTAACATAGTGTTGTAAGTCAATTATACTTCAAAAACAAACAAACAAACTCATAGAAAAAGAGATCAGATTTGTGGTTACCAGAGGTGGGGGATTAGGGGAAGGGGCATTGACTGCTTTTTTAAAAAAAGAAAAAAAGAGACATCCCCCTTTTCTATTCTATTCATGACTTAGTCTTTTTCATTCTTCAAAAAGAGTAAGAGAAAATTGAATTTATGCGTAAATGTGTGTGTAGTTGTTGGGATTACATGCTTTAATCTTTCTGGAATTTCAAATTACTACTCTTCCCATTATGTAGTAAAGCATGTAGGCTTTTCTCAGTGAAGGCCTATGCTTCAAGACAGGAGATGATGTGGAAAGGCCAGCCCTTATTCAGATCAGCCAATAATTCTAACTAAAAACAAAATATAGTAGACATTGAGATCCCCAGGGAGAACTTGGCACATGCTCTACGTAAAGGCCAACATCAGCTGTAATCAATGTCTTACCATACCCTTAATCTCTGGCTCCTCTGCTTTTGCAACATGAGCAAGCCACTCAGATCTCATTGGAAACTCTTTTTTTTCTGAAATGCTCCTACCAGGGGGATCCACTGTCAGACAAACAAATTGCAGTTGATAGTGATTGATTTTAAATTGGAATTTTGTACAATTTCAGATATACTTTGTGAATTCTACCAAATGCCCTTGTGCAATTTACAAGTTGAACCCTAGGTATACCACTGATAAAGTAGCTGAAGAAAACATCTGAATTTTAAGTGGAAGAGAAACATTAATTTATTAAGATGAGTAAATGTGTTTATCATAGATGCAGATTGCCCTTTGGATTCTCTGCACTATATATCAATAAAGTATATGTGTAAGAAATGCATTTTTATGTTTATCTTTTCCTGGAAGACAGAGAATATAAGATGCTATTCAGGATTTGTCAAAACAAGTTGCACCCTACACTCCAGCCACACCAAACTACATATGTTTCCTGAATATGGCTCCAGCTCATACTGGGCCTTCTGCCTAGAATCATATTCCCTTTACTCCCCCATCTCTCTTTCACACATGCACATACACACAGACACACACGCACAACATGATTTTTTTTCTGCCTTGTAAACAGTGATTCCTCTTTCATTATCATAAACTCCTTAGAGTATGTTGGTTTATTAATGTTTTAACTTCTTGCTTAGCAGTGAACCTACTACATAGTAGATACTCAATGAATAGTAAATGAAGAAAGGAAGGACAGAAGTAACCAATAAATGGAATATATTCAGTAAAACACTGTGGTGAGGATTCATGATATTTCATTCTCTCAAATAACAAATTTGGGAATTTCAGAGCACATAAAATCTAACTAATAAGTGAGCAAGAATGTTTTCAATTATCACTAATTCATGAAGAATCTGAATATTGAAAACAATTCTCAACATGAAATAAAAATAGTATGTGAAATCATCATAGTAAAGTGAAACTCAAATCTTATATCTGTTGTGGAAACCTACAGAATGTGTGTGTGTGTGTGTATGTGTGTGTGTGTGTGTGTGTGTGTGTATCCTTGTTTTATATATGAGAGACAAATTAGTGAAGCCATAGTGATTAAGGCATAAGGCATGTAAACTTTCCACAAAGAATGAGTTTCCAGGGCTTCCCTGGTGGCGCAGTGCTTGCGAGTTCGCCTGCCAATGCAGGGGACACGGGTTCGTGCCCCGGTCCGGGAAGATCCCACATGCCACGGAGCGGCTGCGCCCGTGAGCCATGGCCGCTGAGCCTGTGCGTCTGGAGCCTGTGCTCCGCCACGGGAGAGGCCACGACAGTGAGAGGCCCGCGTACAGCAAAAAAAAAAAAAAAAAAAAAAAAGAATGAGTTTCCAGCAATGATAATATTACATAAAAAGTTTTCTGGCATGATGAAAGGACACAATTTTAAAAGTCACAGCAGGAAAAATGATTAGCAGTATAACTGAACGCATAAAGTCAAGTTAAGCATTGCAAGACACATGCACATGGCAGATTTTTAGTTAAAAAATATATTAAGAATAATGGTTTAAAGAAAAATTGCCATTTAAGTTTACAGTCAAAAATAAATACAAAGTACCATAAAGTTTAAGAAATGTTTCCTTCTTTCATACCTGAATTTAATGATTGTGAAAAAATATATATCGACTCTATGATTAATATTGTATTATTGGAAAAAGTCACAGTACCTTATTGATATATATGAGTGACTCATACTATATGTTGTTTATATACATATTTTTTTACTGTTGTTTAAAAACCAGGGTTTTTCTTCCCTTGTTTGTAATTTATTTACTCATTGTCAGCACAAGAAAACTCTGTTGCACGTGGATAAATTTTGGGGAGTACTATATGCTTTAAAATTATCCCAGTTTTTCTTTTTTTCCTTCTTTACTTTTCTTTCTGAATCAGTTGGTGTTTTTGAGATTCACTTGTAATAGGAACTCATTACTCTCTGATTTCCCTTATTTGTTTCCATATGCAGAGCTCTCCTGGGTCATGTAAAAACACATGTAGAATGTTTCTATTGTTAATAGGTGCCCTGTGCCTCCATATCCTACCTAAATCTATGTAATTTATATCTATTATCCATAGAATAAAATCATGTTTTTCTCCTCTTTAAAGAAAATTACAGTTGTCCTCAAGTGTGGACTCAGTTGAATAGCTCTGGAGAGTCAAGTGTCCCATGAATAAAACCAAAGAAGATATAAGCTTATAATTCCCCACTGGATATTACAGACACAACATTTTAAGTACAAATGTTTCCTGGACTGAAACATTTGGGAAAACTCAAATACTTCAGTGATGGGAAAATACTCAAATTAATTATGTAACTGGTAATTTGTTTCTATGCAGCTTACTTTTTTATATGTCCCTGTTATTTAAATGTGCTACTAATAGTAAATCCTACTATTTACTAGGATTTTATGAAAAGTGAAATGTTTTTATTCAAACCACATATATTCTGTTGCACCCTAAAAAACAACAAAAACACCATCAAAAATAATAAAAGTAAAATAAAAACACTGACATACTGATATTATGCTGAAGGCTGGAAACTAGCATATGCATCTGTGTTACATTATGGTACATCCTATGTCAGAAACCATTTGGTAAAGAAGAAAGTGGTGTAGTAGAGGGGTTTAGAGATGGGAGTCCCAGAGTCAACTGGTGGTATTGAAAACATCCGAAGTTCATGGGGCTTGGTGTCCTTGTTTACTGGCTTGGACTCCATGATGTCCAAAGTGCCACAATCATGAAACAGATGAAGTAAGAATCAGCTATATACCTTTCAAAACATCAATTTATATATTGATATTCATAGGTTTTCTACAATGAGGTCTTACTTACATTAAAACCTTTACTAGGAGAATGTGCCTACTTCAGAAAGCAAGTTCATACTCATCACACAGCTGATTCTCCGTTTTTCCTTGATAGTTTTGCAGACACTTGGAAACCCTTTAAAATATAATACAGTCATCCTTCAGTATCCATGGGGGGTTGGTTCCAGAACCCCCCAAAATATCAAAATCCATGGCTGCTCAAGTCCCTAATATAAAATAGTGTAGTATTTGCAAATAACCTACACACATCCTCTAGTACACTTTAAATCACCTCTAGATTACTTATACTACCTAATACAATATAAATGCTATATGTAAATAGTTGCCTGCACATGGAAAATTCAAGTTTTGATTTGGGGAAATTTCTAGAATTTTTTAAAAAATATTTTCCATCTGTGGTTGGTTGAATTCCTAGATGCTGAACCCATGGATATGGAGGGCTGACTGTATAGAAGTACATTTGTATATTTTCACCTTGTAAAATCAAATAATACCTTTATTCTTCAAACTTAGTGTTTAGCTATTCTTTACTATTAGTCATTCTTGGTAAAAACTTTTCACACTTTTTTACTTCATCTTTATCTTTTTTCTCTCTTTATAGAATTAAAAAGGAAAAATCAAACAAAAGAGAAAATAAATATTTGTGATACTTAACACTGTAATATGATTAGCACTTTAATGTATTTTCTTCAGGTTTATTTCCCTTGGTACAAACATTGCATTGTAGGCTTAAAATGATAGGGAAAAAAACCAATTGTGTTCTGCTTTTGGTGACGGTGGAATGGTGTCAAAGGAGATTGGTAGAGCATATGGGGCTTAGGGGCTCCACTGCCTGGAGTTGAGACTTGGCTGCATTTTAGAAGCCGTGAAGCCTTATGTAACCTTGCAAAGATTGTCTTCTTGCTTATAAAATTGTGAGGATATATATACATATATGTATATGCAAGGATGTTAGCACAATAAGTACTCTAAATATGAAAACATGATAGCTATTATTATTGTTATTTTTTCTTATTATTACATCATAATATTTCTATGTTATTAAATGTGTTGAAAACATACATAAAACCTACAGAATAACCTATCAAGTGGTTAAAGCTACTTTATTAAGCACCCCTGACATGCCCTTGTATAGAATTTAAATTACATTTAGTTCATCATTATTTTCAGTAATTTTACATTGATAGACTTGCATTCATCTTTAATTATCACCTCAAAATGCTGAGCATTGTATCTGCTCAGTTATTATCTAGTCTCTTCCACTTTTTTAGTTGGGTCGGTTTTGGTTTCAGAGCTATAGTCTTTTAATTACTATAGTGTTTAAAATGTTTTCAAAATATATATTCATCAGATTAGATTCTCTAACCTTATTCTTATCTTCCAAATGTTTCTTGGCAATCTTCCCATGAGGTTTTCCTAGTATGATCTTATAATTATTTTATGTCCTCTGTATACATCCTGATTCTAATTGTCTTTATATTTTCTCACTTCATTCATTTTCATTATTTTAGGACTCAATTTGTTGAAAGCATATTAACTGATGATCAGGAAGCAATTTGCTATGCATTTTACATGCTATTTCAATAGTTTTTATGTTTATACAGACGTTTTACTGGGTGGCAGTTATGTCTAGGATATTTGTTGATGGTTTTGATTTGATTGTGACCCATTAGAACATTTTAAATTTCAAATAGTGAGAAATAGGAGCCTAGCATCTTCCTGCAAAGTGACTGATTTTCACGAATAGATTAAACAGGAGCTGCCTTAGTTATATCATCCAGTCATAAATTACTGTATTTACTGCTACACCCTAGTCCAAGGCATTCTCAACTCTGCCCTCAAGTAATGCAAGAGCATCCTGCTTCCAAACTTGCCCCTTTAGCTTGTTCTCAACCAAGCAGCCACAGTGACTGTTTTGAAATGTAAAATAAGTTAACTTACTCCTCTGCTCAAACACTACTTTGGCTTCCTGTTTCACTTTAAGTAAAACCCAAAGTTATTGCTTAAGTCACCTGACCCCCTATGGTCTCTCTGCCCTCATAATCTATTATTCTCAATATCCTCTCTCTGATGAAGCCATGCTGTTTGTCAAACAGGCAAAGAACTCTCTTTACTTGGAGACTTTGTACTAGCTTTTCCCATTGTCTGGAGTGTAATTCCCTTATATATTCACATACTTACTTCCTCACTTCCATCAAGTTTATTCTCAAATGATAATCGAAGACTAAAGCTTTCCTTGTCCACCCAACATAAAGTAACACTGCTTTCACCAGCAGTGAATATCTTTCACCAGCAGTGGATATCTATCTATCTAATTATCAAGAGAGAGGGACAGAGAAAAGAGCAAGAGAAGGAGAGAGGGAAAGAAGGTGGAGAGAGAGAGAGAGAGGGAGAGAGATAGCATACCAAATGTAAATAACTGGTGAATCTAGATAAAGGTTGTGGGGAGGTTATCTATCATTTTTGTACCTTTTCTTCAAGTTTGGAATTATATTGAGCAAAGTGAAAAAAATTAACACTAGCAATTATCTACAATTTTCAGGTTTTTTTTACAAGAAAAATACTCAGTGCAAACATCAGTACAGATTTAAGTTATATTGATTCTGTTTCTTATTTCTTTATTGAGATTAGAAATAATACAATTTCAATTAGGGAAAATCTGCATTAATATGAATTTAGTTACATGGAAGTTGGTCACCTCAAAAAAATCTTTGATTTAACATTGTTTTAATTCTAATATCTACTACAAATTTCACAAAAGTTAATGTAATTTTTTAAAGAATCCATTTCCTAAAACATGAGCTATTATGCCACTTATGAAAGAAAACCAAAGAAAGAATTCAGTAAGTGCTAATTTAGAAAAGTAAGGGATATCAAGTTAGTTTAAAACAATAATAATTCCTCAGGTTCTAAGTTGTTAACGTTTGTGGACTTTGCTTGCTGGGGTTTCATATTAAATGATCTTCCAGTATACTGCTCAAAAGAGACATGAATCTGAGGAAATTGTTTTCATAATTAATCATAAATTATACTTGCTACTCTAAAGGCAGTGACCTGTTAAAAATTAAGTAAGAAATGAATAGTGTCAATTCTCAATTCTGATGCAATGGCTCTTTGATTTATTTGTTCTGTTGTATTTATTTAAATGAATGTCTTGGTGATATAATGGGAAAATGTCATAGCAGCAGCCTCAAAGATTTAACTCTTTTTTTCAGCTCAGAATTTCTAATTGAGAATTTGGTAATGTCGTATAATTATCAAGATCCCACATAACAAAATCTAGGCCTTACCAACTTCTCAGTATGGAGAAGAGGTTATCATACTATACTAGAAAACAATAATATTATTGCCACTTAACCCTAGTTTTTTGAAGTCCTGGCCTGTGTCTCAAGCTTAGTTTATTGCTGATGAACATAGCATAGAGCTCCATTCATAGTAAGTTTTGATAAATTCTTAATAAATGAATGAACTATGAGTATAAGGTTAACACAATGATCTTCATACAATGACAATTATTTGAGCATCTACTACAAAATACACATAAGCATCAGTGTTGGCAATATAGAGGTGAATAATATATTTGATTAACTCAGAGATGTTGGGCAATATAAAGACTTGCCTTTCCACTTGACCTTATATTCAATCAATACCATATCATCCTGATTGCTTGATTTCTTCTTTGTATCTTTTAGAGTTGTTGGTGAAAGTTCACATGATGGGGAAGTTCAGGATGTAAAGAAGCACACAAGACAGGAGAATTAAACTGAGGCAACAGTTATAAAATGAGTCTTGTTCTTTAGCTTAAGAACAAAGGGAAGTCATTAAAATTTATTAAGCAGAGAATGACATGAACAAATTCAGATCTTCATTTTCAAAGGAGTGATTAGTGCAAATAAAATTGAGGTTGGTGAGACTAGACATTAAAAGAGCATCTAGAAGACAATTGTATCAATCCAAGCAGGAAGTAATGGCCTTCTGAAGCAGAGTGGTATTCGTAGGGAAGAAGGAAGAAATGCAATAAGAGGAAGTATATAGGAGTGTTTGACAGTATTTCATGTTTGATTTGAGAAACAAATCAAACAATTTTAACAATAAGAGAGTTACCACTCAAACCTGCCTTATTTGAGAAGGTATTTGAGATGATTTACAAAAATATATGCAAAGTTAACATAAATATAGTGGTTAAGAGAGATAATTTCACACTGTGGGCCAAGATATACCTTTACTAAGTAGCTGAAGTATATTTTTTCAATAAACAAGTCAATTAATAAATTTGTTTGTGTCAGCTGTTAGTAAATAGTCAGCTATAAATAGTTGAGCATTGTGGTAATTCACAATGATTCTTGCTCACAAGTCACTGACTGTAAAATTAAATGGTTAAAATAAGACCTATGGGCTTCCCTGGTGGCGCAGTGGTTGAGAGTCCGCCTGCCGATGCAGGGGACACGGGTTCGTGCCCCGGTCAGGGAAGATCCCACATGCTGCGGAGCGGCTGGGCCCGTGAGCCATGGCCGCTGAGCCTGCGCGTCCGGAGCCTGTGCTCCGCAACGGGAGAGGCCACAGCAGTGAGAGGCCTGCGTACCGCAAAAAAAAAAAAAAAAAATAAGACCTATGACTATTTGAGGTAACAATATAAGAAAGTAAATGATAGGAGTAAAAGTCATTCATTTACTCAGTAGACATTTATTGAGTACCTACTAGGTTCAGTGCAATTTTGTAGGGTCTGGGCTATAAAAATAAAAGTTAGTTGTAAAAATATATGTATTTTAGTGAAAGTATGCACATATAAAGTGAAAAAAATCAATTTTGCCATCTGGAATTAGATAAATAACACTTCATTATTGGAATGCATAAGAAGAAATAAGCTTAAGGTTTTTAATAATAACATTTGTACTTTCAAACTTAATCATATCCCTTATCCAATTGATTTAACTTTCTTTTTTAATGTCCTAAATTTAGGTGGTCAAATGTGTTCCCGTTCATATTTAGAATTCTTCTGGTTGGACAGTCATAGATTATTGCTTAAACTGAAATTATTAATATCTTCAAACTCACTGTCAGTCCCCTGCTGTTAGACTGATCTTAAATGCAAATATAAACTTTTTCTTTTTAATTCTGGGGATTGATGATTTACCACACTATCTGAGGACTTATGTATTGAAAATAAAAATATTCAAAAACCTTAATCAAAAAAATTTTTAAATTCTGTGTCAAACTGGGTTACTCTAGAACCCAGATTCTGAGCAAAGACTTGAATGAAAGTATCTTATTTAAGAGGTAATGGAAACACCATTTGAGATGTTAGAAGTCAAGGAAGGGAAACAAAAATGAGTGCATTATCAAACCACTTGCCATTGGATTAAGTGCTTAAATGTTTTAAAAAAGAAAACAATAAAACAAAAAAATTTAGGAATATATATGGTACCTAGGATTTGGGAAGATCATTTATTTTATTTTATTTATTTATTTTTTTTTTGCGGTACGCAGGCCTCTCACTGTTGTGGCCTCTCCCGTTGCGGAGCACAGGCTCCGGACGCGCAGGCTCAGCGGCCATGGCTCACGGGCCCAGCCGCTCCGCGGCATGTGGGATCTTCCCAGACCAGGGCACGAACCCGTGTCCCCTGAAACGGCAGGCGGACTCTCAACCACTGCGCCACCAGGGAAGCCCTGGGAAGATCATTTTAATTAAGTCTGAAAGCAATATAAGAAAAGCCATCCTTACTTGAATATATAAACAACTTTTTAAAGTTATGTAGTACAAGATACTAAATCAAAAGAAAATGAAGTTTGCACCACAGCTGGTGGATGATGTATTCATACTGATGTTACTCAAAGACATCTGCATACTGAAAACTATAAAATAAATATCCCGATAGAAAAATGTACAAATTAACAATTCAAAAAGTTGCTTTCAATAACCTGTAAGTATACCAGAAGATGTTGAAGCACTCTGTAAGTTGAGGAGAAAACTGATTTAAGACAAAATTAAAGTAATAATGAAAGCTCACTTATTACCAGTACAAAAGAATGATAACAGATTACAACACTGATGACTGGCATTAATAAGTGGAATGATGAACTTTCATATATTGCTCATAGAAATTTAGTTCATTATCTCAAGTGAAACAATTTAGCAATAGCAATTATAGTTAATTATAGATAAAATAAGTACCTTCTTTACTCCAATACTCCCATTCATGAGCATCTATCTCAGAAAAATAAAAGCACCAATATGCACAGAAATGTAAAATGTAGTTTGTTGTAGAATTGCTTGTTGAAAAAAAAAATTACAAACAAAATGAATGCCCATCAATAGGGGAAGGGTTGAAAAAACACTGAAACATTGTTGAGTAACATAGAATATTTCCCTATAAAAATAATTACTTGTATCTATGCCATTGACTTGAAGAGATTCTCATAAGGTAATTTTAAAGTTAGGCAAAATGTTGCTTGAACAATATGTGATGTATTACTGTTGAAAAGCAATCACACTAAATCTTCTGTAAGTGTGTGTGTGACAATTTTTGTGTAGGATTATATATAGAAATGTGCAGAAGGAAACCCATTTAGTTGTTTCCTTTGGGGATGAATTATTTTAAGGAAGCAAGTAGAAATGACTTTTTAAAAGTTGTCGATCATAAAAATAGAACAGATGATTTCCTACAAAGACACGCATTGAATGTGGACACAGAAAATCAGAACAATGCAATTAACTAAACAGCAGACTTTATTTGTATTCAAGTAGTTTTTGTTGCTGCTCTTTTTACTATTATTCTTTCTATTTACCAGGACCCAATCAGGATCACAAATTGCATTTGCTCCTCATGTCCTTAGTCTCCTGCAGTTTGTGACAGTTCTTATTATTCTTTCCTTATCTTTCAAGACATTCACATTTTTTGAGAAATACTGGCCAGTTATCTTTGCAGAACATCCTCATTTGGGATCATCTGATATTTTCTCATAACTGAATTGAAGTTACACATTTTTAGCAAGAGTACTGCAGGGGTGATATGCCCTTCTCAATACATCCTACCAGGGATGCAGGACATCAATATTACTTATGAGAAGTGATACAGCTACTATGGAGAACAGTATGGAGGTTCCTTAAAAAACTAAAAATGGAACTACCATATGACCCAGCAATACACTACTGGGTATATACCTTGAGAAAACCATAATTCAAAAAGAGACATGTACCACAATGTTCATTTTAGCACTATTTACAATAGCTAGGACATGGAAGCAACCTCAGTGTCCATCGACAGATGAATGGATAAAGAAGATGTGGCACATATATACAATGGAATATTACTTAGCCATAAAAGGAAATGAAATTGAGTTTTTTGTAGTGAGGTGGATGGACTAGAGTCTGTCATACAGAGTGAAGTAAGTCAGAAAGAGAAAAACAAATACCATATGCTAACACATATATATATGGAATCTAAAAAAAAAAAAAAATGGTTCTGATGAACCTAGGGGCAGGACAGGAATAAAGACACAGACATAAAGAATGACTTGAGGACACAGGGAGGGGGAAGGGTAAGCTGGGACAAAGTGAGAGAATGGCATGGACATATATACACTACCAAATGTAAAATAGATAGCTAGTGGGAAGCAGCTGCATAGCTCAGGGAGATTAGCTTGGTGCTTTGTGACCACCTACAGGGGTGTGATAGGGAGGGTGGGGGGAGGTGCAAGGGGGAGGAGATATGGGGATATATGTATATGTATAGCTGATTCACTTTGTTATAAAGCAGAAACTAACACAGCATTGCAGAGCAATTATACTCCAATAAAGATGTTAAAAATTTTTTTTTCATTTTCTTAAAATATTTCTTACATATATATATTTATAATAAACCTGTACAAGTTATATAACCAATGAAAACAAGGGGTAGTAAATGAAAGTTCGGAGATGATGCAGTAATTAAATTACTAACTTTGTTTATAGCCCTAGATACTAAATAGGTTCCTGGTTTTGTGGGTTGTTTTTTCCTTTTTAATTTTCTTATTTGAATACCTATCTGAAGAGTGTTTATTCAGAATAGAATAGTGTTTACTAAAAATAGAGACATGGCAAAAAGAAAAGGATTCCCATCACTTTTAAGACTTCCAAATGAGCGAAATAAAATTTCTCTCTATATCCATACGAAGAAAAGTAGTGACTAAAAAAAAAAATACAAACAGTACAATGATCTTTGTAAGAGGAAGGCCATCAATCCGATGCTCCAGTTAATGGGGTCTGTAAAAAGGCACTATTTTCATTTTATAGTGTAATTATGAAGGATTTTTGGAAACCACATCCAAAAATTTTTTGAAATCCAAAGCATTCTTTTTAAAAGAAACTGACTAGTGTTTAGTGACCAACCTGGCACTCTTTCTTGATTTCAGATGAAACAAAATAGGCTGTCTTCCAATTCATTAAGAATATCTGATGCTAGCCAACTTTTTCCACTATTAAATGTGTTATAGTTCTCAATTGTACGTCAAAGCTATGTTATATAAATATTACAGTAATCAACAGTGACGGTCCCAGATGCATTGTGGAAGAGAAAGGGAAGCCTTTTATCAAAAGCCAGTTCCTGCTTCCTGAACAATGATACAGTTTCTTCAGTTTCTCTCTAGAGACTTAAATTTAGTTAATATTCATGGAATGGGAAAATGAAATTTTATAATACACGTGCACGCACACACACACACTGTATGCACTCAAACTTTTCAATGACCTTATGAGTATTTTTCTTTTGTAGATGTTTGTTTTAATGATTTATTGAGACAAATGTGCTTGTATTAGTGTTTGTATTAGACAACAATTTTTAATGCTCTTCAAGGAAGGAGAGCTATTACTTTTATTTTTCCTTTGTAAAATGATTTTACCTTCTACTGCTCATCTAAAATATAACATGAACTTAGTATAATGACTAGATGTTATACTAATTTATCCAGACCATCTTTGGCCTGTCATTCAATTTACTATAAAATATTTCTCAAACAAGAAAATTTACATTGTGCATGTTGTCACATTAACTTTAGTTATTTAACCTGGAAGCTTAGGGCAATATCTTTAAAAAAATTAGGTTTGTTATTACCATGCTAACAAGAAAACTCACACCATCACTTTATCATTATAATACTTTGTAGCAATCGGAAATGTACTTTACTACCTTAAATATATTTATTTGGTTTCAGGCCTCGGCACAAAACATATGTGTCTTTCTAAGTGTTCATTTCTCAGATATTTAATGCTCTCTTACAGTGTGTTAAGGATATAAGTATATAAAAAACATGGTCCCTGCCCTGGAAAATCTCACTTTATTAGTTTGTGTGTACAATAACGTAAGGATAAGTGTTTTTCACCCTTGGCTCTCTTTAGCATCAAAGCAACATTTTTATATTAATGTGTGTGCATGTGTGTATATTTGAGGGCCTAGGAAGAACATTTTTATTTTGTTTTCAGACTGGTTTTGCTTTTGGATATAGACCATTAGGTCCAAGTTTAAGGTGAAGACATTTTCCTGTCAGTCTTTCCACCTTAGAGAGGCCCTGAGGTTGCACTGCCCTTTCCCTGCTACACCATCAAAGCCAAAGGTTTACATTTGGCTAGATATGTAAATGCCCATGTTTTCAGTCAGGTTCCCCAGGAAAGGAACTCAGAGGTAGATTTTTCTTTTGTGGATTTATAGCAGAGTGCTCTTAGGATTTCTATAGGTAAAAATATTAGGAAAGTAAGATACTACCTGGTGCCTTGGGAAGCTCTGAAGCTGCAATAGCAAAATGTTGACAAGAGAACCAGGGCTTGTGATCTGCCCACACTGATCAATCATTAGATAAGAGTTGTACCCACGGAAGGTATATCAGGCAAGGCAGCTCCTGGGAATAAGGTAGCCTAGATCATATATATGTATTTTGTATATGTATGATTGTATATATATGATTATATATGTTCATATGTATATGTGTTTTGGATATTTGTGCTTTTATTCACATCCTAAGTAATCCAAGTTTTTACATAATGAATACTTGATTAAAATAGCCACACATAAAAATACCCATAGAATAAAACACAAGAAAGTGTATATCCATATATGTAGGACCTTTTTGAAGATATCTTCCAAATAACTATTCTTGCATAAATATTATAAAGATGCTAGTTTACCATAAATCCCTGTATAAATTTAAATAATTATAAAATAGTTTTAAAGGCGATTAAAGAATAGCTAAAAAATTAATCTAAAAAAGGTAGGGAGTATAAATACAGGGTTTTTATAAAATTCAAAGAATAATTTTAATATTGTGCTACATGAGGCTCCAGGCTGTTTGGTGGGGCTAATGGCAGACTCCAGGAGGGCTCATGCCAAGGAGTACCTCCCATAACTTCCGCTGCCAGTGTCCTTGTCCCCGCAGTGAGCCACAGCCACTCCCCACCTCTGCAGGAGACTCTCCAACACTAGCAAGTATGCTTAAGTTACAAGAGGGTGCAAGGGAAGATGGCGGAAGAGTAAGACGCGGAGATCACCTTCCTCCCCACAGATACATCAGAAATACATCTACACGTGGAACAACCCCTGCAGAACACCTACTGAACGCTGGCAGAAGACCTCAGACCTCCCAAAAGGCAAGAAACTCCCCACGTACCTGGGTAGGGCAAAAGAAAAAAAGAATAAACAGAGACAAAAGAATAGGGACGGGACCTGTACCAGTGGGAGGGAGCTGTGAAGGAGGAAAGCGTTCCACACACTAGGAAGCCCCTTCGTGGGCGGAGACTGCGGGTGGCGGAAGGGGGAAGCTTCGGAGCCGCGGAGGAGAGCACAGCAACAGGGGTGCGGAGGCAAAGCGGAGAGATTCCCGCACAGAGCATCGGTGCCGACCGGCACTCACCAGCCCGAGAGGCTTGTCTGCTCACCCACCGGGGCGGGCGGGGCTGGGAGCTGAGGCTCGGCCTTCGGTCGGAGCGCAGGGAGAGGACTGGGGTTGGCCGCGTGAACACAGCCTGCAGGGGGCTAGTGCACCACGGCTAGCCGGGAGGGAGTCCGGGGAAAAGTCTGGGCCTGCCGAAGAGGCAAGAGACTTTTTCTTCCCTCTTTGTTTCCTGGTGCGCGAGGAGAGGGGATTAAGAGAGCTGCTTAAAGGAGCTCCAGAGACGGGCGCGAGCCGCGACTATCAGCAAGGACCCCAGAGACGGGCATGAGACACTAAGGCTGATGCTGCCGCCGCCAAGAAGCCTGTGTGGGAGCACAGGTCACTATCCCCAACTTCCTTCCGGGAGCCTGTGCAGCCCGCCACTGCCAGGGTCCCGTGATCCAGGGACAACTTACCCGGGAGAATGCACGGCGCGCCTCAGGCTGGTGCAACGTCATGCTGGTCTCTGCCGCCGCAGGCCCGAATCAGTGGATCCTTTAATCCTGTCCTGTCTGAGCGAAGAATAGACGCCCTCCGGCAACCTACATGCACAGAGGCGGGGCGAAATCCAAAGCTGAGCCCCGGGAGCTGTGCGAACAAAGAAGAGAAAGGGAAATCTCTCCCAGCAGCCTCAGGAACAGCGGATTAAAGCTCCACAATCAACTTGATGTACCCTGCATCTGTGGAATACCTGAATAGACAATAAATGATCCCAAATTGAGAAGGTGGACTTTGAGAGCAAGATTTATGATTTTTCCCCTTTTTCTCTTTTTGTGAGTGTGTATGTGTATGCTTCTGTGTGAGATTTTGTCTGTATAGCTTTGCTTTCACCACGCACATATGGTCACCTTATCTTTGATAAAGGAGGCAGGAATGTACAGTGGAGAAAGGACAGCCTCTTCAATAAGTGGTACTGGGAAAACTGGACAGGTACATGTAAAAGTATGAGATTAGAACACTCCCTGACACCGTACACAAAAATAAGCTCAAAATGGATTAAAGACCTAAATGTAAGGGCAGAAACTATCAAACTCTTAGAGGAAAGCATAGGCAGAACACTCTATGACATAAATCATAGCAACATCCTTTTTGACCCACCTCCTAGAGAAATGGAAATAAAATCAAAAATAAACAAATGGGACCTAATTAAACTTCAAAGCTTTTGCACAACAAAGGAAACCATAAAGAAGACCAAAAGACAACCCTCAGAATGGGAGAAAATATTTGCAAATGAAGCAACTGACAAAGGATTAATCTCCAAAATTTACAAGCAACCCATGCAGCTCAGTAACAAAAAAACAAACAACCCAATCCAAAAATGGGCAGAAGACCTAAATAGACATTTCTCCAAAGAAGATATACAGACTGCCAACAAACACATGAAAGAATGCTCAACATCATTAATCATTAGAGAATTGCAAATCAAAACTACAATGAGATATCATCTCACACAGGTCAGAATGGCCATCATCAAAAAATCTAGAAACAATAAATGCTTCAGAGGATGTGGAGAAAAGGGAACACTCTTGCACTGCTGGTGGGAATGTGAATTGGTACAGCCACTATGGAGAACAGTATGGAGGTTCCTTAAAAAACTACGAATAGAACTAACATATGACCCAGCAATCCCACTACTGGGCATGTACCCTGAGAAAACCATAATTCAAAGAGTCAAGTACCAAAATGTTCATTGCAGCTCTATTTACAATAGCCAGAAGATGGAAACAACCTAAGTGTCCATCATCAGATGAATGGATAAAGAAGATGTGGCACGTATATACAATGGAATATTACTCAGCCATAAAAAGAAACGAAATTGAGTTATTTGTAGTGAGGTGGATAGACCTAAAGTCTGTCATACAGAGTGAAGTAAGTCAGAAAGAGAAAGACAAATACCGTATGCTAACACATATATATGGAATCTAAGGGAGAAAAAATGTCATGAAGAACCTAAGGGTAAGACAGGAATAAAGACACAGACCTACTAGAGAATGGACTTGAGGATATGTGGAGGGGGAAGGGTAAGCTGTGACAAAGTGAGAGAGTGGAATGGACATGTATACAGTACCAAACGTAAAATAGATAGCTAGTGGGAAGCAGCCACATAGCACAGGGAGATCAACTCGGTGCTTTGTGACCACCTAGAGGGGTGGGATAGGGAGGGTGTGAGGGAGGGAGACACAAGAGGGAAGAGATATGGGGACATATGTATATGTATAACTGATTCACTTTGTTATAAAGCAGAAACTAACACACCATTGTAAAGCAATTATACTCTAATAAATTTGTAAAAAAAGAAGAATATTGTGCTACATGGAGAAATATCCATAAAAAGGAAATAAAGTGAATCTTTTAAAAATTAATCTAACGAAGAATTGTCTGAGGAAACAATTTCTATAATACTTTAAAATAGATAATTTAATCTTATTAAATAGAAGAGGAAAATACAAAGAAATAAAAAAGCATAAATTAAAGATTTAACGTCTTATGAAGGTGACAGTACAAAACACTGGTAAAGAATTGTGGTGAAGGATTATTTAATAAACAAATTTAATTACAACTTTAGCATGTGCTATAGAAACTCACTGCAACCAACTTAAGTAAAAAATAATTTTATTCAACAAATACATGTTAACAAAAAAGAATTTTAAAAGAGTAAAGAAATCAGGCCTAAGGAAAGAGAAGTTTAGAAAGGCTCTGCAATTGAGGTAGCAGAAAATAATTACAGTCACGTCAGAGTGCCCTTGCCAATTTGAATGGCTGCTACATTTTTTAGTGTTTGCATTTTCTGTTCCAAATTCAAAAATCCATCTATTATAAATACTCTTCATATGTTCAGTAAGGTAGAGGTAAAGATGAACATGATAAAGAGAAAAGTTGAAATATGAAAAATACCCAAATGGATCTTCTAGAGAATAAAAGTATAATATCTGATTTTAAAAATACACTAGGGGGGACTTACATCTAGATACTGTAAAAGAAAATATCAGTAAATTTGAACATAGAGCAAAATAAATACCCCAAAATAAACACAGAGAGGAAAAAAATTGAATAGGAAATCAGTGAGATATGGGACAGTACCATCGGGAAGCATATATAAAATTGGAGTTCTAGCAAGAGAAATGGGGAACAGAATATTTTAAATAATATCAGCTAAAAATTCCAAAATTTGATGAAAACTTTAAACCCAAAGATTCAAGGAATTCAATGAAACTCAAGCAGAATAAAGAAAAAAATTTTTTGAAAAAAGAAGCCAAGAAAAATCACAATGAGACTGAAAAAATCCCACCACAGTAATAAAGGTAAAATCTTAAAAGCAACCAGAGGGAAAGATAGATTATATAGAAAGGAACAAAAGTAAGGATGAAGTCAGACTTCTTGTCAGAAACTATCCAAGCCAAACAATGGTAGAAAGATGTCTTTAAAGTACTGACAGACAAAAATCATCAACCAAGCATTTTTTATGTAGTGAAAATATTTTTCCAAAATTAGCCAAATAAAGACTTTCAGGCAAAAACAAGGAGGTTTTGATTCATTACCAACAAATGCTCACTTCAACAAATATTAAAGGAAATTCTCTAAGCAGATGAAAATGATAACAGGTGGAAATTTGAGCCTACCCAAAGGAATGAAGAGCACCGAAAATGGATAATATGCAGGTATAAACAGAACAGATATTTTTTCTGTTATTCTCCACCTCTTTAAAAGATGAGCAACTCTTCACAGCTCTTTAAAGTTAAAAAAAAAAGTGGTGAGTTCTGGACTTTATGTCATAAATAAAAGTGAAACAAAGTATGGAAGGGGAAATGATATGTAATGTTGTAAGGGTCTACATCATGTGTGAAGTGGTATGTTACTTGAAGGTAAACTGGGATAAATTGAAAATCTTTACTGTAAACTCTAGAACAATCACTAAAAAAATAAGATTTATAGCTAATAACCCAATTGTGAAAATAAAACAGAATAATAGAAATGCTCACCTAATACCAAAAGAAAATAGAGAAAGGGATAAACAAAGAGAAAATAAGAGAAAACATATAACAATATGGAAGAGTTAAAACCAACAATACCCATCACTGCATTAAATGTAAAGGTCTAGACAGTTGAATTAAATAACAAATACTCTTAGATTAGATAAAAAGACAATAGCCAACTATGTGCTGCCTGAAAGATACCACTTAACAAATAGATTTTAATAATTAAAAATAAAAGTATGGCAAAAGTTATACCATGTAAACCCTAAGCAAAGGAAACCTGGTGTGGCTATATTGATACCTGACATTTTATGGTAACAGTTATAGTTGGAAATTTTGACACTTCAGTCTCAATAATCGATAGCAAAAGTTTTGGCAGTAATTCAGTGGGGATACTGAAGACTGAAACAACATTATCAACTAACTTGACCTAATTAACATTTATAAAACACTCCATCTGATAACAAAATACACACTCTTTTCAAGGGCACCCAGAGCACTAAGTAAAATAGACATTATTATGAGCTGTAAAACAGTCTCAATAGGTTTAAGAGAATTAATATTATGCAAAGTATGTTCTATGACCAGCAGAGAATTAAACTAGAGCTCAATAACAAAAATATCTGCAAAAATTTCCAAATATTTGGAAATTTACCCATGGGTCAAAGAGAAAAATCACAAAAGATATTAGAAAATGTTTTAATCTGAATGAAAATAAAAATATCATGTATCAAAATTTGTGGAATGCTACTAAAGCAGTGCTTAGAAATCTATAGCCTTAAATGTTTGCATTAGAAAAGAAGAAAGATCTCAAGTCGATGACCTCAGCTTCCACCTTAGGATACTAGAAAAAGAAGAAAAAATTAAACCAAAAGTAAGCGGAAGAAAAATAAATCAATAAAAGTTATTTTTTAATGAACAGTTTTAAAAAATTCAAAATCCAAAGCAGAGGGCCCAGTTCTAAATTTGGTCATGTGTCTTACTTGGGAGAAAACAAGACACCGTAAATGAAGACAACTGCAGAGTATCTAGTTTTCTTAAAATTAAAAAAAAAAAAAAAAGCTACAGCAATATTACCACAAGAAGAGAAAATGAGAGCATCATTAGACAAAATAACAAATGTTCACCATTTTCTTATAAAATGAACATTCTCCCCCCTAGTAATACTCAAAGCCATGCTTATAAATAGGTCATAGAGATGTAAGTTATTACAATTATTTTGTAAAAGTATTTTAGTAGTTCCTCAGAGACATAAAAATATTCATATCTAATAACTTGATTGAGAATCTGTCATAAAGAATTAATCTGCAACTTCAGCAAAAATTTATTCACAAAGAATAGACTTTGTTAAAATTTTTATTTCAGGTTTTAATCTCAGATCTGTCACTTACAAAACCATCGGACTTTGGCAAGATTTGGTTCCACCTATACAATAAGAATAAGTGCACTCATGGAGTCAGGAGAGTGAGCTGTCAGTAAGTGGAAGCCAATTATATTAAAGATATTTACTATCCTTATTTATATTAAAGAAAAAATGTAAAAAATAAATTTGGTTAAACAAATTGTACCATGTTCATCAGATAGGATAAAATACAATCCTACACATTAAAAAAAAATGAGACAAAAAAAAGATTGTAAGTAGATAGTCATTCCATGGGAACATGTATATGTTGTTAAGCAAAATAAAATATGCTAAATGTTTATAATAACTGTCTCTTAGTTTTAATATTATGAGGATTTGGGATTTTCTTTCTCTTTACTTTTCAGTGCTATTTTAATTGAAGTGATACATTTCATTTTATCAAATAAAAAATGTATTGGTTTCTTTCATTTGACAAAAGTAATCATGAAAAAAGAAAAAAATAGACTTAAAGGTGTTACTACTAAACAACTAGAAATAGTAGAATGGACAAATGAGTGTGCCAACTTGCTTTTATTACAGGATAAAATAGTTATAACTTTTCAACAGTATTATTTTATTAAATGGGAAGCTATGAAAATCATCTTGTTAAAATTTTGTGTAATACCTCCTAAAACGTTATATTTAAAAACTACAATAAGTGAATTTGGATTTACCAATCTTGAGCATTTTGTCCTACCTAAAGTATGAATGATTGATACAATTAAGCAGTATTATCTACAAGTTATTATATTACCATAGACATTTTTAATTAAAAGCTCCTTATTTTATTAAAAAAACCCTTCAAATATATCACTATTATTAATTTTACTGTCAAGATTTACTATAAATTCTGAACAGAATGTTGTTTACCCCATAACTGAATCTGTTGATGGAGTTTGATGGAGTTTGATCACGATGGTAAAATAAAATCACAAATTTTAAGTCATGAATAAATGAAGATAGTCTATGTATTTCATGAAAATAATTTTTTAAAAAAATTTAACCATATGCTTAATTAATTGAAGAGAAATAAATACTATAAATGATGAATTGCATCCAGTAAATCATTTAAAAGTCTTGAAAATACCAATCTCAACATTTTTCTCAGCTTGTTTTAATAATGAGCAGATTTGCTAGAGGTACATTTTAAAACACTTCATATCAGTATGAGAAAACGAAAGTATTTTAATGACAAGCAATACAAATTAAGTTCTTGATACAAATAACAATCCAGTGAAGATGTTTTACAATGGGCAATAATTGTATTACAGTTGATCTGGACCAAATTTTATCAAATATTTATCCAGAATTGTATTATAGTAGGTAGCAGTTGAGAACACAACATCTTGACAGTCATCTGTTCTAGTGACACCCATGAAAATTTAAACACACATAATTCAAGTTGTATTAAGCCCTGGAATTTTCTCATGCACAGTAATTGTTCATTAATAGTTCCAAGGCTTAGTAGATAAAACAGAAAGAATTGGGGAATTTTAATCCCAATTCTACTTATCCAATATATCAACTTTCATTTTTGTTGCTGTTATAGAATTCCTTGATAATCTATAATGAAAGACCCTATTCCTAGAAAATGAACAAACATTTAAAATATTTAAGATATATAACCCATCACATAAATTTTCAAGAGGTCTTGAGCTCACTTGGAACTAGTTATTATTCTTATGAAATTAAATGTGTGTATTAAAATAAAATATGCACCATAATTATCCAAATACATTTTTAAAAACACATTTAATCAAAATGCTTACGTTAATACTTAGAACGTCAACCTCTTTTAAAAATTATTATGGAAAAGATGTTGGTACAAAAAGGTTTATCATTGCATTATTTAGTATACGTTTTAAGTCAGTCAGCTAGTGAGGAAAGACATCAAGTAACCCTGGAGGATTAAATACATTCTTACTTCTAGTCCCTGTCATAACTACATTAAAACAACAGGGAAGGAAATCTTTTTTCCGTTGCGGAGCACAGGCTCCGGACGCGCAGGCTCAGCGGCCATGGCTCACGGGCCCAGCCGCGCTCTGCGGCATGTGGGATCCTCCCGGACCAGGGCATGAACCCGTGTCCCCTGCATCGGCAGGCAGACTCTCAACCACCGCGCCACCAGGGAAGCCCGGGAAGGAAATCTTTTTAAAAAAATGTTAAAGAAATGGTAGAAAAGATAATAGCAGAGGAGGGATGACAGCAAAACTGAGAAAGATAAATGGAGATGGAGACTTGACAGTTGACTTAGCAACTGTCAATTCCAGAGTTAGGAATCTGGAACCTATGTGCCTAGAGCAGGACAAAGTCAGCAAGAAGCAAGTATATTTCTGACTCAAAACTCCAGGAAGGATGAATAACTGACTCAACAAGAACCTTTAGAGGATGGAGAGAACATTGAATTAAAATCAAAAACGTTTGAAAATGTGTGTAAGGAGCAGTTAAGAATCTCAGATCTCTTCCATTAGCCCCTACAAGAAGGAAAACTGTCCTTCTTGTCCACCTTCACTCTGCAGGTGAAAAGAAGATTTAACTGGAGATAAATATAGGCTCGTTCAACAAAAGAACATTACCAAAATGCCAATTCACCTTTTCAATTCACTACATGGCCAATTCCACAACAATCAACTCATGGAAAACCAATTAATCGCTCCAGATGGCTAATTTACTAACTGGTAAATTTGTGAAATGATTAATTGGCTAAATTTACACACTGCTTTTAACTATTTCCTTTAAAAATATTTCATATGAATACACACAGCATATAATTATAGTATGAATTATTTGTATTAAGTGTATATTTGAGAATATATTGAGAATATATTGAGAATATACATGAACATATTGTTCAAAACTTATTTCTAAGAATATTACATGCACAGAGTATATAGACTTCATAAAATATTTATTTAATATACTCAGGAAGCATATATGTTTAGACTTATATTTCCAGCAATATAGTGAGCCAGATGTTCAGAGAAAACCTTAAACACAGCTATAAACACTGGATAAAATACAAAAATATATTAAAATATAGGGGCTTGTTTTTGTTTTTATAATCCTCTTTAGTTTTAAAATACAGTTTTAAACACGGTTTCTAGTCTCTAGTTATGTGGAGGTAAACAAAGAATATTTACTGAAGTCAAAAATGACAAGAAAGCACAAATCCATAGGATTAAGAAAACTTTGGAAACAGTGTCAGCCTGGGTGAACCTGTTTCTGGAGCACTAAAATGTGCCTTTGATTAACCAATTGAACCTAGTATAGGGTCAAAACTTGACACCTGGGGTATGTGTGTGCGGGGCGGGGGTCAGTAGGAAAAAGGGAGTTTCACACAAAATCACTTACAAAAAGTCAAGTTCTGTGCATAACAGTTTTAGTGGGTACATTAGCAAGGAACTTGCTCCATAGAAAGGGGCCACACCCACCTAGAACTTGGCTCTGGGCAATTCCTAAAGATAGGACCAAGATACAAAAATGGATGGTTATCACATAAAATGCTTAACCCGTGGGTAAACTAAATACTGATCATATAAAACAATAACAGTAATATTTAACTTAGTATGTTTAAAAAGTTAAATTGGAATTGAAATAATCCTGGATTATTATGCTCGGCTCACATAATGCATGAGTGAAAGAGGTAATCAAGTCGATAATTAGAAAATAAATGGAAAAGTTTCATAATAAAATTTTTAAAAGGCAATAATCTATATTTTCTTTTAAAGACTATTATGTTCAGTTTTTTTGTGTGTGCTATTGATAGAAGCTTAAAGTTTCTAAGGTTTTAGAAGTACTTTTTGAAAATCATTGTGGAGGCAAACCCAAACTTCTAAGCAAAACTCATGGATGGCAAAATGAATTCACACACAAAGAAAAGCTTCAGCTCCATCTCTGTGAACCAAATCCTGTAAGTTTTGCTTTAGTTCAGACAAGGTTCAGATAAAATCTGAGCTCATGGTCTCCAGCCAAATTAAATAAAAGGCCAAAATTTTGACATTGTCAGAATACTGTTAATAATTTCAACATCTGTTGTTTCATACTCTTCTGTCTGCAAAATATGGATGAATAATAAGTGATTTCTTACCAAAAGCATATTGCCTTTGGAACTACACTTATGCTTGCTATTCATAAACTATACCATAATTAATACTTGTTAATATTTTGGATGCAGTGATTCAAAGAAACAAAATTAATATCTCCAATTCCACAATATTCTGGAGGAATTAATCTTGGTAATATCTGCTAGGTTCAAAATATTAAGGAAAAGCATATAGTTTCTAAATTACATCTTAGTTGAGTTTAGTTGCTTTGCTTTTGTTAGTCTATAAGGAAACAAAATGGAAACAGCTGACATTCTCACATTAGGATAGTTAGAAGAGAGTTTATGGATAAGAAATTAATTACACAGGTGTGAATAGAGAACAGAGGAAGTGAAAGGGATAGTACAGAAATACAGAGCTAGCAGCAATGGGCTGACATCACTCCTAGGCCCAAAGGGCAAGGGGAGAGATATTACTGGAAACCAGAAGGAAGGAAGTCCATGTACAGCTGACCTCACTGAGAGCAGAAGTGATCCTCCCTTTGAGAAAAGTCGGTCCTGGTGACCTCAAGGAAACAGGAAATAAATACAGTAGCCCCCCTCATCCGAGGTTTCAGTTACCCGAAGTCTACCACAGTCTGAAAATATTAAATAGAAAATTCCAGAAATAATTCATACGTTTTAAATTGTGTAGTTATGTACCATTCTGAGTAGCATGATGAAATCTCGCGCTGTTTCCACCCAGGACGGGAATCATCCCTTTGTCCAGATTTTCCCCATTAGTCACTTAGTAGCCATCTTCGTTCTCAGATGGACTGGGGGTTCGCACGGTGCTTGTGTTCGTCACCCTTTCTTTACTTAATAATGGTCGCGAAGCACAAGGGTAATGGTGCTGGCAATTCAGAGATGCCAAAGAGAAGCCATAAAGTGCTTCCTTTAAGTGAAAAGGTGAAAGTTGTTGACTTAAGGAAAGAAAAAACTTGTACGCTGCGGCCGCCAAGATCTACCATAAGAACAAATCTTCTATCCATGAAACTGTGAAGAAGGAAAAAGAAATTTGTGCTACTTCTGCTGTCGCAACCCAAACTGCAAAAGTTATGGCCACAGTGAGAGGTAAGCGCTTAGTTAGGATGGAAAAAGTATTAAGTGTGTATAAGATATTTTGAGAGAGAGAAAAAGAGAGACCACATTCCCAGAGCTTTTATTACGTATATTGTTATAACTGTTCTATTTTATTATTCATTATTGTTGTTAATCTCTTATGCCTAATATATAAATTAAACTTTATCATATATATGTATCCCTAGGAAAAAAACATATTATATATAGGGTTTGGTACTATCCGTGGTTTAAGGCATCCCCTGGGGGTCTTGAAATGGATCTTCAGATGAAAAGGGGGGACTACCTGACTTCTCTCGCCTCCTTCCCAGGTATTCTGATCAGTGTCCTATTGACACAACTCAAACTGAAGGCAGATGGTACAGATTACAGTGATGTAATTTATAAATGTCTACATCCTGGTTAGATATCAGAGTGGGAAAAGGTGTAATGTAGATCTGGAGGGGCGACTGAAGAAACTCAACACACTTTAATGTTCTGAGCTCAGGAAGATACATTAAAGGAGAAAAATAAAAATGAAATGTTAATTATATTACCAGAATTCTCTGATTTGAAAAATCGCAATAAACAAAAACATCCCAAATTTCCAAAATGCAATGTCAAATACCAATGAAAAACTGGAGTACAGTAAGTTAGTTGAACCACTTCCTTCTGTGTATGTGTGTGTATATATACATTCATATTTCATTTTCCTTTTGAAGTAAAGCTAATGAAATAATGTTTTAAAATGCTTTAGTTAATATCTATATGAGAATGTATGTATTATAACTCCATTAGAAGCATTCTTCTATGATAATAATTCCATTATAATGAATATTTTCTAAACAAAGTGAAATATGCCATTTTTCCTAAATTAAGTTCGTAATAGCCCTCACATAATAAAGAGTTAATATTAAAACCTGGATATAAATTTTAAAGTTTCATTTCATTTAATCTTCATGAATCCAATGACATTTATAAGATTATAAAACCTTATCTCCTCATTTCAGAGCAAATCAGGACAACTGTTAAAATGGCATATTTTCTCGTAATTGCACTTAAGAAAGAAATATCCCATTCCTTTTTGTTAACTAAGAAGCACAATCAAAATGGGGGAATTTTGTTTCTTGATGACATACAGATATGTGGCACCATTCTTTACTTGTTTTTATTAATTTGGTGTGACTGTTAAGAATACTACCTGTGTAACCACATAGACCTTGGTTAAAATTCTGACTTGGGCAATGTTTTGCTATAAATGGGCAAGGTACTTAATTTCCATAAACTCTACCTCTTTATCTTTAAAATGGAAATGATAAGAATATTAATATTAACGCTAATATCTACCTACCTCATGTTTTAATAATGTAAAACCAAATAAGTAAAAGTTACACCTCTACCCCATAACCCCAACAGCCATAGCAGATTCAAATATCTACAAGCTTCTAACAGGGAGATTTAAGCTGGTTTCTGCTAGGAAGAAAATTTCCTTAAAATCTCTGATTGAAATATGGTGCTAGAGCTAAAGTGCTAAGAGGGAATTATTTGTTCACACCCTAATTGAGAAAAGTAAGGTAGATATAGTCAGAATACATCAAGAGCTCACTGTCTCTCTGCTCATCTAATAATTTATTTTTAAGTAAATATAAAGCATATCTGTATTTGTCAGTCTTCTCCAGAAACACATAAACAATAGGATACACTCAGACACATACATACATACATACATATACACCCCATTGTCTGGCTGAACTTTTTAGTGCTAAACTTAGGGCATAGATTTAGTGAATAAACTTTCTCCTGTAAAATCACAATTGTTTATGTTTACTGAAACCACGTTTATATGAAAAGGTCCAGAGAAATGAGACAATTCTATAAATAAAACAAGGTAGCCCACAGAATGCTACAGATTTTATTTTGTTGCAACGTAAATCGTTTGCAAAACCTAATCATTTACTAAAACAAGGAAAATTTTACTTGCGTTTATAAATATCTGTCTCGAGTTATTATAATATATGTATAAATATAAATTTAAAGCGATGCGTCTTATTTTTAGTCTAGACATTACATATTCGTTTATATTAGGTTAGAAAGAAACTGTTTTTATTGCCCTCAATTGAGGTCATACCATAGATCAGTTAGAAATTGTACTGTAAGATATCAACTCTGTATATTGTGTGGCTCAAAACAAGATATGAATATGAATCATACATTACATGGAATAATCCAAAAAAATTTTTCATCTAAGAGCCTCTATCTTGTATTTTCCTGAATCCAAATATTCTGTCCAATAGTCCTTATTCATACATTTGTATATCTGATATTTGGTTTGGAAAATGTTGCCACCATATAGTGCTAAATATCTAGGGGTAATTGGTAAAGATTTAGGAATATTATTGTCAATTTTCTTTTTCTTTACATCCCACTCTCTCTCTTTTTATACTTATTTCTTCTTGGTTAAGTTATCCTTGTTTTGTGAATTTCAAATTGAATATATTTTGCCAAATGTGCCTATTCTGAGTATGTTCTCTTCAATTAAAAGAATATTCTGAATATATTCCCTTCAATTAGAAGCATTTAGTCTATAAAATATTTTACAGTTAAATCTAGGCACTGAGTGGATTGCCTCTGATTCTTACTAAAATATAAAAATGTAAGGCAGAAAATAAGAGATTTTGCAAATAGCAAGTTATGTATGCATCAGCTTTTAACATCCTTTACATTGCAGAGTATAGATTTGTGAATATTGTAAATTAAGAAGCATCACAATATTTCTTTATATTATTTCCTCTAGTATTTGATAGAACCTGAAAATCATAAGTAAGAAACTGCTAATTTTTACCACTAAGAAACTCGGAAAATCCTGAAATTCTAGACAATTTTAGATCTTTCTCCTCTGATGAGTATCACAAAGGTGCTGGCTTTTCGCCACAATCTGTTTAACTTTTTCTTTTCTTCATGGGCACTGAATCAGTTAGCCCGTGCTATCTAACAATCCATGGCAGAGTTAATGGTTCAAATTAACAATCTTTTTTTTCCTTCGTGTTCCTAAGTCTGTGAGTCAGCAATTTGTACTAGATTCAGCTGAGAAGTTTTTATGCGCCAGGCTTGGCTTACTAAGGCACCTGCAGTCAGCTGATAGACCTACTGGGGCTGGATGGCCTCATTCACATATCTGATGGCTGGCAGGCTATTGGCCAGGTTCTCCTCCATGTGGTCATTCAATCCACTTTAGATTGATTTCCAATCTTGGCAGTATTGCAAGAGAAAAAGAGCAGAAACAGCAAGCCTTTTCAGTCATAGGTTCAAAATGTGCACAAGTTACATCAGATCTTTTGGTTAAAGCAACTCATTTGGACAAGATCTGATTCAAGGTGTGGGGAAAAAAGACCCCCCTCCTTGATGAGAGAGACTGCAGAAATGTGTAGACAGTTTTAGATCTAACATAGGTATATAATTAATTCTAGCTTTTCCACCCTCTAACCTATTTGAATGTGGCCATATGACTGAGTTCCAGCCTGAGAAATATTAAGATGAAGTGATGGCCATCTTCAGACATAACCGAGAACACCTCCCATGGATGATTTGCCATGTTTTTTCCCTTCCAGTTCATCGAGGTTGCAATACCTAAGGTGGCATGAAACCAGGTAATGAAGATCAAACCTTCTTCAGCCTAAGTTTCTGAATAACTGTATAAACAGAGCATCCCCATCTACCCCTTATCGCCACACCTATTCCGCCTTCCTGAAGCAATCCTAAACTGCATGTGAGTAAATTATAAACTTACTTTATATTAAACTATTACCTATTAGGGACTAATATTTAGTATAGCCTAAGTTATTTAAAATAATACGAGTTTACTTGGTTTTTTTGTATATTTGTCATAATAAACTTTAAAAACTAAAATTGCTTTTTTCTTAGCAGAAGTTTTTGAGAGTAAGAAGTCCATTCTTTAATGGAAACTTCTACAGTTTCACTGAAGGCATAATTTCTATGTGTAAACATGAAGTTTGTTGATAAAACTATTGCAGTTATGTGAAACAACTGCAAATTTTTCACATAAGTTATATAGTATTCTAAGGCCTTTGTCAATCAATATTCAGTGTATATGATTTAATCTAATCCTTAATAAAGCTTAGAGGTGCCGAAAACTCCTATGTATAATATTGTTTTAACTTGGAAATTCAAAAATAACTGTTTCACGAAAACAAATAATCTTTGAGTAAAATAGAATGCTCTGGGTACTCAAAATTGACTTCTTTCAGAAACTTTTAGTAATGCTGAGAATTAATCAGATTACTAAGAAGATTCCCCAAAACTCTAAGCAATAATACTGCCAGTAGCAATGAGTTTTGTGTCCTCTTCTGTTCTTCGTTTGTTATTTGAGTTTTTGTTGAACCTTAAGCTTGGGGCCTGCTCCTCCAGGTGGGAAGCTTAACCTGTTCTCTGAGGGATGGGAAATTCCACTTGGGTTTGGTTTGGTCTCTTGCTGAGGGATAACAACCAATTTCGTTAGATTGGTTAGGTCTGGTGATAGTGACAGTCTTGCAGCTCATGGGCTGTACTGTTTGTAGTTCAGTACATAATTTTCATTGCACGGATGCCTCTTTTCTGCAGGAGAAAAGCAGAATTGTGTGCACAGCTCACCCCTCCCAGTCAGGAAACTGATTCGGGAGGAGAGAAAAACATACTAGCTGAGCAATTTCTTCTCTAAGGCTGCTTTCTCTGACAACTGCAGTGGAATAATTAGCTCCAAAAGAGAGGTTTACAGATCTTCATATAACCAACATATTCAACACATCTTCAGCTCTGTCCTGGCAATCTTGTTATTATTGTAGGAATCTTAAGAATTTATTTTATTTTCCAATCCGCCATGACTCACTGTGCTTCTAAGCTGGGAAGTGTGATTCAATATGAAAATCTTGTTTTGGTTATGTCCACATTTAATATGTGGCAATTAATCTTGTATATAAGTAGATGTAAACATGTGAAATTTTTCTTTTTTAATTATATTTTATTTGCTGAGTATATTTGTTGATTTCATGTTCTTTAGTATAAAATAAATGTCAATTTTTTTCATTTTGGTTATGATTTTACACTCTCAGGCAGACCGTCTGAGTTCAAATCCTGGCTCTGTGATTTAGAATGGTTATTAAACTCTCTATGTCTCAGTTTTTTTATTTTTTAAATGGGGATAATAATAGTAACTAATTTATGGTATTGTTTTGAAGATTAAATATGTCCATTCATATACTGAGTTTATTATAACAAGTACATAGTAAGAACTTAATAATTGTTGACTTTTTAGCTATCATGTTTTCTGGAATTCCCTGGCTCTGTTCTTTATCTACCTTATCGCATTCAGTCCTTCTAACAGTATTATACTTGATTATAAGTTACATTCTACACATGAGCAAACCAAGGTTCATAGAATTTAATTCACCTGCCCAAATCCCATTGACAGCAAGTGGTCAAACCAGCATTTGAAGCCAAAGTTATCCAGTTTTTCAAACGCCAAACATGTGTTTTCCACACGTGACAATGTCTTTTGTAATTTTCAAATGCATTGCAGAATATTTCTCCTTAGAGTCAATTATTACTTGAAATGTTCTCCCGTACCATCTCATGCATATATAAGATTTAAGTATGGCGAAAGAGACACAAATGTTCTAGTAAACTTTGAAACAGCAAAAACGTTAATTTCAAATATCTGAAAGTGGTGATATAAATAATTTAGGTTCAAAACCTAAAGCTATCATGTTGACTATATTTCTGCTTTGGTACTACAACAATTTCAGTGAACTGCCTTATTCACTGATTTTTTTGGAGACTTTGTGAATTTCATGAGCTGCCTCTGAAACAGTTTATAGTAATGAGTGTGTGCATGACAGAGAGAGAGAAAGGGAGACAGAGAGAAAGGAGTTGAATGGGGAAGATAGAGTGGGAAATTCTTTGCAAATGGAGACTTCTGTACTACAGTCTGTCTCTCAGTTTACCACATTGTTCACACTCAGTCTTTTTCATGTTACTATGTCTTATTTTGTCGACCAGAAAAATGTACACTATTCACTTAGTTTTCTTATATTGTCCCTTATTTCCTCAATGTACTTCCTCCATTCTAAACATTATTTTAGGCATTACTTTAATATTACAGTTATCTTTTTGAGAATTGAGACATCCCTAATGATCATAATTTACAATTTTAAAAGCAGAATAAAAGAAGTTACCCATGGAGTTCTGAAATCCATGCAAATGAAAAGGATGCCAATTGAGTTAATTTAGGAATTAGTTTGAATTCCAAACACAGTTAGAGGCAAATAGTCTGATTTTAACTTATTTTTAATTAAATTTATCACCCTATATTGGATTTATTACACAACATGAATTTTAAATTGCCATCTATAATTTATCTCAGAGATGTCTGCTGCCTTATATGTTAATTCACTGTACATTCTTTCAATAAACATTTGTAGTCAGAAAAACATTGGTTTGAATTCTGTATCTGTCATAATATCCCAGAACAAGAAATACAGTCTTGTTAGAGCTGGTTTCCTAATGTAAAAGAAGGAAAATAATACCTAACTTAGAAGGTTTTGGTAAAAATTAAAATATGTATATGTTAAGAATATACACTCTTGTCATATAGTAAATGCATTTCTTTCTTTCAGGAACAACACTGTAACAACTAACTGTGGGTGATAAAGATAAGGGAAGGAGGTGAATGTGACAGGAGGGGCAGGCTCTGATTGAGATAGAAGCCTACTAAAAATAAATGCCAAAAAACTCAACTACCTAGAATAATATCCAGGACACATTGTTAAATTTGAAAAAAATAGGAAACAGAATACATATGTGTAGTATGAATATTCTGTATAAAGAGAACAAACAAATATACATAATATTAGGCATTTCTCATTTGATCCTAAATGTCCGAAGGCTGACTTGAGCTTCCTGAAATAAGAGAAGGAATTTTATTGAAAATCTATTTGATTTTCTCATGTAATAACTGAACCAAAGGCAAGGCATGAATCTGCTTCATTGCTATGGACATGTAGAACCAGATACTCAGTTCTCTCTCTCTCTTTTATTGGCTTCCATCTGCATAACCACTTGATTCTTTCCTACTGAAGATCACCTGTCACTGTTAGTTCATATCATGGTTGTCAACAACTCTCTTGATCAACTCAGCCTTCAGCTGGAGCAATATGAGGTGATGGGCCACTTTTGCTTTTCATCGAGGTGTAGCTGACATAGGACATTAATTTCAGGTGTGCAACATGATGATTTGATGCCTGGGTGTATCATGAAGGGACCTCCAAAATCAGTCTACTTAATGTCCACCACCACAGAGAATTAAAGTCTTTTTCTTGTGATGAGAACTTTTAAGATCCACTCTCTTAGCAACCTGTAGAAATATAATACATTATTGTTAACTATAGTCCTATGCTGTACACGATAACCCCCAGCACTTATTTATGGTCTAACCCAGGGGTCCCCAACCCTGGTACCGGTCCACAGCCTGTAAGAAACCCTGTCGCACAGCAGGAGGTGAGTGGCGGGCTAGTGAGCGAAGCTTCATCAGCCGTTCCCCATCGCTCCCCATTGCTCACATTACCGCCTGAACCATCCCCCTCATTGTTTGCCTTTCTGCCTGAACCACTGTTCGCATTACTGCCTGAACCATCCCCACACCTCCCCGTGCCCAGGCCCGTGGAAAAATTGTCTTCCACGAAACCGGTCCCTGGTGCCGTAAAGGTTGGGGACCGCTGCTCTAACTAGAAGTTTGTATCTTTTGATCCCTGTCACCCATTTCACCCACAGCCCCCACTCCTGCCTCTGGCAACCACCAATCTGTTCTCTATGAGTTGGGTCTTCTGGATTCCATACAGAAGTGAGGTCACGCAGTATTTGTCTTTCTCGATATGACTTATTTCACTTGGCATGTTGCCCTTGAGATCCATCCATGTTGTTGCAGGTGGCAAGATTTCCTTCTTTTTTATGGCTCAGTGGTATTTCCACTGTGTGTATGTATTTATGTATGTGTATATGTGCTGCATCTTCTTTATCCATTCATCTGTTGATGGACATTTGCTTCTGTGTCTTGACCATCGTAGGTGGTGCCGTTGTGAACGTTGGGGTGCATGCATCTTTTCGAATTAGTGTTTAGAGTAGATGCCCAGGAGTGGAATTGCTGGATCATACAGTGGTTCTGTTTTTGATTTTTTGAGGAACCTCCATGCTGTTTTCCGTGGTGGCTCCACCAGTTTGCTTTCCCACCAGCAGTACCGGGGATTCCCTTTTTTCCACATCCTCACCAGTATTTGTTGTTTGTTGTCTTTTTGATGGTGGCTGTTCTGATGGGTGTGAGGGTTGTATCTCATTGTGGTTTTGATTTGCATTTCTCTGATGGTTGGTGATATTGAGCATCTTTTCGTGTGCCTGTTGGCCATCTGTGTGTCTGCTTTGGAGAGATATCTGTTCTGGTCCTCTGCCTGTTTTTTTATCGGATTGCTTGTTTTTTTGCTATTGAGCATCTCAATAAATCATTGAGAAAGATTGTGTTTCATTACTCTTCAGTTGGGAAATTGACTGTCTTTATGTTATCAAATCTGGATTTCCATCCTTTTTGCAAAAGCTAAAAACAAAAACAAACAAACAAAAGCATTCAAACCACCAACAGGGGCTTCCCTGGTGGTGCAGTGGTTGACAGTCCACCTGCCGATGCAGGGGACACAGGTTCGTGCCCCGGTCCGGGAAGATCCCACATGCTGCCGAGCGGCTGGGCCCGTGAGCCATGGCCACTGAGCCTGTGCGTCCGGAGCCTGTGCTCTGCAATGGGAGAGGCCACAACAGTGAGAGGCCCTCATACTGCAAAAAAAAAAAAAAAAACAAACAAAAAAAACCACCAACAGCTCTGTTTGCTTCAGGGAAAAAGTACTAAAAGATTCCAGGACTTGCTTTACATTTCCTCTCTCCAACCCCAAGTCTTGGCAGCCTGGAAGTCTCCCAATACCTCTCACATGCTCCCCTTTGGAAGGTAATGAACCTGTTACACTCAGGTCCAAAGCTTGCTTTTTTTAATCTCATATTTATTATGCTCAAGGTCTTTTACATTAGGAGGGTCGTTTCCAAGGACTTCGTGGAACTTGAGTCAGTGAATCATAAAATATTAAGAGCAGGATTCTCCAACCTGACACTCAATCCTGCTTCTAACAAATGAGCTGCAGAGCCGAGACTGGTTAAAGAGAGTGGCATTGTTCTTCTTTTCCAACGGTGACTCTGGGCTGCTTTTACTAAAACTCACGTTGGGGAATACATGCAGTCTGATGTTTGGAAACCTCTGTGCTGGCCACTGTTCCTCCCTAGAGCAGAATTTAAGTCCTCCCACCCAAAAAGAAAACCTCCAGACATGACTTTCCCCCAGAGGGTAGGGAATGAAATCACATGGCAGATACACCAGAGAGAGGCCAGCCTTCTTTTCCAAATCCTGCCTTAAAAGTACTGGTCAAGAATCCCGAGAGTCTCAACTAAGTGTTTACTCATGGATCATTGATTGTGCACAGGGAGGTGTGGTCAAGCAGTAGAGACGTGGACACCGAGAGCCCCATCTTTAGTTTCAGAATGATTCCAGAAAAGCATGAATCATGACTTTGGCAGCTACTCCAAAGATTATTTACTACATCATATCTATATGTAATTCTATATCCATGTCTACTTAGATATAAGTGTATGAAACAAAATAGGGGCAGGGGGTAGTATGGAAAAAGGTAAGGAAGATGGGGACATTTTCTTAATATCCTTATGACTATTAGGATATTTTTTGATACATAGCTTTAATAAATTATTTGGTGGTTGGCAAAAAGTTAAAGTATGCTTAGATTGTATAGGCTGCATTAATTGACATAGAGTCTTCAGGATAGTGAGAAAAAAAATCTATTTTAATCCAGTGAGACCACATTTGAAATATATCACTTTAAGTGGGTATAGTCAAACTCTAGTAGATCTAATGAAGAGTAATTAGCAAGGTGAAGGAAAACTGTCATGGGAAAAAGGAGTTCCCTATTAGGGGGAGTCAAAGCAATAGCCAATTATCAAGTTTATTGTAGATGATATTCATGAATCAGAAGGAGAGCTGTTAAATCAATATTTTTAAACTCAGAGCTGAACTGAAAAGTTTCCATGATAGCAGATATTCGTTTTGTCTGTTTGTTCACATTCGACATAAGATAGCATTTTATCAAATGTCCTTTAAAAGTTTACAAATTATAACATTAGATGACTCAGTTCTTCTCTGCTCTAGGATTTAGTTCCCCCTGCTTACAGCAATCATGCCTATAACCAATACATCTCAGTGCTAAGTAAAAATGATGAATAATAACTTGTCACTTTCTCATAGTTTTATATCAGTTTGCCTTTAGAGTTGTTATATTTACTCTAACATATATTATGAGACTTTGAATATATGTTATACAAAGTATATTCATGTGGCATGCACAAAGATTTGATTATATAATTTACTTCTTTTTATTATAGTGGGCTCTTAAAATTATTAACAAATTATCAATACCTGATAAGTATGACTTTCAACAAATGAAATAGTAAAATGTGAAAAGTGTTGTTTTCATCAATTTCCATTTAGAAAAAAACATAAAATAAGAATAAGATGCATGCAATATAGCAATTTTTCTAAAGGAAAATGCATCTATAAATGGGAGATTATACAGGCATTCTCAAATTTTGTGGCACTTTATGGTATATTAAACACAAAGTTAAAAGAAAAATTTGCCTACAGCTGAATAGGACGTATTATTTTTCTGGGAACTATTTTGTAATTTACTCTGAGATCGTATTGTTTTATTCTGAAGGAAAGTCAGAAAGCAAAATGAGAACTATTTGTTGGAAAAGTTCTCTCTTTTTTCCATTGTGTTATGGGCAATGTTTAAGGAAGCAATTTGATAGCACAGAGATAAGTAACAATAGAAGACATAACAGTTAAAAGTAAGTTATCACTTCCTAGCTTTTATCAGAATTATTTTCTTATTTGCCACTAAGTGGAAATGATAGAATAAATTGTATTTTTAAAAATTATCACCCACTTTCAAGATACATTCTTTGTCTTTATTTCAGTAGATGAGTCAAAAGACAATTAAGTGGTCTCCTTTCCTGGAACTTATCTTTACAAATGTTTGCCATTCTGTAATAACCTCCTATTCTCACTCAGCATTACCTTATTAAAAAAAGAAAGAATTTTTTTTTTCATCATGGCTGTATGTGAATTTGCCTAATGTGTTTAACGAGTGTCACATGCCTATAAATGCTATCTGAAATAAAGAATTGGCTCTCAATTAAGACAATAACATTATAAAAATAACATTTTTTAGAAGCTTTGAAAATATTGACTTAAACTCTTGACTGAGTAAAGCCATAACAACATAAACAAAACAATAGAATAGAAAGAAGATAGATCAGACTCAACTAAATCATAAGATAATTTATAAAATGAATAAAATAAAAATAAACATTTGAAAAACACAAAATATTTTTTTAAATGTATCTTCAAAATTTTTTCTTTTTATCTTTTTGGATAATTCAATGTGAAAAGACAACTCAAAAATCAAAACAAACATAAAATGATCAACATATAGTTTCATTCATCAACAAGTATTTTTAGCATACACTAGTTATTCCTAGGACAAACGTCCTCGAGTTGGAGGTATTATAGGGTTGCATAAAAAGTAGAGGTAAGAGTGTCATCTAAGAAATGGAGCATGAATGTACAAACAGGAAGAGACTACATGACATAAGTGAATTTATAATAAGAGAGTTCGCATTACTTTGTACGATTGTCCAGCTATATCTAACTAGTCCAGAAAGGGCAGGCACAAAATAGAAATCTGAATAGAACCAGGTTTGCAAGTAACAGATTCAAGGGAGTTGAAGATGACTGCAGGAAGATTAATAAAATAAATGCCTATGATTTATTCTGGAAAGGAGGGAAATGTTCTGTAAAAATGGTGAAAAGTTGTAGGATTAATGGATTTTAGTTCTTGATGGAGTTGAAAAATTGTTCAAATTTGGGTACTAGAGAGAGTGAGCTGGAAAGGTGGGTTTGAGATTGTGATGCTTAAACTGGAAAAATAAATGCATCTGCAGCCCAGATAAATCCTCTTTCTATAACGTGAGTTTTAAAAAGACACTAGTGTAGCTAACAGCACAACTTACCACATTTATAGAAACACATGTCAAGGCATATGTTCTACTCGTGAAGGGCCAAGAACATGAAGAACAGCATGCTATGTCATTGCCAAAGGTGCTGAGAAAGCTTTAATTTCTCAGCCAGTAGAATCTTGAGCAGCAGAGATGTTGCTAATAATAACATCTTAAATATACTTTGCTTATTAAGAAACTCTTGGCAGCCACAGTAATGATAATCTCTTGTATATAATGGTATAGAAATTCAGGTCAGAGCTATGTTTTCCATCCAAAAGCCTTTTACTTTTAATAAAGTGTTTGCATTATATAATAAATATATATTCTTGAATTTAAAATTTAGATAGGGTGAATAAAAAAATGGAAGCAACCCTCCCACTCCTGTTATAAATCTTGATATTATTCTTCTTTATCCTTATGAAATACTTATGAAAATACTTATGAAAATATCCTTATGAAAATACTCAGAAAATCATTTAATTTAGCAGAAATTAAATTCCAAAACAAATTCCTAAAACAAAGAAAAATTATACTTAAAATAATAAGAATGAGCTGGTTTGTTTTAGAAATGTTAGACTCTGACACTGATTTTTGTGCCAAGTTACAGAGATTAATCTTATTCCATTGTACTGCCATACTGTGCCAGTGCCTGGAGGGGAGGTGGGTTGGGGGTACTTTTGACTCCTAGAGCATTTCCTACTCTAGGAAATTATTAACTATTTTCATGTACTAATAATCTTATCTTGATAAATTTTATCTGAAGATGATATATTTCTTTTCACGAATGGAAAAAGTTTTATTGAAAGAAAAACATGAAGTGATTTATCTGTAACAAGATGTTGGCCTAGACATCTTGGATAGAGCATCAAACTTTCACGTACAGCAAATTTCAACCTGAAAATTATTTGAGGAACTTTCTAAACTACACACTCTAATCTTAGGACAATGAAGAGACCATATTCTCCAACAAACATATCCTTGTGTTTGATACAAATTACTGATTTTTTCCCTGTGCAAACAGCTTTGAACTTCTATTTTCCGCCTGCTTGTTAAGCCAAACTTCTGCTATATATAAATTTTGAAATATTATTACACTACCTATAGAATGAAATAAGCACATGGGCAGAGACACAAACTATTTTGTTTAAAAAGAACTATTGTTCACCATTACCTGATTAAAAATAAAAGACCTAAAGAAGAACTCAGAGAAAAAAAAGGACCCCTTACTACTTCTACCCCACCACCACTCTGGTTCCATTACTGCTAAAGTAACTTCCACTGCCGCTATCACATTAAGGAAGGAAGGTTCAAGACAAAGGCCCTACAACTTTTACATTTACACTTCTTCTGCTGAAACATATATCACCACATCCACTTCAGCATAATATAATTAGATGGAGATCTAAATAATTTCTTTCTTTACTTGAGTCTTAGAGGTTCTGGGGTATAAAGATATATACCCATCAAATGAGAAGTAATAATAGTTAAAAACTTGGTGTAAGGCATTATGGCTCAGGAAACTTTCCTCTTCCACATACTAAGTTTCTGACCTTGGGTAACCCCATTGATTCCATTGGCCTCCTTTTACTCATCTGCAAAATGCATGTATTATTTGCCTATGTCATAGGATTGTTTTAAGTATTTTTAAAAATAATTCACAGAACTTTGCACAATGTCGCATAATGAGCACTCAACAGATGTCATCTTTTCTTATTATTCAGGCTGGTATATTCCTACAGCCACTCTTCACAGGTACTTTTTCCCAACCTTCAGACAAAATCTGTGATTCCCTGTATCACTGAAATAGCAACCACACCAAAGAACTCCCCAAGTTCTAGGGACGCTGTGATGAGAACTTGCCTCAGAGTGATCCATAAAAGGTGTTATGTCATAAAAATTGTTTATTTCCCTCCCATAGTATTTATTTTGCCCTCCACCCCATTATATACCACTTATTCTTTAATCTTCTTATTTGTACTTCTCTGTTCTAATGCACTAATTAAATTTACTTTTTTCTGCTTATTGATTACCACTTATTAAACCAACTTGAATAGGAATTCCATGAGATCAGGAATCTGCCCTCTTGGTTCATTTGTTCACTGATTTTCCTATTGTATTCACTGGAGCATCTAAAAAGACGCTCAATAAATGTTTTCGAAATAACTAATAAGTCCAAGGGAAGTTCTGTCTCAAGCCCAAGATAGAATAGGGGTACAATTCAGAAATTAAAATTGCTGGATTTTCCACTTAACTATTTCAGTCTGAATCTTCCTCTGAATATAGTTTATATGTAATTTTACATTTAAGTTTGTCTTTATTTTCTCCATGTATGGTTTATCCTATTCCTCAAATAAGTTATTTTGTGTGTGTGTGTGTGTGTGTGTTTTGTGGTACACAGGCCTCTCACTGTTGTGGCCTCTCCTGTTGCGGAGCACAGGCCCTGGATGCACAGGCTCAGTGGCCATGGCTCATGGGCCCAGCCGCTCCGCGGCATGTGGAATCTTCCCAGACCGGGGCACGAACCCGTGTCCCCTGCATCGGCAGGCGGACTCTCAACCACTGTGCCACCAGGGAAGCCCTCAAATAAGTTATTTTATAAAATTGAATAAAATACAGAAATAAATAAATAATAGATAAAATTAAGACAGGACCTCCTCCTGCTGCTGCACAGAGAACGTCATACACAATCTGATCAGCCACATCATATGGCAGTGGAAGATAACTACAAGTTAGAATTGAAAGTCAGTGGAGGGGAGATTAAAATTCAGTGACTTAGAAATTCACCCCTATAATCTGTGAAATCCTTTGTATCTGCCAGTCTTCACAATCAGACTATACACTTCTGATGGTAAGAAGTATACAGTACACAATTTAGTTTTATAGTGACTTTTTGATAGTCAAGGAATTAATATAGCATGTTATGAAGAAATACTTTTTATTATTTGTAAGAAGTGCTAGCTAGCTCTGTCAGTTACTTACTGTGTGACTTCTTTCAAATTAGGTTGACAATGATGCTAAACCTTCCTTTAGTGAGATTCAGGAGAGAATTAGAGTAGTTAAGAACCAGAACTCTGAAATCAAACAGTACTGAAACTACATCTTGGTTGTGGAATTTACTACAGGAGTCAGACAGTTTATTCATCAATTGATAGGCTTAGTTTCCTCTAAAATAGTTGATGATAGTACCAACCTTGTGGGATTACTGCAAGGATTAAATGAAATATTGGACATAAAGCATTTGGCACAGTGTCAAGATCTTAATACACACACACACACACACACACACACACACACACACTCTTATTAGGAATTTTTAAGTTACAAACTCAGAGGGTTGTAGATATTAAGTAAGATAACATGTGTCAGTCACCGACGTAGAGAAAGTGTTCAGCAAATGTCAATACAAGATTCATGTGAAATATTCTACATTAAATAATACATGCTACCGTAAATAAAGAGGAGATGGGGAGAGAGAGGAGGGGAAAGATTAGAGGAGAGGAAAGGAAGCAATAGAGGGAGGAAGTAAAAGGAGAGAAGACAGAGGAAAGGGGGTTATCATCACATTTCAAGGATGGGAAAAATGTGATTTTAACACTGAAACTTTGTTTTATTCTCATTTTGCTAACTTTTAATTTTTTCCACTTTATCATCTTTTGTAATTTGCTGTAATTTTAACAGCCCTACATTTTTTACTCCTCTCCCCTCATAATTACTGTTTTTAACATCATATTTTACATCTTTTTGTTTTGAGTATCTTTTAACAATTTATTGTGGAAATAGATCATTTTACTATTTTTGTCTCTTACCTTCCTACTAGCTTTGTACATGGTTGACTTACTTCCTTTACTGTATACTTGCCTTTACCAATGAGATTTTTCCTTTTGTAATTTTTATATTTCTAGTTGTGGCCTTTTCTTTTCCACTTAGAAAAGTCCCTTTAAAATTTCTTGTAAAGCTGATTTTTTGGTGCTGACCGTTTTTAACTTCTGCCTCTCTGTAAAACTTTTGATCTCTCCATCAAATCTGAATGAAAACCTTTCTGGGTAGAGCATTCTCGGCTGTAGGTTTTTCCCTTTCTTCACTTTAAATATATAGTGCCACTCCCTTCTGGCCTGCAGAGTATCTGCTGAATAGTCAGCCGATAGACTTATGGGAGTTCCCTTGTATGTAACTTGTTGCTTTTCCCTTGCTGCTTTTAATATTCTCTCTTTATCTTTAATTTTTGCCATTTTAATTACAATGTGTCTCAGTGTGGTCTTCTTTGGGTTGATCCTGTTTGGGACTTTCTGTGCTCCCTGGACCTGGAGGAAAGATTTCAGCTATTATTATCTTCAAATATGATCTCTGCCCTATTCTTTTTCTCTTCATTTTCTGGGACTCCTATAATGCAAGTGTTAGTACAACTGATGTTGTCACAGAGGTCTTTTAAATTCCCTCATTTTTTAAATTTATTTTTTCTTTTTCTCTGTTCATCTTGAGTGATTTCCTCTATTCAGTCTCAGTTCGCTTCACAGTTCCTCTGTATCACCTTATCTACTGTTGACTCCTTCTAGTGTAGTTTTTATTTCAGTTATTATATTCTTCAGCTCTGTTTGGTTCTTCTTTATATTTTCTAATTCCCTGTTAAATTTCTCACTGTGTTCATCCATTCTTCTCCTGAGTTCTTTGAGCATCCTTATGATCATTACCTTGAACTCTTTATGGGATAGCTTGCTTATCTCCACTTCCCTTAGTTCTTCCTTTGGGGTTTTATCTTGTTCCTTTGAACACGTTTTGCCTAATTTGTTGTTTTTATTTCTACATATTTGGTAGGGTGTTTATGTTTCCTGATCTTGGAGAAGTTTCCTTTTTTAGGACACATCCTATGGGGCCCAGCAGCACACTGCCCTCTGGTTACCAGAGCTACATGCTCTAAGCATGCCCTCTATGTGGGCTACATGTGTCCTTCTGTTGTGTGGGCTCGCTACTGTGGGCATGCTGTTAGGTGTGGCTGGCTCCCGGTCCTGTTGGTTGCCAGGCCCTGCCTACTGGTGGGCAGAGCCAGGTCATGAGGCAACTGGCTGTGGAGCCCCTGAATTTCCTGGGAATAGTTCTGGCCCACTGGTAGGTGGGACAAGATCCTGGGTGATGGGCTTCAGGTCCAGGTGTCCTGGAGCTAGTTCCAGCTACTGGTGTGTCTTGCCTGGTCTTGACATGGCTTACTGTGTGGCTGAGATGGTTCTGGAGTTACTGTTGGCCCATTGGTGGGTGGAGCCAGTGCCCAGGGGGTCCCCAGGGCTGTTGCCTGCCCACTAATGGGTGAGGCTGGGTCCTTGGACTAGTGCTGACCTGCTGGTAGGCAGGTCCATGTCCTGGGTCTGCTTGTGCCTAGGAGGTCCGACAGCAGCTGGCTTGCTGTGGGTGAGGCTGTTTCCTGCCTAGCTAACTACTTGGCCTGGGGTGACCCAGGACTGGTGCTGCCTGGCTGGTGGGCGTGTCTGTGTCCCAGCACTAATAAGGTAGAGAGAGGATTTCCAAAATGCACTTGCCAGCAGCAGTGTCCCTGTAGTGAGCTGAGCTCCCCCAAATGGCTGCTGCCAGTGTCTATGTCCCTGGGATGAGTCCCTACTGCCTCCTGCCTTTTCAGGAGGTTCTCTAAGATCACAGGTGGGCCTGAGCCAGCCACCTTTGAAATTATTGTTTCTGCCCTGGGTCCTGGAGCATTTGCAATATTGCATGTGCCCTTTAACAGTGGCGTGTCTATTTACCACAGGCATCTGTGTCTCTGAAAAGTAAGCTCCACTGTCCTAGAAAACCAAACATTCTAGGTCTCATCTTCCTGGTTCAGGATCCTGGGGCTGGGGAGCCTGAGGTGGGCTCGGAGCCCTTGTTTCTTTAAAAGAAACTTTTTAATAGCTACTCCATAAATACTTGTAATTTTGGTGTGCCCGTCGGAGAAGGTGAGCTCAAGGTCTTCCTCATCTGCCATTGCAGCCAATGATCTAGAGCGATCTAAGTTAAAAAGTAAAATGAAACTGTATTTAAAGCATTCTAGTTAATAATCCAAATTTGTGTGTAAACCATTGCAAAGTTTTGTCACATAAAATGACAACTGTTTTACTATCATTATGGATTCTCTGCATGAGGATTTAGACAAAATACAGAAGAGATGGTTTATCTCTGATTCACGATGTCTAGGGCATCAGCTGCCAGTTCTCAGATAGCTAGAGGAGACTCTCACAGCTGGAGAATCATCTGTAGGTTTCTTCATTCACATGTCTGGTGCCTCGGCTGGGAATGCTTGAAGGCTAGGCTCAGCTGGAACTATTAACTGAAATGCCTATGTATGGTTCCTTCTTATGGCTTTGGCTTCCTCACAGCCTCAGAATAGTTGTATTGTACATTGATTTTTACTTAGATATAATAGATATAACATTGTAGTAGTTTAGGTGTCCAATATAATGACTCAATATATGTATATATTGCACAATGATCGCCACGATAAAGTTAATTAACAACCATCATCACATATAGTCATACATTTTTTTCTTGTGATGAGAACTTTTAAGATCTACTCTGTTAGCAACTTTCAAATATATAATACAGCACTGTTAAGTACAGTCACCATGCTGTGCCTTACATCCCAGGACTTACTAGTTATATAACTGAAGTTTAAGGAGGTCATTAAGATTAAATGAAGTTGTAAGAGTGAGACTGTAATCTAATAGGATTGGTCTCCTTTTAAGAAGAGGAAAGGACACCAAAGATCTCTCATACACACACAGAGGGAAGTCCACATGAGGACAAAATGAGAAGGTGACCTTCAGCAAGCCAAGAAGAAAGGTTTCACCAGAAACCGGTACTGCCAGAAATTCTTCTTGGACATTCAGCCGCCAGAGCTATGAGAAAATAAATTTCTGTTGTTTAAGCCACCCAGTCTGTAATATTCTGTTGGCAGCCCCACAAACTAATACAATAGGGAAATATTGGAAGATTTTAAGTAGGGAAGTGACAGATTTACATTTTGAAATGGTCACTGTGTCATATGAAAATTGGAGAGTGAAAGAGAAAATTTTAAGGGTTTGGAAAAATGATAAGAATAAAAATTGGTACAATCATTTTGGAAGGTGGTTTGGCAGTGCATATAAAATGTTTATAAATGCATAAAAGTTGTTGAAGAAATTCCATTTTAAGTCCTTTACAGATGAAGTCACACAATTATCCAAAGAAATTTATAGCAAGATGTTCATTGAAGCATTACTTATAATGCAAAACTGGGTTTATCTAAAACTCTAAGAAAGCAGTTAAACCAATGATTATATAACCATAGGGTACAATAAACTACAGTAAATGAAAATAATTATATGATTTTTATTCCTCTAAATATACATATATAAGTCAAAGTCTGCATAACATATTGTTAGCAGTTGTTACCTATGGGAGATGGAAATGGTTAGGTGTGTGAGTACAGTGAATCAAGAAATTGACTATTGCTTTTCCTTTAGTGCACATCTACACTCTTTTAATTTCCTATAATATGTATTTCCATTAAATAAATTGATCTACTTTAAACAATTAAATATTAAAATTACATATCAACCTTTTCTGTGTAGTTAGGGTCCTTAAATATCTGGGTTTGTATGCATTAACTACATAATTTGGTTTCAATTTTGCTGTGTACAATACAACAACAAACCCCCCCCCATAATTATACAGAAATTTGTTAGCCAGACAGCTGGTAAATAGGAATGCTTGAATACATAATGAATATGATTTTAAATTGACAATGTAAACAATGAAGCAGGTGGAAAGCACCAAATCATTTTCAATAAATTTTTAAAAGACTATATAGTTACTTTTTATCAGAGGACCTTAAATAGAATGCCTGTGTGACTATTTGCCTCGTTAATCACTAGGATATTACTTGTGATCTTTATTAGGGACTTTTTGTACTGCTTTGGCATCTTAAATGGAACATGTTTCTTAATTTCTCAAGACAATTACTTAATTTTAAAAAGACAACTGTGTTTAAGACAGTAAAACTTCTACCACATATTTGAAGCACTATATCCAATGTGGTTAAATAGATCTGTATCATTAAATCATTCTTAGTGATCATACCATGATGTAGCAATTTATTAATTTAATAAGCTGAATGATTACTCATTAATCTTCATTTGCTGTTAGCTATTAATATAGCTTCAATATTGTCAACCTAAGTCGTAGTGATATGGGTCATCATTATTTTAGAATAAGATCCTTCAAATTATATTGTTCTCCTGTTTCATGTCTACTCTCATTTTCTTTATGATAGCATGTTTTTCTATATCTACTTTGTTCATTTTATTGTTTAATTTCTTCTCTTGCATTGCCTCATTTTAAAGACCCTAACTTACATGTGTATAGTAAATCTCCAAACCATCTTCAGTAATCTACGAGCCATCTGTGCAGTAAAATACATTTGCCGTACGATATTATATTGTGCTCATATTTTATCTGAAAAATTTTTCTGGCTATTGAACATTTGTTAACATTTGATGGTAAATAGACCAGACATTGTTTCTTTCTTTTATATCTTTATCATTCTAGTAGAAGACAGTATAATTGGATATTTGAGAGTTCCTTAGGGATGGAAACACATGCCCCCTTATTCTGCCTTTCTTCCTGAGAGATTGTATTATTTCAAAATCATAGTATTTTTAGTAATTTTGAGGTAGATTGGGAAGTCATTAAACTGTCTACTTGTCCTGGTACTCATGCTTTAAAGTGTAATAAAAATTGTAATTTTGCCTATGTCTATAAAAACTCCACCTATGTACACATTGACAGGAGGCTTTAATATACAGTAAAAATGCACCCAACCAATTTGTCCATTTGTCCACTCTTTGCCCATGTGGCTAGCCATTTAATTTAGGGATTAGTAAATTATGCTTTCTAAAATTATGACTAAAAGGAGACCTCTGTTGTTTATTATACTATTCCAAGGATCCTTGGGGGAATCCCTTAAGGAAATTTAAAACTATAAGCTATGTTGTACCTGCTTAATTAAAATGATCATTATAGGTTTTATCTGTGCCAAATCCATGCTAATTTTTGGTCATTATCATTTTCTATTATGAAGTGTTATTCTAAATATATTATGCACCCATTCACTATAATGATTTCTCAGGTGTTATAATCATGATCTTTGCTTAACAAGTTTGTATTAAGTGGGATATATTAGGGTGAAACTAAAATAGGTGAGGTCTGTCTTGGGCACTTATACATCTCTCTTTGATAAACTGTTTGATCTTGATGGTGCCTATATTCTCTGGTATAAGGTATCTTCTTCAATTTCTTTGCTATTTCTGTCTTTTACGCCTCTATCTACAACCTTTTCCCTGTGATTTTACTACTCATGGGTCATAGAATTCTTTCTATGGCAAATAATTAGATACAGTCATTCATATCTTAGACATTTAGGCAATATAAACCTCAGAAGAGAGGTCTTTCTTGGCAAATATGGAAAATATAGAGAAAAAAATGAATCATTCATCCATTTTTGTTTTCCTTCCTACCATGGGCTAAGCACATATTTTAATTTTTCTAAATAAAATTTACATCTTAAGGTAAAATATGAAAATTGATATACTTAATTTAAAACTTTTAGAAAATTAGATGAAATTGAAAAAAGATTGTATAAAAATTCTTAAACCTGGGGCTTCCCTGGTGGCGCAGTGGTTGAGAGCCCACCTGCCGATTCAGGGGACACGGGTTCGTGCCCGGGTCTGGGAGGATCCCACATGCCGCGGAGTGGCTGGGCCCGTGAGCCATGGCCGCTGAGCCTGCGCGTCCGGAGCCTGTGCTCTGCAACGGGAGAGGCCACAACAGTGAGAGGCCCACGTACCACAAAAACAAAAAAAATTCTTAAACCTGTTGAAGATACCCCTGATCATCATCCTCTTTTTCATCTTTTCTTGTATATTGCTGCCTAAATAAATTTTTTGTAATCAAAATTACATTAGAATCTTATATGCTTACCATGTGCTGGCATGATTCTAGTTAAAACAATTCTAAAAATTATAAATAATGTTTTATTTATTTATTTATTTCATTGTTTATTGTAAAAACTTAGAAACGATAGAAAAATAGAATAAAGTAGGGAAAAATTTTTAGCTAAATCCTATTAAAGTCAACTACTGTTTTCACTGTTATAATTTTCTCATTTTCTGTCTTTGCAAAATAGTTTATATACAATTGTGTATTTTTCCACTTATCATTAAAATGTCAGTTTTATCCCATGTCCTTAAAACTTAAGTATGACTTCTAGTAGCTACTTAGTAATCTATTAAATAATAATAATATATTAAGTAAGTAAATATGAGATAATTTACTTAAATAACTCACGGGTAAGTTTATTTATTTTTTTTACTATTTTACCATCGCAAATAATTACATAATGAAAGTGAGCTTGCATGTATTTTTGCTTATGAGTTATATTCTTTTATTAGAATTTACAACTAGAAGTAGAATTACTGGGATAATATGATATGAATGATTAAAGGTTCTTGATATATGTTAACATAATACTTCAAAGAAGACTTTTACAAAGTCCATATGGTCCAATTTATTTATTTATTATTTTTTATTTTATTTTATTTTTTTTACACGGGCCTCTCACTGTTGTGGCCTCTCCCGCTGTGGAGCACAGGCTCCGGACGCACAGGCTCAGCGGCCATGGCTTACGGGCCCAGCTGCTCCACAGCATGTGGCATCCTCCTGGACCGGGGCACGAACCCGCGTCCCCTGCATCGGCAGGTGGACTCCCAACCACTGCGCCACCAGCGAAGCCCAAGGTCAAATTTATTGATAATTTTCTTTGTGACTTTCTCCAGACATTAATTTAAAATGTATTTCCCTGTCATTTACCCCTTCACCTCAGATTTGGTCTAATACTTCATGGGCATCTATTTGTTTGTGAATGGGAACAATTCAAAATAATGGTTATTTCAAATTTAAAAAATCAATTACCTAGGAATATAAGTTAGTTTTCCCTTTTGATTAGGTATTTCATTTTTCAAATATTAAAGTTATTTTTTTGATTAACAGCTTTAAAGAAAGATAATTCACATCCCATACATGAACAATTCAGTGGTTTTGAGTATATTCACAATGTTATGCAACCAACACCACAATCAATAAAACATTTTCACTACCCCAACAAGAAACCCCATACCCTTCAACAGTCACTCATCATTTCCCCCAAACCTCAACTAGCCCTTAGCAACCACTAATCCATTTTCTGTCTCTAGAGATTGCCTTATTCTTTATATTTCATATGAATGGAATCATACATTATGTTGTGACTGGCTTCTTAGAATGTTTTTAAGGTACATCCATGTTGTAGCGTGAATCAGTACTTCATTACTTTTTATTACCAAATAATCTTCCTTTATAGAAGTATAACACATTTATTTATCTACTCATCAGTTGATGAACATTTGGAGGTTTTCTACTTTTTGACTACTAGTATAATGCTTCTTATAGATATTCCTGTACAATTTTGGGGGTGAAAATATGTTTTTGTTTTACTTGGGATATACCTAAGTGTGAAATTGCAGGCTCATATGGTTACTCTATGTGTAACCTTTTAACGAGGTGTTAGTTTTTCAAAGTGACTGCACCATTTTATGTTCCCACCAGCAGGGTATCAGGGTTCCTATTTCTTTACATCCTTGCAAATACTTGTTATTATATGTGTTTTTTGTTATAGCCATCATTGCAGGTGTCAAGTGGTATCTCATCATGGTTTGATTTGCATTTCCCTGATGGCTAAAAAGTTGTGTTTAAAGTTTATATTCTGTTTCTATTATTCTGCCACATTGATATGTCTTTCCTTGCCCCTGATATATATTTTGATTAATTACTATAGTTCTATAATATGCTTTAATGTTTATTTCCAGTTTCTAGTATAACCCTTTTTATTATACACATTTCTTGTGTATACATCCTTGTTTCTTAATTGTTTTAGATTAACATTAGAACTATTTCTTATGGTTTGAAAAACACAATTGCCAATTCTACTTCCAAGTATTTATCCAAAAGAAACAAAAGCAGGAACTCGAGTATTTGTACACCGATGTTAGTAGAAGCACTCTTCACAATAGCCAAAAGGTGGAAGCAACCCAAATGTCTATCAGTTGATGAATGGATAAAGAAAATGAGGTATACACATAAAATGGAATATTATTCAGCTGTTAAAAAGAAGGAAATATGGCACATGCTACAACATGGATGAGTCTTGAAGACATGATGGTAAGTGAAATAAACCAATCACAAAAGGATTGTATGATTCCAATTATATGAGGTACCTAGAGTAGTCAAATTCATAGAGACAGATAGAGAATGATGGTTTCCAGGGACTTCAGGACAGAGTTTCAATTGAGGAATACATAAAAGTTCTGTAGATGAATTATGGTGATGGTTGCACAACATTGTGAATGAGCTTAATGCCACAGAACTGTACACATAAAAATGATTAAAGTGGTAAAATTTCTGTTATGTATATCTTACCACAATGAAAAAAAGTAAAAAACACAATTGGAAACTCCAATAGCATTTCATGAAAGCAATTAATTTAAGAAAAAGAGTTGACATGTTGTAAAATTAGTTTTCACACTAAGGAGAATTCTATCTCATTTGACATTGAATTTAGTTTTGTTATTGAAGTTTTATAGTAGTTTCCCCAATATTTCTTTTATTAAGTCTATTCCAATCTCTTTTACACTTATATTACTAATACAAATAATATTTTAAAATACAGTTTCTAGTAGTCTATTGGTAGTATAAATTAAAGATTATTCTTGTCTGACTACTCATTAAGTTTTATATTTTAAACTTATATATCTTGAATTTTCCTGAAGCTTGTTTATTCAAGAAAATTCTCAATGTTATATGGTCATCAACTGAAAACTTTAGTTAAAACAAGAGATCTTAAAAATAATGCACCTATATTTAAACATTTTAATGAAAACATACACATGGGCATTTACTCACCACTCCATTTAGATAAGGCAAAGGCCATATTTCTGAGTGTGAATCTGCCTATTTTAGTTTTGTATAGTCTTTCTTACCTAAATTATAATCCATCACATATTTTTTTTGAGTGTGGTGGTTGAAAATCATCTGGCCATGATGACAAGAATCATTCTAAATTCAGGTTCACTAAACTCAAGTCAGTCTTTTGTGCTGCCCAAGAGTCCTATAACATTGCCTGGTCCAGGCACTTTGCCACTCTCTCAAAAAACTTCTCTCTCTTCCAGCATCCAGTATTGCCTTCTCATCCATGCTTCCAAGTGATGACTAAGCTTTCTCTTTCATTGAAAAGTAAAGAAGAGAAATGATTTGCATTTCCACTGCCACACCAACCAATTTCTTTCCATAGAACTCTCTTCTTAGTGTGAAAACTAAATTTTACAAGATGTCAACTCTTTTTCTCAAATTAATTGTTTTCATGAAATTCTATTGACATTTCCAATTGTGTTTTTTATTCTGGTAAAATAGACATGGAAATTTACCTTCATCTTTTTCTCTGTACCTATGGAATGGATGATCTCTCCATTCTGCTAAGACCAAACTTTTCACATGTGCACCAGATCTCTCTTATACAAGGCTGTCCCTTCAGCAACTTTTCCTACTCTAACCTAAATCATCCACTTTTCTTTCCCATTGATAGGATCATCCCTTTGAGCATATGAACCATTTGTTATTTCTTTCATCCTACGACAACCCTCTTTTAGGCACACATTCTTCTGCAACTACCAGCACCTTTAGTTTTTTTGGTTTGTTTAGAGAAAATACACAAAACAAAATAAAACTTGAATGAGTTGCATAAGCCAGTTTCTAACCCAGGGCCACCTGATGTTCCTGATTTTTATGTCTGATAAATCCCTTTTAATTAACATTAAGCTTTTTTTAATGTAAATGACTATTGAAGAGACAAGGCTAATTTTTCTGCAAAAATATACATCTTTTTACAGTTCTAAAGTTTAGTCATGGCAAGATGTGAGCATGCAACTAAGTGACTTCTATGAGCAAGACTTTCATTATTTTGTCCCTAAAAAATACATTCTACTTGAAATTTTAAAATTCTTTTGGTAAATATGGGTCTTATCTTTTTTGTTCTTACAGTCAGTGGGCAACATCCATGGGGCAGGGGAGAATAATGATAAAATAAAATATTGAAAACTTTTCTAGACATACGTCAACAGATCAACAAAAATCTCTGTTTAGCCATCTGGATATTTACTCTTTATAAGGTGTGTTTTTCAATTTGTGTGAAATATAAAGAGCTCTTTTATTTTTTCTCCACAGCATGATAGGGACAATTCTCTTGCTAATTCTGTGGTTTTGACTTCTTAACCTAGTTAGTATACAGGGAATAAGGAATAACAACATGCAGACCTTTGAGAACTGAAGCCCAAAAGACACATCTGGTCATCAGAAGGGAATATAGTATGCCAATAGCAAATAGTCACACTTACATGATGCCATCTGCTTTAGCAGAACTAATGGAGGAATGAAAAGAGATAATTTGAAGTAAATGACATATAAGTGGATTGCTGATCCAAATAGAATGGGGTGAGGGATGCCACTTTCCCATATTTGGTTCAGTTTAATATGTGGGCAGTGACTTTGATAATCTGAGTGGTGTGCACTCTTCAAGTTCAAGAGGATTTCAAGTGATAGACATCTCAGGAGAAATCAAACCTTTGGAAGAAGCAACTGTGTCCCTTAGCATGAGCCAAGAAACTTGGGATTTTAGAACAACAAACTTATCTAGATTTTGAATAAGTCAATCATCTAGTCAAGTAATGCTTAGAAAATAATAACTTTTCCAAGATGATGATGTTCATCACCATCAAAAATGCTATCCTTTTTCTCTGGAAATGTGAAAAGTTGGCAGAATATTTCTGACATATACAAAAGTTTTGTCAGCAGGGAATTTTTTTTTTCTGAAAATAAAGTGTTGACCCAGCCCCATTTTCACTCAGTTTAGCTGTTTCACCTTCTTTAAAAGTGAGATAAAATATGTGAAAGTTGAGGTAGGTTAACAGAAACTCCTATGTGACTTAAAAGAGAAACAGATCATTGAGTACCTTGGACGGAAAATAAAGTTTGAAAGCATTGCCTTCTTGAACATTCTATTGATGATTTCTCCAGTGAACAACTTTATTTGGAGTTTAAGAAACGAAAGGTCAGCTAAAACTAGCTGGTTCTGCAACAGTAATATTTAGGCCTCAATATTCTTAGAGCTGTAAGAGTCAATGAAAGTGTCAAAGAATTGCTCAGATTTTTGAGTCCCGCCAAAGAAGTTTCAAGAGACCCTCTGGCATTGTGACGGTGGTGTTTGACATTGACTTAGCATTGGCTGCAGCTTCTTACATGTATATAATCATATATGTTAACAACTCACAAAACTTTACTAGAGCCCTAGTATTAGGGCTCTGACAATAAGATGATTGGAAATAATTATTTTTTCCCTTATAGTAGCAATTAACTATTCATTCTCTGTCTTCTTGCTTTATATCATGAAATTGCTTCTGGATATTATTCCATTAATCAATACTGAAATATGATAATCTTGCAATTAGAGAGCCATGCTAAGTGCATGTCCTATGCCATGATCCATGCACACTTAGCAAAGAGCAAGCCCCTAACCATTTAATCCCTAAGACATTTGAGCCTCAACTTATTTTTAGGCAGCATACTGATACGTAAACAGCATGGACATTGTCTTAAAGTATAAATAATTTTTTTCTTTCTTTTGCATTTCTCTGTAGAACCAAGTGCATTGCCTGGCCCAGTGTTGGCACATTTTGAATATGTGTAGTTTAGTCTTCCTTTGTTTTTTATTTAATATAACTTCATTTAAAAGTGTTATTCATTTGACCTTTGTTATGCTAGTGTGTTGGGGATTATTTTCTCAATACCTGTTTTAATAGGGCTTATATTATTATTCACAGATGGGGGAATATGTCTTTGAAACAATGTATTACTCAATGGATCTAAAATGCTGTAAAGGCAGTTATGTTTCTCTCATATATATAGATTTAAATTTGGTGAACATATGTAAAATCACATGAAACCACTGTAATAACATACAGGCAGATGCTAGAAAATGCTCCCACTTACATTAGAGGACAAGAAGAATTAATTTGTAACATTTTTGAACTTTTAGAATATTTTTTGGAGATAGGTCCCAATTTTGAACTTGTATATATGTGACTTTCAAGGGCAACTTTTCAAAGTTATTTTGTACTTTTTATTCTTCTTTTGGTGTATCTGGCAACAATTTTTCCCTAGTATTTTACAGTTTCTAAAAATATATCTTGAGATTCTCAAAATACATGAAAGCAAATTCCCAACTAGTTCCTCACTTGAGTATATTTGCAATGGTGGTATGATTCTAAAAATAATATTTATGTTTAAGGTATCCTGCTTTGAGATTTGTATAAGAGGTTTTATAGCTTTGTGAGTTGTTAGCATATATGATTATATAAATTTAAAAGCTGCAGCCAATGCTAAGTAAATGTCAGTGTGGTTGTGAGGGAAAAATGTAATCATTTACATCAGCTACCAAGTCTAAACATTGTATAAATATGGTAAAACCTTTTAAGAACTGCTCCTGATAAAGAGGACAGAATTTTGCAGCTATAGATTCTGCAGAGGATGAAATAAAGGACAAAACTAATTTTCCCTGATTTGGGAAGCTTTGTCAATCTCAAGATATCAACTTTAAATGTAGAGAAAATTAAACTCAAATGACACTTCAAAAATAAAGCAATAGTTTCATACACTTAGCAAAGAATAAAGTGTGTCACAGATTCTTCTGATGCCACACATTTTCATGTGTAGCACTGTTATGGCCATTTTTCATTCCCTCATTTCTATTCATTACTTTTGATGGTAAGACTTTCCTCTTCAATCTCAAATCTTGATAATAAGGAAGAGGTAGAACTCATTGCCATTCCTAAATAATAGGGCAACTTAATTATTGTTTAACTTAAAAACTGACCTGTTCATTCTATTCTCCAAGCAAAAAAAAAAATAGATGTCTTTTGTTGTTGATGATGATAATTTTTGTTTCATTTTTAACTGTTTACTCTGCAGCACGATTTCTCAAGCATGGGACTATTCATATTTGGAATCAAATAATTATTTATTGTGGCAGGCAGTCTCATGTGTTATAGGATGTTCAGCATCATCCCTGATCTTTACTCAATAGATGCCAGTCCCGCAGAGTGTGAAAATCAAAAAATGTCTCTAGACGTTGCCAAATGTCACCCAATAGGCATTGAGAACAAATGATCCTCAGGATAGTTTGGGACTTTGGGGGCTTACAGTACTAGACAGAAATATAAAGGGACTATAAACACAGCATTTTATTTTACAATAGAAAACATAACCCTAAAAGTAAGAAAATCAGTGTAGCAGTTGTCATATATATACAATATCCATGTGTTCCAAACATGTAATTGTCACAGATAACTTACTAAGCAGAGAAGTACTTGTCAGGACAATGAGACATTTGAAATCTAGATTCTCCTAGCATGGCAAATATGTTTGGCTTTGCTTCTTTTTACCTCAGGAAAGAGTGAAAGAGTAGTGGGGTAATTTATGATTTTTTGGTCCATTTATGGTTTGCTGTTGCCTCACCATAGCTACTTAATACTCTATTTTCATAATATATGTGCAGTGTAGTATGGTATTTTAGAAGTCTGTTGATACAGAAACATCAGGAAAGGAACTCACCTTTGCATCTCAAACTCAATTATTAGCTTTGAGGTATTCTATTATGTAAAACAGTTTATACTGTATGCTACTATTGTTAAAAATATTAAACAATATAAAAAGCCTACATTTCTATGTTGACAATTACAGAGCAGTAGTTGATTTTATCTGTTGAAAGACATGAATTAATAAAACCATGTTTCCATGACAACAATGAATCTCCTTTGCCCTAATAGCTGCAGTTTTAATTATAGCTTAAATTCTCCTAGTAATAACTCTTCACTGTTTCCTCACTACTTTCTATACTCAATGTTTTCTCTTGGTGCCTTAGCCATTAAAGATCCAGTTTACAAAGGCTAAATGTCAGGTTAATACACGTTAAAGCTGGATTTATCTCTTGGATACTACACCTTGACAATTAACACTAGAAAGAGTGACATTAAATTAAAGCACATGGATAGTTTCTAATGTAGAGTTCTCTATGTGTATAGCATTATTATTCAGATTTCAACAGTTATTTGTTGCTTCCACTGAGCAGTAATAAAATAAAAATTAAGTACATTATAATATGATTTTAATAATGTATATTTCAGATTATCAAGAAAATCTTTACAACAATATTTAGACAAACTTTTGTTTTAAGTTAAAAAAAACTATATTTGGGTAGAATGTGTCTTTTGGATGAACCCTTTGGACAAAGAATGTCACTGCCATATCAGTAAACAAAGGATGTTGCAGCCATCAAGCCATCAGCCACTGCAGCCATGCTGCCCCTCACCCCCTACCCCATGAGGGGATTCAGGATGGAGAAAGCAGGATAGTGGTCCTAGACAGTTAAGGTATATATCAAAGAAATGATTTCAATGAGTCCAGACTCTTGCATCTTCCCTTACATAGAAAAGTGCTAAATGCATTAACTTGAGATGTCTGGGTTTTCTTTAATTAACAGTAATCTTTTGATGTTCTGACTAACTGGTTTTTTTGTTTGTTTGTTTGTTTTCAAAAACTCTATATATCCTGACTCCTCCCTTACCTCTTTGGAACAGTCCCTCAGAGCTATCTGATTGGCTATCTCCTGGGCTTAAGTCCTCAGTATGTCTGCTGAATAAAATAAAACTCTCAACTTTTAGGTTGCACATTATTTTTCAGTTGACACTCCCTAGTCTGTGTCTTTATTATTTTATTAGGCCTCCTCTGCTTTCTCACGTGTCACCCTGTCATCCAGGATTTCTCTGCTTTGTTCCAGGTATTATGTTGCTCTCCCAATGTCGAGTTTGAACCTGTGAGCACTATCTAGGCTTGAATTCATTTCCCCTGCCTCCAGTGCTTCATTATCAGTGTGCCTATACCAGGTTCAAGATTCAACAATAGTAAGTCCCAAGTATTCTTGGGCGCTTTCACAGATCATCTTACCTCATCCTATCAGCCTCTAAGCTACTTAGTGCCACTTTCAATTTGATGATGCTGAAGCTGAGGCTTCGAGTGTTTTGACTCACCTGGCCATGGGCACACAGCTTTTTCCTCTGAGCCTCTCAAAGTTTGACTCGCCCATCTGATAAATCCATCACTGCTACTGTGGCCACTAAAGACCACCATGCCCCTTTTGGTAGAAATATTTTTCATGGTGGGGTGGGGGGGTGGGATGAATTGGGAGATTGGGATTGACATATATACACTAATGTGTATAAAATGGATAATAAGAACCTGCTGTATAAAAAAATAAAATAAAATTCAAAAAAAAGTTTTTTCAGAGAATCTTTTAAAATACTGTGACTTAGATTTTGTTTAACCAAAAAGGAAAATAATGGTGCTAATCTCAGATCAGGTGAGAAGGACTCTGTGGCTCTGAGAAGCAAAGAAAAGATATTCTAAATCACAAATCACAAATCTTCTCTGGGTTTTGAAAAAAGTTATATTCATATGTTGTGATGCTAATGGCAGTTTAACTCATAGAGATGGTTGCAATGTTTTAAACCAAAGTTCATGGAATTACAATTAGAATGGCATGTTCTAAAAAACAGCACTTGCAATTTTTGAATACTTGATAAGTCAGATTAGCTATGAACTATGTATGAAGCATATTTAATAATTAAGGGCCCATTTTGTCCTTGGCTTTTCTTCTGGAGAACTCAGCCCCTGGAAGTACATTATAAAGTATGAATAGATATTAAAATGTAATTTTAAAGTAGAAATGAAGTGAGGCCTCTGTCTAGAACATGACTTGTCTAGGTTTATATTCAGATAGTTAAAAAGCATTTTATTGAGAATACAAAAGATAAAAACCCTGATTTTTAAGTCTCTCTCTTAGAAATGAATAAAATATTAATGTCCCTACAAAAGGATAATGATGGAAATGTTCATTGTATATATTATTAATTTTATGAAATCAATGTAGTTATTTTGGGGAATTATAGATTTTTATGGAATATCCCTTTCTAGATTTACAAAATTTATGAAGTTACAGTACACATTATGGAATTAGGAGCCTTGTTCAAAAATAAATTCTGTTCCTCTTCAGGAAATGAAGGCCCAAAGCATAAGGATAAAGAGTAAAAATTCTATTATTCAAGGGCATAATAACTATCATGTCAATTATAATTATTTGTGGGTAAAAAAAAAAAGACATCTGAATGGTCTTTAAAAATTTTTTTGTCGACATATATTACTGACCTTAAGCACAGATTGCTGAAATGAACATCAGAACATTTGTTAAGGGTGGTAAATATTATAAACTGATGTAAGAAAAAAATTAAGTATATTAGAATAAATTATATTAGACAAGTTTGCTAATTACCATAATTTCCAGGTAAGCTACTCCAAGTCACAATCTCTCAGAAGGTGTTACAGAGAAGTGTAAAATAGAAATAGCAAATTGCACTTTACAAACTTAGTATATGGAAAAATTCTACAATGGCATTAATAGTATAGGCCATAAGAAAGCAGCCTAAAAAGTTAAACACAAGTCCAGTGAATTCTATTCTGGGGAGGTTTGAACATTAGGTACAAAAATTTATCAAAGAATTCAAAAACTTCTGCATAGTGACATGATTTTCTAAGTACCAACCAAACTATTGGCAGTTGTTTTTCTTAAAGTGAAAATTGTTTTTGTCTCATCAGAACAAAATCAGATACTATAAAACTCTATTTCCCATAATAGTGCATTGAAAGAAATGCATATACAAGGATAATGGTATGAAGTAGAGAGCCTTGACCCAGAGTTAGAAAACCCGTAGTGTGTATATGTGTCTCTCTGTGTGTGCGTGTGATAATAAGCAGACGTATAGGCATTTTCAGTGCTACTGAAAAAGAAGTTTATATTCCAATATTATATGAATGCATAAATCAATTACAGAGAAATAGCTAATCAAGGATCTTTTAAAAAACAAATTTGAAGGACTGATATAATAGAAAAACAATAATTTGCGATTGATATTAGAACTCATGCTATAATTTCTCTCCCCCTGCACCTCCCTGCCCTCCTAGATGCAGCCAACCAGTGTTCTGCTTTCTCTCACTAACAGATTAGTTTGCATTTTCTGGAATTTGATAGAAATGTAATCATATCATATATAGTCTTTTTAAAGAATTCTTTTGGTATAGGCTAGAGTGGGATGTAGACAATGTGGACATAGGTTTGTGCATGATGTCAAGGTAGATTGCAAAAAAGAAAATCTGATGGAGAACAAGACAATGATATGAAGATATTACCTGGATAAAAATTTCCACAACTCTTTGTAAAGGAGCAATTAGAATTTAATATCAGAACAACATTGTATATTACTTTCACCTTGTTTATAAATATTCATACTTCCTTTAGTTATATATTTAAATACATGTATTTTTGTTTTTATAGTGTAGGTTCAGAGGTCCTTCTATTAGTTTGGTAGAGCTAGCGTAACAAAATACCACAGACTGAGTGACTTAAACAACAAAAATTTATTTTCTGATGTTTCCAGATGCTAGAAGTCTGAGATCAAAATGTCAGCAGGTTTGGTATCCTCTGAGACCTCTCTCCTTGGCTTGCAGATGGCTGCTTTCTCTCTGTGTCCTCACACTCTCTTCCCTCACTCTGTATCTGTAATCTATTCTCTGCTTTAAGGACACAAGTCATATTGAATTAGTGCCCACCCATATGTTCAAATATAGTCACATTCTGAAGTACTGGGAATTAGGACGTCAACATATGAATTTTAGATCATTAAAATCCTCAATTATCTTTTTCTTAACCTTTCCAAAATGCTAAATTAAAGGAACCTAAACCTAGATCACAACTGACAAATTCAATTGAAAATCTTCTGAGCTTTTAGAAGGATGCTGCTAAGACTTGGATGTGATGATTATTACAATGAATGCTTTCTGCTACAGGAAGTACTTGTAAACTATAAAATGATATGTGTCATTTTCGTTTAACCCACAATTAGATTCTTCTGTGTAGTAGTGACTGCTATATACAATGTATTGCTTTGTTTCATCTTTGTTCTGAGAAGTATGTTTATAAATGGTTCATATAGAGAAGATAGTTTTATTACTAATTTTGTAAATTATGACATCTCTAAATAATTTATCACTGTATTTTCAGGTAATGTCATTTTTCTAACTTTTTATTTCCTTTGATAACCATAAATACTCTTCTCTCATTTGGGAGGTAGCTTTAAAAAAATTCACCAGAATTAAAAATTTTAAATGTGTCAAGTTTTTAAATTTCAAATTTTAAGACACTAAGTCTGAAAACTATGATCTTTCTCCAAAAGGTATAGTTGGTTGTCTTTTTGAGACAATACAATTTGTTTTGAAAAAAGGAGATACTTGAAGTTGTTTAATATCTGTCTGTGATTTTATAACACCAAAAATGATCTAAGATTGTGATCATAGTCTTTTATAATGAATGCCAAATGTTTATTTTCTATAAATACAGGATTGTAAGTGGGTAAATAAAGCACTTTCCTCTTATGCATTGCATCAGATATTTTACATGTTTAATGAGATACATGGTGCATTTACTTAAATCATCCATCATTTATTCTAGGCATTGTGCTTTATAATCTCTAATGTTTGTATATTATATATATAATATACATATATATCCAAATAATAAACTAAAAATTTCCAGCAAATTTAAGCACACATGGTTTCTGAAGTCCAATTCTTAAAGCTTACATTGTTTGCTTTAAGTTTAATTAATAGTTGATGTTATTGTTTTAGACACTGTGAAAAGAATGGTTACTATTTATTATGAAATTGATAAAATGAAAGCAATCACTTAGTATAGTATACATTACTAAATTTAATCTACAAAACTTCAGTGAAATGATATGTGCCTAAGAGCCACATGAATAACAACTGCATATTGCACAGATAGTGCAATCACTTTGTGATAGATTTTATTATGGGATGAATTGTGTCTCCCCAAATTAATATGATTAATATGTTGAAGCCTCAACCCCCAGTACCTCAGAATGTGAATGTATCTGGATCATATTTTTAGTGAAAAAAATTAAAGTGTTAATAGCAGCTTTCTACAGCAGTGGATATATATGTGCAAATTGATTTGGCTTAATCCAGTAAATAAGCAAATCACCTGTGTCCTTTGAACGAACACACACACACACACACACACGCGCGCGCGCGCGCGCGCGCACGCGTACCTATTAGGTTCCCATTATCCCATTATGCTAAGCCTTTCAGCTGATTTCTTCATCTCTCTGATGGCTGATTTTGAGAGGTTATAGGGTAAATCTAATTAGAGAGAATGTGTGAAGAGAAATGTACAAACCAAGCTTTCCTTGCTAAAGCTAAAAGGACTATGCTTTGCTAGTGAACAATGTGGGATGGAGAGTCTGCTGTTGCTGACTCTTCACCTCTCTGACTCTGGTGGTCCTGAACCTTTCTTTGAGCATTGAACCACTCTGTTCTGATGGTGATTTCAGGACTGCCTATCTGCTCTCAGCGTCTTCAGGCAGTCTGCACACAGGAGACTTTGCTTGCGCATAAGCCACTACACCTTTCAAAGTGAGCACAGTTGTCCTACACCACCCGACCTTCTGTTCGTTCTGGGTGAATCTTTTCATCCATTTCTTACATGACTTGGTCACTTATTCACAGTAATAAATGATAGGAAAAAAACTAGAATTGCTTCTGGGCCACATCCTAGGCTTGAAATGTGTGTGATTTTTACACGATAGTTTATAATAGATGATTGATTTTAAAATACATGTCTCACTTATACTATGATATGAAGACTGACAATTTCATTTTCAAATCTTCTGTATGGCAAAATTAGAAATTGATTTTAAAATTAACATATGCTTTCCTATAAAGATCTGATATATGTGTTTAGAATGCTTTCAGGATGCTAGAGACTCAGAACAATCCTTTAGCAAAGTGTTACAAAATGCACGTATACATTCCAAACTTTCTGACACCTAGGAATTAACATATACTTGTCAAGTCAAACCACGACTTCAATTTGAGACTTCGAGTTGTCTTTGTAATTTATCTTGTTGATGTTAATTCACATAGAATGATATGGGTAGATTAGTCTTTGGACTTGGGTGTTTTTATATCCTTTGTATGTAAAAAATACATTATGACATGATTAAGTATTGCTTTTATTCTTTCAAGCATTCTAAGGCTGGGTTTCTTAACAGCAATACCTTTGTTATTCTGGGCTGGGTAGTATTTGCCGTGGAAGGTGTTCTGTGCCTTGTAGGATGATCAACAGCAACCTTATACTGTATTCACTAGATGCCAGTAGGACAGTCTCCCCCGCAACCCCCCACCCCCACCCCGCACACATACACACTGTGTGGTAACAACCAAAATTGTCTCCAGACATGCCAGTGGCCTCTGGGGAGAAAAGCCACATGTAGTTAAGAAGATGGCTCTAAGGGATTTATTGAAACATTATAGCGTATTAGAAAAACAAGAGTTTTTAGTCTGTATACCAGAATTTAATCTCAACTTTGCTACTTACTAGCTTTGACTTTTAGTGTGTCATTTTATTCTTTGCGATTTTATTTTCTCATTTAAAATTTGAGGGCTACCTTCATCCACTGCTTAGAAAATTTCAAATCAAATGCTAACACCTTAACATGGTTTTGAAGGAAAACACAATCTATGATTAGGGAAAATAACCCAAGGAAACTAATTTAATTTCATTGGTCAGAAAGAAACCTCTCAAAGGTGACATGTAAAATGAAACATGAAAGAATAAAAATGCAAGTCTTGGGATGAAGGGGATGAAGAGGATGAAGAGTGGTCTGTGGAGGGAAAAAAAAACAAGTACAAAGACCTCAAGGTCTTTGTCTAAAAGTACATGTGATTTTTCTCCCATTCTATAGAGATTTTGTCTGTTTGTTGAAGGAGATCAGAGGGTCACACTAAAATTTGCTGCTTTGGCATATGGATTACTTTGAGCTGATGGAAGTTGAGACACAGGAAGAGCTCTATGCCCTCCGCTCATCTGCCTAAACAGGACATCAATTCCCCTTGTGAAGATGTCCTCCACTCTCCCATAACAGGAAGAGGGGAACAGCTCTTATCACCAGAGAGGGGGCAGCACGGAGATGACTCTGCATGAAGTAACCATACCAAATAACCCTTATTTACCATTAGTTTCCCTCATATATTTACCTTCCCACAATTCACTACCCTGATAAACCCAACCCCCCTTTCCTTTTTCTAGTCTCTTGTCCACAATTTATCATTCTTTGTTAAAAAGATATATAAGCTGTCATGTCTGACCACTTCTTTGAGTTTTTCACTTTTGTGAAGCCTCTGTACACATAAAAATATATTAGCATTAAGTAAAATTGGCATTCTTTTCTCCTGTCATTCTGTCTTTTATCAATATGAGTCAAAGGCCCCATTTATAGAACCTAACAGAGTAGAAGAAAAGCTTTTCCTCCCCTACAGGCATGATATGTCTACTTACCACCAGAATATCTGGCATATATTAGGGTCTCACTAATTATGTGTTGAATAGATAAGTGTATGAGAATAATATTGACATTTATTTCTAGGCCTGATGTCAAAGGAGGCACTGCATGTGAAAGAACTACAAGAATTATATAGTGTCACACATAGCTAATGGTTATTACTACCATTTTTGTTTTCACAGTTTATTATATTGATATTACACAAGCCAGTATAATATATATAGTGAAGAAACTTTTACTTCATTAAGTTTGGATTGGCATAATTTTGAATTCAGGATTACAGATAGAATCTTACCCTTCTATGTAACTTGGTTCCAGCCACATTCCTGTTATATTTCATTCTTGGTTTCTAAATGAATAACTCATCAAAGTTTATGCTTAAGCATATGATTCCCATATTCTAGAATAGGCATGTTATAGTTGCTGTAATTTTAAAAACTGTAAACATACTGTACTCTGTAAAAAACACAAACTTAGTCAGGACCCAGTTTTGGTTCTTTTTTTTTTTTTCGCGGTACGCGGGCCTCTCACTGTTGTGGCCTCTCCCGTTGCGGAGCACAGGCTCCGGATGCGCAGGCTCAGCGGCCATGGCTCACGGGCCTAGCCGCTTCGCGGCATGTGGGATCTTCCCGGACCGGGGCACAAACCCATGTCCCCTGCATCAGCAGGCAGACTCTCAACCACTGCGCCACCAGGGAAGCCCCCAATTTTGGTTCTTAAATAGCATGTTTTGTTAAAGAATTCCAGACTTTTCAAAACCATTACTTTTATTTAACATATTTAGAGAATTAACTCTTATGGGCTATGTGGCATTTACCACCTTATTGATGCTACTGAGCTACAAATATAACTCTATGAAAATTTCATTTTTCATATTAAGTTGGCTTTGACCATCCCTTTGATGTCTAATTGAAGTGTTATTTTTGCCCTAAACTCCTGATTTTGTCTCCATGTTGTCTCCTTGAGTTTGCTATTCCTTATGAACCTTTTCAGCTGTTAATAATCTTATATGTGTTGAAATTAAAGATATGCAGCTTATAAACCTTAATAATTAATTCACCTAAGGCTGTTTCTCTGTATGGCATGATAAAACCATTGCGTGATATTTCCAAGTATAATGTTATGAATGGGAAGATAAAACATATTGTTTACACATTCAAAGACAAGAAAGAATTATAATTTCAGGCACAGTGGTTATCTGAGAGTTATGCTGTATGGACACTGGCAAACTGAGGCTAATCTATTCCTGAATCTACATACTGATATTCTATTTTATCTATATCTAGAAGTAAGTAAGAGAATGGACCCAAACTACTGCATTAAGACTCCAGAGACAGTTCAGGTAAATTAAACAGCATGCTTCCCAAACAAATACATTTGTTCGATAATAGATCTATATATCCTGGGCCCAAGTGGAAATTTCATAAACAAACATATTTTATTAGTCACAAATTAAATATAAGGGGAAGTTAAGAATTATTTATCTCTATGGCCAAATAAACAAAAATACTGAGTCAGGATAAGATGGTTTCCGATTTCTGATGCTTCATCTTTTTAATCATTGTTATTGGAAGGACCTGATTTTAATCAAGTTATAGGATTTACAGTTGAGTTCTGTAAAATAAAAGGAGATTGCTATGATATTACTAAGCTTTACTATATCTTCCTAAATTCTATATTTACATGAGAAGAAAAAAATCGTGAGATCTAATGTGTTTCCATAGTCAAAGATTTCCTAATTTCTTTGCCTAAAATTATCTTCAATTCACATCTTTTTCACTTTTACACTGGAAGAGTCTTATCATATTATGATACCTATTTTTTGGTGTCTGTGGTAGGCAGAATTCTAAGGTGACCCAAGTTTCCTGCCCCTTTGTGTAATCACCTTTCCTTGAATTTGTGCAGAATGGCAAATCACTTTGTGATTATGTTTGGTCATATGAAATTTTGCAGATGTAACAGGTTCCTAACCAGTTGACTTTGTGTGAATCAAGAGGGAGATTATCCTGGGTAACCTGGTCTACTCAACCTCAGGTCTTAGAAGTGATCAGAGAGATTTGAAGTGAGATTCTCCTACTGGCCTTACAGGAGCAAACTGCCATATTGTGGAGAAGGCTATGTGGCTAGGACCTGAGAATGTCCTCTAGTTGACATCTATCAAGAAAACAGAGACCTCAGTCTTACAACCACAAGGAACTAAATTCTGGCAATAACCAATGACCTTGGAAATGGATCCTGAGCTCCAGATGAAAATATAGCTAGAATGACACCTTGAAAAAAGAACCCAGTTACAACATATCTGGACTTCTGATCCATAGAAAAATATGAGATAATAAATGGGTGCTGTTTTAAACCCTACTTTGGAGTAACTTGTCTAAAGTCACTAGGTTTGAGGTAGCTTGTTACACAGCAATGGAACACAAATATTGTATCTTTTCTCTAATAATTCCCATTTCTAAAGTGTAACAAAAACTCAATGAAATTTGGCACTTCAAGGAATCATTATCCCTGTCATTTCCCAGTTTTATGTTCAATCTTGAACATGTGTTTAAATATAGTAAAGGAGAGAATAAAAGGCCTGGATCTATCCTGCTTAGAAGTATGTAACATCCTAGAAATTTAAAAAGGGGTCTTAACTTATACTGGGTCAGACACTCACTTTACAAGGGAAAAACTGAAGGACTTGAATTTATTTTTTAATCAACACTTCAAAAATTGGGGTAAAAATATAAAGTAAGATTAAAAAATTAGTGCAAATAACCAAGTAATTAAACTATTTTCAAACACATTTGAATTCTATTATGATTTACCTATAGGTGGATTATTCAGATCCATTTGTTTCTTATCCTTGTACTAGTTCTTTCTTCTTTCTTCCTGATTTCTGATTATATCATTGCCTATGAGCAGAAGTGAGCAGTGCCAGGGAAATTCTCTGTGAATATCTTTTAAAATTTATTAGCATCAGTGATCAAAGATTTAGTGAAGGACAAGGATGAAATTAATGTTTAAAAATTAAGTTATAGTACTTTGGGTAATATTGCAAGTAAAAACAAAAATCATAAAAATTTTAACTTTGAAACATGGTACTGCAAATCCTTTTTATAAAAACTGCAAAATGAGAATTTTTAGCTAATGAGTGAGACTTGGCAGGACATAAATGGAAATATGTTTCATTGGCCAACATGTTCTGGAGGCATATGAGTGTTTAAATAGATGACGCTCAAAAGAATATTTTTGGCATCAAAGTGCCTCTAAACATTTTGATCAGGAATTTGATTGCCATATGTCCGTATCCTCCAACTTAAATGATGAACATACTTCAGTCTCTTGGGATTTTTTAGTTCCTGGCAGTACTGACTCTTTAACCATTAAGAATTTTGTCTTGCAAAATACGTTCTTTTCCTCTCTTTCATAATTTTCCTTGTACATTGATCATTTCAGTGTAGACTGTCTGGAATTCAAATTGAAGCAGTGATTTTTGAAGCTCAAAATTGAGAGAAGCAGCCATGTTTAGGGTTTGCTTTTGAACAGTGCTTATGAATTCCACTGTCATGACACTTAACCATTAAAGCTTTCATATACAGATTCATCTTGAGTCTTAGATGTTCATTTTTTTGAAAAAAAATTTATTTATTTATTTGTTTGCACTGGGTCTTAGTTTTGGCAGGCGGGCTCCTTAGTTGCGGCAGGTGAGTTCCTTAGTTGTGGGATGCGAACTCTTAGTTGCAGCATGCATGTGGGATCTAGTTCCCTGACCAGGGATGGAACCCAGGCCCCCAGCTTTGGGAGCTTGTAATCTTAACCACTGCACCACCAGGGAATCCCAGATGTTCATTTTTTATCTAAACTCCTATATTATAAATGTCTAAAGTGCATAATATGTCATTTTCATCTTTGTTTACCCACAGAAACTTTCAAAAGGAAGGTATCAGAAAATATTTGCAAATACATTACTGAATACCATATTCAGTAATGCTAGATATTTCATTTGTTTCAATAAATCGCATTATTTTAATAAAACATGCAAATGTCACCAAAGGTAGAGATCTGAGTTTGAGGGGAAGATAATTGGACCTGAAACTTTTCTGATGCATTAAAAATCCTCAAATTACTTAAAATGTATGAGGAAGGAAACATTTTGTTAATATTTTTCCAGTTCTCCTCACCATTTTCTTCCATTTTTTTCGGATACCATGAATATACTTAACATTTGTGTGTATGCACAAGTAATCCTGCAATATGGAAGTTAGGAGTAGCCATTTTTTTCAGCTAACTTTCTAGATCTGACAGTTCTAGATATGCATTGTAGGCAATTGATGGTTGCATGTTTTTTAAATTAATAGACTTTATTTTTTTTAGAGAAGTTTAGGTTTACAGAAAAAATGAAAGTACAGAGAAAAATGGTTACATTTTAGTTATAAATGCTTATTTCAATTAGTAAGTCTTGTGCACCACATTTTTGCAATTCCTATCCTCCATTTCATTGTAAATCAAAATTTTTGCTTCGCCTTATTTTTTTAATGTTCACTCTTTGAATACTGGAGTTTATAATGTGAATGTCTTGTTAAGGAACCCCAAGAATCATGAAATAAAAAGCATCAAAATGAAATATAATTGATTGACTTATATTACGGGAAAGGTTGGCATGTCTCCTAGCCAGCAATAGAAAGGGTTCAATCAGGAGCTCAAGTGCCATAATTGAAAATAAAGATTTTTATATTTACTACCTCACCTACTGAAAAGGGGGAATTTCTCTTCCTGCATTAGATAGCTTGAGGCCTCAATCTCATATCTGATAGTGTCTGGGCCCATTTAAGTTATATATCAAGTTAAATAGCTCCCTGCCTGGCAGACATTTATGCGTAGAATTTGAATGATTTCAATCTTTCAATTTAATAAAGGAGATAGTGTAACTTAATAGTTTCTGTGTATTCAAAGAACTTCATAGAGTTCAGCGATGACTGAATACAAAGCAATTAGAAGACAAGAAGAATGTCTGGTTGAATCAGAGAAGCATTAAGTTGTCTGTTCACAGTCTGTGCACCACATCCTGATAATGGTGCACAAAATGACCTCGTTTCTCCCTGTGGCAAATTGCCGTGCTTGACATCTGTGGAAATTGTCACACATCTGAATCCCTGAGACACTGTCCTGCAACTTCCATCCCTCCGCAGGACCTCTTTCTCCTAACTCAAGTGCAGAGAGTGCAGCGGAAAGAAACAGTAACATTGAGAGTGTGGTCTGACTGCACAAGACACCACTCAGCATGAAAATATTGATAGAATTTGGAAAACAGAATAACTCTATTACAAAGTGAAGACAATGCACTTGCAACAGTTATCTATTTATACTCAAAGATGAATATGGAAATCTAGAGTTTTTACTGCTTCTGTAGGTGATATTCTAGCCAAGTTGTGAGTGCAATCCTCTTTATGACATGATGTTAATTAAGCCAACTGTTCTCTCAGTAAGAATGTCTGCAGGTTATATCCTACAGCCATCCATCCATCCATCCATCCATCCATCCATCCATCCATCCATCTATCTATGTGTCTATCTATCTATCTACCTACCTACCTACCTACCTACCTATATCTTATCAATCATCTATTTACCTAAATCTATTTTCCTTAGAAGTACCTCCTGTAAAACTTTTCAGTGTTTCTTCATTTGCCTCTACTAGCTACCAATTTATCGTTAAAGGTTTTTTAATGTTTTGCTGCATAGTACTAAAAGAAATGTCACTTCTTTCAAGAAAAGACTTACCATCTTCTCAAGTCTTATTTCATCTCCATACTTCTCTATGGCTCCTCCATTATATCACATACTAGACTATCTGTCTAGTGTTTTTGCCTAATTTCCTGACTTCCTAAATAGATTTAAGATTCTTCACATCAGAGACCATATTTTATTTGTTTTTGTATCCTTCATTTTTCCTCACCTAGTGCCTTGTGAATAGTCAGAGCTAAATAAATATATATTGTGTTAGTGATAAAGAGTATCATTTACATTATTATGCTAACCTACTTTAGAATATAGATATTTTTGTGCATCTATGATAACTTATAGTTGTGAATAAGACTAATAATCATGAGTTCCTACTACATCAGGCTCTGTGCAGCATACTACACCATACACATTGTTGCATTGGTTTCTGAGCTGGGAGATTCAAAAGCATAAGGAAGCTGAGGGTTATGGAGGTTAAGAGACTTGTCCAGATTCAGGGTATGGTACAAATAGGATTTAATTCCTGAACTTTAAGCCTCCCCATATAGGGTTTGTAACTATTGTACTGTACTTTGTTGTAACTGCTTGAGTTGGGCATATGAGATAGTCATTAAAATGTTCATCATTCTAGCCGTCTTCCTTGTGGACACATGATCCAACTGAATTTTCCCGCCCCACTTGATTTTAGCATAGCTATGTGATTTCCTATGCCATAAAACATAAGCAGAAGCTATGGTGCCCCTTCTTACAGAAGACTTGAGTGCCAGTTTGTGATCTGTCATGTTCTCTTACCACTGCTGATGTGATTTTGGAAAATTCCATCAGTCTGAGCCTTTGAGTGACTACAATAAGCATAGCCCTAATGCTGGTCTATGTTGTGCCTATACCATGAATGGGGAAAAAAAATTATTGTAAGTCACTGACATAATGGGGTTGTTTATTACTGCAAATTAACCAAGTCCATCCTGATATACCAAGAAACTCTTCTTCTTGTAAAAGATCTTTTTCCATGCCTTTTTCTTCAGTTACCTGTTTCTTGTTTGAACAGCAATCTATTTATGGACAGATACATGATTACAATGTTTTATTCACTGATATGCCACAATAGTTGGAAGGCCAATTCTTATGGAGAATTGAGAGACTTGAGGACCCTTTTACCAGAATCATCTGGGAGCTTTTAAAAAACTACAGAGTCTGCAATCCACCCTAAATCTACCAGATCAAAATCTCTGAGAGTAGGTCTCTGAATCTTGATATTCACTGATACCTTAAAGGAGTGTTACATACAGTAAAGTTTGAGAATTAATGCCATGGATAGTAGAAGGCAAAATTTATTTCCATAGTTAAGTCCTGGCCTCAGTTTCCTTCTTGAGGCATGGCAGGAGTTATTCCGAGGCTTTGCCTTAATATCTTTTTGGTAAATGGCAACCATAAGCAACAACAAAAAATTAACTTGCAATGCAAATTAGAAGTTTAAGAACATTTCAGTGTTTTCAAGGTAAAGTGAGCAGGATGTAGTGAAAAAGCATATTTAGAGAAATGAATTTGAGATTCAGAATGTAATTACTTTCAGATCATGTTCCTTGAGCAAGAATCCAAGTAATGTGATTTCATTATGGAAAATATATGGATACAAACTACAGATAAGAAAAATATGAAAGAAATAAAAGTAAGCTATAATGTGGTATGTCTTTCCAGACTTCTTTTTTTTTCTTCTTTTGCTATGATATCTCTACTGGATATATAATGGCACCCATATAGCACAAGTGATATCATACATTATAATACTTTTATTAACTATTCTGTGGGATATTGTTTCCTTTTATTATTTTATTGTTTTTAATAATATTGTCATGCTTATGATAGTGGATACTGTTTAATGTGTTTATAATATATTCAAGTTTTATAATCTGCTATTACCCTCCATAATTTCTCAGTTTGAAGGCACCTGGAAGATATGGCTTTGAAGGCAGCTCTGCTACTAATACATGTGACCATAAGTGAGTTACTTAAATCCTCTGAGCAATCTGTATATTCCTGGTACCATACAACCCTTACTTGTCCTCTTCAGTCCTTGCCACACCCCTCTAAAATAAGTATCTTTATCTCTTTTCATAGAGGGGGACAGAGTACTCTAGAGACGTCAGGGAGCCAGTAATTAAAGTTGTGTTGTCTACTTCTAATGCCTCCAGACTTCCTCCCACAGCTTCAGCATGAGGCTAGTTTTCTTGATTGTCTTTTTTTTTTTTTTCTTCTTTTTAATGAACTCAGCCTTCAAACGTGAGAAACACGTCACTGTAAAAGTTAAGAATATCTTGTTTCCTCTTTGGGTGGTATAATCAAAAGGGTACTGTCTTTGGAACAAAAAACTCCCAGGATTCAAATATTCCCCTCTAGCACTTGCTAAGCTCTGTGGCCATGGTCAAGTCCCTTTTCCTGTACAAAAGAATGTACAGAATGTAGATTGTCAGAATGTAGCTTGGTTGAAAGATTGGCTTGATTATAAATGAGGAGCATGCTCTTTGCATTAAATGGTGTATGGCTAAGCAGGCTGGATTCATTTGACTTCCCAGACAGCCAGAGTTGATTCAGAAGCAGCTAATTGCCTTGGGGACCTTCCTTTGGCATCTTGCCCAAAGTACTCTTCGTGGGAGGAGCAGCTTCACACACAGTGCTTCGAAGCATCTGGGTTGCTGCTGTTCTGAATGCTACTGCTGACAGATTTACCATCTGCCTTTGAGAAAGACAGCAGTCTGGGGAACTTTGATAATAAGCATTCACATGATAGCCTTTGACAGTCAAAAGCCCTCATTAAATAAGATACCAAAATATGTCCCATCTAAACTAAACAAACAATAAAACACCAGCTTTATTTTGGTTTTCATTCTTTACAAATGTAACATGGAAATTCATTGATGGCAGCACGTTTATTGAACATTAACTTTGTTCCTATGCTAAGTGCTTTACATTTTCATGTTTAACTTATACAACCACAAACTTGGGTAGGTAAAATTTTTATCTTTGTTTTGAAAATAAGGAAACTAATACTTAGAGAATAAAAATTTTGTTCAAGCTTACTTTAGATAGTGTCAGAGCAGGAATTTGAATCCAGGTAGTCAAAGTTGGTTTACCATAAGCTTCATCTCTGCATATACTACACTTTTAACCATTTTCTCCTGGAAGTTGATGTTCTGGATTACCTTAGCATAGGTTGATTACTTAATTAATGATGCAGTTGCATAGTATATTTCTATTACAGTAGATTATACAGTCAGGATAGATTACTCCGAATGTAGTTATATTGAGATCAAGGTTGCATCTGATCTTTTCTTGACTCATTAGCTACTCCAGAAGAAAATGTTATTCAGTGAGAGATGGTATCCCTAATCCTTAAAGATGCATGTCAAAGGTCAGACCAGGTTGACAAAAGTGCACTTCACCTTTAAAACGACCAGAGTACTTGTCACAGTGATGTGAAAGTACTTAAAAAAGTAAAAACTGGTAATTCCCTGGTGGTCCAGAGGTTAGGATTCAGTGCATTCACTGCTGTGAGCCTGGGTTCAATCCTTGGTCAGGGAACTAAGATCCTGCAAGCCGTGTGGTATGGCCAAAAAAAAAGTAAAAGCTGTATGCAATTTTAAGTTATATCATATCTGAAAGATGGCACATTTGGTTAGCCTAATGTTTATTAACACTTGCAATTTATAGAATAGCTTTTTATCATCATTATGTCTTGCTTTCTTAGAGGATTGATAAAATATATACTCTTAGCAAGTGAGATGTGATAGGCATGTATAATTATATTTGCCCACAGCTGCAATTATATACACTACTTTGCTTAAACATTCTTGGCCTGCTCTTTAAATACTCAAAAGCTGATGATCTCAATGCCATTAATATCTATGTTAACTTTAAATGGCAATTTAATTTAAAGTCCCTAAACAGAAATGCATGGGTACATTTAAAATTGAATTGCATCTTTTAAAATAGCTCTCTGTGGACATTTCTTTATGTTCCTTAAAAGGCAGGCACATTCCAGCCGTAAGCACTTGCAGTTGGAATGCATGTCATGACCGATAGTTGCCCTGCTTTCTTTTCCCTTCGGGAAATCCACCAACCTGGTTGCAGACTGTCAGTAGGAAGATAGGTAGAATGATTTATAACCAGCCTGTGGCTGTTTATACTAAAGTGCATATAGACAAAGCACACTGGAGGGGAACATGGAGTGGAAGATATTGATTCATATTTTTTAGGACCAGCTCTAAACCCTATGAGCACAATCAATATTGAGTCTATTAACTTATATGTAGTACACTAATGAATAGTAGAAAAACTTGAGAACAATAATCTTAAATGTAAAGGGAATACAACATATAAAGATGACGTGCACGAGTCTGAAACTCATGATTTAAGATTACTCTGTATAAATGAAATGTAATTTCCAATTATATTTGAAGACTCTGGATCCTTTTCTGGTATCAGGCAAAGAAACAAGTTAATTTTTTTTTTAACATCTTTATTGGGGTATAATTGCTTTACAATCGTGTGTTAGTTTCTGCTTTATAACAAAGTGAATCAGTTATACATATACATGTGTTCCCATATCTCTTCCCTCTTGCGTCTTCCTCTCTCCCACCCTCCCTGTCCCACCCCTCCAGGCGGTCACAAAGCACCGAGCTGATATCCTTGTGCTATGCAGCTCCTTCCCACTAGCTATCTACCTTACGTTTGTTAGTGTATATATGTCCATGCCTCTCTCTCGCTTTGTCACAGCTCACCCTTCCCCCTCCCTATGTCCTCAAGTCCGTTCTCCAGTAGGTCTGTAGCTTTATTCCTGTCTTACCCCAGGTTCTTCATGACATTTTTTTCCCCTTAAATTCCATATATATGTGTTAGCATACGGTATTTGTCTTTCTCTTTCTGACTTACTTCACTCTGTATGACAGACTCTAGGTCTATCCACCTCATTACAAATAGCTCAATTTTGTTTCTTTTTATGGCTGAGTAATATTCCATTGTATATATGTGCCACATCTTCTTTATCCATTCATCCAATGATGGGATCTTAGGTTGTTTCCATCTCCAGGCTATTGTAAATAGAGCTGCAATGAACATTTTGGTACATGACTCTTTTTGAATTTTGGTTTTCTCAGGGTATATGCCCAGTAGTGGGATTGCTGGGTCATATGGTAGTTCTATTTGTAGTTTTTTAAGGTACCTCCATACTGTTCTCCATAGTGGCTGAACCAATTCACATTCCCACCAGCAGTGCAAGAGTGTTCCCTTTTCTCCACACCCTCTCCAGCATTTATTGTTTCTAGATTTTTTGATGATGGCCATTCTGACCTGTGTGAGATGATATCTCATTGTAGTTTTGATTTGCAATTCTCTAATGATTAATGATGTTGAGCATTCTTTCATGTGTTTGTTGGCAGTCTGTATATCTTCTTTGGAGAAATGTCTGTTTAGGTCTTCTGCCCATTTTTGGATTGGGTTGTTTGTTTTTTTGTTATTGAGCTGCATGAGCTGCTTGTAAATTTTGGAGATTAATCCTTTGTCAGTTGCTTCATTTGCAAATATTTTCTCCCATTCTGAGGGTTGTCTTTTGGTCTTGTTTATGGTTTCCTTTGCTGTGCAAAAGCTTTGAAGTTTCATTAGGTCCCATTTGTTTATTTTTGTTTTTATTTCCATTTCTCTAGGAGGTGGGTCAAAAAGGATCTTGCTGTGATTTATGTCATAGAGTGTTCTGCCTATGTTTTCCTCTAAGAGTTTGATAGTTTCTGGCCTTACATTTAGGTCTTTAATCCATTTTGAGCTTATTTTTGTGTATGGTGTTAGGGAGTGATCTAATTTCATACTTTTACATGTACCTGTCCAGTTTTCCCAGCACCACTTATTGAAGAGGCTGTCCTTTCTCCACTGTACATTCCTGCCTCCTTTATCAAAGATAAGGTGACCATATGTGCGTGGGTTTATCTCTGGGCTTTCTATCCTGTTCCATTGATCTATCTTTCTGAAACAAGTTAATTTATTTGTTGGATATAAAAGTTTACAATAAATCAAGTCAGAGATAAAGGAAAAGAGAAAATGTATGGATAAATTAAATCTAAGGTAATGTGTATGCATATGCACTAATCCACAAGAGAGTGTCATAGTGACAAGAATTGTGTCATATGACTCTAGTTTTACCAATGTGGGAAGAATTCTAGGATTTGAAGACAAATACACGTGAGGACAAATCTTGATTTGGCCACTTGGTAGATGTACAGCTCTAGGTAAGTTGCTTAACTTTGTCTCTGATTTCTCTCTAGTTGCAAAATGGGATAACACCAATTTCGTATTTTTCTTGTGAGGTTTTTTTTAAAATTAACTAATTAATTTATTTTTGGCTGCCTTGGGTCTTTGTTGCTATGCGCGGGCTTTCTCTAGTAGCAGGGAGCAGGGTCTGCTCTTCCTTGCGGTACACGGGCTTCTCATTGCAGTGGCTTCTCTTGTTGTAGAGCACGGGCTCTAGGTGTGCGGGTTTCAGTAGTTGTGGCTCTCAGGCTTTAGAGTGCAGGCTCAATAGTTGTGGCACACGGGCTTAGTTGCTCCACGGCATGTGGGATCTTCCCGGGCCAGGGCTCGAACCTGTGTCCCCTGCATTGGCAGGCAGATTCTTAAATACTTGCACCACCAGGGAAGTCCCTCTTGTGAGGTTAAGATAAGAGGAAATGAATTGGTTGCCACATTGAAAGCAGTGAATCGGTACTAGTTTCTGTCTTTGCTCCAAATTTCATCGCTTACTGAAAATGTCTTAGTCTGATGTTCAAGGCCTTCCCTAACCTGCTTTTACCCATTCCTCCAGCTTGATGTCCTATAATGCCCCTTTCAAAAGTGATACTTTCACTAAATTGGTTGGTAAGTAGTCCTTGACTTTCTTACATTTTGTACAATTCCTACTTTTTCACATTAAAAGTGAAAAAGTGTTTAAATCTTTGTCAATTTAAAACCAGTCTTTCTGTAAGTCAGCTGACCAACAATCATTTTGAGTTGTTTAAAAGAGACTACTGGTCAGTAAATTTCTGTTAGTCAGAATGCCTATGTTTCTCAGGTGTTTGGTTTTTTTCTCCTTTTTAAAAAAACAATTCTACAGAATTTTTTAAACTGGATCTTCAAAATATTTTCAAGACCATAATAAAATAAAGATTTTTCTCCTGTTCAGACCACATTCCAGTGGCCTGAAGGGATAGGAGCATATTTATGTAGCTTATATATCAGGCTTCTGTGTAAGGTTTCCCTTACTAAAGGAAATTAAAACAAACAAACAAAAAAACCAAAACAAAAAAATTGTGCCTTGAAGGAGTTCCATACAATGGTCTAGAAATTCACATCAGCAAACTGAGTAGATAGGTTCAAACCTCAGGAATTTTTGGGCTTATATTAAAACTATTTAGATCAATGGTCTCAAACACAAGTGTTTTCAAGGATAAGAAGAATAATATAATGGAGGGCAGTAGACCAGTATGATATGACATGGAGTGTTGGCAACAAAGGCATATTGGAGAGTGGAGGATCCATCTAAATTTATAGCTCTGTGTCTCAGTATCTCTGCTTCTCTACCTCTGTATCTACCTAGCCATCCATCCATATAATTGTTCATGCCAGTTCAAACTTTATCTACAAGACAAATGCTTCCAGAGTCCAGCCAGTTTGTGACCTTTGTCCTAGTGCAGATAAAGAAGCTATACTACAACAAACATACACATACACACAGATGATATCTCATTATATCATTATAATTATGATTATAATTATTTATATTATGATTATAATCATTATAATTATGATTTCTTGAGGAATACCATTCATAAATTTACTTGTAATTATTGAATTTTAAAGGGAAAAGTATTTTGCCTTGAGATGATATAAAAAAAAGATTGCATCAAAATTGGAAGTCATATCATTCCCCATACTCTCCTCTTCCTGTCTTCTTCTTTTTCTTTTTTCTGTTCTTCATCATATACATCTTCCATGATCTGTTTTTCTCCTATATCACAGCAGTACCCAGCCATATCCCTTTTCTAGGGCAGACTGGAGAGAGGGAAAGAGAAGGACCCTCACTAAGGGAGAGGGTTGTCCAAGCAGTGTGGGTGTCCTATCAGGGGAGATTGTCCCCTTTTTGGAATAGTTAACAGAATCTATAAGACTAGCCAGTGGGGATGCTTTCTGATCACTGCCCTTATTGCTTAAGTTTGGCCGAGCCATTTCAAATATTGCTGAAACAGAATTATTTTGTTAAAACAGTACATTAAATGCTATTATATATGTACACATATTTGTTTCATTTTTATAATATATAAATCTGTTGTTCAACTTTTATACTTTTGGCTTTCAGACAGAGTTTCAAGAATATGTTGGGTATAAAGTAGAGGATTTCGTAAAGTTCCCAGACTTTCCCTCTCTGCCTCTGATAATCAAATCCTGTATATGTCTCCCAGACCAACTCATTTGCCATTTGACTCCACAGATTTTTTCCTATCTAATCAGAGTAAAAAATTGCTGGCTCCTCCTGTAAAGCACTATTTTTTTTTTTAACTTTCTGTGGCACTTATTTGATAGTTTATATCATAATTACTTGTGATTATGCTAATCTCTATTCTAAGGCCACCTTTTCAGAGACCTTAGACATCTTTCTCGCCCACCCTGCAGATGCTTTGTGCTCTGTGCTGAAGCAAATACGAAAAAGAATAATTGGCTGCTATAATACTTATAGAAATTGGTAAGATTAGTCAAATTGGATTATCTACAGGATTCTTTTAATAATAGTATGATGTTTGATGAGTTGTCATCAATATTAAGAATCAGTTCATGCATTTTGAGTCAAATAAGTAGTTAACAGAAATAAACAAAGATAAGATATGCATAATGTATCTCATGCATTCATGGTCTCTTTAACTTTAGACCCCCAGGTATTCTAGAGTTGAGCAAATTTCCTAGTATGTATATTCTTTCCTCAGTGATCCATAGCTGTCTTCCATTCAAATTTCCAAGCATGCTTTTATCTGCTATTCACTCCTTAGCACACCCTGACACAGAAATTACAGGAAGATATTTCCTCTATTTTTATCCCAATTCAAAACAGAACCTATATTATTGCATACTTTTGTCTGTCTCCTTTTGTCTATGTATAAGTTTAATACATTCAGGACTTGATGTCATCTTCCCGTCTTACAATTTATTACTACATGTTGGCTTAACTGCTAAAGCCATTAGGTGAGGTGTGCATGCATTTGAGGAGAAAATGTGGTTGTTAATCTCAAAAGGGATATTCATCAGTCTCTTTTTTTTAATTCAAAATTTTAGCAAGGTTAGTACTACATAAGTTCTAGAAAAGTAATTAAAATTTTAAGGACGGGGTTATAATTATGATTTCTTGAGGAATACCATATAAATTCAGTTGAGTATTTTCCAAATCTTGAGATTTGCATTAAAAATAATGCTTCTTTTTGACAAAAGATATCAATAATGAAATAAAATATAGTTACCAGTTTAATCTTCCCTGTAGGAAGCAAATTATCTCATTTTTTTCTCTGAAAATTAATAGATTTGAAAAAGCAGGCCTTGTAAAAAGCCTCACTTGCATTATTAAAATGGGCATCTAAAATTGAAAAATAAAAAAGTACTTTATAAAAATATTGATGTGGTAATGACTTTGCAATTTTGGAGCACAATAGAAAATCTCTTCATATAGCTACTATTCCATTTTTCATTGTTGCATCACAGTTTTAAAAATACCTAGTGCATTTCAAAAACACACAAAGCAAAATCATATTAAGAGAGGGTGAAGTAAATTAAGGAAAATAAAGGAAGCATCTGTTGCATGACTGGAAACTTTCATGACTGTTGTTAATAATGTGAAGGAAAATTGAGAGGTTGTAAGCTTTCTACTGAGGATATGGTGAGCCATATCATGTTTTTCTTACATTATTTTATCCAATCCACGCAGTAAATTGTTAAATTGAGTACTGTCCAGTTTTACAGAGAAGAAAAAATGGTGGCCAGGAGATATTAGGGTATCATTTGCACAAGATCACACGTACAGTAAGTTGCAGGCCAGGAATTAAACCCATGGCTCTTCTTTTCTCACTGTTTTTAAATATTTTCTTAACATCTTTATTGGAGTATAATTGCTTTACAATGTTGTGTTAGTGTCTGCTTTATAACAAAGTGAATCAGCTATATGTATACATATATCCCCATATCTCCTCCCTCTTGCATCTCCCTCCCACCCTCCCTATCCCACCCCTCTAGGTGGTCACAAAGCACCAAGCTGATCTCCCTGTGCTACGCAGCGGCTTCCCACTAGCTATCTATTTTACATTTGGTAGTATTTTTTCTGAATACCAAAGCACATAAAGATATTGCTGAATTGTTAAGGGTAAGTGAATACCAGCGGAATTATTCATCCCAATAATGTGATATCAGAAGAGCAATTTTGCAAGATTAAAATATATTATAATAAGGCAAAGAGGATGATATGTATTTACTTTTCAAATATGTTTGTCTATTTTCTATTTCTATGACTGAAGAATATAATATAAAGGTAAATGTGGTAGGTTTTTAAAAATATTTTTTGCAAGTAAGGATTATTACTTTCTTCACCTATTTCCTAAAGTGGTTTAAAGGGTTTTCTTGGGAGATTAATTTTCTTTCTGTTTGTCAGTGTAATCAAAATATGGCTGCATGTAAATGGAGAGGATTGACAATAGCACAGACTGTTTCAGAAACATGGCTCTATGGTATATTATTGTATATCAAAAACTCAAAAATTTTTAAATCAAAGTTTACAATACTTTAGTGAGTCATCACTGTATAAAAATATTTCTTCATCACTCTTGTTTTTATGTTCCTTTAATATTTTTAAAAATTTAATGTTACCTATAAAGCTTTTTGGTTTTGTTCTTGTTATTTTTACAAACTATCTCTCAATTATTCCATTAAGCTTGCCCTACAGGAAATAAAATACTTATTAATTGATTAAAATATTTAACAGGCACCAGAAACTGCACTATTCTAGGGTCTGGGCATATCCACAAATCAAAAGAGCAACAAATTATATGCTCATGGTGTATGCTTTGTAGTGAGAGACAATTTTCCCTTGCAATTATGCCTAACTGTCATTAATATCATTAACTGTCATTAATTTAAATATTTTAACTATTTCCTTTGATCTGACTCCAGCTATCAAAGGCCTTAGCCTTTACAAGTGTGGTATTCCCAGAATGCACACTTGGGAAAACAGCTGTAAATAACCTAGCCACAGGAAAGAAATATTCAAAGTATAAATGACAAAATTCAGATTTTGTTTTGTGTTTATTTACTGGTTTGTTTTGGTTTGGTTTGTGGCAGTTATTTGTGGGTTTTATTGGCATTGATTTACTTTTGTAGACCTTGCTTGGCCAGAACAAGATTTGGACATAATGGTTTCATCAAGGTAATGCCACCCTGTGAAACATGACACGGCCAGATGGTAGGCCTTTCTTGATCACATTGCTTCCCCCCATCATGGCCTTCAAACTGCAACATTAACTATACTGTTTAAACTTTTACCACATGTTCTTCCATAATGTTTTAAATAAATTGTCTGTTAAGTGGGCTTCGTGTTGGATTCTTCTCCAGATACAAAGAGAATTGCATATGTAGCCCTAATAATTAATTTTAGCCAATTGATATTGAGTAAAATTGTTAAAATGACAGAAATAAAATTGTTCTAAATTCTTGGTTTTTATGTAGTTAGTCTGATTGTTTGGAAAATATTAAATGATAAGTTTAGGACAGTGTTATGAAAAACTGTGGTGTGAAATAGCATAATTTAATAAATTCGTTGCCTCTCTAAGGCCATTTTATATCTGAATATTATTGCTAAGTATTATAGAATTGCTTCCTTTTGAAAATGTTTAAGGGTAAGCTAAAGAATTCATTGAGAATACAATTAATTTCTTTTCAAAAATTGCTAAAGTATGGGCTTAAGGACCCTTGATTATGGTTCTAATTTTTTCAGTTAAATTTCCAAGATCAGGAGTAGAGTCTGATGTCAGTATCTAAGTTCTTAGTGGGTCATTCCAACTGTAATACCATGAACTGTTTTAAAATTGCTCTCTGGTGCTCTGACATTGAATGCAAATAGAGTAAAAATTATATTACCTCTATTGAGCTTTGTTATTTCAGAAATTTTGTTAATTTTATGTATTATCTTACTTAATAATAATAGAAGTGAGAGACCTTAAGTATGCTGAATTATTCCATACTCTCAGCTCCCTTGCAAAATATTATTATTTCCATTTTACAGTTTAGGATCAAGTAAAGTAACTTGCTAATTATCAAAGAGGTAGATTTACTTGCCCCAAATTGCACAGCAAGTATTGAAATTACAATTCAAGCCCAGGTCTGTTAGATCCCCCTTTGTTTCATAACTATGCCATGTTATCTTAGTACAAATAGAAAGAGCCAGAAGGTAAAATGTAGAAGATCCTTTGATTCCAGTTTAAGGAATTTGGTTTTATCTGCAAAGCAATGGGGAAACCTGAAGCAGAAATTCCTCGCTTTCTCTGAAGCCTCATTGTGTATCACTCTCTCTTTTTCTGAGTGTGCTTCAACATTTTCAAGCCCCTTTGAGTCTCTGGGTCTTTTCTAATTCTATTGTTCCTGTGCTTATTTGCTACACATTCTTTAAATCTCAGCTCTAATATTATCTCTTATGTAAAGTCTTCCCTCACCATCAGGTCTCCTGTAAGCTACTGTATTTTATTTTTTTGTTTATAGCAATTAAATATATATGTTGAATGAATGAACTAATAAATGAATGAGGTACATATTATGAGTGCAAAGTAGAATATTAAGAAGAGGTGATTCTACAAGAGTATATTTCAAGAGCTAGAGAGGCAAAGTAATGGTTTTCATCAAAACTGGAAGACTTGACTGCAGTGGTTGAAGAGGGAATTGAAAGGAAAAGACGGGTAAGAAGGATGTGATAAGGGATGTTACATCAAGATTTAAAAACCTAGGAAAATAAGAGACTTATGGCAAAAAGAGAAATAATCTTAAAGGGTTACTACTTTGACAGTAAAAAGAATGATTTTGGTTTAAGACATTGAGGTAGCAGGCGTGTTGAATTTAAGGAATTTGAATATACAAATTGTACTGTTCAGTAAAGAATTAGAATTAATGAGGCAAAATACTTATAAATATCTTTTAATTTTTCAGACTCTAAGGAATTCAAAGCAAATAATTTTAAACCACACACATTATTGAGTGTCTGTATATGATTCAGTGTCTTGCACTTGTTCAACTTGGTGGTAAAATAAGAAATCTCAAATCTGAAGTGTTTGTGAGTGAATTCTAGATAATTGTTATAGCCTGACAGAATCATTATTTGGCCAGGAATACCATGTGTTCCACTATTTGTCAGTAGTATTTGTGTGTGGTTGGGGATTAAGTGCTGAGGTTTGAGGCAAATAAATGGCAATGTGAAAAATATTTCAGTCAATCAACAAGTATATATTAAGATCTTTTTGTGTGTGTGCCTAGCAATGTGTTGTTTGCCTTTCATAGACATAGTCCATGGTGTTTATTAGTGAACCAAAACAGAATCCAAGGATATTCGTTCAACCATCTCAAGTAATGATTTTTTGTTTGATGACAAAAATGATGCTAATTGGTGAATCAGAAAGCATAAAAAAATGTTTCAAAATTATGCTGGTGAGGGAATGGTAACCTAGATCTCCTGAATCTATTTCTCATTTTACACAGGCTGTCTTTGAAATCCTAATGCTCCCTAAAGGCAGAGGTGAGAATAAGTACATTTCATATTATCAGGTCCATTGCTTTGATAAACTATCTGTATTATTCCTTCTTTTTCTCAAAGAGACCAAGATGGTCTTAATATTACTGCACTACCCTCCATTTTCTTTTACCTATTTTATCGTGTGCTATATTTATGATCAGAAGATCTTATCATAGGTACGAATTAGAAATATCTTCTAGGGGAATTTTAACCATTAAACTTAAAAGATCAAGCTCATTCTAGCTTTTTCCCCAGATATATTGCTAGGATAAGAAAAGCAATGGTATTATGGTGATATTATGGTTGGTATTATGTTGCTATCAGAACTAACCAACACACACACTGCAGCGTAACCCCTGACAGTTTTTTTTTTCTTTTTTGTAACACAAGTGCCTGACTTAGGCTTTGATTGCAGATGCATCTGTTCAACGGGGCAGCCCCTTCAAAGACTGAACATACTGTCGGCTACAGGACTAGATAAAGGGCAGGTTGCCTCCCCAATCTGAGCCTCTTTTATTTTAGAGATCTTGGCTGATTTTACTAACGGACCATTTGGGCTACTTGTTTTTGGTTCTCTTCCCACACATTAAATCATCGCTCTTATGTTTTAAATTCATCAATAAAGAGTGAGGCCACGAAACCCTAGACCACCACCCTCGACCCCAATAAAAGCAGAACTCTAGACCTATGTGCTCTTTCTCTCTACCTTTGACTTTGTTGTGTGGCCCCAGGTGTGCTCTGTAATTTCCAGCTCTTGTAAGTAGTAAATCTCAATTTGTTTTTCAAAGTTTCCTGATGGTTCTTACTGAAGGGCATCTCACAATCATAATAAGAACTGCAAGAGCTGGTCCAACCACAGCATGTTATTGATAGGCTGAAACCGGCACAGTAGGGACACACACACACACACACACACACATACACACACCCTGAAATATCCAGTGAAGTCTATTCTCATCTGATAAAATATTTACACTCCCTCCACTCCCTAACATAAATTTCAGAGTCTGAGGTAAATTTTTCTAAATGCTAAATATTTAGAAAAATTGATTTCGAAACTAGTATTCAAATGGGCTAAAGAACACACTGCTACATTATGTTGCAACAGCAGTTATTCTTATTTGTGAAATCAGTATGATACATTGGGTTGGCCAAAGAGTTCATTTGGGTTTTTCCGTAAGATGTTACAGAAAAACCCAGATGAACTCTTTGGCCAACCCAATACTTTGCTCTACATTTCACATTCAGTAGTTTACTATGATGATCCTATAAACTTTTCTAATACTACAGAAACCTTCTAATTGTCTGAAAAGGAAAATTCCTGAGACTATATTCATTTGGGTAAAAAATTATACATTATTATATGGGCTTTGTATTAGTTCTTAAATGTATTGAGAAAGGATGGTATATCACATACATGCAGAGAGAAAGGATGGTATATCACATACATGTGACATTTTCCAGAATTATGGGTCAATGGGAAATTCTTAACCTCTCTGTGTCTCAGATTTATCATCTGTGAAAAGGAAAAAGTCATGCCTACTTCAAATATTAAATTATTTCATGCAGGGTGACTAGAGGATAGGGGAATAGGAGAATTACTATCATTATTCTGTTACTTTTTAAATCGGTTTCCACTTTAAACATATGCTACCCATTACAGGGAGTTTTCTCTATCACTTTCCTTTTTTTCTTGCTTTTTATTCCTTCTTTATATGTTGGCTTTATACTTACTCTTCAAAGCCATTTCACAGGAAAGAAGGGATGGAAAAATCCAGTATGAGAGTTGGTTAGAGTTTGAAAGGGCAACCATTTTCTTTATCCTCCGTAAGTCCAGTAACAACAGTGACAGCTAAAATATTATGTTCTTCATTGTTTAAGAAATTCTTTAAAAGCTGACTCAGTCTTTGAAATATGAAGGATGTTCTCATTATGCTTCACAATATAGTCAATCACAGCTGTATTAAAGCAAAAATGGAGTGTTAATTACATAAACCATATAGTGTGCACTCTGGCTCACCAACTAAGCTCCCATATGCCATTCCTCCATCCTAACAGAACTCTGACTTCTTCTGGATTTCTACTCTTCTCATGCAGAATCTATTTGGCTCAGGGGAAATCAGCCCCAGGAGTTAGCCTCAGATCGTTTCAGCGAATTAATCATTGCATTACCTTAAAGTCACAGGTTCAGTAGAGGCATACGGCCAGAGCGACCTATAAAGTTAAGGATGCTTGATTGGACCACTGAGATTGAAGCATCCTCTCTATTTTTCCTTCTTCTGGATGGTGTTATACATGAAAGTGGGACTCAAAATGGCTGCAGTTATTTTATCACCCATGTGAGGACAAAGCCAATACAGAAAGAAAGCAGACTCAATAAAATCATAGGAACTAGAGTCAGAAACTGAGATCTTCTATCCCTCTCGACTTCACGTTATATGAAAGAGTCAAATTTCTAATTTTAAAGCCAATTTGGGTTGGGTTTTCTGTTACTTACACACAAAGCCATCCTAAATAATAAAGGATAGGATTTGAAAAATTTAATGTAATGAGAAAAATTGAGGCTTGGATTAAGCAATGTGATGTGTCAGGCCCAACAGTTAAGTTTGTTGCAGAATTAGAAGTTGTCCTCAGATCTCCTCACCCTTACTCTCACAGTAAGTGCCTTGCAGTAAAGCTCATAAAAGGAAAGTATAAACAATAGAGTTCCAATGTTATCATATTGTTCCACTTTGCTAAGAAACAGATAAAAACCCTCAGTTGATTTCAGAGGGAATCGTGTCTCCTGTTCTTGTCTCCATGGACTTAATTACATGCTTACCACTTCAGAATTTATATCTTAAGTCCAAATATTTCAGCTGAACTCCTCACCGACATACTCACATATGTCGTTTAACTCAGGCAGTGTATTGCTGAGACTAGTAAAGCCAGCTGAAATACCAGTATAAAGAGGAATGAGAGGACTTGTGATGTGTGAGATTCTTTATACCCCCACTCTTTGGAGGTTTATTCCTGACTTGATGCACTGATAATTGTTCTTCAATTTTCTAAAAATACCCCAAATTTAGGGCTTCCCTGGTGGCGCAGTGGTTGGGAGTCTGCCTGCCGATGCAGGGGACGCAGGTTCATTCCCCCGTCCGGGAAGATCCCACATGCCGCGGAGCGGCTGGGCACGTGAGCCATGGCCGCTGAGCCTGCGCGTCCGGAGCCTGTGCTGCGCAACGGGAGAGGCCACAGCAGTGAGAGGCCCGCGTAACGCAAAAAAACAAACAAACAAACAAACAAAAAATACCCCAAATTTAAAACATATTTCTGGCTAACTTCTTTGACTTACAGTTCATAAAATTCTTAGTCAATCTTCTAGACACAATAATGTGTTTGATACCTTTCCTGACCATATTAGTTATTGCTATAATGTGCTACCCAAAACTTAGTGGCTTTAAAAAAAAAAAGCAATTAGGGCTTCCCTGGTGGCTCAGTGGTTGAGAGTCCGCCTGCCGATGCAGGGGTTGCGGGTTCATGCCCCGGTCCGGGAAGATCCCACATGCTGTGGAGCGACTGGGCCCGTGAGCCATGGCCACTGAGCCTGCGCGTCCAAAGCCTGTGCTCCGCAACGGGAGAGGCCACAACAGTGAGGGGCCCGTGTACCGCAAAAAAAAAAAAGCAATTAAACAAGTAAAATAAGAGAAACAATATTAAAATTTAAATTACAATAAACAAAGAAAATGAAGAAATAAACAAAACAACAAAAAGAAGAACAAAATACATAAAAAGGAGAAAAAAAACAAAGAGACGAAATAAAAAGAAGAAAACAGTGCTTGTCATTACTTATGAGGCTACATATTGACTGTATTGTTCTGCCGATCTGGGCTGGATCACCAAACTTTTTGTCCTCCTTCATGCATCTGACATCTGGACAGTGAGAACTTCAGTTGGGATGATTGATTCATCTCATCTTTTAGGACAATAGTCTGGGTTTGTTCTCATGGCAGAGGCAATATTCCAAGAAAGAACAGAAGAGCTCTAGACCCCTTGAGGTCTAGTCTCAGAACTGGCATAATGATTTATTAGTCATGTATTTTAAATTTGCTCAGTGTCTTAGAATAAATTTCTTTATCATCAATTTTTTTTTTTTTTACAAAGTTTAGGGTCATTAGACCAGCATTCATCTCTCTTTATAAGATGAATAGGCAAAGAACCATAGCATAAGGACTGCCCCCATCAATAACAAAACAATGACAACAATAAATCATTACTCTGATGACAAAACACTTTAAGTTCTGGAATATTTGAACTTCTCTTTAAAATACATTTAGGAAAGGATCGAACATTTTAGGAAATACTAGTTCCTTGCTCCTGAAAAGATTTAAGATGATATTATGAAGAAAGAACAGGATGAACTAAATAAAAATTGTTAGAGTGAGAATTATGACAGAGGCCGTATGACCAGCCACAGGTTTAGTGCTTTGCTTAAAAGGCTCACAGGACTCAGCATATAGTAATACTGAATGGCTAAGATTTATTGCAGTGACACAGCAAGGATACATAGCTGATTCAGTAAGGGAAAAAGACACATCAGGCAAAGTCTGGATGAATTCATCGGCAGATTTCCCAAGCGCTCGCTGAGAGGGCCTCACAGAGCGCATGCTCCCTTCCAGCAGCGAAATGTAGTTAACACATGCACAATGTTTCTACTCAGGAAAGAGCTGTTTGATTCTGTTGTTTTCACTGGGAGCTGGTTACACAGACACAAAATCAACCATAACTACTGCAATTCTATACTCCCAGAAAGGAAAGCAAGTGTTTAGTGCCCAAAACTGTTCAAAAGCCAATGTCCCAGGGAGCCAAGGACCATCCCTATAAGCAGGTGTTTCTAAGGAAAACAGCCCACCTATTACCTAAATTAAAAGATCGCTTGAAGCCAAATAAAATAGAATCAGCAATGTTCCAAAGGTAATCAGTGATTTGGAAAACAAACTTGAGAAGAATGCCTACAATATTTAATCAACAGACAGAGATAAGAGACTGTGGAAGACATAAAAATTGAAAAAGTAAAACAGAAAGTAGAAAACAAAATGCATGTAAATTTTTTTTTAAATCTTTACTCCCTTATTTTTCATAAGAGAGTAAAAGAAAAAAATGTAACAGAAACAATGATCTAACTTAATATAGGGGGGGAAAGGCTTTTCTAATGTAATACAGGTCATTAGTTTGAAGGTCACCATGTTTATGGCAAAATTTAAGAAAATTAAAAAAACAATTATAAATATATTAAAATTGTGAATTCTAAGAATAAGAAAGTAAATACTTGGTTTTGTAGAAATATGAGGGTGTTTATGTTGCTTTTTTCATTCAAAGAAATGAAAATATCTTTAAAAATTTTTTAAGAATGAGACTATGAGCATGACAACAAGCTTGTATATAATAAATGCATAAATAGATCAAAATTTGGATCTAAAAGATGATGGCATCCACCTCATATCTTGAGCACAGCATACCTTTGGAAACAGAATTAAAGGGCTACAAAAAGGTCCCACTAAATTTTCTTAAACTTGGTTCGCAATGAGTCAGGTTACTACTGAGAGCAGAGTGACAGTCATACTATACTAGGATGAAGGGGGAGTATGCAATGCCACTTGTTTTTTTAAAATCAGCTTCCCTATAACAACAGACTGAAAATGGTTCTGTTCTAAAACTGGCGCCAGAATTGAAATCCAAAAGTATTCTCACATAGAACCAGAAGGGCTAATCGCAGAGTATTCATCAGATTTCGTGGGAACATTCAATTATTAAACATCATATTTCTTCTGCCTTCTTCTTCTCTTTAACCCTCCCTATCTTCTCACCAGTTCCAATGCTGAAGGATCAGATAACTGTGCTCACTTTCCTGCTCAAGTTCCAAGGATAAAATTAAGAAAGCATTTCCATAAATGAAGATAGAACTTAAGTAGAACACACACATAAAGTCGCAGAGAAAATGGCATATCTGGATATAGCCATCCCCATTAAAAGATAAAGAGTGCTCAGAAATAAATCCAAAATGGGGTCTATCATAAATGGCATTTTAAAACAAAACACACACACAGAATAAAAAGTAGAGAAATATAATAGCATCAAAGGCCTAAAAATTATTTACTTTGCAAGAAGAATTTGTCTAGGAAATTAATGACAATTTTAGATTAAAACTTTTCTACTTTCTAAAATAAATTTTAAAATAATACAGGCTTTGTAAAACAAAACAAAACATAAAAGAAAATAAAATCTAAAAGGACAGTTGAAAAGACAATGGAATGAAATGATAGCTGGTGGTACAAATTAAACATAACGAAGAAAACATTAAAACCATTCCAGAAATTAAATAAAAGAAAAATTAGAAGCAGCAAAATGTGAAGTCACATGATAAAAATAAAGTTAGTCATAGAAGATAACTTTGAGAAAAATGGGAAAAGATCAAAAAGCTGTCAAAATTCAGTAAAGAAGTACGAAAAGCTCAAAATGAAAGTAGAGAAAATGGTACATGGAAGGCAGACAATGCATAAAAATTTTAAAAACAAGAATAAAATATGAAAGATATTAAAATATATAATGGAAGAATACTTTTTGCAAATTTAAGAGAGAGTTTTACAGGAGATTTAAAGGGTTTAATGTGTATCAGAAATGAGAAAAAGTGAAAGGAACAGTAAACCACAAACAACATGACATCCTGATGAATTTACTGAACATTAAAACAAAAACAAAAGAATACTATAAACACCTAGACAGAAAAAACAGATCATTTACAAATATAAAAATGTCAGTGGTATCTCACATTTTTATACATCCACAGTGAGGGCATAATAGAGTGTTGTAAATTCTAGGCAGTTTAAAATTTTTAAAAAGGAGGCATAATTTTTTAGTTCTTTTAGCCACACTATAAAAATTAAATTTACAGGCAACATCAGGAAGGCAGGCTCAGGAATGCTCTGCCCTTTCATTATCTGTCCAGATTTGCGGGCTTGGCCTCTGCGGTCCATGCTGTAGGAATATGATTTGGGGTCTGTTATATTACTTGTCATGTGGGAAAAAGCTCCTGAAATGAGAAGAAATAAAGCCAAGAAGGGCTAAGGAGTGATTGAAGTTGATATAAGGAAATACTGGCTAAGTTGAATCTTAGTTTAGTCATCAAGGCTACATTTTTTTTGCAGTATGCGGGCCTCTCACTGTTGTGGCCTCTCCCGCTGCGGAGCACAGGATCTGGACACACAGGCTCAGCGGCCATGGCATGTGGGATCTTCCCGGACCGGGGCACGAACCCGTGTCCCCTGCATCGGCAGGCGGACTCTCAACCATTGCGCCACTACGGAAGCCCCAAGGCTACATTTTGATAGCTGCTTCCTCAATCCTGTGAATTGCACTAGTTCTTTAGGCCAAGAAATTTTCTTTTATCCTTAAGCTAGTTAGACTTATTTTGGTACTTGCAAATGCAGGAGTCATGGCTAATAACCCAAGTAAATACTTTAATATTAGAAACTAACAGTTGTGATATTAGTATTAAAATTTTTGTCTACAAGGTACAAAACATTCAATGAAACAAAGAAAGTCACTTTACCATAACCAAGAGCAAAATGAACAATGGCAATATAGGTGCCAACAAAGTTTTGGCAAGAGTAATTCCAGAGCAAAATATGTAAAGCAAAAACTATATAACATATAAAAGAGAAATCAAGAGGTATAGAGTAATTTTGGAGGAAATTTAAATATATTCCTTTCAACATTTGGCCAGTTCAAGTAGGTATGAAATAAGAAAAGTCATAAAGGCTTAGAATTATATAATTAATAAAGATGATTTATTGGATTTTAGCTATATGTATGTGTATATATATATATGTTTATAAATATAATAGTGAACTTTTAACTTTCACTCAGAAAATTTAAACTTAATCCATGATTCGAGAAAAATTTTTAGTTTTACATGCATATATGAGAAAAGGAGAAAGATGAAATTCAGTGATCTAAGCATCAATCTCAAGAAGTTAAGAAAAATAATCCCAGCAAATTAAGTTTAAAAAAAAAAGCCAAAAAAATAAAGGCAGCAATCAATGAAACAGCATCAAACACACAAAAGAGAGGATGTACTAATAAAATGTGTAAAACTTCCTGGCAAGTCTGATCAATAATATTTTCCTTGAGAGAAGATTGGTTTTTGTTTATGGCCTGAAACACTTCTCGAGGCGAATTGTCCTCAGTCCGAAGATGGACTGAGAGGGTTACGTACTCTACTCCTTCTGACAGCTAGTCTGTTTCTGGTTCACCCTCATTCCTTTAGGGCTCCCACTAGAAGCCTGCAATTTTTACCAGAGGCCCTTCTCCTTCTCAGACTTCTGACTTTTCTCTCAAGCCCTATGAGACCTCTAAAAACTCCACTTGGTTTATTATCTTTTCTGACACCAATTTGACTTTTAGAATCAGCAGTTGCTTAAGGGGAAAAAGTGGCCTCAAGGTTTGAGTTAACTTCTCTCGTCTTCTCTTCTCTTCTTAGCCCAGCATATTCTCACTGTTAATAATTTCCTGAGGCTTCCAAAGAGATTAAAAAACATATTTTGTCCAGTGTATTGAAATATTCTCAGCATGAGCTACAGTCTCAGACAGTCTAGCCTATTATTTTTGAATGTGAGATCCCATCTAAGTAACTTTTAGGTCAGATTAAATACCGAGACAGAAATTATGAAACCGCTTAAGAACTTTCCCTGTTGGATGAATTTTATTTCCCTATTTTACATTTTTATGGAGCCACAGAGGGCATTGAATTTTCTATCTTCTCATTCTGACCCTGACTCCATCTCTACATTTCATTATCTCAGTGCCTGTCCTTGTTTCTCTGAAATTATCCGGGTGTCTGTCCTTGTTCACTAGCTAGCACCAGTCTATCCGTTTGCATACTTCAGAAACTGACATCAGACTCCCTGCAGAGATGTGACAACACATTGTAATCAGTCCTGAACAATAGGTGAACTATGGCCTTAGAGCTTTGTTGCCACCAGTGCGTAAAAACACTGAGTTAATATTAACATTCCAGTTGCTTTTATTTAAAGGCTATCTTCCTAGCCTCTTCTTTATATAGGCTGAAGGTTTGTAGTTGAAAGGGTGATGTGTAAGGGCTTAGCTTGGCTACATTTTAGTAATCCTAGATGAAGTATTTTGGCAGTTCCTTGACATTCTGTGGAGTTATTTTGTGACTATTGATAATCACAATTTTGGAGCTCAACAGAAATTTCCAGAATAACAGGAAAAATTCCCTACAGTTGCTTGTATTAAATTTAGTTAATTTAGGTTTGAAGTATCTGATGAATTCATTAATCTGAGACTTCAGAAAATAATGCAGAATCCCAAACAAGACTCTGGAAGTCCTACATAGATATGCTTTTTTGTAAATGTAGTCATAACTAAATGTTTGTTATACAGCCCTGATCCTGTTTGACTGCCAGTTCCTTTATACTAAGTATCAGTGTCTCTCCAGAACATGGTTAGTGCTGTGATTCTTTATTTTTTCCAACAAAAAAATACTTAGAGCTAAGGAGAATGGGCAACTATCCCGAGAATTTTGCATTATATTTAAATCTTATGCAGCTTGTAGTACTCCGTCACTTCATACTACCCAACATTTGAATAAAATTGCCTCACCAGAAGGAATGAAGTGTTTATCTGGTGTCTTAGTGAACCTTCCTCCTCTGTGTCCCACAGTGACTGTTCTCTTTGAGAAGAGCAATCCCAGATTAACCGGTCACTCTAGTGTGACGGCATATAAATATCAAATCATTTAATATTTACGAAAGCATTTAACAAAGGAGGAAACAGAGGCACAGAGATGTTGACTAAGTTTGCCAGCATGGTAAATGGCAAACCCAGAGTTCCAGGAGCCATTCAGTCTCCATATCTCCTGCTCTAAGCCCCTGCGCTATCTGGCCATGGTTCTGGTACTAGTCCTTAACTGCCCTGCTGTTCCATACACTGCCCTTCCTCCTGCCACAATATTTTTTCTGGTATATAGGATTCTCAGACTCTTACACCATTTGCTTATCCTTTAATTTTTTTTTTTTTTTTTTGCGGTACGCGGGCCTCTCACTGCTGTGGCCTCTCCTGTTGCAGAGCACAGGCTCCGGACGCACAGACACAGAGGCCATGGCTCACGGGCCGAGCCGCGCCGCGGCATGTAGGATCTTCCCGGACCGGGGCACGAACCCGCGTCCCCTGCATCGGCAGGCGGACTCTGAACAACTGCACCGCCAGGGAAGCCCTATCCTTTAATTTTTAACAGCATACTTTTTTGTTTACACAAAACATGTTGGGAGAGTCTCTATCGATACCTAAACTTGACCACTCTTTCTTTGATGTACCTCTATACACTTCTAACATAGAAACTAGAGCACTTTTAAATTTATAATACACTTAGCATTGCCCCACTAAACTGTAAGATCTTTGACTCCTAGGACCATGTCTAATTTAACTCTATGTTCCCCACACCCTGCATTGCATCTGATACCTTCAGCCTGCTCGACAGATCTCAAAGAATTAGACAATTCAAATGTGCTTTACCCCTAAAAGCTCTCTGTACTCTTGTTTCTGCTCTTTTGGTCATCTGTTTCACTGCATTCTCTGCACTCCATACTTCTGTACATTAGCTCTCGTCATGCCAAGACTTTTTGTGAGGATTCTTTGTCATGTGGGAGAGCTAGAAATCTGCATTTTCTCTTCTGACACCTTCCTCCAACGGTAAGATTATAGACAACGAGTTCTAGTCATGTTATCATTGCATGATGACCTCCTGCCTTCCAGAATTTCCCCTTGGGCCTAAGGGCATTGATGCTGTTGGTCAAACTTTGTCTAGTATGATTATGCAACTATTCTCAATATTACTGGTTATATTGGCCCTCTGTCATGTCCAAGGAATGTGCACTGACAGCACTGCTATCTCTTCTGTCTATAGAGTCTGCACATGATTGAGTCTGTCACCATTCTGCAAATGAGAAGGGAAATTTGTTCATATTCTGCATCCATCACTAATCAGGAAATGGGCCCTTACCAGACACTGAATCTGCAAGTGCCTTGATCTTGGACTTCAACCTCCAGAACTGTGAGAAAATTAATTTCTGTTATTTAAACCACCAAGTCTGTGTTTCTTTATGGCAGCCCTAGAAAACTAATATAGAACTCAGTTTTTATCATTCATCACCATTATCACATATTGTTGCTTAGAATTATTATTACATCTTTTCATATGCATAGCTTGTCTTCCCAACAGATTAATAGCATTTTCAAAGGCAGGAACTTACCCTGTACTTTACTTTCTTAACAATATTCAGCAATACAATGCACACAACAAAAACTTAATGAATATTTTTGTTAAGTCAGTTAATGACTTGGAGTAACATTTATCTTACTGGTAAAAAGTTTGACTAATTCACAAAACAGGGAAGTGAAATATTTCATATCTATCTCATTTCTACCTATGTATTTTATTTTTAATAGGGAATGAGAAAGGAAAATCAAGAAAAATTGATTGATCAGGCTTTCATACTTTTACATTTATGTCATAAAATTTATCTTTACCCATACTTATTATAAAACCAAGATAAAGAAATGAAGCAACAAAAGAAGAAAAAAATTCTCCTTTTAGGAAACAGCTTTAATTTTCACTGGTTTTCTTCCTTAATTCCATCAAGACTTCAGGGTATGGTAGTGTCTGAAGAGCAAGAGAATATCAGCTTTTAGGTCACTGGAGTATTATTTAATGAAGAGAAAATGTAATTTTCAAGAGAAAACAGTATATTAATCTGGTAATGACAAATGTTACTGAAAAACAGTAAGTTTTGTACTGTCTGTAACAAAATGGAGAGCACGTCATTTGAGCTCCTCAAGACTGAATCAAATTACTCCTTTAACACTGGTGAATAGTTTGGAGACTTAAAGACAAACATCAATTGGTATAAGCTACCTTTGATGCTTTAAGTTGTTCATTTTTATGTCAGTAATGATATTTCTTAATTATGATGCTTTAAGTTCATTTTTATGTCAGTAATGGTATTTCTTAATGGCTGTAACTGACTTTATTTGGTGAACAAATATTAAATGAGCTAGCAACAATGGTTCTATGATTTAATTCCAAGCATAAGTTGCTCAATTATGGTCGGCTAAAAAGGCTATAAATGTATATATCCATGGCTAAATCAGACCTGGCACTAAAAATTTCATCCTGATTAACTTGAATTTGTCCTATTATCATGTGTTCATTAGTGCTAGAATTGTTATTCATATATTGAGCCATGGAATTGAGTCAACCGTGATTTTACTTAATGTAATTTATATGTATTCCAAAGTAATCTATTGTCTTTGAGTATATAGTATCTTTTAGTATCAAAAAAAAAAAAAATGGATAAAGAAACTAAAGATCACCAGCAAACCACCAGAAGCTATGGAGGGAGAGGCAAGGAAGGATTGATTTTCCTCCTACAAATTTCAAAGGGAGCATGGCCCTGGCAACACCTTGATTTTGGACTTCTAACCTCCATTTGTCTTACAAATACATTTGTAAGACCATACATTTCTGTTGTTTTAAAGCACACACACAGAAAGTGGACAGAGATTCTGAATTGTGGTAAAACAGAACATAACTGTGGTAAAACAGAATGTAAAAAGTAAAATAAAACCAGTGAGTCAACATGGTAATTAAATAAATGATTTATGTTGAGTGTGTATAACCACAAATGAAAGTGAAGACTCAGCATCTATTCTCAAATAAACTTTTATTTTTAGATGGCAGGCAGAATATAAATTCATGAAACATACTTAGTATAAATATATTTAACAAAAATATATTTATACTACATGAATACATAAATGCATGAAATATATTTAGCATTTATAAAATTACAAATGTGTGAGTTAATTGGATACAAATTTAGTAGGGACATTGCTGATGAAACTGAATGATCAGTCATAGTTTCTATATGAGGCCACCTTGATTCTTTTTAAATTGTATTGTGACAAGACTTTCAAGAAGAAAATTTTAAAGTAATATCTTTGGTGGCTACATAAATATAAGATCTGAAGATAAAGGTATTCCTGCTAAAGCTTTTGATGATTAAATTTGTATCAGCTTCTCTCTCTCTCCCTCTCTCTCTCTCTCTCTCTCTCTCTGTCTCTCTCTCTCTCTCTCTCTCTATATATATATGTATATACACACACAGAACCTTACTTTACTGCTATTTCTTCACCTTATGATCATTCACATTTATATTCTAATTAGGAAAACACAATTAACAACAATATCTAATATGAGAGATTAGTAAAGTAATATAATGCTCTGTGTACTTCCTTTTCCTCTTTTAAGACCAGTGCACATGTTGCTTCTGTGAGTAGGAATATTGGCTTCTTATAACTTATAGGTGCATCTTTCCGGAAATTGCCCTTGGCTAAAACGGAGCTATCTTGCCCAAGACACAACACTTACCCCAAGAGAAACCTGTATCCAGTGACAGGCCAACAGTGAGGTACAATGCTTGGCCATTTGTCTTGGTTGAGAACAATTCCAAAGTACTGATCTTTCTCCAGAGGCCACTGTGGGATGGGCTGAGGGTGCTGCTGTAACTGCTTTACAATTCAGCTTTTCTTGCTGTCCTGTCCTCCTCCCTCACAGGTGTTGCTCCTGAGAGCATTCCCCAAAATACCTGTGGCATTCAACTCCTCTCCATCTCAGAGTCTGTGTCCAGGGAATCTGGCCTAAGATTAAATGAAGGTGGTCTATTATCACACTTACAATTTGAATATTTAAGAAATAGATAGAACTCCTTCTCTGTGTACAATATTTGGGGAAAGAAACAAAAGGTTTGCAGTTTTGGAAATAGTATGCATATATATTTTCAATGATTAGAGTCAGTATGTGGACACATGGGAGCCAAGGGAGAAGTAAAACGACATGAAGAGTCCTGTCTCCTATCTCTAGATATTTGGCATCTCTCCTACTTTATTTTATTTTATATTTTATTTTTTAAGCGAAATGAACATTTATTGAATGGACACTAGCATACTTCATAGAATTGAAGGAAGAACTGTAGGCATCAGTGCATTTCTGAAATACTGAAACTTGATACTCTCAGGATGGTCTCTGCTGTCTCTCTCTCTGATTTTCTTCTCTTGCAGCTTCATGCTCTCTGTGTGATGGGGAAATGTGCTCTGGGGTTACATCCATACAGCTCTATGACCATAGAAAAACAAGGTATCTCTACCCCACTCCACATGCATGGACATGCAATACCTCCAACCCCATTATACAGGTACATTAGTTCCAGTTAAAAATCAGGGAAATGGGGCTTCCCTGGTGGCGCAGTAGTTGAGAGTCCACCTGCCGATGCAGGGGACACAGGTTTGTGCCCCGGTCTGGGAGGATCCCACATGCCGCGGAGTGGCTGGGCCTGTGAGCCATGGCCGCTGAGCCTGCGCGTCTGGAGCCTGTGCTCCGCAACCGGAGAGGCCACAACAGTGAGAGGCCCGCGTAACGCAAAAGAAAAAAAAAAATCAGGGAAATGATTCCAGTTGTACTTTCTTAGATTATTATGTCCACCTCTGGATAAATCTTTCGAAGCTAGTTTATAGATTTTGAGTCTTCCAACTTAGGTCACATGCCTGGGGTCAGGGATTAGATTCTGTCACCAGAAGAAGAGAGGAGGAGTGCTGGGCAGACAAAGACAGTAGGCACCACAATAACTGAAATGAACATGTTGATTAGAATAATTTGAATAACTGCTTTAGTTCTCTATTTTTTTCTTCCCTCTGGGCAGAGGTATAAGAAATCATTTAAGTATATACAAACTTTGGCATTCACAAGGGCAAGGCAAGAGGGAAGTGGGCATGGAGAGAGGCCTAGTGAATCTTTGGGAACCAATTTAATTTCAAAAATGTTGTAAAAATTGCAGTACTTTAATGTTTATTCAAGTATTTGCAATATTTTACAATTTTAAATTACATTAAATGAGACCTTACTATTTTTGTGTTTATAAAAATAGACCATGGGTTTGTAAAGGTTTAGAAAAGTGATGTAACAGGACTTGTTCTGTAGAAGAAACATAAACTATGAAATTGATCCCAAAATCATGTTTAGAAGTAAATTTGCTAAATGTCAGCAATGAACAAGGCTTAACTTTCCACTTACTTACCACCCCATGTCTAGTGAATACTCAGTAAATCTTTTGGATATTGCTTAATGAACTCTAATATCTCATTGAACTTTAGATAGCATCTCCACTTTCTTGCCTTTTGTCCTTATCACTTCATTACTAAGAAGGACAGAAAGCACAATATTAGCAGCATCCCCAACAGATGTGATTTTCAAATTTTTTTTCAATGGAAGAATATTCCTTGATCTTCTCTGTGAAATTTCCAGTACTACCAATTTTACTTTTACTTGTTGAAGACATGAACTAAGGGAAGGACTTTAATGAGACAATCAATCTCCTTTAATATTTAATAAACTTTTGTGCCTGTGGACTGTGCTTGTTCGTGCATGCACATATATTGAGAGAATTTCCAAGGCATCTGTGAATCAAAAATAGTTTAAAATGGCAGTAAAGGATGTGGGAAACAAAAAGTTATTGCTTATTTAAATAAAAATATTTCAGCAATTTTAACAGTTAAGACCTAGTTCATTCCATTGGAGGTCTACTATATATACTGCATAATACTAGTAACACTATTTGCAAAGATATATCAAGGACTTGTGCAGAGCTGAGCTCTGTTCTGAGCACATTCCATACATTACCTAATTTAATCATCCCCATACTACCGTTGAGAATATTGCAGCTTAGAACAGTAAGACTTGCCCAGAGTCATATAAGAGTGAATGAAAGAGTCAGAATTGATATTCATTTCTGGTTCTAAAACGCATTTTTTTTTTTTTTTTGCCAGGAATAAGGTAGGCACTAAAATAAGTGAATTGAATTAGATTAAAAGTTTGATATAAGAAATATGTGATAAAAGATAAATGAAACATTTACCATTTATTAAACTGTCCTTCAAGTAAGTAATTTATAATATTCCTTCTGCCCATCTCGATCCCGTAATTTTTTTTCTAATAGTTTTAAAAATATGTGATAAGGGATTGCTCTCTTTAAGCTTCACTTATTTATTCAAAAAATTATCAAACTACCATTGTATTCCAGGCATTGTATTGTGAATTCAGTGGGGGCATAAAGAAGACATTGTCTTTGTCTTTTGAGGACCTACATTCAAGCAAGAGAAACAAACAATAAACAATTTTAAAATAAACCTCATAGCTTTAGCTATAGTGTTCAAGGAAGCCCTATCATTTTTATTATTTAAAATTAATTATTAAATTACACTAAACTTACCAAATGAGTTCTTCAGTTTCTAAGGGATTGTATGCATTTTTTAAAGAGGAATGATTTTGAATGTATAAATTCTAAAATCATCTCATAAATATCTGTTCAATACTTTAGACAGAAAGTGAATTGTGTAGTTCATTTTGTTCAATCTTTTCTTTTTAAAAATGAGGAAACAGGGTTCCTCATTAGTTAAAAGACTTGGGAATTACATAGCCAGAACTGGGACTAAAAGCCAAGTGTCGTGTATTCTGGGCTAATGTTTATTCTGTGACACAGCAGAGTCTTTGTCTAAGGTCTTACGGAATTGGGGAGTTCTGAAAGGAAGCTGGCCTTTGCCTAATGAAAATCAAAGGAAAGAATGAGTGAAAATAATTTTCCATTGGCTTTTCCTTCTATTCCTTTAAGTGTCTTGGGAATTTTTTTTAGAACCCTTGTTTTTTTAGAACCCTTGTGCTTCTCCAGGTATATGGAGTTCCAAATAGAATGGTCTGGGATTTACTACATTGGAAATGATGTCTTAGAGAAAAAACTAGAGCCATCAAATTGCAGAAAAGAAAAAAGAAATAACTTTAAAGTCATATAATGCATTGCCCTCTTTTACGTCTTAAGAAAATCAATATGCAGAGAGAGAATGAATGATCCTCTACAAATTTAGGCTAACTCTAAGGACTTTTATGAGTGCCTTTATTGTGACAAACATAGTCCAATGTTTGATGTAAATAGATACTTAATGAATGTTGAAAAATGGATGGACTGTTAAATATTGGAATGATAAAAATTTCCTTAAGTTAAAATTTAAAAACAAAAAAGATCAAAGTTTTCGTGTATTATAATGTCTCAGAGTGGTTCTTACCTGAGGTACAAAGAATAAATGTAATAGTTCTTATAGAATTTTTTATATTATTCTTTGTTTCTTATTATTCTGTTTTCCTTTTGGGTTTATATAAACCTTGGTCAACCTAAGTTTTCATGGAACATATGTAGTATACATATATGTACAATGATTAATCTTAACCATTTCCTGATTTTCTGCAATGAATTCTATTCCTAAGCCACTGCTATGCTTATATTCTCTTGTCTGATAGAAACCTTTCCTACTATGGAATATTTAAATGTAGAGGAACAAATTTAAACCTTTTGTTGATTTAATATTCAACATGGAGATTAATGAAGTCATAAATTAGAATGGAATTTGGGCAAATAGCTGTTCCTATGTTCTAAATTTTCACTTATATAGACACATGTACACATATACACACACATGGCACATGTACTTTATGCAAATTTTACCTTATCTAGCTATTTTCAATCACATTTCTTTTCAAATGGTTTGGCTTAAGAAAATTGTTTTTAAGTGATGTCAGGGTACTGAAGCATGAAGGATATTTAAAGGAAGAGCAGAGTAAGAACACTGAAGACCAAAAAATAAAATAGTCATCCTTCTGGATAAAAAGTGCACAAAGATATTTGATAATTTTATGTATTGATGTCCTTAAATAAAACATTTTAGGACTGAATTTCCTGAGTAAGTTTGTAATACGTGGTATTTTGCTTCCATGTTGTTCCTGACCAAGTGGTTTCAAGGGTTCTTAGAAACCACTCTAGGGCACTCTCTTGCACCAGTTTTGCCTTAAAGTATATGAATACCGGAAGGGAAGGTATGAACAGAGCTTAAGTACAGTCAATAAAAGTTCAAAGATTTGATAATGGCACACAGAGATGTCTCTCAAGTGGCCTTTTTTTTTAATGAATGTTATTAAGAGCCAAAGCAGAGTCAAGGCGGTAATGATACAAGAGCATGGCATGAACACTACAGCCCACGAGAACATCATGCTACCTATAGTGCTACTGTAGCACCATTATGCTACATTGACAGTGAATGTTTGAGGGCTTCATGGCTTAGCTAACAGGCTTTAGTGGTAAAAATTCAGTGAACTTCAAAAATAGATAAATTGTGGTTAAGGTAAGGAGTGTGTGGTCACAAATCAAGGCAGATATGTTTAGGAAAAAAAAGAGGTTTACTCAGGTACTCTGGCCTTGTAAGCATGTGGTATGCTCCTGCCAAGCCTTGTTTTAAAATTAATCAGAGAAATATTTCTTTTGAATTTAAAGAAGATGCACCAGAAAAGCCAGTATATTCCAGTTATGTTGCTAGCCAAACTGGGGTGGCTTTCATGTGGCATTTTGTGGCTTTTGAAAATACAGTCAAGTAAGTGCCCATTTACAAATGTTGTTAAAAAGCTCAACCTATCACAGTTGAAAAATCTATTTAAAGGAAAAGAAACAACAAAAAAACCTGATGTTGAACAACCCACATACTGATTTAATATTTGTGACAGCTCTTAGAACCTGTTAATATTGCCACTTTATCTTAGCTTTCCTCGGAGTGGGTATATAATATTAGCTCTGTGTTGTGGTCTGATGATGAAAACTGTGATAAGTTTTGGGGTCTCTTAAACCTTAAAAGATAAACTTAATCTTTATTGTCTTTTAAAAAAAAAGTCTAAAGCAAGTGGGAAAAAGCCATATGGTACTCCAAACCACAAGGGAAATTATACTTCTTTATATGAAGCATTCCCACTAGAAAAAAGGGTAACCCTTCTGTTTATCATTATATTTTATGAGGTAACTTCAATGAAATCATGGAAGCATTATCACACGAACAGCAAAGGATAAAATCTCTTTTGCCAGGGTCCTCAAAGGATAGGAAATTTGGAATATGGCACAATTGGAACTTATTTTCCACACTGCAAATGAGGTTCAAGATGTGGTGTGGGTGAGTGACAGAAGGTTTCTTGCCATCAAAGAAGATGGTCAGCATTTTCAAAACTTTCATGTGGGGTATGAGGGTATATTTTATGGGCCCAATACAGGAACTAAAATGTACTTTTAATACAGTTTACGTTGATATTTTATGTGGGAAGAGTTTGTTGACTCAGATGTTCCAATGTGTGAAGGAAGTATCAGCAAACATGCACAGGGAACTCACTAAAAAAATTATATGTAGGGATGGTTTTTAGAGGAAAATTGATGAAGTCATAGCAAGGGTATTTTCCATCAGATGAAAACTACCAGTGCTGTCTATTCATTTCCTTTGGAAAATAGAAGATCAAAGAGAATATTTTAGTAGAGTGTTTCTTTTCAAATATAACAAAGATTTTTTTGCAGTAATAATGTCTCTTTCTCTTTTCCATATGCTCATTTATGCCCTCATCAAATATGTGCTATGTGACACACACTGCGCCATATTATAGTAACAGCAGTCAGCATTTACACAGCCTGTATTATGCCACTTAGCAAGATAAGTGCTCCATGCCAATCTATAGCCACAAGAAAACTGAGGGAAATGTTCATGTTTTACAGCTGAGGAACGTACAACTTAGTGAGGTTTTGGAAGTGATTTTAAGACTTATTATGGAAACAATATTTGAATTCAGGATATTGATTTCATAGCCCAAACCTTGATGACTTCCCTCCCCATACATAACTTATGTCTCAAGAGAGACAGAGATTATTATTCAGTCATCAAAGACATAGAACATTTATAGGTAATTCACAAGGAAATAAAAGGAAAGTGCTTTGAAATCCATAAAAAAAGGGACATGATAAAATCCGGCATGCCAGAGTCACTTTATTAATTATCATTATTTTTAAAAATAATAACTTGTATTAGGTAATTCACTATATCAATATATTACATGCACTAAAGCAAATAATTTATTTTCCACTTCCTTCTACAGCTGTACCGAAAGGCACAATGTGGTATGACTGACTCTTTGATTTGAGCAGAACCTGTATAAGTAGACCGCTTGAATGGCTACAGAGCATAAATATTTAATTTTCTCACTCTTAAGCAAATAAAGCTCTATGTACATAAAAATTAAATTTACCCAGCACCAAAACCAGTTTAAAATATGAAATAAAAATAAGTCCCTCGATTGAAATAATTATAAACTGACCAAAAAATGTTTTCATCTAATTACAACCATAAAAATGTTGCACAGGTGAAGTAGTGACTTCATCTAAGAAAGAACTAAGTATTTAGGATCAAAGTTACATTAATTATCACTTGTTGTGAGCAGGTTCCTTGAAAGTTCATACATTTTTACCTAGGAAAACTTTTTGTCTCTCTAAATCACCCTTTAACCAGACTCCAATAGCATTGTCTCCTCATCTTCAGTTTTTAAGTGACAATTCTCTATAGAAAACAATGTCCTGAATAAATTATTCGATTACCTTATAAAAACTCTTTATTCTTTAGAATTTGGAACCTAAATAAATTTTTTGAGAATTAGAGGAAAAAAAACCCTTTCTCTTTCCTAAAAAAAATTGTAAGCTGTTTCATCATTGCTCATGAGAATGCAGAGTTGTATGTTCATCTTGACAAATATATTGACAATTTCTTACAAAACTAAACATTCTCTTGCCATGTGATCCAGCAGTTGTACTCCTTGGTATTTATCTAAAAGTGTTGAAAAATTATGTCCACAAAAAAACTCCTGCACACAAATGTTTATAGCAGCTTTATTCATAATTACTAAAACCTGGAAGTGAACAAGATGTCCTTCAATAGGTGAATGGATAAACTGTGGTACATACACACAATAGAATATTATTCAATAATAAAAAGAAAGATATGAAGCCACAAAAAAACATGGAGCATATTTAAACGCATATTGCTAAGTGAAAGAAGACAACCTGACGGCTACATATTGTATGATCCCAATTATGTGACATGGTAGAAAAGGCAAAACTACGAACACAGCAAAAAGATCCGTGGCTGACTGAGGGTCTGGGGAAGGGAGGTGATGATAAATAAGTAAAACACAGAGGACTTTTCAGGTATTAAAGCTATTCTGTGTGGTACTTTAACAGCAGATACATGTTATTATACATTTGTCACAACCCATAGAATGTATAACAGAAAGAGTGAACCTTGAGGTAAACTATGGATTTTAGTTAATGACATATCAATATTGGCTCATCAATTTTAATAAATGTAGCACACCAACATAAGATGTTAATGATAGGAGAAACAGGAGGTGGGGAAGAGGAAAATATGGGAACTCTATACTTTTTGCTCAAGCTTTCTGGAAACCTGAAACTGTTCAAGAAAATAAAGTCTGCTAAAAAATTGTAATGGAAGAAACAAAGATTTGATCTCAAAAAATATACAGTTAATAATTTGAACATGGGTCAGATCAGTTATATAAGATATGATTCAATAGAAGTCTGCTGTGAATAAAATCTGTTAAAATTAAGAAACTTCCCACAAGGCTAAGGAAAAAAAAAAAACAGGAAAATGCATGTTCCCTTTCCTGTTTCTGTATGGTTAAGCAAAAGTAAAGTTTAGTGTGCATTACTTAGGATTGAAATAAACATTCAAAGGGGATATTTTGTCTTTTAATTGTGGTATCTATTCAAAATATAATTTCTTACTTTAGTTATTTGATTTATAGCACTAAAATTTTGAGTATTTTTTGAAAGTGGAATTGTTCACAATATTTTTTAATAGATTGAAGTAAAATTTGGTAGTGGTATTAACTGGAACTTATATTTTGGTAAAGGTAAAAACATACAATGAAAAATAAAGCCTAATAATTACTGAACATTATCCATGTTCCAGATATTGTGAATATCTCATTTAGTTGGGTTAAGTACCTATTGTGTTGTGTTACTACATCTTTCTTTTCAAAGATGGGGAAAAAAAGCTTAGAGAAGTTAAGTAGTAACTTGTTCAGTGTCACAAGGTTCATAATTGATGCAGTTGGAAAGTCAACCCAGGGAATTTGACACAGTCCCTATTCTTAAAAATAATTTCCAGCGTTGCTATAGAAATACTGCAGAAGTAAAAATGTTATTATCATTTAGCAATGCAAGCATTCATTTCTATTGCACAAATGATATAAAAATCTAAATTCAAAAATCACCTCTGTATCACAAAAATATCACTAAGAACATATGACATAGAGAACAAACGTATGGATACCAAGGGTGAAAGCAGGGGTGAATTAGGAGATTGGGATTGCCATATATACACTATTGATACTGTGTATAAAATAAATAACTAATGAAAACCTACTGTATAGCACAGGGAACTCTACTCAATGCTCTGTGGTGACCTAAATGAGACGGAAATCCAAAAAAGAGGGGATATATGTATACGTATAGCTGATTCACTTTGCTGTACAGTATAAATTAACACAATATTGTAAAGCAACTATACTCCAATTTAAAAAACAAACAAAAAAAAATATGAACTGTATAGAAATACATATATACCAAAACCTAGCTTCTAAAAATGTAACTTTTAGGTAAGTCATAGAGCAAAAGTCTCATGGTTGATTTGCCAGTATGCATGGGCTAATATGATCATTCAGTAAATAAAAAAATACATTCAGTATGTAATGTTAACTGCAAATATGCCTAATAAGTGGTAATTAAACACATTTAACTAATTAAAACACATTTTAAGTGATTCAGAATTTGAGTTATAAAGTAATATAGTCTGATAATGCCAAGTATCACACTTATATGATGATTATATGTGTGTGCAAAATCTAGTTAACAAGCCACATTGATCAATTATAGGACAATATATGTCTGCCTGTAACTCATGGAATTTCCATATTCAGACTATTAATTTAATGCAGTTATTTTTAGCAGTTGTAAATTACTTTGTTATTTAGACATGTGTTAACTTCATTATGTGATTTAGATAATTTAAGGCTCTGAAAAATTTTTAATGAGAACACTATAACTACATACTCTAACATGAGGCAGTTTCTTTTTAAAATATTTGTACACACTGCTGTATTTAAAATAGATAACCCACAAGGACCTAGTGTATAGCGGCAGGGAACTCTGCTCAGTATTCTGTGATAACTTAAATGGGAAAAGAATTTGAAAAAGAATAGATACATGTATATGTATAACTAAATCACTTTGCTATACACCTGAAACTAACAACACTGTTAATCAACTATACTCCAATATAAAATAAAAATTATAAATAAATAAATGGAAATTGAAAAAAATATAAATAAAATATTTGATCCTTAAAATTTTGTTTTTGGTAAGAGAGACAGTTCCACTCTTAACTCCCAGTAACTTCCATTTCCAATCATGATCATTCATAATGATTCCCAGGTGTAATAGCTTTAGCTGTATTCCTCAGGCCCTCACCTACCTGCATTTCTTTAAGGAAATCTAAACTCCTAAATTAGGTCTCCCTTTGATGGCATAAAAAAATTGAACTTTGTGTATTCTATAATGGAGAATTTGAAAGAAATCCTTGTGACACGTTAGAGAGTTTTGTATATTAATATTTCCTTAAGAATATCACAGGGTAAAACATTTTAATGTTCTATGTTTATGTGTACGTCAAATATGTGTTTCATTTAAATAAACAAAAAATCCAGTGTCTATGCTACCATGTACTTTGTAGTGATAAGTCTACCTTTTATCATAATCTATTCACAAACTTTCTTCTTCTTTAACATTTCAGGTATTAATGTCTCCCCACTAATGGTAACACTGGTAAATTACTATGACTACTTTTATTTATTATTTTATTATTATTATTTTTTTGCAGTACGCGGGCCTCTCACTGTTGTGGCCTCTACCGTTGTGGAGCACAGGCTCCGGACGCGCAGGCCCAGCAGCCATGGCTCACGGGCCTAGCCAATCCGCGGCATGTGGGATCTTCCCGAACCGGGGCACGAACCCATGTCCCCTGCACCGGCAGGCGGACTCTCAACCACTGCGCCACCAGGGAAGCCCCCAACTTTTTTTTGATTTCCACTTGCATGGAATATCTTTTTCCATCCCCTCACTTTCAGTCTGTATGTGTCTCTAGGTGTGAATTGAGTCTCTTTTAGACAGCATATATACAGGTCCCATATTTGTATCCATTCAGCCAGTCTTTGTCTGTTGGTTGGAGCATTTAGTCCATTTACATTTAAGGTAATTATTGATATGTATGTTTCTATTACCATTTATTAATTATTTGGGGTTTGTTATTGTAAGTTTTTTCCTTCTCTTGTGTTTCCTGCCAGAGAAGTTCCTTAGCATTTGTTGTAAAGCTGGTTTGGTGGTGCTGAATCCTCTTAGCTGTTGCTTGTGTGTAAAGGTTTTAATTTCTCTGTCGAACCTGAATGAGATCCTTGCTGGGTAGAGTAATCTTGGTTGTACGTTTTTCCCTTTCATCACTTTAAATATGTCCTACTACTCCCTTATGGCTTGCAGAGTTTCTGCTGAACTATCAGCTGTTTTTTGGTTTTCCCTTGTTGCTTTTAATATTTTTTCTTTGTCTTTAATTTTTGATAGTTTGATTAATATGTGTCTTGGCATGTTTCTCCTTGGATTTATCCTGTATGGGACTCTCTGAGTTTCCTGGACTTGACTGACTATTTCCTTTCCCATATTAGGGAAGTTTTCATCTGTAATCTCTTCAAATATTTTCTCAGTCCCATTCTTTTTCTCTTCTTTTTCTGGGACCCCTATAATTCGAATGTTGGTGTGTTTAATGTTTTCACAGAGGTCTTTGAGACTTTCCTCATGTCTTTTAATTCTTTTTTCTTTATTCTGCTCTGTGGTAATTATTTCCACTATTTTATCTTCCAGGTCAGTTATCCATTCTTCTGCCTCAGTTATTCTGCTACTGATTCCTTCTAGAGAATTTTTAATTTCATTGATTGTGTTGTTAATCATTGTTGGTTTGCTCTTTAGTTCTTCTAGTTCCTTGTTGAACATTTCTTGTATTTTCTCCATTCTATTTCCAAGATTTTGGATCATCTTTACTATCGTTACTGTGAATTCTTTTTCAGGTAGACTGCCTATTTCCTCTTCATTTGTTTGGTCTCGTGGATTTTTACCTTGCTCCATCATCTGCTGTGTGTTTCTCTGTCTTCTCATTTTGCTTAACTTACTGTGTTTGTGGTCTCCTTTCTTCAGGCTGCAGGTTTGTAGTTCCTGCTGTTTTTGTTGTTCACCCCCAGTGGCTAAGGTTGTTTCACTGGGTCGTGTTAGCTTCCTGGCAGAGGGGACTAGTGCCTGTGTTCTGGTGGATGAGGCTGTATCTTGTCTTTCTGTTGGGCAGGTCCGCATCCGGTGGTATGCTTTGGGGTGTCTGTGACCTTCTTATGATTTTAGGCAGCCTCTCTGCCAATGGGTGGAGTTGTATTCCTGTCTTTCTAGTTGTTTGGCATAGGGTGTCCAGCACTGTAACTTGCTGGTCGTTGAGTGGAAAGAAAAAAATAAAATAAAGTTATTAGAATTAAAAATATTTATTAAAAATTTTAAAAATTAAGAAAAAAAGAGCAGAGAGCAACAAAACCAAGTGTACAAATGTTAACAAGCAGTAAAAACTGTCCAAAAAAAGAAGAAAAAAGATGGACAGACAGAACCCTAGGACAAATGTAAAAGCAAAGCTCTACAGACAAAATCACACACAGAAGCATACACATACACAAAAAATGAGAAAAAGAAAAAAAATATATATATATTGTTGCTTCCAAAATCCACCACCTTAATATTGGTATGATTCGTTGTCTATTTATGTATTCCACAGATGCAGGGTACATCAAGTTGATTGTGGAGATTTAATCCACTGCTTCTGAGGCTGCTGGGAGAAATTCCCCTTTCTCTGTTCGCTCAGCTCCTGGGGTTCAGCTTTGGATCTGGCCCCACCTCTGCCTTTAGGTCACCTGAGGGCATCTTTTCTTTGCTCAGACAGAGTGGTTAAAGTAACAGCTGTTTAGGGGGCTCTGGCTCACTCAGGCCAGAGAGAGGGAGGGGTACGGAATGCGGGGCGAGCCTGCAGCGGCAGCGGCAGAGGCCGGCATGACGTTGCACAAGCCTGAGGCATGACGTGTGTTCTTCCGGGCAAGTTGTCCCTGGATCATGGGACCCTGGCGATGGCGGGCTGCACAGGCTTCCGGGTGGGGATGTGTGGATAGTGATCTGTGCTTGCACACAGGCTTCTTGCTAGCTACAACAGCAGCCTTAGTGTCTCATGCCCATCTCCAGTGTCTCTGATGATAGCCGCGGCTCGTGCCCACGTCTGGAGCTCATTTAGGCGGTGCTCTGAATCCCCTCTCCTCGCGCACCCCGAAACAATGGTCTCTTACTTCTTCGGCAGGTCCAGACATTTTCCTGGACACCTTCCCGGCTAGCTGTGGCACAGTAGCCCCCTTCAGGCTGTTTTCACTCAGCCAACCCCATTCTCTCCCTGCAATCTGACCTCTGAAGCCAGAGCCTCACCTCTCAGCCCCCGCCCGCCCCGGTGGGTGAGCAGACAAGCCTCTCAGGCTGGTGAGTGCTGGTCGGCACCAATCCTTTGTGCGGGAATCTCTCTGCTTTGTGCTCTGCATTGCTGTTGCTGCGCTCTCCTCCATGGCTCCAAAGCTTCCTCCCCGCCACGCCCTGTCTCCGAAGGGGCTTCCGACTGTGTGGAAACTTTTCCTCCTTCACAGCTCACTCCCAGAGGTGCAGGTCCCATTCACATTCTTTTGCCTCTGTTTTTTCTTTTTTCTTTTGCCCTACCCAGGTACGTGGGGGAGTTTCTTGCCTTTGGGGAAGTCTGAGGTCTTCTGCCAGTGTTCAGTAGGTGTTCTGTACGATTTGTTCCACATGTAGTTGTATTTCTGATGTGGGGAGGAAGGTGATCTCCACGTCTTACTCCTCCACCATCTTGAATGTCTCTGATAGATATTTATACTTTTTCCAAAGTCTTCCAGACAATGTCATAAATATATCTTTGTTATATTTATTTTTAAAATAATCTTAGCATAAAATTTTGTTTCCCAAACATTATATTTGAGTTGTTGCCTTTTTAGCTTCTTGGAAATATTAACACAACAGCAGCAAAAAAAATTATCACAAATTTGCATGATTAGATATATTGAATCAGACAGTTTGAGATAGATAACTACAGAGAAAGAGAGAGAGTGAGAGGAAAAAAAATGCTTTGTTGGCTCAGCTATATATAGATGACAGCAGACAAGTTTTCAAATCTAGCTCAATTAGTTGCTGGCTGGTTCCATTTGAACAAATTTCTCTACGTTTTAGTTGCTTCATCTGTGAAACAGGGAAAATAATAATTCTGCATAGCTTGCACTGTATAGGTTTTAAGTATGCTAATGGATATTAAGTACCTGATACAGTGTTTGGAACAGAAGAAATGTAATAATTGTACATAAATTACCTCATTAACTCCACAATATGAATTCTTATTCTAGTTTTATACCCGTTATGGGTTCTGACTGGGCCTCAGATGGGACTCAGGGTCTCGTTTTATGATGCCACTGGGTACCAATTCACCTTAACTGATTTTCCATAGGTATGGAGGCCTGTAAAGAGGAGGAGGATAAAATGAGGTGTAATGGGAGAGAACAGGGACAAATAGTCCTACAGAGGGCTCCAGTGGGAACCCCACTAAAGTCATTTTTTATTTGCAGTGATATAAAATCATGAGAAGACTAGAGGCCAACAAATATCTTCATAAGCACAGTTGAGACATTCCTTTGGTCTCCAAAAAACTGGGGAAGACTGAAAAGGAGCTAGATGTTCTGCAGTCCATGAGCATGAGCAATTATCCAGAAAATAATTGCTACGGAAATACAGTTACACACAGATAAGAAACAGCACCTCCAAGTAGGAAAATAATTTATCCAAGTATATACACCTAATAAGGGAAGATTTTCAATCTCAGGTCTTTCTGTGTGCAAAGTCTATGCTCCTAAACATGAAATTAGCCACAAAACACCTTGCCTCATTGTTCAAATACATATATATGTGTGAGTATTGTTCAGTAACATATTTCTGCAAGTGAATACTGGCTTCTTCTTGAGGATTTTGCTCTTACGTGATGCTTAAATAAAACATGGAAGCAATGTAGGATTATCATTCCCAAGATATTTTATCGGGGATTATTTCAGCATCTCAATCCCTTCTACATATAATTGCCCTCATCCTCACAGCTTCATAGAGTCAAAATTTTCATTGTGAACCTCCAGAGTCACCTGAGAGACATCTCCCTAGAGTTTTTGGATTTGTCTTTCATTCTCTGAAGAAGAAACTAACAAAAAATCCTCATATAACATAAGTAAGGATGAGATTATTTGGGAGCTTCCATCAAAGCAACTTCAGGCACAAACTAGTCAATCAAATTTAAGGCAGGAGCACTGGATACTGGTAACAGAGAGATGAGATTCTGTGAAATTTGGGGGCTTGAAGGGATACAGTATAATTTAAAGCCAATTATGGATATTTTATATCCTACTCTGGGTAATAGCATAATTTTACATATAAAATAATGTTTAAGATGATTTGGAATCAAGCTTACTTTATTTTATTTAAGATACATCTAGAGCTTTGAAAAAGAGTTAAGCTGTCTTTCTCAATATAGTAAATTGCCATCATTTATTTATTAATTTTTATTTCATTTGGTAATCACTGATGAGGTTTCTCAAAGTACATATTTCTTCAATAACTGGTCTTGATAGTAGGATATTGATTTTTGCATAGCTTTAAAATTTGCAATTATGGGAGCCTACTAATAAAAATACTCTAAAAATATAAGATTCTGAATGTGGGAAATTGTGCTTTGTGTTTTCCATTTAAAGTCAAAAGGCGAGAAAGGGCATAGAGTTTTTAAACAAATGACCTTTATCATAATGTGTCTTCTAAACTGAATTTCAAATAGAACATGCTGGTTGAAAGGCAAAGAGATGACTGTCATTGAAACACAGGATTCATCAAGTTATAATGTCAACTTAGTAAAGAAAATGCTTTCCTACATTCTTGTCAATTGACAGGCTGTCATCACATATTAAAATCTGACAAGGCATTGATGAATTAGGTTGTTTTTAATATGTCCAAAGCAACTAACCTTCAAAAAAGCAGAGGGTATTGCTCATCAGTTAAATATACCATTTTTTGACTTTATAATTATTTTAAAGAAAAATAAAGTATTTAGATGAACTTGTAGAATTCTAAGTAGATGTAGAACATAATTATACATTATTAAATTGTTTTAAAGAGCTTATATACTAATAACTGAAATTGAACATATATCACATATATCAAAGAATATATATATATTGATGATAGAGGAGGAATATAAAGCTTAATTTAAAAACAATAATTCTATTCTTTATAAATCATTTCTATAAGCTACAAAGTACAAAATGTTTGGCTATTTAAAAAGTCAGTAATTTGTTTAGCTGATACGAAAGAAAATATGATGAAAGAAATTCAAGAGTAGACAAATAAAATTTCCAGTGTACTGGAAATTTCTTTCAACATTTTGATGCTAGATTTTTTGATACCTGGCACTTATGTCCATTTTCTTAATTTACTCCCTTAAGATGGTAAAACATATCTTCCAGTAGCCTTTTAAGAATGTATTCATACATAATAAATTGTTGATAGCTTGATGTTTAAAAATGCCCGTTTCATCCTTACACTTGGTGAAGTGTAAATCTAAGTAGAAATCATTTTGCCTCAGAATTCTGAAGGCATAGCTCTGTTGTCTACTAGCTTTCACTTTTGCTGATGACTGATGCCTTTCTGATTTTTGACATACTGTTTATGGCCTTTTATTTTTCCTCAAATAAAGGATTTGATGATTCTCATCTTTATATTTCTTGATCTGAGTTTTCATGAAGAATGCATTGGTGTGGATCTAGTGTTTATATTCCTGTGTGTGTGTGAGTACATGTGTAGATCTTTTTAATGTGGAGAATTATGTTCTCTAGTTGTTGGAATTTTTTTTCTATCTTTGATAATTTCCTTCCCTCCATATTTTTGAGCTCTTATTAATTAATTCTAATATTTATATATCAAAACTGCTAAATGACAGTCTTTTTTCTAATATTTTTAAAAATCAGGTGTATAGTGATATAATTTGCATACAGTAAAATTCACCCTTTTTAGCTGCACAAATCTATGAATTTTAACAAATATATAAAGTTGTGAAATCACCACTACAATCAGAATACAGGATAATACTATCACCTCCAAAAGTTCCTTCATACTGCTTTGCAGACAGTTGTCTCTTCCCACCCAAGACCCTGGCAACCATTAATCTATTTTCTGTCTCTATAGACATACCTACTTCGGACATTTTATATCAGTGGAATCATACAATACATGACCTTTAATGTTAGCTTCTCTTAAATAGAATAATGCTTTTTAAATTATTCAGTATTATTACATGTTTCAGTAGTTCATGTCTGTGTTTCCTCAGTAGAATTTATTTGCATAGATATACAGCAATGTTTTATTCATTCACCAGTTGATGGCCATTTTGACCATTTCCAGTTTGGGGAAATTAAGAACAAAGCTGCTATAAACTTTCTTTAACAGGCTTTCTGTGGACATATGATTTCATTGCATCTTCTGCAGCAGTGTCTGAGAGTTCTCCTTGCTTACTACACATATTTGTCAGCATTCAGTACTTTCAATCTTTTCTTACTCTTTCTTTTATTTCAGTTTGGTTTTATGTTTAGCCATTCTAGTGGGTCTGTAGTGGTTTCACATTGTGGTTTTAATTTTCATTTATCTGATGATTAAAGATGTTAAGCATCCTTCCATTCCTTCTGTGTGCTTATTTGCTATTCTTATATCTTCTTTGATCTGTCTGTTCAAAGCTTTTGCCCCTTTGAAAATTACATTGTTTGTTTTCTTAATAATGAGTTTTGAGGTTTCTTTATATATTGTTGAAGTGAGGCTTTAACCCTATATGGATTTTGCAAAATTTTTTCTAGTCTAAGGATTGTATCCAGACTTTCTAATAATGCTTCTTAAAGAGAAGTTTTTACATTTTGATCATACCCAATTTAAAAAATGTTATAGTTTATTTCCTATCTAACAAATAATTGCCTATTCCAAGATGATAAACATATTCTCCTGTATTTCTTCCAGAATTTTAGGTTTTACATTTAGGTCTATAATCCATTTCAAATTAATTGTTGATATTTTTAATGTGCAAGTTTTATATCATTGATTTTTCACTATTGCCATTATGTTCTTAGTTTCATTGATTTCCTTCTAAATATCGCTTTATCTGTGCCCTGCTGTGATATTGTGATTTATAAGAAGAAATATATATATTTCCTCTTCATTCCCATTTATAGGACAAAGTTCCTAAAACCCTTGGAATTTCTTAAGTGATAAAAGCAACAAAGGTGTCTTTTGTTTGTTAATGAGGTGACTTTTGGATTCCACCTAAGGATGGGGGCTGGTTGCCAGGGGATTACAAGGGAGGAACTTTAAATCCTACTCTCCTGACCTCCACGGAGGGGAGGGGGGCTGAAGGTTGAATCAATCACCAGTGGTCAATGATTTAACCAATCATTCTTTTGTAATGAAGCTTCCATAAAACCCAAAAAAGGACAGGATTCTGAGAGCTCCCAGTTGGTGAATTGACTGAAGAAAGTGGTACTCTGAGAGAGCATGGAAGTTCTGTGCCCTTTACTCACACCTTGCCCTATCCATTTCTTCTATATGGCTATTCCTGAATTACAGTTGACTCTTAAACAGCTCAAGGGGTTAGGGGCACTGACCCTCCATGCAGCCGAAAATCTGATTATAACTTTAAAGTCTATATCGGTTTTGTAGGATGGAGCCCTTAACTGGTGGGATCTGATGCTATCTTCAGGTAGGTAGTGTCAGAATTGAGATGAATTCTCAGACAGCCTGCTGGTATCCAAGAACTGCTTGTTGGTGTGAGGAAACCTCCACATCCATCCCCTAACCTCCCCATACCCACACAGGTTAGAATTGGGTCCCAGAACCATAAGACCTGCATACTTTATATGTTGTTTTTATTTTTACTCAATTCAAAATATTTTTTAAACTAACTTTGATTTTCTCTTTGGTTTATGAGTTATTTAGAAGTATGTTGTTTAGTTTCCAAATGTTGGGACATTTTAAGATATCTTCCTGTTACTGATTTACAGAATTTAGTGATGATGAGAGAAAATAAATTGTATAATTTCAATTATTTTAACTTTGTTGGATTTATTTTTATGGCACAGATATGGTCTATCTGATAAATTGTTCATTTTAGTGTCCTTGGATTGACTTATATTCTGCTTTTCTTGGGTAAGGTGTTCCATAAATATCAATGCCAAGTTGATGATGTTTCAGTCTTACATAGCCTTATTATTTTCTGTTTGTTTATTCTAGTGATTTTTCAGCGAGGCATGTTGAAATCTCCAAATATAATTGTAGATTTGCCTATTTCTCCTTTCAGGCTACCAGTATTCACTGCATGAATTTTGAAGCTCTTGTTAAGAATATACACATTTAAGATCATCATGCCTTCTTGGTGAATTGATCCCATTATCATAATGCAATGTCCCTCTCTATTCCTTATAGTATTGATTGTTCTGAATTCTCAATATGATCATTCCAAGGGTATTATTTAACAAATATATTGTATACTTTATGAGTCTTACTGTATAAATTAAGTACCTGAAAATACTGTCTAATCCTCTAGTTGTTCACCATCAACTCTGATGTAAGCCAGGTTCCAAAATGGATTATAGTAGTAATATACTGTCAGTGGACAGCTAGTGCTGTATAATTTATTCTGCCTAGAGAAATCAGAGAAGGTAGCACAAATAGATGATATCTGAGTTAGACTAAGTAAGGGAGCTATTGCATTCCAGACAAAGGAAGGTAGCTGTAAATGGAGAGCTATTCAGAGGATCAATACAACATTTACCTAGGGTCCATGGTGGAATGGCATAAAATCATGAAGTAAGCCTGAAAAGTAGTAAGCTATTTACTTCTATCTTCTTCCTGTCTGACTACTTGGACATTAGTAAAAATGATTAAGTTTTCCTTTTTTACTCTGTAAAATAGGAATAATAAAAGCTATTTCTCAAAATATATGTAAAGTTTAAAGAATAATTAAGTATATATATAACATCTTGCACAGTGCCTGGCAGTTAAAAAGTATACTATCTTTATACTATGTTTTTATGTTTATTGTTATCATTATTGTTGTAATTATTTAGGTCTCCAAAAATTTAGGATCTTCCTTGCAAGAGTTTTTCAACATAGAGCCTCATTTTATTATTCCAATTTTTTAACAGAAGTAAAAAATAAAAACAAAGATTTTCTTAACATATTCCAAATGCATAGTAACTAACCCTCATAGAGCATGTATTATGGGATAGCTGCTGTTCTAAGTGCTGAAAGGTGGCAGAATATGCCACCTCAATATATGTCACTTTGGCATAAAAATTATTTTGAACCAAAGGCACTTAATAAAATAGCAGATGCAGGAAGGGCACTCTTAATCTCCCTTTTTCTTCCTGAAAGCAGGAGATTAAAAACTCCCATGTAGGGCTTCCCTGGTGACGCAGTGGTTGAGAGTCTGCCTGCCGATGAAGGGGACACGGGTTCGTGCCCCGGTCCGGGAAGATCCCACATACAGCGGAGCGGCTGGGCCCGTGAGCCATGGCCGCTGAGCCTGCACATCCGGAGCCTATGCTCCGCAACGGGAGAGACCACAACAGTGAGAGGCCCGTGTATCGCAAAAAAAAAAAAAAACAAACTCCCATGTAAAAGATGCCCTGTCTATACCAGGAGAAAAGAAACATTCTTTGATAGGAAGTCAAAGCCAAGAGAATTCTATACAAACAGACCTTGTTAAAGTAATTCTTATCTTCCTTTAGCCTCCCTGTATTTTAGTCACTTTTCCACAATTGCCTCTCTTTGGCCAATCTAGTATAAAAGCATTTAGGTTTTGCCACTTGTTTGGGTCTTTATTTCCTTATGACGGCTCTTATGTCACCTAAAACATATAAATGTGAATGCTTTTCTTCTGTTAATCTGTCTTCTGTAAATGTAATTCTCAGGTCCATCTGAAAAGCCTTAAGAGGTTAGAGGTAAATGTTACCTTCCCAACAGTGCTTTACAAATTTTGTTCATTTAATCTGATACTATGGAGGTAGGTACTATGGTTATCATCATGATCACTATTTTTCTCAGGATGAGAGACTCAAGAATTTTAAAGAACTGTCTCAGTTACATAGGAAGTAAAAGGGCTTGGTTTTGAACCTAGGAAGATTAGGTCCAGAATCTGTGCAGTAAACATTCTGTTATATTGCCAAGCCCAAGAGTTTTGAGGGGAAAGAGGAAAGTGGAGACATTCAATAAAACTCTTAAATCAGTTGGCAAAATGATTCAACATGATGGCTTAACTCTTATCCAAAGACATTATCTTTGGCTCCTCTTTTCCAAACTTAAGTTCCAATGAAAAGATGTTTAGAGTGCTCTCTCTCTCTCTTTTTAACACTCATATATATTTTTCCTTTGGAATCAGGTATTCTCCTGGTAACAAATTCATTTTAAGGTGAAGTAGGTGAGACATAATAATCAAATTCTCTAGAGAGGGTCTATGGTTTGGGTATGAATATAGTCGACATTATTTCTGTGCTTTGTTATGTTACAGGATTACCTCAGTCTCCAGGGAATGAACAAACCATCCATCCTCTAAATGGTATTTCAACGTGTGTTTTGTGTGTCTACTTTAAAACCCTAAAGCACAAACTGCTACAAAAGGAGGATTTTTGTCTATTAAATAGCATTAACATGAAATCTCTTTGGACTTGTTTAATAATAACCACTTAGTAAAGTTGAAATGTGAAAATACAATTCAAGATTATTCCAAAATCATTTTTCCTTTTGCCAAAAAACACTAATATGAAATAGAAAAGGGGTGGTTTACATCACCAAAGTCCAAATTCTATGTAGTAATTTTATCATGTGTCATCAGCAAGTATCATTATCAAAAGGAAACCTACTTCAAATTACTGTCAGATTTAATTGGATATCCTACAAAATAATCTTTAGTAAATTTATAAAGATCATTATGAATCATGAGTTATTCTCTGAATATTAAGTAGAATGTTGTTAAATCCTTTTAAAATTTAAATCTGAAGTGTAACTGTTCCTTCATAATCCATCAAGATATGAAATCTACCTAAATGAAATCATCCTCTTTCTGTGCTGTTTATTTCAATCCAAGCAAAGTCAGTCTCCAAGAAAAAAGAAAAGTTGAAAATTCAATTAAAGGACAAGTTCTAGGTGATTAAATGGTGAGGCATTTTGAATCAGAGACTCTTCTACTGCAGAATGCCTTTCGCAGGCTCAGTTACTTTTTTGAATCCTGTTGTAATTTTAAATTATTTTAACAAAGGACAAAGGCATAGGAACTGGCCCTCCTTTTGTTTTTATGACCTCAAATAACAGTGTAGAATACTTAAAAGGAAAATTGTTGGAGTTTTTCAAGAAAGCTTTTCCAAAATACTGACTGAAATATGCTTGAGGATCTGGAATAATGATCATTGCTTACTAACCTATAAGAGGGGAGTAGTCTGTACAGATATTTCTAGCACAGTTTATTATTTTCACTGCAATATCTGTTCTTTGACAAAGGTGAATATTTCATGGCAATGATGTTTGTTTGTTTGTTTTTCTTAGGAAATAACCAACATAACAGGCTATGATATAATGATATTCAATACAACCTTATTTTTAAATGTTAGGCAGACTATAAAGAGGCAATAGAAATAGTCTTTTGAAAGAGACAATGAATTCTTTGTCATATACTTCAAATAATTATTTGAAGTTAATACTTCAATTGATTGTTCTTATTTGATTCTCTCAAACTTCTTTCCATTTATCTCTACATTTTGTCACTAATTTCCAAGTTTTATTTTTTTTCTCATTTACTTCTTATGTACCTGGTCAACATCAAACAAGAATTTTCTTTAAACATGAATTTCGATGGACTTTAGACCTAGTTGAAAAACTTTTTATAACAAAAGTGAGACTAAGTCAAAATCCCTGAATAGATACTCTTCATTATTTCTGAAAAATTCCTTTCAACGTATGTTTTCAATGATCAAAGTAGTGCAATTTAGTGGAATCAGCAGTTCACAGATTTTTAAATTAAACTCTTCTTTTGTTACAATCTAATTTTTTGACTTAGTTTTTTTGTTTTTGTTTTTTTTATTTATTCATTTATTTATTTTTGCGGTACGCGGGCCTCTCACTGTTGTGGCCTCTACCGTTGCGGAGCACAGGCTCCAGATGTGCAGGCCCAGCGGCCATGGCTCACGGGCCCAGCTTCTCTGAGGCATGTGGGATCTTCCCAGACCGGGACACGAACCTGTGTCCCCTGCATCGGCAGGTGGACTCTCAACCACTGCGCCACCAGGGAAGCCCTTGACTTAGTTTTTAAATGAGAATTAGAATAAAAAGTATAAATGACCCAATGAAATCTTAAATATGGTGCCAAATATTAGGCAGTTAAAACTAGTGTCTTAGTATGTATTGTCCCAATTTTAATTTAACTGTTTCTTTAATTACAAAATGATAGGAATTCTTTATATATTTGGTATACTAATTTTTTTCTTATAATATATAATCCAGATATCATTGCTTGTTCTTTGGCTTATTTTTTCACTCTTTAATCTATCTGAGGATGAATATAATTTATTAATTTTTATGTTGTCTAATTTATCAACATTTTCTTTTATGGGCAATACTTTTTGTTCTTTTATTAAAAGATTTTCCTTAAATCAAGGTGATTAAAATATTTTCCTGGTATTTTATAAAGCTTTATTGTTTTGCCTTTCACTTTAGGCTTGTAATATTTCTAAATTTAATTTTGAGATTTAAGGGTCTAGTTTTACTTTTTTATACTGATAGCCTCTTATGCCAGTGACAATTTTCAATTTTTAATATATTTTTTAAATATCTACCTTCTTTCTCCCACCACCCAGTAAATATCCATGGATGTTAATTTCTTATATATTCTTCTGTGTATAATTTTAATGCACATAGAGGCAAATAGAAATATAGATTCTTTCCTTCAGCTACTTTTACATAAAATGTAGCATACCATATCTACACTGTTCTTCAACTTATTTTTCTTAACAAATAATATATCTCAGAGGTCTTTCATATTAGTAGAAAATAATGTTTTTATTATTTTCATGACTACATATTATTCCCCTATATCAGCAGGTTTATTTTTAATCTCTCCACTAATATCCCATTCTCTTAATTACTGTAATTTTAAAACAAATCTTGGTATATGAAAGAACAAGGACCTTTTATTATTTAGTTAGCTGTTTAATACCTACTTTAAAGAAGTATATTTGTTTTTAATTTATCCATTTTATTTATTTTTTAAATTTCATTAATTTAGGCTGTTAGGTTCTTATTTCTTTCCATCTACATTTGTTTATTTTGTGCTTGCTTTCAAATATTTTAAGGTGGTCAGTTTGCTGGTTACTTTTCAGCTCATGCTCTTCCAATGTTAATTTTAAAGCTATAGCTTTTCTTCTAGACACAATTTTAGATGCAACCCACAGATATGATATGTAGTATTTTCATTAAAATTCCTTTATGCATTCTTCTTTGACCCATGGATTATTTAGATATATATACTTGCAAATATATAGTGATGTTCAGTTATATTTTATTGTATATTTCTAACTTGATTGCATTGTGGTTTGTAAACATGTGTACACTTTCAAAATCCTTTGAAATTTGTTGAAACTTACTTTATAGCCTAGCAAATCATCAGATTTTTTACGTGTTTTGCGTTTGCTTAGAAAAAAATGGTATTCTGCAGTTGTTGTGGATAGGATTCTAACTATGTTCCTTAGCTCTTGTTTTCATCAAATTAATCAGACCTTCTAGATCTTTCCTAAAATTTCTTTTCTGCTAGTATGAAGTTTTTGTCATCTGTTACTGAGCAAGATTACCACTTGATTTTGGATTTGGCTATATCTTCTTACATTCCTCTAAGTTTTTGGTCATTAGAGGCTATGTTATGGGATGCATACAAATTTAAATTTGGTATATCTTTCTGGAAAGTTAAACATTTCATCATTCTACCATGTTTCTCCTTATCTCTACTTTTTAAAAAATTTAACTTCTAAATGGTCTTTAAAATGTCTACAAAAAGATATATCCTCTATCCATCTTTTAACTTTGTCCATATTTTCCATATTTTGATGCTTAAACCTTCTGTGCCCTTTGTTTTAGATATGCCTTTTTTAAACAGCATTCAATTGGATTTGGCTTTTAGCAGAGTCTACAACCCTCTTCCTTCATAGCAAAGTGTTTAGGCTGCTAATTACTGCTATATTTGGATTTAAGTCCACCATCTTATTTTCTATTGGTCCCTCTCTTGGACATATTTTTTGCTATTTTTTTAACCTTTCATTGAATTAGTGTACTAATTTTTATTAATGTAATTTTCCTGATATCTATCTGTTGACCTAAATACAAAGCAAATATTTTGAGAGGATACAAAATTGTAAATAGAACTTAACCAGGGGAATAGAACTGCACTGAAAGGTAAAAAGGAGCTTCAAAATTTGATGTTTACCTTGTTTGGTTTGATTTTTTTTTACACTGGGCATATATTTTTATACTGACTTTTGGAAACCAGATCTGCAGACTACAGTAATTCCGCTAAAAGATAATTCGAAAAATGCATGCAAAAACAAGTAGAAATTGTTTATTCCTTGAATACTTTAGACTATCTGTTCAGCTTTTCCCCACTATCTACTTACTCTCATGCCTAATAGCATAAATGTAATTTACACAGCAAAAACATTCACAGAAAAATAATGTAGCTTTTATAATATGTTTCTCAGCATATCATTGAGTGTTTTTTATGCAAAGTGGCTTCACTGGGTTCTGGCATAGGGTCTTCAGTACTGCTCTGGCCTTTGCATGACCCCTTGTTTTCATTAAGTGATGAGCTCTTAGTAAATGTGATATAGAAAGAAAGGCTAGAGTAGTGAAAAGATCACAAAAAAGTTTGGGGTTTTTCTTTTTTTTCTTTTTGGTTGGTTGGTTGGTTTTGGTTTTGGTTTTTGTTTTTTGACCTTTGTCAAGTCTTGATACATCTGTAGGCTTCATCTGCAAATAAAAGTGTTAACCTAGAGTTGGATGATTTTACGCCCCCTACCAATCATAAGTACATAACAATGGAAATATTTTGAAGACAGGCAATCTAGTCCTACTTTCAAATTCTGCTCCTTCCTAGCTATATGATTTCGACAGTTACCTGATTTCTTTGGAATGTGTTTCTCTTTAATACAACTTGAGTTATTCTGAGTAAATTCCCAGTAAATCACTGAGTTATTCCCAGTAAAGCACTTGGGGAAAATCTAAGTTCTGTCTTATAGAACAGAATTATTATTATTTATTTTCATCTTTCTAGCAGGTAGTAGGCAGGTGATGATTATTAGTTTCTACTTCTTACTGACATCCTAGAATTGTAAGGAAATTGCAAATTAGTTCTATGAAAGATTGATGTAATATTTCATTGTCTAACCTGGAATTTACAAGTGCTCCCCTCTTGCACATTAATAAAATGTGAAATGTTAATATATATTATATAGAAGAGTTTTCAACAAAAAATGTGAATCCTTACGCATCCATGACTCTATATTAAAACTTTAACAAGTTTACACATTTAAGTAGTGATATAATCTTATAAACAATATATAAATGGTATATTGGCAAAGGCAATATAAAGAATCAGGAAAAACACAACCAAGCAGAAAACTGAATGTAAAATTATTTGAGATTAAAAAAATCTTACTACCATCATAACAGCTTTTTTATCCATGTCATTTCTTATTTTGTATTGTCATGTAACAATTATGATAAATTTTACTACAAAGTGGTCAATATCATATTTGAAGGTCATTTTGGTAATTGGAAGTGAGAGTCTCCCAAAGTGATGGCAATTGGAAAGCACAACATTTTACTTTCATGAATTCAGTGATTTAGTTCTTTGACCTCTAGTTGGTTAAGCATGATATATAGTAGAACATTTCACTTCTGATATATGCACGTGAAACCCTGACAAGAATTAAAGGCAGAGTGCAGATTTTAACTGCTGGCATCCCTCACTCTGCTTGAATAATTGCTAAAGTTACTTTGAAGTACCTTAGAAAGAGAAAAAAAAAAGAAAAAAGAGAAGGAAGGAAAAGAGAAATGAAAGAAACATCAGAACAAAGAACAGAGAGGGGAAAAAAAGGAAAAAAGGAAAGAAGGAAAGAAGGAAAGAAGGGAAGGGAAAGGGAGGGAAGAATGTAAAAAAGTAGTCAATTTGCTTATTTTCCTTTCTGCACAAATAGCATCCTAAAGAAAAAAATATATATTTGAAAGGCTTTTAATGTAAACATGGACAGCTGTTTTAGACATTGTAACATGTGCACATTTGAAAGACACATCATGAAAAAAAATTCATGCTGAAATGTCAATTTTATAGCTCTAAGATAGAGGTCCTAAGGTTTAGAAGTTAAAAGTAAGTTAACTCCTTGCTTATTCGAACATTAAACTGTCAGCATGGAAGTAAATTTAAAACTTATGATGGTCTGAAAATGTGGTGCTAAATGAAGTCTGAAGACCTATTAACCTGCCTGAGATGTAAACCAGGAACTATTACACTCTGCTCTTCAGCATGTAGTCAAGTACTTTCTAGTAGTGTGTGAGCTATTAAGAGGTGAACAAGGAAGCTGAATAGTATCTCTTTTTTCCTAAATGTAATGATAATGTTAGCTATTTTCAGTATTCATTTAGGAATTGCATGCATGTAGGAAATGGAATACTTGCTTAAAAAGGATTTCTTCAATTTTTTTATCAGTAATGCAGAACTGACAATCCTTTAACAAATTGGCCAATAATCAATTTTTCCTTTGTTTTAGGGCTTTATAGGGATTTAAAGGTAAAACACAACATTTGTAAACATACTTACATGTAGGTGGTAGACACTTTTGATAAGCACTTTTGACAAATTATTCATTGTTTTTTTTACTTTCATTAAAAAAGGTTTTCATTATGTTAATAATAAAATATTTTAATGCATGAGCTCCTTAAAGTATTTAAACTTAATAAATTCAATATGAGATAAAAATAATAGTAATTAAATTAGTTAGGTAAGGAATATGATCATCTTTCCTTTTGCAGTTAAAATATGTTTCTACTTAATATTGTTATGTCAAACAAATATACTTTTAAAAAGCTTTACTAGGACATTTATCAATTATTTTACGATAACATATCAATTATATATATTTGATTTACATTTGAAAAGGCAGAATGGACTAAATCCGAATTACCTCAATTAAAATTAATGGTGAAATAAGCTACTGACTGAGAAAACATATTTTGTTATGAAAATATCTTTTTCCCAGAATGCCCTGTTTATGGGTTTTTAAATTCAAGTGGGAAAGACAATAACCATTTTTGTTCCATACAACACTGTTAGAAATATATTTTTAAAGAGGATTACACCAAAATATTTGAGTAAGAAACCAAAGAGTTTCTTTTTCTGGTTACTAGAGAACATTTATTCCTGTCTTAATAATAATTAATTATTCCTTAATTAATCTTAAGATTTAATCTTAAGTCTTACAAGCATTGTTTTAGGTGGTACGGAGTAAAGCAAGAGAAGGCTATGACACACTTGTTCCTCACAGAGCTTATAATCAGCCTGTGGAGAAGAGATAATGAAAGCAAAGAAAAGATAATAAAAGATATTAGCATTCCAGTGCCTAAGTACTTGATACACACATTAGGTACTAGGAAATGTGAGAAGGGAAAAGATGAATCTAGGGCACCATGATGTGACCTAAACTGGACTTTGAAGAATAAATGAGATGGTTGTCTCCTACAGAATTGACAAGGAATTGGTCTGTGATTTCATCTGGTTCTGGAGTATAACAAAATGTGGAAAGTACTGAAAATGTGGAAAGAACCTCAATGACATCTGAGCTTTGATCTTGTGTCAGCCTCTTTGTTCTTTGATGAGTGTTTGATGCCCACCAGCAGGTCTAGAACATGGATAAGAGACATAGTTAACACTTTTAATTTGCTGAATGGCTTTGTTTTCATCCTCTGCTTCTCAGTAAATTGCTCATTTTGTGTGGGCAAAATGTGCAATTATTTGATTTTGCATTTATTTAGCTACATCCTGTCTTATTGCAAAAGTAATTTAAGAAAGCTTTTTAAAAAGATGAAAAAAAATGGTAAGGAAAGTAAAGGTTGGAAAAAAAATAAGAGAAGAACAAAGCTTGTGTATTTAAATACACAAAATAACTTCTATGTACTCCAATATAGTTTTCCAGCCTCTCTGCCCTAAGTCCCATTCCTTTAAAGTTTTGCTCTCTTCTAAGGAACAGATAAATATTATTATCTTAGCAAGTTGGCAATGCCATAACCTAACCCCCAGAAGAAACATGAATTCAGTTATGATGGGTACAAGTGTTTTAGTTCTATTTAATCCAAAGATGTCATAGAAAGTAATTATCGTAAGTATTTATATGAGATATCAGACTATGTAGTTACAAACATTCCACTTACTGCCCATTGAGTAAGTGATTTAACTTCTCTGTGCCTTAATTTCCTCAACATTACAATGACATAATCATTTAATTTATCCCAGGGGGTTGTTGTCAAGAATAAATGAGACAATCCATATGACACACCAAACTTAATATCTGGAACATCTGAAGCGATAAATAAATGTTAACTCTTTTTAATTTTATAACCTCATAATAAAGTAAATTTTTGATTTGCTTGTCTTCTAAGTTTGATACAAGTATCACTCCAAATGGAGTATCGAAGAAAATTATATCTTTCGGACTTCAAAGTGTCCCTATCATTATTCTGCTAAGAAGCAAGTGGAGTAAGTGGCAGCAATACTGCTTTTCTCCCTCCACTTGTTCCTATATCCTCTTTGCTGCACTCTGACCCTCAGGACTGAGTGATACTAGTCAAAATTCTACTCATGATTACCTCCTTTCCACCCAGAGTTCACAATAAAATATGTACGTATTATTCCATTTTCATGCTGTCATGGAAAATGGAATGTGAATTATTGCTTCCCTACTCAAAATGTGGTCCACTGACCAGCAGCATTAGCAACATTTGGAAGTCTGTCAGAGATACATATCTCAGCTACTCCCAGCACTTGCTGAATCAGAATATGCATTTTAACAAGAGCTCCCACTGACTCAATGAATATCAAAGTTTGTGTTGTATAAGATATCCTACCAGATAATGCAGATTGTTGGTAATGAGAAATGGGGATTTGGTGGTGGCAGTGGTCATGGTAGCACTTTCAAGTGCCCACATTTCTGATTGACAAGTAATGATCAAAGTAATTGTCTCTGTTTTAATCTCTCTGAAATTAGAGGATACTATGTTTTTATCTACTAGAACATATCTTGTGTTAATTTCAAGTGAGATCCTCCACCTCTCTGTCTCTCCATGTTTCCCATTTAAAATTATTATCTTTTAATATATTACTTAACTTCAAAATTCTCCATAGATGAATAATTAGTTCTCCTCAAGTGTAATTTTACTTAGTGATATACCCTTGTTTTCTAAATCAGTGCTATTTTATAAATATTAGATGTAAATGCTGGACATATTAATGCTAGTGATTTCATGGACCAGGAGGTTTATTAACAGGAAAAAGGGAAGAAAGCTTAGCTATGCAATGTAGGCAAATAAGGTTAGAGGACAAAGATCCAAATATGGGAGAAAAACTTCACATGAATTAGCCAAAACAAAAATAATTATGTTTTAATAAAGTAGGGACTGAAAATAACCATTGGGATATTAAGTCAATAAGCCTATGAAAAATCGTCTTAATAAATATTTTTTGTGTGAAGTTTATTTTTCCTATGGTATTAAAAAAATAACCTAGAACAAAACTGGGTATTTCTAATATTGTATTATTATAACATGACAAGACTTTAAGAGACTGTTAAACATGTTGAGACTGTTAAGATGTCTATAGCCTGTAACAATGTTCTTCCATTCTCACACATTATTCTTTCTATTCTTTCAACTTATTATTGTTTCAGGCAAATTGATTTCTTTCAGTTTCTTGAAGAAGGCATACTCCCTGTAACCACAGAACCTTTGCATATACTATATCATTTTCCTCTGCAAAGACTGTCCAACCATTTTCATTCCTTAACTCCTGCTCAGTCTTCAGATTTCAGCTCAATTATCGATCGGAGAAGTCTAGATCAGGCTCCACTTTTACCAAACCTTGCCTCATTGTGTATTACTTTTACTCAGTTTTCTACCTCGTAGGGTTTTATGGAAACTAAACAAGTAATACTCTTAAGGCACTTTCCACAGAGGCAAGAACACAGAAAATGCTCACGAAATATTAGTGATTTTAAACATGGCTTATACTGCTTGCATCAGGTAGTAGTTTCCTGTATTTTAATAGATCCCTAAGTAAGATACCAAGCAATTTCTATAAAGAAACTGCCTTCCCACAGCAATAATTCAAATTTATTCCAAACTTCTTAACACGTGTGTTGTTAAATAGATTTCACTTCCCTGGATCAGGCAGATCTAGGCATGTATTGCTTCTTGTTTCTCAATAGATTTTTCTTCACTACTTCTGTGACTCTGGGGCTTTCAGTACTTCTCTAATCTCTGTCCTCTATTCCTTTTAGTTTGATGCTTTATTCTCCTCCTATCCTCCTCCTCTTCCTCTTCTGCTGCTCTGCCTTCTTCTCATCTGCCTCTTCTTCCTACTCCCCCTTTTTCTTCTTTTTCGCCTTTGTATGTTGCAAGAACAATGGAAGATAGTATTCTGCAGTGTCTTCTGATTTTGGATTACAGTCTAGGTTGGGTATGAGTTATATATAAAAACAGACCACCCATTACACAGAAACATTGATGCCATAACTTTCATATGCAATACCATTAAACATCTCCTTTGCTTATCTCAGCATTGCATTTTATTTTTTTCCCTGTTTACTCCTTTACAACGTAGACAATAGTTACCTTGGGCAATTTTATATTTTCAGAAATAATAGTTTTTTAAAGGCTCCTCAAGCCATATAATATTCATAGTTGGAACAACATTCTTAATTTTCCAGATTAAACTATCCTTTCTACAGACAATTAAACTACGTTTTGAGGACAATTATAAAACCTGATATTTTAAAGAAAAAACTCTAGAGTTGATTGATAGTTGCCATCAGACATGAGGTCATCATGATAATAATCCATCCTTAAATTTGAAGAACTTTGCTTCAACTTTTCACTACTATGCACCTGCAGCTTGTTGATTAGATAAATGCAGTCTTTCCTGGCTTGATGCTTAATTCGAAGTGATCATCGTTATAGATACAGATATTGGTATAAATGTTATAGATATTGCTATAGATATATTTGAATGTGAGTTGTAATTAATACTGTGCAATTCATGATATTTTATCACATCATCAACATTTTCCATGTCACCAAAGTCAACATTTTTTTATTGTTCTGAGTGGTTGGCTGTCCCATTCTCCATCCTATTTCTATATGTAGATTTAAAAAGGAATTTTTGGCCCACTAATTTTTCTCATGGGGACACATGTTTACTTGAGTCGACTGTTTATCGGAGTTTCTTCCCTAAGCAGATGCAGAATCATTGCAGAGATAATGTCCACTATGCTGGGTTGGAGTTTAAAACTCTTACCATGATTTGAAAGGGAATGGTTGATGATGCTTTCTGTAGTTTCTGCAAGCGTTGAGCCAGAATTTCACCAGTGATGGAGGCAGGGCAGTGCCATCACTGTTGCTGTAGTCAGCTTTCCAGCTTTTTATGTGGTAAAATATATGTAACAACACTGCTCCCAGTCTGTCACACAGCTCAGACTATCATGGGAATCAGATCTTGTCATGGTGTCCCAACTTTCTTCTCAGCTTTCCACATACATGAAACAAGATTTTGCTAATGGAATATTGTACAAAAGTACAGAAAACTGTCACTACCTCTGGAGTTTATAGGTGTTAAAGCACTATGTAAAGTGTCAGATTTCACAGGAGGAAGTTTATACACCTGGAAGGAGCTATTCTATACCCTGTAATTATACAAAGTCATAAAAGTTGAGTTGAGACAAGTATTATTATTTTGATATATAAATGTCCTGTGACTTTCTCAGAAGAAATCACATACTCAGATATTCATGACCCACCCTTACAATTAAATGCACTGTAGAACAGACTGTATAGTTTAGGCTCTTGTTCTACTAACATGATTCCTTGTTTTCTCAGTGGAAGAGAGGTCAGTGTGCCTATAAATAACAGTTTACCTTGCTTTAGTGAAACATATGGGCAAGTTTCTTTAATGAACTTTTAAATTTTAATCTCTTCAGAAGAATGAGAATGAAATCTAGGTGTAAGAACAGTGAGGGAAAAAATAGCGGTAGAGAAAGGTAATAAAAATCACTTTTGAACAGGACATTCATTTAGGCAAAAATAAAGGTGATTAGACTGGTTTATGTGAAGGAACTAGAGCTGCAACGATGCATGCTTTCACATAAGTCTCCTAGCACATATTTAAACACATAAAAATAGGGGGAAAAGTTGGTCTTTAAAATTCTACTATAATTTCAACTTCTACTTATCAATAATGAAATAAAATAAAATTTTCTCTTTATTATTAGATATATGAATTGTATTTTATCATAAATAAAAGGGAAAATACTTCACAATATTATCACTATTTTCTCCTTTCACCTCCTCAACCCATACCCATACACAGAAACATATAACCATCCAGTGAAAGAAGAGAAGTGTCTTTTCTAAAGTTAAATTGTTTTCTTTAAAAATAAAGTGCACCATTAATTCATCTCTGGAATGTTAAATTTAAAATACTGCAATCCTCTTGAGGCAAGTTGCCTCCTTCAGAAATGCTTTAAACCGTTAAATCTATTCAAGGTCTTTTATTTCCACGAAAGTTACAACTGCTTTATTTCACCTGTTATATTCCCACCTGTAGTAGACACTGTTAAACTGTCCCCCAGGATCCATTCTCACCCTTTTTCATTTTAGTAGTGGAATCTACCCCTCCCTTCTCCCTCTTCACTTGCTCCCCAGCCTCCCTGGGTTTGAGCTGGGCTTATTTCCCAGCCTCTCTTGCAGTCAGGTGTGTCTACCTAAGTTCTTACCAATGGTATATAAATAGAAGTGATGTGCACAACTCACTGGTCGTTTTCAACTTAAAGACAAGTTGTGTGCCCTGACTCCACTTTTTCCTCTTCTTCTGACCAAGGAACCACAGCTGCAGATGCAAACTTTGATACAGAGATGGAGTCATGTTTTGTGTAGAGCTGGCTGGCCCAGAAGTAGTCATCAGCCAGAGCCTGCCTACACTTATATTCTAAAATGAGAAAGGCACAAACTTCTAGTTTATTTACTCAACTGTATTTTTAGGCCTCTTATAGTAGTTGACTCTGTATCCTGACTTATAACACACCAAAGTATAAGCTTAGAGTAATAGTGTTCTTGAGCCTTAAGTTATTGGTGCATAAAACTGATATGAAAACACAGTATTTTAAAAAGTGGAGTGCAAAGCAAAATCAGCATTTGCTTTTTTTTCCCCCCAGAGACCTTCTCAGCAGTTTGTACACTTAGTTTGCATTCCACAAGGAATACTGTGTAGTCAGAGTAAATCATGTATCTTGAGAATAATAATACATATCTATTGCACAGTTGAGAAGAATGAGCAACGTACACTATATACCTCTAAGATCACAATGCACATGTGGTGAACATTGGAATGAGATTCTTCATAGCATTCAATAGCCATTCCTCTGTGCTTTTCTTCATCATTGTAAATCCATTAGCGTTCATATCTATGGTCCTCAAAGTGCAGTCCCCAAACCTGCAACATTAGAATCACCTAGGAAAGCGTTAAAAATTCAGCACAGGGCTTCCCTGGTGGCACAGTGGTTGGGAGTCCACCTGACGATGCAGGGGACGCGGGTTCATGCCCCCGTCCGGGAAGATCCCACATGCCGCGGAGCGGCTGGGCCCGTGAGCCATGGCCGCTGAGCCTGGGCGTCCGAAGCCTGTGCTCCGCAATGGGAGAGGCCACAGCAGTGAGAGGCCCGTGTACCAAAAAAAAAAAAAAAAAAAAATCAGCACAGATGCATTGAATTAAAAATACCCAGTAGGGCCCAGAGATCTGTGGTTCAACAGTCTCTCCAGGTGATTCCAGTGCATGATAAAAGTAGAGAAAAATGGCTTTATACCAACAAGCTAGTAAAGTAGAATTGGCAGTCATTAATAGAAGACATTTGTTGAAATTATATTGATTTAAAAACACTGATCTCAATGTGTGTTTTTAAAATGTCTCCACCTGAGTGATCTTGACTTCTGACACTCAATTTATCTTACTTAATTCTATAAAAATTCTGATTTTTTAAAGTTTCTAAATATTGCAAATGGCAAAATGCTTTATTTTTTCAGGTTGGAATAGGCAACACTACTTAAATACTATATTCTCATTCATGTATTATGTCAAGACTTTCTCTTTTCTGCTATATATATAAATGGTACTCTTAAAATTCCATTAAGCCCTACTATATTTTAGAAAATACACATGATTTTTATCACCATACTTTCATGTTTATGTGATTGCCCTTGCATTCCTGTATAATATTCAGAAATAATGACTTAAATTGTTTAGTATTTTACCTTACACACATTTTCATACTTATTAACTAACTTGAGGGTCCTGTTATGTTAGCTCTGTATTCATGTAAGAGCAAACAAGAAATTTAGAGAAATTGTGAGATTTACCTAACATTACACACCTAGTAAATGAAACAGCCAAAATTAACATTAAGGACTTTTGAATCCAAACCTAAACATTGTACTTGCAAGGAAATAAAAATAATAAGATACAAATTCAGTCTCAAAAAGGATATTGTCCCTATAATTAGTGTTGCAAACAAGCAGATTATTACAAAGGAAAGTACAGCTGGGGCATTGCTAGACCTCATCTTTCTTATGATCACTCATAGATCTGCTGCAAAACAGCTGAATCATGGTGGGTAATTAACTTCAGTGAATTTCTACAACTGGGGAAAGAAGAGAATTCTGGGAAAAAGCCACTATGGAAGGTGAGAAAGAAGTAAGTCGACTCAGCAAGTTTGTTTGTTTATGTGTTATAGCTAGGATGTCCATTTGGCATTCTCTAAGAAAGATCAATAAATATTTAACTTGCTTTTCCATTGCATTAACTGACAGTAAGGTATGTCTTTGAATGCAATTCAGTTCCAAGGTTAATACCAACGTGAGAGCAAACTTATCTTTTCCTGATTAAACTGATATTAAGTCAAAAATAAATATATTAGGCAGTAAGATACCAACTTACAATGAAAATTTAGGATATATTATGCTATTTCAAAGGAATATCATGCTTACTGCTGCATTGGATTTTGTCCTCAGACTTCCTGCTGCAAAAATTCACTCTCTTCTCCCCTTGAGGAATCCTGGTGGAAACAGGTAAGAGGCCTTGGGCCAAAGATTTATAATATGATTTAAAACATGTAAAAATTCTTTATGTGATTATTTAAAATATTTTTCAATGTGAAAGTGAAATTATTGCTATAAACTGGAATCAACCTTCAAATACACCTACTCATGCATAAATCAGGATAAAAATGCTATTTTACTTGGTAGGTGGGATTATTAGTTGTTTCCATCAAATGTCCAATAACTTGTTTCCTACAAGTGTAATGTAGTCAATATAAGGGAGTGTGTCTCCTCCACCGTCCTAGTGAATTTGTGCAGGTAACCTTTTCTACCCATCCTTCAGCTTAGTGGCAAGTTTTTCATCTTATTTTGTAGGTTGCTTTTCTCTTGGCTCATTCATATGCAGAATTGACTTTGTATGTTTTTATTTCTCTCCACTTTTTATGAATATGTTGACATTAATGAATCCAATAGTGACCCAGTTGAATCGAGTCTGCTACCAGCTGTGCCACCACTGTAATAACTGCCCCAAAAAATGCATTTCTCTCTTTCATTCACCAGGGAGTTTGTTACTTCCTACCATCCCTGAGTTCACAAGAAGAGGCAGGTACTAGTTTTCTATTATCTCAGTCCCACATTACAAGAGTAGCATTCCAAATGAAGATGAACAAACCTGAACTCATCATCTTTGTATAGAAAAGTGAAAGATGTTATTGAATTAGCTGGTATTAATCTTTTAGGAGGCTTGCCCCCATCCACCCAAATACTTTGAAAGTCCATTTTGGATGAGGATTTTTGATCCCTGAACTGATGGTTTGTAAAGATGATGTGTAAACAGTGTTAAAGTTCTCTTTATAAAGAGTTAAGAAGAATGTTGGTACTGGGTCAAACAGCAAGAGGGGAGAAGGTAAAAGAAAAGGAGGTCATCAAGCTGGAGTGGGGAAAGCTGGTACTCATGGTAAATAAAGGATTGTAAGAAATTCATTATAATGTGACCAAAGAATCTATTAGAATCCAGAGATTTACTATTCAGTATTAATTTATACATGCAGGTGCAATAAAAAGTCTTTGGCCTAGTCTTTAATGGAGTATACCAAATAAGCAAATGCTTTGTATGAATGATTTGGGGGAAATCAAGGAAAAATTCTTATATTTTAGTGATTCTCAACATATGTGCCTGAAACAGCAACATCGGCATCACCTGGGAAGTTGTTAGAAATGCAAATTATCAGGGCTTAACCAGATGTAGTGAATTAGAAACTCTGAGTAGAGCTTAGCTTTCTGTGCTTGAAGGAGGCCTCTAGGTGATTCTGACACAGGGTACGGTGTGAGAACTACTGTCTTATTCTGTATCTAGGTTTATGTGGAGCAGAAAGAAGGGGACAGTTAAAGGAGATGAGATGCTGCAGAAATTAAGAAATCTGTCAAGTAGGAATTTGGTGTTAAATTGCTAAGGACACGTGAAAGCAAAGTAAGAATTATCAAGTTCTTGGGAAACACATGGTGGCATATCCTACCATGTAGTAGGTAGTTTAAATCTATATAACCAAATATAAAAATTTTAAAAGAGAGGCTGACTCTAGCTTTGGATAATTTTTTTTTTTTTTTTTTGATATGCGGGCCTCTCACTGTTGTGGCCTCTCCCGTTGTGGAGCCCAGGTTCCAGACGTGCAGGCTCAGCGGCCATGGCGCAGGCTCAGCGGCCGTGGCTCACGGGCCCAGCCGCTCCGCGGCACACGGGATCCTCCCGGACCGGGGCACAAACCCGCGTCCCCTGCATCGGCAGGCGGACTCCCAACCACTGCGCCACCAGGGAAGCCCTGGATAATATTTTTAAAATATAAAAGTATTCATATTCGATGCTAATAATTCTACTGTTGTGTATACTAGATTGGTGGGAAAACTTCCAAGAGCACCAAATGATTTTTATCGAGGAAAGGTTTTGACAGGTCTATCAGTTCCTATATTGTCTACCATTGCAAGCTGGAAATGTCTTTTGAAGAATATTTAAAATTTCTTTTAATGTTTTAAGATCTACATCTTCCAACCTTTGTGCAAACAGTAATAGGCATTCAATTTTAAGGCACAGTTAAAACTACCTTAAAAATTTGGATGAAATATATATTTTAGACAAGAATATCTTTTTTTTAAACATCTTTATTGCAGTATTATTGCTTTACAGTGGTGTGTTAGTTTCTGCTTTATAATAAAGTGAATCAGCTATACATATACCTATATACCCATATCTCCTCCCTCTTGCGTCTCCCTCTCACCCTCATGATCCAACCCCTCTAGGGTCTCCCTCTCACTCTTATTATCCTACCCCTCTAGGTGGTCACAAAGCACCGAGCTGATCTCCCTGTGCTATGGGACTGCTTCCCACTAGCTATCGGTTTTACATTTGGTAGTGTATATATGTCCATGCCACTCTCTCACTTTGTCCAACTTACCCCTCTCCCTCCCTGTGTCCTCAAGTCCAGTCTCTACCTCTGCATCTTTATTCCTGTCCTGCCTCTAGGTTCTGCAGAACAATTTTTTTTTTTTTAGATTCCATATATATGTGTTAGCATACGGTATTTGTTTTTCTCTTTCTGACTTACTTCACTCTGTATGATACACTCTAGGTCCACCCACCTCACTACAAATAACTCAATTCCATTTCTTCTTAAGGCTAATATTCCATTGTATATATGTGCCACATCTTCTTCATCCATTTATCTGTCAGTGGACACTTAGGTTGTTTCCATGTCCTGACTATTGTAAATAGAGCTGCAATGAACATTGTGGTACATGACTCTTTTTGAATTATGGTTTTCGCAGGGTATATGCCCAGTAATGGGTTTGCTGGGTCGTATGGTGGTTCTATTTTCAGTTTTTTAAGGAACCTCCATACTGTTCTCCATAGTGGCTGTATCAATTTACATTCCCACCAACAGTGCAAGAGGGTTCTCTTTTCTCCACACGCTCTCCAGCATTTGTTGATTGTAGATTTTCTGATGATGCCCATTCTAACTGGTGTGAGGTGATACCTCATTGTAGTTTTGATTTGCATTTATCTAATGATTAGTGATGTTGAGCAGCTTTTCATGTGCCTCTTGGCCATCCGTATGTCTTCTATGGAGAAATGTCTATTTAGGTCTTCTGCCCATTTTTTGATTGGGTTGCTTTTTAATACTGAGCTGCATTAGCTTTTTATATATTTTGGAGATTAATCCTTTGTTGATTCATTTGCAAATATTTTCTCCCATTCTGAGAGCTGTCTTTTCGTCTTGTTTATAGTTTCCTTTGCTGTGCAGAAACTTTAAGTTTCATTAGGTCCCATTTGTTTGTTCTTGGTTTTGTTTCCATTCCTCTAGGAGGTGGGTCAGAAAAGATCTTGCTGTGATTTATGTTAAAGACTATTCTTCCTATGTTTTCATCTAAGAGTTTTATAGTGTCTAGCCTTACATTTAGGTTTCTAATCCATTTTGAGTTTATTTTCTTGGATGGCATTAGGGAGTGTTCTAATTTCATTCTTTTACATGTAGCTGCTCAGTTTTCCCAGCACCACTTACTGAAGAGGCTGTCTTTTCTCCATTGTATATTCTTGCCTCCTTTATCAAAAATAAGGTGACCACATGTGCGTGGGTTTATCTCTGGGCTTTCTGTCGTGTTCCATTGATCTATATTTCTGTTTTTGTGCCAGTATCATACTATCTTGATTACCGCAGCTTTGTAGTATAGTCTGAAGTCAGGGAGCCTGCTTCCTCCAGCTCTGTTTTTCTTTCTCAAGATTGCTTTGGCTATTCGGGGTCTTTTGTGTTTCCATACAAATTGTGAAATTTTTTGTTCTAGTTCTGTGAAAAATGCCAGTGGTAGTTTGATAAGGATTGCAGTGAATCTGCAGATTGCTTTGGCTAGTATAGTCATTTTCACAATGTTGATTCTTCCAATCCAAGAACGTGGTATATCTCTCCATCTGTTTGTATCATCTTTAATTTCTTTCATCAGTGTCTTACAGTTTTCTGCATACAGGTCTTTTGTCTCGTTAGGTACGTTTATTCCTAGGTATTTTATTCTTTTTGTTGCAGTGGTAAATGGGAGTGTTTCCTTAATTTCTCTTTCAGATTTTTCATCATTAGTGTATAGGAATGGAAGAGACTTCTGTGCATTAAATTTGTATCCTGCTACTATACCAAATTCACTGATTAGCTCTAGTAGTTTTCTGGTAGCATCTTTAGGATTCTCTATGTATAGTATCATCTCATCTGCAAACAATGACAGCTTTACTTCTTTTCCAATTTGGATTCCTTTTATTTCTTTTTCTTCTCTGACTGCTGTGGCTAAAACTTGCAAAACAATGTTGAATAATAGTGGTGAGAGTGCAAAACCTTGTCTTGTTCCTGATCTTAGTGGAAATGGTTTCAGTTTTTCACCATTGAGAACAATGTTGGCTGTGAGTTTGTCACATATGGCCTTTATTATGTTGAGGTAAGTTCCCTCTATGCCTGTTTTCTGGAGGGTTTTTATCATAAATAGGTGTTGAATTTTGTCAAAAGCTTTTTCTTCCTCTATTGAGATGATCATATGGTTTTTATTCTTCAGTTTGTTAATATGGTGTATCACATTGATTGATTTGTGTATATTGAAGAATCCTTGCATTCCTGGGATAAACCCCACTTGATCATGGTGTATGATCCTTTTAATGTGCTGTTGGATTCTGTTTGCTAGTATTTTGTTGAGGATTTTTGCATCTATGTTCATCAGTGATATTGGCCTCTAGATTTCTTTGGCTGTGACATCTTTGTCTGGTTTTGGTGTCAGGGTGATGGTGACCTTGTAGAATGTGTTTGGGAGTGTCCCCCCCTCTGCTATATTTTGCAAGAGTTTGAGAATGATAGGTGTTAGCTCTTCTCTAAATGTTTGATAGAATTCACCTCTGAAGCTATCTGGTCCTGGGCTTTTGTTTGTTGGAAGATTTTTAATCACAGTCTCAATTTTAGTGCTTGTGATTTGTCTGTTTATATTTTGTATTTTTTCTTGGTTCAGTCAGATGCAGGGTACACCAAGGTGATTGTGGGGATTTAATCCACTGCTCCTGAGGCTGCTGGGAGAAATTTCTCTTTCTCTTCTTTGTTCACACAGTTACTGGGGTTCAGCTTTGGATTTGGCCCTGTCTCTGTGTGTAGGTCACCTGAGGGCATCTGTTCTTTGCTCAGACAGGACTGGTTTAAAATAGCAACTGGTTAGGAGGCTCTGGGTCAGTCAGGCTAGGGGGAGGGTGGGGTACAGAATGTGGGGCAAGCCTGCAGTGGCAGAGGCTGGCATGATGTTGCAACAGCCTGAGGCACACCATGTGTTGTCCCTGGGAAATTGTCCCTAGATCCCGGGACACTGGCAGCGGTGGGCTGCACAGACTCCCGGGAGGGGAGGTGTGGATAGTGACCTGTGCTTGCACACAGGATTCTTAGTGGCTTAGTGGCAGCAGCAGCCTTAGCATCTCATGCCTGTCTCTGGTGTCCATGCTGATAGCTGCGGCTCACACCCATCTCTGGAGCTTGTTTAGGCGGTGGTCTGAATCCCCTCTCCTTGCACACCCCAAAACAATTGTCTCTTGCTTCTTAGGCAGGTCCAGACTTTTTCCCATACTCCCTCCCAGCTAGCTGTGATGCAGTAGGCCGCTTCAGTCTGTGTTCACGCAGCCAACCTCAGACCTCTCCCTGGGATCTGACCGCCGAAGCCGGAGCCTCAGCTCTCAGCCCCCACCTGTCCCGTCTGGTGAGCAGACAAGCCTCTCAGGCTGGTGAGTGCTGGTGGGCACCAATCCTCTGTGTGGGAAGCTCTCCACTTTGCCCACTGCACCCCTTTTGCTGCACTCTCCTCCATGGCTCTGAAACTTCCCCCCAGCCACACCCCCATCTCCGTCAGTGAAGGGCCTTCCTAGTGTGCGAAAACTTTTCCTCCTTCACAGCTCCCTCCCAGAGGTGCAGGTCCTGTCCCTATTCTTTTGTCTCTGTTTTTTCTTTTTTCTTTTGCCCTACCCAGGTACATGGGGAGTTTCTTGCCTTTGGGGAAGTCTGAGGTCTTCTTCCAGTGTTCAGTAGGTGTTCTGTAGGAGTTGTTCCACACGTAGATGTATTTCTGATGTATTTGTAGTGAGGAAGTTGATCTCCACGTCTTACTCCTCCACCATCTTGAAGGTCTCCAAGGAAATCTTTTAAAATGGAGTATGTGTATTCTCTTTAATATTTCATCTCTGTATATGTCTAGAACTAAATCATTATTTCTATTACAATACTCTTCTGCTGATGCTATTAGAACAAGTAAATGACCAATTTATTTTTTTCAGAAACTATAAACTTTTTTATTTTTTATTAAGATAGGGTTGATTTATAATACATTAGTTTCAGGTATACAATATAGCAGTGTAAAATTTTTGTAGATTATACTTCATTTAAGGTTATTATAAAATATTGGCTATATTCCTTGTGCTGTACAATGTATCCTTGTAACTTATTTATTTTACACATAAGAGTTTGTATTTCTTAATCTCCGACCCCCGTCTTACTCCTTTCCTCTTCTGTCTCCCACTACTTTGCTCTCTATATCTGTAGTCTGTTTCTATTTTGTTATGTTCATTCATTTTTTAGATTTCACATATAACACACAGTATTTATCTTTCTCTAACTTATTTCAGTAAGCATAATACTCTCCAGGTCCATCTCCTTCCATGTTGTTGCAAATGGAAAATTTTCTTTTTTATGGTTGAGTACTATTCCACTGTTTGTGTGTGTGTCTGTGTGTGTCTCTGTGTCTTTCATTTTGTTTATCCAGTCATTTCTAGATGGACACTTGTGTTGCTTCCGTAGCTTGGCTATTGTAAATAATGCTGCTATGAACCTTGGAGTGCATATATCTTTTTGAAATAGAGTTTTTGTTTTCTTTGGATGTATAACCAGGAGTGGAATTGCTAGATAATATGTTAGTTCTATTTTTAGTGTTTTGAGGAGTCTCCATATTGTTTTCCATAGTGGCTGCACCAATGTACATTCCCACATACAGTGTATAAGTGTTCCCTTTTCTCCACATCCTTACCAACATTTGTCATTTGTGGTCTTTTGATGATAGCCATTCTGACAGGCGAAATCTCATTGTGGTTTTGATTTGCATTTCTCTGATTAGAGATGTTGAGCATCTTTCCATGTACCTGTTGGCCATCTGTATGTCTTCTTTGGAAAAATGTTCATGTCTTCTGCCCATTTTTAAATTTTTTTTTTATATTGAGTTGTATGAGGTGTTTATATATTTTGCATATTAACCCCTTATAGGTTTTATCCATTCAGTAGGTTGATTTTTCCTTTTGTTGATGGTTTCCTTGGCCATGAAAAAGCTTTTTAAGTTTAATTAGGTCCCATTTCTTAATTTTTGCTTTTGGTTCCTTTGCCTTAGGAGAGACATTAAAAAAACTATATTGCTACGATTCATGTCAATGAGTGTGCTGCCTGTATTTTCTTCTAGGAGTTTTATGGTTTCAGGTCTTACATTTAGGTATTTTAAAATCCATTTTGAGTTTATTTTTGTATATGATTTGAGAAAATGTCCCCATTTTATTCTTTTACAAGTATCTGTCCAGTTTTCCCAGCACCACTTGTATATACTTGTTGTATATTCTTGCCTCCTTTGTGATAGATTAATTGACCATAAGTGTGTGTATTTATTTCTGGACTCTCTGTCCCACTGATCTATGTGTCTTTTTTTGTGCCAGTAGCATACTATTTTGATTACTGTAGCCTTAGAGTATATTCTGAAGTCAGAGAAAGTGACTCCAGCTCTGTTCTTCTTTCTCAAGATTGCTTTGGCTATTCATGGTCTTTTGTGTTGCCATACAAGTTTTAGAATTATTTGTTCTAGCTTTGTGAAAAATGCCATTGGTATTTTGATAGAGATTGCATTGAATCTATAGATTGCCTTGGTAGTATGGTCATTTTAACAACATTGATTCATGATCATGGTTTATCTTTCCATCTGTGTTGTCTTCAAATTTTCTTAAATCAGTGTCTTATTGTTTTCCAATTACAGATCTTTTACCCTCTTAGATTTATTGTTTTCTTAATTTCTCTTTCTGATAGTTCACTGTTAGTGTACAGAAATGCAACAGATTTCTGTAAATGAATTATGTATCCTGCAATGTTATAGACTTCATTGATGAGCTCTAGTAGTTTTGGGTGGCATCTTTAGGGTGAATAATCAATTAATTTAGAAACAAAGATTAAAATACAGGATAAAAAATATTCATGATCAAATATTTTATTTTATCTTAAAATGTAAAAATGTACATTTTATTTATCAATTGTTTTATGAATGGTCAAGATTTTTTAAAAAATATAAATCTGTTGATTAAAAAATTCTGTCATCTTTGGTATGTAAACTACACCCACAATGCACTCTTTTTTGATTTTTCACAGCAGACCCAGAATCTTAAGGTACAATATAAAACACTTTGCCTGCAGAATTATTTCATCACTTTTAATATAAAATCACAAATTTGCTTGTTATCCTTGTAGAGAGCACATGTGGAATTATTTAAATATTTTATTTTTCTCAAACTTTTACGATCATGCCACCCACACCTAATTAGATAGCAAGTTTAAAATTGACTCATCTTTATTAAACCATTCCAAAACATTCAACTTTGTTACCATAGAAATAACGTTTTTAGTTAAGGTAGTATTAATTACAATATGTAATTAGAATAACATGTTTATCTAATATAAAACGGTTTGAGGAACACACATAACAGTCTATTAATTGCATTCAAGTCAGCTGGAAGCCACTGAGTTGTGTGGACAGGCTGGAGAGCCACCACCAAGGTCAAGGCACTAACGTATAGTCAGTATCTCGCATAGAGAGAATGGAGAGGGCTAGTTAATCTAGAGTCAAGAATGTGGACTAAAAGTGTTTCTTCATTGATATTTCCATAATCTAAAGTTCTGATATTTATATTTTTAAAAGCCTCTAAGTGAGTAAAAGTTATTACTTTTAAATTATATTTTGATTATTTAGTTAAATCAGGTTTAAATAAATATATTTTATTTAAGTATAATTACCTCTAAATTATAATGTCCTTTGAAATCATACTGACTTTTTGCATCTTTTATGGAAAAAAATGGTTGTTGGGATGAATTGACAACCTTCTGAGAGATCTGTGCTTTGCATGAGGTATTGCCACTGTTCAAAATGTGCTACAAGATCTGCCATACAATCTTCTGACTAGAGAGGAAGTCTCAAGGCCAAGATCAGTATTTTATTTGTGCATATTTCATAAGTGCCTATTCCAAAGAGGAGCAGTGAGTAGGCACTGAGTAATTGTTGAATAAGCAAAAAAGAAAGGGAGAGATTCTGTGATATGATTTTTTTTCTTACTACTCTTCTGATTTTTTCTCCTGATTTCTTTCCTTTTATTTTTTCATGCTATCTTATTTTTAATGTAATATTCCTTTCTTCATATTCTAATCACAAGATAGTCATTCCACCTTGTTCTGTTGTTCTGAAGAGACATAAAAGCAGAGACAGGCTATACCTTGCCTTGTAGAATATGAATAGAAAAATGACATTCTGTGGACATCAGTTTATAATATATCCTACGTGTGCTGTGTCTTGCTTTGTGGTCCGTAATCTAAAAAGCAATTTTTATTTAGAAACATGCTTGTTGGAAAAATAAAGCATTATATAAGGTAACGCACAATATTTATAGATTTAGAGAAGATTTGGAGTAAAGAAAATGCATGTTGGATTAAAGGTATTTTTCTAACTTTAGATTGAGGATGCAGAAGCAATTTATAAAAGGTATCAAACATTAATTTATAGAAGATGCCAAAATATCTGACTTTTGAAACCTAGAAACAAATATTTCTTTTCCTCATCTTATGGAAAGTAATGAGATCCATAGAACAATATGTCAAATAGTTCTGGTACTCAAATATTCACCTTGAAACATTATTTAAATTTTTGTAAATGTAGTCATAATTAAAGCAATATCACCTTTTAGTTTTCACACTCACTTCTCTGGCCTCGTCCTATGTTAAAAAAAATTCACAAGTAGATTCTACACATGTGGCATCTATTTCTACGTCATAAACTTCCTCCATAATCTCTTAAAATATGCTTTCTCTTCTTAATCTTAAAATTCAATTTAGTTGTATTCAATTCGAATAATATGTTGTATATTTTATAAAAAGTAATTTAAAATTGTTATATTGAAATATTTTTAAGAATTAATTTTGTGAATAATTGAGAATTATTATGCAAATAATTGACCACACCAACTGAAAAGTTTAGGTGCATATGTAATCTAGTGGTCTAGAACTAGAAATGCCCTGATTAAAGGCCTCATTAATATGCATCTGCTCTGGAGGGTAGCAGCCCAAGTCAGGGGAAATTAAAGATTTTGACTTTTTTTTTTTACTGGAAAGATGCAACATTGAGGTTATTCAGATATCTTTTCTGCCTCTATACTTATTTTCACCTAATTTATTCTCTACACAGCTTAGGGAGTCAGGGCTGGCTATACATAAAGAAATGCAAAGTGATATAAGCCCGGATTCAAAAAAGAAAAAAAAAAACACTCAAAGGTACTAAAACGTAAGACATTTCCCTCTAAAAACATGTCATAATTTGTAAACATAATAGAGGTAATAGGGGTACATGAATAACAACATAAACCTACAAGTCGCCCCCCAGACCTTTGGTATGTGTATCCACCTCACCGTCCACCTCCTGACTTGGAATCTTTGCTAGGCTTTTCGACATTCTGCTCTCTCCGTTTGTTTAGCATCGATTTATCCTCCAGGTTGCACTTTAAAAGTCACTTCCTCAGGGAACTCATTATTTACTTTACAGAAGCATCTTTTAGTTTTCATTCAGACACATCCTAATAACTATTTATATAATCATTTAATGTTTTGTACCCCATTGGATTGTCATCTTCTTGAGGGCAGTACACATTGTTTTGTTATTCACTCTCCTCTCAGGGCCTGGAGTAATGCGTATTGTATATTTTTATTTCTAAAATGCCTGTGCATGCTGTGAGTTGAACAAACAATTGAATGGATAGAGGCCCCAATATATAATACTTGGTGAAGTGTTTGTTACTCTCCATGAAGAGGCCGTCAGTCAAGGGAGCAAATAACCACCACTGTGACATCTGCACAGCCCCGCTTCCCACTCTGTCAAGGCATTTGACATTGTGGAATAGAGGGTAAAAAAAAAAAAAAAATCTGTGACTCCAAGATTTTCAGCTTTATGAATTAGGAAGTAAAAATAGAGCTGAAGAGATTCAGATATGAACCTCCCAATCTTATTTAAATTTTGGCCTAGACAGAAATGTCGATTGGTAGCTCTGCCATCTCCAAGGGACAAAGACCAAATTACTGGCATTAGGAGGTTAGTGAAAGTGTTGAGAAGAGAGTAATATCTTGGCTGTGATATCAGCTACTATGGGGGTAAAGGAGTATCAGTGAATTCTGTAACCATTGCCCTAAAAAGGACACAGTGAGAGCCTGCAGTTGGCCTTATAAGCAAAAGCCTGATGCCCTCAGGTGTAGATAAAGGTGCACGGATACAGGCAGTCAGGGAAATGTCAGAGATGTAAGATTAAATTTGGGAATTTATGAAAAGCTAGAAACTAGAGTGTCTGCAATAAGAAATTGGGGGTATAGAGTTCTCCTTATAAAATAAAATAAGAAAAAATTGGATTATTTGGTTGATACCAGCCTTTTAAAAGTAATTAACCCATTAAAGTTGAGTCTGTTGTAAAGAATATGACAATGGAACTTACTTCAGAACATTACCAGCATTTTATATAACCACTATAGTTTGTTGCAAATGCTTCTGATAAATATTACATATTTCAGATCCCATGATTATTTCAAAAGAAATCATTGTTTCAATTACTTTGTAAATTTTTATGGGTACTGTTATCACATGTACTGCCACACTTTTCACAGAAGCAAATAAACATTTCTCAAAGAAATGGAAGATTTTGAAATGATTTAAATTTAGAGTACCTAAGAATAAAAAATGTTAAACCTTTCTCTTGCCTGCTACTCAGGACTAAAATACTGGAAAACAAAGGCCCTGATTTTTGACCCTATCCTTTCATGATTAAAATGAAAAGGACAGCTGTAAAAAAGGGATTCCTTTTTCACACATCACTTCTTTTTGATATCTTTCTAGTTGTGCCTTTGCCCTTAGATACTTTAGAGCAGCTTCAATAAGGGTATGCATTCCTGTTAGGTGTTTCCTTAAATGCAGACAGCTCTGGGACTAGACTAAAGGAATTTCTGCTGTACAAGCCTACACCTCTTACCAAGTGATGAGAACAATAAGCAGGATTACCTCCTGAGGCCAATTAATCAAGAAGAAGTTGGGTAGCCTGGAGCTTTCTTTCTAGCTGACAGCACAAAGTAATAATTCATCTTAAGCAGTTAGAACCTTCTGATTCTTTGCATTTTTCCTCTATTTCCTTAGTTCCTCTATTTGTCTCTCTCTCTCTCTCTATATATATATATAGTTTTGTAGTTACACGGATTTGATTTTCCCCATGTATTTAGCAGGGTCATCTGTAACTATGCTAATTTCATAATTGAATTCTTGATATGCTTTGCAATTTTCTGATATGGTATTTGGATCCACATCCTATTTTAATTTTTTGAACATTGTTGTGTTTCTAATTTAATGATTTTATTTTCCAGTATCAGCTTTTCAGTCTTAGCTAATGACATCAAAGACAGAGGTCCAGAACTGGTCTTTAGATTTGGTCCATTTGACTTAAATCTTGGGACTTAAATTTTTGCTGCCAGAGCCATGACTTTTCTATTCATTGGAGGAGGAATTCAAGTTATATCTAGTCCCCATAAAAGCTAATTAAAACTTTCTGAAAATAATGTAGCTATGTATTGCCATGTCTTAATCTCTAAATCATAAGATTGAAAGAGACTTAAGAATTTCAGTGACCATACATCCTTTTTCACTTGAGGCAGGCCAGATTTACAATTATCACCCATCAGAATAATTATTGTGCTCCCCTTTAGTCTTTTTCACTTTTCCCAATGTGAATGAAAATTTATTTGGCCCCCCAACTTAGATGTCATTTTTTTCCTTCTCTCACATGTCAGAAATCTCTTCATGGGATCATTGATAGGTAGTTAATTTTTTGCTTGAGAAATTCTAGAGCTACAAACCATTACTTACATAGAATGGCCTGCCCTCCTTGTATAGCTCCATTTGAAGTTATTTCTTATATTGAGTTTTCATTAAGCTAACTACTATTAAGCTGAGTTTTAAAACAAAATACTGTAACTATTTGAAAGAGTGAATAGGGACTCCTAGTTCCTGGTTCCAAGGAACTTGGAAGTTGCCACTCTGTCCTAATCAGTAAAAAGATGAACAGGCTGAAAACTCCACAACTCTGCTTACAGCCATAAGAGAAGTGAGTTTACAGGGCAAGCCACTGCCCCCAAGATTGTACAGGCAGTCTGTCTTACCAGAGCAGAGCCTCATGATTGGAAATGCCCTAGGGAACTAGTGCGGGAGTAGGAAAACCTGAACTGTAAGTGACAAATTGCTAGAGGCTCAGCGCAGACAGCAGTGAGAGTTTAAAACTACGGGGGACCCACTCATAGAGGGTCCACAATATACTGAGATCCACCTTCAGGAGCTTTACCAGATTCCCGTAGTAAATATGAGAGAAAAATGCCCTCAGCCTTCTGGAAGGGAGAAATGAAAAAAAAAGCAAAACATTTTGAAATATGCCAGAGCACTCTGTTCTTTTTAAGGCTTTTTAAGGCTTGCGTTAAGAGAAACCAGAGCCTAACCTGCTGGGGTATTATCAGAGCCTAACTGATCTGAAGAAGAGGAATACCCAACTCCAGCCATCCTACCTACCTAAGGGGGGAGAAAAAACTGAGAAATGCTTTTGAAGTTCATAATTAGACACACAGGCTCAGTGAAAGACTAAGATCTAATCAAGGACTCTAGAACACGTTCTTCCCCCCACACCTCACTACCACATTACTAAGGGCTTTTTTTTGGGGGGGGGGGGCTGCACCTTGCAGCTTGTGGGTTCCTAGTTCCCCAACCAGGGATTGTACCTGGGCCTTCAGCAGTTAAAGTGCAGAATCCTAACCACTGAACTGCCAGGAAAGTCCTGCTAAGGGCATATTTATGGCAGCTCCTTTTACCCAGTACATCATTTTCACCTATCAAGAAAAATTTACAAGGTGTACCAAAAGGCAAAAAACACAATTTAGAGACACAGAGCAAGCATCAGAAAGAGACATGGTAGGAATGTTGGATTTTTCAGACCAAGAATTTAAAACTACTATGATTAACACACTAAGGGCTCTTGGATCAAGTAGACAGCAGGCAAGAAGAGATGAGCAATATAAGCAGAGAGATGAAAATCCTAAGAAAGAAACAAAAAGAAATGCTAGAAATTTAAAACTTAACAAATGAAGAATGCCTTTACTGAGCACATTAGTGACTGGACATTGGATGAAGAAAGAGTTTATGATATAGAGGATATCAATAAAATCCTCAGACTGAAAAGAAAAGAGAGCAAAGACTGAGAAAAATCAGAACAGAGTATCCAAGGACTGTGGAGTAACTACAAAAAAAAAAAAAAAAAGTAACATACACATAATGGGAATACCAGAAGAAGAAGAAAGAACAGAAATATTTGAAACTATAATGACTAAGAATTTCCCCAAATTATAGTCAAACACTAACCACAGATCCACAAAGCTCAGAGAACATCAAGCAGGATAAATACCCTGCCCTCCCCCACCCCCCCAAAAAGCCCTACACTTAGGCCTGAGGAATATCATCTTCAAACTACAGAAAATCAAATTAAAGAAAAAATCCTAAAGGAAGCCAGAAGGTAAAAATACCTTTGCCTATAGAGGAAAAAAGAAAAGACCTCTACCTTCTCCTTGCAAGAAGGGAGTGGAGTGAAATATTTAAAATGTTGAGATAAAAAACCCCCACCAACCTAGAATTCTGTACACTGCAAAATTATCCTTCAATAGTGACGAAGAAATAAAGACTTTCTCAGCAAATAAAAATTGAGGGAATGTGTTGCCAGTAGACTTGTCTTGCAAGAAATGTTAAAATAAGTTCTTTAGAGTGAAGGAAAATAATATATATCAGAAACATGGATCTAATTAAACAAAGGAAGAGCATTGAAGAAGGAATAAGTAGAAAAGTAAAATAAAAACTTATTTTTCTTACTACTAACTGACCTAACAGAAAAGTTTGTTCAATTATGTAGCTTTAGGTATATATCTTGTTTGTATACGTTTATGTGTATGTGTATATATATATATATATGTATATATATACTTATGTAGGTTTATATTTAAGTAAAGTGAATGACAGCAATGATACAAGAAGTGGGAGGAAGGAATTAGGATTATTTTGTTATTATAAATTACTCATACTATCCATGAAGTGGTATAGTGTTGTTTAAAAGTGTACTTGAGGGCTTCCCTGGTGGCGCAGTGGTTGAGAGTCCATCTGCCGATGCAGGGGACATGGGTTCGTGCCCTGGTCCGGGAAGATCCCATATGCCGTGGAGCGGCTGGGCCCGTGAGCCATGGCCGCTGAGCCTGTGCGTCCGGAGCCTGTGCTCCGCAACGGGACAGGCCACAACAGTGAGCGGCCCGCGTACCGCAAAATAAACAAACAAAAACAAAAAGTGTACTTGAATTAGCTGCAAATATATATTGCAAATTCTAGAGCAACCACTAAAAAAAATTTTTAAGTATAACTGATATGCTAAGAAATGAGAGAAAAATGTAATCATCAGAATTCTCAATTCAAACCGCAAAAGGAAGAAAACATAGTGAAAGACAAAAATAGGAAAAAGAATAAGGGCAACAAATAGACAACAGTAATGAATATGTTAAGTTAATCCAACCACCTCAATAATTGCTTTTAATGCAGTGATGTAAATGTACCAATGGAAAGACAAAGATTGTCAGAATGGATCAAAAAAAAATACCCTACTATATGCTGTCTAAAAGAAACCCACTTTGAATATGAAGATACATATGAATTAAAAGTAAATGGTTGGAGAAAAATGTACTATGCTAACACTAGTCAAAAATAAAAATAAAAACAGGAGTGGCTATATTATTTTCAGGCAGAGCTGACTTCAAAGTAAAGAAAGTTATCAAAGAAAGAAAGGTATTACATAATAACAAACAGATCAATTCTCCAAAAAAGACATAACAATTCTTAACTTATATGTGTCTGACAACAGAGCATCAGACTACCTGGGAGAAATACTGATAGAATTTCAAGGAGAAAAATAAGAATCCACTTTCATAGCTGGAGACTTCAACACTCCTCTCTCAGAAATGAATAGATCCAGCAGGCAGAAAATCAGTAAGAACGTAGTTGAACTCAATAACACCATCAATCAACTGTATATAATTAACATCTGTAGACTGTTTCATCCAACAACAGCAGAAAACACATTCGTCTCAAGCTTTCATGGAACATTAACCAAGATAGAACACATTCTGGGCCATAAAACACACTTGAAGAAGAAATAGAACTCATACAGTGTCAGTTCTTAGATCACAATGGAATTGAGCTAGAAATCAATAAGAAAAAAGAAACTGGAAAATTCCAAATATATGGAGGTTACACATACTTCTAAATAACACATGGGTCTTAGAAATCTCAAGGAAAATTGTAAAATAGTTTGAGATAAAATAAAAATACAAGTAATCAAAATTTGTGGGGTGCAGCAAAAGCGGTGCTTAGAGGGAAATGTATAACAGTGAATGCTTATGTTAGAAAAGAAAAATCTAAATTCAATCATCTAAGTTACACCTTAGGGAACTAGGGGGAAAAAAGAGCAAATTAAATCCCAAGTAGGAAGATTAAAATAATAATAATTAGAGGAGAAATCAATGAATTTGAAAGCAGAAAATAGAGAAAATCAATGAAACAAAGAGCTTGTTCTTTGAGAAGATCAGTAAAATAAATGAGTCTCAAGCCAAAGAAAAAAAGAAAACAAATTACTAATATCAGAAATAAGAAGGGGGACAACACTGTAGATCTTATGGAAATTAAAAGGATAATAAATGAATTTATGAACAACTCTATGCCCACAAATTTGATAACCTGGATGAAATGGACCAATACCATTACTAGTTATTGTTTTTCAGGGATTATCAAGCAAATGTTTCTGCATGTAATTATCAGGTGACTTTATTATAGATTTCAGTTTCTTACGATGGAAAGGAAAAAATCAGTGCATATGTTTTCATTATAAACTTGGTCTTTGTTTTCCCTTTTCTGTTCCCCTCATTTCTCCATCCTCTCTAGCTCATGTCTGTCTCTTCCCTTTTGCTCCTCTGCGCCAGATTCTCTTTGCCTTACCTTGTGAGTACACATTCTGATACTTAGTCTTCATTAACGCCCAGACAGTATAGGGTTGGGCTGAAAAGTGTGGGGACCTGGAGACGAACTTCCTGGATGTGAACACACATTACATCCCTTGCTAATTTTTAATTTTTCTTGTTTCCCTGGGAAAACTGCTTAAATTGTCTGTGTTTGAGGTTCCTGTAAGAGGGAAATGTTAGTCATACCTACCTTGAGGGATATTGGGAGGAATAAATGGTTTCGAATTTTCCTATTCTAACACAGTCCTTAGACCACACATGTGAAACACACACTGGGAGTGTGTTAGCAAGGAGCTCCCTACAGACCTACTGAATCAGAATCTCCATTTTTACACAATCCCTAGGTGATTTGTATGTATGTTAAATTTTGAGATGTACTGGTAGTACATGTAGAACATGACTGTTTATATATAGTGTGTCCTTACTAAGTGCTGTTCTAATTATACTATAAAAATATGGATAGAGAAAAAGTGTGGTATTATTAATAGAAAAAAATTTGTTCAAAGCTTTTTTTCTTATCCACTATCTTGTTATTTATGCTAACGTTATACAGTTTAGGGTTTGAGTTTTGAGTTGTGCATGCACACATGTGCATGTATATGTGATTAAGAAAGTGAGGAAGAGAGAGGGGGAAAGGGAAAATATAAGACTTCATAGTCGTTAAGGAAAAAAAATGTTATTGTATTGATTCCAATCATTCTCTTTAGAAAAAGATTAGTGAATGTGTGTCTTAAATTGCCCTTAAAATTCCACCTATACTACTTTAAAAAGAACCATCTTATCATTTCTCTATTTTGCCAGATGTGTTGAATCAAAAGTTTTCACGTGATGACTCTGTTGTGGATACATTATTTAAAGCAAAGTATCCACACTTTGGTATAGAATTACAGAAAGTAATATACACTTGTATTTCTGAAAACTTACGATTGACAATATTCTTACGGTTGTATAAATCTTTTTTTTTTTTTTGGCGGTACGCGGGCCTCTCACTGTTGTGGCCTCTCCCGTTGCGGAGGACAGGCTCTAGAGCGCAGGCTCAGCGGCCATGGCTCACAGGCCCAGCCGCTCCGTGGCATGTGGGATCTTCCCAGACCAGGGCACGAACCCGTGTCCCCGGCATTGGCAGGCAGACCCCCAACCACTGCGCCACCAGGGAAGCCCGATGTATAAATCTTAATAGGAAAGATATTGACTCCTTTTACCATAAAAAGAGTTCATTTTCTTTTTATCAAATATATAAATAAAAACAGGGTTAAGCATTTTAAGAATAAATCATCTAGTGTGCTTATGTACCCTCTACCACAGAGAATGAAAAGAAGGAAAGCATCCATTTTTAAATTAAACTTTTCCGAAATACTGTTCACACAGGTTACTACACTGGTTAACAGCCTGTTCAAATTAAGGTAAGGGAGCAATGATAAATATTCATCTTCTACTTTCCCACCACACCAAGATGTAAATATAGCTAACTGTGGCCTGCTAAGTGCAATTATTAATCAGTTTTGCAGCAACATGTTATTTATGCCCAGATGTATGCAAATATTCAGGTTTCTCTTGCTGCAGATGGTGTTCATTAAGTTCAACTAATCATATAAGCAAGTGCTCTACCGTGTTGTTCCCTCTGTTCACAGGAAGGGAAAAGCAAAAAAAAAAACTAGCATCAAACAGCCCTGAATTGCTTAATGTTCTTGATGCACTAGAAATTTTAAGAAAGTTAAAAGACCCAGAGTCGTCTGAACTTTCAAAAGCTAGGCTGTGAAATGAAGTAACCGTATTGCAATAGTACCCACACAATAAAATTTCATTCCTTCTGAATTTCCAGATAAAAAAATTAGACTAATGCATGAAGAAAAATGCTCTCTAGTTGTGATAAGCAGTCATACTTTGTTATCTTGAGTATAAGATTACATATTTCTCGTCTTTTAGTTTGAATTTTCTTCGGTTTTGAAGTTTTTTAAAATAATTTTGTTACCATTTCATATTTGGGAGCAGAATAAATTAATCCTGTCATACCTATTTTAGTTGAAATGTAAAACAAAGATCTGGAAGACCTGCAGTAATAAAATAACTCAGGTTTTCATAACAAAAAACATTAACTTCAGTATACAGGAAAATTTCCCATGGATATTTCAAAGTTAACTTGACACAAAAGTATTTGAAAATTTTGGAAAGGACAAACAGATAACAGCATATTTTGAAGTATATATGTGTGTCTTCATTGCATATTTAATAACTAATGATTAGAAAAAAATTTGAATTTCTGAATCCTATTAATAATAGGTTTTTACGCCCTTTGCCTAAATTGTGTAGGTTTAACTATTTTATTCATGAGAGAGAAAAAATAACACACCTCTTTGATTATGCTTTTATAAGCTCCATGAAGATAGTGATTATTTCTATCATTTATTTTAACCTTTCAATAGCAATGAGTAATGGTAATATTTAGTGAATAATAATTAATTTGAATTTCATCTCTCAATTCCTACCATAACACTATAAGCATGGTGTTATTTCCCTTACTTTACTTGCAGCATTTTCTTTATTGTTGTAAAAACTTGCTTTCAGAGAAGTTAAATAATTTGATGAAGTTAAAAGACTAACAAAAGACAGAGACAAATTTTAAATCAAAGCATTTTGACAATAGAACCCATACTCTTAACAATTAACCAATCAATTCACCTCCTTCGTTCTGATATTTGATATGTAAATCAATTTGTATTCATTTAAACTAAGTAAGTGCAGTCGTTTTTTCGGAGTCACGGTTGAGGAGACTAACGCACTCTGAGGGCTTAAAGAAAAAGATGCCTTAAGGAAGTTGATGACCTACTGTTAAGTTGATTTGTGACCATATTTGCCTTTTTACTTAATTAACAATATTGGTGACCAAAATGAAATTAATTTAGAAGCACGACTTAGCTGAATTAAAAGTAATGTTTCCAAATCCATGTATGCTACCCTGGTTATTACTTTTAGCTTTTTTTTTTTTCTTTTGCTGTGCTGCATGCGGCATCAAACCCACCCCCTGCAGTGGAAGTGCAGAGTCTTAACCACTGGGCTGCCAGGGAAGTCCCTACTTGTAGCATATTTTTTGAAGTTGATACTCAGAAGAAATCAGGCTTTCATCTTTGTCCTTTATTATATAGTATTGTTTACTTAGTAATTTAAAGAATAAAAAAGTTACTACTTCTGTAATACTTCCTTTGTGCCAGGCACTGTTCTAAAAGCTTTATACATGTTATTTCATTTAATTTTCACAGTAACACTTTGTGTTGCATTATATTATTCTCATTTCCATTTTATGCACAGATAGGGATGTTTTTAGGTTGAGAATATCTGATAAGCTATTTGAATATTTAGCGTCTAGAAGCTTTTACTACTGCATTATCTTTGATAGCCTTCCCAAATATTTCCATTTACTGGTGATAGGAAGGAAATAGTCACTCTTAAATTTTCATTATAAAAGAAAGCATGGAATTTTAAGGAATATGTCATAGCACATTTAGTTTATCTAATTGGCAGTGTTACATGTTCTCTTCTGTAGTCTACAGGAGCACAGGTTTTCCGCTTATCTAGAGAATTACTGGATTAATACAAATATTTGCTTGATGAATTTGCCCAAATAAATTGTTTCCTATGTAAGTGATGAAAATGAAATTGGTCACACATCATCTGGGAAAGATGCACCCTGTGTAAGTTCTAAGTGCTTTGTAAATTGCTATTCCTTATTGGGGTTAGATGCCTTTTTGGACACTTGGTTAAGTAAATTATTTAAGTGACCCATAAACTGTCAGACATAGCAACAGGATGTACACACAGGAGGTATCTTAGTTTGCTATCTATCTCATCAGTAAGCCCAGGTATATCATCTGTAAGATATTTGGTTTCCAGCAACTAAAGGAGTTGTCTCTACTTGCTTTGGCTTGAAAAATACTGTTCCTAGGAGAGGGAAACTAAATGAGATCTACTCTTTAAGCTACTATTTCCTAGGTTTCCTGAAACCCTTTGTTTATTCCTTGGTCTCAGAACTTAGAGACTGAAACCTGACTGGCTCTCTTCTACTAGACTGTGAACATTTGGAGGACAGGAATTTTTATTCATCTTTATATTTCAGCACTTATTTAAGTAACTGACACATAATCAACACTCAGTATTGAAAAACTAAATACAGTAATTAATGAATAGTAAATGACTCAGAAATATAAAAGATATGTGAGTGTAACCAATTAATATAAGCTGAACTAAATAAGCAATCCCAACTATTAAATTATATGGATCTTTCTGTTGAGCTCATTATAAATGGCACAAATGGGTTCATAATTTTTGTAGCTGTTAAACTCAGTTCTGATTAGGTTACATTTTCTGTACTTTCCCTTTTCTCAATTTCTGTGATACACTCAGGTTTTTAAAATATTTTCTCAGAGACCACATATTAGAGTATTTTTCAGCTTTGCCATGAAACATTCTCTATTTTATTTGAATTGCTTTCTCTTAGTCACTGCAAATCTTTGTTCATTGAGTACCTTATAATGAGTTAAATTCCCTCTGTTTTCATTTTGCCGGTTAGACATCTGTGCTCAAGTTCAAACTTTCCCTTGATGATTTGTTTCCCTAAATGATAAATTTCAGGTTACTGAGTCTTCTGTAGAGTTCCACTGTGGTCCAATGATCAAGAGGTAGTGATTTCACTGCTCACATCCTTCTGGTATGGGTTTGTTCAATGATGTGGTTGCTCTGTCCAGCTCCCTTTCACTGGCCATAATAGATAATGGTAATACTCGCTCTTACATTGTGCTGAACATTTTTCTAGTCTAGACTAGACACTCCTCTCTAAGTCCTGTTTTTAGTTTTTTCTATTCTCATCACTAGCTAACTACACTGTATTTCTCCAAGAACATTATCCTTGTGATTTGCAATTGCAAACAAGAAGAATACTACAAGAAAGATAAATGTCTTAGAAAATATTGTTTTGTTCTAACACTCATTAGTTTCTTCTGTTATCTTCTCTCATAATTCTATCATAGCTATGCCTGGCTGAAACTCTACCAGTGCTATGGGTTGAATTGTTCCTCCCCCCCCCCCAAATTCATATGCTAAAAAGTCTTAATCCTCAGTATTTTAGAGTGTGACCTTATTTGGAAACAGGGTCATTTCAGAGGTAATTAGTTAAAATGGGTCATAAAGGAGTAGGATGAGTCCCTAATCCAATATGACTAGTGTCCTAAATAACTCCTAACAATGAATATTTTGGACTTTAGGATTGTGGTATGGAAACCAGGAATATGACATGCTATTACCTATTTTCCACTTTACAATTTCTAGAGAACAATAATACTTGCCTTTCTTGTCTTTCACTTATCCCTAACCACCAAATTAGCCATCATATATTAAGGAAAGAAAGCCTCTCTAATAATTTCACAAATGTGATACCCAAATTAGCTTTCAGTTTGATTAACTTCAATTATAACAAATTTCATTTTCAAATGTGATATTTTCACTTCTTCAAATATGTGTTTTACCTATTTTCTTTGTTTTTTGCTCTGTACTAAGGTTTCATTTGAAACACGGTATCTGATGCCAAAACACTTGAAAAACCAATGATCTTGTTATTTACAATGTATAAATAGTATAAATGATAAATTTAAAAACAATACACAAAAGCATACTTTACCTGAATTTTTTATGTTAATTTATGGAATTTTAGATATAATAGGATTATGGAGATTATCAACATCAAATGCAAAGGCCTACAAGAGGAGGAAATAGCCAAAAATTTTAGCTGTCTTGTACAAGGTCCCAGAGTGAATTAATGATAAATTAAGGATTAGGACCCAAATTTTCTGATGATGTTCTTTTCAAAATACAATAATGCTTCTGTCTATAGTAATCATAGTTTCCTAAATAATGAACTGGTCTTTGGTCAGTACCATTTTATAACTTTGCATGTTTACTTATACGGAGGAAACTTTTAAAGCAAAACATTTGTGATTGAGTTTCTTTATTTTCACTTCACAGGAGGAAATGTTGTTTGGGATGGTTTTCTGTGATACACCTTCAATAAAAATAAGCATTCTAGTCTTAAATTGAACATATTGCATTTATATATGTTCTCAGTTATCAAAGCCTTTATAAATGGTCAGTTCCCTCCTGCTAGGAAGTAAAAGGGATTTATTATTTCAAATTGGGAGGCTTATTTAAAATTTTAAATTAATTCATTACTTTCACTTAGCAGAGCTAAAAACTGGCTTTACATAGACATTACAGAAAAATTTTGATATTCTTCAGTTGCCAAATTCCTTAACAAAATATACTTAAAGCCAAATACTTGCTAGAGCCACTTGAAATCAAAAGATAGATACTATGAAATGATCCAGACCTTAGCTCAATGAATATGCCAGCATTTATGACTGGAGAAAGAGATGAAATGAACGGTTATATGGCAATCACAGTAAATTAAAAGGAAAACAATTGGAGAACTTTTTAAAATGATTACAAGTATAGAAATTATATAATATAAAAAGTCAGATGATTTTTAAATAAGTTCTTGTCTGCGTTTTACATCCTGCTCAATATTTAAATAATCGAGGCTAAATATGACAATGGCCTATTGAACACAGTCCTCAAAATTTTCAGATTTGGTTTCCTGAGTGTATGATACCTTTTTGCCATCTGGCATTTCATTTGAGATCATAGCCTTTGCTTGAAGAGGAGAATTATCACAAGCTAAAATTATAGTTAATATAGGGTAAACTATAGTAACATCTGTGCACATGACAATTTATATTTAGTTGTATCTAAACTTCTTTGGAATTCTAATGACCATGTTGAAATTTTACTAGTTTGTAGGCTAAAGTAACATTTATTTTCCAAGGAAATTGGTTTTCTTATTTATCTTCTCTGATTTCAATATAGTATATGAGCAATCAACTACAGATTGACTTTGAAAATGTTCTTTGATTATTGCCAATTCTTTTTAATCTTGAATTTAGGAATTTTTGGAAATAAATGGCTCTTTGCATTTATCCCCATTACCAAATACCCTGAGTATTTTCACATCAAACTGGCACAAACATGTCTTACCTCCTCACTACTTCTGAATTTACATATTATACTATTTCACGTCACTTTTTAATTTATTCATGTAGAAAACATTTAAAATGTACAGATCATGTGTATATACCTTGGCAGATTTTAGCAAAGTGAATATACTTGTGTACTCATATTGCCAAATAGAAATTTGTAATTTTATTCTATTTCATACTAGAAATAGCTTCCTAAGAAGTGCTTCATAGGAGCTCTCTTATACTCCATCCCAGTCACTATTCCTCTCCTTTGTCACTATCCAGACTTAATTATCAATTGCTTTGTGTTAGAGCTCTATATAAATAGAATTACAAAATAGGCATTATTTTGAATCCAGCTACTTTCACAAAATATTATATTTGTGAGATTCATTCATGCTGTTGTGTATAGCAGTAATTAATTTTGTATAGTATTCCATGGTATGAATGTAAAACAATTTCTCTTCTTTTGATATACATTTGGATTCCTTCCAGATTATTACAAATGAGATTGATAAAACCATCATTCCTGCGTTTGGCTGACATATATATGCATTTCTATTAGTAATATACCTCAGAGTAGAGTTCTTCAGAGGTTCTATATTTGTCCAGCAAGTTGATTTTCCAAATTGTTTGAAAGAGTTCCAACTTATTTACAAATATGGTTGTATATATTTACTTTCCCAGTGGGATCTTCCCGGAATGGGGCACGAACCCATGTCCCCTGCATTGGCAGGCGGACTCTCAACCACTGCGCCACCAGAGAAGCCCCACCATATTTCTTATAAGTGAAGTTATCTTCCCTTATTGAACATCCATCCATTCCTGGATACAGTGTAGTCTGATTTATGTCACAACTGCATTCCTAGAACTACATTCAGCTATGTCATGAATGATATTATGATAGGTAGAATAATGGCCCCCAAAATGTCCACATCCTAACCCTTAGAACTTGTTAATATGTTATGTTACATGGCAATAGGGAATTAATCTTGCAAGTCAGCTACCTGAAAATAAGAGATTATCCTGAATTATCAGGGTGGGGCCAGTGTAATCACTAGGACCCTCTAAAGGGAAGAGGGGAAAAGGATTAGAACCAGAGAGTGACATCATAAAAAAACTTGAGTGGCCATAGCTGGCTTTGAAGATGGAGGGAGGCCATAAGCCAAGGAATGCAGGCAATCTCTAGAAGCTTGTTTAAGGCAAGAAAATTAAATATTCTCTACAGCCTCCACAAATGAATGCAACCCTATCAACACCTTAACTTTAATCCAGTGAAACTCTTTTGGATTTCTGACTTCCAGAACTGTAAAATAATATATTTGTATTGTTCCAAGTGATTGTATTTGTAAGGAATTAATATTGCAGCAATAGGAAACCAATATAAATTCTGGTTTCTGAAAGTGGGGAGCTGCTGTAACAAATACCTAAAAGTGTGGAAGGGACTTTTGGTTTGAGCAATTGGCTCTCAAATTTTGAGGAGCATGGTAGAATAAGCCTAGATGGCCTTGAACAGACCATTAGGAGAAATACGGATATTCCTGACTCTGCTAGTAGTGACTGAGAAAGAAGTGAGAAGATTTTATATTCTTGTCCTATTTTCTATTTCAGCGTTTGATAATATTGAACTCTTTTCAAGAAAATCTTTATTCCTTTAATATCTTTACATGTTTCTTTCATACTTCTTCAAACCTGACTATGCCTTTTTGAATTTCTCATTTAATTCTGTGTATATTGGGCACACCTTTATCTTCTGCAAATCTACGTAGTTTCCCTAGATAATAGTATCTGCTATGAATGACTTCATCTGTTCCTACACAGAAATGATTCACAAATATTTGTCTTCAATATGGACCCCTCATTGAACTCCTGATTGAAAATCCAATTACCTAATGAGCAAACTTAATAAGATGTCCCTCAGGTAATTCAAAATCAACGTGTTAAACAATGACTTTATTATTACCTTTCAAATCTGTCTCCCTCTCTAAATTGGTACTGCTATCATCAGTCCAAATAATGGAACAAGAAATTTGAGGTTATCTTCTATTCATTATTCAATGATTTTCTTTATATCCCCCAAACCAACAGATTCTGCTTTTTAATTTTCTTATAGTTATTGATCACTTATCATGTGCCAGGTACAGGTTTTCAAAGAAAAACACATGTATTAATTATTTCAATTCTAATAACAAGCATATGAGGTATGTTCTATTGTCATCCTCATTTTACAAATAATCTGAGACAAAGGAAAACATTACCCAAGGTCATGAAGAAGTGAGTAGACAAGATGGGATTAGGAGGCAGGGAGCCTGGCTATAGGGCCTATGATTAAATAATAATGCTGTACTGTTATCTCTTGAATACACCCTTTATTTCATTCAGAAAATAGTTTCTTGCTTTTCAAATCTGAATTTTTTCTTCATTTTTTTTCTGCCGTTATTTCTGCCTATCTCTCTCTTCCTTCCTCTTCTTTCCCCTTCTCCCTCATCCTCTTTCCTTTTTTTTCCCTTTCTTTTTGTCTTGCCTTCTTTTCTTCCCTAAAAGGCTATCTCAAATTTAGTCTATCTCTACTGAGATTCAAACACTACACCACTGTCCAAGCAATTATTTTAAAATAAAAATTGAAGTCACTCCCTTGCTTGATACCCTTTAGTAGTTTGACAGTGCCATCAGAATAAAATCCACTATTTTATACAACATTCAAAAAACTCAACAGATTTCACCCCGTCTTTAATCTTATTTCCTCTCTCTTTTCCTTGCATCTTGCTACTGATTTTCTTAGTTCCTAGTAAACGCCACATGGGTTCCTTTGCCTTTTCAACTTCGTATGTCAGTTAATAACTTCTTTATAATTTTTATCTCTAGATGATATGATTTGTGTGTTTGTTTATTGTCTCTCTCTACTACTAGAATGTACACTACCTGAGGACAAGGATGATATCTGCCTTATTCACTGCTTTACCCCAGCATGTAAAACAATTCCTGGTATGTAGTTGGTGCTCAATAAATGTTGAATCCATATGTTGAATGGATAAATTAATCAAAAATCAACAGAAAAGCATGGTGCTTGTCTTCTTTGTAGTAAGACTGAAATAGGTAGCTGCCCCAAATAAGAGTTACTTTGTTACAGTTGCCATCACTCAACATTGTGCATGTAACTATTAGTTTTATTATATTCTTTACAATAATTGCTATAATTTCTTTACAACTATATCTCCCCTACTTGATAGAAAACTTCCTAAGGATATGATGCTCATCCTTTCTTTCCTAATCATAACTTAAAATCTCCAATCATACTCTAATATTTTACTTAAGATAATCAATAAATATATTGTATATATAGCTAAAGTGATACCAGTTCCATTTAATTTTAGCACATGTCTCATTTTTTAACCTCATGGAAATTTTTTTATACTTACCTACTCAGATGATAGTGCAATCTGATTTTTCTTTCAGGTATTTGTTCAGTCCAGTTTAAAGAATAGCTTGAAGAGCCTCTCTAGCTTCTCCTAATCAAATGTTAATTTTAGGAATAAAATACTTCTAAATAAATTGATAATTTTTCATAAACAAGGACAATGTCTTTTGTTCTTTTAAATCTCTAAATATTAATTAACATTGTTTGAATTTAATACATAGTAATGATAAAGAAAACTGTGTTACTGGTCGTGACTACAATATTCTGTTTTCCTCTTTCCAAAATGACCATTTCAAACCCTCTCTTCTCTCCTCATGCTCCTTTTACTCTCACTCCTCTTAACTCACAGGTAAACCAAGTAGGCATAATAAACTCCCTGATCTTCATTGTACCTAATCTACTATCATACCGGCATCTGTATTCAAACTCCTTGCCTACCTGTCTGTTGCCCTAGAGGTAATATTCACTGACTTTTAATTTTTAATTTTTATTGGAGTATAGTTGATTTAAAACGTTGTGTTAGTTTCAGGTATACAGCGAAGTGAATAATTTATACGTGTGCATATATCCACTCTTTTTTAGATTCTTTTCCCATATAGGTCATTACAGAGTATTAAGTAGAGTTCCCTGTGCTATACAGTAGGCCCTTATTAGTTATCTATTTTATATCTAGTAGTGTGTACATGTCAGTCCCAGTCTCCCAATTTATCCCTTCCCCCCTTATCCTCTGGTAACCATAAGTTTGTTTTCTACATCTGTGACTTTATTTCTGTCTTGTGAGTTCATTTGTATCATTTTTTTTAATTCTACATATAAGTGATGTCATATGTTATTTGTCTTTCTCTGTCTGACTTCACTTAGTATCATAATCCTTAGGTCATCCATGTTGCTGCAAATGACATTATTTCATTGATTTTTATGGCTAAGTAATATTCCATTGTACATATGTACCACATCTTCTTTATCCACTCCTCTGTCAATGAACATTTAGGTTGCTTCAGTGTCTTGGGTATTGTAAAGAGTGCTGCAATGAACATTGGGGTGCATGAATCTTTTCAAATTATGGTTTTCTCTGGATATATGCCCAGGAGTGGGATTGCTGGATCGTATGGTAGTTCTACCTTTAGTTTGTTAAAGAACCTCCATACTGTTCTCCATAATGTTGTAACAATGTACATGCTCATCAACAGTGTAGGAGAGTTTCCTTTTCTCTGCATCCTCTTGAGCATTTACTGTTTGTAGAATTTTTGATGATGGCCATGCTAACTAGTGTGAGGTGATGCCTCATTGCAGTTTTGATTTGCATTTCTCTAATAATTAGTGATGCTGAGCATCTTTTCATGTGTTTTTTTGGCCAATAATTAGTGATGTGCAGCATATTTTTATGTGATTTTTGGCCATCTGTATGTCTTCTCTGAAGAAATGTCTATTTAGGCCTTCTGCCCATTTTTTTGATTGGGTTGTTTGTTTTTTTGATATTGAACTGCATGGGCTGTTTGTATATTTTGGAGATTAATCCCTTGTCAGTTACTTCATTGCAAATATTTTCTCGCATTTTGAGGGTTGTCTTTCAGTCTTGTTTAAGGTTTCCTTTTCTGTGCAAAAGCTTTTAAGTTTCATTAGGTCCCATTTGTTTATTTTTATTTTCATTACTCTAGGAGGTGGATCCAAAAAGATATTGCTGCAATTTATGTCAGAGAGTATTCTGCCTATGTTTTCCTCTATAAGAGTTTTATAGTGTCTGGCCTTACATTTAGGTCTTTAATCCATTTTGAGTTTATTTTTGTGTATGGTGTTAGGGAGTGTTCTAATTTCATTCTTTTACATGTAGCTGTCCAGTTCTCCCAGAACCATTTATTGAAGAGGCTGTCTTTTCTCCTTTGTATATTCTTTCCTCCTTTGTCATAAATTAGTTGACCATGGGTTGATGTCTGGACTTTCTATCCTGTTCCATTGATCTATATTTCTATTTTTGTGCCAGTACCATATGGTTTTGATGACTGTACCTTTGTAGTATTGTCTGAAGTCCGGGAGCCTGATTCCTCCAGCTCTGTTTTTCTTTCTCAACATTGTTTTGGCTATTTGGGGTCTTTTGTATTTCCATACAAATTGTAAATTTTTTGTTCTAATTCTGTGAAAAATGCCCTTAGTAATTTGATAGGGATTCAATAGAATCTGTAGATTGCTTTGGGTAGTATAGTCATTTTCACAATGTTGATTCTTCCAATCCAAGAACATGGTATATCTCTCCATATGTTTGTATCATCTTTAATTTCTTTCATCAGTGTCTTACAGTTTTCTGCCTACAGGTCTTTTGTCTCCTTAAGTAGGTTTATTCCTAGGTATTTTATTCTTTTTGTTGCAGTGGTAAATGGGAGTGTTTCCTTAATTTCTCTTTCAGATTTTTCATCATTAGTGTATAGGAATGCAAAAGATTCCTGTGCATTAATTTTGTATCCTGCTACTCTACCAAATTCATTGATTAGCTCTAGTAGTTTTCTGGTAGCATCTTTAAGATTTTCTATGTATAGTATCTTGTCATCTGCAAACAGTGACAGTTTTACTTCTTTTCCAATTTGGATTCCTTTTATTTCTTTTTCCTCTCAGATTGCCATGGCTAGAACTACCAAAGCTGTGCTTAATAAAAGTGGCAGGAGTGGACATCGTTGTCTTGTTCCTGATCTTAGAGGGAATGCTTTCAGTTTTTCATAGTTGAGAATTCTGTTAGCTGTGGGTGTGTCATGTATGGCCTTTATTATGTTGAGGTAGGTTCCCTCTGTGCCCATTTTCTGGAGAGTTTTTATCATAAATGGATGTTGAATTTTGTCATAATCGTTTTTCTGCATCTATTGAGATGATCATATGGTTTTTATTCTTCAGTTTGTTAATGTGGTGTGTCACATTAACTGATTTGCCTATATTGAAGAAGACTCGCATCCCTGGGATAAATCCCACTTGATCATGGTGTATGATCCTTTTAATGTGTTGTTGGATTTGATTTGCTAGTATTTTGTTGAAGATTTTTGCATCTATGTTCTTCAGTGATATTGATCTGTAATTTTCTTTTTTTTGTGGTATCTGTCTGGTTTTGGTATCAGGGTGATTGTGGCCTCATAGAATGAGCTTGGGAGTGTTCTTTCCTCTGCAATTTTTTGGGGAGAGCTTCAAAAGAATAGATGCTAACTCTTCTCTAAATGTTTGATAGAATTCGCTTGTGAAGTCATCTGGTCCTGGACTTTTTTGGGGAGTCTCTTTATCTTACTGTACATTTCAGTAACTGTGATTGGTATGTTCATATTTTCTATTCCCTCCTGATCCAGTCTTGGAAGGTTATACCTTTCTAAGAATTTGTCCATTTCTTCGAGGTTGACCATTTTATTGACGTATATTTTCTTGTAGTAGTTTCTTATGATCCTTTGTATTTCTGCAGTGTCTGTTGAAACTTGTCCTTTTTCATTTCTAATTTTGTTGATTTGAGCCCTCTCCTTTTTTTTCCTTATGAGTCTAGCTAAAAGTTTATCAATATTTCTTATCTTTTCAAAGAACCAGCTTTTAATAGCTTCATTGATCTTGTTTTCTTCAACTCTATTTCATTTATTTCTGCTCTGATTTTTATGATTTCTTTCCTTCTATAATTTTGGGTTTTGTTTCTTCTTCTTTCTCTTGCTGCTTTAGGTGTAATGTTAGGTTGTTTATTTGAACTTTGTTTCCAGAGTTAATATTGTATTGCTATAAACTTCACTCTTAGAACTGCTTTTGCTGCATCAAGTAGGTTTTGGATTGTTGTTTTTTCTTGTTATTTGTCTCTAGTTATTTTTTGATTTCCTGTTTGAATCTTCAGTGATCCAGTGGTTGTTTAGTAATTTTTAGCCTCCATTGTTTGTGTTTCTAGAGGTTTTTTTTTCCTGTAATTGATTTCCAGTCTTATAGTGTTGTGGTCATAAAAGATGCTTGATATGATTTCAGTTTTCTTAAATTTACCAAGCCTTGATTTGTGGCCTAAGATGTGATCTATCCTTGAGAATGTTTCGTGTGCACTTGGGAAGAAAGTTTATTCTGCTGCTTTCAGATGGAATGCCCTATAAATATCAATTAAGTTCATCTGGTCTAATGTGTCATTTAAGGCTTGTGTTTCCTTACTGATTTTCCCTCTGGATGATCCGTCCATTGGTATAAATTGGTTGTTACTGTCAATTTCCCATTTATGGCTCTTAACATTTGCTATATATTGAGGTGCTCCTATGTTGGGTGCATATATATTTACAATTGTTATATCTCCTTCTGTGATTGATCCCTTGATCACTATGTAGTGTCCTTGCTTGTCTTATATATCAGTCTTTATTTTAAAGTCTATTTTTTCTTATATGAGTATTGCTACTTTCTTTTAACTTTTATTTGCCTGGAATATCTTTTTCCATCCCCTCACTTTCACTCTGTATGTGTCCCTAGGTCTGAAGTGGGTCTCTTGTAGATATCATATATTTGGATCTCATTTTTGTATCCATTCAGCCAGTCTACATCTTCTGGTTGGAGCATTTAATCCACTTAACATTTAAGGTAATTATTGACCTGTATGTTCCTATTGCCCTTAATGGTTTTGGATTCATTTTAGCCTTCCTTCCTTCTTTTGCTCTCTTCTCTTGTGGTTTGATAACTTCTTTAGTGTTTTGTTTGGGTTGCTTCTTCATTTTTGTGTCTGTATCTGTTGTAGTTTTTTTGTTTGCATTTCCCATGAGGTTTTGATATAGCAGTCTATTTATGTCCAAGGTTGTTTTAAGTTGCTGGTCTTTTAATTTCAAATGCAATTCCTTTTTCTGGCATTTGTACTCTTCTCTTGTCACAGTTCCTGGTTTTGATATCATATTTGTGTGTGGATGATTTCCTACTTTTACTGTATGTTTGCCTTTACCCATGAGCTTTCCCATTTGATTTTCTTGTTGTGGTCTTTTTTTTCCCCCCCAGCCTAGAGAAGTTCCTTTAGCATTTGTTGTGATACTGGTTTGGTGGTGCTGAATTCTCCTAGCTTTTGCTTGTCTGTAAAGTTTTGGTTTCGCCATTGAATCTGAATGAAAGCTTTGCTTGGTATAGCATTCTTGGTTGTAGGTTCTTCCCTTAAATCACTTGAAATATATCAAGCCACTCCCTTCTGGCCTGAAGAGTTTCTGCTGAAAAAACAGCTGATAACCTTATGGGGATTCCCTTGTATGTTATTTGTTGCTTTTCCCTTGTTGCTTTTAATATTTTTTCTTTGTATTTAGTTTTTGTTAGTTTAATTACTTTGTGTCTCAGCATGTTCCTCCTTGGATTTATCCTGTATGGGACTCTCTGCACTTCCTGGCCTTGGGTGACTGTTTCCTTTCCCATGTTAAGGAAGTTTTCAGCTATAATCTCTTCATATATTTTCTCAGGCCCTTTCCCTTCTCTTCTTCTGGGACCCCTATAATGCAGATGTTGGTGCATTTAATGTTGTCCCAGAGGTCTCTGAGACTGTCCTCAGTTCTTTTCATTCTTTTTTCTTTCTTCTGTTCTATGGCAGTGATTTCCTCCACCCTGCCTTCCAGCTCACTTATTCATTCTTCTCCCTCAGGTATTCTGCTATTGATTTCTTCTACTGTACTTTTCAATTCAGTTATTGTGCTGTTCATCTCTATTTGTTTGTTCTTTAAATCTTCTATCTCTTTATTAAACATTTTTTGTATCTTCTTGGTCTGTGCCGCCATTCTTTTTCTGAGATCTTGGATCATCTTTACTATCATTATTCTGAATTCTATTTCAGGTAGATTTCCTATCTCCACTTCACTTAGTTGTTCTTCTGGGATTTTATCTTGTTCCTTCATCTGAGACATATTCCTCTGCTGTCTCATTTTGTCTTATGTTGTGTGATTGCTCTTTTGGTTCTGCAGGCTGGAGGGTTGTAGCTCTTCTTGCTTCTGCTGTCTGTCCCCTGGTGTGTGAGGTTAGTCCAGGGGCTTGTGCAGGCTTCATGGTGGGAGGGACTGGTGCCTGCCCTCTGGTGGGTGGGGCTGGGTTTTGTGCCTCTATTGGGAAGGACCATGACAAGGATTGTGTTTTGAGGTGGCTGTGAGCTCAGTACAAGTTTAGGCAACCTGTCTGCTGATGGGTGGGGCTGTGTTCCCGACCTTGTTTGTTGTTCGGCTTGAGGCATTCCAGCACTGGAACTTGCAGGGTGTTGGTTGGGGCCAGGTCTTTGTGCTGAAATGGAGACCTCCAGGAGAGCTCATGCCGATCAGTATTCCCTGGGGCCTCCGCTCACAGTGTTCTTGCCCCCACAGTGAGCTACAGCCAACCTTCATCTCCCCAGGAGACCCTCCAAGACCCCTAGGTAGGTGTAGCCCAGTTTTCTATGGAGATACTACTTTGTTTTGACTCCTAGTGCATGTGAGACCTTGTGTGCACCTTCCAAGAGTGGGATCTCTGTTTCTCCCAGAAACAGTGTGGCATGTGGAGCTGCTGCACTCAAGCCCCTCTGGCCTTCAAGGCCAGATGCTCTGGGGATTCTTCCCTCCAGTGCCAGACCCCCAGACTGTCTTGGCTATTTTTATGTGGGAATGTCCCTGTGTAACCTGCATGGGTTAATAGTTTTTGGTTCAAGGGCTGTTTTTTTGTTTTTGTTTTTTTAAAGAAGATGTTGGGAGTAGGAGTTTGTTAATTAATTTATTTCTTTTTGCTGTGTTGGGTCTTCATTTCTGTGCGAGGGCTTTCTCTAGTTGTGGCAAGCAGGGGCCACTCTTCATCGCGGTGCGTGGGCCTCTCACTATCGCGGCCTCTCTTGTTGCAGAGCACAGGCTCCAGACGCGCAGGCTCAGTAGCTCCACAGCATGTGGGATCTTCCCAGACCAGGGCCCGAACCCGTGTCCCCTGCATTACCAGGCAGATTCACAACCGCTGCGCCACCAGGGAAGCCCTCAAGGGCTGTTTTTAGTGTGGATGTTTGCCACCTTTTCCTCAGTGTATGCTTGCTGTTATCCCCTTGGTAGGAGGTGTGACTGATGTGGTGACCTGAGCCAGCACTGGATATTGAGCAGGGCCTCCCCTTTGCTCTGCTGTGGTCACTGCCCTGTCAGAGATGGTGTCTGCTCCCTAGCTGTTGGAGTAGAGGCTTGAGTTGAGAATACAAATAGTAAGATTTTAGGGTCATAGGATATGCATAAGTTCAGAATTAGTGGATAATTTAACAGTTTTCCATAGTGTTCGTAGAAATATACTTTCACCAGCAATATATGAATTCCAGTTTCTCCACATTCTGGCCCAAACTTGGTATTTTTAATTTTTTTTCATTTTAGTCACTCTAGTGTGTGTAGTTTCCAGTACAACTTAACATTTTTTTAGCCTTCTATCATGTCAATCCAATATATGGGTTTTGATTTTTTGTCGTTGTTTTGCTTGCTTGTTTCCTGCCATTATATCTATGTTACATTACCCATCATGGGTTAATACGTTTTAAAAACTTCTTTAATGTTATTTATGAGAGTTTTGATAGGGGATGGAGTTAAATGTTTGTGCACAATCTATCTTTCACTAGATGTCCATTAAACCATTTTCAGTTAAAAAAGAGATGCAGTAAAAATGCACTTACCCTAAAAACAATGCAAGTATCATTCTTAAGTGGAATACTTTGTTTTTTCAAATGAAATACTTAACATTAAATATACCTTTCCTTTCTTGCTCTAGCAAAGTCCATTATATTAGGTAGAAATAATTTAACTTCCTATATTTTAGGGATTCTAAATTATTTTAAACTTATTTTAGTCTATGTGCATTTATTCCCAATAGATCCATTACAATTGTAACAATATTTTAAATTCAGGAAATCTAGAACTTGATAATGCTCTGTTTTTTGTTGCTAATTTTAACATACCTACAATGCAATTACGTCCTTCAGGTTCACTTCTCTGATCACACAAATGCAGTATACTGAGTCAATAACTTTAACACAAATAAAACAATTTCTTGGTCTATGAAATTCCAATTAAATCAGTTCTGATTTTAGAGGCTACTTTTGAAGACCACACTGTATAACAATTTATGATTGTTTTAGTTTCAAAAAGTATTATCTTTAATGTGACGATAAAATTTTCTGGTGAGTGAACAAAGCAATCAAGTAATTGGCCATGGTAAACAAATCATTTTGACATTTTAATAAAACTCAATTTTAAGCACTTCCCAGTTATATTTTTAAAGATACCCTAAATTCTATCTAGCTGTGAAGTTTTCCTTACTCATGAGCACATGGAAAATAGATGCTGTGTTTTTATAATAGGCCTTCTTTAGCAGACACTTTAATAGGAAATATAATATTTATTTTTAGGGGGTTTAGGGAAAGTATTGAAGCCCAGACTCTACTTCTTATTCCTTTTTTTCCAAATTTCTCTGAGTCAATAAACAAATATAACAAATAAGATAATACTTTTATAAATCACCAATTTCCCAATATCCAATATTCCAAGTGTAGACTTGAGATACAGTTCATATAAGAGACCTAAGCAGGGTTTCCTAATTTATTCTGATTTAAAATGAGAATAAATGCATCTGAAAGACAGACGAGTTCATTTTTCTGAGTAGCAGAATGAACAAGTATGAGCAGACTTTTTAAAGGGATAAAAGATGTATGCTTATTACAGGGGCGGTGGGGAGACAGCACAGAATGCATGAACACTGGCTTTGACTAGAGTGATATAGCTTACTAATAAAACACAGCATATACTGAAATTGAGAGCAAATTCATTAATTTTTATTTTCTGGAGGATAACCATGAATAAAACATCAAAAGTTCTTTCAATTGTTTCCTCCTAACAAAAGAGGGTGTATTCATTTGCTAGGGCTGCATAACAAAATACCAGAGACTAGGTGGCTTAAACAACATACATTTATTTTCTCACAGTTCTGGAGGCTGGAAGCCTAAGACTGACATGATGGCAGGTTTAGTTTCTCCTGAGGCTTCTCTCCTTGGCTTATAGACAGCTGCCTTCTCTCTCTGTCTTTACATGGCCTGTCTCTGTTTGTAGACATCCCTGGTATCGCTTCATCTTTTTTATAAGAACACCAGTAGTATTGGATTAAGGCCCATCCATCTGACCTCATTCAACAGTTATTACCTCTTTAAAGGCCCTGTCTGCAAGTATAGTCACACTCTAAGGTACCAGGGGTTTAGGACTTCAACATATGAATTTGGGGGAAGGATAACACAATTCAGTCCATAAAAGAAGGACAAAATTTTGGATAGATGTTTTCTATTTATGTGGTAGGCATGCCCCTTTTCCCTGCCACTTAATATATACAACACTAATTTGAATACATGCTTCCATTGCATCAATGTATACATGCAATGTATACAATTAGTTGTATTCCTTTTATCAGTAAATTACTCTGAAAGGGAAAGCAAAGCACAATCTATCTATGGCTAATGAAATTCCTTCCAATAATTTTAAACTATGGAGGTGGACAAGAGATTAGAAATATGATTCCCGTGGGGCAGAAATAAGTGTGTAATTGATCTTTTAACCCAGACAGAACACTTTGTCTAATACATACTAAATACTGATATCTATTTTTTTGGTCAATGATAGTGAAATGGAGAAAAAGATAGAAAAATCCAGGTAGTATAGTAAAAATCTTATTTATTCTATTTAAAATCTACCAAATATCCATGGACACTTCAAAGTCATCAGTTTCCACCTGTACCATGGTTACTCCTCCCAAATTCAATTTCTTAGGGAATGGAATCACGATTCCCTCCCTCATGCCTGTCAGGAACTTAGGAACCCATTGTTAACTTCTTAAACTCACAATTCCAGTCATAAAGCCCTTTAAATTCTACCTCCAAACTGTCATGCCTATGTTTCTCTCCATGCCCAATGTCACTGTTTGTATATAGTATTTTATATATAGTATTTTAACCTGCTTTACTACATTATTTACCCAGCTAGTATACCAACCTCTATCTCTGATACCCTTATACCAACTTCCCAGTCTGTTTCTATTTGTCAAATAGAAATGTGATAATACCAATAATTAACTCCTCTTGTGGCATACATATCTTGTCACCCAGCTCCCTGTTTACATTTCTGACCCTCGTCATAGCTGGACATCTGTCATGTATATATAATAAAGTTATACTAAATATTTTATAGACTGGGTCCTTAGGTTTTATATATTAATCCCTCTGTCAGGAAATATACTTATTCACATTTTCCTTCCTGTCTATCTCTTCCTTGTCCTTCAGAATGAAATAGTTTCCTCCTCATAAGAAATTGTTCCCATTACTACCCCTCCTTTTAGGACTTAATTACTTGCTTACTATATTATTGTTATTACTTGTTTCCTATAGAAAGCCCATGTATATCTCTGCTGGATTAACACTGTACCACAGTTGTTTGCTAGCTTGTATGAATCTCCATCTAGAATGTGTATTCCCTGGACTCAGGATTACTATTTGCTGTTTTTATTTGTTTGCTTATATTATTGTCTGTCTTTTTTTTCAATAAATAAAAACTGAATAAGAACAATAAATATTTGACAAGACAATACTTGGAAAACTCACTTCCTCTAAAAAAATAAATCTCAGTTCTATTGCATGATACAAGTTTAAATTCTAGGTTTCAAAATTTCTAGGCAAAGTATATAGGAAATATTACCTTTATTCTAAACCTAAAATAAACAGATCTTCAGAGGTGGAAAATGTAAACAGATCTTTATAGGTGGAATTTTGAATGATGTGAGGAATACTCATAAATTAGAAGGTTACTTGGATTGAACATAAATGCATTATACATAAGTGTATCATACTTAAATACATGGTAATGAAACTTTTTTGGATTCTTACTATTTTAGTTATCCATTTATTGGTGTATCACTTAAAATAACTTCCACTTATTAGCTGTCATAATTCTCTGGAATTGACTGGGCTTAGGTGGACTAGTCTTGTTTGTTCCATATACAAATTGTCCCCATCTTACAGTAGTTTGACTTAAAATTTTTTGACTTTATGAGAGTGGGAAAGCAGTAAACATTCAGTAGAAAGCATACACTGAATTTTGATCGTTTTCCAAACTGACATTATGAGGTACATACTTTCTCACGATGCTGGGTAGTGGCAGCGAGCCACAGCTTCCAGTCAGCCAAGTGATCACGAAGGTGAATAACCGATACACTTGGTAATGGTAATGGTTGTACCCATACAACCATTCTGCTATTCACTGTCAGTACAGTACTCAATACATTACGTAAGATATTTAACACTTTATTATAAAATAGGCTTTGTGTAGATAATTTTGCCCAACTGTAGGCTAATGTAAGTGTTCTGAGCACGTTTAAAGTAGGCTAGGTTAAGCTCTGATGTTCAGTGGGTTAGGTGTATTAAATGCATTTTCAGTTGACAATCTTTTCAACTTATGAGTTTATCGGATGTAACCTCATTGTAAATCGAGAAAGATCTTTTCTACCATCTGGACTGCTTTCATCTAGTGGCTTAATCGGGGCTGAGATATTCAAGATGACTTACTCATGTAAGTTAAAATTGGTGCTGGCATTGGCTGGGGGTTCAGGCATGGTTTCTACGAGAGAGCTTTGATTTACACAGTATGGGTAAGATAGGTAAATGAGAAAATCTGGTTTAAAAAATTAGATCATAGACAGCTTGGATGTCATGTTCAGGAATTTGACTTTTAATAATCATTTTAATAATCATTGGAAGGTGATGAAATATACTAAGCAGAAGATTGACTTTGAAAATGTCAGGTTTTTTAGGAATGTAATTTTAGCAACTGGATAAAAGATACTTGGGGGTAGGAAGCATGCCATTGACATGTATTAGTTGCGAGTTTACGAAAGACAGATATAAAGCAGTAACATTATTGGAGGAAAAAAAAGAACATTGAAAGGCATCATATCAAAATAAGAGGACTCCATTGACAGTCTCAGGGAAAAATAGGAAAGATCATGCTTGAGGATGAGTTTGAAGCTTTAAGCTTGGGGAAGTAGATAGTTCTGACATCATTCATGGAGACAAAACAGAAAAAGGCATAAAATTTTGGGGGGGAAGATAACAAGTCCGGTTTAGTTTTTAACCAAATCTGAGGTGGCTTTGGTACATCTGTGTACTTTGAAATATGGCTCTCAGCATGAAAGAGAAAGAGGGGATAGAAATACAGATTTTGCAGTTATCAAGAATGTGCTTTGGAAAATAGCGTTACTCAGGATGAGGCTGGCAGTTTTATATATTACTGTAGGACTGTAAGCTTATTCAACAATGTTCTCAAAGAAATTAAATAGCATGAAAAATGTTCCTATTAGAATAAGTAGGGGGGAAATATCCTAAGCTAAATATGTAATATGTATTCAACAATTGTCTTTTAGTTCATTGATTCAGAGGCTGCATCTTGTCTTTCTCCTCCTTGCTGCCTCCTTTAGAGCTAAATCACATATACTGGGACAGTGTGGATAATGAAAATTTGCTTGTATGAGCAAACTGTGCAGTGCTTCAGGCCTACTTTTCCAGTTGCTCTTTGTATTAAACAAAATGTAGATTTTTAAAGATATAATGAATGTATAACAACAGGCTTTTTCATTGCAAGTATCAAAGTAACCACTGAAGGAAAAAAATTAGCTTTTGATTCCTTCTTTTTTTTTTTTTTTTTTTTTTTTTTGCGGTACACGGGCCTCTCACTGTCGTGGCCTCTCCCGTGCGGAGCACAGGCTCCGGACGCGCAGGCTCAGCGGCCATGGCTCACGGGACCAGCCGCTCCGCGGCATGTGGGATCTTCCCGGGCCGGGGCACAAACCTCTGTCCCCTGCATCGGCAGGCGGACTCTCAATCACTGCGCCACCAGGGAAGCCCTGATTCCTTCTTTTTGTAACTAGACATTTGATGAGCAATTCGAGGATTACTATTAAGGGACCCAGAAACCATTTGCAGAAAAATTTTAGAGTGCTTCCTCAAGAATGTTAATATAATAGCCTGAAGTGTTTGTAGCAGAGGGCAGAAAACCTTTTCTAATATTCCACATAATAACTACTTCAAAGCCAGGTTTTGACCATAACACCAGGACCAAAGCTCAGGATGAAAACCATTAAGCTAGGATTCATTAATAATAGGTATATAGAGAGAATTTAAAATAAATATCAAAAGTAATAAAAATGGGGCTTCCCTGGTGGCGCAGTGGTTGAGAGTCTGCCTGCCGATGAAGGCTATACGGGTTCGTGCCCCGGTCCAGGAAGATCCCACATGCCGCGGAGCAGCTGGGCCCGTGAGCCATGGCCGCTGAGCCTGCACGTCCGGAGCCTGTGCTCCGCAACGGGAGAGGCCACGACAGTGAGAGGCCCGCGTACCGCAAAAAAAAAAAAAAAAAGTAATGAAATTATAAAAACTTTCAAAAAATAAATTTTATACAAGATAGAAACATTTCAATATAGCTAAAGAAATGTGACATGTACATTTTTAATGTTTTTATTAAGCCAAAACATTTTTTATGATTATTTGAATATACTAATATTTTTTGCTGAAAACTCTGAAATTACAGAAAAGCATAAAAAGTGAAATTAGTCATTCATCATCCCCATATTAAAAGGAAATCTCTACAAAAACTGTAGCTATGTATATTACCATATGTAGTATGATTATGCATATATATTATGCACAATGTATTATTTTTTTTTACATTTTATGACAAAAACTTACCAATGAACTATGAACATTTTCATATATTACCAAATAATGCATTTATCTTCATAGAAGTCAATTTTATGGCTTTATCATAATTTATTTCTTAATCTTGAGAAAGTATAATTTAAAATTATCAGATGGCAGGCAGTGATATAGTAGTGTATGAAGCAGTTATCGAAGAAATTGTCTCGAGAACCAAAGATACTAAAAGCAAAATGAGAATAAATTGACCATAGAATGTTTGTATGTAACAGTGATTAGCTAAAGCTGGTGGGAGGAGGGAGAATAGGTGGGGAGAGTTAAAGAAGGACTTTGAAAGCCACACTTAAAGAGTTCACATTTTATCCTGAGGGCATGTTTGTGTCCAAAGGCATACTTTAATAAAATCAATGTTTTAGAAAGTTTAATCAAGTGGCCATATGTTATGGGAGTGGAGTGAGGAGAGACTGAAGACAAGCAGACCTGTAAAGTGGTTACTGTATTAATCCCAGCAAGAGATGAAAGGGATGGCAAAGGGAATGGAAAGAAAACGACAGATTAAGAGAAATGTTTTGAGTAACAATGTCATATAACTGAGTCCCTCTGATCGAAGAGGAAAAGCAAACATTACATTGGTTTTGAACAGGAAATTTGAAGCTATGGCAAACCCTCAACTCAAAATTTTGGTGGCTCTTTGGAGTATAATAAAAGAGCCTGTTGCAGTTCTGAATAAGTAACAAGTAAATTTAACTGTACAGAAAGTACCTGCAGTATTGGAGCCCTGGGCAAGAATAAGTTAAGGATAAAAGGAGTGAATAGCAAAAGTTTAAGAAGTACATGGAGGGAATGTCCATAGTAAGGAAGGCAAGAGGAGGAAGGTAACCAGGAACTTTTGATCCTTATGCCATCCCCAGGATAAATGGAAGACATAATACATAGAGCACTGGTTAGCTGAGGGAGAAGCAGGCATGCTCACACTGTCTGTACGGAGCTTCACAATTGTGTATCACACTCTCTGAGAAATTTCCTGGACTCTTTTTGCTTCCCTATGATCTCTCCAGTGTCTAATCTCTGTTGTAGCAGTTGGTTATATAGCACTTTGACATTTAGACAATATCCTTTATTACAATATATAAGATTTAGCATATATTTGCATTTCTAATTATGGCATAAGGTTACTGATGTAAATTTTAAAATATATATAGCCAAAGGTGTTGTAATGAAAGAGAACTGGACATAACTTGAAATATGTGCAGTGTAAACCAGCAACTGCCCCTTAATAAATGTGACAATTTAACCCCTTCAAACTCTATTGCTCTTTTCAGTCCTACATCTTTTCATTATGTTTGGTGTTTTCCTTCATTTCCTGAGACTTGTTTGGCCTCTTTCCAATTTATAATTTGTAAATTCTCACTGTGATAACTTAGTAGCTTTCAGCCCAGGAGACTGAATTTTTCTTCTAAATACATATCAAATAATATCTTAGTAGGCTGCCAACCTGTTTAAGTTTAAATTCTAGGGAGACTGTGATCACTAGGCTCTTGCCACAGATTTCTGGGATCAAAAACTGATCCATTGTTTTCCAAAGTCAGCTTCACATTGTAATCATCTGGGAAATCTTTTTCAAATACTCATTCCTAGCTCTCACTGCATACATCGTAATTTAGTTTGTATGGAGGGTAACCTGGGAATCAGATTTTTTTTTGAACTCTCCAGGTGATTCTAATGTGCAGAGAAGTTTGGAAACCACTGGATTACTCTTTTGTCTCTGTGTCTTATAGTGCATATGCACCCACCTTATCGCTGAGCATTGAATCATGACACCTGATTTCTACCCTTCTGGCATCTCCTTTTTCCTCTTGAGATAGGGGAACCAATGCATTTATACATTTCCCACTGTCATAGCTTGCACAATAGAACTAGCACAAAGCTCTTCAAATATTCTGGTACCCCAGCCTTGCCCCAGTCCAGGGTATCTCTTAATGCTTTAGATAAGGAAGTGTTTTCTGGACTTTCTTAGGGTTGGAGGGGCAGGTTACTCCAAAAAAGCCTGCTATTTCAGCAGCCTATGAACTCCTTTTCCAATCCTGTGCTGTTGAAATTGCTGCATTTCAACCGCATTGATTGTAAATAATTGCTTAGTCAAGGCTTTGCTCGCTAATCCAATAGACTATTAATAGTAACATCAATCACAAGTGCTTACAACAACACATTAAAACCCAAATTCTCAGTGAGTGCTCACCAAGTTAATAAATTCATCCTGATCAAGTCATGATATATGATCATGATGTATGATTATGTCATGTTATCTCTTCTTCCATACAGTCCAACACTTTTAGATTGCACTCCATAATACTCCCCAGTTTCCTGCAGATACAGATGCTTAGAGCTTAGAACATTTTTGGTGTAATAGCGATCTCTTTCCAGGTAGAAAAGGATATCTGTTTGAATTAAATAGGACTCTGTCTATATATACACCTGAAGGCAATACTCTGGAAAGAGATTATCTTGAGATTTGGCATTAATTTATGAGGTATCTTTCTCAGAGTTAACTATGGAATGGCTTTTAGGCATAGGAGAGCAGCTTCCTGGGGAAGAGAAGGGCTGCCTTGTCCAGGAAGAAGTCAAGAGAATTTAGAAGTTGTCAGGCTCTTCCATGTATGCCCCCAAATCCCTATCCCACATCCCAAGTTCTGTTCCCCTACCCAATTAGCACTGTAAATCTGCCACTGCTGCAATCCAATCTAAACTTCTTCAGCCATATCTGCTCTTCTATTACTTCTATTACTGGAGATAGGATGCTTCTTCAAAGGTTTCATGCAGGCTCTCTGCTTCTTATTTTAAGATTTAAGATTGTAGATTTTAGTTCTCTTTTTCCCTGTATAAACTCTCGGGAGCTATGGGAAACAGCCAACTGATTGCGCAAGCTTTATAACCACTACTTCTTGTACCTACAGGAACTTGTTCTTCCAACCTTCTTTCTTTCACCTACGCTTCCACTCATGCCACAAGAGATAATAATTTAATTGGATCTGATGCACTTCTTGACATAGATTATGCATGGCCCTTTTCTCCACCCTACCCTCCACTAGCAGTGAATTTATGCCAGTAATTATTTACTCTTTGACCAATACAATCCCAGAATGCCATTATAAGTGTCTCTTTCCTGGGGTCAGTTCATGTACCAATTACCCTACCAATCAGGGCCTCAATAGGAGATTGTTGGCACATTCAGGATCATTTGAGGATAGTTTGTTTTCAGAGAGACAATTTATAAAAATCTGCATGTGGTAGAACCATGAGGATTAGTGCTGGACTTAGTAGTATCACTCCTCTTACCATTCCTAGTCCCACTGGAAAAAGGGGTAGGGGTAGTGGTTTGGGAAACCTGGAAGTAAATAATTCTATAGAGTTAGCATGGGCCTTCAGTCAAAGGAAATAGCCAGTTCCCTGCAGAGAGGGATCCGGGGGGGAATATAACCTGGCCACTTTGTTCTGTTAGGTTTTCCTGTTGGCCAAACCCAATCTGAAAGCAAAAGACATGGGAACTTGCTAATGTAGTTCTTACAAATGTGCCTCACAGACCAGAGAGCAAGGTTTAAGAGAGTTGAGAGCAGATAAGAAGATTAAGAAAGCCCATCCGCTCTCAATTTAGAACAACTGCTTGGAACTTATACATTTCATGCCTACGAAAGAGATTTTTTAAGAAGAAAGAATTGTCCATATTTTAATAGTAGAATTATTTTCAAAGACATCTTAATCAAAGTTTTACTACTTAGGATTTGTATAATAATGAGCTATGTTATATTGAGTGTGTCCTATAGGTCAAGCATATTCCAAATTTATTTTATTTATTGTCTAATTTGATTGTCAAACAATTCTATTGCTATGTATCCATTGTTAGGGTACTATTGTGCCAATTTTGTGGGTCTGGAACTGGTGCTTGATGAGATTAGCTTGTTTTTTGTCAGTAGATTGTAAGTGGGAATTTAGGATATGACTTCTGCTCTGTTTGACTCCAAAGCCAGAACAATACATTAGTTGGTATAATATTGGGGAAAATTTTCAGTGATTATCTCTTCCTATGTATACTTTACAGAGTTATTCACTGGGCATCTTCTGTGAGGCAGACAATTTAACAAGGATCACAGTAGATATGAAGAAGGATATAACACAGACTTGGTTCTTGGCATGAATATGGTGTTTTGGAGAGTCAGTGTGCCTGCACTGAAGAAATATATGTGTAAGAGGCATGGGTGGCAATGTTGTGGTCATAGTGTGACCTGCAGCATTATATCAGAAAAGCTTTCAGTGACCAAGGAAACAATTCCAGCTTCCTAGAGTAAGGACAACAAGCCTCAGAAAATCGGGTAGGATTTAGGTAGGTTCCTCTTCTATAGGATGACAAATAAAATCAAGAACTCAATATGTACTTGAAGGTATAAATAAGCCTTTAGCTTATTATTAAATTTGTAATTTTGAAAAGGAAACAGGGACTTCCCTGGTGGCACAGTGGTTACGAATCCACCTGCCAATGCAGGGGACCAGGGTTTGATCCCTGGTCCGGGAAGATCCCACATGCTGTGGAGCAAATGAGCCCATGCACCACGGCTACTGAACCTGCATGCTCTAGGGCCCTGTGTCGCAACTACTGAGCCCATGTGCTGCAGTTACTGAATCCTGCACACCTAGAGCCTGTGCTTCACAGAAAGAGAAGCCACCACAATGAGAAGACCGCCCACCACAACGAAGAGTAGCCCCCGCTCACAGCAACTAGAAAAAGCCCACATGCACAGCAACGAAGACCCAACGCAGTCAATAATAATAATAATAATAATAATAATAATAATAATAATAGAGATAAAAGCAGGAACCAGTAAAGCAGCAACAAAAACAAATAAAAAAAGGAAACAGTCCAAAATTATCTGGCATTTGAAGAAATTTCATAGACGGTAGGATAGGGACATCATTGAGGAAGAGTGTCCAGCCTACCCTTGGTAATCTTGTTTTCCCCTCTCTCATCTTCATGACTTTGAGTCACACCGACCTAACCCAGTTAACAAGGATGTACCTGTAGTTTCAGATGCACTCATTCCTCATTTAGTCATCTCAGATCTTTACAAAGAGAACTCTGTATTTACCCTAGAGTATCATTGCTTTTGGGAAATATCTGAAAGGATAAATCTCAAATACTTAATGTGAAAACTGTGTGTTTTATTTCTCACCATTCAGTAATGGGTTGGCTACTTGCAGATATTGAAGAAAATATGCAGTTATTTTGAAATATCCGTTCTCATAATCATTTAGGAAAACACACACACATTGGTCTTGGTGACAAATTCAATGATAAGCAATAAAGACAAACTCTTTCTTTTAAAAGTTTATTCTCATAAATCAGCTCACAAAATTACCAAATATATGTTGCTGTAGTATGTTCTTGCTTAATTTCCTAATATCCATTTCATCCCCAGTGATTAATCAAAGCCCATCCTGGCATGACTATTTTATTGGTGATAATTGTCACATGATCCAACCAAGTTATATGCATGATACAACCCTGACCAATGAGAACTAAGGAGAAATCTACTAAAGGTTTCTAGGAAAGGTTTATGTACTTCTGAAAAGGAGAGGTGAAAAAAAATATGTACATGTTCTTCATATGAACACTGACAAAGATGTTCAGCTTGGAAGTTCCATGGCTATCTCACTATCAACCCAATAAAATAGCCACACACAAGGAGAAGTACAGACCAACAGGAACACTGAGGAGTGGGAACAGTGTACCAGCAGACCCTGCCTGGAGCTCCATTAACTGTCATTTATTTTTGAGTTTATACATTTCCTTGTTGCTTAAGTAGACAGACTTTTCTGCTACCAGGAAATGTACCCACGCAAAGCTGTAGACATAAATCAAGGATGTCTTGAGTGAGATTGTTTTCACAAATAGACACTACAGAAAATAATTCCAGCATTTACTAGCTGTGCTCAAAGATCATATAGAGGTGCCTGTATTTCACCTCTGCAACTTTTCTGCCCACACATATTCTGTAATATCTGGTACTACTCAAGAATAATATCTTGTTTTTTGTATGACCTGTATTTACTACATAGTCTCGCCTGAGAAATCTTCAACAAAAAATGCATCATATGCAGTTCTTTGGGGAATGTGGGTCATTCTGTCTTTTGACAACTACTTTGATTTGGAGAATGCACCAATTCCCCCATGTAGCATTTGCCTGTCATTCCCTAAGACAATGGGGGCACATGGGGGAGATTAGAAGACAGGATATAATGTTCTATGGGAGAGCTGGACATACAGGTGAGAGATAAAAGAAAAGTATGTGAACCGCAACAAATAAGTGGTTTGTATATATGTGTAAATAGGTAAATAACATTTTACAAAATAGTTACTGTTTATTATTTCAATGACAATAGATTAATTTCTATTGAAATATCTCCTACGACTGACTGGAAGTTGCTTTAACAATAGGGAAAAACCCATTATTTTATAGGCACTAGTATTTTATATTTCAATATCATGTGTTTATAGCTTTCTAAAGTGATTAAAAATTGAGTGGCTATCATTTACCCTTAGTCTGTGATTGAATGGCTCCAGAAATCATTGTAATATTACATGGATTAAGGCTATGATCCAATTTATAACATTCTACCATATGTAATAAACAAAGATGAATTTTCATGATGGCAGGTGTACAATAAGAGAGGCCATTTTACTTTCATGGCTTCATTTCATTTTCATCACATTCAAATGACCAGTCATGCCTTTTTTATTAATAAAGTCCATTTTAAAGACATTTTGCAATCTGTTAAACAGACAGAATAAGGTTGCTTCGGACAATTTGGTTTTAGTTTTGTTTATAGTGAAGTTAACAAAGAATATCAACTTCAAGGAGGTTCTAAACATAATACTCATTACTTAAACAGTATAAGAATAATTACCTAGTAAAGATGGATATATTGAACAGCTCTCTAAATCGTTATTCATAAAACACAACTAAGAACACATTCAAAATAGAATATAGACATTATAAAGACATTATTTCAGTAGATGGGATTACATTATACTAGATACATTTGAGTTTCCTCCAACTCTTTGATTCTCTGTCACTTTATTAAACAGAATTATATTGTCTTCCCTTGAAACCATCCATTTTTTAGTTTCTATGTTTTGGAAGTTGGGTACTCTTAGAATAAAACTTAATCGAGATATTTTGTTTAAGATTCAATTTTTGAGAATAAAATATGGGGTAAGGAGAATCTCAAATTCTGTCTCTGGCTTCTGTTGGTGAAATGACAGCCATTTTTATGAATTTATTAAAGCTACACACACACACCCGAACACAAGAGACCTTTCCTCAAGCAATATATAGTCTATTGGTGACTGGGGCAGTTATGTAGGGCAGTAAGTGTCATGGAAGACATACAAGCAGAAGAAGAATTCTAAGGCAGATTCAGTGAGTCAAAGAAAGGTTCTTTGGGGAAGGGATTCTGAAAATAAAACCAGGAGGATATATTAGAATTCATCAAAAAAAGCATATAACAGCATAGGAAATGCTGGATGCAAGTGTTACAGATCTCCAAGGATTTGAATCCAGATGAAGAATATAGAGCAAGGGGAGGGAAATGGAGTGTAGAGGCAGGCTAGAAATATGCTATGGAAGCCTTTAATGTCTTAATAATGATGCTTTTCCAAATATTTTCAGGAAATATTGGAATAATTCAAAACAGTGAAATAACCTGTTCAGATTTGTGTTTATGAAAATACATGTGGATAAAATAATGCAGGTAAATTGGAAAGGAATAATTATAAATAAAATTTGGGGAGCTATTTTGGGCAAGAAAATATGTAATTGTATTGAGGTTGGTGATATTGGAAATGAGAGAAAAGGATGAACTGGAGCAAACTTAAAGAAATATTAAGAAGACAGAACATAGTGATTGATTCTGAGAGAAAGGTGGGAATTAGGAGGGTGGGTTAGGAAACATAAAAGTCGTACCAAGGTCTGAGGATATCCATAGGGATAATGGATATGATTATGACATTCCCTTAGATAAGTTTTAAGTAAGTTTCAGAATACCTCTGTGACTTTTCCAAACATGCTCAGTAAATAAATGATACCTGAAATGTAAGGAAGATATTTGACTCAATTATTCATAGATAACATCGTCAGTGAAGTACAAGTTAGCATTTAAAGAGTCTCTGACTGTTAAATGCTGAATTGTCTATTTAAACAAAGCTTGATGTGGAATCTGCATGTCTGAAACCTGGTATTTCCCTGAACATCCATCAGGTATTGCTGTATAACAAAACACACAAAAGTGTGTATAATACATACTTAGACTATGTGCCCTGATAATGACACACTGTTTCTTATGTACGACGCCAGTCTGGTTATGGTACAGACCTGGATTTCTGAAGCTTTCAGACCTCTCAAGGCCATGGTCAAGGCGTTCTCTTTGCTATGGGATGCTGTCTGCCATAGGCAATGTTCTACCTTTGCAGCCTGAGCTCATAAGAAGCACATTTTCATAACTGATCCACTACTGCTCTTTACTTTCTCTTTGATGTTGTATTAAAAATAGCATTTAGCTAAAGCTTTTCTCCTTAGATATTTTGGAGCTGTAGTAAAAGGCACAAATTTTAGGAGGAATGAGAGGGAGGGAGAGAGGGAGGGAGATTGTGTGTGTGTGTATATGTATGTGTTTGTGTGTGTTTGTGTGTGTGTGATGGACTATGGTAAGATGCTTGTAAACTATATTTTCTCTTTTAAACAAAATTCAAAGACCTTCCATGTCCATTATCTCTGCTGGGTGTCTTTTGGTGGACTGATTACAGTGGTACAGATTTTCCAACCTTCGCTGTATTCACAAATTTTGCAATGTGAAAAATTTCTCCTGTTCTTTCCATTATGAGCTGGAGTTTATTTCCCTGGTCCTTGAATCTGAGCTGTGACTTGCCTAGGCCAGCAGAATGTGTAGGAGTGACAGTGCCAGTTCAGAGCCTAAGACTCAAGAGTCCTTGCATGTTTTTGTTCTCCCTCTTGCTCTTCTGCCTTCGTTATGGGAATAAGCCTGTATTAGCCTCCTGGAGGATGAGAAGGCACATGGAGGGGAGCTGATTTGCACAGTCAATGGTAGACTGATTCCAAACATGTGAGTGAGTCCAGACAAAATTAGCACAGCTGCATATCTGTCCCACGGCTAACTACAGACGCATGAGAAAGCCCCGATAAAACCAGAAGAACTGCCAGCCATAGGATAGACTAGTAAGCAATAAGGCACAGATATCATTTTCAGCCACCAAGTTTTGGCATGGTTTGTACAGCAACAATAGCTGACTGATGAAGTTCTTTATGTGCCAGAAGTATAGAGGTACCATCTTAGTACCATCACTTAGGTAGGTGAGATTACTGTGACTTTATAGGTTGGTTGTACCCTGAACAGTTTTTCAGATTCCATGAATCATATCTTCTTGGTTTATTTAGTCACTCCTAATTGTATCTCAAATTTTTCTGCTGATGGGTTATGGCTAGCAATCCAAGTCAATTTATAAATGCTATAAAGATAATGTCCTTTGCCTTCACCCATAATGAAACAATATTAGATGTATTTACACATGTTTATTTTACTTTATTTGTTTACTTATGTTTTAACATCTTTATTGGAGTATAATTGCTTTACAATGGTGTGTTAGTTTCTGCTGTATAACAAAGTGAATCAGCTGTACGTATACATATATCGCCATATCCCCTCCCTCTTGCGTCTCCCTCCCACATTCCCTATCCCACCCCTCTAGGTGGTCACAAAGCACCAAGCTGATCTCCCTGTGCTATGTGGCTGCTTCACACTAGCTATCTATTTTACATTTGGTAGTGTATATATGTCCATGCCGCTCTCTCACTTTGTCCCAGCTTACCCTTCTCCCTCCCCATATCCTCAAGTTCATTCTCTACGTCTGTGCCTTTATTCCTGTCCTGCCCCTAGGTTCATCAGAACCACTTTTTTTTTTTTAGATTCCATATATATGTGTTAGCATACGGTATTTGTTTTTCTCTTTCTGACTTAACTTCACTCTGTATGACAGACTCTAGATCCATCCACCTCACTACAAATAACTCAATTTCGTTTCTTTTTATGGCTGAGTAATATTTCATTGTATATATGTGCCACATCTTCTCTATCCATTCATCTGTCGATGGACACTGAGGTTGCTTCCATGTCCCAGCTATTGTAAATAGAGCTGCAATGAACATTGTGTTACATGACTCTTTTTGAATTATGGTTTTCTCAGGGTATATGCCCAGTAGTGGGATTGCTGGGTCGTATGGTGGTTCTATTTTTAGTTTTTTAAGGAACCTCCATACTGTTCTCCATAGTGGCTGTATCAATTTACATTCCCACCAACAGTGCAAGAGGGTTCCCTTTTCTCCACAGCCTCTCCAGCATTTATTGTTTCTAGAGTTTTTGTGATGGCCATTCTGACTGGTGTGAGGTGATACCTCATTGTAGTTTTGATTTGCATTTCTCTAATGATTAGTGATGTTGAGTATCCTTTCATGGGTTTGTTGGCAATCTGTATATCTTCTTTGGAGAAATGTCTGTTTAGGTCTTCTGCCCATTTTTGGATTGAGTTGTTTTTTTTTTTTGATACTCAAATGCATAAGATGCTTATAAATTTTGGAGATTAATCCTTTGTCAGCTGTTTCATTTGCAAATATTTTCTCCCATTCTGAGGGTTGTCTTTTTGTCTTGTTTATGTTTTCCTTTGCTGTGCAAAAGCTTTTAAGTTTCATTGGGTCCCATTAGTTTATTTTTGTTTTTATTTCCATTTTTCTAGGAGGTGGGCAGAAAGGATCTTGCTGTGATTTATGTCAAAGAGTGTTCTTCCTATGTTTTCCTCTAAGAGTTTTACAGTGTCTGGCCTTAAATTTAGGTCTTTAATCCTTGTTTATTTTAATTACAATTTAATTATTTTAATTACATGTGCTTTTGCTAAAATATACTTAGAGTAACAGGCCCATGAATCCCCTTTTATCTATTACTGATGTTTTTCAACCAAAAGAGCTCAGACATTTTTCTCCTGAAAATATATTTTGAATCTCTACCCCAGTTTTCCTTTCTGTTTTATGATATTGAGAATGCCAACGCTTTTATAGAGTGTCAAAATATTGACACCTTGTTGGAACCATCATCAATATTTCTTAACACAGCCATTCCCTTTGTGAACTAAATCAAGATTGTTTAATTCTAATTCAATGTGTTCTCTTATTTCAAAAGTGACGATGTATGTAAGTACATGTGTGTGTTTATTCCAAAATATGCCTGACCATGTCATATAATTATAACATTTTACCTAGGTAACCCCTAATAGGGTGTTTTCTCTATATTTAACAACGTATCTCTATTATTTAAAACTATTACTCTTCATCTACTCTTTTAATCAAAAAGACTAACAATTAATAGTGATTAACTCATATAAGCCATGAATGTATCTTTTCCTTACAGTATGGAAAACTTAGCTTACAATTTTTTCTATTTGACTTCACTAACCAAGATAGTTTTTTTAACTACCAAGTAGACAAACAGACCTATAGGTGTGGGAGAAGAGAGAGGGGGGTGGGGTGGAGTGAGGGAGAGAGGGAGGGAAGGAGACAGAGAGAGAAAGAAGAACTCTTGAGAACTATCTAAAAGGTCATATTGAGGTGATAACAATGAGAGACATGTTCCATACTGCTGGCTCTGCGGATGAATCTTGTCTGGAGACGTGTTTTGTTTGACATACACATTTTTTAGAACAAATTTGAATTAATTGTCACAATTAAAAATAGGGGAATTTCTCCAAAATGAAAAAAATTTATCTTCTCTTGAAAAATCAGAAAATACATCCACACTGGGCCTACATGCTTGAATTACAAATGTCTGCTGGAGCCTAATAGTAGCTGCACCCTCTGATGGGGGAATGAACTCTCCAGATCCATCAATATCAAGTGTTCTATTGCTTATAGCATTTGGCTAAGACTTAGAAATTCTTATTTTTTAACAGTAATATTTTTATTATTTTGCAGAGACAAAATTTAGAGATTTAAGGGCTTTGGAAAACCAGGAAGTAAGGGGATGAAAACTATTGTAATATTTACCTGGCTTGTTTAACCCATTTGCTTGCCTGGTTCCTCTAGGCCTTTTGGTTTCAATCCCTGATTTAATGCTTTAGAAGGACTGAAATAGTCAATACTTTGGGGTCATAGGTGGCAGGAACCAACTCAAATTTCTTGAAACAAACAAAAAGTGGGAAGTTAATGCTCACATTATTTGTTCTAGCAGTCATCAGTAGTCTATTTCTTTTGTTCTTCGTTTACTGATGCCATTGTGCTCCCTGTTGGCTACATTCTCAGTCTGGTTCTAGCTGTGAGATAAGAAAGACAACTGGTCCCCCCAGGCTTACGGCATCTTTAATTTCCATAATTCTAGATGGAAGGAGAGTATAATTCCCAGTAATTCCAATGTGACAACTTGGAGGGCTTTCATTGGCCTGTGTCAGGCCACATGCACAACCCAACCAATCAGTATTGCTATGGGGACTGTGGTATTTTCATTCACCAGGTCCAGATTCTAGGTTATCTGCTCATCTCTGAGGCAGGATCAAGAAGACTTAAAACTCATGAAATAATATGCCCATAGTAAAGAAGATTTCTGTTTATAGAAGAAGGGGAGAGAGATTTAAGTCAGGCAAAATGACTCCAAGATAACTGCAAATTAAGTTACAACACTAGGTAACTGTGTAGTTATTCAGGAATGAATATTTGAGTTACTAAATGAGTTGATAAAATAAAAATGTTATATTCCAAAAAATAAGGTATGTATAAACATATCATATATCTTTGTACAAATGGGCCACTGAGGAACATAAGAGTTGTTATTAAGGAAGTTAAATCAGTCATATTGTAAAAGAAAAAATTAATGCAGTAGGAGACAGATATTGTAGATATTATCACTAACAGTGTTACCTTAACTATGCCATTTATTCTTTTAGAACCTTAAGTTTCACATTTTAAAAAATTATCATAGGAATAGATAGGAATGTACAAATGTACACACATACTTTAGAAAAAATAATAAAGCAAACACCCTTGTTACTACCACTCAGTTTAATAGTGAAAATATTACCCTTCACTTAGAACCCCCTGAGATACCCTCATATATATTATATATCCCTAAAAATGTCATTTAGTTTTGTCTGATTTTTAAATTTATAAAAATGGAATCATAGTATAGGTTTATCTCTATGACTTATTTTGCTCAACATTTATATGTTTAAGTATCATTAATGCTAATGCTTATAGCTGTTATTAGGGTACATAGACATTCCACACTGCAATATCTTTCTCACAAATTGAATTTTTATTTACTATAAAATGAAACTATCTTTGATAATGCCTTTCCTTACCTTCTGTTCTCTCAGAAATCATACAGCAATCCCTGTTCCTTTTGGTTAGAATTTTCTTGACTCATCTCTTTCCATTCTTTTACTTTCTAAATACATTGATTTTTTTAAACTTTTTCCTTGCAGTTTTATTGAGGTATAACTGATATATAGCACTGTGTAAGTTTAAGGTGTATAACATACTGATGTGACTTACATACAGCATGGAGTGATTACCACAACAAATTTAGTGAACATCCATCATCTCATATAGATACAACATTAAAGACATAGAAACAAAGTATTTTTTCTTTGTGATTAGAACTCTTAGGATTTACTTTCTTAACAACTTTCATATGTAATTTTTGGCAGTGTTAATTATATTTATTATGTTGGACATTACAGCCATAGTGGTCATTTAACCTATGACTGGAAATTTGTACCTTTTGACTACCTTCATCCAGTCCCCCCCAATCCCCACCTCTGGTAACCACAAATCTGATCTCTTTTTATATGAGTTTGTTGGTTTATTTGTTTTTGAAGTATAATTGTTCTACAACATTATGTTAGTTCCTGGTACACAATATAGTGATTTGACATTTCTATACATTTCAAAATGATCACTATAATAAGTCTAATTGTCATCTGTCACCAAGCACAGATATTACATAATTATTGGCTGTATCCCCACACTGTACATTTCATACCCATGACTCATTTATTTTCTAACTGAAAGTTTGTACCTCTTAATCTCTCTCATTTACTTCTCCCCTCCCCAACCCCTTCCCCCGACAACCACCTATTTAATCTCTGTAACTATGACTATGTTTTCTGTTTAGTTATGTTTGTTGATTTGTTTTTTAGATTTCACATATAAGTGAGATCATACAGTGTTTGTCTTTGTCTGACTCATTTCACTTAGCTTAATTCCCACTAGGTCAATGCATGTTGTCACAAAAGGCAAGATTTCACACTTTATGGCCGAGTAAAATTCCATTGTGTACATATACCACATCTACTTTATCCATTCATCTATTAATGGGCACTTGGGTTGCTTCCATATCTTGGCTATTGTAAGTAATGCTACAGTGAATGTAGCGGTGCATATATATTTTCAAATTAGTGTTTTCATTTTCTTCAGATAGAAACTCAGATGTGAAATTGTTAGATTGTGCAATAATTATATTTTTAATTTTTTGAGGAATCTCTATACTGTTTTTCATAGTGGTTGCATCAATTTATATTCCCAGCAACAGTACACAAATGTTCTCTTTTCTCCACATTCTTGCCAACCCTTATTTCCTTCTTTTTGACAATAGCCATTCTGACAGGTGTGAGGTAATAACTCACTGTGGTCTTAATTCCATTTCCCTGATGATTACTGATGTTGAGCATCTTTTCATGTGTCTATTGGACATCTGTGTGTCTTCTTTGGAAAAATGTCTATTCAGGTCCTCTGCACATTCTTTAATTGGGTTGTTTGTTTCTTTGATGTCTAGTATGAGTTCCTTGTATATTTTGGATAGAACCCCATGTCAGAGATATTGTTTGCAAATATATTCTCCCATTCAGTAGGCAGCCTTTTAATTTTATTGATAGTTTTATTCACTGTGCAAAAGCTTTTTAGTTTGATGTAGTTCCATTTGTTTATTTTTGCTTTTGTTTTCCTTGCCTGAGGAGACAGATCCAAAAATTTTGCTAAGCTCAATGTCAAAGAGTGTACTGCCTGTGTTTTCTTCTAGAAGTTTTATGGTTTCAGGTCTTATAATTAAATCTTTAATCTATTTTGAGTGTATTTTTCTATAAGATGTGAGAAAGTAGTCCAGTTTGATGATTTTGCCTTTAGCTGTCCAGTTTTCCCCGCACTACTTATCGAAGAGGCTGTCTTTTCCCCATTGTATATCCTTGCCTCCTTTGTTGTAGATTAATTCTGATATATGTGTAGATTTATTACTGGGGTCTTCATTCTGTTCTGTTAATCTATGTGTCTGTTTTTGTGCCAGTACCATACTGTTTTGATTATTATAGCATTGTATTATAGTCTGAAGCCAGGAGGCATGATGCCTCCAACTTTGTTGTTTTTCCCTCAGGACAGGTTGGTTACCCAGGGCCTTTTGTGTTTCCATCCACATTTTAGTATTGTTTGTTCAAGTTCTGTGAAAAATACCATTCATATTTAGATAGGGATTGCACTGAATCCATAGATTACCTTGAGTAGTATGGTCATTTTAACAATATTAATTCTTTCAGTCCATTATCATGGTAATCTTTCCATCTGTTTATGTTGTCTTCAGTTTCTATGATCAGTATCTTACAGTTTTCTGAGTGCTGGACTTTTACCTCCTTAGTTATATTTATTCCTAGGTATTTTATTCTTTTTGATGCAACTATAAATGGGATAGTTTTCCTAATTTCTCCTTCTGATAGTTTATTGTTATAGTATAGAAACACAACAGATTTCTGTATATTAACTTTGCATCCTGCAACTTTACTGAATTTATCAGTGCAACATAGTGGAAGACACAGTAGTGGAAATCACTGAAGCTGAACAGAGAAAAGGAAAAATAATTTTTAAAAATATGAGGACAATTTAATTCATATTATAGGGGTCCCAGAAGGAGAAGAGAGAGAAAGGGGCAAAGAACATATTTGAAGACATACTGGCTGAAAACATCCCTAACCTGGGAAAGGAAACAAACATTCAGGTCAGGGAAGCATAAAGAGTCCCAAACAGGATCAACCCAAAGATAACCACATTAAGACACAATGTAATTAAAATATCAAAAATTAAAGATAAAGAGAAAATATTAAAAGCAGCAAAGGAAAAGAAGTATTACATACTAGGGAACTCCCATGCTACCATCAGATGACTTTTCAGCAGAAACTCTACAGACCAGAAGAAAGTGGCACAATATATTTAAAGTGATGAAATGGAAAAACCTACAACCAACAATCCTCTACCTGGCAAGGCTTTCATTCAGATTTGAAGGAGAGATCAAAATTTTTACAGACAAGCAAAAACTAAAAGAGTTCAACACCACAAAACAAGCTTCAAAAGAAATGTTAAAGGGACTTCTTCTCTAAATGGAAAAGAAAAAGCCACAACTACCACAGTGTGAAAATTACAAATGGAAAAATCACACTGATAAGGCAAATATACAGTAACAGTAATAGCTCAGCCACTTATAAAGCTGGTAGGAAGATTAAAAGACAAAAATAGTAAAATCATCCCCTTACATCCACTATAAGCAGTTAGGGGAAACACAAAACAAAAGGATGTAAATATCATGTAAAAACAGTAAAAATTGGGCTTCCCTGGTGGTGCAGTGGTTGAGAGTCCGCCTGCCAATGCAGGGGACACGGGTTCATGCCCCAGTCTGGGAAGATCCCACGTGCCGCAGAGTGGCTGGGCCCATGAGCTGTGGCCACTGAGCCTGCGCGTCCAGAGCCTGTGCTCTGCAATGGGAGAGGCACAACAGTGAGAGGCCCGCGTACCGCAAAAAAACAAACAAACAAAAAAAAACCAGTAAAAATTGGGGGGGACAGTAAAAATGCAGGATTGTTAAAATGTGTTCAAACTTAAGAGATCAGCAACTTAAAATAATCATGTATTTATTGCTAAATAGAGCCTCATGGTAACCAGAAACCAAACATCAATAATAGATACAAAAACAGAAAAAGAAACCCAAACATAACACTAAAGACAGTCATTAAAACACAGTAGAAGAGAGCAAAAGAAGAAAGGATCAAAAAACTACAAAAACAACCCAAAGTCAATTAACAAAATGGCAACAAGGACATACCTATCAATAATTACTTTAAATGTAAATGGGAAAATGCTTCAATCAACAAACATAGAGTGGGGGCTTCCCTGGTGGTGCAGTGGTTGAGAGTGTGCCTGCCGATGCAGGGGACACAGGTTCGTGCCCTGGTCCAGGAAGATCCTGCATGCCACGGAGCGGCTAGGCCTGTGAGCCATGGCTGCTAAGCCTGCGTTCCGGAGCCTGTGTTCTGCAACGGGAGAGGCCACAACAGTGAGAGGCCCGTGTACCACACACACACACACAAAATAGAGTGGATGAGTGGATACAAAAACAAGATCCATATATATCCTGCCTTCAAGAGATTCATTTCAGATCTAAAAACACACAGAGACTGAAAGGGGATAGAAAAAGGTATTTTAGTCAGTTGGAAATGAATAGAAAGCCAGGTTAGCAATACTTATGTCAGACCAAATAGACTTTAAGACAAAGACTGTAACAAGAGATAAAGGACAATACATAATGATCCAGGGATCAATCCAAGTAGAAGATATAGCAGTGGTAAATATAAATGTATCCAAAATAGTAGAACCCAAATATATAAAGCAAATATGAATGGACATAAAAGGAGAAACCAACAGTAACATAATAATAGTAGGGCACTTTAACACTTCACTGACATCGATGGACAGATCATCCAGACAGAAAGTCAATAATGAAAGACTGGCCTTAAACAACACATGACCAGATAGATTTTGTATATGTATATATAAACATTCCACCCCAAAGCAACAGAATACACATTCTTTTCAAGTGGACGTGGCCCTTCTCCAGCATAGATCACATGCTAGGCCACAAAACAAGTCACAGTAGATTTAAGACTGAAATCATATCAAGCAACTTTTCTGACCACATGCTTTGAGACTAGAAATCAACTACAAGAAAAGATCTGCAAAAAAAGCAAACACATGGAGGCTAAACAATATACTATTAAACAACTAACTGGTCACTAAAATCCAAAGAGGAAATCAAAACATACCTAGAGACAAAAGAAAATGAAAGCACAATGATCTAAAACCTATATGACAAAGCAAAAGCAGTTCTAAGAGGGAGGTTTATAGTAATACAAGCCTATCTCAGAAAACAAGAAAAACCTCAGAAACAACCCAACCTTACACCTCAATGAACTAGAAAAAGAAGAGCAAACAAAACCTAAAGTTAGTTGAAGGAAAGAAATCATAAACAGCAGAACAGAAATAAATGAAATAGAGATTAAAAACAATAGAAAAGATCAATGAAACTAAGAGCTGATTCTTTTAAAAGATAAAATTGAACAACCTTTAGCCAGACTCATCAAGAAAAAAAGGGAGAGGACCCAAATCAATAAAATCATAAATGAAAAAGAAGTTACAACCAACACCACAGAAATATAAAGGATCATAATAGATTACTATGAACAATTATATGAAATAAAACGAACAGCTAGAAGAAATGAACAAATTCCTAGAAAAATATAGTCTCCAAAGATTGAACCAGGAAAAAAAATAGGAAATAAGAACAGACCAATTACCAGTAATAATATTAAATCAGTAATTTAAAAATTCCCAACAAACAAAAGTCCAAGATCAGTTTCACAGGTGAATTCCACCAAATATTTAGAGAAGAGTTAACACCTATTCTTCTCAAACTATTCCAAAAATTTGCAGAGGAATGAATGCCTCCAAATTCATTCATGAGGTCAGCATCACCCTGATACCAAAATCAGACAAATGCACACAAAAAAGAAAATTACAGGCCAATATCACTGATTGAACCCTTAAAAGGGTCACACATCCTGATCAAGTGAGATTTATCCAAGGGATGCAAGGATGGTTCAGTATCCACAAATCAATCAGCTTGATTCACCACATTAACGAATTGAAGAATAAAAATCATATGATCATCTTAGCAGATGAAGAAAAAGCTTTTGACAAAATTCAGCATCCACTTATGATGAAAACTCTAAGCAACGTGATTACAGAGGGAACAGATCTCAACATAAAAAGGCCATACATGACTGACAGCTAACATCATACTCAATATGAAAAGTTGGAAGCCTTTCTTCTAAGATCAGGAACAAGACAAGGATGCCCACTCTTCCACTTTTATTCAACTCTTATTGGAAGTTTTAGCTACTGCAAAACTTATATTGTCCTTCCAAAACAATATAAGACCCACAGAACACTTTATCTTCCTCTTGACAAGTTTTTCCTCTTCTGTATTTGAAATCTACATATATAATCCCATTGAACATTGTATTATCTCTTTGTTTCAGTAAGCATTTGTTTAAATTTATTCACATGTTTGTTACTTCCTGTGCTTTTCTTCCATTCATTTCAGCCCCTTCATCTGGGACCTCTTTCTGTTTACATAGAGTGTATCCTATAGATTTCAGTGCAACTCCACCTGTGATCAACTTTATTAGTTTTGTCTGAAAGTATCTTTACTTTGCCTTCATACTTAAAATAAGTTTTCAGATTCTCACTGAAAGTGTCAATCTCCACTCTTGTAAAGGGGAGAAATCCTTGTAGGGGGAACAAGTATCACTGAGTTATGAATATTTGGGTTTTATATACTTAGTGAATCACAATAAGGTGGTCCTAGCTATAAGTGCACAGGCTCGTTGTTAATCCTACCCAACTGGTTGTGAGATTCACCTGTATGTAAATCAGGCAACTCTAAAGTGTTAACACTTGGTGTGATTTATGTACATCTGGTTCTTATACCCCAACCATCTAGCTCCAGTTTTACGTACATGCAAAACTGGTAGACATTCTATGGTGATGTTGATTAGATGTGATGTCTTTTCATGGTGGCAGTCAGTACTTTTGTGTTTGTATTGATACAGTGAGACTGAGATTTATCTCACACACACACACACACACACACACACACACACACACACACTATATATATATATATATATATATATATACAATCTCAACTCTGTTATTGCCAAATCACTTTTCTTAAAGTCCCTTGGGATGAGTTTACTCTCGATTCACACTACAGTTACATTGAGAATAGCATTTGAAGTACTAGCTTTCTTGATGGAAGTATAAAGATGTCTCCTGTTACACTCCCTATCATAGGAAAGCCTAGGGCTTTGGGTTTTGGCCATGCTGCGTGGCATGCAGGAATCTGAGTTCCCTGACCAGGGATCAAACTCATGCCCCCTGCAGTGGAAGCACGGAGTCTTAACCACTAGACCACCAGGGAAGTCCCAGGCTTTGGGTTCTGTTTCAGTGTCTTATGAGATCAAAAAAGCGTCAATACAATATTATCACGGTTGGAAAATATCTTTAGGGATAAAGTGGGTTTCTGTGCTCTGCTTACTTCTCTGCATAATTTTATACTAAGATTTTGACATGTTAATTTATTTTATCTCTATTCTATGAAGCTTTTAAAATAATTTCTTAAAATATTTTAATCAGCCTTTTAATTGATTTCAGAGGGAGGAATAATCTGAATAGGAATTCTGATGGTTACCAAAGACAGGGTGACAATTTTTCACATTGTCAATATCTCAGAGTAGGGTGGATTGGTAGGGCTCCAGCTCTGTAATTGTGTGACTCAGTGATTAGGTGGAATCCAAAGACTTCCTTCTTCCTCACTCTTTTTAGCTCTGCTATAGAGTACACAGAATTTCTAAGACAGTCTCTTCTCTTGTTCTAGTAGTAACTAGCAAAAACTAGAGGTTGACATCATTGCTTGGTAGCTTAGAAATTTCCCATAATCACTTATTATAGAAATTCCTGTACTTCAGAGATTATTTTCTCTACAAATAAAATTATATGACAAAATATGGGTGGTATTTGGCTGATGAAAATTAACCACAAAAATCTGTTACCAAGATGTGAAAAGCCTTAACAGTACTAACTAAATTCAAAATCATATTATATTTTTGCTGGGTTTATATTTTAAATTATGCATTATAGTTTAGCAATATTTAAATGCTATTCTCTTCTTCCTTAGAAGGAATTTTACACATTAGCTATAGGATTAATTTTTGCTGATTATTCATTGTAGAAATTTGCATGATGCATGTGTTCTTGTTGTATATTGGGTTGGGGGTAATGAACATGAACCAACTTAAAATGAAGGTCATTGGGTATATTTTATGAACATGTCTCTGATATTGAATATATGAGGCAGTTTTATACACTAATATGTAATTTTATGATGTTTTGCATTAATATTCTATACTATAATAACATTGGGCTTTATTTGACAGCTTTTGCTGCAAAAGGGCTCTGTAACAAATAACCTTTGACTTTCAGTGGCTTATGTAACTGTAGATTTATTTCTCTCTCACATTTTATGTCAGTGCCTGTGGGTTAGATGCTGACTCTTGTCCAAGTTCAATGTCAGATGTAGGTCTGCTCCAATATGTCCTCTAATTCCAAGACCAGCATGATGCAGATTCGCATATGAGATGTGATGTTTTCATGGGAAAGTAGAGGAATACAAAAGGGGCACAGAAACTTGCCCTACCTTTCACAGCTTTTATTCACATTGTACTGACCAAAGGAAACCTTATGACAAAGTGGCACATGAATGTGTTGAGAAGGATATTCTTCCCATGAAGTGTGGCAAGGGGAGAGTGAAGATTTGCAAGTAAGAAAATCTACCTTAAGGACACTTTGGTTATTGTTTTTGTTTATTTTTTTTAATTTTTAATATTTCTAAAAGAAATAAAACTATAGAAAAATAACATAAAAACCAATATGCCATCCAACAAGTTTTAGCAAGATTAAATATTCTTTCATGTCTGCTACGGGCATTGTTCTTTAATAAAGCAAGCCTTCCAGAGATGGTTGGAATCCATGTTTAACTGTTTACCATTCATACGATTATCATCTTTTCTTTCCCAGAGTTAATTACTATCTTGAAATTAATATTTCACTTTTTCATGCATATGCACACATTAACTAGATTTGAGTACTTAAGCAAGAAAGTACAAATGTGAATTTTTTCATCAATATAGAAATATTATTGTATGTATAGCATTCTACAAATTGATTTTTTATCCTAAAATATTTTCCATGTTAATATACATAATTCTAGTTTCATTCATTTTAACTACTGTATAGTATTCCATTGTGTGAACAAGTGACAGTTGTTTAATCCATTTACACAGTGTTGAACATTTAAATTTTTCTATTTTAAAAAACTGATTTTGCTTGATTTGCATTATCTTTGCTGTTATAAATGTTTTGGTAAACATTTTGTGCATGTCTTCTGGTACAACTATGTGTTATTAAAATATTACACTTCAAGTGGATTTGTTAAGTCAAAGGGTATGTACATTTTTAACATAGAGTTTTTTCCAATTTTTATAATTTTTCTTTTTTATCAACTTGACTGGAACATCTATTCCAAAGTTGAATACAAGTGGTGCTTTATTCTGAGCTTAAATAGCTGGCTTCTAAAATTTTACCATTAAGAAGGATGATTGTTTTATGTTTGGGAATAAATTTATCAGATTATAGACATTACATTTTTTCTTAGTTTGCAAAGGCTTATTTTTAAAATCATGAATAAGGGTTTGATTTTATCAAAGGCACTGTTTTGGGCATTTTTGCACAGAGTTTTTCCCTTTGTTAATATGCTAATTTTTGTTCAATTTTCTGACGTTGCTTTCCTTTAACATTGTTGACTATGGTCTACTGTTTTAAGTTACTGCTAGATTAAATTGCTTTGCCTTTTACTTAGATTTTTTTATATAGTTCCATAAGTGGGATTACTCTGAATACATTTTCTCTTTGATATGTTCATTTCTGTTGTTTGTTAGCAAAGTTTAACTTGTAAAATTAGTTGGAACACTTTCCTTCTTTTCCTATTCTCTGGAAAAACAAAATGTGTATAATATATGTATTTTCTACTCCTTAATGATATAGAAAACTACCTTATAAAAAGTTGATTGGGCCTGTTTTAGGGAATAGGGGCCACAGAATATATTTGAAAATGGATTTGATTTCTTTAATAGTGCTTTATTTAGATTTTCTGTATCATTTTGAATCAGTTTTGGTTATGTTTTTTAGAAAATTATGTATTTTATCTAGAACATAAAATTTACATGTTTCATTTATAATTGTTTAATGTCTACTTAATCTGTAGTTATAGGCTTCTTTTCATTCTTAGTACAATTTTTTGGCTATTCCTCTTTTTCTTAGTAATTTATAATTTGGAGGGGGGTGCTGTGAGTTTCTCTCTGATTTGTTTTTATTTTTTCCCCAATAAGCAGCTTTTGGTGTTAAAATTTTGTCCACTGTTTTATTTCAAGTTTAGTTTCCATTGTTTCATTTCTAGTTTATTTTGTTTCTTAATTTTTGCTATTTCTTTTGATTAAAATTTTTTTCTTACATTCTTTTTTTCATAAATTTTGTGTAGAGCATACAAATATTATTATATGCTTTTAAGCCTATACATTCTGATCCTTAAAAGCCTTTTCCCTTAAATCCTACAAGTTTTTATATTAAGAATTTTTAGTCTTCTAAATATTTTAGAATTTTAGTCTTATTTTTCTCTTTAACCCCTATGTAATTTAAATTTTACCCTTCCAAACTCATGGATGTTTTTAGGTATAATATACTTTACATTTTTAAATTTCTAATCAATCACATCATGATATCCATGTATTAAGGACTTTGCAGACCCAGTCTTTGAGACAGTGGGCACCTTGGTTTAATTGTTGGTCTTTTTGCTGACAAAGCCCCAGTCTTGTCACTGAAGGCTCTTTTCTTTGCTTTCTTTCATTGAGCAGGATTGGGATCAAACCCAGCTCAAATGCTTGGGCCTGGCTCTGAGGTCCTGTCTGACCAGAAGCCCTTTTAGTTCTCTTACCGCACATGGTGGTTCAAATTTCTGGTGGCCACTTCAAGCTTCCAGGACTTGAACCTAGCAGGGCTGTGGCAGTAGCCTTGTTCTTTACTTTCCATTTGTGGTCTTTTTTAAGTCCAGTGAGAAAAAATAATCTTATTTTTAGGCACAGATATGTCTTACTGGCTTTCCATTTTTATATTTTATTCCTCACTGCTTTGTGTCTGGAACAGATTGTTTCTGATTAAGTATTAATTCACTGTACAATATCAAACAGAAATTACACCCCTTCTTAAGATATGTAATTTTATGAAGCACACCATGTTTTGACATTCCGTAGATAATTAGCGCCAAACACATAAATCAGTCATTTCTTTAGCAATATTTTTAAACATGTATTTTCTTTTTAAAAACATTTATTTATGTATTTTTATCAAAGTATAGTTGATTTACAATGTTGTATTAGTTTCAGGTGTCCAGCAAAGTGATTCAGTTATACATACATATATGTTTTTTCAGATTCTTTTACCTTATAGGTTATTACAAAATATTGAGTATGTTTCCCTGTGCTATACAGTAGGTCCTTGTTGTTTATCTATTTTATATATAGTAGTGTGTATATGTTAATCCCAAACTCCTAACTTATCCTCACTTTCTCCTTTGGTTACCATAAGTCTGTTTTCTATGTCTGTGGGTCTGTTTCTGTTTTGTTTATAAGTTCATTTGTATCATTTTTTTTTAGATTCCACATAGCAATGTCATATGGATTTGTTTTTCTCTGTTTGACTTACTTCACTTAGTATGATAATCTCTAGGTCCAACCATGTTGCTGCAAATGGCATTATTTCATTCTTTTTTATAGCTGAGTAATATTCCATTGTATAAATATACAATATCTTCTTTATCCATTCATCTCTTGATGGACATTTAGGTTGCTTCCATGTCTTGGCTATTGAAAACAGTATTGTAGCAAACACTGTGGGCATGTATCTTTTGGAATTACGGTTTTCTCCAGATATATGCCCAGGAGTGGGATTGTAGGTTCATATGGTAGCTCTATTTTTAGTTTTTTAAGGAACCTCCATACTATTTTCCATAGTGGCTGTACCAATTTACCAACAGTCTTCTGAAAGATGTTACTAGTATTTCTTAGGTCACTTCCATATGTATTATGTACAATGAATCCATTTTTAAACACTTATCATGACTCAAATATGGTTCTCTCCTCAAAGAACTTAGGCTGTTGTTGAAAAAGAGAATTGAAAAGAATTAGGAGAGTATGTTATTAAAAGAAAAAAAAAAGAGGTAAAATTAACATCCTTAAAGAACAGAAGATGTACCTGGTCTTCCAAGGCTGGAGAAAAGGCAGTGAGGGCAGGTACAGTTGTAGAGGATGGCAATTTAAATTAATTCAATTTAACAGCCATGATTGTTTCAGTGAATGTAGAAGGTAACCAGTTGTAAGAGGTGAGGCAGCATGGAGAATTTGTGGAGATTATAAAAGTTTTATCTAGAGACATAAAATGTATGTGTTAAAAATTATTTTTTAAAGTTGAGGGCCAACTGGCTAATGATACTTGAAATCAAGTGCTTGAGAGGTGTTCACAACTAATAAATATCAAAGAATTGGTGACTGGACTGCCTTCAGTCTCCAGGATTGTATGCAGTTCTGTAACATCATCCAGAAGCCCAGATTTAGGAGCAAGGGAAATAGAATCACATAAATTAGAAAGTGTAGCATTTTGTGAGACAAAAAGGCAAAAAAATTAGGACATAGAATGTTAACAACAGTGACTGTGGTGTTGCATTTTATTGACTAGGGGAGGTGAGGAAGAAGAAGAAGAGATTGTTAATCACTTCCATTTCTGTTTCCTCTGCTTGATTTTGAGTACTTTGAGATCAGAGTTATATTTCTTTTTGCTAGGTATCCACAGCACTTTCTCTGACATACAGTAGGATTCAATAAGTGGTTATTGAGTTGAATTTAATTTGTACAAAGATACTTTGGTTCAAAAATTGGCAAATGAAGACTTCCACAATTCATAAGAAGTGTCTCTTTGAACACTGAAAGTGAATTTAAACCCCAGTATCCACATAATCTTTCATAACCAGGTATTTGTGAGACAGTGGAAATTGCTTTCTGAAATAAGTCACAATGATGTCTATTTCCAGGCAGAAATCCACTGACAGTCTAGAATTTCTCACCTGGATCTCTCCAAAACCATGCATGTTTAAAATGTTTTTGGAAGTTTTTGAATAAAGTCGTCAAAAGTAGAAAGACTAACATACAAAAGAATGACATGATACATTATGTTAATCTTTTTCATGTGTGAAATGTAATGGAGGTAGAAAGAAAGAATAGTCACTGATAATATTTAACAAAAACCAAGTGAGAAACCTTAGTGTGGGTACATTTAAAATTCCTAAATATGAAAGCAAAGTAATAACCCATCATGAAGTTAACGTCTTGTTCTGCTTCTGCTTTCAAATACAGCATGTGACGTTGTTCTGCAATAATAGGAGACTTAAAAGAAACAGTACTTGAAGCAGAGCTTTCAAATTTGCCCATTGAAGAGAGCTATGTGTTTGCTATGTTTTTTGTTTTTTTTTCTGGGTGTATTTTAGTGGCATTTTACAATACAGCTAAAGGTAATGTTCCCCAATATATAAAAAATAAATAGATCTATCAAAAGGCAACTCTTTTATAGCATTAATATTTTGTAACAAAATAACTGAATTATATTGCTGTATTCTATTTTATTCTAGTAATTATAATGTTAAATTAATACAAGTTTATTCTCTATCTGATTAACTTTAAAAGCTCAAATTTATTATAAGAATTCTAAAATTGTATGTTGTCAAGGAGAGGTAGATTTCTACAATCAGGGTGAAAATGTTCTGAGAAATTAGAGTATATTTTTCTCTCCAAAATATCTTATTTTTATTTCTCTAGTATCAAATTTGGTTTTGTTTCAAAATGTTCTTTGTAGGAAATTTACAAGAAATCAGGAACATATTCATTATATACATTTTATTTAAATATAGATTATATAGAGTCATTAGGTATTAAAGATAAGAGTTCTTAAAGATCATCTAGAAAAATTCCTTCACAGCTAATGAAACTGTGGCTCAGAGTGATAAAACATTGGAAATACATTGATGTATTTTTAAAATATTTGAAATTTCTGCCTATTTATCCAAATAGCAGTTGATGTAAATTAGTTTCTGAGACAAAAAATGGTTCTAAAGAACAACACATACATAAATTGAAAAATTAATGAATACAAAATAAATAATGAACTTCTATCAGTGAAGAAATAATATTGCTTTGAATCTGACCAATTTGATGTTCTGCTTTAATAATATTTCCAATGAGTTAAGTCTGTTTCAAAATGTTAATTTGAATTCTGAATAATTCTATCAAGCATTACCGGATTAGCACTTTCATTTTGTAAAACTTCTTTCTAATTTAATTGGGGAAGGTGGTATGGTTTTAAGCATTGTTTTATCCCGTAGCTGACATGTGATTTTCAGGAAGTCACTTAATTTGTTTAAGTCTCAATCTTTAATTCTGTAAAGGAATGTATCTCATTTCTTTGGGGAGATTACCAGTCATGTCAATAACAGCTTCTCCCTCTGCCTTCCCTTGTTTCCCCAGTTCATTCATATTGGTGGGATTTTTAAATTTTAATTTTATAGAGAGAAGGTTGTCAAGAGAGGGGTTCATGGGGAAAAGAGGAAGACACCACGTGTATATAATAGAGTACCTACCCACCAGCAGGTTCCTTATACTGGTTTTTGAACCAGGGAATCTAGGGATTAGGTATGTTTAGAGACAGAGCTAATAGAGCATTCAAAATTTTTGTTATAACTGGGCACAGCAAAGCTTGAGGCCAATGGTGACAATAGACACAGAAGAGACCCTCCCTCCTCTACTTTTACATGCACACCAGCACTATTTTGGTACCGGGAAGAATAGAAGGTTGGGGCCCATCAATACCAACAAGCGCAGCTGAGATGTCAGAATTCTCCTGATGGGCTCTGATGCTAATGAAACTTCTTTAGCAAACATCTCAGGCAGCAGATACGTGTCAGCGAGACCAGAGAAGGATGAAGCACAATAGGGCAAAATCTGAGTTGTGACATTAGGCACCAAACCGATTTGTAGATCCGTGTGTGACATCTGTTGGGGATGTCCAGAAGTAATTCTGAATCCTCAAATCCAGAAGCATCTCTCTCTGCTTCGGGTCCTGATTGCATGTATGGTCAGAAGTCTGCCTTTCAGTACATAATATATGCTAATATCCTCCATTTAACAAGAACGTTAGCATCTGGAAGGCAGATTAGTTTCTTAAACTTTTATGTCCCTTAATATCTAGGAAAAGGGGAAACAAAAGTTATATAACTGATATATAAGTATGGATATATTTTAAGGTGGCAACAGTGAGATAATTTATTTTCACAGAAGTGATATTGTGGCAAACACCATACTGTATACATTAGGTTATGATTATTTTATTAACCTGAGGAGAAGTTTCAAGGAGGGGAACATAGGAAGGTGTTTGTGAAGAGAACAGTAACATTGGTGCCTCAATGTAAAATCTAAAAATAATTACATACCTGCCTCAATCTGGCTGAGAATGTACACTCCTGAATTTATCTTGGCAATAGTGTGAGAAAAAGACCCTGAAAGACAGATGTTTGAGGTGGAAATGGAAATACTTCTGGATTAAGAGAGAGATGTTTTAGTCACAATTTTAGCTGTGCCTTTATTGTTCTCAGATCCTTGATAAATTGCTTTCCCTCATCATGTAAGATTTTCTTTGTTTGCATTTATAATTCATTCTTAATTTGAATAATGGTTAGCTATGGCATAAGTCATGGGCAGTGGTTGATAGGCCAAAAAGGCTTCAGGGCACTTATTTTGACTGTGGTCTGAACTTTGAGCTTAATATTAGACTAACTCAGAAAACGCGCTGTTTCTCCAATTGCAGAGTGACAAAATTATGTCAAGGAGATGTGATTAAAAATGGTAACATAACAAAAAATAGGAGACAGAGGATAAAAGTACGTTTGGAAAATCTTTGTGCTCTTATGGACAACAAAAATAGATTGACTCCTTACTTTTGATGTTTTTCTGAATTAAAAATTAGAAAAAGCAAAATGGACTGATATGGTACAATACTTCCACACTGCTCCTTGTCAGATATTTAGAATTATAATTATGTGTTAGTATACCTTTCTATATCTCCAGTTTTTGAAAATATGAATATAAAGTATACTTGCATATATGGGTTAGTTTAGATATACTTTTTGACTACTTATCCCAATACTTTTTAGAAAGTGAAGAGGAATAATGTCAGTCAAGTTTACAGTTGCTTCCTCAGTGCCTAGAATTGTGCTTGGCTTTGAGTAATAGTTTAGAAAGAATGAGTAAATGTTTAAAGGCAGAAGGATGAGCAGGCTCATATATGATAATCATTCATTATATCTAACAACAGAAGGCGTCTTTATAAAGCTTAACCAAATTATAGTGTCCCTAACCCAATATATTTTTTAAAAAAATAATTATCATTAGTTAACATTCATGATAAATTTTGAGCCTATTTTAATGCTGAAGTAAACAATAAAACCATTCTATTTAAAGGAACCTGAGGTCATCTAGTCTCACCACATCATTCTGTAGCTTAAGCTGGAGGCCAGCACCAGTATGTGACTTATCTGTAATCATCCAGCTAATTGCAGAGAATGGGGACTCTTGTCCTCTTCCTCTTTCCCACTCCAGTGTTCCTTTCACTAACCAACACTATAGACAAGGTAGAAAGCTCTCATTTTTCCTCTAATTCTAGCTTATTTCCTGTTGTCCTATTCATTTTTCCACATAAGCCAGAATTACTCAAATGTTTTTTTAAATGGTCTTCTACTAATGGGCGTCTAACTAAAGGCAGTTTGGCTAAAGTAGTTCTTGAAGGCAATCTTAAGTCAAATGCACATAGCTAACATTTTTATTATTGAGCACTTACTGTAGGCAGACCCACTTTGAGGGACATAACACTACCCTTTTCTTTGACTTATTCTTCATTCTAACCCTATGAAATTAGTTCTGTATCATCATCAATATTTTTCCTAAAAGAAATTGAGAGTGGCTGAGGGAAAGTTAAGTGGCTTGTCTGAAGTCACTGTTAGTAAATGGGAGGACTAGGATATGGTTAGTAGAGCCAGTTACTTCCAGAAGCGTTTGAGAAGTTTCCTTTGTGTACCTAGCTTGGTCATCAAGCCACAGGCCAGATGTTTCACACCCTGAATGGATCTCAACCAGTTCCTTTAACTCTGTTCCAGCCCAGCCCTACACAGGATGCTTGGGTGGCAGCTAATGCCGTATTATTGAGACCTATTTTGCAATAATATGTAACTTTTACACAGTTTGAACACAGTAAGTGTTGTAGAATATCACATTTTAAGGTAAATTCATGAATTTTTATTATTTCAAACAGAATTCGCCCACCTGGTTCAATGTAAAGGAAATTTAAAACACTTTGTAAACTGGTTATTGACTTCTTGGACTGCTCAGAGCTCTTACAAAACACCATTTAAATAAACTAAGTGTAAATATTACTGGAAACATATGAACTAAATTTCCCTTGAAACACTGGGTTTAAAAATTGGGAGGAAGAGCGCTTGGCCAAGGCATTTTATGTTTTGCCAAACCCCAAATGTTTGAAAAAATAGTTTTAAAACCTTTTATTGAATCAAAATGCTACTGAGTGTACACATTCCTTAAAAATTTATGTTTACTTATTGAATCATAAGCCATATTACATTGGTACAAATTAAGTGATTATGGGGCAATGTGTCAAACTATTCAGAACATTAATGTAAAGTGTTTGATAATTTAGCAGCGGTCAAAGATTGACAAAGCTATACAAAGTGTCCTCTGCTCAACTTAATAGCTATAGAACAGCATAGCCACAGAATTATTTTCCAGAGAAGTAGCATAGATAGTCATTTTAGAGAACAAAAACATGTTCTCAAACTTAATGACTCTAATAATTATGAAAAGAACTTTAATTGACTAAAGGGGAAAGGAAACAATTTTAAGAATGACCTGGTCACAGCAAAACATTGATCACTGTGTGTGTGTGTGTGTGTGTGTGTGTGCAATTTACCCAAATTGGAACCAAACACATTTTTTGTATAAATAATCAACAGATTTCAAATTCCTTCAGTGTGTAAGTCTCAATTTTATATGAACCCTAATGGGAAAATATTTACAAAACTAACTTCTGTAACAGTGGGTGGGCATGACCTACCCAACTCACTCTTGCTGGGTGATCCATTAGCACATCAGTCCTTTGAATCTGAATGGATTTATGGTCTTCTGTCCACTTTTAAAATAGAATTACCCCAGAGTGTTAGATCATTGTTATCTAGGTCCTTAGCAAGAATTGTTTGAAATTATTGGTGGTTGGATTGACAGCTAGCTAGCTGGAAACAAGGCTTTGTGGGAACAGGCTTTAGCCCAAGAGTCAGATGGGAAATGTCTGAGACATCTAAAACTGCAAGTATAAACCGTCTGCAGTATGAGAAAACTTGCCTGGCTCTTTTAGTCAGAAATCCATCAAAAAGTTCTCCATGTGCTACTCTTGGCTCTTTATGGGACACAGTACTTTCCCATGACTGCATCAGGGTACACACTACAATGTTCTTTTCCCAACACTGATCTTAGCCAGCAACTTCATTCTTCTTTCACTTTTCAGATTACATTTTGCCTACCAAGTAAATAGTTGGATGACTGACTCTCTCTTAAGTAGGTCCTCAGTTATCTTCTATTTTAGCTCTTTTGTTTCCTTTATAGCATTTACTAGAATTTTGAATTATTATATTTATTACTTAAGAATTTTAAATTTACCTCCCTCACCAGAGGAGTTCTATGGAGAGAGGTAATGTCTGTCAAGTTCACAGTTGACTCCCTAATACCTAGCATTGGGCTTGGCATTGAACAAATACTTTTGAATGAATAAGTGTTTGATGGCAGAAAGATGAACAACAGGCTCATATGTGATATATTCATTGTATTTAGCAATAGCAGTCATTTGCTAAAATTGAAGCAAATTATGGTGTTACTGCAATGCAAGAAATTAGCAAATTAACTTTGAATGAACTGAGCCAATGGCTGCTGATATGATACTGTATTCTATTTCTTCACTCAAGGTATGAGCTTAATAAAGCTATCTCCTAGAAGGAGTTTCAAGAAGGCTGGGATATTTCCTAATAAGGAAAGCTAAAATGAGAGAAGAGACTGAGTAGGGCAGTGGGGGAGTGTGGGGGAAATGCTTCCTCTAAAGTTTTCTGAGTATTCGTCTACTTTTGAAAACATTAATATATGTCTTTTATGAGCTGAAATCAGCTCATTTTCCAGGCAAAGATTTCATAGAAAATGGTGGCCAAAAATAAGTGAGATTTGATGGAGCCTTCTTGCCATGAGAACAAGCTCTGATTATTCTCTCGACATAAGGTCTATTTGGACATTCAACTGAAAAATAAATTCTGAGTTTTTTTTCTCTAATTGCCATAGTCAAGATCTGTCTTCTCTTTCTCCTATATCTCACCCCAATTTTATACTAGTGTCTGATTTCCTCTCTTCCTGTCTTACAAATATTGTTTTAGCATCTATTATGTATCTGGAAATTGGGAGTATAGTAAGAAACAAGATGTGTTCCCTTTTCTCAAGGAGTATATACACTTTCCTATGGACCTCCACAACCTACCAACATATTCATGGGTTGGAAAATTAGAGTCAGCCTGTTTTTTTTTTTTTTTAATAATTTCACTGGTTTTGAGATTGGTCCTTGTACTTCTTACATTGAAAGGGCTAGACGCAAAGAAAGAATCAGGAAGACTGCCAAATTCGTGCATAGTGTTCTGTGTCATTTTTCTGTTGCCATAAAAGGAAAAACATAGCCCCATCATAGTGGGTGATGAGCAAGAGTGCAGCAAGGACATGTCAGTGACTATGTGAGGTGTTAGGAGGTGCCTCTAAGAACAAGTTGGCAAGGAATCCAGAGTCCTCTCCAGACTTGGCAGTTAGATTGCCAGCACGGCCTTGAGTTTTCTACTAGCATTTCTATCCCTTTCATGTTTCTATCCTAAATTTTTTCCTAACTTATGATTCTTAGAATCCATTTGTCATATTTGAGTTAGACATTCAAATTTTGATCATTTTCTAATAAAAAATGTTACAATGTCAGATTGAACTGAAACTGGCTCTTAGATTCTCCATAGATCATCATACAGTACCCCTGGTATATGTTTTGAGATGCCTGAAATCACATAAGCAATTGCAAGAAGAGGCCAAAAGTGTACGGAAGAGGCAAGAACTCTTAGTGCCTTCTCTTTATAGCAGTTGTAGTGAAAGCTAAAAACCAGTTAAGATGGAAAATGTTGGTTTGGCCCATAAGAATGCCTTTATATCAGGAGTTTACTAGATGTTTAATACTTTTGATTGGTAACCAATTTATAGACTATAGTAGGTCAGCAGTAACATTGGAGTTAGCAAATATCATCAAAATGACAGGGGTGGTATATATTATAAACACTTTTTTGGTATAAGTGAGATGGATGTGTTAAAAAATAAAATATTTGCCAATCGGTTCTTTGTATAGTCTTACAATCATTCTGCATCTTGCAAATATATATATATTTGCCACTGTTTTTCTCATTGGCCACATGAACTTGCTGAATTTTAAGCTCATTATAGCAATAAAAGCCTATTTTACTTGCTTATTAGTCTTGTTACTAAATTCCTTTTCTTCCCCCCTGAAATGGAAGAATTTAACCATTTCTAAAAATATAACATAAGGGACTAATAGAATGGGAATTTGCTATGGTATGCCTGACAGGTCCACATGTATGTATTAAGTTTTTATTCCAATTAATTTAAGTGTATTTTATCAATGTACAGTATTGAGAGGGAAACCACCTCTCTCCTCCACTCAGAGAAGAGCTCAGAGCAATACTTGGCCTCTTTCCCCATTACTCACATGCTCATCTCTATAAACACAGGATGAATTATCTGCTAAATTTTGTTGTAGGAATTATATATATTCAATCCCTCTCCCTCTCCCCTCTCTATTTTGGTGCCAGCCTCAAAAATCACAAATTTTTGTGCCTTTAGTATGAAGCTTGTCAGGGGAAGCTTTGAATTATTCAGATCTATTCAAGTATGTTTAATAATAGTTTGAAGTACTAGCAGGCCCTCTATGCTGAAGATTTAAAGCGAATTCTCTAAGCAGCCTTACTGAGATTAAACGCTGATAATTTCATCTCAATGTCTTTGACTCTTATGCTTTATATCGTAATCAATTCCCAACCCAAGAGAGGAAGAAAAAGATGTTATTTATTCAAACTTAAAAACCCCAACACAAAGAAATAGATTTCAGTTTTACTTTTCATTTACAATACTATGGTGAATATTTCACATATTCACCTAATGCACATGTGGAAACACTAAAATGTGTGTGTGTACATACACAGGCATCCACACACTTAGGAATCCACATAAAAAGTTTCTATGAGATAATATTTCTCCATATTGAAGAAACACTCAGTTGAACAATAAGTTACAAGTTTATGTTCTGATTGAAACTTGATTTATATATAACTTAAAGGTGACTTTATTTTCCTTCTGCCTGAAATGTTTGAGATACTTTCATAGCAAAGATTCCACATATTTAAACTGTACTTATGTTAAGAAGATGAGATAAAAGAACTTAGATGAAAATATACTTAAGAAGAACTTCAAAGAGAAAATTGATCCTTCAGTATAATCTTCATCTTTGTAAACGGTTTTAACTAAATTTACTTAAATTATTTTACTTAACCTAATTAATATCTGTCTCTGGTTTTCAAGAGATAACATTATATTAAAACTGTGTATACTAATTCACAAATATTTTTCAAAGATAAATCTGTGTTTACATAAAGCAATTGTTTTGAAATTCTTAAACCTTAAAGACCTGTATTCTTAATTCTCCCTCACAATATTTTTTCATTGAAATCAGTTTATTAATGCTTAGATTGTGAAGAGTTGATAGAATTTATCAATTAATTGTCCAACAGAACACTTTTACATTAAAAAAATGGCGAAAATTACATTAATAGGTTAAGTTGGAAACAAACATAAATATGGAAGCTTCTTTATAATAAATAAAATGGACATTTCAGGTTTCAATTTATTTTATTTTTAGCAGCATTTGCCTTATTAAATATTCTCTCTCATTTGGATTCCTCTTCACCTGCATTGGTGGAATTATTCCTCCTACATCTCTGGTGTCTCCTAGGTCGCGTGCTTTGTAGGCTCATTGTCTGCTACTTGGTCGTTAAAGTTGGACTTCCTTAAAGGTTAGTCCTAAGTCTCCGTTCTCCTCACTTCACATTCTCTTTCTTAACCATATGCATGTATTCTCATGAACTTCTCTAGCTGAGGAAGACTGCTTTGTATTTCCAGCCCTAATCCTTCCTCTCAGCATGGATGGATATAGTCACCCCTTATTTGGCATTACTGCCCAGTTATTTAAAGTAACCTCACACCTCATTCTCTTTCACTTTTCCCCTGAGCATCCCCACTATTCCTCCAGTTTCACATATCAGAAAGTGAGTCATCATTGACAACTTACTCTTCCTTATTCTCTGCATCCAATCTTTTATAAATCTTATCAAATGTGTCTTTCAAATCTCTTTCATCCATTCACCTTTTCATTGTGACCATTCTAGTCCAAATTCCCATTATTTCAGGCATTAATAATGGTGATTTAATGTGATATTAATTATTAATATCTATTTTAAATATATATAAGTTAATTTCAGTAAAATATAAAGAGAAAGCTACACAGAAGACAGACAATTTTGGTCATGTAATATTATGTCATTAATATGATTTTAGTCAGGAAACTGGGGAGTACTAGTTGATTCATTTCTCAAGAGGAAGGATTACTATGGACCATAAGTAATCCATAAATCATTTATTTTTCTGGTGACTTCTTAGGCCAATATCCTATAATAAGTTTACCTAGATGAAGATCTTTGGTTATATTTAAAGTGTAGTAGATATTTCACTAAAGACCTTAATTATTATATTTTATTTATTATTATTAGACTTTCTTCTCTCCGTGTATCCATGGCATTTCTTGGAGGATTTTGTGACTTACCAACAGTGTGTTTCAGGAGAGATCACAGAGGGATGTGTTAAGTAGTGAAAAAGAGCTTTGCGTTTGAATTAGACCAGAATTTAAATCCTAACTTTGGTCACTTAAGTTTGTAGAAACTTGCATGCGTTCTTTAATTTCCAGCTCAATTTCCCCATCTGTAAAAGGGGGACAATAATATTTTCTCTTGGCTTATGAGGAATATCAACTAAGATACAATTCAGGAAACACATTATGGGGCTTACATCATGATCTCATATGTTCTTGAACAAAACTAAAACTATATGTTATGGGAAATATTTTAATTCTCTTTAGTTGTACTTTACATAAAGATTAGAACCTAAATTTAGCCCTAAATAATCTGAATTCCATGAATAAAAGTATTTGGTGTGTGGTTTACTTCATTAACATATGCTTATTAACTTATTGGATATGATCCTTTAAGTTACTTTAAATTCTTCATGGGAGCTATGTAGTACATACGTTGTAAACTAATGAATTAGATAAAATCTTGCATCTGTTTTTTGCATGATTCCTAGTCTGTCATACCTGTGTAATAAGTTACCTTAGAAAGTGCAACTCATGTAACGCATGCTTATCATTACAAACCAATAGTAAAAGACCAATTATGTAATTTTTTGCTAAATCTTTATCACCTGAATTTTGAATCTGGAAATTTAAACCTGAAAAGACCAATTAAATATAATTCGCCTGTTCAGATGGAAAATTCATGCAATTGTTCTGCTTACTTTTTTCCTAAGTAGACAGTTTCGTGCCCAATTTTCTCCATTCAATGCATTTTACACAGAGCATATGGAATAGCTTTTTTACATCTTCCATCAAGCATGTGGAGGTTGGTGAGAAAATAGATCATAAGAAAACATTAAAAAAAAATACATGAAATACATTCAAGATGTATAAGGAAAACCAAATGCAGATTTTTCATGGCCTGGCATATTTAGGAGTGAGAAAAGCACTGGATTCAAAGCCTTGATTTCACTTTTGCTCAAACTACTAAATATGAGTAAATAGAAAAAGAAATATTTATTTTTCTATAATTTTCATGAGGCAAGAAAAAATAATCCAATTAAGATTTGAGTTAGGTTACTGATTATATCTATATTTCAAGGGTCTAATAATATTTATTTACATCAAGCAGAAAAAGCAAATCTAGTTCCTTTGGAGCAACACCTGTATAATAATCACATATCATTAGAGATTAGAAATGATAGAACTTAGGAAACAAATAATAAAACTAGAAGCAGAGAAAATGCAGGGGAAATTTTTGAAAGTATTTCATGTTCCTTTAGCATGGTTTCTGAACATGCTAAATAATGTTTAATTGTAAACTTTTGTAAAAATAAATAGGATATTGATCTCTGTAACTTCTTAAGTTCAAAGTTCTATGCTAATAACTTTATGTACTTTTTATCATTTAACTCTTATAGAATAATTATATGGTGGTAAGGTAAAATTAATAAAATTTCTTTTTCTCCATTCAAAGAGACTGAGGCTTAAAGAGAATAAGAATTATGTCTAAGATCACACTTCTATAAATTGGTAGAGTTGGAATTTGATTTCAGTCTTTGGATTTGAGAGCTTAGATTTTAAATCACTAACGTATACTACTTTTTATATAAGAGCATATTGATAACCTGAGAAAAGTTATTATTATATCTTATTACTTTCACATACAGCAACATATCTGTAATTACGTATACTATATATTGTCTCGTTATAGTTTTAAAATGATCTGTAACTATCTAATCTCAAATGAGTTTTATAGATAATACAATTTAATTATAAACTAGATTTGTTTCAGATCAAATAGACAGTAAGTAGCAGAGTTGAAATTTAAGCTTAAACCCTCCGATTGGAATGTCTTGGAATGGGTTGTTATTCTAGTTGTATGAGTTGTTCAGTTTATACTGATTCATATATGTGCTTTTGTATATTTCTTCCTTTTGAGCATGGCATGCATTTATAAGATTACTAGGTGACATTTTTTCCCCTTTATTTCAACAGAACTGTTTACTTCCTATTATTTGCCAGATATATATTGTTATGGATATAAATTTTTTTAAACCGAATCTAGCTGTCAGAACCATAAAGCCCAATAAAAAATACAAGTAAACAACCAGTTGTAATGCAGTGGTTAAGTACTTTCCTTAGCAGTATAGAAAACTGTTATGGAAGTGGGGCAGTTCTCATTCTGCCTTGCTTTGGAGCAGCCTGGAAGAAGAGATTATACTGAAGCTCTGGGATAGACTGAAGCTAATTAATTACTAATTTGGCCTAATAAATAGTGTGTGCCTATCCTTTGAGTTAATCAACTACAAGATTACTCAGTCACTACATATGCTTTAGGCAGCTCTGTTTGAGAAATCTTACAACTGGCTCTGTTGGTCTGTCACTTGGCTGCTGCCCTCAAAGAGTTCACAATGAAGCCAAAGAAATGAGGCCACATTTCAAAAAATGTTTGTTCCATAAGGACAGGGGATTTTCTGCTCTGTCCATGAGTATATTCCAAGCTATTTGTAAAGCCTGGTTCCTAATAAGCAGTCAAATAATTATTGAGTAAAGGACTAAATGACTGAATGAGTGTAAAGGAAAATGTAGACGTTGACACCTGGGTTCAAACCATCATATCCTCCAACTACTAACTTTTTGACTGCAGGCCTTTGGGGAATAAATGCATCTAACTTATATGGTAGTTTTGATGATTAAAAATAATGTATGTGAATTATAGGTTTTGGGGTAATTATTCATAAATATGTATAAAAATTGTTCAGCAATATCATGAGAAAACTGTAAACACCAATAAGTTGTAGAGAGGGTTGTGCTGAGTCGAAGAGATAGTGGGTGAACTGAACTTGAGCTTCACGGATAGAACTTCGTTATGTTTCTGGTTTCTGAATTTCCTGCTTCTCCTTCAAGCACGTTGTTTGAATTTGCTATAAAGCTTAGATAATAATACTTACCTTACAGGGATTAAAGATCTGGAGGATGACTAATGCAGGGATTTCATAAAAGTTATCTAGCTAGTGATCATTGTGGATTGGAACAGCTAAGGGAAGTTTTACACAGGAGAAAAAGGTAAATCAAATTAAAAACAAAACAGAACAACAACAACAAACCTAGAAAAGTACTCAAATAGAGAATGGAGGCACATTATAAATTTAGCATATTTGTATGGAAAAGTTAAAATGTTTATGTTGCTTAAAAATTTATGGACGTAAGAAGCAGCAGCAATTTTATACAGTACTACGGCTGTTCTGCAGCCATAGCTAGCTTTGCTTGAAAAAAAAAGAATATGTATTAATTACTTTGTGATATATATGTTATATATAAGTATAATATATATATTATAATTTGAAAGCCATTCCATTATCTATAAGAATTCAGATGCTAGCCCAGTTTTTTAACATCATATTATGTAAGTTAACTAGGTTGCCTTCAGTTTCCTCATCTACGAAGGAGAGAAAATAAAAGTATCTGTTTCATACAATTATTTTGAGGATTAAATAAATAGGCACATATAAATCCCTCAGAACAGAGTCTGGAAGGTTTTAGTATTCAATAAAGTTAGCTTCCATTATTATTTGTCATTTTTTTCAAGATTTCCTTGAGCTAGAATGGGCCTCAGAAACCAGTTTATTCATTGTAATCATTACTCTTTTCACATTAATTTTCTAAGACTGAAGAGTCCTAACCTTCTGGTTTTTCATGGAGGCATTCCATCATCTTGGCCATTTAAATTACATCTTCCTGAGCTGCTTCTATCTGCATTACATCTTTCATTTCACTAGCAATCACAGTATAGAACATTGCAGGGGGGCCTCACAATAATTTTAGAGTAGGATAAGCTTATGTTTGTGTCAGTTCCTTACCTTTCCTAATGCTGCCCAACCTTTTTAGTCTTTTTGTGCACCCTAAGGGGAAAAAAAGCTAAATCATTGTTTCCTTTTCCTGGATTGGAACTAAGAGTTCAGAACCCATCATCTAAAACAATAGTGCTTACACTTGTTTTCTCTAAATGCATTATTCTAATTAAAATAATAATACTTTATATTCTCATAGTGCTTTATGATTCAGAAAATCCATTTGATCAGAAGCCATAAGGTACCATCTCATTATGTATTTTTACTGTTCTACAGCGTTTCTTAAGCACACATACACACCCACACAGATATAAAGCCAAACCAAATATTTTTTACCCCTCATTCCAAATCTTACTCTACAACTAATATGAGGTGGGATTTAGAATGATTTCTGTAGTATGTACATCCTGTATGTAAAAAACCCCCAGAATTTTGGAGGTATTTTTTGAAATGTTCAGAATAAAATGTATGTATCATCAATTACTAGTTTGGACTAAACCAAAATCTCCTGATAACCAATTACATTCTTAAAATTGTGCTCAACTGAATCTTGGTAGAGCCACAGAGATGCCCCTGGACAGCTCAGTTTATGAGGGTGGGTAGAGCAGTGAACTCTGAGCAACCATCCCCTTTACCAGAATAACCCAATTTCAAGTGTTTTTATCTGGCTTACAATTTCTCTTGAAGAAAAGATGCCATGGTTAAAACTGGATTGAAAACTACTATAGTGAGTAATAGACAAAGGGTTTTTAAAAACTCCCCACTCTCAGAAATCAGATCAACAAAAAATTTAGTAAGTCTAGTTAACTGACAACCCTAAAATCTCAGGGGCTTAAAACCATGAGATATATTCAGCAGAGGGCTGTGCTCCATTTTGTCCATGTTTAGAGACCTTCCTATGGCATCTCTGTTTACTGACAGAGAAACATAGATGGCAAATTAGTCACTACCTTCCAAGGGTGACATTGCTGAGTGCATCTGCTGACTTTTCATCAGCCAGGCAAATCACACGTCATGCCTAACTTCAAAACATGTGAGGGCTTCCCTGGTGGCGCAGTGGTTGAGAGTCCGCCTGCCGATGCAGGGGACACGGGTTCGTGACCCGGTCCGGGAAGATCCCACGGGCCGCGGAGCGGCTGGGCCCCTGAGCCATGGCCGCTGAGCCTGCACGTCTGGAGCCTGTGCTCTGCAACGGGAGAGGCCACAACAGTGAGAGGCCCGCGTACCGCAAAAAAAAAAAAAAAAAACAAACGTGAAAGTTTGCTTCTACTCTGTGTGTGATGGAGGAAAAAGGAAAACCGGAGGTATGAGCAAACAGAAGTAATGACCACCACAGGAGCCAACTTTATGTAAGAGAGTATGCTGAATAAAATATAAAATATAAATACCTACACAATTCCTAACCTCACAGATCTTAGAGAAGTAAGTAGTTCTGTTGGTACAGGATTTATAGATAAATCATGTGCTTTCACCATAATATGGGCATATAGAAGCAGAACCAACCAGAATATAAAAAGTGGACCATTATGGAAAATGAGACCTTAAAAGTCATTGATCGTGTGTGCCATCGTAAAGTCCGTCAACTTCTCTGTTTCCCACTCTCCTTGTTATAAATTGTAATTAAAATTAGTAGGACAAATATGGCTATGGTTAGAACAATGATTTCAACTTTCAGAAAGAAAATTCCATTTTTATAAATATACTCAAATATTTTACAAAATATCAAGTAAAAGATTATTTTTTTTAAACAAGTGCTTAATTAGCTTTAAAAACCACATTCTTAGATTAACAATCCTGTCTTAAGCAAGGAAATAATTGGCCTTTTTTCATATACTTTCTGTAAGCCTGTGATTAATCATTTATCAATTCCACAAATCTGAACCAAGTGAACACATTTTGATATCTAATCCGAGGAGAATTGTAAGAGTCACTCATTCATCAAAATTTCTTCCAACATTATTCTAATTGCCAGTCTTGAGGCAACAAAGGATGATATAATTGAGCATGATAGATTTTTATTACAAACAAATATCTCAGATGAACTTACTACAAAGTTTTAAGAAAGGGAAGTCTGATCTCCTCAGACAGTGGAGGAAGGGTACTTCTGCTGGTACCCAACTTTTTTTAGACTTGTCCATCTTCTCAGCTTTTCTCATCCCACTCTTTGGGCTCCACTCCTTCCAAGGCAATGCCCAAATCTTAACATAAAAATCATGGCAATGGTGAGCATTTGAGTTCTGTTTTAATTCCACAGTCAGCCTAATTCAATTGTGGGTAAGACTTTGAACCATGCCTGCCTTATACTGACAAAGAAAAGAAAAAGGATATTTAAGGCAACAATGGAAACTCTCTCTTGTTCTCTGATTTCTTGAGATGAAAGTCTGAGTTTATCTTTTTTTTTTTTTTTTTTTTGCGGTACACGGGCCTCTCACTGTTGTGGCCTCTCCCGTTGCGGAGCACAGGCTCCGGACGCGCAGGCTCAGCGGCCATGTCTCACGGGCCCAGCCGCTCTGCAGCATGTGGGATCTTCCCGGACCGGGGCACGAACCCGTGTCCCCTGCATCGGCAGGCAGACTCTCAACCACTGCGCCACCAGGGAAGGCCTTGAGTTTACCTTTTTAAAAGGTCTTCATAATTGTTAGAAGCAGCCAACAAATATTGGATGCCTCAAAGCTTTTCCCTATATTGGTATTTCATCTCAAATAACTAAAAGTAATAATATGTGATAATATAGATAGTCCCAGTGCATCTGCAAGCCATAGATATTAGCAATGCATTTTTCTTTAGCCAAAAAAGCTCTTACGTGGTCAAACTCCAAGAGGAGAGAAATCCAATCCCAAAATCCCATGTTGAGAGTCTCCTGTGGAGCTATTCCTGGTACTAAGCCTGTATTAGTAAAGGTTTAATTAGCAAAACAGCCCATCCTAAGTAGTTCAACAGAATGAATGAATTACAAAAAGATAGATGTGCTGGAAAACCAAAGGATGGTGAGGTAACCAACAATTACTAACAGCAGGAGACCATGATCACTTTGGAACTGGAGAAGCCGAAGTGGGAGATGGTGTGACCAGAGTCAGGTCCAGCTAGTGGAAATTGGAACTATGAGGGAGGCTGCCTGAGGAGAGCTGGAAAAATGGAGTAGAAGCAGGAAGTGCTGGTTACTTCCTTCCTCAAATCCTCCAAACTCCTTACTCTGTGTCTATTGGCCAAACTCAACTAGAATCCTCTTGGTAAATGATCCTTAGAAAGATAGTGTGAAGGATTCAGTGCCAATCAATTCAAATTAGGTTGGGAGAAATTCAGGAAATTAACTGAGAGCAAATGGGGGAAGTGACAAGCATGCTCATTGTCATGACCACTTTCAAAGATTAAAGGATAGTAATATATTTGAGTTTGTAAGAGATGGTCACAATCTTTTATAATTCAATTTTTAAAATCATTTTGTTCTGGAAGAAAGATTGCTTCAAAACTTTCCTTGGTAATTAGCTACATGGTCTAATCATGGCTCCTTGAATCAGGAAGTTCTTAGTTCTGATCCTTAATCATTTGAAACCAGTATCTATTATTCTTATCAGTTAAGAAAAATGATTATGAAACACAGCCATGTTCATTTTTATCCTTGACTTCTTAGTGTTGGTACAGTAGAGCTTTGCACGCTTATCTGATGTATGTGTCATATCTTAAAATAATCACTATGTATTCTGGAGGCTCCCATTTTCTCTCTAATGCTTTCCCTGTACTATTTTTGATTTCCTATATTGATTCTAAATTACAGTATCTACCTTTATGAAATAGACTTCACATACACGAAATTGTTCAAATGGCAATTTCAGTTGTTCTGGCAACCTTGAAACACAGCATAGCAGACTTACTAAAGCTCAAAATAAGCTTACCTATGACCAACAATCTCCCTACTCGATAATGTTCATTAAAAGACACGTGAAAGAAGACTCATAGCAGTGTTATTTGTAGCAGCGCAAAACTGGAAACTATCCAAATGCCCATTTAGTGATAAAATAGACAAATTGATTTATAACACAATTTATTATTGTACAACAATATGAATTATCTGTAACTATACAAGTCATTATGGGTGAAGCTAATTGAAAGAAACTAAACACAAAAGAACATATGATATATGATTCCATTAATATAAACTAAAAGAGGAAAATATTGAATCTATGCAAATAGAAATCAGCATATATCTCCCTTGGTAACACAGGTGTAGTGGCCAGAAGGGAACATAAGAGGGTCTTCTGTGGTGCTGGCAATGGTGTGGTTGTGTGTGAAAATTTTACCAATCTCTACATGTTGTTATGGGCTGAATAGTATCCCCTCTAAATTTATATATTGAAGCCCTATAACCCTTAGTACCTCAGAATGGGGATGTATTTGGAGATAAGGCCTTTAAAGAGGTAATTAAGTTAAAATGAGGGCCTTACGCTGGACCTTAATCCAATTCGATGGACGTTATTATAAGAAGCGGACATTAGGTCAAGCAGACACCAGAGCACAGTGAGAAGGCCCTGTGAGGGCACAGGGAGAAGGCAGCCATCTGCAAGCCAAGGACAGAGGTCTCAGAAGAAACCAAAGCTGCCAACACCTTGGTCTTGGCCTTATAGCCTCTAGAACTGTGAAGAAATAAATTTAGGTTGTTTAAGCCACCCAGTCTATAGTATTTTGTTATGACAGCCCAAGCAAACTAATACACATGTGTATTATTCTTTATATATATTTTACTGTACTTTGTAAAAAACTTATGACATGTATATCACTTACTATGTAATACTCAGGAAAGTCTAAGGTAATACACTTTAACCACACTGATAAATCTATAGCAAACCATATGGCTATTCAGACTAAGTGGAATAAATAAAAATTACAAATAGCCTCCCTTCTGTTTGTGTCAGATTTAGCTGCTCCATGAATTCTGGCATCAAAGTAACAAAAAGAAAAAATTTTTTAATGTTTTTAAACTAAAAGTCCTTTAGTTTTTAGAGCTCTGTGGATTTGGGACTGTGGATAAGTCATTGTGGATCTGATAAACAATCATTTTAAAATAAATGTGCAATAATGTCTATTTCCAACTGCTGTTCTCCACTGTAGTAACATCAATTGCCTTCTAAAATAGTCATGGAGATTTCACACTGTCATTTGAACTACAGGACCCTTAAAATGTTTTAAGCAGCTTGAATTAGAGCACAGTAAATATAAATACAGGGTCTTTGTGAGGACGTAGGATCTACTCTGAACCTCATAGTATAATACAGCCAATATATTAAAAAGACCGATAAAGTAAGGCTGAAAGAATAAAATAACTTATAAAGTGCCATTAAATATGCCCCTGGAAATTATACTCCTCTGAGTCCAACTTCAATTCCTAGTAAAACTATGGCATTAACATAAAATAGTATTGGGACTATTAAATAAGTTTAAAAATATCATGATAGTCTTTTATAGAGTTATAAAATGAAGCTGATAGAAAAATAACACTTTGATACTTAGAAAGTCACTTGATGATGTCTCAGGGCAAATGCCGATCTCATTTCAGGCCAAAGGAGGCATATGCCATCCTAAGCACCAATAATTAATAAACCTTCTGATGGTTTTATTTTCATCTTATGTGGTCAAATCCATGTGATACTGAAAACAATTTTTATTTGCTGTACTGTATGTTTCCTGTATAAATGAAAAAGTTTCACAAATCAAATCGGCATTTAAACAAAATACCAAATACTTGTATGTGTGGCTTACAAACTGTGTAGGTTGTTTGCCTTCTGGGAAGTGAGACGGTGTTGAAAATATCTGTGAAGACCACTCTAAAATAGAACTTGTGTTTCCTATGGGAGGAGAATAGTAGAAATCTAAGTTAAAGAAAGGATCATGAGAGTAAATGACATTTTGAGGAAGAGAGATGATATTGTGAAGTTTTATCTGATATCCTTCTGCCCTCTTTTTTTTTTTTTTTTTTTGCGGTACGCGGGCCTCTCACTGTTGTGGCCTCTCCCGTTGCGGAGCACAGGCTCCGGACGCGCAGGCTCAGCAGCCATGTCTCACGGGCCCAGCCGCTCCGTGGCATGTGGGATCTTCCCGGACCGGGGCACGAACCCGTGTCCCCTACACCGGCAGGCGGACTCACAACCAATGCGCCACCAGGGAAGCCCCCTTCTGCCCTCTTTAATTCATGCATGAGACAACCATTTTTGTAACGGGCATCTTTTAATGGCAAAATCATGGCGTATGTTTATAGCAACAAATTTGTGGCTCAAATTTCAAAAGTTGAGCTCCAGATGTAATATAAAAAATGTTGGAAAAATGCATGATTAGGCAGAATCAGACTGCATATTCCTCCCGTATCGTTCAGTTTGGAACAGGGAAAACTTGACAGGAGTTGCCCTCAGTACCATCTTAGATTGCAAATGACTGAGAGAGTTGTGAAGGCAAAGAACATTCTCCATCTTGCACTGGTGAGAGAGTAGACTACCTATCTATAATTAATCTATTCACTATTATGTCTACTATGTACTGTGCATTGTGCTGAAAATTTACATAGAGTATCTTTAATTTATAAAGCATGGATGTTTAGAATAATTAAGCATCTTGCCCATGTTTCCCTAGCATGACACTGACAAGTCTGGAATTTGAGCCTGGCTATTCTGTCTTTAAAACTCATGGTGAGAATATATGAGGAGAGGTGGATATTTAGAAATGAACAGCAGTTTATGGGAATTTGGGAAAGATGGCTATGGAGTCAATTCTAACAAAGTGGGCAAGAAAGAAAATTCAAGTTGAGAAAACTAAATGTCAGGCACATTTTGCTCACTAACAGAAATGTTAGATCTAGAATAGGAAGTTGAATTTGAAACAAAGAGGTAATTGAGGTATTCTTGAAGGTAAGGATTGGATCACGTTTTGCTCTCCTTTTTCTGGTACTCTTTGGATATTTCATATTCTTGTGGAATGAATCAACAGGCTATGAGTATTTTATTGGAATATCAGGCATATATTTGAAAAGCTCTGTTTGGAGAAGCTAGATATTAGAAAAAGAATTTTAATGTTTCCCTTCCTTGGGATAAAATATACTCTTATTATTGTTAGAAGTCAGAACATGTTCTTTCATGGTTTGGTTCTCTGAGAAACCTCACAAACCCCAAATGATAAGCTTCACTTATTTCTATATATTCTTCTAATAACATTTATCTTAGCCTACTCTGTTAGGTGCCTTTTTCTTCTACGTTATACTTTTGCCATCTCCTTGTTTATATTCCTAGTATCTAGCAGAATACTTGCCATATAGTAAATACTAAAAGTATCCAGAATATGTCCTCTACTTTTTAAGCTATTTTCTGTATTTCTAGATTATAGTATGGAGGAGGGGTAAGCAATGCAAATATAACTAAAAGAGGAAATGAATGCATTTGCTGAATCCTTCACTTAGAAGGCTCTAGAAAAGAATGAGGTACAGAAGAGGAAGGGAAATTCTGATAGTGCTGCCCAGAAAGGGAACCCCATGAAGAGCCACAGAGAAGGTGGTGTTGGGAATTATAATATCACAGCACACTGCTTACTTTTACAACCATTTAGAAAGTTGAGATATCTAGCTCAAGTTATTAATAGATCTTATGTTAGACCACAAAACAAGTCTTAATAAACTTAAGAAGATTGAAATCATATCAATCATCTTTTCCGACCTCATCATTTTACATTCTTGCAAATCTCTTCAATGCTCAGGTTAATAGAAAATGAATGGAATCTCGTATTTGCTTCCTCCATCTCTTGCAATAAGACACATCATATAGTCTCTAGAAAACTCCATTATACGTTCATAGAAAATGAAAGATAAAAGCAAATGACATCTTAGTATTTTTGTGAAATTAGTTTTGATTTATAAAAAGTTTTTAGAGGCCCCAGAAGGAACTCAGACCTCACTGTGAGAACTACTTCTGTAGCAGATATTTAAAATAATTTTCTGGCACTTTTCTATTTTTCGTGGAGGAGGCTGTAGCCAAAATACTTTTTTCTTCCTATATCTGAGTTCTTTTACATAGCTAAATGCGTATAAGATTCTTTCTTTGTACTTGAATTTTATTAACTTCACCAAGACATGCTTTGCTATTTTTTGTTCTTTATCAGTTTATCATGACTAAGCTCTGACCTTTTAGACAACAATTGAAGGCCTTCTTTCATGCAAGACAACTATTCCTTTATTTTTAAATGTTATTCCTGCTCTGTTTGTAGTTTTTTCAGGAACACAATTATGTTTATGTCAGACCTTCTCTGTATGTCATAGTTACTTAATCAAGAATTTCTGTTGATCTTTTAAATTTTTTATGGTGATATATTCTGCAAGTCTGTCATCCATAATTGACTTTTCAGGCAACCCATTTCTCCTTCTAGTGTGTACTCATTTTGGTAATGACAATGTTGTAATCTACAGTTTGATGAGCACTGCTCTCTGTTCTCACTTTTGATGTTATTCTTTTATCTTATTAGTTGTTCTCTGAGCAATATTTTATGGAATCAAGGGATATCTTATTTTCAGTAGTTTTAAGAATGTAGGGTATTATTTGCTTCTAAAATGTCATCTCTTCCTGGGAAAACTTTCTTGGTTTTTTTAGTGTTCTGTCATTTACGATACCTCCTTTTTCTGTTAGTATATAGAAGTAGATATCATGTTGAATCCTTATGCTTATTATTCATATACAAATGGAAGGGGTTTTTAACCACTTTACTGAGGTATTATTGACAGGTAAAAAGCTGTATACATTTAATATATACAACTCAATTAGTTTGGATATAAGTATACACCCAGAAAATCACCACCACCATCAAGACCATAAACATATCCATCACCTGCCAAAAATTTCTCCTACTCCCTTTATCATCATCATCATCATTATTGTTTCTGTGTGGTAAGAACACTTAACATAAGATTTATCCTTTTAGAACATTTTAAGTGTACAATAGTATTATTATTACCTATGGGCACAATGCTTTATAGTAGCTCTCCAGAACCTGTTTATCTTGCATAACTGAAACTTTGTACCCTTTGACCATCACCTCCCCATACCTGCCTCCCCACAGCCTCTGACAGCCATCATTCTATTCTCTACTTCTAGGAACTTGACTATTCTAGATTCTACATATAAGTAAGATTATAGTGTTTTTCTGTGTCTGATTATATCACTTAGCATAATGTCCTCCAGGTCTAGCCATGTTATTGCAAATGGTAGTATTCCCTTCCTTTTAAATGTTGGATAATATTTCATTTTCTTCTCTTCCTTATTATCATGACTAATATTATTATTATATTTCACTGTATTGTGTACTTCAACATAAAAAAAGGCTATATACAAGAAGCCCACAGCTAACATTTTCCTCAACAGTGAAAAACTTAAAAAAGGATACCCTGTCTGGCCATTTCTGTTCAATGATTTAGTGTTTATATTTATCTGATCAGCTGACTTGGATTAGCAGGTGGGAGGCTGACTACAAGTTTCTTTCTGTTCTGTACTTTTTTATCTTCAGCCTGCTTCTCATGAATAATAGTTTGAAGAGGGGAAAAAATAGTGTATCTATAGCAGTTCCAATTCTCAACTTTGCAGTGAATTTCGTTGTTTCTCCTATAACTTCTCTCCCATATCCCTACTCCTTATAACTAAATTTAAAAGTTTCTTTACATCTTTCAGAACTTAATTAGTTTTATAAAAATTTTTATCCTGCTAGAGATCAAAGTGAACTGTATTATTTTTTCATATTGATAAGATTGAATACACTGCATGTTTTTGTTTTTGCAGAAATTGTCTAGCAATACTGCATATGTCTTGAGGGCAAGAACTGTGGCTATAGACACTTGAAGTCTACAAATATTGCAATTTTTGAAGCATAGTATTATCCTCAAAATATAATATGTTTCCTAAGTTCATTAGCAATAAGAAAAGTAGCCATTATAACAGGGGTTAGAAAACTACAGCTCATGGGCCAAATCCTGATCATGGCTCTTTTTAATAGATAAAGATTTATTGGTACACAGCAACACATTTATTTACATGTCGTCTATGGCTGCTTTTCTTTTACAACAGCAGAAAATTAGTAATTGTGACAGACCCATGGCCAGCAAAACCTATAGTATCCGCTATTTGTCCCGTAACAGAAAATAATTGCTGACCCCTGATCTATGGGAAGTAAAATGAAAAGTTATTGAAATTACATGAAGATTCTTCTCCTGCTCTACTGAGCTCAAAAAATTTTGTACATCTAAGAAAGAGGAGAGCTCAAGATTTCAGGAAAACTTTATTAAAAAAGGAAAAACTAGTAGATCATTATAGGCAAAGATTCTAAGCATGCTAGGGGGAGACACATGTATATTGGCATTGAATTTGAAAGAATTTTTGTGTAAAAATATAGCATAAATAAAAATAAGTGAAATGTGCAAATATAGCCAAGGTCAAAATGGAATTGGAGAGCTCTGAAACATCAATCACAAAATAATTTTCTGTACAAAAAACTAGCTAAATAAAAGGCACAACATCCCACATATAGGATGATGTTTCTAAGACTTTCCTTAAGTCTCCAATGTCTTTTTAACAAACAAAAGCAAATCCTATTTCAGATGGAAAACAGTATTTTCCTGAAATAAATAATAGGATTGTTTACAACAAAAAAGGAATTCAGTGGAAATGACAAAATAAGCTTACTGTTTAAGGAAGCAGAACATTTACTTCTGCTCTTTAGAGACCAAGTTTATAATTTATCTTTCTGCATGTAAAAAGCAGAAAAAGATAAAGTAAAATTCACATATACTTTATTACTAGACAGCCATGAACTATATGCATAATTTACAAGAACAAAACAGCAAAATATATTTTTAAATCCCAATATATGGGTATTAGATTTAAGCTTCTAATGTTGAAAACAGAAGGCAACTTCAAGTTCATTCAAGAGGTTTTATTTTTCTAAATTTTTGAAGTTTATTTTATTTATTTTTTTATACAGCAGGTTCTTATTAGTCATCCATTTTGTACCCATCAGTGTATACCTGTCAATACCAATCTCCCAATTCATCATACACCCACCCCCTGCCACTTTCCCCCCTTGGTGTCCATACGTTTGTTCTCTACATCTGTGTCTCAATTTCTGCCCTGCAAAACGGTTCATCTGTACCATTTTTCTAGGTTCCACATATATGCATTAATATACGATATTTATTTCTCTTTCTGACTTACTTCACTCTGTATGACAGTCTCTAGATCTATCCACGTCTCTACAAATAACCAAATTTTTACGGCTGAGTAATATTCCATTGTATATATGTACCACATCTTCTTTATCCATTCATCTGTTGATGGACACTTAGGTTGCTTCCATGACCTGGCTATCGTAAATAGTGCTGCAATGAACATTGGGGTGCATGTGTCTTTGTGAATTATGGTTTTCTCTGGGTATATGCCTAGTAGTGGGATTGCTGGGTCATATGGTAATTCTATTTTTAGTTTTTTAAGGAACCTCCATACTGCTCTCCATAGTGGCTGTACCAATTTACATTCCCACCAACAGTGCAAGAGGGTTCCCTTTTCTCCACACCCTCTCCAGCATTTGTTGTTTGTAGATTTTCTGATGATGCCCATTCTAACTGGTGTGAGGTGATACCTCATTGTAGTTTTGATTTGCATTTCTCTTTAATAATTAGTGATGTTGAGCAGCTTTTCATGTGCCTCTTGGCCAACTGTATGTCTTCTTTGGAGAAATTTCTATTTAGGTCTTCTGCCCATTTTGGGATTGGGTTGTTTGTTTTTTTAATTTTGAGTTGCATGAGCTGTTTATATATTTTGGAGATTAATCCTTTGTCCATTGATTCGTTTGCAAATATTTTCTCCCATTTTGAGGTTTGTCTTTTTGTCTTGTTTATGGTTTCCTTTGCTGTGCAAAAGCTTTTAAGTTTCATTAGGTCCCATTTGTTTATGTTTGTTTTTATTTCCATTACTTTAGGAGGTGGATCAAAAAAGACCTTGCTGTGATTTATGTCAAAGAGTGTTCTTCCTATGTTTTCCTCTAAGAGTTTTATAGTGTCCAGTCTTACATTTAGGTCTCTAATCCATTTTGAGTTTATTTTTGTGTATGGTGTTAGGGAGTGTTCTAATTTCATTCTTTTACATATAGCTGTGCATTTTTCCCAGCACCACTTATTGAAGACACTGTCTTTTCTCCATTGTATATCCTTGCCTCTTTTGTCATAGATTAGTTGACCATAGATGCGTGGGTTTATCTCTGGGCTTTCTATCTTGTTCCATTGATCTATATTTCTGTTTTTGTGCCAGTACCATATTGTTTTGATTACTGTAGCTTTGTAGTATAGTCTGAAGTCAAGGAGTCTGATTCCTCCTGCTCCATTTTTTTCCCTCAAGACCTCTTTGGCTATTTGGGGTCTTTTGTGTCTCCATACAAATTTTAAGATTTTTTGTTCTAGTTCCATAAAACATGCCATTGGTAATTCGAAAGGGATTGCATTGAATCTGTAGAGTGCTTTGGGTAGTATAGTCATTTGCACAATATTGAGTCTTCCAATCCAGGAACATGGTATATCTCTCCATCTGTTGGTATCATCTTTAATTTCTTTCATCAGTGTCTTATAGTTTTCTGCATACAGGGCTTCTGTCTCCCTCGGTAGGTTTATTCCTAGGTATTTTATTCTCTTTGTTGCAATGGTAAATGGGAGTGTTTCCTTAATTTCTATTTCAGATTTTTCATCATTAGTGTATAGGAATGCCAGAGATTTCTGTGCATTAGTTTTGTATCCTGCAACTTTACCACTTTCATTGATTAGCTCTAGTAGTTTTCTGGTGGCATCTTTAGGATTCTCTCTGTATAGTATCATGTCATCTGCAAACAGTGACAGTTTTACATCTTCTTTTCCAATGTGTATTCCTTTTATTTCTTTTTCTTCTCTGACTGCCATGGCTAGGACTTCCAAAACTATGTTGAGTAATAGTGGTGAGAGTGGACATCCTTGTCTTGTTCCTGATCTTAGAGGAAATGCTTTCAGTTGTTCACCATTGTGAATGATGTTTGCTGCGGGTTTGTTGTATATGGCCTTTATTATGTGGAGGTAGGTTCCCTCTATGCCCACTTTATGCGGAGTTTTTATCATAAATGGGTGTTGAATTTTCTCAAAAGCTTTTTCTGCATCTATTGAGATGGTCATATGGTTTTTATTCTTCAATTTGTTAATATGGTGTATCACATTGATTGATTTGCATATATTGAAGAATCCTTGAATCACTAGGTTAAATCCCACTTGATCATGGTGTATGATCCTTTTAATGTGTTATTGGATTCTGTTTGCTAGTATTTTGTTGAGATTTTTGCATCTATATTCATCAGTGATATTGGTCTGTAATTTTCTTTTTCTTATAGTATCTTTGGTTTTGGTATCAGGGTGATGGTCGTCTCATAGAATGAGTTTGGGAGTGTTCCTTCCTCTGCAATTTTTTGGAAGAGTTTGAGAAGGATATGTGTTAGCTCTTCTCTAAATGTTTGATGAAACTGAACTGTGAAGCCATCTAGTCCTGAACTTTTGTTTGTTGGAAGATTTTAACCACAGTTTCAATTTCATTACTTGTGATTGGTCTGTTCATATTTTCTGTTTCTTCCTGGTTCAGTCTTGGAAGGTTATACCTTTTGAAGAATTTGTCCATTTCTTCCACGTTGTCCATTTTATTGGCATAGAGTTGCTTGTAGTAGTCTCTTAGGATGCTTTGTATTTCTGTGGTGTCTGTTGTAACTTCTCCTTTTTCATTTCTAATTTTATTGATTTCAGTCCTCTCCCTCTTGATGAGTCTGGCTAATGGTTTACCAATTTTGTTTACCTTCTCAAAGAACCAGCTTTTAGTTTTATTGATCCTTGCTATTGTTCTCTTTGTTTCTATTTCATTTATTTCTGATCTGATCTTTATGATTACTTTCGTTCTGCTAACTTTGGGTTTTGTTTGTTCTTCTTTCTCTAGTTCCTTTAGGTGTAAGGTAAGATTGTTTATTTGAGATTTTTCTTGTTTCTTGGGGTGGGCTGTAAACTTCCTTCTTAGAACTGCTTTTACTGCATCCCATAGGTTTTGGATCATTGTGTTTTCATTGTCACTTGTCTCTAGGTATTTTTTGATTTCCTCTTTGATTTCTTCAGTGATCTCTTGGTTATTTAGTAACATATTGTTTAGCCTCCCTGTGTTTGTGTTTTTTATGTTTCTTTCCCTGTAATTGATTTCTAATCTCATAGCGTTTTGGTTAGAAAAGATGCTTGATATGATTTCAATTTTCTTAAATTTACTGAGGCTTGATTTGTGACCCAAATTTGTGACCCAAGCCTTGATTTACTGAGGCTTGATTTGTGTTCTGTGCACACTTGAGAAGAAAGTGTAATATGCTGTTTTTGGATGGAATGTCCTATAAATATCAATTAAATCTATGTGGTCTATTGTGTCATTTAAAGCTTTTGTTTCCATATTAATTTTCTGTTTGGATGTTCTGTCCATTGGTGTAAGTGAGGTGTTAAAGTCCCCCACTATTATTGTGTTACTGTCAATTTCCCCTTTTATAGCTGTTAGCAGTTGCCTTATGTATTGTGGTGCTCCTATGTTGGGTGCATATATATTTATAATTGTTATAGCTTCTTCTTGGATTGATCTTTTGGATTGATTGATCATTATGTACTGTCCTTTCTTGTCTCTTGTAACATTCTTTATTTTAAAGTCTATTTTATCTGATATGAGAATTGCTACTCCAGCTTTCTTTTGATTTCCATTTGCATGGAATATCTTTTTCCATCCCCTCACTTTCAGTCTGTTCGTGTCCCTAGGTCTGAAGTGGGTCTCTTGTAGACAGCATATATATGTGTCTTGTTTTTGTATCCATTCAACAAACCTTTGTCTTTTGGTTGGAGCATTTAATCCATTCACGTTTAAGGTAATTATGGATATGTATGTTCCTATTACCATTTTCTTAATTGTTTTGGGTTTGTTTTTGTAGGTCCTTTTCTTCTCTTGTGTTTCCCACTTAGAGAAGTTCCTTTAGCATTTGTTGTAGAGCTGGTTTGGTGGTGCTGGATTCTTTTAGCTTTTGCTTGTCTGTAAAACTTTTGATTTCTCCATCGAATCTGAATGAGATCCTTGCTGGGTAGAGTAATCTTGGTTGTAGGTTCTTCCCTTTCATCACTTTAAGTAGATCATGCCACTCCCTCCTGGCTTGTAGAGTTTCTGCTGAGAATTCAGCTGTTAACCTTATGGGAGTTCCCTTGTATGTTATTTCTCATTTTTCCCTTGCTGCTTTCAATAATTTTTCTTTGTCTTTAATTTTTGCCAATTTGATTACTATGTGTCTTGGAGTGTTTCTCCTTGTGTTTATCCTGTATGGGGCTCTCTGTGCTTCCTGGACTTGGGTGGCTATTTCCTTTCCCATCTTAGGGACGTTTTTGACTGTAATCCCTTCAAATATTTTCTCGGGTCCTTTCTCTCTCTCTTCTGCTTCTGCGATCCCTATAATGAGAATGTTGTTGTGTTTAATGTTGTCCCAGCAGTCTCTTAGGCTGTCTTCATTTCTTTTCACTCTTTTTTCTTTATTCTGTTCCATGGCAGTGAATTCCACCATTCTGTCTTCCAGGTCACTTATCCATTCTTCTGCCTCAGTTATTCTGCTATTGATTCCCTCTAGTGTAGTTTTCATTTCAGTTATTGTATTGTTCATCTCTGTTTGTTCTTTAATTCTTCCTGATCTTTGTTAAACATTTTTGCATCTTCTTGATCTTTGCCTCCATTCTTTTTCCGAGGTCCTGGATCACCTTCACTATCATTATTCTGAATTCTTTTTCTGGAAGTTTGCCTATCTCCACTTCATTTAGTTGTTTTTCTGGGATTTTATCTTGTTCCTTCATCTGGTACATAGCCCTCGGCCTTTTCATCTGTCTATCTTTCTGTGAATGTGGTTTTTGTTCCACAGGCTTCAGGACTGTAGTTCTTCTTGCTTCTGTTGTCTGCCCTCTGGTGGATGAGGCTATCTAAGAGGCTTGTGGAAGTTTCCTGATGGGAGGGACTGGTGGTGGGTAGAGTTGGCTGTTGCTCTGGTGAGCAGAGCTCAGTAATTTAATCTGCTTGTCTGCTGATGGGTGGGGCTGGCTCCTCTCCCTGTTGGTTGTTTGGCCTGAGGCAACCCAACACTGGAGCTTACCCAGGCTCTTTGGTGGGGCTAATGGCAGACTCTGGGAGGGCTCACGCCAAGGAGTACTTCCCAGAACTTCTGCTGCCAGTGTACTTGTCCTCATGGTGAGACAGAGCCATCCCCCATCTCTGCAGGAGACCCTCCAACACTAGCAGGTAGGTCTGGTTCAGTCTCTATGGGGTCACTGCTCCTTCCCCTGGGTCCCTATGTGCACAGTGCTTTGTGTGAGTCCTCCAAGAGTGGACTCTCTGTTTCCCCCAGTCCTGTTAAAGTCCTGCAATCAAATCCCACTAGGCTTCAAAGTCTGATTCTCTAGGAATTCCTCCTCCCATTGCCAGACCGCCAGGTTTGGAAGCCTGACGTGGGGCTCAGAACCTTCACTCCAGTGGGTGGACTTCTGTGGCATAAGTGTTCTCCAGTTTTTGAGTCACCCACCCAGCAATTATGGGATTTGATTTTATTGTGATTGCACCCCTCCTACCATCTCATTGTGGCTTCTCCTTTGTCTTTGGATGTGGGATATCGTTTTTGGTGAGTTCCAGTGTTTTCTTGTCAATGATTGTTCAGCAGTTAGTTGTGATTCCAGTGTTCTCGCAAGAGGGAGTGACAGCACCTCCTTCTACTCCGCCATCTTGAACCAGTCACATTCAAGAGGTTTTAAAAGGCTATCTGTGGGCTTCCCTGGTGGCGCAGTGGTTGAGAGTCCGCCTGCCGATGCAGGGGATGCGGGTTCATGTCCCAGCCTGGGAAGATCCCACATGCCGCGGAGCGGCTGGGCCCGTGAGCCATGGCTGCTGAGCCTGCGTGTCCGGAGCCTGTGCTCCGCGACAGGAGAGGCCACAACAGTGAGAGGCCTGTGTACTGCAAAAACAAACAAACAAACAAAACAAAACAAAGAAAAACAAAAAAGGCTATCTGTGATCAAAACTCTGAAAAGCTTAGACTGCAAATGTATAGTAGAGCATACTTAGCATAACTGACAGTGTTATCACAAGTTGAAAAAATATTCAAATTGAATATACAAAAATAATAACAATTTGCCTATGTGTTAGGATACATTATTCTGTTGTACACTACAGAAGTCCAACTCAAACCATTTTAAACACCAAAAAAAACCAAAGGAATTCACTGACATATAAATAAAATAATCCAAGGTACTGTTCAAAGTAATATGAAAATACTAGAATTCAGGTGACATCATCAGAATTTAGATTTTCCTCCAACATGTCTCTTCTCTGTGCTAGATTTATTTTGCCCCCCATAGGGGATCCTGGGTACTATATGCTTATATGGCCTCCTTGCTCCACAGTATAAGAAAGCAAGCTTCTCATTCTCAAGAGTGCCAGAAAAGGTCCCTGCATTACTATAATCCTATCAAATTCCTAGAATTTAAACAGTTAAAATTCTCAGTGCTGGCTAAAGCCTAACAAATTGCATTGTGTATGGGAATGGAAATTAGCAGAACCATTGCAAAGAGTAATTTGTCAGTATCTGAGAGGGAGGCAGGATATTATGAGGAACATGAGTAAACTTTCTGAAGTCAAATAGCATCTCTAAACTTAAGAAACTTTGGCCAAAATATCCAATTTCTGGAATATAATCTTAGGAAATAACCAGAATAAAAATATTTTATTCATCAAAAAGTTAATCAAAACCTTATTTATCATTAGATGAAAGAGCTTCAAGGGTGCTATTATAATACTGTTTTCCAGAGTTATACATATAAAAGGTTATAGCCATCTAAAAATATCCAAAATATTTTTTAACTTCATAAAGAATAAATGATCATCTAAAATATAAATATTAATATACTTTAAATAAAATCCTTATAATTTCAAAAATTGGAAACAAAATATTCAATAATATGAAAACTTTAAATTGAGGCACATGCTTTCAAAAAATATCAATACCATCATAGCACTAAATATTATTTATTCTAATTTTTACTTTGCTGTTTATCTAAATATATAGATATAGGTATCTTTTTGTTGTCTTTTTATCTAATTCTGTAGTGTTATTTCTTTTATAACCCTCCTTCCTGCTTGTGAATTTCTTCTTCTCCTTTCCTATTTTTTCTGTATTTTTTTATACTATGCAGTTCATCAAATAGAAATTATTTTCTATTCAGCAGTAGATTATATTCTGAGGATTTTTTTTCCTTTTAGATTACTGAGTGCTTTGTCCAATATCTTTCCTCATACCCATGGCACTTTTTGCTCATGGGCCCTATGTTGTTTTGTGTTGCTTTTCTTCTTACTCATCATCAGTCGAGACTCAGTGTTTGCCAACAGAAAGAATGGAGAAATTTTTCTTGATCTCAGTCTACATTTGTATGGTGGTCCTTTTTCAGATCTACAACTGAACTACCCAGGGGTCCATCCTATCACTTAGCAATTGCCACTTCAAACCAAGAAGTTTTTCTGTTTTTTGTTTTATTGTTATTTTTTTTAATTTGAAGACTCTGCATGTGTGCAGCAATCATTTCCATGAGAGCTGAAACGAACAGTGTAGAGGGGGCACCATCATCACCAAACAGTTGTTGAGGAATAGAAAGAAATACTTTGTGTTCCTGAGTTAGAAATTGACTCCCAACCATGTGCATTTTTTCCAGGCAATCTCTGTACATTAATCTGTTTTTGCTATGAAACAAACAACCTCAGTATCTCAGTGGTTTAAAGTAACATGTAATTTGCTTACTTCTTGGTTCATTGGTCAGCTGGGTGGTGCTGCTTCAGGTCTGTTCCATGTGTCTCCCACCATCCTTGTTTCTAGGACATGTCTCTCTCATGGGGACTGATAGAAGTGTAAAAGGAACAAGTAGAAACAGTATACTTCATAATATCTTGGTTTAAAAGTGGTACACTGTCACAACTGTCCACATTTCATTGGCCAAGGCACGTTACATGGTCAAGTTCAAAATAAATGGAGCAGAAAAAGATACTTTGCCCATTCTAGTGAGAGCAACCTACTGCAAAGTCAAATAGGAACATGCATCAATTAATTCTATTATAGAGAGGGAGTGAAGAATTGGTAATCAATTGGCAACACCTACCACATTCTGTTTCATGAAGCAAACCCAAGCTTCATCTTGTGTTGTAGCATAAGCAGATTTTATTGTTAACAAATCTAATCTGCTTTATAATGTATGTCAATTTCTTTCAGATTCTCTCATTAAATCATCTGTCAATCTGGGCTTTTTGTGCTGCAAGTTTTTATCTTACTCTTTGTGTCCAGTGGTATGTTATGAATGAGATCTTGTTGGAGCTTGTTAGAAAGTCATAAGGTTGAACTGATGACCTGCATTCTGTTTTGTTTTTTAAAACTGGAGTTGAACTAGACTTCTGTTTGAGAAGGATACAAAAACAGTTTTCAAGTTATATGTGGAAATATGTAACTTTTAATCCTATAGATAGTACAAAGCAACTTTGTAAACTGGGATAAGCCTAGATTCTCTCTTAGCTTCAGTAGTTTCATCTGTAAAGAAAGAAAATTAGTTATTGAAGTTAAAACTTGTGTAATGGCATATTCTTCAGTAATGTAGTAAACAAAATATTTTCCAATAAATTGTTAATCATGTGCTACCAAACAAATGAACAAAAAACACTTTCTTATCTGTAAATTATATCTTTGGAAAAAATCTCATATTTTTTCAATTACTCTAGTTATTAAAATGCATTAAAATTAAAATTCTAATTAAAATTAAAATTCTAATATTATTTCTGATTTATTTCCTCTGGGAAGAGGCTGAAGGGAACCTTATAGAGTATGGAAATATTCTATGTCTTGATAGAAATGTGGGTTACATCAGTGTATGCATTTGTCAAAACTTTTAAAAAAGTGTACAATTAAAATTTGAACATTTCACTATATGTAAATTTTGTTATAAAAAAACTGCAAACAGTTTTTTAATTAGTGTTTGTTTTTAACAATGGCATGGGTTATCAATTCTCAAACTACTTTTTGTATATCATATAGGTTTGAGCAAATAAGTAAACCCGTTAAAAATAAGAGGAGTCAGGGCTTCCTTGGCGGCGCAGTGGTTGAGAGTCCGCCTGCCGATGCAGGGGACACGGGTTCGTGACCCGGTCCGGGAGGATCCCACATGCCACGGAGTGGCTGGGCCCGTGAGCCATGGCCGCTGAGCCTGTGCGTCCGGAGCCTGTGCTCCGCAACAGGAGAGGCCACAACAGTGAGAGGCCCGCGTACCGCAAAAAAAAAAAAAAGAGGAATCAGGTAGAACATTACTGAAGAATTTTCCTCAGCTTGTCCACTGAGAGGGTATAAAACAGTGACATACCAATAACAGTGGGCTTATTCAGAACCCAGATCTTGGTTTCCAACAGTCATTTTCCAATAAAGGGAAACAGGGCTCTTGGAAAATAGACTCAATCTAAGTACAGGAAAAGTGAATCTTTCCTGGAACACTTTATTATGCCATAAGTGAATACAATGTCTAAATAATGATGGGAACATATGAAAAGTATATAAATGCTAGCTTTAAGGCATTTAAATTGGACAATCTAGGATATTTTGAACATCAAAATATGTAAATAGCAGTAAGGAACTAAAACCCATTGAATAAAACAAGAATCCATGAAGCCATGCAGACAGGAAGGAAGGAAGGAAGGAAGGAAGGGTCGTTCCTTGAAGTAGACTGTTCACAAATAACAGAGGAAGTGATGGGCTAGAGGCAAAAGAATATTTGGCAAGGCGGGAAACCTTGAGAAGCTCATTGAGGCTTCCAGGGTAGACTGAAGTCTGACTGGATGAAATGAAGGTAAAGAAGTAGGTAGTAGCCTAAAGGGTCCTACAGGCTGAGTTAAGGGTCTTGGATTTTTTTTCCTTTAAGAGTCATGGAAACCTATTCAAGTACTTTAAGCAGTACATTGGCATGATCAGATCTGTACTTTAGAATGATCATATTCATGTCAACGTGAAGCACAGAAGATTCGCAAAGAAGCTACTGCAGGAATATTGCTGAGAGACGATAATGGTCCAAGTTGAACTAGTGGCAGTGTGAATGGGTAGATGGGGACAGATTTATGGCTGTTAGGCAGCTGGAATTTACAGGACTTGGCATCTGACTAGATGAAGGGTAGAGGGAAAGGTGTTCTGGTTTTCTGGTTTGGACAGCTGGATGGACAGAGAGTACTACTCAAAAGGTAGAAAACACAGAAAAAGGAGTGAGTTTCTTAATCTGTGTGTTTCTTTATCTGTGAAGCTGGCGTTATTTTAATTATCGTGTAGGGTTGCCTATACTACACTAAGAACTAAATCCCTGGCACAGAGATGTTCAATAAACAGCAGCAATTATTTTTATGTACAAAGTTGCATAGAAGCAGTTAGCCATTGGCAGCGGGAGACAAAGTGGTTACCAAGCATGTCAGAGAAGGCACTGCAGGACTATTGAGCTGGGCCTTAAATGATGAGTAACAAATCACCAGGGCATAAATGGAGGGATGGGTGATGGGAAACCAAGATGAATGTTCTTCCTCTGTGATCCTATAGCACCTGGGCATCCTTTTCTCTTTTCCTGTGAGATCTTTGGGGCCAGGGTCTGTGGACTTACTCACTGTTGTATCTGTACCTAACACAGTACCTGCCACAGAATAATGACATGCAATAATCATTTGTTGAATGCCTGAATGAATCAAAGAATGAATAAATGGACAAATGAAAGCAAAACTAAATAAAAGGCAGCTTGAAGTATTACAAGAGAAGGAATTTAGAGGTTTATCACACACATCCACTTGCCTTTGTCCTCTAGGTCAAAAAACATTGTCCTTTCAATTCTCCGAAAGCACTACACTCACTCCAACTCCAGGGCCTTTGCACCTGCCTGAAATACTCTTTCCCCTTCTACCCAGAGTTAATGCCCCTTATCCTTCACATTTCAGGTCAGTCATCCTTTCAGCAGGGAAGGATTCTTGCCAATACAAAGTCAGTCCCTCTACCATTTTACCGTCCTAGCACCAGGCATCTGTACTGTATCATTCTCACTTAAAAGTAGCTCTATATTTATGTCTATGACCGTTCCTTTAGTAACTGTTTCCTTCAGTAGACAGTAAACTCCAAAGGACAGAATCATGTCTGTTTTTTATTCACCATTGGATTCCCAGTGCCTAAAGTACAGTGCCTGACACATAAAATAAAATTTGTTAAATAGATACATGAATTAAAAATGGTCTCATCAGGGCTTCCCTGGTGGCGCAGTGGTTGAGAGTCCGCCTGCCGATGCAGGGGACACGGGTTCGTGCCCCGGTCCGGGAAGATCCCACATGCCGCGGAGCGCCTCGGCCCGTGAGCCATGGCCGCTGGGCCTGCGCGTCCGGAGCCTGTGCTCCGCAACGGGAGAGGCCACAACAGTGAGAGGCCCGCGTACCGCAAAAGAAAAAAAAAAAAAAAAAAAAAAAATGGTCTCATCAGCAGTTAGTTGGTTCATTTCAGCGCTCTGTATACAGTAGGGCTCAGTAAGTAAGAGTTGTTTGTTAAATGAAAGATTAGAACTGATTTTCTTTCCCAAATTTGTAAACGGTTGTTAACTAGTATGCTTGAAGTAAATATATTCATTCCTACAAATTAAAAAACAATAGAAATGATGGAATTAGAAAATCAATGAATGCTAAAATGATTGAGTATAATTTTGCTAAGAAAAATGGTATTTACATAGTTTCAAAGTATCTCCTCACAAAGTACTTAATAATTATGAAGGGGAAAAGGAAATATAGTGACTTCATAGTAGATAAACTTTGCAGATAACCTTTAACCATATGATTAAATTAATATCACATGCCTTTTACATGATGCCTTGAGTAGGACACAATATCCCTTCTGTGATATTCCCGACAAAAATGTAAAAGCTGAAACTGATCATAAACATCAGACAAATTCATGTTGAGGTATTTCACAAGATAGTGACATATATATGTGTGTATACACACACACATGCATACACACTGTGTATTAGAGAATTATGTAAAATGTTAAATATCCTGATCTTGATAATTATTCAATCATTATGTAAGGGAATGTTTTTATTCTTAAGGCATAAAAGTGGAAGGATTTAGTGGTAAAAGGACATGTGGATATACAGCAAGGTCCTACTGTATAGCACAGGGAACTATATTCAATATCCTGTGATAAACCATAATGGAAAAGAATGTAAAAGAATGTATGAATATGTATAACTGAGTCACTTCACTATATAGCAGAAATTAACACATCATTGTAAATCAACTATATTTCAATAAAAAAAGGACATGTTTCCAATTTACCACGCACAAATACACACTATTCTGTTCTCCACCTTAGGCAAGACTCATGGCTTAAGGAGTTTGAAGTAGGAGCAGGAATACAATCTATACTTTCATTCCTCCTTTTCTCTGCAACTGGCAAGGAACGGTCAGAGAAAGGGAGGGGATGGTGTTTGGCTAATAGTTGAGTGTGGCAGGGTTCATTGTACAGCCTCTTAACAAATCCTAAAAAGTAGTTATGTCTCCAGTTGTTTGTTGGTCTCTTTAGAAAGCCTCTGTTTTCAGCTGGGGCCCCACCTGTCTATTAAGAAGGAACAAGAAATATCCCATTTATTATTCTATGATATCAGCTTACATCCCTAACATTCAAAGTCTGGGTGAAGTAATTACACCCTTATATAGTGTGTGTAAAATACAAGCTTGAACTCACTATATACACTGACCCTAACCTAAACATCATTCCACGTTCATATATATATATACACACATATATGAATATGTATGTATACATATATATGTATATTTTAAAATAAAGGCCTATATATATATATGGGCTTTATTTTTAAATATACAGCCCAGGTCTGATATTTGAGTCAATTAACTCTGCTACTAGAAATCTTTATTTATAAAGCAAAGTTTGTGCTGCTCCATAGACGTTACATTTCCCAGATACTCTCATGGTCCTTAGAGAGCCACTGGCAAAAACTATTACCAAGCAGAAAGAAAGCTAAAGAAGTCACTGAAGTGTGGTGTCAGAGAGCTCTAAATAAGGAAAACAAAGATTTATAGAGTAACTATGAAAAGAGAACATGTGGGTGTGAAGAATAAAATTGGCTCTGGAGGTTTCACTACAAATATATTGCCATCAATTTTTCTGGAGAGGAGGTAGAAGATTGCCTGATGACATTAAAATGCAGTGCAGATTGAAAGCAGCAAACATGTAGGAGACCAAAATAACCCCAAAATAAAACTACCTCATTCGTAATATTTATATCTATATAGCCGTGAACCAGCAATCTACTTGCCAACTGCATTTTCCTTTCGTAACCAGATGATGTGTGTCATATAGACATCAAATTCCACCCAGAGTTAGGATATGTGACTTTACAATCAAACACTTAATATTTGGAGCAGAAAAGGTTATGTTTGTTTTATGTACAAAGAAAATAATGTTTCTCTGAAACAGTCATGCACTCATTCAGTATGTAACATACAACGGCCGCTATGAAGAGAAAATATACTAAACAAATAACCATGAGGCCAAACAAAGTTATCTGCTTTGGATTCTACTACTCATAGTCCCAAGATTGTAAACAAATAACTTTTTTGTCTTAGTATACTTATTTGTAAAATAAGATAATTTTCAGGGTCATTTGTGTCATTTCTAACAATTGTGAAATTCTGATTTCAAATACTGGTAGAAAATATCTTTTAGAGCCTCTTATTCCAGAGAGAAAAATAGTCAATTTTAAATTCTTTAGGTCATTATGAACCCATTGCAGCTTTTTTTTAAATTAGCCTACTACAACAAAGAACCTGATTTGTTCAAAATTAAGTATATGCAAGGTCCTCAACTAAGGCAGGCACCTTGAAAGATGATGCTTGTCATTCTTAAAACCTTACCTTTCCTTGTTTCTAGAGCAATAACTGGGGGCAAGTCTCAGCGTGGCCTAACTAAGGAAATACCATATCTGGGGCAGGGGTTGGGTAACTTTTTTTTTCCTTGCTCCGTCTGTTGAAAAGGTCTATAAGAAATTATATAACAATAAGAACATCTACAGGTCAAATATTTTTTTCTAAATACAATTCTCCACTAAAAGGAACCCTAGGCTCCTTAGAAGAAAAGACTGATTTTAGGGCTGAGAAAGGGAAGGTACATGAGACTGGAATATTTTGTCATGCTAGAAAATAAGAAAATGCTCTAAGAATGATGGGACATGTCAAAAGGACACAGGGATTATCTTGAGGGACTCATACTGGTCACTCTAGGAACATCAAAAAATAATAACAATAGATTTTAACTCATTCAAGAAACAATGGTCCATAAGTCTATACTGACTTACATGCATGCATGGATGTGTTTCTTTTACTGAGGTTGAATGCCAAATAAAAAGTATAGAAAAAGTTGATGCTGTGAGAAAATAATCAGTGGATACTTAAACAAGAGGGTAAAAGTTAAATGAAGGATAGAATAATTGCATAAAATCAAAGTATATATCTCTCCCACATTACCTAAGAACAAAGGAGGAAAGTGGAATTTTATAGTGGAGAAACGCTTATAGGCAGATGCCACCTTAACCACATGATCAAATTTACTATACTGGAGCAAATTAATACCATGCATTTCCTGATATAATGTCATGAGAAATATTCCACCCCTCTTCTGTCATATTCATGTCCCAAATACATAATCTAAGTCTAATCATGAGGAAATATTAGAAAAATCCAGATTGAAGGACATTCTACAAAATAATTGCCCCCTACTTTTCACAAAAGTCAAATTCAAAAATGACAAAGCCTGTGGAACTCTTTCACAGTAATGGAGACTAAGGAGAAAGGATACTAAAGGCAGTGTATGTTCTTGCATTAGATCCTGGACTGGAAGATATAACAGCTATATATGAAAAACATTATTGAGACCACATTATGGAGATGGAATCTGCATATGGTGTCGATTTAATAGCAGAATTATATTACTGTCAATTTTTATTTTGATAGTTGTGCTATCGCTATTAAGAGAATGTCCTTGTTCTTAAGAAATAAACACTTAATGCACCCACTTTAATGTAAATGTTTTATCTCCAACTTAGATAATTCAGACAAAATTTCACACACACATGCAGAGAGAAAAAAATGCAGTGAGAGCAAAATATAAACAATTGGTGAATCTGAGTAAAAGGCAAATAACAGAGCTTTGTACTATCCTTGCAACTTTTTCTTAATGTTTACAACTATGTAATAATTTTTAAAATACAAAAAATATCAACAATGCAGGAACAGAGAGATGATATAGTTTACTACAATGGAAAATAGTGAAACCCTCCCCTAGTCTTTACAGTTGTCTCAGTTCTCAATCTTAGAGCCAATCAAAGCGGTGGCTGTGTTCTCTTGAGGAAAAATCCTACAACACCCAGCAAGTTTAGGCAATACTGATCACTTTCACATTTCCCCAGAGAGACCTATGGCAATTTACCAGAACAACTGTCTCTGTGGAAAGGAGAATGATCAGATTATTCAATGGCTATTGCTTACAAGAAATAAGGTGATATATATATATACACACACACACATATATATGTATACGTACATATATGTCTGTATGTATATTTAAAAGGAAGAGAATGGGTCATGGTGTACTGGTAGGCTAGCTTTCTGGGGGAAAAAAATTCCTAATTTATAGTGTTTGCTGATTTTTGAGGCATAAACCTCCCACCATGGTTAATTTCAAGCCACTAACAGTTAATAACTGGCTTATAAATTTTAAAAAAAATTTTCTAATTTTTAACTTTTCAAATATTTTTATTATTGAGGTATAATTGACATAAACCATTATATTAGTTTCAGGTTTATGACATAAGGATTTGATATTTGTATAAGCTTCAAAATGATCCCTGCAATAAATCTAGTTGACATTTGTCCCCATACATAGTTACAATTATTTTTCTTGTGATAAAGACACTTTTAAATTAATTTTTATTGAAGTAGAGTTGGTTTACAGTGTTGTGTTAGTTTCTGCTATACAGCAAAGTGAATCAGTTATACATATATCCACTCTTTTTTAGATTCTATTCCCATTATAGGTCATTACAGAGTATTGAGTAGAGTTCCCTGTGCTATACAGTAGGTTCTTATTAGTTATCTATTTTATATATAGTAGTATGTATATGTCAATCCCAATCTCCCAATTTATCCCTCCCCCCACTTCCCCTTCGGTAACCATAAGTTTGTTTTCTACATTTGTGACTCAATTGCTGTTTTGTCAATAGGTTCATATTTTTAGATTCCACATATAAGCTATATCATATGATACTTGTCTTTCTCTGTCTGACCAAATTCACTCAGTATGACAATCTTTAGGTCCATCCATGTCACTGCAAATGGCATTATTTCATTCTTTTTTTATGGCTGAGTAATATTCCATTGCATATATGTACTATATCTTTATCCATTTCTCTGTCGATGGACACTTAGGTTGCTTCCATGTCCTGGCTATTGTAAATAGAGCTGCAATGGACATTGGGGTACATGTATCTTTTCAAATTATGTTTTTCTCCATATATATACTGAGGAGTGGGATTGCTGGATCATATGGAGCTCTATTTTTAGTTTTTTAAGGAACCTCCATACTGTTTTCCATAGTGGCTGCACCAATTTACATTCCCACCAACAGGGTAGGAGGGTTCCCTTTCCTCCACACCCTCTCCAGCTTTTATTGTCTAGAGTTTTTGTTGATGGCCATTCTGACCAGTGTGAGGTTATACCTCATTATAGTTTCGATTTGCATTTCTATAATAATCAGTGATGTTGAGCATCTTTTCATGTGCTTTTTGGCCATCTGCATGTCTTCTTTGGAGAAATGTCTATTTAGATCGTCTACCCATTTTTTGACTGGATTGTTTGTTTTTTTGATATTGAGCTGCATGAGCTGTTTGAATATTTTAGAGATTAATCCCTTGTCGGTCACTTCATTTGCAAATATTTTCTCCCATTTATGGGTTGTCTTTTCCTTCTGTTTATGTTTTCCTTTGCTATGCGGAAGCTTTTAAGTTTAATTAGGTCCCAATCCAAGAACATGGTACATCTCTCCATCTGTTTGTGTCATCTTTGATTTCTTTCATCAGTATCTTACAGTTTTCTGGTACAGGTCTTTTGCCTCCTTTGGTAGGTTTATTCCTAGGTATTTTATTCTTTTTGATGTAATGGTAATTGGGATTGTTTCCTTAATTTCTTTCTCATCTTTCATTATTAGTGTATAGGAATGCAGGAGAATTCTGTGTATTAATTTTGTATCCTGCAACTTTACCAAATTCATGAGCTCTAGTACTTTTTTGGCAGCCTCTTTAGGATTTTCTATGTGTAGTATCATGTCATCTGCAAATAGTGACAGTTTTACTTCGCTTCCAATTTGGATTCCTTTTATTTCTTTTTCTTCTCTGACTGTCGTGGCTAGGACTTCCAAAATTATGTTGAACAAAAGTGGAGAGCGTGGACATCCTTGTCTTGTTCCTGATCTTAGAGAAATGCTTTCAGTTTTGCACCATTGAGAACGATATTTGTTGTGAGTTTGTCATATATGGTCTTTATTATGTTGAGGTATGTTCCTTCTATGCCCACCTTCTGGGGAGTTTTTTAATCATAAATGGGTGTTGAATTTTGTCCAAACCTTTTTTCTGCATCTGGATAAAGACTTTTAAGATCTACTCCCTTAGCAATATTTGAATATGCAATACAGTATATTATATTAACTACAGTTGATCCTTGAAGAACACAGTTTTGAACTATGTAGGTGCACTTATCCATGGTTTTTTTCAGTAGTAAATTTGACAGTACTATGCCATCTGTGGTTGGTTGAATCAAAAAATTCAGAGTTGCGGATATGAGAAACTGCAGATATGAAGAGCTGACTATAAATTATGTGTGGATTTTCAACTTCATGCGGTTTTGGCACCTGTAACCCCTGCATTATTCAAGAATCAAATGTATAGTCAGCATGCTATGCATTACATCCCCATGATTTATTTATTTCATAACTGGAAGTTTGTACAATTTGACCCCCTTCCCCTATTTTACTTAACCCCCATGCCCCCACCTCTGTATCTGTGAGGTTGTTGGTTCTTTTAGATTCCATATGTGAGATCATAAGATATTTCTATGTCTCTGTCTGACTTATTTCACTTGGCATAACACTCTCAAGGTCTATCCATGTTGTCACAAACGGCAAGATTTCCTTCTTTGTTATGACTGAATAATATTTTACTGTATATATACATGCCACATTTTCTTTATCCATTTGTTAACTGATAGACACTTATGTTATTTCTGTATCTTGGCTATTGTAAATAATCCTGCAAGACTGTGAGGGTGCATATGTCTTATTGAGTTAGTTCTTTTCATTTTCATTGGATACATATCCAGAAGTATAATTGCTGCATCTATTTTTACTTTTATTGAAGAATCTTCATACTGTTTTCCATAGTGGCTGCACCAATTTAAATTCCACCACAAGTGCACAAAGGTTCCCTTTTCTCCACATCGTCACCAATATCTATTATTTCTTGTCTTTGATAATAGCCATTCTAACAGGTGTGAGGTAATATCTCATTGTGGTTTTGATTTGCAAGTCTCTGAGAATTATTGATATTGAGCATCTTTTTTTTTTTTTTTTTTGTGGTATGCGGGCCTCTCACTGTCGTGGCCTCTCCCGTTGCGGAGCACAGGCTCTGGACGTGCAGGCTCAGTGGCCATGGCTCACAGGCCCAGCTGCTCCGTGGCATGTGGGATCCTCCTGGACCGGGGCATGAACCCGCGTCCCCCGCATTGGCAGGCAGACTCTTAACCACTGTGCCACCAGGGAAGCCCCTGAGCATCTTTTTATGTACCTGTTGGCCAATTGTATTTCTTCTTTGGAAAATGTCTATTCAGATCTTCTGCCTATTTTTTAATTATATTGTTGCTGTTGTTGCTATTGAGTTGTATGAATTCTTCGGATATTAACTCCTTATCATTATTTTCTCCCATTCAGTAGGTTATCTTTTCATTTTATTGATTATTTCCTTTGGTGAACTATCTCAATTTCCTGAACTGCGGATTAAGAGCTATTGTGATACAAAGTCCAAGTGGAAAGCCTTAAAATGCACACATTTCCCTTGCCAAATAGTAAGAAGTACAGTTGACCCTTAAACACCACAAGGGTTAATCCACATGTAATTTACAGTTGGTCCTCCATATCTGCAGTTTCTCGCATGTGCCGATTCAACCAACCACGGACTGTGTTGTACTGTAATATTTACTACTGAAAAATATCTGTGTATAAGTGGACCTGCACAGTTCATACCTACATTCAAGGATCAACTGTGATATCATATTCCAGGTGTAATGGTAGAGATTAATTTTATCACCCTGTAAAGTGTCACTAAAGTGTGCATGAATAATTGTCCCTATCATAATGCTCTTAATTTACTAGTATAAACCCTGCAAAATCCATAAGAATAATGGTGGTAATGGTGAATGTATTAGATATTTATTGCTGCAAGATGAATCACCACAAACCTAGCGGCTAAAAACAACACACGTTTATTATCCATCATTTCTGTAAGTCAGAAGTCTGGGCACAGTTTAACTTGGCCTTTGGTTTCAGAGTCACAGGAGGCTATAATACATGTGTAGGCTAGAGGGTCAGCTGTGGAAATATCTGCTTCACAGCCCCTTCAGGTTATTGGCAATAGTCATTTCAAGTGTTTGCATGACTGAGGTTTCAGTTTCTTGCTGGAGAATGCTATTCCACAAAGAGGCTACACACAGTTCCTTGGATGTGGTATTTCTAACATGGCCTTTACTCCATGGCAGCTTGCTTCTTCAAGCCAACAAGGGGTATCTCTAGTACATTGGTTAGTGAGATGTATCTTTGCCATGTTTCATTGTTTAGAAACAAGTAAAAGGAAGAGCTTATACAAGATCATGAATAGCAGTAAGCAGGAATCATTGGGAGTTACCTTAGTGTTCAGTAGAGTGGACTTCTTAACTTTCTTAATCATAGCTGCTGTTACACTAGCTATAGTATATTTGCTTGAACAGAGAGGGATATTTCATAATGATATAGGAATTTCCTCTCAGGAGGATATTATAATGCTAAATCTTTATGTACCTGATAACACAGCTTCAAGTTGAAGCCTACCAAAATTCTTATAAACAACAGAATGGCTAAATCATGGCAGAGCCACACAATGGAATACTATAATGCAATGAGACTGAACAAACTCCAATATGGTATATTTCAAAACGTTTCTAAAAACCTATCTAAAATAGTTATGCATGTGTATTTTTACAGAAATGAGAGAACAAAAACATTGACTTCATATGAAACAGAAATCCAGACAAAAATTATATGTAGTTTATTTTTATTGCTAAAAATATGAACTACCATGAATATTTATCTTTTATGACACCAGACAACTTCAAAAAATAATAGCAACAGTTTCAAAACATGACAACTAAGAGTACACAAAGAATAAAGCCAATTTAGTTTTAGCTTAAAGCAGTCCCTTTAATATTTCTTGCAAGACCAGTCCAGTGGTGATGAACTCCTTTAACTTTTGCCTATCTAGAAAACTCTTTACCTCTCCCTCAATTCTGCAGGACGACCTTGCTAGATACATTATTCCTGGCTGGCACTTTTTTTCTTTCAGCACTTTGAATATATTGTATTACTCCCTTAAGACATGCGAAGTTTCTCCTGGAAATTGTGCTGATAGTCTAATGGGGTTCACTTTTACATAACAGATTGTTTTTCCCTTGTTGCTTTAATATTATGTGTATCCTTGTAAGTCTTTGGGGTTTCCTAGATCTGGATGTCTATTTCCTTGATCTGGTTAGTGAAGTTTACAGTTTTTATTTTTAATATAAGTTTTCTGCCCCATTCTCTCACTCTTCTCCCTCTAGGACCCCCGTATAGTTCCAATGTAGTTCCATTTGATGTTGGCCCCTAAATCCCTTAAGCTATTTCACTCTTATTTATTTTTTATTTTTGCTTCTTTGATTGGGTAAGTTCTACTGCCCTCTCTTCTAGTTCAGTGATTCTTCTGCTTCAACTGGTCTGCTGTTGAGCCCCTCTATTGTATTCCTTATTTGTATATTTTAATTTTTATCTTCTATTGGAATATAGTTCATTTACAATGTTCTGTTAGTTTCCGGAGTACAGCAACGTGATTCAGTTACACATATACATATATCCCTTCTTTTTCAGATTCTTTTCCTATACAGGTTATTACAGGGTATTGAAAAGAGTTCCCTGTACTATACAGTAGGTCCTTATTAGTTATCTATTTTATATATAGTAGTGTGTATATGTCATTCCCAATCTCCCAGTTTATCCCTCCCCCTGTCCTTTCCCCTCTGGTAACCATAAGTTTGTTTTCTACATCTGTGACTCTATTTCTGTTTTCTAAATAAGTTCATTTGTGTCATTTTTTTAGATTCCACATATAAGTAATGTCATATGATATTTGTCTCTGACTTACTTCACTTAGTATGATAATATCTAGATCCATCCATGTTGCTGCAAATGGCATTACTTCATTCTTTATGGCTGAGAAATATTCCATTGTATATTTGTAGAACATCTTCTTTATTCATTCCTCTATTGATGGAAATTTAGGTTTCTTCCATATCCTGGCTATCATAAATAGTGCTGCAATGAATATTGGGGGGCATATATCTTTTCAATATGGTTTTCTCTGGATATATGGCTGGGAGTGGGATTGCTGGATCACATGGTAAGTCTATTTTTCGTTTTTTAAGGAACCTCCATACTGTTCTCCATAGTGGCTGCACCAATTTACATTTCAACCAACAGTGTAGAAGGGTTCCCTTTTCAGCACACCCTCTCCAGCATTTGTTCTTGGTAGATTTTTTGATAATGGCCATTCTGACTCCTGTGAAGTGATACCTCATTGTAGTTTTGATTTGAATTTCTCTAATAATTAGTGATGTTGAGCATCTTTTCTTTATGGCCATCTGTATGTTTCTTTAGAGAAATGTCTATTTAGATCTCCTGCCCATTTTTTGTTTGGGTTGTTTTTTTGATACTGAGCTGCATGAGCTGTTTGTATATTTTGGAGATTAATCCCTTGTCTTAGCATCATTTGCAAATATCTTCTCCCATTCTGTGGGTTGTCTTTTCATTTTGTTTTGGTTTTCTTTGCTGTGCAAAAGCTTTTAAGTTTACTTAAGTCCCATTTGTTCATTTTGTTTTTATTTTCATTACTCTGGAAGGTGGATCAAAAAAGATATTGCTGCAATTTATGTCAGAGAGTGTTCTGCCTATGCTTTCCTCTAAGAGTTTTATAGTGTCCAGTCTTACATTTAGATCTTTAATCAGTTTTGAGGTTATTTTGTGTATGGTGTTAGAGAATGTTCTAATTTCATTCTTTTACCTGTAGCTGTCCAGTTTTCCCAGCACCACTTATTGAAGGGACTGTCTTTTCTTCATTGTATATTCTTGCCTCCTTTGTCATAGATTAATTGACCAAAGGTGTGTGGGTTTATTTCTGGACTTCCAATCCTGTTCCGTTAATCTATATTTCTATTTTTGTGCCAGTACCATACCGTTTTGGTTACTGTAGCTTTGTATTATAGTCTGAAGTCAGGGTGCCCAATTCCTCCAGCTCCATTTTTCTTTCTCAGGATTACATTGGCTATTTGGGGTCTTTAGGGTTTCCATAAAAATTTAAAAAAAACTTTTTTGTTCTATTTCTATGAAAAATACTGTTGGTAATTTGATAGGGATTAAATTGAATCTGTAGATTGCCTTGGGTAGTATAGTCATTTTGAAGATAGTGATTCTTCTGATCCAAGAACATGGTATATCGTTCTACGTACTTGTGTCACCTTCAATTGCTTTCATCAGCATCTTATAGTTTTCAGAGTACAGGTCTCCTGTCTCCTTAAGTAGGTTTATTCCTAGGTATTTTATTCTTTTTAATGCAGTGGTAAATGGATTGGTCATGGATAGTGAATGGATGGTAAATGGGATTGTTTCCTTAATTCCTCTTTCTGAACTTTTGTTGTTAGTGTATAGAAATGCAAGAAATTTCTGTGCATTAATTTTGTATCCTGCAACTTTACCGAATTCTTTGATGAGCTCTAGTAGTTCTTTGGTAGCATCTTTAGGATTTCCTATGTATAGTTAACATGTCGTCTGCAAACAGTGACAGTCTAACTTTTTCTTTTCCAATTTGGATTCCTTTTATTTCATTTTCTTCTCTGATTGCCATGGTTAGGACTTGCAAAACTACGTTTAATCAAGGTGTCTAGAGTGTGGACATCCCTTTCTTGTTCCTGATTTTAGAGGAAATGCTTTCAGATTTTCACCACTGAGTATGATGTTAGCTGTAGGTTTGTCATATATGGCCTTGATTATGTTCCCTCTATGCCCACTTTTTGGAGGGTTTTTATCATAAATGGGTGTTGAATTATGTCAAAAGCTTTTTTTGCATCCATTGAGATGACCATATTTTTTTTTTCAATTTGTTGATATGGTGTATCACACTGATTGATTTGTGGATATTGAAAAATCCTTGCATCCCTAAAATAAATCTCACTTGATCATGGTGTATGATCCTTTTAATGTGTTATTGATTTGGTTTACTAGTTTTGCTGAGGATTTTTGTGTCTATGTTCATCAGTGCTATTGGTCTGTAATTTTCATTTTTTGTGGTACCTTTGTCTGGTTTTGGTATCAGGGTGATGGTGGCCTCATAGAATGAGTTTGGGAATGTTCTTTCCTTTGCAATTTTTTGGAATGGTTTCAGAAGAATAGGTGTTAACTGTTCTCTAAATGTTTGAAAGAATTCACCTGTGAAGATGTCTGTTCCTGGACTTTTGTTTGATGGAAATTTTTAAATCACAGTTTCAATTTCAGTACTTGTGATTGGTCTGTCCATATTCTCTATATCTTCCTGGTTCAGTCTTGGAAGATTGTACCTTTCTAAGAATTTGTCCATTTGTTCCAGGTTGTCCATTTTATTGGCATAGAGTTGCTTGTAGTAGTCTCTTAGGATGCTTTGTATTTCTGTGGTGTCTGTTGTAACTTCTCCTTTTTCATTTCTAATTTTATTGATTTGAGTCCTCTCCCTCTTTTTCTTGATGAGTCTGGCTAAAGGTTTATCAATTTTGTTTACTGTTTCAAAGAACCAGCTTGTAGTTTCATTGATCTTTTCTAATGTTTTCTTCATCTCTATTGCATTTATTTCTGCTCTGATCTTTATGATGTCTTTCCTTTGGGTTTTGTTTATTCTTTCTCTAGTTGTGTTAGGTGTAAGGTTAAGTTGTTTGAGATTTTTCTTGTTTCCTGAGGTAAGATCATATTTCTATAAACTTCCCTCTTAGAACTGCTTTGCTGTGTTCCTATAGGTTTTGGATGGTCATGTTTTCATTTTCATTTGTCTCTAGGTATTTTTTTTGATTTCCTCTTTGAGTTCTCCAGTGATCCACTGGTTGTTTAGTAATATGTTGTTTAGCCTCCATGGGTTTGTGTTTTTTACAGGGTTTTTTTTTTTTTTTTTTTTTTTGTAGTTGATTTCTAATCTCATAGTGTTTTGGTCTGGAAGGATGTTTGATATGATTTCAATTTTCTTAAATTTATCGAGCCTTGAGTTTTGGCTCAGCATGTGATCTATCCTGGAGAATGTTCCATGTACACTTGAGAAGAATGTATTAATATATTCTGTTGCTTTCAGATGGAATGCTGTATACATATCAGTTAAGTCCATCTGCTCTAATGTGTCATTTGAGGCCTGTGTTCCCTTATTAATTTTCTGTCTGAATGATCTTACATTACATCACGTCCATAGATGTAAGTGTGGTAAAGTCTCACACTATTATTGTGTTACTGTTGATTTCTCCTTTTATGGCTGTTAGCATATGCCTTATGTTCTGAGGTGCTCCTAGGTTGGGTGCATATATATTTACCATTGGTGTATCTTCTTCTTGGATTAATCCCTTGATCATTATGTAGTGTCCTTCTTTGTCTCTTTATTTTAATGTCTATTTTGTCTGATATGAGTATTGCTACTCTGGCTTTCTTTTGATTTCCATTTGTATGGAATAACTTTTTCCATCCCCTCACTTTCAGTCTGTATGTGTCCCTATATCTGAATGGGTCTCTTGTAGACAGCATATATATGGGTGTTGTTTTTGTATCCATTCAACCAGTCTATGTCTTTTGGTTGGGGCATTTAATCCATTTACATTTAAGGTAATTATTGATATGTGTTCTTATTGCCATTTTGTTAATTGTTTTTGTAGATTGTTTTTCTTCCCTTCCTCTTTTGTGATTTGATGACTATCTTTAGTGTGTTTGGGTTGCTTTTTCTTTTTTGTGTATCTGTTGTAGTTTTTTGGTTTGCATTTCCCATGCAGTTTTGATAAAGCAGTACAAGATTGTTTTAAGTTGCTGGTTTCTTAATTTCAAATGCGTTTCCAATTTCCTGAATTTGTACTGTCCTCTTCTCACAGTTGCTGGTTTTGATATATTTGCGTGTGGATGATTTCCTACCTTTCCTGTATGTTTGCCTTTACTGGTGTATTTTTCCATTAGTAATTTTCTTATTTCCAGTTGTGGCCTTTTCTCTTCCACCTAGAGAAGTGCCTTTAGCATTTGTTGTAAAGCTGGTTTGTTGGTGCTGAATTCTCTTAGTTTTTGCTTGTCTGTAAAGCTTTTGATTTCTCTGTCGAATCTGAATGAGAGCATTGCTGGGTTGTAGGTTTTTCCCCTTCATAACCTGAAATATATCATGCCTCTCCCTTGTGGCCTGCAGAGTTTCTGCTGAAAAATCAGCTGATACTGTTATAGGAATTATATGTTATTTGTTGCTTTTGTTGCTTTTATATGCTTTTGTTGCTTTTCATATTTTCCCTTTGTTTGTAATTTTTGTCAATTTGATTAATATGTGTCTTGGCATGTTCCTCTTGGGTTAATCCCGCCTGGGACTCTCTGTGCTTCCTGGACTTGAGTGAGTGTTTCCTTTCCCATGTTAGGGAAGTTTTGGGCTATTATCTCTTCAAATATTTTCTCAGGTCCTTTCTCGCTTTGTTCTCCTTCTGGGACTCCTACACACCCCCATGGTGTGTTTCATGTTGTCCAGAGGTCTCTTAGACTGTGTTCATTTCTTTTCATCTTTCTTTGTTCTGCAGCAGTTATTTCTACCAATCTGTCTTCCAGCTCACTTATTTATTCTTCAGCCTCATTTATTCTGAGGTTCCTTCTAGTGTATTTTTCATTTCAGTTATTGTACTGTTCATCTCTGGTTTATTCTTGAAATCTTCTAGCTCTTTGTTAAGCATTTCTTGTATCTTCTCAGTCTGTGCCTCCATTCTTTTTCTGAGATCTTGGATCATCTTTACTATCATTGTTCTGAATTCTTTTTCAGGACGATTGCCTATCTCCACTTCACTTAGTTGTTCTTCTGAGTTTTTTATCTTGTTCCTTCATCTGAAACATATTGCTCTGCCATCTCATTTTGTTTAACTTTGTGTGTTTGGGGTCTCCATTCCACAGGCTGCAGGATCATAGTTCTTCTTGCTTCTGGTGTCTGCCCACTGTGGGTGGAGCTTGGTCTTGTCCATCTGGTGGGCAGGTGTGTGTATAGAGGTGGCTGTGGGCTCAGGACGACTTTAGGCAGTCTGTCTGTTGATGGGTGGGGCTGTGTTCCCTACCAGTTGGTTGCTTGCAGAGGCATCCCAGTACTGGAACCTGCAGGCTGTTGGGTGGGGCCAGGCCTCAGTGCCAAAATGGCAACCTCTGGGAGAGCTCACACTGAGGAATATTCCTTGGGGCCTCTGCCATCAGTGTCCTTGCCCCCACAGTGGGTCACAGTCAACCTGCACCTAAGAGATCCCTCTAAGGCTCACAGGTAGGTCTGGCCCAGGCTCCTACGGGGTCATTGCTTTACCATGGGTCCCAGTGTATGTGAAAACTTGTGTGCATCCTCCAAGAGTGGAAACTCTGTTTCCCCCAGTCCTGTTGAGCTCCTGCACTCATGCCCTGTTGGTCTTCAAAGCAAAATGATCTGAGGGCTCCTTCTCCCATTGCCAGACCGCCAGGCTGGGGAGCCTGCCATGGGGCCCAGAACTCTCACTCCTGTGGGAGAACCTCTTTGATATAATTATTTTCCAGTTTGTGGGTTGCCCACCCACTGACCATCACAAAAGTGCCCCTCCTACCATCTCATTGTAGCTTCTTCTTTGTCTTTGGATGCAGAACATCTTTTTTGGTGGTTTCCAGTTTTTCTTGATGGTTGCTCAGCAGTTAGTTGTGATTTTGGTGTTTTCATGAGTGGAAGTGAGCTCAAATCCTTCTATTACGCCATCTTGTCTCCCTTCCTCTGTTGTATTCTTTAGTTCTGTGACTTCCATTTGGTACTTTCTTAGATTTTCTCTGTTCATCCATTCCTCTGCAGAGTTTGGTTAGCATCGTAATGACCATTATTTTGAACTCTTCATCTGGTAAATTATTTCTGTTTTATTAAGGGTTTTTTTTCTCTCAAGTGTTATTTTGTTCTTTAATTTGGAACATATTCCTCTATTTATTTATTTATATTTTTCTTGACTTTGTATGGCTCTCATGCATTAGATAAAACAGCCACCTCTCCCTGTCAGGAAGGAGTGATCTCATGTAAGATATAAACCTTACCATTCAGTACTGCCCTAGCTCTTGGTTGTCTCTTAAACCTCTGTGACTGTCCAAGCAGCCTATTTTATTCACAGTGATTCTCAGTAGATGAGGGTGTGTCAAGACCTGTCAATATCCTAAAGGGGAAGATCTCAGTTGGCACCTAGATTATCTTTCTACATTTTTAAACGCCTTACTATCAACAAATAATAGTTTTATTTTTTTAAAAAAGTATTCACTCTTTTAAAAATGTTCTTCCTATACACCAAATAAAACATCCATCTATTTTTGCTAAAACTCAAAATATATTCACATATTCTTCCATCTTAATCTCAGACTATGAACAGTCATATCTGTTTAATATAGAGATAATTTATTGACTCAAACACAGGTCTATTAGAAACGACTGCATGGCACCTGACTTCTTTAATTAACATAATTTTGTCTATTAAACAAAATCAACAAAAACGGACAAATTAGTTCACACCAGAAGGTACTAAAAAGATCTAACATTATAAATATTTATAAGAATGAAAACATGTCAAAATCAACATCACAAAACAACAGCATTTTTTACTTGAAATGAAAAGGTTGCATTCTAATAGTTAATTTATAAAATAACTTATTTTCACAGTTAATGTTTCCTGCTTAAGATACCTTAGCATCTCCAATTATTCTTTAAGTACTCTGATATTAAAAATCCTTATCTATTTTGTTACTATACTCACCTGAGGAATTGCTCATAGACTACCTTTAGAGTATTTAGCCGTTAATAAGAAAATCAGGGTAAGCCTCTGAATTCCATTTCTGATATAAAATTGTCAAGTCAGCAGGAGTAAATTTATGTTAACTAGGATGTGCATTTATGCTTCCTCAGGGAACAGAAATAAAGACATCAAGAGTTAGCTAAGTTACATGAAAGAGAAAAGAATGCTATTAGAGTTCCCTTTGACACACTGAGTGGTTGCTTAGAGAAAAAGATCTGATGTCTTTAGCTTCAAAAGAACTAAATGAATGCGTCATGTCCTTTTGTTTCTAACAAACACCTCACACCCAAAGATATGACACCAGTAATATTTTAGTTAAATCAATTGGAAAAACTTCAATGGAAAAATCTGTAGATTCTGTACTTCAAGGAATATTACTTATTTTGGAGTAGATCAGACCTGCTAGTCAAAATAACAATATTTATTATAGCTAATATTTCAGTGCCTACTACCTGTAGACATCTCTTACTACAATATTACCTATTTAATCCTTATCAAAAAAAAAAGAAGTCGTCAAGGGACAAGTACAGGGAAGTCAGAACTTATCCCAGGTCACACGGCTTTGAACGTAAACAGATTCACTCCAGAGCTAGGACTGAAAATGGGGATCCTTTAAGCAAAGCTACAAAAATAAGACTTAGATGTAGAATAAGATATTTTGATTCTTTATGGTTTTTTCCCTCAATTATATGGATTTTATATAGGGGAGTTGAAGATACAGGATAAAAATTTGGTTGAGCTGACATTATGATGAACCAATTATGGACTCTGGAAAATAATAGGGACCAGGGAAAGCTTTCCAGCAGAGGAACAGTAAAATCAAAGTGGTGCCTTAAGGAGAAAGAAGACTAAAATTTAAATTAATGTCAACGATTAAACTGCTGTTAAACTATAACCTTGGAATCACATAAGATGTGCGAGTATTGAGTATGCTTTTGAGAAACAGTATTACTTCATGGTTCCACTCAGATTTATAATGAGTAATGAAGCACATTTTGGTATCTGTTAGGTATCCTATGAATAATTTGCAACTGGATAAATTACTTGGATGGACTTCTTGGGTAACAGATACATAATGTAAATCCAAACTAATATTAATAATATACTGATAACATTTAAAATTTATTAATTAAAAAAATTAAATATCCTATAATTCCAATCATTTTCCATTTCTATTATTACTAACCTAATTCAGGCTGCTACAACCTCATGTACCAAAACAAACAGTGCATAAGCCTTCCTAATAGTGACTAAGTTTCAATCTATCACCTTCTAATTTACTATTTACCTCTACAACTAAAATCCCATGATTCTCCTCAAAACTTTTTTTTTTTTTTTTTTTTAACATCTTTATTGGGGTATAATTGCTTTACAATGGTGTGTTAGTTTCTGCTTCCTCAAAACTTTTTGACTCTCAATAACTTACCAGTGTAATTTCAAACTTCTTAATCTGGCATTTAAGACTTCCAAAGTGTCCCTCAACCTGTCTGTTTAGTTTATCTCAAATTACTATGTCATTGCCAGGTTATTCAATAAGATGGTTATCTTGCTTTCTCTCAGAAAGAAAAGAAGGATAAAATTTGGGAACAGAAATTAGTTTGATTCTCAGTCATTTACCCTCTTGAGCCACAGTTTGCCATTTTATTAAAACAGGTTTTTCATACTTCACTCAATAAGTTATTATAAGGATTAAAATAAATTTAAATTATTAAATTAAATACACGCATTTTTCCAACAAACATTACTGTGTTCCAGGATTTGGAATAGGCACTGTGGCTGCAATGACTGTATTCTAGAGATGGTATATGAAAGAACATGGACTAATGTTAGAATTCAAGAGAGTATAATAATTATACCCATTTTCCCCTTCTAAACTCAGAACCAATGTAGAGATAAAGAGGCCAAAATATCAATTTTGTTACTAATAAAATTGTCAGAAGGTAACTTAAAGTCCAAAGACCAGTCCTACCATTCTCTGCACCTATAGGAATATACATCGGATGCCTGTCCCATCTGAGAGGTATTTTGCTTCTAGAAACATACATATTTGCCCAAGAAAGCTGCCTTCCATTAATGTGTGATGGACTATCCAGCCCTAGTGGGTATTACATTCAACCTATGTATTTAGGCAAGAATATTTCACTATATTGTGTTTAAATTCCTGGCAGAATCCAGTAAAAATATTAACAGTGATAGATATTTCACTGGTGGCCTAAGTAGTAAACTAATTAACTTTTCTATCCTTTTCTCTCCAGGAGGGAGTTAATTCCCAAGTATTACTTGCCACTTCCCTATTTACTTCCAAACAACTATTTTTAAGTCCCTAAGATAGTCTATTTCCTGATCTTTATCCTCTGATGTGGACATTAATAGAATAATTCTATCATTTGCTTTATCTTTGATGGCCTCCTTCTTACATCTATTGAAATTTCCTGACATACACCAGAAAATGTAGAGAATAACAATCATATCAACTGTAGAAGTTGCTCCCAAATGCAGTTTTGCACTGCCATATGTTTCAGGTGAAGAGACTAACATTTATTTGCTAACTCTAATTCGTTTCCCCAGGACTTTCCCATTTATAAAAATTTCCCATTTCAATTTCTGGCTACCATGGAAGCAGTTGGACTTGGTATTTGCTTTAAGTCCTCTATAACTGTGTGATAACCAAATGACTTGTCTTCTAAAGAGGGACCCTTCTAAGAGTAAAACATGGCTGTATTAATAGTCACACAGAAACAAGAGTAAGACAAGACAGTCTTACAAGGGTACAAGATTACCCTCCCTAAAATTGACCATAAGTCTCTAAAGTCCCATTTGGCTTCTGTACAGACAATTGAGTCAATATATGGTGCAGGAGCAAGAAATATCTGTCATCTTTTTGTATATCCATTTCAATTATTGATTCTTATGGTATACTGTTCATGGTTCATTGGACAGCCTCCTAGAACTTCTACCTATAGAAAGGAGATGACCACTACTGGACCCAGACATCTATTTCTTTACATGGTATTCATCTGAAATCTCTCTCAACTTCCCAGGATTTAATAATCATGGATGCACAAGAAATGGGTATGACATTATTCAACCTCTATCAATTTGTCTGTTGCACAAATCTATGATGATTTTTAATTCAACTAGACCCCTAACAATTATTAGGCTAAGAGGACCTCACAAGCCTACATCTTCTACATTCAGGTTTAAATTTGCCTCTTTGAACTAGATAGTGTGAATTCTCATCCTGTCTTAAATCTTTTAATTTTAGGAAGATACCTTTAACTGTGGAAAGTAAAACCTCAGTATCAACAGTAAAGTCCCATAGATTTCACTTATGTGCAACCCCCTGAGTTTAAGGTAGACATCCTGGGCCTAGCAAAGTGTGAGGACCATAGATCTGGTCTGCTTCCTCTCTCATTGGGTTTATGTTATCCCAGTTGGACTCTTACCAGTTCTTAAAAACACTGATTTTATCTGAGTGGGGTAATTTATAATTACAGTGGATACTTGAACAACACAGGTCCACTTCTATGTGGATTTTTTTCAATATTTACTTCAGTACTATAGAATCCTTAGCTGTTTGAATCCACATATGCAGAACTACAGATATAGAGAAACAACTGTAAATTCATACACGGATTTTCCATTGTGTTGAGGGTCAGTGCCTCAAGCCCCACATTATTCAAGGGTCAGCTGTATAGCAGATAATTCTATTGACAACATTTATAGCTCTAAAACATGGATAACCCCAGTCATTTATTGGCCTCATCCAAGCATTCATGGCTATTTTCTGTTTCCCAAGGCCTCTAAATTCCATCAATTTTATTGTATTTATTCTTCTCCCTTGGAAAGAGTTCATCTTTGGGGTCCCTCTGATCTATATTCCTGCTCTCTACTTAGAAAGATGTGCACAAAGCTTAATGATAAATGATCTGGCTCTGAGTAAACAGCCAGATCAGAAGTACAAAGAACACAGGTCACAATTTCTTGCACCAGTAGACTAGGTGATAGGTCATTTCATCATTTAAGGGTTCTTTTTTTGCATCTCAGTTACAGTTTCTTTGTTTTACTTCTAATGCATTATGAGGTTAACACCTGGTCTGGTCATGAACTACCACTCATAGTTCAGAAACATCTTACCTCTTCTGGGTAGTTCGATCTAGAGGAAATCCCCTCATTCCAAAATCTAGCCCAGGATTTATTTCTACTAATTGTAGCCTTGCCTGTTTGCCCTTTACTTTTACATCATGCTCCTCTAACTTCTCTTAGATTTCTAATTCCATAAATGTCTTGAACATTTTTCCTCAGGGTACAAGCAACATCTGAGTTTCAATAATTGAGTCACCTTGAAACTCACCCAATAATACTTTCAGTATTTTAGTTATCCAAATTTTATGTATTCATATTCTGTAGTTGTCCCAATCTTCAAACAAACACTTGTTCATCAACTGGTTTTCTTATGAATCTTCTGAAATTTGACACAGTAAATGTCAATTTGGGGGGACATTAGTTTTTTCTGGGTTATTTATTCCAGGTTTCCCATGATCTCCCCTTTCTTCTTTTGTTGGATCTCTTTGAGGTATCATTGACTTTCCTAACTGAGCAACCATTAAAATTCCTTCTTTCTAATGATAAGACCATTAAGGGGTTAATATCCAAAATGTATAAACAGCTCATACAACTCAATATCAAAAAGGCAAACAACCCAATTAAAAAATGGGCAGAAGACCTGAATAGATATTTTTTCCAAAGAAGACATACTGATGTTCAATGGGCACATGAAAATATGCTCATCATTGCTAATCATCAGAGAAATGAAAATCAAAACCACAATGAGGGCAGGCAGAGTCAAGATGGTGTACTAGGAGGATGCAGAACTTGCGTCCCCTCACAACTAGGGCACCTATAAGAGACTGGTGAGGGACCACGAACAACTAAGGGGACAGGAGGAACCTGCAGCAACCGGGTAGGATGTGCGGCATGGGGGGAGTGAAGGGGGGAGGAGAAGTGGAGGTGAGATGAGACAGGCGCCCCTGAGGGGCAGCTGGGGGAGAGGAAGGGATCCCAAACCCAAAGGAGGAAATAGGGGAACCATTGGGAGGGCAGAAGATCAAAAGAGAGTGTGGCCAGGTTTCCCCTGCCCCCTTGGACCTCCAGGAAACTGTTGAGATCCCGGGCCTGATCCCCTGCCCACTGAGGCCCCCTCCAGCCACACGGGTCCTGAGGGAGTGAGAGGGAAGGGGGAGCAAAAGTAAAGGCTGGACCTCAGGGACCAGCACCCCTGAGGGGTGGCTGGGGAGGGCAGGAGTTCCTACACCCTGTGGGAGCCACCCACAGTTAGGGGTCCAGGAGTGATGGGGAGTCCCTGGGGTAGATGGTGGGGCAGGGGCATGAAAGAAGGGAAGGGAACAGGGCCAGTGCTTTCCCTGTCCACTTAGGCACTGGGGAGCCTGTTCGGCTCTGGGCCTAATCCTCTGCACTTAGAGCCTCCCTCCTGCACAGAACCCAAGCCCCACCCCTACCTCTACACTCGGAGACTCCCCACAACGAGCTGGGCCTAAACCCCACACACCCTCACTCAGGGCCCTACTTCCAAACTCTGGAGCTCCAAACTCCAAAGGCCCTCCTTTTGATGCGCTGCCTCTCCCCTTCTGTGCAGGTCCTAAGCAGAGGCCCCACCCCATGCTTGAATGTTGCCCCCCGACCTGCCTAGGTCCCACGCCACCCAAAACTGTGCCCAGGTTCCACCCACCCCCACCTAAACTCCACCCTCATAGCCAAGGCTTTTTTCTTTTCTGTTTTCCTCTTTTAGATTGGGGTCTGTTTTACCTTGTTGATTCACTGTTATTGATTCTTTTATAATTTTATCTTTCCTAATCTTTTATTTTTCTAATTTTATCCATTATACTTTGTTAGTGATCTCTTTTTTGGCTTGTTTCCCCCTGCCCTTTTTATTTCTTTGTGGTTTTACCTGTTGCTATTGTTACAAATATAGTTTTATTTATTTTTCTAATTTTATTTTGTTTTTTATTCTTTGTATTGTACTACTCTTTTTTTCTTTTTTTCTACTGTGCTACAAACTTTGCAGGAACTTGGTTCCCAGGCCAGAAGTAGGGCCCAAGCTACTGCAGTGGGAGCTCAGAGTCCAAACTGCTGGAATAACAGAGAACCTCAGACCCCAGGAAATATCAGTCACAGTAAGGCCTCCCAGAGGTCCTCATTACAGCACCAAGACCCAGCTCAATCCAACTGTCTGCAAGCTCCAGTGCTGGATGTCTCAGGCCAAACAAACAAAGAGACAGGAATACAGCACCACCCATCAAAAGAATAAAAAATGAAATGACAAAACAAATTCTTACACAGGGGAGGAAGGTAAAAACTTGCAAGACCAAATAAATGAAGATGAAATATGCAACCTACCTGAAAAAGAATTCAGAGTAATGATAGTAAAGATGATCCAAAATCTCATAAACAGAAGAAGGGAGAAAATATAAGAAACATTTAACAAGAATCTAGAAGAACAAAAGAGCAAACAAACAGTGATGAACAACACAACAAATGAAATAAATATTCTCTAGCAGGAATCAATAGCAGAATAACTGAGGCAGAAGAATGGATAAGGACCTGGAAGGTAAAATAGTGGAAATAACTACTGCAGAGCAGAATAAAGAAAAAGAATGAAAAGAACTGAGGACAGTCTCAGAGACCTCTGGGACAACATTAAACACACAAGCATTCAAATTATATGGGTCCCAGAAGAAGGGAAAAAAAGAAACGGTCTCAGAAAATATTTGAAGAGATTAGTCGAAAACTTCCCTACCATGGGAAAAGAAATAGTCAATCAAGTCTGGGAAGCACAGAGAATACCAAACAAACAGTATAAACACGAAGAAAACACGCCAGACACATATTAATCAAACTATCAAAGAAAAAATATTAAACGCAGCAAGGGGAAAGAAACAAATAACATACAAGGTAATCCCCAAAAGGTTAACAGCTGATTTTTCAGCAGAAACTCTGCAAGCCAGAAAGGTGTGGCAGGACATATTTAAAGTGATGAAAGTGAAAAACCTACAACAAAGATTATTCTAACCAGCAAGGATCTCATTCAGATTTGACAGAGAAATTAAAACCTTAACAGATAAGCAAAAGGTAAGAGAATTCAGCACCACCAAACCGGCTTTACAACAAATGCTAAACGAACTTCTCTAGGCAGGAAACACAGGAGAAGGAAAAGACCTACAACAACAAACCCAAAACAATTAAGAAAATGGTAATAGGAACATACATATTGATAATTACCTTAAATGTAAATGGATTAAATGCTCCCACCAAAAGACATAGACTGGCTGAATGGATACAAAAACAACACCCATATATATGCTGTCTACAAGACACCCACTTCACACCCAGGGACACATACAGACTGAAAGTGAGGGGATGGAAAAAGATATTCCATGCAAATGGAAATCAAAAGAAAGCTGAGTAGCAGTTTTCATATCAGACAAAATAGACTAAAATAAAGACTATTACAAGAGACAAAGAAGGACACTACATAATGATCAAGGGATCCATCCAAGAAGAAGATATAACAATTGAAAATATTTATGCACCCAACAGAGGAGCACCTCAATGCATAAGGCAAATGTTACCAGCCATAAAAGGGGAAATCAACAGTAACACAATAATAGTAGAGGACTTTAACACCCCACTTTCGCCAATGGACAGATCATCCAAAATGAAAATAAGTAAGGAAACACAAGCGTTAAATGATACATTAAACAAGATGGACTTAATTGATATTTATAGGACATTCCATCCAAAAACAACAGAATACACATTTTTCTCAAGTGCTCATGGAACATTCTCCAGGATAGATCATATCTTGGGTCACAAACGAGCCTTGAAAATTTAAGAAAATTGGAATCGTATCAAGTATCTTTTCTGACCAAATGATATGAGACTAGATATCAATTACGGGAAAAAAACTGTAAAAAATACAGACACATGGAGGATAAACAATACACTACTAAATAACCAAGAGGTCACTGACGAAATCAAAGAGGAAGTCAAAATATACCTACAAACAAATGACAGTGAAAACACGACAACCAAAACCGATGGGATGCAGCAAAAGCAGTTCTAAGACGGAAGATTATACCAATACAATCCTACCTCAAGAAACAGCTCAAATAACCTAACTTACACCTAAAGCAATTAGAGAAGAACAAAAAAACCCCACAATTAGCAGAAGGAAAGAAAGCATAAAGATCAGATCAGAAAGAAATGAAGGAAACGAGCAAAGCTCAATAAAACTAAAATCTGGTTCTTTGAGAAGATAAACAAAATTGATAAACCATTAGCCAGACTCACCAAGAAAAAAAGAGAGAAGACTCAAATTAACAGAATTCGAAATGGAAAAGGAGCAATAACAACTAACCCTGCAGAAATACAAAGGGTCATGAGAGATTAGTAAAAGCAATTATATGCCAATAAAACAGACAACCTGGAAGAAATGGATGAATTCTTACTAAAGCACAACCTTCAGAGACTGAACAACAGAAAATATGAACTGACCAATCACAAGCACTGAAATTGAAACTGTGATTTAAAATATTCCAACAAACAAAAGTCCAGGACCAGATGGCTTCACAGGTGAATTCTATCAAACATTTAGAGAAGAGCTAACACCAATCCTTCTCAAACTCTTCCACAATATAGCAGAGGGAGGAACACTCCCCAACTCATTCTACGAGGTCACCATCACCCTGATACCAAACCAGACAAAGATGTCACAAAGAAAGAAAACTACAGACCAATATAACTGATGAATATAGATTCAAAAATCCTCAACAAAATACTAGCAAACAGAATCCAACAGCACATTAAAAGGATCATATACCATGATCAAATGGGGTTTATCCCAGGAATACAAGGATTCTTCAATAGATGCAAAACAATGTGATACACCATATTAACAAATTGAAGGATAAAAATCATATGATAATCTCAATAGATGCAGAGAAAGTGTTTGACAAAATTCAACACTCATTTATGATAAATAGCTCCAGAACGTAAGCATACGGGGAACTTACCTCAACATAATAAAGGCCATATATGACAAACCCACAGACAACATCGTTCTCAATGGTGAAAAACTGAAACCATTTCCTCTAAGATCAATAAAAAGACAAGGTTGCCCTCTCTCACCACTATTATTCAACATAATTTTGGAAGTTTTAGTCACAGCAATCAGAGAAGAAAAAGAAATAAAAGGAATCCAAATCAGAAAAGAAGAAGTAAAGCTGTCACTGTTTGCAGATGACATATTATACATAAAGAACCCTGAAGATGCTACCAGAAAACCACTAGAGCTAATCAATGAATTTAGTAAAGTAGCAGGATACAAAATTAACACACAGAAATCTCTTGCATTCCTATACACTAATGATGAAAAATCTGAAAGAGTAATTAAGGAAACACTCCTATTTACCATTACAACCAAAAGAATAAAATACCTAGGAATAAACCTACCTAAGGAGGCAAAAGACCTGTTTGCAGAAAACTACAAGACACTGATGAAAGAAATAAAGGTGATACAAACAGATGGAGAGATATACCATGTTCTTCGATTGGAAAAATCAACCTTGTGAAAATGACTATACTAACCAAACCAACCTACAGATTCAGTGCCCTTTCAAACTACCAATGGCATTTTTCACAGAACTAGAACAAAGAATTTCACAATTTGTATGGAAACACAAAAGACCCCGAAGAGCCAAAGCAATCTTGAGAAAGAAAAACAGAGATGGAGGAATCAGGCTCCCAGACTTCAGACTATACTACAAAGCTACAGTAATCAAGACAGTATGGTACTGGCACAAAAACAGAAACATAGAGCAATGGAACAGGATAGAAAGCCCAGGGATAAATCCAAGCACATATGGTCACCTTACCGTTGTTAAAGGAGGCAAGAGTATACAATGGAGAAAAGAGAGCCTCTTCGATAAGTGGTGCTGGAAAAACTGCACAGCTACATGTAAAAGAATGAAATTAGAACACTTCTAACACCATACACAAAAATAAACTCAAACTGGATTAAATACCTAAATGTAAGGACAGACACTATAAAACTCTTAGAGGAAAACTTAGGAAGAACACTCTTTGACATAAATCACAGCAAGATCCTTTTTGACCCACCTCTTAGAGAAATGGAAATAAAAACAAAAATAATAAACAAATGGGACCTAATGAAATTTAAAAGCTTTTGTACAGCAATGGGAACCATAAACAGGATGAAAAGACAACCCTCAGAATGGGAAAATATATTTGCAAGCGAAGCAACTGACAAAGGATTAATCTCCAAAATATACAAGCAGCTCATGACGCTCAATATCAAAAACAAACAACCCAATCCAAAAATGGGCAGAAGACCTAAATAGACATTTATCCAAAGAAGATATACAGATTGCCAACAAACACAAGAAAAGATGCTCAACATCACTAATCATTAGAGAAATGAAAATCAAAACTACAATGAGGTATCACCTCACACCAGTCAGAATGGTCATTATCAAAGTCTACAAAGAATAAATGCTGGAGAGAATGTGGAGAAAAGGGAACCCTGTTGCACTGTTGGTGGGAATGTAATTTGGTACAGCCACTATGGCAAACAGTATGGTGGTTCTTTAAAAAACTTAGAACTACCACATGACTCAGCAATCCCACTACTGGGCATATACCCTGAGAAAACCATAATTTAAAAAGAGTCACATACCACAATGTTCATTGAAGCACTATTTACAATAGGCAGGACACGGAAGCAACCTAATTTTCCATTGACAGATGAATGGATAAAGAAGATGTGGCACGTATATACAGTGGAATATTACTCAGATATAAAAAGAAATGAAATTGAGTTACTTGTAGTGAAATGGATGGACCTAGAGTCTGTCATACAGAGCGAAGTACGTCAGAAAGAGAAAAACAAATACCGTATGCTAACACATATATATGGAATGTATAAAAAAAACAAGAATGGTTCTGAAGAACCTAGGGGCAGGAGAGGAATAAAGATGCAGACATAGCAAATGGACTTGAGGACACGGGGAGGGGGAAGGATAAGCTGGTACTAAATGAGAGAGTGGCATGGACATATATACACTACCAAATGTAAAATAGCTAGCTAGTGGGAAGCAGCCGCATGGCACAGGAAGATCAGCTCCGTGCTTTGCAACCACCTAGAGGGGTGGGTAAGGAGGGTGAGAGGGAGCCGCTGAGAGACAGGATATAGGGATATACGTATGCATATTGCCTATTCACTTTGTTATACAGCAGAAATTAACACAACACTGTAAAGTAATTATACTCCAATAAAGATGTTTAAAAAGAAAAGATATGCACCTCAGATATGGAAACAACCTAAGTGTTCATAAAAAGAAAACATATATGCACCTTAGATATGGAAACAACTTAAGTGTTCATCAACAGATGAAGTTGTGCTTGTGTATATATATATATACATACACACATATACAGACACACACACACACACACATATACACAAATGAATATTACTCAGCCATAAAAAAGAATGAAATTTTGCCATTTGCAGCAACATGTATGGACTTTGAGTCCTTTATGCTAAGTGAAATAAGTCACACAGAGGAAGAGAAATACTGTAGAATAGGAATCCAAAATCTACAGCACACTAGTGAAGATAACAAAAAAGAAACAGACTCATAGAGGACAAACTAGTGGTTACCAGTGGGGAGAGGGAAGGGGGGAGGGGCAATATAGGAATGGGGGGAGTGGGAGGTACAAACTACTGGGTGTAAAATAGTCTTAAGGATGTATTGTACAACATGGGGAATATAGCCCATGTTGTACTTGTAATAACTGTAAATACAAAGTAACCTTTTAAAAGTGTATAAACATAAAAAATTAAAACCTTTAAATTATATAAAGAATTTATTTTAAATAAGTAAATAAACAAAACTATGTGTAAACGAACTATTCTAAAAAAAAAACAAACCACAATGAGATACAACCTCACACCACTCAGAATGGCTATCATCAAAAAGAACACAAATGTTGGCGATGATGTGGAGAAAAGATATCCCTTGTGCACTGTTGGTGGTAATGTGCACTGTTGGTGGTAATGTAAATTGGTGCAGCCTCTATGGAAAACAGTATCAAGATTTCTTAAAAAACTAAAAATAGAGTTACCATATGATCCAGCAATCCTACTTGTGGGTACATATCTGAAGAAAACAAAAACAGTAATTTAAAAAGATACATGTACCTCAATGTTCATAGCAGCATTATTTACAAAAGACAAAATAAGGATGCAGCCTAAGTGTCTATCAATAGATGAATGGATAAAGAAGATTGTGTATATACAATGCAATTCTCCTCAGCCATACCAAAGAATTAAATTTTGCCATTTGCAACAACATGGATGGACCTGGAGAGTATTATACTTAGAGAAATAAGTCAGACAGATAAAGACAAATATTATATGTTATCACTTATATTCATTCTTTTGCCTTATTTTTTGATTCTACATATAACAAAAAAGAAACAGAATCACAGATATAGAGAACAAATCAGAAATTACCAGTGAGGGGGTGGGTAAGATAGGAGTAGGGGCTTAAGAGGTACAAACTGCTGTGTATAAAATATGTGAACTACAAAGATACTATACAGCACAGGGAATATGGCCAATATTTTATAATAACTTTAAATGGAGTATAATCTATAAAAATTTTGAATCACTTTGTTGTGCACCTGAAACTGATACAATATTGTAAATCAACTATATCTCAATAAAAAATGAATCTCAAAAATAATATTTACTTCTTTCTAGCATTATTTCTAAAATTACATCTAGGTATATTTTTAGAGCATGCATCTTATTTTTTTTTAAACATAGTATTGATTGGCTTTAAAATCTGAAGTCTCCTATGAAGTTTATCAATTCTTTTCTATATTCCTCAACTCCTCCCAAATGTATTCTTTACTATTTCTAGAACAAAAGCATTTTAAAAAGTTATCCTAACAGCCATCTATTTCATTAAAAATAGTGGTCCTCGGGCTTCCCTGATGGCACAGTGGTTGAGAGTCCGCCTGCCAATGCAGGGGACACGGGTTCATGCCCCGGTCCAGGAGGATCCCACATGCCATGGAGCGGCTGGGCCCATGGGCCATGGCCGCTGAGCCTGCACATCTGGAGCCTGTGCTCCACAACGGGAGAGGCCACAACAGTGAGAGGCCCGCATACCGCAAAAAGAAAAAATAAAAACATAAAAAAATAAAAATAAATGTTTCTCAACCTAGGGAGGTGACTAGAAATGTGGGAAACACTTTTGATTGTCACACTGACCAAGGGAATATTTGGCATTTGCGGAGTTGGGGTAGAACGTCAAATACATTATCATAAATAGGATTATCTCTCATATTGGGACAGTTTCCTGACTAAATGCCACTACCAAGTACACATCCATGGAAGAACACTAATCTGAAAATAATCAGGTTTTTTATCATCTAAGTATATTCATTCCTTGTAGGACAATCTAAATTCCCAAATTGTGATATCCCAGATACAGATACAATTTAGTTATTTGTTTTGCATTTGGGTTTGTAATGATTTAGCTTTCTTTCTACCGTTGTTCTAATAAGAAAATATTCCCCATGATATAGGGGTCCAAGGTAGTTTTATCTGTGGTTAATAAAGCCCTCTATACTTATGTGGGTAAAAGTCACAATCTAGTTTTCAAGTTTCACAACCACTATTTACAGAGAAGTGTAAAGTCTCAAAGATTACGTGGCTTAGTCTGTAATTTCTACATAAATCTATTGGTCTTAAAAGAAAATGATCATTTAATGAAAAAAATATTTTGTAGTACAAAAGACATGGCTGAAAAACACAACCACAGAAACCAAATGATTCTATCAATGAATTTTTAGATACTCAGAAGCAAATTCTAAATGAGTCTTACCAACTCATAATGACTGTCAAAGTCAAAGAAACATATCCAGAAGGGGATTCTGGAAAGATGGCAGAGTAGGTAGCACAAGATAAGGATACCCACTCTCGCCACTTTTATTCAACACAGTTTTGGAAGTCCTAGCCACAGAAATCAAAGAAGAAAAACAAATAAAAATAATCTAAATTGGAAAGGAAGGAATGAAACTGTCACTGTAGATGATATAACATACATAGAAAATCCCAAAGATGATACCAGGAAACTACTAGAGCTCATCAATGAATTTGGTAAAGTTGAAGGATATAAAATTAATACACTGAAATCTGTTGCATTTCTATACACTAACAACAAAATATCAGAAAAAGAAATTAAGAAAACAATCCCATTTGCCATCAAATCAAAAAAAATAAAATATGTAGGAATAAACTTACCTCAGGAGGTAAAAGACCTATATTCTGAAAATGATAAGATGCTGATGAAAGAAACTGACAATGGCACAAACAAATGGAAAGACATACTGTGTTCTTGGACTAGAAGAATCAATATTGTCAAAATGACAATACTACCCAAGGCAATCTACAGATACAGCTAAATCCCTGTCAAACTACCAATGGCATTTTTCACAGAACTGGAACCAAAAATTTTTAAATTTGTATGAAAACACAAAAGACCCCAAATAGCCAAAACAATCTTGAGAAAGAAAAATGGACCTGGAGGAAGCATGCTCCCTGACTTCAGACTATGCTACAAAGCTACAGTAATCAAAACAATATGGCACTGGCACAAAAACAGACATGCCCAGAAACAAACACATGCACCTATGGTCAATCTATGACAAAGGAGGAAAGAATATACAATGGAGAAAAGATATTCTCATCAATAAGTGTGCTGGGAAAACTGGAGAGCTACATGTAAAGGAATGAAATTAGAACATTCTCTAACACCATATACAAAAATAAACTCAAAATGGATTAAAGACCTAAACGTAAGACCAGATGCTGTAAAATTCCTAGAGGAAAACATAAGCAGAACACTCACATAAATCATAGCAATATTTTTTTGGCTTCGTCTCCTAGAGCGAAGGAAACAAAAGCAAAAATAAACAAATGGGACTTAAGTAAACTTAAAAGCTTTTACACAGCAAAGAAAACCATAAACAAAAAGAAAATATTTGCAAATAATGAGACAGACAAGGAATTAATTTCTAAAATATAAAAACTGCTCATACAGCTCAATATCAAAAAAACCAAACAAACAAATCAAAAAATGGGCAGAAGACCTAAATGGACATTTCTTCAAAGATAACATACAGATGGCCAACAGGCACATAAAAAGATGCTCAACATCGCTAATTATTACAGAAATGCAAATCAAAACTACGGGTCAAATGGCTATCATCAAAGTCTACAAATAATAAATGCTGGAGAGGGTATAGAGAAAAAGGAACACTCTTACACTGTTGGTGGGAATGTAAATTGTTGCAGCCACTATGGAGAACAGTATGGAGGTTCCTTAAAAAACTACAAATAGAGTTACTATGTGAACCAGCAATTCCACTCCTGGGCATATATCTGGAAAAGACAAAAATTCTAAGCCAAAAAGATACACGTACCCCAATGTTCCCAGCAGCACTACTTAACAATAGTAAAGATATAGAAGCAACATAAATGTCCATCTACAGAGGAATGGATAAGGAAGTTGTGGTATATATATCACAGTGGAACATTACTTGGCCATAAAAAAGAAAGAAATAATGCCACTGGCAGCAATATGGCTGGACCTAGAGATTAGCATACTAAGTGAAGTAAGTCAGAGAAAGACAAATACCATATGATATCAATTATGTGTGGAATCTAAAATGTGATACAAAAAAAGTGTTTCCAAAACAATAATAAACTCACAGACATGAAAACAAACTTATGGTTACCATACCAAAGAGGAAAGAGGGGGGAGGATAAATTAGGAATTTGGGATTAACACATACACACTACTATATATAAAACAGAATAACAACAAAGACCTACTGTATAGCACAGGGAACTATATTCGATATCATGTAATAACCTATAATAGAAAAGAATCTGAAAAAGAATATATATAGATATATTAATATATGTATGTATAACAATCACTTTGCTGTACACCTGAAACATAGTAAATCAACTATATCTCAATAAAAAATTTTTAAAACCAGAAAATCGTCATTTAATGAAAAATGTATCTCACAGTACAAGAGACGTGGCTGAAAAACACAACCACAGAAACAAAATGATTCTAACAACAAATTTTTAGATACTCAGAAGCTAATTTTAAATGAGTCTTACCAACTAAAAATGACTGTCCAAGTCAAAGAAATATATCCAGAAGAGGATTCTAGGAAGATGGCAGAGTAGGTAGCACCAAGAATCTGTCGCCACATCTGGACAATTTGACTAGAAGGATGTATCTAATGTAATTATTTAAACTCTGGGGGCTGTTGAAGGCTTGCACTTCCAGGGGAAGACTTGGATGCACAGTTATAATTAATTGAGTCCAATTTCAATTCCTAGGAAAGTAGCAGCTACCTTTCCTCCACCCCCAGCCATGTGGCAGGCAACTGTGTACCACATTACTAGAAAAGCTGTACACAGCTTGCTGGAGCCAGGATGGGCAAAGAAAGGAACCTGGTCTCCAAATACTGGGGATCCCTGCTACTGATCACAATGGTACAGACAAAAAGTGGGTGGCATCAAGCCCACTTTGCAAGCCCATCTCCCTCCAGCTGAAGTGACTTCCAGGGGATTTAAAGTTACAGCACCCCTTTTTTCTCTTTCAGGAGCCAGATATTAAAAACATGGACATTCAAAAGCAATAGCATATACAGAGAAAATTAGAAAGTACTTGTGCATGCCCAAAACAAAGAATGAAAAAATACATGATGAGACCATAAGTTAAGATCTGTGGCTGACCCACAGCACAGAGACTGTCTAAAATAATCAAAATAACAAAATCAATAGCAACAACAGAAAAAGTAAAACCTGGGGAGCGTAGATAATCTAATTTCTAGAGTTACCACAATATTAGAGTCGAATGTCCAGTGTTCAAGAAAAAAAAAAAAATCACAAGGCATGCAAAAAAAATTGAGTGTGGCCCAATTAAATGAAAACAAATCAACAAAACTATCCATGAAATAGTAATGGCAGATGTACTAGAAAAAGACTTTAAGTATCAAGTATTGTTTCTGACCATAATGCTATGAGACTAGATATCAATTAAAGGAAAAAAAACTGTAAAAAATACAAACACATGGAGCCTAAACAATGCACTACGAAATAACCAAGAGATCACTGAAAAAATCCAATACGAAATTTAAAAATACCTAGAAACAAATGACAATGAAAACACGATGACCCAAAACCTATGGGATGTAGCAAAAGCAGTTCTAAGACGGAAGTTTATAGCAATACAATCCGACCTCGAGAAACAAAAAACATCTCAAATAAACAACCTAACCTTACACCTAAAGCAATTAGAGAAAGAAGAACAAAAAAACCCCCAAAGTTAGCAGAAGGAAAGAAATCATAAGGATCAGATCAGAAATAAATGAAAAAGAAATGAAGGAAACAATAGCAAAGTTCAATAAAATCTGGTTCCTTGAGAAGATAAACAAAATTGATAAACCATTAGCCAGACTGATCAAGAAAAAAAGGGAAAAGACTCAAATCAACAGAATTAGAAATGAAAAAGGAGAAGTAACAACTGACACTGCAGAAATACAAAGGATCATGAGAGATTACTACAAACAACTATATGCCAATAAAACGTACAACCTGGAAGAAATTGACAAATTCTTAGAAATGCACAACCTGCTGAGACTGAACCAGGAGGAAAAAGAAAATATAAACAGACCAATCACAAGCACTGAAATGGAAACTGTGATTAAAAATCTTCCAACAAACAAAAGCCCAGGACCAGATGGCTTCACAGGCAAATTCTATCAAACATTTAGAGAAGACATAACACTTATCCTTCTCAAACTCTTCCAAAGTGTAGCAGAGCGAGGAACACTCCCAAACTCATTCTATGAGGCCACCATCACCCCGATACCAAAACCAGACAAAGATGTCACAAAAAAAGAAAACTACAGGCCGATATCACTGATGAACCTAGATGCAAAAATCCTCAACAAAATACTAGCAAACAGAATCCAACAGCACATTAAAAGGATCATACACCACGATCAAGTGGGGTTTATCCCAGGAATGCGAGGATTCTTCAATATACGCAAATCAATCAATGTGATACACCATATTAACAAATTGAAGGATAAAAACCATATGATAACCTCAACTGATGCAGAAAAAGCTTTGACAAAATTCAACACCCATTTGTGATAAAAACTCTCCAGAAAGTAGGCATAGAGGGAACTTACCTCAACATAATAAAGGCCATATATGACAAACCCACAGCCAACATCATTCTCAATGGAGAAAAACTGAAACCATTTCCACTAAGATCAGGAACAAGACAAGGTTGCCTACTCTCACCACTATTATTCAACATGGTTTTCAAAATTTTAGCCACAGCAATCAAAGAGAAACAAATAGAAGGAAGGAATCCAAATTGGAAAAGAAGTAAAACTGTCACTGTTTGCAGATTATATGACACTATACATAGAGAACCCTAAAGATGCTACCAGAAAACCACTAGAGCTCATCAATGCATTTGGTAAAGTAGCAGGATACAAAATTAACACACAGAAATCTCTGGCATTCTATACACTAATGATGAAAAATCTGAAAGAAAAATAAAGGAAACACTCCCATTTACCATTGCAACAAAAAGAGTAAAATACCAAGGAATAAACCTACCTAAGGAGACAAAAAACCTGTATGCAGAAAACTATAAGATACTGATGAAAGAAATAAAGGTGATACAAACAGATGGAGAGATATACCATGTTCTTCGATTGGAAAAATCAACCTTGTGAAAATGACTATATTACCCAAAGCAACCTACAGATTCAATGCAATTCCTATCAACTACCAATGGCATTTTTCACAGAACTAGAGCAAAGAATTTCACAATTTGTATGGAAACACAAAAGACCGTGAGTAGCAAAAGCAATCTTGAGAAAGAAAAATGGAGCTGGAGGAATCAGGCTCCCAGACTTCAGACTATACTGCACGGCTACAGTAATCGAGACAGTATGGTACTGGCACAAAAATAGAAATATAGATCAATGGAACAGAATAGAAAGCCCAGAGAAAAACCCACGCACATATGGTCACCTTATCTTTGTTAAAGGAGGCAAGAGTATACATGGAGGAAAGACAACCTCTTCATAAATGGTGCTGGGAAAACTGGACAGCTACATGTAAAAGAATGAAATTAGAACACTCCCTAACACCATACACAAAAATAAACTCAAAATGGATTAAATACCTAAATATAAGGCCAGACACTATAAAACTGTTAGAGGAAAACATAGGTAGAACACTCTATGACATAAATCACAGCAAGATCCTTTTTGACCCACCTCCTAGAGAAATGGAAATAAAAACAAAAATAAACAAATGGGACCTAGTGAAATTTAAAAGCTTTTGCACAGCAAAGGGAACCATAAACAAGACGAAAAGACAACCCTCAGAGTGCAAGAAAATGTTTGCAAACGAAGCAACTGACAAAGGATTAATCTCCAAAATATGCAACCAGTTCATGCAGCTCAATGACCGAAAAAGAAATAACCCAATCCAAAAAAGGGTAGAAGACCTAAATAGACATTTCTCCAAAGAAGACAAACAGATGGCCAAAAAGCACATGAAAAGATGCCCAACATCACTAATCATTAGAGCAATGAAAATCAAAACTACAATGAGGTATCACCTCATACCAGTCAGAATGGCCATCATCAAAACATCTACAAACAATAAATGCTGGAAAGGTTGTGGGAAAAAGGGAACACTCTTGCACTGTTGGTGGGAATGTAAATTGATACAGCCACTATGGAGAACAGTATGGAGGTTCCTTAAAAAACTAAAAATGGAACTACCATATGACCCAGCAATACCTCTACTGGGCATATACCCTGAGAAAACCATAATTCGAAAAGAGTTATGTACCACAATGTTCACTGCAGCATTATTTACAATAGTCATGACATGGAAGCAACCTAAATGTCCATCAACAGATGAATGGATAAAGATGTGGCACATATATACAATGGAATATTACTCAGCCATAAAAAGAAATGAAATTGAGTTGTTTGTAGTGAGGTGGATGGACCTAGAGTCTGTCACATAGAGTGAAGTAAGTCAGAAAGAGAAAAATAAATATCATATGCTAACACCTATATATGGAATCTAAAAAAAAGTGGTTCTGATGGACCTAGGGTCCGGACAGGAATAAAGATACAGACGTAGAGAATGGACTTGAGGTCACGGGGAGGGGGAAGGGTAAGCTGTGACAAAGTGAGAGAGTGGCATGGACATATATACACTATCAAATGTAAAATAGATAACTAGTGGAAAGCAGCTGCATAGCACAGGGAGATCAGCTCAGTGCTTTGTGACCACCTAGAGGGCTGGGATAGGGAGGGTGGGAGGGAGGTGCAAGAGAGAGGAGATACGGGAATATATGTATACATATATCTGATTCACTTTTTTATACAGCAGAAACTAACACAACATTGTAAAGCAATTATACTTCAATAAAGATGTTAAAGACGTTAAAAATAAAGGCTTTATAACAAATACCTTTAAAATACTCAAACCAAAGACATAAAGTCAAGAAAATGACATGTGAACATAGTGGAAGTATCAATAAGAGACAAAAAAGCTAAAACGGAATGAAAAAGAAATTCTGGAATTCAACAGTACAATAACTGAAATAAAAAATACACTACAAGGATTCAAAGGAAATTTGAGCAGGCAGCAGAAAACTTGTAGAAAAATGGAAAACATTGAGCCTGAGGAACAGAACGAAATGTAAATAGAGCCTAAGGGAACTGTAGGATACGATTAAGCAGGCCACATACTCATCATGAGAATCTCAGAAGAAGAAAGAAAAAGGGGCAGAATTATTGAAGAAATAATGGCTGAAAACTTACCGAATGTGACAAAAGATATGAATGAAGTTCAGCAAACTCTAAGATGAACTCAAAGAAACCCACACTGAGGCACACTATAATCAAACTTTCAAAAACCAAAGAGAGAATCTTGAAAGCACCAAAGAGAAGCAAATCATCATATACAAAGGATCTTCAATATAATTATCAGATCTCTCATCATAATCTCTGGGGGTCAGAAGACAGTAAGCCAACAGATTTTTATTTTAGCACTTTGAATATATAAACCCAAAATCCTATATACAGCCAAATTGTCCTTCAAGAGTGATGGAGAAATTATGACAGTCTCAGATTAACAAAAACTGAGGAAAGCTGCTAGACCTGCCCTGCAAGAAATGCTCAAGGAAATCTTGCAAGATGAAATGAAAGCACGGTAGTATGAAGCCATATGGAAAAATAGCTATCTTAGTAAATATGTGGACAATTATAAAAGTTAGTATTGTTGTAATCATGGTTTGTAACTTGTGCCTTTTGTTTTCTATGTGATTTAAGAGACTGATACGTTACATGGGGGAAAAAAAACAAGTATTAGTGTGAAAGCTAGTATTACTGTAATTTTGGTTTATAACTCCAAACCTTGTTTTCTACATAATTTAAGAGACTGGTGCATTTAAGAGAATTATTAGTTTATGTTTGGGGGCACATAATGTATAAAGATGTAATTTTGTGTCATCAATAACCAAAAGCGTTGGGGAAGGAGCTATAAAGGAGCAGAAATTTTGTATGTAATTGAAGTTAAACTGGTGTAAATTCAAATTAGAGTATGCTAATTTTAGGATGTTAATTGTAATCCCCATGGAAACCACAAAGAAAATAGCTATGAAATGTACACAAAAGGGTGTGAGAAATCAATTTAAATATTTTACTGCAAAAAATTAACCAAATACAAATGCAGGACAGTAATGCAGAAAATGAGACAGAAAAGTGCTATAAAGTATATAGAAAATAAATTTCACAATGACAGAAATAAATCACTTATCAGAAACTACTATAAATATAAATAGACTAAACCCTCCTATCAAAAGACAGAGTTTGGTAGATATAACAACTATGAACATGTATGAACCTAATAACAGACCATCATAATATATGAAGCAAAACTGACAAATTTGAAGACAGAAATAGACACTGCTATAATAATTGTTGGAGACTTCAATATCTCACTCACAGTAATGGATAGAAGAACCAGAGAGAAGATTAATAATAAAATAGAGGACTTAGCACAATATACCAAATTTAACTAGCTGACATATAGAGAAAACTCTACACTACAACAACAGAATACACATTCTTCTCAAGTGTACATGGGACACTTTCATGATAGCCCTCAATATATTTTAAACATTTAAAATATTAAAATAAATATTGAGATGTAAAAGCCTCAATAAATTCAAAAAGATAGATATCATGCAAAGTATCTTTTCCAATCACAGTGCAATAAAGTTAGAAATCAATAACAATGAAAAGTAGAAAATTGTAGAAATTAAATGACATACTTTTAAACAATCAATGGATCAAAGAGAGAGAAATGAAATTGAGAACAAAATATACCAAAACTTATGGGACACAGTAAAAGTGGCACTAAGGGGGAATTTATAGCTGTAAGTGATTACATTAAAAATTAAGAAAGATCTAAAATCAACAACCTAACTTTACACCATAAGGAATCAGAACAAACAAAACCCAAAAGTGGCAGAAGGAAGAAAATAATAGAAAAAAGTAGAGAAAATCATTCAAATCAAAAGTTGGTTTTCAAAAAGATCAACAGAATTGACAGACCTTTAGCCAGATGGACTAAAATAATAGAGAAGATTCAAATTACTAAAATTAGAAGTGAAACTGGGGTTGTTACTATCATTTCCACAGAAATAAAAAAAGATTATAAGAAAGTATTATGAACATTTGTATGCCCACAAATTGAATAACCTAGATGGAATAGACAAATTTGTAGAAAAACAAAACCTGTAAGATTAAATCATGATGAAATAGGAAATCTAAACAGATGCATATGTAGTAAGAAGATTGAATCAGTAATCAAAAATCTCCCAACAAAGCCACTGGCTTCACTGGAGAATTCTACAACATACTTAAAGAACTAATGCCAATCCTTATCAAACATTTCTAATATTGAAGAGGAGGAAACAAATCTTAACTGATTCTGTGAAGCCAGCATTACCCTGATACCAAAGCCAGAGAAAACTACTATTGATACAAGAAAAGAAAGAAGGAAGGGAGAAAGAAAGAAGGAAAGAGGAAAAGAAAAAGAAAGAAAGAAAGAGAGAGAGAGAGAGAAAGAAAGAAAGGAAGGAAGGGAGGGAGGGAGGGAGGGAGAAAGAAAGAAGGAAAGAAGAGAAAGAAAGGAAGAAAGGAAAGAAAGAAAAAGAAAGAAAGAAAGAAAGGAAAGAAAGGAGAGAAAGAAAGAGAAAGAAAGAAGGAAAGAAGGAAAGAAGGAAAGAAAGAAAGACTACAAACCAGTGGTCAAATGATTGTTGGCAAGGGTGCCAAGACCATTCAATGAGGAAAGAACAGTCTTTCAACAGACAGTGCTGGGAAAATTTGATACCCACGTGCAGAATAATGAAGATGGACCCTTACTTACCACCATATATAAAAATTAACTCAAAATGTAAGACTAAAACAATATAGCACTTAAAAATATATATAGGATAAAAGCTTCATGATACTGATTTGGCAATGATTTCTTGGATATGACACCAAAGGTACGGGTGACAAAAGAAAAAATAACAAAATGGACTTTATGAATATTAAAAATAATTTATCCACAGAATAAAAGGCAATCTCCAGAATGGGATAAAATATTTGCAAATAATATAAGGGATTAATATCCAGAATATATAAAGAACACTTAAAACTCAACAACAAAATACAAACAATTCAAAAATGTCTATTCTGTGTCTATTTCTCAAATGTTATAGTGAATATACCAAATGTTGGAAATAAATAATATCTTTTATCAGAACCAACTGGGAGAGAAATACAATAAACATCAACATATATTCTTTTTTCCTATTAAGTTGTTGGAGAACATGAACAGTGAGACTCATGTGGGTTAGCTGGCTCTTCTTGAAACGCTCATCAATTTAAAAATAGCCACAGGAACTGTTGGCTCCATAGAGCAAATGCACATAGCCAGAGTGGCTGCTCACACTAATCTGAGGTGGAAAGAGAAGTCAGAGACCAAATCCATAATGCTCATAATTTTTACACACGTTAGCTCTATCTAAGTGAAAAATATGTACTGATGCTTGTCATTCCACAACTAAGAAAGTCACTCCTTCATGAGGAGGAGTAAAAGTGGAGCAAGAGGTCCTGAGTGTTGTTCTGGTGGGGAGCCTTTGCATGTATGACAAGTCTTTCTACCTTAAAACCTGTAGAACACCAATGCTTATTGCAAAGCTGAAATAAAGTTACAAATGATCGATTTTTCTTGAAGGAAAGCATGCTAGTGGAGGTTGCATAAATTTCAGAATTCTAAAGCACTATTAGAAGTCCATCAGGTGGCCCATGCAGAAGAGTCCTTCACAGAAAGAAACTGACATGGGCAAAGCATGTAAGCATAAAATAGCAGAGTGTGCATGGGGCACAGTAAGTAATTTGGTGAACTAAACACACAGTTGGCGGAAAGATTTGGCAGAAATGCAGTAAAACAAGCAGGAAGAGGACAGTTCATTTAAGGCCTTACATGCCAGCTAAAGAGTTTGAGCATCATTGCAAAGGCCATAGGGAAAAACTGCAGTTTTTAAGCTGGCTTGAAAAAACAGATTTCACTATTAGATCATTTTAGTTCCTTTATGAATGAGGGATAGAAGGTTTGAGGGACTGAGAGTGTAGTAATGAAAATTAGAACACTAATCCCAGGCCCAAAGGAGAAATGATGAGAGTCTGGACAAGTCAGCGTTGATAAGGAGTTAAATTTTAAGAGATGTTTAGGAGGTGACATAAGACTTGATCAGAGGAAGGAGTCTCGGCTTACTTCTAGATTTCATTATGTATGACTGATTGAATGCCAATGCCTATGGGCATAATAAGGAGAAATGGAAAATGTGGGGAAAATACAATGAGTTCGTGAATAAAGCTACTGACTTTCAAATGCTTAAGTAAATGCAAGAAGAGCTATTCAGTACGATCATTTTGGATATTGGAAGATGGGACCCAGGTGGCAATACAGATTATTAGCATATGAGGTTATTAGCATATGGGGTTTATGAAAGGTAATTTGGAGAAAACAGAATGAAAAGAGAACATAACCAAGAAAATGTTATCATTTAAGAATGTGGTTAGCAACAAATAACATAATAGGATACCCAATAAATAGTAACCTTTAAAAAGGCTTCCAAAATATACAAACAGCTCATCAAATCAACAACAAAAACAACAACAAAAACCCAAACAACCCAATTGAAAAAAGGGGAAAAGACCTAAATAGACATTTCTCCAAAGAAGACATACAAATGGCCAATAGGCACATGAAAATATGCTCATCATCACTGATTATTAGAGAAATTCAAACCAAAACTACAATTAGGTACCACCTCACACTGGTCAGCATGGCCATCATTAAAAAGTATCCAAGGGGCTTCCCTGGTGGCGCAGTGGTTAAGAATCTGCCTGCCAATGCAGGGGACACAGGTTCGTGCCCTGGTCCGGGAAGATCCCACATGCCACGGAGCGGCTAGGCCCGTGAGCCATGGCCGCTAAGCCTGCGCATCTGGAGGTTGTGCTCCGCAACGCGAGAGGCCGCAATAGTGAGAGGCCCGCATACTGCAAAAAAACAAAACAAAACAAAACAAACAAACAAAAAGTATCCAAATTATAAATGCTGGCGAGGGTGTGGAGAAAAGGAAACTCTCTTACACTGTTGGTGGGAATGTAAATTGGTGCAACCACTATGGAAAACAGTATGGAGGTTCCTCAAAAACCTAAAAATAGAGCTGCTATATGATCCAGCAATCCCACTCCTGGGCATACACCCATTCCTCTGTTGATCAACATTTAGGTTGCTTCCATGTGCTGGCTATTGTAAATAGTGCTGCAGTGAACATTGCGGTGCATGTATCTTTTTGAATTATGGTTTTCATCAGATGTATGCCCAGGACTGGGACTGCAGGATCATATGATAGCTCTATTTTCAGATTTTTAAGGAAGCTCCATACTGTTCTCCACAATGGTTGTACCAATTTACATTCCCACCAACAATGTAGGAGGGTTCCCTTTTCTCCACACCCTCTCCAACATTTATTATTCACAGAGTTTTTGATGATGGCCATTCTGATCTGGGCACACACCCAGACAAAACTGTAATTTGAAAAGATACATGCACCCCTATGTTCACAGAAGCACTATTTACAGTACCCAAGGCATGGAAGCAACCTAAATGTCCATTGACATATTAATGGATAAAGAAGATGTGGTATATATGTACAATGTAATATTACTCAGCCATTAAATATAATGAAATAATGCCATTTGCAGCAACATGGATGGACCCAGAGACCATCATACTAAGCGAAATAAGTCAGAAAGAGAAAGACAAATACCATATGATATCACGTATAAGTGGAATCTAAAATACGATACAAATGAACATATCTACGAAACAAAAACAGACTCACAGAAATAGAGAATAGACTTGTGGTTGCCAAGGGTGGGGGAGGGATGGATTGGGAGTTTGGGATTAGCAGATGCAAAATATTATATAGAGGATGGATAAACAACAAGGTTCTACTGTATAGCACAGGGAACTATATTCAATATCCTGTGATAAACCATAAGGGAAAAGAATATGAAAAAGAATGTATATATGTATAACCAAGTCATTTTGCAGTACAGCAAACATTAACACAACATTGTAAATCAGCTATACGTCAATAAAATTAAAAAATAAAATAAAAAGGCTTATTCCTCTCACATAACTAGAAATCCAGAGACAACCACTCCAGGGGTTTTGCAATGGTTTAACACCACCTTCAAGAAGCTGGCTTGTTTCTATGTTTCTACTCTGAATCTACCAGTGTGTTGGATTTCATGTTCACACTTGCTTCTTGATGGTTGTAAGATGGCACTGCCCCTCTGTCTCATATCCACATTCTACACAGAACAAAAGAGAAAGAGGCACTTTCAATATAAGAAAAGGAAAATATGTTTTTCAAAAAGTCTAAGATACACTTCATTGACCAAAATCATCATATGACTATACCTGAAAGAAAGGAAAGCACTGTATTTTGATCTCAGCACATTGCTACTCAAAGCCACTTCTATTATTAAGGAAAAGCGTAGGCAGTGCTAATGGCAATTCATAATCTCCAGAAAAAGTAAAAGAAGTTTATTCTAACAATTACCAGAAGAGGCAGCCCTTGTGAAGTATATTGAAAAGGAGTAGCCCAAAAGACCGTGAGAATCTTAGAATTATGACATATAATTCAAACAAATAGGGAGTGAGCAGCAGTATATATGTGTGTGGAGTTCATGTACAAGAGAACTGATGAAAACGTATGTTGAAAATGCTCTGAAAATAGTAACTTGTTGTCTTGATTGCTCTATTTAATTTGCACATGAACTTCATGAACTTCACTTTGAAAAACTGCTCTTTTATCTCTATCTTTTGAAATCCTGCATATTTTCCAGATTCTGCTCTACTTGTTTCTCTGTCTTCTATGATGATCTTTACTTCTTTAATGTCTTAGTGAACTAAATATATTTAATCAAAATTTTCCCATTTTGGTTAATGATTTCTTTGTCACTAACCCTCATTAACCAAAATGGGAGAATTGGAGGTAGAGCTGCTTGAAGAGAGAGATTCAAGTATTCATCACCTACCCAGGATGACCAAAACAGTGTGTTAATTGTCTTTATGTGTTCTTATGCTTAAGACCTAACTTTTCTTTGAACATGAGCAATTTGTATACCATTTTATCATGCCCTAAGGATACCAAGATGAATGTTACACAGTCAACTACTATCAATAGAATTTCAATCCACTTAAAAAAGGGATAACGTGTATTTATGATGATGGCCACCTTATGTGTAGCAACAGCCATTTGCTTTACAATGTACACATTTAGTCTCTGTTCTTGCAATGTGAAATATAGGATTTCTATCTCCATTTAATGGACAAAGAAACAGGGCTAGAATTAACTATCCAAGATGTTGAGTAATGGTATGAAGATTTGGAGCCAGAGCTATCGGAGCTCAACCCACATTCTTTCACTATGCCATATCCCTTTTAGTCACAATGCGAATCTGTGTATTTTCCAGAGGAAGAGATGGTATTCAGTTGGATGTGTCAGGAAGGAGTTAAGGAATTAAGAAAATGTTTGTGACTTACCACAGCCATATTTACGCTTGCCTTTGTATTATTCTATTTAAAATATTTAAACAATCCATATACTAAATTTTAAAGAAACCTTGGAGATTGCCTACTTGTGGCTACTTAAAATTTTCTGTCAAGACATTGGGACATCAAAGGATTGTGAGAAGGTAAACCCAGGACCCACCACAAGTATCAAACTTTTTTCAAGTCAATCTTTGATCTTAAAACTGTATATAATCTTTCATTTTACTCCATAATATGACTATTTCTATAAGTACAGAATTTTTATTTCAAAACATAAACATATATCCAGCATTATGCTTCACCTTGGTATCTCATATGCCTTGCTAGCTCCCTCTTAATCCAAGAGTTAGATTTTCCATAATTGGAAGAAAACTCAGTTGGGTTACCAGTCAGAGAGCCTTGCAAAGTTCAAGGTATTAGAATTCGATTCCAGTTCAAATGCACTTATCTGTGAGTGACCAAGAGTCCATTGTTATCATCTGAGTTTAGGCTGTATTAATAATTAAAATAATTTTAATTGGGAAGCGAACAAAGGTTCCTCAGAAAATTATCCATGCAATTTAGATAATATGAATTATAAAAACTGAGTTGAAGTGTGAATGAAACGCTTATCTGTGATATTTTGATCTCTTTCTGTGTGGGGCAGGAAGCACCACATACTTGTATTTTATCCTCTCTTAACACTCCTTTAAAAAAACTCTCATCCTAAATGGAAAAAAAAAAAAAAGTTCTCAGCCAAAAGGAGTTTATTTTGTTTCTGTCTGAGTTTTGAGGGAGATGTCTAGTGGTGTTTATTGTTTCTAAAGTTTTTGGCAGGACAAAGAAAAACACTTTTGCTTATAAAAACCATAGGGGAAATTTAAATTAATAAAAAGAGAATGAGAGCAAGTTTAGGCCATTCCTTTGAAGCTGGCTAGGCAATTCAAAGTCACAGGGTAGGGAATCAAAGAACCACTGCCTAGAAAGGCCTCTCTCCACCAAGTCAAGCTTAAATATATTTGGAATGAATTGTATATCCACTACAACAAGCTTAAAATATTTTATTTCATATTGGCTGGGGTTAGAGTTATTGTCCTTTTCATTACTTCAACGTCATTTCTCTTTGTGTCTTTTTCCTCCCTGGTTGCCCTAGTTGATCTTTTCCAAGTCCCTTGAACATAAATATATCCTTCTCCAAGTATCTTCCCTCTCATCTCTACTACCTCTGCCTTCTGATATTTTTTTGCCACTGATTTAACTCAAAAATGATATTTACGCATTATCATATACACAACGCCCCACACCTTTGTCTTGGTAAATTTGAAACAGAATTCAAACCAAAAAGAGCAGGCAGAAAAACAACATATTTTTTAGCTTTAAAAGATAACGTGTTCGAGAGGAGTTGAGGAAGATGGCGGAAGAGTAAGACGCGGAGATCACCTTCCTCCCCCACAGATAACATCAGAAATACATCTACACGCGGAACTGCTCCTATAAAACACCCACTGAACGTTCGCAGAAGACCTCAGACCTCCCAAAAGGCAAGAAACTCCCCATGTACCTGGGTAGGGCAAAAGAAAAAACAGAGACAAAAGAATACGGATGGGACCTGCACCAGTGGGAGGGAGCTGTGAAGGAGGAAAAGTTTCCATACACTAGGAAGCCCCTTCGCAGGCGGAGCCTGCGGGTGGCGGAGGGGGGCAGCTTCGGAGCCATGGAGGAGAGCGCAGCAACAGGGGTGCAGGGGGAAAAGCGGAGAGATTCCCGCACAGAGGATCGGTGCCAACGGGCACTCACCAGCTTGAGAGACTTATCTGCTCACCCACCGGGGCGGGCGGGGCTGGGAGCTGAGGGTCGGGCTTCGGTCGGAGCGCAGGGAGAGGACTGGGTTTGGCGGCGTGAACACAGCGTGAAGGGGTCTAGTGCTCCATGGCTAGCCGGGAGGGAGTCCGAGGAAACGTCTGGACCTGCCAAAGAGGCAAGAGACTTTTTCTTCCCTCTTTGTTTCCTGGTGCGCAAGGAGAGGGGATTAAGAGCGCTGCTTAAAGGAGCTCCAGAGACGGGCGCGAGCCGCGGCTATCAGCGCGGACCCCAGAGACGGGCATGAGACGCTAAGGCTGCTGCTGCCGCCACCAAGAAGCCTGTGTGCGAGCACAGGTCACTATCCACACCCCCCTACCGGGGAGCCTGTGCAGCCCGCCACTGCCAGGGTCCCGGGATCCAGGGACAACTTACCCGGGAGAACGCACGGCACACCGCAGGGTGGTGCAACGTCACGCCAGCCTCTGCCACCGCAGGCTCGACCCACATCCATACCCCTGCCTCCCCCTGGCCTGAGTGAGCCAGAGCCCCCGAATCATCGGCTCCTTTAACCCCTTCCTGCCTGAGGGAAGAACAGACGCCCTCAGGTGACCTACACACAGAGGCGGGGCAAATCCAAAGCTGAACCCCAGGAGCTGTGCGAACAAAGAAGAGAAAGGGAAATTTCTCCCAGCAGCCTCAGGAGCAGCGGATTAAATCTCCACAAACAACTCGATGTACCCTGCCTCTGTGGAATACCTGAATAGAAAAGAAAATCATCCCAAACTGAGGAGGTGGACGTTGGCAGCAAGATCTATTATTTTTTCCCCTTTTCCTCCTTTTGCGAGGGTGTATGTGTATGCTTCTGTGTGAGATTTAGTCTGTATAGCTTTGCTTTCACCATTTGTCCTAGGGTTCTGTCCATCCGTTTTTGTTTTGATTTTTTTAATATTTTTTATTTTAATAATTTTATTTTATCTTACTTTATTTTATCCTCTTTCTTCCTTCCTTCCTTTCTTCCCTTCCTTCCTCTCTCTCTCTCTCTCCCTCCCTCCCTCCCCCCTCCCCCCCTTTCTTTCTTTCTTTCTTTCTTCTACCTTTTATTCTGAGCCATGTGGATTAAAGGCTCTTGGTGTGCTCCAGCCAGGACTCAGTGCTGTGCCACTGAGGTGGGAGAGCCAACTACAGGACACTGGTCCACAAGAGTCCTCCCAGCTCCATGTGATATCAAATGGCGAAAATCTCCCAGAGATCTCCATCTCAACACCAAGACCCAGCTACAGTGCTGGACACCCTATGCCAAACAACTAGCAAGACAGGAACACAACCCCACCCATTAGCAGAGAGGCTGCCTAAAATCAAAATAAGGCCACAGACATCCCAAAACACACCACCAGACGTGGACCTGCCCACCAGAAAGACAAGATCCAGCCTCATCCACCAGAACACAGGCACCAGTCCCTTCCACCAGGAAGCCTACACAACCCACTGAACCAACCTTAGCCACTGGGGACAGACACCAAAAATAATAGGAACTACGAATCTGAAGCCTGCAAAAAGGAGACACCAAACACAGTAAGATAAGCAAAATGAGAAGACAGAAAAACACACAGCAGATGAAGGAGCAAGGTAAAAACCCACCAGACCTAACAAATGAAGAGGAAATAGGCAGTCTACCTGAAAAAAATTCAGAATGATAGTAAAGATGATCCAAAATCTTGGAAATAGAATACAGAAAACGGAAGAAACATTTAACAAGGACCTAGAAGAACTAAAGATGAAACAAACAATGATGAATGACACAATAAATGAAATTAAAAATACTCTACAAGGGATCAATAGCAGAATAACTGAGGAAAAAGAACGGATAAGTGACCTGGAAGATAAAATAGTGGAAATAACTACTGCAGAGCAGAATAAAGAAAAAAGAATGAAAAGAACTGACGACGGTCTCAGAGACCTCTGGGACAACATTAAACGCACCAACATTCGAATTATAGGGGTCCCAGAAGAAGAAGAGAAAAAGAAAGGGACTGAGAAAATATTTGAAGAGATTATAGTTGAAAACTTCCCTAATATGGGAAAGGAAATAGTTAATCAAGTCCAGGAAGCACACAGAGTCCCATACAGGATAAATCCAAGGAGAAACACACGAAGACACATATTAATCAAACTATCAAAAATTAAATACAAAGAAAACATATTAAAAGTAGCAAGGGAAAACAAAAAATAACACAAAGGGAATCCCCATAAGATTAACAGCTGAACTTTCAGCAGAAACTCTGCAAGCCAGAAGGGAGAGGCAGGACATATTTAAAGTGATGAAGGAGAAAAACCTACAACCAAGATTACATTACCCAGCAAGGATCTCATTCAGATTTGATGCAGAAATTAAATCCTTTACAGACAAGCAAAAGCTGAGAGAGTTCAGCACCACCAAACCAGCATTACAACAAATGCTAAAGGAATTCTCTAGGCAAGAAACACAAGAGAAGGAAAAGACCTACAATAACAAACCCAAAACAATTAAGAAAATGGAAATAGGAACATACATATCGATGATTACCTTAAATGTAAATGGATTAAATGCTCCCACCAAAAGACACAGATTGGCTGAATGGATACAAAAACAAGACCCATATATGCTGTCTACAAGAGACCCACTTCAGACCAAGGGACACATACAGACTGAAAGTGAGGGGATGGAAAAAGATATTCCATGCAAATGGAAATCGAAAGAAACCTGGAGTAGCAATTCTCATATCAGACAAAATAGACTGTAAAATAAAGACTATTAGAAGAGACAAAGAAGGACACTACATAATGATCAAGGGATTGATCCAGAAGAAGATATAACAATTGTAAATATTTATGCACCCAACATAGGAGCACCTCAGTACAAAAGGCAAATACTAACAGCCATAAAAGGGGAAATCGACAGTAACACAATCATAGAAGGGGACTTTAACACCCACTTTCACCAATGACAGATCATCCAAAATGAAAATAAACAAGGAAACACAAGCGTTAAACGATACATTAAACAAGATGGACTTAATTGATATTTATAGGACTTTCCATCCAAAAACAACAGAATACACAGTTTTCTCAAGGGCTCATGGAACATTCTCCAGGATAGATCATATCTTGGGTCACAAATCAAGCCTTGGTAAATTTAAGAAAATTGAAATCATATCAAGTATCTTTTCCGACCACAACACTATGAGACTAGATATCAATTACAGGAAAAGATCTGTAAAAAATACAAACACATGGAGGCTAAACAATACACTACTTAATAATCAAATGATCACTGAAGAAATCAAAGAGGAAATAAAAAAATACCTGGAAACAAAAGACAATGGAGACACGACGACCCAAAACCTATGGGATGCAGCAAAAGCAGTTCTAAGAGGGAAGTTTATACCAATACAATCATACTTTAAGAAACAGGAAACATCTCAAATAAACAACCTAACCTTGAACCTAAAGCAATTAGAGAAAGAAGAACAAAAAAAACCCCAAAGTTAGCGGAAGGAAAGAAATCATAAAGATCAGATCAGAAATAAATGAAAAAGAAACAAAGGAAATGACAGTAAAGATCAATAAAACTAAAAGCTGGCTCCTTGAGAAGATAAACAAAATTGATAAACCATTAGCCAGACTCATCAAGAAAAAAATGGAGAAGACTCAAATCAATAGAATTAGAAATGAAAAAGGAGAAGTAACAACTGACACTGCAGAAATACAAAAGATCATGAGAGATTACTACAAGCAACTCTATGCCAATAAAATGAACAACCTGGAAGAAATGGACAAATTCTTAGAAATGCACAACCTGCCGAGACTGAACCACAAAGAAATAGAAAATACGAACAGACCAATCACAAGCACTGAAATTGAAACTGTGATTAAAAATCGTCCAACAAACAAAAGCCCAGGACTATATGGCTTCACAGGCGAATTCTATCAAACATTTGGAGGAGAGCTAACACCTATACTTCTCAAACTCTTCCAAAATATAGCAGAGGGAGGAACACTCCCAAACTCATTCTACGAGGCCACCATCACCCTGATACCAAAACCAGACAAAGATGTCACAAAAAAAAGAAAACAACAGGCCAATATCACTGACGAACATAGATACAAAAATCCTCAACAAAATACTAGCAAACAGAATCCAACAGCACATTAAAAGGATCATACACCACGATCAAGTGGGGTTTATTCCAGGAATGCAAGGATTCTTCAATATATGCAAATCAATCAATGTGATACGCCATATTAACAAACTGAAGGAGAGAAACCATATGATCATCTCAGTAGATGCAGAGAAAGATTTTGACAAAATTCAACACCGATTTATGATAAAAACCCTGCAGAAAGTAGGCATAGAGGGAACTTTCCTCAACATAATAAAGGTCATATATGACATACCCACAGCCAACATCGTCCTCAATGGTGAAAAACTGAAACCATTTCCAGTAAGATCAGGAACAAGACAAGGTTGCCCACTCTCTCACCACTATTATTCAACATAATTTTGGAAGTCTCACCCACAGCAATCAGAGAAGAAAAGGAAATAAAAGGAATCCAAATTGGAAAAGAAGTAAAGCTGTCACTGTTTGCAGATGACATGATACTATACATAGAGAATCCTAAAGATGCTACCAAAAAACTACTAGAGCTAATCAATGAATTTGGTAAAATACCAGGACACAAAATTAATGCACAGAAATCTCTGCCATTCCTATACACTAATGATGAAAAATCTGAAAGTGAAATTAAGAAAACACTCCCATTTACCATTGCAACAAAAAGAATAAAATATCTAGGAATAAACCTACCTAAGGAGACAAAATACCTGTATGCAGAAAATTACAGGACACTGATAAAAGAAATTAAAGATGATACAAATAGATGGAGAGATATACCATGTTCTTGGATTGGAAGAATCAACATTGGAAAAATGACTCTACTACCGAAAACAATCTACCGATTCAATGCAATCCCTATCAAACTACCACTGGCATTTTTCACAGAACTAGAAAAAAAAATTCACAATTTGCATGGAAACACAAAAGACCCCGAATAGCCAAAGCAATCTTGAGAACAAAAAATGGAGCTGGAGGAATCAGGATCCCTGACTTCAGACTATAGTACAAAGCTACAGTAATCAAGACAGTATGATACTGGCACAAAAACAGACATATAGATCAATGGAACAGGACAGAAATCCCAGAGATAAACCCACGCACATATGGTTACCTTATCTTTGATAAAGGAGGCAAGAATATACAGAAAAGACAGCCTCTTCAATAAGTGGTGCTGGGAAAACTGGACAGGTACATGTAAAAGTATGAAATTACAACACTCCCTAACACCATACACAAAAATAAACTCAAAATGGATTAAATACCTAAATATAAGGCCAGACACTATCAAGCTCTTAGAGGAAAACATAGGCAGAACACTTTATGACATAAATCACAGCAAGACACTTTTTGACCCACCTCCTAGAGAAATGGAAATAAGAAGAAAAATAAACAAATGGAACCTAATGAAACTTCAAAGCTTTTGCACAGCAAAGGAAACCATAAACAAGACCAAAAGACAACCCTCAGAATGGGAGAAAATATTTGCAAATGAAGCAACTGACAAAGGATTAATCTCCAAGTTTTTCAAGCAGCTCATGTAGCTCAATAACAAAAAAACAAACAACCCAATCCAAAAATGGGCAGACCTAAATAGACATTTCTCCAAAGAAGATATACAGATTGCCAACAAACATATGAAAAAATGCTCAACATCATTAATCATTAGAGAAATGCAAATCAAAACTACAATGAGGGTTTCCCTGGTTGCGCAGTGGTTGAGAGTCCGCCTGCCGATGCAGGGGACACGGGTTTGTGCCCCGGTCTGGGAAGATCCCACGTGCCGCGGAGCGCCTGGGCCCGTGAGCCATGGCCGCTGAGCCTGCGCGTCCGGAGCCTGTGTTCCACAACGGGAGAGGCCACAACAGTGAGAGGGCCACGTACCGCAAAAAAAAAAAACAAAACAAAAAAAAACAATGAGATATCATCTCAAACCAGTTAGAATGGCCATCATCAAAAAAATCTAGAAACAATAAATGCTGGAGAGGGTGTGGAGCAAAGGGAACCCTCTTGCACTGCTGAGGAGATTGTAAATTTGTACAGCAACTATGGAGAACAGTATGGAGTTTCCTTAAAAAACTAAAAATAGAACTACCATACGACCCAGCAATCCCATTACTGGGCATATACCCTGAGAAAACCATAATTCAAAAAGAGTCATGTACCACAATGTTCATTGCAGCTCTATTTACAGTAGCCAGGACATGGAAGCAACCTAAGTGTCCATCATCGGATGAATGGATAAAGAAGATGTGGCACATATATACAATGGAATATTACTCAGCCATAAAAAGAAAAGAAATTGAGATATTTGTAGTGAGGCAGATGGACCTAGAGTCTGTCATACAGAGTGAGCTAAGTCAGAAAGAGAAAAACAAATACCGTATGCTAACACATATATACGGAATCTAAGAAAAAAAAAGTCATGAAGAACCTAGGGGTAAGATGGGAATAAAGACACAGACCCACTAGAGAATGGACTTGAGGATATGGGGAGGGGAAGGGTAAGCTGTGACAAAGTGAGAGAGTGGCATGGACATATATACACCAAACGTAACGTTTACCAAACGTAAAATAGCTAGTGGGAAGCAGCCGCACAGCACAGGGAGATCAGCTCAGTGGTTTGTGACCACTTAGAGGGCTGGGATAGGGAGGGTGGGAGGGAGGGAGATGCAAGAGGGAAGAGATATGGGAACATATGTTTATGTATAACTGATTCACTTTGTTATACAGCAGAAACTAACACACCATTGTAAAGCAATTATACTCCAATAAAGATGTTAAAAAAACAATAAAGATAATGTGTTCAAGAAAACTTAATCTGTAAATCTGTGTTCTTTAAACCTAATCCACTGGCATTGTATATTAAATGTGTCAAACTGCACAATGAAAATTATAACAGATAAAGAACTTCTTTTGACCTTCTCTTCAGGTTCTAAGTCCCCTAATAGAGGGATTTGACATGAAGAGGTCAGAGAAAAATTCCTAGAGGAAGTGATATGTAAACTCAGAGTTGTAGGATGAATAGAAAATATCTAGTTAAGAGTGGAAAAAGGAGTGTTCAAAGCAAAAGGAGCAATATATGCAAATAGTGAGTATGAAGAACGGGAAGAAAGCCAATTGGGCTGCCTGAGAGGAAGTAGAGGAAGACTGGTACAAGATGAAGCTAGAGCAGGAGGTAGAGGTTGCATGACACAGGGTGCTGAAGGCCATGGTAAGAATTCTACCCTTTATCCTGAAAGCAGTATGTATCATTAAAGGGTAGCAAGCAGAGGGGGGAACATGATCAGAAACGTATTTGGACAGATCACTCTGCAATACAGTATGGAGAATGGATTAAAGGAAAGTTTAGAGAAGTTTGGGGAAATCAGCTTGTGGGCTATTGAGAATCCCACGATTGCAATAAGTACAGAAGGAATGTTGTGTTGGCCATGCACATGAAAAGAAAAATCTGAGATATATTTAGGAAATGTGACTGACAGGACCTAGTGATGCTTTAGATATGGAAGGTGAGGAAGAATGCTGTGTCCAAGATGACAACTGTTATTTGCTTGTAAAAATAAAAGGATTGAAGTGCCATTCATGGAGATCAGGAAAGCTGAGAAAGGAATAGAACTCAGGGAGAATATTATGAGTTTATTATTTTTTATATCCTATATCTGAGGTGATTTTGAGATTGCCAAAAAGGGGTATCAGAGAAGGGGCCTGGGTAAGTGCATCTGTTCTCTCTGTATAGCTAATAATAATTGAAGTCATAAAGGTGAATGAAAAAATAAGAGGTGAAAACAGGAGAGATTCTACCATTAAGCTTAAGGAACTTCAATATTTAATGGCCTATAGTGATGAGCCCAATAACAGATACAGTGAGGTCGGAAGAAAATGAAACGGTACTGTTGCAAGAAATTCAAAAGGTGAGAATTTCACAATGCAAGAAAGTAGAAGATAGAGCTGAATGTTATTGAGAAGCAGACTAAGAAGGGTATTAAAAATATTCTTTGGATTTAGAGACAGGAATGTGATTACTGATCTTCTCAGTAACTGTTTTGGTAGAGATGAGGTGCCTGATGCCAGATCAGTTTGAGGAGTAAGACAATAAATGAATGCAGCAATCATACACACCTCATTTGAGAACACTGTATTAGGATTTTCTTGCTCTATATTTTGGTGAAATGACACCAAAACTCATACCCATGTTAGAAACATGAGTATTAATCAAGATTCATACTTCTAATTTACTGTTCTACTCTCAGTTTGATTTGAAATCTGCAAAGTTTTGTCCTTAAAGACTTTTATGGCAAGCAGCATCTTAGACTAGAAGGAATGTTAGCCATGGATTTGAATCCCAAATCTATCGATGACTAGCTGTAAACCCTGAGTAAGCTACTTAACCTCTCTAAGCCCTTATTACCTCATCATAAAACATAACTAATAAAATCTCTCTCATAGAACTTCTTACAAATTAGAGAGATTACTATAAAGTGTTTATTAAAATGAGAGTCATTTTAAATACTAAAATTAGACATTTTTTACCCTTGTCTCCTTTTCCTTCCCCTATCAATACTTATGTTCGGGTTTTCATCAACTTTTGCCTGGTTTGCTTCACTTTTGTCCTAACTAGCCTCTCTTCAATTCTCTTCCAGACTGTTGCCAGGATGAACTTTCTAAAAGGCAAGCATGATCGTATTGCTGCCTTGCTCAAAGCCCTTCAATAGTTGCCCCTAGCTTCCAGAATAAAGTTCCAATTTATCAGATTATCATCCAGGGTCCATCATGTCGTGATGCTTGCCCTAAAATCCTAGCTCTGTTTCCTGCCATTTGCCCATGTAAACACTTCCAATCAACACCACAGAACTTCTTGCCGTTCTCAAACAAATAGACTGTATTCCTCACATTATCACACAGATAGTTCCCACTGTTCAGAGAGCTCTTCTTCCTATTCCTTCTTCAAAACTAAACTGAATCTCCACTGTAAAGATTTTCTTCAATCTGACTGGTATGGATTTTCCCTATGCTCCAATAGCATCCTGTGCATTTTCCTCTCTTGTATATGGGTTAAAGCACAGACATTGGGTAGATTGCCTGGGTTCAGATATTGGCTCTGATATTAGTTGTGTGCCTGTAAGCTAATTATTTTACTCTCTCTGTGACCCACTTTTCTCATCTGTAAAATTAGGGACATATTAAAAGGGTTACCTTTTTGGATTGTAATAAGGAATAAATACATGTAAAGCATTTAACACTCAACTGTTAGATGTTAATATGGAGGTAGCATGACAGCTGTTAGCTGTTAACACAGAGGTCTTGATAGCCTACCATACTATGAGCTCCTTGGATCAAAGGCCTTCTATTGTTTGCTTTTATAATACCAATATGTCACAGTTGCTCTAATGTCTATTGCTGCTCAAGTAATACTGAATAATGAAGTAAGTAGATGTAATAAAGAATAAATTTCAGTACATTTCATCTGAGATCTGAAAGCACCTATATGAAACAAGGACTAATATGGACACTGAGAAAAATCTCTTCCTTTGTATTAATAAATTAAGGAAAAGTGCCTTTCTAACATGGCTGTATGCTTACATCCCATTATTTACTGTTTGCTGAAGAAATGAACTATTGTAAATACCAGAAATAAACATTCCTTGAAGAGAGATAATGGGAATTTGAATATGTCTTAATTGTAAATTTACTGTTATTAACAGAATAAATAATCATTTCTTAAAGCATCATTATTCATATAAATTAGATATATATTCAATAAAAAATCTAGTTTCCATTTTTAAAAGATATATATAGTTAGTTAATATGTATTATATATAGTATTATTATTATTAAATTTTCTAGTGTGCTCACATGAAATAGTCAGGTGTCAATTAAGCAGATTATGAATGGCCCCAAATGTGGTATACATTGTGGTCACTAAAAATATCAGTGTACTTACTTATATAAGAATAAATGGAATAAAAAATGGTTTGGTTTCCTAATTTATTTTATATAATCTGAACTGAGCTCAGCAGTTCAGAGCATATTCTCTAATTTCTAGTGAATCAATTTCAACAATCTGTCATTCTTCACAGTAAGGTCAATTCTCAGGAATCAGAATTACTTGTTTTACAAATTACAAGAATAATTTATGAGTGACCATCTTAGAAGATTTTGCTCTCACCAAACAAGACAAACTGATAAGTGGCCATGAGCTAACTTACCTGTGTGAAGCATAGTAAATACTTCTCAGTTCCTATTTTATAACAATGTCTTTTGTCATACTAGAAAATTTTGCAAAGGAAAAGTGCAGTTCCAAAGTTTTTAATTTAAGAAAACAGAATCATGATCCACAAAGCCAAAATAGCAACACAAACTTTTTTTATAATGGTCACTTATCAGTATAGAATCTAAGGCCATACATAACCTTTTGAAGATTCTTTTTCTCCAAATAACTTTTCTATTCTAAACCTACCTATGACCTGGTTGACATGGACCCTTGCTTCAAAATCATAATCCATTGAGAAGAGTTTTGACCTCCTTACCTTGCTCATGGCCAAGTCCTGGTGTTTTCCTTATTCTTCCCTTGAGTTCTTGAAACTTCTAGTCAATTTGATATTTTATCACTTGCTTCACGTACTATTGGTTGCTCTATACTCAACTTTCATATCTGACATGAAACATTACTCCCCCAATGACCAAAATTCCCAAATATGATTTACCTTGCTCCTTGGAACTGTGCCTGCTGTGGTCACTTATCCAGCAAGAAGCCTAGCAGAACGCCATCCCTGGGAATAAAGATAAGATAATTTTTAAAGGCAGGGAATAGAGAGTTTTGAGTATGCATACATTTCTAGACATAAAATATATTAAATTACTTTTCTCCAAGTTTGAAACATACTGATTTAAGCATTAATACTGAAAGGCAAGTTTAGATTTTAATATTCACCCTAAGTAGCAAAATGCATGTTTTAAAAAATAACTTTGCAGGAGTTTGAAAAATTGAGAATTATTCTAATAGATATGATCTAAGACTACATAAATATGAAAAAACGTATTCCACATATTTATCCATTAAATGCAGAACTTGAGCAAAGGAAATATTAAGACTGAAAAATTAGATCAAAAAAGTTTTAAAAAAAGCATTCAAATCAACGTTTCGGCTATGCTGAGCTGAGCAAGATAGACCTAGCCTTTTATGGGTACTTGTTTTCAAATTATATTCCATAATTATCACCAAATGTTTTATATTCCTGAATAGGAAAAAATAAATAATCACACAAGTCACTTTAAAATATGTGTTCTTTACTAACCAGAAACAGAAGCTGTTTAAAGTAGAAGTATGGATATCAACAATATAAATAATTCTGCTCTAAAATATAAAATTACCCATATTTTATCATAACAGGCATAATGTGAAAAAATTTATCCTGACTTCATTTTTCACAATATCAATCTCTAAAACAATTTTATTAGTAATAAAAACATTAACTACACAATTCTATCTTGTATTTTTCTCCAAGAAAACGCTACAGTATCTTATTTTAATATTTTGAAATTTCTCAAGCATCTGTTGAATTTGGAAAATATGGTCTAAATATGCCAGGGACACATATAACTGTCTATAGTCAAAAAATGGTAAGAACTCATAGGAAACATGGTTTATGGAGTGTGATATTGCAGCCATATTTTGTTTGAGCTATAATCATAATTATTAATATTAAGCATGATCATTGTTTCTTACTCAAAATCACCTTATGATTTTGACAGAATCATCAAAACCTTTTGGTTGTTTTCCTGAATTAGGTAGATTTTGACATCAGTAGTATCAAGACCATAGCAACCAAAATGGATTGATTACCTGCTCATTTTTACAGGCAGAACCAGATTCCATTTCAGAAACAATGTGTTCTTTAAATTTGGGTACTGGAACATATTTAAGGGACCTTGGGTATACTTTCATTTATTGCACTTTCCGTGTCAACTTCTTTCATAGTAGATACTGAATACAGTCAAAAGTTCGCAAAATCAGATACGTAAAATACAACTTCGTTTATAACTGCAGTTACTGTTATTGAGATCCCAATTCCATGGATATCAAAATGTTTAACTCTACCAATTCATGGTAATTAAATTATTTCTGTTTTAAAAATGAGTCTCTCAGAATTCCACCACCCCCACACACCACCACCATCACCAAGCACACACAAACATACAGAGGTGTGGTTTGCCTTAATTTCTCACTGAGTCATCGAAATCCTAGGGTGGAGCTATATATCATCCCAGCATTAGAAGTGAGGCATCTGGTCCTCATGCCAGTTTCTGGCTTCTCTGGTCTACGTGGAAATGTAGTTTACATTTATCTGGCCCTCACTACTCTATTACCTTCACTGATCCAGTTCATGTCTCCATAACACTGTTTTAATGGTCAGAACCATATAATGCACATCATCTTTGTCCCAAACATAAGTCTTATTCTGGTACCTTGATCCTCCCAACAATTCTGAACCTTTGGTGGGGATTGGTTGCCCAGGAACATTGGTTATTGTCCCACACTACTCTGGGAGTTCATGACTTTATACAGTTGAACTCATACTGATGTGACTAAGAATCTCCTTCAATCACTGCTACACTAATCCTGGGTGAAATTTGGATAGTGGGTTTTCCCATAAAACTTGCTGATTTCTTTATTATACTGTGGGAAGCCAAGTAATTCGTCTTTTCTGGGGGTTTACTTCATCTCCTCCACTTTTGGGGGCTTGGTCCAAAACTCAGGGAATGGGCATTTCCCAGAGAAACATTGTTTCTAAGGTCTAGTCACATTCCTTTGTGATCTCTCTTGCCATAAGCTAATCAGTCTAAACCTCACTTTCCTACCCTAACGTATCAATTCTTGGCTCAAATTCCATCAGGCACTGGCTCTTCATACTTAAATGGAAGCTTCTGGCAGTGAAAGAAAAATACACATTTCTACCTCAAGCACAAATTTCTTGCAATTAAAATCCAGTCTTTTCAAAACATTGTCTCCACCATAGGTTTTCAGACATTGAGAGATGAAGAATTTGACTCCTTGTTTTTTTTTCCCTTTTGTTTTATTCTTATCATCTCTGTCCTGAAGATACAGTTTATAGAAACACTTCCTGCTGCCTCAGAGGCTAAGCCCATGACAAAGGAATGGAAAAACTTGGTTTCAATATCAAAACTCTGCCCAGTGCACTTGCCACTGTCAAGGTAATTTAGACTAGACTCAAGAGCATGGGTATTTAATGGCCCACTCACATGTGCTTTTTGCCTCTGTAGTTGTTCACAGGGTTCCCTCAAGTTCTTCCCTCAGGTTTGTATAGTCAAATCCAAGCTATTCTAAGCTCAAGTCAAATGCTGCCTCTTCCATGAAGCATCTCTAGTCAACAGAAATACTCAAGATGGTCTCTTCTTCACTAGAAATTATTATGGTGTCATATCTGTACCACTGTTATGAAGTAGAAAACTTCAGACTTATATTGGAATACTCTTATTATATGTTTTTTTCTTATATATTTCTTTAGTAATATTTTAAGTTCCCTAAATGTAGTAATTGCGTCTGAGTCCTGTATTTTTCACTAGCCATGATTGTATCTGAATGAGAGATTACATCAGTTTACTTCATAAATTGATCAAACCATTTAGCTTTCTCCAAGGCCTATTAAAATATACAGTATGTATTCTAATATTAAAATACATAATTATATGTTAGTTTCCTAGAGCTGCTGTAACAAAGTACCACAAACTACATGGCTTAAAAGAACAGAAATTTGTTCTCTCAATAGTTCTGGAGACAAAGAAGGCCAAAATCAAGGTGTCAACAAGGCCATGCTTCCTCTGACACCTGTAAGGGTGAAATCCCTCCTTGCCTCCTAGTTTCTGGTGGTGGCCGTTAATCCATAGTGTTTCTGGGCTTGCAACTGCATTACTTCAATCTCTGCCTCTGTTGTCACATGGCTTTCTCCTTGTCTGTTTCTGTCTTCACATGGCTATCCTCCTTTTTGTGTGTGTCTTTGTCCAAATTTCCCTCTTAAGGGCTCCAGTCGTCTGAATTAGGGCCCACCCTAATGACCTTATCTTAATTTGATTATATCTGCAAAGACCCTATTTTAAATAAGTCCACATTCCATAGAAACCATGGATTTGGACTTCAACATATCTTTCTGGGGAGATACAATTCAACCCATAACAACAGTTGGTGATGTCTGACACATAGTAAATATTTAAAATATATTTGAAGAATAAAAAACAGTTGGTTTAAAAATGAGGCGTTTCCATAATTTAGCATACCTACTTTATATATGCCAGCTTATCAGCAACGTGTAGCAGCATGATCCTTGCATTAATAAAATGGTCCATTTGAATTTAAACAAGTCTCCCTCCATATTACTGCCTAGTAATTCACATTCCCCCTGAAAACGTCCTTCATTTTTATTTTAAAGCTTTTGATCTGAAATTGACTGCTACTGTGAATTTCCTGTTAAAGGCCCAAATCAAATCCATTTAATCAGTAATGGAATTGGGCCCATTAATCTATTTCACTACACATCACAGAGAAAAATCAAACTGAAAAGAAATAAAAAATGATGCTGTACAATATATTCACTTGCTTCTCTTAACCCAAGCCCTTGGTTCAGCTGTTCAATTTCATTGGAAATGACTAAAGATAATGGATATTTATCAGCCTTATATTGTGTCTAGATAGTTGTTGAAGCATCTCTATGAGATACACCACGGTACTGACATAAAAATATTAAAAACCTAGCTGTGAAAACTGAATAGCACTGCACCACATAAATGGTATTTGTGGTTACTGATAAGATATAAAAATTCAAGGGTGAGTAATATTGTGGATGAAATGATATCTGAGTGGTGATCTTAATTAAAATTCCTTAAAAGAAAAGAGTGAATGATTAAATATTATCACATTCCTACTGCAAAGTACTAAACTCCCACAATATTAAGTTGTTTCCAGTTGTATCACTTATATTTGGCATTATTTTAAAGTACCATTCAAAATAATTTAGGTGCTGGGAAAACTGGACAGCTACATGTAAAAGAAAGAAATTAGAACACTCCCTAACACCATACACGAAAATAAACTCCAGATGGATTAAAGACCTAAATGTAAGGCTAGACAATATAAACCTCTTGGAGGAAAACATAGGCAGAACACTCTTTGACATAAATCGCAGTAAGATCTTTTTTGACCCACTGCCTAGAGTAATGAAAATAAAAACAAAAATAAACAAATGGGACCTAATGACACTTAAAAGCTTTTGCACAGCAAAGGAAACCATAAACAAGACGAAAAGACAACCCTCAAAACGGGAGAAAACATTTGCAAACGAAGGAACTAACAAGGGATTAATCTCAAACAGCTCATGAAGCTTAATAACAAAAAACACAAACAACCCAATCCAAAAATGGGCAGAAGACCTAAACACACATTTCTCCGGAGAGGACATACAGATGGCCAAAAAGCACATGAAAAGATGCTCAACATCACTAATCATTAGAGAAATGCAAATCAAAACTACAATGAGGTATCACCTCACACCGGTCAGAATGGCCATCATCAAAAAATCTACAAACAATAAATGCTGGAGAGGGTGTGGAGAAAAGGGAACCCTCTTGCACTGTTGGTGGGAATGTAAATTCATAATGGCCACTATGGAAACAGTATGGAGGTTCCTTAAAAAACTGAAAATAGAACTACCATTGACTCAACAGTGCTACTCCTGAGCATATTCCCGAAAACCATAATTCAAAAAATTACATGCAGGAATATTCACTGCAGCTCTATTTACAATAGCCAGGAAGCAACCTAAATGTCCATCAACAGAGGAATGAACAAAGAAGATGTGGCACATATATACAATGGAATATTACTCAGCCATTAAAAGGAATGAAATTGGGTCATTTATAGAGAGGTGGATGGACATAGAGGCTGTTACAGAGTGAAGTAAATCAGAAAGAGAAAAACAAATACCATACATTAATGCATATATGTGGAACCTGGAAAAATGGTATAGATGAACTTACTTGCAATGTAGAAATAGAGACACAGATGTAGAGAACAAACATATGGATACCAAGGGGGGAAATGGGGGATGGGATGGATTGGGAGATTGGGACTGACATATATATACTACTGTGTATAAAATAGATAACTAATGAGAACAGACTGTATAGCACAGGGAACTCTACCTCAAAGCTCTGTGGTGACCCAAATGAGAAGGAAATCGAAGGAAGAGGGAATGTATGTATACATGTGGCTGATTCACTTTCTGTACAGCAGAAACTAACACAACACTGTAAAGGAACTATACTCTAATAAAAGAAATTCTTTATAGCCATGGTAAGAGATCCATATGGCATTTACAACATAGCAACACACGAGAAAGTAGCACAGAGATAATGTTTGATATAAATAATTTCGAAAGCATTTCCACCTGCAAGTGTAATATAAGTCTTAAAGAACCACTAATAAAGTGTCTTGAATATTCATATTAATTCTATACCTCAGTGAGAAAATATACTGGTAAAGAGTAAAAAAGGAAGAATTAGTCAGAAATACATTTCACAACTATGAACTTTTTCATACGACAATACAAAATAAATGACTACGGGTTTCTAAATGTCACATTTCATTTCACAAAGTGTATATTGTTATTCACCATTATAAAATTTGAAACTCTGATGACAAAAGCAACTGCAATCTCTTTTTTTTAAACATCTTTATTGGAGTAAAATTGCTTTACAATGTTGTGTTAGTTTCTGCTGTATAACAAAGTGAATCAGCTATACATATACATATATCCCCATATCCCCTCCCTCCTGCATCTTCCTCCCACCCTCCCTACCCCACCCCTCTAGGTGGTCACAAAGCACCGAGCTGATCTCCCTGTGCTAGGCAGCTGCTTCCCACTAGCTTTCTACTTTACATTTGGTAGTGTATATATGACAATGCTACTCTCTTACTTCGTCCCAGCTTACCCTTCCCCCCACCGTGTCCTCAAGTCCATTCTCTACATCTGCGTCTTTATTCCTGTCCTGCCCCTAGGTTTGTCAGAAACATTTTTCTTTTTTAGATTCCAAATATATGTGTTACCATACAGTATTTGTTTTTCTCTTTCTGACTTACTTCATTCTGTATGACAGACTCTAGTTCCATCCACCCCATGACAAATAACTCAATTTCGTTTCTTTTTATGGCTGAGGAATACTTCATTTTATATATGTGCTACATCTTCTTTATCCATTCATCTGTCGATGGACACCTAGGTTGCTTCCATGTCTTGGCTATTGTAAATGGTGCTGCAATGAACAGTGCAGTATATGACTCTTTTTTTTTTTTTTTTTTTGCGGTACGTGGGCCTCTCACTGCTGTGGCCTCTCCCGTTGCAGAGCACAGGTTCCGGACACACAGGCTCAGTGGCCACGGCTCACGGGCCCAGCCACTCCGCAGCATGTGGGATCCTCCCGGACCGGGTCACAAACCTGTGTCCCCTGCACTGGCAGGCGGACTCTCAACCACTGCGCCACCAGGGAAGCTCTATGACTCTTTTTGAATTACGGTTTTCTCAGGGTATATGCCCAGTAGTGGGATTGCGGGGCCATATGGTAGTTCTATTTTTAGTTTTTTAAGGAACCACCATACTGTTCTCCATAGTGGCTGTATCAATTTACATTTCCACCAACAGTGCAAGAGGGTTCCCTTTTCTCCACACCCCCTCCAGCATTTATTGTTTGTAGATTTTTTTTGATGATGGCCATTCTGACGGGTGTGAGGTGATACCTCATTGTAGTTTTGATTTGCATTTCTCTAATGATTAGTGGGGTTAAGCATCTTTTCATGTGTTTGTTGGCAATCTGTATATCTTCTTTGAAGAAATGTCTATTTAGATGTTCTGCCACTTTTGGATTGGGTTGTTTGTTTTTTTGATATTGAGCTTCATGAGCTGCGTGTGTATTTTGGAGATTAATCCTTTGTCAGTTGCTTCACTAGCAAATATTTTCTCCCATTTTGAGGGTTGTCTTTTCTTCTTGTTTCTGGTTCCCTTTGCTGTGCAAAAGCTTCTAAGTTTCGTTAGATCCCATTTGTTTATTTTTGTTTTTATTTCCATTTCTCTAGGAGGTGGGTCAAAAAGGATCTTGCTGTGATGTATGTCAAAGAGTGTTCTTCCTATGTTTTCCTCTAAGAGTTTTATGGTGTCTGGCCTTACATTTAGGTCTTTAATCCATCTGGAGTTTATTTTTGTGTATGGTGTTAGGAAGTGTTCTAATTTCTTTCTTTTACATGTAGCTATCCAGTTTTCCCTGTACCATTTTTTGAAGAGGTTGTCTTTTCCCCATTGTATATTCTTGCCTCCTTTATCAAAGATAAGGTGACCATATGTGCGTGGGCTTATCTCTGGGCTTTCTATCCTGTTCCATTGACCTATATTTCTGTTTTTGTGCCAGTACCATAATATCTTGATTACTGTAGCTTTGTAGTATAGTCTGAAGTCAGGGAGCCTGATTCCTCCAGCTCTGGTTTTCGTTCTCAAGATTGCTTTGGCACTTTGGGGTCTTTTGTGTTTCCATACAAATTGTGAAATTTTTTATTCTTGTTCTGTGAAAAATGCCATTGGTAGTTTGATAGGGATTGCATTGAATCTGTAGATTGCTTTGGGTAGTAGAGTCATTTTCACAATGTTGATTCTTCCAATCCAAGAACATGGTATATTTCTCCATCTGTTTGTATCATCTTTAATGTCTTTCATCAGTATCTTATAGTTTTCTGCATACAGGTTTTTGTCTCCTTAAGTAGGTTTATTCCTAGGTATTTTGTTCTTTTGGTTGCAGTGGTAAATGGGAGTGTTTCCTCAATTTCTCTTTCATATTTTTCATAATTAATGCATAGGAATGCAAGAGATTTCTGTGCATTAATTAAAGTAGAATCCTGCTACTTTACCAGATTCATTGATTTGCTCTAGTTGTTTTCTGTGCATTAATTAAAGTAGCATCCTGCTACTTTACCAGATTCATTGATTAGCTCTAGTTGTTTTCTACTAGCATCTTTAGGATTTTCTATGTATAGCATCATGTCATCTGCAAACAGTGACAGTTTTACTTTTTTTCTGATTTGGATTCCTTTTATTTCTTTTTTTTCTCTGATTGCTGTGGCTAAAACTTCCGAAACTGTGTTGAATAATATGGTGAGAGTGGGCATACTTGTCTTTTTTTTTGATCTTAGAGGAAATGTTTTCAGTTTTTCACCACTGAGAACAATGTTGGCCTGGGTTTGTCATATATGGCCTTTATCATGTTGAGGTAAGTTCCCTCTATTACTACTTCCTGAAGAGTTTTTATCATAAATGGGTGTTGAAATTTGTTGAAAGATCTTTCTGCATCTATCAGGATTATCACATGGTGTATACCCTTCAATTGGTTAATATGGTGCATCACACTGATTGATTATATGTAAAAAAACAAAACAAAACAAAACACTAAGTAGGCTGTTTTAAAGCTCAGATGGAAAATATAATAAGTATGGATAACCAGGAAAATTCTTTAAAAGAAAGTCAATTAGGGCCATTAGCCCACTAATATAAAATATAATATAAAGCTTTCGTAATTAAAACAAGACAGTACATTGACTATTGGTGTAGAAGAAAACACAGAAATATACACACACTAACATGAACATATTTTAATACATGAAAATATTTGGATCTCAAGTTAGTCAAGAAAAAAATAGCTCATTCTATAAAAGGTTTTGGGAAAACTGGGTAACCATCAATACAAAAATAAATTTGGAACTGTATTTCATATCATACATTAGAAAAAAATTCAAAATGAATCAAATACTGAAATGTCAAATTTTAACAATGGCATGTGGTACAGCTGTGAAATGAATGCCCCTAATTTGGTGTTGCAAAACCAGAATGACCTAATTACAGAATCCCATTTCCTAATTCTTGAACCACTGGACATATTTGAACATTTTACAACTATTCATTTCCATTTGAAACCCTCTAATCTTTGGCTTCAGTGACTTCAGTGTTCGATGCAGACCCAGGCCAGGCAGACAGTTACCTGTTCAAGATGCCAGTATATAAAGAACACTAAAATGTCACTGAATAAGTGATGAGAAGAAAAAAATAACTCCCAAGATATTTCCTAGGTATATTATTGATTAAACTGCTTGAGTCTGAGGGAAATTCTTCCTTGACTCACCTTTCATAAACAATGTTTTACAGAGGTAAAACTCCAAGGTTTGTTTTGCTGAGGATTAGGCAAACTGAGGCATGTCTTTTCCATCATCCTCCCATTCAAGGATTTAGCCTCTTCTCTGAATAAATGAGAAACAGCCACTTACAGAGTGACATTGGAATAGACATCCAGCTATTGTCTTGTATTGTAGACGCTAAATCTTCAGATCTCCCTGGTCTTTTAAAGTCTTCTTCCCTGGGGCCTTTAATGTTTTTAACTATTACTGTTTTCCCCAGTTGGGTCCTCCCCTTCAGAGATCTCATCTGCTCTCATAATTCAAAAATCATAATTCAAAAATAAAAAAATATAAATTGATGACTCCAAAACCTGTAATTATATCTTTAGTCTAGAAAACTTTTAGCTCCAAACCGTTATTACCAATTTCCTATAAATTGTTGTCTCAAGTCAGAGACAACCACATGAAGGCAGTTTAACATAGTAGTTAAGAGCTTTGGAGCCAGACTGCCTGGGTTAAATCCCAAGTCAGCCGATTACTAAATATGTGATCCTGCACAAGTTCCTCAGTTTCACTGTGGTTCAGTTTCTCCAGATAGTTAAATCATTTAATATTTATAAACCACGTATAACAGGTTATAAGACAGAGTAAGAGCTATTTAAGTGTTAAATAAATATAAATAATAATAAATAACGGAAATTTACAATGGGACCCTCCAAGGAACTTATCCATGTGCTTCATTAGAAAGCCAACAGTTAGATATCTGTCACACAGGACTTTGATGACCCATCAGCCTTAAGGAAGGTGACAGTAAAAGAAAGAGCACTGCTCATGCAAGCCCAATAAAGAGACTTGTCTCTTTATTTTCTGTTCCTAGAGCAGCTAGAGACATAAAAGCATAAGATAGAAGGTGGGGAGGTATCCTAAAAGACATACTATCACCTTCCATTTGACTCCTGGTGATAGTAAGAAAATGAGAGAGCAGACCACACTTCCTCCCCACTCCAAGTCCTTTGGCCCCAAACCAGGGCTGAATTTTGATGGGGAGAGGATATGAGATTAGAGTTATAAACTAGACTTTTTAATAACTTAGAGAGAAGTTCTAGAATCTTCCCAAGACATCATTAAGAAATCTGCTACCCAGCAGAGAAGGAAGATTTGACATCAGACAGTTGGGAGCAATGATTAGAGAAAATATAAATCCTTTTCAAGTGTGTACCCTATAAAGCTCAGACTCTCCAATAAACCTGTTATACTATACATAGCTATAAAGAGCTTTAACATATGAGAGGCAGGCTGTGGCACTCAAATGGCTCTCGGTGGAAAAACTTCTGCAAAATTTAAAATATTTTCATCAAGTCAAAAAAAATCAATAACATTTGACAGAAACCAGGAGTCACTTAAAATGGCTTATGCTATAACTGATTTTATTGCTGTAACAAAAAAGTCTACTACTAAAAATGACTCTTTTGCCCAATATAGTTTCATTAAACTCAGGAATTTCTAAAGATGATATGTCTTAACACACACACAGTCATACACAAACGTAGTCAAAATTTGGAAACTAAGTCATATTTTTAGCAAAATAAAAATTATGTTCTTAAATATTCCCCTCTTCATCCATTGTTTCATATAAATTTTGTTATATAAGGAGGATACAAATAAAAGTGATTTAAACAAAAAGGCACGCAATAAAAAAGGGTGGACAACCACCTCCACAGTGCTGTTTGAAAAATGTCAAAACATCTACAGATGCAGAATTATATTTTTCCTATTCCATTTATTGAATAACAAATTGATTTTCTCATCTTTCAACATTGCTATTAACACCACTCTGGGATTAGGATAACAAAGCTGGGGTGGAGGGGGCATCATTTCAAGAAGACAAATTAAATCAGGTTGTTAACATATAAAACACTTAGTAGTGTAACAAACATTAAATATATGTAACAAGCATTAAATATATGTAAATGTTTGGCTACTATGGTTAATGGCGGGGATGTGGGGGAGCTTACATATTTCCATCAAAGTCCATTAATTTATTAATTTTGATTGTTGAGACTTTTGCTTTACTGAAGAATTGTGACAGAGAATTGAAAACTCTCAACTTTACATTAATGAAAGAGTAAAGAACATAGAGCAGACACATGAGACAACATGAGGACATTAAGAAATAGATCACAAATGATCCTTTGCGAAAAGCTAGGCTTTGGGGGAATCACACCCAAAGGAAAGGAAGACCCAACTAGTTCCTTCACCACATAAGAGATTTTTACCAAAAGAGTTTTGGTTTCAACTTAACTTTCATAATAACACCAATAGAAGACACAGAAACAACATGAAAAATGAATGATACAGGGAGAATGCCATGTGATGGCAGAGGTAGAGATTGGAGTGATGCAACTGCAAACCAAGGAATGCCAAGGATTGCAGGCAACCTAGAAGCTAGGACAAGGCGAAGAAGGAGCCTGACTTTCCCCCATGTTGATTTGGGGTTTCTACCCTCTAGAACTATAATAGAATAGATTTCTGTTGTATTAGCCACAAAGTTCATGGCACTTGATCAAGATGACCCTAGAAAACTAATACATATTTTGGTTATAAGAATCTGCCTGTTATATAAAGACCTCTAAACACAATGGAGATGGAAGATCTTTGCTTTGTGTTAGTTTCTTTAGGTCTTTCTCATGCCCCCAATACAGCTGATCCTTGAACAACACAGGTTTGAACTGTGCAGGTCCACTTACATGTGGATTTTTTTTTCACAAAATACATACTATAGTACTACATGAGCCAGGGTTGGTTGAATTAGCAAATGCCGAAGCACGGATACAGAGGGCCTACTGTAAAGTTTTATGTGGATTTTAGACCACACATGAGGTGGGGGTGTCAGCACCCCTAACACTCTCATTGTTCAAGGATCAATTGTAATCCTCTAAATCTGAATCCATAAATACAATAGAAAAATTTACTGTTAACACCAATTTTTCCAAATCAGCTTCAGCTGGTTCCTTCAGGCATTTCAGGCATTCTGTATACTTTTAGAATCTCTACAAATGTCAGCACCCTAGTTATTCCAAATCCTCTCCCCCTTCTTCCTCCTCCTTCCTGTCCTTCTCCCTATTCTTTTACCTTTGTCTCTATCTCTACCTCTTTTATTATTGCCACTCCTTTCTTATTTTGTCAAATTTTAAGTATGAAATATTGCCCAGAAAACACTTCAGGACAGTTTCTCTGACAACTGCCCACTTCTCCAGCTAGTATATACAGCTAGGAGGGCCCAGGTCTCACCCCTTAGCCTGTTCTATAGAAAACTGTCACCCCAGTTTCCCAAGGTCTCTCTGGAAGAAAGTCAAACGACAAAAGGAGACGGCCATCATCCAGACATTCTATTGATATGTGGTTCACAAATTGTGCCCCAGACTAGCAGAAAAAGTAATACTTGGGGGTAAGTGAGGAGTGCAAAATTTCTAACCACATTCCAGACCTGCTAAATTAGAAACTCTGGGGTTGAGGTCCTGCCATTTTTGTTTTAATGAGCCTCCAGGTGATTCTGATACATGTTAAAGTTTAAGAATCACTGCTGTAGATGATGTTCAGCAAATTAACTCTCCATGTATAAAAGCTAGTTAGTGGCTGAGTCAGAGGAATGATCTAGAAATAAGTCAACATGGTTAATTAAGAGAGAAACAGTGAAAAAGCTAGACCTCTGTACTGTAGTTCCTTTCCTGATGTTTATTCAAATGGCTCCCAGAGGTAGAAGGAGAAATTATACTTTAATTAGAGTAAGTAGAAGGATCATTATCAACTAGTTATGATGAAAAGATATAAATTTCTATTTATGGTTTGATATAGTCATTTATTTACTCAGCAAATATTTCCTGAAACTTTTTCTAGACCATGAGGATACTGCAGTCAAGAAGACAGAGACCTTACTTCATAAAGTCAAATCCTAGTAGGTATAAGGAAAGAACATCTCTTCCATCCTCTTTGAGTATCTGGCTAGGCCTAAGAATTAAACTGACATAAGATGGATTAACAGGAGAAAAGCATACAAGTTTAACCAAAGTTTTACGTACACATGGAAGCCTTTACAGGAGAATGAAGACCTGAAGAAGTGACCAGAACAGAAAGCTTTTATACCTTATAGACAAAGAAAATAAATTTGTGAAAAATTGACAAGACAAAGGAGTTTGGCCTACAACAATAAACTGTTGAGAAGTGATCAGGAAGTAAGGGTTAATTTAACAAGGCTGGTTTGTACAGCTTTTTCAGCCTCAATTCCCCATCTCTGGTGATAAAAATGTCTTCCTTCCTTGTGGTACAGGAAGGGTACCTTTCACATGGGAGTTTTATCTCTGGCTTTCAGGAAGAGGAAAGGAGGGTCAGAGTACCTTTCCTGTACCTGCTGTTTCTCAAGTGCCTTTAACTTAATCACTGTGCCAAAGCAGCATATTTTGGGGTGATATGCTCTGAATTCCTTCATAGCAAAGAAAGAAAAACTAAATATTGTATAATTTTAGGGAGTGGTATGAGTGATAAAGAAAACTTTGTAAGGGATTAGTGATGACTGGAACTAAATGATGGATGAGCAGAAAAGAAGAATATTTAAACAGAAAAAGGAATGAAGTTTGGGACGTAGACTTCAGTTTGGGGATAATAGATTCCGGCAGAGAAAACAGAAAAATGCAAATACCTTGGACTGGACTGAACTTACACATTTCAAAGAACAGCAAGAAGGCCAGTGTGGCTGCAGCAAATTAGCCAAAGGGGAGAAGGTAGGAGATAGAAGTAGAGGGAAGGGCCGAATCATGTAAGGCTTTGAGGACATCACCACGATGTCAGATTTTATTACAAATTTGTTGTGAACTCATTGGAAATTTTTCAATGGGAGAATTGACATGATTTACTTAACTGCTGTGTGAAGAAGCTCTAAGTGTAACAAGAGTAGAAAAAAGGTGAGACCATTTAGAAGTCTAGTGTAGAGGTCAAAACGAGTAGGTGGTAATTTGGATGAGATTGGCAGCAGATGAGATAAGAGGAATGGTCAGATTATAGGTGTAACTATAAAGGTGAAACTAACAATTTATGGATGGATTGGACGTGAAGTGGGATAGAACAAGGATATAAGGATTACTTATAGGTTTGGGGGCTGAAAAACTGCAAACCTGATAGTGCCTTTTATTGAGCTGGGAACCAGTACGGCAGCAGCAGGCTTGGAGGGGGATATTGAGGTCAATTTTGGCATGTTAAATTTGTCCATCCAAGTAGAGATGTCGAGTAGAGAGTTGGATATATCATGCTGGTGCTGAGAGGAAAGACAAGACTAGTGAGAAAAATTGGGAGGAATTCATGATTTAAGAGAGAATAGTTCTGAAGACAACACAATCCATAGGAGGAAAGGAGGGAAAGAGTTTGTAAGTAATTAGGAAGATACTGAACTTTTTTGGTGTGAAAATAAATGTTCACCAAGAAACTAGAGAGCAGGATTTCAGGTAAGCACCCAATAATATTTGTTGACATCTGTTCACATGTGTGACTCTGTTCACAAATGTGTCTGCCTAGTTTGATAAATTATGAGATCAATAGGACCTCACATTTTCTTTCCATGATTACCTTTCAGTGAACTGCAAAAATTCAGAGATTTTCTACCAATTAATCAGGGTTGGTAACACTTTAATTCAAAGACAAAATAAGAAAGGAAAACTGCCTCAAAGGAAAAATAGTCAAATTTTAGATGTATGTTTTTTTATGTGGAAAAGGGCTAGAAGAGAATATTTATAGCAAATATACTATTATTAATTAAAAAACACTTACAAAAACCCATAGATCTACAGCCAAGCTTTAATGATTTATTGAATGTATTACATATTGTCAAGAGAGTTTAATAAATGTGTTCTATTGCCCATTAATAGAGTATGCAGAAACAAATAAAATGATTTAATATATTTTCTTAAAATGTTTCTATATATCTTCCTGGCCAAGTTGTTAAAATAACTTGTAACTCTAAATATTTCTTCCATTATAGCCTAAAGCCACAGAATCAATTTTTGTAAACTTGTTGAAATGTACATATTAAACGACTCTAATATTTGTATTTGAGAAAATTAATTAATGAATATTTGTCCTAAATGGTATTTGAGCATTGTAATTTCAAACAGCTGACTTTTGCTTCTAAGGTAGAAGAAATTTACAGTAACCAAAAAGAAAACCCCAGAAAACATAAAATTATAGCTAAATAAGAAAGCAAAAAGCTAATAGTAAAATAGTGAAAAGTCCAATTAACATCATGGCTTTTTCCAATAGGTATATTGGAATATGTAAATCAGTTTTTAAAATATTGAAGAGGAAAAAATTCTTTTGTAAACAATACTTTTTGGTTACAAATTCACACTAGTAATTTTATAGCAAATCTATAACACGTGAACCACCATGAAGACAGGGCATGCTGTAATCAGGCTGATTTATGAATTTACTATAACAAAATGATTAGACACTGGATTTAATCATGCCACATCTGGGATTTGGCACTCTAACTGTAGAATTTGGCACTGTAGCCCAGCTGCCAGCCCTGCCACAGTGGTAGAAACTTACCAGTCCTTTGTAATAAGCTTTCGAGAGAGAGAGAGAGAGAGAATTACGTATATCTCCTACATGTGCTGAGGTGGCATGACTCATTTGTGACTGGAGGCTTTCTTACATATCTTACTACCCAATGATATCCATATGAGTGATCACTGCTGTGAACTCAGGAAATGAATATCTGGATAGTTTTCATGATGATACTAATAAATTATTCTAATGAATTCTGATGAGCAGGAACTAATACAATAATCTCACAAATTTCAAATCATATTATGCTGGACCATAGAATAGCTTGCTGTAGCCTTAGCCAGCTGCCTTGCCAAGTTCTAAAGCGATGTATTATAGTATAAATATTATAATAAGGAATTTGATTTTGCCGCCAAATCATATCTGCTAAAATTTAACAACTGAATGTATCAAATACCTGTAAAAGAGTTAATTCTCCTATGGTCAGATTTTGAAATGCCCCTCTTCTCAGTCTCACCAAAATCCCAAACTAGAGAAGTTACATCATATTTTCTTTTTTGACAACTAACTTCTGGAATGACGTTGTTAACAGAAAAACAGAAATGTTGCAAAGGAGAACTGATTTGAGGGGAATGTTAAGATTCTGTTTTGAGACTTTAGAACTTTAATTAACATTATATTATACAGATAAAGATTGAGGAGAAAATTTGTAATTATCTTACTGGTGTGCCTGAAATAAAGTAAATGATGCTAGCTGCTGTAATAACAAATCTGAAAATCTTAGCAGCTTCAAACAGTGCATGTATTCCTTGCTCCAATGCAAATATTCCTGTTGGCAAGCACTTCAGGTGATTATTCAGGGGCAGGCACTTTATATCTTCTTGCTCAGACCATGTCCAGTATCTCCATTTATTTGCTGAATAAAGATCAGGAAAGTCAAGTATTGTGTATGAAAGATTTTTAGAAGCTGGGTTTTGAAATGACATACAAGAATCACCCTTGTCCACCACTGTGTAAAACTGTAAGGAGGTTGGAAAATATAGTCTACTTGTGTGCCTAGGAGTAAAAGGTGAACACACAGAATCTCTGCCACATTTTGTTTGGTTAAGAGGTGAGGAATTGTGATGTGAACCTGAGCCGCAGAATGGAAGTGACCGTGAAAACTTGATGATAGGTGGGGATTTTGAAAATGTGTGTGTACATGAAAAAGCCAAAGTTTAAACAGCATCTTATAATTCTTTGATACATATGGGGAAAGAGTAGATAAAATTTTTAAAGTATATTAGTATTAAACTAATCTTTGTAAATATGAATCATATTAACTAAGCATTTCTGCCAATAAGATAAATGAGATCAACACATTGAACTGGTTGAAGGGATCCAAGTTCTTTTCTTCAGTTTTGTTCATCATTTAATGTGACTTCTGGGAAAACATTCTTTTTTTTTGGAAATTAAATATTTTTTTCTAGTTTGAGCCTCTGTGGAGCTATAGCTTCATGTTAGACCTGCAAAGGAGGACTCTTTATTTTAAATCCTACTTTCCGCAATATTAAATACCTCTCCTACACTTTTTCATAGATAATGTTGTAGTTCCTTTTTAAGTCAAAACTATGCAAAATAAGAGACTAGTGATATTGTTTGGCAAGGCATACAAACAGAATCCATAAATAGATATATTCAGCATTTCAAGTTAAATATCACATAAAAGTAGCTTTGCGCCTACCGTGTGGTGCAATACTCTACACATTTCATGGTAAAGATTGTTAACTGAGATTTACAGTGGAAATTTATCTCAAAGTCTGTTTTTTTTAAATGACATATTTTCCAGTAAATGAGTGGGTTTTTTAACTGGCACATTCTAATATGCTCAGTGTTCACTTCAATTATAGACATATTACTCTGACAGATGTTTCCAAGGGAAATGTTTATTTCAATATTAGCAGAGAAACATCTGCTGTTGGAGGGAGAAAGATTGCCATTTTATTTCTCCAAATCTTACAAAGGCCAATGGCTCATCACCAAAACCGTCTACCACCCATCTTAAACAAATATATTTATATTATTAGTGAGCAACAATTTCCTTAATATTTCCTGGAACTCCAATTGTGTTCTACTGAGATACATGAAAATGTTTTTTGAAATTCTATAATCTTTTTATTTGCCTATATTCATACAACCCAAAACTGACAGGGGTAAGATAGACTCATAACTCAGTTAAAAACTATTACAAATAGAGTAATGGAAAGAGAATACCTACAATATAAAAGGCAATCGACCTTTTTATTGATACTTATCCATCTGAAAATAACTTCAGATTTGGAAGAGGTTTTTCTCATTATAAGTTAAAGGTTAGAAATACATCTGGTGTTTTCTTGAGTTCTGTGGCTGTAGAGAGTTTTATCTTGACCTGATTTTTATCTTGTAAAGAGTTTTAAAAGGAAATGGAATTGCATAACCCATGGCATACACCTTCCTATCACTACTTTTTAGCAGAAAATCAAACTTGGTAAGCTTTTATTTAGTAAATACCTTACAAGTAGTGATCATTTTTTAATAAGTAAAACCTCATGTTCCAATGTAAAGACTGTTAAATATGACTGCTAACTCTCTAATGAACTGTGACATAATACTAAAGAGGAAAAGTTTACATTTATCATCGCTTCCAGCAGTAGAATATCTGAACATAACAGAAGTAATAGCTGTATTGATTTGAGTCCATGTGTTTTTGTCTAAGCCAAACAAAAATTAATAACATCACTTTTGCAAAGTAAAAACTGTTTTTCCAACCCAAGTAAATATGATGATTATATCTTTTTACACAACGTATTCTTTCCCCTCAGAGTTATGACTAGTCCCCAAGAAGCCTAGAGGGTAAGACTTTGTTTGTAACGTTGAGAAAAGGAATTAACAATTGGTTCAAGAACTTCAAGTAGTTCATAGCAATGGCTGCTTTGACATAGGAAAAGTGATGAATGCAGCAGGAAGTTTAACAAGAGAATTTTTTATTAAGTTTACTTACAGAAATTCAAATCCCAACTCAACAGCTGTCTAGCTCTGTGACTTAGACAAATGACCTAACCTCTCTATTCTTCACCTTCCTTATCTGCAAAATGGAAATAATGATAATACCTAATTTGTGGTATTGTAAGTACTAATTTTGCGAAGTCCTTACAACAGTATGTAACATATAGTAAGCTATTATTGTTATTAATTTTCTGTTCAAGTAAGAGAGATTGTAGGAGAGCACAAAAGAAATATATAACCTGGTGTTATTCTTCTATTTTAGATCAATGAAATTAAATTACATTACACATGAATTTACTCACCTATTTAATAAATTTTTTGATTCATTTTTAATTGAGGTATAGTTGATGTGCAATATTATATAAGTTTCAGATGTACAACATAGTGATTCACAATCTTTAAAGGTTATATTCCTTTCACAGTTATTATAAAAATATTGGCCATATTCCCTGTGTTGTACTATATAACCTTGTAGCTTATTTATTTTACATAGTAGTTTGTACCTCTTAAACCCCTACCCCTTTCAAGTCCCTCCCCCCTTCCCTTTCCCTACTGGTAACCACTAGTTTGTTCTCTGTATCTGTAGGTCTGTTTCTTTTCTATTATCTTCACTAGTTTGCTGTATTTTTTAGATTCCACATGTAAGTGATATCAGGCAGTATTTGTCTTTCTCTGTCTGCCATTTAATACTTTTTAGTCATAGCCTGTATCAGGCTATTTATCAGGAGCTTCGATCCTAGCAATGAACAAGACAGAAGTGGCCTGGCCCTCAGACAACTCAGAGAATTCCACCACTAGAGAGTATTATACAATTGTATGCAATTAAGAGTTACAACTGCCTTGAAGCAACCACTATGTGCTATGTCTTTATAATGAATAAACATAACAATACTATGTTAATTTTAATCAACAGTTATTTTACATTTATATCTCTAACTTCACAACCACCATAGGTTACCTATTACACCCATATTATAAATAAGGATCTTGAGATCACACAGAATCTAATGGCTTCTCTGAGCTCTTGCAACTAGTAAAATGACAGGGCCAGAATTCACGTCTCTGCCCTCATTCACTGCACTAGCTATTATAAAGCAGAGCTCTCTTCTTAGAAATCCCTAGACTCTGTACTCTGCACAGTTTTTTTGTTTTGTTTTGTTTTTTGTGTGTGTGTTTTGTTTTGTCTTGTTTTGTTTACGCTGAGTGCTTTCTTCCCCCTCAGGGAACCATTTTCTATTTTCACCCCAAATCAAAACGCAAATTTTTAAACCAAGCTATTGGTTCTCAAACCTCCCTGCACATTGGATTAAGTCTTTAAAAATACTGATATATTGTTCCTACCACCAGATTCAACTGGTCTAAGATATTGCCTGGATATTGAATTTTTTGAAGTCCCCTGAGTGATTTTAACATATTTTGAAGGTTGATAACCAAAGAACTAAGATATAAATGACCTCGTGGGTGGTGCTTAAAATAGGGATCGGAGATATAAATTAAGGGACTAAGTTTACATAATTTGGAGAACTATAGTGAAAAATAAAATAATACAAATTCAATTTTACAGGAAAATTATTTTGTAGTATTTCTATAAAGATTAGAAAGATAATTGATTAAAACATATTTTCTTATTATTGACAGGTTTAACAAAAGACATAAAATCTCCCCATATATTTTATATGTTCTATGATTAGATTTTCCACAAACTAGCTTCTGCCTTTACACATTTCAAACTTTGTATTTCCTCTACTATACACATTTTTGGGGGGCACTGAGAGCCATAGTATGAGTTCACATTTCAGTACAACCTCTAACCCTGTCAGGATGCTCTGGCAGATTTGTATGATGGGGAGTAGTAGTATTCCTGAAAGCTATTCATACCTGGCACAGCTAGTCATTATTTAGCTATACACCAAAGATACCATGAACTGTTCAAGTACATCCTGTACCCAAAGTACATTTATCCCCAACTCAACTTTCCCTTAACTATATCCCAATAAGCCTGTGGCTAATCCACAGGTCCTATGCTAGGGGAAGTGTAATGGAGGGGAAAATCATGTAGTGAAGAGACAATGGTCTCAAATGACTGTAGTTATTATACTACTTTTGAAAGTCTTACCAAAAATTCAGGACCCTTAAGGGACCTGTCCAAGTGAGGGATCCTGACGATTTAGCTTTATGATATTCATGGCCAATCCATCTCTAAATATTAGCCACTATTATTGTCAATAGCATCTCCATCATTTCAATAGAGGGTAATAATCTGGTTAGAACATGTAGATAAAGACTAATATTAGTAAATGCCATTCTAAACATTTCACAGATATTAATGCGTGTACGCCTCACAGGAACTTTGTGTAAGTAATATTATGATCACCAGCTCTCAGATGAAGAAGGTGAGACCCACAGAGGTCAACGACCTTAACTCACAAAGCAAGTAAACGGCAGATATGATGTGAACACAGGCAGCCCGACTTTAAACGGCATGTTAGGGATCTCTATAAAGTTCAGCCTCTTAGATTATCCTTGAAGCTGAAAATACATAGCCCTTTACCCTAGTTTGAGGAACCATCAAATATTTATTTCAAATAACTGAATAGGGACTGTGGTAGTTGATGAAAATTGTGGAAAACTGCTTGCTTGAAATGAAAGATAGGTGGGTCTATGGGGTCAGTATGGGAATCTGCCATATACCGTTGAGGCAGCTCACATAACACATAAAGGAAAACTTTAAGGTGCGCCTGACAAGAGAAAAGGGAAAAACTGACAGAAATGTCAAGTGAAAGGGAAACTGAGTCAATTTCCTACCTTGTGTCAAAGCAAAGCCCAAAGCAAAGAACATTTATAATGTGGTTTACAAAGATACACAAGACCAATTTACAAGACAATTTCCATATTTGCTATTAAGACAGATACATCATAATGTAAAGGCATTACAGGTCCAATCAAAGAGCTTACAAAGTATGGAATGCAGTGTTAATTGTGGTTCACCCAATCAGAAATCAAAAAGTGGAGTGTGTTGTGGATAATTGTATCCATTCAACGTAAAATGTGTAATAGTTATGTTAACTATGTGGTTTGAGAGGGGAACTGGGACTAAACTGAGGATCAATGTCCCTCTGAGAGAGAAATTTAACAGACTAATTCCCATTTATCCTAATTCAATTCAGAAGTCAGGAGACAAAAATCATATGCACCAAACCCTGACACACTGCCTATTCCTTGTCTCTGTCTCTGTCTGTCTCCCTCATAACTTATCAGAGCATTTAGCATTTATCATAATCATTTAAGTGCTTATTTATTTGCCTGTCTCCTCCAAAACATAGAGACCTCACTGCTGGCAGATCTTATCTTTTACTTCTGTGTTCTGGTCTTTTCACCTTGGAAGTGTTCCATAAACCATAGAATGATGAATGAACAAATCAGTGGGGGAGGGAAGAAATGCAATGTCTCACATCCTGCTTACTATGCGTCACAGGGTTTTAAATTCAGCACCACTGAACGTAACACTGAGCAATGGCCAGGAATGTGACTTCCAAAACTTTCCACAAATATTGTACATTTCCAACCACCCTTTGAACACTTGGAACACTTTTATTCTCTTATAATATTTATCATATCCATTCTCCAACAAATATATATATATTGAGTATGACTATGGGATAGACACTATTTCAGGCGATAGTGTAAAAGTGTTGGACAAAACGATTCTACTTTGTGTTCTATTTATAGAAGTATTGTTCCTGTCTAATTCTTCTATATTAAAAAATTCTTGTGGCCTACTCAACTCTGTATCACCTAATAATTCATCTAAAACATGTCCCCTTTTTAATTGCTAAGTGAATTTATACTGAATAAAAGCAAAACTATGTGTTCAAATCTTGCAAGCTAAATTCACACTGAATGGATATAGTTATGCCATCACTAGTTCCATGGGAAACTATTTATAAACCGCAGAATAGTCTTTCCTGAGGAATTTGTGTGTGTGCACTGCTGCTACTGAATCAGAACCTATGATTTAACAAAAGCTAGGATATAACAGAAGCACTCTTCTCAGATATCACCCCATCGATATACAAAAATGCTTGATCTGCAGATACTGAGGTAGCCAAGCACCAGATAATGTGGTATAATTTTTGAGCACCCCCTAGTGTAAACAGTAACTTCCTCACTAAGCCTGTGGAATCAGAATACATCATCTGTTATTACTGAGATCTGAAATTCCAATTTCTCCATCAATTTAAATAATTTATTTCTAGGCTTTAAAACGTGCACTTTCAAGCATTCAAGCTCTCAATCAATTTATGAGCACTGTCTCAGTGTTCCTGCCGTTCAAGCCCTGCCAAATGTTCTTTTGTTTGTTCTTTGAGAAATGAATGCTGTCTTCTCTAACGGGACCAGAAAGTTTTCCTGTGAAGTCAGTGTTCATTTTCATTGTTTTGATTTTACCTCCCCACTTCCCCCCAAATGCAAATATAGTTTTATAATTTTATTTATATCTAAGGTTTTGCTTGTTCCTTCTAGGAATAATACATGGAAAAAACAAGGTTAAAAAAGCTATATGTTTTACAATTAAGTAAATATTGCTAGGAATTTAGAAGACTAAGAAACATGAACTCTGAAACATTTTAATTCTTACCATCCCTCTTATTTTGAAAAACATATAGTACAATATGTAATTCTACTGAGAATATTCTTCTCTCCATGTGGTAAAACTCGACATTAATTAACTCCTTACATGTCTATAGATATAACTTTTAGTAACTTTCCTTTCCTATAGTGGAATTTAAGCAAATTGAGTCCAGTCTAAAGATGAGGTTCTACAATGCCTTATCTACTTCATATTGCTTATTAATTATTCTTTCTTGAAATACTCGCCAAATTACTGTTTTTTTTAAGAAAAATGGATATATTTTAACGTGTGACTTTGGGCAAGTTTGTAGGCTTTTCAAAGTCAAGCATTAACTAATCTGTCATCTTCTCATTTTACATTCCTACTCATATTCCTTCATGTGCATACAAATTCCACTAAGGTTAAGGTGTGTCAGTTCATATCTATTTATCTCCATTAATTTCACTATCTTTACCTAATGAAAGGATTAACTTTATGGTTTTGATATTGTTAAAATCATAATTAATTTATGCCATGGATAACTTTATGGAAATCAGAAATATGTCTGCTTTACTCATTGCTTGAAAAAGACAACCTTTATTCAGCAGTAGCAAAGGTGGAATTTATTTCTTCTTTATAAGTAAAGATATGAAGCCCACTTTTCATATTTCAATACCTGAATCAAAAATGCTAATGAATTCCTTAAGATGATTCTACAAGTAAGAAAACTTCTAGAATCTAACAGGATATTTAACATTGCGTGAAAAGAAAGAGAAGGTCAAAAAACAGCCCAAATTCTAGCGACATCCTAAAATGATACCTTGGAGAAATCACTTGTACTTTAATAATTTATGAAGGTCTAAATCCATAGTAAGCAAATGTTAATAACAAACTCCCATGCTGTGCTCAAGAATAGCTCAAAAAGCATTTTATACAACATATTGCTGTAAGTCAGACTGAAATCTAGAGTTAACATGTGCTTTGTTTTCAAACTAGAAGATACAAAAACATAAACGCAAAATTAAAATATTGTTTTACTGGCTGCCTCAGTTAGCAAATTGTTTTGCTCCAAGGGAGAAAATAAAATGTGTGGGTTTTGTGTGTGCTTTCTTTTAAACCTCTTCTTAACATTCTAAGCTACTTTAGTATCATTACAACTTTAATATTACTACTAAAGTAATGTTTAACTAATACTACTAAAGTATTATTACTTTAGATTTAGCTTTGGGAGTGACCAACTAAGTACATGATCATTAAAACCTTCAAAGTAAATGCAAACCCTTAGACAAACTGAAAAAAGCATAGTGAGAAAAGAGGTGAAAGGAGAAATCTGGGGAAAACTATTTTTAGGGGTCAAACAAAACAACAAACAGAAAAGGAGACAAAGCTAATGAGCCAGTAGAGAGGGCCAGCAAGTTTGAAGATACAGAGAAAAAAAGGAATCGATTGATTCAGGAGTATTTTGGAGATGGAGAGGAAAGGGATTTAGTCATGGGAGCCAGAGGATAAAGTATAGAAATTAACCTTGACTAGAAGGAGAAATACCTCATCTGCATGGAAAACTTTTAAGTATGGATGGATTTGGATGTGGATGTTGCCTTGCAGGAATGGCAGTAGAAGAATTCAGAAAAAAAAAGTCACACACATTGTCATGTTGGTGATAGTTAAATCGTTATCTATTTTAAAATATCTATAGTAAGAAATAAAATGGGAGTTTTCTAGGAGCATGTGGATGAATATGAGTGTGGAAGACTGTAGCCATAAATAGACTTCACTTTTCAAGATATTTGGGATGGAGAAACAGATTGATGTTTTTTTTACTGATTAAGAAGTTCAAAGACTTTTCTTTGTTGTTTGTCATCATCATTGTTGTTCTGCTGTTGGGGCATTTCAGAGGGAACAGTTAAAGCATGAAAAGATGAAGAATGCAATAAAAATATTAGTGGTGCAATTTTAGATACATGGGATTTTTAAATAGGTTAGCTTGCTTTTCTCATGTGTCAATCCTTGTGCTTGACCCTCCTCCATTCAACCACAAGTATCTTGGAGAGAATTAAAATTGAAAACGAAAGGAAAAAGTTAATGAACAGCTTTGCCTTTCAAATTGTCTTGTGAAGCTCATTTCATTGAGGGACAAGTAACAGCAAAAAAACTTTTATTTTGCAACAGCAGAGATCATCAAGAAGGAGAAACAGGATGAGGATCGAGGATCAAAAATCAAAGCCCTGAAGGAACATAGCATTAACTTGATTCACAAACATAGTTTTAAGAGGTAGATGAAGAGCAATATTTTATAGTTATTCTTTGATAGTGTTAGTTCTGACTGAAAGGCCAGGAAAACCGTAAGGCAGAAAAGGGAGAGTCTCCCCAACCAAAGTGGACCATTCTTGTTAGGGAATCCCCACTCCTTCCAAGAGCAAGTACTATCTATACCAGCCCCGGTAAGAGGGAGACATTGCCTTGCTGAGGAGCTATGTAAGCAGTCCTTCATACTGCAGGTAGTAATGGTAAGATAGCCTTTATAGATACCAGCATGATGCTGGCCAATCTTCAGCAGGGTAAATTCCCACCACAACTATTCCCATTAGACAAGCTGTTCTTCAATGTCCTACAACACTGACATGCTCTCCAAATAGGATAAGGTCCTGGATAACCAGAGAGGCACTGGAAAGTAGAGGGAAGGACAAAGCTCCATACAGCCCTGGGTTTGGAGGGGGATAAGCAGAGCCAGCTCCAGAGTCCCCACACTCCCCAACAGGGGCAGCGTTGAAATCTATTCCAGTTACACTTTTTAAAAAGAGGACAATTGATGTAAAAAGATCTTAGGAGGGACAATCTAATCAAGAGCAAAGGTATATGTCAAGTCACATATAAGGAAGCAGGAACATGCTTCTTCTGAGGTGGGAAGGAATCAAGGGGAATTAAAATACAGAGGAGCAAATAAGGAAAGTGAGGGAACTAACAATATATTCACATAAATATAGGAGACTAGATAATTTATGAGAAGATGGTGCTGGGAGGATGGCTGGTCTGTGTTTTGGGGTTTGAGAAATTTAGGGAATCTTGGATAATGTGACATGCTTTAAATAAGACATATTACAAAGGTCCAGCTGAAATTAGGTAGCATAAATTTGTAGTTTAAAAATCATTAATTACCAAATTATAGCAACATTCACCATGGTTCAATTTATTTTGGTTTAATTTATTTCCCTAGTAACAGATGTCCATGTTATATGCTAGTTGCCAAACCACATGATTCTGTTTTGATAATAACTCTAGTGCTTATTTAAAAATATTATTTGTGTTATTAGATATAAACTGAATATTTAAATGTCACCAAGTAAAAAATTTTTTGAAAACTAAGGCTACAGAATTCCAGTGAAATTACTCACACTTCTCCCATCTGTTATGCAAAAAAAGTCCAGGCTTAAAAAATGTTAGTATATATAAATACTTGACTTCCAGCATTTGCCTATATACTGTGATTTACTAAATTGTTACTTTAAAAGAACAGAAATAATAAAATGAAAAGGGAACCAGCAGTAATAGACAAGTTTTATTAGCCCAGAGAGGCATTATACAGAAATGTCAAAATGACCACCTACTGAAAATGGCTGGAACCCTCACTTATTTCTAAATGTCACCAACTGCTCAAAATAAACACTATGGATGATGTACTAGCAGCCTTATATGATGTTCTTTTAATGTTATCCATACTTTATTCACTCTTTTTCCCTCCAAACTGCAAGTGACACTGCATTTTATTTTGCTTTTTCCCTAGCAGCATGCCATAAAACTCTTGCTTTCCTCTCCTAGATGAACTTCTTCTGGAACAGCCTCCTTCAATAAACCCATCCAATCCTTCAAGGCCCACTCCAGCTCAACATGAAAAGGGCACAACTTTTAAAGTCAGAAAACTTGAGTTCAGAATTCACCCTTTGCTAGTTATATGGCCCTTGAGCAAGTCTCACTCTGGACTACAGGTACCTCCTCTGTAAAATGAAAGGATTCTCAGTCTCATCCTTCAACCTTTAACAGTCTGTGATTCAAATACATAACCCATTAATACTAAGAAGCTCAGAGAAGCAGCAATATACAACCAAATTAGGATCAAAAAGCATGCCAAAACTGTCATAGAAGGGAAACCTGGGCTTCTACACCAATATTTTTCTGCCAAATTCCCCAGATTTCCCATTTTGGGTTTAAACTTTCATATGAGTGAAACTATCATTGATAATGTCAGGAAAAAAAAGATTAATTTGTGTATATATATTGTGTGTGTATATATGTGTATGTATATATTACATATATATGTGTGTGTGTGTATATATCTATATATATTCTAGAAACCATCTTACAATTCACTGAATTCAAAAGGCATTCACAAAGTACTGGTTGGCAATGTTTAGATTTGCTTACTTGATAAACCATATCCAACCATATGATTGCTAGGAAAGCAGTCATATAAAAACATCGGATATGTTATTTGTATAAAAAAATATGCTTTGAATCATAAGAACAAACTAGTGCCAAGAACTTGTTACGATTCCTAAATATTTAAAATTATTTTGATGTAAGTGTATGCCATTTAGGAAATTACAATAACGGTGCATTTACATTAATTTTTTTTAAATCTCTGAAATAAAACTAAGCTATTTTGTTTAGTATCAAGAAGGAATGTTTAGAGTATTTTTCCAAAATAACTAAGTTCAATGAATTTGCCATTTAGTGTCTGCAAAAAGTACCATTTATATGCTCATATATGTATACACAGGTAGGTAAAATAAGTGATAACACCATAACATTTTCATCAAACTCCCATAACTTCTTAATGTTTCATCAATTATTTCCAGGTACTGAGAATGCACTTTAGAGCAAAAATCAAGAGTCACAGCAAAAATTTTTAAATGTACTTTTGAAGCTTATAAATGCATAAAAGCTATAGGCAAGGCCAAAGGCTAATTTATGAAGATCACCAAAATAAAATTAAGCAGGAGAAGTCATACCAATTCTAAGCATCGTTTTGCACTGATAGGATATTGGCTTAACTACTGTCTCAAAATTACAGAAACTCGTTAAATCATCTCTTACTGTATTGCCTTCATGTGTGTCAATGTTTTGCAGGGTCCTATATATAAAGACAACTTCGCACATTAATCCTCCAAGCCTTTGTGGCTTCAATAAAAAATTATTCAAAATTGAGTTATGGACTAGATTTTTTAAAATCACATTAATACGGAATATCTCAATGAAGAGCCATTTACACGAGAGTATAAATTTTTACCTTTATCATTATTTTAGAGTATACAAATGCCATCTCAAAAACAAGGTTCATATGACATGTGAATTGCACATTCATCTTTTTAAATTATTAATATGAGAAGGAGGAATGTTGTTACCTCTCAGTGCAGGCGGCTGCAGTGGCAAGTCCAGCAGCTTATGACTTAGAATCCCGTAATAGCTAATTTACGGTATTCTTCTATTTCAAAGCGCTTATGTCTTAGATGGGTTCATACCTCTAAACACAAATTCTTATCTTTCCAGCTCACTTAACTCTAATCATTAGTCCCACTCCAATAACTCTTCAACCCACTGGGACCACTAATTTATTAATCTATCACTTTTTCATTGGCAACCAGCCCCTCATTTTTTTAAATACCCAGTTTAGATTCCTGGTCCACAATGCTCATCTAGTCTTTGAACAAAACCTGAGCTCCTGTACTTATGCCCTCACCTGTACTTACTTGAAGAAAAAGAAAAAAACCAACCCTCAATCCTAATTAAATCCAGCTTTCTTATCATACCATGCCTGTACCCACGCTGCTCAATATGACTGTAGAAAGCACACATAATCACGTGGGCTAGTCTCACATTACATTCGGGACCATTTATCTCACTCTGGACCTCAGTAGTGCTCTGGAATTCTAATATACATCCCCAGTGAGTTTACTCTCCCAATTACGAAGATTATCTCATACCACTTTGCGTCTCCTCAAATCTTCAGCACCCACTTCTCCTCCCTACTCTCAGGTGAAAACCACATTCTTAGTTCACTGAACAAACTGAAGCAACCAAAACAGACCATCTCCTCCTCCCATGCCTATGTCTCTATTGATGAATCCTGAAGATCCTTTTTGTTACACTGGATGACAAATCTCTACATCTATCTAAGGTCAACCCATTCACTTATATGCATTTCAAACTTGTCTCCATCTCAAAGACTTTGTTCCTTTAGTTATCACGTCTCTCTCAAACATAAATTTTATTTTTTCTCAGTTTATTGGATGGTTTCTATTTACACAGCAATGTTCTATAATAACTTTCACTAAAGAAAAAAGAAAACTATACCTATGTGCCATTTAGTCACTGCTTAAATTCTCCGCTTGCATCTTGGCAAACTTTCTCAAAGGGTTTATTTATATTTGCTGCCTCCTTTTGATCTCTTAGGGCTTTGATCACAACCATCCCATTGAAATTGTTTCATTCAAGGATAATGACAGTCTCCAAGTTGGTAAATTCCATGGTTATATGGTCTATATGTAGTTTTAATTTTACTCAACGTTTCAGCAGCTTTTGACTAGATCTTTCCTCCTTCTTGAAACATTTTCTTGTCTTCAATTACAAGACACTACATAATCCTGGTTTTTATTTTACTGTTTCTGTTCAGACTCATTCTCTGTATATTCTTCCTCTTCCTGACTATTAAGTACTGGAATGACCTAGAACTCAATCTTTGCCTCTGCTTTCTCTATCCACCCTCACTTCTTAGGTAATGTCATCCAGTCTTAGGGCTTTGGAAACCATCTATATAATTTGATAACTCCTAAATTTATAACCTCATCTTAGAATGCCCCCACTATCTCTTGACTGTTCATCTAACTGCCAAATCTCTCTCCTCACTTGGATCTTTAATAGACATCTCACACTTAACGTTTCTAAAATAGATATTTGATTATTTCTATCCCTTCAAACCTGGCACCACAAGTTGCTCTGGCCAAAAACTCTGGAGTATTTTTTTTTTTACATCCAAAATTCAAATCCTAAATCATGAACAATTACAGTGTGCTCAGTCTTTAGAATATACCTGAATCTGACTACTTTTTTTTTTTTTGACCTCCACTGCTAGCACCTTATTCTAAGATATTACCTTCCACAGTAGCTGGAGGGATATCAATCTTTTAAAAATCTGATTATAACACTTCTTATGTCAAAAACTCCCAAAGGCTTCCCATCTGGTTCACCTTGGGGACCTTACATTATGGTCTGGTATATTCTCTATGACCTCTCTTTTACCTGTCCCTTTAACCTTATCTCCTAATGCCCCTCCCCTATTTTCTGAACTCAACATATTTACACTTATTTCCTCTTCCTTAATTCCTTTCTTCCTTATATTGAGAAGACTTGTTCATTCACTTTATTAAGGTCTTTTGTCAAATTTACCTCCCCAGAGAATCCTTTCATGAACATCCTTTCTAAAATAACCTTCCCCTTTTATTCTCCACCTTTAATCTGCTTTATTTTTCTTCATAACACTTATCTCCAAGAAATATTATAATAGTATACATATTTACATATATGCTTATTTATTGACTAACTCCTCCAATGGACTACAGACTCATAAGGACTTACTCTCTGTCTTGCTAATTCCCTTATCCCTAACACAGTACTTGGCACACAGTGAGAGCAAAATAATTATGTATTGAATGAACAAATGATGATAAAACAAATGAATTTAGATAAATCCATTACAAAATTCAACAATTCAAACTTATTCTATTTAAGATTCTATTACCTATTCTCATGTGTCATAAGTAGTGCATCCTTCGTGGCTTAAGTAAAATGTTCTTTAGTATTTTTATCATTAACTATGAATTTCAAATATAGGAGTTGTCTAGAGTTTCTTTAGTCTCACTACTTTAGCGTGATATTCAAAGATGAACCCCATTCAAATATAACGACCTTCACCCTAGGGTCTCACCTGCCCTTGTTCTAGAATAGCATTTCATTGTAGTTTTGAGTCAAAGTACCTGACCTCCAATACAGACTTAACTCATTATTAGTTGTGTGACCTTAAACAAATGATTTAACCTCTTTGTGTCTGTTTCTTCATCTGTACAATGGAGAAAATTCCCATAATACAAAGGATTAAGAGATATAATGCATATAAGGTACCTACATATAGTACCTGGTCCCCAACTGGCACTCAAATAATGTCAGGTATTATTACACATATATTTCAGAAGGTCCTGACTGCCTTGTCCCTGACTTAAGGTAAAATATTTCTGGGGACACTGGCTTCCTCCTCACTATAAATTATTTTCTGAACATGTGTGGTAGACAAGGATAGAAAAAAAAATCAGGAGTTCTAGGATTAAAACTTGCCAGTGTTACTTGGTTATGATATTAGGTTCTGAATATCTGATCCTCAGATTCTGAATTCTGCTTACCTTTCTACCTCAGAGATCTGCCAACTTCTCTTTATTCAGGAGCCCTCCGGGGACTTGCCTACTTTCCTTTATCTACCAAATACTTACTTGATAGTCAAACACCACTGCCTGCCGTTTGCCAGATCTTTGTACATCTTAAATCTAGCACCTTTATCTCTCTGCTACAAACTTTGTAAATCATTATTTCTGGTTCTGTTTCTGACTACGTTTCATTACAAGTTTGTGTATTTATTCTGATAGGTCAATATGACATACTTCTTAGCATAATTTTATATTATGCTCTTTGGAAAATTTAGTCAGAGATAGAAAAATAACTAAATTCAAACTAATGTCAGCATCTATGTTAATGTTTCTTCATCTATTTTATTTTTATTTTTCAGACGATTCTTTTCTCCTTTACATAAATTTTATCCCTCTACATATCTCTGAAACGAATGCTCTTTATTGAATACAGTAAATAATTTACATGATTAAACATCAAGAGGATTTTTCTATTAAAATGGATTTCATTTGTTTTTTGCAAAATATTTTATGAGAGGGCAGTTATTCTCAAGCAACTAGCTAGTTCCTCCTAAAATCTAGTATGTGCTATTATGTTGTGTTACACTCCTTGATTTAAACTCTAAACTAGAAGTGAAACAAATAAAAGTTATAGGTTATTTACTAAATTAAAAATGCAGTCTTCCAAAATATATTTCTATTGCCACTCTTAAAGTTCAACAACACTGTCTTATTGGATAGATTTGAAACATTCAGTCAGAACAAGGTCATAAAGGGGCATTTTTTTCATGTTTAAGTGAGCATATTACTTGAAAGTTTGAAAAAAAAAAAGACTTTAGCATAACTATTTCAATGTATACACTACCCGCTGATGCTTGTCTCTAAATTTTAAAACTGTTTATATATTTATAAATTTGAAGGTCAAAAAAGTAATGTAAGCTTTAAGAGTGAAAAGCAAGAATAAAATTCACTTTATATTTTACACTAAGATTTAATACTTTCATAGTGCTAAATTACAGTGTGAAAATGCAGGCATTTGGTACTTTAACTGGATTAGCAAACAACACACAAGTAGACAGCAGAAATGAAACTGAATGCATATCAAATACAATACCCAAGCAAATAAATAAGAAGAACAGTGTGTTGTAAATCTCCCCAAATGAAACTGATGTATGGAAGGTCATGCTGATTTACATGCTAAATAAATATAAATCAATAGTGTGATTCAGCTTTTAAAGCTAATGAGTTACGGAGGTGCTTTTACGGTATTTAGAATAGCAGTGCAGATGTAAAGTGAAGCTTTCTAAATTACCTAAGCAAAGAAAAACATACAAGGGTTAGTAAGGAGTCAGAGGAAAGACCTAGAATAAGAGTTTAAGACATTAAAAAGACTTCATAATACATCAGAGAATCATGAAAAATTGTTCCTAAAGTAGATTGCAGAATGAACAAAATATAAGATAAAGGAATAGCACAAGATGGTCATATAGTGAAATATTTTGACAATGAGGATAGTTAAACACAAGACTAACTTTAAGTTGTGGAATCATTTGCTTAGAGAGATTTTAGCATGGACTAGGTCTTCACAGATGACATAGCTGGAACACAGTTCTTTCAAAAATGCTAAGTTGTTCACCAGACTGCTTAGAATATGTTTGCAATTCCAAAAAATAAAACTTGGAATTTAGCGTCAGTGAACCTGATTCTGAATTCCAGCTGAACCAGTGTTTCTTCTCACTCATCATGGCAGAAGTATAAAGAAGTAAAGTTGTTTGTTAGTGAGAAGAAAGAACACAGACATGCACAGTTATGTCAAGGAGAGAGACAGACATACACATCCAGGAAGCCACAGCCATTACCATTCATTAAAAAATAAATACATATATAAACACATATAAGGTAAACATTTAAAAAAATAAGCTCCCAGCCTTTGTGATATGCATATTGATAGGAGGGACACAAAGTCTTTTTTATAAATTACAAATAATGTCTCATTATTTTATTAATGTGTATTTATTAAATACATAAGAATAATACAAAATTTAAACATGATTATTAATAATGGACCAAATTCAAAAGCAGATATCCCAGTCCAGAAAATCATAGTTGTGAGATTCAGAAGAGGAAAAAGTAGAATTCAGAAGAATAATCTCAATCATACCAGAATTGGGACCAGTCCCTTGGTTCTGAGGTTAATAATTATAAGTACTTTCCAGGTGAGAGGAAACTAGAAGTTGGTTTCAAAATCCCAATCTATAGACGCCTAGTTATTCATCGTGATACCTGAGTAGAAAATATGCTTATTTCTTATTCCTTAATGGGTTCAGTCATTGCCAACAAATCTTTTTGTCATCTTCAATAAATCCTAAATCTAAGAAGAAAAAAAATACTCTCCAGGTATTGCTATACAAATCTCCATGAGTTCGATTAGCTGTTCCCAAATATTTTAACCTGAAGTAAAATATAATAACAAAAGGTAAATACTTTTTTTTTTTTTTTTTCTTTTGCGGTACGCGGGCCTCTCACTGTTGTGGCCTCTCCCGTTGCGGAGCACAGGCTCCGGACGCGCAGGCCCAGCGGCCATGGCTCACGGGCCGAGGCGCTCCGCGGCATGTGGGATCTTCCCGGACCGGGGCACGAACCCGTGTCCCCTGCATCGGCAGGCGGACTCTCAACCACTGCGCCACCAGGGAAGCCCAGGTAAATACTCTTTAAGAAGACCGTCTTAAGCAGGCTTAACTCTGTTTGGATAATGCACAAATGACAAAATTAAGATGAGTAGTTCTCGTATTTGGTAAGTATCTGAAGAATTTAGAAAGAACTATAAAGCTTTATTTAAAATACCAAGTTTCAATATTTAGTACTAGAAATTTTAAGATTAAAAATATGGGATGGCACTCTAATGTTTACTGTATGGCTCCCAATTGTCTGCGATACACAATTAAGATACACAAATACAAGTAAATATGTATTTTAAATTAAAGCCATGAAGGAGAATTACTCAAAGATTGAAACATTTATTTACTAATATCTTCTACAAATATCATGTTGAACTATATGAAACTGTCATTTTTGTAGTGCAGAAGTAGTTGAATATTGGTGATTTCATATTGTTAAATTCAACATTTATTCAATCACATTTGTGTGTGAGGATCAGTTACAGGCACTGAGGGTACAATGTGAGCAAAATTAGAGTCTGATGTGTAAATAAATTAATCCTCTTCAGTTTTCATGGCCTTTTAGTATGTCTATATCTCCCATGGATGACTGTTTTCAGCCCATCCATCCATTGGTTCATCCATGCATTCATTCTACAGATGTTGATTTGGCACTTGATACATGCCAGATATTTGTCTAGGTATTAAGCACACATTCATTATCAAAAAACAACAACAACAACAAAAAAAAAACCCCACACATAATCTCTGCCCTAATGAAACTTAAATCTCAGGAAAACAGACATCAAAATAAACAACCCTCACCACATTATGAATAAAAACATTGTGATAAGTATATTAAAAAAATGTATAAGTGGCTTTATGAAAGAGTAACCAGGAAAATCTTGCCTGATTTTTGAGGTTTCACATTTTGTAATCAGTAGTCCACATTCTTTGAGGCATCTCAAAACTGCAAGGGGGGAACCTGTCATAATGCTTAATAGCCAATGTAACTTGGGCTAAGTGCTTTACAGATGTTTTCTCATTTAATTGTCACAGCAAAGCAGACACAATCCTAGTCCCCATTTTACTGATCAAGAACCGAATCTTAACGGGTTAAGTAATTTGCCTAAGAACACAAAGCTAATGAATGATCTCAGAATTTGGACTCTAGCAGGCTTTCTCTCCACTATCTCTGTTTTCAGCCTTTGCTTATGTTGCCTCCTATAGCTCAACTCTGATTTATCCTGTCTGGCCTGGAACTCCAGGCCTAATATAACAGCGCCAGGACACAACTTTTCTAGAAAATATCCCTAGGATTTTTCAACTAAGCTCTTCTCTTTGTGTGCTGAGATGTAATTGGGAAACGCAGGGCAGGAGAAGGGTGACAGTTGATGGCATGGTCAGTCAGCCGAGAAACGACTGAAGCTAAGGTGTCTCAAGCAGTCATCATCTCTCTTCACATAATCCTATGAAATGTGATCTGAAGTTCCCTTTTAGTTTAGGACTGATACCTGATATTCAACAGTTATAAACTGAAGCAACCTTTACTCAAATCCAAAAATGCATACTCCAAAGATGCTAAAGTTTACAAACAACTGTAACATAAAATCCTCAGAGTCTCACAATGCCTCTTTGTGTAGAGTTGAAATGGAAAAAAAAAAAAAAAAAAAAAGAACATAAGCTTCAAATTTTAGCAGACAAGGTTAAAATTTAAGAACTAGGTGAAATACATAATGTTAAATACTTAAGCAAATTTAACATAATTTGGACAAGTGAAAGACATCTCAGAATACTTGACAGGAAGTTTTCTATTAAATTTCATGGCAAATGACCCTTATTTACCTCTTTTCATCACTCCTGATAAAGAAGTGATACTGTGAACACTACCATTTAAGGCACTTACTCTGAAACATAACATTAAAAATAACGTAGTTATGATTACAGTCAGTAAACGTCAACTGTAGAAGACAAAATTTCCTGTACCACCAAATTCCCTCTCTTTGATTATCCACCTCTCCCATGTGGCTAAGAATAGGGATTTAATCTTTACCATTTTCCCCTAGGCCTCATTTGTAGGAAGCATTTCCACTATGTCCAGAAACTATAAATACATATTTTTTATGGATGTCTTCATCTGTATGAAGCTGCCAAGTTTACTTTGAAATCTACCACACTCAACATAGTAAGATGAAACATTATTTATAGCACTGTAAAAGTTGTTACTAATGTGTGGTATATGAGTTTATATATGACACAGGTTTCTTTGGTTGCAAGCAACAGAAACCAACGTGGACATTCTAATGAAAAAAGGAATGTGTTGGAAGAAGATACAAGAGCTCACAAGATCTGGGGAAGGTAAACAACCAGATTTAAAACTGACAAGAAACAGCCAACTACAAATCCTACCAGACCTTCCAAGTCACCACTGCTGCTACTAGGATCAAATGCCAATCATTTGTTCTGTTTTGAATTACTCTGCTCAAGTTTCAAATCCACCCCACCCCCCAAAAGAGAGAGAGAATCTGGCTGAATAAGCTTAGATTACAGACCTCTATCTTTTTCCTAGAGAAAGGAGAATTCTAGTTAAGTCCTAGTAAAAAAGCCCCCAAAGACCCCTTCTGTTTCTGGAGTAGGAAAACTTGATTTATTGCATTAAAAAAAAACTATGTACTGATGGTGGATCTTTCTCCAAAAGGAAATCGGAATACAGTTAAAATGACAAATCACTGTTGATTGGCAGAAGACAAGAAAACTAAATAAAACAATTTTTCCCCTAAACTGTAGAATATATGCATCTCCTTTGACCCAACAATAGCATTCCTAGACATTCACCAAAAAAGAAATGCATACATATGTTCACAAAAAGTATGTACAAGAAAATTCAGAGCAATATTCTTGGTAGTGGGCAAAAAACTGAAAAGTACTCAAATGTCCATTAACAGTAAAAAGGGTAAACACTACATGCATAACAAGGTGAATCTCACAAGTATTCTGTCGAGGGAAGAAGCCAGTACTAAACAGAACCTGGTGCGTTATCTGATGCATTCTTCTGTTATCAAATTAAAAACAGGCAAAACTAACCTGAGATGTTAGAAGTCAACATATGAGTTACTTTCAGGGAAGGTAGGAACTAGAGGGGACAGGAGGGAGTTTCTAGGACGCTACTGATGGCCTGTTTCTTGATCCAGATGCTTCTAAATGCTGTATTCAGTTAGTAAAATTCTATCCACCTGTGTATCTTTGTGATTGGAGTACTTTTCGTTGTGAGTGTGTGTATCACTGTATATCTACATAAAATTACATAAAGGAACTAATGGTGACATAAATTACAGAACAAAAATAGAAAAGATTAAAGGAATCCATATAGCCATCCTAATGCAGACATGACCAAAAAACAAAATGGAAGCAGCACAGTATGTTCATTCGTTTTCATGTAATATTTATTGTGAATCACACACATGGCATTATGCCTTTTCAGGAAAAAAGGCAGACTTGAAGTGATTTGCCTAAGATGGCATTACTAATAGTGGCAGGCACATGGAACAGGCTTCCTGACTGCCTGATGACAGTTTTCTTTTGTTCATATCACACCTCTCCTATTAAGCAGTTCCCAAAGTTTATACAGTTTCCACTTACAGAAAGCAGGACAAATGAGGTCCTACAATACCAAGTGTAATGACATACAGCCGAATGGATGTCCCTGCTTACAGCACACCTAGAAGGAGAAGCCACATGCCTGTGAGGAGCAGCTGCTTATGTACACCTAACAAAGAGGAGTTGCCATTCAAGTCCACACTGATCATTGATTATATCATTGCACTTAGGGGGCCTGTCAGGGTGATGCCAACTCTTAGGTAGAAGCAAGGGTCATTTTCTAAAATCAAAGCCTTAAGTGAAAGCCACAGGTAGGTAAACATTACCTCGGAAAAAAATTCTTATCACCCACAACTTAACAATATACATATTCTCTGTGTGTGCTCTTACAGAATAATTCTTGATAAAGAATTAATGTCTAAACTAGCATAAGAGGAAAATCTAGGTATAGCAGCCAGAAATTCAAATAGTTTTGACAATTATATATTGATCATATTCCTAGTAGCAAATGAATGAGGGGCAAATTGAGAACTATGATATATCCCTGCTTGTTTCATTTTATTTTCAATATTAAACCTCTAAAATGTAATCAATTTGTTTGTTATGATTTTATAAACTAGTGTGTTCACACATTCGAGGGTGAAATAGGTTGTTAAGACAGTGAAATGAAATGAATTCATGACAGAGGTCTTATGATGATGTCATCATAGTATTGAGCTTTAAAAATACCTTGAGCAGAATATGCTGTATCCTCTGCCTATAGTTCACATATTTCCTAGACTTCTCATCAGACGACTGAAATGTCTCTAGGAAATGCAAACTGTAAGCCTGAAACCACAGTTGCCATTATAAATAAAACAGATTTTTCCACAACCAAACACTCCCAATACATAAATCAGAGAGCTTCGTAATCCAGACCCACTGGGAAGATATGTAATATATAGAATATGTGCTGGATTACATTAAAAAATCTAAGTCAAAGATCTAAAAATCTTCTGAATTCTGAAACCCATCTGAGCCCAAAGATTTCAGATAAGGAATGATAGACCCTTATAATTTAGTAAATTATACAACTGCAGATTTAAAAGAGTATAATATTAGATTGATGAAATTATTCTTTGTGTAGATCAAAATAATCCAATATCAACACTTTTACATGGTTCAACCTAGTTGTTCTTCATTCCTCATACTTTCAATTATTGGTGTAACAAGATATTAGAATGTACTTGGTTCTCAGTTTCAGCTGAGGCTCCAATAATGAGTATGGGTCAGACTCACCTTACCGCCCACCCAAAGGGATTTTAAAATAGGAATGCAAGAGAACCTATTCTGTGGTCCTTCGGACCCCTGACCCAGATCAAAGATATTTATTAAAGAGGAGAGAAGGGAAGGCTGCTTAAAAGTCATGAAATCCTACTTCTAACTCCTAGCACTAGTAAGAGGAGATAGGGCTTCAAGTTTCCTCCACAGAAAAGGGGGACCAGAAACAAACCTGGGAGGAACCCAGAAGCATACCCCATTGTGCAAGCCATGGTGCAGGACAGCGCTTATTACCAGATCACACCAAATGAAAGTCGTTCTTGTCCTAGTCCCTGAACAAATCTTCCTTCCCCGTATTGAGGTCAAAACAGCAATTGTTAGAAGGAGAAACCTGTCTCACTGATCATCCCTGCTCCCTTTTTCCTGATAATTTCCAGTCTGAAACAGTCCTTTGCAACAGGGAAGGGGGGTTGGAGAAAAGATTTAATACATGCAAATTCAGTGTTTAATTACAGGTATTGAACATTCTAACTTGGGTTGAGATTATATGCAGTTTAGAGGGACTAAGGTCTATGCAGAAAACACATGAGGCGTGTTTCTTAAGCATACTTGTTTATATTTATTAAGCAAGATATAAAATGAATAATAATAACTCTATCATGGACTAATCACATGAATATGTAGATAAATTTTGATTTTTCCTATATAACTTTTTCCTGTGCAAAAAGAACTAGAAGGACACACAGTACAATTTCTGTGAATGCAAAAGAAACTCCCAGAAATGCTACATTAAGATTATTTTTTAATTATAGTATGGAGGTTTCTTAAAAAACTAATAATAGAACTATCATATGACCCAACAATCCCACTCCTGGGCATATACCCAGAGAAAACCATAATTCAAAAAGATATATGCACCCCAATGTTCATTGCAACACTATTTACAATAGCCAGGACATGGAAGCAACCTAAATGTCCATGAACAGAGGAATGGATAAAGGAGATATGGTACATATATACAATGGAATATTATTCAGCCATTAAAAAGGAATGAGGTTGGGTCATTTGCAAAGATGTAGATGGACCTAGAGGTGTCATACAGAGTGAAGTAAGTCAGAAAGAGAAAAACAAATACTGTATATTAACTCATATATGTGGAATCTAGGAAAATGGTATAGATGAATTGATTTGCAACACAGAAATAGAGACACAGACGTAGAGAACAAACGTATGGATACCAAGTGGGGGAGGGATGGATTGGAAGATTAGGATTGACATATATACACTACTATGTATAAAATAGATAACTAATGAAAACAGACTGTATAGCACAGGGAACTCTACTCAGTGCTTTGTGGTGTCCTAAATGGGAAGGAAATCCAAAGAAGAGGGGATAAATGTATAAGTGTGGCTGATTCACTTTGCTGTACAGCAGAAACTAACACGACATTGTAAAGCAACTATACTCCAATAAAAAATAAATTATTTTTAATTATAATTATTAAGAGTAGAAATACATGCAATTGGTAATTGCATGCAATTAGTAAATATCAACTTTAATTCCATAAACTATCTTCAATATGAAATGATCATAAAATATTGGTCATGAGTCAAATGTTTTAAATGTATCTAAAGATTTAGTAAGGCTTTGCATCAGAAAATAAACACAAGGTAATTCAGACTGGAAACTTCATTTCCTGTTAAGGTTTAAACTCCTATGAGAAACATAACCACATATTTCAAGGCCACAGCTTGAGGATTTTTATCTTATATTTATCTGCACTCAGAGCTACTGTGTTTATGTATATAATCTTCTCAACCAATGCCTCACATTCATTAATTCATTCTACACATATTCTGAATACCTACTTACATTTCAGATGTTCTAGCCACTGGGTAGATAAATAATAGTGAACTAGACATGAATGCGTAGACTGCTCTCAGGAAGCATTGCACAATTAATAACAAGTATGTCACAAAATGGCAGAAAGCATAAGAATACTTCAAGGAGTGATGCATAGTTCTATCGGGGAGCAAGGGAGGGTAAAATGTCGCTCATTATTTTTGCGCACAATCAGAAATGTGGTCACTGCAATAGACTCACTATGCTCTTAAAATGACAATCAAAACATAATAATTGTGGTACTGATTAAAAAAATAATGTATATATGGGACTAAATGAATGATTTCAAGTCTTTTTTTGGCATTATTTTCAAACAATATTTTCAAAGGTGGCTCTGGTATATTTTAATTCAAAAGTTCAAAAGAAATACAGTTGACCCTGCAACAACATGGGTTGTATAAATACTCGAGTCTACTTAGAAGTGAATCGTTTTCAATAGTAAATACTACACTACCACACAATCCACAGTTGTTTGAATCCATGGATGTGCAACCACGGATATGGAAAGAAATGTGTATAAGGAGGGCCAACTATAGGTCATACTTGGATTTTCAACTGCAGGGAGCATCAGAGTCTCTGACACCTACTTTGTTCAAGGGTCAACTGTATTTTATTTTTCATTCTGTATGATGTCACAGAAATTTTACTTGGAGAAATGTATGCCTTTATCTCATAATAGTTCACTCAGACTATTATACTCATTGCTGATTCAACTTTTCGGCATGCTTCTGTATTATTTTTGTTTTATTTTCTCTTAAATTGCCTAAACATATGACTATGATCAGCACAGTTTTTCTGTCCATCTCAGTGACAGAATCAGAAGATAAATAAAGAAGTGAATGACCAAACATGCATCCACTGAAAGTACCTCAAAGGAGGCATATTTTAAAAGGTACCCCAAGGCACACGGGAAGTTAGTTTTGGATTTGAAAATACTACTTCAGAAAAGCAATATTGTTTATTTGGAAGAAAAATTGAAGGAAAAGAACAATGGGTTAGGTGGAGAGCAAAACAATCTACTATAAAAATAAGCATCAAAGTAAAAATATGCCATGTGGAAAAACATATTTCCCCAATGTGTTGTGAAAAGTAGCAAATACTGCTAAATCATACTGAGGAAGAGACATATTGTCCTAGTGATTTTCTACAGATGTCAGCTGTGGCAGGCCACTAATTTATGTTTAGAGAAATAAATAAGAATAGGTTTAGTTGAAGAATTTTTAGGTTTGATGCTTAATTTTTCTTGGAAGGATCACTGGTTATTTTTTATGCATAAAGAATACTTGTGGGGGCTTCCCTGGTGGCGCAGTGGTTGAGAGTCCGCCTGCCGATGCAGGGGACACGGGTTTGTGCCCCGGGCCGGGAAGATCCCACATGCCACGGAGCGCCTCGGCCCGTGAGCCATGGCTGCTGAGCCTGCGCGTCTGGAGCCTGTGCTCCGCAACGGGAGAGGCCACAACAGTGAGAGGCCCGCGTACCACAAAAAAAAAAAAAAAAAAAAAAAAATACTTGCAACCAACAAGGAACTACTGTATAGCACAGGGAACTCTGCTCAATATTATGTAACAACCTAAATGGAAAAGAATTTAAAAAAGAATAGATACATGTATATGTATAACTGAATCACTTTGCTGTACACCTGAAACCAACACGACACTGTTAATCACCTATACTTCAATATAAAATAAAAAGTTAAAAATAAAATATGTATTCTAGGCAAAAATTAATTAATTAAAGAATACTTGCAAACACCCACTCGAAGTAATCTTAGTTGTGATATGAAGGCAGCAATGATCTGTAAAAGGTGCATGCATCACTATGGTAATAAAAACAATCAACCTCAGTCTCTCTTCTCATCCCTTCTTACCCTCCACTCACACAGTAGTTATTCGTTTTCCTGTTTCTGCTAATGGTATCACTATTTTCCTGCCTTCCAACCTTGAAAGCAGCAGTTTAGATCACAGGTTTGGAATTAGACAACCACCCAAGGCCCAGCTATGTCACTAGCTGAGCTAATTACTTAACCTTGAGCAAATTACTTAACCTCTCTCAGCCCCATTCCTTTACTCTACACAACAGAGATCACAATATCTTGCTTACTCCGTTTTTGTAAAGATCACAATAATACATGCAAACCAATATAGGAAGCATTCATTACGTGAGCTAGTATCACTATCACCATGATTATCCACCCTTCCTTAGCAACACTATGATATTTATCCTTCCTTCTCCTTTCCTATTCATCTTCATTCTGTCACCGAGCCTCTGACCCTCACTTCCTACTGTCTCTATCTCCATCTCCCGGTGTTCTTCTACCCTCTTCATAAACAAAACCAAAACAGCAAGAATATTCCTCTTCTGTACCCCTGGTTTCTGCTACAAATACAACCTGTCCCTTCCTTCCCCTTGCAAAGCCTGCTCAAATGTGACACCCCATCTGCATGAAATCACAGGCTAATAGGCTATCTAGCCTAAAATGTTTTCGGATGGGGAAGCCTAGAATTACTACCTATCCTATCTGGTAAATAGAGTCTTGTTCTTTCTGAACAAGATTACTCTCTGACCTCTGTCAGTACCTTTCATCAGGAGTTCACCAGACCTCCACTCACAGAAGCCCTGGTACTCAGTGTAAAGAAGAAAACCTGAGCAGAGAAAAAGGGAGTTTCTCTTTTTCCATAGATATTACAGTCTCAACATGTATGCTGTAAGTGTTCCCTTTGGTTCCTTACCACAGGCTCCTTGGAGGACAAGAGGTCATGTTGAGCTTTGGGGTTTTTCCTTCTCTTTCTTTCCCTTTCCCTCCTCTCTCTGCCTCCTGCCCCTCCCTCTTCCCTTCTTTTTTTTTTTTTTTTTTTAATGTTCATTGTGAATAGCCTTTAATATATCGGTTCTTTTTTTTTTTCTTAGATGTTGGGGGTAGGAGTTTATTTATTTACTTTTGCTGTGTTGCGTCTTTGTTTCTGTGCGAGGGCTTTCTCTAGTTGTGGCAAGCGGGGGCCACTCTTCATCGCGGTGCCCGGGCCTCTCACTATCGCGGCCTCTCTTGTTGCGGAGCACAGGCTCCAGATGCACAGGCTCAGCAGCTGTGGCTCACGGGCCTAGTTGCTCCGCGGCATGTGGGATCCTCCCAGACCAGGGCTCGAACCCATGTCCCCTGCATCGGCAGGCGGACTCTCAACCACTGCGCCACCAGGGAAGCCCTTCCCTCCCTCTTGTCCTCCACTCCTCCTCTTCTCTTTTCTCCCCATTCTCCCTCTTCCTCATCATTACACCTGGATGCCTAATGTTTTTTTCAGATGATCCTAAGCATGTCTGAGTACATCAAGGTGCATCTGGCTTGAGCAATACTCTGTCAATCACCCAGCAGAGCATCTAGAATCTCCTGTCCTGCATGGATGACATAAAAATAGGGCAAGGTATCAATATTCAGCCAGGTTGGATAAATGGAATTTAACTCTGTGTGTTTTATTTCTGCCTTAACCGCCTTAGAAAAACTAAGCCCATTCTAAGAGAAAGTAAAGGATAAGGTGTATAGCCAGCTCCTATATCACTTGTCTTCGAATAATATGAAAATATATCGCCTCACTTCTAGGCAGAGAATAGTGGCCACACATAAGGTCTCCTCGGCTCCACCGTCACCCAGGAGCGGTCTGGGAGGGGGAGTACTGCAGATATAGATGACTTAATATACCAGGTCGTGCTGCCTCCTCGTGCTTATCTGTGGCAAAATGTCAATGTCACTTCAGAATATGATTGTGGTCTATTGAATACAGTCTACTGGGAATTGTGTTGTTCCTGCTTTTCATAATACACTTTCCCATGTGCCATTACTTCATCAGCTGAAGGGTAAGCCCAGGTGACCAAGGGAACTACTAGACTCTACGAACACTTCAGTACCTCTGACACACCATCATGCTACATTCTACCACCACATCTTCCTTCATCCTACCCATCCTCTCTCTCTTAATCATAAATGCTTCCCTCTGTCTGGGATCATTTCCACCAGATAAACATTCTGAAATATCTCCCATATCAACACAAAACAAAAACCCTCCTCTGATATTCATATTCTCCTTCAGACAACATCCAGTGTCTGTGCTCCTCGTTTAGCAAAAAAATATTTTAAAAGTTTTTATCATCTCTGTTCTACTTCTCTCATCCTCTCTTGAATCCAATCAGGCTTTCATCTTTGCTTTCCACTGAAACAACAGTTGACAAACTTGGCAGTTATCTCCATTGTTGCTAAATACTGTGGTTGTTCTTTGGGTCATCTTCTTATTTGTTTTAGCAGCAGCATTTGACACAGTTGATCATGGTCTCCTTCTCATAACAGTTCCTTGACTTAGCATTTTACTCTGCCAGATTCTCATCTTCTCAAATTCTAATTTTTGGAGTTCTCCTGGGTGTGATTTTTGGGCTCTGCCTCTTGTCTCATGATTTTATATCATCTATATCCTGCTAATTCCTAAATTTATATCTACAGTCCAGTATCCCTCCCCCACAAATTCATTTCATGAAATAAAATACTTTAAGCCTGTTTTAAACTATTTTAAGTGAAGTTATTTCTCTACTCTAAGCAGTTTATTCACCTATGATTGAAAACAGTATCTATATTTTAGGGTTGTCGCAAAGTTGAAATGAAATACCTTAAGTGGACATATTATTTTAAAGTGCTAAAAAATATAAAGGATTAAAAATTAGAAAATATCTTTAATGTTACTTCTCAAATACGCCCAGATATTAAAAATTTTAGTGGTACAAATATAGTGCTACTTTTCAAAATGGCATTCCTCTATTCAATATATAATGAATAGATCTTGTAAGAATACGCATTTTCTACGGAACTCATTAGAGTAAAACTGTATGTTAACTTTTTTTTTTCTCACTGTTGTGGCCTCTCCCATTGCGGAGCACAGGCTCCGGACGCGCAGGCTCAGCAGCCATGGCTCACGGGCCCAGCCGCTCCGCGGCATGTGGGATCTTCCCGGACCGGGGCACGAACCCGTATCCCCTGCATCGGCAGGCAGACTCTCAACCACTGCGCCACCAGGGAAGCCCTGTATGTTAACTTTTAATATGTATTTGGCAAACATCTTTATTTTCTCTGAACCGATCCTTCAGGGAAAAAAATGTGTCCCCCAAAGATTAATGTTACTAATGAAACAGCACCAGATCAACCCAGTTAAGACAAATTACTCCATTCATAATATTTACTTTCTGATTAGTCTTTGTAGAAAACTTCTAGGGAAAACCATAAGTAAAATAATTCATTTATTAGAACAATCAAGAAAATTGATACTTTTTAAAACCTTAAAGTTCAAACAGGAGTTGAGTGAATTTTTTATACTTTCCAACAGTTATTTTGATGACACAAAGACATGGACACAGTGTATGCTACAAGATGTTCTTGCTCTGTAAGTCTAATTACACAAGCTTGCTCTATAATACAAAAGGGGATCAGCAGGAAACACAGCTGACTAATAAATGTGGATGAAATTAAAGCAAACTGTACAAACCAAACACTGTTTTTGCAGCCTAATGATTTTTGAAAACTACTTGCTGGGTAATTATGATTAATCCAAAGGAAAATCTGGCATCTGGTGCTTTTAATTCAATTTGTGAGTGATTAGGACATTGAGAAGGTAAGATAATAGCTCTCTTAATGGGGTGGCTTTTAAGCACAAACTTGCCTATTGAATGCTTGAAGAAAAACATTTCAAGATTTAAAGAACCTTGCAGTGATTATTAAAACTTCTGACAAGCATTCTCTATGCTCTAATAATCAAATAAAATAAAAGTTCTTTGCCCTACTTAGCTTTACCCTTTCAATCCAGGTCAGCCAACCCACCCACGTTGTCACATCTTCAACCTCATCTTCATTACAAGCTCTATAATCTCAAACTTATTTTCCCCCTTTGAGCATGACTTCTTGTCTTTCCCCTTTACCAATTCTTTAATATCAACCTCATCATGAACCCTCATCCCCCTACTTATTTTTGCTATGCTCAACTCTTTATTTCACTTAACTCTATTTCTTCAACCTCTCTACCATAGACATACACTTCAGTCAAATTCTCACCGTACCTCTCTTGAGAGTCTACAACATGCAAAGAGAACATTCTACATTGCTACAACATGCAAAGAGAACATTCAGAGCCTCAGTGGATAGGGCCGAGATAACTGGCAAAAGGTCACTGTGATTATAAAACAAGGAGAGATGGACACAAATAACAGCAGCAAGGCAAAATGAAATACTGGGATAGAAAAGAACCAGAACAAGATGACCAAAAAAGATCAGAAAAAGCAGTTCAACAGGAGAGAGATCTGGGTGAATATAAGATCTCTGTGGCATATATGTGAAAGCTGGCTATATTCAAATAGCCAAGGATAGACTAGATCCTATTACCCACACTGGGCCCCTTTCTATGCCCTTGAGTTCACCTGTTGGAAAGCTTTGGCACAGGCTGGTTCATTTATCAGATGGGCTGTGATCTCTTGTGGTCATTATTCTGAGGCTTATGTCTTACCTAACAAGTCATTGGAGTTATTTATTTATAACTCCAGTAGTTATAAATATTTAGTTATTAGATGGTATTAATGGTGGAGGACTGGATCTTATTATTTGGTATATGGTTCAGGGAACAATAGCTGTGTAGCCACCCCTCTTCCTTAAAGATACACACAGTACAATGTTGAGATTACATATGTCACAATAACAAGACAAGATATGACTGATGTGGGCTCAAGACATAAACAGAGCCTCTAATTTTCCCGAAGTAAAAATAATATACATGGGATTTCCCTGGCGGTCCAGTGGTTAAGACTCCGTGGTTCCACTGCAGGGGGCGCGGGTTCGATCCCTGGTTGGAGAGATAAGATCCCTGAATGGGGCGCGGCGCAGCCCAAAAATAATAATGATAATAAAAATAAAGACATGTTAAAATATATAAATATACACATATAAATACACATACACACACACACACACACACACACACACACACACAACCAGTCAGGGCTAGCTTCATAGTGTGTGACCTGGGCAATCACAAAGAGCCTCATTCTCTGAAGGGACTGAGCATGCTTTAATGCTCTGTTGCTGCCTTCTTCAAATTCCTAATAATTTTGTCTTTGAACTTGTGCTTTGCTAGTGAAAACTGATGGGACAATGGAGCACGCATGTTACCAGAAAAGATATGCACACTGCACATGTGCATCTCTGTTCCTGCTCACGCCATTTGCAATACTTCATGACACAGAATTCTGGTGGACACACAATGCACGTGAGTTCCATAAGACTCAAAGTTAGCACAAGATACCTGTGTTACATCTACAACTGAATAAGCAGAGCACGCCAGACCTGAGAGGTCACACTTAACTATTAGAACAAGAACTTGCTTCAAATGAAGACAGAAGGCAATGGTATTCTAAAAAACACAAAAAACCAAGACCTCCTACAGTATCTTTTCATATATGTGTTACTTCCATGTATGAGCTACACATTTACACTGAAAATGATGACATACGGAAAAAAAGGGAAAGATAGAGCAACCTGTAGTTCCTTTTTACTTCCTTACTCACCAGAGAGCTGAAGGCAAAAAGATTAATAGAATGTGTGCCTATCAAAACGTAATATAAGAACAAATTTTGTGCAGCATTTCCATATGTATGAAGTATGAGTTGTATACTTTTGGTATTTCTAACAAATTAAATATGTTGCTATTTCTACGTTATAAACTGGCATTGTGTAGTATAAATATGAGCAGTAAAATTCAAACTAATAATTAAAAATTTAATTTTTTTTTTACTTAAAATAACATTAAATAACCAATACAAAACACAATGGCAAGTCAAGAGAGAGACTATGGAAGAAAAGAAAAAGCTTCATGTTCTGTTACCTTTAATTGTATTTTTGCTCCTTTTTGAACAGGGGGTCCTGCATTTTAATTTTGCACTGGACTCCACAAATTATGTAGCCAACCCTTGAACCAGTTTACAAATAGAGAGGGTGGAGCACGTTTAATTGTGTGTGAAAGAGAAGAAAGGAAAAGAACATGGCTAGGCTTATCCTTGGGGTTAACCTCGCTTGATTACATATTTGCACATAGGAAGATAGGATGCACAAAATATGCTTATATAGTCATAACATTTTAATATACGTGCCCAGAAAGTTTCCAATTTAGAGAGATGAAAGCTGTGGGATGAAGCAATAGTTTTCTTCTGTTCCCTATCCAATTTCCCCTCCTCCCACTTTTGAGAGTAAAATGAGTACTTATTACAATCTGTGGAAATTTTAAGAGATGATTAATTATATTATTGAAAATCTAACCTTTTGTAAAGAAATTTGCTGGTTAACATTATACTTTAATCTATAGGGGTAGGTGGATTATACAAAACAGCATGTAATTCTCTGTATTTCATTCCTCTTCAACATGACGATTGGCTTTTTCAGATTTTCCCAGGTATGGATACTTATAAATGATTGCCATGCCACTTAATGGCTTTCTATAACAAGTGCTCTAATAATACAGAAATTTTCCAGAGTTTAGTCAGTTATGTTGTCCTTCATTCATCCCATCACCATTGCTCAACATTTAAGCTAATCTTGATTTATTCGTTTTGACATCTCTTTCCTTTACTCAGTGCAGATGGAAATAAGTGCTTTTAGAACCTGGAAAAACCTTTAATTCCTATCAACTAAGGAAAAAATACAAAACATTGCCATTTCTACCACATTTAGATACAGGCAAAAACTACCTTTTTCTTTTCAAATGTAGTAGTTCCTAAAAGCAAGTATGCAGTATTTGTCTACCAGAATAAGGTAATTATTAGTGGAAATGATTAACATTTGCATGTACCTTGTCCTCTCAAATTTCTCTTGTTTTTTCTCACACATATCAGGCTGGTGCTCAGTAACTGTGCACCTAGGGAATCCTTCAAATACTGCGGTATTTCAATATGCACCTCCTTGCTTCTCATGATTGCACAGAAGCTTTGGTTCATAGGTGCCCTGTGGAAGAGTGTTTGCCTCTGAAGTTGCAGGTTTCTTATAATCATGTCAAGGTCTTACTCTTTTCAGGAAAAAAAAAAAACAAAACACTGACTTTGTTTATAGTTACATGTATTATCAATACTTTGCTTTTCTAGGAGATTTTCAGCATCACTAGTCAGTTTTCTTATAGATAATGGACTCAGACTTAACTTTTGGAAGGTGATAGAGTAAACATTCTTTGAGAAACAAGTTGGCCAGTTTTTCTTTGCCTTTTGTTTCCTAAAAGATATAAGATAAAGCCCTCATCTTGCTATGGTTCTATGAAACATTGTTTGTAATACATTTATCATATTTATTTTAAATATTATTATAAAAATCTATTTGTCCTCCCTCCAGTGAGCTTTTGGCAGCATCCGGTAGGGTAGGATAAACAGAAATTATTTCTTGTTCATTTTGTATTCTCAGTACTTAGCAAGTTAATTTATATACTAAGCACTGAAGAAATGTTTGTTGAATAAATGAAATGGTTGAATTTAAACCTAGATTTCCCCAGGGAGATCATATTCAGAGTTATAACCCAAATGTCAGTGGTCTGCTCTATTTACTTATCTGTTGCAGGAATTTCAGCTTCTTACTGTGGTGTGTGGTTATATATGGTGATGAGTCACATGGACTCATAAACAGTGTTGCTGTTGCCTTCATATAAAAATTACTTGAGATGGAAGCTGCAGGTCGTTGGAACATTATGGCTACCATTCACAACGACACAGTCTTCTTGCTTAGGGCATTAATTTCCCAAAGCTAATCCCTGAAGCTACCAAAGCAGTACTGGGTTCCCTTCAGTCAATACTGTTCAGGTGCTCTACTGTTTTCCATATAAAAATGGAACTCTGTTCTCTCCAAATAAATGACAGACACTGTCATCATTAATTCATGTATTCAATTAACAAAGCTGTGTTGAATGTCTTCTAGGTGCTAAACACTGCTCAAGTCTCTGGAGATCAAACAATGTACAAAATAGTAAAGGTAAAATAACGCACAAGATAGCAAAGGTGCCTGTTCTCATGGCATTTAAATATAAGAGAGACGAGAGATGATAATACTTGATAAATCTATGATTTTAGATAGTGATATAGCACAGCCTGTGCTCCATATCTCAAATGTCCCATTTCTTTCGATCTGAGTCACAAGTTGCCTTCATATTTTATGGCTCTGAAATCAGGATGTCTATTACATTGATATCTAAATTTAATGCAGTGCATCCTTTTAAGTTGTTTTCTGTGAAAACTTTTTATTGATAGTGTTTGTGATGAAGAATGGCTTCTTAAGTGGAAGGAAATATTGCAGTCCCTTCTGAAGACACCACTTTTAAGTTCTGCCTGCTACAGCTCTCATGGAGCACTGAAAACCAATTCATTCAATCAAGCTGAGAAATAGATAGCACTCTGACCACCGACTGTCTTTCCTCTAAGGTTCTTTAGTCAAACATTCCCATAAAGACCCACCCCCATCAGCTCATGGGATATATTCTTGATGGGTCTGTGTGACCGCTTCACTAGATATATTCAGACATACCTCAGACTTAACCACAAGCTCTACTTCAGCTCAAGCTGTAACATTTTACAGCTGGAAATTATCTCATCCAATCCTCTCCTTTCACAGGTAAGAAAAGTGAAGCCTCAGAGGTTAGGTAAGATGTTCAAAGTCTACTCCCATGTCAGGATTGGAGCCTATGTATTCCCAACTTGGAATCCATTTATCCATTTAGCTACCAACTACTTTAAATAGTTTAAAAATTCTTTCACCTTGCATCCAGACATTATTGTTCCTAAGCAACATATGTGAAATCTTCAAAATAAAAATATACAAGACCTTGAAACAAGCTTAGAAAGATATCATTGGACACCTCCTCTGTAGTGGGGTTACTGGATATATGAGAATGTGTAAGAAGCTGCCTCCTTGAGAATCACGGTGTCATGGCCAACTGAATAGCAGGTATTGTAATTTACGATCATCTTCAAACAATGCTTGCTCAAGAAGAACATATTAGTGTTATACCAACAATTTCTGTTTAATAACTTAAAACGATTGTCAGTTGCTGGTCCTACCTAGGTTGGATCCTATTAAACACAAAGGGCACTATAAATTCTGGGTGATCTAACAGTGTAGGCTTCATGTTTGATGATAAAAAAGAAAAGTTATATAAAATGCACTGCAGGGGACTTCATCCCACTCTTTCTCTAAAATTCATTTCCAGCCAAGCAGTGGTAAAGCTAACAAAATTCTCCCTTTATGGAAAGGTCAAGAGTCACATCTATTTTCTCTTTCCTAATAGGCTACGTGAACAAAAGCATCAATGGGAAATAATGGTGGGAGATTTTGCTCAAATAAAAGATGATTTCTTTTTCTGAGAGCTCTGTGAGAAAAAACTATGTGAAAGACTTCCATCTTTGTGATTTATATTTTAAAGACACTGAATATGAATAATGCTATATTTTTATAAAAGGTAGAAGGATGACACATACTTAGTACTAAAAGGGTTTTGGAAGAAACCTTCACTCTTAACCACTCTTTAATTTTGATTTTAGACTCAAGGGTTTCATCAAATATCACCCAAGTATTACATACATCATCAAGCAAATATTTGATAGGAAGTCTTGGAAAATAAATCTATGTTACCTGTCCATAATTTGATGAACCTGGAATTCTACTTAACATTCCTCCTGAAGACAATGGTAAGAGAATACATGTGAGGGGTGCAGTAGCGAATGGAATCATGGAAAGTTCTACACTTCTTTCCTAAAGGTTAATATGCATATTAGCAAATATGTTACTTTACTAGAGCTGCTGTAACAGTACCACAAGCTGGGTGTCTTAAAACAATGAAAATTCATTGTCTCACAGCTCTGAAGGCCAGAAGTCTAAAATTAAGGTATCAGGAAGGCCATGATCCCTCTGAAGGTGTAGGGTAGGATTCAGTTCCAGGCCTCTCTCCTAGCTTCCGGGAGGGAGTTCCTCGGCTTGTGGCACCATCACTCCAATCCTCACATGGTGTTATCCCTGTGTGCATGTCTGTGTCCAAATTTCCCTTTTATAAGGACACAGTCATGTTGGATTAAGGGTCCTTCCTACTCTAGGATGACCTTCTTCAATTTAATTAGTTACATCTGCAATAACCCTATTTCCAAATAAGTTAATATTCTGAGGTCCTAGGGATTAGGATGTCAACAAATAAATTTTTAGGGAACACAATTCAACCCATTACAGCATATTAAAATCATTTGGAATACCACTAAAGAATAGCATTTAATTTTGGTTTTATTTAAGAATTCCTTTTCCTATATATATATTTTTAGAATAGAACACTTTACTACTATACTCCTGTTAGCATGTTATAAAACAGTATAAGAAAGAGGCAAAAGGGAAAAATTAAGGCGCAAAATGTAGACAGCACCTGAAGTTAAGGTGGTGGTAGTGTGAATGGAAAATGGAACTTGAGAAGGAAGCTGTGTAAATAATTGCTGCAGAAGTAGAAAGACAGAAGTGCAATGAATATGAAGGGAAGGAGAGATATCAACACAAAGAGGATATACAGTTGGTATCCTGCCTGTATCAACTGGCTTTTGCCACATAACAGATCACCCCAGATCGCAATGGCTTAAAACAGAAACATGTATTTCTCATGTGTGTGGAATTCAGCTGCTCTGTCTGCTGAATTTGGCTGATCCCTGCTTATTCCCTCATGCATCTGTGGGTTGGCTTTGTTCTACGTGTCTCTCAGTCTCCTCCCTGGGATTAGTAGGTTAGCCAACATGTCCTCTTTGTTCAGTGGCCGAGGTAAAGAGAGCCAAGTGGAAATATCTAAGGCCTCTTGGGGCCTGGGCTTGGAAAGGCACAACTCTGCTTCTGCCTCATTCTATTAGCCAAAGCGAATCATATCACTGAGCCCAGAATCAGAATGAGAGGTCATTCATCTTCACATCTGACATCCCACCTGAAAGCTAGAGGCCAAAGGAAGCTAATTAGCCCTATCCTACCACCCACAGATTCATCAACTGCAGGATCTTTACATTTTTAATTTATCTCTTCAACCTGGAGTGCCTCCTTCCAGTAGCAATTATGGGCTTTCGTAAAGCCAGTACCTAGGAAATCTAAAGGCTACCCAAGGGAATATCTGGTGCATATGTTCATGTTTAACAGTGATATAAATAAAGTGTGTGTAAATAGGTACTGAGCTGCAGTATATATAGGTATAATATATACATACATACATATATATATATATATATATATATATATATATATATATATATATATATACACACACAAATACTCAACACACGTAGTTCTGCACACTGATAGACTAAAACTTTGGCCTCTTCAATGTAACCTCCCTCTTTATTCCCTAAGTTTACCTTCCTACTTTCTAGTACAGCCATTGTGTTTCACCTCTTCCTGTTGGACCATGCAGTACTCCAAGAAATAGTTCAATGGCCTGAGATATAAAACCTGAGAATATCACTGAAGAGCTATACAACCCTTCTGAACACATGGCTGTGTTTTACTTGCATAAAATTACCTATGACATGGAAATGGAAAATTCAATGCATAAAAAATTAGGATAACTATGCATTCATCTAATATTTATTGAACACCTACTGTACATCAAGAACTGTTCTAGCTCTGGGAAGAAACCTTGTATCACTAAAACCATCTATTTCAAAGGACTTTTTACCATATCACATTAAATCAGCTCTGACATAAGAAAAAATTCAATACATAATACCTTTGATACTTGTTGATTCATCTAATATGTACTGAGTGCCTATCATGTTTCATTCACTATTCTAAGCTCCGGAGATATTTCAGTAAACTCAGCTTAACGTTTCAGTGGTAGTTATAGACAAAAACGAAATAAATATAAAAATAATTCCAGGTTACTATAAGTGCTATGCAGAAAAGCTAAAGCAGAGTTAAAGGGTAGACTGTGATGGGTAGGTGCTATTTTATACGGATCTATCCAAGATGATAGACCAGGGGACACCTGAACAAAGTAAAAATTACATAGGGAGAGAGAAAGCCAAGAGAATGCCTGAGAAAAGACCCTACCAGACAGAGATAACAGCAGATACAAAAGCCCTGTAGTGGTGTTATGTTTGACATATTTAAGAATATAAAGAAAAAGGCCAGAGTGGCTACCAGAGAGGGAGCCAGCATCCAGATCAGGTAGGGCATCCATTAGAGGCCTTGTCAAGATTTGGAATTTCCTCCTAAGTGTTAGGAAAAGTCATTGGATGGTTTTGAATAGTGGTTGTAGAAGGATAGTGAGTCATTATTCTTGTTACTGAAGAATGCTTTTACGCTGTCCATCCAAGCTCTACAACCTGGAACCAATCAATCTACCTTCCGGACTTAACAACATTATTCCATAAATCCTAATTCTCTAGGAAAAGATCCTGTCATCATTTCCCATTACTTCTGTCATTGCTTATCAAAATCTTCTCATCTTTCAAGGCCTCCAAGGATAAATGCCACCTCCTTTACAAAGGAACTTTTCTGATTAGAATAATTTCTCCATCTTCCACTATTTATCGTTTTGATCTCTCCATAAGTTTTTATTTCTATGCTATTCCCTAGAGGTCCTATTATTCAATACAACTGTCCAGTAATCAGTCAAATAATTGAAAAGGTCTATAAAAATGTGGAATTTTTAACATTGAGACATTCACATCATATTTTATAGTAAATTAAAATATGTAATTACACATTCATGAATATTTTAGTGTAGGGCCAAGACCTTTTCTTTGAGTGTGGATCTATTGATTAAACTTTTGCATAATGCTCTCTCCTAAACCATGCTCATAATGCTTTGCCTACTCGTCTCAATTTTACTTAATATTGAGCAGCAACTTAAAGAAACCTGTAATATAAATCTCAAGGTAAAAATCTTTGCAAGTTTATCAGTTTTCTGTCTTTTAGTATCTTCCAGAATCTTGCTGCTCAAAGTATAGTTTATGAACCAACACCCTCATCATCATATCTTGGAACTCGTTAGAAACACATAATCTCCAGATCTTTACCAAAATTAATTTAATGTGAATCCATACTTTAACAAAATCTCCAAGTGATTCTTGTAAACATAAAACTTGGCTAAATAATGGTCTAGCACTTATCCAATTCAACTGCAATTTTTAAAAAACTACCTTTATTAAATCTCTTCAAAATATTGAGCTTAGTTTTCATAGACACAACTACTTTCTCTCTTGATCTCTATTTTTTCTGCACTCATATTTCATTTGTATATGAATCTGCAAAAAAGACTTAATAACAGCAGGCCTGAGACTGTTCTCCTTAGAAAGTCCTGCTTGCAAAGCTGGCCCCTGGCTGGTGTTAGGGTGCTTGACAGGGAAACGATTCTCTACATTGGTATAAAGTTGTCTCGAAATAGTAAAAGTGGCTCTCTGTGCTTAAACTGTGCCAGTGATGTAGTTTATGGCAAACACTTGCTCTCCTTCTGAGAGTCTGCAATTGTGGTGTATGCTAGGTAGAGGATTCTGTTACTGACTTTCAAAAACCCTGGACTCCTAGGCTCATATAGGTTTCCCTGGTAGATAACACTTTACATGGGTTGTCACAACTAGTTTCAAGGGAAATTAAGTGTATCCTGTGTGATTCCACTGGGAGAGGACTCTTGGAAATTTGTGCCAGGTCTCCTAACTTTGTATCATTCACCTTTTCTGTTTGCTACTCTGCCTTGTGTCCTTCCCTGTAATAAATCTTAGCTGTGATTACAACTATATACTGAGTCCTTCTAGCAAATCACCCGAGTTGGGAGCAATCTTAGGGACTCAAAACACAAAGTAATTCTAAATTAAATTACCATATTACTAAAATAAATACAGCTGATTTTGGAAGGCACAAAACTGATTTTTAGTGAGCATACATCCCAATTAGCAAGAGCAAAAGTGCACGGATCTCAAGAGTCACCAAGGGCAATTAGTACATCTCAAACATAGATCAGCATATTTTCAGAGCGACGAGGAGATAATATTGGTTAATTCTCCAAGGACATAAAGCTCTCCTTAAGGCAAGATCTAAGCTTAACAGACCTATTTTCCCCCACAGAATATAACACTGTGCCCTACACATAATAAGCTAGCAGGGAATATTTATTAAAGAATTATTTAACTGTTTAAATATTTGACTGACTTCTATTTTAAGCAAGGTAAAAGAGTCACTAAGATATTTTTAAATAAAGGAAATGTAAATGACATGTACAGGTAAATCCAGTTTGCCTATAAATATTTTTAACAAAAGAAAACATACTATGTTTCCAGTTTTTCACTATCAACTTACTATGTCAGTAGTTTATTCTCAACATAAAGCAAAGTACTGTGTTTTTATTTTATTGGCTGCCTATTTCAGGTTTTATGGTTTTTATTCTGGATCACTAAAGCCCTCTAAGGCAGAGAAAATCACAGGGGTATTCCTGCTCCAAAACAAATCTGACATTCCCCAAAGCCATCATTCTTCTTAACTGGTCAACAGATTCACTTCAATTTGTTGTACTGATATAAAACTTGAACTCTGAAAACTAAACACCCCAGGAAGCTATGATCCTTCTAGGATAGTTTGAAGGGCTTTGCCATTTAGACAAGTAAATGACTCCGTTTAGAAACTATTATGAAAACCAAGAACAATTGTTAAAATGTTGATTTATCATAATGTAGGTAAATTGCTTTACTTTGCAGCTAACATGATTTCCCACAGCCTTTGGTCACCCAGAGAGGGTTAACTTTAAAAACATTAACTTAGAATGGCCTCTGATATACATGTGCTAAAAATCATTTCATTATCCTTTTTTTCTGAATTAGAACACTTTGAATACCTAGACATCTGGTACCAACAAAGTCTGTGTGATCATAATTTTGTCTGAATCCTCAAAATTACTGGTCAACTTCAACTTGTATTGGGCTGACACGTGTAACCCTGTGGAATGGAATACTGTTATGTACATTTCTCCACCTAATCTGATGCAGAATCTTTTGTACTCATCATATATAAAGGGCCACAAAATAATATCTTGCTAAAGACATTTAGAACATTTATGGACAAGGAAAACTAATTTTAAATTATAGATTTCATTTTAAGTTGACTAAAGCTATATCTTCCTATAGGATTTTTCTCCTTGCCTTTAACCATAGATTTCACAAAAATGTTAGCATACTGAAACAATTTGAGATATTTATAAAGGCAAGAAAAGGGTCTTCTGCTATCCTAAGGAACAAATAAAGTGGTTTTTACATGAATCATTTTTCATTCATATGCTAATAAGTTTAGATTAAAAAATTCCAGAATAACTGTATTTTAAATTTACCTGAGCATCATTCAGCAATATATATATAATACATGTATATATGTATATACATATTTTATTAAGATGTTGAATCTAACATATTGATTCAGAGACCAGTCCAGTAGTTGATGCATAAAGGAACAAAATAAATCTCTCTTGAATAAAAAAATAAATGAAGGCATTAACAAATGAATGAGTGAATGTGTAAATTAGTGAGAGAATTTTACAGGGATAGATCCTGACCTCTCTGAAACTACAAAATTTACTAGGAGAAAAAGAAGAGGTGTCTAACATAGTACTTTTTTGCCTTTAACATATTGTTAAAATAACAACAGAGACATTGCGATTAGGAGAACAAAACATCATGCTGTATAGTAATTCTTTGTGATGCATGATTCACCCCTCAGTTCTTAATATCTAAATCAAATAAGAGGCTATCATACTATCACAGATGTTTCTAATCATGGGTTTATTTACCAACCTATATAAATAGTATGAGAAGTATTTGTTTGTAGAACATGTACGTGTATATCAGAATTCCCAATTTCTTTCAAATGTGTTTTCCTAAGTCCCCGTAAGGGTCTTTGTTAATTACTATACTCACTTCTAAAACTGGAAAATTGGAGATGAGATAATTACATGACTTGCAAAAGGGTTTAAATCAAATAAATAGAAAATCATGCAATAAAATGATTCTGTGCAATAAAATCATACAGTGTGATGCAAAGGTGTTAACTATTCTTATAGTCATCAATGCTATTGTGAAATAACAGATCACAAAGTAGTTTTTTTAATTCTTGATTCTGGAATTTTAAAAATTTTGGGATTTTAATTCTATTGGAAAATTCAAAAGAGAGACAAATGCATCAACCATCAATGTTAAACCACATGGAAGTTCTTTTGTCAAAGAAGATAAAGCAAAATGTCAGTAGACTGTCTTTGAAAAATACAGTAAAACCCCAGGCCTGAAAATATACAGAGAATGAGATGTGTTTTGCTCTGATTTCCAAAGCCTGAGATCTTCACATAATACATCAGCTTTGATTTATTTCCATTCCTTGACTTCCTCAAATACCTGGTACCTAATTCTGATGTTTTCTTTCAAAATTAGTATTTTAATGTTCTTATACACTTTATATGGGGGCTGTTTCCACTGTAATCATTTTCTAGTGGAAGAGAATGATGTGATTCATCTGTGACTTGGGATGATACTTTATCACTTGTCTTTCCTTTCAGTATAAACAATGCTTTAAAATGTTCACTTGATGCCTGAATGGAAAGTCTGGAGTATTTATATTTATGGAATACATGAAAAAAAAATTGCAAATCATTGTCATAAAAAGAAGAATCACTCCTCAAACTATGCAGGAAAAATTGACTGAGAATTTACATATATATTTTATATATTTACACATGTATTTTAAATTTTTGTATGTTGTTATGTCAAAATAAAATTGTATGTAGTATGTAAATGATTCGGTTGTGATGTCAGTAATATTTGGATTCTTGGCAAGTCAGGAGAGCTAGGACAATTTTGCAGGCCTCAGGTATTGGAACCATCAGGGTTGCCTCCTTCATTCTCGTCTCTGCATTCCTTTGCATGTTGGCTTAATTCCCTCTTGCTGCTGAAATAAACCTTCTGCCAGTCAGGGGCATGGCATTAACAAATACTGGGCTCAAATTTTCACATCTTAGTGACATAACTGAAAGAGCTCTTACTCCATCAAAAGTTGGAAATACCCCAGTGAAGGGGTATGACTGGCTGGGCTTAGGTTCATGGCCACTTCTCAAACCACTGCCATGGCCAGGGGGCAAGTTCCATAGAAAAAATATTAGTACTCATTTGGACCACAAGTTACAGTTAAGATGGAGTTACTTTGCTCAGTAGAGGAGGAGATGTTGGCAATGAAAACAATGCAATCACAACATAAATGTCCAGCATTATTTACATTAACTATTAGCAATAAAAATGTAAAACAAATTGCCTATAAACAAAATTAAAATATAGTGTTATATAAATATACGCTCACACAAGTGAACATGATCATTTTATTTCTCCTTTTTTCACTGCAAAATAAGATTCATAATTATTTTCTAAAAGGATTATTCTGAAATTAAAATACAAAATATCTTTAAGGTAACAAGGGCTTACCTTGACACAAAAATCATGACTCATAATTTGTTGCTAATTGTTCAAAATTTAAATGGTCACAATCTATATTCACTTTGAAAGAATTCTGCTAATCTTGCCTAAGTATTATTTTCAAAACAATATGCTTTGGGGTTATTATTTTTGTTAATAATAATGCCATTCATCATTTTGATATTCTGGATATATTGGCATTTGCATTTGTAGAATACCAGCATAAATGAATACACGTATCCTATATAGATAACACAAAGTGATAACTCAATAAAAGGAAAACTGAATAACAAAAAAATTATCTTTTACTATTGATATACATTTCTTCTACCAAGGTGTATATTTAGCATGGTGCTTTTATAAGTAATCTACTTTTATAATTTCTCTCCAGAGATTATCACCTCAGAGAAGCAATTGTACTAGAAATAATTACTCTGTGGCAATATTGTGATTTTCTACATTAGCTGGGTGGAGTGAAGGTGAAGAACCTTGCCTTCCAGTCAATGAAACAAGAAAAACTTTCCACAGCTCAATATTACTGAAAAGAAGGACTCTGTGCATCTCAATTATATGAGTAGGAAGTTGTGATGTGTTTGAACATTTATAAAACCTAAGTCTATATTTTCAGATTTTCTCTGCATTTCCTCAGTTTACCTTTCACCTAGGAGTGTTTCATGGTATAACTCTTTCCTAAAGTTTAATTAAGAAGATAATTTTTTGTAAGTACATAATGGCCAGCCATGTACAAATAACTGTCGCCTCAAGCCACACCAGCCCAAGAATTGATACGGGGATTTATTACCAGTAAAAAGCTCCATTCATTGTTTGCTACCACCATATACCAAGGTGCAGACCCTGGTCCCCTCAGGCTTACTCTCCATGCAGAATTAGGGAGAATTCCCAAGAGGTAGCTGAGGCCATCTATCAAACAAATTTAGGAACTTTCTACCCATAATTTCTGTGGCTACACTGTAAATCCTTCAGGTGGCGCTGTTCTCACCACACACTGTTAACCTGTTCTGGACACCACTATTTCCTTTGTATGCCTTAAAGTCCAGTGGTCATCAAAGCCAGCTCGACTGCTGGCTCTACTTCCAGTTACCCTTAGACACAGCTATGATTCCCCGTGGGCAGTATCAAACCTGTCAGGCACTATCTGTTCCAGGTATTGTGACAAAAAGACAAAATTAGAGAATGTCCATTAGTGTTACATTCCGAGCCAAGTTCTAGAGCAATGCTTAACCGGTATCACTATTTCAGCACTCACAATGTGCTAGGCACTCTGCTAAATCATCTCATCCAATGTTCATTATTTAAAAATTAAAATCTGAAGCTAAAATTATTGAGTAAATTGTTCAGTAAGCAGCAGTGCTGATTTCCCTACCTACGTTTGACTCCAAAACTCAGCTTCTGAACCATGCTTCTAAATATTTACAGAGGTTTCATGAAACATTCTTTCAGCTTTTATTTAAAGCCCTTTCTTAACCTCTAAGTGAGTCTATGAGCTGCTGTGCTGTGAGAAATCCAAATGAAAAGCACTATGTTCTATGCATAATCTTTCTACCCCACAACCCTGATACTGTGTTAAAGAGCTAAGCCTGTTGTATCTGATTTTCTCTTTGGAACAAGTTTCTTCCCAAGATTGAGTTACTTTGCTCAATACAGGGGTAGATGCTGGCAAACAAAACAATGCAATTACAACATAAATGTTTAGCATTATTTACATTAACTGTTAGCAATAAAATGTAAAACAAATTGCATATAAACAAAATTAAAATATAGTGTTATATATAAATGCTCAGATGCATAAGATGCCTAAACATCTTATATAAATAGATATAAGCTCTAAACCTGCCTGGAAATATCTTAGCCCAGCAACGGATAAAGCTGGTATCTGTGTATCTGGTATCATCTGGTCTAGAGTAAAAATTCTCCAACTTTTTCGTCCTAGGACCCCCGACACCCTTAAAAATTACTGAAGACCTCAAAGAACTTTAACATGTGAGTTATGTCTGTGTATATTTACCATATTAGATATATATATATATATATATATTTTTTTTTTTTTTTTTTTTTTTTTTTTGCGGTACGCGGGCCTCTCACTGCTGTGGCCTCTCCCGTTGCGGAGCACAGGCTCTGGACGCGCAGGCTCAGCAGCCATGGCTCACGGGCCCAGCCGCTCCGCGGCATGTGGGATCTTCCCAGACCGGGGCACGAACCTGCGTCCCCTGCATCGGCAGGCAGACTCTCAACCACTGCGCCACCAGGGAAGCCCCATATTAGATATTTTTAAAGTATAGTATCTTAAATAGAACCACAAATTCTTTGCAGTTCCTTCAAACAATAGAGTCTATATCAGAACTTTGAATATTTGCTAGCCTTTTGACTTGCTTTGACCAGAATAATGCAACAGAAGTGACATTCTATGACTTCCGAGACTAGGTCTTAAGACAATTTGTAGCTTCTGCTTTTGCTCTTTTAGAATTCCAAAACCACCATGCCCTGAAGAAACCACACCTAGTTTATGAGATTAGAGGCCTCGTGGAGGAGAACTTAGATGCCCCAACTAACAGACTTATGAGTAAGGACATCCCGTACTTTGTAGCCCAGCCAATCCTCAGCTGACTGCAGCCTCATTATTGAGCTTAGAGGAAACCAAGAGAGGAAACTCTCATTCATCCCAAATAATATGGAGAAATAGTAAGTCACTGTTGTTTTAAACCATTAAGTTTGGGGTGAGTTTTTACACAGAAATAGACAACTGTTATGGAAATCTTATGCAGTCTTAGAGTAGTTTTGGGTTCCTAAAAATTCGAAACACAAAGAAAATTAGATTCTAGATAATGAAAAAAATATGTTACTTTAAATATAATTCACCCAAAGTGCTTTTTTCAGCTTATTTCCATTTTTTTCCCGAAACCTTTGCTCTTCTGATTTTCTGAAAACAAGAACTAGCTTGATTTGAAAAGACAGCTTACAGACTGGGAGAAAATATTTTCAAACACGACCAACAAGGGTTTAATTTCCAAAATATACAAACAGCTCATACAGCACAATATCAAACAACCCAATCTAAAAATGGGCAGAATATCTAAGTAGACATTTCTCCAAAGACATACAGATGGCCAACAGGCACATGAAAAAATGCTCAACATCACTAATTATTAGAGAAATGCAAATCAAAACTACAATGAGGTAACAGCTCACTCCAGTCAGAATGGCTATCATCAAAAAGTCTACAGATAATAAATGCTGGAGAGAGTGTGGGAAAAAAAGTGACTCTCCTACACTGTTGGTGGGAATGTAAATTGGTACAGCCACTATGGAGAACACTATGGATATTCCTTAAAAAACTTAAAATAGAACTACCATATGATCCTGCAATCCCACTCCTGGGCATATATCTGGAGAAAATTATACTTTGGAAAGATACATGCATACCAATGTTCTTTGCAGCACTGTTTACAATAGCCAAGACATGGAAGCAACCTAAATGTCCATCAACAGATGAATGGATAAAGAAGATGTGGTGTGTGTATATATATATATATATATATATATATATATATATATATATATATGTATATAATGGAATATCACTCAGCCTTAAAAAAAAAATGAAATAATGCCATTTGCAGCAACATGGATGGACTTGGAGATTACCATACTAGGTGAAGAAAGCCAGACAGAAAAAGACAAATATCATATGATATCAGTTATATCCAGAAGAAAGATACAAATGAACTTATTTGTAAAACAGAAATAGACCCACAGACATAGAAAACAAATTTATGGTTACCAAAGGGAAAGATGGGGGGTCGGGGCAGGGATAAATAGAAGGTTGGGATTAACATATACACACCACTAAATATAAAATAGATAACTAAAACAACCTGAAAAAGTGTGTGTGTGTGTGTGTGTGTGTATAAACTACATCACTGTGCTGTAAACCTGGAACTAACATGACATTGTAAATCAACTATACTTCAATTAAAAATAGATTAATTAACTAATCAAACAAACAAACAAAGAACTAGCTTTATTTACACAATAGCTTTTGGGAAGGTATAAAAAAATTTCCCAAGACTCTTCAGCTATTCCTTCAAGTGATGTGTGTGTGCATGCACACGCACATGCATACACGTGTGCTTAATATTTAAATTTTTGGCAACTTCTGCTGATTATTTGAATAGCTGAAACATTTTAATGTCCCTTTTGTATATGTAGCAAGAGTTAGTATAATGGTGCCCAGGATCCTTAATTATTATATTAATACATTTTTCGATGTGTTCTAGTTTTAAGTGAAATGTACAGATTCTTTGACATTGAGGCTTTGTAAGAACAGGTCTAAATTAAACACAGAGTTGAGACAATTATCTGGCTACACCCTATTATTAAGAAAAAGCAGAGGTTTGAAGTTGAACATTTTCAGATTGGCTGTCTACATTGATTGAGTCATCCAGCTTTCCATTATCATTTTTTGCAAACATGATTCAAGTCTTTTTGATACAGAATACCTTTAGGTACATCTATATCCATATAACAAAATGGGCTCATATCAGCAATTGTGGTTTTTTGTTTGTTTGTTTTGTTATTTTTGCGGTACGTGGGCCTCTCACTGTTGTGGCCTCTCCCGCTGCGGAGCACAGGCTCCGGACGCGCAGGCTAGGCAGCCATGGCCCACGGGCCCAGCCGCTCCGTGGCATGTGGGATCTTCCCAGACCAGGGCACGGACCCGTGTCCCCTGCATCGGCAGGCAGACTCTCAACCACTGCGCCACCAGGGAAGCCCTGTGTATTTATTTTTAAAATATGTAAGGAAATTGCGTCCATTTGGTGCTTTACTTTGAAAAGATGCCACCTTAGTACGGTATTATATCAATTCAATTTGAAAACAAATATTTGAAGGGGTAAAGGATCTTTTATGAATGATGATATAGGAACTAGATGACACTGGAGAATACTAGATACCGTATATTTGAACATGACCAACCTCTAACCTGTGAGTTATCTTCTAAGAGAGGAAAAATAATGGTTATAGCATTGACTAATTACCTGTTGTTCTATTCTTTTAGCACGATATTGGCTTTGCCATTAATTCTTTGGAGATAAACATTAACTAACTCATTAACTCTTGTGACAGTCATAGGAAGTAGATTTTTCTTTCCCCCGAAAGAGATTGTATATAATGTGAAAAGTGAGAGAGAAAAATGACAAATTTCCAATTAATGCAACTGACACAGAAAGTCAAGGAATAAAAATCAGGAGCCAAATATAGCTTTTTTCATGAATGATGTACAAAATCATATGTCACAACTCCCCCATAATTTTCAAAATCCTTGATCACTCTTTAATCTTCATATAACTGGAGCACACTGTAGCAACCAAGCCCATGTCTTTCTACTGACTTTCCAATGGTAAGCGCTCCATATTTATTTATTAATTTGTTGAAAGAAAGGAAGAACTTTTATCTTTACTTTCCAAGATTATTCACACCTAAATCTCCTACCAACAGATGAGTCCCCTTTCAAAGATTGTGAGAGAACACCAAAGTGACAGCAAAATCTACTTCTTTCATTCACTTAGATCAGACTCTTCATGGCTGTTATCAGTGGTGACTATACATCTTGAGTCAACTGAGAGAAGCATAATTTATGCCTCTTGTAGCAGAATAAAAATATTAACCACCTCCCCTTTCATTATCAAAAGTGTTCAAGTTTGGATAATAGCATAGAAGGTCAACCAATGAATAGCTTTTTCCCTGGGACTCCATTTCTCATGAATATATGTCTCCTTTCAGAAACTGTCTTCAGTCAGAAGGAGGAGAGTAGGTCAGTAGTTCTGAATTCAGTCCATCCCTCCCTTATTTATTTATCATTCAAGGAAAGGCCAGCTGTATCCTTGGCTTTGTAGCCACTTGATTTGTAACATAAACAGTATTATTTAGCAGGCAGGTGAGGATGAGCTCTTGAGTTGGAGCCAACCTTGCCTGAACTTTCTTAAGACTCAGTTTCCTCACCTGTAAAAGGAAAATAGTAAACTGTCTCTTAAGGAAGTGGTAAGAATATGTCATAAAATTGTTTTAAAACTAAAATATGAAAATGCATATACTCTGATTTATGTTACAAATTAAAGCTAACTTAATTTAGGAGTAAAAAGTATTTTTCCAGGACTAATTTTCTGGAAGTTAACAAATTTTAAGTTCTTTTTCAGAATTATGATAAGTAAACTGTTAGTTTTACAGTAAGTTGTTCAGATTTCTGAGAAGTACAGAATCTAAGCTGGAAGGGACCCTAAAAATTAGAAGTGGGTGGAACGAAGGGAAGAAAAGGGAAGGGAAAGGAGGAAGGAAAGACAAAAGGAAATAAGAGGAAAAGAAACATATAAAGAACTATCATACCTAGAAAAGTAATAGGAATAAATCTCAAGCTGAAATCCTAATAATTGAATGATAAAAGCTGATATAAGATAAAGCCACATTATTATTTTTCACAAGAAAACTAAAAATAAACTTGAAAAAGTCACATTAGGATAAATTCTCAAAGATTTATGAAGGATGACAGATACATAACTGCCTCGAGGATCAATCAGTACAGTTCCTTCATTACATTTGAAATTTAGCATCATATTTTACATTTTGAGCAAATAAGCTCTCAAAACATGTTTGTAGTCAAATAACGTAAAGCCGTCTTAGCTAGAGGGAAGGTTAATAAAAACATGGACCAACAGAAAAGTGTTGAAAAGTGGACTTCAACATTTTGATATAGCATTATTTAAAAGTTATTTATTCAAATGGTCAGTAAATATTTCCTACATTCAGGTTCAACAACAAATAGCTAATGATCTATATACAAGACAATTTATGCAAAAAAAAAAAGTCACTGCTGCACAAAGTGTATAGAATCAAGTTGAGAAGAAAGAACATTTACGTAGAAAGATTTCTTTTTAAATAAGGTGGGATTTATGCTCCTGACCAATTTGGAGTATTGGAGGCTAGATTTATCCTCCTGTCTAAAACCACATGAAAAATAAGCAAAATATAGGAAACAGTATTTTTAAAACACTGGCCGTCAAGTGACAAAGGACAATGTGATCTCTGAGAGCAACAAATGAGGTGAGCCCCAGGATTGCATCCACATACTATATTCAGAGTCATTCCAGACCATGACACAGAGACAGTAATCCAGATGGAGCCCAACAGTCTCCTTAAATTGAGGAAATGGAGCTGAGAGCCAGGGGGACCAAAGTGGTTAGAATTCACAGGGCAGACTCCTGGTGAGGGGAGAGTTGCAAAGAATAAATACCCCAGAGATCTGCAGAGGCCGCCCCCAACATTTGAATATTCCACAGAGTACTGAGCAGCACATGTGTGTGAAATTACTCAAAGCCAGGAAAGAACCACTCAAAAAGATTAAAGGAAATAGTACTCAGAGCACACACAGGAACAGGAATAATGTGTATCCTTTTGCCAGAATGAAAACCTGTAACTCACAGGACATTGGAGATTATACTCGGAAAGATCTTGCCCCCGTAGTGGGGAATAAATAATTAGCCATAGACTAAACACTGCTCTGGTTCTACCTAATAAATCTTAGAGGCAAGACCTAAAAGTATCAGTGTTCCAAGTAACTCAACTATATCACAGGAACAAAGCTCAAGAATACGTCTAGGAATATAAAAAAAAATACCAACATCCAACAAGGTGAAGTTCACAATGTCTGTATCTAAACAATATATTGAAGAGCACTAGAAATACTATGTTGGTAAATACATATGATTTTTTTTCATTTTGTAAATTTACTTAAAAGAGAAAACTGGACTTCTGCTTCCAGGAAGGTGCAGTCGAAGCACTTTTCTTTATTCCTTTGCTAAGTACAACTAAAAACTCTGAATGTTATATAAAAAATAAATATAAAAAGACTTTGAAAGGTAGAGAAAAGTCAGACTGGGTAAGGAAATAGGGACCCAAGGAATGACATGGTGGTGAGTTCCCTGGGTTTTCTTTTTGCCTTATAACAGTACAAACTTGGAGCTATAGAAGCCAGCAACCCACAGAAAGGATATTTATGTAGAAAGTTATTATTTTTGAAAAAGTAAGATGGGATTTATGTCTGTGGCCAATGTGGAGTATCAGGGACTGGATTTACCCTCCTACCTAAAAGCACGTGAAAGGGCTTCCCTGGTGGCACAGTGGTTGAGAGTCCGCCTGCCGATGCAGGGGATGCGGGTTCATACCCCGGTCCAGGAAGATCCCACATGCCGCGGAGCGGCTGGGCCCGTGAGCCATGGCCGCTGAGCCTGTGCGTCCGGAGCCTGTGCTCCAAAACGGGAGAGGTCACAACAGTGAGAGGCCCGCGTACCGCAAAAAAATAAATAAAAGAAAAGAAAAGCACGTGAAAAACAGTCAAAATATAGGAAACAGTGATTTTAAGAACATTGGACATCAAGTGGCAAAGATGTTTAAGTGTGATAACACACATACCTGCATACACACATACCTGCATACACACATACACATACACACACACACACACACACACACACACACACAGCTTCAAAGAAAGTCTGTGTGTTCTAATGATAAGGCAGAGAAAAGGGGCAGCCTAGTAAGACAGAAAAGTTTTACACAATAACTGTTCTACTCCAGCCAAACATGACAGAAAAAAAAAAAAAAAAACCTGTGGTCACATATCACTGACTCCAGGAAAGGCTGATTGCAGAATCTAGACTTCTAACCTAGCCAGGATGTAATGAGTCATCCCAGCCCCTCCCCACTGCCAGGGTGGTGTCAGAGAAGCACAAGTAGGAAGCCAGGACTTTTATCCTTTCTAGGTGGTAAAAAGCCTCCATCCAAAGAGGTATCAATGAAAACCACCAGAGGAGAAGTAACAAGAAACCCCTGTCTCTCCAGCCAGGCTGATACCAATAGGGCCCCAGAGGGGAGCCAGAACTCCCACTTCCATGCAACAATGATTAGGAAACATTTTCTTTTGTGTCAAGAGGCTGTGTGGGGAATCTTCACTGTAAGTCTCACCTTGCATAATGAGGTGATGCCCTCTTGCCTGCTGAAGTTAAGGTCAGAGACAGCCAGCTAAAATGGAAAGTTTAAACAAGATCCAGATACTCATAACATACAAAACATTCAGATTCCAATCGAAAATCATCTGTCATACCAAAACCCAGTAAAATTTCTACTTGAAGAAAAAAAACACAAATCAATAGATACCAAGACTACATGACAGATAATTTAGAATTATCTAACAAAGATATAAAGCAGCCATCATACAAATGCTTCAACGAGCAAACAAAAACACGCTTAAGAGCAAATGAAAAGAATAGAAATTCTCAATAAAAAAATTAAAAGTATTATCAAAAAATAGAGAAAATAGTAGATAATAAAAAGAAATAAATAGAAATTTTACAACTGAAAAATAGAAAAACAAAAACCCAGTGGAAGGGATTAACAATAGAATAGACAGGATAAAGAATCAGTGATGTTGAAGACAGAAGAGAAATTTTCTAACATGAACAACAGAGAAAATAATACAGATACAGAACATCAGTGACCTGTGGAATTAGAATAAGAGATCTTACATTTGTGATATTTGGGTAATAGAGAGTAAAAGGGGGCAGGATGGGGAAAATATTCAAAGAGATAATGACAAAACTTTGCACATTTGGCAAAAAAACGTAAGCCTAGAGATTCATAAACCTGAACTCCAGGCAGGATAAACCAAAAGAAATCCACACCAAGACATATTTTAGTCAAACTTCTGAAAAATAAAGAGAGAAAAAACTTTAAGGCAGTGAGAGAGAAATGAGAAGTAGAGGGAATACTCCCAAACTCACTTTATGAGGCCAGCATCACCCGGATACCCGAGCCAAACAAAAACACCACAAGAAAAGAAAATTACAAGGTAATATGTCTGATGAACATAGATGCAAAAATTCTCAAAAAAATACTAGCAAGCTGAATTCAACAACACATCAAACCATGATCGAGTGGAATTTACCCCTTGGGATGCAAGGTTAGTCTAACATAGGGAAAAATTGATCAATGTGATGCAACACATTAACAGAATCAAAAAATAAAAACGACATGGTCATCTCAATAGATGCAGGAAAAAGAATCTGATAAAGTTCAACATCCATTCATGATAAAAACCCTCAAAAAATAGGGATGAAGGAAACTTACTCAACACAATAAAGGCCATGTTATGAAAAACTCACAGCTAACATGATAATCAGTGGGGAAACGGAAAGCTTTTTCCTCTAAGATCTCATATAAGGCAAGGATGCCTACTCTTGCCACTTCTATTCAAAAGTACTGAAAGTCCAAACAAGAGCAATCAGGTAAGAAATAGAATGCATCCAAATTAGAAAGAAAGCAAATTCTCTGTTTACAAATGACATGATTCTATATGTAGAAAACCCTAAAGCCTCCAAAAAAGTCTGTTAGAATAAACAAATTCAGTAAAGTTGCAGAATAAAAAATCGATGTACAGAAATCAGTTGTATTTTCTTACACCAACAATAATTATCTAAAAAAGAAATCAAGAAAACTATCTCATTTTATGTTGGTATAAAATAGAATAAAATACTTAGGAACAAATTTGACCAAAGAGGTGAAAAATATCCACTGAAAACTGTAAAACACTGATGAAAAAAAATTGAAGAAGAATGCAAATAAATGGAAAGATATCCCATGTTCATGGACCAGGAAAATTAATAGTATTAAAATGTCCATCCTACCCAACATGATACAGGATTCAACACAATTCCTATCAAAATTCCAATGGCATTTTCACAGAAATTTTTTTTTTAAATTCTAAAATATGTATGGAACCAAAAAGACCCTGAATAGTCAAAGCAATCCTGAGGCATCAAATTCCTGATCTCAAGTTAGATTACAGAGCAATAGTAATCAAAATAGTATGGTACTGGCATAAATACAGACACGTTAACAAATGGAACAGAATAGAGAGCCCAGAAATAAACCCAAGCATATTCAGTCAACTAATTTCTGACAAGGGTGCCAAGAATACACAATGGGGATAGGAGAGTCATTTAATAAATAGTGTTGGGAAAACTGGATAACCACATACAAAAGAATAAACCTGGACCTCTATTTTAAATCATACTAAAAAAAATCAACTCATAATGAATTAAAGAATTAAACATAAGACTTGAAGCCATAAAAATCCTAGAAAAGAAATAGGGAAAGTCTCTTAGACTTTGGTTTTGGCAATAATTTTTTAGATATGACACCAAAAAAAAAAGGCAAAAAAGCAAAAATAAACAAATGGGATTACATCAAACTAAAAAGCTTCTGCACAGCAAAGGAAATAATCAACAGAGTGAAAAGGCAACCTACAATATGGGAGAAAATATTTGCAAGCAATTTAGTTGTTAATGGATTAATATCCAAAATATATACAAAGAACTGATACAACTCAGTATCAAACAAAAAACAAACCCCACAACTAACCCAATTAAAAAATTAGCGAAGGATTTGCAAAACATTTCTCCAAAGAAAACATATAAATGGTCAACAGGTATATGAATAAAAACGTTTAACATCACTAGTCATCCGGGAAATGCAAGTCAAAAACACAGTGAAGTGATATAACCTCATGCCTGTCAGAATGGATATTATTAAAAAAAAAAAAAAAAAAATTCAAGTGTTGGCAAGGATGTGGAGAAAAGGGAAGCCTCATGCACTGTCACTGGGAATATAAATTGGTACAGAGATTGTGAAAAAGAGTATAGAAGTTCTTCAATAAGATAAAAATAGAATGACTGTATGATCAAGCAATCTCTCTTCTGGGTATATACCCAAAGGAAATGAAATCAGTAACTTGAAGAGATGTGTGCATTCCCATGTTCAGTGCAGCATTATTTACTATAGCCAAGATATGAGAACAGCCTAAGTATCCACTGGTAGATGAATGGATAAAGAAATGTTATATATTCAAACTTAAAAAAGAAAATCCTGCTATTTGCAACAACATGAATGCACCTGGAAGACATTATCCTAAGTGAAATAAGTCAGACACAGGGGAAAAAAAATGCATGATCACACTTACATGTGAAATCTAAAACAGTCAAATACATAGAAGCAAAGAGTAGAATGGTGGTTACAAGGAACAAGGAGGTGAGGGAAACGGGGAGATGTTGCTCAAACGGTACAAAATTGTAGTTATGTAGAAGGCATGATTCTAGATATCTAATGTACAACGTGATGACTATAATTAACAATACTGTGCTGAATAATGGAAATCTGCTGAGAGTTGATTTCAGGTGCTCTCATTACACACACACACACACACACAAATGGTAACTATGTTAGAAGATATATTAATTAGCTTGACTGTAGTGATAATTTCACAATGCATATGTTTATATATATATATCAAATTATTCTGTAAACCTTAAACATACACAGTTTTTATCAAAAAATTAAAATAAATTATAAACATAATACTTGACTAAGTTATTGGAAGATTTTTCAAAGTATGTTTTGGCAAATTGATTTTCTGAAACTTTTATAAAAACCTATGAAATCTGATATGTTTGATTAAATTTAACTAAAATTCCTAATCGCACATGTTGCAACTGTGAAATACTGGATTTTGAAGGTCATTGTGAAGAAAAATCTAACACAACTTATTCATGATTCTGATGTGGATTATATTTTAAATGGATAATATTTTAGATTTTCTGGGTTAACTAAAAATGTTATTAAAAAATAACAATAATATTATCATATAATGTAAGTGGTTTAAAACCCTTCAAATAAAAGAAACTATCAAATTGAATAAAATATAAATATATATACAGTGCTCATTAACAGATGAATAGATAAAGATGTGGTATATATACACAATGGAATATTACTCAGCCACAAAAAAGAGTGAAATTCTGCCGTTTGCAATAGTGTGGATGGATCTAGAGAGCATTGTGACTAGTGAAATAAGTCAGACAGAGAAAGACAAATACTCTTTTTTGTTTTTGCTTGTTTGCCTTGTTTTGAAAGCTGTGAACATCTGGCAATGCTAGGCACATTTTCCCCCAAGGAAACACCTTTGTCAGTTTTCCAACTAAGGCAGTTACACTGGCCAGTTCTACAGTAGCTGCTCGACTTTGTTCATTGAGTATTAATTGCCATCTACCATCACAGTCACAGTGTTATTTTCCTTACAGTAAAGAGGAAAAAAAAAATATTTCTCGTGAGCTTCATTCACTTAGATTCCCTGCTTTGGTCCTGGGGCATTTTACTTTGAATGCCTGCTATATAGACTGTTATTAAGATCTTAACTGATTAAAACTTTGATATTTCTTGGTCTTCTTGGGGTAATACACCCAATGGCAAACTCTGTATCCATGGGCACCTCTGTACCCCTGGGCTCCACATCTGTGGACAAAAACGAAACACAGAACAAAAATGTTCCGAAAACAAATTCCAGAAAGTTCCAAAACTTGAATTTGCCATGCACCTGTAAATAGTTACATAGCATTTACATTTTTAGGTATTATAAGTAAACTAGAGATGATTTAAAGTACACGGGAGGATAAGCATAGCTTACATGCAAATGCATCTTTTTATATAAGGGACTTGAGCATCTGTGGATTTTGGTATATGAGAAAGGTCCTGGAACTCATCCCCCCTGGATACTGAGGGACAACTGTAACATTGCTGAGCAGGAAACATGCAAACTGGTACCCTTGGAAGTATACTGATGTTGCTGCATAGGAGACCTGTATTCTGTTTGGGGGCTCAAAAGAAGCATCTCTTCCTTGACAAATGGAGCAAAAATAAAAGCTTTCCTTTTGCCGCTCTGTGATAGAGAATGGAGTTAGCAGAGAGAAATTGTGGTTAACAAGTAATAGAACAGGAAGTCAGTATTTTATAAGACATATCAGAGGGAAGAAAGTCTTTCATAGAAAACAAAAAATAGTAAATGCGAGTTAGACTTTAAACACTGGCAAAAACAATAATAAATGCTTACTGTGAAATATAATTTGGTTCCTGGTGGGACAACTATAAGTTTGAGGGTTATTTTTAAATATCAGTGCTTTGAAAAATAGTTGAGACTGGAAAGCAGTAAGAGGACCCTTGATCAGAGTGGCATTTGAATCCTTCCTTAAAAATAAGTCTAACATTTATATGAGCTAGGAACTATGCTAATCCTCACAGAAACCCTCTTAGGTGCAATTTCTTCATTATTCATATGAAGAAACTGAGGCACAAAAGGGTAAGGGAATACCTGTAATGTGCAAATTCAAATCTGTATGATCCCAGAGCTCTTGTTCTTGCCCACTTCACTGTACTACCTTTCTCTTCCCTTCATGTCAAGGAACTGAATACTGAAACAAGAACTCTAAGTACACTGCTTATCTTTGTTGTATGTATATATTTATACTTAAGTTGATACACAACCATCAAATCTTTATACTCATTCTAAGGAACAACTGATCTTCTCCAGGCAGAAGCCATCACAATGAAGAGATTTCTGGATCAGTCTGAAAACAACCTAGGACAAGTGGATGCAAAGTTGTCAAACGAGCCTGGAATCTAGGAGCATTCAGATAACTCACTTTGTTTATGGCCCTGTATTGGGACACAAACACTGTTTAATACTCTCAGATTCCCTCAGTTGCCTCGTTCTTCCTCTCCTACAAACCACACTGGACTCAGATGAAACATCACACCATGGCTTATAGGATCTGGTTTTCTGATTTAACTAGCAAGGCACTTTCTCTCTGGGAGGAGAAAAGAGTAAATGTTGACCACAGGAAACGAGAGATTTACTTTCCTGATGACTACTCCCAGTGACAGTTTCTCCTTGCACCCTGATGAAGTTCTGACTGCCAAGCAAATACGCATAGTGAGTGGCCTGCTGTCTCTCTTTCCAGCTTATTGTGAGACAGGAACCTAGAGGCAATGCATAACATCTTCCCTTTACTGGCTTGACTTTCCTTTTTCCTTGTCAGTACTCTGGGTTTGCACTTCCCAGATACCTATCAGTCCTTTAATCCTTACTTTAGACACAATTTTCCAGAGGACCCAGCCTAAGAAAATTCATACTGCAAATTGTTATATAAAATTGAAGCTTGGGATAATGTTTTATAATTGGATGGCTCACTTGTTTGAAAACAATTGCTTGTAATAAGGGCACAGTATGAGCTGCATATACACTGCTGCCTTAACTCGTAGAGTACCTACCTCCACCTTATTCTGTCCAATCCCATTTTCAGTGGTGCTGAGGCTTTCCAATCTCACCAAAACATACTGTGTTCACGGAGCTTACTTGTGTTCAGATAATCGGATAAGATGTGGTCCACAAATCATATGTCAATCAGGAATGGCAGACAAAGACTAGGCAGACACTGCATAGCCATTGGTGGTTGGTAGTCTTCATTCATTGATAGCTCAGTGCTGAAAGAGCATTTACTATCTCTCTGATCCTAGAAATAAAAGGTCCATCTCTCCATGCCCCATTTAATTGACATCTATTTGGGGACAGCTTCTGGCCATGTCTCTTTTACCATGAGTACCTTTTTTATTTTCTTTGCATATCATATGACCTGATACTCCTTTCCAACTAATGAGACAAATAAAATGTATAGAAATGTTGTTTGCTAAGACATGACCTGTGATGAATATTGAAATTAAAGTTGCTTTTATGGCCATTCATCACTGAACCTTAGCATCCGAACGGACAATGATTATTTGTAAGTGAATTATTGTAGTTTATTTTTCAAAAAGCAATTCAATTTACAAATTTCTAAAATCTGTCTGTAATGGTCCATGTTACGGTAAATAATTCTAACTTGCAAGTAAAGAACTGAGTCTTAATTTCAGACTGATCATAATTAGCAAAATCTAATAGAACCCATTTCCCAGCCTCATCTTAATGGACATCAACTTCTCTACATTCTCAAAATTGCCATCTTTAATAATGGTGGGTTAGTAAGATCCATGGAAGCCAAAACCAGAGCATCTAAAACACAATTTTCCCATACTTTAAACGCCTGTCAGCATCTTCTTCCATCCATTCCCAAGTTTCAAAAAGATCTGCAGGTCTTGAACACAGTATTTTCTTTCTTAGATGCCACTGGGCTTTCTTTTCATAGTTCTGAGGTAAGTCATTGAATCACTTAGTGTTCAAGTTATATTCCCCAAAGCTCCCTTAGTAGCCACTAATCCCCCAAATGTTTGAAATATCTGTAATTAGTAGGTCAATATCAATTAGTGATGGTGTATATTTTTAAGGGTTGGTGCTCAATGAGTGTTTAGATACTATCAACCCCATCTTTCATGGAACAATGGAATAATCCATGCCTAAGTCTACAGACATCATAAACCTCTATGCCACGTGTAAGCTAGCACCTATAACATCTTTGCTGTGTTTTAGTATCTAACCGAATACATTATTTAAATGAATACTTCAAAAAATTCATATCTCAAAATTAAAATTTCAATTAATAAATTATTAGAGGAAGTTCTTTTGGTGGTGGTAGTGGAATTTTTTGTTTGCTTGTTTGTACTTACTAGCCATTGGGTATCTGCTAAAAATCACTTAAGTCCAACATTGGCTACTGGTTCCCAAGTAAAGAGTTCAAAGCATCTTAAATTTAGGGTGTGATGTGTTCATTCACTTCAATGCAACTCTGTTTTGCCTGATTCTTTTTCCTGTATCACCATCAATGGAGATTTTACTGCTAAACTGCAAATTTTCAATGTGCTTCTTCACCTTCTTGGTTCCAGACAATGCAATATCCCTAAAGTTCTCCCCAAATTTCCTAAGTTTATTCAACTTCATCCTATGTTTCCCCATGGAAAGAGAAGCCATTTCTTCTGTCTTGGAGCGTCTCCCATAGATTTTCTTTGCACTCTGAACATACTGAGGAGCCTTCCAAAATCAGTTTTTAGGCTTTTGTATGGGGAATACTCTAGGTACCACCCAGGATGAGAGTGAATTAGGACATAATGACTACTCTATCTGTTCTGCCTCTCCTGCATTAGTACACAGAATGTGGAAAGAAAGGGCATCCAGTTATTGGATGCCTTCCTGCTGCTGAAAGAGTTGAACTTAAAAAATAATGTTGGAATTCATTGAAATCAGAAGTGTCTATGCTTCTGAACTCTTTCCAAGTCTGGGAATATAAGTGAGGCAGTATCTACCTACTGAATGCTGCTATCATCTGGTAGGGAAATTCCAATTAAATGATACCATTACCTAGATATGGATGGGTTCCAGAATCTCAGCATAAAGAGAGAAAGAAAGAAAAACAAAATAAAGCCAAAGTCTAAATCTGGAGATGTCTCTCATGTCTTTGAAAGAACTGTACTGCTCTCTGGGACCACAGAGTTTCTTCCCTGTCACCATACTGCGTCACTACTTGGGTCCATGATCATGGATCAAGGTGCTATACCTCAAGTATCTCCCCTGGGCTATCTTAAGACATGTAACACCACTATTGGAACTTATATTTGTTTTGATATATTCTCATTGGCAGTAGTAGGTTTAGATCTTGGCCAGTGTTATTTCCACACACCCTTCTAGGGAATATTTTTATACCCTCTCTCAGCTTGCCTTCAACTTCTGCCTCCTTGCCTTCCTTGATCAGCTTTAGCAACTAAAAGAAATTGTAGAGTGAGGGGGAGCAGTCATTCTCTACTTTTTAGATAGAGCAATTTACTTGGAAAAGCATGAGCTAGGAACTGATCCAAAAAAACATTTGAACTCATATCCAGATTCCATAGAATTTTTAGGTTGCAAAGACATATTTTCTCCTAGCATTCTGGGAAGTTATTAAGAAATTAGCTAGAACTGCCCTCCAGCTCTCTACACACCAAAATGCCCAATTGAAAGCATTTACACATTCTGCCACATTTACTGACTTTCTTGCTTTTTTGATTTGTTTTGATTTGGCCTAGCAGTCAAGTACAGAGTTTTGTAACTCTGCTACTTCTGTATCTAGCAACAACTCAGGAAAACATGCTGGGTCACAGTTCAAAAGTTCCCTGACCTGATACTGGGATAGGATCTCCTGAAACCAATCCCAGCTTTTGGTTATGGTTTCTTCCAGTAAAAGAGGAAATAAGTATCCTGAAGCCAAGATGCATTCATCAGTTTGGCAAAGTATTTTCCGACTCCTCCAGATTACCTGCCTTGAGGCTCTCTCCTTTTTTAAAGGATGCATGAGGAAAAATCTGATCACTTTTTACTGGACCCCAGACTAGCTTCCAACAAACCCTCTTTATTTCAATAGGCTAGCACACAAGGTAGATAATTAATTGCATAGAAACTACTCCCTTTGGGACAGCCTTCCTAAGTTCCCATGTCTAATACAATTTTAATGATGCTTGCAACATCTCATAGATCCTATTCACAGTTGGTCATTATTCCTATCACCAGAAATGTGAATATCAAAGTTGACCTTTATTCCTATGCATTATTCCTGTATGAACCTGGTGCTAAAGAAGGAGAAATATGTTTAATTCCAGCTTAGAGGTAATGTTACTGTGAAGTAATTCACAGGTTTTACTCAGGACTTTCTGCATTGAAAGGTGAGCAGATGTGTAAATCACCTAAGAAGAAGAAGATGGAAAGATAGACCAAAAGAGACAGGGCCTACAGCTTTTACCTGGCACATGGCAAGGTTATACCTGTGTATCATGGAAGGACCCCCCAGATTAATGGGGATGGTGCTGACTCGGCTCTAAGACTTCCCAGCCAACTCTGTAGTTAGGACAAGGCTTTCATTTCAGGCCACTATTGCAGGTGGATTTACTTTCTCCCCATGCTTTCTAAGTAGTACATAAGGTAGAATTTAGTATCAAACCATCATTCCCCTGAGATAATGGATTACCACCAGCTCTGAGATCTCTGTATAGACTGCCCATATGCATTACCTTCTACTCTACTACCTACATGGTGGTAATCCATTCTGACAATGGGGTGCAAATCAACCTTCCCCAGTTGTTACAGGAGAATTTCTAATGCCATACTGATTGTCAATTCTGATTCTAGTAGCCCACTAACTGAGACTTACCGGCTTTCGTCAGGCCCCTACTCTAACGTCAGCAAGTCTGCCTCTGAACCCTGACCCAGAGCAATAACAATGTCACATGAAGAAAACCTTCTCAGGTGAGCTCTGTTAGTCTACCTGGATTACAGGTATCACCAGTGATATGCAGGTGTGATGGTTAATTTTATGTTTCAGCTGGGCTAAGGTATGCCCAGATAACTGGTAACATGTTATTTTGGGGTGTGTCTGTGAGGGTGCTTTCAGAAGAGATTAGCATTTGATTGGTCAACTGAATAAAAAAGATCACCCTCACCAGTTTGGGTGGCTATCATTCAATTTGTGGAGGGTCTGAATAGGACAAAAAAGCAGAGGAAGGGTGAATTTGCTCCCTGCTCAAACTGGGACATCATCATTTCCTGCCTTTAGACTTGGCTCTCCTTGTTCTCAGCACTTTGAGTTTGGACTAGAATTTTACCACAGACTTTCACAGGCCTCCAGCAGGCAGAGGGCAGATCGTGGAACATCTCAGCCTCCATAATCACATCATGATTTGTATTATATTTCTGTAAATATTCCTACCCTGGCCAGTTTAAATCTATCGCTGTATCATTACTGAATGCAGAGTTGTGCACTGGTGGCTGGCATGGGCAGATAAAACTAGCTCCAGCACACCTATCTAGATTACCCATGATTCCTTTCTTCATACTCCACTTCTTCATCTTGGAACCTCTTTGTCAATTATTTTACCTGAACTATAAAAGTGAATGACTAGTACATTGTGGAATCCACCCAGCCCACCCCCAACAGAATGTCTGTGTGTGTAAGTAAACTTCCCTGTTCAAGTAGGCCATCAACATTGCCTACCTATTCTCACTATGTGCTCAACACAAGACCCAAACATACAGGTTTAGTGCCAGACCCTGATCCTGGATATTTCATCAATACATCATTAAAGAACTCAAAAAAATAACAGGACAAAATCAAGAATGCTAGAATATATTTACAGTCTTTGTATTTTAGGTCAGTTAACATCAAATTAAGTTGATTACCGACTACCAATAAATTGTTTCATACCAATAGTGTGAAAACAAATGACTCCATATTATTAAACTATCAGAAGCACTCATACGAAAGGTTACAGGTTTCAAATTTTTTGGCTACCATTTGTCATTAAATAGTCTAGCAGGTTGTCCTATTTCTGAGCTTCGCGGTGAGTAGCCTAATTGAGGGCACAGCTGTTCTTGTGTAATTTGTCACTGTCTCTCTCAGACCATACTGAGTTTCTTTTCTCTGATATTATCTAAATTAAAAGTAAATCAACAGAGATAGAACACATGAGCTGGCTAGCTAACAGGGTGAGTAGAATTTTAAATCAACTAATTAATCAAATGGAAGACATGTGGTAAAACAAAAATGCAGTAGAGGAAAATGGTTAAGATCTAGACTTCCTGAACCAGAGATGTGTTTCAATCCCCACATCTGCCAATATCAGCTGTAGGATATTGAACAAGTTACTGAACATCTGTTGGCAGAGGCTGCCAGCTGATCACCATAATGACTTTTACTTCTTCTCGGTTTCTGGCTAGACTATATCTCTCATCTGCCCAATATTGGCAATGGAACAGAAAAGCAACAGATGCTACTTTGGGGCTAAGAATGTTAAGAAGCCGGTATTCATCCTCCATTCTCCTTTTTCAGTACAGACTGAAATACAGATTCAGATGCCAATAAAGACTCCGAGGGATGGTGAAACAGAATGGAACAAGCCTGGTTCCTTGAATCACCACAAGGAGAACAGTCACCTGCAGACCAAGGCCATCACTTTGACTTTTCCTTGAGTGCACTGTCTTTGAACTTAAACGTATCTGTTACATCAGTTCAGCCTACCCAAATGAATACAACATCTGTTTAAATGAAAGCATTATACCACTACCTGTCTTAATTAACACTGTCTTGGCTGGGAGTAGCAAAACTTCACTGAAGCTACACTAAGTTAAATGGAGAAATTTTCCATAATGAAGTGGTAATCCGGGAAAATACCTGTCTCTCTAGCAGCAATAGAAACAATCAGAAAAGTCATTTAAAATCTAAGAAGCCACTTTTAAAATCTCTCTTATCTCTGTACATGTGCATTATTCTATCTTTCCATGTAAACGCCACTCCACAGGTGGATTTTACACACTCACGTTCAAGAAAATAACATCTCTCAATTGCAATTTCCAACTCAAGGGAAGAGAATCTATTTGACCCATCTTAGGCTAAATGTTCACCATTTGTCCACTTTAGAACAAAGCAATGAGATCACAAAATACTAACATCATTGCCAAAGGCCCACGCCTATGTGTGAGTCAAGAGGGGTGATTCTCAATGTAAAAAGGTTTGGGGTAAATAGACTCAAAATGGGTCAAGTACACTATCTCGTGAATTATCATAAAAATTAAATGAAATGCTCCTGGAATCCTTAGCAAAGTTCCTTACACACAGTAAGGAACTTGTTATTCTTATGATTATTAGTATTAGACACTGTACCAGTTTTCTGTTGCCATAACAAATTATCAAAAACATAGCAACTTAAACAACATTCGTTAAACAACATCCTTTTATCTCACAGTTTCCATGGGTCAGAAGTCTGGGCACAGCGTGGCCTAGCTGGTTCCTCTGGTCCAGGTCTCACAAGAACCAAATCAAGATGTTGGCAGGACTGTGTTCCTTTCTAGAGGCAGATTTTTGGAGGCACTTCAAAGCTCTCTTAGTTTGTTGGCAGAATTCAGTTCCTTGTACTTATAGGAAATAGGTCCCTGTTTCCTTGAAGACTGCCAACTATGGGCTAACTTTATCTCCCAGAAGCCTCTCTCTGGTCCTTGCAGTTGGCCCCCTATAGCTCAGGACCAGCAATGGTGCTTTGAATCCTCACTCGGAATCTTTGCCTTCCCCTTCTGCAACATCTTTCCTGCCTTCTCTTCCACCACATCTCTCTGACTCCAGCCAGAGAAAATTATCTGCTTTTAGGGCTATGTGACTAAGTTGGACCCACCCAAATTATCCAGAATAATCTTCCCACTTTAAGGTTCATAACCTTAATTACACCTTAATTACATTTGCAAAGTTCCTTTTTGTTGTTGGAGTTGCACACATTGTTTTAATTGAAAGAAGTTAGCCTCCTAAGTATTGCTCTTACAGGTTTATCGAAGTATTCATACCACTTATAAATTTTAACATATATGTATAGAAAGTAATTTACATAGAAAGGCAAACACAAATTGTATGCTTACATAATATTTAAAAATCATTATGGTCATGTTTATACCATGACCTGCTTCAAAATTTCTTCAGAACTATTCAAAAGTAAATGGTAGTTGGGTCATATATGTCTATCATAATTTCTAAATTAGAGAAGTCTGGAGTAGTAATATTTAATGTCTTTCTGTGGTAGGTAGAATTGCCCCCCGAAAATGTCCATGCCCTAATCACTGGAGCCTATGAATGTCATGTTTTCATGTTAAAAGGAACTTTGCATTTAGTTCTGAATAGTTCTGAAGAAATTTTGAAGCAAGTCATGGTAGAAACATGACTGTAATGATTTTTAAATATTATGTAAGCATACAATTTGTGTTTGCCTTTATATGTAAATTACTTTCTATACATATATTTTAAAATTTATAATTATTCTCGTTGTTAAGTAACACATCCTCTGATTTATACATTCATTTCACATATATTTTTTTTACATGCTCACAATTTCAGGTGCTAGAGATACAGTCCCGGCCAGCACGGTTTAGAGTCCTGTGCCATGAAGGAGCCTACACACTAGTACCGACAGACAAGCAATAAGCAAGTTAACTTAAAAATCAAGGTAACTTCAGATGGTGATAAAACAGAGTTATGTTTTGGAGAGGGCCCAGAGAGCTAGGTAGGCAAAAGGCAGCTCTCTTTTAGATTGGCTGGTCAGGGCACAACATCTCCCTAAGGAGGAAGGATTTGAACCTTACAGGTAAAGGTACAGTAGAAGAATGTATCCACAGGGAAGGGAACCAGTTTGAAGTGATGTGGCAACAAGCTTGGGAAAAAGTGACCAATGGGAGAAAGGTACCAGATGAATTCAGAGAGGGGGACAGAGGCCAGATCACTTGACTAACACTTTTAAATTCTAATTGTCAGTATAGGTACTTAAAAATTACAATCTGATTTTAAAGCCATAAAATATACAAATAATCAGTTCAAACTAAACTTCACCAAACTTGTCTGCTTGGATACAGTATTTCAATCAAATATAAACTTATAGTTGCAAGAGAAAGTTATAATGATTAATTTCACTCCAATGTTCCCAAGTCCACCTAGTCCTATAAAATCATTCTTCTCCTTCAAGTGTAAATAGAACACATATTCCTTCATGGAAAAGATGTCCATGTCCCATATGTAATGGGAGAACTAAGAATCCTTCTTTTTCCTCATGCCCTTTCCCACGAACCTTTAGTGTTCATGTTTCTTCAAGTCAGTTTGCCCTAATTTATTGCTTCTGCTAAATTTTAATTTCACTTATATCTGCCTTCTGACTTTTTTTACTTCCTCCCCAATTAGAAAAGAACACATTTTCCTTAATTTTCTTCAAATGCACTCTCAAATTCCTCCCCCCCCCCAACAGTTATATGTAATTGTAACAGACTGTTTATTTATAGGAAAGAAACAGGAGTAATATTGCAGCTACTTCAAACTTAATAATGGTCATCCCTGTTCCAAAGGACGTTGGCCATTCCCACCTGGGGGGTGGGAGTGTTCATACTGTTCTCTTAGCATTCAGAAATGTTGCACTCTGATTTCTTTAATCCTCTTCTATCACCTTAGCCCCTTTTACAGGATTGTCAAAGGAAATCGAAATCAGTTATCCCCATAGCTGCCACGTCATAAGAGTACCTCAAGGTTTTTCCTTAAATGATACTTCTGTCTTTAACAGGAATTCTGCTGTTGGACTGTTTTTTTCTCCTTGCCTTATAAACTATGAAGAATTTCTTGAAAGACATAGATAATTTATTTTTCCTTTAGACACTAACTTTCTTCATTATGCCATACATCTCTCTCTCACACACACACACACACACACACACACACTTTCAGAGGAAACATGCTCTATAAATGCAAAAAGGATAATGATAATTATTATTCATAGTTTCTTGTGATATATACTAGAATTCATCTGTAAAATGATCTGTTGCTGAGAGATGGACAGAATGAGAGATATTTAAAACCTTAGAAGGAAAAAAGATCTAGTTGAAATGTGTAAAAGTCTTATTTTATTCAGCACCCCAACTTAAAAATGGCATTGTTAAAAAGCTCTATTCAAATTTGTAGTGAATAGAGATCTAAATTTAATTAATCTGTTGGCTTGAGAACTTTTGGAACATTTTATCTTTCTTACAGAGTCCTAAAATATGGTCTGTAAGCAGCCCTTGACATTTTTGTACATTCGAACCATATGTCTCTTGTTCAGACTCCCACTTTTTAACATTACATAGTTTAATGCCTTAAATACTTTGGAAAAAAACCCAGAATTCTGACTCTTATAAATCAAATGATAAATACCACAAGTTGTGAAATGATGATTCTGTCTGTTAATCAACATCTTAATATAAATGCTGTGACCATTTTTCAGAGAAATGTGTATCTGAATAATTTATGAAATCTCATTGTTTTGACAAGGGACATATAAGATTAAGGCCCAGCTCTGTCTGGGTATTAATTCCAGTAATTCCAGTTCTGTCATTTACTAGTGAGTTACTTCACTTTTTGTGCTTCCATCTCCTCTTTTGTTAAATGGGCAGTAGTTCATACAGTTGTGTTAGAATTCAATGAGTTAATACAAGTAAAGAAGTTCTTAGATCAATGCCTGGCATGCAATGGTATTTTAAAAGGATTAGCTATGAAACTATATGAGATATGAAACTATATGAAGATAGTAAATTATTATATTAAACTTCACAGAAGTGGGGAAATGAAAGTATTGCTTCTACTGAGAAAACATTAAATCGAGTAGGTTATCCAAAACTTTGCCCTTAATCAAGGGCCAACTGGACTAATGTTCACAAGTGAATGATCAAATTATGAAGAAAAAAGTTGTACGAAGTGTTGGGAAAGTTTATTGTGTCTAAATTATAACACTGTCAGCTCTCAGGAGACAGAATCAAACCACCACTCATATCATATAAATCTCTTAATTGTACATAAAAAAGAATTTGTTACTTGCTTTCTTCTTAGTTCACTTTTTTCCCTATGCTTATTTCATCATCAATATATTCTCTAAAATAAAATGAAGACTTTTTTGCATGCTCAAACCTAAATGCATTAGCAAGATAAACATGTAATTCACAATTTTTAGGCCATCTAGAGATTTTTTTTCTCCTCCAGAGATTCCCAAGTCACTGGCACATTTTTCTTTCTTCAGGGGTAAAACAAATTTCATTATCTTTACTTACAAGTGACTTTGCCTTTCACAAGTTATAGTCTATAATACAACTCTGTTTTAAAGGTAAGCTACAATTTAAGAAATTCTGATGGTTGATTTGAGCATTTTTATTTTTAAATGTACACTGGCCTTTTTCTCAAATTATCCATGATTGTCAGTGAAGATTTATAGATATCAAAATTTTAAAAGGAAGAAAGCCATAAAATGAGATAAGTGGCATGTCACTAAAGCTACAAGGTTAAGAGCCCTGGCGACACAAACCAATCATATGTCTCCTGCCCACTGCCCACCCCCAGCAAAGTGCGACACAGGAAAAAAATTCAGGGAATGTTAAGAACAGGAGAAGACTTAGATCAACTCTGATACTTTTTTGTGCAGGTGAGGATCCCCCTGGCTCAAACAGAAAATGTGAGTAGTTCAAGTATAAAAAGGGTTCAGACTTTTTACATCTGAAATTCACTTCACAAGAGATATTTTACTATTCTCTCTTGCCCCCATAAAAGAGAAAATCTTATGTGGGCCTTATCCTGGGAAAAGAAGTGTTGCTGCAGTCTTGTTTTCATTCCTTTTCTTCCTCCCTTCATGCCTTCCTTCTTTTCTCTTTCATTTGTTCATATACATATAGATATAAAGATATATAGACATAGATAGATATAGATATAAATTTTTAACAAACACAACATTAAAATTCACATTACTTTTAAATGTTGTGCTACCTTTTCCTCCCTTTTTTTTGACACTTGTTTTATCACCATCTGAAATTACCTTGATCTTTTATGTGTTATGATGTTTCTATTTTCTTCTCGTCTCCCTCTCCTTGTCACATAATCTCGCTCCAAAGAGTTTAGTGGTATGAATCATTCCATATTTTTGTTTGTTGGAATAACCACACACGAAGTGAACACAAAAAATGAACATGGGTGCGTGTAAGCATGTATGGATTTCTCTGTCATTTAAAGTTAGGTAAACTCAGCAGTGAATGTACTTAGTCATTTTGTTGCTTGATTCTGAATCACCTTTCCATTATCTTCCAGGTTAATTTATTTACTGAAGTATTCTACATCTTCTTGGGCGATTATTTTTTAGTTTGCTGGGCTATCATCCATTTCTTCTAGGTTACAAAATAGATTTGACTGTAGTAGCCTCTTCTAACTCTTTTCATTTTCTCTGTATTTGGGAGTTATGTTTTTCTTCTCATTTCTAAGGTTTCTCATTTCTTTCATAATTGATTAATCAAATGAACAAGTAGTTTGTTTAGGTTATGCATCTTTTAAAAGAACCAGGTTTTATATAATTTGATATCTGTACTATTAGTTATAGAATTTTTTTCATTCATTTTGGTTTCTATCCAAATAATCACTGTTTTTAGAAATATATCATTTTTTCAAGGTAACTACCTCAGAATCCCTTAAGAAAACAGCATTAGCAAGATATCTAATGTATGACTGCCTTTTACCAAATTATAGATAAATATTTGTTCAAATTATTAAGCATTGAATCTCTGAGAATTAAACGTGTTTGTGTCTTTTACAATTATTTTTGTTTTTATTATGAAGTTATACTTTAATGGCATTTTGGATTAAAAGAAACATGAATTTAAAACTATTAAATCGGAGAGGACCTTCAGGATGGCAGAGGAGTAAGACGTGGAGATCACCTTCCTCCCTACAAATACATCAGAAATACATCTACATATGGAGCAACTCCTACAGAGCACCTAACTGAACGCTGGCAGAAGACCTCAGACTTCCCAAAAGGCAAGAAACTCCCCATGTACCTGGGTAGGGCAAAAGAAAAAACAGAGATAAAAAAATAGGGACAGGACCTGCACCTCTGGGAGGGAGCTGTGAAGGAGGAAAAGTTTCCATGCACTAGGAAGCCCCTTCACTGGTAGAAAGGGCGGGGCGGGGAGAGGGTGAGGGAAAGCTTCGGAGCCGCGGAGGAGAGCACAGCAACAGGGGTGCGGAGGGCAAAGCGGAGAGATTCCTGCACAGAGAATCGGTGCCGACCGGCACTCACCAGCCCGAGAGGCTTGTCTGCTCCTCTGCCGGGGCGGGCGGGGCTGGGAGCTGAGTCTCGGGCTTTGGTCCGATCGCAGGGAGAGGACTGGGGTTGGCTGCATGAACACAGCCTGAAGGGGGCTAGGGCGCCACAGCTAGCTGGGAGGGAGTCCGGGGAAAACTCTAGACCTGACTAGGAGACAAGAGACCATTGTTTCGGGGTGCATGAGAGGAGGAGATTCAGAACACCGCCTAAACGAGCTCCAGACATGAGCAGGAGCCACAGCTATCAACATGGACAACAGAGATGGGCATGAAATGCCAAGGCTCCTGCTGCAGCCACCAAGAAGCCTGTGTGCAAGCACAGGTCATTATCCTCACCTCCCCTCCCAGGAGTATGTGCAGCCCACCACTGCCAGGGTCCCGGGATCCAGGGACAACTTCCCCGGGAGAACACACAGCACGCCTCAGTCTGGTGCAACGTCACGCCCACGCCAGCCTGTGCCGCTGCAGGCTTGCCCTGCATCCGTACCCCTCCCTCCCCCTGGCCTGAGTGAGCCAGTGCGCCTAATCAGCTGCTTCTTTAACCTTGCCCTGTCTGAGCAAAGAACAGATGCCCTCAGGCAACCGACACGCAGAGGCAGGGCCAAATCCAAAGCTGAGCCCCAGGAGCTGTGCGAACAAAGAAGAGAAAGGGAAATTTCTCCCAGCAGCCTCAGGAGCAGCGGATTAAATCTCCACAGTCAACTTGAGGTACCCTGCATCTGTGGAATACATGAATAGACAATGAATCATCCCAAAATAGAGGCAGTGGACTTTGGGAGCAACTGCAGACTCGGGGTTTGCTGTATGGGACTGACTAGTTTCTTATTTTTATGTCTATCTTAGTTAAAGTTTTTAGGGCTTGTTATCACTGGTGGACTGATTTATTGGTTTGTTGCTCTCTTTTTTTTATTACTTTTTTTATTTTAATACTTTTTTTACTTTTTTATTTTACTTTATTTATTTATTTATTTTTCTTTCTTTTTTTTCTCTCTTTTCTTCTCAGCAGTGTGGCTGACAGGTTATTGGCGCACCAGCTGGCTGTCAGGCCTGAGCCTCTGAGGTGGGAGAGCTGAGTTCAGCACACTGGAGCACCAGAGACCTCCCTGCTCCACATGATATCAACTGGAGACACATCTCCCAGAGATCTCTGTCTCAACGCTAAGACCCAGCTCCACTCAACGACCAGGAAGCACCAGTGCTAGACACCCCATGCCAAAAACTAGCAAGACAGGAACACAAACCCATCCATTAGCAGAGAGGCTGCCTAAAATCATAATAAGTCCAGAGACACCCCAAAACTACGCACCTGATGCGGTCTTACCCATCAGAAAGACAACATCCAGCCTCATCCAACAAAACACAAGCACTAGTCCCCTCCATCAGGAAACCTACACAACCCACAGAAACAACCTTATCCACTGGGGACAGACACCAGAAACAACAGGAACTGGCGTCGCGGCGTTCTTCATCAAGATACACCAGAAATACATCTACACGTGGAACAACTCCTACAGAACACCTACTGAATGCTGGCAGAAGACCTCAGACCTCCCAAAAGGCAAGAAAGTCCCCACGTACCTGGGTAGGGCAAAAGAAAAAAGAATGAACAAAGACAAAAGAATAGGGATGGGACCTGCACCAGTGGGAGGGAGCTGTGAAGGAGGAAAGGTTTCCACACACTAAGAAGCCCCTTCGTGGGCGGAGACTGCGGGTGGCAGAGAGGGGGGAGAAGCTTCAGAGCCGCAGAGGAGAGCACAGCAACAGGGGTGCGGAGGGCAAAGCGGAGAGATTCCCGGATCGGTGCCAACCAGTACTCACCAGCCGGAGAGGCTTGTCTGCTCATCCGCCGGGGTAGGCGGGGCTGGGAGGTGAGGCTCCGGCTTAGGTTGAAGCGCAGGGAGAGGACTGGGATTGGCAGTGTGAACACAGCCTGCAGGGGGTTAGTGCACCACGGCTAGCTGGGAGGGAGTCTGGGGAAAAGTCTGGAGCTGCCGAAGAGGCAACGCACTTTTTCTTCCCTCTTTGTTTCCTGGTGCGCAAGGAGAGGGGATTAAGAGCGCTTCTTAAAGAAGCTCCAGAGACGGGCACGAGCCGCGGCTAAAAGCACGGACCCCAGAGACGGGCATGAGACACTAAGGCTGCTGCTGCCGCCACCAAGAAACCTGTGTGCGAGCACAGGTCACTATCCAAACGCCCCTTCCCGGGAGCCTGTGCAGCCCTCCACTGCCAGGGTCCCGTGATCCAGGGACAACTTCCCTGGGAGAACGCACAGCATGGCTCAGGCTGGTGCAATGTCAAGCCGGCCTCTGCCGTCGCAGGCTCACCCCACACTCCGTACCCCTCCCTGCCCCGGCCTGAGTGAGCAAGAGCCCCCGAATCAGGTGCTCCTTTAACCCGGTCCTGCCTGAGCAAAGAACAGATGCCCTCCGGCGACCTACATGCACAGGCGGGGCCAAATCCAAAGCTGAGCCCTGGGAGCTGTGAGAACAAAGAAGAGAAAGGGAAATCTCTCCCAGCAGCCACAGAAGCAGTGGATTAAAGCTCCACAATCAACTTGATGTTCCCTGCATCAGTGGAATACATGAATAGACAACGAATCATCCCAAATTGAGGAGGTGGACTTTGACAGAAGCATTTATTATTTTTTCCCCTTTTCCTCTTTTTGTGAGTGTGTATGTGTATGCTTCTGTGTGAGATTTTGTCTGTATAGCTCTGTTTCCACCATTTATCCTAGGGTTCTATCCAACCATTTTTCTTTCTTTAAAAAAAATTTTTTTATCTTAATAATTATTTTTTATTTTAGTAACTTTATTTTATCTTATTTTATTTTTTCTTTCTTTCCTTCCTTCCTTCCCTCCTCCTTTCTTCCTTTCTTTCTTTCTTTATCTTCCTCCCTCCCTCCCTCTCTCTCTCTTTCTTCTTTTTCTCACTTTTATTCTGAGCCGTGTGTATGAAAGGCTCTTGGTGTTGCAGCCAGGAGTCACTGCTGTGCCTCTGAGGTGGGAGAGCCAACTTCAGGACACTGGTCCACAAGAGACCTCCCAGCTCCACATAATATCAAATTGCGAAAATCTCCCAGAGATCTCCATCTCGACACCAACACGCAGCTTCGCTCAATGACCAGCAAGCTACAGTGCTGGACACCCTATGCCAAACAACTAGCAAGACAGGAACACAACCCCACTCATTAGCAGAGAGGCTGCCTAAAATCATAATAAGTCCACAGACACTCCAAAACACACCACCAGATGGGGACCTGCCCACCAGAAAGACAAGATCCAGCCTCATCCACCAGAACACAGGCACTAGTCCCCTCCACCAGGAAGCCTACACAAACCACTGAACCAACTTTAGCCACTGGGGACAGACATCAAAAACAACGAGAACTACGAACCTGCAGCCGGCAAAAGGAGACCCCAAACACAGTAAGATAAGCAAAATGAGAAGACAGAAAAACACACAGCAGATGAAGGAGCAAGATAAAAACGCACCAAACCTAACAACTGAAGAGGAAATAGGCAGTCTACCTGAAAAAGAATTCAGAATAATGATAGTAAAGATGATCCAAAATCTTGGAAATAAAATACACAAACTGCAAGAAACATTTAACAAGGACCTAGAAGAACTAAAGATGAAACAAGCAACGATGAACAACACAATAAATGACATTAAAAATACTCTAGAAGGGATCAATAGCAGAATAACCGAGGCAGAAAAAAGGATAAGTGACCTGGAAGATAAAATAGTGGAAATAACTACTGCAGAGCAGAATAAAGAAAACAGAATGAAAAGAACTGAGGACAGTCTCAGAGACCTCTGGGACAACGTTAAACGCACCAACATACGAATTATCGGGGTCCCAGAAGAAGAAGAGAAAAAGAAAGGGACTGAGAAAATATTTGAAGAGATTATAGTTGAAAACTTCCCTAATGTGGGAAAGGAAATAGTTAATCAAGTCCAGGAAGCACAGAGAGTCCCATACAGGATAAATCCAAGGAGAAATACACCAAGACACATATTAATCAAAGTGTCAAAAATTAAGTACAAAGAAAACATATTAAAAGCAGCAAGGGAAAATCAACAAATAACATACAAGGGAATCCCCATAAGGTTAACAGCTGACCTTTCAGCAGAAACTCTGCAAGCCAGAAGGGAGTGGCAGGACATATTTAAAGTGACGAAGGAGAAAAACCTGCAACCAAGATTACTCTACCTAGTAAGGATCTCATTCAGATTTGATACAGAAATTAAAACCTTTACAGACAAGCAAAAGCTGAGAGAGTTCAGCACCACCAAACCAGCTTTACAACAAATGCTAAAGGAACTTCTCTATGCAAGAAACACAAGAGAAGGAAAAGACCTACAATCACAAACCCAAAACAATTAAGAAAATGGGAATAGGAACATACACATCGATAATTACCTTAAACGTAAATGGATTAAATGCTCCCACCAAAAGACACAGATTGGCTGAATGGATACAAAAACAAGACCCACATATATGCTGTCTACAAGAGACCCACTTCAGATCTAGAGACACTTACAGACTGAAACTAAGAGGAGGGAAAAAGATATTCCATGCAAATGGAAACCAAAAGAAAGCTGGAGTAGCAATTCTCATATCAGACAAAATAGACTTTAAAATAAAGACTATTAGAAGAGACAAAGAAGGACACTACACATTGATCAAGGGATCGATCCAAGAGGAAGATATAACAATTGTAAATACTCATGCACCCAAAACAGGAGCACCTCAATACATAAGGCAAATACTAACAGCCATAAAAGGGGAAATCAACAGTAACAGAATCATAGAAGGGGACTTTAACACCCCCTTTCACCAACGGACAGATCATCCAAAAATGAAAATAAATACGGAAACACAAGCTTTAAATGATACATTAGACAAGATGGACTTAATTGATATGTATAGGACATTCCATCCAAAAACAACAGAATACACATTTTTCTCAAGTGCTCATGGAACATTCTCCAGGACAGATCATATCTTGGGTCACAAATCAAGCCTTGGTAAATTTTAGAAAATTGAAATCGTATCAAGGAACTTTTCCGACCACAGCACTATGAGACTAGATATCAATTACAGGAAAAGATCTGTAAAAAATACAAACACATGGAGGCTAAACAATACACTACTTAATAATCAAATGATCACTGAAGAAATCAAAGAGGAAATTTTTAAAATACCTAGAAAAAAAAGACAATGGAGACACGATGACCCAAAACCTATGGGATGCAGCCAAAGCAGTTCTAAGAGGGACGTTTATAGCAATACAATCTTACCTCAAGAAACAGGAAACATCTCAAATAAACAACATAACCTTGCACCTAAAGCAATTACAGAAAGAAGAACAAAAAAACCCCAAAGTTAGAAGAAGGAAAGAAATCATAAAGATCACATTAGAAATAAAAAAAAAGAAATGAAGGAAACAATAGCAAAGATCAATAAAACTAAAAGCAGGTTCTCTGAGAAGATAAACAAAATTGATAAACCATTAGCCAGACTAATCAAGAAAAAAATGGAGAAGACTCAAATCAATAGAATTAGAAATAAAAAAGGAGAAGTAATAACTGACACTGCAGAAATACAAAGGATCATGAGCGATTACTACAAGCAACTCTATGCCAATAAAATGGACAACCTGGAAGAAATGGACAAATTCTTAGAAATGCACAACCTGCTGAGACTGAACCTGGAAGAAACAGAAAATATGAACAGACCAATCACAAGCACTGAAATTGAAACTGTGATTAAAAATCTTCGAACAAACAGAAACCAAGGACCACATGGCTTCACAGGCGAATTCTATCAAACATTTAGAGAAGAGCTAACACCTATCCTTCTCAAACTCTTCCAAAATATAGCGGAGGGAGGAACACTCCCAAACTCATTCTATGAGGCCACCATACCCTGATACCAAAACCAGACAAGGATGTCACAAAGAAAAGAAACTACAGGCCAATATCACTGATGAACCTAGATGCAAAAATCCTCAACAAAATACTAGCAAACAGAATCCAACAGCACATTAAAAGGATCATACATCATGATCAAGTGGGGTTTATTCCAGGAATGCAAGGATTATACAATATACACAAATCAATCAACATGATACACCATATTAACAAACTGAAGGAGAAAAACCATATGATCATCTCAATAGATGCAGAGAAAGGTTTCGACAAAATTCAAAAACAAGTTACGATAAAAACCCTACAGAAAGTAGGCATAGAGGGAAATTTCCTCAACGTGATAAAGGCCATATATGACAAACACACAGCCAACATTGTCCTCAATAGTGAAAAACTGAAAGCATTTCCACTAAGATCAGGAACAAGACAAGGCTGCCCACTCTCACCACTCTTATTCAACATAGTTTTGGAAGTTTTAGCCACAGCAATCAGAGAAGAAAAGGAAATAAAAGGAATCCAAATCGGAAAAGAAGAAGTAAAGCTGTCACTGTTTGCAGATGACACGATAATATACATAGAGAATCCTAAAGATGCTACCAGAAAACTACTAGAGCTAATCAATGAATTTGGTAAAGTAGCAGGATACAAAATTAATGCACAGAAATCTCTGGCATTCCTATACACTAATGATGAAAAATCTGAAAGTGAAGTCAAGAAAACACTCCCATTTACCACTGCAACAAAAAGAATAAAATATCTAGAAATAAACCTACCTATGGAGACAAAAGACCTGTAGGCAGAAAATTATAAGACACTGATGAAAGAAATTAAATAGATGGAGAGATATACCATGTTCTTGGATTGGAAGAATCAACATTGTGAAAATGACTCCACTACCCAAAGCAATCTACAGATTCAATGCAATCCCTATCAAACTACCACTGGCATTTTTCACACAACTAGAACAGAAAACTTCACAATTTTTATGGAAACACAAAAGACCCTGAACAGCCAAAGCAATCTTGAGAACGAAAAACGGAGCTAGAGGAATCAGGTGCCCTGACTTCAGACTATACTACAAAGCTACAGTAATCAAGACAGAATGGTACTGGCACAAAAACAGAAAGATCAATGGAACAGGATAGAAAGCCCAGAGATAAACCCACGCACATATGGTCACCTTGTCTTTTATAAAGGAGGCAGGAATGTACAGTGGAGAAAGGACAGCCTCTTCAATAACTGGTGCTTTGAAAACTGGACAGGTACATGTAAAAGTATGAGATTAGATCACTCCCTAACACCATACACAAATATAAGCTCAAAATGGATTAAATGTAAGGCCAGAAACTATCAAACTCTTAGAGGAAAACGTAGGCAGAACACTCTATGACATAAATCACAGCAAGATCCTTTTTGACCCACCTCCTAGAGAAATGGAAATAAAAACAAAAATAAACATATGGGACCTAATGAAACTTAAAATCTTTTGCACAGCAAAGGAAACCATAAACAAGACCAAAAGACAACCCTCAGAATGGGAGTAAATATTTGCAAACGAGGCAACTGACAAAGGATTAATCTCCAAAATTTACAAGCAGCTCATGAAGCTCAATAACAAGAAAACAAACAACTGAATCCAAAAATGGGCAGACGTCCTAGACATTTCTCCAAAGAAGATATACAGATTGCCAACAAATACATGAAAGGATGCCCAATACCACTAATCATTACAGAAATGCAAATCAAAACTACAATGAGGTATCACCTCACACCAGTCAGAATGGCCATCATCAAAAAAATCTACAAACAACAAATGCTGGAGTGGGTGTGGAGAAAAGAGAACCCTCTTGCACTGTTGGTGGAAATGTAAACTGATACAGCCACTATGGAGAACAGTATGGAGGTTTCTTAAAAATCTAAAAATAGAACTACCATGTGACCCAGCAATCCCACTGCTGGGCTTATACCCTGAGAAAACTGTAATTCAAAACAAGTCATGTACCACAATGTGCACTGCAGCTCTATTTACAATAGGCAAGACACGGAAGCAACCTAAGTGTCCATCAACAGATGACTGGATAAAGAAGATGTGGCACATATATACAATGGAATATTATTCAGCCATAAAAAGAAATGGAGTTATTTTTAATGACGTGGATGGACCTAGAGCCTGTCATACAGTGTGAAGTAAGTCAGAAAGAGAAAAACAAATACCGTATGGTAACACATATATAAGGAATCTAAAGATTTAAAAAAAGGTTCTGAAGAACCTAGGGGCAGGACAGGAATAAGGTCGCAGATGTAGAGAATGGACTTGAGGACATGGGGAGGGAGAAGGGTAAGCTGGGACGAAGTGAAAGAGTGGCTTTCACTTATATACACTACCAAATGTAAAATAGATAGCTAGTGGGAAGCAGCCGCAGAGCACAAGGAGATCAGCTCCGTGCTTTGTGATCACCTAGGGGGGTTGGATAGGGAGGGTTGGAGGGAGACACAAGAGGGAGGGGATATAGGGATTTATGTATACATATTGCTGATTCACTTTGTTATCAGCAGAAACTAACACAACACTGTAAAGCAATTTTGCTCCTCTAAAGATGTTAAAAAAAATAACAGGAAAAAAATAATAAAATAAAACTATTAAATCCATATATTTCAGAAGCTTTTGATATCCAAAATAAAGTTATTTACTGTGCTCTACATTCATGATGTTTTTCAAGATCAGGTAAACTTTAAATGATTCTTAATTATTGATTTTGAACTACAGACAACTAGGAATCATTTTCTGTCTTTTCTAAATAAGGATATGGCAGAAAATGACATATGTAAAAAACCATCAATTTTCTTTAAGATAAAATTATGTTATTTGTTTGTTGTAACTCATAATATTAGGTTTTAAATGTGTCTGTTGTATATATATAAGATACTATTTAATTTTTATGATAACCGTAAAGGTTAAGTAAAGGAAAAGATAGCTTTATATTATCGTTATATAAGAGGCCATATAGATTAAAAGGTGAATAAATTAAATCAGGGACTACTAATGAGCAATTCAGATAGTATAATAAAAAACAGATTCGAAATTCAGTATAAAGTGAAGGAATTAAACATACTCAAGACTTATCACTTATCAACAAGCTCTGAGAATCGTCGAGAAGTTTCATAAGAGAGACAAAAAGGAGAAGGAAACAATTTCTAACTCTTAAAAATAAGCATTAAACATGCACAATTTTCAAAAATAAAACCCCTGGATTTTCTAAAAAGAAACTAAGATTACAGACCCTTATTAGGTGTAAACTTGAGATACTGTTACTCTTGACTATATCTGGACTTATCTTTACAACCAAATTACTTCCTGAACAGCTCTTCGGCTCTGAACCATACATAGGCCTTTCACAAAGAGGATACGGTGATCCACCCAGAGTTTCGTATTTTGGTAAATACAAGATGGAGGAGATCACCTCTTGTGAAAGGTCCCCCATGTCAGCAACTTAGGAGAGCACTTACAGGAGAAATGTACTTAAGAAATACCAGGAATCAAAGAGACCAGTTTATCTTTTAGAGAAAAAAACACTAATTCAAGACTGTTTTTTTTTAAAACAAGAGTAAACACAAGCCAATTCTGTCTGCCCTCTAACACAAGTAATGTATGTCTTAATGCTTAATTTCTTTTTTTAAAAAAATCTAATTTGCCTTTATTATCAATAGGTAATTAGAAACACTAAAGTACCTTCTCATAAGATGGTTCCTATGTCAGCTATGGGTTCTGTTCTCTGTTTAACACAAAAAAGAGGAAGGAAGAGAAAGAAGGAGGGAGGAAGAGAAAGAGGAAAGGAGAGAGGAAGAGAAAAATAAGTTCCACAAGTTACTCTGAGCCTTGAATTGTGCCTTAATCACCTGTAGCAGATTAGAATAAGTCATCAGGACATTGTGACTCTCCTCAGAAACAGGATTAAGGTTTCAGAAATCAGAATGGTATGAATCATCTTGGATTGAGAAAAAGCATTCTACTTAAATAGGAGGAATTATAAGGAATTTATAGTATGTTTAATCTCAAATGTTTGAACAAAGAGAAAGATCAAAGTGTAAGTTCTACCCACAGCCTTTGAAACCTTAGTTTTGCTTCATCTTTGGAAGGCAAATTTTGGACAAGAACAGTTGTTCCTTTAATTTTACTACAGCCCCTATTGAAACAATAGGACTTATCAGAATCGTTTCTTCTCAGAATCTAAGTCCTTATTTTTTAATGTTTAATAATTTATTAAAAATGAAGAAAAATCAGTTATTTTAAATACTAGTGTGAGAACACTGGAATGCTAATTCCTCATTAATATTTGTGAGATTATTATAAAATAATTCATTATTGAAAATGTTTTAAGGCCACATGTGTCATGTGTTAGTCAATTCATAGTTTTTCAAAAGAATCCCCTTTGGTTTTCCTCACTTTACAGACATGAAAGCTCTTAATTGAACAGCTGGATACTTCATAAATGGCTGATTTTGCAGCACAAATCACACTGTCTCTCCCATTAAAAGAGAGCAGAACCTATATAATCCATTGCTGTTCTGATATTTTACGATTTATTATATTACAATTTATTGTATTATTTAAATACACTCAGAATTTTGTCCATGCTTTGCAATTTGAACTGTTATATATACATAATGCTCAGTTTTGTTTGGAATTATTTTACAAATCTCCATACCAACGTTTTAAGGTCTCAATGTCAAATTCTACGAGTCTCCATGATGCTGTTCCCAAAGTCCAAATAGAAAACAACATATAAAATATCTGAGAGCTGGCACTTCGGTTAAATGTTTCGTTGCCAATTATGAAGTTCTAACTAAACAATTTTTCTTTTTTTAAGCCAAGACTTCATCATAATTAAAGATGTTATAGAAATCCGACTCAGCAAGCTTAGAAGTAATTTTGGAAAGCGAAATTAAAAAAACCATAAATGAGCAATCTGCATGTTTTTCTCCTCTATTTCATTGCCATAGTGGTGGGAAAAGAGACAGTTTATGGATTATGGTGGTCTCATCATTTCTAGTAAGTCAACTGACTGACCAAAGTCTCCAGAAAGTTTTATGGTTCATGAAGTTTTAAGTTACAAATTCTCACATCATCCATCTTTCAATTTATAGCAGCTGGAGCAAAAATCTAGTTCTAAACAATTAGCTCAGAAAGTGCTGACCCCTTTTTGTTTGATTCCATCAGTATCATTCTTGAATGTGAATCCTAAGTCTCTAAGCCAATTCCTTGGAGACTTCTTAAAAGGGCTCCAAATATTTGCTCTCTTGGACTCATTATTCACTGACAGATATTTTGATAGCGTTAGCTTACATTGATCACAAATATTTCATAGCTTTTGTGTTTTTGCTTGGGTGTTGACTTTTTTTGAGAGGGAAACATTGCAGTGAATTACAGGAGAGAGAAATGAAATATATCAGATAGTAATTGACTGGCAATTAAACAAACTGAAGCATATGAACTCAAGGGCATGCCCTAATTTGCTGCTTATTGGTTTGTAATTTATGGCCTGAAAGGGTCAATATAAGATAGCTGCTGCTTAGATATCAAGTACGTATATAGATTATTGTGTCCTCAGCTTATAAGATATCTCAAAACTGTTTGGTCCTAAAGGCAAATCCCTACTCCCTGAAATACTCTTTTCTCTTCTGTGATATATTAATTTTTTTAGGGAGGTTTCTAAATACTTTACCGGTTATTCCTTCTCTACCATGTTCTACTGCTGAGTTTCCCTGTGTTTGGTAGTAAGCCCTATACCTGGTAGTTGTACCTGTTCCCATAGTGTTACATATTATCTCTATGCTGACAACTCCAAAACCGTATCTCCTATTAAGACTTCTCCTTGGATTCCAGGCACTCATATCCAATTTTCTATACAGTATTTTTAACTGAATGTTTCACAGCCATCTCAAATAAGTCCCAAACAAAACTCTTATCACCCAGCCTTCAGCAAATTGTTCTCTCCAAGTCTTTTCTAGGTATATAGGGTACCATCACATGCCCAAATTGCTGACAGTGATATCATGTAGGTGATACTAGAAAACTGGGAGTAATCCTAAATTCCTTCCTCTTCCTCACCACTCACATTCAATCTATCAGCATATCTCATGATTTCTGCCTCAAAAATATATCTTGATTAGGTCTGCTTTTCTTCAGCTAATCTCCTACCACCTTTGTTGAAATCCCTTCCAGGGCTACTAAAACAGCCTCCTTACTGGTGTCTCTGCTTTTCCCACGGTCTTCCTCCATCCTACTGTTACACAGCAGCCAATTAAACATGAACCAGATCAGGTCAGGCCTCTTTGTAAAATCCTTTAACATTTCCCCATTGCCCTTCAAATCAAATGTTCCAATGTTGGCCTACAAGTTTTTGAAAAGCCTGACTCTTGGTTATGTCTCCGATTTTACATATCTTCTTAATTACTATTAGCATCACTTCATCTCCTAGAATAGTCACTTTATCACTTTTCTTCCCTAACTAGAGACACAGTACTTATTTTTCATGGTACCTGAAATGCTATTGTTCTCCAGGTTCTGAACATGGTTGGCTCTGTCACATCCTTCAAGTCTCAATTTAAACGTCACTCATCAATGAGACCTTTCCTAACCACCCTGTCTATGCCCTTATGCTCTACCAAAGTTCTCTAGTCAGATAAGCTGAAGCATGAAGATGACAGGCTCTACCCAAGCTCACATCCCAGCTTTACCTCTTCATACTGTAGAATGTTGGACAACTTACTTGACCTCTTTGTACCTCTGTTTCCTCATTTTTAGAGCACAAACGACAATAGTACCTACCTTCTAGATTACTGAGAAGATTAATGAGAACTGGTTCTGGCACTGTTGTGTCAACGTTCAATTCATGTTAGTTTTCTTCACAGCACTTCACAATTTTCAATTACTCATTTTTTGGTTGGCTTTATTTTGTTTTAGTTTATAGTCCGTGTCCTCCAGAGGACTAAGAACTCTATTAAGTAGGGTATATTTATGTGTGTTCCTTTTTATATCATTGTAAACTCAGTGGCAAATGTAATATCCAGGACACAGTAGATGTGTAATAAACAATTAATGAATCAAGAAATTATGTTTGAATTGGGTTTACAAACTCACACTTAAACACACATACATCTGGTTTTGTTTTTCCTTTGACTATGGGAAAAAAATTTGTGGTTGCTTTAACCAGGTATTAATCATTCACTGATGATTAACATAGATATACATGTAAAGAATTATATTTTATTATGTAACTATGCTCTTGTTTTTAATCCTAAATTCACTCTTACTAAACTTAAAATGTCTTAGCCATGAATCACCAGATCCATTTACACTTCATTTTCTCTACTTTTAATAAACTTTATCCTTCAACATGGGCTTCTGTATTTTACGTAGCATCAGGGGCTTTCATTGTAGGGTTTCAGACCACATCTGATCTTTCAGAGATACCAGTGTCATACTTTAAAGGCCTCTAAAATTCAAGCAAAAGTTCTATGTTACTGTTGTTACTGTTGAAATTGCCACACTTTCTCTTGACCTCTGCATACTTGAGCTCTGCAGAAGGATGTTTTAGTCTTTAGATCACAGGGTTTTCTTTTTTTTTGCTCTTTGTTTTTTACTATATTTACTTTGAAGTTTGTCTTTGCCCATCTCTTATCCTGAGATAGGTCTCAGGGTTTCCAGTCTTCAAAAGGATGAAACCTTAGCCTTATGTCCATTGCATGACTTGTCTTCCTCTGGGCTTCTTGAAAACATTGGCTATACTCACCCTTGCCATGCAGTGAAAAGTCTACATCAAGCCTCTTAGTGACTGATCAAGTCTGCTCAGACTGTAACACTGCATCGCTCCATTTTAACCTTTAGTTTTCCTTACTTGATAAAGTAATACACTAGTAAGAGTGAGATGTCATTTAAAAAAAAAAAGTGGGCCTGGAAATAACTTGCTTCCTTCCTATAGCCCCTCCGTCTCATCTGGTTACCAAGACTTAATCTCACCCTTGCATTGGCAAAGTTATCTTCAAGTTAAATAAAATTTAGATATATCTAAGTTTATTTTTAGCACTTCCATCATGTCACTTGTTTTGGCACAATTAGATAACCATATATTAAGGGAGATTACAGTAAAGGAAACACACATGATAAATAGAAAAAAATGTGCTTGCCTGCAGTCATTATTAAGGAAATACCTCTTGAAACAACGAGATTCCAATTTTTCACATATTTGATTAGAAAACATTAAGTTTGATGAAACCTACAATGGACACAAGTGTGTATTATTGGCTGAAGTATAAATTGAAGTACTCATTGTGGAGAAAAATTTGGAAATATCCAGGAAAAGTTAAAATGTATATATACATTTACCCAGCATTAGTACTTCTAATAATATACGTAGCAAACAGCAAAATACACAAATTTAAAAATTTACAAAGATTTGTGTACAAAATACACAAATTTACAAGACTTACCAGTTTCTTACAAGGAACTGGTAAGCATTTTTTTTCCTGTTCCATCTATCATCTTAGTTCATGTTCTTTCAGTAGGGTTGACATCCATACCCCAAAAGCAGCACATGACCCAAAATTGAATAATCAGAGAATCACTTTCCATGACCCCAGCAACTGGTCAAGAGAAAGGCTTATGAATGAGTCATACCCAAACAGAGTAATTTCTATCACTTTTGCTTGAGGAAACAGAAGAGAGTGTCCCTCTTTTCTGCTGGTTTCCTGGGACAAGGCTCTGAGTCTGAAACTGCTGGCAGCCATTCTGCCATCTTGAAAAGGGAGCCAGCCTAATGAGAGAATCAGCCCAGAGGGGAGGCAAGCCAAAGGATGGAAAGAAACCAGTTACAGATGATATTAATTGAATTAATATTAATAGACCCAAACACACTCAAAGTCAGTTGTACTTCTGATCTTTTTGAGCTCTGATGGCAAAAATTTCCTTTTTTGTTTAAGCCAATTTTAATTGGGTTTCTATAACACTTTACAACAGAAAGCCCAATAAAAATATAGTATTTTAGCACACAAATGGAAAAAAATCATCTCTGTGGAGAATTTTAATTATGACATACTTAAATGGAATACGAAACAGCTATTGAAGATAATAAGATACAGCTATAGATATTTCCATAGACAGACACACATCCAGGATATAATAAAGTTCTAGAAACAAAAGTATATTATAGTGCCACTTCAAAAATGTTAAAATCTATATACATATATATTTACATAGACTTGTATAGAAAATTGCTGAAATAGTGAAGTGGTTACTTTCACAATTTCTCATTTAATGGCATACTTTTTATTTTATATTCATCTGTACTGTTTAAATATTTTACCATGAACATGTACTTAAATTTATAATAAAGGTATATTTAAAAAAAATAAAGACATAGAAGCAACAAAATATGGAAGTACTATTTTTTTTCTAGCCTAAGTCAAGGTGAAATCAATCTACTATAGAAGAGGGAGTAAGATTTAATACCATTTACTATTTCTTTCTCTGCTCAGGAATTAATGGTGTATATATCACACAACTGTGACAACTGAAACAGAAAATAAGGAAAGATGTGAATGTATCAAGCCAAAATATTTTTATTTTTCTTACTGTACTTGACATAACTGATGTGGTGTCGAGAACACAGACTTTAAGATGGTCCCCTTGATTCCATCCCTGGTGTTCTTTCTCTTGAGTATGACTTGCTTTTAACCAACAGAATGTGGCAAATGTGATATAATGTCACTCCCATGATAATGTAGCTTTATATGGGAAAGGGGATGGAATGGCACTTCTGTGATTATATGACTCAGTCTTACTAGTCAACTCACTCTCAAGTCTCAGGAGTTCCCTCTCTGTCTCTGTCACTGGTTTTGAAAAAACAAGCTAACATGAATTCTATATTCACAAGGAAATGAATATTGTCAATAACTAAAAGGATCTTGGAAGCTGATCCTTTCTTAGTAGACCTTCCAAACGAGAACCAGCTAAGCTATGCCCAAGCTTCTGACCCATAGAAACTGTGAGATAATAAACATGTGTTGTCTTAAGTCATCACATTTGCGGTAATTTGTTACATAGCATAGAAAGGTAATACAGACGAGACAGACTTGAATTCTAAATTCCATGCAAAATTTTGTAACTCTTCTATTTTAAGATAAAAATACTCATTACATACCTGTTCAAAAACATATCAATAAGAAAGCTAAGTATTTTTAAGTTGTATATTAATTAAAAGGGGACATAAATAGCAAAGAAAAGAGATGACACCAGGGATAAATTATATTTTCTTTGGGGAATTTATAAAACCCAACTTTGCTATACTAGTTCCTGGCATAAAATGAAATTCAACACTATTTTTTAGTAATTCAAAAACCTAAAACATAAAATTCTGGTGCTTTCTACCCAAAAAGGCACTTACACCCATTTAAAAAAATGGAATGATGGGAGAGGATAAAATAAATGTGTACACACCAAAATAAATGTGTACACACCAAAGAGATGTAAGAAAGGTTTGGCTTACATAAAAATCATTTAATATAATTTAAATTCTTGCCTTATAAATAATGCAAATTTAGTAAAATAGTCTATCCTAAGATGCACAGGTAAAGCTCTCAGTAATTTCAAAGGGAACGGTGCTTGCATATGTACTGTCTAAATTTTCCCTCTAAAAAGCAACAACAAAAACATGTCTATATTTATAGATACATTTAGAATGTGTTGTTTTCTCTAATATTTAGTACACTACACACATACTTAAACACTGATTTTAAAATATAAAATAAGATCCTTTCCAATTTTGAATGGATTGTAATCAAGTCAACCCACACAAAGTCCTGCATAAAGACATATTTTTACATGAAATATTTTCTTCAGTAGAGTTCACATAAATATAGTCTCTCAGACTTTTTAGTAACTGTGGCAAAAAAAAAATTATGATTGGGAATTTATTTTTCTTACAGCTTGTATATGTTTTCTTTTTCTTGGATTGTCTACCCTGGTAGTTGGGGGATTTGAACAATTCTTTCCACAATGGTAACAGAGTCAGAGGTCAAAAGTTTCCAAGCATGGACTAAACCTAAATGGCAAGAAAAATATCAAGATGTATGCAAAAATATACAGAAATGTTATTGATCTCATAAAAGCAAAACATACCAGAAAACTGCCTTAAGAAAATAAACCTTGCATTTGTCCAAAAGAAGCCTATCAAGAAGTATGTAATAATCACATAAACTGACTTAAAAATTTTATTTAAAAAAAATAGCCATATCTATAGAATGAACAGTATCAGGCCAAGAAAAAATTTAATGTCCTGTTCAGAATGATAATAATGGAGGAACAGATAGTGGCCAGTTTAATTTAGGAAACGAAAACCAACCAAGTGGAAAAATTAACAACTAAATTAAAACCAAAAATATCAAACTAATGTTGTGTATAAAAGTTCAAACTAATGTTATGTATAAAAGTTTCCAGAATAAAGTGGAGAATTGAAGTAATTATCTGGATAATTAAAGCTCAAAAATGTAAATCTTTCTGCCCCATTGTTTAGGTATTTCAGGGAAATTTTTACTTGGAATTTTCACATTATGTGACTGTACTGCTGTATTTCATGAATTAGCATTTCTCCAAAGAGGCTGAGTAAAAACTCAAGGGTTGAGTGTAATTAAAGAGAACTCAACATAGATACATAAATACCTTAAACTTCATACTTCACGTAACTTCAGAGGCTTCTGAAAGCATTATAAGGAATCGGGGCTTTATCCTAAGGCTAAGGGAAGACATACATATATCATATTTTCATTTGGAAAAATGTACTCTGGCTATAATATAGAGAATTTGTCAGACCAGAGGTGGAAGGGCAATAATATAGATGCCAAAGTAAGAGAATATGAATGTGCTACTTGTTTCACTCTTCTGTACTTCAACTTATTTTCTCTGCTTCCTTTTCTATTTGTTCACATTTTCAGTTCAAGTGTCATCCTTTCTATGGAACAACTTCATAAAATTCCAACCTGTTCTGTAAAGTCAACCATTCCTGCTTTTGTGCCCCATTAAACTCAGGATACGTTTCTATCCTCTTACATAAACCACTGAGTTGTATACTTAAATTTGTCCTTCTCCTACTCAGTAAGTTCTTAATGACACTTATTTTCTGTTTCCAGGATCTAACACAATGTCTGGACCTGTGCTTATCAAGAAAGTTCTGATTGACATCAGAAACAATTAGTTTGGTACCATTTTCCATACCCTCACTAAAGACCACTCTTAAAAAGACATTTTGAAAATGCCATTTTGGTAAATACTATTGAGCTACTTCAACAGCGCTATAATTTAAGTTGCTTAAGGAAGATATCTTGTCTGTGTTGTTCACACTGTATCCCCTGGGCCTAGAACAATGTCTGTCTGTCTGTCTGTCTGTCTCTCTCACATGTGCACACACACCCACCATTCATCTCTGAAAGAAAAGTATTTATTTTCAATGTTCAGAGGCTAAACAGTTAAGGTCTGTATTGAGAGGAACACACACCTGAACAACAAGGCAACAATATCACTACAATGTTATGCAGAGGGACGTTAGATTCCATCACTACCCATCTGTATTAGGTTCCTGGGGCTGCTGTAACAAATTATCACAAATTGGGTGGCTTAAAACAATAGGATTTATTCTCTCAAAGTTCTAGAAGCTGAAAGATGTCAAGCAAGGCCATGCTCTCTGAAGGTTCTAGAGGAAGATCCTTTCTTGCCTCTTCCTAGATTCTGTTGGTTGTTGGCAATCTTTGGCATTTCCTAGTTTGTAGATTCATCACTCAGATCTCTGCCTCCTTTGTCATATGGTGTTCTTCCCTCTGTGTGTATTTGTCTTTGTGTCTCTTCCTTTCTTCTTATAAGGACACTAATCATATTGGATAAAGGGCCCATCCTAATCCAGTGTGACCTCATCTTAGAAAACTATATCTACAACAACTCTATTTCCAAATAAGGTGACATTCTGAAATTCCGGAAAAGATATGAATTTGGTGGTGAGGAGGGTGCTATTCAACCTAGCATACCATTTTGAATAAACCTATTTCTAAGCTGTGCTATGGCTCTGGTACCTATCTGTAATAGCAAAAGGAATCACTACGGGAATAGTCTATAACAGAAATCTGCAGAAGCTTTAAAATCACAGCACTAATTTTTCTGAATTCAAAATGAGGCTAGTATCTTCTTACCCTGAAAGTCTAATATTATATGCAGGTGATAACATATGTGGAAATTCCATAATTTTTTCACATGGAGGCTATTGCAAAACTACTTGTCATAAAGCTAGTTTGTGGCTCACTCTCTTGTAAATATATACAGAATCCAGATTATTTTTCCTTAACCTTGCTCGTTATGTAAAGCCTTATGAAACTTTGCTCTATTCCCCCTGCCTTGGGAGCTCTTTCTGCAGCTATACACTGATTAAAAGGGCATTTTGTTATATAGAGGAAGTCCAGAACACATGGAGATTGGGAGTGTTTGTGGTCTTGCCCTTTTCCCAGATTAGGTTAAGTAAATCTGGGCCCAGCAGCTTCAGAGGAAGACTCTACTATTTATTCTTATCCTTGTAGAAAAGTGCCTGTTTATCCTTGTTTTCTGTCACTAAGCTAATTGCCTATCCATGACTAAACAATTTCTCCCTGGACCTACCTCAATTTCATAGTAACTCACATTCTTAGAAAATAGCCCTTGATGAGGAACTTTGCCAAAATCTAAATGAAATCTAAATAACACATATTCCCTAACCCTCACTAATTCATTATTTTAGTTACCCACTCAAAGATCTATAGTAGTCAAGCATGAGTTCATTTTACTAAAACCAGGTTCATATCCTACTAGAAGGTCATATTTATTTATGCTTTCAGCATTCTTACTTTTTATCATAGATTCTACTGGCTTACTGGCTCCAAACTTTACACTAGATAAAACATAAATAGTCCTAAAGAATTATTTACATTTAAAATGTCAATAAAGAATTTAAATTATATTTATACATCGCTACATATTATTCACATAAACCTTATAAAAAGATATTTCAAGAAAGAAAAGTAAAATCACCCCAGTTTCCTCAGTCAAAACCAAGGCATGAGAAAACTAAATAAGTAAAACGTTCATGACAACATAGATTATTCAAAGAATTGAAAGACAGAATTATCACTACTAAGGATAAATTTCCCCAAGACTAGAGATATTCAAGTATATAGTGCAGATAAACAAAGTGTCCTAGAAGACGAAGAAACTGAGGATGAAAGTGAAAGCAAAAGAGTAGCAAAGTATGTTAGATCACCTTTACGATTCTGAGATTTTGTGATTCTATTAAATTATTCCATATTATCTCTATAGACTCCTGCTTAATTCACAAGAGCATAACTCTCCCCTTAAAAAAAATAATGTTATCTTATTTTGTTATATTACATATGTCATGTAATAAATGCTTAACTCTTTTCTAGGAAACTAGATTTTACTATATGTGTTTTCTTATCTCGTAGCTTTGAAAATACTATTACTACCCTAGGTTGTGTTTAAGAATAATGTTCTCTATTTTAAAACCATTGCACTAACATATTTCCAAGAGTTGAAATTGTTTCATGAATCACAGCAATTCTTTCTAGGTCAAAACTGGCAAACAATGGAACAAATATCTCTTTGTGCTCTCATAATTAAATCTTTTTTGTGTGATTTGTCAATGATATGTGCCCCAGAAAGGACATCTGTAGTTTTTTCACTTAGCATGAATACTCTAAAGTATTATTCCTCTTTCCAAACCACCTTGACAACTAACTGAACTAGTCAATTACAACTAACTGAACTAGTCCAATTAGAATTCAGAAATTCACATTTGCATTTGCCAATAATTTACCATTTCTTTCCTTCCAACTCTTTCTGCTACTTGAAATTTGCTTTTATTTCTTTGATTTTGATTCCATGATTGTCCTTTCACATGGCATTTTTCTTTTTAAAACACTTGATACAAAGTGATAATAGAGACTATCTCTAATAACTGCCTGAGAGATTTAAATTCAGTTTCTTTTCTGCTTTATAAGGTCCATACTAGATTAACAAATTTTTTTTTTTACTATTCCAGTCACTGGTTTTCCTTCTGCATAATTATTCTTCTAATTATACATGAATGTCATTCTCATAAAAAACTGAAATATTACAGAAAAACTAAAATCCCCTTCATATCATTGTCCATACCACTCCTCAGAGGTAACCATCAGTTTTTACATAGATATTCTATTGTATTTCTGTGCATTTACACCCATATATGCACCCATAGAAAATACATAGTATGGTTATGTGGGTTTAAAAGAAAAAACAAAACAAAGCCTTAGAGATCTATCGCAATACCTCTTTCTTTCCAACTCTTACATCATAATCCATACAATGGATATATTATTGTTTATTCTCTTACTGGTGAGCATTTAGTCATTTCAAAATGTGTATCAATAGCGCTATAGTGAACATGCTTATACCTGCTTTCTTAAGCACACAGCATTTAATATTCCCTCCCTTCTCTTCTTTACCTGATGTTCTATTAAATGTCCTTCAAGGTATCTCAAATATTACTAATCTTTGTAACTGTATAATAGTATTTTTTTGACTCTCCTTAGAATATGGTTGACTTTTCATTTTGACACTTAACATAGCCCAGTTTCTTTTACAGTTATTTGTAAAATATCCAGATAATTTTGGATATTCTTCTACTTCTTGGGATATCCAGATAATTTTCTTAAATTTCATCCATTAACGAAATCTTTATAAGCATGGTCTATGTCACAAAGAACTGTTTTAAGTACTAGGAATGCAGCAAGAAACAAAACACTATAGGCTCTGCCCATATGAAAAAGAAAGGACCATCTCCTATATCTTGATTCTCTTCTAGTGCTAAGCATAATATCATAATTGATATAAACGTTCAATAACTCTTTGGTAAGGCTGACTTATGTTCATGATATGATATAAATAAATGAGCCAAGATAACTATATACATAGTGTGATAGTTAATTTTGTGTCAACTTGTTTGGGCCATGGTGCCCAGCTTTGTGGTCAAACATTCTTCTGGATGTTTCAGTATGGATGTCTTTAGAAGAGATTAACATTTAAATCACTGGATTTTGAATAAAGCAGATTGCCCTCCATAATATGGGTGCACATCACCCAATCAGTTGAAGACCTGAATAGAACAAAAAGCCTGACATCCCCCAAGCAAGAGACCTGCCAGTAGGTCTGCAGTAGGTCTTCTTCCCTAAGTCTTCAGACTGATGAACTTTGGGCTTGAATAGATTTTGGACATGCGAGTCAATTCCTAAAACAAACAACCATGTGTGCACGCATGCATGCGCGTGCACGTGCGCGCGCGCACACACACACACACACACACACCCTATTGTTTCTGTTTCTCTGGAGAACCCTAACTCATACACAGAGGGAAAATAGTGAAATAGTTTAGCTCTTACTCTGGGACCATGGAGAGGCTTTTTATTGACAGTAACCTCTATCATTGCTGCCCCTCCCTTTCTGAGGATGGCCAAAATCAGACTTGACTATGTACTTAGTAGGAACCCTTCCCATGGGGAAATTGTACTTCCCCACTCTATTAACAAAATAAAGCTTGCCCATGTCACTCACTTTGGCCAACAAATGAGTATCATCTATGCCATTTGCAAGTATATGCTATTTTCGCCACACAAGCAGCACGTCATAGAAAGAAGACTGCTCCTTCATACTGAACCCCAGAGTGAAAAGGCATAGAAACTAGAGTTGTGACAAATTTATAAGTGCTGAACATAAATGTTAACAAGAGATAGGCCTGGCTTGTTTTAATGATTTTGCAACTTCCATTACTATAGACAAAGTAGCCTTAATGGACTAGTACAGGTGACCCTTGAACAATGAGGTGGTTAGGTGTGCCAACCCTTTGAAGAGTCAAAAATCCACACATAATTTATAGTCAGCCCTCCATATATGTGCTTCCTTCATATCTGCAGTTCCATATCCATGTATTCAGCCAAACATGAATTGTATATTATCATATTTACTATTGAAAAAATCTGTGTAAAAGTAGACCCTTTCAGTTCAAACTCATGCTGTTCAAGGGTCAACAGTACAGTTGAAAGGAAATCCTAGAGAACTACATGACTAGGGAACTTTGAAAATCTCCAACAGAACACATTCTGGAGTACTGAAAGGATGTACACATGTCTAGGAGAGACCTAGGACAGAAGAAGGAGGCAACTGCTCACCTATGGTTGATACTGAGGCCTGCACAATCGTTGTGAAAAGCTAAGACTGTCCTGTAAAATGTGAGAAGTTTGAGGTGAACCTTCTTACACAGAACCCTTTGGGAAAGGGTGGAAAACATACAGGTAAGGCATTTAAGGAAAACTGACTGATGACTGACAGAACATTAAATTATACTGACCTAGGTGTGGCCTCTAGAAAGCAGGCTTAAAAATAAAAACAAGAATTTAAAAACAAAAAGCTAGTAGAAAACTCAGTGTCTACATACCACAGGGAATACAGAAGCAAAAGAATTAGTCCAGGAAGGTTGCTAAACAATAGGCAGCAACACGGAAAAAAAAAAAAAAGCAACAATAAGAAGTGCTAGAGAGTGGAGAAATTTCATACCAGAGTTGATACATTTCTAAACTGCCCAGTTTCAATCAAAACTTACGAGACATGCAAAAAAAAGGAAAGTATGCCACAGCAATGGGGGGAAGCAGCCAAAAGAAAATGTCCCAGAGGGAAGCTCAGATATCAGAATTAGTAGACAAAGACTATTATAAGCTATTATAACCATGTTTTAGATATTTTTTAAAGAAATGCCTAAAGCATGAAAGGAACGTAGGATCATGACATCTTGTCAAAATAGAGAATATCAATATCAAAAAACAGTCCTAAAAATTATTTAAAAAGACCAAATAGAAATTCCAGAGTAGCAAGTACAATAACTGAAAAGTTCACTGGAGAGGCTCAACAAAAGATTCAAACTTGTAGAAAAAGAATCTTTGAATTTGAAGAGAGGTCAATTTAGACTTTTCAGTCTGAGGAACAGAATCAAAGAATAATCAGTAAAAATGTACCAAGCCTCAGCAATCTATGGGTTACCACCAAATATACAAATATACACCTGATGAGAATCCCAGGTGAAGACAAAAAAAGTAGAAAAACATTTGAAAAAATAATAGCTAAAGAGCTCACAAATTTGATGAAAAATATTAGTCTACTCATTCAATAAGTGTGAAAAAATAAAAGAGATACACACCTACACAGGTCTTAGGCAAATTGGCAAAAGTCAAAGACGAAGAGGGAATCTTGAAAGCAGCAAGAAAATAATGAATTATAACATACAATGTACCCTCAGTAAGATTAATAGCTCACTCCTCATCAGAAACCATTGAACCAAGAGGAAAATGGGATAACATCTTCATAGTTTTGAAAGAAAAACTGTCAATCAAGAATTCAATATGCAGAAAAATTCTTCTTCAAAAATGAAGCAGATGGGCCTCCCTAGTGGCGCAGTGGTTGAGAATCTACCTGCCAATGCAGGGGACACAGGTTTGAGGCCTGGTCTGGGAAGACTCCACATGCCGTGGAGCAACTGGCCCCGTGAGCCACAATTACTGAGCCTGCATGTCTGTAGCCTGTGCTCTGCAACAACAGAGGCCGCGATAGTCAGAGGCCCGCACATCGCGATGAAGAGTGGCCCCCACTTGCCACAACCAGAGAAAGCCCTCGCACAGAAACGAAGACCCAACACAGCCATAAATAAATTAATTAATTAAATTAAAAAAAATAAAGCAGAAATTAAATCACTCTCAGATAAGCAAAAACAGAGTATTCACTGCTAGCAAATGGGCCCTATAAGAAATATTAAAGGGAGTCCTTCAGGCTGAAACAAAAGGGCATTTAGATGCTAATTCAAATCCAGACAAACAAATAGAGTACCTGTAAGAGTAACTGCATAAGTATTATAACAATAAGGATAAATATATTTCTCATTGTATCTATTTTCTTCTATTTTAAAAGATAATTGCATAGTTATAAAACATTTTCTAACATATTTATTGGAGTATAATTGCTTTACAATGGTGTGTGAGTTTCTGCTTTATAACAAAGTGAATCAGCTATACATATACATATATCCCCATATCTGCTCCATCTTATGTCTCCCTCCCACCCTCCCTATCCCACCCTTGTAGGTGATCACAAAGCACCAAGCTGACCTCCCTGTGCTGCAGCTTCCCACTAGCTATATATTTTACATTTGGTAGTGTATATATGTCCACGCCATTTTCTCACTTCGTCCCAGCTTACCCTTCCCACTCCCCGTGTCCTCAGGTCCATTCTCTATGTCTGCATCTTTATTACTGTCCTGCCCTTAGGTTCTTCAGAAACTTTTTTTTTTTTTTTTTAAGATTCCACATATATCTGGTAGCATATGGTATTTTTCTCTTTCTCACTTACTTCCCTCTGTATGACAGACTCTAGGTCCATCCACCTCACTACAAATAACGGAATTTCATTTCTTTTTATGTCTGAGTAATATTCCACAGCATATATGTGCCACATCTTCTTTACCCATTCATCTGTAAATGGACACTTAGGTTGCTTGCATGTCCTGGCTATTGTAAAGAGAGCTGCAATGAACATTGTGGTACATGACCGTTTTTGAATTATGGTTTTCTCAGGGAATATGGCTAGGAGTGAGATTGCTGAGTCATATGGTAATTCTATTTTTAGTTTTTAAAGGAACCTCCATACTGTTCTCCATAGTGGCTGTATCAATTTACATTCCCACCAACAGTGCAAAAGGGTTCCCTTTTCTCCACACCCTCTCCAGCATTTATTGTTTGTAGATTTTTTGATGGCCATTATGACCACTGTGAGGTGATACCTCATTGTAGTTTTGATTTTCATTTCTCTAATGATTAGTGACGTTCGGCATCTTTTCATGTGCTTTTTGGTCAGCTGTATGTCTGCTTTGGAGAACTGTCTATTTAGGTCTTCTGCCCATTTTTGGATTGGGTTGTTTGTTTTCTTGTTACTGAGCTGCATGTAAATTTTGGAGATTAATCCTTTGTCAGTTGCTTCATTTGCAAATATTTCCTCCCATTCTGAGGGGTGTCTTTTTGTCTTGTTTATATGTTCCTTTGCTGTGCAAAAGCTTTTAAGTTTCATTAGCTCCCACTTGTTTATTTTTGTTTTTATTTCCATTTCTCTAGGAAGTGGGTCAAAAAGGATCTTGCTGCGATATACGTCACAGAGTGTTCTGCCTATGTTTTCCTCTAAGAGTTATATAGTGTCTGGCCTTACATTTAGATCTTTAATCCATTTGGAGGTTTTTTTGTGTATGCTGTTAGGGAGTGTTCTGATTTCATTCTTTTAAATATAGCTGTCCTGTTATCTCAGCACCACTTATTGAAGAGACTGTCTTTTCTCCATTGTATATTCTTGCCTCCTTTGTCAAAAATAAGGTGACCAGGGCTTCCCTGGTGGCGCAGTGGTTGAGAGTCTGCCTGCCGATGCAGGGGACACGGGTTCGTGCCCCGATCCGGGCCACGGAGCGGCTGGGCCCGTGAGCCATTGGTTGCTGATCCTGCGCGTCTGGAGCCTGTGCTCCGCAACGGGAGTAAGCCCGCGTACCGCAAAAAAAATAAAAATAAAAAAATAAAAAAAATAAGGTGACCATATGGGCGTGGGTTTATCTCTGGGATTTCTATCCTGTTTCATTGAGCTATATTTCTGTTTTTGTGCCAGTACCATACTGTCTTGATTACTGTAGCTTTCAGGTATAGTCTGAAGCCAGGGAGCCTGATTCCTCCAGCTCCACTTTTCTTTCTCAAGACTACTTTGGCTATTTGGGGTCTTTTGTGTTTCCATACAAATTATGAAATTTTTTGTTCTAGTTCTGTGAAAAATACCATTGGTAGTTTGATAGGGATTGCATTGAATCTGTAGATTGCTTTGGTTAGTATAGTCATTTTCAAAATGTTGATTCTCCCAATCCAAGAACATGATATATCTCTCCGTCTGTTTGTATTATCTTTAATGTCTTTCATCACTGTCTTAGTTTTGTGCATACAGGTCTTTTGTCTCCTTAGGTGGGTTTACTCCTATGTATTTTATTCTTTTTGTTGCAATGGTAAATGGGAGTGCTTCCTTAATTTCGCTTTCAGATTTTTCATCATTAGTGTATAGGAAGGGAAGAGACTTCCATGCATAAAACTTGTATCCTGCTACTTTACCAAATTCATTCATTAGCTCTAGTAGTTTTCTGGTAGCATATTTAATATTCTCTATGTATAGTATCATATCACCTGCAAACAGTGACAGCTTTACTTCTTTTCCAATTTGGATTCCTTTTATATCTTTTTGTTCTCTGATTGCTGTGGCTAAAACTTCCAAAACTGTGAATAACAGTGGTGAGAGTGGACAACCTTGTCTTGTTCCTGATCTTAGAGGAAACGGATTCAGTTTTTCACCATTGAGAACGATGTTGGCTGTGGGTTTGTCATATATGGCCTTTATTATGTTGAGATAAGTTCCCTCTATGCCTACTTTCTGGAGGGTTTTTATCATAAATGGGTGTTGAATTTTGTCGAAAGTTTTTCTGCATCTACTGAGATAATCATATGGTTTTTCTCCTTCAATTTGTTAATATGGTATATCACATTGATTGATTTGTGTATATTGAAGAATCCTTGCATTCGTGGGATAAACCCCACTTGATCATGGTGTATGATCTTTTTAATGTGCTGCATATACATACACACGTACAAAAAGAGAGAAAGAAAAAAATATATATCTCTTTTGGGAAGTCTGAGGTTTTCTGCTAGCGTTCAGTATGTGTTCTGTTGGAGTTGTTCCACATGTAGATGTATTTCTGATACATAGGAAGTGAAGGAAGGTGATCTCCACGTCTTACTCCTCCACCATCTTGAAGCTATCTCTAAAACATTTTTTGATGGATTTATAACTTTTAATGATGCAATTCATTTGAACATTGTACAATGTGGGAAGGACGAATTACAGCTAAATTTTTCTGTAGTATTGAATATATGTTAGTATTAATCCAAACTAGATTAAGATGCTAATTATCTTCCCCAAGTCAACAAGAAACCAAAAAAAACAAAAAACAAAAAAACACTTAAAAAAGAAACACCTAATACATTTCAAAGATACACTGGAAAATATCTATTTAATACAAACAAAGGAAGAATTGAGAAATAGAGAGGTGAAAACACAGAAGACATGCAGAAAATAAATATCAAATGGCAGTGGCTATACTAGTATCAGGCAAAATAGCCATTAACACAAAAATTTTTGCATGAAAAGAGGGATATTTTATAATGATCACAGGGTCTTTCCATCAGGAAAATATTCTGTTAAAAACATATATGCATCTAACAACAGAGCACCCCAAAATATAAAGCAAAACCAATATAATTGATGTGAGAAATGGACAATTACACAACAAAAACTTCAAAGCCTCAGTTTCAGTATTTTATAAAAATACAGTTAAGAAATAAATGAAAACCTGAACATTATAAATCAACTAACCCTAACAGACTACTTATGCTCCACCCAAGAATATGAGAATACACATTCTTCAAGACCATATGGAGCAGCTCTACCCACCACCAGTCACTCCTATCAGGAAAGTTAACAAGCCTCTTAGATAGCCTCATCCACCAGAGGGCAGATAGCCTCATCCACCAAAGGGCAGACAGCAGAAGCAAGAAGAACTACAATCCTGCAGCCTGTGGAACAAAAACCACATTCACAGAAAGACAGACAAGATAAAAAGGCAGAGGGCTATGTACCAGACGAAGGAACAAGATAAAACCCCAGAAAAACAACTAAATGAAGTGGAGATAGGCAACCTTCCAGAAAAACAATTCAGAATAATGATAGTGAAGATGACCTCGGAAAAAGAATAGAGGCAAAGATCGAGAAGATGCAAGAAATGTTTAGCAAACATCTACAAGAATTAAAGAACAAACAAACAGAGATGAACAATACAATAACTGAAATGAAAACTACACTAGAAGGAATCAATAGCAGACTAACTGAGGCAGAAGAATGGATAAGTGACCTGGAAGACAGAATGGTGGAATTCACTGCTGCAGAACAGAATAAAGAGAAAAGAATGAAAAGAAATGAAGACAGCCTAAGAGACCTCAGGGACAATATTAAACACAACAACATTCACATTATAGGGGTCCCAGAAGGAGAAGAGAGACACAAAGGACCAGAGAAAATATTTCAAGAGATTATAGTTGAAAACTTCCCTAACATGGGAAAGGAAATAGCCACTCAAGTCCAGGAAGTGCAGAGAGTCCCATACAGTATAAAGCCAAGGAGAAACACACTGAGACACATAGTAATCAAACTGGCAAAAATGAAAGACAAAGAAAAATTATTCAAAGCAGCAAGGGAAAAACAACAAATAACATACAAAGGAACTCTCATAAGGTTAACAGCTGATTTCTCAGCAGAAACTCTACAAGCCAGAAGGGAGTGGTGTGATATACTTAAAGTGATGAAAGGGAAGACCCTACAACCAAGATTACTCTACCCATCAAGGATCTCATTCAGATTCGATGGAGACATCAAAGCTTTACAGACAAGCAAAAAGCTAAGAGGATTCAGAAGCACCAAACCAGCTCTACAACAAATGCTAAACGAACTTCTCTAAGTGGGAAACACAAGAGAAAAAAAGGACCTACAGAAACAAGGACAAAACAATTAAGAAAATGGCCATAGGAACATACATATCAATAATTACCTTAAATGTGAATGGATTAAATGCTCCAACCAAAAGACACAGGTTTGTTGAATGGATACAAAAACAATACCCATATATATGCTGCCTACAAGAGACCCACTTCAGACCTAGGGACACAGACAGACTGAAACTGCAGGGATGGAAAAAGATATTACGTGCAAATGGAAATCAAAAGAAAGCTAGAGTAGGAATTCTCACATCAGACAAAATAGACTTTAGAACAAAGACTATTACAAGAGACAAAGAAGGACACTACATAATGATCAAGGGATCAATCGCAGAAGAAGCTATAACAATTATAAATATATATGCATCCAACATAGGAGCACCTCAATACATAAAACAACTGCTAACAGCTCTAAACGAGGAAATCGACAGTAATACAATAATAGTGGGCCATAACCAAAAAATCTACAAACAATAAATACTGGAGATGGTGTGGAGAAGAGTGAACCCTGTTGCACTGTTGGTGGGAATGTAAATTGATACAGCCACTATGGAGAACAGTATAGAGGTTCCTTAATAAACTAAAAATAGAACTACCATACGACCCAGCAATCCCACTACTGGGCATATACCCTGAGAAAACCATAATTCAAAAAGAGTCATGTACCAAAATGTTCATTGCAGCTCTATTTACAATAGCCGGGACATGGAAGCAACCTAAGTGTCCATCAACAGATGAATAGATAAAGAAGATGTGGCACATATATACAATGGAATATTACTCAGCCATGAAAAGAAATGAAATTGAGTTATTTGTCATGGGGTAGATGGACCTAGAGTCTGTCATACAGAGTGAAGTAAGTCGGAAAGAGAAAAACAAATACCATATGCTAACACATATATATGGAATCTAAGCCAAAAAAAAAAAAAAAAAAAAAGGGTCATGAAGAACCGAGGGGCAAGACGGGAATAAAAACACAGACCCACTAGAGAATGGACTTGAGGATATGCGGAGGGGGAAGGGCAAGCAGTGACAAAGTGAGAGAGTGGCATGGACATATATACACTACCAAACATAAAATAGATAGCTAGTGGGAAGCAGCCGCATAGCACACGAAGATCAGCTCAGTGCTCTGTGACCACCTAGATGGGTGGAATAGGGAGGGTGGGAGGGAGGGAGATGCAAGAGGGAAGAGATGAAGAGATATAGGAACATATGTATATGTATAACTGATTCATTTTGTCATAAAGCAGAAACTAACACACCATTGTAAAGCAATTATACTCCAATAAACATGTTAAAAAATAAATAATAATAAAAATAATAATAGTGGGGGATTTTAACACCTCACTTACACCAATGGACAGATCATCTAAAATGAAAATAAATAAGGAAACAGAAGCATTAAATGACAACACGGACCAAATAGATTTAATTGGTATTTATAGGACATTCCATCCAAAAGAGCAGATTACACTTTCTTCTCAAGTGCGCACGGAATATTCTCCAGGATAGATCACATCTTGGGTGACAAATCAAGTCTCAGTAAATTTAAGAAAACTGAAATCATATCAAGCATCTTGTCTGACCACAACGCTATGAGATTAGAAATGAATTACAGGGAAAATAATGAAAAAAACACAAACACATGGAGGCTAAACAATACGTTACTAAATAACCAAGGGATCACTGCAGAAATCAAAGAGGAAATCAAAAAATACCTAGATACAAATGACAATGAAAACACGATGATCCAAAACCTATGGGATGCAGCAAAAGCAGTTCTAAGAGGGAAGTTTATAGCTACACAAGCCTACCTAAAGAAACAAGAAAAATCTCAAATAAACAATCTAACCTTACAACTAAAGGCACTAGAGAAAGAACAAACAAAACCCAAAGCTGGCAGAAGGAAAGAAATCATAAAGATAAGAGCAGAAATAAATGAAATAGAAACAAAGAAAACAATAGCAAAGATCAATAAAACTAAAAGCTGGTTCTTTGAGAAGATAAACAATACTGATAAACCATTACCCAGACTCATCAATAAAAATGAGGGAGAGAGGGCTTCCCTGGTGGCGCAGTGGTTGAGGGTCCGCCTGCCGATGCAGGGGACACAGGTTTGTGCCCTGGTCCAGGAATATCCCGCATGCCGTGGAGTGGCTGGGCCCGTGAGCCATGGCCTCTGAGCCTGCGCGTCCGGAGCCTGTGCTCCGCAACGGGAGAGGCCACAGCAGTGAGAGGTCCGCGTACCGCAAAAAAAAAAAAAAAAAAAAAAAGAAAAAAAAGAGGGAGAGGACTGAAATCAATAAAATTAGAAATGAGAAAGGAGAAGTTAAAACAGACACCCAGAAATACCAAGCACCCTAAAAGACTACTACAAGCAACTCTATGCAAATAAAATGGACAACCTGGAAGAAATGTACAAATTCTTAGAAAGGTATAACCCTCCAAGACTGAACCAGGAAGAAACAGAAAATATGAACAGACCAATCACAAGTAATGAAAATGAAACTGTGATTAAACATCTTCCAACAAACAAAAGTCCAGGACCAGAAGGCTTCACAGGCGAATTTTATCAAACATTTAGAGAAGAGCTAACATTCATCCTTCTCAAACTATTCCAAAAAATTGCAGAGAAAGGAACAGTCCCAAACTCATTCTATGAGGCCTCCATCACTCTGATACCACAACCAGACAAAGATACTACAAAAAAGAAAAACTATATACCAGTATCACTGATGAACACAGATGCAAAAATCCTCAAAATACTAGCAAACAAAATCCAACAACACATTAAAAGGATCATACACCATGATCAAGTGGGATTTATCCCAGGTATGCAAGGATTCTTCAATATACGCAAATCAATCAATGTGATACACCATATTAACAAACTGAAGAATAAAAACCATATGATCATTTCAATAGATGCAGAAAAAGCTTTTGACAAAATTCAACACCCATTTATGATAAAAACTCTCCAGAAAGTGGGCATAGAGGGAACCTACCTCAACATAATAAAGGCCATATACAACAAACCCACAGCAAACATCATTCTCAATGGTGAACAACTGAAAGCCTTTCCTCTAAGATCAGGAACAAGACAAGGATGTCCATTCTCACCACTATTATTCAACATAGTTTTGGAAGTCCTAGCCATAGCAATCAGAGAAGAAAAAGAAATAAAAAGAATACAAATTGGAAAAGAAGAAGTAAAACTGTCACTGTATGAAGATGACATGATACTATACGTAGAGAATCCTAAAAAATGCCACCAGAAAACTACCAGAGCTAATCAATGAATTTGGTAAAGTTCCAAGATACAAAATTAATGCACAGAAATCTCTTGCATTCCTACATACTAATGATGAAAAATCCCAAAGAGAATTTAAGGAAACACTCCCATTTACCATTGCAACAAAAAGAATAAAATACCTAGGAATAAACCTACCTAGGGAGACAAAAGACCTGTATGCAGAAAACTGTAAAACACTGATGAAAGAAATTAAAGATGATACCAACAGATGGAGAGATATACCATGTTCTTGGATTGGAAGAATCAATATTGTGAAAATGAGTATACTACTCAAAGCAATCTACAGATTCAATGCAATCCATATCAAATTACCAATGGCATTTTTTATGGAGCTAGAACAAAAAATCTTAAAATTTGTATGGAGACACAGAAAACGCCAAATAGCCAAAGCAGTCTTGAGGGAAAAAACCGAAGCTGGCGGAATCAGACTCCCTGACTTTAGACTATACTACAAAGTAACAGTAGTAAAGACAATATGGTACTGGAACAAAAACAGAAACATAGATCAATGGAACAAGATAGGAAGCCCAGAGATAAACCCAGGCACCTATGGTCAACTAATCTATGACAAAGGCGGCAACGATATACAATGTAGAAAAGACAGTCTCTTCAATAAGTGGTGCTGGGAAAACTGGAGAGCTACACGTAAAAGAATGAAATTAGAACACTCCCTAACACCATACACAAAAATAAACTCAAAATGGATTAGAGACCTAAATGTAAGCCTGGACACTATAAAACTCCTAGAGGAAAACATAGGCAGAACACTCTTTGACATAAATCACAGCAAGATCGTTTTTGATCCACCTCTTAGAATAATGGAAATAAAAACAAAAATAAACAAATGGGACCTAATGAAACTTAAAAGCTTTTGCCCAGCAAAGGAAACCATAAACAAGATGAAAAGACAGCCCTCAGAATGGGAGAATATATTTGCAAATGAAGCAACTGACAAAGGATTAATCTCCAAAATTTACAAAGAGCTCTGCAGCTCAATATCAAGAAAACAAAGAACCCAATCAAAGAATGGGCAGAAGACCTAAACAGACATTTCTCCAAAGAAGATATACAGACTGCCAACAAACACATGAAAGGATGCTCAACATCACTAATCATTAGAGAAATATAAATCAAAACTATAATGAGGTATCACCTCACAGCAGTCAGAATGGCCATCATCAAAAAATCTACAAACAATAAATACTGGAGATGGTGTGGAGAAAAGGGAACCCTCTTGCACTGTTGGTGGGAATGTAAATTGATACAGCCACTATGGAGAACAGTATGGAGGTTCCTTGAAAAACTAAAAATAGAATTACCATATGATCTAGCAATCCCACTACTGGGCATATACCCAGAGAAAACCATAATTCAAAAGGACACATGCACCCCAATGTTCATTGCAGCACTATTTACAATAGCCAGGTCATGGAAGCAACCTAAACGTCCATCGACAGACAAGTGGATAAAGAAGATGTGGTACATACCCACAACGGAATATTACTCAGCCATAAAAAGGAACAAAATTGAGTCATTTGTTGAGACGTGGATGGATCTAAAGACTGTCATACAGAGTGAAGTAAGTGAAAGAGAAAAACAAATATCGTATATTAACACATACATGTAGAACCTAGAAAATGGTTCAGATTCTAGGGGGGAAAGCTGCGGGGGGTGGGTGTGTGATGAATTGGGAGATTGGGATTGACATGTACACACTGATGTGTATAAAACTGATGACTAATAAGAACCTGCTGTATAAAAAAAAAATTAAATAAAATTCAATAATTAAAAAAAAAAGACCATATGGAATATTCTCCAGGAGAGATCATATGCTAGGTCAGAAAACAAGCTTTAATAAATTTAAAAGAACTGACCTCACACCATTTATGTTCTGCAACCACAATGCAATTAAATTACAAATCAACAACAGAAGAAAATCTATACTAGATACCACACTAAGCATTGAATATAACAACATGATGAATGCAACTTACCCTTGATAAACTTACAATTGAGGGAGGAAACAGACATTGTATCTCTTATGTTTAATATAACAAATACATTTTAATCAAAATCTTGCCTCTGCAGATTTAGTACATTTTTAAATATTTACTGTATAATCTAGTTGGCAAAACAAGTTCACATCGTAAAATCAGTCAATCTTACTTTATGTCAGGAAAAAAGTATGCTAACTTTATTTTTCAATTCAAGTTTAATGAATTTTACAAAATACACCAAAATAATTAGATGTAGTCAGCTAGATAAAATATAGTAGTAAAAGGCATTATGTTAAAAGTAGTATTACAGATCTAATACAGTTAAATTTTTACAATTTAGAAAACTAATATATAAATATCTTGTTTCTTATTATTTTATGATAAACCAATACAATGAGTAGCTAATATTAAAAGTTATTTATGAAGTGAGGAATTCCTTTGGGGAATGTATTTGTTTGCATATGCATAAATTCCTCAAAACTGGAGTTGAGGTTTTATGAATGATTAAATAAGAAACAAGAACAAAAATTAACTATCAATTTCATTCTACATGATGATTCTACTTTCCTAGTTTCATTATTTTATTGTAGTAAGAACACTTAACAAGAGATCTACTCTCTTAAAATTGTTGTGTACAATGCATTATTTTTGACTATACATACCATGTACACAGATCTCTAGAGTTTATCTTACTTAACTGAAACTTTATGCCCCTTGACAAGTAACTCATTTCCCCCTTCACCCAGCCCCTGGCAACCACCATTTCACTCTGGTGCTATAAATTTGACTATTTTACATTCCTCATATAAATAGAATTATGAAGTATTTGTCTTTCTGTGACTTGTTTATGCCACTTATCATAATGTTCACAAATGTTGTACTATATGTCAGAATTCCTTCTTTAAGGCAAAATGATATTCCATTATATGCACATACCACATTTTCCTTATCTATTAATCTGTTCATGGACATCTAGGTTGTTTCCACCTCTTGGCTATTGTGAATAGTGCTGCAATGAACATGGAAGTACTGATATCTTTTGGGGATTCTGATTTCAATTCTTTTGCATAAATACCCAGAGGGGGATTTCTGGTTCTATGCAACAGTTCTATTTTTAACTTTTTGAGGAAACTCCACACTATTTTCTATAGCAACTGCACTATTTTGAATTACCACCAACAATGTGCATGGGTTCCAGTTTTCCACATCCTGGTCATCACTTTTTGCTTTTCTAATAGCCAACCTGATAGGGATGAATGGATATCTCACGGTGGTATGAATTTGCATTTCCTTGATGACTACTGACATTAAGCATTTTTTATGTACCTTTTGGCCATTTGTATATATTCTCTGGAGAAATGTATGGTCAGATCCATAAGCCATTATTTAATCTGGATTCTAAATTTTTCCCTATTGAGTTGTCAGGTTTCCTTGTGTGTTTTGGGTATTAACCCCTTATATATGGTTTGCAAATATTTTCTCCCACTCCCTAAGTTGTTTTTCCACTCTGTTGTTTCCTTTGCTGTGAAGAAGTATTTTAGTCTGATATGGTCCTGCTCGCTTACTTTTGTTTTTGTTGCTGTGCTTTTGGTTTCATAACCATGAAACCATTCCCAAGACCAAAATCTGTAAGCTTTTCCCATTTTCTTCTAGAAGTTCTACAGTTTCAGGTCTTGCATTTAAGTCTTTAATCCATTCTGAGTTGTGTATAGTGTAAGAGCCCAATTTCATTCTTCTACATATGATTTTTCAGGTTTTTTTCAACCATTTATTGAAGAGACTATCCTTTCCCCATTGTGTTTTCTTGGCACTCTTGTTGAAGATTAGTTGACCTTATATGTTTGTGTTTATTTTTGGGCTCTCTATTCTGTTTCTTTGGTCTATATGTCTCTTTTTATTCAAGTCTTGTACTGTTTTGATTACTATAGTTTTGTAATATAGTTTAAAGTCAGGCAGCATGATGCCTCCAGCTCTGTTCTTTTTTAAGATTGATTTGTCTATTTGTGAACTTTTATGATTCTATATGAAGAATTATTTATCTGTAAAAAAATGCCATTGGAATTTTGATATATCACTTTGGGTAGTGCACATTTTAACAATATTCTTTTCCAATTCATGAGCACAGGTTGTCTTTCCATTTGTTTGTGTTTTCTTTAATTTCTTTCATCAATGTTTTACAGTTTTTGATATAAATGTCTTTCACCTCCTTGGTTAAGTTTATTCCTAAGTATTTTAGTCTTCTCTATGCTAGTGAAAATAAAATTATTTTCTTAATTTCTTTTCAGGTAGTTTGTTGTTAGTGTACAGAAATGCAACTGATTTTTGTATTTTGATTTTGTGGCCTGCAACTTTACTCAATTTGTTATTAGTTCTAAGAGTTTGTCTCTTTATGGAGTTTTTAGTGGTTTCTATATATAAAAGCATGTTATCTGCAAACAGGGACAATTTTACTTCTTCCTTTCCAATTGGGATGCCTTTTCCATTTCTTGTCTAACTGCTCCAGCTATGACTTCTACTCCTATGTTGAATAGAAGAGGTGAGAGTAGGCATTCTTATCTTGTTCCTGATTTTAGAAAATAAGCATACAGCTTTTCACCATTGAGTATGTTAGCAGGGGGATTTTCATATATGGCCTATATTATGTTGAGGTAGTTTCCTTGTAATCCTAGTTTGAGAGTTTTTATTCTGAAAAGTGTTGAGTTTTGTCAAATGCTTTTTCTGCATCTACTGAAATGTGATTTAATTCCTTATTCTGTTAGGATGGTACATCATATTAATTGATCTTAATATGTTGAACCAATTTTGCATCCTAGAGATAAATTCCACTAGGCTATGGTGTGTGATCAACTTTTACATCTATGTTCCTCAGGGATACTGACCTGTAATTTTATTTTCTTGAGGCATCTTTGACTTTGGTATTAGGGTAATACTGGCCTCATAAAATGAGTTTGTAACAGTTCCTTCCTCTTCAGTTTTTTGGAAGAGTTTGAAGAGGGTTGGCATCAATTACTCTTTAAATATTTGATAGAATTCATCAGTGAAACAAACTCAACCTAGGCTTTTCTTTGTTGGGCAGCTTTGATAACTGATTTATTCTCTATATCAGCTATAGGTCTATTCATACTTTCTACTTCTTCATCACTTAATCTTTGCAAATTGTATATTTCTAGGATTTTATCCATTTCTTCTAAGAAATCTAATTTTTTAACATATAATTGTTCGTAATAGTCACTCATGATCCTTTCTATCTCCGTAGTATTAGTTGTAATGTCTCCTCTTTCATTTCTGATTTTATGTGTTCTTTTTTCCTTAATTTAGCTAATGGTTTGTCAATTTTGTTTCATTTTGAAAAGGTAACTTTTAGTTTTCCTGATTTTTTCCTATTATTTTTCTATTTTGTTTATTTTTGCCCTAATCTTTGTTATTTCCTTCCTTCTGATAAATTTGGATTCAGTTTGTTCTTTTTCTAGTTTCTTGGCATATAAAGTTAGGTTGTCTGAGGTTTTTTTTTTTAAGTAGGCACATATTACAAACTTCTCTCTTAGTACTACTTTTGCTGTATCTCTTATGATTTTTATGTTGTATTTTCATTTTTGTTTGCCTCAGAGTATTTTCTAATTTCCTTTTTGATGTCTTCTTTGGCCCAACAGTTGTTCAAGAGTGTGTTGTTAAATTTTCACGTATTTGTAAGTTTTCCAGTTTCCTTTTGCTATTGATATCTAGTTTCACTCCACTGTGGCCAGAAAAGACACGTGGTATGATTTCAATCTTCTTAAATTCAATCTTCTTAAAATCTTAACTTTGTTAAGATTTGTTTTGTGAGCTAATATTTAATTTATCCTGGAGAAAGTTGCATAGATGTTTAAGAATGTACATTCTTCTGCTGTTGGGTGAAATGGTCTGTATATGTCTATTAGGTCCAATTTGTCTATATTATCATTTAAGTATGTTGTTTCCTTATTGATCTGTCTAGATATTCTAGTTTTCTGTTTTTAACCAAAGAAAAAAGCATAATGTGCTGAATATTGTGTCTACTAGCTAAAAAATTTTTGGTTAAAGATATTTGTCAAAAAAAGCATAAAATATTGGGCTTCCCTGGTGGTGCAGTGGTTAAGAATCCATCTGCCAGTGCAGAGGACATGGGTTCAATCCCTGGTCCAGGAAGATCCCACATGCCGCGGAACAACTAAGCCCCTGCACCACAACTACTGAAGCCCGTGTGCCTAGAGCCCATGCTCCACAACAAGAGAAGCCACTGCAATGAGAAACCCATGCACTGCAACGAAGAGTAGCCCCCTCTTGCCGCAACTAAAGAAAGCCTGCGCACAGCAGCGAAGACCCAATGCAGCCAAAAATAAATAAATAAATAAATTTATGGGGGGGAAGGCATAAAATATTAAGCATTTTGTAGAAGGAAATAACGTGAAGCTTGACTGTGATTGGGACATATTACACATGATTTGATAAAGATCAATTTTTGCTACGTTTTAAAAATATACATATTAAGGTCTTGAAAAAAGAAAACATACAAGTTTTATCTTTGGATTTTATCCAGCATACCTAGATCATTTTTGTAGTCCCAGAAAATACTTTAGTGAGCTTTTTTTAAACTAACCTATTCTGCTTTAACTTTTGTGGCTGTTTTTATTTCTAACTAATTATACACCCCAGAGATTAGGGTCTAGAATAGTTAAGAATTGCTTATGTTTAAATACTTGAAAATGCCACTTTTAGCAGTTAGTAATTTTTGCTCCCAAGGACTCTTCCATCCAGGAAAAAAAAAAAAGTTTTTTAAAATGGTGGAAATGGGGATGGAGGTAAGGATAAGGAGGCAAATTATTAAAAAGAGAGTTGTCCTTAATATTCAAGACCATATATGACCATATATCTGAATACAGAATACCTCAAAAGACCAAAATATCCAATTTGTAAAAATCATGCTTCATTCTGAAAAAGATAATACACAAGGAAAGGAAAAATGGGGAAGCACTCAGACTTTAGGCTACCTTAATTAACCATTGAAGGATACCTCTCATTTGTTTGTATCCCAGAGGTTTATATATACAGGAGCAATGCTCCATAGCAAGATTGAGGAGCAATAAAAGGGATGGTCAGAGGACTGAGGATTATTTTACATCTGTAAAGGAAAAGTGCCATTGTGAGTCCAGGAATATCTCAGGCAGAACGATATTAGGAAAGAGAACATAAAGTTGATGTAGAAATTGCCTATGTAATTCTTTGGAATTCTCAGTTTGATGACCACTGATTTAAAACATAAATTTTGGGAATTGGAGAAAGCTGATAAAAGAGGGAATAGAAGAGAAGCAGGAAGGAAAGAAGCAATGGCTTAACTTGGCAATAGGTCAGAGTCCAGCAGAAAGCTGCAAAGGGAGAAATTCATGATCCAGGAGTGACCAAGAACTTTTAACATCATGGTGGTTGGTTCCCAGGGATTCTTACCTCCTGGTACTCATATCCTTGTGTAACATCATTTTTTGAGTGAATACTGGACCTAGGGAGTTGCTGCTAACAAATAATACTTCAAAAGCGATTAGATGTCAATTCCAAGATTAGACACAGAAAGACTTTGACTTCAGTCCCTGTCTCTCCCTCTCACACATGTACACCTCACTGTGGGGGGAAATAAACTGCCGTGTTGTTAGTAACTCCACACAGAGGTCTTCACGGCAAACAACTGAGGTTTCCCACCAACAAACAGCCAGACCTGAGGCCTGCCAACAGCCATGTGAGTGAGCTTGGAGGCTCCCCTACTGAAATATCTATAGCCCCAGCCTGTCCCTTACATTGCAAGTATGTGAGAAACTTGGAGTCAAAGGCATATAGCTAAGCTGTGCATAGATTCTTGACCCCCAAAACTGTGAGACAATAAATGTCGTTTGAAGCTGCTAGGTTTTGAGGTAATTTGGTATACAGTGATGGATAACTAATACAGACATGATTATTTAATATGCTATATTTAAGTGATTACTTCAACTATCAAGTAAGAAACAAAAGACTAGTATAGAATTCTTAAGAATCAATATCAGAAATCTAGGGCTTCCCTGGTGGCGCAGTGGTTGAGAGTCCGCCTGCCGATGCAGGGGACACGGGTTCATGCCCTGATCCGGGAGGATCCCACATGCCGCGGAGCGGCTGGGCCCGTGAGCCATGGCCGCTGAGCCTACGTGGCCGGAGCCTGTGCTCCGCAACGGGAGAGGCCACAACAGTGAGAGGCCCGCGTATCGCAAAAAACAAACAAAAAAAAGAATCAATATCAGAAATCTTATGATTTTTAACAAAAATACATAGATGTACACATACATATGCAAAATAAAGTGAATTCAGAGAGCTAAAGTCTCTGATAAGACTTTCTAATTCTCATCTATAAGGCTTTCTAATTGTCAGTTAAAGTCACCTTTCTTCATCTTCAGTTCATTCCCTTCTACATGTCCACTTTCATTTCCTGCAATGCAGACACAAGTGCATACATGGGCACACACACTGGAGAAGCATGCTATATCACTAGCTAGATTTACTGTTGCTGTTGGATATAGGTTAAGTACTTTATGAAGCACCTGAGATGATTCACATCATAATTCAAATTTAGAAAAAATCTGCCATTTTTTGTTGTTTTCTACAACCATCCTAACTCATGAAAACTAATCTAAATAATTCCTGCCACAATTCCACCTATTTTTTAACCTATGAAATAAAATTACATACCTGTTGTCAAAGAATTCAGAGAAAAAAAATGGCTACATTTAATAAAGCTGATAAGAACTTCCCTTTACAGTATATTTGACTTCTGATTTCTTAGTTTTGATGAAATAGTGTTTCCTATCCACAGCAGGAGCTCTCTTTTCATAACGTTCCAGCAAAATGTCAGCACCCCCCATGGAGATGGTTGTCAACTTTACATCGTGAGCAGAGATACTGAAAACGATTGGGATATTTCTTTTAAGGCTTCAAAATACTGTGAGGTAACATTCATTCCACATGTCATACCTTAAGAAAGGTTTGATTTATTCATATAAACTTCTTTATAACACTGTCCTCAGATTCCTTGTTCTAAATCTCATTGCTTTATACCTTTTCTTTTTGACCTTTGAGTAATTCATATGGAATCCACCACACACTCATTCTACACCGCATTTCATACAATAAATAAGATTGTTTTAACCCTAAAATATATTTTAAGATATACTTTTATTATGAAAGAATTTCTTCTCTTGTGGAAGTGTGTACTATGCACAAACTAAACCACATTACTCACACTTAGTCTATTCATCCATTTGGAATATGCTTACGTAGAAGAATTTTTCCATCAGATAAGAAAGAGCCACAAATTTTATTACGAATGAAGGAATCCATTATACATTTAAGTAAATCTGACTCTGTTTAAACAGTCTCAATGCTTTTTAAAATTAAACTTGGCAGATTGTTTGTTTTCCAGGGTGATCATTAAAGGACAAAGCAAAATGTCAGTGCAAAGTGTTATTGGCAAGCTTTGCTAGTTTGCTTCTCTCTGTAAATGAGCAGCCAATGGAACTTCTGTGCTTATGACAGTGTTCCAAGCAACCCATCTTTCTCAATCTAACATCCAGTTGTCTATTAAAGTCTTATTTATCATCAATTCATCCTCTTCTCTTCATGTCCATTGCAGCTACCTTACTTGAGACTCTAATCATTTTTTTCCTTAAATTTAAATTTTCCTTTCTCTTTAAATTTTATATTTTGAAATAATTTCAAACATACAGAAAAGCAGCCAGAATTCCCATATCACCTTCAACCAGAATATCCAATTGTTAATATTATACCACATTTGCCCCATTGTGCCACCCTCTATATACATATATGTATATACACATAGACAATATGTATATATACATGTACATAAATACACACAAATATGTCTAAGTCCTTTCCAGAAACTTTTGAGAGTAAGCTGCAGATGTAATACTACATTATCCTTAAATACTTCAAACACTCCAGTGTATATTTCTTTACAACTAGAACACATATCTATATGAAATACCATATAACCCTCCTAATCAGTTATTCAGCATTGGTAACACTGCCACCTTTTCAGACACCATTCCAAATTTGCTTACTGTACCACTGTGGTAGACCAAAGATGACTGCAATGACTTTGCTATTTCTCCCATCAAGATGTGTTGTCTAATTCCTCTACCCTTGAATCAGTTGACGTTAATGATTGCTCATCAGTACTGTGTGTGGTGTCTAGAGCTACCATATAAAGAAGTCTGATTTCCTGAGACTACTATGCTGGAGCTGCCACAGGTAAGCTGTCCCTCTGAAATCCCCAGCTGAGCCCAGTCTTCCCCTGCCAAGTCTTTAGAAATATGATTGAGGCTGTAGTGGGCCCTCCATTTCTGCCCACCTGCCAACGTTCAATACCACATTGCACAGAAGAATTGTTCAGGTAAACCTGGCCAAACTCCTGACCTAAAAAAAAATCATGAGATATAATACAATGGCATTTGCTTTATATCACTAAGTTACGGGGAACACTTTTCCCCAGAAATAGATAGAACACCTCACAATGTCCCTTTTCTTGCTAGTCTAAGATCCTAGAAATATGCTTATACTTAGGTATTGTGTATTATAGACTCCTTCAATCTCGAATAATTCTTGAGTCTTTCTCAGTCTTTCATACTCTTACAGTTTTGAAGAGAACAGGTCTTATAGCTTGTAGATGGTTTTTAGCCTGGGCCCATCTACAGAGTCTTCATGACCAGACTCAGACCATGCATTGGGACGGAAACCACAGAAATGATGCTGTGCTATTTGTGGTATAGAACATCAGGAAGCACACAATGTCAACCTGTCCCAAATGATATAAATGCTGATGACCTGGTCTTAGTGGTGTCTAACAGCTTTCTCCACCTTAAATTCACAATTTTCCTGATTGTAATGGATTAGTATTAGTATTGTAACGGATTAGGTATTCCAAGATTACACTAATACCCTGTTTCTCAAATTCTACCTACCAGCCTTAGCATCCATGGACAATTTCCAACTGAATCAACCTCATCTGATGGGTGTCAAATGGTGATTCTCTACTTCCAACACTTACTGAAACTCTGAGGAATAGCTTTCCATTGCTCTGCCATTTACCTACTTGCTTGCTTAATTAATATATATTAGCATACATTAATAGATTTTATTTTATTAAAATAATTAATGACTATCATTGTTTTGATACTCAAGTCCCCTTCTATTCATCTATTGAGAGTGCCTTCAAACTGGTTATTTTATCACTTTGAGACATTTTATTTTTGAGGACTTAACTTTCTTTGAATAACATGTTTAAGGCACATCTTGGACCTTCTCTGCCCCAACCTATCATCAGCCATTTCTCCTTTAAGGGAGGATGATACTTAGAAAGCAAATACTGGCCACTTGGGACACTCATTGCTCCTGAGACATCATTGTTTCTAAGCCCTCTCAGAACGAGGAAACATTTGTATGGCATCTATATAATTACAACTATATAATATCACATATGTAATACATGTACATACTAGGAGTTTACCTGACGCCCCATACTATCATCTAACAACCAAGAGTTCTTCCAAGTCTTCCCCATATGCATGATTGTATTATATCTCCTCGAGGATTGAGAAACTTGACTCAGTATATTTATTCATTTGCTCAATTTACTTATTTGTCTGATGTAGCCCATCTTCCAACATATAAACCATCTCCTCCCGTTGCTGCCCCTGCAGCAGTCCCATGTGATCCCATGTCCTCTTTTTCCAGGCCTGCTATCTCATGCCTCCATGGAGCTCCTCAACTCTGGACTGATTCTTCATCTAGCTCCACAGTCCTCCCTCCTTGCTCCATGTCTTTGGCTGTGGTACTGACTGTGCCAGGAAGGAAGTAGAAGACAGTAAAAAAGGGGAAATGGGAAGTGAGGAGATGCCCTTGTTCCCTCTTGTGACACTGAATACATTCTTAACAGTTCTCCTTGTCCCGATTCAGCCCCTATCTCATCTCTTTCCTATCCTACAAACTGCAGAGTATTCTTAGAAAGAGTACGATGTGTAGTGATGAAAATAGGAAGTTGAAAATAAACATTCCGATTATGTCTTCTTACTCTTTCACTTACTTATTGTTACTATGGACCTTTGACTTATTGGAGCCTCGGTTTCAAACAGGGAAATAATGCTTATTTAGAAGACACATTGTAAAGTTTCAGACTGAGCATGCAGAATGCCAAGAACATAACTGTAGCTGTTGTGGCATTTATAATTATCGTGAAAAATTCTAACATGATTCTGAAACTCCTGCTCAAAACACCTTAATGTAAAATTCAATAAAAAATTTAAAACATTTCAATATACCTCATCACCTACAGTATCAAATCTAAACTCTTTTGTGTTATTTTAAGAGATTTTCCATGAGCTGGCCTCAGCTCACATCTCCAGCCTCACATCCCAAGTCTCCCCAATGTCACTTACACCTCAGTCAATTTAACAGCCTTGCATTTCCTTGACTTCAGTATGTTGTTCTATTTCTATGCTTTGCACATACTATTGCCCCAACTGAAACTGTTCTTTTCCTAAATATCCAACTATGTTAAACTTTTACTTACACTTCAAGATTTGGAGTTAAGTTCATGTCCTCTGGAAACCTCCCTTAACCATCTCCAAAACAGAGTTAACTCTTCCATTCATTGGGTGACGACTGTGATTCTTAGGTGCCTTAATTATGTATAACACTTGTCACAACATATGGCAACTAATTTTATACACACACACACACACACACACACACACACTTGCCTTACTAGATTGTGAGCTCATTGAAGCTAAAAAGTATATCTTGGGGGCTTCCCTGGTGGCGCAGTGGTTGAGAATCTGCCTGCTAATGCAGGGCACATGGGTTCGAGCCCTGGTCTGGGAGGATCCCACATGCCGCAGAGCAACTGGGCCCGTGAGCCACAACTACTGAGCCTGCGCGTCTGGAGCCTGTGCTCCGCAACAAGAGAGGCCACGATAGTGAGAGGCCCACGCACCGCGATGAAGAGTGGTCCCCGCTCGCCGCAACTAGAGAAAGCCCTCGCGCAGAAACGAAGACCCAACACAGCAAAAATTAATTAATTAATTAATAAACTCCTACCCCCAACATCTTCAAAAAAAAAAAATCGTTCTAATGAACCTAAGGGCAGGACAGGACAGATATATTCTTTAAAAAAAAAAAAAAAGTACATCTTGTTCATTTTGATATCCCCAAGATATTTTCTGGCCAATAGTTCCGTCTCACCAATAATAAATCTTCAATAAATATTTGCTTGATAAAAAATCCTTATAATGGTTAGAATAATCAATAATTATTGATCACATATTAACTACTAATTACTCAGTACTGTGCTAAAGCACTATCAATTTTTCATACAAAAGAAACAACATAAAACCCTGTTATGATCATTCTAGAAGATCTCTATCCTATAAATAAGAAAAATGAGGCTCAGAAGAATCACTAATTTGTATCAGTTTGCAGCATCTAGTAGAACTGAATCAGAACCGAAGCTATTGATATATCTATAATGCAGAAAGTATGTAATATATACATGAATCCCAAGGTAAATATGAAGAAAACTATCATTTTAAAATAGGCTTTATTATATACTTCATTTTTACTTGGACACAATAAATCATTAAAAATAATAAAAGTAAATGTTGAGGGTGTAGCTAAGCTACTCTATAATACTGCTTCCTTGGCTCCACTGTAAGTGACCAAGTAGCCTACAGAGGATTTGAATGGACACTAGCCCCTCCCTGGAGCACATGCCCTAGATAACAGCCTGCAGAGTCACAAGTAAATGAAAGTTCATTATAAGAATCCTCTAATGGCCCTTGTGATGAACAGTTTCCCTGCCTCCCAAAGCCTTCCCTTGGTGTGCTCCTTAGATAAGACACTCAAGAAGCATATCAAGCCCCTACTCCTTTTGGTTTGAATTGATTAATCTGGACTTAGCCCAAAGCACTCCAGCTATGGACTTTATTAAAGGCATGTGCCCCAGGTCCTGCCATCTCTCTGCCTGCATCCTGCCTTGACCTCCCCATGTGGTCTCTTAAGGCATGCCATGTACCTTCTCCAGGAAGTAATAAACTTCTCTATCTCAATTCCCTTGTGATCTTCTGTTAAACCAAGGCTCACCCTCCAAGACCCCAGGGCTCTACTTTAAAAATGATAATTTAACAAGGTCACAAAGGTAGACCACATGCAAAGGGAACGTGCTAAACATTTTATATGCAAGAACTCATTTAATGAGTCATAGATGAGAGACCTGATGTTCAGAGAATTTGAATGCCACACAGCCAGTAAATGGCAGAGCTCAAGATTCTCTGTTCTATCTAATTCAAAGTTTATTTTGCTGAACCACCTTGCAATCCTAGAACTTTCAAAATATAAAATACAGCCATCCTTTGTATCCCAGAAGACAAAACATAACATAGATTTGAGTGCAAAAAAATTAGACAGGAAATAAATTTTAAAAAGAGGAATTACTAACAGGCTAAGGCAGGGTTTGGTAGACCTTTTCTAAAAAAAGCCAGTTAGTAAATATTTTAGGCTTTGTGAGCCATAATGTCCCTGTCACAACTCTTTAATTCTATGGTTATAGCAAAAAGCAACCAAAGGCAATACATAAATGAATGAGTATGGCTGTGTTTCAATAAAATTTTATTTATAAAAGTAGGTAGTGGACCATAGCTTGTGGCCCCCTGGACTAAGAAACTGGATATTTTTAATCATAAAAAATATTGAAAACTATTGAGACTCACATTGTACTTCAAGGCCCATACTCCAAAAGAGCAGTAGGAAGTAGTATAGGAATGACGTGATAAACAACAAGGTTTACTTGCAAGTAAACCTCAAGGCAAATGTGAAAACCGTTGGCTTTCCTGAAAATGCCAAAAAGGAAAACTGCCATTGGGTCTTTAATGCGTAAGATATTGTATAAAGATATAAGCTTGATGGAAAGTTTCTCAGAAATATGTGGTCGCTAGTTTATAATCATTTAGAAGTCAGAAGCAAATATTTTGTTTCTAGGTATATATATCCATGTAGAATTATTTTACTGTGAAACAATCTTTTAGCATCTAAGACATTTGTAAAAACTATTCTCATAAATATCATTATAAGTGAGAAAAATTTATCTCAAATGTTAGTGGATATTAAAATCACTTGAAGTGTTCATTAAACATATTGACTCCAGAGCCCCAACCCCAGAGATACTGATTCAGCAAGTCTTGGGTAGAGCACCCCAAGTTATTCTCATGAGGATGATCCAGACCACATACGAGAAATTCTTAACTAAAGCAACAATTCCACGTATGGTATGTATTATACTAAACAGCCAGGAGCTTCTGCGAAGCAGAAAGGAGATTCTGCTGGCCACTAGGGATAGTAAACAACCAGGAATGAGACTTGAAAATAACACTGGTTACCTTCTAAGATGGGATATGGTTCTCGAGAGAGATGTTTCTAAGAAGTTTTGTGTTTAGGAATTGGAGATTAAGAAGCTGCTCCCATCCAGATTGATAGTAAACCAGGGACCTGATCATTTAGCAACTATATCTATTGGCCTCCTGGGTTCCCCAATGTGTTTATTTCCTACTGCTTCTGTACAAAATTACAACAAACTTACTGGCTTAAAATCCAAAACACTTTATAATCTTGCAGATCTAGAGGTTCAAAGTCTGATATGGGTTTCACTGGGCTAGAACTAACGTCTTGATGGGGCTGCATTCCTTCTAGAGGCATTAAAGACAATCAATTTCCTTGCCTATTTTAGCTGCTGGAGGTCACCTACACTTCTGTGAGCCCTTCAGCGATCTTCAGATCCAGTATCACAGCATCTTCACATCTCTGACTCTGACTTTTTCTTCTGCATTCTAAAGTGATCTTGTAATTACATTAGGCCTAGACAAATATTCAGGATAATCTACTTTCAAAATCAACTGGTGAGCGAGCTTTATTTCACCTGTCATTTAATTCCCTATTGCCATCTAACAACATATTCACAGGCTCTTGGGATTAAGACCCAGACACCGTGGAGAGGAGGAAGTACCCATCATTCTTTCTACCATACCCAGAGAGAAGCTTTCTCTCCAACCACAAGAAAGTAGAGAGTAGGAAAAAGAAAAGAGATTCTATGAGAAAGTGAGAGTAGGCTCCTAAAAATGTTAAGGGTATTGAAGGTGCTCTGTAAAGCAGCACCTATACCTTTAGAGTGTGAGTTGCAGCCTGGTACGATTCAGCAGTGGAAAAACCAGAAGGAAGGAAGCAACACACCACATGAAGCTGCAAAGGGAAATTATATGGTCACAGAGCATCAAATGAAAGACCTATTGTCTGAGAAAGAGAAATAAAAGGATGTTATAGACTGAAGGTTTGAATCTCCCCAGTATTCATGTATTGAAGCCCTAACCTCATGTGGCTGTATTTAGAAATGGTACCTCTAAGGAAATAATTAAGGTTAAATGAGGTCATAAAGGTGGGGCCCAGATCCAATAGGATTAATATCCTTTTGAGAAGAGACAGCAGAGATCTTTCTCTCCATCCCCATGCAAACACACCAAGGAAGGGCCATGTGAGGACACAGAAGGAAGCTGGCCCTCTCCAAGTCAGGGAGAGATCCTTCACTAGAAACCAAAGGTGCCAGAACTTTATCTTGGACTTCTAGCCTCCGAAACTGTGAGCAAATAAGTATCTGTTGTTTTTTTTTTTCCACACCGCCCAGGCTGTGATATTTTATGACAGCTTGAGTAGACTAATACAGAGGGAAAAGGAACAAAGGTAGAGGTAAAGAACTATGAGTCCAAGCAAGAATACAGATTCATGTGGCTATCTTAGAGATCTCAAAGTCTGGAAAATACATTCCCACAATTAAGCTACTAAGCCAAACCTTATGCCAGGTCAATAGTCGATTTATTCTTTTTTAAATACATGTTTAGAGCTATCCCTTGGGAAACATTTTCTATAATAATATTAAGATTAATACCTTCTCATTCTTGTAATAAAACTCATTTTAGGAAAAAAACAAGTATTTTGGAATATTTATTGTGTTTATCCTTACAGGTTATTAATGTATAAAATATATAAATGTGGATAAATCAATATATTTAGACGCATTCACTTTACAGTTCATTGAAATGAATTTATTTAATAAGATCAAAAATTACTTCAGGGCTTCCCTGGTGGCGCAGTGGTTGAGAGTCCACCTGACGATGCAGGGGGCACGGGTTTGTGTCCCGGTCCGGGAGGATCCCACGTGCCGCGGGGTGGCTGGGCCCGTGAGCCATGGCCACTGAGTCTGCGCGTCCGGAGCCTGTGCTCCACAACGGGAGGGGCCGCAACAATGAGAGGCCCACGTACCGCAAAAAAAAAAAAAAAAAAAAAAAAAAAAAAAATTACTTCAATTTTCAAATTAAAAATTGAAGCCTTGGCTTCCCTGGTGGCGCAGTGGTTGAGAGTCTGCCTGCCGATGCAGGGGACACGGGATCGTGCCCCGGTCCGGGAAGATCCCACATGCCGCAGAGTGGCTGGGCCCGTGAGCCATGGCCGCTGAGCCTGTGCGTCCGGAGCCTGTGCTCCGCAACGGGAGAGGCCACAACAGTGAGAGGCCCGCGTAGCGCAAAAAAAAAAAAAAAAAAAATTGAAGCCTCACTGAAAAATAAAAAATGCCATTTGTCTTCACAGGTCACTCTTTTTATATTCATGAGTCAATCATTTTCTTTGCTTGAATAAATTTGTTTTCAAAACTAAGTGTTTAATATGCATAACATCTTTCACAATATATGAGGTCAAAGAATCATAGAGCTTTAGAATCTGAAAATAACAAGATTGTTATTTTCCAAATCCTTCTACTTATTACTAAAGAAATAAGCATTCATAAAACAGACAAAAGTAGTCTTATAACCCTATAACCCTCTGGTTTTCTCCTTCCTTATAATTTTGTTTCAGGCTGGAAAGTATGGCAGCCACGTCAAAAGCACACCAGGATAGCTTGGGTAGGGAATTATTTAGAAAGGGTTTATGGGAAATAGGCTAACTGGAACCTTGTTTGAACTTGAACAAATACCACCTTGCAGGTATCAATGAATTTAGTAAGCTGAGCCTGAACATGTCAGAACTACATAAAAGATGCTGCTTAAAAGTTAAGTCCATGAACACTGGCCATCTGTTGGTATTCCTTTTACACAGTGTCTAGCGACTTTTACCAAGAAGTTACAGCCATAGTGAACGGGATATGCTGTGTTCAAGGGAAACACCGATTAAAAAAGTAACATTGACTTCTAATAGTCTACTTAGATATTCAAACACATCTGAAACAATGAAATCATAAAACCTTTACATATTTCTATTTATATGTAAGGAAATGCAGTATTATAGAATATCTTACTGCTGAGATAGTCTCTGCTTATGGCTGACTTTAAGAAGAGATTCTAAAATGCTAGGTTGTGAGATAAATTTAGCAGTACTATTCTTATCATTATCTTATTCCCTTTTGGGACTAAGAGCTTTGATTAAGAGTGACACATATGCCTTCAGAATGTTCAAGATTTGGACAGAGTAAGATTCAGACCAGTAATTGAGACTGATCATACACATTAGTGCCAAAATTGCAGCCTTTTCACATATAACACTAAACACGGGAGAGGGCAAGAGGGGAGGAAGGGAAAGCTAACAATTGATTTTCTTACTCCCCTTGACAAAAAAAAGGAAATCCCTAAATGCAATCGTTCACATATTCCTGAATGTGTTACATTCATAGTGATTGAACTTTGTGGTCTCGTACTTAGGTTTGACTACCAAGAAAAACGACACTAACCCTTTCTGAAATTTGCTTCTTCCTTTACCATCTAATTTGACGAGTCAAGTCAGTCTAACTAGTTAAACCATCTGTCAATATTGATGCCCCCCAATCTACACTATTAGAGCACTGCCCAACTTGTCTCTCATTCACTTCTCCTCTTGATTCTCATTACATTTAAATGAGGTAAAAGCAGAAAAATAATCATCCACACTTAATACAACCAGCTCATTCTTACCATTCAAAAGAAAAAGGCAACAGAGAAATTTTATAGTGAAAACACTAATGAATAATAGGAATCAACCCTAAGTTGAAAAAAAAGATGCAAAACTGAGAAAAGCAGTTTTTATTAAGATCTTAATTTAAACTCAAGAGTAAATTTTAACTAAATATAAATTAGGTTTTTTTTTAGTGTTCTAATAATATATGAATATTTAAAAATGCAAATAATAAAAATGAGTCATAACCATTAAAATAATATAGTTAGTGTCGTCCACATGTGGGTTGGAAAAGAATTTCCAGACACAAGGCAGAATGTAAAGAAGATAGAATTTATTAGAGGGAAGGGTGGCTGCCAGAAAAGCAGGCCGACTTCCTAGTAGTCTGGGAGAGTAGAGACCGAGCATGTGCTATTGATCAGTTTTTATAGGCAGAAAACAAAAGAATGGTCCTAGGTGAAATTTTCGTTTACTGACTGGTCAAGGCACATATACCTTCCTTCTATAGGGTGGGAGTGGGACAGGGCATATGCCTTTCCTAATTTGGGACAGGCCCTGTTGCCCAGGTGGGCGTCTCCCGGATGGGCTCAGGAATTTCTTAACCATCGCAACATGGTGGGGAGGGCTATTAAGAGTCCAGTAGGGGGTGTAATGCTGAAACTTTTTCAGGCAGGGTCGTCCTTTGTCCTTGAAGCACCACTGTCCTTGGAGCACCACAGTTAGCAGTTCCCCAACCAGAAGTGATGAGATAAAATAAGAAAGAGAAACCATAGGCACATACCAAGTAAAACTGTTTCTTGTATTATAGGAAATTTCAAAGGAAAGTACATAACTTGTAACTCCTGTAATATTAGCCTGAGAAAGTCATGAGGAAGGCTGTGTAAGACATCATGCCTGCTTCACTTATCACCAGCTTGATATCTAGATATCAGGGTGGTCACACCACATCAACACTAACCCAATCTCCTGAGACAATAAAAAGAATACTAGCATAAGCTATTCTCTTAGTATTCTTCCATTTCAAACTTACTACAGCACCAACTGAGAACTTTACACACAAAAGCCCAAAATTTTGGTTCTCATTTTGTGTTTCAATAGGATGCCACCTCACTGTTGCTTTGTTTACTTAGAATATTTTTTAAAATCACTACCAAATATTATTTATAAAGACACATCAGCTACAATAGCAGTCACAGAAGCTCTAACTTGTAAAGGACACAAAGTTTCACTCTACTGGATACAGAGAATATAAAGAAACATTTAAGACGCTAAGTCCTGAAGGACTGCATGAGAATAACACGGCACAGCTGTGGAGGAAGACGTTTTTGGAGTTGTGGGGAAGCTTAGGAGAAACTCCACAGGGGCTCCAGGCTAAAAGATTGTGCAGTAGTTTAAAGAAAGATTAGAACCTGGGCAAATTAAACAATGATTTAGAAATGTGTCCGGAAGAGAAAAAAACCCAGCCTCTCCAGAGAAGAGAATAGAAAGAGAGAATGAGGTAAAAGGCAAAGTAGAGGGAGACAGATTTCACATTCAGTATTTAGACGTTTGTTTTTAACCCACATTTCCAAACCTTAGTTCCAATAGGAACAAGTAAATAATCCAAATTCCTTGGGCCGAGGAGACAATCTGAACAACAACTACAACAAGACATAAGAGATAGGTAAAAGAGTGGGTTCACTCTGGAAAATTTTATCACCTTCCTAGCTCACAGGTCAATAGCTGGGGAATGTTTCTAGGCATTGAAAGCAACAGCAGGATTTTAAGCATAATGACAATTTAAATGAGGCATTCAAATTCTTAAACATTCATATATGTTATTTCACTTAATCACTCAGGAAAGAGTGGTATAGGCAAAGCAGTGCTGTGGAAAATTCATCTGATTAAAACTTATAAAATCTATGAAAAGAAGCAGGAGATACACTAGGACTCTATCACTTAGACTGTCGAGGAAAAAATCTGGTACACTTGAGAGAAATAAAGAATTTTAAAGTTACCTTTGGAACCGGAGCACAAGTCAGCCAAATTGAGAGTCGTAGTGGAGTTAACAATGACTTTTTGAGGACGGGATTAGTATACACCTCCTGCTTAGCTTTCCGTTGGTCCTGAAGATGAAAATACAAAGAAATTCCAAACCATTAGATTCAGAAGCAGGCACCTCCTGGTTTGAAGAAAAGGAGAAAGCAGATGCTACAAGCCAAACACGGTATATAAACCAACGGTTTGCAAAGCTACTCTATCAGCATCACCTGAGAACTGATAGATATTCAAGTCACCTGGCTCTCCCCCTCATCTACTAAATCACTTACTCCTGCTGTAGAGCCCCTGAGTCTGCGGTTTAACAAGCTCTCCTGGTGATTCTGATGTATGCTCAAGTTTAAGAGCCACTGGTATAGCTAGTGTTATACAAGCAAGGGAAATCATTGATTTCAGTTCAAGATCTGAGAGAGCAGCTTCTTGAGAAAAGAGACTCAGTCAAAAATCCTAATTGGATCATTCCAGAGGGTAAATAAATACTTCAGTTTGCCTATGACCAAACAATGCAATCTTAGAAATGACCCTCCTGAAAAGATATAGGAAGAGAAATTTAATACAAAACTCAATGTCAATAGTATTTTATAACACCAAATCAATTTGATTTTTTATTTCCCTCTTTGGAATTACCCATTGCCAACTCCTCCTCCTAAACACACAATCTGCTATATTACAAGAAAGAACTTTTATGCCCAGGGAAAGGAAGGTATTTGATAAAGTTTTGTTCTATCATAACATGTAGCAATACTTTCCTGCAGATTCATATTGAACCGAAGAATATACTCTATAATATTTCATTTAATAATATTTTTTATTAGAACCAAAAAACCCAAAGTTAGCAGAATGAAAGAAATCATAAGATCAGATCAGAAATAAATGAAAAAGAAATGAAGGAAACAATAGTAAAGATCAATAAAACTAAAAGCTGGTTCTTTGAGAAGATAAACCATTAGCCAGATTCATCAAGAAAAAAAGGGAGAAGACTCAAATCAATAGAATTAGAAATGAAAAAAAAGTAAAAACTGACACTGCAGAAATACAAAGGATCATGAGAGATTACTACAAGCAACTATATGCCAAAAAAACGGACAACCTGGTAGAAATGGACAAATTCTTAGAAAGCACAATCTTCCAAGACTGAACCACGAAGAAATAGAAAATATAAACAGACCAATCACAAGCACTGAAGTTGAAAGTGATTAAAAATCTTCCAACAAAAAGCCCAGGACCAGATGGCTTCACAGGTGAATTCTATCAAACATTTAGAGAAGAGCTAACACCTATCCTTCTCAAACTCTTCCAAAATAGAGCAGAGGGAAGAACACTCCCAAACTCATTCTAGCTGGCCACCATCACCCTGACACTAAAACCAGACAAAGATGTCACAAAAAAAGAAAACTACCGGCCAATATCACTGATGAACATAGGTGTAAAAATCCTCAACAAAATACTAGCAAACAGAATCCCACAGCACATTAAAAGGGTCATATACCATGATCAGCTGGGGTTTATCCCAGGTATGCAAGGATTCTTCAATATATGCAAATCAATCAATGTGATACACCATATTAACAAATTGAAGGAGAAAAACCATATGATCATCTCAATAGATGCAGAGAAAGCTTTTGACAAAATTCAACACCCATTTATGATAAAAACCCTCCAGAAAGTAGGCATAGAGGGAACTTACCTCAACATACTAAAGGCCAGACATGACAAACCCACAGCCAACATCATTCTCAATGGTGAAAAACTCTAACCATTTCCTCTAAGATCAGGAACAAGACAAGGTTGTCCATTCTCACCACTATTATTCAACATAATTGTGGAAGTTTTAGCCACAGCAATGAGAGAACAAAAAGATATAAAAGGAATCCAAACCAGAAAAGAAGTAGCTGTCACAGTTTGCAGATGACATGACACTATACACAGAATCCTAAAGATGCTACCAGAAAACTACTAGGGCTAATCAATGAATTTGGTAGAGTAGCAGGATACAAAATAAATGCACAGAAATCTCTTGCATTCCTATACACTAATGATGAAAAACCTGAAGAGAAATTAAGGAAACACTAACATTTACCACTACAACAAAAAAGAATAAAATACCTAGGAATAAACCTACCTAAGGAGACAAAAGACCTGTATGCAGAAAACTATAAGACACTGATGAAAGAAATTAAAGATGGGGGGCTCCGGGAAGATGGCGGAAGAGTAAGACGCGGAGATCACCTTCCTCCCCACAGGTACACCAGAAATACATCTACACGTGGAACAACTCCTACAGAACAACTACTGAACGCTGGCAGAAGACCTCAGACCGCCCAAAACGCAAGAAACTCCCCACGTACCTGGGTAGGGCAAAAGAAAAAAAGAATAAACAGAGACAAAAGGATAGGGACGGTACCTGCACCAGTGGGAGGGAGCTGTGAAGGAGGAAAGCTTTCCACACACTAGGAAGCCCCTTCGGAGGCGGAGACTGCGGGTGGCGGAGGGGGAAAGCTTCGGCCGCCGAAGCCGCGGAGGAGAGCACAGTAACAGGGGTGCGGAGGGCAAAGCGGGGAGATTCCCGCACAGACGCTCAGGGCCGACCGGCACTCACCAGCCCGAAAGGCTTGTCTGCTCACCCGCCAGAGCAGGCGGGGCTGGGAGTTGAGGCTCGGGCTTCGGTCGGAGCGCCGGGAGAGGACTGGGGTTGGCGGCGTGAACGCAGCCTGCAGGGAGTTAGTGCGCCACGGCTAGCCGGGAGGGAGTCCTGGAAAAAGTCTGGACCTCCCGAAGAGGCAGGAGACTCTTTTTTCCCTCTTTGTTTCCTGGTGCGCGAAGAGAGGGGATTAACAGCCCTGCTTAAAGGAGCTCCAGAGATGAGCGCCAGCTGTGGCTAAAAGCGCGAACCTCAGAGACGGGCGCAAGCCGCGGCTAAAAGCGCAGACCCCAGAGACAGGCGCGAGCCACGGCTACAAGCGCGGACCCCAGAGACGGGCAGGAGACGCTAAGGCTGCTGCCGCCGCCACCAAGGGGCCTGTGTGCGAGCACAGGTCACTATCTACACCCCTCTTCCGGGGAGCCTGTGCAGCCCGCCACTGCCAGGTTCCCGGGATCCAGGGACAACTTCCCCGGGAGAACGCACGGCGGCCCTCAGGCTGGTGCAACGTCATGCCGTCCTCTGCCGCCGCAGGCCCGCCCCGCAAGCCACGCCCCTCCCTCCCCCCCGCCAGCCATGCCCCTCCCTCCCCCCCCGCCACCCCCACCCCCGGCCTGAGTGCGCCAGAGTCCCCGAATCAGCGGCTCCTTTAACCCCGTCCTGTCTGAGCAAAAAACAGACGTCCTCCGGCGACCTACATGCACAGGCGGGGCCAAATCCAAAGCTGAGCCCCTGTGAGCTGTGAGAACAAAGAAGAGAAAGGGAAATCTCTCCTAGCAGCCTCAGAAGCAGCGGATTAAAGCTCCACAATCAACTTGATGTTCCTTGAATCTGTGGAATACATGAATAGACAACGAATCATCCCAGATTGAGGAGGTGGACCTCGAGAGCAAGATCTATGATTTTTTCCCCTTTACCTCTTTTTGTTAGGGTGTATGTGTACGCTTCTGTGTAAGATTTTGTCTGTATAGCTTTGCTTCCACCATTTGTCCTAAGGTTCTATCCGTCCCTTTTTTTTTCCTAATTATTTTTTAATTTAATAACTTTATTCTATTTTATTTTATTTTACCGTAGCTTCTTTCTTTCTCTCTTTTTTCCTTCTTTCCCTCCTTCCTTCCTCCCTCCCTCCCTCCTTTCTTTCCTTTTCCTTTTCTTTTCTTTCTTTCTTCCTTCCTTCCTTCATTCCTTCCTTCCTTCCCTCCTTTCTTTCTTTCCTTCTTTCTTTCTTTCTTTCTTTCTTCCTACTTCTACTAATTCTTTCTCTCTACTTTTTCTCCCTTTTATTCTGAGCCGTGTGTATGAAAGGCTCTTGGTGCTGCAGCCAGGAGTCAGTGCTGTGCCTCTGAGGTGGGAGAGCCAACTTCAGGACACTGGTCCACAAGAGACCTCCCAGCTCCACATAATATCAAACAGCAAAAATCTCCCAGAGATCTCCATCTCAACACCAGCACCCAGCTTCACTCAACGTCCAGCAAGCTACAGTGCTGGACACCCTATGCCAAACAACTAGCAAGACAGGAACACAACCCCACCCATTAGCAGAGAGGCTGCCTAAAATCATAATAAGGCCACAGACACCCCAAAACACACCACCAGACGTGGACCTGCCCACTAGAGAGACAAGATCCAGCCTCATCCACCAGAACAGAGGCACTAGTCCCCTCCACCAGGAAGCCTACACAACCCACTGAACCAACCTTAGCCACTGGAGACAGACATCAAAACCAACGGGAACTACGAACCTGCAGCCTGCAAAAAGGAGACCCCAAACACAGTAAGATAAGCAAAATGAGAAGAAAGAAAAACACACAGCAGATGAAGGAGCAAGATAAAAATGCACGAAACCTAATAAATGAAAAGGAAATAGGCAGTCTACCTGAAAAAGTATTCAAAATAATGATAGTAAAGACGATCCAAAATCTTGGGCATAGAATGGACAAAATGCAAGAAACGTTTAACAAGGACATAGAAGAACTAAAGATGAAACAAACAATGATGAACAACACAATAAATGAAATGAAAAAGACTCTAGATGGGATCAATAGCAGAATAACTGAGGTAGAAGCATGGATAAGTGACCTGGAAGATAAAATAGTGGAAATAACTACTGCAGAGCAGAATAAAGGAAAAAGAACGAAAAGACCTGAGGACAGTCTCAGAGACCTCTGGGACAACATTAAACGCACCAACATTCGAATTATAGGGGTTCCAGAAGAAGAAGAGAAAAAGAAAGGGACTGAGAAAATATTTGAAGAGATTATAGTTGAAAACTTCCCTAATATGGGAAAGGAAATAGTTAATCAAGTCCAGGAAGCACAGAGAGTCCCATAGAGGATAAATACAAGGAGAAACACACCAAGACACATATTAATCGAACTGTCAAAAATTACATACAAAGAAAACATATTAAAAGCAGCAAGGGAAAAACAACAAATAACACACAAGGGAATCCCCATAAGGTTAACAGCTGATCTCTCAGCAGAAACTCTGCAAGCCAGAAGGGACTGGCAGGACATACTGAAAGTGATGAAGGAGAAAAACCTGCAACCAAGATTACTCTACCCAGCAAGCATCTCGTTCAGATTTGATGGAGAAATTAAAACCTTTACAGACAAGCAAAAGCTGAGAGAGTTCAGCACCACCAAACCAGCTTTACAACAAATGCTAAAGGATCTTCTCTAGGCAAGAAACACAAGAGAAGGAAAAGACCTATAATAACGAACCGAAAACAATTTAGAAAATGGGAATAGGTACATACACATCGATAATTACCTTAAATGTAAATGGACTAAATGCTCCCACCAAAAGACACAGATTGGCTGAATGGATACAAAAACAAGACCCATATATTTGCTGTCTACAAGAGACCCACTTCAGACCTAGAGGCACATACAGACTGAAACTAAGGGGAGGGAAAAAGATATTCCATGCAAATGGAAAGCAAAAGAAAGCTGGAGTAGCAATTCTCATATCAGACAAAATAGACTGTAAAATAAAGACTATTAGAAGAGACAAAGAAGGACACTACATAATGATCAAGGGATCAATCCAAGAAGAAGATATAACAATTGTAAATATTTATGCACCCAACATAGGAGCACCTCAATACATAAGGCAAATACTAACAGCCATAAAAGGGGAAATCAACAGTAACACATTCATAGTAGGGGACTTTAACACTCCACTTTCACCAATGGACAGATCATCCAAAATGAAAATAAATAAGGAGACACAAGCTTTAAAAGACACATTAAACAAGATGGACTTAATTGATATTTATAGGACACTCCATCCAAAAACAACAGAATACACATTTTTCTCAAGTGCTCATGGAACATTCTCCAGGATAGATCATATCTTGGGTCACAAATCAAGCCTCGGTAAATTTCAGAAAATTGAAATTGTATCAAGTATCTTTTCCGACCACAACGCCATGAGACTAGATATCAATTACAGGAAAAGATCTGTAAAAAAATACATACATATGGAGGCTAAACAATACACTACTTAATAACAAAGTGATCACTGAAGAAATCAAAGAGGAAATTTAAAAATACCTAGAAACAATTGACAATAGAGACACGATGACCCAAAACCTATGGGATGCAGCAAAAGCAGTTCTAAGAGGGAAGTTATAGCAATACAAGCCCACCTTAAGAAGCAGAAAACATCTCGAATAAACAACCTAACTTGCACCTCAAGCAATTAGAGAAAGAAGAACAAAAAATCCCCAAAATTAGCAGAAGGAAAGAAATCATAAAAATCAGATCAGAAAAAATGAAAAAGAAATGAAGGAAACAATAGCAAAGATCAATAAAACTAAAAGCTGGTTCTTTGAGAAGATAAACATTTAGCCAGACTCATCAAGAATAAAAGGGAGAAGACTCAAATCAGTAGAATTAGAAATGAAAAAGGAGAACAACTGACACTGCAGAAATACAGAAGATCATGAGAGATTACTACAAGGAACTCTATGCCAATAAAATGGACAACCTGGAAGAAATGGACAAATTCTTAGAAATGCACAACCTGCCAAGACTGAATCAGGAAGGAATAGAAAATATGAACAGACCAATCACAAGCACTGAAATTGAAACTGTGATTAAAAATCTTCCAACAAACAAAAGCCCAGAACCAGATGGCTTCACAGGCAAATTCTATCACACACTGAGAGAAGAGCTAACACCTATCCTTCTCAAACTCTTCCAAAATAGAGCAGAGGGAAGAACACTCCCAAATTCCTTCTACGAGGCCACCATCACCTTGATACCAAAACCAGACAAGGATGTCACAAAGAAAGAAAACTACAGGCCAATATCACTGATGAACATAGATGCAAAATTCCTCAACAAAATACTAGCAAACAGAATCCAACAGCACATTAAAAGGATCATACACGATGATCACGTGGGGTTTATTCCAGGAATGTAAGGATTCTTCAATATACACAAATCTATCAATGTGATAAACCATATTAACAAATTGAAGGAGAAAAACCATATGATCATCTCAATAGATGCAGAGAAAGCTTTTGACAAAATTCAACACCCATTTATGACAAAAACCCTCCAGAAAGTAGGCATAGAGGGAACTTTCCTCAACATAATAAAGGCCATATATGACAAGCCCACAGCCAACATCATCCTCAATGGTGAAAAGCTGAAAGCATTTCCACTAAGATCAGGAACAGTACAAAGTTGCCCACTCTCACCACTCTTATTCAACATAGTTTTGGAAGTTTTAGCCACAGAAATCAGAAGAAAAGGAAATAAAAGGAATCCAAATCGGAAAAGAAGAAGTAAAGCTGTCACTGTTTGCAGATGACATGATACTCTACATAGAGAATCCTAAATATGCTACTAGAAAACTACTAGAGCTAATCAATGAATTTGGTAAAGTAGCAGGACACAAAATTAATGTACAGAAATCTCTGGCATTCCTATACACTAAGGATGAAAAATCTGAAAGTGAAATCAAGAAAACACTCCCATTTACCACTGCAACAAAAAGAATAAAATATCTAGGAATAAACCTACCTAAGGAGACAAAAGACCTGTATGCAGAAAATTATAAGACACTGATGAAAGAAATTAAAGATGATACAAATAGATGGAGAGATATACCATGTTCTTGGATTGCAAGAATCAACACTGTGAAAATGACTCTACTACCCAAAGCAATCTACAGATTCAATGGAATCCCTATCAAATTACCACTGGCATTTTTCACAGAACTAGAACAAAAAATTTCACAATTTCTATGGAAATACAAAAGACCCCGAATAGCCAGAGCAATCTTGAGAACGAAAAATGGAGCTGGAGGAATCAGGTTCCCTGACTTCAGACTATACTACAAAGCTACAGTAATCAAGACAGTATGGTACTGGCACAAAAACAGAAAGATAGATCAATGAAACAGGATAGAAAGCCCAGAGATAAACCCACTCACATATGGTCACCTTATCTTTGATAAACGAGGCAGGAGTGTACAGTGGAGAAAGGACAGCCTCTTCAATAAGTGGTGCTGGGAAAACTGGACAGGTACATGTAAAAGTATGAGATTAGATCACTCCCTAACAACATACACAAAAATAAGCTCAAAATGGATTAAAGACCTAAATGTAAGGCCAGAAACTATCAAACTCTTAGAGGAAAACATAGGCAGAACACTCTATGACATAAATCACAGCAAGATCCTTTCTGACCCACCTCCTAGAGAAATGGAAATAAAAACAAAAATAAACAAATGGGACCTAATGAAACGTAAAAGCTTTTGCACAGCAAAGGAAACCATAAACAAGATGAATAGACAACCCTCAGAATGGGAGAAAACATTTGCAAATGAAGCAACTGACAAAGGATTAATCTCCAAAATTTATAAGCAGCTCATGCAGCTCAGTAACAAAAAAGCAAACAACCCAATCCAAAAATGGGCAGAAGACCTAAATAGATATTTCTCCAAAGAAGATATACAGACTGCCAACAAACACATGAAAGAATGCTCAACATCATTAATCATTAGAGGAATGCAAATCAAAACTACAATGAGATATCATCTCACACCAGTCAGAATGGCCATCATCAAAAAATCTAGAAACAATAAATGCTGGAGAGGGTGTGGAGAAAAGGGAACACTCTTGCACTGCTGGTGGGAATGTGAATTGGTTCAGCCACTATGGAGAACAGTGTGAAGGTTCCTTAAAAAACTAAAAATAGAACTACCATATGACCCAGCAATCCCACTACTGGGCATATACCCTGAGAAAACCATAATTCACAAAGAGTCATGTACCAAAATGTTCATTGCAGCTCTATTTACAATCGCCCGGAGATGGAAACAACCTAAGTGCCCATCATCGGATGAATGGATAAAGAAGATGTGGCACATATATACAATGGAATATTACTCAGCCATAAAAAGAAACGAAATTGAGCTATTTGTAATGAGGTGGATAGACCTAGAGTCTGCGATACAGAGTGAAGTAAGTCAGAAAGAGAGAGACAAATACCGTATGCTAACACATATATATGGAATTTAAAAATAAATGTCATGAAGAACCTAGGGGTATGACAGGAATAAAGACACAGACCTACTGGAGAACGGACTTGAGGATATGGGGAGGGGGAAGGGTAAGCTGTGACAAAGTGAGAGACAGGCATGGACATTTATACACTGACAAACGTAAGGTAGATAGCTAGTGGGAAGCAGCCGCATGGCACAGGGAGATCAGTTTGGTGCTTTGTGACCGCCTGGAGGGGTGGGATAGGGAGGGTTGGAGGGAGGCAAACGCAAGAGGGAAGAGATATGGGAACATATGTATATGTATAACTGATTCACTTTGGTATAAAGCAGAAACTAACACACCATTGTAAAGCAATCATAGTCCAATAATGATGGAAAAAATATATATATATATTAAAAAAAAGAAATTAAAGATGATACAAACAGATGGAGAGATATACCATCTTCTTGGATTGGAAAAATTAACATTGTGAAAATGACTATAGTACCCAAAGCAATCTGCAGATTCAATGCAATCCCTATCAAGCTACCAATGGCATTTTTCACAGAACAGGAACAAAAAATTTCACAATTTGTGTGGAAACACAAAAGACCCCGAATAGCCAGAGCAATCTTGAGAAAGAAAAACGGAGCTGGAGGAATCAGGCTTCATGGCTTCAGACAATACTACAAAGCTACAGTAAATAAGACAGTACAGTAGTGGCACAAAAACAGAAACATAGTTCAATGGAACAGAATAGGAAGCCCAGAGATAAACCCATGCACATATGGTTACCTTATCTTTGATAAAGGAGGCAAGAGTATACAATGGAGAATAGACAAGTGGTGCTGGGAAAACTGGACAGCTACATGGAAAAGAATGAAATTAGAACACTCCCTACCACCATACACAAAAATAAACTCAAAATGGATTAAAGACCTAAATGTAAGGCCAGACACTATAAAACTCTTAGAGGAAAACATAGGCAGAACACTCTTTGACATAAATCACAGCAAGATCCTTTCTGACACACCTCCTAGAGAAATCAAAATAAAAATAAACAAATGGGACCTAATGAAACTTAAAAGCTTTTGCACAGCAAAGGAAAACTTAAACAAGATGAAAAGACAATCCTCAGAATGGGAGAAGATATTTACAAATGAAGCAACTGACAAAGCATTAATCTCCAAAATATACAAGCCGCTCATGCACTGCAAGATCAAATGAACAAACAACCCAATCCAAAAATGGGCAGAAGACCTAAATAGACAGCTCTCTAGAGAAGATATACAGTTTGCCAACAAGCCCATGCTCAACATCACTAATCATTAGAGAAATGCAACTCAAAAGTACAATGAGGTATCACCTCACACCGGTCAGAATGGCCATCATCAAAAAATCTACAAACAATAAATGCTGGAGAGGGTGTGGAGAAAGGGATCCCTCTTGCACTGTTGGTGGGAAAGTAAATTGATACAGCCACTATGGAGAACACTATGGATATTCCTTTAAAAACTAAAAATAGAACTACCATACGACCCAGCAATATCACTCCTGGGCATATGCCCTGAGAAAATCATAATTCAAAAAATGTCATGTACCACAATGTTCATTGCTGCATTATTTACAATAGCCAGGACATGGAAGCAGCCTAAGTGTCCATCGACAGATGAATGGATAAAGGAGATGTGGCACATATGTACAATGGAATATTACTCAGCCATAGAAAGAAATAAAATTGAGTTATTTGTAGTGAGGTGGATGGACCTAGGGTCTGTCATACAGAGTGAAGTCAGTCAGAAAGAGAAAAACAAATACCATACGCTAACACATATATATGGAATCAAAAAAAAAATGGTTCTGAAGAACCTAGGGGAAGGACTGGAATAAAGAGGTAGATGTAGAGAATGGACTTGAGGACATGGGGAGGGGGAAGGGTAAGCTGGGACGAAGTAAGAGAGTGGCATGGACTTATATACACTACCAAATGTAAAACAGATAGCTAGTGGGAAGCAGCTGCACAGCACAGGGAGATCAGCTTGGTGCTCTGTGGCCTAGAGGGGTAGGATAGGGAGAGTGGGAGGGTGATGCAAGAGGGAATAGATATGGAGATATATGTATATGTATAGCTGATTCACTTTGTTTTAAAGCAGAAACTAACACATCATTGTAAAGCAATTATACTCCAATAAAGATGTTAAAAAATATATCTTTTATTATTATTATATTCAGAATTGCTCCTCTCCTAGACTTTGTTTTTTCAGCACAGGCCTAGCCAACTGTTTCTAAACTACTTTGACTAATGCTATAAAAAATAAAAATAAAAATCCATCTCATAGTACCTATGAATCTTTACTATGAGAAGGATCAATATTATATACTTGACTAAAGATACGATTTTATTTTGAAGTGTAGATTGTTCTAATTTCCCCATAGAACATCAGACTTTTCAAAAGAAAAAAAAATAAGAGAAAAACTAAAATCATTAAAGCTTTGATCTCTTACTCATTTCACTCAGTTTCAAAGTCAGGCTAGTTATAAAAGTTCTAGACATGGCCCATTATGTTTTATTTCTGCACTATTACTTTACTTTTATATAGAATTTGGGAATCATATCAAAGGAAATATTTTAAACCATTCCAGACTGTAGGTTAGTGTGATGCAGCTTTTATTTATTTATGAAATTTCCCATCCTGTAACTATCCAAGTTTTGTTAAAGTTGGTGATCTGAAAAAGAAGGGCCAGTTATCAAACATTCCCAAATTGTGAAGGTTTTTATGAAAAGATTCATCCTTCTGCTCTGATCTAATTGTTTGCTTTATGGGGATCCCCATAAAATTAGTCAAAGAAAACTTGTGCTTCCAAATAGTATATTTGCAAGCTCTTTTGCCAGGAGCAGAGGTGCTCAGAAACACCTTCATGAAAATCATCCTTTCATTGGCAAGGAAATTCCTCAATTTGTCAATTCAAAGTCATTTGTGCTATGTCTTGAGATTAGATCTTTCACCTTCTACTAAAAAGATGGAAAACATCTGACTATTACCATTACAGTTGTTTCCTCAACTAGTCATCAAAACTTAAGGAGAGGAGGCTTCAAAATATTTAGATGTCACTAAAATGATATTCATGCTTTCATAATGTAACAGGGTTATTGAAATAGTTTTTATATACAGAACATTATCACATTTATTCAATTTTATTATAAGTTTTTTACACACAAACAATGGAAAGGAGAAATGAGATTTCAGAACTTCATATTTCCATACTACACAGCCATATTGAGTAGCTGAACCTTTATTATACAAGTGATGTAGACGCCAAAGGAACAGCCATATTTTCATTTAAAATCATGCCAAAGTTAAAATTGTTACACCAATAATGTTCTCTCACCAAATGTATCTTTTCCCCCATTCTAATTTTGGAGGGAAAGTTAGAAGCCTTAAAAAAGCATTGTTTCCAACATTTAAAATTTAGTATCTTCTTATCCTCCTTCCCTTCAAACAAAAGAAGAGGAGAGCTCAAATAACTGAATTTTCCAAATTAGAAACACACACACACACACACACACACACACACACACACACACACACACACAGAAGCCAGGACATACAGCACTTCATACAATTCAGGTAATCAAGAATGCTAGGCAATATTCAATGGCATGGCGTTAAGTAATAGATGAGTAATAGAGAATCTCTGAATCTGGATAGCAAGACTCAATATTACCAAAAAGTTAATTCTCTCCGTTATACTTTATATATTTTATAAATCCATCTAATTATAATTAAAATCCATAGGAGATTTTCTTGTAAAACTTAATAAGATGGTGCTGATACATAGCTGTACTAGATAATGTGGGACAACACTCCAGATACAGGGAAAAGAAAACAACCCTATTTAATACTGGGAAAATTAAACAGAGAGGTAATTTGCAGAAAAAGAAATATATAGAAGATCCTTAGACTTTCCACTGATCAGAGAACTGCAAATTAAAATAGTAATGGGATATCATTTTTCCACCCAATTCGTCCAAAAAAAAAAAAAAAATTTTAAAAAACCAATACCCAATGCTGGTAGAGGTATAGTGAAATAGGCATCAACAGGTAACGTTTCACGTTACCTATCAAAATCTAAAATACTTACATGTTTTGACATAACAAATTCTTACTCAGAATCTATCCTTCAGAAATACTTAAACAGAAAGAAAAATATAAAAGTAGATTCAACGCAACATTTTTACAGGAAAGCATCAGAACAGTAAAGTTCCATGTCTGACAATGGATGACAAAGGGATGGCAATGTGCCCATGATATATAGGTTGTCTGTATTGTTATATTTTCAAAAAGAAACATTATGTACATATACATAAAGATATGCATGTTATTAAAAAATTTATAAATGCATAGGGAACAATCTGAAAGGATGTTAACAATAACATAAGCATAATAATAAAAATAACTAAGATCAAGTAATCACTATATGCTAGGTACTGTATTACATTTTTTTTTATATATTATCTCAATTAGTCCTCCTATCAACCTTGTGACTATGTGGGACTATTTAATAAATACGGAACCTGAAGATAAACATCCAAGTTTCCACAATATTACACTGTGGAGTGGAAATAGGGATGAGGGTGAGTACCCAAGTAAGGTAGATTTTTTTATATTGTTGGAATTTTAAAGAAAGCATGCATATGTTAGTTTACTAATTAAAAAGAAAAAACCAAAATAGTTCTACTACAACACAGAACATGTTAAATACTACAAGCAATGTGGTAATAGGTTTCAAAGAAGAGAGAGAATAATTCTGACTGAATAATAAGAATCATTATGAAGGAAGTAACATTTGAAATAGGCCATGAAAGATGGGTAGGGTTTCAAAAGGTAGAGAGTACTTCAACAGACCCTCAAAAGGAATGACAAAAGAGCAAAAAATTAAGTACAAGATGAATACAGGGAACAGCAAAGAACTGCTTAATGGGATCTGAAGAAGTATTTAACAGAATAGCAAGAGAAAGAAGAATAGAGCTATAGGAGGGCTTAAATGATTCTGATATGTCCAAGAAATGACAAGGTAGAGTAGGAGATAAGGCTGAAGAGGGAAGAGGGCTTAAAGCATTTTGATTTACTTAAAAAATGACTAGAAAGTTAGCCCTTTGGATTAAACTAAAATACAGATTCTTCAAAGAGGTGATTCCCAACCTATAGGCCACAGATCTTTGGAACTGGGCAAGGTTTTTGCAAGAGGTTCACAAATCCATAAACTCAATAACATTTTTTAAAAATGTCTACAGTCTAATTATCTTGAATTTTCAAAGTGGGCCTGCTTTCAGGCTGGATGTCACAATAGAAAAGGTGATGTGGTCAGTTTCTTATTTTTTTCCATCTGAGGCTCTCATTTCTGCTTCCCCACTCCATAGGCTGTATCCAGGTCTTCAGGATTGAAACAGGGGAAGAAAAAGAGGCAAAGGACAAAAAACACCTCCCTTGACTGGCACAGACAGAATTTGGTGTTGGTTTCCCTTAGGCTTGCCAATGCAAAAAATATATATATATATATAAATATTCTTTCTACAGGAGCTTATTTATGGGTTCTTCAAAGCACTTCCATTGCTGGGGGCTCTCACTAGCAGTTGCCTTAGCCAAGGCTCTTCATCCTGTGGGTGAATGCCCTTTGTTCAAGATTTTATAAAAGAGATTTTATTTGGGGGTCACCTCATTCCTCTTGAACAAAAGCTTACATTTTTCCTGGAAAACGGATCATCCTTGGCCTGGAATAACTCTGGGCATACAAGTGTTCCCAAAGCTACTATGTCTCATTGTTCTATTATGAGAGCCGCTCCCTGGCCACAGTCTCTTATATCTGGGCCTTCTCAGGTGCAGATATGAAACTATATTCATTCAGCCAACTGGAGACACAGGTGAAATTCTTCCATTTGTCTCTGAAGCCCCTCTAGGGCTTATGTAAGGAGGAAACAGCCTCTTCAAGGTGGAAGAAGGGGTCAACAGCATTCTAGAAATTCTTTCCATAGAGAACATGTGACTCTAAAACCCTAAAGTATTTACAATCTTTACAGAAAAATGTTGCCAATCCTCATCATACTTTTTGTGTCTGGCTTCTGTCCTTAAGCTTGCCTTAAAGATTCATGTGTGTTGTTACATATCTTTATGTTGTTTCAATTATTCACCCCTTATTATTGCTGAGTAGTATTCCACTGTATAAATATAACAATTTGTTTATCAAATCCTTGATGGATTAAAATTTGTATTTTTTTAAGTTTTGGTTACTAAAAATAATAGAATATAACATATATATTACAAATAATATAGAGTGCTGTAATATAAGTAGAATGGTGTTTTTTAAAGGCTATATGGGTTTAATTCTACCAAAGCCCAATTTATCAGTGTTTAATGTTTAGTGTTTTATGTGACCAAAGGAATCTGCCTACTCCAAGGTTATAAACAATCTCTACTATTCTTTTTTAGAACTATATTTATTTTGCTTTTTCATTTATGTCTATAGCCCATAGCAAATGTCTTCTTTGTAAAGCATTAAGTCAAGGTTTTTTGTGGGTTTTGTTTTTAATTCGGCTCTTCAGTTGTCTCAGCATCACTTGCTGAAAATTATCATTTCTTACAAAGACCTACCTTGGTAACTTTGTTGAAAATCAGTTAATATACCATGTGTGGGTCTAATTCTGGAATTGCTCTTCTAGTCCATCAACTTATAGGTCAAGCAGAAATACTACTCCATTTTTTTTTTTCTTTGTAAAGATTGTTTTAGCTATTCTACGTTCTTGGCATTTTCATGTAAATTTAAAACTATCATTCAAATTTCTACCAAAAGGACAAAAAGGATCTGCTAGAATTTTGATTGTTATTCCCTTGACTCTTCAGATGAATTGAGGGAGAATGGACATCTTGATAATGTTGAGGTTTCCAATCTATGAATTTGGTATATCCCTTCATTTGTTTCTGTTTTCTTTCACTTCTCTCAGCAACGATTAGTAGTTTTCAGTTCACAGGTCTTGAACATCTTTTGTTTAATCTTACACATTTTATATCTTTTTATTTTATTGGAAATTCTTCTATATTTTTATTTGATTTTCTATTTCTTAGTTGCAGTATTTAAAAATACTATTATTTTCATAATGGCCTTCTACCCTGTGGGTTGCTAATTTGACCTAATTCCAAGAGTATTTTAGAAATGTCTTGTGATGTTCTACATAATATTGTCTATTTATATAGAGAGTTTTAATTCTTCCATTCCAATCTTTTTTTTTTTAACATCTTTATTGGAGTATAATTGCTTTACAATGGTGTGTTAGTTTCTGCTTTATAACAAAGTGAATCAGTTATACATATACATATGTCCCCATATCTCTCCCCTCTTGCATCTCCCTCCCTCCCACCCTCCCTCTCCCACCCCTCTAGGTGGTCACAAAGCACCGAGCTGATCTCCCTGTGCTATGTGGCTGCTTCCCACCAGCTATCTATTTTATGTTTGGTAGTGTATATATGTCCATGCCACTCTCTCACTTTGTCCCAGCTTACCCTTCCCCCTCCCCGTATCCTCAAGTCCATTCTCTAGTAGGGCTGTATCTTTATTCCCGTCTTGCCCCTAGGTTCTTCTGACCATTTTTTTTCTTTTTTTTTTTTTTTAGGTTCCATATATACGTGTTAGCATACGGTATTTGTTTTTCTCTTTCTGACTTACTTCATTCTGTATGACAGTCTCTAATTATGTCTCTTTTTTCCCTTGCATTCCTGGAGTGACTAGGACAATTTATTATTTCATTATTTGTCCTCCAAGTTATCCATTGTGCATTTTATGAAATATTGAAAACATAGGTCACTCTTTTCCAGATTCCTGTTTCTTCCCTAGCTAACAATAGAAGAAATGATATATATTTTTGGCTTTGGGTTTGGGTAGCCCCTCACTTCCAGTATCAGTTTCCCTATGAGTCAAGTGTGCTGTAATTACAAACAACTTCAACATCTCAATGACTTAATAATTTTCTTGTTCATGTTACATAAGAGCTGCTGGTTGTCTGAAGCTCTATTTAGCTGTGGTTCCACTCCACGTATTCTTTATTCTGATTCAGGCTGAAGGAGTAGTCCCAATTTGGCAAATACCCATTGTAGTGCCTTGTACTATTCATCTGTTAAGCTGAGAACTGTTTTCCAGAATCTACTTCCCTCTAAAGCTCCATACTAGAGTTGGCCAGAAGAAGATTTTGCTTTATATCTGCAAAGCAGAAGTGAAACTGTGGCCATTACTCTCTGCAGAACATCAAAGGAAGACACCATGATGGATAGATGAGGAAGTCAAAACTTTATGGACTCAATACAGATAGACAAGTTATGGATAGACTGGGTGCACTGTAATTTACTCTTGCTCTTTTTTGCTCTGCATTTAAGTACCCTTTCTGAATGTCATCTTGTTGACCAATAGTGGTGTCAGACTCACCAGTAAATATTTGGTTGTAGATGCACATGGCAAAAGACCTCCCCACAAACTTCCCCTTCTATGGCCAGATGTACTTAACTTCTGAGATTCATTAATGACTTCTCTGATACTCAAAATCTCTGTCTATATCTTCAATTCTTCATCTCTTTCCACTATGTAAGTTCTAATTCTTAAAATAAATTCCTCATTTTATAAAACTCATAGTAACGGTTCCCCTTTTAAATCCTGACTGATACACCCATTCTCTAACAGACAGGACATTTAAAGTAATCGTTTGGATGCGGCATAGATCATCACTTCACATACCATTGGCATTGGCCAAAACATATTACATGACCAAGCTGAACATCACTGATATGCAGAAGAATCCTTGAATGTGGGTATGAGGGTGTGAGTACTTGTCAAAATAATATAATCTACCATCCTTACCTATCCCTGAAGCAATCACTAGGTTATATGTTTGGATCTACTATTGAGAACCCTCAGAAAGGTTTGAGGATGGACACAATCTTACTTAAGTTACATGACTGACTAGATGGGAAGGATATTTTCCAGAGTGAATTCAAGATACGGCTACAAGAAAACAAGGAAAATCTGTAAGAAGCAGTGATTCACAGGTGTTCACCATGATTAACTGGTAACAAATAAAATAGTTGTTCATTTCGTAGTAAAGTTTCAACTGTCCTTAAATAATCTTTCCACATTCCTTTTTAAAAATCCAGAATCAAAGAGCTCCTTGGAGTGATGTCAGCAACAGAGCTGAACAAAACACCCTCTTGTATCCCTTCCCCAACAATAATTTGGCACCCATCCACAGATAAAAGTACCTTTGTGGAAGCTACAGGATTCAACACAATATGCCACAGGACCCAGAAGGAGACTTGCCCATCCATGCACTGGGTAACAGGCACACAGACCTCAGTCCTAGCTGTGGACCCTGCAGTGTCTTATGAACTGGCTTCAGCCCCTCCCCGCCACAGTCCAGGAGCCTTTGGAGAACACTGTCTTAGACAATCACCCACAGACAAAGAGCTTTTGTGGAAGTATAGCTTTCCAGTGTAGAAGTTTCAGAAAACCATTGGAGAAAAAAAATAAAAGTTTGGACACATTAGAGAGAGTAAGAGGAACAGTTTGACTTTATCTGCATTATCCTCTCCCCCGACATGGCACTGCTCAGTGCCAAGAGAGATCATTTCAGCCTGTGATTTCTCCTGCAGGGAAAAGTAAAAGTGTGTGAGTGAGTACCTGGCTTCCCCAGCTGTACAGGATCTTGCCAAAGAGGCCCGTTTCTCTCTCACCCCATCCATGAGTTATATAACTGGGAAGTGAGAAAGACTGAGAAAGCAGCAGATAGGACCTTCAGAAGGTGTTAAATGGACATGGATCCTACAAATTACATTACAGACTCTATTAATAAGGTTGCTCATGAGCCACTGGGGATGCCTGGTGCATAGATCCCCCAACCAGGCAATGGGTACCCCCAGTGCTCTATACATTTTACTCATATATACCGCCATCCTGTAGCCAGCTCCTTATGCATGCTACCAACAGTAATTACAGCAAGGTTTGACAGACACCTAGTGAGCATTTTCAGAAATCCAGCCAGAATCTGTGGGCCAGGGACAAACAACAAACTTGAGCTTTACCTCTGCCCTTGGGAAAGTAAAAGGGAGGCTGTCAGCACCCAGGCTGGTGCTTTGCAGAACTGAGAAAAGGTATATAAGCTTAAGTATTCTGTCAAAGAGTGAGCAAGAAACATCAAGCAGGCATATCCACAGGAGGTCTGAGAAAGCCTCAGAATTTCTAGCAGTTGATAGAAGGTATTTCTTTCCCAAATAGAAGGTATTTCTTTCCCAAAGTGAGTTAATGGAGACTAGAAGAGATAATCACTACTTCAAATGTGAAGACAGCAACACAAGACTTCAAGAAAAGTGAAAAATCAAAGAAAGAACACACCACCAAAAATCACAATAATCTTCCAGTAATTGACTACAAAGACATGGAGATGTGCAGTTTACCCAAGAATTCAAAATATCTGCTTTAAGGAAAGTCAATGAGCTACAAGAAAACACAGAAACAATTCAATAAAATAATGAAAATGATACATGAAAAAAATGAAAAGTTTAATTAAGGGATAGAAATCATGAAAAAGAACCAAACACAAATTCTGGAGCTGAAGAATACAATGACTGAAGTAGGAAAAAAATGTAATAGAGAGCATCAACAGAAGAATCAAGCAGAAGAAAGAGTCTGTGAATTAGAGTTCAGGACCTTTGAAGTTGTCTAATCAGATGAGAATAAAGATAGAAGAATAAAAAAGAGTGAAGAAAGACTACATGGTCTATAGGATACCATCAAAAGTAATAATCTTCAAATTATTGTAGTCCTAGGAAGGAGAAGAGAGGGAGAAGGGGGAAGAAAACTTATTTTAAAAAAATAATGGCTGAGAACTTTCCAAATTGGGGAGAGATTTGGTATCCACAATTCATGAAGCTCATAGGTCACCAAACAAACTCAATTTAAAGAGATCTTCTTACTGCAAAAAAAAAAAAAGAGAGAGAGAGATCTTCTCCAAGACATGTTACTATAAATCAAAGACAAAGAAAGTATCTTAAAAGCAACAAAAGTAGCTTGTACCTAACAAGGGCACCCCCATATAGCTATAAGCATATTTCTCAACAGAAACCTTACAGACCAGGAGAGAGTGGGTTGCTAAATTTAATGTGTTGAAAGAAAAAAAAAAAAAAAAAACCACCAACCAGAATACCAGCAAAATTTTTCTTTGGAAATGAAGGAGAGATAAAGACTTCCCAGATAAATAAAAGCTGGTGGAGTTCATCACCACTAGACCTGCTTTATAAGAAATATTGAAAGGAATTCTTCAAGTTGAAAATAAAGGACACCAATCAGTAACATAAAATATATGAAAATATTTTTAAAAAAGAAAAAAATCTCCTGTTGGAACGCTGGCAGCAAATTGAGAGGTAAGGTTAGTAATGAGGGGCCAACTCCAAGGTTTAGGGTGATGGAACAGCACTGAGCTGCCAGTCTGTGTGGTCCAGTTCCTTTTCCTTATTCAGCAGTTGATTACTGAGCTCCTCCTCTCTGGAACCTGTGCGAGGATTGTATCAGAAGTAAAGGGGTGAATGAGAGGTTGTCTCTTACTTATGTAACTGACAACATAGGGTCCTATCCTTCCAGTTCACTATCCCTCAAGTACTCTTTAAGCTTTAACCATGCAAATGGTTCAGCATGTAACACTGATTTCGGCATGACCTGGGCAGTGCTGGTTTTGCAATTTAGTAGTTGTATTACTTTGGACAATCTGTTTGAACTCACTGAATTTCCATTTCCTCATCTGAAAAGTAGGGTTTATAACACTCACTTCTTCAGAAGATTATTATGAGAGTTAGAGATGGTTTACATCAAGAACTTAGAACAGAGTCAGATATACACTAAGTGGTCAATACTCAGTACAGTTATTAATATGTTCATTGTAATCAGGCTTTTGAGTTATTAACAATAACAATTACCATTATTTGGAATATTATTCAGCCATGAGAAAGGAGGTTATCCTGCCATTTGCAACAACGTGGATGGACCTTGAGCACATTATTTTAAGTGAGTACAGTATGATATCACTTATATGTGAAATCTAAAAGAGCCAAACCTGTAAAAAACAGAGAGGAAATGGTGTTTACCACGGGGGGATAAGATTGATGGAGTTTAAGGATACAACTTTGTAATGAGGAGGAACTAAGCCAGAGAGCTCTAATGAGCAGCATAATGAGTATAGACAATAATATTATGGTATAATTATGTAATGTGATAAATATTTCTACACTGGCAATATTATAATATATAAATGTATCAAAGTAACACACTGTACACTTTAAACTTACACAATGTTACATGTTAAATTTATTCAATAAGAAATTAACAAAAAGCCATTAAAATATATGACAAACCAGTAAAGGTAAATATATAGTCAAATTCAGAATACTCTGATAATGTAATATAGTGGTATATTAAACACATATACTCCAGCATAAAAGCTCAAGGACAAGAGTATTAAAAATAACTATAGCTACAATAATTTGTTAATAAATATACAATATAAAGAAGAAGAAAACTGAGACATCAAAAATATATGTGGGAGGAATAAAAGGATAAACATTTGCATGTAATCAAAGTTAAGTTGTTATCAGCATAAAAAGACTGTTATAACTATAAAATGTTTTATGTAAGCCTCATGGTAACCACAAAGCAAAAACCTACAGTAAATACACAAATGATAAAGAGAAGGGAATCAAGTTTATCCCTATAGCAATCAGCAATTCACAAAGGAAAGCAGCAAGAGAGGAAGGATGGAACAAATGAACTACAAAACAACAAGAAAACACTGAGATGACATTAGTACGTCCTTACTTAACAAAATTACTCTAAATGTATATGGATTAAATTCTCCAATCAAAAGGCAAAGGGTGGCTGGATAAAAATTTTCAAAAGACCCAACTATGTGCTGCCTACAAGACACTCACTTTAACTTTAAAAATGCACACAGGCTCAAAGTTTAGGGAAGTAAAAAGACATGCCATGCAAGTGGAAACAAAAAGACAGTGAGGATGCCTATAGTTATAGCAGACAAAATACACTTTAAGCCAAAAACTGTAACAAGAATCAAAGAAGGTCATTATATAATAATAAAGGCATCAATTCACAAAGAGAATATAACAGTTATAAATATATATACAGCAAACATCAGAGTACCTACAAATATTAAGCAAATACTAACAGATGTGATGGGAGAAATAGACAATACAACAGTATTAGGGGACTCTAATACCCCACTTTCAACAATGGATACATCATACACACAAAAAACTTAATAAGGAAATATTGGACTAGAACTACACTTTAGACCAAATAAACCTAATAGACATATATAGAACATTCCATCCTATAGCAGTAGAATACACATTCTTCTCAAGTGCACACTAAACATTCTCCACGATAGATCATGTGATAGGTCACAAAACAAGTCTTAGTAAATTTAAGAAGACTAGAATTATACCAAGTATCTTTTCTGACCACAATCGTATGAAACTAGAAATCTATAACAGGAGAAAACTGGAAAATTCACAAATATGTGGAAATCAAACATACAGTTCTGAACAACCAGTGGGTCAAAGAAGAATAAAAAAGAAAAAATTTAAATATCTGGGAAAAAATGAAAATGAAAACATAACATACCAAAACTTGTGGGTTGTAGCAACAGCAGTTCTAAGAAGATAGTTTACAGGGGAAAATGTCTACATTAAGACCAAAAAAAGATTTTAAATAAGCAATCTAACTTTACCTCAAGGAACTAGAAAATGAAGAACAAACTAAGTCCAAAGTCAGTAGAAGGAAGGAAACTGCAAATATCAGAGCAGAAATAAATGAAATTGAGAATAGAAAACAACAGAAGATTAATTATACTAAGAGTTAATTTTTTAAAGATAAACGAATTTGACAAACCTTTAGCTAGATATCTTTACTGAGAAAAAAAGAAAGACTCAAATAAATGAAATCAGAAATGAAAGAAAAGGCATTACGACATACCAAAGGAAATACAAAGGATCATAAGAGACAACAGTGAACAATTAAAAGCCAACAAATTGGATAACCTACAAGAAATGGATAAATTTCTAGAAACATACAACCTACCAAGACTTAACCATGAAGAAATAGAAAATCTGAAGAGACCATTAACAAGTAAGAAGGTTGATCTGTAATCAAAAATCTCCCAACAAAGAAAAGCCCAGGACCAGATAGTTTCCTTGGTGAATTCTACCAGACATTTAAAAAATACTGCCAATCCTTCTCCAACTCTTCCAAAAAATAGAAGAGGAAGGAATACTTCTAAACTCATTTTATGAGCCCAGCATTACCCTGATACCAAAGACAGATAGGACACTATAAGAAAAGAACTATGGGCCAAAGTCCCTAATGAATATAGATGTAAAATTTTTCAACAAAATAGTAGCAAAAAAAAAAAAAATTCAACAGCACATTAAAAGGGTTATAGACCATGATCAAGCAGGATTTATCCCTGGTATATAAGGATGTTTCAACGTACATAAATCAATAAATGTGATGCACCACATTAATAGAATGAAAGATCAAAATCATATGATCATCTCAAAAGTTGCAGAAAAAGTACATCCTTTGTTGATTAAGAACTCTCAGCAAATTTGGTACCTCAACATTATAAAAGCCATACATGGCCAGTCCATGGTGAAAGTTTTAAAGTTTTTCCTATAAGATTAGGAACAAGACAAGAGTACCCATTCTCACCTCTACTGTTCAACATAATACTGGAAGTCCTAGCCAGAGCAACTAGGCAAGTAAAAGATATAAAATGCATCTAAATTAGAAATGAAGAAGTGAAATTATATGTCTGCATATGATATGACATTATATGTAGAAAATCTTAAAGACTCCACGAAAAAAACTGTTAGAATTAATAAAAAATTCAGTAAAGTTGCAGGATGCAAAATCAACATACAGAAATCAAATTAATTTCTATACAATAACAATAAAATATATGAAAAAAATAAAGAAAATAATCCCATTCACAATAGCATTAAGAACAATAAATTACTTAGGAATAAATTTAACCTTCTAGGAATAAATTTAACCAAGAAGGTGAAATCTTGGTACACTAAAAACCACAATACAAGATGTTCATGAAAGAAAGTAAAGAAGATACAAATAAATGAAAAGATATCCCATGTTCATATATCAGAAAAATTAATATTGCTAAAATACCTATAATACACAAAGTCATCTATAGATTCAATGCAATCCCTATCAAAATCCCAGTGGTGTTTTTCCACAGAAATAGAAAAGAACAATCCTAAACTTTATGCAGAACCACAAAAGACCCCAAATAGCCAAAGCAATCCTGAGAAAGAAAAAAGCTGGAGGCATCACAATTCCTAATTTCAAACTATACTACAAATAAAAACAGTATGATACTAGCATAAAAATAAAAACATAAACCAATGGAACAGAATCAACAGCCCAGAAGTAAGTTCTCCCATATAGGGTCAACTTATTTTGACAAGGGAGCCAAGAATTCTCAATGGGGAAGGCATATCTCTTCAATAAATTCTGTTGGGAAAGTTGGATTAGTCTCCAAAATTTACAAACAACGCATGCAGCTCAATAGCCAAAAACCAAAAACCCAATCAAAAAATGGGCAGAAGACCCAAATGGACATTTCTCCAAAGAAGACATACAGATGGCCAAGAGGCACATGAAAAGATGCTCAACATCACTATTAGAGAAATGCAAATCAAAACTACAGTAGATATCACCTCACACCAGTCAGAATGGCCATGATAAAAAATATATAAACAATAGGGAATTCCCTGGCAGTCCAGTGGTTAGGACTCCACACTTCCACTGCAGGGGCATGGATTTGATCTCAGGTAGGGGAACAAAGATCCTGCAAGACACACGGTGCAGCCAAAGGAAAAAAAAAATCTATAAACAAATGCTGGAGAGGTTGTAGAGGAAAGGGAACCCTCCTACACTGTTGGTGGGAATGTAAATTGGTACAGCCACTATGGAGAACAGTATGGAGTTTCCTTAAAGAGCTAAAAATAGAGCTACCATATAATCCAGCAATCCCACTCCTGGGCATTTATCCAGAGAAAAACATGTTTGAAAAGATATATGCACCCCAATGTTCATTGCAGCACTGTTTACAACAGCCAACACATGGAAGCAACCTAAATGTCCAGTGACAGATGAACGGATGTGGATGTGTGACAGAAAGAAGATGTGGTACATATATGCAATGGAATATTAACTCTGCCATTAAAAAGAATGAAATAATGCCATTTGCAGCAATATGGGTGGACCTGGAGATTATCATACTAAGTGAAGTTAAGTCAGACAGAGAAAGACAAATATCATATGATATCACTTATATGTAGAATCTTAAAAAAAATGATACAAATGAACTTACTTACAAAAGAGAAACAGACTCACAAACTTGGAGAATGAACTTATTGGGGGAAGGATGGGGAGGGAGGGATAGATTAGGAGTTTGGGATTTGTATGTACACACTGCTGTATTTAAAATAACCAACAAGGACCTACTGTAAAAATAAAGAAAAAGAAATTTTTTAATACAAAAAATATAAATAAAATAAATAACTAATAAGGACCTAGTGTATAGCACAGGGAACTCTACTCAATACTCTGTAATAACCTAAATGGGAAGAGAATCTGAAAAAAGAGTGGATATATGTATATGTACAACTGATTCACTTTGCTGTACAGCAGAAACTAACACAACACTGTAAATCAACTATACTCCATTAGAAAATTAAAAAAGAATTCTGTTGGGAAAATTGGATAATCACATGCAGAAGAATGAATTGGACCCCTACCTTACAGCATACACAAAAATTAACTCAAAATGTATTAAAGACTTAAACAGAAAACTCAGATGCATAAAACTCCTAGGAGAAAACATAGGGAAATATTTATTGATATAGATTTTGGCTGTAATTTTTTGGATATGACACCAAAAGCACAAACAACTAAAGCAAAAATCAACAAATGGGACTACATCAAACTAAAAAGCTTCTGCACAGCAAAAGAAACAAATTACAAAATAAAAAATGCAACCTACAGAATGGGAGAAAATATTTGCATATCACATATCTGATGAGGGGTTAATGCCCAAAATATATAAAGAAAACACACACACACACACACACACACACACACAATCTGATTTAAAAATGGACAGAAGAACTATATAGACATTTTCCCAAAGAAGACATACAAATGGTCAACGGGTACATGGAAAGATGCTCAATATTAATAATCATGAGAGAAGTGCAACTCAAAATCACAATGAGATGTTACCTCACACCTGTTAGGTGATTATTATCAAAAAGGGATAGAAAAGTATCAGAGAGGTTATGGATAAAAGGAAACCCATGTGCACTCTTGATGGGAATGTAAATTGGTATAGTCACTATGGAAAATGGTGTGGACGTTCCTAAAAAAATTAAAAGTAGAGCTACCATACTATCCAGCAATCTACCTTTGGATATTTAGTGAAAATAATTGAAATCAGAAACTTGAAGAGATATCTGCATTTCCATGTTCACTGCAGCATTATTTGCAATAGCCAGGACATGGATACAACCTAAGTGTCCCTCTGCAGGTGAACAGATAAAGAAGATGGGAGACAGATGATAGATAGATAGGTAGATAGATAGATAGATAGATAGGCAGACAGATGGATACAATGGAGTATTATTCAGCCATGAAAAGAAGGAAATACTGCCATTTGCAATAACATGGATGGACTTTGAGGGCATTATGCAGTGAAATAAGGCAGACAGAGGAAAAGCAATACTATATGATATCACCAATACAATATGATATCACTATATAAGTGTTTGTTAAAAAAAAAAAAAAGAAACTCAGAGAAACAGAGATTAGAATGGTGGGTGCCAGGGCAGGGAGGAGGGGAAATGAGGAGATGTCAGTCAAAGGGTACAAATTTCCAGTTATAAGAAGAATGTGAATATGTTCTGGGAAATCTAATGTACAGCATGGTAACTATAGTTACAGTACTGTATTATATACTTGAAAGTTACTAAGAGAATAGATTTTTTTTTTTTTTTTTTTTGCGGTACGCAGGCCTCTCACTGTTGTGGCCTCTTCCGTTGTGGAGCACAGGCTCTGGACACACAGGCTCAGCAGCCATGGCTCACAGGCCCAGCCGCTCCGCGGCATGTGGGATCTTCCCGGACCGGGGCACGAACCCGTGTCCCCTGCATCGGCAGGCGGACTCTCAACCACTGCGCCACCAGGGAAGCCCGAGAATAGATCTTTAATGTTCTTAACAAAAGAAAGAAAAAAGAAACGATAATTACATGAGGTGATGGAGGTGCTAACCAACCCTACTATGGTAACAATTTCTCAGTAATAAGTGTATCAAATTATCACATTGCACACCTTAAACCTACACTATGTTATATGTCAATTATATTTCAATAAATCTGGAAAATAAATCATTAAAAAAATCATTAAATGTATTCTCAAGGATAATTACTTGAACTAAATATAAAAGTACTGAAATACTATTCTTGTTCAAATATTGGTATACCATGTAAGTATTCCATATCACCAAAAAATTAGTTTTGGGGGTTTAGTTTGGCCCCCTAGTTTGGGGCTAGTTTGCACTTCATGTTAGAGAATGTTATTCTTGGTAAACAGTGCAACCCTGTCTCTCTGTAACTTTTGTGTGTGCTTGAACAAGAATTTAAAGGCAACAGGCTCTTAGCAGAAGGTGAACGCTACTTCTTCTCCATGCTAATATTCCTTCCTTCTTTTTCTACTGCAGTTAAAATCATACTTCTGAAACAGGGAGCTTGAAGGATCTTCTCACTTGGGTATAGTTAGTAACATACATACCTTCCTAAGCATCCTTAGGAACAAACCGAACAACCTAGTTCAGGTGTCCCTACAGTCACCTCTGTAGGGTTGTCCCTTTCTACGCCATTTTAATTGCTTTCTGACTTTCACCAAAAGCTGGCATTTTTCAATGAAGACATCAACACCCAGGCAGAGCCAAAACCCATGGCTTTATACTGCCTCATATTTCAGGCTCTAACAAATATTTTTAGCTGGATCAAGTCCATAGTGCTAAATATGCTCTATTACATTCATTCCCATGGAAACAGACACACAATGTCACAAATACAGGATAATAAATTCACTGTCTGATGGTGGAAAAAAAAAAAAGAAAAGAAAATCTTCTTTGGCTGAAAGAATACAGCTCTATTTATACAAACAAACAAAAAATCCTGTAGCAAGAACAAGGAAGACATAGGAAACAACCAAAAAATTACCTTTTCTTTCAAAATATTGAGTTTTTCCAACAGGAAAGACTATAGTTTGAAAGCTGCAATTGACCTATTAGATACAAATTTAATGAGAAAATAATTTCAAGTGATGTCAGCTACTTAAGGCTGGAAGTTATTTTCAGGGCTAGTCATTCCATTATTTATTTATTTTTAACTGAGCAGCTGCCTGTATGGAAAACCATACTTAGTACAGCAGCCCACTTATGGACTATGACACCAGCCTCTTAACTCTGCCTCTCCCCTTTCAACCGTGTCACTCAGAACCCCTAATCACTCTCATCTCACAAAATAACATGGAAACTCCATCATCTGGCCTTCAAGCTTACCCAGAGCCTGACTCCAAGCCCACTTAATAACTTTAACTTTTAGGACTTTACTGTATGTACCTCCTGTGCAAGTCAAGTCAGATTGAGAGGGTTGGCTGTGCTCACTTCTTGTGCATTTCTGCCATCCATATTTAGCTCCTATTTTTCCCTCTGAAATAAAAGTTCTGACCCATCATCCCATCATCTCCACATTTTAAAATCCACCTATACTTCAAGTCATGCAACAAATGTGACTTCTATTTTCATAAACCTAAGACTCACTGCTTTGAACTGCCTTTCTTTCTTTGACAGCTTTTTTCCTTCATCACTAGACTGTAAGCCAATGTACTGAATTCGAAAAACACTTATATACATAATAAATGTTTAGTAAATATTACTAAAAGTAACCAGCAATTAAGATGCTGAAATTTTCATCTACATAAAAATTTAATATAAATGTATCAAATTTGGGTAGAAATTAAACTGGAAAAGAAAAAATGGTTCTTGTAAATCTCAGTGCTGCATTGAAAGGACTGAAAAGTCCTTTTCAGTCCTTAAACACTCATATTTGATTCAGAAAAGTTTGATAAGTCATGGTGAAGAGGGTGGATGTTTTAGCATCTTTCTTTTATGAATGAGAAAACGTATATGCAGAGAGGCTATATGCTTTACCCGGTCACGGTGGAAATCAGAGCTACACATTCAGGCCAATGGCGTCATCCACTCAGCCATACCTCTAAGAAGCCATTTCTAAGCCTCCAACAGAGTGGTTCTGAACTCTCCCATGATAGAGAGTTGTTTTGTTTTTAATTTGAGTAGTTCACATACCTCAATATCCTCACTGAAAATCAGTCCCAGGAAAAGTCAGAGAACACGGGGAGTCAGGAAGCTAACATTGGCATGTGGTTTTATTTACTTATGAAATCATTAAAATACTTCCTCTGATATGGGCTGGGAGGTCTTTAGAATTCAAATATTCTACCTCACTTCTCTAACAGACATGCAGACCTCAAACCTCAACTACTGGTGATAATTAAATGCTAAGGAAGAAACATTTTCATATCTCTATTGCCAGAATTGGCTCCAGATCAGAGATGACTGATAGATGTCAGGGTTACTGCCCTTCATAGATCAATCACTTATTTTGCTATAATTTGGGTACCCTAAAGTAATTAAAAGAACATGTCCAATTTTTAGGATATTTGCCTAGGATCAGTTAAAAGGCCTCTAGGTACTCACAATTCGCAATTTAAAACTTAGACACTACTGAATGAAATAAAATCTATTTTCCAAGCCTACTGCCCTCAGTAATTTGATGATTACTTTTCTTCTTGTTGCAATTGATCTGTTTAACCTATGCATGCCTGATAGAAAAAGAGATAAATATTTTTACTTTAAAAGGAATCACATAGCTGAGATTTTTAACTCAAGTATGTATAAACTGAGTTTATGAGTGGACATAACTTCAACATTATTTGTCAATCATATGTAAAAGAGCTAAGATCTAGACAAGGTGAATTTAGGCAATATAGTATGCAGCTTTTGACATGGTTCACAAGGATCCCTGCCTCTTGATATTCATCCCTTTGGGTAATACCCTTCCTGTGCATGTGTGCTGGACCTAGTAATTTTCTTCTAGTAAATGGAATATGACCAAAATGCTGGAATGACACTTCTGTTATTAGGTTGTAAAAATCCTATGACTTCCCTCTTGCTGGTATTCTTTACTGCCTTCTTGATTTGCAGCTTTGATGAAACAAGCTGACATGTTGCAGAGGCCCATGTAGCAAGGAGCTGAGAGTTGCATACATCCAATAGCTAACAAGGATCCCTCAAGCCAATAATGCATGAGGAACTGACTTCTGCCAACAGCCACTCAAGTGAGTTGGGAAGCAGATATTTTCCCAGTTGGGCTTTGAGATGACTATAGTCCCCACTGACACCTGAATTCCAGCTTGTGAGAGACCCCGAAACAGAGAACCCAGTCAAGACATGCCCATATTCCTGACTCACAGAAACTGTGAAATTATAAATGTGGTTGTTTCAAAACAGTGTTTGAATTATATTTTAAAACAGCAATAGATCACTAATACCATGTACAGTAATGTTCCCAGGAAGCTGATACCATCATTGGAACCAGGGGTAGATCAATGGCTCACAACCTAGGCAAGCAATCAGTATATTTCATATCTAAATGCACGGTGACTGGCTTAGATTAGACATGTGACCTAAACTGGACATTCGTAGTGAATCTTAAGCCATCGCAGAGAATGCTATGGACATACTTAAGGAATCATGCAACCCTAGGAGTAGCTGATAACCCTCTTGGAGCCACAAAGGGAGGCAATTTTACAATGAATTTGAATCCAAAACAGACAGAGTGACAGAAAGAAATTTGGTCTTCAATGATATTACCAGACACTAGATCAAGCCCTGCTTGAAGTGAGTGAAGCTCTGGGTTTTTCAGTTAAATTAATTGTTATTTAACCTAGGATGAAATGAGTTGACTGATAATTTGCCCCATTAATATTACCCCGAAGAGCATAACTCTTGCATTCCTCACACATTTGACTAATTAAAACCAAGAATTTTAAAAGGCCTGAAAGAGCACCTGGAAACTTTTCCAATTAAGTGATAAAATATACCTCCCATAACAGTAACAGACATAAAAAGCATATGATACAACTAAACATTGATATATGATAATTGAACTAGAATGAACATCAATGAAAGTAGCAGGTAAACAATTCAAGAAAACACCCACACAATTTTTTTATAATAGCTTTTTTTTAACATCTTTATTGGAGTATAATTGCTTTACAATGGTGTGTTAGTTTCTGCTGTATAACAAAATGAATCAGCTATACATATACATATATCCCCATTTCTCCTCCCTCTTGCATCTCTCTTCCACCTTCCCTATCCCGGCCCTCTAGGTGGACACAAAGCACCGAGCTGATCTCCCTGTGCTATGCGGCTGCTTCCCACTAGCTATCTATTTTACATTTGGTAGTGTATATATGTCCATGTCACTCAATTTAATTGTGTTTAATTGCTTTGTAATAATTAAACATCAAAGTCAACACATATAAAAGGATACTTCTGAAGCAGCCACATAAAGTGCCTCAAAGCCAACTTTCTTTGAAGATAAGCTATGAAGTCTATTACACAGAAAAATAAAAATGCCCCCTGTGTAGAAGGTTTGGAAATTGAATGGAAGCTTAAATAGCTTTTGAACTGTCTAAAATGTGGGGGGGGATTTTCCATAACTTCAGAGAATTTTCAAACAATTCAATATTATACTTTTTTCCTCCTAATTCCCCAACTTACTAATAAAAATTTCTATTAGACTACATTATCCAAAAGAATGAAAAGAAAAATAAATCCTGAAAGTTACAAGAACAAAGAAAGGATATTCAAGACCTCATTAGTGAGAAAATGGATCAGAGTTTCCCCTCTGTGTTGAGAAATAATGTCTGCATAGCCACCCACCCAAGTAGCAGAGCTGTTTTCACAGGTCTAAGTCTTTTAAGATGGCCAGCTAAAGAGATCATAAATAATCTGACCCAAATGTTCTGTCCTGTTTGCACAAACAACACAATTTTTGAAAGTTCTAGAAACCCCTAATATTCCCCTGTGAAATTGCAAATGTCAAGTATTTTTAGAGCAATGTAAAGAGTTCTATTAAGACAAATATCAGGCAAATTTGTTTCTCCCTAAAATCTACTCAGCCAATTCTACCGCTAGGAGGTAAAGGAATTAAGTTTAATGAGAGCCTACTATGTTCTAGGTACCATTCATTTTCATATTACTTGAAAATAATTCCTGTGGTGGTATACTTTTGTTATTATCTTTCTACATTTTTCTACAACTGATGACATAAATACACCCCTTCTCCCCCCATCAACTATCCCCAAAGAAAACAAGGTTTCCTCCTTAAGATAAGTCTATAAATCAACTCATATTAAATCCGGACAGACATATACAAAGTCACCTTAAGAATTCTGAATAACTTCCAAGTCAGGAAGTCTATTAACATATCTAAACACAGTCTGCCTGAATTAGAAGAAGAGTTGGTCAGCTATGGAATCATAGATAAATCAAAAAGCAAAGTGGTACCTTCAAGGACTACTCAGACCACAGCTGAGTGGGTCTCTAACTTGCTGCTCATTGATCTAAAACTAATTTTAGATTAGCTATTTTGCTAATTTTAATTAATCTGGGTTGTGCCTACGACACTGTTTTTGTTGTTTGTTTTTTTTGTTTGTTTGTTTAAAGCTCCCCAGAACTGCTATCTTATCTCCAAGCTGTGATCTGACTTGCCTGCATATTGTAGGGATAAACCCATAGGTTACTGGAAGAGGTAAAGAATGCTTTTCCCTATGTGTTTCATGTTATAGAGGTATGGCATAGGATACCAAGTCATGCTGTGTTTGGAAAATGAAAACAGTGAACACGGTAACTGGAAAAGAAAGGATCTGAAACCTATTAAGATACAAGGTGAAATCTGAAACAACAAATTCCTAAGGTGTTTCCTCTACCCTCACTCTTTCATATGAATCTAGTGATTACTATGGAAGGAGGAGACTGAAAAAATTATGGTAACTTGTTAAATGAATCTCTGCTTAACTTCTCTAGGGCGCCATATAAAATGTGGCTAAATCATCATCATCGTGGTCAACTTCATAATCGTCATCGTCATCAAACTTTCCTCCACCCACCCGGTTTCTGCTTTAATTTACATTAACTTAAAACTCCAGGAGTCATAGCTACAGAGAGAATGAGAATAAGTCCTGGACATCTTAACTCATTAAGTGGAGTGAATCTTGGAAAATACCAAAAATAGAGATACTCATCAAATATTGTCTCTTTTTTTCTATATCAGAAGGGTCTAAGTCCAAATGTGCAAAACAGCTTCAATCATAATCCTCATGATGCAAAAGTTTATACTTAAACTCTTTTTTACCAGGTATTTAGATATTTAATAAATGTTAAATATGTGAATTAACTTTTTACTCTGTATGTGTTATAAATAAACAATATCGATAGGAAGCTTAAAAAGTTGATTATATGATTTATAAATCCATCCAATATTGAGGAAAGAAAAATCCAACAGGGGCATACAGTAAAATGAAAAATAAATAGTTGACTTACATATTACCCAGCCTCAGAAGTTACTTCACTGTTTCCATTTATGCTCTCTGAGATTATAATCTCTCATTTTTGTAGAATTACACATTTTTCTCAGTGTGATTAAGAAATATCCTATTTGAAATCAATATGTAACTAATATTTTCTCAGGTTTGACCAAACTTTGTATTCAAAATAAGTCACATAAACAATAATAACTCAAATTTCAATCATATGTTGCTACTACCTGTCTAGTCCCTGATCTCTACTCCCATCCCTACATTATCATACGCCTCATCCTTAGGGGTATTTCAAATGTGTTCATTGACACTATTTTGCCTCAGTTCAGCATTCATTCCAGACATATGTTTGTGCACTTGCATGTACTAAGTAAATCCCTTCATTAATATTTACCGCTTGAGGATGCTGCCTCCCATAAACTCCTTCCACTGATCTATTTTGAAACAACTCTGATTATTTATTCATGTCTCCCATTTGTTCCCAGAGGTTCCAAAGAAAGAGGTGACAAAAAGGGAACTGAGTGCACTTCATCCTCACTGGGCCGAGCTGTCTTGTCCTCTACAGATATGGGGAAAATACCCAGTTTTTTGAAGGTCTGTGTCATCTCTCATTATCTGTCCATTAAGGCCATACAGTTTGTGTGTCTGCCTCAGATCCCTTATAAAAATTAGAATCTTCACCTTCTGCTTGCCATCTCTGTTTTAATAAGGCTTATACGCACACCTGAGAGTTGGGATAGAAAATACCCACCCTCCTTCAGTCTCTGTCTTCAGGAGCTTACCTTTTCCAGTTTTCTTTCTCTAAATAAATCAATGCATCCAAATAAAAGCCTGGAAACCATTTGTCCTACCACTTTATCACCCATTCCCAACTCCGAATGACAGTTTTGCCTCAGAGAGGACTCTGCTCTACTTACATATATCACTTTAAGTAACAAGACTGATGCATATAAATAGTGAGTAATATTTGATTGTATAAAAAGTTACCTTCTACCTGCCTAATACAAATAATAAATAAAATTATTCGATTAAAAAAAACAAGAATCTAATCTAAAATAGTATCAGGCTTGCTACCTTGCAAACAGGCCAAAGCAATCTGCAGCAATGAGGAAATTATACGTTGAGGTAGATCAGAGTGTCACTGGCTGAGCATACTTTGGCCAGATCTCAAGAAAGCAACACAATTAGTTAAATTGATGGAAAAAGCATATTTATCATGAAAGGAGTATAAGTCAGGCATAGTTAAAAATGTAGCACACAATATATCTTCATAGTGAAGAATGATAGAATATATTATACATTTGTTCCTATTAAAGAAAAGCTGTTTCATGACTCTGCCACCCTCGCCACAGCTCACGGGTCCAGGGTTGGATATCAGACTAAAAAGCTAGCAATCTATGTAGATCACTCAAAAGCTGACCCCAAAGCTAGCAATCTTATACAGATTGATGGATCAATGAAATCAATGGGATTCTCTTTCTCAGGGAGTTTGAATGTATGACTTAGAGAGAGAGCCAATAGGTTTTAGAAAAGGCAAAAAGACAGAAACAAAAAATCATATTAAAAAAAAGAAATGGAATTGTTGATGATGGCCAGAGAGTAATCAAGTCACTATTCTGATGCTGACCTGGAGGAAGGATGGAAGGTGGGGGAGGGTAGGAATGGTGACACATTACTTACTAAGGGCCAGCCACCACCCTATATGTGCTTAACATGTAGTATAATTCATTTGTTCTTCAAAAACATATTAGAGGGACTTCCCTGGTGGTCCAGTGGTGAAGAATCCGCCTTCCAATGCAAGAGATGAGGGTTTGATCCCTGGTCGAGGAACTAAGATCCCACATGCCGTGGGGCAACTAGGCCCACGCACCACAACTACAGAGCCCGTGTGCCCTGGAGCCTGCACGCCACAACTAGAGAGACAAAACCCACACACCACAACTAGAGAGAAACCCAAGCGGACCGCGCGCCGAAACCAAAAGATCCCACATGCCTCAACAAAGATCCCAGTGTGCCGCAACTAAGACCCGACGCAGCCAAAAAAAATAAGGAAAATAAATAAATTAAATAAATAAATAAAACCCAAAACATATTAGAAAGATACTATTTTTATCTGCATTTTACAGAAATTGCAGCACCTGCCCAACATCTTAGAGCTGAGAACAGGTTGAGGGTGTGGTTCTGAGATAGACTGCCTAGTTTCGAATACTGGCTCTGCTGCTATGATGACCAAATGAGTTAATATTTGTAAATGTGCTTAATATATTGCCTGGCACATAGTAATCACTATATAAATAAAGAACAAATACAAAAGCAAATATGTAAAAATATGAAGCCACGCAGTCCAAGTCTATATTAGTCAGCTATTTCCAGAGAAACAGAACCAATAGGATATATAGAGATCTCTTAAAGAGGGATATATTATAGGCTCACATTACTGGCTCCCATGGTTATGCAGGCTGAGAGGTTCCACAATCTCCTGGAGAAACAGGAGAGCTGGTGATATAATTCATTTTGAATCCAAAGAACCAGGGGAGCTTATCGTGTAACTCTCAGTCTAAGACTAAAGGCGTGAGAACCAGAAGGGCTGCTGGTGAAAGTACCAGAGTTCAATGGCCTAAAAGCCGAGAGCTCTGATGTGCAAGGGCAGGAGAAGATGGATGACCCAGCTCAAGGACAGAGAGAGAATTTACCCTTTCTCCACCTTTTTTGTTCTATTTGGGCCCTCAACAAATTGAACGATATGATTCCACATTGGAGAGGGCAGATCTTTACTCAGTCTACTGATTCAAAAGCTAATCTCTTCTGGAAACACCCTCACAGACACCTCCAGAAATGATGTTTTACCAGCTATCTGGGCATCCCTTAGCCCAGTCAAGTTGACACATGAAATTCAACGTCACAGATTCCATATCTATGCTCTTAGTCACTATGGCTGTGTTGCAGAGTGAGAGGAAAAATTGACAGCAGCTATCCTGAGGGTACAAAAAATAACAACCAAGGTGTTAAATAAAATCTAGCCATTTATACAGCCTTCTGGTTTTTTAATGAGAGGAAAGGAGAAAGGCAGTTTGGCAGGTTCTGTAACCTAATATATTGGAGTGTTTCCCTAAGTCATCAGCTCTGCTTTTGGCTTATTTTGCATCAACCCATCAGCAAGAAAAAGACTTTCCAGCATTTAGTCCTAAAAATGTCTTTTTCTCCTTCATGTTTGGTGTGTGGAGGATTCTCCAGTGTACCACATTCTACTGTTTCATTATGTGGCAAATAATATGTATTGGTAAATTAAATTCTCTTTTTAAATGCCTCAGAAATTATCAAAAATTATATGCACATCACATATCATTGGTCCGACAAGTGAAAATAGGTCCAGGATGTATATTCTTTTAATCTAGACATATTCTAGAGGAATCATTTTTGGGGAGAAAGGCTTTAAAATTATTAATATATTTTTTGGAAAAAATAAGCATATTCATTAAGCATTAATAATCAATAGAAATACTTAAAGATAGAACTTCTGAATCTTACAGTTTGTATTTAAAAGTTTCTCAAATTGAGATATTTATAAATTATTACTGAGGAAATACCTAACCATTTCATAATGATTTCAGTACAGAGATATTAGCAGAAAAATTCTTAGGAAAAAAGATCTGTTTTGTATATTTATAAAGACCATAAGTTGAGAAAACATGTACACAATCAATATTAAGAATAATTTCTCAAGTTAGTTCTCTGCAAACACCAACAAAATGAAAGGGTGGGTTTAAATACAGAGGTCAGCATAATAACTTCATTTTCCTCAATTATGTGAATAATTAGGTAATAGAAAAGATTGTTCTTGAATTGCCCAGACACTTGTGTCAAATTGGCCAAGATTAACAGTATTATGTCTATAGCAATTGGAATACATCCATGACAGTACAGCCAAACTATTTTTCTCCTATTTAAAAATCCATGTAGGTAGTTGCTCATGCATGCAACTGCGATGTATCTGTAAACACAAGCCAGTAAGCCAGAATGGGCAAATTCAGCTAGATCCCAGTCTGGAGCTATGGAAAAAAGAATTATTTCTCTGTTTCCTGACCCTACTGAGATAAGAGAGGGCTCAGTTTCAGTGACACTTAATTCCCATGTGTTTCTCAAAAGCTTGGAGCAGAATTATTGTTTTATCTAATGCCAAATTTATGTATCCTTTCTTCTACACCAGCTGGTTGATCAGGTTCAAAAATAAACCCTCTTTTATTTAATATGAAATTTAAAGAGGGAAAGATTATTTCTGTAGTTTCTTTTCTTTCCATTGATGTATTTTAAAACAAAACAAATGAAGTGGTGCATACAATCAAGACTTTGAAAAACATCCCCAGTAAGGAAAGTTTTATAAATATCAGGAATTCTCTACAGGAATAGGAACGTAATGAGATGTTATTTCTGAACCTAAATTGGAAGAAGACAAATTATAGGACAATATTGTAAAACTGTTGATATCATTTTCCAACCCCTTTATTTTGCTCCCTGACTTAAATAAACCTGAAAAGTCCATGCTATATTCATCTTAAATCACTAAACTTAATGGACTGAATGAAAAGAAAATCACTCACACATACTCATCAGATTTAACAAGAAGTCCTGAATTGATCTGTAAACAAAAATTGTAAAATTATATGACGTTTCAGGCTTACAATAACATAATTTAAGTAAGACATATTTATTCCACTATCACAGAAAGTAATCTACCAAATTTTAACCGTCAAAACAACAAATTCCCAATTCCAAGGTTTTGACTGACATATTTCTTGAAGGGGACTTCAATTATTACTTATAATAGCAGTCATAATAGTTTAAATTATGGTAAATTGGGGTAAAATTTACCAAATTTTGGTAAATTTGGGCAAAATGGCACTCATGAGCATATTAAAATAATTAGATTTTGGTCCTCAACTACTTTATTTGGTCTATACTGGCATTAACTCTCAAAAGGAAAAAAACAGTCTGCCAGTAGAATTATTTGCCTAAAAACAAATACATCTGATAGCAACAGGGGGTTCTAAACAATTTGTTACTCAAATTTAGCTAAACTGAACCAGGAAAATGAATCACTTATTTCTGTGATGAAACATGGTGCAGCAGTGTGCTTGAGCTGGCCCATACCAACTCACAAAAACTGATTAATTCTCAGGAATTTTGCAAGCTGGTTGTTAAACACAGCTATTACTAAAAATTACATCATATAAATTTACAATTCAGTAAATTTTATATGTATTAAATGCTCAAACCTCATCACTTCCTAATTATCTTAGTGTATCTTACAATTATCTTTGATTTTGATATTATTTACCTCTCTTATTTCTATATGTCAGAAAAATATAGTGTGCCACTACACTCGTCTTCCCAATTTCATGCTTTGTCATCATGTTGGTAGCCTGAAGTCAGCCACTGCAAGAATATTTACACTAGAGTAACTGGCAAACCCTATAAACCAAGGCTTGATTAATTGATTTATTAATGGCCCAGACTTAAGTAATAGAGAAAATGTTAATATTGCAGGGTAAACGTAAATTATACTATGGCCATATCTGTTCCATTGTGAATAGCACACAATACTGAGGAAATATTCTTCCAGTATTTGAAAACCATTATCTGATTCAGCAAAGAAGTGGGTAATGTCATTAGCAAATGAGTGAAATTCCAACATACGTCTTTGTAGTTTCATTTTGTCTTATTCTTAATGCAAATGAAAATATCAACCAACGGTCATGTTGGAAAGACATTCATTGGTTGCAACTATAGCTTGAATGTGGATATACAAATTGGGCAAAAACCACACAGAGCATTATGTGAGAATCAACTGGCTAGATTGTACTCACAATAAAGAGTATTGCATACTTTATTATTATTTGTAAAACATATGTTATACATTCTTTATATATGTAAAATTTATAATAAATATGCACCATTTTGTTTTATCGTAGGGAAACCAGTTGTTAAATTTTTACCAGTACACCAAAGATTCTGTGTCCCTATCTTGTCCTAACATAGCTGGTGAGTAGCTTTTTAAAGTGTGTTCTGGACTTGTATGGAGGAGCTAAGTCACCCCCTCCAGGTGAGTGGCATCTAGATCTTTCCTAACTGCTACCAAAGTCCCTGGATATTTGCCAGTTAAGGGAAGGAATCTTCCCTATCACAGCTGTGCCCACATTTGACTGTACAGGAAAGTTTATAATAAACTGAGGTGAACAAATGGTAGATATGGTAATTGCTCTGACTGAATCACCTATCCCAACAGAAGGGATTAGGAAATTTCAAAGGCTATTAATTCAGAAAATTACAATGTAGTCAAGCTCTTCCATCTTTCTTTTCTGCCATTCTAATTATTTTGGTTTTTGTCTTTCAAATGGTTGAAGCAGCTCCCAACCATCATATCCTCACACTGAAACATGCAACAGAAGAAGAAAAATCTTTTCCTTACTTTGCTTTTTAAAGGCAAGAAAAACTCTTGCAGTAAGCTCCCAACAGACTTTCTTGCATTCTGTGTTGTGTCACTTACACACTCCGAACTCAACCGCTGACAAGGGGATTAAGTTACCTTGACTGATTCCCTCTCTGTGTCATACTCCCCTGAAACACTAAGCATCCTGACACCTAAACAAAATTGACGTTATAGGAGAAAGTGAGGTTTGTAAACAACAGTGTCTGTTGCAAGAATATTCTCACTTTAAGAAAACTATTTCTGAGCCTTTGGATGGAGGAAAGGAGCAGGCGAAAAAGAAACCTAAGCTTTGGTAAAAGAACCCTTATTTATTAAATTATTTAATGTACACATGGAGTATTTCCTACATATTATACTTTTTACCAGATGCTGGGAATGCACAGATAGAAGACCAAACTTTGCCCTCAGAGAATTCAATCGTTTTTATTAAGCAGACAAGTAAATGACCAATTACAATACACTGTGATAAGAATTCTAATAGATATTCCTCAGCTCGGTCATCTCTACATTGACTGTGAATTGAAACAAAAATGAAATCTGTGACATCAGCAAACATGAATTTAAAAAATATCCTACATGAATAAATTCTGATGGGTGGGCCCAAAGTTATGAGAATGCCAAACTAGGTTCAAATCCCAAGTTCTTCCCATAAGTTCATGTGTAACATAAAGCAAATTCTTTAAATATTTGGTTATTCAGTTTCCTCATCTTTAAAAAGTGAATGAATGTATTAAATCAAATTTAAAAGCAAGAGAAAAAATAATGTACATGTATGTAGTGATATCTTATGGGAACACAATGAATGATAGCTAGTTTTGTAATAATGGAAGGGGTGTTTTTGCCTCCCCATCAAGAGAAAATATGCATAAATTTTAAAGCAGAGAAACACTGAAAGTGCAGAAATACTTTCAGCTAAATTGAAATGTTCTTATTAATTAAAATTAGGGCTCTCAGAGTAAGAAAAGTGTATATAGAAACTAAAAAGCAAGAATGTGAGAGAAAATTTGTCAGAGAACGTTCCATTTTAGTATCAATATACTTTCACCTTGCTAAGATTTCAGCTGTTCAACTGACAAATATGTATTGTATGAGATGCTTTTCAGATTATTCACTGTTTTCTCTAGTCATCAAGACTCCAGAAAGATTATGGCCCTGGAGGAAAAGAAAAGGACATCTCCTAATAGTGTGTAACATGATTAAATGGATGAAATAGTGAATAAATGAATTTCTTCATGGTGGCACACTTCTGCCACCTTATGGCTACAAGCCAAAATTACAGGATCAGCTTTTTAAGACACGAGCCAGAAATTTCTTCTTTCCTATTTGCTTTCTTCCTTTTTCCTTTCATCTGCCACATTGTAATTGCAGGCATCATGTGCAACATTGTGCTAGGTTCCAGGAATGCAAACAATTTTCACCATGATCTTAACTGTCAGAAAATTACTATCTAGTGAAAGAAATAAATATATACCCCAATGCAACATATTAAATACTTCAATGGATGCATGTGCAGAATGGTATAGGAGCCCACTGGAAGGCAAATATAATTTTTTAAGAAGATATCAGATGACCGTGTAATAAATAAAACTCTTAGAAACGTATTATCTGTCTCTGTGCTTAATTTAGGGAGAAGTAACTTATCCCTATTTGAATAGCAATATCTGATTCAATAAAATCATTGAAGCATAAATGAGAAAAACACCACAACTTTCATCTCTTCAAGGGATTCAGTACCAGGCACCACTACCTAAATCATTCAAATCATATAGTTGTCTATCAAATTTAGTGATTCCCTAGGAATTAAGAATTCACAGCAACCTAACAACCCTTGGTAACCTAGGTCAGCATTTGATCTACCGTACCAGCAAAGACACCTTCCCTATGTGTGAATTCCTCCTTCACAACAAATAAAGTCCATTTTATTTCTCAGTCCACACCTGGGAAGATGAAGAACAAGTGAGCAAAAGAATGCCACCTTATAAATAGCTTTTTTTTTTTTGTATTCAAAGACAGTTATTCATTTACCGCTTTTGATTTATCTTTCCAGAATAAATAATGACAACTTCTTTACATTATTAGCCTAAAAACAATTTCCCCACCCCTCTAATCACATTAAATGCTCCCTACCCTGTTTCCTCATTTCCTGAAATGTATGATTTTAAACTGGACACAATATTTAGGTAAAGTTCTCTTTCAAAGATCTTGTAAAAAATGATTTTTAGAAGGGAAAATAGAATTATATTCTTTTGGAAATTATTAAAATATATACAAGTTTTTGATGTTAAAATAATATTATTTTAAAACCAAAGATAGAAAACCATTTATAAAGGTATTCCTTTAACATTAAAAAAAAAAATCAAAGGCTATACGAGAGGTTATTTTGCATTTCCAAGTGTCAATCTGTGGGAAATCATTATTATGTTCTTTATCATACAATAGCTTACTGGAAAATATAATTTTCAAAAAAAACTTTCAAATCATTGGTCAAGTTATAACTGCTTTGTGAACTGATTTTGAATGTTGATACACTTCAGCTTTGACTTGGCAGACAAACTACCCTAACTTAATTTTTTGTTCAGAATTCTGACTAATCGTTAGTCTATCTCCAGCAAGTTTAATTTTTTGTGATAGACTTATTGACTAAGAGCACCAAAGCTTTGAAAAGTTTCTAAAGAAGTTAGAAAGTTTTGGCACACAACATTTATTCATCCATTCACTTATGTACAACTTTTACTCACACTCACAAATTTGAGATACCTAACACACAAGGATATAGAAATAAAATTAAAGAATCAAAACCAAAAAACTAATTTCATTCTTTTACATGTAGCTGTCCAGTTTTCCCAACACCACTTATTGAAGAGGCTGTCTTTTCTCCACTGTGTATTCTTGCCTCCTTTATCAAAGATAAGGTGACCATATGTGCGTGGGCTTATCTCTGGGCTTTCTATCCTGTTCCACTGATCTATATTTCTGTTTCTGTGCCAGTACCATACTGTCTTGATTACTGTAGCTTTGTAGTATAGTCTGAAGTCAGGGAACCTGATTCCTCCAGCTCCATTTTTCTTTCTCAGGATTGCTTTGGCTATACGGGGTCTTCTGTGTTTCCATACAAATTGTGTAATTTTTTGTTCTAGTTGATACAGCCACTATGGAGAACACTATGGAGGTTCCTTAAAAAACTAAAACTAGAACTACCATGTGACCCAGCAATCCCACTACTGGGTATATACTCTGAGAAAACCATAATTCAAAAAGAACCATGTACCAAAATGTTCATTGCAGCTCTATTTACAATAGCCAGGACATGGAAGCAACCTAGGTGTCCATCAACAGATGAATAGATAAAGAAGATGTGCCACATATATACAATGGAATATTACTCAGCCATAAAAAGAAACGAAATTGAGTTATTTGTAGTGAGGTGGATGGACCTAGAGTCTGTCATACAGAGTGAAGTAAGTCAGAAAGAGAAAAACAAATACCATATGCTAACACATATGTATGGAATCTAAACAAACAAACAAAAAAAGGTCATGAAGAACCTAGGGGCAAGACGAGAATAAAGACGCAGATCTACTAGAGAATGAACTTGAGGATATGGTGAGTGGGAAGGGTAAGCTGGGGTGAAGTGAGAGAGTGGCATGGACATATATACACTACCAAACATAAAATAGATAGCTAGTGGGAAGCAGCCACATAGCACAGGGAGATCAGCTCAGTGCTTTATGACCACCTAGAGGGGTGGGATAGGGAGGGTGGGAGGGAGTCGCAAGAGGGAGGGGATATGGCGATATATGTATACGTACAGCCGATTCACTTTATTATACAGCAGAAACTAACACACCATTGTAAAGCAATTATACTCCAATAAAGATGTTAAAAAAAAAAAAACCAAAAAACTATTAGAAAAGTCAAGTTTCAAAAAGAATTCCAATATATAAGTCATAACAGGGTATATAAAACTGAGCTTCATTTTTTTGTATTTAAGCTCCTTGATAATTAAAGTGAAAGGAGAATAATGTGGTCATTTACTTATATCTCAGAAAGTCTTTTTTGTTGATAGGATTAAAGTGTAAAGAAAATGTTTTACATGCTGCTTTAAACTCCACGACCTTAAGTGGTCATATGGACATAACCTTAAATTATTCAAAAAGCAAAGAGAGCAACAGAATTTCACAAGATGCCAACTTTCATTAACATTAAAACACAGCTCAGTGAACAAGTTCTATGGATACAAGAGCCTGGCTTTCATATATGGGGCTGGTCACTTTGCATTAATAAGAACACATACAATTAATATTTGAAATGCTTGAACCTATTAATGAAAATAAGTTTACTGAGTGTACTTTTGTTTCTGATAATCTCTTCTTTTCTTTTTTTTTTGTATCCTTATTTTCTTCTTAGTTTTTTGTTTGTTTGTTTGTTTGTTTTTGCCGTAAGCGGGCCTCTCACTGTTGTGGCCTCTCCCATTCCGGAGGCACAGGCTCCTGAGGCGCAGGCTTAGTGGCCATGGCTCATGGGCCCAGCCGCTCCGCGGCATGTGGGATCTTCCCAGACCGGGGCACGAACCCGTGTCCCTTGCATCGGCAGGCGGACTCTCAACCACTGCGCCACCAGGGAAGCCCTCTTCTTAGTATTTTTACAACTGGAAAAATAACTACTTCTTTATCCTTTCAGGCTTATAGTGAGAGACCACTGTTTATCTCAGATCTTCTTCCTTTGGGGGAACACTGCGAGAAATTTCTGGACACCTGCATAACTAAAGATATTTCTTATCTGGCATAAGATAAGAGATCAAGAGATCAGGCCTCTTGTCAGTTTCAGCTTAAACTAACTTTCAGCAAAAGACCTTCCACACTAGAGAGCAGATAATACAAGTAGCCCTTATCACATTTTATGTTGTGTAAATGCTAATAAAAACAAACATCTCTTACTTTTCCTGTAAAAGCTTGCTATATTCTCTCTTTTGAATCCATGTATTATTGGGTTGGCCAAAACGTTCCTTTGATTTTTAAGTAAAAATAAAAGACGCATTTTTCATTTTCACCAAGAGATTTATTGAGCAACATATTCACCATTTTGATCCACTACCTTCTGCCATTTTTCAGGCAACTTCATAACTCCATCTTCCCAAAGCTTTTTATCTTTTTGAGCTTTTTATCTTTTTGAGCAAAGAACTGATCCAGGTGTCTTTTACAGTCTTCCAGAGAATTGAAAATTTTTCCATTAAGAGAATTTTGTAAAGACCAAAATAAATGGAAATATGAAGGTGCAATGTCTGATGAGCACAGCAGATGAATCAGAACTTCCCAGACAAGCTGTAACAGTTTTTGCCTGTCATCAAATAAACATGCGGTCTTGCGTTATCCTGATGGAAGATTATGCCTTTTCTCTTGACTAATTCCAGACCCTCTTCATTGAGTGCTGCTTTCAGTTGGTCTAATTGGGAGCAGTACTTGTTGGAATTAATCGCTTGGTTTTCTGGAAGGAGCTCACAATAGAGGACTCCCTTCCAATCCCACCACATACACAACATCACCTTCTTTGGATGAAGATCGGACTTTGGTGTGGTTGGTGGTGGTTCATTTCACTTGCCCCACGATTTCTTCCATTCCACATTATGGTACAGTATCCACTTTTCATCGCCCGTCAAAATTTGTTTTAAAAACGGAACGTTTTCATTATGTTTAAGTAGAGAATCACATGGTGAAATACGGTCAAAAAGGCTTTTTTCTCTTAACTTATGTGGAAACCAAACATCAAAGCGATGAACATAACCCAGCTGGTGCAAATGATTCTCAACGCTTGATTTGGATATTTTGAGTATGTTGGATATCTCCCGCGTAGCATAATGTTGACTGTTCTTAATTAATGTCTCGGTTTGATCTCTATCGACTTTAACTGGTCTACCCAACAGTGGAGCATTGTCCAGTGTGAAATCTCCAGCACGAAACTTCGCCAGCCACTTTTGACATGTTCAATCAGTCATAGCACCTTCTGCAAACACTACACAAATCTTTTTTTGCATTTCAGTTGCGTTTTTACCTTTCTTGAAATAATAAAGCATAATATGCCGAAAATGTTGTTTTATGCCATTTTCAATATTAAAATGGCTACACAAAAATTCACCAATTTTGATAAGTTTTTTTAAAATTCATGCTGTTATGATGCTGTCACAATACAATCTAACAAAATTGTTTCGAATGTAGTTAAAGACAACTAGCGCTACTAGAGCCATCTTACAGAAAAAAACAAAAAAACTTATGGGCCAACCCAATACAATGTAAGGGAAGATTTCAAAAACAATGAGGTAGCACATCTCTGATTTATCATGCACAGTTTTTAGTGCTAAAGACTAAAGTCAGGCAGAGAAAGACAAATATTATATGACATTGCTTATATGTGGAATCTAAAAAAATGGTACAAATGAACTTATTTACAAAACAGAAATAAAGTCACAGATGTACAAAATAAACTTATAGTTACCAAGGGGGAAAGGGGTGGGGAGGGATAAATTGGGAGATTGGGATTGACATACATACACTACTATATATAAAATAGAACCAACTGTAAGAACCAACTGTATAACAGAGAACTCTACTCAATACTCCATAATGACCTATATGGGATCTAAAAAAGAGTGGATATATGTATAACTGATTCACTTTGCTGTACAGCAGAAGCTAACACAACATTGCGAATCACCTATACTCCAATAAAAATTAATTTTAAAAAAAAGAATGCCCAGAAAAAAAAAGAAGACTAGTGTCGCTACCCATATTTTAATATTCAAAAGTACCTACTAGGATTATCCAGCATGGCCAACACAATATTGAAATAGAACAAAGTTGGAGTTCTGGCACTGTCTGATTACAAGACTTACCATAAAGCTACAGTAATCAAGACAGTGTGGTATTGGGGGGGAAAAAGACAGATTAATGGTATAAAATAGAGAACCCAGAAACAGACCCCATAAATATGGTCAACTGATCTTTGAGAAAGGAGCAAAGACAATATGATGAAGAAAAGATAGTCTTTTCAATAAACAGTGCTGGACAACTAGACATCTATATGCAAAAAAAGAAAAAGAAAAAAAAAAGAATGTGGGCACAAACCTACATCCTTCACAAGAATTAATCTGAAATGGATGGTACACCATTTGTAAGATGAAAAATTATAAAACTTCTAGAAGTTAAAGTAAGAGAAAATCTAGATCACCTTGGGTTCAGCAATGACTTTTAAGATGCAATACCAAAGACATGATCTGTGAAAGAAAGAATTAATAAGCTGGACTTAATTAAAATTAAAAATTTCTGCTTTGTGAAAGATACTGTGAAAAGAATGAAAAGGCAAGCCACAGACTGTGAGAAAATATTTGCCAAAGACGTATCTGATAAAGGACTTATTTAAAATATACAAAGAATTCTTAAAACTCAACAATAAGAAAAACAACTGGTTAAAAAGTGGGCCAAAGACATTAAGAGACACCTCACCAAAGAAGAAAGACAGATGGTAAATAAGCATATGAAAAGATGTTCTATGTCATATGTCGTAAGGGAAATGAAAATTAAAACAACAATGAGATATCACTACATACCTATTAGAATAACCAAAATCCAAAACACTGACAACACCAAATGCTGAAGAGGATGTGGAACAACTGAATCTCTCATTCATTGCTGGTGGGGATGCAAAATGGCATAAACACTTTGAAAGACAGTTGGTGGTTTCTTTCAAAACTGAATTTACTCTTACCATAGTCCAGCAATAGTGCTTCTTAGAATTTAACCAAAGGAGTTGAAAACTTATGTCCATACAAAAACCTGCACACAAATGTTTACAGCAGCTTTATTTGTAATTACTAAAACTTGGAAGCAACCAATATGTTCTTCAACAGGTGAATGGCTAAACTGTGGTATATCCAGAAAATGAAATATTCCTTAATGCTAAACTAAAACAAAACAAAACGAAAACACACACACACCAAAAAAATGAGCAATCAAGCCATGAAAAGACATGGAGGGACCTATTCACTTACATATTACTAACTGAAAGAAATCAGTCTGAGAAGGCTACATGCTGTATGGTTTCAACTATGTGACATTCTGAAAAAGGCAAAACTATGGAGACAGTAAAAAGATTGTGATTGCCAGGGGTTGAGAAAGTAGAGATGAAGAGGTGGAGAACAGAGGATTTGGGGGGCAGTGAAACTAACTCTGTATGATACTATAATGAAGGATAGATGCAATTACACATTTGTCCAAACCCATAAAAGGTACCACTAAAGGCGAATCCTAATGTAAACTATGGATTTTGAGTGATAATCATGTGTCATTGTAGGTTCATCGGATATAACAAACATAACACTCTGGTGAGGGATGCTGGTAATGGGAGAGGCTACGTATGTGTGGGGGTAGGTGGTATAGAGGAAATCTCCCTACCTTTCACTCAATTTTGTTATGAATCTAAAATTGCTCTAAAAATTTTTATTAAAAAATAAAAAGTACTTGGGATTTATCCCCAGGCAGACCCAGGTTTTCTGTGAGGTTAAAGTAAGCTTACCGAGAAAAATCCTAAAACTACATGATTGAAAATTTAAAGGAATAGTGTATATGACTTGATTAATAAAATTTAATTCCATTACAAAAGTCAAATTTAAGTTTATTATACATATTTTATATATTCTTATGTCAATGCTCTTGCCATATAATAACATATTCAAATAACTTTAATAATATTATGCTAACATGCTTGGATATTTACTATTTATTTGCCAAAGAGTCAGCTGAATATTGTACATATTATTTCATTTAAATATCACAATAATCTTTAAGGTGAGTATATTGCTGTTTTCCCTTAAGGGCACTGCCCTTTGTTGTGGTGAAATAACCCACTTAAAATTGACTTCCATTTTTCTTTTTACTCTAAGACAGATACAGAAAATACTTGAGCCTTTTGTGTAAACCCTCCTAATAAAATCTTTCATTTTAAGGTTGATTCAATACCTCTTCCTAATTAAAAAAAAAAAACTCTTAATCAAGGTTCTTTCAAGAAACCCCTTCTTAACAACTTCCTGCCTCACTCAAAATAAAAACTAAACTGCTTATTACGAAGTTTAAGTCTAGACGGTCTGAAGCCCCATTAGCTTTCAGATCTTTGAAGATCATGTTCTTCTTTAAATATGCCAGATAAACTATTATCTCTGGGCCTTTACATTTGCTGTTTCCTCTTCCAGAAACAATCTTTGCCCAGGACTTACTCTTTCACATCCTCAAGGTCTTTACTCTCAGTGAGTTCATCCCTGGCTACCCCATCTAAAATCAACCCATCCAAACATCTCAATCCATTGCCTGGGTACTTTTTTTTTTTTTTTTTTTTTGCGGTATGCGGGCCTCTCACTGTTGTGGCCTCTCCCGTTGCGGAGCACAGGCTCCAGACGCACAGGCTCAGAGGCCATGGCTCATGGGCCCAGCCGCTATGCGGCATGTGGGATCTTCCCGGACCGGGGCACGAACCCGTGTCCCCTGCATCGGCAGGCGGACTCTCAACCACTGAGCCACCAGGGAAGCCCTGCCTGGGTACTTTTTATCCTTAATGTTTTCCATTGACTAACTTAATAAATCTACTTATTTATCTTATTTATTCTCTGCCTCTTCCTCTACAATTTCCAAGTTTACCTGGCCCGTATTAGGTGCTTAATAAATATTTTTGACTAAACTACTTCAACAGAAGCCAATATTCTGCTTAAAAGTGAACAATTAAAATAAAAAACAAGACAATGATACCTATTTTATCACTATGTAATATTGTTCCAGGAGTTCTATATATGCTAAAAAACAAAACAATGACATCTAACAATTAGAAAGAAGAAAATAACATCTGTTTTTAGATGGTTATGACCATCTTTTTTGTATTATAACCTACAGCTTTCATACAACATACAAAAGTAGAATAAAGAAACATTAATATTCATTAGGGATTTCAATAAGCTGACCAAGTATATGTAATAATTCATATCTTGCTTATATTTTAGAATAAAATAAAAAGTTGGAAGACCAGACCTTATCACAATAGCATACAAGATACATATCTTAAGATAAAATTTAAAAGAAATTATAGACTTCATATGAATAAAACTATGAAAACTCAGTGAGAAACAAAAGAAAGCATTAATAAACTGATGAGAAAATACAATATTAAGATGTCACTATATGCAAATTAATTCCATATTAACTTTGGCCAGAGTAAATTCCAGATCAATTACACCATGAAAAATTAAAAGATTAAACCAAAAATAAGTAGAAAGATAGAAAATTATTTCTCCAATATTAAAGTTAGGGTAGCTACTCTCAACATGAAAGTAAAGAAACCAAAACCACAAAGGCAAATTTTGATGTATTTAAACTATATTTTAAAACTCCTATTTAAAAATCATGTTAAGCAAAATATATACAGACAACAAACCAGGAAGAAATATTTGTAACATATGGGAAAGCCAAAGGTTGCTTATTCTCACTATGGAAATTGTACTTGGAAAAAAGTAAGAAAAATATGTTTACCTCCTATGTCAAGGAAAATAGATATTCACAGAATAAATTAAAACAACGCTGTAACATATTACAAAGCCTTTTTCCCTTACGAGGAACAAAGACATGTTAATGGAATACCTAGTGCTGCTGAGCTTACATTACAAAGGGCACCTGTGTACTATCTGTGGGACTATAAAGCAAGACCACTTTGGGGAGACAATCTGGCAAAGAGTTCCAAGACCTTATAAGCGTTTCTATGATTTACCCCATAGATTCACTTTGGAAAGTGTGTTTCAGGAAAATCATCATAAGAATATTTTTTACTATTTTTATCTAGAACTGTGAAATGTTGGAAACAATCCAAAACTTTATATAAATAATATAATATATAAGCTTATATTTTAAGGACTTTGCAAGAGGAAAATTCTCATGATGTAAAGCTAAATGAAAAAGTGGACCTCAGCATTGTGCTTACTGATGATCTTAATTTTACACAATATGAATATATATTAGCTATTAGATGTACCTAATATATAAGCACTAAATAGAAATTATTGTTTTTAAATGCTTTTGCGTGCTATTTTTCTTGATAAGCATAAGCTTACTAACTCAGTTTGGTTTTGAAACAGAAGTTTATGAATATATTTTACATCAGTTGGGTTGGGGAAAGATGGGAATAAAGATGATTGTGTCCTCTTTCCATCCTAAGAAATTATGGTGTTGAGTGGAGTGGGTAAGATGAGTGATTCAGTAGTCAAACTACGGGCTCCCATCCCAATCAGCTTCCTATCAGCTGTGTGAATTCAGACAATCACTGAGAGTCTCTGCCTCAGTTCTCTTACCTGTAAAGTGGGAATAATGATAATAGTGGCCTCATTGACTTGTGGGAGCACTGAAATAGTTAATGCCTATAAAGCTCTTAAAACCATCTTAGGACATAGCAAGCACCACGTAAGTGTTAGCAATTATCATCATTGTTAGCACAACTCTACTGAACTGACAGAACCCTCAGGCAGTCATTTATTCCAATCCCCAATGTCTAGTCTCAATCTTGTGCTTTGAATATTATTTTAAGGAGTGAAAATATATTAGGAACATCATGCCACAGTGGTGGGTGGCAGCATTAAGTCAAGTCAGATCAAGCTGGCAGCTAAGTTTTATATGCTCTGTGAAACCAAATTTGTCTCAAAGGAAGAATTTTTTTTAACAGATGTCTGAGTAACATGGAAGGCGGATGGCAGACTATTTACTAGATTTAATAATATGTGGCTCAATAGCCACGAACTTGCTGATAAAATCAGGATTGTTGAAAGGTACAGCTCATTTAGAGATACGCATGTACTAGAAACAGCACAACGTACACCTCCTACGTAGTTCACTCGCCTGCTGACATTTCTCTATGATTAATCAGACACAAAACCTCTGGATTGGAAATGACTGAACCAATGCACATTTTTCCCTTTGTGTGTGTTCCATGTTCTCTTTTCAATGTATAATTCCAAACCGAACTATGGGTACAGAGACATTAAAAATTCCATGTGGAATTTTCAAGCAATGAGGCAGGGTAATTTATTGAGTTATTAATTTGTATTCTGTTCTCACTGAATTCTTCCATCCCCACATTCCCGTCAGGTATCCGGATCTTTTTGCCCCTTTATCTCAAATGAGGTTTGTGGTTACAGGGCTCAAAGCATTAATTGCCTGCAGATTCCCTTCTCAGCTTTTGTGTTTTGAAAACTAGATTTCAAGGATGAGAAGGTAATGATAGGGTGAAGAGGAACAAGAATATTTTTGACAAATGTTGGAAAAAGCAAAAAGCAAAAATGAGAGGGAAAATGCTGAGAGTCATCACAACTAAGGGTAACGGAGGTTGCTGTATCCTGAGAATAGTTGGGAACACATTTCCTGAATAGTTGGGAACACATTTCCTATCTCTGGCAGCACTCCATTATGTGGTAGGACTTCAGCTGGAGACTGCATTAGGGAAGCTGGACCTACCACATGGACTATAGTCTTGGAAAAGATACCCGTCCCCACATTTGATATAAAAGCAACAGATGTGATTATCCCCAAGCTTCAACAAGCAGTGTATCAGCAGCTACACAGACAGACTGAGGACCATCTTCTATTTGCCAGGTTTTTGTACACCACCAAGAAGAGAGCGTGCCCCCAATAATCAAATGACTAATTTTACAAGTCTGACTTAATCATATGCGTATATGCGTGTATGTATGACATTTCTTGCTCATCTGAATTTATAGACGATGACTCATAACTTATAAAAATGTAATATAAATATCAATATGACTGCATATGAGAAGCATACTCATAACACATATGAAAAGTTCCAAACTTTTATCTCCATGATTCCCAAGTTGTTGCAAGACTGAATGAGAGCTTATGTTGTGTCTTTGGATCAAATGTAGAAGGGTAGTAATAAAGATATGATTGCATTCTATTTTCCACTTTAAAGAAAATGATAGGTTTCTTTTCAAAGTCACAAGTTAAATTGCCACATTGATTTTTTTTTTCAAAGGAGCAGAGTTGAAGCTAAATGATACACTACTTGTGTATTTTATGAACTATCTAGTGAAAGGAGTCATAATACTGAAATTTAGCATCCTTTATTATCTATTGAGAAAGTCAAGCCCATTCTTTACAAAAGACTGTGTGACAGCATTGAAGAATAAGTAACAAATCATTATGATTTCCTTTGCTATTCATTGAAGGAATGATAATCATAATTCATGTGCATGTAATCTGTAATTTCATAGACGTGAGGCCATATATTAAGCATTAATTATAAGATGTTCAATTCCTTCATCTATTAAAATGCCCAGCGATTCCCTTTAAGTCCCAGCTTTCAAAGAACCACTTGGCCATTCTCTTACTTTCAAGGTGAATCTGGGGTATGATAGATCTTTCAATCAGTAAGAGAGAAAAGGAAATGCAAATTGTTTTTCCTAATCTCTGTGCTCTCCCAGCATCATATTAGAGAAATGTTGCATAACTTTCTTAGTCTGCCACAACCTATATCTCTGAAAGAGGGAGATAAATTTTTCACTCCAAAAGTACTCACTTAATGATTGGAAAAGAGTAAGGAAAAGTCACTTAGTCTTCATGAAGCAACTTCTCCTGTACTGAAAGCATCTCTTCAAGAGAACATGTCTTTTGAAATCCTGATTCTAGAGTTATTTTCCATAGTCGACTATTTTGATGCCTAAAATTTATTGCTCTAGTATAGATTGACAACAAGGAGTATTACTGAAAATTATTGGGTTTTTTGTGAGAGATTTAAGACTGGTTTCAAATACATAAGTTAACTTTACCTAAAGCACTCATATCACTTTTTACTTTTGGACCAAGCTGTATCACAGTTCACAGTGATTCAGATGCTTAAAGTCACATTATTTTCTGCAGTTGACAGTGCAAGAGCTAGGCTTCAGACAGCTTCTCGTGTCCAAAGGCCTGATCCGCTGTGTCAGTAAAGTGGGAGCACTGTCATAGCATATTATGACATCTGTGATTTGTCTTCCTGACAACATCAGTCTTTTGATTTACATGAACAGGACTTAAAATAAATGAGTGGAATATTCCCCAAGGCATATAATCAATTGCATCTGTTGCAATCTTGGTATTTCCTTTGCCCTGTTTATACCATTACTGCCTCTACTGAAGCAGTATTATCATTAAGTGTTTCCATGAATATGTCCTGGCACCAGCTCATAGCACCACTGCTATACTACAAACACTCTCAGCCTCAAAGGACTACGGCTGCATTAGCATTACTCCAATACCATACTGATTGTGATAAATGTTATGAGAGAAAAGAATATACATTTCTTATTGCATTTCTTTGTATTTTTGTGTTTGATGACATAACAGCAAACTGTGTGGAGACGAAGTCATCTGTGAGGTAATCTTGCTGTACTGCAAAATAATGTAAAAATAAATGACTGGGTGTTTCTGAACAATATTCTCTGAAGTCTATAAAAATTGGAAGCATTCGACTTTGTTGTAGTAAGATTAAGAAATGTCAGACAGGAAAATGTGCTTTGCATTTAAAACAAACATATGGTGGAATCAGACAATATTTGTGCAACAAGATGTATCCCTAGAAAATGACTATATCTTTGTATATATAGTTTAATCAGTTTACCTTACGGACAGGCTCTACTAATTTATATGCCCTATATCCATTTTTGGGAAAAGATCAGGCTGAAAACAAGAGGGATTAATATCCATAGGAAAAAAAAAAGATGAAAGAAAAGCTATTCTTTAAAACTAAACAACAGAAATGAAGCCTATAAACTTTCTAGGTTTCCCTGAATGTTTGATTTAATTTAAAAATAGTATCATATACCTTATTATATGTTTTAGTACTTAGGATGGCTCATAAATAAAGACAAGGTTTCACAAAGATTTTTTTTCATAATTAAATGTCATTATTCAAACCTATATAAGATGTTCCTAGTAAAAATGAAAGAAACCTGGTAATGAAATGATTCTATTCTATGCAATATAAGAATCCTTTGTATTAAATTTTATATAGAAATAAGATTTTGCTTTTCATGTTGCAAAATATATTAAAGTTTTATTGTTCTACCGATTTTAAAATATATCCAGTAGCTTATGTTAGATTTAATATGACTTTGCAAATGCTTACTAAGAAATGAAGAAAGTAGTGGTTAGGGTATTTTTCAAATAAAAGAAAAAACTTCAATGTTAAATGAATGTTAAATTTTTATCCTTAGTTTGAATATTGCGGATGCAATGAAATATCTTCTTAAATTTCTGCTAGTATTTAAGATGAAAAATTCTCTAAATTAATCTGACTGAATTTCCTACCATTAATAACATCTGGTATTAAAAACTTTCAAAACTGAACCTAATAGTAAACTATTCAAATATTTAACATTTAAAACATTATACAGAAGTGTTTTTATTTTTAAAATAAATTTTAGAGGTTTTCATTTTTTGTTTTATCTTCTCATTTCCTAATCCCCAAAGTAACCAAATAAAAGCAAAATATAAGTACAAAAATATACATCTTTATTAGTGGCAACCTAATAGAGTCATTAAAATAAAAATAAATTCACATGTATATAAATATACATATGTGGGGCTTCCCTGGTGGCGCAGTGGTTGAGAGTCCGCCTGCCGATGCAGGGGACACGGGTTCGTGCCCCTGTCCGGGAGGATCCCACATGCCGCTGAGCGGCTGGGCCCGTGAGCCATGGCCGCTGAGCCTGCGCGTCTGGAGCCTGTGCTCTGCAACGGGAGAGGCCGCAGCGGTGAGAGGCCCGCGTACCGAAAAACAAAATATATATATATATATACACACACACACACACACACACACACACACACACACATATGTGTATAATGCATTAGTGGTTATTTGTGCAAAGGGAAAATCTCTGATTTATTAATGTCACCAGTTTCACCACTATCACACGACTTTATCATTATGACATGACTAGAACCATCCTGTAAAGTTTTGTCATTACCCAGCTTCACATTTTATCCAAGGAACAACAGGGTCATGGAGAACAGAGACTGGGGCAAAGAAACACTGGAGGAACCAGGGCAAACACTCGCCCTCTCAACCTTGTTAACTGACTAGCAAGCTTGAGTGAGAGCTGCATGAAACCCTCCAGTGGGTTTCCATGTCCCTCAGAGTCAATGTCGAAATTCTTACAATAACCTATAATATCCTACATGATCTGACCCCATGAGTTCTGTGACCCTGTACCCTCTACACACCCCTTGCTTTTCCATCTCCAGTCCCACTGCAATGCTAGAAGCTCTAAGAACTTGCCAAGTATACTCCCACTCAGGACTTTGCACTTGTTCTTCCCTCTGCCTGGAACATTCGTGCCACAGGTATATCACTGTAGCTCAAACCCTCACCTTCTTCAAGTCTTTGTTGAGTAGATTTTTTCAGTGAAAATATCCAGTGCCACTAGCAACTTACCTAACTACCCCTGAGCACTCCCTCCCCTCCCCTTCTGTTTATTTCTCTTTAATAGACCGTATACCTTATAACTTACTATATAGTTTCCTTAGTTTTTAATGTATTGCCTGATTTCCCCACCAGAATGTAAGCCCTTTAAGAATGGGGAGTTGAGGTGGAGGACGTCTGTGTTTTACTTTCTTATACCCCCAGCACATTTGGCACAGAGAAGACACTCAAAATATCTGGTAGTATGTTGAATCGGGAAGATTGTGGAATAAAAATCAAATTTAAGAATCAAAAAGTATTTCATTTTCTTGCTAATAAACACACCAGAGGATTGCTTCTTATGACGCAAACTTCTGAAAATGCAGTATACTGATTATTCCTTTTTGGTCAGTTCCAAGAAGGCCAAATCTTGAGACCAAGTTGCTTTATCTTAAATGATGAAAATACTGTACAACAAAGTCTGGGCTGTAAAATTCTCTGACTCCAGGTTTTACCCTTTATTCTGTCACTGGCAGAAACTGGATTATACCTGAGCATCCTTCCAACCACTAAAGAACACTCTACCAAAATACTGATTTCTTAAAGCTGTTGTATGCAACCAGAGATTTTGTGATATACAAAATGTTTACAGTCCAAAAGATAACCTACTTATAGGAGTACTTCCATTCAAGGTTACTGGACTATTTACACATAAGATCACTGAAACATTATAAACTGCAAATCAAAAGCCAAGAGTGTATTATGGCATTCCCTGCCAATTGAAAAGAAAAGGTGAAGCTCTTTCTATCTTAGGAACTGATACTAGGATAGAAAAAAACAAGTTCTATAAATATAATCTTGGACCTGGAAAGAACCAAGGAGATCATTTTCCCTAATTCCTTCCTTTCATAAATGTCCAGCATGTAAGAGACAGTAAGGAGATGTTTGAGGAATAAAATTAAGGAAATTGGAAACAATTATGTGATTTGTCTTAATTCATATTAAGTGGCAGAAGCAGGAATAGAACCAGACCTCCTTATTTTTTACCCACAGCAATAACTTGAAGAAGTAGAAAGCTGAAATGAGAATTATAAGAATTAGTTAATTCTGAAGTATAATCTTCCCTTTTTTTTTTTAAAAAAAAGGGACAATTCTGACAAAGAAGAAAATAGACTAGAAAAATGTTTCCAAACTTACATAATTAAAAAAAAAATCCATATTCCCTAAAGTCTCATCATGGACAAGGCAAATCAGAGTTGGAAGGTGAGCAACCTAGAAATATGTCTTTTTAACATGTACCCCCAGTGATTGAACTTAACCTAGTTTGGGAGACAATATTGGGAAACAATAGACAATGGCCAGGTAATTCCATATCTTTTGGTCCCACAACCAATCAATGACAACAATTAAAAAGACTACTTTTGCTAACAGACCTGTTATGGAGAGTGAAGAACCAAAAGTTGCACAATTTACTTCAGGATGAATCCTCACCCACCAGCCGTAAGACAAATGACTTATCATTAATGCTTCAATATCTTGTACTCAAGCCACAGAGGGTATGTCTTTGTTTCTCCTCAACCCCCTTCTCTCTAGCTTTCTTTTTCTGAGTTTCTCAGTGCAAAGAAAGTCCTCAGAATCTACAGATAGAAGCAAAGTTTAATCTCAAAAAATCTCAGCTATCTGTAGTTAAGCTTGAGAGTATTAGGAATTCATGTTAATTTGTCAAAATTCAAATATAATGTGTACTTTCTCAAATGTTGCATACTTCTCAACAGATGTTCATACATCCATAGAGCCACGCTAACTTTAGACACAAGTTTTAATTTTGTGGAGTTTGTCTACCTTAATTCAAAGAAAAAAAAAGATAAAGACCTATTTAAAAATGAACTAGTTCTAAAAAGAATTTTAAAAAATGTTGTCTTATGAAGTTTCTCATGATGATTATTTCCCTATTTTTATTTGAAACAAAATTTTCAAAAGCACTATTGGTTTGTCAAATTATCATACTTGGTCTTTATCTCTACTTTCCTACAGACAAAAACTCCAGAAAAGAAGGAAAAAAGTGGCAGGTAAAATTTTACATAAAGTATTCATAGTCATCATCAATAGCATTATCACTGTTCCACACATCAAGTGAGAAGTTAGAATTAATTTTCCATGATGCAAGCATGATCACAGTATAGAAGGAGAACATGACATATTCAGGAAAAAAAATATGAACTAAAAAAAGTAGTAATTTCTTAAAGAAAGGGAGGGATTTTCGAAAGGCTTTTCTGAAAAGCATGCCAGAATAGACCTTCAGGCAAGTGTTCACAAACTTTGAAGTACAGACAGTCCCCTATTTACGATGGTTCAACTTACAATTTTCTAACTTTATGGTGGTGCAAAATCGATATGTGTTCATTCAGTAGAAATCATACTTGAATTTTGAATTTCAACCTTTTCCCAGGCTAGCAAAATATGGTACCATACTCCCTTGTGATGCTAGACAGAGGCAGTGACTGACAGCGCCAAGTCAGTCATGTGGGTAAACAACCAGTGCATTCACAACCATTCTGTACCCATACAACCATTCTGCTTTTCACTTCCAGTACAATAGTCAATAAATTACATGAGATATTCAACACCTAATTATAAAATAGGTTTTGTCTGAGATAATTTTGCCCAACTACAGGCTAATGTAAGTGTTCTGAGTACATTTAAGTAGGCAAGGCTAAGCTATGATGTTCGGCAGGGTAGGTGTATTAAATGCATTTTTAAAAAAATATTTATTTATTTATTTGGTTGCACAGGGTCTTAGTCACAGCACATGGGCTCCTTAGTTGTGGCATGCGAACTCTTAGCCGCAGCATGAACGCGGTATCCAGTTCCCCGACCAGGGATCGAACCCGGGCCCCCTCCACTGTGAGCGTGGAGTCCTATCCACTACGCCACCAGGGAAGTTCCTAAATACATTTTTGACTTAAGATGGGTTTATCAAGACATAACCATATCATGAGTCAAGGAAGATCTGTACAATAAAACCAACAGTCTTCTCTACATATACATATTTTAGGGTTTGGACTCCATAGATTCTGATTAAATAGATTCGTCATGTAACTCAGGAATCTGCATTCTAACAAATACCTTAGGTAGTGTTGGGACTAAAAGTTTGGATATTTCAAACTATAATTTAGCTTATTTAATTCAAACAATATCACTTTTGAAAATTACACAGCAGACTTAAAGAAACAGTGGTGTACTTGGGTACACCATGTTCCCAACTAGGTGTCTCAGTGCCACAAACACTCTTTTCTGCCCGAATTCAGTCCCAAAGATAAATGGAAAATATAACTATCCATGTTCTCTTCTTGGTCCTAATACTAACAAAGTAACATTTGGCCTGGGCTGACACCTCTTCTCACTAGATCAGAAAATGTAGTTTCAAACAAAGATCTTTAGAGTAATGTTCTCTCTGGATCATCCAATTCTGACTCCCAATAAAACCAGAAAGCTTATCTCTTAAAATGCTCATTTCCATATCAGATGGCTTGTTTGTTGAACACATTGGACCAAGTGCAAACCACCGTATGCCTCCTAGGTCCAATTTGCTCATTTACAAGATGCTACAAAAAAGAATGTATTATGAGTAGTAACCAAATATGGAGTTACTTTAAGAAAAGTTTTATGAGAAAGTCCCTCCAAGCTCCTCCTTTGGAGGTTAAGCAATTTCTTTCAGTCTACTCTTTTATTTATACTTATGAAACCAGTTAGAGCCATTTCCTTTACTGAATAAACCCTAGCTCTTAAGATAGGTGTTTTACAAACATCAAGGGAGGTGGTGACGAACACTCCCGCCTACCATGCCTTTCCTTTTCACAACTGTGCTTCTCAGAAGAGGTCAAGCTTTGTCAGAATTCAGGGCACTCATAATGATTGTTCTTTTCCCTCAGATCATACTAGATATAAGCCAAAGCTGGTAATAAGAATCAAGGATTTCATCAGGTATAGTAAATATATCTTCACTGTTCCTGTCATAATGCAGAAAATGCGAAGTTTCAGTGTTTGGAAGGAGGCAACTATAGAAATTAGATTTGTCTTTTAAAATTCATGAATACATGACTCAATCTAATGTAAAAAATGAAACGCTCCTATTAAACATTAACATAGAACCTTAAATAAACTTAATAAAAAAAAACTTCTGGGTTGAAATCTCTAGTTTTTGATTAAACATGAAAAAGAGATTCTAGGTAGAAGCAGGATATTTTAATAGCCAGGGGATTATTTGTTCGTCATAGGCAGCATTTATAAAACCATGGTAAAGAGACTTAGATTCTAGTTTTAAGTTTTTGACTAACTAGGTACATGACCTGGAACCTCATTTACTTTCTTTAGACCTCACATTCCTTATCTTTAGTGATAAGTTTATTACTGTCAGCAATCTCTAGGTACTTTAACAAGTTGAAGACTCTCATTCTAGATTAATCAGAGAAGGGTTTTTACTGCTACTTTCATTGAGCAGTTTATAAAAAGAAATGCCTGCTCTGGTTAGCAAACAAGGAAAAGAAAAGAACTTCCAAGAGACTACTCAGAATCACTTCAGAATCTTACTTCTTAAGCCAAGTGACTGGAAACATGTTATATTGATTTAATTTGGATAAAAACATACTCTTCAGCATCTAATGGAAAGAAAATTTAGCTGATTAAAGAGTGTTCAAAGAGCTTTAGGACTTCAAACAGTTCTTACAAATCATTTTACTGATTTTAAGTATTTGATTCCAGCATGTGGGTTAAATTGTATAAGAGTATAAACAGGTCAAATATTAAGCTAGTAAAGGCTTGAGAAAAAATAATTTAGGTTTTTGCTTCCCCCCAGTTGTCTGTAATTGAATTATCTGCAAATGTGGAAAGGTTTTCCTGTCCCTTACATATACTACAAAACTTAACAAAATGTCAGATTTTTCTGTCCTTCTTCACTTATTATTATTAAAATGTTTAACTGAAAAGACTTAATATAGATGAATATCAAAAAGACTCATGAATAATTTTTGACTGCTTTAAGAAACATTCTAATTATGTAACTTTAGGTGAGGGGACACTTTAGAATCCATGTATCTGCACTCTTCAATTTATAGATGAAAGAAACAAAGCACATTGAGGTAGAGTGACTTACCCAAAATCAGATGTTTAGTGACCAAGCAAGGCTAAATTAGGGTCTCCTTACACCTAAAGCTCTTCTCTTTTCACTACTTTGTTATTGCCAAGGTTTTATAAATTGGTAAGGGAGAAACAGGTGCCAATGTCTGAAACGTATGGAAAACGCTGCATATTTATTCCTCTTCTCAGAACTTCACTAAGATCTTTAGTGAAAGAAAAATTTCACATACTTGATTTTGTTCAAGTCAATGGCCTCACTCTTCCTCTGCTACCCATTGTCACTGTGCCTACATATATTGCTATTTAATATATTATTACATTTACTATGCAATCCTTAGAGTATTTGCCTCAGCCTATAGCCAAATTTTGTCCTAAAATTTATAAACCAAAACAGCTATACTACTTTACTAATATTAATCATAGAAATGTAGATAAAATACCTAGAAATGGATTTTTTAAAAAATGCTAGTCCAGGGAATGAAGAACATAAATTTAGGCCAAAGTTATCTATACAGTTATACTTAACAGGAATTCTGGATTGAATGTGTTAGAGCAACTGAGCACACTTCTGATATTTGTTCAACTGACTGCATGAAATCAACTCACCCAAGGCCTAGGCTTAATAATTGAGGTTCTAGAACTTCTTTGGTAAAATGTAGATGAAAGAATTCAAAGACTTAGGAAGATAGGATTGTTGACAGGGATGTACCATATAAGACCTAGTCATGCATCCCCTAGATGGCTCAGAAGACTTTCCTTATCAAAGCATTGAGAGCTAATAGGGGAGGGAAGCACAGGCATGCCTTGAGAAGTTCACTGTCCTCTGCAGAACAGACCTTCATGTCATCAGACTCAACATCCTACCTATTAATTGCAAAGGGATCCATTCTGCCTTTACGGATCACAAAATGGATACTATCTGCACTGTCTTTGGTGATGGCTAATTCAACATGGGATCTGTTTCAGACAGACTCTGGGGTAACCCTAATGAGTCCCACCTCCTGGTGTTCATTTCTTTGTGTAATACCTTGCCCATGAGTATGGATGGTATCTATGACTTGCTTCCAACAGATACAATATAGTGAAGGTAATGGATGTCTCTTTGGTGGTTATACATTATATGGCTAAGGTTATGGGCAGCCACTCCCATTATATAAATATATAAATATAAATAAATAAATATATATATTGCATCTTGCTAGAAGACAGGCTACTGACTCACTATATGGTCTTTGATGAAGCAAATGGTCAGGTTGTTGAAGTCCACAAATCAAGAAACTACAGGATTCCTCTAGTAACCAAGGGCAGCTCCAGTTGATAGCCAGAAAAACAATCTGGGGCCCTCAATCACAGAGCTACAAGGAAATGAATTCCAACAATCTGAATGAGTTTGGAAGTGAATTCTCTCCTGGTTGACCCTCCAGATGTGAGTACAGCTTGTTTGATATCTTTACTGCAGCCCTGTGAGTCCCTGAGCAGAACACACTACAAAACCATGCCCAGATCCCTAACCCACGGAAATTGTAAGATAATAGATGTGTGTTGTTTTAAATGGCCAAGTATGTGGCAATCTGTTATGCAATAAAGGAAAACTAGAACAGAATTCCTAACACTGAAATAGATGGATAGCATTTAAAGGGGGGCGGGGTAAGGGAGGGCTGTAGGATCTGAACAAACACAAAGTCTAGGTTTAAGAAAATGAGGCCTTGTTTGATTTCACACAATGAAAAATCATAGCCCTTTATCCAAATCTTTTTTCCACGTTATTGCGTATTTCTCTTAAATGAAAGTGATTCTAGAACCAGAAAAAAGAATTTGGTAACTCTACCACAAATAATGTGGCATTCATGGGTTGCTAAGACTAGCAAATTATGTGGGTCAGGTGATTGATGCAGTTCTGAAATTAATTTATCTTCATACTAGGTTAACTGACTCTAAAAAACTACCCTATAATTTTTCCCCAATACCTGAGTGTATGGTTGGGATGAGCGTGCTCAGCAATTGGAAGGTTTACCACATTGACTCTCTGATCCGTGAAAGTGAGAGCTGCAGTGATCAGAAAATCAGAAGAGCCATATGTAAGTCCATGAAAGCGCCCTTTCTACCAAAACGTATGTATGTATATGAATATGTGTGTATATCAATACACACACATATATATAATATATATGTATATAATCTTCAGTGGAAATCAAATACAGTGTCACTAGGAATGACTTCAAAGATGCAGATGATTTCTAGCATAACCTTTTTTAACTCACTTGTTTGCCCTATCAGAGGATGAACAGATCGTTGAGAATTACAATCAGTTTTCAAAAACTTAACTATTTAGTGACTCCAGTTTCAGTTGCTGCTATTCTAGGTATAGTCTCTTTACTCAAATCTTTCCTTGGAACCTGGTATGCAACTACAGATCAGAAAAAAAAACTTTTTTTTTTTCCTACCTCAATAAACGTAGAGGGATTTCCCTGGTGGTATAGTGGTTAAGAATCCGCCTGCCAATGCAGGGGACAGGGGTTGGATCCCTGGTCCGGGAAGATCCCACATGCTGCAGAGCAATTAAGCTTGTGCGCCACAACTACTGAGCCTGTGCTCTACAGCCCGCGAGCCACAACTACTGAGCCCACATGCCAGAACTACTGAAGTCCACATGCCTAGAGCCCGTGCTCCGCAACAAGAGAAGCCACTGCAATGAGAAGTCCACGCACCACAGCAAAGAGTAGCCCCCGCTCACCGCAACTAGAGAAAGCCCGCGCACAGCAAAAAAGACCCAACGCAGCCAAAAATAAATAAATTTTTAAAATAAAATAAAATAAAAAAATAAACCTAGAATATCAGAATCAGTTTACTTTCACCTGACAAAAACCACAGGTCATTTCCACTGTCTTATTTCAGGACTATATCTACTCTCTTAAACTTTGTCATAATTTACTTCTCAGAGACTAATACCATTTTCCTGACTGGCTACATTAATATCATGCTCATTGGAGCTAATGATCAGAAAGTACCCTAGGTATCATGGCAAAGCTGACATATCCCAGGCTTGGGAACAACTCACAGAGAATATAGCAACTTGTACTCATTTAAATAGAAATATTCTAGGTATGCATTTGCTTAACAGGCCTGCCATGCCTTTGCCACCATCAACAACTGAGAACTTTATGAATCCCTTATTCATCTTCATGGCATTCTGACTTTGAGACTTATTAGACAGCATAAGTATGCCAATAGTATGATGCCCTGAAGACTCATGATGTTAGCATACACCTCGACACCCCAAAACAGCTGGAGTTCAAGGTCTTGTTGATGAATCAGTTACAACAACTGGGGGACAGCACCTTGTATGGCTGCGTGCTTTCCTACATACCGCAATTTGCTCTGCATCAGTTATCAACTTATGGTGCAGCTATGGACATAACAAGAATACACACAGAACTTGGAATTAAGAGGTAGAAATAACAACACTACCTCTCACCATTGCACCCAATAAGGCCAGCACACAATTTTGCTTCCTGTCCACAGGACCCTGCCCAGTTGAATTTTAGGTTTTAGAAACCTGGCTACCTCCTGGAGACACAGCAATTATTCCACTGCTGGAATTCAAGGCTGCCTCCTGGTCATTTTTGGATCCACATGCCAATAAACCAACAACCAAAACGAGATGACTCTAGTGGCTGGTGAATTTGATTCTGAATATCATAAATAAATATCATTATTGACACAAATGAGGGGTGAAGGGAGAGCAGTTTATATCTGACATTTCCTAAATTTGCCATGACCAGTATTAAATGTTAACAGGAGACTACAGCAATCTAATACAGATCCAAAATCACTCAGCTCCCTGAGGAACAAAGACATGTGTCCCCACACCAGGAAAACAACCAAACTGTCTAAGGTATTAGCTAATTTAGTCAAAGAGTGCGTGGAATGAGTCAGGGAGAAGAAAGTTACAGAACTCAACTATGGGCTCATGACCAGTTATAAAAACGAGGATGGAAGTAACTCCCTACATTTTCCTTCGTATGAAATGTTCTTCCACATATATATACATTGTATTAGTTATGGAAATCAATACCTCCAGTGTTAGCCCACTGAATCCAGCTCCTCCAGTACTTTCAAAAATTTCATAACACACAGTATTACTTAAGCACAGTATTTTGTAAGCACATTATTACAGTCCTTTCTGCTTAAAATATCTAGACTTCTCCAAGCTTAGGAGAAGAACAATTGTTCTTAATAGGATAAATAATGCTTACAAAAAGAAAAAAACAACTATAAGGAACATACGCTCAGTGGTAAAATATTGCAAACTTTCCCTTGAGAGTGGGAACTAGTAAAGATGCCAACCACTATCAATTTTATATTTGATATAAACTAAATTCTTAACCAGTGTAATAAGACAATAAAAAGAAATAAAAGGCATAGGATCAGTTAGAAAGAAATAAAATGTCATTATTCACGGATAACATGATTCAAAAGATTCTACAGGCATCTTCTATATTTCAAAAGTTTATAGAATAAGTGAATTTATCAAGGTCTCTGTATATAATGTCAGTATACAATAACCACTTGTATTTCTTTTTTTTTTTTTTTTTCCCTGTACGCGGGCCTCTCACTGTTGTGACCTCTCCCGTTTTGGAGCACAGGCTCCGGACACACAGGCTCAGCGGCCATGGCTCACGGGCCCAGCAGCTCCGCGGCATGTGGGATCTTCCCGGACCAGGGCACGAACCCGTGTCCCCTGCATCGGCAGGCGGACTCTCAACCACTGCGCCACCAGGGAAGCCCCCAATTGTATTTCTATATTCTGACCATAAACAAATGGAAAACGGAATTTTTAATAATACCTTGAACCATAGCATCAAAAGTCACCAAGACCCTAAGACTACCTAATGAAATATGTGCAAAACTTTAAAAGAAATTAAAGATGATGAAATAGAACCACTGTTCTTTTTTCTCTCCTATCTATGAGTTCCTTGAGAATAGGGGCTAGGTCGTTTGTACTTGTATTCCCTCAGGATCTGGCTCAGTGCTTGGTATATATTAGGTGCTTGAACAGTTGAAATACACTTAAACATACAGAATTTTATATTATTTTAACCATTTTTCCTCAATCCCTACAGGATATGAGACTTATACTGAAATCTGCCATCTCCTATCTTTTCACAATTTTCTATTCTAAAGAATGACATCATGGGGAAAGACATGGGGCTAGTCAAGGAGAAAATAAAAGTTTTAAGAGAAACGCAACCCATAGCACCTGGTGAAATGAGACTGAGTGACGGGTAAGAAGGAGTATAATCTCCAAATCTTAATTTAAATATCTCATTGCTCTTTAGGAAATAAATTGCACATTAAAAAAATCTGCTTTTTTAAAAAACATGCAGGTTTTATGTAAATTACATCTCTGTTCCCTAATTATTTTAGACTGCTACCTTTGATTAAATACAGTAGGGAAATAATATAACTCCTTAAATTGCTTTTCATCTTAAATTTACTGTCAAAAAGATTGCTAGCTGAACAGACAACTTAAGTGTTGTTATTCCAATTAGATGTTTGGAACCCCAAATTTCATATATTCTGTTGCACTAGTACCTACTGAGATGGTTTCATGAAAAAAGTGTTGGTTTCCTAAAAGTTTTAAATATTGGAGCTGCTAAGGAATTTAAGGTCAGAGCTGGTGTGGTCGCTTTGGACAGGGGGACCTCCCCACATCTCCTAATAGCTCTGAGGTATGGGGTAAGCACCTTCTGACATAAATAATACTACTAACATATATCATTTGTTTACTCCTGTGTTACATGTGTACCAGTGACCCTATTAAACATTGTCATTCTTTGTATCAATGGTATCCAGAAAACAGTAAATTAAAAAAAATAATTTGATGAATGAAGAATGAATGAATGAAGAATGAATATTATACCTTTATTGTTTCGTATAAGTAAATAAGGCAATAATGCCCAACATAATTAATTTTTCTCCAACATACTACATGTTATACCACCAGAACATTCCAAAAATATATAACATTTATGTCTTCTTACCTAAACTTATCTCATATTCTCCCATTTATGCCTGGTTTTAGAAAATGTCTTACAAATACCAAAAAAATCAGTCTCATTTGGTTTAAAACTCAGTCTTCCTAAATTAATTTTTAGTCAATTTAGGATTCTCCCACTGCTGCTGCTTCTTGCCTTTTCCCTAGACGGCATCTAGATTTAGAATAAGTTTACATATAATTTCATGCACCAAGGAGGGGGGACGTACATTGTGGAAATCAATAAAGACCACCCAAATAAGAGCAAGCAAAGGCCACTTATTCAGGGCTTGCTCTAGCAAGGGAGTTAGCCATCATCACTCACACTTGTTAGAGACTCAAAGGCAGACAGGGAATTGGAAAGCTTTAAAGCAGAAAAAAGGGAGGCTTCAGGTGTGCTGTGATTGGGAACTGTTGGCATAGGGAAGGTAGAGGTGGGCTAACTAGAAGCAGGGCACCCAATGTGATTGGTTAGGGGAGCACAGGGGTGTAAAAACTTGGGAAGCTGGCAGTCGTTAACCCAAGTATTAAACTTTGGGGGCGGATTGCTATGGAGAACGTGGTTTGGCTTCCTGGACGGGCTGTCTCAGGGATTGTGGGTCAGAGTTCCATTTTTATATATGGTTTGGCCACTGTCCATTTGTATATGCACTATCTCTACATTTAGCCCAGGATGGTTTTCTGCCATTTCTGGCCTCTGCTGAGTTGCTCTTTGTTACCCTAGGTGTTGGGCTAAGTCATCGGCCCCAACTAAAAAAGTTATGTTTGCTGTAGCCCATAAGCTCCAGTCATCAGGAACAAGCACATTGTGAGGTTCCTTCCAGGCATCCCACCCTCCTAGCCATTTCTAGACCCCTCCTAGGGACAGCAATGGGATGTGGAGTGGGCTCTGGGATGCTGCTTTCAGACACGCTGGATTCTGGCCATCCCAACATCATCTCCACATGACCAGGTGACACCAAGTTTATCCAGACAACAGGTCTGTGTGCTAAAGAATCTTTTCTCATATCTCTTTTAAGCACCATTTTTAATGTGCTTTCATATACATCGATTAATTTGATTCTCAAACAGTCCTACATAGAGATAGAGCAACCACTTGTACTAATAAAGAGAAAGGTCCAGTGACTTCACCAAAGGTCACATAATTTAAAAACAGCAGAGAAAAGATTAAAATTCCAGAGAAAGCACTTCTCCTTTAACAAACTTAGAATATATTATAGGAGTACACAGTAATGAAAGTGGCTTTTGTTACAGCCATTTCTTAAAAATGGGTTTAGAAAGCTTTTCTTTCACTAAACATTTGAAATTCTTTCCTTATTTGGAGGGAGTATACTTTCCAGGATAAAGTATACTTTCCAGGGAGTATACTTTATCAAGAGAGAATATCAAGGATAATCAAACTGGCATTGCACTGTTTTTTAAAAACTCTGGTTGCAAATAAATATTTTACATTTATGATTTATAATATTTAATTTTACCTTTAAAAATTTCTCAGCCACTTAACTATAAACAAGTGTTTCATACTCTTCAAAAAATTATTTTCTAAATCATAATTGAAAAAGAGTCATGTACCACGACGTTCATTGCAGCCCTATATACAATCGCCAGGACATGGAAGCAACCTAAGTGTCCATCAACAGATGAACAGATAAAGAAGATGTGGCACATACATACAATGGAATATTACTCAGCCATAAAAAGAAACAAAATTGAGTTATTTGTAGTGAGGTGGATGGACCTAGATTCTGTCATACAGAGTGAAGTAAGTCAGAAAGAGAAAAACAAATACTGTATGCTAACACATATATATGCAATCTAAAAAAAAAAAAAAAATGGTTCTCAAGAACCTAGGAGCAGGACAGGAATAAAGACACAGATGTAGAGGATGGATTTGAGGACACAGGGAGGGGGAAGGATAAGCTGGGACGAAGTGAGAGAGTGGCATGGACATATATACACTACCAAATGTAAAATAGATAGCTAGTGGGAAGCAGCTGCATAGCACAGGGAGATCAGCTCAGTGTTTTGTGACCACCTAGAGGGGTGGGATAGGGAGGGTGGGAGGGAGACTTTGTTATACAGTAGAAACTAACACAACAATGTAAAGGAATTATACTCCAATAAAGATGTTAAAAAAATAAATAAATAAAAATATTTTCTAAATTTATTTATCTTACTATCTTTCTTTTAGAAAGTGAGATACAGGAGCTTGGAATAGCAGTTTCAGAATTTAATTTCTAGTTTAAGGTTCTTTTCTATGTAAATCTTCAATGGCTCTCCTAGCAGTCATCAAATAAATATAAATTAAATCAATAATTATATAACACTTTTTCTGCCATTAATTGAGCAGATTTTTTAAATGATAATATTTAATGCCAGGATAAGAAGGTGAGTCAGGACCTAATATAAACTGCTATTGGAAGTGTAAACTGGTATAACCTTTAAGAAAAATTTTTTGTGTTTCAGTGGAAAACTGTATCTGCTATAGCACATTCTTATGGATTATCATTTTCTAGCCCTGTCTGTTGTCCTGAAGTTATTTTGCAACTCTATGTAAGTTGTAGATAACTAATATAGATACATAAATGTTATCCTGCTAGTGATTTTAATTGCCTTACACCCTCTCTGTGAAAAAAAAAAATCAGTGTTGTCTCAATTTGCTGTTCAGTTAGGGATTCATTTACTTCTTCATATACATTTGTGTTATTTTGACATTTCCTTTGAAATAGTTATAACATTTGCCTGGTTCCCTCATTTCTTATAAATAAATTATTTAATACGTACTCGTTTTACATCTGTGTGAAAGTTGTGATTTTACCTTTTCCTGAAAATTTATTAAAAAACCTTTCTGGAAAATTATTTGGCAGTACAGCTAGTCTTTTTTATCAATGGATGCCCAACCTGGGGATATGGAGGGCTAACTATAGGCCATTTTAAGGGAATTGAGCACCAGCAGAAGTTGGTATCTGCGGAGGGACTGGAACCAATCCCAGGAAGATATGGAGGGCTGACTACAGTTACCAACAGTCATAAAAATTTTCAGACTATGTGCCCAAATAACTTCACTTCTAGGAATTTGTCCTAAAGATATAGTGAGAGATATATTTACAATGATGTTTGTTTCAACATTATTTACAATAACAAAATGTTTATTTGGAAAATATTTATTTAAAAATTAGAAAAACTATTAGATAAATTTTGGTTGTGCATAAAAATAAAAGTTGTGAACTATTAATAAATAAATTCGGCAAATTTGAAGGATACAAAATCAACATACAAAAATTAACTGCATTTCTATACACTAACAATGAACCAAAAAAGAAACTGAGAAGAAAAGAAGATATATTTCCAATACCATCAAAAAGAATAAAATACTTGGGAATAAAATTAACCAAGGAGATGAAAGACTTGTACACTTGTACACTGAAAACTACAAAACATTGCTGAAAGAATTTAAAGATATGAATAAATGGAAAGATATTCATGTTCATAGGTTGGAAGACTTAAAATTCTAGATGTCAATAGTACCCAAAGTGATCTACAGATTTAACACAACCCTTATTAAAATCCCAGCAGCATGTTCAGCAGAAATTAAATTAAAAAAAAAATCCATCCTAAAATTTATATGGATTAAAATTATATGGATTAAAGGAACCCTGAATAGCCAAAGCAATCTAGAAAAAGAAGAGCAAAGTTGGAGGTCTCACACTTCCTGATCTCAAAACTTATTACAAAGCTACAGTCATCAAGACAGTGTGATACTAGCATAAAGACAAACATATAGACCAATAGAACACAATAGAGAGCCTAGAAATAAATATATATACATATAAAATACATACGCACACACATACACATACATATTCAAATGATTTTCAACAAGGGTGCCAAGACCATTCAGTAAGGAAAGGACAGCTTTTGAAGAAACAGTGTGAGAGAAGTGGATATCCACATGCAAAAAAATGAAGTTAGACACTTACATTAAATCATATACAAAATTTAGCTCAAATGGATAAAAGACCTAAATGTAAGAGCTAAAACTACAAAACTCTTAGATGAAAACATAAGCGGAAAAAATTCGTAACACTGAATTTGGCAATAATTTCTTAGATAGGACACCCAAAGCACAAGCAACAAGAGAGAAAAATAGATAAATTGGACTACATCAAAATGTTAAACTTCTGTGTATCAGAGGACACACTTAACAGAATGAAAAGATAAATCATAAAATGGGAGAAAACATTTGCAAGTTGTATATATGATAAGCATTTATATCTATATCATGTAAAGAACTCCTATAACTCAACAACAACAACAAAAAACCAAATAACCCAATTAACAAGTAGGTCAAGGGCGTGAATAGTCATTTCTCCAAAGAAGGTATACAAATTGCAAAAAAGCTCATGAAAAGACGCTTGACATCGCTAATCATTAGGGAAATGCCTTTATACTCCTATGAGGCACAGATTGTCTCCAGAAGGTAACTTTGGTTGTACAGTCAGAAGAAAGACATCAAGACATAGAAAACCAGTATGGGAGGAAAGTTGATGTTTCACTGTAAGACCTTTCTTATCTTCTGAATTTTATAACACATACAGGTATTATCTATCGCTTTTTAAATGATAATAATTAAAGTGTTTAAAATTTGGGAAAAAAATAGTCTAGATCATACCAGCAAAGAGTTTTTTTATGGTACAAAATCATTACCATTTACTTTTATCAAATGCACAAAATGTTTCTTCATGATACATGGGAAAATAGTTTGTTGACATATAGCTAATTATAAACTATGGTATAGTGATCACATGCTAAAACCAGTAAAGTTGATTTTAAAACATACAATTTAATAAACATCTGCCTGGCCAATATGGAAACAGAACTGGGTTAGATATGGAGAACACAGACTTACAATACATCCACCTTCAAGAAATGTATTCTGATTAGAGAAAAAGACATGCCTGTTAATCCAGATTTTAAAATGTACTAACACAATGATTGATCATTATGTGTTAGGCACTATTATAAGTGCTTGAAATATTTTCATCTACTTAATCATTACCATAAACCTAAGAGGTAGGTACTTTTATTAGTCCTAAAGTCCAGATGGGGAAATGAAGGCATAGAGGGTACTAATAACTTGATAGTTAAGGTCACAGAATCAGTAAATGGTGGAGAAAATATGGATCCAAATTTGGATCTGAAAACACTCTTAATTATTAGCTAAAATTCCTCCTGACTTCTGAGATATAGTTGTTAGTTGAAGTCTCCCTGCCCCAGGAGAGTACACTAGGATTCCCTCGATATCCCCAGCTGTGCCCCTGTAGGTCTAGAAACCGTTACAGATAATTTTAATTTCCCAGAGGCTTGGGTTCCCGTGGTTCCCTCTGATTCTGGGCTCTACCATCTCTAAATCTTGTTTTGCTTCTTTGTTATCATGTATGTAAAACTGAGCTCAAACTCAAGTTAGGAAGAAAAATTTTCTTCAATTTTAATGAGTTAATCTTTAATGAAGACACAGGTAGGAATCTGAGAGATTCCTACCTATAACATAACACTATATGTATAACATAACACTATTTCCCTTTTCTCTCAACTTCCCTCACTCATCTCTCTCTTTACCTCCTTCACCCCAAACAGCCATCAAGCCATTTTTACTAAGAAATACTGTTTTCCAAGAAGACTTCTGCTCATCAAAAATTACCTTCACTATGTTTTCCACACAATGTAAAACAAAAATATAAAACTTATTAACATGCATTGAGCATGTACTACTGGCCAGGCCAGAAAGATCTTTGCCTCCAGGGCATTTAGATTTTGCTGGGAGAAGAAAGATAATAACACATAAATAAAAGAAAAATATTATAGAATGACCAGGGCTTTGCAAAAAAAAACAAAAAAAAAATTACAGTAGGCTTTGACTCAGACTGTAAATTGGATGGACAAGTAAAGTCTGTCTTGGAAGATGACATCTGAACTGAGAGCTCAAGAAAAGGAGTCAGCCAGATCAGGCAAAGGCAAAAGCTAATACAAAGCCCTAAGGTTGTAAGAATCACTATGAGTTTTAAGAACAGAAAGAAGGCCAGTCTGGCAAAATAGGGGGTAAAGGAAAAAGTGGTCCATCACAAGGTCAGAGATGGTTGCAGAGGTATGCTGAAGTACAGTTTTTAAGCTAGAGTGAGAAGTTTGGTTCCATTCTAAGTTGCTTCAGTTTGGGCCAATCAGAGAAGCAGAACCACTAGGAATGATACAATACAAGGGATCTTAGTGCATTTGTGGGAGCTTGTTAAACAGTTTGTCTTGCTGTTGCTTCTCTGTCTGGCTGAGCTTGAGCTTATTAGAAGAAATATTTGAGAGGAAAAGATAGGCATGAAGTAAGATTGTAAAAGGACAAATTGGATTTAACGATGATGACCAAGATTGAGCTGGACACCGCAAGGGCAAACTGAGCAGGCTGTGGCAACAATACCTCTCTCTACATTGACCTCTGGATCATAAAAACAGCTGCTGCTTCACTTCTCTCTTCCAAGTCTCAAACAAACTGTTTTGTGGCCAATGCTAGCCCAGAGCCATATAGGGAAAGGAATTCTGGGGGTCACAGTCCCAACTTAGTTGACACAGTGCAACACTACTACAAGAGTATAATGGGAAGTTATTGGACAGTGTTAAGCAGTGGAATTACATCATCTAATTTTTAAAAATCATCATCATGACCATTATGGTGGTAATTAAGTTGGGAAAGGAGTCAAGTCTAACCAGTGGTATTTCAGTAAAGGTTTGCAACCTGCTACGGGAGGAGGAAAGGAGTATTTGTATGTTCAGCAAGTTCTGTGGTATAAAACCTCCCACGGTGGCCAATTTCAAGCTACCAATAGTTTAGCGACTAGTTCACCAAATTCCTAAAAATTCAAGTTAGTTCTCATGTGCTGATACCAGTCAGCTCCAGCACACAACTGAGTTTAGCTGAGAGATGAAGACTAGTTGAAAATGAGTTTCTGATATTTGAGATTGAAAGAGTCACAGTGGATACTACACTCTACAGTGGTCCCTCCCTGTGCCCTGAGCAAGCTTGGGCACCTTGACTCTGTCTTTCTTGAGCATGAGATACTTTCCTGGGAGGTTCCTTCAGCATGCCTGCAAATATGCCCCTCATGTACAATTTCAACATGTCTTTTAAATACTGTAAACTCAAGCAGGATCTCCCACTAGAGAATAAGATGAAATGAGGCATGGCTTTTTATGTTCAGCCATTGCACACGGACTAGAATTTGGAAGAAAAATAGTCTGAATCTAGGTGCAACAGACACAACTGAGCTTCTCACATCTGGTTACCTACCTATACTTTGAACAAACTACAGGCTATCCCTTGGTCCAGAGAATCATAATTAATAACCTATACTCATGTGCAGGTTTTGAATTAGCAACGTCAGTTTTGTCCCTGAGAGAAAACTATTATCTAACTAGGCTTTGCCCCATAAATCATCATCTTGAAATGCACAGAGCTCACAGCAAGGCAAGAAAATGCAGAGTTGCTCTAACCAATAGAGGGCATCCTTAAGGAAGGAAGAGAATGTTCCCCTTCTACAAAAAGGAGCAAATACAAACGAAAAATTATCGCTCAGGATGCAGGAAAACGATACAGTAGTGAGAGTCACTTCATGAAATGGCATTCATCATTCTTTATTTTCATTTGCTACCTAGAGAAAAATCTTGTGATTTTTACACTGTCACAGAACAAGGAGAAAAATGAGATGACTCATAATTTATAGAGCTGACTTGATGATTTAACTCTCACATTTCTGAGTTACAAAAATCTTTCTTTCACTCTGGGACAACAGGCAATAAGCCCATCGTGTGGAGTCACGGCTCCCCTTGCCCTCCCTCAGCATCGCTATGCTGATGGAGGCTATAATACTTCAGTGAGTTTTGCACAGAGAGACCTATTTGCAGGATCTCAGAGAAGACACAGCATTATTTTTATAAACTGATTTCTTGTTTGGGATGAATCCTAGTTTTATCAAGCAGAATGCTACACAACAAGCCTCCAGGCTGGGAAAGTCATTAAAAGTAAAGTTAATTTACCACCCTCATCTAATGTTTGTACTACCTGTGTAGTATTTCTGCGTACCTTTGAACATCTTCAAACTACAAACTAAATGCAAGTCTTCTGGTTTCTCACCATTTTTTTATTACAGGTATTCATTTATGTGTCCTTCACTTCTGTTTTTTTTTTAAATTTTTATTTATTTATTTATTTATTTGTTTATTTATTTATTTATTTATTTATGGCTGTGTTGGGTCTTCGTTTCTGTGCGAGGGCTTTCTCCAGTTGCGGTGCGTGGGCCTCTCGCTGTCGTGGTCTCTCCCGTTGCGGAGCACAGGCTCCAGACGCGCAAGCTCAGCAGTTGTGGCTCACGGGCTTAGTTGCTCCGCGGCATGTGGGATCTTCCCAGACCAGGGCTCGAACCCGTGTTGCTTTGCATTGGCAGGCAGATTCCCAACCACTGTGCCACCAGGGAAGCCCCTGTCCTTCACTCCTTAATGGAGTCTCTCTCTCTCATACACATAAATATATAGATAGATACATACATACAGATATGATTAATAATGGTATGATTTTATGGGTGGTATCTATAAAGCCCTAGGTATGTGGAGTTCATCAAGGCTACCCTACTTAGCTTGTATACTCAAGATGAACATGCTCGTGAGAGTCAAGCAGTCCCACAAAATTAATTGACGAAGGGCTTCCCTGGTGGCGCAGTGGTTGAGAACCTGCCTGCCAATGCAGGGGACACGGGTTCGAGCCCTGGTCTGGGAAGATCCCACATGCTGCAGAGCAACTGGGCCCGTGAGCCACAGCTACTGAACCTGCGCGCCTGGAGCCTGTGCTCTGCAACAAGAGAGGCCGCGATAGTGAGAGGCCCGCGCACCGCGATGAAGAGTGGCCCCGCTCGCTGCAACTAAAGAAAATCCACACACAGAAATGAAGACCCAACACAGCCAAATAAATTTATTTATTAAAAAAAAAAATTGATGAAGAGGTAAAAGTAAAGTAATTAAGATGATGGTCTTGGTAACTAGTCACCTTGCAATCCAGCATTAGTAGATAGATGGCTAAGAATGACCAAAGGATTGGGAAGTTGCTGAAACTTCTAAGGTCTTTCTTTACTTTTGGATAACTCAGAAGTCAGCCTATTATAGAATTGGGCTATAGCTGCAAAATAAGCCTCCCCAGACTTAGTGGTATAAATAACCATTGTACTATGCTCACAGATTCTGTTTGGTTAGGCATTCAGAGCCAGGAGAGCTTTTTTCTTTTTCTGTTTCCACATAGACACAATGTCTAGTGCTTTACCTAGGAAAACTCAAAGGCTAGAGGCAACAAAATGTCTGGAAGCTGAAATCATCTGAAGGCATATAGGATAGGAAATAAAGGCAGCAGGCTCCAACCTTGGGTAGGGCAATTTTGTTTGAGTTCCAAGAGCATCAACCCCAAGAGGACCAGGCTTTCCTGCCGTTTGTAACCTACACTCAGAAGTGACATGCATGTGACTTCTACTGCAATCACAAGTGCACCCAGATTCACTGAGGAAAGAAAATAGATCCCCTCCTTCTCAATGGGAGGAGTGTCAAGGGCACATTTTAAGAAGAGCACGTGGGAGGTAAATATATTTGCAACTAACTTTGAGAAACACAATTTCCCACTGTCTGCCCATTAGGCCCCCAAATTCATATATTCATGTGGAAAATGTGCTCCTAATTCCCTCTGAAATCCCCACATCTAATCCAATTATAGCATAAGCCTCAAAGTTAAGGGTCTTATTATCTAAATCAGGTCCAAATACATATGGGGCTCTTTACATGTGACTACTTGGATACAGCTCTTTCAGTACCATTTCTGTCAATCTGAAAAACTGCAAACTAAAGTTATCTGCCCTAAACACACCCAACATACGGTGGTGGGACATTCATAGGATAACTGCTATAGACACTCCCGTTTAAAAGCGGTGAAAACAGAAGACACACAGCAAGCACTGTCCTACAGCTATTTTGAAATCTAGCACATTTCTTGATTAAATTAAGTCCTACTGCCTGAGAGATGTTCTCTATGGCTCTTGGCTCTTCCCTCTAAGTTCCTGGTTCTACCTTCTGGGCTTTTGACTTTGCCTTCCAAGTCTTCCTTTTCTATAAGAAACAGCCCATGTTGGCAGCTGAGTCGTTCTCTCAGCCTGCTTCCTTATATCACGGTGACTGGGTTTCAAGAGTGAGTGTCCCAAGAGAACTAAGAAAAAACTGTGTTGCCTTTTATAACCTAGCCTTGGAAACCACATAGCATCATTTGTGTCATAGTCACAAGCTCTCCAGATTTTAGAATAGGGAACACCATAGCCCCTACACCTGTGTTAAAGATAAATTTTGAGATTAGCTTGTGGGATTGTACAAAATGTTTAAGGCACTTTTGGAAAATATGATCAGCCATACTGGGGATTCTGTTTGTTTGTTTGGTCATTTTAAACTGAAGGGTTTTGACTCAATCTTCGGAATCTTAATCCAGCTTAGCTAATACTAAGTATATATAGGTGTAGAGACAGTCTTACATGGAGGTAAAGTGGCCAGCGACTTCCTATATGTAATAGGAAGCCCTATTCAAAAAAATTTACCCCTTTTCCCTTGTGTTAGTAAAGATCAGCTAGGATGGAAGAGGAAAAAAGCCTCAAAAATATAATGTCTAAAAAATAATCATCTATTCCATGCTTTCTTCTGAGTGTTCTGGTTGATAGCTCTGTTCCATGTAGTCATTTAGGGATCCATGTCTTTAGGAACAGTCTACCATCTTCAGTAGTTGAATTCCAAAGTATTCTTGCAGGGGCGCCATGCAACACAGCAAGAAGCAGAAAGGGAAGTAGAAAACAAAGTACTTAACAAGGTTTATATAGGCCAGATCTAGAAGTGGTCTGAGTTTACTCAGTTTCCATTGCCAGAACTCTGTAATATGGCATACCTAATTGCAAAAAAGGATAGGAATAGTAGCATAGTTTGTTCCCACGATGAAGAGGCCATATATTTTCTTGAAAAGTAGCATCCGACTTCCCCCAAATACACTCCACCAACTCTTTAGCAACCACCATCTTCCTATTGTTAGGGTACAGCAAATCTCCAACTTTGACTATCACTTGTGTAGTTTAGTCTCTCTTCACACCCCCTGGGGATTCACAATGCACCCTTCTCTGTCCTGAGCTGTGCCTTGAGAGACTGATCTTAGGGCTTCATTCCCTAGGTTCGCTTACCCTCTGGCTTCTGGTTGGGTTTATCCAGTGGGAGACGGAGAGAGAAGATCTAAAGGTAGGAGGAAAGAGGTCAATGTACTGATTCCCTTCCCCTATTCTCTTGCAGCTTTGCTGTTGCTTTAGCAGCAGCTTCATCCTAAGGCTGGAGCTTCTAGAGGGTGGCCAGTTTTCCATAACTCCAGTCCCTTCCGGACTCCAATAACACCATTCCCTCTTCTGGCCCTTTTAGGTTGGTGGTGTTAACAGCTTCCCACTAAGGCTAGTTTCTTAGTATTTCTCTATTTTTTTGTTGGTTGTCATAACCTTTTCCATCCCTTTCTAAATAGTTCCTTCATTAAATGGTTGTTAGTTAAACTCTTTGAGATGTCATCTACTTCCCATCTTGCCCTTGACTGATACAATCATTCGGTGGACTTAATTTGATTCAATATATAATTATGAGGTGCCTATTTGTGCAAATATGGGGTACATAAAATAGAAATAAAAAGGGATCGTCTCAGTTTTAGTTATCTATTGTGTGCAATAAATTATACCAAAATTTAGCAGCTAAAAAAAATTTAACATTTCTCAGTTTCTTTGGGTAACCTATCTGGGTACAGCTTAGGTGGGTCCTTTGGCTCAGGGTCCCTCACAGGCTACCATCCAGCTGGCAACGAGGGTGCAGTCATCTTAAGACTTGACTAAAAGAGGATCTCCTTCCAAGCTCACTTATATGTTAGTGAGAAGCCACCCTCAGTTTCTTGTCATATGGACTTTTCCATAGGGCAGCTCACACATAGCAGCTGGCAACAGAGGAAGCAAATGAGAGAATAAGAAAGGACAAATACGACAGAGACAGAATCTTTCTGTAACCCAGGCTCTAAAATGACTTCTCATTGTTTTTGCCATATTTTACTCATCAAAAGCAAGTTACTAGGTTCAGCCCACAGTCAAGGCAAGGGGATTATATATGGACAGGAAAATGAGGAGGCAGGCCTCATTGGGACACATCTCAGAAGCTGCCTACTATATTCCCTAACCTACCCAAACGTTCTTGCTGGGTCCCTCCCTGCAGTTTGCAAGAACTACCAGTAGGGGGCTTCCCTGGTGGCGCAGTGGTTGAGAGTCTGCCTGCTAATGCAGGGGACACAGGTTCGAGCCGGATCTGGGGGATCCCGCGTGCTGCGGAGCGGCTGAGCCCGTGAGCCACAATTACTGAGCCTGCGCATCCGGACCCTGTGCTCCGCAACAAAAGAGGCCGCGATAGTGAGAGGCCCGCGCACCGCGATGAAGACTGGCCCCCGCTTGCCACAACTAGAGAAAGCCCTAGCACAGAAACGAAGACCCAACACAGCCCTAAATAAATAAATTAATTAATTAAAAAAAAAAAAAAAAACTACCAGTAGGGACTTTTGAGAGTATGGCCTACAAACACTTCTACCTCTCCCTTTCCGTCATCAGAAGTCAACACAGCTAACACCCTCACTGCAAAGATAGAGAGATATATATATATATATATATCTTTATATCTATCTATCTATATATATATAAAAATATATCTATCTATATATATATATAATTGATATATATATATATCAATTAGAACTGCACTGCACCACTTTTAAATGAAAATCATTGCATAGAGAAAGGAAAAAGAATAATCTGTGTCTATACAAAATTCTCAATCAGTAATTTCTTGACACTAATTGCTAAGTAACCAATCCTATTCCACATTCTAATGGAATCTCTAATTGTATACAGTTCCTTGCTCTGGTCTTCATCCTCCTATTCAGGGTGGGGAAAATATCCATATACTCATTTGGGTATAGATTAACTCTCTGTTGGGAACCACTGAATAAACACAAAGTTAGAATAAAGTTAGTTTTTTTTTCCCTTTGTTATAGCCTACTATATAGTCAGGTCTATTTTCTAAAGCCATGCCATCTTTTCCTTGAAAATAATATTTGTATGGTGGAAGGGATTTATTGAGTAAACTTAGATTTTCAAAGGCATCAGCAAAAGAGGTAGACTTCAAAGTAATGTAATTTACAGCACTGAGCTTCTTTTGACCTGTAAATTTACAACAGGCCTGCTGTCACTTTCTTGCTCAATCATGAGAGATGTGGAGCATCAGTCTTTGAAAGAAGACAGACGACATCACAACACACCAGGTCTCCAGGGCTCCTCAACAATAGGGTACCAAAAGAAATTGCATTTTGTTTTTGAAGTGCTACCCAATAAATGACTCTGCCGCTCTGAGTCCTTTTTTAATTCTCTTAAATCTCAAAATGAGCTAAAATATCAGATCTCTCTTAAGAAATAGTATAGTACTGAACAGATTTTAAATTAACAGCCAGCAAATTTAATTGAGCCCACTTTAACCTGGTGAGCCTAAAGAGATACTTTTAAAGTATAAAGAAAAAAAGAAGAAGAATAAAGTGCGCTCACTAGGCCAGCTTTTCCAATCTCTCTGGGCATTAATTTTGTCCTTTTTAATAAGGAGTTCCTATTAGCTACTGCATTTTCAAATGATAAAACATCACATTCAAAAGAGCTCATTTTAGCACTGATTTTTATCTCCTGAGTTCTCAATAGAAAACTTAGATTCAAAACACAGCAAACTGTACCACTCTATGAGACTGGTACCTTAACATCACTTCCTATATTGGTTTCTTCCTTTTTTTTCTCTTAAATTCAAATCTCTCCTCCATTTCAATACATGCATTATTCTGAAAGTCAGATTTATATTCATAACTTCCCTCTCATAGCCTTGACTCCCAATATGGTTAAATGATTAGCCTTGACTCCCTCCTTAAACCACCATCTTCAATCTTATGTTATCATTCTGCCAAAACTCAGAAATTTAAAAACACTTTGATCCAAACCAAGTGGACTTTCTGACTTTGCTCCCAATTCCAGATCTCTTCTTTGCATTTGATTACACTTTACCAAGTCTTAAAATGTGCTAATTTCTCTCAAATAGACCACCCTTCCCTTGAGTCATTTCTTGATCCTTTCTTGCATCATCTCCTCAGCTTTTCTACATTTCCATGTTTCAGTCACCATTATGGTCCAAGCTCTCATTACTCTGTGCCTAGATTAAGGCAACACCCTCCTCCATGATATCCCTGCCATTTGCCCCTCCCACCAGTTGTGTGCTGGAGTCAGTTTGTAAGTTTATGAGAGTGGTTTGTTAAGTTTTCAGGAATTGTGCCAGCTGGTTTTTAACAAAGTATTAAAAATTAACATAAACTTACACCGAAATAAATTACATTTAAAATAAAGGTAATAAATATGCATATCTCACCACTTCCCACTTTGTTACATTCTACTATTTTCTGTGGTCTTGAGTTTATCTATAACTATTATATCTGTAAGCATGGAAACAGATATATAATGAAAGACTACTGTATACCTCTCCCCAATTTTTCATTAAATGATGTCTGAAATTGACCATGGTGGGAGAAACTGGTAAATCCTACAAATCAGGACATGGATTTTTAGAGGGAATGTTTTTGAACATTTGCCAGCTATCACCGTCATTGCACCGTGACACATCAGCCTCCTCTGCTTCATCTTTTCCTTGGCGAGGAGCTCATGACTGGATATGGGTGCTGTATTAGTTAAGGTTCTCTGGAGAAACAGAACCAATGGGATCTATAGATAGATAGGTTGGATGGATGGATGGATGGATGGATGGATGGATAGATAGATAGATAAAATAGATAAGATAGATAGATAAGATATATCCATACATAGGATATCTATATAGAGATATAGAGATAGATAAAATAGATTAGATAGATAAGATATATAGAGGGATATAGATATACAGATGTAGCTATAAATATGGCTATATAGCGATATAAATACATGTAATAGGAGATTTATTATAGGAATTGGCTTACACAATAATGAGTCTGAGAAGTCCCAGGATCTGAAGTCTGCAAGCTAGAGAACCAGGAAAGCTGGTAATGTCATTCATTCCATGTCCAAATGTCCAAGAGCCAGGGAAGCCCCAGTATAAGTCCCAATCCAAGTCCAAAGGCCTGAGAACCAAGAGTGCTGTGGTCCAAAGGCAGGAGAAGATGGATGTTCCAACTCAAGCAGAGGGCAAATTCATCCTTCTTCTACTTTTTTGTTCAATTGGAGCCATCAGTGGATTGGATGATTGCCTATCTGCACTAGGGAGGGCAACCTTCTGTACCTTCAGTCTACTGATTCAAATGCTAATGTCTTCTGGAAACACCCTCACAGACACACCCAGAAATAATGTTTTACCAGCTATCTGGGCATCCCTTAGTGGAGGCAAGTTGACACATAAAATTAACCCTCACAGGTGCATTTGGCCAGTCACTTACTGAAGAGCTGCAGGTCCAATACCAGTAGAGAGGTATGTCTGGCCTGTAACTATAGTTTCAGGTAAGACAGAGACACAGAGACAAGGGACAAGATGGAACAGAACATGGTATAAGGTTGTTAAGTATGAGAAAGATAGGTTATAAGTTGTGACTATAAGTTAAATTAGAAGACTTTGTGGCTGTATTTTGAAGTATAATCAGCAATTACGAATTGGAAAATTCCCATTCAATATGTGTGCTTCAATCTCTTTGAGGTTTACTGTATAATTTCTCTGTCTCACATGCAAGATGGTTAGGACTTTCATCCTTCGTCCTTTCTTACTTAGTATTTGTGAATCATAGGTTTTGGTTGAAAGCATTTTTAGCAGAACTTTTTAGGAAAATGCTTTATATTGTATTATAATACCAGTTATCATCCAAAATAATTTCAATAGTCTGAATTGTCATTATATTTTATATATTATGTTACACTAAATTTTCCTAAATAAAATTGCTTTCCTAAAAACTATAAAGATCAAATTCATTATTATTTTATAACTACTCTGATAAATCACTATATCAAAAAAGGCAACAGTTAATTTAAATGTCTCATTAAAAATGTTTCATACATATTATTATTGTTAGCTACTATGTATACCTTTCTCCATTTTACTTTCTAAAATCTAATAAGAGTAAGTTATAATATTAATATTTCATAGCTCTGAATTCCATATCAATGTTTTCCAAATTTCAAGACTTGTCCTCTAAAATCAATTTTCCTTCTTCTAGTTGACTACATATAGAGAAAGAATTTTCTATAAATAAAGACAATGCAAAAGTGAAAAACGTTTGTAATTAAACAGTTGGAGCTAATGGAACAAGGAAAACTTTTTTTATTGTTGTACCTCTCTGACTTATTCAAATTTGTTACAATGAACACTCACAAAAAATGGAATTGAGAGGTGATTGTTAAAAACAATAACTTTATTATATAAATAATTATTTTTATAGTGTATTCGTAAAGGATTAACATCAAACTGATGGCCTGGTAGCAACCAGAAAACAAAACAAATTAGTAACATATTTCTTTCTGCGTTTCTTTCAAAATCTCAGCACCATGTCCTATTTGTTGGAAGAATAAGTCAAAATTTTGTCTCCATTTATATGCACTTAAATCTTTTTTGTCTTCCACATTTTCTTTAATGAGAACTTAATGTTAGTAAGGGTCACTTTCCACTGAAGTTTGTTTGCATTTGTGGCTAAAATCCTCCCAAGTTCTCTGGACCCAGTCATCTTGCATCTTAAAAATTAAGTAGAGAAACAAGCAACAGGGTGGAAGTAACTAAATCAGCATCTACATATCTGTAATCCTAAACAAAGACACAAAACATGTGGCCTTCTGATGATGGTTCAGTAGCAGCAAATACAAAGGACAGCATAGGCAAGTGGGGTGAAAACAGTGATGTAACTAAAGTCAGCAAACCTAGGTGTGAAACGTACACGGACAACTGGCAGCTTTATCACTCAAAGGAGTGACTCAACCACTCTGCTCCTTGTTTTAAAAATGCCATGAAAGGATGCTATGTAAATTAATTCATAACATACAAAAGAAACCCCATCTTAATAATAATTGTTAATTCACACAAACTCTACAAATCTCTTATCTCATCTCACAGAAGTTCTCCACAAGTGCCACCCTAACTGAAACAAGCCTTCACCTTTACTTCAAGCATTTCACTAACAAATATTTTAACAGCCTCACTAGTCTATATTAGGTTAGGAAACAGAAAATATTGGTCAGACCTTTAAGATAGAGATCACTTCCTCCTAATGAAGGTAGTGAGAAGTAGTGGAAAGAGTACTGGCCTAAATATTCTGAAGATGATAAACCTAGCTGATGATGACAATACTTTATTAACTGATTGCATACTTTTTCCATTTCACCAAATAATTTTCTGCATCCACTAGGGTGCCGGGGGTACAATAATGAGAAAGAAAAAATATTCCTGGTTTTCTCCCAACTCAGAGTCAAATGAGAATAACAGACAACTAAACAAGTAACTATAGTTACATGTGATATCATAGAAGAAACAGGAGCTCTAGTGGGAATGCATACAGGGACGCTCAAGAAGATCTAGAATCTGGGGTGCCAGGAAGATTTCCTTCCATCCTCCCCCTAGCTCACCATGTTCAGCTCCACAGGCCTTTTTTTCTTATTCCTTGATCACTCAGGGCCCTTCCTTTATTGAAATGTTCTTATTCCAATTCTTCAAGTAACTGGTTCCCAATCAGCACTCAAATCTCACTTAATGTCCACTCTTCAGAGTGAACATTCTGAGTCCATATCTTAAGCAATCACTAACACATCACGCTGTTTTATTCTCATCATTACATGTATACGTGATTAAAATGATCTTCACTGAGGACTGGTTTAACCAGATGGTGTCTATTTCTGGTACTACGATAGGAGCTCTAGGAAGGCAGCAGTCCCTGTTTAATTTAATCACTGTTGAATGATCAGCACTGAAAACACTGTGGGTGATAAATAATTATTTGTTGAATAAATGAATGAATCTGCCTTGATTATCTCACACAATGTTTAGAGAGTCAAACAAATAATAATTAACCACAGTAGCAAAAGCCCTGACATGTTTATATACTATTTTTCAGACTAAAAAAAATTTTACATATATCATCTCATTTGAATCTCCTGTCCTATTCTGTGAAGGAAGGCTGGCAAGACTGAGGAAACAAAAGCTTGTGGAGGTCAAGTGACTTCTTTAAGTTCTCAAAGATAGTAGTAAAAAAAAGGCAAAGCTGAAATGAAACTATAGATCTTCAGTGGACAATCTGACGCTTTCACTGTACCACATGGAAAGGTGAACACTGTGTATACAAAGATGGTAGTTCTGCACAGCCAGAATCCTAAATGAACAATAAAATTCTTAGCTTAACTGGCAAACATCCTTAGATATTCATGACAAATCCATGCATTTGCTTCCCTTCCCCCACACAATATGTTATTACGTTCTGACAACAGTAGCATGTTTTTTACCATAGAAATGTTCCTTACACTGAATGAAGAGAATAAGTAATTATTCATTAGCTATTAGACTGCACAATTATGTAGCTGCTCGTTGTATGTCAGATGCCTAGATGAGACTTGGCAGAGAAACGTGGAATTGAATACAGAACTGAAAGTGCAGTATTCGTCAAATAATGTGTGAATATAAGTAAATGGCTCAGCAGCAAGGTGAACTAATAAAAGAACACTGCAAATTATTCTATGAAGAGAGGGTCAGGTCTTCTTCTCAACAGGTCTCAATGACAAGTAGCATTAGGGATAAATTCATTAACACTCACTCCAAAATTTCCCTTGGAATACTCAAAGTTGATGCCATTTGGAAATCTAAAAATGTAATGTACTTTAACTTTCTAAAAAGTAACACAAACTTATGACTACTGAGCTTTTTTCCTAAGTATATATCTTCCTACAGTGAAGAGTAAGAACTGGGGAAGGGGACTGAGGACGGAGGCTGCCAAGTCCATCTTTTAATCCATTTTTCACTCAGGACAGGAATAAAACCTTAGAGAATTTGGATTCTTTTAGACAAAAAAAAAAAAAAAAAAAAGAAAACCCTATCTTACTGTGCTAGACTAGCATTACTAGGGAAAGTACTTTCTCTGAACCACTGAAAGAAAACATTCCTTCGGGAATCATTGAAAAGCCAGAGGATCAGTGTGATTCCAGCAGAAACATGTGCAAAAATAAGTAAAATAAATAAAAGTGCTTTAAACGTACACATTTAGATCCAAGTTTGGAAATGTGCTATTTCTTAATATTGTTCAAGACCAATATATAGCATTCTTATTATATTTTATGAATGTTTCAGTAATTAGCCTTTATTGGTCATATTAAATATAAAAATTTAACACAATGTTTATCTAATTCCATTGGTAATGATCAAAATGTAAAAAAGAGGCAATTACTCAATAACCATCCAGAAACTTTGTTTCTACATGAAATATTAATAATAAAGTTTATCAACAAAAAATTATGTCAGGCTTAAATCAAAAGTATACAGCAATGCACAAAATATTTTTCTGATGTCACTATTTTTTCAAAATTATTTAATAGTGTATCTTTAATAGAGTTCAACAAACCTTTATAGAAAACAGACAACATGTCTGCTATTGTTCTTAAGATACAAAGATGAAAAAGATGCTGAAGCTGTCCCCAAACACAAAATTTAAGCCCACCTGTCATCATACATAAAATTGCCCCCTCCAAAATATGATCCTGATGAAAAAGTTTTACCTGATGAATTTAAACAAATAGAGAAAGTTCATTTTAAAGCAAATGGAATCTTAAAATTCTAAAATTTTCTTGGGAGATTTATTTTCTGGCTAAGGTTGCTCCACATAATTATCTTCAACAGTAAATATAATTTTCCTCAACACGCTGATCTTTCTAAAGCTATGTAGGTAACAACACAAAGTAAACCAGTGTTTATATGTCTATAAACACTTCATGTATTTTCTCAGATACTGTAGAGTGTTACCTCTGTTTCATATTCCTTCAGGATGTAAAATAAATATTCTTATTAAAATATATGGCTTTTCCAATACAAGCCTACCTCAAGAAACAAGAAGAAACTCAAATAAACAACCTAACCTTACAACTAAAGGAGCTAGAGAAAGAAGAAGAGTCTATTATATAAACAAGACAAAAAGACAACCCTCAGAATGGAAGAAAATATTTGCAAACAAATCAGCAGACAAAGGATTAATCTCCAAAATTTATAAGCAGCTCTTGCAACTCAATATTAGAAAAACAAACACCCCAATCCAAAAATGGGCAAAAGAGCTAAATAGACATTTCTCCAAAGAGGATATACAGATTGCCAACAAACACATGAAAGGATGCTCAACATCACTAATCATTAGATAAATGCAGATCAAAACTATAATGAGGTATCACCTCACACCAGTCAGAATGGCCATCATCAAAAAATCTAAAAACAGTAAATACTGGACACGATGTAGAAAAAATGGAACCCTCTTGCACTGTTGGTGGGAATGTAAATTGATACAGCCACTATGGAGAACAGTATGGAGGGTCCTTAAAAAACTAAAAATAGAATTACCATATGACCCAGCAATCCCACTACTGGGCGTATACCCATAGAAAACCATAATTCAAACAGACACACACACCCCAATATTCATTGCAGCACTATTTACAATAGCCAGGTCATGGAAGCAACCTAAATTCCCATGGACAGATGAATGGATAAAGAAGATGTGGTACATATATACAATGGAATATTACTCAGCCATAAAAAGGAACGAAATTGGGTCATTTGTAGAGACGTGGATGGATCTAGAGACTGTCATACAGAGTGAAGTAAGTCAAAAGAGAAAAACAAATATCGTATACTAACGCATATATGTGAAGCCTAGAAAAATAGTACAGATGAACTGGTTTGCAGGGCAGAAATAGAGACACAGATGTAGAGAACAAATGTAGGGACACCAATGGGGGAACATGGCGGGGTGGGGGTTGTGTGATGAATTGGGAGATTGGGATCGACATATATACACTAATACATATAAAATGGATAACTAAAAAGACCCTGCTATATAAAAAAATAAATAAAATTAAATTAAAAATAAGAGAGAACAAGAAATCCAAAATTCTATACACTGAGAAAGATACAAATGATCACTCTCTGAATGCATATAATTACCACGATTGAGACTGAATTTTGAGTTCACTTCCTTGTTTATTTGCTTATGCTTAAAGTACGGTATGTGTTATGCGATGCTCATTATCTTTAATAAATGTTCTACTGGTATTAACTTCTAAAATAAATTTGTCTTATAAATCCTTACACAAGTGACAGACATTTAACACCTAATATACCACATCTCCTGACAAGTTTTATAGCTTATTCAGGTATATTCTTCATAGTGTTGTTTTACGTATCAATTCTCAATGAGAAGTGAATATACAATGTTAAACATAATTCAGTGAAGATTTTACTTCAAGAAGATAAGCTAATTAAGTTTTGGTTTAGACATTTCAGGTTTTATTAGCTTGGTAGGGACATATAGCATATAGACTTCCTGTATTAGATATGGAAACTAGCAGATCTTGGGACACAAATAATCTACATTCATGATTTGTCTGGCCAACATTTAAAATTGAAAGAATTCACACATCAGTAGTGATTCACAAGTGCTCTTGAAACAGAAGATTCTCCCCCACTGGGCTTGCACTCCTGTATATCCACCATCAGCTGGAGCTGAGTAAGGACTGCACCCTTTAGATACCACTTGAAGCTGTTCCTTTGTCTGTCACCTGACCCCCCTCACTCATTTTAATTACCTGCTCGGGCCTTTTAGACTAAAGTCATAGAAAGAAAGAGTGTGAACTGAACAGCTATCCTGTGCTCAAGATGCATTTCAAGATTCAGTTGTAGTCCAAAACACACCAGTTTTATACACTTACTTCTCCAGCATTTTTGTTGGAGGCAAAGAAATATTCTTAAATTCACAGAATTTTCTTAAACTACTATAAGGCATATTTTTCACCATCTCTGACTATGTGGTATACACACATATGTACAAATCAAAACATGCTGCTAAAATAAAATGGTAATTGCTCGTGATCAGGCAGAGAAAAAAAAATTATTTCACAAGGCTCCAATTCAAGATCTTTCCTTGAGTGCAATTCAGAAAAGTCCAATCTATTCGTTTTTTAAAAAGCGATGAATGAAAATATTCTGCTGATGGGATGTCAAAAATGGAATTTTCACACTTCTCAAAACTTAATGCCTTTAGCATAAATTTTTCTGTTGTGTTGAATTGCACAAATATGTTTCTTTCCACTCTTGCTTGCTAATTTCTTAGAAGTTATTTCTGTGAGATTCAATTCCAATTTGATTGTTACAAAGCAAAATTTTAGAGACTGTCACAAGAACTTTTAAAGTGCTTATAACAATTTGGCTGTTTTTAAATTTCAACTGCATTTTGATAGAGTTGAAATCTCTCCTGGCTTCTTTAGGGGGGCAGGAATTCTAAGAGGGAACTGTGTCACGTTTCCCCTTCCTTCTCAGAGTGTTCATATTTTTTTGTTTAAAGGGTTCACACAGAATACTCTGATAAAAAAAACTTGTGATTAGCTGAGAAAATGTCTTAAAAGAATAGATTTCAGGAAAGTTTTCAATCCTCCAGCAAATGTCAAAACTGAAAACTTGGCAGATGTCTAATTATTATTGCAGTTTTTCAAATAGACTTCTTATGACTCACCAAGACTATGAAATCAGTTCCATTTAAAGACCTCTCCTATATTATTATGTCAGAATATCCTGATTTATATGTTATCTTCCGAGACTCATTGTGCTCAATCTGCCTTTGCTGCAAACATGACAATATATATTGTTCTCATAACTTGCGCCTGCTCTCCCTCTTCCATCCCTTCTTCCACCCACTCATCAGAGCCTCTGAGGCAGTAAATATCAATTGTTCCCTTTAAGAGGTAGATACAATAACCATATTTCCAGGAACTCCCAGAACAGCTAATGTCACCACAGTCTACTTGTAATAAATGGATACTTAGCCTTTTGATACTATAAGGCTAAGTACAATGTATGATGGAGTCTTTATTCACAGATACCCAATTAAAATATCTAATGAAATTACCCAACTCCAATACTCAGTTCAGCAATTACCTAATACCCTTAGCATTGTTCTCTGAAAGAGGATATATGGTTTTTGAAATAAAACTTATGAATGCAATTTAAATCTGTTTAAAATGCACAGACTGTTAGGGTTACCAGTGGATTGTAAAACTGACCTTGAATTTTCCTTCAAATATGTTATAATCAGGTGGGAAAACTAAAGTGTTTTAAAGTGCTCTGCTCAAGGCAATTTAGAGGGAGACAGAACTGTGAATCCAGCTACATTTATAATACATACTGTATTATAAATATCAACAGAAGACTGTTAAATTTGTCTAAAGGAGGACTGAATCTGCATAGGATCACTACCACATAGGATCAGATTGTCTAATCAGTTGTGAACAATCAGACCTCTTACCCATAGAAAATAATATCGAAAGGCTCAGAAGCAGCAGCGAGAGGTTTAGGACGTTGAAAGCAGTTCCTCAGGTCCTTCTCTCTCGTATCATATGTGGGTATTTTGGCCCAGAATGGATGTGGTCTCTAAATGAGGTTCTTGTGTGCTTCACACAACTAGAGGTGTTTCAGTTAGGTTTCAATTATGATACATCTTCATCTTATACCCCAGAGAAGCGCATGGTTTACATGGCATTCTCGTAGGAGCCTTGTCTCTAGAACATGGGTTCGACTTTCCAAGAATTATAGGTAATTCTTTGCCAGAGATATCCTGCAAAAGGCATTTCTTCTTCCTAACAAATATCATTAGTCTGTTTACCCAGAGGGCCAGCTGACAAAACAATAAGACTCCTTTTGTTTTCCTCTGGGGAAAAGAGATGAATGGATAGCAGTCCAACTGTCTTAAAGTCCTTCTCTCAGGGATCCAGCCACATATTTCAGAGAAGCCAAACACCCAGAATGAAATGACTTCGGAAAATTCCCATCTCCACCTGGTGAGATTTAAACTTTAGAATCACAGGATCATATAAATGATGATGGTACATCATGTAAAGTTTCAAATGATTGCAGTCCAAATCCACATATCATATTGCAAATTATCAATAAATTCAAAATACAAATAGAATAAAGCTTATACATTTTCCCTATAATAATAAACGTTACCGTCCAAAGATGCAGTTGCTTTTATTAGTTTTGTACTGAACAAGTAAATGTAATTACAGACTGCCTGAGACTGTATAATATCCTGAATTTATAACAAAAAACCCAAATGAGTTTCCTGCCTTCATTTAGCTTATAATTTAAAATAGCATAATTATAAATTAAAAAATGTGAAGGGGAAAAAAATCTCTTATGAGGGAAGGCTTGGATGCTGTTGAAAACCCACGGCAACAATGCTTAACCCAGATTTAATAATTGAGACAAAGTTTCACTTATTAAAAATTCAAGGAAAAGTTTCTCTAAGGGATTTGTTAAAGAAGGCCAGATAAGGTTAGAGAAATGACTGTCCAAGTTCAAGAAAACAATGAATGAAAAGCCCTGTGTTCAAAGAAACACGATGCATTTGAGAAATTGAAAGCACTTCAGTTTGGCATAAGGCAAAGCTGGAGAACTGAGCAAGGGCTTGATCAGGAAGTTCTGTTAATACATTTGAAGTTCAGTGTAAGTACAATGGATTCCCACTGAAGAATGTTAATCAGAAGTATGGCATGATGCCTTTGGGAAATGTGCAATCCAGAAAACGGGATGGGACAACATTAAAGGAAAAAAAATGGGGATACTGTTGCAGGAATCCACGTGAGAGATGGTAGTAGCCCAAATCTGAGTTGCAGCTATGGGGAAAAACTGACTGGGTTGAAAGATTTGTAGGAGACTAAACGGCCAGAACACAGAGATTGAATGAACATAAGGGATGAAGAAGACGGAAGTCAAGAATAACACCAAAGCTTATGGTTGGGCAACTGAGTAAAGGATTTGCCACTGATCATTGACTGAGGTACAAAACACAGGAAGAAGAGAGAATTGCGGGGAAACTATGAGCTTACTTTGTTGTATGTTAAACTTGAAAAGTCAGACAGAATAACTTCATGAAGTATCCTACAGGAAGTTGGATGAGTAGATCTGATGCTAATGAGAAGTATCCGGTTAAAATTATTTACTTGGAAATCATTAGCATGGAGCTGGGAATTAGAGTCATGAAGTTGGATGCAACTTTTCAGGGGAATTTTCCCTCAAGAGAGACGAGAGGACTTCCCTGGTGGCGCAGTGGTTGAGAATCCGCCTGCCGATGCAGGGGACACGGGTTCGTGCCCCGGTCCGGGAAGATCCCACATGCCGCAGAGCGGCTGGGCCCGTGGGCCATGGCCGCTGAGCCTGCGCGTCCGGAGCCTGTGCTCCGCAGCGGGAGAGGCCACAACAGTGAGAGGCCCGCGTACCGCAGAAAAAAAAAGAGAGAGACGAGAACGGAACATAAAAATTGCAGTACCAAGTGGAAGAAAAACATGTAAGGAAACTGTCTAAGAGCAAAGAAATAAGAAACAAACTAGTATGGTGTCACAGAAGCCCAGAAAATACAAGGGCTTCTTCAAGAAGGGCAAACTCAGTAGTAGTACATGATGCCAAAGGCAACTGAGAAATACCCGTTGCAGCTTCTAAAACAAATGCGGTAACTTTGACAACAGATACAGTAATGGGAACACTGGGGGACAGAAATCAGATGGCATTAAAAGAGAAATGCATGAGAAGGTTAACAAGCCAAGAAGGCAAGTAGAATAAACCAAGAAAGAAACATTTTTTTTTAAAAAAAGTAAGTAGACAACTCTTTCAAGACAGTTGCCTGCAAAGAAAGAATTAGGGAGGTGACAGGAGGTATGCAGTAGGTCAAAGAATGTTATTTTATTTCGCTTATTTAGTATTATAATAAGAGAGACAGTCCTATTTACAGATTGATGCAAAGGAAAAAGGGAAGCAGAGGAAGGAAAAAAAAAAGAGAGGGAGGACTCCACAGAATATGGTTCCTAGGAAAATAAGTGGAAGGATTAGTCTTGGAAACGAGGAGTGAAAATCAGAGATGAGTGTGTTTGTCATTTAACGATAGGGAAGAGAAAATTGCTACTTTACATCATCATGTTCTCATTAAAATAGGATATACAGCCATTGCCAAAACTGAAGGGGGCTCAGGAGTTTGAAGAGAATGGAGAAGGTTTAAAATCATGTTTTGTGGAAATTAAGTACAAGACTGCTGACTTGAGAAACAAACAAACTTTTGGAGACATTATTTGAAGACATTGTAAAGTAACCCACTGATGGGATTAGCAGGTACAGGGATTTCTAATTCAAGAATGAGTCAGCCATGAAAAAGAACAAAATAATGCCATTTGCAGCAACATGGATGGACCTAGAGATTGTCATACTGAGTGAAGTAAGTTAGACTGAGAAAGACAAATATCATATGATATCGCTTATATGTGGAATCTAAAAATATGGTACAAATGAACTAAACAGAAATACAGAACAGAAATAGAGTCACAGATGTAGAAAACAAAATTATGGTTACCAAAAGGGAAGGGGGCAGGGATAACCTGGGAGATTGGGATTGACATATACATACTACTGTATATAAAACAGATAACTAATGAGGACCTTCTGTATAGCACAGGGAACTCTACTCAATACTCTATAATGACCTATATGGGAAAAGAATCTAAAAAAGAGTGGATATATGTATACGTATAACTGATTCACTTTGCTGTACAGCAGAAACTAACAGAACATTGTAAATCAACTATACTCTAATAAAAATTAAAAAAGAACAAAAGAATGAATCACTCCCTGTTGGGATATTCCTCCTTGAAACCACAAAAAGTTTCATCATCCTATTTTAAACCTTACCTTAGAACAGCCCATTTCAATCAATTATACAGCTCAGGAATGTGATAGTAAAAATAAATGGCAAGCTACAGTTTGCCAGAAATACTCCTTAGAATTCTCCTGCCTAGACAGGACAAGTGGCTTCCCATCATATTGAATAATTCTATCAGAAATGTAAATACTGTCTTCCTTCACAAATTCCTAATATTTCCTATGACCCTCTACACTCTCCTCTGTACTTCTTATCTCGGTTTTTCACTCCAAAAGCTTGGAAATATATAAACTCTTAAATACCAAATGGTATTTACTTTGTTAAGATTAGATACAGATTTTTGACTCCAAAATGCCTGAGTTCAGACCCAAGTTCTGCCATTGACTACTGGACGATTTAGGCAAGTTACCTCTTCGGAACCTCATGGTCTCGCTTGTCAAACGGGAAGCCTCATCTCATGGGATATTGCAGATTTAATACATTGGAGGGTCTTAAATCGACGCCTAATCCATAGTAAGCTCTCAATAAATGTAAATTATCATGACTTTGCTGTATCTGGGGAATAGGACAGGGGTTTGTGTTACAGGCTGGCTGTTCATCACTCTGTGCTCTTCTTCAAGGAAGATGTTTTGATTTGGGGCCCAGTTCGGTCTGGCAAAAGTTCCACATTGTAATAAGAAACTGCCTCACCAGTTTAACAGGTTAAGACTTTTCAAAAAGGCTGATAACCAAGAAAACCAAAGGTAAAAGTTCTGGAAAGTAGAGGAAGAAAAAATTAATTTTTTTATTCCCATCCCATTTTTAAAATTAAATCCACTGCTTATCTCTTTCTGGGACCACTGTATTTCGTCCAGAGACTGTTTTCATGGCTGGGTTAAATAGCAAGCAGATCTTACCAACTATAAAGGCTGGCAGACCTGGTAATGATTTACAGAAGGAGACTGTGGTGCCTACTTGTCTGAATAATTTTAAGGACTTGGCAGATAATTCTCAAGGACTTTTTAATTGTAGCCCTCAGAGAGCCAGAGGACAGGCTAATGACCTTTGAAGATTTCTTTCATTCTTGACCTGGTAACAGCAAATTTTTCGTTTACCCTAGTATGATATATTTTACATGTAATGTGAATATGATTCATTCTAATTGGACATAGCATTACTGCCAAGGACGGTCGTGGATAGAGCTCCTTCCTGTCTTCTATGTAAGGCAGTGGCCCTGCCTGTTGTTTAAATTAGCCTTTCAGGCAACCACTAACTCAAGTCTAGTGATGATTCAAGCCAGAAACAGTAATTTTATTTATATGATGTCTTGCATAGAATGGAGGGTAGGTTAGTAAAAGAAAAACAAATGTGGAATGGACAATGAATTAAATCAAAGCTGCTTTGTACTCGGGATATGTACGATAGAGTCTATCTACAGAGATTTATAATGACTCTGCCAATATTAATTATTCACCATGCAGCTTACCATTTTCAGGGAACCTGGGCTAATGCTAGGAAATGTAGTTCTCGGGGTAATATCTTCCAGCTGAATGATACGGAGCACAACAGCTTTAGCTGTCATGTCACTAGTTGAAAAAGGCATTTTCAAGGCAATATTTCAGTGGATAGAATAAGTTCAGACAGTTCAAAAGTTCATAATAAACATACTTCATAGCTCCGTTTGAAATGGTGAAGGAAGGCTTAGTGAGGGAAATACTTGCATCTGATTCCATTGGGAGGGCCCAGTATACATGGTGGATTAAATATAATTAGCCCCTGTCTACTTTAAGCTTTCTTCCCTTGCCTTATACCTATAAATGATTTCACTGACTGAAACTGCATTTTATATCAAATGGAAAATAGACTGACTTGTTGGTTGGGTTGGCAAAAACATGTTGCCATTTATTGACAGGAAACCAAAAGCCTGTTTTCGTGAATGAAGTCATACGTAATTCTGTTTGATGGGAAGAAGTCCGCTTGAAAGTAGTATTAAAAAAGACTCTGGGTTTTTGATGGATGTTAATAACAGCATGAGAAAAAGGCTCTTCCCAGTAATGTTTTATTGCTTTATTCTATCCTCAGGATCTAGCCTTTCAAAATGTGATGTATTCGCCTGAGCAGTGGAAAGGCCTTTCCCCAAAGAGAAATGCCATGACAGCCTTGTCTTTGTTCATTCAGTGAAGTGCTGTTTGGACTGACTGTGTGAACGTATCTTTAGATTTGGCATTTCTATAATGGAAATAATAATAATAATGCTTTGTTTTCCTAAAGCTCCTTTCTTTACAACTAACCATACTCAGGAGAGCTCTAAAATATAAATTAAATGATTTTCTTTTTAAATATCTAAGTGAATGACTGTCTTCAGTTAGGTTATTTTTGAAAACTTTTAAATCCTTGGCTTTTTACATTATCTTAGAATCACTCTTTATAGTCGGAGCAGCTGTATGAAAATGTAAATGAAATTCATATTACATTTCCTACAGTTGGACTCTCACTCACCTTAACTGTATTAAGTAACCATCAGGGAGATTCTATTCTTTGAGTCAGATTTGATTAAAACTGTACAGAGTCATTCTCAGGAAGGACTAAAGAACGATTTCCATGTAAAATACATCCTTGAGCTTAAAACAGACACTAAGCCTGATATTCTAGCATTATTATATGTTAGAAAGATGTGTTAGAAAATAAGATTTTCTTTAAAAGCCAGTGGTAGGAGTTAAGAAACAGGAGTTAAGGAGCTAAAAGGAATTTTTAAAGTTAATTAGAAATGTGTTCTTCATAATAAGACGGGAAAATAATTAAAAACATTTTGGGGAGGAGTTTTAACCACTTTTTAGTTTATTTCACAGAAAGAGGTAATCTTACAATCAGAACGACCTTTAAAAATACTCCAATTAATCACTAAGGTCTATAGTTAATTATAAAATTGGGGGACAATGGAAATTATCATATTGTCAAAAGTTTTTTTAGAATTAGAAAAGCTTTTGCTAAAGTCAACGTAGGAAAGGTGGATACGTGCTGAAATCTTTTTTTTTCCAATGTTTTAAGATCAGTTTGCTCATTTCATAAATGCTCAAATATGAAGAAAAAAGACCCACTTAATAATTAAATAGAAAATGTCAGTGTCAAGAGTTCTTGACACTGCGATTGTCCAGATTTTCATATTCTGTAAAATATAAACATTTTGAAAATTCATGTTTTTTATGCATATGCAGATGGGTAAAAAGTTATGCAGAATGAAATGAGGAAGCAGTCCATATTATAGGATTTGTGAAAATAACCACATGAGTTAAAATATTTGACTTTGAATAATTTGAAACCTCCTACACTGACACTCCAGGTCAAAGTTATGATCAGGTAAGTGTTTCTACATTACCATTGTATTTGACCCTAAATGCATTTTCCGTATTTTTCCTAAGCTAATACACTGGGACTTACCAAGGCATGAAGACATGATGAATATATGCAAGCAAGACTAATCACGGAAAGCCAACTGGCAAACATTTATCTCCAAGATGCTTCTTAATATGGCAAAGATTAAAAACATTTGTAATGCAGTTTAAACCCTGTCAGTCACAACCCAGAGGGGTAGACAGAGGAAGAGGGTTCATGGTCAGCAATCATAGGAAGATGCTGTAACTGTTCCCTTTTTACCCTCTTCTGACCTCATCCCACCCCTGACCTTTAGCTCCTACTTTATTCAATACACACAGCCCTGGCTACTCTTGTACATAGAGACATGGGTAATGTAAATTGTTCAAGCTGAAGATCCACAAAAGAACAGACTTGTGTCCACTCTCAGTGGGAATCAATGAGGTTAGCAAGTTATAGTGTTCATAGGTAAAAAGGTGTTCTTCCTCATATGTGCTGTGCTACAAGTCCACTGACAGTAGGATATAGACATTAAATACTGGGTAAATATTTTTTGAGACAACTAATCAAGACAAAAAGTGCTTAGCAAATGTTAGTTTATGTTATCTTTAAAGCTCAATAGCAAGAGAAAGAAATAAAAATGTTTGTGTACTGCTCCCAAATAACGGCACAGTCTTTTTAGTTTACTAACTCAGGGTATTTGCTACAGCAAAAGAGGTGAATTAATGGGATTAACTAACAATCACTTTAATAATTTATATTTATTGAGTACTTGAAACTCCTTTAGGCTTTTTCATACATATTTTCCTCTTGCATATTATAGATTATTAACAAATAAGTGTGTACATTAACTAGATGCATAACACTGTGTTAAATAAAATAGAGAATATATGGAAGTATATCATACAATCTACACCTTCAAGGAGTTTGCGTCTTCTTAGAGAGACAACAAAATACATCCATGGGGAAAGTTAAATGGTAATCGTATGTTAATAATGATGAGTATAAACCTTATTTCTTATTTGGACTGTACACAAACTTAAGATGCTAATACTATGCAGATGCTAAGGGAGATATTAATATCATACCTATGGGAGATTTAACATGTGGAAAGTGCTCGGACTTATATGATTTTTTCCAAAAAATTGCCCCAAACTTATTGTAGGAATTTGCAGGTAATTCCATTTTCTGAGAAGGGATATATATTTTTTCTGTTGCTCACTATCAATGTTCAAGGATAATAATGCTATAATATACTACCTGTATGCATATTTATATTTGAAAAAAGCCATTCAAAGTATTTCTATTAATATAGCAATGCTTATCTCTAGGACTTCCCATCAAAAAAATTACTGATTTCTTTATCGATTTTCAAGTTAATTCATTTACAGGATTTTTTCTTATCCCCTTATCTACCAACTAAATAAATCAAAGTTCTTCATTTTTTAAATTCTTCATTTTTTAAAACTGAAGCTACTTCCTCGTCTTCAGCCTTATAGAGTACTGTAGCTGATTTACTGGTTCCCAGATCCAACACACAGCCTCTGTTTTCTCGAACTACTTTTTCTCCAACTGATGTTTACAGAGAGCCTTTCCTGGAATCACATTTTTAACAATCCTGCTCAAATTCTGAACACCAAATTGCCTTTCCTTGAAAAACGTCTGAGGGCTGTACATGTAAGATAAGATAGTGGAAGATGACATAGTCTATGCAATTTGTCTACAGAAATCTTCACCAAATGATCAATGACCACCTCTAACAGAAATATGGTTTCAATTCTCCCTTTGACAGATGGTCTAGTCTGCATTCCCGAGAGATATGTTTTCCGTGTCAAGCTTTTTTTTTTTAATGTATGTGCTGGTGTTTGGGGCCAATTTAACAACTATATTACCCTGTTGGTGCTATTCTGAAGTACCACATCTGCTTTCACACTGAGTTTGTGTTTTTCCTGTAAAGTGAGATATATATATATATAGTCCTATACTAGAAAGTATTTTCAACTCAGATTTCAATGTGGTCATTTCAAATCTAGAAGGAAAACATTCAAAAATTCAATGTGCTTTTCTTTCTTTTTTACCACTAAGAGCTCTGACGCATCAACAGTTACAAAGATAATTTAGTGTTAAGTTGGTTAATTGTTTCAAGAGAATATAATGCCCCTATCTTTAACTTTGACATAATTCAATCAAAAAGGATTTGGGGTCATCCATTATGTTGTCAAAAATCACTTCCCTCCTACTGCCTCTCAGACCACAGCACTCAAGTGCTCAACCTGACAATCAAATTAGCTAAATTAAGAATCAGGTCCTGCCTTAAGCGGATTCCAGACATGCTACTGTGCTAGGACAGAGGGTACCAGTTACGAAAAATCTTCAAGCGACTGTTGCTGCCTTTCTAGCTACTTATCTTGCCTTCTATTTCAGTGACTATATATCACCTTCTTATCTGCCTGGAATTTTGATTTCTCTCTCAGTTCCCAGCTGTCTAGACATAGAATCCTCTCCTTGTTCTGTTTCTTGGTAATTACTTTTCTCTTACCTGGGAAAAGTTCAAACCTGGAATTGGATTTTTAGAAATCAAACTTAGGGATGTGGTTTTCACTATGCTCAATCATTATGAGATACAATGCAATTTCACTTAGGGAAGATATCTAAGTTAAGGGAGCAACATGGTAGTTTGTTAATAAGTTGCTTTGCTTCAATGGGTCTATGCATTTTTATTTAAACAGTGGATGACGAAGGGAATGGATGTGAAAAAATGTAAAAGCAGTTGAAATAAATACAGTTGGTACTGATATAAAAAGAAAGACGATTATTTTTCAGAAAAACCTTGATGTAACCAAATGCTATTTGTTCAATGATATTTAAATCCTCCATAATATATATGTTTAAACTATGATTTGAGCCTACAATTTTCAAGTTAACATCTTTTTCTGCCTAAAGCATTTAAAAATTATAAATCTATCTATTGAGATGAAGAGCTTGATAAGCCTGATTTTTGCCTGTCCATGTGGCTTTGGGCAAGGAAGTGATCTAAGCCTATGTATACATATGTCTATGTATACCTTGATTTAGCTTAAATATCAAAATTAAAATTAAACAAGTTTATTCAGATACCTACCTGATCTTTCAAGCCAGCTTAAACTTCCCTAGGATCAGTTACTTGACCTCAATGGTTCCTAGTCTCATGGTGAGAAAGATATTAGTTACTACACTGTAACAGTGGTTTCTCAAGTCTGACTGTACATAAAAATCACCTGGTGGAGAGTTTTTTTAAATATATTAAATGGTCAGTATCCACACCAAATGAGCAAAATCAGAATTTCTGTGGGGAAAATCTAGATAGCAATACTTTTAAAGGCTCCTTAAGCTTGAGAAATGCTGCCCTATTCAATATACAGCTCTTGCAGCAAATATGACCTGCCCTCCAGGGTGTTACCATCTCCCTGAAAAGATAATAGTTAAAAAAATGTCAGCGACCACTGGGAGCTAATTGTGATATAGCATGCACTCTGGAGTCAAATAAATATGCATTTAATTTTGGGCTCTGCTGTGTGACCAAGAGCAAGTAGGTAAACATCTCAGAGTCAATTGTTTCATCTGCAAAATGTTGACACCACAATACCTCAAAAAGTTGTTGCGAGAATTAAATGTCAGAAGGTATTAACCAGCAAATTAGAGACCATGTAATGTCTATATTGTGATTTAACAAATAGTTGTGGTAAAAGATTCCAGCGAAGACTGTTAGGTGAATGCGGAGCTTAACATGGATCAGGAAATATGTGGAGAAATGTTATACAAATTTAACTGTAGCTGTGCCTACACAGAATTATGAATCAATAAGGTTAACTACAGTGACCAATTAAGTTAAAGCACCTGCTAGATTATTCTTTTAACAGAATTTACCCTCCTGATTCGGGGTTTTATATATTGACTATGAAGTATCCTTTTCTATGATTTTAATTGAGATATTTAAACCTCATTCTAGTACAAGGATAGAATTTCAGCCAAATGGTACTGAAAGAGTGATATAAATCCTTCTTTTTATATCAACCCACCCTAAGGATTAGGGAGTTACCTAGAACATGGGACTTTCAGTGCTAAAACCACAATTATCTCAAGCCAACTGGGGCTGGTATTCTAGATGCCTATAATCACACGATTGCCTCCTTGCCTAATCCAGTTCTCTCTGTATAAGCTACCCATTATCCAGATCAGCTCTATCCAGATCCTAGCTGTGTATCCTATAGCTGAGCCACATTTGTTCCCTTCTGATTTCCTCAATTGGATTTTCTAGACTTTCCAATGATTCTTCCCATGATTCTTCCTTTTCTAAATTAAGTTGAATTCATTAATGTTACTTACAACTACGAATCTGATTAAAATAGCCAAATCAACAAGGAGAATTCTGAGATATTTTAGTTACTATGCATTTTCAAATCTTTTCCATGACTGCAAGTATGTTTTCTGAGGCAGTGATGTCAAATGGGATCATTGCACACAGTAGGTGCTAAAAAAAGCAGCTGTTCGATGACTAAATACATTTTCTCATTTGAGAAACTTGATACCCACTAGCTAGTGCACGAACAAGCCTGTGATAAATCTTATAATCACGGCAGAGGGAAAAATCAGGGACAGAGAAGCTGGAAACAGCTGGAGAAACTCACTATGTATTTAAAAATGAGGTTTTTAAAAAAACTAAGAACGAGAATTTGAAGATTTAGGAATGACCATGGAAAAACCATGAAAACAAAATGCCCCATAAGTTAAAAAGTTGTGTGTTTCCAGGTGTTGGAAAGATTGTGGGAATAAATAATAGCTGAGAAAATCAAAACAGCAAGTTTTTCAAGTTGTGGTTCTATGGTTAGTTAGAACACTCAATACATATGCCTTCCCACCTCCCCAGAGTATTATCTCCTCATAAATGTCCACTGAAATACAGTTATCCCCCATTCATTATTTTTTCCTTAGGAGAATCTTGCCTGGCTCTCCGCACTGATCTATCTTTTTCAGACATATCTATTCTCAGCCTACTTGTTTTTGTAATGTTATGGTCCAACATCTAATCAAGGTTTGTGTTTGTCAGGTCACTTTTATTTTTAAGCTCAACCTTTCAAAATAAGAATGTCGGGGCATTTCCATTTTTAACTTCTTTCAAGGCTCACAAACTATTGGGAATTTCTGGGTTCTTTTCTCCTTAGAGAGTTTCTTTTTAATTTACTCATACTGTTTTAATTAAAAATGCTCATTTAAAAAGAATATTGGACAGCATATCTCTCGGTCCTTAGCCAAATGAAATCAAGAAATCCATGTAATCATTCCTTTCCCCTTCAAAGATTTCCCCCTCGAAGATTACACTGAAAAATGGTGTAAACAGCAAATGTGGAGTCCAAAGACACTACTACTGCCATTAAAGAAGAATGTTAGATTTTAAGGGACAAGCCAGCTGAAGGTACACATATGGAAACTAAAAATATATCCTGTACTTTATTAATCCAATCCAATCACTACATCACCCTGATAAAGTATCATATTACCTTAGCTTTAAAATAATCTATATAGCCACTATTTTCCTTGTGCAATATTAATAGTTCTTTTCTTCCCTCCTTCTTTCTTTCTTTCCTTAATAATTCAGACAAAGAGCCGTTAGACAGTCCCAATCAAGGAAGGAGAAAAGCCTGGCAGGGGTTGAGGTCATGGAAACTTCCAAGTGGGATAGCAGCCCACTGGGACTGGGAAGTTGAACAAATAAATAAATAAATTGAGCTTTCTCACTGAAAGAGAAAAAAATTGTAAACATGAGAAAAGGGAAACATAGATAATAAATAGATATATATTTATCTATTAATAAGATATATATCTCCACTAGCTCTGGAGGGTGAGAGTGTCTGGGAACAGTGATACCCCAATAGCAATCAGCACACACTCACTAAAACCTACTAGGGCTCCTTGGATTAAAGAACTAATTCTAGAGCTAGGGCAAAAAAATCACAGAATAAGCCTGGAAAATGTTATGCCAGCAATTATGGAAATGCACAAAGAATGATGGAAACATGTCAGACAGACACAGCTTGTCCCCACTGGCATAATCTGGGACAATATTGTATCAAAAGACTTAGTGATAGTAACAAATCATATCCCACTGAATAATATAGGAATCCGTAAGTCCACACTGAAATAAACAGATAGATAGCAAAGTCTACCATATAGTAAACTGACAACAAATAAATGTAGAAGAAATAATGAAATTTGAAAATTACCATTTGTCACCCATAATCATCATAATTCAGGCAAGAAACATCAACAAAACTAGTGGGTGAAAGGTGAATGAAGAATAGGATATTTATGTAAAGTATCTCCCCACAAAATATATACTAATTATAAATGAGAAAAGAATAACTTTACAGGGGAAGACATCACCTTACTCAAGTGATCAAGGTTAAGGTTACCAGTGATGAGACAAAGCAACCCAAAGAGCCATCTGATGTCTTGCAGTGAAAAGGGCACAGAATCACTACTATTTCATTCATAACCTGACTCTAGTAAGAGGAAACACCAGACCTTGCCAAATTCTACAAAATACCTGCCCTGTAATCTTCAAATATCTTAAGGTCATGAAGATCAAGGAATGAATGAGGAACAGTTCCAGATAAGACAACTACATCCAACATGGGATCCTGGATTGGATCCTTTTACTGTAAAAGACCGTATTGTAACAGTGGGTGAAATTGTTTTTATGAAAAAGCATTTTATGGGAGTTTTCTATAGTGTTCTTATAACTCTTCTATAACTTGGAAATTATTTCAAAATACAAAGTCCAACTTCATAACGTTTTATGGACAAGGAAGCAATGGCAAAATGTCTGCCATATCAAAAAGCTAATTATCATCTGAGCAGCACTACAATTGCAACTTACCATTCCAGTCTTCTTTCCACTCTTTTGTCCTCAAGTAAAAAGGAATATCATCCCATAAGGTTAGGGGTTTTGTTGTCGACACTGCTGAATCCAAGTGCCTACAATTGTGGCAGGCTCCTATTTGGTGATGAAAAGCACTCTTTGGATTACTGTACTTTAGTTTGGAGTACTTTTGACTATAAGCAATGCTTTTTTTTTTTTTTTTTTTTTTGCGGTACGCGGGCCTCTCACTTCTGTGGCCTCTCCCGTTGCGGAGCACAGGCTCCGGACGCGCAGGCACAGAGGCCATGGCTCACGGGCCCAGCCCCTCTGCGGCATGTGGGATCTTCCCGGACCGGGGCACGAACCCTCGTCCCCTGCATCGGCAGGCGGACTCCCAACCACTGTGCCACCAGGGAAGCCCAACTATAAGCAATGCTTTTAATCTCCATTTCCAAACTGATATTTCTGATCATAATCAAACAATAAGGAAAAATGTTCACTGCTGCTCTCAGTCTATGCAACCTCTGAAAACTAAGAAGGAAAAAAGGAATTTTCCAGTGTTTTTCAGGATGCAGAAGTAGATCATGTAAACAGTAAAATAACCTATTGAGTTTTCTCTATCCTCACCCACACCTCTAAAGGTTGTTCCAGTCCATTCATGCACTCACTATAAATGTCACTCTTTGCCATTTACCATCTGCTGTGGCCTCCAAGAGTGAGTCTGGACAGGTTAGTTTTCTCATTCCTTCTAGGAGAATAATATTGAACAGTCACAGATACTTATAAATGCTTTATGCTAACTCATATAAGACCAAAACAAACTCATAAATTAGGCATGGAAAAGACCACATAACCATTAAAATTCAGTTGATAATATCATTTAATGTCATAGATCGTGCTGTATTCCTGACACTACATCACCAGTTTTGAATTTTAAAGTAGAAAGGTATGTTTATGAGTTTAATTGGTCACCTGTCAACTTGATTCTTTAATTTTGGGCAAGAGAAACCATCTATCCAAAATACAAATGCTGCCTAATGAAAATTTTTCGGATGAGTATTTACAGTTGATGTTGGTAATTTACTGCTTCATTCACTCATTTAACAAATATTTATTGTGTATCGGTCACTCTTTTAGTTAATGAAACTACTGCCAAGAAAAAGTACAAACAGAAATGGAATATGGTAAGACAGCTGCTGAAAAGCTGAGTAGGCTACTGTCACAGGTTCTTTTTGAGTAGTGTGCTTATAGCACTACTTTTATCAAATTATTGTAGAAACTTTATTGACACGATGCTTCCTAAGTCAATTTATTTCCTTTTAAGGGAATTCTATTTTAAGTCCCCAAACACATGAAATCCTTATTTGCCATGACACTCAGTTATATTTTAGACTTAATTATGGCATATGTATGGTATAATTTATGAATGTATCTTATCCATACTTTAAGTTTTAGCATCTTAACACAGGGCATAACACATTATTGATAATAAACATTTATTGAGTTAAAAAATGGAGTGAATAAATAAATGCTTGTGTCTCTTCTGGAGCTCTAATTTCTTAATTAAAATAGTATATTTAACCAAACTGAAAGGCCGTCATCATATAGCTATTTTTGTTAATGCTTGCAAATATAAATGAAGAATCACATTGCTGTATGCCCACTACTCTTATGACTTTTAAAAAAGTGTTTAAGGATACAGGAAACCTTAAAGTTTTGCTAATTTATTGGAATTGGAAGGGGATTTTGCATTGGATGGGATTTCTAATTTAAAAGGATCCCTTCCATGATTTATCTAACTTGCCTTTCCCTGGACGCCAAAAAGCACGCAAAACAATCAACTCAGAGGGAGCAGCATGTTCCGAGTAAAAGGACTCATAAAACCTTAACACAATTTAAATTAAAAGGAAAACAATAACAAATCATATTTTAAAGTCTAAAATAAAACGTTGCACAGAGTTTGGAGAAAAACATGATTTCATAAGTATTATTATGTATTTCACATGAGGAAATCAATTATCCATGCATACTCATCATAAGACAAGTAAAAGATTCTTTTATATCCTGATGACTCACTTCATTAAAAGGAAAACAGCTTCCAGAAGAAGTTATGCTTTTAAAAAATAAGAATAGTCTCTAAACAACAAGGTCCTACTGTATAACATAGAGAACTACATTCAATACTCTATGATTAACCATAATGGAAAAGAATATCAAAAATTAATGTACACATATGTATAACTGAATCACTTTGCTGTACAGCAGAAATTAACAAACATTGTAAATCAACTATACTTCAATAAAAAAAGAAAAAATAAGAATAGTCTCACTTTATGACTCCATCTGTTCTCAGACAGAGTAGAACCAATGAAGTAGATAACTCTTCAAAGAATACTAATCAGATTTGTATACAAAAAGAGTTGCACTCCAATTCCTGGCAGTTTGGTAACCAAACATGTTACCGGAGGTTCTACATTTCTTCAGAGTATTGGGGTGGGGGCAGGGGAAGGTGATGGGGAGAGTTTTTCTTACAGTGGGAATTAAGCAACTTCCAAGGTGAAAAGATAAGCTTGCACTTTATCTAACCCAATGTGTTTTTGTAAGTATCAACTCCCATAATGCCATCCTGTAAGAGCTCAATTTATGCAGATGCTATATTTTGATGATCAACGCACAGGATTTCTCTTTTCCTCCCTGATATTGTTACAAGTGGTGAAGTTAGAGTAGGAGAGGAGTCACTTTTCATGGTTTGTTGTATTTGAAATGCCAATATGGATGCCAATAAAAATTTTAGAAATCAAAGGCATGTTTCTCTTTTCTCTTTGTGATATCTAAGTGTTAAACCAAGTATTGCTGCAGCTTAACCTCCTGAGTCACTGAATACTGATTATATATATACTGCATTTAATTAAAAGGGTTTTTTTGGTTTTTTGTTTTACTCACAGGATGATAGAATAATAGAATCAGCCCAGCCCTCTGACTTGTCACAGGAGCTTAACTAAACCAACCAAGGCAAAGGGTTATCCATTTACTTCCTTCTCTCTGTTGGGCTTCTTCCTCTTTAATTTGTACTTTTACAGTCTTATTCTATTGTATTCTCTTTTCTTAAGCTTTATTGAGGTGTAACTGACAAATAAAATATTCTATTGTATTCTCACTACAAACATACCCCAAACAATTTCTAGAAGTAGGTGAGATGTAAAAAATAAAAATGAAAAATAAACTATCACTTTTAAACTATTTCTTGTGCAATGTATTTACTTGTTTCCAAAAGCACATTTATTAAGCTTCTATTTTGTGTCAGGTACATTCCTGCATTTCTGCTTCCTCTCTCAAAAAATAGGAAATTTTATAAAAATTTTTATCTGAATATAAATTTTAATCAGAAAATTACATTAATATATAATCATGATTTTCACTACCACAAAGGAGAGTTACACATTATCACAAGATAGTTTAGTAGCATACTGATAATGTTTAAACTGGTATCATTTGATTAAAGAATCAAGTGACACCAACATTTCCCTTATCAGAATATTTCAGAATACTGTTCATTCAATCCATGGCCAGATTAGGTAGATTCTCTATATTCTCCGTATGTACTTTTTAAATCCAATTTCTCATTTACTTAAATTCAGGTTCTTCCCTAGATCAACACAATAGCTAACCTAAATGGTTTCTGACTGTATCTCAAACCATTTCTACTAGAGTTACTATCACTAAAAAGTGTTACTTCTATAAAGTGCAAATTTGACCATAACATAGAAGAAAGAAATGGCCATGAGCTGACAATTTTTGAAGTTGAGTAATATGGAAATGGAAGTTCATTATAATATAATTAGGATTTGTATATATGAAACTTTTCATAAAAATAATTGCAAAACCACCTTACATGATAACTGTCGGATGAGACAATTCCATCTCACAGTTTTTTCAGATACCTATTGATATTAAAAGCTTTGCCTAGCATCAAACAGAATCATGTATTTTATACCCTAGTTTAGATTTCTAATGGCATCCTGATTATTCATATTAATAAATCAAATTTCAACTTTTCCCTAGAGAAAAATTCATCACGAAGGGAAAATAGGAATAAGGAAGAACAAGCAAAATAAGAAACCAAAACAGAGTTTCTATTTCTATCGCAGCCCATGTGAATCTGGAAATGAATTATTTAACCTTTGAGAACAGTCCCCATGTGCATCAAATTATAGTTATTATTTATTCTAAACACCACTGAAAATGCTTCCTACAGTGGTGTCATTATGTAAGTACAAGTTGTAGTTAAATAAAAGTGGAACACAATTTTGTAAAACAAACTGAGCCAAACCTTGCAAATTGGCACATGTTCAGAAGATGACTAAAAAGTATTAGGAAGAACAAGTAAAAATTTTGATAATTTTGCTCAGATAGAACCAGTCATCTACCTCCAAGAACATAAATATTGCTCTCAGTCTTGACAAACCTTCCATGATCCTTCATTAGGCTGGTTTTGATGACCTTAGAACTGATAAATGACCTTGTGAGATTACTGAAGACAGTCAATTAAAAACAATGGACCTGGGATTCCCCAGTGGTGCAGTGGTTAAGAATCTGCTTGCTAATGCAGGGGACAGCGGTTTGAGCCCTGGTTTGGGAAGATCCCACATGCCGCAGAGCAACTAAGCCCATACACCACAACTACTGAGCCCGTGTGCCACAACTACTGAAGACCGCACACCTACAGCCCATGCTCTGCAACAAAAGAAGCCACCGCAACGAGAAGCCTGCGCATTGCAATGAAGAGTAGCCCCCACTCACCACAACTAGAGAAAGCCTGCCTGCAGCAATGAAGACCCAACACAGCCAAAAATAAATTAATTAATTAATCAAAAATTAAAAACAAACAATGGACCTTCATTTTTGCCCTGCCTTGCCTCCAATCCCCCTTCAAGTAATAAAAGCATCTCAAATTTCCTTTAAGAAGCAATCCCTCCCCAACTTTTAGTCTATGAAATTCAGGTTGAACCAATACTACCCCCTTCTTGATGTAAGTTTGACGAATAAGTGAATTCCATCCCACTGGTTCTAGCAATCAGTTCAGGGACATTTTTCCCAGGTCATCCTAAGACTTGTGTAGCACCTACTGGGAAAGAGAATGTTTCTTTCCACCAAGGTTAACAAGCTCTAAGGGTATGAGTCTGAAGCTACCAGAAGCCACCATGGGAAAGGCTTGGGAGGTGGGAGAGTTGGGAAAGGGCCACCCTAAGAATAAATCCAACTCAGAGGGAAGCAAAGAGAAGAATGTAAGTGTTATATAACCTCTTTGAAGAGCCTGAACTCAGCTGTGCTAGACAACACTCCCCTGGACACACCTACTACACAAGCCAAAAAGCTTGTGAGTGTTTTTGGTTTCTGTGCCTTGTTGACAGAATCCTAACCAATAAACTGCTCTATGGCTTACTATGTCTCTGGTTTTTTATCTGCAAAACTGATATAATAGTTCTACTGAAAGGAGTAAATGAATTAATATATTTAAGGCTTTAGTCCACTGCTTGCATATAAGAAGTGCTTATTAGTATTACATGCAATTATGATAGTTATTTTTTAAATATTTAAATCTTATACACCAAAATAGACAAATGATGGCTTTACCTGTGACACCATCAGCACTAGTGAGTACTAAATATTCATGCAGTAGAATCACTTCATATTTTGAACACACAGAGATGCATTCCCACAACTTCACCAAATGTAAAACACAGTAATTGACTCCAGTAGAATTGCTATTTATTGAGATTAAATAACTGCATTTCTCAGAAATTAAAGAAATAGTTTCTAATGACTCTGGAAGTTAATTTTAATTTTATGAGTGGATCTTGTCTGCTCTTTGCTGGACTTACTACTATTGCCTTCAAGTCCACTCACTCTTCTAATACGCCCATTTCCATCAATTACTTGCCAACACTAGGACCTCTGGTCCAGTGACTTACACACCTGTCACTATCTACCAGTTCCCTCATTTCCTCACTTCCTTCCTTAACCAGTGAAATTCCTAAGGTCCCTTCTGTAAAAACTCAAGTCCCTCATCCTTTTCTCCTGTTGTAACACTCACCTGGCAAAACCTCAAACCTGGTTAAATATAGGGTTGGCCAAAAAGTTCACTCAGGTTTTTCTGTAACATATTAAGGAAAAAACCCAAACGAACTTTTTGGCCAACCCCATATAATTCTTCACCTATTTTATCTGTATGCATGAATAAGTAGCTGAACTGGCTATAGGAAAACACCTCTGAAGACTGTGCTGATTGGACTCACTTTATTTTTATGACATGAAATATCAGGTAGGCTCTCACCACTCCAAGGCATCCTTTCCCATTTTCCTAGTTATTTAATTCCCCCATCCACAACACACACATACAAACACTATTTTACACCATCTGTTTTTTCTTCAATCCTCCATTACTTTTACCCCTTTCTCACTCTCAACTGAAGGCTTGTCTTCATGTTTCACTAGAAAAGAGAAATAATTAGATGAGAACTTCCTCATTCTCCTAGCACCAAACTAACACTTACCTGCATTTGCATGCAAATATTTAGCCTTCTGTCCTATCACAATGGATGAACTATCCCTGCTCCTAAGGACAAACGCTCTAGTTATGTACTGCACTTAGATTCCTTCTTGCATACTCATGGAATTTGCTTCTATGATTCTCCTTCTCCCTCTTACATCCTTAAATTTTCCTCATCCTAACATTCCCATCAGTTTGTGAACTCCAACATACAAACATCCTCTACCATAGCAACAGGGTTGGAAGGATTGATCCTGGAGAATGCTAATGTTTCTAATTACCTGGGTTGAATTACCACCTGCACACCTTACTAGCTGTGTGACCTTAGGCAACATACTTAATATCTCTGTACTCAAATTTCCACTAAAACGGAAATAACAATATTGTCTCCATCCTACAGTTGTTAAGAGTATTAAATTAGATGTCTGGGGCTTCCCTGGTGGCGCAGTGGTTGAGAGTCCGCCTGCCGATGCAGGGGACACGGGTTCGTGCCCCGGTCCAGGAAGTTCCCATATGCCACAGAGTGGCTGGGCCGCTGAGCCACGGCCGCTGAGCCTGTGTGTCCGGAGCCTGTGCTCCGCAACGGGAGAGGCCACAGCAGTGAGGGGCCCGCGTATCGAAAAAAAAAAAAAAAATTAGATGTCTGTAGAACACATAGAAAAATGTCTGGCACATTGTAACTGATAGGTGGGTTTATTAAAATAATAGTAATCATGTAAATAAGTCCCTTTAGCAATACACCCGCCTCTGGGTATTGATCAATTTATCTAAAGAGCTGTGCTGTGTTTGCACTGCCCTTTCATACCCAGCATTTTCTCTTGAAATCCCACCACCCAGTCTTCGGTCTTCACCACCACACTAAAACCACCCTTACCAAGGTCATCAACTGCTCCATGTTTCCAAATCCAGTAGTGATATCTGTCTTCATTATACTGTAACTTTCAGCAGCATTTGAATCAGATGAGATGATCTTTCCTTTTTTTGAAATACATTCTTCAGTTGGCCCCTGGTACATGCTCTTTTGCCCCTTTTACTAACTCAGTGGTTATGTCTTCTCAGACTTCTTAACTGGTTTTTTCTAGTTTTTCTGATCTCTACACTGTGCAGTGCTCTAAAATATGGTACTTCTCTATCTACTCTCATTTCCTAAGTGAGCTCATCCACTCCTATTTCTTAAATACTGCAATAGGCTGATAATGTCCAAATGCATACCTCCTTTACTGCCCATTCACCAAAATCCAGACTTGTAAATCCAATTTGGCCAAAGGAACATGCTACAATTGAGCTCTTGATTTTCTTTTCTAAGCTCCCCCAGGCCTGCTCTATTTGTCATTTTCTCCATTTTGGCAGAGAAGCAACTCCATGTTTCCAGTTTTTCAAGGCAAAAGCTTGAAGTCGACCTTGACTCCAAAGTTTCTATACCATCCCACATTCAACCCATTAACAATTACTGTACATTTCACCTTCAAAGTACATCCACAACCTTTTTCTCAAGATCTCTTCTCCCACTAACCTAATCTAAAGAACCATGATCTCTTACCTGAATTACCACAACAGTCTCTTAATTCATCTCCCTTTTCCCATATGTTGGAGGTTGGGTTCTCCAGCAAGCAGACACTGAGATGGAATCAGGAATGCAAAAAGTGCCTTGGGCAGAAGTTGCTGCTGTACAGTGATGCTCACGTGATGACCTGATAAAGTCTCTGCCAGCCCAAGATGGGGGTCTGAAGCAAAGGTTGCCCACTAGAGGTGTCCCACATTGAGCAGAAATGGCAAGACCCTTGTACCACCACCTTGCTTAGTAATTGGCTGCAGTCACTCCAAGAAGAGTGTGACCCCACTTAAAAATGAGGCAGAGAAGAAGTAAAGCTGTCACTGTTTGCAGATGACATGATACTATACATAGAGAATCCTAAAGATCCTACCAGAAAACTACTAGAGCTAATCAATGAATTTGGTAAAGTTGCAGGATACAAAATTAATGCACAGAAATCTCTGGCATTCCTATACACTAATGATGAAAAATCTGAAAGTGAAATCAAGAAAACACTCCCATTTACCATTGCAGCAAAAATAATAAAATATCTAGGAATAAACCTACCTAAGGAGACAAAAGACCTGTATGCAGAAAATTATAAGACACTGATGAAAGAAATTAAAGATGATACCAACAGATGGAGAGATATACCATGTTCTTGGATTGGAAGAATCAACATTGTGAAATGACTCTACTACCCAAAGCAATCTACAGATTCAATGCAATCCCTATCAAACTACCACTGGCATTTTTCACAGAACTAGAACAAAAAATTTCACAATTTGCATGGAAACACAAAAAAAACCGAATAGCCAAAGCAATCTTAAGAACGAAAAACGGAGCTGGAGGAATCAGACTCCCTGACTTCAGACTATACTGCAAAGCTACAGTAATCAAGACAGTATGGTACTGGCACAAAAACAGAAAGATAGATCAATGGGACAGGATAGAAAGCCCAGAGATAAACCCACACACATATGGCCACCTTATCTTTGATAAAGGAGGCAGGAATGTACAGTGGAGAAAGGACAGCCTCTTCAATAAGTGGTGCTGGGAAAACTGGACAGGTACATGTAAAAGTATGAAATTAGATCACTCCCTAACACCATACACAAATATAAGCTCAAAATGGATTAAAGACCTAAATGTAAGGCCAGAAACTATCAAACTCTTAGAGGAAAACATAGGCAGAACACTCTATGACATAAATCACAGCAAGATCCTTTTGACCCACCTCCTAGAGAAATGGAAAGAAAAACAAAAATAAACAAATGGGACCTAATGAAACTTCAAAGCTTTTGCACAGCAAAGGAAACCATAAACAAGACCAAAAGACAACCCTCAGAATGGGAGAAAATATTTGCAAATGAAGCAACCGACAAAGGATTAATCTCCAAAATTTACAAGCAGCTCATGCAGCTCAATAACAAAAAAACAAACAACCCAATCCAAAAATGGGCAGAAGACCTAAATAGACATTTCTCCAAAGAAGATATACAGACTGCCAACAAACACATGAAAGAATGCTCAACATCATTAATGATTAGGGAAATACAAATCAAAACTACAATGAGATATCATCTCACACCAGTCAGAATGGCCATCAACAAAAAATCTAGAAACAATAAATGCTGGAGAGGGTGTGGAGAAAAGGGAACACTCCTGCACTGCTGGTGGGAATGTGAATTGGTACAGCCACTATGGAGATCAGTATGGAGGTTCCTTAAAAAACTACAAATAGAACTACCATATGACCCAGCAATCCCACTACTGGGCATATACCCTGAGAAAACCATAATTCAAAAAGAGTCATGTACCAAAATGTTCATTGCAGCTCTATTTACAATAGCCCGGAGATGGTAACAACCTAAGTGCCCATCATCGGATGAATGGTTAAAGAAGATGTGGCACATATATACAATGGAATATTACTCAGCCTTAAAAAGAAACGAAACTGAGCTATTTGTAATGAGGTGGATAGACCTAGAGTCTGTCATACAGAGTGAAGTAAGTCAGAAAGAGAAAGACAAATACCGTATGCTAACACATATATATGGAATTTAAGAAAAAAAATGTCATGAAGAACCTAGGGGTAAGACAGGAATAAAGACACGGACCTACTGGAGAACGGACTTGAGGATATGGGGAGGGGGAAGGGTGAGCTGTGACAAAGCGAGAGAGAGGCATGGACATATATACACTAACAAACGTAAGGTAGATAGCTAGTGGGAAGCAGCCGCATAGCACAGGGAGATCAGCTCGGTGCTTTGTGACCGCCTGGAGGGGTGGGATAGGGAGGGTGGGAGGGAGGGAGATGCAAGAGGGAAGAGATATGGGAATAACTGATGTGTATAACTGATTCACTTTGTTATAAAGCAGAAACTAACACACCATTGTAAAGCAATTATACTCCAATAAAGATGTTAAAAAAAAAAAATGAGGCAGAACCTGGATGAAGCTCACAACTAGAGCTTATCAGCCAACCACACGCTTCAAGCTGGGCAGTGAGTCCCTTCTAAAAGGGACTTAGAGTAGCATAAATCTCCGTCTTCCAGAGCATCCTTGCTCCTCACCATCTAGTGTTACTCCTCTACCATTTATTCTGCACACAGGAGCCAGCGTTATTTTTAAAATGTGAGGCAGGGACTTCCCTGGTAGCACAGTGGTTAAGAATCCGCCTGCCAACGCAGGAGACAGGGGTTCGATCCCTGGTCCGGGAAGATCCAACATGCTGCGGAACAACTAAGCCCGTGCACCACAACTACTGAGCCTGCGAGCCACAACTACTGAGCCCACGTGCCACAAGCACTGAAGCCCGTGTGCCTAGAGTCCGTGCTCCGCAACAAGAGAAGCCACCACAGTGAGAAGCCCGCACACGGCCACGAAAAGTAGAAACTAGAGAAAGCCTGTGTGCAGCAACAAAGACCCAATGCAGCCATAAATAAATAAAAATAAATAAATAAATAAAATGTGAGGCAGACCATGTCATTCCTCTGTTCCAATACTTTCTCATGTCACTCAACATACAACTCCATGGCCTAGAAGCCCCTACCACCTCCCTTCACTCTCCCTGTGACCTCATTCAACAACTTCCTTTTCATTCCCTCCAATCCAGCCCCATCTCAGGGGCACTTCCACCAGGATCTTGGCACTTGATCCTTCCTCATTCTCAAGCTTTCTTCCCCAAATACCTTTATTTCCTTCTGGTCTTTGCTTAAATGTTACTTTACTTGGATCATTCTCCCTGGCCCTTTATATAAAATAGGCCGTACACCTCCCCCACCATTCTCCATCCCTACACTTTATGTTAGTTTTCTACATACTGACATGTAATAGATCACATTTATTTTTTACATAAACTTCATGAGTACAGGGACTTTTTCTTTTTTATTCACTAATGTATCTTCAGTTCCTAGAGTAAGCATATAATAGACTCTAAACAAATATTCTGAATGAATGAATTTTCTCCCTGCTTCCTCCCGTATCTTCCAAAAGGCTCAACTCAGTAGAGCAGCTAGGAGATAACTCTAAATGTAAATCAGGTTATTAGGGCTCAAAGCCTTCTAATAGCTTCTTCCTGCAGTTATAATAAAGTCCAAAGTTCTTACGATGCTCTAGGTGACCTGGCCCTTGGACACCATCTAAGATAATTACCTTCTGCTTTTCCTCTTTCTCATTCCACACCAGCCACATGGGCTTTTTGCTGCTTTTTGAGCACACCCACCATGTTTGACAGCCACTGAGTGCCTTTGCACTTCCTCTTCTCTTATCCCAGAATTCTCTTCCACAAAGACATTTACATGGTTTTCCTCAGGACTTTGCCCTAAAGCTCTACCTTGAAGAAGACTTGGCAATCCGACTACCTATAATAGCATCACCTCCTGCCATCTTAGACACTTATCACTTACACACTTATCACTACTTGATACATGTATTTATGTTTATTATGTGCCCCTCCTACCAAAATATCAGTTCCTGGAGGGCAGAGATTTTTTCTGGTATTTTATGATAAACAAAGCAAGGACATTTATTTGTATATCTACCCTCGCAACAAACACACACTTGAAAGATCAGCCCAATTGTTTTGGAAATAAAGTCTAACAGGTAAGACTTAAACTACTTCTGGTAGAATTATAGCACCTGAAATGTTTAGATTTTTTCTCTTTTGGAAAATTTTCCCTCCACGTTAATAACTATTATTGCAAATATTTTATTCTCACCCAAAAAATAAAACAAAGAGAAACAAGCTCAAAAATTCCATCTTTTTGAAACGTTGCTGTACCTTTTATATTAACTGAAGGAAGTTATTTCTAGATCTAATGTGATACGAATTAATAATATTCCTTGTGACTTTATTTACCTTCCACAATATAACACATGATTTAATGGCTAATGAATTTGAATGCACTTCAGACCTCCAAGATGTTAAAATATTAAAGGCATACATACATTCTTCACCCCCCCAGGTTTCCATGTGGAGGGGCTTTGCTGGAAAAAATTCCTGGCTTGTAGCCTTACCCTTTACTCACTTTCCTGCAGGAAGAAGGAAACCTCATCTGCTTGGTAGGTTTGGGAGGAGGAACCCAGCATGGTCCTTCATCTCTCCCTTCTCTTCCTGAGAGGCAGCTGCCTGCAGGAAGCAGATCATCACTGCTTTTCCTTGCCCTGAATTTTACACAGTCAGGTGCCCAGACAGGACGTCAGAGGCTTTTGATCAATGCCCATGACTTTGTAGGTAGGTTAAATTCACACATGAAGCAATAGCAGGGCTTCTTTGGTACAGGTCAAGCCACATTTCTCCAAATATGATTTCCAGACATAATTCTTATATCTGTTTCTCAGATAAATACAAGCAGAGGGAGCTGTGTTATGCCTTGACCTACCAAGACACCAACAACCGCATCAATCTTCTTTTCAATTTGATAAATAATATGGCAGTTTAATTTTTAAAAATGTACAAGTATCCTCTTATCAAAGCACTGTGACTTTAAGATATTTAAGTAAATTTTTTCTACTGTCCCGTTTTTTTCTTCCTATAAACGTTCAAAGACATTTTAATAAAGTAATAAGAATGAATTTAGAAGATGAACCAAAGACAGGCTTTGGTATCATAGAGTATAGCCTCTTTAAAGACTGGCTTTCTTTCCTTTTGATTATTATGGGTTGTCAACCTGCATTCAGAAGAGAGTAAAGGAAAGCACTGCTCCCTTGAAATTCCCACCTCACCTTGCCTAACCTTGAAGTCTCAGGTCCCTCATATCAAATCAGCGTGATAAATGACACCCAGCCCTGCTGACTCTTACTGGAATTTCAATTAATCATAACTTTTAAATTCTATGATTCTCTCAGTCCTTTCTGTCTCCAAGGAAATTTGAGACACTTCGATAATGTTTAAAAGCTGAATTTTTCATGGATATTTTCACAGTCATCTCAATAAGCCTGTCTACTATTTTGAAAATAGAAGTATGTCTGGAATTTACTGCCTATTGAAAGAAGAATCCATTCTATAAGCATTAATTATAAAATAAGTGATATATAACAAACCTGTAAAAAAGGGGGGTTAGGAGAAGCCTGCAGGGGGAATGACCTTGACAGCAAACAAATTGTCAGTAAAAGCTTTCAGGGAATTACAAAACATCAAGTTTCAAACCAAAATCTGGAACAGAAAATTAAACATACATATAATGTCTTTGGGGGACTATTACATATATGCATGTAATTTTAAAGTGTATATTTTTATGAAAGACCTTAATACTAGATTAAATTGTGAAATGACAGTTTGATAGTAAGATCCGATAGGAAACTGCCGTATAACACAGTGGATGCACGCTATATATCTTGAGGTTTTGTTTTTCCCTCCAGAAAAATATCCAAATTTTTTTTGAGTTTGATTCCCCCAACCCACCATCCGTAAAAAGCTCTCATTTTCCAGAATCCAGCAGAGAATAAATATATCAAGATTCAATGTTATCTTAATGAAAATTCACATGTATTAGAATTCATATGTACAAATAATTTGGAAAATGATACAGACGTGAATAGACATGATACAGACAGGAATAGATAAGGAGAGAACAAAAATTTTTCACTCAAAAATTCAGTAAAATAAAAACAAGTAAAATTTAGAAATTTTAGAGCAAATATCCATGTTTAATAAATATATATTGAATGAATAAATGAATTAATGTTTGAACAAATAGATACATGGATTGAGGAATAAATAAGCAAACAATTCAGTAACAAATTGCTAAAAGCTGAAGAATGTTTTTCTTACAACGTTGTGTGTATGTGGGTGTAGAGAAAGAAATATATATAATGCATATTTTATCGGTAGCTCTAATTACAGAAAAGTAAATTGGAATGTCCTAATAAAAATGGCACCCACGTTTATTACATATGCCCATCATATATATTATATATTCATCTACTTTATGAAAACCAGCATGGTTTAATAAGTCACTTTTTGCAGAGCTGAAAATTTCATTATGTGTGGTGTTCTAGACAGAAAATACCAATTTTAATTTTTAAATGCCTTTTCAAAATGCTATGACCAATATATACAGAAGTTTCTACCCATATAAATCAGTCTCTAGTAGAAATAGAAAAAAATAATAATGTGTTAGCACTTGTTTTATAGCCATATAGCAACTGGAAGAATTTATGTTTTTCATATCACCAGGCTTGCTATCAAATTGTTTTTGTCTCATAAACATATCTCAAAAAAGCATCATAAAAGTTTATAAGATCTTGGGGCTTCCCTGGTGGCGCAGTGGTTGAGAGTCCGCCTGCAGCGGACACGGGTTCGTGCCCCGGTCCGGGAAGATCCCACACGCCGCGGAGCGGCTGGGCCCGCGGGCCATGGCCGCTGGGCCTGCGTGTCTGGAGCCTGTGCTCCGCAACGGGAGAGGCCACAGCGGTGAGAGGCCCGCGTACCGCAAAAAAAAAAAAGAAATATTTATAAATTTATGTAAAATATGTAATGAAAAACTCATAGCATATATCAGGGATAGCTTTGAGCATTCTTGACAAGGGCTATGCAGTGTAAAAAAATTGCCTTTAAAGAGATAAACTATAAACAACCTGCCAGCTTCACTTTCTACCCCTGGTAGAGCCACTGTGAGCTCTTACAGAAGCAGTAAACTCCTTCGTACTGTTATTTACAAAACACCTACTTAAAATTTACAGGTATTTACGCCTTTTTCAGAACCACCTCAGATATTAGCTCATCCTGACCTCCCAAGGGCCCTGGAAAGTACATCAAGTGTATATTTTTACTCCAATATTAGAGGTTAGGAAATAAACCAACTTATAATAACTGTCTAGGTGGGGCCATTTAGTCATGTGTTCACATGAGGATAACAGCACTCCACTGTATGTCTAGATCCATTCCAAATTCAAGAATTCCTATAATTTTGTATCCTCACTTTAAAAATGTATGTTAAGGGTCTGGAGTTATTTTTAAATGTTTCTAGTCTTTTACTCTTTCTGGTCATATATGACATATCTAGACTGAATTGCTTCTTTCTAATCTGTTACATCCTAATATTTTGGGAAAAGCAGCCTTAAATACAGATATTTGCAGGCCAGTTTATGTTTTCTCTCAAAGAGTCACTGTGGTTTTGTAACTAAGAGACAAGCCCTGTCCCTCCCGACCCTGTCCCTTCTGTTCCTCCCATGCCATATTTGCATACATATGAGATGTTTTCTTATATACCTTTGGCAAGTTGCTTTTCTCATTGAAAGTCAAATGCAATAACAAATTTCCTCACTATGTTCTTGTATATTTTACTTTCTTTCAAAAATACTCCTGTAGTACCATCCAAATGCAAACAATAATTCATTATTCTTAAATTTCTCAGCCTATACAGGGGCGTGGGTTAGTAGCAGAGGAGAAAGAACACTAGACTAAGAATCGGGCCCCTAATTAGTTACGAGATACTTGACAAGTCCTTGGGTGTCTCAGTTTCAGAGGGGATTCAGCCAGGTAAACACTAACCCTTCTAGCTCTAACATCTTATGGTTGTTCAAAATGAAAAGAAATTGCTTATAGCATATGTGTTATTTACTTACAACATGCAAAATTAAGGATAAGAAATAGCACAGAGTGTAGGGTGTTAGTAAGAATATGATCCTCAGATAGAAAGTCTGTTTCTGCCACTCCATTTATCAATCAGAAGTTTCCATCACTTATCAAACCTAAAGTATAAAAATCAAATTTTCGAAGATGGTTTTTTGGGGACCCTAGTCTGCCATCTTCTTGGTCTGCCAGCTTTCTGAGTAAGGTCGTTATTCCCTGCCTCAACATCTCATCTCCCAATTTATTGGCCTGTTGTGTAGTGAGCAGAGCAAGCAGAGTGAGCTTGGACTCGGTAAAAAATGTGGCTTAGCCAGCCAGGAGCCTTGCTGCTCGTGGCTAGCCGGCCCTGGTCAGGGAATACTGGGGCAAGGTCCTAGCAGCTGCCGGGACCATTTGTCCTGAGGATCTTTCCTTCAAAACTCCCTGAAACAGCACTGGTTACCCCAGTGTTTGGCAGTTAAAGCAAGGAACCGACAAACTTCTATGAGTTGACAGGCTAGATTTTGGAGGCCTTTAGATAATATCACTGGACTGGGTAACAGATGACAAACCTAATGGAAAACCTGATTACTTCATCCAGATCAACAGGAATTAATTACATGGGATTGAATGAACTGTAAAGTAACACTGGCAAATCTGTCCCCTGATGAATGAGAGCTGTGAAAGAAGATCAGCCTACAACCAAGAAACACAAGTCATCATTTCTGTAGAGGCAGAAAATTATAAGCCCTTGGACTTCCCGGGTGGTGCAGTGGTTAAGAATCTGCCTGCCAATTCAGGGGACACAGGTTCGAGCCCTGGTCCGGGAAGATCCCACATGCAGCAGAGCAACTAAGCCCATGTGCCACAACTACTGAGCCCACGCGCCACAACTACTGAAGCCCGAGCACCTACAGCCTGTGCCCCACAACAAGAGAAGCCACCGCAATGAGAAGCCTGAGCACCACAATGAAGAGTAGCCCCCACTCGCTGCAACTAGAGAAAGCCCACGCACAGCAATGAAGAACCAACACAGCCATAAATAAATAGATAGATAAATAAATAAACAGAAAAGAAAAGAAAATTATAAGCCCTGTTTGCTATAAAAAAAGTGACTGCCAGAGTCTTAAGGCCCTTAATTATCAGCTTTATGCAAAGAACCTTGGTGGGATAACAGACTGAAGAGCAAACCTCAAACTTGTCACCTAACAAGCTTGTTGAAGCAGATGCCTGGCTCGGGAGCCCAACAATTTGTCCCTCAGCAGCCCACAGGTGATGATGGTGGTGGTAATGCTGCTCCTCAGACAACATTGCCATCATCACTGGATTAATGTGTGGTCGGGAAGCAAGACTACATTGGAAAGCCATTTCACAGTGAGATAAGCTTGCGGGACTCTCCCCAAGACATTTGATTTGAAGATGCTAAAAATTTAAGGCCTAGCTCATGAAGGAAGAAGAAATCCTTGGTTTCAGACTTATACCTGTTCTGTATTTTTAATCATATGATCATAATCATATGATATCCTGCTAGTTTGTATATAGAAAGTCCTTCATGTCTTTTATTTATTTGTTTTATTTTTTTTTAACATCTTTACTGGAGTGTAGTTACTTTACAATGGTGTGTTAGTTTCCGCTGTATAGCAGGGTGAATCAGCTATACATATACATACATCCCCATGTCTCCTCCCTCTTGCGTCTCCCTCCCAACCTCCCTATTCTACCCCTCTGGGTGGACACAAAGCACCGAGCTGATCTCCCTGTGCTATGTGGCTTCCTAATAGATATCTATTTGGTGTTGTGTATGTGTCCATGCCACTGTCTCACTTTGTCCCATCTTACCCTTACCCCTCCCCATGTCATGTCCTTCATGTGTTTTAGAGCTTAAAATATTGCTGTGAAGTATAACCATTCATCTTGAAGCTATACATAGAGTTGCTTGTGATAGAAAACTTCATTTTCTGTCATTTCTCTTGTGTATAAAGCTTTTGAATTCTTTTGTGATAAATGCATCAAGATGCTGTCTTTTCTCCCTTCACACTCGATTGCTATCTAATTTATCTAAGAAATAAATTTCGTAAAGCAATGCAAAAAAAAAATCAAAATTTCCATTTCTTATCAAACCTAAAGTATAAATCAAACCACATATCCTAAGTAGCTTTAAACTGATGGTCCTAAATGGAAATTTTTAACAAGGCAATATACATCTATTTGAAATAAACAACATCATCAACTATCAATTATCTATCTAACTCCCTATCTCTATATTTACATCCTTAATCAATAAAAGTCATGTCTTGATTGTTGTTCTTTTACTGCATGAAAACAAAAAAGTTTGGGTAGATTTTCACCCAAGTTGAGGTTTTTGAAGTCTGAAGTATGATCTCTTTAGCATATGCAAAAATGTCTCTTGGGATGTCCATGTTAGGCACCCCAAAGATAGGCAATCCTGCAGGGTGTCGAGGGTGGGGCATGTGAACTATCAATCAATATGTACCATCCAAACATTTTAAGTCAGAGAAAACAAGATAGTTTTAAATTTGAGCATCAGGTCAAAATTATAAGGGCAGACATTGGGAATTGGCAATAACTTGCTATAAGAGTCTTTTTCAAATGGGGAACTCTTGGTATTGCTCAAAAGTTAACAGCAACAGAATTTGCCACACCCAGTTTATGATGATTCCTCTAAACAATGGAGAGAGAGCTGGTGATCAAAGTATTTATTAACTGCCCAGAGATGACATAAAGTTTATGTCTAAACACACTGGTTCTAGCTTATTCATTCACCAAAAAAACTTGCTTCTGGGAATTAAGTGAGACAAATTAGGTTAGAAAGAAAAACAAGATGTGTAAATGCACTTACATTTTTATACAAAACTTTATCAACCATGAATTTTATCTCATACCAGAAACAAACATGAAAATGAAGTAGATCAATCTAAAGTCTCTTTGGTAAACTAAGACTCTAAGACACTAGAAATGAAAAACAATATAAACATGTCCCTTCAGGATATTTCATCATCTTGACAATATTGGTTGTGGGTTTAAAACCTGTTTAATGGTCTGAACAAAATCTGAAATACACTCAGAAACTAGGTCACCTAAGTTAAAGTCATCTCAGAAATATTCTCAGTAATGACATAAAAAGTAATTTTAATTTAAAACAATTACATCAATGAATTATAACACTTTATTAATCAGAAACAGCTAGAATAAGTTAGATAACAAGTGACCCAAAATCTCAGTGAGTTATGCCAACAAAGGTCAATTTTCACCCAAGCTATGTATATGTCAAGAATTTTAAAGCTCAGCTGCATGTTGTCTCTTCCCAGAACTCACGTCTCTATCTGGAATACGGATGATCTTTGGCAGAGAAAAACAAAATATGGAAAACTACACACAGGCCCTTAAAACTTCTGCCTGAAATTAACACAGTCATTTTCACCCATATTTCATTGGCTAGAGAAACTTGCAAGACCACTCCTGTATTCAGAAGGACTGGGACAGAATATTCTCCCACAGGGTGAGGACACCACAGAGTGGGAATTCTACAAACCAGCTCTACAACAAATGCTAAAGGAATGTCTCTAAGTGGGAAAAATAACAGAAAAAAAGGACCTACTAAAACAAACCAAAAACAATTAGGAAAATGGTCATAGGAACATACATATCGATAATTACCTTAAACGTGAATGGATTAAATGCTCCAACCAAAAGACACAGGCTTGCTGAATGGATACAAAAACAAGATCCATATATATGCTGTCTACAAGAGACCCACTTCAGACCAGGGGACACATACAGACTGAATGTGAGGGGATAGAAAAAGATATTCCATGCAAATGGAAATCAAAAGAAAGCTGGAGTAGCAATACTCATATCAGATAAAATAGACTTTAAAATAAAGAGTGTTCCAAGAGACAAGGAAGGACACTACATAATGATCAAGGGAACAATCCAAAAAGATATAACAATTATAAATATATATGCACCCAACATAGGAGCACCTCAGTACATAAGGGAACTGCTAACATCTCTAAAAGAGGAAATCGACAGTAACACAATAATAGTGGGGGACTTTAACACCTCACTTACACGAATGAACAGATCATCCAAACAGAAAATTAATAAGGAAACACAAGCTTTAAAAGACACAATAGACAAGATAGATTTAATTCATATTTATAGGACATTCCATCCAAAACCAGCAGATTATACTTTCTTCTCAAGTGCGCACGAAACATTCTCCAGGATAGATCACATCTTGGGTCACAAATCAAGCCTCAGTAAATTTAAGAAAATTGAAATCATATCAAGCATCTTTTCTGACAACAACGCTATGAGATTAGAAATCAATTACAAGGGAAAAAACGTAAAAAACACAAACACATGGAGGTTAAGCAATACGTTACTAAATAACCAGGAGATCACTGAAGAAATCAAAGAGGAAATCAAAAAATACCTAGAGACAAATGACAAAGAAAACACGATGATCCAAAACCTATGGGACGCAGCAAAAGCAGTTCTAAGAGGGAAGTTTATAGCTATACAAGCCTACCTCAAGAAAAAAGAAAAATCTCAAATAAACAATCTAAATGTTACACCTAAAGGAACTAGAGAAAGAACAAACAAAACCCAAAGTTAGCAGAAGGAAAGAAATCATCAAGATCAGAGCTGAAATAAATGAAATAGAAACAATAGCAAAGATCAATAAAACTAAAAGCTGGTTCTTTGAGAAAATAAAATTGATAAACCATTAGCCAGACTGATCAAGAAAAAAAGGGAAAGGACTCAAATCAATAAAATTAGAAATGAAATAGGAGAAGTTACAACAGACACCACAGAAATACAAAGCATCCTAAGATACTACTACAAGCCAATCTATGCCAATAAAATGGACAACCTGGAAGAAATGGACAAATTCTTAGAAAGGTATAACCTTCCAAGACTGAACCAGGAAGAAATAGAAAATATGAACAAACAAATCACAAGTAATGAAATTGAAACTGTGATTAAAAATCTTCCAACAAACAAAAGTCCAGGACCAAACGGCTACACTGGTGAATTCTATCAAACATGTGGAGAACAGCTAACACCCATCCTTCTCAAACTCTTCCCAAAATTTGCAGAGGAAGAAACACTCCCAAACTCCTTCTATGAGGCCACCATCAACCTGATACCAAAACTAGACAAAGATACTACAAAAGAAGAAAATTACAGACCAATATCACTGATGAATATAGATGCAAAAATCCTCAACAAAATACTAGCAAACAGAATCCAACAACACATTAAAAGGATCATACACCATGATCAAGTGGGATTTATCCCAGGGATGCAAGGATTCTTCAATATACGCAAATCAATCAACGTGACATACCATATTAACAAATTAAAGAATAAAAACCATATGATCATATCCATAGATGCAGAAAAAGCTTTCAACAAAATTCAATACCCATTTTTGATAACAACTCTCCAGAAAGTGGTCATAGAGGGAACCTACCTCAACATAATAAAGACATATACAACAAACCCACAGCAAAAATCATTCTCAATGGTGAAAAACTGAAAGCATTTCCTCTAAGATCAGGAACAAGACAAGGATGTCCACTCTCACCACTATTATTCAACATAGTTTTGGAAGTTCTAGCCACGGCAATCAGAGAAGAAAAAGAAATAAAAGGAATCCAAATTGGAAAAGAAGAAGTAGAACTGTCACTGTTTGCAGATGACATGATACTATACATAGAGAATCCTAAAGATGCCACCAGAAAACTACTAAAGCTAATCAATTAATTTTATAAAGTTGCAGGATACAAAATTAATGCACATAAATCTCTTGCATTCCTATACACTAATGATGAAAAATCTGAAAGTGAAATTAAGAAAACACTCCCATTTACCATGGCAACCAAAAGAATAAAATACCTAGGAATAAACCTACCTAGGGAGACAAAAGACCTGTATGCAGAAAACTATAAGACATTGATGAAAGAAATTAAAGATGATACCAACAGATGGAGAGATATACCATGTTCTTGGATTGGAAGAATCAATATTGTGAAAATGACTATACTACCCAAAGCAATCTACAGATTCAATGCAATCCCTATCAAATTACCAGTGGCATTTTTTACAGAACTAGAACAAAAAAATCTTGAAATTTGTATGGAGACACAAAAAACCCTGAGTAGCCAAAGCAGTCTTGAGGGAAAAAAACAGAGCTGGAGGAATCAGACTCCCTGACTTCAGACTATACAACAAAGCTACAGTAATCAAGGCAATATAGTACTGGCACAAAAACAGAAATGTAGATCAATGGAACAGGATAGAAAGCCCAGAGATAAACCCACGCACCTACGGTCCACTAATGTATGACAAAGGAGGCAAGGAGATACAATGGAGAAAAGACAGTCTCTTCAATAAGTGGTGCTGGGAAAACTGGAGAGCTACACGTAAAAGAATGAAATTAGAACACTCCCTAACACCATACACAAAAATAAACTCAAAATGGATTAGAGACCTAAATATAAGACTAGACACTATAAAACTCTTAGAGGAAAACATAGGAAGAACACTCCTTAACATAAATCACAGCAAGATCTTTTTTGACCCACCTTCTAGAGTAATGGAAACAAAAATAAACAAATGGGACCTAATGAAACTTAAAAGTTTTTGCACAGCAAAGGAAACCATAAACAAGACAAAAAGACAACCCTCAGAATGGGAGAAAATATTTGCAAACAAATCAGTGGAAAAAGGATTAATCTCCAAAATATATAAACAGCGCATGCAGCTCAATATTAAAAAAAATAAACAACCCAATCTAAAAATAGGCAAAAGACCCAAATAGACATTTCTCCAAAGAAGACATACAGATGGGCAAGAGGCACATGAAAACCTGCTCAGCATCACTAATTGTTACAGAAATGCAAATCAAAACTACAATGAGGTATCACCTCATACTGGTTAGAATGGGTATCATCAGAAAATCTACCAACAACAAATGTTGGACAGGGTGTGGAGAAAAGGGAACCCTCTTGCACTGTTGGTGGGAATGTAAATTGATACAGCCACTATGGAGAACAGTATGGAAATTCCTTAAAAAACTAAAAATAGAACTACCATATGACCCAGCAATCCCACTACTGGGCGTATACCCATAGAAAACCATAATTCAAACAGACACACGCACCCCAATATTCATTGCAGCACTATTTACAATAGCCAGGTCATGGAAGCAACCTAAATTCCCACTGACAGGTGAATGGATAAAGAAGATGTGGTACATATATACAATGGAATATTACTCAGCCATAAAAAGGAACGAAATTGGGTCATTTGTAGAGACGTGGATGCATCTAGAGACTGTCATACAGAGTGAAGTAAGTCAGAAAGAGAAAAACAAATATCGTATACTAACGCATATATGTGGAACCTAGAAAATGGTACAGATGAACCCGTTTGCAGAGCAGAAATTGAGACACAGAAGAAGAGAAAAAACATATGGACACCAAGGGGGGAAGCTGCGGGGACTGTGTGTGTGATGAATTGGGAGATTGGGATTGACATGTATCCACTGATGTGTATAAAATGGATGACTAATAAGAACCTGCTGTATAAAAAAATAAATTTAAATAAATTTTTAAAAAAAAGGGAAAAGCAGATTGGCTGAACCAGACTTCAGCAGTTCAGATGCCTGCTCTGCTACTTACTAGCTATAAATCCTTGACCACCCGACTTATCTTTTCTGTATTTCAGTTTTCCTATCAAACAAGGAGAGTAATATTATCTTTCTCACAGTATTGCTATGAAATTTAAATGAGATAGTACACAGTAATGCACTAGAATACATGCTGGAACCTAAGAAGCCCCGTGGAACTGAAGATGATGGTCTGTAGTTTAAATGAAATCTCCCAGGTGACAATGAAACAACTTATTAGAAAATTCAAATATGATCAAAGTATTACTTGGCTTCCTGTATGTGAGAAATAGTTACCTGCATGAAATTTTTTTCTTGCAAAACACCACTCAAATCAATCTGAATAGGTCAAGAGATAATCAATGAACTAATATAAGAACCTAATATGAGTATGTCTGATGCATTTTCCAACAGGAAGAATCAAGTTTAAAATTGAGGTCAGATCATATACAGGTTGGACTGAGAGGGTGGTATCACATGACACACCTAATATAAATTATTTTACACTTATGAAGCATAACTACAGAAATTTTGACAACAGTTTGTCCTTCAAGCGTTTGCTTGCCCAATTATTTCCTCTCATTCCTACCTTCAATCTCATCTCTCCACAGATTCATACCCTTCTACCTAAGAACCCGTCCCCAAAAAAACCCTATCATTTGATACAGCTCACTCTCCAGCAGCCATTCCATATCTTCTCATCCCACTTCAAGAATTCTTATAGAATTCTTTAAAACAATTAACTCTTTAACACATGCATTTGACATATTATGGAAACTTCACTCTGGTTGTCTGATCGTATTCCTGTTTTCTAAGTCTTCAATTTCCTTCACTTCTTGAAAACATGTAATACTCTTGACCAAAATCTACTTCTTGAAAGTAGATTCCTCCTCTGTCATATATGATATCTCAAAGCTTAGGTTAGTTCCTTCAGTAAATCCTTCCTTCTTCTATATTCCTGAGTCTCTAGCAAAAGTACTATATTTAATAAGATAATAAAGATGATGGTAGATACATTAACAAAATATATTCCTAATGGCAATAGCTAGTTAGAAATGGAAATGATATTAAATATTCAATTTGCAAGAGTGAAAAAAATCTATAAACTCTTATTGAAGGATGAGAGAACAATTGAACAATTGGAAACATCATGTCCTTGGGTGAGATGGTCTGTAATGAAAAAGCCAATTCTCCCCCAAATTAATTTAATGTAATGTCAGTTATAAACCTAAGGTGTACTTGTTTACTTCCTTGTTTTTAAAACTTGAAAAATTCAATTGAACATAGAAGAATAAATTTAGCAAAAATGGTTTAGAATATTCAGAGGGAAACAAAGAAAATCAAAAGAAGGATGAAAGTAGGTAGCTTTACTTTAGATACAACTTAAGTGTACTTGAAAGCCACTGAAATGAAAACTATTTGGTGCTGGCATAGAAAGCAAATAAGAGGAAAAAATGAAGCAAGGACTGCCCAATCATACCCAGGGAGACTAATTCTGTTTTATTTTTTCTGAAGAGTATTTTGTTTCCTGATATGAGCTTAGCCAAAATTACATTGTCAAGAGATTACACAGTTTATGGTAAAGAGCTAACCACACTTGCAGTTTGAGTAACCAAAGAAAGTACTTATGGTACCAATTAATATCCTGTTAACGATACTAAGAAATACCAAAAATAAAAAATATATTAAACTTTTTTCTTGTACTGCAGAAATCAGTGGAAATGAAAATTTCTCAAGCTGGGTGTCAGAGGCCCATTGTAACCAAAACTTCAGAGATCCGTTTCTACTCCATGATCAATTAACTGTTGGCCATGGCTAAGGCATCACTCCTGTCTGAGTCTGGGCAGTCATACCTACCACAAAGAGGGTTGAGAATAATAAATGAGACAATTTATGTAAAAAGCCCTGAGCATAATACCTAGCGTATATAAAATTGTCAATGTATTGGTTTGCTTTGGGCTTGGTGATAAATGTCCAAAATAATTTTAATTTTCTAAAATTTTATGTTTCTTATAAACCACTTGAGCTACATTCCTTTCTATTTCCGTAGTAAACCAAATCCCAACTCTGATATGTCTGAGTTTTCTTTGGCACATAAAGTTCATTAGTTTTGTAGCAAACGGATTTTGGGTGACGGTCTTTTAACCTCCAATTTTTTTTGACTGAGAATACATTCTGCTGAGCAAAAAATAATAATGTCCCAAGCTTGTTTATTCAGCAGTATAACTTCAAGACACATTAATAGCCCTACGAGCCCAGTACGAACCTGTTAGATTTTGCTTATGGAATCTGCTATCACAGCTTCTAGTTATTACTCTCTCAAGAGTCTGGGTAGACCATTGTGCTATGTGCTCATGATTCATCTCTCTCAGTGTGAACAGTTAGTGACGAGATAAAAAATACGAGCTTGAAAATGAAGCTGAATTTTCAGTAAAAAGTTTAGCCTTGTTAAGCACGCAATTGGCCTAATTTCAGGTAAAGAACAGAACAATCTGCTTCCTTGCATAAATAATTTAAGAATCAGCCACTATGGTAGCAGCCACAGTGAATGTAAATTGCTCTTTCTGCAGATTTAACGTTCTCTGGTAACAATAATAGACTCTTCGACCATACAGCTCTCACTTTCAGGCAACACTTAAGAGATAAAGTTTCCAATTCAAATATCTCTTGTTTATTTCAAAGAGTGGTTTTTAAACACTTGCTCTAAATGTTAGTACTATAAGATCATTTGTTATGTAAAAAGCTAGCATGGCAGAAAATTTAAAGTGTCATTGAGGGGTTAATAAAATCAAATCTACATGGTTTCAATGAATTTATGGTTTATGTGGATAGTCTTCTTTGATTTTTTTTTTTCTGTTTTTATCTTTTCTTTTGAACACGGAAGAGTGAAATTTAGGTCTCTAGAAACTACAAGCTTATGGGATAGACCAAGAAGTCAGGGTGAACAAAATCTATGTGACACCAGTCTATAAAATTTAGTTGTACACATCTTTAGTGTAGAAGGGAGTGTAATAATTTCCTTGAGTTTACGCAGTTTTTCCTTTATTCCTTTATATTCCTGTCATTCTGATAGAAAATAAAGTTCTAAGGTGATAAAATCCTTGTGTTTCATACACACACACACACACACACACACACACACACCTCTTGTATCAGATGAAGGGTAGTTCTACCAGTATCTCCACCCCTGCCCTCACCTCACCCCCACCCGAGGAGCTCTTTGGCATTTTGTGCAGTGCTGAACAGTAGGACATGGAGTTTCCCTGGTCCTTACCCACTAAATTGCTCCCCTCTCAATATAACAACCAAAAAACAACCCTACACATTTAAAACCAACACCCTCCCCAAGAAGGGAGAGCAGCTGTCATGTACAGTAGCCAAGTTATTAACTATTGGATATTGTCTTGTGGAACACAGTATGTTAAAAATCTCCTATATGGCATTAGCTGTTATAATTGCCCATTTGCTGAGTACTTTAAGGACAAGCAGAAGCAAGAATCTATGACTCTCAAACAGGAAAAGAGAAACAGATATTTATCTTCTCCCTGAGCTCTTCTCTTCAATGATGGTTTCTTCTAACTAGATATGCTGGTAGTTAGATAGTCGGGTCATTCCTTTCCTCTTCTTCGTATATCTCATCCTCCTAATGATCGTCCTGAAGTTACCCACCCACCCCCTTTTTAACTCTTTTTAATATTATGAAATAGTTAAGTAACTCAAAAGTATAATGAAAATGGGAGACTTCCCTGGTGGTCCAGTGGTTAAGACTTTGCCTTCCAACACAGGAGGCGTGGGTTCAATCCCTGGTTGGGGAGGTAAGATCCCACATGCCTCGCAGCCAAAAAACCAAAACATAAAACAGAAGCCATGTTGTAACAAATTCAGTAAAGACTTTAAAAAATGGTCCACATCAAAAAAAATCTTTAAAAAAAAAAGGATAAGGAAAATAAAATGAAGTCTCACCTACCAGCTTAAGAAATAAAACATTGTAAGTAAAACTGAAGTGCACAGAATAAGCACTTAATAATTGGTAACTTCCATTATTTTTGGTGCTATTGTTTCATTTATCTGCGGGAGAGTAAGCAGAGATGATTCTCTTTTGGGTACGTCAATTTTGACCCCTGGGATACACCACAGCCCCCAGCTTTTATATTGACCACAACATTTCCCTCTTCCAGTCTACATTTTAGGTTTTGCCAAAAAAGACAGAGGGGATGAAAAATTATATGAAAAGAGATCAAAGGAGAAAAGCTCATAATAATAACAATAATCACAAAATAATAGAAGCTGTCTTCAGAAGGACACTACATAATGATCAAGGGATCAACCAAAAAAGAAGCTATAAAAATTGTAAATATATATGCACCAACATAGAAGCACCTCAATATATAAGGCAAAAGCTAACAGCCATAAACAGAGCAATCAACAGTAACACAATAATAGTGGGAGACTTTAACACCCCACTTTCATCAATGGACAGATAGTCCAGACAGAAAATCAACAAGAAAACATAGGCCTTAAATGACACAGTAGACCAATGGATTTAATTGATATTTATAGAACATTACATCCAAAGGAAGCAGAATACACATTCATTCTTCTCAAGTGCACATGGAACATTCTCCAGGACTGATCATATGCTGGGCCACAGAGTGAGCCTCAGTAAATTTAAGAAAACTGAAATCATATCAAGCATCTTTTCTGACCACAACACTCTGAGATTAGAAATCAACTACAAGAAAAAAACTGTAAAAAACACAAACATGCGGAGGCTAAACAATATGCTACTAAACAACTAACAGATCACTGAAGAAAATCAAAGATGAAATCAAAAAATACCTAGAGACAAATGAAAATGAAAGCACAATGATCCAAAACCTATGGGATGGAGCAAGAATATTTCTAAGGGGAAAGTTTATGGCAATACAACCTTACCTCAAAAAAAACAAGAAAAATCACAAATAAACAACCTAAACTTACACCAAAACCAACTAGAGAAAGAAGAACAAACAAAACCCAAAGTCAGCAAAAGGAAATAAAACATAAAGATTGGAGCAGAAATAAATGAAACAGAAACAAAGAAAACAATAGCAAAGATCAATGGAACTAAAAGCTGGTTCTTTGAAAAGATAAACAAAATTAACAAACCTTTAGCCAGACTCACCAAGAAAAAAAGGGAGAGGGCTCAAATCAATAAAAGTAGAAATGAAAAAGAAGATGTTACAATGGACACCACAGAAATACAAAAGATCATACGAGACTACTACAAGCAACTCTATGCCAATAAAATGGACAACCTGGAAGAAATGGACAAATTCTTAGAAAGGTACAATCTCCAAAGACTGAACCAGGGAGAAATAGAAAATATGAACAGACCAATCACAAGTACTGAAATTGAAATTCTGATTTAAAAACTCCCAACAAACAAAAGCAGGACCTGATGGCTTCACAGGTGAATCCTATTAAACATTAAGAGAAGAGCTAATACCCATCCTTCTGAAACTCTTCCAAAATATAGCAGAGAGAGAAACACTCCCAAATTCATTCTACAAAGCCACCATCACCCTGATACCAAAACCAGACAAAGATATCACAAAAAAGAAAACTACAGGCCAATATCACTGATGAACATAGATACAAAAATCCTCAACAAAATACTAGCAATCTGAATCCAACAATACATTAAAACGATCATACACCATGATCAAGTGGGATTTATCCCAAGAATGCAAGGATTTTTCAATATCCACAAATCAATCAGCGTGATATACCACATTAACAAATTGAAAAATAAAAACCATGCTATCCTCTCAATAGATGCAGAAAAAGCTTTTGACAAAATTCAGCACCCATTATGATAAAAACTCTCCAGAATGTGGGCGTAGAGGGAACATACCTCAACATAATAATGCCATGTATGACAAATGTACAGCTAACATCATACTCAACAATGAAAAGCTGAAAGCATTTCCTCTAAGATCAGGAACAATACAAGGATGCCCACTCTTGCCACTTTTCTTCAACATAGTTTTGGAAGTCCTAGCCACGACAGTCAGAGAAGAAAAAGAAACAAAAGGAATCCAAACTGGAAAAGAAGAAGTAGAACTGTCACTGTTTGCAGATGACATGATACTACACAGAGAAAATCCTAAAGATGTTACCAGAAAACTCTTAGAGCCCATCAATGAATTCAGTAAAGTTGCATGATACAAAATTAATACACAGAAATCTTTTGCATTTCTACACACTAACAATGAAAGATCAGAAAGAGAAATTTAAGAAACAATCCCAGTTGCCATCACATCAAAAAGAATAAAATACTTAAGAATAAATCTACCTCAGGAGGCAAAGACCTGTATTCTGAAAACTATAAAACACTGATGAAAGAAATTGAAGACAACACAAACAGATGGATGGATATACCACGTTCTTGGATTGGAAGAATCAATATTGTCAAAATAACTATAATACCCAAGGCAATCTACAGACTCAATGCAATCCCTATGAAATTACCAATGGCATTTTTTACAGAATTAGCACAAAAAATCTTAAAATTTGTATGGAGACACAAAAGACCCCAAATAGCCAAAGCAATCTTGAGAAAGAAAAACAGAGCTGGAGGAATCAGGCTCCCTGACTTCAGACTATATTACAAAGCTATGGTAACCAAGATAGTATGGTACTGGCACAAAAACAGAAATATGTATCAATAGAACAGGATAGAAAACGGAGAAATAACCCACACACCTATGGCCAATTAATCTACAACAAAGGGAACAAGACTGTAAAATGGAGGAAAGACAGTCTCTTCAATAAATGGTGCTGGGAAAATGGGACAGCTACATGTAAAAGAATGAAATTAGGACATTCTTTAACACCACACCCAAAGATAAACTCAAAATGTATTAAAGACCTAAATATAAGATCGGATACTATAAAACTCTTAGAGGAAAACATAGGAAGAGCACTCTTTGACATAAATCACAGCAATATCTTTTTCAATCTGTCTCCCAGAGTAATGGAAATAAAAAAAAATAAACAAATGGGACCTAATTAAACTCAGAAGCTTTTGCACAACAAAGAAAACTATAAACAAAACGTAAAGACAACCCACAGAATGAGAGAAAATATTTGCAAATGATGCAACCAACAAGGGATAAGTCTCCAAAATTTACATTCAGCTCATGCAGCTCAATATCCAAAAAACCAAACAATATAATCCAAAAATGGGCAGAAGACATACAGATGGCCAAGACACACATGAAAAGATGACTCAACATTGCTAAGTATTAAAGAAATGCAAATCAAAACTACAATGAGATATCACCTCACACTAGTCAGAATGGCCATCATCAAAAAACCTGCAAACAATAAATGCTGGAGAGGGTGTGGAGAAAAGGGAACCCTCTTGCACTGTTGGTGGGAATGTAAATTGATACAGCCACTATGGAGAACAGTATGGAGGTTCGTTAAATAACTAAAAATAGAACTACCATACGACCCAGCAATCCTGCTACTGGGCATATACCCAGAGAAAACCATAATTCAAAAAGAGTCATGTACCACAATGTTCAAGCGCCCTTTTTTATTTTGTTTCAAGTCAATACAGTTCTCCACTGGTTGACGTGCCATTTCAGGAATGAAAAATGGAACATCCATTTATATACTAATTAAGAAGCTTTTTTGCCCTCTACTTACATACCACAAATGACAACAATGAGATTTCCCACAGAACCAAAGAAAAACCTTTCAGACTCCAGCAGTGACTTCAAAGAATGAACACATGAGAAGACAGCTCTGTGCAGCAGCGTCCCCTCCCAGGTCTGCAGCATGATATATGGCAGGTCACCTTCTTCCTTGCATTTTAGTATCCCTAGATGCTACTAAGGAGTTAATAATGCTTATCACTGATCCCCTTCAGGCAAGGTTAGGAAGCTAACGAGAAAAGATTATAAATCAGTGAGATACCAAAAAAGGTGCTCTAGAGACACAGAGCCTCTGACTACTAACAAACCTGCTACTTTTAGAAATAAAATTACACAGAGCCTACTGCATACCCCTGGCCCAGCCCTGCACTGTATAACATACAAGCCCCCTCCCAACGGTGCTGTACCATATCTATGTGCACACTTCTCATTAGCCCCTCACACAGAGAAGTCTCTGCCCTACATCCAGCCCAATTCGATTGGAAAGAAGAATAGTTTGATCATTTAGTCATTCTGCTTTTTGTAAAGTTGTAAATTCCTAACCATAAAATCAAACTGCACAGTATGAAAACCAGGCCTCATGGGCTCATTCTGGCTAGTGGTCTGAAGAGAATTCAATTAAACTGATATTCTAGCTCCTTGCCTGTGTGCCAACATCCTGCAGGAGACACACTCTGAACAGGTGAAGCCCATAGAGGGGAGGGCAGGTGACTGAAGGAACAGAGTACACTCTGCTCTTAAAGGTTACCTGGTGTATTAGTCAAGGATTTCCAGAGAAAGAGAACCAATAGAATGTGTACGTGTCTGTGTGTGTGGAAGGAGGGAGGGGGTGGGGAGGGGGTGGGGAGGGGGGGGAGAGGGGGAGAGAGAGAGAGAGAGAGAGAGAGAGAGAGAGAGAGAGAGAGAGAGAGAGAGAGAGAGAGAGAGACAGAGAGAGAGACTGACTTACTTTAAGGAACTGGCTTATACAACCAATGAAAGCTGCAAGTCCAAAATCTACAAGGTGGGGCAGCAGGCTGGAGACCCGGATAGGAACCAGTGTTGTAGTTCAAGTCAGAAGGCTGTCTGCTGGCAGAATTCCTTCTTGCTCAGGAGGTCAGTCTTTCTTCTGTTAAGACCTCAACTAACTGGATGAGACATACCCACATTATGGAGGGCAATCTGCTTTACTCAAAGTCTGTGGATTTAAATGTTAATCTCACCCACACAAAAACACCTTCCCAGAAACATCCAGAGTCATGGTTGACCAAATACCTAGGCACTGTGGCCCAGCCAAATTAACACACAAAATTAATCATCACACCTTGTAATTACGTACTTACAGCTCCATTTCATCTGTTACATTGAGGAAGTAAGGGGTATGAGAGTGTCTTCATTGCCTTTGAATATTTAAGGCCTAGCCTAGTACTCAGTCCCCAAAAAGTGTGCAATAAATATTTATTAAACTGAAAAACGTTGTGTCTTGTCTCAGTACTTCTTTACGCTACTACACAGTATAACCTTAAGATTCTTCCTTGTGAAGTTACCTAGTGAAAGGTATCCATCTGTTATGGACTGAACTGTGTCTCCCCAAAATTCATATGTTGAAACTCTAACCCCCAATGTGACTGTATTTGGAGGAAGGCCCTTTAAAGAGGTAATAAAGGTTAAGCGAGGTCACGAGGGTGGAACCCTAATCTCATATGACTGATGTCCTCATGAGAAGATGAAGAAACACCAAAAATACAAACACACAGAAAAAAAGCCACACGAGGACAGAGTGAAAAGGGACTTGTCTTCAAGCCAAGGAGAGAGGCCTCAGGAGAAGGCAATCCTGCTGGTAACGTGATCTTGGACTTTCAGCCCCCAGAACTCTATGAAAAAAAAATTCTGTTGTTTAAGTCACCCAGTCTGTGGTGTTTTCTTTTGTGGCAGTCTTGGCAGACTAATATACCCTCCAAGACACTGTTCCCCAATTCATTAACAAACAAACCAGTCCAGTCCTGGCTCTGGGTCAGGATAGGGGCCTGTAAAAGTTGCAATGAAGGAAGCACAGTTGGGTTCAACTGAATGGAGCCGGTATGATATGTGGACTGGGCAGAAATTGCAATGAGGTCCCTTTGAGGAAACTAAATAAAAATCTAAAAGAGGTGGATCCACACACATTGGCTTGCTTTCCAAACCTGCAGAATACAAGGCAAACTTTCATCTTCCCAAAGTAATAAATGGCATAATCCCTCTCCTGGGATGTTTTGTTGTTGTTTTTTTTTTTTAATTTAAATATCTCAGAAAAGTTTTAGAAATATCAGTCATTCACACCTCAGTCTGAATTTGTTGTGATCTGCTTTCTCAAATAACTGAAATCTGAGGAAAAGAGGGAGAAAAAAATAATTTTGAATCAAAAGATCTTTAGTAGGGTGATACGGAGAATAATTTAACATGATCTTAATTCAGAAACATACTAGGGGGCTTCCCTGGTGGCACAGTGGTTGAGAATCCGCCTGCCAATGCAGGGGACACGGGTTCGTGCCCCGGTCCGGGAAGATCCCACATGCCGTGGAGCAACTAAGCTCATGCGCCCCAACTACTGAGCATGCATGCTGCAACTACTGTAGCCCGTGCACCTAGAGCCCATGCTCGGCAGCAAGAGAAGCCACTGCAATGAGAAGCCTGCTCAGCGTGACGAAGAGCAGCCCCCCTTCTCTGCAACTAAAGAAAGCCCGTGCACAATGAGGCCCAAACGCAGCCAAAAATAAATAAATTAATTTTAAAAAAAAAAGAAAGAAACATACTAGGGACATAGGGACTTCTACCAAAATTTACCTAGGATTGGCCATATTATCCCCTGCACCTTAGAGACAGGCCAGAGTTAAAGATCTTTAAAAAAATTTTTTTTCCATGACCATTAAGTTTCTGCCTTTCAAAATAAAACCAGTAAGAAGAAACCATTAAGATGGTTTCTGCCTTTCAAAATAAAACCATTAAGAAGAACCTTAATGCTACTGCATCTCCTTTAAGCATTTTTTTTCTCATTATTCCTCTAAAATTTATCAAGCTTTCCTACGTCAGCTCCTTTGCTGTTCACAGGATTTTCTTTAAAAAAGGCTCTTGCTCCCCTGCCCTCCTTAGCCATCTAAATCTTCACCATCCTTAAAGATATGGATAAGATACCAGAACTACTGTAAAGCTTTCCTCGATCAGTTCAATGGAAAATTCCCTTCCATCTTTCACCTTTCTGTCCTTCCTATTCATTTGACACTTGAAATGTATACACAACATTGTCTTTTCATACATTAGTCTTAATTCAATGATTAGATAATAAGTTCTTTTGTCTCAGGGAACATTTTGCACATTTAACTGCAGACTACATAAAGCATTGACTAAGCCTCAAAACACATAACATCTTCAAAATTTCTGCACTGATTGATGAGTGGGTGAATGATTAAATAGCAGTCTATCCTTGCTCCCAAGAGTCTGCTTGTTTTTTAAGCATAAATTTCATGCTTGTAATGATTTTTGGTATGTGAACATATGCTAGATGGGGTGTCTGATGTGTAATGAAGTAAGGCACCAAAGAATTCTAACGGGTTATGGAACTTTCTTTATCTCGGCTTTTGATTTAGTACAGATTTCTGCCTCCAGCAGACATTTGTATTCAAGGCTAATATTTTCTGGGGACAATACAATCATTTATTCATTAAATATTATATTCCTGTGAGTGCCATTAACTCTGAGAGGGTCTGGAAATATAATAGTGTATATGCTGGGGGAGGGGCAGGGGCAGGGATTAGCAGGACAAGACATTAGTCTTCATGGAGCTCATAGTCAAGGGAGGAGAGAGCCATTATGAAAAACTATACAAATGAGGACCCCAGGAACAAGACCCCAACCTAGTGCCTCTCCCTCAATCCATCTTTCCATTCATATAATATTACAATCACTGAAGTCCTACAAGGGGAGATATACTGATCTATAAGAGCAGAGAGCAAGGGAATTTGGTCAATGTGGCAGGCAGCATCTAAAATGGCCCCCAGTGATCCCTATCTTCTGGTATTCACATCCTGATGCATGAACTGAACCTAGTGACTTGTCTCTAATAAAGAGAACACAGCAAAATTAGGTTTGAAAGATGACGAGCTCTCCCTTTTCTCACCGTAAAGAAATTGATGTACCACTGAAGTCCTCCAAGACTGGATATGAGCCTGGTTCCAATCAGAAGTATTCACTCTGAACCACCTTCCTTTCCCCTGCACACACACACACCCTTCTCCCATCAGACTCACAAAGTTTTTGTTGAACTGGCAAAATAGTTTGGTATCAAATATTGCTTTACAAATATTTATTGAGTTGAATATAGAGATAAACACAAGAATGCACTTTGGTTCCCAGTTAGTCCCCTCATCAAGTCCTCATTAAATTTATGGGGTATCAATTAAATAATGAATGTTGGGAATATTTTGCTTTAATTATCTTACGTGTTTTCATCATGTGTTTTACAAATGTGTCATAGAGGAGGAGAGGACCAGATCCCTGAAGTCTGAAAGATAGCCCACATGTAAACTACCTTAACTGATATAATAAACAACAAATCAGATATCAACTTAATGATGGGTTGCATTGTAAAAAATATAATAACAATTTTGGGGGGAAGATATCTTTGGAAAACTTTATCAGCTTTGTTAATTCTCATAAGAACAAGAATTTAAATGGTTTTGTTATACAATATGCTAAAAGTTATTCTTAGCTCTGTTATAGAACTTTTAGGAGCATAAACACCCTATTAAATGGACTCTGGCAGTAAAACCAATGTGAAGACAATCATTCCCCAAGCCAGTGAAAAAATGGAATGGAAGGGCCATACCATCATAACAAGACACTAGATGCTAGCAACAGATGATACAGTCCGTTTGTTTGTTCTCTCAACCATACAGTCATTTATTCACTTATTCATTAACACTGAGTGCCTTTTTCAGTACTAAGCACTAAGCTTGGCACCAGGGTTTTAACAATGAGTAAGCCTTGTGTTTGATGGTGATTAGAGTCTAGTGAGGAGTATAGTCAAGTAAACCACATTTGACGCAGAAGCAATTGCAGAGATATTTAAGATATTGGAGAATCTGATAATAATTATAGACTCCCTTCCAAGAAATGCATATTCTAATTATACCAAAGTTTAGTATACAATTGCAGAGGTTTCCAGGACCCTCAAACATTCATCCACAGACCACTAAATACTACCACAGAGTCAGAACATCTGGTTTACAGAGTCTCCTAATTTGTATTTGTGGTGTCCAACTGTAGGACAGCAGCACAAAACAAAGTTTTCAGTGACATGTGAACATTTTCTGTAGATATACTTCTCTGTGGATAAAAATACCCTTGCCATGGGCCAGCTGCCTTTGGCACAAAGTAAGTTCTAGAGACTTACCACAGTTAGCTTAAAGTTTAGCAATGCATGCCCTGTTGTGCTTACATAATCATCTGTTTATAAAGGGCTGATCCAACAAGCATAAAGATTATTTTTATTTACGTCGTTTCCAAACCAGGTCATCTACCAGAAGAATTAATGTATAAGGTAAGAAGAAAGGACAGTCCAATAGAATTGGCTCTGATAAAGTATCTGCTTGTGGTAAAAAAAAAAAAAAATACTTTGTTGATATTTCTGGATTCATTCAAAGCTAAAACCAGACCTTTTTTTGCAGCTTAAATCTCCATGTTTAACATTTTGAGGTTGCCAGTATAGAGGCTGCTAATTAAAAAAATAACTGAAGAACACTAAAATAACTTTCTAATTGTCAATTCAAACCTTCCATGGATTTAGTTAGAAAAAAGTTCCTTCCTCCTTTTTACACAAATTAATAAAAAATATCCAATTGAAATGCATTTAGGTATAGATCTAGATACTCTTGAAAATTAGCTGAGTTTCAATCAAAAATAACAAGGAATAACTGAAACAAGCAAACGTTTCTTTTGGAAGGAAACTGATTAACTAAATAAAGTAGATTTATTTTTATAGAATGAGAAACCGAAGCTCAGATTCATAAAAGGGGACTTGGTTACAGAGAAAATGATATAGTCTTACAGACAAAGCTTTCCAATTCTATCAATATCACTATTTATACTAGCAAATGCTTTTGTTTTCAGTTTTATTCAAATTCAATTCTGTAGACATAGATTTAGTTAAAGGAAAAATAAAGCAAAACAGGGAATTTCCTTGAGGTCCAGTGGTTAGGACTCCACACTTCCACTACAGGGGGCATGGGTTTGATCCCTGGTTGGGGAACTAAGATCTCACATGCTGCAAGGTGCAGCAATAAATAAATAAGTGAATATTTAAAAAATAAAGCAAACACTTTTCATTCATTTTATATAACATTCACCCATTTATCATGCATTTACTTATCCATGCAATCAGTTAATTTAATAAGTATCTATTGAGTAACTTCCACATGGTCTGCCCAAGGCTTGGAAAGGAGATCTGGCTAGAGTAGTGAACTAGGGAATTGGTGCTAAGACATGAGGTTGGAAATGTAGGCAGAAGCCCATCCAGAAAGGCCTTGTTGGGATAGGAGAGAGTTCAGATTTTCTTACAAATGCAAGATTAACCTATTCAAATGTATTTAGATAAGGATGTGATACAAACCAACCTGTTTTAAATCAATCTACTCTTAACTTTGAACCTTCTGCTCTAGTAAAATTACTTTACAATTTCTGCTAAAACATACCTTGCACTTTTCCTTCTCTGTGGCACACAACTTCTTTCCATGTGGAAACCTTGACTTTTATACCAACTAAACATTTAATGATATGAAAGTCTGAGGACCTAAAATACATGACCTTTGAAAATAATTTAGGAAAAATATAGTTGGAAGCACACTCGAGTCAGAAGATTTTAAGTTCAGTCCAGACTGTTAGTTTCCATGACGAGGTGACTACAAAAATGCTGCGTCCACTTTACCTTGACTCTAAGAGCCTACTGATTTGTGGCTACCTCTTCAAACTGGCTACAAAAGCATGCTTCTTTATTATCTACATATTGTCTTCCTTACACTTCTGCTCTCAGGGTCACAGTATTTTCTTTCTCTGCCCTGCTGCTCCTTCATATCTCATTACTAAAGTCAGCAAATGTATCATGCAACAAAATTTATCAAGAAACTTCTTCATACTAAACACTATGGAGGATATTACAAAGGATACATAAAAAGAAAAGTCTTAGGGAAGAAAAAGAGGAAGAAAAAAATAACAAAATATATTTTGGGCAAAGGAGTAAATAAGAAGATGATAAAGAAAGTGAAATTAATCTTTGCATTGCCAGCAACTTTACAAGGCAGACATGCATTTATTGAACAACAAGTATGTGTTCCAGCTATTAGCAGCTAATATCACCATATGATTACTGGGCATCAAGGAAGGTGCTAAGCACTGTGCATACATGATCTAATGCAACCCTTCTAGCAGCTCTGTAAGTCAAATAGATGGGCACTATCATTATCCCTTATTACAAAGGAGGTTGGACACTTCACCCAGACTCTTCTTAAACTTCTATTAGAATAAGAATCACTTGAAGAACTTGTTAAAAATACAGAAACATGGGGCTTCCCTGGTGGCGCAGTGGTTGGGAGTCCGCCTGCCGATGCAGAGGACATGGGTTCGTGCCCCAGTCCAGGAAGATCCCACATGCCGCGTAGCGGCTGGGCCCGTGAGCCATGGCTGCTGAGCCTGCGCGCCCAGAGCCTGTGCTCTGCAATGGGAGAGGCCAAAACAGTGAGAGGCCCGTGTACCACAAAAAAAAAAAAAAAAAAAAAAAAAATACAGAAACATGAATGCTATCATTTTTAGCAGATTCTGAGATGAGGCCACAGAAAGTGAATTTTTACAAACTCATAAGCCACCACCAATCATTACTGCCACCACTACCAAACAATCACCCTAATCCAAATTCAATGATTCTACTACTGATGATCCTTTAATTACATTTGAGAAACCTTGTGCTATGGTACACTATATCCCCCAGCACTGTGTTAATTAAATTTTAGGTGCACACATTCATCAGGAGAAAATGATAAAATATTCTGATTCAATAGATCTAAGGTGAGCCCTGAGATCCTGTATTCCTAACAAACTTAGAGGTGATGACAACGTGGTCAGTCTAAGACTCACATTTTCAGTAGCCAAGACCTAGTATAGTACCAAAAGATTTAAGGTTAAATATAAGAAATGTAATTCTTTTCCATAAAGAATTTATAGTCTCCATCAACAAAATGAAAAGCCAACCTCCTGAATGGGAGAAAATATTTGCAAATAATATATCTGGTAAGGGGCTAATATCCAAAATACATAAAAGAACTCATACAACTACCAATAGTGAAAAAAACAATCTGATTAAAAAATGGGCAGAGGACCTGAATACATAATTTTCCAAAGAAGACATACAGATGGCCAACAGGTATATGAAAAGATGCTCAGCATCACTAATCATCAGGGAAATGCAAATCAAGACCACAATGTGATATCACCTCGCACCTGATAGAATAGCTATTATAAAAAAGACAAGAGGGGCACTCTGACACCCAAGGAGACAGGAGGCACCCACAGTGAACTGGTAGGATGTAGGGGGACTGAGGTGGAGGAGAAGTGGAGGCTGACAAGATCAGCGCCCATGAGGCCAGGGAGATCAGGAGAGGCAGGTTGGAGGGACTCTCCCAGAAGAGTGGGAGAGGGGCAGAGGGTGATCACCTGGCCCACTGGGGCTGGGAAGCCTGCTGAGCTCCCAGGCTGGTTCCCTGCAATCTAAAGCCCCCTCCAAGCCATGTGGTTCCTGGGGGCATAGGAGGGAGGCTGGGGAGATCAGGAGAGGCAGGTGGGAGGGGCCCTCCCAGACCCCAGACCAGAGGAGCAGTAGAGGAGCTGGGCTCCCAGATGAGGTCCCCTGCCCTCTGAGACCAGGCGTGGGGGCACAGCTGGGCCCCTTCTGTTCCTTGAGACTAAGCCCCACCCCCCACAGCCCCCAGGGTCTTTTCCAGCCCTGTGGGTCCTGAGCATAGGCCCCACCCACCCCCCAAACCTTGCCCTTGCTTAGGCCCTGCTCTCCACAGCCAAGGCCTTTCCCCCCACCCTTTTTCTTTTATTTTTCTTTTCCCTCCTCTTTTTTTACTATTGTGGTACTGAAGTATCTTCCATTGTTGATTCATCTAAATTTTTATTTTTACATTCTTTCTAACATACCTGTTAGTTTCCTAATCTAATTTTATTTTTTACTTTGTTACTGTTCTCTTTTTTTTGTTTGTTTTCTTTGCCACCCCAGGTGGCTCCCGAGAACTTGGTTGGCGAGCCCAGGGTCAGGCAGAAGCTCCTGCAGTGGGAGCTCGAAGTCCAAACCACTGGACTAACAGAGAACCTCAGACCCCAGGGAATATTCATCAGAGTGAGGTCTCACAGAGGTCCTCATCTCAGCACCAAGACCCAGCTATACCCAATAGCCTAGAAACTGCAGTGTTAGAAGTCTCAGGCCAAACAACCAGTAAAACAGGAACACAATCCCACTCATAAAAAAAAAAAAAAAATGAGATGGCATGAAAATATGTCACAGATGATGAAGGAGCAAGGTAAAAACCTACAAGACCAAATAAATGAAGAGGAAGGAGGCAATCTACCTGAAAAAGAATTCAGAGTAATGATAACAAAGATGATCCAGAATCTCAGAAATAGAATGGAAGCACAGATTGAGAAAATATAAGAAATGTTTAACAAAGATCTAGAAGAACTAAAGAACAAACAGAAATGAACAACACAATAACTGAAATGAAAAATACACTAGAAGGAATCAATAACAGAATAACGGAGGCAGAAGAATGGATAAGTGAGCTGGAAGACAAAATGGTGGAAATAACTGTTGAGGAGCAGAATAAAGAAAAAAGAATGAAAAGAATTGAAAACAATCCCAGAGACCGCTGGGACAACACTAAACACACCAACATTTGAATTACAGGGGTCCCAGAAGAAGAAGAGAAAAAGAAAGGGACTGAGAAAATATTTGAAGAGATTATAGTTGGAAACTTCCCTAACACGGGAAAGGAAATAGTCACCCAAGTCCAGGAAGCACAGAGAGTCCCATACTGGATAAACCCTAGGAAAAACACAAAAAGACATATTAATCAAACTAACAAAAATTAAAATCAGAGAAAAAATATTAAAAGCAGAAAGGGAAAAACAAAAATAACATACAAAGGAATCCACATAAGGTTACCAGCTGATTTTTCAGTGGAAACTCTGCAGGCCAGAAGGGAGTGGCAGGACATACTTAAAGTGATGAAAGAGGAAAACCTACAACCAAGATTCCTCTACCCAGCAAGGATCTCATTCACATTCAATGCAGAAGTCAAAAGCTTTTCAGACAAGCAAAAGCTAAGAGAATTCAGCACCACTAAACCAGCTTTGCAACAAATGCTAAACAAACTTCTCTAAGTGGGAAACACAAAAGAAGAAAAAGACCCACAAAAACAAACCTGAAACCATTAAGAAAATGATAATAGGAACATACATATCGATAATAACCTTGAATGTAAATGGATTAAGTGCCCCAACCAAAAGACACATACTGCCTGAAAGGATCCGAAAACAAGACCCATATACATGCTATCTACAAGAGATCCACTTCAGACCTAGGGACACATACAGACTGAAAGTGAAGAGATGGAAAAAGATACTCCATGCAAATGGAAATCAAAAGAAAGCTGGAGGAGCAATACTCATATAAGATAAAATAGACTTTCAAGTAAAGACTGTTACAGGAGATAAGGAGGGACACTACATAAAGATCAAAGGATTGATCCAAGAAGATATAACAATTATAAATGTTTATGCACCCACATAGGAGCACCTCAATGCATAAGGCAAAATGTTAATAACCATGAAAGGAGAAACTGACACTGAAGCACCATTTACAATAGCCAGGACATGGAACCAACCTAAATGTCCCCCGACAGATGAATGGATAAAGAAGATGTGGCACATATATACAATGGAATATTACTCAGCCATAAAAAGAAATGAAACTGAGTTATTTGTAGTGAGGTGGATAGACCTAGAGTCTGTCATACAGAGTGAAGTAAGTCAGAAAGAGAAAAACAAATCCTGCATGCTAACGCATATATATGGAATCTAGAAAAAAAAAAAGATAGTACTGATGAACCTAGTTGCAGGTCAGGAATAAAGAGGCAGACATAGAGAATGGACTTGATGACATGGGGTGGGAGGACAAAGCTGGGGCGAAGTGAGAGTAGCATCGACATATATACACTACCGAATGTAAAATAGTTGGCTGATGGGAAGCAACAGCATAGCACAGGGAGATCGGCTCGGTGCTTTGCAATGACCTAGAGGGGTGGGATAGGGAGGATGCGAGGCAGGCTCAAGAGGGAGGGGATATGGGGTCATGAGTATGCACATGGCTGATTCGCTTTGCTGTGCAACAGAAACTAACATAGTATTGTGAAGCAATTATACTTCAATAAAGATCTATTAAAAAAAAAAAGACAAGAAATAAGTGTTGCTGAGGATGTAGAGAAGGGAGAACCCTGTGCACTATTGGCAGGAATTTAAACTGGTGCAGCCACTATGGAAAACAGTATGGAGGTTTCTCAAAAGATTAAAAATAGAACTATCATATCCAGAAATTTCACTCCTGGGTATTTATATGAAGAAAAAAATCACTAATTTGACAAGATATATGCACACCAATGTTCCTTTCAAAATTATTTTCAATAGCTAAGATATGGAAGCAACCTAAGTGTATCCATCAATAGGTGAATGGATAAATACATACACACACACACACACACACACACACACACACACACACACACACAGGAACATTACCCAGCTATAAAAAATAAAATAAACTCTTGTAATTTGCAACAACATGGATGGACCTAGAGGGTATTATGCTAAGTGAAATTAAGTCAGACAGAGAAAGACAGATGCCATATGATCTCATTTATATGTGGAGTGAAAAAACAAAAACACTAAGCTCATAGATACAGAGAACAGATTGGTGGTCCAGACACAGTGGCTAGAGGATGGACAAAATTGCTGAAAGTGGGGTACGAACTTCCAGTTATAAAATAAATAAGTCATGCGGATGTAATATACAGTAACATGATGATAGCTAATTATGCTATATTGCATACTTGAAAGTTGCTAAGAGAATAAACCTGAAATGTTCTCATTACAAGAAAAAAATTGTATCTATGTATGGTGACAGATGTTCACTAGACTTACTGTGGTGATCATTTTGAAATATATACAAATATTAAATCCTTCTGTTGTACACCTGAAACTAATACAATGTTATATGTCAATTTTAGCTCAATAAAGTATTTACAGTATAGAGAAGCAAATGGAGATATAACCAGATGCTTTGGGAATATGAGGCATATGAAGGAAAGTGAAGGGAAGGAAAGTGAAGGGAAGTGTGAGAAAGCATACTAGAAAAAGACCCTTGAGCTGAGAGTTGAAGGAAACAATCTCATTCAGTTACATGCTCTTTAGGAATTTATTTAATATAAGAAATGAGGCAAATACAAAAACAACTAAAACAAGTAATTTAAGGCAAGTATTTCTATAACTAATAAAAACATATACTGTAGACCTTGAAGGAAAGAGATAATTTCTGATTATCTCTCCTATAAATATGCCATACATCTACCAATGTTTTATACCTCTTTACCAACGTGTCTTTCCAAGTGGACAGAATTCGTGGGGAGCAGAAACCACCATATTCATAGTGCCATCAATATCCATCTCTTTGGCTCATATACATTTTTTATAAATCTATGTTGAATGACCACTGCAGGCTTCAAGGAGGAGGTAGGTTTGTTTGTTTTTCTCTTTCTGACTTACTTCACTCTGTTTGACAGTCTCTAGGTCCATCCACATCTCTGCAAATGACCCAATTTCGTTCCTTTTTATGACTGAGTAATATTCCCTGTATATATGTACCACATCTTCTTTATCCATTCCTGTGTTGATGGACATTTAGGTTGTTTCCATGACCTGGCTGTTGTAAATAGTGCTTCAGTGAACATTGGAGTGCATGTGTCTTTTTGAATTATGGTTTTCTCTGGGTATATGTCCAGGAGTGGGATTGCTGGGTCATATGGTAGTTCTGTTTTTGGTTTTTAGAGGAACATCCATACTGTTCTCCATAGTGGCTGTATCAATTTACATTCCCACCAACAGTGCAAGAGGGTTCCCTTTTTTCCACACCCTCTGCAGCATTTATTGTTTTTAGATTTTATGATGAAGGTCATTCTGACTGGTGTGAGGTGATACCTCATTGTGGTTTTGATTTGCATTTCTCTAATGATTAGTGATGTTGAGCATCCTTTCATGTGTTTATTGGCCATCTGTATGTCTTCTTTGGAGAAATTTCTATTTAGATCTTCTGCCCATTTTTGATTGGGTTGTTTGTTTGCTTTGATATTGAGTTGCATGAGCTCTTTGTATATTTTGGAGATTAATCATTAAGCCATGAAGTAGAAGACCCAGGTAGGCCATGCCCAGGTTTCTTTTCTCACAGAAATTGTGATATAGTAAATATGTATTGTTTTAAGTCACTATATTTGGGGCTAATTTGTTACACAGCAATAGATTACTAATACAAATGGTTAATGTATGTGAAGGAAACTTTATCTTTCTTTCCCCAGGAATCTCTCTCCATTTAATCTAATGTGACTATGTTTCTATTACTTAAAAGCTAAATAGGGCTTCCCTGGTGTGCAGTAGTTGAACGTCCGCCTGCCAATGCAGGGTACACGGGTTCGTGCCCCGGTCTGGGAAGATCCCACATGCCGCGGAGTGGCTGGGCCCGTGAGCCATGGCCACTGAGCCTGTGCGTCCGGAGCCTGTGCTCCGCAACAGGAGAGGCCACAACAGTGAGAGGCCCGCATACCGCAAAAAATAAAAATAAAAAAAAAGCTAAATAGCCACAGCTGAGATATGGAGAAGGGAGGGATTATTTCTGCCTGAGCACAAAAGTAGGGAAGTTTTCACAAAGAAGAGGACACATGTATAGGGATTTATAACTGAGTAGAATTTTACCAGGCCATAAAGGAAAGACAGGCACTGAAAGCAGAAGAAAGAAAATGATCAAAACATACAAGTAGTAAGCTTTTCATCAACATCTTATTCCTTAAATTATTATTCAGAAGATGATATATGACACACAGTGGCAAGAATGGTCGGAAAGCATCAAGAGAATACACTGAAAAGATCAGTTTGAAATAGGATTTGAAATAGGACAGGTTAGAAACAGGACAGGGTAAGGAATTCAAATATGTTTTTTACGGCAATGAGAAACTGAACTGAAGATTTGGTAATAAGAATGGAAAGAAGCGGACAGATCGGGAAAAGACATTCTAAGGTAGAATTAGGAGGGCTCACTGTTGATTTGATATACTGAGTTAGTAATGGGTGGGAAGGAAATTAGAAAGCAAAATGAGATGAAGAATGATGTGGTAACCTGGGAAATACCAACAATTTAGAACAGATTCAAAACAGTATGTTGAGGATGCTGAGAATAAATATTTATGAGAAATAGGAGTAGCAGTTGCCTGAGGGGAGTCATCATTATAAATTCTATACATGTCAAAAGGAGAAATTTTAAGAAAAGATCGTTAGATGTTGTAACCAGAGCAGAGTTGTTGACCACTGAGGGCAATTTCAACGGAAAGGTATATTCAGATTACTATACGTTGAGGAATGACTAAGGGACTGAGGTGGTCAACAGTGATGGTGAATTGGATATTTTTAAGAGGTAAGAAGAAGGAAAGTAAACTTGTGAACATATGTAGGTCAAGGGTTTTTTTTTTCTTTTGAAAAAAATTTATTTTGCATAATTTTGTGTTATATGAGAGAGTCAGTTATAGTCAGAATCTGAAGAGAAGGAATCAATACAAAGAAAATGGAAGATGTTATAGAAAGAGGGAGTCAGTAATGGGGCAAAGCCACAAAAGAGATGGGAGTGGATGAAAAGAGCATTTTCTTAGACAGGACTAATAGAAGTAAAAATTGGTAAAGTATAGTTTGGAGAAAATTTGAGCAAGGCCATTTTATTCTATCAAGACCAAAAGGTCATCTTTTGACAGCGAAGGCTCAAGGAGGGATTGAAGAGCTTAAGGAAAATGGTAATGGTTTATGTCAGAAACAGGAAAAGGAATTGTAAAAGGATAAAGTTGCCAAGCAAAAGTGTTTTTAAAAAGGGCAAAAGAAGAAGTGAATAGAAGCGTATTATTTTACTAGGGTTAGAAGGGAAAGCTTATCAGACATATGGCTGAAATTAGATAGATCCAAAAGAGCAGTTACCTCTGAAATATGAGAATATCAGAGAATCTTAAAAGCCATGTTTTCTTATTTCCCAAACACCCTCAGTTGTAAGGCACATCATCAATTAACTGACAAATTTAAAGGATTAAAAAAGATTTAATTGTGACTGGCAACATTCTTCTGTAACCAAAGACTCATCCAGGTGCTAGAAATATTAAAATATTAAAATATATTTGAGGAAATTCATTCACCTCCTTAAGAAGACAGGTCTTTTCTTTGAATCTCTTTATATTCTCAGCAGACCGACAACACTCAGCGTAGGATCTTCCTAAATTTATTTTGATACGTTAGTTCTTGCTGATCTATAATTTTTCAGTCCAGTGAGATAAAGTCCCAGATGTAACTAACAATGAGTAGAATGAAAAAGAAAAAGTTGTCATTTCTCCTAATGTAGCGTGACAAACGAATGTTTCTAAGAGAGGTTCATTTTGGACTCTAGAAATCTGAGATTTGTGATCATGTAATTATAGCACTAACAGAAAGAAAGTTGATTTTTCACAACGCATAGAGAAAGGCTTAACTAAGCAACAGCCTAAATGCAATTACAAGGAAAAACATTTTACCTGAGTAGGGAAAAACTATTTTAAAGTACGTTAGAGGGCTTCCCTGGTGGCGCAGTGGTTGAGAATCTGCCTGCCAATGCAGGGGACACGGGTTCGAGCCCTGGTTCGGGAAGATCCCACATGCCGCGGAGCAACTGGGCCCGTGAGCCACAACTACTGAGCCTGCGTGTCTGGAGCCTGTGCTCCGCAACAAGAGAGGCCGCGATAGTGAGAGGCCCGCGCACCGCGATGAAGACTGGCCCCCGCTCTCCGCAACTAGAGAAAGCCCTCGCACAGAAACGAAGACCCAACACAGGCATAAATAAATAAATTTTAAAAAATAAATAAATAAAAAATAAAGTACGTTAGAAGCAATAAAGAATATGAAATCACATTATGTTCTAATTACAAATCCATGGCACTCATTCTTAAGACCGTTCCTAAGGGTTTACTGTTGGGCAATAACTTTGATGTCCTAGATACTACAACAAAGACATACTTAAAAGTAACAAAACCATTTCCTTCAAGTTTTCTGTGATTGTGTCTGCTCTTTATTTCAGAGGCTCTTCCCCAGGATTATTCTGCGTTTATTAGAAGGTGAGTTCTGCCTAGATAGCTCAGTGTTCTGAATAAACCCCCTGCCCCTCTGCACAGCCCCTGTCCAAGCTCTCCATCAAATCATCCAACACAAAGCCTCTTGTGTCTGCCTGATAACTCTGGTCTAGATCTGTGAGCTCATACCTAGATTCTGCCTTGTCCTTTTGGAATGATGCCTCATTGGACTACCTGCATCAAATTTCATTTTCAGATTTGTTCCCTCAAAACTACCTTTCAGATTCTACTGGCTATCATAGTCTAGGGCCTTCAAGTCAGTCCTGTGGATCTCTCCTGCCTACATGGTAGCTCAGACAATGCCTCTGGGGCTCACTTAGACTCTGAGCTCCATGAGAACAAATACAGTGTCTGATGTGTATGAGAAACTCGATTTATAATTAACAAACAAATCTAGTCCACGCCCAGCAACCAGAGTATCTGCTTCTCCAGGGAAGAAATTCAGACAAGTTCCCCCTTTCCTTGTCCCCTGGGACAAAATCAATGTTGCCTTCTGAATCTACAGAATTATACAGCAATTAGGTTAGCACTATTTCCTGTCCATTTAGCTTCCAATAACTCCAGAACAGATCTAAGGTGTTTTATGCAGATATTGATGAGCAAAAATGGCTGAATGTCACTTCCAAAGGACAAGGATCTCAGAATTCCTGAAAGATTGCATAGTCCTCCTGCTTGTGAGACCCGAAAGGTAAATTTATGGGATGCAAACCCTGACTGCTTTTAGATATTCATGTTCTGAATCACCAATTTAAGCCACAATTGGAAGCTTTGAACCTTTTCCAACAAAAGTTTCCTGGAATTTTTCAAACAATTCAGTTTAATTTAAGGCAGAATGTTAGCATCTTCAATGAACTTTAAGCAAAAGAGAAGGAGGTCATGTAATTCAGGGCTCAGAAACTGATGAGTACTGTACTTCAAAGAAAATCTCTCTCTTCTGTGAGTCTGACAAGAAGGCCACGATAGGAATCTGTACGTGAAAATGTGGTTAGTGAAACAGAGTTCAACTGTATTTTTTCCCCAAAGAATGTCCTCTCCATCTGGAGCCTAGAAACGCGAGCTCTTCATGGAGAATATCTTTCTAAAGAGCACAGCAATCAGGGTAAAGGTCATCTTCATTAATCATCCTCTCATATAATAGAGTCAACTGTAAAAAATTGTATTAAGGCTAATTTCCTGAAGAGACGATGAGGAACCATGAAGCAGGTCTAAATGTCAACTGAAACAAGGCCCTTTCTTCACATGCCTCTGACTATTATGGCTTCTGCAGTTTTCTCTTTTTCCCCATCTTCCCCTCTCCCCACCATGCTTTATGGAAGAACAAAATCAAGGATAAAACCAAAAACGACCCTTAAATAAAAAGGTCATTTTAGAGAGAAAAGAGCAGTCTGAAAAATCCTCTCTTTTGTCAAATGGGATTTACTTTTCAATCTACGCAAAATTCTATAAATATCAAATTTAGAATAATCTGTGACAGATTATAACTTGCATATTCTTTTCTGATCGTCACAAAAAGGAAATATTCCAATGCAACCGAGTATAGTGACAGAACTTGGAAATGGCTCTTCAATTCATTGACAGTGTTTTTTCAAGAACAAAAATACATTTGTATTTAAGCTATTTCTGTCACCTTTAAATAGCATAGGGACAATTATCCTTTACTAGCCTTTAAGTGAAATGAAATGTCACCAGTTGTTTACTTAATGTAAAATCAATAGAAATATTCGCATGGAACGAAGCAATAGATTGAAAAATGAACAAAACAAAGGTGCAATTTACTGTCAGGAAGACCAAACACACACACATACACAGACACAAACCCGAGAACAGTACCAACAACAAAAATCCTTATTTTAGCTCAATCAGTAAAAATCTGTAACAGAGTTAATAAAATGAGTAAAAAAAAGAATATTTTTGTTTTGCAGACTTTTTCTGTAAAAGGCCTAATAGTAAATATTTGGGGTTTCGTGGGCAATATGCTCCTTCATAACTAGTCAACTCTGCACTGTAAAATGAAAGCAGCCATAGACCGAGGCAACCAGTACGGTGTGGCTAGGTTCTAAAAAGATTTATTCACAAAAATTGGTGGCACGTCACGTGTAGTCTGGGGACCATGGTTTGCAATCCTTGATTTATATCAGTGAGTGCAAGTTATCAGGCAGGTAGTACACACTGGCTAAAATTTGAATGAATAAATAGGTACGTTGTGGATAGGACTTCTGATCACTTACATACAAATACATCTGTTTCAACAGGGAGGAACTGTTTCATGTGGTATAAGTAAATAATAGAATCTGATTTTTAGTATTGGAAGTGACCTTAAAAAAGTCTGAATATCCTCTCATTAATTTTACAGATGAGGACCCTGAAGCCAAGAACATTCAGATGGCAGGTACTATGCTACATAGAGTTTTTTTTAAAGGAAGAATGTTCCAGAAAAAAATCATAAGTAAAACCTAAGAAATAAATGCCAAAATAGGACCTCTCTAGATGCAGTGATAAGGAACAAGAGAAACATGACTGTCGTGGGATTTTATTGTTTGTGATAAAGACAAGCAACAATTTAATGTTTCTGTTATTTTGTTTTATTGCTCTACCACAATTTGCCATGAATGACATCACTGAAAGAAGTGACTATTTCTAACAAAAATAAACTAAGTTTCCATCTATTATCATTGTGAACAAAATTGTCAGGTACTGCAACAGGCAAAGAGGCTCAATTATCTGAGTAAGGTAGTATCTACTAATGTTTATCACCCGATTTCCCACTATATGACTTCTTTGGTTATCAGGCACATAAATTATTTTATCTACTATATGTTGCTGTTTCTCTAAAGGGAGGGTCTGCATATGGAAAGATTATACACATATCCATATTGATGGATCAATAGGAAAAAAAAGTATACTTCTATTCAATGGCCATTAAGGAAAGTAAAAAACCTTGGGTATAGATGAAATATTGGCAGAATTTTAAAGGATAAATGCACCAAAACAAACAAAACAAAAACCCAATGCTATCTTGTCATTGCATTAGTTTTTCATGGTATTTTAGGGAAGAACAGAGGAGGGTCTTAGGAATAGTTACTAGGGGTAGAATAAAGCATAGGTCAGTGCTAAAAAACAATCAACTGATAGTTACTTGGGAGAAGAGCCAACATTTGATACCTATCTCTATTTCACAGTTTCTTCTTTAAAACATTTCTTGTAAGGATGTTCATAGGTCACAGAAAAACAGGCAGGCCAATTAATTAACTAAGAGAAAGTAAATACACTTAAAAAAAAATATGCCAACCTCAAAGTTAAGAACATGTGTAAACTAACATAAACTTGTTTACCTGAAAGAGAAGTTACCCTCAGGATAAAGCATCATGATTCCATCAAAAACAGTGCTTTGCCAATCAAAGTGAACAACCTGGAGCCAAACACCTTGAGCCAACCTGGAGCCAAACACCTTTTCCTCTTTTTCAATATTCTAGGTTCCTGAAATGCAGGTTTGGACGGTGTTCTGTAGGTTCCCTAGAAGTCTCTAATTTTATATGTGTTCGCACAAATGCTTTTTTTTTTTTTCTAAATCATTATCCAACTAAATGAAACACTACCCTGAACATAATCTGAACTTCGATGAGATCATGGAATGAGGGGATATTGGCCATTTCTCAATTATCTTTCATGAGAAAATGACTTTTAACCAGAATAAATTTCAACAAGAACCTTTTTATCACAAACTGAATGACAAAGCAACATAACATTTTAAAAAGATTTTTATGAATTAATCATGTTTGGAGAACTTCCTAAACCAAAGGATAATGCTTCTTTTTATAAGGTAGCACGTTTTTCTGATTAATGTTTTCAAACAAAAAGGACTGCATGTTAATAGAAGGAAATTCTGTTAGTTCATTCAGGTATTACAGTGTCATTGTAGATTTGAATATGGGATTTGGTACAGTATATCTCTGAAAATTTTTAATTGTGTAAGGTAGTTAAATTTTTTCTCTACAGAAAGATTACTGCCTCTGTGCTCTTGGGTTGAAAGCTCTGAAAACCAACATGTATGTTTCAAAAGGTTTAACTTGAGCAGAACTAGTACACGTTTCTAATCTTCACCAGTATCAATAAACTTCAAAACTGTTAACTGATTTGCCTACTTCTTATAAACCACTTGTTCTAAGGGTGTCTTTCACAATTTTATTTAATCAAGGGCAGAGCTATTCATTCACTTCTTTTTTTGGTTGTTCATTTGCTTGTTTAGTAAATATATATTGAGCATAAACCGTTTGCCAAGTATATATGGCTTTCTGATGTCTACTACCAACACCCAAAGAACTAACTGAGGAGGAAAAAAACTTTGGGTCCTATTAGAGCTATGTATTTAGTCACATAATTTTTTTTTTCCTTTTTTGATTAATGGTTCTTCTTTTACCATTAGCTATGTATGTTTTGCTTAATAATGACTTCAATTTACTAATACAGGCATACCTCAGATACTGTGGGTTTGAGTCCAGACTACCACAACAAAGCAAATATCACAATAAAATGAGTCACTTGAATTTCTTGGAGTCACTATCTATAACAGCTATAGCCTTAGAAAATGTTAGCCTTAAATAACAAGACTTGAAAGTCAGAATTATTCCTTGATCCATGGACTGCAGAATGCAGGCATGAAAACAACATGAATTTCATCATATGTTTCTATCAGAGCTCTTAAGTGACCAGGTGCATTGTCAAAGAGCATTAATATTTTGAGAGAAATGTTTTTTTCTGAACACTAGGTCTCAATGGTGGGTTTAAAATATTCAGTAAACCATGCTGTAAACAGATGTGCTATCATTCAGACTTTATTATTCCATTTAGAGAGCACAGACAGAGCAGATTTAGCAAAATTCTTAAAGGCTCTAGGATTTGGGGAATGGTAAATAAGCACTGGTTTCAACTTAAAGTCACCAGCTGCATTAGGCCCTAACGAGAGAGTTAACCTGTCCTTTGAAGCTTTGAAGCCAGGCATTGACTTCTCCTCTCTAGCTATGAAAAGTCCTAGATGGCATCTTCTTCCAATATAAGGCATTTCATCTACATTGAAAATCTGTTGTTTAGTGTAGCCACCTTCATTAATGATCTTAGATAGATCTTTTGGATAACTTGCTGCAGCTTCTACGTCAGCACTTGCTACTTCACCTTGCACTTGGACGTTATGGAAACAGCTTCTTTCCTTAAACCTCATGAGCCCACCTCTGCAGGCTTTGAACTTTTCTTCTGCAGCTTCCTCACCTCTCTTGGCCTTCATGGAATTGAAGAGAGTTAGGGCCTTGCTCTGGATTAGGCTTTGCCTTAAGAGAATATTGCGGTTGGTTTGATCTTCTATCCAGATCTCTACAACTTTCTCCACATCCACAGTAATGCTGTTTTGCTTTCTTACCATTTGTGTGTTCATTGGAGTAGCAATTTTAATTTCCTTCAAGAACTTTTCCTTTGCATTCACAACTTGGCTAACTGTTTGGTGCAAGAGGTCCAGCTCTGGCCTACCTCAGCTTTCGACATGCCTTCCTCATTAAGCATAATCATTCCTAAATTTTTATTTAAAGTGAGAGATGTACGACTCTTCCTTTCACTTGAACACTTAGAAGCCATTGTAGGCTTATCAACTGACCTAATTTCAATATTATTGCATCTCAGGGAATAGAGAGGCCTGAAGAGAGGGAGAGAGACTGGGAAGGGCTGATCAGTGGAACATACACATTTATCAATTAAGTTTGTCAATATATAGCACAGTTAGTGGGGCCCCAAAACAATTACAATAACATCAAAATCACTGATCACAGATCACCATAACAAATATCATAATAATGAAAAAGTTTGAAATATTGCAAGAATCACCAAAATGTGAAACAGAGTCATGAAATGAGCAAATGCTGTTGGAAAATTAACACTTGCTGGATGCAGGGTTGCCACAAACCTTCAATTTGTAAAAAAAACATGCAGGACCTATGAAGCACAATAAAGCAAAGTGCATTAAAATAAGGTATCTTTAAACATGTATCTTTAAAACATAGATGGAAAACTATACCTCCATAAAGTAGTAAACCTAAATGCCTCATCGTGCTGAGGATCCTCAGTCCCTAGGTATGATCTTCTGATCTCCCTGTTTGTGATCTTTGAGCCAAGCCACTTGGTTTCCTAATCCAAAGTCCTTGGATCTCAGTGCTAGGATCAGTAGTCCTAGAATCCACAGGTACTTATCTCTTAAGACTTCATAGACAAGAGTGCCACAGAGGATAGCATGCAATGGCAGGGAGGTAGATATTAGAAAGAAACAGAGACGGTGGTAATAAAAGCTAATATTAAGTGCCTCCCTGTCTGGCACTATGCTGCACTCTTTATATATAGTATTGCATGTAATCTGACGACTAGAAGATATCAGCACCCCCATTTTACAAATGGGAAAAGTGAGATTCAGAGCAAGCTCAGAACTAGCTAGGTTGAATACAATTCCGTCTGACTCTGAGACTTCTGCTCTTTCAGAGTATTCCAGAAGCATAGATAGACCAGGAAAGAGAGGTAGAAGAAACAAATCCAAAGAAATGTACATATATGCTGCTCCCCCAACCAATGTCCCATGAAAGCAGGAACCGGATTGCTGTTGCTATTCACAGCACCTCGCTGGGGACATTGTAGCCACTTCCTAGACATTGCTACATAAATGATAGTTTACTGGTATATTCTTCCTTCCACCTTTACATAGTGCCTTTTATGTTTATCATAGACAAAAATCAACAAGTAAAATAAATATAAAATTATACATGTATATGCAGGGTTGTACATTTATCACAATAAGAAATGTTGAATATTAAAAAAGTAGATATAAGAAAATATGAGCTTGGGGCTTCCCTGGTGGTGCACTGGCTAAGAATCTGCCTGCCAGTGCAGGGGACACGGGTTCGTGCCCTGGTCCGGGAAGATCCCACATGCTGCGGAGCAACTAAGCCTGCGCACCACAACTACTGAGCCTGCGCTCTAGAGCCCACAAGCCACAACTACTGAGCCTGCGTGCTGCAACTACTGAAGCCTGCACCCCTAGAGCCCGTGCTCCTACGAGAAGAGAAGCCACCGCAATGAGAAGCCTGCGCACCGCAACGAAGAGTAGCCCCCACTCGCCCACCGCAACTAGAGAAAGCCCGTGTGCAGCAACGAAGACCCAACACAGCCCAAAAAAATAATAAATTAAATAAAGAAATAGAAAAAAAAGTTTTTTTTAAAGAAAATATGAGCTTGAACATTTAAAAATGAATATTAATTGGCCTTAGCTTCAAAATTGTCAGAGAAGGACAATGCATAAATATACAAAGCCGCAAAAAGAACAAAGAGTTATTGTCAATTATCTCAGAAGACTTTATTCTTGGCTAATTTCACCAAATCATGTGCCAGTTGGATTTATCATTTAGATGATCTTTCTGCTTTAGAGAGGAATACATTTATTAGAAAAACGGTGCTTATGATTCGCATTCTCTTCAAAACTGACTATTCCCTCACTATGCTGTAATGGGGCAAAGATTATATTTAAAAATAGAAATTTGCACCTACTGAGGTTGAGGATGACTGTCATTTTTCCATTGGGACTCCAAATTTCATTTTTAGAACTGAATAGAACAGGTTTAAAATTCCAAGCTTTCTCATTAATGTATGCAGTAATATCAGTCTCTAAGTGTAAACAGGAACTGAACAATGGACTAGCAAACAGTTGGTCTCTTAAACCTAAATAAAATATCACAAAGTTGAATTATCTGTATGATCTCATTGCCAGGAATGAATGGGCTTAGGAAAAAGGGCATATAACAAGTAGAGACAAGTAAAGGAAAGAAAAAACTCCTCCACCCAAGTATTCAGCTGGGTAGGTAGACTGGAGCAGCAGAAGATTCGTGATCCTCTGTGAAATGCCAGGGGTGCAGGCTAGTTCTTTGGCATTCTTCTTGCTTCCTTTCTTGTCTTCATCACAGGAACTTTATTATAGATTCTGTGCAATGTATTTAAAGCAACCAAAGAAACAAAAACAAAAAAAAAAACATGGGGTTTGGAGGTCATCAAACTTGGTCAATCCAGGCTCTACCACATAATTTGACTTGAGGACAGTAATTTCTCCAAAATTCAACTTCTTACTCTTGAGATTGGAAATAGTGCAAGTTTACAGTTTGTTGGGAGGATTTGAAATAATGATTTTGAATGTCAAGCATTGGCATAGAGTAGATGCTTCTAAATTGATTAAAACTACTGCTCTTCTTGTTATTAGTAGTAATAATAGTGGTAGCAGTAATAGTAGTAATAGTAGTTAATAGTAGTAGCATTAGTAGTAAACTACTTTGCTAGTAACACTAGAATGCACTCTTCCTTTATTATGTAAAAAGAGACTTCAGTGGTGCTGAGCTAACCACGTCCTTCTCTTCCCCATTCCTGTATATGGAAATTATGGTGTCAGAGCCTTGAGTTCATTCTTCTTAGACAATTCCAGTTTCCCTCAATGTACCTTAAAACTAATGGCCTAACCACATAGTCCGAGACCACTCCTAGTTACTTTGTCTCAGGTAATGTGGTGCTTAAGCCAGTTTTCCCATTTGTGACAGATGGGCTGCTCCATGTCCAAACCTAGCTAGGGTCACACTCCCCAGTAATTCACTCCTCAGCTGACAGAATGATAGCGATTATGAACAAAATTTCAAATTCAGTTTTAATTTATAGCTTGTCTTAGACCAAGCCTCAATATTTAATTCTGCAGAAAATTGTAGCAAAACATACAATCGGGCATTGACAACCACTATTAAGTCTGCCCAGTCACCATAATTAAAAATTGCTAAACAATATCTATATTGTATAACAGAACCATATGGGAGGAAAGATTTTGATTAGAATTCAACCCTCAAATTCAGAAAGTGATGGAATGAAAGAAAATTCCCAACACACATTATTGCAAAAGGCCTTTTTTTTTTTTTTTTTTTTTTTTACATTTGGACAGCACATCAAGCAATTTAAAGTTTGTTCCTAACAGGACTGTAAAGTTTGGGAACTCTTATTAGTCCTCTGCTTTTGCAAAACCGTGATAGCACTTTCCACTAAATTAGAAACAATCTGAACCGATGAATCCACAGTCGCCTACTTTTTTCTTTGTAATTGCTTCTTCCTGAATTAAGCGATCAGTTTGGAGGATCTCAAAGAGGTATCCTCCGTACTTTCCAATGTGTGTGATCTTACTTTGAATTTATGTGAATTGATGCTATGCAGAGTACACCCCAGTTCAGATACCAGAAAGATAACAGTCCAGCTTGGGAATCTTCTTATAACCAGGGTTGCCTTTCTGTGAAAGAAAATGGACAGTTCCCTCTGGCAATCTCCTCTATTCCTCCTTTAGCTGCACTATTTGGTTCTATGTGCTATTTGTTTCTGGTTCTCAAACCAGGACCCCAGACCGCTCTCTGTCAAATCTCAACTGGGGCCAGTTTTTCTCCCTAGGGATTATTTGGCAATGCCTGGAGTTATTTTTGATTGTCACCACTAGAGGGCGCTACTGGCATCTACTGAGTAGAGCCCAGCAATGGCACTTAACATCCTACAATGCACAGCACAGTCCCCCACAATAAGTAATTCTGAGACCACGAATATCAAAAGTCCCATTGTTGAGAAACTCCACAAAAAGGAAGCAATGGATATTGTGTCAGAAAGAAAGAAAGAAAGAAATTTTCCTCTACCCTTTTAAGTTCTTCTATCTTGCCTATGAATTAATTTGACATGAGATAGATTAACAGGAGAAAATCAAAAAAAGTTTAACAATATGTATACATGAGAGAGACCCAGGAAAACTGAGTAACTCACCAAAGGGCCAAGACCCTCACTTTAAATACCATCTTCGGCTAAAGACAAAAGAGGAAGTGAGGGGTAGTGGTTTCGGACTTTAAAAAGGAGGAAGACAATTCACAGGGTGATGGAAAAGCAAGTATTTGGTAAACAAATGTTTGCTGCGCCATGCAGAGACAATGGGATATAGCATGAACTCTGATCCCTAGGTCCTGGCAGTTTCCCCTACCACATCTTGCCCATATTCTTTGTAGATACCTCTGTGATAGTTCTACTCTGGCGACAGATCCCTTATAAAAATTCTTTTAAGCAGTTAAGGGGGAGGTATCAAGAAAAACTTCCTGAGTCTTCTGCTTCTTAGAAATAATCAGCCTAAACTAGTCCTCATGTCAGAGACACATTTTGGAGTGGCAAATTTTGCTCCTCTATATAAACTATTTTCAGTAACATTTATTTATTATTTTTTGTATCGTTATTGGAGTATAATTGCTTTACAATGTTGCGTTAGTTTCTGCTGTACATTTCAGTAACATTTAAAAGTTGAATAAAATATGTGTTATCTAAGATCACAATGCACAAGCTAACCAGAATTTAAATTTATTTCGTTTTCTGTTGAATTCTTAATAAATTGGTGTGATGCTGCTTTTCCTGCTCATGAGAAGCTCTGATTAGCAACTGCCTTTTATTATAATATATAATGAGAAATGATTATTAATAAATGTAATTGAACTAGCAATTTCTTTTTTCAAAATATAAGGTCAATGGAGGAAAGAACAAGTGGAAGTCATAATGACTACTGGTAAAGCCGATAACCACTGACATAGGTCTTAGTTATCACAGACTATTTCATCTTACAAGAAAGATAAATATATTTTCTGAAAAAAAATTAATTTCCAAAAGTTTCAGTTTTGATTATCTCCCTGCTCACTTTTTACTACCTGTATGGGTCTCTTCATGGGAGTTTCAAACTTGAAAGCATTTTCTCAGTTATGAGTAAGAATATCGTTTTCTTGACCCAACCATTCTGCTCTCCTATGTCTCTCTCCCTTTCACTAAAGTTTTCAAGTGAAAACTCTCCTCTGTTCTCTTATGGTTTGATTTTTTTTTTTTTTTTTTTTGCGGTACGCGGGCCTCTCACTGTTGTGGCCTCTCCCGTTGCGGAGCACAGGCTCCAGACGTGCAGGCTCAGCGGCCATGGCTCACGGGCCCAGCCGCTCCCCGGCACGTGGGATCCTCCCGGAGCGGGGCACGAACCCGCGTCCCCTGCATCGGCAGGCGGACTCTCAACCACTGCGCCACCAGGGCAGCCCCCTATGGTTTGATTTTATTGTTTCTGATCTACAAGAACCACAATGATCTAGGTCAACAACAAATCTTTCTCTGACTATTTATAAAGTTTCCTTGCATCTTCACTTGTCTTGATACATAAGGCAGGCAAAGAAAGTGAGAATGGGAAGGACAGTTGGTGACCCATTTTTAACACACAAGTCCAGCAGAGTTATGCTATTTCCAAGTTGGAATCTGTGTGATATCCTTTCATCCCCACAGCCTATCCTCATCCTACTCCTGCTGAGACTTCACTAAGTTTCTTTACTTTGTGTGAATCATCTTTTTGTAAAATTCTGAAATACATACTTTCTTTTCTCTTTGACATCCTATTCTCTAGACTATATAAGCTTCTGCTGCCTCTTAGAAGAGCAGAATAGCCACCTCAGCCTCCAAAGAAGATGAAATTCTAGAAGACCTGCAATTGTGGGAGGCTCAGAATTAACATAAAGATTTTTTTTTGAAGAGATGACAAAAATCACATCACGGCCACTATCAAGATTGTGGTTCCTAAAATTTAAAGACCATGGGTTATGAATTTTCATTAAACCATCTAGCCAACTGGCTGACTGTAATGTGCCAGTGAGACAGGAGGGAAGGGGGCAGTGCCCAACCTTTAAAAGAATGACACAGCTGTTGAGGATATGACAAAAACTGGTTAGAATCGATTAGGCCCAAGATGGCAGAAGATTCGACTTCCAGTTGGCCTTGAGACTCATTATACACTCATTGTAATACATTAGCATATGCTAAGTGATACAACTACAGATGCCATGACAGTTCTGAGGCTGACTATAAAAGGCCAAAAAGTGGCCAGTGGCCCAGTTCCTGGAAATTTCCGACCCCTTCTCCGAAATAGTTGGAGTAACCCTCCCACTCATTAGCCTACGAAATTACCCAGCCCATAAAAACTAACCACCCCACATTTCAGGGCCTCTCGCCTTCTGAGATGGCCCACACTCTGTCCATGGAGTTTGTATCTCCCTAAATAAACCTACTTTCCCACTTAGCTCTTGGGGCAGAGCCCTCTTGCCTGCCTGCTTGTATCCTTCACAAGCATCCTTTATTAATAAATCTGCTTCTTACCTATCCCTTTGCCTTTTGCTGAACTCCTTCTGTACTGAGACATAAAGAACCTGAGCTTCATTAAGTCCTGTGACCAGGTGTGCAGTTTCTGCTGGGAGATTGCGGGTTCGAGTCCCCGCCTAAGCCTGGAATTGTGGGTTTGAGTCCCAACTGTGGTGCGATTGGGTTTGAATCCCAGTCTGAGTTGTGCAGTTCCACCAGGACCCAGGCTAGGTGCTCATAAAACAAGCATGATCCTCTCTCACAGGGCTCATATTCTGTTACACGAAACCTACAGTTAAGTAAATGATTGCTAATACAATGTGACATATGGTATACTAGAGATATACACAGAATGTTGAAATATATACCTGTAATAGAAGCATAAAGGGACAGCAGTCAATCCTACAGGAGTAGGAGAGCGGAAAGTCAGGGGAAAGGGAAACAAGTTGGGTCTTGAAACACTTGAAGTAGTAGTTTATCAAGCCAAGGGAAGAGGTCTTCCATTTACACTTTCTTATTTCAAAAACAAGAATACTTTAAAACTGGAAAACTTTTTTTTGTAAACAAAAGAGAAAAAGACTATGCTCATTAGATCTTCTATTTAAAATGTTCTATAATACTATACTATTCCCTCAATCTCTGTGTAAGATGCAATTTACTCCCTAAATAAAAACTACCAGTGTCTCTGATCTCTCTTCCTTTTTCCTTCAGCTCTTTATATTCTTCCCCATTTCCTAACTGAATTTTCTCTGGACCCTTTCTTGACAACTACTCTTCAATTATCTAGACACATCTTTCTCCATTTCTAACCATGTAACTGCTATCTCAGTAGCAAAATATCTGATTGGGTGCAACTTGACCTCCAGAGCACTTCTGTCCAATTGTCAGAGGAAATAAATTTAATTCAGAGAGACTTTTATTCTTTAAAATTTATTTTAAAGAAATTAAATTTTAATTTTACTTTAATTAAACTCTAAATTTTAAAGAATTTATTCTTTAAAAAAAGGCATGAATTCTACTCTCCCTTTACTCCAACTGGGCCCATAGAGAGGACCCAGTTTTCCAGCTGGATATTTTGTCTCTGCCTCAACATGTGACTTAGGAAGCTTTCAGAGAGAAGGAAGACACAAAAGTCTTAGTCAAGGCAAATTTTCACTCACAAAATAAGATTTTATGGGAATAGCCCAGTTTACATTTTGCTTTTATTCTATAAATATATTCAAAAGTCACTTAAGCTTCCTTTGAAACTTTCTAGAGCTAATCCTTTTGCAGAGTCCCTCTGGTGCTTAAGCAAATGGTTAGCACTAATTGTTTCCCACCTTGGGGAAAACATTTTTCGTGGAAGAATAAACTAGATCTACAAAGCAGCTACTTTCTTATCTTGAACTCCTACCATCTCTAATGTGCTGATGGACTCCTACCATCTCTAATCCCCACAATGCGCTGACACAAAGCTACTTTCTTATCTTGGACTCCTACCATCTCTAATCCCCACAATGAGTCTTGGACTCCTACCATCTCTAATCCCCACAATGTGCTGACCCTGGAGCCCATACAGGTGTGATATCTTTAGTATCCCTCCCTAAAATATCCTCTGAAAAGTAGCTTGATTTGGAAAATAATATATTTGTTAAGTGTATTTTAACAATAATAATCCCTTGCTTTAAATATCACATGTGTTTGTACTATACACACACACAAACACAAATTTAAGTTAAATTAGAATAACATACAATAGCTTGCAAGGAAATTAAAAGAATAACACGCTAACCATGCTTTCATTTTATAGATAAAGCGACTGATATCCGGAAACTCGGTAACTACTCAAAGTTATATAAGTTAATTGATAGCAGAATCAGTTTGAACTGATACCAGGAACTCCTCACTTCTACTCCAATGCCTTGTTCACATTATATATTTTACAATTAACTTGTGGGATAGAGAGTAGGGATTATTAAATGAGAAAATGCTTATAAAGTACAGTGCCCAACATATAATAATCAATAAATGCCAACTTCTGTGGTGGCTATTGTTGTAGCTGTTTTGATTGTTAATATCACTCAAATGTTGTAACTACTATAAAGATACGGGCCAGAATTATTTATGATCATATCGTTTCAGCCAGCATCTTGCCAACCAGGGATTCTTAGCTTAGGGTCAATGAGCCTTAAGATTTCATGAAGTGTTTAAGGGAGCTCATAAACGCCCAGAAATGTGTGGTAAAGTTTTTGTGTCTGTATATTTGGAAAGTTTTTTATTCTGGGGAGAGAAGAGACAGTTTTCATCAATTCTCAAGATTTAACCATGCTGTTGAATGTCTCAGTATTTCATTCCTTTTTATTGCTGAATAATATTCCATTACAGCTGAACTTTGAACTGTGTGGGCCCACTCATATGCAGGTATTTGTCAAGAGTAAAGACTATAGTACTACACAGTCCATGGTGGGTTGAATCTGTGGATGCAGAGGAACCGTGGTAATGAAGGGCCAACTGTAAGCAATACACGGATTGACCTCATGTTGTTCAGGTCAACTGTATGGATAGATCACATTATGTTCATTCATTCATCAGTTGAACATTTGGGTTATTTCCACGTTTTGGCACTCATATATAATACTATGAATATTTGTGTCTTAGTATTTCTGTAAACATTTATTGGCGATTCTTTTGGAGAATTGCTGAGTCAAATGATAACTCTATGCTTAACTTTCTAAGGATTTGCCAAACTGTTTTCCAGAGGTGCTACACTATTTTACATACCCACTAGCAATGTACAAGAGTTCCCATTTCTATACAACTTTGCCAATATTTGTTATTTCCTTTCTTGTTTTTCTTTAACTATAGCCATCTTAGTGGGTGTGAAGTGATATTTTATGGTGGTTTTGATAGACATGTCCCTGATGAATAATGATGTTGAGCATCTTTTCATGTGCTATTGGCCATTTGCATACCTTATTCGGGAAAAAAAGGTTTATTTAGATTGTCCATTTTTAGTAAGCTTTTTTGATTTAATAGTATTCATATATCCTGAGTAAAAGACCCTTGTCAGAAATGTGATATGAAATTATTTTCTCCCGCTCTGTGGGTTGTCTTTTCACTTTCTTAATGATGTCCTTTGAAGCACAAAAGTTTTTAATTTTTAGGAAATCCAATTTATCTATTTTTCAATTGTTTATGCTTTACCTGTCATATTTTACACTTGATCTTAACCAAAAGGCTGAGAAGTGATTTAGCTGCATATTTTAAAAACCATTACCTAATCCAAGGTCATGAAGATTCACACCTATTGTTTTTCCAAGAATTTTATAGTTTTTGCTCTTACACTTGAGTCTGTGCCCTGTTTTAAATGTATTTGTATGTATATGTCGCAAGGTAGGAATACACCCTCTGGAATACTAATGCAATAAACTATGAGACAGTTGAAGCCGATACCCAAATGATCTACATTATTACACATAAAATCTCTTCTAACCAAAGGTTTAGTATAATAACTTTCAGTTTTACATAAGAGAAAATGGAAAATATGTATATTGTAATTTTTAAGTGTTTAAAAATTTTTTAAATTACCCTAAATGACATGTACATAGTACAGCTACAGAGGGAGTGTCATATTATTAGCATTTCATTCAATCTGAGCTAATCACCTTTCAGATCACATAATCTCAAGCAGCTCACAGAGTATTCACAGCGGAGAGACTACAAAATAATGGCAAAGAAAGAAAGCAATCCCTTAAGAAACAACTAGAAATGGGTATTTTGCTGACCATATTGTGGAAAGTGCATCTAAGTATCAATGAAACAAACACTGAGCAATTACAAATGTCAAAAGCTTAATTATTTTGTAAATAGTAACTTAATCTCAATTCAAGAAAATAGTATCCTAGCACAAATCAAAGCAGGACACTCAAAGCATCAGCAAAATAGGCAACTCCCAAAAGGAATTCAAGACTGAACTTCAATAGAGATAATCATAGTTATAACTGGATAGGTACCTACTCAGAGCAAACTCTCTCTAGACTGTTACAGTCTTGATTCCAGTTTTAATATTAGGCAAACCAGGTAAACAGCCTCACAAAAGATAGTTATCTGTAAAGAGGGGTGAAGGCACCCATCTGTGTATGCAAAATAATCTATTAGAATGACAGCAAAAAAAACGTTGGGATCTCTATTAACACTTTCAATTTAAAGAATGAAAAAAACCAATATTTACTGGTACTTAGCTATTAATATGATTTCATACTGATGTCCTCACTCAGTCTATATCAGATTACATAATTCAGATAAGTTCATGTCATGTGGGATTTCTCTCCCAAAGAAAGAGTAGAAGTTCCACAATGGAGAGTTTGACATAGTGGTCCCACTCATCCTTTTGCTTTCAACAGAGAGTATCGTATTTCAGTGGACAGGGAACCAAGAAGGAGATTTGTGTATTATATTATCCAGTTGTAAGTAAACTAATCCTCATTAAATGGGTACAAAACTACAGACTATTTTTGTAAAACATCATGGATTGGTAATATGGGGAAGAGGTAGAACTGAATAAAGAATGGCAGACTAAAACTTCTTCTAATCTCTAGTACCAGCTCCTCATCAGCCACATTGAAAGATAAATAATGATAATCGAATCAAATCAGACAAGAAGCTGCCCAAAATGTTGAAATTATCTAGAAGGCTTTTGAAATGTGAATTCATATATTATTTACAATGAACATTTTTATAGAGTGTGTGTGACTTTAACAATGAGTGAGAAAGCAATTAGTTTCCAAAATAACTTCATGTTATGAAGAGAACGTTTTGGAGAAAAAAAATTTTGGGAAATCTCTCTCCTGATGTGCAGTTACTGCGAAAATGTGTGCATATCAATATGTTAAAAGAAAAGTTTATGTCTGTACACTTTCATTCAAAGAAATGGTTTTAGATATTTACGCCATTTGTTCGAAATCTAGATTTTGTTTGCAAGAATAAATTATTGACTCCCGGGAGAAATTAGAATTTATAAAATGAATTCAGTCTAGGAATCTTTGCATAATTAGTGAAAGCAGTTTAAAAGTGAATATCATGTTGTGTTAGCTGCAGCCAATGAATTATTTCTTCCTTTTCTTTACACGTGTTTTTAAATGTTTTTCGAGCTTTATTGAGATATAATTGGCATATATTATTGTGTAAGTTTAAGGTGTACAACATGATGATTTGATACATGTATATATTGCAAAATGATTACCACAATAGGGTTAGTTAACAGCTCCATCACCTCACATAATTACCACTTTGTGTATGTATGTGTATGATGAAAACATTTAAATCTATTCTCTTAGAGACTTTTAAACAGATAACACAGTATTATTAACTATAGTCACCATGCTGTAGTTTAGACTGCCAGAACTTATTCATTTTAAAACTGGAAGTTTGTACACTATTTCTTCCATTTAAATGTCCTACTTCTATGACAGCCATTAAAACAAAGAATCAAACTGAATTCAAAACCTGACTCTTAAATCACTTTAAATGATATTTAAACAAAGATTTTCAAAAATAATAAAGCATATTAAAACATAGTATATTCTCTGCAATGTTATTAAAAATAACGTTGGATGAAAACAAAAAAGGATGTTTGTGTTAATAATAAAAATGAATGAAATTATTTTAAAATGTTATTACTCTATATTATTCTTTTAAATTTCTATTATGAAATTATATATATTGTACTTTAGTAAGTAAGTTATTATTAAACAATTTTAGGTATACTAAGAGTATTCTCAAAATTGCTCATTAGTGTGTGTTATCAAAATTTTGGGAATCACTGCCACAGAGAATGTTGCACAACATAGGTTTATTATTTTCTGAATATGCTTTATGGTGCACAATCATCTAATAAAATGGAAATAGCCCAGCACTGAGTGACCTAGATTCTAACCCAATTTAAAAAGTTGTAAAATCCCAGGCAAGTCAACTCACCTCTCAGGAACATTTTTGCCCATCTGTAAAATAAAATGGTTGGAATGGCTGATTTCTAATGGCCCATCTAGCCCTAAAATTCTGGTTTCAAGATGTTCTTCGTATGAGACTATGAATTTACAGCTATGTATTATTTGGTCATAATTACATAATAATTTATCATAGGCTTTAATGATGACAAAGGACAAACAAAAAAGCAAAAATTAATTTTCAGAAAATGAATAAAAGTTCATATTAAATACCAGCTCTCAAGAGTATAATCAATCTGATTGATCATTTTACAAGCACTGTTTCCTGCCAAATGTTAGACACAGTGTTTTGCTTTGGAGGGATGCAAAGATTAACACAATGTTATCCCTCTCAATTACATTCTACATAATACTTCGTAAATAAGTAATAGCAGCACTGATAGAAAGCTTATATCATTGCTTAATTCTCAGTTTACAATTGTGCTTTCTTTTCTTTTAAGTAGAGTCACATCCTAACATGCAAAAGGAAGGAAATAAAGCAACCTATATTGATGACCCCAAATAAAATGCATTAGAGGGAGTTCTTGTTTCTGGGTAAAATGTAAAAGAAGTTTTCATATATTATTGATCTAGGCTTTGTTTTAAATTTTTCCCATATATATATATATATATATATATATATATATATATATACACACACACATATATATACACACACACATATATATATATATACACTCCCAAATCCTACTTTTGGTCACAAAGAACTAAATGTGTTGTTGTTTTGGCACTTTAATGTTTGCAGTTTTCCTACAGAGGGTGATCAAAGTAAGTAGACAGGTCTACAAGTGTCACTCCATCATAAAAGATAACGTGCCTAATTTACTATAGTTCATTATTTGTAAACTTACTCTAAAGGAAATATTTACCCCAAAATGTGCATGCTTCTGAGATGGTTTCAGGGAAAACATCTTGTAGATATGATTGAAAGACATAGTTAATCTGATATACAATAATATTTTAAGGAAAAAAAATGACTCCCTAATTCATTAGAATTATTTTATTCACTCATCAATTCAACAGATATTATCTAACACTGACTCTACATTGTACATTGTTGTAAACTTGGGGCATGTATTATGAACAAGACAAAACTCCTATCCTCCAAGAGTTTCCATTCTCAAGAGAGAAATAAAGTTATTTAGCAAACAAATAAATAGTATAATTCTTAATAGTGATAAGTGCTCTAAGGAAAAATAGAGCTAGTTTTTAAGAGGTAGAGTGGCTATAATATAATGAGAAAGGTAGGATTCTGATGAGGTGTTTGGAAGATTAGTTATGGAAGAGATTGGAGAAGTTTGGAATTTCAGATGTTGTAGAATTTCAGATGACATAAAAATCTATGGTCTGACCATGTAATGAGTAGAAGCATATAGCTTACATGGATTGGAATGGAATAGCAAACTCTGAAGGCATCAGCTGGGCCAGCAACAGGAATATTGAACCAGGGAAAGGGATGAAAAGAGAGATTAAGGCAAATCGCCAAAATTCTTAATATACATGGGGGAGTAATTGATGTTAGAAAAGAGCCATGTTTAAAAGTAGGAGACATAACCGGACTCCATTAGCCTGGAATAATGAATGGGTTTTTACAGAGAGATGGAAGAATGATAACCTCTATAATTACTCAAAAAATATTTATAGAATGCTTAATTGATCTAAAAACATATAGTAAATCTAAAAAGACATGGGCATGTAGAAGAATGAGCAGCAGTTAGTTTAAATGACTGTATCGACCAAGTGTCTTCAATGCACAAAGGAAATTAAGTCAACTAGGAGAAAGAATGTGAGAAGCATTCTGTGAAGAGGTAAAACATGTATGGGAGCAATAGAAAGAGTTGTGTGAAAAATTAGAAATGGAAGAATGAACCTTGGATAGAGGAAAGCAAATAAGAATTTAAGTTCTGAAGGGGATAAGTAATCAGAGGGACTTATGTCCATAAATGACAGGAATGTAAATGAGTAAAGAGATACAAAAATATAAAGTCAATTCAAATTACTAGACACTAGCAAATATATATAATATAAAATGTAATACATATCAGACATATGTAATGATATGTATACATTTTTTCTTCATAAGATGTTTAAGAGGCTTCATTTATTCATTCACTCATTATTTCAAGAACAATTTTTTGAGCATCTACTTACTAGTCAAAAGCATAATCAGTTAAAGTCTGCTGAACACAGAAACATTTGATAACCTCAGGTTTCAAGACAACTGTGCTAAAACAATGAAGTAAGCATACACGGTAAAATAATAAAATAATTTGAGTTACTTCCCTTCTCTGATCTGGTTCCCTTTATTGATACCTGATTTAGTGGTTGAAAAGGATTGAAGGGTGTGCATTTATTCACAGAAATCTAACTATTACAACTTTCACTAAGTCCTTAAGTTTAGAATCTTACGCTTGTGGTAACACAAGCAGAACTGGCATATGAATATGTATTGTTAACCAGTTCATTAACTATACAATCATTTTCCCATTTTTTCTATCATCTTTTATGAGTTCATTTAGAAAGAACTCTTTCTAAATGTCTAAATGATATACAAGTATAAATGATTATCCCATAGTCCAGATGAGTCATCCTGTGGCTAAAACTTTTTAACATGGTATCTTTTACTTCCTGAGGAATTTATTATTTAGCAAAAGAGTCCATTATCAAGAAATTTCTAGGTAACTATTTACAGTTAATGTGTTTTAGTAGTAGCAATCCTTTCCCCATCTCCAGTTATTAAGTTAAAACACATGACGCGCTAAACTACAAGTGAAAATCAGTTTGGAGCACTCTTAGAGGAACAGACAGATTCTTAACACCAATCCACCTCCCTAAAAATGCTATGAAAATGATCAGGATAAAATCTGATTTATACTGAGTAAGAAAAGACAACGAGGAAATGCAGAAAACCAATCAAACAACAGAAAAGATAAAATTGGTCATTTGGTCATTTCAGTCAAACAACACACGTTGTCAGTAAAACTGGCTAATGGACTCCATTTTTTGGAGTGAATTAGTTTATCTTTTCAGTCACTGTGACCAGAGTATCATTAACAATTTAAACACGTATTTATGCTAAAATTGTCTATACAATATCGGTGATTGATATTACAATGACTCCAAAATTCCAGAAATTTAATATTTCTTATGGGGGGAGAGAGAGAGAAACAGACTGTTTACCACAAGTGTTTGCCTTGCACATAATCCAGGTAAATAGCTTAAAACTAGTTTAGTAACAAAAGAAAATTTTTATTTTATTTTCTACCCCTCAGTTTTCACTGAAAAAGCTTCCTAAGACACTCTTTCAATAAGTATCTAAGTAATATATGAACTCTTCAAGTCAACACCATCATGCAGGCTATACAGGCTTTAGGGTCATAAAGGAAATTTTACATCTTAAAAGAATGCACTGGTAATTAAATAAACATCTATGCTACCGGCGGGAACAAAGACAGCAAAATGGGAGAAAGACATTTCCTGAGATCACTCCCTCCTCTCCGAGCAGTTTCCACCACTCTGTTAGCAAATATATCATTCTTTTGTTAGCTGCCAATAAATTCTTGGTCTTCCTCCTTGCTTGTTTTTCCACCCTTTAATTCTACCTGCAGGGCTGCGTTTGTTTTTTCCTGACAGCATTTGAGATTTCTAAGCTACCACAGGGGTGCCAGCCCATACTGTGCACAGTAAGTGAAGAAGAAACAATCTGGCTGTTGTTTTAACACTTTGCAAATAGCAACTTGTTTCTTCTGCTTGATTTTTGCCCTGGACACCCAACAGAGGAATAATCAATCCACGAATAAAAGACAGGTTTCCCTTTCATCTTCCCCACCAGTAAATTTGGCAATTTCAGATGGATATTTACAATTCAAAGAAAAGTTTTGTTTTTTAATCATGCATCGGTATTCTTTTACACAGTAAGAAACTCTGTTACTGTAAGGTTGGATCTTAACAAACGGCACCGCGAAACAGAGGAAAGCTTCAAGTGAGCTTTATTAGGGAGCGCTCCCGGGCGAGGTGCACTGGTCCGAGAGAAAGGGGCCAGAGAAGTCGCCACCATCCTGCTTCAACACATCATCCCCCGATTTGGTCTGCCGGTCTCCATTCAGTCGGATAACGGACCCGCCTTTGTCTCTCAGGTGGGTCAACAGGTATCAGAGGCTCTCCAGATCACCTGGAAACTTCACATCCCCTACCACCCCCAATCATCCGGTAAGGTTGAACGCGCCAATGGGACCTTAAAAGACCACCTTACCAAACTGTCCCTTGAGGTCCGTGTCTCATGGCCCGACCTGCTTCCTCTAGCCCTAACCCAAACCGACCTTTTCACCTTTTTGTGGATGAACGGGCCGGAATAGCCACTGGACTCCTTGCCCAGCCTGTAGGGCCTTCCTACCGCCCCGTGGCTTACCTCTCCAAACAGCTAGACCCAACCATTCGGAGATGGCAACCGTGCCTTCGGGCCCTAGCAGCGGCAGCCGGAACTGACCAAACACTCAAACTGACTCTGGCCCACCCGTGTTTTCCTCCCACCGGCTGGTCGACCTCCTAGGCCGCAAGTCTCTCTCCCTCCTGGGCCCCTCCCGCATCCAGGAGTTCCACCTACTATTCATTGAAAACCCAGCTATTTCTCTCGATCTCTCCCCTCGCCTGAACCCGGCTTCCCTCCTGCCTATCTCTGGCACGGGGGGGTTTTCCATCCCATTCCTGCCCTCATGTCATAGAAGCCTTCAAACCACCAGGAGAGGGACTCTTTGACACCCCTCTTTCAAATCCGGACCGCACTCTCTTTGTGGACGGTACTTCGATACTCGGTCCTGACGGGCGCCAGACGGGCTGCCTACGCGGTGGTAACTATCTCAACTATTATCGAGGCTAACAGCCTTCCAGAAGGAACGACTCCCAAAAGGCTGAGCTAATCGCACTTACACGAGCCCTTAACCTTTCCAAAGACCAAAGGGTTAACATCTACACAGACTCTAAATATGCCTTTCTCATTGCACACAGCCACTCAGCACTATGGAGGGAACGCGGATTTCTGACCACTAAGGGATCCCCAGTGGTCAACGCTTCCCTCATTGCAAAACTCCTGGAGGCCCTCCAGCTTCCTAAAGAAGTAGCAATTATCCATTGCAGGGGTCATCAACTCCCATCCAACCCAACAGCACAAGGTAACTCGAAGGCCGATTCCGTGGCCCGAGAGCTTACAAAAGGGGATCCTCCAGCTCCACTCCTATTTTTTACCAGTCCTACCCAACCCACATATACCCCGCACGAGGAAGCTGCCTTACTGTCAAAATGGGGACACAAAGACAACAAAGGATGGATTTTTATAGACAACAAAATTGCCCTACCTCTGGTGCAAGCAGCCAGCCTCCTATCAGACATCCATAAATCCTTACACATTGGTCCAAAAGCAATGTTCCGTTTTTTGGACCCCCTCTTTCATCTGCCAGGACTTAGAGAGGCCATCTCAAAGACTTACATGGCCTGCCAAACCTGCACATCCGTCTCCCCACAAGGAGGCCTACGGCCCCGAATTCCTACACACCAGATGGGTGCCAGGCCTTGGTAAAAGTCCAGATCCCCATCTCTAACATAGAAGGTGTTCACCTGGGATGGTCCACCCCCGCTGTCTGCTTCACTTAAGATCAGACCCGAGACTACTGTCAATGGTGGAATGAGACCTATGGGGGGTGCCCCTATCACTCATGTAACATCCATGTGGCAAAACTAGATACCAGGAGCTCTCTCCGACAATCCCACCTGCTCACCACAAATGGCAAGGGTCAATTATTCATCAACATCAAAGATCCCTGGGACACAAGATGGGTAAAAGGGGTACAAGGAAAAATCTACCGATGGGCAACTGATGCCTACCCCGTGGGCTCTACCAGGGTCTTTCGCTCATATATCAGTTTGATTCCCAAAGTTATCCAACAGTTGAGCGAACAAGCCACTGCCATCCAGGAAACAGAACAAGCCCTAAGACACCAACTACCTCACCCCGAACACAAAGAGGATCCTTTTTCTTGGTTGACCCTCGTCCGTCAAGCAGTACAGATACTCAACCACACAGGAATAGGTAACATCTCCGACTGTTTTCTATGTGCCTCGCCTGGCTGGCCACCCTTGGCTGCTGTCCCACTCGACCAGCCCTTCAATTCTACTTCCCACACCTCCCAAAACCCACCTTTTTCCCCGTTAAAAGTCCCCATATTCCTTGATTCAAAAAATCTCACCATCTGTTACGGCAGCCGCCCAAATCTAGCTGATACTGGGTTTCTTTGTAACTCATCCCTCACGGTAAGCACATCAATTGAAGCACCACCAGGCATGTTTTGGTGGTGCAATGGTTCCCTCACAAAAGAGGGAACAAAAAAAGTCTTCCTCCCCCTTCCCATGTATCCCCGTTACTCTCGTCCCACAACTCACACTGTATAGCCAAGCCGAATTTTCCTCGCTAATCACGCCGCCCTTTACCCGACGAAAAAGAGCTATCTTTCTTCCTCTGCTGGCAGGCATCTCTCTCACCTCCTCCCTGGTCGCTGCAGGCCTCGCGGGGGAGCTCTAACACACAGTGTTTCAACATCCCGCGACTTAGAACATAAACTCCAGCTAGCCATTGAAGCCTCCGCCAGCTCCATCTCCTCTCTCCAGCACCAAATCACCTCCATAGCCCAAGTCCTCTCCAGAATCGACGAACCCTGGATCTCCTGACGGCGGACAAAGGAGGTACCTGCCTCTTCCTACAGGAGGAATGCTGCTATTACATCAATGAAACAGGACTCGTCGAAGACAATGTAAAAGCCCTCCATCGCTTAAGAGAAGAACTCCAACGCAAACACCAACAGGCCGCCTCCCCAATTCCCGATTGGTGGCGATCCACCCTCTATACCTGGCTAACACCAATCTTAGGCCCCTTAATTCTCATCTGTATCTTGTTCATGCTTGCTCCCTGTTTTCTTAGGTTCCTTCGCAGGTGCATGGAGGAAGTCTCTCGGGTGGCCACAAACCAAATGCTCCTCGGCCCTTACTTACACCTTGCTTCCTACAGAACCCCCCACTGGTCTCCCCTAAGCCTCGGACCTCTGGTCGCCCGACTCCCCTTTCGACGCCCCCATTCAGCATGAAGTAGCCAGAGATCAGAACACCGTCCCATTACACCAAAGATGTAGGGATGTAAGGCCAACTGGCCCGAGGCAGGGGAACACAATCAGATTCACAGGTTGCATCAGAACGAAATTCTCCGCACCACCCAGTTCCAGAAACTGCCCTGGAGACATTCCGGACCACCCAGTTCCAGGAACTGACCTGGGGACTTTAAACCCGGCCCAGCCTTCCCGCCTTTCGAGGGGCGGGACTAACGGTCCCCCAGGATACCCGAAAAGACCACCAAATAAGGAATACCCTGCGCCCTCCCAGATTCACCACACCCCTTTCCCTTCTTCCCATATAATATCTTGCCCAACCTTCTCCCGGGTGCGACTTCTCTGGCCCCTTTCTCTCGTACCAGTGAACCTCGCCCGGGAGCGCTCCCTGATAAAGCTCGCTTGAAGCTTTCCTCTGTTTCGCGGTGCGTTTGTTAATATCCGACCTTACAGTTACCTTCCTCAATTTTTTTAACTGAATTTGAATAAATCACTCTTTGGAATTTATGCCAACCACAACACCTAAGAACAAGGTTTTTTTTTTTTTAAATGGGTCCAAATGACAAGATTCTTCATCAAATTAACTATGTTGCTAAACATTATAGCAAACTATCAAAGGACAAGAAAACCATTCTTGTTATTTTGGTGCAACAAAATTATTTATTAAAATGAGTACTTATTAAGTTTGTCTATGGAAGCAAAATTTACCACCCCAAAAATGTGTCTCTTTGGCATGAGGATTAATTTAGGCTGATTATTTTTAAGAAACAGAAAACTCAGGAATTTTTCTGTTAATTCCCTCTTAACTGCTTAAAATAATTGAGGTAAAAGGCCTGTTCCCAGAATAGAGCTATCACCAGAGTTACCTGCCAAGAATATGGGGCTAGGTGCGGTGGCGGGCACTAGACAACAGAGTCTACTCTGTGTCCCACTGTCTCTGCATGGCCCAGCATACATTTGTTTACCAACCATTCGCTTTATTACCTCCATGTGAATTTTCTTCTTCCCTTTTGAAGTCCCAAGCCACTACCCACAACATCCTCCTTTGCCTTTACCTGAAGGTGGTAATTAAGGTGAGGTTTTCAGACATTTTGGCAAGTTACTCAGTCTTCCCGGGTCTCTCCCATGTATACACGTAATTAAACTTTAAAAATTTTCTCCTGTTAATCTCTCTCATGTCAATTTACATCTTAGATCAGCCAGAAGGACCTAACAAAGCAGAGGAAAATTTCTTCCTTGCAAACAGTTGGTGTAGTCGGCAGGATTCAGCTTTTCTCCGAGGCTACTGCAGCCAAGAGGAGATCCTGAGACAAAGGACAGCAGAAAGTAAGAATTCTTACCATGTCAGTCTCCCTGATCTCTGCCTGCAGGTCCTGTTGGAAAGAAGAATGCGTGCTAAGACTCTTTTTCCTTCTTCTAAAATTAGATTAGCGGGAGAAAATATTTGTGGAACTAGTTCCTTGGACTTAGCAACTCTGGTAAATTTCATAGAGTAATTTATGGCTTAATTGATCATTTCCCTCCTGGAGATGGTCACTGTTTTTCTTTGTCTCTGTTGTGTTTTTTGTCTTGTTCTATATCCTGAGAGTTTGACTTTTATGACAAGTGAGAATATACTTTCTGGTCTCTGCCATCTGGAAGGTGCACATACGTGCATTTGGTGGTCAATTGAGTAGACTGGGATCTAAGCAGCTGTAGCCAGGTGATCAGAAGTAGGTAACAAAGCGACTGGCATCTGTTTGTCTACCCATGCCAGCTCTCAGGGAGTTTGTCATAAGGGGTCCCAGTACATAAGGGATCTTTGTCATCTCAGCCTTTGTTGCTTTGTGAGTACGCTTGTGCAACTCTGTTAAACTATTCTTGGGAGTGGACTTTCTGGACCATCTGAAGGCTGCATCTTTTTGCACTCTCCTTTGGGTATGCTTCTTGTGACAATGATTAAGCCATAAAAAAGTTTATCATTTGAGTCACTATTAAGAGTCTACTCATCAATGGCCAATGAGTCCCTTAAATTGGAAAAACTTCTAAACTGGTAAATTTTTCAGAGAGCTCTCATTACAAACAGCTGATTTTCTTGGTACCTAGGAAAAGATCAAATTAAAAGGTGGATACAAAGAAATAGAATAGCTAGTCTTAAGAACTCTCTTGATTAAAAAAAAAAACAGTTCAGGAAATCTCATCAAATTTGCCTCTCAGCTTCTCCTCATGGGCCTTACAGATGCTAATTAGGTTAATTAACAAAAGAATGGGAAGAGGCCAAGGGGAAACCAAGGGACTCTTCCCAACAAGTTGGAAATTTTTGAAGGGTTATTAAGAAATAAGGTAAATAAAGTAGATATTCAAAGAGGCAGAATAAAAAGGAATCAGAAAGGGAAGAATCATGGGACTCACCCCAGCAGGGTAAAAATTTTTAGATGGTTATTAAGAAATGGGATGGGGCTTCCCTGGTGGCGCAGTGGTTGGGAGTCCGCCTGCCAATGCAGGGGACACGGGTTCGAGCCCTGGTCTGGGAAGATCCCACATGCCGCGGAGCAACTGGGCCCGTGAGCCACAACTACTGAGCCTGCGCATCTGGAGCCTGTGCTCCGCAACAAGAGAGGCCGCGACAGTGAGACGCCCGCGCATCGCGATGAAGTGTGGCCCCGGCTCGCCGCAACTGGGGAAAGCCCTCATACAGAAACGAAGACCCAAGACAGCCATAAATAAATAAATTAATTAATTAATTAATTTAAAAAAAAAAAAGAAATGGGATGAATAAAACAGACATTGATGGGGTTAAAACAAAAGTTTTAATACAGCACTATTGAAGGTTGGGTGGGTCAAAGGGACACCTTGCTGGTTGTCTAACACTAATGGGTCCCAAACAAATGCACTCTATTTACCCCAGTTTGGAGAAACTTAAAAATGCAGAAGGCAAAATTTACAATGAGAAACCTAACCAGCAATGGCTTGGGGCAGCAGTTAGGCTGACTAATCTAACTAAAGATTGACATAAGAACCTGGGTCCCTCGGTTTGACCCCTCACTGGGGACCTAAGGCCTTTTACAAAAATGTAGGTAAAAGGGCCTGGGGGTAGAAAGGAGAAGTTTCCAGGATTCCTTGATGCAGTAACCCCACGAGCTTTGGTACCAAAATCTATTGGTGGGGCCTGGCTACAATTAGGGTTGGTAAGATTATAAAGGTTGGAATATTTAAGCGGGTGTTATGTGAGGAGGTTATGTCAACATTGCCTTCATGCTTTATGGGAATATGGATGTTCTGTCTGGCCAGTAACACTTCCCCTATCTAGTGTTGTAAGACCAAGACTTGTTGATGGGGTCCTAGTGAAGGCAATGGTTAAAAGTATAAGAGTTGATGGAAGTGAGGTGAAATTATTTGAATGGGCTTTATGTAATGTGGTTGCCTATTTTTTGCATGATTGTATTATCAGGATGGGTGTCATGTCTCACTGGGGAACATTTCCCCTCCCTGGTATTATAAAACAGAGTATGTAAATCTGCCCTTTCAATCTTTGTTAGTTAAACAAATGCTCAAGGGAACCAGTGGGATTGCCTGAGCTCACATAGTGTAATAAGGTACAAGCTTGGGGCCAATGTTCAAGGGTTAACGGAAGCAACTACCTTCATCTGGCAAACGTATACAAAATCAGAAATGTAAACACAGCCCACAATCTCCTAAGACTGAGCCCAGTTAACTCAAGCAGTAGAACCTAAAGCCAAAGGAAAAAAAGAGGGGGAAAGAGACCTTTTAAAAGCACAAACTAGTGAAAGTCTCCCTCACTCAAAATCTAATTCAAGATTAGACGTCAAGGACAAATACAAATGATACAAGTTTTTTCCACCAATAGTAAAAAGCCTTAGCTATCTGAATAGATAAACTTAACTTATTCCAACTGTTATTTATAAACTAGTGAATTGTGTACTATCGTACCTAAGGTTTTTTTTATATATTTTATATATTAAATGAAAGCTATAAGATCTGTTTGCATCTGTCTATATGTTTTTATGTGTCTATTGTAGATGCACAATAGTTTTTTTATCCCACAGATGGTATCACTAAAATTAATTTATAAAAGAGCTCTATTTATTAAGCTTAAAAGTAAGCACTTATGAATTAAACATTTCTAAATCTCAGAAGTATAATAGAAACTAAGCCAACTGTTTTTCAAGTTCACGTGATCTAGAATTAAACTTCAGTAAATTAAAACAAGTTTAAGGTTTTGGTTTAATTAAAATAGAGATGTCTTTAGAGTTATCAGCATTAAGTACAGTTCTTTTATTCTACCTAGGTCTACTAAAAGTCAAATAAGCTCATATTATCTGTTACAAAACGTGTCAGGAAAAAGAAAAACAGCTTAAGATGATAGTTGACTTTGACACATCAAATTTTAATAGGTAATCTAAACATAATTGTAAAGAACTATAACACCGAAGAGCTAAATCGGACTCCATGTTGGATCTTTTTCTTTGACTTTAACCTTTGCTTTTTGTTGCTTTTGTTATTATGATCATACATAACGGCCTGCCTCGGGGAGCCCTTCCCCTCTGCAGTTCAGCTCACCGGGAGACAATCTGACCCTGCTCACCTGTGGATGGCTGCAAGAAAGAGGAAACTAACACATCCCCTCACCCACCAAGGCTGGTCATTCCAGGAGATGTTCTGCAAGACTGATGGCCCTTTTACTTTACTTCCTCACCATCTCTCCCTCTCTGATTCTATACAAGAAACTGGCATCCAGACATTGCTAAGATGGTTTTTCAGAGACACTAGTCTGCCATCTTCTCAGTCTGCAGGCTTTCTGAATAAAATCCCATTCCTTGCCTCAATACCTCGTCTCCTGATTCATTGGCCTGTCATGTGACAAGCAGAGCAAGCTTAGACTCCGTAACAGAACAAGTAAAATTAAATAGATTTAAGCAGGATAAAATGTTTTGAGGTGAAAATTTTAATAATAATTATGTGTTACGGTATGTGTGCATGTAAAAATAACTTCCAAAATCTTTTTGGTTACTAGAAACCTTAAAGTTTTGCTAAGTTAAATATTAAGTCAACTTCATTGAATATCTAGATCATTTCCAAATAAGATTAAATAATGAAACATTGATTATTGTATATAGGTTTAACTACTGTTTGCTTCCTTTTACAGAGGAATTAAAATATTTGGGTCTATTACTGAGCATGTCTTATGACGCACTGAGAAATTTTTTATGAGAAAGCACATATTTCTAAGAAGTACTGGATTGGCCAAAAAGTTCATTCGGTTTTAAGTAAAAATAAGACATTTTTCACTTTCACCAAGAATTTTATTGAGCAATGTTATACACTAACCGAACGAAATTTTTGGCCAACCCAATTTACAAGTATGCCAATCCACAGAATGCTAATTTAAAAGACAGTTCATAGGGCTTCCCTGGTGGCACAGTGGTTAAGAATCCACCTACCAATGCAGGCGACACGGGTTCGAGCCCTGGGCCAGGAAGATCTCACATGCCGCGGAGCAACTAAGCCTGTGCACCGCAACTACTGAGCCTGTGCACCGCAACTACTGAGCCTGTGCTCTAGAGCCCGCGAGCCACAACTACTGAAGCCCATGTGCCACAACTACTGAAGCCCACGTGCCTAGAGCCAGTGCTCCACAACAAGAGAAGACCACAATGAGAAGCCTGCGCACCGCAATGAAGAGTAGCCCACGCTCCCACAACTAGAGAAAGCCTGCACGCAGCAACAAAGAACCAACGCAGCCAAAATAAATAAATAAATAAATACATTTATAAGAAAAAAAAGAAGACAGTTCGTAATTGTTTACCTCTTACTTTTCACTAGAAATTAAAAGTTTCTAAGGGTTAAGAAATCTAATTAATATGTGATTAAATCTACTAGAAATAAGGAAAGCATACCTGTATGTAAAGCACGTACATGTATATTGTGGTAAGAAAAATACGAGGAATAACCTTCTTACATTATATTGTAAGAACATTTCTAATGTTCTAGAAATTATATGAAATTCCTAAAATTCTGCTAATGTAACAGTAAAATGTTATCAGTCATAATTCTACTTATCTTCAAATTCTATGTGTTGCAGAAATAACTAAATTTACCTGTCAATTGCATTATAATGAATCAGATCTCTACTATGCTTTTGGCATTTATAGACAATTCTTTTTTTACTTTGACACTTTTGCAAAAATGTTTCATCTTCAAGAAGATTCACAGAAAGGATTTTTGACAAATATAGGTTTCTGAAAACTTTCATTTTATACCACTGAACTTGGAAAGAAAATACAGAACTCTAATGGAAAACTGATGGCTTCATAAAACTGTTAAAAACAGATCAAGAACAACAAGACCTACTTACAAGGGAGTCAATGAACTAATGAATATGATTACAATTTTCATGACTTCTTGTCTGAAATATTACTGCTGTTTAATCTTTGTTTTCCATATATAAAGAAACCTTTCACCTTATGCTATGACTTGCAGAAATTTGGCAAATTATACTTTTATAAACAGAACTGAAACATTTATCTTTCCTCCCTACCTGATCCCTCTAGAATTTGGCAACTTTTAATATTCTTATTTTCATAGTGATATACTTTTTTACATAAATTCACTAAGAATCTGTTCTGCTTGTAACAGGACACAATTGGGAACACTGATTATATTACCAAAGATTTGACTGGAATGTCATAACTGAGAATGTGCCTTGAATCACATGTGACTAGACAGATTTAAGAAGCTAAGGTTGACTTTATGAAGTCAAAAAGTCCCTTGGAAAAACTGCCTGGTACATTGCTTAGAGGGTGTAAGCAGTCTTACCAGATGATTAAAGAAGGTCACTTCCTGGAAGGTACAGGAACCATAGGAAATCTGGGGGACCTCAAGAAGAGAGGAGTTGTCCCAAATCCATAAGTATTACAGATGAGTCTGCTGCAAGTTATTGACTTGGATTCCTGGCCTCAGAGGCATTTAAAAGTTCAGTCTGGAGAGTCCTTGTGAAAAGTTCCAGCAAAGCACTGTTAATGGAGTCTATATGCTCAATCACTATTCTTGCTGGAATTATGTAATCAGGCCAGGTTTATTAAAACTAGACTTATTTTACAAACAGATTAGCCTCAATTTGGCTCTCTTTGGTAAAAATAAGTGTGATTTTAGAGAGGAAAAAAACAATGTGTTTCAGTAGAAACTACAATACACAATTGTGGATATTAAATTCTAGTTCCATAAATCATCTTCATTTTTGTACCTGTAAACTGGACTTGGTCCTATTTCTAGTTTCCTCAAATATTTGGCTACAACTCTCCAAACTAGTGTTTCCAATATTTCACCCACATTTTACTTAGAATGATTGAAAGAAAAAGCTGTCCTTCTCCTGAAGCCCTGCAAACAAAAGCTGAATGATTTGATATAGACTTAAGAGAGACCACAACAACAGTCCATGTTTAGACAATATTTGAGCCTGTTGCTATGTAAGCCACTCAGAAAATTCACCCAAACACTCGATGACATCATCAGAGACACTTAAAATATAAAACAGGAAAATCTGTCAGATTGTCACTGCTTGCCCTCACTCCAGCTGAAGATGCTTTGAGCCTGACATCTAGAAATCTCATCTGGCAGCTCTCAGGATCCAGAGACTGGTTTTATAATTTGTTCCAATTATTAACCATTGTTTTTCTTTCACCCATAGAAATGCATCTTATTAAAATCCTGACTGCTTGCATATTATATGCTTAACTCTGAGAGCCCACCTGCATCAGCGCCTCTTGAAATGAATTTAACTGGACTGACCTATTGTCAGGACTAAGTGACTCAATAACATGGAACAATCTACCAACTCAGCTTCTGGACTGTGAAATTTCTTGGAGAAGTTTCAAAGGTGGGAGTGTAGGGGAGCAAAATTTGCCACCCCAAAATGTGTCCTTTTGGCATTAAGATTAATTTAGGCTGATTATTTTTAAAAAATAGAAGACTCATAAATGGTGGGATCAAGATGGCAGAGTAGGAAGACTCTGAGTTTACCTCCTCACAGATACATCAAAACTACAACCACAAATAGAACAACTCGAAAAGCAACAACTCGAAAAGCAACTCTAAAAGTTAACACATTAACAAAATGAAGAATAAAAATCACATGTGCATCTCATTTGATGCAGAAAATGCATTTGACAAAATACAACATCCATTCATGAAAACACTCTTAACAAAGTTGGTATAGAGGAAATATACCTCAACATAATAAAAACCATTTATGACAAACCCACAACTAACTTCATACTCAATGGTGAAAAGCTAAAAGCTTTTCCTCTAAGATCAGGAACAAGACAATGAGGCTCACTCTCACCACTTTTATTCAAAATAGTATGGGAAGTCCTAGCCACAGCAATCAGACAAGAGAGAAAATAAATCCAAATTGGAAAGGAAGAAGTAAAACACTCACTGTTTCCAGATGACATGATTATTATACATAGAAAATCCTAAAGATGTTACCAAAAAACTACAAGACCCCATCAATGAATTCAGTAAAGTTGCAGAATACAAAATTAATATATAGAAATGTGTTGCATTTCTATACAGTAATAATAAACTATCAGAAAGTTTAAAAATCCCATTTACAATCAAATCAAAAAGAATAAAATACCTAGGAATAAATTTAACCAAGGAGGTGAAAGACTTGTACTCTGAAAACATTAAGACATTGGTGAAAGAAGACAACACAAATAAATAATTTTTTGTGCTGTGGATTGAAATTAATATTAAAATAGCCATACTATCCAAAGCAATCTAGAAATTCAATGCAATCCCGATCAAAATACTCATGGCATTTCTCACAGAACTAGAACAAATAATCCTAAAATTTTTATGGAACCACAAGACCCAAATAGCCAAATTAATCTTGAGAAAGAACAAACCAGGAGGCATTACACTCCCTGATTTCAAAGTATACTACAAAGCTATAGTAATCAAAAGAGTATGGTACTGGCATAAAAACAGACACATAGATCAATGGAACAGATTAGAGAGCTAGAGAGCCCAGAAATAAATCCATACACATGTGGTCAATTAATCTACAATAAAGAAGGTAAGAATAGGAAACGGGGAAAGACAGTCTCTTCAAAAAGTAGTGCTGTGACAACTGGACAGCTACATGTAAAAGAATGAAACTAGACCATTTTGTCACACCATGTACAAAAAAGAAACTCAAAATGGATAAACTGCTTAAATGTAAGACCTGAAACCATAAAACTCCTAGAAGAAAACATAGGCAGTATGCTCTTTGACACTGCTCTTAGCCTATTTTTTTCATATGTCTCCTCAGGCAAGGGCAACAAAACCAAAAATGAAAAAAATGGGATATCTATACCAAACTAAAAAGCTTTTGCACAGTGAAGGAAACCATGAACAAAATGAAAAGGCAACCTACTGAATGGCAGAAGATATTTGCATATGATATGCCTGATAAAGGGTTAGTTTCCAAAATATATGAAGAACTCATACAACTCAACATTAAAAAAACAAACAATCCAATTAAAAAATGGGCAGAGGAATTTTTCCGAAGAAGACATACAGATGGCCAGCAGGCACATGAAAAGATGCTCATCTGTCACTAATCATCAGGGAAATGCAAATCAAAACCTCAGTGAGCTATCACCTCACACATTTCAGAATGGCTATCATCAACAAGACAAGAAATAACAAGTGTTGGTGAGGATGTGGGGAAAAAGGAACCCTCATGCACTGTTGGTGTGTTGGTGGAAAGTAAATTGATACAGCCACTATGGAAAACAGTATAAAGATTTCTAAAAAAATTAGAAATAAAACTACCATAAGATCCAGCAATTCCACTCCTGGGTATTTATCCAGAGAAAATGAAAACACTAATTCAAAAAGATATATGCACTCCAATATTCATAGCAGCCTTATTTACAATAGCCAAGGTATGAAAGCAACCCATATGTCCATGGACAGATGAATGGATAATAATAATATATATATTAATATTTAAATATATAAAATCTCTATACACCTCTCTCTCTCTCTCTCTCTCTCTCACACACACACACACACACACACACACAATATGGAACACTACTCATACATAAAAAAAGTGAAATTTTGCAATTTGCAATAATATGGATGGACCTGGAGGGTATCATGCTAAGTGAAATAAGTCAGAGAAAGACAAATACTATATGTTTTCACTTATATGTGGAATCTAAAAAATAAAACAAATGAACAAATAAAACAGAAACAGACTCATAGGTACAGAGAATGAACAGTTGGCTGCCGAGGGGAAGTGGGTTGGGGGATGGGTAAAAGGGATTAAGAGGTACAAATTACTAGTTATAAAATAAATAATTCACAGGATGTAATGTACATCAAAGGGAATAGAGTCAGTAATATTCTAATATCTTTTTATGGTGTATAATCTATAAAATTATCAAATCACTATGCTGTACATCGGAAACTAACATAAGTCAACTATACTTCAATTTTTAAAAATTAGATTAAAATAAATATTCAATAAATAAATAAATAAATAACAATGACTCAGAAAGTTTTTCTTGTTACATCCTTCTTAACTGCCTCAAAGAATATAGATAAAGGGGCTGTTCCAGATAAGAGCTATCAGAGAGATATCTATAGAGAATATGACGCAGGTATGGTAGGGAAATTCAACATGGCCTAGGATCAAAGTCCACTCTGCCCTATTGCCTCTGCAGGGCCCAACAAACATTTACCCAAAATTTGCTGTTCCATCTCAGTGTGATCTGCCTTCCTCCCCTCTGAAGTCCCAAACCCCTACCCCAACATCCTCTTTAGTCTTTAACTGAAGACGGTATTTAAGGTGAGGGTTTTGGCCATTTTCAGGGGTTACTCAGTTTTCCTGGGTCTCTCCCACGTATACATATTGTTAATTTTTTTTTCTCCTGTTAATCTGTCTCATGTAAATTTAATTCTTAGACCAGCCAGAAGAACTTAAAAGGGAAGAAAAAAATGTTGTCCTCATCAACACTTCCATTTATACACAGTAGAAGTCTAACGAGTGCTCAATAAAATAGCCTCTCTGATGGAAACTACTGATTTCTCCTAGTATCAACTCTTTTTAAGTATTTTAGGCTATGAATCTTAATATTTGATGTATAAATTAATTACGTGGTCTTATTTAAAACTGATATTTTTGCCCCAATCCTAGAAGTTTTATTTCAGTAAATATGTGAGTTCAGAAACCCCTGAATCTGCATTTGGTCAGATGAGTTGAACAGAGACGGCTCAGAAACTGAACTTGAGAAACGCCCTCGGCTACTCCTTATTGGCTTACAGCCTACTATGAGACACACAGGGTTATGAAATGAATTGTTTCCCTCCCCTCCAAATTTGTATGTTGAGGTCCTAACTCTCAGTGTGGCTGTCTTTGGAAATGGGGCCTCTAAGGAATCACTTAAGGTTAAATGAGGTCATATGTGTAGGGTCCTGCTCTGATAGGATTAATGTCTTTATAAGAAGAGACACCAGGAAACTGTGCTCTCCACACGCGCACCTAGGAAAGGCCATTTTGGAATATGGCAAAAAGGAGATTGTCTGTAAGCTAGGAAGAAAGTCCTCACCAGAAACGGAATGAGCTGGAACCTAGATCTTGGTCTTCTAGCCTCCAGAACGGTGAGAAAATACATTTCTTTTTTTGAAGCCACTGTCACCTACAAATTGGCACTTGCCATCTACCTCTACAAGGATCAAATTATGAGCCACTGCAGCTACTGACCAACATCCCCTGAAAGGAGTTCAGGGTGGAGATCGGGAATGAGGCACTCTGTGCTCTGGGAAAAACTGGCAGAACAGGTCTTTCAGATAGATATTTTCAGAAGAAGATTTTATGAGCCCAATTCTTGCATCTCCTCATATCTAGAAAAGCACTAAAATCCTTCATGGTGATATCTGCTCCTTGTGACTAGCAATAACCTTCATGAGACTAGCAGAAAACGTCTGCAAAACATATGTGCTCGATTGCATGTACTCCCCCTTCACCAAAATCACATATATATTGACCTTCCCCCCTGCCCCCACCTCTTTGGAGCAGTTTCTCAGAGTTACCTAAAATACTGTCTCCTGGGCTATAGTCTTCATTTGCTCCAAATAAAACTTAACTCACAACTCGCACACTGTGCATTTTTTTTTTCAGTTGACACCAACCAATTTGTGGTATTTTACTGTGGCAGTCCAAACAGACTAATATACACAGTTCTCATCAGAAGTTGTTTTTTCTGGATCCCTGGAAACTTCTCCAGCCTCCTCCTCCTTGTTCCTCTCCTTAGACAACGAATCCCTTCAGACCAGTCTTACTATTTTTCAATGAACTCATTAACCTACCTGGCTCCCTAAATACTTTATTTCATCTAGGGTATGTCATACATGGAGTACAGTTTTCAACACTTCAAATCTGCATAACAAAAAGACACAAAGCTATAGAAATACACAGAAAAAGTGGTAGAAACTAGTCAAGTAGCTGAATCATTCACTATCATTGTAGTCTACTTTTTCCTTCTTAAGACTTTCAAATTTGATTGAATTGGTAGTGAAATATTATATTCTTAGCCTGGGATCAATGCATAAATTCCAAAAACACTCAAATATTGTTTGTAAAATGTTGGGTACATAGAAATTTCTCTGGTGAAAGAATCTCAATGGGATCTACTGACAAGACTTCCCTTAAGGTATAAAAAGCTACCTACTTGAGGGCTTACCTGGTGGCACAGTGGTTGGGAGTCCGCCTGCTGATGCAGGGGGCACGGATTCGTGCCCCGGTCTGGGAAGATCCCACATGCTGCGGAGAGGCTGGGCCCTTGAGCCATGGCCACTGGGCCTACGCGTCCGGAGCCTGTGCTCCGCAACGGGAGAGGCCACAACAGTGAGAGGCCCGGGTACCGCAAAAAAAAAAAAAAAAAAAAAAAATCTACCTAACTGAATTACAGAATGTGCTTTTCCAGATGTTAGATATATGAAAAAAAGTTTCCATTTTCAACTTAATCTGGTAAAATAGTCCCACGACGAAAGAAAAAAGTCACTCACAAAATGTTTAGAAGCTTAGGGCTTAACATAGAGAAGGAAAAAGAAGAATAAGTGTAATAGACTATTTCAAGTCCTGTCGCCTCCTTGGATCTTTCCTGAACTCTCCAATTCAAGTGTTGTCATCTGTTCCTCAAATACTCTATATTCTTCTGTTTGTGCTGCCCAATTGATGCTTATACTCCATATCCAGCTATTGCCAGTTTAGCTTTCATTAGCAGATATTCCTTCACCTTTGTAATACTTATAAGATGCAGGTTGGAAACCTTGCTGGAATCGTGAATAAAGTCAAAGCAATGTTTGAGAGAAAACCTGCACAATAGCTACAGAACAGGATTTCTTTTTTTAGTGCAAACACTACATTAAAAAGAAACAAGCCTGGAAAGGAGTCACTTCTGCTAAGCCTCACCTAGACTTAGTATCTAACCCAACTGCAGTTTCAGCCTCTCCCAGGAATGGAATTTTAAACCAATCAGTGTGGCATTTGCTTGTCAGCACTAATGAGGTAATCTGCATGATAAGACTCCCTGCCCTTCCCTCTAAGGAAAGGTTACTCAGCCTGAAGCAATTCTTTTTTGATTGTTTTGTTTTTTGCTAATAACCTCCTTGTCCCACCTTATATCTAGAAAAGCCTTCCAATTTGCAAAACTCCTCGGAGCACCTGTTTACTAGGTGGGTTGCTGCCAGAATCATAAATCATTGGATAAAGCCAGTTGGATTTTCAAATTTACTCAGCTGAATTTTGTTTAAGTAATACATGTTCTCTTTTCATTGGACTTAAAGGTACTGTTTATAAGCTGCAGTGTCTTATTCATGCAACAATCTATATTGCCATGGAAAGAAATGAGTGAAACAAGGGAATATTACCTATCAAATTTAAAGACAAGAAAAAGTGTCAAGAATAATAACATTTAAAAGCAACAATTACCTTCTATAACCAAACTGACAATGGTATTAGAGTACATGTCATGAATTTGACAATTTGAGACTATAATAAGGTAAGTTCAAATCAATTAGCTTCATAAAATCAACTTTTCTTGATAATTGAAAGAAAAGTAAAACATTTAAAGGGAGCAATATAGAAAAACAATTTTTAACGGGGAATATCAATCTTTAACAGGGAATATCATTTGACAAGCTGAAAGATATAATTTGAGAAAGAGTTTGAAAAAGTTTTAAGTTTGCCTTATGTAGTTCTGATTCTACTGTTTAGCAAACATTTATGGTGGATTTCCTGAAGTCAGTTTACAAAAACAAAAAAGAAAATTGGGGCTTTGAAATTCTTTTAGATTTGAAATTCTTTTAGAAATATTATAACAAAAACAGAAGAGACTTTATCAAAACACTGAATGAATTAAAGCCAATTTCGATCTAAAATCCTAAATCGAGCTCATCCAATGTTGCCTCTTAAGGTTTGTAAAATTTTTCAAAAGTAATTTTAAAGCATTTTTTGCAATAGAAATTTGTTTAACACTATATGAGAATATATAGTCCTGATTAATAACAACTTAACATAAAATCAACTATGCCATAGTAATCATTTTTTTTTGAAGAAAATACAAAATAATCTTTACAGGTAATTAAACATGACATTTAAATTACTTCATGATCTATAACTGACAACTCACAATAAAATAATCTTGGATTGGACCACATCTTAATTCTTGAGTTTTCAGTGTGTTTTTACTACAAGGGAGCTTTACTTAAAGTTTTATTAAAAAGGAAATGCTAACTATAAATTCAATATTTGATGTCATTTATATTACTTAGTTGTAATTGGAATGTGGGTAATTATGAATTTACAGCTGACCCTTGAACAATTTGGGGGTTAGGGATGCCGACCCTCTGAACAATCGAAAATCTCATATAACTTATTATCGTCAGCCCTTGGTATCCAGGGTTCCTCCTTATCTTCAGATTCAACCAACTTGGGTCATATTTACTATGGGAAAAAAATCAGTGTATACATGGACCTATGCAGTTGAAACCCGTGTTGTTCAAGTGTCAACTCTATCTTCTGTTATCAAATTAGTTCTTCCCCACAGATTAAATGTCCCTGAAGGGCAGTCACGTGCCAGGGGCGGGGCGCGGTGGCAGCGAGTCCCCCAGTAGCCGGTAGCCAGTAGCCGACGTCACGGCGCTGGGGTCAGTTGACTGCCCGCCTCCACAGCCGCTGCAGCCCGAGACTCGGCCGGACCGCTGTCGCTGCCGCCATGGCGCAGTACAAGGGTGCCGCAAGCGAGGCAGGCCGCGCCATGCACCTGATGAAGAAGCGGGAGAAGCAGCACGAGCAGATGGAGCAGATGAAGCAGAGGATCGCGGAGGAGAACATAATGAAATCCAACATTGACAAGAAGTTCTCTGTGCACTACGATGCCGTGGAGGCGGAGCTCAAGTCCAGCACCGTGGGTCTTGTGACCCTGAACGACATGAAAGCTAAGCAGGAGGCCCTGGTGAAGGAGCGGGAGAAGCAGCTGGCCAAGAAGGAGCAGTCGAAGGAGCTGCAGCTGAAGCTGGAGAAGCTGCGAGAGAAGGAGCGCCAGAAGGAGGCCAAGCGGAAGATCTCCAGCCTGTCCTTCACCCTGGAGGAAGAGGATGAGGCAGGCAACGAAGAGGCGCTGAAGAGGGAAGAGATCACAAAAAAGAGGAAACTGGGGAAGAACCCAGATGTGGACACGAGCTTCTTGCGTGACCGAGACCGGGAGGAGGAGGAGAATCGGCTCCGGGAGGAGCTACGGCAGGAGTGGGAAGCCAAGCAGGAGAAGATCAAGAGCGAGGAGATCGAGATCACCTTCAGTTACTGGGATGGCTCTGGGCACCGGCGTACAGTCAAGATGAAAAAGGGCAACACTATGCAGCAGTTCCTGGAGAAGGCCCTCGAGATCCTGCGCAAAGACTTCAGCGAGCTAAGGTCGGCAGGGGTGGATAAGCTCATGTACATCAAGGAGGACCTAATCATACCCCACCACCACAGCTTCTATGACTTCATCGTCACCAAGGCACGAGGGAAGAGCGGGCCCCTCTTCAATTTCGACGTTCACGATGACGTGCGGTTGCTCAGCGACGCCACCGTGGAGAAGGACGAGTCGCACGCGGGCAAGGTGGTGCTGCGGAGCTGGTACGAGAAGAACAAGCACATCTTCCCCGCCAGCCGCTGGGAGCCCTACGACCCTGAGAAGAAGTGGGACAAGTACACGATCCGGTGATGTGGCAGCAGCGCGGCCCCAGCCCCTCCGGCTCCCTGCAGCCCCAGGATTCTGGGCTCCCGGTTCTCCGCTCCCGAGACGTGACGGGGCCTGCTCAGCCCCTGCCCCTGGCGCTATTGTTTACCGCCTTTCTCTTTTATGACAGAGATATACACGTCAGAGCTGGAGCACCTGTTGTGCGTTTTATTTTATTTTATTTTTTTTTATAAATTTATTTATTTTTGGCTGCATTGGGTCTTTGCTGCTGCACATGGGCTTTCTCTAGTTGCGGCAAGCAGGGGCTTCTCATTGTGGTGGCTTCTCTTGTTGTGGAGCACAGGCTCTAGGCGCATGGGCTTCAGTAGTTGTGGCACATGGGCTCAGTAGTTGTGGCTCACTGGCTGTAGAGCGCAGGCTCAGTAGCTGTGGCGCAGGGGCTTGTTACTCCGTGGCATGTGGGATCTTCCTGGACCAGGGCTCAAACCCGTGTCTCCTGCATTGCCAGGCGGAATCTTAACCACCGTGCCACCAGGGAAGCCCTGTGCGTTTTAAAGATTTTTTTTTTTTATTGAGCTAAAATTCACATAACATAAAATTCACCGTTGTGACCATTTGAAAGTGTACCATCCAGGGGTATTTAGTACATTCATAGTGTTGTGAATCACCCCGAAAGGAGACCCCACGTCCATTAGCAGCTGCCCCCCAGCCCCTCGCACCCCCTAGTTTACTTTGTATGGATTTGCCTGTTCTGGAAGTTTCACATAAATGGAATTATACAATAAAAAAAAAAAATGTCCCTGAAGGACATCTTGAAAGAAGAACAATGAGAAAGATGACACAGGACCGATTTAAATGAAAGCTAGATACAGCAGCCCCTTGGAAACAATTCAAATAACTTGGTCTGGGAATAACTTGGATTCTCACATAAAGTATAAAATTGAGAGAGGCGGTATGACTAGGAAGCAGCTATCTGGCAGCCCTAACATTTCATACACTTTCAAAATGAAGAAACCACCAAGTTTCTTCTTCCATTTGAGAAATCACAGTGTTCTGGGCTATCAGTTGGGCCCAGAATAAACTCTCAAAAAGACTGGGGTTGACTTCCATTTTTAGCAATATGTCAGACTAGTCCTAAGAAATCTTCCGGTACACAATACCTAAGAAGAGTGCACATGTGGTGACCTAGACGGGTGGGATGGGGCGGTGGGGAGGGAGGTGTCAGAGGGAGGGGATATATGTATACATATAGCTGATTCATTTCGTTGTACAGCAGAAACTAACACAACATTGTAAAGCAACTATACCCCAATTCAAAAAGCAAACAAACCAAAAACCCTTAAAAATATTCACTGATGAGCTGGCAGAAAAATAAGGGCAATTCTTTGAAGCCAGAATTGTCAACAAAGTACAAACACATAAAGCCCTGAAGCACTAGAAATGGCATTCCCAAGGATTTGATTTTAACTGACCATAAGCCTGACTTAAGGCAAGCATAAAAAAAAAGTTTAGGTCCCCTGAAAGTTGGGAAGTCAGAATGGAGACCTCCACCTAATGCTGGACACCAGAAAAGCATTCAACTTTGCTGGATGTGACAGAAACAGTATTATATGTTGATCATAATCCTTTCTCTTCCTGGGCACAGACGAAGGCCCATTTTCCACCCTCCCCTGCAGTTTTTTGGGGACTGTGTGACAGCATTCTGGCCAGTAGGATGCGGGTGGAAATGATGTTCTCTATTTCCAGACCTGGCCCTCTAGAGGTAATGTATTCCACACAGTACAGTTTAAAAATGTGAGAGGACAGCCCACTCCACATCAGACTTGGCATGAGGAAAATAAACCTTCATTCTCTTAAAGCCACTGAAATTTGGGGGTTTACTTTCAACTACATTTAGTCTAATAATTTTGATTATTAAAATAACTGAACTAGGGAAAAAAAAAAAAAACTTGCTCCACAGAGAGAAATAATTGGAATACCTGCCCTCAATAGGATAGGATGCTGAAATTAATACTCACAATTGTGTTGGGGGAAAAAAAAAAGAGTCCAAACAAAAATTAGAGTGGCCTCAAATTGTTAGAGCCCCCAGGTACGTTGCAGATGAAATACAAATTCTCTCTCTGCAAATAAACTTTAAATCTAGGATCAAATATTCTCAAAGATACAATTCCAGGATTATTTTACAAATAAAAATAATAAAACACAGAAGGAGACAAGCCGCCATGCACAAGAGAGCAGAAAAAATAAACTGCAGAAGTAGAAATGCAAAAGCAACAATTATTAGAATTATCACAGGGATAATATGTTTCTATTAATAAAATACCATATTAAATGCTACATTAAAATTGTAATTAAACAGTAACAGAGTTTCGAGATGTACCATGCAGATTTGGAAAGAACCAAATGTAATTTCTAGAAATAAAAATGTAATAATTGAATTTAGAAACTCCAGATTAGACACTAATTAAATTCTGAAGAGAGAATAAATGAATTGAAAAGATATAAAAATAATATTTAGAATGTAGCACAGAAAAAAATATAAAATATAAAAGAAGGGTTAAGAAAACAACATAGTCATGTGTTCTAAAATATGTTTATAAAAGTTGACCCTAGTGATTGGAAGTAGAATCAAACAGAAACTCTGGAGATTTAAATCTCTTTGAATCAATTTAACAGCAGAACAGACAGAGTTATACAAAGAACTAGTAAGCTGGTGGGTAGGTCAGAAGAAATTATTCCTAATGAAACTTGGGGGAAACGATGCAAAATACAGACGAGAGTAAAAGATTTAGAACAAGTAGTGAAGCAATATAATAAACATTTCATTGGACTTCTAGGAAGCCTAGAGAGAAAGGGCAGAGGAATATTCAAACATAAGAAAATTTTCCAGAATTGATAAAAGACTCCTATTCTAGATTCAGGAAGCAAAATACATCCTAAGCACAATAAAATAAATAAGTCAGAGCCATCCAAGCAAACTGAAAAACACCAAACGTAAAAAGAAGATTTTAAAGCCCATCAGAAAAACAGAACAACTTACAAAGAGCTTACATTTCACCAACAATATATTTCTTAACAATGGAAGGCAAGAGAGTTGGATTACATCTTCAAGAGAGAAAATTCAGTGTATACCCAATTTAACCATATTTCAAGAATTGTGATTTAAAGACATTTCTATGCAAACATTTACTAAGAATATTACCACCAACAAACACTCCTTAAAGGAACTTCTAAAGAAAGTACTTCAAGAAGAAACTGACCCAGAAGCTAAGTTGTAATAAATAAATTCAATTCAAATAAATCATTGAAAGCTTGATTTTACCAAACCATAATATTAACAATGTTTAACTGATGTAGTTAAGAACTAATGACAAGAGTTCTGTTTTAAAATACGTCAGGACAAGAAAGCACTTTTGCTGCAAAACTGCACAAAACCAGGTAAGTTATAAATATCATATTTTAAAAGCATCAGAGAACTTCAGAAGCAACAAACTAAAATTCCAGAAAGAAGAAAAACTCCTTTTTGTGAGCAAGGATTTTTCTCTTTCTTTCTCCTGCAGACATTTTCTAACTCTGGGTGCTCGTGGAGGCTCTGGCTTGATCAGCCAGGCCCTTGGCTACAGAAAAGAGAAACTAGCAAAAATTTTAGTGATTCTGCAGGAGTAGTGGAACAAATTGGAAACCTGGGGGTTTTCAAACTCGCAACTGCTGCTCCTCGCAGAACATTTGCTAAGTTTTGGTGCTATACAGGAAGCTAAGAACTAGGCCAAAAGCTTCTTGAAGGCAAAGTGAAATCTCCAGAAGTCTTGTGGAAATAACCTAACTCAGATATACTACAGTCTTACCTTCAAGGAATTGGCCGTATTTTGAAGCAAGGTAAGCTGGAAGACTGAAGAGCTGGGCTGTGATCTCTGAAGGACATAGAGTTGAATTTTCTGCAGTCTTCCAAACTGGAGGAGACAGAGACTCACCGACTTAGAATCAAAACCCTTTGCAGGCAGAGAGGGAGCAGAGCAAACATGATGAGCAGGCGCAAAGCAGAAGTAGGCTGGGTTTACATAAAACAGAAACCCAGCCCCAATTTTAATTAACGTCTGATTGGATTCAGGTGCTCCAAGCCTCACTCTATTTACCAACAAAGGAAGATAACATAATGTAGAGCTTCAAGAGTTATAGCAGAATGTCACAAAGGAACATCACATAATGTAGAGCCTCAAGAGTTATAGCACAATGTCCAACATGCATCAAGAAATTACTACAAGTGTGGAGACGAGAAACTATGACCAACTCTCATGAGCAAAGGAGAGGAGAGATGAGCCAGATACTGGAGTTAGCAAACAAGGCCTTTCAGAAACCTGTGGTTAATGTTAAAAAAAACAACGGAGAAAAAGAGAGGCAAAGTAGATCAAAGGGTGGAGAATTTAAAAGAGAATTAAAATCTATAAAAGAGAATGAAATGAACATTCCGTAAATGAAAGAAAGAAAATATCTGAAGCTAAGTAATTAATGAGTTGAACAGCAGACTGAACGCAGCTGAAAACAATGACTAGAACTAGGTGCTAGTGAACTAGAAATTAGTTTTTAAAAAACTGAAGCAAAAAAAAAAAGGTATGAGAAAGCACACACATATAAAAATGTAAAAGACTGTGGGACATTGTCTTTGCTCAGGTACCCCAGAGAAAGGACTTTGATGAAAAGACTTGCATTCAGGACATTTAACAATGAGAGCTCTCCGGAAAAACATTGTTAGGAAGCTAAGCATGATTGAGCAGAGGGAGAAATTGAACTGAAATTCAATTACAAGAGAGGCCTTAGTCAATCCTGTAGAAGTTTTGGAACTGGGATGGCCCTTCAGAGATGTCCCAAATTGAGGCAAGGAAGCTGGGCATTTTAACCTCCATGTTGCACCTGTCACTGAATGCAGTATCCTCCGCGAAGGAGCCATAAACTTGGGCAAAGCTGCTCTCTTTGGCTGCCAGCCATGCCGAGCAGGGCCTCAGCTGTGAGTTGTCAGAAGTCAACATTCCTAGCGGCTGGGGGAATGAGCGAGGCATCTAGATTCACCAGAAGCTGGTTCCCCATAGCCACTAGGATTACCCACACTTGGAGCTACCTGCTTCATATAAGTTCACCTCCCTGGAAACAACTCCAGGATTCTGGTTTATCTCTTTTCCTGTGTAAATTTGCAAGGACAAAGTTAGTGGACATATTACAGCCCTCACGATTGCAACAGTTCCTGGAGATATAATTGACATTCACTGTCTCTCTACTGTACTGACCATTCCAGATTCACTCTTGGCTACCCCATCTACTGGTTTAAGTGCTTTATGTGTGGGGTGACAAATACTTATTCTGAGCATCTGTTCACTAAGGCTTTCTCTAGCCGTGGCTGCTGCCCTCATCCATTCACCATCAACATTGGGCAAAGAAATGACAAAGGACACACACCTAGATCATTTGGGTGGTAAATATAGTCTCTTCCACCTTCATCGTGTAACAGAAGCTCTAACTTCGCCTAAGGATTAGAGTCAATTACCCTTGCCAATATAGTGACTTCTTGTCTGCTGGTCTCTTGGAATGAGAAACACAATGTGATTAGATGGCAACCGTGGAATAAAAGTTCTTAGGAATCTGTGTCCCCTGATGGAAACATTCCTTCCCTGGGAACCAGGCTCTCTATAAACTTAGAATTGGGGGTTCAGTTAATATAAAATCCCCAAGTAAATCATCGAGAGTGATGGTAAGTGAGGCCACTCCTGTTTCCAGTTCTTGGTTCTAGTTCCTTGCATTCTAACTACTCAGGACAGAGCACCTTTTCATGGTTGCTAGTTAGGGTGTATGCTGTGTCCTGGAGGATGGGGCCCAATCCTTGTAGAATACCATCTTCCAGGCAGTACTCAGGTCGTACCCTTAAAATCCATTCAATTGCTATAGCAGGTCAAAAATTTCTGGGTGGTTTGGAAGGTGATCGGACCAGTGGATATCAAGTCATGTGCTCACAGCTACAACTCCTCTGCTTTAGAGGGGTTCTTAGTATGAGGCACATTATATCACATATCTTCTCAGTGAATCAAACAACTATAAACCCTCATAGAGGGGTGCTGCCTAAGGCTCTCTGCAGGCAAGTTAAACAAACAGGAGTATGGAATACATGTCATTTCCAGACAAATCACTGACTTTCAAGATGTAAGGAATCTGGTGTACTCAATTTCCTACCAATTAACTCTTTGGTCTCCTCCAGGAATGGGGCCAGACTGAGGTACAACAATGGTCTCTTGCTGGCAGGTAAAACATTCATTCACCAGTAGCACCCTTGGTGAATGGGAGCCCATGCAAACTCCATCCTAGCCACCATTGTTATTTCATGTCTGAGCCCACTGTGCTAGTAGCAGAATGGTGGGTGACAGAGGTTGGCTGGCATCAAGTTTTTTTTTGTCTCTTTTGCTGTTTAATGCCTACTGTGTCAGTTTTCCTTGTATCGCCTCTTAGTTCTGAATGTCCCTTTCAATATACGCATGGTAACCAACAACAGATTCCTTTAAGATTTTCTCCTTTAAAATGAGCTTGATGTTAAGCTTTCTTGGTGCAGGGTGCTAGAGAAATCTTACAGGAAGAAGAGAATTCCTGGAATATTCAGTGTGGGCTGGGGGTCAGCAGTGTGAAGGGGAGGACTTCCAAATAGCCTACCCCAGTTATAGGCCTAGTGCATCGTCACTGCATTGCCTCAAAGCTATTTCAATTTTCATATTCTCTACCATAATCAACCCACAGCGAACTTGTTCACTTTCTCATCCCACCCTGGTTCACTATGTTGTGGCCATCATGCCAATTGGCTCTGCTGAGTAGGATATAGCTAGCACCTTGGGAGATTATCAGTACCAGAAGGAAATAAACTCTATACCATTTCTGAGGCCCAGCATCTTAGTCAAATTTCTAGAAGTTCAATGATCTACAAAGTGCTAGGAAATTCCCTTTAAGAAAAATTGTCCCGGCTCCACTTAAGCACTGAAGAAGAGCCATAATGTTTACCAGGCACTTTTGGATTTTGAAGGCAAAAGTCACATGTGAGTGTTCTGCTCTGATCCATTAAACAAGTAACCATAAGTCTGAGAGTTACGGGGCTTGAAGCAAAAGAAGACTCTGCATTAAGTCTGAAATGTGTTTATCAATTGCATTTTATGACCCAGCAAGTCCAATGATATTTAAACTGCCCAGGGCAAGGAGGGCTCTGTACAGAGCCTTTAGCCAACACAAATAGGAGAATCACATTGCAAACCCCCAAGCAATAGAAGTAAAACCATATCCTCTTCTGCAAACAACAACTCTGCTTGCTACTAGGTCCTGGAAAAGACTGAATATCCCACCAGAGAGCATCCAGAGACCTTGAAACATGTCATGGACTGTTTTTTTTTTAACTAATTTAGCAAGTTTTACTTCAGTCATGCAAATCAGCAACTCAAAACCAAGTGGAAATGGTATAAAAGATGTCAAGCTAAAGCAAGTCTTCAAAGGCACAAGTAAGTTGAATGACCAGATGGCTCAGATGTCTGCAGCAACTAATCCTGCTGCATTGCCCCTTCTGCCTTAACCCACACTTACAGCCTCATAAGATTTCCTTAATGATCAATTGACAAGAAAAAGCATAGGCCAGGTTTACAGACAATATTAATAAGATACCACAAGATATTACAGTAAAATGGTTTATGTTGATACAACAGAATACTATTCAACAGTGAAAATGAATGAACGGTAACTACATGCATCAAATAGATTCATCTAGGAAATGTAAATCGTTGAACTACTTTATGTAGAAGAGTATATTTAGTATAACTCCATTTATAAAAACTTCTAAGGCCAGAAAGCTAAAAATTAAAATATTTGGAGATCCATGAGAGAAAAGCAAGGCATGATTAATACAAAGTGTAGGATATGTATGCTTTTGTACATGTGGGGTGAGCAGTGGCCGTAATTCTGTTAGAGAAACACAGAGGCCTTCAAAGGTGTAAGGCCAACTGGCCCGAGGCAGGGGAACACAATCAGATTCACAGGTTGCATCAAACGAAATTCTCCGCACCACCCAGTTCCAGAAACTGCCCTGGAGACATTCCGGACCACCCAGTTCCAGGAACTGACTTCCAGGAACAGGACTTTGAACCCGGCCCAGCCTTCCCGCCTTTCGAGGGGCGGGACTAACGGTTCCCCAGGATATCCGAAAAGACCACCAAATAAGGAATACCCTGCGCCCTCCCAGATTCACCACACCCCTTTCCCTTCTTCCTCTATAAAATCTTGCCCAACCTTCGCCCGGGTGCGACTTCTCTGGCCCCTTTCTCTCGGACCAGTGAACCTCGCCCGGGAGCGCTCCCTGATAAAGCTCACTTGAAGCTTTCCTCTGTTTCGCGGTGCCGTTTGTTAAGATCCGACCTTACAAAAGGAATTGGTGATGTTATATTTCTTAAGCTTATGATGCATATATGAGTATTAATCTTATTGTCATTCTTTTTGCTAGTGGCTCTCAATCCAGGCTGCACTTTGGACTCATCTAAAGAGTTAAAAAACCGAGAACAAAACTCCAAAACTCATGCCCTGGCACCGACTGATTTATCCTGAGGTGTTTGTGTTCAAATGCTTTCCAAGTGATTCTAATACATAACTAGGTTTGAGAAACATTGCTTTGCACTCTTAATATACTCTTTTTTTTTTTTTTTTTTTTTTTTTGTGGTACGCGGGCCTCTCACTCTTGTGGCGTCTCCCACTGCGGAGCACAGGCTCCGGACGCGCAGGCTCAGCGGCCATGGCTCACGGGCCCAGCCGCTCCGCGGCATGTGGGATCTTCGCGGACCAGGACACGAACCCGTGTCCCCTGCATCGGCAGGCGGACTCTCAACCACTGCGCCACCAGGGAAGCCCCTACTCTTTTGTATTTTTATATATTTCATGTTTTTTTAGAAGACCAAAGATACCGGAAATGGAACAATTCTCTAAGACTTGTTGTGATGTGTTGACCCATTATGCTCCATGGCAGCCAGGTCATGTGTTAGTTTATTGGCCTTTAGAGACAAGCCACATAAATGTTCTCGTGAGGTAATGACTATTCCCAGCCTAACTCAGTCAACCCCGTTTGCTCCTCTTTAATCATCACCTCATCCGCTGATGAATTCTACCCTGGCTTAGCAAACTTCCTACATCAAAACACAGGCATTTTTCTTTGTGCTATCTAGGTATTCTCTGATTTTGTATGTTTCTCTTTTCTCTCTTACTATTTCACTTTTTCCTGCCTTTATGCCTTCAGGCTGTATCACTGTGGCTTTCTTCTTCCCTTGCTGACAATCCCATTTAGTGCTTTTTCCATTACTTTTCCTTCATGGAAATGTCTAAACATTGACTTAGGTCTCTTTCTAAATGAAGATTATTTTAGAAAGAAAAGAGTTAAAATGCATTAACTAAGGACCTTGTCTTTTGAACTGGGGAAAGAAAAAAAATAATTTAATGAGGATATTAACTCTGAAAGCCCTGCCTCAGGTTTTTCTCTACTTTTATAAGTTCCTAAAAATTATACCGGAGTGGAATCAATGGCCAAAATCTTAAATGTCACTTCTTCAGCATGGTACTTTAATATCACTAAGAAACAGTATATTTTACATATCCTTGAATCCAAATCAAAGATATCAAATGTATAAAAATGAAAGTATGATCATTTATGATGAAACTCAAGGAACTGAGCCCAATAAAATCAATACTAGCTTTATTTTTATCGTGTAAGCAAAGTGTGAACATTCACGCTAATAACACATTGGGGAAATTTAAGACATGAAACATTTCAAATTCCCACTACTGAATGTGAGACGCTTAAATGTTAACGGTATGCTGAGAATAACGGCGAGTTTTCACCAGCAGTTTTGAGAACTATACTGGGATATTTCATAGCTTATGCAAGCGATTCCAAATGAAATATTTTTCTAACACCTTTGAAGGGCCACTTTGTCATCCTAAATATTTAATAAAAATAGAAATAGAATAATTTCTGAAATGGCTCTAATTTTTCAGATATTTTAATTTATTTTCACAGTGCAAGCATCTTGAAAAGAAGGAAATATACAAGGTTTATTCAAATATTTATGATATTTTCCAAAACATTTTCTCAAAATATTTAATAGAGGGCTTCCCTGGTGGCGCAGTGGTTGAGAGTCCACCTGCCGATGCAGGGGACATGGGTTCGTGCCCCGGTCTGGGAACATCCCACATGCCGCGGAGCGGCTAGGCCCATAAGCCATGGCCGCTGAGCCAGCACGTCCGGAGCCTGTGCTCCGCAACGAGAGAGGCCACAACGGTGAGAGGCCCACATAACGCAAAAAAAAAAAAAAAAAAATATTTAATAGAAACAAAGGTTAGAGATCATAGTTTTCCAAACATAATAGCATAACAAGAAAATACCAGTTGCCAAGAAACTAGAATAATTACCTAAAAGTAGTTAACCTTTGAGATCAGACTGATTCATTTAAGTTTGTTTCAAAAGATTCCTAGCTTCCAGACAGGAAACTTGTATAGGTCAACATAGTCTTTTCAGGAATGAAACTAAGATTAGGCAATTAACCTTTTAATCCACTTACCAGTTCAAATTCCCTTCATTTTAAAGTTATACAGGCAGCACAAAGATAACTGTTGGAGTTTAAAAGAGTTTTTATGAAAGAGAGAGATTATGGTGGGGTGTGTGTGTGTGTGTGTGTGTGTGTGTGTGTACTTTTTTTTTTTTTTTCTGCGGTATGCGGGCCTCTCACTGTTGTGGCCTCTTCCGTTGCGGAGCACAGGCTCCGGACGCAGGCTCAGCGGCCATGGCTCACGGGCCCAGCCGCTCTGCGTCATGTGGGATCTTCCCCGACCGGGGCACGAACCTGTGTCCCCTGCATCAGCAGGCGGATTCTCAACCACTGCGCCACCAGGGAAGCCCTAAATATACATTTTTTATGAAGGCTGAAATTGAGGTAATTATTTTTATGCCTCAATAATTTAAGGTGGTGTTGAGTATTATATCCTGGATTTAAAAAAATTATATGTGTATATATATATATATAAACATTACACTTGGATAAACAAAAATACCTACTTAATTACCTAGTAGAATCCAGTGAGATACCTACAAAGATGACCTAGGGCAGAACTAAAGCACACAGTGTATTCTTGGAAGTGGATGTGAGAAGAAGGTGAATATATCAAATAGTGTCAGCAAGGAAGTGTCAGAATCTTTATGCTTCTATACAATTGGGGATATTTGCTTTTAGCTTAAGTAGACCTCAAATAGGTACATTTCAAACTAAAACAACTTTTAAATGTCCAACTTTTTCTGATAATCTAGAGACTAAAATTAGCTTAAACTAGATTATTGACTATCTCACATAACATGGCATCCAGAGGAGAAGCAGACTCCAGACTGGTTGACTCAACAGCACAATTACATTTTTTAAGGCTCAGTTTGGGATTTATCTTTTTCTCAACCTTTCAGTAGTTCCATCCTTCATGTTGTCTTCATGTTAGGGCTCATAGTAAGGTGGCTGCATAATTTCCAGGTGCTGGATCCAGATCCAGCAACATGCCTACAAAGAAGACTCTTTTAAGAGTAAGAAATATTTTCCCTAGAATACTCCAGAACTTCTAACATTTCATGAGACAGAATGGTCATATTCTTTTTGGAACAAGTCACTGACAAGGGGTAATTTAATACCATGTGGCTAGCCTATTCATTTGGGGTAGGGATGTTGGGGAGAAAACTCTAGTATTTACTACATATTTCAGCACATATGGTATTCATTATTTCATTTATTTAATAAATACTTCTCATCTTAGGTGCCTATTATGTGTCACTAGAGATATAGTATTAAACAGTGCAGTCATTGGTTTGATCTCATGCAGTTAACAGTCTAGCTGGAAAGGTAGATAGTTTTTAAATTTTTAGAAATAATTGAATGACTAAATTTTTAAAAATACTGTTGGATCTAACAAAATATGGATAAGATATATATGTGAAAAACAATCAAGCTCTGCTAAAAAAACCAAAACAAAACAAAACTCAAAGAATTAAATAAATGGAGAGATATTCCACGCTCATGTATAGCAAACTCAGTACTGCTAAGATGTCAGTTCTTCCTAACTTGATCTACAAATTCAATGTAACCCCAATCAAAATCTCAGTAAGTTATTTTGTGGATATTGACAAACTGATTTTAAAGTTTATATGGAGAGTAAAAGACCCAAGTAGCCAACACAATATGAATGGAGAATAAACTCAAGCACTGACACTACCAGACTTCAAGACTTATACTAAATCTACAGTAATCAAGACAGTGTGGTATTTGTGAAAGAACAGACAAATAGATCAATGGAACAGAATAGAAATCTCAGAAATAGATCCACATATAGTTAACTGATCTCTGACAAAGAAGCAAAGGCAATATAATGGAGCAAAGATAGTATCTTCAACAAATAGTGCTAGAACAACTGGACATCCGTATTGCAAAAAAGTGAATTCAGACACAGACCTTATACCCTTCTCAAAAATTAACTGAAAATGGGCCACTGACCTAATGTAAAACACAAAACTATAAGAACCCCTAGAAGATAATATAGAAGAAAACCTAGATGACCTTGAGTATGACCATGACTTTTAGATACAACACCAAAGTTGTGATCAATGGAAGAAATAATTGATAAGCTGGACTTCGTTACAATCAAAAACTTCTGCTTGGGCTTCCCTGGTGGCGCAGTGGTTGAGAATCTGCCTGCTAGTGCAGGGGACACAGGTTCGAGCCCTGGTCTGGGAGGATCCCACATGCCGCGGAACAACTAAGCCCGTGAGCCACAACTACTGAGCCTGCGCGTCTGGAGCCTGTGCTCCGCAACAAGAGAGGTCGCGATAGTGAGAGGCCCGTGCACTGCGATGAAGAGTGGCCCCCACTTGCCACAACTAGAGAAAGCCCTCGCACAGAAATGAAGACCCAACACAGCCCAAAATAAATTAAAAAAAAAAAAAAACAAAAAAAAACCTTCTGCTCTCCAAAAGACAGTGTCAACATAATGAGCAAATAAGCCATAGACTGGAAAAAAAAAACTTGCAAAAGATATATCTGATAAAGGACTGTTATGCAAAATATATAAAGGATCCCTAAACTCAAGAATAAGAAAACAAACATCCTGTCTAAAAAACGGGCCGAAGAGTAGCAGACACCTCACCAAAGAACATATATAGAGGCAAATAAGCATTTGAAAAGATGCTCCACATCATATGTCATCAGGTAAGTTCAAATTAAAGCAATTAGATACCATTATATATGTATTAGAATGGCCCAAATCCAAAACACTGACAACACTAACAACGCATGAGGATGTGGATCAATAGCAACTGGAATGGAAAACGATACAGCCACTTCAGAAGAGGGTTTGGCACTTTCTTACAAAAGCTAAACATCTTACCATACAATCCAGCAATCAGTCTCTTTGGTATTTAGCCAGATAAGTTGAAAACTATGTCCACACAAAAACTTGCACACTGATATTTATAGCAGCTTTATTCATAATTGTCAAAACTTGGAAGTAACCAAGATGTCCTTCAGTAGGTGAATGGATAAAAAGACCCCAGTACATCTGGACAAGAGAATATTATTCAGCACTAAAAGGAAATGAGCTATCAAACCATGAAAAGACATGGAGAGATTTTACATGCCAATTACTAAGTGAAAGAAGCCAATCTGAAAAGGCTACATGCTGTACGATTTCAACCGTATGACATCTGAAAAAGGCAAAACTATGGATCTAGTGAAAACAAAGAAACAAACAAGTGGTTCTAGGGGTTGTGAGAGAGGGAGGAATGAATAGTCAGAGCACAGAAGATTTTTAAGGTAGTGAGACTGCTTTGTTCTGTATGATATTAGGCTGGATACCTGTCAATATACATTTGCCAAAACACATAGAATGAACACCACCAACAGTAAACCCTAATGTAAACTATGAACTTTGGGTGAGTATGAACAATATAGATTGTTCATGGATTGTAACAAATGTACCACTCTGGTTCAAGACGTTGATAGTGAGGGATGCTGTGCATATGTTGGGGCAGGGGGTACATGGGAACTCGGTACTCTCTGCTCAATTTTTCTGTGAACTTAAACCTGCTCTAAAAAATAAAGTCTATTTTCTGATCCCCCTGACTTCAATCAACTAAAGTTTGGACAATGTCAACCTCTGCCTCAATTCTACGCTGAATTTTCCTCTGCTCAGGCCCCTTCATGAATATGCATGTACCCTTAGCTTAAAACTTCCCCAATTTCGCTGTTTGGGGAGACACTGCTTTGGGAAGTGTTCTCCTTACTTGCTGCATGTAATAATAAATCCTTCCTTCTCCCTATCTTTGGTTTGGTTGTGCCTACTGGTTTGACACTCATCAAGAATTGAGCCCAGTTTTCAGGTAACAGCTAGGAGAATGATGTCACATAACATATGCTTACTAAAGGTTTAGAATGAATAAATGTCAAGCATTATGCTACTTGCTACAAATAGAATGGCAACCAATATAAATACAATTCCTGCTTTCAGGGAGCTTACGACTGAGAAGATGAATAATAAAATAGGAAGTTACCCTACAATAAGTGTGGCAAGCTGTATGTTAAAGGAAATATAGTGTGCAATGCTTTTATTTATTTTTTTTATCTTATCACTTTTTTCTGCGGTCAGAGAGTTTGCAGTTTGCATTGTTCTGTGAATTAACGGTAATGACTATTGTTACAGTTGACCCCCAAATGTTTGAAGGTCCATATTGTTAAATCACTTGTTGCCTTCCCTATTTGAGATTGTTCTCACCTCCACATTCCATGTCAGTGCTGTATATACAACACTCCAGCCATGCAATAGACTTACAATTAACTGGTTTCTCCACTGGTGACGTCTAGCTAGGCAATAACATTACTGATGGAGATATTACAGAGGCCAGTTATAGAATAGAACTAAAATAAGTCTGGGGTTAGTTTCTACATGGATGATTCACATTCATTCAGTTGCTACTATCATTTTCATATCTTCAATTTGATTATAAACTTCCTCAAATCACTGTGACTGGTATATATTAGTGGCCTAATTAATATTTGGTGAATAAATGGACTGAAGCTCTATTGGTATCACACTGTAAATACCTCCCAAGGATAGGTGAACTGGATTCAATTCTCTTCTGTTATTAAGCACTCCATCAATGAATAGTGTACTGCCTGAGTAGCAGAATTTGGCAAGTGTTTAATCCTACACTGTTGGCACAATCCTTTGGCTGTGTTCCAGTACTGTGTTCCTCTATCAAGCTTAAAATCAGTAATAGGGGGCTTGCCTGGTGGCGCAGTGGTTGAGAGTCCATCAGCCGAAGCAGGGGACGCGGGTTCGTGCCGCGGTCCAGGTGGATCCCACATGCCGCGGAGCGGCTGGGCCCGTGAGCCATGGCCGCTGAGCCTGCGCGTTCAGAGCCTGTGCTCCGCAACGGGAGAGGCCACAACAGTGAGAGGCCCGCGTACCGGAAAAAAAAAAAAATCAGTAATAGGAGGGTTAGTTCTGGAATCTTCTCAATGCTTAAACTGAAATTGACTGCTCTGTAATAAAAAAAAAGTCACCTTTGTCTACTTATTTATATACCTTTTAGGAAACAATGCTTGAATGTGTGTATTTTGTATGCATAGTATCTATAAAATTTACAACCATCTTTGCACATGGACAACAGTTTCTTGTAGAGACATTCAATTTTTTTTCTTGTTTCCACAGAAAATCTGTGCCCCAGTCTCGGACTTTTTTTTTTCTTGCTTCATGACACTGTTTAGAACACTGAGGACGTTTGCCATGATAAGAGGATTCCAGCAAGGACTTGTCATAAGCAATTGCATGCAGTTTGGTTGAGTATGAGGTTGTGGGTGTGGATTTTGTTCTTGACATAATGTCTCTGCTAAATTACTGACAGTAGTTTGTGGCTGTTCTGATTGTTCAGGAATATCAAGCCCTGACATATATTCTACTCTTTTTGATGTCTAGAGACACACTAATTACTTTCTAACTGATTCTTTCCCTTTCAGACTCATTTCTTGTCTCAAGTCAACTCTGTTATTTCCTTACTCATCCCTCTGTTCCTTATTCTCTGCCTTAAATGTACTTTCTTTCCCAAAAGAAAAGACATTTTTTCTTTTATGTTTTTTCCTTATGATTCCACAAAGAGCAAGTACTATGAAATACTGTTTTCCAAGAATAACCTAAGAATGAGTCCATGGCTCAACTGATTTGAACCAGAAGTTCCATCCTTCTTATTTTCTTCTTATTTTCTTATATGTGAACTTCAATGGACAGTTTCCTCCGGAAATCTCATTTATTTTTTCTGACATTTTTCTTGAACTCCTTTGGTGCTAAAAGGTCTAATAATAATATAAATAATAATTACAATTTATCTTTCATCTATACTTTTAACAGAGAGTATCTGACAAGTAAGCACATGTGCATATATTTCTTTGAAATTTTAATACAGTTTGTATTTAGTTTTAGGAGCAACTGCCCTTTTAAAAATATTTGCATAGCACTTTCCTAACTTTAGAATTCGTTTTTGTAATATCTGCTAGATCAATGTTCATCAAACTTTAACGTACATATGAATCACCTAGGGATCTTGTTTGTTTTTTGTTGATTTTGTTTTGCGGTACGCCGGCCTGTCACTGCTGCGGCCTCCCCCGTTGCGGAGCACAGGCTCCGGACGCGCAGGCTTAGCGGCCATGGCTCACGGGCCCAGCCACTCCGCGGCATGTGGGATCTTCCTGGACTGGGGCACGAACCCGTGTTCCCTGCATCGGCAGGCGGACTCTCAGCCACTGCGCCACCAGGGAAGCCCTAGGGATCTTGTTAAAATATAGATTCTGATTCAGTAGGCTTGAGGAGGGCCTGAGATTCTGGATTTTTAACAAGCTCTGGAGGATGCCAATGTTATAGTATGCACTGCTCTTTCAATGGCAGAGTGCTAGATAGTAAAAGCTACAAAAGAGCAAAGACCTTGACATCTTTGCTCATCAACACATCTGTTTTATCTACTGTAGGGTCTATTACAAGCTTGGTTTTAAATAAATATTTATTAAGAGAATAATGAGCTCCCCAAATCATCCACACAGCACTGGGAGAGAATAAGGGCAAACACTATGTTCCAACTTTACAGAAGTTCCAACAAGTAAAGTGATCTGTCAGAACCATAGCTTAATCCGATTGTGTTATTAACAAAGGATAGTAACTGCTCCATTTTCCAGTGTCTGCTTACTTAATTTTTCCTTAGAAGACGCCAGAGTTTCCAGTGATTTTGGAGTACATAACTCTGCATTTGATTTCCATGAGTTGTGGATGAAGTCGTCTAGGAGGAAGCTAATTTATCTTTGAAGTGCTTTTATATCCACTCATGTGGTCATGTATAAAAGCTCTTGTAAAACTCTGCATGGATTTTCCCAGAGACCATTTGAATGGTAAAATTGGGGAATATCTTTTAGGAGGGATGAAGATTTAAGATTCCAATAAAAAAATAGGATTCTTTTAGCATGACCCTGTCACTCCTCCTAAAAAAATTCACAAAGTACAAAAATTCAAGGATATAATCACCTTGTTAAATTTGGAACTGCAAAAACAATGTTATCAGGAAAGAACATGAAGCTCTCCCATCAAGGTTGTGATTTAGGGGCTACTAGTAGTAACTTCTGGAGCAGTGGGAGAAAATCATTTTCAAATGCTGGAAGCCAATTAACTGTAATGAAATATTGTGGAATAACAATCAGTAATTCTACTTCAAAGTATAGTAATGGATGGAAAATAAACTTTCCAAAGACACACATTCATTGTGCAGTTCTTTAAAAGACCACTTTAATTGTCAGGTCGTTTTTGATTCAAGGTGTTCTAAAACATATTTTAGCAGGAATTCTGACAGCTGGGAAAAATCCACCTGCTGAGTTACTACCTTTTAATTACGCCAATAAAGAACAAAGTAGAAAGCATGACAAACTTAAATAGAAAAAGTGAATTTAAAGTTAAGAGAGATATTACTCATGCGTTCTCAAGTTAACTTAGCTCTCCGTGTATGAGAGAGGAAAACGACGTTTATTATTCACAACTCTTCCTAATTCTTTTCCTCTCTAAGGAGAATAGATCTTAGGGAAACTCATTTGCCCTCCTGAGTAGAGTGACAAGTAACGATAATTTTGGAAAATGAAGGGGAGACAGGAGGTAAAAAGAAAAATAAACCACTGTTAAATTGTCCCAAAGAAATGGAAGTGTGAATTTTATGAGAGGAAGGGTGGGTCAGCCAGAAGATTGGAGTTGTGGAAATAGATGTGACAGCTGCCAAGGACAGAGAGCAGAGGTAATTAAAATGGATTCTTTTTTTTTTTTTTTCTGACCACGCCGTATGGCTTGCAGGATCTTAGTTCCCCGACCAGGGATCGAACCCAGACCCCAGCAGTGAAAGCACCCAGTCCTAACCACTGGACCACCAGGGAATTTCCAAAATGGATTTTTAAGGAAGTTTTATAAAGTGATATATTTTATAAGGTCCATATCCCTCCAATCTAGGGTTTCTTTTTTTCTTTTATTTTTTGCGTTACCCGGGCCTCTCACTGTTGTGGCCTCTCCTGTTGCGGAGCACAGGCTCCGGACGCGCAGGCTCAGCGGCCATGGCTCACAGGCCTAGCCGCTCCGCGGCATGTGGGATCCTCCCGGACAGGGGCACGAACCCGTGTCCCCTGCATCGGCAGAAGGACTCTCAACCACTGCGCCACCAGGGAAGCCCTAGGGTTTCTTGGCCTGAGCATATTGACATTTGGGACTGGATAGCTCCTCACTGTGGGGACATTCCTATGCATTCTACTAACCTGGGCAGCAGGTGCTCACCCCTAGAGATAGTAGCACTCTTTCCCTAATCGTGACAACCAAAATGTCTCTAGACATTGCTAAATGTCTCCTGGGGGACAAAATCACCCTCCCTTGAGAACCACTGATCTAATCTCAAACCTTTTTTTTTTTTTCTTTTTTTTGCGGTACGCGGGCCTCTCACTGTTGTGGCCTCTTCCGTTGCGGAGCGCGGGCTCCGGATGCGCAGGCTCAGCGGCCATGGCTCACGGGCCCAGCCGCTCCGTGGCATGTGGGATCTTCCTGGACTGGGGCACGAACCCGTGTCCCCTGCATCGGCAGGCAGACCCTCAACCACTGCGCCACCAGGGAAGCCCTAATCTCAAACCTTTTGATAAAGGTCTACACTGGTTATCTGTGCTTTCAGGGTTTAGTAGGTATATGTGTGTATGTTTTCATTTATGTTAATGTTCTCCTTTGTTTGTTTCCTTGGATGTGCAAGTTGGTCTCAGTGCAGCGCAGGGCAAGAGCAGAAGTTTCCAAGTCAGTCCAATTACATTCAGATTAACCCTTGAGGGTTTCTGTCTAGAATATTTACCCTAAAATGCAAGTACAGCCACAACTCAATTTGAATTATCAACTTAGAATTGAGGCAACATTGCATCCCTGTAATGACTGTGAAGGGCAAGTCAGTGGATATTGAACTGACAAGAGGTGTGATGACAGACCACATCAAATGTAAAATAAGAGAGTAGAAAACACCCCTCAATCACGCTTTCAGTTTTTCACAGGTTAGAGAGTTAAGGAAGTATTCAGGACTGGCCGTTTCCATTGAAAAAGCAGATGAACACAATGCTATAAAATCTCACTCTAATAAAATAATCCAAGGGAATCCATGTGAAATTCTAGACTGAAAATTGCAGTTTAACCCAACCTTTCCATACATGGTGTGTCTTAATAAATTATATTATTTCCTGGAAAAGAAAATCAAAGAAAGATCAGGTATAAGCTGATGTATGCCGGCAAATGTGTTAACAAAGTATATTAAAAAAAAGAAAAAAAGCGCTCACTTGTAACATACATTTGCCGATTTCTGCGGTGTAAATACTACCACCATGGCCAAGTTCAACATTGATATTGTCACTAACACGATGTCACTGAAGGCAGGGTTACAAATAATTGCACACCATTGTCTCTCCTGAGTCAATAGGTGCAGGCGCTAACAAACTAGTAGGTCTGAGGCAGGCATGTTTGCGCTGTTCACAGCCTTGCTATGCTTCACCTGCTCAACAGTGATCTCTCGGAAAGAGAAGCTGTGGGGTATATTATGAAGTAAGTTTTAAAAACACTGATCCGAGCTTCCCTGGTGGCGCAGTGGTTGAGAGTCCGCCTGCCGATGCAGGGGACACGGGTTCGTGCCCCGGTCCGGGAAGATCCCACATACCGCGAAGCGGCTGGGCCCGTGAGCCACGGCTGCTGAGCCTGCGCGTCCGGAGCCTGTGCTCCTCAACGGGAGAGGCCACAACTGTGAGAGGCCTGTGTACCACACAAAAAATAAATAAATGAAAACACTGATCCACTAGTCTCTTTGCCATTTCAAAATCTTCCCCTTTGGTGTCTCTTATCTTTCATTTTGTAGAATAATTTAGTGATCTTTAACACTGAAATCACTGGGGATGTTATTATCTGGTATAGACTAACTAGAAACGCTGGGGCTCAGGCAAAAATTTATTTTAGGTATGTAACATATTTATAGTTAGTATGCTACACACCTAAAACCCTGAAATGTGAAAATACACACATGCATGGGATGCTGCCTTCTGAGTCATGATTAGAACATACTTCTGAGTATTGTATTGTATATCAAGCCTCAAAAGTAGATAAGTAACAGAGATGACCTAGGAGTTGAGACAATTTCAGTGCTGTAATTATATGAGAACTTAATACCCCAAAGCTCTAGGTCTATAGAAGAACATTGCACTTCATTCAAAAGAGCTTAAGAAAAGATGGAGAGATGTGCAAATTCTTATATTTATAAGCATATGTAAACTTTAGAGAGAGATTTGCCCTGAATATTTATGCAGAATCAAAAGATTCTGGTAGCAAGATTTGAAGGTTATGTGGAGTGTAGTTTAAAGAACTGGAAATGACTGGAACAAGGCAGAGTCAACAACATATCAGCACATTGGCACAAGGGACTGAAAAAGCTTAGGATTCCCCAGAGCCTGTACAGCTCTTACAGATGAGTGAAACCAAATCAGAAAGAAGAGGGAAAGGAACAGAAGGTGTTTACTCTGAAAGAATAAGAAAATCATGTGAAGCACCAGTGCAGTAAGCTGTTGTAGGCCTGCCTTGGAGACCTGAGGTGGGCTTCCTGACCACCGAGGCCCCCAGGCAGGAGGGTCAATTTCCAACCCGATTCCAAAGGCTCCTCAGAGCCAGGCTGGGCCCTGGAATCTGCATTCAATGTGGTGAAGTATGATGAAAGCAAGATCATCATGATCACTCAGGCACTGTTCGCTTAGAACTAGACCACAAGGCTAATGGGGAAAGTTTAAGAAGTAACCCACTATTGCTGAACTCTTGGGAGATGGAAATCCTCCCAGATTTCATTGTCAGAAAGTAACTGAAAAATACTATCTGATTCCTATTGAAGACATAGGTAGAGCTAAGAGCTAAACTGAGCAGTTATTACATGCAGACCCACTGAAATTCTTATACCAATGGATTTGCTTGAATCACAGGGTCACTCTCTGCTAGATAATAAGGACTATGCTAGATGCTAAGTGAGTAAAACTGACAAATTCCTGTCCCGTATGGAGAGGTCATTCTAGTGGGCAAGTTAAACAATAAATAAGGGAATAAAATATAATCAAATTAAATGTTGCTGTAAGTGCTGTGAAAAATAAGAGCAAGTGGTAGTGAAACAGAAAAAGAAATGAGGATGTACAATCTATTTAGATGGTAACAGAAGTCATTCTGAGATGAAGATCTCCGAGTTGAAACCTGAGGTATGAGAACTTGACCCAGCATGGCTGACTGTTAGGACCAAGAGGTAAAGCACCATGATGAGGTTGGAGATGTAGGGAGGGGCAGATCGTGTCAGTTCTTGGATTTCTTTTGAGATACAATGGGAAGTCAGTGGAGGGTCCAAGAATGGAAGTACCATGACTAAATTTATATTTTTAATATGTTGATTTTTGCTGCCTTTTGAGAATAAGTTGGAGTGGGACAGGAATGGAAGTAAGGAGAGCAATAAAGAGGTTCTTACAACAGTCTAGACGAGGTATTGACATAATGGTAGCTTGGACCAGAGTGGTATCCATGGGGATTGAAAGTTCTGAACATTATGTAGACATTACAGCAGGATCACTTATCATATTTGTTCCGATAACCTGCTGGCATATCCATACCATGCATCAATGTGAACCCCCTGAGGACCGGCACGTTTCTTATTCATCATTGTCCACCACATTTCTGATGGTCATTGTTGAATAAAAATACTCATGAGTGAAAGGATGCTCAACATCACTAATCATCAGAGAAATGCAAATCAAAACTACAATGAGGTATCACCTCACACTGTCAGAATGGCCATCATCAAAAAATCTACAAACAATAAATGCTGGACAGGGGGTGGAGAAAAGGGAACCCTCTTGCACTGCTGGTGGGAATGTAAATTGATACAGCCACTATGGAGAACAGTATGGAGGTTCCTTAAAAACTACAAATAGAACTACCATGTGACACAGCAATCCCACTACTGGGCATATACCCTGAGAAAACCATAATTCAAAAAGAATCATGTACCAAAATGTTCATTGCAGCTCTACTTACAATAGCCAGGACATGGAAGCAACCTAAATGTCCATCAACAGATGAATGGATAAAGAAGATGTGGCACATATATACAATGGAATATTACTCAGCCATAAAAAGAAACGAAATTGAGTTATTTGTAGTGAGGTGGATGGACCTAGAGTCTGTCATACAGAGTGAAGTAAGTCAGAAAGAGAAAAATGAATACTGTATGTTAACACATATATATGGAGTCTAAAAAAAAAACTTTATGAAGAACCTAGGGACAAGACAGGAATAAAGATGTAGATGTAGAGAATGGATTTGAGGACACAGGGAGGGGGAAGGGTAAGCTGGGACAAAGTGAGAGAGTGGCATGGACATATATACACTACCAAATGTAAAATAGATAGCTAGTGGGAAGCAGCCACATAGCACAGGGAGATCAGCTCGGTGCTTTGTGACCACCTAGAGGGGTGGGATAGGGAGGGTGGGAGGGAGGGAGACGCAAGAGGGGGATATATGTATATGTATAGCTGATTCACTTTGTTATAAAACACAAACTAATACACCCTTGTGAAGCAATTATACTCCAATAAAGCTGTTAAAAAAAATATGCATGAATGAATAAATCCTATGAACTTAAACCCCAGGCTTGAACATGCACATTTTTGATTGTACCATATAAGAATTAATAATGTTTAGCCTTTTTATTTTCATGCTGCCAAACAGCTGTGTCAACTTCTAAAACTGAGATTAAGATCTAGAAAATATTGTAAAAATCACCTAATAAAACTCCTCTTTTCACAGGTCAGGAAACTGGAGCTCAGATAAAGAGTTACTCCAGATTATATTTGTTAGGAGCAGAGTTAGAAGTGGAACCCAAGAGTTCTTATTCCACAACTGGTGATCATTCTACTGCTCTATACCCTTCTGATCAAAATCATGTGAAAACGGTTCAACCAGTTTGCATGGCATAGATATAACTAAAAGTTTCATAGACGATCACGAACACTGTTTAAATTATAGACTTGCTAATGAAATAAACTCGCCTCAAAAATGACAAACTGTGGAATACCAACACACCACTTTTTAACTTACTCGCTCAAAGGACTTCATAAATTAAAGAGAAAAACACCCACATACACATTAAATGACTGAATGTTCTTTGGTTTCCAAGGAATTCTCTCACCAGGCCTTAGAGTAGAGATGTTTACGATGGAAGATGAGGTCACTTTTGAAAAGAAAACATTGGTTCTTTTGAATCTATGGAAAAGCGAATGTGTGTCAATATGCTGCTGACTCAATCAGACCACAGTAACCATACGAGAATATTCTGTAGTGTTCCCAGACTTCTGAATACTTATGACATTTTCCCACACTAAGACTATGACCAAATGACAACAACGATAAAAATTTGCATAACATAAACACTGCCATACTTAAGAAGGCACACCACAGGTTCTGTATTTCCAGTCCAGGGTTGATGAAACCTGTGTCACAGACTATATAAATTGTCCGTGAAAAATGGAACTCTTTATTCTCACATTGTCATTTATAGAGAGCTAAAATGTTAAATACCCAATTCTTCCTTCAGGGCTTAAAAACCCAACAAATTTGGGAGTCCATGAATGCTTCTCACACAGTTATAGATAGCTAAGCCTTAGAATGTTGCCATTGTATAAGGTTCTTTCAAATATGCTGGACATAGTTTAAGAAAACAGCATTGGCTCCTTGAAACTGACCTATGCCTTACATTGACTGCAAATTCAGACATGTGTGGCACACCTGGAATGGGAGTCTGTCTGTAGGAAGAAATGAGGAGACTCTTGTGAAAGAATTAATCCAAAGGGAATAGAGCGTAGATACACAAGTGTGGTCCAAGAACATTTGCACCACCATGAATTCACAATTTCCAACCTCAACTTGGAACTAAAAAGTGACAGAAATCCTACGTTGTTTCCTGATCCAGAATTCATTCCAACACTCCACAACTATTGCAAACTCTGCTCTCCTAAAACCTCCATGTCCTACCCCTCTCCTTTCTCTTGGCAGATGGTTTCACTTCCCACCTCAGAGAGATAACAAAAGCGATCAGGTATCAAAACCCTCGGCTCACTGCTACCCAAATCAGTAAACCTATTGATGACCACGGCCATTTTTTTATGCTTTACTGCTGTTTCTGGAGAAATGACATCCTTCTTCCTATTCATGCATCAATTAATTCAACAATAAATCATTGTAGAATGCTTTGAATTTCACCTTCTTTGGGGAAACTCACCCATTGGTTATCTTCTCTTTTTTCTATATCTTCAGTCTCTTCCTCCTTACTGAATCCTTCCCAGCAGCATTTAAACACGTTCAAATTTGCCTCATCTTAAAGAAACAAATGTACAAAAACAAAACAGTTATTCCTTTCACCCTAGCTTCCTAGTCCCCCAGTTCTTACCCACGGTTGTCCTTTCCTTCCCAAACTACTCATATAAGATGTCGCTTCCTCTTGCTTATCTCCACTTCTACTCCTCCATTTACTTCTCAACCCACCCCAAATGGCTTTCAGCCCAACCATTCTTCTGAATATGCTCACTTTTATATCACTAATGACTTCTATAGAGCAAAATTCAAGACAGCAAATCCCCAAATCCAACTTTTCACCCCTTCTCTTGCTTGAAGTATCATCAGCATTCAAAATTGTTAGCTGCTCCCTTTTTCTGGAAATAATTTGCTTCCTTGGCTTCTCTGATTCCATATTCTCTCCCATCTCTTTTCCCCCCGTATTTCTATGGCCTCTCCCTCTCCGCCTCCATTGACAGCAGTACATTTTAATGTCTCTCAGGACTCAGTCCTAGGCCATATTTTCTTCTCATCCTGTGTGTCTAATCAATTCTACCTACTCTTACAAATTGAATGACCTCCTCAAACTTTATCTCCATTTCAGAATTCTCTATTGACCATCAGGTCCATTTCCCATCTATCCCTGACTTCTCTAGTTGAAGAAAGCAACCCAAATTCACTTTTCAAACACTGCATTTATTACCTCCACTCATTCCCAGAGCTGTCAATGCAATCCTTGTTCCCTGCATCAGTAAATAGAAGCACAAGTGACCAAGTTATTCAAGCCAGAAACTCGAAAGTCACTTGCCTCCTTTCCACCCTTCACACCCTCATAGCCAAACATGTATCCTAAAAATTCTACCTTCTAATAGCTCTAGAATCTGTCTACATTGCTCCCTAATCAAAGTTCCAGTTATTGTTCAACTACTCGACTATAATAGAGTAATATATTGTAATATACTCTATAATATATATAATAGAGTAATATATTGTAATATACTCTATAATATATATAATAGAGTAATATATTGTAATATACTCTACTGGTATACCCTTGTGATTGCATTCTTAAAACTGAAGCCAGACTGAGCTTATAAAATGCAATTTCTACTGTATATCTCCCTGCTTAGAAGCTTGAATGTTTTTTTTACATTTTTACTATATATATTTGCTTCCATAAATAATAGATACCATTTTATTTATGTATTTAAATTTTTTATACATGAACTATATCCTAGATATTCCTTTGGAATGTGCCTTTTTAACTAAACATCTTATTTTTTAAATGTTATCCTCAACAATTCATAAGCTCCAAGGCACTTTTTTTCAACTCATGAACAGGGTTCCACTGTATGACTAAACCAGGGTTTCTTTATCTACCCCTCTACTGAGGACTATTATGTTAGTCCCACTTTTTCACTGTAATAAAAAATGCTGGGGCTTCCCTGGTGGCGCAGTGGTTGAGAGTCCGCCTGCCGATGCGGGGGACGCGGGTTTGTGCCCCGGTCCGGGAGGATCCCACATGCCGCGGAGCGTCTGAGCCCGTGAGCCATGGCCGCTGGGCCTGCGCGTCCGGAGCCTGTGCTCCGCAACGGGAGAGGCCACAACAGTGAGAGGCCCACATACCGCAAAAAAAAAAAAAAAAAAAAAAAAAAAATGCTGTGATTAAGTTTCTTGAAAATGTCTCTTGTGCATATATGTGAGGTCTCTAAAATAGATACCTAAAAGACAAATGCAAGGTCATGGGGATTGCACTTTTTGAGCTTCACTAGATACTACATCATTACATAGGACTGATATACTCCAACTTCAGGATAGCGGTTATCTGGAAAGACAGGGAGGAAGAAGGGACATGAGTCTGGGATTTTAGCTGAAGTGAAATATTTTATTTCTTCAAACTCTGTGAGGCAAATGCAAAATACTAGGCTCGATGATGACAACAGAGGTATTTAATGTATTATTTTTTTACATTGTCATTTTACAATATTTAATAATTTAAAATATTTTAAATCAAGCTTTCAGTGTTTCTCATTATCTTAGAATAAAAGTTAAGCCTTTTACTGTGACTTACAAGGCCCCCCTTGATCTGGTTTTCATTGGTATTTCCAGCCTCGTTAAAGAAAACACAGTGCTCTCATTTGACCTCTTCAAATGGAGTTGGATCTCTGGGAATGCAGGGTCTTCACACATTTTCCTGATCCTAAATCACTGAATATACTGAATTCCCACATTTTAGCTAGTTGTTTTAGTTATTCTGTTAATTATTTCACTGCCAGAATATCATTTTTGAACATGGCTTGAGGCACCATTGCTTTTCCTCCAATTTTTCCCATGGTCACTTACTTATTTAATTCCTTCTCAGCTCTCAGATCTCAGCTTAAATGTTACTTCCTCAGGAACCCTTTCCTGACCCTCTGAGGCTGTTTAATTTCCCCTCAATATACCCTTTCATACCACTCTTTACTTCCCATTTTGCAACATCCCTTACATTTGTAATTATTTCTTCAATATCTATCTTTAAACAATAATTTATTGATTGATTTACTTGTTTGCACCTATCACCCACATTAGACTCTAAGCCCCCTTAGGACAGAAACTGTGTCTGTCTTGCTCAAAACTCTATTTCCAGCACCAAGCACAATGCTAAACACATACATGTTGAATCAATAGTCACTGGAGAATGAAAGTGTCAGAGAACCAGTGTTAGGCAAATAATAATAAAATGAGAACCACTTTGCCACAGACCTGTGAGATACTGAGGGCATAAAGCAGCAAGACCTTGGGGCCCATATGAATACATGTGGTTCAGGTTGATGTTAAGTCAACTTTCCACATCTGGTGTGATAGTTGGTGCAGGATGGAACAAGAATGGGACACACGGGCTTCCCTGGTGGTATAGTGGTTGAGAGTCCGCCTGCCGATGCAGGGGATACGGGTTCGTGCCCCGGTCTGGGAAGATCCCACATGCCGCGGAGTGGCTGGGCCCGTGGGCCACGGCCGCTGAGCCTGTGCATCTGGAGCCTGTGCTCCGCAACGGAAGAGGCCACAACAGTGAGAAGCCTGTGTACCGCATAAAAAAAAAAAAAAAAAAGAATGGGACACACAATGGTCTGAGCCACAAGCAAGACCAACCAGATGTGGAACCAAACACTAGCCTTTTGAGGGACAGGAGACATCATGGGGAGGATCAGAGGAGTGACCAGAATGGCAGAATGTCGTGTCTTAGGCAGGAGCTCTACAGTTACAAGCCCTTGCGAGAAGGTATCAATTTATCACAGAGTGAGTAGGGGCAGAATCATAGAAACAAAGAACTCTTATTACTATTGCTGCTCTATCACACAAACACTTGATTATATTGTCACTGGATCACAGAATGAAGACTAGATAAGTGAAATATTTTCATAATTCTATGTGACGTGGCAGAGCTGGAAAGCATAGGTCTATGCCATTAGTTTTATCTAAAATACAGAAATAGAAAGTGTGTTAGATCTTGAAGTAAGGGCAGATCTAAGGCAAAGAGAGTTCAAGTTTGCAAACAATCTATGGCTTTCAATAAAACATCTGTTTTTAACCGATCAGTTGCTGCAAGTCATCTACTTCCTAAGAAAATCCTTATTTATGCTATGTATACGTGCAGAGTTGAATAAAACATCCAGAAATATCTTTCCCTTCAAAAATTATTTTTTAAAAATGAGTTATTTTGTCTACCTGATCCTAAATCACTGAATTGACTGAATTCCCACATTTTGCCTAGTTGCTTTAGTTATTCTGTTATTTCACTGCCAAAATATCATTTTTGACATAAACCTGGCATAGAAAATGAAAACGTAAGCTGTCTGAAGAAGCAACTCTTTAAATCCACCAGTTCTCTCACACCTCTTGCAGTTACCCTAGTGATGTTATAAAACATATTACTTTCCTGACCTCCTAAGACATTCTCTGGGGCCAGTACCCTAGACCCCATAATTCACTCAAAACCCAAAGCTATTGTCAAGGCAGCAGTAATATACCCAAGAGTCTCGATAAATAATTCATTGAATGCATTCATTTCCAGAAGATGCACTCGGCTATGAACCTGGTTCTTCTTCAAGACAGTGCAAATATTGCCTCAAAATTGAAGAGCTAGTTCAACATGGAGCACCTATTGGGAAGGCTGAGGTAGAAAGACAAATTTTAGTCTACAGACATTAAAGTAGATTGTACATGCTTGCTAACTTGCGATTGTATTGCTGTCTTCCAGAGCAGCATTTGCAACCACAGGGTGGGAGAGGCAGGGAGAGAACCCACAGACTGCGGAGTGAAGAGAAGTTTGTGGATCCTACAAGCACTTCCTTGTGATGGCCCAGGGAGGAAGCCAAACCCCCAGAGGGCTGTGGCCTCTAGAGGTGAGGGTGATCCAGAATCAGCGTGTCACCTATTTCCTCCTCTCCAGCTGACGTGCATTCACTGCTTCTCTAGTTAGCCTCACTGAAAGAGCAGGTAAAAATCCTTGTCCCCTGCCATTTAAGCAAGCGGAATTGTATTCAGTTTAACATTTCTCACGTGAGGCATACTGTACCTTTCTGCAAAAATAGCGATCATCTGTGTGGCTTTGGCACACTGCCGGCATTTTCACTGGGCACTTCCCTCTTCTCGCCACTCCTGCTTATCATTAAGTCTGGCATCTGTCCTCCCTGGTTACCACAGAGACATCAGCTGGACTAGCCCATGTGGTCTCTCGGGTCTGGAGACTCCTGCCTCAGAGTCACTACTGGAACGTGGGAAACTTTACAAAGGCTAGGAGGCCATGTACCTAGGATATTAAGTCCTTGGGAGTGACATCCGAGGGAAAACTTTGCCTCTTTGCCAAACCTAACACAGTGTCTCTCAAAAATACCCGATCAATCATTCTTTTCAATATGCTGTCTTTTCTATTTTGAATATAAGCCACATGAGGGCAGAAACTATATCTTTCTTGCTCAGTATGTGCCTGAAACATGGTAGTGATTCAAGAAATATATGATGAGTGAATAAATGTTTAGGGGATGGATGTATGGATGTATAGATGGATGGATAAATGGATGGATGGATGGATAAATGAATGGGTGATGGGCAAACATCTTCTCATGGGTCTTTGGGTTTCACAGAGTTCAATATTATTTGAAATGAATCATCCCAATATCCCTACAAAATGGCATTAAGAAAGAAGAAAGCCTTGTTAAAGACTCTGCTAGGTAAAATTAGTGATATAAAAAAAAGAAAGGCCCTTTAAGACCTCTGTGTATATTAACCTCACTAGTATTCCTAAACTGAATATTATTTGCATTATGTAATCTGAACATGCTTAATTCTAGTAAATTAACATATGAGCAGTTGCTAGAGTAGGAGAGACTATTTGTGTTTTCCCTGAGATCTGTCCTGTCAATCACACCTCTAAATGCAACTACAATAATTAGTGCCTTTAATCAATTTCCAGACCTCTTTGTTCCATAGACTGTAAAGTTCAGGGAAGGCATTTCATGAGTGAGACTGTTGGGAAGACTCATATCTTCCACGGCAGTGGGCGTGTGCGTGAGGAAGGAGAGGGAGGTTCCCCTGTTCTCAAGCTTTCAAATCTTGTCTGTGGTGGAGGCAGCAACACAATCAGAACTATGTCTTTGAAAATCTAAAACATCACTTAGCTCTGTCCCAGTATGCCTTAGTGCCCCTATCATATTAGCTCTGTTGGCATTTGGAGGAAAAAGAACTTCTAAGGCATTTTATTTTCTGTGAACTTGGAGCCACGTGCAAATACAATTTTTTTTTTCTTTTTTGATGAGGAGCCCCTGCTAATATTTAATAATGTGATCCTGTGCTATGAAAACAGTTTCTCTGGTTGAAGAATAAACATAGGCAACATTCCAGGGCAGGCAAGGCTGAAAAACTTATTATTACTATTTCACCTCAATAATACTAGTCTGAGGCAACTAGTTTCATGGAAAATGTGTGTGGACCTGCACGCGTAAATAAACACTGCCAGAAAATTGCAGAAACATTGAACATCCATTCAAGGACCAAAGAAGAAAACTGCTAGACTCATTAATGACACATCTTCCAGGGTTATTGGTCCTTAGGAGACCAGCTATTTTAATTTTTTGGTCTTCTTACATTTGTTAGAAGTTGTGCTGAAAACTTTTGTACCTGCACAGAGGAAGGGACAATAAACAAGAAAACAAAATCTCCGTTACCATCAGGAAAAAGAAAAACTAGTGATCTGATGAGACATGGTAAAAGAAAAATCTGGAAAACTGGTAGTTTGATAGACTTTGGTGACCATTTTTCCTAAAATGAAATAAAAATTTAAGGAAATGTGATGTTGCACTTTGACCTTCACCACTCCTAGAGTTCCAGTACACTGTAAAATCTGTTCTCCTAATTTCCATCTTCATCTTTGAGATTGCAGTAGCCTCCTAGGACTTTGTCTTATGCATAAAGTTATTATCCCCTTTTGTATCAGGCCTGTTGTAAATGTTCATTATAATCACTGCTGCTTAATTTAGCAGATGGTTGGAACTGAACTATTCTTCTCGGGGGAATTAAATATGGCTATGTCATTTCCCAAGTTGATTTAAAAGATGTAATTTGAGATCAAGCAATGTTTCAGATTCAGTACTAGTTCAGAATCATTGCCATAGATGTTTTCTTTTCTCCACTTCTATAATTTTGAACATCTACGATGAACTGCGTTGATGTTCCAATTTTTTACGTTTAATATTCTTCAACAAAGAAATAAACATGAATAAATTATTGTACACAAATCCCACATTTTACTACATGATTGATCAGGAGTCCCCAAAGGAATTTTCCTATTGTGTTTGTGTTCTCATCTGTTGTCAGCAAATACAAGGTGGATAGAAATTTCTTACACCAAACTTCTCATACACCGCCCATGAATACCTTGCACTGCTCTCAAGATATCGGTGGTCAGATATAATTAGCATGAAACAGAGAGGCTTCATCTAAAAAAATGTCATCTATGTTTTTTGTTCAATGGATATTCAATTGGCTGAGAATTATTTTAGCAGCATCACACATTTTCAAAGACAAGAAACTGAAAAGGAGAGATTGTTCATAGTCCCCAGTCTGTCTCTAAATAACAGGGTCCTTCTCCCCACCCTAGCATCTCTTCCAAAAAGGAAGTATTTCTAAACCAAGATTTCACCATTCAAAAGGACTTATTCTTATACGTTATTCAACTGTTTTGAACTTCCAATTTCTATGCTCTCCCAGTCACCAACTATTCCTGTTGATTTTTACTTTGGACACTACAGGAAGCAAAAGAGGGGTAATATTTGAGGGTGGGCATAGAGGGTTGATACACTCAGGGGAGCTTATTACTATGCCATTATATTTTGTATATAGAAGCTTTCTTCTGAGGAAGTAAAGAATCTTAATTTCAAATAGGAAGTCAGCTTTGCAATTGCCCTGTGAAACTGGCAAATTATATTAAAACAGGCAGACATCTTCTAGTGAGTGCTGGGATTGTAACAGAAGGTAGTTAGGTGACCTGGGTTCGTGTTTGTGTCTGTCACTTGCTAGCACTTTAGACTTCAGATTTCTCTGTTTTCATATCCTCTTCATAACTACGAATTATGGCCATGAAGAGGAATAGAATAGCGTATGTATATAATAATGTATATGAATAATATATACACATTATTTTATATATGAATATTTATATATATTATATATATATTCATATATAAAATAAGGTATTTCATATAAATAAAATAATGTGTACATAAATAATATATATAAATATATATATAATAATGTGGATACATTCCATATATATTCGGACATTCTCTATGAATAATAAAAATACTGTTTGTGTAAAGATATTTTTAACATTATTGTTATCAGTAACCTCTCCCCTCTCTTCAGAGAAGCTGAGAGAAAGGAACGGTAAGATGCCATCCACAGGCACCCTTGTGCCCTGCCTCAGGTGGTTTTCACCACTGCTGCTTCCCTCCTCGGCACCCCCCAAGGAGATAAAGGAACAGATGTACACTATTCCCTGTGCTTGGTCAGCTACATGCTTTGTATCCCAATCATGAGGATGGCAGCTACTGTGGTGGTGATAAATAGTAGTCCAGCCCGGCTGAAATAGGTTTGCAGCTGGCTTCCCAAGAGAAACCTTCTCTCGGCCTGGCAGAGGGGAAACGGCATAAGTTTTATAGTCAGACAAGCTCATTTTCTAATCATGGTTTATCGCTTATCTACCACCAGTTGAATCCTGGGCAGTTACTCAATCCTTGTAATTCTTGTAATCTTGATTCCCTCCTACTAGATTAAAAAGAACTGAACTACCCTTTTAGGATATTGTAAGGCTTAAGTAAGAAATCAAAGTGAAGCTTCTGATGCAGTTTTGATCACTAAATAGGTCTTTAATACGTGGTATATCCTGTCTTTATTCCATCTTCAATTCTTTTTCTATTCTTCTGGCAGCATCCAAGAAGCTATCAGGACCATTCATTGCAGACTCCTCTCTGAACCAGTATTCCTCAGCCCATCCCCCCACAAACCAGCATCTCCCCTAGAAAAAGTGGTTTTTCTTCCTATAAACTTCAATGACATTCATTGGAAAAGTTATCCTTTTGTCATAATTCCTTGTGATCCAAAGTAGCTTTCCAATTAATTCTTTATTAGGATTATTATTGTATTTTGCAAAACAGACGATGGGAGAAAGCATCTCCCATAAGAGCTAAAGAGCTCTTATGTGCTTTTCCTTTACACCGCAGCATTTTGGTTTATAAATTTTTGTCTCAAACTTAGTTTCATTTGAAACCAAGGAAAGCTTTTCATCTGCAGCCTGTTCTTTTATAAGGATTTACAAACGTTTATAGTCAGTTTTGCTGTCAGTTTGCATTTATTTTTCTTGAGTTCCCTAGTGGTTATGCCAAGAATATAATTGGTTGTGTGATTCACAGATAAATTTTTCTAGCAAACACTGATAAAAGAGTAATGGTTATTAAAATTTCATATGATAAAGAGTTAATTCAAAGAATCTGAATTTGAAACTATATGAGACCTTCAAGATCACTTGCTTCGATACCTTATTTTTAAACAGCCACCGTGATAGAACATTTGCAAATGTCATGGTGTGTTCTACTACACGCATCACATATTGTCTAAATTCCATATGATTTCCATTTAACAGATGAAAAAGTTGAGGATCTGAAAGGTTTAATAAATTTTCCAAGGTCAGGTGGCAGAGAAAGATCTAGACACTGCTGATTCTTAACCTTGGCTCTTTTCACTAAGCAATGATTATTGTTTTATGTGAGAGGTAATTGAAACCGAGGGCTCGTCGTTGATTGGAAGGGGGTGACGGAGCTGGGATGAGACATCTCGGCTCTTGAATACCCAATTTAGTCTGCATTTTGACCGTATCACCCATTAAGATATTATGAGATGGGCTTCCATCACATTTTTCTTGAGGGTTTTCATTTATATTGAGGAATTAAACACAAACATGGTTCCCTGACTTGCTACTTGGTTTCAGTTTTCCATTTGTGTTCATGTTTTCTTTTTCATAATTCTCCACTTCTAATTCCATTGAATTATTTCTTTTTGTTACATAGGGCCTTTTAAATCTTCTCCATAACTTAAGGGATAAGTAAGGAATGAATGAATGAAGTATAAATAGCCCTATAGAGAAGTGAAAAATGCATGAGCAAATGAAATAGTTTAGGGCTCTAAAAAATGTGATGTTTTGAATATAAATGATGCTTCTTCTCCTCTCTGCCCTATACTTCACTCTCCTCTATATGTTAAAGGATCATGTGCTGCATGGACATCATACACTGCATGTCCTGGAGAAGTACAGCCAGGCTGAGGTCCACAAGAAGTAACCAGGAACACTTCGGGAATTTTTACAGCAATGGCGTGAACCACCTTGATTTGCTCAGGCCTTTTCACCCACCGCTTGGCTGGATCCAGTTTCTAATTTAGGGCTCTTTATGCTGGCTTTTGATTCTACCTCCAGTGCTTGGACTTGATGGCTGAGTAAGTCTGACTCTCCAGGCTTGGGTCTTCCCAGCTTTCCCAGGCCTTCGCTGAAGCATATAGAGCCTTCTTCTCCTTTCTCCTTCAGGATCCATTCCTCTCCTGGCCTAGCCCCCAGGTCTCAAAATCCTGCTCTCTGCTCAATGGAAATGTGTTCAAGCCAAGACTGTTCGTCCCTGTTCATCAGACATATTTCCCCAAGGCAGTGATGAATGTATCCATGTCTTTCCAACATTATATGGTCTCCTCAGCATAGTAAACATTAACACAATGCAAAGCACAATTTTTAAAAATCCAGGAGGTTGGTAAAGAATGTGGCCATAAAGTAAAATGAAAGTCTTTATATGAGCAATAACTTTGATGTGGGTGTAATAGACATAGCTAACCACTTGATCACACAGCACCAGGGATCATCTTCAATTCAAGGGGAAAAGAAGTAGAAGTGTATTGTGTCACCTATCTTGCCTCCCAAATTCTCATGGTGCACTCCTGCTACACCACCTTTTCTCTCTCAGCCTGTATCTATGGCCTCACGGGGAGTTCCCTATATTCAGTTGACAGAGGAAGAGAATCCTGATTTACAGATGGTTCTGCACAATATGCAGGGACCTCCTAGAAGTGGACGCTGCAGGATCACAGTTCCTCGCTGGGACATCCCTGAAGGACAGTGGTGAAGGGAAATCCTCGCTGAGGGCAGGGCTTCAGGCAGTGTACCCGGATGTTCACTTGGCTTGGAAAGTTAATTAGCCAGACGTGCAGACATACCAATTCACGGACTATGGCCAATGGTTTGGCTGGATGGTCAGGAAGGAATATGATTGGAAAACTGATGACAAGGAAATCTGGGGACAATTGATGACAAATATTTGGATAGACCTCTCTGAGTGGGCAAAGATGTGAAGATATTTGTGTCCCATGTGAATGCTCACCAAAAGGTGACTTAGCAAAGGAACATTTTGATAACTAAGTGGGAAAAGATGACCTATCCTGTGGGTACGAATCACCCTCTTTCCCCAGCCACCCCTGTCATCACCTAATGGGCTCATGAACAAAGTGGCCATGGTGGCCAGGATAAAAGTCATGCATGGTGTAAGCAACATGGACTTCCACTCACCAAAGCCAATCTGGCTATGGCCTTGCTGAGTGCCCAATCTGCCAGCCATAAAAGACCAACCCTGAGCCCCCCATATGGTACCATTCCTCAGGGTGATCAGCCAGCTACCTGTAGCAGGTTGACCATATTGGATGGCTTGCATCATAATAAGGGCAGCATTTTTTTTCTTATTGGAATACACACTTACTTTGGATACGGATTTACTTTCCCTGAAATGCTTCTGCAAAACCACCACCCGTGGACTTATAGAATGCCTTATCTACTGCCATGTTTTACATTACTTCTTATCAAGGAACTCAATTCACAGCAAGTGAAGATTGGCAATGGGCCCATGCTCATGTAATTCACTGGTCATCCTGAATCAGCTGGTTTGATAACGGGTGAAATGGCCTTTTGAAGACTGAGTTACAGTGACAGCTAGATGGCAATACCTTGCAGGACTGCAGCTAGGTTCTCCAGAAGGCTGTATATGCTCAGAATCAGCATCCAATATATGGTGCTGTCTCTCCAATAGCCAGGATTCATGAGCCCAGGAATCAAAGGGTAAAAATGGGAAATTCACTACACATCATTACTCCTAGTGACCCACTGGCAAAGTTTTTGGTTCCTGCTCTCTTGACCTTACGCCCTACCAGCCTAGAGGTCTTATCCAGAGAGAAGAATGTTTTTACCAGGAGACACAATAATTCCATTGAACTGGAAGTTAAGACTGCCACCTGGTCACTTTATACTCCTCATGCCTCTGAATCAACAAGTAAAGAAGGGAATTATGGTGTTGGCTGGGGTGATTGACCCTGACTATCAAGGGAAATTGGACTATTATTCTATAATGGAGGTAAGGAAGAGCATGTCTAGAATACAGGAGACCCTGTAGGGCGTCTCTTACTATTACCATGCTCTGTGATTAAGATCAATGTAAAACGTCAACAACCTAATCCAGGCAGCACTACTAATGGCTCAGAAGCTTCAGGAATAAAGGTTTGGGTCACTCCACCAGGTAAAGAATCACGACCAGCTGAGGTACTTGCTGAAGGCAAAGAAAATACAGAATCGGTGGTAGAAGAAGATAGGCATAAATATCAGCTACAAGCATGTGACCAGTTACAGAAACATGGACTGTACTGTCATGAGTATTTCCTCCTTATTTTGGTATGGATATTTGTGTGAGTGTGTGTGTACAACTTGTGATGGCTAATTTTACATGTCAGCTTGACTGGGCTATGGGGTGTTCAGACATTTGGACAAACATTATCCTGGATGTGTCTCTGAGGGTGTTTCTGCACGAGATTAACATTTGGATTATAGACTGAATAAAACACAGTGCCCTCCCATGGGTGAACTTCATGAGTGTCTGAACAGAACAAAAGGTTCAGTAAGGGAGAATCTGCTTTCTCTGCCTGACTGTCTTCAAGCTGGGACATAACTATTCTGCTGCCTTTGGACCCAGACTCAGACTGGAACTTACACCTTTCACACTCCTGGTTCTTGGACTTTAACTTGGACTTGGACTGGAATGGTATTGTTCCAGCTGATGGTATTATCAGCTCCCCTAAGTCTCCAGAAGATCTTGGGACTTCTCAGCTTCCACAATCTTGTGAGCCAATTCTCCTCATAAGCCAATATATCCTATTCATTCTAGTTGTGTTTCTTGGGAGAACTCTAATATACCTGTTCAACACTTAATCACTACTTATCACTTTATAAATTATTTGTGAGATCATTTATGGTCTGACTACATGTCCCCTGAGTGTATTACAATAGCAACAGCTATTGTTAGTATTATTACAATGTAGTAATTACCAAACTACCCACTACAGCAACAGTAATGACATCCAACCATTGTTTTACACATAAAAAAATGCCAGGCACTGTCTTTAGTACTTTATATGTATTAATTCATGCAATCCCTACAACAAACCTGTGAGTTAGATATCATTATGATTCGAATTTACAAATAAGGAAACTGAGGCACAGAGAGGTTAATTAACATACTCAAATATTGGGTTGGCCAAAATGTTCGTTCGGGTTTCTCTGCAACATCTTACAGAAAAACGTGAACGAACATTTTGGCCAGCCAAATTCATGCTGCAGCAGGACTTGAAACCCAGCAGGCTGGATCTAGATCTCCATCATGCAAACTGTAGCTTATATTATTTTGCTTTGGAATTCCATAATGGAGGGCAGTAGCCTTCACACTATATTCTCTGCACCTAATACATCAGAAAAGTAGCTTGAAAGTATAGTAGTAAGTAAGTAAGTAAGTAGTATCCTGGAATTAGACCTACTGGACATGAATCCCAGTCCTAATTCAACCCCTTTTAACTGTGTGATTGGAGGCAAGTTACTTAACCTTTCTGTGCCTCAGGTTTTTCACCAGGATTTTTGTTACAATTAAATAAGCCAACACTTATAAAGTGCTTAGAAGAGTATCTGGAGTTTAGTAAGTACTCAGTAAATGTTAGCTTTTCTAATGATGCTGGTTTTATTCATCAATTTATCTATTCCCATTGCCCAGAAAAAGGCATATAATAGAGACTCAATAAATATCTGATAAATTAAAGAATATATTTGTTTTATTCCTCATTGCATTCTTTTATCTGACAACAGTACTGCCCGCTTTCCTTCCATTCACCCCTTCATCACCTATAATGTATGAGGCACTGTGCTAGAGGCTAGGGTGACAGAGCGAATAAGACATGATGCTGCCCTTGAGGCACTTGGAACTGAGTAAATAAACTGACATAATACTCAGAATATGGTGTCATGAGTGGAATAACATTCTAACCTGAACCTTATGGGAGGACAGAGGGTGGAACATCTATCTAACTGGGAGGGAGGGGGAGGGCGGCTACCACCCTCAGCAATGTAAACAACCTTCTGCTGTGAGCTACTTGTAGTAACTAAGGGAAATAGACTGTTCTCATAACCATTTCCCCAAATACCAAGATAATGCTGCTGAGGACACTGGTTTGTTAGGATGAACAAATTCAGGTGCAACCTTACCGGTGGAAAGATTAGATGGCTACCTACTTCCTGCCTATTGAACGGATGCCAGGACGGGTCTCCTGGCCCCCACAACTCTTCTTATACAACTGAGGCCAAATAGGTTCTAGGCCTAAAGCAAAGAAAGAGGGCACGTCAGTCAGAAAGGCATTTGCCTGCTAGTGACTAAATGCCCAGTGAAGACTGCCTTACAGATGGGGGTGATTTTTCTCACATAACAGGAAGTCTGGCAATAAGCAGGTATCGGCCTTGATTCAGCTGCTTAACAATTTTATCAGGAACTCAGGTCTTTTCCTTTGCTCTAAGGTGCTGGCTTTGGCTTTTATATTCATCACCCCATGGTTGCAAGATGGCTGCTCTCACCTTCAGATTTCACTTTCCTATTCAAGACCTGAAGGGGCAGTTAATATGCCAGCCTTTTCTGAAGAAAGCAAAGCCTTTCCAGAATTCCGCCTAGCAGACCTCTGCTTGCATTTCATTGTCACATGGGCACTGCCAGCTGGACTGGAGCCTGGAAAAGCCAGAGACAGTACTATCACAATTCGCTTAGACGAGGGGTGGGTAAACTTTTTCTGTAACAGGCCAGATAGTAAATATTTTAGGCTTTGTAGCCCATACAGTCTCTGCTGTAATCACTCAATCCTGCCATTCTAGCCACCATAGACAATCTATAAATGACTGAGTGCTGTATTCCAGTAGCACTTTATTTATGGACACGGAAATTTGACATAACTCTCACATATGATGAAATATTATTCTTTTGATTTTTTTCAACCATTCAAAAATGTACAAAACAATCTGAGCTCACAGGCTGTATAAAAACAGATGGTGGGACTGATTTGGCCCAGGAGACCATAGTTTGCTGACCTCTAGCTTGGACCAATGATAACCCATCAACCGGATCTGGGCAAAAATCTATGACAAAGTTGGTGTTCTAATAGTTGAACTAGTAGAGAAATGACTACTGGATAGGGAACTAACAATGCAGCAATAAAGGGTAGCTTTAATTTTCTATATGAAATAGGATGTATATAAAGTATTTACTGTATGATGAGGACATATTTTAGTTCTTTTCACTTTCCTCCATTTTCATTTAAAATTCTTTCTTATTCATAAAGGCCTTTTCTCTGCTCCATGAAAACAGCTGTTATCCAGACTCTGATTTTTAAAGAATTAATATCAGGAATTTTTTGGGGGGGCGGGGGATATCTATCAGTCAACAAGGGATTGATTACTTCCTGTTGCTGCACTTTAACGGAATGCTAAAGAGCCCTAAAATTTATGAACTAGAAACCCTATTTAAGTTTCATAAATGTTTCACAGTTTTCTTCCTGGCTTCCAGTGGTGAGGGAAATACAAATGGAAACCTAGCATAAAGAAAGAGATCCTGCATTCTGCTTTTGCCCAATCTCATTATACATTCTCCACTTATAAGAGAGAAGAAAAAAAAAAGATTTGTAAAAAGCAAAAAATCGGCTCCCTCTTTATATAGTTAATTACAAAGGCAATTTCCTTTATAGCCTACTTACAGGAACACCTCTTCACATGTTGCCAAAAGTATCACAACTTGTTTATTCAAAGGTTGTGTGTGAATGAGAGCTTTTTGATATTAATCAAGTAATTTTCTAGCATTGCTGGGAAAAGGAAAAAGCTTTATCCTGAAAAATGAAACAGCCCATTAATCACGTTCGTTCACTCTATTGAAGACAATTATGGAGAGGCAGAGGGCAAACAGACCCTTCAGATAAGAAATTCCTAAACTGATGAAACTTTTAATAGGGTTTGGCATAGACTTTTGCATAGAAAGTGATGAAGTAAACTAACTTTAATCAACTTACAAATTCGATATCAGGTATTTATGAATTCAAAAGTTACCGCTTGTTATTAACCGAAAAAACCCCAATGAATATGCCAAATTCATGAGCAAAATTCTTGCATATGGACTTTTTTGTTGGTGTTCATTTATTATCTCCAGTTAAAGTTAAAAGGTGAAACAGAATATGCCTGTCCTTAAACATCCGTCTCATTTTTTTGGTTCCCTCATCATCACACTCTTCGTAGGTTTGAGACTGGGTCTCCATCCATCAAAATTAAATTTGGCAGTAGAAGGCATTTAAAACTATTTGTATAACTATAGCTGAATAGATAAGGTTGCAAGATAAGGGATATGAAAAATAACTCTGTTCTGAGGCAATATGGTACATTAGGAGGGGTCTTTTTCTGGCATGATGAATGGCAACAGTCCATTAGTCAAACACCAACAAAGAGTTAAGTTTTATAAGCCAGGCATTATTTGAATTAGTTAATAACATTAAAGCAAACTGAGAGAAAAAGTTTCCATAATATTGTCAATTATTTCCTCAATTCGTTTGCAAACTTCATTGTTACTAAAATTAAAAAAAATTTTAAATGGTATGATGGGGCTTCCCTGGTGGCGCAGTGGTTGAGAGTCCGCCTGCCGATGCAGGGGACACGGGTTCGTGCCCCGGTCCGGGAAGATCCCACATGCCGCGGAGTGGCTGGACCCGTGAGCCGTGGCCGCTGAGCCTGCGCGTCCGGAGCCTGTTGCTCCGCAACGGGAGAGGCCACAACAGTGAGAGGCCCACGTACCACAAAAAAAAAAAAAAAAAAAAAAGGTATGATGTTAGCCATCAGGGAAATGCAAATAAATACCACAATGAGATACCACTTCCCACCCAGTAGGACTGTTATAATGAAAAAAAAAGAACATATCAAGCATCAATGAGGACATGGAGACGCAGACTCTCATTCATTGCTGATGGGAAGGTAAAGTGGGGCAGCCACTGTGGAAGACAGTTTGGCAGTTGCTCAAAAAACTAAATGTAGAATGGTCCTATGACCCTACAGTTTTACTCCTGTGTATCTATCCAAAAGAACTGAAAACACGTGTTCACATGAAAGCTTGTACATAAACGTTCGTAGCAGCACTAATCATAATACCCAAAATGTGGAAACAACTCAGTTTTTTAAAAATGGTGTGATAGAACCTAGTCCTAAAGAAATTTTCAAATATTTAAAAAATTCTAGGTAAATCATCATCTTTGAACATTTTGAGTACACTTTTTAAAAACTTTTATTTATTTACTTATTTGTTATACAGCAGGTTCCTATTATCTACTTTTTTTTTTTTTTTTTTTTGGTCATACGCGGGCCTCTCACTGTTGTGGCCTCTCCCGTTGCGGAGTACAGGCTCCGAAAAAGCCAAGAGAGAAGGCTCAGAGCCTCAGGATGTGACAGGCAGGTACTCACAAGAACTAGGGAACTGCACCAAACATTCCACAGAAGATGGGGAGGCCAAGCATCAGCTGAGCTCAGCTGACACCTGAATTGCAGGAGAAAGCTGCAATTGGTACACTTTATTTATATATTTTTTAACATCTTTATTGGGGTATAATTGCTTTACAATGGTGTGTTAGTTTCTGCTTTATAACGAAGTGAATCAGTTATACATATACATATGTTCCGGTACACTTTAATTAGAAGCAGTTCATGCCAACCCCTCACTACAGACAAGTAAAGAAAGAGAACAAAGTGACTGGAAAAAAGCTAAATTATTTTTGTGACCCATGTATTCTTGTTGCACAATTGAATGATCCTCTCCTCCTCTTTCTACCCTCTCACCATGTAGGGATGTAGGTGGAATCGGTCTCTAGTTTTCAGTGGAAGTCTTTCAGATGGAAACACTCCTCAATCACATCTGATCCTCAGAGACTAAGGGAATAATGGTGTATTGATTGTGTCCATACCCATCAATGCCTGCCCAGGATTTAGACTAAAGTCATAAAATTAGGAGAAAGACCTGCTTTTGTACTGAACGTGATCTTGAATGAGTCGTATGGCCATTCTAAGCTTCTGAATCCTCATCTGGAGTTTGGATTTGAGGGTAATTACGATTCTCTTGTCTACTTTGTCAAATTGTTTTCAAGAGCTAAGTATAAAAATAATATGAAGCCTTTTGAAAACTGCAAAACGCTCTGCATGCAAAAAAGATAATTACAACAGGAACACAATCTTGAGAGTGAAAAAATGAAATAATTAATTCTCTTCATTCAGATTTATATCTATGGGAAGGACCCCACTGCCCTGCAATTCCAAGGAGCAAGTTGAATGCAATGTATGGCATATAACATCACCCGGGGAGCTAAAGCCAATGGAGAAAGGTGATATAATTGGGGTGCTCCAGTGGTCACCTCATTTTCAGCAGTGCTTAGAATTACTGAGTGTGTTGCTTCCTGTATTAGAGAATTCATATTGCTGAATCATTTGGTTAATGTCTCCAAGATGAAATACGTTTAAAACTAAGATATTTAAAGGTCACTTTGGCAATTTCTCTTATCCTGAAAATGGAGAGCAACAAATCTACATTTGCCATGTCTTCTCATGATCTGAATGGTATTTCTTTTCCAGAATGAGGACAGGAAAGTGCCCTAGATAGAGGAGTGATTCAGCTTGGTTGCTGACAGGCACAGAGGAGAGTGTGAAGAGATACGCCAAGGTGTTTACAACAGTAGCTTAAGAAGTGCCTGCCCTCATCTCCTTTGGACTCTTGCTTGTCTGGATTTAAATTGCTCACTGAAGGACAAAAGCTTTGATCTCACTTTATTTCCTCTGCTAATCAAAACATTTCAAAGTATGTCTCAATCCTCATGACTTCCTCTCCTGGAGGATCAAATGAACAGACACTTATGTTTGAACTCAAGTTTAGTTGTAGACTTTCCAGCCACACAGTGAGTGAGTTAGAGTGAGACTGTGTGTGTGTGTGTGTGTGTGTGTGTGTGTGTGTGTGTACATGGACGTGTGTGCAAGCATGTGTGTGTGTATAACAGAGAGAAGGTGGACAAGGTTGGTGAAAGGGAATCACACAGATTAGTCAATGATCATAAAGACTTGTAGCAAATGTATTTACTGTTGCTATACTGCAACAGGGAAATGGCATATTATTCATATTCTACAATTATCTCTGGCCTATAAAAAGCTTTCATCTAGCTAGTGCACTCCAAATAGAAGAGCCTCAAGTAAAATAAAGGATAAAACACTAGTCAGGGGCTTCCCTGGTGGTGCAGTGGTTAAGAATCCTCCTGCCAATGCAGGGGACACGGGTTCGAGCCCTGGTCTGGGAAGATCCCACATGCCGCGGAGCAACTAAGCCCGTGCGCCACAACTACTGAGCCTGCGAGCCACAACTACGGAGCCTGAGTGCCACAACTACTGAAGCCCACACGCCTAGAGCCCGTGCTCTGCAACAAGCCACACAATGAGAAGCCCGCGCACTGCAATGAAGAGTAGCCCCCGCTCGCCACAACTAGAGAAAAGCCCGCATGCAGCTAGAAAGACCCAATGCAGCCAAAAATAAAAAAAAATAAAATAAATAAATTTAAAAAAATGCTAGCCAATTTCATCATGAAGGATCACATCCAATTTGGTTATGTCTACTGAAATCTTGCACATTGTGCCTGTTGAAATCGCTAATGAACTTTGGATCACTGATCCATCATGGCCCGGTCAGAAGAAATAACCAAGCAGTGTCATCAGATGACAGGAATGGATCTCTGGAAATGGTTTAATCGACCCTAATGCTTCTCTGTACCACTTTTACTTAGACCAGCTGTGTTTTGTTAGGCATGGTTCATAAATTTATCTTAAAATGAAGAGTTCATGTCTTAAATCAGGGACCCACACTGAGTCTAGTGATTAGGAGTTTCAGGTAGTAATATCTTCCACGTACGCAATCCATAAATAATCCATGAGCAAACCTTTGCTGGTGAGCTTTGTGTCTACCCTCTCTCCAAGGAAGAGATGTTTCACAAACTCTAGATGGTTGGCATTGAGCCATGTAGGATGTAACCTGTAGCTAGGACTTGATACTTTACCTGCTACGTTTGATCCCTGTGAATGTGTAAGCTAAGCTATGTCATTTGACTGCTATAACCTACAGCTTCTTCATTTCAAAGTGCAGAGGTCAAACCTAATATTCTCTCCTGCTAGTGGGCAGGAGAGAATATTAGAAGTTTTAAAAAAATTTGTTTTATTTGTTTATTTATTTTTGGCTGCATTGGGTCTTTGTTGCTGCATGAGGGCTTTCTCTAGTTGCGGCGAGCGGGGGCTACTCTTCATTGCAGTGGGTGGGCTTCTCATTGCGGTGGCTTCTCTTGTTGCGGAGCATGGGCTCTAGGTGTGCGGGCTTCAGTAGTTGTGGCATGAGGGCTCAGTAGTTGTGGCTCACGAGCTCTAGAGCACAGGCTCAGTAGTTGTGGCACGTGGGCTTAGTTGCTCTGCGGCATGGGGGTTCATATTGCTGTTATGATTTCCATGAATATCACTTTGTGGCCACTTGAGAAATAGTAGCAGACTAACTTATCTTTAGTGTCATTCACAGAGCAAAATTTTGGAATGAATACAAGTCCAAGCAAAAATTAGTTCTATAAACAGAAGTGACAAAAAATTAACTGATTGACCCACCTCCTAGAGTAATGGAAATAAAAACAAAATTAAACAAATGGGACCTAATGAAACTTCAAAGCTTTTGCACAGCAAAGGAAACCATAAACAAGACCAAAAGACAACCCTCAGAATGGGAGAAAATATTTGCAAGCGAAGCAGCTGACAAAGGATTAATCTCTAAAATATACAAGCAGCTCATGCAGCTCAATAACAAAAAAACAAACAACCCAATCCAAAAATGGGCAGAAGACCTAAATAGACATTTCTCCAAAGAAGATATACAGACTGCCAACAAACACATGAAAGAATGCTCAACATCATTCATCATTAGAGAAATGCAAATCAAAACTACAATGAGATATCATCTCAGACCAGTCAGAATGGCCATCATCAAAAAATCTAGAAACAATAAATGTTGGAGAGGGTGTGGAGAAAAGGGAACACTCTTGCACTGCTGGTGGGAATGTGAATTGGTTCAGCCACTATGGAGAACAGTATGGAGGTCCTTAAAAAACTACAAATAGAACTACCATATGACCCAGCAATCCCACTACTGGGCATATACCCTGAGAAAACCATAATTCACAAAGAGTCATGTACCAAAATGTTCATTGCAGCTCTATTTACAATAGCCCGGAGATGGAAACAACCTAAGTGCCCATCATCGGATGAATGGATAAAGAAGATGTGGCACATATATACAATGGAATATTACTCAGCCATAAAAAGAAACGAAATTGAGCTATTTGTAATGAGGTGGATAGACCTAGAGTCTGTCATACAGAGTGAAGTAAGTCAGAAAGAAAAAGACAAATACCGTATGCTAACACATATATATGGAATTTAAGAAAAAGAAATGTCATGAAGAACCTAGGGGTAAGACAGGAATAAAGACGCAGACCTACTGGAGAACGGACTTGAGGTTATGGGGAGGGGGAAGGGTGAGCTGTGACAGGGCGAGAGAGAGTCATGGACATATACACAGTAACAAACGTAGTAAGGTAGATAGCTAGTGGGAAGCAGCCGCATGGCACAGGGATATTGGCTCGGTGCTTTGTGACAGCCTGGAGGGGTGGGACAGAGAGGGTGGGAGGGAGGGAGACGCAAGAGGGAAGACATATGGGAACATATGTATATGTATAACTGATACACTTTGTTATAAAGTAGAAACTAACACACCATTGTAAAGCAATTATACCTCAATAAAGATGTTAAAAAATAAAAAAAAAATTTAAAAAAAAAGATATCTGCACCTCTATGTTTATGGCAGCATTATTTACAATAGCCAATATATGGAAGCAACCTAAATGTCCATCAATGGATGAATGAATAAAGATTTGGTGTGTGTGTGTGTGTGTGTGTGTGTATATATATATATATATATATATATATATATATAAATATATAATAATGCAATATTACTCAGCCATAGAAAAGAATAAATTTGTGACAACATAGATGGACATAGAGGGTATTATGTTAAGTGAAAGTAGTCAGACAGAGAAAGACATATACCATGTGATCTCACTCATATGTGGAATTTAAGAAACAAAACAAATATATATTTTTTAAACTCATACATGAAAATTATCTACTCCTGAAAATAAATAAATAAATGCTAAAAAAAAAATTAACTGATAAAGTTCCTTGACTCACAATATAGAGAGATATGCTTTGCCAGTATAATCACATTTTATTAATATCATCAGTAGGGAATTGGGAGAATAGACCCAATGGGATATAATAAAATCTAATATTGATGTACCCTTCTATATCATTTAATGCAAAATTATTCAATTGAAATTTAATAGAATACTACGTAGTAACAGCTAAATACTTGCTGGTATAGGACAGATTTCTAAAAAGATACTTTAAAATATCATAATTCCAGTGAAATTTCCCAAATAGCCATCATCACAAAGTATAGGCAAAGGAACATTTACAGAATAATAGTCTATTGCAAAGGAAACATAAAATATCCAGACATTAAGCATAACAACATTTTTAAAATAACACAAAAAGAACTAAAAATGAAAACATATTGAGATTATTAATTGGCTTTATGTAATTTAATAAATTGATGTCTGCAGAATTAAAAAGCTAATTATCGCCAGAGTCAATATGTCCATTACTTGCTAAACGAGATTAGAAAAGGGCCTACATTAAAATCAAAGGTAGGGACTTCCCTGGTGGCACAGTGGTTAAGAATCCACCTGCCAATGCAGGGGACAGGGGTTCGATCCCTAGTCTGGGAAGATCCCACGTGCCGTGGAGCAACTAAGCCCGTGCGCCACAACTACTGAGCCTGCACTCTAGAGCCCACGAGCCACAACTACTGAAGGCTGTGCGCCACAACTACTGAAGCCTGTGTGCCTAGAGCCCGTGCTCTGCAACAAGAGAAGCCACCGCAATGAGAAGCCCGTGCACCACAACGAAGAGCAGCCCCCGCTCTTTGCAACTAGAGAAAGCCCGTGCGCAGCAACGAAGACCCAACGCAGCCAAAAATAAATAAATTAATTAATTAATTTTAAAAAAATCAAAGGTAATCACTTGTTTCTATTCCTCACACACAAACTCACCCCTCTCCTCCCTCACCAATTCTGATTCTCCGGTAACAATGATCTTTTACACAATACTAGAGGAGTGTCCAGTTGAAAAAAAAAAAGGCATTTTAATTCTTTTATGACATTTTAGTATTTTTGGAAAGAAATTACTTGCTTGATTTCTCTCTCAATATGTTTTTTAAACTTTCATTATAGTCTCTAGCTGCTCAATGATGTTGCCAAGAGAAAGTTCTCAGAGGAGTTATTTTGAGTCTTCTGGGATGGAAAAGAAAGATACATGATAGAAAATTATTAGAAAAAGTGCTTCTAGGAGTCTTGAGCTATTACTGAAATATAGAACTCTATTCTCTCCATCTGACTTGAGAATGGCTGATAGCTTTGTCTTGAATGAGGGATATTCCTGTCAAATCCAAAGGAGGTAGGAGAGAAATTAAATATATTTCAAATCAGAATAGATGGACAGTTCTAGTCTAAACTTCAAATTGGTTGAACATTTTTCCAACCTCTCCTGTGGTGTTCTATCCATTCTCTTCTTTGTTAAATGTTTTCCCCCGTATAATACAGTGGCTCAATCTTGGCAGGTTATGAAGCAACCAAAAAGGACACAATCTTGAACTGTTCCAATCAACTTCTCCTCTTCTACAAGAAAAACTTAATTATTTCTAATGGCAATTAACTGTCCATTTCCCAAGTGCCCATCCTTTCTCTCTCTACCTTGGCTTTCTCAAAAATGTAGAGCTTGAAGGTCAAAAAGAGACACATTTTGGCTAATGTATAATCAGTAATAATCATTAATTTGTAGTAGTTATAATAAGGGTTGCTGATATCATCAGATTTTCTGTGTACAGAAAAGATGACATAGTTTTGTTTTATTGGTGAGCTATAGAAAAGTGTTAATATCCCAAGCAGGGTCAAATTCCCTACTTCAAACACTGTTCTGGTAAAAATGGCCATATTTAGAAGACCCCGATTCTCTAGTTCTGATCCTGGAGGAAAGCACAGCTCTATTCTGCTGAGAGACATGGGTACAGCACATTCAGGAGTCAGTTATAAGGAAAGCTTGAGTTGTTGTTGAGTAGAACATAAAATACGGTAGACAAGGTAAAAACTGACAGAGAATTCGATTATCTTGTTAAAATTTTAATATAATAACAAAATTATATATTGCCTAATTCCTTGATTATAGGATAAAATTTAGATATAAGGATTTTATTTTATGCCAAACACCCTGTGGATGTGTGAGGTTATGTTCCAGCTTCACAGATAAGGAAACCAGGGCTCAGAGGTATGAAATAACCTGTCCATGTCCCAAAGCTAGCAAGCAGCAAGCCTGTCCCCATGCTGCCTTATGCTCACATGTCCCGTGTCATGAGAGCACTCAGGCAGTGAACCTGAGTCCGGAGGTGGTTTCTCCGCCCCCTTTGGTATTTCTCTAGCTATTCCATCTCCCACAAATCACCTTCTCTACCTCTCTTACTACAGATTGATCATGAAGATGAAAGAAAGTTGCTATGGTCTGGATATCTACATTCCACCAAAACTCATATGTTGAATACCTGACGCCCATAGGTGATGGTATTAGGAGGTGATCAGGTCATGAGGGCAGAGCCCTCATGAATGGAACTAATGCCCTTATAAGAGAGGCTCCAGAGAACTCTCACCCCTTCCATCATGTGAGGGGGCACAGGAAGTCTGCTACCCGGAAGGGGGCCCTCACTCGACTATGCTGGCACCCTAATCTTAGACTTCCAGCCTTCAGAACTGTAAGAAACAAATTTCTGTTACTTATAAACTACCCAGCTTGTGGTGTTTTGTTATAGCTGTCCAAACAAACAGACTAAGACAGGTAAGGCATGAAAAACATCTGAACAATTTAGACTGTGAGAGCCAAACAAGACTTCCGTGAACATGTAACTAAAGCCATTTACTTTCCACCTGAGGAGTATAAGGCCCCCAAGGTAAGTGATTTAACCAAGTTCCCAAAACTACTTAGTGGCAGTTATACAACAGGCTACAGAAATGTCAGATATTAAGTCATCTTAGTATATGAAATAATTGCATAATTGATTCTATTCTAAAATCAGGGTAGAGTTTTAACTTGGATTGAGGCACTACGCTCTGAAACCAGTGAAGACAGGGGCCATGTCTTTCTTTTCTCACATTGTTTTTCTAGCCTGGCACTCTGTTGAGTAGAAGAACATAAAATAGACCATAAATGAAAAAAAAAAATAGACCATAAATGAAAATTACATCTACTATTTGCTCATGATCAACATGATATTTTTGAAAATCACTTTCTAAAAAGTTGAGATTTGGGGATCCAATGACTTCATTTGATGTTTTCACAAATGAAAGTGATGACAGTTTTCACATAGTATACATTTACAGTACAAAGAAAGGAAATGGATCTAAGCCTTGGTTATTCTCTTACCAGGGAAAAACTGGGTTTCTGTGGATAATTTAAGAATTGTAATCATTCCAATTCATTTCTACGTACCTTTGGAATATGATTTTTCACTTAATTTAAATATTATTTCCAATACTATAGAATTTGCTTCCTACTATTTAACACTCAACTCAGTTTAATGAAGGGGTATTGCTAGAAAACTTGGCTTAAGCACTGGAACTGCCACAAGCTGAAATGGCAATGCAACCAGGGTAACTCTGTTATATTTAGCTTTGTAGTAGAGAAAGGCGCGTACCAGGATTTTGACCTTCTTCCAGTGTGATTTTGGGTGGTCTTCCTGCAGAATGCAATCAGAGAAGACTTTGAATTGGCTTTCATTCCCTCTGCCCCTTCACCACATATTGACCTCTCGATGTTGTTATTCCATAGAGATTTGAGATGTATTTTGCCCCCTGGGGTACTGCTGGAATTTGAAGCTTCTCCTTCACTTGAAATTTCTGTGAAGTTTTTCCTCGTAAGTTTTCCAAAACATTCCCCCAACTTCTTACAACTGCTTTCTGATGTTATTGTGTTAGTTCATCGTCTACTTCCGAAGAGTGGAGTGAAGAGCTTTTGTTTAGCCAGTAAATCGTGGATCAAATGAGAAAGTTCCAAATATGTGAGACAACTTGATGAGGTCATTAAGAAAAACCTAAAGGAATCTACAAAGTTAATATCTAAAATGGTGTCTGGGAAAAGTTTCTGGAGATTTCCAGCTTTCTCATCGGCCTGTTAAAATCCAAGACAGTATAAGTGTTGTTGCTGTAGACGATTTTAAAAAGGCTTATAAACGTATTTGTTATCAATGCTTTATTGTTGAAAACAAAATCGAAATTCTCTGGCACATAAAACAATTATTTCTACAAAAGGAAAGCCTACAAATCTTGATAATTTATACAAACAACAGTTTCTCAAAAAATAAAATTTTAATTTAGTAAACTTGTGCTCTATATTTTTAGCACTGTCTGCAATAATCCACCATAAATCCCTGAGCGGAGACATTTTTTGACCATGTTCTATAGACCCCCTCAACACTCCCCCCAAGTTGGTCAGTTACTAAGCCCAGCCCTGTAGTGAAAGGTGTCAGGGACATTTAGTTGTTAATGATCCATGCATTTTATGACACAGGCCCAATTATTAACGCTACTTGGGAACTGGGTCAACATGAAGTGCCTCTGCTGTGCCATCAGCGAACCTACCAAGAACCAAGTGTGTGAAAAGAAGAACAATAACAATAAAAAGACACAAAATGGTAAGACTAGGAAGTCATCATAGGTCAATAACTATTTAAATAAATAAAAATGTTAGACACTGAATTCACCTCTATATCCTTATATTAAATTCCTTTTTGCCTTTATTTTTTTTTTTTGCAATTGCCAATGCACTAGAAGATGAAAAATATACTTCAACCCACGCTTTTGGTTTGACCACGTGTTTGTTGTTGTTAAACATTAAATATCATTCTGAAAACACAGTGATTTAATTATAATTTAACTTTTGGCCCTTCAATGAAATGTTTACCAAATAATATACATATTAGGAGGGCCTTCTTTTAATGCCATCAACAAATCTCTCTATGTTGCCCTTCTCACCAAAACACTAATGCCATAGGAACACTACTTTAATTCTTTACCCCACCTTACTCAGATATGCAGCAAAACATATAAAATATGAAGAAAACATAATATGATCTATTTGCATGTCCAGCTTCCCTTAAATGGGGACGCTGACCATATATACACTGAATGTGAAAGGACAAGAAAAAAAGCTAATTTTAAGTTGCAAAGAACTGGTTTAATGAATCAAGTTTTGTTATTTTGCTATGGTAGAATAATAAATAAATAAATATGTTGGGTATTGTATAGCTACTTTCTCTAGGAAGAAGTTGAGAGTGGATCGTTGTTTTTACAAAGTTAATTTTTAGTAGCAAAGTTTGACTGCAAGTCAAAAATGTTCAGTAAATGTTTCTCTCTACTTCCCTCATAGTCTTTTACTTGTGAAATTATCACTGAAGTGGTTACTAATAGGTAATGAAATAAAATGCCAAATTTGCTAGTGAAAAATAGTTTTCAACTGTGAAAAGCACTTGGCAGGAGACCTAGAAACACGTGGGCTAATGCTATAGTCTACCTGCAGCTTAAAATAAGTCATTTTTTTATGTCTTTTGGGAAGAACAAAGTATGATTAAAAATAATTCCTCAAAAACTTATCAGCACTGCTGTTTAGGTACCTATTAGAAAGTGATTAGCATTTCATACCAACTCTTTCCAGAATATAAAATCGTTGGCAGCCATCATTATACACCCTCGCACAGACTTGATTTTTAACCCAGCAACATCTGGAAGGCACAAAGCCTCTTCCCTTTTGTCTAATAGCTGCTGGTTAGTTATTGGAACTAGACCATTTGTTAAGCTTCCTTTTGATTTACTGCCTTAGCATGAGCGTTAACCAGGAATAGCCATTTTAAAAGGCAATTTCAAAAGCCTAAGAATTAATACAATGAATCCTCCTAGGCAGTTTTGGGAAAACGTCAGTGACGTCAAAGTAAAATATGCCTGCCTGGAACACATAAGGCCTCCCCAGTCCCTCCTACAACACCAGTGAGAAACATGGTTTGCTCTGTTCTGTATACCCTTTTCAGAACATGAAAAGCAAAGGATGCCCACATGATGGTGACATCTAAATCATAAAACGTTATGTGCGCTAGTCAGGAAACAAATGTAGACTCTGACAGATCCTGACATAGTATTAAAAAAAAAAAAAAAGTTTTCTAAGTTTTAGACACTGATAAGCAGGCTGTCCCAAAGAGGGAAGACAGCAGCGTCAGGACAACCGGCCAGCTCACCAGGATTCACACGACACTTGAATCACTGCGTGTGAACACTTGACCGTAATAGTTTACCGTGGCTGAACAGAAATTCTGACTTCCTCTCACAGTGTTTAAGGAACAGTATAATTTCCAAGTTAGCTTTCAAAATTGAACAAAATTTGAAACGTAGACTCCCCTCCCCCCTTTAAGAATGCCAAAAGATCCTGTTTTAAGTGCTCTGGTTTCCGGTTCTACGGGTAACAATTATATCCTGCAGGAGGTTTCCAATGTTCCTCTTTTTGGTGTTAATGGCTGTGCCCACAGCAAAGTGGATACTCCCAGAAGTGGCAGTGACCTCAGTGACCTCTGCCCCCCTGTCTTGAAGTCCAAACTAACTCTTGTCATAGCACTGCTGGGAAGTTCTGTTCCTTAATGAAGCCGGCTTTCAAATATGGAGGAGGATGAGGTACGGCCCTCCTGTGTCAAGTCTTGGAGGTCTTCAAGCCTTGCTTTTCCATGATGTTCCAGAGTTTGCGGAGATTGGACTGCGTGATGATGTCATCCGGTTTGAGCTGCAGCGCCCGCAGGTAGTTGGCCTCGGCCTTCTGGAGTCGTCCATTGAGGTGCAGGATGGCTCCCAAGTTCATCAGAGCAGCCGGATACTGGAACCAGAGAGAGGAAGGAAAACGATTAAGAGGCCATGGCAAGCTTTCCTTCATGGAAGACAAAAATCTTCATCCATTTATGCAAATGACTCCCTTATGTCTGGAGGCATTTTATGGAAGCAATGTAGCAATTTATACAAGTAGATAAAACAGGAAGGGAAAAAAAGGTTTTCAAACAGCTGCTGTGTACTTTGTGCCTTAAAGAGGGCAGGCAGTTAGGGAAATAGCTTTTTCTTTAATGAGAAAGTATAGGTTACCTATGGAGACCTAGTAACCTAGTCACCCTGTACTTTCTTGAGAAAAAAGTTGAACGGGATACAATTTTAGATGGAAAGAATTGAACTTTTTTTCAACTCAATGCCAAGAAATAAAAAATTAAGTGGGAAAAGTTGACAAATCTATGTCTACCCATTCTTTGCTTTCTCTCCTTAGCAATCAATATTCTAGGCCATTTCTGCAAACATATATAAATAAGTAAAATATACTGTAAAATTTTACTGATGTTTTCAGGGTGAAAACCCTGAAAAAAATTCAAATGCAACCACTAAAATACTTTCCAAATTGAACTCATGTAGTTTAACGAGATAAAGTTCTAATTTTTAAGTCAAACAGCTTTTAAACTTCTAATGGTCGATGTTTACAATCAATATAGCAATATAGTATGTAGCACTAGTTTAATACAAGGGTTTCCATACCCAAATTCTCAAACATTAGTTAACGACAACAAGGCCTTCCCAAAGGAAAAAACACTTTGCTTGTTATCTACGAATAAGGGCTGTTCTGTTCTTGTCTTGTCCCTGGAACTTTCTGGCTAACAAAGGGCAGCTGATACCTTGGCAGTTACATAAATGCGTATTTCAAACAACAGATAAAACTAAAATTGTTTATGCTAAGATTATATTTTCATTTTACAAATGGTGTCAACTATTAATTGTCTTGGCAACTAGGATACAGCCTAAAATGATTCACAATTATTTTTATGGTTTAGTGTTTTCACAATGCAAGCATTTTTTTCAGCTGAATTCATATGACTCCACTCTTTACTGTAAATACAATTATTTCTGAATCAGAAACAATGCTGGGGGGAGGGTTGAATAGCTCAGAGGATATCAGCTGGGAAAAGATGATCAGATTTGGATTTGAAGAGTACTGGATTTGAGTTCTTTTTTTTTTTCCCCCCGGTACGTAGGCCTCTCACTGTTGTGGCCTCTCCTGTTGCGGAGCACAGGCTCCAAACGCGCAGGCTCAGCGGCCATGGCTCACGGGCCCAGCCGCTCCGCGGCATGTGGGATCCTCCCGGACCGGGGCACGAACCCGTGTCCCCTGCATCGGCAGGCGGACTCTCAACCACTGCGCCACCGGGGAAGCCCTGGATCTGAGTTCTTGCTCAACCACCGGCTGTGACCTTGGTGAGGTCCCCTAACATATCTGTGTCCCAATTCTTTCATTTATGAAATACTGAATAAACATCAACTTTTTTGTATGTTGTTAGAAAGATAAAATGAGAAAATAAATGTAGCACAGTATTGATACGTGCACATAATAAACACTCTACAAATGTCAAAAAGTTCACTTTTTCTTGTCTCATTTTGCTTGAGGTCTAGCACATGCATGTTTACGATTTTTATGTTGTTATACATACTTTATAATTTTTATTTCAATGGCTGCATAACGTGTCTCTTTGGATGTATACCAAAGTTGTCTTAAGTCTTCAACTGCTGGGTATTATTTTCCGACTCTTCTGTATCCTTTTTTCTTTTCCAAAAACAATGTTGCAAATATAAGCTATTCCTGACCTTCGAAAACCTTTTGGTTAGGATGACTCCATACTTATCAAGAAAAATACAGATGGTCAACTTCTAATTTTAAACACCAATCCAAATAAACATAGCTCTAAATTACATGAGCAGTGAATAGCTCCACATTGGAAACTTAAAATAACACCACCTACTCTGTCTTCCTAAAAGAACTTTGTTATCATACCACCCATTGTTATACTGAGTTTCTTGATGCTGGGACACATTTCTGAATTACGTCCACTCCCAGAGCTTAGCATGACTGTCAATAAACAGCTACTAAATTGAAGGTGAAGTGTGTTCACAGCCTGACTTACTGGAGATGCTAAGTAGATAAAATGTTCAGACTTCCTGCTATCCTGAGTGGGAAGAGAGGAAATGGGGAGGGAGAACCACGGCTGGAGACCATTCCCTACTAACCAGAAATAGAAAAGGCCCAGTGATGGGGCTGAGAGAAACCAGATGGCTCTGTGGGGTAGTGGTTATTTCTTGAACCACTTTATTATCAGAGTCTGTACCTAACTATAATTGCAACTCAAGGGGATTATTAAAAACACTCAAGAGGTTACAGAATCACAGGTTCCAATGCCAGTTCTGCTCCAGTGACATGTGCACCTAGGAAGCACTGAGACCACAGTTTCTTCTGGAAACGAGAACAGTACTTGCTTCACAGGGTTGTTAATGAGATTACATGAGGATACAAAATTATTGTCTTTCCCCTCTCCTTTTCTGTCTCCTCATCATCTCAAACACACAAAGTAGGATCTTCTTGTCAATATGCCTGAATGACCACTGAGTCCAAATGCTGAGGATGTGTGAACTGGTTCTGCCTATACTAGGTGTGTAGCCTTTCTTAGGTTAAACCTGGAAAAGATAACTGTGAAAACAGGTGGTGAAGTACATACCAAGCCACATAAATAGGCTTTACTATTGTTACTAAATTGCAGCCTGGGGTCCATCTCTCCTTAGACTACTTTGAAGTCACCTTTCTGCTATCAAGTGATGAAAAAAAGTTAATATTATTCGAAGAAAACACAATTAGGAAGTTATATCTGTTATCAAAATGAGTTCGGAATGCTAATTATAATGGTGTTTGGAATGATTCTAATTTTGCATTATCCACATTAGTGTTACTCATTAAACAAAAATAATAAAAAATTGACATTATGAAGTTAATGCGGCCACATATACTCCTTAACTATGTCCCCTAAAGAGTCAAAATCCAAATAAACTAAAAATGTGCATATTTAAGAACATCATTCAATATTTTTAAGCAGCTATAGATTTCTACATTCAGATGAAACATTTTGGTTTAGATATGTCTTTTAATAGAGTAAAAAAAAGTTTTTTTAAAAAATTTTAAAAGCCTATGGACATACATTATGTAATGCTTAAAGCATCACTATAGCTTCTTATTTGAATAAATAGAAACTGATGAAATTTACATACTGGTGTGCTCAAATGTGACATAAGAGTATCACTGCCTTAGGTAACGGCTTTGATAGTATCAACCATTATTTTGATAAAAAATTTCATGTGTTTGTTAAACATTTATGAATAAAACTAGATATAAAAGACTTTCTTCTTATAGGGTTATTTTCTCTCTTCAAAGACAAGGGCTTCTTTATCTTTGAAGCCTGTCATGTCTCTCCTCCACAGCAATGACCAGGGTAGCTTAGTGGATGCCCATTGGACGGAATGCCTTCAGGTCTTCTAGCCTTGCTACAAAAATTGCAAGGAGTAGCATTGGCATCACCTGGGAGCTTGACAGAAATGCAGAATTTCAGTTGCCACCTACTGACTCAGAATCTGAATTTCACCAAGGTCTCCCAATGCTCTGTATGCTTCTTAAAATTGGAGAAGCATGGTTCTAGAGGTTATTTCCAGATTCTAGATTATGTCCTTTTAGGGTTTTTGAGATGAAGTTTCCTATAAGAAGATGAAGTTCCTACAGAGCAAAAGTGTATCAGATCACATGTCTATCCTTCCATAAAGTAGAATTCTTCTCTTGGCCATGTAATTATTTAAGGTAATAAATGTTCAAATGAAACTTTATTAACAGAAGCCATAAATGACTAAATATTGTTAGACAGAAGGAGAGGGAATGAAAAGCTTTTTCATAACCAAAGAAGAGCATGTAAGGGTTTCTAAACAGATTTAAAGACTGCCTCACTATGTAACTGAAATGCAAGAAGTCCAGGTGACTGACCGGCTGTCTGATTACATAGTAGTGTCATTGCTCTCTGCCAGCTATGACTCATGGACTGGGGAACAGAAACCCAACCACATCTGCTGATGTCTTCCCTCACACACATCCTCTTTTATTAAAGACAGCCGATGAAATTTTCAGCATGTTAACAAAGGCAGGCAAGCAGCTTGCAACCCAGTAACATGGGGCTTGTGGCTCCTCACAGACTAGAAAGGAAAACCAGACCTTTCTCATTTCCTTGAAGAGGACAGATGCTTTACATCAAAGGGGCTGACTAGCAGCCATAATGAGGCAACGAATGATGGCTTTTCCAAGTCTCTAGGGAATTATGCCTTTATTGTTACTTTACTGTGCTCGTTGGCTTACTTCTCTAACATTGGAGGAAATAAGCAAAATTAAAATGAATATATATGTAGATGTATATTGGGATGGGGTAGAGCAAAGGTCAGATTATGAAGGTCTTACTCTAATCTAATGCCCTTGAGGCTCCCAAGGAACCCAGCTGATCACACAGCACTGGAACAGAAAATCATCTTCCTAGCCTTTGCCTATCACATAGTCTTGGAAAGATATCTATGGAGGAGGAATAGTGAGACCGTAAGGGGATTTAAGATTGGGAATCCATGTTTCTACTGGGAACAGGACTAAAATATAGAACTTTGAACAGAGGACATGGGTGAGGCCTAGGAAAAGGAAAAGAAGGACTTGGTTGAAATGTTCTGGAGTTGTAAACCCACACAGTAACTGGCCTCTCTGTATCCCATTAGTCCCTGAGACCATTTCCCTTTTCTGAAAATAAATCAACAGGCAAGAGAAGCTATGAAAAAGATGAAGACAGAGATAACAGACCAATAGTTCTAGTTTTATAAATATATCAATTTTCACTCAAAGTGTTGCTGAAATTATCCATATAGTTGTACATTTACTGTTGTAAGAACTAAATAACTTTTAAGAAAGAACGTCTAAGGTTAGCCTTACCCAGCTGTTATTCAGTTAATACACCACACATTTGGGGGATGTTTTCAAGATAACCACCTTTAACTTCCCTTCTGAATTTGCAAACTTAAATGAGTTTGCACAGTCTGAAGTTTTTAATGGATTCTCACTCTTTTTCAAATAGTTACCCAATAACTTAATGAAGGCTGCCTACTGCCATTCAACTGGATTCAGTTGAAATTGCTTACCCAATTTAATTTACCGGAGCAGTAACTGTACATGATGCTTAAGAATGAATGGTATAAACTTTAAAGAAACATATTCATGAAAAAGAGTATTTCTGCATACATTTCAGGGATCTCTTTATATTTATTGTGCCTTGTATATGGCAAACATTTAATAAATAATTACCGAATTAAAGTTTTTAAGATTATCTATCAGGTTTATGGGAAAAAAGTGTGACATGGACTGAGACAAAATTAGATACCCTATTCCCCTCGGTTCCAATATCACTCCTTCTCCTTGGTCCCACTGGCATGCGCAGTGGGCTGATACCAACCTAGAAACCTCAATACATTACCCTTGATTCCTGGGGAATGAATACATTCCCCCACACGCACACATAAACATTCATCCAGTTGTTTAGTCTTGGCAACTTCACCCTCAAATCTCCCTTAAATCTGTCTTTCAATTATAATTATGCTCCTTTCTCCCAACTTGGTTTAAGCCGTGATCAACTTCTGAGATTGTTTAAATAAAATTATTTTGACAGAAAAGAATAATAAATGAATGGGTAGCTGAAAAGACGGATGGGTGACAGGTTAAATGAATGAACACACAAGTAAAGCCATATGCAGGGTTTTTTCTTTATTGTAAGTATTTTAGTCATACAAGAATTTCAGAGAATACAATAAAAACTGTGTACCTGCCTAACAAATGAAACTTTATAAAGACAATTGAAGCCCCCAAATATCTTTCAGTGAAATAACCCCCCTTCCTTCCAAGAAAGCCACTATCCTGAAGCTGGTATTTATCATTCCCATGTATGTTTCACACTTTTATTTTTTGTGTACCCATAGCAAATGTATGATCTTATACATTTATAAGTTTTAATTTTACACATATGTCATTATCCATCATGGGATGCCATCCTGACAAGCACTCACTCGGAACTTGAAATTTCTGCTCATCTTTTTGTTTTTCAGATTTATCCTTGTTGATATATGTAAGGTTTTGTTGTTTCACATAAATTCTGTTGAATGACTACCCATTTTCTGAAGGATCGGCTTACAGACTATTTAAAAGAGGCTGCCACTATAATTCAAAAAGCTACATGCCCTCCTATGTTCATAACAGCACTATTCATAATAGCCAAGACATGGAAACAACCTAAATGTCCATTGACAGATGAATGGATAAAAAAGATGTGGAACGTATAAACAATGGAATGCTACTCAGCCATAAAAAAGAATGAAATAATGCCATTTGCAGCAACATGGATGCAACTAGAGATTATTATACTAGGTGAAGTAAGCCAGAAAGAGAAAGACAAATACCATATGATATCACTTATATGTGGAGTCTAAAATATGACACAGATGAACTTACCTACAAAACAGAAGCAGACTCACAGACATAAAGAACAGACTTGTGGTTGCTAAGGGGAAGGAGGGTGGGGGAGGAATGAATTGGGAGGTTGGAGTTAGCAGATGCAAACTATTAGATATAGAATGGATAAGCAACAAGGTCCTACCGTCCAGCAGGTAACTATATTCAATATCCTGTGATAAACCATAAAGGAAAAAGAATATAAAAAAGAATGTGTGTGTGTGTGTGTATATATATATATATATATATGTATAACTGAATCACTTTGCTGTATAGCAGAAATTAATACAACATTGTAAATCAACTATACTTCAATTAAAAAAAAAACCTCTCATCTTAAAAAAAAGGAGGCTGCCATCAATATTCTTGTGAATATCTCCACATGTACTTAATGGGAGAGTTTCTAAGCCTGGAGTTGTTAGACATGGGGGATCTTCAACTTTGCCAGATATCACCAAATTGCTCTTCTGTGTGGTTGTAGCAAAATGCATTAGCATCAACATGTAACAGGGGTCTCTCTGTTTCCTATCCTTAATACCACTTAGTATTATCTGGCTTTTTAAGTTTTGCAAATTGAGAGTTGGAAAACAGTATCTTATTCTGTGCTTAAGTTTTTTTTCCTGATTACTAGAGAGGTTAATAATATTTTCAGAAGCTTACTAGCTTTTTACATTTCCTCTTCAGTGATCCACCTGTTTTTTTTTTTAATTTATTTATTTTTGGCTGTGTTGGGTCTTTGTTGCTGCACGTGGGCTTTCTCTAGTTGCGACGAGCGGGGGCTACTCTTCATTGCGGCGTGCTGGCTTCTCGCTGCGGTGGCTTCTGTTGTTGTGGAGCACAGGCTCTAGGCGTGCAGGCTTCAGTAGTTGTGGCTTGTGGGCTCAGTAGTTGTGGCTCGCAGGCTCTAGAGCACAGGCTCAGTAGTTGTGGTGCACGAGCTCAGTTGCTCCGCGGCATGTGGGATCTTCCCGGACCAGGGCTCGAACCCGTATCCCCTGCATTGCCAGGCAGATTTTTAATCACTGCGCCACCAGGGAAGCCCGATCCACCTGTTCTTTAACATTTGGACAGAATACGTTCTGTAAGGACTGTCAACTACATGGTGATATTTGAAAGGTAATTACTCAAGGCTCCCATCACCTCAGAACAGGTGGTAAATAAGACTGTCTGGCCTGGTGTTTTCCTGGTCAGAGTCACTTTCTCAAGGCTAACAACTAGATAACCACTGTTTCTAAGGTGAAAAATCTGTTATACATAGGGGCTTCCCTAGTGGCTCAGTGGTTGGGAGTCCGCCTGCCGATGCAGGGGACACAGGTTCGTGCCCCGGTCCGGGAAGATCCCACATGCCACAGAGTGGCTGGGCCCGTGAGCCGTGGCTGCTGGGTCTGTGCGTCTGGAGCCTGTGCTCCGCAACGGGAGAGGCCACAACAGTGAGAGGCCCGCGCACCGCAAAAAAAAAAAAAAAAAAAAAATCTGTTATTCATGAAATGGAAAATCCTTGATATAGGTGCACTTTCAATGCGGTGAGAGGAGGATAACAGAAATGTGGGCAGCGAGAGGGACAGCAGGAGCCACCAAAATGTGTCACAGTGATTATGGGGCCTGGACCACTGTATGTGGGAGAAGGACGGCATTTTGCTGGTGCTCTAGCATGCAGAACAGACTTTTCTTTATGGCCTGCTTCTCTGTCTCTATTCAGCTGCCTTGCTTCCTGGCTTCTTAGTTCCTTTTCCCAGGGGCAACAAGCAAATTTAAGGTGAACAATATGTTTCATATTCTTCCTCTCTTTACTGCCCTCCATTTCTACTGGCACTGCCTGGGTTAGCATCTCATCCCATTCCTAAATGCTATCAGCCTCCTATTCTCCACACTTTCAATTTCTTCCTTAATCCAATACCTTCAACCTGACCATCTGTCTTTCTTAAGCACCGTGGGGTTTTAGAGGGTCAGCCTGTGCCGACAGAAAAGAATCCACTTTCATCCCAGTACTAGGAAACCCTTTACAACTTGGCACCCAAATAAGCCCTCCATATACATCCTTCATGAGCCACGTGAAACTTCTCTTTCTGCCGTGTGCTATTTTGAGCATCCATTTCTTATCAAACTACTCTTCTGACAAAGCTCTTCTTCCACTCTCTTTTTTACAGACTTCTGTTCATTTCAAAAATGAACTGAACAGGGCTTCCCTGGTGGCGCAGTGGTTGAGAGTCCGCCTGCCGATGCAGGGGACACGGGTTCGTGCCCCTGTCCGGGAGGATCCCACATGCCGCGGAGCGGCTGGGCCCGTGAGCCATGGCCGCTGGGCCTGCGCGTCCGGAGCCTGTGCTCCGCAACGGGAGAGGCCACAAAAACGAACTGAACAATCTCTTATTCATAGCTTACTTTCTATGTTGCCATAGTACTGTCTACACACATTAATTGCAACACTTACCACAATGAATTATATCTACTTGTTGTGTCTGTCTTCTATGCTGGAAGGTAAGAAAGTGAATTTACTTTGTTTTCATAGTGCTAGTGCCAGGCTCTGGCATGGGAAAGAAACTCTCAGTGAATGCTTTCTGAAAGGAGGAAACTTCGTATGGTTTAGCAAAAAGAGGTGACCTAGGAGAGGTAAATTCTAGTCCAATCTTAGCGTAATTTAACAAACATTTATTAAGCACTTACTATATGTCAAGGTTGCTGCCAGATATGCTATATTAAGTGGTGAAAAGGAACAATGTATTTTTTTGCTCTGTATGTGTCTTGAGCTAACTTTAATTGCACACTTGGCATTTATCACTAACTATTAGGTGTACATTCTATTATGTATCATTTATGCTCCTGAAATTTGTGAGGTCAGCAAAACTGATATCCATGCCCTGTTTTAATAACTATAGGGCATTGTACAGAAGAAGGCTTCACCGCCCTCAAGGAGTTTATAGTCCAGGGCATGAATACAAATTCTTCTACGCCAAAGAAGAATCAGACATGTCTACAAAGGACATACGAAGACTGAGCTAAGGGGTAAAGGGAGATTCCTTCCTTATGGGTGTGAAGCTTTTAGACAAGATAAATGATCAGGCTGCTTCAAATCTTTTATTCTTCTGAAATAAGAATGATACAGAAACTTTTGAAATGAATGGGTCATATCAAAATCAGTTTGTTACTTTTTAAAGCAAACTGCGGAAAGCAGAGCCAGCAGTGGAGAGAAGCCTTCACAGAGCAGGGTCTGCATTTCAATTAGTCTGGAGATTCAGATGTTAGTAGTGACAGCCATGATGTTAACCCTTCTGAGACCAAACCAAAATGGAAAAAAAACTGTTAAAAAATGAAATATTAATACAACAAATGAAAGGTCTTTCACAAAATTTTTTGACAAAAAACCCCACAACCAATGCAATGTTCGCAATTCAGAAATGATAGTTCTTTGTAGTCATATGCTGACTACAGTCATATTTTGAATAAAGCATCTCTGCAAAAAGATTTATCAAACTGTACATCCAGCAAGGGAAAACAACACAGGAAGTCTAGCAAAGGCAAGGCAAATTCTGACAGATAACAGAAATGATTCATTCTGATTCTGTTTCAACACAGTATTTGTGTTTTTGAAATAGTTTTGAATAAAACAAAACAGATATAGGTGACAAGCAAGACACGACACTGTATTAAGGCAGTAATTTCAATTTGTCAGTGACATATTTTATCCTGTGTGCTCAATCCTTATCTCCTACCTCTGTTCCATCCCAGCGGGTATTACAAGAATGTTCATTTAACTTTTATGATGGGTGTGATTGCCACAGTGTGGAGTGCTATTCACTTCAGTAGCAATCAAAATGCCAACAGCTGTGGTTTGGGGGATAGCAAACAGTGACTGTAACAAAGTCATTTCAAAGGTGGTGGCAATTTCTAACAGATTTTAAAGTACATCTACTAAATTAAGGATATGACCTCAGAAATTATTCTTCACTGAGGATGATCCTATTTCAAAGATAGGTTTTCCTTATGTCCTTAATTTCACAGGAAGTCTCTCACATGATCCAGATGGAAAACCTTGATCCCAGGCCACCTAAGTTTCACTCACAGCTCTTTTTTTTTTTAACTTTTTTTAATTGAATGAAAAATTCTTTAAATTGTATAGTGCTTTACAGTTTTCAAAAGTTTCACACACACATGATTTCATACAGTCCCATAATAACCCTCTTCTCCCCCTATCCCTCACTCACAGCTTTTATAAAATGCAATTGGGGGGCTTCCCTGGTGGCGCAGTGGTTAAGAATCCGCCTGCCAATGCAGGGGACACGGGTTCGAGCCCTGGTCCGGGAAGATCCCACATGCCGCAGAGCAACTAAGCCCGTGTGCCACAACTACTGAGCCTGCGCTCTAGAGCCCGCGAGCCACAACTACTGAAGCCTGTGCGCCTACAGCCTGTGCTCTGCAACAAGAGAAGCCACCACAATGAGAAGCCTGCCCCCCGCAACAAAGAGTAGCCCCCGCTCACCACAACTAGAGAAAGCCCGCATGCAGCAGCGAAGACCCAATGCAGCCAAAAATTAAATAAATGAACAAATAAATAAATTTTAAAAATGCAATTGGCACACTTTATCTTGATTTGCAACAAGCACGTAGCTCATCATTTGAAGGAAAATGACTAAATAAATTTCTACCTATGTGAGAAAATATACAATGACTTAAAATCCATGAAGATTAGAAAAATGAAAGTAAGAATTTATTGAAGGTTAAAAACAATGAAGGAAAGAAGTTTAGAAAAAGATCTGCACGGTAGGCAAACATTATGTCTCTCAAACACCAAGAGCTGTCTTCTCTTACTAATCTAGAGAGCTGCTACAAAAGCCCATAGCATCTTCTCCTTTTCTTTGAACCAAAGTCCTTGCCTGTTTCTAGTCCAAATATGATTTAAGCAACATAATTCACTCTACACTTTATGCATTTCTTTTTAGCATGAAGGGGAGGGAGGAACACGTGCATGCTTTCTCAATCATAGTCATATTACACAGAAGGATTTCCAGCTGTAAGGCTATCCAAGTGTGTATGTGTGAAGCATGAGTTTGAATATATCTAATACAATGACTGCTCATTCCAAGGAGTTGAAACATGTCACTGGAATAATCATGTTGTTATTAAAATGTATTTTCAGAGACATGTTGGAAGTTGAGATTTAGACTTATAACATTTAAGCACTCAACTGCCATGGAAGATGGAAGCAGAGAGCTAATTCTTTTTTGTTGCCGGGCGGGGGGGCCGGCGGCTGGCCTCTTTTTTTTTTTTTGCTCTGTAAATTGATCTGATCAAAAAAATACAATACAACAAGAGGTATGGACATACCACATTGACAGAATCAAAGTTATACTGGAATAAAGACCTGACAGATGCCACAACAATCAGATCCAGGAGATTATTTTTAACCTAGGTACATCATGTCTCATAATTAACTTCTATGTTTGCAATACACAGCTTTGATCTGATGGAGGTCAACTGGGAGACAGTAGTTTGCATGTTGTGGAAATGACAGATTTGTTCCTGAATGGGGCTAATTGAAAATATTCATTTTTTATTATGGAAATAAGCATGTCAGAGACCTTAGAACAGTGGATTAAGATGAAATTTAGGTTAGGCATACACTCTCTAAAGATGGATGACACATTTTTTTTTTCCCTTTCACAAAGCAGATGGGGACCCTGGTGTGAACAAGCAGGATTAATGCAAGGCTGACAGTGTCATTCAGAGCAATCACATTTCAACATGACATCAGAAGGCAGCAACTGTACATCCACAGACTGAATAGGAAGAAACACATTTCCCTGGGAGAATTCAGGCACACAGCAAGTGGAAAGTTTCGTGAATGCTCTAAGTTAGGATGACCAGATCAAACGTAACGAGCAGGAGTAAAGCAATCCCTCCAGAAACTATAAATCTTTCCAGGGACTAAAAATAAAATGTAAACATACTGTCTGCTGCATGGCATTCTATTTGCACTTTCCTAGGGCCTAGACTTTGTTGATACATGCTTGTAAAAATAATGATGCAAGGTCTTCACACATCATTTCAGAAAATATTCCATCAGGACACGCCAATCAAGGGGAAGCCATGCTGTACTCCAAGCCATTACACTGGCCAAAGTGTCACACCTGCTGAAAATGTAAAAATAAACATGGCTTGTGTGTATCTACACTCATGGCAAATCAAGGGAGGCTGAATGGCAGAACTTCTGCCACTCACGTAGTCTAAGCTCACATCTCCCCCTCAAGATCTCTGCATTCACTTGCACACTTGGCCTTTATTTCCGAAACGTTCGTTACCTGAAACTGTCACGTTCAGACTGAACCTCCTAACTTTAAGCCTGTATAGTCAGCACATTATAGGAAGGCATTAAAGACTGGCTTGATGACACTTTTCTGCATAGTAGCTTCCAAAATTGTAAATAAAACAGATTTTGTATCACCTTGACCTAATCTTATCTCTTCTCTGAGCAACTCTATTTTTGAAAATGCTACCCACTTATTTTCTTGACGCCCTTCCTTGGTCTAACCTATTAATATAAAACAAGTGAGCGAGCAAACAAATAGTAAGCCATCAATAAAGCAACTGCACAGACCAAGAGTCCAAGCAACTGAGAACCTCAGATATGTTTATTGAACACTTATTCACCCATACTCACAAATAACAACCAACATACTTGAAAAGGAAGGTAGAACAAAATAAATTATTCCAACGATTAATTCTCATATGCCAACTTTGATTTCTTTTAGACTCATCTTCAATACTGAGTTAGGGAACCATAATGAATATGTGATACATGTCAAATATGTCTACAAAATCACAAATACATTTTCACCTACTCAAAAAACATAATTTTGTATTGACAATGCAACAACCGTGAATAGTGATTTGATATGTGACTACAGGTAAAAGTTGGCTACATTTCATCTCGACCTATGATTTGTATCTGAACAAGAAACCAAAAAGAACTTCTCTAGAAGTATAAGAGAGGCACATCTCAATTATTTCATGTAAGAAATTAGAGGCAAGATCCTTTTCTGCTATTACATATTAGCTAGTCTTAAAGTATCTTATGAATACTTCACTAAGTATCTAATTAAATTATAGGCCATTTGTCTCATAAATGCTTAATGTCCATTACATAGAATAACTAAATCCAATTTCAGTATTTTGAAATGGCTCATAGAAATTAAGCTATGCTCTAATGCCTATAATTTAACACTTTTATTTACTTCAGTCAAAGACAGAAGTTTTAGAACTTTGTGACCTTCTTTGGTTCACCCAAGAGAAGAAGAAATTAAGTGGTAATTATGAAGGCAATATTCTTAGAAAATTAAGTCCTGGATGCTAAGTGAACAGGACAGCCACGTGAAAGGGCAGCCTCCAGCAGAGAAGCAGGAGGGCGTGTGGTGAATCTACAGGTTTTTTAATGCCAGAACTTGAAGAACCCGTGAACCAAAATACTGCCTGCCACAACGGTAAATAAAGAATGTTGCGGCCATCAAGCCATCACATTACAGCTGCCCGGGAGAGTGAGCCCTGAGGGAACTCAGGATGGAGACAAATGGGCTGCCCACTGCCAAGGCAATCTAGAAATCAGCTGCTGCAACCACCTCTGACCATGTACCCTGAGGCAACTCAGGATGAGAAAACACAGGATACTGGCCCCAGATAGCTGAAGTGCGTATCAAAGGAAATGATTTCAGTCAGCCCTGACTCTTGCATCTTCCTATACATAGAAAAGTGCTGAATTTTTAACTTGAGATATCTGGTTTTCTTTTATTAACACTAATGTTAATAAAAGAAATGTTTAGATTACCTGGTCTTTTGTTGCAAAATCTCATATATTGATATATCCAGGATCCCCCCCTTGCCTCTTTGGGAATGGTTTTTCAGCGTTGAGATGCTGTGTCCCAGGCTTGAAGTCCTCAGAACGTCCGTTGAATAAAACATAACTCTCTACTTTCAGGTTGTGTAATTTTTTTCAGTCGACAAACCATAGCAGGACAGGAAGCATGGCCATCCCAAGTGTAAGTAGATCACTGCATTAAGTATCTCTTACTAAATAAATGGGGGTTTAGGGAGGTTGAAAAAAAAATCTATAACAATGAAATAATTAAAATTTCAAGAAAAAAGTCACCAAAGGAGACTTGTAGGCTGCAAATGGTTAAAATATCTCTCCTGTAGTTCTATGACTATCATTTCTAAAATACGTTTGAGTTCTTCAGTGATCTCATCCATTATAGCCAAATTTCTTTACTTTCATTTTTAATGAAATTTGTTCATTCACTAATTCATTCATCTAATTATTGAGCACCTATGTTGGGGATTCAGCAGTTCACAAAACAGTTCAAAAATCTCAGGCCTCATGGAGCTTAAATGCTACTTCTAAGACATACACAAAAAAATAAGTAAAATATATAGCATGTTATATTGCAATATATGATATAAAAACATAACAAAAAAAGGGTTTAAGGAATGTATATAAGGAGAGAGGTCAACGAACTACAGCCTGTGGGTTATCTCCAGCCCACTGCTGGCCCATTTAAAAACCTACATGTTTTAAATGGCTGAAAACACTCAAAAGAAAGAATAATATATTATGATACATGAAAATTACATCAAATTCAAATTTCAATGCCCATAAATAAAATGTTTCTGGAACATAGCCACATTCAATCATCTATGTATTGTCTACGGCTGCTTCCGTGCTGCAAAGGCATGCAAAGAGCTGAATAGTTGAAACAGAGACATTATGACTGCAAAGCCTCAAATATTTACCATCTGGTCTGCTACAACCAAAGTGTGCCAATATTAAATAGGGAGATCAGGAAAGGTCTTAAGAGAAGATGGTACTTGACTGAAGAATTGAAGGAGGTGAAGGTGTAAGCTTCTCAAGGAGTGACATGATCTGACATATGCTTTGAATGTTGTGCTGAAAGCAGACTAATGAAGGACTCCAGTTTAGTATTATAGGTCAGTAGTGACGTTGTTGCCTTTGACAAGGGTAGTCGCAGTGGAAGTTGGCTTATGCGACTAGAAGAATGGGATGATTTACTGCAGTGGGAAAGACCATGTGAGAAGAAGGTGTGGGAAGAAGATGAGGAGCTCAGTTTCGGACTAGTTGCTTGAGGGGGTCCCTGCAAGTGGAGATACTAAGTACACATTGAATAGATTAGTCTGGAGTCCAAAGAAGTGATCTCAGCCTGAGATATAAATTTGGGAGTCGTCACTGTATTTAAAGCTAGGAGAGAGGTTGGGATCTCTGACAGGCTGAGTATACAGAGAAGAGTGAAGCTGTTCAAAAAGAGAAGAACTTCAAGGTTAAGAGACTGGATGGTTGGGAAGGAATCAGCCAAGGGAATGCGTGATAAGACGGATCAGATTTAGGAGGCAGCAGAGAGAGGGTGTGCTGGTAACCAAGTGAAGAAAGTGCTTCCAGGAGGCATGAGTAATTATCTGTGTCAAACGCGATTAATACGACAAATAACGTTAAACTGAGAACAAACAGATTTAATGATGTTCTGTGCTGTTCTAGTAACTTTGACAGGAGGAGTTCTGGTGACATCATTGGGGAAAAAGCCTGTATGGAGTAGGTCCAAATGAAAATGGAAAGTTTTGCTATAAACAGAAGGAGGGACATTGAGTGGTAGTTAGAGGTAGAAATGGGCTTGACAAGCTTTTTGTTTTTCAATTTTGGGAGACATAATATCTTTTTTATTTTTTTATTTTTTTGCGGTACGCGGGCCTCTCACTGCTGTGGCCTCTCCCGTTGCGGAGCACAGGCTCTGGACGCGCAGGCTCAGCGGCCATGGCTCACGGGCCCAGCCGCTCCGCGGCATGTGGGATCTTCCCGGACCGGGGCACGAACCCGTGTCCCCTGCATCGGCAGGTGGACTCTCAACCACTGCGCCACCAGGGATGCCCCATAATATCACGTTTAAATGCTAATGGAGAAAACCATTTGTTAAAACCATTTGTTAAATGCTAATGGAGAAAACCATTTGTTTTTCTCTCTACAACCATTTGTTGTAGAGAGAAAAACATTTGTTAATATAAGAGAGAGTCAGAGATACAGAAACAGAAAATCGGAGAGAGGGAGGAGAGACAGAGGAAGAGGGATCCGGAACATCCTTCAGTTAAGAACAGAGGCATTCAGTGAAGAAATGCAGAGGTTGGTTTGAGCTACACGTATGGACAGTTTATCCATAATAATGGAAGGTAGCATTTAAAGGCACAGATGCAAATAGATGGTTAGATTTTGTGATGGGATTCTGTGGAAGTTCTCTCTGATTACTTCTATATTCTCAGTGAAAGAGGAAGCAAGGCCATCAGTTGAGTGTGATGATGGAAGAAGAGCTGTTGGAAATTTCAGGTGAGACAGTAAAGTGTGAACAGTAATCTAGAAAAATGTCAGACAGACAGACTAGAAAATTATAGTAGGTTTGCCACCCAGCACTGTGGTCTCACTTGAAGTAGTGATATTGAGCTTAAAGTGTGTTGTCTTCTTCTCGAGCTACGTTTAGCTTCAAGATGCAGATACGGAACAGGCAGAGATGGATTTAACCAGGTGTTGATTGTGCCCGAAAAGTATGATGGGCAAAAAGAAGCGAAGGAGCTGAGGTTGCATGCAAGGGAGTGATAATGATTGACCTTGAAATGTAATCTCAATAAAGAGGAATGTGAGGTATAATGGCCAAGAATATTGAAACACTCTTGATTTCAATGGACTGTAGGTCCTGGGTGTGGCCGGAGCATTTGGGATATTGGTGCCAGAGCTTAGAGATGGTAGGCAGGTACTAGGCTGTCTGAAATGAGACCATGGAGGTAGAGAAAAGAGCAACTAGTTAAGAGGGCTCTCTTGACAGACCAAAGTTAATACAGTATTTTAAGAGTTGGGGAGTGATTGAAGGGTGATGCAGGCAAAGGAGGGAAATAGAATCTTATGGGAATTAGAGTCTGGGGAAGAGGGATGACTTGTGAGGATGGGGCCTTTTTGGGGTGACTTCTGTGAACAGGGATAGAAAACATGACTGAGATTTGTCCCGATGGTACCAAGGAAAAAAAATGACACAACAATTTTGTTAACAAATACTAGCAAGGAGGGGCATTAGTTAGGATAACTTTTTTTTCCTTTTTAAAAATTTTATTTTATTTCATTTGAACTTTTTATTTTATATTGGAATATAGTTGATTAGCAATATTGTGTTAGTTTCAGGTGTACAGCCACAGTGATTCAGTTATACATATGCATGTATCTATTCTTTTTCGAATTCTCTTCCCATTTAGGTTGTTACATAATGTTGAGCAGAGTTCCCTGTGCTATGCAGTAGGTCCTTGTTGGTTATCCATTTTAAATATAGCAGTGTGTACATGTCAATCTCAAACTCCCTAACTATCCCTCCCCCCAACCCTTCCCTCCTGGTAACCACAGTTCTCTAATCTCCAACTCCAGTTTGCAGTTATTTCTTTTACCCCTCCCCACTTCAGAAGAGTGGTTCTCATCTCCATCTTAAAAGCCCAACAGCATTTCAGAAGGAGAACATACACAACTACGGAGTCTGCATCTTGTGAAGACCATTCAAAGGAACGGGGAGTAAAAAGGAAAGTGGATCTTGCTCTCAAAATGTTTTCAAACTCAAGGGAAGGGAAGAAGTGGCAAATACAGATAAGCAACATAAACAAATAAAAGTACACAGACATCTGATGAAACACTTTGACATCCTCCTGGAATGTTATCCACTTTTGGCAGTACTCCACTTTGTTCAGCTTACTACTGAGAACCACTACACAACCCACAGTTTATTTATCAGAAGTATGCAGTGCTTTTCCTATAAAGAACACTGACTGATTTACATTTTGACACAACCCTTTTCTTATATTTCAGTTTGATATCGTGTTGTCAGCAGAGCAATTCGACTTCTTGCAAAGATAAAGTCGAATTTCATCCCCACAAAATGAGAAGAAATTTGCTTTCCTTCCTCTATTCTCTCCTTTCATCATTAAGTAGCAAATTAGACTAGTGACCAAATATATTTTGTTCCTTTCTTCACTTACAGAAAAAGTAAGACGTGGCATACTTTCCATGCTGCTAGGATTGATGTTCACGGGATGGATGAAGGACTCGTATATCTACTTTTCTTGCTGTCTATCCAAGATCAAGCTTTTTCTCATGTGGGTACAACCTCACTTACAGGAATATCTGCACCCTAATGGCTTGAAAGTCGCAAAGGTCTACCCAGTTGCAAGGAGCTAATGTCAATACGTAAGCTAGTCACATACACTTTGCTGTCAACTGCAAGTTTTTGAATTATCTTTGTAATATGAATTTGTTACCTGCTTTCGAGTACAATTTCCCTAGTGAAAACAGCATTAGCCCACTGTTCACCTTAAGCATGACAAATCATCTTCATCCTCAGTGCAATTTTTTGTTCAAAGGTATTGTATATACAAAGCTCCCAGATCTTATTTTTAGTCTTAGTGTCTTAATGGGTCTGAAAGTCTGTCTTCCATTATTTATACTACAGGTACTTTTTTTTTTTTTGCTAGTTTTAAATTTTTCAAAGCACATATACAACTGAAGGATTCAGCTTTTCAAAGTAACACAGCCAGTGATCAGTACTACTGGGTCCAAAACCCAATTCTCTCCACTCTATTTCCACTCTACTATTCCAACTTACTATGATGGTGATACGGGGATTGTTTTCATTTTGGTAAACACTGGCAGTGATTCACAATGTCTGTCACAAACATTTGGATAGATTGCACTGACAATATCCGGTAACTATAATTTAAGGGCAGAAGGCTAACTGGAAGATGGAGAGACAGAGGTATTGACAGATACAGCGAATCTATTTGCACCAGCACGAATTTTCTATGATTTTTCTGAAACACCCGAAACAGTATTTGGGGTCAATGACATTATTCTTAATTTATTAGCCTTTACTTCTTGCTTCATGTACTCTAAAGAGTGAAGATAAACCACTATCTACTTGAAGAAAGACAAAATTTATATCTTTATAATTGGCCCACTGCTCACAAACAGTAGGGTTAAAATTATAATGCTTTGATATTTAAAAACAAAACACTGTTGTCTAAGATTATGTAATCACATCAAATACTCTATTGAAGTTTTATCTTTGAATGCAAAATCGTGTCACGAGCAATCATGCTAAATGCCTGTTTTAATTTATTTGATTTATAAATTTAATTTTCATTTATCAAGTTCTATTCAATGAAGACGTAAAAAATATGATCAATATTGTTCTTAGCTAGCCACCAAAGTACAGGGAAAACTAGTTATAAAACACGAACTGCAAAGCAATTCAATAATAAAATAACTATTAATCAATTAGAAGCATCTAGGATGTGCTGGTAGTGCCATACTTACTTTCTGGAAGAAGGTTCCAGAGATTCTGTAATACTTACTTCAGTGTTTATTAGTTATTAGAAGTAGAAAGATCATCTTAACTGCAGCCATTCTTGCTAGTAGTTGTTAGTGGAAAAAAAATAGTGTTCTAGACAGGTAAAATATAGAATTAGCACCATGTATATTATCTAGGTGAAGATGCCTTACAGTGGGGGTTTTTCCCAAGCTGTCTGATCTACATAATTATATTTTGTTCAGACAGATCACTCTTGCTGAAAATAACAAACAGACCTCAGATTATAAAGGTGTTGATATAGTTATTCCCCAGTGAGGAGGAAATGTTTTCAGACAAATATGCCAAAACAATATATATGTATGTATATCTCCAAAATGGCAAGTAGGAACAGTTCTGGATTAATAGTAGGAAGATCCAAAGTTTAATTTTTACTTTAGCATTCCTACCTATATGACTTTGGAAAAATTACCCAACATTGCTAAGTCAGTTTCCTAAATGAAAAACAAAAAAAAAACCCTGCAAAAATAGCTGTTGTTTTTCTCATTAGATATTATGAGGAATAATAAAGTAGGCACACAAACAATTTGCAAATTTATAAAACCCTACAGAAATGTCAGATATTATTTTATAGCGTGTTACCAAAAGAAAAGCTGTATTATTTCAGTGGTAATGTGCAAACTTCCAGATGGTACTGTCTTAGTAGAAAAAAACTAGATCAAGGGTGAAAATACATTAGTTATAAGGGTAAGCTAACCAACCCCAAACTGAAAGAAAATTAACGTTTTTCTTCTTTTAATTTGTGGGGGAAAATTCTGTTTTGTAAATTCTTCAGTTGAAGAAGAACAATGATAAGCCTTGGAGAATCTCTTAATCTCGCTTATTCTCAAGAGGCATCAGAGGAGATGTACATGTATGTGCATAGAGCATATATACAAGTATATTTCATTTCCTTCCTAATGTTGGAGGAATTTGGACTCTGGGGAAAAAAGCAAACTATACTAATGGTAGCACAAGGAAATTCAAAGCAGCATATGGTTAAACTTCGGCTTTAAATCACAAGTGCACATTTAAAATCCAGTGTGAGGGGACTGTGGATGTTGTGCACAGTAAGAATCTTACTAGAGAAAAAAAATTAAATTGAACTCATCTGGTTGCCTATGGGGTTGTTTTTATTTAGTTTGGAAAATTTCATTCCTGCTATAAATCTTAACCATAAATGCTAAAGAATAACACCTATGGTGTAAGAAAAAAGAACGAAATTAAGCTTTTAATCAAGAAATTAGGAGCTCCCTGGGAAACAGCTGGGGAAGGAGGAGGCATCATATTTCATTCTTTTGCAAAGTAGGAAAGCCTGAAAAAAATACTGGACCTTTATAGGAGGATACTGGCATTAAGAGAATCTGATGATTATGGAGAAAAATCACTCTCTTCCAGCAACAGAGATAGATTTCTTAGTACAGCATATTCATTAAAAGAATTATTATTATTATTATTTTGCGGTACGCGGGCCTCTCACTGCTGTGGCCTCTCCCGTTGCAGAGCACAGGCTCCGGACGCGCAGGCTCAGCGGCCATGGCTCACGGGCCCAGCCACTCCGCGGCATGTGGGCTCTTCCCGGGCCAGGGCACGAACCCGTGTCCCCTGCATCGGCAGGCGGACTGTCAACCACTGCGCCACCAGGGAAGCCCTGACATACTCTAATTTACTCTAAATTCCTTAAAAGGGTATAACATACCCTAATCTACCTAACAAGTCTTCTCAGTGGGTATTAGGTTGCTTCTACTTTCTTTGCTGTTAGAAACAATGCTGCAGTACCCAGAGATGGCATTTGATATAGATTTTCAAGGATGAATTCCTGGGGCCAGGGAGAAGCACAGGGCAGGACGTATGGGCAGGAGAAGAACTTCAGGGGAATGAAAGGGTAAAGTGCGTGGAATTTCACAGCACGTTGCGTTCGTGGATGGTGGTGGCACTGGGAGATCGGGAGGTAGTAAAATGAAGTGCCTTGTAGCGCCGGGGTTGCCGGCATTGGGTAGGGGCGCGCTTGCTAAGGTGAGCTCATCTTTTACAGCTTTGGCTTCTGATAAAACTTCTGTTAGAAAAAGGATTTTGTTTCTGCCCAAAAAGTGTGGGAAAAGATTATTATCAGCAATGAGAAGTCAAAGAGTATTTATATTTGTAATTGGAAAGAAATGTGTTTTAGATGCAGTTCTCGTGGCTAAATTAGAGGATCGGTTTGAGGAACCTGAGATTTGAGGCAGAGAGAGCAGTTAGAGACCTCTTGAAAATGTCATGCCAGGAATTGCAGAACCCTAAGCTAAGGCAGTGAAAAGAGAGATGAAGAAGAGACATGACAGCGAGCCATTTTGGTTGTTATCTGATAGGATTTGGTGATCTCCTGGGGGAGGGGGTGGAAAAAGAAAAGAAAGGTGAAGCTAACTTGAAAATTATTAGCTTGGCCACTTGAGTGAGGGTAAATGTGATAACTGATGTGAAGAATCCATGAGGAAGAGATGTGCTGGGACGGAAGGATGGAATCAGTTGTCCAAAATATGTCCATTTTTCCCATCTCTACCTAGGACTAAGCCATCACCGTCTACAGAGTAGACTCCTCCAATGGCGGATTAACTGTCTCTCTGCTTCCAGCTGGTCTCTATAATTCATTCTCCATGCAGCAACGCCAGACCTCTTTGTAACATATAAATAAAATTATTTTCCTCACGCTTAAATTACCCAAGAGATTTCCCTCTGTACTTAAAACCAAAGTCATTCCTGCCTACCCCTACTTATCTCTCCAACCTCGGCTCCTGTCCCTGCCCGCCTCCCCATATGCTCCTTGCCCACATGGGTTTTCCTTCTGCTCCAAGCTTCCTCCCATCTTGTCTTCAGGCCTTTACACAAGCTGTTCCTCTCCAGTTTTTTGCATGACTAGCTCCTTGGTATTTCAGTCCCAGATTATATCTCACTTTTTAGATATGCTAAACAGTGATTATCCAAACTACAGTATGTGGCCCGCCAATTACTCTTATTTTTTTTATGGCTTATGCTTTATTTCCCCATAACATGCATCATTCAATAATATTTCATGTTTTTATGTCCTTTCCATGACCAGAATAAAAATCCTTTTTGTAAATAAAAGGGACTGTATTTCCCTTGTTACTGTTCATTCCTAAGGCCTAGGGCAGTGCTGACTGTGAATAGATATTCAACACGTATTTGGTAAATGAAAGAATAAATGGTGTGCCTGAAGTGCCCCGTGGCACAGCTATGTGCATATAGCTCGAAAGTAGTTTTGAGCCCAGAGGAAAGAGAAAGCCTAGAGAAACAGAGGGATTAGGAACAGTTGTACAATGATTGATTTATATCTTGTAGGCTAAGCTACTACTTGTGTTTGCATGTATGAGAGAGAGAGAGATTGAGAGAGAGAGAGAGAGAGAGAGAGAGAGAGAGAGAGAGAGAGAGTGCGTGTTTGAAAAGAACGACATCCCCATAATAAATACTTTTAAGTAACTTCATTATATCCTTTCCAGGACACAGAAACAAACTAAAACTCATCTCTCCTTGATTCCTCTTTCAATGGCTAGTAGCTTGAATTGGAACCCTGGCTGCACCACTAGTTAGGGGTATGACTTCAGGCAGATCACCCACCTTCATCTCTTTATTTGATAGCTATTTACGAAGCGTTTGCCGTGGAAAGATACTGTGGGACTCTGCTCTCAACGGAACCTATACTCTTGCGAGGGGAATGAAAAATCAAATCATCACACAACTAAAGGAAGATCAACTACGATACAGACTATAAAAATGAGGCAAATTGTAGGGAGCAAACGCAGTTCAGAGGAGGTTTCCCTAGATGATGATTGCCAAGTTGAGATCAGATGAATTAGTAGAAATTCACAGATGAGGGAGGTACGGGTAGAAGTTCAAATTCCTGAGTTGGGATGAAGCACGGCATGTGTAAGAACCTGATAGAAAACGAGTCTGATGAGCGCTCAGAGAGCAAAGGAGAGAGAAATGTGAGATGTGACTAAAAAGATCACTCAAGACCGTATCATGAGGGGCTAAAGGCCACCTTAAGGGCTTAGTGAATGAAGGGCTCCCACATGCTGCCTTTCCCTGGTAGCTTCTCCCACTGATAACACCATGCATACGTTGGTGTAGGTATAGAAAACTTCCTGAATGTGGCAGAAAACTTACTATTCCAAACAGTGTCTCTAAAAACCATAGACTCTTCCACATATATAGAAGGCATATTTGAATAATGTGTAAAGTATCTGTAAAGTGAATTGAATAAAAGCAACTCGGTTTGTGTTGGTTAAAAGGGATGCATCTGTGACATTTGTCAGATTTTTCTCTCAATCACATACATGCTCATGATGTCAAATTTTTATAATAGTAAGAAATCATCAGTCATGACTTCAGATCTAGAGCAGTCTTCCTCATCTGAGTGTAAATTTCCATTTCTAATATTTAAGAAGAAAGAGCTTGTTAAGCAAATTAATATTGTGGAGAGGGTTTCCTAGAGGCATATTTAACCTCCGTGCAAGGCCAACTACTTGACAATACATGGCTTACATGCAAATGAGAAGCTACAAAATGTAAATTAGTTTGTTCATTACAATGGTCTAATAAGGCTTAGAAACGCACTATCATTAGTTAAGTCACTGTGATAAAGTTATAAAGCTGCATTTTCTATTAAAATTCATTCATTCTCTATTTCTTTCACTCATTCACTCACTCACTCACTAAACCTGCTCCTTGGGGAGTCTTCCCCATCTCAGGATATAGCAACTCCATCCTTATGAAAGTTGCTCAAGCCAAAAACCATGGAATCTTCTCGACTTTTCTCTCTCACACCGTACATCAAATCCATCAGCCAATACTGTAGGCTCTGCTTAAACATATGTACACGCAGACGCAGACACTCATATACACACCCACGATCATCCCACCTCTTCAAGAAATTTTTCTTAGTCACCTTTGTAAACTTCACTTTTAATTGGCACTAATATGTCAAGTTTGGGAATCACAAAACCTCCTGATATCTCTCCATGGACTCTAGGTTTAAAACACTTATTCTACTTGTTCTCTCTGGGTTTTTAAAATAACTTCAACACCTGTATCTCTAGCCCTGATCTCTCTCCCCTAATTTTCAGGCTTGCATTCAGATGCCTGATAGGCATCAAGGACATCCAGCAGTCCACGTCAATGCATTGTCTTGCCTATTAGAATGCTCATCTTTCAGGATCCCCTATTTAAATAACAAGTGGCAGAATCCACTTGATCACCCAAGCTACAGACTCCTCCCTCCTCCTTACTTCCTTGTCCCTTTTAAGGAATCATCAAATGCTGCCCATTTGATTGCCTAAATATTTCTCAAATATGCCTCTTCTCCCTCTCCTACTTACCACTGCCCTAGTTTAAGGGAGCTTATTAGTGTTCTCTTTGTTTCTTAGACCTCAATTTATCTCCTTTGTTCAGGCAAGAAGGGCAGGAGAGGAGGTTCCTCTGTAGAGATGTAGCAGGTACAAACTTAGTATAAACTCACCTACTGCAATCCCTCGCTACCTTCTAGACTCTCACAAAAACAAACCCAACAAGCTGACAACTTATTTAATACACAGAAAAAAGTCTGAAGCAAGAGTTATAAAAAATATTTTGGTGCCTCTTCTTCCCTGCTTTATATGATACCTTTGGGAATTCATTGGAGTTCCTGTCTCATTCACTGAACTTGGCAGTTGTAACTCGCAGACACAAAGAAAAAGGAGAAGTCTGCAGATGTCTGTGTTTTTCCTTTTCTTTCCTTCTTTTTTTGGTGAAGTTCAGCCAGGGCAGAAAATATAAAAATATGTAAAATATCACTTACAGACTTGATCACAAGAAATTTAGCTTTGTATCTTACCTTTGCAAGGATTTTCCTCTCTAACGTTGTTACTCATTATCTTGTTGGGCTATTCCACATGCTAAAGTAATACAGACTCTGATAGAGGCATGTGTACACACACACACACACACATACACACACACACAGAGTGACACCCTGAATGGGCAACAGAGTTCCTTGCATGCCTCCCAAGAGATAGTATGGGGATCTCTGAAGCATAACAGTACTTCAATACCACACATTTCGTATCTTAAAAATGTTCCACATTCCCACCATTAAATTTCAAACCCATGTGCAAATAGCTGGAGGAAGAACAAGGTATGCTTTTATTTAACTTTGCCACTTGTCTATTTCTCAAGACAAGGGACATCCAAGCTTTGCTTGTCTCTTTATAGTTGTAGTAAATACAACTTGATACGGCTTGATAGAGGGATGCCTGATAGGGGACCTATGATAAAGGTTCATTTTTAATCATGGGGATAGCAAGAACAGGGATGCTATTTTTAATTAACTGAACTATGCAAGACAACCTATTATAAATAGAGACGTGTATTTAGAAAGGTAAGAGTACATGATGAAGACAATATAAATAATATGATGAAGACTGCTGATTGCTCCCCCAGTACAATCTAGTTTTCTCTTCTTTCTGGGTACAGGGCTACCCGCTAGAAACAATATTCCCCACTTTGTCTTGTGGCCAAGCTTGGTCATGTGATTAAATTGTCACCAATGAAATGCAAGCAGAATGGATGTCTGTAACTTGTGTAAAAGGAAATCCTTACCCTGAAGTTCCTTTCTTTTGTTCTCCAACACATGAGGACAGAGCCGTGCCTATAATCAGTTGCGACCATGTAGAAGAGGCTAATGTTCTCTGGGATGGCAGGACAGAATGGAAGGAGAAGTCCCTTAGACTCTCTTGGAGGCTGGGAGGAGTTGGGCCTGGCTCTGTCTAGGCGAGAATACTGCAAAAGTATACCCTTTGGGAGAAAGCAAGATCATCTCTAAAACACAGTGGCAACCATGAAGGCAGCAGGCCAGTTAGGGATGCCCCATGAGCAGAAGCATGGCTCTCAAAGGCACGCAAATGTACTTTTCCAAAGGAGGTTCATAATGTCCATTTCTTCCTTTCCATCCAAACCAACATATACATGTTGGTACTTATTCTCTCACACATATTCTTTCATCCCCCTTCCTCTATGTGTGTGTAAACTCACATGCCATAGTGGAGAAGACAGACATCTTGGTAACAAGAAAACCTAGTAGAAAAGTGGGCAAAAGATGTATTATAGGCAAGTCTCACGGAAGATTGTTAACAAATAATTAATATATAAAACATTTGAAAAGCTGTGTTACCACAAGAGTAGGCAGGAAGATGCAACTTGAAACAACAAAATAGCAATTTTTAGTCTTCAGGTTGTTAATAATTATAAAAGATGGCTATTACTCCAATCTGGCCACTGGGCTGGTAGGAATGTGAATTGCTGTAACTTTTTTGGAAAATAATCTGGCAGTATAGCAACTATTAACATTTAAAATGTTCATCTTCTTTGACTCAGCAACCATACTCTTAGGAATTTATCTTAGAGAAGTAAAAACAAAATGTTTAAGGAGCTATGTAAAAGGAGCATTGCAGCACTGCTTATAACAGCATTTAGAGAAAGGGAGAAAAAAGGAGCAAATGAAACGTTCATTAATAGGGTAAAATTTGACAAACTGATGGTAATACCTTAGAGAAGTTTTACTCTTCTTGAAAATGACCTTCAGTTATACTCTAGCATCTTAAAATGTTTAAAGCCACATACTAGTGTCACCTGTGCAAAGGGGAGTTTAAAAAGGGAATTTGGGGCAAAGTATGCTGGGAGAAAAGCAGTGAAGGGAGGGCAAAGATGATGTGCTGAGCTTTAGAACAAAGCGGGTTTGGACAGAGAAGGGCTTACTGTGGTGACTAGGAAACCACCCAGACACTTCTATAGAACATGTAGCCATTCTTTGGGGAAAACCTGAAAATTACATGAATGGTTAAGTTCAGCATTGAAATCTGTATATTAAGGAAATGTGACTTTATTTGGCAGTCACATGTTGAGGTTTGGGGGTATCTGGGTTATACTTGATATGACTGAATGTATTAGTTGATCTACCAATGTTTCAATGGAGTAGAGCACAAGAGGAACTCTTGGAGTTCTGGGAGAACTCTTGGAGTGCTGGGTGTAAGAGGAACCTAACAAGTGTGAACCTCATTCAGGTGAGTAATAGGAACAGATTTACATTTCAGAAATATCACTCGGCAGCAACGCAGGAAATGGATCTAAGAAGGAAGCGGATAACTCATGCAATGGTAGGATCATCCTTGAGGGCCTGTACAAGGGCAATGTGGGAAGAGATGGAAAGCGGGGAAGACAGGTTTGAGAAATGAGAGATGGAATGCCTAGCAAAAGGGCAGACTTGCTGCTCTCTATGCCTCTTGCTCAGTGCTGGGGCAGATGATGGCCCCATTCCTATACTCTGGGAATTCAGGGATAAAAGCTGATCTCAGAAAACTATCTTATCCAAAGAAGTTAACTTTTTGCAGACACTTGTGATGTGTCAGCTGCATGACTCTTAATGCATAACAATGGAAATAGAACCTTCAATATTAAATTAGTGCAAATGAGTTTTCTCTCTAAAGGGCATGGAAGTGACACTCGTAGCAGGATATGATGTTAAAACAAAGTACTTTAGTGATTATATTTCATTTGATTTCTCCAACTGTAATTCGTTTCTTTCTTTTCTCCTTCACTCAACACATGGATTTAAGAAATTTTTTTCAAGACACAGCCTAAATCCAGGAAAATATATCTGCATCTAACCTTTCTCTTCTAATGCTTCTGAAAATTAGATATTTTAATGCCGCACTTAAAACATCTAAACCATGGTAACAATCTTACAGTATATTATGACTATACCTAGTCTTTACAACTTATTAGGGATTTGATGTGAAAAGGCATAAAAAATGCTAAACATGGGGACAGGAAGATGCTTTTTTCTCTCCATGTCCTCTATCACAACTCAAATTTGAGCCCATGAGCCCATGTTGACTGTAAACCTAGGGTATATGCATTGAATTCTGCAAAATATAGGAAGCAGAAAGCACATGCACAGAAGCACAAAAAAGAACATAAAAATCTGCCTTTTGGTTTTTACACGATCAAGCCAATCCCTTGCTCTGCCTTTATCAAGTCAAGATGCATCACTGAAAATCCCCCAAGTCAGCACTGCCTACAGAAAGGTCATGACTTAGGAGAGGTCAGCATTTGGAGTTGAAAGGAGCTTCTTTTGCTCACTACCATGCCATATTTCAAACTGAGATTCTCACGATAAGCCTGTAAAGATTTTAAGAATTTAAAATTTACGGATTTTACGGCTTATGTTTTTGTTCTTACACTTCTGACACAGGCATCATGCTGGCTACAGATCAGGCTACAGTTATTTGTCTGATTCAGTTTCAGAGTGCTTACTGGGCCCAAGTGATTACTTAGTTTGGCTACGAGCACCTAAAAAATACAAAAATGTGTCTGCTGTGTTGTGAATTCGTTATCTTCTGAAACACCACAGCTAATAATAGCAACAGTACCATAAAGTTAATAAAAACAATAATAATAAGTGACATTCATTGAATGCTTATGATGTACCCTTCAATTTTTTAAAATTAATTCTCACACCAACTCGAGGTGAAAAATAAAATGAGGAATTCGAGTCAATCTGTATAAGGCAATGCAACATGTAAGTGGCTGAACCAGAATAAGAACAAAGGTTTCAGTTTTATAATATAGTGAAAGCGCAGATGAGCAGATGTTCCAGAAGAGCCCAAGTTAGGAAGTATACAGAAGGAAGCAATTCAAAGGCTCATTATTATCATTTTAATTTTTTTTTTATCATTTTAATTTTAAAAACAGATGATAATGCTGATGACAGCTAACCTTTGCTGTACACTTATGATGTTTCAGGCACTATTTTAGATGCTTAAAATCTATTAACTCCTTGGATTCTCAAAATGATTTTGTGATTTAAGTGCTACTAACACCCCATTTGACAGAAGAGGAAATTGAAAGACAGAGGTTAAGTAACATACCCGAGGTCACAGAGTAAATGGTTTAGCTGGAACTGACTGATGGAAGTAAAGCCACTCGAGAAAAGAATGCTAGCTTTTAAACTGGGGTCCGCAGTCTCATGGCACATTAGAATCAACTGGGTAGCTTTAAAAACTAGGATGATGGGGTTCTGCCTTTGACCAATTAAAATCGGAGTGTCTGGTGAGACGCAGGGCTCAGGATGTTGTAAAAGCTCCCTAGGTGATTCTCATGCAGCTAGGGCTGAGAACCACTGTACAACATAAAGTCAAGACTACTATTTCTATTCTCAGAAAATAACATTCGGGCTCAAGGTCAATGGCAGGAGGTAGATTAAAAACTCAGTAATAAATAATAGAACTATTGCCTTTGCTGTGTTAGAAAATTATTAACATTGATCATAAGCAAAAACATTACAGATAACTTAAAACAGAGTCCCAGAGTGAATACAGAATCTTGGGTTTATTTAACGGATGTCAAAGCTGACTTTCTTATCAGGTTTAATTGGATAGTAAATTCACTCTATCGTTTCCAGAAACAGTCCAGGAATACCATGTTAGGAGAGGCCTTGCAGGCTCTTTTTTCAATTGGGCTCAAATAGATGGTTAATTTCTAAAGTGTTAATTTCATTCTGGGGGTTCCATTTTTCATGGCACTTATTTCTGATACACACAGAGGGCAATATTTTCAAGGTATGAGAAATATTCCTCTCAACCCAAGTGAATACATACCACTATCTTACTACTGTTTCGTGAATGGGATTTCAAACAACAAATGAAGTCCCAAAGAGAAATCTGGGATGCAAAATTTTTTGTAGCATGATGGAAACTGTCTATGGACAGCCATTAAAAAAGTAAATAAAACAAACTATGCCCTCTCTCCAGGGCAAAGAGAAAGGCTATGAGAAAAAGGTAAGGTAGAAAAAGGATAATGCTTGGTAAACCTTACCTGTTGAGGGAAGTGAGGACAAATACTGGCCCCACCAACACCTTTTCTCAAAGGCATCGTTAAAAAAATATATAAGTGTATTCTTTGGTTTTCCACTCTTATTTTACTTTTCCTCAACTGATGGAACTCACAGAAGAATTAATAGCAAATGTAAACTGTGGAGGGGGCTCAAACTGAGTGCTCTTTTCCAATGATGAAGTGTTGATTCAACAACCCCATTAAAAACAGAACATCACCACCAAATCCCGACATAGGACGTGTGGTCAACACGCCTGGCCCTTGCTTCCTGATCCAAGAGACTCACTACCAGGCTAGACACAGTGATGGCAGGAAGAGTCTGGGGAAGAAAAAAATACTCTCCCTGGAAAGCACACATACTAGTTTAGCCAATTTGTTATTTTTGTCTTTAAAATTACTTCTTAACCACAGTCAGGTTTCTTGAAATGCAGGCAATTTTTCTTTCGGAGAAAAATTGGCCTTTCGCTCATTCTTATGGTTGACACAAACCACTGATCCCCAGGGCTGCGGCCTGTCGTATTAGGTTTTGGCACTGTTGCCCCCTCTCTGCATAGGTGCCTCACCATTTTGTTTTGTTTGCTTGTCATTTCCCCTTTCACTGGTATTCTCCTCCTATTGTGGCTCCCAATATCAAAACAGGTCATCCACAGACAACAGCACAGGGAAATAAACCACAAAATCTAGTCTTTTTTTTTTTCCTTCATCAAATTGACTAACGGGGAGGAAAACTTTTTGGCTTATTATTCTTATTCTAAGTTTTCTCACATACCCTTCTTATTTTTAGCATCGAAATATTTGTCATTGTTTTTTTTTAAAAGGAAATCTTATATAAGGTAAATTACCTGTGGAGAGGGAGATATGCCCTTTAAGGGGCTACTTTTTGGAAAATCACTGGCCAGTTTTCAACAAGGTCTGAATGGATTTATACAATCAGCTTCTACCTTATGGTTTACTGTGTGTTTTGCAGGGGGAAGTGAGGCCTGTAAAAAGGAGGCAGGCGTACCATTAGGTCAAACAGAGACGTTTAAGGGTTATACTTCATTGGGATCATAGCGCTACAGAAGCTGCTCCAAAGGTTTACAGCTATTCATTCTGTGAGCTCTGCTGTCACTTCTGCCACAGGCTGAGTTTCAGAATCTGAACATATAAACACTTATCAAGAGTGATTCTGCATTTCCTGAGAGGATGAAGTCATCTAAAATTCGACAGAGTTCCAGTTCATTGTGATCACTGTCTCCTGAGACGCAGGTAGAGAGAACCAAAAGACCCAGGGTGGGTGCAAGCTGCGGGCAGACAGAGGAGATTTCAAGGTTCTCCATTCAGCGAGAGTTTAAAAAAAAAAAAAAAATCAACATTATTCTTAAACATCTCTCTTAAAAAATCACTTGGATGGCTCTTGAGGTAAACTACAGTCCAGCCTCTCAGTGTGTTCCTGGCAGCCAGTCTCACTGCTTTTGGTTTTATTTCCAGCGCTGTAAAAGATCAACGTGTTTTGTGCTGAGCAGACCATGTTGTGGTTGGCTTGCATTTAGAGGCTGAATTTCACTGGGGGAGGGGGACACGTTGAACACAACATGTTTCAAACACGAGAACCATACTCAGTGCTGCAAGATATCCATGCTAGGAAAGGACAGGAAGCCAACACAGACTGAGAGGACAGAAGCTTCCTGTGAATCCCTTCACAACATTGACCGAGCACCTACTGTCTTCCAGGTACCACCACATGTGCTGGGGAAAGCGGAGGTACAGAAAATAAAGTCCTTGCCACCAGAGAGCTCATGGTCTGGAGAGCGGACACAGATAATGCACGTAGGTAAGAAAATACATAGGCTGTAGATGGTGATAAAAACCAAGGAGAAAACGTACAGCAGGACAGGATAAAAGAGGTAGGGTATATTACTGGTACAGAGGTGTTTCCTATGAAGCAGGATGGGAAATCTTACTGATACAAGTTGCTATTTGAGCAGATATTTAAGAAAGTGCCAGAGCTAGCCATGCTGCTATCCGGAGGAAAAGCACGGCAGCTGGAGGAAAAAGTACGATTATAAAGCCCGGAGGAAGGAGCATGCTCGAGTCTGTTGACAGGCAACACCAATTTGTTCATTGTTTAGGTAACCTGGCAAGTGGAACTGACTTATTTAAAAATTATTCTCTTTGTGTAAAGAATATATAGACAAATTCCTGCAATGTAAATAATTTAACAGTAGCTCTGGACCAAGTAGAATTCTAAGTGCTCTGTATGTACTGTTGCATTTCCATAACAAACCCTCTGAGGTAGTTATTATTACCTCCGTTTACAGAGTGAGCAAATGAGGCTTAGGGATGTAAGCAACACACCCAAGATCTCAGAGCCAGAGGCAGGTGAAGCCCTGTTTAGTACACCCAAGCCATGTAATTCCAGAGCCTACACTGCTAAGCTATGTTGCCCACCAGGGCTTGTGAAAATGGCATGATTCCACTGGAAATTCACTGCAGAGACTGCTCTTCCCAAACCAGGGAAGTCACTGAAGCATGCTATTTATAGCAACATCTAGTAAACAGACAAACCCTATGTGCTACCCATGTCTCTGTACATTCAGGAAAGCAAAACCCAAAGTTTCTTTGTGAAATATCACGCTGGAAGTAGGTATATATATATATATATATATATATTTTTTTTTTTTTTCCCGGTACGTTGGCCTCTCACTGTTGTGGCCTCTCCCGTTGTGGAGCACAGGCTCCGGACGCGCAGGCTCAGCGGCCATGGCTCACGGGCCCAGCCGCTCCGTGGCATGTGGGATCCTCCCAGACCGGGGCATGAACCCGCGTCCCCTGCATCGGCAGGCGGACTCTCAACCACTGTGCCACCAGGGAAGCCCTAGAAGTAGGTATCTTTTTTTCACTGCTGCCATATGAGCGGAATACACTTTATCCCTAAACATTAAAAACATTTTGATGCCATTAAGGTACACAAAATATATATTCATGATTAAGTGCTACACTTTTTGAGATATAGCATATATAAGCCAGACCAGGTAGGGTGGGAATAGATATAGGTTCTGGAAAACATGTTAAAATAAAAACTTGATATATATTTGAAGGTGCTCCACTAAATAAAATCTACACTATATCAAGGATCATTTAGCACTATACACTGTAATTTTATGAAAACATTTAGTTCAAAATAGGCTTTCAAAACCTGTAGTCATGAATTGCCCTTTGACTATCAACTTTATTGATGGTGTGTATCATGTTTTGTCACCATTCCTGCCTTCACCAGGGATCTGGACTTGTTCTGAGGCTATTGCCAACACGCATCTGGCAGACCTTTGGTTATTCCCAGAGCCTAGCATGTTCTAGAACACTTTAAGTGCTATAGCACGCACATATTTGAGGAGATAATAAATTTCCATTAAAGCAGAGTTGAAAACTCAAACCAAGTTTTAAAAAGAATTGAGTCATATAATATCTTCATGCTGTAGTTCCTTTTACATAAACATCTTCACCATATCCAGCAGCTTCAGTTTAGACATGAGAAGTACTAGGATTGGATAAATTAAAGACTAAAAGATCAATCCCGAATTACTCAAAAAAAGCTTTTTGCTGTAATACTCTATTCATAACATGTCATTAAACAGATTAAAAACCTACAATCAGTTTAGCATATTTCTAAGTAGTTTTTTTTTTTCTTTTCTAGGGATTTTTTAAAGGAGAATGTTAATATTACTTTATTTATATGTGGGGGAATTTTTAGATTCCTGTGTATTTAAACATTATTGTACTGGAAATCACAATAACCTTAACTAATACGAACTTTTGTCAAATACATCTCTAGACCGTAGTACACATATAGTAGGAATAAAATAAAATCTGACATGATACCTGCACGTCATTCTACCATAACTCTCATTTAAAGAACACAAATTCAGTTAACAGCAAAACTTCACAAAGAAACTGTCAGGTAAGTAAGAGTCTACTGTCCAAAGTATCTGGCCTTCCAAATCCTAAACCAACATTTCACTAAATCATTTTGCTTGCTTCAGCTTATTAAAGGAAAGGAAATAAATTACCTTTATGAAAAAATGAGCAGATTTACTGTGGTTGCATGAGTCAGCCCAAGACAAAGTAATCAACACTTTTCAAGCAATACAACAACAGTAATTTGTTTGCTATGTTTCTTGAAGTCCCTGAATTTTCTCTGAAGATAACACAGTGAATTCATGAATTTTTAAGAACTGTTGTATAAGGTGTGGAAGATGCAAACTTTCAAGACTCAAAAACTATATAAACCACTCATGAAAAAAATTAAGAAACAATTAAATGCTAAGCCTGCATCAGCTACATCTCTGAGACAGTAGGAATCACAACTTCCTTGTTTCTCATTATATCCCTGGTATTCATTTTAGATACTGACATATAATAGGCACTCTGCTTGCCTGGATTTGTATTCTGACTCTACCACTACCTGTGAGATCCCAGACAAACTACCCTGCCTCTGTTTCTCCATCTGTAAAAATGGGGTAGAATTTAACTTTTAATGTTTAACTAGTGTAGATGTTGTTAGGCTGACGCTTCCTAATTTTTTAAAAAAGACGTTTTTCTGGTCTCAACATTATCATGTTTATTCTTCTACAAGTTACAGAGACAAAATTTTTTTGGTAATAATTCATAACAGATACAAGCAGAAATATGGACCTATAATAGTTGTTTAGCAACTTTTAACCCATTCAATATTATCACCTACATTTAGGTGAATGCTCTCTGTTTTACATCATTAAGTGTGTATAAAAAAGGTTCCTAACTTCCAAACACGGAGACACAGTTTATACAAATTCAAATGTAAATAATGGATTTAAAGCAATCATATGGTACTACAGTGCTTATGGTATAATCCATCATCTGTTCACCATAAAAGTTCCCTACAAGTAGGAAATGTTTAGGAGTTACTGTGTCAATCAGCATACTAGAAAAGAAAATGATAATGTTATATTACGCAATGAAAGGAAAAATAAGCATTTGTGCATGTATCCAGTAAAGATTTCCAAGGCTAATCAAAGTACATAATCTTCCTTCGGCAGCAAAATAATTCCATCTTCCAGATTAATGGAATCTATTGCTCTCAATGCTAGCCTAAGAAAACTATATCAAAAAGAAGATATTAAAGTGGAGAAGAGCAACTAAACATAAGTAAGAAATTATAAATTCTACATAGGAATCTTTCTCCATAAGAAAATTCGAAAATAAGCACAGATATCCACGTATTTGCGGTGTGTCATTTAAGTAGAGTGACCTACAGAAATGCATTTTAAAAATCCTTTGTTCTTTCAATATTTTCATATTGACGCTTTTTCAAATACAGTTTTTCACAATTTCTGGTATCATTTTAATAATGCATGTAGGGCTTCCCTGGTGGCACAGTGGTTGAGAGTCCGCCTGCTGATGCAGGGGACACGGGTTCGTGCCCCGGTCCAGGAAGATCCCATGTGCCGCAGAGCGGCTGGGCCCGTGAGCCATGCCCGCTGGGCCTGCGCGTCCAGAGCCTGTGCTCCGCAACAGGAGAGGCCACAACAGTGAGAGGCCCGTGTACCGCAAAAAAAAAAAAAAAGAAAAAAGAAAAAAAGAAAAATAATGCATGTAATCATGGATGAAGAAAAGTATCAGTGCATATTAAGGATTTATTTATTATAGTAGCTTTGATTTGCTGATAGATATGTACATTAGCATACTTGTGGTTACAAATACAAGCTCAGCTAGTTGAAACAGATGAAAGCTATGATTACAAAAATTTAACAAATAGTATGACTCTTTGGGGAAAGATAGTTGAACCTTGTTAAGAAAAAGGGAAAACTACCATTGGTTTCTGTAAACCAATAGTGGAAAATGCACTATATATTTAAGAAAAATAATTTGTCTTGTAGGAAAACTAAATTAATACATATTGAGGATTTTTATTCATTTGTTTTAGTAGCTTTTATTAGGATTTGTATATAAACAACCAGTAAAAATTACAGGTGGAATCAAGAAATAAACTGTAGTACAAATATAGATTCCATGGGGAAGATCCAGCTATCTTTTATAGGATTCAACAGTTAAGTAGAACAGTTAAGGATAGAGTAACTTAGATTGGAGAATACGGAAAAAAAGTGTTTGAAAGCAGTAGCAGTAAATGTTCTACATCTATCCATTCTTGAGCTTGTTGAGATCTATCATATGATACTATCAAAAACATAGTTGATTATTTCCACATGTAATTTAAGCAATTATTTTCTTTAGTATAAATTGTATATGTATATATACATATATGTAAATATATAAATATATATTTCGTAAATCATTCTAACAAATCTTTTCAAAATTGCTTCTCTCTTTAAAATTCAGTATTCCTAATCTGAAGAAGTTACTTTTAAAATGAAACCAATTCGGTGAATTGACCATTTCAAACTCTCGTCACAAAACCTTTAATGGCATGACATTTGCCCTCTTTAAGTTGCCATTTACTCTTCAAAAGGGCAGTGTCTCAGTAGGTCATAGAATGTGGTAAAGCTGCATTTCTGGGAGTTATTTCGCTACAGATCTCATTTAAGAAAGTGACAAAAACAACAACAAAACGGAGAGGAAAACCACACAGAAATAATGAGAGTAAGTAAAATATAAAGGTCCTATTCTTAAAAAATTGAGTTCTCTATCGTTTTATTTTTTGCCGTAATCACAATGCAGGTTCAGACAACTGATAAAACTCTGAATACCATACCACAGTGGCCATTTGTTGGCACTTGGTATCTAAGGAAGTAACAGTTGATCATAAGACAAAGACTGAGACATTTTGTAGCATACACAATTTTTTCCCTCTCTTAAAGATGTCATTCTTTTCAGCTCTCTTCTAGGGTTTGTTAGCAAAGATGTTACAGCAATATATTTAAGCAAATCCTTCTCAAGTTGATAAAGGGAAACTCCTGATTCTGAATTATCTAGTGACAAGAAGTTTAACATTATAACAACTCAGTCTGGGAAAATAACCTCATCCAGAATGACACAGACTCTCCTTGACCAAAGAAGACATTCCTCTGAGTCCTCTTTTTGACTAGGCCTCATCCTTGGGTCTTTTCTTACGCCTGCCTAGCCCAGCTGTATCAAGAATTCTGGTAAGTTAATTTAGCGAGAATCCCCCCACCCTCGCTATCTGATCATATTGGCTTGTCTTCCAGCAAGAATTATGTAAGTTGGTTTACCAAGAACCCTCCTACCCTTGAGGCCTCTTCTTAGTAATTTTCCATCCACTGACCACCCCCTGCTGTCTCTGCTGTATGCCAGGTTGAACCTGATCTGTCTCCCTTATTTCCATAGTCATGAAACTTATCACAATAGTCCTGAATAAAGTCTTCATGACTATTTTTAAAAGCATTGGGGACTTCCCTGGTGGTCCAGTGGTTAAGACTCTGTGCTTCCACTGCATGGGTCACAGGTTCGATCCTTGGGTGGGGAAGTTCTGCGTGCCACATGGTGTGGCCAAAAAAATAAATAAATAAATATTTTTTTTTACAAAAGCATTAGAATAATTTTTTTTCTCTTTAACAAAGACACAGGACTTTCAATAAGAAATTATTCTATCAATCTACTAATTTTTCAGGATCTGCCCAACTTTTACTTGTCTCTAGGGTAAAGTAAAATATAATTTTATCTGTAGATGTAAATGAGAGTTCAGGTAGATAACAAAGAGTTAAGAGTAGAAGAAAGGTAAGAAAATAGAAAAAAGAGGAGTGGAATGTTACAGGAAACTCAGAAGAGGGAGGGGATAAAGAATCATACACAAACACGGCTTTTTGTTAATGTTTCAGTTATATTTAGAAAAAACATGGCCCCATAAGACCAATCAAGGATGAGAAACATAAATGTCTGAAATAGAAATGGGGGAGAAATTTTATATACAATGGAATACTACTCAGCCATAAAAAAGAATGAAATAATGCCATTTGAAGCAATATGGATGGACCTAGAGATTATCCTACTAAGTGAAGTAAGTCAGAAAGAGAAAGACAAATATCATGCGATATCACTCATATGTGGAATCTAAAATATGACACAAATGAACTTATCTACAAAACAGAAACAGACTCCCAGACATAGAGAACAGACCTGTGGCTGCCAAAGGGGAGATGGGGTCGGGGGAGGGATGAATTGGGAGTTTGAGACTAGCAGATGCAAACTATTATATTTAGAATGGATAAACAACAAGGTCCTACTGTATAGCACAGGAAACTATACTCAACGTCCTGTGATAAACTATAATGGAAAAGAATATAAAAATAAAAGTCTATATGTGTAGAACTGAATCACTTTGCTGTACGGCAGAAATTAACACATTGTAAATCAACTATACTTCAATAAAAAAAAAATTAAAAAAAAAAAAAGAAATGAGAGAGGCCAGCTGTGGAAATAACCAAAGGGGATTATGAAGAATGTGGTGACTGGGGGTGAGGGAAGGTCATATCCTTCTCATGGTAGCATCTACTGGTCCACCCTAGTTGCTATTCCCAGGTAGGAACATGGGCCAGTGTGGTTAGATTAGCTGAGTTCAAAACAAAACAAAACAAAACAAAACAGGAATCTAGTTTCTCTGGAAGAAAAGGGACTAAAAGTAATTTTAGTGTGTGGTCCCACAGTTCAAACAATTATAGCTATAAATTGATGCAAAGGATACCCTCACAAAGAAATGTGAGTAAAAATAAACACGTTTGGAATCAGAGAACATAATTAAGTGGAATTCCCCAAAGTTTTTGATGTTCCTCAACCCTAAAGTACTCAGGTTGATTTTCTTTATAGCCAAGAGCCATGTAAGTTCCTGCACACGTCTCACACCCCCTCATCCTTTTCTGGTTGTGAATCTAAAACACACACACAACACATACATACATTTTCAAAAAATAGTGCTCAAACATGATTGCATGTGGATTGTGATGAATAACAATACCCCAAGGATGGAAAAACTGTAAATTCAGCTTAGTTGAGTCCAAATATCTAATCCCAGTCTAGGCAACAACTAGCCCACATCAACAGCTAGTAAACAAGTGGATTATACTAACCATCTTTGTCTTCTAAGCATGAAGAATTATACAGATGATAAACAAAAACAGTAATCACTTCAGAAATACATTTTTTCTGGTTTATCTCACATTTTCGAAATAGAAGTATAACACAAAGCAACAATGTAAGCAGAGAGAAATGAATGCACCAAAAACTCGACTTTGTAACTTGTTAGAAGAAAAGCAACATCTAAATAATTTGGAAAGAAGATCTACAGTAGAAAGGAGTTTGAAGACAGATATGAGTGTCTTCTCATATCTAAAATTGGGGCTAAAATCGATCCTGGCATAACTGAAGCTCTCAGGGAAGTGAGCATCTATTTTGCTGAAATCAGACATGAAGAATTAGATATTTGATTTCTACGGCTGTGTGCATAAATGTCCATAACATCGAAAGGATTAAGTCTATTTATGAACTGAAGTAGAATTAGGGTTTGTTGACTTAACTGGGTATGTGTGAATAACCAACAGTTTTTGTTTCAATGATATCTCTGGGCCCTTTTAATAAAACCAGATAAAATACAGAGGGAAACTAATGGCAATTTCTCTCTTGATGGAAACCTATTTATTCTGGGTTTGTCAACTTACTCTATTTTTGACTGTAAAATATATAGAGGTATTTGAAACTGAAATGACTAGTGAGAGTGGGAAATATATTTACAATATTAAAATGCATTTTATTCATAAAGTCAATTGGGTGATTCTGGGATCCATATATTATTAATGCCTGAAAGTCAAGAGACACATGGTATGTAATTTTCCCACATCACAGAAGCCTGTGGAAAGTTTTGGAAAAGGCCATATGTTTTTTCCTCCGTTTACAAGCAGAAATGTGGTTTAACTGCTTCCCAGACAAATTATTATTTACCCTATTTTTTTTTTTTCCCAGTGAGATGGCAATCTCAGCAATTTCCCCCATCAAAATCCCCTGTATGGTCAAATCTGAATCTGTCCTGTTTAACTGAATTTCATGGTCTCTTGTTCTAATTAGGGTTGAGGAATATCTTCCCCATCAGAAAATAACCATAACTCAGAATATTTTCTCTCTCTTCTATCAGAAGGTAATTCTTCCATCAGAAGTTAATTCTTACCCTTTCCCCCCAGATTCTAGTCTTAGTGGTTATTTCTACTGCACAGCCATCTCTCCCTACCCTATCTCACAACCATATTTACCATAAAAAAGGTAGTCCAAGTTGAAAGGAATATATTGTAGAATCTATGTACTAGCTCATAACACAGCTGCACTCTCTTACAGTAAGCTCATTTCTTTGAATCTCATATTTCTCATTTGCTCTCTGACATATAATCATTGCCAAAGAGCCCCAAATGCATAACATCAGCTTTGATTTTATAATAATACTCTGAAATAATTTATGTTCTAAGTGCCTAGGAAAGGTATAATGCATGGATGTAATTTTCTATTGGACAGTCCAATCCCAGGAACACATTCCCCTTGAATTCATATGTAATGAATGTGCACTGGAAAACATTTATGAAATATTATACATACTAGAAATATAAAGGGTGAATACAACAATCAGTGTAAAAGTCAGAGAATTGAATCAAAACTAGAAGCAATCGACCAGTGGTTTCAGAACTTTACTGAGAATTATCACAAGATGACAAAGGGCTTAAGGCCAGAATTTTTCCTGGCACTTACTGATCATATATAGATGGTACAGACCTATGGCAAATATTATCTACTGCCTGGCCTGGCATGTTCAGCTCTATCCACAGGCCTTTGGCTTCAAATTCTGTCCTTTTTGCCACAGGACCAACGGACAGCCAAATAAAGATGACATTAGTAAATTACTACCTACGCATGCTCTATTTCTAATTTTGTTTTTCCTCCTTATATCTTCATAGTCTACTTTTTCTTTTTCAGTCCCTGGGGAGGAAATAATCCTTTAAGATCTTCTATATTTCCTCTGCTTTCCCCTCTACTTGGACACATTTAAAATCTTGTATTTAAACACACACACATACCCATACCCTTTAACACCTTTTTTTTTTTTTTTTTTTTTGCGTTACACGGGCCTCTCACTGTTGTGGCCTCTCCCGCCGCGGAACACAGGCTCCAGACGCGCAGGCCCAGCGGCCATGGCCCACGAGCCCAGCCGCTCCGCGGCACGCGGGATCCCCCCCAGACCGGGGCACGAACCCGCGTCCCCTGCATCGGCAGGCAGACTCCCAACCACTGCGCCACCAGGGAAGCCCTAACACCTATTTTTCATATTTAATAAACACATACTTAATATTTCTTTGGTATTGCCCTCTTTCACTTACTTCCACACTTATTTGAAGATTCACTTTACACGCTCTGCTCCCAATTCTCATGTCCTTAACACCTTAACAACTTCCGCCCATATCACTCGCATGAAACTGAACTCACGAAGGTAGCCCTTCATCTTATCCTTTGAAGTCAAAGGACTTTCTCAGTCCTTGTTTTTCTTTACTGTTTAGCAGCAGTGGAAATTGCTCACCAATGTTGATTTCTACATCCTATTGTTGTCTTATGCCTTCCTTACCCTATATTCCCAATGCAGGGATGCTCAGGGCTGTGAAATGGGCTCTCTTCTCTCCTTTTGTACTTTCCCTCCCTCGGTGATCTTATCCTCCTTTGGTACTATGCAGTTTCTGCAAATGACTCCTGCACCTCTATGCCTAACGGTGGCCTTTCCCCCAACTGCCACTTGATAGGAATGTCCTGTAGAAAATTAGAATATCTTCCTTCTCACTTAGAATCTGCTCGGTTCAAACTTAACACTTTCTTCTAGAAATAAACACATTTTTCTGTCCTATTTCTGTTTAGGGGATTTCTTTTTTTCCAAGTTACCTAATTTAAAATTTTGGAACACTCATTGGGCCAATTAATTTTCCTACTCATATCCTATCAAATAATATGCTTACTCTCCCTGCATGTTCTTTTCCATTCTACTGTGTTTCTGTATTTTTGGATCTATATTATGCCTTGTGCCTATACTATTTTTTTTTTCTTTTTAAAGAGAGAAGGCAAGTTGTTTTTTTTTTTTTAAATAAATTTTATTTGTTTATATTTGGCTGCATTGGGTCTTTGTTGCTGCGTGTGGGCTTTCTCTAGTTGCAGTGAGCGGACTTCTCACTGTGGTGGCTTCTCTTGTTACGGAGCACAGGCTCTAGGTGCGTGGACTTCAGTAGTTGTGGCTCGTGGGCTCTAGAGCGCAGGCTCAGTAGCTGTGGTGCATGGGCTTAGTTGCTCCACGGCATGTGGGATCTTCCCGGACAAAGGCTCGAACCTATGTCCCCTGCATTGGCAGGCGGATTCTTAACCACTGCACCACCAGGGAAGTCCTGCCTATACTATTTCAATGACTTTTTATTTGGTTTTCTCAAAGCTGCATGTGTCATTTCTACTTTCCCAAATGAAACACACATTCTTCATCACATCAGATAAATCACCACTTTCATTACATCATCCTGCTGAACACAATCCTGGAATACAAACTCCTCATTCACAGTATGGTATTCAATGCCCTTCATCTGGTTTTATATTATTTTTCAGTTCTATCTTCCCCCACTCTTCCTCTCTGCCCCCCACCATGGGCAATATTAACCACATCTGCTTACTGTTCCTTGGGTATAGTTCATGCTTTCTGAGCTCATGTCTTTGTTCATGCATATGCCTCTACCTGCCAGAATTCTCTCTTTTCTCTTCTTTCGCTAAAAACTTCACCTATAAACATCCAGTCATTTCAAGATTCTCTAAGTTTGTCAACTGGGACTCAATGTCTTCTAGGATCAGTCCCGCTGAAAGTTTTTTTTTTTTTTTTTTTTTTGCGGTACGCAGGGCCTCTCACTGTTGTGGCCTCTCCCGTTGCGGAGCACAGACTCCGGATGCGCAGCCTCAGCGGCCACGGCTCACGGGCCCAGCCGCTCCGCGCCATGTGGGATCTTCCCGGACCAGGGCACGAACCCGTGTCCCCTGCATCTGCAGGCGGACTCTCAACCACTGTGCCACCAGGAAGGTCCTGAAAGTAGTTTTTTTCTCCTGTGCACTTTTCCAGCACCTAGCTTCTATCACTCACAGAGCACTTAATATACAGCATCTTTTACTGCCTTGAAGTATGAGCATCTGGATCCTTGGTTCTCTCCCCCACTTTCTCCCCGCATCAAGGTCAGGGTTAATTTTTCACAAATTGGATCCTACTGCACTTGGCGTAGAATTTTACACTATGTTAGAACTTAATAGTAACAATAAAAATGTTGAATGAATTCAGACCAAAAACAATTACATGCAGAAAAATACAAAATATAAAGAAATATAATTCCTCATTATTAGGAATTACCCTCTTCTAACTTTGGCATTTACTAAAAGCCAAGTAGAACCGGGTGACTTTGTACTATGCAAATTCCCCATTCTTCGCATTTTACGGAAAATTTAAAAACCTATAAATTAATGCAGAATTTGGCTCACTTCCCACAGGAGGAACAAAACCATTTCATTTTAATGTTCCTTCTAGTCCTCAAGAGTCGGCAGTTTTTGATGTGCGTAAATGGGAGAGAAGACAGAGAAAAGTGTTGTCTTTTTAAAGTAACCTCCACAGAAAGATCAATTTTATTTATAAAAATGGAAAACTGAAAGCGGAAAAAATTAAAATGGCAATTTTGGTAAAGAGTTTTCCCACTACGAAAATGTTTCTCTGAATGTGCACTTAAATAAATATATTTCTCTAAATGTGCACTTCAGTAAATGACGATGTATTCAATATCCCTGATGAAGAAACAATATCAGAGTCTAACATTTCAAGTTATATGTGCCTGCTAACTGACAACGGATTAATCTCCAAAATATACAAGCATCTCATGCAGCTTAATATCAAAAAAACAAACAACCCAATCCAAAAATGGACAGAAGATCTAAATAGACATTTCTCCAAAGAAGATACACAGACTGCCAACAAACAAATGAAAGGATGCTCAACATCACTAATCATCAGAGAAATGTAAATCAAAACTACAACGAGGTATCACCTCACACCAGTCAGAATTACCATCATCAAAAAATCTACAAACAATAAATGCTGGAGAGGGTGTGGAGAAAAGGGAACCCTCTTGCACTGTCGGTGGGAATGTAAATTGATACAGCCACTACGGAGAACAGTATGGAGGTTCCTTAAAAATCTAAAAATAGAACTACCATACGACCCAGCAATCCCACCACTGGGCATATACCCTGAGAAAACCATAATTCAAAAAGAGTCATGTACCCCAATGTTCACTGCAGCTCTATTTACAATAGCCAGGACATGGAAGCAACCTAGGTGTCCACTGACAGATGAATGGATAAAGAAGATGTGGCACATATATACAATGGAATATTACTCAGCCATAAAAAGAAATGAAATTGAGTTATTTGTAGTGAGGTGGATGGATCTAGAGTCTGTCTTACAGAATGAAGTAAGTCAGAAAGAGGAAAACAAATACCATATGCTAACACATATTTATGGAATCTGAAAAAAAAATGGTTCTGATGAACCTAGGGGCAGGACAGGAATAAAGACGCAGATGTAGAGAATGGACTTGAGGGCATGGGGACGGGGAAGGGTAAGCTGGGACAAAGTAAGAGATTAGCACTGACATGTATACACTACCAAATGTAAAACAGATAGCTAGTGGGAAGCAGCCACATAGCACAGGGAGATTAGCTCCTCGGTGCTTTGTGACCCCCTAGAGGGGTGGGATAGGAAGGGTGGGAGGGAGATGCAAGAGGGAGGAGATATGGGAATATATGTATGCATATAGCTGATTCACTTTGTTATACAGCAGAAACTAACACACCCTTGTGGAGCAATTATACTCCAATAAAGATGTTAAAAAAATAAATAAAGTTATATGCCTCTGCTAATTTAGATTTCTTTATTTTAGCATTTGGTCACTGGAATTCTTTGAATATGAATAACCCTAAAAGTCAATTAATAATTTTCAAGTAAGTTGTATGGAAAAATAAGACTTTCGTAGAAGAAAAAAATATAAAGCAATTCATCATGGGACATACTGAAGAAATGGAATAGGTATTCTACTAAGAGAGGAATTCATCTCACAGATAATCAGCAATCTTCTTAATACAGTAAGTGGGTAGTACACAGGGTTGCAATAAAAAATTTTACTTCACATAGTCATGATCTGACATGAGCACTGCTGAAAAATCCACAGAGGACCCCGACATACAGCTACAGACTGCTGTAGTTGAAACTAAACAACAGAAGAAAATGCTTTATGAAAAACAAGAATAAGATTAGGTTACCATGTAGACAAGAAAAATAGAAAAGATAGTGAAACTACTTAAACAGGGAATAAGAGTTGAGGTCTGTTTACCATGTTCTCATATAAACAGGTAACTGAAATTTATTTAGTAAGTACAGAAATAACAAAGAATGTTTTTATGACAAAGGGAATAAACAGCTCTGAGCAAGATAAATGTCAGATGGATGTTTTAATTTAGATCACATGCTAACTGCTAATAATTCATGACATGGGGCTATTGTTTAAATAGGTCTCTTCATTTCAGAATACAAACCTGTGTTATTGTCAAGGTTTACATTTTATCAGTCTTGTCTTGGTGGCATCTTACTTACCAAATTATGTACAGAAAACCAAACACAATTCATAAAACAGATTAGGGAAAGATCACATCTGTTGATCATCAACTGTAACATCATTTTCTTATTGTTAAATATAGACTTCATATCTTATCCAAGTCTATAAAATACTTAATTTATTGTTACCAGATAAGAGAAATATCATTTGAATAAATGCATTTTTCAAAAGCAATCTGCGGCGTGTTTATGAAGAAACTTTTTGGGGTTTCAGAAAAAGTGGTTTCGAGTTGGAGATTAAATATTGATTTTATGATTTGGCCAGTCTTTAAAATAAATACTCTTGTAAGTCAGGTTTAAATCTTGTGGTGCCTCATTTTCTTTTTCATTTTTGAGGTCAGGTCAGAGAGCCCTTTTCTCCCTAATCCATTACAATGTGCTGAAGACGGCCACCTGATCAACCACTTAACAAAAATAAAAATAAAAGCAGTCAAGGGACTGCTACTCAATGAACAAAGGTTGAACTTACCATCATTTAGTATATATAGTAAGAGCATTATATCATTCTATTAATCATTCTATTATTGATTCTATCAATCAATTCTATTAATCAAAGAAGGGAAGGAAGGAAAGGAACGGAAAGGAAAGGAGGATAAGGAAGGAAGGAAGGAAGGAAGGCAGTCAGTCAGACAAAAAATCCTGATTTCTGTCTTCAGTGAACTTATAAGTTTAAGGTCTCAAGTCCAACCCTTTTCTTAGAAATGCTACACAAGGTGCCCAACTCAGGCATTTACAAAGCTGTGCCTCCTGCATACCTCCCCCTGCACCTTCTAATTTCCTTTTCCTGCTCCATTTTTCTCCAAAGCACTTACTGCTGTCAGACATACTATATATTTTATTGATCTGCTTCTGTTCTGTCTCCTCACCACTAGACTATATGCTCCCAAGGGGCAGAGACTCTTTTGTCAATTTTGTTCACTGGCGTGTATCCAGTGCCTGGAATAGTGTCTGGCACTTAACAGATGCTCAGTAAATATTTAATGAATAAATGACAGGACCATTATTATTTTGTTTTTCTAGACTTCTGGCTTGCATTTTCTAAGATACAACTGCATTTTTTTCCATAAAGCTTTCTCTTATACACACAACAGCCTGGGTTACAATGTGATTCCACTTATTAGTTGTGATACTGGGTGAGTTATTCATTTCTCTGAACTTCAGCAGAATGAGGATCACAGAAGTATCTGTGGGTTGTTGTGAGAAATAAATGAGAGAATTCACTTGTTTAAACAAGTGTTTAATAAATTTTATGCTTATTATTCTTTTTACAACTATTAAATTATTTTCTTCTGTTGCAAACAGCTTACCGATTCTTAAAGTACCTCATAATTAATGAAACTGGGACATTTAGATTCAAGGGCTAAGGTTACATGTGGTTGAGTCTCTTGATCAAAAAAGCTACTTCCTGGGTGGGTTGCTTTCAGGAAGCATTAATCCTCCCCTTGTTCCACACTGTATTTCAATTAGTTGATTATGTTCAGTCTTGTCTGCTACATTGTGTGGTCTTTTAGGGTATGAAATCTCTGTATCCTATCACAAAGCAGGTACTCTATAGACCTTTGTCCAATAGATGAGTTACTGTAAAGAAATGGGACTGATTCCATTATTTGTAGTCCCATCACACGTGCACTTTCATTACTGTTTGAAAATTACATTTCTCAATAGACGGCGTAGATCCAGAGAGCAGGGTAGAGGTTTTAGTGTTGCAGAGTGACGCAGAGCAGTGTGGATGAGAATAAAAGCAATGCCCTGGAATTCAATGATGTACTGTGAATAAAAAAGTGCTGAGAAGACCGATACAAAACCAGTTCTTATTCTCTCGTAAATGGTTCTCTATTTCAATAGCAACGATCTGATTTATGGAAGTGTGACTACCCAGGGAAAAAGTCTAATAAAAAATACTTGATAAAGTTGAAAAGCACAGTTACTAGAAATGAGTACTGTGGAATAGGGAAGAGGCACACAGCTTGAGGTTTGACAACACATAAGAATCACTGAGTTGTTAGGAAGTCCAAAGGTATGTAACACCACAGCAAAAGTACTTTCAAAGAACTCATTTTAAAAGTCATCCAAATGCAAAATATCTAATAATGCTAAAACCTGTGTTCAAATGATAAAAATGTATGGTCCTTCACACACGGTAGTAAATGGCCATTTGTACCTCTGGAAAAAGAAAGAAGCTTGAGATGGGCATATTTTATGGTTGAATCAGCCATTTAACACAGAATAAGAGATCAGAGAGAAAAACACCAGTATCACAAGGCTTCTATGTCTAAAACTCTCACATGCTGTGAGTCCATCCCTTTGAATAATACTTCTCATTAGGAAGGTACTTACATTAGGCCTCAGCTTGGCGGCCAGATCATAGTACTTCTCGGCTGCTTCATTGAGGCTAGCCTGCCTGTTAAAGAAAACAAAAACAAAACCAAAATCGTTTATTTTAAAATTTCAGAGAGGTGAACAGAATCATTATGTAGCAAAATAATATTAACTTTTTAAAGATTACAATCATGCCAATCAAATAATAAGGTGACTAAGCAGAAAAAGATCAGTAAAAATTGAAGGCACACAATGTACTTGTCATGATCTTTAAGGCACTGTAAATATCTCAACCTAATCCTACTCAGCAGGCATTATTTTAAATGTACACATTAGGAATTCGCAATGTTAGTTTCCTTTTCCAAGCTAATGTAGATAGTATGTCACAGGGTTGGGGTTCTCCTGCTTCAGTATGATGTCCTAGAAAAGTCTTAACTCTTAAAAATAAACTGTCAAGATTACTATTTAGTTGCTTTTATTTTATGAAAATAGTAAACATTTTCAGGTTTTAGAAAAAAAAAATCTATCTAGAAAGCTACTTTCTTTACAGTCCAGGAGGGGAACTTTCCATTGTGTGTTGTTTATCCAGAAAAAAAAAAAAAAAAAAGGCCAGCCTCTCCCTCTCTTTGCTCTCTCGTCACCAGGGTAGGCACATGATGTAGCCTCAGCTAACGGGATGTTCTTGCTTAGGACTTTGATTCCTGAGCAAATGACAGAAAGATGAGAGGATGGCTAGAATTTGCTCACAGTGACAGTGGTGGAGGCAACAGGGCTATATCCTGGTCAGAGTCTTCCTGTAAAGAACTGCTATTGGATGTCCTGCTTCTTTGCAGGAAGACTCTGGGGCTACTTTATTTCCTGCCAGTTCAAGCTATGTCTTCCAGTCTATAGTGAATTCTGTAGTTCCCACAGCCTTCAAATAGCTACAGTCCGTTTTTCTTAATTACTACCAAATACCATGAGTGGCACAGGTGACTTATACAAATAAGATGCAGACTAAACTTTATAGATAAGTTTGTGCACTGTCTATTCTTGCAATTCACAGCAAACTCCTTGGTTCAGCCAATTGGTTAACAGAAGAAATCAAATCTCTCGAGTCCCGAAGAAGCCCAGCCAATTAGCCATCAAAACATTATGCTTTTTACTTTTTTTTTTTTTTTTGCGGTACGCGGGCCTCTCACTGTTGTGGCCTCTCCCGTTGCGGAGCACAGGCTCCGGACGCGCAGGCTCAGCGGCCATGGCTCACGGGCCCAGCCGCTCCGCGGCATGTGGGATCTTCCCGCACCGGGGCATGAACCCGCGTCCCCTGCATCGGCAGGCGGACTCTCAACCACTGCGCCACCAGGGAAGCCCCAAAACATTATGCTTTTTGATCATGCCATGCTGCTTTCTGAAAACCTTCCAAGATGGTAGATAATAAAAGCTAGAAGCTCTTGCAGGTTACACTGTAGTCTGGTGACCATATCTGTGTAGAAAAGAAATGCTATAGAAAAAGAACAAATTCAACTTCAGATAACTATAGTGTGAACAATAGAAGTTAAAGCCGTGCGGTCCTGCAGTTAAAATGGAGACTTCTCTTGAAACTGTGATGTGAAGAACCTTTTGAGACAAGACGATTGCAAAGAGGTCAGGAATAAAGAGGAGAAACAAAAATTAACTTTCTCAATTAGAAAACTACTTCTCTCTTTAAAAGAGAAGGCAAACTAGCCATACCTATAAAATTGAATTTGCACTTTGGTCAAGCCACATAAAAACTATAAAGACATATGGCATGCAACCATATAAACTACAGGAATAAGTGAAGATAACATTTCTCTGGAGAGCAGGACATATTTTTCTAATTTTTAAAGGAAAAATAATTAGAAACCCTGCTATTTTTAATGGGGTTATAGAGAAAGTAAAAGTCCTTGACTTAAGACTCTACTGGACTTACAACATGTTACAAAGTGCTGTTGCAATTTATATTCTCATAAATGTTGAAGTTCAATTTCAATATGTCAAGAAAAGTACTTCAGTCTGGTATGAAACAGTAAAAATTCTCTCGCTAGGGTATTTAATGAAGGTTCCCTAAACCAAACTATAGAATCACTTTGGTTCAGATTCATTTGGAAATTTGAACCAGAATTCATTAGGTCGTGCCCTGGAAAGGTTTTCTCCAGAGGAAAATAAAAGGCATGGAGTAGGAAATTAGAGTAACTTAATTCTACAAAGAAGTAAGTTACTTTGAAGCAAGATCAACCAATAAATGTTTAACATAGAAAATATGGTGACTATTAATATTCATCTTTATGGACATTCAGATTCAGGAGGTAGATAAGGATCAAAAAAGAAACTCAGGAATTCACTAGGTAAAATGCCTTTAAAATAATAATCAATGCAATTGAAAAAGGCTTTTTCCCCCTAAAAAGGTTATTAGTTTTTCAAGCCTTCACTGTCTTCAGCCTTTTTAATTCCCAAAGGAAATATCTAGTTTAGAAGACTTAGTTTCTTAAGCTAAAAGTAGAATTGATGATATTCTAATGAAATAAGAAAATACAAATAGAATTTATTATATTTGTCATATAACTGTGAAAATTAATTTTGACTCTAGGACTTTTTTTCTAATATTAAACGGATTTTACTGACTACTAGGCACTTATGGCAACACATGGAAAACTGTAGGGAAAAGAGTATGTCAGTTCTACCCACTGAATCTTCCTGTATATCCTTGTTTTACTCTCTACAGAGAAAACTCATGAGGAGCTGTCCAATGTCTACTTTATGGCGTAAGCTGTATTGCATACTCCCCCCTCTGCAAGAAGCATCCTGGGAGTACTTAATAAATCTTAATGCAAAAATGATTGAACCATTAGTCAGCATTTGAAAACTGAGGAAATTAGCAATATCCTGCCAGTTGCTTAGGGGATTCTAGTAAACACCCTAGAACCTCAACCACTGGATTGTTAGAGATTGATTACAGGACTCAGGTTCCAAAGACTATTGGGATCAAACTATTTAAAGAAGCTGATAAAATATACTTTTCCTGAATACCCATATTTCTTTTCTTTGTTCACTATTTCTTTCCTGAGATAGTAAATTCTCTATGTATCACTTACAAAATTCCATGGATTGATTACTCTATTTTCCAGTTTCAACAATATTATGAATCTATTGCTATTATTGCTATTATTAACCACATTTCAAAGATGGTTAAAATGAGGCTTAGAGAAGCTGACAGTCCCCCAAGGCAACGCAGCTGGTAAGTGGTTGAGCTCAGAATCAAGGGCTCTAAAATAAAATATCTGAATCACAGGATCATGCTGCTATCTTTGTGAGCGCCGGATGTATCAGAATGACATGTGGTACATTGCTCTGTGGCAGATGACCACAACAATTCTTACATCAAATACTAAGAAAGCAATAAAACATGCTTCTTGATTATTATGCTTAAAAGCGGGGAAAATATGAAAAAAAAAAAAAAGAAAAGGGGAGAATATGGAGAATATTTGCAATGACAGGTTTTACATCCTTCCAATTCTAACTCCCAAACTGATAGAAGTGAACTTCACCAGACCCAGCTGAGCAGAGGATAGTTTTAAGAACAAACAGTGAGGGCCTTCCCTGGTGGTGCAGTGGTTGAGAGTCCGCCTGCCGATGCAGGGGACGTGGGTTTGTGCCCCGGTCCGGGAAGATCCCACATGCCGCGGAGAGGCTGGGCCCGTGAGCCATGGCCGCTGAGCCTGCGCATCCGGAGCCTCTGCTCCGCAACGGGAGAGGCCACAACAGTGAGAGGCCCGCGTACCGCAAAAAAAAAAAAAAGAACAAACAGTGAAATGCACTATAGTATTTTGCCGCATGTACTTCACCGTCTCCCATAAAGGAGGGGAAGAGTAGGAATTCAGGGGAAAGGCAAGGAAATAGGGAATGAGAAAAAGCAAGAAGAGTATTTGGATACTTAACTTTATTATCCCCCAAATCTCCTATTTTGAGGGGGCGGTGGTCACAATTAGACAGAGAAGGGGACCGTAAGTTTCCCGCGTGTCCAAGTAGAAGACTCAGAAGGTGAGTAAAGGGCAAAGTAGTTGGCTCTGCCAAGAGATCTCCCAGGCCGTATGTAGACAACCTTGTGTTCTGGCCACAATATACTTTACAGAAGCCAGGAATGAGATGGTAAGAAAAATTACTCTTCCCAGGAAACTACACTGGGTCCAGATGGGTGACTACCCTCATCTAACATGTCACCCTGAGTCAACATTATGTCCCTTAGCTAAAGAATAAAGATTAAATCACCATGCCAACAATAGACATCAACTGGAGACTGATACAGTGTCTCCTTTCTTATTAACTCCTGTCCATCACATATGTAAGGCCCTCTCCCTCTGCATATTATCTGTGGCCTCTCAGGGCCACAAAAGGTAAGGAGGTAGAAAAGCCAGATGGTATTTGTAAACTAGATTATGAAGTAAACCTTGACTTCTGAAAAAATCACTGGGTTGCGCCAATTATATTTTATCTTTATTATTATTATTTTTTTTTGTGGTACGCGGGCCTCTCACTGCTGCGGCCCCTCCCGCCGCGGAGCACAGGCTCCGGACGCGCAGGCTCAGCGGCCATGGCTCACGGGCCCAGCCGCTCCGTGGCATGTGGGATCTTCCCGGACCGGGGCACGAACCCGCATCCCCTGCACCGGCAGGCGGACTCCCAACCACTGCGCCACCAGGGAAGCCCCCTGATTATATTTTTAAAGTCTTTAGATTCAGTCTTTCTGCCATCAGTGAAAAAGTAGGTTCAGAGTGAAAACAAATAGTAACAAAAGTCACAAACAAATGTCATCATTTGATTACTACAGAATTCCATTTCTGCACATGGGACTATGAAACACATCTGTTAAAAAATATAGAAATATATTTCATACAGCTAATTCTTCTCTTTGGTATTATTTTATGACATAAAAGTATCTTTTGGAACACAGGTTTAGGGCCCAATATTCTTACAAGAAAAGATATATAAAAGAAATTTGGGAATCAATTACGTTATGAAACAACTTAATACACCCCGTAAAATGTTTGAGGAGATTCTGATTAAAAGAATCATTTGCAATTACCTACATTTTTATGTATTCTGTGAGAATTATAAAATTAAAGGTTGGTAAATTTTAAATTGAAAAAATATAGAAAATAAAAACTCAAGTAGCATTTAGAAGACTCTCTTTAACTACAATTATTAATGGTTGTGAATTGTCAGTTTTGAATTAAAATTATTTAATATGGATGATAACCACTGTTTGACTCATACGAAAGACAATATTTTATTTAATTCTTGGTGATCATTTTCAAGGATAACTTATGAGGATTTTTTTTTTTAACTAGAGAGCCGTTTGTTCCTGTATCATGAAAGTAAGCTGAAACAGTAGCTGATGTTTCCTGTGTTCTTGCCAACTTGCTAAACTTACAACTTAGCTTTAAGTTACTCAAAGCAGAGGTAAATTTTAATTCTAGTTGATAAACTGTACAGTAGTAATAGAAGTAGAACTGAAATAAACAAGGACATAAAAATGTATGGAAAATCTTAAAATAGCAAAACCAGAGTCACATATATGTAAAAATAATGGAGTAGAAAAAATCCCTTGTAATGAAACTCCCAGAATAAATGATTTATGGTCATCAAGGCTTCTTAAATGAAAACTTCTCAACCAAGACATCAAAAATGGCTTCAAGACCTGTAGGCATCTGTCTCAATACTAAATAAAAAGGATAGAGAGGCATAGTGGAAATGTAGCAATAACAGAGGAAAAGACTACGCTGATGGTGTAAGTTTTACAAAATGATTCCTTGAAGTTAGACATTTCTTGATGTCCCGTAAGAATTTGAGCCCATCGTTTCATGGCCTCAAGTCTTTGAGGGCTGCTAAGGACAGGTTAAGCCTATATCTGGAAAGATTACATAATGAAATGTACTGGAAAAATTAAAAGGAAGGAAATGTCTATCAGTTATGTCCACTATAATATTCCTATATAGTAAATTACTACTTATGTTCAAGTGGTAGTGCTTGGGTGGGGAGCAGGGTTTGAGAGGGATTACAAGAGGAAAGGCAAACTAGAACTTGTTTGCAGGAGTGGTCCAAGAACCAACATCATAAGCAACACCTGTGACTTGTTAGAAGAGTAAAACCTCAGGTACCACCCACACATACTAAATCAGAACATGTGATGTAACAAGATCCCTGGGTGATTCACATGAACATTAATGTTGGAAAGGCACAGAGTAGGAAGGTACCTACCTTTAACCTCATCTGCCACACCCCTTTGCTTTAAAGACCTTACATCCCACTATAGCCTAGTTGAAATACGCCCCTCTTAACCAAAACTTGGCAGTAATGTACAATTTATAAGTAGAAAACCCAATAACTTTTTGAGCGGTCTTTGGTAATTTGGGAAGTGCTAAAGAAGAAAGTATATTACTTACAGGGTCTTGGAGATATACATATATATCTCCAATATCCAACGTATGTATGCGTGTGTGTGTGTGTGTGTATGTTCACAATCTGCTTTGAGAAAATAACCTGATTTTTTTCCTTTATTCCTTAAGAACGTCTATTTTATGTCATTTCCAGTGAAATTATTTGAGAATGAAAACTGAAAGATAATTTTTTCTCATATATTCACTCTGCTCTCTAGAAATTAGGGAAGCATTGGGAACCAGTTGGTACAGTACAGTTTTGCTTTCCTTACTACCTTAGGAAGCAGTGACAACTTGGGCCCTTAGGCCTGGATAAAAGGAAACTGCACACTTATCTCAGCAGTGTGTCCTTCGTCAGACAATATACCGTGACGGTATGTCTATAAACTTAATGTTCCTTTGAGAGTACAAACTTGGAGTTCTCTCTCCTATGACTATATACCTACTTTCTAAAATTTACCACAAAGGGGTAATGTAATAATACTGGAAGGATCTTACTATTTAGGATTTATACATTTGAAAACCTGTCACTCTCTATAAATCTTTTTTCCATCAATAAATTCAGGAATCACAGCTTCTAGGTAATCACTCAGTTATAAAGCTATGAGGGAGCCAATGTGACACAGTGAAAACAGTATTATACTTGGCAAGAATATGCTAAGTTTAAATCCCAGCGTTACCAAGTATGGGAAATACCAACTCTCTTTGAGCCTCAGCATCTTCATCTGTAAAACGGGAATATTAGTGTCTATTTCATATATGTGAAATTATAACTAAGAGGGTGACATATACAATGCAAAATACGGTGCTAGGTAGACAGGAGATATTTGAATAAATGCTACTTTTTTTCCTTCATTACCCTGTAAATGGATTTTAAAAAAGAAAATAAAAGAAAAAAACAATTTTCCACCAGAGCCCATGAATGCTGTGAATGAGTTAAATTTGTTTTCAGTGCCTCAAGATTTCCTCTCAGGTGTCAAATACCTTTGTGTGCTTTCTAGCTTCCAGGTCTGGAAGAACACTGAATAAATCCATTCATACAAAGTGCTTCTAACAGAATAATTGATTCAATACTTTCCTCTCACAACTCTGTAGACATAACTCTACTGAGTTTTAGTATTTTAAATTCCTTTGATATTTTCCTTTGATGATAACCAATCTGCTTTTTTTTAATGCTCTCATCTGGAAATATCCAGTACTTTTTCCATTTTATTTGAAGTACTAAAAATGTCAACACATGTAGTCAACCATTCATTATGTGAGGCCTTCAACATCTGTGATCACCCTCCCTGGAAATATATTTAGTAATTAGCCACAGTGTGCATCCTGTCTTCCTAAACAAGGCAGAAGCCGAAAATTTCCTCATCTTCCAACTTTCTTCCAGCCAAGGTATCAGTACATGACTCAGATTCCATCAATCAGATGCAACCTCAAGAGAATGAGAATCAGAAGTAAGTATAATGGGTAGGCAGCTGCACTCAGAAGACTCATCTTCTAATGAATGTGATGCTTGTTCTTCTTGGTTCCTTGTGGGTGATGGTGTCAGAGCTCTGGATTCTAAAAGCTGCTGAGCACCAAGGAAAGCTAGGTGGTGGAAATTATTTCTGGCTACGTAGAGCACTCTCAAGCCTATGGGAGAGTCTGTGGGCTATAGAATTCTCTACAATAAAACCTGTTTCTGCTTAAACTGGCAAGAGTGGATTCTCTAGTTTGCAACTAAAAATGGTGACCCATGCAAGAAGACAAGTTTAGGAGTAGATCTATTTTCATTAATTTTGGTTTTAATAATGATGATTAAAGACCTCCATCCTATCTTGGAAATTTTTTCTATTTGTTGATAATTGCTCATCTGAGCTATGTTCTCCTTCAGAAATTTTCTATTTATATTAACATTTATACAACAAATAAAATTATATATGTATATATGCCATATCTAACTATATACACATAAGTACAGCATAATTATATATACATATTTATATATACAGAGACAAAAGTATCACATATTACATAAACAATACCTATATACTATACAGGTATATGTAACTATATATACATAGTTGTATACTATATATAATTATACAAACATAGATATATAAATAAAATTACTAGTGTATATATACTATTCTCAATCTATTCGTCAATCTTTTATCCTTTCAGTCATCATTTTCATGTTTTTAGTATTTTTCATTAAGTTCTGGGAAAATATATATAATTTCTATTTAAATTTCAATCTATCAATTTTACATTGCCTCCACTGTAGTTATAAACTCAGAGATCCTATTAATTGCTTAATCTTTTCTCATGTTATATGGCTCCTCTTTCCAACTATGTATTTTATTTTCACAGATATATTCTGATCAGTTAGGATAGGTTATTAGATTACACTGCAATAATAGACACATCCTGAATCTCAGTGAATTAGGACAAAATTTATTTTGCATTCATTCATTCTATCCAATGCAGGTGAGAAGGGAAGTTTGTCTCCCTTTGCTTATTTCTGGATCTATTTCCACAATTTCCAAGTCAGAAAAAGGGAAAAGCACTGACTCTTACAATTTGGGCTCAGAAATAACAAGCATCACGTTCATACACATTCAACGACCCAATAAGACCCAGGAAGGTCTTCAACTTGGAAGAAGGCAGGAAAGTGCAATCCTATTATGTTTCTTGAAGTGGGAAGGCCAAATATATTTGGTGAACAGCATTAATACTTCTACCTCACACAGTGTTCTTGTGAATCACCTTGACAACAGGAATTAGAAATATTCTAATTCTACAGAAAGAGATCTTTCTCCATTACTGAGAATTAAAATGGATCTGTTAGACATTTCTCCAATTTCAAGCCTCTTGAAGGTCCTAATAAGTTAAAGATTTGCCCCTTGATGGGCTCTTCCAAACTAGTCTCTTCTGGTGGAATGATTTTTCTTTTCCTTTTTCTTTTTGGCTTTCGTGATAAGCAGTTTTTTCCTTATTAATAGATTCTTTGTGTCAATTCATTGGGAATTACCCAAGGAAAGGGAAGTTAAATAAGTATGCTTCAAATTATGTCTTGAACTATAACATTTCCTAAATTGATGATTTTGTATATTAGGTCAAACATTGATCCAGCTAACCAAGACACAGCCAGGGAGACATCTGCCCTTTCCCTCCCATCGAACTGATCACCAAACCTTGCCAATTTTGTCTCCTAAATATCTTAGGAAAGAACAGAGCTCTTGAAGGAAAAAAATTAATATCAAACTCAATTTACAACAATTTGGCTGCCTCAAGGGAAATGTTAGCTGTAACACCGAATAAGCAAAATCTTGACAGCTAACCATTTTGATAAGGCTGCATTCAAGGGAAAACCAATAACCTTTTTTATTCTTTTTAGCAAACAAAGTCCTATATGCTCTTGATTAATAAGGAAAGAGGCTGGTGTTCAGCTTGCACAATAGGCATTCAAGAAATTGTTGAATTTGACAGAGCTAAAAAAATAAGTAAAAACATTCATACGTACTGCCACCAAGTTGAATAAGGATATGACCAGGTTGCTGTGGTCATACTCACAATCAAGATAGGAAGGCGCTAACTGAATGCAACTTAATGAGGAATGCAGACTGTAGAAAGCTAGAGAGAATGTTCTGAAAAATAAATCCTAAAGATTTCCACGTCGCCAAGGTATAACAAAAACTTTCCACTGGTTTCTAGCACTATGGTAACTAAGGAAAAGTTACAAGCTATATATTTAACAAGGACGTTTTTTGTAATGTTCTTGTAACGAGTTTCTAAGTTTCCGTTGGTAGACCTTGAATTTCAGATACTGATTTAATATATAGCAAAATGCCTTGTTGATGAAAGTATCTATTATGATTAAGATAAATTAGTTTCTAGAAACTTGTGCATTCACATTCTAAATGGTTTATTGTAACTAAAAGCACAGTGTTTTATTCATGAAGAACAAAAAAGTCCTCTTCCCAACACAGCACCTAACCTTCTCATGCAAATTAAAGTATCTTTTAAAAATTATCCTTCTAGGGCTTCCCTCGTGGCACAGTGGTTGAGAGTCCGCCTGCCGATGAGGGGACATGGGTTCGTGCCCTGGTCCGGGAAGATCCCACATGCCGCGGAGCGGCTGGGCCCGTGAGCCATGGCCGCTGAGCCTGCGTGTCCAGAGCCTGTGCTCCGCCACGGGAGAGGCCACAACAGTGAGGGGCCCACATACTGCAGGAAAAAAAAAAAAATTATCCTTCCATTGAAGGTTCCTGCGAACTGGCTACAGTTTATTTTTAAAATATACCAATAGTCTATTGAATCGTGATTTCTCTTTGTAGGTACCTGCTTTAGGAACGCTAAGCATTGATATGGAATGAGGATATTCAACTGAAACCTCACAGTACACTCTTTCCTCTCAAACAGACTTCGAATTTCTTATTTAAAACTTATTAAAAGCCAAGGAGTAAACCACTAAGATACAGTTACAGTCATAATCTCAAATTATAAATCCAAGGTAATTTACAAAACTTGCTTTAAATATTGGTTCCTGGGGGACAGGGGTAGGTGAGGGTATGTGATTATAAAAGGAGAATACGAACGATGCTTGTGGTGATGGAAATAGTCTGTATTTTGACTGAGTGATGGATACACTAACCTATACATGTAATAAAAGTGCACAAAACTAAAAACACACAGACACACACAGGGGTACAACTAAAACTGGGGAAACCCAATAAAACCAGTGGACTGCATCAATATCAAAATACTGGTTTTGATCCTGTATGGTAGTTCTACAAGATATCACCACTGGGGAAACTGGATAAGTGGTACAGGGATCTCTCTGTATTATTTCTTAACTGCATGCAAATCTACCATGATCTCAAAAAAAATGTTTTTTAAATGTTCCTCTACTTATCTAAAAAAGTCCATGTTTTAAAACCATCCAAATGTGGACCAATTCTCTGCTATTTTTCTTCCCATGTAAGAGTAATCTACATAATTAGAAACTTGCCCCTAGAAGCCAAGTTCAGAGCCCATAGTGTGAATGTCACCTAAGGAAGCATTTATGTGGAGATTTAATAGAGTGAAATTCAGGTAACAGCATGTGCGAAGGGGTATACGTATGGCTAACAGAACAATGCTTTTTAAACAACTGTATAAATCATTCGAGTTTCTTAAAAACATCCTCCTTTAATGCATTCACTTTCATTTTATATTCACACAAAAAACTTTCATCTGCCTTTTGTTTTGCTATTATTGTAATTAGCCTTCAAAATAGTCTTTCTGAAAACAGATGCACTAATGGTCTAAAAACATATTGTTTTAACACATAGCAACAGTGCTAATTATAGGGCCATTTTGAGAATTTGCTAGGCCTTAAGTATATTTATATTTGATAATCCTCTCTACTACCAAGCGTAATAAAATGTACCCACATGACCCATTCAATATAATTAATACAAAAACACAAATATTGAGATGCAGTTGACTAACTGACATAATGTTTTGTCTTGGAAACATTTAATTAGACAGTTACTAATTTCAGTTTTGCAATTTTCCTTTTGTATTTTATGGCCAATAATTTTTGAAGGAAAGAGAAAAGGGGCCTGAATAATTTTCAGAGTACTAAAAGTTCATATACCCTATGTACTATGCGCATAAACTATAATGAATTAAATAGTCCTGACTGATTTTAACATGGTTAAGCAGCATAATTCACTTTTAGAATATGGAATAAGGTGACATATAAGGGGAATTAGTATTATTGATTTAATTATATTATATTAATTTAATAAGAATAAAGCTACAGTGTTGGTCTTCTCAGGCACAGTAGCAAAAACTAACCTGAGCATGTGGGCAGCATTGAAGACCACATCAAACTCCGTGCTATCCAGTTCAGCCGCTTTTTTTGCCATCTCAGCTGCTTCTATGAGGCGAGCTTCTTCAAGAAGAAATTGACCTGCAAAGCATGAAGTCAAGTGAGCTGAAAATTGGAAAATAATAATCCTGTGAAACAACTAAAGCTGCTATAGAGAAAAACGTAAGAACAGTGGTAAGGGTGATACGAAGCTAAGGTTTATGTGTACCATGTATCTACGTGCTCATTATTTAGTCATATTTTATATACATTTCCCTTAATTGCAGGGCATCGCAATGTGCCTAATCTGGTACATTAACAAATTTTTTTCCTTAAAAATCCTCCAAAGACTATTGAAGCAAGAAATAAAATGAACAAATTTAAAGATATACTAGATATGTAAAAATGTTTTTAAAAAGTAAAGCAATATAAAAAAGACTACGGGGGAGATTTTAGTTTTCTGATGGTCAAAGAGTTTGGGGATTAAGGCCCTATATTAGTTCTGTTGAATCACAGCTCGGGTGTGATATATTTCAGTAAGTCACCCATCAACTGGTTTAAACATTAGTTGTTCCACCTATATAAGTCACGATAATCATTATGTTGCATCACTAGTATAAAATATAATTATTAGCTATAAACCTCTGAGATCCTAAGATGGGAGTTGCTTTGTAGGAAAAAAAGATATATGACAAATATAACTTGAATTGATTTTAATTATTGGTCCTTTAAAACAGTTTTTGTCTCTGACGCACATTCACAAACAGGGCTACCCATATTAAGATATATTTATTTCTTATATTTAAGTAACACTAAAATTACTGGAAGAACACAGAAAGGTTGGTTTAGCATTAACTTATAGATTGACTAATAAACACGGAAGAATATTAACACATACAGATTTCTGAGATTATTAACACATACAGATTTACTTTCAGGTCAGCTTTGCAAGGTTAGAATTATTGCAGATAGAGCCACACAATTCTTCAAAACTGTATCTCGAGAATTGTTTATATGATGCTATCCTAGAATCATATTGTAAAGGCAAAGAAAACAACATAAAAGTTGGGCCCAATTTTAAGGCTGTAAACATGCAAACAGAGAGAGCAGGCTGCTTTTTCATAGCTAAGGATTTATTAGCAGCAAAAGTAATGATGTTAAGCCTTGTCTGATACAGATAATCAAATGAAAACCAAATCAAGGGAGGACAGAGATATGTAGAAACCACCCATGCAATTGACAGGTTTATAGAATTGTTTTCTATTTATTATTTCTCTTTGCTTTCAGATTCCTATTTGCTTAACGTTCAAGACTTTAACAGCATGAAAAATAGTTACAAAAATGATTGCAAGTCCTAGGCATACATGGAAACTGAAAAACTTTAAAAATGGTGGGTCCCTCGCTTAGCATTTATCTACTAAATATTACAAATTGTCTTCTGACCTAAAAGGACCAGTTCTTAAAATACAGGGGAAGTTTTCTGTTTTAAAGATTTATAATAAACCACAGCCACTGCTTGTACTTAACCGTTTCTAAACTTCAATTGGTAAAGAGTGGTGCGTAAAGACAAGCCTAGGATTTGAATCCTACTTTCAGACCGGGAGTTGGAGATCCTTCAGTTCTTTCTACAAAAAGTTTTACATAACTTTCTTAGTTTGTCACCTAACATTTGGCACCTTTCTCATTTCCCAAAACAAATATAATTGTTGGGTCAGAAAATTTTTAAGAAAACAGAGTTGTAAATGGTTTTGTTGATAAACAGAAAAACACATTACTTATGAAATTCATGTAGACCCTAACCCTACAGACATGTTGATATGAGACACAATTTAAAGTATATGAGGTTTTAAAAAAGTAAAACAAAAATTAGACACTCTTTGGCATGCTGAAAAATTAACATCCCCTCACATATATCTTAGTACAGGATACCAGGCTAAACCCATATTTCAGTTAGCTATACTTATTACAGATTAAAAAAATTTTTTTAAATATTAGGACTTCCCTGGTGACGCAGTGGTTAAGAATCCGCCTGCCAGTGCAGGGGACATGGGTTCCATCCCTGGTCTGGGAAGATCCCACATGCCGTGGAGCAACTGAGCCCGTGCGCCACAACTACTGAGCCTGAGTGCCACAGCTACTGCAGCCACGTGCCTAGAGCTCGTGTTCTGCAACAAGAGAAGACACCGCAATGAGAAGCCCGTGCACTGCAACAAAGAGTAGCCCCCATCTGCCGCAACTAGAGAAAGCCTGTGTGCAGCAACGAAGACCCAATGCAGCCATAAATAAATAAATAAATAGATTAAAAAAAACCCATAATATTAATTGCTACCTGTCCTCAAGGCCTATTTACCTGACTAAATGTATTAATAGATATACTACTTATGTGCTATTTAAACAAAGGATAATGTAGGAATTTATCAATTGTTCTTTTTCCTTTCTAGACAGCTATTAATCCTGAAATGTATTCTGTATTAACAGTAGGAAAATGCAACAATTAGTGGAATAATGAAGGTTATTTTCTTAAAATTTATTACTCCAGATGGTAGAGGGAAAAGGAGATAATATTAGCTCTGGTAAAAAAGAAAGAAGGAAGGGAATGAAATCTATACTGTCCATACAGAAACAGAGACGGCCAGTGACAAGAAGTCTATGTGATGAAGACAATGATACTCAATGGCCTAAGAGGACAGTTGATATGCAATGTCCAGGGCAAAGCCTTCCAAGGTCTATTAATGCCGAACACATCTCTGTGTTCATCAACAACAAAAAAAGAGTAACATTAACTAATTGTGTAAAATCAAATATACAATTTTTAAAATATTTAAAAACATTTCCTTATGGTTTAGGTAAGCTTTGCCACAGAACACAGACTTTGTAAGCAGCTTCCAAGATCACAAAACTACACGAAACACATAATTTGTGTATTGCAAATGGTGACAGAAAGAATTTCTATACGATCATTTTCTAACAGGAGGATTCAATCATCATATTAACATTCAGAAAAACAATAACACAGCATATTAGTAAGGTATTTGCATAATTCCCTGCACTCTGTTCTCGACAGGCCATAGATCTCAACAGTCCAGGGTTAGTGTTTTGCTATGATAAAGCCATAAAACATTATGGAATGTGAATCATTTGGTATCTCTTTTTAAAGTGAATTTGAAAATCTGAACCAAAGTTGAAAGTATGTTATTATTATGCTGTTTATATAGTCATCGTTGGTTTGAAAGAGGGCCCAAAATTGATGGAAGATAGAGCAATAAGCATTTCAAATACATAGAACCAACATAAATAAGGAAACAAAGACATACTAGGTTTCTTCTAAATAATTATCCAAAAAGCCTAAATTGATACGCTGTTGGGGGAATAAGAAACAAACAAACAAACAAACAAACAAAAAGATGACCTTAACTGCTCCTCTTCCACCAGCTTCTTCTATTATTGCTCCCACCAGACCCTGGCTCCAGATTCTGAACTACTTCCGCTTCCCTTAGTGTAAACTGTTGCTTCACATCCTTATTTGTCCTGAACCCTCAGCCTCTAAGGTTTCTCTGCCTTGTCCCACCCCAAGCTCCAGGCCTGTCTTGCCTACCTCTTGGATATCTTTCATTTTTATGCCCTAAAACATTTCCTTCTTGGTGAATCCTTCTTTGACCACTTTCCAATAGTGGTAGAACTGCTTATGATTTAAGTTCACTGTACTCTGATTTACCATCTAAACTAGAGTACTTAAAAGAGTGAAAGAGAATGGTATTGTCAACTGTGCTGGAACGAGGGGGAATAAGCCAGAATTGTCCCAATACCGCTGCCCCACTTAGAGCATATGTGACAGGCTGTTGATCTCAATCCTCTTGTCTTGATTACTACTGGGAAGTGAACTGTTTTACACAATAAGGCACTGAATCAGTTTTAGGAGAAGTGATCAATACTAGCAAGTGAGCCAGAGGCGCTCTTCACTGAAGAATATAAAGGTCGACAGTTGCGCCCACCAAGACAGAGCCAGATCCTGAAGTTCTGTGGGTAGGAGCTGCTACTGGGGCTCTGAGATTGAGGGTACCTCAGTCTGAGACACAATGGAGCTAGGACACTGTGCGAAGTGAAAGGTGTTAGGAAAGGAAAGCAAGAACATTTGAGAAGGGCAGGCACTTTGGGGAGTCCATCCACATTGGTGGATTCTGTAAGACCTGAAAGGTTGCCTTTCCCAGTGGTTCCCCAGCTTTAGGGCATATCACAATCACCTGGAGGACTTGATGAAACCGAGAGCTAGGTCCCATCCCTAGAATTTCAGATGCGGCAGGTCTGGGGCAGAGCCTGTGATTTGCAATTTTAAGAAGTTTCCAACTAAAGCTGATGCTGCCAGTCGGGTGCCCACAGTTTGAGAACCAGTTGTCTTATGGGAACAAGAAAATAAATGTTTTGCACCATACTCGGGACTCCATGTCTGGGATTGGCTACCAGTTAGACTGAACTTTTCTGGAAATCAACTGCATGTGGCACGCCCTTCCTCATATTACTGGCATGATGACCAGGTTACACATACATGTGTATCTAGAAATACATATGTGTATGAATAAGATATACTCATTACATATGAGTTTACTCTCTCAAACTCGAAATAAGGAGATTTAAGAGTTTTATCCCTCATTTGCAGACTAGATCTCTGAGACATCACTTTTCTTTCAGATATAGGAGACAAACACATTCTTTGTGTTTGATACTTGAGTAGACTTCCAAATAAAGAAACCACAAAAATTTAAGTAAAATACATTTTGTTCTCCGGGCTGTATTGTGCTACCACACTTTATCATTATTTCTTTGGTTTGTAATTTGTCTTACCCAAGTTAATTATTATCATCTTATTTCACTTCTCCAATCAAAGGGAGAAAAAAACAAGATGAGAAACTGTAAAGAAAGAAAGAAAGAAAAAAGACGTTTGAATAGGAAAAAACAGAAGAGGATATAAAAAAAGAAAGCATTCTCTAGAGGTCCAGATACAAAGAGCGTAAGTCTCCTCACAGGCTAACATAGGAAAAGGGGAAAAGCATTCAACAGTTTTGGATTCAACTGTTTCAGTATTAAAGGGATACCACTTCTTCTCTGGACAATTCTCTAACCGAACAATTTAAATTACTTGGTAGATTTTTCCCAACATATCAATATGACAAGCCTGTGAAGATCAATCTTTCATTAATTCCTGGATTTAAAAAGCTGTCTGAAAGGTAGAAATCCATAAAATTGTAAGCTGGCCTTAAGCCGTAGGCTCAAATACTGCTTAAAAGTTCTGCATATAAACTCCATAGCTTAGTGGAACTGTCATTTCTTACTAAAATACTCTGAAAAATTCACTCTTATGATCAATGCTACTAAATTAAGGAGATAAAATGATCTGTAATAAGTGTCATAATGATCCAATTCTCTTTAGTAAAAAATCATTCATATATAGCTTTAAAAATGGTCAAAGGCAAATGAAAATCTTACTTATAAAATAACAGCTAGAACATAACATTTGCGTTAAAATATTTCCCCTTAGAGAGGACATCAGATTAGCAAAATGTATCCAGAATTGTCTTACGTCTACTGATACCACCCTGTCTCAAACCATCTTCTCCCCCGGGATTACAGCAATAACTTCCTAATGGGTCTCCACACTTCTGCCCTTGGTTCTACAGGGTATTCTCAGCACAGCAGTCAGAGAGATCCTGTCAGATCCCGTCATTCTACAGTTGACCCAGGGAAAGTGAAAGTCATTACAATGGACTACACTGCCTGATATGACCAGCACGGGGCTCTCCCCCCAACCTCTACATCAGTTCTCTGACCTCAACTCCTTTGTCTTCTACTACTCTCCCTCTTGGTTACTTAATTATATTAGCCCCTTGCTGTTCATCTAACACACCAGAGTAATAAAGACCCATGCTCCACAGTCTTTTGCCATTCCCTCTACCTGGAATGCTCTTTCCCCATATATCACAGTGGCTCACTCTCTTACTTCCTGGCACATGGTGGGGATTTAATAGATACATATAGATACTGCGTCATCTTCCAGAGCAAGCTAGGACCTAGTTAGCCCAGGTCACCAGGCACTTGCCTATTCATAGCCTCTCATCTCACAGTGATTTTCAGGGAGGGCTGCAGTGAATGGCCACACATGCTGGGCACTGCACAATTCTCAAGGGTGCCATTCACAATGATGTCTCTATGGATGTGTCTCTTGGACTTGAGCAACATGGTGGCCGTGGCCATGGTTTTAGAGCTTTGAATTTCCCTCGGAATACAACAAGTGATCCAGACATCAATTATACCTTCAAAGATATCTTAATTCCAGAACAGTTCAAACTACCTAAGGTGGCTAAAGTTTATTATATTCCATTGTACTATGGAATCACTTGAATGGTTTGGGAAATGAAGAAACTGTAGGTTAAAGTATCCAACCCAAGATATGTACATTGTGCCTTGTATAAACAAGATATGGGGGATATGAAGATAAATGCAACATTTATCCTTGGAATAGTTCCCATCTAGCAGAGGAAAGAGGAGATTATGGAGATTGTTTAACTAGTTATAAATGGATATAAATTTGAAACGGAGGTGTGCAAGGTATCAAGCTAAGTGCATCATTTCTGGATGGAGGTGCATTGTTTGGCTTTGTTCAACTTATAATCAAATTTAAATATACATAAAGGGCACAAGTAAGTGAATTTTTACAAAGTGACTATGGTCATATAATCAGAAGTCAGATCAGGAAAAAGAATATTACTAGTATCCAGAAGCAATCTATGCCTGAGGGCTTTCTCCAAAGATTCAGATGACTGGAACAAGGAAAAAGCCACAGTGGAAGGATCTGGGCGGACTGCTTTTGGTGACATCTAATGATAAGAAGAAGAGTGGGTAAAGTGGAGCTGAGGTGAGCCCTTCATGGGCTGCTTCTATTAGGGGAGGTGAGTAATGCATTCCTGGTAAGACAGCGTGGGTGATAACCCAATGGTCAGGATTTAGATGAGCTGTTGAAAAGAGAGTCTGCTGAAGACAGTTCTCGTCATCTTGCTTTTATAGCTTTTTGAGTCCTATACAAAATCTTCAAAAGAATATATGTAAATTGTTGCTATGGTCTGAATGGCTGTGCCTTCCTCCTGTTCATATGCTGAAATCCTAACCCCCAAAGTGATGGGATGTGGAAGTGGGGCCTTTGAGAGGTGCTTAGCTCGTGAGGGTGGGACCCTCATGAATGGGATCAGTGCCCACATAAAAGAGACCTCGGAGAGCTCCCTTTTCCTTTCCACCACAGGAGAACACAGATAGAAGATGGCTGTAAATGAGGAAGCAGGCCTCACCAGCACCAAATTGACCTGAGCATGATCTTGGGCCTTTCAGCCTCTAGAACTGTGAGGAATAAATTTCTGTTGTTCGTAAGTCATGTAGTTTATGGTATTTTGTTACAGCGGCCCGAGTGGACTAAGACAAGAACTTAACTGTACCTTTTTCTTAGCAAAACAAGATTTGGTCACAAATGATTTAAACAAGGTAGATTCTATTCCCATGCAAAAAATGGAAGCAGAGATAAGAAAAGGAAAGAGTAAAACCAACTGAAAGCCAGTCTATCCTCCCTTAGTCATTCTTTTATTGAACAAAATATTGACTGACCACCTTCTTCGTGTGAGGTATTGTGTTCAATGCTGGAGAAGGGCCACCTGGTTATTTTCAAGATTCTCTGGTTTTGAGCCTCAGGTTCCTCACTTTTTAAACAAGGATAACCTCACTGTGTTATCAGAAGGAATAAACAAGGCAGCATGAATAAAACTGCCCAGGGTGGGGGTTGGTCCCTTGCCTCCTGTCTTTTCTTTTCACTCCCCTCTACTTAAGCTCCTTCCCTCCATCTGCCCCTGTCAGGCTCTTTCCCTGTCTTGATGACCTCAAGCTGCCCTTCCTTCCTGAGGCTTTCAAGTACATGACTATGAGAGCTCCGTGGGTTTCTCCACCAGCAGTCCTCCAAAATCTCAGCATTCTGGATCTGTGTCACATTTGAAGACCCACCAGGCTCATATTTCCTAAGAGTGAAACTGTGAAAGCACCAGGCAAACCATAAAAATATCACGGCCTGGAGATCAGACAAGGTTCAAATCCTTGCTCTTCCAAGTTACTATGCATAAGGGCCTTCGATATGTCACTTACACTCTTGATACCTTAAATCTTGCATCTGTAAAACAGGGATAATGTTACTTTGATCTAACAGGGTTAGATTACTGGAGTGACAAACTGTGCATAAAAGCACCCAGCACTGGGTCAGAAATGTAACTGTTTGACACTGAGATTCCATAATAAGAGTACTACCATTAATGGATACGTATGTGCCTGGCATGACACTAAGCACTTTCCTTTATGTAAATTCTGAAAACTCTGGAGTCAGGCCACGCCATATTACTTGAATTGATTTAATCATTCTAGTACTGTGAAGCATCTTATAATCCTTGCACATTTTATAACAATAGTATTCATTTCTTTTTTGAAATATAATAAAGATAATAAAACTTGGTGGGTGCTATGGTCTAAATCTTAACTCCCAAGGTGAGGGTATTAGTAGGTAGGGCCTCTGGATGGTGATTAGGTCACGAGGGCTCTGAGATTTGTGTTCTCATAAAAGAGGCCTCAGAGAGCTCCCTCATTTCTTCCACCGTGCAAGTATACAAGGGGAAATCTGCAACCCAGAAGAGGGCCCTCACCAGACCATGCTGGCACCCTGATCTCAGAATTCCAGCTTCCAGAACTGTGAGAAATAAATTTCTGTTGTTTATAAGCCACTCAGTCTGTGGTATTTTGTTACAGCAGCCTGAATGGACTAAGACAGTGAGTCAGACCTATGTCATTTTGGAATCTCAGAAGTATGGTATTATGAGCATCTTCCATATGGGGAAATGGGAGCGCGGAGAGGTAAAGACATTTGCTTACAGCTGTACTACTAACAAGTGGCCATTTGTATGACAATGGTGCCAGGCTGCGTGATGCCTGATTGCTATCACCATAATGAGTTGGTTTTTATTTTTTAAATTTATTATTATTATTTTTTTTGCGGTACGCAGGCCTCTCACTGTTGTGGCCTCTCCCGTTGCGGAGCACAGGCTCCGGACGCGCAGGCTCACCGGCCATGGCTCACGGGCCCAGCCGCTCCGCAGCATGTGGGATCTTCCCGGATGGGGGCATGAACCCGTGTCCCCTGCATCGGCAGGCAGACTCTCAACCACTGCGCCACCAGGGAAGCCCTGAGTTGGTTTTTAAACGTGTTTTATGAAAAATGCTTACAAGGCTCAAGTATACACTGCATAGGGGTTATAGATTGATATACTATGTACTTAATATATTAAGAGTTTTAGTTGTACTGTGAAAACTAAAATTTTATATAAAGTGTTTATATTTTAAGTAGTATTTTATACTATACTTTCTATAAAAGGTTATTGGAAATGAAATTTAAAAGGTCAATAAGTAGTAGATTCAAAATAATAAATATTATATGTACACAAAATTCTTACTTATTCTCCTTCCTCAAAAGAAAATTCAGATAGAACCAAGAATGGAATATTCATCGTAAATGCATGAATTCCATAAAGACTTCTCCTTCTTATTTTCAAGTCTTTTATGGCTTCAGAATAAAAAGGTAAAAAACAACAGAAGAACAAAGACCACCTCATCATTCACTGAAGCTTGGACCTTAAATGAGTTGTCCATGTTTGACAAGATAAATAGAAATAGTTTTCTACCCTAAATGTCCCGAATGATAATAAAAGGTGAGTGAGTCCCAACTTTCAGTGTATTTGATATATATTGTATCATCCACCAATAAAGCATCCATGGATGTAAAATATCTGTGTTCATCTCTTACACTGACATAGAGTTGATGACAGTGCAACACAGCAGTCAGGACTGTTCTGGTTCAAATGCTGCCTCTATACTAAGTGGCATTGAAATCTTAGATAATCTACCCTACAGCTTGATGACCTCACCTTCCTCATTGTAAAATGAAGACAGGTAATCTCATCGCCTGGCTTTTGTGGGGATCAAATGCGAATTTCTCAGGACACAAAAGCACTTAGTAAATGTTTGTACTGTTATTATATTTGATGAATTCATCATGGAAATACAGTATTTAATAGAGAATTCAGACAAGATGCCTTGCTCTACTTTTTATTCCTTTCTCACTTAATTTTTATCTTAAGTTTTACATGTTGAGTTCTGTTAAATAATTTTTGGATAATTATTCGGTTACTATAATAATTTTCCTATCTTTTCTACAGACTATCTGAGCAATAGATTAAGATGCTTGTACTTTCACATTTTGCTAAAGAATTTAGTCCTTCCAAAACTAATATGCTCATTAAAGAAAACATAAAATAGAAAACATTAAGCCTGTCCCCCCCGCCAAAAAAGATTGACTGTAAAAGTCCAAAAAGCTAAAATATCCATTCTTAACACTGTTTACTTGTTTTACTTTGCTTTTTTAATGATATAGCTATTTTGTATAATTTAATCATTCTTCATGTACCATAACATAGATAGTTGCCTCTGTTGTTGTTATTCTTTATAAATTTAACCTAGGGTTTATAATATTTCCTCAAAAGGGGATAACCATAATTTATTTAATTATTTTCCTTTTTGGGGCATTTAGATGCTTTTTAAATTTTTGCCTCTAATAAATAGCAATGCTACTATCTTTGCTGGTAAACATAGAAAAACATTATATTTTCTTAAGATATATTACCAAGAGAAGAATTACTGAGAATAAGTGCTAGAGCAGCTAAAAAGAATTCATTGAATTCTTTACTTGAATTTGAATTTCTTTGATTTCTAATGAAATTGTATGTTTCCCTATCTTTTAAAAGCTATTATATTTCTTCTTTTGAGAATTGTTTGTTCGTAACCCTTGGTCTTTGTATTCGATCTTCCTCATAGTTTTATAGAGTTTCTCATGTCTTAAGTAGCCTGATCTTTTAGCTTTTACTTTTAAGGAAATTATTTCCTATCACTTTACTATTTGTCCTTTAACTACATTCCTTTTTTGAAACAAATTAATCATTTAATTTTCCCTTCATTTTTGGCTTGTAAGCTTAGCTAATCCCTTCCCTATTTCTTCCCATTTTACTCATGGGAAAGTTTTAACTCTAAACGTCTCTGGAAAGTATCTCATATAAAATACACACAGGTAGGAAGAGTAAATTAAATTACTAAACGCATTGTTATAAGAGGCAATTTAAAAATAAAAAATCCTAGGCTAAAAGTGAAATAGTTTGGAACAACATTTAGAAAAATCCAATTCTAATTATACCCCTGTAAACTGCCTGTACTGTCCTTGGAGCAGTAAAAACACACAAAGCACTGATATTTTAGCAAAATGTTTTCGTCCTAAGCATTGAATATAACTGGAATCTCAATGTAATTTTTGCAAAGGCCAAAAATATATTTTCATTTTTAATCAAGGAAATACCACGATTTAGGTCATTATTTAATTTTTAAAATTACTCTTACAATTTCTGACGTGATTAAAAATGAAATGTTACAACCAACCTCAGTTCACTGCCATATTCTATTTTAATTACAAACAATAAAAACCACAGGTCTCTCACCAATTCAACCCATTATATAGTTTTCAAGCTGCTTCTTTTAGTGTTCACTGATGAAAAGTCAAACCCAATATTTTAACAATTTTCTCCAGTAACTACTTTTTAAAATGAAATTTAATATATATAAACCATGCTGGAGAAAAACAGACTACAACATTAACAGAAAGTTCTGGACTTAACAAGTTGAAAGAGCTGGATTTTCAAGTTCTTCTCCCACTACAGACATATGTTGAAAATTTCTGATCTGAAGAGTCACTTGAAAATTCTGAACTTCTATTATCTTAGTCAAATGTATTGGGATCCATTCCTACCTCACAGGGGTTAGATAATGACCAAAGAAGATCAGGGTCCGAAAACACTGGGTTAGATCATAAATTGTTTGATAAGTGTAGTAAGAAGTTTTCAGGATTCTAATCTTGTTGATAGTAATGCCTCTAAAAAATAATAAAGATAATTATAGTTTAAAAAAGTCCACACTTCTCTGTGGGCCCAAGATGAAAAATGATCAGCTCTCATAATTTGAATTTCCTCAGTTTGGATGTACATTCTATGTATCTTCTCTTAGCATCTAACTATGGTCCTAGTTCTGTCCTTGAACTATTCCCCAGACACATGCCGTGCCTTCTGCCTCAAGCATTTTCTCTGCTTTAATGTTCTTTATTGCATCCCCTCAGTTCTACACTTTTGTTTGGAGAACTCCTACTCATCATTTAAATAAAGCTTACATGCACCAGGCACGGCTCTCCTGCACCCCAGGCACCCGGGTCAAGGCCCCTTAGTTGATACTGTGTCTCCTTTTAAAAACTAATTGTAATTAAATCATTATTTTTATAATTTGTGCCTCCCTCTTCAGTCTGCAGTCTACATTGGAGCCTGTCTTGTTCCCTGTGGAACTGAGCAGAACCCTGTGGCTCCCCACCCCAATTCCCACCCAAGTACAAAGGTCCCTCCATGTCCCCTGACTCTTGTTTGTAGAAAAGCTGAAGTTTCCCAAGCCTCCCTGAGTCACAAAAGAGCAGACTCAAGTAGTTAATGATAAGGACAAGAGCGTCACAGAATCTTTCAGTGTCTGATGCACATTCCTGAGTTTTTTTTACAGATACTGTAATTACTACCAGAGGGGAAAAAGCTAACTGCATGATGACCAGATTGTAGCCATGACATAAGCTGCTCCATCTTGAGCAGTACTGAATCTATTGGTAGCACAATTCCAAGAACTGGCCTCAAGTGAATGGGATTAACACTGTTGCTCATAATAATCTATATCTTTGTCGGCATCCAAATAATTGTAGCTTGCTGTGTCCATATATGTAAGCAGGCAACTAAAATTGTCAGCAAAGAGATGCTACAGAGTCATGTCAACATCTTCTACTCTGAGAATATGGTGCCCTATGCCAGCATGAAGAAATTATAGAAGATGGACCTTCATCCCTAATCCCACAGAAATGGAATGATGTCTGACAAATGGGGATTTGTAAGAGCTCTTTTGCCCCTTTCCTGTTTGTCTATTTCTGTTCCCCTTAAACCTTAATTATAGAAATGAGATCACTAGGTAACATTCAACCTAACTCCTGACTTATGCTCTACTGAATGTGCACAATACCTTGCCTAACCTGTTGATTCCTTCTCTAAGTTAAAAGAAGTAGGAATGAACAATTAAGTAGTTAAAGAATGACTAGCTTTCCACCCCCAGCAGCTCCCTTAGTGATCCTGCAGGCAGTCCACATGGGCAAGATAACATCTGAAGAAAGATCATGAGGAGTCAGCCAGCCTGCCTACAATGGAAAATGATGCAGAGCTTGACCTCCTGTCTTGATGATTCACTGAGATTTTTACCTTTAAAAACTGGCATGGCTGAGCAGAATCTTCAGAGTTAGTTTTGGGACATGAGTCCACCTTCTCCCCAGATTGCCGGCCTTCTGATTAAATCAACTTTTCCTTTCTACCAATACTTGCCTCTTGAGTATTGGCTTTTGAGCAGCGAGCAGCTGGACTTGATTCTGGTACACTTACATCTAGTATAGTGCTTGCTAAATATTGAACTGGAGGAAGAAGATCAGGACTTGTCACTATTGTTGGAAATGAACATCACCAAGAGAGAGGATCAATAATGAAGACAATAAAGTCTTTGCTCTTAGAAACTATGGTTAAGAGGTAGATGGGAAAAGAAGAACCGTCCAACATCTACATAAAAGAGTACTTCTTCTCATTACCATTTGTCACAACCTTCTCCCTTTTAACTTTTTATGCTTTGGTGCTTAATATCTAATGACTTTCCATCTGCCCCAGATTTAAGCATAGTAGGTACCTTATAACAAATATGTATTGGTTTTAGTTGTTTCAGTCTATATCAAATTTACTACTATGCATATAAAGAAACGATTTATAATATATTCTTTCTGAAAAAATGTTTTTTCCAGTAATTCTTTAAAAAACAAAGGAAGGGGCTTCCCTGGTGGCGCAGTGGTTGAGAGTTCGCCTGCTGATGCAGGGGACGCGGGTTTGTGCCCCGGTCCGGTAAGATCCCACATGCCGCGGGGCGGCTGGGCCCGTGAGCCATGGCTGCTGAGCCTGCGCGTCCGGAGCCTGTGCTCCACAACGGGAGAGGCCGCAACAGTGCGAGGCCCGCGTACCACAAAAAACAAAAAAACAAAACAACAACAACAAAAAAAAACAAAGGAAGACAAAGAGACAAGGAGGGACTTGTCTTGACTTTCATTCTTTTGGCAGAAGCTTTCTACTGGAGCCAAAAGGAAATTCATGGAGAATCCCTTGAATAACAGGCCCACATGAGACATCAGGGCACCAAATGTTCACCTTTGACATTTATAAATTAAATTCTGTAAAGACTAGACATGATTTGTTTTTTATGGACATGGGAGTACACTGTAAGCTTGATGAGATATGAATACAACATTATAGTATTATGGATAAAATAGTTTGAAACCTATTTTTTATACATTCCTTAAAATTTCTGATGAAAGACCAGTGAGAAATTAAGTATATATTAGACACAACATGAAATATGAGTTGGAAAACATTATGGAAGCCCACATCAACCCTTTCACTTTAGAGATGGGGAATCTTAATCCCAGAGACTATAGGTACCACAGAGGCCTACATTTAACAAACTTATTAAACCAGTTTTAAAAACCTGCCTCGCTTTCTTTCTTGCAAGCCAACATGAAGAAAAAAAGGCAATCTCTAATGCAATCCCTTCTCCCAAGACATAAAACTAGTGGATTCAAAACAAAAATAACTAATAGTACTTTTAAATACTGCCTTCTAATTGCCATTGCAGCCAGTATAAATTCCTGTAATTTCCTGTCTATTCCCAACTGAATGGCATATTCCAAGTCACTTGTATCATTAACAAGCAAATGAAAAGCACACCATCACCCAGCAGAGTGAATTTCCCATAGAACAAAACACTGACTCTGGCATTTTCACTGGCATTTGCAAAAACATTAAAAAAAAAACAGACTCAAAACAACATTTACCATTTCATTTACATTACATAAACATTCATTTAACATTAACATTTCATTTAAACATTTATTTTTAAGCTGAAGAAGTGTTATTATTCATTCAATCCATGGGCATAAATACCCTAAGAATATCCATAACCAGTAAGTTGGAGAAGAACTGATATAAAAATCACAGTATGCATCTTCTTGGACAAAGAGTAAAACAAATTCTAACGGAACAAACTTTCAGTCAGTTTTGGAACCTCCATCCAATTCTAAAATTAAGAATATATCGAGCTCAACATTTATTGCACATTACTGTGACATGGCAATATGCTAGATATTGATGGTGCAAAAATGGAAAATAGGTCCTCCCTATTAATTACCTTAGAATTTTCTAAGGAAGGTAAGTGTATAATTTCAATTTAAATATTTGCATTCCCATAACACTCCCCGGCCTAAGCCACCACCATTTTCTTGCCTGTGAGACAGCAATAGGGTTCCCCTCGCTCTACTCTGACCTTTCTCTCATCTTGTCTTGCCACATGGTCCCTTCCATTGCTCTTAAAATAAAATGCAAACTTCTTAGCTTGGTTACAAAGGCCCCTGGGCTCTAGCCCTGCCTCCTCTCCAAGCTCATCTCCTCCCACTTTCCCATCAGGTTTAATATGCTCCAGTCACATTAGCCTCTTTCTTTGCTGTGAACACAAGCTTGTTCTTGCCTGCGACCTTTGAACTTTCTGTTTCTTTTGTCTTAAATGCTCTTATCTGGCTCTTCAAAGAGTTGGCATAAGCTAAGATTTCATATATCACCTCCTCAAAGATGCTTAACCTGACTATTTGGTTTCAAGAAGTACCCTACTGCCCACCACATCATCTTCTAAAAATGACGTCATCCTATTTATTGCCTACATAGCACAGACTCACTTTCTGAAAAGAGAACAGTGCTTTGCATCTTATACATATTAAAATTAATAAAAACCCTTCCTTAAGAATTTTAAGCTAAGTCATGATTTATATGAATTTGACATTCTAAAACTACACAGAAGGGCTGACTAATCAAAAATATCTATCTACCTACCCAGCCACCTATCTACCTACTTGTCTGTCTATCTACAGTGTTGTGAAAGAAATGGAATATATATTACAGAAGAAAAAGCAATGATGGTTATCAAGGGACCCAAAATTTAGTTACTTACAGCTAACTTGGGCAAATCAACTTCATCTCTCCTGGTTTCAATCTACTTATTTGTACAACAGGGGTTATATTAGATAATTTTAAAAGAACTTTTCAGTTCTAAATTTTAGTCATTTGAAGCAGACTTTTTCCAAATAAAAATCATTAATATTCCTTTAAATGTACATTTTTAAATAACCTGAGGACAGTGAGGTAGGAATGTGAGGCCCTCAGCTATGGGCTTCCTGTCTATTTGTAGGTTATTTTGCCTTAACTACTACTTTTTGATGCCTCATCTTCAGTCCTTTCCATTTCCTATTCCAGAGTGGGGAAAAAATATTGAAACTATTTCATAAAAATATATTGAATTATGAACTCATTCCTCCCTTGGAAAATAAATGTACTTCTAATAATAGGTACATGCCAAAAAATTAAAATAACCCCGAGTACTAAGAAGAATCAGTTTTACACATGCATCTACAGAACATCTATCACTGTTTTCCAAATAACATACAAAATAAAGAATTTGTTTCACTTTCTGTTAAAACTAAATCCCAAAATTTCTCAATGGAGTAATATTCCCTATTACTACCACTGGAAGAAAAATTATTTTCAGGAGAATACTGTAATATAAAAAACAATAATAAATAAAAAGATAGAAGTGGGTAAAGATAGACAAGTCAGAATAATAAATAAGGGGGCTAACTCTTAAAATTAATAAATAGTGACTTTTTTCAGTGGCATTTCAGATGAAGCAATGATGAAGTTTAAAGGAATTGAATGTGAAAAATCTAAAGCGTATAATAAAATTATGGGAAACAAGCTTAGAAGATGCAGTAGGTAGGATTAGTTTGAGGTACAGAAAATGCAAGCAGCAAGACAGGATAAAAAAAATCCTATTTCATAAAATGACAAGAGGTCCTTTAGCACTCATAGAAAATAATCAGGGAATTACTTCAGCTCAGTAGGGGCACCCAAAATAATATGCATGAGAAAATCCTAATTTAAAATATTTCATATAAGAAAACCTGAAGAAGTAAACTAAATTCTGCAGCAAACTTAAATTAGTTGACTACTATTTTAACATGGTAATAAAACTGCATTGTGAAACAAAATCAGGAGTGGTGATGCAATAAGTTGTGTGAAATTACATGCTGTGTTATGCTGGAAAGATAAAGTATCACAACCCTAGGTTTATAAACATATACACACAATATAAACAAATGGACCAGTGGTTGGTTAAGTGTATCCTCCATTTTTTTATTTCCATTTTCCACACTCATAGCCTGTCACTGATCTATTTTTACCAGTTGGGAAATGGAAGAAGAAATTTAATATTATACAAGCATATTAGCTTTATTTTCCCAAGATTTTTCATTTTCATCCATCTTTAAGTTTACTACTTGATAAAACAAACACATCGAAGACAACAGTGGTCAAAAATTTGTTTTTATTTTCCAAGGGATCAGCAAAAGTAAATGCTTTTAGGCTCCTTGAAAGCCAGTTCAAATGAAAATATGGTAGAAATCAGCACATCTTACCCGACACCAAACCAGCTATATACTTCGCCTTACTGAACACATGACTCACTACTAATGACAGCATGGAGTGTGACAGAGTTGTTATGTAACTTCATTCCAGACTGATTAAGATAAACCGAGTGAGAGACACATCCTTTACAGCCTTTACAGTTTTTATCCTTGACCCCAATCTCAGGCATTTAGAGAACAGGCTGGGGTAACTCCATATCTTCCAGAAAGCAAGACCCTGAGGCCAAAATGTAAGCCTCTAAAACTTCAAAATGATACATTCAGTGAGCAATACATTAACATTTAGAATGAAAAGAGAGCTAATATTTTAATTATATACCACGCATCAGGCAAGGAGCAAGATGATTTTCTGACGAGACCTCATTTAAACTCCAAACTGAACTTGAAAAAAAACCCAAAAAAACCCCACAACTGTGAAAATACCTTGCCCCACTGAAGTCCTATGAAAATTACTAGAAGTAACCATAAGGCATAGCCCTTGTTAACGTGACTGCTTTGAACAAGAAGGCAAGACTATAGCATGAGGCTACATCTACAACAGCAAAGTCAACGTCCTCTCAAAATGTTCTTTGCCAGCACAACCTAAATCTCGTATCAACATTCATTGTAAACGTGGGGGACATGGGAAAAAAAACTATCAACCACTCACCATAATGCATGTAACAGTTTCCTTTGGTGGGGTCCAGCTCAATAGCCTTCAAGAAGAATTTTTCAGCCTCACTCTTACGACCCTTGAAAAACAGAGAAAATGGATGATTCAGCAGCGGATCATGAGGGATTCTTCACCTCCTGGGCCCAAAGGAAGTAGACTAATGTCTACTTAGTAATCATCATCAAAAAACAGTGCTTTGTTTTTATCTAAACGAGGATGATCAAAGAGAATATGTTGAGAGAGAAGACTGAGGTCAGAATCCTGGGAAACATCAAGATTAGAAGAGACAGTGAGAGTGAGTTCATTAAAGACGTCAAAGAGAAGAGACCAGGAGAGCAAGAGAAAAAAGGGAAAAAATGGTTTCACAGAAACCAAAAGGATAAGAGAGTTTTCAGGAATGGTGGGAAACATATTTTCATTTTCTATTTTATTTTCTCCCTTTGATCTGTTTCTCTTCATTCATTCATTCATTCTTCCTTATAAGGAATGATGACTATTTTAGCTTTGAGATGGTTTTGTCTTAATGTTCACTTTCTTTCTTTCTTTTTTTTTTAATGTTCACTTTATATAGGAAGAAACTAAGTCACAATTTGTTGACTCTCAAGCAACTACTGCTTATCCTTGCTGCTGTCATTCAGGACTACAATACTGCTAAATCAGGATTTAATCTAAAGCTAGATCTTCTCCCTAGCTACAGTTTTAAGTAAACATTACCGTAATTCTCAGAAAAAAAATAAGCAAAAAGTAGGGGCAAAGGCTTATATGCAATAAACTGATTTTTCATGAAATAATATCATAATCCAGGCAGATTCTAAAACTAGACATTCTTTGCTGTGCTATAGCTTCTGCACCAAAATTGACTCCAGAGTAACAAAAAGGGGTGACTCAAGGTAGGAGAACAACCCAAAGAAGACCTTTCCTAAAACAGTTCTGTCTTGTCCTGCAAGGTTAAAATGAAGATCTATGTTAACTGGGTGGAAGCAAGGCACAGGGTGGTATTCAGAAGCTGTGGGTCTAGAGTAAAGAGAAACAATCTTATCTGTCTCTTCCTTCTAATTTAAACGCTATCTACCACATAAACTTCAGGTGATGTTTTTCTTTCCCCTTCACATATATTTTTTAAATCACTTTTAAGGAGATAATTCTTCCAAAGATAGAGGCGTATGGTTAAGCTAATATTCTACATTTCATGCAACTTTGACTCATTTCTCCATATGACTTCTCCTTTCTATTCATTCATTTAAAAAATTCATTCTGTTGCCCTCTTTCATTTTACTAATGCTACTCTAGTCAATAGCTCCTCTTTAATTCACAAGGCTTGTCAAATTTCCAATAATTAAAAATCAAAAATCTCTTGCGATATTTCTCACCGCACTTTAAGTTCAAAGGAAAGCACAGGCAAAATACTTGCTACACATTTCACACGTTGATGAAGTTAGTAAGAATTAGCAAGACTCTTACCCAGTTAGGATTCTCTAAATGATCATGCAGTTAAGAGCACAGATGCCAGGAGGCCGAGCAGCTCTCACACTTATGTAGCTATGTGAACCTTGGAGAATAATTTCATCTCCTAGTTATAATTTTCTCTGTTACAAAAAAGAGGGCAGGTGGAGAACAGAGGATTTTTAGGGCAATGAAACTATTCTGCATGATACTGTAATGGCAGATACATGTCATTATACATTTTTCAAAACCCATAGAATATACAACACAAAGAGTGAACCCTTATGTAAACTATGGCCTTTAATTAATAATAATGTGTCACTATTGACTTATTAATTGTAACATGTACAACATGAGCTCAAGTTGATACAACCAGAGAAGCTGTAATAGGAGGGTGGGAGAGTATATGCCATTTCTGTACCTTCTGCTCAATATCTTTTTTGTAAACCTAAAACTGCTCTAAAAATAAAGTCTATTATTTTTTAATGAGGATAATAAAATCTATTTCATAAGATTACTGAATTATCTGAAAGGACACACATGAAGTAGCTATTACAGTACATAGGCATATTCTGAGTTTATAATAAATGTTAACTATTATTTATATGTGTATATATATATATACACATATATATGTGTATATATATATATATATACACACACATATATAGTATGCAATAGAATGCAGAGTTCTGAATGACAAAGAATATGTTTTATTATACACACAGCCTCAAAACACATGGTTAGCCTTTAAATCACCACTGGAAAATAATGTACAAAGAACTTGCAGAAGATGATAAAAGAAAGATGCAAAATGAAAACTATCATTGGTAAAGAGTCTGCACAAATGTTATATGCAAAAATATAAAAGGGTCTATGCACTTTCTTCCACTTAAGTTTTAAGGACAGAAGAGAAGAAAGTGGCTCATTTGTCAATGTCTCAGTAAACAGCGTAGTAAAATTCTTATGTGTAGTCCACTGGCAAAGCAATAGTATATAGCTTTAAAAAATAGATCAGGGCTTCCCTGGTGGCGCAGTGGTTGAGAGTCTGCCTGCCAATGCAGGGGACACGGGTTCGGCCCCGGTCCGGGAAGATCCCCCATGCCGCGGAGCGGCTGGGCCCATGAGCCATGGCCACTGAGCCTGCGCGTCCGGAGCCTGTGCTCCGCAACGGGAGAGGCCACAACAGTGAGAGGCCCGCGTATCACACACACACACAAAAAAATAATCACAACTCCAAGGCCAGTAGTCTCAGGTTACTCAAATGAACCAGGTTATTAAAGACAATGAGTCCCACCACCTCCTAGATACAAAACAAATACATCAAAGGCCAGAACATTCTTTTTTTGGGGGAAGTATCAAACCATCATGCAAAGACCCATTTTTCTACTTTGACCACTATTTGGTCAAGTGCCAAATTATGAGGAAAATAAAATTCTCAGGACACTATATAAAATTAATTCAAGCAGATGCATAAGCCAACCAAACACACACATCACTGGGTCCTAGGAAGGGTGGTAAGGAGGTCACACTATGTTTAATCAGGTTTACTCTTTTTACTATTATTGTTATAGAGGGGTAGGTAGCAGTTAAGAAAGTGGAGAAGAAGAAAAACATCATGTCTCAGCAGGTTTTTCCTGGAGTCTTTTAGATTATGTCAGCATTTTCTACAAGCAAGCATTATGGAGTAGCCTCTGGTTATATGAACTTCTCACATCAAGCATTGTTATTCATTTTGTATACTGGTTGGGATGTTTGGACACAAGTGGTGGTTGAGAAAACCAAGAAAAAGGGACTGTGGTCAGCTGTGACAAATAAGGGGAATGTGAGTGGAGAGGCTCGGTTTCCACTGCCAGGTCTATGACTTACTTGCGTGTTCACTTGTTTTTGTAGGGTAAAAAACTTGTATCGGATGCCTTGCGCTGTTCTAAGTACTGGGGATATAACCATATAACTGAACAACACAGACTGCTCACTTGCAAGTGCTACTTGCAGGAGGCACATAGCAAACGAATAACCCAATAAGCAAGGGGATCAGTCATAAGAGCACTGAGGGCTAACAATGAATTTCTTCAATTCTCATTGAGAGAACCGGGCCAGAGCCAGACTAGCCTGTGTTTGAATCTTGCTGCCTCTACTTATTTAGCTGTGTGACTCTGTCTCTTTTTCTTCATTTGGAAAAATGAACATAATACCAATTTTGAGGGGTTGCTAAAATCATAAGTCAAAGGGAAAGAACTAGCTTCGGACCTGGCATAGAGAGCTCTGACATTCTTTGATTTTTCTTCCATCTATCTCCTCAAAAAAATTTTATTCTTTCCACCTTGAACGCCACTGTCTGGCTCCCAACTACCAAAATTCAAAAATCCTTTGCAGAATTTTATGTCATGGTAGAAACTGAATTTCACGATTTTCCTATAAAATGTCTCTCATTCGCAATACTTCCCCCTCCCCCAATAAAAGGCTCTTCCGGCTCACATCTTTTTTTAAAAAATAAATTTATTTATTTATTTTTGGGTCTTCGTGGCTGCATGCAGGCCTTCTTTAGTTGTGCTGAGGGGGGCTACTCTGTTGTAGTGCAGGGGCTTCTCATTGTGGTGGCTTCTCTTGTTGAGGAGCACTGGCTCTAGGTACCCAGGCTTCAGTAGTTGTGGCACACAGGCTCAGTAGTTGTGGCTCGTGGGCTCTAGAGTGCAGGCTCAGTAGCTGTGGCACACGGGCTTAGTTGCTCCGCAGCGTGTGGGATCTTCCTGGACCAGGGCTCGAACCCGTGTCCCCTTCATTGGCAGGTGGATTCTTAACCTCTGCACCACCAGGGAAGCCTCCGGCTCACATCTTGAATGCTACAATAGATTTCGGATTTCCTGACTCACTGAACTTCATTTTGCCAGCTTAATAATACTTAAACAGAACTGTTTTCATGTTATGCCATTGCTCAAAAATATTTTAATAGCACCCTGTTTCCACTCATTTTATTTACTAATAACCAGTCTAATTTTCAAAATATTTCACAATCTAGTTCAAATCTTCTTGGATAAATTCCTGTACCTTATCAGGCCAATTTCCTTATGTACCTTAACTGTAGCTCCTATGTTCTTCCTTAATTATTTCTTCTGGTCTGTAATGTTATTCTTTCTTTTCATTCATTCACATATATTTTATGCTTCAAGCCTTGGTTGAAATCCCACTTTTTTATAAAGCCCTCTGTGATGGCTCCACCTCCCAGTAATTTCCCTTTTCTTTTAATCGTGCTTATATGATTACTTTTTTAGAGTCATTACTATCACACTGGAGTCACACAACTTGAACCCTAAAATACCAGACCAAGGGCTTTCATTATAAACTAAGGTGGTTGGCAAGTAGAATTTCAAATTTGCAAACTGTAATTCTCAGAAAGTATTTACAGTTTGTATATAACAATTTGGTGTATTCACGCAGGAGTCAGTTAAAACAGCAAAAACCCAGTATGTGGAAGCAAAGAGCAACTGACAGTGGAAAAGATTAGAAAGTCAATATCAAAGAGACCTACAGGAATACTTGGCAAATACTTTAGAAATTTTACCATCAGAACTTTGAACAATTCTGGATTAGACATTCTCTGCAGTTAGCATATTAGTGCTGATATGAAGGATTAACTGGCTGGATCTGAAGCAGCATAGATGACTATGGGATGAAGGGAAAGAGCTAGAAAGATGAGAAAAGAGGAGAACTGAATGGAACCAGTGCAGAGACATATTCCTGGCAAGGGCTGCATGAGTAACTAGGGGGTTAGGGATTTGAGATTATCAATATACTTATCCTTATATTCGTATAATATTTGTAGCACTCTACTGAATACTAAAAACAGATCCAAGATTAATATCATTAAAACTCATGGAAAAAAGCATCCTCAATCAGGACTAGGCTTGGTCAGGTCCTCTTCCGACTGGCAGCAATAAAACATACACATGTAAGATAAATATTCAGTAAAGTTCAGATAGCCTGTTCCACAGCATAAGATTAGTTTTCAGCACACTTATTTTGTTTTCTAATTAAACTGGGTGCTACTGTCCCTGTTCAGAAAGAGGTGCCCACCTGAGCGGGTATACAAGGCAAACAGTTTCTCTTCTGAGGGCTGATCAACGTTTTTTCCAACTACAAAGTGAAGAAATATAAAAATAGATACTTATATATTTATACACACACACACACACACACACACACACACCCCCCAAACCTGGAGCTCCTACTTAAGGAAGCACTCGGGAATATTAAACATGAGAAAATGTTATACTATTAATGGCTTCAGCTTGAATTGTCTTATTTTTAAAAGTTAACCATATACCAAATTTTATACTTATTTTTGGTAACAAATCACTCATTATATCTACCACCCTACACACAGTGTGTTTCCATGCCACAGCTCAGAACTGCTATTTTATTGAATAACCTAAAAACTTCAAGACTTTGCATTGCATTATAAATATATAATATAATTAGTGTATTAATCTTGTCCTCTAAACTAGATTACTCCCATAAGACTTTACTTTTTCATCTATAGCCATCCAAGTGTTCTATAAATATAATTACCAGTCAACAAATGAACAGGCTACCACTGTTTTCTTGTATACAATTTAATAGCATATAGTTACTCCTTAGCTATTTAGTTCACATGGTAACATGTTTTCAGTAAACTACAGAGCTATGAATAAAGCAGTGATTTCTACACTTTACTTCTGGAAACTGTCACATGAACCAAGGTCTATAAAACTATAAAAAGTGTTCCTCAGAAGTAGCCTGATTCTCAACCAAATATTTATATCCTAATAAGGGACCACCTGTGTCTTCAGCATTGGTGGGAACACCAGTTAGAATAATATAAAGAACAAACCAGAGGATTTCCCTCAGGTGGCCCTACTCATATTTAGAGGCTGCTGTAAGTTTAGTGTAAAGAGTCTCCTTCTGCAATTGTGTATCCAGCAGTCACTCCCATACATTTAGTGTCTACTTTGGGGGAAAGTCTGACAATGGTGAATGTCAGTCATTTTTCACAACCAATGAAAATCACATCTTCATTTCACATTCAAGAATGTATCTACACAGATAAGAAATCAGAAAGGGAAGCAGCCAATGAAATGGGTCCAAAGCTTATATGTAGTTTGGTAAATGTGTTGTTTACAGCTGCATTATAGTTTAATGAGTACAAAAGGAAAAGCAATCTAATAGCCTTGAAAAATTAATTTGTGAAGGCCACCATTTACAAATAGAAGAAGTGCTGTTTCATGGTCTGTCTTAACATCACAGTGTTTGTAAGCAAAGTGTCTTCAGGATAAAAAAGGTTTTCCTCATCACAAGAAAAATATCATTAAAAAAAATCTAACAGTTGAACTAATTCTTACTAATCAAGATGATTTACATCAAACCATTTAGTTCTAAAGTCCCTCCAAGTCATTATATATAATCAGCCAGAGATAACCTTAGAGGCAAAGTGAAGGGACAGGGGCAGTGGAAACTCTCATGATGAAATACTTTATCTCCATACTACTAAAATGTTTCCCATCAAATTATCAGGGGCCTAAAACTTGACCATGACATTCTTTTTTTTAGGGACAGAATAGCATTTCTTCTGGAAAGCTTTGAAATATAACAGAATAAGGCTACCATAAACAAAAATGAATGTGGCTAAGTAGCTTACTGATAATAGTTTGTGTTTCTCCTCCCTGAAATGTCCCTCAAGTTTCGCTTTCTATAAATGTCAGGCCTTTTCCTGATCTCTTTTCCTAAATGTCCCAAAGCAGAAGCTGCCTGAAAGATACCTGGAGTATACTGTCATAAACCTAAGCTCACGGAAAAGGCATGTCAAATGACATTGAGGGCAGCTAGTGGTGACAGGGAGTGCCCTCTCAGTGTCCAGGGGCTGCATCCAGAACCCGGCAGGGAGGCATGGCTCTGGGGTACACCTAGAGCGAGGCTGGACCCCAGAACCGCAACTCCCAACCTGAGCAAAGCTTCTCTGAAATCCGTCCTGAGTCCTACTGCAGAGCCATCAGACTTCAAGGTGAAGAAATCTGCTCAGACCATGCTGCCCAGGGCAGCCTCCTTCCCAGCTTTTTGAACACCATTAAGCCTCCCAGATTTAGGTGAACTTTGGGAAGGGGAGGAGGCCACAACACTGGCTGAAATGAAATGGCAGACCAAGTGGGATGAAAGACTGCAGTAGACTGAATTTCCCTCAAAGAAGTTAAAGTGGATCATCTGCGTGCAGCTGGGGCTCTGGCTCGAATGTCAGACATGTTACATGAGCAATAGGCACAAATAAGCAGTTTGCAAATACCAAAAAATAATGTTCGATATCCCTGTAAAAACGTATTAAACTTACTCAATATTCAGTTTACCTAAAATGTAAATTAATACATTGAGATGTGATGAATCATCTATCAGTGAAGTTGCCCCAATATTATAGAACTCAGTATTCCTGAGGGTTCATAAAAACCAGCACTCAGCTAACACATAGCTAAAATATAGTAAAAGATAATAAGATCTTCCTGGGAGCAATTTGATATTCATCAAAGCTCTTAAGTCATAGGTATATCTTGGCCAAACAGTTCAATCTCTAGGCATTTGTCCTAAGGAAATATCTGTAAATACCGAGAGGTAGCTATTTATTTTCACTGCAGTATTGTTTATACAAATTCAGTGTCTATCAGCATAGACTTGGTTAACCAAATGTCATTTCAATGAAATATTATGTATCTACTAAAATGATTTTGTAGAAATGATTGAAACTACAAGAGATTTCCATGATCTGTTGCTAAATGAAATAAGCAGGTTGTAAGTTTCTGTTTATGTCCTAATTGCATTTAAAAAACAAAAAGAATATTTTAAAAAGGAGGCTAGCACTACCTGTATCACTGGCTTATTTTACTGTAGGATTTCAAAGGTAAATGAGAGGGTTGGTCCTTTGGTATTTCAAGACTGACAGGGAGGGAAGTACACTTCTAGATTAGACTGTTAAAAAATAGTGCTGTGTTACTTAGTGTCAAACTAAGTGTCCTGAGAACACAGAACAACTTAGTCCACTGAAAAGGGAAAGAGAATGCTTCAGAGATGTGACTTTCACTCCACAGAAATGGATTAAGCTCCTGCTATGTAACAGGCTGTATTCCAGATCCTGGTAATCAAGACGAAGTTCCTGGCCTTTCGCAGTTCACATTCTGGTGGTGAAATGATAGTTCACATACGAGCAGGTGACACTGTCTGTCTAAAGTAGTTGGTACAAAAAAAAAAAAAAAAAAAAACACAGGCTAAGGGAAGAGAGCAACACACACTGGGGTGGGATGGTGTCTGATAAAGTGGTCAAGAAAGGCCTCTGGTAACACTGGAGAAGTGACCTAAGTAAAGGGAGTGAGTGAACCATGCAAAGATCTGGCATGTCTGGAATTTTAGGGACTAACAAGAAAACCAATATGGCGGCAGGGCAGTAAATGCCGCAAAGAATCACAGGAAATGAGTGTGAGAGACAGGAGCGACCAGACTTTGTAGAGCAAAGTAGGCACTGTGAGGAGTTTGGAATTAATTTTTCTTTTTCGGTAGTAAAAAAAATCACAGTTTCAACATCGGATGCCACATGTTGCTTTGACTCATATCATTTCCTTGGTGTTAACCAGCAAAGCATCAAACAGCCTCTGGGAACTGCACAATATATGGAACACTTACTTCATCAATGTGTGTCATCCTTGCGTGGGGCCCATGCTAATCCTCTCTGTGTCATTTCAGTTCTAGTGTACATGCTGCTGAGGCAAGCCCTGCAATTTCTTTTGACTAGGAAGGAACACGACAGAGGATTTTAAATAGAGGTAAACGTGATCTCACATATTCTTACAAAAATACTGGAGATCTTGGCTGGAAAACTGACTGTAGGGGGCACAGAAAACAGGGAGACCACGTAGGAGGTTATTAATACTCCATGGCTAAGACTAGGGTGAAAGAAGTGGAAACAGTGAGATGTGGTTAGGTTCGGAATATCTCGCAGATAGGTGACTGATGGATTGGGTATGTTCTGTTTGATTGAAATGCTAGGGCAGGAGAGTATAGAGGACTAATTTAGAAAGACTGGCCAGAAAGGAGGTCACAGACCAAGGCTTGGCAAGAACACCAGATATCTAGTACCTTCCCCGAGAAGAAAGTAAAAGAAAACTTGGAAGAATGCCAAGAGGAAAGCAAAAAATGGGCAAAAACAAAAAACTCTTCTATTTCAATCATGTTTTCAATAAAAGAAGAAAAAAGATTTTAAATAACTATTTAAAATAATTAGCTTGCTTTCCATAAATATTTAAAATATTTGATTAATAAAAATTAAATTCTATGTTGCTTTCTATACAGCTTTGACATTAGGAGTTAAAAGTTAGATTTTAAGGTATAAATACAAATAGCTAATTTCTGAAACATTATATAACTGAAGGTATTTAACTTATTCAGATTTCTTGTTAGATAACAAGTTTTTACTTCCTTTCTACATCTGTTCACTTGTATATTTTCCCTTCAAGCTTAAAGAGGTCATCCACACACACTGTAATAACATTTCAGTGGAAGGTAATTAATTTGATAGGCTACAACCACATCTTAAGCTCCATCTGGGCAAATTGCTTAGGCTGTTACATTGCATTGCTGTACTAAAGTCAAAGTCAAGTTAAAGACAACATCTTACCACAACTCTTCTCCAGCCATAATATCAATTTATGAGAAGGGAATTCAGATATTTTATTAAAATGTCTAAGGAAGTTGCGGTGAAGTAAGTAGAAATTTTGTTTGGATCAAATGTGTAATTAAATTGCAGATAAATGTATCCTAAAATTTACTTTAAAATTATGTAAATCATTTTTAAATATCAAAATCAGCTATTTTTAGACTTCAGAATAATACACAAAATTTATCTTTGACTCACAAATTAAATAGAAAAATATCTGTTTGTAATTAAAACAATGAACTTTTAGCAGTTCATTAAATTTATTCGTTGATTTCCTTAATCCAACAAATATTTATTGGGAACTGTGTTAAGCACTAGTATGAAAATGGTGAATAAGGACATAACCCTTGCCCTCATGAAGAGTCCAAAACTGTAGCTGTTAGGAGTACAACACAAATAAGGGCTGTACATTTCACTTAGAACTAGTTGAAGTATTCAGGAAAGGTTTCCAAAAGAACTCCTGCTTGCTCTAACAATCTGAGAGCTGTGTATGATTAACTAGTTGTATGATCTAGTTGCAGGGTAGACAAAAGTATCTGAAGTAGAGACACAGCAAGGGTAAAACCTCTGTAGCAAAAACACTGCATGAGCCCAGGATGAGGGAGACAGAGAGAAGGAGTAGAGGTAGGCCATGTGAAAAGGTCGGAGGGGTAGAGCCCGCCTGGCGAATAGATTACGTGAAGGAATTTGTCCTTATCTGTTTTGTCAATATCACTCTGAGGGTTGTGTGGATAACGGTTGTAATGGGAACTGGAAGGGATGCGGGCAGATTAATCCAGGCTTTTAAAAGAGAGTGATGGGGCTGATAATGGAGATGAAGCTTAGTGGACTGACAGGAGGGATATTTAGGTGATACAGATAGGATTACATGATGGATAAGAGAGGGATGGGGTGTGAGACAGAGGTCACAAAGATGACCCCTAGGTTTCTGATTCTGAAACTGAGACAAAGCTGGTAAATAATAGAAAAAGAAAGACCAGATTAAGGGGGGAAGATCATGAGCTCAATTCTGAGAACTGTAGAGATTGAGGTACCTTTGAGACATCTGAGCTGTCAAAGATGTGGTCTGTTAGGCTGACTCAAGAGGCCTGAGGTAAGGTAAAACAGTATTTCAAGAAGATAGAAGTAGTCAATTATGTCAATTGTTGAAAATATCCAGTGGATTTAATGACACAGAGATCACTGGTAAGTTCAGTAAGGTGTATTTCTATGGCATAATAGGTCTTAAAGCCTGAAGGAGTGGGGGGGAATTTGGGGAGTGGAGCGAGGAAATGGACACCCTCAGTCAATAGTCTGGCTCTGAAGGGGAGGGAAAGTGACCATGTCAGCAGAAGGGAATGAGACATATTGAGTGTTTTGAAAAAGAAAACAAAGTCAAAACATAAATCACAACTGGGCATAAAAATTAATGTGTAGGGCTTTTTTTTCCCTCTTAGTTTAATTGAAAATTAGAAGAGAAAACCTCAAAATTCCATTTCTAGAGTTCTTAGGTAACTTTCCAATTTGGTCATGGCCAAATTTAAACCAGTCCAGAATTCTTTAAACTGTGTCTTTTCCTCCTGGATGCCCTAACAGCGCTTGATTCCTGCTTTTGTTGTGACACTTACCATATGTACTCTAATTACCACTTGTAATCTCTTCTAATTGTAAACCATTTTAGGGGAATTGTTTACTCAACACTTCGCTAAGGGCCAGATGCATAGTAGGTGGTCATAAATGCATGAAAACATTAAATATCTTGTAAAAGCAAACACTCAAAACACACTTCATAAACGCATGCTCTCATTGGGAAGTCCTGTTGCCTTAATGAGGGCGTAGGTTTCAGTGGGTAAATGTGATTACATCATGAGGCCCGAGTGATACCCAGAATGTCATCCCTGGCACTGTTGTCAACACCTCCTCTATACAAGGGGAAAAAAAGAAGCCACAATTTTTATCAGCCTTCTGTGGTCCATAAGACGGCACCACAAGTTCGTAGAAAATAGTTTCCAACAGGAAACTTTAGATGGATAAAGTGGTCCACGTGATCACCATTTAGGGAATTAGTGCCATTGGAAAGCCCCTGAATCTTAGCTATTAGCAACAGCGCCAACCATTTTCTTGCGCTGTTTGTGCAAATGGGTGCTTCTTGCTTGTCATGAGAATTTGCTGGATCACTCCAGCCCAAACTGCTTAGCAACAGCCTGGAAAGCGGCTATGCTGATTGGTCCCCACAGAGCTGGCCTTGGCTCACAGAGCTCAGGGCTGACACTCGTGCTGCAGAAGTTTAAACCCCATGGGGATAGTCAGGAAAGCTGCACTGTGAGAGTGGAAAAGCAGGAGCCCCAGCAACAGCTGCTCTGCAGCTGGGTCACAAAGGAGAGCAAGCAATCCCTCGACACCATAAAAGGTAGCGGATGATGGGAAGGCAATCTCTGTGCCTCCATTTGTCACTGGCAGGGTGCCACTGGCTCTCAAATCCAAATGCTCTCGCAAGAGGATAAAGCCAGATGTAAATAATTCCCTAATTTTATACTTTTTTTTTTTGTAGAAATCTTCAGCAGTAAAGGACATAGAGGGTTATTTAATTTATTTAGACGCAAAATTCTTTGGTGATTGAACCAGGGTGCTGAATAAAGCACTGGATTCAGTCACAGAAACCTGAGTTCTAATCTGTTTCTGATACCAAGAAGGTGAACCACCACAGAAAACCCCTAATTTGGATAGGTTTCATTTTTCTCCTTTGCCAATCAAAGGACCTGGGTTAACTGAACTCTACTGGTTACGATTCTCTGTTTAAAAAATGGAATTCAACTCAGGGAAGTCATCATTGGTTAAAAATTCAGATTAAAGGAGAGTCAAGCTCTTAATTCATGTCATACTCCTTTGCCTCCGTTGCCTTCCAATCCATGACAGAGAAAAGGAATTGGCCTTCCCCCAGATCCAGCCAGCCGACACTGAGATTGGGGATAGTAGCCGAGACCTAAAATCAAGTGTAGTTTAACGTACTAACAAATGAAACTAAATGGAGTTGGAATAAATGATCCACTTATCTTCTTCTGAAAGGACTTTCAAGGTAAAGATGCCTATCAAAGGCAGAATGTCCTAGAAAGGTTCTTACACCAATTAGACCACATACATATTGATGGTGTATACTGTGCTTCTGGTTTTGGAAGTAATTCTTGGAAGTAATTCTGGTTTGCCTGAAACTATTCTGTCTATGTCCACTGTTCCAGTGGAAAAATAACAGCACCCCCTTCCTGGTTTGAACAAATATTCTATAGTTACCCTAATTCTTGTTTCCCTCTCACAAGTATTCACCTAAATCAGACGAGCCCAACAATGGCTTTATGACGTTGAGATGTCCCAGAAGATGAAACCAGGAGGCTCCATCAGCAGCATCGGTGAGATCTCAGCTTTCTATCCCTGCCCCACTCCTAACAAAGAAGGCATGAACAAAGACATCCTTTCACAGCACAAGACCATGTGATCTTTGTCAAGAGTAATGAAATTTCCATTCATCTCTGCTTCCCCAAAACAGATTTTTCTGGGTGTCTGTTGTCCTAGCACATTGCAATTTTACTTTGTCTTTACAGGTTATATGATAAGAACAGAAACATTATAAGAGCAGCTTACTATGTGCCAGGCGCTGTTCCAAGAGCTTTCTCTGTATCGTCACATTAAATCTTCATATTACACCTGAGATATTATTATTATCCATTTTACAGAATAAGAAACTGAGGGACAGAGGGGTTAAGTACCTTGCCCAAGGCACAGAAGCTTGATTTGGCAGAGCTGGGGTTCAAACAGAGACAATCTGGCTTCACAGTTTGTGGTATTGCATTATCGACTTGGTTCAGAAGTTTACTACCAGGAATCATTACGTTGTTTAAAGATGAGCTTTATGGAGTAGGTCCACCCATACATTCATGCACCCACCCATCCATCCCTCATCACGTATTCAGAGGGTACCTACTATATGCCTAGCATTGTGTCAGGCACTGGATAATGAAAGGACTCCTGCTCTTTAGACTGAATAATATAACTCTGGAAGTGGGCGTTTACCAATCGCAAGATCATACTCAAAAGGGCTCTCGTTAGACATATGCATCCTACATAAGGAGAAAACAGAGACCAAGGCATCTATTGTGCCTGAGTGAGTTCGTGGAGGTCTCATAAAAGAGGTGGCATACTTCAGCTGGCTCACAGATGGAGGAAAAGTTGGCCAAGCATCAAGACAACAGACTACCTGCTAAGTCCAAGTGCTGGTGACTTACAAGTTCTCTTTACAAGATCCAAATTAAGAATATTGTTTAGAAAGTCAGTCTAATGGAGAAAATGTTCCTTGTTTTAACAACATTAAAAGGCCCTGTAGCTTACAAAGGTTCATTTGATATCAACCAACTCAAAACACATCTATTTGAGAAAATAAGGTTATTTAACAACTCCAGTTACCAAATTTCTACTTTCTGTCAGTCTAATGATTTTTGAGCCACCTTCTGTGAATAATAATTATCTGTGACTTACAAAGAAAGAAAGATCTATTGAAAACAGCATTGTTTAGTATGCAATGCTCATTCACTTTAATTTCTAGAGTGTGAAGTGACCAGAGGTAGTACATATACAATTACAGGAAACTTTAATCTAGGCAAAAATGGGAAAAATACACACACACACACACACACACAGAGCAAATGGTCAGAGGCTGGCACATTACCAGCAGAACAAGTTTGTATGTATAAATACATATGACAAGCATATCGCCGAACTGGATCTTTCCCAAGTCCTAGCAGAATAGTGTGCAAGTAAGAAGCACACACACTTGGGTTTTGGCATTATCACAGAATAAGATTCTCTCTTTCTGTTTCTTACAGTAAGAGAAAATGCATAATGTCACAAGAAGATGTGGGTCACTAACAGGAAAAAATCGAGTACAGAGGTGACATGGAGATGGAAAATAGAAAGTCTGAACTTCTTTGCCTCTAGACAGAAAATTTAATAGTGGTTCAGCTCAGGGCTAAATTATCACTGTCAACATCTCAGACCCTCTTGACCTTGGTAGGAAAAATGTGCCATGAAGGCTGCATAGAACTCATTAGACATCAACTTCCCAAACTGTCTTCGTCACAGTCTGCTGTGTAATTGACACCTGAGTCGACAGGTTTATCTGTGAGATTCAAGAAGGGCTGAATTGACACTCCCAATCACAAGAGCATCTTTAAAAGTCATGCGGAAGTCTATAGGAGGGTGGTGGAACACTCCTTGCATGACTGCTATAAATACAAAGCAGCCTTTGGAAGAAACATATTGACCTATTCAACTTCTAAAAATGGAATACATGTGCACGTTGGGGTATATGGTCCCATGCCATGAAAAACACGAACATGGCACTTTGAAGACTTGGGGGAAAATATAATCTATTAAATTACTAAATCATTTAAAGTGGTATTAATTTTTCAATAAGCATAGATATGTTATAAAAAGAGAAGCAACAGCATAGAGGAAAGATTGCAGGCTTAGGAATCAGATAGGCCTGAGGTTGATCATCTCCTCAAGAACGATCCCTAAAATAGCCGGGCTACTTGGGCAAATTGTTTAATGTCTCCAGAAATTCAGCACCTTATAGAGAAAAGATGATACCTCCTGATAAGGTTTATAACTGAGACAGTACATGTCAAGCTTTTACAACAGCGCATGGTATATAATAAGTGCTCAACAAATGTAAACTGTCATGATGACTGTGCAACAGGAACAGCGGTAGCTCTCATGCAATATCTTAAAAGGATTAAACAAAGTAAAATACATTTTTAAAAGCATAGCACAGCAACACATTGTTGGCACTCAAAGAAAAAGTTCTCCTCCTAACTAGCCCTCTTATACCTAAATCCATTTACTCAAAGGTGGCTCAGGGAAGTAGATGACTATTTTTCATGTATTTTAAGCAGCATTCTTGTAACACACCCACATTAAGAACTTTGTGATCCCAAATACTTTGCTAACAACCAAATTATCTCTTGTTCTTGAATGTCTTAGAATATCACAGGCAAAAATTGCCTTTGAGTTCAGAGAATTTGAAGAAAAGAGAAAACAGGGAAAATACTCGAAACTGAAGTTACAGTGAAAAGTACTTACGACCACTTCTGATCAAACTGGAAAACCCATATAAATACTGGCGACAGTTTAAGAATATATTTCCCCTTATTCAGAAATATGTACTTTCCAAAAGGTCCATTTTCATTTTGAAATCTTGACATGATTTGGCAAGCTCATGTTAACTAGTTAGTGTGGCTTAAGCTGTTACCAATCTTAGAACAATAAGAAAGTAGAAGAATTATAGCTGATTCTTCACTATTGCAATATTCAGATACCTGGTATTTCCTGGAAGCAAAACTTGAGTTAATCAAAATATCATTTTATTCAGATCTGTCCTTCTTCACACTTCTTTTTCAAAGTAAATGCCAAAGATTATCATATTAATATTTTTTAATTTTGTTTCTAAAAACATAATAATGAAATAAGAAGTACTGGATAGGCAATGGAGGGAAAATAAAAGGAAGTACAGACAACACCCAGAGAAGACATTATTTTCAGCAAATAGCTTTTGTACTGAAGGATAAGCAAGAAACAGAGCAGAAAAGACAGTTTTTGGTGTTGCTGGACTTACTAGATTAATGATCAAATGAAGTTAGAAAAGCATAAGGAGACTAAGTTAAGTGCCTAAACAAGGGTCACTTAAAATAAATCATACTACCTTTAAGAAAGATTTTATACAACAGGAAATATTCAGTCTTTCTGGGATAGTGACTGTTTTAGATTTGGGCGGCTTACAAGAATAATAGTAATCCATTCATTTCACAAATATTTGGATATCTGAGATGTCATTATGAAAAGAAAAATTCCTCAGAGTTTCAAATAAAGATTTCTTAAACGTCTTTTAGTACAGTAGCTATTTTACTATTTGTTTCAAATTGAATAAGTGAGATTGTGTTAATACTTTCTAACATCACAAGTGAAGTTCAACAAAACTATAGCAAAACCATGAAAAGAAAAGCTTCCTTCTTTTATAGTCATCATCAGTGTAAATTCAACCTAATCAGTTCTCAGTGAAAATATTTCATATTGCTCTCAGCCCAATCAAATTCATGTATCAAGCTGACTCTTCAACTAAAATTATAGATATTATGATAGTTTATATAAAAGATATTACTATTCCTGGCTGCCATACATGATACTCAATAGTTAAAAAACCCCAAAAACCAAAGGATTATCTGTATTTTATTGTACCTGTCAGAAGAGCACATAATAATTATCATCACTATCACTGTTCATGAAATTCTACAAAGTCCCCTGAAATGAATGATTTATATTATGCACTCTACTGAGATTACACTCCAAGGCTATCAGAGCAAAACAGATAGCCAGAAGATCATGCTACACTATGTCATCAAACAGAAAAAAATAAAGGAATATATTCAATTTTGTGTTTTTTCATTTCTATCTTTCAACAGTAATCAGGATTTCTATATTCGTAGGATTACCATATCATTTTTACTGAGACAAAAAAAAGAAAGAAATTTCACTCCCCAAAATGTTGTTATCCAATTATTTGACCCTTTAAATACACTCTTTAATCCCTTTTTAAGGCTGAGGACTTTGATATTTTTAACCAACAGAACAAAAAATAAGTTCTTATATTTTTTATTTACTTGAAGCTACTTAAAACATCACTTTTTTTCTCCTTCCTAATTACTTGTATAACCCCCTTGCCATTTATTCCTTCAAACTTTTATTGTTCCTTTCTCTCACCATCTCCTTCCACCATGCAACACTGAAATAAAGTGTCCAACAAACAGTTATTGCTGTACGAGACCCTCCCTTGGCATCTGAAAAACATGAGTAAGACCGAGCTGCTCTCAGTCTAGTGGGGAAGACAGACATGAAAATGACTAACAGTAACAGAAGGTGATGGAGCCACTTTCATGAGAGCACAGATAACAGAAGAATCAAGTCAGTGGGGAAGGGTAGTGATGTGTCAGTGCTATGCCCTGACAGAAAACTTTTATGTGAACCGGGCCAATCTCTGCTTCAGAGTCATTTCATCTACATTCATCCAATAAGTATTTATTGAATAACTATGTGCCAAGCACCAAGCTAGTAATAGTAATGAAGAGACAGGGTCTCTACTCTCACTGCCTGCAAAAAGCAACCAATAGTAATACATTAGTATTCAGCTATCCCAGATATTCACGTGCAATAGGAACCCTGGAAGAGAAGCATGAAGGCTGCGTGGAAGAATCAGTCACTGTTTTATGGAACGTAGTGTTAAAGATGAAACTGGATGGATGGATAGGGCTTTGCCAAGTGGAGATAAAGGAAAAAGATTTTCTAGGCCAAGGCAGCAAGCGGCATGCTTGGAAAAGACAAAGAATGAATAGATTCTTTCTTAACATACTTAGGGAGCCATTAGAAGTTTAATATTGTGGGGGGATAATGGCTGATGAGGTTTAACGAGAAAGGCTGTGGCCAAATAATAAACAATGTTCCATGTCACACAAAGACATAAAGATTTTACTGAATAAGAATCACGATATTGTTCTTACTGTTAATTGCTAACAGTTATTGAGTCCTTACAACATACACACCTGGCAGTATTCTAAATGCTTTTATAATACATTTAGACTCACTTAACTTCTGGACCCTCTCAAGAAGGAAATACTTTTGCCCTCATTATACAAACAGGCAGAATAAGATAGAGAGAAGTTAAATAACATAACCAAGATCACTGAGCTAATGAATGGTAGAACACGCGAGGCAATCTGGAGCCAGTGTTCATATATTACGGATGCATCCCCTCTAAGGTGATGGAGTGCTAACGGAGAAGGGAGGCAAGCTATGGGATCAAATATCTTTTTCTAAACATCTGTTTCTATACCTTTGAAATACTAAGAAAATAACTACTGAGCATTTACTACATACATTATTCTTCGAGCCACAGGAAAACAAAACTACACAACATGTCCCATGGATGCCTGCAATTCCCAGTATATTCAGACATAGATTGAGATAAAGAAACAGAAATAGAGAGACAGTCACAGTCAAGATCTGCTTATCTGATGCAGCAACCAATGGAGCCATGAACAGGTAGGCATACTTTAAGTGGTACTTTTGATGACTTGCTGGAGGCGGACTGTGGACTAGCTTGAGTGAGAAATTCCTGAAGGCCAGTCTTGAGGGGGCGGGGGGGCGTCCCACTCTTTCATGGTCTTTATTTCCAAGAACACGACCAGGTTCTCATAGTGGAGAACCAAAAAAGATCCCCTCCTGGTGAGGGCAAGGCAAGAAGAGGAATCCTTGTGAAATATATCCAGAGCCTTCTCAATAACAAAGGCCTGACTCTCCAAGTAAAAGACTTTACTAGAGCCTTTCAAAGAGCTGTGGCAAAAAGGCACTCTCTGACTTCGCCCTCCTCTAGCCTTCTTGTCTCATCTAAGGTGGTGGGGTGGGGGGGGGAGCTCTACAAGCAGAAAAACGTGTGAAGGTCATGGGACAGAGACACAGGCTGAATCAAAGACTGAGATTTAACTGAACGGTTATAGAACATTCCCCCTCCACCATACCTAACACCCCCACGACAGGGCTCCAGTATGATAATACTGAAGTATACCTGAAACAGCTTCAAGACACACAGTCTCTCTGAGAAAGAGTATTAAGGAAAGCCTAACACCAAGATGGAGATAAAAACAAGGACACTAGAGAAATTTGAAGCTGCTAGCACCAATAGCTACAACAAACACTAAACAATGCTGAAATCCCAGCCAGATTAACATAAATCTTCATATTAGAGGCCTAATAATTTGAATTCCTATTACAAATTCAACATATCCAACATTCAACAAAAAAATTACAAGGCATGACCAAAGGAAAGAAAAACATAGTCCGAAAAGACAAAGCTAGCATGGGAATCATAATAAGATGTTGGAATATGAAACAGATGTTGGAATTATCTGACAGGGAACTGAAAATACCTATGATTAATATGCTAAGGACTCTAATAGAAAAAGTAGACAACATTCAAGAACAGATGTGTAGGGCTTCCCTGGTGGCACAGTGGTTGAGTCCGCCTGCCGATGCAGGGGACATGGGTTCGTGCCCCGGTCCGGGAAGATCCCACATGCCGCGGAGCGGCTGGGCCCGTGAGCCATGGCCGCTGAGCCTGCGCGTCCAGAGCCTGTGCTCCGCAACATGAGAGGCCACAACAGTGAGAGGCCCGCGTACTGCAAAAAAAAAAAAAAAAAAAAAAAAATAGAACAGATGTGTAATGTAAGCAGAGAGAAATTCTAAGAAAGAATTAAAAGGAAATGCTAGAAATCATAACAGACATGAAGAATGCATTTGATGGGATCAACAGAAGACTCAGCATGACCAAGGAAAGAATCAATGAGTTTGAAGATAGGTCAATATAAACTTCCCAAACTGAAATGTAATAAGAAAAATGAATGAAACATACAGAACATCCCAGAACTATAGGAAAATTTCAAAACATGTAACACGTGAGTAACTAGAATATCAGAAGGGGAAGAAAGACAAGAGGGCAGAAGAAATAGTTAAAGTAATAATGGTGGAGAACTTTCCAAAATTAATGAAAGACACCAAACCATAGATTCAGAAAACTCAGAGAACACTAAGCCAGATAAATTCCAAAAATAATAAGCCTAGGCAGAGTATGTAAAAACTGTAGAAAACTAAAGGCAAAGAGAAAATCTTAAAGTCAGAGGGGAAAAAAAAAACCACCTTACCAATGGAGCAACAAGGTTAAGAATTTCATTGGACTTCTAATCAGAAACCATCAAGCAAGAAGACAGTAGAGTAAAACACTGAAAATGTTGAGAGAAGAAAGAAACTACAAAACTAGAATTTTATATCCAGCAAAATTTTCCTTAGAAAGTGAAGTAGAAATAAAGACTTTTTGGACAAATAAAAACTGAGGGAATTCACATGATCATCTCAATTGATGCAGGAAAAGCATTTGACAAAATTCAATAACGTTTCATGATAAAAAACACTCAAGAAACTAGTAACAGAAGGAAATTATGTCAACATAATAAAGGCCATATGTGAAAAACCTATAGCTAACATCATATTCAACAGTGAAAACCTGAAAACTTGTTCGATGGGTAATGAGTTTCAGTTTTACAAGATGAAAAGTTGTTTTGCAAGATCTGTTGCAAAACAATGTGCACATAGTTAACACTACTGTATTATATACTTAGAAATGGTTATGATAGAAATTTTTGTTTTCTTTTTTTACTACAATAAAAAAAATAAGGTGGAAAAAAACAGAGAAGGAAGAAGCCTTTGGTAACAAATAGAAAACAGTTACAAACCTGGTTGATATTAATTCAAATATATCAATTATCACTCTAAATATGAATGGTCTAAATGTACCAATTAAAAAAGAGAGATTGCCATAGTGAATAATGATAATAATAAAGGGCCCAACTATATGCTGTCTACAATAAATCTACTTTAAATATAAAGACGCTGATAGGTAAAGCAAAGGGACAGATATAGATAAACCAGGCTAACACTAATCAAAAGAAAGCTAGAGTATTAATTTCAGACAAAGAAGACTTCTGAGCTAGGAAAATTATTACAGTTTCTCCCACACTATTTGCTTACTTAATCTTTTCTAAGGAACACCTAGACGTGCTAATGTCTATGGAATACACTCGGGGAATGTATTTTGTACCTTCTGGGAATACTGCTTTAATAGAAACTATCAAAGCAATAATGGCAGTGGTAAAATCTTCTTGGTACCCTTAAACTTCACCATATTTGAAATTCCCCATCTTATAATCAAGTAAAAGCAATCCTTGTCATGTAGCATTACTATTTGAATCAGCTTTGTTATAATTAAAAGGTATCAAATTTAATAAGTGCCATGTATACACAGTTATTTATATAAATAGGTTGAGAACTGTTGAAGTGGTGAGGGGGAGAGGATGGAGGACCCCTCTTCCATACAAGTGGAAACAGAGTGGAGAAGATAATTACTACTTGTGGCAAATGCGCATCCTGGGTGGAAAGAGAAAAACAGACACCTTCAGGAAAACTACCTTTAGCCAAAGCAATAGATTTCAACTTAATCCTTTACCTCTACTGAGGTAATCTCTTTGAGATATGCAAAGATACCTTAAAATAAAATACTCCTGATCAGTAATTTTCTGCTTAAAGTGAGTAAATTTCTGATTCAAGCAGATGGAAATTCTGTTCTTCTTCTAGCTAGTGTTGTTTCATTCCCCCAAATGAGAAATAGAACAAACTTTACAGTGGATAATATCTTTCAGTTCCATTGCTCAGGGACAAAAATTTCCCAGACTGACCATTACATCTACCAATTACACTACCTATTTTTCCATTATATGGCATTATAATACATGGCATTATTTAATGGCCAGTGCCCATCTTAAACCCAGTGCCACATGGTTAATGTCAAAGGGACCAAAGGGTCATATTAAGTGTCAATCCTCCTGCATGTTACCATCTTCCACCTAAAGTATTGTTACTACAATGCACACTGAATTACAGTGTCAGCTCAAGAACGTACGCCATCCTGTCACTTTTGACAAAGAGCCTCAATTACACCTCAGAAATAAGAGTCCTGCAATTTTAAGTCTTTTAAAGGAATCATGCTTTTCACTGTGAGAAGAAATAAATACACTTATTAAATAAATTTGTAGGCCGGTATGTGCTCAGGTGTTCTGGCTTCAACTCACTATCTACCAGTTAAAAGTTAACCAGGTAAAGGTCAGCAGTCACTTCACTCAGGCATCTGACCTTGTGCTCCCCTTCAGTTTGGAATATCATAATGTTTCCTTCAAGACTTAAAATACAAGAGAAACTATACACCATAAAAGGTACACCATGTAAACCGTATTTAAATTAAAAATTCAACTTTCAACTTCACTATTACTATTTTCTTGTTACTTCACATATATAGATACCTAAATCCTTTTTTGAATTACCCGTGTTAAAATTCTTCTTTAATTTAATGATATACATAGAAGTTGTCTTTTCACTTCAGAACTGCATTATAAGAAAATCTAAAAACTGAATAAAGATTTTCTTTAAAAATCAATTTTTACACATTTTGAAGTTAGGCGTTTATGTGCACAAGGCAACATACATCCATATTTGATCATAATTAACAAAAGGTTAAAGAGAAATTTAAGTACAGCTTTCAGAAAAACCGAGTATAATGCAAGAGGCTTTGGACACAGGTCTGAACCTCTGTGAACCACAGTTTCCTCATCTCTAGAGTAGGTACCTAGATCGTGGGATTATGTGAGAAATATTAGAATAGCATATTCACAATGTCTAGTTTACTGCATGATAAAGAGTACGAGCTAACTACAGGAAATACTGTGATTAACCTGATCACAGAAGCGGCAGGGTCAGGGGCCACCCTGTAGGTAATATTTAATTCTTTTTAGGTAGGAAAGCAAGAGATGAGGATTGATGTCAAGGGAGATAGGAAATGAATGAGAAATTCAGATGGTCCTAGAAGCTCAGGTCTTAGGGGAAAAAAAAAAGTTGAACTCAGAATGAACTATTGTTTGGAAGAAGTATAATTTTAATAAAAAGTAAGGATAAAATCTACAAGTCTGCAGATGTCATGCTTCAGGCTGCTGAGGCCCAAGCGGCCTCATTTGCAATGTAGATGAATATAAGGGGGAATGGCCAAAATGTCATGGGTTTGTAAACATGTTCATGGATGGGCTGATAAACCTATTTACGAGGCTGCAAAAATGAAAACTGTCACATCTTAGAACACACGTGGCTTCCTTTATATATATGCCTTTGTGTGTGTGTGTATATCTGTGTGTATGAATATATGTATACACAACCAGAGGCTACAGGAAAAAATAGGCAACTTTTTTTTGTGAAGTGTTCATCCAACCCCTTGGGAGGAAAGATACTTGCTTTTGAAAACGTATGCGGTCAGTACCACTTTTTTCAAAGGTAAACAGGGGCTTAGACAAGGATGCTGTTTTAACAAGGAAAGATACTCAAAATTTCTTCTATTAAACAATGATCGAACTAGGAAAATATAAAACATAAATTACAAACAGAGTTTAGCTCACATTAAAATGTGTTCATGCTTGATTACATGACAGGAGAGTCAACATGATGTAGCAGAAAGGATAACAAGCTGGAAATCGTGATGCCAAGTCATTTCGTGTATCAATGGGCTCATGTAACAAATTAAAGGACTGCAAAGTGGGAGAAAAATACCTACTAAGTGGTGTGGAATCCCATGCCTCTAATAAAAATTAAAAAGAAAACAACATTAAGGTACCTACATAATTGTCCTTTCTGAAACAAAAACTATTTCCACCAGTCTTAAGCATGGTAGCCCACCACTGAAGCAACTATAGATAGTTGTTACAATTTCCCCTAAAGAGAATACACTGAGGTCTTCTTGAGACCAAAGAAACGCCCTGCTGGTCTTTGTATCACCACTGTTTATTACAGAACATGACACAACGTTCAGGTTCAGAAAATGTATATTGAATTCAGGTTTTTATAAAGGATTGCTTTTTTAGAGTCCTGCAAGAAAGCCAAGCTATATTTAAGGGCATACGGCTTCTCCAATAACATGGGATAGCAGAGTCCTGGGGGATTTTGAGGCCTGAGTCTGCTGGGCTATTTATTTATTTATTTATTTTTGCTGGGCTATTTAAATTGCACTAAATGTTAACTACAGACCAAATACAGAAACCAAACAAAATAACAATGAAGTTTAAGTTAGTTTCAAAGCAGCAGCATCCTATTTCCCCCTAAGTAAAAAGCTAACATTTCTTTTCAAACATAGCATCATGATATGTAGATATAAAGCAGGTAGAATTATTCCACATGACCTTCAATGCCTGAGAATTTGAGTATTTTGATTTTATTATTTCTGAGAATATTATTATTCTGAGAATATTATTTCTGAGCATAATGTTACTTCCGGCAAAAGAAAATATCTGTAACAATGACTTTTAGTAACTGACATAAAAAAACAGAATAAAACTCTGGAATACTTTGGAGATACTTGGATTCCTAGGTCACTCAGTGGCAACAAATAGTGTAATTACAAGATCGATTCTATAAAGATACCTCAATTAAAAAAAAAAGATTGATTCTGTATATCAAAATGCATAAAAAAGAACTATCAGATTATGCTTCAGAATAAAAATAATACAATGATAACGTCCAGAATGCTAAATCATTTAGTTTAGATGAGGCAATTTCATATAAAATGTTTAGCTGAGCACTATATTAAATTAAATTTTCTTCTATATGTTATCCAATATTTCAGTAGCATGATATATGTGATATATGCCTTCTTTCTTCATGGAATAAATTTGCAACTTCAATGGTATATATCCGTAATAATCATTCAGTGAGAGTCACAGGATAATTTTTTGTTCCCTGCTCCCTCCAATCTAAACATGACTGTGCAGTGATTATAATAAAACAAAGGAACCTAAATGTTAGTCAACGTGCAAAATGGGAAGAGCTTTGCTTGAAAGAGGAGCAAATGGAAAAATAATCTCAGCTCTAAATAGTAATGATTATGACAAAATGGCCAAGGAAACACACAGCGCTGCGCTCCAGATAGACTACACTGACACCATTTTAGCCTGGGGTATGGAAATTTTCCATGGAACTTCAAGTACTTTCACAACTGGAGTTTTATGTAGCCCAATTAACTTTGGCTAGACACAGAAATCTGGCTCAGTATTTCCATACAGTAGCCAAAATAAAGGTTTGCTGTATCAAGAATTACTGTCAGAGTCTCCCATATCCTTCCTTCTCTTTTACTAACCTAAATCTGGAAAATACGCTAACAGCCAAGTTGCTTTTATTACAATTTAAGTCAATATTAATTTTACTGGCTCACAAAAACTGTAAAATATTTGGCCGAAATAAACTGAACAAAGACAAAAGGAAGGAGGACCAAAAAAAAAAAAATCAAAGTAAGGATGTACACACAACTAGAGAACACACACGGGTTTAGAAACAACTATAAAACCATCTGAAACACCATAATAATGGAAATGTTATTCCTTCTTTTCTTTCTTAATGCATGCCCGATTTTAAATTCATGGCATTAGCCCTAGGTAACAAAGTTCAAACAAGGAATAAATCAATTTTAAAGACAGCTTGTGTTTAGTATTTTAATTGGATATGACATTGGTATGAAAGTTCCATATATTCTAAAGGGATGTCACCCAGGCCCAACTATATGTAACCATGGAGGTTAACAGTGGCCCTAAAGCAGAACTAACTATTCTCTAGGGTACCCTGGAACATTTTTGTTTGAGCTGTAATGTAGGACCCCAAAGTGCCAATAGCCAAAAGTTAATGTTAAAAGTTAAAAGTTTTGCCAATAGCCAAAACTCTTAGTTAATGACCTATAACGCTTAATAATAAAAATGCATTTACCCATTCAAACTAAACTAGCATTTAGAGGTAATGTCCAAAAATAAGTTATAAAAAATGGGGATGGGACTTCCCTGGTGGCACAGTGGTTAAGAATCTGCCTGCCAATACAGGGGACACAGGGTCAATCCCTGGCCTGGGAAGATCCCACATGCTGCGGAGCAACTAAGCCCGTGCGCCACAACTACCGAGCCTGTGCACCACAACTACTGAAGCCCACGTGCCTAGAGCCCGTGCTCTGCAACAAGAGAAGCCACCGCCATGAGAAGCCCATGCACTCAGTGAGAAGCCCACGCACTGCAATGAAGAGTAGCCCCAGCTCGCCACAACTAGAGAAAGCCTACGTGCAGCAACAAAGACCCAACACAGCCAAAAAATAAAAAATAAATTTAGTTAAAAAAAAAGTGGGGAGGCAGGAGCACTAACTTCCTTTTAGAATCTCTGATCAAGTATAAAAGGGGGGGAAAGCTCCACACAAAATTATTTAATATAGAATGAAAATTAATGATGCTAATTCAGAAATCCTTGAGGACGTATCCAATTCTACTATTTTGTAGCTTATTTATTCTTGGGGACATTCCTTAAATCTGTGAAGTTCAGTTTCCTCATTTATAAAAAGAGGACAGTACTCGTTGTAAAGCTTCATGAAATAACATATATCAATCACAGGCACTCAAGAGATGTACAATCCTCTTGTGACCACCTCCCCTTCCAGGGTCTTAGAAGATTACACTGTATCCACTCTACAATCATGCCACTCTCATTCATTTATTCAGTATATATCATTGGGAATTAGAGTGATGCCTAGCATGGATTAACAAATCTCAATACATGTGTTGACAAAATGAAGGGACTAATGAGGACATGAGAATCAGGCTAGGGAAACAGAAATATTCAAGTCAGGCACCCTGTATACCTTTCACTTATACAGTACTATATGTCAATTATATCTAAATAAAACTGGGGGGGAAAAATGACCTATGCCCAGCCCTTATGTAACTTAACAAGGGAAATGCAAAAGGAGGGTACAGGGATAGTTATCAAGATACTGAAAGCCATATGCTAAAGATATAAAAAGATAAGTTAAGACTTAGTCCCTGTCCCATGTCCAGGGTCAAAAGACATAGATTTATGTCTGCCATTCAATCTAAAATGTGCTATTATAGAGATACTGAAACCAGTGCCATGGAAGCACAGAGAAAGGAAAAAAATAATTGCTTGAAAGACTCAGGCAAGACTTCACAGAGGAAATAAAATTTGAACAGGTAGAGAGAGGAAAGGGACATTTTTGCCAAAGAAATAAAAAAGGATTTGATCTATGGAATTTGTCAGAGCATTCTGGGAAATTCCAAATCTTTTTGAAGTTTTCTAAATACTATAAATACTACAAATTCTTAAAGAAAATTTTGTACAAAAATGCTTTGAGTGAATCATTCCACTGGCTATAATAAAAGCACCAATAATCAATTTTTTGTCTAATTTGTCTCAGAAAAATATGATTCTTTATATGAAGTCCTACTCTATAGTCTAAGTCTAATTTTGTTGCACGTCAGTTTTACATATTTTGCCTTTGGTCAGTTTTGATGGAACAGTAAAAACACAATCCCATTTCTATTCTTCTTCCCTTGAGAGTAATAGCCAATTCCATTTTATAATATTTTATATTTAAAGCGTTCAGAAGTCAAATGTGTGGCATTTTCTACCTTGCCAATTCCATGTTAAGTCAATGGCATATTATCAGGCCAAGAAACCCAAAATTAGACAAAAGCAATCCACTGGGATCAGAAATTTGCCAAATCTCATAATTCAAAAAGAGACTGTTAAGGATGGTTGTGGAGTTTTTGGCACTTTGAGTTTAAGCCGTTCCATAATAGGATTTGTATTTCATCTAATCAGCAAGTCGGAAACTATGAAAGTTCTCTTGATTGGGGGGGGGGAGGGATTAAAATTTGATTGTAATACATGTCTTTCCTTCCCTTCCTTCCTTATGTTTCAGTAAATTAAAACTGCTAAATCTTGTTTTTAAAAATACCTTCTGAAAAATAAAGCAGCCTGGAAAACCATATTTTTGGTACAGGAAACTTAAATAATTCAGGCGTGTAAAGAAGAAGGAAAAAAATTTTAAAAGACACGTAGTTTCTATATCCAAACTAGTGTCACAATCTAGGTATATTCAGAATTAAGTACATTTAAGCATTCGGTTTTTTTTTTTTCTAAATGATTTTTTTGGCGGGGAGGTAAATCAGGCATTTGAAACTTTTAGATTCTTTGAAGGTGGCCATTTCTCAATCTAATTAAAAAAGTTTCCATTTGAATTCTATAAGGACATCTCAAATACAGTAGTTGAGGCCCAAGTTATATATGAATTCCATTTTTATATGGAGCTGTGCGAATTATCAGCCTATCAGAATAGGAAGTGGAACAGGTTTTCATAAGGTAAAATAATTTTTTTCTAACTGATTAAACTAGACATATCATGATCCTATAGATGGCCAAAACGGCAACTTATACCCTCCAATTCTAAGTAATGTTCTTTCCCTTTCTCTGTTCCTTCTTTTTTGGGGCCCCCATATTAATTTATTTCATAATTTCTTCTTTCATGTATTTTTTCTTCATCTTTATGTTTAGGTATGAAAACATTTACTCACCTGTATTTTCTTATACTTCAAATGAAAATTGTTTTGCCATCGTTTTTTTTTTAACTTCTACAAGCTCTTTCTTGTTTTTTCATTATTTATTTTTTTATGGCATCCTGCACTTCACAAAATGCTATATTACCATCTCTAAGGATTTTTTTTCTTTTGTTTCCTCCAGTTTCCTTTTGCTAATCATTTGTTTCAGTTCCAATCTTTTACATTTGAGGCTTTCCTAATATGACTGATGGTCCTTGGTTGCCCATTGTTATTTAAAAGTAATAAAAGCTGAATGAACTCCTTAGGCATAAGTATGCTTTCTAGACTGGAGTCACTTTTGTTTGTCTGGTTTGGGAGCTACTCATTTTCAGGGACCTCCAAAGGTAGGTATACGGAAATCTTTTCCCTACAGTGATTCAGTTTCTCCAGATAAGAATGCAACCATTTCTTGGGAGGGGAGGTGTGTGTATATGCGTTGCTGAGGGGGTATAAACTTTGTGTAGCTTGTCTTCTGTGGGTGACAGGGGAGCGGTACTGACAATCTGAGTACTCCACTGGAAAACATTCAGTCAATCCTCTTTTCAGTCCCCTCTGCATTCCACCTTTGACTGGGCAAGCTGTTCCTGAGTCATGGAGCTCTCTCACCCAACCGCTCCACCACTGTGAGCATCCCTTCCCCACTTGGAGGTGAGTGCCTGCTGGCTAGCACTGTGCACATGGGGAGAAACTTGACTGCCGCATATGTAAGTTAGAACTGATTACCCTATTTTATACTCCTTAACTCACTCTCTTCTATGCCAGCTGCCGCCACATCTTGGGTCTCTCCAGCTTTCTTCTCACTGTTATCCCGTTCCAAACTCCCTTTAGATGGTGGTTTACTCTGTTCTGACGAATCAGTTGTAATACCTCTTTCTACTTTCTGACTTCCAAAAATCAGCTTAAATTTCATCTCCCCTCCCATTCTGATTGTTCCTGTGAGGTTATTCCTTCTCAATAGTTTTATTGAGTAAAAGTTTATTCTGATTTACCCACATAATCAGCATTTCTTTGTTCACCAGTCTTTTTGCTCCCCACTTAGTAACTCCTTCTAGATTTAACTGTGTTCTTTCAGAGGACACCTTCAGTAATGTCTTCAGCTAGAGATTTTAGTGGACTGAGTTTAATTTCTTGGCCTAGGAATTCCCTGATCATTCAAGTAAAGTAAATTCGAAAACCCAAAGCCTGGTAAAGGGAGGATGATAGTGACAAATTCTCTGCAGAGATTTCAGATTCCATGCTGAGATAGACAAACTTTCATGCTGCCCTCTTGTATCAGTATGTGAACTTTTTCTACATTATCCTTTCACTGAGGATATGAACTTTCCTGCTTTATTTAGGCATCTAATTCCTGGCTTTCTGTTGGTCCAAGGTTTTGTCTCTTATTCCAACAAGAAGGAAAACATACAATAAGGTCCTTCCCATGGGTTGTTGCAACTGGTAAACTATCCCAAATCAGCTGTAGGAACAGCCTACTGTTTACTGTTCCGGTGTTTAGTTACTGCTTCATTTCCATCCCTGGGATATTCTCTTTCTACACCTTGAGCTCAGCCATGCATGAAGAGCATATCTGCTGTAGTTCATTAGGCATATCTAGATATTTTTTAGTGGGATGTTTTCTGGTTACTTAGTCTGCCTATATAATCTCTTTAGTAACATTTTAGTGGTATCTTAGAATGGATCCATAATACTTTTAAGTGTTTAGCTTATCATCTTCTGTGGGAAATAAAAATGTTATTATTTTTAAATAATTATAAGACACGCTTCTACGAATTCACTTAGCAATCACTTTCCTGACCGTTTGCTCTACGTTTTGCTAGTGTTCATTTATTTTTAGTAATATTGGAGAGAGATTAAGGGATATAACTAAAATAACACAGATAAGAGATTCATATTAGGATTGAGGCTAGTTGTACCATTTATTAGCTGGGTGAAAAGTTACTTAAATATTTTGAACAATCCCTGATTGTATAAAATAAAAACATTAACATTGCTTTGCGGCACATAAAATTACAGTTTTTGTAAGTCACAAAGGTGGAATATCAACAATTTCTTATGCTTCGAATAATACCACTTTCACAGAAATGTGGCCAAGAGAGCTTGTCACATAGTGGGTGGCCAAACGATGGCTCCACTTCTCTTACAGAATGATTTCCAATTAGTAGGAATTCTAGGTGACAGTGACGGACACACACGCAGTTATCTTATATAATGCTGGCTTTTTGGAAAGAATCAGACTTAATTCCACATTATAGCCAATCTGCGGTTAACACTGGCTTGGAGAACATAGTCGTTACACAAATATTGTTATTTTGACAAGTTCATTATATAATCACACATTTGGAGTTCTCCATTTATACATTTCAATTAAGTTACATCAAGGATACATATCATATTTTATCTATGGCAAACCCCATAGCCAAAGGAATGCATTTTTCTATATTTTTCTGTACAGAGTTCTAACTTAGTATTATCATCATGAAATCCTAACAATCTGGGTTAACTGGCCAGGAACCAGTACCTCAAACCCTATCTGTCTCAGTCTGCATAGGCAGAACCAGTTTCTAAAGGGTGAGAAAGGGAGTTACTCACTGTTAGAGCAAGCAGTTTCCCATAGGTGAGATGAGCAGGGATGTGGTCGGTCTTGGATCTCAGTGATTCCATATACCAATGCTCTGCCTCAGGGAGCTTGCTTAGTCGCATGTATGCTTCACCTGGCAAGAGAATCATGAAAATCAGTATGAGGATACAGCTTTGCAAGAACATTTGCAACAGATCACATCATCCTGTTTATATTCCACACATTTCAGATTCTGTGGCAAGTACTCTCATCCGTTACCTCATTTGATTCCCCAAAAGTCACCATCATGTCTATTTCACAGATGAGAAAACTTGTGTTTGGAGAAATTAAGTGAAATGCCTAAAAGTCAAAAATGCAGTACATGATAGAGGTTTGATTTTTTTTTTTTTAACTTAGAAACATCTAACTCCCAAGAATATGTGCTTTGTCATCATTTCTTTTTTATTTTTAAGGTTGGGTCTTTCTTATGTACAATCATTTGTTCTTTTTTATTCACATTCATTCATTCCTTCAGACACTCAAGTATTTACAGAATAACTACTAATTGGAGAGTATTAGGCAGGACCTAGACAACAGAAGTTCAAGGTCCTACCCTCTAAGGTTGACAACCTTGTTGAGAAAAGTAAGATTAAATGAAGGAGTTAAAAATATTTGGGTTTAAGCATTGGTGCTAGATTTTAGTTTTTTTCAGAAATTATTTGCATTTTGTATTTTAATGAGTAAATAAAATTTACCAGTTTCCTTTGGAAAATCCAGTGAATATACGACAGTTATTTAGCACGCCCATCACCATGTGCAAAGCTAGTCTAGGGCCTTTCAGCCATCAGCTGTTACTTTCAAATTACACAAACTTTGCCCATCAAACAGCATTTCACTAACAGCCAAGCAAGAGAAAAAAATTGGAAATAAAGCCAAACGTGTATCAGTTGCCCGCTTATTATCATCCCCCTCTCCCTTCTATGCTCATAGTACGGAAGAATATACACCTGATGGTAAAAGTATATTTTAAGATGATTTGTGTATTTAAGTTAAATATTATAGTTATAATAAACACTGCAAATGTTGAAGCTACTTAATTTCTGAGACCAGGCAACAGACTGGTGACCTGCATTATTTTTCAAGCAGACTTTTATAGCTTAACTAATCATAATTATCATGGCTTTTTCCATTTAGAGGAATAATCAGAGGCTTTTCCTAAATGTGTTACCCACACTGGTTGTACATCTTTGCTTCAAAGGAAGAGCTAGCTTCCTTTTATTTTAATCAAATTCTTTTTGCATTACCACAGCACTGTCAATAGAAATATGTCTGATGAATTGAATTGATTTGCATCTCCTGACCTTTTGAGTGCCCTTTGCTTGACCGGTTAGTAAAAATATTGGTGACAAATTATATGTAACATGCATAAAAATGTAGGTACCACTCACACACATCTATGTGTTTCTAGTTCTGAGAAAAGTCACTAAACTATATTATCATAAAAATGATAGCTCAAAAAAATATTTTTTTCCTAAAGCTTAAAATGTGTTCGCATTTAAGAAGAATTTGGTTAGATTTAATCAAATGCTCAGGGTGAGATGCAAGAAATCCTGAAGCAAAGACCAAAAACTAGAATAAAATATACAAAACATTCATAGTTGTTAGAGTGGTAGGATTAGGCATGGATTTTAAAAAATTTTTACATGTTTCTGCGATAATTATATTTTTTAATTATAATATCTCCTAATAAGTGAAACAATGTCATAAATTTTCTTTTTGGCATGTTGAACTAATAAATATTTCCAAACAAAACAAATAGTAATTTTCCTTAGGGAGAGTGAACCACTTCTTCATACTAAAACGATACTAGATATGATTTATATAACAGAAAAGATGCACAATCCTGAATGTTAAAAATTGTAAAGCAATTAATGATAAACCAAATCCAACTATTTATCTCTAAAAGGGATTCTAAAGCCAGAAGAAAACACATACTAATTTCAGAGTTAGAGCTGAAAGATGGGTCTGCATTATAGGTTCTGTTTGGAATTGACCTGAAATTCTACTTTGGGTCTTCAAGTGCTCATAGATCACTTTTTAGAAGTTCTACAATCATTGCATTTAATATGGCTTCTACTTTTCATTTATTAAAAATTCAACTAACTTGTAGAATAGTAACAGGTAAGCTACCTGTACAGAAAGAGAGTGCAGGAGAACCCCAATTCCAGAGTGCTTTCGAGATTCATATCTTTATATTTAAGTGTCTGATTTTTTAAAAATCATTTCAGAAAGTGCACTATTTTTTTCCAAGTCAGAAATCTATCACGATTAAAACTCATTTTGAAATGAAATATTATTAATTTGCTAACTACTTAGGTTGAACTCTTTTGTTCAGTAAGAACTCATAAGCAACTTATTAAGTTGTAAAGCTTGTGAGGTGGGGAAATACCAAAGGACCACAAATAAGAAATATAATGCCATAATGCATCTTGGCAAGTCTATGAAAAATGTAAATAACTAGCTTACTTAGGTACTATTCATTACAACTTAGAAAAACTTCATGTAACCATTCAGTGCATCTCAGTGATAACACTGACAATAACATTCATTGAATGTTTATTACAAAATAGGGTAGCAAGCTATAGGGAGCAAATGTCTGACTTATAGGCAGCCACTCCTCCCACTCTATACCTTTGGGCACACAGAATGTTTTCTCACTTAGCCCCACAAGGGGCCTTAACGCATCACCCTCATTCAGCCAGTACTAACTAACTTTTCAAATTAGGTTTATGAGATGAAACATATTTTCAATCTCTACATTAGTTGCTTATGTATCTCATTTTTTAAATTACGGAACATCCTTAATTACCTGGATTTTACAGATAAGAAAATTGAAAAGCACAGTGGCTAAATCAAACACACAAAACCATAAATGTAGAACGTGGTAAAACTGCAATTCAAACCCAGGACGACCTGACCTCAGTGCATTGCTAACCTGTTGGTAGTGAACAGTCACAAACTTTCCAAGTCTCCAGCTCAGGTGAAAATTATACTCTGCCTCACTCACGGAAAATTGTTTTCTAGCTTATGACACACTGGCCATCAAGTTCATTTCACTTTGCCTTGGGCTTCTCTATTGAATTAAAGGAATAAGGAAGAGCAATAATAATCCATGGTTGACCTTTAAAAACGTTTCTGCCTCATACTTTATTCAATTATTAAGATGGAAATATGTAGCATATAAGATGTACTTTAGTCCTAAGGTTAACCTTAACACAAAACAGCCCATAAAAGTGGTAATGAAATCAAGATGCAAAACCTAAAATGCAAGAAAATGATCATGGATGAATTTAAATGTGTTTAAAATGCAACTCAATAAAGATTCAGGCAACAAACAATACAAGCCCAAGTACTTGCTATTTCCCTGGCACTGCCAAGGTAGGAGCCTCATATTTCTCATTTCTAATTCATACAAGGGGTTAGAACACTCATTTGTGAATGTGGAGGAAGGTACAGGAATAAGAAGTCACTTGAACAGTTAACAATCCTATCTTAAAAGGTGTGAATGCCTCGAAAGCCCATACTTTTTGCCAATGCATCAAGCTACCTACTATATAAAGTTTATTACTTATTGAATACCTACTAAAGTATTATATATATATATATATATTTTTGGAGTATAGTTGCTTTACAGTGTTGTGTTAGTTTCTGCTGTACAATGAAGTGAATCAGCTATATGTATACATATATCCCCTCTCTCTTGGGCCTCCATCCCACTCCCCCCCCCCATTATCTTTATACTTTTTACATTATTCTTACACTCTAATTAGTATTGGTCTCATCTTACAAACGAAGTGACTATGGGTTATTGAGCTTAACCAACTTGCTCAGTGTTCAAAAACAAGCAAATGACAGGTTCGGGATTTAGATTGGATTCTCTTTTTCTTTCTACTATTCCACTCTGTCCATATACTATAAAAATTAGAGAAGGGATAAAATAACTGCAAAAAATGCCATCAGTGGATTCAGTTAGGAGAGAATGGTATACATGTAATCCTTCAAGCTTGATTAAAATATTAAAATCATAAAAATTCCATTAAGGAAATGGCCACAGGAAAAGAAAGTTCAGTAAATTCAATAAGAAAGGGAATGAAGATACTTGATCGGGAATGGGGTAGAGGGAGGAGGGTTAAGTCATCTTCTCTGGTACTATAATTCTTCTTAACTTACAATAATAGAAAAAAAATGTTTATACTACCCAGGAGGAAAGAAGCAATGATGACTATTTTTCTTTCTCACCCTACATACACACACACAAAAATGACATAATAGAGGTACTTTCGTAAGAATTCAAAGATCTGCAGTGTGATGATGTAGTGATCAGGTTCATCACCCAGATTTACTTCCAATTCATTCACAGACAAAAGGGATTTCGATGTCTCCAGGCTGGCTTCAGGCAGATATAAACCAGTTTCAGATGTAGAACAAATAATGTCACTCTTCCTCCCTAAAAAGCCCTGAATCTAAATAATCCAGGCAAAGACTAACTCCTTAAAGGAAAGAAAGCTGGATTATTGATGATGTAAGAGTCCAGATCTCACTAATTTTCATGTTTCAAGTTACTGGACAGCTCCAGCTACCAGATAAAGAACAGAGCATGTAGGGGTACATACTACCCCTATCTGCTAGTGTTACCTTTTGTTTCTCCTGCCCTTGCTCAAGAGAATATATTTCTATGTTAAGATTCAGTTTAGATTCCCTATTTTTTTTCAGCTTCATTTAGATATATAAGTGGCATACAGCACTGTAAAAGTTTAAGGTGTATAGCATTATGACTTGACATATATATTGTGAAATGATTACCACAGTAAGGTCAGTTAATACCCATCATGTCAGATGGATACAAAATAAAGCTTTTTTCCCTGTTATGAGAACTTTGAGGATGTACTCCCTAATCAAATACGTCATATAGCAGTGTAAACTACAGTCATCATGTTGTACATTACATCCCTAGTACGTCTTTGTCTTATAACTGGAAGTTTGTATCTTTTGATCACCTTATGCAATTCCTCCACCCTCCAAATTCCCTATTTTTTTTTTACTTTTTATTTTTTTGCGGTACACGGGCCTCTCGCTGTTGTGGCCTCTCCCGTTGCGGAGCACAGGCTCCGGACGCGCAGGCTCAGCGGCCACGACTCACGGGCCCAGCCGCTCTGCGGCATGTGGGATCTTCCCGGACTGGGGCACGAACCTGTGTCCCCTGCATCGGCAGGCGTACTCTCAACCACTGCACCACCAGGGAAGCCCTAATTTTTATTTGATATTGGAGTATAGTTGATTAACAATGTTGTGTTAGTTTCAGGTGTACAGCAAAGTGATTCAGTTATACATATACATGTATCTATTCTTTTTTGAATTCTTTTCCCATTTAGGTTATTACAGAATATTGCGCAGAGTTCCCTGTGCTATACAGTAGGTCCTTGTTGGTTATCTATTTTAAATAAAGCAATGTGTACATGTCAATCCCAAACTCCCAATCTATCCCTCCTCCCCAACTTAAAATGTTTTTGACCACATGTACCAAAAGTAATCACCCCTTTCTCAATTCTTACAGTAATTGTTAAATCTCTTTTTAAAAATGCTTAAATAGGGACTTCTCTGGTGGTCCAGTGGTTAAGACTCCACGCTCCCAATGCAGGGGGCAGAGGTTCGATCCCTGGTCAGGGAACTAAGATTCCGCATGCCACATGTCTCAGGCAAAAAAAAAAAAATTCTTAAATGCATATCTTGCATATCAATTTAGGTTAGCCAACATGGATAATGCATATGATGGTAAACCTAAAGGCTAATGAAGTATCATTCATTCCTGCCTTCATGGTACTTACAATCTTCTGAGAGAAATATATTTATCAGTATTTTCCAAAGTTTGATTTTTAGGTGCACATGAAACACAAAAAATTTTTTTTAATTGAGTACTTATAAATTACATTTAATCTGTGTTTAAAAATGTGATTTCATAGATATGTTTTAGAATGAAGAAAATTATCAAGTAAATAATAAAACAGATGGTAAGTGGTTATGAGCAAAATCACAGTGAACAATGGAACATGAGTGCAAAAGGTGTGAACAACACTGAATTGCATGTGCCTAGCTATAAGTTGAGAAGTTCTAAAAGTTTCAGAAGAATGTTTGTAAAATACAGTGACACCAGCACACTGGGGAGAAATGCTACCTTTGTAAAAGAGCTCACATAGGTTATAGCGTTTCTCTGGTCTGTAAAGAATAGGAGCATTCAGAAAATAGCCCTGCATGATTTCTAGCAGGCTTTCTGCTGCTGATATGGTGAAAGCATCTGATTGTCAATATTGCAAGTGTTTTAGGATACTTTGCCTGAAGGTCAGGCATTCTATGGTAATCTAATTTCTAAGCTCTCCCAGCTTAAGGACTTGGCTGGTCACTAACGTAATCATTCCATTTTTAAGAAATGCTTCTATTCCATTTAAGATATCAGGTTTATTTTGTTTTCTTTATTTTGGCTGCATTGGGTCTTCGTTGCTGTCCGTGGGCTTTCTCTAGTTGCGGTGAGCGGGGTCTACTCTTCGTTGTGGTGCGCGGTCTTCTCACTGTGGTAGCTTCTCTTGTTGCAGAGCACGGGCTCTAGGCGCGCGGGCTTCAGTAGCTGTGGCGCACAGGCTTAGCTGCTCCGCGGCATGTGGGATCTTCCTGGACCAGGGCTTGAAGCCGTGTCCCCTGCATTGGCAGGCGGATTCTTAACCAATGTGCCACCAGGCAAGTCTTATATTGATGGTTTTTATAAGTAGTGTTTTTCTGTGCTGGTCATTTTTCTTTTAATGAGCACTTTACCCATCTTCAAGTTTATGATTTTTTTTTATATGTTACTTTTAATTCTTTCCTTAGGAACTAATTTTGCCACATAATTTTAAAATGAAATAAACACATTTTAATTAATTGATTGATTAACTTGGTTTGTCCATCTACCTGTTGAAATTATTTATAATTATGATGTAGCACAGAATTATGAATTATTTACCAAAAGAGTAATTAGATGTCTGGGTTTCTAATTCTTACTTTTCCATTAAAACTTTGTATGGTTATAGACAAACAGGTTATTTGACAAGACCTTTGTTTATCATCCACAAAATGAGGGGCTAAGACTAAATAACTCCTTAATCCCCTAAATTATATAATCATTTGTAGATTCATCACTGTCCAGGAATTTACAGTCATTTCATAAACCAGTGACAATATCCTAGTTAGTTTAAAAAGGAACTGTCATATTCATGGATTTTCTAGATGATCTACTCAAGATTGACTAGCCCAAGTCCTGATTAATCCTTTAATTTTTTTTTAATATTTATATTTATTATCTAATTACTAACATTATATCTACTCATTGTAGAAAATCTGAAAGATAATAATTTTATTAAATCAGATGAATCCCATCACTCATAGTGATTGGTAAAGTTTTGGTGTTTTTCCAGAATTTATTTTATATTTTGAAAAAAATCAATTATAAGTAAAATATTTTGCTAGTTTTAAATATTTAGGTTCCTTCTAGCATTTTAAAACTATATTAAAAAATATGATAAATTTTCCAAAATTGTATTTTCTCATTCAAGATCAATTTTTTGTGTATTCAAATTCCCCTCCCAATTTTTTTGCAGGTACTACACCTACTTCAGCAATTATCATCCTTCTTTTTTAAAAAAATTTTTATCTTAGAATACATATATAGAATTCTTGAACTAATGAAATGCATATATTTTCACAAATTTTTTTAAATAAGATTTTAACCAGCAATTTTTTAAAATTGTGGGTCACTGTTTAATGGTTTTAAATCATTTTTTAAACCATTTTTAATTAAGACATTTATCTTTTCCCTATAATAGGCAAAAGATGGTAATAGCTTTTCATTTCAGACTATTTTAATTTTTAGATATGCAAATCAAGTTGACTTTTCCTTTGTAGTTTAATCACTATCTATTTTGCACAAAATTATTCTCCATTATAGGGACATACCTTCTCTTCTACTTATATAGTTTTGTTATTAAAATTAGCTACTTATTCCACATGAAATACATTTTACCATATGGTGTGAGGCAGATATCTAATTTTATTGTTTCCAAACATTTAATCAATTCTCCCAGATCAGCTTTTATAAAAACTCCCTTCCCTCAATCATATTTAATTCCACATCTATTATCTATAAAGATTTAGTAAATTTTGATCTGTTTCTGGGGTCTCCATTCTGTCCTACTAGTCAGATTTTCTGTTTTTATGCCAGGACAACACTGCTCTAATTACTGTAGCTTCTATTGATACTAATATTTTAATATCAAGTACAGCAAGTCTCACCCATTATTCTTCTCTAAACCTTCTTGGTTCTATTTTCCTGTTAAGTCTACCAGATAAACTTTAGAATGATTTTGTCAAATTTTTGATATATTTTTGAGATGTTTATTGCTATTGAATTATAATCCAGGGATCAAGTAAAGATGGCAGTTTTTACAAAATTGACTTTTCCTATTTAAAATTATACTCAATTCTTCATTTATTCCAACTCCTGTCCCCCATCTTTTTAATGTATCTATAGGACTTACCTCACCAATTATAATCTTCCTGATCTTAAATTAGACTATGAGATGTGTAGAGCCCGAGAGAAAACACTTCATCTCTTTATCTGTCCTCCAACCTAAGTTCAGAAGTGGCTCCACAGAGTCTTGATAAATATCTGAGAAATAATTGATCACATTATGTATCAACTTGAATTTAGATGTTACATTTTTGCCTAGTATGTCACTGAAGAAAAATTTCCAAGTAACTTCTTTTTCTACAATCTATAGGTCGGACAGAACCACATGACATCAGGAGCCTATTATGTCAAGAGTTTAACTTGCTGTGATTTTAATTCTCACTTTTTACTTCACGGTATTAGCATTAACATAGAAACATTAGGGAGTCTGGCCTTTATTTATTTATGTCATAAACTTGCTGTAACTATTGTCTGTCAAATTTTGTGAATCTTTTGTATTTCCATCCTAATATCTTCCTCAGCCTTATGGTATCATAAAGATGACAGAGTCCAGTTACCTTAGATATATTAGTCCTGATTGGAAATCCTTAAGAGGTAGTGAACAGAGCAGGCAAAGACAAAGACAAAAATTAAAATGATTACAGAAATTAGGAAGGCTATTTAGTATCTGACAACAGACTTTAACAATTATAACTTCTTCCTTTGGGGCGGAGTGATTGGAAGTAAATGAAATATAATCCAAGTCTTAAACTGAGGGTTATGAAAAGGTTCAATACATAATTCTTTAGCAAGTCCTTACAGCACCAAACTTAAGGGGAAACCCTTGAAGCCAGAAAGGGTAGTTTTAAAGCAAAGAGAGGAAATGCAGGGGAAAAAAATGAAAATGTGTTTCATTAAGTAAAAACACAAATCATGAAGAAAGAGGTTAAACTTAAGTGAAAGTTAAAAAGGTTCCTAATATCTAGTGTTATATACTGGAAACATCTGATGTACCATCAAAATTTAACTTGGAAAATAGCCAGGAGCCTATGTTACTATGTCTCTTTTTGCAACTCGGGATCCCGAAGTTCTCTAGGCTAATCAATTTCCTTTATGTTTTCAAGGAAATAAATCACTAAGAGCAATCAATCAACAAATGTTGGAGACAATCCCATAAAATGTTCAGATTTTCCAAAAAAAGAGAAAGTGAGACTGTGTGCGTGTCTGTGTATGTTGGAGGTGATGATCCGCTCCCAAAAAATATAATACTGTCGTCAAGAGAATTACAATGCAATAAAATAAAACGGCTTAATACAACTGAAATATTTAGGGAATACTAAAAATATATGCAAGGAATTTCTAAATTGTGTTTAGAAAAACCCAAAGCTTACACCAGAAAAAAGAAAAAAGAATGAGTAAATGTTATACTAGCTTGGAAAGAATTAATGAAAATAATAGTATTCAGAGAAATAGGATATAAATATTTGCAGGAAGACATCAGAATAGAATAATAAAAGCATTTTCAGTTTTATACACATCTTCTTAGGATTACATTTCATATGTATTCCTGGATCAAGCAATATGTCTCTATAATATGTAATGAATAATATATTTTATATTATAAATTTTTATATTAATGTTAATTACTAAGCTATATCAAAAATTTAAAAATTCATTCTATTTTTAATGAATACTTAAAAATAAGATTCTACAACAGCTCACAGAACCCCATACTCATAATTTACATGTTGGCAAAAAACAGACTTGTAATCTGGAACAAAACTTTGCATGTTCTATTTTAATGCTTTATTCAATTTGAATATGACAATAGCTTCACTCAGTGTAAATAAAATCACAACTAAGTAACAGTTCATGTGGGAGTTAAATAAGATTTTCATGTAGGAAACAACTTTTCCCTACCTATTAGGAAAAGCCGATATAAATACACACAGAGCAAAGTATGTACAATTAGTAATGTATTTAATTTTTAACTTCATTTGTATTACTGGCCTATTCTAAATATGTGCAACAATTTATTGTTTTCTTGACATTGATTTTCAAGATTGTATCCTTCATACAAGATTTTCTTCTTCCTCATGATTATGTCCATTTCATCTCAATGTCATCAAAATTGGCATCTTTTAAGAATGTCAGAATTCGAAATTTAGTTAATTTTCCAAGTATAACATAGCATCACTTTAATTTTCTGAGAACAACCCAGCCCATATTTATTACTGAGTAAAAGATTCACTCCGTGGATAGTGCCCAATAAGAGAGTAAAATATACACTTTTTTTTTCTCATTTATTTCTATTGAAGCCTCAGAAAACATATTTTTCAAGCAGAACATATTGAAATTATTTGGGAATCAGAGAATAAGGATATAATTAGGTATTAATTTGAATATATTCATTTCCTTATAACTCAATTTAAAAATAAAGGTTTTAAGTCTCAATCTTTTCCTTTACCGCTAAACTGGCAAAAGTATGAATTAATGTAACAGGTGGGCTCGTGTGGTTTTAATAGCAGTGAAATATAATCAACTGTCTCATATCGTATTTCCAGGAAAGCAAGCAACATCTAGACCTAAGCATGATCCTTAGGCAATCCCAGCACTGGCATGAAAATGTTCAAACTCCCCACAGGGACCATATATCTTCTGGTCCTGGGTTTAATTGAAACTTTAAACAAAATATATTACCTATTTAATGCAGCTGAACTGGAGGCTGGCCTTTGTAGTGTATGTAATGCCTAGCAAATTAATGTCTGTAACCATAGTACATAATGGAGAATTTATATCAAGCGTGAATGGTAAAAAGAAAAAAAAAATAAACCACTACAGTTTTATAATGAGAAATGAACTTTTAGGAGCAAATTGTGTACATACATTTCATATATTTATTCTTTTTGATATACAGCCCAAAGCTCATATTTCCTTATCTTATTGGCTCCATATCTTACAAAATGAATTTCTAAAATCTCCTGGCCCTGGTCTTATCCTTTCTCCTGGTCTTGTCCTTTCTGACGAATGAAACATGAAAATGCAGTGAAAAGGTTTATCTTAAAAATTAGAAGTTAATATTCTTGTAGAGGTACACAGATCAATGGCTAATCCAGTTATACAGTCGTATCATATTTGAAGGGCTGACGCACAGATTTTCAAGAGCGCCAATGGAAGCAGTCACAGGAAAGTCACCAGAACTCAAAATAGGGGAAGCAGGTGGTATAAAAAGCTTAACACTACTGGAGTGTTAATGCTTCCACACTTGAAAGATGTGAAGTTCAAATCTCACACAGTTAAAAACCATTTCTTTCACAGTCAGCATGCTAAATGCCTTGAGCAATCCACTTTAGAACCACCAGTCATAGAAGAAGACATTAAGCATGTAACTGACCTATCAAAAATTTACTCTGAATATTTCTATTCTAAATATATTCTGGAACAAAGTGAGGTCAACACATACACACACACACAAATGTGCACACTAGAAAAATCCAACAAAAAGAAATTATGCACTAAAAAACCAACCATACAGAGGCTGAGAGAAAAGCAGACTTCTCTGACAGCCAACCTACTAAACTGAATTCAGCATAGAGTATACATCCTTCGAGTAGAGTTAGGATAAATTTACAAGTGAGAATTTTTGTGTTTTGTTGTCAGGAGGTACATTTGACATCTTCTTTGTCAGTTCTTACTTAAATGAGAGTAAGGAATCTAAAGGTCCCTGGTAGCCATTTATGACAAAACTTTTTCATTCCACAAGTTTCTTTCTCAAAAACACAAATTCTAAAATTTGGACAAGCGCTTTACTCTAAAAATTGTTATAATAAATTCACTGTGTCTCCTATTTATTGGTTCTTTCACCATTCTCTCTAACTAGCTCAATGAGATTGGGGAAATCTCTCATAATTGAAGAGCCGTTTTCATAAAACTGAAAATTAAGTCAAAAGAGTCCTTCTTTTTTATGAGAGAATGTGAGGAAAAAGCATCTTGTCAATTTTAAACCTATGTAAGTAAAAGACTTGTTAGTTGCAGGCTGATGGAGGAAAATATATTTTCTAATAATGAGCTAGGATTTCATAAGTAACAGGGATGTGTATAAAAAAAGATCTAGGAATTATCAGAAATAAGAGAATCAAATGGTAAGATTAAAATAAAGGCAAATGAGGTAATAAATAGCAATGATCATTATCATGGAATTCCCCTGGAAGAATGTAACCTCTCCCTAAGATGAAAGCATGTTACCCATAGACACATATTTTTTAAAGAACAAGGATATATAAATATATGTGCAAATTGTGACACTAGTGTCACATCAAAAAAAAAAAAAAGCTTGAGATTTTTGTTTGTTTTGGTTTGTTTGGTCCAGTCAACATAGTAGGCCTACACAGTTATAAACAAAATATTCTCGAGGTTAGAGTAATACAATTATCCATTTCATTTATAGGCATTTACTTATTAAGGAAAGATACTAAAGAGCACTAGACCAACTGTGAAATCACTTACAAAGTTCTATGAGAGCAGAAACCATATGGACTATTTCCATTTCATCCTACCACCACTATACACCCCCCCTAACTCAGAACCTGTGACTTAAAGATTTTTTTTTTTTTGCACACAGAGGTTATTCTAAACATAGTGATTGCAGACTGCAACACCAAGGCTGTAACTCTAGATTCTTACTCCATGAATACATCGTGGCTTTTTGTTCTCAAGATATATTACCAAGATGAAATGGCCTAAATTGCTTATATATTATAATTAAACCCAACAATCACTTTGCATTGAGAAAGCCAAGTAATTTTATATTAAATAGTAAATAGGCCTAAAATGATCTTTGGGATTGGAATGGCTCAAACTGATAAAATTGAAAGCTACAGCCTATTTTAGTTTCCCATAATCTCTTAGGATTATTCAAAAGCAATGCTTAAGTATACATAGTAAGGGAAATAAACAATTACAAAGAAAGAAGAGAAAAAATGAGGGTGGTTAAAAATTAACCTACATTAAAAGAATTTTAATATCCTGCATTTCATGCATCTGTAATGAAACCACAATTTTGTAGGTGTTTCATTCTTTTAAGATGAAAAGGTTTTTAATATATATTTGGACAAGGAATGATATCTATATCCATATATCTATATATCTATATCTACATATAGATATATATGCTGGTTTTTAAATGGGTAAAGATAAGCTATATTGACATAGTGAAGAATGTGCCAATTTTGGCAATACAGAAGGACTGAATACAAAAAGCATTTAAATTTAAATCAGTAAACTACACTTCTGGTTCTAACACAAACTGTGTAATCCTAAACAGATCAAACTAACTCTTTGTAGGTCCTTTTCTTCTCTGTGTTTCCCACTCAGAGAAGTTCCTTTAGCATTTGTTGTAGAGATGGTTTGGTGGTGGTGAATTCTCTTAGCTTTTGCTTGTCTGTAAAGCTTTTGATTTCTCCATCGAATCTGAATGAGATCCTTGCCTGTAGAGTAATCTTGGTTGTAGGTTCTTCCCTTTCATCACTTTAAGTATATCATGGCACTCCCTTCTGGCTTGTAGAGTTTCTGCTGAGAAATCAGCTGTTAACCTTATGGGAGTTCCCTTGTATGTTATTTGTCGTTTTTCCCTTGCTGCTTTCAAGAATTTTTCGTTGTCTTTAATTTTTGCCAATTTGATTCCTGTGTTTCTTCGCGTGTTTCTCCATGGGTTTATCCTGTATGGGACTCGCTGCGCTTCCTGGACTTGGGTGGCTATTTCCTTTCCCACGTTAGGGAATTTTTCAACTATAATCTCTTCAAATATTTTCTTGGGTCCTTTCTCTCTCTCTTCTCCTTCTGGGACCTCTAAATGCAAATGTTGTTGCATTTAATGTTGTCCCAGAGGTCTCTTAGGCTGTCTTCATTTCTTTTCATTCTTTTATCTTTATTCTGTTCCACAGCAGTGAATTCCACCATTCAGTCTTCCAGGTTACATATCCGTTCTTCTGCCTCAGTTATTCTGCTATTGATTCCTTCTAGTGTAGTTTTCATTTCAGTTATTGTATTGTTCATCTCTGTTTGTTTGTTCTTTAATTCTTCTAGGTCTTTGTTAAACATTTCTTGTATCTTCTCAATCTTTGCCTCCATTGTTTTTCCGAGGTCCTGGATCATCTTCACTATCATTATTCTGAATTCTTTTTCTGGAAGGTTGCCTATCTCCACTTCATTTAGTTGTTTTTCTGAGGTTTCATCTTGTTCCTTCATCTGGTACATAGCCCTCTGCCTTTTCATCTGTCTATCTTTCTGTGAATGTGGTTTTTGTTCCACAGGCTGCAGGACTGTAGTTCTTCTTGCTTCTGCTGTCTGTCTTCAGGTGGATGAGGCTATCTAAGAGGCTTGTGAAGGTTTTCTGATGGGAAGGACTGGTGGTGGGTAGAGCTGACTGTTGCTCTGGTGGGCAGCGCTCAGTAAGACTTTAATCCACTTGACTGCTGAAGGGTGGGGCTGTGTTCCCTCCCTGTTGGTTGTTTGGCCTGAGGCAACCCAACACTGGAGCCTACCTGGGCTCTCTGGTGGGGTTAATGGCAGACTCTGGGAGGGCTCACGCCAAGGAGTACTTCCCAGAACTTCTGCTGCCAGTGTCCTTGTCCCCACAGTGAGCCACAGCCACACCCTGCCTCCGCAGGAGACCCTCCAACACTAGCAGGTAGGTCTGGTTCAGTCTCCCCTGGGGTCACTGCTCCTTCCCCTGGGTCCTGATGCACACACTACTTTGTGTGTGCCCTCCAAGAGTGGAGTCTCTGTTTCCCCCAGTCCTGTTAAAGTCCCACAATCAAATCCCGCTAGCCTTCAAAGTCTGATTCTCTAGGAATTCTTCCTCCCGTTGCTGGACCCCCAGGTTGGGAAGCCTGACATGGGGCTCAGAACCTTCACTCCAGTGGGTGGACTTCTGTGGTATAAGTGTTCTCCAGTCTGTGAGTCACCCACCCAGCAGTTATGGGATTTGATTTTGCTGTGATTGTGCCTCTCCTACCGCCTCATTGTGGCTTCTCCTTTGTCTTTGGATGTGGGGTATCTTTTTTGGTGAGTTCCAGTGTCTTCCTGTCGATGACTGTCCAGCAGCTAGTTGTGATTCTGGTGTTCTCGCAAGAGGGAGTGAAAGCACATCCTTCTACTCTGCCATCTTGGTTCAGGCTCAGATCAACCTAACTCTTTGAGTGTTAATTTCTAGCTTGTAAAATAAAAGATTATGTTAGGAGGATTTTAAAGATATGAATCTTCCGTCTCTAACGTTCTATGATTCTAAAAATCACTTACAATTTGAGAAGAAAAGAGGAGAAATTGAGATTCAATAAAGGCCTACAATAGGTGTCAGAATAAAGAATAATTTTGACAAAGTCTAGGGGAAAAGTATGTCATGACAGGAAAAGGAGAAGAAATTCTAACCTAAATATGACGATTTCAATTTAAAGGGAATACTCTATTAATGGAATTAAATTAATTGGGCATTAACTAAGTATGCTGTTGCACTTTTGGTTAATGCAGTTAATGATAAAAGATGGATTTTGACTGTGGTTGTTGAGAGATAAGGGGAAACGGACTTCGAGAGAAAACGCAGCAATTCTAGACAGGACAGAACTAAACAGAATCCCTGTTGGTGACTCCAAGGCCATCAGTACGTCAAAACTGTATCTATAGAGAAATCAGATTTATACTGGTAAATACAGAAAGAACTGCCAGAGAGAATACAAGGAGTGACTTCTGGAATTTAAAGCCTACAGAAAGGATAATGATTACAACGGAAGGTAAATGTCACGAAACACTTACTAGGTTGGGCATTTGGTCCAACATGCTTTACCTTCATTATCTCACTCAATCCTCAAACTGACACTACCATTACAAGCACATTATGGATGGGGAAACTGAGGCTTCAGTTAAGTAATTTGCCCAACGTCACTCAGCTGTTAAGTGTCAGAGCCATAATTTGAACCTGGGCTATCTGACTTCAGATTATACTGAATCTCCACTGAATCCAACCCATTCTCTCAAGAGGAAACTGAGGTCCACAACTGGCTAGGAGCAATTTTAACAGTTATTGTGTGATCTGGTCTCTTAACATTTCATGTATTTTCATACCTTACTAATTATAACTGCCACCTAGGTGAAACTTTAATTTTTGTTTATAAAAGTGATATATAGTGTCTTTTAAAATATGATTTGTACATGCTTGCAAATTCACTTAATTTTGGATGGGACGATACTCCTCAATTATTGTTACTCAATCACGTTGATCCTATGAAATCAAAGAGAATAATGAGAATGTATTTTTAAATAGACTTTTAAGTTTACTTATAAATTATCACAATAAAAACTAAGTCTTATGGTAAAATATAGAAAAATTTAAGTTGGGAAGCAAGTAATAATCGATAATCAAACTTGTTATTTTCTATTAATACACAAATACGAAAAATAGGCTCATTCGATGTTCAGGGTAAGTCCACTACTGGCATGCAGCATAGAGTGATATGTTTTTCATAAAATGTTCAAGGGAAGGGAAAATGCAAAGGGCTGGAGTGTTGGGGTTTTTTGTTGTTTTTTTTTGTTTTTTTAAGCAGCTGCAATGAATTGAGTTATTAAAGTAATAATAACATTCAAATATAATTGTATTTTTTCATACCTATTCCTTTATGTCTCCTAACTTCCAAATAAAAGAAAATAAATAATGTTTGCAGATATACATGCAAGTGCTTGGGGGTAGTGGTCTTGAAGGGGTAAATGAATGAGCCGTGAGAAAAATGAATACTTGCAGGCTAAATCTCACCAGACGTTATAATCCATCACTGATCCCTAAAGGGCACCAATAATATGCAAATGTGAGAATTAGAAAACACATTCAAGGCTGTTGATAAACTTGATAGGATAATCAGCACATGTTGACAGACTAATGAAAATGATGAACTGATAGGGCAGCTTATCTCCTGGGCCATTTTTTTTTCTTGTCAAATGGAGGCTAATCAAAATGTATTAGGAGTTAAAGCCAACACTCAGAGGATTTCACCCATTTGATTAGGAGGTGAACTCATTCTCGGAGAAAATTACAGTTTCGTGAACAACTGAAACTACAAAACCTAGTCAGCTGACAGACCGTCACATAAAATTAAACAGAAGGCAGCCACTATAATTATGGCAGAAATCTGGAATTATAAATTATATTGGGATTCTCCCCTTGCAAATTGTTAGAGGGCTTTGCAGAGTCTGGGCAAAGCGGCTCCCTCCTTCTATAATGGAAAATAAGACAAAGGACTAAGCAATCACCCCAGGGATACACTTATCTTTTGCTGCCTGTGTGTGCTCAGCATCTGTGTAACCACATGAGACACAGATCTCAAGGTACCAGCTGAATTTTCAATCAAATGTATTTACTTAAAATAATTGAATGAATTTTCTCAAATCATTAACTATAGTGAATACCACACTTCCTATTAACAATAAAGATGCCATATGCAGTCTGCTGCCATGGATCTGAGTCCTTTCCTAATTTAAAGAAAGATGTCTTCTCTGATAACCGAGGAAAATTGGGAAAAAGTCCTTCCCAAGCATTAGCGTTAAAAATAAAATTATAAACTAAAACCACTGTGCCTGCTCAGACAAAACTAGAGAACACAGTTCTTTCAATATTCATTTTGAAATGAATAACCATCCAGCACTAACACAGAAGGTTAATTCAACTGATAAATCTAGGTACACACTTTATGGACATGTACATTTCACCTGAGTGGACAGATCGATGGTAAAATGTTAGATAGTGAAAGGCGCGGTTTTAATTCATAAGAGGGTAAAGACAAAAGTACATTTAAGGAAGTTAGATTTTACCTTTCAGTAATTATACCAAAGAGAAAAAGAAATAGCAACTAAAACTACTCCAGTGTCCTCTTTAACACGAGCGTTAAATCACCCTACTGCTGTCCAGGCTAAATGTCAGGATTCCCAGAGACAAGGAATGAATATATAAACCTCTCCCAAATCTTTTTTTTTTTTCTATTTACTGACCTGTGCCTTGTTATAGCTCTAAACTATTTCTGAATTTTCTGTTATTTAAAAAAAAGTAGAAGTGAGTGTCCTTGCCAGGCATATATTTTCTAGTTTGGGAGGACTTGGGATTTTATATGTGTACTCAGAGCCATACAGCTACTATCAAATGTCTCAAATCACAGAATATAAAAGCATAACATAATCCTAGCGATCATGTAGTCACATTTAGTTTATATGCATGAGGAAGGCCTAGAAATACTAAGCAAGTTAACCAAGTTTAATGAAAAAGGAAAATCTGAGTTTGCGATTTGTTGTTCGGAGAAAAAGAAATATTTGATTTGAGGACAAAAGTAACCCCTTATCTGGAAACAGCAGAGTTAATCAATCAGCAGAACATCTTAAACTTTAGGGATTCTTTTCAAGAATCACATACCGAATAGGCAATTTTCAGGTGTGTCCACCATCAAACAGCTGTGGTAACAATTTCCTATAAGGCTGCCACGGATCAATTGCAGGTAATAGGCAGATTATTTTACTAGAAATTCTAGTTCTTGACCTCTTGTACCTAGAAAAATCAATGCCCTAGCGTACATACTTTCTGATTAATAAGAAAATTAAGCTAATTATTCAATGTAGAAAAAGGAATAATTGTAGTAGGATATTTACACTCTTCACAGTATTGTTTTTACTCTAAAATAATACCCTGAAAAAAACCTCTTGAGATCCAAGCCTTTATCAGTGAAAACCATACAAGTTGGCTCAGTTGCTCACATTTTTTTATAAGCATCAAAACCATGAATCTCTACATCATAGCAATGTTTATTTTTGAGGAGGACATTATGATTAAGAAAATAACATGATCAAAAATTATCACAAATTTCATAAATTCATTAAAATCTACATGTACTTTATTCATCATTTTCAATCTCTAGGGTTTAGCTAACACTCAAAACCCGCTTCAGTTTTTGAGCCCCTTTTGAACAACTCTGGGATCCAGCCAATTGTTGAAAATCACTATGTTAACACATTTATTTCTCTTAGAATAAGTATGCTTTGTAAAAATTTGAATGTGACACTCAATTGTGAACAGGGTTTTTTTAGTGAAGATTAACAATATGATTTATTAGAATTCCATTTAACAGAATTACAGGTTTCAATTTTTCCATAGGTCCCTGAAATATCAATTAAAATATTACTATTTTACTTACCCATCATGTTGTACAAGCTCTGTGGGGCAAACTGCCTTGGCATTTTCTGAATTGCTTCCTTGTATACACTAAGTGCATCCTAATTTAAGAAACAGAAAAAGAGCTAAAGTACAGGGCTAGTCACTGAAAATAAAATAACAACATCCTTCCAAAATTAAAATCTTCCATTGCTCTTTCTAAATGGTATTTAGAGGAAAATAATTAAGCCGTCCTTTGATATCATACTGCCTCCATTTCATGAATAAAAATATTCAACCCAGTCCGTGAAGAAGGTCATATAAAAATCAGTTTAACAAGGAGTCAAATGTTACCATTGTTCTCTCAATATAAATTTTTCAGTTCCCATAGATTATGCAATAAAATAACCAGAAGTCACCCACAGTCATCTAAAATCTGTAGGTACTTCAAGTCAGGTGATTAAGTAGGATCTAAATAAAATATCGACTAACGAATCTTCTAGCTACTGAGACCTACTGAGATCATTAAATGCAATTATTTTTAAAATTCTATTTTCACCCTCACGTTGCAATCTTAATACATCGTGTAAGAGTGTGTGGGGGTGTCATTTGAGGAGGGAGGAGCCATACTGAATGGGAGAGAAGAAACCCATGCAGGCAGGCTTCATGAGAGAGACGGGGAACACAGGACTGGGTCAACCTCCCAACTTCCCATACAAGACCCTGTCTCCATCACCTTTCCCCTCTCCCCAATTTAAAAACACAATAAAATTAGTTTTCACTGGGTTATTGTTTTAAAAAGAATGAAAAGAAACGAGTAGGCTTTATATCAAATCATTTACTCAATACGCAGAGTACAAAAATGTATTTTTTAACATCAAAAAATGGATATAGATAAAAATAATAATGTGTCTTGAATTGTAAAATCAAAGAGATGGTGAGCAAACAAGCTTGAGCTGCAATGCATGTTATTTCCTTTTCCTGAGGAGTCATAATTACGCTGAGAAATTCACAGTGAAGAAATCCATTAGGTTTTGCTTGAGCAGAGTTTTTTTCCAAAAGAATTTCACCATAAAACTCTTTTAATAAAAACACTTATGAGCTTCTTAAATGATCAGTGTCCCTACAATGAGATTGTAGGTAGAAAGCATTGAGACTAGATCAGAACAAGGGGGAGGAATAAGGCAGAGGTTTTGGCCTGACCTCATAGTGTCCCTGCTCATGATAGAGTTTCCCCAGGTTGTACAGACAGCTGGTGACCGAGCTCTTATGGGCATGAGGGTCCTTTAGGTTTTCGTCAGGGATCTCAGAACACTTCAGGAACGTGCGTCGAGCTTCTTCCGTCTTTCCTTGGTTCATTAGAATAATCCCGGTGTTTAAATATGCAGCTGAGGGGAGACAAGTGGAAATACAAATGTTGAGAAGATGATGTATACTATGGAAACAATAAAGTTATCTTTACTTCTGTTTTGTTTCTATGCATTATTTCTGATTTTAAAAGAAAACCAAGAAATAAATACCCAGGGAACAAATATACAAAAGAACAACAATGTAGTAAGAAGTACAGGTATCACTGAAAAAAAATATATGAGTCTCTGCCTTCAAGGAGTCAGAATATTTTGAGCTTAATATCTAGATGAATAAAAGTTATATTTATCTTAATATATTAACATGATAAACAGGCACCAAAATATTAAAATTGAGAGAGATGTAATTGTTAAAGTCTCATCATTTGATTGGCAAGTATTCAGAAATAGAGTTACCATGTTTTTTAATCTGTGAGGCTTTAAATCACCATTTTCACGAAGGGAGGGGGAGGGAGGGATATTTTAAAAGGACTTGAATGTTACTTACAAGCCAGCGTAGGCCTGCTCCCGATCGCCAATTTATAATAATGTAGTGCTTCTGCAAACCTGCTGTTCTCTTGTAGAAGTAACCCTCTGCATGAGCAAAACAGAAATTTGGAGACAAGACTGTATTACTATACATAAAATCAAATTTTCATTTTATATTTCAAAAATAAAAATGGTTTTTTCTGCTCGTGGACGCCGCCGAGTAAGCATCGTTGACGTCTCCCCCAACCCTCCACTGCCGTTATGTCTAAGTCAGAGTCACCCAAAGAGCCCGAAGAGCTGCGGAAGCTCTTCATCGGAGGTTTGAGCTTTGAAACAACCGATGAGAGTCTGAGGAGCCATTTTGAGCAGTGGGGAACGCTCACAGATTGTGTGGTAATGAGGGATCCAAACACCAAGCGCTCCAGAGGCTTCGGGTTTGTCACATATGCCACTGTGGAGGAGGTGGATGCGGCCATGAATGCAAGGCCACACAAGGTGGATGGAAGAGTTGTGGAACCAAAGAGGGCCGGCCGTCTCAAGAGAAGATTCTCAAAGACCTGGTGCCCACTTAACTGTGAAAAAGATTTTTGTTGGTGGCATTAAAGAAGACACTGAAGAACATCATCTAAGAGATTATTTTGAACAGTATGGGAAAATTGAAGTGATTGAAATCATGACTGACCGAGGCAGTGGCAAAAAGAGAGGCTTTGCTTTTGTAACCTTTGATGATCATGACTCTGTAGACAAGATTGTCATTCAGAAATACCACACTGTGAATGGCCACAACTGTGAAGTAAGGAAAGCCCTATCTAAGCAAGAGATGGCTAGTGCTTCATCCAGCCAAAGAGGTCGAAGTGGTTCTGGAAACTTTGGTGGTGGTCGTGGAGGTGGTTTTGGTGGGAATGACAACTTTGGTCGTGGAGGAAACTTCAGCGGTCGAGGTGGCTTTGGTGGCAGCCGCGGTGGTGGTGGATATGGTGGCAGTGGGGACGGCTATAATGGATTCGGTAATGATGGAAGCAATTTTGGAGGTGGTGGAAGCTACAACGATTTTGGCAGTTACAACAATCAGTCTTCAAATTTTGGACGCATGAAAGGAGGAAACTTTGGAGGCAGAAGTTCTGGCCCCTATGGTGGTGGAGGCCAATACTTTGCCAAACCCCGAAACCAAGGTGGCTATGGTGGTTCCAGCAGCAGCAGTAGCTATGGCAGTGGCAGAAGGTTTTGATTACTGCCAGGAAACAAAGCTTAGCAGGAGAGGAGAGCCAGAGAAGTGACAGGGAAGCTACAGGTTACAACAGATTTGTGAACTCAGCCAAGCACAGTGGTGGCAGGGCCTAGCTGCTACAAAGAAGACATGTTTTAGACAATACTCATGTGTATGGGCAAAAAAACTCGAGGACTGTATTTGTGACTAATTGTATAACAGGTTATTTTAGTTTCTGTTCTGTGGAAAGTGTAAAGCATTCCAACAAAGGGTTTTAATGTAGATTTTTTTTTTTTTTTGCACCCATGCTGTTGATTGCTAAATGTAATAGTCTGATCGTGACGCTGAATAAATGTGTCTTTTTTTTTAAATGTGCTGTGTAAAGTTAGTCTACTCTGAAGCCATTTTGGTAAACCACCCCAACAGTGTGAAGTTAGTATTCCTTCAGGGTGATGCCAGGTTCCATTCAAAATTTATTTACAACCTGCTTTGGTGGAGAAGCTACTGTCTTCTGAAACCTTGGTGTAGTTGAACTGACAGTTACTGCGTTGTGACCTTGGAGTTCACCGTGAAAAAGGGTCACCCAAGCCAAGTCATGGAGTTTTTTGATTATTAATATATGATTGTTGGCACATCCTATGCAATATATCTAAATTGGATTATGGTACCAGATATAGATGGGAATGAAGCTTGTGTATCATCCATTATCATGTGTAATAAATAAACAATTTAATACCCTCTTGAAAAAAAAAATGGTTAATGGGGCCATAAAAATGATGAGGTACTATAAAAATAAATTCTAAATAGAAGGAAATGATTACTCAGGAGAGAAAATACTAGAGAGGGATCAGCTGCATTTACGTTACATTAGAAAGTATTAAGAAGTAATTTCAAAAAGCTCTTTACCCCCTACTGAAATTTCCCTTTTCCAGCAATCTTTTCTCTCCCACTAGAATTACAAACCACCTGGATTTCTCCTTGGAGTACGCAGTTTTTCATCACTTCAGAAAGGAAACCTGTCTAAGGCCCTGATATACATATATACATTTAAACCTGAGACGCCTCTCCCACTGGCCATATTGCTTGGGAAATATTGGCCCATGACTGCTTGAAAGGCAAAAGGTAATCTGGATCAATAGTATAGAGTCAGAATCTTATCAGATTCCATCAAAGACTGAAGACCAACCACATTGTTATTTCCTTATTATTTGGATTTGGTCAAATAAGCTTAAATTTCAGAACACTGGGCGAATTTCAGTTCACTGTTGCGAGACATGCTTTGGTCTACAGACCCTCAGACTCTGGGCCTCCCTAGGAGGCTCCTCTGGCAGTGCGTGGCCACATGGATTATCCCAGCATTTCCAGGCCCTGCCCTCATGACAAGTGAGAATCAATTATAAGCATGTCTGTGAAAATACAGTGTCAAGGAACTGGACTAAGTTCTGAAAGTTCTCACGGAGGGCTTTCTGGCCTATCCCTATTCTCATATAATCAGCAAGTGTCTTACAGACATTTGGCACCTCTCTTGGACCCGAGAACTACTGTCATGAACCTCAAATTGCAGATTCCATTTGCCAGCTCCTGAGGCCTCCAAAAGGCGGGAAAATGGAGGTTTGCAAAATGAGAAGGCCACTGATAAAAACTTATCATTTTGTAGAGTATTTCTAAGTACTCAGCTTTTTACTTAATGGGCATGATTGAAAAATAATGAAGTAAATCATTTTGAAATTAAAGTTTGCTCACTTGTGTCATTAGCATATATTAACCTCATTATTTCTATTATTTGTTAAAAGAGCCATTTGAATAAATGAAACTGTTCCAAACCACATTAACAGTTACATATACACAGAAATGTACATATCTGTAGAAAATTTAGAGCAACAATTTGATAATGAAATTGATGCGCTTTGCTGTTAAGTGTACTTTTCAGTTGCTAGGAACAAGGAAAAACAAAGCTTCCTGCTGCATTTAAGAGTCTATGAAAAAGTTCAGTTGTCTTTAGAAGCAAGTAAAACTGATAAAGAGAAAGAACACTCACATATCTTCCAAAAAGGAGTAATATTCTTTATAAAAATAATTTTGACAAAATGCTTTCCAGTTAGCTAAGCTCATACACATTATCTCATTTCAGAAACATATCTACAACCTTAATTGTCTTTGTCACTTTCCTTTGAGGTTCAGATAAAGAGGTGTTTCTTCTTTGATACAAGGCCAATGTCATCAGAGGAGAAATCCATCTTAATTCGAGTCTTTCTACTTTCTTTAGGAACTAAAGTCCTTCCACGAGCCCCTTTTTATCCAATATCTTCAATCTTTTTCCCCATTGCAATTTCCTTTCCCTTAAGACTACAAAAACGTTTGTGTGCCTCTTAGCATAGAGCGGAAGATAAAACCCTACCACCTTATCATTCCTGCATCCACCTCTTAACTACCTCTTACTGTCGTTCTTCCCCTCAAAGTCAGATTTCCTTTAAGAATAGTCTGTGGTGCACATGTCCAATGACTGAAATCCCATTTACCCCTAAATCCAGTTTAGGCTCTTTCCCAGAATTCTGCTGAAATGTCATAATCGAATTTCCACTAATTATCAAACTCCCCAAATAGTTTGCTTGTATGAATCACCTACTCAACTGTAGCATCTGTGACTATTAAACCCATTTTCCTTCCTGAAACTCTTGTGTTTCCTCGGCTTCTGGAAAACCAGTCTTCCTTATTCTCTATCCCTGAGACTATCCTTCCAAGAATGAAGAAAAGTGTATCTTTACTCATATATTCCTTTAAAAGAAGTTGGTATTTCCCAGGACTTTGTCTTTTTCTCCTTTTCTTGGTAAGTACTGTCTCTGCATGACAACATGCATACATGCAGCTCATATGCTGACTGTTCTCAATTCTAAATTAGTGATCTCTCTCCGGACATCCAGATCTGTTGAAAATTCAACAGCTTACTCAACCACATCAATCTAGGTGCTTATTAGCTGGAATTTCAAAACCAACACATCCAAAAATTGAAAGCAATATTTCCCACTCAAAAATAAAGTGATAAATGAAAGAGATAAAAGAAGAAAAAAATCTTTCCTCAACAATTAGAACCATCCTTTACATCAGTTGCTAAAATCAGAAACCTGGTTATCACTCGTGACTTTTCACTTACCCTCAAAATCCCAGGTTTAAAAAGTTTCCAGAGCCTACCAATTCTTATTTTATTTTCTAAGGCTCTTTACTCTGGCCCCTCAAAGTTCACTTTTACAGATCTGGCAGAGCCCTTTTTACCTTTCCTGTCACCTAAATAACTGCAATCGCCCACTAATTAGTCTGCACATAATTACATTTCTAAAGGACAAATATGCTGTTAGGCTAGACAAAAAGAACATGAGGAGATGAATGCATATCTTTGAAACTGTACCTAAAGCCCATAAACCTGGAAAATGATGTATTCAGCCTCATGGGCTCCCCCATACTGATGTATTACAGTCCTGTCATTTTCTACCTCATAAAATACAGCATGATAACCACACCTAGACAATCCTGTCCAGCCTGCCTCATTCTTTGGAAGAAACTAGTCACACAGGGATGGAGCAGCTAAGTCTCCAGGATTATATATAAAGTGGCTCTTTGAATTAGAGAGCATCATCCTCTGTATCATCTGAATAAAGTTAGCAACGGAATGAGTCCAAGTTAGACGGCTATTGTGACCAATTTCTCATGGCTAAGGATTTAATTGAGCATCAACTATGCTCTAGTATGCACACTGCAAATGTGAACAAGACAGATGCACTCTCCTGTGGATGCACGATCTATTGAGGGAGACAAATAAGAAAATAAATGGTGTGGAAAATTACTATGATAGGGCACAGAGGAGCAACACCGCTCTAGCTCAGGAATGGACAAAGGAAGGTTCACGGAGTGCAAGTGCCATTGGGCAGAGGCTTGAAAGTAAGCAGCAGTTAAGAGTGTCATCATCAGCCCCATGTTACACAGGAAGAAAGCGAGGTCCACGGAGAATTTACCAACTAACCCTAGGTTTTATGGTTAACAAGAGACAAAGCCAGGACTGGAACACAGTTTCTCTGATACTAAATCCCATGCTCTTTCTAAAAGAAAAAAAGAAGAGGAGAGAGAAGATAATTCAAGTCTAGATGCATATGTACTAGGTTATGTTTCCTTTTGCTCTAAAATTCTTCAGATTTTGGATAATATGAATTTGAATTAATGCTCTGAAAAGGAATCCAAACGCCATTTTGACAGTTCAGGATGAATTTGGGTCAATTCTAGCACTGTAACAACGAAGCTTCTATTACTGCTGTTCTCCACATTTATAGAACCCATTCTTTATTTTACTGAAGACTGGATAGAAGGATAGAAACCCTTCACATTGTAATAGTTGTGGTTGTAACAATAAGAACAACAACAACAGCTAAACCTATTTGGCACTTACAGTGCTACATATATTTACTTAATTTACATATATTAACTTATTACTCATCAATAATCTTATGAGGTAGGTTATTATTACAAGTCTCATTTTACAGGTGATGAATCTGGGGCAAGTAAAAGTTCTGCAACATACCAGAGGACACACAGCTAGCAAGAAGTGTGCCACAGTTCAAGCCCAGCAATCCGATTGTAAAGGAGGATCTGTATTTTAATAGACCATTCATACCAAAGGCTTTTCCACAGCTGTTTAAAATTGATGACACAGTTTGTTTACATGCTGATCATGTCAATAAAATCTTCTGGTTTCTATGTATATTAAAAACAACAACACATTTTAATATACCATCAAGCTAGAATCTAATAAGAAATAGTGTTATTCATGTTATGTGAAGTTGCTTTACAATTAAGGAAACTGGCCCATGCTATAGATTAATGTGAATTCAAAGTGTCTTTTGGGGGAGAAATTGAAAAAATGTTATTGATCTCTAAATAATAAATGGTTGGGTCACTTTTATGTATCTGTGTGTAGGTGGATATATTATAGTGTATTTTAATAGATTCAAATCTTTTACTTCTCATATTTCTCCCCCAGTGATTTATCTTTCAGAACCACAGTCACTGAAATTAAGCAGCCAGTGAAGAATACAAATTGGAGAAACAGAAAGAATAAATACTTGTTACAGTCAAAGGAAGAAAACACATCTGGATACAAGAAGTACTATTCACTGTAACACTTAAATTCCAGAAGACCACTTTACTTCAAGAAAAAAACAACAAAATGCCCTCCCTTAAATCCTTTCAGCTTTTTTTTTAACCTGATTTTCACCATTTTCTAGGAATTACCATTAAGTGTGTAGAATTTCTTTTTCTTGCAAAAGTTTTGCCCATCTTTACCCCAATCTCCCCTAACAACCCTTTCTCTAAAATACCATTAAAAATAAAAATCACAATACTCCAGATATTTGATAAATGAAAACCAGTCAAACCCATGGTAACAGTGGATTGGACAGAGTTAAATGCAAACATTAAGTGTAAATAGGCAGACAAATCCCTAGCTGATTCTAAATATTGACAGAGACAGAAGGGGAGCATTTTTTAGTACAATGTTTCTCAACCAGGGGTGACTCTGTCTCCCAGGGGACACTGGGCAATGTCTGGAGACGTTTATGGTTGTCACAAGTGGGTGGATGCTACTGGCATCTAGTGGGTAGAGGCCAGGTATGCCGTTAAATATGTAAACATGTTAGAAGACACAAGACAGCCCCCGAAAGCAAAGATTTATCTGGCCCCCAATGTCAATAGTGCTGAGGTTAAGAAACCACATTTAGCATTTCATACATCCTAACTGCAACATATCTATTCAGAACATAAGGTCCTCATGTCCTTGCTAACCACATACATGAACTATGTAGAGAATACAGAATGTAAAAAAGCAAACTACAGGGAATAAATTATTTTTTTCAATAAAAATCTAATCTATCATCATTTCTACTGACTTTTCATTTAAAAAGGCAACAAAATAAATTTTCTAAATTTTTTTTTTTTTTTTTTTGCGGTACGCAGGCTTCTCACTGTTGCGGCCTCTCCCGTCGCGGAGCACAGGCTCTGGACGCGCAGGCTCAGCGGCCATGGCTCACGGGCCCAGCCGCTCCGCGGCATGTGGGATCTTCCCGGACCGGGGCACGAACCCGTGTCCCCTGCATCGGCAGGCAGACTCTCAACCACTGCACCACCGGGGAAGCCCTCTAAATTATTTTAAAAAGCATGCCCTTCCCCACTGCTGTCAGTACATACAAACAAAATGTCAGTGGCTCTTTGTAGAAGGTTGCCCTCAATACAGAACTGTCAAAACATACAAATCCTCAAGTAGAGCTACCTTTTGCCTCAGGTTCAAACAAAGGTCTTTAAAAATCGTTGAAATCCGACATGTTCGAATATTGGTATTAATAAAGCACATCAGCAGAAGTATACTTTTGAAGAATATGTATTGCAGTAAACAGAAGAAAAGTATAGTTTTCAAGAATATGAATTGCAGTAAACTAAGCGGACTTTTACTCAGAACATGGGTGAAACAGGATGTGGTTTACAGAGCCATGAGCTGTTAAGACCAGGGAAATACTAAAGGATAGTAGCTTTCTTTCTTTTTTCAATTTCATTAAAGCATAATTTGTGGCACTCCTACACCATATTAAACATTGAGAATAAGATTACCAAACAATAGGTAAATATTTTTTGAATGAACTACCTCATGGTGAAGACAGATGATCAAACACTCACAATACAGTGTAAATGAAGAATAAAGTGTTCTGGGAACCCACAAAAGGGACACTTTTCCACGATGACAGGTCAGGTGAGGTTTGTAGGGAAGGCAAGCATGCAGGGAATGGAGTTCCAGACAGATCAGGCCGCCAGGCTTATGAAAACTCAAAGTTACAGAGGATAGCATTTTAATCTACCAGTAGCAGTAACGACAAGCTTCATGGAAATTAAATGACGATCTATGTTAGAAGCCTTCTGGAAACTGAAAAGCTAAAACAACTTAAAATTAAGATTATGTTATTGAGAATATTTCAGTAATAAGTTGTTTGGTTATTCCCTGGGCAAAAATTCTTAGTCATCAAAATAAATCAGATAGCTTAATGTTTACAGGCAATGGTTCACAAAATAATCGATAATCCTTAAGGTCCAAATACTAACAAAAACATCATGTTCATGTTAAATTGAGACATTTTTTCTGAACTTTATTTTGTTTGATTACCTTTTAACACATGTAGGTACTCTGAAACTAAGATTTCTTTCCTCAGAGATAAGACATTATATGTTTTAGATGTTCAATGTTTTCCTAAAGTATTCATGCCTCTGAAATTTCCCAACTGACATTAATTGGCATTGGCTTGGCATCATATTCAAACTTTGCATTAATTCACATTTAATAACTGATTTTGCTAATTCAGCTGGACTCTAATAATGAGATTTTATATAATTTAATTGTGAAATGGCATTACAGTTGCATTTCTTCTGTTTTTCCAAGATTAATGCCTAGTTTTAGTCTATGTTTATAATAGGATATTTGGAAACATAAATCGTTAATCTCTATTATCAGACAGAAGTGATAATTAACAGCACGTCAAACTCATAACACACAAATCTTGCTTGATAAAATAGGTATCAGGCAAAAATCTCAAGTGACTATCCCAGCAGTAAATGGAATGAAACTCAAAGTCCTTTTTAAAAACAGAAGCTGTAAGTAAAATGAATAAATTACTACTACTTGAATCAACTGCAGTAATGCCAAGGTTTAGGGTGACACAAGAGCTTAGAAATTAAGTATCTAATATGCACAAGCCACTGAATACATACAAAGAACCAGAATCAATCAGGACAGGAGTCTTGGTCATGTGACTAAATTCTATCCAATGAAATGAAAGCACAGTAGCCAGAGGACCTCTAGGAAAAGTCCTCAAAGAGGAGGGAGCATGTTCTCCCTTACCCTTCCTCTGTCCTGCTGACTATAGGTGGAGGCCCAGTTCTGAGGATGGTAGAGAAAAGCCCTGTTCTGAAGATGCTAGAGAGCAAACTGAAAGGAGCCCAGAAACTGAGCCCTTTATAAAAATTTCCCATGACCCTGGGACTGCACACCTCTGGACTTCTCTGTACAGAGAATACAATTTTAACTAGTTTAAGCTAATGTTATTTGGGATTTCTTACCACTTACTTTCTTATCCTCTTCTCTACTGATAAAAAAGCACATGTAAATGACCCAATTTCGTTCCTTTATTTGGCTGAGTAATATTCCATTGGGTCATTGGTAGAGATGTGCATGGATCTAGAGAGTGTCATACAAAGTGAAGTAGGTCAGAAAGAGAACAACAAGTATCGTATATTAATGCATGTATGTGGAACCTAGAAAAATGGTACAGATGAACCGGTTTGCAGGGCAGAAATAGAGACACAGATGTAGAGAACAAACGTATGGACACCAAGGGGGGAAAGCGGTGGGGGGTGGTGGTGTGATGAATTGGGATTGACATATATACACTAATATGTATAAAATGGATAACTAATAAGAAGCTGCTGTATAAATAAATAAATAAAATTAAATTAAAAATATATATACATATAAAAGCACATGCATTGTTTTGTTTAGTTTTTCTTTTTTTTTTTAAAAACTAAAATATGTAATATCAAGTATGGCTCTTATAGAGAATTTTAAGGAAAATTTCTATTAATTATATTTGAATGAATACAAAGTATGTGTTGTCTGGTTTTGAGTGATAACCAGATGAGACAATTTGCCAAGTATGAAATTTGCAATTAAAATATTCAATTAAACTTATACAATTTTAGAGTGTAATAGGGGCATGAAATTGGAACTCTTAAATTAAATGTCTAGACATCAGAGTGGTCAGAGTTATCACTCTTTGCCCAAAAGAGTGATGACATTAGTAGCATTTTTTAATATAAAAGCATTTTAGTTAATCCTCTCAATCCTCAAATAACTAGAAAGAAGCAGATTCATAGCATTATCACATGAAATAGAAATAGGTAGGATTTTAATCTCAGAAAAAAGATACAAGTGAGATATAAGTGATTGAATTTGAGTTCCATGGGAGATTCCAGAGACAAAGTTATATAAATTTTCTGGTCTCACATGGCACATCTATGGCTTTCAGGTCACCCTAGGATAACAGATTTTGTATTTGAGGACCACGCAAAAGAATTCCCTCTACTCATATTTTTTTTTCTCAAATCATAAACTCAACTTTCCTTCTCTCCTTTTCTTTAATTAAACTAGAAAAGCACTAAGAGAGAAAGGGAATATAAACAGTTAACTTTTTACTTAAAACACACAATTTCAATTTATTAGAATAATAATATGCGTGTTACAAAAAGCATAATTTAATTGGATATTAATTTTAAACTACTGCTAAGTTATTATACATGATAACTATATACTGTATGTACTCTGAGCAAAATAAAAAGATGTCACTTCTTGAAAAGGTTAAATCCCACTGAGCAATGAGCAAGTTGTTTCCCCGCTCCACACTTTCATTGCATGAAGAAGAATGGAAATGGAGATGGAGAAAAAGACAACAATCATGTAACGTGAACTAGACAGATGCGCACACAGGATTCTATTACATAGCTCCCCAAAGCTGAAACCCGTTTCACTGGGTATCACTTCTAAGTGTCACAGAACTGCCAAGTAATACAGTTTCAGAAAATACAGTTAAGCCTCCTCTCTGGTATCTTTCTTTTGACACAGACCTGTTTATTTGTTCTAAATTGGATTTTGTTTAGACTTTGACAACTGAATAAAGTACAGTAATGACATCCTATTTCATAAAGATGATTATTTTTTATTCTAACCTATCAAATATGGGGCAGTAGGCATCCAATCAAAAAACTGTTTTTATATTTCCAACACATTACTAAAAACCTCATCAGTTCCTATTAGGGGGAAAATGAACAAGTTGTAGCTTTTATTAACTTTATTTTAAAATTAGTTTTTGCTTAGGGTCTAAAGAAAGAGAAATGTATCCTCACTATAGTACCATGTCTGAAAAATAGATGAAGACTCAGTTAAATGGAGCATTCATTACGAAGATACTTCTTCTGAGTTAGAGTCTGGACTATGCCATCTAAATAAGCCTTTATCCCATATAAGTCTACTTCTACTCTGTAACACGTCCTGAACAAAATGCTTCACGATTATTATCTTATGTAATTCTCTCAATAAACCTATAAAGGTATAATCCCCATTTTACAAATAAGGAGCCCCAAAATCAGAATGGCTACTCAAATCTACATAGCTAATTTTGTTGAATCTGGGATACACAGACTACATTGTATATTAATATATGCATAATTCACTTTATACCTGTCTTCTGAATATATAATTATGGCTATATTTTCCTCTACATGTCATACAATAATAATAGGTGTGAATATACTTTCCTAGTTAAAAAATAGCACTTAAGAGGAAGTAAGAAAGAGAATTAACACTCGATGTGTGTTCTCCATATTATTTCTTTTCATAATTAAAATTAGCAATTTCAAATATTATTACTCTTTTTACTTTAGAGATATGAAAACATCAGAGATAGAAATTAAACAACTTGCCCATGATAACACAACTGGAAAGTCTTAAGATGAGGCTCAAATTCAGAGCTGCCAGGCTTCAAGTCACATGTCTTTCCATGTCTTTTCCCATATTAGTCCACTGGGAATATGTACCTGTTCTTAGTTTAAGCATTTATAATTGCCCTCTCTCTCCTGCTCATATACCCAGTGCTTTTCCATTTTCTGTATCAACAAATTTCTCTTCTTTCTGTATTTATACATGCCCATCCCAATATATAAACATCTTGGATTTGCTTCAAAGGTGGGTAAACTACAGCCTCCAATGCCAAGTCAACTTCACCAAGAAATGCATCATAACCAATATACTTGGTGTGATAGTTAATTTTATGTGTCTATTTCATTGGATCATAGAAGACCCAGAACACTAGTTAAACATTATTTCTGAGTATGTCTGTGGGGATGTTTCAGGAAGATTAGCATTGTATTCAGCAGATGGAGTAAAGCACATTGTCTTTCCCATTGTAGGTGGGCATCATCCAATCTGTTGAGGGTCTGAATAGAACAAAAAAGAGAATAGGAAGATTTCTTTCTCTCTGTCTCAGCTGGGACACTGATCTGCCCTCAGTAATCCTGGTTGTCAGGCTTACAGATGCAGACTGGAATTTACACCACCATCCTTCCTGGGTCTCCAGCTTGCAGAGGGCAGATCATGAGACTTTTCAACCTTCATAATTTCATAAATCAATGACTTACAATAAATCTCTTTACTATATACATACACACACACACACACACACACACACACACACACACACACACTAGCGGTTCAGTTTCTCTGGAGACTCTGATTAATACAACTTATAAAGGGGTTTCCCTGAGTTATTCTTGTGCTCAAGACCTACTTCTCTTAATGGAAATGTTTACCAGTGAGTGTAAGCAATATCGTCACACAAGAGAGCTGTGAGCTGTTAGAAGCGGAATGAAATTAACAGCTAACAAACTCTTTAGCTTTTTATTATACAATTATATCAAGTTTCCAGGAACTTTATTTAATCCTTGCTACAACACTAGGTGATATCAGAGCCCAATTTTGCAGATGAAGAACAAGGATTAAGCAACTTGACCAAGTGCAGGACCAATAAATGGGAGATCTGAATCCAAGTCTGTTTAATGCCAAAACCCATGCCCTTAATATTTCACAAGGCTGCCTCCATGGTGCAAAGGTGAGAGTTAAATTTTTTAAAAAATGAAACTTTTCCCTTTTCCCCACTCCTTTTCTCCCCACAAAAACAAATATTATTCAGGTAGGTCTATATATATTTTCTGGGACCATAGTCAAATCTCTTTCAAATATTTCCTCATTCTCTAAGAGAATTTTGTGATTTAAAACAAGCAAAATTAAGAACTAAAGCATACCTAAGACAAAGGCATTGACCACCAGTGATGGAACTTTAAACCTATATACAGACTTGCTTTTATTCTTTGCTATTTACAGGGGCTATCCAAAATCGATGACTAATTATTATGTCATTTTTTGAAGGAGAGATATTTGTCAGTTGGATGGTGTACAATCACTGTGGAGGAACCCCAAGCTGGGATACAGGAGTAGGCCAAAGCTTGACCTGCTCAGTAAAAGTCAATGTAATTAGCCTCTTGATTTGTTCATTCATTCGTTCAAAATATATTTTGAAAGTGCCATTATAGAGATTTTAATGACTGGCAGAAAAGAGAGATAATTTAAAAAGCAGTAACAAAGTTGTGTACAGGGTACCATGATACAGTCTGATGCACCGTGGAAGTCCACAGAAGGAAACCTAACTTAAAACTAGTTTGTTCAGGGTTCCGGAGGAGGGCCGGACCCGGCTGGGTGGGTGGGAAGTGCGGCTGGTAATCTGGCAGCTGCCGAGAGAGAGAAGATTATAAATGCCAGAGCCATTTAAATGATGGTTAGCTGTTGAATTCTGACACTTCCTTAAATACCTTCTTGCACCAACATCTTCAGTGGGAAGAGTTCAGGAAAAGTAGCAGAGGGAAGAAGAGACAACAGTTACATGTACCATGGCTATACCAATAACAGTACTTGACTGTGATCTCTTGCTATATGGCCGAGGTCACCGCACATTGGACCGCTTTAAGCTGGATGATGTGACAGATGAATACTTGATGTCCATGTATGGGTTTCCTCGACAGTTCATTTATTACTTGGTGGAGCTCTTGGGGGCCAGTCTTTCTAGACCTACTCAGAGATCCAGGGCTATTAGCCCAGAGACACAGATCCTTGCAGCACTGGGCTTCTATACCTCAGGTTCCTTCCAGACTCGGATGGGGGATGCTATTGGAATCAGTCAGGCATCTATGAGTCGATGTGTTGCCAATGTCACCGAAGCGCTTGTGGAAAGAGCTTCGCAGTTTGTCCGCTTTCCAGCTGATGAAGCCTCCGTGCAGGCTCTGAAGGATGAGTTCTATGGGTTGGCAGGGATGCCAGGGGTCATAGGGGTGGTTGACTGTATCCATGTGGCAATCAAGGCACCAAATGCTGAAGACCTTTCCTATGTGAACCGCAAAGGTCTTCATTCTTTAAACTGCCTCATGGTGTGTGACATCAGAGGGGCACTGATGACTGTGGAAACAAACTGGCCGGGGAGCCTCCAGGACTGTGCTGTGCTGCAGCAGTCTTCTCTCAGCAGTCAGTTCGAAGCTGGGATGCACAAAGAGAGCTGGCTGCTTGGTGACAGTTCCTTCTTTCTCCGCACCTGGCTTATGACCCCACTTCACATTCCCGAAACTCCAGCCGAATATCGCTATAATATGGCCCATTCTGCAACTCACAGTGTGATTGAGAAGACTTTCCGAACCCTCTGCTCCCGATTCCGCTGCCTGGATGGATCCAAGGGGGCACTGCAGTACTCACCGGAGAAGTCCAGCCACATCATCTTGGCCTGCTGCGTCCTCCACAACATCTCCCTGGAGCATGGGTTGGATGTCTGGTCCTCTCCAGGGACAGGACCCGTGGAACAGCCTCCTGAGGAAGAGTATGAGCACATGGAGTCCTTGGACCTAGAGGCTGACCGTATCCGTCAGGAGTTGATGCTCACTCACTTCAGCTAATGTGGAAGGTGGGGAGCGGGGAGGCTTTCCAGAAGGAGCTGTGACAAACTTTCCCTCTCACCACCCCCTACACAGTTCCATCATCTAGCATAACTGAGCGTGTGGACACTTGTCACAAACTGACATTTAATCTGCGTGTTTTAGAAAGGTTGAGGCTAGGCCAGAATATCTCGATTTATTTGCAAGTTTATTAACTAAACCAAAACCTCCGAGACAACAGTTCTCTACTATCCATTGAACACCAGGTTAGCACCACTCACTCATTTGAAAGTTCCTTGGTTGCAGACGTTTATATCGTGCTTACAAAATCAAAGCAGTTATCTAGAGATTTCAAAAGAAAACAATATTTGTCCTGAAATATTTGGATGGCATTTTAGCTTTTCTACTTTACTACCTATATAGGCATAATCTGAGGCAAGTGTGAAGAGTAAATTTCAGTTGGGAAATGGTCTTCTGACATCAATAAACGGCTACTAATGTGAAAAAAAAAAAAAAAACTAGTTTGTTCAGGCACTGGGGAAAAAAAAAAAAAAAAAAAGAACATTTGTGAATTCCACAGGAATCAACACACTCAAAAAAATATTACCAAAAAAAATCAGGGCCTGATTCCATCACAGATATGGTTATAATTTGGGTTAGAGATGTTCCCATGGGCACACAGCGATTTAGTGCAATGCACTCACTTTAAACATAAATGTTCAACAAAGTGGGTGTTTTCTTTGTCCCTTAACAGCAGGGCTCTAACAAAAGTCTGCTGTTGAAGCAATAAATTATGAAAGAGGAAAAGGTATCATGTATCTCACAGACCAGCAGGAATAGGTGTTAGGTCAAACCAGCAGTTTCTAAGTTAAGAACAGGCATGAGCAGTTCCAAAAACGAAAGTCTTAGCCTATCTCTTTTGGCCTGGAATAGATTTTACAACCTAGAAACAATTCACTCATGGGCTTATCCTGCAGTACTTGAAGAACTGAAAGAAAACACCATTTATAACAATGTTGCCAAAACTGCCCTTGCAGGTTTAATTTTGGTGCTGAGAAGAGATGTCCCTTCACCCAACTCAAGGGTCAAGAGAGCAAGGATCTATTCGTGTCAGGAGTCATCATTTACAGGTCCTAGCAGTGGGAACCAGAGGCAAATTAGTGGCTGGAGACAAGGAAAAAGAGCTGGCGGAGCGCCAGAAGATCTGAACGGAATGATGGAAAGTTGGGGACTGAGGTGCTCAATGAAGAGAAAAATGAGTGAATACTTTCAGCGCCACTTGCTTTTTACACACACACAGAGTCATTAAAATGAAAAACCAAAGGCTATTCACAGAATATAAACGGCGCTCAAAATTGGACTACCTTTAGACTTCAGGACAGCTCAGATTAATCCCCTAACCTGAAATTTCTATTCGCTAAGAAAAGTGTCTGCCTGTCATTTCCTGAGTCTGACGATGAGATGTGGCTACACTGACCAGGTTGGATCTGGTTGTTCTTCTCTAGATGATTGGCGAGCATTTCCTCACAGTGTTTTCCTTATTATCAGAACTGCAAGATGGGATCACTCCTTCCTCTTGCCATTCATCCAACCCCTATCTAGTCATTTCCAACTACAAGGGTGCCTGGGGCAAAGTCAACTTAGGGGCACTGTAATTGCAAGCAATGGAGGAGTAAAGAGAACGGGCATCCTTCGGTCTCTGATTCTACAGAGGTAAACAGGGACAGAGGAAGAAAGAAAAAGCAGGGAGGCAAGTCTCTGAAATAATCCTTGATGCACTCTTCACACACAAAGAGCTTAAGGAAAATGGATGTACCTAAATCGTGGAAAGCACACATAAATATACACACAACATATATTTATCGAGCTTGTTTCTGTGAGCTAAGCACTGTGCTAGGCACTTAGGAGAAATATATATATAAACCCTGTCTTCAGGGAGCTTACATGTTAGCAATATACAAAATAAACTATACATTTGTATTTATTTTAATACCATTATACAGAGCTAAATAGGAAATTATAAAGTTCACTAGAAGCTGACACATGTAATTAAAAAAAAGGAATTAAGTAAGGGAGAACAGGAGTGTGAGAGCAGTGGAGGGGCTGCAGTTTAAATAGTGCATCTGGGGAGCCCCATGCAATTATTTGGAGCAAAGAATTGAAAGGAGTGATATGAGATATAATTTAGCCACAGTAATAATTTAGTACATGTTTATATGAATAACATATAAAAGAAAAATAAGCAGCAGATGACAAGATATTAATTTTTAAAATTCACCATCATCTGAATACCCAGATGGCCTCCAACTTCAATTATACTTTAAGCAACTTCTCCAAAACACAGGCAAAATCAGTTACGTTTTGTGTAAGAGAAAAAATAAATTGAATGGAAGACAATATTACTGTATTTCCTGGTGTATCTAGGAAATAATTCTTAAGTCATAGTAATCGGAAATCTGCAGAGGACTGATTGGAACTACTCAAATAACAAATTTACATCTGTTCAGTTTTTTCAGGAGTAGACGAAAAAAGACACTTTTTTTTTTTCATAGTGCAAAACCTCCTTCTGAGAAAACTGAAATTAATTTATTTGAAATTCTGCTGCCTATCAGCCTTCACTTTCCATATGAACATAATTTTAGGAACAACAACAAAAATGCTTCTGGCCATTTGAGCAACTTTCAATCAGTTTTAAAGTTAAACCAAACAAAAGGCATTAAAACAGGATGCAATTATGAATTTCTTAATAAACCTCTTTTACAGGCTTTCTAATACATGTCTTCAAATTTACCTGCAGTGCTCTGGATAAAAATGACTATGAAATTAAAGGCCATTTTAATGAGATTTCAGAAAAATGCCTTTCATCGTTTTTCCAACATGGAAAATAGTTTAACTCTCTCTATACAGTTAATTTTGAATGAGTATTTCTACATAGAAAAGCATGACCCATACAATGCCATTTTAAAACTACATTTGTAATAGAAAACCTATAACACAAACAAGCATAGGAATGATTTAATCTCCTTCTTTCGCTTTGCCAGACTCCAATTTCTAAAAGGATTCTGATTTCCCTCAATTTTACTTTGGGTTGCAAAGTTTAACAGTTAGTTCCAGCAAGCAATCCTAGACACCAGTACCACAATATGTAGTTTCCACTGCTATAAAAGAAATGAGTGTGAAATAATAAGTGGTTTAATTCAATTCTATCCAAAAGCACTTGTTAGTACCAAGAAGGTGTCAAGGACTTCACTATGTGCTAGAAATAAAGACATAAATAAATTACATCCCCAGTCCCTAAGGAGCTCCTAGTGTGAATTTCAATTCTTTGGTCATTGTGTCCATGGATTTCATAGGATAAAATTATTCTCTAGGATATCTTGTAGCTTTGTGATGGCAAAATGTTATTCTCTACTACATTCAGGAGAAGTGAATAATATTTCCAACTTTCTAGACCCATGATTGATGCCACTATTTTTTTTCCCCCACAGGGACACAAAAACCTCATAGAAATAATTAACTTCTCTACAGTACATGATCTTTGGCCATTTTCTCCCTTCTTACTGTCCTATCCATCAGCTTCAATGGCATCAAAGTACCCTGGGCTTCTTTCCTTCTCCTTGAGCACACTTTATGGTTCCACTTTCTCTACCAAGCTCCTTCAATATTCGTATTTCCCAGGATTCCATCCATGGTCCTTCTTTCCTTTATCCTTATACATATTACATACACACACACACACACACACACACACACACACACACACACACACACACACACATTATTGACAGTCAGTTTCAATTTACACACTTAGATAATTACTCCAAAATCCACATCCTCTACCTCAGAATGCTCTCCTGAGTGGCAGAAACACGTTCTAGTTGCTTCGTGGATGCCCAAGAGTCATCTGAAACTTACGTAGCCAAAACTGTACAATTTTCTCCCTAAACAACCTTGTTCATTTGTCTTTCAAGTGTGATTCCTCTTCTCTTTCTTATTCTTCCTTTTTCTCCAGCCTGAGTTAAGTCCCTGCCTTCTCATAATAATATAAGCATCTCTCTCTTAGAAGAGATATTACTTTATTACTTAACATATTTTTAAATCCAAACTTCAAGCTACTTGAGGGCAGAAACTGTACTTTCTTTGTCAGCTTATTCCTACCATCTAATAGAATACCTGTCACTCTGAAGGCACTAATATTTGTTGAATGAAGTAATGAATCCTTATTTCCAATACACAAACTTACAAATGTGTTCATATATACAAATGTACTCAGAAAATATAATCAGTATTAATCAAACTTTATAATTGGTCATTACATCTCATAAATGGGTGAAAATTAGTGATGTTTGACATAGGTGTTATCAGCATTGGGGATTTTAGAGTGGCAAGAAAACAGATTTCACCTTGAAAGCTAAACTGTAAAATCAACTCACAATGAATCAGAGAACCAGTGTTCAAAAAATGAACTGTGGAAAGAAAATGGCCATGAAGCTAGCAGGTATGAAGTGCTTACTTGTTTAACTATATTAACACAACCACTGAGTACAAAATGTAAAAGTCTTCATGAAAGAGAGGTGGTGTGACTTGGAAGAAAGGTCTGTAAATGGGGATTTACAGAGGCAAATGCCAACAGCACTTATTCCAGCACTTTCCAAGGAAGGAAGAGCTTCAGCCAAGAGGTTTCATAGCATCAGGCTGTCTTAGACTAATGTCATTATAAATTAATCCATCCAATACTCTTTAGCCTGATGTTCTTATAAATTGAACACATGGATTTTAATAAATTTTTAATTTAAATTTAAATTTTAAATTTTAACAAATTTTAACACATGGGTACATATGCTTACCGAACAGACTTATGATTCTCATGCAGATTTGACTGGACTGAGTCCTTCTAGCACCTGTGACAGTATAGTGGGGGAAATCCCATGAAAACACTACTACCACAGGGGAACTCTGTCACTCTTCTGTGTGTTTTTATTATATAAGTAGGTTGCTCTGGGACTGATCACCCCATGCACCTAAACTGATTGTTCCTTCCCTCAAACTACTTGCAAAAAACTCACTAGATATTTGAATGCTGTAAAATGAGCCTTCATGTTACCTACAATTTGTAATTTGAACTAATAATTACGTATGATGCTTTACACTATAAAACCTGCAATAAAAAATTTTTCATCTTGTGATTTTTTTCTTTTTTAACTGACCTGGATGTGTTATGAAATTAAATTATTTCTGACTTCCTCTTTACCATCCTACAGATGTCCAGGTCATCATATATTAATTTTCTTGCCTTAATCTATCTTGGCATCTTGATAGGCTTGGCCAAATTTCTTGAATATAGTGTAGCATGGCCAAAACTCAAGAATGGATAATTTAATGCTAAAATATACTCAAGGGACTTCCGGGAAGATGGCGGAAGAGTAAGACTCGGAGATCACCTTCCTCCCCACAGATACACCAGAAATACATCTACGCGTGGAACAACTCCTACGGAGCACCTACTGAACGCTGGCAGAAGACCTCAGACCTCCAAAAAGGCAAGGAACCCCCCACGTACCTGGTTAGGGCAAAAGAAAAAAAATAGACAGAGACAAAAGGATAGGGACGGGTCCTGCACCAGCGGGAGGGAGCTGTGAAGGAGGAAAAGTGTCCACACACTAGGAAGCCCCTTCGCGGGCGGAGACTGCGGGTGGCGGAGTGGGGGAGCTTCGGAGCCGCGGAGGAGAGCACAGCAACAGGGGTGCAGAGGGCAAAGCGGGGAGATTCCAGCGCAGAGGATCGGGGCCGACCGGCACTCACCAGCCGAGAGGCTTGTCTGCTCGCCCGCCGGGGCGGGCGGGGCTGGGAGCTCAGGCTCCGGCTTCTGTCAGAGCGCCGGGAGAGGACTGGGGTTGGCGGCGTGAACACAGCCTGCAGGGCGTTAGTGCACCGCGGCTAGCCGGCAGGGAGTCCGGGGAAAAGTCTGGAGCTGCCGAAGAGGCAAGAGACTTTTTCTTCCCTCTTTGTTTCCTGGTGCACGAGGAGAGGGGATTAAGAACGCTGCTTAAGAGAGCTCCAGAGACGGGCGCGAGCCGCGGCTAAAAGTGCGGAGCCCAGAGACAGACATGAGACGCTAAGGCGGCTGTTGCCGCCACCAAGAAGCGTGTGTGCGAACACAGGTCACTATCCACACCCCCTTCCGGGGAGCCTGTGCAGCCCGCCACTGCCAGGGTCCCGGGATCCAGGGACAACTCCCCCGGGAGAACGCACGGCGCTACACGCACAGGCGGGGCCAAATCCAAAGCTGAGACCCTGGGAGCTGTGAGAACAAAGAAGAGAAAGGGAAATCTCTCCCAGCAGCCTCAGAAGCAGCAGATTAAAGCTCCACAATCAACTTGATGTACCCTGCATCTGTGGAATACATGAATAGACAACAAATCATCCTAAATTAAGGAGCAGTGTGGATGAAAGGCTCTTGGTGCTGCAGCCAGGAGTTAGTGCTGTGCCTCTGAGGTGGGAGAGCCAACTTCAGGACACTGGTCCACAAGAGACCTCCCAGCTCCACATAATATCAAATTGCAAAAATCTCCCAGAGATGTCCATCTCAACGCCAGCACCCAGCTTCACTCAACGACCAGCAAGCTACGGTGCTGGACATCCTATGCCAAACAACTAGCAAGACAGGAACACAACCCCACCCATTAGCAGAGAGGCTGCCCAAAATCATAATAAGTCTACAGACACCCCAAAACACACCACCAGACGTGGACCCGCCCACCAGAAAGACAAGATCCAGCCTCATCCACCAGAACACAGGCACTAGTACCCTCTACCAGGAAGCCTACACAACCCACTGAACCAACCTTAGCCACTGGGGACAGATACAAAAAACAGCGGGAACTATGAACCTTCAGCCTGCAAAAAGGAGACCCCAAACACAGTAAGATAAGCAAAATGAAAAGACAGAAAAACACACAGCAGATGAAGGAGCAAGATAAAAACCCACCAGACCTAACAAATGAAGAGGAAATAGGCAGTCTACCTGAAAAAGAATTCAGAATAATGATAGTAAAGATGATCCAAAATCTTGGAAATAGAATAGACAAAATGCAAGAATCAGTTAACAAGGACCTAGAAGAACTAAAGATGAAACAAACAATGATGAACAACACAATAAATGAAATGAAAAATACTCTAGATGGGATCAATAGCAGAATAACTGAGGCAGAAGAACGGATAAGTGACCTGGAAGATAAAATAGTGGAAATAACTACTGCAGAGCAGAATAAAGAAAACAGAATGAAAAGAACTGAGGACAGTCTCAGAGACCTCTGGGACAACATTAAACGCACCAACATTCGAATTATAGGGGTTCCAGAAGAAGAAGGGAAAAAGAAAGGGACTGAGAAAATATTTGAAGAGATTATAGTTGAAAACTTCCGTAATATGGGAAAGGAAATAGTTAATCAAGTCCAGGAAGCACAGAGAGTCCCATACAGGATAAATCCAAGGAGAAATATGCCAAGACACATATTAATCAAACTGTCAAACATTAAATACAAAGAAAACATATTAAAAGCAGCAAGGGAAAAACAACAAATAACACACAAGGGAATCCCCATAAGGTTAACAGCTGATCTTTCAGCAGAAACTCTGCAAGCCAGAAGGGAGTGGCAGGACATATTGAAAGTGATGAAGGAGAAAAACCTGCAACCAAGATTACTCTACCCAGCAAGGATCTCATTCAGATTTGATGGAGAAATTAAAACCTTTACAGACAAGCAAAAGCTGAGAGAGTTCAGCACCACCTAACCAGCTCTACAACAACTGCTAAAGGAACTTCTCTAGGCAAGAAACACAAAAGAAGGAAAAGACCTACAATAACGAACCCAAAACAATTAAGAAAATGGGAATGGGAACACACATATCGATAATTACCTTAAATGTAAATGGACTAAATGCTCCCACCAAAAGACACAGATTGGCTGAATGGATACAAAAACAAGACCCATATATTTGCTGTCTACAAGAGACCCACTTCAGACCTAGAGACACATACAGACTGAAAGTAAGGGGATGGAAAAAGGTATTTCATGCAAATGGAAACCAAAAGAAAGCTGGAGTAGCAATTCTCATATCAGACAAAATAGACTTTAAAACAAAGACTATTAGAAGAGACAAAGAAGGACACTACATAATGATCAAGGGATCGATCCAAGAAGAAGATATAACAATTGTAAATATTTATGCACCCAACATAGGAGCACCTCAATACATAAGGCAAATACTGACAGCCATAAAAGGGGAAATCGACAGTAACACATTCATAGTAGGGGACTTTAACACCCCACTTTCACCAATGGACAGATCATCCAAAATGAAAATAAATAAGGAAACACAAGCTTTAAATGATACATTAAACGAGATGGACTTAATTGATATTTATAGGACATTCCATCCAAAAACAACAGAATACACATTTTTCTCAAGTGCTCATGGAACATTCTCCAGGATAGATCATATCTTGGGTCACAAATCAAGCCTTGGTAAATTTAAGAAAATTGAAATTGTATCAAGTATCTTTTCCGACCACAACGCTATGAGACTAGATATCAATTACAGGAAAAGATCTGTAAAAAATACAAACACATGGAGGCTAAACAATACACTACTTAATAACGAAGTGATCACTGAAGAAATCAAAGAGGAAATCAAAAAATACCTAGAAACAAATGACAATGGAGACACGACGACTCAAAATCTATGGGATGCAGTAAAAGCAGTTCTAAGAGGGAAGTTTATAGCAATACAATCCTACCTGAAGAAACAGGAAACATCTCGAATAAACAACCTAACCTTGCACCTAAAGCAATTAGAGAAAGAAGAACAAAAAAAACCCCAAAGTTAGCAGAAGGAAAGAAATCATAAAAATCAGATCAGAAATAAATGAAAAAGAAATGAAGGAAACGATAGCAAAGATCAATAAAACTAAAAGCTGGTTCTTTGAAAGGATAAACAAAATTGATAAACCATTAGCCAGACTCATCAAGAAAAAAAGGGAGAAGACTCAAATCAACAGAATTAGAAATGTAAAAGGAGAAGTAACAACTGACACTGCAGAAATAAAAAAGATCATGAGAGATTACTACAAGCAACTCTATGCCAATAAAATGGACAACCTGGAAGAAATGGACAAATTCTTAGAAAGGCACAACCTGCCAAGACTGAATCAGGAAGAAATAGAAAATATGAACAGACCAATCACAAGCACTGAAATTGAAACTGTGATTAAAAATCTTCCAACAAGCAAAAGCCTGGGACCAGATGGCTTCACAGGCGAATTCTATCAAACATTTAGAGAAGAGCTATCACCTATCCTTCTCAAACTCTTCCAAAATATAGCAGAGGGAGGAACACTCCCCAACTCATTCTATGAGGCCACCATCACCCTGATACCAAAACCAGACAAGGATGTCACAAAGAAAGAAAACTACAGGCCAATATCACTGATGAACATAGATGCAAAAATCCTCAACAAACAGAATCCAACAGCACATTAAACGGATCATACACCATGATCAAGTGGGGTTTATTCCAGGAATGCAAGGATTCTTCAATATACGCAAATCAATCAACGTGATACACCATATTAACAAATTGAAGGAGAAAAACCATATGATCATCTCAATAGATGCAGAGAAAGCTTTTGACAAAATTCAACACCCATTTATGATAAAAACCCTGCAGAACGTAGGCATAGAGGGAACTTTCCTCAACATAATAAAGGCCATATATGACAAACCCACAGCCAACATCGTCCTCAATGGTGAAAAACTGAAAGCATTTCCACTAAGATCAGGAACAAGACAAGGTTGCCCACTCTCACCACTCTTATTCAACATAGTTTTGGAAGTTTTAGCCACAGCAATCAGAGAAGGAAAGGAAATAAAAGGAATCCAAATCGGAAAAGAAGAAGTAAAGCTGTCACTCTTTGCAGATGACATGATACTCTACATAGAGAATCCTAACGATGCTACCAGAAAACTACTAGAGCTAATCAATGAATTTGGTAAAGTAGCAGGATACAAAATTAATGCACAGAAATCTCTGGCATTCCTATACACTAAGGATGAAAAATCTGAAAGTGAAATCAAGAAAACACTCCCATTTACCATTGCAACAAAAAGAATAAAGTATCTAGGAATAAACCTACCTAAGGAGACAAAAGACCTGTATGCAGAAAATTATAAGACACTGATGAAAGAAATTAAAGATGATACGAACAGATGGAGAGATATACCATGTTCTTGGATTGGAAGAATCAACATTGTGAAAATGACTCTACTACCCAAAGGAATCTACAGATTCAATGCAATCCCTATCAAACTACCACTGGCATTTTTCACAGAACTAGAACAAAAAATTTCACAATTTGTATGGAAACACAAAAGACCCCGAATAGCCAAAGCAATCTTGAGAACGAAAAACGGAGCTGGAGGAATCAGGCTTCCTGGCTTCAGACTATACTACAAAGCTACAGTAATCAAGACAGTATGGTACTGGCACAAAAACAGAAATATAGATCAATGGAACAGGATAGAAAGCCCAGAGATAAACCCACACACAAATGGTCACCTTATCTTTGATAAAGGAGGCAAGAGAATACAGTGGAGAAAAGATAGCCTCTTTAATAAATGGTGCTGAGAAAACTGGACAGCTACATGTAGAAGAATGAAATTAGAACACTCCCTAACACCATATATAAAAATAAACTCAAAATGGATTAAAGACCTAAATATAAGGCCAGACACTGTAAAACTCTCAGAGGAAAACATAGGCAGAACACTCTATGACATAAATCACAGCAAAATCTTTTTTGACCCACCTCTACAGAAATGGAAATAAAAATAAACAAATGGGACCTAATGAAACTTAAAAGCTTTTGCACAGCAAAGGAAACCATAAAAAAGATGAAGAGACAATGGGAGAAAATATTTGCAAATAAAGCAACTGACAAAGGATTAATCTCCAAAATATACAAGCAGCTCATGCAGCTCAATATCATAAAAACAAACAACCCTAATACAAAACTGGGCAGAAGACCTAAATAGACATTTCTCCAAAGAAGATACACAGATTGCCAACAAATACATGAAAAGATGCTTAACATCACTAATCATTAGAGAAATGGAATCAAAACTACAATGAGTTATTACTTCACACCATTCAGAAATGGCATCATCAAAAAAATCTACAAACAGTAAATGCTGGAGAGGGTGTAGAGAAAAGGGAACCCCCTTGCACTGTTGGTGCGAATGTAAATTGATACAGCCACTACGGAGAACAGTATGGAGGTTTCTTAAAAAACTAAACGTAGAAGTAACATACGACCCAGCAATCCCACTACTGGCCATATACCCTCAGAAAACCATAGTTTAAAAAGAGTCATGTACCACAATGTTTACTGCAGCACTATTTACAATAGCCAGGACTTGGAAGCAACCTAAGTGTCCATCGATAGATGAATGGATAAAGAAGATGTGGCACATATATACAATGGAATATTACTCAGCCATAAAAAGAAACGAAATTGAGTTATATGTAGTGAGGTGGATGGACCTAGAGTCCGTCATACAGAGTGAAGTAAGTCAGAAAGAGAAAAACAAATACTGTATGCTAACACATATATGGAATCTGAAAAAAATAATTTTAAGTGGTTCTGCTGAACCTAAGGGCAGGACAGGAATAAAGAGACGTTAAGAATGGACTTAAGGACATGGGGTGGGGGAAGGGTAAGCTGGGACGAAGTGAGAGAATGGCATGGACTTATATATACTACCAAACGTAAAATAGATGGCTAGTGGGAAGCAGCTGCATAGCACAGGGAGATCAGCTCAGTGCTTTGAGACCACCTAGAGGAGTGGGATAAGGAGGGTGGGAGGGAGATGCAAGAGGGAGGGGATATGGGGATATACATATGCATATACCTGATTCACTTTGTTATACAGCAGAAACTAACAGAACACTGTAAAGCAATTATACTCCAATAAAGTTGTTAAAAAAAGAAAAGAATAAATCAACCTCAAATATGTGAGGCCTTTTTGAACCAAAATACAGTATTTTCAATATGGGAAATTTAAAAATTGAAATAAATGTAAAAATACACATATCTAGAAGGGAAACTTGGAGAGTATAACCACGTCAGTTTACCTCACTTGAACATATAGTCACTGGAAAACCAACTAAAACTCCAGACTTATAATGCAATTTAACAAGGCTATGATCATGTTCATATTAAAGACAAAACACAGAGGAATAATCAAGAATTGCTTGAAAATAAATAAGAAGAATGGGAAACTTGCCTTAAAATATAAAATATAGTAGAAGTTACAGTAAATAAAACAAATTGTTCTCGGTGTGGGTTACCGAAAGACCAAAATAAAGCCCATGACAATGACTCCAGGGTTATATACAAACTTGGCCTAGGTGTGAAGCATTCAATAAATTATTATGGGGACATTAGTTTTCATTTTGGAAAAAAAAATACCTTAATACAAAAAATAATATATCCAGGGTGGACTAAGTACCTAAAGAAAAAAACCAAAAATAATTCTAAAACTATTCAAAAAATGGACAATAACTTTAGAAAATATTAGCCTATGAAGGGTTTTCATAGAGACACAAAATTACAGAGGTTTTAAAGGAAAGGTTCTGTGGATTTTTTTTTTATATATATATATAGAGAGAGATTCAAGTTATATACAATAACGATTATCATAAGACAAGTAAAAATACAAGCAAAAACTAGGAGAAAATACCTGCAGAAAAGATGTTTGTGTTATACATGTAAGTGCGGCGGAGGGACCCATTTTCACCTTAAACCCCACAAATCAACAAGAAAAACTTCTCAATAAAGAACCAGGCAAGAAACCTGAACAATTAATTCCCAGGAAAATTACAAAGAGCTAATAAACAAAATAAACTCCACTGGTAATTACGGAAACACGGTTTTGAAGCAACATAGTTTTGAAACCATTCCATTGGACGTTTATTAATGCTGTCTGTGTAACAGCCCCAATTGAAACAATGTAATGTTAATGAAAGCAGAGACGGTCATGAAAATTATGACACATTTGTATATACATCCAGAAGTAAAAAAATCACTGGTGATTCCATACACAGGGGAAAAAGTTAAAAGGATGCTTGTATAACTACATGTTGTAACTACATATAGAAATGCTTATGAAAAAAGTGAAAATATACTAGAGGAGGGGAAAAGATGTGTAAGGAATGCAATAATAATTTTTATGCTTTATTGCTTATTCTTCAGTACTGCTTCAATGTTTTCAACAAGATTCTATTAAGTGGTAAAAATGATCAATTAAAACAAAATGAAAGTATGCAGTAAGTGTTAGACTTTGCTCTTGCCATGTGAACAGGTAGGTAGGTACCTGCAAGCTGTCTCACCTCCTTCCAGGAATCACTAAAGGGCCAGATGAGTTGTGTATCCAGATCTCTGGTGACCCCAAGCCAATGGAATTTCACCAAAATCTCTCAGTCCCATTCACTTGATATCAGACATGGCAAGCACCTCCTGGCCCTCCTGTTAGATAGCCTCTCCTGAATTGTCTATTTTGGGAGACCAGTCTGCTTACCTGGTATCCTTTGAACACCTCCCTCCATCCTTTATACACATACATACACACATCCATGGAACTTGGCAGGAAACCCTGCCCTGAACTCTAGCCTTTTGGCCAAGGGTTACTTTCCCCCTCATTTCTACAGACCTTACTTCCACAGGCGTCTCATGCCTTGTTTTCAACGGGGATTCAAGGAATGGCTCTGCCCCATTATCAGATAGTCCCACCACTTCCACCCTGTAATCTCTGATCCTTCTAACCTCTCAAGGGTCCTCAAAAGCTGGTCCTGAACAAACAAAAAAATCTCTCATTAGAACTAGATCTATGGTGACAACTCTGCACCCCACATTTCCTCACTGCTCTATCCTCCTATATTACTTCCTTTGAAGACAGAGTTCTCGGCATCATGAGATATATAAACTTGTTGAAATTCTATGCAAATGTTTAGCTTCCTCAATCCTCACCCCCCGTTAAAAACTCATGTGTTTGACATTGTGCTTGGTACTGGGGATAGATAGAATGGTACCACTATGTGTCACTCTGCCTCTTAAAATGAAGCTCCCAATAGGCAGCTATTGGTTGAATTATGTCTCTCCCAAAAAAGGTATGTTGAAGTTGTAACCCCCATACCTTAGAATATGTCCTTTCTTGGAAAAAGGATCACTGCAGATGTAATGTGATAACAAGGGTGGGCCCCTAATCTAATATGACTGGTATCCAGATAAGAGGATGTGAAGGCAAAGTTACACAAGGAGATTGTCATGTGATGACAAAGGCAGAGACTGGGGTCATGCAGCTGCAAGCCAAGGAACTCCAAAGAATGGCAGCAAACCACAGGAAAGAGGCAAGGAAGGATTCCCCTAAAGCTTTCAGAGGGAGCTTGCCCTGTGGACACCTTCACTGTGAACTGTTAGCCTCCGGAACTGTGCCATAATAAATTTCTATTATTTTAAACCACCTAATTTGCAGTACTTTGTTACGGAAACTAATACACAAACTAACGCTAACATAAATGTCTTTGTTTCTGAAACTTCAAGATAACAACTCTAGACACCTAATTCAAGAAGGCTGTCATAACCCAGAATTGTTTAATGACAATGATCAACATATACTTACACAATTCAAAGAATGTGGCTAATACCCATTACTAATCTTACCACTTATAGTGACAAATGGAATCTCCTCTGCTCTGATATGAATTTCATAATTCATTTATAAAAGCAACAAATATAGTCAGAACTCCTGTAGATATGGAGAGATATAATGACCAATAAGAAACTGCCACTACTTCATGAAGCTGAATATGAATGGCAATGACCATAGTACTTCAATATCAAATATGGTATTTCTATAACTTTAGACAGATAATCTTTATGTTGCAGAAGTATTTATTTATTCCTAGTTTATTTATGTCTTGTTCTCTGAGGCAGATGTTGATCAAAAGCCTTCCTGGCACTTCTAGAAAAGATAATTTTTTTCCTCTTCTGACTTTTTAAATTGAAAGAGTATAGCAATTGAATTGTGGTATTGAATACTCCACTATAAAACTTAGAATAAATCTCATCTGATAGTAGTGTTTTAATCTTTAATATGCTGTTGCATCCACTATATTAATTTTAAGATATGTCTACATTTATATTCATAAGTCTATTGGCCTGTTTCGGTTCTGTTATTTGTTCTTGCTTGTTTGCTTTTTGTTTTGTTTTTTGAGTTTTGTTGTTGTCGTTATTCTTTTGTGTTTTGGTTTTAAATATCATCAGACCTTTTGCTGTCAGTTTTATCTAGCTTCACAAAAATAAGTGAGAAGTGTAACTAATGCAAGAAATACCGTTTGATTAATGACTTGATAGAACTTACTTGTGAAATGCCTTAACTTGGTTCCTTGGAGAGAAAATTCTTTAATATGGTTTTCAAATTTTTCCAAAGTTTTTGATTCAGAATGCCAACTTCTTCTTGGGCTAATGTTAATCATTTATATTTTCCCAGAAAAGTATTCATACTACTAAGACTTTCATATACATAACTAACATTTTGTTATTTTAAGCTTCCACACGTCTGGATGCAGGTCCTTTCTCATTCTCAGTACTGTATTGTATATTTGAGATTTTCTACTTTGTCCATTACTTTTGCCATATATTGTTGATCTTTTAAAGAAAAAGCTCTTACATTTATTCATTACTTCCCATTATTTCTCCATATTCTACTTCATTAACATTTTCTTTTTACTTCCCTTACATTTATTAGTTTATTGTATTGCTCCTTTCCTAGCTTCTCAGATTAGATGATTACTTAGATGCTTACAGAACAAAAATGACAACTTATGATGGCAAAATCTCTATTATTCACAGAAATAATCCCATCTGTTATGTAAGATAATCAAGAATTGATTAAACCACATTACATTTATCATCTGCATTCTGAAATCAAATGCCTAATGAAATATTCAATGCTCTGTTGAATTCCCTGTTTAGGTGGCGATTGGAACAGACTGACTGGGACAAATCTATAACAGTGAAAGAACAGAGCATTTTTCAGACGAGAAATCAATTGTATTTCAAATGGCAGTGGGTGGTGCAGTTAAAAGGTTGAAAGTCGACTACGTATTTATAAGATCTGACAGTGTAAATCACTGAGTGGTGGTCCATCTGCTTTGTCCCTGAGAATTTATTATACCTGAAAAGAGAAACCAACATCATAAGGCAGATCTGTCAAACCTGGTCTTAAAATTACTTGTGGGAACTACTGAATTTTAATAAATTTGATAATATGAATAAAAGGTTAAATATAAGGTTATGCAATAAATGTACTACATCTATTGCTATTAAGAGTAGAATTGTGGCTTCCCTGGTGGCGCAGTGGTTGAGAGTCCGCCTGCCGATGCAGGGGACGCGGGTTCGTGCCCAGGTCCGGGAAGATCCCACATGCCGCGGAGCGGCTGGGCCCGTGAGCCACGGCCGCTGAGCCTGCATGTCCGGAGCCTGTGCTCCGCAGCAGGAGAGGCCACAGCAGTGAGAGGCCCGCGTACCGCAAAAAAAAAAAAAAAAAAAAAAAATCATTGAATAACTCACCTATTTTGAAACATAATTATTTATGTATCAGAATTCTGTCAACCACATGGGTTATGTAATCCTTCAAAATTATTGCCGATATTTCTTGTGGAATTTAGGCCTCTCTACTTGAGCCAACAGTTTAGTTAAAAAAACCTGTCACAGTAGTAAAATGATTTTGAAACTATAAATGGCATTATGCCATATCCCTTTTCCTACTAATAGGGGGGAAGAAACCAAATCTTGTTCATAACCGCTTCTTCAGCAAGAATTTTTCATTAGGGTTTAGGGAGATGTATCTATATGCTTTCACAGTTTACATATGCATCCACAGAGTAAGTTATAAGATGCAGCTTTTAAATTACATGTAAAGTATATTCATCTAATTGAATAAATTTCTCTTCTCAGCAAAGAATAAGCCTGGTTGGACACATTTCCTTTTTCTTTCAACCCTTGCCCAACAAGTAACACCAGAAGGTAGGTAACTTTTCAACCAGTGGCTATAGATGAGAGAGAGAAAAACAAGTTCAAAGAAGAGATGCTGGTTGTTCAGCTACTTTCTCCCCTGACAATGTATGAAGAATGGGCACCAGAAGCAAACTGGCATCCCATATTGCAAGGCAAGAGTTCCCTTTGACAACATTACTTTCAGAGGCAAAAAAAAAAAAAAAAAAAAGAAAAAGAATGTTTGTGTAAATTTGTCAAACTGATAAGGTTCTTTTTCATGAAATAAAAATACTATTCAATAATCAATACTAATCAATAATATAGGAACATCACATTATTTAGATGAAGAAGACATGGGGGGAAAGCCTTTGTAGTTGTATCTAGATATATCCATTCAAATAAAGAAAAAGATGCAATCTCAAATTACTTTGGGGAAAATGATGAAGTATGAAACACAGCAGACCGGGGAAAATGATGAAGTATGAAACACATCCCATTATCAGGGGTGTGTAAACTGGAGAGGGAGTGCTCCACCTGAAGGCATCCCAGGTAAAAAAGAGAAAACTGAACACTGTGCAGGTCAACACAAAACACATGCTGACCTAATTCAGACTATAGGCCAGGAGACTGAGACCCCAGGGTTAAAGTCTAGGAAGTTAAAGAAAAGGTAAATGTACAAACAGGAAGTTAAACTGAGCTCATCTTGTCTGCTTTCCCTTAAAAATCTAGATATTTTGGTGGTTTTTTAAAAAAATTTTTTTACATCTGTACTTTTAGATTTAGCCAGTACAAAAGATTAGAGATAACCAGAACACAACGGCACATTAAAAATGAAGCTGACAGGGGCTTCCCTGGTGGCGCAGGGCTGAGAGTCCGCCTGCCGATGCAGGAGACACGGGTTTGTGCCCCGGTCCGGGAAGATCCCACATGCCGCGGAGCGGCTGGGCCCGTGAGCCATGGCCGCCTGAGCCTGCGCTCCGCAACGGGAGAGGCCACAACAGTGAGAGGCCCGCGTACCGCAAAAAAAAAAAAAAAAAAAAAAAAAAAAAAATGAAGCTGACAAATTAGTTTAATATTGTCAATATTACATAGCAGTCATTAGACACAAGCAGTAGACATCTTATATGCCTGGTCCCTTCCTACAGGGAACTGGTCCTCCTCCTTTCTATTCCAACCCCAGAGGCACTGTCAATGGAGGGCTCTTACAGCCCCAGACACACGGCCCAAAGTTTCATTTAAGAATCGATCCATGATCCCAGAAAGGTCAGTCAGAGATCTTTTTCCAGGATTAACAGAGACACCAAGACAAGTCCTTCAGAGACTGAGTCTGTATGCATAAAGGTGCATGAGTCATTTCATTAACTTAGAGTCCCACAGAGAAAGGCGTGAACCCAAAAGAAACCAAAGACACAAAATGGAGACAAATACCCAAAACATAATAAAACACCTGGATCTAATTGTGCTTTCATCTAGTCAACCCCAGGGATTTTCAGTTATGGAGGCTAATAAATTCTCTTTTGTGTTCAAGCAAGTTTAGACTAAGTTTCTATTACTAATAAATAAAAGAGTGTCATAAATACAAGAGACAGAAAAAGGATTTCAGTTTAATTTGCATTTGTCCACTCACATCTAACTGCACCCCGTGGGGCTTTCCATTCAAATAACAGAACAGATTTTTCCCCAGGGATTTTTCTAACCCAACATACACAGACATTCTAAATTATCCCATTATCCCAACCTAATTGTCACTACCGTTGAAGGAGGGGGTGGAAAAATAAAAGAAAAACATTATCTTATTTGATAACTCCCCAGGTTTAGTACATGTTCTATATATACTTTGACACCAGCAATTCTTTAACAGAGGATAAAATCTATTATTAAAAATCAAGATATCAATTACATAGAGTATCATACATAGCAGCCTTATTTTATGAGCACAACCAAGTACTAATAATGTGAACTTTTTAAAACAAAAAGCTAAAAGCATTTAAACCAATTTTTATGTTATATGGCATAGTACTTCAAAAAAAAAAACCTAGCCATATTATATCAGTACACATGAATATCAATGTTGTGGCCCAAAACAGAGATCACATATACCATCCATTTACTGATCTCAGAGGTATGATTCATGCAAAGACTATTTCAGAATATCAGCTACCATCCTCTCCATTTCCAGCAGTTAAATCAATAGCCCCTCTCGCCACATGTTTCAAAGATGAACCAAACCAGAGAAAGCAACGCATACTCACAAATTATAAAGCATGTCAGCCATGTTGCTTCGGTAATACAAAGCATTTCTATAGGCGCTTTCAGCTTCAGAAATTTTGCTCTGACTCTTGAGAACATTTCCAAGGTTACCCCATGCTGCCAAAAAGAGAAAGAAGTATTCAGGCTGAGTGTCATTCCAATTATATATGACATAATATCAGGCCGTCAGGAAGTACCACAATGAGAGAAAAAACTCTCATAAAACATTTTTAAGAAAGCAAATTTATTTCCTTTGTACTCCAACATTTCATCAAACTAGGGGATTAAATACAATGAAAGCCTAAAACAAAACTATGTCTCAAAGCTGATATACACATACAGTTCATCATAAGGCCAAGAACTATGTTATCTTAAGATCACCTACAAAGACTTGAAGCTCTTTCAAATCTTGGTAGGGGTCTTCGTGGACTGAAATTATTGTATACTTACTAAACCAGAAACTGTAAGAAATCATCTTAAAATAAAGACTTCATTCAAATACAAAAATACTGATAAATGACATAGAAGAACTGGGAATAAAAAAGAAGATAACTAAGTATATCAAAGCTATAAAAAGGCTTAATAGTCATCAGAATGTATCAGTAAACACTATGCTTCTTAAAACAGTGAAGTATATATGGTTTATTCACATATAATGTTCTTTTATACCCTTCCTGTTAATAAATTCATACATGGTAAAATCAGTAACAGTGTTTTCACACACAGTCACACTTAAAAATTGACATTTTCTGTACACCCTTTACGTTTCACTCCAAATAATCATGATTTCTCAATATTAGAAGACACTCCATTAACAGCTGCCCACACAGCATGGCTCTCAAACAGACCTATCCCTCAAACTTGGGTGCTTCTCTTGTCTTCTTTCTTTCCCATAAGGAGATGGGGTGTCGGGTCCTGAAATCAGAGTCCCTCCCAACTAGAAGATGAGGATGAGAAGGCTCATGTGTGCCAAGATCTATTTATTTGGGTAATTAATAGCTGTATATGAAGAATGAAAGGGGTTTTGAGATATCATTTTTTAATGCATAAAAATGTGTAGCCTCTTTCAATCCCAAATTTGCTTATGTGCCCTGTAATTTAACACTCTGTGCCTTTGTTTACTCATCTGTAATATGAGGGAGAATAATATCTCCTGGGTTTGTTGACAAGGATTAAATGAGCTTGTATACATAGGGTGTTTAAGATGGTGCCTGCCACGTGGCAAATACTCAATAAATATTTTCACACTAAGTTTCATCTTTCACTGCAAACCAACATTCACACACTACGAATAGGCCTTGGCACTATGAGTCCATAGAAAATTGAATCCTTATCTTTTTGAAAGATAAAAGTTAAAAAAATAAAAAGTATGAAAAACATATAGTAAAATAAATTATGATTATCTTTAAATTTAATAGGCAAAACACCATATGTGTTTTATATCCAACCCCCCCATCCCACCACCAACATAACAAAGTATGGTTCAATGGAAACTTCTAATAGCCAATGCATCCAACTAGTAATTTAAGCACCAGGAAAACATCATTATAATGCTATCCCATCTTACCCATAGTCTTTGAACACAGATGATGAAAAAAAATTATAGCAAGAAATTAGTTTGAATATTAAGGCATATTTCCAGAGAAACTGATTGACATTTTTTCAAGTACTTATAGCCCAATTAATAGTTAATAGTCAACAAATACATAATTATGTCTAGAATATATATTTACTCATTTGGTTAGTGGTTCATTTATTAATTCATAAATGTATTTGTTTATTAAGCACCTATTTTGTGCCAGAAACATTATCGGGGGCTGGCACAACTGTACATACATACAAGCTCTCACCCACTCGCAGCTTATGTTTGAAGTGGGGAGTGGAGTGGGGATGGGAGGACCACACAATAGAAGAAATGAATTAACTTCAGGTGATAAGTGCTACAAACAATATAAAACAAAGTAAGATGGAGGGAATGAGGCTAATTTAAACAGGGATATCTTAGAAATAGGGAAATGGGTGTTATCTCTAAAAACTGAGGATAAGGAAGCAGTCTTGCAAAGACCAGCGATTCCAGGTAGGGGGAAAAGTAAGAGCAAAGAGTCTAAGATGCCTTCCGCAGGGAAAGGCAGCAGAGGAGATGCTTATTTCTAAGTAAGACTACAACTTATAAATTAAAAATCATCAGTAAAGTTATCTGTGGCAAAGCCACAGCATGTTACTAAGTTTCTTTTGTCCAAACAGAAATCACTCACATATTTATGATTAAGTCATTGCCCTAGGTAACTACAAAAAGAAGAAAATTCCCAAATTAAGTACGTATTTTTTAAACAATTTTAATTGCTTATGGATGAAAGAGGGAGTAGGGGAGAGAGGAAAGAAAGGGTAGACTTTGATGTCCTGAACTCATCTGACACTCACCAACAGGCCATTCTGTTCTTCCGTTGTACATATACAACAGGAAAACAGCTGGAGACAAGGTTACTTTGAGACCATGGTAAATGATACCAAGCAAGATCACTTCATAATTTTATTAAACACAAAAAAGAAAAAGGCCACTGTACAACCCACAAAATACCAAACAACCCCCTCTCTTGCTAAACGAATACTTCTTTAACCAGGCATAGATAGAATTGTCCCAGCATCCGATCTAGAGGACTCCCCTGTTTCCTAAGACCCTTTCCCAAATCACCCAACCAAAATCCAAATCCAATGTCAGGGCATATAATGAGATTCCTTCAGTGCAAGGAGTGGTTAAGCCAACTTCCTTACTACCAGTGTGTTCCTTCTGGTCTCTGCCTGCAAGGCACCGACATAGAGGATTTCATCACATTCAAATATGAAAACAATTCTTCTTCAAAATCCCTTCTTCCTAATTGCTCTTTAGTACTGTGTTTACCAAAAGAGAGTTTAGGTTTTTAAGTAAGAGCTGACAAGACTAAGCCTAAAATTTTTGCCTACTTTTTTTTTTTATTGTTACTATTCCATACTTTTAAATTTAAATACTATTGATTTTTGCTTCAATGCTACCAGAACCCAATGCTAACCTAAAGATTACTTCTAAAAATATAAAGCTACCCTACAGAATATAACCTAAAATTAAAAATCCTATTAGCAGTCAACTAAATAGTAACCTTTTCACAAAAGTTGTTCATGTTTCAGTGATAAAACAAAAAGTAGGAAAAAAACACATTGTTGACATATAAACCAGTTAAAATCTAGTTTTTACAGATATATTATAGTTTAAAGGAAAATACATTAAAATAAACTATAAAAAGTACATCTTAAAAGGGCTAACGTGATGATTTCAAATCTATATAATTAACCTACAGAATTAATCACTGTAGCTTTAGGGTTTTTTTTTTTTTCCTATTACTTGACAAATTTGATCATATCAACCAAGTCAACTGTTTTATATCAGATCCATTTTTACACCTAGCTGGTCTGATGACTTGAAAGTATCTAAACCAAAACTCAAAAAATACGGAGAAATATTCCAAGGCTCACAGATGGGACAATTTAACATTATAAAGATGTCAATTCTCCCAAAATTAATCTATAAATTCTATATAATTCCAATCAATATTTTAGCATAATTTATTAACAAACTCAAAAAAATGTATTCTAATAACCAAAATAGAAGAGAAAAATGAAACTGGGTCTTTATAGCATATTCACCATATACAAAGGTAAACTCCAGATGGTTTTAAAAGATAAATGTGAAAAAGTAAAGCTAACAGAAGAATATATAGATTATCTCTGTGGAAGGGAAAGTGGCTTCTTAAAAAGACCTCCAAACAGAACTCAAAAAGTAAAACAATTGATGAATTTGAGTATCTCAAAATGAAGGACTTCTACTTATTGAAGGACACTAGGGACATGCATTAATACACCAGGAGAAGATATTTCAAACATCTAAACAAAAAGGAACTGTACTTAGAAATAAAAAGAACTCCAAACAAAGCAATAAGAAATCCAACAGCGGGGGAAAAAAATGGGCAAAGGATATGAACAGGAATCTACAAAAGGGGAAAACAAAATAAATTCTAGAATACATTAAATAATTTTAACTAATACTCAAATTCCTTAGTAACCCAGAGAAACGCAAATTATAACAATGAGACTTGAGATTGGCAAAAATGAGAAAACTGGATAAGGCCAAATACTGGTAGGCATGTGGAATGGGCCCTGTGCACTGTCGGGGGCCTTGTAGCCTGGGGAAACCACTGCGTTCTGCCATCTGACAGATCAGCAAATGTTACTGACTACGTCATGAATAATCCCTGACCAGCAATCCCACTCCCAGAGAAATTCTAAGAGAACATTAAGAGGATGTTTAATGCAAGCCTCTTAGTGTTGGCTGATAGTAGGAAATAATCGACCTGTCCATCATGGGAGTATCATGTGAGACATAAACTTCATGGATTACTATACAGCAGTGAGGACCAGCACATTCCATGTAAATACTGTAACATGAATGGACCTTGAAAAGCCTACAAAGATTCAAAATATCTAATGCATTCTTTTAAAAATATTAAAAATTCATTCCCACCCAAAATCTCACTACATATTTTACAAGGGTACATTATAAATCTAAGGATGCAAATCAAGTACATTAGAGCCGTTACCTATGATGCAAAGGGAAATTCAAGTTAGGAATAGAGATAAAAGGGAATAAATACATAAATAAAGAAGAGGAAAGTTGTAGGGATCACCCTGAAAACTGGCTGCAAACTGAGGAATATAATTAACTTCTGCAGCTGGGTAGCAGGGGATGAAAAGGAGAATGGAGGGGAGGGGAGGATAGGAAAGAATGGACAAAAGGAAAATGAAGGTCACACTTCACATTCTTTTAAAATAGAGATGGGGTTATTCTATATCCTACTTCAGGAATAAAGGGTTTTAACATTCACTAAACTTTTTCTTGTACTACGACAATTCGAAACAGATGTTTGAGATTATCTTCAAATTTTCACTTGGTAATTATACTTTGGACCAACATAACTTAAAGATCTTGTATTTTCATTAATATTTAATGTCATTTACACTTTTAAAATTTTTAATCTCGTATATTTTATTGATGCATTTATTTCACTGCAGTGACCTTTAAAACTAGTTTGATTGGAATAAAATCCCTGAAATTCTTCCAAGAAATTGTGAGTGAAGCCTAAAAAAATGTATCTAGTTTTTCAAAGTCTGTATTTTAATAGTGTGCCCAGATGAATCCAATTCACACATTAAAGCACTGTAGATAATAAAGCACTTATTTGAAGTTTTAAAAAAATGTAATCAGTTTATCCTAAAATCTCAATGTAATTTTTGAAAGTTTTTCCCAACAAACAGTATTTCAAAATATTCAGAGTACTCATTTTATTCCTATTTTTGACACAGTTTATACTATAAGAAGCTGCTCTTGTTGGGGGACTACTGTCCCATTTCATGGGCTTAATGTGCACCACTACAAGCCTAGGTAGAGAAAAAGAGAAGGAAAAGGTGAAGGGAGAAGGGGAGGTGGAGAAGGAATAAAAATATATGTATATTGGGAAAATAAAAATAACAGTGCTTTCATTTATTTAAAGTTTACTATATGCTTGACAGTGTCCAGAATTTATTTAACACAAAAATAACCTTTGAGGTCCATTACTATACCCATTTCATTGATGTATGAACTGAAGTTAATTTTTTAAATTGCAAACTTAATGACAATAGAGAACCAGATCTGTTTCCAGGCATCGAAATCTCACCCTCTCAATACTGAGTCAGAATACAAAGTAGATCACATATTATAATACTCAATATTTACACATATTTAATTGAGGGACTAGAGTATAATACAGAACCAAGATAAATTATCCAAATGAGTCATCCCCTCAGAACTGGTAGGGATAAAATACTCCAGAAACAACAAACTAAAGCTATCTAGTACCCATATTTCATAATGTATTTTCTATACCACAGAAAAATGAATGCCAAACAATATATTAAGTGTTTTACATTTCTTTGGGAATGGAATTTTAAATGTCACATTTTCTAGTTAATGCAATGGAAAGAGAACAGAGTCTACCTATGTAAATAAATGGTTGTTGCTCAAAGATACTGGGGATTTAGGTACATTTATCAAGGACTCCTAAGTGCCCTGAAGATGCCTTATATGTGACAAGAGATTTAAAAAGCATTGTTTAACAAGTACCTGATTTAGTTCTTAGAACTAAGCATATACGATGATTATATTAAGGAAAAGCAAACAGATGCTTCTAGGTATCACTGGATAAGCTTTAGGAAATTTCATCTGTGAAGTTATTTTATTTTCAAAAAGAAAACGAAATTTTTCTTTTAAACAAAGTCAGGAAGCAAAGAAGCAAGAATAACTCATATCTCAAGGGCCCTTCACACTGGTATTTAACTGCATCTAAAAGGTATCCACTTACTAAGAAACTTGACCTTAACTCACAAGGAAAGCTTCTCTTGTACTTCGTCCACAATCTGCCACAGTTCATTTTATGTTCTTTGAAAGGCAGAAAAACAATTAAATATTCCCATCTTGCAAAAGTTCTTCTAAAGAGAAAATCAAATGTGAGCCCCGTCTGGAAATGTTAAGTGATCTACAGCAATGAATCCCTCCAAAAATTTTTCAAAGCCCTCATTCAAATACAGCAGTTCTAAGTTCATAAAGTAATTCAAACTTACTGTAAATTAACTACTGCAATTTCATAGCACTTGATATATTTCACAAAATCAATGCAGGGAGATTTGAGCAATTTTTTCAAGGATATATATTTTTTAATTAATTTAATTTTACTTATTTTGGGCTGCATTGGGTCTTTGTTGCTGCACGCGGGCTTGTCTCTGGTTGTGGCGAGGGGGGGGGCTACTCTTTGTTGCCACGCGCAGGCTTCTCACTGCGGTGGCCTCTCTTATTGCGGAGCACGGGCTCTAGAGCACAGGCTCAGTAGTTGTAGGCGCATGGGCTTAGTTGCTCCGCGGCATGTGGGATCTTCCCGGACCAGGGATCAAACCCGTGTCCCTTGCATTGGCAGGCGGATTCTCAACCACTGCGTCACCAAGGAAGCCATTCAAGGATATTTTTACTTTACACTAAAAGTTTGGAGATATTTATATTCATTGATTATAAAAAAAGTTTAAATAATTTTATGATTACGGCATGCATTACTTTGAAAAATTAGCTAATAAGATGAATGAGGGTGGGAGGGAGATGCAAGAGGGAGGAGATATGGGGATATATGTATAGCTGATTCACTTTATTATAAAGCAGAAACTAACACACCACTGTAAAGCAATTATACTCCAATAAAGATGTTAAAAGAAAAAGATAAATGAATCTCTTAATATTCAAATTTCAGCTACTTAACATTCAGGCATGCAGTCATGCCTCAGGGTTATCATGCCAGCATTTCCATTCCATTGGTGCAGTGAACACAGCCACCAGAATCAGCAAGGACTCCATTTTTGACGTCTGCCTTCAGCTGTAATTTATTTTTACTTTAGAACTTTAATATATGTCTTTAGTCCCTATAGCAACACCAAGTTCTATGTAAAGATCTGGCAAAATTGAAACATTTAATACTGTTTTAAATAAGGTGATAGGGCTTCCCTGGTGGCGCAGTGGTTGAGAGTCCGCCTGCCGATGCAGGGGACACGAGTTCATGCCCTGGTCCGGGAGGATCCCACATGCCGCGGAGCGGCTGGGCCCGTGAGCCATGGCCGCTGAGCCTGCGTGTCCGGAGCCTGTGCTCCGCAACAGGAGAGGCCACGGCGGTGAGAGGCCCGCATATCGCAAAAAATAAAAATAAAAAAAAAATAAGGTGATAAATCCTAAATTTTGCTTCCTCCAATTCTAAGTTACTTGTTTGAAATCAGAATGCTACCCCCCAAAAAAGGTTTAAACATTGAAATTTGCCAGTTATCTAAGCCAGGCCAGCAGCAAAAGGAAATAAATACAGGAGTGCCTAGTGTACCTGTACTGGATGAGGAAACTGTGCCTCAGAGAAAGTGACACTTAAAAGCTAACCGAGCTAAAAGTTATGTCTGCTTGGTTCCAAAACCCTTGTTTTAATCACTATGGAACACCTGGACTTCAGATGTGTTCCAAAAATGGTGTTACTAAAGATATAAGTTAAATAAACGTCATTTTAAAATATAAAGGATAATTACGTTAAAATTTCTAATCTCAGTGAAAAGGGAAGAGAAAGAAAGTAGAAGGAGGGGAAAAAAGAGCCACTCAACTGCATGAAACTTAAAATTAATGTGAATGTGGTTTTTTTTTTCTTGTTAACCAGAATGATTTCTCATTCTATCCATTAACAAACATTGTAAGGGAGTCAACATTTGTAGCCTGGGCTTTTTACTAATTGTATGATAGTGACTCCAGGGAAATATGAGCCCTTATAAGCCTACAAGAATTTATTTTTCCTAGTAATTATACCTTGGATTATTATAGAAACGAACATAAAGTGGGTAAAAAAAAAAACTGCCTGGCTAAAATGTTAAGTGGAAAAAGTACACATAATTTAAAGATTATGATTCATATGATACGGAATACATATACTATACACTTTTACACTCTAATTAGAGCAATTTTATAATATGCAATTATTTCTCATTTCCCTACCTTTGGTTACTTCACACGGAGCTGAAAATAAGTTTATTCCTAATAAGGGAAAAAAGTATTAAAAATGAAAAGATAAAATTTAGTATTCCACGGATATGTTAACATTGTCTTCACAGCATTGTTAGTCACTACACTATCTATGTGCATATTGTAATATCCACATATACAGTTCAGTGCAGGTTTTTTGGTTTTAACACATCTAGGGTTATTCCTTAGCGTTTCACCATCTGCAATCTCTACTGTATTCTGACTAACTATGAGCCACCCCCAGGTCCACAGTTCAGTGTCTGCTATCAGTACCACCCATGGTCTGTGAAGCTGGGTCTCACCTGTGGAAGCCTTCACTCTTTCATTTCCCAACTGTGCTCAAAATTTTTCCCATTGCCTTTCCATCAAAAGAAAACAAATCTCTTTATGTTCCTATCTGATAGCAATGTGCTCTCTGTGAAGTTTCTGATTAACCCACAGCATTATACATGAAGACAGCAAATACAATTGCATTTGCAAATATAATGACTGGACAAGGAAGAATTTAGAATCATCTGAGCTTTGAGGCTCTCCTCAAATCTTACCAACAGACCCTTTTTTTGGCCTATTACACTGTCAATCTAAAACACTTGGTGAATATATAACTGGTATATAGTGACCCTATTTATACAGAAGACATACCAATTCAGTAAAGACTCATCAGAAATTCCTCACATCTGGCTGATCTCTTAGCCTATGAGGCTGTTCAATCACTACCATAGGTTGACTGTAAATTCTACAGAGTAGTTGAGTTACTTCTGATTTCATATAAGGAACATAATAGAACCAAAGAATCTCTTAGAGTTTGTCTCCGACATATTTGGTATCATTTGAGTCTGGTTCAGCTCTAAAAGACGAACAACCTTTAGAAAGGGCAAGAGTTCAGGAATTCTAAACAACTCCAGGGGGAAAACAGAGAAGTGATTTTTTTTTTTCTTTAGTTCTCTCTTTTGTTCCTCTACACTCCAATCTCATAATCTACTTTATCTCACAGTGAATCCTGTCATCATTTGGATGGGTCCCTGCCATCAAACGGCCCCAGGTTAGTTTCCTATTACGTGTCACTAAAAGGAAATTTGATGTGGAGACATAAACCAAAATATCCCAAACCTAAGGTTTTAGTTCTAATTCTGTTAACAATTAGATCTGGGTACACTGAAGTAAATTACTGGACTCTCCTATTTCTTATTAACAGTAGTAAGTAAACATGTAATATGGGCCAAACCCTGGGCTAGGGTGCTACACACACTCTGTCCCACACAGTGGTATTGCTATACTCACTATACAGATCAGCCACTTGACACTCTAAGGACGATAATAACAGCTATTCATGGTCTGGGTTAGGATTAGGACCCCGATCTACCTTACTGCAAAATCTGTCCTACTTACCATGCCTTTTCTCCCTAAGCATTCTACCCCTCCTTTAGTTTCTCATCTGTAAAACAGGTGCAACAATACTTGCCCAAGTTAAACTCCAGCATCACTGAGATAATTAAATAAGAAAATAAAACTCTGTAAAGTACATTACTATGGAAAAGGAATAATATGTCATTAATAGATCATCTTCCATAAAAAGCATAACAAGTTAGATACACCCTTTAACAGCATATCTCCTGTATTTAGAATCTATGGTCATGCTACTGAGGATTTCATTGCCAAGCAAATCCAGGCCAAGAAAAACAAATCTCAAAGCAACGTTAAATACTCTCAAAGCCAGTTTTAAGAAGAGAAAAAGAATAAAAATCAAAGATTACATTTTATTAAAAATAAATCAGTTCCTAAGATAAACATGCAGTATATCTCAAACATCCATCAGGACACCATGTTATACGCTATATTACATTAATATATTCAATATATTGATTTTTTTAAATTTATTTTTTGGCTGTGCTGGGTCTTCATTGCTGCTCGCGGGCTTTCTCTAGTTATGGCGAGCGGGGGCTACTCTACATTGCGGTGCACGGGCTTCTCATTGCAGTGGCTTCTCTTGTTGTGGAGCACAGGCTCTAGGCGCACGGGCTTCAGTAGTTGCAGCGCGCAGGCTCAGTAGTTGTGGCACACGGGCTTAGTTGCTCCTCGGCATGTGGGATCTTCCCAGACCAGGGATCGAACCCGTATCCCCTGCACTGGCAGGCAGATTCTTTTTTTTTTAATACCAGCAAAGCAAAAGCAAGTTTATTTGGGAGCAGAAAACAACTGCAGTTCGAGACACACAACTATAGCAAACCACATGCGAGTCCAGCAAAGAAAGGAGAGGAAACTTTTTGTTGAGGAGAAGGGAAAGTTGGGAGGGGCTGTTATAAACAAAAAGTCCACTATAGCAGGGGTCCCCAACCCCCGGGCCACGGACTGGTACTGGTCTGTGTGGCAGGCAAATTCTTAACCACTGCACCACCAGGGAAGTCCAATATATTAATTTTTAACAGTCACTCTTAACTCAGCACCTAGTGCTGAACGTGGAAAAAGTAGAGTTAATAACTAGAGAAAACAGCATTTCAAAAAGTGAAAAATGATCAGTAAGAACAAGTATCAAGAATAAAATATTTATGTGAGTAGAAAAATATTTACTTACAAATGCTAATGAGAAGAAAAATTAGCTATTAAATAAATTTCTAAAAATATCAATTACCTTTCTATATGCACAAATCTTGGGCAACTATTATTTTAATGTATTTTCTTCTATACTTTCAGCTAACTACGAACAACAGAAAAAAGAGGGAGGTTAATTTTCTTTGCCTTTTTTGCTGCTACAGGACAAATAGATAAGGGTTCTTCAAAGGCTGTGCAGCCAGTACTTGTATGAGGCATTTTCGCATCACTTGAGAAACAATATTGAAACAAAGGATGATGTTACTCATTTAACAGCCTTAAACGTACAACTCAGGAAGTCTACTTCCAAACAGCAGAAGGAAGCTAGTACATAGAGGGGTAAAATAAATAGGAAGAATGAGAAGGGTGAATGCACTAAAATGACATTCTCACATCAGTTGAGCACTATGAGAAAGAGAAGGGCTGGCCCACTTTCCTGAAGCTCTAATCGTAACTGGACTGGATCCCAACAGGGAATTTTCAGAGGCCATTAAAGGCTCTTTTACACCAAACACATCTACTGGATACATATTAGTGTTTAATAAATATTACCAACTAGAAATTATGACTAGATATGTGGTTTCAGAGGCATAAACCCCTATATTCCATCCATGAGTCCTAAGTGGTGTTGACGTTCAGAGGATTTACATTTTAGGTTGATTAAAACCCACAGAGAAGCTGTATTTCCCTATGAAATCATCAGGATCGGGGTTAGGATATACTTCTTTAAGTCTAAACTTTTAACTTAAAAACCTCAAAAGTAAATATCTACTCCAGGCTCAATTTAGACATGAGCTGGGAACCAACAGCCATGATCAAAGCAAGGCAGGTCTCTGATCAAAGTACCACTTAAGACTCTTGGTTCTAGGATTGCACCACAGAGCCCAAACTTTAGTGACTGTATCACCTGCCCGAAAAAACTTTCTCAAAATCATTGTCCTATACTGTAAAAGCAAAAGAGATTTTTAAAATCTTGTGCCACTGCTTCCTAATAATAGAATTGCAAGAGCAAAAGTAATTTCAAATAGTGATTGGAGATAAGAAAAACACACAACACATGGATTTGGACAATAGCATTAATTAATATGCTCATGCTTTGCTTATGTAAACCCAGAAACTTATCTCTACTTGAAAATTGTTTTCAACACTCACATGAATATGGACAACAGCATTCAGTTTTAACCACTAGAGTGAACACGACTTGAAGCTGTCCTTGGGAAATATTCAGATAATATGAAAACAGACTAAGTAGAGAAATGAGGTATTCTATACCAGTTTTGCAAACCACCAAAGCTTATTTGTAAAACTCAAAAAGAATAAGCCAGGCTTCCCTGGTGGCGCAGTGGTTGAGGGTCCACCTGCCGATGCAGGGGACACGGGTTCGTGCCCCGGTCCGGGAAGATCCCACATGCCAAGAAGCGGCTGGGCCCAGTGAGCCATGGCTGCTGAGCCTGCGCGTCCGGAGCCTGTGCTCTGCAGTGGGAGAGGCCACAACAGTGAGAGGCCCGAGTACCGCAAAAAAAAAAAAAGAATAAGCCAACTGATAAAGTAAAACCAGATATTATCTCAACATATCTCAGACCTCCTGCTCCTTCCTGGTAGTCTCGTGATACATAATTTGAGAAATTTACTCTCTTTTCCCGAGGAAAGAAAAGAGAGGAAGAGAAGAAAGAAAGTTTATCGCATTTCTTTATTATACAAACTCCCAGTTGTAATATGCAGAGCCCCAAACATTACAAGACTATAGGTTTCCTCTGCCATCCAGGGAAAGAGTTGAAAAAAAAGTTCGTTGACACCTCAGTTATCTGTTCTTGTCAAAATTTGACTCTCAGCTATTGTATTGCATATCTAATCCAGTTCCTTCTTTCTAAACTTCCAATTCCTAGAGAGAAAGTTCTCCCAATTAAAATGTATGCCTACACTACTCCCAAAAAAGATGTTAATGTTTTAATATAATACCCCATGGTGTTTTACATAGAGCAACTGAATTATGCTGTTTAAGGTGACTGAATAAATGTTCAGAGCAGCTAACATCATTGGGATCTATACTCCTAAATACAAGACACAACAAAGCCCCTGACAGAGTCCAGCCCTCGAGCAAGGTTTTTTGTTTGTTTGTGCTTGTTTCTCTCTACTATTTAATCAAGTTGGATTGTAGTGTCTTGCTTGGTAAATAATATTATCATTTTTAAATCATATCTTTTAGCGTTTGGTCCTTATATTTTAGTAAGCACATATATGTTTCCACTAGATCCCCCTGGATGGTAATATTCCTATTTTTAAATTAGAAATAAATTTAACACTAAACTAAAACTAAACGGAGGAGAGATTTCTAATTTAACACCCATATGCATTAAAAATAGGGCTCACACTTTGTTTCTCCCATAGAGTTATATATAAACAGTCTTCTACATCCAAGTCTTTTTCAATAATTATACGACTTGGAACATCTCAGATTTTTCCATAATCCCTTGAGACTTAACTGGAATTTTCTTTTACTTCCACCATCACCAGTAATAGGTGTGCACGTGTAATAAGGGTAAAACTAAAAAACATGTGTGTTTGTCTTCTTGAAAATCTGCTGTATCTGTGACATTATCTGCAAGTTTATATTACAGCAGAAAACAAATATACATTACCCTTCTGTGTTTTATAAGGATCAAATACCTGTAACTTGATTTTGCTTAAGACAGTGCTCTAATACACTTTTTAGCTTACTTGGGCAACTTGGTTCTCTTGTGGAAGGAGAATTTAAAATTTCAAAACTATCTTCTGTGTCATAAACAACAACTCTATTCTCAAACTCTAACTTCTAACGTAGCTAACCCATTCCTTAATAGATGCTAGATTGAAGGATATTTCTTGGGTGTTTCTCTTTCCGACAGTACAGTGAAACTCGATGTTCAGAGATTGCCTCCTAGTACAGAACACACGCTAGACAGAAATTACAAAGTATTTGTTAATGAATGTATTAATTGATGGGAAAGTAAGGGCAATCCCTAAGCTTAGAGACTGCTTGAAAGCAGGAATCCAGAAGGTTAAACAGTTCTGAAGATGGTACTCACCTTGCGTACATCTGTGAAACTAAGAGGAAAAGGGCTTAGGGTTTATTTAGTCAGCTTCAAAAGGGAGGTCAAATTGGAGAAGCCGAACAAACTCAAACCCCCTGAAGGGAAGTGCCAGTCTCACCCAGGGACACGGGTGAAAAACAAATTTAGAAGAATATAAATTTGATAAAACATTATAAGTAATTTTGGGGCTTATTCCAGGAATGCAAAGTAGGTTCAACATTAGAAAATCGATTAACATAAATCATTAACATAAACAGATTGAGTGGAGAATATCATTATCAACATTAATTCCTAAAAAGAAATTTTAGACTAGAAATAAGAGGAAAACTCTACTGATAAAAGCTGTCTACTGAAAAACCTATAAAATATACATAATTAATGGTGAAATATTTAAAACATTTTCTTAAACAAGAATAAGACAAAAATCCTGCTGTCATCACTCTTGTTTGAGATTGTAATGGGGGTTCTAGCATAAAATAAGAGAACACAAATGAAAGAAACAAAACTGTGAAATAAGAAGAGGTATGGGGGAGGTTCTGGTAATAGCTTTCTCTTAATCTGCAAAATGCATGTTTTAGTAGTATCCTTTAAGTGGTTCAAATATGAGGTATGTGTATATATTTCTCAATGAATGAAATATTTCATATATGTTTAATTAAAAAAAAAAAAGGCAAAGAGGGCTTCCCTGGTGGCGCAGTGGTTGAGAGTCTGCCTGCCTGCTGATGCAGAGGACACGGGTTCGTGCCCCGGTCCGGGAAGATCCCACATGCCGCAGAGCGGCTGGGCCCGTGAGCCATGGCCGCTGAGCCTGCGCGTCCAGAGCCTGTGCTCCACAACGGGAGAGGCCACAACAGTGAGAGGTCCGCGTACCACAAAAAAAAAAAAAAGGCAAAGAAATGTTAGAGCATTTTAAGAATCAAATACAAAACTAATACAGAAATCAGAATAAAGTAACTTTACACTTATTTTAATTATATGTGAGTTTCAGTTCCTTTGAAATATAACCACTGGTAAATATATTCAATCTAAGGCAACACTAATTTTAGGTTTGAGGGTTTTCAAAAACCCATAAAGATTCTAAAAGTTCTGTTACGGATAATCCCAAAGAAACAGCAGTACGTCACCTACTTCACTGGTAAAACACCGTAGGACCATTTTCACTGAGTCTGTTGTGGTCTGTTTTATTTTTTTGTTTTCTTCTTCCCTACACAACTGTACTTGCAGCCATTAGAGCTGGAACCAAAGAAAAGATTTATGTGTTACTCCATTCTTAGAGGCAAGGAAACCACATGCTTTTGAACTACTGTGACTTACTCTATCTCAACTGAGAAACAACCGTAATTCATTTCCTCAAGAATCAAATGTTTAAAAGGGGCCTTAACAATTTAGCAGATTTACTTGTTTAAATCCTTTGGTTGAGCCAATGAGACATTTTCATTTTACTCTTGTCAGTCCCATTATTTTATATTTCTTTTTTCTACTCAGAAGAGACGAATTGAGAAGAAACACTGAATTTCTTTACCCTCTGGAAACCTGATCCCACTTCACCTTGTTTTTCTCTCAATCAGCCTTTTAGGGGGCTTTTTCCCAGCTATCTCCTACCATATCTGTTAAAAATGAAAATCTGTATTTTACAGCTTTTTAACTCAGGCCAGCCAATCTGATAAGATATTATACTGGTTTTCCTTCCTGACTTAACTGCTTCATGTTACTTTTCATAAAAATCTGTACCTCTTTTGAAAATTTTTCATCTTCAGAAGTAATATGAAATATAAGCTAAGAAATATAAGATTTAGCTAAGAAATATAAGATTTATTACACAATCTCAAAGCTGGCTGGTTAATTGCAATTTACCATAGTTAAAGAAGACAGTCAATTAGAGGTAACCAAAAACTTAGACCATAAAATCCACAAGGAATTAGTCAAGTTTCACATGACTTAAGAGGTTTAGATTTCACTTAAATTATGAATTGTTTTCTTCATAAAATGATATTCCTTCCACATACTTGGTTCTTGAAATCTGCAACCATGTGAAATTGAAATTGAAGTGTCAATTTTACAGAAATCCAGGAAAAAAGAAAAATTGTCAAATGTTGCATGGCTGAAACAACTATTCAGTTTCTGTTTTTCTATATCTAAATGGGCACTGTTTGTCATTTGCATAAGGAGGCGTTGAATATAGGATGTGTGAGTAATCACCCTTAAGAGTTTCAAATACATTTATCATTATATACACATCTTTTATATCTATCATCTCACATATTTACATTAGAAAAAGGCATTAAAATAAATGTTTTCTTGTTAAATTTTCCTTGGATGAACGCTGCTTCATTGTTCCTAATTATTTTAAGAAATTGTTTCCAAACAATTAAAAAGCATAGTCGTGTTCTCTAAAGCAAATTGATACAGAGTTAACAAACCAACCATTCTAAAGAGCTGATTTGATTTTTAATCTATAACTTGAAAAAATGTAAATGCCTTTTAGCACACCAGCTATGCTGCCTATATGTTATCATTCTTTTTTATGTATATGTGCCCACTGATCTGTTTATCTATAATAACTTTGTTAGTCTCTGCTTATGACCTTAATCACTAAGGACGTCAGTGAGTAGGTGGTTTTAGGGAAGACTGGTGAAGAGTTTGAGATGTGGACAAATCACCCAGGTGGAGAAGTCCCCCACAGATAGGAAGTCATGGGGAAGGTAACTTAGAAATTCAATGACACATTTATTGACCCCGCACTATATCCCAGGTAGTGGTCTAGATTCTATAGAGAAAGGAAAATGAAGGCAGTCTTTGGACAGAACCTTGCAGAATGAATCAGTTTGGGGAGGAGACAAAACCATACAAGAGACAGCTGTGGAAAATGAGAGACAGTCAAAATTGTGGAGTGGCCTTGAAAGCCTGAGAGCAGGAATCAGTGGTGCCAAATTCTGTAAGAGCCAAAGACACACGGGGATTTAGATAAGGCCAGAGGCCAAGAAGGAAAGTGATCATACGTTGAACCACCTTGTAATGAACTAAGAAATGCTTGTTTCAAGCAAATGTTAATCAATAGTTTATAAAAAACGGTGCTTTAAACACACGCTTCAAAAAAGAAAAACCTTTTAAATATTATGTGGCTTGCTCATTAAAGCAGTCATCAAAGGAAATTTCCTTTTTCCTAAGCACAAAAATGCAAAGAGTTATTGTGAAATCAGCGAACTATGGTAATCAACTATGTCTAGTATTTTCCTGACATTATCAACCACATAATGAGGTAGGACTTGTAGTTTACATAGTCCAAATCAGCTATCATTTCTCCACTATCCAGATTTAAACCATAAATTAGCAACACAGTCACTGTGACAGGCTCTACCCATCCTCATTTGCATCCAATCAGTTAATGACTGGCAGCTGTCTGCAAGACCAATTACTGAAGGCAGCAGCTTTCATGTATAATGCTTCATGAGGCTTAAAATCATATTCTGTTAAAGTACACGGAAGACTGAAGAACTCCAAAATTTGCAAAGGCTTTCAAAGGAGGGAAAGAAAAACTAACTCAATGAAATAACTGTAATCTCAGACAACCTTACATAAGACTGGCTTTAAAGGGTTTCTAATCTTTGGCTAGGCTCAAATAACATCACAGACTTAGAAAAATCTACCTTAAGGAAGATTACGACCAGTCTCATAACTGCTAAAGGAGTCACTGTAGCCAGAACTATATTTATTAGCATGTTATAAACAGAAAAAATCAGGAAGCTGGATTTTAAAAGTTTTGCCTTGCATCAAAATGGAAGCGTATGTCACACAAGGCACTCGTGGAGTCCAAAACTAACTCCACTCCCAATTCTATCCCTCTTATTATGGAGCATGCCTCAGTACCTGGGGTATCAACAGCATATTTTACACTTTCTCTTCCTTTAATGAATGTACATTTTATCTCGAAAAAGGTTCTCTAAACTCTTTCAGGAGAAGGATTATGACTAAAGTTTACTCGTCAGTGTATTCGTTATTGAATGCCCTCTCTCTACCAGGCACTGTCCTAGTTGCTACATATATAGCATTAAAAAAAGGCGAAACTCCCTGCCTTCTTGTGTCGTGCATTTTAATGGACACTGACAATGCATTCAAACAATAAACACAGAAACATGGAGAATATAGTATGTCAAATGGTCCTAAGTGTTATGGGAAAAGCAAAGTATGGAAAGAGGATAGGGAATGCTAGACCAGGCAGAAGCAGAGGGGTAGTTGCAATTTTTCAAAAGGTTGACAGTTTTACATACAGCACCTTACTGATAATGCAACACTGGACTGGAGACCTAGAGGAGGTGAGGGAGATAGAGGTGAGACTGTCCTGGGAAACACATTCCAAGAACAAGCAATGACAAGTGCCAAAGCCCTGAGGCACGGGCTTATCTGGGATAGAGAAGGCACATCAAAGGGGGCCAGTAGGGCTGGAGTGAAGCAAGTGATGGCAAGGCTGGGAGATGTACAGTGTCAAGTCTCTGATTGTGTGCTTTGACTTTGGGAGAAATGGGTGCCAGTAGAGGACTGGGGGCAGTGAACACCATACTCTGGCTTACGTTTCAAAGGAATCATTAGGGCTGCTGATGGCAGGCAGATGCTAAGGATGGAAAAATGGAAGCAGGAGTTCAGCTCAGACATGTAAAAAGCTTGGAACTCATCACTCCCATTCTTACAACAAGAATACACTAAAGGAACTGCAAAACCAATGGCTTTTCTTGCGGACTTCCCTGGTGGCGCAGTGGTTAAGAATCCACCTGCCAATGCAGGGGACATGGGTTCGATCCCCGGTCCGGGAAGATTACACATGCCGTGGAGCAACTAAGCCTGTGCGCCACAACTACTGAGCCTGTGCTCTAGAGCCCGCGTGCCACAACTACTGAAGCCTGTGCGCCTAGAGCCCATGCTCCGCAACAAGAGAAGCCACCGCAATGAGAAACCCACGCACCACAACGAAGAGTAGCCCCCGCTCGCCGCAACTAGAGAAACCCCGCGTGCAGCAACGAAGACCCAACACAGCCAAAAAATAAATAAATAAAATAAAAAATTAAAAAAAAAATGCTAAAGGAACTGCAAAACCAACGGCTTTTCTTGGAACCATCAGTGAATTGAGGTCACTGGGCAAACCATCACCAGGAAATCTGGAGAGACTGGAAAATCCAGTCATGCAGAGATGAGATTACCTGGAGCAGAAACTGATAGGAACAAGTAACTGGCAATTTTGAGAGGAGTTGCTGGAAGCTGAGTTGTGGAAGAGCTTCAGTAAGAGGGAGAAACTCCTGGAGGCCACGGTCTTAGGGGCTTCTACTCTTTTGTGGGTTTTACCTCCAGGGACCCCCATTCTCACATTGAAGAGCCAAGAAACAGGCCTTCCTGGCTCTACAAGAGGAGGAGAAATATAAATTTTATGAAATAAGCCCTGATCCCCCTCCATAACAAAGGTCTACTCTCCAGGGGAGTGGCCTTACCCAGAGCTGCGGGGGACAGTCATCCCTATCACTCCCATCCCCTCTGGCCTTCCTGTCCCAATTAGGAGACACAGGGAAAGCTAAGAAACTTTCATAAAGGTTACAGCCCAGAGGCACCAGGATTTAATCACCAAATAAGAGGACACTTCCCTTCTCCTACATTTAACCAACACACTTACAGGGCTCCATTATAAAAATGGTGAATTTACAGTGGAAAGAGATGCAAAATACAGACTCTGAGTTGTTGGGGAAGCCCAAAGACAACAGGGGAGACAAGAACAAGGACACCAGGGAAATACAATGCCTCTGGCACCTATAGCTACAGCAAACATTAAACTGACGCCCAACTCAGAGCCAGATTAACATTAAAGCTCACATTAAGCCTATTTACCTAAGTTCTTATTACCTGATACATCATGTCTGACTTTCATAAAAGCATGCTAAAAGGCAAGAAAATAGAAGAAAGAGATTACTTTAGAGGTTTTTAGTAATAATCTGATGAAAGATGATGGTGACTTTGGCCATGATGTTAGCAGTGGAGGTGGTGAAATGTGGTCAAGTTCTGGATGTGCTTTTGAAGAGAGAGCAGAGGATTTGCTGATGAAATGGAGGTAGGGTGCAAAAGAAAAAGAGGAGGTATGGAAGACTCCTAAGCATTGGTCAGAGCTTTTGAGAAAACGGAGTTGCCACCAACTGAGATGGCAAATGCTGTAAGTAAAGCAGCTGGCTGGGGCGCAGGTTGGGGAGGGGGCATTATTCAGGAATTCAATTTCTGATGTCTCAAAAGATTTATACTATTGGTCAGCTGTGTACTCATTTAACTAATAAAACTTGGAGTAGCTAAATACTATAGCACTTCTTAAGTACTAAGAAGGAGACATGGAAATATATCAGAAACCAAAGACATGCTTAATAATTGTTTTACTGGGGACTTCCCTGGTGGTGCAGTGGTTGAGAGTCCACCTGCCAATGCAGGGCACATGGGTTTGAGCCCTGGTCCAGGAAGATCCCACATGCTGTGGAGCGGCTAAGCCCATGTGCCACAGCTACTGAAGCCCGCGTGCCTAGAGCCCGTGCTCTGCAACAAGAGAGGCCACTGCAACGAGAAACCTGCAACCAGTGGCCCCTGCTCACTGCAGCTACAGAAAGCCCACAAAGACGCAACGCAGCCAAAAATAAATCAATAAAATAAATTAAAAAAAAATAATTGTTTTACTGAGTGAATGGATGAATGAAGAAATGATCAGTCATCTTAACCATGTCACCAAAATAACTTCAGCAAAATCAGAATCATAGCGTCAGCAGTACAGTAGCTAATGCCGGAAAATATCTAGGAATTTACGAACTGCTTTTGCTTATTCTGGGACAGAGACTGCTAATCACACTGGCATCTCAGTATCTGCCCTCCCCTTCTTCAAGAGTTAATAAAATTTGGCTGGGTGCTTAGCTTCTCAAAATAAAGATAACATTTCTCAGCCTTCCTTGTAGCTAGGTGTGGCCAACAGTCTGGGAGCAAGCATGGTGTGGCAATTTCTGTGATACGCTCTTAAAGAGAATGGGAACACCCACCATTTGCCCTTTCTCTCCCTCTTCCTGTTAGCTGAAGTGCTGATGTGATGCTGAGGCATCTTGGACCACTTGGACAGGGTGACACTACTGAGATGGCAAGGGAACAAAAGCAAAGGAGCACGGATCCAGAAAACCCACGGCGCCATCTTATCAGCGCTGGACTGTACAGGCTTAGATTGTTACATGAAAGAATAAAGTTTCTATCTTATTTAAGCCACTGTTATCTCGGCTCTTTGTTACAGTGGCTTAACCTGAAACTTAACCAATACATTTAACAAATCCTTAGAACAACCCCGGGATGAAATTAATATGCTGGGGTTTTCTTTTAATTCCTTACTGTGTATCTCTCTCAAAGAGCAGGAAAATAAACTAGCAACATAGCTTTGTTTTATATATTTACATGTACCAGTGAAGAAAAACTAGCTCAAAAGCATTCTGTTGAGAACTGATTGCAACAATTTTTACAGCAAGATTGGGGTTCAGGCATTCAATAAACTGTGCAGCACTCACTACCTAAAAAGCCACATGGTAAAGATTTTTCCAAGAGAATTGAGAAATTCTACGCTCTGTATTAGCTCAATTTTAATGTTTCTACTCCCATTAAAATCTCTGCAATCTATTAAGCATTATAAGTACCAACAATTAGTCCCTTGGCTGAAAGAAATGAGCAGTGGTTCACTGAACTCTTGACTTAATTGGTCATCGATAGGGATGTCAGAGTTGTTTCTGGGGCATCTAGATCTTTGGATATATATATCCTGATACATATCAGCAGGCCATTCCATTCATTAGGAAGAGTTTCACACATTCAGTATTTGAATAACTGGTACAGAAATGTGTTGGAAAAAGCCCAGTTCAAATGCTATGCAAGCAACCATAATCTGAAGGATAAAACACTCAAAAGTGCCTTATGAAGAACAAGACTCTTTGGCACTATTCACTATGATATATTTCTACACTTAAAATGTACACTTATTTTCGTTCAACTGCTCTCTAGCTTCTCTCATCATTCATTGCCTAAACCAGAGAGATCACTGCATTAACAGCTTTTGACTATTCATTTATGCTTTAAAGGCGACTTTCTACTCAAGCAATAGATTCTGAGATTTACTAAAATAATTTTTTAAATCAAAAGCAGTAATGAAAAATATGCTCCATCTTCTCCTTGTATAGTGAAAAGTTTATTTCCTTAAGTGACTTAAGGACTTTCAGATAAGAATATGAGAACTGCTTGGCAATACCCAGATTATTTAGTCTCTGCAAAGCTAAGGGTGACTCACACTTGCACGCACACACACTGATACCTACAGACACCATGTCAAGGTTCAGAGGTGGCCTTACCTCCAAATCTTTTAAAGGTATCAGTGTAAGCCTCGTGGTATTTCCTCAGGCAGTGCTTGGAAAACAGAAGAGCTAAACTATACTTATGTGGGATAACCTGACTTTCATTGCATGATGAAAAGAGATGATGTCCGTGCCAGTTTTTTAGAATGTGGAAACCAAGCCTTTTTCTAAATTCTTACGATAGTATTTTTACACAATAGGAGCTCTAATTCCTCTGGACAAGTATAGTCAGAAACATAGGAAAACACTTCCCTATTCCAAATATGGAATGCTGGATGTTTCTAAAATAATGGTACTGCTCCCTCGCTTAAAAAAAACCAAAAATTATAAGTATTGAGTAAAAGAACCTCTTCTTCCTTAATACTGTGTGTTTTAAGGCAAGAAGCAAAGATATAAAAAGGCAGAAAAAGTAAACCGTCCAGGCAAAAGCATAAAATAAAATATTACCTTTAGCTGGGTTTACTTTTATCCCTGACCTATACAGCATTTCCTCATTCTGCCAGTCTCCGTTCCTGATCGCCGTCTTGAGTCCATAGAAAACAATTAACGTAGCTGTAGCATAAAAAATCAAGCTCTTGAGAAACCGCTTTTGGACTTTGACATAAAGGGCTCTCGCACCCACTGTAATGAGGAGGCAGAAGCCCATACTAGGAATATACAGTACTCGCTCTGCAATTACAAAGCCAACATAGAAGAACAGGTTCGTGGCAGGAACGAAGGGTATTATTAACAAAGACAAAGACAAAACAACAATGTTCTCTGTAGAAGGAAGCCGTGTTCTCTGTGACACATTATTTTTAATGCCATTTTCTACTTTGGATGGAAAGCTGGGCTTAATCTCTGAGTTCTGGTACTCCACCTCTGAATGGCAGCTATGTCCATTTGCATTCTGCTTGCCATTTGTTACAAATTTCCCGTTGCATTCTCTTTCTACGCTTGGGCTCTTCAAACCATAGTAGGCAAGGAGGAGGAGTCCAGTATAGAAGGCCACAGTGTGTAGGTTTCTCCAATCACAAATTGTTTTGAGCAGAGGCACGGCATCCATTGACCAATCAAAACTGAGGGTATCTGGGCAGAGCAACAGCCAAAGGTTCTTGGTTGGCAAGTAGAAGAAGGTGAGTGTGCGAGCCAGGAGGCTATCCGAATCAGCAGCTGGGTTGTCAGAGTTGGAAAAGCTTGGTGGTTTGTTTCCCATCCAGTATAAACGGGCACCCAAAAGGGAAGTTCCCCAGAAAGTTAACAAACTAATGCTGAGAAAAAGAGACAAGTTCTTCCTCTGAAACCAAAAGAGAGGGGGAAAAAAATTAAGATCATCATCAAGACAACATAGGAATACAACACTTAGAGATGAAAAATACTTTAAATGGACAACTAAAAACAGAGCATTAGGTTTCAAATACATGACTTCGTTTCCATCTCCTTTAAACATGCTTACAGATATCGTAAGCTTAAAAAAAATGGACTATGGAATTCTACTCTGCATATAACTTTTGATGAGTATCCTTTCTTCTTGTTCCTCTCTAAATACCAATAACCAAAACTTCAATTTCTTAACCTCTATAAAACGGGTTGAATACATTTCCCTCTCGAAACTGGTGTCAGGTCAAAATAAGACTACAAAGTGGAAGTACTTAGCACTGTATATGGGATATAGTAGACATCTAATAAATGTCTTCTTTCATTTTATAGTTTAGATTCTGGGGAAAACAAAGAGCAGACATGCCAAAAAATATGGAGTATGACAGGATTCTGCATGCCTCAATCGCATTTAGCTACAGGCTTTTCAAAAGCTCACTTTATGCCACCTTGCTTTTACAAAAGACCTAAATTAGTACCTATGTTCATTAACAACAACAAACATGCAAAGAGGACTTTCACTTTTACAAAAAAGGTGAAAAGTGAAAGTAGGTTCAGCATTTGTTTTTGCAGGGAGCCACCTACAGAGGCAGTGCGTACCCCACTGAGTGGCACCACCAAGCTCCTTCCCCAGGAGCTATACTCAGCATCAAGCTGCCATAGCTTTAAACTGTTTCTGTGAGCATTTGCACTTTATCTTGATTTACCTGGTACATCCAGTTAGCAAGATGTGCCCTCAGGTAATAGCTTATTTGCTTTAAGCCATTTCGGCTTGCAAAAGGTTTCACAGGAACAATCTACTTTCGGATAGTAAAAACCATGGTATGTCTATGCCAGTCCCCATTTAATTGTCTTGAATCTCCTTGCAGAATTTATAAACTGGGTTTTCATCTGCTACCCTGTGCTCTCAGTGACATCAGTGACAATAAACATCTAATAAGACTCCTCGTGAATCCTAAAATTTTCATGTCGATAACTTTTCAAAAATAAAATGACTTTAATGATGGACTTATTTCAAGAGAAAGACAGCAAATTGTGAGAGGAAGGCCAAAGGGCATCCCTGTTAATGAGAAATTTCTGGCAAACTCTTTCAACATGAATAAGAATTTAGTGACCTCAAATAATTTAAGTCCTGAAGAAGCAGTGGGGAAGGGGGAAGGGTGGACACCATATCCCAACTTTAATGATCCACTGTTAATGTGATCTCTTACTGCACACATTCTGGCATTATATAAAACTATCTTCCTCAGACATTCAGAAATGTGCTTGGAACCATGCAAAGAATATGCCAAATATTTAGTTTAAAAAACAATCTATAAAAGGCAACAAAAGCAAAAATAAACAAGTGGGACTACATCAAACCAAAAAGCTTCTGCACAGCAAAGGAAACCATCAAACAAAATAAAAAGGCCACCTACTGAATGGAAGATAATACTTGCAGGTCATGTGTCTGGTAAGGGGTTAATATACAAAATATATAAAAAACTCATACAACTTAATAGGAAAAAACAACAATCTGTTTAAAAAATGGACAGCGGATTTGAACAGACATTTTTCCAGGGAAGATATACAGATGACCAATAGGTATAGGCAAAGGTGCGCAACATCACTGATCCTCAGGGAAATGAAATCAAAACCACAATGAGATATCACCTCACACCTGTTAGAATGGCTATCGTCAACAAGACAAGAAATAGCAAGTGTTGGCAAGGAAGTGACGAAAAAGGAACACTTTTGCACTATTGGTGGGAATGTAAAGTGGTGCAGCCACTATGGAAAACATTTTTGAGGCTCTTCAAAGAATTAAAAATAGAACTACCATATGATTCAGTAATTCCATTTCTGGGTATTTATCCAAAGAAAAGTAAATCACTATCTTGAAAAGATACCTGCACACCCATGATCACTGTTCACTGCAGCATTATTTACAACAGCCAAGACATAGAAACAACCCAAATGTCCATCAATGGATGAATGGATAAAGAAAATGTGGGACATATATACAATGGAATATTATTCAACCATAAAAAAGAAAAGCCTGCCAATTGCAACAACACAGATAGACCCTGAAGGCATTACGCTAAGTGAAATAAATCAGACAGAGAAGGGCAAATACTGTATGATCTCACTTATAGGTGGAATATTAAAAAAAAAAAAAAGCAAAACACTGAGCTCATAGATTAAAGAAAACAGATTGGTGGTTGCCAGAGGCAGGGGTTGGGGGGATGGGCAAAATGGTTGAAGGGATAAAGGTGGTCAAAAGGTAAAAACGTCCAGTTATAAGATAAATAAGTCGTGGGGATGTAATGTATAGCACGGTGACTATAGTTAACAACACTGTACTGCAAATTTGAAAGTTGCTAAGAGAATAGACCTTAAATGTTGTTGTCACAAGAAAAAAACCAGAAATCTTTGTGTCTGTGGTGATGGATGTTAACTAAACTTACTGTGGTATTCATTTTGCAATATATACATGTATCAAATCATCATGTAGTATACCTAAAACTAATACAATGTTAAATGTCAATTATACCCACCCAGAAAAGAAAAAAACCTTAGTCCACAAAACAATATATTTTGAGCATGTACAAGTTCTATTGAAACAGTGTCTGCATTAAACTGTCACTGGCCTCTCCTCCTCTGACTCTCCCTTGTTCACTCCAACTCTAATTGCTGGAAGCCACAGAACTCCTCATGGATCATCTGCTCCATCTCTACTCTGAACTGAATAATCTCAGCAAGGATCGTGATTTTAAAATTTATTAGTAAATACTAATGACACCACCTTAACTTTCCTTCATCTCCATGGTCATTTATCCAACTGCCTGTTGGGCACAGTCATAGACACCTTAGGTACCTCAGACTCAAGATGCCCCAAATAGAAATTGTTCGTTAATATCGTATCACAGTAACACTAAATTCATAGAATTAACTGCCTCAGTGTTTTAAAAACATCTGTGGCAGACTTCTGCTCAAAATTAATTCATGTAATGTTATATGGAATTTTTAATGGTTGGGGGAGTAATATGTTCATTCATCACCAAACTTTCAATTTCAGGTCTGCCCTATCAAAATGCAATGTTTGGGCTTCCCTGGTGGCGCAGTGGTTGAGAGTCCGCCTGCCGATGCAAGGGACACGGGTTCGTGCCCCGGTCCAGGAAGATCCCACATGCCGCGGAGCAACTAGGCCCGTGAGCCATGGCCGCTGAGCCTGCGCGTCCGGAGCCTGTGCTCCGCAACGGGAGAGGCCACAACAGTGAGAGGCCCACGTACCGCAAAAAAAAAAAAAAAATGCAATGTTTGAAGACTCATTTTCATCTAAGAATAACTTTTGCAAACTATTCTTTTGCTCCCCTGAAATTCTACCTAGCAAAAGTCCTAAAATTTCTTGATTTTAGGGAAAAAACACATAAAACCATATGTTAAAAGTTGTAATAACTTGTTGGATCAATCACGAAACTGAGTATTCTTAGATTATGCAAGAGAGAAACACATCATTTGTCAAAGACAAATGAGGCCAGGTATCAAGGTATCATAAAGGAGACAGATCTTGGAAAACAATTCAACTTTGAATTTGTACCAAAAGTCCATTTTGTAACTAAGTATTAACCAAATGTTCTAAGTGTAATTAGGGCTATTCTATTACAGAATCTTCTGGTGGGGGTAAGCAGAGAGGATGAGCAGAAGGAAGAAGGTGTTACAAAAAACAAGTTGTAATCAGGCAAGAAAAGCAAGGGAGTAAGAGAACCTTGGGGAGGGAAATTAATCAGGTTTCTTTGCTGGCGTGAAACTCCAGAAGAAGTTAGCCTTAATAATTACATAATTCTATCTGATTCCTAAATATAGAAATGTCATAAGGCAAACCTACCTTAACCATTAATTTTTATTTTTTTATTTTTTTTGCGGTTCGTGGGCCTTTCATTGCCGCGGCCTCTCCCACTGCAGAGCACAGGCTCCGGACGCGCAGGCTCAGCGGCCATGGCTCACGGGCCCAGCCGCTCCGCGGCATGTGGGATCCTCCCAGACCAGGGCACGAACCTGTGTCCTCTGCATCGGCAGGCGGACTCTCAACCACTGCGCCACCAGGGAAGCCCTATCCATTAATTTTTAATAAAAGCATCATTATATTAAATTTTAATAAATTTCTATCAAAATAAAACAAGATTTAAGATATGATAAAATGATTCTAGTTTAATAATGCTGGAAGAATATTTAAATATACTAAACTACAAAATAAAAATGTGAGTAATGAAAACTATTCAACGATAAATACTATATAAGAAGGCTAAGTGCTGAGAAAATGAGAAAAATGAAAAAGCATAAAAATAAAATACTAGCATGAAGTACTTTACATTTTAAAACATTTTCACATATAGTCTCTGATTTGAACAACTGACATAATAACTAAGATCAAGAGACATAAAGGTTGTGAAGTGAGATGCTCCATACACTCATTCTGCCATAATGGTGAAGTCTACAAGGGCTAAATAAATTACACTATTAAAGGAAAACTGAGCTAACAGGTAAAAGAAAATTGATGTTTAAATGTTTAAAGTAGAAGAGTTTCTAAAGCCTTGTGATAGGCTGATACTTTAAAAAAGTGGTAGCCAAAATCTGAAATTGCAACTTTCAAGTCTCTTTAATGCCTTCTCACAGAATTTTGTTTAAAATTATCACCTATAAAAATGGGATTCTGATAAAACCAAATCTCTCTTCTAACCTCACATTCACTATTCCTGTGGAGATGGCCTTAAAAGGTGAAAAAAAAAAAGCATGAAAAGATTTTATTTATTAATTTTAATCCTTACGTTCTGATTTATGGATTAAATCAAATTAACAATTTTTTATTGAGCTACAACTAGGAGCCAAGTGACCATACAATTAGCCTAGCATTTCTGCATTGTTTTGTTCTTGGCTTGGTGCGTCAAATAGATTCAACACAGTTATTTCAAAGATAAGGCATGAGAGTTCTGATGAACTGCCACCGTAGACTTGAAAGTCAAAACTATTAAAAACCACATATAGAAGATGAATTCCAAAGGCTGAGAAATTTAAACATGATCTAAGTATAACCTTTGATTGGGAGCATTAGAAAATGATTGAAATTTAATAGCAAAAGCATAATCAGTTCATTCAACACATCATGAAGGCTGCTTTATGTGGCAGACACTCTTCTTCTATGTGCTGGACATACACCTGTAAGAAGAAATGAGAGCCCATGTGCTCTTGGAGCTTTGTGTATTCTACTCTGCCTAGAAAAATACTTTGAAAGGAGAAAAATCTTAGTGTTTTCAATGACAGTTTTCAAACCTAAAGGACCATCAATATCAATTGTGAGCTTTCAAAAATACTGATACCCTAGTCTGACTAAAATCTCCATAGGAGATTGTAATATAGGCAAGGCTGAGAATCATCACATATTTGCACAAGTCTAATTCTTATTACTACCACTAAAAATACTGTTGGACTCTGGCTTTCATTTCACAGTCTAAGGCATATTTTCCTCATTCTAAATGAAGAAACCATAATGAAACATAAATAATGCTTGCTTTCAGTCTCTGGGACAAATTGAACTCAGCATAATAAATGAAAGTCAGGCTATAAAGGAATTGAGGTCTTTGGAATAAGTAGAATTCAGGGTTGAAACATTCAAGTCTTGTTGCAACATTCAGAAGACAGAGGGTTTGTTCTCAGAAAAACAAAAGTGAGACTTTTAAGTATGAACCACAAAAAGCAAATAATCCAAGAGTAAATACAGATGTGAAACTACAGACAGGAAATTCAGAGAAAAGACAACAATAAACATTTGAAAAGATGCTCAATCTCATTAATAAAATGAAAGCTGAAGTGAAAAGAATATATTCAAATGAACCTAAGTGAAAAAACAAAAAAAAAGAATTGGATATTAAAGTCCCTGAAATTGTGTTGAAATGACAACTATCGCACATTGTGAAAAACATAAATTGTACAATTTGGGTGGAAAATTTGGAAGTGTTTAGGAAAATTAATAATTTGTATTCCCTATCATTTGGTAATCTGGATTTAGTTACTCTCTAACAAAACCTCTTAGATCTAAATACAATGTCATCTAATGCAGCACTATTTATAAAAGCAAAAATAAGGAAATAGCTAAAAATTTCAATAGAGCAATATGAAAATAAATTATGGTATGACCATATAATCTAATCTATAAGGTAATTAAAAGGAAGACCAGGATTTCCCTGGTGGCGCAGTGGTTGAGAGTCCGCCTGCCGACGCAGGGGACACGGGTTCGTGCCCCGGCCCGGGAGGATCCCACATGCCGCGGAGCGGCTGGGCCCGTGAGCCATGGCCGTTGAGCCTGCGCGTCCGGAGCTTGTGCTCCGCAACGGGAGAGGCCACAACAGTGAGAGGCCCGCGTAGAGCAAAAAAAAAAAAAAAAAAAAAAAAACTATATATAATATATATAAAGAGATACAAATATTTATATATATGCATACATATATATCAACATGAAAAATGCTATATAGCAATTAAGACAAACCAAATCATTTTCAAGTAACATGACTAGTGAATAATCATTGTGTAAAATATTCGTATCATAAAACAATATTGGCTATTCAGGAAGAAATACCATCTATTTTTCACAAATGCATACATATATAAGTAAAGGTTTTTTGTTAGCTTGTTTTTGTTTTTTTCCCAGTCTAGAAATAATTACACCAAACATGAGATGATGAAATCTCTGGGACAGGATAGGGCAGGGAGATGGACTGATGGATAAGAGACAAAGGGGGCTTCAAATTTCTGCGTAATTGCTATTTATTCACAGCCTCCCAAAATTTATTGTAAAAAACAAGGTTTGACAATTCGATGTGCCTAAACTTATATTTCTTGGGTTAAAAAAAAAATTTTTTTTGAAATATGCAAATAATGTTAACAAATCTAAATTCTGGTCATAGGTACTTAAGTATCTGATGTGTTAATTCCTATAATTTTCTATATTTAGTATTTACGGTAGCTATAATTTTATAATTGTTTCTTCATTAAAAAATACTTTTCCGTGTCCGCATTCAATCTATCTACAATTATTTTGTGATCCTTACCTTAATTTTGCTAGAAAATCTCTTAATTTCACAATGCACTCTAGTTGGGATACAAAATTATGATAATATTACCCCAAGGCACTCTTTTATATCTGGGGTATAATCACTGACACATCTTTGAATTCCCAGAAGCTAATACACACTCTGACATTTGTAGATATTCAAATAAATTATTCTTAAACTAACTCTGACCCTCAAACCAAAAGTCTGTTTATACCTATCATCGCACACATTCTGAATCTTGTTATGATAAATCCTCACTCCTAATCCCTTATGAAGCCTCATAAATTAAACAATATTGCACAACTCCAAGGCTATTTAAAAATAGCTTGTTGTCATCATATACAGAAACTTGGCCTTGTCACCTTTATATCATAACACTTTTTGCCGGTTTCAATCTTTCTCCATGAAAAGTACACACAAAAGCAATGACATATGTTCTGGAGGAACAGTTTTCTGACTACAACTTCATTTCTAAAGTAGAATTAGAAATGGGAAATTGCACGACTAAAAAAATTCTTATCAGACACATTTTATGTCAATTATTGAAGGGACGGGGTTCCTTCATGGTTTAATTCACTATTTACTTACAAAATGATGTAAATCTGCTTTATGAAAGTCTAATTTCTCTAAAAGTTCAAATACATTCATCTTTTTAAAAATTCTTCTTTAACATAAAAAGGGAAATCAGACCTAACCTCCATTTCATTTTAAAGAATTATACATTGCTAATCACAAAATCTTATAGGGATTTTTATGGAACTGTCAAACATAGGAAATCATAGAATGGAAATCCGCTAAGAATATAAAGTGCATGGTTGACAATTTTATCTGTATTCTCTGGACACACTAATCGAATACAAGAATGTAGCTACAGCTTAAGCAAATAACGAGAAATTTATCATAGAACATAAAAGTCTTTCCCACACATCACCTGAAATATGAAGGCAAAGCTGATGAGAAGACCCTGCCATATTAATTAGTGGTGATGTCTTTATAGAAGCCCTGTGGTGATTTTCTCCTATGGGGAGTCTTTGACTAAAGAAATAATACAAGAGAAAAGCAAAAATCAACTACAACAGCTCCCCTCTCTATTATTCAAGGAAAACTGCCACTCATGATGGCAACTTCAATACTGTCTTCTGCTCTCACAATTTGTGAGACATAAAGGAAACTGAAAAGGATTATTTTAGACTCAATGAAAGAAAAATGTAAACATTCTGCCTTAGAGTATTAAAACCATCATGAGGCTCACTTTTTGGCAAACTAATGAAAATAAATTACTTACACATAAGGCCCATTTAATTCCAAATTAAGCCCTTGGCAATGATAGTAGAGTTGTAATAATAACGTAGATAAAAATCAGTATCTGAAAGTTATAAGAATAACTGAGAGAAAAGGCTATCCAGACATAACAAAAATCGAGCATTCCCTATTTTGTATCCACCCTTCATCACTGAAGTCATAAGCTTTCACTTTATCAACAATATAGGATTTCTCCTCACTGTCCTCCTTTCTGAAATAGTTCTCACTGGAGACTCACTCCAAAACATGAATACAAAAGCAGATTTTTCTGAATATGTGACAAGAAGGAATGCATGGCTAAAAGTATAATTAGAAACTTTTTTCTAGAATATATTCATGTGATTAATCAAAGTTTTGCCATAACCAAGTTGTCAGGTAGTTCTGTTTCCCTTCGAAGTAAAAATGGGTTTCCTTATTAATACTTACCCTCTATACAACATCAGAAACTTGTTTCCATACCAACTAACAGACAAGATAAAAGAATTTTAATGTTTGGTATTTCAAAAGCTATAAAGAGGTTCAATGGGTGGGCATATCCAGTCTTTGTGAGGAAAGAATTTAAAAACTAAGGGCATTTAGAAAAAAGTATGTTGGTGAGATACTTAACACGTTAGATTATAAGGAATTTTTTCATTTATTCAAGCTGACTCTACAATACACCATAATACTTTGTTAAGTTTGGCCATCTATCAGGAAGTATTTCACATGTCCAGAAAAATATTTAGCATCTCAATAAAATCAGTTATAGACTGAAATTCACTGATGAAAATATACAGATTTTTTTAGACCAGATTATAACTTACCCAACAAGGTTTTCATCAAGGGAGAGTATAGTTATATAAAAATCCAGAGTGTTGAAGCGTATTTCATGTATCTGATATAAGGAATGACACAGGATATTCTGAAGTTTAAAATCAAATATATTTGGATCGATTTGGTAGTAAAAAGCCACCAGAAACAACAGGATTTTTTTCTTATTTCAATTATAACCACAACTATTAGCCTATTTGAAATCTTCTCATATTTCTTCATATATATGATACTAGCTAACATTGGTAAAAATGGACATTTAGAATAGTCTTTAAATGTGATGTAAAGAGAAGAAACCTAAGACAACTATCTATTCTTCTTTTATTTAAGCGTACTTGAAAACACCTCCTTAATTTTACTTAAAATTTTGTTTTATTTATTCCTTAAAAGGTGTTACCTAGTGTTCACATCTTGATTTCGAATACCATTTTCCAATAAAAGAAACCAAGGTTCCTTGGAGAAATGTACTGATTTTAGGACTGGAGCAGGAAATATACAAAATGATCCTGGAGCATCTTGTAGTGCTAGAAAGTAAGAAAGTGCTCAACACACACACACACACACTCAGGCAGCCACCCATGGGATATGGCAAAGTGCCAAAGGGACATAGGAGCTTACTTAAAGAGCTCTCCTGGCCGAAGCCAGAACAATTTGAGCAGTAAAATTAGTATTGGGTTATAACCTAAAGTATAAAATATCCATGAGTCCATACTGATAAATAAATGATATAATAAAACGATATGAAAAAGGGGGAGCAGGAGGGAATAACTTTACAGTAGAGAAACCTGAAAAACACTATCTCAGCCAAATGATCAAGGTCAACCTGAACAGTGATAAGTCATGTTGATAACATGTACCCTTCATCCTTGATATTACATGATGCAAATGTCACTTTATCTGTGTGCTTCCTCTCAAAACCCATAAACCCAGTCTAATCATGCAAAAAACATCAAGCCAATTCTAATAGAGAACATTTTTACAAAATATCTGACTAGGAATCCTCGAAACTGTTAAGGTTATCAAAAATAAAGTTTGAGAAGCCATCACAACCAAGAGGAGCCTAAGGAGCCATGACAAATGAATGTAATGTGCTATCCTAGATGGCATCCTGGAAGAGAAAAAGCGCATGAGGTAAAAATGAAGGAAATCTGAAACAATTATGAACTTTATTTAATAACAACGTATCAGCATTGGTTAATTAATTGTAACGCAGATACTATACTAGTGTGAGCTGTCAATAATAGGCAAAACTGTATGTGAAATATACGGGAACTCTGTTCTACTCAAGTTTTCTGTAAGCCTAAAACTGTTCTAAAAAATAAAGTCTATTTTAAAGAACGGTTGTTACGAGAATAAAAGCTGCTAGAAACCAAACAAAATTAAATAGATGGCCTTTGATAGATCAATATCTGAAACCTACGAGCCAAGAAATATTAATAACTGACAATTAACACCAACGTAAGTGCCTATTAACATTTTACATGTCTTCAGAATTAAAAGGATAGAACAACAAAATGAAGTAAATGACCATTTAATTCAGGTTAAATGACCACAGTTGTTTATATGGATTGTATGAGAGATGATATACCAATTTCAAATCCTGTTTGGGTTTTGTCTGACACTCTACAGCTTCTGTAGTTTACTAGAAACCCCCAAACAAGAAGCAAATATTAAGGAAAGGATGCTTCTAAACACATAGCTAGGGTGTTTTGGTTGGCATGGTGACCCAGTCTTCCTCATTAAGCTAACATGGGGAAATCAAGCAGTTAGCAATTCCTTGTGTACCCATGGCAAGCTGCTTCCAGAGCTAACTATTAGAAACTGAAGTACCCAAAGAGTTCAATTACTGAAACTGCAAGGGGTGTGCCACAACCCCTATCCCATTATACTAAAAGCTAGCCCCTGAATGCCAGCCTTCAGAGTAATCTTGTTTAGCTTAAAATAAGGGGTTTAACACTTCCCACCAGGCAGTGCACTATGGTCAAATCAGGTTAGCCATGAAACAATCCAGCCTTTATGAAGAAAATATGCGAAGAAAATAGCCTTCGTGACCTAAGAAACAAAAAAAGCTTTAAACCAAAGAAGACACCTCTCTATCAAAACACTTTTGGTTCTTATTAAGCTCCTTTGCCTATACTTTAAGATGACACCTAATAGGGGGAGAAATCAAAATAAAAGAGCCCAAAATTAATTGAATTTGGAAAAGGACCTCTTTTTCTATCCATTTCTCCTCAAATGGGCAACTGCATTGCAAATGCATTTCCTGCACCAGTGGATTAAACAGCAACATTCTTTTAACTCTGTGTGGCTTTAGTGAGACAAACCAGCCATTATGAGATGCGTTCCAGTCTCATTAATGAGGTAAGCATGTGAGTCCAGCATTTTGGAAACATAAAGAGACAAATTATAATGAGACTTCACTCAGTGGGGAGGCCAAGAGACATCCATCTTCTCTCAAAGAGAAAAGACAGCTATTTAATGAGTGTGGGAGTTTTCCTGTGAAGACACAAAAGACACCAATAAGAAAAGGAAGGTTTTATATATATATATATGTATATATATACATATATATACATATATAAAACAACACACATACCTAGTAGGTAGGTGTTCGTTAATAAGCATAAATTTAATGCTTAATGTCTTTACATAGAAATAAATGTGTTCCCATTCTATAATTACACTTGTCTTCTGTTAAATATGAAGAGTAAATTCAATGTCAAAATGGATGAATGGGGCTTCCCTGGTGGCGCAGTGGTTGAGAGTCCGCCTGCCGATGCAAGGGACACGGGTTCGTGCCCCGGTCCGGGAAGATCCCACATGCTGCGGAACGGCTGGGTCCGTGAGCCATGGCCGCTGAGCCTGTGCTCCGCAACGGGAGAGGCCACAACAGTGAGAGGCCCACGTACAGCAAAATAAATAAATAAATAAATAAAAATGTAGCCTTTTATCTATATAATTCTCATGTGGATTTTGTCTATATTCGCAAAATACCCACTGATGTATGCAATAACACTTTTTTTTTGATTGGGAAACTGAGGTAGAGTAATTAGAGTCTTTGAAAGAAAATGTTCACTTGGGAAAACATCCATCAATTTTTAAAATTCATCTCTCAATATCTGGTGATTACAACCATTCAGAAATTCCCAGACAACACTCTGGCACATACTTAGGCATTATAATTGTTAGTCATTCAGAGCAGAATTAAACAGAACTGGAATTCTCAATAAGAAGACCTGAGTAGAACATTCTGGGTTTACTAAGCAAGGAGAACTGGGGTCATCACCTCTCCTCCCCTTTATCCTTGCCTAACTGAAAACAGAATAAACAAGTGCCCATGCCAGATTTTCAAGTGATCAGAGTAGGAAGGGAAGTTATGGTTACTAGAATCTACTACAGAAAAAACAAAACAAACAAACAAACAAAAACCCTCTACTTTCAAATCTATTTTGGGTGGACTATTTGGTTTGTTCCCTTGAATACAGGAAGAGATGTGAGGAGCAGCAAAGTAGTGATATCAGCGGTAACCTAAGGCTAGTTATTTGAAAATACCTGAAAAACAAGATTTGAGTCTAGGGATGGGTGATGTGAGAAAAGACGAAAAATATAATTTGAGTTCTCATGAAAAGAACAGTCATCTCTCAACGTCCATGCATCTTATTACTCTGAAAGTGAAGTTCTTCTGGAAAGTAAATAGTAAACCTAGATGGCAATACTTATTATAAAGAAGTGGGATATCTTTTCTAAGAGCACCAAGTAATATTTGTACCATCAAATAAGCATTTTTAAATGCGTGATTTTATTAGCTGAAATTAATCATCAAAAGGGTGACCCTCGATTATACAGACTTCATGAATAATAAACTAGTTGCATGTTTCATGTTATGCAGACACAGAAATGATTCATATAGCTGCCAAGTGGCCATGAGCCAGATGTTTGAGAACACACGAAAATACTAGCAAGTTTTCAGTTCAGATTCTGTTCTGATGGCCTCTCCAAGTGTGTCTTCTTGCCAGAAGCTTAGCAACTTAGCACAATGCAATTTTGGGAGCCCATTGGTGGTGGCTACCAATCTAAACAGATGGAATTTTTGTGTAAATATTACCTACCTAATTTCTTTTTTTTCCCTCTTTTATTGTGAGATTTGAAATTAAATTTTAATCATATACTAACTTTCAAAGATTATATGTGTGATCTAAGGTGTTTCAGAAAGTTCACAGGTACCTTCACAAGAAGATTTTGAAACAGAAAGGAATTTCACAACTGTGAAACCCATGTAACTATAGCAGTATTTGTCTTCCACTTGAATAAGATTTCAATACAACCCAAAAGTTTGATCTTACTTCAAATTAGTTTAAAAAAAAAAAGAATTCTGCATTTATTAAATACCTATTTTGAGGGCCATTAAAACTCTCCCCATTAATCTTCCTTTTTAAGCACGTCCAGCCTTTGTAGCTATCACTAAAGTACTAGATTTCAAGTCTGGTTAAAATCTTGTATTTTTTTTATTAAGATGTAGATCTTTGATTTTTAGCAATATCAATTTTAAAAAATCCTAGAGTTAAGATTTACTGCAAAAATCTCTCAATTAGTCTTCAAAACATATTTGGATAATTCTTTCAGCCCAACACAGCTCCAATTAGCACTAATCATTGCCATGCCCTAATTATTTAAAATTAAATAAATTGAACTTACACGTGCAAACATTTTGCAATTCACCCTGCACCCACTTCTCTTTTCAAGTTAACTCATAAGATTAGACAACTTGGTTTAATAGATTATTATCATTGGATTAGATCCAAAAAGGATTCGTCTTATGGGAATTCTGTCTTGCTTTAATAGTTGTGGTTTAGTGGATGCTCCCGAACTAAATTGTCAATCATTTTGATTGGCTCCTGGCCCCAAGAACCCTGCTGGGAGACAAGCAAGAAGCTTTTTTCCAGGTGTGTGACTGGTACTCAGTAAGTGTGGATGAAGCAAAGGGCAAGTGGAAAGGACTGGTTAAAATACCTGACTGGGCTGCTCCAGCTTCCGGCGCCATACTTAACATGCCCTTGTTCAAACATGTTAGTTATCCCTGTCCCCGCATAATGTGACCAGTTAGGCACCTTCAATACAGCAACGAACCAGCAACACTTAGAAGTGTACAAACTCATGCAACCCATGCCACGGGCAAATCGAACATTAATAAAACCCACAGTGTATAGTAACACTGTGCTATAACTTTTGGTAGCCAGAAAATAATAAAAATTACAGGCTATGCTTGAGTCTTTATTTAGCCTCTGTGACTCAAGCATTCCCTTTTAAGGAGTATCAGGAAATTCCATTCTCGAATAGGTTCCGTAACAACTCCTAAACTAAACACCCCAGATATTTTACAATGAGGATCATATTTCTCAATAAATCCATTTTTCTTCTATTCTGGCCCATCAAATCAACCCACATTATCTTGTTCCTTCAATAATCTAAACAAATGCAGGTCATCCAAATGATATGCTAACGTGAGTACAAATTAAGCTCCATTCTATTTTTCCATGAGAGACCAGATATTATGAGGAAAGAAAGAATTGTGTGTAACTGCCTAATGAATTCCAACACCTGTTAAGTCATTTTATCCCTCCCAGATGAGGCCCCAGAAGCTAGTGAAGAGAGCAGTGCCTAGAAAACTATTTTGTCATTATATTTCACTGTGAAATGCAGGGCGAAATCATTTATTAGTAGGAGTAACACTAATTATGAAGGTTTAGTAAACATTTTACAGAATGTTTTTACATATATTATCTCAAGGGATTCTTTCTAAAATCCTGTTTGTAAACTTTGTGAATTTGTATTTTACGAAATGGTAGGTGGGGGATTCCCTGGTGGTGCAGTGGTTAAGAATCCGCCTGTCAATGCAGGGGACACGGGTTCGAGCCCTGGTCCAGGAAGATCCCGCATGCCGCGGTGCAACTAATCCCGTGGGCCACAACTACTGAGCCTGTGCTTTGGAGCTCGCGTGCCACAACTCCTGAAGCCTTGTGCTCCACAACAAGAGAAGTCATCTCAATGAGAAGCCCGCGCACCACAACGAAGAGTAGCCCCCACTCGCCACAACTACAGAAAGTCCGCGCACAGCAACAAAGACCCAATGCAGCCAAAAATAAATAAAAACATAATAATAATAAAAATTAAAAACAAAAAAGGGTAGGTGGAACTCAGACTAAATGGGTTGGTCAGAATCCCAGAGCTAATGGGTAGAAGAACTAGGACTCAAGGTTATGTCCTTTAGGGCTTCCCTGGTGGAGTAGTGGTTGAGAGTCCACCTGCCGATGCAGGGGACACGGGTTCGTGCCCCGGTCCGGGAAGATCCCACATGCCGCGGAGCGGCTGGGCCCGTGAGCCATGACCACTGAGCCTGCGCGTCCGGAGCCTGTGCTCCGCAACGGGAGAGGCCACAACAGTGAGAGGCCCGCAAACCGCAAAAAAAAAGTTATGTCCTTTAAAAGTCCAGGGTGCTATGCCCTCCCCCTCCCCCCAATAAAACCACACAGTTCCCACTCTTCAACCACCATCTCCAGTCCTTCACCAGCCAGGTTCCTTAACCTGCTCTCACGCTCTCCAACGTCCAGGTGTTATCCAACATAAAAGACCATCACTTCCACAGTAGAGACTCATAAAACCACAGATGGGTAAATGCTAGAAGAGGTCTAGAGATCAGAAATCTCTATTTGTAAAATCCCAGAACTTTGGAAATTATCTCCTCAATGTTTATTTTTGCAGTGAGGAAATGGATGTCCATAGAGTTTAAATGTGTTCCCCAAGGACAGAGAGCTATTTGGTTGAGGTCAGGACCACAAATTTCATCTGCCTTTGTGTTTGTGGCAAGGAACTTGATCCCTTTGTTTCTATTTTTAATCACTACTCTGTAACAAGAAACTATAATGATTCAGGAATAATTATTACATTCCAATGTCGTGGACCTAGTATTCAAAGCTGTCCAAAATTTGGCCCATCTTTACTACGTAAACTTCAAAATTCCCTAAGTAAAAAAAATATATATTTTAATAGATCTCTATTGGAGTATAATTGCTTCACAACACCATGTTACTTTCTGTTGCACAGCAAAGCGAATCAGCCATATGCATACTCATGACCCCATATCCCCTCCCTCTTGAGCCTCCCTCCCATCCTCCCTATCCCACCCCTCTAGGTCATTGCAAAGCACTGAGCCGATCTCCCTGTGCTATGCTGCTGCTTCCCACCAGCCAACTATTCTACATTCGGTAGTGTATATATGTCAATGCTTCTCTCACTTTGCTCCAGCTTCACCCTCCCACCCCATGTCATCAAGTCCATTCTCTATGTCTACCTCTTTATTCCTGCTTTGCAACTAGGTTCATCAGTACCATTTTTTTTTTTTTTAGATTCCATATATATGTGTTAGCATATGGTATTTGTTTTTCTCTTTCTGACTTACTTCACTCTGTATGACAGACGCTAGGTCTATCCACCTCACTACAAATAACTCAATTTCGTTTCTTTTTATGGCCGAGTAATATTCCATTGTATATATGTGCCACATCTTTATCCATTCATGTGTCAATGGACATTTAGGTTGGTTCCATGTTCTGGCTATTGTAAATAGTGCTGCAGTGAACATTCTGGTGAATGTCTCTTTTTGAATTATGGTTTTCTCAGGGTATATGTCCAGTAGTGGGATTACTGGGTCTTATGGTAGTTCTATTTTTCGTTTTTTACGGAAGCTTCATACTGTTTTCCATAGTGGTTGTATCAATTTACCTTCCCACCAACAGTGCAGGAGGGTTCCCTTTTCTCCACACCCTTTCCAGCATTTATTGTTTCTACCTTTTTTGATAATGGCCATTCTGACTGGCCTGGGTGATAGCTCATTGTAGTTTTGATTTCCATTTCTCTAATAATTAGTGATGTTGAGCATCTTTTCATGTGCCTCTTGGCCATCTGTATGTCTTCCTTGGTGAAATGTCCATTTAGGTCTTCTGCCCATTTTTTAACTTGACTGTTTGTTTTTTTGATATTGAGCTCCATGAGCTGTTTGTATATTTTTCATATTAATCCTTTGTTGTTTCATTTGCAAATATTTTCTCCCATTCTGAGGGTTGTCTTTTCGTCTTGTTTATGGTTTCCTTTGCTGTGCAAAAGTTTTTAAGTTTCATTAGGTCCCATTTGTTTTTATTTCTGTTACTTTAGGAGGTGGGTCAAAAAAGATCCTGCTATGGTTTATGTCAAAGGGTGTTTCTCCTATGTTTTCCTCTAAAAGTTTTATAGTATCTGGTCTTACATGTAAGTCTTTAATCCATTTTGAGTTTATTTTTGTGTATGGTGTTAGGGAGTGTTCTAATTTCATTCTTTTCCATGTAGCTGTCCAGTTTTCCCAGCACCACTTATTGAAGAGCCTGTCTTTTCTACATTGTATGTTCTTGCCTCCTTTGTCATAAATTAGGTGCCCATATGTGCATGGGTTTGTCTCTGGGCATTCTATCCTGTAACATTGATCTATATTTCTGTTTTTGTGCCAGTACCATACTGTCTTGATTACTGTAGCTTTGTGGGATACTTTGAAGTCAGGGAGACTGATTTCTCCAACTCCGTTTTTCTTAAGATTGCTTTGGCTATTTGGTGTCTTTTGTGTTTCCATACAAATTGTAAGATTTTTTGTTCTAATTCTGTAAAGAATGCCACTGGTAGCCTGATAGGGATTGCACTGAATCTGAATTGCTTTGGGTAGTATAGTCATTTTCACAATATTGATTCTTCCAATCGAAGAGCATGGTATATTTCTCCATCAGTTTACATCATCTTTGATTTCTGTCACCAGTGTTTTATAGTTTTCTGAGTATAAGTCTTTCGCCTCCTTAGGCAGGTTTATTCCTAGGTATTTTATTCTTTTTGTTGCAATGGTAAATAGGAGTGTTTCCTTAATTTCTCTTTCTGATTTTTCATTGTTGGTGTATAGGAATGTCAGAGATTTGTGTGCATTAATTTTGTATCCTGCAACCATACCAAATTCAATGATTAGTTCTAGTAGTTTTCTGGTGGCATATTTAAGATTTTCTATGTATAGTATCATGTCACTGGCAAATAGTGACAGTTTTATTTCTTCTTTTCCAATTTGGATTCCTTTTATTTCTTTTTCTTCTCTGACTGCTGTGGCTAGGACTTCCAAAACTATGTTGAATAAGAGTGGCGAGAGTGGACATCCTTGTCTTGTTCCTGATCCTAGTGGAAATGCTTTCAGTTTTTCACCACTGAGGATGATGCTTGCTGTGGGTTTGTCATATATGGCCTTTATTATGTTGAGGTAGGTTCCCTCTATGCCTATTTTCTGGAGAGTTTTTATCATAAATGGGTGTTGAATTTTCTCAAAAGCTTTTTCTGCATCTATTGAGAAGATCATATGGTTTTTATTCCTTAATTTGTTAACGTGGTGTATCACATTGATTTGATTTGCATATAGTGAAGAATCCTTGCATCCCTGGGATAAATCCCACTTGATCACGGTGTACGATCCTTTTAACATGCTGTTGGATTCTGTCTGCTAGTATTTTGTTCAGGATTTTTGCATCTATGTTCATCGGTGATTATTGGTCTCTAATTTCTTTTTGTGATACTTTTTTTCTGGTTTTTGTATCAGGGTGATGGTGGCTTTGTAAAATGAATTTGGGAGTGTTTCTCCCTCTGCAATTTTTTGGAAGAGCTTGAGAAGGATGGGTGTTTGCTCTTCTCTAAATGTTTGATAGAATTCGCCTGTGAAGCCATCTGGTCCTGGACTTTTGTTTGTTGGAAGATTTTTAATTATGGTTTCAATTTCATAACTTGTGTTAGGTCTGTTTATATTTTCTAATTCTTCTTGGTTCAGTCCTGGAAAATTGTACCTTTCCAAGAATTTGTCCATTCCTTTGTGGTTGTCCAGGCATATTTATTGGCATATAGGTGTCTGTAGTAGTCTCTTATAATCCTTTGTATTTCTGCAGTGTCATTTTTGATTTCTCCTTTTTCATTTCTAATTTTATTGATCTGTGTCCTCTCCTTTTTTTTCTTGATGAGTCTGGCTAAGGGTTTATCAATTTTCTTTATCTTCTCAAAGAACCAGCTTTTAGTTTTATTTATTTTTGCTATTGTTTTCTTCATTTCTATTTCATTTATTTCTGCTCTGATTTTATGATTTCTTTCCTTCAATTGACTTTGGGTTTTCTTTGTTTTTCTTTCTCTAGTTGTTTTAAGTGTAGGGTTAGATTGTTTATTTGAGATTTTTCTTGTTTCTTGAGGTGAGATGGAATCGTTATAAACTTCCCTCTTAGAACTGCTTTTGCTGCTTCACATAGGTTTTGGGTCATCATATTTTTGTTTCATTTGTTTCTATGCATTTTTTAATTTCTTCTTTGATTTCTTCAGTGATCTCTTGGGTATTTAGTAGCACACTGTTTAGCCTCCATGAATTTGTGTTTTTTTTACAGTTTTTTTCCTGTAATTGATTTCCAGTCTCATAGCATTGTGGTCAGAAAAGATGCTTGATATGAGTTCAAGTTTCTTAAATTTTTCGAGGCTTGATTTGTGACCCAAGATGTGATCCATCCTAGAGAATGTTCCATGTGCACTTGAGAAGAAAGTGTATTCTGTCACTTTTAGGTGGAATGTTCTATAAATATCAATTAGATCTACCTGGTTTCTTGTGTCATTTAAAGCCTGTGTTTCCTTATTTATTTTCTGTTTGGATGATATAAGTGGGGTGTTAAAGTCCCCTACTATTATTGTGTCACTTTCGATTTCTCCTCTCATGGTTGTTAGCATTTGCCTTATGTATTGAGGTGCTCCTATGTTGGGTGCATAAACATTTATAATTGTTATATCTTCTTCTTGGATTGATCCTTTGATCATTATGTAGTGTCCCTCCTTATCTCTTGGTAACAGTCTTTATTTGAAAGTCTATTTTATCTGATATGAGTATTGCTACTCCAGCTTTCTTTTGATTTCCATTTGCATGGAATATCTTTTTCCATCCCTTCACTTTCAGTCTATATGTGTTCCTAGGTCTGAAGTGGGTCTCTTGTAGACAGCATATATGTGGGTCTTGTTTTTCAATGCATTCAGCCAGTCTGTGTCTTCTGGTTGGGGCATTTAGTCCATTTACATTCAAGGTTATTATCGATATGTATGTTCCTATTACTATTTTCTTAATTGTTTTGCATTTGTTTTTGTGGGTCTTTTTCTTCTCTTGTGTTTCCCGCTTAGAGAAGTTTCTTTGGCATTTGTTTAAACCTGGTTTGAATTCTGAATTCTCTTAGCTTTTGTTTGTCTGAAAAGCTTTTGACTTCTCCATCAAATCTGAATGAGATACTCGCTGGGTAGAGGAATCTTGGTTGTAGGTTTTTCTCTTTCACCACTTTAAGTATATTCTGCCACTCCTTTATGGACTGCAGAGTTTCCACTGAAAAATCAGCTGATAACCTTATGGGGATTCCTTTGTATGTTATTTTGTGTTTTTCCCTTGCTGCTTTTAATACTTTTTCTTTGAATTTAATTTTTGTTAGTTTGATTAATATGTGTCTTGGTGTGTTTTTCCTAGGGTTTATCCTGTATGGGACTCTCTGTGCTTCCTGGACTTGGGTGACTATTTCCTTTCCCGTGTTAGGGAAGTTTTCCACTATAATCTCTTCAAATATTTTCTCAGACCCTTTCTTTATCTCTTCTTCTTCTGGGACCCCTATAATTCAAATGTTGGTGTGTTTAGTGTCGTCCCAGTGGTCTCTGAGATTGCCTTCAATTCTCTTCATTCTTTTTTCTTTATTCTGCTCCTCGGCAGTTATTTCCACCATTTTGTCTTCCAGCTCACTTATTCGTTCTTCTGCCTCAGTTATTCTGTTATTGATTCCTTCTAGTGTGTTTTTCATTTCAGTGATTGTGTTGTTCATCTCTGTTTGTTTGTTCTTCAGTTCTTCTAGATCTTTGTTAAAGATTTCTTGTATTTTCTCAATCCGTGTCTCCATTCTATTTCTGAGATTCTGGATCATCTTTACTATCATTACTCTGAATTCTTTTTCAGGTCGATTGCCTATTTCCTCTTCATTTATTTGGTCTTGTAGGTTTTTACCTTGCTCCTTCATCTGTGACATATATTTTGGCATCTCATTTTTTTATTTTTTTTAATGAGTGGGATTGTGTTCCTGTTTTACTGGTTGTTTGGCTTGAGGCTTCCAACAGTGGAGTCTGTAGGCTATTGGGTAGAGCTGGGTCTTGGTGCTGAGATGAGGAACTCTGTGAGACCTCACTCCGATGAATATTCCCTAGGGTCTGAGGTTCTCTGTTAGTCCAGTGTTTCGGACTCAGAGATCCCATGGCAAGAGCTTCTGCCTGACCCTGGGCTCGCAAATCCCACAAGCCGCATGGGGTGGCCAAAAAAAGAGAGAGAACAATAACAAAGTAAAAAATAAAATTAGACTAGTAAACTAACCAATATGTTAGCAAGAATATGAAAATAAAAATATAGATAAATCAACAACCGGAAGATACGTCAGTAGCACAATAGTAAAAAAGAGGAGGAGTGGGGAAAAAAAAAAAGAAAAGAGCATGGTGGGGGGAGGGGGAGGCCTTGGCTGTGGAGAGACGGGCCTAATTAAGGGTGAGGTTTGGGTGGTGGGCGGGGCCAATGCTCAGGACCCACAGGGCTGGAAAAGGCCCTGGGGGCTGTGGAGTTGGGGCTTAGCCTCAAGGAACAGAAGGGGCCCCAGCATGCCTCCTACCCCTGGTCTCAGAGGGCAGGGGACCTCACCTGGGAGCCTAGCAGACTTCCTGGGCTTGAGTGGGTGGGGCAAACGCCCTCCTCTCCTCTCCTGCTCCTCCAGTCTGGTGTCTGGGAAAGCCCCTCCGGCCTGCCTCTCCTGGACTCCCTCCTATGCTCCCAGGACCAATGCAGCTGAGGGGTCGGGGAAGAAGGGGTCTTGGAGGGCAGGGGACCGGCCTGGGAGCTCAGCAGGCTCCCTGTGCCCGAGTGGGAGGGGCAATAGCCCTTTGTTCCTCTCCCACTCCTCCCAGAGGGCCCCTCCTGATATCCCTGGCCTCCCTCCTATGCCCTCAAGGACCCATGTGGCCTGGAGGGGGGTTTGGAGGGCAGGGTATCAGCCGGGGAGCTCAGCAGGCTCCCTGGGCCCAAGTGGGCCAAGGCAATCGCCTTCCACTCCTCTCCCACTCTTCCTGGAGAGTCCCTCCCACCTACCTCTCCTGATCTCTCCCCCCTCGGGGGCACTGATCTTGTCTGGCCTCCACTTTCCCTCCCCCCTCAGTCCCCCTCTGTCCTACCAGTTCACTCTGGGGTTCCTCCTGTCTCCTTGGGGGTCAGAGTCCCCCACCAGCGGCCAGCAGGTGCCCTAGTTGTGGGGAGACACTAACTCCACATCTTCCCACACCACCATCTTGACTCCTCCCTCCCTAAGTAATACTGATCTCTTTTTTCGTTTGTTCAAAACTTCAAAATTCCCCCAGGTATCAGTCTCATTAAACAAATTTGTATCCATCTACCTAATGTCTTAAATGTCTACACTATCTTAAATGTTCTCCATCACCTCCAGTTTAAATTCCAGTTCTTCCACAAGACATCCCCAACTTCTCCTGGCTACGTTAATCCCTGACTTCTCAAAGTTCTCTAGTCTTACAAATTTGTACCATATATGAAAGATATATTGTAAAGGTCAAGTCTAAGTTGTTAAGGCCCGAAGTGACACTAAGCATATATAATCTTAATGATTATCACACTCTTCAGAAATAAGTGTCACTGCTCCCACAGGAATACAAGCTCCTAGAGGACAGGGATTTGTCTGTTTTCTTCACTGAAGAAAACTATCCACAGCAACTAGACCAACACCTGGCACAGGGCAGTCACTCAACACTAGATGGATGAATGGGCATGTGAGTGATTGAGTAAATGACTGACTGAATGAACAAAAGAACAATGAACCAAGACAGCAGTCTTGAAGGGAGCTGCAGGGCAGATATGAGTGCAGTATTAGATACACCAGAATCTTGATACAATGATCGAACTGTCCAATCTGATCTCTCTAGTCTACATATCTATAAAGGACAATACGGAGAGGGGATTCTTTACCCCAGGATTTTTTGAAGTCTACATGGCTAGGTGAGAATGCAGCTCCTCATTTCTTTAACTTACATATTTATGTCGCTGTCCATACCTTCTTTAACAAACCATTTATTTTTCCTGGTGGGTACTATATTAACTCAGGAGTCAGAACAATGGTAAAGCATTTAAAGGTCCCAGTAGCTAATAAGGCCTGTCTTCCTTACTGTAGAAAAAAGTTCAAATGTTTTTAAAATATATTTGAAACATGAAGCCAGGTCAAGTTCCTAATCTTTAGGGCTCTTTTTAATCAATGAAGAATAGGAGAAGAATATCGTGTCTTAAAGAAAAGGAAAAAGGAGAGGGAGAGACAGAGAGAAGGAGGCAGGGAGAAAAGGAGTCAGGAAGACAAGACGTTTAATCATTAGATTTGTAAGTTCACCTAAACAAGATGACAAGTAATCAAATTACAAAAAAACCTCTGGGCATCATCAGCTCTAAATGAAGGGCCTTAAAATATCCACTTCCCTTTCTGAGGTCTTCAGGAAGTGATCTGTAGTATTAGGAAGGCTTGTAAAAAAAAATATAACACTGGACAAACGTAAGGCATTACAGGTATGAGGGAGGGATATTCTTGAAACAGCAATGTTAGTTCCTTCAAAAGGATGCTATTGTGGGATGTGAGCAACTTCTAGGTAACTGCATACCTCCCAGTGATGGGAGACTATGGTCCTAGGGAGGAAGCTATTTTTAATCTCATTTCTAAACATTCCTGTTGAAAATGCAGTCACTTCCTAGTTTAGTGTCATACATAGAGAATAACAAAATTTAGCAAATGATGAATATAAAAATGGACTAACATCTTTGCAATGTTAGATAATAGTATCAGAATATTCACATTTACTGCAATTCTCTAATGAACTCTGACTTCTAAAAAAATATATTAAAAAAAATAACAGGAAAAACCATACATATGTTCTTATGGCACATACTTTAAAATTAGCCAATTTGCAGGGAAGAGTAACCGTCTTAAAACGGATAAAAATAAAACCAGCTAACATTGATGGAGCACTTAGTGTGTGCTAGGCATTCAGAGATTTCTACATAGTAACTCATTCAATCATCAAAAAAACCCTAGATTTGAGATATACTGAGACACAAAGAGGTAGGATCAGAATGTCCAGGTCAGGGCACTATTAAAACAGCAGGCTTTATTTATCCATTCTCTCATGCAACCAGCTGCCTCATTAAGATAGGGGCGAAAATATTACAAATCATCGCCAAAAAATCTGAAATAACCTTGAAAAGGGCCAAATGTAACGTTGCACTCAAAAAGAACAATTAAACGTTACTTATCAGAATGTATTTACAGAACATTCAGAACTGGAGATTTGGGCTTGATGAGTTCGAAAGAAAAGAAAAGAGTTGCCAAATTCACACGGATCCTTACAGATTTAGTTATCTTGGATTTTTAAAATTCTCAACCAATACTTCTAATGATGTTTGATTGCCCCAAGTGCTCCTCACTTAGACAGAAGGAAATGGCCAGTTTTCTAAAAGACGGGATGAGAGAATTATATAACACAGTAAATATAACATTGTCAAACTTTCCACTACCGCCCAACTGAACTATGTCACAGGCACCAACACATCGATCACCAAGTTATTTAAAAAAAAAAAATCACTGCCAAAGCAAATAACTTCTTATCTGCTAGGGACGTAAACACAGTAAGACATACACCATCACTCCACTACCACCAGTAACAACACCAGCCAAGAAAAAAAGATTATGAAACCGGTATTTACTTCTCAATTTTCTTCCAGTGACAGCTCCCCTTCACAATAAAAGTGCTTGACCTTTGTATTAAGAGCAATAAATAAATATCCTCAACATCTCTTTCTAAATAATTTGCAAAAAAAAAAAAATTAAGGAAGATGCAGAAAAAGAAAAATTCAAGTACCCTTATATTACAAGCTAAATTTCTACTGAAGATATATTTTTACAGCTGCTATGAACTTCTAGAGCTGGTTATTCTTGGAAACCACCTTCTGCTTACTTGGGCTTCCTTTAGGGGAGAATTGTTACCAAAGTTTACTTTGCATGATTAATTTGAATGAATTTGGTGTCCAGAGAATAGTCAAGAGTGCTAAATTTGGACTTGAATTTACTTTCAAAATATAGGGTAAAGGAGAGCCCATGAACACAAAGCAGGACAGGAGATATCTGCTCCGTGAGCTCTCTGGTACTTGGATAAAATACAGAACAGGAAAAGAGAGGATTTGTCTTCTCAGGGTCACCTCAGGCAAACTTCACCACTCTAGATTTCCTCCACTATAAAGGAAGAAGATTAATATCCTCTTGACAGAAGTATTAAAGATCCAGATAAAAATAAAAATGAATGTGAAATTCCTTTGTATAATGCATGTGACTTGTAGGAAATTGAATGAATGATACCACTATAAAGATATTATCCCGAAATTGGATAAGAGTCTCTCTGGAGAGCTGTATGATTTAAATCACATGGGTGTGTGTATCAGCTAAGGTTCTAGATAAAGTCTGCAAACTAGAGCCTACTGGCCAAATCTAGTGCACACCTGCTTTTCAGATGAAGTTTTACTAAAACACAGAACATCCAGTTGTTTGCAGTAATCCAGCAGAGCTGAACTGTTGTCATGGAGTCCAAATGACGGAAAATATTTACTATCTGGCCCTTGACGCTGAATGTTTGCTGACCTCTGAGACAGAGAATACAATATGGCAAGCTCTCAGTCTAGATCACTGTTTGTTTGTTTGTTTGTTTGTTTGCAGTACGCGGGCCTCTCACTGTTGTGGCCTCTCCCTTTGTGGAGCACAGGCTCCAGACGTGCAGGCCCATGGCTCATGGGCCCAGCCGCTCCGCGGCACGTGGGATCCTCCCGGACCGGGGCACGAACCCGTGTCGCCTGCATCGGCAGGTGGACTCTCAACCACTGCGCCACCAGGGAAGCCCCTAGATCACTGTTTGACACTCGACAATATTATTTCTTTTAGTTGTTTTTTTTTTTTCTTTTAAAATTTCCCTATAGAGAATAGCAAATTCAATTTGTTATTTCAAGAAAACATGCTCTTTTTCTTGCATGGAAAAAAGGATCAAAGCCAATTTCTAATTCCGGGCCTAAAATGACAGTACTGCTCATGTGAAATGACATAAGGAAACAATTATGTGGACGAGAATAGGGAATTAAGAACTAGAAAGTATGATGGACTTCTAGGAGAATCCATTTCAGAAAACCAAGTGTTAACTGTATTTGCGTTTAGAAGATAATGAAAAAAATAACTTCAAATCATCATGATAAAAGGGAGATATGAAGATATTTTAATACAAATAGATTCCTCTGAAAGGTGAAACAAAACATAGAGCCCACTTCAGTTTGCAATAAATGCTTGGTCCTCAAAAAATAGTATTATAAGTACTTGGGATCTAATCTTCTGTTCTGGCAATGAATGGAGAACTTAATATCTGCATAATAATTCCATTTTTCCAATCAGATTATTTCAAAGACAGAGAAAGTTATGATTTTACTAAAAAAAGATTAGCAATAAAATTATGATTAAAAATAGTATGATATAATTTGGTTCTTGAAGCATCCCCAGAAACTCCCATATTAGGAAAACAACCCCTGGAGAGGTTAAATGACTTGTCCACAATTACACAAGCAGGTAGTGGCAGAAACTGTGAGAACCCAGGCCTCCTGATTAGAACTGCAGGATTTATGTCATTATGCCACATGGCCATACTTTTCACAGTGTGTTCCCTTTTCTCTGAAATCACAACTTCTCTCAAATGTCTAACATTTTTCAGAGGCTCGCATGTAATTAACCCAGAAAAAGGCCACCAGCAGGATGCAAAGGTGTAGCTTCAAACAACCTTTATGTTAAGTCTGATGTAAATCAGCAAATGTCTTAATGGCATATTAAATTTTTATAGAATCGTTCTCCCATAATTAACTTGACGTTATTTCTCTTTTAAAGCTGCCCAGAAGTAAATCTACCTCTAGGAAATAAGCTGGGACATATTTTAGAGTGGCCATTTCTTTAAAGGGGTAAAGAAATACTCCAAATCTGTTCCATCTTTAAATATGTTTAGTTTGTCTAAAAATATGCTTCCTTTTTTTAAAAAAAGTAAAGGTACGGAATTGGATCTATCTTAGATTTTAAAAGCACCTTTACACTTTGATAAAACCCCTGGTCACAGCTAAAAAAAGTCAATAACATGCACTTAAATAGAACACAATTACTTCTGCATGTGTAAGACATATGTAATACACACTGAGAGGCAAATATATGGAAAAGACTTAGAAGTATCTCGATTCCTATTTACATGATAAGCCGTTGTTACTCATTCAAGAACCAAGGGCTGCATGTACAAAACACACAGTCAAGAAAGCAATCAAATACTGATGTCAGATTCTTACTGCAGAAAATTGCATTTATGTAGGGGCCTACAATTTATCATAATTTTGAAAAAACAAAATAAGGATCTAAGCATTCTGACCTAAACATAACCCCAAGGAAGATACCTTGATTACCCAAACTCCATAACCAATTTGTTAAACAGTAAATAAGACAGGCAAGCATATTAAAGACACCAGTGAAAACAGGCAGGAGTCTCAGTCAGACTTTAACCAACTACATGGACTGAGGTCAGAACTTTTTTCTACAGATCTTATTAAACGTGAAAAATTTTTTTTAAAAAAAGGGAAAACAACAACAACCCTACATCTTTTAAAAACAGTAACTACAGGTCCAAACTCCCTCATTCTTAATTTCAAAATATGGAATTAAGATTTTGGTGACAGTTGCAAAAACTTGGTAAACACACTCAAAACCAACATAAACTATACACTTTAAATAGACCAATTTTATGACATGCGAAATGTAGCTCAATAAAACTGTCAAAAAATACAAAAAAAAGCCCAACGTGAACTGACATGAGGCTATTTACAGTCTTTATGCCATTTATTGTAAATATTCATATATTTCCCTTCAGAAATACTAAAAGTTTCTTACTTTGAAATGCTGCCATGTTGGGGGTGTTATCTAATACAGAGTTTATGCACCATTACTTCCAAATAATTTTTTAAAAAAACAGAATTACATCTGGCCTCAAAGGTTATAGGTATTGCATCAGGGAACTTAGAGCCCTTTTTTATAGAAATAGAGGAAAGCTCAGATTCCAAAAACACTCTTTACGATCCTCGTCCAACAAGACCTGACATCCTGTGCAGGGTAGGACCCACTAAGACACATAGGCACTTGTTGGCATCACAACATTGCTAGTTATTCTAAGCTGTTTTATAATTTTAATGAAATTTACAGGAAAAAGTTTTTAACCTGAATTATAAAACCACCTCTGTATCACAGACTCATCTTTTCTTTTATAAAGCCACTAGGAATGCATCGCCTATACGCGTAAATAAGTTAATAAGGTTGATTAGCAGTGATGCGGCAATATGAAATTCGGAGCCAAACCAAATGTTTCACTGTGAACTGACTCCAGATAATTCTTTTTTGCATGCTTTTGAGAAACACCATGCATTTCAGAGGAGGGAGAGGAGCTATAAGGAGCTTCAGAAGCAAATTTAACCCAGTCCAACCTCAAAGGAGGTACGTACAAGGCCTCTCTTTTAAATCTGTTCAGTGTAGGACAAAGCCATGGCGGACATGCTATGCCCTTGCAAGCCAATGGGATGTTGATGATCAAGCTCAGAATACTCAATGACTATTTCTCTTCTGGGACAGGAAGATGCAAAAGAAAAAGAGTATCCAGCCCTTGTTCTAAAGGAGGCTTCTAAACCAACTACACACACACACACACACACACACACACACACACACACACACACACACACACAATCAGTATTACTCATATAATACCTTAAATAATCAGGCCACATTTTACTTGAAGGAACTCAAAGGAAAGATAATGTGCTGCACTGGAAATGATCACTGGATTTACAGTTAGCACTGTCTTTGAAGTCCAGCTTCACTGCATGCTAATCAATTCGGGGGAATTCACTCAATCTCTTGTAAAATGGGTACAAATAATGACCCCACAGGGTCACCGTGACAGTTAAATTAGAAAACAAATGTAAATTCCAAGAGAACAGAAATTTTGTCTGTTTTCTTAACTGCTTTATCCTCGACATCTAGAAAGGTGCCTCATACCTAGAAGACACTCAGTACCTATTTTTCAAAAAATGAAAACATAAGAAAGCATCTAGCAAACTTCTAGTCACATGACAGGTATTGAGGGAGAAAACAAAATGGAAGTTGACTCTGAACCCAAGTTAAATGCACCCACATGAAATGTTTCTAAAAACAGTTAAGAACAGAACAAAATCTTGGATGAGCAGAGCTACTGAGATGTCACTGCTTTTCTGTCACTCAAGACTCTTCCCTCACCAGACTAAATAAATTTGTCAGACACGTGTGCACTTTATATGAAATTCTATTAGCATTAAGGCAGAGTCATATAATTTGTACACGTCTTATACTTCCTAGGGACTGGGATAATATATTATCCATCTTTGTATTTCTAGCACACATAAAATCAGCTATTGCATGTGGAAGTGCAGGTTATTTGTATTTAAAGCTATTCCAGGTAAACAGCCTTGGTCCTAAGACCAAGTAATATGAAAGCGGTTGATTCTTTCATCATCCTATTTGCATCTTCCATTTTAACCAAACTTGTACAAAAACAGTAAAATGGAAAGACCATGAGCTTTGGTGTCAAAACTTTGGAAGGAGATCCCTTCTCCCCTAGGCACTCTCTGAATCCTTGGGCAAATTATTTCACTCCTATAAACCTTAGTTTCCTTATCTGTAAATGAGGTTAATAATACCTACTCTCATAGAATCGAACAAAGAAATGCACAGAAGACACTTTGCTAGCACACCACGGTAAGCCTTGATCAATGGTGGTTGTTATCGTAATTACCACCAGCTCTGTGTATATGCAAATGAAGGCTAATGAATTCAAATTGGGTATTTCTCTTCCTCTTTAAAGAATATGGAAGTCAGCAGAGCCATGGAGAAGATTATACTGCAGAATGCAAAAGAACCAAAGACTACAAATTACCCTGTCCAAGAACCAGAAACTTTCGGCTGTTGCTTTGACAGCTTAAATTCAGCCCTTTTCTCACTCAGCCTGCCCATTTTTCAATTGGCACCTCTGTATTTTCTCCTTTCTGGCAATTTTACCTTCATTTTTGGAACCATCCTCACTTTTGACATTAGGGTTGTCACTCATTCGAATATTCACCCAACAGTGAGAAACTAAAGTCATATCATATGGTCAGAAGAAACTTTAAGCATCTTTAAGACACAAGTTGTGTCCACCACACTCCTGGAATTGCAAGCACCAGGGTGAACGATGATACACCAAGCTGATGAGGCTACTGCTAATGCCTAAAACTTTTCTTCTCCAAGTTTGAGCCATGGTACCTTGGAGAGTTGGAAGAGGGTGTCAAAAAGGAGGTGCCCCAGTACTTATTACTTCTCCACCTCTAGACCAACCTCAGACTCAGCATCCTCAAAGAGAAGATCCCTCTATTGAGGGGTAACCTATTCCAAACATAATATCCTGTTAGTAAAGGAAATTAACCAAATCAGGAAGAAAAACACTCTGATTTTAGTCACTTTGTGTTCAGCTTCTCGTAGCTACAAAAGTATGTGTTCCTATTGAAAGCAAGCTTAAATCAAGCTGGAGCCCTAAAATAGCAAAAGGAAAATATCTGAGCCCTTAAGTGAAGCTAGTTCAGGGGGGTAGGGGAGGAAGGGGCAGGGATAGGAAAAAGATGGGCCTGGCGGGGAGGAAAACAATACCAAAACACAAACCAACTCAATTTCAAAAGGTGCCCTGGAATTATTAACACAGCAAAAGAGAAAGAACCTAAGGTGAAATAAGAAGCGCAGAGTCTTAATTAATGACATACTTGAGGGATGGTACATAGCAGTCCATTACAAGTCTCTAGTCTAAAGTGGCAAATAGAAAAGTATTTTCATAGTAACAAGTTTTTTATAAATTAAAGACAGGGAAGCAATGTGCACAGTGGTAAACGCACTGGACCTGGAGGACGAGGTACCATGCCAACTCTATGCTTGACTTATCCTGTGACTAATTTCTGTGGGCCCCAAATTCTGTGAAAAGAGATGGGGTAGCATATGGATACGTAATTTCTAATATCCTTCTCCAGTCACAAAATCTTGTGTCTTTATGAATATCTTATAATGTTTAATAATATTGTATGGGGTATCAGATTCTCGATGTGCACCAGTGGGTCCCAAACCAAGCTATTCATCAAAATCACAGTGAAATCAGCTCTTTTGCCCTTTTCCTGTTTGCCCATTTCTGTTCCCCTCTTAACAGTAAAAGAATCTAATTATAGGAATGAGATCAGTAAGCAATTGAAACTAACCCCTGACTTATGCTCTCCTGAATGCACACCATGCCCTGTCTAACCTGTTGATTTTTTTCCTAGTTAAAAAGAAGAATGAAGAATTAATATGTTAAAAAATGACTAGCTCTCTACCCGCAATAGCTCCCTTAGCAATCCTGCAGATAGATCACACGTGCAAGGTAACATCTGAAGAGACAGCCACCCAGTCTGCACACGATGAAGAATGATGCAGAACCCAACCTCCTGCCTTGACGATTCACTGAGATTCTCCCCCACTCACCCATTTTTTCCCTTTAAAAACTGCCATTGGGCTTCCCCAGTGGTGCAGTGGTTAAGAATCCACCTGCCAATGCAGGGGACATGGGTTCGAACCCTGGTCCGGGAAGATCCCACATGCCGCGGAGCAACTAAGCCCGTGCACCACAACTACTGAGCCTGCACTCTAGAGCCCGTGAGCCACAACTACTGAGCCCACGTGCCACAACTACTGAAGTCCATGCACATAGAGCCTGTGCTCCACAACAAGAGAAGCCACAGCATTGAGCAGCCCACGCACCATAACAAAGAGTAGCCCCCGCTCGCCACAACTAGAGAAAAGCCTGTGCGCAGCAACGGAGACCCAATGCAGCCAAAAATAAATTAATTAAAAAAAATTTTTTAAATTAAAAATATAAATAAATAAAAACTGCCATGGCTGAGCAGGATCTTCAGAGTTGCTCTCTGGACACGAGTCGACCTTCTCCCCAGATTGCCAGTTTTTCTGATTAGAGCACCTTTGCTTTCTACTGACACTTGCCTCTTGAATTACTGGCTTATGAGCGGCAAGTAAACAAACCTGGGTTTGGTAACAACAGCAGGAACTTTTAAAAAGGAGTTTCTTGGGAATCCCCTGGTGGTCCAGTAGTTAGGACTCGATGCTTTCACCACTGTGGGCCTGGGTTCAATCCCTGGTCAGGGAACTAAGATCCTGAAGGTTGTGCACCGCAAACCGTGAGGTGCGGCCATAAATAAATAATAAATAGTAGTTTCTTTCCTGCTACCTCTCCACCAGCTCCCCCTCAACACCTCAAAAACAAACTAAAGGGCTTCCCTGGTGGCGCAGTGGTTGAGAGTCCACCTGCCGATGCAGGAGACGCGGGTTCGTGCCCCGGTCCGGGAAGATCCCACATGCCGCTGAGCAGCTGGGCCCATGAGCCATAGCTGCTGAGCCTGCGCATCCGGAGCCTGTGCTCCGCAACGGGAGAAGCCACAACAGTGAGAGGCCCACGTACCACAAAAAAAAAAAAAAAAAAAAATAGCTACCACTTATTTGAGGACTTCTACTTGACAGATATATTAGATAAACACATTTAATTTATTTAATCCTGAATTTGGAGATAGGCGAGTGAATCTCCATTTTATTCATGAGAACTCTGCACCTGCTCAATTTTACACAAGTAATAACTGATGGTACCGAGATTAAAATCTAGATGTATCTCACCCCGACTCCATCCTTCTTAATCATTAACAGCATTAGTAATTAACAATATTCAATAATACTTATTAAGAATTAATATGGGGCTTCCCTGGTGGCGCAGTGGTTGAGAGTCCACCTGCCGATGCAGGGGACACGGGTTCGTGCCCCGGTCCGAGAAGATCCCACATGCCGTGGAGCGGCTGGGCCCGTGAGCCATGGCCGCTGAGCCTGCGTGTCCGGAGCCTGTGCTCCGCAACGGGAGAGGCCACAGCAGTGAGAGGCCCGCGTACCGCAAGAAAAGAAAAAAAACAAAAAAAACTAAAAATAAGCAGAGCAAAATATTATTATTCAGTAGCTTCCAGTTTGGGGCTATAATCTCTGGTTTAAAACAGTTTCCCCAGGAGAGGCTGATGACCATCCCAGTTTGGAAACCCATAACGAATCCTAATCTTTAGTCACCACCCCCCACCCAGCCCTGTTATTACCTGCCAATTAAACCAGATTTTTAAATACTGAATTTTCTGAAATCAAAAACTAATTTTACCTATAGACTTTTCTCAGCAAGCCCAAGTTACCAGATTTAAGTTTCTGTAAAAATAATTTGGTCTGAATGTTATTAAGACGTCTGAAATATTTCGTAAAATTTTTGGCAGCCAGAAAATAGGAATGCTTTAAAAATAAAACTTTTTGCTTACTCTGCTCTCCCTAGGAGGTAGGGAAATAAACTAAACTGTGGAACAGCAACAATAACAGCAGCAAAAAGCAGCCTCAACGTTTCCCTGAAAAGGTTTCTTATAAAAGATTCTGGAATCAGCTGCCACAATATTGGCTGCCAGGCTGGGGAAGAATAGGAGGAGGAAAGAGATGCACATTCACCCTTAGGTGATAACTGCTTCCTCTATCTCCAAAGAATGAGACTTGAACGCTGCAAGCTATTGCAGCTACTGAACTAATCTTCCTTACTATAAACCTTACCAAAAGGAAATATACAGGAAACAGGGAGGTCGGGGGGAGCAGACCAGAAAAGGCCCGGCTCCCCTCCACTTTCATATATATAAGCAACAGCACCATCCTGAGCCTGAAGGGGGAAAATCAGGCTATAAAAGTATGAGATGATGGCAAGATATTATCAACGGAGAAAAATTAAGGAATGAGTATGTGTACTTATTTTCAATCAAACAAAAGATAAATGATCAAATCGTGTTGTTCAGAAAAATGATCCTTAAAAAAGGTCTCCTTCTCAATATTCTTTAAATTGTCAGCATTGGTGAAGAGGATAGCAAACAAGCTGACTGACATTTCACCCTGCATCCCACTAGAAAAGCCAGAGCTATGCTAATTGAGAGCTCTGTAAAACAACAGACAAAAAGTTCACTATTATTGGAATGCTGTGGAAATGCAGTAAAATGCTGATGATCATGATAGTACTATAGAGAGGAACTTGGCTGAAGAGTGTACACCTACTATATTCATGTCTGGCAATAACTTGGCAAGGCAAATATTATATTCCTAGTTCACAGACCCTGTAACTGATGTTCAATACATTTAGTACTTTATCTAAAATCATATCATTTAAATCTAAACCTGCATGTTCCAGTCCTACAGCCTTTCCAAAATAGCCTTACTTGCACCTATACATGAGAAGACTAGCCAATCACCAAGTCGTTCTTCAAAGTGAACATCAGTTGCTTTTATAGTATTAGATATATTTAACTTTTTATCACACTACGTCATGAGATTTTTTTTTTTTTTTTTTTTTTTTTTGGTACGCGGGCCTCTCACTGTTGTGGCCTCTCCCGTTGTGGAGCATAGGCTCCGGAAGCGCAGGCTCAGAGGCCATGGCTCACGGGTCCAGCCGCTCCGCGGCATATGGGATCTTCCCGGACGGGGGCACGAACCCATGTCCCCTGCATCGGCAGGCGGACTCTCAACCACTGCACCACAAGGGAAGCCCTTTCATGAGATTTTAAGAAAGAAACTTCACTCGATGGAACACGTAAACTGGCAAATTTTTGCCTGAATCTTCAAATTAGAAAAAAATAATCCTATGTAATTTGGAGCTTTCCATTTCATAAAAATTATGGAAATACACTCAAATCATTCATGTATAACTTTGGTATAATCTGAGTACATTACATAAACATGTATTCTGATAGAAAACACAAAACACACACACACACACCCTTTTATAGGGGGAAGGGACTCAGTGTCTTACATATTAAAAACTAAGACAATGCCCTCAAAAGGTTGGGTTGGTACTGCTAACAGGTATAACGAATCAAAATTCATAAAATTAAAATATTAAGGTTTTTTCTTTTTTGCTGTTTTTAAATACATAAAATTTAATTATTTTTAAGCAGTCACAAATGATGTTGCATATAATCAAAGACTATTAAATGTACTTGGTATGTAGTTATCTTCAGCAATACATTAACGGAAATTCTAGATATATCTTCCATTTCTTCATATACTAAAAGCTAAGAGTCATTTATTTGTTTTTACATGTCCTTCATTTTTCTCATATTGTCCCTGCTGTTTTCTTTGAATCTTATATTAATTATAAGCAAAACGACAACCACATACCCAAAGTCAGGTATTGCAGATTCCCCTATTATACCAGAGAGAAGCATTATGATCTTTGCATTTTATTTGATTTCCTGAAGTGAAATGAACAAACATGTGGAGAAAGAAAGAAAGTGTCCTCTGGAACATGAACACTGACTTCACTAATCAAGGCCATAATTACCGAGAAAACATGTATTAAATTCTGAATTCATGCTATTTCACTTGATGCAAGAGTTGTAATCAGACCAACAGAGCATACAGGAGCCATCTGGGTGCTGCAGAGCTGTAAAGACAAACCCTGAGAGCAAGGGCACATCGACCTTCCTAGCACCAAATCACTGCAGACTTTTGTATCAGAAAGTGCTGTTCTTCCCTTTTGATTTCTTATTTTCCTTTTTGAAGAAAGGAATACTGTGATCAATAGGTATGAAACTGGATATAAAAAATAAAACATCACACTATGCAACCTTTACCACAGTATCACATATCACAGATATTCTAATGATCAAAGAATTTGATTTAATATTCAGTTTTATCCAACCCACCTCCCACCCTGCTCACACCTTTTAAGGAATCTCTAATGTACTCCGGAAATCAGGCTTTCTATAGCTTAAGTTTCATTTGAGAAATCAAAACTAAATTAGCATTTCCATTGTTCCAGGCATTTACGACGGGAATCTGACTTCTAGGCAATGACAATGGATTTCAAATTTGTGCAAACCACATCATTTTCTGTGAAATTGACAGAACCCAGCTGAATATGAGTAACCTGATAGTCATGAGATCCCCTCAGTCAATTGGATTCCTCTGAGGCAGCAGGTTATCGAAAATTGAGCCAAGTGATGTAATATGCATCCCAGACAGTGTTATGAGAACAGCAGAGATGATTTCAATGAGACTCATTATTTATTCATCACAAGGTCCAATTTGCGTGTCATTTTCACTGACAGTGTACTCAGTTAACTGGTTGAAATTTAGTGCTGATAGGGTGTTTTATTCCGTCCTGTAAAAATTTTTTTTTCTGTCTTCCTTTGTGAAAGAGTACAAAACAAAGAGGGATTTGTATTTGTGGCCATTCACAGTAATATCTGAACACGTCTCAGGAATACTGGAAGAACGGACATAGGAAAGAGCCCTTAAGGACTCCCTGTTTTTCTCATTAGGAGTATATAATAATATGCCAAATATTACAGAGAAAAAAGTACGACAATATTAGCCTTCAGAAAATAACTGCTTTTCTTCTAAATGCTAAAGAACGAAATAAACACTGATAGGAGACACACTCACTGAATGAGATGCAACTTCTACTCCTGAGTCTGGTCGTTAATCTCATCACCCAAGGGACCTTCTCTCCCCAAGGTTTAGGGGAAGAACAGAAAAGAAAGTTCTCCAAGAGGCAAGAAGAGCTGGCCTATACATTCTTGGGCTTCTCCCATGGACCGGTCCAAGGGGCTAGCACATTTGAAAGCCAGGCATCACTTCCCATCATTGTCGGGGTCACAACCCATCTTAAAGGGCCCCGACGTCGTTAGACACAGTAGCTGTCTCAATCTACCTTTCCTGATTCATTTTCCTCTCCAGGTCCTGGTGCTCTGGGTATCTAACAAAAGGACTGCTCAGTGCTCCTCAGTAACTTCCTCTGAGCGTCCCTCTGTGTAATGCTCAGGCTCCGCTCTTCACTCTTCCTCGTCTGTCCAATTATAAATGCCCATATCCCAAGAATCCTTCGGGGTCCTCCTCCCACACCTTTGCTGCTGAAGGCACTTCAGCTGAAAGTCACCTCCCCTTCCTCTAAGCCGCCCTAATGCTCCCAGGGCCTCCCCTCCAGCCCTCACCACTCTTCAGCTTGAATTTCAGTTCTATACTGGCAGGCACTATTCTCCACTTCCTACTACTCTCAAACGTCCTTCAGGGCAGAATTTTTTCGATTCATCTTTGATTCCCCACATCACCTAACACCATGCCTTGCACAAAGACGAATCTTTAAAAAAACAATCATAATTTGTGAATAGAACACTGTCCCAGGTATTAACACTCTAATGCAAGCATTACAGAAACCTGCAAGGGTAATCAGCTTCCCAAATTTAAATAATTGGAACCTAAACCACAAATAGAATACAGAATCATCTTAAGTCAGCTGAGCGAGGAAGCCAACCTGCAGGAATAAAATACCCTATTAACCTTTGGCTTTTTGAATTGGAAAATATTTCTGAACCTCGACTTTATTTGTGGTGTTATCTGGTTAGCGGTCTTCGCAGCAGTTCAAAGTTTTAAAGAACTACAGGTCATGAATATTAAATGCTACAACAAGTTTACTTGAAGGAAATCCAGATTCATTTGCAGCTGCATGACAAACAGTCCTCCAGTTTCAATAATGCGAGGAAATACTGTGATCAGAATCGGAGTATCTTGCTATATCTGGATTCTCACAAAGTCAAGTGTAAGGCAAATGGGGGAAAAGACAATCCTCAGAAAGCAGGAACACTACTTGGAGTGGCACAGATGGTGATTAAAGACAATCAGAAAGGGCAAATATATCCTATTTCATTCAAGGCAATGGATATGAGGGTCACATCTTACGTAAAACCACAACCTGGTCTAGAAAGAAAAGGGACAGGGACATAAATGATAACAGATTCCACCAATGTCATCCGAGCAGCTAATCAAATTAAAAAAACACATGTGGATTCAATGTGCAAATACCTGCAGGCTATGCGCTGGCTCTTCTGTACATGGGGAGTCACACAAAATAGTCTGATATATAGAAGCACTACGTTTAATGTCTTCAGTGTTCCGACAGCGACAAACCCAAACCTTCAACAGAACATAAGCCCTAACCCTCGGAAACCATTCTCAAGATAAACCCTGTAAATGGTTTGGAAATATGGGACTGTTTGTTAGTGTGGGTCTGATCACTGCACCCGGCTGTAGAGCCCAGCTTACATAATACCCAAGATAAAGGTAAACTTGTTCAACAAAGGCAACCTCCATCAAACACATCCTGCTTCGCATTAAAATAAAGTTATTTCTAGACAGAGATGACTTGTTTTTTGAAAGTGGCAATGCCTCCCGTTTCCCTCTCTAATAATATAGTCTCTTTATCTTGTTTACATGAAATACAGCAGCAAGATTTTATTTGAAGGAGGCTGTCCGGATAATGCACATCTTGGAAGCAACTACAGCAAAATTAATGCAGCCATCTTTAGAGACAGTCTTTAAAAAGATCAAACTCAAAGGGCTTCATTTTTCCAAATTATTTTGGGCTATAGTTAGAATTGTTACACCCGCTTTCAGACTTCCTTCCTTTTTAAATTTTTTTCCCCACCTGTAACTGAGTAAGTGATTATGAGGCTAATAAAGGGGGGGAGAAAAAGATGTTTCCACATTAAAACAGTTAACAGATGTTAAATAAGCACAGAAAATGGCCACTAGGCAAGAAATGACTGATGTTGGGTAAGTAAGAAAAATGTTGCCTTTACTGATTTTATTACCCATGTACCTCCTGGGGTCATGGGAGACTTGTAAAATATTTTGTGGGCAGATAAAAGTCTAGCATTTATTTGCAAGGCTAGTGTGTATTTCAAGGGTTCCCCACTCCCCTTACTTAGTTTTATGCTGTCAAAAAGTAAGTGAAGGGGCTTCCCTGGTGGCGCAGTGGTTGAGAGTCCGCCTGCCGATGCAGGGGACACGGGTTCGTGCCCCGGTCTGGGAGGATCCCACATGCCGCGCGGAGCGGCTGGGCCCGTGAGCCATGGCCGCTGAGCCTGTGCATCCGGAGCCTGTGCTCCGCAGTGGGAGAGGCCACAACAGTGAAAGGCCCGCGTACCGCAAAAAAAAAAAAAAAAAGTAAGTGAAAATCATCTAAGAAAGGCTAAAATAATCATTTGGTGAGAGGTCAAGAAAACTCATTTTTCAACATTTTTCTGACATGCATTTCTTCCAATCCTACCTTCCAGAACTCACTAACCAGTAATGAAATCCTCACTGTAGAAAGGGGAGAGTATAGGATTTCACTTCACCATTGCAGGCACATCCTTTTCAAAAGTCAATCTTAAACAAGGACGAATTCAATAATTTACTAGGTTCCTACTATGTGCCAAATGGTGCACTAGATGCCAAGAATAATGTAGGAAACATATTAAATAGATGCTGAAGTGAAGATCTAGAACATTTAACAGTTTTCAAAAAAATACTTAGGAACTCTAATTTTGTTCATACACATTCCTGAAGATTTTATATTGTTTTCTTAGAAATCTTCCTAACTATTGAAAACTATCTTATTTCATATTATATTCAACCACATTATTTCATAAGTCATATTACTCTCTTGATAGGCATTTACTAAATAAGTTAAATGTGTTAATATTTTTGACATATTCAGAACAGTGCCTGGCAGATATAAACACTATACATGGTTACCAAATACTAAATAAAATATCTATGATTTTCTGGGTACCTACTGTTTTTCAAACACTTCATCGAAGAAAAAACTTTCGTATTTCTTTTGCAGAACTACAAAAAATGTACATGTCATATGGACACGGGTATCCCTTGCATGAACCTTATAAGTCAAAACACGGCAGCCAAGACTTCTGGCCAGATTCAGTCATCCCAAGGATATCGTCTGGTCCAAACAGGGCATATTTGTTCTTAAATTAGTAAGCAATAATAAATAACAGGAGATGTCATAGAAAATACAGATGTCTGTCTTAGAAAAATATTAACCTCTAAGAAACTGAAACCTGTATTTTCTTATCGCAATAATGGGATGGAGAGAAGTACGAGTGCGAGAGCATAACCTCTAGTTCACCACAGGCCCTTCTGCCTGGTCCTGGTGTGCATTTGACTTTGGGGCCTGGATCTGATAAGGCCTCTAACTTCTGACGTTTCCGATGAAATGTGAAGGGAGAAGCTGAGTGTGACTGCTATGAGAAAAACATTACGGACAAAACTATAAAAATGGAGAGCCTTGCTCCTCTGGTTTTAATAACTTCCAGCTTGTAGGACCACCATCTTTAGAGTTTTGAGTATCTGGCCGGTTCTCTAGTTTGCCTAATAGAGGTAAACATTTGTGCACTGGATTTTTCTGTTTATATATAAGTTATGTTTTAATAAGGCAGGGAAGTTTATTTCATGTGGCCAACTATGATAACTCCGATGCAGAGTTAATTAGTAAGACATTTAAGACGATTATTCGTTTAAGGTTGAAACGTCTTTTAATCCACTTCCTTCAGAGTCTCTTCTAACTCACCCCAGGCAGAGAGATCTATTTATTTTACAGACAGAACATGGAATTTTTCTATAACTTCCATATGTAATCTATGCCAGTGTTTATAAGCCCCATAGTCATGAAATTCTAAATGAAAGTTTTTGCTTAAATATTCATGCTTCAGCTTTAGTTGACTCCTAATTCATGTGCTTTCAAACCACTGCGTGTTTAAAGACTAGTAGAAATGTATCCTTTGGCCTTCTCTTTCTTGAGATAAAGAATCACATTTCCACTGATATTTCTTCTTTCCCTTCAACTAATGTGCCTTAAGTGACTTCCAAATATGGGGCACCCAGTTCACAACGAACACTCTACAGTTTCACATAATCTTCCTAACATCTCTAGGAAAGAACATTAATTATCTCGATTTCTACATGAAGAAACAGGTCATTGAACTAGTGCAAAGTGACTCAGCCAGTGCACGTTAAGATACAATGCCTATTATTTTCTTTTCTACTGTGGAGTCATCTGACTACTTTCTTTATTCATCTTCACACCTTCACAGTGTAAGATCACTAGACAGTTACAAATATGTCTTCTAGTCCTAGTGATTCCACCATTTTCTGGGTGACTTTCACATCTCTGGTTCTCTACACCTCAGCTGGAAACAAGGGGACTGGCATAGATGGTCTCAAGGTTCCTTATGGATCTGTAAAGTCTGTTATCCCAATGTCCTCATTAAGCTCACTGCTAAATTGAGATAGCAGCTATCAGATGAAGGGTTTTGCTGCCCTGACCACTTCCCTCGCCCGCAAGCAGTGGCTGCCAGGCAGCCTGGGCAAGTTTCCATCTGAAAACTTCTCAAGACACTGAACATTCAAAGCCATTAAGTCCTTTCCCATAGTGCGGGGGACTTCACACTCTCTACTCTTACGAATTCCTTCACAGTGATGGGGTTCGGGGCAGGCTGCCACAGAATGTGCCACTTTGGCATGTGGATTATACGGAGCGAAAGACAATTAAGGCCCAACAGACTCAAGAAGAAGTTTTTACTTCCCTCTTAAATGCCTGAAAGGATTTAGTTAGCCTGTGCCAGGAAGAGAGTTATTACCAAAGATAACTTTTTTACATAAGGAAGACTCTTTGGCCTGGCGTGGCAAACATTTGCTCGTCCTGTCTTCCTGTGAATCGTCTTCCTTCCTCTGAAGTTCCAGACCCCTCCCCCCTTTTCCTTAGCTCAGGATGGCATAGAAACCTCAACTGCCTAACTGTTGAGGAGCTTCTCCTGTCTCTGAGGGGGTCCTGTAGGTACAAAACTAAATCTGTTTTTCTCCTGTTAATCTGTCTTACGGCCATTTGATTATTAGGCCAGCCAAAGAACTTCGATGGAGAGAACAGTTCTTCTCCCCTGCACTAGTGGCACGGCTCGTTTTCTGAAGCAGCAGTTGCATGAGTAAGGCTGCCAAGTAAAATACGAGATGCCCAGTTATATTTTAATTTCAGATGAACAAAGGATAGTCTTCTCTTATAAGTATGTCCCAAATACTGCATGGGACATATTTATAGTAAGGAGATCAATCAGCAACTTAATCCTTGAAAACAGGCTTATAGACCTGAAAATTTCTCAGAAGAGAACTTCAAAGGTCCTAAAAGCAAGTCCTGAATTGACATACCAAGGTAATTTCCTAATTCATGAGATGGTAACATGAAAATTCTGTAGGAGAAACCACAGTGTTTCACAGGCTATCAACACAACGTCTTAAAACACCCAGTCTGCATCCCCAAATAGTTCTCACCCTGCATAGGACAAGGACCATGACTTACACTTACTCTATTTGTATTTCCAGTAAAACAAGAAAACTGTCTATTGTTGATGGCATGGTTTTCAAAGGAAAGAAAAAGATTATTTTCCCTAAATTTCCTTGAGAGACTAATTAAAATTGATTTGAAATTAAAAGCTTGACTTTCAAACCATATGTTGTTTGCAAAGCATCAAACTCTAACCAGAGTTCCCTTTTAAAGTTTCAGCATTTAACCGAAATCACAAAAGAACTTCATTAAGCACTTGATACTGGAGTTCCCTGCAGAGCAGAGGCACAGCAGTAATTACTCTGCCTCCTATGTAAAAGAAAAAAAAAGTCATTTAAAAATAAATGTTTCCGAGGACTTCCCTGGTGGTGCAGTGGTTAAGAATCCACCTGCCGATGCAGGAGACACGGGTTTGAGCCCTGGTCTGGGAAGATCCCACATGCCGAGGAGCAACTAAGCCCGTGTGCCACAGCTACTAAGTCTGCGCTCTAGAGCCAGCGAGACACAACTACTCAGCCCGCGTGCCACAACTACTGAAGCCCGCGCGCCTAGAGCCCATACGCCCCAACAGAGAGAAGCCACCACAATGAGAAGCCCATGTACCACAACGAAGAGTAGCCGCCGCTCGCCGCAACTAGAGAAAGCCTGCGCACAGCAACGAAGACCCAACGCAGCCAAAAATTAAAAATATATTTTAAAAATAAAATAAATAAATGTTTCCATTTCCCTCAATTTTGTTCTTTATTTCAATTTCTTCCCAACTGAATTTTAAGTAAAATTAAGAACTGAGAGAAAAAAGTGGTAAAAACTAGAAAACTTGACAGCTTTCTCAGGGTCAGTATCCTAAACCGTAATTCCTTGCTTAAGAGTGTCCAAAAGGATGGAGGAGCTGGCTGTGGTCCATGATTTAGAAAATGGCTGAGGTCTGCAAACACTGGCAAAATTCCGCCTTTATACTTAAGTTAAAGCAAGGGTGAGTTTATTGCCAGAGAGGGAGGATGGGGAGATGGGAAGGAGGCAGTTTCTCAAGAGGTGCTGGTCCACCCAAACACACCAGCAGAAAACTGCTCAGTTCTCTTTAAGTACGTGGGATCCGAAAGTGCTTCCGTGACCTTCAGACGACATTGCATTTTGCAACCACTAAGGGAATACAGAAGAACACATATTAAGCCCTGAAGCAAAGGTCTTAATTGGACTCAGGGCAAAACTCACAATAACCACTTTCTGTTTTGACTCTTTGGTTCTTATACACTACATCAGGGAAAGGTGAATATGACTCATGATTTAAGAATGTGAGTTCCCAGTGCACTGCAGAGAGGGTTGTTTTCCAAAGTCAGCTCAGGAAAAGTAATATTAACAAATAGCAGAGGATTTCCTCTTGACAGAGTCGAGCATCTAGCTCTATGATCAGCTGTGTTATTTTTTTCAAACACATTTTAGAGGCAATTTACTGGATTACAGGGAATTTGGGCTGAAATCTAGGAGTAAAACTAAATAAATAATAAAGATGCATATTCTCTACAAGGCAGAATTGTCCTTCTAGCCCCTTGGAAATCATGAAAATAAGAAACCTGAGAAATAAAATCATCCGTGACTGACACCCAGTTAGTAGGGAAAGGTCAGAGAGGACACTTCCACCTCCCGAAGATCAAAAAGTAACTTACTTTAAATTCTCTTTGAAGAGGAACACATTTGCTTTTTAAATGGGGAAAAGGGACCAAGCAAGGAGAGGACTCAGTAATCCAATGCTCAAGCACCAACAATCACTTACTTTGTAAATGGTGGGTAAGATCTGTTTCATTTTCAGCCTGTGAAAGACAAAGACGTCATAAATGGCTGAAACTGCCAGGACCGTCACTCCTTGTTCCTTCCACAGCATGCTGCATCCGGCGCACAGTCCTGTCCCCAGGAACCAGCCCCAGGTCCTGGCCGAGGCGCCCCTTGTAGAACAGTGTTTCATGTAGCAGAGCAAGGAGAGGAGGAAGAAGAGACTGGCCCCCACATCGGCCCGGCCCACGATTCCTGCCACCGCCTCCGTGTGGATGGGGTGAGAGGCGAACATCAAGCCAGCCATGAAGGTCCAGTATCCATCCCCAAGCAGGATCTTGGAGAAGCTCGTGAAGAGACCCGTGACCGCCGCATGCAGGAGCACGTTGACAAGATGGTAGCTCCAGGGATTCAGCCCTCCGATGGCATGGTTCAGGCGGAAGGAAAGAGTGCAGAGTGGCCGGTAGGACTTGTGGCTGCCGCTGTGGGTTAGCAGCGTCCCCCAAAAATCATTGTAGAAAATGTGGGTCCATGGGGTTTCTGGGAGAAGGTCCTGATTAGTCTTGATAGCACGGCTAAAAAATAAAATGTCGAAACAGAAATCTAATGTAAAACACAGAAAGAAAGAAGGAAATACACTGCTAAACCATACTGCTAAAACACTGCCTTCCTTTGTAGCCTTGTCATCACGTGGCTTCGTCATCACGTGGCTTTATGCTGGGATTCCAGGTATACGTGATTAATGCAAACGAGCCTTGGAGCCGGCTTTACAAGTGGATTGAATTCAGATCCTCCCCTTAATGGCTTACTGGATCCGCAATTAAGGTTGTATTTCTCTCCCTCAAAAGCTTTCCTCCTTGTTTGAATGCAAATACCTTTGAAGAATAAATGCAGAGTTAAAGGCTTAACTCTTAAGGTTCAACAAAGCAGTTGCCAAACAATTGCCCGCGTGTTGGCTAGAAAGTCTCAGGTGATACTGGTGCAGGGGATACGCTTACAGCAAGGACTAGCCGCCCCGCCCCCAGCAGAAATAAATTTTAGGTAGAACATCTGTGCCCAGAGCAATGCTTCCCATACATGCAGATCACCTGGGGATCTCATTATCAGGCATGTAAAGGTTCTAATTCAGTAGGTCTGGGGAGGAGCCCAAGCTTCCACATTTCTAACCCTTGTAATTGTTCATTTATCTACTGTGTAAAAAAGCAAAGAACACTGCTTTGCAGATACATGAGTGTTCTGGAGACCTAGTGCAAAGAACACCTTGGCCCTGTGAGCTGCTGCTATTATTATTCTACAAAGACTGTATTCTAATCTACAAAAATTCAGTTCGACCCACGACCTCTGAAATTAGGTGCATCTGGGGGCTGGAATGAAAACAGACATCAACATACATTAATAGTAGTTGGTTATCTACTCTGCCAAACACTATGCTAGTCCTTCTGTATATATTATCTACTTATGAAAACGAGCTGACTTTTCTAGATGCTCAATAAAAGGCAGAAAGTCTGTCAAAATCAGGTTTTAAAAAGTACTCAATGTTATAGACAGTTCTCCAGTGTCTATGTTCTCCTTTTTCCCATACTTTAGTTTTTAGCTGGGTACATGTCTTCTGGACAAAAAATTATCATTTCCTATCTTCCCTTGCTGCTAAATATGGTCCTGTGACTAGTATTTGGCCACTGACTAATATTTGGTCAGTGGAATATAAGCAGAGTGCTATGCACTACTAGAAAAAAGTATCCTTAAAAGGAAAAAGCTTAGTATCCTTCCCTCTCCTACCCCTACCCCCTTCCTGCTGGAGCACAGATGTAATAGCTGGAGTTCCAGCAGCCATCATGACTCATAAGGTGTCCTTAGGAATAGAAGTCATGCCAACAGAGCAATAAGACTGAAGGAAACTGAGTCCCTGGCATGGTAGACCATACCAGCCCTTGGCAAACTACCTGAGTATGAGAAAGAAATTGCTATCTTGTTTAAGCTGCAATAGTTTGGGTGTTAGCACAGCTGAATCTACTCATCAGTGAAATCCTTTGTTAACAGAAGACCTACTATATCACAGTGGTTTGATTTTCCATTTTGATTTTGATTTTTACAAGGCTCCGTGTATTGACTGTGTATAAATGAATTTCCATATAAATTGGCTTTTAAAATATTAGAAACAGATGTTAGTCTGGATCCATTAAACTAAAACACCCTGTTATGACATTCATCAAGAGTCTACCCCAGAAGTAATTGCTTAAGACTTGATGGGTTATAATTAAAATTTTAAAGAAATATGAAAAACTGCCAAACTGCCAGTGTTGTTAGAGCTGATTTCAAGCCATTGAGAATGAAAAGCCAACTGGCCTCCACTGAACATTAACTTAGATATTGATGTGCATTTCTCTAATATCAATGCAGAAACGTTCATACTATCAAAGTCAGGGCAGCAGAAAGTTCAACAGCAAAGCACTGTGGGATAAGGCTTGGCTAATTTAGCGAGAAAAGCTGAAAAGCACATTTTGTTTAGGACAATACTTCACCCTTTCAGTGGCAGATCCTTACAGAATGGAGACGCATGTTCCCTAAACCAGGTTTTCTACATGCTATTAGTTCAGCTCCATAACTAACTCTGTAAAGACTTTTTGAGGGAAAGGAAAAAAAAAAAAGAAGCACACGTTTAAAAATCTGTTCAAAGCTGCCAGAATTTCTTATATCCGTAGCAATAAATCTAGTAATCTGCAGCAACAACAAGATATACTATGCGTTTAACTCTCGTGAAACAAGAATTTCAAAACAAAGAACAAAACTAACAAATCTCATAATTTCATTGTGAGAAAAACCTTTGATGCGGCACAGCCCTAAATTTACACTGTAGAAAAGAATTAAAGGCAAACAGTGTCAATAAAATAATAGAAGAGCAAAGGAACATCCCACCCATGTTCAAAATATACTGCACTAAGGGAGACTTCAGTCTGATAAAATTCTCTGATGGACATTATCTTATTATTAGCCAGGTTTTTATTTACTCAATAAATGTTACGGCAAAAGAACAAGAAATAAGACTAAATTGCACTGGGCTTTAGTACATAAGTCATGTCACACATGCAAGTCAGTGATAAGGGATGCATTACGCATCCTTCACATCATATTAAGAAAGATACACACCAAAAGGGATTTAATGGATTCTGGATAATCTGCCAGCAAAATGAGAAGTAAAGGTAGTCGCTCAACACTCAACATAATAGATACTCATCTATTTGCGTTTTCTTATGCAAGTCCAAAACTGAAAGAGGGAAACCTGCTACTTCTCAGTCAATGAAAAGGCTTAACTCAAAACAAAATGTCATGCTGATATAATTTCTAATGTTACCTCTGTGAGTGGGTATTGAAAATTCAGAAAGACACTAAGGAATTGGGAAATTTTCCACTCCAGGAAAGGTGAAGAACATTGAAGCAGCAGGTGTGGAAAAGAAACAATTGTAGGCAGAATTCTCCAGAGAACACAGGCCCAAGAGACTGTCTTTTGAAGCAAAAAGATCCAGTCTCTCAAGCTTTCAAGGAGGTCTTAATCTGTTTTCAGTTTTGTTCATTTGTGGCTTTTTGCTGCATTATGATTTTTCCTTTAAAAAATGTTGACAAAGGCCAACGCTATTGTAAAACGTAAAACGGATGAATGATATGACACTGCCATCCCAACTGTCCTTGTGTGGGTTTCTCTCAGTACTGTTTTTCCTGTCCGTTGACCTTTTCAGTCATGAGCACCCACAAAAATGATGGCCATCAGTCCTTCAGAGGAGGAATGATGCTTAGATTCTCCAAACATCAAATGGCACGCTCTTCCCAAGTACTTTCAAATTGTTCTACTAAAAAGTAAGTAAAGGCCAAACTCTATATTTAAAAAAATTTTTTTTTTCTTTTAGGTGATGGGTTGAAATTTGTTCCACAGGAGAAAGAAGAAAGAGCATGGCCTTTGTTAACCTGCCCTGCTTCAGTGCTACCCAAGCACGCCAATCTATGCCCAGAAAGGGCAGTGAAATGCAGTGGTTAAGAACACTGAGTCTGGAGCCAACTGGACCGGAGTTACTCCATCTCTCTGTACCTCAGTTTTTTCATCTGCAAAATAAGGACAATAACTGTACTTGCCTTATAGGACCATTTTGAGGAGGAAATGAGTTAGTAAGCAAAAAGCACATTGTTATATGTAATATATGTAACACATGATAGCTGCTGTCATTATTAGTATTATCACCATTAACACCAAACAACTAGTGCTAGCCATCAATGCAAAATCAGTACTCGTTCTTCATATATATATAGCCTTCAAAAATCTATGTACCATGGTCCTATTTCACTTAAAATTCCTTTAAGCTTTTATGACACTCTCAGCACAAAATAATAAACATTTATGAAGTCGTACCTGGGGTCTTTTAACACATTACTCTTCCCATTCCCCTCCTATCTTTTTTGACTTCTTTCCAACTCTCCTTGGCTAGCATCTCTTTCAGATTTTTCTCCCAAATGTGGATGTTTCTCTCGGTTCTGTCTCCTGACCTCCCCTCTCTCTACACTTTCCACCTCTGTGGTCATCATCTTTGACACCTGCAACTCAAGAGATGCTTTCTCCATCAACGCCTCCAGCCTGCGTGTTGCTCACAAGTCTACACTTGTACTGCCCCAGGTGACAGCCATACCTGAATGATGCAATCCCGGTTCCTCTACTAACACCAGTCTTACCTTTGGCCAGTTAACCTCTCTAAAGCACAGCTTCTTTACCTACAGTTGGTAGATAACAACGCTTCTCACAGACTGTTGTGTTGAAGATCAAATGAGGCAATGTTAACTTAAAATGTTTGAAAAATTACTTAGCCTGGTGTCATGGACTGGTTTTTCCAGACCCCTTCTTCTTAGTTAACAGTGTCCTGTTCTTCCTTCTGAGAACAGGCCACACCCACCCTCAGTCCATGTGCGTAGAGTGAAGCTGTCATCCCCACCTCCTGATGAAAGGTTATCGTTTGATTTGGCCAGTTAGCGTACTATATCCCCCCATCCTCATTTCTGGCCACAAGAACTGACTTGGCAGCCAGCCAGGTCAGTTGGAGTCAAAACAGCTCCAACAATCCACTGGGAAAGGACATCTTATTTTAAGAATGAGATGAAATCCTAGGGCTACTAAAGGATTCCCTGAAGACAGAGCCTAAGAATGAAGCCAACACAAAAAACCCAGATCAAGGAGACAGAGGCAATTCTTAGTGCAGCTGGATCCCGTCGTGCCTGAAGCTAACACCGCTAAATAAGCCAATAACTAAATAAGCCAATAAGCCAATACACTAGTTTGAACTGTTATTCTGAGATGTGCAACCGAAGACTGCTAAATAAAATAGCACTGTGTCAATATCAAGCAATATTGTTAGTTGCCCTTTCAGTATCTTCAGCTGAATAAGACTGAATCCAAATAATTTTCCTTACACACTACCTCCTTTTTCATACAAGCCCCTCATTAAGCACCATCATTCTTCCACCACTGACACCACGGTTGTGCATGAGGGGTCCTTCTCTCTTTGCTCCTACATCTACTTTTAAATTGGTTAAGGATATGTTGACGCCAGTCAGGATCTCAGAGAAAAATCCAACTCGCAAGTGTCCCTTAAATTCACCTCTAACTTCTCTTTTCTCCTTCCCCCGCCCCCATTCAGGCTTCCATCATTTCCTACCCCCATTGCTTAGCAGGCTTACTAAAAGCGCCTGTTTATTATTCTGTTTCTTTCATTAGGCTCAAAGTCCCCCCATGGAAAGAGTATATTTTCTTCAATGCCCAATACATATGAGGCACATAACAAATATTTGTAAAACTGAACTAGTCATCCCTGCCTGCTTTCATTCCCCTTTTGATCTATTATACATGCTGTGGATAGAGAAACTTCCTGAAATATAACTCCTGAAGTATAACCCTAACACCATCACTCTGCTTCACAAGAATCCCTCATCACATCCTATTTCTTACCAAAATAAACACCCTTCCCAGCCCAGCATTCACAGCCAACCCCATTATGACTTCTAGGCCAATCTCCCATTACTCCTCTATATGCATCCTAATGTCAACCGAACTTCCCAGCTTCTAGGCCTTCGCTCAGATCATTTTTTTCCTTCCTCTGCCTGGATTGCTGTTCTTTGACCAGTTTACATCTGTCCAGATACACTTCAACTGCCAATGCTCGTTTGTGATGCCCCAATCTCCCCTAAAATCTCTCCTAGTTATTGTTGCAAATCGGCTCGATTTTAACATTGCGCATTGACACATTCCCATTAATAACACTGTCTTCGGGCTTCCCTGGTGGCGCAGTGGTTGAGAGGCCGCCTGCCGGGGCAGGGGACATGGGTTCGTGCCCCGGTCCGGGAGGATCCCACGTGCCGCGGAGTGGCTGGGCCCGTGAGCCATGGCCGCTGAGCCTGTGCGTCCGGAGCCTGTGCTCCGCAACGGGAGAGGCCACAACAGTGAGAGGCCCGCGTAACGCAAAAAGAAAAAATACCATCGACTTCTTACTACTATCATCAGGGATCTTACATGGGATGAGATGTGGAAGACATTTCAGAAGGAGTAGGAGGAAATATATGCATTGAAATCAGGGCATTTTAACAGTCCCTCTTCTCTACCCTATTGAAAATCACAACTCAACAAAATGGATTGATTCTGTCTTAAGAAAATTATTCACTCACTCATTTATTCATTCATTCCGTGATGGGCTAGACACTATAAAGGGCACTGCAGATAGAATGGTGAGTAAAACAGATGCACTGACTTCGAGAAACAGCCTAGTAGAAGAGGCAAAGATGTGTAGAGGCAATTTCACTGCAGTATAATAAATACCTCTCTAACACGAAATCCTGATTGCCTTGGGAGAACAGAACAGACTTCCCACAGTCGGCGGGTCAAGAGCTTCCTGGAGGAAAGCATGTCTACATACACAGAAGGGGTTAAGCAAAAGAGTAACGGAGCTAGGATGTTGCCAGACTGATGGGCAATATTTTCAAGGACCATGAGGCAGGAGAGAAGAAGGTGGTGAGCTTGGGACCTGAAAATGCAATAGATTGGTTTGGCTGGAGTGAAGTTTGAGGGATGGAGTGGCAGGAATCACTGGCATTACTCTGTCTTGGACTATTGTCCTTCATGGGATGGAGAGCAATGTGGCTACACATCAAGCTCTGCAATGGTCTTCAGGTCCGATTCAGCTTGTTAGGACTTGCTTTATCTCCCCAATGCACTGTTAGCTCCTAAGACACAGAACAGTATCTTATTTATCTTTTGGAGCCTTGCACATAGTAGGCATTCAATATATATTTGATGAACTGAATTCTAACTAGAAATGACTGGTATTGATAAGCTGCACTCACCTTTTAGAAAAATTCTACATTGTTTTAAGTATATAGGGAATTATCACTTGCATCTAAAAGTAGTTCACTCACTCTGGGCACTAAACTCTGTTCACTCAATGATAATTAACTGAGAAAAACCATCAGGTTAATTGGCTTACCCAAATGTCTTTGGCACACATTTCCCACTTAACCTATAATCCCTCCATTAGAGTCTCTCTTTAGGGATAAGCCATTATATTTAGAAAGCTCCAGTAAATATGCAAATACTTAGCTACCAGGGTAGGGAAATGAGAGATATATTGTAACATCTTACAGCCTGTCTTAGTCTGGCAAGAAGCAATGCATTTCGGATTCACAGGGGAATGTCAGGTAGGGCAAATAAATTTCGGTGTTCGCTTTCTTGGTCCCTGCAGAAATGGAAGGCACTATACTTTAGGCATGAAATTATCATTACACATGTAACACATTCCTAAACTCATTTCCATCTTGATCTCCTCCTACTAAATTGTAAACCCTTCAACGGCAGAGATGATGACTTCCTAAGCAACTGGCACTTTTTTAAAAATGTGAATTGCCACTGTCTAGATGTTGAATGAAAAGAGGCCAAAGGAGTAACAAAGAGCCTGCTGTCAGACATCCAAGGAACAGGGCCCCCGATTAACTCCTCGCTTTGTGAGAAGGTAAGTCTTAGAATGCTCAGCCTTGTAACTAAAGGAATATTCTTAGTGGACTCCTCTTCCATCCCTTTAGGAGTTTTTCCTGTAAGCAATAAAGGAACTTTATGAGCTACATCTGACACAGCAACCTCTCCAGTTCCCCCCACCCCCAAACAAAGAAAACTAAGCTTTCTGATTAAATGTGGCCCCAGCTGCAGCTGAACGAAGCTGAACTAAGCTGCTGGAGATTCGGACTCACTCTCTAGAGCTTCCCAAGTCTAGAGTTTGCCCAGACACTCTTCTTGTCTTAGTGGGAGAAAATGAAAAGGATGAACCTTGGCTAAAAAAGTGTCTTTAGTTCCCCAAATAAATCAATGCTGCCATTTTCAGAGTTTCTACAGGAAATGGTCAAGAAAAAACTTTAAGTAACCCTGAGAACCAATTAATAATCCATTTAAAAGAAAGCTCATGATTTAAAATGAAAACTTCTGGGAATTCCCTGGCGATCCAGTGGTTAGGACTCCACAATTCCGCTGCAGGGGGCATGGGTTCGGTACCCAGTGGGGGAATTAAGATCCCGCATGCCACACGGTGTGGCCAAAAAAAATGAAAAAAATTAAAAATTATTTAAAAAAAATTATACAATTAAAACTTCTGTTACTAAAAATGTTTTTTAAGTATTAATATGAAAAGCATTTGACAAGATTAAAGCAAAAACTAACAGCATGAGATAATCACAAAAACCATACTCCAAGCATTTAATTTCACTGATTAAAATAATCCTCTACCTTAATATTAGCTTCTTAACAACTTGAAATATCTTTCACTGCCTTGCAATCTGCATGATGAAAAACAATATTAATGTTTTCCACACAAGTATTTGTTCACTATATCCACATCATGCCACCCTAACATCAAATATTATACTTAAATTCACCTCCTTCAAGCTGTACTAAATTGAATCAGTCTCAACTTAAAAGCTTAATGAAAATATCTTTATTCCTAGTTTTCCAGACTTGAAATTAGTAACCACTGGAAGAGGTACTATGAAGCTTTTTCACTCCCCAAAGTTTTTCACTCCATAAACTCCAAGTTTATGAACCACTTTAGTACACTGCTGTATATAATTTATGAATTTCAATCAGTTTCACAGGTTTTCATAAATTCATAGTTCTATAAAAAGGTGATTAAAAAATTTTGGTTTTCTTACATTTCATACTGTGTTTCCCTTACAATGGGGTCTTGAGCACTAGTGATATGTTTTAAAGTATGACTGGTTCCTTATAATTCTATTTTTAAAATATTACAAATATTTGCTTTTTTTAAGATGAGAAATGAATATGAGATTGTAGCTTTCAAATATGACTGGGCTCTATTGGACACCAGAGTCCAAGAACAAGAGCACAGGTATAACCATGAGATTCTAAGAACACCTATTTTGTGCATGGTCTTGTTCTATGTGTTTTTACAGAATAAAAGATGATGTGCTTTGTGCTTAAGAACACAAATGCCTTCTAAATAGGTAGGCATGGCAAGCTGAGAATACACTTTTTCAATTAAAATACTTGCCTATGTATGTAAATATGCTGTACAAATTTCAGAACAGATATCCTGAAGTACATGGAAGTTTTCCCAACTACTCAAGTATTACCTTAAAAAACAAAAAAAAAATCACATCCTTGAGGAGGTGTCATAGAATCTTCACTTAAGGTAAATAGGAAAAGTGCCTTCTGGCTATGATACTGCTTGGAAACCCACTAAGAGTTCTCACTGCCAGACCATGGAAGGTAGGGGGAAATTTTTTAAACCAAGAAACTAACAGGTTTTAAGAAAACAGGCTCCATTGGGAGATGGGAAGATATTCACCCACATCATCCAGATGTTTGGCTTATCTGTAAGCCTAACTCCTGTCTTCTCTGAGTTAAGTCTTAACCAAATCACCTTCCTTTATTCACGCCTCTCCTTCAGCCAAACAGACTAGCCAAGAGGTTTCTTTAGCCAAATATTTGCAATGATCCTTTTTCTTTTCTACTTAAAATTTTCCACATGTTGCCAATGTATCCCTCACAGGTATCCATGATACAATACAACCTTGCATTTGTATCATGCTTTTATATTTCACCAAATGTGCTCATGTTCACGACTGTCTTGAATCCTTGTCACCGCCCCGTGAGTAAGCAGATGTAGACGTGACAAGTTAGGAGTCCTGCATGAGACAACTGCATCGGTACAGATCAGAGCCGCCCACCCTGGAATCCAAACTTCAGTTCCTTGTCTACTGGCCTCCCTATGTTACAGGCTGAATTGTGTCCCCTTAAAAGTCCTATGTTGAATCTCTAAGTGCCTCAGAACGTGACTGTATTTGGAAATTGGAGCTTTCAAGAGGTAATGAAGTTAAAATGAGGCCTTTAGGCTGGGCCCTAATGCAATCTAACTGGTGTCCTCATAAGAAGAGGAAATTTGGACACACAAAGAGACACAAGAGGCACACGTGCAAGGGAAAAAAAACATGTGCGGACCAATGAGAAGGTGGCCATCTGCAAGCCAAGAAGAGGCCTCAGGGGAAACCAAACCTGCTTACACCTTGATCCGGGACTTTCACCCTCCAGAACTGTGAGAAAATAAATTTCTATTGTTTAAGCCACCTAGTCTGTGGTATTTTGTTATGGCTGTCCTAAGAAACAAATACACCCTACTATACCATAGCGACCATTGTACATAATTACATACACTCTCCTGTTTATCCTTCAGAGTTACAGAGAAACTAGATTTCACACAAAAGCTATATTTGTCCAATACTATGTCTGGTACTCTGATTTTTTTTTTTTTTTTGGCGGTACGCAGGCCTCTCACTGTTGTGGCCTCTCCCGTTGCAGAGCATAGGCTCCAGACACGCAGGCTCAGAGGCCATGGCTCACGGGCCCAGCCGCTCCGCGGCATGTGGGATCCTCCCGGACCGGGGCACGAACCCGTGTCCCCCGCATCGGCAGGCGGACCCTCAACCACTGCGCCACCAGGGAAGCCCTGGTACTCTGTTTTTGATGACAGAGGTTGAACTGCTTTGTGAGTATAAATAGGACCTTAAGAGGTATCTTATTCTTAGTTCTGCCAGGATTTGTCTACATGCTTTACCAGAGGGGAAAAAAAAATCCTGATCATGCCAATTGGGCATTAACTCTAACTAAACACACGTAATAAAACACAAGTGCTACTTCATATTTACACTGAGATCACAAAGCTTACAAAGCACACACACGTTATCTCATATTATCCTCACAATACTGCTATAAAATAGAAAACTACGCTGGATGGCTTAAGTTAGTTAAAGAAGAGCACATACTTAATAAGAGGCAGAGGGACTTCCCTGGTGGTGCAGTGGTTAAGAATCTACCTGACAATGCAGGGGACATGGGTTCGATCCCTGGTCCGGGAAGATCCCACATGCCACGGAGCAACTAAGCCCATGCACCACAACTACTCAGCCTGCACTCTAGAGCCCGTGAGCCACAACTACTGAGCCCACGTGCCACAACTACTGAAGCCCGCGTGCCTAGAGCCCGTGCTCTGCAACAAGAGAAGCCACCGCAATGAGAAGCCCGTGCACCACAACAAAGAGCAGCCCCTACTCGCCACAACTAAGGAAAGCCCACGCACAGCAACGAAGACCCAATGCAGCCAAAAATAAATAAATATAAATAAATTTATTAAAAAAAAATAAAGAGGCAGAGAAAGACCTTGAACATTGTTCTCCAAACTACTCCATTTAACCTTCAAAGCAGCCCTGTTCCTCCACACGGACAATAAATCTCCCACGAGAAGTGTTTGTAAGATGATTTGAAAGTAAAATCCTAGTCTATTATTGCATTTTGTCTGGAATCCATATATCTGCCCTCAAGACTCAATAAAGCTATAAAAAATGTTTTTGTGCCATATTCTTTTAATTTCTGCATTTCAAAAAGAAAGTCTTCTTTTAACACTAAGGAGTCTTGGAAAACGTGAGTCAAAGGAAGGTGTTACTTGTCTCCCAGTGACGGGTGAAAAAGGCAGCTTTATGAAAGCCAAAAATGAACCTATAATTTCATATTACAAAATATAATAGAAAACATATTCTGTCAGAAATTTTGCTGCCTGCATCCCTTTTCAGCCATAAAAGTTATACACACACATATACATCTGAGAAAGATCAGACTTTAAACATATTGCAGCAACACACACACACAACATGGGAAGTTTCACCAGGGTTGCCTGTGATGACAGGATACACAGACATCCCTACAATAAAATCAGCCTCACAGCTAAATCAGAGAGTCTTTTTGGACACAAGAATATACGAGCCCTGATGAAAAACAGATAGGCAAGGGGAAAAACACTCTAATTTAAAACTAACACAGATGAGCCTACACAAAGTACCCAAACATTTGGTCCACAAACCACCAGCAAGCCTCTAATTTGACATGGAAGGCAAGAGATATTTCATCCCAGAAGGAGGAGAGAAAGATATTAACCCCACCATTAAAATTTATTGGCATTCCTAAATACAGTACTTTCTAATATAGATGTCATTCATTGACCAAACTAATGATCAAGAAATAAATCAAACTTCAGGAAGCCCCGACACTTTCTGCTGTGGCCCTTTAAATAAATCATAACGGTAGGCATTCAAAATACTTACGCTGAATAATGAAACTGTTAGCTCTCTCAGAGCTTTTGTTATAAACAGACAAATTATGAAGCACCAACATGTCCCTTTAAGACTCTTAAGCATGGTATTATATTTTACCCTTTTGATGGTACCCGAATCCTCAAACTTGGAAGAATTGGATATGAGAAGGGTCTGTTTTAGTCCTCCGTATTTAAGACTGCTATATCCTCCACAAGATTAGACATCCCAAAACCTTCACTAAACATAGTTTCTGTCACCCTGTCCATGGCCAATAAAAGAAAATTCTTTTCAACTCATAAGTATCCATGCTAATTAAATTCACAAGTAATGAAGCGAACAAGAAGAACCTAAGTGTAAGAATGGGAGACTATTTAATCAGAGGAATCTAAGCATAACGGATCTAATTTTTCACTCCAGTCTGTAAAAAAATAATCTACATCTTTTATCTGAAGCAACTCCTAAAATCAATGTTCAGTATAAAACACACACACGCACACACCTTAGTCAGCCAAATCTCAATTCAAATTCTTCCTCTTGAATATACTAACTGTATGATTCAGTGTTCTCATCTATAAACTGCTGTTCCTGGTGAAGATAAAATAATAATTAAATAAGATAAGAAGGTTAACTCCTTACACATAGTAGTTGATTCGGAAATGATGGTTACCACAGTGAATCACCTCCCTTGCCTTCCTGGACCCCATAGCATACACTCCACAACACAGCACTCCATTTAGCATTCAGTATCGTTTATCTTTTCTCTTAGCATATTCTTCAGGTCCTTTGTTCCTCCTTCCCCACCACAGCCACCTGAAATTGTGCCTGTATTCATCATAAGTTAAGCCCATTAGCCAAACTAAGAGCGCAAGAATGATGGTCACAGCGGTCTAACTCGTCTGGAAGAATGGATGACAGTAAGGTTAAGTGAGGGGACCAAAAAGCGTAACAGAAAGAAAAAGAGTCACGGGACATATGTCATAGTGCACAGCCTAATGAGGATATTCTGGGAAGCAGCCTCATAGGAAGGACAACAGTTATATATCATCAAAGAAGCTAGGCTTGGGTATTTCTTTTGGACAGAAAGATCACCAATTCTAATAAAACTATAACGTGATCCGCAAATTTTCTTTTTTTTAGCTTCCCAAGGCCTATTTTTTCTTGCACAAAGTAGGAAAAGGATTACTCCAAGCATTTCTAATCACTCACACACACACACACACACACACACACACACACACACACATCGTTTTCAAAGATAGCAACTTCTAAAAAGCAGGACAATATATATTAAACCATTTATATCTTTGCTAACAAAAAGTAAAAGTCAACATAGTATTTGAAAAAGTCCCCCTTATATTCTTCATATAAGCCAATCTTAGGCAGGTGGGCAGTAAATTGGCTGTAATTTGTGATGGCCTGGAAGACAATCTAGAAAAGTTTAAGATCAGAAATATATTCACCTTGTGAAAAAAAAAGCAATGTCACACACTCTGTCATGGTCACTCCACTCAGAGCACATGGATTTTCACATTGAAAAACTAACATTAAAAGCTGCCTCGGGGAGGATAACAGAATAGGCAACCCCAAATGCTATATCAGTCCTCCCTTCTAATGGTTTCTTTTTTGAGGGCATCCTGGAGAGAAGTTCAATCTTTCTAATGGGAATATAACTGTACTACAACCCTCCAAGGGCATTTACCACTTTAAAAAGGAACTCCAAACTCTGCTGTCTTTAAAAGGCAATAGGTCATTGGGAAAAGTCATTTTTCAAAGCTCCAGTGAACTGGCACTCTGCTTTTAGCCAGTCACAGAGATAAGGCATGTAGTCTCAGCAACAGAATCACCTTACTTTAATTTTTAATACCTGTGCATGTCAGGGCTCTCAGGAGGAATCAGTGACTTACTCATGGCATCATCAATGTCTTAGACTATCTGTATGCATGCATTTTGACAAAGCAGAAAGGAAAATCATCCACCACCTATTAATTTTGGATGAACATTTGAAATAGGTTACAGGAGGACAACATAAAGGCATCTTCCTCTCCATCCTCCTCAAAAAAGGAAAAAAATAATAATCTCATCATTGTCACCTCTCAGAATTTAAGTGCAAATAAAGCTCCTAGAGGGGAAGGGATGTGTTTTTTATTTCCCATTCTGAAAGCACACACAGGTATCAATTCAAATGGCAGTGAATTCATCTGGAATGTAAAAGACCATGGGGTTCACACGTATAAAGATCAACAGTTGTTTTAGAAATTAACTACACCACATCTTAAACTTCTACATCAGTTTTAAACTGATCCAGGTGTTATCAGGGTAGAAACAGAGGCAGTGTTAGCGCATTAAACTGTGTATCCAGCTCCAACACCGCTTAATGGGCTACACATGCATGAAAATGATCATCATGGTAGGAAGTACACGCCACCAAAAGCCTAACTGTCAAACCAAACCAGAGTTTCATTATCTACATTATGCTCACACACAGCTACTCTGGGACTAACACTGTTTTTACATTGATTACAGTGCATTAGTAGTTTTGAGGGTGGAAATGATATTAGGAGAGTGATGCAATAACAGAGGAAACAAAGCCATGGTTGTCAAGTGTGTGGACATTGTGACATCCGTGCTGCCACCACAATAAAGTCAATACTGGTTGCACCAGCCTGTCTTAGCTTGTGACTCTCTCTAGATCCCCAAAGTGGCTGAAGGAGGTGAGACGAATGATGAGGAAGTTTACATAAGAACCAACATGACTTAACATATGTATAGAGCTTTCTAGTTTTCAATGTATTTTTATATGCATCACGTGATGTCACAACTGCTTTTCCCATCTTTTTAGTGAAGAAACTAAAGACTCTCATCCAAGATCACACAGTGAGGAAGGGGCAGAATTAGGGAAAAAAATCAGATCTTTGGACTAGTGTTCAAGTGTTACTTCTGCAACTCCAATGTCTCCAGTCATGAAGTTTCTGCACGGGGGAGGCCCTTGCCCCCATTTCACTTACAGTTAAACACACACACAAAACCAATCAAACTTGTTTTAAAAACTTGTGTTATACTTGAAGAATAATAATGTACAATAAAGCAGCAAACTGCATTTTAGTCAATTCCCTCTGGCCAACACCATTTATTTTGCAACTCACGGCACTGACAAAAAGGTCTAAATGATGCTGAATTAGTGTAACGTACTAGAAAGCTGTCTGGAACAGAAAGGATTTCACCATGGAGCGTCCTGTATATATTGACTTTTCTCTTGACCAAAAAGCCTTCCAGTCTTTAAATAACAACTTCGAAAACAGACTATTAAAATCATGCCAAACTATTCTTTATAGTTTTTCCACTTCTAGAGTTCAACTTTGATGAAAATTAATTGAATTTTTAAACTCTACTGAGAAGTCACTATTGTACATTTCTTGAATCAGGTCATTTAATTTTTAAACCCCTCCTATTTCCTGAGCTTCAGCCTTAGTACTTACTTTGCACCAAGCAGACCTCTGTAGATGGTTTACCCCAAGGCAAGCCAGCTTCCCAGTGTAACTCACATGAAGAATAAAAGCTTCTGTGACAAGCAGACAGCGTCCAAATCACATCTCAAGGGGGGACTTCAAGAATAGGTATTAGAATTTTTGTGAAAAGATCCTTCTGAAAACTGACTTCTATTTTTATTTTTAATCTAACAGGGTCTTATTTGTTGTCCCTTTTGACTAATGTATATATCGCACACATTAGAAACTAAGTAATCAGAGGAGGAAAAGGAAAAAGAAAAAAAGGAAAAGGTGGCAGAGTAGAAGAAAATTTTGAGTAGATTTGCGAGAGGGAACACCAGCCACACAAAATCTCAAGCATTCCCGTCTCAACAATGATGGAGGAAGGTAGTCAAGTCAAACGGTTTTGTTTCTTCTGTCCTCTGGCTTGTACTTATCAGTATAAGAACTGAAGCTAGATAACCTTAATTATAGGCAAAAAAGGTGATATCGGTGTCTGTATTATGTTCCTATTGTTATCGTAATGTAATGTGATTATGAGTTTCCTATTGTTACTACATACTTAGGGGCAAAAAAAAAATCACAAATTTATCATCTTCCAGTTCCAGAGGACTTAAGTCCAAAAGGGGTTGCCCTGGACTGAAACCAACGTCAGGACTGTGCTCCTTCTAGAGGCTCTAGAAGAGAATCCAGTTCCTTTTCCAGCTGACAGAAGCCATGCCTGGACTCACGGGCTCTTTCTCCATCCTCAAAGCCAGCAATTAATTCCATCACACAACCTCTGCTTCCATCCTCTCTTCTCTGACTCTGACTCTCCTGCCTCCCTCTTTCCAATACAAGAACCCTCATGACTGCACCAGGCCCACCCAGATAACACAGGATAATCTCCCATTTTAAAACCCTTACAGTCTCTTTTGCCATGTAAGGCAGCATATTTACAGGTTCTGAGGATGAGGAAGTGGCTATATTGGGGAGGCCTTTATTCTGCCTACCATGGTGTCCCACTTAGCTAGGCTTAACCCAGCATATTAACAAGGTGATGAAAATTATTTCCTGACTAAAGTGCACACGGTACTCCATCTCTATAGGCACACAGGAGCAAAAGTCAACAGTCTATATGTGCATACAAACTAACAAAACTTACCATCATTTCGTATTTTCTATACTAACCAAAGGAAAACATGATACAAATGGCTGGAGCAACACTCTGATAAGACAAAGTGGAAAATAGGGTGATAGGTTAGAACAAAGAAAATCCCAAAGCTTTTCCTGATTTGAAGGAGAGGAACAATTTTTATAGCAAAGCTCCACACAGCTTTCATCACTCAAAACTCCCTCTAAAATCCCTCCTGGACCTCAAATACAATCTGGAGAACTAGACTTTGTAATTAAGGTAAGTGGTCAGTTCATGGCTGTGGATTCCACATATGTTATGTTATACCCAGGGATGATATTCAAAATATTATCAACTACTAGAGAATGGGCAGTACTGCAACAGGGTTCTATAGGGTCTCTGCTATGTTCAGCATTAAACTTTAAGTAGTTGGTCCTTGGGGAGGTCCAGGTGATCTCGGGTGAGGGCACAAGATGGTCAAGGAAGAGAAGAGCCTCAGGGGGGCAGGAGGCAATAGCTATCTATCAACTGCAACTGTCAAACCAGTGAGAACTGGCTAAATATTAGCGTCTCAACAGAAGTGATTTAGTTGGCCAATGATTGCCACAATGAGTATGCATCCCATTCCTAATGAGGGAAGTAAAGTCAGATGGAAAAGAATGCCTAATTAAAAAAAAAAAGAATGTGTTGATACTATTTTAAGCAGGGGGATGATTAGATTAACAGAGTGCAGTATCCAAACAGATCCTGACAGAATGGATGACCAACTGAAATAAACAAAGTGAAGTTTAATAGGCATAAGGATTAGAGCCTAAGACCTAAAGTTGGGCTCAAAGCCAGGAGCTACAGGATGGGAAGACGTGAGTCAGCTACATATGCGTGGAAAAATAGTTGGAGATTTTAGAAAGAAGGAAAACTCAATGAGTCAGTGTAAGGTGGCCACCAAAGGAAAAAGAAATCAAATGCAAACTCAGATTTCAGTAAAAACAAATACAATACATAATCAAAAGCTACGGTACCTGCAAGAAGGATAAAATAAACTCAAAACATCTCAGTATTATTATATATTACAGGGAGATATTATCACTATTACTACTGACTGTTGCTATTACACATACTAACAATAAAAATAAGAACGATCAAGTAAAAATCACTAAACTGTATACTTTAATGGGTGAGTCATATGGTATGTGAACTATATCTCAATAAAATGCTTTTTAAAAGAAAAAATGAAAAAAAATTAGTGATGAGAGGTATTTACTAATTAGTTTTTGTGACAGACTTTATAACAGAAGAATTCAAATTCACCATCTACTTTATAGGATGTTGTAAGATTTAAATTAATATCCTCATCTTCAGAATGATTAAGTCAATTACCCAAGGTTACCTAACTTTAGGGAACCATGTGGGAAGAGACCTTAAAACCAGAAAACATTCAAAGACGCAAACAAAATGACATGTGGATCTTAGAACCATGTCACTTTGGGAACTTTAGAAAAGACTTATTTCTCCAAGTAAAAAGGCCTTTGGAAAAGGCTTATTTCTCCAACTTAGAAGAGAGAATAAATTTCTTCAAATTATCATCACACCAAAGAAGAATTTAGACTTGATTATACTTACCATGAAGACAGACAGAGATCATGGAATTACAAACAGCTTGATGTTGAGCTACATGGAAGAACTTGAAGGTTTAGATATATCTCTAGTGATAGAACACTCCACCTTAGGGGTTAGTGAGTTCTCCATCAACAGAAGTCCAAAAACAGAGGTGAGATGGTCATGATAGAATAATATTAGATGAGGGCTAATATTAGAATAGTAATATTGTTCTTAGCAATGATATCCATGGACTATCTGATATGCTAATCATATTTTTAATAAAAACCCTTAAAATAAACATTAAAATCAAATGTTTAGGTCAATACCTCCTAAAATCAGAAGCACACATACCCCACTTAAACACACTGCTGTAAGTTCTCAGTTACACAAGTGCATACATTTTTCTACTTAGAGATTTTTTCCCTCTATCTCTAAGCCTTGAAAATCCCCTTTAAGAGACCTGGTGGGTAATTATCATATTTTGGTATAGTTGTGGTATTGTTGCTGTGTTTGTTTGCTTTGTTTAAGAGCGGACAATGGAAAAACATTTCCCAGGCTTCCTACTTACTTGGCTGTATCTGCCTCACATTTTGGAAACCAATTATTCATATAATGGACAACAGCCTTACGTGTCAAGACAGAGCTCTGGTCACCATTAACTTTTCTTAAAGTTGAGCTCAAAAGTCTTGAATACATTATTGAATTTATCAATATTCCAATTAGCTAACAGATTAACAGCTGTATATTTAGCATATTTGTTTGGGATTTTCGCTTTCCTTACAGACTTATTTGGCAATATCCCATACATTTAGTGAGAGTGAAACAGCTCAATGAATAAAGAAGCATTTTGAGAAAAAGAAATGTGTCTAACTGCTTTCCTTCCACAACTACCTTGAGAGACTCTCAACAAAGAGCAGAGACTTCTCAGAGCCCAAACTACCTACATTTTAAAACACAGAAGCTTTTAGCAGACTTACGTTTAGTTGACACTGCTTTGTAGCCTCACTAGCAATTTTGAAACTATCTGCCATACACTGAAAAAAAGGCTCTTCACACATGATCAGGGTTTGAATGGGGATTCTCACCCAGCTTTAGCACCTACTTTAGTTGACAAATGTTTGTCCAGCTGGTTTTCCTGATTTATTATGCTGTGGTGGAACAAAACATTTTCCACCTTGCTACCTTAAAAGATAAACAACTTGGTCATTAAAAAACACTTTAGAAAATATGGCAGCATTATATGTTCTACTCCATGAAGTTTATTGACATTTTGGAAAAGAAGGCAAAAAGGGAAGAGGAAAACCTCCACTAAGAGAAAGCAGCCAGGTCTAACTACAATTAGACGGAATTTCGTGCTAGACTGAAGCCATCTTGGACAGTCTTTGGATGGCATTAAATCTCTTGGACAGCGCCTTCCTTGACCATGACCCAAACTTTATATTCAATTTCCACTGGGGGTGGAAACAGCAGGGAACTGGGACTGCAAATCTGGAACTAAAACATTTGCTTCCTAAGACAGACCTTTTACATCTCCTTCTGTCCTCCACCCCTCTTTCCTTCTTTTAAAGAAGTGGTTTCATTTCTTTGAATGACAAATTAAGTTAAAGCTATAATTCAGAGAATTTTAAAACTTTTTGCTAGGCTTCAAAAGCTGCTTTGAATTAGGAGCTGCCACTGGCATGCAATTTATTTGTAGTGAAGACTTGTGCCTTTCAGTAGATTTTCTTTTCTTTTTTTTTTTTTGTCTAAGCCTCATAAATTAATAAGAGTTTAATAAAACTTCACCACTGCTTTGCAAAAGAAATGCTGTTGGGATTACAGAAGATATACCCCAGGCAATAATGTAGGACAAATTATCACTCAGGACAAAACATAGAGGTACTTTAAGCCACTTACAAAGATAACATTTGCAATAAAAATAACTGTTGAAACAGTCCACAGTAGTATATTATTTATTCAGCCTGAAAATGTGTAGCACAAGTTCCACTTATAAAAGAATTGCACACATAATTAAAAACAGCAACTGTATCTCAAATAAAACGTACATCACGTCTGGCTAGGATGAAAAAGAAGGAATGATGGAGCAAGTCTGGCAAGAAATTTTGCCGTGTGACAACTCAGCTTGCAAAGTTACATTTTAGGATCTTTTTTCTTTGTAACGTCACACTTGAAATGAATCTGGCTAGATGGCGAGTACAAAAAATAATTAAGACCAAGCAAGTTTGATTCCATGAAGAGAAGTGGTTATTAAACTCGTTATCCAGCCTGAGGAGCTCACCCGTATCTTTAGGTCGCTTCAAAATGGTCATGGTTGGGTACTGCACACATAAAATATTCTATACAAGCCATTTCCTATCAATGATAAAGGTGACCCTGAGCTACGAGTCCAATTTTAGGCAAGTGATGACACAATAATTGTAGGAGCCAAGAGGACTTCTATACAGCTCAAAACTTTTCTTAACACACCTTTCAGCCTCACTGAAAGTTCTCAGTACGATCCTTTAGGAGATTCACGGTGCCAGTTACCTTGTTTGCGTGTCCACAGAGAGAGACAGAGAGACAGACAGAGAGGGAGGGAGGGAGAGGTAGAGACAGCACACTGGAGCAGAAATCGAGGGCTAGGACTTTCACTGTTAGTACTACCATAACCTGTTTGAACATCTACTCCCTCATCTAGGAAAAAAAAGTTTGAGACCAGTGATCTCTCAACTCCCTTTTGGCTCATTTAAACAAACAAAAAAACTATGAACATTTCTATACTAAGCATTTCAGAAAAAAAATACATCATCGATAAAGACTTTGGCCTGAAGATAAAGATAACGCACAAACCCACACCTCACAGAATTACTGTGACAATCCCATTGCCCTTTACTAAAGATAAATCCATTCAACCAATATTTATTAAGAACCTACAATCTACCAGGCCTTCTACTATGAGAGGACTTAGCCCAGGCTCTGGTCAACGAGACATCATAAATTATTCTGGGAAATATTTTCTCATTGATAAGAGAGAAAAGCACTCCTCATCCCTTCCCCCTCCCGGGTTCGTGACTTCTTATGAGAACGTGATGTGTGGAGCTGCAGCCACCTTAAAAACAGGAGAAGGGGCTTCCCTGGTGGTGCAGTGGTTGAGAGTCTGCCTGCCGATGCAGGGGACATGGGTTTGTGCCCCGGTCTGGGAAGATCCCACATGCCGTGGAGCAACTAAGCCCGTGCACCACAACTACTGAGCCTGCGTTCTAGAGCCCGCTCGCCACAACTACTGAGCCCGCTCGCCACAACTACTGAAGCCTGGACGCCTAGAGCCCATGCTCCGCAACAAGAGAAACCACTGCAACGAAGAGTAGCCCCCGCTCGCCACGACTAGAGAAAGCCCACGTGCAGCAACGAAGACCCAATGCAGCCAAAAATAAATAAATAAATTTATATATAAAAAAAAAAAACCAGGAGAGGAACTGCTGAGCTATGAGGATAGACGGACCATGAATCCTTGATATCATGGTTAAATCACCAAGCCAACCCTGAGACCACCTTCCTCCAGACTTCTTAATAAAGAAATAAACTTATTATAGTTTAATGCACTTTTAATCAGCTGTTATTGGTTACCAAAGTCAAAGCAACTGACAATAGCCTTATTTATCTATTCGATATTTCATATATATCTCTCACCATCTAGAACTAACAAATATTCAATTTTTGTATTATTTATTTCAATTAGGCTTTTCCTTTAGAACAAAAAGATATAATTACTGTTTACTGTTAACCTATCCCTAGCCTATTCCTTACCTTCCCTTTCAGAAGTTACCACCATCTTGAAGTCAGTATGATTCTTTACCCCATGTTTCCGTGTTTTTATATTTTTACCACTTAAATATTTTCCATGTAAAATAGATGGTATTGTTCTGTGTACACTTAAAACTTACTGAAATATATTATAAACTAAGCTTCATTCTACAACATACATTTTCAACCAACAGGTGTCTGAGATTTGCCCCATATCAATACAACTTCTTCATTGTAACTACGCAGAGCATTTCAATGAATGAAGATTCTACAACCCAAGAGTACTGGTAGACATTTAGATCATTTCCAATTTTTTTGCTTGACATGGTTTTTTAACACATAAAACTCAAAGCTATTGCTTAGCCTTCCAATTATGCACTAGATAGGGAAAAAAATAAACCTGAAAACACATAGTACATATCCTGGGAGACTATTAGGGCATGGTAAAATGGCATGTTAAGAAAAAAAGGCTACTGGACATACTGTTCTTTAGGAAAGCACCACTGTTATCTGATGTTCTACTAACATTATCTCTAAGCTATTTTATAAATTAGTGTCAGTATCACCAAAACACTGTTCTCAACACTGAAGGACAAGATATAATGTGCCTCAATGAGGCCCTAAACAGCTAGTTCACCTATGCTGCAGACATTTATATTGGCTAAGGGAAGTCTAGATCGATAAACACTTTAAGGCCACTGTGCTAGGCAGAGACACAAAGGTGCAATTATAAAACACAATAGAATTCAATTTGAGACCATACAGTTTAGCTTGTGAAAATGCTGTTTCAAACCTTCCAATCTTGCATTCAACATTTAGGAAACAGATTCCCCTTAGAGGGTAAAAAAAAAAAAAAAAAGCTGTCAGGTTGCTTTTGCAGCAGATCTGCAAACCTCATCTGTTAACTCCATGCTTTAAAATATTTTTAAGTGCATCCCATTGTTCTTGGGATAAAAAAGAAAACCTTTAACACTGTCTACATAGTTCAGGATTACACGGCCTCTGCTCACCTTTTCGGCTACATCTGAGGCCAGTTCTCCCTTAATATCAAACCTTCAGTCACGTCAGACTTTTATCGCTTCTCTTAGAGAGTTCATAATGCCCTAGGTATCTTTCTAAAGACCCTCTAAAGCTTTTCCTCCTAATCTTAACCCCATCCACCTTTACTTTGCAAACTCCCTCTCCTTCTTCAAAGTTCAGCTTCAAAGTTGATTTCAGAAACCTTCCTAACATTTCTGAGTAGATGAAGTCTCTTTGTTGTATGTTTATAACACCCATCACAATGATAATTATTTGCTTAATGATCCTCTCCTCCACTAGACCAAACGGGCTGGAAGGGCAGAGACTATGCTTCGTTTTTCCACCAGTATATTCCTATATCCTGGAAGAATGCTTGAAACATATTAGGTGCTCAGATAACTTCTCAAAACCAATAAAAATACTGCAAGGGAAATTGTCATAGGTTTTGACACAGCAGACACTCTGTAAATGCTGGCTGAGTAAACAAATCTCAAACAATACCAAGTGCCAAGTAAGACACAATTTTAAATTCAAATGCAGCGTTGGCACCTCGATAGAGTTCAAATTCTGCAGGACACATTCTGGTCTTTTCTTTCTCAGAAACATGAATATAACATTATGACAATCATCATCATTAAATAAAATGACTCTTACAAATACTCTCATTCACGACGTGAATGCTCTATAATTATTCTGTCCTGATATGCCTGATATGTACACAGTCTGTATTTCCACTGACAGTTAATCTTATTCTATTTGCAAATGACATAAACTGAATTTAAAAAAATTAGGTCAGAATAAAGGTTAAGGGTAACTATGTACATTATAAAAGATCAACCCTTTACTATTTCTAAATTACACTTTTTTTTTTCTTTTCTGTACGCGGGCCTCTCACTGTTGTGGCCTCTCCCGTTGCGGAGCACAGGCTCTGGACGCGCAGGCTCAGCAGCCACGGCTCACGGGCCCAGCCGCTCCGCGGCATGTGGGATCTTCCCGGACCGGGACACGAGGCCGTGTCCCCTGCATTGGCAGGCGGACTCTCAACCACTGCGCCACCAGGGAAACCCCTAAATTACACTTTTTAATTTGGCAATTCAGAACATTGGGATTTAAATTCTTTTCTCCTATCTCCTCTCCCTAAAGAACTAGAAAGCATAGATCACGTATCACCATCTATTATATACTTAATATTTATTTATTTAGAGGTATAATTGACATATAACATGATATTAATTTCAGGTGTACAACATAATGATTCGATATTTGTATATACTGCAAAATGATCACCACAATAAGTCTAGTTAACATCCAGAATTACTTATTTAACAAAGCCTTTACATCCCTTGGTATGTGCCAGGCACTGTTCCACCTTTACAAATAAGAACTCATGTAGGGCCTTCCCTGGTGGCGCAGTGGTTGAGAGTCCACCTGCCGATGCAGGGGACACGGGTTCGCGCCCCGGTCCGGGAGGATCCCACGTACCGCGGAGCGGCTGGGCCCGTGAGCCATGGCCGCTGAGCCTGTGCGTCCAGAGCCTGTGCTCCACAATGGGAGAGGCCGCAGCAGTGAGAGGCCCACGAACCGCAAAAAAAAAAAAAAAAAAAAAACTCATGTAATCTTAAGGTTTAAGAGGTTGAGTAAAAAATAATAATAATTATAGATAAATAGCACTAAGTTGTCTATGTATAACTTTTTAAAATATGGATCAATTAGGGGTGATATTTGCCAAAATTAGCTAATGGCATGCTTATTAGTACTGATTTCTATCACCAAGCTAGGATTGCTTTGATGCCTCTTTTCTTAAAGTGAATGATCTCTTCACTTGTAAAATACTTTTTAAAATAGTCACAAAAACCAAAAACTTGGATGGCATAATTCTCTTTTAAATGCCACTCATTAAACAAAATTCAAATAAACAAAATTTCAGCAGATAATCCCTGGTTTGCTACTCACGAGCTGTGTAGGAAAAGGCCTTTTCTTATCTTTATATAAATAAGGGATCAAGACAACTGATTCTTAGTCGCCTTCGAATTCTAGCACTCTATGTTTCTACAATATTATCATGAAAATAAGCCAGACACTAGGAAGTAGGTTTGGTTCTGACTGGATTTATGTGAGGATCCTGAAAGCCTATCCGAATCAGGTCTCTGATTTCTCAATCGTAAACAAAAGAACAAAAACTAAAGAAGGTTGATGAAACCGTAGCGCAGCCAGGAAATTAAGTGTTTCAGAAGTACTGCCTTACCTGGAGAATCCTGATGCCACCTAAAAAACATTATTGTCAAAATAACATAAACCCTTGGACTGCACATTAAACACTTTATTCATCAAAGTACTCACATGACTATAATTTGGTTCGAAAACAAGTTCTGATTACTTTTCCCATTTTTGTTTTCCTGAAGATTACTGAGAACACTACTGCTTTTCAATAAATGATAATACTTCTGCATGTATTTTAATCACTGTATTAGGCAGTACACAACTTCCCAAATGACTGCCCCTGAAAATAGCAACTTTCTGAATTTCAGTCTCTTGATTGTTTTATCTTAACATCTCATTTTTTTTTCAAGTTGAAACACCTATCATGATGTGCACTAGCTAATTTAGCATTGTTTGGGAGCTACATGCATGGTCCAAGCGTTCTATAGGTGCTGATAGTGTACCCCAATTAAATTGCAAACGTTTTGAGGACAGAAAAAACCCTTTATAATGTTTTTTGTCTCTAAACAACCTAGTAAAGTCTATCATTCATAATATTGATAAATGCTTAAATATTTGCCTATTTTACAAAGAATATTTTTCCCTAGAGTATATCAAGGCCCTTCAAAAATTGAAAGCATTTAAGATGTTCATCCTTGTGCTATATCAGGCAAAGGCATGGTTACTAGTTGACCTTGCCCCCATAAGAAACTTCCTCACCTTCTCATAAAACTCTGTATCTCTGATCTATTCTCCTATAATACAATAGGATAAAATTTAACCTGGGTTATTCAAACTAAATCATACCTCCAAAATTCACAAAAGTTGCATACATATTTCCCTCTTATATTTAAAGGCCATATCATTCGATGCAAGGAACAACAAAAGTTTGAATGCCAGCAAGCACGAGACCTCTCTCAGCTTGGTTCCTTACTAACTGAGTGAACTTGGGCCATTTCCTTAACTCACTGAGAACCATTTCCTCAACTGCTTGACAAAGGGTAAGTGGTTAGTTAATATGACTTACCTTCTTCTTGCCCTCCTCCCTACAGAAGAGAGAAAAGAAGTAGGTATTACACCTTTACAGATTTTAACTCTATACAAAACAAACCAGCTTAACATTGCTCCTTAATTAAGACATCATGGTTAGCTAACTTCCAATGTCTTTGATACTTTACATCTTACTCCTAATATTCCTTTTGACCATTTATTTATTGATATATTACTAGACCTAACTATTTTATAATTTCACATAATAAAATTTCAGTGTTGGATTGAAGTCATAATGTCAGCAATTTTAAGAACTGCTTTATGCAAATCATTAAGCATCATTACACTCGAATCTTTGCATCAGTAAAGTAAGGGAATTGGGAATCCTTAAACTCTTCTTTAGCTCTAAAATGGATACATAAGATTTAAGATGAAATATGTTGATCTAATAAGTAAATTTTCAGAAAAAAGGAGGTCAAATTGCAGGCACTAATAGTTCACAAATACACACAGGGCTTTAGGCGTTACGCTTGAAAGCTTCTTACAGGTTTGGTCACGAAAAAGATATTCAAAACCCCAGTAAACAAGATTGCATGTTAGATGGCCATGTAAGAGAGAATTTCAAATAGCTCATCAGGAAGGCCACGTATATTCAACCAGAGGAAAAAAATCAGTCCATCCAGTAATTAAGAAATACTTTCTACTCCCACCAAAGACGTGCAATGATTTGAAGCAAATGTTGCTGTATAATTACATATGAACATAATTGAGGCTCTCCATTTCTGCAAGTCTTTCTATGTGAGTAAGTGATTTGAAATGGAATGCAAAATTTAAAATACCTTTTTTAAGCAGACCATAAAAATTATACTCTGGGCTCTAAAACTTAGCAGCAAACAAGAAAAATCTTTAGAGATGTGGAGTAAAAAGATAAAAAGGTAGCACAAAGTTAAAAAGCAGAAGATTACATATTTAGTAAAGCCATTATTGGGACAACATTAGCACGGTCTTCTAGGGGTCTAACTACGGAAGCAGAGAGCATGTCAGTATACTCCCTTCCTTCATAATTATCCTTTTAATCTATAATCTTCATAAGAAGGAAGGCTACACCAGGATGAGTATAAGATATACAGTACTGTAATGAAAGCTCAAACCACAATGAAACATGTACTCATTTACCAATTTCCTTCATGGGATGAAAAGACATTCAAATTATATTTCAGGGTAGATTAATGAATTTGCTTAAACATCTTTTTTTTAAATGAAGTTTGAAGATCAACTCGATATATGTAAATGTACCCAAAACCAGAATCATCTACCACTTCCTCTCAACTTACTACAACCAGCAATCTGAAATAAGTGTTTTGAACCTGTGGTGAAATTTTCAATTAGTTATTATTTATTTATGTGTACTCTCTCACTAAATATTGAAGAAACCTGGTTATCTCCAGCAACCTGATGGGGGGTTTTTTGTTTGGTTTGGTTTGGTTCGGTTTGGTTTTTTAATTACAGAGTGAACAAACTGGAAGACTTATTAAGGAAAGTTAAATATAAAAACTCAAAATAAACAAAATTTCTTATTATAGGAAAACTTCCATTTCTTCAGGTTAAGTCTTTCTCAGAGTATCTCGATGATTTGGATAACTATGTTTTCATAGCATTATGTAAATATACACATCTATTTGGTAGTGTTCTTTTGTTGTGGTGGTGGTTCTTTTTAAAATACATAATAGGGGGGCTTCCCTGGTGGCGCAGTGGTTGAGGGTCTGCCTGCCGATGCAGGGGACGCGGGTTCGTGCCCCGGTCCGGGAAGATCCCACATGCCGCGGAGCAGCTGGGCCCGTGAGCCATGGCCGCTGAGCCTGCGCGTCCGGAGCCTGTGCTCCACAACGGGAGAGGCCACCACACTGAGAGGCCCGCGTATAGCAAAAAAATAAAAAATAAAAATAAAATACATAATAGGGTTTTTTTCATCCTACCAGGTTGGAGAGATAGACTCTCAGAAGAGAAGGGGTTAGAAAAGGAAGCAATTATGTATAAAATGCGTGAAAAGCAGAAAAGGAAGCACCAGTGACAAGAGAAACTAACAGTGAAGCATTGAAACACTTAGTTGAATTGAGAAATTGATATTACTTTAAAAACAGCAGCATTGTTCCCCCATGTGTCTTGGTTCTTCACTGACTGCAGGTCTCTACTCCCATGGCTGACTGTATCTGGGAGTCCTTCCTGCCCTCCCCATTCAGGTTCAGCCGGAAAATAAGGAAAGAGGACAACCCACCTCACATTTCCAACTGTCTTTGTCCCATTATAAATATCTTCCGTTTCCAGTGCTATTAATAAGTCCAAAATTTTTTCAAATAAAACAACTTCAGAAAACAACTCTAACTCAACGTAAGAAATAAAGTTTTCGTAGTTTCCTATCTCTTCTGTCAAAGGTAGGGCTGAATCATAATGAAACACATACAGCGGCTTCTAAATCACCCATCTATTTTTAATAGATTACTTCCTGAAAACAATCTCATCAATAATAAGCTTCCCTCTGACTTAACTAGAAAACTTAAAATTCAAATGCAAATTTCAGCGATCACAAAACATAGGATCTACGCCATTCATTTCTAACAACCTAGTGAAAAGTGACTTCTCAGGCCATTTAATTTCACCAAATTTTTACAGGCATGAAATTCCTATGAACTTCTTTGCAATGCGTTCTGTATCTTTTCATTTTATCAAATACTGGCAGCATTCCTTTTCTGCAGACACTGCTAGGTGTGACAGTTGTTGATTTTCACCCAAATACCTAACTAGCATTTCACTGCTATTCATTCACACATTTTTATTGAGTGCTTGCTATGTGCTAGACACTTTTAACAGGTGAGTTATAGAACAATCTGGAACCAAATTATTATAATTAATAATGTACATTTTTAGTGTATCAAGGTCACACTCTGACCTAGTCTGGCCACCAAACTCACTAGCAAAAGGTCTTGGGCTCTGCTAATGTACTCAGCCAGCCTGTTGCATAACTGTTATGTATTCTCTCTTTAAAGGTCAAGTCTCTGCAACAGAAATTATAAGATGCAGACAGAATACCCGTTATTTAAGAAATGGAATGACAACCAGCACCTAGACCAGCACTTAATATTTACACGTTACTCTTCCTCACTCTATTTTTTGTGGGGACGACAGGGGGAAGAGAGAAACAGAGTGGAGGAATGAGGAAGTTAGAAGAAGGCAAGAAGATTGGAACACAGGCAAAGATAAGAAACATCTACCCATCTTCTTTGGTACAAGAAGATACCCAGGACTAGAACATCAGAGCAAAAGAAGAAATAGCTACCCATTCCCCTTCTCAGGGCCAGGGCTACGTGTGTCTTCTCTGCAGAAATAATGAAAGGGAGCCAACATTAGAACTATCAAAGGTCCAAATCCTCAAATAATTGTATATTCTCCCACTGCAGGTTTTTACCCATCCTTCTTCGAGCCAAGGAAAATATCTATGCTACTGATTATCCACTCACTCTTAAAAATACTAACTAAATACTTTTTTTTTTTAATGTTGGGGGTAGGAGTTTTTATTAATTAATTAATTTATTTTTGCTGTGCTGCATCTTCGTTTCTGTGCGAGGGCTTTCTCTAGTTGTGGCAAGCGGGGGCCACTCTTCATCGCGGTGCGCGGGCCTCTCACTATCGCGGCCTCTCTTGTTGCGGAGCACAGGCTCCAGACGCGCAGGCTCAGTAGTTGTGGCTCACGGACCCAGTTGCTCCGCGGCATGTGGGATCTTCCCAGACCAGGGCTCGAACCCGTGTCCCCTGCATTAGCAGGCAGACTCTCAACCACTGCGCCACCAGGGAAGCCCTAAATACTTTTATTTTTCATTCCACAGCAATTTGGTTTTAACAAATCAGGAAATGTGGAAAGCCTGGTATAGTACTCATACGAACAGCAAGAAGTAACAGCTGGCAGCATAATTATGAAGGAAAAAATATCAAGGAATTTTTATTAAATACCAAAATCAAACGAACAGTCTGGGGTCACTTTGTGTAGTGAAAAGTTTTCCTATACATACGAGTTTCTGAATGTGTCTACATATTAAAACAAAAAACAATATGCAATGATCACAATGATGGTATTGAGTCATGTGAAAGAATAAATCCAATATACTTCAATTATGACAGTAAGTGTGGAATATATTTTGTAAGGATTTCCCATCAATTTGCTAATGTTTCAGAATAAAAAAAGCTAACATTAATAAGAGAATTAATTTATGGAATATGTCATTTCCCAAAATCAACAACGTGGTAGATGAACAGGTTAATTTCAGTTCCATAAAAGGACACTGAAGTAAAAGTTAAAAATGCTCAGAATACTCTAGGCTTTCTTTTAACATCATTTCAAAGAGGGCTTTTAGGATTCCCCCTCCATCCTCCTTCTTTTTTGTCTTTTTCTAACATTTTCTCCCACACCTACCTCTAGACTTTGGCTCACTCTCAGGCTGTGTAAGGATTTTGAGGCTAATTTGTTTGGTCACGGCTAGACCACCACATGGAAAATGAAAACACCCCACTCTGTAACGTGCTCTGCTGTACAGAGGACAAAATAGCGACACCACAGTAGGAGAGCCACATGCATTTTAATAAAACTATTTCAGATGTCACCTATTTTTAGTAACACTGTCAAATTTTCCATTTGTTACTGGGAATTTGAAGATGTTCACTGGAAATCAAGTTTGTCACAGAATAATCCAGGAACATTTTCCTTGGTATTACAGGTTGATAAGGTTAGATTTGTATACACAGGGAATACATTGTCAGGAGGGCATTTGAGCTTTAGTTTAGTCTCATACATCCTTCATGATCTTTGTAGACCCTCCCCCCAAAAAAGGGAGAAATATAGGCTATATACTACTTTTTAGAGTAGTTTCAAGTTCACAGCAAAACTGAGCAGAAAGTACAGTGTTCCCGTATACCTACTGTCCCCCCACATCAACATCATGTACCAGAGTGGTACATTTGTTACAGTCAATGAACCTACACTGACACATCACTATCCCCTAAAGTCCATAGATTACATCAAGGTTCACTCTTGGTGCTGTACATTCTATGGGTTTTGACAAATGTAAAATGACATGTATCCACCATTACAGTATATAAAATAGTTTCACTGCCTTAAAAAGCCTTTGTGCTGTGCCTATTCACCTCTCCTTCCTCCCTAACCCCAGTCAACCTCTGATCTTTTTATGGCCTCCACAGTTTTGCTGTTTCCAGAATGTTAGATTCTTGGAATCACACAGCCTTTTCAGATTAAATTCTTTCACTTACGCATTCAAGGTTTTTCCATATCTTTTTATGGCCTGATAGCGCATTTCTTTTTAGCACTGAATAACATTCCATTGTATTAGAGCACTTCTGATGAAAATTTTATAGCACCTTGCAAGAGGTCCAAGGCAGAGGCCACATCTACTTTTGAAAACTTCCATGTTCCTATCACATAACAGGTGTCCAGTAAATGAATTGCTGAATGAATATATTATTGATTAGATGAGTGTGCAAATGAAGTTACTTACTCTTGCTAAGCTTCATTTTCATTTCCTGTAAAAAGAGGCTAATACCGTTTCTCATAACACTATATGAAAACTAGAAGAATACCTTTAAAAGAGTTATTAGCAATAGCAACTAGTATCATGAATTGACTTAACTAAAACAATATTTTCAATTTGGGGTCATGAATCTTTTAGTTCCAGGAAAATAAAATGGTGAAGGCAAGAGGAAATCAAGGCCAGAATTAGGGTGAGACACCTAAGGCACAACATTTAAGGAGGCTCTCACTCTCCTGTTTGCTGTGTCAAGATCCAAAACATTTTCAACAGACTAGTAAAAAGGACCAAAACAAGCAAAATGATATTTAATGTCCTCGAATATAAAAACCTAGAATCCAGACCCACAAATCAAATGCACCAGTAAAGGACAAGGGAGCTCTGGTTTAATAGCAGAAAACATGAGTGTTTTCATTATTCACAAGGTTATTAAGAATCTATATTATAATCTGTTTGCAAAAATAATCTGTTTACATACATAAGGTGAATTACTGAAAATAAATAGTAATATATAATATATAGTAATAACTATAATATAAAACATATGTAATATAAAAAATAATATTTCTTAGTAATAGGTCATCAGCAGTGTCTAGTTCTGAATACTACATTTCAAAACAAATGATGATAAATGGAGATTTTCATAATATCAAATCACTTTGTTGTGTACCAGGAGCTAACACAGTGTTGTAGATCAATTATACTTTAAAAGAAACCAAACTCATAGAAAAAGAGATTAGATTTGTAGTTACCAGAGGTGGGGGGTGATGGGGAAGAGGGAGAATTAGATGGAGGCAGTCAAAAGGTACAATCTTCTAGTTATAAGCTAAGTAAGTACGGGGGGTGTAATGTACAACATGATAAATATAATTAACACAGCTCTATGTCACATATGAAAGTAGTTAAGCAAATCCTAAGAGTTCTCATCACAAGGAAACAATTTTTTTCTGTTTCTTCAATTTTATATCTATATGAGGTGATGGATGCTCACAAACTTATTGTGGTAATCACTTCATGATGTATGAAAGTCAAATCATTATGCTGTACACCTTAAACTTAACCTGTGATGTATGTCAATCATATCTCAATAAAACTAGAAGAAAGAAAAAGAAATGACGAAACTTTACTGAGAGAACTGTTAAACAAAGATAAGAATTATTAAAGGGGGTTGCAATATCTACTTTTCTGAAGGGCGCTAAGCAGGGTAAATTTCATCTTCTATAGCCTCTACTGAATTCAATTAGGAAACTAGAGACAAAGGAGTGAAGAAAACTAGTTAAATTTTAGCTACTATCAAGAATAGTATATCAAAGCATGTTTATAAAGGAAAAATTCAAATACTAAAGAGAAGAAAGAAAAACTAAAAGTATCTTAAAAGCCAATAATGTTACTAAATGTTACTAAAAGGACAAAAAAAGAACTAAAAAAAGTTACCAAAAAAAAAAAGAGAAAAAAACAGAATTGAAAAAAGAACTGAGGTTACCCAGTGTTTTTTACATCCCTAGAAACAGTATAAGTTAAATATAAACAAATGAATAGGTAAGCACACATACACACTCATATACCCACTCCGAATGAGTTCATTTAATAAATACAAGGATAAAAAGGGAACCATGATAAACTGGAGATTATCTAAAAGAATAACAGAAGAATAAAGGATCTAGGAACCATGTTATCTAAATGGTTAGAAAATGAGAGATAAGTCTGATAAAAGAGCCACCATGTCATATGAGAAACTAATGTTGAAAGTAATGAAGAAAATTAACTTTGAATTGAAATAAAAATTTTTAATAATTAAGAGTTGTTCAAGAATGGAAAAAATTGTGTCCTAAAGTAGTAATCTTCCTTTCTTCCTTTCAAAGAAAGCATTCAAACAGGGGCTAGGTGACCATCTCTAAGTCACACTGAAGATGCTGTAACTCTAGCATTTTCCTCACATTTAGAATGAAATATAAGTAATCCTAAAAACTATGTAAAACACTCCTTAAACACTGTGGGATGCCCACTAGACTAGTTCTTATGAATTATTTAGAAAAAGTTAGATCTTAACTTTTTACGCTTACTGTGAATTTGGTCTGTAAGTTTATTTTTATACAGCACAATGAAAAATAATAAAAATGCATGACAGTGGTAAGAAAGCTTATCCACTGTAACGATTTCAGATTCGAGATGAAGTCTATGGCTGCACATTTAGCCAACCAATGGTCCACTTTTTATTTTCATATTAAATTAAATTAAATTAGCTTGCAGTTCATGTGGTTCAAAACAGATCTCTTTTCAGGATCTGTCATCATAAAATTCTAAGAGGCTGAACATGAGAGAGCAAATAAATGATGGTTGAAAACACTAGAACACTATTTAACATCATATTCATTAAGCAGATATTAGTGAGCACTGCCATATTAAGTATTACAGAGATTCAAAGAACCCTAAAAATGCTGACAATTAACCCGGGGGATGTCCTTCTCTCGATACACTTACACATGAAATACTTCACCTACATCTATGATCATTGTTACCAGTGATCTAGAGAACCCTGCAATTAACCTTTCTACTGGGTCATGGTCTACGGCATCTGGCCAAGCACATGGGAAGAGTTAGGCAAAATTTTGTTACATGTTTGAAAACAATGGAAGCGTTAAAAGTTAAGCCATCCATCATTTTTTTTAGACCTCCCATAAATAAGAAACAGTTTTAATTTTGCAAAGATTTACTACGGAAAACTTGTATTGAGAAGAAAAGACCACAACATGAACACGGACAAAAGAAATTACTCTTCTATAATATTCATCATCTGGAAGTATTTGGAGTTCTACTTTCCTTCACTGATTAACTTAAAATATAAAAAGGAGCCAGTTAGCAGGTCTATGAAAACTACTGGAATAAAGTAAAAACTTAAAACTTAGGTCTAGGAAGTCTAAAACTTAAGACTCTATAAGAAATGCTAAATTATTTTCAGAAGAAAATAGAAGAAAAGATGAGATACAAGTACTGAATGATGAGACACAAGGAAAAATTAGCAATTTTACTTGCATCTTAAAATCAAGCTCCAGTTCATTTCTTCCTTTAAAGTGTAAATGTAAGTAAAATATGCTGCTTGATACAATACAGAAAATGCTACCAAAGACAGAGAAGATAGAAATTAGAGTCCTAAAATTTTCTATTATCACAAAGGTCAACCTACACACCCATGAATGGCTGGCATGTGCCACCAAACTTGAACCTACCAGTGAAGAAACTGACACTTCAGTTCTCTATAATACGGACTCCGCTACTACCAAATGAGCCTGAATTGATTAGTTGACCCTAGTAATTGTTACTTTTTTAAATTCCAGAATCAGTTGCCTTTTGCCTCTCTGCATTTTCTCACTGGTAGGCTCAAGCCCGGTGGCACATGCCAGTGGTTCTTGGATGTACACGTTGATCTTTGTGATAATGAAAAATTTTAGACTCGAATTTCTATCTTCTCTACTGCAGAAAGGCAAAAGGCAACTAACTGATCAGGAGTTTAAAAAGTTAACAGTATCACAGTCATCTAATCAACTTGGTTCATTTGGAAATAAGGGAGTCCTTATTATGGAGTAACTGAAACGCCAATTTCTTCTTTTATTACCTCACTGTGTGCACACTCACTGAGGAATAAGACAAAGTTGAATGACTAAAGACACAAATGACCTAATGAATAAGTGTGAAGAATTTGATTCAAACAAGTCACTGGTAGTAAACACCCCCACACACACACCCCCACACACACACATGCAGTGATTCTTTTTTCCTTTGCCAAGGGCAATAGATTTTAACAGCACACATGGCCTTTTGTCATTCCATGTACAGAGACCCACATTCAAGAATTATTACATGACATAGGCCAAATCGTATTATACAGAATTATTGAACTACAGGCTCAATTCCCAAAAGAATATTACATAACAGTGAAATAAATACAAGACGGTTTTAGGGAAAGGAGAAAACTTCTTAGATACCAGGTAAAATGGACCAAATTGATTTTTATAGAAGAAAGAAAAATTCTTATTTCTTCTAACTTGTGCCCCTATGTTCATATACTGTTCTCTGTCCACTTCAGCAATTCAACCTAAACTATTTCTAGAGTATGGATTGGAATAAGCAGAAGAGAAGTTTTATTTGCCTAGACAAATCTTACCCAATCTTTCTTCCAAGAGAAGATTCCAATTAGAATCTTCTCTAATTTTTCCTATCTCTACTAAATATTTCCAGTACTTGGAAATTTACTAACTTGCAAGCCTGCCGTTTCCATTCTTAGAAACAACAAACAGTCAAAACAGTCCTCTCATCTGTAGAAATAAATTTCTAGGCCCAAGACGGAGCCACTCCTGCCCAGGGTGCCATGTCAGCAAACCCAAACTTAGATAGCTTTCGTATTCCTGTAAATGCTCTGCTTGACCAGAAATTCGGTATATCCAGTCAGCCAATCCCCAAATGCCAGGCCAATTCTGGGCCTTCTCACCCCAAACTAGCCTGACTATGTGACCTCAGCCAATCAGATATTTTCTATGTTTTCCTGCTTTTTGCTCTTCATCCCATATAAAAGCTACCAAATTTCTGCCCCATTTTACAGTTCTATGAAAGGAGACTTTCCACTTCATGAAGTGTTAAATAAAGTTTGTATCACCTAAATGGTCTTCTTTAATCATGTTAAAAATAACATGTCTTAACCTCAGCCTAATGTTATTTGAAGTAAAGCCAGCAGATTCTTAGTGGTCCTGAGGTAACAGAGCCACTCCACACACTTGCAGGAAGATGAAAGTCTATTGTCCTGGACATACACTCTAACTTACTACAAACTCATACTGGGTCTCAGAGGTCACAACATTTTAAAACCATCACCAGGGCACTATCTAATCAAGAGGTTTTTGGAGGTTTCCTGATGGACTCTTAAAAACACTGTGGCCCTCAAGGAGTCAATGAGTATTAAAGGAACCCCTGATTCTAGGGTGATGGGAATAGAGTATGTGGATTGCATATGTGCATCAAATAAATGCCTTTCAATTTTAAATAAATTCTTCACGAGTAAAGCTTAATTTCACTAAAAGAATTTGAGCTACTATGTTTGGTCATTCTGGAATGATTTAGGTTTTCTTGATGTCCTAACGTTTTAATGTCTTAAGGTTTATAAATACTTTCGCAACTAGAATGGAAAATTTCCATGTTCACTTCTAAAATGAAGAATTAGAGAAAGCATAACCAGCACATTCAACTCAACAAAATATTTTAAAGGGGCCAACTTCCTTTTAGACAAAATTTGTTCATTCATATATACAATATGCCTACTATTATCAAGTATTATGCTCAGTTATGGAAATAAAGATGAGCACCATCTGCTTACAGAGGGAAGAGAGATGAAGTTAATATAGGTCTATTAGAATCCTTAAGGAAGTAAAGGGAGGTAAAGACTTGCTCAAATTAAACCACTCTCACTCCAGCCTCAACCCAGGCACCTGAGAAGAATCATCCTGTATGATGGAAGCTAATGGAGCCCATCCTCTCTCCTGGGAATGGGCAGTATTATCCTTCAGACTGATTCAACGTGTCACTCTGAAGCATATGGGGCTCTTCAAATTTGCTGGGTCACACCTTCACTGTGCAATGAATTAAATGTTTTAGCCTCCAAACTTTCACTCCTGCTTCTTCCCGGACTAGACTAAGCAACAACGTATTTATCTTCAGCAGAACACTTGCCAACATCAATACAACTTGAAAGAGAGATTTCCCACAATGGGGATTGACTGTTATGATCCCCTTAAAATTCAAGGATAATAGAGAATTCAATTCCTGACCCTAAATGTCAGAGGAGCTACATTTTTCTCTCCAATGTTAAATGTAAGGTTGGATCAAGCCTCAAGGGAATTCTTAATTGTGTCTTTAAAAACTGGAAAAGTAAAAACATAGTATTTAAGAGTATGGTTTTAAATATTTTTCAATACAATAACCTTCTCACTAATCAGTATAAATTTGATTGGTTGCCAGAGGCACGTTAGGCCATGGGTTTCTAAGACTTTGAAAACCACACAAGAAATCCCAAAGAAATCATTTCCAAACAATATAAATCAAGCTACATTTTGCCATACAGATATCCTACAATGCTCTACATGTACAGCAACCTCAATGAAATCAGTAGATGCAGCCTACCTGATGGTAAAGCATACATAGGACTGTGGGCTACAAGATGCGAACCAGAAAGGAAACATTAGGCATATGGAATCAGAAGAGACGATAGAATTTACAGGTTACAAAAGTTAAGAGTTCAGAGAAATAACCATGACAAATTTCAGCCAAGTGATGAAAGGAATGATAATAAGACAAGGATCCGGTTGTTAAATTTAAACTAAAATCTGAAACGTTGGCAAAGATAATGGAATTAGCATCTGGTCCTCGTAATGAAGTGTTTGAGGTTGATCCACTCATGGAACGAAGCATAAAAATCAGGAAATGCATGAATGAACAGCTTTAATTGAAATTACATACAAAGTCCTTAAGAAAACGGCCACGCTGTTATCTGTCACATACTACTCTCAGAAAATCCCATTGGTCATCTCAAGTTTAGGAGCACCTGTCATGTCCCCTCCCTCCTTCATGCCCTCATACATTGTTTCACATCTACCCCTTTATGTCTAAAAGTGGTTTACATGTTTAAAAAAAAGAAACAAATAACAGGTCCCGAATGGAGTCACTTGTGCTGAGCCCCAGGTCAACAAACCAAGACAATATCTAATCTAATTATAGTTCCAGCCTATCCCAGAAATGTGACCTATAACCAGGTAATCTGAAATTAAGTGATTAGCACTAGTGAAGTAATCTGCATGACAGACCCCAACCCTTCCCCCAAAGGAAAGTGACCTTGTCTGAAACAATCCACTTTTTCTTAGAAATTTCCTTTTTCAGCCTCCTTCTGTCTTCTATCCCTAAAAGCCTTCCATTTTGTATAGTTCCTAGGACCACCCTTCTACTTTCTAGATGGGATGCTGACCGATTCATGAATCATTGAATAAAGCCAACTGGATCGTTAAATTTATTCAATTGAATTTTTTTCACTAACAACATCTCTACTTTTATCTTTTCTTCCATATCACTGACTCTCAAATTTCCTATTAGATCTTTCCATCTGGATTTCAAGCAGTACTTCAAACTCAACATTTTTAATACTCCTCATATTCCTCAACCACATATGACTAGTTCTGTGAGCAGCATCTTCATTTTCAGTTCTTGCTGACTCCAATTTGGTTTGGTTTCAAAATCAAACAATTCAAGCAATGCCCTGTCTTCTGTATCTGTTCTTTACTTTCTGTTCCTTTCAGTAATAACTGGTAATTCTGGCTCTCATTACCTCTTAGTCTGATTACTGAAATAGCCCTAATTTGCTTCCCATCTGATTGTTTTCTACGTGCTTCCTTTCTACTCCTCCCTGAATACTACATCAAGATTATATCGTCAAGGCATGAGATGACTATGCAACATACCTGTTCAAAAACCATCCATAATTTCCTTTTACTTGCCAACAAAACACACTTATTTTGGCTTGACATGAAGGGTCCTCAACAATCGATCTCTAGTCTTTTTTCTATCTTATTGTCCTCAACATGCCTATGCGTATGTCACATTATAGCCAAACTAGATAAACAGGATACCGCCTTCGATGCTTTGTACTCTCCCATCTTAGTAGCTCTACCTGGTGATAACTTTCTAAGCTAGAAACATCTCCCTCAAAGGCTAATTTCCTCAAAGAAGCCTTGGTCATTCATGCTGAAAAACAAAATCTTCCCCTTACTTAAACTGCTAAGACAGAAACAAGGAGTTACAGAAGAGTGGTTAAGACAATGGATTTGGCAGGCGAATCATCTGGATTCTAAAGCTAGCTCTGCCAACCACTAGCTGACCATCGGCAAGTTACTTTATCTCTATAAACCGCAGTATCTTCATCTGTAAAATGGGAATAATAATAAATACCTGTATTTTAAGGATTGTTGTGAGAGCTAAATGTACCAGCACCTGGGAAGTAGCCATAATTGCCAACCATCATCATCATCATCATCATCATCGTCACCATTCCCCATTCCCTCTGGTAGTGTAATCAGTGTACTGTGACACCAGCAAATACAGTTGGTACTACATCTGGATCATCATGATCTCCTAGCACCTACTAGAATACCTGGCACATAGGAGTTCAATAAATGATGGTTAAAAACACAACTGCACATAGATAAGATAATAGAAGGAAATATAGCTTGAAAGAGTAGGGCTGGTAGGAAAAAATTTTACCAAGCCCAGTAGTGTAAACTGGCTGCCAGAAAAACTTACGAAACTGCAAAAACATAGATGATCGATCAAGGGAAGTAGTAGTTTCATGGTATAGTGCTCAGTCTAGGGCCACATATTAATTAAATGTGGTACTGATTAAATGGAATATGTCAAGAGAAAGGTGACCAGAATGGTTAAGGATATAAAAATAAAGCCAAATAAGAAACTTCTGAACAAAGGAAATGGAATATTTAAATTGAAAGTGAAAAGCTCAAGTGCAGATAGGACCATTGCCTTGAAATATCTGAAAGACTGCCACTTGTAAAGGGAATAGCTGACCTCTGTGTGGCTTCACAGGGAAAAGCTTAATAAGGGAAAATGTAGTGGAAAGAATCTTTTGACTTAATAAAAATAGAACAACGATTAAAGATGCCCAGGAATATATCAGCCTACTATTACAAAGTAGTGAGTCCTCCATACACATAAGCATTCAAGCAGAAACTGGATAGCATCTGCCAGAAATGCTAGGAAATTTTAAAATATATATATTGCCCTAAGTACTATGTAGTTGAGTTCCTACACATTTTAAGGAAAAGATAATAGTAAATATTATTACATTGAGGCTAGAGAATAAATGAAGGTACTGGTCTGATATGTCTGTTAAATTTTGAGTTTCCACAGAATGATAAAATCGGGTATACAATACGATTGCAATCAAGTAAATTATATGTACCAGTTAAATTTAATAATAAAAAATGAAAACTGTTTTTCTAGGGATAGAGGCTATAAGCGATTTCACTGTTTCTTAAAATTTGTCCTTAATTATAAAAAAATCATGCCTTAAATCAGTCACATTTCTTGCATAAAAGAAACACCTAATTCTCAATATTTTTCTACAGGCTTACAAGATATTTATAAAAGAAATAAGGAAGAATAAAAGAAAGCAAAAAAAGGGAGGGAGGGAAACAGACCAAGCCAGTCAAAGATTTATAATCTAATGTGTTCATTGATTTCAATGAGCCCAGAGATGACTTTTTATCACATATAAAGGACAGCCTCAAAAATTTTATCATAACTGTCTTTGACAAAGCTATTCCACATGATACAGAAAAATATCCAGTAGATTAAGTTAATAAAACTCCACTTGATTTTAGTTCTGTCTACATTTCACATCGATTTGATGTCACTTTAAATGCCCCTTCCATTCAAAAGAATTAGTTAAGTCTGTTGACATTTTCCATTAAACAGACTAGCTGTGATACATGCAGATTTCCAGTTTGGCCATTATTTTAAAGTAATTCCTTACCTCCTATGGAGTTTCTCTTTAATTCTCAAGGAACTTAAGGATTTATGAATCAATTTTCTCCATATAATCACTATGAGAGAGATGCAGCTAAAATAACATCCAATGACAGAGAGTCTAAGACAACTACAATAACTGATTTTGTTTCTAGTATGTTTCAGGGAGATATAGTAGCCACTGAGGAAGAAAAATTAAGGCATCAACAATCTCCTAAAATTTCAGATATGTTTAAATAGCTTAGGAAGCAGAGCATGCTACAGAAAACTTCAAATAGACCTCGACAAAACACATTCAGTGGAACTTCCCTGGTGGCACTGTGGTTAAGAATCTGCCTGCCATTGCAGGGGACATGGGTTCAATCCCAGGTCCAGGAAGATCCCACATGCTGCGGAGCAACTAAGCCCATGCACCACAACTACTGAGCCTGCGCTCTACAGCCTGCGAGCCACAACTACTGAAGCCCGTATGCCTAGAGTCCGTGCCCCGCAACAAGAGAAGCCACCGCAATGAGAAGCCCGCGCACCGCAACGAAGAGTAGCCCCCGCTCGCAGCAACTAGAGAAAGCCCGAGCGCAGCAACGAAGACCCAATGCAGCCAAAAATAAATAAATAAAAATAGAAGTAAAAAAAAAACCACATTCGGTAATTTTCCTATAGCAAGGATCTAATATCATTGTATAAATGGTTCCTTCATTCAGATGAATGTACATGAGCTCTTACCACTGCAATTTAAAAAACTGTATTTTGAGTTTCTAAAATAATTTGCAAACATATGAAACTTCAGACCTGTCCTTTGTTCGAAAATAATAATTTAAATAATTTTATCCCTGAGTATTCCTTATAACATATCCATTTACACTGATTTTTCCTATTTGTATTGTTTCTAACACTGATTATAATTTACACATAATATTAGCTTAAGAAATATGTATAGTAAGCAGCCAAATTAATATCATTCTTATGAAATATTGGTTTTCCCTGGTGGTCCAGTGGTTAAGACTCTGCGCTTCCACTGCAGAGGGTACGGGTTTGATCACTGGTAGGGGAACTAAGATCCCACATACCGCACGGCACGGCCAAAAAAAAAAAAAAAATCATTCTTATGAAGTATAAATATAAAGGAAATTGACCAAGCCTCACTAATTCATTAGACTATAACTTCCATGAGGGCAGATTTTTCTGTACCACAATGTGTAGAAGTACTCAGTCGGTGCTCAATAAATATTTCCTACATAAAATGAATGAAAAGCATTTGACTTCCATTCTATAAAAGTCTTGTTGGAAAATATTAAATTTCCCATGCTTTAAAGAAGATGTCATGGACCCAATTTGGAGATCAATATGTTACGTGTGAAATGTTTGAGTTTTTTCCCTAATAGTTCTGTTATTAGTGTAAATTATAGTTAATTTCTACGTTGTTTAAAACTAAAACAGCTTGTAATGTGGAACTCATATGTACATGGTACCCTCGCCTTTTACATGAAAGACAATTTAAAATCTTAGCCATGATACTTTAAGGAAAATCAAAATCTTCTAACATTTGACAGTAATCAGCATAAGCTTCCTTTGGCCACAGCAAAGGGAAAAAACATCCACTTTTACTTTTTTAAAGAAAGTGGTATGTAAGAACAACTGATTATACTTCACTTGTCTCTTATTAAACAGGTATAGATTTTGATTATGAGCGACATTTTCTCTTCGTATACACAGGTAAATATCATTACACACGACCAAAGCGTTCCAAGTTTCTTCAGAAAAAGACTCTGCATATAAATTCTCAGTTTCAGCTCCTCCAAAATGGAGAGATTAAGGTAAAGTACATGGAAAGGACTGGCCTAATTTAGATAATATACAAATTATACAAACCCATTTCACACACATTTCTACCCAATACAAAAGACAGCTGAAGAAAATTCTGTACATCCCGGGCATGGGATTCCTATGTTTCTTCTCAAAGTCACCAATCCAGAGAATGTTTGTAAGAAAGGATTACTTCGTGTCTATTACTCACCCCTGACATGAATCCCTGACTCTCTCTCACATTCCAGTGCCCCAAACCACTAGGCTCCAGGCAACTGTCATGGAGCGACTGATTACATACATAGAATCCACTCCTACCTGCAGCCCCTATCTATGCCCAGAGACCATGGGTTCAAAAAGTAAGAAACAATGCAAATGAATAAGTGTTTGTGAGAAGGTCTAAAAGCAATAAAACTGATTTTTAAATCTATTTCTAGATCCATTTACATCCTATATCTTTACACTATTTCCGTGCTTTTTTTCATTCTGTGGCACCACCTCGAGGTGTCCATTTCCCCCACAGAAAATCTCCTCCTTGAAAACGAGTTCCAATGCAACTCTCTCCTTAAACCTACCAAAACCGCACCCTCCTTCTTCTGTGCAGTCAAAAAGCTTGCTGCGCTTGTTTTACTCTCCTTTGTAATATTAGCTATATAATATACAATGAATCTCTTCCCAGCTAGGGTATAATGACATTAAAAGAAAGATCTGAGGCTTTTTCTTTTTATTTACCTTATAAAGTACCTAGCATGATACAGAGTAGACATTCAAGAAAAATCTATTGAATGAGATTTGGAATTTTCTTCCAATGTATATTACTTATGCCACTGTATATTACTGATAACTAGCTGTTAATATTCTTTACTTCTCCCCATGGATGCTTTCATTTACTATTTCTAAATATTGGCAGGTTTATAAATGAATAATTTCGGAGTCAATCATTTTCTCTCATTCAGGATAGAAAGTTAATTGAGATATTTTTCATTAAAATAAATCAGTGAGTAATGGATTAAAGAGAGTAAAAAATCTTGAAAGTGGTGGCTAATACCAAATGGAGAGAGAGATTATATAAAAGCTTAAGTAAAATTTGATATTGTAATGGACAAAACTTTTGATTTATACAAATTTACATTTGAAAAAAACAGTTGATTCTAGAACACCTATATGCAGAAGTGTTAACAGAAAAGAAAAAAATATATCTATTATAAAGTAAAACTAATTAGAAACTCTGTTTAGTAAAAAGGTTTGTTATAGTATCTGAACAAAATAGACAAGAAGGGATTACTTAAATTATAATATTGAACTATCAATACCTTTGAGATGCAGCAAATAGCAGCAGAAAAGAACACTGGACTAGATAAAAGACTCAGTACAAGCTCTGCCTCCAGTACTTAAAAAGAACCTCATGGCACATAGAGGGTGATCAGTGAGTATCTGAGCAATAAATAAGTAAACAAAGAAAGGAATGAGAGTGTATAATGCTTGATGATTAATGTATTTGATCTTCCAGTTCAGTTTCCATATCTACAAACCAACAGCAATAATTCCTTCCTTATCTAGGAATTTTAGAGATTAAATAAGATTATAAACATAAAAGAGCTTTTAACACTACAAAGCAATGTACAGATAGAAGTCATTTTATTGTAATTAACTTATCTTACTATATGTAGAAATAAAATTATATTGCCAACTATTTTTCAAGCAAGCATAATATCAAAAATTCTGGAAAAAAAATTTAAAGGATATATGTACACTACTTATATTACCATCCACTGCTTTTTCTGAAGCGTTTCAAAAAAGTTCATGTTGTTTTAGGTAATTTAGTTAATCATCTCTGAGGTATCAAGAATTTTAATAAAATTTTAGTTCAATTTATATCAATAATTTCTATTGCCTTTTAATCCCCAGAAAAGAAGCCACAAACCATTTTTTGAAGACTGACTCTAGAGATGTCAATTTCTACATCTAATTAAATTTTATCCAAGTCTTTATCAAATAAAACTTGACATTTCTTAGAGCCCATTATAAGTTAAGAATGGGCTACTCACTTTCAGATAGCTACACATATAAATTGGATAATTCTGCTTTTAATCATCCATCTATATTTTAAATAGTTTTACTCACTCATATATTCACATAAATTCATACAATTCCTTTCTAGCCTAAATCTCAGTATAAATCTATGTATTAGGGTGACTCCAACACCTAGTATACCAATATTCTGTCATTGGTCTATTTATGATCTCCTAGAATAAATTAGTCTGGGTATTTTCTGTTTGTTAGTTATTCCAGGGAAGGTGGATTTTGCCTCATATGATGCTGCTTCTGTACCCTCATTCAATTTGGCCACACATTCAGAAGTCATATATTATTGCTCTAAGGTCCAAGAACACATTTATGGAATGTTATTTACATGGAGTCACAGAAATAGGCTTTGCCTCACATTACCCTTCTGGCACATCTAAGCCTACATTTGGTGCGTATGTCACAGATGAAACTGAGACTGAACTGTATCTACTTTATCTCATAGAGGTAGCACTCACACATGATACGAAAAGGAAAGATTTTCCCACCAATCGACACTGAGCCAAAAGGAACGAGTTATCCCTCTGTTTTGCTCCATATGAATAATACAATTTAGAGGCTTGTTCCTAACACTCCGGTTTAAGCTTCTCTGCCCCGCCAGTCTTCTGTCAAGGAGTTAATGGTCTGGAAACTAACACTTAAGTGAACTGGGTAAAATACCTAATTAAAGGAACCCTGGGTGAATCCTTTTATAAAAAGAAAAATCATTTGGCAATGAACACAATCACCTCCTTACATGATATTTCATAGGTTTAAAAATTGTATGTTGACTGAGGCAGCACATTTGTATCTTAGAATATTTCTATTAATTATTTAGAATTTGAAGATCTACCTTCACATTCCTGTTGGCTTCAAACAACATCTCAATCAGTCCTATGTATTAAGGCTCTGTTTTGAACTGAAAGGGGTTGATTTTTCAACCAAAGAAATTCCTGCAAATTTTAGGGAAAAAAAGTCAGTATAAGCAGTTTTTATTTTTTTTTAACATTTACAGACTCCTTAACTCCATATACTTCGACTTGGACCCCCCTCATCTGGGCCAAAACTGTTTTCTAAAAAGTGGCCAACCTCCTTAAACTCACAAAAACATTTAATGCTATTGTATACTATATTTGTTTTAAAAGCCTCTCCTCTACTATTCTGTGAAGCTGTACTCCTCTTTCTGCTTTCAGAAGCTCATTTTCTCTTCTCTTCTGTTTCCACTTCCTCCTTTAAACCAGAAAGCTTTTAACTATATTGTTTTCTTCGATTTACCACCCCAGAGAACCCAACGGTCTTATCTTGTCAATGAGAATGAGTCCAGTATTTTTTCCACCAAAAGAGTTTCTTTCATATTTCTAATTCCAACCTGTTAGGTGTATGCATCTGGATGTCATGATGTCATCATGACCACTCAAACTCAACATATCCAAAATTTAACATCTTTTTCCTATATTCCTGACATTTGCTAATGGTACCCAGTCTTCCCAGACACCCTGGATCAAAACACTGGGGCTACCTTTGACTCTGTCTCATATTCTAACCTGCATCAAGTCCTGCTGATAATACTTCTACAGTATTTCACACCTTGCCATTCTCTCTACATTCCAGCTTCCATTAACAACATTCAGGCCCTCATGGCTATAAGCCAGGAATACTACAGAAGCTCCTTAAAGGCTTTCCGCATCACCAGACCATCTTCTCTACACTGTCAGACTAGCCTTCCTACTGCAGGGCCTCCTTAAAGAGGTTGCTCCTTATTTCCTTACCACAAGATCTAACCCACTTGCCTGCCACTCTAAGCTTCCATAATCCATTCTCATTCTGCCTTTCCAACATTATCTCTAACGTTTATTCATCAAACCAAGCAATTCACTTTTCTGTACGTCATGCACTTTACTTGGAATTCCCTCCTTTTCATCCTATTGTCTTCGTCAAAATCAGTTTCATCCTTCAAGGAGAAAAACTTTAAAAGTTTCTTTGAATTCCCCACTTGGGAATCAGTTCTTCTCCTTCAAGTGCCTTCAGCCTACTGCCTTATGTCCCTTATTACATTGGAAGCTGTCCTCATCCCCGCCCTGCACATAGAGCCTTGCATATAAGAGATTCTTAAAAATGATGGTCAAATATTTTGAAAGTTGTCAAAACCCTTGCTTCCCCTTTAAAAGGTTTAAAAATAAATACAGCGATACAAAAAAACACAAAGTTTACAAGAATATAGCCTGGTACCCAGCACTTCCATGCACTTGCTTTCTAAGCATGCCAATGTGTGTTTATGATTTAACCCCCTCTTTGTTGTTTAAAAATGATCTACAACCAACTGGGACAGCTCTAAACTACACACAAACACATTCCATATTTCCCAGTAAATGCTAACAGGAAAAATGTGTTTGTATATGATTTGACTCTACCAATCAAAATGCAACAAGGACAAACCCTGTTTTATCCTTACCCCTGCAAAAAGTGTGGACATGACATCTTTATTATTTCATCAGTGAGAATCATACATTTCCAAGTTCTCAAGTACAGGAACTCTAAAATTTGGGGGAGGGGAGTGTTAACTAGTTTTGACTATTTTAAGAGCTTAAGTGAATTCTGACGTTTATACTTTTTTCCCCTTTTCCTCCAATAATCTGCTTTAATGACAAAAATATGAGCTCTGAAAACACAACAAAGAAAACAACTTGAAAGAGAAGAAGGAAGCCTGCTGTCCAGCTGGGTGCCAAGTGCTAAGATCAAGCGCCCAGACACACAGTTGAAGAGAACAGAGACCGTGGCAGAGTCGGAGTTGTAGTAGACGCAGGTGAGCAGCGCTGCGAGGTAAAAAGCCAGACGTTTCCTTCCACTCTGGGAAATGCCTGTTTCCCAGCATCCTCAGGGGCCGTGGGTCTTTTTGTTTGCCTTCTTATGAACTGCCCTTTAGTGTGCTCATACTACAGGCCAGGCACTGTGCCTAGAGTTTAAGAGTATTATCTGATTCGATCCGCAAGCAATCCACAGTGAGGAAGATACTATTACTACCTTTGGTTTACAGATGAAGAAACTGATGCTCAAGAAGTTAACTGCTTGCCTGAGATCACACACAGCTAGTAGTTGCCACGTTAAATTCTTAACCTCTCTGCTTCATACCTACAAACATAGATTATATTTTTATTTGTTTATATTTATTTGCTTTATCGTTATTATGTTATTACTTATTCCTATGTGGGTCTCATAAAAGGCCAGAGAACTTGACTTGACCTGAGACTCTTGACCGTAAAACAAGCCTGACTGCAGGTACGTGTGCTGGTTAAAGCTTCGCCATGATGCTCCTCCACGCTCCTCGGTGATACAATGCCCCAGGAAGTAACACTGAGGGCTTCACCATCAGGACCCCTGTTATGGGTTGGGCTGTTTTCTTCCACAAAAGATATGGGGGAGTTCAAACCCCTGGTGCTTCAGAATGCAACCCAGTCTGAAGATAGATAGGGTCTTTACAGGGGTAATCAAGTTCAACCCGAATGAAGTCATTCGGGTAGGCCCTAATCCAACATGACTGGTGTTCTTATACAAAAAGAAAATCAGGACACAGACACACACACACAGAATGCCATGTGAAGATGAAGACAGAGATCAGAGGAATGTTTCTACAAGCCAAGGAATGCCAGACATTGCCAGCAAACCAGCAAATCACTGGAAGCTAGGAGAGAGGCATGGAACAGATCCTTCCCTCATGGCCCGCAGAAGAAACCAACCCTGCTGACAGCCTGATTTCAGTCTTCTAGAACTAGGTGTCTTTTTCCTGTATTACCCAGCTTGTGGTACTGTGTTATGGCAGCCCTCAGAAACTAATACAGCCCCCCACTTCCAAAAATTTAAAAGACATGTGGCCATAGTAGCAAATAAGAGACCATATTTCCATTCTACCTCTGCATGTATTCCCTAGGAAATGCCTCTTAGTATATTAAATTCACTTCTCACCTCTGGGAAACAGCAGGACACAGCCTCTCTTCCTGCAATAGGCACCCTGGAAGGGGGAGCCAAGTGACTCGCGAACAAGGTAGGCTTTGCATCATCAGCCTGTACCAATCTGCACTCTGGTTTGCAGGACTGAGTTCATTTTTCACCACTGAGTGTATTTCTCATCAGTGTTATCAAGAGTGTAGTAAGTCTAGGTAAGTTTCAAAATTACAGATAGCTACTACAGATAAGTTAATTACCTGGTAGTAATTCTCCCATGGAAATATTTTATAAGCTCGCATTTCAGCTAGACTGATGCACAGGCTGACAGAAGGGAGTGACCTCATGTTTTATATCAGGGAGGAATGATATTTTTTGCTGGAGTTACGAATGCAATGTGGGCTTTTCTGAGTGCCTCAACCAGAGATCATTGCTCTTGAAAACAAAATTTTGCCTGCAAATATCATCATTGCTTGGATTTGTTTCAAATGTATATTTTCTTTACCTCTAGCTGTTCATTAGTCACAATTTCTCTAAGGAGAAAACCTTTACATCTTTTAATAATAAAAATTAGATCGGTTATATGAAGAAGGATTACTCTTGAAAAAAATGCTTTGCAAACAAAAATTTAGAGATAGCCGCAGTACCTAGGAACTATAAGTGTCATAGCATTTCATATAAATCACATGATCCAATCTTCCCACCAAGCCTAAAATGACTTAATATTGTCCTGGTTCTGTCTATGTAAAACCCTTCAAAAACATGTACTAAATACATGAATAAGCCAACAAGCCATGGTCAGATACTTCAAAGGCTGATGAACTACAGCCTATTATTTTAGAAAGTGGATTTACTGTCCAATGCACGGAAGTGGACAAAAAAGGTACTGAGGTATGTTTTCACGTACGTTTCTGACATGACTTTTTTTTTTTTTGTCTCCATAGACCTTATTTCACACAGCAACCAACATATATGATGGCACTTGAAGAAAACAGCTAGTGATGCTGAAACAACCACGTATCAGCCTACCGCATGGTGATTTCTACGAGAAATTCGGCCAGCCTATTCACTTTAACAACCTATTAAGGAGGTCGGTTAGGATGGTTAACCTATCCAGTTAAGGAGGCCTATTTCTCTGAAGTCCATAAGAGTGACTGTCTCCTTCCTTATGCTACAGAAGTATAAGGATTGCCTTCGTGAATAGAACAACGAATGAGAAGACAGCCTCCACCCCTTTTATTGAAATTATAATTAGCAACACATAACCTCACAGCAGCACCTAGGCTTTACAGGAAGTAATATTTCATCAAATTATTTTCCAATGGTAAAAATAAAAACTCCATAATCACTTGCAGAACATCTCTAATGTTATGAAAAACAGCAATCAGTATTGCAGAAAACAAAGCAGGGAAGATAATAAACAATATAATATATGAACAGTATAGTATAAACAGTTTGAGTTTGAAAGGCAACTAAATCGATTGTTTCAGATACTCTTTTGATCTAAATCACAGCATGAACCAACATGTAGCCTCCTATTACACAGGCATATCTTAAATAATAATTTTTTATTATTAAAGCTAACTTTTATTGTGATCTGATTATAGCTAACCAGATGATGATTCAAATAGAATTTCACAGAACTGTGAAGCAGAAACTTTTATATCCCCTTTTTTTTTTTTTTCTTTTTGCGGTATGCGGGCCTCTCACTGCTGTGGCCTCTCCCGTTGCGGAGCACAGGCTCCGGACACGCAAGCTCAGCGGCCATGGCTCAAGGCCCCAGCCACTCCACGGCATGTGGGATCTTCCCACCCGGGTCACGAACCCGTGTCCCCTGCATCGGCAGGCGGACTCTCAACCACTGCACCACCACAGAAGCCCTATATCCCCATTTTACAGGTGTGGAAACTGAGGCTTAGAGGAGTAACCTGCCCAAGGTCATAACTAGTAGCTGGCAAGCTGCAGAACCTGCACTTACCTCCCAGGCTCCCAAGTTAACTTGCTCAGGATTTTTAGGCCACATTGCTTCTTAACGGACATAGCCTAGAAAGAAAGGGGCTTGGGCAGAAGTTTCAACCAAGGTTTCACCAAAGAGGATGATGAGGATGATACTTACAACCTCCGATAAGGTCTCTGAAGAAAATGCTGAAACTGATCCTGGGTGGCCTTTCTGGGCTTAGCATGCCTTTGAACAGTGGGGCACCCCCAGATGTAGCCATATCCTCAGTAGATACAGGAATGATCCTGAGGTCAGCCAGGGACACCCCAAGTACAGAGCAGAAGAGAGGACTGCAGGGCAGGAGTCCTCCCGTGACTCCAAAGCTGTTTTTCTATTTCTGGTAACAAAATCTCTGACAATCTAGTGGAATGCATATTCTTGGTTAATATAGGTATTTAGCTGTATTAAGGGTGTGTGAGGGCAGTGATGACAGGGAAAGGTAAGACACTAAATGAATTCAATGTACATCTATGTATCTACATCTGTTAGGCTAGATGCTAAATACTGAGTACTTTCACATACACTATCTAATACAGTAGAAATAGAAGGAACTTTTTTTTCCCCAGTGATGTCTTTGTGCCAGGTACTATGATGAACAGTTAACAAATAAGTATACTGAGGTTCTCAGAGGTTAATCATATTCCTCAGGGTCACAGGGCTACTAAGAAGCACAGGCTCTAAACCCAGACCTGGACTTCATTACCCCACTGTGCCATACACCAAGAGAACACAATGATTACCCGGGACGTGAAATGGCTCTGGACTGCTGTGAGATTTTGGTTAACCCCTGCACACCCCATCACCTTGGCTCTAACTCATAAAATCGCCATATTTTTCAAATAATACTGTATTATTCAAATATACTACATTAACATGGCCCTAGTAAAGAAAGATAAAGAATGAAAGCTAAACCATGCATCTAATGTATACTCAAAATTAAACACAAATAGATTTGCCACTTTTCCCTCACAAAATTAAGTTTGCCTTATCAACTAAATGTATACTACTCTTCTACAATTCTTTGCCACCTGCTTTTTTTTAATTGAAGTATAGTTGATTTACAATGTTGTGTTAATTTCTGCTGTATAGCAAAGTGGTTCAGTTATACAAACATAAGTATATATATGCATTTTTAATATTATTTTCCATCATGATGTATCACAGGATATTGAATATAGTTCCCTGTGCTATACACTAGGACCTTGATGTTTTGCCAGCTACTATTTTAAAGTCTATTCTCCAGTGGTTACATAGATTACAAATATCACTTCTTAAAATACTGTTTTTTAGTATATATAGAATTATGCCTAACTTCAGAAAGACACATTAAATTGAACACATCTGTCATTTAGTACAACTTTATTAAATGTGCTCTGCAGAATACGTTTTTTTCCCCAACCACCCCAACAAAGTTATTCTTAGACCAACTACTTAAATTGCTAGAAGAAGCTGAAGTTAATTTTATCAATTTTTTTCACCAAAAGATAAAGGAGGCCGTTGAGTAAGTTAAAATATATGGAAAGGACTGGAAATAAGTGGTCTTTATATGTATTAAAATAAATCCCACTAGCTTTCCCTGAAGTTTTTTCACTAGTAAAACCAGAAGCCAAAGAATTCAATTTACCACCAGCCCCTTCAGCTGGTATCGGTCTATTATAAAAGTCCTTTTTTTGAATAGCAAATAAAATCATTCTTCAGCCTTGTTTCCAGATACCTTAGAAACCAGCTCTATTTAGTAAGCATTACCCCTCTCTAATGCTCAGTGCTTTCACGAAAATACTGGCAAAGAATCTGGCCAGGTCACCTTGGCTACAGACACCCTCTCCTTCCAACAACCACCCTCTCCGTACTATCTTATTAAAATCCAACAACTTAAAAGGCTCATAGGAGGCCTCTCATACTCATCTCAGATACACACACTCGGTGTCTTCTGTGTGGCTGGCACTGCTCTGGTGCTCAGAACACTCTGGTATTCTAGCACATCTTATTACCTCTGAAAGGACAAAATCGCTGTATCTACGGATACAACATAAGAGGAGAAAGCAGGGGAAATTATTGAATCATGCTCCCCAGCTATAAACCTGCGGAAGCCAACATTCATGTAAGGCAACCCAATCTCGACCTTACAGATACAAACACAAGGCTGAATATGGGACCAGGATATGAAGATGTGGGTGAGTTGTAGAGAGAATTTGTGGAATGAACAGGCTGCCTTACCATATAATTTTCTCAACTTCTTCCATTTCAAGAGATTCATTAATGAACTATTCCAAGTTGCCTTACATTTCTTAGGATCCTAGGCTCCTTTTATTTTTCCAAAAGATTTCTATTGGCATTATTGCTACCTTCTCTGCCATGCTTACTACAGGGCAGAGACTTAACAATAGCTTTATATGAATATTCACGAGAATCCCATGATTACTGTTTTTTGTTTTTGTTTTTGTTTTTTTTGGCAGATGGAGAAACTAAAACTTAGAGTAGTTAAGTAGTGTGGCTAAAGTCAACCAGTCAGTAACTAAGGCAAGTCTGTCTTCCAACTCTCATCTTGTAACAAATATACTGTCAAGAGGTGGTTAGATTCACCTTCTCAAATTGGAATATCATATATTACGGTAACTGAAGGATCATTTTCCTATGTGCATAACAGAATCCTTTATATAAAGTAGGAATACAAGTAACTCTTTTGATATAACACAAAATGTAAAACAGCTGAGTTCACAGGAGGTACAGTCAGTCCTCCATTTGTCTGTGGAATCAACATTCTCTAGGTAGGCAAGGCAGGGCTTAGCCTGTCCCTGAAATGTCACTAACGATATACCTCAATTTATTTCCCCTTTTTGTGTGTCAGTGGATAGATGTAGTGGAAGAGGGGAAACGTGAATCATTTATACCTTTAGGGAACAAAAGGGGAACCAAAGTGAGAGGACAAAGGCTAAAGGGAGGCGCTAGAAAGAAGGCGTGCGCCCCAGGCGACGGCACTAGCTGAACAAATTGCAGGGCTGTGCCCTGTCCCACACGCCGGCCGAGGGCAGACAGTTGCCCCAGGACCAAGTCACATGTGCCTTCTTCTCACGCATCAACAGACCCTGTGCAAATAAGTGAACAGCTGCAAGTGAGTGACTCTGGCACCCTGGAGCCATCAAATTGTAAAGAAGGTTTTCTATCAGAAAGCTGGAAATCAAACACGTGAAATTTACATTGTGGCTACAAAGCAGCTGACACTGAAAAACCTCCCCGAGAGATCAAGCAAGCATAAAAGTCAAGTCATTTTCCCAAGTCTCATATACAGTAGCTAAGCCTATTAAGAACATCGTAAGCGATGCTAATTGGTTCAGGGGTTTCATACCGCTTTTGTTTGTTCCCATTGAGCCTTCACACACTGCAGTGAATTGGGGAGAAAGACAGTGTAATAAATCTATCTGAAACAAAACAGCATTGGGGTTTGGAAGATGCTAATGAGCTCCAGTGTTCCAACTTGAAAACCTCCCATGCCCACCCCGACAGACATATTACTAACTCCTAAGTCATTTCTAAGGGGAGCAGGAAGAAGGCGTGTAAAAATTCAAATCCTCATGCGTTAATTTCTTATTACAATGAATACGTTTAAAGGGAAATCAAGTGTCATTTGAGGCAGTAATACTAATTTAGTCATTTAGAATGAAAGCATGTTCCTCTGCATCTAAAATATTAAGGATAAATTGAATTTGTATCATTTCATTGGAAAACTCCATCACCATTAATTAAATAATGCTTCTTAGATGTTATTATCTTCAAAGTAAATATGTGCCTAAATTTAGAACTGAAGCTGTGTTTTAATTAAAAAAAAAAAAAAAACGACTGAGTCAATCACTTTATTATCCTGGGATAAAGATTAGTGAGACATGTAAATGAAAGAACTACACAAAATACAAAGTCCTTTACAAATGTTAAATATTATTTTGAGAGCTTAAGAACCCAAGACCTAGAAGGTGAAAGAGAGGGGATCCTAAAAAAGAAAATATTATTTTATCCTTTACATACCATTAGTCAGATTTGTGTAAATACCAAGTAATGAGGACATCGTGGAAACTATTCAGAATTATTAACCCATACAGCTATCCTGTAACTAAACAGTGAAATGGCTGTGTGAATTTATGTACGTGTGTATCTATCAGTCAAAAGGCGCCCTGCTAAATGAAAGGTAAACATACAGCACACTTGCAGAAATCACAAAGGGATTATAAGGACTGCACAACATATACTAATTTCACTTGACAAAAAATAGACCATGCTTTGTGGTCTGATTCAGATACTCAGCACATTTTAATTTATCATAATTTAAAGATGAATTGTACATATACTACATGGCAAGCACTCTGTATCTTTAGAAAATCAAAGATAATATTCCTCTCCTGACTTGTCTGTCTAAAGAAGGAAAGAAGGAAGAAAGGCAGGGAGGGAAGGAAAAGAAGGAACTTTTTCAAATACACTGAACCTGGTCCAGTAATTTACTTCTCCTCAGCAAAGTCAGCATCCCCTTCTTCTTCTTCTTTTTTTTTTTTAGTATTTTATCATTTTATTAAAAAAAAAACTTAAAAACTCCAACGCCATTTGAAAGGTAGAATTTCTGGTGTTGTTTCACTGGAGTGCCAGATGGATGAATAGACTAATCTCTCTCTCGGGCCCCTACCATTTGGAGAGGAAGATAAATTACATTCTACGCAAGAATGTATGTAATGATATGCTCACTCTTCCTGACAGCCTCGAGAAAAAATAAGCATAAAGCAAATGATGACAGGATGGTATTTACTTAATTTCCACTTCCTTACTTTACTCATATTTGTACAAAGGACTGCCACACCCAGTGACTCACATCATTTTGTCACCAAAATTATTCTTGTTGAGATTTTTTTTCTCTCCTTTCTTTTTCAATTTTCAATGTCTTAAGAAGGAAGGTTCAAGAAAGAGGGGGAAAAATGCAAGAGAAAAAGGAAACAGAACTACCTACCTGTAGCCACACAGCATCCCCTTCTTCTAAAGGGGATCCATGAGAGGGGGAAAAATAAAGTGTTATCAAATGACAATTCCAAACCAAAGCAAAACGAGCTACTAATATTAGAGAAATTTCAAATCTTGAATCTTTCAAACAGGAACAGGAAACTACAGCCAGAGAGAAAACTAACTGCTACCAGCCCAACCCATCCCACCACAAATGTCACAAAGTCTTGGGCTCAACATCAATAAGCACAGTACTCTGGCCCTGACAGCATGACCTTGGGTAGTTCACTCATTTTTCTGAGCAGTTTCCTCCTCTGTAAAATAAAGGATAATATTAATAATACTTGCCTTGCCTACTCCACAGGTTAAATGTGAAAAGCAAATACAATGCAACATAGAAAGCAAATGGAAAGCATAATCTATCACAAACTCTTACGCATCCCTATCATGATCTCACAAAAGACTCAAGGTTACACTCAAAGAAGGGAAGATGAATCAAAGGTCCATCAGTCAGAATTCTTTCTATAGTATTAACAGCACAAATTTCTTTAGATTTCCTGGCTTCTTTCATCACTGCTGTTTCTTCAGAGGTGATCAAGAACCAGAGTTGTTTGCATATCTTAGTAGAGAGACTGACCCAGCCAATATTTCTACATAATTTTGAATCAGGTACGGCATTGCACTTCAAGTCAATACTGTTCATATTAGATGGAAAGACAAACTTTGTTTAACGAATCTGTTCATTGCTCCTGTTGCTAATGTCATTAATATACCATAGTAATATTTATGTATAGAGTCCACATGTGTTTGTTTATTTCTTATTTCAAATGTTTCTTGACCATAACAGTATACGTAAACCTACTGGATCTTCCCTCTTTATTAACAACTTCTGGAGTTCAGCAGATGCATATTTAGAGCCTGAAGGAGGCAATTCTTCTCCCCAGACTGCTCTGGATGCTCTTGATCATTTGGCAAAACCCTACTTCCTACACCTGCCATTCGGAAGATTAAAAACAAAAAAAAACCGCTTAACTTTGTTTATCCCATGTTTCAGTGGCTGGTTTCAAAAAGACAAAAGGAATGAATCTAGAGATTTTTAGGATGCCATTTGGCACAAGGAAACGCTTTATCACCTGAAAGGAGCATCCCTCAGTGAGTTGGGAACATCTGGTGACAGACAGAAATAGGAAACAGGCTTTCCTTTAAAAGTTAATTCAGAGCTCCTTGGCTCTGAAAGGGAAGAGAGGGAAAAGCTGCAGGGGTCTAGAACTTCAGAATTCTAAGCAAAGGAGACACAGAATAGGCCAAGAACCCAACAGCAGTTAAGTGCTCACGGTTAGTGCAGTGTGAGATGTTAAGGACATAATTATAACATACATTTTCCAGAGTCCCTACAGTGCCAGCTGGAAAAGATGGAGACATTAGTTCTTGAACATGAAAAGGCTCTGGGAGAGATGTGAGGAAGGAAAGGAAAGCAAACTAAGCTAGTAATCTTTTTCTCATCACACTAGGGAGACTGCAATTGAACAAACTGTAAAAAGGTAAAAAGACATATGCAAGACACAAAGGAGCACGTAAGAAGGGGACCTACTGGTGGGAGGGGTGTGGGTAGACTGCAAAGGGGAAAGGGTATATATTTACAATCCCAGCATTACCAATCCCGCACCCTGGCAACCCCGCTACGCACATTCCTGCAGTTCCCAGCCTACCAAACGTTGCTATTAAAAACAAACCCCGTAACCCCGAGAACTGCGTCCTCAATAAATATATGCCATCTAACCTCAAGTTTGCTGGTAGCTACAGGTACCTGCGATGATGTAAGAATGTTGAATATTTCCATTGAATTCGTGGGAAAATACTTATTTTCCTTATTCCAAATATCTATATAAAGGGTCAGAAGCAGTCCTGTCCTGTCATCTCTGTACCAGAATAATATTTCTATAAACTATTCTTTCCCAAAATAAAAAGCACTTTACCCAAAAGATGTTTCTAAAATGTTACATAATAATATAATAATAGAAGGTTTTTTTTTTTTATCAAGTCATATTTGAAATACAGAAGCAGACCTGACTTTTTTTTTTTTTAAGGAAACCCATGACAGACTTTTTGTATAGAAATCACTGGAACACTACTGGGACACTGGCTCGTCTATTCCTATCTCACACCAAAATGCCATTTTGGGAAAGCACATTTAACTCTCTTAAAAAAGGAAACACACTTTATCAGAAGGGAGCGAGGAAAGACAAGTTCAGCCCACTGTTCCTCTAAGGACATGTAATGTTCAATGCCTGTTTTTAATCAGCTAAGAGAATTATATACACACAAACCTGTACCGATATGATAAAATAAATTAGCTCAAAGATAACTGTAAAAGATAAAGACCTTAAGAAGCAAATCTAGCAAAGAGCAGTCTCGGAAGGTTTAGCAAATCCTAACACTACAGGGAAAAAATATAAATTCATTTACATTTACAGATGGATTCTGTATTATTCGAACCCTTTTAGAGTGAAAGTTTAAACATCATTATAAACAATTCCTTAATAGTATCTCCTTTCCAATTCAGAAACAGTTAAGTAGCAAAAAAAGGTATTACACATAAAGTGGAAATTCAGTGCAGAAAATAAGTCCAATGACATTTCATAAATAATACCTGTCAGCCGTCCCATCCAACTCAGACCACCTAAAATTAACTCCGGGAGGAAAAAACACAGGAATACAGAAAATGATAAAAACTGCTTCGCCTGGTAGATAGTGAAAATATGAAAAGGAAACACATTTTTACCGGCTTTCATTGGGTATAATCATTAAAATGTACAAACCCACCATCCAACCAAGACATAACATGTGTTAGAAAGAAACAGCCAGATGAAGGTCACTGGGCAAACAGAACAGCATCAGAGCTAAACACAAACTCTATCGTTATATAGTCTTCTACAGCACAATAAAGACAAATAAAAAAAAAATGAAGCACTTTCCATTTTCTCCAGCTTGGGATAAGAAAACTGCACGAGGAATTCATTTTTAAATGCTATCGACATAAATCAACTACAGCATAACTGAAGAGTAAAAATGTTCTTAGAAAGAAAAAAATCTACAGGATCCCTTGGAGTTGGTGTTGTTCCCTCTCCAAGGTCCTCACAGAGACAGAGGAAAATCTCTCAGGAAGAGTTCTAAGGGGCCTGAGACATCTTATTCAAATGTGATGGAATAAGTCACTGCTGGAGACAAAAAGAAGAGATGTAGCAAGCAATATTCTAATCAAGGAATCCCCAGTAAATGAGAGTCAGCAAAGTCCACATTTCAACACTCATCATCGGCACTACTTCAAAATAATGACAGAGGCTCATTTTTTCCCCAAAAATGTAACCAAAATCTGTTTCCCTATCAGAAATACCAGCTGGTGAAAATGACTCTCAAAGTACAAACTGAAGGAAATTAATTCAGTACCACTGATCTCAGTGTCAACATGAATAAAATGATGGCAATGAAAGAAATAAAATAATCCTCACTTCTGTACTGTGAGAACCACTACAATTTATTGGGCAATATCTAGTGTACTACACCTTGTGACATCTTTCCATTATTGCCTTATACTGTAATTAAAATTGGGGAGGGGGAGATAATTACCTTTCCAGGTGTATATGTCGTAATTTCTCAACTAGATTATAATTCCTTTGAAGAAGGAAAGTAGAAGTTTAGATGCTTATTTTTTTTTTCCTAACACTCTGCACACGTAGAGATAGAAACATATAGAACCATCTGATCTATTGCTTCTTAATAGAAAGGAAACCTCAGCAAACAGAACACAAGGAAATCAGAAGAAGCTATCAGCCAAACAACAGTCAGGTTATCAGGGCAGCTTAATTTTCTATATTGCTCCACAGGCAAAAAATTCAGAAACACCTTAAAGACTGTCTCTGCAGTGACCAAAACTTGGAAAGAAATCTAAAAATCAGAGAGGATACAATAAAAAGCAGTCTTGCCTTCTCTCAGAATTTTAATATTTACATAAATCTCAAATTGAAATAGAGACATAAACTCCTACCCAGGGCCTTCCACCTATCAGAGAGTGAACAAACATCTGCAGAAATGAACCAGCTCTGTTTGAAAGCAAAGCGCTTTACTGCCAGTGACTTGGTAAACCAACTAATATTCACAAGACACAAAGAAAAGAAAAGTTACATTCTCACATCCCAGTGCAGAAGAACATGCTCTGATTTGTTCTGTTTTGTTTTGTTTTTAGTTTTTTTTCTTTTAGATTAAAAATTAAAATAGCTGATACAAAGAGAAAGAAGAAGAGGACTCAGGATTAAGCACAGGACAGGGGAATTCCTTTTCCAATAGATTTCCCAATTCTGACAAAAATCAAAGCAAAATGGAATTTGTTCTCTGCATCTTCCCCATCTAATGTTTTGGTGCTCAAGAAATTCTCCAGCAGCTTCAGGCCCTAAGGAGAGCTTGCAAAGTAAAACTGAGTCCTTTCCCATTGACCTGTATCTTGATGAATCCTCCATCGCTGCAGGTTTAAGAGAAACAAAAACCACAAGGAAGGTAGGGTAAATTTCTTCCCTTCTGTGCCAGGTAAGAGCCTTCGACTACTCACTCTTATCATTCCCAAATGGAAATGGAAAATAAAGAAGACATAAAAATTATAACCTAGGTTATTTTCTGAAAAATCTAATGTGACTGGAACAAAACACACACACACACACACACACACACACACACACACACACACACTCGCAGAAGAGAAATCGATAACACACAGAAAGCTCCAGGGCAGAATTCTGCAATAGAGCTGATGTTCTCCACTAAGGAAATTAATATGCTGTTAACTCTAGCTGAATATTTGCTGGGAAAATTAAAGACCAAAAACCAATAAATGAAGCATGGAATTACCCTGACAAAACGCTAACCTCACATTTCCTAACCACCTTCGAACTTCCAGATAGAATCCAAAAGGAAGTCAACCTTGGTCTACAGCTGGAGGGAGAAAGAAGTGAGGTGGCCTTAAGATACCTGAGAGAGAGAGAGGCTAGAGTGTTGCTTCCTTTTAATGTCCACCAAATCAGCCCGGCCATTGGTAGTGAAGCAGGACACCAGGGCCCATGAACAAATTGTGGCCTCTATTAATTTCTGACAGGGTAGGAGGAAACATGAATTTTATCAAGCCACAGGAGCATAGCAATTACGTCAGACCGAACACCCAACTCCGCCTAGGGGGTGTACTTACCACTAACGTACCATGTCAACTTCATTCTACTTTCTAAATATGCAGTCCTTCTACAACACAGCCCGTCTTCTCCTGGGTACAGTGCCCTAAACAATGCCTTTAAAGGGGGCTTTCATATTCCCAAGGAGGAAAGTTGGTACAAGATAATCAACTAGGTATGGGAGAAATATATTGAGGCTTCTATCTGTATCTCTTTATTTTAGTTTCCATTTTTATAGGCTTGTCATATACAAGATATATTACTACAGTATTATATGTATATAATGTATTTTCCAAGTATTTATAGTGTACATGTGTTCCAAAATATTTTTGGAATGGTAGAGCAAATTGGTCAAAACAAGGGAAGAATAACTACTAGCATACAGGCAGGCCTACTCTATATATTCCTGTCGGCTGAGGGTAATTCATGTCAAAAATGGCTGTAGTCAGAGCCTCATCCTTGTGTATTCCATTCTAAAGTCTCCAGAGGACTGTTATAAACATTATCTCATGACAACTTCTCTCAACCCTGTGACATAGCAGGTAGACGGGGTGCAGTCCCAGTTTTTAACAGCTGAGAAAACCAAGAAATGGGAAGGACAACGTGAGGTTGATTCAGTCCTCTTCCCCAGCCTGTGCTAGAGGTTTGTACCCTGCAAAAATCACCTCCTTGAGGATCCTTCAAGTGCTGGAAAAACAACAGTAAATTATACTCCTCCTGAAATGATAACTTGGTAGTGAGCCTTCCTCCCCCAGATTTTCACGACAACATAACCATTCATCCAGCCAGGTTAAAAATCATGAGTGTCAGTCCCTCACTGAGAAGAACGTGAATTTAGGTAGAGAAGAAAATCAGTGACCTACTAAAGGAAGTGCACAATCAGAATTCCACAGATGGAAAAAAAAAAAAAAAGAATTCCACAGATGGGACACACTTCTACTCTCTGAGCTACAAATATCCTAGTGTCAGGTCACAGCCAACGAAAAAGAAGGTCTGTCTCCATCCACCCGCTTCATGTTTGTATTTGAGAAGGAGACAAAGCCGAGGGGCAAGAGGCAAGGGAGGACCTTTAAGTTGGCCTTAGGACCACTCAGTGTCCGTCTGTCCCTCTCTCCCTCTTCCCTTCTCTTTCTCTGTCTCTGTGTGTCTGTCTCTCTCTCACACACACTCACTCACACACACACACACACACACACACACACACACACACACACACTCTCATACATCCAACTTCTTGTAGAAAGAGCTACCAAAATATTACTTAAAAGCCAAAAACCTGCCCTACAACTAGACAATAGGTTTGTCTTCTCATGCCATGAACCAAGTAAGGACTTTTATTTAATATATGATCTGCCTTATTTACTTTAGGGCCTATTAAGTTTCCCCCAAATCCAGGAAGTTACCCAAATCCATTTAGCATCCAATCTCATTTGCCCTTAATTGAAGCATTTCTAATCAAAAATGCTTCAATTAAGCATTGCCCAATCTTCATTGTAAAAGAAATTGCATAAACAAGCTTATCAAGCCAACTAGCCTGTCAACATGAGATTTACTGCACCCATGAAAGAAGAAGTGGAAGCATCCCCCCCGCCCTAAACTCCACATACTACTTCTGTACATAAAGGGGCATTCAATATTTTTTGTTAATTTCATTGCAATAAATATGTCACACTATCAAAATTAGGAATAAAGAGGCTACTCAGAAGTAACTCAAAGGTACTGTGTATCACACAAGCCTTGAATCCCAACCCTTTAAACAGCCATCTACATCATACTTCGTCAGGAAAGGATAAAGAATATCAGTGGCCACAGGACACAGATTTCTTTCCACTGTCCTCTTTTCAGAGACAGTGCGCTTCAGTGACTACGCCAAACACTGATCTCAGAGTTTCTGTTTCAGAATGTGGCTTTGTAACCAGCACCCCAAAGTGGTGGCAGGAGAGGCCTTTGACCTGCACTGGCTTCAGTCAACACGTCCATAAGACGAGAATGGCAGTGCTGGTCAAAGAGGTCTGTAACGCATTCCTGATCCTTCCATTAGCCAAGCACCAGGAAGGCGCACAGAACTCTCAGCTGAAATGCAGATTCAGTGTCTTTCAAATAAAGCCAGTAATAAATTCTGGGGCCTATATTTACCAAGGTCAAACACACACCAAGCATGAGGTCCACAGAATTTTTTCTTTTTGTTCAATCAGTTTCATCAAACAGTAGATAACCATACTGTAAATATTTCCTAAACCTGAGGTCATTGAACCTGCTCTCTCTTTTTCAGCACTCTTATCATACCTTTATCCAATATTCATGGTCCGCAGTGTTAACGTGGAGGCTGAGATCATCTATTTTTTCGGAACCCAGAGTTAAAGACTAAGGATTAAAGCAGCTTCCTAAGGAGCATCTGTCCATCATTAAGAAGCATTGAGGCTAAAAATTCAGTTCTTCACTGTTTGTTTATTTATGTTAATGATGTGATTGCTACTTATTTCAAAATAAATAGAAATGTTAAGAGGCTCTTCTCCGGGGGTGGTGGGTCTTCAATCCTAGTAGTTCAGTTTAAGACCACCAATGTGGTCTCTGGAGAGGGCCCTGCTTTCTAAAGCACACAGTTGTAAACAGCAACTGGTTGAAGGACTAATTAGCATTAAACAGGCCCCACGAATGAACAGCAAGATGACAAGGGTCACTAAACTAAAGACGAGGTCGAGGTACCCCAGTCCCACAGGACAATGCCCAAGGTACCCATGCAAATTAGGGAAGCAGACCAGGCATGTAGGGGATGAGCAGTTGGACAGAAAACCTCCAATCCTCCTTTCACTTTGTCTCCTAAAAAATAAAAGAAAGAAAGAAAAGAAAAGAAAACCAAATGGCCCACTTCTTCGGTGCAGCAATAATTAGTAATCACTTCTGTCCAGGAGAAACAACAAATAAAAGGCAGCTAAGAACATTGCAATGGTAACTAAGAAGAATTAGAGAATACAATTAAGCATCCATGTTAAGATGGGCAGCGGTTTTCTCCCACGACATCCCAGTATTTCTACCACAAAGAGGAAATCGGTGCAGCTAACTGCCAACTTGTTGAATTTTTTTTCCGTTGAAGAAAATAATAAAGAACAAACTCCACACACATCCTCTATTCAAAAGTGACAAAGAACCCCTTTTTCAAAATGTACTATGGGACTGTTGGTTTTTTCATTCTCCAAGCAGTAAAAACCCTTCCTTCTTCAAATTACTGCAAGATAACTACAGAAATTTGATTTGGAAAAGTTTGAGAGAGATATTTTCAGCATTTGGAACACTGTTAACTTTGATCTGATCATCAACCATAATCCCCTGCCCTGTTTTGATTTGTTGGGTTTTTTTTTTCTTTTAATCCTACTTTTGTTCATAGCCAACTTGGGGAAAGTTTTAGCTGTCCTGAATGAGAATAGACTCTATATCAGCCATCAAGTTGCTTAAGGTCAGAAAATATTTATAACTGTAAAGGCAAAATTTTTCCAAGATAACACAAAAAGAAACAGAAGTTCAAAAAACTCAAAATAAAATGTAACATTCATTAGTCATTCATTATTCTAGCCCTACTTTCTAAAACAGAAAGTTGTTTTTGTAACAAAAACAAATGAGAGACAACACTAAGAAACTTCTCCTCCAACTAGACAGCAACTTAAGAACAATTGTTTGCAGCCAGAAAGCCCATTAATTCTACTTACAAAAAAAAAACTTCTGATATGTTGAAAAATCAACAACAAAAAAGGAAGATGAGACAGAACATTTTTATTCGAATATGTAAGTACATTTCGTGTCCCATGCATTCTCTGAGAACACAGATACATTCTTATCACAAAACTGAAAAATGTTAGTTCAAATTTCTCTTGGGGAAAACACTATTTTTTTGGTTTATATTTCTAAGATACTTTTTTAACAGTACATTTCCTGATCGTTCTCTGTCATTCCATTTGACTGTGAAAGAATGTGCAAAGTGACTTTACGAACTTCCCTTACATGCTACTTACGCGTTTTATATATTCATATCACAAGGTATCAGTATAATACATAGAATTTATACCATGTATTCAATAGTGTCTGTATTATATGAACTTTCAATAAAAGAGGTAGGGATTGCTGTCAAAAAACAGCACTGAGTCTGATATTTTAGGGAACTTATCTCAAAGCCATCTACTCTATATTTTTCACAAAAGGGAAAAATGAAATAAAGTCATTTCATTGCTCTTTGAAGCTAGAGAAGACTACTTTTCTTAGATGTTAGATCAGTTAAACTCATTTGATTAATGAAAATGAGCAAGATATTCTCCTTCACTCTAAGATTATTCAAAGCAGACAGGTAAGCAGCAGTTTTGTATTAAACACTTAAAATAAAGGTTTAAAAAGCAGATACTGGCAAATGCTTATATTGTGCTTTGCTCAATTCATTAATGATCTTACAGTGGGTGTGGATGTGCTAAAAGGGAAACAGAAAAGACGGAGAGCAGATAACTAGTCAAAATAACCTTTCCGGTAATTAAATATTTACAGATAAATGGTTCAGAAAGGAACTTACAAAGGAAGTTCCTTACAAGGAACTTACAAGGAACCTTACAAGGAACTTATCCATCTTTCAAGGAACAACCCCTCCTCTGGAGGAGAAATGTGATCAGTGAGACTCCATTAATGCTAGAACTACTGCATGTAACATCCTAAGAATGTGGCTATTTTGTTTCATTGCTACGCTAAGTGAAATTGCCGAAAGATCCCATCTATTGTCACACTTTCACTATTCTTGATTACAGTACAACCTATACTTGCTAGTATATACTTTTTTTTTTTTTTTGCGGTACGCGGGCCTCTCACTGTTGTGGCGTCTCCCGTTGCGGAGCACAGGCTCCGGACGCGCAGGCCCAACGGCCATGGCTCACGGGCCCAGCCGCTCCACGGCATGTGGGATCTTCCCAGAACGGGGCACGAACCCGTGTCCCCTGCATCGGCAGGTGGACTCTCAACCACTACGCCACCAGGGAAGCCCCTTCTAGTATATACTTTCTGAATAACAGAGATATTCATCATAAGCTCATCCTGGCAGGTTTTACAATGTACAGCTATGCCCTGAATATTAAGTTTCTCCATTATAATAAATGTGAGTTACATCTGAAAGGCTTATCATGTGAAATATTCTTATTTGCTATCTTCTATGAGTGATTACATTAGAATAATCTATTTAATAGATCCTATTTGATATTTTACATCCCCTGCCTAAATCCTTCAGCATCTCCCCATTGGCAAGGTTACCATAAACCCATCAGCATCTGGTTTTTGCCAACCTTTCCCACCTCGCCCCCGTCACTACCAACATAATTATGCAGCACTGCAACCATTTCCAACTTCCTTACACTTTCCACTTTGCCACGATGTTAGGATTCTTTGCCTGATCGTGCTATGTTCTCTGTCTGGAATGTCCTCAGCCACACTGCTTGCCCGGAGAGCTACTCAGCCTTGAAGTGTAAGAATTCTTTTCTTTTCTTTTTTCTTTTTTTTTTTTTTTGCGGTACGCGGGCCTCTCATTGTTGTGGCCTCTCCCGTTGCGGAGCACAGGCTCCGGACGCGCAGGGTCAGCGGCCATGGCTCACGGGCCCAGCCGCTCCGCGGCATGTGGGATCCTCCCGGACCGGGGCACGAACCCGTGTCCCCTGCATCGGCAGGCGGACTCTCAACCACTGCGCCACCAGGGAAGCCCGAAGTGTAAGAATTCTTAAGTGACTGACAACCACAATAAAAGGAACTCTCCAGTTTAATACTTAGCAAGCCTTATTTCAAACTTCTTCAGAAAGATGAAGCTGAAGAAGAGAGAAGACTTTGGACAGACCTAGAATGCTCAATATTTAATAACGTGCCCATCACAGCTCTCTAGGCATGGCTGAGAGATAATGAAACATTGTAAGATACCATCTCTGCTTTTAAACTATGTAAAATATCATCGGGGCAGTAAGATTCTTCTACATAAAATAATTAGTAGACACTAACAAATGTGACCAAAAAACAAGGGACGGGAATAAGAATGATGAAGATGTATATACTATCTTACAATGTATATAGTAATTTCCATGTATTACCAAATCTAATCCTTGTAACTGAATGAAGGAGTGATTTTATATTATACCCAACTTACTGAAAGTAAAAATGAGTCAAAAGGTTATACAACTCTTTTTAGGATGGATCTGGGACATGATTCTAGAACACTAATATAACTCATTCTCACTTCACTTTCTCAACATGGTACAACCCCATAGAGAAAGCAGACAGAGGAAAGGGACCCCGATACAAGGGACCATTTGGAGAATGGGAAGGATCTGGAAAGAGAGAAAATAGCTAAGCTTTTCTATTGAAAAACAATGAAAATACTATGAACATCAACAATTTTGGAGACAGTGAAGAGAGGAATCTGCAAGAGCGAAACATTCAGCTGGGGAACCAGTACCTAAAGAGATGCAAAGCCAAGAAAAAGCATTTGGAACGAGACAGCATGTAAGTCTGCAACTGGCAGCTTGTGAGCGAGTCAACATCAGATTTAAAGAATTTGAGAAAGACGTTTTAAATAATAGCCTCCAGTACATTTTATTGGGAAAACCTCACCAGGATTCACCATGAATTTAACAGTTCAGCAGCTGGAGAAACTTGGACTTAAACACATAAAGGAGTGGAACTTCCTGCATCCTTTGTAAAGATGGCCACAAAACAAAAAAATAAATGCACCCTCTGAAGATTTCTTTTAGACATTACACAGTATGGAAAGAGGAACGCATTCCTAGGATATCTCACTTTGATTCCTTTGTTTCACTGCCTTATTATGTCAACAGAAATGTTTCAAACAGAACAGCTTATTTATCCTATTTTAATAACCAACCAAGTGGCATATATACTGATTGCTACAAGCAGGAGAACCGTGAGCGCCTGGTTTTCTAGAAGAATCTGAGTCCGTGTTTGCTATTCTGCTGTAGTTATTAATTATGCCCCCTTTCACTCTCAAAATCTAGCTTAGACAATAAACGATAAAGTCTTTCTAGCTAGAAGATACTACAATGAACACAGCAATTTCAAGGCTGTGATGGAAGACTTCCCGTTACACAACCCTAAGGGGCACCACTCACACTATGAATACGGCACCCCTGGAGCTGTGTCACACATAGGAAGAGGGAACCAAGAGATCAAAGCCTGCTGGCTGGCTCCTACTTTCAGACAGTTTTAGGTATACTTTTCAAAGCTTATTTTACATGACGCACCTTTGTGCCACAGATTTTAGTATCTAAACTAAATCCCCAGCAGGAAACAAACAAAAATAAAATGTCCAGGTGACCTCAAAACTAGGATACACCCAGAGTGGAAACAGGACGCTAGCATTCCCCGGGGACTTGTATCAACCACACCTGGTAACGCCCAGGAACCATCAGGAAGGCCTACACTGGCCCTTTCCTCTCTTTGCGCCGTGCTATGTTATGTTTAGCATATATATGTTAAAAAAAAAAAAATCTAAACATAAAACAGGTACTATAGGAAAGGCTAACATGAATAAGCCCAGACATTCCTAACAAACATTAGCTAATATTGATATTTATGTACATATCACTGGAAACTCAATAAAAGTTGGTTCAATTCAATGGGATACTCTATACAGACACATACTTAATTTTCTTGGTAAAACCAGAAACAGGGTTTAACACACACATACAGACAACCCATTTCCAGTTTTTTCCTAAATTATGTTTCCTCTTAAAAGGAGAGAACACGATCCTCTCAAAGAAAAATCTGCCAAGCCCTCAACTTGAGACTAAAGAAACTGAAAGATTATAAATGTGTCAGAGAAAAATCAATCAAGCATAAAAGCAAAACGGGCTGAGTTTTGTCTCCTTCTACTAGATATGACTTGGTACATTTACATTCCCTACCACAGTGTTATTAAAAAAGGAAGAAATATGAGCATCATTATACATCACAGGCTTTTACTGCTACTAGAGACTAAGGCTGGCCTCAAGCAGAACATTTTTATTCTCCAGTAAAAATATTTTTCTTTTTGAGATTGCGAAAGAGTTCAGTGACCATTATTAGTTACCTAGAACTCCATGTACTTCATGAGACCTAAATTCAGCTATAATCACAGCTCAAGTTCTCTCTTAAGTTTCCCTTCATTTGCACCTCTCACAAGGTTTACTCTTCTAGGCCCTCACCCGTGGCTCCTGAGTATGGGAATCCTGTTTCTAACTATTCGATTCAGCCCCTAAAAAACAGGCAGTCCCGCTTTAATTTTTTTCCTTATGGTTAAATTAATATTTTTATTAGTAGCAAAATCAACCCTAAAATAAAATCCTATTTATTAATGGCATTTTGGGGTCAATCTGACCAATCGCAATAGTCACAGTTTATTTGGAAGTTGAATGGAAATCAAGTAGAGGGTTTGTGGCAGAAGCACCATGCTGTTACTGATATATTTCCCCTTAATGCTTTACAACAGAACACCCGGTTTGGGCCAAGGACATGAAGACTCAAAGACTATTTCTCAACCTCCCTGGTAGCTAGCTGTGCCCATGTGATCAATTTCTAGCAAAGGGGACCCAGTAGAATTGATAAGGACAATTTCCAGGTCCTGCCTTTGGAGGAAAGTGGTACCAACCCACTTCCTCTTCCCCAGTACTGCCTTGAGTGGAGACACAGTGCTAGAGGGCATGGCAGCCGTCTAAGAAATGAGATAAAAGCCCAGTCTTGAGGATGGAAGGAGTTCTATCAGCCTTCGATAGGAATTTTTATGTAAAAGCAAAATAAACTTCTATCACCCTGAGGTCACTGTTACTTCAGCTTATTTTAAAAATAGCAGCTTTGGGACTTCCCTGGTGGCGCAGTGGCTAAGAATCCACCTGCCAATGCAGGAGACACGGGTTCGATCCCTGGTCAGGGAAGACCCCACATGCTGCGGAGCAACTAAGCCCGTGCGCCACAACTACTGAGCCCGCACGCCTAGAGCCCGTGCTCCGCAACAGGAGAAGCCACCGTAATGAGAAGCCCGCGCACCGCAACGAAGAGCAGTCCCCGCTCGCCACAACTAGAGAAAGCCCGCGCACAGCGGTGAAGACCCAACGCAGCCAAAATTAAATAAATAAATAAATGTATAAAAAAATAAATAAATTGATCTTTTAAAAAATAAATAAATAAAATAGCACCTTCAATCTATAAATTGATGACTCTATCAACTGTTCTCTTCATGTCTCTTCATTTCTAGGTAAAATAATAGAGGAAAAAGGTAAAGATATCCTGGATGAAAGAAATATTCTTCCTAACCATTGGCAGGGCAATACCAATTCTAAAAAAATGCAATTCTCACACTTAAAAAATACATTTACATATAACAGCACAACAAGGGATTACTCTTCATTCTGACACAGAAACATCTTCCCTAAAATTCTCATCTCTGAAATTTCCTGGGAAAAAGAAAAGGTAACATCTACTTTAAGAAAATGGAAAAAGAAAAAAAAAGGTCTCCAGGGGCCACTTCAGGGCTCAAGCATCAATGTTCTGGCTAAAGAAATATCCCTTCTCATTTTGCTGTGGATAAATTACATGCTAGAAAAGTTTTCTTTCGTCCTCCACACGTCAACCACTACCTAGGAAACTCCAACAGTCCAAACAATATTCATTATTTATCACAAATCAACAGATATTTTATCACAAACTGCAATACAATCAAAAGAACGTTAGGTCGAGCAGTAACAGATCACTGCCAAGCTTTGAACTGTATATCATTTGAAACAAGACTCTAAAACTGCCAAAAAGACACAGAAGCTGGTAGTCCCTGGTGACAACCAATATAACTAACTCAGGAATAACTGTGGGGAGAAGCGTGTGGGAGAGAGTTTAGAAACAACCAAGCAACATATAACATTTTCACTTGGGCTCAATTTTTGCATCAAAAAAAACCACGTGGCATATAAATGATATGAAGAAAAACTATAATCTACACATACATCAAAATACCAAACTACATTTAAAACTAAACAAAACAAAAAACCACCTTCTTTCAAACCTATGTCAATAAAGAAATACAAGGACAATTTTCTAAGTAATCAGTAATTACCCTGCCTCTTTGTTTCACACCTAGGAAAGAAATATCCTCACCTAGCCCAGCATCACTTTCAACAGCTGAATAATTCAACAGATGATTAATGAAAACATAGACCCAGCAGAGAATTTGAATACTTATAAAATTCCACAATTTCTTGGGGAATTAGCATTATTTGGCTTAGCTTTTGATTCCAGGGGGAAAAGAATTCAATTTATTTGAGGGTAGGGAGGGTGGGGACAGGAAATACTCTAAATTAATTATTCACTGTTCACCTTAACAGAAGTCAAAATTTTCTACCTCCTGCAATGATGTAAACTACTTCCTATGTCTACCATCACTAGACAGCAGAACCATCAGCAGAACGTTCTGCAATAATGGAAATGTTCTGCACTGTATAAGTCACTAGTCAAGAGAATTTAAGGAGCTCTGGAAATGTGGCTAGTGCAATGAGGACTGAATTCCTTATTTCTTGAATTAATTGGAACATTCGGCCAGTGGCTACCGTATTGGAAACACAAGTCCAGATGGAGTTCCATTTCCACCATCTTTCAAGTCTCTACTCAAACACTATCTCCTCTACGAAATATTTCCAGATCCTGCAGCCTAGAAGTTAGCCCTCTTTCCTCTGGTATGCCACAGCACTTTAAATATACAGAGAGAAGTTGCATGGGTTAGGTCAGCAAATAAGGCAAAAATTTAGTTTCATCAAAATGACTAAGAATCCCGTACAAAGAAGACCAGTAATTCCTAAGCCAGTTTTTCTCCCAAGTTGGAAACACATTCCCAATTGTTCAACACCATTCCTGATTTGTTAAACACCAAATGCAGTAGCAGATTTACATTTAAGGGCCGCAATGTAAGAACAATCCACATTTAGATATCCAATTGACAGCAGCAGAGGGAGAGACACAATGTGAATGAAACTAACGTGAGAATCACAGGTATTCTGGTGCAAATATGAATGCAGTACAGAGGAACCCATGCAACAGCATCTCTTCCTCTTTCCTTATCTACTGCTACTCCCCTTTTTAAGCTTACCTACCTTTCTTCCTTAACTACCTACTTCCCTTCCAGCCTCCCTCTCCCTATCCTGCAACATTCTAGATGTTTGAATTCATGCAAATTAAATGCAGGTAATGGAGTTCCACTAAAATAGTGCTTATCACTTTCTACTGTTCATTATTTATTTATAACCTCTCTGTCCTACTCAATTATTTATCTTTGTCTTACCCATGTCAATATAATTTGTATTGTTGTCAAATGCAAAAGTATTGCATTTAAGCCAAACCATTATTTGTTCTTATTTATAATGAAGTTAAGGACTGGTTTGAAAGCAAGGGTACTGAACTCCTAAGCCTTCAGTGGCCAAGCAGGTTTAAGAAAAAAAGAAAGGTGCTCTGTCTAACACGTGACAGCCACTACCAGTCCTGCTGGTGATGCCACGTGGTGATGTGAGGTCAGGCTTGCTAGCTCTTTCAAGTTTGCAAGGGAAGCCGGAAACTCAAGTGTTTATTTAAAACCAAATTTATAAATGTTTAACTTATTCAATTCAAAGAGGAAAAAACAAAATAAAACAAAACAATAAAAAAAACAAAAAAAAAGTTTGAATGTATCAAACAAATATCCTCTGGCAAGATCCTGCCATGGATTTCTGATCTCTGCCCTACGGGATAAGCTCTAGGCAAATTCACTTTCTTGCATTCAACAGACCCTTTACTGTGAACCCAGCCAGGAATACTTTGGTTAACAGGACAATTTAGGTTTTGATAGAGCAGAGAAATAATAAACAAGAAAACAAATTAATAAGGCAATTTTAGATAACCATAAAGGTTCCACCTAAAGTAGGGCAGAGTGATGGGCCCATTTAGATTAAGTGCTTAGGGCAAATCAATCTCCCCCTTGGCCTTTCTTGAACAAATGAAAAAATTACCTCAAGGGAAGGCTCAGGGGTAGCTATTCTAAAGGTCAGTGGTTGTGTTTATTTACCTTGCTTTGAGGAATAACATATCCTCTTTTGTAGGCTATACTCTATGGAGGAAAGTTATTGAACCCTCAAACGGACAGAAAAATCTTGCTGAACTAAAACAGAGCACTCAGTTCTTCCAACATCCTGTAACAGAGTGAAACATAATAGGTATCTGAAAATCTGAAACCCTAAATCTTTCAGATACCCTTATAAACAATGGACCAAGAGCTACTAGAAGCAAATCAACTCATCAAATGCATACCTTGAAGAAATTTAATTGCCCAACCATTTACTGCAGTCATAATGTATTAAATGGGATACTAAATTTCACAGACTGGAAGGTTTATTATTTCCCAGGCAAACTGAAGTAAAAGTCACAACCTGGCTTGCAGTTACGCATTTTATAAAGGGTATGATAATAAATTACTCAAAGATACTTAAATGCGAATGGAATTCACATCCACACACAAAATTAAACTCTAGTAGTAGAATTTTATACTTGGGGTAACATAGATAATTTTCAATAAAAAGTCAGAATACAGGCATCTTGGTTCTTCAGATTTTGGAAGGACTGTGTTAAAAGAAAACAAAACTTAGCCCATGAAAAATAAATATTCTTACATCACTTCTCACTTTTACCCTCCAGAAATATCTAGGGAAGACGATGGCTTGAACATATATAACTTCTAGGTCATCATAATAATTGTTCAGTAGTTGCCCTTAGCTACTTAACAGCTACATCTCGCTGCTACTGGAGTAACACTGCCAGACTCTCGTGGCCCCTCAACTGGTCCTCCTTAGAGAAATGGAGAGACTTGATGGATGGGCGAACTGTGGATGGAGCTAGGCATGGGTGGGTCAGTCCTTCCTTGGTCTGCTTTGGGATCTACTTGCCTGCAGAGATTGTATATTTTGGTATGTTCTCTAGGCCACCCAGCAGCCGGGCAGAATAGGTCTCTGATTGCCCATGTTGCTTGTGGCTGGGTATGGAAGCCTTGTTAAGGAAAAAGTATTAGTCCTTCAGATGGTCACAGTCTATGCTGCATTCAAAGAGCTTTATCGGTAATTAAGCAGAGTGTGATCCCCACCTGATTCCCATACTCTCTCTCGATTGGTTCTGATCTAGACAAAAACAAGAAACTTTAGTGACCACCTAGAGGGGTGGGATAGGGAGGGTGGGAGGGAGGGAGACACAAGAGGGAAGAGATATGGGGATATATGTATACGTATAGCTGATTCACTTTGTTATAAAGCAGAAACTAACACAACATTGGAAAGCAATTATACTCCAATAAAGATGTTAAAAAAAAAGAAAAAAACTTTAGGCTCTCAGAACCTCAACCATAATGACCAATAAATATACCACTGTAGAAAATCCTGCATCCACACTATACATTAAGGAAGCACCCCTATCAAGATGCCAGAAACTTTCAGAATTTCTTCTGGAAATATTGCATAAGGAACCTAATTAAAAAGACATTAAAGACCTAAAAAACTGGCCACACCACCAGAAAACCACCCATCCAGTACTGTAGGAAGTACACAAAGCAGGTTTTGCAGAATTCCACTGATGCATCTTAAGTTGCAGGGTTGGGAGCTGGAAGTGTGGACAGGCCCTGGCAGATGGGGCACACACTGTTCAGTGTAACGCAGAGCAGCTGTGCTGGGAGGCCCACTGTTCACACAGCCAAACAAGTGTCCTAGGGCCTTTCCTTCTATAAAGAGCTGAAGTACCAGAAAGGGGGTTAGACACAGTCATAGTTCAAACCTGGCTCCGAGGTCAAAGCAAAAACACAGATACTAAGTGTGTATTCGGACACTGTAGACACAGCAAACAGCAGAGGGAAAGAAGGAGACACAACATTCCTCTGCTGGACTATGTAGAGCTCCACCTTCCTCTCTGCTTCTCCTTTAACTTCTAAAACCTTCAACCTATAGTGTTGATTTTTATCCCCTCGTTCCCCAACACAAGTTCTCAGAGAAGGAGCCTCATGGAAATCCTACAGGACAGGACAGTGAGGTAAACTATGGTTCTGAACAGACCTCTCCATTTGCAAAGACAATGAAGCAGGAAAAAATATATACACAAAGTAACTTTAAAACATAAAGAAAAACTTATTTCTGAAACAGAATTACTTCAGGTAACAAATTCTTAAACTCACCTTTGTATTTTCAATACCACTTGAGAAAACATGGTCTCTATGAACCAGGTCTGAGAGTCTAGAATGAGAGTTTATATAGGACTGGCTGGGAAAGCAGCAGGATTTAAAGGTGGTTGGGTTTCTTTAGGAAGTAGTTTATTGAAACTGAAAATTCAATACCAGAATTTAAATCCTCACAGGATGAAATAAACAGAATCAATCAGTGAAAACAAACTTCCTCCATCCCAAGGAAAAGAGAAAGAAAAATCAGATGAAGACGAAGGGAAAGCTGGGTAGGGCACAGAAAGAACGGAAACCAACCTACGGGTAACGAGGGACAGACCAAGGAAAAGGAAGAAAATATCAAACATTTGGGAGGAAGAAACTTTCAGAGGCTGATACAAAGCTGAGGACTCAGGACAAGGTAATGACTGACACCAGCAAAATTAATGAAAACTAACCAAGGTCTAGCTATATCCTAGTTCATCTTTGAGGTGTAAGAATTAAAAAAAGAATCCTAAAAGCATCAAGACAGAAAAATGTTTAAACTACAAATAGACTGGCTTCAAACTTTCCCAGAAGCCAAGGAAGCAACACTGTATGTAACTCAAGATTAGCATACACAGGTTGTTCATTTGTGATGAGAAAAAAAAAAAAAGTGACAGATATGCAAAGGCCCTTATATATTTGTATACAAAGGTGGTATTTATACACATACAGAGTCAAGAGAGAGATGAAAAAATAGCTATTGTAAATGTGGTCATGAAAGAGAGTGCAGGGCTTCCCTGGTGGCACAGTGGCTGAGAATCCACCTGCCAATGCAGGGGACACGGGTTTAATCCCTGGTCTGGGAAGATCCCACATGCCACAGAGCAACTAAGCCCCGTGCGCTACAACTACTGAGCCTGTGCTCTAGAGCCCGCGAGCCACAACTACTGAGTCTGTGTGCTGCAACTACTGAAGCCCATGTGCCTAGAGCCTGTGCTCTGCAACAAGAGAAGCCTCCACAATAAGAAGCCCGTGCACTGCAACGAAGAGTGGCCCCCACTCGCGGCAACTAGAGAAAGCCCGTGCACAGCAACGAAGACCCAACGCAGCCAAAAATAAATAAAATAAATAATTTTTTTAAAAAAAGAGAATGCAAAGACACAAAAAATTTTAAAGAAAAAATATAAATACATGAAAACATAAAAAGAATAATAAAATGCCAAAAAGAAATAGAGGGAGAAGAGTGGTAAAAGAGAGTAAATTTGAGTAAATATTGCCAGCTTTAAAAGAGGATGCCAATGTATCTTTTCTTATATTAATAATGAATACAAAAATATATGTTCCTGTGCTTTAAAAACTTAAGGTAGGTATTATGGAAACTAAAAAAGATGAGCATTCCTCTCAAATAACTTAAAAAATAATCCATCAAGAGCATTGAACTACATGAGAGAAAAAGACACAGATTTAGTCAAGGCAATATATGTGACTTATACTCCAATATTTAAAGACAATTTCTTAGAATGAAAAGATAAAATACAAATGAAGATACACATACACACAGATGGGTAAATAGGGGAGCATGTGTACAGACGGAGGAAGACGAGAAGGAGGAAGGGGGATACATACATATGTATGATCTATCCTATTGAACAAATGTAAAGACTGACAAGAAGGTTTACATAGGGCATTTGAGCATGACTAAAATCTGTGCAATAGGCATTACCTACTAAAGGTAGGTAAATGTAAATGAAAACATTGCAAATTAGAGAGGTGTGAATGAAAAATTTGCAAATTAGAGAGGTTTCACATAGCAAAAACTAAAGTATTAAAAATACATAATAAAAGAGAATAAATGTAGAAACATAGGAGGGAAGGAAATATTAAGGGACCTCTTTCTTTTTCCATTTACACAGGCAAAAGAAATGGATATACAGATAATCTGAATATTAGAACTGATAAGGTTGCTTTAACAAATATATATTAAGTTCTATATGCCATAAAAGGTACACCTTTGATTGTTATGGAGTACTTTTAAAACTAATCCTGTATTATAACAGAAAAAAAATCAGCACATTTGAAAACGGAAGTCTTTCCTTTATCACGATGAATTGAAACTATAAATTACCTTAAGATGTATAAATTAAAAACCTGCAAATTAAATATTACTTTATTAAACAATAAAAATAAAAAACATTAAAAAATAATGATAAAATTAACACCTATGCTTTGTTGCCAAGTAGTAGTGAGGCAAATTTATAACAAAAAGCTTTCATTTCTAAGCACTCTAAAGTAGAAAAAGGTAAATAAGCATTCAATTACAGAAATTAGAAATATAACAAGAAAAAAACTAACATAAAAATCAAGGCAGACATTCATTAGAATATAGAAAAAACATTGTAGAACTGATTAGTACAACCATGAGTAAGTGTTATGAAGCAAAAGTATGAAAAAGAAAACCCTCTAGATCAGTAGTTCTCAAAATTTACTGCACCTACAGATCACTTGGAGAAATTATTAAAAGTATATAGACTCGGGCTTCCCTGGTGGCGCAGTGGTTGAGAGTCCGCCTGCCGATGCAGGGGATACGGGTTTGTGCCCCCGTCCGGGAAGATCCCACATGCCGCGGAGCAGCTGGGCCCGTGAGCCATGGCCGCTGAGCCTGCGCATCCGGAGCCTGTGCTCCGCAACGGGAGAGGCCACAACAGTGAGAGGCCCGCGTACCGCAAAAAAAAAGGTATATAGACTCACCTGCAAGGGATAGTGGTCAGGACTGTCCACTTTAAACTAGCATCCCAGTGGTTCTAATACCTGTGGTCTGAGGACACCCCTTTGAGAATTAAGAAAATGTTTTATACCCAGAGCTCATGTCTGTTAAAGATAAATAAAATAATAAAACAATTCAATAAAAAGGAGACAGACAAAAATATGGCAAGGGTATCTCAAGGTTTAAGAAAACACTATTCACCGTTTTATCCTAATAAATTTTAAACACTCAAAGTCATAAATTACTCTCCAGGAAAAAAAGAAAAAAATGAATGATTAAAGAAGAAAAATAAAACTGAACAGATCAATAGCCACAAAAGCAGTAAAAAGCTGTCAATGAAATACCTTCTGAGGAGCACCAAGCCAAGATGGTTACATAGATAAATGCATACAAACCCAAGGGACACATACTCGTGTCATATAAAACATTTCAGAGAACATAAAAACTTCCCAAATAGTTTTATGATGCTAGCATAATCCTGACACATACGGCTTAAAACAAAGAAAACCACAGTCCGATCTCACTCATGAAAACAAATACAAAAACCACTTGCAAGGCTTCCCTGGTGGCGCAGTGGTTGAGAGTCCGCCTGCCGATGCAGAGGACACGGGTTCGTGCCCCGGTCCGGGAAGATCCCACATGCCGCGGAGCGGCTGGGCCCGTGAGCCATGGCCACTGAGCCTGCGCGTCTGGAGCCTGTGCTCCACAACGGGAGAGGCCACAACAGTGAGAGGCCCACGTATCGCAAAAAACAACAACAACAAAAACAAACAAACAAACAAAAAACCACTTGTATATAGACTCTAGCAATGTATTAATATATCACCCGGTACTTCTGTTGGTTTTAGTCTCAGGTACAATATTCATTTAGTTATAGGAAAATTATTAGCATAGTTTTTACATCAACACGTGAAGGTAGAAAAATAGATGTGTGTGTTATGTTTTTTTTTTTTTAATGGAGGCTGTTTGTTAAAGACAGCAAAGTGAAAACACATTATTTACCTCTGCTCTCTCACAAAACCCCAGTGAAACAACAGTAAAGAGGCATAAATGCTCAAGGATACTTTGTTGAAAGACCACACTTCGCCCACATACTCACAGCACCTTTCTGTATCACGGTATTTAATCATTCATTCAATAAATATGTAGTAAAATTTAGTCTGTATCAGATAGCATGTTAGGTGTTCTCTCCTTCCTCCAGGTAGATTATTAGCTTCCTAAAGCAGGTACCCTGTCATCGTATTCACTATTTTCTCATCCTGGTCATATCAGTGGGGCTCAAAAAATATTTGTCAAAAACAAAGAATGGAAGAGAAGTTAGAAAGAATCTAACTAGCAAAAGAAAGCACTCAAAAAAGAGATTATCAAACAAGATTTTTCAGATTTTTAATTGCAAACACGGTACAATGTTCACAAACTCAGTGGGTCTCAATATCATTGAGCTCAATATCATAGACAGGGATTCTTTGGGGTGAGGTTTCCTTTGGATGCAGAAAAGAGCTTCAGGTCCCGGCCCAGGTTCTGGTGGCAGCTTTAGAGTTAAAAGCCTCTTGCTGCTTTGGATCACGAAGGCTTAGAAGTTTCTCTGTGTCTGGGCTTTCAGTGCTGATTCAGAAAATGCTCCAGCCTTCCACTAGTTTCCTACATCACAGGGCTGAGGAGGGTTCAGATGTTCCCCGACCCCCTCCTTCTGCCTTCGGGCTGCACACTTTACACTGTAGGCTTCCTGGAACATCCGGACAAATGTGTATTCTTATCCGTGACTACACACTCCTACTGCTGGGAAGAATCCCAACCAACTTACTAGGTCTCTCCCAGCTTCCTGTTTTTCAACAAATAAAAGCCCCAAAGAAAAAAGATGGTGTAGACTCAGTGCCAATTCCTGTGATGATCCTTATTTAAGCCGGGAAGAGCAGACAAACATCTGCCCGGTAACTGATCACTCTCGTTATACTGTTTTGACTTAGTTCCTGCACTTCATTTCCTTCTTAGAGGAACCACAATTAACAGCAAATAGGTTTTGCAGCTATCTGCCATTCCAAAGTTGCATTTTTCGCCTACTTCTTGTAAAGATAATTATGTATTCTAAATCTAGCCTGATGAAAATGTCCAACATGGCAAAGAGTTCCTGAATATTCAGATACCATGTCAGTTTCCTTTACCAGTTATCCCTTTGCATTGCAGGCAATACTATTCTTCTCATCCCCCAGTCTAGAAATTCGGTACTCATTGTTGACTCTTTCTTCTTTGTCCCTTATATTCAATCTCTCAAGTCTTATCAAAGGAAATAAAGAGGTTAAGTGGCCACAGCATTCCCCTCGGGACAGTGTTTGGGGAATAAGGCTGGTGTTATGTATGTGGTGAAGACCAGGATGCTTTGGGACAAAATACTTAAAGAGCTCTGCAGTAGCCCTGCACAAGCATTTGGGAGAATGAGGATGAGTGAGGTCACCAGGAGAGAGAAGATGGCCAGCAATCTGGTAGATGGCCAGTCCCGGAGTACAAAGCCAAAAGAAGCAATGAATGAACATTTCCCAGAGCAGTAATCACTGAGGGGCTTTAAAAGACTGATATTTCCAAGGGTCCGTTTTAAGTTGTTCCTGCATTGTACTGTAAACCCCCTTGCTCACATCAAACCTTCATTCAAGTCTAGGTCCAGAGCACTAACATCAGCAGGGGTCTGGGAAATAAAGAGAACACTTCACCTAAGCAGGTTGCCAGGGGGTGGGAAAGAGACACCACAAGGAGGAGACACACTGTAATGCGATCCAGATCACAGCAAAAGCAGACACTTAGAGTTGGCAGCAACTAGGAAAACGTGAGCCTTCTATGAATCCCTACAGACAGTAAGGTCACAGGGAATTCCAACCTATGCTGGACAGGGATTCAAGTTAATACTTATTTGAATCTGAGAATGGGGTGGCCACAGCTTGGACTGTACGTTTCTCCCTGTTGAGCCATCTCCATTTCAGCCAACACAATACTTGTCCCCAGCCCTCACTGCTCTGCAATTTCTCCTACCTGATCAGGTGGCATGCCTCATGAATCATTACCGAGCATCATGACATGCCAGGCGGACAGGTAAGCACTTTGTATCAGCATCTCCTTTAACATTTAGTACAGTGAAAACTACACTCCCTCTGTCAGAGGTTAGAAAATGGAGACTCAGAGAAGTTACCAAACTTGATCAGGATCACATTGCTGCTTAAGTGGCAAGGATAAAACCTGAACTCATCTTCCTGAGACAAAAACCCATGTTCCTTACTGCTCCCTGTACTGTATCCTCAAACTAAGATGTCCCTTTTATAGGTGAATCCTGGACTTCAAACTACCAATTTGCCATTGAAGGCTCTCCAAAGAAACGTGAGGCACAGTGCAAGCTAGAGTCCAGTGAGGAATAATTTTAGTAGATGATTTAATATTCTCCTAAAGCTATGAAAATATAGTTACTGAATGAAAAGCTGAGAATATGCATTTGTGTGTTTTTTTACACTGGCTGAAAAGATAATGCCAAATGATGTCAGAAATCTTGCTAGGAAGATGCTACAAATATCTGTGTAGAGATTCAACTAAATGAGAACACCTCAAAAATGCTGACTTCACATTTTAGAATAACTAGAAAACCTAGGTTTTGGGTTTTTTTTTTTAAATATAAATTAGTTATGTCCCAAATTTACTTGGTTAATAATTTGTTTCTCTAATTCTGAGACCCGAGTTTGGACAGAAGTGATAGAATGACTTGAATAATGAAAAAATTAGAGTTAGGAAAGGACAAAACACAAGAGATAATCCAGTGGCATCACCATTCACCATATAGTTATTTTAGATATACTTCTCTAAAAATTAGGTTAGTGAAGTACCCCAAAATCTGTTAAAATAATACTGTTTGCATTTAGCTTAGAGGAGCACCAAAAGTTTAAACACCCTCACATTTATCTAACTCCCTTTATCTATCAACTCCCAGGTTTCTAATCCACAGGCATTCATTCACCCAAGCATTAACTGGAGTTGACATTTATAAGTCATTTAGAATTTACAAACTAGTTTTGGGGTTGTCATCTATAAAAGGGCATGGTTCTTAGCTGTTACCAGAGCTTGGAAAATTTGTCAATTTTTTTAACTTTTTATATTTCCAGCTTTTCACACAGCAAGATTTTTAAATTATTATTAACAAAGTTTATCATATATCAATCAAGTACTGGAATTTTCCCAGTACTTGAGTAGAACTCAGTGCTTATATACTAATCACATCAGATAGCTACTGACACACAGGATCAAGATTTCAATATTACAGTACATTCTCATTACATAAAAGTGTTTTTGTATAATCCTTGGGACTTTTTTCCCTAAAGAGCAAGAATTATTCAAAATTTACAATGGAATCTTATCTCTCTTTTAATATAAGTTGGGTTTTTTGTTTATTTTTTTTTGCAGTACGCGGGCCTCTCACTGTTGTGACCTCTCCCGTTGCGGAGCACAGGCTCCGGATGCGCAGGCTCAGCGGCCATGGCTCACGGGCCCAGCCGCTCCGCGGCATTGTGGGATCTTCCCGGACCGGGACACGAACCCGGGTGCCCTACATCGGCAGGCGGACTCCCAACCACTGCGCCACCAGAGAAGCCCTAAAATAAGTTTTAAAAAATCCATTTGAAGGAGGAAAAGTTACTTTAAATTCTTAAGACAGCTTCTTGCTCATTTTATGTAACAAAATAAAAGCAAGATTAGGTATTAAGCAGGGTTCAAGGCATTCTTTAAAGAAGGCTGTTTCAATATACACCAGGCCACTGAGACATATTCTCTTGATATAAATGTTCAAAATACGTGATCTGGATTTGCTTCCTAAAGCAGGGTTCTTCAAACAACGGTGATGGTAACAATACTAGTAAGTGGTTTACACAGTACTTTGTCACTAAAGGAATTTTCCCATATTCTATTTCACTTAATTGACATACAGCCATGGAAGCAAGTCTAATATCATCACGCCTGTTTTACCAATGATGAAACTGATGTTAAGAGGTTAAGATCAGATGCAGCTTGAGAGGTGAAGCACTTGTATAGATTCCAATTCTTGACACCCAATCCAGGATTCATCCCTTATGGCTACGCTATCTCCTACACTGACATCTTATACAACGGTTTGCATTTCTCAAGTCAAGTTCATGGTAAATATTTAGCAGATGGGAAGCTCTACTGGATATATATTTACATCAAATAATGCTAAACTAACCAAAATTACCTTAATCTTCAGTGTTTTATTATTGTTAAAATCTATTTTTACTATAAGGGATAATATGCTTTGAGTTTAAATTGGTGTTTGAATAGAAAATAATTATTCCACAGTTTTATTTTCACATTAACAATATTAGTTATAAGTCACACATCTAACCTTCTATACTATACTTATAACACTTATTAACACTGTCATGGATAACTTTATAAAATTTATAATTCAAATTTATCATTCTAGATCTAGGATCTATACCTAGGAAGGAAACTATACAAATAGTTTAATAAGTTAATGCTAAGTTGTTTTTCAAAGTTTTATACCAATTTATATTCACACTTGTAAATATATGAATTCCCAAGGAGCCATACCAATTCTTAGTACTGTCAGTAATATTGCAGAATATTATACAGTAGTATAAATCAGTAAGAGAGTCACATATCACAAGAAGGATGAATTTTTAAAATATTACATTGAGTTTTTAAAAAGCAAATGACAAAAGGCTTTATAGAGCTCAATATCATTTTTATAAAGCTCAAAACCACAAAAATGTAAATAGAGAGATATACACATACATAATAAAACTACTTTTGAAAAACCAGAAGAAGAATAAACACAAAATTCTGGATGGGGTTTTCTTCCTGGTGAAAGCAGAAATATGGGATTTGGGTGCAGTAATTAAATATATTTTACTATATTCCTTTGTAAGGAATATAAAATCGTGTAAAATTTGTATTTTTATTGAAATATAGTTGATTTATAATATTGTGTTAGTTTCAAGTGTACAGCACATTAATTCAGTATTTTTGTAGATTGTATTCCATTATGGTTTATTACAAGATAATGGCTATAATTCCCTGTGCTATATAGTATATCCTTGTTGCTTAACTATTAAAATTTGTATTTTTTAAAGTGACAACAGTACCATACAAATCTTACTTTTACACTACAGTAAAATCTTAGAAAACACTATTTCTGCCAAAGTAGTCAAGAATTTGGATCTTCTAGAGACTACTGACTAATCCTTTGATATTTCAATCATACTCTTCTGAGGGGTCTCTCTTGTCATATCCGTAGTGATAATTGCCTGATCCAATCCTTTTATACCCCCATTTATCTATGGGTTTACGTGTTAACTCAGATCTTACTGAGCCACTTCCACTAACTTCATGGAATCCCAAATACTTTGCAAGATGTCTAATTTGTGTTCATTTTGCATTGCATCTGCATGAGATTTTGAGATGTTCACAGAAGATAGCAGAAGACTTATCGACTTGATGCCAAAGAGCAGAGGTGCTGGTAGGATTAAGCAGAGAGGGATCCATGAATAAGGAGTCATTTATTAATGACAAATCGTTAATAAACATTTTCTTGGTTTGGAGAGCAACCTTATTCCTGCAGGAACTATGATAATAAGCACTGTACAAGTTGGATTCCTAGCACTGAATACATTTCCTAACCTTTGTAGAGGCTCAAATTGCTCTTCAGTGACTGACTGACGGAAACATTAATAAACTGCTGGCCCCTTAACGTTGCTATAAAGAAGGCGAGGCAATTTATATGAAAAACTCTGTAAACATTCAAGCACATTTAATCAAATATTAATATTTTAAAGAGATTAGTATTCATGAGCAAATTGCCAGAGAAGGCAATTACACAAATGAAGCAATGAACCAAATGAACAAAGTACATCACAACAAATAATAGAGTAATAAAATCAGCCCTCCATATCCGCAGGTTCTGCATCTGTGGATTCAACCAACTGTGCATTGAAAACATTAAAAAAAAAAAAAAATTCCAGAAAGTTCCAAAAAAGCAAAACTTGATTTTGCCCCACAATGGCAACTACTGACGTAGCATTTACATCGTATTAGGTATTATAAGTAATCTAGAGATGATTTAACATACAGTATAAGGGAAGATGTGTGTAGGTTATATGCAAATATTACATCATTTTATATAAGAGACTTGAGCACCTGGGGGTCCTAGAACCAATCCCCAGTGGATACCCAGAGACAACGACTGCTAAGCATGTCCCAACTTTCACTAGAGGAGGCTCTCACTGGCTTCCTAATAGAGTCCCAGTAAAATTATTGAAACTGCAAGCTCTTCAACTATGTGGAAAATGGGATCGACTTATTTTCAGCTTTGCAGGAACACACCTATATTAGATAAAGTTAAGGTCATCTACACACTGTAAGCCAGGACAAAACTCAGAATATTTGGGGTTTGCCATGCATTTTCTTTTTATCCCTGGAAATCAGGGTTTGTTTTAGGAAAAGAACCTGGACTAAAAAACACAAGGTTTTAAGTAAAATAAAGCTTCTAAAATAGCAATGTTTTTATTACCACCGCTAACACAAGGATTCAAATTTTCTTCACAGGAAGGAAAAAGCCCTTGAAGACAAAGGGCTAAGTTAGAGCCATTTGCATGAATCCTCCTATAACAGTGTGATATTTGGATTGCTAGTTGCCCATCTGTGTGTACAAGCAGTAGGGCTATCACTTCTGCTATGTGGTTGATTCCCTTCAACAAAAAAAACAAATGCTGTTAGGCCAAAGGAAAATGCTATCAAAATCCACAAATTTTTCCACATTCAACAGAGCTGGTGATGATTGCTAAATAATTCCCCAAAGCCAAATCTCTCCAGGTTCTTTATCTGCTTGCTTTGTTTATATCCCATCACTGTTCAGGATACTACTACGCTGGAGCTAATTATTCAAAGCCAGGAAGGAGGTCTGTATATCCCTTTGTCCCATGCTGTGACCAAATCTGGAAGCAGTAATACCTGCCAAAAACAGCAAGGCCACATCAGTAAGGTGAAATCCTCCCACAGCTTTGCTGGCAGGATGATTGCTCCAAGCACACCCAACCTCTTCTCTTATAAAGAAAATACAGGGTTTCCCCTTAACTTTTTGACACAGACTAATAACCCAGCTACTCTTGTTAATCAAGGACTACTCTGTCCTTGGAAGTGTGTCATATACCTCAAAGTCTTAGAATTGTAAATCATTATAGATGGGAGGGACATGGAGGGCTGGGTTGTTCAATTTTTTTATAATCTTACATACCTTTATTAGTACATAGAGAAAATATACCAAGCATCCAACCTAAGAAGTTAGAAAAATAAGACAAAAAAAACAAAGAAAATATAAGGAAATGATAAAGCTGTGACTAGGTAGTTTTAGAGATAACTTTACCACACATTCAAAGAACAAGTAATTCCACTCTTACACAACTTATTTTGCAGAATAGAAGAAGAGGAAATGCTTCCTCCACTCATTTTATGAGCTACTGTAACCCTGTCTCCCAAACTAGACAAAGGCCACCTGTGTCACTTGTGAGCATGGATGTAAGAGTTTTGGTTTTATCTATTATGCCATTTTACCTTTAGTAATTTACTTTTTGTATTGTAATAAAAAAACACATTTTTATTTTTTAAGAAAAATTAAATTACTGACCAAAAAAAACAAAGAAACCCAGTATACTGGCCCTAGAGAATTAAGATGCATATCTAAGGAATAATTTCAATGAGCCCAGACTCTTGCATACATAGAAAAGCAATAAAATCATTAACTTGAGATGTCTGTTTTTGTGACTAGCAGTAATCTTTTGATGTTCAACTACATTTTTTTGTTCTTTATGTTGTTTTGGTTTTTTGCTTTTTGGGGGTTCTTTTCCAGAAAAAACTCCTGTATATCCTGGCTTCTCCCTTACCTCTTTGGAACAGTTCCTCAGAGCTATCTAAGAGGCAATCTCCCAGGCTATAGTCTTCAGTAAGGTACTGAATAAAACACAATTTGCACCTTAAAGGTTGTGCATTTTTCTTCAGTTGACAATACATACACCAAGTTAGTTTTGAGGATGAAGGTGGATCCAACATTAAATTAATAAGAGTGAATCAGTTAGGTCTATTTGGGGTACAAGGGACAGAAACCCAACTCAAACTGGTTTACAAAAACAAAAGAGAGAGAGAGAGAATTCATTGGCTCACATAACTGATAAGATATTCAGACTGAGCTATCAGGAGTCTGTATTTCCAGCTCAAGCTCTGCCTTCCCCTCAGGAATGACGGGAGCTCCCACCAACACCAGACTATCTTGCTTACTACATGCTAAGAAATTCCAGGGAAAAAAGTTAAAGTCTCCTTTCCAAAAATTGCAACAGAAAGTCCAAGAATTGAGTCTCACTTGACCAATATTGGTTACTTAGCCATCAATTAGTCTCTGTGGGCAGTGGATGGGTCCCTTGTCCATCATAGCAAGGGGAGGGGTGCAGGAAGCGCCTCTTGAACTACACAGAATATAAGAGGAGAGGTTTCCCAAATGAAATTCCAGATACTATAAGGAGGAGAAAGGGAAACTGATGTTGATGCTGGAGAAGCACAAATAATAGTTACCCACCATAATCAACCACTGCTCCAAACCTTAAAAGAACAAAGGAAAAAAAGAGGCACTGAGCAGCTCAACTTACCTGCCTAAGGACGCCTCTGTAATCAGAATTTAAATTACGTTGGCTTACAACACTGATGAATCTGAAGAATTTTCCCCTCAAAGCGACTGCAAGTTGGAATGTTGGTAGGCACTCCAAACACAATAGTATACAGATGAACTTTGATTGTAATCTCTTATTTCGAGGAAGCTTTGACTTGTGAAAGCTGCTTACAGATAGTACTTGGAAAATAATTATGTCTCTCATGACATTTTTTTCTGGGATGCTTTCTATAGCTCCTTTAACCCATCCTCAAACATTCCTGTTCACAAGGAGATAAGTGCAATTGTACTGTACTTTGAGAAAATCAAATACAAGAAAATCCAACTTCCAGGCCACATAAATTCAGGAGTGCCTTTTTACATTCCAAAATGATACAGCATTACAGGAACTGACTCAGCTGAAGTACTTTTGAAAAGTATCTCTAGTACAATCCAAATATTTAATTTACAAAGCTTTGTTCCACAAATAAATTAGCAAAGCCTATCTATTGTTTTAACTGAGGGCCGTCCATTTCTTATAATACAAAGTTGCTAAGCCTAATGCCCCATGGGTTGTGTTTTGTTTTATAACAGTTTTCTGAACTCAGTGAATTAAACTACTGGTGAGAAAATCAATAACAGAATATTTGTTTCTAGAAGCCACTAAGAAGGGAGTGCGTTTAAAACAATGCAATTGCTCTTGATTACTATTGTCAAAGAAATGCCTTAGTTTCTCAATCATCTCTCCATTTATCTGATAAACAAAAGGCAGAATAATGGAAATACGAGCAGATGTCATTCTCTGGGGGTATCTCCTGGAAAAACAGGTGGACTCCAGGCATAAATCTCAATCTCCTCATTCTGGTGACATCTCCATTTGTCCCTTTCACAGATGTGACTGTAGGATTCCGGCATGGCAAAACGTGACCTACTAAGACTCCCGAGAGAATCTGCTCAATGATGGCTCTAATTCCATCAAGCTTTTCTAATTTATATAGTACAATTTATTTTTACCTATATTTTCCTAGGAGGGCCAAACAGTTTTATTGACACAAGACACAGGCTGACATTTGAAATCAATTAACTTTTGCATCTAAAAACTAGAAATGCATTTTAGAAGACCTTTGAAAATTTGAACAGCTTTACACACAATCAATTGGGTCTCACAGAGAATGTATTATGCCTTTGGCTGTCTCACGTGAGAGGCCTAAATTTCAGAAGTTATGCGTAAAGTTTTCAAACCTTCTTTAAAAGAAATGAGCTCTTGAAGTTTCCCTGTTTTATAGATTCTTCTCAATTCAGCAAACAGAAATGAATGACTGTTTTCCTAGTCAGTTTCCTCCAGTTAAAATTACTAAGCCACTCAATATATAAAACAGTGGCCAATACATAAAACTAGTCGTAAACACTTGTTATAATAACATCGTATTTACTTTTAAACTTTTTTTGTTTGTTTGTTTTACGGTATGTGGGCCTCTCACTGTTGCGGCCTCTCCCGTTGCGGAGCACAGGCTCTGGACGCGCAGGCTCAGTGGCCATGGCTCACGGGCCCAGCTGCTCCGCGGCATGTGGGATCTTCCTGGACCGGGGCACGAACCCGTGTCCCCTGCATCGGCAGGCGTACTCTCAACCACTGCCCCTCCATGGAAGCCCCTACTTTTAAACTTTAACCCTACACTCAGTAAAGCCACAAATGAGGAAATCATTTAAAGAATGTTTACACACGGTTGGTCTTTTTGCTTTTACAAAACTTCTTCTTTCCTTTATTCTTTTTTTAATTTTTTTTTTTTTTTTTGGCCACTCCACTCAGCTTGCGGGATCTTAGTTCCCCAACCAGGGATCGAACGCGCGTCCACAGCAGTGAAAGCACGAAGTCCTAACCACTGGACTGCCAGAGAATTCCCTTCTTTCCTTCATTAAAAAAAAAAAAAGCTATTCTGTTTTCAGTGAGCAAACTGGCATGACAGTATCAAGACCGCACCAATAAGTGATTTCCTCCTTGTACATTTTGTTAAAAAAAAAAAAAAAAAAACTCTACACAGTTAATCTGTGGAGTTACTTGGCTCCTGAGGGTAGGAGGGCAAGAGTAGTGAGTAGAAAAGATAAGCTGCCTACAGGACCAACTGTATATCTGGTAGCTGAGGGCTACTGGAATAGAAAAGCCAGGGGGCCAACCAGGTATAGGGCTCTAACTTGTTGGCTTAAGAGAACAGAGCTCATTCAGAAAGGTGAAGAAAATACCTGGAGAGAGAAACCCTCACTATCGCAGCCCTCAAGGACAGCAGGAACAAATGATCCAGGTGCCTGGAACCTGGGTGTCTAATGACAAAAAGACAGTAGCACCTGATGTGGGAGATTTCAGAGCCAGCTGTGCTACCCCACAGCACGGCTACAAACAGGGATAAAGAGAAGACAGAGGGATAAACCTTAATATATTGCTAAACCTACTCCCCAAAGTCTTAGATTATTATTTATGAAGTTCGTTGCTCCTATGTAAAGCAAAGCCCTACTGTAGTGCTTAGTTTCTTTAGAGTTCTACATACTAGATGTTTACTCACGTCGACTAAGGTAACCAACTAGAGTTTAAAAAAAAAAGGAACTCCCAATAAATGAAAAAATTGACAGTCTACGAAGGAGTGTATTTAGTTAACAACAATTTGGAAAAATACTTAACTTCATAAAAAATACAGACTGCAAGTTAAAATGGAATGCCATTTTTCCCCTGTAAAAACTGCAATAATTCTGAAAACCAATAGCCAATAATATTGGTTAGAAGAAAGTATATGTTCACAATATTCTAGAAGCAGTGGAAATTGGCGCAATCTGTTTCTGAAATACCTTGGAATTCTGTTCAACCTTTAACACAAAACTATTTGTCTGGAGATGCCCTAAATATGTAAGTATCAAAAACATATTTCACACTCCATACAATGTAAGTGTTCATAATTCCAGATATTTTTTCTAAAAGGGAAAAAAAAGCATTAGGAATAATGGTAGGTGCTAAAATCAGTAAATTTTGAAAATCCATATTTAATTATGCAGAACACTGGCAAATCTGCTAAAACTATACTTTAAATTTTTCCTTCTTTAAACAGACTAAAAACATCACTGTGTCACAGAATCTTGATATAGTCATATACATTCACATACATATTAATATATTCCTATACAGTCCTATTTTCCCATAAATAAGCGATACACACATTTTTCATGATTTCTTCAAGATCAGTCCTTCTAAACCCATAACTTTTCCATTAAGAGACGATTTATGACAGTTACAAAATAAAGTTTTGCACAGTTTCCGAAACAACATTATACTTTTTTGTTATTTCAGAAACCTGGAATTATGCAACATTGTGCCTCAGAATTTAACATTATCCCAGAAATCTGTTAACAAAAAATAACTCTCATAGAACACAGGTAAAGATCACAGCTCTGAAGTCATACTTGCCTGGGTGCAAACCCCAGATTCACCACTTGACCTCGGGCAAATTATTTAACTTCTCTTTAACAGTTTCCTCAACCAAAAACTACAAATTTGTTCATTCAATAGCTATTTACTAAGTACACCAGGCACTGTAATAGCTGCTGTCCTAGAATTTAGCCCAGAAGGAGAAAACAAAGTCACTGACCTCATAGAGCTTATACACTGGTGGGATAATAACTCAGAAGGCTGTGGTGAGGAACTAGAAAAATAATACAGATAAAGCACTTTGTGTGGTGTCAGAAACAAGCATACACTCAAAAGATGAGGGCTCTAAAGTCATAGGATTGATAATAGTTATTATTATCTCACAGGGCTGATGATAGCTATAATTACCTCACAGGATTGTTGTGAAAATTAAATGAGCTAATTCATACAAAGCAGTTAGCCTTAGGTTAAAAAAATAAAATCTCTATACATACCAGCTATTATTATAAAATAATTAACATCATGGTTATTTCTAATATAATCTCTATGCACTGGGGATGGTAGGTGGGGAGAATGGGGTGATGATTGCCAGGAGGGTCTTTTAAGTCCTTTAGGAAATGGCAAACCCCATGCTGGGTCAGGTCACCTCTCAAAGACATGAGGAAAGGATGTCAAGGGCTGTCTCATTCCTTCATCTCAATCATGCATGCTGGTCCCTAACAGAAGCCTGCCTGATTGGGTCAGCATTACAGGAACTATTTAACATCCATCATTCTTTGTTTCAAAAAATGGTTTTAACTTTTAGAGCTCAATGATATAAAACGTTGGAAGCACTTCATAACTTGAACCAAATACGATTAAAGGGAAGGAAAACAAAAGTACAAATAAGTGTATGGTGACATCACACAAGCATCAGAACTGGCCGAAAGGAATGGAGACACTGAGTTCTCTGTGCTGAAGCCGGGCCTCAAAGTCAGGAATTCAGCAGCTATACATACACCAAAAAAGCACCAGGTGTACAAGGTGGAGCTGTGCCCACATTTCAGACTCAGGTGAGAAAGGCTGAGCAGGTAGATTGTGATAAGAAAAAATGGTTTTTCATCTGTCTCTCTCACTAGAATGTAAGTTGAGGGGGACAACAAAGATGTTATTTTCTCACTGTGTAATATTAATGAATGAATATTTGTGTCTAAAGTGGAAGCAAGTCCAAGCTGAAAGAATTTGGCAAATCTTAATTGTTCCCAACACCAGAAGAAATGATAATGATGTGATGTGATAGAGGCGTTAGCTAACATTACAATGGCCATCATATCGCACTGTGACTACATCAAATCAGTATGTTGTACATCTTAAACTTACACAATGTAGCATGTTCAATATAGTTCAATCCAAAAAAAAAAAAAGAGTTTGGCACACTCAAGAGAAGCCAGAATGATCCGACACTAACACGGGTCCACTGGAAAAGAGGGAAAAGATGGTTACAAAAACAGAGAACAGCCCAGTCTACCTCCCATAATGAGCAGAAACACGTCAGGCCACCACCAAAGGCTCTACACAGCTTCAGCACCAAATCAACAAAGAAAGGAATTCTATTTCTTGGGTTCAAGTAAAACAAGAAGCTACTCTTAGCCATCAAACCTGAACATATAATTTAACTTTCACTAAAAATAACATTTTGAAAAACAAACTATGCTTAAGCACAAACTATGCATAAGGTTTATATGTAAGAGCTTTACATAACTAATATTTAATCCACTCATTTCATTCATTTATTGAGTAGCTCCTATGTGACAGACATAAAGTTAATGCTCCTGTCTCCATTTTACATATTAAAAAATCAGGGTCTGAAGAGGTTAACTCTCCCAGGATCCTACAGCTAGAAAGTTGTCAAGTCAGGATTCAACTCTCTCCAAAGCATATGTTCTGTTTAACTACTTATCAGAAGCAACTGGGTACTTAACCCCAGTCATGTGAACACTGTTGCAAACGACTTTTAAACTTTCTTTAAAACTATGGTCCGTTAGATTTAAGAAACAAATAGGAAAGTCCATCTTAGTACACGATAGCAGTATTTTCTTTTTATATTACCCAGACCAATTTTCTTACGTATTACCCAGATTGATTTTCATTAGATTATTCATACTGATTACCAAATCTGATTTGTCATATTAGAACCAACCCAAAAGCTATTTGGAAACAATATCAAATAAACCCTCAAGGGTAAAGCAGCTGCCATCACTGAGAATGTTCAAAAGAAAGTGTTAAACGTGTTTAAAGCAAAAAAATACATCAAATAACTGCAGAATCACTGGGAGAGCTCAGCCATGGCTCAGTTTGAAAAGGAACACTACTCCACTGAATGAGTCAATGTTCTTATGCGGGCTTACAAACAAGTCACAAGCATGTACACTATACTTCATTCCATGCTTTAGAATCTTTAGGGAAAAAAATAACAATGGTCTCCTGAAATTACCTTTTTGTCGTATTCCTTTCCTTCCTTACATTTGGCATTATGACAGAGTAATTGCCATTATCTGGTTTTGCACTTTGGTTCCAATTTAAAGCTAGAATTCATTACGCACCACAGTGAGATATAATGGAAACAACATTGAACCCTGAATCCAGATATGAGTGCCTGTCCCAGCTCTGCCTCTAACTAGCTCTAAAACCTTAGACAAACTCATAACTTCTCTGGACTTCTATTTTCTCATGTGTACAGTTAGAATATTGATGGTAAATCTAAAACTCTGATAATGTTACCCAATTCTTTTTTTTTTTTTGGTGTCCTGAAAACTGAAATTAATTCCGTATCTCTAACATCTCCTAGCACAGAGGAGAGGACCACCCTGTCTAACTGTACGTGTATTAGTTTTCTATTGTTGCATAAATTACCACAAATGCAGAGGCTCATAATGAGGCCAATATATTAGCTCACAGTTCTGTAGGTCAGCAGTTCAGCATGACTCAGCTAGGTTCTCTGCTTAGAGTCTCACACAAAGCCAAAACCAAGGTGATGGCTACACTGGCCTCTTATCTGGAGGTTCTAGGCAAGAATTCACTTCTGTGCTCATTCAGGTTGGTAGACAAATTCTGTCTCCTGGCTATTCTAAGACTGACCAGTTCCTTGCTGGCTGTCAGCTGGGAACTGGCTGTCCACACCTCTTTTCACATGGCTCTTCCACCTTCAAACCAGCAATGGCCAGGTGAGTAAAGTCTATCTCAGGCTTTGAATCTCTCTGACTTCCTCCTTTGCCACTGCCAGAGAAAACGCTCTTTTCTTTTTTTTTTTAATTAATCAATTAATTTGTTTTTGGCGGCGTTGGGTCTTTGTTGCTGCATGTGGGTTTTTCTCCAGTTGCAGCGAGTGGGGGTTACTCTTTGCTGTGGTGCACACGTTTCTCATTGCGGTGGCTTCTCTTGTTGCAGAGCACAGGCTCTAGGTGCGCGGGCTTCACTTGTTGTGGCACATGGGCTCAGTAGTTGTGGCTCGTGGGCTCTAGAGTGCAGGCTCAGCAGCTGTGGCACACAGGCTTAGCTGCTCCGCAGCAAGTGACATCTTCCCAGACCAGGGACCTAACCTGTGTCCCCTGCATTGGCAGGCGGATTCTAAACCACTGTGCCATCAGGGAAGTCCCTCTCTGCTTTTAAAGGGCTCACCTTCTGGGGTCAGGCCCATCTGGATAATCTCCATATCTTAAGGTCAACTGATTTAGGACTTTAATTACATCTGCAAAATCCCTTCATACTAGTGCCTGGATTCACGGTTTACTGAATAGCCAAGGGATGGGAACCTAGGAGGGCCATCTTTAGAATTCCACCTACAGTGTGTGCGTGTTGATATGTACATGTGTGTGTCCCTTCACAAAGCTGGAAGCCACAGTCATTTTTTGTATCTCCATTATACACATAAGTGCTGAAATATGATGCATCCCATAAATATTTGTTCAACTCAGTAAAAAACTACCCTGTAGACAAAAACACACATGATGCTAAATGGTGCCATTAACTGAGCCCTAGCACTCAAGATGAAACAGAAATGTGATGCACCGACCTCAAAGCAGATACTCTGTTAGCCAGATGGATAAAATGTTGATTATGTATTAGTTGTTTCAATAGGAAAATGCCAGATAAGAATAAAAAGCTAAATAACTGAGCAAATGAGGAAAAAGAATTTTAAAAATGCACATACAGAGACCTTCAAGATGGCGGAGGAGTAAGATGTGAAGATCACCTTCCTCCCCATAAACACATCAGAAATACATCTACATGAGGAACAACTCCTACAGAAGACTTACTGAACACAGGCAGAAGACCTCAGACTTCCCAAAAGATACATAAATTTTTTCCTTTTTCTCTTTTTGAGTGTGTATGTGTATGCTTATTTGTGTGATTTTGTCTGTATAGCTTTGCTTTTCCCATTTGTCCTAGGGTTGTGTCTGTCCGTTTTTTCTTTTTTTTTCTTAGTATAGTTTTTAGCACTTGTGATCACTGGTGGATTTGTTTTTTGGTTTTGTTGCTCTCTTCTTTCTTTCTTTCTTTTTTTTATTATGTTTTAAGTTTTTTATTTTTAATAATTTTTTTATTTTAATAACTTTATTTTATTTTATTATTATTTTTCTTTCTTTCACTCTTTTTTCTCCCTTTTCTTCTGAGCCATGTGACTGACAGGGACTTGGTGCTCCGGCCAGGTGTCAGGCCTGTGCCTCTGAGGTGGGAGACCCAAGTTCAGGACATTGGTCCACCAGAGACCTCCCAGCTCCACGTAATATCAAACGGCGAAAGCTCTCCCAGAGATCTCAATCTCAACACTAAGACCCAGCTCCACTCAACAACCAGCAAGCTCCAGTGCGGGACACCCCATGCCAAACAACTAGCAAGACAAGAACACAACCCCACGCATTAGCAGAGAGGCAGCCTAAAATCATAATAAGGCCACAGACACCCCAAAACACACCACCGGACGTGGTCCTGCCCACCAGAAAGACAAGATCCAGCTTCATCCACCAGAACACAGGCACTAGTCCCTTCCACCAGGAAGCCTACACAACCCACTGAACCAACCTTAGCCACTGGGGGTAGACACCAAAAACAACGGGAACTACGAGCCTGCAGCCTGCAAAAAGGAGACCCCAAACCCAGTAAGATAAGCAAAATGAGAAGACAGAAAAACACACAGCAGATGAAGGAGCAAAGTAAAAACCCACCAGATGAAACAAATGATAGGAAATAAGCAGTCTACCCGAAAAAGAATTCACTGTAATGATAGTAAACATGATCCAAAATCTTGGAAATAGAATGGAGAAAATACAAGAAACATTTAACAAGGACCTAGAAGAACTAAAGAGCAAACAAACAATGATGAACCACACAATAAATGAAATTAAAAATTCTCTAGAAGGGATCAATAGGCAGAAGAATGGATAAGTGACCTGAAAGATAAAATAGTGGAAATATCTACCACAGAGCAGAATAAAGAAAAAGGAATGAAAAGAATGGAGGACAGTCTTAGACACCTCTGGGACAACATTAAACGCACCAATATTCGAATTATAGGGGCCCCAGAAGAAGAAGAGAGAAAGAAAGGGACTGAGAAAATATTTGAAGAGATTATAGTTGAAAACTTCCCTAATATGGGAAACGAAATAGTCAATCAAGTCCAGGAAGCACAGAGAGTCCCACACAGGATAAATCCAAGGAGAAACACACCAAGACACATATTAATCAAACTATCAAAAACAGTTCTGGGGATGCAGTTCAGAGGGCCAGGGTGAGAATCAACGAGAGTGAGGGAGCATAGTGCATTACTGAAACATACTGCAGTTACTGTGGGAAGAGTACAGATGGCGAGGGTTACAGGAAAGAGGAGAGCAGGCCTTCAAAAGAAAAAAAGAAAAGGGACGTAGGGAAGGAGGCAGGGGAAAGAGGGACAGAGGGATGGAAGGAGGGAGGGAGGGAAAGTAAACGATGCTGCCCACTGGTTATTCAAGAGTACAAAGGTCAGAAATATCAGAAGTTGAGGAGACTGAAAAACCCTGTAGTTCTAAGACATGTTTCTGCTGCCCTGTCATTGTCAAATCTGAAAGAGACTACCCAATAACTCCCCTGCAGGCTCACAGCAAAGGCAGGGGTCCTACCCAACTCCAAACAAATGGTTTCAGGGATGGTGTGGAATATACACATGTGAACATGTTTGATTCCAAAATAAAACTTAAATACAAAGAAAAAATATTAAAAGCAGCAAGGGAAAAACAACAAATAACATACAAGGGAATCCCCATAAGGTTAACAGCTTATCTTTCAGCAGAAACTCTGCAAGCCAGAAGGGAGTGGCAGCACATATTTAAAGTGATGAAAGGGAAAAACATAAAACCAAGATTTCTCTACCCAGCAAGGATCTCATTCGACAGAGAAATTAAAACCTTAACAGACAAGCAAAAGCTAAGAGAATTCAGCACCACCAAAACACCTTTACAACAAATGCTAAAGGAACTTCTCTAGGCAGGAAACATAAGAGAAGGGAAAGACCTACAATAACAAACCCAAAACAATTAAGAAAATGGTAATAGGAACATACATATCAATAATTACCTTAAATGTAAATGGATTAAATGCTCCAACCAAAAGACAAAGACTGGCTGAATGGATACAAAAACAAGACCCATATATATATTGTCCACAAGAAACCCACTTCAGACCTAGGGACACATACAGACTGAAAGCAACGGGATGGAAAAAGATATTCCATGCAAATGGAAATGAAAAGAAAGCTGGAGTAACAATTCTCATATCAGAAAAAATAGACTTTAAAATAAAGACTATTACAAGAAACAAAGAAGGACACTACATAATGATCAAGGGATCAATCCAAGAAGAAGATACAACAATTGTAAATATTTATGCACCCAACATAGGAGCACCTCAATACATAAGGCAAATGCTAACAGCCATAAAAGGGGAAATCGACAGTAACACATTCATAGTAGGGGACTTTAACACCCCACTTTCACCAATGGACAGATCATCCAAAACGAAAATAAATTAGGAAACACAACCTTTACATGATACATTAAACAAGATGGACTAAACTGATATTTATAGGAAATTCCATCCAAAAACAACAGAATACACTTTCTTCTCTAGTGCTCATGGAACATTCTCCAGGATAGATCATATACTGGGTCACAAACCAAGCCTTGGTAAATTTAAGAAAACTGAAATCGCATCAAGTATCTTTTCAGACCACAACGCTATGAGACTAGATATCAATTACAGGAAAAAATCTGTAAGAAATACAAACACATGGAGGCTAAACAACACACTACTTAATAACCAAGAGATCATGGAAGAAATCAAAGAGGATATCAAAGAATACCTAGAAACAAATGACAATGAAAACACGAGGACCCAAAACCTATAGGATGCAGCAAAAGTAGTTCTAAGAGGGATGTTTACAGCAATACAATCCTACCTCAAGAAACAAGAAAAATCTCAAATAAACAACCTAACCTTACACCTAAAGCTTTTAGAGAAAGAAGCACAAAGAAACACTAAAGTTACCAGAAGGAAAGAAATCATAAAGATCAGATCAGAAATAAATAAAAAAGAAATGAAGGAAACAATAACAAAGATCAATAAAACTAAAAGTTGGTTCTTTGAGAAGATAAACAAAATAGATAAACCATTAGCCAGACTCATCAAGAAAGAAAGGGAGAAGACTAAAATCAACAGAAGTAGAAATGAAAAAGGAGAAGTAACGACTGACACTGCAGAAATACAAAGGATCATGAGAGATTACTACAAGCAACTATATGCCAATAAAGGGATAACCTGGAAGGAACGGACAAATTCTTAGAAAAGCACAATCTTTTGAGACTGAACCAGGAAGAAATAGAAAATATAAACAGACCAATCACAAGCACTGAAGTTGAGAATGTGATTAAAAATCTTCCAACAAACAAAAGCTCAGGACCAGATGGATTCACAGGCAAATTCTATCAGACACTTAGATAAGAGCTAACACCTATCCTTCTCAAACTCTTGCAAAATACAGCAGAGGGAGGGATACTCCCAAACTCATTCTATGAGGCCACCATCACCCTGATACCAAAACCAGACAAAGATGTCACAAAGAAAGAAAACTACAGGCCAATATCACTGATGAACATAGATGGAAAAATCCTCAACAAAATACTAGCAAACAGAATCCAACAGCACATTAAAAGTATCATACACCATGATCAAGTGGGGTTTATCCCAAGAATGCAAGGAGTCTTCAATATACGCAAATCAAGCAATGTGATACACCATATTAACAAACTAAAACCATATGATCATCTCAATAGATGCAGAAAAAGCTTTTGACAAAACTCAGTATCCATTTATCATAAAAACTCTCTAGAAAGTAGGCACAGAGGGAATTTACCTTAACATAATAAAGGCCATGTATGACAAACCCACAGGCAGCATTGCTCTCAATGGTGAAAAACTGAAACAATTTCCTCTAAGATTGGGAACAAGACAAGGTTGCCCACTCTCAACACTATTATTCAACATAGTTTTGGAAATTTTAACCACAGCAATCAGAGAAGGAAAAGGAATCCAAATCGATAAACAAGAAGTAAAGCTGTCACTGTTTGCAGATGACACGATACTATACATAGAGAATCCTAAAGATTCTACCAGAAAACTACTAGAGATAATCAATGAATTTGGTAGAGTAACAGGATACAAAATTAATGCACAGAAATCTCTTGCATTCCTATATACTAATGATGAAAAATCTGAAAGAGAAATTCAGGAAACACTTCCATTTACCATTGTAACAAAAAGAATAAAATACCTAAGTATAAACCTACCTAAGGAGACAAAGGACCTGTATGCAGAAAACTATCAGACACTGATGAAAGAAATTAAAGATGATACAAATAGATGGAGAGATATACCATGTTCTTGGATTGGAAGAATCAACATTGTGAAAATAACTGTACTACCCAAAGCAATCTACAGATTCAGTGCAATTTCTATCAAACTACCAATGGCGTTTTTCACAGAACCAGAACAAAAAATTTCACAATTTGTATGGAAACACAAAAGACCCCAAATAGCCAAAGCAATCTTGAGAACAAAAAATGGAGCTGGAGGAATTGGGCTCCTGGGCTTCAGACTACACTACAAAGCTACAGTAATCAAGACAGCATGGTACTGGCACAAAAACAGAAATATAGATCAATGGAACAGGATAGAAAGCCCAGAGATAAACCCATGCACATATGGTCACCATACTTTTGATAAACGAGGCAAGAATATACAATGGAGAAAAGACAGTCTCTTCAATAAGTGGTGCTGGGAAAACTGGACAGCTACATGGAACAGAATGAAATTAGAACACTCCCTAGCACCATACACAAAAATAAACTCAAAAAGGAGTAAAGACCTAAATGTAAGACCAGACACTATCAAACTCTTAGAGGAAAACATAGGTAGAACACTCTATGACATAAATCACAGCAAGATCCTTTTTGACCCACATCCTAGGGAAACGGAAATAAAAACAAAAATAAACAAATGGGACCTAATGAAACTTAAAAGCTTTTGCCCAGCAAAGGAAACCATAAACAAGACTAAAGGACAACCCTTTGGATGGGAGAAAATATTTGCAAATGAAGCAACTGACAAAGGATTAATCTCCAAAATTTACAAGGAGCTCATGCAGCTCAACATCAAAACAACAAACAACCCCATCCAAAAATGGGCAGAAGACCTAATTAGACATTTCTCCAAAGAAGATATACAGATTGCCAACAAACTCATGAAAGGATGCTCAACATCACTAATCATTAGAGAAATGCAAATCCAAATTACAATGAGGTATCACCTCACACCAGTCAGGATGGCCATCATCAAAAAATCTACAAACTATAAATGCTAGAGAGTGTGTGGAGAAAAGGGAGCCCTCTTGCACTATTGGTGGGAATGTAAATTGATACAGTCACTGTGGAGAACAGTATGGAGGGTCCTTAAAAAACTACAAATAGAACTACCATATGACCCAGCAATCCCACTACTGGGCATATGCCCTGAGAAAACCATAATTCAAAGAGTCATGTACCACAACGTTCATTGCAGCACTATTTACAATAGCCAGGACTGGAAGCAACCTAAGTGTCCATCGACAGATGAATGGATAAAGAAGATATGGCACATATATACAATGGAATATTACTCAGCCATAAAAAGAAACGAAATTGAGTTATTTGTAGTGAGGTGGCTGGACCTAGAGTCTGTCACACAGAGTGAATTACCATATGCTAACCATATGGTTAGCAAATACCATATGCTAACACATATATGGTATCTAAAGAAAAAAAAATGGTTCTGAAGAACCTAGGGGCAGGACAGGAATAAATACACAGACGTAGGGAATGGACTTGAGGACACGGGGAGGGGGAATGGTAAGCTAAGACGAAGTGAGAGAGTGGCATGGACTTATATACACTACCAAACGTAAAACAGATAGCTAGTGGGAAGCAGCCACATAGCACAGGGAGATCAGCTTGGTGCTTTGTGACCACCTAGAGGGGTGGGATAGGGAGGGTGGGAGGGAGACGCAAGTGGGAAGGGATATGGGGATATATGTATACATATAGCTGATCCACTTTGTTATAAAGCAGAAACTAACACACCATTGGAAAGCAATTATACTCCGATAAAGATGTTAAGAAAAAAATGAACATACAATTCCTGGTTATTTCCAAAACTCCAGTGTCCCATACCTTTTTCTAACGTTATAATTAAAGCTCTTTGTTTCACCAGAAGAAACTTCTAATGTAAAAGCAAGACCTCTCTACAAAGATTCATAATGCTTTCAGTAGCACAGTAGTGCCCTCTCCAGCCAGGGCCAATAAGTAATACAATTTAGGATCAACACCTTGAATAGTGCCGACAAGTAAACAGACGGCCCATGTAAAGAGCAGGACAAAAGAAACAAATCATTCAGCCACAGTTCCTAATTCGGAAGGCTGAAGCATTTTGCAGTATTTCTTAAATTTAAAAAGGGAGAAGGTTAAAAAGTATGCACTGTATTCCTAGATGCTCTGAATAAGCCACGGAATTCATATCAACTCAAATAATTTATTCTTGAGCCCCTACTTGTCTGCTTTGCATCTTCATGAAAACAAAATGGTATTTTTTCCAAAGCATAAATAATCCTGTTCTTTTGCAGGCTGATGTGACATCTGCATAAAGATAATTAATTCCCATCTTCCTCTATTATCTATTTGTCCATTACCAAAGGGCAAGTGGTGTCTTCCCTAGGTTCTTGTGTGCTAATGCACACTGGTAATAAGCATTTCAAGCTATTGAAGAGCAGCTTCAAAAGGACATGAAATTAGCTAAACACACATCACAACACCCTGGTATTTACAACAGGCTCCCATGGATAATGAAACTTCACTTGGAACACGATTTCTGTTCAGTCGACACATATCAAATACTATTAAAGGGATCGCTACCTGCAAAGGACCTCAGCTGATCTAATTTAACTTTATCTTGTAACACATGGGAGTTAGAGCATTCTTCGTGACAGTCGTCTTTTCAGATTCAAAAAAGGTTTTTCTGCAACACTGTTATCTGTCCATCTCTAGAACAGCCAGATCAGATTTAATCATCATGTGCGGCACGGCATGAACTGCTTTAATTTGGGGTTGCCTGAGCTCTGCTTGAGGAATGAAAAAATTAAAGGGCACACACATGAACAGAAGGGAAAATAAATCCCTGTCATGTCTTTCAAGATGCTCACTGATGCCTTACTGGTTTTTTTTTTTCCTTCCAGAAATAAAACTGGATTTATATTCTAAGCATTTCTCCAATCCAAACCTGAGATTGCAATATCTTTTGCAGACAGTCTTGGACAATAAAAAGAAAGCCAACAAGCATCAGAATCCCCCCAAAAAAAGTATAAATGCCCCTTCAGAAAGTTAAATTAATAGTTTCATTAGCCTAAAAAGTTACTTTTTCTGAGAGATACCTAGTAGAGGGCACTTTCAAAATGGGGCTTTTGGGGCTTCCCTGGTGGCGCAGTGGTTGAGAGTCCGCCTGCCGATGCAGGGGACACGGGTTTGTGCCCCGGTCCGGGAGGATCCCACATGCCGTAGAGCGTCTGGGCCCATGAGCCATGGCCGCTGAGGCTGCGCGTCCGGAGCCTGTGCTCCGCAACGGGAGAGGCCACAACAGTGAGAGGCCTGCGTACCGCAAAAAAAAAAAAAAAAAAAAAAAAAAAATGGGGCTTTAGTTGGGAAGATAACTACTTAAGCTATTGCTTAATATTTGGGTGGGGTGCTGTTGGTGTCTGCCCCAAGCCCCGTCAGCCCCCTGCTCCCAGCCACCCTCCAGTGAAGGGTCACCATGTAGCACAATTCCATGCAAGGAAATGTAAGTAGAGGTTTGCAGGTGGAAGTTCCATAAGCGTTTATGATGCCTCTATAAAATAAAAAAAAATTTAAATACCTGGCAGATGTGCCCGTTCCTACACTTTGCTCCCTCCACTTCTCTCTGCCCAGAATATGGACCTGACCCTTAGAAAGGTAACAACCACCAGGCAAGAATGAAGAGACATGGTGAGGATCTAAGGCAACATGCCAAGGATGCTGGAGGAGAGAGGCTGGCCCTGGTATGTAGTGTGGAGCAGCCCCCAACACTGGCCTCCGAATCTCTTGTTATTTGGGGAAAATAAACCCCTTATGTGTTTAAAGTCTCCAGAGACAGGTTTCCTATTGTTTGCAAAGAAAAGCATTTCAAACTGAAACCGTACTTGACTCTTATGCCCTTTGATGAGAGTACTAAAAGTTCACACTTCAGAAGGTTGTCATAATATTTGCTAATATTTCTCTCAAACACACAAATACTACTTTTGATAGACATTCCATAAAGAAGGTTATGGAAGTCTACCACGTGTCATTTAATAGTTATTGCTGGTCAACAGTAGTCAAAGTCAAAATTTCCAAAAAATATTATGGAACAATTGGTTACCAAGCACTTAATATATGCTTGCTTAATTACAAAAAAGGGCAAAAAGACAACAAAACTTTTCCCTCCAGGAGCATACTATCTAGTTGAAACAACTAAGGAAAACCATGGAAAACAGGAAAATAATTGGAAACAATGAGAAAAAATACAAAATATACACTTGAAATACATAAGTCACAATGCATTGTGACTAAGGAGTCCTATCTTCTATGGTGCTATGAGAGTTATGTTTTCTATAGTGTTAAGGTAGTTAAAAGAAAGGGCAGATTATTGGGAAATAAAACTATCAGAAAGGCACCAGTAAAATAAATAAGACTTGCAATGAATTCTAAAGGCAAAGTGGGACACGAAATGTTTAAGAGACTAACACTACCACTCCAGCTGAAAGGGAAGGCTTGTGTTGGGAAGCAATGAAAAGGAATAATAAAAACTACCACTAACTGAGTGCCTGGTAGTCCTTACCTGGCATGGTGCTAAAGGCTATATATCTGCTCTTTCATTTCACCCTCACAATAACTGTATGAAACAGGTATTATTATCCTTATTCACCAGTGGGTAAACCAAGGCTCAGAAAGAATTAACCAGCTAAATGCCACATAGCAACTATTGTAGCTGCAAAACAGATTTCATAATAAAGATGGTGAAAAGGTACAGACAGTCAAAATAGTCATAGAAAGGTAACTGTCTACATAGGAAGCAAGCACAATACACTAGAATGGGTAAATACTAGAGGCAAGGTGGTCACATGGTCAGGGTACGGATGATGAGCGAGTGGTAATAAAAATAGACTGGATCTAGGGAATGAAGAATGTACAGGATACAGTGGAAAGTCATCCTCTTTAGAAGTCAGCTATTTCTAAACTAATTTTTTCTCATTTGGACCATCCAGTTGCTTCATGTTCCAATCTACCATGTAGTGATGGCATACAATGTAAATATTAGATATTACAATATTTTTGAAAGACATCTCTGTCTCATTTAAGCTTAGCCTTGTGTCATTTAGGCTCAGTCATGAGGCTGAAGACATAAAGGAAGCTGACATGACATAGGTGAAGTCTCCAGAAGGAAGTAAATGAAAGTCTGCTTCTATCTTAAAGGATTTTGGTCATAAGGATGCAGAGCACAGAAGAGCTCGTGAAAGTCAAGTACAGCGGTCCTGCACTCAGTGGGAAAGGGATGTGCTTTAGGAGAAGCGGCAAAACATTTGGGGGCAGGACAATCCCCTCTGGCCATACTAGGCTCATGATGACCTCCCCATGGTATGCAGTGGACCCAGAATTTTATGGGACCCAGGAAGGGAAATGCAAATGCTAAGAAATATATGTAGACTGGAAGAACAGTACTAGGATCCAGACAAAGGGATCTGTCCAGATTCTCTCAATAGAAAGACAGAACCACTTACATCTTAGCAATCACTTTTCCTGATCTAATACAGATCCATACAGATCTAAGGACCGCATCTCTCCCTCTATCCAATGTCTCACTTTCTCTCCCATATACCCACATGACTTTTTTTTTTTTTAATATTTACTTATTTATTTCCCTGCCTCGGGTCTTAGTTGCAGCACATGAGATCTTTGTTGCAGCATGCAGGATCTTTTGTTGCAGCCTGCAGGCTCTTCATTGTGGTGCACGGGCTTCCCTAGTTGTGGCATGGGCTTCTCTCTAGTTGTGGCACATGGGCTCTAGAGCACGCGGGCTTAGTTGCCCTGCGGCATGTGGGATCTTAGTTCCCCGACCAGTGATCGAACCTGAGTCCCCTGCATTCGAAGGCGGATTCTTAACCCCTGGACCACCAGGGAAGTCCCTCCAAATGACTTCTTGAAGATGAGAAGAGAGATAGGAAGGCAAAACCTAGAGCCTCCCATTTTACCGAAAGATATGACTTAATTGCATTGGACTAAGTTTCTTCTACCTGACTATGTAGTGGTTCCCTTCCCTACTATCCAGGAAGCAAGGAAGGCCAGATCAGTTAACAGAGTAATAAAAAAGCTCTCATTTTTTCTGCACATCTGGACTGAGTTTGAGTCATTTAACCATGCACTGAAATTCAAAAAAAAAAAAAAAAAAAAACAATCAAAGCTACCCCTAGGAAAGCCCTCTTGAGGGAATACAAATAAATAACTTTTGAAAAGCTGGTGTAACTGGATATTAAAATAAGTTTTGGTCGAGGCCCCAGATGATAAATATGAGATACACAGGGAGGTGCAAACTAAAATACAAATTTCAAAGTGTGCATCACAGAAGTACCTGACCCGTCCCTGATGTAGTGGGCACAAAAGTGTCGGGTAATAGAGAGGAGAAAAAGGGGGCAAGTGATGCCTCCTTCACCTCAAGAAAGAGGAACCTCAGGGGCACATTCAAAGCTTGTTATGTTGTCTCAGGGTTGGAAGTCACCATTTAGTGGTGTCCCTAACCTGAGACATATCAGGCGGCCTGGGGCGGCATGACAATGCTGTACCTGGGAAGCACCGATGGTTTCCCTTTCCAAAGGGAGGTCAAAGATGGGCAAGTGTTCCCTGTGGATCAGCAGCAGGTCTGGCAGAAGGACGAGCCAGCTTGGAGCGGTTTTGAATTTTCTTAAGAAGTCCACATGGTAGGGTCACCGGTAGAGACTGTGACACAGACCATCAAAAAAACAAAGGCTGAGGGGAAAGTGTCAGCCAGAGGGAAACACAAAACACTCCAGGGGAGCTGTGGTCAGCAGATCCCAGCAGGGAAGGCTCTGCTGGATTCAGAGACACACCCATAAGAAAATGATTCAGCTCTGAGTATCTGCTAGGTCTCAAGTATGCAAAGCCAGTGTGAATCCACAACACACACAGAAAGAACTTTCCTGTGGACGCTTTACACGATTCTTATATTTCAGAACAGTCTTTGACAGAAGACAGGAGAAGAAACAGAAAGGAAGAAAGACGTATGCTCCAAGAAGCAGGGGTTCCTCTCTGTTTTGTAACTTACTGTATCCTCAGCCTAGAACTAATAGGTGCAATGAATGAACGTTCATCACACTCCCCCTGTCCAGAATGCAGATTCCCTTCCATAGCAAAGTCCACCAAAGGCAGAGGATTTATTTCCCAAATGAGACTCTCATTGCAGGTCAAAGGGGTTATAAGGCTTTCTAGTACCAGAAAGTCAGAGGACTTGCTAGAATTTTGATTAAAAACAGGGGATAAACTTCGCGCTTTAAATACATTTTAAAGATTTTTTTTTTCTTGAATCTGGACCATTTTTGAAGTCTTTTTTGAATTTGTTACAATACTGCTTCTGTTTTACGTTTTGGTTTTTTGGCCGCAAGGCACGTGGGATCTTAGCTCCCCGACCGGGAATCGAACCCGCACCCCCTGCATTGGAAGGAAAAGTCTTAACCACTAGACCACCAGGGAAGTCCCGTGAATACATTTTAAATGGATAGTAGGAAGCACAGTTTAAATTTGCCTTATGATTTCATCCCATGACGTATATGTGTTCAGTATACTAATTAGCCAGGAAATGGTTTACAAAGCGACTTGCCACACATGTTCCATTTCATCTTTATATCAATCCATCACACTTTCATAGTTTAAGGAACTATGGCTCGATGGACAGTAAGCAACAATACTGGTTCTATGATACACATTTTGTAAAGCCACCTCTTGTACCCTTTCCAGTACACCCCCTGTTTTCCTTTAAGATTTTCTGAGTCATTCCTCCTAGATCCCTATCTAGCCTCTCCTATCCACATAAAGATAGACAACCTTGGACACTTGCCTTAATTACACCCCAGCTACTCCTAACAGATGGCCCTTTCATCCATTATTCAGTTGATTTAGCCTATATGGCTTCCTGACCAATGATTAAGAAATTTATCTCATTATATTTAAGTTCAGCAAAAATAAATAGAAATTCCAAAATAATAGTGACGCACACAAGATGGGATCTCATTCCATCTACATAAATATATGGTCCAGTGCTAGAAACGGCAGATTCCTGATAATACAGGACCCGGACAGCATCCTATCCTGCTGCTCTGCTATATTCAACTCAAAACATCTGGTTTTTGGCCCATCCTGGTCCTACCACCACACCTACACTCCAGCCAGCAGGAAAAAGGAAAGAAAATGAGGTCTATCAAGTTACACACATCTCTTCTACTTACATCCCATTGGCCAGAACAAAATCATATGGCCACATCTACCCACAGAGAGTCTGGAGAATCTGAGCTCTTACAGAGCAGAGATGTGTCTTATTTAAGTGTTCAACACGTAACTGACACTGTTTAAGACACTGGCCACTATGATTTTTGCAATCACTGCTACAGTCATTCACACAACAAGCATTTATTAACTTTCTATGTATCATGTTTAATTAACTAAAGTGAAGACTTACTAAGGATCATTTTACTAATTGTCTTCATCACTGATCAAAACAGCTATCACTGACATTAAAATAACTAACAATAATAGTTGGTTCTGCTCTGCCACAATAGCCTCAAAATGTTTAAATATTTTGTGGTGAGTGACCTGGAATTCTCACTCCATATGAATGAGAACACATTCAATCTTACATTTTCCTACTAGGTCAAAAGACAATTTATTCCAAGTGAGTCAGAGGAAAATGTTCCCAAGTCTTAAATAAAACTCATCATACAACATTAAAACTTGAAAAATACTATGAAACTAAAATGAACACAAGAGCCAACCCGTTGCTTATATCTATTTAAGACAGAACATAAGTAACAATTAACAATTCTTAGTGTGTTGATTTGGAATGCAAATGTCTCTGTATTCAGCAAGTGATCACAAAATTTAAAAGGCAACAGATCACGTTTCTTAATCAAAATCACAAGAAATACTCTCATAAACTAACTGAAAGGTAGAAAGTCTGATAAAGCAGCTAAAACCATAGGATAAAAATCAGTTCCTCCATGACATCCAGGCCAACAACTCACCCTGGGGAAAGATGTAGTTTTATGAATAAAGAAGACACTCCCCTTTATCCACTAAAGATAACATAGGCTCGTCCCTGGCGTACTAATTCAAGGGAACACAATCATTTTTGCCATTTGTCCTTTGCAAACTTGCAAATGGATAGAAAAGAAAAAAAAAAGTCCTTAATTATATTAGATCAAATGACTTAGAGTATTTTATTTAACTTGGAACTCTTAGAAACTTCTAAGAGAGGCAAAAAGAAAAATACCAGAGCAACTCAATGTCTCCTGTAAATTACTATTAGGAAAGTTGAGAATTGAAAGCTTGCTTTCCACACCAATGCACTTTCTTCCCTTCTCCCAACATATATTTATTATTCCACATCATTGCCTAAAATGCTTTCTTTTGAATGTGATCCTTTGAAGGACACCAGGGAATAGTCTTCCTTTGGGCGCTGGTATTGAGAGTAATATATTCCCTCTTTAAAATGCATACAGAAAAGCTCAATAGGGTGCTTGTGGCTTACTCTCAGGAAGCTTGAGCATCACAGATTTAAATCAACCTCAAATTTCTTCACAATCAAATCTGTGGATGGAAAGTTCTGTGTTTTTTTAATCTTTAACTTCTGACTATTTAACCATTTTTATTTCCTGAACTATTTGCAATGTGTATATAAACAAAGCCTAGAGGCAAGCCTATTATGTTGCGTACAGTGGCATCTACTTCCTGTTCCCTTCCTGGGGCAGGCAGAGCTGCCTGCCATTTTAAATAAATATATTAATCATATGGCTATTTTTAAAAGTTTCCCACAGAGTGGTTGCTCTAAAGCAGTAAACAGAACTGTCTAGTCTCCCAGTGTGGATGCTTTGAGTGTAGGTTCAAATTCATTTCTAAACAGAGTTGCACATAACAATTTTAATTATTAACTTGACCCTCCCTGTAGTGTCATTTCAGACCTGACATTTAAAAAAAAAACACACGTTAGACTGTTCGGTTGGACATAACATAGGAAGAAATTATTTGGCTAAATTAGTGTTATATTTACCGTCATTCAACTTTATCGTTACATCAATGTGATTTTAAGTTTCTCAGAAGGATGGAGATTAAACAATACCATAATTTTACAACTCTAGTCAAAATTTTATTAGGGAAAAGACTCACGGCATTAGACATTCAAAGCTTATCACCCTTCAGCACAATTTCTAAATGGATCAATCAATATTACCTCCCCTTGGACATTTTCTTTTAATGGTCATAAATTCTAACTAATCTTTAGTTGCTTACCTTTCATATGATTTAAGAATGTCTCAAATCATGGATACATTAGTGTATAAAAGTGGAGCATTTGTTCATCTGTAAGGTAAAAGGGAGATTAATACATCTCCCTACTAGATCTTAAAGGCTGTGCAGCTGGAACGTTCCTTAAAGTTAAAGACTTCATCTTGGATTAGCTGAAAGCAACCAATATTTTCCTTTTCCAACTGTCTATTCTTAGGTAAAGTCTATTGTGTGGAATACATTCAAAACAGCAAGTGGCAATCTTGGTTTGTACTTCTCAGAAATGTTAAAATGCTAGCAGTAATATAGCAATCACGGGACTAAACATCCATCATGGGAATAATGCCCAGACCGTAGAAAATGTTAGCCTCTTCAGACAAGGCCAAGGAAGAAAAGCACAGTGGGGTAAAGGTTTGTAATAAAAAAAATTATTCTGATATTATGTTGCAGTTGCCCTCACCATTTATATTACTGGAAAGCATGCATAATAGAATGCAACAGCTGAAAACAATGATGACTATAAAGCCACTGAAATCAAAGATGAATTTAAAAAGTCAAAACTGGCAGGCTTTTTATTATATGAACATTCTCACGGTACTTTATTGATACTGGAAGATGTTTAAAGCAACTCCAAGACAAAAGAAATTCTGTTTGTATACATAGGACATGTTTGTCAAAAAATAAGTTCATCACCTTGACAATTGTTGATAATTATTTTAATAAATGAGGAAATGGAAGAATATTGAGAATGCCAGAATGCTAACCTAAAATAATATTTAAATGTAGTCAAAATAATATTTAAAGTGAAGTTTAACTTTGATTAAATTTTCAGTACCATTTATTCACCATTTATGTTCTATCACTCACTTCCGAGGTACCTCAATGGAAAAGAAAAGACTTATACTGAGTGAGCAGGGCCTGGGCTAGGGTTAGGTGAGAAAGGCTTTCATCTCAGGTGCAAAACTTAAAACTCAGTAATCAAGATAAAGGAATTAACACAATATTTTAAAAATCAAGTTAATGCAAAAAAAAAAGTTTAAATAAACACAGGATCAATATTGTAACTGAGCAGGACCCTATAGGACCTTCCCAGGACAGACCCCCTCTATGTCCTCTGCCTGTCTCTTTTTGCAGAAAAGCTAGTTGCCCAGGCCTTCCCCGAGTCACAAAAGCCTGGTTCAAGAATTAATGATTGAAAGGATATGAACAGGTAGTAACAAAAGTAGCAATTGGGCCAGGAGAACTGGTAACAATTAAAATAGTAAATCCTCCATATGGCAATCACAGAATCTTTAGTTCCTCCCTGAAGTACATAGATAACAGTATCTGATACACATTCCTGAGTTGTTTTACAGATACTGAAACTCCTACTGAATGGAAGAAGTTAACTACATGATGACCATGAGCATGTAGCCCACAGACCTGCTAGAGCCCAAGAATTGATCATGTTAACCCCTATGACACCACGCTCTTACCCCACCATCAACCAAGCAGAGAACTGTGCATGAGATGATCACACACCCTGTGACACCCCTCCCTCACCCTGTCTTTAAAAATGCTTCCCTGAAACACATCCAGGAGTTCAGGATTTTTGAGCATCAGCGGCCTAGACTCCTTGTTTGGTGCCTTAAAATAAACGCTGCTCTTTCCTTCACCACAACCTGGTGTCAGTAGATTGGCACATGGGTGAGCAGACCTAAGTTTGGTTCAGTAACAGTATTACACTGCTGACTTCTCCTTTTGCCTCAGACTGAAATATGGCTCAGCACAAGTGGTTACTGATTCTGCCTTTATTTGGATATTTGGTTCATTATTTTGATTTGGCATTAATTTGATTTTTTAAATATTAAATTAGCGTATAATTTACCTTATTACTAAGTTTTTGGCACTACCCCTTGCCCCTAAAATTTTGTGCTTGAGGCAAATATCTCCCTCACTTCCTCCTAGTTCCAGCCTGTTGTTTAGGATTCAATAAATAACTGTTGAATGAAGGACAGAATGTGTGAATTAACTTATGTCAATATTTCCTTGCCACCTGCAACAAATCTCAGACTCTTTCCAATATACTCTCTTGATAGCTCCACTTATGAGCACCCCTCTTTGTCAGGTACTTTATTTATATTACCTCTAATTCTCACAAGAACCCTTCAAGGTAAATATAACTCTTCTCATTTTATGACTGAGGAAAATGAGTCTCTGACAGTGACTTTCTCCTAACACAGAACTTCAGTAAATATTGGTGGGATAATAATGACAAAGCCAATAAACAGAGACCTAGACTTTAACCCAAGTACATGTTCCTCTGGCTCAGCAATCGTCAACCCCATACAGCCATTCTTAAACCTCTCTCATTGGATTTTGGTGTTCCTCTTCTGTTTCCAGTAACAAGGGTGGTAGGCAGAATATTAAGATAACTCTCACAATCTCTGCCCCCTGGTGTCACTGCTGTGATCAAGGCAAAAGGGTGATTATATGGGTGGGACAAATAGAATCACATGAGCCCTTCCTTCAAAAGCAATGAGTGTCTCTAGCTGGTGACACAGGAACAGATGGAGAGATATACCACGTTCTTGGATTGGAAGAATCAACATTGTGAAAATGACTCTACTACCCAAAGCAATCTACAGATTCAATGCAATCCCTATCAAACTACCACTGGCATTTTTCACAGAACTAGAACAAAACAATTCAAAATTTGTATGGAAACACAAAAGACCCCAAATAGCCAAAGCAATCTTGAGAACGAAAAACGGAGCTAGAGGAATCAGACTCTCTGACTTCAGACTATACTACAAAGCTACAGTAATCAAGACAGTATGGTAATGGCACAAAAACAGAAAGATAGATCAATGGAACAGGATAGAAAGCCCAGAGATAAACCCATGCACATATGGTCACCTTATCTTTGATAAAGGAGGCAGGAATGTACAGTGGAGGAAGGACAGTCTCTTCAATAAGTGGTGCTGGGAAAACTGGACAGGTACATGGTACAAGTATGAGATTAGATCACTCCCTAACACCCTACACAAAAATAAGCTCAAAATGGATTAAAGACCTAAATGTAAGGCCAGAAACTATCAAACTCTTAGAGGAAAACATAGGCAGAACACTCTATGACATAAATCACAGCAAGATCCTTTTTGACCCACCTCCTAGAGAAATGGAAATAAAAACAAAAATAAACAAATGGGAACTAATGAAACTTCAGAGCTTTTGCACAGCAAAGGAAACCATAAACAAGACCAAAAGACAACCCTCAGAATGGGAGAAAATATTTGCAAATGAAGCAACTGACAAAGGATTAGTCTCCAAAATTTACAAGCAGCTCATGAAGCTCAATAACAAAAAAACAAACAACCCAATCCAAAAATGGGCAGAAGACCTAAATAGACATTTCTCCAAAGAAGATATACAGACTGCCAACAAACACATGAAAGAATGCTCAACATCATTAATCATTAGAGAAATGCAAATCAAAACTACAATGAGATATCATCTCACATCGGTCAGAATGGCCATCATCAAAAAATCTACAAACAATAAATGCTGGAGAGGGTGTGGAGAAAAGGGAACACTCTTGCACTGCTGGTGGGAATGTGAATTGGTACAGCCATTATGGAGAACAGTATGGAGGTTCCTTAAAAAACTACAAATAGAACTACCATATGACCCAGCAAACCCACTACTGGGCATATACCCGGAGAAAAAGAGTCATGTACCAAAATGTTCATTGTAGCTCTATTTACAATAGCCTGGAGATGGAAACAACCTAAGTGTCCATCATCGGATGAATGGATAAAGAAGATGTGGCACATATATACAATGGAATATTACTCAGCCATAAAAGGAAACGAAATTGAGCTATTTGTAATGAGGTGGATAGAGCTAGAGTCTGTCACATAGAGTGAAGTAAGTCAGAAAGAGAAAGACAAATACCGTATGCTAACACATATATATGGAATTTAAGAAAAAGAAATGTCATGAAGAACCTAGGGGTAAGACAGGAATAAATATACAGACCTACTAGAGAATGGACTTGAGGATACCTTTCCCCAGAGGGGGAAGGGTAAGCTGTGACAAAGCGAGAGAGAGGCATGGACATATATACGCTACCAAACGTAAGGTAGATAGCTAGTGGGAAGCAGCCGTATAGCACAGGGAGATCAGCTTGGTGCTTTGTGACCTCCTGGAGGGGTAGGATAGGGAGGGTGGGAGGAAGGGAGATGCAAGAGGGAAGAGATATGGGAACATATGTATATGTATAACTGATTCACTTTATCATAAAGCAGAAACTAACACACCATTATAAAGCAATTATACTCCAATAAAGATGTAAAAAAAAAAAAAAAGAAAAACTTCTATTTTCTAAGAGAAGTATGTTCAAAGGCATGTCATTTACAAGAAGAAAAAAGAAGTAAACCTAATCACTTAGACTGACTGCCCATAAGCAGTTCTTAGAAAGGTAAAGCCACACACACACAAAAAGAAAAACAAATCACTGAATTCGCTGCTTAATGTTGACTTCCATCCATAACCCTAAATTCTACACAAAGGAGGGAGCTGGCATGAACACTGTGTATGTATTCATCTTTTAATCTCAAATACTTATCGTGATACCTAGTAACATAGTAGGTACTCAATACATGTTTTTTTTAAATGTGTGTAATCTCATTTATTTTTATACAATTTTTGAACACATTACATTTACAGTTATTATAAAATATTGGCTATATTCCCCGTGTTGTACAATACATCCTTGTAGTCTATCTTACACTCGATAGTTTGTACTTCCCACTCCCTTACCCCATTATGGCCCCTCCCCCGTCTTTTCACTGGTAACCCCTAGTTTGTTCTCTGTATCTATGAGTCTGATTATTTCTTGTTATGTTGTTTAGATTCCACATATAAGTGATCTCATACCGTATTTGTCTTTCTCTGTCTGACTTATTTCACTTAGCATAAAGCCCTCCAAGTCAATTCATGTTGCTGCAAATGGCAAAATTTCATTCTTTTTTATGGCTGCGTAGTATTCCTGTGTGTGTGTGTGTGTGTGTGTGTGTGTGTGTGTGTGTGTGTGTGTGTGTGTATCTGTATATAGATATATATACCACATCTTCTTTATCCATCCGTTGATGGACATTTAGGCTGCTTCCATAGCTTAGCAATTGTAAATAATGCTGCTATGAACATTAGGGTGCATGTATCTTTTCGAATTAGTGTTCTTGTTTTTGTTTTTGTTTTCGGATATACACCCAGAAGTGAAACTGCTGTGAATACATGTTTATTGAACTCAAATAGCACTAAAATCTGTGATGATTTTTGTCATCCTTATATATGCTACTGTCACCTTACAGCAATGAATTCACTATTTATAATTCAGCACACTTAAAATAAATGATATTTTCCAATATTCACTCTTTCTTAACTGCATTTCTATTATTCAACTTGCTTTCTTAACTGCATTTATGTAAACATAATGAATAGGGAAAGTGCTTCACCAGTGGAAAGTATTGTGAAGCAACTAAACAGATGTTAAGAAAAATTAAAATCAAAAATTTTGGGGGCTTCCCTGGTGGCACAGTGGTTGGGAGTCCGCCTGCCAATGCAGGGGACATGGGTTTGAGCCCTGGTCTGGGAAGATCCCACGTGCCACGGAGCAGCTGGGCCCCGTGCGCCGCAACTACTCAGCCTGCGCTCTGGAGCCCACGCGCCTGAAGCCCGTGCTCTGCAGCCGGAGAGGCCACCGCAATGGGAGGCCTGGGCGCAACAGCGGAGAGTGGCCCCCCTCTCGCCGCGGCTGGGGAGACCCCACATGCAGCGACGGGGACCCAACGCAGCCAAAAATAAAATAAATTAATTAAAAAAAAAAGAAAGAAAGAAAGAAAATACATTGTTCCCATTCACATTCCCACCAACAGTGTGATCAAAGCTCCTTAATACAAGGGACCATTACTATAAATTCTATCTTAAAAGTGATTTTCAAAAAAAAAAAAAAATTTTTTTTAATATATTAGTCAAAGCCTTTAATTGCTATAATTATGTAAATACAGCCCACTATCATGATTCTGGTATTAGTATCCATGCTTTGAAATTCCCTTACAAGGTCCTCTTAGGGCAATTAACCTTTTTTGGATGGCACCCAAGAGAAATCTATATTTTAGCATATCCTCAGCTCCAGCTAACAGTGTTTTAGGTAGGTGCTGGAATATTCTGAATTAGAACTATAAAATTACTTAATTGTGTGACCTACAAAAATACAGATAAGCCATGCTTCCACACAGCTGAAAACCTAAATTAGTGCTCATCTATCTGTGAGTAACTACCACGTTCAATTGTTCACTGAGACTTTAAGATCAAGAGAACCAAAATGCAAAGAGGTTATAGCTGCACTTCAATATAACAGTAGCCAGAATAAATTTTTTTAAAAGCCCCAATGAGACATTTACTGTGACAAAAATCTGTATAAAAATCTATAGTAAAGCATGATAGAGATTTTTAAACTTCCAGAACCAGTATTACACAGCCAGTGTCAACTTGAAGTTGACTTTGGTAAAGAGGGCTGAATAATTTTTCAAATACATAAAAAATAAATCCTGAAATTTAACACCAGCAAAACATTTTAACAATTCTTAGCTTCCAAAAATACCAGCCACAATTGCTACCAAATAAATTTCCATTGCTCTCCCACCCCAACATTTCTAAGCATTACCTCCCAGTTGACATGAAAATAAGAGGGGAAGGGGGCGAGGCAATGAACAACGAAGAAAAAGAGAAAGCCCTCATGACTCACAAATTAAACTTCCTATTAATCAGGAATTGGCTCTATGTTGCTTCTGCATATATTAGCATGATCCAAGAACTAAAGCTGAGCCATTTAGTCATTTATTACACACACTATTCCTCATAAAATAGAACCTTGCCAGCTAAACACTTAACTTGGTTTACTAGCTCCTGAATACACAGCAGTCTAATTGCAGTACACATGCATAACTAAACTGTATAGCTAAGATATTACTTTTGCCAAATCCCACATTTGTTCTTTTTCTTGACTTGGCCAAAAATGAAGCCTATTATTTATAGTTCAAGCCTGAAACTTTCAACAAATTGATAAGTAAACAAATTAATACATATACCAAGGATTTAAATAGAGACTTCTGATGCCTACAGTTTTAAGAGCACAGCTATAAATTTTTAGCCCCATATCCCCACTGTTCTAAAATTTGTGTATGACCTACTAAATACTTCTCACAAATTATATCCTGACAGCATGTTATTTCTCCTTACTGAAAATATTACTGTACTCACTAACATATAATTTTCTTTCTTAAAAAGATGAGGAAAAACCCTGAACTCCTACATGCCAAGCCTTACCACCACACGGCCAGACACTCTGGAGCCCCACGTTGGCAACCTACAAAGTCACATTCGCTCAGTTCAGCGATAAGCCTGTTAGGTTGCCCAACACAATCCTCTGTGCTACATATTACACAGCAAATTTAAGTGGGGACAACTATCAAGTACTGTGCTTTGCAAGCTCTGAAACAATGCACATTTGTAAAGGTAGCAGCCAATATTCAATAGATTGTTTTTTCATGTGTTGAATATATAAACACTGATAACTCTGGGAATTGATTCTAAATTCGCCAACTGTAATTACGAACATATGTGTGCATTACATAGCTACGGATGCACTTAAAATAATTACCTTATTGAAGATGTCTGCTTCTCCACAAGCTACTAGGAATAGCTGCAGAGCTCCTCTGAATGCAATAGCTTTCCATGTGCAAACACATTAATCAGAACAACTTATATACTTGGAAAGGCAATATGGATATCTGTATACCGCACTTCTTCACTTTTTTACCTCCCTAGAAAATTTTATTTCACTGTTTCCAAGCAGATCTCACTTTGCAAGTGTGCCCATTAGAATTCTAATGGTTTCACTGAAGAATATTTATGTGACATATATAAAGCCGTACAATCAATAGGCTAAGATTGTTCATCTCTGTAGTGGACATGAGTTGAAGAGAACGGGCAATAGTTGAGAGCATTTACTGGAGACCCGAAAATCTGTCGCTGCTGAAACAATGTTGTTTAAGTGGACAGAGCTGTGGGCTGGGTACCCACCACCACTTCTTTCCTAGGGCACATAACTGAGAAGTGGCCCTGGGGCCACCCTCTTATTTTTCCAGCACAGATAATCATCCAGGAGAAGAACTCGAACAGATGAAAGTAGCTGATTAGAGGAAACACAACTCTAAGACAGGGAGTGGACGAGGCAGGCTCTGTTTTTCATTAAAAGTCTTACAGTATCTTTGACTTTTCAAATTAGAAGGATTACTTTAATAAAAACAAACTTGTTATAAAAATTAAGAAAGTCAAATAATCTCAAAACCAGTTTTAAGTAATAATGTTCCTACTGTTTAACAGGCTCCAGGGGTACACAAAATAGGAAACTGAGCAGGACCTCCATCTCTATTACCAAAGTTCTCAAAACCAGCGGGCCAGCCCAGAAGCAGGCAGTCCAGTTAGCTAAGTGATAATGGTGGCTGCGAGGGGACAAGAGGGCCTGGTATTTCCAGTTATTCTGATGTGTGTGTTCCAAATGCTGGAGACTTCCCGGTACCAGCAGGAATCAAAAGAAAACGAAGACCACATCCTTAGTTGTGGCTCTGCCACTATGTGAGGTATTTTACATTCTTAATTTAGGTTCTCAAAACTCGACCTCAAGTGTTAAAAGGAGACGCCAAAATAACAAACATAAAAGTGCTTAACAGCTATAACTTGTATGGTAATTTAATATTCTGTTCTGCCACTTTGTTTTTTCTCTCCCACTCTCCCTCTCTCCCTCCCTTTCTCTCTTTTTCCTTCTCCTTTTTTTAACTTGCTGGACTATCCTGTCACTGGTGTGCTTTCAAGTGGAGCTGTGTTATGGAGTGATCTTTTCCCCCACCCCTCAGATTCCTGGGTAAAGTCTTGAATTAAAACTAGATTTTTTTTTAAGTTGTGTATCCCCTGTGTTGAGAATGAGACAGTCATTTCCGGAGAAGATTCGTTCACACCAATAAAAGAGAATCAAATTGGAAAATTCAAAGGCCCAGCAGACAGAATGCAAATGGCTCTGAATAAGTAGTGTAGTTTAATCTTAGTGCAAGAGATAAATCAATACATATATAAAAAGGATTAGAAGCAAATATAACAGAGGGTTAAGAATGATGATAGGCTTGAGGTAGTAGAATTACAGTTTAACTCCTCTATTTTTTGTTTGTTTTTTATAATGAGCATTATGACTGGGAAAAAAGAAAATAAATGTTACAAGTGCTGTTTCTAAATTGTTTTAAGAAAACCAACATAAAAGATCAGAATTAGAGGGCAAACAAAGAAAACATCAGACTTTCCTTATTTAACAGGTCACTCAACTGTGTATCAGTCAAGAAAAGGGACTTTCCTAAGGATACAGAGCAATTCAAAGGTTGTATGGTATAACTGGTTAACAGTAGACTATCTGAGCCCAAATCCTGCCTTTGCAACTTTCTAGCTATGTGACCTTGGGCAAATCACATTACGTCTGGTAGCCTCAGTTTCTTTATCTGTAAAATACAGGTAACAACAGAACCTTCCGCCAGGGCCATTAGGAAGTCTACGTAAAGTGCCTGGGCCAATACCTGGCACATGTGAAAAACTCAATGTTTTTTTGCTAGGAAAAAGAATCGCACTGTCATTACCATCTCATTATCATCATCTGGGAGGTAGGCTTCACACATACTATTCAGTCATCTATGGCTTTCCCTGTGTTTTTAATCTCAATCTGTGGGCGCTATAAACAATTGGGGACCACTTCCAGTTAAGGGCAAAGAGACCCAGAACTATTTTTCTTGACAAATCATGTGAACTACTCATCGAAAAAATGAAATCCATAAATCATAATTTCAGTTTTCTAAAGCAACCTGATCAAAGGAAAATTTAATATTCAGAACAAATAAATTCACACTTAATGAAAACACCTCCAGCTATTAGGAAGCTGACAGAAAATTAAAGTCTAGAAAAGTGACTGGTAAAAAGAAAACTTACTTTGAATACACAGATTAGCAAGATCTTTTGAAAAAATAATTCCCCCTAACTGCATTTCTAAATCTGGATGTATTCCAAAAATATTTTCTACTGATGGTTTTTTTAAAAAGACATTTTATTAACATTTTTTTAAATAAAGAAAAAGGCTTCTTGCTCTAAATCTAGTTTATAATTTCCCTTCCTGCTCTCCTACACTAGAAAAGAACATTCTGAAATTTTTGATAATTAATAGCAAGAGCTCTCAAAAATTCATTAGCTTAAAATGACCTTTGCCTTTCCTGATTCCCTATGGTTCACAGGTATCATCTCCTCAACACCAAGAGCAGAGAGATGTTTATTGTACAAGCATAATACCATCAAAGGTCATGAAGTCACTCAATATTTTTCCTAGGTAAGTATAAATGGATACTGCTATCTACAAGAAACAAAATATGAGATAACGTCACTCAATAGTAGCCGTATGTTCTCAGAGAGTCATACCAGTTCTACCTCTAAAAGATTTATGATGGAATATAAGCCTGACAATTGATTATCAGTCTCTTTCCAAGTCTCCATCCAACAATTTTATTTCCTTCAAGTCTAACAAGTAACATAATTGTTATGTCCCTCCTATTTAAGACTGCCAGATGAGAGGCTCTGAGTAAATAGCCAATCTCCCTTCACTCCTCATTAAGGTAATGACAGATTCTTAATGCACACCACGGCACTTTCACATGACTCCAACATTAATAAATGATTGTTTCCGAATTTCCAGTCTAGCTTGCATGTCTCAATGCTCAAAACTGAGCTACATCAGAAGGAAACTGGACAAGATTTTCCTTCCCCAGGGCAATTAACCTTTATTATCACTAATTCTCCTAATAAATTATAAGAATAATTGATTCTTATAACAAATCCAGAAGCTCTTTGTATCTTCATTTTACTGATGAGGAAATCAGACCGCAGAGAAATTAACTGAAATATCTCGGGCTGTAAGTGACAAAGGCTGGCACTCAAATGGTTACTTGGCAAGAAAGCCTACACTCTGCCTTTCAGCGCACTGAGCAGGCTAGGTGTGTTTTCAAAAGTCCTAGGATGCTTCGTAATGTACTCCAGCCTGTGCTTTGGTTTGGTAAGGCACAAAAGGCCATATTAGATCCTATCTCCCATAAGGCCTTGCACAACCACAGCTAACAGGGAGCAGAAAACTGCAGTGGGAGTTCCTAAATTGAAACAAATGGAAACCTCCATGCCACAAGCTTTCCCCTCACAAGCAGGATCCCGCTTCTGAGTAAGTTAACCGTACCAGTAAACTCTCAGCTTCAAACCCACTCTTGCACCAAATTATAAGACTTGAGGTGTCATAATTGCTATATTTATAGATTTCTCTTCAATTCTATGGCTATAAATCCTAATTCACTCATGCAGCCTGTATTTAATGAATGCCTACGATGTATCAGGCTCTGTGATAGGTGCTATGAAGATGCAATGAACGAACACCGGACATGAAAAACCTACAGTCTTACAGATGAGCTAGACGGAACATGTTACATTCAAACGATTATAACAAGAGGCAGAAAGTGAGGGATGCTTGTCAAAATGTGCTTTGTTTCTTAGGATGGATTTTATTGACACGATAAAATCAGGGTGAAAGAACTAGCATAGACTTTTTTAATGCCGCTGAAGTTAATTTTTCTTGAAACTATCTCAATTCCACAGCTTAGTAAATCACATCCTCTTGAGGTGGCAACATTATATGAGGTTTCACATTAGTATTTAAATCATTCTTTCACAAACAATTTTAGGGGAGAAGAAAAACATTTAAGAAGTAGTATGTTTCCATGTGAGAATACTACTTAAATCCAAGTCCTTTGATTTTTCTTTCTAAAGTCAAATGCTGATGCATAATTCATTAGGAGAGTCTTTATAATGGCAGGAGTTGGGAGAGCTGATGACCAATTTGCAAAACACACAAAGGAAAAAACCTTGTAGTTCTTCCAGCAGCAATCCAGCAAAAGCGAAAACAGCCACAGAATGTGTGAGAAAAAGCACTGATGATGTCAGAGGACCCCGATTCTAATCCTTGCTGTAACCAGAAGACAGATTTGGGTAGGTCATTACCATCTTGAGACCTCAATTTCTTCATCTCCAAAGTGAGGACAAAACCGCTTGGCCTAAATGTAAAATAGGTAGCTAGTGGGAAGCAGCCGCATGGCACACAAAGCTCCATGCTTTGTGTCCACCTAGAGGGGTGGGATAGGGAGGGTGGGAGGGAGACGCAAAAGGGAAGAGATATGGGGATATAGGTATATGTATAGCTGATTCACTCTGTTATACAGCAGAAACTAACACACCATTGTAAAGCAATTATACTCCAATAAAGATGTTTAAAAAAAAAAAAAACTGCTTGGCCTATTTACACCACACAGTTCTCATGAGGAGTCAAACACTATAGAGGATGGGAAAGCACTTTGAAAAAAATATTACATCCTACATAAATGGTCACACATATCATCACAGAAATCTCAGAAATTTAGTCAGAGCAAGGCAATGACTTTTCAATATAACTTTAAATAGCTTGCATATTTTAATCTCTATTTCTGTCACTCTCACCAAAATTAACTTGGAATTTTTTTTCCAAGGAGTTTGCTAAAATCAGTCAATTGTCCTCTTCACAATTTTTAGAAATTACCTCATAGTCAACTGTTGGATGCAGAGTCTTTTTCAGACAATGGTTCATTGCGTAATTGTAGACATAGCTTCTATTCAGTAGGAAACTATAATAAAGAAGTCATTTCTCAATTCTTTAAATGTTAATACTCAAAGTACCAAAAGAGAATTTGTGGAATTCAGAAAATAAAAAACAGAAAATAAAAAACATAATTGAAGCTATTATGAAGACTGAAGTAAGCAGAAATCTATTTAAAAAAAAAAACTTTCTCTGCTCCTTTGTCAAAATGCCCATGTTTTCTGGTCCAGATGAAAACTAAACAAGCATGAGTTTCTTCTCACTGGATGGCATACATTAGTGAACCCACCCAGCACTGCCACTCACAGAAAGCATGGGAAACAAAGAAATAAAATGCTCTTCTGGAGAGTAACTTTTACTTACCAGAAACTGGAGGGGAGAGGAGGGATTCTAGCTATTTTGCTGGAAGGTACACAGATTAAACCCAATGACTTGTGTGTCCTTTCAAATTAACTCCATTTAGAAAACCTCTCATTAAATGTAATCTAATTTAAATGCGTATCGGAACCACTTATATTTAACTCCTCTCTTGATGAGCAATTAGTTTTATTCTTGCTTTCCTTTCCTGATCTACTTACAGCTAAAACACAGCAGAGATAAGAAACATTTATTAAATTATCTTTTGCTGAGCTTTCAAACAAATCCTCCCCCTCCAACCCTCACCTCAGCCATTAGGAGGTGGACAAGACAAGACAAAAATTAGGTTTTTGCTCTCTTCACAAGTCATAATCAAATGACATGGAGACATATAAAAAGACGCTCAACAGCACTAGTCATCAAGAAAATGTAAGTCAAACCCACAACAGGATAAACCGTTTCACATTCACGGCAAGGACAAGAACGACAAAGACAGATGATAACAAGTACTGATGAGGTGTGAAGAAAATGGAACACTCACAGACTGCTAGTGGGAATGTAAAATGGTGCAGCCACTTAGGAAAATAGTCTGGCAGCTCCTTAACTGGTTAAACAGAGTTATCACATTACCAGCAGCTCCACTCCTAAGAATATACCCAAAAGAACTGAAAACAGGTACTCAAACAAAAACTTGTAAAGGAATGTTCATAGCAGCACTATTCACGATCACCAAAAGGTGGAAACAATCCAAATGTCCATCAACTGATGCATGGCTAAGCAAATCTGGTGTATCCATACAATGGAATCCACAGTGAAATATTAGTTGGCCATAAAAAAGGAATGAAGTACTGGTGTATGCTACAACATGTTAAACCTTGAAAACGTTTTGCCAAGTGAAAGAAGTCAGTCACAAAAGATTACATATTATATAAATCTATTTATATGACTAGTCTAGAACTGGCAAATCTATATAAAAAGATTAATGGTTGCATAGGACAGGGGGGATAAGGGCATAGGGGGTTATAGCTAAAGGATATGGAGTTTCTTTTTATTTACCTTTTTTTTTGTGGTACGCGGGCCTCTCACTGTTGTGGCCTCTCCCGTTGCGGAGCACAGGCTCCGGACGCGCAGGCTCAGCGGCCATGGCTCACGGGCCCAGCCGCTCCGCGGCATGTGGGATCTTCCCAGACCAGGGCACGAACCCGTGTCCCCTGCATCGGCAGGCGGACTCTCGACCACTGCGCCACCAGGGAAGCCCCTGGAGTTTCTTTCTGAAGTGATTAAGATGTTCTAATCATTGTGGTGAGGGTTGCACAGATCTGGGAATATATTGAAAACTCTCTTCTGGGTATATATCCAAGGAAAATAAAATCAGGATCTCAAAGGGATATCTGCACTCCCATGTTCACTGTAGCATTATTCACAGTAACCAAGATACGGAAACAACCCAAATGCCCTTCGACAGATGAATGGATAGAGAAAAATATATATATCTGTATAAAATGAAATATTATTCAGCCATGAGAAAGAAGGAAACCCTGCCTTTTGTGACAGCATGGATGGACCTTGAGAATATATGCTAAGTGAAATAAGCCAGACAGAGAAAGACAAATACTGTGTGATCTTGCTTTTATGTGGAATCCAAAAATAAGAAAAAAATCCAACCACAGACACAGAAAGTAGATTAGTGGTTACCAGGGGCTGCGGTAGTGGGGAGAATGGGGATTTATTGGTCAAAGGGTACAAAGTTGCAGTTACGTAGAATAAGTGTAGATATCAAATGTACAGGCATGACGACTATACTTACTACTGTATTGAACACTGGAAAAATGCTGAGAGTAGATTTCAAGTGCACTCGTCACACACAAAAATGGTAATATGTGAGGAGATATGTTAGTGGGCTTGACTATAGTAATCATTTCACTATGTATGTATATATCAAGGCATCATATTATACACCTAAAATATATACAATTTTTATTAAAAATACAGAAATGGGAAAAACACTGACTTGTACAATTTAAAAGGGTGAATTGTATGATATGTGACTTAAATTTCAATAAAGCTATTGCCAAAAAAAAAAACAAGAAAACAGAGCAGAAAGTATGCAATTTTAGAGATCAGGTAAACTAATCATTGTACTTCAAAATTCAAATCACTTTAATTATAGAAATTTCATTATAAAAATCTTTCCAACAAACCACAAAAATAATAAAAACTACCATTTATCTAGCATGTACCATTTGCTGGGAAACTTACACACTTCAGCTCAAACTTTCTTAACATTCAGATGTTTTTATTTCCATGATGCAGTTAAATGAGAATCTAAGAGAAAGCATAAGTTGCTGTGGTCACACAGTTAGAAAACCAATGGCACCAGAACACTACCCAAGGTTACCTGACACCAAAGCTGTGCTCTTTCTCCTACATTATGACATCATAATTAAAAGAGACAGAATCATGTTCTCTCTATCAGACCCAAAGAAAACTACTACATGAGTAATTTAGGTATAAAGAAGGCAAAAAGCATTCACCCAGTGTTAATTGTACCTGTATTACATGATATTTTCATTCATTCTTTAAATATATTTCCTGAATGTCTACTATCTGCAAAATAGAGAGACGGTTGTAAAACCTTTTTAAATGAATATTTTATTCATTTGCAGTCTTTGTTTATTTATCTTGTTAATGTATCTTATGATACAGGCTTATTTCAAATATAATCATCAAAAAGCCACAGAAATATAGTAAGCTCCATATCACTCCAAATGTAGTAAGCACTCAATATTCTGAATATATATGCCAAAATAGAAAAGTGATGCTTCCTATTTGTAATCAACAGGATTAAACTCGCCAGAATCCAGAACGGGTATGAATGCGGTATTTGCAGGTCTAAACCCTAAGTCTGTATGCTTATTTGGATCCACAACTTCGAACTGGATCTTAATAAACTTGCCCCAAACTTCCTATTTCCATTTTCCTATGAAAGGTTAAATCTCTATAAACATAAAGGAAAACATATCAAAAATCATGGTAGGGACTTCTCTCATGGTGCAGTAGTTAAGAATCCACCTGCCAATCGACAGATTCAATGCAATCCCTATCAAACTACCACTGGCATTTTTCACAGAACTAGAACAAAAAATTTCACAATTTGTATGGAAACACAAAAGACCCCGAATAGCCAAAGCAATCTTGAGAACGAAAAACGGAGCTGGAGGAATCAGGCTCCCTGACTTAAGATTATACTACAAAGCTACAGTAATCAAGACAGTATGGTAATGGCACAAAAACAGAAAGATAGATCAATGGAACAGGACAGAAAGCCCAGAGATAAACCTACGCACATATGGTCACCTTATCTTTGATAAAGGGGGCAAGAATATACAGTGGAGAAAAGACAGTCTCTTCAATAAGTGGTTCTGGGAAAACTGGATAGCTACATGTACAAGTATGAAATTAGAACACTGCCTAACACCATACACAAAAATAAACTCAAAATGGATTATACCTAAATGTAAGACCAGACACTATCAAACTCTTAGAGGAAAACATAGGCAGAACACTCTATGACATAAATCACAGCAAGATCCTTTTTGACCCACCTCCTAGAGAAATGGAAATAAAAACAAAAATAAACAAATGGGACCTAATGAAACTTAAAAGCTTTTGCACAGCAAAGGAAACCATAAACAAGACCAAAAGACAACCCTCAGAATGGGAGAAAATATTTGCAAATGAAGCAACTGACAAAGGATTAATCTCCAAAATTTACAAGCAGCTCATGAAGCTCAATAACAAAAAAACAAACAACCCAATCCAAAAATGGGCAGAAGACCTAAATAGACATTTCTCCAAAGAAGATATACAGACTGTCAACAAACACATGAAAGAATGCTCAACATCATTAATCATTAGAGAAATGCAAATCAAAACTACAATGAGATATCATCTCACATCGGTCAGAATGGCCATCATCAAAAAATCTACAAACAATAAATGCTAGAGAGGGTGTGGAGAAAAGGGAACACTCTTGCACTGTTGGTGGGAATGTAAATTGATACAGCCACTATGGAGAACAGTATGGAGGTTCCTTAAAAAACTAAAAATAGAACTACCATATGACCCAGAAATCCCACTACTGGGCATATACCCTGAGAAAACCATAATTCAAAAAGAGTCATGTACCAAAATGTTCATTGCAGCTCTATCTACAATAGCCAGGCCATGGAAGCAACCTAAGTGTCCATCATCGGATGAATGGATAAAGAAGATGTGGCACATATATACAATGGAATATCACTCAGCCATAAAAAGAAACGAAATTGAGTTATTTGTAGTGAGGTGGATGGACCTAGAGTCTGTCACACAGAGTGAAGTAAGTCAGAAAGAGAAACATAAATACCGTATGCTAACACATATATATGGAATCTAAGAAAAAAAAAAAAAAGGTCATGAAGAACCTAGGGGTAAGATGGGAATAAAGACACAGACCTACTAGAGAATAGACTTGAGGATATGGGGAGGGGGAAGGGTAAGCTGTGACAAAGTGAGAGAGTGGCATGGACATATATACAGTACCAAACGTAAGGTAGATAGCTAGTGGGAAGCAGCCGCATAGCACAGGGAGATCAGCTCGGTGGTTTGTGACCACCTAGAGGGGTGGGATAGGGAGGGTGGGAGGGAGGGAGATGCAAGAAGGAAGAGATATGGGAACATATGTATATGTATAACTGATTCACTTTGTTATAAAGCAGAAACTAACACACCATTATAAAGCAATTATACTCCAATAAGGATGTTAAAAAAAAAAAAAGAATCCGCCTGCCAATGCAGGGGGCACAGGTTCGATCCCTGGTCCAGGAAGATCCCAGATGCCACGGAGCATCTAAGCCCCATGTGCCACAACTACTGAGCCCACATGCTGCAACTACTGAAGCCCACGTGCCTAGAGCCGGTGCTCCACAACAAGAGAAGCCACCGCAATGAGAAACGCACTCACTGCAACGAAGAGTAGCCCCCGCTCGCAACATCTAGAGAAAGCCCGCGCGCAGCAACAAAGACTGAACGCAGTCAAAAAAAAAAACAAAAAGAATCACAATAAATAGGTGGATCTCTTTAGAAGTACTCACTAAACCACACGAAATTGCTGATCTTTGACCATTCTTGATAGACAAAATGGCACTGCCATATGGTTCATACTACACTTAAGAATTACACATTTTCTGAGTTCAGGCTTTATATTCAAACTGTTGGCCAACTCTTGACCTTCATTGTGTACCAAGAGCTCCAGCACCAGAGGCCAGGGGACCAGGGTTCTAATCCAACACGGTCACTTAGCAGACTTGTGACCATAAGTAAATTATGCCCTGAGCCTCCAGAGTTCCCCGTTCTGAAACCTGGGAATTAAAACATTGGCCTGGATTTACAGGTTTATTGTTGGGATATACTAGGAAAGCTCAGATTTCATAGATTTAAAGCACTGCCACATGTAGGGAATATTAGTTTCTATCTTGCTTTGCTTTGCAACTTCCACAATACTCTGCAACATGAAAGAGTAGAGGAGCTTTTTTGGTTTTTAACTGGATTATATGAAGTTTGAAATCTAACTCCACAACAACCCATTTTGTGTCCTTGGGGATGCTGCCTAACAGCCTTCCTTAAATTGTCTCATCAATAAAACTGGTAATGAGGGGGCAGCCACTCTTTTGCTCCTGATAATTGGTTCCATGCAGGAATATGAGCCCGCAGTTATCAAATTCTTTTTAATTTTTTTTTTTTAAATTAAGAAAGGTGTAAATATGAACCGGGGAGTAAAGTGTCCTAATTCTTAGATGTTGGCTACCTACTGTTTTTTTGTTTTTTTCTGTTTTCCTTTGCTTTTTATTTTTTTGTAACACAATTCAGAATAACCAAAAAACTAGGCTGCCAATTTACAACTTCAGAAATGTACAAAATGCCTGATATATTGTCAGTGCTAAACAATTTACTGAATGAATGCCCTCTGGATAATTAAAAGAGGTCCCTTGAAGATTTCAAAGTGTTTTGTGTTGTTAATTTCCTGCTTTGGATTTTCCAATTGTTTCTAATTTTTTAAAGAGCAGATTTTTATTTGCTCAATTTAGGTGCCTAAGGTAAGTCTCTTAAAGTACATAATATAAAATTACCCTTCACCTATTACTCTTAGGAGTAAAATCAGCAGATAATAAATTTGCTTTGGGAGCAGGTTCACAAGGTGGTGAAGAATTTTATCACTGAATTGCTTTAAGGTCCTCAACTTCCAGGCATACCAGGGTAGGGGTGATAAATTCCTCATGGATACAAACACCCCAGCATTCTAAATCACCCTCTCATCTTCCACCCTTACATCTGTGATGCTTTAAATACGAATATGTTAATTTCTCAACAGATTGTGTAAAGAACAATGCTTGTATGAGAAGCAGAAAAGGCTCGTGGGCATTTCAATAACTAAGTCTCGGTCTTACGTATAAACCTCCTCATTTTCTACGTAATGAATGATGCAACACAGGGTACTGTGGTGCACAGCCTTAAAGACCACTCTACTTGATTCAATGATAAATCCAGGCACCTGACATATGTCTGTCCCCACAGGTAACTGGCACTTGCAGAAACAATTTACCAAATATTCCAAAGCATCCAAATATGAATGCACCATTAAAACTTGACAAGCGTCCACTAATTCTGATAATAGCACCATTATCATTTTTAATTCTACCACCAGCAATTTGTGCCATTCTCTGATGGCGCAAATAAGAATAGATGATTAGAAGTAAAAGCTTGTTCCTTAGAACACAATACTTACATTCTGTGTAATAAAATATAATGAAAAGTTGACATTTTGCCCGAAGATGTACCAGATTTGCCAAAGATTTACCAGAAAAGTCTACTGCATTCAAAACTGGATTCATTTGACCAACAACAACAAAAAGAAAAATGATTTACACACCGAGTTTTCCAAAAGAAATAAAGCAAAAGAACCAAAACACCTAGTATCCCTCTTCTATTCAATTTTACATAATATTGGATAATTTAATTTTCACTATTTCATAATGACAAAAATAAAACTAAAGGATAATAATGTGATCGGATATGGGAGGGAGTGGCAAGGGGGAGAGGAGGAAGTAATTGCTTTTGTTATCATTATCTTTTAGAGGGATCTTCACTAATAGAGTCAGGAGGCACCCTTTGCATTGATGGTAACAGAACGTGAACTTTCTAAACAAGGTTGCGTCCTACTTATGTTCAAGTCCCATGAGACAAGAAACAAACCAAGACCAATAAACAGAGGAGCAATCCTGTAGAGATCTTTCCTGGTTTCTCTAAGGGAAGACTCAGAGTCCCACGGAGTCATTTTTATTACTTAATTTTAGAATGCCAGTTATGAGAATATTTTAATTATCTTCTTTTTCTTTCTTTCTTTTTTTTTTTTTTTTTAATTCCTAGTACCTAACACAGATCTTGAATATAGAAGGAAGGGAGCAAGTACAGGCGAATCTGGGGGAGGCAGAAGCCAGCTTAGCCATCTTGCACATTACCCCAAAGGAGACCAGAAACAGCAAGTCACAAGAGGCAACAGGAAAATGCTTCACAGATCCTAAACTAGCAAACAGCTGAAGGACTGGCATTAAAAATAAAAAAGACAAAAACATCTTTTTTTTTTTTTTTTTTTTAAAGTCCAGGCACAATTTTCAGGGCGCCGTTTCTGAAGCACTCTGACATGCCTTATACCTCTAAGAGCGCTTTTCTCTTACAGTCCAGTGAAAACAACAGCTAAAATAAAATATTTATAATGATCCCAACTCCAAGCACTTTCTTTTACAACTTTATTGAGTTTTACTTTATATAATAAAATTCACCTATTTCAAGTGTACAATTCAATGATTTTTAGTAAACTTACTGAGTGGGGCAGCCATTACGATAAATCAGTTTTAGAATATTTTCACACTCTTCTTAAGATCCCTGATGTTTATTTGCATTAATCCCATTCCCACTCCCAAGAAGCCACTAATCTACTTTCTCTTTTCTACAGACATTTGCCTTTTCTGGGCATTTCACATGAATGGAATCACACAATATTCTATCACTTTCTAAATACGTAAAATCACTTAACATTGCTAGGCCTCATTTTCCTCACGATGATCTTACCTGTATCTCACAGAGCTATTATAAGGAATAAATGAGATAATCCACGTAAAGTGCTTAGAACCCTGGCTGGCTCATGTCAAAGGCACAATACGCTAACTTAAAGTAGTTAATACCCTACTATGGTTTGCTGTCTACTACAGATTCTATGTCAGCAGAGGCTCAAATTCAACATGTCCAAAAATGAACTCTCCCTTCAAAACTGCTTTCCTCCTAAGTCTCTTCATGCAGAGAACACTCTGAGTATCCAGACAGTTTTCAGAAACTTCCACAAATTCTTTCATTCTTTCCTACCCATTCTCACATCCAGCCAGCAAGTTCTAGAGTCCTCTTCCCTCCCTTGAATTTGCCTCTTTATTTCATTCCCTGAGCTTTAGTCACAGTTCTCAATTTTTTTTTCCTAATTTAGTGCAAAAGCTTCCTACCTGTTCTCTCTACCTTCGGTGGTGTTTTCCTCCAATCCATCCTGCTTCTGTCAGAGGATTCTCTCTTAATATGCAAGTCTGATCATCTCTCTCTCCTTCAAGGGCCCCCCCCCAGCTTTCAGTTGAGCTCGTTAGGACCCATCACAAACTGATTTCTACCTACTTCTGTATTTCCATCCCTGGCCAGTCTCCCAAATATGCCCTTGGTACTGGTCGTTCTGAACAACCTGCGGTCTTCTCAATGTGTGAGACAGTCTTAGGGCTTCAGGCAAGCTAGTCAGTTCACAGCACCCCCGAGACAGCCATGTGCCTTTCCCAAAGCTCGGCTCAAGTATCACTTTGTTAATCAGATGCCCGGTCATGAATCACCAAGCATGATTTGGAGATACCTTCTCTGTCCCGAGCTGAATGAAGTAATACTCAAAAAGAAGCTCTCACAGTGCCATCAACTCAGTGAAGTGGCTCTTCTTGAGCCCAAGTTCAGCATCACTTGACTTTAGTGAAGGGTAGGGGTGGGGAAAGTATGGAGGAGAGAGGAAGGTGTGTGGGAAAGGGAGAAGCAGCGAGAGGAAATGGGGAGAGGAAAGAGAAAAAGGGTATGAAAGGACAGGAAGGGAGGAGGGAAAATGGAAGATGATAAAGGTAATGCGTGCTCCCTGAGGACAAAGGATGTTGGAGGAGAAAGAGGAAGAAGGGGTAAGACCCACATCTCTGAGGGGAGGCTTTTCTTTTGGGCATGAGCCTTTAGTAACAATGTGAACCCTTTCTGTTCCCCCTACCTGTGATGATAACCATACCATTTTTCTTTCTATTTTTCTGATTCTGAAACAATACCACTCACAGTGATTCTAGCTCTAAAGTGAAAGAAAAATTTACACACTTCCATCTGCTGGAGACAACATTTCATTTCCTTTCTAAAGCATTCTCCACATTAACTGTCAATCAACCAAGAGTTACTTTTCAGGTTCTCCATCTGTTTTCATTTTTCTCACGTCTTTCATCAGAATCCACGGAAAACTAGACTTAGTTCAATACGCCATAAATATCAAGGATATTTGGGTGAAAGAATCAGAGTTAAAAAGAGGTATTAGAGGTTACCCAAATCAGCAGTTTCCAGTACTTTCTCCACAGGCCCCTTTAAGTATATCCACCTGCACTCAACCCAAGGCCTGGCTTTCAAATAGTTTCTACACCTAACTTTGTCTTTTCACAACACAGCTTTCAATTTTATTAACCAAAAATCAAAGCTAACAATCAGATTTTCTGACAAACATAAGCTACTCAGTGCTAAGACCCCTGAGTTTATGTAATTATTGATCAATACCCAAGACAAAACAAAATCTCAACATTTTGTTAGCCTATATGATCCCATATTGGATAACTACAAGTTTAGGTTTTTTGTTTTTTTTAACATCTTTATTGGGGTATAATTGCTTTACAGTGGTGTGTCAGTTTCTGCTTTATAACAAAGTGAATCAGTTATACATATACATATGTTCCCATATCTCTTCCCTCTTGCATCTCCCTCCCTCCCACCCTCCCTATCCCACCCCTCTAGGTGGTCACAAAGCATGGAGCTGATATCCCTGTGCTATGTGGCTGCCTCCCACTAGCTATCTACCTTACGTTTGGTAGTGTATATATGTCCATGCCTCTCTCTCGCTTTGTCACAGCTCACCCTTCCCCCTCCCCACATCCAAGCTTAGGGGTTTTAATGGAAGTTGATGGTGGATTCTGGTTGTGAATTTCCATGTCCCTTCCCAGGCTTCAGGCTACTGACTCCAGCCAAACTCTTCCAGGTTTAGAGAGATGAAAGCCCAAGAAATCTTAGAGCTCTCAATACTGCTGATGATCCTTCTTTTCTGCCATGTTTCCTCACAGGACCTTAATAAGTGTCTTCTTATCCTGTTCTCATCTTGGAATGCACAAAGAGAATTTAAGGAGCCCATGAACTTGGATGGAAAAAGAAGTACATCTTAGCTTTCACTAGTCGTAAAGAAACTTAGCAATGCCTTTAATTCTGAATAAAGGCAACTAACCATGGCAGTGATTTCATCACCAGTAGGAATCACAGATGCTTTTCTATCACAGTACAATTGTTGCACATTTCTCAAAAGATCATTTACCCTCATCACCACTTCGGCAGTTAATGGATCTACCACCTGGTTTTGTTATTAAATAGATTAATAAAGAAGGATATATTTCACTATACGATAACTTGCTATTTTAGTATTTTGATAAATATATTTCAATTTGGGGGCTTCTATATGTTTTATTTTATGCAAGTAATACAATTTTTTAGGAAGAAGTCCATAGGTTTCAACAGATGGACAAAGGGATCCACGACACTCAAAAAAAAGCTGCTTTGAAAGCAGAATTCACTCAAATGCATCTCTGTGTACCCTGCAATAACAAGATGGGGTAATAAAAAGTAAAGACTTCTTTGAGTAAATTGTGCAATCTAACACAGTTAGTGGGAAAAAACAGGATTCAATTTCAGATCTCCCGAACTCTCGTGTATTCCGACGCTTTCATAGAGGGGGTCAGGAGCCTGAGCTTCAGAGACAGACATGTGTGGTTTCAAATCTCACTCATCATTTAATGGCCAATGACCTCAGGCAAATTACTTAACCTCACAGAGCCTGTTTCCATGTTTATAATAACTGCCTTATTGGATTGAGAGGATGAACTGCAATGAAATATGTAAAGAACTTACTATGATATTTTGCACATAATTTAATTTTTAAGAAGATATAATAGGGACTTCCCTGGTGCTGCAGCATTTAAGAATCCACCTGCCAATGCAGGGGACATGGGTTCAATCCTGGTCCATGAAGATCCCACGTGCCGTGGAGCAATTAAGCCCATGTGCCACAACTACTGAGCCTGCCCTCTACAGCCTGTGAGCCACAACTACTGAACCCGCCTGCCACAACTACTGAAGCCCACGCACGTAGAGCCCATGCTCCACAACACGAGAAGCCACTGCAATGAGAAGACTGCACACCACAAGGAAGAGTAGCCCCCACTCACCGCAACTAGAGAAAGCCCATGCGCAGCAACGAAAACCCGACACAGCCAAAAATTTTTTAAAATTTAAAAAAATAAAAGATATAATAATCTACTTCATGCCTAAATATCTTTATGGAGTTTTTCAAAATACTATTTATATCCCACATAGCTTTACCATTCTCTAAGACTTTACTGCCAGTATGATGCCACCCTCCACGTAACCCTCAAAATCAGAGCCTACTTTCTTCTCAAAAGAACTCATGGCCCCAGAAGATCTGAAGCTAACAGCTAGAGCACCATGGCCCTCACCCTAGTTTCCATCTTCAGACTACTAAGAAGTCCATCTTTGAACCCCACATTAAGTCACACTACTTCCTCCTGCCTACTCCCTCCTGATCAACAAACTGGGCAGCTTGACGTTTTTCATCTACCATTATCCATGCTGAAGACACACGCAAAACTCCGCAGTAACAGTTTTGAAGTTTCCATCGTTCTAAAAACCTGACATTTCCTCCATGAATCCATACGCTTCGCCATTTGTATGCCATTCCACTAACAGAGCACCTGACGGATTAGACAGAAAATTAAAGTGTATGAAGCTGAACTGGATTTCATGCTCATGACAACCCTATGAGATCAGGAATGACTGTCCTCTCCATAAATGAGCAAGCCCAGGTTCAGACAAGTCACTGACTCGCCCCCTGTAACACTGCCAGAGAGTAAAAAATTGAGGAATAAACTCAAGGACTCCCACTAGTCAATGAGCCATCATACTTGATTTTTCTTCCCTTTATTAACAGAAATACTTAGCCCATTTTCTCAATTTCTTATTCCCCTGGAGAATTAAGTATACTTCTAAATATTTCTCTTTTTAATGCATTATTCAGGTATTATGTTCATAATGATCATGATTCATGCAGATCTTGAGTTAAGTACACAATAGGCGAGCTGGAAATGACTTGAGATGGAAATACTGGGCTGCCTAGAAAAGAAAGAAGCATGCTGGCAAAAGCAAGAATCCAAGCAAAAGAAGAAAGAACCCAAGCTACGACAGCCGGATCAAAAGAGGAACAACTAAGAGGGAGACTGTAATGTACTTTGAACTTTGTGGAAGAAAACAGGGTACCCATGTTGGAAGCCTCATTCTCCTTGATGTAGCTCAAAATGATCAATGTGATTAGAGCAGAGCCAATAAGATGTCTAGATTCAGACATGAACCCCTGCCAGCTGGGAACTGTGTCTCAATTGATCACACAGCACCGAGCCAAACCCTTAAATCTGAAATGTGAGTTGGGAGGGTAACTTCAATATAAACACTGATTTTATGGATATGATTTCAACAGTACACATTTTCCTATTACTCCCATAAAGTATTTCACTGATATCTAAATACCTCCAAGCCTTACATAATGTAAGTGCTCGGACACGTTCACATATCACCGTATATTTGGCTCAGAGCAACATCAATTCACCACTTGCATGTTGAAAAAACTACAGAATTACAACAGGCCTAGAACTGCTGCCAACAAATTTACTGCCTCTGTGCTATTTGTAAATTGATTGTTTCTTCTTTGGCTTATGGCAAGTAGAGAATTGCGTATAGATGCATATATATTACATAGCTACTCATAAAATTTAACATTAGGATTGAACTTTCCCCAAACTCAGAATATTGTGATACCCTTTAAACAAGTATTATAATATATGGTTGATTTAATGTGTCTCTTCTAGCTTAATGTTTTTTAATTGATTTCACTAGCTCCAGGTCAAAACCATTCTACCTAGACGTCTGCTTTCACAGAAACTGTTTACTACCTGGCTTAGGAATTAAGAATTTTTAATAGGTCCTTATTGAAAATCAAATGAACAGGTTATTTGGTGGTGTTTTTAAGCAGAACAGGTGGCTACTGGCTAAAATGTATTCTACTTACTTATCAGGCCTCCCAAGTTCACTTCACATGCAAACATAATTAGTTATTCTTCAAATTAACTATTGAAAATAATACCAAAGGCAGCATTTTCCACTCAGTAAGGATTAATCTATCTATTATTTTAAATTTGCAAACCAACCTTCGAGAAACAAACTTTGAAAAGCCAGGTATGACTGCTTTGTAAATCTTACACTTCTAGCCTCACAAGTTAACAAGACTCCTGAAAAGTTTAAGAATCAGATGTAATCCTGCACTAGGCAACCCTGGTCCTGACACCGATTTTTCTACCTGAGGACAACCACGTCCAAACCGCAACCATCTGACAAGTGGAGACTCTAAAAGAACGTGTAGGATGGCAATCCAGTTCAAAGCAGAAACATACGGCCTTTTTCCTTGCCAATAAGAAAAAAGCCAGCACATTACTGAACACATTTTATCAAGGGTGCCCCTTGGGGAGCCCAGAGAATGAAAAAGCATCAAGACGAGGCTGTCAACAACCAAGCAGTGACGCAGACACTTCGTAGGTGCCAAAACCTCAATCACAGAAAATCAGTACCAGTGGGCCGACCCCATGAGAACTAGATACCAGAAGAATACCAAACAGCTGCTTAGGGCTGAGCTAAAGCCAGGCCCAGACCCCGACCCGGGGGGGAGGTCAAGCAAAACACTTGGAGAGCAGGTTGAAGCAAAGCCTGAAACAATGTAACAAAGCAGCAGACAGCTGGGCAACAACTGCCGGGAAACGGCAGGCTTGCGGCTCCAGAGGCAGGGGAGCCAGGTTCACAAACAGCTCCGGCAGCGTTCCCTAGGCGGCCGCTCTGAGATGAAAGCAGTGGGCGCTTCCTTGAGGCCCAATGGGACTGCCAGCCTGCACAGGGGCTGGGGCACCAGCTCACAAAGACATATTGTTGCCTGCAAACCCACTGCTCACGAACTCACTCAGGATCCAGGGATGAGTTAGGACAAAACCCACAAACGACTGCAGACATGTGGCATCCATGCCATCTAGTCACTTACTGCTATCCTAGACAAACAGGCCGCAGTTTGCCAAGTTCTACCAAAAATCACCGGGGAGGACTCACTATAGTGTCATCCAAGAGAAACGGAAGTCAGTAACATTTTACATCTGTAAGACTGACCTTGAGTTTTAACTCCTAACAAGTGTACCTTAGACCTGTGTTTCCCATCAAATGTCACGGAACCCGAGAGGGCCCAGGGACCAGTAAGATCGTCACCTGCTCTCAGGGACCAGTAAGATCATTGCTGGAAGAGTTTTAAAGGTATGTGTTTCCATTTAGATCAGAGGTGGCAAACTTTTTGGTTAAGGGCCAGACAGTAAATATTTCAGGCTTTGCGAGCCCCCAGGGTCCCTGTTGGAACTACTCAACTCTGCCATTGTAGAGAGAAAGCAGTCAGAGACAAGTCCACAAATGGGTGTGGCTGTTCAAAAAACAGGCTACAGGGTACACTGGCCCACAGGCTGTAGTGCCTACTCCCAATTTAGATGATAGTCCAGAATACACACACACACACACACACACACACACACACACACACACACGTATGAATCAACGTTCTACCTCATATGTGTGACCACCTCATAACTAAGTAAGGCCACATGACTTCTGAGATTGCATTTATGATCGAGTTGGCACTCAAATGGTTAAGGGTATGAACAGACCGGAAGTGGACATCATGGTTTCCATGGACATCTGTGGTCTCCCCCTCTTCGCAGAATCCCTTTTCCTTCCTTTTAATCAACGCCCTCTTTCCTATACTGCATACGGCATGGGCTAGGCAAACCTGCTTCCTCTTCACTCCGAATGCCAGACCAGAGGTACGTTTCATGGACGAGCTTGTAACCTAAGTCAGGATAACTAAGATCCCCTCTGGAGCATTCTGGGAGAGCTAGGGAAGAGATCTTAGGTTGCCACTGGCCACAATGCCCACCAAGATGGCCAGACCAAGAGATGGAGAAAGAAATGAAGTCTTCAGGCCTCCTCAGGGCTCTTAGGTTCAGACAAGCAAGAGGTTCTACTTTTTCTGAACTGGGCTTTGGGCACTTGAAACCTTATTATCAAAATAAAACATGCTAGCAAAAGTAAAGGGCGGATGACAATGTTTTAGCAGCAATTCAAAGCAGCAGTACAGGCATGCCAAACTCCAAAGCACCCACGGCATCTCCATGCTGTGACATCTCACTGCTTCTTCTTACTCACTGAGGAAAATAAGCACATCCCTCCACCATCTTTCACCCCAAACTGATCTACATGTCTGCTTCCTTTTTCACCCACTTGCTCCAGACAGAAACCTGAGAAAAGTCCCTCTCCTACAACCCTCCACATTCAGCTTGTCACCAAGTGACATCAACTTTTCCTTTCTATTTCACCCCAATTTTTTTCACCTCTGTTTCTACCTTATTTTAGCCCTCATCACGAACAGGAATACAAATCCTCCAATACAATCCTATAATGGACCCCTTTCTGGTCTCTCTGCTTTGGATTTCACCCTTCTTCAGACAGTTCTCCAAATTTCATCAGGGAACACGAGATCCCCAGCGATCTGGCTCCCGCCTACCTTGCCAATTCATCTCTTTTCCCTCTACTCTAGCTTTAGGCCCTGCTCTTTGGACACCATGCCTTTCTCTTTCTGCACATTTTTTCCCCCAAATAATCCTCCCTCTCCCTCATTTTATAAGCTATTTCTTATTTGTTCTTCAGGAATCAGTTCTCACAAGTACCTCCCTCATCCTCCCTCCCAGTCTGGGTCAAGTGCCCCTCTTACGTACTCACAATCATAAGCATGTCTCCCTGTTAGGGAAACTGTCTGTTTCCTTGGTCTCCCCACCAGACTCTAAGATCCTTGAAATTATGGACTACATCTTCTTCAGGGTCAGTGCCCCCCATATTAAACATGGTTCCTGACACAGCTAAGCATTTACAAATGCTTGCTAAAGGAACACAGGAATGGCAGGAGCTGAAAGCATCCCACACTGATGCTTTCTTGGGAGATAACACACTTCTAGATAAGAATGACTTAACACTTTTAAATCAAAGGCGAATGTCTATTTGAGTGGATTTCCTGAATTTAAAATAAACCACAACAGATCTTCCTCCCAAACTTTGAATAGAATTATCATATTTTTATACTGTAATTTGCAGAAATCAGGTTACTTAAATGGTAAACATACCCTTACTTTTTCTTTCTCTCCATCATGTCTAGTAACAACAGCTGTTTCTGGTCTCTGAGGTAAGTGACCAGAATACACAAAACAATTTACAATGTTATTACTAAGTATCCTTAAATCTTTTGGTTGGTATGTGTATAAGGAAATTATCTCTTTACCAGTTTTGCTGCTTTCTTAATTTCTATTCATCTCCTTTTTTCTAAAATCAATGCTGATAGAAGTTAGCAGGAACTGATATGATTTTTCTTGGGAAAAGAAATCCTTAAAATAAAATTAATCTCCTTTAAGTGGAGGAAAACTGATAATATTTCACAAAAGAAATCACTCATTAGCTTCCATTTACTCAAGATTATGACAGAGAATACCATTCTGGTTTTCAATAAAGTTATAGCTACAGTGTTACTTTGGCCACTTTCTACCAATTTCAGTTGATTCTGGTAAACTCTTTCTGAACACACAAATAGCCTGAAGACATACACAAGAGATTTTCTTCAAATGCAGTAGGTAAGCTGCATGCAAAGCATTTACTCTATTTTTATAGAGATTCCCAGTGATGTTCCAAGAAAAAACATTCTGGCTCAGTTCTGGTTTGTGTTTAAGTTTTTATTCCGGTTTAGAGAAAACTTTAAAGTAAATAACGTTCTTGTCACATCTTAGGTTTTACAGGAAATCTTTGATCTTCATTTTCAACCAGTTTTCATAAATAATGATGACATAAAAAGAAATCAAAGTGAAAATCTAAACTCAAGATTATTCTTAGTATTGAAAACAATATTAACTTTAAAATAGCATATATGGTCTACCTTAAATCTACAAGGTTTACGTATACGAATAAAGTGTCCAATTTAACATTAAATTTGCTAATTCTCTCAGGCTTTAGTTTGAAAAATAAACCCAACCCTCTCCCCAAAATCATAAATTCTCAGAATGCAAATTCTAAGTATACAAAGATGAACATCTGGGTATTTATTATGATAACTGCCTTTAAAAAAAAGTACAAACTAACTGCTATTTTATAGCACACACCCCAAATTCAGCATGTAATCAAAATCTACCACAGAATTTTCTGAAACACCAAAGACCTACTTTCCACAAATACAGCTGAATTCAGAGGATTTCCATTCTAACAAACTGTCTTGATTTAACCTCAAGAAGCTGTCAATCAGTCGCTGCTCTGGTTCCAATCCACAGAGGTACCAATCAAAATGACCCATCTTCCACTGCAGTGCCTCTGTCTTCCCCACACGAAGAAAGGTCATCCCAATTTCTCTATAATGATCCCTCCTCTATACCATAAAAGGAAAGCACTGTATCATAAACAAGAAAGGGGCAAAATACTCTTCAAGTCAACTCCTCTCAGTTTCACCGAAGTTCATTTATAGGGATGCCAAACTTAACCTTCTCCTTCATAGTAGATAACCCCTCCTTTCCATCCAACTCCTCACCCTGGAGAAATTCAGCTGTTGGTCTTTTCTTTAGTCTTAAAAATCAACTGCTGAGGCATGTTTAATAAGGTCCTGAATTATTGGTTTCTTGTACTCATTTAAATTAATCCCAGAGAGTTGAGAGCCATAGTACAGAAACCATTTGCCGTTTCCCTTTAATAAATTAAAACAGTATGACAGATTTTTTTTTTAACCCATCAGTAACAGAATCTGGTTTACTAAAACACTGGGTGAATTTTCACCTGAACATTCTAAAAATGTTCAAGGAACAGATGTGCACTAGAGAAAACTAGGCTGCTATCCAACAAGAACCAAAAGTGCTCTCCTTTTCAGGAGCTTGCCACTTGCTGTTACAATTTAGTTATCAATAGGAACAGAGTAACAAAGATTCCAACCAATAAGAAGGTAACACATGAGGAAGAAAATGATGACCACGGCTGAGGTAAAAACACGTTTGGTCGATATGGTTTGTTGTATTAATGCCTCATTTTCATTTTCACTGTAAAACATCAGATCCCTAGTTACTGAAAACATTATCCATTGCCTCCAAATGGCCAATTTCATATATATTTCATAGGCGAATGAGCCCAAACCCTAAACCCTATAACTGTGACCTGCTTTAAGCTGGAAGGACCCTGGAGGATCATTAGAGCCTCACTCTGACTTTAAAGAGGAAACCATGTTATCAATACAGTAAACCTTCAACATGCTAAGCTTACTTGGACTTTGAGGGGGAAAGTATTTTCTTTTTTTTTTTTTTTTTTGGGAGGGGGGAGTGGGGGAGAAAGCCAGAAATGTTAGTGTCAAATGGTAAGTAAACATGTAAAAGATCTGTTTTAATCAAGAAAGAGATCAATATTCTTAAATGCAGAACTACCTGTAAATAAACTAATGTGAGTTGTAGGTCCTGGTAAGAGAGCAAGTTAGAGAGTAAAAAGCTTCCCAGAAAAGGCTTCAAAGAACAGAGCTTTTCTATCCAATTTACTCACTGTAAAACAAAAGATATATAAAAAGTATTCCTGGGATTTGGGCTAACTCTCTATTCAACATTATCTTTTGCAACATAACCGAAAACAACTCCATATTTTCATTAAGATTTTTCTTATTAATATTAATAAGGAATAACAATATTAAGATATGTCCTTAAACAATGATTTTCCTTAAAAATCTAAGCTACATATCAGAGAGTGAAACAATTCTTATAAGATACTAAGAAATCATAATTTTGCCTACGCTCCTACACACAGTAAGTATTATCTAATCTAAAGAAGAAAGTCACTTGAAGTGAAGAAGATGGGAGATATCTGAGTTCTGGTTTTCGCATGTACTTTTTTTTAAATTGGTTGTTCAATTAATTTTTTTTATGTTTTAATTTTATTGGAGTGTAGTTCACTTACAATGTTGTGCTAGTTTCAGGTATACAGCTAAGTGATTCAGTTATACAGTTAATCAAGTATATACCACAAACATTTTATTGGCAAAATTTGTGTGTGTGTATGCATGCATATGTGTATATATAATGGTTAAATTTCAACATCATTTCTTCAAACCTATAACCCAAGATGAAAATTAAAATTTTAAATTAGTAATTATTTAAAATACTTCACCGAACTTTTCAGTGACACTAAATCTATCTGCAATACCAAGTTAAATATTATTGGAAATAAGTTTAAATTTTGAATATTGGCTTTAAAGAAAATTCCCTAAGTGCTCTACAATATTTTTAGATGTTATTATATAATGATTTTAAAATATCAGCTATAAAGTTAATGAATAATTTCTTGATCAAGAGAAATACTTAATAAGTATCCCAGACACCACCGTACCAGGCATTTTATAAAACTTATTAAATTCTCCCAAGAACTCTAGGCATTACTATCCTCATTCTATAGAACAGGAACAGAGGCTAGAAGAGTTTTAGTAACACAATCAAAATTACACAATTAGCAAGTAACAGTTCTGGGATTAGATCCCTAATTTATCTGGTTCCAAAACTCTTGTGGTCTTTTTACTTTTCGCCACCTTGTTGCTTGGAAAGGTCTAAAAGAAAAAATACATTTTCTAATTAGTTACAAAAATGTATCACCAGGTTTAGATATTAGATGTCACCATCTAGTACATGTGCTAAGCACACTTGCTACTGATTTTCAGTACACCACTGATTAACACAAACACTTCAATGCAAGAAAACTTCAGCTTATCTGACGTCTATCTTTCCTAATCACTGGACTGCCAGAACTGCTCTAAATCTGAACATACTCCCAAAAGAAAAGGGGTTTCATTGAAGACAGAGATCATGAGTACCCAGTAACAATATACCCTGCCAAGCAGAACCAGAGTACCAAAGATTATTCACACCCGATGCACTGCAATTGGTCCTTTTACCCTACAGAAGGAAAGAAGTGCTCAGATTGGCCAGAATATCTATTCAAAATAAGCACAGAGACCAGAAACAAAGGGAAAGCAGCAGAAAAGAAATACAGGAGAGCAAAACCTGCTTCTACGGTGAGACCAGGGACAGCTGGCCAAAAGGGTGGACAGAGATGAGAAGCGGAGATGGGGCAGAGGCAACAGAAGCTGAGACAAAAGGAGCTCAACCACTGACTCCGAGCGAAAAAGTGAGCCAGGACATGGAGTAGAACACAGTCCTGTTCTCAGGGGAGAAGACAGTGAGATGCTAATGTATGGGGATAACTGAGTCATTCATCCTCTGGTCCAACACCATCTACATCTGATTGTAACATCATGCGGCTTTTTAAACACACAGAAAACATTCACCAGACTATTCCATTTGGTCCTCACTCTGTGGTTGGCAGTTGTTATCATCATTTGCAAGACCAAGTTTTAGAGGCTTAGTAGCTCAAGTACTAGTTAATAGAGTGTTATTTCCAAGACTCCTCTTTTATCTTAGCCCAGTGTTCTTTCACAATACTGCCTGTAGTACAGAGTACAGTGTTTTAAAAAGAAAGAAATAATTATAACTTATTTTAAAATAAGTTCTTTAAAAAGATTTCTACTAAGTAGGAATGTAAAACTTCACATATGTGTGGTATTCACCTATTCAGAAATCCACCAAAGTGCCCAAAGGCTGAGGTATAGTGTACCAGGTTAAAAAAGTCAAAGGGGCCCAAGCATTTCTAATACTATGTTGACATACCTTTACCCAGTAGCATCGCCCAGTGCCTGAATGTCATTAATAAATCTTTATCTTTCCTACTCTCAGCTGCCTAATGCCTATATTTTGCCACCTGCCTGACGTCTATAATCTTCCTTCAGTGTAAGCCAAGTTTCCTTACAAGGGATTGTTCAACAAAAGTACAAACTCATCAAGGCACTGACTATAGACTCAGTTTAGGCATCAGCATCTATTCAAGTCATAAGCCTAAGGCAACCGCCTATCAGTTTATTTGTAAAACTCAGAATCCAACATCTGTCTCCATAGTAACTACAAAGAAGATGATATTGTAATACAAGTTGGTGACAGATATTTCAATAGAGAGCATCTCCTAGATTTTAGCAGGCTCTCTACCTTTTCAAAATGTACACAATATCTTAAACTCTTAAGATCAATTTAAAGATGTATGATTGAACAAATATAAAACAAAACAGAGAGATTAAATAAAATGGCTAAACGCATACGCTTTTGAGATATAAAAGATTATCCTAAATCTTTTTTAATACAGGAATTTAGGCAGTCTTTTCCGAATATCTGTAAAACACACTGAACTGATGTGTACGTTGCATGAACCAGCCGCATCTATCACACCTGGGAATGACAGAAATGCAGACTCTTAGACCCACTCCAGGCAGAATCTGCATTTTAACAAGCCCGGGTGATGTGCAGGTAGATTGAAGTTTGGGAAGTGCTGGTCTAGAAATATATATACATATACATAGATGGAAAGAGATCCAACAAGAGGCCCAGCTCAAAAATGTCCTTTTAGGAGAGGTACCAAAATATCCATCTGGTTCAAAGAAACTGAGAATTTGAACTGCATTTTAAAAGATTTTCTAAAAGGTAATCATCCATATCAAAGGACGAAGGTAGGGTGTGGAGGTGCGGGGTTATGAGAGAGGACCAGGTCTAAAGCCCCCTGGCCTACCACCGGCATCCTCAGTATCATATCAGGCCTGAATTTAAAAGTAGCTACTAAATACTCTCTCACAGAAATGGTTTACTTTATGTTAATGACATACAAGAGGTTTTAAAACAGTGAAATTTTATTTTCTGTTCAACATGGAACGAAAGCCAAAAACACCACTGTTTCTAAAAGAAAAAATACAAAGACTCTTAAAAATATAGAGGTGGAGGAAACCAAAAGAGATCACTTAAATAGGATATTTTAAATAGAAGACTAGATATCTGTGGCAAACTATAGTTGGTAATTTCAGGCTGGACTCTGGTGTCTTTATAATAGATTTTTGTTCAAATCTCAAATTCATTTTCTTTGGTTAAGTCACTATATATCCCTATAAGAGTGGGTTAAATTGTAAAACCTTATTTCTTTAACATAAACTCAGCTCCATTTTTTTTTTTCTTTCAATAGAATAACGAGAAAATCCTTCCTATTTTAAATAAGGTTTACCAAATGCTTTCAGGTATACTAGTTTTTCACATCAGTTAGAAGTAATTGTCTCCCACTAAAGGGCCTATTTCTGCAAATAAAATTGTCTTTTTGCCTGATTAAACTTCTTCATCATCGGAGAACTTTTCTTCCACAAACTTGTAGTTGGAAAATTTGCCATTAGAAGCTTGCTTTGTCAAAATGAGCTCTTTTCAGTTTCTTTGGCAGAGCAGTCCTGTAGTTAATCATTTGGAGGAGGAGAGAAACATCCTATTCTAAAAGTACACCTGACAAACTATTCGGACCCAAGTATTCTACCTTAAGACATCTTTTACAACCCAAAGCAGCAGTCTCAGTATTTATAATACCTTTAAAAACCTGAAGCTAGGAGGGTAGAGACACACAAAAGATAGTTTATAAAACAATGAGAATGGTCCCCAGGGGAACAACACCGCTGCCAGCCTTACCCCCCCTTTTCCCAAACGGCTCTGTAATGACAATATACAACTGTTTCCTAGTTAAACCATAATCATAAGGCTATAGTGAACTCGTACTTTTTTTTTTTAACTTGATGCTCCTGAGGAATAATCACACATTTATTATAATAAATTCCACAGAAATAAAGAGTAGTCATCAAAGACAAAGGGAAAGACACATTTTATTTGGACACAGTACCTACCACATAGCTGCTATTCCAAGGGCACTGATGTGTGTTTCACTTGAGAAATCATGTAATTTAGTCAGTCTCCTTGACAATAACTATATGCTGTGCCACGCTTCAGACCCTGCCTCACCCTGATATCACAAAATGCCGCAGCAAAGAAATCAAGAAACGAAAGCTTACACCAGTTTATCACAAGCAAACAGCATCTCCTCTGCCATGTACTAAGGTACTTTTAAAACAGATACAGTAGCACTGCCCTCAAGCAATGTGGCATGTTTATAGCCTTGGAATAAGTAAATGTACATATAATTTCACTTATTTCCATGATAAAATGGAATCTAAAGGTGGAGTTAGGGTTTTGAATTCTAATCTCTTTTCCAAATTAATTTTTTAGACATCAGCAAGTCAAAATCTCTCTCCATCTCATCTTTAAAACAATCATTTCTAGTTACTCAAATTAACTGTATCTTATGAAGTGCCCTTAAATAAAATAAATTACTTTAAAAACACAACAGAAACTTTTAATGTAGAATCTTGAAAGCAAATCATTTCAGTGTTCCCGCCTTCTTCAAATTTCTCCTGAATAGATAGGCTTACTCAATTCTTTCCTACTTACCTGTAAAGAAAAAAGCTCACGGTTGAACCCAAAATTGTAATTCCCAAAAGTTTCTAAAAGACTGAAACGAACATCTATAACTTTTATTCTAAGAAACCTTGAGTACCAGAGAAACTGACAAATGTAACTGAAAAACTAAACTGTCAGAGTGGAGGAAAAGAGATCAATAGAAATTTGATAGTGCTGCATCTTGTTGGAATTAACTGCCTAGAAAATACAACCAAAATAATCTCTGAGGCAAAAGTCTTCAATCCCTATGACCAGTCAAGGCAAATCTAGTTAACTCAAAGGGTTCAGCCCCTGCAGACCTCCAAGGAAAACAACTGACCTGAACAATTAGGAAGGAGCCATTTGGGAAAGGTATTCTAAAGCTTCCACAGATATGAATGAAGTACCAATGAGCACCAGATCAAGAAAAAGTCCAATTCAAACCACCAACCATGGATCCTCAGCAGAGATGCTCTGGGAAAGAAGCCAACAGAATCCCAATAAAAGTTAAAAATATGAGTATCAATCAAAACAAACATGAGTCAATGCAAGTGAAATTCTGCTAAAGGACAAGCTATCAGCATTTTTTTATGTCTATCATCAGATTCCCAGATTCAAACACTATATAGTACCTGGTAAAGTACAGGTAGGAAAGGACGGACAGGGACGCTTACTGACAACGGGGAAGAGCTGCTGTTTGTATTAGGCACCGTATATAAGGGAAGCCCATGTCTAGTGGTGTTCATAATTAGTGAATTAATGAATGTAGTCCTTTATTCCTCAAAAACACATACAAATCAAATCTTCAAAGAAATCATCTAGCATTGTGCATAATTACACCTGTAATGATTCAAAATATTATGCCTTTTTCATCCCATGAAAAATAGGAGGTAGTTCCTGGTGATAGGCCTCTCCACTTTTTTCAGCTAGGCTCTTCATGAGGACAGCTATTCATAGAGGGAAGGTCGTTACATTCAGCAACCCACTTGTCCTTTCCATCAAGGCTGCCACACTTGTCACTTTTGTGAAGGCATTAAAGGAAGGACCCAAAGCTCATGTAAGATTTAGCTTCCAAGAGAGGACCAAAAAATTTAAGAGATGAATGTTACTGTGTTGAAAGCATGTTGGGTGAGAATAATGAAGTTATAAGAAAGTAGGTTTGTCAGCCACAGATTTATTGGAGTGCCTTAAGGGTAAACTTTGTCCTTTCCTAATATTATGAAGGTGCCTGTTTTAGAGGAAACATACCCTTCGCCTATGATAAACAGCTGCACCATCAAGGGCATTTTAAACAAGTGCTTTTAGCGCACTGAACAGCAACAAAGAGATTAGGAAGACAAACGGCTCTTAACTCATGTTGGAATCCAAAAGGTTGTAGCTATTTCAGAATTATAGCAGCAGGGAATTCAAGTGTTACTGTAGGGACACGTTAGCTCTGAAAAACTAAGTGCAGATGATGAGATGATGTAAACTAATAATGTGCAATAAATGCAGCCCCTCTCCGAAATACAGTGTATTTATAAATGAGAAAAACTAAGAGACAGATGGCTGGCAAGCAATTTCCCCTATGGCATTTGCACATGTCCGTTCAGTGCTTGTATCTGGGTCATTTGCTAGGATAAACTCCATGTGACAAGCTCGATGGAGGTAAGGAAAAGTGGTCCATACCCGCTTCACCGAATTTTAATTTTAATTTACTGTTAAGAGATGTACTTATTAAAACAGCAAAATGAACCTTTTCCACATAGATTTGATTAAACAATCAAAACTTAGCTAGAAAATAAAATGTCACGTAAAATATTTCATAAACTATGAACTGTACCCACTGGCCTTTCTTTTAGTACATTATCAACTGGGAAGGAAATGAGAGTAAAATAACACTCTTGTACACGTTACCTTCTTCCAATAAAGACCTGAAGAGACAACCTTGGACGCAAAGCAAACTTCTCCCTTATTTACTTTGATTTTATAGTAATTCTTTCTAAACATGCTTTTACTAAATACCAGACATGCCTTCAGTGGTTGAACATACTATAATTTTAAGATAACAAACCCAGATTGGTCCAAGGCAAGTTTATTAGAGAGAACTTTTCAGAGAGACGTTAGAGGGACTGATCATTTCACAAGCTATTCTTATACCAGGTCAAAAACCAAAATGATAATAACACTAAAAGACCAAGTAGAAAGTACAGTTGAATATCTTCAGGGAAAAAAAAAAAAAAGGTTTTTCTAAAAAGCTTGTCAACACACCTTAAATCCTCTATTCCTTCATTTTAAATACTGTTAACCAAACTCTTTATAACATTAAGAAAAAAAAAACCTTAAGAAGTGTTTCTACAAAACTGAGATTTACATTTACACCTAAATGAATAACTAAACCAGGGATGTGCTACTGAAAGTTTGGAATAGGTTTGATTTCAAGAGTAGAAATTCCTGCTGTGGAGTTGCTTCTCCAAATTTCACAAAATTACTGCACACCAATAACTAAGGCACCTAAAGGTAATGTTAATGATCATGGGTGAGTTTAACAGTTGCAGAATGGGCAATAAGGAAAAAAAATTTCAAAGCAGCCACAAACGCATTTCCCACTTTCAAAAACTCAAATTGCCTTTTTTTTTTTTTTAAACTAATGCATTATTTTACTCACATGAGACTAAAAAGATGTATTCGGTGCATTATGTCCTTACTTATCTATCACAAAGGGCCTGCCGTCAATTAGATGATATGTGCCAAATGAAATCACACTATGAAACAGCAGTTATAGTTTACTTTTGTCGCTTTGAAGTAAACTGACTCTTCTTTTAGTGCTATCTTTATGCAAAACATAGCAGGACTTCTAAAGAGGTTGCAGGGAAAGTGATGCAATGTTATCCTCGACAAATATGGAAGAGAGCAGAGAATTTGGGGTCAGCAAGTTTTTCCCACTGACCTAACATCAAATTTCTCCAGAAAGGGAGACAGTCCTTCACAAAGTCACATGCAGCATGACTTCAACTTTGGCAAAGACTGCATATTTATAATTCCAATTTTACTCTAACCACAATTTAAGATTCAGTACAGTCTTTACTAGATTGAAGGCAAGGGGAGAGGGGAGGAAGCTGAAACTGTATATGCTTTTTCATCAGATATGATGAATTCTACTCTTCTACTGTTTGTTTCATCACGTCAGAGCCATAGTCTTACATTTAGCACAGAAACACTTGTAAAATATTCAATTTTACCATAGGGAAATTGATTTTGCTAGAAGAAGGTTTCAGATTACCACTTAATCTCAACCAAGCTACATCAAACACTGAATATAATTACATATATAGTTTATAAAGTAAACCTGAGCACTACATTTAAAAGAAATGATAACTTGGAGAAGTACCACAGCAATAATGTTTAGGCTGAAGCAATAGAAAGCCCTCCTACAGTAAATGCCAGGTTCTTCAGCTAAAATGCAGAGTCTTGCTTTAGTTAAGCAAGTCGAGCGTAAGAGCCACCTCCCTTCCTTGAACTGCCCTTTCACTCCCAGCACTGCCCTCTCCTTGCAGAACCATATTTCACAAAAGTTCCTAGGGTGGGCGGGGGTGGGGTGAAGGGGAGTGGGCAGTGTTGCAGCAGAAGCCACAGATGTAGTTTAAACAAAGTTTTACACTTGAGTCTTTGTAGTATGAAATGGAGTGGTGGAAATAAACACATTATCATCATCCTACAGTGTCCACTTGACTCCCCAGCTTTTTTCCCTGCTTCTCACACAAGCGAGTTAGAGCAGTGAGACAGAAACCTTGGCACTGAATCACCTGAACATGGTATGCAGACACCAAATCTGTGCCATGCTCCAATTAATACATTTCATAATTTCTAGGATTCATAAAAACCAAGTGTGGCACTTGTAAGATCTCATACTCTCAAGAGTACGTGATTGCATATGCAGTTCTGCTACCAAGAAAATTAGAGTAAAATACACTTTTCAAATTGTAACTAAGTATAATGTATATTTACAGGTCTTCAACATCATAATGGTATATATTGTCTATATGTCACACATTGCGCATGCTATCAATTAGATGATACGGGCAAATCATCACATTAAATTCATCCATGCAGCTAGGTATAACTCAGGAATTTTGACGCTCCATGCAATCTATAGCAGGTAAAGAACTTATAACAATTGCCAACTATCAAAGCACAACTAATTTATCATCACACTCACACCATTCTGCCGAGTTACAACACTAACACTTCTGACTGATGATTAAAGAACACAAAATAAGCATTAAGTCTACAGAGAAATGTACATGCAAATGTAGTTTAGTTCCAGCCTTAACCTTTATTAGGATAGTTGCTTCTGACATGTACTTTTGAAAGAACTGGACAGCAATAAAGAATAGCCACACCATGCTATTTGCTTGATTTAGCACAAGGTTCTACAATAGTTACAGTATGACAGTAAGTTACTTTTTTATATAAGTCCTAAATTATTGGTTTAAATGCTTACTCTTCAAACTGTCCCCAACAGTGCCAGTACCTGCCCAGATTCTTCCCTGAGCTCGCTTTAGTGAAAAGTCACCCAACTTTGGAAGCAAGAGCTTTTCCTGCCAATATTCTAGAAATAGCAGGTGCAGAGTAACACAAAATTGGAGGGTACAGAAGCAGCTCACCTCACTCTTACACACAGACCATTTACTTCTCGAAGCACGTAGCAAAACTGCTGAAATGTGTACACTGCTTGAAAGTTGAGGAAAAGTTTATGTGTAACAGTGGCTTCCTATCAACTAGTCTCTGATAGACACTACATAAAATGCATTAAGAAGGGTTTGCTGGATGTTCTTGTACCTATTATCAGGGGATTTCATAACAGACATGTGGGTGTGAACCAAGATTCGCTGACTGAAGGCATACATCCATGAACATGCTTTTAGCTGGAGAGTGGGCACACGAGAGGATACAGAATATGGCTAAGCACCACCGGGAGAAAATTCTGCCTTCCTCTCCCCTCACTATCAACCACTTCACTTAAGTTCACTCACTGCCTCGCCCTGACCCTGAGGATCCATTCACTTTCCATAACCCAGAGAGGCTGCTGAAAAGCTGTCAAAGTAAATCTGTGCTCACTTTTTGGATGGTTTAACTTCAATGGAGCATGAAACACCCCAGGACGGTTAATAAGTTTAGCCAGGCGTGCTGTTCTCCCTAATATATTTTAATTATGCATCTGTTTTAATTGTATTCAGATTAAGTCACCGGAAAGGCACAAATTGCAATTTTCCCTAATGGCTATTAGAGCTTTTCATCAGTTTCTAAACACTAACAACGTTTAAAAAATAGGTAGAGACACGAGCACAACTGTGACATTTCCCATAAATCGATGCAGTTTCTTTGACAACACAGTTCAGGTCTCATTAGCCACCCAAACTAACCCAAACGCAGAAGACAACTTCAGTCTCTAGGGGCGTCTTCTTCCCCAATTAGCACAAAAGAATCGCTAACGTCTAAAGTAAAACTCCCAAACAGAAACGAAAACCCAGGCTTTTATAAAGTGCTACTCCATCGATCGGTGAGGGAGGCGGGGGAGCGGAAGAGATGAACAGCAGCATTATCCTGGCTCAAAGTAAAGTACACCATGGGTCAAAAGGGAAAGTTGAAATAGAATGCGATTTCTCCACTATTTTGGCAACTGTCAAACGTGTGTTTTAACCTCGGGAAATAAAAGTGTCCCATCAATAGAAGGAAACATTACAGGGAAGATTAGGGGACGGGGAGCAGCTTCCTTCCAGTCCAGACATAAAATCGCTCAATGTGCTTTTGTTGCACCATGGAATACCTAAGATTATTTTTTAATACGTTCATTAAAGAGTTTCCCAAATTGCTGTGATTTCCGCTAAGAAACTTAAGCGTCTGCCAACAGCCTAGAAGCAAGGGAGAGGAACCTGCTGCAAACTAGGAACCCAAACTCCCTCAGCCCGCCCAGTGCGCCCGCGTCCCCGGCGTTTGCTTTAGGTGTTGATGTTTACGCGTCTCCTAAACCTTCAGGTGCTGGACCAGTCCCCCCAAGACGCACTTCGAACCTTAAAGCAGGAAGCTTCAGAGCTACCGCGGAGTCCCCAAGCAGCCCGCCACCCCTTCCTCTCACCGCCTTACCTGTCATCGTAGCAGAAATCCGCACTCAGTGTGTTGAGATACAAAGCGAGCCCTAGAGCGCTGCTCACCAACTCTGCAATCATCTCTCCACCGCCTTCCCTCCGGCTCGGCTACCAGCGCGAGGGCAACAGCGGCAACAAAAAACAGAAGCATCAATCCCCACCTTCCGCCGCCTTCTCCTCCCAGCTTCACTTTTCCCTCGCTTCCCCACCCTCCCTTCCTCCCTCGGGTCCTTCCAATCCACCGTTCTCCTCCTCCTCCTGGCGCCCGTCTCCGCAGCTCCTGCGTCCTCCCTGGGTGCGGGCTCACACCGCGCTCCCCATGCCCTGCGCCGACAAGCGGCGAGCGGCGTTCGGGCTCCGCGCCCCCCGGCGGATGCACAGGGCTAGTCCTTCGCGCGGCTCGCACCCCCACCCTAACCCATGGCAGTGCAGGGCGCCCTAGGTGAGGAGTGGGACTCGGAGGAGGTGGAAGAGTGCGGGGTGGGGACAGAGGGACCGGACCGAGCCGGGCTCTGAGACCAGCTGGAGGAAGAGAGAGAGAGAAGGGCGGGTGGGAGGGACAAGGCGAACCGCCTCCCCTCGCCGCCTCCCGGTCGCACCGCTCCGGTGCCGCTCGGGCAGTCTCCGGCCGCCACAGCGGCTGCAGCTCATTCACTCTTTATTAGCTCCCCTCCCGGCCCCAGTCCCTTCTCCAATGAAGTGAGAAGCGGCGGCTGGAGGCTCCAGAAGCTCCCGCGTGGGGTTCTCGGAGCTGTCCCCCGCGCCTGCGTGGCCAACCCTCCACCGGGTTTGCCCAGCCCCTTTCTCCACCCAGATCCGCCCCTAAGGTTCCGCCCACGCTACCCCCTGGGCTGAAGGCTCCTCCCACACTCCCCCACCGGCCGGAGGCTCCTCCTCCCTACCTCCCGCCCTCCCCTTGTTTCTTTCACCTTCGATTTCACTCTGGGAAGCCCAGGGAATCCAGGGGCGACGGCTGGAAGACAGCCCAAAGAGGTAGCTGGAGTGCGCCCTGGGCGGGGCAGCTAGAGGAGGAACGAGACCGAGGAGGACGCAGTCGCTCGCCCCGCTCTTGCCTGGCGGCGCCTAGCACCGACTGGATCGTGTGCCAAGCGCTGCCAGGCGTAGGTCCGGTCAGCTGGAGAGACTTCTGGGCACCGGGAGAGGAAGAACAGGTTTGGCGAGTGCTGCGGACTTGGTTGCCACAAACACACACGCGACCTGTCACACACCCTCACTGTGTGTGAACCGAAACGGTGCGGGGGGTGGGGGGGGCGTTGGAGAGCTTGAGGGGTGTCTTAGGAGGGAGAAATTTCAGCTCCGAGCCGACCGTTGTTCCGAATGTCAATGGAGAGACGTGTGGGGAGGGAAATATTCCCGCAGTCAGGTTAAAAAGAAAGGACCCCCGAAGAGGAAAGAAAGACTAGCGCACACACATTCATACCCCGCAGCAGCGGGAGCTTTTCGTGGTTTCAAGGTAACTGTCAGGCTGACCCCAAGAACACGGAGAAGAGACGCCTGTACAACCGAGTACAGCGCTACCCTTACACCTAGGAAGGCGGGAAGCTAATGCCCTTTCCTTTCCGCCCGGATGCAGGACTGGATGGAAGGCGTCCAACCTGATGAAATATGGTGTAGAAGAATGGTCTGTGTAGAACGAGCTCTGGGTACTAAAGTTGCAAGACCAAAGAGGACCGTGGGCTGCCTGCCACATCTCCTCCCGGCTTGGCCCCTTTCTGGCTGGACGAGTGGCTCCCGGGACCGCGATGAACACTACTGCAGCGCCCCCTGCTGCATGGCAGCCACAATGCATGGAAAAGAGACATGTAGAGGGCTGACTCCCCCCCTTCCCCCCATACCTCGGCCATAGCTCCAAAAGCAGCACCTAACCAGCAAGCTCTCCAAAACGGCGGCAAGAAATTGAGCCCCCCGGATGTCTGGCAGTGGCCTGAAAAGCAAATACCGTGGTTTGGGTGTCTGCAAAACAAAGCAACATCTTTAAATGATGAATATTTATTATACCTATTATGCCATGCACGAAGGGCCCATTTTTGTGCCCTGGGAAAAAACATAAGTAAACGCACATAAGAGGGAACTGTATCTTTAAAGGCAGGGACTGATCTTTTGCCTTTTTTTTTTTAACCCCATAACCTCTGCTCACTGTCAAAAAGTTTTTAAAATCATATCAGTTGGCCCATCAAGGTCCTCTGTGTCCCTCCACTGCACTTACATGTTGATACTTGATCCTAGGACACTGGAAGAAGGGCACGCTCCTCTAGAATCAGATGCTTGAGTTTGTGTCCCCACTCTGCTGCTTACCATCTGGGTGACCTTTGGTCAGTCACCTAACCTCTTTGTGCCTCAGTTTTCTCACCTATAAAACAGTGATGATAATAATACCTATCTATGGGCACTATTATTATGAAGATGAAAGTAGTTAACATGTGTAAAGCACCTAGAAGCGTCCTAAATGCAATAGAAATGGTAGCTGTTATTTATTACTACTACTACTATTATTATTATTCTCTCCAACTTCCTCTTATCCTTTAGGTTGTCAACTAACACCTAGATGTTTACCCCCAAAACATACTCCCATCACATCCACACTGCTCCAGTCCTAATCCAAGCTACCCATGTTCCCTACACGGACAAATGCAGAAGTTTTCTAAGTGCTCTCCTTCTACTCCTGCAATTCTCACCCCTCGCCAGTCATAACGTCAGGTACTAGACGGAGGATTCTTTTGAAACCCTATGATCTCCCTGCTAAAAGAAACTGTTCAATGATTTCCTGTTATACATAAAATAAAACTCGAATCCTTACCACAGCTAGCCAGCCCTTCGTCTGGCCCAATGACTCTCGCCCGTCTCACTCTGCTCCTGTGCTCCAGCCACAGAGACGTCCTGCTCCTCCGGAATCTACACTTTTCTTCTCCCCCACGTGGAATGCCTTCTAGCCAGACCTTCTCCAGCTCCTTCTCAGCATTCAAGTCTTAGTTCAAAGGTCATCACAGGAAGGCTTTTCCAGCCCACACTTTAGGAAGTAGCCTCTCCCCCAGCAATCGCTATCCCATCAGGCTGCATTATTTTCTTCATAGTACACATTAGTATCTGGAATCGCCACCAGAATTGTGGTCCCAAGAGGCCAGGGACCTTATCAGTCTTGTTTTCCATGTAATGCCCAGCACCTATAAACATCTGGACAGGTAGAAGAAAAAAAAGTTCACAGTTAATGAACAAGTAAATGTGCTCAGCAGAAACTGTAGAACCACTGAAAATCCACAAACTTTCATCATGAGAGAATAGGGTAAACGGATTAACTGTCAATGTTAAAGATAGTAAAGTATTAACAAAGGAGCGAGGGAGGAAGTAGGTTAAAACTTCTTAAGAACGCATTGACTCTTCAGGAAAGTGGAAGTGGTGTGAAGTCACAGGCGGCTCCCTTTAGTAATTAAGAGGAAGGAATCAGAGGCAAGAAAGCATGAGAGACACGTGGGTTCAGTCTGCTGAAAGCTTGTAAGCATTTTCCAGAGCTGTCTTCTTTCTCAAGGAGCCAACAGATTTAAAGAAATATTTGCTACACTCCTCCCTCATCTCCTCCTTTTCTCTTCCCCCCCACCCCCCAACTCCTCTAAATTAGAAGCACAGGAGACTGAGAAATGCCACAAAGTGGCATGTCTTGCCATCCCTGATGAATGGAAGGCTGAAAATCCAGCTGTGTTTGAGAAATCCAGCTGCTTTTAACAAATTTTCCTACTATAATTTAACGTGGGTCTCAATATTCTTCCAGGGCATTAAGCCTTAGTCTCTTTCACACTGCTCTCCAAGGGCTGAGAAGCAGCCAATGCCTGCATTTTTGACCTTCCTTGAACAACTTTGGGGGGGAAATCAGATTAAAGATGTAAAGATGTCATCACTCTCCTTGCAGATTATTTCATACCTGAGGACATTGCTATTTAATTTATTAAGGTATACTTACCCATTGTGAGATTGCTGCCTGGGTTTTGAAATATATATATATATATATGTATTTTAAAAATTAAAAAAGATATATATATACACACACACATATATATTCTATTTAAAGCTACTGTTTCTCTCCACAGATGAAGGAAATTAGGCTGACTGAGTTGAGTTTTCTACCTTAGACACCAGACTGTCCAAAAAAGTGCTAAGCCTTTATTTTCTCCAAGTAGGTTCCACACATCTGCTACCTCACCACTTCCTCAGTGAATTATTTTTTATAGTTGCCCCGACCTACCCTGCATTTGTTCTGCATTTCCAGCCCTTTGTTGTACAATTCATACCTTTGCAGTGCCAGTTCCTTGGGGTAAAGACTTCCTTATTTGCCTAAGACATTTTTAGTTTATTGTGCAATACTATCTTCCCTTTGGGTGTTGCATAAATATTAACTAAAAATCCACATCTGGTCTTGGTCGGCATTTCTATTTGTCCTAATATAATTTCTCTTTGAACAATTCATTTGTAAAGTGTGCCAAGGGTGAAATGTGGCACATAAATTCTCCTGCTGCCTAGAATGCCTTTTAAAGTGCCCACAGATTTGGTTATTTATGAACAGAAGATTTGCACCTCTTCCTTGCTCTCTCAGTTCTAAAAATGTACCAGGCCAAAGTAATTACAATCTCCCATATGTTTTGTGAAAAGGTATCCAAGAATCTCCTGCTAAAATCTTAACAGATTGACTAGGAAGCAGAAAAGCACTAGCCCAGCAGGTAAAACTGCCTGTTTAGGGAGGTCAGAACAGAGCTCTCTGTTGGGGGACTCATAAGCTCTGGGCTTTACTCAGGAAATAACCCTGCAGGAGAAAAACAGCAGAGCGTGGATGAAATGTGGGTCAGGGAGCTGAAAGAGTCACCAGGGCTGCTTGGTTAACTCATGACAGTAAATGCATCGGCTACACATGTTACCTTTCGATGTTTCCCAACATACCTTAAAATGCTACCCTGTAGACATTACAAATGTAACATCGCTTTATCCCCAAACTTGTGATCCATAAGGAGTATAATTACGACGATGCAACCATGGAAAGAGATCTTGTCGCCGCTGCCACAAACCCAGGGCTGTTAAGAACCAGCTGCTTGGGCTTCCCTGGTGGCACAGTGGTTGAGAGTCTGCCTGCCGATGCAGGGGACACGGATTCGTGCCCCCGTCCGGGAAGATCCCACATGCCGTGGAGCGGCTGGGCCCGTGAGCCACGGCTGCTGAGCCTGCGCGTCCGGAGCCTGTGCTCCGCAACGGGAGAGGCCACAACAGTGAGAGGCCCGCGTACCGCAAAAAAAAAAAAAAAAAAAAAAAACCCATACTAAAATAAAGATCACTTTAAGAATCTTCCAATTCACAGGGTGCCGGGTGGAGGAGGAAGAAGAGTGTAGAAATAACATGTTGATAACCAGATATGGATAATTGCAGAGATGATGAGGCTAATGATAGAATTCAGAAACTCAATCAAGAAAAGCAAGGACAGCCTCCTTCATAGAATCTCTCTGAATGCATTCACATGCACTGGTATAAACAGTGATCAAAAATATTCTAACGGCTTGAAAATGGCACGGAATTTGGGTAACAGAGTTTTGATAAGCCTCAGATTCTGTAAAATAAAAGATAAATCAAAGAGTAGGTAGAAGACTAGTTTTGAGGTGGACCTTAGGTAAATTAACCAGTTATTCATGAACATTGCCTTGATGCTTAGCCCAATATGGACTCTTCAGAGACAGCATCGTCCAGCAGAACTTTCTGGAAAGGCGGTTTTATACCTGTGCTCCCCAGTGTGGTAGCCATCAGCTACATGCGGCTACTGAGCACGTAAAGTACGGCTACTGTGACTGAGGAACTGAATTTTAAATTTTGTTTAATTTTAATTAATTTAAATGTAAATAGTGACATTGGCTAGTGGCTACTACATTGGACAACACAATACACACACACAATCCATTTTTAAGAATAAATGTATTCAAAGCATGCATAGACTTTTTCCTAACATAATCCACACCATCTATGAGAAAAATAATTGGGCTAAGCATAACCCAAACTCCAACACAATAATGAAAGTATTAATGTAAATTAAAATTTGGAAAACCAAGTAAAGCATTTATAAAAGTGACTTAATATTATTATGTTAAAAATGCCACTACAAATTTGCACATCATAAAGCATGTTTAATCCACTTATTATTCCTATTAAATGATTAGAAAGTCTATTTGCAGTTTGGCCTATTCATGTAATAATAAATGACTGAAAATCAATGCATTTAAAACTTTTGCAGTAGATTTAATTAATTTGCCCATTTGAATGAATAGATATCTCAAAATTTATAATACTTTATTTAATAATTACAAGTAAATGATATATTTATGGCCTTACATATAGCCTTCCACCATCCTGTAATTTTCTTTCCAAATGTTCTTTATGTCTTTCATCTTTCTTTTTGTCCTTTTCATTCTATTCTTTCATTTTTGCATATTTTGCTCCAACAAAAGGATTTAAATCTCAGTGCACAAAACAACAGTCACCCTCCCACATGTGAAGAAGATCTTGCCCTGAGATATATAAACTAATAAGAAAACAGGTTGTCTGCAATGGTAGATTCAAAGTTAAGACATTTATTTTCTTGGCAGTCAGTTCCAGAGAGGCAGTCCTTGGATTGAAATGGACAAATGCTGACACCACTGAATTAATCAATTCCAAGCTGAGCACCAATGGGAACCTGGGTCAAGAGCCTCTCATTCCTCTACACCTCCTGCCTGAAGTTAATCACATGCCAGTGCTAGGCTGGAAGGTTATGATCCATTACCTTTGATAATTTTGGCCAAGCGTCTCCCCCGATTTATACTGCAAACGTGTGACCCAGGCAATTACTGATCTGCTTTCTGTCAGGAGAGATGGATTTTCGTTTTCTAGAATTTTACATAAATGGAAATAACACTATGTACTTTTTCAGGGGTGAGGGTTGCTATCTTCCACTAAGCGTAATTATTTTGAAATTCTTCCATGTTTTGTGCATCTTAGTAGTTCATTTCTTTTCATCTCTTTCTCTGAGTAGTATTCTATATGTATAGCTATACCACAATTTGTTTATCCATAGATCTGTTGATGAACATTTGAATTGTTTCCAGCTCTTGGCTACTACAAACAAAGCTGCAATGAACATTTATGAGAAGCCTTTGTTTGGACATAAACTTTCGTATCTCTTGGATAAATACCTAGGAGTGGGATGGCTGAGTCATTTGATTGGTAGTGTTTAATATTTTAAGAAACTGCCAGACTTTTTCCAAGGTAGTTATAACATTTTACATTCTCACAAGCAGCTTAAGAGAGTTCCATTTATTCCACATCCTTGCCAACACTTGATGGGATCAGTCTTTTTAATTTTAGACATCCAACTAAGTGTGTAGTAGTATCTCATTAAAGTTTTAATTTGTATTTCCCTAGTACTAATGATGTTGAGCATCTTTTAATATGCTTATTTTCAACCCATACATCTTTGGTGATATGTCTGTTCAAGTCATTTCCTCTTCTTCCCCTCCTCCCCCTCCCCCTTCTCCACCCCCTCTTCTTCTTCATTGTCGTTAGCTGCTTGAGCAACACAAATTTATTAGCTCACAGTTTTCTGGTCAGAAGTCCAGCATGACTCAACTGTGTTCTCATTTCAAGGTCTCATTTGATGGGAATTAAGTGGTTTAGACAGCTGAGCTCTCATCTGGAGGCACTGGAGAAGAACCCACTTCCAAACTCATTCAGTTGTTGGCAGAATTCAGTTCTTTGCAGTTGTAGGACTGAGGTCCCCATTTCTTTGCCTCTTAGCTTTTATTTTTATTTATTTATTTATTTTTTGGCCTCACCGCGTGGCATGTGGGATCTTAGTGCCCTGACCAGGGTTCGAACCCATGCCCTCTGCAGTGGAAGCAGGGAGTCCCAACCACTGGACTGCCACGGAATTCCCTACCTCTTAGCTTTTAGAGACTGTCCCCTTCCTTCTCACGAGGACCTCTTAATTTACAAAAGAGCAGTGGTGCTTGGGGTCCTTTATATCCTTCAAATCTCTCTGCTTTTCTTTTTGCCCATTGAAACAATTACATTGTTTTCTTCTTATTGGATTTTGAGAGTTCTTTATTTAAAATATAAGTTCTTTGTAAGGTAAGTAATTTGCAAACATTTTCTCTCAGCCTGTGGCTTGTCTTTTCATTTTCTTAACAGTGTCTTTCAAAGAGCAGAAATTCTTAATTTTGATTAAGTTGAATTTATCTTTTCTTTTCTTTTTTTTTAGATCTTGTTTTTGGTGTTGGATCCAAGAAATGTTTGCCTATTTCAAGGTCACAAAGATTTTCTCCTGTTTTCCTCTAGAAGTATTGTAATTTGTGGTTTTAGAATTAGATCAATGATCTATTTTGACTTAGTTTTTATATATGGCATGAGGTATGACTCAAAGTTTGTTGGTTTGTTGGTGGTGGTTTTTGTTTTGAGGTTTTGTTTTTTGTTTGGTCCTTGGATATCCAATTGTTCCAGCACAGTTTGTTAAAAATTCTGTTTTCCTCACTGAATTGCCTTTGTATCTTTGTTCACTGAGATATATGTAGGTCTCTTTCTGAACATATAATCTGTCCATCGATCCTTCTGTCTATTTTTATGCCAATATCAAACAGTCTTGAGTACTGAAGCTTTATAAGTCTTGAAATTGGGTAGTGTAGTTCTTACAACTGTTCTTTTTCAAAGTTGTTCCTTACATCTATTTAATTATGAAATTTTAAATTGTATTTCCCTTTGTTATTATGAGCCCTTATAATTTCGCTCTTGTTTTCTTTCACTTCTTCTTGATTTATTTATTAATTATATTTATATGTTAGTATGTGATTAGGTATATGTGGGCATTTAGGTATGTAAATGTAATTGTATCTGTTTCCTGAGTGAGTTTCTTTGAATGAGAAGTAGAGTGAATATTTATGGTCTATGATACCAGTTAGTAAAATGGGCAGCGTATGATTAAGATATGCAGGTATCGGACGTCCCTGGTGGCGCAGTGGTTGAGAATCCGCCTGCCAATGCAGGGGACATGGGTTCAATCCCTGGTCCAGGAAGATCCCACATGCCGCAGAGCAACTAAGCCTGTGCGTCACAATTACTGAGCCTGCTTCTCTGGAGCCCACATGCCACAACTACTGAGCCTGCGTGCTGCAACTACTGAAGCCTACGTGCCTACAGCCCATGCTCTGCAACAAGAGAAGCCACTACAATGAGAAGCCTGCGCACTGCAACGAAGAGTAGCCCCCACTCACCGCAACTAGAGAAAGCCCATGAGCAGCAATGAAGACCCAATGCAGCCAAAAAATAAATAAAATAAATAAATTTTTAAAAATAAATAAATAAATAATTAATATTTTAAAAACTTAAAAAAAAAGATATGCTGGTATCACTCCTTCTAACCAATATCCTTAAAATATTTGTTCAACATGTATTTTTCTCTGTGTTCCAAATGAAAAAATTATTGTACACTTTGAAAGTGATACAACACTTTAACCTAGCTGGGATTATCACTCATATCTATACTGTCATTGGATTGCACTGATCACCAATTTTCACAAGAGATAAGTGATTTAATGCATATAGTTACAAGTCTTTTTTTTCTAGTATTTACATTCCCTGCCCCCCTCACACTTTCATGTCAACAAAACATTTCCCATTTTTCTGTGGTTCCTGTTCTATCATCCGTTTTACTTTTGTGAGGTTTCAGAACAAGACAACGTCTTTGGAAACATCTTACAGTGTCTAAACTTTAGTTGTAAATCACTGGTTCTCAGCAAACAGCACATATCATGTTTTGTAGTCAGTTTTACCCTTTCGGCTGACAGGAACGACAGACCTCAGTCTCAGGGTTATTGCACCAGGTCCCCTACTTACAGAAGCAGGCTACAAAAATATACATTTCAAGATAGGCTGATTCTGACCCAAAGGGATTTTTGAGTTGCAATTCAAGGGATCATCTTTACAGCTTGCCAGTTATGAAAGGAGTCAAATATGCACTACATTTCCAATTTATTTCAGTTGTGATTTTATATCCCTAATGGATCATAGCACTGGACAACTGCCTGGCTGACCCATCTTTTAACCTGGCTCTGGGTACATGTGACAATTCCACTGCCCAAATAACACTACTAAAAGCCAAGCTCTGTGGCTGCCCACATGTATGATTCTACCTTGTTTGAATATGTTGTTTTTCTTTATCCCTCCTCCCCGTCTCCCTTACTGTCTCTCTTACATACTGCCAAATTAAACTGGGTTTCTGATGTAGGGACAGAGAGAAAAAAAAAGTGTTTATATTTGTTGAGCGCCTACTGTCTACCGGCACTATACCAGCTATTTTAAATACACTAGGTAGCTTAATTCTCTGTCGCACCAGATAGGTATTGTTATTGTCTTTTCACAAATGACAAAACTGAGGGTCAAAGATATCAAATAACTTACGCTACAGGATGGCACAAATAGTAAATGACGACCCAGGATTCTATACCATGTCTGTCTTGTTCCAAGAGCCTTTCTTTTTTTTAAATTGTATACGATGTCTATTTTATTAACAATATTGAGAACCATCTTCAGAATGAAGTGACTTTTTCCGATTCTCTCTTTCTTTAAGCCCTTTGTAAGATGATGAAGAACATCTTTGGGGAGGACTTCAAAGTGTTTTCTTTGCTCTGCTGAGATTTTTGTGAAATAATGGAATCAAAGGAGATAGACTCATGGGCCATGCAAAAACAACCATGTTTAGGTTTTGCACAAACAAAAAATGAAGGCAAGTCCAGATGGCTACTGAATATGGGGCAGGATATGAAGAATTTGGAATATAAAAAATAGAAACACTAGTGGGAGTGAATTCCTACAGAGAACACCAAGTAGCTAAGATTCATTCTTGAAAATGCTATATCCAATATGGGGCTAATGTCCAAAAATACAAAGAACTCATACAACTCAACATCAAAAAATCCAAATAACCCAATTAAGAATGGACAGAGGGGGCTTCCCTGGTGGTGCAGTGGTTGAGAGTCCACCTGCTGATGCAGGGGACACGGGTTTGTGCCCCGGTCCGGGAAGATCCCACATGCCGTGGAGCGGCTGGGCCCGTGAGCCATGGCCGCTGAGCCTGCGTGTCCGAAGCCTGTGCTCCGCAACGGGAGAGGCCACAGCAGTGAGAGGCCCGCGTACCGCCAAAAAAAAAAATGGGCAGAGGATCTGAATAGACATTTTTCCGAAGAAGACATACAGATGGCCAACAGGCACATGAAAAGATGCTCAACACCACTAATCATTAGGGAAATGCAAATCAAAACCACAATGAGATATCACCTCATACCTGTCAGAATGGCATTATTAAAAAGACAAGGATGTGGAGAAAAGGGAACCGTCTGCACTGCTGGTGGTAATGTAAACTGGTACAGCCACTATGGAAAACAGTAAGGATATTCCTCAAAAATTAAAAATAGAACTACCATACTATCCAGCAATTCCACTCCTGGGTATTTATCCAAAGAAAACAAAAACACTAATTAGAAAAGATAAATGTACCACTATGTTGTTCACTGCAGCATTATTTACAATAGCCAAGATATGGAAGCAACCTAAGTGCTCATCAACAGATAAACAGATAAAGATGTGAGATATATTTATATATATATATATTATATATACATATTCCATTGTATATATATGTACACATATATGTAATAATACAATGTGATATATATTATATACATGATGGAATATTACATATATTATACAAATATGTAATAATGTGATAATGTAATATAATAATGTAGTAAATAATATAATAATGTAATATAATATTACATTGTATGTATATATATACACAGTGGAATGTATATATATGTACCCATACACACACACACACACACACACACACACACACACAATGGACTATTACTCAGCCATAAAGAAAAAAAAAAAATCTTGCCATTTGTGACAATATGAATGGACCTAGAGGGTATTATGCTAAGTGAAATAAGCCAGACAGGGAAAGACAGGTACAGTATAATTTCACTTTAACATGGAATCTAAAACAAAACAAATGAACAAACCTAACAAAACAGAAACAGAGTCATAGATTCAGAGAACAAACAGGTAGTTGCCAGAGGGAAGAGTGCGGCGGGGTTGTGGGGGAGAAAAATAGGTGAGGGAGATTAAGAGGCACAAACTTCCAGTTGCAAAATAAATGAGTCAAGGGTATAAAATGTACAATGTGGGGAATATAGTCAATAACTATATAATATCTTTGTATAGTGACAGATGATAACTAGACTTATCGTGGTGATCATTTTGAATGTATAGAAATATCTAATCACTAAGTTATATAACAGGAACTAACATAGTGTTGTAGATCAATTATACTTCAAAACCAAACAAACCACTCATAGAAAAAGAGATCAGATTTGTGGTTACCAGAGGCAAATGGTCGGGGAAGTGGGGACTGGATGAAGGCAGACAAAAGGTACACATTTCCAGTTATAAGATAAATTAGCAGTAGGGATGTAGTATACAACATGATAAATATAAGTAACGCTGCTGTAGATTATCTAGGAAAGCTGTTAAGAGAGTAAATCCTAAGAGCTCTTATCACAAGGAGAATTCTTTTTCTATTTCTTTAATTTTGTATCTATATGAGATGATGGAAGTTCACTCAACTCATTGTGATCATCATCTCACAATGTATATAAGACAAATCATTATGCTGTACACCTTAATCTTATACAATGCTGTATGTTATTTATGTCTCAAAAAAAAAACTAGAAGAAAAAATTTTATTTTTTTGGCCACGCTGTGTCAGTTGTGGGATCTTAGTTCCTTGACCAGGGATTGAACCCGGCCATGGCAGAGAAAGTGCCCAGTCCTAACCACTGGATCGTCAGGGGATTCCCAAAATATATTTTAAAGAAGAAGCCATTTCAGGCAGAGAATGGACCAACTCTCACTGTTGGAAGTTTTATCTCTCAATCTAGTATTGAGAGCCAAGTGAGGGGATGTCACTCTGCACAGATAGACATCAAGAAATACCTATTTAAACTCTTTTATAGATAGAGAAAAATTAGCCTTTTACCTTGAGGCCCAATACAGACATTACAGAATACAACATATACACAAAGATGTACTAATTACATTTCCTATCTCTTCATCTTATTAAAATCACCTCTTAAAAATATTTTTTATAACAGAAACACCAGGTAACAAAGAAGTAAAACTTGGCTATCCATCCTTGGAAAGCGTTCAAGGTTCTGGAAACAATTACTCAGTAAAAGTGACTCAAAACAACAACAACAAAAATTCTTAATAATATGCATAGATACTTTTGGAAAATTCTAGAACTGTATAATATTAAATAAAGGATCATTCATGAAAAGTGATGCTGAGAGTGGTTGCCAGGGGCTGGGGGGAGGGGGCAATGGGGAGTTCCTTTTCAATGGGTACAGAGTTTGTCATGCAAGGTGAAAACATTCTGAAGATCTGCTGTCTTACAATGTGCATGTAATCAACAATACTGTACTGTACACTTAAAGATTATTAAGAGGGTAAATTTCATGTTATGTGTTTTTTACCACAGTTAAAAAAAGAAAGAGATGTTGGGAAATCAACTTTAAGTGATAATTAATGAATACTTGCAGAGTACCTCTTTTACTGTCATTTCAAGTTGTCAGATATTATTGGAATTAAGAATTACTATTCACTGTATATGTTTTTTAATGTTACCCTACTAAATATATTTTAAAAATACACATTACAGCATATGTCTGTAATACCAACCCTTATTTCAATAAGCTGACTGTTGGCAGAATTATTTCAGCAAAATAGATCATGTATTTAGAGGAAGATTAATCTGTTTACTATTTTTCTAATGCATTTAGCAGGAAATGATATGAAACTACAGTGAAAATCAAAGTGTTTGCCTGAATATCAGATAGAGCTACCACCCAAGTGGTTTTTTAGGAGAGGTCACTTCCTATCTCAGATCAGTCAGTGGAGCTAAAATATTGTCTATGATAGGACCTTTTCAGGAAAAACATCAATAAAAGTAGCTTCCATTTCCTCTGATTCACTAACTGCCGCTTGTTATTAGAGCGCAGAGCCTCCAGATCTAAGTGGCTCCTTGGCTCCTTGATTAAGCTTCTCCTGTGTCATATAAAAACAAAAAAGCCTTTGGAATGTAAAAGTCAGTAAGAACAGGCAAATACTCCACTCTCCTTGCCAGTCCCTTGAAGTCCGAATTCCAAATCCAAAGATCTTTTCGAAATCTCATATAACATCAGTATTACTGACAGAATTGAAAGCCATCTTTAGAATGTAATCTAGAATTACTTTTCAGAACATGAAAGAATATACCTTGTCTTTCTTTAAAGAGTTTTTATTCAGAAATTTGCATTTTCATGGCCAGAGCTGATCCATGGATCAGCATAGTTTCATAATAGAGATATGTTTTTATAGTTGATACTAAATACGCAGCACACAATTTCAGCCATCCAACGTTGTCAAAAAAGCCATCCATGTTAAGGAAATAGCAAACTCATGAGACCCCAGATGGACTCATAGGGAAAAGCAGTTTCAAGGGTCTTAAGATGTATAATAAAGATTTTACAAAATTGATTTTATAGTATACATTCACTTAAATTAATGAAAACTTGTATAATATTTTAATAGGAAATTTACTCATAAATATCAGGTCAAACTGTCATCATAGTTAAACTTCTATGGGACTTCCCTGGTGGCGCAGTGGTTAAGAGTCCACCTGCCTATGCAGGGGACCGGGGTTTGATCCCTGGCTCGGGAAGATCCCACATGCTGTGGAGCAACTAAGCCCATGCGCCACAACTACTGAGCCTGCGCTCTAGAGCCTGTGCTCTAGAGCCTGTGAACCACAACTACCTAAGCCCGTGCACCCTAGAGCCCGCGCACCCTAGAGCCCGCACACTGCAACTACTGAACCCACGTGCCACAACTACTGAAGCCTGCGTGCCTAGAGCCCATGCTCTGCAACAAGAGAAGCCACCGCAATGAGGAGCCCGTGCACTGCAACGAAGAGTAGACCCTGCTCGCCACAACTAGAGAAAGCCCACATGCAGGCAGTAATGAAGACTCAATGAAGCCAAAAATAAATTAATTAATTAAAATAAATAAAAAATAAATTAAATTTCACCAATATATTGGACCTATAGATTAAAACCAGAAAAAATAATTTCCTGAACAATCACATATATGCACTTTAAAAAAGTATGCCATGCCGTGGCACTACTTTAAAATTATTCAGCCAATGTCTTCTTGAGCTGCACTCAATGATAATCACAAATGCGCTTTCCGTTCAGATTCGACCTCAACCAAAACCAGGAACAATTCTCACCATGGCAGAAAATACATCTGCACCATCAGCAAGTGGAGGGAACCTGGAGTCCTCATGCTTCCTGTTTCACCCCTTCTATTTGCCTACTGAATCAGTGCTTTCCCCCTCACCCTGGTTATGTTGGTTGAATCTATGTATATATCCAGACATCTGTTTTGGTTTTCTCTCATCATTTCAAAACCCATGTGGATGTAGAACTTTTCCCTGCACCCAAGCCCACTTGGCTGGAGCCCTGACATCCTGCCTAGGTTTGACAGGATTGTCTTTGGAGGCTTAGCTCTGTTACCTGGACCCTCCCGCTACTCAAGGAGGTTCTGCTATATATCATGTGAAACCACAGTTCCATCCCTCTCTTGACTTCTAGTAAAGCCTGATGCCTATGGACTCCTTTGGCTGTATTCCCACTCAGCGGTCTGGGTCTCCTCGCATAACCATACCTGCTGGAATCAAGCCCAAGTTCATCAAACATCTTCGGACTCTGTATATTGGACAAGAGAGTCCCCTTATGAAGTCACCCAACAGCTGGGGGAAATTTTTGTTTCATGGTAACAGTTTTTTCACCCCCTTCAATCTTGCTGTGCTGATTAGGTCCCAGTGCGCCTCGCTTCTTTATATATTTCCATTTGCCATTCTGTCCATTCTCACAAATTTAGTGTGATAGTCTCAACTCTTGCACATGGCAGCTAAAGAATGTTGTGGAATATTAAACAATTCATTTCTTTTATATTTATATTTGAAGTATAGTAATAAAATATGATACCGACTCTTTACACTGGCAACCACAGGAACCTTGAATGGTGGGATTATTAATTGATCGATTTTTATAAAATTATTTAATGAGATTTATTTAAATCATTTTGATTTAAAGTATTTATATTTACTAATTATAATTTGTATTTTTCCTTATGAGTATTTTAGAAGAAATATCATTTACTTTGAAAACAAAATAATTTGTATTTATTTTTTTACATAAATTTATATAGTTTTGATGAAAATACATTCAACTTTTGTACACTTTAAAAATAATTGCATATTTCATTCCTTAGATCATTACTGTTATTAGGAAACAAATTATGTAAAAATCTTGATTTCAAAAACATAATTAATGAGTTTGCTGGGACGAAACATGAATACAAGGAAACAATATTATAGAAAACGTATAATAATGTGTATATTACGATTGTTTATTTTATGACTTACCAAAACATCACTGTGAACACCCAATGTGAGCAACGGTAATTAAATTCATTCAGCTTTGGTATTTTGCCAAATTTCAATCACATGGAAAAACAGAACTTTACACATATTTTTCAATTTTGTTGCTATGAAAGTATATTTGTCACAAAAGGAAAACTGTTTGCTTGATTCAAGAGGTAGATGGCATGTGTTTATTCTCCATTTATACTCTTGCCTTGGGCTCCGCGAATGTTAGGGGCAGGACTAAGTTCCATTTTATATCAGAAGAACTGAAAAATAATATGTACTTAAAATAGAGTAACAAAACTTTGTCCCTAACTTCTCTTAGCTTTGGTTGTTGTTGTTATTTGTCTGTTTTTGTTGGTGGAGGTGAAAGTGGGATTCTACTTTCTAGAGTAGTGTTTATGTGAGCCTCTGATTACCGATGTTAAGAGGCATTTTGAGCTGCTTTCTAAAGAATGTCACAGAAATACTCATTTGTTTTGCTTGATTCTTCTACGGAATACAGTATTTCACAGGAGAAGATGATTTTGCTTCATGGGTAGGTCTCCCGTACTTGAATCATAGACATACTGTGACTTGTCAGGATGTGATGCAGGTGGAGGGTTTTTGTGTGTGTTGTAATCTGTGTATCCTCATTTCTTGGCAGCTTTGTTGTCCAAAAGAGGGAAAACTAAGGAACAGCTGAAATCTGTTTCTTATCATCATATTTTCCAGAGAATGGAGCAAGTCCTCTTGTCATCTGTTGGCTCAGTATCCATCTCTGCTGTTTGTTCTGTAAGATTTCCCTTGAGGTAAAAACGTTGAAAGACAGCTTCATTTCTTTCCTGCTCCGGTCCTTTGCATAACACCTGCTCTATAAATGCTCATCACTCGAGTAAGGTTATAAGTCATCCAATTATCAAGCGATCTGTTTTAAACTTTTAATTTGTAAAATAAAAATATTTTATTTAATCCTTTCACCATACTATAACCCAACTATTTGATCTGTTCTGTTATTTATCTTTCCCTGTGTATTCTGTACACATCTGGTTTTATAAACTATGAAAATGGCTGTATGCAAAATGTACATTTTCAGAAGATGGCACTCATAGATCATGCAGGGCACTTTTGAACAATCCTAGGCCATGACAAGGCATTATGAGGAGAGACAGAGGACTGCCTGGGAGAGAAGGACTTCAGCTGAGTTGATGGTGGCTTTGTGCAGCGATATATCCCTTTTTCTAAAGAAAAATGTTACCTGCAATATTCTGGCCACATTTCCAGTTGGTCAATGGTATGCTGTCTCTCTAAATTCTGCAGCTTCAATTACATTCACTGTCCGAATGCCCTTTCTGTCAGGAATGGTTGTGTTGATGTGCTAGTTAAAACAGCTGTTGCGTCTGATGTGTGAGAAGTTGTGATCAGGAGAGCAAAGAGACTCTCCTATACAATGCCAGTGCAGAAGTTAGAGATTTGCCAAATAAATAAATATAAAACCATTCTTTTGAAGTATTCCCAACTGCTCTTCATTTATTTAAACATATTCCTTCACGCTACCACAACTTGTTTATTAATTTTCAAAAGACATCCTGGTTATACTTACTTTGAGCTTTCCAGATTTCCCAGACATGTTCATCAGAGGCATCAGACTGACTCCTCTTGATGACTACACTATCGACTGATCGCTTTTGTCAGTTGTGTTGTGTATATAAAAATAGCCCACAAAAGCTGTGCATTAAACACTTTTTGTTAGAATGATGCTAATATAGCATGATGCTAATAGCATGATGCTAATATATTTTACCTAATATATGGTTCCTGCCTTTAAGAATACCAAAATTTTGTTGCCAAATAGGTATTTTGATCACAAAATAATCTTTACAGTTTTTTTCTTTAAATAATAAAATGATTTGTCTATTTTTCCATTTCCAGACAGAGAAGAAATAAGAACGATGTTCTGACCACAGTTAAGTATGCATATTTTTTGACCTTTTCCTCCACCTCTACATTGAGCATAAAGATTTTAAAAAATTCAAACGGCCTGCAAATATCCAAGCAGACTGAAAAAAACACAGACATTTTCTTCTTTTATTATGGTTAAAGGCAAATTCCCAAAATAGTGCTGGCACCCAGTGGTTACATAGTAAGTGTTCACTGGACTGAATTATTGCACCCTTTCCCTGCATTTATCTCTACAAGAGGTAGCTTAAAATAAAGTATCAATTTAAGCCTTGATTTTTTTTTCTAAAACACTTGGCTTCTGTGATAAAGTCCATATACTAATAATAGCATATGTTAAATCATTAACTCTATTAGAAAGTGATGAGTACCAACAGTGGAGAGAAACATGCTATAGTTACTTATTTATACACAGACTTCCTACTTTTTTTTTCAGTTACTAAAATGGAATCATAAACCAGAGGGCAACACATTCCTTTTCTCTACCACCAGATGCACATAAAAGAACTATGGCTCAAAAGGAGGACGCTTGTTATTTTTTGTGTGATCAAGAAACAGATGGAGAGTGATTATGTGTTCTGTGTCCTGCTGACTCTTTTAAAGCAAATAAACATTAATCTGTATTCTCTGAGTTTGGATTTGTAAACAGTGATCACTTAGGCTGAGCAAGACACAACTTCAGATTATCAAAGATATAAAATGATAGTGGGAGTTTCGGCCCATTTAGTTCTGCTACACAAATCCTGGACCATTGTTCAATGTATAGTGAAGTATCTGTAAGAGATGTCCCAGAGTTCTTGTCTAAAGTGGGATTCATTAGATAATTCAACCCACCGTGTGCTTAGGGAAGTTTCGAGTACATTCTTTCACATGATGCTAGCGGTATAAAGATGAGTATGATGTAGCACAGTTCCTATCATCAAGGAATGCAAAAATGAGGTGGTTATCATTGCCCTCTGGTACTTTGCCATGGATGCCACTGTTTAAGCCAATCTTCTAAGAATATAGGCACTTGCTCAATTGTTGTCCAGTAGGTGACTATTATGCAGAAGTTATGGTAACTCCCCTCAGGAGGGTTAAAAGGATTCATGGGAATCCATGACTTTTGCCCTTTGGCATTTAACCCCTCAGTCCTCCTGCTCTTCAGGCATATTTTGGCATTCTCTCCTTCTCTCAGGTGAAGACTTTTCTCCTCTTCCAATGGTCTATCACATTTGGCATAAATCTCTCTTCCCTCCTGCCTCTCCCTCTAATGCTATTTTGGTGGATGAGAATCTTAGTTCCCCAAACAAGGTATGTAAGGAACATCACCTTGTTTAAATAATTCAAATAAAAAAGAAACCTAATTGGAGTCCTACCGCACTGGGTTGTTTGGAGATTAAAACACAGTCATTTGGTGGACAGCTGCTTCTTTTCCCTGGGCTCTCTGAGGAATCCCGTGGCTCATGTGTTTGCCTGAAATGGAAGAGGAACTCTTCATGTTCAACCTGTCATGGTTGCTGCAGGTAATTCCCATTGCCAAAGCCCATGTGAACCCTTGAAGGTCAGCAGCCTTTCTGCCATGCTTGGGGACTAAGAATCTCATTGGTGCCCAAATCTCAGAGCCAAATGTTCAAACCTTCAGAATCCACAATGCATTTTTTAAGATTTTGTCACTTCCTTCAGGAACTGCAAGGGAGTGGGTTGAAAATGGTTGAGAATCCCCACTAATCCCGTAAGACTTTAATCTTAGCAAACACTTTTTTTTTTTTTTTGCTGTACGTGGGCCTCTCACTGTTGTGGCCTCTCCCGTTGTGGAGCACAGGCTCTGGACGCGCAGGCTCAGCGGCCATGGCTCACGGGCCCAGCCACTCCGCTGCATGTGGGATTGTCCCGGACCGGGGCACGAACCCGTGTCCCCTGCATCGGCAGGCAGACTCTCAACCACTGCGCCACCAGGGAAGCCCAGCAAACATTTTTTAAAATAATTTTTTATTTTTTTAAAGATTTATTTATTATTAATTAATTAATTTTGTTTTTTTGGCTACACCGAGTCTTAGCTGTGGCACACAGGATCTTCATTGAGGCAGGCAGGATCTTTTGTTGCAGCGTGCGGTCTTCTCTCTAGTTGTGGCGTGTGGGTTATCTCTTCTCTAGTTGTAGCGCTCAGGCTCCAGGGCGCATGGGCTCTGTAGTTGTGACGCACAGGGTCCAGAGCACGTGGGCTCTGTAGTTTGCGACACACAGGCTCTAGTTGAGGCGTGCAAGCTCAGTAGTTGTGGCACGCGGGCTTAGTTGCCCCACGGCATGTGGGATCTTAGTTCCCTGACCAGGGATTGAGCCCACATCCCCTGCATTTTAAGGCAGATTCTTTACCACTGGACCACCAGGGAAGTCCCAACATATTTTAATTTACTACTTAGACAGGAAGTGGGAGTTGTCTTCAGATACTTTTCTTTTAGTCCCACAAACTCCCCTTAAGACAGGGGAACCCAAAGACCCTGGATAACTTCTTAGATCTAGGGAAGGGATAGAAAATTATAAAGAACAAAGCACAATCTCTCATAATCATTATGTTTCTCTCTCTCTCTCTCTCTCTGAGGACTTAACCTGTCTTCTGCTTCTGTTTTCTTTCTTTTAATGCAGTGATTGAATTCTTGCTAGGGGCCAACCTCACAGAAATCTTTAGAGATCAATATTATTAATCCCGTCTGAAAGTTGCAGAAACTGGAGGGAAAAGATAAATAAAATAGCACAGCTGAAATCTGACATTGTGTCTGCTTACCGATTTCAAAGGAAGAGTATTTAAATGGAAAGAAATGTCTAACATGGGATTAGGACTCCTGCATTGCGCCCAAGCTCCTGCAAAGTGGTGATCTTGACAAAGTTGCTTAACCTCCTAGATCCCTAGTGTGCTTATCCAGAAATTGAGGTACTTGCTCACAGAGTTTGTTTGGTTATTAAATGAGATCCTAGATGATAAACTACTTTGTGAAGTTGGAGGCACTGTACAAATGTAAGAAGCTGAGGTCACCCTATAACGTTATGGCTCCACAAGTTATACATTCAAGGTGATCAATATTTGGTAGTTAGCCAATGAGCAGATTGGGCTATTCCCAGAAAATCAGCAAAAGAGAATCTGTGTACAGAATAAGAGGAATCTGATTCTAAGTGTGGAGGAGATTAGGAACTCTGTGCAGTGCATCAGAAGAGTTGACAAAGAAGAAAGTAATAGGCTTCCCTGGAAGATTTATGTTAACTCAGCAGAGAAAGAAGAGCGTTAAAAATAATGTTCACAGATGCAAACTATTATATATAGAATGGGTAAACAACAAGGTCCTATTGTATAGCACAGGAATTATATTCAATATCCTGTAATGAACCATAATAGAAAAGAATATGAAAAAGAAAAATATATGTATATATAACTGAATATATATATGTATATAAAACTGAATCACTTTGCTGTACACCAGAAACTAAAACAACGTTTTAAATCAACTATACTTCAATTAAAACATAGAAAAAAAAATCATGTTCAGTGATCCCCGACTACTAAAGATACAAGAGATAGTCTACAAGCACGGCTGAAAATCAATTAAGAAATATGCAGAAACCAAGTGAAGAGCCATCTGTGAAGGATCTATGCACATTAAATTCAAATTGAAAAGTCTAAGCATTCTGACAGAGGAAGTTATAGACTACAAATGATAGTAGAATGACACCACGTGTTATGACTAAAGACAGAATGAAATACAAACAAAAAATTAAGGCCCTAAATAGAGGAGGATAAAAACCAGAAAATCTGTAATATTTTCTATTTTTATCATATCTAGCATGTACCAGGCACAGTGCCAGGTATACTTGAAGGTTAAGTGTTAGATGATCAGTGATGTGACTCTCTTCCTTTTGCATTCAGTCCAAGTGAGAAATTATAGACAGAAGTCAGAGAGAAACAAGATCTTACTAGTAATAACAAGTGTTCATTTTTATTGAGCATTTACTTAGTGATTTATAGGGATTAATTAAACTAATCTCCTAATAATGCTTTGAGGTATATTCTATTTTTATTCTCATTTCACAGAGGATGAAATGGAGAAAGAGAGAGAGAGAGAGATTGACTTTACAAAGGAATGAAACAGGGACATATAGTAAGTAGAAGACCAGTATTTGAACCCCAAAACTCTGGCTTCAGGAGAGGGCGCTTAACCAGTATGTTGTGAAGTTGGACTGGAGAATTTAACCCTGAATCCAGAAGAGGCCTCCTCATATAACAGCCCAGATGTAGATCTCTGGACTCACACTTTATGAATTTGGGCTTCCAGAGCATTCTGGGGAATTACCACCTGCCTCAAAGCCCACCAAGCTCAGAGAGGCCAAAAGGCCGAAAACCTGAGAAACTACTGGATTTTTACCTACATCTCTGAGGTGTGCCATTCTGAACCAAGGCTTCTAAGAAGGGTTTTTTGTCCCTCCTCACTGTCTTTCACTTTCTTCCAGTGGGATGTAGATAACAACAAGGCTAGAGAACAGCAGAACCACAGATGAAAGGCTTCTCAACCTCTGAATCACGATGTGTTGGAAATGCACTCCCCTCTAACCCCGGCAACAAGGAACACCTGCCTTGGACTGTTATAGAAAGAGAAATAAACCTTTATTGTAACTGAGCCACAGCACACATTAGGGGTCTGTTTGTTACTGCGGCTAGCTTTACCCTAACCAAAATAGAGGAGCAGAGAGAGAAAGCCCATATACGTACACCAAGCTTTAACACATTATCCCTGCCCAATAGAGCACAATGGATTGATTAGTGGATGCCAGACACCCTTCATTTCACAAATTATATAAATTCCTTCTCATCCTGTGGGGACAAGCGAATGAGAAAGGTGAAAGGAAGAGCAGAAAGCCTTAAGCCAATATATCTAAGAGAGAGAAGTTTCTATTTTTTATTTTAGGCAGAAATGTGAGGACAGTGAGAAAATTGTTTTCCCCATTCTGTAGGTATTATTGTCCTTGTTTGAGTTGAGAAAATTGAGGTACAAAGAGATTAAGTAACTTTTCTACATTTGCTTCTATTTATACTTTTATTTGTAAGATATAATTTGATTGCATGGCCCAAAACAAAAGGCCTAAAAGCAAAATATGTCAAATGTGAACCTAATTATGGAGATATGAACATACATTCATGTTCTAAAGACCAAAATTAGGGAAGAGCTTTTTTAAACAAAATGCCTTTGACAAGAAAACAATAAACCAAAATACAGTAGATTTGTCCATTATACTTCCCTACTATAAACGTTAATCCCTGTTAAATATTTAACAATGAGCTGCTCTTCTCTCAAAAAGAACATCTAGAGGCCACAATAAAGAAATTAAGGCTTGCCTCCTTGGTTTGGGGGAAGAAGTTCATGTCATAGTGCAATCCAGGTTTTCCACAAATTCAGAATCTCTACCTTAAACTGGGTCTTTACTGCCAGGCAATTACTAATTCATACCTCGTGTTGATTCCCTAGAACTTCATATAATGCTTATTAACCAAGCATTTCCATCTTACTCAAGGTCTGGGTCTCTCCAGAATTTCTAGAGAGCAGCATCTTGCTTTCAGCTCCACGGATACTGAAAGTTGAGATTTGAAAATAACTATCATGGGAGCTGAAAGGGGGGTCTATAGGAGGGAGAGTTTGGTCAGATGTGTCCCTCTGAAAGTGACCAAGGCTCTGAGACTCTTTCCTGTGGGCTCTGAGAGTCTGACTCACCGTATCTGAAATGTACAAAAGTGAGACAGCAGCAGAGTGCCAATTTACTAATTTAAAATACAAACATCTCATTCACACAATCTGTACATTCTCCCCTCGTGTGCAAATTTACATGAGAATCGACATCATTCTCAGGAAGAACATTTGAATTTATGTTGTGGAAATGCTGGCACAGGGCTGAGGCCACTCGATCTCCCCAGCGTGAGGGCTTTCTCTCCCTGGAGTTAGCTCACCTTGAATCTGAAGTTTGCTTGGAAGGCAGCAACCAGGGATGGGGGGTTGGAATAAATGTTGGACATCCTCCAGCTTTCCTCCCTGGCCCTCTTCTTATTCTGTATCTTTCTCCAGGCTATCTCACCCACGCACATAACTTATATCACGGAATAGAGGCTCACAAATTTGTATCTCGGCCTCAACCTCTTCTCCGAGTTGCAACCCCTCTATCTGCCTGCCTGCTTGCCATTTCCCCTTGAATGTCTCAAAGGCATCTCAAAATATGCACATCTCCCAGACAAACTCATGAAGTTTCCCGTCAAAACCATCTCTCCTAGGGTTCTGTCTCGGCGAACGGCACTGCCTTTATCCGGCTGCACAATGTAGAATCGCAGGAGTCGCCCTGGATAAGATTTTCTCCCTTACAACCCTCATAATTTGTTCTTTTCCAAGTCCTGTTGATGCTAGCTTCTAAAAAAACCTCACCGACGTCTATACTTCAATGTATCACTGTCAACAAAATGGTGTTTCAATTACCCTCATCTCTCACCTGGGCAATTACAATCGCCTCCCTGATCTCCACGCTTCCATTCTCCAATTGATCCTTCATATTATAATTATAATGGTTTATTAGAACATTTATCACTACCCCACGCCCCCTCCAGCAATGATTTCCCACCGCTGTTGGGACACATGATACAAATCTCCTAAATGCCATTTGAGGTTCTACCTGGTCTCAGTGGCCCTCTCCAAGTTCAGCTTCCTCCACGTGCCCCAGCCCCACAGTTCCTACCACCTGGTGTTTCTGGGTCTCTTATTTGCTGTAGCTTCCCAAGCCCCAGCAACACGGTATGCACAGTTCCTCCTCTCTAGCACCCTCATGCAACCATCCCTTCTTCACGGAGTCACTGCTTCACAGCTATTTTCAGATCTTGGTTCACATAGAGCATCCCCAAGGAATGCTTCACTGGCCTCACTGACTTGGACAAATTGCCCTGGTCTAGGCTCTCCTGGCCCCATTTACCTTTGTCTTTACCTTTTCACCATTAGCGTTTGTCACCATCGCTGTCTTACATCTGTAAGGTCCGTGATATGAAGAATTGTATCTGTTTTTACTCATGATTTTGTATCCCAATGATTTGCACAGTTTTGCCCATAAAAGTTATTCAATAGTGTTTGTCAATTAGTAAATAAAAAATGATGAGTGGAAATAGAACTACCATACGACCCAGCAATTTCACACCTGAGTATTTACCCGAAAAAGCAAAAACCTTAATTCAAAAAGATACATGCACCCCAATGTTCATAGCAGTATTATTTACAATTGCCAAGACATGGAAGCAACCTAAGTATCCATCGACAGATGAATGGATAAAGAAGATGTGGTATATATAGACGATGAAAGACTACTCAGCCATAAAAAGAATGAAATTTTGCAATATGCAGCCACATGGATGGATTTGGAGGGCATTATGCTAAGTGAAATAGGTCAGAAAGACAAATACTGTATGATACACTTATATGTGGAATCTAAAAACTACAACAAACTAGTGAACAAAACAGAAAATCAGCAGACTCACAGATATAGAGAACAAACTAGCAGTTACCAGTGGGGACACGGAAGGAGAGAGGGGCAACGTAGCAGTAGCAGGGAAAAAAGTTATTTTGGGATTATATGAAATTATGTGTGTGAAACTTTTGCAAATTGTAAACCACTATAGAATTTTTTTAATTAAAAAAATAATAAAGGTGGCAAAACTGGGGAAAAAAATGATGAATGAAATATATGCTGGAGGCATCAGGATGAGATTGCCCGATACACCTCTCTCACTCTAACCACAGGCACGCAGTAAAACAGGACACTTGAAGGCAGGTATCTTTGTTCCTTATCCGAGAATGCCCTGCTAATGGGTCCTGGAGCCAGACTGTCTGTATTAGAACTCATACTCCATCACTTAGTTGTGTGGCCAGGGCAAGTTATTTAGCTGCAACTAAGCCTCTGTCTTCTCATCCATAAAATAGGACTAATTTGGTACTTAAATAATTGGATGGCTATGAGAACTAAATAGGACTGTGGCTGCACACACTCGGTTCTCAACACTGTTATTAACATGATCAGTTTCTCTCTTTTTTCTGTACTTCTTTTTCATTTCTTTTTCTGTACTTCTAAGTTTGATCAGTGGCTTCATAGTCTGACTGACTTAGTCTTTTTGTAATTACATTAGTATTTAAAGTCAGTATCCCCTGTCCTTTGAGAGATGGAAGCTGGATCTGGTTTAATGTAAAAGGATAACCCCCAGCCCCACCCGCCCAAAAGGCGGCACCATGCTTCTCACACACAGGAGAACGGACTTGTGATCTATGTAATTTACAATCTGATCTTCCTTACTACCTCTCCTCTGAAGGGCGGGTCCTACTGCACAGGGATATGATGACTTCCCAAACCTCTTCTCCAACAGAGCAACCCCAGTTATTTCCCATATAACACTACTTCTAAAATCTTCATAACCATGTTCACAACCTGGTTCAATTACATTCCCTCTCAGGGATGATGTGCCCAGAACTGAGTACAGTGCTTGAAATGTGGTCTAATGAAGTACCTTGCTCACCACTGGCCGGTAATAAATAACTCGTGACTATGTTTATAGATACAGCTCCATAACTATATATATAGTGCACCTTATTTTAAATCGAGAGTCAGGGAACGTGTATTGGACTGAATAGTGTCTCCTGCCCCCTCAATTCATGTCCTTCCCATAACCTTAGTGTGTGAACTTATTTGGAAATAGGTCATTGCAGATGTAATTAGTTAAGACGAGGTCATGCTGGAGTAGAATGGACACTTTATACACCATAACTGGTGTCCTTATAAAAGAGACAGAGAGATAGATTTAGATAGGAGAATACCATGTGAAGACACAGATACACAAAAGAAAGATAGCCATGACAGAAGGAGATTGGAATTACGCAGGCATGCCGAGGATTGCCAGCAACCACCCCAAGCTGGGAGAGAGGCATGGAACAGATTTTCCCTCTCAACCCCTCAAAAGGAACCAATCCTGCTAACACTTCGAATTTGAACGTCTAGCCTACAGAATGGTGAGAAAATAAATTTCTGTTTTAAGCTTCAAAAATTTTTTTAAATAAAAAAATAAAGTCAGTATTTCCTGTAGGTATCTCCCCCCTACCTCCACCCCACCACTCCACATGTACCTTGAGACAATGGACCACTTTAGGTGACTTTGCATATCTATGCTTCAATCTACTATCTGTCGGTCTCGAAATTCCCCAGTATTCAAATTCTTGGGACCACCTTGCCATAGCCCTCAGAGCTAACCACAAAAAAAAAAAAATGTTGCTGGATCTGTATTTAATTCTTACCACAGGCATTTGCATTAATGCTGGACTTGAAGAATCTAAAGGTTTTCAAAAAATGAAAGAACTTTGTTTATGCTCCTCTTATATGATTCCCAAAACACATATTTAAGCAAAGTTGAAAATATGGACGGATTTGGCAGTCCTCTGCCTGCCCCTCCGTTTGGATTATCATATTTAGGTGGGAAAATTAAATGTTGGCATATTCTTTGCATGCGGTCAAGAGTACAGCATTCAGCTTGTTCTGCTTTCTCTTTAGCCCCGTGAATCTCTGCCTCCATTGCTGTTCTCACAAGCTCTCTGCTTGCCAACTCTGAGAGCCCCTCCACTCCCTTTTGTAAAGGCTGAGCCTGGGAAATCTTGTGGTCTTCATTTTCATTTCAATTACAAGGATATCTTTCTTTCTTTCTTTTTTTTTTTTTTTTTTTTTTATTTTTTTACGCTACACGGGCCTTTCACTGTTGTGGCCTCTCGCGTTGCGGAGCACAGGTTCCGGACGCACAGGCTCAGCAGCCATGGCTCACGGGCCCAGCCTCTCCGCGGCATGTGGGATCCTCCCGGACCGGGGCACGAACCCGTGTCCTCTGCGTCGGCAGGCGGACTCTCAACCATTTCGCCACCAGGGAAGCCCACAAGGCTATCTTTCTAAGGAAATGTTTTAATAAAGCATGCCAGTCTCACCAACCTGATGCTTCTCAGGGTGCCCCCCCACCCCTATCAACTGTGAGAGGACAGGGTTGCTGCTGTGACCCTGAGTCAGATTTCTGACCATCACCAAGTCACACTTGGCTTGGTTAGTGGCAGCAATTAATTCTTGAGGGCTTGTTGTGTCCCAGGCATGGGTCATGGTAATAGAATTCTCCTTTATTCAGGGGCCGGGGAACAGTGGCCAGAACTGGTCTGGACCTGAATAAAGCATTTCTGACTATACGCATATCTTGAAGAATCTTCTACATCTATAGTAACGTTGCAGCTAGAGAGCCAACAGACATCAATATATTGCTATAAAATGGGATGCCAAAAAGTAAAAACCGCAATAAAAACCAGTGGCTTTGCAGTCTCAGTTAAGGGACTATCAGAAGGAAGAATTGTTGCTATTAAAAAATTATGGGAAAAGCAGAGACATTAATTTTGCATGTCTTACATTACTGTGTTTACAATCTGTTATGTTTCAGATAAAGGTCTAGAAAATATTTCTCAAACTGTGTGTGCAGCTTAGTTTCAGTGTACTCCTCCATGGAAAAAGAATAAGAAAAAATCAAATAAACATGTTTGTGCATAAGGAACAAATAATTTGCTTGCCAAAGGGAAAATTTATCAGGTTGAAAGTTATTCTCTAGAGATAGTTTTTGAGAAATCAAGGTTTGCTTTTTTTTCCCCTTCAAAACTTCTTTGATCTTCAATTTTGTCATTTGTGGAGAAGTTCAATGTCATGAAAAGTATCAAAATATATAATCATTAAAAGCCATGAGTTCTGAAACAAAACATATGTAAAATATCAGGAATTCAAGTCCTTAAAAAAATACCTAATGTACCCAAAATCAAAGCAGTCTGTTGTATCATTAAAATTAAGGCAAAAAGAGCAAAACACTCTTTCTATGTTTCTTAGAGCAAAAGGATTTAATCTTCTATCTCTAGGGAATCTATGTTGGATGATGGACTTCAGGGGATCCCTAAGCCTCATGAATTTGATGACAAAATTTTAGAGGTGGACATATTCACTTTCCTTTGAGACAAGGGTCTACTATTTCATTAGATTCTCAAAGGTCCGTGACATCTCAAAATTAAGATCCACTGCAAAGGAAATTCCATTTGAAAGCTTGAAAATAAAAATTTGGATTATTATTACTAAAGTAATAAATGCTAGGAAATTGAAATACTTATTTTCTTTGGAATATGAGGAAAAAATTATGATTTTTTTGACTAATTTTCTTTCAACCAGGTAAAGAACAGAAAAAGAGAAGAAGAATATTTTCTTTTTAGAAAAGGGTAGTATAGCTACAACTTAGGTGAAAGATTGAAAGATAGAGAGTCAAGGAATACTAAAACCCTCAATAAATTTTCCTAAAGCATATGATATCTTTCATCCAATATCTCCCAGATTAAACACAATACCCACTTTTGCTAAACTCTAAACTTCTTAAAAATCATCTTCAATTCTCATTCTATTCTCTCTCCTCCATACTCAGAATGTCCACCACTATCTGTTCTCTAAAGATCCTTATATTTCTCATGCTTAGATCTCTCTTCAAAGAGGCAGAATTTTGTGTACCTCTACTTTGTGATTCAACTAGTTGGGTGTCTCGTCTAAAAGTCTTACCATTCTTTTGCATGTGGATATCCAGTTTTCCCAATACCATTTTTTGAATGTGTACTATTCAACACCATTTCCCCATGTATATGCTTGGCTCCCTTGTTGAGTATCAGCTGACTGTATATACATGGGTTTATTTCCGGGCTCTCTATTCTGTTCCATGGGCCTGTATAGCTGTTTTTATGTCAGTACCATATTATTTTCAATTACTGCAGCTTTGTAACGTATCTTGAAATCAGGATGTTATACCCCCAACTTTGTTTTTCTTTCTTAGGATTACTTTTACTATTCTCAGTCTTTTGTGGTTCCATATGAATTTCAGGATTTTTTTTTCTTTTTCTGCACAACATGGAATATATAGTGTATATACACTTAAAAATTTATAAAAAGGGTAGGCCTCATTTTAAGTATTCTTACCACACAGAAAAAAATACAATATGATAAAGGTCATATTGAAGGAGCATGTCCTAAAGGAAACATATGCTGTTCCCCTTTCTAAATCTGGACTTCCTCCAATTGCTCCTGTCTCATTAAAAACCTCATACAGTTGGATAATCTGGAAATTGAGGACCCATACTGGATACTTCCCTCTCCCTTATCCTCATATTCTATTTTTCACAAATCCCTGCCAATTTCAAACATCTCTCAAATTTGTCCCCCTTTCTCTATCTCTACTATCTCCATCCTGGTTCAGGCTACCATTATCACTTGCCTAGATGAGAAACAGTCTATCTTGCTAGCTTCATGCCTGTTGCTTTCTGACAAACCATTCTTTCTGTGGCAGCCAGAGTTTTTCAGAAACATACATCTCGTCATCACATATCTGTTTAAAACCATTCAGTAGCCTCCAACAGTTCTTGAGATGATGACCAAAATGTTTACCATGGATGCAAAATCCTGGCCAGTGTTCTTCATGTATCTTTTACCATTCTCCTTGCTCTCTACAATCCAGTTTCAATGGTTTCTAGATTTCTCAAAACTGTTAAGTTCTATGTCTCCTCAAGGCCTTTGTACATTTTGTGCTTTGCTTGAGACTTTCCTACAACCACACTACATGCTTTACCTATTCCCACTTCTGCTCTGAGTTACCATTCCCTTCCTTCAAACCTTGGCACATACATCACTTCATGAGGAAGCTTCCAATGGCCCCTTCCAAGGTCAGTAGCACCCCTACTTCCATGCTCACAGTGTCCTCTATTTTTCTTTTAAAACAGGTAAGACAGTTTGTAGTTGTACATTTGTTTGATTATTTGAGGACTGTCTCCCTCCACCTCCTCCTACTCAGCTATAAGATCCAGCATTGTCTGTTTCACACACCAGTATAATAAAACCACTGTGTTATTTCAAATAAATATTGAATAATGAATGAATGGGTGGTTCTGATCTCTATGAGGAAACTATATACTATGAGGGTGAGAGCCAAAATGCATAAAGAGGGAGAGTGCAGAAAACCCTACTGGCTACCTCCTTTCCTTTCTTCATGGCTATTTTTATATATCATCAAAGTAGAACTTTCAGCTCCATTGAACAGATCTATTTGTTTTACCATTAACAAAAGGTAAAAATGCCCTTTAAAAACATTTGCCTGGGGATATTGTGTCAGAGTTCCAGCAGAAAACAGGATTCATTTCAAATGGAGAGATATGTTGAAAAACTTCTCATAGAAGTACCTATGGGCAAATGAAGGAAACAAACAAGGGACGGTGATGCGCCAGAGACCAACATCAGCTGGAGACCATTACCCTTAGTACCAAAGGGAAAAGATGGACCAGGGGCCTCCCAGTGAAAGCTATGGTTACAGAGGAATGTGGAATCAGCCCTATGTAAATATAGCGCCAAAGTAGGGAAGGTGCAGGGGAAAAAATACTCTATGCTCTCTCTCTTTCCACCCTTATCTCCCATTGGTTGAACACATTTAGAAGCCAAATGTAAGCAAGCCGGGGATTTATAGTCCACAGGGGCCAGCTTCTTGTACAAACAATGCATGACAAACAAGAGCAGAGATTGGATCTGGGGCCGAGAGTGGACATAGGTGCATATTTTCTATTTCTGCCATTGGGGAGAAAGTGTCCCCGTTAGGAATGGAGACTTTCATTTTACTTCAGGAAAGAGGTGTTTAAAATGTCAAAAGTTATGGGGGAAAAAAAAAAAGTTATGGGAATTCCCTGGCGGTCCAGTGATTAGAGCTGTGGGCTTCCATTGCAGGGGGCATGGGTTTGATCCCTGGCGGGAGAACTAGGATCCCTTATGCTGTGCAGCCAAAAAATTAAACAAACAAACAAATAAATAAATAAAAGGTCAAAAGTTCTGAAAGCCTGGAGAAATGTGGTTCACAGTATCTGTGTACTAATCAAATCTGTGTCACAAAGTTGGGTTAGCCACATAGGAAGACTTTAATAAAAATTCAAATTCTTTTAAAACAAAGCATTCTTCACCAAAACCAAAAGATTTATCTTAGTGAAAAGAGATAGAAGAATGAATTTAGTTTAATCAGCAATGAAGAGCTAAAGGACAGGTAGCAAAGATACAAACATAGTTATGGAATGAATCTAAACACTGGTAGTGCAGTAGGCAGAGTAGTGGCCCCTCAAAGATGTCCAAGTTCAAATCCTTGCAACCTGTAAATATGTTAGGTTACATGGCAAAGGGGAAATTAAGTTCGCAGATGGAATTAAATTTGCTAATCAGTTGACCTTAAAATAGGGAGATTGTCCTGGATTATCAATGTGGGCCCAATGTAATTGCAAGGTTTCTTAAAAGTGGAAGGGGGAGGCAGGAAAGGGGGTCAGGATGATGGTGTATAAGAAGGACTTCAAAGCTGCTATTACTGGCTTTGAAAATGGAGGAAGAGATTGACAAGACAAGGAATGTGAGCAGTCTCTAGAAGGTGGAAAAGAAAAGGAAATGGATTCTTTCCTGGAGCCTTTAGAAAGGAATGCCAGCCTGGAGACACCTTGATACAGCCTGATGAAACCCATCAGAAGTATGACCTATAGAACTGTAACATCATAAATTTTTGCTCTTTTAAGCCGCTAAGTGTGTGGCAATTTTTTTACAGCACAAACAGAAAGTGAATACGGTGTCCTCATTTGTGGAATAGGGGCTAATAATACTGCTCTTGAGAAGAAATTTAAAATATGACTCAGCTCCTCCTCAAAACAAATATTTTAATGGTAAGAATTGAGGCTTATGAAAAGATAGGTGGCTTCATAAAGACATGTCTTCATTTCTAGAGCAGAAAATTTCTCTAAATGCATAGCTGGCTGAATTACAGAGAAGTCTGTTTAAAAGATTTCTTTCCCTGCTTGTGGAGCACAACTGCTCTAAATCAGTCAGCCAGACATGTTCCTATTTTTTAAATAAATTAATTATGTATTATTACTTATTTATTGTTAGTGACAAGAAAAAAACTGCATATGTTTATAAAATTAATTATAAAATACAAAGTAAAATCTCTAATGTGTTCAATTAGTTAGGGTAGAGTAGCCTGTAGTACCAAATAGATTTTGAAATCTCATGTTACAGTCCAGGGCAGCTACTCAAGTAGCCAGAGTAACTCTCCTCTGGGCTCTGTCCTTCTCTGGTCCACCTTCTTCTATGCCTTATCACTGTATCCATCCAGCCAGTGGAAGAGGAAAGAGCTTGGAGCAGCGTGCACATTGGGGAGGCTTGTGGGTAGGGTCTAGAAGATGCACATATCCCTTACCATGTATTAAAACTTAATCACTTAGCTACACTTTACAAGAATGCTTAGAAATGTAGTCTAGCTGCATGTGAGTCCACAAAGAAGAGAGATGGAACTTTATGAATAGCCAGAGGTATTTACCTCATGCATAATGAAACAAAAGCTAAAAACCTGGCACTGTCTATATAAAAAAAATCATGTGATCATTGTTTCAGCTCTGAGACTTCAACAATAATTAGTTGAGGTTTCAGTAGTAAAGCCATTGTTTGACTATCAATTATCAGTGGAAACTGGTTGCTTTCCACTTTCTCTCTAAGGCCCATCTCATAGTCTTTGAGGATTAAAAGTGGTTATATACATGTCACTTATCATAAAGCTTGGCACACAGTAAACATTCCAATAAGTTAGATCTAATATATTACTGAAATTAGTGCCACAGTTTAAATTGTCATTATTTAATTTGTGATAGAAAAGGGAATAAAATTGATAAATTGAGATCAAAAGCAATAACACAATAATAGTAGAGGAGTTTAACAGCCCACTTACATCAATGGACAGATCATCCAGGCAGAATGACAGAAAATCAATAAGAAAACACTGGACTTAAATGACACATTAGACCAAAAAGGAATATATTTATGTATATGTATATATGTCATATATATATATATATATATATATATATATATGACATTCCACCTAAAAGCAGCAGAATACACATTCTTTTCAAGTGCACATGGAACATTCTCCAGGATAGCTCACATAGTAGGCCACAAAACAAGTCTCAGTAAATTTTTTAAAAACTTGAAATCCTACCAAGCATCTTTTCCTACCACAATGCTATAACACTAGAAATCAACTATAAGAAAAAACTGCAGAAAAACCCAGACACATGGAGGCTAAACCATATGCTACTAAACAACCAATGGATCGCTGAAGAAATCAAGAAATACCTGGAGACAAATGAAAATGAAAACACACAAGCTAAAATCTATGGGAGAAGGAGATTCAAGATGGTGGAGGAGTAGGTGGACGTGGAGTTCATTTCTCTCCACAGATGCATCAGGAATACATCTATAGATGCAACAGTTCTCACAGAACACTGGCTGAAAACTAGCAGAAGACCTTGGACGCCGAAAGGACTATAAATATCCCTGCATAACTGGGTAGGATGGAAAGAAAGAAGGGAGAAAACTGGGTAGGATGGAAAAAAAAGAAGGGAGAAGGAGGAGGAGAGGAAGCCGAACCGGACCTGCACACTGGGGGTGGGGGAGCTGAAGCAGAGGAGAGATTCCCTAATTTGTGGAAGCGCCCTCTCCACAGGGAAATCGATTAGGACAGAAGGGAAGCATTTGAGGCCATTGGAAGAGGGTGAAGCAGCCGATCTGAGGCAGATGGGACAGAGTGGGAAATACACAGATGGTCTGTACCTTGGCCCTACGTGCCCTGGACTGGGAGGTGTGTTCTCAGATGCGCAAGAGGGCTGGAGGCTAGTGCGTGGGGCTTGAAGAAGAGGCCCAGAGCAGGGGCTGCGGTTGGATGTAGGGAGATGGACTGGGGGGACAGGAGGGAGGAAATCTGCAGCCGGGAGTACCTGTGGAGGAAGACTGGATTGTCATGGGAGCAGGGCACTACTGCTGAGTCACACGCAGGGTGAGGAGCCACTATTGTAGCCTCTCTCTCCTCACATGCTGGCGCGTGCTGACGACAATAAAAGAAGCTCCCCCAGAAGGGGCCCTGAGTAGGGCCATATCTCTTGTACCCATGACCACCAGCTTCCCTGCATTTGGCACCACCGGGGCTCCCATGAACCAAGCAGTCATACCACCTCTGCGTCCAGTCCTCACAGGGGTGACCCAAGACCTCCAAGGCAGCCTCAGGACCAGGCTTCTGTGGGTGGACAACATGCAGAGGTGGGGATAGAACCAAAGCTGAACCCCAGGGATGGGGTGACCAAGGAAGAAGATCGAAAATCTTTCCATCAGCTGTACAAGCTGCAGATTAAATCCCCGCGATCAGCTAGGTAGACCCTGCATCTGCGGAATATCTGAGCAGACAATGAGTGTTCCCACAAATGAAAAATGTCTAGCTCTGGCAGCTGTGGACTTTGGGGGCAGCACACACAGAAATTGGGCCAGATCAGAGTCTGAGTGGTCCCCACAGGGCCCACAGCAGGTCTAGAGACCAGCCCAGAGGCAGAGGAGAGCCTCTTGGGGAGGCGGAGGTGGGCTGTGGCTCACAGCGTGTGCAAGGACACTCACAGCAGAGACCCCAGGGAAATATAATTATTATAATTAATTTTACTATGTTTTGATTCATTCTGTTGTTGGTTCGAGCTTTTGTTTGTTTGTTTTTCTTTCTTCTTTTGTTTGTTGTTGTTTTAGTCTTTTTTCTTTATTTAGTATTTTGGGATCTCCATGTTTTATAACATATTTTTATTTTTTATACATTTCTATTTTTACTTTACTTTTCTGTTGTTCTGCATTCTTTTCCCTTATATTTTATTCCTCTTTTGCATTAATATATTTTTCTTTTCTTTTTTTTTTTTTACTATATTTCCATTTCTACTTTGTTTTTCTGTTGTCCTGTGTTTTTTCCCTTTTTATTGTACTTCATTATTATTTTTTTTAATCATTTTTATTGGTTTCTTCTCTTTCCTTGCTTTATTCTTCAATTGGCACACTCCTTTGGTTTTTTTTTTTTTTAGCATCTTTATTGGAGTATAATTGCTTTACAATGGTATGTTAGTTTCTGCTTTATAACAAAGTGAATCAGCTATATGCATACCTATATCCTCATATGCGCTCCCTCTTGCGACTCCCTCCCACCCTCCCTATCCCACCCCTCTAGGTGGTCACAAAGCACCGAGCTGATCTCCCTGTGCTATGCAGCTGCTTCCCACTAGCTATCTATTTTACATTTGGTAGTGTATACATGTCAAGGCTACCCTCTCACTTTGTCCCACCTTAACCTTCTACCTCCCTGTGTCCTCAAGTCAATTCTCTATGTCTCCATCTTTATTCCTGTCCTGCCCCTAGGTTCATCAGAACCAATTTTTTTTTTAAGATTCCATATATGTATTAGCATACAGTATTTGTTTTTCTCTTTCTGACTTACTTTACTCTGTATGACAGACTCTTTGTCCATCCACCTCACTACAAATAACTTAATTTTGTTTCTTTTTATGGCTAAGTAATATTCCATTGTATATATGTGCCACATCTTCTTTACCCATTCATCTGTTGATGGACATTTAAGTTGCTTCTATGTCCTGGCTATTGTAAAGAGTGCTGCAATGAACATTGTGGTACATGTCTCTTTTTGAAGTGAGGTTTTCTGAGGGTATATGCCCAGGAGTGGGAATGCTGGGTCGTATGGTAATTCTATTTTTAGTTTTTTAAGGAACCTCCATACTGTTCTCCATAGTGGCTGTATCAATTTACATTCCCACCAATAGTGCAAGAGGGTTCCCTTTTCTGCACACCCTCTCAGCGGCTGGTGAAGGGGAAGGGATCCCACGACCAAAGGGGGAATTGGGGGACCACTGGGAGGACAGAGGATCAAAAGGGAGTGTGGCCAGGTTTCCCCTGCCCTCTTGGGCCCCCAGGAACCTGCTGAAATCCTGGGCCTGATCCTCTGCCCACTGAGGCCCCCTCCAGCCACGTGGGTCCTGAGGGAGTGGGAGGGAGGGAAGGGAGAGCAAAAGTAAAGGCCAGACCTCCATGACCAGCACCCCTGAGGGTTGGCTGGGGGAGGGGAGGAGTTCCCACACCCAGCAGAACCTACCCACTCTTAGGGGTCCAGCAGGGATGGGGGAGACCTTGGGGGAGACAGTGGGGGAGGGGTGCAGAGGAACAGAAGGGAACGCGGCCAGCGTTTTCCCTGTCCACTTAGAAATCAGGGAGCCAGTTGGGCTCCCAGGCCTATTCCTCGGCCCTTGGAGCCTCCCTCCCGCCACGCAGTGCCCAAGCCCCACCCCTACACCACCACCCAGGGCTCTACCTCTACACTCGGCGACCCCCTCCAATGTGCTGGGCCTAAACCCCACCCACACACCCTCACCCAGGGCCATACCTCCAAACTCCAGAACTCCACACTCCAGAGGCCCATCTTTGGATGTGCTGCCTCTCCCCTTCTGTGCAGGTCCTAAGCAGAGGCCCAACTCCACACTTTAACGTTGCCCTGCCTAGGTCCTGACCCCAAGGCCTTTTCTGGCTGTCACCCCCCTGTCACCACGCTCTGTCACCCCCCAACCCACCTAGGTCCTGCAACACCCTAAAGCCTGCCCCTGACTAAGTTCCAACTCCGGCCCCATAGCCAAGGCTTTTTTTTTTTTCTTTTTTCCTCTTTTAGAATGGAATTCTGTTTTACCTTGTTGATTCATTGTTGTTGATTCATTTATATTTTTCCTAATAAATCTTTTATTTTTCTAATTTTATTTTATTCTTTATACTTTGTTATTGTTCTCTTCTTTTGGATTGTTCCCCCCACACCTCCCCCCTTTTTTTTCTTTTGTGGTTTTATTTTACCTTGTTGCAGTTGTTTCAATTATATTTTTATTTTTCCTAATATATTTTTTATCTTTCTAATTTTATTTTGTTTTTTATTTTTTGATATTGTACTGCTCCTTTTTTTCTTTCTCTTTTCTTTTTTGTCGCACCATGCAGCTTGCGGGATCTTGGTTCCCAGGCTGGAGGTCAGGCTTGAGCTCCTGTGGTGGGAGCTCTGAGTCTAAACCACTGGACTAACAGAAAACGTCACACCACAGGGAATATTAATTGGAGTGATGCTTCCCGGAGGTCCTAAACTCAGCACCAAGACCCAGCTCTATCCTTTAACTGTCTGCAAACTCCAGTGCTGGATGCCTCAGGCCAAACAACCAGTAAGATAGGAATACAGCACCACCCATCAAAAGAATAAAAAATGAAATGACAAAAAAATATGTTACAGACGAAGGAGCAAGGTAAAAACCTACAAGACCAAATAAATGAAGATGAAATATGCAAGCTACCTAAAAAAGAATTCAGAGTAATGATAGTAAAGATGATCCAAAATCTCGGAAACAGAATGGAGAAAATACAAGAAACATTTAACAAAGATCTAGAAGAACTAAAGAGCAAACAAACAGTGATGAACAACACAATAACTGAAACTAAAAATACTCTAGAAGGCATCAATAGCAGAATAACTGAGACAGAAGAATGGATAAGTGAGCTAGAGGGTAAAATGGTGGAAATGACTGCCAGGGAGCAGAATAAAGAAAAAAGAGTGAAAAAGATGGAGGACAGTCTCAGAGACCTCTGGGACAACATTAGATGCACCAACATTTGAATCATAGGCATCCCAGAAGAGGAAGGAAAAAAGAAAGGGTCTGAGAAAATATTTGAAGAGATTATAGTCGAAAACTTCCCTAACATGGGAAAGGAAATACTCAATCGTCCGGGTAGCACAGAGAGTCCCATACAGGATAAACCCAAAGAGAAACAGGCTAAGACACATATTAATCAAACTATCAAAAATTAAATACAAAGAAAAATATTAAAAGCAACAAGGGAAAAGCAACAAATAACATACAAGGGAATCCCTATAAGGTTAACAGCTGATCTTTCATCAGAAACTCTACAGGCCAGAAGGGAGGGGCAAGATATATTTAAAGTGATGAAAGGGAAAAACCTACAACCAAGATTACTCTACCCAGCAAGGACCTCATTCAGATTCGATGGAGAAATCAACACCTTTACAGACAAGCAAAAATTAAGAGAATTCAGCACCACCAAACCAGCTTTACAACAAATGCTAAAGGAACTTCTCTAGGCAGGAAACACAAGAGAAGGAAAAGACTTACAAAAACAAACCTAAAACAATTAAGAAAATGGAAATAGGAACATACTTATCAATAATTACCTTAAATGTAAACAGATTAAATGCCCCAACCAAAAAACACAGACTGGCTGAATGCATAGAAAAACAAGACCCATATATGCTGTCTACAAGAGACCCAGTTCAGATGTAGGAACACATAATAACTGGAAGTGAGTGGATAGAAAAAGATATTCCATGCAAATAGAAATCAAAAGAAAGTTGGAGTAGCAATTCTCATATGAGACAAAACAGACTTTAAAATAAAGACTATTACAAGAGACAAGGAAGGGCACTATACAATGATCAAGGGATCAATCCAAGAAGAAGATGTAACAATTGTAAATATTTATGCACCCAACATAGGAGCACCTCAATACATAAGGCAAATGCTAACAGCCATAAATGGGGAAATCAACACTAACACAATAATAGCGGGTGACTTTAACACCCAACTTACACCAATGGACAGATCATCCAAACAGAAAATAAGGAAACACAAGCTTTAAATAACACATTAGACCAAGTGGACATAATTGATATTTATAGGACATTCCATCTGAAAACAACAGAATACACTTTCTTCTCAGTTGCTCATGGAACATTCTCCAGCATAGATCACATCATCTAGAGTCACAAATCAAGCCTCAGTAAATATAAGAAAATTGAAATTGTATAAAGCATCTTTTGTGACCACAATGCTATGAGACTAGATATCAATTACAGGAAAAAAACTGGAAAAATACACACACAAGGAGGCTAAACAATATGCTACTAAACAACCAAGAGATCACTGAAGAATCAAAGAGGAAATAAAAAAACACCTAGATACAAATGACAATGAAAAAACGACAACCCCAAACCTATGGGATGCAGCAAAAGCAGTTCTAAGAGAGACGTTTATAGCAATACAATCCTACTGCAAGAAAGAAGAAATATCTCAAATAAACAACCTAACCCTACACCTAAGGCAATTAGAGAAAGAAGACCAAAGTGAGGAGAAGGAAAGAAATCATAAAGATCACATTAGAAATAAATGAAAAAGAAATGAAGGAAACAATAGCAAAGATCAATAAAGCTAAAAGCTTGTTCTTTGAGAACATAAACAATATTGATAAACCATTAGCCAGACTCCTCAGGAAAAAAGGGGAGAAGACTCAAATTAACAGAATTAGAAATGAAAAAGGAGAGGTAACAACTGACACTGCAGAAACACAAAGGATCTTTAGAGACTACTACAAGCAACTATATGCCAATAAAGTGGACAACCTGGAAGAAATGGAAAAATTCTTAGAAAAGCACAACTTTCTGAGATTGAAACAGGAAGAAATAGAAAATATAAACAGACCAATCACAAGAACTGAAATTGAGACTGTGATTTAAAATATTCCAACAAACAAAAGCCCAGGGTCAGATGGCTTAACAGGTGAATTCTATCAAACATTTAGAGAAGAGGTAAGACCTATTCTTCTCAAATTCTTCTAAAATACAGCAGAGGGAGGAACACTCCCAAACTCATTCTATGAGGCCACCATCACCCTGATACCAAAACCAGACAAAGATGTCACAAAAAAAGAAAACTATAGGCCAATATCACTAATGAACAGAGATGCAAAAATCCTCAACAAAATACTAGCAAACAGAATCCAAAAGCACATTAAAAGGATCATACACCATGAACAAGTGGGGTTTATCCCAGGAATGCAAGGATTCTTCAATATACGCAAGTCAATCAATGTGATTCACTGTATTAACAAAGTGAAGGATAAAAACCATATGATCATCTCAGTAGATGCAGAAAAAACTTTTGACAAAATTCAACACCAAGTTATGATAAAAACTCTCCAGAAAGTAGGCATAGAGAGAACTTACCTCAACATAATACAGGCCATATATGACAAACCCACAGCCAACATCGTTCTCAATGGTGAAAAACTGAAACCATTTCATCTAACATCAGGAAAAGACAAGGGTGCCCACTCTCACCACTATTATTCAACCTAGTTTTGGACATTTTAGCCACAGCAATCAGAGAAGAAAAAGAAATAAAAGGAATCCAAATCGGAAAAGAAGAAGTAAAGCTGTCACTGTTTGCAGATGACATGATAGTATACATAGAGAATACTAAATAAGCTACCAGAAAACTACTAGAGCTAATCAATGAATTTGGTAAAGTAGCAGGATACGAAATTAATGCACATCAATCTCTTACATTCCTATATACTAATTCCTATATACTAATGATGAAAAATAAGAAAGAGAAATTAAGGAAACACTCCCATTCACTACTGCAACAAAAAGAATCAAATACCTAGGAATAAACCTACCTAAGGAGGCAAAAGACCTGTATGCAGAAAACTATAAGACACTGATGAAAGAAATTAAAGATGATACAAACAGATGGAGAGATATACCATGTTCTTGGATTGGAAGAATCAACATTGTGAAAACGACTATACTACCCAAAGCAATCTTCAGACTCAATGCAATCCCTATCAAATTACCAATGGCATTTCTCACAGAACTAGAACAAAAAATTTCACAATTTGTATGGAAACACAAAAGACCCTGAATAGCCAAAGCAATCTTGAGAAAGAAAAACAGAGCTCGAGGAATCAGAATCCCTGACTTCAGACTATACTACAAAGCTACAGTAATCAAGACAGTATGGTATTGGCACAAATACAGAACTATAGATCAACGGAACAGGACAGAAAGCCCAGAGATAAACCCACGCACATATGGTCACCTTATCTTTGATAAAGGAGACAAGAATATACAGTGGAGAAAAGACAGCCTCTTCAGTTAGTGGTGCTGGGAAAACTGGAGAGCTACACGTAAAAGAATGAAAGTGGAACACTTCCTAACACCACACCCAAAAATAAACTCAAAATATATTAAAGACCTAAATGTAAGTCCAGACACTATAAAACTTTTAGAGGAAAACATAGTAGAACACTCTATGATAAATCACAGCAAGATCCTTTTTGACCCACCTCCTAGAGAAATGGAAATAAAAACAAAAATAAACAAATGGGACCTAATGAAACTTAAAAGCTTTTGTAAAACAAAGGAAACTACAAATAAGAGGAAAAGAAAATCCTCAGAATGAGAGAAAATATTTGCAAATGAAGCAACAAAGGATTAATCTCCAAAATATACAAGTAGCTCATGCAGCTCAATATCAAAAATCAAGCAACCCGGGCTTCCCTGGTGGCGCAGTGGTTGAGAGTCCACCTGCCGATGCAGGGGACAGGGGTTCATGCCCCGGTCTGGGAAGATCCCACATGCTGCGGAGCGGCTAGGCCCGTGAGACATGACCACTGAGCCTGCGCATCCGGAGCCTGTGCTTCACAATGGGAGAGGCCCGTGTACCGCAAAAAAAAAAAAAAAAAAAAAAAAAAAAATCAAGCAACCCAATCCAAAAATGGGCAGAAGACCTAAATAGACATTTCTCTAAAGAAGATATACAGATTGCCAACAAACACGTGGAAGGATGCTCAACATCACTAATCAGTTGAGAAACGCAAATCAGAACTACAATGAGGTATCACCTCACACTGGTCGGAATGGCCATCATCAAAAATCTACAAACAATTAATGCTGGAGAAGGTGTGGAGAAAAGGGAACCCTCTTGCACTGTTGGTGGGAATGTAAATTGAAACAGCCACTATGGAGATCAGTATGGAGGTTCCTTAAAAATCTAAGAATAGAACTACCATATACCCAGCAATCCCACTACTAGGCATATACCCTGAGAAAACCATAGTTCAAAGAGATACATGTATCACAATATTCATTGCAGCACTATTTACAATTGGCAGGACATGGAAGCAACCTAAATGTCCAATGACAGATGAATGGGTAAAGAAAATGTGGCACATATATACAATGGAATATTACTCAGCCATAAAAAGGAAAAATAATTGAGTTATTTGTAGTGAGGTGGATGGACCTAGAGTCTGTCATACAGAGTGAAGTAAGTCAGAAAGAGAAAATCAAATACCATATGCTAACACAAATATATGGAATCGAAAAATATGGTAATGCTGAACCTAGTGGCATAGGAGGAATAAAGATGCAGACGTAGAGAATTGACGTGAGGACATGGTGGGGAAGGGGCAGCTGGGACAAAGTGAGAGAGTAGCACTGACATATATACACTACCAAATATAAAGTGGATATCTAGTGGGAAGCTGCTGCATTGCACAGGGAGATCAACTTGATGCTTTGTGATGACCTAGAGGGGTGGGATAGGGAGGAAGGGAGGATGGGAGGGAAGTTCAAGAGTGAGGGGATATGGGGATATATGTATACTTATAGCTGATTCACTTTGTTGTGAAACAGAAACTAACACAACATTGTAAAGCAATTATACTCCAATAAAGGTATTAAAATTAAAAAATATATATATATGGGAAGCAATAAAAGCAGTCCTAAGAGGGAAATTTATAGCAATCAAAGCCTACCTCAAGAAATAAGGACAATCTCAAATAAACAACCTAAATTTACACTTAAAGAAACTAGAAGAAGAAAAAACAAAACCCAAAGCCAGTACAAGGAAAGAAATCTTAATGACCAGGGCAGAAATAAATAAAATAGAGATAAAAAGCACTAGAAATGATTAATGAAACTAAGAGCTGGATCTTTTAAAAGATAAAGAAAATTGATAAACCCTTAGTCAGATTCATCAAGAAAAAGAAAGAGAGGGCCCAAATCAATAAATCAGAAATGAAAAAGGGGTAGTTACAAGCAACACACAGAAATACAAAGGATTGTAAGAGATTACAATGAGCAATTATACACCAATAAAATGGACAAACTAGAAGAAACAGCCAAATTACTAGAAATGTTCAATCTCCTAAGCCTGATCCAGGAAGAAAAAGAAAATATGAATAGACCAATTACCAGTAATGAAATCGAGTCATTAATAAAAGAATTCCCAGAAAACTAAAGTCCATGGCCAGATGGCTTCACATGTAAATTCTACCAAATATTTTGGGGAAAGTTAACACCTATCCTTCTCAAACTATACGAAAAAATTGCAGAGGAAGGAATTCTTCTGAATTTATTCTACAAGGCCAACATCACCCTGACAACAAAACCAGACAAAGATATCACAAAAAAAGAAAATTACAGGCCAATATCACTGATGAACATAGATACAAAAATCCTCAACAAAATATTATCAAACCGAATTCAACAATAATTTAATAGGACCATATACCATGATCATATGGGATTTATCCCTGGGATGCAAGGGTGGTTCAATACCCATAAATTGATCAATGTGATATACCATATTAACAAACTGAAGAATGAAAATCATATCATCTCAATAGATGCAGAAAAAGCTTTTGACAACATTCAACATTCATTTATGATTAAAAACGCTCAACAAAGTGGGTATAGAGGGAACATAACTCAGTATAATGAAGGCCATATATGACAAGCCCACTGCTAATATCATACTCAACAGTGAAAAGCTGAAAACATTTCCTCTAATGTCAGGAACAAGGCAAGGATGCTCCCTCTCGCCACTTTTATTCAACATAGTATTGGAAGTCCTTGCCACAGCAATCAGATAAGAAAAACGAATAAAAGGAATCCAAATTGGAAAGAAAGAAGTAAAACTGTCTCTGTTTGCAGATGACGTGGTATGATACATAGCATCCTCAAGATGCAACCAAAAAACTACTAGAGCTCATCAATGAATTCAGTGAATTTGCAGGATATAAAATTAATATACAGATATATGTTGTATTTCTACACACTAACAATGAACTATCAGAGAAATTAAGAAAACTATCCCATTTCTAATTCCATCAAAAGCAATAAAATACCTAGGAAGAAATCTAACTAAGTGGGTAAAGGAACTGTACTTGGAAAACTATAAGACACTGATGAAAGAAATTGAAGATGACACAAACAGATGGAAATATATACTGTGTCCATGGTTTGGAAGAATTAATATTGTTTAAATGGCCATACTTTCCAAGGCAGTCTACAGATTCAATGCAATCCCTATCAAAATACCAATGACAGTTTTCACAGAACTAGAACAAATAATTCTAAAATGTGTATGGAAATACAAAAGACCCGAAATAGCCAAAATAATCTTGAGAAAGAACAAACCTGGAGATATCATGCTCCCTGATTTCAAGCTATACTACAAAGCTACAATAATCAAAACAGTATGGTACTGGCACAAAAACAGACACATAAATCAGTGGAACAGAATACAGAGCCCAGAAATGAACCCATAATTACATGGGCAATTAATCTATGACAAAGGAGTCAAGAATAAACAATGGGGAAAAGACAGCTTCTTCAATAAATGGTGTTGGAGAAACTGGACAGCTACAAGCAAAAGAATCAAACTGGACTACTCTCTCACACCACGCACAATAAATTCAAAATGGATTAAAGGCTTAAACATAAGACCTGAAACCATAAAACTTGTAGAAGTAAACATAGGGCAGTACTCTCATTTGTCTTAGTAATTTTTTTTGGATAGTCTCTTCAGGCAAGGGCAACAAAAGCAAAAATTAACAAATGGACTACATCAAACTAAAAGCTTTTGCACAGTGACAGAAACTAGCAACAAAATGAAAAAACAACCTACTGAATGGGAAAAGATATTTGCAAACAATATATCTAATAAGGGGTTAATATCCAAAACATATAAAGAGCTCATACAATTCAACATCAAAAAAAAATTTTTTTAATGGCCAGAAGATCCGAATAGACATTTTTCCAAAGAAGACGTACAGATGGCCAACAGGCATATGAAAAGATGCTCAACATCACTAATCATCAGGGAAATGCAAATCAAAGCCATGGTGAGAAAACCACCTCACACCTGTCAGAATGGCTTTGATCAAAACAACAACAAAACACAAGTGTTGCCGAGGATGTAAATTGGTGCAGCCACTATGGAAAACAGTAAGGAGATTCCTCAAAAAACTAAAAAGAGAACTACCAAATGATCCAATAATTTCACTCCTGGGGATTTATCTGAAGAAAATAAAAACACTAATTAGACAAGATACATGCACTCCAATATTCTTTGAAGCATTATTTACAATAGGCAAGATATGGAAGCAATCCATGTTCCCATCAATAGGTGACTGCATAAAGAAGATAAGGTATATATATATATATATATATACACACATACGCAATGGAATATTACTCAGCCATAGAAAAGAATGAAATCTTGCCATTTGTGACAATATGGATGGACCTAGAGGATATTATGCTAAGTGAAATAAGTTGAACAGAAAAAGACAAACACTGTATGTGTGGAATTTAAAAAAACCCAAATGAAAAAACAGCTAAACAAAAACAGATTTATAGATACAGAGAATAAACAGGTGGTTGCCAGAGGGGAGCAGGTTAGGGAGACAAGAGGAGAGAAATAGGCCAGGGAGATTAAGAGGTACAAAATTCTAGGTGCCAAATAATGAGTCACAGTTATGAAATGTACAGCGTGGGGAATACAGTCAATAACTATGCAATGTTTTTGTATGGTGACATTTTGTAACTAGACCTAATCATGATGCTCATTTTAAAATGTATAGAAATACCAAACACTAAGTTTTATTACAGGAACTAACATAGCATTGTAGGTCAATTATATTTCAAAAACAAACAAACCAACTAACTCATAGAAAAAAAAGATCAGATTTGTTGTTACCATGGGGTGGAGGGGTAATTTGAGGAAGGCTGTCAAAAGATTAAAAATTACAGTTATAAAATAAATCAGCACTTGGGATATAATGTTCCACATGATAATTATAATTGACACTGCTGTATGCTATATATGAAAGTTGTTAAGAGCGTGAAACCTAAGCGTTCTCATCACAAGGGAAAAAAATGTTTTTTTCTCTTCTTTTATATCTATATGAGATGCTAGATGTTCACTAAACTTATTGTGGTAATTGTTCTAGGATGTATGTAAGTCAAATCCTTATGCTATACCCTTCAAACATACAGTGCTGTATGTCAATTATATCTCAATAAAACTGGAAGGAAAACAAAATAAAATTGCTTTGTAGTTAAAAAAAAGTAATATAAAAATATTTTTAAAAAATTTATCCGTATTAGTTGTTTTAAAAAACAACTAATAAGGATAAAAAGAAACTTCCCCAATAACATCTGATTAGTAATAAGGCTGGGAATGAGAAGACAACCAGCCTGAACCAGAACGTTGTCCGTCCCCAGATTTTCTAATCATATCTTATGGGGAAAGTTCCCTGTCCTCTCTGGTCATGGAACCTTAAGGGTGTGACCCCCCCAAAGTCACTGCGACCATGTCCTTTCTCCAGGGAGAAAGCCTGAAAGAAGAAGGCCAACATCCAGAAAAAAAGCGAAAAAAAAGAGAGATGCTACAGGAGACTCTTCATTTTTAGTTCCCATTGACTCTGGAGCCATCCTGTTTGTTTTAGTTATTTTCATTTCGGGAGACACTTCAGTGTCTTTCCAATAAATCAACCTTTGCACCTTAACTAGTTCAAGCTGTTTTGTTACAACTAAAAAATCCAGACTAATACAATATGTGTTATAGATGCAAGTTTTTTTGAGGTCTTGATAAAAAGCTTAAAAGAAATACTACAAATCTTTGCTACACAAGGATGAAGACCTACTCTCCTGAAAGAGGGGTAAATGTGAGAGCAATACTAAGTGCATCTATAGAGAAGAAAATTACTTACAAAGAAAGGAACCAGAAAATTGAAAATTGCCTCAGGACAATTCTAAACCACTGGCTCACTTATCAGTGTTCAGCTAGCTCTTGATTCTTCATGCTAATGATGTGGTGGCAGTGCAGAGAAAAATCTCATTTTACCTTTTGGTTTCCTTATACTTTATGAGAATTCCTAATAAGCAGCAGAATTGACTTCATTACCCCCCCCCACTTTCCACTGGATCTCTGAAAGTATTGATTAATTACTAGAATGTGAAAGGACAGGAAACAGAAGAGAAAAAGGAAAAGAATGGGTAATCCTCAATTTGGAAAATTTATCCCAGGTCACTGAGAGGTGACTTGACAATGGATAGAGGGAATTATGATCTCATGCGGTAGTAGAACGGAGAGAAAAAAAGGAAAAGCCAAAGTTGAAACCAACATCTTGGCCATAATCAGGTGTAGGGAAAGAAAAAAAATTTCCTCGACCTTCTTAAAGTCTCTGGCTGGATCTGAAAATTAAACTGACAAAGACAGATTAACAGGAGAAAAGCATAAAAAATTGTTTTATGTGACACAGGAGACTTCATAGGAAATGAAGACCCACAAAAGCAGTTAGGCATGAGCGTCTATGCTAGGTTTGATGAAGAATGGACAGTGATAGAAGAAATTTTCACATACTGAGGTATGGGGAAGTCATTCTGGCTTATACCTGAGCAAACTTGAATTTTATGCTAGCTAACATAGCCTGTTTGTGGCCTATCAAACATACATTGTACATCTGCTTTAATTATTAGAGGAAAGAACACATGACCAAAAGTAAAGATGGTCCATATTAAAAATAAAGATTAAATGTCTCTCTTCCTGAGACGCCAATACTGGTACTCCTTTGATTCCCTTCCCAGGTGTCAAGGCCATGTTGACTTGCTGTGTATATGCTGGACTGTTTCTTTTTTTTTTTGAAAGCTTGAAGAAATATAATCCTGACGGGTTTAACGTTCTTTGACCAGATAAAAAACTGTGCTGAAAACCCTGCTTCTCCGGAGAAGTTTCTCAGAGTAATCTGGGAAGCAGGCTTCCAGGCTAGTCCTCAGTTTGCTCAAATAAAACTCTATTCTTATTAGTGACTGTTTATTGATTATTTTCATCAGCAACAGTCGTGGAGGAATATGATAAGTTAAAGAATATAAGGTAAATATAAAAAACTGGAGACATTTAGCGAGGCCTGTTTGTTCAGATTCTTCTCAGAGTCCTGTTTTTGGAGATAAGGATGCTCCTCCTTTCCTCCGGGGATAGGAAGAGCACCTCTCACCTGAGGTTTTTATGACCCATTTCAGGGGAGAAGTAGTGAGGAAGGTCACATTGACTTTCCTGCTTCTGCTGTTTTCTTAAACTCCTTCATTTTAAAATCTTCAATATGCCAAGGTTCCATGTTTTGGGGTAGCATGTCCAGAGCCCCATCTCAGGTAGTGGAACATGTACATAATTAAAATAACAACAATGAAGAACATTCTAGAACATGCTAAAATTATCTTGGTGGTCTCTATAAGTGAAAATGGTAACACATTTTTAAATGTAACCCAGTTATAGAGACCACGAACAAGATCATTTGTTGCCAGCAATAGTCTTTTTGAAGCTGACTTCAGAATAAAGCTTCTTCTTCCATCACAGTTTACAAATATGTCATGATTGGGGAGGTTGTTGCCCTGTGCTGGTCTTCTATTTGAAGTATAGATCTGTGTGCTCAGAGACAGAATTGTAAAGGTGGGTGCAGTAGTCAGTACACGTGCTCAGGGCCTGATTAATCATTAGGTCAAGCGACCCACATCAAATTACTTGCATCTATCCACCGACCTTTTCTTTTGTGATAATATTCAGTTGTGTAAATGACAATAAATCCCCCACCACGCTTTTCAATGTGTCAGAAATATATTTCAGTGTTTATTTTAGGTTTTGGCTGTTTCAAGGGAAGGAAGCAATTGATATTTATAGCAAGTTATTAGATTCTGAAGTTAATAGTTTGTGTGTATTAAATTCTGAATTAAAATGACTCACTGAAACAGGACTTTAAGGTTTTTTTTTTTAGATATTCGCCATGTATTTCTTCTTTTAGGTCTTTTTAAAAAAAGACCTATCTATTTTTTTATATTTTTATAAATATTTTTGTATTTATTTATTTTTATATTTATTTTTGGCTGTGTTGGGTCTTCGTTTCTGTGCGAGGGCTTTCTCTAGTTGCGGCAAGCGGGGGCTACTCTTCATCGCGGTGCGCGGGCCTCCCACTATCGCGGCCTCTTTTTTTTTTTTATCGCGGTACACGGGCCTCTCACTGTCGCGGCCTCTCCCGTTGCGGAGCACAGGCTCCAGACGCGCAGGCTCAGTAGTTGTGGCTCACGGGCCTAGTTGCTCCGCGGCATTTGGGATCTTCCCAGACCAGGGCTGGAGCCTGTGTCCCCTGTATTGGCAGGCGGATTCTTAATCACTCTGCCACCAGGGAAGCCCCTTTAAGATTTTTTTAAAACTGTTAGTGAGATTAGAAAGAACCAAACAGTAAACGATGTTACACTTTTCTGTCTTCTAAAATTTGAACACTTGTATTTACCTTTGAGGCAGGTCACACATTTACTTTGGGGGGAAAAAGAATCACACACCACAATAGGCTTTTTAGTGAGGAAATTGTGAAACTAGATCCCTCACAGTATCCTGAAGATAGGGAAATGACTTGAATGTAGATGTTTCTGGTCTAAGTCATTTGTTCTGTTTCGAAATGTAAACTGAGTACGTGGCTTCTGCCAATTTAGTTCTCTCTGGGAGACATTTTCATTTTTAAAATCTTCCCAGTGCTATAGATTATTGCTTAGTCTCAGAGAACTGTCGGTGTTCTCCTTCAGGCAACTGTTTACAGGAAATCTGTAACTGAGGTCATGGGGAGTATTGGAAACAGCAGCGGGCAGACAGCTCACTCCAGAGGACACCCTGACAGAAGAACTTGATGCTTCGTTTGTGGCTTATCTAAGACTGAATAACTTGGCTAGAGGACAGTGCTCTATTTTGTTCTCTTGAGTCATAGGACCACACCCTTGTGGCTGCGTTTCCTTAATACTTCCTTAATTAATGTTCTCACTGTCCTTCACACAGAGAAAGGTGAGCATGGGGACAGGAAATGAGGCAAGACTTAGTGTGAAATGGTATCTGAGAAAAGCATTTCTCACCGGGGCCTATTGACAGTTTTGTCCAGATTTCTGAAGTGTGGAAGGAAGTCTTATGGTTTACAAGTTCAGAACAAAACCTTGGAGTCAAAAGAATCCTGACCTGCTACTTGAGAACACGTTGCTGAACTGGGCTGCTCTGATGTCCGTGCATCAGAGCTGGTCCAAGAAGTGTGTGTTCTCAGTCAGTTTTGAGAAAGTACAGAAACATAGAATCTGTAAACTTAACAGCAGATTGATAGATTTTCTGTCTGTTCAGTACAATAATAAATAAATTGGGGCTTGTATTTTTATAGCCTTTTTCATTTCATATTTTTATTTACTTTTATATTTTAAAAAGTTTTGGTTAATGATGGGCTGCAAATAAAAATAAAATGGTTCTTTACCACAGGTAGCTTGAGAGCACTTGCATTAAACAATTTATTGTATTTTCTTATTGGAGAAATATCACAAATTTATTGCAAATAATAAGTGAGATAATGTTAGTAGCCATTGGACACTTAGTAGCCATTCAGCAGACGAGCTAATTTTATTTTTTTTTAGTTTTTAAAAAATTTTTATTGGAGTATAGTTGAGCTAATTTTAACATATGTTGCTATTTAAGCCAGGACTTAACGAATGAGGAGGAATTCACTAGGTGAAGGAGTTCAAGGTGAAGGTTAGTGACTGGGGCCAGGATATAGAAAAATATGAATTTATGAAAGGGTATGTCAATCCGGCTGAAAATTTGAAAGTGTAGGTCAAATCCCTAAAAACTAAAGTACAGTTGACCCTTGAATAACAGGGGTTTGAACTGTGCAGGCCCACTCATACACAGATATTTTTCAATAACAAATACCTCAGTGCTACACAATTCATGGTTGGTTTAATCTTCGGATACAGAGGAACTTCCGATACAAAGGGCCGACTGTAAATTATACTTGAATTTTCGACTGCATGGAGGGTCAGCACCCCATATTGCTTTGTGTCTATTATGTGTCCTGGGGGTTTATGAATAGTCTTGATTAATAGCTAGGCCTATTCTCCTTAAAAATTGTTTTTAAGGTCTTCAAAATTCCAATATTTATGACTCTATTATTTGTCTTAATTTTAGTTCTGGAAATACGGCCACTCGATATATGGGTGGTGATTGACATTCTCACATTGGTGAGATTCAAAATTATGAAATATGGGCATTGGAGTTTATTTTTGTATGTTGCTACATGTATCTAAATGCAAAACCAAATTTGTTTTAAGGTTATAAAGGAAATATATAGGCATTTCAGAAGATTAAATTTTTATAAATACTCTATGAGACTTTTCACATAATCAATGCTCTTAATTACAAATACTCCTAAATTTTGGACCCTTGTATAAACTCTGCATGGAAGAACTTTGTTATTCATTGCATTAAGTGAGAATGTACCTTTGAAAGTATAATAATAAATCTATGTCTTTATAGATATCCCTTAATTACTTTTGAAGCATTTGGAATTATTGAGGTGTAAATGCAGATGCTCCCATGTTTTAGGAAGTGGCTAAATAACATTTTACTTTTCATTATTTATGTGTCACAACACACCTATGATGGAGGAAATACGCTATAATTCTCTGCATTCATAATACCGTTGAATTAGTACAAGCAGTAATGATTTAATGGCAGAAACTGCATTAAAACGTTTAATTCTTTATTCTCTCTTATTTTCCCTTTTCCTGCTGAGACAGCTTGCCTACAATTTCTGAAGACAGGTTTTCTTTGTTATTTGCATTTCCCCCCTTTTACTTTAGACTTTCATTCCTTTGAAACACATTCTCATCTCATTTTTAACTAAAAAACAAATGAGTCTCTCGTTCTTGTTAATGAGTTACGGTTTCTGGCTTTAATGTTAGAAAGTGATCTTTCTTAAGAAAAATTCTAACAGCAGTACAAAGGACCTATTAGCAGTTGTTGGGGGTATGGTCCCCTTCCATGACTGTCACGGTTGTGTTGTTTGATGTGGAATTGGCATTGTTTTCCTGACAAAATGCATATTGCAGATAGGGAACAGCCAAATCTTGTTGAAATGGGCAATTGTAAGATGGATGGAGTCCTGAAAAGCCCTCAGCCAGTGCAGTGAACTGGTTATATTATTTTACTGGGGAGAAAAAAAAAGATTGTGATTTGGGCCCTGAATGACTTGAATGATAAATCAGAAGCTTCCTCTCATCTGTACACTACATTTGTTAGGGAGATTTTGCTGGACAGAAAATTGCAAATTGTCTGCTGAATTAAAGGATATGAAAATTAAAGTGGCCAATTAAATGCAAATCATCACTGTTCTCAGGACAGGTACTGACTGACCTCATAGGTAAGTCGTGCTTTGATGATTACAGCAGCATTTCTCTTCTAATTCCAAATGGAATTCAAACAGACATCATAAACAATGATTTGTGCGGTGAACCGGGCAGCTCCCTGCTGGCCCTTACATTTGCTGCTCCCCTGTTTGAAAACAAGCTTCTTTGCAATTTTGGCTGGCCAGCTCCTTCTCAACATTCTAGTTTCAGCCCAAATATCTCCTTCTTGAAAAGGACTTTCCTCTCCACCTTATCTAAAATAGTATGTCCTGCCCATCACGCTATGCTTTTATTTGTCATAACTCCTACCACCATGTGATATTATCTCATTTATAAATTTGATTACTTGCTATTGTTTGTCGCTATAGAAAATATATTTATGGGAGGAAGGACCATATTTGCATTTTCACTGTCTCCAATCCCTGGTCCCGTAGGTGCTCAATAAATATGTGTAACTCAGTGAAACAAAATTTTAAAATGGGGTGTGTGTGATATCTCTTTAAAACACAAACTACCCCCTGTTATTTTTAACCAAGCACAAGAAAAGTCATTGATTATATTATAAGACTTTTTCTTAGAACCGTAAGAGTTCTAAAACCATGTCCTCTTTCCAGCAGATTTTTGATATGCAAAGAAATATATATATATTTCTCTGTAGGAATTTGGTTTAAAAGGATTATTATCAGAAAAACAGAAAACTTTCCATAAATAGGCACACAGGAAAAAAACCCATTAACCATAATGCATAACCATATAGTTGTTTTTCATCTGTTTTTTTCCTTCTAGTTGTGAATTTAAGCAAGAATAATATCATTAATACCATGCTATGGGGGGATTTGGGGATACCATTATTATATTACACAATTCTCTATATAACATTCCTTTTCTCCGTAGCTAATGGTTGCCCTGAGTCAAATCCCGTTATTCAATCTATTTAGCCTGTACTTAATCTTTATTGATCTTTTTTTCATAAAAAAGAGAAAAATCAATTTTCTATTATGTTTGTTACACAGATAGTGTAAGATTGCAGTGGGCATGGCAAATAAAGCAATTGATATTTACTTGCTGAGATGTTCAGTTTAATATATTAAAGTGAAAACTATGAATAAGGTAATAAATCACCACTTGATCTCTATTAGTACTTCTGTTTATGATCCTGAACATCCCAAAACATGTTTGTGGATTTGAATGTTAAACATTTTAAAGTAAATTTTTTAGAGGAAACATATTTAACCATATTTACAATTTAGTTTTCTAATTTTAATATGTCTCCAGTGTACATGAGTTGGAAAACAAAATGAGTATAGGCACTGAAAGATGTTAAATTAGCCCAAGGAATCTGGCATATAAGCCGAGGTTAACTATCCCTGCCCACCGTTTAGATACAGCACTCCCAAGGCAGCTACATTTAACGTGCTGTCATTCTCATGCTTTGGCTTATTTAGAAGCTGAAGCTTATATAATTTTCATGTTCGAGGATTTATACTGTTTCTTTCTCCTAAATTCTGGAAAGTGACACAATGCAGAAAAGGATCTGTTACATAGTCTTGCCATTCTATAACCAGACTTGCCTTTTTCTAATGGAGAAAAACTGCCCATCTACAAGGGGAAATTAGGCAGAAGACATTTGCACGCTTTTATTTTATGCACCTGTTAAACATCCGTTATGGGCGGATTACTGTATAGTCACTTGAACACAAAGAATTATGAAAAACAGATCACTACATTTAGAGCTTTTAAAGTCAAAGGGGATGATGACCTATCTGTGAACCCACTGATAACATATGCGACGTTTAGGAAAAGGGCTCTAAAGCCTTTCTCACAGGAGAGGAAACAATGTGGGGTTTCTATAAGTGATCCATACAGGCATGTAAGTGTCTGCCAGGATTAAATAAGTAGGCCGCAGCAAGAGCCTGCACATGGGAGTCATTTTAAAGCAACAATGAACTTCGCTTATAATGATAGGCTGCCTGTTATTAAAACATGGGCAGCATTAAACACAATTACTTCTACAATGCGGCCACAACGAACACAGGCTACAGTGATTATTGTCACTGCCCTCAACCTGTTAACTAAGATATACTGTGTTCTCACAATAACTTTATCCACACGACTGGGGGGAAATGAAGGCAAAGAGAGACAGTAAAATTTGTACAGTGTCCTGAAATTTAAGACTGTAAAAAATCACTAAACAGAAACTTCAATTAAATACAATCAGGGGACTAAAGGGGGAGCTCTTACAGCCTGTGATTATAGCAGAGCCCAACAGGAAGAAGAAAGACTTCTTCCCTGGCAAGGACTCAGCCAATGAAAAGCCATGGACTTTTTGCTACAGTCCTCCCAGCTTCCTTTTCCCCTTTATAAGAGCTTTCTCCTTTTCTTGCCATAAGGGGGTGGTGGGGGGGGGGTACTTACATGGTTGCAGACACCAAATTGCAATTTTTTGTTGATCCTGAATGAACCCATCTTTGCTGGAGAAATAGCTGACAATCTATTTCAGGTCAACAAGATCAAGCTTTGTTGGGGCAAGGTAGAAAACATAAACCTCTGGTGTGTTGCTCAGTACTGGCCCTACTATAAAGCATGCCTATGAGACAGACCTGGTCATTTCCAACCCTGGTGCCTGCTGCCTGAGGCAGATCGTCACCAGAAAGCAAGCTGGTGGGGGGAAAGTAGGAAGGCTCTCTTGTCTTCAGTCAACCCCCGAACCATACTTATGGCTAGTACTCCCTACCCTGGCTGTATATTGGAAATACCTAGAGAACGGGCTAAAAATACTGATGCCTGAGCTCCATCGCAAAGATTCTGAATTAATTTAATTGCTCTGAAGTAGGACCCGGATCATTGCTTGGTACTGTCTTTCCCAGGTGATTCGAAGATGCAGGTAAGGTGGTTAATCACTATTCTAGGCAAAGAAGACTGACATTCCCAAGTAAAGGGGTTGAGCCAAGCCTTGCTCTTAAAAAATCCTTTCAAGACATCATTTAGTGACTTTTCCCCTTGAATGCTACCCTTGATATTTATTTGAATCTGATTTCCTGTAAGTAAAGGCATTCAGGGTATTGGGAGAAGAGGCAATGGAGTGTAATTGTGTCATCCACACTGGACTTCACAACCTAGTGGCAAATCCACTTCTGTCCAAAGTGCCCAACTTGGAACAAATCAGGAAATTAGCTATTTAAGGTTGGAAAGTGACAAAGGACATGAAACTAAATGTATTGCAGGGATTGCAAATTTTCATATTTATGAAATGAATAACAGGCAGAAAATCTTGGTGTGTGCATTTACTGTGGGCTGTCAGAGAAAAAAAATGTCTTCATTATCAAACAGGCCTTGGTGTTAAGTGTCTTGGAGCCTATGGGACTGTTCTAGATATTAGAAATCTTCAGTAAAAATCACAAATGAGAAACACATTGTAACATGCACAGAGTCTGGACATTCCAAGCACATATGTCTATAATCTTAACCAAATCCTTGGAAAAGAAAAGCTGCAACTAGATTTTCAAGATGCCTAGATGTGAGGGTCTGGAAAGTATTAGTAGACAGGGAAATGAAGAAGAGCAGTTGTGTGTACTAACAGCTAGAGCTCACTCCTGCCTAGCTGACTATAGGTCAGCTCCACAGCTGCACATTGTGTTGTCACGTTTGATTCTTTACTTGCAAAGGTGGACCAGCCAGGTACACACATTCTAAATTTTGAGGATCATCAGAAAGTCCCAGGGGCTTCCCTTGCGCAGTGGTTGGGACTCCGCCTGTCGATGCAGGGGACACAGGTTCGTGCCCCGGTCCGAGAGGATCCCACATGCCGCGGAGCGGCTGGGCCCGTGAGCCATGGCCGCTGGGCCTGCGCGTCAGGAGCCTGTGCTCCGCAGCAGGGGAGGCCACAACAGTGAGAGGCCCGCATACCGCAAAGAAAAAAAACGAACAAAAAGGAAGTCCCGACCCCAAGTCTCCATATTTGCCTTGCTCGAGTGCTGAAAATCCCCAGTAATGTACAGTGGAAGGATTGGAAGACAGGTTTGGTTTCAGGATCTGCTGCTCAGCAGCTGAGGAAACTTGGGCAAGTTTTTTAAACTCTGAGTATCATTTTCCTCACATGTAAGACAACGTTAACTTAAAAAATTACCACACCTAACTCCCAAGTTTAATATAAGAATGAATGTAATTTGTTTGGAAGAAATTTAGTGTGCAACTTGCAAAGTACAGTGAGATGGGGGAATATCAACATTATTAAAGCATCAACTTTATAAACCTTGAAGAACTATCACGAAAATAGTAACAAAAGTCACCAGTTATCTAATGCTGCATAACAAATTATCCCCAAACTTTATTATACTTACAAAGTTTCAGGATTAGGAATGTGGGAAGGGCTCAGCCAGGCATTGCTCGCTTAAGATTTCTCATGGCTGCAATCGAATTTCTGGTGGAGCTTATTCAGTCATCCGAAGGCATGACTGGGTCTGGAGAATTTACTCAAGGTGATTCATTCCAGGGCTGGCAAGTTGGCCTCAGCCCCTCTCCATATGGGCCATTGGGCTGCATGAGTGTCCCGACAGTGTGACAGTTGGCATCCACATAGCAAGCAACCCAAGAGACCACGGTGAAGCTGCCTCACTATTTGTGACCTAACCTTCGAAGTGACACATGATCACTTCCACTTTGAACTCTGATTCAAAGCAGATGGTACTACCCAAGAGTGTGAATTCCAGTACATGAGAATAATTGAGAGCGATCTAGGAGACTTACTACCAACACTTAGCTATTTATATTTTTCTATGCGGTAGACTATCAAGTGTTCTCAGATGGCGTTCGACAGAGAAAGGAGAAAGAAAACTCAAATCTGCCCAAAGTAAGACTTGTATGTACTACCACAGCAAGTAACCCAAGACAAGAGCAAACCAAATTATAGAAAACCTTGAAAAAGAAGATGGAGGAACAGTGGAAATAACCCACACTAGACTGCATGATTTTCTGAGACTAGTCTAGCTCACAAATAGCTTAGAGGTGGTCCGTGTTCAAAGATCTTATAATCAAATAGGCTTCTAACGGAAGACACAATATTCATAAACTAAACAATTATCTATCATTTGAAGAGAGCATATGCAGTTAATATTTGATTCAGCAGGCTGTGCTAATGATTTGACTGTCTCCAAATCCGTTATCCACCCTTTCTTTGCTTTGCTCTGTATTGCAGGTAACTGAACCCTGCCAACTTTATTTCTCAGACTCCCTTGCCAGCTGCTCCAGGCTGCTTTCTACCAGTGAGAGGCATTGGCTAGAGACCGGCATATGGGACGAAGAAGCCAGGGTATTTTTGCCCTCTCCTCTCTACTTCAGGTAGCTTCTCTAGCAATAACAGCCCTTTCTCCATATTTCCAGCTCCCACCAGACAGCTGCTCCCTCTGTGGTACAAGCTCACGTTGGACAGACTCTGTCAAGGTCTGGTTCTCATCAGGAGACATCGACTCTTAGGCTTGGTTAACCCTACCTCCTTCCCTTAGCTTCTTGCTATTGCTGTTTTCAGGTTTGCCTCACTATCTGTAGTCTGTAGACCTTTCAGCTCTTCCAACACCCACTCTCAAGCTATCTGATGTGGGCTCTGCTTTCCTGACTCATCCTGACTGATAATGGTAAAGAATAGGTCATAGATGGCCCCAAATCTTGTTCTAACCATGGCACAAAATGTCAATCTAAAATTATGTAGAATAATTAGGTAGTCTAGGATCTAGACTGATGTGTAAAGGTTATGATATATCTACCAAAAACAATGGGACTATGCCAACTGAGTCTTAGTGATCATGTGTATGTGGAGTTCGTTGGATGTTTGGGAGGATACGAAGGAGAGAGGGATGATAGGTCATATATAATAAATACATCATGCCTAGGGTATGTTCAGACAAGTTGCTCTAAGGGCTCAGAGGAAGAAGAATACATTTTACCTTCAGGAATCTGGATGGTGGGCACAGAGCAGGGAGTTTTGAATAGGGCTTTGATGTACCAGTAGATTTTGAAAATTAAAGACGGGGATGATAATATTCTAGAAGTAAGGAGGAACAGGTGCAAAAATTTAAGAGTAAAAAAAAAAGATAAATTTATTCTTTATAAGGGGTCCAAAGAATTGAAGGACTTAAGTAATATTTTAGGATTCCCAGTTGCTATTTTTCATATGCCTATGACTTATAACTAGTGTAGAAGTGACACTTCTAGTGTATGTGCAACTACAGGAGTAATAAGGGACTTTGTTTTCCTTCCTGCCCAATCCAAGGTGCCTAATAATGTGCTCGGGATAGTAAGTGCTCAGCAAATATTTGTTGAATGAATTAAAAAGGCACAGTCTTCCGTATCATAGTTCACGGGAACTGTAAAACTATTTCCTCATTCATATAAAGATCAGGCACATCCTAAGTGAAGGGCATTATTTAAATGTCTTCCCCAAACACGTCAGAAGAACCAAGCACAGCATTGCAAACCACTCGAACTACATTATCAAGATAACTGCCAACACCTCTCAAAATGTGAGCTTCGAAGTACGTGAGTCTGTGAAATCTCGAAGATTATTTAGTGCAACTCTTTTTTAGCACAGTCTGGGCTTGGGTTCAACAGGATTCAACACTTATTTATCCCTTAAAAAATGTTCATACTAAAATGTGGCCCTAAGCAGGGGTTAATGGATCGTTAAACTGGAATGTCTTTCCAAACTTACACAGCTGCTCCAAGTGAAAACACCAGACTCCCAGATGCCAGGCTTGTGTGACAGAGCTCTGGCACCAGTAAGGTTTGCTATTCATTATTCCACTGTCTTCCAACACACCCGGAAAACAAAGCCCTGTAGATGGTTGGTCATTTTCCTGGCTCTTGAAAGAGCAAGGGCCCTAAGGGCAGCACCTGTAGGTAGGGACTTTTCATTGAATTCTCAGATACACTTTAGAGCTCTGGAACACCACTTCTTGGAACTATTGCTATTATTCCCCACTGGGCACAGCTTTACTCTGACTTTTGTAAAGGTGGGAAGCTGTTGCATACATGCTGCAGCCTGGTAAATGTGGCTACAGTGAGACATTAACAAATCCTGCCTTTGGAAACACTGTTTCTGACCATGGACACTTGCTCTGAGCCCATCCATTTCAACTAGTGAGATTTTGTTTCTCACTTGGTCTATTTTTAACAAGCAGCTAAAAACCTCATACAAATGAATATGAAGAAAGTTTGCATTCTTTGTAGTGGGAATGTCCATTCATCAAATATTATTTCAAACAAATGTGTGTGTGTGTGTGTGTCTTTATAAGAAGTTTTCATATAAGGGAATTTGATCTTTATAGTGCCCTTTACATTCTGGGGAGGGGTGTGTTGGGAGGAGAGAGAAAGGTTACATTGGTGATTGTGTTGGTGAAGGAAGGGAGAAAGAAAAGTTTGTATGCTGGTTGCTTACCAAACTATTGTCAGAATTCTACATTGTAGCCCTTGGAAAACAAAGTTTTTTTTGTTTTTTCTATTAATTAGTGGATAACACTAACACTCTAGGGATAGAGCTGAGGAGATATTTTTACTTCTTACTCTCACCTAAGACAAAAGGATTTCATTTGCCAGTGTCAATGTTTGGTTTAGCAGTGAAGAAAGCACTCAAAAGTCATGCTGAGAATGGCTCCTGGTTGGATTGAGACTATAGCAATTGGCTAAGATTCTGGAAATCCAGAATGTTATAGGAACCATGATCATGGCTGAGAGGACCAACTGGCCATCAGTTACCACATATGATCCTAATGAAAACTTTAAACACCTGAGGTTTGCCTGAGGAAGACTTTTATGTTATATAATCCCTATGGCTATCTCTGTTCAACTTCTTTCCATAATCTGTGGAGATAAGTAGAATCTCAAAAGTTATTGCCTGTTCAAAATATTACACATGCCCAGGCACACTGGGTAGAATATGTCTAGTTATCAACATGAGCCCTCTCAAAGCATGGACAAAATTTGATTTATAAATAGAAGAAAGGTGTACTTTGTCAAACTTAAAAGTTTTTACATCCATAGCAACACTGTATGTATGATTATCTTATATCTTGGTAAAATGGTTCAGTGTATGCAGTTTTCTCAAAGCACCTTTAGTATTAATTTCTATAAGAAAACTAACATGAGATAAAAATATTGGGAACACTCTACAGCAATCTTAAAAAGTTTCTAGTTGTAGTAAAAGCCAGAAATAAATACAATTTAATTCTGATTTAAAATCTACTGCTGATTCTCTTTTTATGTATTCATCCCTTATCTCTCTTATCCCATTGTGGAATCAATACCATATTTGTTTATTATTCTTGTTTTATAATGACTTTTTTTTGGTAAAAATTGTGTTTGTTCATAATTTTTGAGAAATTGAAGCAATACAGACAAGTACAAAAAAAGTTTTTAAAAAATCCCACTACTGGGCTTCCCTGGTGGCGCAGTGGTTGAGAGTCCGCCTGCCGATGCAGGGGACGCGGGTTTGTGCCCCGGTCTGGGAAGATCCCACATGCCGCGGAGCGGCTGGGCCCGTGAGCCATGGCCGCTGAGCCTGCGCATCCGGAGCCTGTGCTCCGCAACGGGAGGGGCCACAGCAGTGAGAGGCCCGCGTACCGGGAAAAAAAAAAAAAATCCCGCTACCTAGAAACAACCATTGTTAATATTGAATTGGGCGTTAATCCCATCATCTCTCATGTGTGACAAAAGATCAATATATCAATTTGTCATTTCTAAATTAATTACAGGTGTTCAAAGCTGGGTTACCTGGAAACAGAGGCTAAGATGGAATTTCGGGAGCAACATATTCCTAAGGGATCAGCACTCATGAAGGGAAAGGGGAGGAAGCAGCAAGGGGCAAAGAGAAAAGGCAAAAGCTGTGATGGAGGCATAGGAAAAGCCTTGGCCAACCCAGCAGGGAGCCCTGGGGCACGTGGTGCCTGGGGAGGGTCCTGCCTGGAGCCCTCAGAAGCCCACTTGGTCAGGGAAGTCACTCTGTCCCCAGAAGGAGCATGACACAGGCACGGTGTCTCCAGGCAGCCGTGGCTGTCCTTGAAGGAGCTGGCGGCCTCAGGCTGTTGGCTGACCTCATTCCCCTCAGTTGGGCAGTGAGTCTTTTCTTGGAGGGGGATCTGAGCAGAACATCTCCATGCCCACCACAGCAGAAGTCTATTCCAGTCTTTCATTTACAGAAACATGGCCAAGGATCCAACTCCTCTAGTGGTGTCATCAAGTCCAAGAATTAAAACATCTCCCAGAAGTAGCTTATGTAACATCCAACAAAGCACATTTACATTTGCTATCACATCTTCCTTCTAGTTAAACAATCACTTTAATAATGCATTTGCCAAGTAGTTTTAGAACTGAATCTGTCTTTATGGCATAGGGAAAATTTTTTTATTAATAGCTGCTAATTCCTATTTGTAAGAATTGCTTATGTTACATAAAAGTATAGACTCAAAGTTGGAAAAGACTCGAGAGCTCAATTTGTCCAATTCCTGCATTTTACATCTGAAAACACTGGCTCATAGAGGTAAAGTTCTCATCTAGGATTACCTGATAGAACCAGGGCAAGAACTCATCTCTTAATTCCTAATATAATTGCTATTTTAAAAAAGATAACATACGTTTTATAAAAAACTCATTAAAAAGGGAAAAATGATGAAAACGTACCCCCAAATCTTAACTTCATAAAATTTATCCCACCAAGTGTATGTCATTTCAGAATTTATCATGATAGTTTTCATTATAAAAACTACCATTTGAATAGGTGATTAACAAGGAACTAAACCATTTCAGATGTGATATTATATGAAAAAGTTGAGCTGTAAGTTTGCTCTAAGAAATTCAGCAATATCTAAATTCTATAGAAACTCAGAATTTTCACAAATGATGTTTCATATTTAGTTCAGGGTGTCATTGTTTGGAAATTTTAGAAAATTGAGAATAAATTTGAATCTATCTTTTGGTCTTTCAATAAGAGCTCTGTAGATACTTATGTGAAATTTAAAATATTGGAAAAGAGAGAAGATTGGTTCAAGATGGCGGAGTAGAAGGACATGCACTCACTCCCTCTCGCAAGACCACTGGAATCACAACTAACTGCTGAACAATCATCAACAGGAAGACACTGGAACTCACCAAAAAAGACACCCCACATCCAAAGACAAAGGAGAAGCCACAATGAGATGGTAGGAGGGGTGCAATCACAATAAAATCAAATCCCATAACTGCTGGATGGGTGACTCACAAACTGGAGAACAATTATACCACAGAAGTCCACCCACTGGAGTGAAGGTTCTCAGCCCCACATCAGGCTTCCCAACCTGCGGGTCTGGCAATGGGAAGAGGAATTCCTAGAGAATCACACTTTGAAGACTAGTGGGATTTGACTGCAGGACTTCGACAAGAATCGGGGAAACAGAGACTCCATTCTTGAAGGGCACACAAAAAGTAGTGTGCACATCAGGACCCAGGGGTAGGAGCAGTGACCCCATAGGAGACTGAACCAGACCTACCTGCTAGTGTTGAAGGGTTTCCTGCAGAGGTGGGGGGCAGCTGTGGCTCACCATGGACACAGGGGCACTAGCAGCAGAAGTTCTGGGAAGTACTCCTTGGCATGAGCCCTCCCAAAGTCCACCATTAGCCTCACCAAAGAGTTGGGTAGGCTCCAGTGCTGGGTTGCCTCAGGTCAAACAACCAACGGGGGAGGGAACCCAGCCCCACCCAACAGCAGACAACTGGATTAAAGTTTTACTGAGCTCTGCCCATCAGAGCAACATCCAGCTCTACCCATCACCAGTCCCTCCCATCAGGAAGCTTGCACAAGCCTCTTAGATAGACTCATCCACCAGAGGACAGACAGCAGAAGCAAGAAGAACTATAATTCTGAAGCCTATGGAATGAAAACCGCATTCACAGAAAGACAGACAAAATGAAAAGGCAGAGGACTATGTACCAGATGAAGGAACAAGATAAAACCTCAGAAAAACAACAAAAGGAAGTGGAGATAGGCAACCTTCCAGAAAAAGAATTCAGAATACTGATAGTGAAGATGATCCAGGACCTTGGAAAAACAATGGAGGCAAAGATTGAAAAGATGCAAGAAATATTTAACAAAGACCTAGAAGAATTAAAGAACAAAGAACTAGAATAATTAAAGAACAAATAAACAGAGATGAACAATACAATAACTGAAATGAAAAATACGGTAGAAGGAATCAATAGCAGAATAACTGAGGCAGAAGAACGGATAAGTGACCTGGAAGACAGAATGGTGGAATTCATGGCCGTGGAACAAAATAAAGAAAAAAGAATGAAAAGAAATGAAGACAGCCTAAGAGACCTCTGGGACAACATTAAACACACCAACATTTGCATTATAGGGGTCCCAGAAGGAGAAGAGAGAAAGGACGTGAGAAAATATTTAAAGAGATTATAGTAGAAAATTTCCCTAACGTGGGAAAGGAAATAACCACCCAAGTCCAGGAAGTGCAGAGAGTCCCAGGCAGGATAAACCCAAGGAGAAACATTCCGAGACATATAATAATCAAATTGACAAATATTAAAGACAAAGAAAAATTATTAAAAGCAACAAGGGAAAAAATGCAAATAACATACAGGGGAATTCCCATAAGGTTAACAGCTGATTTCTCAACTCTACAAGCCAGAAGGGAGTGGCATGATATATTTAAAGTGATGAAAGGCAAGAAACTACAACCAAGATTACTCTATCCGGCAAGGATCTCATTCAGATTTGATGGAGAAATCAAAAGCTTTACAGACAAGCAAAAGCTAAGAGAATTCAGCATCACCAAACCAGCTCTACAGCAAATACCAAAGGAACTTCTCTAAGTGGGAAACACAAGAGAAGAAGAGGACCTACAAAAACAAACCCGAAACATTAAGAAAATGGTAATAGGAACATACATATTGATAATTAGCTTAAATGTGAATGGATTAAATGCTCCAACCAAAAGACACAGGCTTGCTGAATGGATACAAAAACATAGACTCGGGGCTTCCCTGGTGGCGCAGTGGTTGAGAGTCCGCCTGCTGATGCAGGGGACACGGGTGCGTGCCCCGGTCTGGGAGGATCCTACGTGCCGCGGAGCAGCTGGGCCTGTGAGCCATGGCCGTTGGGGCTGCGCGTCCGGAGCCTGTGCTCCGCAAACGGGAGAGGCCACAACAGTGAGAGGCCCACATACCGCAAAAAAAATAAAAAAATAAAAAAATAAAATAAAATAAAAACATAGACTCATATATATGCTGCCTACAAGAGATCCACTTCAGACCTAGGGACACATAATGACTGGAAGTGAGGGGATGGAAAAAGATATTCCATGCAAATGGACATCCAAAGAAAGCTGGAGTAGTAATACTCATATCAGATAAAATAGACTTTAGAATAAAGAATGTTATAAGAGACAAGGAAGGACACTACATAATGATCAAGGGATCAATCCAAGAAGAAGATAACAATAACAATTATAGATATATATGCAACCAACATAGGAGCACCTCAGTATATAAGGTGAATGTTAACAGCCATAAAAGGGGAAATCGACAGTAACACAATAATACTGGGGGACTTTAACACCTCACTTACACCAATTGACAGATCATCCAGACAGAAAATTAATAAGGAAACACAAACTGTTTTTTTTTTTTTTTTTTGCTATACGTGGGCCTCTCACTGTTGTGGCCTCTCCCGTTTCGGAGCACAGGCTCCAGACGCGCAGGCTCAGCGGCCATGGCTCACGGGCCCAGTCGCCCCGCGACATGTGGGATCTTCCTGGACCGGGGCACGAACCCATGTCCCCTGCACTGCCAGGCGGACTCTCAACCACTGTGCCACCAGGGAAGCCCAGGACACACAAACTTTAAGTGACACAATAGATCAGATAGATACAATTGATATTTATAGGACATTCCATCCGAAAACAGCAGATTACACTTTCTTCTCAAGTGCTCATGGAATGTTCTCCAGGATAGATCACATCTTGGGTCACAAATCAAGCCTTGGTAAATTTAAGAAAAATGAAATCATATCAAGCATCTTTTCTGACCACAATTCTATGAGATTAGAAATTACTTACAGGGAAAAAAAACGTAAAAAACACAAATACATGGAGGCTAAACAATATGTTACTAAATAACCAAGATATCACTGAAGAAATCAAAGGGAAATCAAAAAATATTTGGAGACAAATGACAATGAAAACACGATGATCCCAAACCTATGGGATGCAGCAAAAGCAGTTCCAAGAGGGAAGTTTATAGCTATACAATCCTACCTCAAGAAACAAGAAAAATCTCAAATAAACAATCTAATCTTAAACCTAAGAGAACTAGAGAAAGAAGAACAAACAAAACCCAAAGTTAGTAGAAAGAAAGAAATCATAAAGATCAGAGCAGAAATAAATGAAATAGAAACAAAGAAAACAATAGCAAAGATCAATAAAACTAAAAGCTGGTTCTTTGGGAAGCTAAACAAACTTGATAAATCGTTAGCCAGACTCATCAAGAAATAAATGGAGAGGACTCAAATCAATAAAATTAGAAATGAAAAAGGAGAAGTTACAACAGACACCTCAGAAATACAAAGCATCATAAGAGATTAGTACAAGCAACTCTATGCAATAAAATGGACAACCTGGAAGAAATGGACAAATTCTTAGAAAGATATAACTTTCCAGGACTGAACCAGGAAGAAATAGAAAATATGAACATACCAATCACAAGTAATGAAATTGAAACTGTGACTAAATATCTTCCAATAAACAAAAGGCCAGGACTAGATGGCTTCACAGGTGAATTCTATCAAACATTTAGAGAAGAGCTAACACCCATCCCTCTCAATCTCCTCCAAAATATAGCGGAGGGAGGAACACTTCCAAACTCATTCTAGGAGGCCACCATCACCCTGATACAAAAACCAGACAGATACTACAAAAAAAGAAACTTAAGACCAATATCACTGATGAATATAGATGGAAATATCCTCAACAAAATACTAGCGAACAGAATCCAACAGCACATTAAAAGGATCATAAACCATGATCAAGTGTGATTTATCCCAGGGATGCAAGGATTCTTCAATATACGCAAATCAATCAATGTGATACACCATATTACAAAATTGAAGAATAAAAACCATATGATCATCTCATAGATGCAGAATAAGCTTTTGACAAAATTCAACACCCATTTATGATAAAAAAACGCTCCAGAAAGTGGGCATAGAGGGGACCTACCTCAACATAATAAAGGCCATATATGACAAACCCACAGGAAACATCATTCTCAATGGTGAACAACTGAAAGCCTTACCTCTAAGATCAGGAGCAAGACAAAGATGTCCACTCTCACCACTATTATTCAACATAGTTTTGGAAGTACTATCCATGGCAGTCAAAGAAGAAAAAGAAATAAAAGGAATACAAATTGGAAAAGAAGAAGTAAAACTGTCCCTGTTTGCAGATGACATGATACTATACGTACAGAATCCTAAAGATGCTACCAGAAAACTACTAGAGCTAATCAATGAATTTGGTAAAGTTGCAGGATACAAAATTAATGCACAGAAATCTCGTGCATTCCTATCCACTAACAACAAAAGATCAGAAAGAGTAATTAAGGAAACAATCCCATTCTCCATTGCAACAAAAAGTATCAAATACCTAGGAATAAACCTACCTAAGGAGGTAAAAGACCTATACTCAGAAAATTATAAGACACTGATGAAAGAAATCAAAGATGACACAAACAGATGGAGAGATATACCATGTTATTGGATTGAAAGAATCAATATTGTGAAAATGACTATATTACCCAAAGCAATCTACAGATTCAATGCAAACCCTATCGAATTACCTATGGCATTTTTCACAGAACTAGAACAAAAAATTTCACAATTTGTATGGAAACACAAGAGACCCCGAATAGCCAAAGCAATCTTGAGAACGAAAAACGGAGCTGGAGGAATCAGGCTCCCTGACTTCAGACTCTAGTACAAAGCGACAGTAATCAAGACAGTATGGTACTGGCATGAAAACAGAAATATAGATCAATGGAACAGGATAGAAAGTCCAGAGATAAACCCACACACCTATGGTCAATTAATCTATGACAGAGGAGGCAAGGACAATGGAGAAAAGACAGTCTCTTCAATAAGTGGTGCTGGGAAAACTGGACAGCTACATGAAAAAGAATGAAATTAGAACACTCCCTAACACCATATACAAAAATAAACTCAAATGGATTAAAGACCTAAATGTAAGACCAGGCACTGTAAAACTCTTAGAGGAAAATATAGGAAGAACACTCTTCTACATAAATCACAGCAAGATCTTTTTTGACCCACCTCCTAGAGAAATGGAAATAAAAACAAAAATAAACAAATGAGACCTAATGAAATTTAAAAGCTTTTGCACAGCAAAGGAAACCATAAAAAAGACGAAAAGACAAACCTCATATTGGGAGAAAATATTTGCAACAGACTCAGCGGACAAAGGATTAATCTCCAAAATATATAAACAGCTCATGCAGCTCAATATTAAAAAAACAAACAACCCAATCCAAAAATGGGCACAAGACCTAAATAGACATCTCTCCAAAGAAGACATACAGATGGTCAAGAGGCACATGAAAAGCTGCTCAACATCACTACTTATTAGAGAAATGCAAATCAAAACTACAATGAGGTATCACCTCACACCAGCCAGAATGGGCATCATCAGAAAATCCACAAACAACAAATGCTGGAGAGGGTATGGAGAAAAGGGAACCCTCTTGCACTGTTGGTGGGAATGCAATTTGATACAGCTACTATGGAGAGCAGTATGGAGATTCCTTTAAAAACTAAAAATAGAATTACCATATGACCCAGCAATCCCACTACTGGGCATATACCCAGAGAAAGCCATAATTCAAAAAGACACATGCACCCCAATGTTCATTGCAGCACAATTTACAATAGTCAGGTCATGAAGCAACATAAATGCCCATTGACAGATGAATGGATAAAGAAGATGTGGTACATATATACAATGGAATATTACTCAGCCATAAAAAGGAACGAAATTAGGTCATTTGTAGAGACGTGGATGGACCTATAGAGACGGTCATAAGAGTGAAGTACGTCAGAAAGAGAAAAACAAATATCGTATATTAACACGTATATGTGGAATCTAGAAAAATGGTACAGATGAACCAGTTTGCAATGCAGAAACAGAGACACAGATGTAGAGAACAAATATATGGACACCAAGGGGGGAAAGTGGGGTGGGGTTGTGGTGGTGGTGGGATGAATTGGGAGATTGGGTTTAACATGTATACACTAATATGTATAAAATAGATAACTAATAAGAACTTGCTGTATAAAAAATAAATAAAATAAAATTCAAAAATAAATATAAAATAAAATATTGGAAAAGAAAAAACCTAAAAGCCTAGCCTTATTACTTATGCATTATATTTTTTCAGGGTTACAAAGTAGAGGGAAAATCCCTGGAGAGTATATGTGGCAGTCTAGAGGGCTGAGGGGGTACCAAAATTCGACACCCAGCACTGAGTATTAGCAAAGACCCAAGATCAGGTTTGTCTGTCATCTCTTAACAATTACGCTGACCCTTTCAAATCCTTGCACAATACAGAGAAACCAAGACCAGTGTAGTTCAGAATCTCAAGAGGTTCTAGCAATGCCATGATGTTCAGAGGACTTTCAGGGCTGTGTTAGATATGTCTCCTCCCCAGTTCAGGTTTTATATAAAAATATTTTAAAATCCTCTCTTAGTATCTGCATCCTTCCATCACTGTAACAACCAACTGTATTTTCATAGAAGTCAGCAAGTCACTAGTATCTTCTCAGCAAATCCTGAGACATGGGATTTCAGAAGCCTCACCTCTTCTCAAGAGTTTTTGGAATCTTGTGACAGCTGACACTAACCCATAAGCATCAACATTTTGATGCCAATGTATAGTTAGTCAAGATTTGGTTCCATGTGTCAAAAACCCAACGTAAACCAGGTTAGGGCAAAGAATGGGAATTTGTTCACTTATGTGACTGGGAGGTCTAAGCAATGATGACTTTAGGCATTGATAAATCCAAGTTCAAAGATGTCTTCATTAAACTACTCCCTTTTCTCCATCTCTAATTTCTGCTTTTCTCTGATGGGCTCAATCTCATATATGCATTGAGTGCCCCCAAGATATCCACGGACAGCTTTAGACTTACATATACTTATAACTGGCAATATCAGAGGATGGGGTAATCCTTTCTTCAGCAAAAGTCTCAGGGAAATTTCTAATTGGATTGGTCTGAGTCATGTGCCCCAAGCACCTGGTGCTTGGGGTAGAGTCAGCACCACCTAAAACAACTGGGCTAAGTATGAAGGAAGAATTATTCCACAGAGACATTGGGTATTAATAAAATATTCACTGAACAACATTTAGTTTGGGTTGTCTCTCATGAATAGCATAGGATTAAAACAAACAATATGCAAATTTTACATATCAACCAGAGGAAGGAAGAAACCTTCTAATCCAAAAGAGATCAGGCTGAAAGACAGAGGGTTGAACATTCTATAATCCTGAATAATCACAGAAACACAATATTATCTGGAGAGCCTCTGACTATACCTCCCCTGAAAATACCTGGTTGTTTACTAGGATTATACCACATTTTAATTTTGATTAGATGACTTTCTATTTCAAGTTAAACAAACCTAACTAAATCTTCATTAAGCAAAAGAGGGAAATTATTAGCTCCTATAAGAGAAAAAACAGGTCTTGGTTTCAGGCAGAACTAGGTCTAGGACTCAGATATTTTCATGTGGCTCTTGTTTCTCTCCATATCTCAGCTCTACTTTCTCTATATTGGCTTCAAAAAAGTCCTGAGGCAGAAGCTCATCATCTCTGATTGGCACAACTTGAGTCATGCACCATCCTTGAACCATCACTGGACCAGAGGGATGTGGTACCTTGGCCAGACTCGACTTATGTGCTCATCCTGGGAGCCAGGAGCTAAGGTCAATTTTGTTCAAACCACATCAACAAGGGTTGGGGATTATGCAAAGGGGATGCAGTATCAACAAGAGGAAAAGAAGATATCCCCTGTAGTCTAAGCAACCTCTTCATATTCTACAGACATAGTGTAGCATCCTGGAAAAGACAGGAGACGATGAGGTCAAGGGTTTAGATAGAAAGATTTTGTAGGACTTAAGAAACTCTTCAGCCACATAAGGACAGGAACTTTAAAAAACCTAAAAGGATGAAGCAAAAACCTCTGGGTCACCAATGACAAAAAAGACTTTCAGCACAATTTACACTTATATTCTTTGATCCCTGTGGCTGCTCTGGCTAGACATATTTCCATCCTTGATTTGTAATATCTTTCCACTTGGCTATAAATTCAGCTATTGCAGCTCTGTTCTCATTCCACGGCTTCAGGTTTGGTGCCTCTCTTGGTCTCTCAAATCCTAGCGTACTCAATCCTGTGATTCGTCCTTGTTTCTAGGTACCCTGTCATCCACACCTGTCCCTTCAGCTGCTCTCCTTTGATATCTCAACCCTCTCACCCCACAATTATTCCCAGTACTCTCCATCATCTCTCTCTTGCCTCCATCTGCCCATGGGCAGCAGGAATCATTCTTCCTCCTGAAACCTATATGTTATTATGTCAAAAAGACTTAAAGTTTTAGGATTCTGGCAGGATTAACCTTAAGAAAGAAAGATGGTACTTCTTTTCCATGCACACAAGGTGCAGAGGCAATACAATGCTATAGAGAAATGTTGAGGTTGGAGAGGAGGGAAGTTGGAAGCACTCATGTGGTACAGCCTCCAGTTTCTCAGACACATAGGAGAGAGAAACAGATGCTCAGAGAGATGGAGGAACAGTCGGCAGAAACAGCTGTGGAGAAGTGGTAGGTAATCCTTCAGATGACTGAAAATATTTCTGAGCTGCTGTGAGATCCCAGCTGAGGTCACACAGCATGAAAATATGTAGCAGAAGGAAATATATTGCATTTTCCTTCTCTTGGTATTTGAAGATATTTTTAATATCTGTACGTTGTGCATAAATTCCATTAATATTTATACAAGTTGAATGGCATAATCACTAGCCTTCTAGATTGGTAAAATCGTCAATGAGTCAATGATAAATTGAGTCTAAAAATAAGTTTGTGATCTTCAAACATCTTCCATCAGAAAGGTAGGTAGAAAACCCAAAGAGCTTTAACACAGGATATTTGGTTTGTTTTATTTTTGTCTTTTTTTTTTTTTCAATTTAGAGCCTGTAAGCTTATAATCCTTTTCCAATAATTCTTCAAACTTCGTGTTCATGAGAGAGATTCTGATTCAGTGGGTTGGTGTCAGAGATCCTAAATGTACATTATGAAAACCACCTTATGTATCTGTGAGAGCTGATCCCTTGATGAGGCTTTAGAAACATTGGTCTATGTGGAGGAACAGGCATAGTATCTGTCAGTCTGTAGAGTCTCTGTGCTGCAACTAGCCCATCAAGTCATCTTTCCCATCAATTTTATCCTAATGCTGAAGAGTCAAATTTACCCTTCTTCCATTTCAGTGAAGAACTCTATATTTCACCAGCTTGCAGAAATGGAACATGGTTCCCAGTAATTAGCAAAGCACTTCAAATGGCAAACTGTATTTACAAAGGAATCAAAAGATAATAATGAGCCAATTTAAAAGCCTCGGGCATCACATTTTAATGGTTGGATGATAGCAGGCTCTGCTAATTGATTGCATTTTATAACCACAGCCTAATAAAGAAATTCGTCTTGAAGGAAGGCCCAAATTCCTACACATGAATTTCTTCGAAGTGATAAAGTAATAGTAGATATAATGGCATATTTTACATACAGGAGCTTATTAGGATAAATGTGACTCATAATATGAAGCTGGGGACTTTGAGCTATAATTTAGCAATCTAAGAAGGGGGAAGCTGCAACTGTGATAAAACATTTGTTATGAACTTAGAATAGTAACTCAAATCACCTGTCTAATGTCTCTAGCTGAAAGAAATGTAGCCAGGATCAGGGGAACATTTGATATCTTAGTTTGAGGAGCACAGGACAACCAGTGGAAAGCTGTGCATGTTCTCTGCAGTGAGAAAATAATGGAATTTAGATTTCAGGTAGGAGGAAAGAGAAGAGACAGGATCTAGCTAATTATTATTATTTTTTTATTTTATTTCTTTTTTTGCTATACTCAGGCCTCTCACTGTTGTGGCCTCTCCTGCTGCAGAGCACAGGCTCTGGACATGCAGGCTCAGCGGCCATGGCTCACGGGCCCAGCCGCTCCACGGCATGTGGGATCTTCCCGGACCGGGGCACGAACCCGCGTCCCCTGCATCTCAACCATTGCGCCACCAGGGAAGCCCCTAGCTAATTTTTTAAGGGAATGGACAATATTCACTTTACTTCATCATTTCTGAGTACATGCATGCTGCTCTGGAGGGTTCCCTGTTGATATATCTAAAATCCAAAGTGAATATAGGAGAAGGCAGAGGTGAGTATAGAGATGGATGGTGACCAGCCATGGGACAGAGCTCAGGATGGGATGGAGTCAGAATGGAAATAAGGGAAGTATGCTGGTATGCTGTTCTTCCTCTAATCTCCTAATTCAAACAATTAAAGCCCAATAGGAATTTCCTGTCATAATTTGTTAATTCATTCAATTATTTATCCTACAGTCTTTAGTGAATGCTTATTATGCACTGAGGTTTGTTAAGCTCTCTTCTAAGGGGACACATCTTTCCCTTTGCATTTTACGGGTGAGAAACCAAAATGCAGACAACAAAAAGAGCACAAAATTCTATTGTTAATTCCAATAATGAGATAGAGAGGGTGAGAGGGGAAAGAAAAAGAAAGAGAGAGAGAGAGAGATAGGGAGAATATCATCTTAACATGAAACATATACAACAAAGAACTCTAAAAGGCTTATGAAGTACTGAAGACAATAGTTGTGCAATCTATGATATATCAACTAAACAGAATATTATTCAACCATTAAAATGTGATGAAAAGCATAAATAATGTGAAAAATGCTTATTACATTATAGAAAATTTTAAAAGATGTAACATAAAGTACAAATATGCCTTAAAAACAATATAGGGGCTTCCCTGGTGGCGCAGTGGTTGAGAATCCACCTGCCAATGTAGGGGACGTGGGTTCGAGCCCTGGTCCGGGAAGATCTCACATGCTGCGGAGCAACTAAGCCCGTGTGCCACAACTACTGAGCCTGTGCTCTAGAGCCCACGAGCCACAACTACTGAGCCCGTGTGCCCTAGAGCCCATGCTCCGCAACAAAAGAAGCCACTGCAGTGAGAACCCCTCGCACCTCAACGAAGAGTAACCCCTGCTCGCTGCAACTAGAGAAAGCCTGCACGCAGCAACGAAGACCCAAAGCAGCCAAAAATAAATAAATTTATATAAAAAAATATATATAACGGCAAAGGAAATTAATCAAAATGTTAACTTTGGATGTGTTTAGATTGGTAGGGCTATGAACATCCTTCTTTTCTTTTTCTTCCTATTTTTATGTGTTTCCAGATTTCTTTTTATGAAAACAAAATACTGTATAAAAACGTACATGACCTACTAGAGAATGTCTAAATTTGGCTGTATATTTTAAGCATATACCATTGCATGTTCCTTTTGAATTTTTGTTACTGATATTTACAAATACCAGTTTCATACTCTAGCTTGGGTTTCCACTAGTCTTTGAACCCAAGCATACATAATGTATCTATCCATTTATTGCTTGTGTACTTGTATGTCAATGATTTGTCATCCCATAATTATTACGTAATAGGAAAGAGAGCCACAGATCTGCAGAGGCTATAACATTGTGATACAGTGATCTTTGCTTTCTCTATCTGGTGTTACCCTATTTTATTTGGAAATTATAATTTTATAAAAGATTACCAAAGAGCACAACATAAATTCTTTCAGTGTTTTTGAGGTTGTTGAATTAACCAGTGTCCATGTGTGTTAATGTGTGGATTTCATAACATGAATGAAATATTCAGAAGCATGCTTTCCAATAAATATTTGAGAAATGGGACATATAGTAGAATTTGAAGATAACCATATTTGGCTCAAGACCCATTGATTCTCAGTCCTTTATTTACTATTCTGGGCACTAATTTTAACATATTAAATCAGTGGAAACTCATTTACTTATTCCAGGTGGAGAATTTGTGGTCATTAAATGGTGACTTGAGCTACCCATCAATAAAAATATTGTGAAAGTGGAGGGGAGAGTTTTAAAATATAAATTTAATTTAATGTTTAATAAAACATTTCAAATACTTGAGAAATGGTCATTTGTATACATTTTGGGGACTATTTTTAGCCCCACACCACCATGGCTGGGGCCTGGTAAATATCTTTAAAGTAGGCTTAAACTAATTTACACTGTTTTCATCTTAATTAGTTCAGTTCAGCAGGGTTTTATTAATATAGCAGAATAAAAAATATTCAGGATAAAGGTTTGATACTCCATTGTATGTGCGTGCATGTGTATGTGTTCAAGCGTGATTGTGTGTTTGAGAACACGTGTGTATCTTTCCATGAAGTAGGACAAAGCATTGATGGCCCCCAGGGTGGCTTGAGAGAACTTTAGCCTCCCTTCCCCATTTCCAACAAACCCTTTTCTATGTTTTTTTATGCATGGTTGGTAGTTCCTTAATCATAGGAGAAATGCTATGCAAATGCAGCTTCATGATTCATCTCACCTCTTTCTCTAACTAGATGGCCAACCCTAAGACTCAGAAATACCACATAAGTGAAAATTCTGGATCTGCCCTCCCAGGGCGATCAAGAGGCTCTGAAGACTCTTCCTGTAGAATTTAGTGTCCCATGGATGCATTTTTTTTATGATTCTTTTTTTTTAATTGAAGTATAGTTGATTTACAATGTTGTGCTAGTTTTAGGTATACAGCAAAGTGATACAGTTATATATATGTGTGTGTGTGTATATATATATATATATATATATATATATATATATATATTCTTTTTCAGATTCTCTTCCCTTATAGATTATTACAAAATATTGAGTGTAGTTCCCTGTGCTGTACACTAGGTCCTAGTTGGTTATCTATTTTATATATAGTAGTGTGTACATGTTAATCCCCAACTCCTAACTTAGCCCCCGCTTTCTCTTTTGGTAACCATAAATTTGTTTTCTATGTCTGTGGATCTACTTGTGTTTTGTATATAAGTTCATTTAATCATTTATTTTTTTTAAGATTTCACATATAAGTGATATCATGATATTTGTCTTTGTTTGGCTTACTTCACTTAGTGTGATAATCCCTAGGTCCATCCATGTTGCTGCAAATGGCATTATTTCAGAATGGCTATCATCAAAAAGTCTACAAATAATAAATGCTGGAGAGGATGTGGAGAAAAGGGAACCCTCCCACGCTCTTGGTGGGAATGTAAACTGGTACAGCCACAATGGATAACAGTATGGAAGTTCCTTAAAAAACTAAAAGCAGAGCTACCCTTTGATCCTGCAATCCCACTCCTGGGCATATATCTGGAGAAAACCATAATTTGAAAAGATACATGCACCTCAGTGTTTATTGCAGCACTGTTTACAATAGCCAGCACATGGAAGCAACCATGGAGACACCTTTGCATGGGTATGCATTCCACTCCAAAACTGTAGTTGTGAGAGAAATCAAATTAAATCTGACTCTGAACTTCCATCTTGCCAGGATGGTAGGAAGTCAATATAAGTCACTATTTGGCGGGGGGAGGGGTGCTTGTCATTCCTCAGAAGCCCACAAAAATTCAAGAAACATATAAGGCCTCAGAAATTAAAGTGTTCACTTCAGTTCATGATGTTCTCCACTGATTTCATTCATTCACTCATTCAACAAATATTGAGAACTTACTAATGGACAGGCATTGTTCTAGGCACTAAGGACACATCAATGAGCTAGAAATCACCATCCAGGCCCCCTTGGCTTTTTGCAGGCAGGCAGCTCTGTGGCTCCAACGCTGGTAGGTTTGCTGATGCTGGGTGGCCTGAGCCCAAGGTCCAGCTCCTCTAAGTCTGCTTCTCAACCATCCTCCACTAAGGCCTTGCTTGTTCCAGGCATCACTGTCACTCTCTCTCTCTCTTGCTCTCTCACCCATCTTTTTTCTCTTCCTCCACCTCACACTATACAAAACACACTCTCCCCTTCTCCCTTCCTCCAATATGTTTCTAAAGCCCAGAAAGCAGATTATACGTAAGCAACATTTGCTCTTTGTCCTCTAACACGAACCTCCTCTCTGGCAAGCTGGTTCAAAGGTCTGGCTTGGAAGAAAGGGTGTAGGGGAAAGGGCATGAAAAGGGAAAGAAATAAGTTTATATGACAATAACAAACCTTGAGGGAAGTGTGGTGGGGTCTTAAAGAGCCTTTACTTTCCCAAAGCTAATTCATCTTTGGCTTCCCAGGGAGTTTTTTATAAGCTCAGTCTGACCCTTTATGAAATTGAGTTTATTTTTGCAAGAGGTGAAAGGATTTAGGGTCAGATCTCATGAGCTTTATCTAGGTTTTAATATTTGTGTGATTCTAGGTCTCATTTCCATAATCTGATCCAAAGTAAAAATAGATGAACTAGAAACATTCTGGGACTTTAAGAGTCTACTTTTCCTATTGAAGCTTCCTATATCCTTTATTCTTTATTAACTCTCTATAACCTGGACATATTTAATGCAATTATTAGAGATCAAAGCAATTGAATGTAAGAGAACAGCATTTATAGTTACTCCTGCAAAAGAGACATCATATCGACTTCATTTACATCTCAGGTAGGACAAGGATATTCAGTCACTGAACTAAAGGATAATCAAACACACCAGAGGGAATTTTAAGAATGCATGATACTCAAGGCAGTCTGTGATAGTTTACCTCTTTGAGAATCAAAAGCTAAACTTTGGAGCTTTGAAGCCAGCACTATTTTAAAGTCTAGACATCAATGAACTGATGTGCGAAGGAATATAATTTGGCCTTGGAATGGAATACAAATAGTAGTGTGAATAAATGAGGGGTACAAACTCTATAATTTGCTCAGTTTCCTAAATCATCTTCACAGCTATTTCCATGGAACATAGCATTTAACTTTGACTTTGGACAGCTTTGGCATTTCTGAACTTAAGGGTGACTGTTGATTACTCAACTCCTAAATTTTATGTATTCTTTTTTTCTATTTCTCTTTTTTGCCAGTTTCTGGTTCAGAAGAAAGCCTTGTAAAGGGGTTAGATATCTCCTTCTGGTAAACAATGTATTCCTGCCTTTTATCCGGTCCCTGTCATCCTCACCTGAAACACCTTCTTGTCTTGTTACATGTATATATGCCCCCACACAATCCCCTTCCCTGTAATCCTTGGCAGGAATCCATATTTCATTTCCAGTCCTAGACATTGCAAGAATAATACATATGAAAACAAAACAAAAATGCCTTTAATGCATGCTGGCTAAGCGATTTGGTAAGTTCAAAGATTTATTACCCTTGAAGGCAAATGTTTAAGAGGTCTCTTTTCAAATGAAATTTCTATGGAAAACGTTTATTTGCTTTGGAATTATTTATATGCTAATCATTTACATCCAGCTGGATGTGTATGTTAAGAAGAAAATCCACAACTCTGTCTCTGCCGTGGTGGCAGGTAGGAAAAGGTGTGGTGGAATTGCTGATTTGGCCTTCTATAAATTTAGCAGTGGAATAGGGGTTCCAGATCAGTGGTAGTGGTCACTTTACTACCAGGGAAGTATTTATTTTATTTTATTTTATTTTTTGTGGTACGCGGGCCTCTCACTGTTGTGGCCTCTCCTGTTGCGGAGCACAGGCTCCGGACGCGCAGGCTCAGCAGCCATGGCTCACGGGCCCAGCCTTTCCGCGGCATGTGGGATCTTCCCGGACCGGGGCAAAAACCCGTGTCCCCTGCATCGGCAGGCGGACTCTCAACCACTGCGCCACCAGGGAAGTCCAGGGGCAAGTATTTTTGAGAGGCAGTTTTTGCTGGAATCTGGCCTACAGAGTATTACTTAAGTTTAAGTAATACTACTTGAAATTTTTTATACTTCTAAAGAATTTTACAATATTTTCTTCTTCCTCAGATCCTTTGTAGAAAGGAAGAAAAAAGAAATTAGGAGAGGAGAGGAGAGAAAGAGGAATAAATGTGATTAGAAGTATATTGTACAATGAACTTTTCTAGGTATTTTCATAAGGCATCAATGCATAGATCTATACAATTTGGAGTTAGATTTATGATATTACTTAGATTTTTGGAAACCTATTTTGACTCTGAAAGTGTACAATCTCACACGAGAGCCTGAACTATTAATTCACATGTGTAAGCATATTAATCAGCCTCAATGTCAAAATGACCTAGAGTGAGTGAATACAATGAAGCTGAAAGGGATCAGACTTTCCTTTTCAAAATCATTCTTAATTAAAAACACCCACTTCTCAAAGCAAAAAAAATCTAATTCTTTATAAAAATTTAAATGCATGCCACAAGCTTTGCATCTAAAACATAAAAAGCAAGGTTTTTTTATATTAAAATAATAAAACTATGTATTGGGTTCTAACTATGTACCAGTGACTGTGCTTAGGCCTGTGCCAATCTTCCCTTCACTGTTACAACCTAAGATAGATACAGTTCCCTTCACTTTACAAGGAGGAGTCAGAAATATCTAAGGTATCATGAGTATTATGTAACAGTCCAGTATTCCAGCCTAGGACCACACACTTTTAAAGGCCATGTTCTTACTTTAGGCATCTTACAGCTTTGATAAGAATATAACATTGAGACCAGAAACGAAAGAATGATGTTTGAAAGAGAAAGCGTCTAGAACCTGTGCCTATGTCAGTAAGGTTGAACTAATCGCAGTTCAAGTTCAAGCTAAGAGAGCACTCGGGAGCCGGTCGGCTCTCGAGCCCAGATAAAACCACTGAAGTAGATAAGCGGTAAAGTGAAGGCAGTGACGGCACGTAACTTCAGGAGGTGGGACATTTCCATCCTACTTCCGAGCAGGTCAGGAACATAAGAAAGTAAAAATAATTTATTTCAAGAACATGTAGTGAGTGTATCCTATGTGTCAGGGAGAGAAGCATGTGCCAGGGATACAGAGGTGAGTCTTAGAGAAAAAGCAGACAGTATGTCAGTTAGCACTCCTCCGGCTGCAAGTGATGGAATGCCTGTCCCAAACTAGTTCAAGCAAAGAGTTCCTACTGAGATCTTAACTGAGGTCACCGAGATGTTCAAGGGGCCCTCTGGTTTCAGGTATGGCTTCATCTGGGGCTCAAACAATGTCACCAGATGTTTCACTGCCCCCAGTGTTTTCAGGCTTGTGCTTGCCTTTACTTTGTCCTACAGATGAGAGGTTGACAGAAACCAAATAACGTCATAGGAGGACAAAAGTCCTGGAATCGAACCTTACTAGGTCCGATTTGCTTGGCCTGGGTGTACTTTGAAGCAGTCGTTATGGCTAAGCGGATGGAATGCACCCACTGGCTTAGCCAGGTGGTGGGGATTACACAGGAGGCAAGGAGGTAGAGACTAGAAAAACCTAAATCAGGATCTTAATGTCACGAGACGAGGGAATGGACCCTAGGCGACAAAGCTAATGTTTGCCACCTGTATGTATTTCAATGTGATGAGTCATCTAATAGAATTAGGAGGGAGTAAAATCAGAGAGTAGGACGTTTCTAACTCGATTAAATACAATATTTAGGCTAAGTCTTGAAGATAAACAGAAATAAGTCAGGCAGATGGGGGGAAAGAAACACTGCAAGAGTGAGTTGAAATGAAAAATCAAGGTCATTTTTTGGAACGGTAACGACTGTGTGACTGGAAAGCTGGATGTCGAGCCTGTGAAAGGCAGAGGGAAGGAGGAGGGAGGGCTGAGTAATAAACAGGTTCATGGTACTTCATGGGGAAGACCACGGCTTTGGACTTTATTTACTGAGTGATGTGGTTCACTGAAGGTTTTCAAACAGTGCTCAAAGACAAGAGTTGGCAAACTTTTCGTGTAGAGGGTCAGTTAGTAAATATATCAGGTTTGGCATGCCAACTGGTGTGTACTAGTCACCTCTGCCATTGTCATGTGGAAGCAGCCACAGGCAATCCACAAATGAATGAATGTGGCTATGTGCCAAGAAAACTGGGTGTATGGACACTGAATTTTGAATTCCACATAATTTTTACATCCCAGACAATGTTATTCTTTAACTAAATGTGTTTTCAATCACTGAAACATGTAAATATAAAGTCTTAGCTTAGGATGGTTTAAAAAAAAACTAAAAAGAGGCAGGCCAGGTTTGACCTGTGCACTTGATCATCGTTTTGCTGACCACTGTTCTAAAACGATCAGTTCTGTTTCCAGATTACCTAGAGCAAATACAAAAGGAGCAGTAGATTAAAGAGAGAGGCAGCAAGGAGAGCTACTAGGAGACCACTGCACTAATCCCCGTTGAAGTTGGTTCACTGTAGACGAGAAATTGAAAATCTTGAGACTTAAGGCTTTACACCTTAAGAAAGGAAAACTATGAACTAGGTGACAAGGTAGCCTTTGTTACAGAGTTAGTTCTATCAGAGAATGAACCTGGAGTGATTAGAGAGAGGGCAAGGTGGAAGTTGGTGATTCAAATTGGGAAAAAGGGAGTAATATAATCCCAGAGGGTAGAATGTATTTCCTGAGACTTGAAGGATCTGGCAGAGATGGTAGGTCAGTTCTGTTGTGGAAATATCTGAAGTGCAAGGACTTCAAGGTGGGGGGAAGTTGTGGACAGCTCCATAGATGTTAGGGTCAGTGGTTGAGCTTGGCACCCTGGGAATGGATGCCATTACAGGAGGAGGTGGGTTTGAGCTGCTCTTCAGTGGATTGGAAAAGAATCTCAAATCATGACCATTATGGACTTAATACCCAAAGTCTTTCCTCTTCTAGATTTTATAAATCCTCCTGTTCTTTAATAATTTTAAGAGAAGAGGAAGTATCTTCTAGAAACAGACTAAGTTGGGCTTTCTACTCTCTGGGTGGGTAGAGCCTGAACCAGATTAAATTTCAGGGAATGTGGTATTATCTGAACTCTAGTACTGTGGGTAAATTCACACCAATGTCCAAGAGGATGTTTGAATTTTTGTCAAAAATATTTTAACTGAGAGATTACACTGCGTCTCTGCTTATTGATTCTAGTTAGTTGGAATACACTATGCGATAAGCAGATTTCATTCTTAACCAAGTAAAAAAATTCCGGCTATATATAGCAGCAGTGAAGCATTCCTGCCATCTTGAAAATTTAGTCACTGTGTATAAAGTGAGAAAGAAAGGATTACTTGACATAAACGTGACCCATCCTGGAAAAAGAAACACCAAGAGTGGGTCCTTCACCCTCTGAATCAAAACAGAATCCACCCATATGAAGTAGAGTCTGTAACTGAAGCATTCACCTGTGAAGCACAGCACAGTGCTACAATGAATATAGAGTTTCTTTTTAAGATAATTTATCAAGTAGAAAAGAATTTATGGACATGATGTAAGAGAACGCTTGCTGTAGTACATTTGGAACTTTTATTCAATTTGCACAATTCATTATATGAAAGTTAAATTCAATAGGCTTTATATGAATAAATTCTGAGATTTTTTCAAAGGGCCTATTCAAAGGAGTATTGCTAATGTCCACTTAATCATCCAACTAAGGCATGGATATAGTACTGTGGAAAGTAAAACGTTTTGCTCAAAGCTACTCTATTCACGTAGGCACTGGAAGCAAATGGAGATCTTCAGATTCCTAACTTAGCTCTCTTCTTTACCATTATTATTGTTATTCTTTGTTTTTTCTCCCACAGTTTATACTAACATATGCACCTCTATCATTTATGGTAATTTCTGAAGAAGAAGAAAACAAAATTATTCTACTTAATGTATTTATTTACCCTGTACTTGGAATTTTTTCGTTCCTTCACTCGTTTATTCGAAAATAGTTAATGAGTACCTGTTCAGTAACAGACATTTGACTAGATGTTTGGGAAACAAAGATAAATAATAAGTAAGCCAAAATCATAGTTTAAAGCTGGGATATTCATAATACGGCCAAGGGTAAGAATCATTAACATCAGTCTGGAACTCATTAGAAACGGAAAATCAGGCTCCCAACTTTACCTAATAATCTGTGTTTTAACAACATCTCCAGGTAATCCTGATCTATACTCAGGTTTGAGAACCACAGGTCTAGGGAAAATAATAAAAGCAAATAGATTTACAAAATATTTTGATAAGAGTTATGTATAAATTCCTATTGGAGCAGAGAGGAGGAAGCTTCTAATGTCTTCTACATTTGATTTACAGAATACATGCTCTATCTAAAATGCACAGATGTCCTTGGCAACACTCCTCTGCATAAAACATATCACTGTTCCCTATTGCCTTCAGAATAAAGTCCAAGGTTTCACATATCGTTTGAGGGGCTCCAGGATTTGGCCCCTGTCTTCTCTCCAGTCTCATCTCTGGCCACTCCATCAGCATTGTATACCTTGTAGTACACACACACCCACACACACACCCCCACGCACACCCACGCCCACATGCACACCCACACTCACATGCACACGCACACCCACACCCACACACAACCCACATGCACACACATGCAACCCACACGCACACCCACACACACACCCACACGCACACGCACACACACACTCACACGCACACCCACACGCACGCGCACACACACATGCACACGCACCACACTATTTTCACCTCCCCTTATGTCCAGAATATCTTTCCCTCATGCCTCTCCACAACATTGGACAACACTGGGACTCCACTGTAGACACATTTCCTTAGGGCAGTATCTCCCAAGTTACCTACAGCCACACAGCTGCATCTGTGTATAACTCTTATCACTGAACTTATCACATGGTAGTGTTTCTCAGTATATCTGTCCATCTCTGCCATGTAACTGTTAGTTCCTGCAAACAAGAATGTTTAGTATTCACTTTAGCGTTCTTAACATCCATGCAGTGCCTGGGACCAAATGTAAGGACAAAAAGGGTTCAATGAATACATTTTAAGAAAGGAGTATATTTCTTCTATAAAGGTTTCTGTACTATATGGCTAGCCTTTCAGGTGTATGCTTGTCCTTCAACTCTGGAATTATTAGGGCAGTCCATGGATTGGAAAGTTCCTATGATTTTCAAACTTTTTGAATCAAAAAATTTGCTGAAAAATTAATGGAAAACATTTTAAAATTAGAATTTCAAATACTCTCATTGACATTCATGGCAAGAAAGTTTATAACTTTCTTTGGAAACTTTTCTGTGGATATCTGACATTAAGTGACTCCCTCCCCATCTTGTCATTTTATACCAATTTTAGGATTCTGTGCAAGTTAATACTTTGTCATCTTAATATTACTCAAAGATTTAATGGATACCTATTATGGGCTAGGTGCTTGAGGTAGAAAGTAGAATGCTATGACATAAATATAAGTTCCCAATTTAGAAGATAGGCATTGTCAATACTACATACATAATATTGATTTAATACTGCCCATAATCCATGAGGTAGGGATCACCATATCCTTGTTTAAAAAGAGATTAATTGGGCTTCCCTGGTGGCGCAGTGGTTGAGAGTCCGCCTGCCGATGCAGGGGACAAGGGTTCGTGCCCCAGTCTGGGAAAATCCCACATGCCGCGGAGCGGCTAGGCCCGTGAGCCATGGCCGCTGAGCCTGCGCGTCCGGAGCCTGTGCTCCGCAACGGAAGAGGCCACAGCAGTGAGAGGCCCGCGTACCACACACACAAAAAAAGAGATTAATTAACTAAATATCACATGCCTGGTAAGTAACAGAGCCCCAGACATGAACTCAGTTTGTTCTGATAATATTGTGCTCTAATAACTGTTCATTGCTTTCCTTGGCTCCCTTCTAAGTTTCATGGAACTGTTGGTTAGATATGTTTAACTCCATCTTCATAGATGGCTTTGTTATCAAGCACAAATTTTGGAATGGCTAGCAGTCAAATTTTACTTTAGAATGTAAACTTCTAGAGGTGGACACCATGTATTCCTAAGTCCCTTGTTCAAAGAATCTATATTACTCCATTCTGCTATGTATTTACAGTGATTTTAAAAGATTATTTAGATGATTATATACCACAAATTGTTTCAACTCAATTTTCACACCATTAGTTCATTCCACAATTGTCGATTAAGCACCCATTATGTGCAAGATATGAGATATGTCTATGCCCTGGAGCTATATAGAGGAGATAAGGTTTCTCTCTTTGGAGAGATTATATCAAATGGACAAAGACAGACACATAAACAGGTAATTACCATACAGAGTGTCTTGGGAGCAATAAGCACAGAGTGCTGTGGATACACAATGGAAGGACAGTGACCTTGATGTGGGGATGGAGGAAGAGTTACGGATGGATTCCTGGAAAAATAATACAGCTGACACCTTCCACTGAAGGACTAGTGAAAGTTAGGCTAAGGGAGGAGATTATTTCTGTGCATATGGAATTGCATGGACAAGAATCTGGAGGCCAAAATTCACATTTATAGGCAAGGTAGCAGGCTGTACTGGACGTCTTTTATTTTACAATGAGTGTAGACCCTGTCCTAAGACACATGGGAAACTGGTGAAGGAATTTAAAGAGAAGCATGGCAGATTTGAGTTTTATAAAAGTCCCTTTGGTTACTGTGTGGAAAATCAAAGGGATAAAATATTAAGAGCAAGGAGATCCACTAAGTGGTTGTGGTCCTAATCCAGGAGCACACAATGGTGACCTAGAGTAGGGACATTGGTATTAAGAGAGGTGGGTAGACTGAAAAGATACCTAAGAGTTAGAATTGACAGGAGTTGGTGGTGGATTGTAGGTGGGGGAGGAATTAAGGGTGGAATCAGGGATACTGTCTAGGTGTCTGACTTGGAGAACTTTTACCAGGCTAGGGAACTCAGAGGATGGATGCTTTTAGAGAAGAAGATGATGAATCTTGTTTTTGAAAGATTGTGTCTGTGAAGCAGATAGAACATCTTACAGTGTCTTTGGACCCTGCTGGTCACAAAGAAATTTATAGGCAACCTAAAGAAAGTATCAGGAAATGACTATAGCATGTCAGTGGTTTCCTAAAGCTTAAATTGTTATCAGAGATTACCCCCTTTTGGGTTTAGAGTAAGCTTGAACTCCAAAATTTCCTTATAACCCTTAAAAATATTAAGTGTATACCTTGACATGATGCTTAGCAACCACTTAAACTTAATTTTGATTAGCATTTTTCCAGCAACTAAGAGTATACAATTGAAAATAGATATTCCCACATGTCTTCAACACATCAGTCATCCCTTGGACGTCACTGAACAGATATTTTCTTAATATTTCAGAATTCCTGAGTTCAAATTTTAATTTTCATTAAAGATCAGATTACTGAATTGAATCTTAGAATAGCTTAAGTTCAAGAAGAATATTTTTGGGGTATTTTCATTAATTGAAACATAAATTTACTGAGGAAAGAATAATATATATGCTCACAGTATTTCAGAAGCTAGTGGTCTTTTGTTCACCTTCACAAAGCCTTAATCTCAGTGGGATCCATCCTCCTTGTTTTATTAACCTTAATAAAACTAGTGAAGGAATAACTCATCACCAGGTCATGGGAAAATGTCACTGAATCATCAGTATCCAGCAAGTCATACTGCAATCTGCTTTAGTCAGCGCTGATATATTAGGCATTTTATTCTGTTAACTGGCTGATGATAAATGCTGTTTTTAAACGTTGATGTTGACTCTTCACTTTGTACCATTTTGAATACATAAGTGCTGTCCTAGGTACGTGAAGAGCCTCTACCAGTTCAGATGGTGAATCAGCACACTCAACCACGCATCCAGAGGGGTCTGCTATTGTTAGCGCTGACCCAGGTTTCTATGGCCAACAATAACCCTGCTAGAGAACATGTCAGCATGCGTGGTATCAAATACTGAAACAAAAGCAAACTCAAATAATCTCAGTCATGAATACAATCGATCTGATGAAAGTGATTTGACTCAAATCCCTGAACAAAGACTGTGTCGTTGCCAAATTCAATTGAACCGTATACTTCGCAGGTCTCAAATAAAATTTCATTCACTCCACAGTAAAAAATAACACTTGAAGGACTTTCATGTTCTGAAACTTTCATGTTTCATTTAAGTTAAAACAAACAACAGAGAAAAGCATAGCACCTAGCAAACACCACTGAGTTTGAAATCTTTCTAGGTTCCATCAGAATCTTTTAATGTCCCTTTTCAGTGTTGTATCAACCTGATACTCAAAAATGCAACAGAGGAAGAGAGTAACATAATCAGAGAGAGTATTATAAGGTCTGTTAACAAAGTAGTTCAGTCACATCAGCTGAAGGGAAACAGCTGTGGATGCTGAAACCCTTAGTAAAGTAACCCTCCTGTTGCTATTTACAAAAACTCTCTGTCATCATGCCTGTTGTGTCTGTCATTTGCACCTGGTATGAGGGTTCTTTGGAGCAACCACACATCATTTACATGCACTCAAGAGCCATTGCATTGTAGAATCATTATTTCTAAACGCTGACTCTTTTGAATTCAAAGAAAAGACTTGGGTACATCTTTAAATAGATAACACACTAGAGAGAAGTTTATTAACTGGAAGATATGCATAACCTTAAAATTTTTTTTGTGCTCCTATTGTTTTCTTGACTGGTGATGCTTAATTAATCCTACTCATTGTCATATCCAACTGTGATTTAGGATGTCAAATGTATGCCTCTGCTCAGAATGAAACTGTCACTCAAATATATATATATATTTTCCATTTGTTTTCCTTTCTTACATTTCTCCATGATGATCTTAGCTTACTCAGAAGAAGTAAATTTCTCTGTTCTTTTTTTCACATCTCCTTTAGCAAGGCAATTACCTTGTTGAAGAGTTGCAAAGTTCTTTGGCCAATGTGGAACTTTCAACTCAACAACAGATAATTATTAAGAAATAGACACTGATCGACCATATAGTTTTGCACCTGATTAGTCAAGTTTCTGGAGCAAGAGGAAGCTGATGAAGGAGGATGCTGGAAGGAAAGGAAGATAATGAAGGCTGGGAGGTAGGAAAATGGCTAACATACACCAACAGTACCTTCCAGGCTCATGGTTCAATTAGAAATGTGGTCATTCTTGGTTGGACCCCCAAAGACATTTATTGCTTCCAATTATCCCCCAACTCAGTCCCTGCTTTGCAGATTTGGAGCTGCACCCCTACGGACTTCTTCACTTCACATCACACTCCTCTAATCTACAAATAAAAAACAGTGCTAATCATTGAGTTCTCTGACTTCTGTATGAGGTCTCTGCTGTTGGCAATATATCTCTAAGGACCTCCTACCTCTAGAAATAACCCCATAAAGTTCTGATGCTACAACTCTCAAATATAAATTTCTCTTTACTTTGAAATCCTTCTGGATGATAATTTCTGCAGAGGGGAGCAGGATGCATGCATGTTGTAGATAAGGCCACTTTAGTCAGTAAAAGTGGCCAAGATGCTCATGTCAACAGAAGCCAGATAAATGTTTTTTGGTGACATGATTTACATTCTCTTTTCTTGAGTTCTTATTTATCATTGACAAAGACCATGGTTACTGGGAACGTATGATTGCTTCCCAGAAGGCTGTTGAGTTCTACCCTGATCTTAATTTTGGATTTGACATACTCAAAGCTCAGCCAAATATCAAGGGAGAAAGAGTACCAGTGAAGTCACTAAACCCATATCACAGAAAGATATAAGCACACACTAGCACAGTGCAAAAAATTTATCTTAACATGTTTTTAGAGTAAGAATCTCTCCTATTTAAACCAAAGAACCCAAGGACTGCTTTATCTTGGAAAGGTTCTACTCAAATTCCAATGCATGGTTATAAGTGTTTTTGCTCATTTGTGTAATTAACTGTGGAAAACAGAAGTTGTATTAGGGTTCGCCAAAGAAACAGAACCAATAGCATATAGATAAATAGATAGGTAGATAGATAGATAGGAGATTTATTATTTGGAATTGGGCCATGTGACTATGGAGGCTGAGAAGTCCTACAATCTGCCATTTCCAAGCTGAAGAACCAGAAAGATCAATGATGTAATTCAGTCTGAGTCCTAAGGCCTGAGAACTGGGGAAACTAGCGATGTACATCCCTGTCTGAGTACGAAGGCCTTGAGAACCAGGAGAACCAATTTCCACAGGCAGGGGAAGATGAACTTCCCACCTCAAGCAAACAGAGCAAATTTGCCCTTCCTCTGCCTTTTTGTTCTGCTCAGGCCCTCAACAGACTGAATGGCGCCCATGCATATGGGTGAGGGTGGCTCTTCTTTACTTCAGTCTACTGATTCAAATGCTAATCTCCTCCAGAAACACCCTCACAGACACACCCAGAAATAAAGCTTTACCAGCTTTCTGGGCATCCCTTAGCCCAGTCGGGTTGACACATAAAACTAACCATTTTATAAGAGCAGTGGTGGAAGCTATGGATTAGCTCAACTGAAGTAATTTCCAACGCCCAAGAGCCTGAAGAAACACACATTTCTTAGACAACGTTGTAGCTAGGGCTCTTCACATGACTTCAGTTTCACCAACGAAATGTTCTCATTAAACACTGAATCAGAATTGAATTCTCTGGGAAGAGAATCAGGGTGTGAGATAGCCAGTTTGCAGGCATAGATCATGGCAGAAGTGGCTGGCTCTGGACCCAACAGCTGTAGGGACAACTTCCCAGTTTAGCAGGTAACGTGCTACTTTAGCTGTCCTACAGAAGTGAAGGTAGCTTTCCTGATTATAGCAGAAGAAGAACAATTCTGCAGATTGGGGATCTGCTCTGTGGGCTCAGCCTGGAACCTGTTCCTCAGTACATCTAAAGATATTGTAAGCACTGAATTCCCTGAAATAAACCCCTTTCTGTTTATAGTAGGTTAAGGGATTCTATTATCTGTGATTGAAACCTGACTTAAAGAAGATCCAAGAGAAAAGTAGACTAAACAAGAGAGCCTTCAATATTTGTTGACTACTCATTTTCCATTTACTGTTCTAATTTAATTTCAATTTCTACAACACTTTGGAATAGGTATTATAATTGTACAGAAAAGGAAATTAATTCACAGAGATGTGAAGAAATTTACCTTGGATCACACAGTGTAAAAGCAATAAAGCCATAATTTGAAGCCAGATCTGTCTTATATTAAGTCCCATGAGCACAGTCACTATGATGTTAAGCCTCCCCAGCAAAAAAGGAAAATGGACTCACTCTCAGTAACTTGGTAGTTTGTGATTGAGGGCAATTTTGTTCAAGATCAAGAAGTAGCAATTTATTATGTTCTTGAATATTATCTCAGATTCATTATTACTGATCAATAAACGTTACACATCTCTTTATTCTTACGTAGGAAGCAACTGGTGACTTTGGGTGGACTCTTTATGATTTTACCCACTGATGGCTCATGGTTTAAGTGTTAGTTTGATGCATCATCTCTGGGTTCTGCTAGTACATCTACATTCAGCATATGGTTTTGCTGCCCATCGAATAAGATTTTACCTGCCCAGAAAATAAGGCTCAGCTTGTACTTAGGTAACCAACCATTCCAGTTTGCCCGGGACTGTCCTAGCGTTAAAATCAAAAGTCTGAAATCCTTGGAAACCCTTTAGTCCCAAGCAAATGAGGATGTTTGGTCACACTATTTGCACCCTCCCTTCTCAGTCTGTTCTATCTGCCCTCCGCTAACAGGCTTCATGTACTGGAAATCCACCACAGCTGAGTTTTTCTATAGCTACTGGTCTTTTCAGAGAGCAAACACCTGTCACCTTTGTCTCCTAATGAGCCCTGTTCCCCTGGGCAGTGATCTGTGTTTTTCTTCTTTTCCCAGAGAACCAAACAGCCCAGTCCAGCCTTGACTGCCTGGTTTTCCTTGAGGCACAAATGGCACAAAATACCCTCCAAAGCAGAAATAACTGAAGACAGGCATAGAGCTCACTTTTGGTAGCATGGCAACCACTGCCAGCTGCTTTTGAAGCTGCTTGTTAGTGTGAAAGTTATTTTGCATAAAGTTATTTGTTAACTGGGCTAGAAACTTCCAGCTCCCTGCAAGTCCTGCTTTCTTAGATTATTTTCCCCCTCAGGAATCTTTATGATCCAAAAGAGATTTGAAGATATCACACGAATAATAGGAAATATCTACCAGCACGCTTCCAAATGGTTGAGAATGTCCCTGCATCCTCAGCCTAAATTACTCGAGGTTCCTTCTTATTCCTTTGACTACTAAGTGAGAGATAACAAAACTGCCTCAAATATTCCTTTCCTTCCATTCAAGATAATAGCTTACTCTCCATCCCATTCAGCCAGGTAGAGGCATCACAATGACAACTGAAGATTATTAGAGGAATTATTTCATGATTACCCACCCACTCTCACCTCCAAACAAAAGAAAATTACTGGTCTTAGTAATTTGCAATCAACTGTTAATTTACTTATTCAGTTTTATTTCCCATTATTTTGTAATCATTTTTTACACTTCAGGTGAACTCACTGATCTAAAAATAAACAATCCAGACATAAAAAAACAAATTTATGGTTACCTAACGGGAAAGGGGGGTGGTAAATTAGGAGTTTGGGATTAAAATATACACACTACTGTATACAAAATAGATAACCAACAAGGACCTACTGTATAGCACAGAGAACCATACTCAGTATCTTGTAATAACCTGTAATGGAAAAGAATCTAAAAAGGAATATATATATATACATGTATATACACACCCAGTTATATATATGTTTAACTGAATCACTTTGCTATACACCTGAAATTAACATAACATTGTAAATCAACTATATTTTGATAAAAATAAAAAACACTCATAATTATTTCTTAATCTATGTCCATCCTGTTGTCACCATTAGAGTGTTCTCTCCTCTACTCTTTGCTGATATTCACAACTCAGCTCAACGGATTATTGTTATGACTCCCATTACTACTACTACTATCAATAATACTGCTCCTGCTACTACCAGTGCTACTGCTATTATTACTACTGCTGCTAAGACTGGGACTATGACAGCAAATACTACTTCAACATCATTAATCATTAATTACCTCAACATCATTAATAAGTTCCTTGGATGAGCCCCACTCTATTCTGAGTGCTTTGCAGTAATTGTCGCATTTGAATCTTCATCATATCTCAATGAGTGACTATTATTTCTGTTTCATGGGTGAGGAAATTGAGAAATGAGATATTAAATAACTTTGACCAAAGTCACAAAGAAAATAGGTAGTGGGAATTGATGTGAACCCAGGTCTTTTGGGCTTTAAAATTCATATGCTTATAAACTCTGCGATGCATAGCACAGGGAGATCAGCTCGGTGCTTTTTGACCATCTAGAGGGGTGGGATAGGGAGGGCAGGAGGAAGGGAGATGCAAGAGAGAAGAGATATGGGCATATATGTATATGTATAGCTGATTCACTTTGTTATAAAGCACAAACTAACACACCATTGTAAAGCAATTATACTCCAATAAAGGTGTTTAAAAAAAAAGGATAAGAATATATATGAATAATCAAAAAAAAAACCTCTGCAATGTTGCTCTCCCCAGGAAAATCATCCTTAATAATTTCAGTCCTACTAATTTGATACTCTTTCCTCTATGACCCTTAGTTTCTATAGCATTCATACAAACAGTGATGGTATGTTTTAACATTGTTATTTTACTGAGTGGTATGCATATATATTTTCATTCATCAAAATAGTAAGAGGTGTATTTCCCCACTTCTGAACCAATGATAAGCATATAGTTGAAGCTGAATAAATACGACTTAAATTGTTTTAACTATTGAGTCTCTATGATTACCTTAACAAGGTAACTGAATTATTTCTAACAATATCCTTTGAGTTTGAAAGATATAGGATATGGCTTCAAATAAGTGAAAAGACAATGACCTGCTATAAATAATACATAACATTTGTGGGCTCAATGAAACACTTATAATTGATATAATACAATTATGGGGTTAAATATTGGTATTATACAAATAATATAAATTTCAAAGCATGTGACAACAAAATATTAGAGATATAAGACCCCTTGAGAGATGTTAATTACAATCATCTGCCTGTTGGCCAACTTCTGAGGGATTATGTATTCCCTTTTTTGAAGTTCTCTAGGAAAATATTCAATATAACCTTCCTTTTGAATTTATAAGCTTGATTTGGGAACATGATATCCAAGCCATTGCCTCAATAACCCCCTTCCCTATTACTGCATGATTAGCTAATTGGCCATTTCCCTAGAGCACTTCCCTCCTCCAAATACCAGCCCTGAGTTAATTTTAAGCAAATTGTCCTTAGCAAATGACTCAGTTTTAAGTTCTTCTCCCTTCTATCGCCACTCTTCAGTTTGACTGTTAAACACATACTGAATGCCTCTCTGTGTAAGACACTGTACTATTTAACTTCTGACATTCTAGAAAGGGAGACAGGTGAGGAAGAAAAACATGATGTGATAAGGGAAGTATTGTTGTTTTACTTAATAGTCACTATAGGAACAGAACAAAGGGACCATAGGCTTTTTTAAAGGGACTGTGAAACATTACGATGCTTGAAAAAAAAAATGCACTGGCTCCAAATTATGAAAAGACAACTGCAAAACTAAAATACATATTTATTTAAATACCTATAGAACATACCACTATGTCATGATAGTTTAGTGATAGTTTATGATGTTTTTGAATAATACTGCCCTAGGCTTAAATCCTGGTTCTCTTATTTCCTAGTTATGTGATCCTGGGCAAGTTATTTAGTCATTTTTTCCTTACTGGTGGAACATGGGTAATTATAACACTTACATATAGGGTGGTTTGACAATGGAACAGGCATAAAGTGTTCTGACTGTGCCTGTCAGCAAGTAAGTGCTCCAAAAAGGTAACTATTATTAAATCATGTCAACTTTGCAGGATGTGGATGTGTGTTGTTTTTTTTTAACATTTATTTATTTTCTTTTTTGGCTGCGTCAGGTCTTAGTTGCAGCACGCGGGGTCTTCGTTGAGGCATGCAGAATCTTTTGTTGCAGTGTGGGCTCTTCATTGTGGCGCGCGGGCTTCTCTCTAGATGAGGTGTGTGGGTTTTCTCTCTCTAGTTGTGGCGCATGGGCTCCAGGGCATGTGGGCTCTGTAGTTTGCGGTACGTGGGCTCTCTCGTTGAGGTGCACGAGCTCAGTAGTTGTGGTGCACGGGCTTAGTTGCCCTGCGGCATGTGGGATCTTAGTTCCCCGCCCAGGAATCGAACCCATGTCCCCTGCATTGGAAGGTGGATTCTTTACCACTGGACTACCAGGGAAGTCCCCGGATGTGTTTTAATGTTTGCTATAATGTGGGGTGGGACCACCAAACGTAAGAGTGCCCAGGGCCTTGTTCTTGGCAATTGTGGAGGTATGCATGTCTTGGGTAGGAGGAAGCTGGGGTGTGGGTTCTGCTTAGGGAGATCAGGGAAGGACTGAAAGGGAAGGGGATGCTGGGGATGAATCGTAGTCTTTTATCGTTTGCCTTTTTGATACTTGTGTGATTCCTTATCTCCAGGTCAGAAAAAGGAAATTGAGGATTAACTATTGCTTTTCTCATTTCTTCAATGGGATAAATTTGCCTTTCCATCATGCTTTTGGACTTGTGCCTGACTTTTTTTTTAAACTTTTTCCCAGGCTTTTTGTTTTGTTTTGTTTTGTTTTCCTTGGCCTTTGCTGTGTTATTTTGTCTTCTTGGGTTCTTTCTGAGAATATAGGTTCATAGCAATATTCCTTTCTTCTTTTTAAAAAAATAAATTTGCTTAAACTTTTATAAAAAGCTCAGATATGCTTGCTTTTGCTTCAACAGTTCAGTAAAATAAATTGGAAAACTTCTTGCAAAGTGAAAATTTCTTGTAGAAGGGCAGACAAGCTTATAATGTAGCTAGAGATAGCTATAGTTACCATTACAATTCAATTTATTTTCTTTCTATGGCCGGAAAAGTACAAGGGCGTACTATGTCATGAATTCTTGAGTGATTCTTAACACATGAAGCATTTTCAGAAAAGAATCTTGCATTCATTGCCTCTCGTTAATGGCAATGTGAAATTTTGACAACTAGAAATGAGCTGTATGAACTAGCATTTCAGTTGTCTGGAAATGTTAAGAATTTTGGAGATGTCATTTAAGTGCTCAGGCTCTTTGCTCATGCTAAAGACTGAAAACTTCCCCCTATGTGCTTTACTGGCACGAGATTTTTATTTTTAGAACCTGAAAATAATTACATAGCATGTTAAGCCCAGACTCTTGCATATGGAAACAACCCCATGCAATGGGAGTTCCAGCTTTGTCAAAAGTTTATTTGATATTGCAACTTGAGGAGAGAGAAAGGAAAAGATACTTTCCTTTATAATGAATCCATTTGGGATTTTTTTTTAATAGGGAAAAGGTCATACTAATACTGTTTAATGTTCCTATATTAGATATAATAAAGTTTAGGAAATATAGGTTTTGGAGTCAAACAATATTAATTTCAGCTCAATGTTTTATCACTTGTTAAGTTTTCCAGTATCTCCTGGTATAAGCTTCCCCATTTGTAAAATTAAGTTGATAATACACAGTTTTATTGTAAGGATTAAAGGAGACAATTTGCGAAACACTTAATATTATTCTTGATACATATTAGGCCAAGAAATATTTGTGACTTTCCTCCTTTCTTTCTAAAGGATAATTCTGAGTTTACCCCCTTAATCCGGAAATTCTGACCACTTATTGACTGTCAGATGGCTGTAATTTATTTTAGAGTTGGTGACAGAGAAAGAGAAGGGAAGGACCTGAGACCCTGAATACCCCGTCTTATCCTTCCACAAGTCACCCTTTCCTAGAGGTCACCAAGAAGACAAGCCCATGCTGTGTGCATGCCCTTATCACTCTGAGGCTTTGGCCCTAGAGCACAGTGCAGCGCTCCAGGCCTGAGCTAAACAGAGCCACGCAGGTGACTGCTTTCCTTGGTCGGGGGCAGAGTTAGTGCCTCCATGGTTCTTCTCTCCTAAACCCTATGTGAACCTGGCTCTCCTTTTGGTGGAGAACAATCTTAAACAAGGATAATACCCTGCTAGAAAGGAATGCTTCTTCCCTACTCCTGAAGAAAATGCCACTGGCAGAAACGTTCTCCCTCTTTCAACCCCACAACTCCCTCTTCTGCATGAGCCTTTGGACAAAGGGTCGAGCATGCGCAGCTCAGTCAACTCCTACATCTCGCTCTTCCTTTCGAGAGACAGCTGCCTGCAGGAAGCATACACTCTCCTCTGTTCCTTCGTGCTGTGTCTTGTAGGGGCAGACCCCAGTGGGAAGTTCAGTGGTGGCCAAGTGTCACCTGTGAGTGTCTAAGTCTGAGGTTCAATATAAGGAGGTACATTGTGGCCATGCACCTAAGCCATATTTTTCAGTATCACCTTTAATATTAATAAGGTGGTGTTGGGCTTCCCTGGTGGTGCAGTGGTTGAGAGTCCGCCTGCCGATGCAGGGGACACGGGTTCGTGCCCCGGGCCGGGAAGATCCCACATGCCACGGAGCGGCTGGGCCCGTGAGCCATGGCCGCTGAGCCTGCGCGTCCGGAGCCTGTGCTCCGCAATGGGAGAGGCCACAACAGTGAGAGGCCCGCATACCGCAAAAAAAAAAAAAAAAAAAAAAGGTGGTGTTTTCCCCCATCAGCCAGTTTGTCTAAACTCCTTCTTGGTTCAGAGCTTTAGCAGTGGGTCTGATACCTCTTGCGGTCAGCCTCGTATCCTTTTGGCCCTCCTTTTATGCCAGCCATGCTGCAGTCACCAGCTCTGTGTAAGTGTACCCTGACAGCAATTCACCTCAGCTGTACTTCTTTCTCACTCTCTGCCCCAGGGCTTCTCAAACTCTACAGCTTTGGATGCCTAAGAAAACTCTCCTAGCACTCAAGCTTGCATGCCAATTACGTATGCCCTGCCCTCATGCATACACAACATGATGTGCAAGGAAGTTAACGCTCTTTGACCAATGGGGGAACAGGAGCTGGTAGATAACACTTCCTTCTCTCTGGGGCACGGTTCTAAGGTGTATATTACATGGATCTGCATATGTTCCAAATGAGATCAAGACCCATTTGCTCCCAGTCATGAACTTTTCAAGAATGCCCTGTTACAGCAATACATATTAAAGAACTTAAAATTGCATGCACTCTTCAACAATTCTGCTTCTAGGACTTTATTCTGAGGAGGATGCACAAAGATTATTCTACAAGAATTTTCATAATTGTGAAAAATTAGAAACAACCTAGATATCCAACAATTTAAGATTAGTCTATTTCTGTTTTGTATATACATTCATTTGTATTAGATTTTGAATTCCACATATAAATAGTATCATATAGGAAAAAAAAAAAAAAGCACTGTTGTATGGACTTTCCTTCATGTCAGGGGCTCAGTCTTCAGCCTTCACTACCATTCTCTAGAATCACTTCCCAGGAATGAAGTATCTGCCTGCAAACCCACATGTCAGACTCTTCTGTCAGGGAGCAACCTATGCTAAGAGAAGCTAGAAAGTGGAGACCTCTTTATGCCTTTCCTTTGCCCCAGCGTCTTTGATAACCAGGGAGCTTGAGAAACAGAATTTAGTGGAATTTGAGGATCAAAATAATACTGAGCACGAGAATTTGGGTGAGGATTTTCCTCCCACCTTGGCTTGTCACTGAGCCTTGTTTGCCTTATCCACCAGCAAAGGCAGTTTTAATATCAGCCAAATCAGCCTTAGGAGAGCACACTCAAGTCTCAGGCTGCTTTGGTTTAACCTTGAAATATGCAGGTATCGACTTCCCTAAGATGGTGTGGCCTGGGCAGACTTTTGATGAATAACTTTTGAATAACAGAGGCCAAAGAAATATTTTCTATTTACATTATTAGATAAATTAGGTAAGCCAGGGTTTTAAACAGCAGCTACGTTTTCTGTGAGTTACAAGAGTTCTATTTCTTCTAGCTTCAAGTCATTTGGGCTAGACCTGGGTAAGGGAGAAAAGCTATGCTGCCCTGGATTCTGTGCCATTTTCCTGTGCTTTCAACTACCAATTAGGACCCCGGTAAGAAACTGCAGAGGAGAGGGGCAGATTCATTCCGAAGCTAATTAAGTTTTTGTTTCAGGGCCCTTCAGTTGCATGGGCCCCTTCCAATATGCTCACATGACTGTTTTTATGGAATCTGAGAATTAAGACATTTTCACTGCAGTTGCTTAGAGACTGCTTCTTTTGACAAATTGTTGCAGGCTGCTTTGGAGTCTTGCTTAGGGTAATTGATTTGGAGATACACTGGAATTGGATTTAGTGAGATATATTTATGTGGTTCATAGTCACTTTCAAAGAAGTTATTGCTTGTAATCCCTGGGTAGGAATAACTTCTGGGAGTTCTTCAGTGCTCACTGTTCTGACTCACTAAGCAAACATATACAAAGGTACAGGCCCAAAGTTCATATCACGATAGAACAGAAACATGTGAGCAGAGGAAGAAAAACAAGGCTTGACATGTGAACTATTCTTCCACCTATAAACATAGAAAATTAGATACAGTTATTCCTTTCTCATTAATCCCTGGTCAAAATGGAAGTTCCCAAACATCAGAAATACATTTCATAAATATACCTAGTAATCATTGTTTTTCTTATATTGATGGCATTCAGGTAGAAAATAATAAAACAGAACTCCTCTCTGTAGACCACAACTCCATAGCAGTATGATGAATACTAAATATACCTGTGTGTGAAGTAAAGTATTTGATGGGTTCTATAAAGAATAAAAAAAATTCAATCAACCTAAGAATAGGCTGAATTATCTTTCTATACTCTCTATAGAAAATTCTGTGAATGTATCGTTATCGTAAGAAGAGGCGATCAAAAAGCATGCCACTAAAAATGTCAGAGAAAATTATTACCAAGATGCTTTAAGCAATTAATAAAATATATTATTTTTCTAGATTTGGTGACATTATTCAGATTTTAAAATTTATACACTGATTTTTTTTCTCATTCTCAGTGGCTATATATTTTTCTTATCTAATTTTGCCCAAACTTTTGTGTTCTTTTCTTAAAAGGGGGCCTCAAAATTATATAAAGCTTCGAACCTATAAAACCTGATTTTTGCCCCAGGTTGATGGGCTAACTCCTTGCCTTCAAGCCATTTGTTTACAGACCCTTAAATGTTTCTTCAATTATGTGGTACCAGGTTGGCTTTGGACTTAAAGATATGTTTTCTGACTTCGTCTTTAGATTTTGGAGATACAAAGTGTTAACTCACACATACAGGGGTATTTGGTATCCATACAGAGTTCCAGGCTTCTAAAATGACTAAAGTAACTGAGAGTCTTGTGCCTGGAATATTCTGGTTCTAGGAACTCGTTTTGTTCAGGAAATCAAGGAGAAACCAGAGTAGTTTAAAAAACATCCTTCAGTCTTATTATTAGAAAGGGATCAGCAAGATAAGAACCAAGAATTAAGCTAGAGGGAGAATTACTCTTTCCTTAGGAGGAAGTTGAAATTTTAAAGCAGAGAGATAGGAATGGAAAAATGATGAAGGCTAAGTCAGAAAGAGATAAAAGCACAAGGGAGATAAGTATGCTTCTAACCGTTCTGAAAATGTGATTGGGGGGCTTCCCTGGTGGTGCAGTGGTTGAGAGTCCACCTGCCGATGCAGGGGACACGGGTTCGTGCCCCGGTCCGGGAAGATCCCACATGCCGCGGAGTGGCTGGGCCCGTGAGCCATGGCCGCTGAGCCTGCGCGTCCGGAGCCTGTGCTCCGCAACGGAAGTAGGCCACAACAGTGAGAGGCCCGCTTACCGCAAGAAACAAAAAAAACCAAAACAAACAAACAAACAAAAAAATGTGATTGGGGCTCATATTTGACTAATTAACTGAAAACTGTGCTGGGTTATGACAGAATCTAGCAAAGAAAGAGAGACAAGTTCTCAGAAAGCTTCCTGGAATACACCTCCCCAGAAGGGATAGAAATCTAGGAAAATGCAGTACAGAAGGAAACCCTGTTAAAATCACAATTAGCATCTACAGTAAGAATTTTCTGGAAATTACCCCTTAAAGATTGTGACAGCGGTTCGAAATGGTTAAAATAAATTGCACTGGTCTGCAAAAGGAAGACCAGAGGACCATCATAAAATATTCAAAGGATTACAGAGGATCAAAGTGAAATGAAACTCTTACTCTGGGTGGGGAAGCAACAACTATTGCCTGTGTCCTGGGGGAACCAGATTAAGAAATTTATGTAATTGAGATTCCAAGAGAAGGTGCAACAAAATTATTCAAGGGAAGCCAAGCTGGAAAATAATAGATCAAGGTCAGGCTTTGGACAGATGTTGGTCTGTTGGGAGAATTCCTCCTGGGTGAGAATATCCAATTCACAGACACGGAGGTGGCCAAGACTTATCTGAAAAATAGTTGCTTTGGCAGGACCAGAGCTCACTCATTTCCTATTTCTTATTATGAAAGATCCTCACTGAACCAAATTTATGAAAAATGGTTAGATAAATAAATGTCTGTCCAGAGAGCAGAGTAATAGCGAAAAAAACCAAGCTCTTGAGATTTTGTAAATGGTACTAATTTTATATTGGTTAGAGAAGAAAAGGATCTATTTAAAAAGCATATTCAACTTCCTGAAAAGAACTGAGAGACAATTGAGGTAGAAAAAGATATAATAACAGAGAAATGTTATTCATGTTCAGCACATTAAAATTGTGAGAAATTTCCATGTCTTGGGAGCACATAGCAGAGATATTAGTTTACCCTACCCTAGACCCAAGAGGTACATAGTATAAACTCAAGAGAAGCTTCAATATTTGAATAGGTTGAGGATGACTTTTCTGCTGAAACAAATGTGGAGGATAAAGGAGAAATCTTCCCAGAAGGCAAGTTTCTTTGACTTAAGCAATTCCACAGCAAGAGGCATTGTCAAAAGTTTCTGTAGCAGGACTGAAAATATTGGATATAGAGTCTTTGTGGGTAGACACAATTTATGTTATATTCAATTCAGCATTGGAGGACCAAAAACACCAGGATCAATGAGTAAAAGGAAATTAAGCAGTATTAAACATGCAGAAAGGTCTCAGTTTAAGACCTGATAACTGGGGCTACCACCATAAGAAATTTCTGAACTTGCAAAAGGCAGTGATGTCAAAAATGTCACTCTCTGAGAGAGAAAATCATATGCATAGGTTAATTTCCTGCCAGTTGTAGTATAATCATACTGCCAAAATTAATCTCTAAATGGGAAATTTCTTGCAACTAACTTTAAGGACCCTAGGCACAGACTGTGTGTGAGTGGCTGACATTGGATTGATTCTCACCTGGTGAGGTTGAAACATACAAGAAGTTCTCTGTATCTCCTTTTCTCCCTCATGAGTGCTTGAGTTTCTGCTATGGTCTTTGATAACACTAAAGCCTGGGTTTGGTAGACTGCATCAAGCCTGGGGATTGCCTTATTTTCTAAATTTTTTGGTCTAGAACTGTTAGAATATTCTGTATCCTATTAACTTTTTGACCCTGAGTTTTAATTTATTTGAATTTTAATTCATAGGAACAAGTACATTTGATTTTAAATTTTAATTCCCTTAGATTTTAACTTACAGGTTTTGTACTTTCATTTCTTTGGAAATTTACCTCACTAATAGAACAATTTGATTTCTAAATTTATGTCTTTAGACTATAACTTTCAGTGGGATTTAATCTTTGAAACAATTTTTCCCCAGGAAATTCATAATAGGAGAGCTTTATGTTGAATCCATATTTAAGTGAATAATGTATGTATATAAATTAACAATATATGCTCAGAAAACATATATTGAGACAATGGAATTTCAAACTTTTAAATTATTAATGAAGCTTCAACTGTTTCACATAAAAATGTTTTAATAATTTATTTAAAATCTGAAGTTTATTATTTAAAATATAGTTTAGGGCTTCCCTGGTGGCGCAGTGGTTGAGAGTCCGCCTGCTGATGCAGGGGACACGGGTTCGTGCCCCAGTCCGGGAGGATCCCGCATGCCGCGGAGCGGCTGGGCCCGTAAGCCATGGCCGCTGAGCCTGCGCGTCCAGAGCCTGTGCTCCGCAACGGGAAAGGCCACAACAGTGAGAGGCCCGCGTACCGAAAAAAAAAAAAAAAATATATATATATATATATATATATATATATATATATATATATTAGTACTTTTGTTGATCTTGTAAAGCTAGAAAGAACAAGAGCTAAAATAACCTAATTTTATTACCTGAGAAGAACAGTTTTAATGAGAAAAATGACAAAAATCTTATTGAATTTTGTACAGATGATGTTAGAGGAAGGTTAGGGAGAAAGTTGAGAGTTCCAGGCAAAATTTTAGCAAAATTTCCAGATGTTTTAATTTAGCACTGTGTTAGTCACTGTATTCAATTGTCACTGGATGATGTAAATCACTTTAAATATTTTCTTGATAAACTTTTATTTACTCTCATTTATCAAATAAACTTTGTAGAGAATCAAATAACATATCATAAGACCTTGTAGTAAAATAATGAAAATTGGAAGAATATTTTTACTTCAATGGACAGTGTTTGGTGCCAACACTGCAAAAACCTCATTTATGCATTTAATAGAAATTGTGAAATGGGATATTTAAGTATTTATAAAATGAAATGTTTTAGAGAGTTGGCTTTAACAACTGAGAGTTTAACAGAGATTCAGTACAGTCTTTAGCTTTAAAGCAAAAAATATATCTTGGTTACAAATGCTATGTTACTAAACAAATGATAAAAATGATTGAATATATAGAATTAAATAAAGGAAAATATGAAAGTGAAGCAAATGAAATTATAGTAATATTAAAAAATTCATATTATTTTAAATAAAGCAAAACAAAATTTTAGTCTGAATCCTGGATTCAGAATAAAATATTTAGAATGGACAAATCCTAAATTTCACTTTGGACTTACTCTAATCTTCACATGTTGATGGAAATATCAAAACTGGATGGGGAAAACTGTTGCCCCAACAGGTATTTATGGGTCCTACATATTTATATGAATAGAATATAGCCTCACAGCAACTGGTAAATCCCATAGACAAACTGAGGGCGTGCTTCAGTTGTTCTTGAACTCCACTTTTTTTCTTAGGTAGAATTCAAGGTATAAAATGGGGCAAGGAATACCTGATCTCTAAATCTTAACATATACATACTGCTATATATAAAACAGATAACCAATAAGGACCTACTGTGCAGCACAGGGAACTATACTATTTTGTTATAACCTATAAGGGAAAAGAATCTGAAAAAGAATGGATATATATATTTATGTATAACTGAATCACTTTGCTGTACACCTGAAACTAACACAGCATTGCAAATCAACTATACTTCAATTAAAAAAATAATAAGAATAAAAACCCCTCAGATCTTCTGATCCCTATTCCTAAGCCTAAACTGAACCAGAAATTTTTAGTGGGAAGTACTTATAAAAATTATTTTCGAAGACTCTCAGGTGTGAAAAAGTAAAAGTAAGTTTCTCTATGTACAACACAATGTAACTTTGTTCACAAGACCTGTATCTACTAAAGGTAGATAATAAAATTTTACCAATTCAGGAGAACTCCATCCCTTTCACTGTGAAATACAGTCACCTCGAGGTTACTCAGTCAATTCAGACTGTGCTTCTCATCCCTTTCTCTTTCGCCTGTACTCTGTAGAAGCACTATGAGTTCCCAGGGGTAACGCCAGTACCGGCAAATTGCTACCTCTGATCCAAATACCATCTTCTGTTCTTCCTGGCCTCTGCTAGGGGCAATTCAATGTGTCTGGAAACAGCAGTTGGTTTCTGTAACATTCACTGCCAGAGTCCCAGTGCTGCAGTAGCCTCCGGTTAATTTGAACTTTGGTCATACATCGATTCCCCCTACTATTAGGCTTTTCCCAAACCACTGTTCTCAGCATTTCCTCCCTTCTCCTTGGGATTCGGGGAATCTCTGAGGCTGCCTTTAGACCCAGGCATTCTACTTTACTGCTCAGTACGTTGCAGAAACCTGTTGTCTTTTATATTCTGGGAGCCTCTCAAATATGTTCTGGGTTTCTATCACCGTTTTCATTATGCTGCTACCCACCCAACCGCATTCCAGAAATGTAGACCATATGAGCACCCTTCAGGGATCCACAATGTAAAGTCTAGCCATGCCCTTAATAATTCTCCCTTATTACCCTAACTTCCCTATCTCTCTGAGATAGAAAATTGCTTTTACACTGTCACAGATTCCCTGCTCATTCTCTGATTTATGCATAAACATTGTGCTCTGAGAACTCCAAGGATCTCAAGCTTTGGAAATCATCAAAACGTTTTATCACTCAAAAAAGCCTAGCTTCTATAATAGAAAGGCTTGTTTTCAAGACTATTGCTTAAACCATGGACTTTTTAAAAGGCCTAATTTGAAACTTGAAGATGAACCATGCCTTCTTCTCAGTTATATTCTCAATGGCCCTGAGGGCATTCATAAGCAAAGCTACTGTGGCTGCCTGGATGGTGGGAGGATAATCCGTATGAGAAACCATGAGGAAAAGAAACTGAAGTTAGTTTATTTCAAAATATTAACCACAATATTTTACACAAGGCATCAGCAAAAAGGAAACGCTGTTAGCGGCTTCTTTTATATATTTTCCTTTTCCTACTCTCTTTAAAATTGTAGTGAGATGCAATTCCTAGTAAAACAGCTACCTGTGGTACAAATGGCCAAAATCCAAGGTGAGTTATGTGTAACAGAGAGAGAGAGACCTATTATAAAGGCACTGAGCTATCTTAGGTAAGCCAGGGACGAAAATGGGGTTGCTGGACTTACAAGACACCTGAAACCAGGCATGAATATACCATCAGGACCACTGGTGTACCAGAAACAGCCCTACCAGATCACCAGAGTCGATTATGAAATTTAGGAATTTTGTAAGTTGGTTGTAAAACACAGTCATTATTAAAAATTAAGTTAAACAAACTTACAGTTATTATTACATTGCATTATTTAGATACTAAATAATTGGGTCTCACCAATTCCTAATTTTTTTTACTCTTACTGATTTTAATATTATCTATTTGTATTTTACTATTATATAGGCTCCTGAAATTATTTAGATTTATTGTATCTGTATGTTGGAAATACTATATAACGGTATGCTACTAGGAGTCTCTTTCCAACTCACATTTGGTAACATCCCATTGGTAGTTGTTTTAAATCAGCCATGGTAGAAAAATTCATACCATAGATTTTGGCCAATGCTACAATTAGTCCCTTTTTTTTTTTTCATTAAGTAGGGAGCTGATTGTTAAACATCGTCCAGCATGCCAATATTCAGGACTCTCTCTCTATTTCCTATGTCTTTTCTCTCATCCTTTTATGCCTCTGCTTCACTATTCCTCCTTTTCCCCTATTGGCCAGTTATCTCTGAGTTTTTGTGTATGTAGCAAGAAACATGGATACCAAGAAGTATTAAAATTCAAGGTACTCAAAGATAGGGCCAAGGGGATGAACTGAGACAAGAAGAATTTCCCAGAACAGGGGTGCTGGGAGATAATCTCAATCTATATTACCATATTCACATCCCCTGTTCAGAGCTTTCTCTTGAAAGAATCTCCCATACAGTTGCTCAGAGTATCTCCAGGAAGTCCATTTCTTGGTGTCCTAATTGTTTTCTCTACATTCTAGCTTCTTGCCACTGTCCTCAGGGCAAGTTAAAGAGTTCTTTTTGCCAGGTTCAAATGGCTACATTGGTCTCTTCCTCTGAAAGTGAGACTTTGTTACAAGTTTAAGTGCAGAAGTAGTCTTTCAAGCTGCCCACAGAGGGCCAATAAAACAGAAAGACTCTTTTCAAAAACAAGTTAAACTCTCACTAACCCCAGGAATATCAGAGGACCTATTTTTCCAAACTCTCATAACTCTAGTTAATTTGTTGAAAAATGTATTCTATAAAATATAAAAAGTTCTTTTTCAAAGTTATTTCAAAGACTAGGAACTCTCCTGAGCTTTCTCCCCAGCCAAGATGATAGAAAAATGCTTACTGGACAGAATGATGCAACTCAAGTCCCTCTACAAAGGTGACATATTATTCCAATTACATGACAAACTTGCATATAATCTCTTTGCTTGATATGAAGAAAGCAACCACTACAAGAAATTCCTTGTTGAATTCTGTCATTTGAGAATAAAATTCCAGAGATTCGATTATTCTTCTTTTTAAAAATTTAAGAATCAGCTGACCTGCCTAGAAAACCATTTTTGACTAATGACACAAAATATTTATTACTCTTCTGGTTGACTTTCATCCCCAAACCCTTTATCTGCAATAGTTTTTTTAAAACAAAAAATCTCTAAGTGAAATAACGTGCCAACCAATTTAAAACAGTTCATGTTTAAATGCTAAAGACTTTGATTTTTCTTTTAATTCCAGCAATTCTATATAAACGTGACTTTCAAAGAAGCCATGAACAAATTGAGAATAAGCCATGTTATGATGCAACACAAAAACGTATGTTTCAATTTCCAAAATTAAAACTCTTAACGTTCTTATTAATAATGCCCTGGGTCATGTCTAATGTCTACTTTACCAACTATGATATTTATATAACTAGGTCAGAGCTCTCTCCATTACTCCCTTCCAAATATCTCTGCTCAGTTAATTTATCTCTAAAAATGGAGTCCTAGATTTTGAGGGAATTGTGAGCAAATCCAGGACAGAGACTCTGATGTGCATTTCTGAATCAATAGCACTTAGTGCAGCGCTGGGCCTGGAGATGGCCAATAAATCTTGGTTGAATAAGTAAATGAATGAAGTTCAGATACCCTTCTTGAGATCACTTTGGACTTCAAGAACAAAGTATTTGTAATCCTTGAGAATAATGATTATATAGTTTCCATGGTAGTTCAAACTAGCAGTTTTTCCTCACATGAAGAAAGAGAAGACAGAAACGTGAAAGAGCTGAATTGGGTGTGTAATGTCATAATGTTGTTAATAAGTAGTTTTTAAAATGCTTTCTACAAAACTGGTAGTTAGACCTACAGGCTTAATTAAATTCATATTAAAAAAATTTTTTGCAATAATATTTCATGGATGGTGCTGTGTACATCCTATAATATCATATTAGAGTAAGAGGCGTCAGATCTGGTGACTCCTCTTTGAGTGATGAGAAGATTAATTAGTGGGTCCAGGGAATGTCAGTCTACTCCATCTATCATAAAGTTCCCCATCAACATTTACCCAATGGGTTTAGCAGCCACTGATGATCTTTGACCAGATCTGTTATTTCACTAAGGATTATAAAATGTTGACTTTCTTAATTTTCCTATGTCTTCTGAATTATCTGTTCTACTGTAAAGAATTTTTCCACATTAACTATTTGTTACCTTGAAACATGGTTTGTATAGGAAAGGCAGGTAAGTGCTTGATTTATTTCCTTTATTTACCAACTTTCAGAATAATAAGGTGGTGCTCTAGCAAACCAATGAGGTTGCCTTTTTCTGTTTTTAGTATCATGAAGAATTCACGGATTTTTTTAACATACGTGATCTGTTTTAAACAGCGTGATCATTACTCTTTTCAATGCCCAATTTTCCATTTTATACCAGTGAGAACTTCTTCAAGTTGGCTCCTGAGACCTTTTGACATGACTCCTGTAGTCTTGGATAGTTTCCTTGCTTTTAGTCCAACAAGATATCTCAGGATCATCTTGTATATGTCCTGTCATAGACATGGAACCAGTTTAAAAAGGATCCTTGGATCTTTTTAGAGAGATGATATTTAGAGACCAAAATCTGGGCACTGCAGTTGTTCTTTTATAGATTGTCACTGTTTCTAGGCCTTTTCAATATAGAAAGGTATGAAATAAGCTGTTATATTTTGTTATTTTTAACAAGATAAAAATAAATAAGGTGTACTGACATTCCAATAAAAACATTACCTGGATTTTAGTTAATTTCATTGATTTTGTATTTCTCTTTCTTATTTTACAAACCTTGGTTCCTAAAGACATTAGCACAATTATTTATTTTCTCTACTCTTCAACATATAATTAGTAGTTTAAAATATCATTACATAATGCTGTCCAATGCTTTTTCATGATTTTCTTTTGTTCTTAGACTAAATCCTGCTAGGAATGTACAGTCAAATTACTTTTTAAAGTCACTTGAAATAATTCTACTTAATGTTCATTCATCTCATTTTTTTGATCACCAACATCTCAAATCCCTAGTTTGTAAGGTGAAAATGAGTGTCACTAGCTTTTCTTTCATCTCTTCAAATCTTTACCTTAGCTTAACTTCTAACACTTACACTTTTCACTTTTAGATTTTCAAGGTTATTAGAATGTATACCTAGCTCTCCAATCAGTTATTGGAATTTGCTGTTTGATTTGGTTTTGCTTTCTGGAATTTCTAATTGCCTTTCTTTTTTTCTTGAACAATTTGATTTTATCATGTCTTAAACATATTTTTATGAAGATCTTTCATAGAAAGGCCTCCATTTTTCGGCTCCACTATGCATTGTTTGCTCTCCAGCCTTGCTTCGTAGCTGTCATTCTTCCCCTTCATTAATCCTCAGTTTTGCTTCTCTATTTCCTGCCTCTCACATTTATTCCCTCGCTTTGTTGGGCTAACGTAAATTCCTGAAAAAGGAGTTTGGGAGTTATACTGGACTCAGTGTAAGTACTCCTTCAGATCCATGCAGCCACTCTGTTCTCCCTGTGTGCCTTAGTTATCTGCTTGGCCTCTTGCCCTTATCACCCCTACCAATGGCTCAATCCACTCCCACAGTCATAGAGCCAGGTCTCTGCTGCAGTTGCTGCTACAACTACAGTATAAAGAGGCCCAACCATGGTGCCAGTGCTGGCAAGAAGAACCTGACCAAGTAGCTTTACTGAACCTATAGATGTTCCAGAACCTTCCCAGATAGGTGGGTAACACAATCTTGAGGTGCTGTGATGTGGGGAGGGCTTGAACAGAGAGACCTGAGACACGAAAAGGCTAGCAGAATAATTCTCTCATCTTCCCTGACTATGGACTGTTCTGGGACATAGTAGATCACATGGCCTCTCTGAAGATCTCTCTGAAGCCAAGAAATCAGTTGCCTGATTTAACGTTTGGCCAGCTCAGAGATGTACCACTTTAATTTTTGACTCCTCCTTCCCTACTTTACTTCTCTTTCCCTCATTCTTGCTTTCATGGAATTGAACTTCCTAATAAAGTAACAGTACTGTTACTAGTTTATTTACTGTTACTAGTTTATTTTACTTTACTGTTACTAGTTTACTGTTTACTGTTTACTGTTACTAGTTTATTCCCAGTCTTTTTCTCTCGTTCTGTATTTCTATCATTTTACTTCAGTGATGTAAAATTACAAAACTCCAGAAGGATATAGGCAAACCTTTGTAACTAGTTTGCCCTTCTGAACAGCACATTAATGTCACTACTTTAAGAGATAGGAGTATCACAGTGGGCAAGTATATGCATTTGGGTCAAGGCCAGAGTAATTTTTGTTCATTCATTTACTCAGTATTTATTTGTGATAAACATAAGCTAGAGACATGAGATTCAGAAATAAAAGATATATTCTCATCCTCAAACTAATGATTTCTCATGGCAATACACATATTTTCTGAATGAATACTCCAGCAATTTCTCAGTCATGGTATACCTTTCTTGCACTTTAATTTTTGTCAAAACTCTTCTCAGAGCCTCTGTTCTGTCCTTGTTTCTAGGAGCTACATAACCGGAAGGCTGGCCTTTGAAGCCGGAACACTATCTCAATCTCCTTTTCTTTAGCTAACTGTTTCTTTCTTTTTTTTTTTTTTTTTTTTTTTTGCGGTACGCGGGCCTCTCACTGCTGTGGCCTCTCCCGTTGCGGAGCACAGGCTCCGGACGCGCAGGCTCAGCGGCCATGGCTCACGGGCCCAGCCGCCCCGCGGCATGTGGGATCTTCCCGGACTGGGGAACGTACCCACGTCCCCTGCATCGGCAGGCGGACTCTCAACCACTGCGCCACCAGGGAAGCCCTAGCTAACTGTTTTTTTAAAGCTTCTCGCTCTGCCGTGGCTGAGAGAGAAATGGTTGGAAACGATGCTGAAGGGAAAGTAACATTTTTCTCTTGGTCTTTTTTCTCAATATACTAAACCATTGCATCCATTTTCTCATGTATTTCTCACAACTCAGGAGGTAAACAGAGTGGGTGCTGTTTCTTCATTGCATAGAAGAGGAAACTGAGGCCTAGCAAGTTTAACTGTCTGGCTCGGGGGTAGTAAATGTAACATCAGGCAAGAATTCCAGTCACGTCTCTTGGATCATTTTTTCCAGTGACATTTTAATAGAGCTTCAAGGCCCAGGTAAGAGATGGAAAGACAGTCAAGGAATCTCTGTGCCTTCTGTTCTTCGTGCTGCTTATGAACTCAGATGCAGAAATCGATTTCAGAATTTCCAGAATCGAAGGAAGAGTGAAAGAACCAGGCTCAGGAGGAGTAAGAATGAGGTGTGTCTGGGGATCCAAGTAGCTCAGTCCTCTTGTAGATCCTGTTCTGACTGCTCCTGACACCAGTCTATTAGTCCTCACTCGTGGGTCCCACTTTCTTTACATCTGGCTGTCCAGCTCACATATTGAGTCCCTGACGTGTTGTGGGATCTTTTTATTTCCATTCATTTGGATACCCACAGGTTGTTATCTCACCGCTGCTGGACACAGATTAGATATTTAATAAAACTGTATTAAATCTACACGAATGAATACATGTACACCCTAATCTGAAATTCTCCTTCAGCCTTATTTGTAAAACTTCAGTTCGGTCATTTCCTCTCCTTTTTCACTGTTTCTTTAATTTCTCATCTCATGTCCTGACATGTTTATATTCCTAGAAGCAGAGTAGTAATTAGAGCTTCTGGGTTGTAAGGAAAAGAAATGGACTCTGCTATGCTAAGCAAGAGCTTTAACAATATAATAAAAAAATAAATAAATGTGAATAACGTGGGATAATTTAAAAACAGAAGGAAAAGTGAAAGAACTGGGCTCACTGGGAGCAAAAATGAAGTAGCTCTAGGGATCCAAGTAGCTGAATTTCACTGACAGGCTTGTCAGCTTGCCACCTCTGCGATGATTCAGCTCCATCAGTTTTCCTGTCCTAGAATCAGCGTGTTCAGGATTCAAAGTCCCAGAGAATGAGTCTGATTTGTCAGCATTTGGTCATATACTCAAGCCCTAGCTGGGGGACAACTTGACCAACAGTCCCTGAAGATGACAGACAAGGGCAAGAATGAATCCCCACCAACCACCCCCCCAAAAAATTTAAAGTGCTATGACAAAAATAAGGGGAAATGGATTGTAACCACCCAATTTGCAGAGTATATACTGGCAAGAGCAAAGAGCAGGAATTAGGAAATCTGGGTTCACATTTCAGTATTTCTGCTACTTAGCTGTGTGACCTCAGTGTGTTGTTTCATATTTCTACAATGCCATTTCCTCACCTACAAAATACAAAGCTTAGGTAGATAACTAATATTCCTTTTTTTTTTCCCCTAAAACTGTTTTTCCAACTTCACAGAGTTCTCCCCAGGTAAGTAAAGAAGTTTATAACTTAGTGGTTTTATAGACCTGATGCATTTCCTCTGCTTCTATTCGGAACATGGTTAATGGATTAGTAGCCCTCGTGTCACACACTTTTGAAGTCTTCTTCCTTCTCACCCGTGCTCACCGTTCTGTGCTGACCCCAATACCTCTCCTTAGTCCTGGCCTTCCCTGGTACAGCTTATGCTCTTCTGATGTATGAAATTCTGTCCCTTTAATACTGCATGATGTGCTTTCTGAATTTCTTTTTCTACCAACAACATAGAATATAGAAGCTATTTGCTTCTTTCTTCATTTTTTTTCCAAAGGAACTCTGTCAGTCAAACTGACAGTAATGTTTCCAACCCCATTTTCCCACCTAGATTAATTAAACCCTTATGTTTTTAAAACAGTTATATTTTCTCTATTTTATCCAGAACAGATGTTGACTTGGCCCTGAATAAAAAGTTGAGACATATTTCCCCCCACCTTCTTCATGCTCTGTTAATGTAGAAACCAACGGTCATTTATCTTTTAATTCTTTCAATAGTTATATAGGCTGTAGCTGAATTGATTCTATGTATTGCCATAAGCAAAATAAATTCTTACTTCTTCATCCTCACATAATATCCATTTTGTGTTAGCCACCAAGTTAAGCTCTATTACAAATGCAAAGATACACAGGGTATAGTCACTACCTTGTAGGAACTTATATCCTAAGATTTTCAAGGGGAGATGAAACATCACAGCTCCCTAAAATACAAAACTGAACATAATGAATGTCATAAGACAGTAGTGATGCAGTGTTACCAAGTGTAAAGAAGAGAGATGTTATCTCCATTCAGGTGAGCAGGGAAGGCTTCATGGGACAAGGGAGTACTTGAACTAGGATCCAGGTAAAGAGAGAACTGACCTCCCATCCTCCCCTCTTGCTCTCCAACAATCTATTCCCCAAACAGGAACAGTTAATTGGTTCCTGACTCCTTTGCAGCCAACCCTCCAATGACTTCTCACTGTGCTGGGGATAAAATCCCCACCTCTTACTGTGGCTCACAAGGCCCTACATGATCTGGTCTTTTCTCCTACCATTCTGACATTCACCCATTATTTTCCAGCCATGCTGGCCTTCATTCTAAGTCTTGGATACAGCAAAGGACATTTGCTTTAGGACACTTGTTCTTGCTCTTTTTTGCCTAGAACTCTCTGCCCCCAGGTCTTTACAGGACTGGTGTTTTCTTATCATTTAGGTCTCACCCCAAACATCACAACTTCAGTGAGATCTTCCATGACCCCAGTCCATAGTAATGCATCTCCAACACTCTGTTGCATCCCTCTACTTTGCTTCTTTCAAACTACCTGAAATTTTCTCACTCATTCATTTACTTTTTAAATTTCTGCTTTCCCCTGACTAGAATATTATCAATAGTTTTTATTATATCATGGCCCTTTATGTGAGAGAGTAACACTCACTAATATTTGGCTTTATTAGTACCTAATTTATTAATCTTATGATTATAGTAAATAATCAGTTTTTAAATTCCTCTAAAAACTACTTAAAGAAATTAATAAAACAAAGTTAAAGAATTTAGCAAATTTCCCCAAACTTTTATATTTTATCAGATACTTCCAAACACTATATTTTAGGTTACTTTCAATGTCTTAAACACCTTTTAAAAATAGACAACATACTACTACAATGATTACAAATTAATAAACACATTTACTCTAAAGCCAGAAATAAAGTTATATTTATTATATATATAGTATAGTATAATATGATATAATATATTATTTTGTCTTTCTTTTTATTATATTTTTGTCTTATCTTCCTAGGCTTCCATTAAGGTTCTTACATGGGGTTTTGATAATCTTACCAGATCTTTAAGAAAATGGTATCATTTCAGCCTAATCAGGTTTTGTTACGAGTTATGAAAAGTTTAATTCTTGGTTGAGACATGGCTCTGGCTGAGCATTCTAAGGTGATTTCTAGGCTGCTAATCTGGAGTAAATTCCTTTCTCTAATAAAATTCTAATCATTACATTGTGAGGCTTTTAATTTTTTTGCTTTGTTTATAAAAGTTTTAATTTTTTGAGACTTGGTAGCTTTCAAAGAGGTAAGGAATTCTTCTAAGTTTTATCCTATCCATTGCCTTGTCATGTTGATACATTAGTGTGGTTTGTCAGAACTATTAAAATCTTCTATATTTCTTATTAGTATTTTATTTTAATTAGTTGGACCATCAAGAATTGTCAGCTCCTAGGAGATGAGGGATTGTGTCTGCATAGTCAGCTTTACTCTTTTGTACATTTGGTTAATTTATCATTTTAGAACACACTGTTGAACCCTCCTTTTACTTGATTATTGTATGTTACCAGTGAAGCTGATTAGCTGTGGACACCCTTTGAATCTGATTAATTACATGTGCTGATCAGGTTTTCCTTTTCTTGTTACTGAATCTACTTTTGCTGAGATAACTTGGCTTTCTTATGGACTCTTTTAATCAAAGAAAGTATATACCTAAACTTTATAGATAGATATTTAGTTAATACTTTTGTATGTTAACACCTTATATATTTGGATCAATAAAATATGAAGTATATTCTATTAGACACACTCTTCTTGTATATTGTGATAACTTTTGGTGATCTTCTATAAACTTTTCTTGTTTGAGTATTATTAGGAACTTCTAGACTTTCTTATATTCAATCTGTTTAGCTATTATAATTGTCACAAGAATTATTATCATTAAACTTATTTTAATGCTCAAACTGTATAAATTTGACTAGTAAGGGTCTCTGTAGTTTGCTTCCCTTTATTTCAGCACTTCTGTTGACATTTTTATTTTTCTGCTGACATTTTTAAAGCATGCTTGTGTCTAGCAACAACCTTTGGAGTTCAGTTTCCTTATTTATGAAATTAGTACAAATAAACAGATGGCCCAGGTCCACACTGATTTTATTTTCTGCCCTAAAATTTGGCATCATCTACCTTTCAAGGAGTCCTCATTGTGTGTGTGTGTGTGTGTGTGTGTGTGTGTGCGTGTGCGTGTGCACATGTGTGCGTATAGATTAGAGATCAAAATATGGATACTAGAGAATTAAAATGAGATTTGGGTCACCTACAATAGTTACAAAGTTGGAATGCATATCATAAATTTACACTGTTTTTTCCATTTAACATGTCACGTGACTGCACTGATACACACACACCCACATACACATATATATGAACATATAAAAATATGATAAAATATATATTTAAGAAAGAATAAAAACATTTAAAAGCATAAAACCAAAAAGGTAGGTGTTTAAACATTCAAGGTAGAGGACTCTGGGAAGATGGTGGCAGAATTTTTAAATTTCCCCAAATCTCATCATATAAACAAGTATAGAGACTAGGACAGCAAAACCTAAAACACATGGACAACATCTACCACTAGGTTAACTATAAACTCCCGAATATGAGCAAGTGAAGACCAACCACAACCACCAAGAAGACTCACACCATTTCAACAGTGATATGAGAGAAAGCAGAGGAAAGACAAAAATTTCTGATGGCTCCAGAGCTAAAAAGTATCCAAATTACCAGCAGGTACTCACTGGTAAACTCATCAAGAAAATTCGAGGCTAGCAGCTGGAACTGGGAGGGAGAACTGCAGACCTTAATTCACAGTGCGAGCTAAGGGACCATGGTATGCATGATGGTGTTGGACAAATCTGGGCTTTATAAACCTTTGAGAGTAATCAGCTAAAATTCCCTTCCAGTATCAAATCTTGCATCAAGTAAAAAGTACTGAGAGTAGAACTTCAATAGGAAAAAACTAAAAGAAAAAGTTCAAGAAAATATTGGGGAGAAGGAACCAGAGTTAGCAGATCTCAGGAAAATGTCAACTTTTGTTTTTGAACACATTTTGAATATTACAGAAGGAAATCTAGAGCTATGATTCTAGGAAAGCTATCTTGATTCCTCCCTTTCTAATACAGAAAAATGCATAACAAATGAAAAGCACAACAGAAAAGGATTTTTATAAAGAGACAGTTTTATAATAAGAAAGAAACTAAAGAGCAAAATAATATCCCTACAGACAATGAAGGCATGCCAGGAGAATTTGAACACAAAAATAGATGAAAACTGTAACCAAATTCTTCAAAGATAAAATGATTTAAGAAAATATTAATAGCCATGAAACAACAGAAATCTTAATTCTAAAATTTTAGAAATTAGATAATTGGAGAACAGAATAAGAAATAGAAAAATTTGTGATTTGAGCTCACAAATGTAAAAAATTATTGATAAATGAAAAAGTCATTTCAGAATTGAAGAATAAACCTGAAGGAATTAATAAACACAATGAATGCCTTAAGAGAAATAGAAAGTAAAAGGTGAAAAATGAAAAAGAAGTAAGGTGTTAAAAAGTATTCGAGAGACAGTGATAGTTATAGATGACAAGCAAAGAAGACTAAACACACATATAAAAGGGGATCCTGAGGACAAAAACTAAAGCAATGGAAGATAAAAAATACTAGAAAATATAAATCAAGAGAACTTTTCTGAAACAAAAGATGGCTTGAAACTACCTGTTGAAAGTGCAACTGTATTCCTGCTTATGAAACAGCTAATTCTATTCTGAGCTTACGTCTTTCTTGTAATACTTTGCCAAATGTAGTCAATGGAAACTAACACTTGCTACTAACATTTTGTCTTTCAACTTCTTCCCCTAAGACTTCAATTCTAATAGGTATATTAACTGCTTTATAATTTTTTTGATGACAATTTTACCATGTGTTTTGTTATTGAATAATATGGACCCTCCTCCTTACAGCCTCCGATAAAAGTTTTCTCACTGATCATCACCCAACCCCTAACCCAATGCCACATATTCTTCTTTTTTTTAATTGGGGTATAGTTGCTTTACAATGTTGTGTTAGTTTCTGATGTACAATGAACTGAATCAACTATATGTATACATATATCCCCTCCCTCTTGGACTTCCCTCCCCTCCCCATGCCACCCATCTAGGTCACCACAGAGCACCAAGCTGAGCTCCCTGCGCTATATAACAGGTTCCCACTAGCTATCTATTTTACACACGGTAGTGTATATATGTCAATCCCAAACTCCCAATTCATCCCACAGCCCTTCCCACCCCCCTTTTTCACTGTAGCACTCCAATTCTGGTCTAATACTGTATTCGCCAGGATAGACTAGACTATGCTGTGGTTACTAACCATCCCCAAATCTCAGTGACTTAAACAATAAGGCTTTTTTTCTCATGTTGTGTCTCTATTGCAGGTCAACTTGAGGCTCTGATTCATGGTTTTCTTATTCTGGGATCCAGACCCTCATCTGGACCATTGTCAGTAGCCATGACAAAGGAAGAGAGTTACCAAGGACCTTAGATGAACAATTAAATGTTACAGTTCAGAAATGGTTCATGTCTTATTGATAACTCATTTACAAGAACTAGTAACATAGCCCTGTCTAAACATAAGATCAGGAAATATATTCCTATCCTGGAAGGGGGATGAAACAATATTTACCAAACAACCCTAATGACCTTCAACACAAACAGAAACAAATGCTATTTTATACTTTGCTTTTATCACCTAACAATGTTTTAGAATTCTTCCTATCAGCACATTTTTACATCATTTTTCAAAGCTGCATAGTGACCCAGTATATAACTATAATAATCAGTGATTTAGCCTTTCTGCTGCTGGTAAATATTTAGAATGTTTTACTATAAGTATTGCTATATTGAACATATTTGTACATAAATGTCTTTGTATAAGTAAAAGTATAGCTTTAAGTTAGAAAGATAAAGAAAGCCCAGATATCACTTACAGATAGGATTCTGTTGTTTGAAGCTGGCATGGCACTCACAGCTGGACCATATTATTCTCCTGTTGGACATAAACAATTTCATGGAACATCAACATCAAACAAGATCACTCTGAAACCGTGATAAAATTAGTCTAAACAAGACCACTTCGTAATTTTCTCTAAGCACAGACAAAAACAAGGTCACTGTACAAACACCACAAAATACCAAGCAGCCTCTCTTCCACTTAATAAGACTGGCTGTTGTTTCTTTACTAATTATAGCTTTAGCCTCATTCTAGTCTGCCCTCCCTCTAGATAAGATTAATTGAGATAGTCATAGACTTATCCTGACTTTCTGACAGCACCCAATCTAGTTCAAAGTCTCACTTCCTTTGACTCTCCCCAAAAGCATCCAATCAAAGCTGAAATCCTATAACAGGGAGTTAGAAATGAACCCTCTTACTGAGGCACCTCATGGCTCCCTGTGGCTCCCTTCTACTTTGCTATAATGAGTCATAAATCCAACCAGTTCAACTACATGTGCATTCCTGGTGCTCCCTGACTGAAAGTCATTGACACATATAATCCTTGAAGTTAAATTTTGTAACAGTAAAGTAGTACAATTAAATTTTGAGCAATGCTGGTAATTGTCCTTTCAAAAGATTGCACCCATCAAGGATGAGTGAAGAGGTCTGTTTCCTCACAGCTTTGCCACATTGTATAACACCAACTTTTTTGATCTTTGCTGATCTAATATATAAAAAAATAACATCTGCTTCTTTTGATTTACATTTCTTATTTACCTTTTATAGCTATTTTCTATACAAATTCTTATCAGACAGAATATTAGACTTTTTTCACTAATAGTCTTACCAAAAAAAAAAAAAAAGGCATTTCTTTCAGATTTGTATACTGAAGTCACCTTTGCCCTCTAAAGGGAGTTAAACTACTACAAAGTGAAATATCAAGGTATCACTTAAATACTCATTGATCACACTCATTAATACTCATTAATATTTTTTCCCTCTTACTCAGTTTCCTATTGGGTTTATCTTTTCTTTTGATGTGTAAGTATTCTTTAAAGATTAAGGCTATTATTTCTTTGTGTGTCATAGGAGTTGCATATATGTTACCAGCTTGTTACTTACCTTATTTTTAATAAAATTGTGTTATTGTAGTTTTACATAGTTAAATTTATTTTGCTTCTTTATTGCTTCTGAATTTTGTATGTTAACTAGTTCTCACTTCAAAATTATAAAAGTAAAAATCATTCCATGTTTTCTTCTAGCACTTTCAGAGTAAGTATTCTCTGTTCTTACATGGTTTTTCCCTGTAGCAATTGCCTTTGATCCCACACCTTCCACATTGAAGATTTCACATTTATTGGCACTAACTTTTCTTACTTTTTTTCCTACTAATTTGTATTTTACTTTCAGTTTCTTTAATAGCTTCCCCCTAATCTGGTGTATAATTACTGTTTGTGATTCTATTTCCCTTTCCCTACAGCAGTAATCCCTGAAGAAAATGGTGTGAAACTACCCTTGCTATTCTCAGCTATGTATTATTGGGTTGGGTTCTCCAGAGAAGCCCCTGAAACTCTCAGTGGCTTAAGTTAAATGGTGATTCCATCTCCTGGCCATTATGGTCCAAGGTAGGGCCCACAACCTCACTGGAGGTAGTTACATACAAAGAGACACATTTTGCCCTTTATGGAAGGAGAAATTTACTCTCTCTTCTGCAGGAGCTAAAGAACCTATCATCTCTCAGTAGGTAGAAGATGTGATGTGTGTAGGTAGAAGATGTGAAGTTTAGAACATGGCAGCTACTTTTCAACTCTAATGGACAAGCCTGAATATACTGAGGTCACCATGTAAACCCTGAAGGATGAAGCAGACACCTTGGAAAGATGAGGGAAGGACTGGAGAGAAACGATGCTGACATCGTTTGAATTGCTAGATTCAGCCCTGCCTACATGTGGATTTTTCACTTAGGTGAGATAATAAATGGGTCCCCCTTTAATAAGCCAATTGGAGTTGAATTTTATGTCATTTGTAACCAAAGAATTCAGTATACTTTTTTTCTTTCTGCCTGTTATCTTTTAATGCTTCTAACATTTCTGTCTTCTAATTTCATTTCACTCTAAGTCAGAGTTGCACCTGGTAGGTTATGCTCTGATTCTGGATCATAGCTACTTTCGTGCTGGCCCACACAGAATAGACCTACAGAATATACTTTTTTCTTTTAATTTGAATTAGTTGCCAACATTTAAAAATAGAAAAGAATTTCCATAAATATGCAGATTTTTCAAACTGGGTTGGCCTTTAATTTCAATTGGTTGGAACTAAGTAACAACTACGATATCAGGCACATGTCCCTTTGTTTATTTACCTATCTGGTTTCCCTGGGCTTTTGGGTATGGGACCCTCATCTACACCATGATAGATAATAGGGATGAAGAAGAAGATAGGGGTCCAGGCTTGTTTCCAAGTAGAATAAGAAAACTGCGATCCCCTACAGGATGTCTTCACTACTTTAGACTAATCTCAGTTTTTCTCAAAGTATTCAGTGAATTGCCAGTCATACAGGGAGTCCTTAATAAAAAGATTAATTGAAAAATTAAGAATTACTTTTCCAAAACCTGTAAAATGTAAAGCCAGTTAAAATAAGAAGTCTTAAAGTTATTTTTTTCTGCTTAATTTGATATATTATATAAGCATAAAAACCCATCTCATAATTGAATGCTACTTTAATGAAGGTGCTAATGGTGGCTTAAAGCTTTTTAAATTTAAAAAGATCTAAAAATATCACTCCATTCTTATCTCTAACACATTCTACTTTATATCAATCCAGCTTGACTGAGTCTAAATGACACTCCGTGGCACACTTTAGTTCTTTATAAAAGGCTGCACCAACAAGCAAATGTAATCACAAGATGCTATCAGTCCTTCCAAGCAGGAGAATGAAATGAGTCCTAGGCTGGTGACATGTCTGGAAGGATTGCCTGCCTTCTCTAAGTCAAAGGGGACAGGCATATTTTCTAAGAGTCTGAATTCTGTCCTGGTAAATGACCAGGCACCCTGACTCTTGGTGGATTACAGCTGGCAGTTATAAAAAGAAGCATTATACACATAAGAGCTTTTATTTTTAAAATAAAAATCTATCACACTTAAAATTTTGTTTTGGCACGATATGGGCATTTTAATAACATGTATATCTAGTAAGTACTTTTAGTATATACACTCCAACATTATATGTGAAAATGCTCTTTCATAGATATTCTATAAATATTTTATAAATATTATTCATGTTTTATTTTCTTAGAAGAAAGGTATGTTTATTTCTTTGTGTTAAGATTCAAGGTCAAGAGTCAGGTTAAAGGCATATAAATTCTGTTTAGTGTTAAAAGTCTAATCTTTTCACTGATGAATTTGAATATGGAGTTGGGCATGATAAAGAGGAAAAGTGAAGTCAAAGGCTACTGAATCATAATTATAGCTACCAATCCTGAGTACTTACTATGTGCCAAGCATGGTATTAAAAACTCCATATTTCTCACAGAGACTTTATAATATATCCTTATTATTCCCATTTTCCTTGCCCAAGGACTCTAGAAAGGTTTGAAATGCTGTTCTGTTTTAGGGGCATGTGGTCTTTGTTGAGAATCCTGGTCCAGAGGTCAAGAGGAAGATTTTCAGGAGAAAAGTGCAAGTTGGAAATACATTTATGTACTAGATTGTTCAGTAGTAAGTTACTTTCTCTACTATTTTCATTTAGTTAAATCTTAGGCAAATATTTCAGGGCATGTGAGCCTCACTAATTTACATGCTGCCTTTGTGCAAATTAGAAAAAGGACTCCCCTTTGGGCAGGTAAGGCTGGCCAGGGGAATGTGAGCTGTATTTCTACCAACACTAGCTCAGTTTGTCGGGAGCCCATGTGCAGAACACAACCTAGAGAACCTTTTCCTGTGTCCCTGGCTGAGAATAATCCAACAAAGCTGTAGCAGCGGCCCCTGAGGTCACAATGGTAGTGGCACAATGATGTGTCATGACATTCAAGAGGAAGCTAAATCTCAGTGTCAGTCGATGGCTCAGTAACCCCTGTTCACATAGAGATTGTTTTCATTTGAGAACTTGGGAAGCCTGAATTTACTTTTATCAAGGAAGTTATAGCAGCCCTTTTAGTTAGGAAGACTGCCTTTTAGACGACAAGGACATCAAATAGATTCGGAGAAATAAACTACATTAATATGAAAAAGCAAAGAAATTGTTAACTTTTTAACTACAAACCACGGAAGGTCACACCATGATCTGCTTGGGAAGCTTCCTAGAGAAGAGGTGATTAGAAGAGTCAAAGAAGCAAAAATAGCAGATCGGTGTGAGGAAACTTTGAGCAGGTGCTCTGAAGATATCTGGAAGTGGAAAACTGGGCAAGGATATTGGGACAAAAGAGAGATTACTTGATATGGGAGCACTGAACACAAACAACTTGAAAAAAAATTTTATGGTACGGCCATCTACACATCAAGTCCCATCTTGACTACTTGCTATTTGATCTTTACCAAAGCATTTGGCCTCTCTCTCTGAGCTTTTGTTTATTGACCTATAAAAGAATGTTAAGGATTAAAGGAAGCATCATAACAATATCTACCTCAAGTAGTTCTTTTAATGATTAAATCAAGTGATGTATGTTGAAGTGCTTTGTAACCCATGGTGCACTATGTCAAGTGGTATCTCTATTTATAATTTACCATTCATTTAAACAGCCCCTGCCCATAAGGCAGAATGTCAGATCCTGAAGGATGTCAACTGCCAACTCTCAAAAGACATAGATAACCACCAGAATAACCTGGTGACCAGGCAAACCTGGGCCATTATCTACTGTTGTTATTATATTATTATGTCCTTACTGTTAGAGAGAGTATCACCTTGATAGAGTCTTAAGAGGGTCTCTGAAGGAAGAGGTCAGAGATGGATATTTACAGGGGTTTAAAGTCTGGGCTCCTGTGGTTTAATCCTAGTCTTTCAAGTCAGGGATCTCTTCGGGACTGGGCAAACTTCACGATATAAATAGTTTAAGACTGGTAATCACAGACAGGTGGAGATGAATATGATTCTTGATGAATAACCGATTATTTCATCAGCAAGCAGCTTGCCAGATGAGCAAGCTATTGTCCTAAGAAGGCGACTGGTTGAATAGCTTATTTTTCTGAATGAATTTTCTTGAAGTCCCTGAAGTAAGCTGAAAAGTAGCAGAATGTGCCCTCCCCCACCCCTCTAATATGCTTATTTGGTATAAGGATTATTTTGTGCTGATTATTTTTAAGAAACTGCAGACACTGGAAAAGCTCTGAAAACATAGTAGAGTTAGGCTTTTGTAAGGAAAATCTATATTTATAAAGGAAATTTACATTAGAAGGTGGGCCTGTATCAGGAAGAGACTTATTACCAGAGATAATCTTTTTACCTGAGAGACTTATCTGCTTGGCAGGATAACTTTTGTTTACCAAATATTTGCTCTTCTCACCTTTCCAGGAATGGCCTTTCCCCCTTTGAAGCCTCATTTCCCTATCCCTTGCCTTTGCTCAGGATGACATATAAGTTTCAATTGTCTGGCTGCGTTCTGAGTCTCATATCTTTGTGGTGCTCCCCTATGTGTTTATGTAATTAAAAAAATGTTTTTTCTCATGTTAATCTGTCTTTTATTACAGGGGGTTCTCAACCAATAACTCAGAAGGGTAGAAGGAAAATTAATTTTCCTCCTCCACAAAGCAATGAAGTAATTTGCTGGTTTGTAGCCTTATCTTCCTGGAAAATGATAGTAAAGAAATATTGATGTAGGCAACCTTAGTTCTGTTGCAATAACCATCAAGGCCCAAGATAGAGCTGTCCTGCCAAGAGTGCCACGTCAGCAAATTAAAATCTGGATAATTTTTGTGTCCTTATAAATGTTCTGCTTGATCAGAAACACACTATAGCCAGTCAGCCTGAAACCAAGTCCCCCTAAAACTGACTTCCTCCACTGAGTTTATGATTAATCTCTCTATTCAAAACTTTACTCCCTTTCTTGTCCCATCCCTGTTGCCCTCAGAACTGAGGAACAGCAAAGAAAAGAGGGGATTGAAAGCAAGCAGGACCCTATGGGGCCTCCCCAGGTACAAAAGCCCCTCTGTGTACCCCATTTCTTGTCTGCAGAAAATAACTTCAGTCTCCCAGACCTTCCCTCAGTTCCAAAGAGCAGACTCAAGCAGTTAATGATTAGAACAATAGAGTCACAGGACTCATAGTTCTTCCTGAAGGGATATAGGTAATGATCGGATGCATATCTTTGAGTTGTTCGGCAGAAACTAAGACCCACCCCCACCTGATGGAGAATGGTGATCATATGCTGACCTACAAGCACATAGACCTCAGACTGGTTGGAATCAGAAGGTTGATGATTGAGATACTTGAAACATCACCCTGTTACCTCACAACCAGCCAATCAGAATAAGGTACACAAGCTGATCATACATTCTACGACCTTCTCCGCTAACACTTTTTTAAAAAAACCTTGCCTGAAAGCCATCAGGGAGTTCGGGTCTTTTGAGCATGGGCTGCCCATTCTCCTTGTTTGGTGCCCTGCAATAAACACTGTACTTTCCTTCACCACGATCTTGTGTCAGTAGATTGGCTTTGTTCTGTGCAGGCAAGGGGACCCGAGTTTGATTCAGTAACAAGCCATTCCTCAAATGCCAAACCAACTCTGGGCTTTTTACTTATTTCTTTGTTCTTTATTCATTTTCTAGTTTTCTCTTCTTTGTCCCTTGTTCTTTCCTCTTTAAATGCTTGCTACTTTCTCCCCTGCCTTACTGCTCTGCAAATGGAGACTGTCCACTTCATGAAGTATTAAATAAAGCTTGTTTGTATCACCTAAATTGCCTTCTTTAATCATTTTTAATAGTTCTTAGCCTTGGTGGTGAAGTTGTGTGGCTACGTGCAGTCTTATTTTCAGGGATATATAAAGATATTTTGAGGGAAAACCTAGCACTGTGGAATTAACGGAGACTTCAGACCTACTGAGTTCTGGGTGTAGTCCTTGGAAAATTACTAAATTTCCTCATTTTTGAAAATTGAGACCAACTCTGTCAATACGACTTAATTATTTATTTCAGGTAATTCTTGTCCAGGAAGATAAGAATGTAAACTAATGTATAATTTCACTTTTTGCTTTAGGAAATTCTTGCAAATTAGTTTTCTGGGCAAAGAGTTTGCTTATTCTGGCCAGCAGTTCTTCTATCAGAACAATAGATTACTCATCTGAGCAAACAACTCACTTATCAGAAATTTTTACTGTTAAGACTCCTTTAAGAGACTTCCCTGTTGGCGCAGTGGATAAGCTTCCATGCTCCCAATGCAGGGGGCCTGGCTTTGATCCCTGGTCAGGGAACTAGATTCCACATGCAGGCCACAACTGAGAGTTCGCATGCCAAAACAAAAGGAGTCTGCCTGCTGCAACTAAGACTTGGTGCAACCAAATAAACAAATAAATAGATAAATATTTAAAAAATAAATAAAGCCTTACACCATTTCTAAAAAAATAAATAAATAAAGACTCCTTTAAAACCTTCATCTTGATGTGTCTTCTAATTTTGAATTATTATGCAACAATTTTGCCCAATTCCAATAAATTTCCTGCAAGGAAAGACCACACTAAACCACTTAATCACAGACTCCAAACCCTGTAAATACTCTTCCCTACTCTTTTAAGACTATGTCAAAGTGGTGTTCTCCCTTACTGCAGTAAGTCTATTAACTTAGCTTCACTTAATCAACAGGTTCTTAGAAAGGTCTCTCTTGGGTTCAATAATCAACAACTTAAAAAAGAATGATAATAAATATGTTCCAGGCTGGTTATAAACATTAGAATATGTACACACAAAATAATGAGCATGGTGTCTGGCGTATGACAGACACTACTTAAATGATGATCATTATTATTACAGGTAAGTTTCAGAAAGATTCTACTCTGCTCAGCAGCCTAAGACCAGAAAATATGTCTTTTTCCATATAGAAGTGTTATATTTCTGAAGATCCCATTGGTAGAATTAATGGATTTAAGAATATAAGACATTAGGAAAAGGAGGATAGAATCTTGGGAGACTAGATTACATATGAACAATGAAGGTCCTTAAAAATGTTTTTGTTTTTGTTTTTGTTTTTCAACATGTTTATTGGAGTATAATTGCTCTACAATGGTGTGTTAGCTTCCGCTGTATAACAAAATGAATCAGCCATACGTATACACATATCCCCATAACCCCTCCCTCTTCTGTCTCCCTCCCACCCTCCCTATCCCACCCCTCTAGGTGGTCACATAGCACCTAGCTGATCTCCCAGTGCTATGTGGCTGCTTCTACCAGCCACCCATTCTATAATTGGTAGTGTATATACGTCCATGCCACTCTCTCACCTCGTCCCAGCCCAACCCTCCCCTCTCTGGGTCCTCAAGTCCACTCTCCATGTCTGCATCTTTATTCCTGTCCTGCCCCTAGGTTCTTCAGAACCATTTTTATTGATTTTTACATTCCATATATATGTGTTAGCATATGGTATTTGTTTTTCTCTTTCTGACTTAATTCACTCTGTATGACAGACTCTAGGTCCAACCACCTCACTACAAAAAACTCAATTTCATTTCTTTTTATGGCTGAGTAATATTCCATTGTATATATGTGCCACATCTTCTTTATCCATTCATCTGTCAATGGACACTTAGGTTGCTTCCATGTCCTGGCTATTGTAAATAGTGTTTTAATGAACATTGTGGTACATAACTCTTTTTGAATTATGGTTTTCTCAGGGTATATGCCCAGAGTGATATTGCTGGGCTATATGGTAGTTCTATTTTTAGTTTTTTAAGGAACCTCCATACCCTCCTCCATAGTGGCTGTATCAATGTACATTCCCACCAACAGTACAAGAGGGTTCCCTTTTCTCCACACCCTCTCCAGCATTTATTGTTTGTAGACTTTGTGATGATGGCCATTCTGACTGGTGAGAGATGATACCTCATTGTAGTTTTGATTTGCATTTCTCTAATGATTAGTGATGTTGAGCATCCTTTCATGTGTTTGTTGGCAATCTGTATATATTCTTTGGAGAAATGTCTATTTAGGTCTTCTGCCCATTTTTGGATTACATTGTTTGTTTTTTTGATATTGAACTGCTTGTATATTTTGGAGATTAATCCTTTGCCAGTTGCATCTTTTGCAAATATTTTCTCCCATTGTGAGGGCTGTCTTTTGGTCTTGTTTATGGTTTCCTTTGCTGTGCAAAAGCTTTTAAGTTTCATTAGGTCCCATCTGTTTATTTTTGTTTTTATTTCCATTTCTCTAGGAGGTGGGTCAAAAAGGATCGTGCTGTGATTTATGTCAAAGAGTGTTCTGCCTATGTTTCCTTCTAAGAGTTTGATAGTGTCTGGCCTTACATTTAGGTCTTTAATCCATTTTGAGTTTATTTTTGTGTATGGTGTTACCGAGTGTTCTAATTTCATTCTTTTCCATGTAGCTGTCCAGTTTTCTCAGCACCACTTACTGAAGAGGCGGTCTTTTCTCCACTGTATATTCTTGCCTCTTTTATCAAAGTTCAGGTGACCATATGTGTGTGGGTTTACCTCTGGGCTTTCTATCCTGTTCTATTAATCTATATTTCTGTTTTCATGCCAGTACCATACTGTCTTGATTACTGTAGCTTTGTAGTATAGTCCAAAGTCAGGGATTCTGATTCCTCCAGCTCCATTTTTCTTTCTCAAGATTGTTTTGGCTATTTGGGGTCGTTTGTGTTTCCATACAAATTGTGAAATTTTTTGTTCTAGTTCTGCGAAATATGCCATTGGTAGTTTGATAGGGACTGCATTGAATCTGCAGACTGCTTTGGGTAGTACTGTCATTTTCACAATGTTGATTCTTCCAATCTAAGAACATGGTATAACTCTCCATCTGTTTGTATCATCTTTAATTTCTTTCATCAGTGTCTTACAGTTTTCTGCATACAGGTTTTTTGTCTCCTTAGGTAGGTTTATTCCTAGGTATTTTATTCTTTTTGTTGCCATGGTAAATGGGAATTTTTCCTTAATTTCTCTTTCAGATCTTTCATTATTAGTGTATAGGAATGCAAGAGATTTCTGTGCATTAATTTTGTATCCTACTACTTTACCAAATTCATTGATTAGCTGTAGTAGTTTTCTGCTAGCACCTTCAGGATTCTCTATGTATAGTATCATGTCATCTGCAAACAGTGACAGCTTTACTTCTTCTTTTAAGAATTGGATTCCGTTTATTTCTTTTTCTTCCCTGATTGCTGTGGCTAAAACTTCCAAAACTATGTTGAATAATAGTGGTGAGAGTGGGCATCCTTGTCTTGTTCTTGATTTTAGAGGAAATGGTTTCAGTTTTTCACCATTGAGGACGATGTTGGCTGTGGGTTTGTCATATATGGCCTTTATTATGTTGAGGTAAGTTCCCTCTGTGCTGACTTTCTGGAGGGTTTTTATCATAAATTGGTGTTGAATTTTGTCTAAAGCTTGTTCTGCATCTGTTGAGATGATCATATGGTTTTTATTCTTCAATTTGTTAATATGGTGTATCACATTGATTGATTTGCATATATTGAAGAATCCTTTTATTCCTGGGATAAACCCCATTTGATCAGGGTGTATGATCCTTTGAATGTGTTGTTGGATTCTGTTTGCTAGTATTTTGTGGAGGATTTCTGCATCTATGTTCAATAGTGATATTGGCCTGTAGTTTTCGTTTTTTTGTGACATCTTTGTCTGGTTTTGGTATCAGGGTGATGGTGGCCCTGTAGAATGAATTTGGGAGTGTTGCTCCCTCTGCTATATTTCGGAAGAGTTTGAGAAGGATAGGTGTGAGCTCTTCTCTAAATGTCTGATAGAATTCACCTGTGAAGCCATCTGTCCCTGGGCTTTTGTGTGTTGGAAGACTTTTAATCACTGTTTCAATTTCAGTGCTTGTGATTGGTCTTTTTATATTTTCTATTTCTTCCTGTTTCAATCTCAGAAGGTTGTGTTTTTCTAAGAATTTGTCCATTTCTTCCAGGTTGTCCATTTTATTGGCATAGAGTTGCTTGCAGTAATCTCTCATGATCTTTTGTATCACTGAAGTGTCAGTTGTTACCTCTCCATTTTCATTTCTAATTTGATCGATTTGAGTCTTCCCCCTTTTTTTCTTGATGAGTCTGGCTAATGGTTTAACAATTTTGTTTACCTTCTCAAAGAACCAGCATTTAGTTTTATTGATATTTGCTATCATTTCCTTGATTTCTTTTTCATTTATTTCTGATCTGGTCTTCATGATTTCTTTCCATCTGCTAACTTTGGGTATTTTTCTTCTTCATTCTCTAATTGCTTTAGGTGTAAGGTTAGGTTGTTTGAGATTTTTCTTGTCTCCTTAGGTAGAATTGTATTGCTATAAACTTCCCTCTTAGAACTGCTTTTGGTGCATCCCATAGGTTTTGGGTCCTTGTGTTTTCATTGTCATTTGTTTCCAGGTATTTTTGGATTTCCTGGTTATTAAGTAGTGTATTGTTTAGCCTCCATGTGTTTGTATTTTTTACAGTTTTTTTCCTGTAATTGATATGTAGTGTTATAACGTTGTGGTCGGAAAAGATACTTGATACGATTTCACTTTTCTTACATGTACCAAGGCTTGATTTGTGACCCAAGATATGATCTAATCTGCAGAATGCTCCATGAGCACTTGAGAAGAAAGAGTATTCTGTTGTTTGTGGATGGAATGTCCTATAAATATCAATAAAGTTCATCTTGTTTAATGTGTCATTTAAATCTGTTTCCTTATTTATTTTCATTTTGGATGACCTGTCCATTGGTGAAAGTGGGGTGTTAAAATCCCCTACTATGATTGTGTTACTGTTGATTTCTCCTTTTATGGCTGTTAGCATTTGCCTTATGTATTGTGGTGCTCCTATGTTGGGTGCATAGATATTTACAATTGTTATATCTTCTTGGCTTGATTGCTTGATCATTATGTAGTGTCCTTCCTTGTCTCTTATAACATTCATTATTCTAAAGTCTATTTTTTCTGATATGAAAACTGCTACTCCAGCTTTCTTTTGATTTCCATTTGCATGGAATATCTTTTTCCATCCCCTCACTTTCAGTCTGTATGTGTCTCTAGGTCTGAAGTGGGTCTCTTGTGGACAGTATATACATAGGTCTTGTTTTTGTATCCATTCAGCCTGTCTATATCTTTTGGTTGGAGCATTTAATACACTTACATTTAAGGATATGTATGTTCCTATTACCATCTTCTTAATTGTTTTGGGTTTGTTTTTGTAGATCTTTTCCTCCTCTTGTGTTTCCTGCCTAGAGAAGTTACTTCAGCATTTGCTGTAAAGCTGGTTTGGTGGTGCTGAATTCTCTTATCTTTTGCTTGTTTGTAAAGCTTTTAATTTCTCCATTGAATCTGAATGAGATCCTTGCTGGGTAGAGTAATCTTGGTTGTAGGTTTTTCCCTTTCATCACTTTAAATATGTACTACCACACCCTTCTGGCTTGCAGAGTTTCTGCTGAAAGATCAGCTGTTAACCTTATGGTGATTCCCTTGTATGTATTTGTTGCTTTTCCCTTGCTTTTAATATTTTTTCTTTGTATTTAATTTTTGATAGTTTGATTAATATGTGTCTTGGTGTGTTTCTCCTTGGATTTATCCTGTATGGGACTCTCTGTGCTTCCTGGACTTGACTATTTCCTTTCCCATTTTAGGGCAGCTTTAAACTATAATCCCCTCAAATATTTTCTCAGTCCCTTTCTCTTTCTTTTCTTCTTCTGGGACCCCTATAGTTCAAATGTTGGTGGGTTTAATGTTGTCTCATAGGTCTCTGAGACTGTCCTCAATTCTTTTCATTCTCTTTTCTTTATTCTGCTCTGCAGTAATTACTTCCACTATTTTATTTTTCAGGTCACTTGTCCTTTCTTATGCCTCAGTTATTCTGCTATTGATTCCTTCTAGAGAATTTTTAATTTTATTTATTGTGTTGTTCATCATTCTTTGTTTGCTCTTTAGCTCTTCTAGGTCCTTGTTAAACATTTCTTGTATTTTCTCCATTCTATTTCCAAGATTTTGGATCATCTTTACTATCATTCTGAATTCTTTTTCAGGTAGACTACCTATCTCCTCTTCATTTGTTTGGTCTGGTGGGTTTTTACCTTGCTCCTTCATCTGCTGGGTATTTCTCTGTCTTCTCATTTTGTTTGACTTACTGTGTTTGAGGTCTCCTTTTCATAGACTGTACATCCGTAGTTCATGTTGTTTTTGGTGTCTGCCCCCAGTGGGTAAGGTTGGTTGAGTGGGCTGTGTAGGCTTCCTGGTGGAGGGGACTGGTGCCTGTCTTCTGATGGATGAGGCTGAATCTTGTCTTTCTGGTGGGCAGGACTGCATCCAGTGGTGTGATTTGGGTGTCTGTGAACTTATTATGATTTTAGGCAGCCTCTCTGCTAATGGGTGGGGTTGTGTTCTTGTCTTGCTAGTTGTTTGGTATGGGGTGTCCAGCACTGGAGCTTGCTGGTCGATGAGTGGAGCTGGGTCTTAGTGTTGAGACAGAGATCTCTGGGAGAGCTCTCACCAATTGATATTACATGGAGCCAGGAGGTCTCTGGTGGACCAGTGTCCTGAATTCGGCTCTCCCAGCTCAGAGGCTAAGGTTTGACAGCCGGCCAGAGCACCAAGACCCTGTCAGCCACACGGCTAGAGAAGATGGGCTGAGTTGGGTGTCAGCCACTGCCCTGTTGTAGCCATGTCTCAGCTGTCTCCAAAGGTCACCCAGATACATTGGGTTATTCCACCATTCCTCAGAACTTGCACATGCCAGTCTGGGATTTATAGATGTCCTCCTGATACTCTCATTGAATCACCTTGCATTCACAGTGGTGAGAAATATGCTAATAGTATTGGTTCTCTTCAGTTCAGAGACTGGGACAGTCTGAGCCTTCATGTAGCCAAGTCAGGAGCAGCTGGACAATGGTCCCAAAGTGATAACATGTCACATTCCAACAAGGTTTTCCGCAGTGCCCAAGCAGTAGTCCCAAGCAGCCGCTCTGCTCAGCGGCAGCACTCTGACCGGGGAACTTGATGGAACCCTCAAACAAGGATGTCTGCTGGCCCTAGAACCTGACTTGCCCACCCAGGCAAGGAGCTGAGGAGAGAATCTCCCGGCCCCGTCTCACCAGAGGAGCAGACACCTGGAAGCTGTGCGGCCAACAGCACAGGAACTGAGAGGTGGGTGGGTGGGGCTGACAGCCTCTCAAGAAAAGCCACAATCACGAGGGTTCAAAAGCTACCGTCCAGGTGGGGGGGGAATTAATTCAGAGCCGAGGCTGAGGGTAGTTCCTGGCCCATCCTGCCTGGAAAGCCTGGCTTTTTTCTTTTATAACATTTGCCAAAATAAAACAATGGTAACATATAATACATGCACTAAATTACAAGAGTAATACTTGTATTTGCATGTTTTAAATACAACTAATTTCCGGTTACCATTCCCAGATGCCTAGAAGAAAACCCAAATTTTCTTTCTCAGTTTCAAGGAGGTAACATTCATTTCACTTGGTTGAATAAAATATGCTATTCAGAATTAGCCACATTCAAGGTTAAGGCCACAATCTTCCAGACTGACAATTCAGTTCAAGACTTGACACCAACTGCAAGTTTGGGGATTTCCCAAAACTATCATCAGTTTCAATAATTCACTAGAATGACTCACAGAATTCAGGAAAAAGGTATACCTGTGATTATAGTTTTATTATAGCCAAAGGAAGAGATGCACAGAGCTGAATCTGGGATTGGGCGGGCTCCAAATGTGAAGCTTCTGTGTCCTCAGGGACATCTTACCCTTCCCAGCATCGAGATGTGGTAATCTGTACATGAAGTATTGCCAACCCAGGAAGTTCATCTGAGCCTCAGTGTCCAGAGTTTTTACTGACACCTTATTACATAGGTATGATTGAAGTACTGCCCATGTGGTTGTACTCAGTGTCTACTCCTTTCCACTCCCCAGAGTTCAGGCTGATAACCCATGGCTCAAAGTCTCAATCCTTTCATCAGATGGATGGTGTCTGAGTGTGCCCAGACTCCATCTCAAGTCAGCTTGCTAACATAAAGTATCCAGGGTGATGGAGACACCTCATTACCATAGAATATCAGGTGTGTTCTGAGAGACCCACCATGAATAACAAAGTTGTTCTTATTACACGGGAAATTCCATGGGTTTAGAGTTTACTTCCCAGGAGCAGGGACAAGGACAGACTGCTCTTTGGGTAAAGTTAATTCTTCACTATGTATATGCTTAATACTAATACTTATAAACTCTTGAGCACCTACAATGTGGCAAACACTTTTTATATTATTTCTAATTCTCACTAGGATTACTATGATAAAATCTTATGTCACACTTTGATAGTTAAGAAACTAAATGTTTTACCTTACCCAAGACTGTAATCTAGTATGTAGCTCACCTATAATTAGAACCCTGATCTGTCTAGCTTCCAAGATCACACCCCTTCTACTATCTCTAGCTTCATTTTATTGTCAATATATATAAACAGACACTATATGTTCCACCATGATCCCCATTCCAACATCTCCTATGGCTGCTCATCCATCCAAATATTCAATACCTTTCTGTATTGGTAAATTTTTTAAAGGTAAAGGTAAAAATACCTAAGTTATAGGTAAATATACCTATATATTTTTTTTAAGGTAAAAATACCTAAGTTATACTCCATAGATAAGAACTTGGAGTGATAACAATATACTGTAAATTACTGCAGGTAAGGGAAAGCACCTATGTAGTAAAATGTAAGAGATGCATTTTTCAGTGTTCCCTGATTGTAAGGAACAGAAAACACATCTGGATAACCTGCAAAAGGAAATTTCTTGGAAAGCTATGAAGTAATTCATAGAATTAAAGAAGGCGCCAAGGAACCAAGTATTAAAATTCCCTGGGCAGAGGGGCCATTGGTTTAGTTTGAGTTATGTCCCTATATCTTGACAGCCATAAGCAGTCTTCACGAAAAGGAAGAGGGGTAATTCCCCATAGAAAAATCAAAGTGCTGCTGTTGTAAGGAGGAGGAATGCATGCTTAAGGAAAGGAAAAAACAGAAAAAGAGATTTTATCACCAAGGAGAATTAGTACTAGTGGAAGTATATACACACGAACAAGAGAGACAATAATCACACTCTCCATGGAAAGATTAAAGAAAAAAAAAAAAGCCCTAACTTTTATGTACGCAGAACAAATTAAAGAAAAGATTCACAATATTAGGTTGTGGTAGTGGAGAAACTGGCTTAGATAAATGAAGTTCTGAATTACTAAAATATACCCAAACTTGAACTGCTTTGTCTGATTTTTCCACGGTGCTTTAAAATATAAAATAGTGTCAGTAGCGAGTGTGCCTCAAAGGAGATAGCATCACACCTCCCTTAATAAATATATAATGTACATAAAAGCAGGGTGCTTGCTAAGAAAATATAGCCTTAAGATACACTCTCCCTCTCCAGTTTCCATTTCTACCAGGGTTGCTGTTCCGTGTAGTGGATTCGTTGCAAAAACTGTCTCAATTTCTACCCGTCTCTCTGCCACCCTTTTGGAGATATGACTTTCCACTTCCTTCCATGAAGACCTGGAGTCTGTCTCCCAGCCTTGGCTCCAGGCTATAGACTTGTGGCTTGCTTTGGTCATAAGTATGTTGTCATAAGCCAAGTAATTCCAGTTCTGAGCCTAGGTCTCAAGGGGCCTTGTACACTTCTGCTTGCTTTCTTGGATTCCTGCCACCACAATGAGAGTAAGTCCCTTTAGCCTGCTAAAGGGAAGTGAGAAAACCTTGGGGGTGAGCAGAGTGGCTCCTGCTGGGGCCATCCTAGAAGAACCAGCTCCTAGCTAGCCTTCCAATTGGCTGAAGAAGCAGAAGCAAGACCAATTCAGATTGGCTGAGCCCAGCTGAGATCTGCAGACACCAGCCAAGTCCTGTACTCATAACAAAAGAAATCAATGTTTATTGTCGTATGTTTCTCTGAAGTGTCCTGCTTGTTATTTACAGGGCAATATTGGGGCCATGGGTAACTGATTGGCCTCCTGCTGTCTAGCAGCTACTGAGGGGGAAGAATCAGAGGCCTGCTCTGGTTAGTCCATGTTTTCTCTTGCCAATACTCACAAATAAATAAAAAATGAGAAGTAAATTATACTATTTGCCCATCATGTTTTCATGAAGCATTAAGAGGAATACAGGCAAACCGACTAAATTTTACAAAGCCAACTTTCACGTACAAACACATAACCACAGCCTAAATTTACTTGATCACTGTCAACTTTCCTCTACACTTTGTGGTTTCCTAGACCCAGGAACAATGTTTACTTAAAATAAAATTCTCATTAGTAGGTATCTTAAAAACATATAGCTGTGAGTACATTTTTGAAAAGATGTTTTCATTAAAAATTATTTGCTTATATGATAAGTATAAAAACTGTTCCTTTCTAATCCAGACAGCAAGCCAGAAGAACCTCCTCAAACTTGGAAATTACTTTTCCTGAAATCAAGAAAACCGTATGAAACTTGAAATCAGAGCTGAGAATTAAAACTTTAAATTTTCCAGGTGATATTTATTAATATCTATTGCATGTTAATGGGACATTCAGAACTATATATACCCATATACTCCGTCTTATTATTATTTTTTTTTTGCGGTACGCGGGCCTCTCACTGCTGTGGCCTCTCCCGTTGCGGAGCACAGGCTCCGGACGCGCAGGCTCAGCGGCCATGGCCATGGCTCACGGGCCCAGCCGCTCCGCGGTATGTGGAGTCTTCCCGGACCGGGGCACGAACCCGTGTCCTCTAAATCGGCAGGCGGACTCTCAACCACTGCGCCACCAGGGAAGCCCCTTTCTGTCTTATTTTTATAGATCTTGGACTCAGCTTCTTTTTTAAGGCTCCTTCTGGAGCAGAAGTTGCTCAGCACCTTGCATCCTCACTTATAAATCATTTCTGTTTTTATTTGCCCCAGCTAAAATCTCTACAGAGATTTTTGAGTCTCTTCCTTTCTCAAATCTTTCCCTACCTTCATCTTTTTCTTAAATAAATCAAGATAATTTTAAAAGAAAATGAATAACCCCTCTTAAAGGAAGTGATAAGAGTTTATAATTTCCAAATGCCTTTTACCTGAATGCTCCGTGGCATGCTATTTTTTTCTCTTTACTCCACATGGTAGCAAATTTTTATAACTAGTTAGTACATAATCATTGGAAACCAGATTATATTCTGGATAAGCTAGAATGAAAGGAGTCAATTTCCTGAATACAAATAGATGACATTTTTCTCTTTGAATACTATGATACCTAGTTTTTAATTATGGACTTTTTATTGTAGTTTGCACCCTTATCAAATAATTGTTTTCCACCCAATTCTTAGAGCAGCATTCCCAAAGGACTGAATTTGTTAATACACATTTGATAGAGAGCTATTTTGTTTTGCTCATTTACATGTTTAAAAGAAGGGACTGGGATAGAAAATACACCCTGTGCCCCACAGCAATGACGAGAAAGAGGAGCTGCTGCAAGTGGGGAGTGAGGGGAGAGTTCGTGCGCTGGAATAGGACGTACAAGTAATCCAGAAAGAGAGCAATGGAGAAGTCCAAGGACAAATTGACAATTTGTCTTTTAAGGTGAAAATATGCCTCATGAATATCTGATTGGGGATTTGGGAGGGTGATGGGAATGAAAGGAGATATGCAGATCTTGTGTCGAAAAGGTCCTCTTGGCTGTAGGAGGTCTTTCCTTGAGACAGTTGGTACCCCAGGGTCTACAACTGTGGAATGGTAAAGGTTGTTTGCAAAGAAGGCCTGAAAGAGGAAAAGGATAAAAAGAAGATAATATCTAGGGATAGTCAAAGAAGTTAGCATCTTGGGAACAGCTGGAGAGCTGGGCCTAAAAATACAGATTGAAAAGAAGAGACAAAAAAAAAAGACTATTACTTGGGTCTGGCCTGGGGAAGAATGGCAAATATGGTCAAGTGTGTGAGTGAATTAAAGAGGTAGAAAAGAGAAGTCAGTTAAGAATATACCTGTGACCTTGTCTGGGTAGGATCAAGCTCCTATGGAAACCCAAAGGAAGGCTAATAAATCATCACGTGGACCCAGAACAGGAATGAGAAGTTGAATGGGCTATTCAAAATTCTGAGACTGCACTTGCAGAGTACAGGGGAGCAGATATACAGCATATGAAATGATTGAATTGTGTCAAAAGACATGGCATTAATCAGGCTTATGGCCTTGCATCATAACCCTTGGGTGTAGTTTCTTCTCTTATAAAATGAAAAGGTTGCACGAACTCATCCCTTAGATGTCAGCTCTCATGTCCAAGGAATCTGACACTCTAGTAAAACCCTGGTTGCATTTAATCTGTGGACCCATGTTTCTCAATGGTGGGGGGGATATTTGGCAATATCTGGACATTTTTAGTTGTCATAACTTGGGGAACGCTACTGGCATACACTAGGTACAGGGCAGGGATTCTGCTACATATTCCACAAGGAACAGGGTACCCCTCCTCTCCGATCAAGGAATTGTCTAACCCACAACGTCCATAGTGCTGAGGTTGAAAAACTCTGTTATAGGCCAAAATTTATTTACATCCAATTCTTGTTTACCAATCACTTAGTTCTTCAGCTCCTCTAATTGGTATAGAAAATACTGGCATTAGCATTCCATTAGAGAGAACAGGCATAAGCTGGGATCATTCTGAAGGAAGAAAGCTTACCCTTGAAACTATCCACTGATGAAGCAAAAATGTCACAACTATATTTATCATAGAATAGCAATGGAAATTTTGTGTCCTTAATTCTCTAATGAGGCCTATTCAGCAGTGGGAGCAGATTTTAGGAGCCAGGAGATATGGATTCCAGTGTGTTCTGTTGTTAACCCATAGTCATCAGACCAAGTCACTCAGTCACAGAGATTTGATAGTAGTATAGAATTAATATCTGTTTTACCTTACATCAGGATTGCTATGAAAATCAAATGAAAGGAGATCTGAAAGTGACTTGAAAAGTTAAAAGTGCTAGAACTATATAAAAAGTGATTTATGCTTATGTTTGACATTATTTCAAGCATATTCTCTAGCTAAATCTTGTGATATATGAAATTGAGCTCAACAAAAATTTGAATTCCAATTTGGAAAAGCACTTTAATAGATATTATCCACACTACAAACAGGAAAACAAAACAATAAAGTTTCTGTTCACTAAGTGCTGAAAGTCTACTGTGGGAAAGCTATCCGTTATCTATTACCACAATAAGGCTGCACAATAAACCATTACAAAACCCTAAGTGTCCTACAGCATTAAATCTTTATTGCTCACCTGTCTAGGATCAGCTGAGGTTTAGCCAGGTGGCTCTGTCTTGGCTTAGCTCACTCATATATCTGAAGCTTGGCTAGCTGTCAATAACCTAGGACGCCTTGGCTGGAGCAATTGGCTCTGCTTCGTGTGTGCTCATCCTTGTGTAGATTAGCCTTGAGCATGTTCTCATGTTAGTAGTAGAGGGCAAGCTTCTGTTTACAACTTGTCTGCTACCGTCCCACTGGTCAAAGCAAGTCATGTGACTGAGCTCAAAGTGTGGGTGCAACCTTTCACCCACAATGAGTGGACACTGTAAAGTTACATGGCAAACGATGCAGATGCAAGGAGTGGTCATGATTTGGGCCAATGATGCAATCTACTTTAGGAAACAGACATCGATACCGGATGATGAAGAGTTACATTCATACCTAATGGAGAGGATTATACGTCATTGAAATTTTCTGAACTTTGAGTTGGATGAAATTACTGAGTGTAACTTCTGAGTTGACATCCTTGAAGGGGTAATGATTTTGTTTCATGTCTAAGAAGAAAGGCATTCACAAATGTTTAGTGGTGAAAGGGATGGATGGTGGAAAAGTCCCTTTCTCCCTAAATCTATATGGAATTGTATGACTCACTCTTGCCAATGGAATATGAGCAGGAGTAATTGTGTCATTTCCCCAATAAGATAGGAAGTAGGTGTACATTCCCTGTTCTTTCTTTCCCCTTCCCCTGGCTGGAGGCAAAGTACTTCAAGGCCCTAGGAGATGATGAGCCACAAGATGGACAGAAGCTGAGTCCCTGAATCTCCATATAGAGGAAAGTCAACCACCAACCATCAATAAACGGCATTGGACCAGTACCTGAGTTCAAAAGAAATGGTTGTGTTAAGCCACTAACATTTTCAGACTTATTTGTCACATCGGCTAGCATTATTCTAATATCACTCAATTTTAATATAACACTGTCACCAATATAAAAAAATTTTTAAAGAACTAAAATTGTTTTTTCTTAGAAGTTTAATACAGCTTTTCACCCAAACCTGAGAAATTAAATCACTAACACATTTCTCACCAAGTGAGTATCTAATCTGTTTGAAAGTTTCCAGCAATGGTAAGCTTACTAACTTCTGAAACAATCATTTCTCTGTGAGAAAATTGTTTATAGGAAAAAATTTCCCTAGTTTGAGTTGCATATCCCTATATATCTACCTATTTGTCTATTCTAGAATTACCAGGCTTAAACTTATTCCCTTATCCTCTCTTCCAAAAGCCTGGTTTGGTTTTTTTTTTTTTTGGTCATGTTGCGTGGCTTGTGGGATCTTAGTTCCCCTACCAGGGATCAAACCTGGGCCCCGGCAGTGAAAGCACGAGTCCCAACCGCAGGACTACCAGGGAATTCCCAAGGGCTGATTTTTTATTATTTCAAGATATCTATACATTCTACCTCCAAACTATGTCTTTTCTTCACAAATCAATCATGCCTTAAAGAAAATAAATTAAACTTTAAACTATCTTTGGGAAGCCCAGCAGCAGTAATTACATATCAAGCTTCAATATTCTTTGTAAACTGTGATAGCCACTAGTTATACTAACTCTGTGACAGGGTAACTTATATTGTTAGTTGAGAAAACTAATACATTAAAAAAAAAATCTAACATACAGAATGAAAGTCACAGGATATTTGGGGGCAAAAACAAGCATTTGAGATTTTTAAGCATTCCAAACATAGTGGTAGAAAGAGACCACAAAGCCACTTACAAATATACGGATTTTACCATGTTGGGACTGATAACTTTTTGAGGTTTTTGTCCCAATATTTTGACATAAAGAAGGATCTGTATTAACTAAGTCAACTAGAAGAATTTTTAATGTAATTTCTAAGAAATTCTGTGTTTTGAAGTTCTATAACACCAGCATCTTGTATCCATTATTTGTATTTATACTTTTTTTTTCCTGACTTGAATATTGATTCAATTATGCAAAGCTTCCAAGAGAAAAGCTTCATATTGAAAACTTCTGACCCCTTTGTGCAGTTTTTACCAACCAATCAGATTTTCAGTTCTTTTCCTCCCCCTAAAATGATAGAACATGGTACATGGCGACCTCTACTGGTTCTCAAATAATGTAGCCAAAGTCATTTTGACAATTTCAGCAAAGAGCTGCTGCTTTTGTGAGGTCTAGGGAAAATTACTGGCATGAATTGAAGAGTAAATATTTAAGAAAAGTAACAGATCTCTGCTAGCTTTAATGCAGTTTCAAATTCTATATTCAATAATTTCTTCAGTTCAAGAAACCTGTTGGGTTTTGACCCTCACCTCCCACCTGTGTTTTACTTATTTCTGAGAATGAAAGCATAGTTGCTATAGAGTCAGGAAAACACATATTTCAGATTTCAAAAACAATTCTTGATAATTTTACTTATTACAAAAGGAAGACAAGCTTGTTGAAAAAAAATTCAAACATTCATGAACTGATACCAGTAAAAACGTGAAAGTCTCTTCATCAGCATTTCCCCTCCCTAGACCTACTTTCCAGGATTCAGGTTAATTTCCCATGGGAAAAAAATATTTTTCGTGTGTGGATTACCTGGCTTGGGATTTTAGGCTTAGTTTGTGTAGATAGAATTTAAGCATATGTTGGCTTTTAGAGTAACAGGGTAAGGAGGAAAAAAACTACACTCTCCTTCCCTGGCCTTTAATAATTTAATACTCAAGATGATTGCTCACAGATCTTGCCAGAGGAAAGATTTAGCTAGTTTTCTTCTCCTAAAAGTATTGGGGTACTAACATTAATTTTCAAACAGGTGGGAAAAAGAACTCAGTGTGCTTGAATATAAGTATCCCAAATCAAGGTTTTCAAAATTAAGTACACGGTAAGAAATGTGCTCCACCAGAATTAATAAACTTATTTTTAAAATAGGCCAAATTCCATTTAGAAATGTTGCAACATCAAAAATCTCTGAATAGGGACTTCCCTGGTGCGCAGTGGTTAAGAATCCGCCTGGCAATGCAGAGGACATGGGTTCAAGCCCTGGTCCAGGAAGATCCCACATGCTGCAGAACAACTAAGCCTGTGAGCCACAACTACGGAGCCCATATGCCGCAACTACTGAAGCCCGCGCGCCTAGAGCCCGTGCTCTGCAACAAGAGAAACCACCACGAGAAACCCACGCACCATGAGGAAGAGTAGCCCTCGCTTGCCGCAACTAGAGAAAGCCTGCGTGCAACAACAAAGACCTAACGCAGCCAAAAAAAACAAAACAAAACAAAAAAACTCTGAATAATAAGGCTTCTTAATTCTTCACTCATAGGAACATTTAATATTAGACATCTAACACAAACACAAGACAATGCCAAAAAACAAGCAATCTTAGTAGTTTCATGGAGTTCATGGTTTGATTTAACCTATAAAAAAGAGTATTAAAAAAGCTTTTTTATTCAGGATGAAAAAAGGAAAGCTAGAATTAAGAGTATTTTGTGCATGTAAGTTAGAAGTTTACTAGCATTTCAAGATAAGATAATAGTTTTAACTATTAGAAGATGGGTAAAATCCTAGCTATATCAGGTCCTTGAAAATGGAAATTAAAAAATTGTTTTTCAAGAAATTTATTGAATGGGTACAGAATAAAACACCATTCTCCAATAAATGTAACATTCACTAGAAGATTTAATCACTTTGCCCTAAATTACAGGAGTTTGCTGGATGTTGGAAGTTTTTGAAATAGATTTTAATGGTTGCTTAGGATAGAGAACTAGCTTGTGCTAATGAAGTGAATCAGGCTAGTGGTTTTCAGCTGTGGCTCCTCAGACCATCTCTGGTTTGCTACTGTATTTCCCCTGGTCCACCATGAAATCAGAACACTACGATAAACCAAGATGATTTTTCATGAAGCTAAGTTCGTTAAATTTAAAGAACTGCACTTTAAACTTTTTGTTTGTGCTATCAATTATCTTTTTTATAAAAAAGATAATAATGGAATAAAATAAGTAAAAATAAAATTAAAACTGATCTTATTTGGCAAAAGAAAAAGTTGACAATACTCTGGTTCCCCCCTCCCCAAACTTTTGAAATTTTTTTACATATCTTTAAAACACCAAAGACTGTTGTCACCGCCTTGTCAGTCCTTTAAGTTTTTCAAAATGGTCATTTTACCCTAACATCTCAGGCATGCAACTTCTGAACCAAGTTTCCTCAGGTCAGAGTTCGTATAGCACTTACAAAATCCCCTATTTGACAGTAAGAATATGGCTAAAATAACATGTGACTTATCATAATTCCAAACTATTATAGAACTTCTACATTTTGTGGGAAGATTATTTTTTTTGTCTTCTGGTTTTTGAGAAACACTTGTGAAATCCACATGTACATCAGTGGAATTTATCTTTCAGAATGCGGAAGATATGTTTTGCCAGTCATAAATGAACTGTAATCCCCATAGACTCAAGTTTAATTCAAAAACACTCTCTCCAGAGCTGCTAAATTTGGCAATCCACAGTCTCTCCTCCATATGCTCTCCTTAGGGGATTTTACATACATTGTCCATAATGGTTTCTACTAAGGATGTCTGGAAAAGTAGATATTATGGACACAGAAGGGCCATTAAAGGGAATTTGAAAACAGATCCATTAAGTTGAAGTATACAATTGTAAGAGTCTTCAAGTTGGATGGACTCTGTTAATTGATATTCAAGGAATAACTCCATCTACCCGCAGTTTCTATCATAGCGTCTAACTGCTCATGCTTGTATCGCTAACCAACCTGGTTTGGTAGTCTCCCTGGAGAGAGGAATATTAGCAGAACGTGGTGAACATAAAAAAGAACAGCAGATAAATAATGAATTGTCCCTAAATGTGGGCCTCATTTCCATTCCATTCTGTTGTTCAGCGCCTTCACTGTTTCAAATAGCCATCTTTTTTTCATTAATTACATCAGCTCTGCCTCTGTTATGTCTTGTTGGAAAAGAGAAAAGAAAGTTTCCATTATTTCCCTTCTAGACTGTGGAATGCAGCAGCTGTTGTGTTCTGCAAACATCCAGTCATATCTTAGAATCGCTGGTCATTTTTGAGTGGATTTAAAAACACTTTTCGGTATTGTTATTCTCACTGTCCCCAAACTTGTGAGCTTGTGTTTCTTTTCTCTCTCTGCTCATCTTTTGTGGCCTTACTCCCTTTTCCTCCACCTGGCTCTCATTTTCAAGCTCTGTAATAGTTCTCAAGAGCAATGCAAGTATCCCAAAGGTTTCTCTGCCGGGCCCTGTCTCAGCCCTACAACACTATTTCTGAGGGGTTTGCTTTGTTTTAATTATGTTACCTTTCCTTCTGTTTAAATGACTTTCAGGACACAATCTCTCGTCTGCCATGCATGTTGGACAACAGCACTGCGGTCCTTGTCCTGCGACCCTTGGCAAAGGCAGAGTTTGCAGTTTTACCTGCAGCAGCTGCCTTCACGGGCTGGGAATCACGTAGTCATAATGATTCCCTGAATGTGGACAGTACTTTCTGGTTTTGAAAGTTCTTCCCCACCCATTGTCCCATTTGACACCACAAGGATCCTACAAAGCAAATAGGATGTACGTTATTCTTCCCATTTGATAGATGAGGAGAAATATGGCCCTAAGAAGTCATGGAATCGGATCAGCAAACTCTGAGCACTAGCGAGAGATGGAACAGGAACGAGAAGTCTGGCTTCTGTCTTTGGTGTTTTCTCCCAGTGCCTTTCCTCCGGTCTCTCTTTCTTCATCCGTAAAATGGGAAACATACTACCTTTGTGTTATGAGGAAAGGATGAAAGAATCCGGGTGAGTGCCACTTAGTAAGTGCTCAGTAACTGTTTATTGTGATCCTTTGTCATATAAATCCAACAGCTAAATTGGCTGAATAACATACATATGCAGCTGCTCTCTGGCTGCATGCGTCAGGATGTATTGCTCCTCCAAGGAGAGATTTTGAGCAGCCACTGACTGAACTACGTTAATTAGAAATTGATGTTTGGTTCCAGCAGTGCAGCAGCAACAATCCTCCTCCCTTTGCTCCCACAAGGAAAATGATACACGTAGCTTGATTCTTCTACACAACACAACCAGCTAACCCAACACAGTATGGTGCACATGTGGATAACAGATTCTGCATTTATAGTATCCAGTCTCACGATTTACAAGCTGTATGATCATGGTCTCGACAAATTATTTAATCTCTCTGTGCCTCAGTTTTTCCTCTCCGTAAAATGTGGATATTGAGGCTTATCAAATGGGTTTGTCGAGGGGAATAAATGAGTATAATAGGGATGTTTAATTTAAAAATTTGACCAGGGCACCAAGGTATGGTAGCTACCAGATATAATAGATCTTCAAAATGCAAAATTCTCGAGTCCATTGGAAAGAAAGTACTCGAGTCCACTGACGTTTTGAGCCCTTTACCTGGGTCCTTCACTGAGAGCAGCGATATGAAAAGAACAAAAGGGCTGGGATTTGGAGAGGGTCTATCAGGAGATTTTCCTGGGTGAGAGCTGCATTCTTACCTCCCCCGCAGGGAGGGGTGTGGTTGTGCAGCCTCCCCAAGGCAAGCCTGGTGAGAGGGGCTTCCCTGGAACCACTCAGAGAGTACAGTAGGTGTTCCTGGGCCGCAGGGACTGTAGCCCACAGCGTGCCGAGAGAGTGAGAGCAGCTGATGACAACAGAGCAGAGAGTTGCCTCTGGGCAGTAACTGCACCTGCCCAGTATCAAGTTAAGGTGTACGGATCATGGGGACTAGTTGTAGAAACTATGGCTGTGAGGTCAGCCTGGTTGTTTTTAAAGGGATTCCACTCGAGTACACGGTCCGTGGGGAAAGGAGACGGCAGGCACATGTCTAAAGCAGGATGGAGAGGCTCAGTCAAAGCTGAGGCCCAGCCCATGGTAAGAGGGTTTCAGCGGAGGGATCTGGGAGGGAGTCCCCAGGGATTGGAGTATAATTGCTTTACATTTTTGTGTTAGCTACTGCTGTATAGCAAAGTGAATCAGCTGTACATATACATATATCCCCATATCTCCTCCCTCTTGTGTCTCCCTCCCACCCTCCCTATCCCACCCCTCTGGTGGTCTCAAAGCACCAAGCTGATCTCCCTGTGCTATGCGGCTGCTTCCCACTAGCTCTCTATTTTACGTTTGGTAGTGTATATATGTCCATGCCACTCTCTCACTTCATCCCAGCTTACCCTCCCCCCCGCCCCCCGTGTCCTCAAGTCCATTCTCTGCATCTGTGTCTTTATTCCTGTCCTGCCCCTAGGTTCTTCAGAACCATTTTTTTTTTTAGATTCCATATATATGTGTTAGCATATGGTATTTGTTTTTCTCATTCTGACTTACTTCACTCTGTATGAGTCACTAGGTCCATCCACCTCACTACAAATAACTCAATTTCGCTTCTTTTTATGGCTGAGTAATATTCCATTGTATATATGTGCCACATCTTCTTTATCCAGTCATCTGTCAATGGACACTTAATAACATGTTTTAAATCATAAATTAGGTTGTGTTTATGACTTGGAGTGAGCGTAGGACTATTAACTAAATAGAACTTGTAAAGTCACAGGCTTGCCCAGGATGCCATCCAAATAGGGAAAGGAACAGCCCCACTGAGGACTAAAAGGAGAGAGACAGAAACCAGGTTATTTTGTAATTAAATCTGATGGCTTCTGATTAAGATCAGTTAGATAAAGAATCTTGAATATAGAATATTCACCAAGCTATTAGTGTTCCTTTCTCTTTACTCTGAAAGCCTATTTTCTTATCTGAAAAGTAAAAAATTTGAATGCAAAAGAATATTAACAAATAAAGTTTAAATATTTAAAATCTGACCCAATAAAAAGAGAGCCATCATTACTTCCAGTAGTAAGGAACTCACTACCTCATTAAACTATTAGAAACCTACAGATGCTACAAAGTCTATCCTTATATCAAAACAAAATCCATGTTCATGTAATTTCTATCCATTTGTTTATGTTTTATCCCCTGGAGGAACACAGATCATGAAATTCTGTGGTTTTCAGGTTTTTTTCTCTCTTCCACATAATGTTAGAAAACAGTTACATCTTCCCATATTCTTTATTTTCAGCCTAAATATTACTGTTTCCTTCTATTCTTTTTCATATAATGTATCACACTTCTCATCTTGATCTCCCTCCTCTGCAGTTTTTCTGGTTTGTCGATTTCCCTCCTCCTGAACTGAACACAAGGCTGGATCTAACCTGAGAGCAGAGCTACTTTAGCCATCATATAATGTGCATACTAGGTTTGTGGTCAACTCAGACGTCTCAAGTTATTTTCTTAGGAAATAGCCCCCAAAGTCAGGTCCTCTTTATTCTGTACTCATATAGCTGGTTATTAAAAAGTGAAGCAAAAAAAAATGTACTTTGTTATACTCCATTTTGTCAGTTTTACCCTAGTGTTCCAGGCTTCTGAAAATATTTGGAATCTCTCTTCTGATTCAGACTGATTTTTAGAAATTATTTTTTCTCTATCCCAGCTTTGGCCATTTGATAAGCATTCTTCTAATCTGCATTTAAGGCACTGATTTAAAAAAAAAATTGAAGAGGACGATTATTTTCCAGTGAACATCCTTGGGTGTGTAGATACTTGTGCACACTCAGTGCATTTCACCAGGGCATATACTCCAAAGTGGAATTATAGGGTGATAAAATATAAGTATGTTCATTTTATTAGATGTTGATAAATTGCACATTTTTAAGATGTTAAATACAATTTGGTTACAATTAACTTTCTTTACATGAGGGAGTTGCTGTTCGTGAAGTCACAGTTTACACTGACTGTGTAAAACAGGCCATGGAATGCATGTGACAATGACACCCAGTGTGCAGGGCTGGACGAGCCAGCTGCACGGTCCAGATTCCCATGAAGGCAGCAGCGGCGATCTCGTCGCACTGGCCTGTACCATGATTTCGGCCTTGGTCTGACCTTGTTTCTGCCCACATTCTAAGCCTGGTTATTTGGCTTTATGGTGCTTCTATGAGCTAAACTTTATTCATTAAAAAAAACTCCATTTCTGTTTAAATGTAAGGCCAGAATTATTTTCTGTTGCTTACGGCTAAGAGGGTATCGCAACTCTTTTCCTACTTCTACTTAAACGCTCCTTTCCATTTCTTTCCCCAGCAGTTTCAGAGTAAGAGTTCACTCCTCTGTTAATACGCTTATTCATACATATTTGAACACTCCCACAAACTGAACAACTGCTATCCCAGATGAGATCCAGTTTTTTTTTCTATGAATGTCCAGGCTGCTTCTTCAGCTAGGAAATTCAGCAGAATGGGGTTTCCCAGCCTTCCCACACTCTATTCTTTCTTCTCTTCTTTTGTACTCTGCTCTGTTTCATTTTGATTTTGTTTCCATGCTTATTTCTCACACAGGCAACGAAACAAAACCCAGAAATAAAGGGATATGGTATCAATGGCCGGTAAAGTTAGCAAATTTAGCAGTGAGGAGAAAGTTGCATGTGGATGAAAAGCACACTGTAATTCTTTTCCTGTTGGAAGTAAATATTTTCAGCACCACGCATAAATGGTAAGTCACAAAAGTAAAATAATAAGAATGCATTGCATGCTTGTTGTCCTGCTGGACTTAAGCTCCGTTCTGGCTCCTTTAGTTTGCTTTGCAGATTTATACTCGAATCCACTGATTGTATATCTTATAATTTGTTTCTCAAAGGACAATTTTATTTCCTTTACTTGCTAGTTTTTAGGAAAGGGAATGTCATTTTTGGTACACAGCTGCATTTTAATAGGCGAATTTTACACAAACATTAAAAAGTGGTTGAATTGGGAGTATCTCTAAAAATTCTGGTCACCAATTCTAACGTGTGCGTGGGGGGTTTCCACACCACGAACAAGCAATTCTCTGACACCATCTGCATGGCCTACACTTCAACTCAATTCTGACCCTCCCTAGAGAACAGCTTGAGCTCCTACAGATTAAGGGCTCAGTCCCACAAGCCCCCTTCTCCCACATCAGATGCCAGTTACAAGCCCAGGTTGTTACCTGTGCTTCTGACCAACCAGCTATGGATTGGAGGTTCCAGTGAGCATCTCACAGAACTCAGAAATACTCGCTAGATTACTGGTTTATAATTAAAAGGTATAACTCGGGATCAGCCAGGTAGAAAAGAGTGTAGGGCAAGGTATGGAGAAATGGCGAGTGTGCCACTGTCTCCCAGCCTCCACGTGTTCACCATCCTGGAAGCTCTCCCAACGCTGTCCTTTACGGTTTTTATGAAGGCTTTATTACATATGTGTGACTGATTAAATCACTGACCACTGGTGATTGATTCAACCTCCAGTCCCTCTCTCCTCCCCAGAGGTGGGGTGGGATTGAAATCTCCAACCCTTTAATCACTGGGTTGGTTCCCCTGGCAACCAGCACTATCCTTAAGTGCTTACAAAAGTTACCTAATTGACATAAACTCAGGTGTGGTTGAGAGGGGTTTGTTAGGTATATTAAGACACCTTTATCACCCTTATCACTTAGGAAATTCAAGAGTTTTAGAAGCTTTGTGCCAGAAACAGGGACAAAGACCAAATACATGTTTAATCATAACATTCTTGTTAGTTTCCAATAAGTTGTATCTGAAAAGACTGAATCTCAGCATTAAGTTACCAAACAAAAAAGAAGAGTATCTCAGACCAGAGCCTCTGGTCCATACATCCTCAAAAGGCTTCTGAACAAAGCATCTAATCTGAATTGCTGAGGGTAAGCCTCTGGCATCTAGTTTTTACAAACCCCAAGTCATTTCACTGCACAGACTCTGTTGACAATTAGTGAGTTAGTAGAAGGTTAATAACAAACACTGTGGTGGACTTACTGGCATTGCTGGCCTGGCGTCCCTTCTCTCTCCTGGTGCCGCCATCCTGATTTCCTCCCGGGGAGACACGCTCCTCCACGCACAGCCAATAGTTCAAAAGGGGCTGACCCCAGGCTGCCTGCTCCGGCGGGGAGATATGTAACCCAGGCTTAGCCAATCCATAGTGATTGGTGCAGGGATAGGTATCTGACCCAAGCAAACCCTGTAAGGCTTGATTGCAACCCTTCTGTTTAGAACTGCGGGTGAAGAGATGCATTCTTCCCCCTGGGATTTCATTAGGATCATGCGTCAGAATCATTAGGATCAGCTAGTGACCTAGAATCGCTCAGTCAGCTTGAGGGGTGGGGGCATGTAGAGGATGCTGAGCTAAGAATGAAATCAATTCAGAGGAAAGAAGAACAAGAGTGGGCGAAAGGGACAGAGGGACAGCAAGAGAGAGTGAGAGAGCAAGAGAGAAAATGCTAGAGTATTATATTAGTATTTGAGCCCCTGAATCCATCTGTATCTGAACTAGATTAGCCCTAGGACTTTTCAGAGCCATAATGTGTCTTAGTCTGCTCAGGCTGCCATAACAAAATACCATACACTAGGTGACTTAAACAATAGAAGTTTATTTCTTATGGTTATGGAGGCTGGGAAATCCAAGATCAAGGTGCCAGCAAAGTAGGTTTCACCTGAAGGCCTCTGCTCTTGGTTTACAGGCAGCCTCTATGCTGGTGTCTGCATGTGTGTGTGTGTGAGAGAGAGAGTGAGAGAGAGAGAGAGAGGGAAAGAAGAAGAAGAAGGAGGAGAAGGGAGTAGGGGAAGGGGGAGAAGAGGGAGGGAGAGAAAGAGAAAGGTCTCTGGTGTCTCTTATTTTAAGGACACTAATCCTATCATACCAGAGCCCTACCTTTATGGTCTCATTTAAACTTACTTACCTCTTTTTATAATTATAAGCCCTATCTCCAAATACAGTCACATTGGGTGTTAGGGCCTCCGCATTAGGAGCTTTGGGGGGATAAAATTCAGTCCAAAGCATGACACAATAAATTCCCTCTCCTCCTTTTGTTCTGAAGGCATTGGGTTGGGTTTTCAGTCACTTCATATGACAGAGTTCCAAATGCTACAGAGCCACTGCTGTTGACTTCAGCACTCAACTCATTCCATTTCTGTCCTTATGAGTCTGTCTGCCTTCCTAAGCAGACCAGTGCAGTGGGCAACAAAGCCCGTAGGACAGACAAGGCCATCTAGTGGGGAGGTTTAGAGCATGGCCTCTGGGGTCTGGGCTGGGTTTGAGCTCCAGCTCCATCATTCACTTAGCCTCCCTCTGGGTGTGTGAACTCACCTATAAGTGGTATGGACAAAAAGTCCCTACCTCTGGAATTATTAAGAGGATTTGATACATTAATATTCATAAACTACCTAGAACAGTGCCCGGCACCGTGCTACCATGATGTTTGTTAAATATCAGGTCCGTACATACATACCTGTGTTAAATCACTGCTTGTGCATTTATTAGCGTGTGACTGCATGTTACTTAACTCTTCTGAGCTGTTCCCGTTGAGTGATAGCACATATAAATTTACTAGCACAGGTCCTGACATAGTGAACACTCAATAAATGGCATGTGAACAAATGGATAAGTTGCAATTAAAAAAAGAAGTTCCCCTTTTTGTCTTGAAATTTTCACTTTGAATTGAGTATATTTAATTTGGAATTCCTTTATAGATTTATTAGATTCATCTATTTTTCTCTCGACTTCAGAAAGCATTAGTTATCTAATGCTCAAATATAATTATATGGAAATGACAGCTGTGTCCAAATGAGATGGAATAATTTAGACTAGCATTTGATAACAGTGCTTTCCACAATTCTTAAGAAATCTGTTGCTGAAAAAATAGCAGGGCAAAGTGGAAGTCTAACAGGAGCTGTGTAATTAGCAATTATTTAGATAGATTACTTTTCTAAGAAACTTTCTGTAATGCAACAAACCACAGACTTCTTATTAAAATTATACTCTATTAAAAGTATTAAAATTATACTCTATTAAAAGTAAAGACCAGAAAAGCAGAATGGGTTGCCTCTTTCTTGTTTAATCAAAGCAGGGGTTTGTTCAAAGTCAGGGTTCTACCTGACTGTAGATGAGATTTATATCATGGAATTCCACATCAAAGGATCTCTTGAACTGCTGACTTAAGTTGGGAAAAGAAGATGATAACTGTGTGATTTTGCAGCCAGATTCACATTTTAAATTAAAATTTTCCACTTTGTCCAAATTGGTGACTCTCAGAAGCTGACCTCTCTTTCTCATCAGGGGAATGGCTTCCTGTCCCAAACAAACAGGCTATCAAGGTTATTCAAAATTTTGTTTCCAATTTTCACTTAAAATTTTTTCTATTTTAAAATTATTCCTACAAAAAGTCAAACGATAAAGATATGTTTAAAGAAAAAGTTGTGTCCTTCATCCTCCATTTCCCCCTCTATTCTTATCTGTCTGAGGTAACCAGTGTCTTCAGTGTATTTCCTTTTTTAATGAAAGTGGAATCATATCGTACACATTACTGTCTCTTGCTTTTTTTTTTTTTTTTGTATGTGATTAACATCCCTCCTCCAGGGATGTGAGCTCAAACACATTCTTTACATAGTGGCATAAAATTTCAAGTAAGCATCACCAGATTTTATTCACTAGACCATTTAAATTTTTTTCAGATTTTTTCTTTTGTCACCACAAAGGATGTCAATAAACATGCACATGTTCTTACATTGACAAAAAACACAAAATGAGATTTCTCTAATGTGCAGTGATTTTAGGGTAATTTCAAGATGATACCACATCCTTCCAACACAGTAAAAGGAAATAATGACCTCTGTGAACAGGAGACTCTGAAAAAAAAAAAAATAATAGAATGTAAGGAATACATTTAAATACTTTAGGTCACAAGTGATCCCATTCACTTTTGCAATGTGGTGCGTGTTGTATTCAACCTCTGTAAATCATTTCTAGATCTATGAAGAGGGCCATGAAGTCTCCATATTGGAAGGCCGTGGGTAGTTTCTCAAAGTATGGTTCCTAGAGGCACACTGGTGGGGATCACACACATGTTCACAGTAAAGATTCCACTGCCCACCACCTGGAGATTTTTATTTAGTGGGTTTGGAGTGGGGGCCCGGTAGCTTCACATTGCAACCAAAAATTCCCAGGTGGAATTCCCAGGTGAAAGCATTGGAGTTTGTAAGTTTGGGACTAGATTGGGGGTCAGCCAAATTCAGCCTTCCACCTGTTTTTTATGGCCTGTGAGCTAAGAATGGTTTTTACATTTTTAAATGGTTGAAAAACAATCAAAAGAAGAAGAATATTTCATGATATGTGAAAAGTAAATGCAATTCAAATTTCAGTGTCCATAAATAAAGTTATTGGAACACAGCCACACCCATACATTCTGTATCTATGGCGGTTTTTGGGCTACAACAGCAGAGTTGAGTAGTTGCCACAGAAACCATCTGGCCACAAAGCCAAAATATTTACAATCTGGCCCTCTATAGGAAAAGTCTGCCAGCCCTTGGACTAGGTGGTCTCTAAGGTCCCTATCATTTCTGAATGTATTTTATTCACTGTCTTATTTACCTCCTTCCAAATGCAAATGCACCGCCAAACCCTAGAGCTGGCACAGACCCCTGGAGGTGCAGAGCGTGGGTGGAGATCAGACACCAGGATGAGTTATAACTTAGAAGGCAATGTGAGCCACGTATAATAAATTACACGTTAGCACAGTCAGAAAGTGAGTACAACTGCACCAGCTAATCCTAATGCCACATTACACGAACCGGGCTCTGGTTCCAGTGCTCCCACACACTGGCTCATGGAATCCTTGCAACAACTCTGTGATGTAGGTGCTATCTTTTTCCTCCTTCTATAGTTGAGGAAACTGAGGAATGGAAAGGTTAAGTTACTGGCCTAAGCGTACGTTATTATAAGTAGCAGAGTGGGAATTTGAACCGAGGTAGTCTAGCTGCAGTGTCTGGGCATAAAACCACTATGCCATTACTGCAGGGGATAAGGGAAAAGTCATTTAAAGGTAAAAATCACCATGTTTGGACTCATATCTCAATTCCAGTTTGAAAGTCAGGGTAGTGGGATGTTACCTTCTGGTGAACATGACCTCACCTTTTTACCCAGGGTCACAAGGTCAAATATCCTCAGGGCCGGTTGGGAGCATCGCTGAATGAGGAACGCTGCCTTCTCAAACACAGCTGTTTTTCTTACTTTGAAGAGCACCGTGGAAACAGAGCCTTTTCATCACAGGAAAACAGCTGTGTGAGGAGTGATGGTAACTGGCAGCTGAAGGGCTAGGAGACAATCACGTGTGGTGAGGACTGTGTGTGGCTGGAGAGGAAGTGCCCCATCGAGAAAGGGCCTGCTCGTCACCTCTAGCTTCTTACTGACATGTAGAAATGAGGGCAATCCAGATTTTGGTAGTGTGACCTCCCAACATTTCAGAGTTCAGCAATTAATTCAAATATTAAAAACAAACAGAGAAAACACACTGTCTGGGCCAAACAAAATAAGATTTCAAGTCACCAGTGTGGGACCCATGCTTCAGTAATTTTCTCTTTAGGCTAAATCATCTTAATGCGAAACCTTTCCAAACGGATCTGTAGGCCCAGACCTTTAATCAGAGCATGGCTGCCCCCTTGAACTGGTGCCAAGTTTTGCAGTCAACTGTAGTTGATGAGAGCTACAAAGTTACCTTCAGATGTCCGAGTCCTACCTGTCAGATACTTATGCTGTGATCAAGCCTAATGCCCTCCTTATGTATGTTACAAGAAATGTCTGCTTTATGTTAGTAGACAATCTTTACCAGGACTGGCAGCATTGATAAGTGCTTTTCCTTAATGGAAGAGCATATTTTCATAGCTTTTCCAGGAGTGTCTTGGTACTTTTAATGGAACCATGATCCATCCCCTTAGTTATTCTTCAATCACACAATGCTTATTTCATTGAATACAATGGCTCATGCCCATTCACTGATGGCCCCCAAATAAAAGCTCTTTTTTGAAATTTGAAAGTGCTCCAGAGTAGAGTACACAACAAGGAAAAGAACAAAACAGAAAAATGCCAGTTGTTCAGTTGAAGCAAAAAAAATGATGTTCAGAGTACTGTAAACTTGAGTGATAAATCACTGTTAATAAAATAATTTAAAAACATCCGTCACTCTGACAATCTGAAATGGTATTTAAATCGTTTAGACATTCTATGAAAAATCTATCTAAAGAACTTTCAGATCCCATAGGAAACAATTTTTTATAATATTTTAAAATATTTTCCATGAGATTCTACACAGAAAAATAGTGCCTTAAATGGAATTTCAAAATCAATCAAAATTTATTGCTCAAATTTGACGTTTATGTGTTCCAGTTGGAGTTCATGGACTCTGCACAAAGTAAGCATTATTTTGAATATTTTCAGTTACTTTAATATATAGTGTCATAAATAAAGGACAAATTGTCTTCAGAGGCCTACCTAGGAGTTTGGAGTATGAAAAACATGACACTTTGGCACTCAAAACAATTCCCAAATGAAAACTAAAGGATTATATAGAAGCACAAACAGGACACTGAATTAAGAAAATGCGAAACTTTACAAAACATCAATTGAAAAAACAATCACAAAACACTTAACACAATATGGTATCTTGGATTAGATCATGAAACAAAAAGATATTAGTGGAAAACTATTGAAATCTGAATAAAGTCTGGAGTTAATACTAATGTGCCAATGTTGGCTTCTTGGTTTTGACAAATGCATGGTCTGAATGTAAGATATTAACATTAGAGGAAACTGGGTGAGAGGTATACGGGAACTTCATTTTTGCAACTTTTCTGTAAACCTAAAATTATTCCAAAATAAAAAGCTTACTTGAAAAAAAAACCCACAGAACTGGTAAGAGTATTAATCTGTGCCCTTTAAGCAAACAACAGAATAGGGTAGGCTGATAAAATTTACTTGCCATTAGTGCCATCTGTGTATGCACGTGTGGGTGGTGTATGTATATATCAGGGGACAGGTGGGGATGTGTGAACACAGGTAACATACTTCCATCTTTTCCTCAGTTGACAGTCTGCTACTCCAAGTGTGAAAGGACAGAAATGAGTGTGGGAAGTGAGTTCCTAAACATTCTATTAATAAAAATATATATAATAAAATATATTAATACAATATATTAATTATATTTAAATAGACATTAGGAATTCCTGTCTTAAAAAAGATAGGTCACTGTAATTGGACAACGCCCAACTTTGGCTCTTTTGTGTGTTTTTGATTTTTTTGAAGTTTTATGTCTCTTGGTTGTATCTTTTAAAATATATACCAATGAAAAGGATTAGAGTTTGTTTCCAGACTCTATAAAGCATATATATATATTTTTTGTGGTACGCGGGCCTCTCACTACTGTGGCCTCTCCCGTTGCGGAGCACAGGCTCCGGACGCGCAGGCTCAGCGGCCATGGCTCCGGGCCCAGCCGGTCCGCGGCACGTGGGATCCTCCCGGACCGGGGCACGAACCCGCGTCCCCTGCATCGACAGGCGGACCCTCAACCACTGCGCCACCAGGGAAGCCCTAAAGCATACTTTTATACTCATTTCTAACCCCTCACCAAAGAAGCTACCTTGTCACAGGTTTCCCCTTTGCTGTACAGAACAGAGGTGTTAATGAGGTCGAGTAGACATATACCAGCATCTTAAAAGTAACTTGAATAGGTCTGCTTTTGGGCAGGATGTAGTAGGTCACAGCAAACCAACACTTTTACTGCAACCACCAAAAAAAGGGCAAATAAACTACAAAAAAAAAGCACATATTTTAAAAGATATCAGAAAGTAAGGAAATGGCATAAACAAAAATTCCAGAAAGAGGACAATCACTTCCTGAAATAAGCTGGCAGCTGTTGGTCATCATTTTCTTTAAGGTCTGAGCATTGATCTTGGCTGAGCCAGAGAGCTTCTACTGGGGGAAAGAGATCCTAGCAAATCTTTCAGCTTTCTTCTGGGGCTAGAGGAATCAAAGGGAAACATGGAGGGTCTCAGAGATAGATGATAACAGTGGAACATTTGAAATGCAAGTAGAGAACCTGAGTTGTGCCCAAAGACGTTTTGATATGGTTGAGATCTCAAGAATCAGGATTGGGACATCGGGATCCAGCTGACACAGATTCTATACAGAAATGAAGGGTGGAGCAGATCTGAGACGGCCGATTCCTCCTACTTCATCACCTCCTATGACTCCAGCAGCCGATTATGATGCCCGTCCACCTCTGCACCAGCACCAATTCCTGTGTCAAAAGTTCAAGCAAACGGGAACCAGCAGAAGGGCACCGGGTTCAGCAGTGATGGTGCTGTGTAGTGAACCAGAGCGAAGCTCCTTCCTGGAGACTGAAGGAACCTCAGATGGAAGCACAGGGTGAGCTCATCTACAGATTTACCATTGGATGCCTAGAAGTTCCATGGTTCACGAGGAAAATGTGTGCCAGTTGTCAATTTGACTCCATCCCCGATGACATTAAGACCTGATTTCTGTGCTAGGCCTTCAACACTCTGAGTTAAATAGATATGACTCTTCTTCTTACTCAGTAAACATGAGTTGAGGACATTTGCCTTGAGGGAGCCAGAATCCTTAATTTTTGCATGAAGTGCGTTACAGAATAACAGAGCAGCTCTGCGCTGAAATTGTGCAAAGGTGAGAGAAAAGCAGCGCTGCAGCTAGTGAGTCACATATGGAATCTTTTCTTGATGGATTCAGTCACGATTTTTAAATTTGTTTTTAAACCCCACTCTTCTTGGCATTATTCTAATATGCACTGTTCTAAGAAGCTGCGAAGGGAAGGTCAAATTCTAGTTTCTTGCTGTACATCATTTGTCATCATAAAAGAACAGCTTAAAACTGAGTCAGCAGGATCTGTTAATTTCAGTGAAATTGAAGAATTAAACTCCATGTCATGAAAATGGAGTTTTAGGAAATATTTTATCCCCTTTATTTTGTCCTCATCTTGATGTATAATCAGCTGCATTTAAGTTTGGGGTTTATTTATTGAAACAAAGCAGATATAAGGCACATGATTTAATCTATAAACAATTTCAGTTTGGCCTATTTGTCATTCAAGGTGTGTGCTCAATTTAGAATGGCTTCTGCTCACTCAACTCTCTCTCACGTGCTCAGTGATTAAATATTTAGATTTACAGCAAGCTCTTGACACCACCATAAAAAAGGTCACATTTAAAAGAGCTGCAAAGTGCCATAAAGACCTCAGAAAATCAAATATAATCTTGAGAAACACTGCCATTATATGGGAAGACAGTATAGTGTATATTTTTATTTTGTTTTGTTGTGCTGATTATGTATACTGAGTTCTCATAAATGAAAAGAAGTCGTATGTTCTAAAAAAATATCTGTCAAAGTAGCCTAGGTTTATATGCATCACATTGTTTTCTTTAACAACGGGTTCAATTTGAATTTTGATATAAAGAATTAATAGAAAATTGGGGCCATTTGGGGAGTTAGTCCATGGCAAGTTTTTCTAGTTACAAGGAAGCATTTAATTTATACACTTTTATTCTAATAAAAGATGCTAGTAGAGGAAAATAAAATACCAAACATCAGTAAATGTGATATTAGCAAATATAATTTCTATCATTCACATATAAAACAGATGGCATGTAAGAATTAATAGATTTGAACATCAGCCCACTTAGAAATATTATCTAGATTTATTAATTTTTACAGTGCTTTCTTCACATGGGTCAGCTGGAAAGTCTAAATAGTTGCTATACATTAAAAATATAATGTTAGCTGCAGATAATTTTTAGAATCAACTCAATCTTTTACACCAGTTTAGGTTCCCCTGTTACTTCCTTTCATAAAATCCTGTTTAGCTCCTTCATTTTATTTGTTAAATTATAATAATTGACTAATTAATTGTGTAATTTTTGTTGTAGTGCCTTTCCTGTTACGTTCTGGACTCCGTGAAAGCTGAGACTATGTTTCTTGTTCACTATGCTAAACTTAATATTTAGTCCAGCACTTAAAACACAGATCTGTTCAAAAAAGATGTTCTTAATGGATAAAGGACTGAATGACTGGCACCAGTGCTGGGCAAACTATGGCTCAACTCCAGCCCACTGCCTGCTTTTCACCGCCTGCAAGTTAAGAAGGTTTTTTCCATTTTAAAATAAATCTACTTTTCAAATGGTTATATAAGTGCCTAAACAGTAACCTCAGTTTTGCCTGTTGGCCCATAAACTCTACAATATTTACTATCCGGCCCTACGAGAAGAAAGTTTTCTGACCCTGATCTGGACCAGCGCCGTTCACTAGAACTGTTGTGATGATGGGAATGCTCCATAGGATAGCCACGGACCACATGTGGCTGGTGAGCACATGAAATTTCTCTGGTGTGAGCACGGAACTGAATTTTTAATTTTATTTCATTTCATTTTAACTGATTTAAATAATCCCACGTGGCTAGCAGCTAGTGTGTTAGATGGCAGTAGACCTAGAGATACAAAAGAATAAACCTCATGTGAATACAGCAAATAATTACTCAGAGATCAAGTATATCTGCAGAAAAATATAAAAATATGCACTAATCTAGCAGTTTAGTTAGTCTTTCTGGCAAAAAAAACCATAGAATATAAAAATAAACTAAACTATCTACCGCTAGTGCATTAAAACAACCAATGTTATGACAATACTTTTAAAAAGCACAAAGGTAAATATTAATTCATTTAATTTGATAGTTACACAGAAGCTCATTTAAAATAAGTGGTGGGTCTTCATCCTATGAACTGCAGTTGAGAAAAGAGTTCTTTTAGATAAGGAAGATAATGTTAATGTTCTATGAACAAATAAATGAAGAATATTGCTTTAATGAAGATTTTAAAGTTTTTCTTTGCTTTATTGAAGGACACACCACTTATCTGCAAAGAAATTCTTGAAATACATAGAATTCTATTAAAGCAAAATGTTCTATAGAACAGTAGGAAGACATTAGAGCCCATAAACAAGTAAAATCAACGATATAATCTGATGGTATCCTCAAATAGCATTAAAGTAGGTATTAAGGTGGATTGAGGGCTTCCCTAGTGGCACAATGGTTAAGAATCTGCCTGCCAATGCAGCGGACACAGGTTCGATCCCTGGTCTGGGAAGATCCCACATGCCGCAGAGCAACTAAGACCATGCGCCACAACTACTGAGCCTGCGCTCCAGAGCTCGTTAGCCACAACTACTGAGCCCATGTGCTGCAACTACTGAAGTCCATGTGCCTAGAGCCTGTGCTCCACAACCAGAGAAGCCACCGCAATGAGAAGCACGTGCACTGCAATGAAGAGTAGCCCCCGCCTGCTGCAACTAGAGAAAGCCTGCCCGCAGCAATGAAGACCCAACACAGCCAAAAGTAAAATAAATAAACTTATTAAAAAAATGCATTGAGAAGTAAAGATTCAAATTGCAACGTGAAGTTTACAACACCCACATTAATAAATGATTTCAAGTCTTTAAGTTGAGAAGCTCTTAAAAGGAAATCTGAATTTTGTGCTATTTAGCATTGAAATTGTTTGCTGCTGTTATTTATAACACTTGAAGTTAAAATAAAAATTGGAGTAATCTCCTTTTCTTGCTTATGCTGTTTCTGACATGTCTATGTATGAAATAATATCTCCCTGAGTAAAACTACTTTGGCTGCCCTCTTATTTCAAATGATTTTATCATTAGGGAAAATCTGAAATCACAGTGGACAAATAATCCCTTAATGCTTTTCCTGGCTAGCAAGTAATTTGTCAAAACAATCCAATTTCCAAATGGCATACAAAACCAATAAGATACTGAGCCAATACATCTGTTCCTCTCTGTATTTAGAGTATGGACAAGTGCCTTTCATTTTGGGTGGAAAATCCTGATTTTGGATTCTTTAACATGACAATTTAGCTCTAGTAACAAAATATCATTTATCATTTCTCTTTGATAAAACTTTAGAATTTTTAAAAGCCGGGTTTTATTGAGATACAAGTCACATGCAATAATATTCACCCTTTTAAAGTGCAGTTCAATAAATTTTGACACACATGCAAGTTGTGTGTTCACCACCCAAATTAACATATGGGACATTTTCATCACCCCAGAAAGTTCCCTTATGCCCCTTTGTAGGCAATTCTTCCCTTCACCCACAGCCCAGTGGCAACCAGTGACTGATCTGTTTTCTGTTTCTACAGTTTTGACTTTTCTAGAATGTTGTATAAATGACATATAAATACAGCATGTACAGCAGGTGTCTAGCTTATTTTGCTTAGCCACTTACTGTAATGCTTTTGAAATTCATCCATGTTGTTGCTGGTAGCAGCAGTTCATTGCTAGCTGTTGCTGAGAAGTATTCCATTGTATGAATGTACCACAATATTTTTATCTATTCTGCTGTTGATGGATTTTTGACTATTATGGATAAAGCAACAATTAACATTTGCTGTATGGACCTCTGTTTTCATTTCTCCTAGGAAAACATCTATGGAATTGTTGGGTCATATGGTATGTTTAACTTTATAAAAATCTGTTCTCCAAAATAACCGTATCATTTGCATCTCCATCAGCAATCTTTAAAGCTCGGGTTGTTCTACATTGTCTCCAACAGTTAGTATTATCAATCCTTTTAATTTTAGCCATTCTAATGGGTGTGTAGTGGTTATCTCCTTTTAATTCATCTTTTCCTGTTGATTAATCATGTTGAATAGTTTTACATGTGTTCATTGCTGTTTGCATATCTTCTTTGGTGAAATATTTGTGCAAATCTTTTGCCTCTCTTTTTGCTGAGTTTTTGTTTTAATATTTACATACTCTGCCGATAAGCTCTTTATCAGGAACGTGCTTTACAAATATTTCTTACCAATCTGTATCCTGCTTTTCATTTTCTTAAGTGTCTTTTCAAGAGCAGACATTTTAAATTTGATGAAGACCAATTTGTCAGATTTTTTGCTTATGGTTTATGTTTTTTTGTGTCCTAAGGAGCCGTTCCTTAACTAAAGTATTTTCTCCTACATTCTATTCTAGGTTTTTAGTTTTCTCTTACATTTAGATCTAAAATCCATTTCAAGTAACCTTTTGTATGTGATACGTGGTAAGGGTTGAGATTTTTTTTTTTCATTTTGATACCTAATTATTTGTTAGCACCACTTGTTGAAATGAGTGTTTTTCCCCTTGAATAGCTTTGACACCTCTGTTGAGAATCAACCACCTATATATATGCGGGCCTATTTCTTAACTCATTAGTTTGTTCCATTCACCTATTTAACTGTCTTTAAACAAATATCACACTCTTGATCACTATAATTTTATAGTAAGCCTTATAAAATTTTACATTTTAAATATATAAAGGAATACTGATATCCTTCATAAACCTAAGTACTCCTGAAATAGTTGTTTATCATATAGTGTAGGTGGAGGCTTACACTGATTTGGGGAGATATCATTCCTCTAAATATGGAAGAATTGCTATTCATAGTTGTTATTTTAGGTGGTCTGTTTTCCTGTGTTCTACAGGTAGAGGGTATACTGAACCCAGGGAATCCACAGATAGAATTCAGGGCATCCATGATCATGGATCTTGGAGAAAACCTATTTCTTTATTTTCACTAACCTCTGAATGAAATTCAGTGTTTCCTTCTATTATAAACGTGGACAAAAAACCTCAGTATGACTGGCAGTACCTGAAGCTCTTGCCAATAGAAGGTGCAGATATTTTCATGTCACATTACAGCTATGGCCGATATCTTCAAATATTGCTCACATCTATTGTTACTTCAAAATCATAGTAGTTTTTATTATTTATTTTAAAATATTTATTTATTTGTTTGTTTTTGACTGTGTTGGGTCTTAGTTGCGGCACATGGGATCATTCATTACAGCACGCAGGCTCTTCATTCCGGCGTGCGGGCTTCTCTCTAGTTGTGGTGACTGAGTGGGCTCCAGAGCATGTGGGCTCTGTAGTTACAGCACGTGGGCTCTGTAGTTATGGCACGTAGGCTCTCTAGTTGTGGCATGTGGGCTTAGTTGCCCTGTGGCACGTGGAATCTTAGTTCCCTGACCAGGGATCGAACCCACGTCCCCTGCATTGGAAGGCAGATTCTTAACCACTGGACAACCGGGGAAGTCCCCATAGTAGTTTTTAGAACTGCTACTTGATCTTGTTATTTAATGAGTAATAAACACACATATTACTAAATTATCATTTTTAAAAGCTCTGTTATTAACTATCTCTATATGATTTGCTTCCTTTGTCAAATTATGTATTTTACTATATGTTAAAAAACATTGCTTGAGAAGGGGCCCAAGGGGTCTCTGGCACAGAAATGGTTTAGCTCTGCCCTCTGTATTCCCATTTCATAGACCTACTGCTTAGGCTGTCCTCCAGCCTGAGAGGTCCATTCAGAGCGTCTTTTACGCTTCAGTTTAGAACACTGCAATATTACAAGCTTTGGGTTATTTCATCTTATACCATATATAATTACGATATATAACATATTTTATATTATAAAGGTTCAATAAACCTTAATTAAACATGTGAGACTGAACAATGCTCCATGTCAGAATCTGGAGATTCAGTGGTGTTTCTCACGGTTCCTGCCTTTGAGTCATTTCGGCACAGAATTGCAGGCAGATAAGGAAGTAGGCCTGGTAACGTACTGTTCATGTGCTCTCCACATGGCAGCCACCTAGATGATGTTCTTACTCCTCGCCTGGGTGGCGGTGGAAGTGTGGGCAGAATATCAGCCACTGCTTCTCACAGGAATTGACACATATGAGGAAACCTAGAGAACAAGAAAGCATTAACCAGAATGGGAAGAGACTCACACAGAGGAAACCTGTGCAAGCATGAAACTTACCTCTGCCTGCAGCCTTGGGGCAGAGGAATGGCCAACGGGGGAAATATGCATGGCCTGCCTTCCAACTCCCCCGGATGTGTCCGGAAGACAATCCTTCTCAGCATGCAGAAGTCAAGCGGCTTCCCACTCTTGATGAGAATATTCAGCTTGCATTTACTACTTTATCCCGGCAGGCGAAAGTTCTTTCTCTCAGGCTCCCTCTTCCCCCGACAGAAGTTACTAGGTGCAAAGCCCTTGGCTGACGCAGCCCTTCTGGCAGGGCCCCTCCCCACTTCTTGTGCCTTCCTCAGCGCCTCTTCAGTGTGCATCCTTGGCTTCAGTTGGTTCCTTCCCTCCTGGACTAGTGAGTGGTACCTGAGAGCGTGCTTAGATACCATGGTACAAATGGGAGGGACACCTGTGGACAGACTCACCATCCCAGTTTCTCCTTCAACACTTCAGCCCACGGGACCCAGTCTAGAGGGGTAGAGGTCTTCTCCCACCTGGATTAATTATGAAGAGACATTCCCTCAAGCCTTTCTTCAGCCGGCCAGCAGCAGGGGCTGCTCAGCTAGTGAGGGACCAACTGACTCTGCAGCACTGTTGGCAGCTGGGACAGAGCCTTTCCTGCCTGTGTCTGCTGGGGCACTGGGACCATTCCTTTGTGATGGGCTCTATTTTTCACTTTGTTTACCAGGGTCTAAATGGAGCAAATTCCACCCACACATCTTGGTAAGATAGGGGTGTAGATGAAAAATCTTTATATTTTTGAGGGTTTCTGTTTACTTGAGGAAATTGCTTCATCTTGCTCAGTTATCCTTATGGGAAACAGGCTGCCTATCTTTGAGGGGTTCCTGCTTCCAGTTGCTGAAGTGATATTATACTTTCTGAGGAAGAGGAAGGTGCTCTTTCTTGCTCTCTGTAGGAGAGGTTTTTTGTTGTTGTTTCTTTTCTTTTTGAAGGACGTTTTAAATTATGACCATAAAATTTCATGGCTTCACTTACTGGGCATTATTCGATTCTCTCAGAGGATAGGCTAGTTTCCTTCCCCCTGGAGGATCAGTGTATTCATTTCCTTCCTTTCCTCGCCAGCATGCTCTGAACGCTTTCACTGCTAGGCACAGGGCAAACAGTAAAAATGATAGATTTCCTGCCCTTCTAGGTCAAAGAGAGGAATACAAACATTTTAAAATTAAGCGCGATAAATGTCACAGTCATCTGTGCGGAGTACCACTGGGGCATAATAAAAGAAGAGTATTTAAATGTGGGGGCAGGCTCATAAATACTGAAGGAGAACACAGGAAAGTGTTGGCAGGAAGAGAAAGGGATGCTAGCCTTCCTGGAAGAAGGATCGGTGAGAGCAAAGTCCAGATGGAGGCAACACTTGAGATGCCGTGGGAGTTGCAGCAAGTCTGGATCATTTGAAACTGGGGTTAGATGGAGTGCAGAGAAAGACTATACGAATGAACTAGGCAAGGGAAGCATCATGGAAGATTTGGACGCCCTGTTTAAGAGTTTGGATTTTCCTGTCAGAAAACTGGAAAGCCATAGAAGAGTTATAAGCAGGGGTAGGAGACTCATGCCAAGGAAACCAAAGGGCAGTTATGAGGCTCTGAACTTAGTAGCAGTGGGACTGGAGAGGAGAGGCAGTGAGGAGAAAGGTAGGAGGTTGAATGAACATGACTCAATGTTCCAATGGATTGGAAGGAGGTTATAACCTATAAACTACATATATATATATATATATATATATATATATATATATATATATATATATAAACTATAACCACTAGGGTGGTTATAGTTTTCAGCTGAAAGTTTACTTCACTGAAAAGGAGTATTAGAGGAAGAGTAGGTTTGACCGGAAGTTTAATTTTAGACATGTTGATTTTGAAGTGCTGGTGGAATGCCCATGGGAGTGGCAGTGTCCATCAGGCAGATGAATAAACAGGTCTAGAGCTCAGGAGAGAGAGGTAGCCTAGAGAGGTAGCCTAGAAATTCAGATCTGAGCATCATCAGATACAGGTCCTTTTGGAAGCCAGGACCATGTCCCATGGAAAGTGTGTAGAATGAAAAAGGCCCAAGGACAGAGCCTTCAATGGAAAAGTCTAATAGTTAAAGCACAAATAGAGAAGAGGCTTCAAAGAAGGCAGAGAGAGAACAGATAGTGGAAGGAGAACAGTCTAGGAGCAGTGGCTCTTTTGGCTTCTGGGAAGCAACTCTTGGGGGTCAGATGTTCTCTCCATCTCCCTGAATCTTATGGCCTTCCTGTTTCTGTGTATTGGCTTTCTCTCTTCTCTCTAATGACCTCTTTCTCTGCTCATTCAGTTTCTGACCCTCATAACTTTGGCTTCACATGGTCAAACACTGCCCCTAGAATCTCTTTATATACCATGACTTTTCAACTTCCACCCCATACTTTTGTCTATTTCAAACTCCCGAGAAAGGGAGAATCTGATAGGTCTAACCTTTCTTCAGGTCACATCAAGGATCTAGGTTGCCTTGACCAGGTGTGTACTCATGCTCCCATCACCTGCGGGCCTGAGAGTCTTGGGTATAAAACATGGCTGTCTGTGTTCACCCCTTTGACAGGAGATATGGGCAAAGAGAAAAAAATGTGGTTACTTAGGCTGAATGATATCTGTAGTTTTAGAAAGTTTACGGAAGGGGTTCCTCAACAATGGCAGACACGGTAGTATAGTCAAGAAAGTATCCTGTGGATCTGGTGATGTGGTTGCCAGTTGCTGGGATTGGGGGGGGGATCTGGTTGCTGTGAGTTGGCAGTGAATGAGGGAAGGAACTGGAGACATAGAGCTGTGGCTTCCCCTTAATCAGGATCTTTACCTCAAACTTTATAATATAAAGGAAGGGCAGTGATGTTGATACAGGACAGAGTCTAGTGGTGGTTGTCCTTTCTTTTCCTTCTCAAACATATGATTATTATTTAGTTATTTGCCCTTGTTCTGTACTAGAGCAGTGGTTTGGACCTATGAACACAGATAACAGAACTAGCCTTAGAAAAAGGAGAAGGGATCCCTTTGAATAAGACTGTGGGAAGGAGGGAAGGAGAAGTGATGTGGGTAAATTGTAGGAAAGGTAAGAGGTTGGCAAAGGGCACTGAAGTCCACTCCGCAGTCTTTCCCCCTTCACTCCCTTCGCTCCTTCACTTCTCTCCTCCCTAAGAGTTAACTGATAATTGAATGATCCTGCAGATTCTGAGATAACCTAAACATATCCCATAGAGAATCCAAAGTAGGGTAACTGTCCTGGTCCTTTAAGACTGAGCAGGCTCTGCTGTTGAGGGCAGCACACCAAGGAAAGCCAGGCTGCTAGTAGTCTTGCTTTATGGTATAGCTTTCTTTGGAATGATCTGTAATGCTGATCTATTAGCAGGGGTTTCTGTCAGCCCTACCAGCATTCTGGGGCAGCCCACTCAGTCTGCATTCTGCCCCTCAACCTAGCGATGGCCATGGTGTCATGGGCTACTTATAAAATATCATAGAACTCATTGACTCTCATTATGTAAATTGTCTCATTGACTCTCATTATATAAACTCTCTCATTATGTAAATAAAGGAACTGAGACCTGAAGAGGTGAAGTGACTTGCCCAGGGTCACATACTTGGTGGCAAAACCAGGAAGAGAACATAGGCTTCCCAACTCAAGGCTCAATGTTATTATTATTATTGTTTCAGTGTGATCATTTTCCCACTAACTGCTTAATATCCTGCCAATATCCATTATGTGCTCAATGAGAGTCCTGGTTTTTCCTGAGCAGGTGATATTTCAGATGGGTTGTGAAACGTGAGCAGAGCTCACCAGGCAAAAAGTTAAGGCAAAGGGTTTGACTTGGGCTAGTGTGCAACATCTACTGCCTGGGATGAGGTAATTACCATGCGCAGAGACAGAAAGTGACCATCGGAAGCCTCTCATGGCCTCTGTTTGAAATACCACAAGCTTGGACTACATGCCTTCACCTGGCCATCCTTCCTGAGTGGACAAAACACATGCACCACCCATCATCTTGTCCGCTCATGCTCTTACATGTAACCTACTGTGTTCTTCCCCCTTCTCACTCATTCCCCCATTGTTGTGGTCCTTTCCACCGAGGGCTTCTGGAAATCCTTATTTAGAGAAAACCAACGACCCTATACTATCACCTTATTCACCAAACACCTACCACCCTGAAGCTTGGTTAACTCTCAAGGAACCACTTGCCAAACTCTCCAGTGCCGGATGCTTATTTTCTCACATCACATGGACCGTGAGGAGAGGCTGGGAGCCTGAGTGGAGGAGAGGGGGGTTAGCCTTCCTCCTGGTCCCCACTGCCCGTCTCATCGTAAATTCTCCACTGTTGAATAAAAGAAGCTGGATGTTAGCTGGCTATAGCAGTTGCCATCATTTGTCTTCTAAGAAATTCCCAAGAAGATTTAGCATTTGTCTGTTGTCAACTAATGTTATTTTCCTAGATAATCTCTCTGAATGACATTTTTTTCAATACTCTTCTCTTTCTAGATATTCTTCCTCAGTAACCCCTTGAACGGTCATGATTTAAACAACCATTAATAGATCTTCAGCTCAAAGTTTCCTATGGGTTCCAGGTTGCATATTGGATATCTTCAACATGTGGGTATTATCAGACACAGCATATCCAAAATTGAACAATAAGCAACCCCTTAGACCTTTGTTCCTTCTTAGACTTTCTTCCTCAGTAAATGGCTGTGCTACTTAGCTAGTCACCCAGGCTAGAAACTTGAGGGGAGGTGAAGGGTGAGTATCCTAGACTTCATTCTGTCTCAACTACAATATAGGATCAGTAACCAAGTCATGATAATTTTACCTCCTTGATTTAACTTTTTTCTTTTCCATTTCTACTTCCGCTGCCCTAATCAAGGCATTATCTCTTTTCATTTAGGTTTTTGAAATGGGGTCCTAACTGCTGCCCTAGCCTTCAGCTTGATTCTACTCCAATCCATCCTGTAGGCTATATAGTCAGAGCGATTTTTCTAAACTAGAACTATAATCACATCACTCTCTTCCTAAACTCCCTCAATGAACCTTCTATGCCTTGAGAGGCAATGTATCTCTTTGGCATGTCATTCACGGCTTCCAGGCCTAGGACCCTGTCAAGCTGTCTGGTCTTATCTCCATACTCACCATTCACATTAAACAACTTTCAAGCCCCTAATGGAGTCATGCTCTCTCATGTTTTTGCAATAATTGTTGCTTGTCCTTATTGAGACGTTACTATATACAAGGATCTCTATTACTTGATCTCTTTCTGCTCATAACTGCACGTGGTTACTGTTTTTCCCCCGGTTGACAGATGGAAAAACTGAAGCACAAATAAGTTAACTAACCTAACTAAGGTCACACAGCTAGTGAGGGACACAACTGGGATTTGAACTCAGTCTCAGAGAACCCATTCTTTTAACCACTATTTACAGCACTATCACTCTGTCCCTCCTCCTGGAAGACCCTTCTTTCTTCCTTCACTTAGCTTACCTCATACTTATCCCACGGCCATTTATTCTGGCTTCTGCTTCCATCAAAATTCTGAAAAATCTTTCACAAAAAATGTCAATGACGGACTTCAGTGGGAATTTTCCCGTTCTCTTCTTACTGGATCTTTCAAATGCTTCCAACCATTGGTTACTCCATAGGCCTTGAAATATCCTCTTCCTTGATTCACATGATGATCTGCTCCTGGTCCTTCTGCCTTATCTCTGGATGTGCTTTCGCAGCCGCGTTTGTTGTTCACACTTCTCTACCGAAACTTCATATTGGAGTTTTAGTTTCTCCATTCTTTTCTCCTTATGCTTTTTGCACTGAGTGATCTCATCCATGTTCTAGCTTCAATTTCCATCTATACGTTGATAACTTCTACATTTGTATCCATGCTTTCCCTTTGTTCTACAGACCCTTTTAGACCCGTGTTTCTTTAATATTCCTTGAATTTCTCAAAAGTATCCTGCACTCAACATATCTGAAATGGAATTTTTAGTTTTCTCCCCAATATTGCTCTTCAGTGTGCTTTAGCACCACCTTCCACCTAGAGAAACAATCTAGAAACTTTTATAGCCCATCAACCAAAGGGCACTAAGAACAAAACTGTAGTCCGAACTAGATTTATTTCGCTGACCGCAGCCGGGGGGCATGCACTCCAGGAGAATGGGGGGTTGTCTCAGTAAGAGAGAGTTTTTAGGAACTTCTTATAGGATTTGGGCTTGTAATGCATGGTTGTAGGAAGGATTTAAAAACATGAGGTCCAGTTTTGAATTGGAGGTTGTCAAAAAGCTAGGGAAATTCAATAACTGGTCTTACTTATTCTTTTTTTAACATAGAAGGCAGGAGGATTAAAGTGGGTTGAGAGTAGTCACTGCTATGAAGTTGGAGTTACATGTTAGCCAGAAGAGAGATGTTGAGAATGGGCTTGTCTGTCTTGTTCCAGACATGTCACTGAGTGGCCTTCTCTGAATATTGTCTATAATTGTCATTTATTTTGAGTTTTAGTACCTCCCAGTTTTAGTTAGATGATTTTGGAAAAAGTGATTTTAACTCTCAGCTTTAATTTTCCAATATAAAAAAATAAAGCAAATATCTATTACTATTTGGAGCAGAAAATTCAAGAACACTTTACCTATGATTTTAGTTGTACACATATTTCCCTTCATTTTAATAATGAAACTCTTTTTAGGTGTCTCAGAAAAAAACAAATATTTTTCCTGCCATTTGCAAAAACAGTTCCATCTGACTGGTAGATTATGAGACCTGTCCTTTAGGGGCAGGACAACCAAGAAATCATCAATTACTTGAAGTTTATAGGATTATGCATCCACCAATATCTTGACTGTCTCAAGAGGAAACCAAATCATTAAGACCAACACAGAAGACCCTCAAATAATCAAGAAGTAAGACAGCATCTGTAGTGGCTAAGCAGTTAGACTCTGAAGCCAGATGCCTGAATGTGAATCTTGACTTTACCATTCCCATGCCTCCTCCAACTCGGAGCAAGTTGCTGGACCTTTCTGTACTTCAATTTTCCCTTCAGTAAAGCAGCAGAAATAATACAGTCCCTTCCTCTTAGGATTGCTATAAAGATTATAAAATAAGTTAATAAATACAAAGTGCTTAGAACAGCACCTAGCATAGAGTAGGCACTCAATAAATATTTAGTTGGCATTATTATTAAAATCCATCATGTCATTTGGAGTTTTAAAAACCTTTTAAAATTTGAGTAGTTGCCAAGGACACTCTGTATAATGGTACGTAGGTATATAAGAGAAATATAAAGTTGGAGTAACCTCTAAAATTTTAAAAACAGATCTGGCTACTCAAGGAGACTCCTTCAGAGAGCTCTCAGATGCCAACACACTTGAGAATAGTGAATCTGGAATTATGTTAACATATTGGAAGCTTCCATGGAGGCTGCAATGGTGAAAGAGCAATTTGAATAGTAGACTTCCAAAACTGTCAAAGAAATTGATGATGTATCCCTACTTGCCAGAAAGGGGCTTATGCAACACCTTTGGACTGCATATAACAGGAACTACTTGGGGGGGTTTCATGAAATCTGTAACTGAAGTGGCTCCTTCTTCTCTTCCTGTCAAGCTGGCCATTTTGACATCTATTAACTAATACATGTAAGTGGGGTAAAATTTGTTTTGATTATGACATCTGTTTAAATTGGCCTTCTGTGGCTGCTCATAATTTCAGTTAAACTATGTGCTTTTAGCATTTACTAGACTGGAGGTGGATTCTTTGGGGAAGACAAAAACAGAGGTTACAAGAAAGATTAAATTGTAGGTTATTATTATTTTTTTAATAATCAAATGGGGCACATAGAAAAGTTCTTTGTATTTATTCTTTTCTTTTTTTTTTTTTTTTTTTGCGGTACACGGGCCTCTCACTGTTGTGGCCTCTCCCATTGTGAAGCACAGGCTCCGGACGCACAGGCTCAGCGACCATGGCTCATGGGCCCAGCCGCTCCGCGGCATGTGGGATCTTCCCGGACCGGGGCACGAACCTGTGTCCCCTGCATCGGCAGGCGGACTCTCAACCACTGCGCCACCAGGGAAGCCCTGTATTTATTCTTATATTTGGTGAATGGTCATTTGTGCAGTTTTGGAGGGTATCTTTGAATTTAATTTATTGGCACACTTATGTAGACCTCAGTTATCTGAACTGATTTCTGTCTAGTCATTAGTAGATTGCTTGCCTATGTTTCCTTATATTTTATGTACAAATATCTAGGCAGGAGCCTATTCAGGGTTTGCAGTTCATTGTTATTGAAGCTGTCTGTGGATTCTATGTTTAACCATCAATGATTTCCCAAGCTGGCAGCTTTTATGAAAAGAACTAAATCCAAATTTGGCCCTGGATTGAAAAAAGCAGAGTTCCTAAATAGTTAATGTGTATGATACACTTAATAGTATTATCAACCTTTAACTAGCAATTATCCTTCTGGGAATGTAGTCGTACAGTGTAAATGATTGAAGAAGAGAATGTCATATGCTCAAATGTATTCACAACAGTCTTAGGCACAATAGCAAGAGGTTGGAAGGTCCAACAATAAAATAATGGGTAAATAGAGTATATGTCATTAGGATGGACTCTTAAGTCATTAAAAATGATCACGATGAAGGCAGTATAGAATTATGGGGAAATGTTTCTTACATAATATTAAGTAAAAGAGGCAGAATATAAATGGTATGTTGATTGTTAAGGCAGATATAAACAATAAATGCATTTGGACCGACTGAAAATAACTACTTGGTGGTGGGAATGTGAGTAATTTAACTATACTTTCTTCATTTTTTTTTTAAACCAAAAGAGAGAAAGTAAAGAATTTTAAATAGCATGATCATATTATTCGAGAGCCAAATTCCTCATTTATTTTTCATGGATTTGTAAAAATGACAGCTTGTATGTTAACTCAATTTGAGGTTTAGCCCAGGAACCCGATTTGTTTGCCTCAATAGATTCACTGTATCTTGATTTTTAAAATAAATTCTATGAAAATTCCAATGCCAACTGGTCTGCTATCTTTATTAATATGAAAAGATCGCATGGGTGAAAGATACCATAATCAGAGATAAACAGAAAAAGCACGGAATAAAATGTGGAGCATCTACCAAAAGATATGAAGGCCTTTTGAAGAGTTGTTCCTAATTCATATATATGTTAGAGTTTTATGGTAAATATACAGATAATACAGAACATTTTCACATTCTTAAATTTTACTTACAAACTAAATCTTTTACATTATATTGAAAAGACATAGCCTTAGTCAGTTGTGAGAAATGGCTGCAAAAAACCCCACAATTCAATCCCCAAATTTATTAACAAGTCCTGTTGCAGTAATGCCTGTTAAAAAATGTCAGCTGAAGGCAGAAGGAATTTGTGAAATTCTGGTCTCCTTTGTATTTATTCTTCGGCAGTGACTGAAGAGAGGGAGGTCTAATATTCTTAGGTACAGACCTCTCGAGCATGAGGCAAGATGTGGTCCATTTAGGGCAGGGCTGTGAGTGAGCACCCTCGGGATTTGCATGCTCCCTAACCTGGGAATGCAGCAGATACTAAGGGGCCTGGCAGGGTCTTCTGTGTTCTTGGGCATAAAACTCTCTCAGAGGAGCCTTAAAGAGGCTGTCTTCTCAAATGTTAAGCACTTGGGGGTCTCTTAAAATACCTATTCTGACTGAGTAGGTTTGGGGTAGGGACTGAGATTCTGCATTTTTAACAAGTTCTCAGGTGATGCTGATGCTGTTGGTCTGCAGAGTGCAATTTTGCGTAATACAACTCTAAGCTCAGCTTACTTGAGGAAGAAAAGGTGATGCAGGGAATCTCCTGCTTAATCGTTGCTTCCCATATTATTTCTACGACTGGAAGCTAATCTTTGGACAAGGAAGCATGCCACTGGCGTGGACTTCAATGTAAAAAGAAGTGTTATTACATACTGGAATAATTTCTTACAATTTTAGCTTATCACTCTGGTGTCCAGAAAGATCAGTACTGGTAACTAAGAAATATACTCTATAACTCATATGTTGAAGTTTTAAGCATTGCTATATGCCCACCAGCTTTTTGGAATGTTATCGTCCTAACATTATGCTGTGTGGTCATCTATTTAGTTCGCTGTTTTTAAAATTTTCTTTGGAATTTTCAAATTTCATTTACAGGCCTCTTTATAAAACCCCCTCTCCGATTCTTCTGGGGTGGCCCTTGTATATATGATATATAAAATGTCAAAGTAGTTGGTATTTAATAATTGGCAATTATCTTTAGGTTTATTTTTAGTAATTATCTTAAGATTTATTTTAAATTTTTATTTATTTTTTATTTTATTTATTTATTTATTTTGGCTGTGTTGGGTCTTCATTGCTGCGCGTGGGCTTTGTCTAGTTGCAGCGAGCGGGGGCTACTCTTTGTTGCAGTGTGCGGGCTTCTCATTGCGGTGGCTTCTCTTTGTTGCAGAGCACGGGCTCTAGGCACATGGGCTTCAGTAGTTGTGGCTCGCGGGCTCTAGAGCGCAGGCTCAGTAGTCGTGGCGCACGGGCTTAGTTGCTCCACAGCATGTGGGATCTTCCCGGACCAGGGCTCGAACCTGAGTCCCCTGCATTGGCAGGTGGATTCTTAACCACTGCGCCACCAGGGAAGTCCCAAGATTTATTTTAAAATTAAAATTAATATCATGGGCAGGAAGCTTCTTGGTTTTCACTGATCTTCCCAAGTAAGTTAAAACTAAGCACTATCTGGCATATATATACAATGGCATATATATACAATGGAATATTACTCAGTCATAAAAAGGAACGAAATTGAGTTATTTGTAATGAGGTGGATGGACCTAGAGTCTGTCATACAGAGTAAAGTAAATCAGAAAGAGAAAAACAAATACCAGATGCTAACACACATATATGGAATCTAAAAAAACGGTACTGATGAACCTAGCATCAGGGCAGGAATACATACACAGGCATAGAGAATGGACTTGAGGACACGGGGTGGGGAAGGGGAAGCTGGGACGAAGTGAGAGAGTAGCATTGACATGTATACACTACCAAATGTAAAATGGATAGCTAGTGGGAAGCTGCTACATAGCACAGGGAGATCAGCTCGGTGCTTTGTGACCACCTAGAGGGGTGGGATAGGGAGGGTGGGAGGGAGACGCAAGAGGGAGGGGATATGGGGATATATGTATACATATAGCTGATTCACTTTGTTGTACAGCAGAAACTAACACAACATTGTAAAGCAATTATACTCCAATAAAGATATAAAAACAAAACAAAACAAACTAACCACTATCATTGGTGTTCAATTCTTTCAAAAGTGGCCTCGGGCTGCCACTTTTAACTTTAAATTGCAAAGTTCTGATTTTAACTTAGCATATACTTACAAGACAATAAAAGCCAAGTATGAATCTATTATCCAAAGTAGTAAAAACAAAATACATTATTTGGAATGTCAATGGGATTCTTATCATTGAATCTTTTTTTCTTAAGTCTATGACAGTGAGCTGAAAGATCTCTTAAATGTGTTTCCTGTAACACATTTTTATAGAAAATACATTTACATGGTTATTTGTTTAGTTTTGAATATAGTACTATACACCTTAATTCTTTGGCCCACCAAAGTCTGGAGATCACAGGGTTAGACAAAAGGAAAGAACAAAAAGGAAGTCTGTAAGCAGACACTGGGCACTGAAGTCATTATGCTTTCAAGATAATAATTAAACCCTAGAGTGAATGAAAAATGGGTGAACTGTTCTCAAGTATTACTGCTTGCCCCTTGGGTGTATATTACTGTTTTGATACTAACAATCTATATCCCTAATACACGCTATTGAATTAATTTGTTGTTCTGAGAATTGAGGTTAAGTGTGAAAACACCAGTTTATAGATGTTCAATAAAGTTTTGTTGGACTTTATATGTCTTACTTGATCAGAAACACATATACTCTGTTTCTGGAAAAGTCAGAGAGATTTCGTCTTCTATTTCCTAGATGGCATTTCTATTTTGGCCCTGACAAACAGCTATCCTACCCTTCTTATTCATTTGCATCTTGTAGACAGTTTAGAATCTAAAAATCAAGACATAAATTAAATGTGCATTTGATGTAACTCCACCAGGCTACTATGACCTTCAGAAGCTCTGTAACACTGCTTTATTTATTAACTAAAAAAAGCTCCAAGAGATATAAAGTTTTAATTTTCATAATAATAGAACAGTAAGGAGATATTGGTTGAATTTACTATTGTTTCATTAATCTTAAAGGTAGGAGGTATGCTATTAACAGCAGCAATTTTAATGAAATCCTTTCTTCTCTAAGCATCTGCAACCAATTTATTAGAATGAAAACACATTACCAAGAATCTCATTAACAAAAGCGTATATTAAAACTGCGCTAGAGGGCTTCCCTGGTGGCGCAGTGGCTGAGAGTCCACCTGCCGACGCAGGGGTCACGGGTTCGTGCCACGGTCCGGGAAGATCCCACATGCCGCAGAGCGGCTAGGCCCGTGAGCCATGGCCGCTGAGCCTGCGCGTCCAGAGCCTGTGCTCCGCAATGGGAGAGACCACAACAGTGAGAGGCCCGCGTACCGCAAAAAAAAAAAAAAAAAAACTGCGCTAGAGATCTAAAATATGAAGCATACTTTTAAAAATTCAGATCTGTCTATTTTCAAGAGAAACGGACAGTATTTGCTATTAATTAGAGAAAAGTTATCCAAGAAAATCATTTACCTTGTAAAAGCTTTCAGTTCTTACACTGTAAATGCCGATCCTCAAAACTACTAAATATCACTCTTCAGTACAGTAAAACCTGCTGTGAAGGGATAACTTCCCAAACATAGTATAAGCTGGTAATATGAATGTAAATGTGGAGCCTTTAAAGGCATTGTTTACATACATAAAAAGATGGTCAACATCCTATACATTAAAAGTGAACCCTCTCCTTTGCCTTCAATTTTATTTTTAGTTCCTTTCCTTTTGGATTAAAGTGGAAATAGAGCACTAACATTTTTTCTTTATGATTAAAAAATCTGTCCCTTATGCCTTTATTCACAGAGGTTTACCTGCACAGTTATATTGTCTACTAAAATTGGAAATAGTCTGAAGTCACCAGAGCACCAGAGATGTCTGTTGTCATAATCAAATGGATCTGGAATTGTTTTATCTTTCCTTGAAACACATTATTTGAGTATAGTTTACTCGATGGAAAACCACCATCAACTAATTTTCTTAAAAGAGTTGTGGCAGTATTAGAAGAGTGGATTCTTTCCTGAGAGGGCAGCTAACTCTGAATACATGTGCATTTAGTTCAACATGATTAACTGATGCACACCAAACCCCATGTTGACTAAATGGAAAGCAATGTGTTGAATTTCAGGTTGGAATTTCCATACTGCCTCTATTTTTCTAAAATCCAACATGTTCAATCATAACTGTCTGAGTACAAATTAAAGGCTTTTCCTCCCATGAATTTTAAATACATGCTACTCCGTTCTGTGCTGAAATGTGTTAACTCTCTTATTCTGGATTGTTCATTGGAAAATTCTGATAAAAACAGTACAATTAAAAAAAAAGGTCTTTCATTGAAAAAACATCTGCAAACTTAATGAGGAAATCCACTGAGATAAATACATCAACTAATAAATTCCCATACATGTAGCCAGTAGTATCACTGGCCAAGTACAAATCATCTGGGAAGCTTTGGAGACTTTCAGTTCCTTTGGTCACACGTTAACCAGAGCACATAACAGATTATTTCTTAAACAGTCCTCTCCTCCACGAAAACAAGCCATTCTACTGATCACATTTAGAAACAACCCAAAGGAAACTATAATTAAGGGGAAGAATGGGACAGAAGTCAACAATCTAGGACATAGTTCATGGTAAAGCATTGTGTGTTTATGTAGACACTTTCTTCTTCTCCTCCCAAATGTCATTATCTAACTCTTAACTCTTCCATATGCCTCTCATATGTGTTTCAATGACTAGATTATGAACTCCTGAAGATTAGGAACTATCAACAGCTTTTATATCTTTCTCCCCAACCTTAAGTGTTATAGTCGCATAGTTGCGAACTAACAAGATAGTAGGTAACTGAATTACATTTAACATCCACAAAGTACTTTTATTGAGATGTAGGAAATTAATAGAGGATTAATTACAGATTCAATATAACAGTTATATGATTATTTATGTTTTATTTTTCTTCTTTCGGCAATTTTAGCATATTGCATTTCTTTGAGAAAAATTTCCTTTTTACACAAATGTTCAAATTTATCAGTATAAAGCTGTTCATAATATTCTTATTACCGTTCTAATTTTTGTAGGATCTATAGTGATGTTCCCTTTTATATTCCTTAGTTATTTAACTGTTTTATTTTTTTTTAAATGATTACTCTTTCAGAGTTGTGTCAATTTCATTAGTTATCTAAGAACCAACTTTTAGAGGTGTTAATTATCTCTCTGTGTGTTTTTCTTCCACTAACTACTAATCTTTTGATTTTCGGCCTTTTTCTTTGCTATTATGTGTTCACAGCTAATATTTCCTTATATCATGGTTTAGCTCATCTTACAAGTTTTGATGTCTAATTTGTAATGAAAATTACAATGATCTGTAATGAAAAATTATAATTCAATTCAATTATTTTCATTATTATTCAAAATATTTTCTGATTTCCACTTTCTTGACTCGAAAGGTATTTAGATGTATAATTCTTAAATTTAAAGCATATGGGACCTTATCAAAATACCAATGGCATTTTTCACAGAACTTGGACAAATAATTCTAAAATTTGTATGAAAACACAAAAGTTCCTGAAAAGCCAGAACAGTCTCGAGAAAGAACAACAAAGCTGGGAGTATCATGCTCCCTGATTCCAAATACTACAAAGCTACAGTAATCAAAACAGTATGGTGCTGGCACAAAAACAGACACACAGATCAGTGGAACAGAATAGACAGTCCAGAAGTGAACCCACACTTTTATGGGTAATTAATCTCCAACAAAGGAGGCAAGAATATACAATGAGGAAAAGGCAGTCTCTTCAACAAACAGTGTTGGGAAAACTGGACAGTTATACGCAAAAGAATCAAAGGGGACTACTCTCTCAAACCATGCACAAAAATAAATTCAAAATGGATTAAAGACTTAAATGTAAAACCTGAAACCATAACACTTCTAGAAGAAAACATAGGAAGTAAGCTCTTTGACACTGATCTTAGTAATATTTCATGGATATGTCTCCTCGGGCAAAGCAAACAAAAAAAAAGCAAAAATAGACAAATGGGACTACATCAAATGGAAAGGCTTTTGCACAGCAAAGGAAACTAACAACAAAATGAAAAGGTTACCTACTGAATGGGAGAAGATATATGCAAATGATACATCTAATAAGGGGTTAATATCCAAAATATACAAAGAACTCATACAACTCAACATCAAAAAAACCCCCAACAACCCAATCAAAAACGGGCAGAGGATCTGAATAGACATTTTTCCAAAGAAGGCATACAGATGGTCAAAAGGCACATGAAAAGATGCTCAACATCACCAATGAGCAAGGAAATGCAAATCAAAACCATAATGAGATATCACCTCACACCTGTCAGAAATGGCTATCAACAAAAAGAACACAACAAATGCTGGAGAGGGTGTGGAGGAATGGGAACCCTCGTGCACTGTTGGTGGGGATGTAAATTGGCACAGCCACTATGGAGAACAGATGGACATTCCTTAAAAAACTAAAAATAGAACTTCATATGATACAGCAATTCTACTCTTGGGTATTTCTCTGAAGAAAACAAAAACACTAATTTGAAAAGATAAATGCACCCCTGTGTTCACTGCAGCATTATTTACAATAGCCAAGATATGCAAGATATGGAAGCAACCTAAGTGCTCCTCAGTAGATGAATGAGATGAATGGAAAGATGTGACACACACACACAATGGAATATTACTCAGCCATAAAAAAAGAACACAATTTTCCCATTTGCAACAACATGGATAGACTTGGCGGATGTTATGTTAAGTGAAGTAAGTCAGACAGAGAAAGACAAATACTGAATGATTTCACTTATATGTGGAATCTAAAAAGCAAAACAAATGAATAAGCATAACTAGACAGAAACAGACTCATAGATACAGACAACAAACAGGTGGTTGCCAGAGGGGAGTGGGTCAGGGACAGGGAGGGAGAAAAATAGGTGAGGGAGATTAAGAGGTACAAAATTCCAGCTGCAAAACAAATGAGTCATGGGTATGAAATGTACAGTGTGGTTGGCAAGGGTTGGGGGGTGGGGAAGGGATGAACTGGGAGTTTGGGGTTAGCAGATGCAAACTATTATATATAGAATGGATAAACAACAAGGTCCTACTGTATAGCACAGGGAACTATATTCAATATCATGTGATAAACCATGATGGAAGAGAATATATTGATAAAAAAAGAAATATATATATATATATATATATATATATATATATGACTGAATCACTTTGCTGTATAGCAGAAATTAACAGAACATTGTACATCAACTATACTTCAATTAAAAAAATAACTGTGCATTATCTTTTATGGTGACAGATAATAACTGGAGCCATCATGGTGATCATCTTGAAATGTACAGAAATATCAAATCACTATGTTGTGTAACAGGAACTAACATAGTGTTAACTGTAGGTAAATTATATTTTAAAAACAAATAAAAACAAACAAACTCATAGAAAAAGAGATCAGGTTTGTGGTTACAAGAGGAGGGGGATGGGGTGAGGGGGAATTGGATGAAGGCAGTCAAAAGGTACAAACTCCCGGTTATAAGATAAATAAGTAACAGGGAACATAGTGTACAACGTAAATATAATTAACATTGCTATATGTTATATATGAAAGTTTTTGAGAGTAAATCCTGAAAGTTCTTATCACGAGGAAAATGTTTTCTTTCTTTCTTTAATTTTGTATCTACGTGAGGTGATGGATGTTCACTAAACTTATTGTGATAAACATTTCATGATGTATGTAAGTCAAATCATTACGCTGTACACCTTAAACTTAAACAGTACTGTATGTCAATTATATCTCAATGAAACTGGAAGGAAAAAAATAGAGCATATGGAAATTTCATATATTTATTTATATATGTACTATTCATATACATATATGTGTATACACAGACATATATGGAATGGAATACTACTCAACTGTCAAAAAGAATGACATTTTGCCATTTGCAACAAAATGGATAGACTTGGTGGGTATTATGCTTAGTGAAATAAGTCAGACAGAGAAAGACATATACTATATGTTATCACTTATATGTAGAATCTAAAAAATGAAACAAACTAGCGAATATTTGTTCACTAGTTTCTATTTTGTTTAGAATAACAAAAAAGAAACAGACTCACAGATATAGAAAACAAGCTAATGGTTGTGAGTGGGGAGAGGGAAGGAAGGAGGAGCAGGATAGGGGTAGGGGATTAAGAGGTACAAACTACTATGTATAAAATAGATAAGCTACAAGGATATACAGCACAAGAAATATAGACAATATTTTATAAAAACTATAAATGGAGTATAACCTCTAAAAATTGTGAATCACTATGTTGTACACTTGAAACTTATACAATATGTAAACCAACTATATCTCAATTAAAACAAACAAACAAACATGTATTAAAAAAACGCAGTCAATTTAGCTCATAGCCATCCAGGGAAAAAAAGAAACCTCATGCCTCATGACAAAGACTTTGGAATAACTATGCATGTTAAAGAGGGTAATAATAATAATAATAATTATGCACAGTAGCTAGAAACGCCAATTAAAGAACAATCAACAGATACATGTAGTGTGGGAGGTCTTTTGCATAAGTCTCAGCATTTATACCTATAGATACAGAGCAATCACTGTTAGAAATTAATCTAAAAATGAATATTAATCTTAAAATGACAGATTATGTCAGCAAGCAAAATTGCTGTGAAACATACTACTGAGCATAAAGTAATGTTCTTCATCCAGTAATCAAATCCACTTTTAAATGTGGACAATTCCTCAAATTTTGAATGGGGACACTAAAAATCCATTTGTAAGTTGTCTGATTAGAATCTAGAACACATTTTTTTCCCCTACAAAATCAATGTCATAACTTATAAATAAGTTCCCATTTCTCTCCCTCTAGGACATTTAAAAAACACAACTATTGATTTTATATTATGCATTATGTGCCAGGAAGAACTGAGACCACCTGTTTCAACATGATTTATTTGTTTTTTGCAAGAAAACTTTCCCCAGGAAAGATAAGACTGTAAACCAATAAATAACTTCATTGTTTGTTTCAGGAAATTCCCATATATTAATTCATCTCAGACAAACAATCTGCTTTCCTTGGCAGAGAGTTCACTTATCAAGCAACAGTTTACTTATCAAGACTTGGTTCAAGACCCTCACCTTGCTATAGATACTAACCATAAAACTTACATCATGAAATTTCCCCAATCCCAGTCTGTTCTCCACCTTAAAAAAGCTGCCTTAAGCTCCTTGAGCCCAGACTTCCAAATCTTATAAATATCCTTTCCTGACTTCCTCCTTCAGAGACAGTCAAGACTGTCAAGGGGAAGTCCTCTATTGCTGAAGAGAATTCTAATAAATTTAGTTTTGCTTGATTAACAGGGTGGCTGGAGATATTTTGGGGGAGTTGAATAACATATATTTAGTCCGTTAATCCTCTTAATAACCTTATGAGTAAATTCTATTCTTACATTATTTTTTACAGATGAGAAAACTGAGGCACACCGAATAGTTAAGTGACTTAGGCAAGGATACAAAACAACTTAAGTCACATGAATCTAAACTATGGTACTAATATTACTGAGTCCTTCTTCCCCCTAAGTCTATTGATTTAAAGATACTCTAAAGAATCCTATGCCCTGATCCTCTCAGCCCTGTTCAGTAATTATAGTTCTAATTACTGTAATTAGTAATTTTATTGTCTTCTTCACTGAACTCTGAGGACAGGGACATGTCTTGTTTGCCTCCATACTGCCAGTGCCTACCTAGCATAATCTCTGACACATGGTAGGCATTCAATAAATGTTTATAAAATAAATATTAAATAAAACCCTACTTTACAAATGAGGCTCTGAGATATTAAGCGTCTTGCTTTAACTCACCCAGAAGGTAACTGTCAGAACTGGTGCTCCTGCTAATGCACCACTCTTTCATTCAACTTGTAAACGAGTTCTCAAAGAGTGGTTTTTATGAGATGAGTGTACAAACAGTGCAACAGGGATTCACGTGTATAAAGTCCTACCAAAATATTGTATTTCTTTGCTTTCTGCTGAAATGTTATCATCTCAGTGTGACTGTACAGATCATCTCCTGTTGATGAGATGCTGGAATCTCACATTTGTCTCTGATTAATAAAAAATGGAAAGCTCTAATTGGTAAATGCAATTTCTGACAATGTTTTGAAACACTAGGAAGTTACTACATACTTTCCTTGGTATTAAAACATTTGTAATTCACTTCTCTTTACCCATATAAGTAGAGCTTTACCTAAATAAGGTTCTTTTTTTTTTCTTTATTATAAGGAGAAATGAATGTTATATAAACATTTGGGCATCAGGAAAAAAGTTTAAAATTTTACATAGAAGTTAAAATTATGAAAGGAAAGAAGGTAGGCTTGGAACGGTTTTCTGCTCCTGAGTTAGATACTCATATAGCAAACAATATAAGGAAATAAAATAGAATAAAATAAGCAACCTAAAGAGACACATCAACCAAATGTAAATGTGTGAACCCTGTTTTGATTCTGAATTGAACCAACTGATATAAAAGACATTTTGAGCTAATCACGGAAATGTGAATGAGGGTAAGTAATAGATTATTATGGAAAGAAATCCTTAACTTAGAAATATATATTTATGTACTTATGTGAAATAACAAATTGCTTGAGATTTACTTTAAAATTCTCCAGGGAAGGTGAGTATGGGTGGCAAATGTGTGTCTGTGTGCACTTTCATGTGTGTCCTGATGAAGCGAGATTGGTAAAATGTTTATAATTACTGAAGTTTGTGATGAGTACATGGGGATTTATTATACTCTACTCTCCACTTCTGGACATGTTTAAAGTTTTCAGCATAAAAAACTTAAAAAATGGCTAATTTTCCCAGTGTTGTACTAGGTACACAAAGCACCTGATCATTCACACATATACTGGCTACAAACTCAGTATCACAACCCAAAGCAAAAAATTATTCTCATCTAAAATTTAAGAAAGCAGTTACTTCTTCTTCTGGGAGAATTTTATGCAGTCTCTAGCTGAGAATCAAGGAAGCTTTTTCCCAGTTGTCCATCTCTTCTGTGTGTATTAGAAACCTCAAGTTTTCTGCTAATGAAAGGACTCTGTACCATACTGGGCAGAGTGTGGGTCTTTTCTTATTCACTCCTGCTTCTCCTAGATTGGTTTTTTACAGAGCACCAGATGATTCATAAAGTGACAACCCATCCTTTATTTTAGTAAGATAAATAGCCCCAAGAATCCTTAAAGTGAATATCCCAATTATAAGACACATATTCCTTTAAGGACACAGAATATTTCCTTATGTAATTTAGATTAAAACACAGTAAAAAATATGCTTTACATTAAGCACTTTTAATGTCTGGCCTGCTTCCTGGGTATTTATTTAAGCGTGACTTTTTCTCTCCTGATAACATGAAAAATCCTTCCAAAATGTGAAAGAAAATGCTAATGATCTTCAGGACCAGCTAGTTTTACTGTATCTATACCTATACCTTTCATCTGATTTTAAGTTGGTAAAAAGTCAAAATGTGATATGCAGCAAATAGCAAGGGTCTCAAATACTGAACAGGAAACAAGGCTCAGATTACAATGTCCTATAGACGTACTAACTCAGAAATGTAGGTCAAATCCTTTTATAATATTTTCATGAGTTCTTGATTCTTTTTAAATTAATGTATGCTTTGACAATGGAAACTGGATTAAGGCATTCTGTTGTTAGCTATTGTTTTATTGCCTATTTAAAATATATAGCAATTTTTTCAAATCTTTATGTAACATGGCATTAATGTTTAGAAAAGCAAAATTAGCAATTGATTCCACAAACAGACACATCTAATACCTTGCTTCAATTGAAATCACTGCTGCTTCTTCAGTGCAATAATGGCATAACATCTGGGAGATTTCACAGGATCAAACAACTTCACGAGTGCAGACCACGCAATATCATCCTGCAAATTGGTAAGTGATTTAAATAGGCAACTACTTGTTGAAGATAAAAATGAGAGATGTTAGACTACATACTGGAATATAAAAACTACATGAAAAACAAACTATATAAAAGAAAATTATTCTTTGTTGAATAAAATTAACACTTAGAAATTCACCTTCGGGACTTTATGTTAAGGAAATAAAGATATGCATAGAGAGTGAACCACAAGGCTACTCCTTGCTGCAATTGTGAAAAACTGGAAGTGGCTAGAGACAACTGGGTATTACTTAAATAAATTATATGATGAAACATTATTCACCTTCTGTAGTACATTTAATGAGATGGAAAAATTCTAAATAAAACGAAAGAAATTAGATGCAAAACTGCATTTACAATTTATTCCAATTCTAAAGTAGAAATAATATGCTCATACATATACATGCAATAAACATATATTAGAAGCTCTAAAAAAATATCAATAATTTAACAGCTAATGCTGAAAGGTGAGATAATCGTTACTTTTAATTTTTTATATATTCTTCATTTTAAATTTTCTAACATAAGTGTATATTACTTTTATAATAGTAAAATATTATTTAAAATACTAACAAAATGAACAATTATATGATTCCTATCATTTCGTTACCAATCTGTTAAACTTGGTGCATACTGTTTTGCCTACCTATTTTATTTAGGTCACTGGAAATTGTTTTGAAAGGGAAATGATGAGTACCTAGTAAAATAAGGCTGATTCTGTGAACTAACAAGTTGAGAACCAAAAGATCCCAGTGATTTTGAATTAGTTAGTAGCTTAGGAAAGTACATAATTATGTAAATATTTAAAAATTGCCTTTCTCCATAAAAATACCAATTATTAAAATCCATCTGTTCCAAGTAGTTTGCTGAAAAGAAATAAAGCTCTCCATATGATAAAACAAAATTATTAAAATAAAGAGTTTATACTGGAAACAAGGCTGAATCCACAAATGGGCTTAATTTTAAAGAGCTCAAAAACATTATTTTGATCATAGAGTAGAATCTGAAAAACACATTTTTCCCAAAGATAACAAAAAATCATATTTTTTGGTCATTCAACAAAGATAAAACAAATAAGACTGTGAAAAAAACAGAAGCAATTATCACTGATGAGAAGGAAATTTCTAAACTGCAGAGTGCATATGTCCAAAAATTCAAAAGTGAATTAAAAGGTGATTCTTATAAAATGAAGCATAAAAATGATATCTTTTACATCTTGCCTTTATTAATTTTAGCTATACTATATGTCATATATGATGGTTTGTGTGCATCGTCTACTGTATAGTAGTTACCATAAAATTAAAAGAATGTAAACTTTATTATAGTAGCTTTGCTGGAAACATCTGTTGTACATATGTTTTTGTTTCAAAAGAGATGGAAAGAATATTTAGAATTGGAAAATATAATGAGAAAAATTATCTTACTAGTTTTATGTGAAAGAATGTTATCCTAGTTATAAGCAGATCCATATTACTGGGTTTAATAAATATATTTGTTATGCATTTAAAATTAACATAATTTACCTGCTCTTTCAGGTAGCAAAGCCGATCCAGAAGAATCAATGTCTCTATGCAAGGAGCCAGAACAACTTTCAACTAAAAGAAAGTATAAGATAGGACAGTGGTACTTTAAAACAAACAAAAATACTAGCTTAACACTTGTTTAAGAAAATGTATCTACAGAAACTCATATAAGGCCAAATCTCCAATACTCATTGTACATCTTCAGAAAATAAATACTTCAGAGATCAAAAGCTTTTCTTTAATAGTAAAAGGAAAAGAATGTCCTTTGAGTGACTTTGGGATAGAATCCAAAAGCAATCATACATATGTGATAGAAAGCTTTTAAAGGGGTACTAAGAATGAAATTCATTAAAAGGAATGCTTGTGAAATAACTGCATTGAGACCAATATGTGTTCAAAGAACTCTAAAACTTCTTTCCATGCATTTATAATACACTTTAAGAGAAATCTACCATGTGTTCTCTTTATTACATTACTGACACCTAATATAGTTCTAAAATAGGAAATGATCCAAAACGGTTTTTCTACATTAAGAGAAAAACAACACAGATTGGTTGGCCCCATAAAAAAATTTAATAGGAGCCTACTCAAGTCTAGCAACATATTCAATTCTGAGATTTACCATATTAAAAGCCTCCAGCTCATTCATTCTAGGCTTGTACTTCTCATAGTAGTCCATTATAATTCTTTCTGGCAGCTTCAAGATAAAATAACAGTTAAAAATATTTTTTACTAATCAAACATACCCTAAAGTAAAACAAACGTAACAATTTAAAACAACCTTAGGTGTCTGAAGAGCTCTAAGGATATCCATGAAACAAGTCAATATAACTAAATTCTTTCATTTAAATCTTCTGTACCAATATAGGTTATTCAGTATATCCTAAGTAAAATCACCAATAACAGCCTATTAACTTTGTTTGATTTCAACAAGTAGTGATGAAATACTTACTTTCACTTGTTTCTATGCTTGGGGTGCACAGTAGGTAGGAGCTCAATAAACAGTTCTTGAACAAAATTAAAATTTAAACAATATATCTAAAACTATATATCCTAAAGAATATCTCAAAGGCAAAAGGAATACAGTGAGGACATATATTCATATTTAAGGTAATTTCTTCTAACATCCACTTAACAAATCCATCAACAAGCATTGCTGTTTTTTTTCTCTAAAACATATGACACCCATAGTACACTGAACCTTTGTGGTTAGTAGGCCACTTTCTAGATCATTTACATGTTTCTGTTCCCACCAGTTGAGCTTTATGCCTACTGAATTAATTTTATTTGTTCTTAAACTTGTTATTCCAGTTATATTATAATATGACATGAATAAATATTACAAAACCAATGAGATACAAATACAAAAGGCAAAGTTGTTTCTCTATAAGTTGAATGCCTCTGTGAAAGGCCCGATAAAGGAACGTCACCAGAAGAAATTGCTCTCAAATTATATGTGGTCAAAACAAATGAAAGACTGAATAAAAAGAGTCCAAAATCTGAAAGGATTTGTATTCAGATTTCCTTGAAAATATTTAAATATTTTTTCAAAGCCCCTATTCTTTTTCTATTACATGAAATTTCTTTTGAATTCAAAAAATACAAAAGAGTAGGTAACAGTGACAAGTAAAGCTTCGTCTCATCCAATTTCTAGTGTAGCTTTCCAGAAAAGATCTCCCCTTTGGTATAGAACCCAAGTAGATTATGGCCTTCTCTCCAACCCTTTTTAAAATTTTGCCCATCTTTGAATCAAATGAGTACCTCCTGGACCAAATTTTTGCAGTAGAGTATATTGGACTAGATCTAGGTCTGCAGTTCAAGCCAGCAAAAACTCTCATCTCAAAAAAATTGTGTATGTGTTTGAATTATAGCCTTTAGTCTTCACTTCTGTCCTGTCATGTGAGATCAGCAGTTACAGGACAACTCAGAACTCACAATCTTTTTTCAATCCTGCCTCATCAGCATACTGCTTCCTACAAACATGGTTTTTCAATGTGACTCCTTGGGTTCTCCAATATTCTGCCTCCCCTTTATGTCAAACCGAGAAGCACCACCCTGGTCATCAACTGCATTTGCTCCAAACTAGGAATTGTTGATTTTGTTCCTCAAGATATGCTACTTTAAAGAACTATATTGTTGGTTTTGTTGGTGATCTGTAACCCTGCGCAATTTCTCTTGGCATCTTTCTGCATCCTTCTTTACCTTCACTGTACTTCATAATGTACATGGTTTGAGATTTAATATGCTTTTTGATTTTGTCAAAAAGGAGTTTGTGTTTCTATTTCTCTTTTTATTTGTTGCTTTTGTGTAATTTTGAAGAGAAAAGGTGAGAACATCACCTTTACTTTTCTATTAAAAAAGAAAAGTGGAAGTCTTTTGCTTTACTTTGAGTAATCCAAAGCTGGATACTGTAAACTATGCATTACAGGTATGTTTGATGGACAGACGTTACGGTAGAAATCCAACTAGTAAAACTATACGCAAAGCTGTGTGCAAAACACAAAACAAAATAAATGGCCTTGTTCTTACACCAAAAGTTTGGTGGATATAATTATATTAATATGTGTCTCATAAGATTAGATCAGAGAATCTATGGAAGTTTTATGAAGACACTGTTTTTTAATTCTAATATCAATTTGTAACATATGTATATTCATGGTCTTATTTTACAGATGACATTATTGGGTGTTAAATCCAGTAAGAGCCAAGATAGGGCAAGCACCCTAGAGATAAAGGAGGCATCAGAATTGAGGAAGTGCCTGAGTGTAGATCATACTTAGGCAAGGACATACATGGAAACTTACAAGATGAAGTGCACATTGAATGGCAGCTGGGAGTTTTGGTCATGAATTCCATTGCTCCCTGCTGCCCATCTCCTAGACTCCAGAAAAAGGGATCAATATTAGTTGAGCTGTATAACAGGGCCCTAGCTCAGTGAGCTGTCATTTAGGTTCAGGGAGATATCCAGTCCTAAAGAGAAACTGGGTGAGAGACAGTGAAGGAGCAGTCATATTGAGGAGCTTTAGGTTTTCTCCCTTACTTTTCTTACAATTTTTTTGACATTTTAACTCCAATACAGCTTATGTGTTAGATCTGCGGTCCCCAACCTTTTTGGCACCAGGGACCGGTTTCAGGGAAGGCAATTTTTCCATGGATGTGGAGGGGGGTTGGTGGGGGGTGGATGGTTCAGGCGGTAATGGGAGCGATGGGTTAGGTGGTAATGTGAGTGATGGGGAGCGATGGGGAGCGGCAGATGAAGCTTCGCTTGCTCGTCCGCTGCTCACCTCCTGCTGTGCGGCCCAGTTCCTAACAGGCTGCAGACCTATACCGGTCCTCAGCCCGAGGGTTGGGGACCCCTGTGTTAGTATATGTCCTATGATTCAACACACTTCAAATGCTTGATCAACTTCATCCTGTCTGCAAAAGTTTCAAAAATCAAAGTTCTGGATATAAGCATCTCTTCTTTAAATGCCTCAGTAGATTCATCATTCCTTGAGTTTCTTCTGCCTTTATTTCAAACCTCAATTCTTCAATCTGCTTTAGAAGTACATTTATTTTGTCTGTTGGCAAGCACAGAGTTTTCTCTTTATTCTTCCTTGTAGGCTTATTTGTCTGATGAACACTAGTTTTAGAAAAATGCTAAGCATTCTTCTTGAGCTCAATGTCTGTTAAGTTATATGCATATTACAAAAAGGAGCACTGGCTCTACAGTTAGACAGACTGCATTGGAATCCTTCCTCCCCAATTTCCTAGATTTGAGCTTTAAGAAATCCACTTAACCTATGTCTCAATTTCCTTACCTATAAAATGAGGATAACTATTCATTTCATAAAGTCATCCTTAGCATTCAGTGAGATAATATAAACAAAGCTTTTAGCACAATGTTTGGCACAAAGCAAAGGTTCAATAAACATTAGCTTTGCTCACATTATTTTAAAAAAATAAACATAATTTAGAAGTTTTAGATTTAAAGATATTTTGAAGATAACAGAGTTTAGATATACCCTATATCCAGTTTCCCCTATTAGTAACACCTTACAATACAGTTATTTGTTATAGTAAATGAACCAATAATGATATATTACTATTAGCTAAAGTTTACATTTCATTCGGATTTTCTCACTTTTTACCTAATGTCCTTTTTCAGTTCCAGGATCCCATCCAGTTTACTACATTGTATCTAGTCCTATTGGTTGTGACAGTTTTTCAGACTCGCCTTTTATTTTTTTTTCTTTTTCTTTTTATTGGAGTATAGTTGACTCACAAGACTTGCCTTGTTTTTGATGACCTTGACAGTATTGAGGAGTACCAGTCAAGCATTGTGTAGGATGTTCCTTCACTGGGATTTGTCAGATGTTTTCCTCATAGTTAGACTGGGGCTATGGGCTTTGAGAGGAAGACCACAGAATTAAGGATGATATTCCTCACATCATATGAAGGGTACATACGATCCATATGATTTATCACTGTAGATATTGACCTTGAGTACTTGGCTGAGATAGTATTTGTCAGGTTTCTTCACTGTACTGTTCCTCCTTTTCCCCTTTCCACGTTGTATGCTTTGGAAGAAAGTCACAACTTGCAGCCCACACTTAAGGAGTGAGGGTGCAATATCCAAATAAATTATTTAGAATTCTTTTCCATGGAAGATTTTTCTCTTCTCTTCCATTTATTTATTAAAATCATCTTTTTATAGATCTATATAAGGGGGTCCAGGTACGCAAAGGTGGACCAGACTTCAACTTCATGGGGAATGGGTCGTATGATTGGATGAGAGATACATAGTTGTTCAGAGATTCTCCCCACACACTACCTGATCAGAAGATAGGTTAGCAATTGACCTTATTTTCACCAGTAGATGGTAGGACTGAGGCTGCTGATATACCCTTGGCTAGAACTCAAGGTAGGTGGATGTGGTACCAAATTGAGAATGCAAAGGAAAACTTCTTAAAGGAAATTAAAAGTGCTACTCCAGTGAACATATGAATGATATGAAAACAAAAGTCTTATTGCTGATACTGAGAAAGTTGTAGTGGTCTGGATAGAAGATCAAACCAGCCACAACATTCCCTTAAGCCGAAGTCTAATCCAGAGCAGGGCCCTAACTTTCTTCAATTCTGTGAAGGCTGGGAGAGGTGAGGAAGCTGCAGAAGAAATTTGAAGCTAGCAGAGGTGGGTTCATGATGTTTAAGGAAAGAACCTGTCTCTGTAACATAAGAGTGCAAGGTGAAGCAGCAAGTACTGATGTAGAAGCTATAGTAAGTTATCCAGAAGATCTAGTTAAGATAATTAAAGAAGGTGGCTACATTAAACAACAGATTTTCAATGTAGATGAAACTGCCTTATATTGGAAGAAGACGCCATTTAGGACTTTCATAGCTAAAGAGGAGAAGTCAATGCCTGGCTTCAAAGCCTCAAAGAATAGGCTGAAATCTCTTTTGTCAGTTAGGGTCTAATACAGCTGGTGACTTTAGGTTGAGCCTGACCTCATTTACCATTCCAAAAATCCTAGGACCCTTAAGAATTATGCTCAATCTACTCTGCTTGTGCTCTATAAATAGAACAACGAAGCCTGGATGATAGCACATCTGTTTACAACATGGTTCGCTGAATATTTTAAGACTATTGTTGAGACCTACTGCTCAGAAAAAAAGATTCTTTTCAAAATATTACTGCTCATTGGCAATGCACCTCAAGAGCTCTCATGGAGATGCACAATGAGATTAAAATGCTGTTTTTATGCTGCTAACACAATATCCATTCTGCAGCCCATGGATCAAGCAGTAATTTTGACTTTAAGTCTTATTTAAGAAATACATTTTGTAAGGCTATAGCTGCCATAAATAGTGATTCATCTGATGGATCTGGGCAAAGTAAATTGAAAACATCCTGGAAAGTATTCACTATTCTAGATGTAAGAACATTCATGATTCATGGGAGGATGTCAAAATAACAACATTAACAGGAGTTTGGAGGAAGCTGATTCCAACTCTCATAGATGACTTTGAGGGGTTCAAAACTTCAGTGGAGGAAGTAACTGCAGATGTGGCAGAAACAACAAGAGAACTAGAATTAGAAGTGGAGCCTAAAGATGTGACTGAATTGCTGCAACCTCACAATAAAGCTTTCACAGGTGAGGAGTTGCCTCTTATGGATGAGCAAAGAAAGTGGTTTCTTGAGATGGGATCTACTCTTGGTGAAGATGCTGTGAAGACTGTTGAGATGACAAAAAAAGGATTTAGAATATTATATAAACTTAGTTTATAAAGTAGCAGCAGAGTTTGAGAGGATTGACTCCAATTTTGAAAGACGTTCTGCTGTGTGTAAAATGCTATCCAACAGCATTGCCTGCTACAGAGAAAATGTGAAAGGTCAATCTGTGGGTCAAACTTCATGGTTGCCATATTTTAAGGAATTGCCACCCCAGCCTTCAGCAGCCACCACCCTGCTCAGTCAGCACCACCTACATCGAGGCAAGAGTCTGCACCAGCAAAAAGACTAGGGCTTGCTGAAGGCTCAGATGATGGTCAGCAGTTTTCAGCAATAAAGTATTTTTATTTACTTTTTGAATTTTTGAATTTTATTTTTTTATACAGCAGGTTCTTATTAGTTATCTATTTTATACATACTAGTGTATACATGTCAATCCCAATCTCCCAATTCATCCCACCACCACCCCCACCACTTCCCCCCTTGGTGCCCATACGTTTGTTCTCTACATCTGTGTCTCTATTTCTGCCGTGCAAACCAGTTCATCTGTACCATTTTCTAGGTTCCACATATATGCGTTAATATACGATATTTGTTTTTCTCTTTCTGACTTACTTCACTCTGTATGACAGTCTCTAGATTCATCCATGTCTCTACAAATGACCCAATTTCATTCCTTTTTATGGCTCAGTCATAGTCCATTGTATATATGTACCACATCTTCTTTATCCATTCGTCTGTTGGTGGACACTTAGATTGCTTCCATGTCCTGGCTATTGTAAATAGTGCTGCAGTGAACATTGGGGTGCATGTGTCTTTTTGAATTATGGTTTTCTCTGGGTATATGCCTAGTAGTGGGATTGCTGGGTCATATGGTAATTCTATTTTTAGTTTTTTAAGGACCCTCCATACTGTTCTCCATAGTGGCTGTATCAATTTACATTCTCACCAACAGTGCAAGAGGGTAGCAATAAAATATTTTTTATTAAGGCATGTACATTATATTTTTAGACATAATGCTATTGCACACATAATAGACTAAAGTACAGTGTAAACATAATTTCTATATGCACTGGGAAACCAAAAAATTCACGTGACTTGCTTTATTACGGTATTTACTTTATTGTGGTGCTCTGGAACTGAACCCACAGTCTGAGGTATGCCTGTGTTATCATAGTGGCTGTAAAAAGCAGCAGGAACTTACTTATGGGAATAATGCACATGTTCTTTGCATATCACCAAAGATGACAGGCTTCCTATATATATATTTAAACTGTATCAGGAATTCGCTGTTTCTTTAGGGTCAGGTGACCTCATATAACGTAAATCATTTCTGGATACAGTCAGTCCTCCATATCCATAGATGTGGAACCCACAGATACAGAGGGCTGACTGTACTATACCATTTTATATAAGGGACCTGAGCATCCTTGGGTTTTGTTATCAGTGGGGGGCCAATTCCCCATGAATACCGAGGAACCACTGAATATTACTACATGGAAGTTTATGAGCTCCTTGTATTTTTTGTTGCCCTCCCACTTATATTGAAACCACCTAGTGATTATGATTACTACTAATTAATCTTTGATCTAATGTCCAAAGATCAGTTTATTTGGTCTCTCCACATGTGCCGAATCCTTTGGCCTCATCTCTCACCACTGTCTCCTCTACTTGCTTTATGCTCCAGCTGTGCTGAGTCCAGAATCATGTTTCTTACTCTCTGTGGTTTTGTACAAGCTATTCCCCCCACCACACACACCTGAAATTCCCTGCTCCCTACCTTCCCACCTTGTTTGCTTAATGAACTCCTATGCACCCTTCAAAACCAGGCTAAGGCATCAATGTCCTCTGAGAAATCTTACAGGCAGAGTGAGTCACTCCAAGCATACATACTTAATATATGTCTAACATTGTAAGTTCATGCTATAATTACTTGTTTTCTTTTCTCATGGGTTATGTCTTAATTATCTTTGTAGCTCCAGAGTTTCCACTCTTCTTGGCACATGGGAGATTCTTCAAAATAAATGTTTGCTGGTGAATAACTAAATGATTTTGGTCTCAAAAGTTTTGCTTTTGCTGGCCTGTTTAGGAGAAATATTTAAGGATAATTTTCTGAGTTATCCTCTATCCCTTCCACTAAGGTTCTATCTTAGTGATTTTCAACTTTGTCCATTCAACAGCACACACCCCACTCCTATTAAATCACCAGTTTTAGTGTCTATTTCATTCTCAATATCTGAGAGTAATATTTATTTGAATATTCATCATAGGTATACAGCACACAAACACACATACATGCAAGCTCTAGAACATAAGCTCCTTTTATTTCCCCTTCGTATGGACAAATGCTCCAGCTTGTTCTTTGTCTAGCAAGCAATAGTGGTTTTGCTGCTTTTAAAATTTGATGCTTCAAAAATTTACAGATGTGTGTGTGTGTGTGTGTATGCTCATGTATCCGTGTGTGTGCAGTACATGCATGTGGAAGGAAGAAGAGAGAAAATTAATACAAAAGAAGAAAAAAATGCTGTGGACCATGAATATGAAAACTTGAATACAATTTTAAAGGTTTTCTGAAATTTGGTGAGATGCCAAAGTTTGGGACAGAAGATAAAATTTAAAAATACCTAATTTTTTTAAGGTCTAGGTAAAGCTAATCACTAGGATTTTGTTATTTTAGACAACTGTAAAGTTGTATTAAAATATTTTATAAAGAAGTAATTGAACTTTACTCAATTACAAAGAATATTACTGTAAAATTTCATTCTAAGCAGTCCATCTATTATAAACAGTATACTTGCAGATATAAGGTAGCTGATGTTCTGCCACAATTTATTGTTTTCAGTGGCTTGGCTTTGCTGTGAAATCTAAACACTCTTCTTAAACAGAACTGTATCTTATGCAGGGGTGAAACAATATCACCCTTAAACGGTTAAGGCTATAAAAAATTAAAAATCAAGGAGGGGATCATTTTGATAAAAAGTCTTCAAAATATAAGAACAGAATCACTGCTTTTCCCCATTTCCCCACTCTATGTTTCTTGGTGTAACATGGCATTTTAAGATAATATGGGGTCTATAATGGGAATGTTAATGGAATCACTAAAATGACAAATGCTTGAAGACAGCGGATCTTAACTGGGGGTGATTTTGACCCCCAGGACATTTGTGGCAATGTCTGGAGATTTTTTTAAAATTTATTTATTTTGGATTGTTACAATTAGTGCGCTACTGCAGACACCTCGTGGGTAGAGGTCAAAGATGTTAAACATCCTCCAACGCACAGGTTAGTTCTCCACAATAAAGAATTATCCAAATGTGCTGAGTTTGACAAAATCCTGCTCTAAGAGAAAATGTCCAATGCTGTCTGTCACAACTGACTACAGGGCTTATGGATTGATATTTTAAGCTGTGTATGAACCACTTATATATTCAGCACATGCTGTTCTGTTCTGGTGTTTGGAATGATGATTTGTCTGGGAATGTTGTTTTTCCTCATGTTTACATGATTTCTTGTGACTAAGAAAGTATCAGAGCATGTTAGGAGGTTTCTAGGCACTTCACTTGCTTACATAGTTTTGAATATGAAGAGATGTGCTTTGAGAGATCAGAAACACATCAGTGGTATTCACCACACTTTCAATTATATATAAAAGTTTGTTAGTAAATGATTATAAATTTAGTCAAAGATCTTTTAAACACTTTGGTATATCTAATATTTTAAATTTAAGCGGTTCTGATGCTTTTTAGTAATTAGAATCTTGTGAAAATTAATTTCATTTTTTAAATAAAACTATTCATAAATCTCTTCTTATTGTGTTTGTGGTCAAAACCTTCATTTTAGCACTGATATTTCATAATGTGGGAGAAAAATAATAGGATTTTGTATTATATCAGAAATATAAGCTTGGTTTTAATAACTTATCCTATTTCCAACCACTCTGGCCTGACAGACACAACTCTCAATTCCTCTTGTTTAACATAAAAACAAACAAAAAACCCCTCAAAACACGTACTCATCTATTTGCTTCCTCTAACCCCCCAACCTTTGAAATGCCTTATTAGGTTCTGTACTTTCCTCCCCTTCCAGCTTGGGTTTCTTGTTCCTTTTCTTTTCCTCACCCATTTTATTCAACATATTTCTCTTTCAATGAACTTAAATAGTTTTAAGTGAAAAATCAGCAGGGCACTATTAATTGTCTTTACTAACTAATAAAGGTAATCATTTAAGACTGATATTTTATGGTGATACTTAGCTACATTAGTCTTTTTCCTTTTGTTTTTAATTTCACTTCTCAGTACAGTGGTGGTTGACAGTGGAGGTTCTGATGTAAGTTGAATCTGCGTTCAAGTTCCAGCTCTGCCTCTTGCTCTTCAACGCTGAGAAAATGACTTGCCTTTTTGTAAGCCTCTCTTTCTAGTTCATTACATTGGGAATAATAATAGTATCTTACTCTTTTAGTGAAGAGTAAATGCGATAATGTTATGATGTCTTTAGCATAATAACTATAATATAGTAAGTGCTTAGTAAATATTAGCTATTATTAATATTCTAATCAGTAATATAATAAGCATATTAAGAAACATTTACTATGGTTATTATTAGAGACAAACCTGGGAAGAGAAAGCCATCACGAAAAATAAGTAACACTCTTTCTGGATTTTTACAGTTTGGTTTTTGACAAAGGATAATACATTTTTAGTTTAAGTAAAAACTTAGCTCTATATTTGTAAAAATTATGCTTAGGTTTGTGTTCCTGATAGTAAATGTAAGATGCGGAATTGAGACATGAAGTAAATATATGCATTAAGAAAGACTAATTGGAAGGAAGACCAGTCTGATTAAAAATATTTAAAAAAACAGAAATAAAATAACTAAGATAACACTGTCTATTCTTATTTATGCAAGACTAGAAGGATCTTCATTTTGGTGACTAAATAAAAATGTTTATAGGAGTCATATCAATTGTATTATTATAAGTAGTACATATACAAAGATAAGAATCATAAAAACTAGTATTATTTAGTTAGCACTTACTATGTACATTGTATTCAGCATTTTATGTCTATTACCTCATTTAATTTTTCTTAAATCCTATGAATTAGAAATGCTTTTTCAGAGCTATTTTACAGAGGAGGAAACTTATTCGTACCAGTCTAATTGCTTTAAGTAGTAAAGCAACTGGGGAGTAAATGGAGAACTGGTACAATAAATAATAATACCCTCTGGCTTTGATATAACTTAACCATATCTGTATAATTTTTCTCTTTCAAGAAGAAACCTTAACCACCTTAATCACCATTCCTTAACCAACTATTTTATTCTTTATTTCAATTTATAATCAATTCAAAATACCAAAGTGATCCAGATTCAACTTAATATTTTAGTTAATAACTCATTTGAATCATGTTGAGAGTTATTTTTTTCTCAGTGTTAGACTACTTATTACCACTAGTCCATCAGCTTACCTTTTGTGTCTTCAACAATATGTTCTCAATTATTACCCTGGGCTTTCTATGACATTACCACTTCCCAGGATTCTCCCATTCAAAGGGTTTTTGAATTTAAGATTTTTAATTTTAATGGGTTATACAGCCTTTAAATACATGCAGTTTAAAATTAAAACCATCGTCTCCTGATGTACTTACAATTCCCATTTGCTCTTGCTTTTTAAGTCTATTTTGATTTGAAAATTGACACATTTTTACCTGAATAAACCTGAAAGGGGAATCACTCTGGAGGTGTACAACAGCAAACTATCCGTATAATATTGACAGAAAAGGTGAACTGGAATATAGGTAACTGAAGTTTGGTTTCAATATAATTTAGATGTTTTTCATGAATAAGAGAAAAGTAGAGGGCAAATAATTTTGTATTATCTCAATTCATAACCCCATAGAAGTTCTCTTGTTTCTTATAAAAACAATGGGTAATCATATACTGACCTTGGACTCATCTAATCCAAGCTTCTTTAGAGACTTTCTGACATAATCCAGAAAGGAAGAGGATTTGGAATAAATTTTACCAACATGCCGATCACTGCAAAACAAAATTAAATCACTCTTTAGTTTTTCCAATTTAAATTATAGATGATTTTAAATTCAGTCATGAAATATTTTTAAATACCTTCTGTGCATATGGCACAAGCTCCACATGTGATAATAATGTAGTAATATTTTTGTGAACACTTTTAGTTTACATATTACAAAAATATTCGGGATCTGCTTTTGAGAATTCCTTCAACATACAACAGTGGAAGACAATATTATGCAGACAATACTATGAGAAAGAAGTTGTAAACTTAGTATTAAAAAAGTCTCATTTTTAAAGGGAACTATAGGTATTTCGAAAGGTTCCATTGTGCTGCAAAGCACATTTTCACTTTACTGGCTCAACATTACAGTGCACATTTCATGGCAACACCTGCTAATAGTGGTGACATCCAACAGCCATGCAAACAGAACTTCAATGCCAGCCATTGGAAAAGCACCATATGCTGCTGAGTTGGGTCTGACTTGATCTCATTTATGCCCTGCAGATTTTCATTACAGCATAAACAAAATATGAGATGGTTTTAAATTTAAATAATGCAATGCTGGACTATCACATCTCACAATTTTGGTTGTATTTAAGTATAATGTAAAAATCAAGAGAATAAAAAATTTACCACCTCCAAATATCAAAAACAATGAATAAAAGCTCATTTACTCTTGGCAGTATAAATATTAATCCCTATGCTTAGTCAGACATGAAGCTCTACCAATTCTTCCATTGAAATATACCTCAAATATATAACTTCAGCTCCACTTCTAGATGGCCACTTTAATTACACTTGCTATTACCTCATGTCCTAATTATTACAGCTACTTCCTAATTAAAGCTGATGTTTGTCCCTTCACTCCTGCCTACATTGTCATGTTATTTTGTTAGAAGAGCAGTTTCATTTACCACTTTCCTGCTCAGAAAACTGCTTTGAAATAATAGTCATTTGAAAAGGTATAGGTTCCAGGAAACAGAAATTATATTTTTTATTAGTTTTTGTGTAATTCTCAGATCTTACACATTTATATATAAGAGATATCATATAATCGATATGGACATCTTATGTATCACGGTATATTGAAATGATAAACTGTGTAGCCCGAAAAAGAAAAAAAGCCATTTAATATTAACTTCCTGCTCCTCATATTAAAAGGTTTTTAAACTTTTATTATTATTATTTTTTAATCCAGAGGGGCAAGCAATTCTTTCCCATGAGATAGTGATTATGGTTCTTTTTTTTTTTTTTTTTTTTGCGGCACGCGGGCCTCTCACTGTTGTGGTCTCTCCCGCAGCGGAGCACAGGCTCCGGACGCGCAAGCCCAGCGGCCATGGCCCTCGGGCCCAGCCGCTCCGCGGCATGCGGGATCCTCCCGGACCGGGGCACAAACCCGTGTCCCCCGCACCGGCAGGCGGACTCTCAACCTGGTTCTTATTTTATACCATCTATCACCACCTAATGGAGTAGCTTAAGAGAGAAAGCAGAGCACAGTAGATAAGAGTGTAGCTTCCAGTCTGTCTCTATCACCTACTAGCTCCCTGTTTATAAAAACGGGATATTAATAGTACCAATTTTGTAAAGTCACTGTGAGGATGAAATTAGGTAACACATGTAAGGTGCTCAGAACTGTGCCACCATGTGAGTTGTTTTTTTGCTGTCATGATTGTTGTTTTTATCATAATTGGAATTATCATTTGGATTTTTCTTCGATTACAAAGTTAAAAGAGCCAGAGTGAGAAGCTCACAGGAAAGTGCTAACCATTGTAAGCTGAAGACAGTAGACAGTATAAGTGTAGGTGGTATCGACTTGTTTCCTGGGTTTTGTATTTCAGATTGCTTGAAAATAAGAGAAACATTTAAAATTTTATTTGCCCTCGTCTTACTTTTTCTTTTCAGAATATACTACCCCTTTTCTGTTACAAAATCTCACAACATGATTATTAGATTACTTTTAGTGTATTAAGCAATAATTTGCTACATAAGACTTGTCCCTCAAATCCTTTGTTGAGGTATACTATTTTGGACCTGTTTTTAGCAGCAACCAGTAAGGGAGAAAAATATCATCCAAATAGAACTAGAAAGGTGATTATCTGATCATGTTACTTCTCCTTAAATTCCTCCAGTATTTCCCATGACTCTTAGAATTAAGATCTAAATGCTTAACATAGTATATAATAAGCCTTGTACCACCTGGTCCATTCTGACAACCTCTCTAACACTCCTAGGACACTGCCTCTCCATTCACAATGACAGTCTTTCTAGTTTCTTGAACACATCATGCTTTTGTCTATAAACACTATTTGTGTTACACTTCACCCCTAATCTTTTTGCCTAAGGAATCCCAAACTCATCCTTTCAGATCCTATCTTAAATGTTGCTTCCTTAGGAAAGTCTTCACTGGCCTCCCAGATGAAGTTAGGCTCCTGACACAGAGAACTATTCCTTCACATGCTTACTCTTTTTTGTTTCTCTGAGTGTCTGTCTTTATTTTAAGTCAGTGGACTCCAAAGAGGGGTGAACACACCCCAAGGGAAAGAGAATATTAGAATTTTAATTTCTATTTATCTTTACCTTTTTACTTTCAATTTTTCAGTTTATTTAAAAATCTATACAATAGACTAGTAGAAAGACACATATATCACTTACAAATAATTAAGTATTCATTTTGGGGGTGCATGCTCAAGAATGTTTATTGACAGAGATGTGAAATTTAAAAATATGTTTGAGATCACTGCTCTGAGCAGCTGGAGAGCAGAGTTTCCACCTGTTTTGCTCATGACCATATCCCCTGTGCCTAGCGTAGATGCTCCAATATAGCAGGATCTCAATAAATGGATTAAATAATTAAATAAATATCTCTTGCAGCTTGTAGAAACAAAAACATCTAGTCAGACTATAACATGAAATGCGTTAATACAGTAAATAGATCTATCTGCTAATCAAGTAGAGTTAGGAAGGCAGGCTTAACTATACAAATAATCAAATGTGATTTAAAATATATATAGAGAGAACTACTGAACAAATATATAAGGAATAGTGCAATGTAAACAAAACAAATAATAACAGTTAGTATTTATTTCATGTTTACAATGTGCCAGGACCTCTAAGTCCTTTGCTGCATTTACTTATTTAATCCTTACTACTACTCCATGTGGTAGGTCCCACTATTATCCCCATTTTAAAGATGGTGAAACTAAAGAACAGAGAGGTTAAGTAAACTGCCCACAGTTTGAATTCAGGAAGTCTGGCTTCAGAGTCTGGGATATTAACTACTATTAAATATTAACTCTGGCACAATTCTTCAACAGGATTTATACTTGATATTGTTAAACTGCAGATGAAGAATGTCTACATCTGTGTTATAGACAAACAGAAGTAGGCAGACTCCATGTGAACTCAAGAGTGAAATAAGTGTGATTCCTTGCTCTACCACGTATTTACCACTTAAAAACCTCTCTTTGCCTCTCCTTGTTCAGCAGTAGAAGGTTGAAGATGAGAGTCTATGTATGTACCATGCTTGGCTCAGTGTCTGACAAACAATCAGTGAATGGAGGTCATTTTCCTGTTATTGTGCTGGGTTCTAGGGGTAGAATCATCCACAGTTTATAAAGGAAGACAGGTGAACAAATGCTATAATTCAATGTGATAAGCACAAGATGGTGCTCAGAATACAGCACAGAGTAGGGAGTGCTTTAGCTGCTGGAATGGACTAGGGTAAGCTTTCTTAGAGGAGGAATTAAGTTTCAAAATGTCTCAGTTTCCAACAGTACTGCGAACAGCAACTGATAAAACAAATGATAAAATTACAAAAGTAACATACTAAAATTAGGCCAACATGTAAAATATAGAAATAGGTTACAACAATTTTTTTTAAAACTGTTCTCCTTAAGGACTCCAAAGAGGTACTTTAAAGGGTTACAATTTTCCATAAAATATGAAAAGGATAATTGTGTAAGAAATAAGTCCTTTTCTAAAATTTATTAAATTTATTTGGTTCTATGTAAGACTGTATTTAAAAATAGAGTGCTATTGTTAAAAAATTCAGAAAAAAATGGTTTTATTACTTTCACAGTAAAGAAGGAGAAGGGAAGTACCAATAAGTCCATTTTGGTTTAAGAAAAAAAAAAGTATATTTTACAGGACACAGAATGTCAATTTAAATGTTATTATCAAAGCAACACAAGATTTAGTATAATGAATCAGGCTTTTAGAACTTCAGGAGGTAAAAGGTTACTTTTGCAGGACATGGCACTAATCTCTAAAGTCTGGGTGTCTTACAAATCAACCTTCTTAAAAATAATAGCTGTAAAGAGAGTTTATGATGTAGAATGCAGTCTGCTCTTTTGCAGCTACAAGAAAAAGAATATTTCACTCATCAGACTTTAGGAGGGTCTATAGTTTTAAGGGTAAATACTGCAATTCTAGTAATTAAGAAACAAGAGAAAAAAGAGACAGGTGCAAAAAAAATCTCAAAACTTACCTATATAGAAAGTAAAAGCAAAGAATAGGACCGTTAACGAATGGAATATGGGGCAATCCCATTTTTAATTTTAATTTTTAGTAAGTGCCTATTGCATTTTTCTCATTATTTAACGCTAAAGATTTGGAGTCTGCCTTTTACAGTTATACATTATGACATCACAGAATCACTGCAGTCTTAATTTTTGCTGACGTGTGTGAAGATAAATAGAAATCCTTCTCTCTGTTAGTTAATATAATTAATATAGTTAATATAATTGCTTTCTGTAAGAAAATGCCTAAGATCAGGGATCTGGATGCCATCTTGTTCTGCCTCCTCTGATGTATCTTCAACTTCTCTTTACTCACTGAGTCTTTACTCTTATCATCGGAAAATGCTCAAGTTTCTCTGTCTGAAAAAGCCAAGCAAGCAAACCGAAATCCCCACGCCAAACAAAACTTCTTTCTGATTCTATATCCTAAAACTATCTACTATGTGGTGGTTGTCACATGACCAAACGATAAAGAGTTGAACGTGAGTCTGCCTGTCCAATCACGTAAGTTAGTTCATGTGTCTGGCGTACATTGTCATGTGCGTGAATCCTCTACAAGTGGTTGTGCTTTTGTGTATCTTACTATACAGTACTGTATAGAGTACAGTAGTACAGTATCTTTATTACAAGCCCAGGATGTCCAGAAGCAAGTGTAAAAGCAGCGGTGATGTAGCTGGTACTGCTAAGAAGCGCCAAGCGATAATGATGGAAACAAAGGTGAAAATAATCGAGAGTGGAGTGACAAGAGGAAGAAGAAGTAACTGAAGAACTGAAGAGATTCACGTCGCAGGGAACGCAAGGGGATTTTCTTTATTTGAGGAGACACTGTTACCGTTTCTGAGGCACAGAACCTGAATGTAGAATGGTACACAAAGGTTGCATCAGCTGTTCAGAATGCGATCCATTCCTATAATGTCTTCTAGGACGAGAAAGAAAGAGCTACTACTCAGACATCACTGGATCATTTTTTCAAGAGGGTAGATAGAATTGAATCCAGCAAGGAACCAGAACCTGTGCCATCAACGCCAGGCGTGAGTAAAACTGCAGCTCGCCCTCTGTCTCCCATTGTGATGATCCTTCAGCTCTACCATCTCCCACCTCCTCTCCCTCCTCCAGTCAGTAACTCTTCTTGCCTGTTCACTCGATGCCAGCCCCTGGATGCCAGCTGTCGTACTGTACTACTGTGCTTTTCAAGGTACTGTACAGTAAGATTAACAATGTTTTATTTTTTGTGTTTGTTTGTTTTTTATGTATATTTGTGTGGGAAGTATTATAAGCCTATTATATAGTACAGTACTATATAGCCAACTGTGTTAGTTGGGTACCCAGGCTAACTTTGTTGCAATTACGCACAAACTGGACTTAGAAACACACTCTTGGAACAGAACTCGTTCGTATGTAGGGGACTAACTGTATGGCAATATGAGCTAATGAGAAGCTGATGACAGAGGAGAGAAAGCAGATAAGAAATGTTAGAGAGGAGTGATGGTGGATACCATAGAGATGATAATTTTGAGTAAAGAACTAAAGAAAGAGAGTGAACTAGCCATGTGGATATCTGGTGAGGAGCATTCCAGGCAGAGGACACATTATGTGGCAAGGCTCTGGGGTAGAAAGTGTTCCTGGTATTTTCAAGTAATACCAAGGAAAGCAGTACAGACATTAAACGGGAAAATAGTAGAAATGAGATCAGCGAGATAATGAGTAGCTCCATCATATAAGGCTTTGTAGGTCATAGTGAAAATATTAGCTTTACTTCCAAGTGAATAAGAAACCATGGGAAGACAGTGAGCAAGATCTCACTTAAAAATATTAACAGGATCACTGTGGCTACTGTGTGGAGAACAGACCCTAGAGGGCAAAAATAGAAGCAGGAAGACCAATTAGGAGGTTATTACAATAATCTACATGAGAGATGATGGTGGCTTTGACCAGGGTGGTGGCCCTGAGGATGGTTAAGAAGTGGTAGAATTTTAGATATATTTAATTAGACAGACTATAAAATTGTTGAAGGACTGGATCCAGGCAGTGTGAGAGAGAGAGGTCAAAGTTATCCTGGCCTGAGCAACTAGAAGAATACGCTTGTTATTAACTGGACTCTAGATTTGAGATTCACCAGCATATAAATGGTACTGAAAGCCATGAGACATGATGAGATCACCTAGGTAGTAGGAACTGATAGAAAAAAGCACTCCAAAAACGAGAGGTCTGAAAGAGGAAGAGGAGTCAGCAAAATAAACTGGAAAAAAAAAAAAAGAAAAAGGTGACTATCTTATGAGGGACTTTCTCTAGCACATGAAAGTAAAAAGTGGTAGATTGTGTGAAATACGTATGGCAGGCTAAGTAAGTTGAGGATTGAGAAGTGACCAGGAGATTTAGCCACATGGGGTCATTAGTGCCCCTGAAAAGGGGAGTTTGCTGGAGTGATGGAAGTAAGGTCTGATTGGAATTCAAGTGAAATGGGAAAGAAACTGGCAGCACTTTCAAGGAGTTTACCAGTAAAGGAAAGAACAGATATGGGATAGTAGTTGGACGGGAAAATGGTTCCAAAGAGGATTTTCAGAATCTGTGCTCTTAACCACTATGATAGACGACTTCAATTAATAAAGCTGAAAACTGGCCACCAGGGCTCACCAGGTGGCAGAGGAGCAGACACAAACAACTCATTGTACATTTAGATTCAATAAGAGCAGTGAATCCCAGACTAAGTACTATGGGAGGAGAGAGTGAGGCGGAGAAGAGAAAGATACCAGAGGTGTCTTCCAAACTGGGTTTTAAAGAATGCCTAGGATTTCACCTGCCAGAGGTCAGGGAAAGAAAAGATGCAGAAATGGGGAGGAGAATATTTCAGGCAGGCAAAGGAGCTCCAAGGAAGCATACGAGGTCCAAAAATAATTGCATGGAAATGATGAATAATCCAGTGTACAAACAGTGTGCATGGGCAGCTGCTTGAGGTGCAGAGAAGGAAGAATGGGGTGGTGAATTAGTCTGGAAAGGACATTAGTGGCAACTTAGAAATGGCCTTGAATGCCATAATAAGGATATTTTAGTTTTTGAGTATAAAGAAGAGAAATTATCAAACATTTTGAAGTGAGAAAAGTGACATAACTGTTTCTGAAAGATAAATGATGGGACTCGAAGAACAGATTAAAAGGGGGCCCTCTGTCAGAATAAAGCACGGTTAGCATGCTAAAAAGGAATCAGTATTCTTTCTTTTAATAAAAGTGAATGCACTAGATCTAATTAAAATTCTACTCAAGTGAATCCAACACCACCCACATGCTTTCCCCAAAATACAATTGTAAGAACATGGTTTCCTTGTAGCATTTTCCAAAGAAGCAACATTAGTTTAGGAAATTATAGGAAAAGGTAAAGTAGACATATACTAAATAAAAATAAGCACATGAAGGACAGAAAGTATCAAAGTTCAGTTTCTCCATCATCAGAAAATATTTATGAAGTTATTTACTGTGTTTTTTATGCTAATACCTACTGAAAGACTTAAAGGACCTTTAAGTATTTCTTAAGACTTAACATAAAATTTTGCTGAAAATGGCAATCACTTAATGAAGTTACAAAAATCTTCAAAATACTCTTCAATTTAAAAGATACAGACCTGAAAATCTGACCACACATTATGGACTAAATAAGTAGCTTTAATTTGGTGAGCCAGTTTTCATGATCTGGTTTTTCACATACCTATTTGATCACTGCAAAATCAAAATGAAAGTTAAACTAATTCATCAAAATTTATGTATTTCTTCTACAGCTGTTTACAGTACTCATTATGAAAGAGAATAATAAAGTAAGTAAAGTATACACATCAATTTCTCTGCTCTCTTTTGAAGTGTTCTAAAGGATTTTTATCCCATATCCCATTAAATGCTTTCTTTGGCATTTTATTCCCTTAGAAAGTTTCCAGATAAGGACTAATTATAACATTTTAAAAATTATATAAATTATTGAGTTTTAACATAAGTGTTAAATGCGGATTCACAATTACAATAGAGTAAAAATGCTACAGTTTTTAAGTCCATGAAAAAAGTTTACTTCTAATCTTATGTTATATAAACAATTAAACTTAAAGAAACTTTCAGAATAATATTTCAAGTAGTCTGAAACAGTATATCACTTGAAGACAATTTATTTAATTAGCAAGAAAAGCTAAACAAAATGCAGAAGAAATAATTCAGTGATCTTATTTTCTGTCTTTAGTAATCTTGCTGGCCAGAGATTCCAATCAAGTTAATCTTGTTAACAAGGCTAATACAAGGAGACCTATAACTCCACTCATATTAAAAATATCCCAAAGAATTTAAACTAAAAAGAAGCATGGGACAGCAAAAAGAAAACTTTTGTGGACTATGAATTTGGTCCTAGCTCTGGTTCTTTTAGGCTGTATGACTTAAGACAAGCTTTTAACCACTTTATCTTAATTTTCCTTATTACTATAATGAGGTGACTGTAACAGATACTAGGAGTATAATATGTAGTTCAACTAACCCTGGGGTGTTGCCTGAAATGAGATTATAATTTCACTGCTGTTGAACACAAACAAGTATTTACAAAATACTATGTATAAGGTGTAAAGAATGTCAATAAAATGAACACTTATATGCAACACCAAACTTGAGAAATCGAACATTAACAGTCTCTAGAAATTCCTATGTGCCCCTCATCTTCCCCACCTCATCACTTTGTCCACTCAGTTGTCCTCCCTCCCATAGGATACTATACCACTGAATATTGCCTGTGTTTATCATTCTTATGCTTTTCTTGATTGTTTACCACATATTTACATTCCTGAATTAATTATACCGTTTGTGCTTGTTTCCAAATTATGTACGGATTTTTCTATAGCGTTTAGATTCACAACATTCATCCACTTGGATGCATGTAGTTGTAATTCATACATGTTCACTATGGCACAGTATTCCACAACAGTTTATCCATTCTCCTATTAATGAAATTTTCATTCCTAGACTTTTGCTCTCATAAACATTGCTGCTATTGATCGTTCTTTTTTGTTGTTGTTATTGCTGTTTAATTTAATTTTTTTTTAATTTGGCTGGGCCGAGCCACGCGGCTTCGGGATCTTAGTTCCCCGGCCAGGGGTTGAACCCGCGCCTGGGCAGTGAAAGCGCTGAGTCCTAACCGCTGGACTGCCAGGGAATTCCCCTTTTCCGTAGTTAAGAAATGGCATCTGGGGGAAAATGAAGCCCTAAAAGCTGGCTTCATTTCTCTTGGTTTCCATCTTCTCCTAGATATTTGCTGTGTAATTTTTAATTTCCTTGATAGTCTCTGATGTTCTCAAACCAATTAATAACAAATTTAACTACACACATACTTGCATACACACAAACACACATACTTGTACACACACACCACACACTTGCATATATACACATCTCTAGCATTTTTAGTTTTTCTCAGAAGGAGGGTTAGCCCTAATTACTTAGTCTGCTGTTACTGGAAACAGGTTTCTATCATTTTTTTGGTTTCTGCACATGCCATCCTGACTAGAACATGTAAGACTCCTGTGTGGACACCACATCCTATGCATTCAGAACCTGATAGGCTGCCTGACCCACAATGAACAACCACTGGGTTAAAAAATATAACATGTGCAAGTCTTGGCAACTAATTAGAATGTGTGGTTTGATGATGAGAAAAGAAAAGAATCAAATATGATTTTAAGACTTCTAAAGCTTGATAATGGTCATGCAATTCCCCAGAAATGACAAAAGAAGTCAAGAGACAGAAGAAAGAGGAACAGAATTGGTGGGAAGCTGACTTTGTTTTTTGGCTGTGGCTGAATCTGGTGTATTTTTAAGGTGCTTAAGGTACTTAAGTGAGGCTGTTCAGAAGCTGTTGCTCTATATTGAGAAATAGAGATTTGAACTTCAAAAAAGACGTAGGAGCTGGATACATGATTTAAGTTATTTGTTGTGAGGGTAACTGTTAAGAGAAAGAGGAAATATAAAGAGACAGCAGCTAAGTATAAAACACTAGAGAATTTCTGGATATACCAAGGGGATGAGTAAGAAGAAAAATGCTTACAGAAGACAGATGAGAGTTCAAGGTAGGAAAAGGAAACTTAGAGGAATGCAGCTTAATGGAAGACAATGAGGACGAGAGTTTGGAGAAAACAATTATTACATGATCAAATATGGCTGAAAGCTCAATAAAGATCTGGAATCAAAGAAGTTTTAAATAACATCTACTGAGTAATAAAGGCAGGCAGGAATGTGGAGGATTGGAGAGGTTTGAATTTTTAAGTGAGAAGAAATGTTCAGAAAAGGGTGTAGATGATCTTAAGTGGTCATCAAGAGAACAACAAACACAGTAATGAACAGATTTGAGGTCTTAAAGGAAGGCAGGCAGTCAATATTTGAGTAGACATGAATTTGCACAATTTTGTGACTTTTTCCAACAAGGTTAGCATCTTGGGGTGAGTTTAGAGAAAGGAACCAGTTTTCAGGAAACCATGAGAAATTCACTTTCAGACATTTTGAAGATTAATATATGGAAAAGAGAATGGAGATAGGGACACAGATTTGGGAGTTATCTACATAGAAATGACAATTAAAATCAATGGTATATTGGGCTTCCCTGATGGCGCAGTGGTTGAGAGTCCGCCGGCCGATGCAGGGGACACGGGTTCGTGCCCCGGTCCAGGAAGATCCCACATGCTGCTGAGCGGATGGGCCCGTGAGCCATGGCCGCTGAGCCTGTGCATCTGGAACCTGTGCTCCGCAACGGGAGAGGCCACAACAGTGAGAGGCCCGCGTACCACCAAAAAAAAAAATCAATGGTATATGTAGATATTTGTATGTCATAATTTCTTTTAGTAAAAAAAATAGGCTATTTTTCTTAGAGAAATTATACCTAATCTGAAAATAGCTTCTATTTCTGTTAATAAGTTTGGATTTGTTTTTGAGAACTTGAAAACTACCCTATTTTAGTTTGAAGAATAATCCTATTATAACGAAATGGCAATCAGAATCCTAAAACGATAACTAGTACGAAGAAACATTCATGAAACTTGAAGGGACTGCGGATGTATGCTTGAGTATGGCAGTTGTTAAACCAAATATTATGAAAAATTCTCCTAATCCTTGCCTTTCTGTATAGGCAGCCATTATCTGGGGAAAACAGAAACAAAACATATGCAAGGCTACTATTCTACCAGTAGAGACATGAATGGCCACACTGGCTATTTAAGATTGATATCTGTTCTAATTAGTTAAGTGTTTATGCTGTAGTCGTTGTGAAATATTTTAAATATAACCTCTGCTCATATTATAATATTATATTCACTGAATTACTTACATATAACATTTCAATATTTCTCAAATTCTGAAGTACATTTTACATATATTTCTTTACCATCACAACAACCTTTCAGGACAAAAGTGAATCATTAGAACCCTTACTTTAATAATGATTAACCTAAGATACCGTTGCTGCATAGTTCTTTGTTACTTACTGAAATCACGTTCAAATTCAAAGCTTCTTCTACTAATAACAATGACCCTGAATGAATTCACCTGAAAACTAAAAGTCACTTCACTTATAATACAGGATAGTTATTCTTATTGAAATGAAATCATCATACCATTTGGTGATGCCATAACAATCTTTAATAATATCCTGAAGTACGGCACGATAGAAGAGTGATTCAGTAGGCAGCTGAAAAAAATGCAGATACATATGAGCATAAGAAACAAATAAAAAAGAGAAATCAAATCAATACTTGAGAGTCAGAACCATAAGTGAATGTCAGAAACCTGAGTTTGTTGCTAAACATAGGGGATAATTTTATAACTTTTCTATTCTAAGTTACAATGTACTTGGAGGCTAGTTCTCATTGAGAAAATAGAAGAAACTATAAAAGAAGTAGTAGTGAATGAGGAAGAAAAGGAATAATCAAAGAAAAATTAGCTAATGTCCCAAATGGAGTGTTTATCAGTTAAAAACGTAGAAATAAACTTCATGACCAACCAAGTCAGTCCTGTATAAGAGAGCAGACATGTAGGATGTGTGCAAAAGAGATAAGAATGTGCATCTTTCCTAATGGTAGTGGATTAGAGATATTACCAAGGATTCACAGCCAGAGAGAGAAGGTACTACCCTAAGTAAGGACATACTAAAATATGTCTGAGGCCTAAAAGATCACAGCATTGCTACTACAGAGTTGAAAAGAAGGGCCTTGGAAAGGACGTGAGATCAGAGACTGAAGTCTCAGCAGGAATTCATTTCCTGGGGAAAAAGAGGCAGGAAGTGTCCGTGAAGGTGCAGAGGTAGGAAAAAAGGAATGGCTGAAGAGAAGGTCCCTAATGACGCATAAGAGTTTCAAAGTAGAAGGTAAAAAAGTACTATACATAAAAGAAAGAGTGCTTCACTGTAGCAATGTAAGAGGTACCCTTAAACTAAGAAAATACAAAAAGTTGCCAAAACTCCATCCACATCCCCATCCAACAGAGATATCAGCAACAACCACCTTGCTTCCATGCAAAGTTATTATCGAAAAAAAAAAGGAAAAATGAGCAAATATGGAGGGAGGCTGGCAATACTGAATGCTTTTGAGAAGTCAAGTAAGTTAAAAACTAAAAACTCTCCAACTATGGGTAATGTTTTAAAGATAGAGTTCAGTGGAATGTGTACTTCACTGAGTTATCCTTTTGTAACTTCTATTCTCCTTCTGAGCCCCAAATTGTTATCTCCATTTGTTTTCAATGAGAACACATCTGGATTCAGGTGGAGTTTAACAGAAAATAAAACTTTGCCTGTGTGCTCAGGCAGAAAACCTACTCTACTGTCCCTTTCCCCCATCTAACATCAAGTTCCTACACTATGGGCCCCAGGTGCTGAGACTACAAAAAACCACAAGTTGGGAGTCGAGGGTCAACAATTATTTCCTGGGTCTTCACCCAACGGCATTGCCTTCTTAAGTCACTGGAGAATGTCTGACTTGTAGGGTCTTGACAGAGCACTTTGAACAACACAAGTTATATCCTCTCTGGATGTTCACAACAGTGAGGAGGGTGATTACAGTAGGAAACGGTGTTAGGGATACCACAGTCCCCAACTCAACTCCTAAAATAACTCAATGAAAGCAGACACAAATACATACTTGAGTGCTCACACTGAACTTTATAACCTTCAAAAGGCACACTCCTTATGAAAAATCTCTTTCCAAATACAACTTCTTGAGACAAAATCTGATTTCTAAACTTTCCTTTCTTGAAGATTTCTCCAAACATTTCATTAAGAATTTCCTCTCTCTAGATATATTTTCCATTTGATGTTTTTTCATCTTGAGTAATTTTTTTCTTCAGTACCCCAAATCTCTATCATCTGCTCCCCACTTTCCCCAAATCCTTTCAGTTCTCTCACAAAAATGCTGAAATCCCTTTTCATATATTAACACCTACTCTTATACTGTTCTACTGAAATTCAAGGCATTTTGGGAAATAAACTATTACATGAAGTGAAATATTAGTATTATAAATGACTGACAAAGTTCTTAACTTTTTAGTTGATTAGCTATAATAGGTAGGATTTTTATTTATTTTTAATATCTTTATTGGAATATAATTGCTTTACAATGGTGTCTTAGTTTCTGCTTTATAACAAAGTGAATCAGTTATACATATACATATGTCCCCATATCTCTTCCCTCTTGCGTCTCCCTCCCTCCCACCCTCCCTATCCCACCCCCATCACAAAGCACTGAGCTGATCTCCCTGTGAGGAATTTCATTTTTATGTAAATTTTATATGAAACTCCTAAAAATAGTCAAGCTGTTATTTGAACTGAAGAAGCCTAGCTCTGATGTCCCAGTAGTACCAAGTCATGATGCTATTTTGCCTCTCTGACACTTTGGCAGGGATAGGGTGTCATTCATTTTTTTATCATATACTTTCATTTAGGAAAGCAAAGAAACTCTTAAAAATAAAGCTCTCCTTTCCCATGCCTTTTAGAAAAATTATGTAAAATGGTATCCAAATAATTTAGAAATAAATGTATATTTATATTGTTATTATAAACTGATTGTAGGGCTTCCCTGGTGGCGCAGTGGTTGAGAGTCCGCCTGCCGATGCAGGGGACACGGGTTCATGCCCCGGTCCAGGAAGATCCCACATGCCGCGGAGTGGCTGGGCCTGTGAGCCATGGCCGCTGAGCCTGCGCGTCCGGAGCCTGTGCTCCGCAACGGGAGAGGCCACAACGGTGAGAGGCCCGTGTACCGCAAAAAACAAAAAACAAAAAAACAAAAAACTGACTGTAGAAAGGCCACCAAAAAAGACCAAGAAATGTATTTTAAGCAAGAGAACATACAAAAATGGAATGCACAGAGGAACACAAACAGGATAGAATAAAATCATCATTTCCCAAGTTACCCTGAGTAAATAAGAGCTTTACAGCTGTTTCTTAAGAGAAAGGAGAGTTATGAAGTGCCTTCGAATGTGCATTCCTGGAATAACTAGGACTATCCATCCTGATAAATACAGATGGGGGTAAGTGGGAAGGAAGTCAACATCTCCCAAGCAGCCTGTGCCTGACTACTCCAGGAATAAGCTAGATGTGGCTCAGAGTTTACTTTCTTTTCTTCACAAGTGATAAATCAACTTAACAGTTTAATGCATTTTAAAATGGGAGGGAGCAGAAAGAGTACACCCTTAAAGTGTGTGTGTGTATATATATATATATATATATATGTGTGTGTGTGTGTGTGTCTGTGTGTATATATATATTAGACATGCATTTTACAGGTCTAGTGGAAAGGGCACTAAGCTAAAAGAACACTGCAATTAACTGAGCTAGAATGCACTACTAAACTTCTGCTGTATATCATGTTCTCATGTAAGTCTGGGGACTACCCAACTCATAAGCTTGACTGTAAACATGAACAAGCCCTTGGGAAATTGAAAAACAGAGCACAAGTGCGTTGGGGCACTATTATGATTAAGGCTCTTTCCTCTTCCAGACCCCAAAGGAACCACTATTTTGATCTGTACTGTAGTTAAGAGCTAGGGCTCCAGAGTCAAGAGACTCAAATCTCAGTGTTCACTACTTAACAGTTTCCTCATGTGTATCATGGGATAATAGTCCCGATCTCACAGGCCATGTATGCAGCACTTTAATTGATGAAGAATTGATGAAGAATTGATGAAGAAATTGATGAAGAAAACTTTGAACAGTACTTTGGTAAGCTCTGTGTTAAACTTAGGTATTCTTTTCATGATCATAATTATTAACCACCTGTAACAGTAACAACAGTTGATATTTATTGAACACTTACTATGTGATAGACATGGTTTTAAGCATTTTACATCTTTCACTCATTTAATCCTAACAAAAACTCTATGAGGAAGGTATTATTGTTACTCTTATTTTTTTATTATTATTTTTTTATTTTACAGATAAATTAAGCTATGGAGAAATCATGATGTGTCTCTGATCACTAAGCCAGTAACTGATGAAGACCAGCAGACTGCTGATGCAAACCAGCAGTCTGAGACTAAAGCTTACACACTTAAACAATATGCTCAAATGCCTTTAAAAAATCAGTTTTTATCAATTTTCAGATAGGTATAATGAGTAAAAAAAAAAACCACACAAAATTCTTAGCATTGTGTCTGGCCCAGAGAAAGCACTCAGTAAATGATACTTGTTGCTACTATTATGCTACTATTATTTTTAAAAATTCAAATTGACATATTAATCCTCCCTGAAAATAAGCAAAAGAGAAATTTCTAAAATTTAGGGCAATAAGAAAACTTTTGTGAAAAATTTAAAAGGAACTCTTAAAAAAATACTTTAAAATTCCTAATATGTTTCATAAATCTTAAGGTAGAGGAAAAGGCAATTACATGAATATGTGAAGGATACACTTAACATCTGTTTATATGTAAAAACCCATTTGGTTTTTGCAACTAATGACTAATGAAGTCAATAAAGAAGAAAGTTAAAAAACAACCAACTAAAATGTGTGGTTTGGACTATAGTTAAAAAATAAATTGAATGCTATACCTTGTTTATCTTTGCTTGAACTAAGCCCATAAAAGCCTGACAGTCAGTAATAACATTCTTTAGAAATATTTATAGACTGTTTAATATAGTATGAATAAATGAGACATTAGTACAAGAGTATAATGTGGAAGTTTTCCTAAAAGTTCAATTTACTTTTCCTGAGAATTCTCTTTTAAAGTAAATTCTCTTTTAAAGTAAACTTACAGAACATGTATAAGTTTGAATATGAATAGGTGACAAGAACAGGTGATACTTATAAAAATCCATCAGGTTTTAGGTTCATCAGCAGGTCAAGTATGAAGAGTACTTTGAGAAAAACTATCACATTCATCAGTTGGATTAGAGTAAAAACGCTCACTTACCCCTTGGCCGACTGCAACGCGCTCCAGTGCCTTTAAGGAGAAAAAAATAAGACAAAGACAGCTGATATATTTAGTCTTGTCTTATAAGACTTATAAACACACTGTATAAGGGCTTGTAAAAGTGACATTTAAAAAGATTAATTAAATGATAACATATAAGTTTATACACTTAAAAGTGTTAATAACATTAAGGAATGTTAACTGGTACACTTGTATAATTTAGGGCTGATATATGGATGTGTGTCATGCACACAAACACATACACACCCCAACTGTATACACTCCTTGAATTTTAGAAGGAATTAGAAAACAGGAAAGAAAGAAAATGACATATTCTTGGCTCACTTTTATTGCAGCTAAAACAATCAAATAAATCCAAAACTATTATTATTTATAGACATACATAAACATATTTATATACATACTACTTTTTAACTTACTTTCTTCCAATTTTTTATAAACGTATAATTTCATCTTTTATTAAACAAGATTATATTGAACTGATTATAGTTGAAATCTTAGTTTAGAAAAGTACATATATTTTTGGTCTGCATGGTCAAATTCAAATCAAATTCACATATGATCAAGTCACCGTAAGAGAAAGTAATACATATTTTTGCAATTTTATAGGTAGCTGCTTTTACACTGATATTTATTTAAAATTCAAAACACTTTTATAAAAAAAATTATAAAATTTTCCCAATATTTATAAAATTTTATAAAGTTTTCCCAATATTTTATAAAATTTTCCCAATATTTCTCATAAATACTCATAATCTAACATACATGAAAGGATTTGTTATAATTTAAAAATGGAATAGGGCCTTCTGAAACTTTCAATTTTTTAGACATGCATTTCTACACTTACGTTGTTTTATAACTAAATTAGATATAACATTTTAGCTAAAATTTTATTTTTAAAGTTTTCCTTAGAAAATATTTCAAACATAAAGAAAAACAGTAAAATGTAACAGTGCATATACTTCCTACTCACATTTAAAGTACTCATATTTGCTTCAGATGGCTATGTCTTTATAAATAATACTTTTTAGATACAGCTGAATCGTGTACTTTTAAAACTGAAAGAAAATGTGCAGATTATCCCAAGTGCAATTTTCTCAGATGCACGAGGTCACTGACAATGGCAGGGTCTTGACACAAGCTGCACAGCTAGTTAGCAGGTGAATAGGAACTAAAAACTTGTTTTCTGAACCCCGGTTTACTTCTCATGCCCTCACACCATGAAGAGTTAGTGGGAAAATGAGTTCATGGTATAAAAGCTTGCTTTAAAGAAATTTTTTGAAGAAAAAAAAATGTAATTTTTCCATTGACTTCAAGGATACCTTCATGAACATCAAGAACCAGAGTGCTATGAATACAGAAGATAGTTACTATATAATTTTTGTATTAAATTAAGTAGCAACAGGCCCAGAACAAGTATGTTATTGAAGAAAACACTGAGTTTTCATTTACAGTACTGGTTGTGTTCATTTCAGATTAAATTTTTGTGTTACTTGCTTTGCTAAAAGGCCGAACTATCAATAATAAAGATACAAAAGTTTTTAATAATAAATGATTTGGCATCAATAAAAATCTCATATAACTCAGGACTACTTTTGGTATGTGTTGCTGATGTGTTTGTTTTAGAAATACCAATGATAAATTCTGATTACATAATAAAAGATAATCAGGTAGGTGATAAGCAGTTTCTTACAAACATTAATAATTTTTCTTGGCCAATAAATATACCAAGTGTTCGTTTCATACTAATCTAAAATATTTTACAGTTTTATCAGGCTAAAAGTATGCTGACAAGATTGCACTAATGTAATTAAATTTTCCCCTCTGGTTAGTACCCTTAACAATTTATCTGAAAGTGTCACCAGAAAGGTATACTTCTCTCTCTCTCTCTCTCTCTCTGTGTGTCTCTCTCTCAACCCCTTAAGTTTTGAATATTTGTAGAAAAGGTCAGTTATGGAGCAAAAGGCAATAAAACAAGATGCACCAAAAGAAATATGTTCCTTAGACTTTCCTAGATTAGCATCAAAAAAAGAAGTCAAGGTGAGCAAAGACAGGGATAGAGTTTAGGAGAGGGGCATTCCATGAGAAGCTGACATTGGTCAGGCAAAGTTCTTAAGTGTGGCACGGTTGACAAATTCTACATTCTGGAATTTATTTTTCAAAAACTCTTCTTTTTGGTTTGTTGAATGTTTATTTTTATAGCAAACATTTTTATTTTGTGGATATATTATATCATTTTATTTTCTAAGGGATACTAATAGTTATTTTATTTTACTTTGGATAGTATCCATTTCCTCCAAGTTGCTACTCTTCTATTTGTTTATCTGATCTCTTTTCTTTCATGTTAGACTTTCTTAGACAACTAGTGATTCTTGGCTTTTTGATAATTAAAATGTGGTAATCATAAACTTGATTAGAAGCACTGTGCTTATGAGTGAGGACTTTTAATTGTGGATCTCACCACAAAGGTCCTATTTCATTGTGAAATCCCTAATGCCAATACCTTTAGTCTTTTCTCTTAGGCTAATCAGATTCCCTATAAAAGACTATTTCAGTTTCTTGCCTAGAGGGTATAAGCTGCCAGCATTCTGGGAACCAAGTCATTCCAAGAATGACCTCCCATTCTAACAAGACCCTAAATGAGTATCATTTACAAATATAATGAAAGAAAGCCAAATTCCCAGAAAAGTATTTTAAGAGGACTCACAAAAGGAAATCATTATTTGAGCATAAATAAGATTTCGAAGTTACTTCTCAGATATGTGACCCAGAACACTAGAACACTTTTTTATATTGCTGTGTTACTGGCAATATAAAAAATATTGAGATAATGACTACAAAATAGTTAATTTATCTTGGGATTGGGCATTAAACACATTATTTTAAAAGCTGTATTTTAAATTTATGATGACAAAGTCCACTTATACCATTTAACTGGCATCTGTTCCTTTTTAAACCAACATAACACCACAAACAGAGAAGACTGTGGCTAAAGTGTTCTAGGTCTAAGGACACGAGCTAAATAAAGATTTCACTTAACTAGATAGTTACTTCATATCCCAGGTAGCTTAATAATATTTTTCCCATTTTATAAAAAATTAGGAGGCCAAATGATCTGCTACAAACAAACACAAACATACCACAGAGCTGTGGATAAAGCACTACAGTAATTCTGTGTTTAAGACTTGGTTGTTGGTACATTTTATATGATAATTAAAGTAATTATATTAAGAAATTAAGTACTATAATGTAGAATTATAGTATAATTATAAACTGTTATCACACTGCATGCAGAGTAATGTTGGAAAGGTAAGTCATTTTCTTCCTCATAATTTGCAATGCACAAAAACATTAATTATGACACTCTGCAAAATTTGGCATTTAATGAAGCCAAAAATAAATAAATATAATTCTGCAACATCTGGATAAAACTCTAAGTCCAGGAAAAAAAACAGTCATACCAAACATGCTGACATTCTGGCATTCCGGCCACAGCACCATCTCTCTTCCTTTAAATAGTGGCACATTGGAAATCCCCACTTTTCTTGGGTACATTCTGCAGACGGAATAAAAATACGGATTATTTAAATAAAATTCTTCCTCTTTTAGTTAAAGTAAATAATCTATTGAGAAAGCAAATCAGTCATTTGAAAGTCAAACAGTAGTTAAACATGTAAGTGGTAATGTTTAACAGTTCATTCCAGTATGTTAATTAAAAGCATATTAATGTTATGAAAATGGTATTTTCTCAACAACAGCTGTTTTGTATTTAAGCTCCAGGTCTGATACCAACCAATTTGCCAAAATTATTTCTCAAATATTTAGCAAAAGCAATTTAAAATGGAAATACTTTGCATGTTCAGTGTAACTACAGAAGATAAGTAATGAGATACTGGGCATTTACTGCTGACCCGACTTTCTAATAAAATGGTTTATTAAATGTGACATTTGGCAATTTATTATAGAACAATATTAATTCATTCCTAACAATGTTGAAGCACCAATTTTTTTTCCAGCCACGATGTTCACTTTCCAGAAAATGAACAGCTGTATAGGCTCTGATTTTTTCACTCCCTTGACAGGCTGTAAGATTTTCAACTGTGATTCAGTTGGCTCAACTGCATTTATGGTTCGAGTAACAACAAAAAAATCAACATTTTCTGCTTAATCACAGGTATCTGCTGCCCAACTCACTAACAGAGTTACACGTGCAACTTGCAGATGTGTAAGCCCCTTATGTACAACTATTAACTGCACAGGGTTTCTCAAAAGGAAAAAAAAAAAATTTCTATTTTAAATTAAAGTCTAGAAAAGCTTAAGCCTATCAAAACTGTGGCAATTAAAAGAAAACTGAGATGAATATAAATTTTCTATTAGGTTAAGTAAAACAGGAACTAGAAAACAAGAAAATGCTTTAAAAGAAAATACTGTTGAGGTAGATTCCACTAAATAAACTTCTGTGTTATGAAAGGTCAAATGATTTTTTATTAAAATAGAGAAAATTTAAATTTCATGCAGATCATAAGCCTGTGATAGTGATTTCTTTCAGGTATTAAAGTAAGATTTACAATAGACGTTATTGATACTCAGATGGAAGATACTGACCCTGCCCTAGGAATATAAATAATAATAATGCTAGTATTTATACAGCACTTAATATTGTTAGGCACTATTGTAAGTGCTTTAAATGTAATAACTAGCTTTAAATGCTAAGAGCGTTAAATGTATTAACTAGTCCCCACAGCAATTCTGTGAAATAGGTATACTATTATTCTCATGTTTCAGATAGAGAAAGTGAGCACAGGGAGGTTAAGAAAACTGCCTAAGTTGCAAATCTAGCACATGGCAGAGTTGGAATTTAAACCCAGGCAGTCTGACACCAGGGGCCATGCTCTTAACCACCAGGCTATATAAACAATTTCACTTTACAAGTGCCCAGGAATCATGGAGCCCTTGAAGCCTATCCAGTAACTAGGGACCCTGGACTACTTCTCTGTCAATTTCCAAGATGCCTTGAAACAGCAGTTTGAGTTTTACTGAAGGCTTTATGATTTAACTGAAACATGATTATTGCTAAATCAAAGGGTTACTCTAAGTACTTCAATTTTTTTCTTACAACTGAAGAAAGAAATATCTAAACTTTACTGTAAAGGGTAAGGGGCTAGAGAAATGGGGTTGTGGTCTTTTATTGAGAGTGTTAGGAAAAGTGCTAACCAATAAAACAGCTAGTTCTTTCCCTTCCCCCATCTGTTCTCTCCTTCTTCCTTGTAGTAACAGCACTCAATTTTTACCTGGCTATTCAGCTGCTCGGGTTAAAGACTGCAATTCCCAGACTCCCATGCAGTCACTAGGATAGCTAGAGGGTAAGTTTTGGCTAACTGGATGAGGGCAGAAATGATGTGTGCAAATGCTCAAAGAGGAGTGGGGGGGGGGCATGATCTTTCCCCCACACTTTCCACTCTACTTCATCCCTCGAATGTGTTCATGTTGGCAAGCAGATGGTGGAGCAACAAAATAGAAGGACTCTGGGTTCTTGGAAGGCTTTTTGGTGCAGAGCTCCCTTACTAACTCTGTCTACCTCTGGACTGAAACAGAAATATCCATCTGTCTTGTTGAAGTCACTGTTACTTTGGGTTTGAACCCATTTTGCACCTAAATCTTTATCTTAATGCTTCCCAAACTTTTTTTGTAGCTCAGCCCTCTGGGAATATGGCAAATTTTGTACATCACAGTGGAATAAACAGATAACTGTGTTGAGGCAAAACCTATGGGATGAAGGAAGCAGTATCCCGGGAACTCCCATATAGCATCCACAGCACACTAGTTGAATACTTCTGCCCTAATTAATACAGAAGTCTTCTTTGAGGATGTGATATTTGAGCAGAGATTTAAACGAGGAAGCAAGCCATGTAAATATTAGGGGAAGACAATGAAAAACAAACAAACAAAGTGCTTCCAACAGGATACAGTTAATCTCCAAAAACATAATACCAGAACATTTTACCATTTAAAATGATTAGCCAGCAATTTCTCAACTTATAATATCCCAACCAAATACCTACAAAATAAATTTCTACTAGGGGAAAAGAAGAAATGAAAGTCAACTTACTACAGAACATGAAAAGAATCCCACTTAAGAAACAAGCAATGCATTTGTAATGAAAAGTATAATTAGTGCGCCATCATTGCTCTGCAATTCACCTTATGTTGCCAGGAAAAAAGCAGGTCTACTTGTCTGAAAACAGGTAGAAATTTCCTCTGCCAATAATAATCTAAAAAAACTGACTGAGAAAAATTATAACTTATCATTAGATTGAAATGGGAAGAGTATTTCTGGAAAATATATTACAATGGAAGGGGTATATTATTTCCAGGAAAAAAAAAATCTAAGAAATCCATGTCAAAGTTACTCTCAAATTGTTGACCTATAGAAACTGTAAGAGATAATAAAATTTATTCTGTCTCTAAGCCATTCAGTTTTGTGGTGATTTCTGAAACAGCATTAGATGATGCATACAGTCTTGAAGTAGCAATCGAGAGGCTAATTACCTCATACAAGGGAACTGAGACAGAAAAATGCACTGCTCGATGAGGATGGGAAGTATGCTTCCTCAGCAAAGAGCTAAGTTTTGATTAGACAGTAAAGGAATTTTCAGAGAATAGGCTGCAGATAAAGACACTTTTAGTAATGAATGACCAAATTCCAGAAAATTTTGGAATTGAGGAGAGGTAGAAGACTAGTCAGAACAAAGGACATATAGAGATACATTTGATGAGAATCCCAGAAATCAGGAATGAATCGTGAGGCCAGGGTTTCTGGTGAGGGCTGACATGAATGGGGATCAAAGGCACGATGGGATTTGGTCTTTACCATCCCTAGAGAGATAGTGGTGAAGCTGTGAGTGTTGTGGTAGGGGCGGAGGAAGGAATTTTTCAGGGGAATACAGAGTTCTGGCCTTGACAGTTGATAAAGGGAAGATGCAGACACGGATACACAGGACTCCTGGCATTCCTCTTGATTTCAGATGATATAGCATGGAAGCCAGCAGGGGAGCAGTCACACACTGAGCACACAGGGCTGTCACTGGAGAAATGGAGGCTGAAAGATGGCAAGCATGTTCCCTAACTTGTGTTGATGAAGGTGACGAGGTAGGGAGGAGGGTTACTGTCTTCCTTAGGGCTCATAAGACTTCTCTTTGCCACCACAGTGAAGGCCTACAGAAGGGTGCCCTTAACCTGTGTGTAAGAAAGTTCTCCCTTCAACCCTACATAACAGTGTGAAAGACAGCTGAAGGGCAGTCTTACTCCATGCACATGGTTCCCCAAATCTCTATCCAAAACACCCATGAACTTTAAGGTCCTAGGGCAGTTTACAGCAATTGCCAGCCTTGGCTCAGGGCTATGTGAAACCACATTAAAGACTCACTCCTCTGGACAACCCAATGATTGTGTAATCACCTTGAAGTTTTCTGAGTCTGCATCACAGTTTCCTCTTTGACTGAGGTCACAGTAGCCTCACAGCTGTTCAATTTGTAAGAGAACAAGTGCAAAAAACTGATACAGAGAGACACCCTCAAACAAAGCCTTTCATATACTGATTCAATATAATCTTTAGAATCTATTTCACCAGCTTCATTCTGACTGCAGTGAAGAATGAGGCTCCCTTCTACATCCTGTATCAAAGTCACTGTGTTCACCATTTCTATTGTTAAGTCTCGGTCTCCTATTTAACTGTGTTCATATACTTATATTCAAATCTAGTTAAACTGGGCATTAAACTTCCTTATCAGTGAATCAAGTTGCTTTCCTTTACGAGCACTTTCATGCTATCTTTAAATGATAATTTTGGAGTAGATGAAGCCTCTTGTTTTTTTCTTCTATTTCATTTCTTAGTCTTTTTTTTTTTTACATGAGATATTACTTGTTTTTATTGGTTATCTGTTTTGTACATATTAGTGTATATATGTCAATCCCAATCTCCCAATTCATCCCACCACCCTCCTGCCCGGCATTCCCCACTTGATGTCCATTCGTTTATTCTCTACATCTATGTCTCTATTTCTGCCTTGAAAATGGGTTCATCTGTACCATTTTTCTAGATTCCACATACATGCGTTAATATACGATATTTGTTTTTCTCTTTCTGACTTACTTCACTCTGTATGACAGTCTCTAGGTCCACTCACATCTCTACAAATGACCCAATTTCATTCCTTTTTATGGCTGAGTAATATTCCATTGCATATATGTACCACATCTTCTTTATCCATTTGTCTGTCGATGGGCATTTAAATTGCTTCCATAACCTGGCTACTGTAAATACTGCTGCAATGAACATTGGGGTGCATGTGCCTTTTTGAATTATGGTTTTCTCTGCATATATGCCCAGTTTCTTAGTCTTTGCTGGCTTTAGAAATACATTACTCTTGTAAATGTAGATGTTCTACTAGTTCTTCCTTCTTGTGTTAATAATATTATCCACTTAATTAAACAAGTTTGAATTTTAGAACAACCTTTTATTCTTCTCTCCTTTAATCTCCAAGTTCTTATATACGCATCCTCTTAATTATATCTCCTTTTCGTTTTCAATCTTCATTAGCTCTTGACTGGGTAAATGTAATACCTGCTAAAAAATTCTTTTTCCCTTTCTTTTTGCCTTCTTGTCCTTCCTCTATATTAAGAGTAACAGTATCTTTCTGAAAAGATCTACAAAGGCCACTCAAACAGCTCTTGTTTCCATCATCACCAGCATCTGAGACCAAACCCAATGGGTATTTTTCTTACTGTAGATTTTCGAGAGCTTCTGATACTCCCTCCTTAAAACATTCTCTTCATCTGGCTTCCATGGTATCATTCTCTCTTATTTGTGGCCTAATGCTCTTCATAGCCCCTTGATAGCTCATTATTTTCTGTCTATTAAATGTTCTTAAGGCTTAATCCTCTCATTCCCCAAGCCCCTTTTATACTTCTTTGAATAAAGGCTCATAAACTCACATGCCTTCATCTGGTAAACAAAAGTATGAAGCGGCTAGGTAGAATGTAATGGGTACTAAAAATTTTGTATGGTAACCAAGTATCACATTTGCCTGGTCTTACAGCTTTTTAAAGTAAAATTTGGGCATAGTTAAGTCTATCTAAATTGCCTAAAATTAGTCTGAACTCTTGCCCTATCTATACTCTTTCCCTAGACAATCTTGTCCATATCTCAATACGTACTCATGATCCCTGTAATACATTCAGAGGGCTGCCATAACAAATGGCCACACATTGGGTAGCTGAAAACAACAGAAATGTATTCTCTCACGGTTCTGGAGGCTAGAGGTCTGAAATCAAGGTATCAGTTGGATCATGCTCACTCCAAATGCTCTAGGAAAGAATCTCTGCTTGCCTCTTCTTAGCTTCTGGTGGTTGCTGGCAATCCTTGGCTTGTAGATACCTCACTCCAGTTTCTGGGCAATTACATCTACTCCTTTAAATTTAATTCCCACATTATTTCAGTCTGAACTTCTTTCTGGATTTTGATGTAAGAATTTTAAACTATTTGCTGAACATTTCTAAAATGAAAAATATGCAAAAATAAACTCATTTCCTAAGCCCACAAATCTGATCTTCACCCATAATGATATATCATTATATAGTCAACCAACCTAAAACCCTGCCATCATCTTTAGCCTTCACCGCCACCCTTACCCTGACCCTACCACATTTCCCTACCATTGGTTACCATGTTAGTTGGTTTTATCTCTGAAAAGGCCTGGTAAATTGTTGTCTCCTCCTACTGTTCTTATCTAAAGTATCCTTGCTTTGGACTCTTATAACTACTCCCTAACCAGTCTCCCTGTCCTGATCTAGCTCCATGCCAGTCTATCTTCTATTATGCGAAAAATTACTACTTTTCAGAAATGTAAATGAATGTATGCAACTCTTTTGCATTAAACACTCAAAAATATTTTTATGGAACAAAGTATATTTTGCTTTCCACTGAATAATATTCTGAGACCTCAGTATAGCATTCATGACTCTCATAATCTGGCCCTAATTTCTTTGTTCATCTTTCTAAATGAAGACCAAATGTCACCTTTTTTAGAAAGCTTTCCTTTATCCCTTAGTTATGAAAAATTACTCTCTCTTCTAGTCTTAATAGCATTTGGTTTATACATCCATCACTCATTACTTCTTTCATTCATCTTTTCAATAATTCATATCTGTAGTTGATTAAAATCTATAGGTCACGAATATATCACTCTCAGACAAGCAAGAAAGTTCTACGTAATTGCTTGTGAATTCCTCACTACATCATGAGCTCCCTAAGGGGAAAGAGAGTATCTCACTTATCATACATCCTCTGCTGCCTACTACAGAACTTTGTTGAACTGAATCAACAGAATTACACAGATGAAACAAGATTATCTACATGTCCTCACTCTACTTTGAAAATACACACTTTTAAATTTTCTTTAGACCTAAATGAAATCTGACATATAATTTTATCTAGGAAAAATAAACAGGTATTATGCTGTTAGAGACAAATTTTTGTCACCTAAATTAATAATCTCAACTTACATTATACCTTTGTATATAGAGGGTTTTAGACTATCTTATTTAAAACCACAATGACTATTATTGAAAGATAGGAAAAAAAGATAGGGAAAAAATATATAAAGTGATTTTTTTTTTTTTTTTTTTGCGGTACGCGGGCCTCTCACTGCTGTGGCCTCTCCCGTTGTGGAGCACAGGCTCCGGACGCGCAGGCTCAGTGGCCATGGCTCACGGGCCCAGCTGCTCCACGGCATGTGGTATCTTCCCAGACCGGGGCACGAACCCATGTCCCCTGCATCGGCAGGCGGACTCTCAACCACTGCGCCACCAGGGAAGCCCTATAAAGTGATTTTTGAGAGATTTTGCTTTACTCTTCACATATCTGACCCTCCTCTCCCTGTTTAGTTTTTCTCCTGTTTATAACCTGACATTATGTATCTATTTATTTGTTTTTCTATTCCCTGATGCCTTCTATCAGAGTATAAACTTAATGAGGGCAGGGACTTGGTTTTGATCAATCTTGTACCCCTGGTCCCTAGAATAGTGACTAGCATGTGTCAGGCACCCAATAAATATTTCTTATATGAAGAAAAAAACCCCAACAAAATCCTTAGGAATAAACCAAACTAAAACTGGGCAAGATTAACACAAATATCTGAAACAACAACCAAATAAATGAAAAGATAATTTATGTTACAAAGAGAAAAAAATATCAAAGACATAATTTATTCCCATAATGATCTTTAAGTTCAATGCATGTCAATAAAAATCCCAACAGGCTTTTTTTCTTTTTTAATGGACTTTAACAATCTGACTCATTTGACACACAAATTATCAAAATCAGCTTTTAGGGCTTCCCTGGTGGCGCAGTGGTTGAGAGTCCGCCTGCCGATGCAGGGGACACGGGTTCGTGCCCCGGTCCGGGAAGATCCCACATGCCGCGGAGTGGCTGGGCCCGTGAACCATGTCCGCTGGGCCTGCACGTCCGGAGCCTGTGCTCCGCAACCAGAGAGGCCACGGCAGTGGGAGGCCCGCGTACCGCAAAAAAAAAAAAAAAAAAAAATCAGCTTTTACTTTAAATCTGGTCAGCAATGTTTATTTTGATCTATACATTATAAAGAAAATGAGATAATTTAAAAATCACTCTTTTTAAGCATAAAACATTTTGCAACTTTTCTATGAATTTGCACTGTAAACCACATATACTTTAATCCCAAATGAAGACTCAAGTAAACTTTTCTACCTAAGCCTTATTAAATTGTTGATGTGATCAACATTTCAATTTTCCTCTTGCCAAGATCTCTGGATAAATAAAATATTTCATCATCAAATTTTAAAATGCTTCCTAATTGTTAATATTAAATAAGATTTTTAAATATTAACTATCTCCTTCTCTAAAAGATGGTCTACCCTTTTCACATCTACACTGGAAATATTAGAAAGAACTCTAGCAAAATACGAAACAAAAGCCTTATTGTTCGACTTTCCTATCTGGCATTGTTCACCATACGTGCACTGAATATCCTGGCTTCCATTGCTGAGCCCAGACAATAAATGAGCTGCAGTTAGCGAGCCCTTTGTGACTGAAATGTCTTCTTTGGGGAAACTCACTCAGTAACCCTATATCTGGTCTCTAAAAAATATAAAATTTCATCTGTATGTCTTACACAGACCAATGAAGTAAAATGGTCACTCTTTTTAAAGTAAATAAATAAGTAAAACTCATATAAAAGAAAAATGAATGAGGTTAGCTAAGAAAATTCTGAAAAATAAGAACTTTGGGGAACTTGCTCTACTGGATTTCAAAGGTTCAAATAAACTACAGTAATTTTAACAGTATAGTATTATCACAGGAACCAACAGATTAAGGGAAAAGAAGAGAACCTAAAAATGCACTATTTGAGAAAGGTGTTATTTCCTATCAATGTGTGAAAGCATGGATTATTCAATAAATAGCATTCAGAAAAATATAAAAATAAAACCATTTTGCAAATAAACAAAAATAATCCAGATAGACTATGGAACTAGATAAAAATTATAGTTAGAGGAGAAAATTAGAAAAAAAATACCATCAATATAGCAGAAGCAAAATAGAATATGGTACATCCATTCCAAGGAATACTTTGTCCTGTATTAAACAAATTTAGTAAATCTATATATGTTAACAATGGAGAGAGCTCCAAGATACATTGCTAAGTAAGAGAGCAACACTGTACTGTTCTTCCTTATTAGGTCACCTTGCTGGTCCTCCTTATCTTCCCAAACCCCTTTGGAATATTCCTAGGTTCAGTCTCTGTACTTCTTTTCAACATTTCTGCTCCCTAAGTGATCTCACTCAGACTTAGTATCTATATGTTAATAACTCAGGGATTTATCTTTAACCCAGATTTGTCCTCAGAAACCCAGAATTATCTATCCACTGATAATATAGCCTCCACACTTGAATTTTTAAAAGGAAGGTCAAACTCAACCTGTCCAAAACTAAACAATTTCTACCTCAATTCTATTCTTTCAGCAGTCGTATTCAGTTCACTAAATGACAACTCCATTTTCCCATTGTTTCAGGCCAAAAATCTTTGAATTACACTTGGCTTTCTTCTTTCCTTCACACCCCCATTGAATCTGTCAATAAGTTCTGCTAGCAATACTTTAAAAATAATATTGAGAGTTTAACCATTTCTTCTACTGCTCCTCTCTGATCTAAACCACCATCATCTCTCATCTAGATCAGCTTCCTAACTGATCTCCCAGCTTCTGATCTTGACACTTTGTTTCATCCATACTGGTGTCTGCAGTGTTCCTTGAAAAAGGCAGGCAAGCTCCTCCCTTTGGGCTTTTTACTTGCTATTCCCTCTGCCTGGAACACTATTTCTCCAGAATAACTGCATTGGTCCCTCTCTCATCCTTCAAATGTCTGCTCAAATGTTATGTTAACAACAAGGTCTTCCCTGACTGCTTCATATAAAACAGTGTCCCTTCACAAAAAAAGCCTCAACAAATTTAAGAGGACAGAAATTAGTTCAAGCATCTTTTCTGACCACAACAACAGGAAACTAGAGATCAACCACACAAAGAGAAATGAGAAGAAAATGATTACATGGAGACTAAGCAACATGCTACTAAAAAAACAATGGGTCAACAATGAAATCAAAGAGGAAATTTAAAAATACCTTGAGACAAATGACAATGAAAACACAAACATACGAAACACATGGGATGCAGCAAAAGCAGTCCTAAGAGGGAAGTTCATAGCAACATAGGCCTTCCTCATAAAGCAAGAAAAATCTCAAATAAACAACCTAACCTACCACCTAAAAGAATTAGAAAAAGAAAAACAAATGAAACCTAAAGTCAGCATAAAGAAGGAAATAATAAAGATCAGAGAGGAAACAAATAAAATAGAGATTCAAAAAAGTTAGAAAAAAATCAATAAAACCAAGAGCTGGGATTTTGAAAGGATAAACAAAATCGACAAACCTCTGGCCATTCACCAAGAAGAAAAGAGAGAGGACCAAATAAACAAAAAAAGAAATGAAAGAGGAGAAATAAAAACCAATACCACAGAATACAAAAAAGAAACCATAAGAGAATACTATGAACAATTATATGCCAATAAATTGGACAACCTAGAAGTAGTGGACAAGTTTCTAGAAATATAAGGCCCATGAAAACTGAATCAAGAAGAAACAGATAATTTGAACAATTATCACTAGACTTGAAATAGAATCTGTAATAAAGAAAAAACTTTACAAACAAAAGTCCAGGACCAGATAGGTTTCATTGAGGAATTCTACCAAACGTACAAAGAAGAACTTATACCAATTCTTTTCAAACTCTTCCAAAAGACTGCAGAGGAGGGAACACTCTCAAAATCATTCTATGAAGACACCATTATTCTAATACCAAAACCAGACAAAGATACTACCAAAAAAGAAAATTACAGGCCAGTATCTTTGATGAACACAGATGCGAAAATCCTCAACAAAATATTAGCAAACTGAATGCAACAACACATAAAAAGGATTATATACCATGATCAAGTTGGATTCATCCTAGGGTCACAAGGATGGTTCAACATACACAAATCAATCAATGTGATACACCACAGCAACAAAAGAAAAGACAAAAACCACATGATCATCTTAATAGATGCAGAAAAAGCATTTGATAAAATTCAGCATCCATTCACAATAAAAACTCTCACCAAAGTGGGTATAGAGAAAACGTATCTCAATATAATAAAAGCTATTTATGACAAATGCACACCAACATAATACTCAACAGGGAAAAGCTGAAAGTCTTCCTGCTAAAATCTGGAACAAGACAAGGATGCCCACTCTTACCACTTCTATTCAACATAGTATTAGAAGTCCTAGCCACAGAAATCAGACAAGAAAATAAATAAAAGGTATCCAAACTGGCAGGGAAGAGGTAAAATTGTCATTATATGCAGATGATATAATAGTCTATATAGAAAACCCTAAAGACTATTAGAACAGATAAACTAATTCAGCAAGGTAGCAGGTTACAAGATTAACGTACAGAAATCTGTTGAATTTCCTTATTCTAACAATGAAATATCAGAAAGGAAAGTAAAAAAAAAAAAAAAAATCCCTTTTAAAATTGTGTCAAAAAAAAAAAAAAAGTAGGAATAAACCTGACCAAGGAGGTGAAAGACTTACATGCTGAGAACTATAAAACATTGATAAAGGTAACTGAAAATGATTCAAAGAAATAAGAAGATATCCCATGTTCTTGAACTAGAAGAATTAATATTGTTAAAATGGCCACACTACCCAAAGTAATCTACAGATTTAATGTGATCCCTATCAAATTATCCATGACATTTTTCACAGAACTAGAACAAATAATCCTAAAATTCATATGGAACCACAAAAGACTCAGAATTGCCAAAGCAATCCTGAGGAAAAAGGACAAAGCTGAAGGCATAAACCTCCCAGACTTCAGACAATACCACAAAGCTACAATAATCAAAACAGTGCGGTATTGGCACAAAAACAGACATAGGATCAATGGAACAGAATAGAGAGCCCAGAAATAAACCCACACAGCTACAGTCAATTAATCTTCAACAAAGGAGGCAAGAATATACATGGACAAAAGACAGTCTATTCATTAAGTGGTGTTGGGAAAGCTGGACAGCCACATGTAAATCAATGAAGTTAGAACACTCCCTCACACCATACACAAAAATAAACTCAAAATGGCTTAAAGACTTAAATATAAGACATGACATCATAAAACTCCAAGAAGAGAACATAGGCAAAACATTCTCTGACATAAATTGTACCAAAGTTTTCTCAGGTCAGTCTCCCAAGGCAAAAGAAATAAAAGCAAGAATAAACAAATGGGACCTAATCAAACTTATAAGCTTTTGCACAGCAAAGGAAACCATAAACAAAATGAAAAGACAACCTACGGAATGGGAGAAAATATTTTCAAACAATGCAACCGACAACAGATTAACTTCCAAAATATATAAACAGCTCAAACAGCTCAATATCAAAAAAACAAACAACCCAATCAAGAAATGGGCAGAAGACCTAAATAAACATTTCTTCAAAGAAGACATACAGATGGCAAATAGGCACATGAAAAAATGCCCAACATCTCATTATTAGAGAAATGTAAATCAAAATTACAATGAGGTATCACCTCACACCAGTCAGAATGGCCATTATCAAAAATTCTACAAATAATAAATGCTGGAGAGGGTGTGGAGAAAGGGAACCCTCCTGTACTGCTGGTGACAATGTAAATTGGTGCAGCCACTATGAAAAACAGTATGGAGGTTCCTTAAAAAACTAAAAAGAGAGTTGCCATATGATCCAGCAATCCCACCCTTGGGCATATATTTGGAGAAAACTCTAATTCAAAAAGACACATGCACCCCAATGTTCATAGCAGCACCATTTACAATAGCCAAGACATAAAAGCAACCTAAGTATCCACTGACAGATGAATGGATAAAGAGGATGAGGTACATATATACAATGGAATATTACTCAGTCATAAAAAAGAATGAAAAAATGCCACTTGCAGCAAAATGGATGGACCTAGAGATTATCATACTAAGTGAAGTAAGTCAGAGAAAGACAAGTATAATATGATATCACTTATATGTGGAATCTAAAAAAAAATGATACAAATGAACTTATTTACAAAACAGAAACTGATTCACAGCATAGAAAACAAATGTATGGTTACCACAGGGGAAAGGCAGGGCAGGGGGTACATTAGGATATATTAGGATATAGATAGACAGATAGATAGATATAAATCTATCTATCTATCTATTTGCTTATTACTCTGCTGTCTCTACCCACTAGGATCGAATGACAGGACATGACAGCAGGAACATTTTTCCTTCCATTTCTTTAGCTCCTAAAAAAGTACCTGGCACATTGTAGACATGCAATAAATATTTGTTAGAAGAATAGGCAAATGAATTAGTGAATCATTACATTTATCTTAAATCCTAAATATTTGTACATATATGTATTTGTATATGTACATGCATAGAAAGAAGTATGAGAAGGCAGTGTCACTGTGGGTAGTGATGCCAAAAAAGGGCTTTAACTTTTTATTGTACATGTTTGTATACTGTCAGAATTTTTTTATTAATGATAACATATCTATGTATTACTTATGTTAAAAGGTAAATAAATAAATGCTTAATATTTTTAGTTTATTCACAGTACAAAGTACTTTATTAAAATTTAATTTTGTGTGTGTGACACGCATCTGTGTCATTTTTATAATGCTTTATAAAAATAAAAATAAAATTTACGTTGATAGGCAGCTTATAGTTTCTCACACAAAAAAATTGTTTTTTAAGTCAAATATATATCATTTACCAACCCTTTTGTTTTGAAGTTCAGTCTCTGTTCCTTGTTATCCTTTTCAAGGATTGACTAAGACTCCCTAGGCTTCCTTACAAAGACTCTTCAAGGGTATCTGAAGACTTGCCAGGTAGAGACTGACACACTCTCAAGTAAAGATAACATTTGAATTTTAGTTGTAAAAGTTTGGAAACTTATTTCTCACCTTAGAATGTTATAGCTTAAAATAAGCATCAAAGGCTATAGCACAATTCTATGAAAATTTCTTGATATTCATTTTAGCCTTTAAATAAGGTTAACTGTATATGGTATTCAAAATATTATCTAAGGATAACAGGCATATTGAACTTATACTGAACTGCCCAGATTTCTGAAGCATTCATATCTTACCAGTTTCTTGAATATATTAAAACTAAAAGGATAAATATAATTCAACTATGTAAATCAGACCTATACTCTTGTGAAATAAAATTTGTATTTTATGGCAAGACAAGAAAAAGTTAAACATAAAAAAGTCTTCTCTGTCCTTTGGCCTCCTCTCTCCCTTCACTGTGCATTGTGTATCTGCATCATGCATCGACCAAACCTCCCACCATTGGCAGGAATACCTGCTCAACCATAAAGAGCAACATTCTCCTAGCATCAACAAGACAACTAATTCACTTACATATAACAAACATAAATTTATGTTTACTTCAAACTGTGTGTTAAAGCCAGTGGTGCAGTGAAGTTGGCTCCAGAGAGAGAGAGATTGTGTCATCTCTTCCCAGTTCAGCATTCAGTGACAACAGGTTGATAGCTTGAAACTGGCCAAACTGGGTGTATTTATATCATGGAAATCAGGAAACCCTACATATTAGGGCTTTTATTCAGGGATGGAGCAAACCATTAAAACATTTAGCGTCACACCACTGGCTACGACCCACTACTGGATCATGAAATTAATTTAGTGGATTGTGATCAATATTTTACACAATAGGAAGAAATAGAATAAAGAATACCAGCACACACACCTTTCAAAGAACAAATATTAACTAAAAAGAATAAAAAGTACTTTTTAATAAAAGTTCAGTACCAGTATTATTTATCTATTTATCTATCTATATACATACTAGGTAGTGATATAAAATATATTTAATGTGGGTCTGAGTAAAACAAATGCAGAATCACTACTATAATCAAGAGAACAAATACAATTTTCTTCCAAGAACACGGTTTACAACTTTGTGGTCATCATATGCTTTGTGGTGAAAGATAACATGCTTGGGAGAAAAAAATATTGTAGTTAATAGGTGAATATCTGTAATCTTTTTGTTTCTTCTCAAGGAATAATAAAGAGAGGAGTTATAATTTATAATCTGAGGTTATAGAGGTTTAAAGTTCAATAAGACCTCTATCTCACCAGGGTAGTGTGTTTTCATCATTTTGCTCTAGTGATCTCTGGAATGTAAAACTTCCCTAACCTGTTTCTTAACTTTGCTATGAAGGGCAAAGCCAGCCTAATACCTTTAATTCTCAAACTACTTATTTCAACATAATTATTTTTTCTCAAGATGTCTTATCAAATACTTTTGTTCCTTCTTTAGTTTTAAACAGTGTTGAATCAGTTTTTCCTTAATTTATAATTTCATTTCATGCCATTTCTTTAATTGAGCATTTACTATAATACCACATATTATGGTGAGTGTTACGCATTAAAAGAAAAATTTTAAAGATAAGCTTTTTCTCTTAGAGGAGCTCAGAGTCCATCATGAGAGAGAAAAACTAAACAACCTATGGTTGAATAATGTGGTGGTACCAAAGCAAAAGAATATATGGAGAAATCACTGCACCTCTCCTTTAGAGAGTTATTCCTCTCAACCCCCAAAATCAGGACACAGAGAGAGGAGACAGGGAAGAAGGAAGGAAGGAGCTGCTGGTAGGGTGGGCCGGGGTGGGGGGAGAAGAAAAAGGATGTTTCTGCAGATCCTTTTAGAAGCTATTCAACAGTCATTTTTAACGCCTGTCTACTCTGCTTGCCCCAAAACAGAAACTGAAAAAGTCAAATATTCACTTTGTCAGACTCCTTTGCAGCCAGAAGGTACCCTGTGAATTATGTCTAGACAATGAGACATGAGGCAATTCTGCTAAGAAATTTCTGGACGGATTTTTTTCCTCCTTGACAAAAGGAGAGAGATGCTTGAGAAGAAAGGCTCTAATTCATACCTACTTCTCATGAAGACATGATGCTTACAACTGCAGCCGTCACCTTGTAGCCCGGAGAGGGAAGTCTAGATGTGAGCCCAGTGCCCTGATGTCAGGAAGCCAGTGAACCAACCCTAGAACTGCTACCTCCTGACTGCTGATTATGTGAGATAATGACTTTATTGCTTATGCCACTGATAAGTAAACTTGCTATTATTTGTAGGGGAAAGTATTTAAATTGATACAGGTATGGTTAACCACTCGCTTGCCTTCCAAGATGTGGCTCTTCAGAAGTCACATACCTCTACATTACAGGCAGAATTCATCCTGAAGCTTTCTCAACCTCCTTTCTCTCAGTGCCCATGTAGCCCACACAGAAAATGATTAGAAATAAAATAAGAAGCTAATTATGGGAGAGGGGGAAGATGGTGGAAGAGTAAGACGTGGAGATCACCTTCCTCCCCACAGATACATCAGAAATACATCTACACGTGGGACAACTCCTACAGAACACCTACTGAACGCTGGCAGAAGACCTCAAACCTCCCAAAAGGCAAGAAACTCGCCACGTACCTGGTTAGGGCAAAAGAAAAAAGAATAAACAGAGACAAAAGAATAGGGACGGGACCTGCACCAGTGGGAGGGAGCTGTGAAGGAGGAAAGGTTTGCACACACTAGAAGCCCCTTTGTGGGCGGAGACTGCGGGTGGTAGAGGCGGGGAGCTTCGGAGCCACGGAGGAGAGCACAGCAACAGGGGTGCGGAGGGCAAAGCAGAGAGATTACCGCACAGAGGATCGGTGCCGACTAACACTCACCAGCCCGAGAGGCTTGTCTGCTCACCCGCCAGGGAGAGCAGGGGCTGGGAGCTGAGGCTCGGGCTTCGGTCGGAGCGCCGGGAGAGGACTGGGGTTGGCGGCGTGAACACAGCCTGCAGGGGGTTAGTGCGCCACGGCTAGCCTGGAGGGAGTCCGGGAAAAAGTCTGGAGCTGCCTAAGAGGCAAGAGACTTTTTCTTCCTTCTTTGTTTCCTGGTGCACAAGGAGAGGGGATTAAGAGCGCTGCTTAAAGGAGCTCCAGAGACGGGCGCGGCTAACAGCGCGGACCCCAGACGGGCATGAGACTCTAAGGCTGCTGCTGCCGCCACCAAGAAGCCTGTGTGCGAGCACAGGTCACTATCCACACCTCCTCTCCTGGGTGCCTGTGCAGCCCGCCACTGCCAGGGTCCCAGGATCCGGGGACAACTTTCCCAGGAGAACGCACGGCGCGCCTCAGGCTGGTGCAACGTCACGCTGGCCTCTGCCGCCGCAGGCTCGCCCGCACTCCGTACCCCTCCCTCCCCCCAGCCTGAGTGAGCCAGAGCCCCCGAAGCAGCTGCTCCTTTAACCCCGTCCTGTCTGAGCGAAGAACAGATGCCCTCCGGCGACCTACACACAGAGGTGGGGCCAAATCCAAAGCTGAGGCCCGGGAGCTGTGCGACCAAAGACGAGAAAGGGAAATTTCTCCCAGCAGCCTCAGGAGCAGTGGATTAAATCTCCACAATCAACCTGATGTACCCTGCATCTGTGGAATACCTGAATAGACAACGAAGCATCCCAAATTGAAGAGGTGGACTTTGAGAGCAAGATTGATTATTTCTTCCACTTTTCCTCTTTTTGTGAGTGTGTATGTGTATGCTTCTGTGTGAGATTTTGTCTGTATAGTTTTGCTTTCACCATTTGTCCTAGGATTCTCTCTGTCCGTTTTTTGTTTTGTTTTTTACTTAAAAAAATTTTATTTCTTAATAATTACTTTTTATTTTAATAACTTTATTTTATTTTATCTTACTTTATTTTATCCTCTTTCTTTCTTTCTTTCTACTTTTTCTCCCTTTTATTCTGAGCCGTGTGGATGAAAGGCTCTTGGTTCTGCAGCCAGGAGTCAGTGCTGTGCCTCTGAGGTGGGAGGGCCAACTTCACGACACTGGTCCACAAGAGACCTCCCAGCTCCACATAATATCAAATGGTGAAAATCTCCCAGAGTTCTCCATCTCAACACAAACACCCAGCTTCACTCAACGACCAGCAAGCTACAGTGCTGGATACCCTATGCCAAACAACTAGCAAGACAGGAACGCAACCCTACCCATTAGCAGAGAGGCTAGCTAAAATCATAATAAGGCCACAGACACCCCAAAACACACCACCAGACGTGGATCTGCCCACCAGAAAGAAAAGATCCAGCCTCATCCACCAGAACACAGGCACTAGTCCCCTCCACCAGGAAGCCTACACAACCCACTGAACCAACTTTAGCCACTAGGGACAGAAAACAAAAACAATGGGAACTACGAACCTGCAGCCTGCAAAAAGGAGACCCCAAACACAGTAAGATAGGCAAAATGAGAAGACAGAAAAACACACGGCAGATGAAGGAGCAAGATAAAAACCCACCAGACCTAACAAATGAAGAGGAAATAGGCAGTCTCCCTGAAAAAGAATTCAGAATAATGATAGTAAAGATGATCCAAAATCTTGGAAATAGAATAGAGAAAATGCAAGAAACATTAAACAAGGACCTAGAAGAACTAAAGAGGAAACAAGCAATGATGAACCACACAATAAATGAAATTAAAAAAACTCTAGAAGGAATCAATAGCAGAATAACTGAGGCAGAAGAACGGATAAGTGACCTGGAAGATAAAAGAGTGGAAATAACTACTGCAGAGCAGAATAAGGAAAAAAGAATGAAAAGAACTAAGGACAGTCTCAGAGACCTCTGGGATAACATTAAATGCACCAACATTCAAATTATAGGGGTCTCAGAAGAAGAAGAGAAAAAGAAAGGGACTGAGAAAATATTTGAAGAGGTTATAGTTGAAAACTTCCCTAATATGGGAAAGGAAATAGTTAATCAAGTCCAGGAAGCCCAGAGAGTCCCATACAGGATAAATCCAAGAAGAAACACGCCAACACACATATTAATCAATATGTCAAAAATTAAATACAAAGAAAACATATTAAAAGCAGCAAGGGAAAACCAACAAATAACGCACAAGGGAATCCCCATGAGGTTAACAGCTGATCTTTCAGCAGAAACTCTGCAAGCCAGAAGGGACTGGCAGGACATATTTAAAGTGATGAAGGAGAAAAACCTGCAACCAAGATTACTGTACCCAGCAAGGATCTCATTCAGATTTGATGGAGAAATTAAAACCTTTACACACAAGCAAAAGCTGAGAGAGTTCAGCACCACCAAACCACCTTTACAACAAATGCTAAAGGACCTTCTCTAGGCAAGAAACACAAGAGAAGGAAAAGCCGGACAATAACAAACCCAAAACAACTAAGAAAATGGGAATAGGTACATACATATCGATAATTACCTTAAATGTAAATGGACTAAATGCTCCCATCAAAAGACACAGACTGGCTGAATGGATACAAAAACAAGACCCATATATATATGCTGTCTACAAGAGACCCACTTCAGACCTAGGGACACATACAGACTGAAAGTGAGGGGATGGAAAAAGATATTCCATGCAAATGGAAACCAAAAGAAAGCTGGAGTAGCAATTCTCATATCAGACAAAATAGACTGTAAAATAAAGACTATTAGAAGAGACAAAGAAGGACACTACATAATGATCAAGGGATCGATCCAAGAAGAAAATATAACAACTGTAAATATTTATGCACCCAACATAGGAGCACCTCAATACATAAGGCAAATACTAACAGCCATAAAAGGGGAAATCGACAGTAACACATTCATAGTAGGGGACTTTAACACCCCACTTTCACCAATGGACAGATCATCCAAAATGAAAATAAATAAGGAAACACAAGCTTTAAATGATACATTAAACAAGATGGACTTAATTGATATTTATAGGACATTCCATCCAAAAACAACAGAATACACATTTTTCTCAAGTGCTCATGGAACATTCTCCAGGATAGATCATATCTTGGGTCACAAATCAAGCCTTGGTAAATTTAAGAAAATTGAAATTGTATCAAGTATCTTTTCCAACCACAACGCTATAAGGCTAGATATCAATTACAGGAAAAGATCTGTAAAAAATACAAACACATGGAGGCTAAACAATACACTACTTAATAACGAAGTGATCACTGAAGAAATCAAAGAGGAAATCAAAAAATTCCTAGAAATAAAAGACAATGAAAACACGATGACCCAAAACCTATGGGATGCAGTAAAAGGAGTTCTAAGAGGGAAGTTTATAGCAATACAATCCTACCTTAAGAAACAGGAAACATCTCAAATAAACCACCTAACCTTGCACCTAAAGCAATTAGAGAAAGAAGAACAAAAAAACCCCAAAGTTAGCAGAAGGAAAGAAATCATCAAGATCAAATCAGAAAGAAATGAAAAAGAAATGAAGGAAATGATAGCAAAGATCAATAAAACTAAAAGCTGGTTCTTTAAGAAGGCAAACAAAATTGATAAACCATTAGCCAGACTCATCAAGAAAAAAAGGGAGAAGACTCAAATGAATAGAATTAGAAATGAAAAAGGAGAAGTAACACCTGACACTGCAGAAACATAAAGGATCATGAGAGACTACTACAAGCAACTATATGCCAATAAAGTGGACAACCTGGAAGAAATGGACAAATTCTTAGAAATGCACAACCTGCCAAGACTGAATCAGGAAGGAATAGAAAATATGAACAGACCAATCACAAGCACTGAAATTGAAACTGTGATTAAAAATCTTCCAACAAACAAAAGCCCAGTACCAGATGGCTTCACAGGTGAATTCTATCAAACATTTAGAGAAGAGCTAACCCCTATCCTTCTCAAACTCTTCCGAAATATAGCAGAGGGAGGAACACTCCCAAACTCATTCTACGAGGCCACCATCACCCTGATACCAAAACCAGACAAGGATGTTACAAAGAAAGAAAACTACAGGCCAATATCACTGATGAACAAAGATGCAAAAATCCTCAACAAAATACTAGCAAACAGAATCCATCAGCACATTAAAAGGATCATACACCATGATCAAGTGGGGTTTATCCCAGGAATGCAAGGATTCTTCAATATATGCAAATCAATCAATATGATACACCATATTAACAAATTGAAGGAGAAAAACCATATGATCATCTCAACAGATGCAGAGAAAGCTTCTGACAAAATTCAACACCCATTTATGATAAAAACCCTGCAGAAAGTAAGCATAGAGGGAACTTTCCTCAACATAATAAAGGCCATATATGACAAACCCACAGCCAACATCGTCCTTAATGGTGAAAAACTGAAAGCTTTTCCACTAAGATCAGGAACAAGACAAGGTTGCCCACTCTCACCACTCTTATTCAACATAGTTTTGGAAGTTTTAGCCACAGCAATCAGAGAAGAAAAGGAAATAAAAGGAATCCAAATCGGAAAAGAAGAAGTAAAGCTGTCACTCTTTGCAGATGACATGATACAATACATGGCGAATCCTAAAGATGCTACCAGAAAACTACTAGAGCTAATCAATGAATTTGGTAAAGTAGCAGGATACAAAATTAATGCACAGAAATCTATGGCATTCTTATACACTAATGATGAAAAATCTGAAAGTGAAATCAAGAAAACACTCCCATTTACCATTGCAACAAAAAGAATAAAATATCTAGGAATAAACCTACCTAAGGAGACAAAAGACCTGTATGCAGAAAATTATAAGACACTGATGAAGGAAATTAAAGATGATACAAATAGATGGAGAGATATACCATGTTCTTGGATTGGAAGAATCAACATTGTGAAAATGACTCTTCTACCGAAAGCAATGTACAGATTCAATGCAATCCCTATCAAATTACCACTGGCAGTTTTCACAGAACTAGAACAAAAAATTTCACAATTTGTATGGAAACACAAAAGACCCTGACTAGCCAAAGCTATCTTGAGAACGAAAAATGGAGCTGGAGGAATCAGGCTCCCTGACTTCAGACTATACTACAAAGCTACAGTAATCAAGACAGTATGGTACTGGCACAAAAACAGAAAGATAGATCAATGGAACAGGATAGAAAGCCCAGAGATAAACCCATGCACATATGGTCACTTTATTTTTGATAAAGGAGGCAGAAATGTACAGGGAAAAATGACAGCCTCTTCATTAAGTGGTGCTGGGAAAACTGGACAGGTACATGTAAATGTATGAGATTAGAACACTTGGTAACACCATATACAAAAATAAGCTCAAAATGGATTAAAGACCTAAATGTAAGGCCAGAAACTATCAAACTCTTAAGAGGAAAACATAGGCAGAACACTCTATGACATAAATCACAGGAAGATCCTTTTTGACCCACCTCCTAGAGAAATGGAAATAAAAACAAAAATAAACAAATGGGACCTAATGAAACTTCAAAGCTTTTGCACAGCAAAGGAAACCATAAACAAGACCAAAAGACAACCCTCAGAATGGGAGAAAATATTTGCAAATGAAGCAACTGACAAAGGATTAATCTCCAAAATTTACAAGCAGCTCATGCAGCTCAGTAACAGAAAAACAAACAACCCAATCCAAAAATGGGCAGAAGACCTAAACAGACATTTCTACAAAGAAGATATACAGATTGCCAACAAACACATGAAAGAACGCTCAACATCATTAACCATTAGAGAAATGCAAATCAAAGCTACAATGAGATATCATCTCACACCGGTCAGAATGGCCATCATCAAAAAATCTATAAACAATAAATGTTGGAGAAGGTGTGGAGAAAAGGGAGCCCTTTTGCACTGCTGGTGGGAATGTAGATTGATACAGCCACTATGGAGAATAGTATGGAGGTTCCTTAAAAAACTACAAATAGAACTACCATATGACCCAGCAATCCCACTACTGGGCATATACCCTGAGAAAACCATAATTCAAAAAGAGTCATGTACCAAAATGTTCATTGCAGCTCTATTTACAATAGCCAGGAGATGGAAGCAACCTAAGTGTCCATCAGCAGATGAGTGGATAAAGAAGATGTAGCACATATATACAATGGAATATTACTCACCCATAAAAAGAAAGGAAATTGAGTTATTTGTAGTGAGGTGGGTGGACCTAGAGTCTGTTATACAGAGTGAAGTAAGTCAGAAACAGAAAAACAAATACCGTATGCTAACACATATATATGGTATCTAAGAAAAAAAAATGTCATGAAGAACCTAGGGGTAAGACGGGAATAAAGACACAGACCTACTAGAGAACAGACTTGAGGATATGGGGAGGGGGAAGGGTAAGGTGTGACAAAGTGAAAGAGTGGCACGGACATATATACACTACCAAACGTAAAAATAGATAGCTAGTGGGAAGCAGCCGCATAGCACAGGGAGATCAGCTCGGTGCTTTGTGACCATCTAGAGGGGTGGGATAGGGAGGGTGGGAGGGAGGGAGACGCAAGAGGGAAGAGATATGGGGACATATGTATATGTATAACTGATTCACTTTGTTATAAAGCAGAAACTAACCACTGTAAAACAATTATACTCCAATAAAGATGTAAAAAAACAAAAGCTAATTATGTAGTACAGGGAATAAAGCAAAACAGAAAGGAGAAATTAAAATAGGATAGAATTATTAAAGTCACATCAATTTAATAAAATCTTAATAAACAAAATAGCTGATATCTGCATAAAAAGACAGCTTATAGAAAAAGTGGGAGATGCCACATTTATCTTACGAGTACCTATATTTACTGAACCTTAACACTAAATAAAGGACTTTAAGGATAATGCTGCTCCTTCAGACGAAAGGTTAGCACTTTACAAGAGCTGGGACACTCAAAGACAACTCAGCCTAACCATATCCCAGAGAAGGAAAACAGCATCAGGTCACTTTATTCAACTGTGAACAAGTTATAGAGCACAAAACTGAAGACAGGGAGGCAGGGATTCGGGAACTGTCTGAACCCACAGTACACATTTACCGATCCCCAAACTGTCTCAGTCTCTGCCAAATCAATGTCCCGACCCAGCTGCTAAACTCAAACTAACCAAGCTTTTCCATATTTAAGGAGCACTGTTCTTAAAGCCAGGTGAGGGCTAGAACTAGTGCTTGGCCTCTATTCTGTACCCTGGAAGAACTAGCATTTGTGTACTCCCTGAAGAGCATCTTCCCCTACTCACCCCTATTTATGCCCACACAGTCTGCCTATAATTTTGTCTCAGGTTCTCATTTAGATTCTATTCCTCTGATAAAACTGGTACCATTCAGAATGCTAACACACTGGGTTATAGCCCTGATGGTTTAAAATTTAACAGAATCTCCCCAGAGGCCAAATCCTATCCGTCTACCCCAGCTCTGAGTTTTAAGAGTGTGAATCTAAGCCAGAATGACTGGGCTAAAATTCTAACTCCTTCACTTATTAACTGTGTGATCTTAGACAGGTTACTTAACCTCTCTGTGTTTTAGTTTTCTCATCTGAGAATGAACATGATGATAACAGTACAGTCAGCTTTCCATATCCATGGGTTCCGCATCTACAGAATTCAACCAGCTATGGATTGAAACTATTTGGAAAATAAATTCCAGAAAGTTCTAAAAGGCAAAACTTGAATTTGCTGTGCACCAGGCAACTATATACATAGCATATGCATTGTGTTAGGTATAAGTAATCTAGAGGTGATTTAAAGTACACAGGAGGATATGAGTAGGTTATATACAAATACTATGCCACTTTATGTAAGGAACTTGAGCATCCATGAATTTTGGTATCCACAAGGGTCCTGGAACCAATCCTCTATGGATACCAAGAAATGACTGTATTACTTTGCAGCGTATTATGAGGAATAAAGTAATTAATAAAAGTAAAGTATTATATTTGAAATAGTTTTTCACTCATAGTAAATGCTCATCATTTTTTTTTTTTTAAGTAGAACTCTTTCATTTTCACTGTCCAAACGTCAGTCAATATACTGGGAGAGCCAGAGAAAGCCCTTGCCATAGTATTTATTAACCATCATGTGTAGTTTTACATCTGATCAGAAACTCCTCCTGCATGTGCTCCAATTTTCCAATAAGACCCTTTGATGATAAATGTCAGCTCATATCTGACTGGAGTTTGCCTTTTGAATACCAGCATCAGCAGCTAGCTACCTCCTTTGCGGTGAATGCTTCTCTCGCATTAGTTCTCCTAACCTTGGTCCCACGATTTCAGGTTTCCCCACTGTTCACTGCTAGCGTCCCAGTGAATCTCATGGTTGAAAAATCACAGGCCTTAACAACTTCTGCTTTTGGTCATGTTATTGTTCTGCTCAAAATTCTCATTTCCAAAATGGACTTTCCATATGAGGTCTTTTTGAACTGACTCCTGCTTTTCTTTTCCACCTCATATCACACTTCTGTACTTTATATGAATCAGGTTATCACCTAGAATATTCATCCATCTCCAATGAGTGCCCTGCCATGCCTTAACCCACCTTGTTCCTAATACTTGGAATGCTCCTCTCCATTTTTTTTTTTTTTTTTTTTTTTTTTGCGGTACACGGGCCTCTCACTGTTGTGGCCTCTCCTGTTGCGGAGCACAGGCTCCGGATGCGCAGGCTCAGCGGCCATGGCTCACGGGCCTAGCCGCTCCGCGTCATGTGGGATCTTCCCGGACCGGGGCACGAACCCATGTCCCCTGCATTGGCAGGCGGACTCTCAACCACTGCGCCACCAGGGAAGCCCTCTCCACATTTTTGTCTACCTAAATCCTACCCCACAAAGCTCAATTCAAAAGTTACTATCTTCACAAAGCTTTTCCTGATTTCCTAACAGGAAATAATTTTTACCTTCTGGCTGGAATAGCTCTTTTAACACTTATAGTCTCTTTTTCTCTTACCTCTAAGAAATCACTTATAAATCGTATATATTCATATATATAAAATTTGTTATTCTTTGTTGTTGCAATTATTGTTGGCTTGTTGTATATTCATAGTGCCCAACAGTTACAGTCTCAAGGTAAAAGTTTCACCAAAAGAGAAGCATTCAGAACAAGACCTTAGATCTACCTGTACTAGATAGGGTACCACAAAAGAGCTTAGAACATAGGTCTTTAAATAAGATAGAAATCTTTTTCTCTTGTCATAGTACAGAGAGAGGCAGGCAGTATAGAGCATGTTATCCAGAGACCCATATGGGTCAGGCTGCTCTGACATCCTTGAAGAGTTAGCTACCAACTTTAGTATCAAGGTGATTGTTATTCCTTAGCCAGTAGGAAGAGTGAAAAAAAAAAATAGGGGGGCAAGCAGTTCCCTTTTAAATAAATTGCACACAGGGCTTCCCTGGTGGCACAGTGGTTGAGAGTCCGCCTGCCGATGCCCCTGTCTGGGAAGATCCCCCATGCCGTGGAGCAGCTGGGCCCGTGAGCCATGGCCGCTGAGCCTGAGCATCTGGAGCCTGTGCTCCGCAACGGGAGAGGCCACAACAGTGAGAGGCCCGCGTACTGCAAAAAAATAAAAATAGAATAAATAAATAAACAAATAAATGAATTGCACACATTATCTGACTCACATTCTACTGGCTTGAATTTTCTCACATGGACGACAGGGACTCTAGCTGTGTGTCTGGGTGATGTTTGCTCTACTAAAACTAAGAGGAGTTATATTATTAAAAGAAAGAAGAGGACAATGGATATGATTACATTCTGTTACATGTAAATACTGTTATATTACCCACACTCCTTACCACTCTCCCCCTTCCAGGGACCTATTCATGCATTAATATTACACATGTGTGTATACACACACACACACACACACACACACACACACACAGAGGCAGACAGTGCTAAATGCCTACCAATATCCAGTTTCTCCTTCTTCGTTACTCACAGAATCTTGATTTTATTTGGAGCTGCAGTGTGCCCATCTAGGAGGTTACATTTCCCAGCCTTCTAGAGACGGCCTATGGAGGAGAGGAACTTGTTGGGTAGAATTTCCAGGGAAGTTCTTTAAAGGATGCTGTCTCACATGGGAAAAGTTCTTCCATCTTCATATTTCTTTCCATTTGAACTACAATGGCTGGAGCAGCAGCAGCCATTATGTAACCATAGTGAAAGGCCAATAAAACTGCAGAGACCTTGGCCCTCACACCCTTGAACCATATGAACCAATGTCAGCTACTACCTTACAGATTTTCTAGGAAAATAAGAGAAAAATAAATCCTATGTGATTATGCTACAACAGTTCCATTTCCATGTATTTAGATGTCTGTATTTATAAAACTTCCCCAAAATATGATCACTCATATATAAAGCTATCTCAAATTATTAAGCATCTTCAAAACTTTGCCCTGAAACTTGGTCCTTCCTTAGTTTTTCCCATCATGTAAGCTGTACCATCACCTACCCAGTGGCTTGGAACAGAAATCTGATAATAGTCCTTGACAATCCTTCTCCTTTATCTCTACTCCTCTACATAATCTTAAATGTTTCAATCTACTCTATTTCTACTACAGCTGCTCTAACTTTAGTCCTTATCCTTGTGGTCTCAACTTACGAGAGTCTGTCCTATGGGACTCCTCTCTGTGTTTGCCTAAGTGCAAGTTTTATCATCTGTAACCCACTCCTTGCAGGGCTTTGAAACCAAAGCTCAAGTTTGCCATGGTATACAAATACCCTTAGTAGCTTCAGCATTTCCATCATCTTTGTGGACTCCTACCTTCTCCTGTATATTGACCTGATAAATACTATGTATCTTTCCAGTATTTCAATGCTTTTAAGAAATGAAATTTCATTACATTCAGTATTTTTAGTTGAATGGAGTGAGGTGCAGGCAGGATACCTAGCCAGCCAGATTTGGTGATTTACCTTTTTTTTTTTTTTTAAGTTCTGAGCTTACATTTGGTAGATTTTAATCAGTAGAAATTCCAAAGGCCAGAATTTGGGAAGTATTCCCCCACAAAGATTTGAATTTGCTTCAGCACGGGACTGACGGAAGACTGCCTTGTCTTATTCAAGGTCATGGCTTAGTATGAGCTTTTCAGGTCCAGCTCCCCCACCATGTAGGGGCCCAATGTTAGTCTCTAGATCCCAATGGGAACAGCATTTGCCTCAAGACAATACCATCTGCTATCTTATGGCTCACAGTTCCCTGCTCTAGTTTCAACTCCTCTTCCTCTCTCTTCCCCTTCTCTCCTTTTAATTTTTTAGTTTTGATTTTTCTTGATCCAGGGAGATTTCCCTTATTTTTGTAGAGTCAGCAATGCTTAAAAAAATACATGTTCTAATTTAGGCAGGGTCTAGCTGAACTATAGCAGGAGAGTTCCTCAGAAAAATCATACACGGCTGGAAATGGAAGTAAAGCACATGCTCTTTTGAAAAAAGAAACCACACTTTATTCTTCTACATCCTCCAAACTTCTAGCATTAAAAGATGAAAGCAAACAGAGAGATTTGATTAATAAAATACATATTATATGAGATCGAAAATACTGTTAAATCTTTACTGAAAAGACAGCAATTGTGTGCACTGCTGCAATGATGAGATTAATTCACTGCTATTTACTTGACTAAGAAATTAGTCATACCTTTCTGTAGCTACAATACATGGTGTAATGCTGATAATAACTAGCTAATACTATCTTAGGAGTTTTTAACAGTATATACTGAATATCCAAAAGATCTCAAAATATAAGATACATTTATTTTTAAGCAGTATGTTACAATTTCAAATAACATGCTCAAAGTATTTTCCTTCAACATCCAGATACCTTTCCAGGTGAAGTACCTCTAAATTTAAAGCAATGAAACCAATTGTTAATTCTAAAAGACATTGAAGATGACTATATAAGAATCTAGCCTCCTCCCTTAAAATTCCTACTGGTGACATATTGAGAAACAATTTACAGTAAGAAAGGTATCATATCCCCTTAACAAATTTCTATTTGATACAGAAATGGCAGGACCAGATTGAAAGATGCCACTACAAGATGATCTATAGCCCTCCTTTGGTTAAAAAAACAAAAGGAGATGGAGGGCCCCTTGAGGATCACCTTAATTCCCCGGTAAAACATTAAGGCCGGGGTAAACATGAAGGTAGGCCATAGGCTTTCAAGGGTTACACCACTCATATTTGACTCTGCAGATCTGCAGTATTTGGAGGCATTAATGATATTAGCAGACTCCCTGACATTGGGCTGGGAAGAGGTAGGGAGAGACCAAGCACAAGTCTCTGCCCAGACAAGGGCTGCTTCTAGAAGGAGCTCCTATTAAGGCCACTCAGTAAGCTCTATGAAACCACCTGATCTGACTTTCTAGGACCCCAGCTCTTTCTCTACTCGTGCTACACTCCTAGGCCTCAGATATGATCATATAAACATACAGGAAAAGAAAATTACCATTCATTCTTTGGACTGGGCCTGAATGACTCAGTTACAGCACTAACATCAATTTCTGGCAGAATACATAGCAGGTTGACACGTTAGGCTGAAAAAACACATACACATGATAAAGTCCAGAGGCAGAAAAAAAGTGCTGCTTCTGTCTTGTGTTCACTTTTAACAGAAAAAAAAAAATTTCCCAGGAAACTCTCTAGTAGATATGCTCCTCATTGATAAGAACTGTGTCTCATATCCTTTCCTAAATAAATGGAATTACCATAACTAATTTAGATTGAGAGTCACGTATTTCTGAGGCTATAGCAGGGCTCAATCTTCCTAATAACTGATGCTTGAACAAAATCATAGTTCAGTTAGTAAGGAAGAAGAGAGATGTGGATCTGGATAGGTAACCAGTAGTGTTTGCTCAGCATGTTTCTACCTTTATGGGAAAAACAACCAAAAGAAGTTCTCTCTCAAACTTCAGGGGGAAGATATAATATCAATATTTCAAATTAATTATGATAATGATAATATTAAGACAAAACACTGAAACAAGTCAAGCTTGGGAAAACATATATATTCTATAAAGCACTGCATTAAATAATACTGTTTCTGGTATTTCGTGTTCTCCTAGGAACTACTGGCTTATAATGTATAAATATTTAAAGCAGTTTTTAAAACATATGGTAGAACTTTGGTATTCATAATTGCTCAGAGAGTTTTGAGGTATTTTTGAAAATTAACATTCATGACAGACCACCTCTATGGTCTACCACAGCATACTGGGTAAACATATTCATGTAAAACACATATTGTTTACATAGTACACATCATCATAAAAAGTTGCAGTGTACATACCAGACTTCTCTACTGTACTATGTTGGACTATTAATAACTCAAATTTACATCCCAAAGGGCAACACTGCCCCAATCCAAACTTAAAAACAGCTGTGCAAACAAACTGAGGGTTAGAGGCAGGTGTGTAAGATATGAAGGGAGAGATACATGCCATACTTGATTATTCAGAAATATAACTCCATGGAACCTAGTCCTAGACATATGACAGGAAATACTCTAACCTTGTCCATGCGAACACCTTGTCCTATAAGTTAGTTATTTTAATATAATGATCAAACTGTACAGTGGTGGATTTCTATTTTAGCAAGGAATACTAGGACTATATAGCATATGCCATATATACAAAATAAGACCACATCCATATTCCATCTTTGCAAACAGTCACTGCTAAATAGACAAGAACAAACTGTTTGCTGTTGTCTGCCTTCACACACACACAGACATCACTGCTCATCAGTAAAGTTAAGCTATCAAAATTCTAGTGGTGCTCATAATAATTATCTTGGACATTCTTTTCTTGTTCTACATTTTTCCCCTTGATTTTGTCTAGTTTCTAAACCTTAACTTTATTGTGCATTTATGCCCTCTATGTTTGGTTTCCCCGGGTTTTCACTCTGAGCTCTATGCTTCAAGGACTTTTGGGGGGGTGGTTAATTACTTTGCACTCTAGACTCTGATATACCCTTGTGGACCCTTCTGGGTTCAGCCTTTGGTTTGGATATGCAAACGAGCACATGAGCAGAGTCCACCTAAGTTTCTGCATGGGAGAGTTTAACTACGAATAACCTTGAATATATTTCTATAGAACATCTTCTAAAATTGTCTTCTTAGGAACCATAACAAACACTTGTTTTCAACGATGCTGTTCATCAGAATTACCTATAGTGCTTCTTAAAAATACTTATATTCAAATCCCACCCTTAGAGATTATACATTAGAAGGCCAGAAGTGGGTCCCAGGCATCTAGACACCGAAACTGTCATATACGATCCAACTGGGCAGCCAGAGTTGAGAAACAGTGTTATAAAAATTGCAGGAGATGGTTCATATCTTCTCTCCTTTTACTATAGCCAAGATAAGGCAAGAAAAATGGAAACAGGGGTGTGGGAAAGAGAGAAGGGAGTGACTTTTGCCAGCTGGTTTTTGAGATGAGAAAATGTGGCAGTCCAAAGCTAGACAAAACTGCAACATGAACCAAGGTTGCTTTTGTTATTCCTATCACTTATTTTTCTCCTATCTCTTGGCTTTCCAACTCTTTCCTTCCAAAGTATTTGAAGGCACTCACATTGCATACATCTTCACCTAATTCATCATATCACTTAGTCCTGTTTCTTCCTGCTTACTCTTTGTTTTTTCTGACGAGCAAGGTTCCCAACCCTCTGTTCTTTTCAGGTATTTATGAGGAAATCAAATAACATTAAGGTATTACTATTAGCTTTAACCACTTAAGCTTAGTATTGTTTACCTGATAATCTCAATGATTCTCAATGGTTAAGATATTTTTGACAGGAAGGCCTTTCCATGAATTAACTCTGCCTGTAAGAAGGGAAAATGAGAGTTTGTGGCTGCCAGTCACTGTCATTAACAAACCTTTCCAACACTTTTTCTTGCCTGAGTCCTGGGCCCAAAGTCATCCTATCGATGCAGTGAACAAGGTAACTGCCACTCAATTATCTATTCAACACACATTGTACAAACATTGATCAACATGAACCATGTTTGAGGCAATGTGCTTAGTTCTGAAGATACAAAAGTGAATAAAAACTAGTGTCTACACTCTACTCATAAATCTATCAAATCTTTCCATGGCAGAAACGAAGTGGGAGAGGCTGAAGATGTGGATGCACTAACCCTTCTTCTTCCTTCAGATTGTGCAAAGGCCTCTCTATTGAATATGCCTTATTCAAAGATATTTCTCATTTCAGTCTGAACACCTGGTCAATAAATTCTTCTAAACAATTTAATGCAATAGTGTGTTAGAAAAGTTAACTAAAGTGGTCTCATAACCCAAAGGTCTCTCTCTAATCTTTTTACTTAGCTCTAAAAATATATATCTTCCCTTATGTCTGTTTACACTTTATTAAAACACATTATAAATACGTATAATTAAGAATATTAAACAACTATTTGACTAGGGAAAAAAAAGGTACCTAAAGACTGACAGAAAATGGACAGGCACAGGAGCAACTGGTCACTCTCTTAATTTTTTTCCTACCCTGGCAAGTAGCTTCTGCCAACCCCCTTAAAGAACAGAACTACAGAACCAGACATCAGATGAAAAATGTACCAATGACATATCCTGGTTGTCATAAAATAACGACAGCCACTTAAATCTGAATTTCTTTACATACTCAACAAAAACCAGACAGAGAATAGATAAAATTACTCATAAGCCACATGTACACTACACATTTTGATTTAAATGTAAGTGAAGAAATAAACATCTTAAGCCAGCAGAACCAGGTCTGGAGATCACTTCAGAAGGAGAGTCAGATGTAGAAAAATGTGCGTGACAGAGAACAGAGCGTGCTGCCAAAAGAGAGGATCCCCACTCATGGTGTAAAGTACAGAGATTAGGTCTGAGACCTGACGATACTGAGCAATGGCTGCAAGGGTCCAGCCCAACCAGAGATGGCAGACTTAAGATGTATCACCTAAAGAGGAGAGGGAGGCCCTTTGGAAGGGGAAGGCATTTGGGGGGGCATGATGATAAAGTGAAAGAAGGAAGTGGGCAACTGAAATTAAAGATCTTATACTGTAAGACAGTATCTCTGAATTGAAAGACACACCAAATGGCTACACCTACCCTGAACTAAGCCAATTATTAAAAAAACCCATTTCATTGTACGTATAGAACAGGAAGCTCTTGAACTAAGAACAAAAACTTCCCTATCCAAAATTTTATGCTTGCTGATCCAGGAAAACACTTTGCATTTAATATTTTAAAAGCTGTAAAACTGTGATTGTATTAAAGTATTTTTTTTTCATTTCTTTTAGGAAAGATGCACAAAAAGGGCTAAAAACTAATGTAAATATTTGGGTATATACTTTAGAATAAATAACTTTTTAGGTTCCCCAATTTTTATCTTGAAAATTTTTTTACTCAGAGAAAAGTTGGAAATAATGGCATGACAAACATATATTCTTCATTTAAATTAAACTATTGTTAACTTTTTGCCAATTTGCTTTCTTTCTCTCACTCTGTGTATCTCTATATATGGACAATTTTACTTCTGTGTACTTTTCCTAAAAGATACTTTTTAGAACCCTGACATAAAAAATTCAAATTCAATTAACTCTTTTCCCCAAAAACCTTTGCCAGTTTTAAGGATGACCTGTTTCACCCAGGCAATTTTCAGTAGAATCATACAATCATCATTTTTACCTGTTGGAAATGACTAAATGACAAATAATCAAATTTTTACAGTCATCTGGGTTTTAAAATTGAGAAAAAGAGCAAGCAATACCATCTATATTCACACAACTTCCTGACCTAAAAATTCTTAGCAAGGGACACTGGATGTTGATAAACACTTCACTAAACTAACAGAAAAGAGAACTGCTAATATCAATAGATAACCATCTAACCTGAACCTGTGGTTTTGAAGCCATGTGTCTAGTAAGAGATATAACATATAAAATGGATCAAAGAGAGGAATTTCAGGAGCTGCTCTGGATGAAGGGTTGTAGGTGCTTTCAGTCCTGTCAACGTACTCTGTACTTTGCTCCTCAGGCACCTTCTCAGCCCAGGGAGCAGTTTTCATACAATTGCACAGTTTTCTAGCTTTTTAAAATCATAGTATTTTGATCCTTCAAACTACAGTAAGAAACTTTTTGAGGGGACAAATATCAATATTCGTTACAAAATTGAGGCTTTGGAAATGAAAACAAACCTTGTCCATTCTATATTTATGACAAAATAACTTAGCTTTACTACCTTAGTAAATGTATATCTTACAAATATTTTTAAACCGAAGTTCTCTAAAAATACACCACACAAAAATTTCACATATTTGCAGTTTTCGGTATTCATTAAGACCATACTATGACTAAAAAATCTATAATAAAATACAACGCAAGTGATAGTTCATCAAATTTCATTTGATGTAACATTTCTAATATTGCAAGAATATCAGATATTATCTCAAATGTTAATTCAAAGTGACAATAATGTCAACAACAAAAAAAGGAGAGATACAAAGCAGCCATTATGCTCAAATAAATAAAATTATGGGATATGAAGAATTGTACCTTTATGTGGGTTTTCAAACTCTTCAGATAAGAGGTGGTAGCAACAACCCACACTGCAAACTCCCTTGATTTCAGACTTGGAAGTAAATATTCGCAGAGTATTTGGAGCAAGATCACCACAAGTATGCAGACCTACCATCAAACAATCCTTAAAAAATGAGAAGAAAAAATAAATTTTGGAAATTAAAAGGAGGGTTAAAAAACATTTAAGTGTTTATTGGAAGATGTAGAGCTTTTTAAAATGATGAAATTTTACCTAGAAAGTATTGTATGTCTTTTATTTTCATAACAAATAACTATTGCCTTTAAAGGCAAAATGACCAATCTTTTACCAAAACTGACATAACTTTCAGTTGATTTTCTAGTGTTTTTGGTTACTTACTCATTTGAATTTTCTCTGGTTTCTTTTACAACTAATATTTGCTTAATGACTACTCAAATTAACGCTGGATCAATACAACATAGCCTGCATTACTAGGACAAATTTATGATTTGAGACACATTAATACCTTACTAGTCAATTTTAAAAATTCACTTCTTCACCCATACCCATCGAAACTTATAAAACATTGTCATAAAAAAAAATTAAGTGTTGCTAAAAGTCTCCTTAGTTCATTCACTGCATCAAATATGACAAGATTAAATTCAATATAAAGTTTTTGTTCTAAATTTTATAACACGAATTTTATGTAACACCAACACCAAAAGTTTACTTAGTTCATTCACTGCATCAAATATGACAAGATTAAATTCAATATAAAGTTTTTGTTCTAAATTTTGTAACACGAATTTTATGTAAAAATTCTATGAAATGTTCTCCTAATTACCCAAAGCGTAATTTAGATGTATACACATACAGAATGGGTGCATAGGCATGGACTCACAGAATCTTGATCAATATATCGTTTGTTTGTTTTAACTCTTCAGTTCCTTAGTTTCCTCTTCTGTAAAATGAGGCTAATAATAGTATCTCACCTCAATGGGTTATTGCAAGACTTTTATAAGTTAATACTGGTAAATGACTTTGTACAATCTCTGGCATCCAGTAAAATTCAGTAAACGTCTTCTATTCTTACATCAACATCATCATGTTATAAATTCAAAATAATAGACATTAAGTTGTAATCAAGTATATTTTTATAACTATCTTCAGAACAAATACAATTTTTTCACTTAAGTTATTTTACCAAAAATGTGATTTTAGCCCATATAATGTAGACATAGACAGAGCTGAAGTGTTACCTTTCTAAAGAAAATTAACTGTACCTGTAAGTTGCTTCAACCTGATAGAACATTCTGTCGCTTCAACCAACATTCTCTTCAAAGCACAATTTCTGGAGTGTTGGGCAACTATTTTGCTTTTCTCAATGATTACATAGTTTGGGTAGGTTTTATTTAGACATTATAATGTTATAAATAAAAAAGGAATTCAGAGAGAAAGGGCTTATTGCTAATTAAGGGTAGATAACAAAGACATAAATCTCTCTCTTTTAGGCTAGTTCTCCCTAAAGATAACACCAAAATATTTAATCTCATTTTTCAGTGTATTCATCACACAAGGTTAGTTAAAAATACCAGCAGGTGGCAAACAAAAATACACACTCAGCATATTATCCTAACAGTAAAATATTTAAGTATTGTATGTGTGTGTTGTAGGGTGGAGAGGGGAGGAGATGGGAGGTATTGGTTAATTCTGGTTATTAAATTGCTACTTAACTAAGGACCCAAGAAATAATCTTCCGGCATATCTTTTATAAGTCAAATGCTTATAAAAGTCTGCATATAGTTTTGATCATATATTTTCCAGAAGACTTTTAAAAACATAAATATATGATAATAAGCACTAAAAATATATACATTTTTAAGTCAGGTTAAAGTAATTGGGGCTGTTTAACCCTAACAGAAGGTTAAGCTGTAACTTAATTACTGATTTCATATATAGGAAAAACAATTAATGAGGATTAACCGGTTTCCCATAATTAGTGAAATCCTGAAATATCTGGGAAAAAGAAAAATTCCCCATTCTAAAATGACAAAGTAACAAAACACTGGTTAGCTACCAAACAAGGATTTAAATTTATAAAGAATTCTGGTATCTTTTGTTTATTCATTCTTTAGGGAAGAATTTTCAAAAAATTTAACAAGAGTAGAATATTATAACTTCAAAGACTACCCTGTTTTTTTAAAACAATGAGTCAGGCCAAACGATTTCTAAAAACTCCTCTACAATATTGTTTTCACATACAATATTGCCTTTAAGATATATTATCTCTGCATAACTTGACATACTTGTACTTTAGAAAAAGTTCAAATTTTTTAAGAATACACAGAAGTTGGTCTTGCTCAAGAAAATTGCAAATTTGGTTACCAAGGCTAACATTAAACATAATATTGCCCTAGGTACATCTTTACCTCAAATTTAAATAAAATGTAAGAGCTTTCTTGGATTGGAATTTTAACAACTCATAAATTGTATAACGAGAACTTAGCTGACTAGCTTTTGTATTAGTACTTCTGTTTAATTTAGGCTTACAAATGAGTGGAGGGTACTCCCTTCTGGAAAATCATAATTGTCAGACTGTCAGGTTTTGACAGCTGTGGAAATCATGAAAGCCTGAACATAATTTTATTTTCTTGGTCCTTTATATTAATGTAATCAAATAAGATACGCAGGTTAAGTAAGCTACCATTAAAACTAAATTCTATGTCTTAGAGCCTTTATATATAAATGAAATTAAGGAATTAAAACAATAAAATTACCTCCAGATCTTTAATAATATCATGTAGTTCTGAATCAGCAGTGATAAAAGATGTTAAAGGTGAATATATATTGGATTCATTTGACTTTGATGTCATTTTTCTTCTCTCTTTATTTGCTTCAGACATTTTTCTCTTGGGTATATGGGATGAAGAAGTAGGTTCTATGGCATTAATAGGCAAAAGGTCCCTAAGAGAAAAGGCATTTTCAAAACACAAATTTTCTTCTCGATGTGAGTAAACATGTAGGTTTTCCATTTGTTTTCTGATGTTAGAAATTACAGAGCCTGAAAAATCTTGCAGAAAGTCCGAGGTCGACATCTTTTCTTGATTTGCAGTACTGCTGTTACATACTCCCTCAATATCGGCTTTAAATTTAATTTCATCTTGCACTTTCCTTTCTTTTGTCATTTGTAATGCCAGTCCATTGACATCTAATTTTGACCGCCTACGATAGACTTTCCAATGTTTCTTCAGTTTCCTGTTTCTCTCCTCAGCTCCATGAGTATTGGTATTTGAGGAATCAATTCCATAAACTTTTAAGCCATACTTCAAGGACAAAAAGGAGCTTAGGTAGCCTTTTCCAGAACCCAGGTCAATTATCTAAAGAAAACCAGAATGAATTAAAAGGATTTTAGTCAGATGGTAATAGAAAGCATTCGTGATATTCTTTTTAAAAAGCAAGTAAAGGAGTGTATAATTTATACAACCTGTTATGCTTTTTTTAATTTTAATTTTTGATTATTATTAAAAACCAACAACTCTCATTATTTTTATTCAACATTTTAAGAGAAGTTCTAAGCAGTATAATAATAAGTCAAGGAAAAGATGTAAAAGACATAAATATTGAAAGTAAAATTGTCTTTCTTCATAGATGACATGATTGTATCTGTAGAAAATTCTAAGGAATGCATACAAAAGTTAAAAGAACTAGTAAGTCAAGTTAGCAATGTGTCAAGATACAAGCTCATTAGAAATGAATAATGAACCATCAGAACATATGCATCACAGTAGTAAAAAACAATTAGAAAATAATTTAAAACCAATTGAATTAAAATAGCATACAAATAGAAATCTAGGAATAAATTTAACAAAGCTTATGCAAGACCTATACACTGAAAACTATAAAACATTGCATAGGAAAAATTTAAAAGAGCTAAATAAAGATATACCATGTTCATGAAATAGTTAGACTCAATATTAAGATGGCAATTCTGCCACACTGACATATAGATTCAATGCAATCCTAATCAAAATCCAAGCAGGGTTTTTAAAAGAAATTCATAAGCAGGTATTACAGTTTATATGAGAAGACAAAGTACCTAGAATAACCAAAACGATTTTGAAAAGAAAAAATTTGAGGATTTACACTGATTCAGGAATCAATATAAAACTACAGTAATCAGGGCTTCCCTGGTGGCGCAGTGGTTGAGAGTCCGCCTGCCGATGCAGGGGACACGGGTTCATGCCCTGGTCCGGGAAAGAGCCCACGTGCCGCGGAGCGGCTGGGCCTGTGAGCCATGGCTGCTGAGCCTGCGCGTCTGGAGCCTGTGCTCCACAACGGGAGAGGCCACAACAGTGAGAGGTCCGCGTACCGCAAAAAAAAAAAGAAAAAAACTACAGTAATCAAAATAGTGTAGTGCTGGTATAAAAATAGATATATAAATCCATGGAATAAACAGAGTCCAGAAATAGACCCACAGTTATATAGTCAAATGGTTTTTGACAAAACAACTAAAGTAATTCAAAGGAAAAGATAGTCTTTTCAACAAATGGTGTGGGTATAATTGGATGTTTGTATGGGAAAAAAAAGATTTTTGCATGTTGTATGCCAAGCAGGCATATCTTTAATTCCTGCATATCTTTGTGACATTGGGAGGGAAAAAGATTTCTTATGTAGGACATAAAAAGCATAAACTACAAAGAAATAATTGAAAAATGGACTTCATTAAAATTAAAACCTTTGCTATTCAAAATACATAGTTAAAAAGGGTAAGAAATATTTGCAAAACATATATCTAAGGGTTTGTATCCAGAATATATAAAGAACTCTAACAACTCAATAATAAGACAAGCCACCAATTAAAAAATGGGCAGAACATTTGAACACACACTTCACAGAAGAAGATATACAAATGACCACTATAAAAAGATGCCCAATATCACTACTCTTTTGGGAATTGCAAACTAAAATCATAATGAGATACACACAAATGTAAAATGGTACAGTCACTTTGGAAAACATCAGCAGTTTACCACAGAGTTAAAGCATACACTTATACTATACAACCTACAAATCCCACTCTGGGCTATTTACCCAAGAGAAATGCAAACATGTCCACAAAGTCTTGTATGTGAATAAATTCATAGCGGCCAAAAAAACTGGTAACAACTCAAATATCCATCAACCAATGAATAGAAAAACAAATTGTGGTATATTTATACTGTAGCATACTACACCCAAAAATGAGGAATAAAGAGTCAATGCACATAAAAATATTGATGACTCTAAAAACTATGCGCTAAAGGGCAGTCAAACACAAACATCTACATACTATTTGATTCCATTTATACGATGTTCTAGAAAAGTCAAAACTACAAGCAGAGCAGTAATTCCTTGAGAATGGAGGAGGAAATATCTTGCAAAAGGGTATGAGGAAACTTTTTATGGTGACAGAAATATTTTTTATTACAGTGGCTAAACAACTGCATACAATTACCAAATGCATCAAAGTGTACACCTAGAATTGGTGAATATATAAATTATACCTCAATAAAACTAAAAATGATAAAAGACATATAAAATTACCAAGATTGTTTACTGTATTGTCATGTCATTTCATAAGAAATAAATGGATTACAGAAATATTATCATAGGAAATCATTATCTAATCTCATTATATCTAATCTTTAATTCCTAAAATCAATTAAATCCTGACATAAGTATGAGCCACTCAAGGAAAATTTCCTATATTTGAAATAATGCATAGCGTCAATGAAATCCTCAAAAATTTCAATTCAAGCAAAATTGCAATTCATAGGTAAAACTCCAATAAATGATGTCTAGCTTACAAATAATTACCTATGCCCCCTTTTTAATGTTAATCTCTAGGCTAGGTATTATGGGAAATACAGAAGAATTATATATCTTGATCCTAAGGAACTACAATCTAACTGAAGATACCATACTCATGAATACAAGGGCTATAGAGTAGAAATTCTATTAATCAATTTCCCCATATCTGAATCTCTAGAGAAAGCAAAGCTCTCCATTCCCTTCCTTCTACAAAAACACATTCACTGATGCCAATGGCAGCTTAATGCTAGCAACCAATGGGTTGCTTGTAAGCACCAGGACATTTGTTCCCCCCAATACAGATGTTTTCTTACCAAGAGGTAATTGAGTTTGTTCCCAGATCTTCATATAACGATTCCACTTGTGAATGAGGAAAATTTTGGCTGCAAGTAACAGAATATCAAATTTCCATCACTGAGAAAACTCTCACCTCACTTAAGAAATCTGGCAGTAGAGTAGTTGAACTAACCAGAGGCTCAACCACATATGGCCTTTGGGCCAACGTATTTGTAATTCCTCTGGTTGCAAGATGGCTGGGGAAAATCTAAGAATCATGTCTTCACAATATAATATCTGAAACCCTTTTCAGTAATAGGCAAAATTTCCTAGAAAAATCTATCAGCTCACTTATATCTTACTGACCCAAATTGATTTTTATCCCTCTCCAAATTGGCCTTTCAGTAATATATACAGTGTTAGCAAGAGAATGGCAAACTCTGCAATTAAAGGTTACATAAATCATACATATTTTTGCCTTCAAACTCTCTTATCTGAGTAGCAAAACCTCCACAATCCTGATCTCTTACCCCTTATTCACAGCCGTCTTTTCCTTCCTGGATCATCTTATAGGTTTGAAGATAGAGGAGTCTCCAGTGTAATACCTGGTGGGAGGTATCTTCCTTGTTTCCTAATTCTGCTTAGAAGACTTTCTCACAGAAATATTGCTACACATAGTGATTACATTTCTTAATATTAGTATTAGTATGGTACTATACTTCAGATAGGAGAGTTATATTTTGTTGACTGACCTGGAGATCTAACTACTATTATAAGCTAATGACTTTCAAATTTATAACTCCAGTATGGAATTCTACCATGAACTTCATACTCATATCCAACAGTGTACCTAAACATTTCCACTTGAATGTCTTATAAGCATCTCAAATTTAACATGTTCAAAACTAAGTTCTTGATAGTCTCTGTAAAACCTACCCTTCCCATAATCTTCTCCATCACAGTTAATAGTATCTCCATACCCAGGTGGAGAACAAGACTCCTTTCTTTCTCTCATACCCTCCACCTGAATTATGAAAAAATCCCTAGCCTTACCAAGGGTATTTCATACCAATTGCACTCTAAGTCTAGGTTATTGCAACAGCCTCCTCAATGATCTCCCTGCTCTCACCTTCCCTCCTTGAGTCTATTTTCAAGAGAGCAAAACAAAGACTGATCATACCACGCCTCTAAGTAAAATCTCTCATCACTTCCCTAAACTTATCTCCTGCTACTAACCTCCTTTGTTACTAAGCTTTTTGCCTCAACTCTGGAAGCTCATGCTTACATATGAGCTAATTTCTGAAAAGGACCAGCTTGAATGTCATGAAGACTATGCGAAGAGTGCAAAGGTAATGGAAATATTGGCTTGGCCAAAAAGTTCGTTCGGGTTTTTTGTAACATGTTACAAAAACCCGAACAAGCTTTTTGGCCAACCCAATATTTGCTTCATAACACTCCTCAACACGGCAGTCAGAGTGATCCAGTGGCTCCAACAGCTTCCCATCTCATTCAGGACAAAAGCCCAAATCATCACAATGGCCTCTAAGACTCTACAACTTCATGACCTGCTTCTGCCACCCCAACCTCAGCTCCTACTACTCTGTCCTTGCTCTCACCACTGGAGTTAATCTGGCTTCTTGGCTCTTCCAAGAATACAACAAGTGGGGCTTCCCTGGTGGCGCAGTGGTTAGGAATCCACCTGTCAATGCAGGGGACATGGGTTCGAGCCCTGGTCCAGGAAGATCCCACATGCCGCGGAGCAACTAAGCCCACGTGCCTAGAGCCCGTGCTCCACAAGAGAAGCCCGCACACCACAACCAAGAGTAGCCCCCTCTCGCTGCAACTAGAGAAAGCCCACACGCAGCAACGAAGACCCAACGCAGAAAGAAAGAAGGAAAGGAAAGGAAAGGAAAGGAAAGGAAAGGAAAGAAAGAAAGAAAGAAAAGAATACACCAAGTATATTCCTGCTTTAGGGCCACTGAATGTGTTATTCCCTCCATCTAAAAAATTTTTTATCCGGATATTCTAATGGATAACTCTCTTACCTCTTGAAGGAGGTCTTAACTCAAATGTTATCTTTACAATGAGGTCTTACTTGCCCCTCTCTTCCTAATCAAAAGCTTTAATACCCTATCCCTGAATTAGTTACTTCCTTTTTATTTTTTTTCTCCTTAAAGTATATCAACATATACAATAAAATATACTTATAATGATTTTATTATCTATCTCTCCTCATTAGAGTATAAATGACATAAAGGCAAAGATGTGTTTTGTTTTGTTTACTACTGTATCCTCAGCATCTATAATGGCACCTGATACATGGTAGGAGCCAAAGAAATATTTAATAAATGAACGCATGCATTCAAGTGTGAATGAATGAACATATTTTAGAAATAAAAATTAAGAAGTAAGAAGCCTTGGTAATGGGGATGAGAGAGGCAAAGGTTTTTGGCATGTAGGGAGCAATGTGGTTGAGGCAAAAACCAATTGTTTTTTTCTCTTCTCTAGTTCTTTTTGGTCACTAGTAAAGTTAAGATTTTAGTATCTGGGTTTCCAACTATCCCCATGAAACCTACATTTATTAAATCTGCTTTTTAAAAGTAAAAATAGTATACACGTCATACATTTCAAACTTAACTATTTTGAGAATCAAATATTGCTATTAAGTAATTTCAAGAGAAAGACCCTGTAAGTCTTTAATACAGGTTTTTTTCACTCACTAGATACAATCTCCATCACTATGAAAAAAGTTCCCTTAGAGAAGGTCTAACATGAAACATTATGCTATTTCAAATTTTTTTCTCTGCACTTTAGAAATAAAATAAATCCACTTTATTAATTTAAAGTTATTTATTGTGTAATATTTCATATAAATAAAAGAATAAATGTAGTTGAAATGTAAAGTTATAAAGCACAATAATAAATATCCCTCGAAGATTTAAGTATGAGTGATTTATTTGGGAGGTGAAGAAAACACTGACAGGGAAATAGAGAAGAGAAAAAAGAGAAAGGAAGAAAGCCCAATAAATAGTATGTTCTTAAGCAAAATACCACTTTAGGACAACCTGGGTTTAATCACACTGAGAAACTTGGAGAGCTACTGTAGAACACATACCTCATAGTCACCCCACCTGGAAAGTCCAGGAGTTGATGTATCTGTTTATCAACGTGTATTAGTCATTAATTCAAGGATGCTGACAGGGAGGAATTAATCCCCAGAACTTGTATGCAGGCAGTGCCATGCTTCAGCAGACAGAGAAAACCCACAGGAAAAGAAATGTAGAAACTGCCAGGTAGAAAGCAGCCCGGCACACCATGAAATGGTGAGGCCCAAGAGTTTCTGAATAAGGCCTCCAGTAGCGTCTGCTATAACCATGAACCCACCAGCCATCCTAAGAACTAGAATGTTAGTATTTCCATTTCATATAACTATGTTGTCTTTCCATATCCCATCTCCCTGCTTCCCCTACCAGAGGTAACAACTATTCTCATATTACTGTTTATGATTCCCTTGCTTCTTTAATGGTTTTTTTGCATATATTTTTTGCATTAAGAATATACCATTATTTTGCTTAAGAGCTTTTTAAATATGATACCATAAAATACATAGTCTTCTGTAAATTGCTTATTTTTCCCAACCATTTTTATGTTTCTAATATTCATCCATGTGTTAGTACAGCAGCAGTTTGTTAAATTTTACTGTGTACTTGCCCTTTTTACTCCGGTTGAGTATTACTGTCATGGTGAGCCCGTCACCGATCCTGATAGGTACTGCTTAGATATGATACACTGGAGAAAAGGTTGAAAACGATTACCTCGGCTCTTGCCTTTTAGTTCCTACTCTAGAGATCTATGTTGCCATAAGTGGTTCTGCATGCCTGGCCCAAGCTGTGATCGTTTTCTAATCAATCTCAAACTCTCCACAAGTCTGAAAGAATACATGGAAAAGATTCTAACACCTAATAAAAACTGAAGAAGGGAAAAAATCCTCCATTACCCCCATAGATGTTCTTGTAGGGATAAGAAAAATAACTTACTATTTTTATAGGCCAATGGAGGCAATCACTGATTTTATTTTAACATCTATTTTCAGACATTACTACCCTTCATAAAGGCTATTTTTTACAACAGGAATGCATTATAATTCTGACACTATGAAAGAATCCAAGTTTCTTTATGTTACAATAATGAGGCAGGTGCCCCAGACCACAGCATGGTAACCCAGGTCCTTGAGAACACCTAGTGGTAAACAATTTTGCAGAATGCCATCTTCATAATGCTGCCTCAAATTGGAGTTACAACATAAGAAAAAAAGAATTACCATAGCTGCTATCTACTCTGGAAAGAGTGAAATTTGTGGCAAAACATTAACAGTCATATCTTATTTTTAGTATAAATTTGTTTTTATTGCAGTATATTGGGAAATGAGAGCATTTTTAAAGGATCAGATGTGATGTGACATCTCACATCAGCTATTACTTAATGACATTTTAAAGGCTAGACGGTGATAGTAGAAAAGGAAATTTGAATGATACCCCCCAAAATGGCAATAATTTAAACACATGAATATATAGGGAAATACTCTTACCTGCTTTATTCCACAGTAATCAGCAACACTGCTGATGAGCTCTGACATTGCCTGAACTTCATGAGATTTTTTCAAATTCATAAACTCATCTGGCTTCACATTTTCATCTGAACAAAAATAAAACAAAATTAAAGTACTGCTACTAAAGAAACAAAACTTAATAAGAATCATCAGTTGATGCTCATGTTTTCTATAATTAAATATGAAAATAATAGAGATCCTATTGCGGTGTCTGTAAGATGGATCTCTATTAGTTTAGCTGCTATGAATCAAATTTGAATTAATAAAATGAAAAGACTCATATAACATTCTTAAAAATGTTCCTTGAAATATAAAACAATTAACTACAAAAGAAAAGACTGATAACTAGACTATGATGTAGGAAAAAAATATGGAGATCTATACCTAAGTTTTCTGTTTAATATGGTGCATAAGAAAACCTACTCATTTAGAACAAATCAGTCTATCGGGGCTCATAATATAAGGTCTAACAATAAATTAAGAAAATGTTGGAAATATATACATATATGAACAATATATTGCTTCTAAATGCCTAAAAAACATACATACACACACACAAACACACCTACCAGTTCTCTGTTTTTGATTTCCACGAAGGGCTACAAGCAACTGTTCAAAAGGAGTACATATTCCCAAGTTTTGTACAGAATAATATTTAGCAGCCAGAGCAAAGGCTTCCACACTCACCAGCTTCTGGGAAGTTTCACAAAATATTTTCGGAAAATCAGTAGTATCTAAAAAATCAAGATGAAAAGAATTGTTAGCAACAAAATAAATAATCACTAGCTAATTTGTTGGAGATTTAAAAAACAAAAAACAAAAATCACCGATCTTATAACAAACTATAATATTTTCATTTTGGTGTGAATTTTGGCAATATCACTAATGCTTCCATTATATTTGTTATTTAAACTATTAGCTATTTGTAGCAGCCAGTTTTCTCTTTAATACACTATACCATTATACACTTAGATTCCAAATTAAAATTTGGCCTTTTTGTTGTGTTTTTAAAAGCCAAAAAAAAAAGAAAGAAAGAAAGAAAGAAATTTAAAACCGTGCTAAACTGTAATGCACTCATTAAATTTATGAATGGTCCTGGCTGACGTACAACTGTGAATTTAAAGGAGGTCAGTCCATCAAATGTCGTTACTCCCTGTGCACACTGCATGTAGAACAACAGCAATATTCTCAATGGTATAAATGTTATTGTAAAACAGTTCCTGCATCATATGGACCATGTAGAATTGTGTGGGCGTGTGTGTATATGTGTTCAACGCACTGTCAATACAACTTCTAAAACTAATCTGGTTATGATTAGGTGAAAACAGTTCACTTTCTTCCCATAGTCAGTTTCAAACCAGACATTGTCTAAGCTTCATACAGAAACTACTGATAGTTGCTGAATGCTCACTTTAGAAGAGTAAACTGCCACACTGTTTGCAACATCCAGTGTCCCTCTCTGCGTGAGGATCATTCACCCTGTTGAACTCAGATGTGGTTACATCTCGCCAAGGTGAACTATGCCATTTTCAGGCAGAAGTTTTAAAAATATCAAAAGAATCACTACATTTTCTTTGCCCAGAACTGCAATTGTCAAGATAGAACCTGCCTCAGCCTGAGTCCCCAAGTGACGACAACAAAGGCATCACTGCTGTCAAACTACAATGAACATGTGGCATACATGAATAGTAACTTTCATTGTTTTTAGTCACTGAGTTTTTAGGCTTATTACTGTAGCATAATCTTAACTACTCTAATGGATACACATCAGTACAGATTTGCTTTTTATTTGTTCAGTTTCATTTTCCTATAGCCATTTTTAATGCATATTAATTTATTTATGAAGGTTTAAAAAAAGGCATTCTGATATGTATTAGTAGTTCAAAAAACTCCAAAGTTACCTATGAAATTATAAAAACCTACTTAAATACAAAAAACAATGATGCTCCCTGGCAAAAATTAAAAGAAAATTGAAGAAGGCTTGCAGAATGCTAAATAACTAAAAACTACATGTTTAAGACAGTACCTTTTGAAAGCTAATATCTATTAAGTTGATGGTAGTAATGTTTACCAAATTAATTAACTAGAAAATCAGCAGAGATGTATAACTTCCATTTCTGAATCTATTAAATAGAAATTTAAACTGCAAGATTACTATAGTGCGTTTATTTAAGATACATTTTGTGTATTATATAAAGTTCTTTCGACATTTTACAAACTGAATTTACTAATGCAGCCAAAAAGTAATAAAATCCACATCAAAATATTTAGGCATGATACAGAGGGGAAAACTCAGTCAACTGTTAAGTGAGCCTCTCAGGTTTAAGGGCAGTCTCAACATCCCCAAGTTCCAGGGCGGCAATTTCTTAGCATGTGATAGAATAAGAGTAGTAAATTTCAAAGTGCAGAGGGGCTATTATAGTAGTCAGTTATTGGACAGTGCTGCCAACAGAAAGAAATGTGATGTTTCTGTTGGAAAAGTAAAGCTTCAAATCAATTTAACTATCCTACTAAAAATATTTGAAAAAATTCCAATCCAAGCCAAATTAATGTTGTTAATTTGCTTTTAATTATAGGCCTCCTAGTAATTTCAGAAATTTGGAGATCTAAACTGCAAAGATATTAAATTTTTAACAATGTTTCCTTTCATAAAAAGGATAGTGTTCTGATTCAGTCCATTGGTTTATGTCACTCAAGGCCACACCAGTTTATTCAGATAGTCTAGAACTCTGAAAAAAATCTTTTTGAATTATGAAAATATAGCTTTTGTAACTTTGTTTTCAAATGATCCAGCCTATAACCTCCATTACTTGCGATTTTTAGAGATTCAGAGAGATGAGAGGTGTCAATGATCTTGTCTTTACTTCTATCTCTGAAACAGTATGTGAGGAAAGTTCCGTGGTGACGGTAATAGTATCCGTAGTACTCATAGTGCATTCCCAGAGACTTGCACACTGAGTTTGGGTTTGGCAACTAGCAAAATAAAAACCACAGTGTTACCCAACTTATTACTTAAATTCTTAATTAGTTAAATTTTTTACCCAGGGAAAGCTTCATTTTTAAATTTGATACCCATTGCACCTGCATATTCTGCGGTTTGATTGTTTTGCCAATATCTCCCTCTACTGGAAGTACTTGTTCTGCTTTATTACATGCTCTGTCTTTATTTACTCTTATTTTTTGTACACCCATAGAAGTTTCTTACAAGATAGGTTATTTGGGCATGAGGGAGCAAAGGCACCAGAGAGGCAAGGGAGAAGTTAATTCTATTAAATATGATATCAGTATAACCCTATCCTTTTTTTTTTTTTTTACAGCAGAGATCAATATACAAGGAAAGGTAGAAAGGTTATACATACACATGTTGGATTATGAAAATTTCAAGATAGAGAAATGAATAATAATGTTTCAAAGCTAAAAATAAAATAGAAACAATCAATGAATATATAATATTGACATTTAAAATAAAAAAATTTCAAAACTAAATGTCTGGTATTTTACTTGAATATTATCTAGCACTTTAAGGAAGACAGAGTACTGTTAGGATTCACAATTATCTCACCACTATTATTGCTAACATTTATTGCACATATACTACGGGCCAGGCACTGTGCCAAACAGTTGACATTTAATGGAACGAACTTACAAGCTAGTTACATCGTGCTCATATCCCCACTTACAGAGGAAGAAACCAAAACTTAGAGAGGCTGCAATTTAGCCAGGTTCACAGAAACACTAAGTAGCAAGGCATGTGAACCAAGGCTGTGGGCAGACCTTGTTCTTAATTCCCACATTCGATCAACATGCCACTGCAGTGAGTAACAAATGAAATCAGGAAAGACAGCAGTTAAAAAAGTGCTAGGCAGACTGACTGTCAGAATCGGGTCTAACAAGAATTCCCTCTGGCAGAGATCAATACATGGTAATATCTTTAAGACAGTTTCAAACTCATTTATCTTCTTAATTCTTTCACTTCCCTCACTCCCCTCAACACCTCCCTCTTTACCAGAAGTGATTTTAAGATTTCATGAAGTAAAAAGAGTAATTTCTACATTTAAAACAACTGATAAGTCTCTGAAAAGAAAATTAAAAGTTTTTATGATAAGATGTTGTTGTAGTTATCTATTTCTAGAAACAAAGTATCCCTACTGCTTCATGCCCAGTTGTAAGGCAATAATACCTTGCATATACCAGGTATTCAGTAAGTAGGGAATCAATGAAGGGATGAACGAAAGCAATTCCTCAATACATTTACTACTGTAGCGTCACCAGATACACTGAGAGAAACAAATTCTAAGATTCTGGGGTAGTAGTTTTCACTGAGGCCACTACAGGGACTTCAACAGTACTTCGGAGCCTGTTAGAAGAGCATAAAACCTCATCTCAGCCCTAATGTTTACAATCACAAGGTGAGACAAAAGTGATTTAAAACATTTAGAATGTGATATAAAATACAATTATGTGCTAAATTCTGACGTTTAACTGTGTTACAGGGGTTAGGGCAAAGGTCACTACTGTTATCACACACCCTAAAAATGTCCTATGGTCCAGAATTTCAAGAAGAAGTCAACAGTGCCCTCTTAATAACAATCTTCACAAGGACATAGAAATGTTATGGACTCACTTTTACATGTCCTACAGATGTCTCCAATTCAAAAAGCCCAAAACTGAACTGTAAGTTCTCAAGCTCACCAAACCTTTCCCTTTTCCTATTTACTATCCTGTTTAATAGTGTCATCAGTCACTCAGTGCCGAAGTTAAAAGTCTACATTATCTTAAATGCTCCTTGTACCCTCAATGCACATATCCAGTCACCCATTAAACCTAATGTAAAAATGTCTTTCATTTGGGACCCCCCTCCCCCCCCATCACCGCCGCGGTTCAAACTCTATTAGTACCACCAGTGTTACCGCAGTAGTGATTTTTTTCCTTAACAATACAACTCCCATAGCAGAATGCTCAGTAAGTGCTGGTTGTGCTGAATTGAACATGTTTTCTAAAATGGAAATCTACTTATATTCAATGCAAGTTTAATTATACATTTTAAGGCTTTGGCTTCTACCAACAGTTGACTTTAGGCTTCAATCTTTTATACTTGTTTCGTAGACTTCAGTCAAAAGTTAAAGCTGTCTTGCTGAACTATGAAAATTATATATAGGATATTTTAAATTTTATGAATGTTTAAGTATATCCATAACCCTATAATCTATTTAAGGAAGAAACAGAATATATACTGTTGCTTTTTAAAATAAGTCAATTTATATTACTCCATTATGTGCTAGGAAACTTTTTGCATAAGCTCCAACATAATTTATGGCTGCATATGAATGTTATCTCAACATGTAAACCACGCTCTTAGAAGGAATGATATAATTAACAAAAATTGATATGCATATCCTTATTGTGCCAATATTAACATTACACTGAATGTTCCATTACACGGAACCATTTCAAAAGCATTTTCACATTAACTAAGTTTTTATAGAAATCAAATTAAATATAAAAACAGGAAAATCTAACCACAGTACTACTACTCTAACAAACCCTTTTCATAGTTTAATTTGAAGGAAAATAAAAATATCATACAAAGAAACAGAAGTTTAGAAAATTGATTTGGTATATAAAAAATAAACTTGTTAAACAATAAACAATTCTGGGATGCCTACGATGTGCAAGGTAATAACTGAACCTGATAAAGCTAATTTGTTAACAACTCATGATTCATCTACGGGATACAGTGTCTTATCACTTACAAGGCATGTGGGCCACGAATGTTCAGTGTGGATTCCAGAGGGCTCAGCAATTCCCAGTTAGAATTCTTTTGAGATGCCACATGGGATGCGCTTACTCAGGTCTTTGCACTTGTTTTTTCCTCTGTCTGATACCATCTTCTCTCAGATAGTTTCATGGTTCTGTCTCTCACCTCCTTTAGGTCTTTAATCAAATGTCACCATTTCAGTGAAAACTTCTCTGACAACCCTATTTAAAACTGCAACCTCACTCAACTCTCATTCCTCACTGATCCTGTATCAATGTTTTATAGCACTTATCACCATCTGACATAGTAAGTAACATGCAAGAGGACATATTTTTGTTTACTGCTGTATCCTGAGAACCTAGAATGATGCTTGTCATAGTACATACTCAATGAATGAATGGGTAAATGAATGAGCAAGAACTCGGTCTGAATTCTGGTTCTCAGACTGCCTCTCCCTCTGTGGCCATGAGCAATCTATTTATCTGCTCTAAGACTTGATATCTTCATCTATTAAATGGGGGCAAATATCTCCTTTACAGTATTTTAAGGAGTACACATATATATGCACATAGGCATATATTTAAATATGTACATATACATATATACATGTAAGTATTTAATTACACACACACCCGCACACACACACACACCATCCTAAAACAGTGCCTAGAATATAGGAGGCAACTCCCAAAGCACAAAGTCCGAATTAAGTAACTGAGTGTCCTAACACAGCACTTGGGACTTTGTTGGAAGAATGTGGGGCAGAAAATACTCAAATATTTAGGCCCAGAATACCATATAGGCTACTAGAGAAGAACTTGAAATAATGATCAATACAAACATTCAGTTTCTAAACATGGGGCCTGCTGGGAGAAAGGAAGTTTGGGCTCTGGAAGTTGGATGCAAGCCCTCCATTGTTAGAATGAAAGCATGACTAGGGACAGGTAAGCTGCAACTTGAGACACAACGTGCAAGTCCAACAGCCAGCACTGGGTTCTACAGTGTAAGTAGGTTGAAAGCAAGAATTTCTCAGTGTTTGGGAGCCCAGTGGTTAGCAGTGGACACCATGTCCTAGAATCAGCTTGAAAGCTCAAGGGAGAAATTTTATTACCAATGATATTTCTTACTAAATTTGAAGTGAAATTCAGTAGATAGATTATAATCCTGACCATGCCTTAAAGACCTAATATAGTTTCAAGTCTGCTTTACTACAGTGTTTTAATTTCCTACATCAGAAGTCTCTATTTTCAGAAAATAACCAAAACCAAGAGATAGATTACTAGAAATTCCACAACTTCAAACTCCATTTAAAATTAGAAGCACTGAAGAATAAATTAAATATTTGTAAACATTTTCTGAAAAATAAATTCAATTTAATAAACCAAATATGATTTTGTTAGCAAAATACAAAATAAATTTTAGATTCTAAAACTTTAAAAATTGCTTTATAATTGTAAAGAATAAAAACGAACCTATTTCAGAGCAGTAAGTGCTATGAAATCAATCTCTTTGTTCTTCTCTTGTTCCCACCTCAGAGATCTCATTTCCTATTTTCGCTGCCATTTTCTGAACACCACGGCAGGCTTCACTGCCCCACAGTGCCTCAAGGATGGCAGTATCTTAGTAACTAACGCTGCCATTGATCTCTTACTGAGAAGACCAGTATTTCCTTTCTATACACACATTGACTTGGGCCTAGACTTCCAGGCTTTCAAGAATAAAAAAAGACTTTACAGTTTGTTTATTATTGAGGCAGGAAAAATAAAGACTTTTTGTCCCAGATAAACAGTAATTGTAAGTAAAATTAAATTACTAATAAGGGATTTTGAGAGAGTAAAATTAAGTCACACCTGTCTCTTAAAATTGTACTTTCCATTGTACATTTCATTAACTTGAGTTTAATTTCATCTGCTATTCTTATTCTAAACTCCATTACTTACATTCCAACATTAACACAAAATAGATGTGTGTCTATTCTACTCAACTGAATTCAGTTATAATCAGGTGCCAAGTAAAAGGAACCTGCAAGAGGAGTTTGCATTAAATATACACTTTCTCTAATTCCTACCATACCTCCAGCAGATCTTGCTCCGATCTTGCTCTTTACTTGTTTAATTTTTGTAAATGATGTGTATAATTCATAAAAACCAGATCAATTTTATTCTTTAGGGACCATTATTTAAGGTGACTGCAATAGAGAAAAAACAAATAAAATGCCCACCTAAACCTTACATTCGCCACTCTGATTTTAATGATCAAGAAAGAGGGAAGAATTCATTTTCAGTAACTGTTATTGGTATTGCCTAAAGATACCAGTCTAATACTCTGCAGCTATATCGGAAATGCAGTTCCCCTCACAAGGGAAGTTTCAGAACTTCATAAAGATTAGTTAAAGAAATGTTTGAAAATATATATCATAATAAGGAACAAAAAGCGACGAGAAGAAGAAGAATGAGTACAAGTGCTGGTCTAAAGCAAGATGAAGTCAAAGAGCTTTGTAATACTAATAATGCTTTCAACCAGCGGTTCTTATCCTGAGGTCTAAGAGCTAAAGAAGCTTATGAATCACCGAAAGCTATCTGTAAAGTTTTACATCTATGTGTGAGCATATATGCCTCTTTTTAAGGAAGAGGTATGATAGTGTTCATTTGAATTAGCCTTTTAATGGGATTTGTGACCTAAGAGATTAAGAATCACTATCTTTTACTCTTCCTCAACTTTTACTTTACCCAATGTTAATATTATAACAGACAATTCAACTAAGTATTTTTTCTCTGGCTTCTAGAGATCATTTTAAATATTTAAAACAACGTAAAATTATTCTTTTATTCATTGGTAGATAGCTATTAATTCTTAATATAAATTTCATAGTTTTAAAATTAATCTAACTTTGAAAAGATAACACTTTTCTCTCCAGTATTTTTAGTACTAAACAGATCCTCTCTTATTGTTGATGGTCTAAGTTACTAGTCTGAGTTTTTTAGATAATGCCCGTCTAACAAAAATAAATAAATAATTTAAAGTACCAAGCAACATAAAAGTGAATATCTAAACAAACAGAAGACACATTTATTCTGATTGGCTAAATATAAGCATAATTTAAGTAGAATGAGGGAAAAAATTGCCATAGATAAGAGGAATCTTCATGAACTTTGTTTTACTAAACTTCTTAATAATTGAATGATATGGGGGAAATCAGAAGTTGGGGGGGTAACCATTAAAAACTAGAATATAAATTCAAGTTCTAAATGGCCCTACCTAAAAGGAACAATTGGAAAGCACTTTATATATATCAAATAAATAAAATATGATGACAAATTATCCTGAGTTCCCAAAGATCTGTTTGCATTTTTGTCACCCTTACCCATAATTACAGTAGCAACCCAGGAACTGGGCTGACAGTTGCCACTATCTTTTTGTTGTATGAAATTATTTCCACACTTGAAGTCTGCTAAAAAGACCCAGAAAAATATAAAAAGGGAAAATAGTGTTCAGGAAAATACATATGGAAAGTGAAAGGATAAAAGTTAAATACGACAGAGTAAAACAGACGACACTAATTATTTCTCTGTTGTTCTCACTTTCTATTTCCAACATGCTTTCTGGCTTCATGTGTTTCAAATTAAATGTGAGCACAATTTCAATGCACCATAATCACCACCATCACCACCACCAAGAAAAAAATACTTAGAATGGCCAAGAAGCAATTTAGTTTATTGAGGTGCAATAAAAATACTTTAAGAGAAACCGCAACAAAATAATCTATCATAGGCAAAAACTTCCTGTGTTGTTCAGTTAAAATGACAGTAAATTAATTATGCAGATGCTCACCAAAAGGAACCAATTCTAAACATTTATTCAGCACCCAATCCTGGTAAGGATCATGTAAGTTGAGATAACAAGAAACAGGAGAAGTAGCATATGGGCCTCAAGAAGCTGAAAGAAGAGAGTCAAGAGAGGCCCTGGAGGCTTTGAAAGAGTCTTAGAGCAGCCCTGGGCTTTGGCAAAGTCACAGAGGATGGCTTTGCAGGCACAGAAACCTGGATTTCCTGAGAGCTGAATAGGTTTTCCACAACTGATTCTAAGCAAAGTTACAAGAAACTGACTTTATAAACTTATTACTTTACATTGAGATAACCCATATCACTCATTTGATGAGACACTGTCTCCTAATTTTAGAATTACAACTAGAACAAATAAAGCCAGATATTCTTAAAGAAAATTTTAATCAAGCTGGGTAGCTGTTTGAGTGGCCTGTGTAGTCATGATCTATGTTGGTTTCATAAAGTATTTTGGCTATCCTAACTCAGAATCTCTTCCGTTTTGCCTTTTGGAAGATTTTTCTATACTTATGAAGACCAATTAACTCCTGAAGACCAAAAGATAATTCACTTGAGAATGTTACAGATTTATATATGTAGTCATTACTTCCTAAGGACACAGCCTAGGTCCCTTGAAGTGGGGAAAACAAAATCTTAATCCTTGAGAGGAGATATAGGAGACTGTTCATTTTATCAGTATTTAGAAGCTATCACTACTGGCTTTTTTCTGCAGATGGTTAATCTCACCCATATATGTGATAAACTTTCAGAAATTTTAGCCTGAAATGATGCCTGCCTTGATTTTATCTCCAGATTCTCATGGTATCTTTCTGTAATTTTCAATGTACTGAATGAAGTACTGCATTTTCACACTGGAAAAGAATAGCAAATTAAGTTAAAAAACCTATGAGTTGGATCAAGTCATACAAAAACAATGATGACAAACATAATATGGACAGAAACCACACCATAGCTATCTAGTTCAGTACCATATTTCCATGGGTACCTTCAATAACATTCTTTATAGATCTATGCTTCACTTCGATCTTCAAGAATAATTTACTCATCTATATGGCAGAAACTGTTCAATGTGCTAAGAACACAAAACTGAAAAAGGCAAACACTGTACTTTTGTTTTTAGAGAGTTTATAATCTAGCTGCAGATAGGGACAAGCCAGTGGACGATGACAACAGGATGACCTGTGTTGATATGGGAGAGTATATGGGGTGTTATAGGAGCACATACATTTCCAGAAGTTCCTGACAATTTATTTTTTCCAAGGAAAGAAAGACCTAATTACACCATCACCACCAACATCATCATTACCACAACCCTCATCATTTATTAGCCACAACTTATTGAATCCATGCTATATTCCCAGTTCTATGTTAGGAGCCAGATTACATCATTTTTCAGCTTTACTACAACTTTGTAAGATTGGTAATACACTTGTGAAAAAGGAAAAAAATAACAACAATAACAATCAGCTGTGACAGAGAGATAGCAGCTTATAGCTGGGGTGGAGCTGGCGCTGGCACACAGACCACACTCTTCCCTATTAAACATGAAAGCGTTTACAGTAGTACACCAATATCAGACCAAGTCTGTGACCATGCGAAGTCCACAACCATGACTGAGCACAGACAAAAACAAGAACATCGTGCAAACACAACGGCCTTCATGAAAGGAGCCCCACAGAGGCTCACATGGTGAGAAACTGAGGCCCTGTGCCAACAGGCAGCACCAACTACCCCCCTATGTGAGTGAGACATTGTGGGGGCAAGTTCCCCAACCTCAACCAACTTCAGCAACTGCAGCTCCACCAGCAAGTGGACTGTGAAACCGTGAGACCCTAAGCCAGGTCCATCCGTTAATCTGTTCCTGAATTCCTACCCCACAGAAACTGTGTGAGAGCGTGTCATCAGCAACAGGTCGTGTGTAACAATATAATTGTCAATGAGTGTGTACGCTTCCAATGAAAACAATTATAAGGGAGGTCGTATAATTAATATTAATACTGGGTTTCCCTTTAATTCTTAGGCTGTTTTCTTCTATTTCTTTGAACATATTTATGATAGCCACTTAAATCCAACATCTGAGCCCAATCAGGATCGGCTCCTATTAACTCATTTTCTCCCCCCTTGGGTCACACTTTCTTTTAATTCTCTGAACACAGCTACTTAAATCCAGCATCAGGACTCACTTGGAATCAGTTTCCTGAGTATGAGTCATACTTTCCTGTTTCTTTGCACATCTAGTAGTTTTTGGTTGAAAAGCAGAATTGTGGATAATTTATTATAGTGGATCTATTTTGTTTTTCTAAGGATTTTGTTGTTGTTATTCTACTAAGAAGTGAACTTGCTTGGACTCAGACTGAAATCTATCTCCCCCTCAGTGAGCAGCAGCTGGTGTCTCTGCTCAGTTGCTGATTAGCCTGCCCCCGAGGGTATCCCTGAGCCTGCGTAGTTCAGCAGGCAGATGAAGATTTGGGTGGATTTGATAGTCAGATTGGGGGGCTCATCCTCTCTGTGGTTACATTTGTTTCCAACGCTCCCCAGCCTAAATTTCCAGTTACTCTGCCAGCCCTGAATTCTGCCCATTGATACAGAAATTCAATCAGGCTTTTGATTTTTGCCACCCAAGCTGTGTACACAGCTTGGGGAATATACTCTGTCAAAGGTGCAGCAAGTCTGCACATCTTGCCAGGAGCTCTGTCTTTCAAGGGTTCACGATCCCCCTAGTTTCGTCAGTGTTTTTGCTGGATTCTCTTAGTCTCCCGTGCCCGCATGTGCACATGTGTGTGTGTGTTTGGGAGGGGGTGTGTGTCTATACTTCATCCAGGGTTTTAGCCAGAGTTTATACTCACATCTTAGATCTCAGCCCTTCTGTGGCCCTCCTTCCAGAATGTGCTTCTTAAATTTCCATCTGCTCTCATCTCTGAACTCTGTTGTGGCCATCTTGAGCTGGGAAGAATGTCGTTCCAGACTGCCAGATCTAGGGGGGTTTGAAGCACCCCCAGCAAGAAAGTCATGAGTTCACAGTTCTTCCCAATCAGTAGCAGTTTTCCAACAGCAAACTCTGCTCGTATTTCTGTCCCCCTTTGGTCACCTTCCAGAACCTTCCAATAGTTTTTAATAATACGGTCAGTGTTTGTCATTGTTACCTGCTGGAGGAACTGCCTGACCTCTTCAAGCAGCCATTACCTGAAGCCCACCCTGGACTATTTTAATAGCCTTATCCTGTCCTCCTGCTTCCACCCTCACCTCCTCCACCCTCACCTTCTCCACAAAGAAGCCGGAGTCATCCCTCTGAGACATAAATCACACAGCATACCCCCTCATGAAGTCCTTGAAGAGCATTCCATTCCACTCAGAGTAAAAGCCAAGCCCTCAGTATGGTTTGCAAGTCCCACATGAAGTTGCCTCAGGCCGCTACTCAAACCTCATCTCTGATCAGTCTCACCTGGATGGCTCTGCTGTGCTCCCAGCACACACAGCATGTGCCCACCTGGTGCCTGCTATTCACCTGGCCCGACACACTCTTCCCTCAGATAGACCATTTTTCACTTTCCCTTCCTGGAAAACGAGTGGGGTGTGTGTGCGCGTGTACATACAGTTTTCTGGGTATCAACCTTCACTAAAACATAGGCTCCGCATGCGCAGGGATTTTATTGTGTTCAGTATCATAACAGTAGGGTCTAGAACAGGGCCTGGTAGGTAGAAGGCACTCAGTAAACATGAGTCAAGTGAATGCGTGGGTTAAGTGCTGCTCTTTGTTAGGCATTCCGCTTAACGCTTACCATGTATTTACTCACATAACTTTCAGACTGCCCCATCAAGTAGGTACTATAATTATTTATCCCAATTTTATGGATGAGGAACTGAGGCACAAAGAGTTGCAGCCCAAGCTAACCAAACGAGTATGTGGTGAGGCCAGGACTTGAACCAGGCAGTCAGTCTGCAAAGCCCATAGCATTAGTCTGCTCAAGATGCCATACAAAATACCACTGGCTGGGTGGCTTATACAACAGAAATCTGTCACAGTCTGGAAACTGGAAGTGCAAAATCAAAGTGCTGGCGGAGCTAGCTGGTTCCCGGTGAAGCCCCTCGCCCTGGCTTGCAGACAACTGCCTTCTCACTGGGTCCTCACATAGTTTTCCTCTGTGTGCACCCTTCTGGTGTTTCTTCCTCTTCTTATTGGATTAGGGCACCACCCTTTTGACCTCTTTTAACCTTAATTACCTCTTTAAAGACTATCTCCAAATATAGTCACATTGGGGTTTTTGGCTTCGAATTATGAATTTGGGGGGGACACAATTCAAACCACAACACCCATAATTTATGCCCTTAAAATAGTTATTTTCACCATCTTTCCTTTTTAATTGTGGAGAATTAATACTGTTTTCTCTCTAGTTCTTTTTAGATGAACAGAGGAAAAGAAACTTTCAGGACTCTGACCAGGCCAGAATATCACCTGGCAAGAGAAATCTACTGAAATGGCTACACTGAGGATTTTCAGAAACAACTTGGTCTCATAAAATACCAAATGATTATGCCAAACATATGCTAGTGTACTTTCACACACTGTGCATTTTTAACTCCTCATATCAAGCTGGCAGAAAACCACACTTCTTGTGAGACCCTAATGGAAATCCATTCAGGTCTCCTTGCTGCTCCTTGATCACACCATGCCTGCTCCCACATCAGGGCCTCTGCACTCCCTGTTCTCACTATCTGGAATGCTCTGCCTCCAGATAGCTTCATGACTCCATTTTCTCCTTATTTAGATTTTTTGTCCAGAGTTATTTCCATGAAGTTTTGCTAGGAAACCTATTTACAATTGCAAACATATCTTCCTCCTGCCCATCCCCTTATTTACTCCTCTCTTTGCTACTTGATTCTTTGTGGCACTTTTAAAAAATTATCTCTATTCCCTCTAGAATGCAAGCAAGGTGAAGATAAGGATTTTTATTTGCTTTATTTACTATTTCCTTAGTTCCTAGAAAAGTACTGGCACACAGCAGACACTAAGTAAATGTTCCCTGAATGAATGAATGAATGAATGAACAAACTTCCCCAAGGTCACAGAGCTGGTAGAATTGGAATCTGTACCCTGTCTGACTCAACAGTATAAAAATTAAGTGCTAAATTATACTTATAGAGAAACTAACACTTCTTTAATAAGATACAAATCTGGTCAAAGAGAAAAAAATACTCTGACACAAACAACAGACTTCATATAGTAATGGAGAAAATGTCCATATTTACATAATCTTTACATAAACAAAAATTAATATTCCTTACAAGCATATATTATAAAAAATTCATTATTTTTAATACTGGAGGTGGCAGACCATTTGTACAATTGAATATCTTGTATATAAAATTCGGCAGGGTCAGAGACATTTCAAAGGTGAATAATCTAGTCTAGATTCCATTATTGTTGAGTTGACACAAAATTGGTTGTGTTTCTCAAAAGATGTATTTTGTTCCTAGCTGAGAGAACAAATAAGTGGCATTATTCATTTATTTGTTCGTCAAATATTTATCAACCACCTACTCTGACCAGGCACCATTCTAGGCACTAAAGATACAACAGTGAACAAAACAATTCTTACATTCTTGAAGGGGAAACAATAAAAACAAAACAAAACATAAGAAATGTATCCATGTCATCAAAATATCAGTTTTGATAATAAATGCCCTTTGTACTTCAATCTTAAATAATCCAGAAAAACCTTTATCACAGTGGTAAAGACCTCAGACTCTGTGGAGTCCAACGACCCAGGCTTGCATCTCCATTACAAGCTGTGCCCCTAGTATATTACCTCCTCAACTGGCAATTTCACAAATGGGGAAAACAGAACCCATCTTGCCAGACTAATGTAAATATTAAAAGGGAAAATATGCAAACAAACAACACACTGCAGGGAAAATAGTAAATATCAATTAATCCTATTATTGTTATTATTAGGATATGTAAACAATCTAATTCTTCCACTGTATGAAGCCTAGGCTAAACCCATATGAAAGTCTTGGGCTTCATATTTAATTAGTTTCTTTTACTCTTTTGGAAGCCAGAATGAGTCATTCATTAACTCATGCAACAAATATTCATTGAGTATTTAATTATGCATGCTAGGTATTTTACTAGGTGCTGGAATACAGCAGGACAGACACGATCTTAAATTCTTTTGGAGTTTAAGTTGCCACGTTATCATAGGTATTAGGCATTATGAGAGTAAACTGAAGAAATGCCTGGTTGTTTGGCCTGAGGCGACCCAGCACTGGAGCCTACCCGGCTCTTTGGTGGGGCTAATGGCAGACTCTGGGACGGCTCACGCCAAGGAGTACTTCCCAGAACTTCTGCCGCCAGGGTCCTTGTCCCCACGGTGTGCCACAGCCACCCCCTGCCTCCGCAGGAGACCCTCCAACACTAGCAGCTATCGGCAGGACCCTCATCCCCCGTTACTTTAGCACTGTGTTTGTAATACTGAGCTGTATTACATTCTCAAACACTCAAAAGAATCCTACCACAGCTCATCCATCACGGTGGACTGAGACAGCGCGCGATGGTCACCCAGCACGGGAAGCCCATGTTTACCAAGATGTGTACAGAAGGCAGACTGACCTTGGAGTTCACCTTTGATGATCTCATGAGAATAAAAACATGGCACTTTACCATTAGACAATACAGAGAGTTAGTCCCAAGAAGCATTCTTGCCCTACATGCACAAGATCCTCAAGTCCTGGATCAGCTGTCCAAAAACACCAGGATGGGGCTAACAAATTTCACCGTCAACTACCTCAGGTTGTGTGTAGTACTGGAGCCAATGCAGGAACTGATGTCCAGACATAAAACTTACAACCTCAGTCCACAAGACTGCCTGAAGACCTGCTTGTTTCAGAAGTGGCGGCGGATGGTGGCGCCGCCAGAACCCACAAGGCAACCGACAACGAAACAGACAAAAAGAAAAAAATTCCAGCAGCAGCACCTCCAGCAGCAGCACTGGGAACACTGCCAACAGCACGGGCGACAAGAAGACGCCAGCTGCCAACCTGAGTCTGTCCAGTCAGGTACCTGGGCTAGGAGCGATCCCGAACTGCAGCCTCAACCCTGGGAGGGATGGAGACCTGTGTCATTCAACAGCAGTGACCCCTTCTGGCCAATTTAAGGAGAAGCATTGAGGGGCCCTGAAGGAGTCACTTTCAGTCCTCCTCAGAGGATTTGATGGTGGTAGGAGAGCCAACTCTGATGGGAGGGGAGTTTGGGGATGAGGACAAAAGACTAATCACTAGATTAGAAAACACGCAGTATGATGCAGCCAACGGCATGGACGACGAGGAAGACTTCACCAGTTCACCAGCCCTGGGGAACAGTAGCCCATGGAACAGTAAACCTCCCGCCACTCAAGAGACCAAATCAGAAAACCCCCCACCCCAAGCTTCCCAGTAAGATTGACCAGCTCCGGAATCCACTGTCAATAGCCCCTGTGAGTTACAATCACTATTTCAGATCCTTACTCACAGCAGAGAAAGGAAGAGACATTAAAACTTTTCCATGCAAATAACTATTTCTAAACCACAGGGATCTGAGTTTCTTTCTTTCTTTTTTTAATTGAGAGGATCATTCCAAATAAACTTCCATGACCCCTCCCTGGAGGCCTTCACAGGTAACACAGATACTGGCAGTGATCGTAATTAAAGTAAGAGCAAAAGCTAGGCTTCTCCTGGCTCGGTTTTAACCACATTTGTTAATTTCATTCCCCCCGCCCCACCCAACCATCCAACAAACGCCATATTGTTAATAAACCCTCAGTGCTCAGGATCTCATTCTATGCCGAACCCAACTACAGATAGACTTTTTAATATTGTAAAATATTTTCTGCTTTTTGACTTGCATCTGAGAGTTACTTGTTTCAGTAAAAAAAGAAAAGGAAAAAAATTCACTTTTGGAAAGTAATTTAAATGTACCTTTATCTTCTTTTCCCCCTTCACCTTTTCTTTCATAGGGTAACAGCTAAGAGGGCCCAGCAGGGTAATTTATGGCCGAGCTAATGTCAATTGGTCCTCCATCCTGAGTTGGTTCAATCGAGCCCGAGTGCTGAAACAAGAAAGGTCTTTTTGTCATCAAAGGCACCAAGGCAGATTTTTATGTCAAGAAAGGCACTTGGCCCATTGAGAATGTAGGCGTTTGTAAAATTTCTGTTGATCCAAATATTTTCAAGCCATGTAATCCATTAATTTTGTGGGCAGTTTAATAAATCTGAAACTCTTTTGTGTTTTTCTTGTTGTATCTGAGTTGACTGTTGTTTCTTTTCATAGTATATTTCCTGTATAATATTTTGTAAAGCCCTAACCTGGTTCTTTTATGAGGACTTTTCTTTGGGAGCAATTCCAGTGTATTTATGTGAAACTTTATAAAAAAACTAATTTTCCCATTTGCATATTAATGCGTTTCTCTATACGTGTAAAGACAGTGGCTCCGTGTATTATAAAACAGCTGGATTTTATGTATGCTTTACTGTTAAGTGTGCCAATAATAAACTGTGTTAACGACCAAAAAAAAAAAGTGCCTAACTTTCCAACAATAAACAGTGACTTTAAAGAAACCACTATTTACCAAGTTCTATCATAGGAAGGCCCCCCAGTGGTGCTTTGCCTTCAGAGAATGCTCAAGTGAATAAAGTTCACCAGCAAGGGCAAGGTTGGGACCGCCTGGAAACAAAGTAGAAGAAATCCCAGGATCCTGCTGGTGTCTTCTCATCATACTACTTCCAAAATGTACTTGCCTTAGTAGAATCTAAGTTTCAGTAGTAGATATTTTATAAACAGTTTTCAAAAGAGATAGCAAATATTCCCGGTCTTCAGTACTACCATCCTAGCCCACCATCATCTCATCTCTTCCTTGTATTACTGAAATGGCCTTCTAACTGGCCTCTCAGATTTGCCCCACTAGTCTGTTCTTCAAATAACTATCACAGTTATCTTTTCAAATGTAAAGTATATTAAGGCACTATATTGACTAAATTGCCCAAAGCTTTCTCATCCTACTTCAAACCCATCATCCTTCCGAGGCCCAGAGAGCCCCGCGCGATCCGGCTCTGCCTACTTCCCTGGCCGCACCTGCCACTGCCCGGCACCTGGCTTTAGCCACTCAGGCATCTGAACCTCAACCCACCCCGCTCTTTCCTGCCCTGGGCCTCCGCGATTCCGTGGGCCTGAAATCCCTTCCTGCGGCTCACTGCAGCCGGCGCCTTCTCATGCTCATGACCAACCAGGTGAAAGCAGCCTCCTCACACAGTCGCTATCACAGTTGACTGGTTTTATTTTCTTCTCGGCTATAATCACCATTTGAAATGATCTTGATTGTTAGGTGTTGATTTATCTTCTGCTGTGCTCCACATGCAATCTATAAGCACTGTTCCCCTCCAGTTAAGAAAATGATTGTTTAATTACTAAATGAAGAAAGGTCCTAGCAATGTTTCTTGCTCTCTTTAAACTGTGGAAATACACAAGCACCCATGGAAGACAGGGGATTCGGGAGGAGTGTCCAGCCCCACGCCTCCAGGAAGCGGAGAAGGGGCTCCGCTCGCTACCAGGCAGCGCATCCCTGCCCCGCCAGTGCCAGTCCCGCCGCGTACCTGTTTCCGCTCGACTTCCGCTACGGTACACCACCTTTCACTGGGCGGGATGTCTCTCCGCCTTCCTGAACGCCCCGCCCACCCTCCATTCACCTGATCCACTCTCGGCTTCCACCTGGAGGCGCGCCTCCGAGGGCTGGGCCTCCGCCGCCGCCGCCGATCTCAGCACCGCCAGCACTGTCTCCGGGGGCAAGTCGACCACTTGCTCCCACACGGACTCTGTGTAGAAGTCCACCGTATGTGCACTGGAAATGGACAGGGCTTCCCTCAGGAACCGCAGCAGCCCCTGCAACTTGGCATGCAACGTGGGCAGGTCCTGGGTCACCGGGAGCGGCCCAGAAGCCGCCATGACGCCCACCCTCCCGGGCTGTAGGTGGCGCAAACGTGGCCGCAAGGCAAGGGCTCAGTGGAAAGTATAGGCCGGATAAGTAGAATTCCGATCTGGACTGTGGGTGGGCGGCTGATTGCTTCTGCCTGATGACGTATTTTTTACCGCGCCAGTTGTGGTTTTCTGGCGCCGCGGTTGGTGTGCCATGGCGCCGGTAAGGCATGCAGCAAGGGGGCAGACAGGGAGCTTTGGGTCGCGTGGCGAAGGCGTTTCACTGGTCGGATTCAGAAATAAGAATATGAAACGGAGGACGTGGCGACCTAATTATCCGCAGGCCTTCGCGGGGAGCGTTCGCGAGGGTATGTATGTAAGAAGGCAGCCTTTTACAAGTCCTCGGGCCTGCGAAATTTTAGGATACGCGATCCGCCCAAGCTGGGAAGGATTTAGGAACCAGACCGAGCCGTACTTGGGGCAGAGAAATCTATTCTTAAATCTGCTGAAGCCGTGGGCGTCTCAGAGTTCTGGATGGGAAGGCGAGGCAGTGTTGCTCTAAATCTTTCAACATTTTCCTCGACTTAATCCCATTTTTTAATGAGAACTCTTTTCGTCTACATTTTCTCCGTGAAACCGTAAGCAGAGAGAATCTATGAGTCCATTTGTGCATGTATTACGGTAAAGGATAGAAGGCGAGGCCGGAAATGTCCTGCCCCACACTCTTGCTGATTACAAATACCCCAGAGCCCTCCAGTCTTCTCTTACTGTGTTTGCTTCGTTTTAGTTTGTGTTTTTCATTTTGTCTTGCTGTTTGTAAGTACTTAAAAAACCCATTTGGAATGTATAAATCTTAAATAGGTAGTTTTCTGATAATTGCTGTTGAGAATTTGCGTTGAATTACTTTAGAAAATCAGTCGTATTTTCTCTAACGTAAGGTAGTAGATGCGAGGGTTTTTTCCCGGAGGTATTTAGTGAAGACCTAGGTTAAGTGTTTTAGATGAATTAAGAAATCTGTTTGTGAGTACAATAAGTTGGAGTTGTGCAACACTCTACTCTTTTTTCCTTCTTTGAGATTCTTTAGTTCTGCACAATTACCGTTAGCCTGGTCTTTTTGCAAAGGACCAGTATACTGTTCATTCCATTAGCTTAAACTTGTTTTCTTGAAATAACGTTTTACAGCAAAACATAATGTAATTCTAGCACCTAAACGTGATGATATAAAAAGTTTTTAATTTTAATTTAGCAACTACATTTTTCATGCAAATTATTTTCTCAGAAAGTAATTCATGACTGATATATTCTTCAACAGGACAAGGCTTTGCATTTCGAAGAAAACTAAAAATTCAGCAAAATTACAAGAAATTGATATGGAAGGAAAAGAAGGCTAAAACCTCACGGGAATCCCAGTTCACGGATCGGTACCCTGATCATCTGAAACATCTCTATTTAGCTGAAGAGGAAAGACTCAGGAAGCAGCTTAGAAAATCTGACCAGTCTTTGTTAGAACAAGTTGACCAGCCTCTGTCAGAAGAACAAGTTGATCAGCCTTTGCCAGAAGAGCAGTGTAGCACTGACCAGGCTTTGTCTGAAGAACATTGTAGCATTGAGCAGCCTCATCCAGAAGAACAATGTAGCATAAGAATAAAGTATGTATTACCATCTTTTGAAATTCTTCATTGTAGATGTAAGTAGGGTTTTAGGAAAGAGATTATAGAACAATTTCTGTATTAATTGGGATTTTTCTTAAGGCATATTAGAAGCCACAGGTAATTATGTGAAAATATTTTCATGGAGGCTTTCATGTTAGCTTAAATGACTATAAATTGTCAGGTAGGCTTAATAGAAGAAGTAATGGAATGGGAATTAAGAGACCTGGGTTTTAGGTTTCAGCCTCTCAAGTACATTTAACTTACTTGGACCATGATTAACTCCTGTTATTAATGTATGTTTTTAAAAATAATTTAATTTTTGAGAGGTATTATAGTGTAGTGCTTAACATCGTGGACTTTGGAGCTGGCTTTAATATGTTGGTGCCCAATGTCCTCTAAAATGCAAATAATAATAGTAAGTATGTAATTTATAGCTGCCATGTTGTACAACCCCAGAATGGATTATTTACACGCTATGGTATCTTAGACCTATCTCAGATGTTGTGAAGATTAAATGAATTCATTTATATAGGTATTTAAAAAGGCATGTGATACATGGGAAGTGCTACATGAGTTTTAACTGCTACTACTACTGTTATTATTAACCTGGATTTTTTTTTTTCCAAGAGGACATAGACTTGGTTGCAATTAAAAAAATAAATGAAACGGAATAGAGACAAGTTGGTCAAAGAACTTTGGGATTAAAGTTCATGTACACCCCCAAGGTCCTTCATAACGTCCTTCAAATTAATGCCTTTTTCAGTTTGTCATTTCTACCATTCATATGCTGGTTTCCTGTTTTTAAACATTTTCAGATCTTTCAGAGCTTTCTGTATTTTCCCTGGGTGAAATATTTCTCCAAGACTTTCCATTTACTATTTTCTATATCTTGAAAGCTGTAACAAAATTTCTAATATGTTATTTGGACATTTTACTAATAAAATTAATGTCTTCTTTCTTTCAAATTCTCTTCACCCCCACCCCTTAAGTTGCATTAGTGAGATTTGACTATACAAATACTGTCTGACATAATTGTGTCATAATTTTGGTTATATTATTTTTAATACTTGTGATTTGTTTTCATTTATCTTGCAAAGTTCCATTACTATTCCAAAGAAAAATAAAAAGAAAACATCAAATGAAAAAGCACAGGAAGAGTATGAGCAGATACAAGCTAAGCGTGCTGCTAAGAGACAAGTAAGATCTACTTTTAAAATATTTAGATTCATGTTCCTTTATCCTAAGGGTAAATGTAAGCTTTTCTTCTTAATATGGGGCACATAGTATGCCCTCTGTAAGTATTTGCTGAGTAAGTGAATAATCTGAGAAGAGCTGGAGAATTTCAACATTCAGATTCCTTGACTGTTTATATTACCCTTGAGAGGTGATAGTAGTAGTCAAGAATAGGATTTTAAGGTACTGCTCATAGGTTAATAATATGAGCATCTGGGACAGTGTTTCTCAAGAGTAAGGTCCAGATAGTTGCATTTTTTTTAACAAGTGCCTCAAGAGGTTATGCGTAATAAAATTTGAGAACTACTAATTTTTTAAAAATGTAGATGATTTTCATAAATTTACATTAAAGAGTTGGTTTTGCTTATTAAAAACCTTACTAGATTAACTTAGCAAAAAGTTACCACACTTTGTTATCATTCAGAAACCCAAAATTATAACAGCCTTTTTCAAATGAGCAGAACAAAAATATCCACAGCTTCAACAAAATTATTTTATTTGTGGTTTCTTGTTTCTTATATTGAAGCTATATTAATCTATCACTTTAAAAAGGAGAGCACATCGATCAAAAATAGCCCAAAGATGGTGCTGACATATAATTTCTTTTATGTCTTAGCTTTACAAATCGTGTAATTAAGAAATCTGGAAGTTTAACATCTAAAATTCGTATGATTATTCTTAAACTGATGGCAGACTAGGGTAAAGCAGAAACATTTCTCCATGGAAAAACTGGACCTTTGTTTCACAGTTTGTTAAGATTATGCATTTTTTTAACCAACCTTCTGATACCTGCCACCTTTGGAAATAGTATACCAGATGGAATATGGACCATTATACTGAAAAACATTTACTGTTTCAAAAAAAACTTCCTTTATGTATATATAAATGTTACATCTTTGTAACCGTGAAAATTGAGCATCAGCCCTTTATTTGTAAGGTGAAGATAAATCCTAGCATAAAAAGTTTTAAAAGGATGGAATATGCTGTGACGTATATGAAAGCACTTTGTTAATTATGTCACCATACAAATGTAAGGCTGTGTCATTTGGGGGCTATATGCATTACAGGGGAAACTGAAAAACAGTTCACATATTACATTATTTAAGAATTTTTAACTTTTATATTTAAGAATATTGTATTTCAAGTAGTGATTTTCAGGTTTATATAACTTCAAATTATTTTTCTTTAAACTCCAATGAATTTGAGTCTTTATCTTAGCAAGTCAAATGAGCATGATTAATTCTTAAATAATCAAAACCATAATACCTAGCACAATATTTTACATATATATAGCTTGTAGTCAATAAATGCTTCTTGAATTAAATCTGGATCAGATGGCAAATTTAAAAGAATACCAGATATTCTGGAAATGATTTGTGTTACATGGACTAGATAACCTCTAACGTCACTTCTGACTCTTCAGTGGATCTAATTAAATGTGAAACCATTAAATAAATGTGCCTTCTTTGTGCTTTAATTTTATTTGTATACAAATAATTAAAATTGTTTACTAACTTTACATTATTCTATGGCATAGCATGTATCATAGCGGCAAAGAGGGTACACTGCTGCACTTACAAGTAACACCTCACATTTTGCAAAATATAAGACAAACCTGAAGTGTTTGCATGGTGATAGCTATTTCAACAAAATTATTGAACAATATCTATTGTTTGTTACTAATGAAAATTATATATGTTAATAATTTCAGGAATTTGAGAGGAGAAAACAAGAGAGAGAAGAAGCTCAAAGGCTCTACAAAAAGAAGAAAATGGAAGTGTTCAAAATATTGAGCAAAAAGACTAAAAAGGGGCAACCAAACTTGAATTTACAAATGGAGTATCTTCTAAAAAAAATACAAGAAAAAAATTAGGTCAGACATGTTGCCTGATTAATCAAGGGTTAAAATATATGCTGGCTAATGAGTTCTCTTGTATATGTACTGTCCCTCCTAACAGTTAACTAAATTTGTCAACACAGACTGGATTGCTAAGCTATACTAAATATAAAATGTCCAAATATTTTTTGTTTTTCTGAAAGAAAATTTTCTATATATGCTCTGCATTATATATGATTTGTTTCTTAATTATTTGCTGCTGAATGAAGGTTGGCCTTCAAAACTGAAAGAGGGAACTTCCCTGGCAGTCCAGTGGTTAAGACTCCATGCTTCCACTGCAGGGGCCACAGGTTCCATCCATGGTCGGGGGACTAAGATCCCGAATGCTGCTTGGTATGGCCAAAAAAAAAAGGAACTGAAAGAACCTGCTATTTGAGCAACAGGTTCAAGCATGTAATAACTTTTATACCATATGAAATTCAGATGAAATAAAGTGTTTTGAAAATAAGGGAGCAGAGCTTTCAACGAATCATTTCAATCAAATGTTTAAATTTAGCAATCAACTATTACAGTTTTGAAATTCCATAGTAATGGAATGGTGAAGGAGGCAGAGACTCCCCTTCGACTTTTTAATTTATTTTAAATTAAGTACATTTTATAGGGGGATGGTCTTTCCAGAAACCTGTAAGCAGGTTTCTACCTTTGGCCCCCACCATATTATAGTGAGGTCTTTATAAAGCAGAGTTTGATATTTATAATCTTTTCCTTAAGTGGATGTACATAGCTTGCTAGTGTAATATTTTTTGAATGATGATGGTAACCCAGCAGTGTCACAGCAGGAATTAAGCTTTCCAGATCCCGCGGGACCCTATCATGTAAGAACATTGTTACTGGACCTTACCAGTGTTGTCTCTGTTGGTAGGTTTGTGAGCCAAGGGAAAGAACTGGAATACTGCTTCTCCTGCCTCCTTGCAATCACTGTAAAATGAGAAAGGCTTGGTTATCATCATTAAAACAAAAGAACTGCAATAATATTTGTAAAACATTGCATAGTAACGTGCAATCCTTTATAAGTGGTAACAGATGCAGCCCAATATTGCATTAGGGTTTTGGTAAGTCCTCCCACTGTACTGAGCATTCTGCATTTAAAAAGTACAAGGAGGGAGACTCAAGAGGGAGAGGATATGGGGATATATATGTATATATAGCTGATTCACTTTGTTATAAAGCAGGAACTAACAGCATTGTAAAGCAGTTCTACTCCAATAAAGATGTTAAAATAAATAAGTAAATAAATAAATCATGCCAGTCATAAAATGCAGTGTAAAAGAGCAAATTCTGAATATAAAGAGATTTTGATAATACTAGATAGGAAAGATCAGGACCACAAATGACACCCTGTGATTGGGACTGCACCACAGCAAATCTATACAAGATACTATCAGTGTTTGAAATGCCAGAGAGAAGATACAGTGTGCCATGCTAAATACATGGTGATAAATCTAACTTCTTGCTGAAAAATTTCTTCCAGTTTATTTGAAGTGTGCAGGGCATGGACCCCTGACAATTGGCATAAACTGGTTGGCATTATGATGAGGCTGAAGCCATCCCCAGTTCTCCTTCCTACAGACCCATGAGTTTCTACTATAGAGTTTGTACTATGAATTGTCTTTGACAATAACAAATCTTGGGTTCTGGGAACATAGTTTTGTCCAGGATAACTGCTGTGTAAATCTGGTGAGTGTGAGGCAAGTGTTATAATTACTTTGGATGTTCTATTCTTTGGACCTTTTAAAAATTGAGGCACACCATAGACTTGATGTTGAATTAATATTAACTTTTGAGGAGCTGAATGAGCTACATCCATTTCCAAGTAAAACACACAGGCTGCAGCTGCTGTAGGAATCCATCTAGGCATTAACATTTCTGGCTGTGAGTGAACAAAATAAGAAACTGGAAGGGACTTGTTGGACTTTTACCTTATAAGGGCAAGAGAATTGGATTTGGGGTTTTGAGTTTTTTGCCTTTGGACATTAACTTGAAAGGTAATTTAATATATAGACTTTATTTTCTCCCTAGGAGTTTGAAAGGGAAATATTTATAGTAAAATGTGGGACATCTGCATTTTACTGGCAGTTTAACACTGGGCTCTCTTTAAGTATTTGGATAATTGCCATTGAGAACACTTGATCGAGTCACCCACGGAGCTGAGAGCCTTACATCAGAGATGCACACTTCATGGGCCTAGTGACCCTGGGTTTCATACGTAGATATATTGAGGTATAATCAATTGAACATATTTAAAATGTATAATTTGGTGAGTTTGGGCACATGTAATCACTCATGAAACCAACACCACAATCACAAATCCATCACCAGTATCTCCAAAAGTTTCTTCATGGCCCTTTGTCATCAATCCTATCAGGGGCTCCCCAGATGGGTCCCTAGCAGCCACTGATCTGCTTTCTGTTACTATAGATAATCTGCATTTTCAGAAATGTTATAAAATTGGAATTATCTACTGGGTACTCTTTTCTGTCTGGCTTCTTTCAGTCAGACAAATTTGAGATTCATCCGTGTTGCTGCATTTATCAATAGTTCCTTTTTATTGCTAAGTACTCTATGGTATGGATGCATCAGCATTTGTTTATTCATTTGCCTGTTGATTGATAGTTGGGTTGTTTCTAGTTTGGGGCTCCCACAAATAAAGCTACTGTGAACATTGTGTATAGGTCTTTGTGTGGACGGACATATGCTTTCATTTCTCTTGGGTAAATGCCTAGGAGGGAAATGGTTCAGTCACATGGTAGGTATAAAACATTCTAGGAAATGTGACATCTCTAAAGAGATTAAGGCAATGGAAAAGTGGCTGCCTGCTGAAACTGAGAAAGGGGCTTGTGAAGTCAAATTAGGGACCCAACAATGACACTCAAGATACAGCACTGTCTGCGTTATATCTATTTGTATGCAGGCCTTTCAATGAGGATGCTTCGTTTTCTGTTTTAAATCTCACCACTTATCTCAACCTGTTCCTTGGAGTACTAATAAAATAACTGGGGAGGTTGCGTCCAAAAGACATTGAAATCTATGATCTTACTAGTCTTGCAAGTTTTACGAATTTCCATTGTGTGCCTCTGCTCCAGCAAGCTTACTTGAGACTTGCTCTGTAACAACATCATGAAATTAAAGGTTTGCCAGGTGGCACCACATGAGAACAACCCAAGTTATAGCAGTTCATTCACATGTACCGTCCTCTCCGGTGCAATGTTAGCATCCTTCTACTTTTTGGATTAGTCGTGAATAGAATATTGACTCTACTGACGTGAGTAGAATATTGGAAAATGACCTACTAAGATTCAAATGAATCCTTATAACCCCCACTGAGGTCATCCCAGTATCCATTCAAACTTGAAGAAATCTCAGGAATAAAATTCATTCCTCTGAGTCTATTAGAATAAGGATGGCCACATCTTAGTGCTTGCAGTACTCCCACACAGCCAGTTAAGAAACCGATCAGAAAAGGCTACCCCTATTTGTTCAGGATCTCAAGGTGAGCAATAGAATTGTGATCTCTAGATTCCTAGTAGTTCCCAACACAAATATGCCCTGTCCTCCATCCCTGAAAAAGTAAATATTTCACAGTGGTCAGTTTATATGCAGCTTTCCTTACTAGACACATAGATAAAGACGGTTAATATTTGTTATTTTTGCGGGAAAAGTAACAGTATATCTAGATGGTTATACCTCAGAGATTTACAGAATTCTCATATTTCCTTCCATCTAAACAAGTCAGTCTAAACAAAGGATTTAATTTTTCTTTGAGAGTTCATCCTTGTACAATATGTAGATTACTGTGCCCTCTTAATCTAAGTAGTTCACAAGAAGACTTCATATAGCTCTTTTCAATATCTGCTGAAAAGCTTTACAAACCATGTAGAAAAAAAGCTATAATTTTGTTAAGAAATTGTATAAATTATTTGGGTCAGAATCTGTCAGCCATGGATGTTTTCCATTCACCAGAACAGAGATGATTCCATTTGACCAACTTTCTAAACTAAAAAACAATGAAAAGAATTTTGGGGGGATTAACTGGTTATTGCGAGCAATAAATGCCTAATTAAAAAAAAAAGTAGCTCAGTCCTCTCATGAACTTATTAAAGCAACAATTCCTGAGTCTCTTCCATGCGAAGCAGAAGTGAAAGCAGCTTTCTCTGCTTTCACTGCTTCTCTTCAACAGTCCCCCACTTTGGGTACCCCTAACCATGTTGAACCCTTCTCCTTTTGTTCACGAGAGACAGGATGATACATTAGGAGTATTAGCTCGCCGGAGCCTGTAGGTTGCCTCTCTTAACCTAGTCCTTAGTTTAGTAACTGAGGCATACTTTTTATGCTTGCAGAACTCGGCAGCAGCTGTCAGACTGGTTGAAGCCTCTGCTAATATGTTGTTTGCTTCTCACTGACTCTGGTTTGCGCCTGCTGAACAATCATTGTTACTTTTAGACAACACTCAAGATTTCTCTATCAGCAACTTTTCCATTTATGAAGCCCTTTTTATCTCTTACACATCACTGCTTAACATAGTTCAAACCTTACTCTTGTAATTTGATTTCTTTTCAGGATGAAGGGGAAACATGTGACTCTAGCAATAACTGAGGAAAGCATGCCCAGGACTGATCTTACAGAACCCCTTTTAGTTCATCTTGATTTAATATGGTTTATAGATGGATTTTATTTTAGAAATTACAAAGGCCTCCTCTTTTTTTGTATCTGCTGAAAATGCAGCCATTAAGGGGCTCCATTTCATAATATTTGATCTTCCCAGGTAGCAGAATTAATAGCTCTGACTGAAGCCTTTATTGTGGCAAAAGACAAAAGATATGCTTTTAGAATTGCTCATGATTTTGAAATGTCATGAAACCTAAAGGATTTGTGACTTCTTCAGATATTTTGACTAACTGTGGGAACAATATCAATGATTTAGTAGAAGCTATTCAAAACTCACAAGGAAAAAAATGGTTATTAAATAGAAGCACATAGGCAGACCAAAAGCCAACGGCAATGTCCTTGCAGGGCTACAGGCTAAATGAGCAGCTTTTACCACCCCAGCTGTATGAGAAGCTTCTCTCCCCACCAAGTTGACGTCCTTCCCCATCAAACCTCCGGATGGATAACTGCTCAATTTAAGCCAGCTACAGTTGACTCACAGCAATCAGACCAACCTTCTGAAAAACAGAATTGTCCATCACAGGGATGGAGGCTAGAAGTCTGAAATCAAGGTGTTGGAAGAGCCATGCTCCCTGGGAAGGCACTAGGAAAAAATCTGCTTCACGTCTTTCTTCTAGCTCTGGCTCCTTGGCATGTATTAGCAAACTCTAGTCTTCACGTGGTGTCCTACCTGTGTGCATGCCTTTGTTTCCAAATTTCCCTTACAATAAAGACACCAGTTGTATTAGGACTCACCCTAATTATCTTATTTTCACATGATTACCTCTGTAAAGACCTTACCTCCAAATAAGGTCACATTCTGAGGTCTTGGTGGTTAGGACTCCAATATATCCTTTTTGGGGGACACAATTCAATCCATAACACATATCAACTTGAAAATGCTTTTCGACATTACTGAACACCATTTCTGTTCTTATTATGGGCACATGTTTCACAGTGCAAGCAAACTGCCAACCAAGCTACCAACTACCAAATCAGTGGATTTCTACTCACATGAGACCTTAAACAGGCTGAGTCAAAAAAGTCTCCAGAAGCAGACAAGAAGCAGTCACTTTGCCCAAGAACTGTGAACCAAGGAGATGACAATGGATATATAGCCCATGCCTGAAACTGACAAAATAAGACAGCTGAATGAATTTCTTTAAAACAATCATTCTCTTTTTGTAATTATTGTTCTGGTATTCTTGGTCATTTAACCCAAATATCACTAGATCATTGTTTTCTTTCAGCATAGTTGAGTTTAACCATATGCAGTTCTTGGTGTATTCGAAATACATGGTTATAGTTAGCCTGTGCCTTTGCAATAGCATTTAGTGCAGAAACACTTGGGTATATGGGAAATTTGTTTGTTTTTTTTTTTACTGAATATCTCCATGCTATCAGTATCTTGTAATTCTAGTTATTATGCAAGGCATCTGTGATTACTCTAGTCCCCAATGACCATGATCCATATGAGGTCTGGGAAAACTTTCCTGTGTTTCTCTGCAGAGGCCCAATTTACCTGATCAAAACCCGCACAGGCCATGAGGTCTAAGTGGGGACAACTTTTGTTACAACTCAATTTCAGAGGCTAAAAACAATAATAGATAATGATCAACACAAATACATGTCACTTTCAGGTATAAGCAAGAAATAAAAAATAATATAAAAATGATAGTGGGATACAATACCAAGGGTCTTCAGTGCAAGTTTTCTAAGGTTTGATTTTGAGTAACTCCTTCTTCCCTATATCAGGTTGGTGAAACCAGGGCTTATTGCATGTTACCTGTTAGCTGATTAGGCTTAGAAATTTAGCCTACCTTATGTCAACCTTACAGATTGTACAGAATCCATTAGTGAAGGCAAAGCAATAGTCCATCCACCAAAATTAGTTCATCACTGGCTAGAAGGTTTGCTTGGATCAAGGAAAATTTCTACTTGCAGTTGTGTTTATGGTAATACAGTACAGTTGTATAGGTTTCAGAAAATTGTTATCTTAATGAATCAGCTTTTGCTAAACCTCTGATATATAGTGACACTCAAAGATGATTCTATGCCAGAGTAGACTGAATTCCTTATGGTCAAACTTTCTCCTCTGGGATAGAGGGATAACCACAAGAAGGGACAGATGAACTTTGACCTTGGGTACACTACATACAAAGCAGAGGCAGCCAAATGCCATAATCCCAAATTGGGGAAATCACATATAATGCAGAGGTGCTTTGATGGTGGAATCCTAAAACGGGCACCATACAAACACTCTAACCAGCCTAGGGCTTACTTAACCCACCAATCCAGATATAGCCATCCAATGGACGTCACTGAGAGATCTTGTTTTCCTAATATGGAACAGAGACTGTTCACCATCTCAGGGTTATAGAAGACCTAACTCCATTTCTTATCCCCCCAAACTTTTTTTGTGAGAGCCTCCTATATTTGGTCTTTTATTATTATACATATGCATACTAAAATTATTTTATTATCATATACTATTATTATAGTATATGTAATATTAATACACTAGAAATAGAGAAACTAGTAGAAGGAGCTGGTTTCATAGAAGTGGAAAAAGTCAAGTAGATCTTTAATACCATTTACTCCCACTTGCCATCCTTATGAGAAAGTCTTTTAGAAATTCTGCTTGAGTTAATACCATGGCAGTAGGATTTGAAGGTGACTTTTTGTGCTTTTAAATGTAGATTAAAACCTGACTTTGTTTTAAAAGCATTAGCATATCTGTGTGACCTGCATTTTATGCTTGCTTTTTGAGAAGAGTAGTTTGGATTTCTTTTTTCCTAATCTACATGTAATTTGGCGTAGTATCAGTGTATCATTTTAAATTGTAAACATTCACAGTAACTGCTTCCTTTATTAAAAAGTGATAAACTACTGCTAAATTCACTTATTACATTTACCCCCAAACTGCTTTTCCAAGCAAATTTATTTTTGATATACTTTATTAACAAATTAATTAAAAAAACAAATCTAAGTTTTGAATCAGAGAAGAGAGGCCTAAAATTTAGAGCAACCCATGCCTAGCCCTTTAAAATTATTTTTTTGAGATATATTCTGCAATATGGATTAACACAATTCATAATTCTGGATATTTCTATATGCTTCCCAGGGTGTATACTCTTATCATCAACTCTGAAGGCTTATCCACATTATTTGATTTAATAGAATGTTTTTACATTAGTGGCCTAAAAAGTAAGCCATCCACAGGAGTCATGACAACAACCTTTTTGTATACAAAGAAGTTTTAGCAATAATGGAATACATATTGTTCTCAAAATGAGAAACCACTAATCTAGTGGGAAAGGAGAGAATAGGTCTTTGCTCTTGATTGAAATAGTTTAAGAGTTTGCAGTATTCTACTGTCCCAATAATGCCTAAAGCCAGGGAACATTAATAATTTATGTAAAGTATGACAGGAACAAATATGTTTGAATTATCAACTTACATATTTACAATTTGACTAAGGATGGAATTTATGTTTAGAGTTGTGATTACAAAATTATTGTTTTGCCACTTTTTAAAAAGTTATTAAAGAGTTGGAGAACTAGCTTAAATGTTCAATCTTGGGACACACCGTAGATGACAATTTCGAGTTTGGCTTCTGATACTATGAAATGGGACAAACTGCCTCAAGATTACACATTGAAATAGTAATAAATACTACTTTTAGGCCTTACTAAAAATGGCTCAATTAACTGTACTCATGTACATTTATTTCATTTATATTTCATAGAAACAGAATTCTAAATATAATTTAGAAGTGGGAATCTATGAAGTAAAATACTACTTATTTACTCAAGGTCACACAACGATTTGGTTTCTAAGCCAGAGACAGAAACTCAATTTCCTAACATCTACCCCAAGCTGCTACATGGATAACTCTAGAAATTCCATCTGTGAAATTTCAATCAAGACAGATATTTAAGCCCTTTGAAAAATTTGCTTACCCTGTAATTCCACATTTCAGACTGATTATTATACAGTAAGCCACAGTTGGGTTTTTTTCGGATAGTACATGCTGGCACAGCATTTTGCACCACTTTGGAGTAACCATGACACACACACATTTGAATAAATTAATGTCTAGTCTCAACTGACTCTTCTTGGTTGACCAGTATAATCTTTGCAGACTTTGGAGTCAGTGGAAAAGGAAGAAATGATGAGAAAACCATTTAGAACCATGTTAAATGTTTACATGAAAATTAATCACAAGTCTACTCCTTACAAGCTGTGTGACATTACAAAAAAACTACTGCCTTTGCGCCCCAGTTTACCTTTCTGTAAAATGAGCATGATAATATAGGTTCATAACTTATTTTCCAAAACCCTTGGGTCCAAGGGTGTTTCAAATTCAGAATGTTTTGGATTTTAGATAGGTAATTCAGTGCAAACACCATATATTTACATAACAGTCACAGTAGGGATTCAAGCAGTATATTAAAATTACTGCAGCAAAATGAATAAATATTCAAACTAAGAGATAATTCAAGAATAAAAATAGCCTCATATCAATTCAGGTCAGATTTTTGCCTGTGTGAAAAACAAAACAAAACAAAGTTTTCAGAGACTTTTGCCTTTCAAAATTATAGCTGAAAGATTGTAGACCTGATATAATATGTAAATCATAGAGTAATTTAAGTGGATAAATAAGTTATTTCATACAAAGCACTTATACTGGTAACTGACACATAGTAAGTTACCTAATTATTATTTTAATATTGTGTATCTCATTTTTTCTTTGAGATGTTACACATCGATTAAATCAACTTGTTTGCAATAAAATATAGTCAGTTGCCCAAAATTATACTAAGATCTTTATATACACTATCTCATTTACTCCCCTTATCAGTCCTCTGATAAACACTATTATTGTTGCCATTTTCCATTGAGGAAATTATCATTCTTTGTAATATACTCCCTTAATCAAATTTAATAAATTGATGTGCAATCCATGCTTCATACATTTCATACAGAGAATAGTATTCACCACAAATAAATTCCTCAAAATTTGTTCTTTGTGAAAAAAGTTTTCAAAATGGCACTTCAGTTGATTCAAGCATCTTGTTTCCAAATAGGAATGATATTCATTACTTATTTGATGAAAGTTTCTTTTAAGCCAGTGACTCATTTACAATTATAAAAATGAAGAAAAGATAGTCAAAATTATCAAACTCACATATAACATGTTTCTAAAAAAATTATAGTTAAGAACTATCTATACTTGTCTTTTCTTATTTTCCAGTATCAGATGTATACACAAAAGGGTTCTCTTAGCTATCTGGTGGCCAACAAATTTTTGTACAGTATGAATTATGCTAAAGAATAAGCCAAGCAGCAGTACATTTAAAAAAATGTATAAGTAAATGAATATTATAGATTTTCCCTAAATAATATTAGAGTCAGATGAAAATGCAGATTTTTTATAAAGGAAAACTATGTAAAATTATGAACTACTAATGCATTGGTATACATCTTCCCTGTATAGTGTCTTATATTCCACTTACTGTATTACAAACATATTTTTATATCATTAAATAGTCTGATAAATCCTTATATTAATTATTTATAGGTAAATAATATTTAATAATGTTGAGCCATAATTTTCTAATTAATTGCAAATTATTGACTTTTAGATTATGACTATCCTAAAATGAAAAACAATGTAATGAAATTTGTGTATAAAAACCTTTAACCACTTTTTGAATAAAATTTTCTTTACATTTCTGTCTTACATAAAATATCTATACAAAAATTCATAACATATTTTATGTTAAACTAAGCCATAATGTGTATCAGGTGGATGTTACAAAGTATTCCTTTTTGTGCTTTAAAAAAAACTCTTGGACTTCCCTGGTGGCGCAGTGGTTGAGAGTCTGCCTGCCGATGCAGGGGACACGGGTTCGTGCCCTGGTCCAGGAAGATCCCACATGCCGTGGAGCACCTAGGCCCATGAGCCATGGCTGCTGAGCCTGTGTGTCTGGAGCCTGTGCTCCGCAACGGGAGAGGCCACAACAGTGAGAGGCCCATGTACCGCAAAAAAAATAAATAAATAAATAAAATAAAATTTAAAAAATTAAAAAAACTCTTTTGGATCACACAAATATTCAATTTTAATGGAAAGAAAATATAGAAAAAGAGTACTGTATATCTTTCAGATCTGAAAGAGAGTGAAAAAAATATGATTATTTTTTCCAACTCCTTCTTACATAGGCTTATTGAAAGATGAAAGCTCCTAATTATATTGTTTTATCATAAAGCTATGATAATTACCACCGTTTTTAAAGAAAGGATATTTTGTTTTAATTAATTTGAAATGGTACTTTGTACAAATGGGAGATAGAAAAAAAAAAATCACTTTGTGTAACTGGCTCCAAAAAACATGAAGCTCCAACACCTGGATTCAGATGACATGATACTATACATAGAAAAATCCTAAAGATGCCACCAGAAAACAATTAGAGCTCATCAATGAATTTGGTAAAGTTGCAGGATACAAAATTAATACACAGAAATCTGTTGCATTCCTATACACTAACAACAAAATATCAGAAAGAGAAAGTAAGGAAACGATCCCATTTACCAGTGCATCAAAAAGAATAAAATACCTAGGAATTTATTCCTAGGAGGCAAAAGACCTGTACTCCAAAAACTTTAAGACACTGATGAAAGAAATTAAAGATGACAAACAAACAGATGGAAAGATATACCATGTTCTTGGATTGTAAGAGTCAATACTGTTAAAATGACCATACTACCCAAGGCAATCTACAGATTCACTGCAACCCCTATCAAATTACCAATTGCATTTTTCACAGAACTAGAATAAATAATTTCACAATTTGTATGGAAACACAAAATGCCCGGAATAGCCAAAATAATCTTGAGAAAGAAGAACAGAGCTGGAGGAATCAGACGCCCTGACTTCAGACTATACTACAAAGCTACAGTAATCAAAACAGTATGGTACTGGCCCCCAAACAGACATATAGATCAGTGGAACAGGACAGAAAGCCCAGAAATAAATCCACAAACTCATAGTAAATTAATCCATGACAAAGGAGGCAAGAATATATAATTGATAAAGGAAAGTCTCTTCAATAAATGGTGCTGGGAACACTGGACAGCTACATGTAAAAGCATGAAGTTAGAAGATTCTCTAATACCACATACAAAAATATACTCAAGATGTATTAAAAGACCTAAACATAGGACCAGATACTATAAAACTCCTAGAGGAAAACATAGGCAGAACATTCTTTGACATAAGTCGCAGCAATATTGTTTTGGATCCATCTCCTAGAATAATGGAGATAAAAGCAAAAATAAACAAATGGGACCTAATTAAACTTAAAAGCTTTTGCTCAAGAAAGGAAACCATAAACAAAATAAGAAGACAACCTATGGAATGGGAGAAAATATTGCAAACAATGAGGCCAACAAGGGATTAATTTCTAAAATCCCAACAAGGGATTAATTTTGATATTAATCTCATACAGCTTAATATCAAAAAGCAAACAATGCAATAAAAAATGGGCAGAAGACCTAAATAGACATTTTTCCATAGAAGACATATAGATGGCCAACAGGTACATGAAAAGATGCTCAACATTGCTAATAATTAGAGAAATGCAAATCAAAACTGCACTGAGGTATCACTTTACACCAGTCAGAATGGCCATCATCAAAGTGTCTACAAATAATAAACGCTGGAGAGGATGTGGGGAACAGGGAACCCTCCTGTCCTGCTGGTGGGAATGTAAATTGGTGCAGCCACTATGGAGAATGGTATGGAGGTCCCTTAAGAAACTAAAAATAGAGTTACCATATGAGCCAGCAATCCAACTGCAGGGCATATATCTGGAGAAAACTATTTGAAAAGATACATGCAACCCAATGTTCATAGTAGCACTATTTACAATAGCCAAGACATGGAAGCAACCTAAGTGTCCATCAACAGATGAATGGATAAAGGAGATGTGGTATATATATATATACAATGGAATACTACTCAGCCATAAAAAAGAATGAAATAATGCCATTTGCAGCAACATGGATGGACTTAGAGATTATCATACTAAGTGAAGTAAGTCAGACAGAGAAATGTAAATATCATATTATATCACTTACATGTGGAATCTAAAAAATAATAATAATACAAATAAACTTATTTACAAGACAGAAATAGACTCGCAGACATTGAAAACAAACTTACGGTTACCAAAGGGGAAAGGTGGGGAGACATAAATCAGGCTTTGGGGATTAACAAATACACACTACTATACATAAAATAGATAAACAACAAGGACCTACTGTATAGCACAGGGAACTATATTCAGTATCATATAATAACCTATAATGGAAAAGAATCTGAAAAAGAATATATATATATATATATATATATATATGTATCTCTGAATCACTTTGCTGTATACCTGAAACTAACACATTATAAATCAACTATACTTCAGTAAAAAAAAAAAAAAAAAAAGAAGCAAAATAATGACCACATTCCTTTTCAATAATATCCTGATATATTGTAGTATGTTTCTAGAAACTTTCGGTTCTCTAGAAGATTCAATCTTATACAGATATTCTAGAGAGGAAATATGCTTTCATTAAATATGTTTTTTTGTTTGTTTTTGTTGAAAGCAATTAACATTAGGTCTCAAAATGACATTCTGGAATTATAAGTTCCTTAAATTAAAAAAAAAAAAAAGAATGGATATCCAAATTTAGGAACCCAAGAATGTGGGTTTGATGGGCATAGGTTACAGGAAGAATGGGGATCCGGACCATGTATTTCTTAAGTCTGATTTATTCCCCTCCTGTGCATATAAAGAACCATTAACAATGTAATGATTAATTTCAGAATAACAAAAATGTCCAGCTATCATCCTGAGATTTAATGAGCCCTTTTCTGGAACACATGACATTTGTTCTTTCCTTCTAACAGATAAGTCCTCTTTGAACCAAAGCTAGACAATTGTACAAAGGCTGTCTGGCCTGAAGAATCCCTTATGGACTAAGTAAAAAACTTGAATTTAGCTTACATTTAATTTGTAAGTAATGTAACAATCCACACTTATATATTAACAAATGTTACTACAACACAGGTAGGCGACCAATCGTTATTCTTTACCCTCACATTTTGTAGTTAACGTAGTTATATATATAATAGTTAACATAAATAAACAGGCAATACAGCATAGGCAGGGAGAGCTGTGGACATGTTTCACCCCAATACTTTATAGTTAATAAATGGTACTATATTTGAGATAGGGAGACCTTTAGACAGGTTGGCCTTCTTCATTTCATGTAATGCAATTGAACATTTCCCCAGTAATACTGATCAAAATAAAGAACAAAGTCTATATGTTCTCTGAATTGTGTTACAGTTTATAATTCCCCGGTTATAATACAGATTGACCTTTAATATAATGCATTTTGTTTTCTAAAATGAGATGAGAACATAAAATTTGCATTATCTAAAGTCACAGCATGAAACTGCTTAAACTCTGCAGCTGGATGTTTATAGCTGCTTTTCTCCTAATTCTCTTTGTAGTGCTGTAATTGGATGTGCTACATATTAAAATTCACATATTTTGTGCTGATGTTGTATTAATGCATTTTCTCAAGTTGAGTGTTCAACTGTGACAACACAAATAATATAAAAATATAAAGGGCTCTGCTAACCCCGTTTTCTTCCTTTTGCTATGAATTAAAGAAAATGACCTCATTATGACAATGGATTTCTCCATGACCTACTACTTTCTTATTTCTTTAACATCCTCTCCTGATGCTCCTGTATATGCAATATATGTTGTACTAAAATTCTCATGATTCAGTAAGAATTGAACCGTTATGCCACACTAGGTAGGAACAATGTTGTAGGGAAGAGCAGTTATTTTAGATGTACTTAATTAATTGAAAGTGGGATGTAATAGAAAAGGGATAATCTTGGATGACTTCCAAATTTGTATTTTGTGTGACATACTGAAATGAAGTCCTAAGGGCAGGGTGGGAGGGTAAGAATTTGGAAATGACATCAAATCATATCCTGTGGTTTCTCTACACCTTGCCTGTACCTGTGTACATAGTTTTCTTACGAATCTCTTCTCCAGTTTATGTCACCTGTTTCCTGCCAGGACCTTGACTGGTATAATAACTGGTACCCAAATTGGTCTCAGGAAGCAGAACTTCAAATTTTGGAAATAGATTTCTCACATATTTGAGGAGTGCTGGGAATGGACATGGGTAATCCATGACATGCAGTGACATTATGATTACTCACATGATCACTTATTTTAGCATGTGATGAAGTATATGGGCAGGCAACAGTATTGGGAATTCAAGTGGATGTAAAACTCAGTTGTTATAGCAAAAACAGTGATTATAAAAGTTGTGGTGGGCTTCCCTGGTGGCGCAGTGGTTGAGAGTCCGCCTGCAGATGCAGGGGGCACGGATTCGTGCCCCGGTCCGGGAAGATCCCTCATGCCGCGGAGCGGCTGGGCCCGTGAGCCATGGCCGCTGAGCCTGCGCGTCCGGAGCCTGTGCTCCGCAACGGGAGAGGCCACAACAGTGAGAGGCCCGCGTACCGCAAAAAAAAAAAAAATAATAATAAAAGTTGTGGTGTCACCTGGCTCTTTCTGATGGCCCTAGAGAGTATATACGTGGCAAATGAACAGTTGAAAACTAAAAATATCTGGCATAGATGATTAGAAAGTTTAAAAAGAAGTCTTGAAGGAGTTCCTCATTTCCTATGGCCAGAGGGTGAGAACCAAGTCCAAGGTCCAATTCTGAGGATTTCAGAATTCAAATAAATTCTCAAGTGGGCCAGGTCTCTTACACTGATAGAAAAGTATTGGTGGCAGAAGGGGTGGAGTTTTAAACCATGAGAAAGGGTCATTTGAGTAGCAAGGATGAAGTTGGGAACTTTGATGTTCTCCCCACTCCCACCATCAATTCACTCAAATACAAGACATAGAGGGGAAAAAAAAAACCCTCTTCTGCATAAAAGCCTTTCAATGACTGCACTTGCATCACAAACTAACTCCCCTCACAACACACCCATCACTGCTTCTGGACGAGGATTGCTCTATGAGGAGATGGCCCACACACCCAAAGGAGTTCAGGACCTCTCCAATCTTTATTGGCAAGAAACTAAAGAATGGGTGTGGGAGTGGATTTTAAGGGATTAGACCAAGGAGGATAAAATATAAGGCATAATCAGGCTGAATCACTGTCATGGATGCATTCAGCCAGAATATGAAATTTGATATATTGGCCTAAGCATGTGAAAAGTTGTTAATAATCTGATGAATTGGCTCATTGAAGCCTGGACTCATCAATAACCCACATTTTACATGTGGAAATGCCTGACCTTTGCTGGTATACTCTAAAGGAAGAAGTCCGAAGGCTCAAAAAGACAGAAACGTTGGAATGAATCCACTCAGCCCCTTCCAACCATATCCCAAAGATGGATACTTGAGAATACTTCCTTCATCAAAGCTCTAAGAAATGTATTTATTACTGAGGAGGCTGCCAGCCTGGTAGGTGTGGAATTTTAACTGGCTGCTAACCACAGCCATTATTAAAAATTAAATTAATTATCCCCAAAGCCTTTATTAAAATAATTCTTCTTTCCCCAACTATATATATATGTGAAGCAGGAACTCCTTCATATACTTCAACCAAAACAACATATTGCAACAAATTGGATACAGAAACATATATGGGATCCCAACTGCCTTTTATTAAGTCTGAAAAAAATAAGAGATTTGCAAAAATATGGAGTAATGCCATTTTTCTTATTGTTTTTTATTTTAGAAAATAGTTATTTTTTAAAAAATAGTTATTTTTCACAAACTGCATTACTTATGTTAGCATGTAAGCCTCTCTATCTTATTCATTAATTTTAAATAAATAAATATTTTGAAATTGTGTGATTTTAACTTATAATATAGTGAATGGTGAGATATACGTGTATGTGTCCATGTATAGTAAAAGACTTCTTTCCTTAATAAATCTTAAGAGTTTAAATCATCTTTCCTTAGGTCTTTATTAAAGATCACCTACAATGACTATCAGAAGTAAAATTGCAATCTTTTCCTCCGAATACATATCTCCTATCTCCCTCCTTTGCCTTATTTTTTAAAACTTATCACTAACTAACATGTATCTTATTTATTTTATTTACTGTGTGTCTCTTCAGGTGAATATTATAAGTTTCCTCAAGGCAGGGAAATGGTATGCCATATTTACCACTGTATCTATAATGTCTAGAAGAGAGCCTTGTATGTGGTAAATGTTTAATAAATATTTTTAAAATATATACTGTCTTTTGAATAAATATTTTGTTGAATGAATAAATGAATTTCAGTTATCAATTCTATGGACAGACTTCTCTGACTTCCCTAATCAGCTAGAGCAAGAGTTCTAGTTTTGTGCCATGGACATGTCAGAGTATATTTTTCTAAAGTTTAAGAATATTATCATAAAATATCGAATGAACACTTGTAAAAATGTATTCAATTCATTAATGAGGTAACTAGCAGGAAGGTTAAGTTTATTCAAAGGAACAGATGTTGGGTTGTCATTGGAAAAATAATACCAAATAAGCTTTCTGGTTAGATACAAAACTGGTTAATACCCTACAGAGCAATAAAACCATAATTTGGGGGATTATATTTTCTACTGAAAGAAAATAAAGACAAACATACACAAGTTACCGTGTAAAATCATACGGTCTGGGTCTTTAATTGATAGGTGATAATGACAAACAAACAACAGAATTATTGATTTCTCTGGGTAATAAAATATTCTTTGGATTTCTCTGTTAAACAATATTCCAATATGACATTGAAAGGATATATTGCTCTCCCATCATCTTATTTCCAAATTTTAGACAGTTTTTCTCAAGCATTGTCCTTGTATGATCATAAGTAATCTCCAAAGACTATGCCTAACCACAAAAATGGTTGGTGTCATTGTGTTTTGACCTAATTATTTACATAGGCTTACTGTACTGAGAAGTGCTAATTAATAAAGGCTCATAGAAAATACAGGGTTGAGCAAATTTAGGCTAGAAAATTAACTTTTTTTTTTTTTTTTGTGGTACTTGGGCCTCTCACTGTTGTGGCCTCTCCCATTGCGGAGCACAGGCTCCGGACGCGCAGGCTCAGCGGCCACGGCTCATGGGCCCAGCCGTTCCACAGCATGTGGGATCCTCCCGGACCGGGGCACGAACCCGTGTCCCCTGCATCGGCAGGTGGACTCTCAACCACTGCACCACCAGGGAAGCCCTTAGAAAATTAACTTTTATCTAGAAATTTCATAAGGAATATAGGATTGGACTTTTAAAATCTTTATTTGCTCTTTTGTTTTGAATCTAGAAAACCAAGCACAAAAGTCTCTTTGTATAAGATTTCTTGCAGTCCCTATGAATTTGGGTGAACTCTCTTTCTGAAATCACCCAAATAGTCTAAGAGCCCTGGCCTACCAGGAAGTGACTTTTCTTATCAGTTTGGGACTGGGATCTTGTAATTCATATAATAGATGCCAGTTCAGTTTGGTGTGAGTATGTTGTGGACATTGGTTCCATATGTGAAGTGAAACACTTATTCCTTAATGGTGAGCTTCTGCGACATATTATCAAATATAATACTCTATTATGACCTTGGTTGCACTGTCAATTTGTCAAATGTGTCCGGGTAAAATGAAAGATGGATTTTTATTGAACCTATGAAATAAATGAATTGTCATGAATAGTAAGACTCAATGAAAGCATCTCTTTCTAAATTCTAGAGGTCAGTGAGACTCAGATATCATTTTCTAAAGGTTTCATTTCAATTTACAAGAGCATAGTCTACTAAATTGAGGGCTAGAAATGGATTAATAAGAAAAGGAAAGGCATCCTCATAAACACATCAGAAAATAGATATTTAGAAATAATAATAACAGTATGTCCAAAGAAATAACTACAAGTAAATATGCCTCATTAGTGTATTTGATTCTATGTAATTAATTCCTGTTCTTCTGGATCTGTTTTCTTGAAATCTTCTGCTTCTGAATGAGAACGATTCCTGAAAATCATAATCCAGTCCTCCGGGCTGCCTAAAAATTGTCTGAGCAATTTTCACTTAAACTCCAAAGGCTGTAACCATGAGTCTGTCTCTAAAAAGATTACCTGGTATAGTCCCTTTCAATGAGTCTCTGAGACTGTCTCAATTTTTTGTATGTAGTGTATAGCAGAGCCCTCAAGAAAATATGAAAGGAAATAAGAAATTATCATTTGATGATAAGACTGATGAATGGAAGTAGTTAATTATTAGAACAACCAAAAATATCAGAATGAGGAGAGATTATCAAATAGACCATAAAACCAGATTCCCACTTATTGATGCTGCAAATTGCGTAAGAATAGACATAAAGATGAATGGAATAGCATGGAGCCCAGAAACAGACCTATGTAGAAATGATCAGGTTTTGCTTTTTTTTTTTTTTTCCATAAGTGACAAGATAATTCAATGGGGAAAGGATTATCTTTTCAATAAATGGTGCTGGACCAATAGGATAACCATATGCACACACAAACACACATATACACACACAAAGAAAAGAAAAAGAAAGAAAAAACCTTGACCTATATAAAACTTGAAATGGCTCATAGGTCTAAATGTAAAAGCTAAAACTATAAAACTTCTAGAGGAAAACACAGGAGAATCTTTGTGACCTTGGCTTAGGCAAAGGTTACTTGGACATGACAACAAAAGCATGATCCAAAAAAGAAAGCATTGATAAATTCAACTTCATCAAATGAAAAATTTTGTTCTTTGGAAGACATCATTAAGAAAATGAAAACACAAGCCACAGAAAGTATTTGCAGATCATATATCTGATAAAGGACTTGCATCCAGAATACATAAAGAACGTCCACAACTTAATAATAACAAACAACCCAATTAAAAAAGGGGCAAGGATTGAATAAAGACATCACCAGAGTAGACATAAGGAGGGCAATAGGTACATGAAAAGATGCCCAGTTTAATTAGTCATTAGGAAAATTCAAATTAAAATCACGCCTATTAGAATGGCTAAAATCCAAAAGGGAAAATGCCAAGGGTTGATGATGATGTGGAGAAACTAGAACTCTCTGCCAAAAACCATGAAAGGGCTGAGATTTCACCCTACATGAAAGCTAACAAAGTAGCCTTCCACATTTTGTGGATGCTGGCAGAAGACATAAGACCCTTGACTCTGAGACAAAGGACAGTTTATCACTTAAAACAATAGTGGTAGCCAGAGTATTATTTTCCTGCATCAGGTCCCTGAGCCCTAATTTCCACAGGGTGATGGCAGTAAGGGCCAAGGGGATGCTGTGAGTGCAGTGGACATTTATCACAGCTCAAGAGCCCTAAGCTTAGGGAATCTGAATCTTCTGAAATTGAATCTTCAAATCTGCTGATCTTTGCCTCAGAGGAAGACATTATCTTATTACGCTAGGTAGTAAGCAAACGTGCTCCTGGCTTTTTCAAGGCTGTTCACTATACGAAGATACTTAAAAAGAGATAGCCTGAGACAAGAGATCAGTCAATTGCTCTGCTCATAAAATGTGCAGAAACATGAAAGATACATGAAAATTGTCTCAGTATCCTCAAACATTAATGGTGACAATGTAAAATGGTACAGACATTTTGGAAATATTTGGCAGTTTTTTTAGAAGTTAAACATACACTTACCATACAATTTGGTGAGTTTATTCCAAGGTATCTACTTAAAAAGCAGAGAAAAAATATACAATATATCCATACAGAGACTTGGATACGAAAGTTTATAGAAGAATCATTATTCACGATAGCCCCCAAATTATACCTCAGTAAAACTGTTTCTAAAAATTAATGGAAAGAAAAAAAAATACAGCAGTGTGTCTAAAGTTCCTGGTTTCAAATTCTCTTCTATCTGGCAACAACCATCTTCTTACCTCCTTCAGGCAGTCTGGCCGAGGCATGCAGCGGATTCTAGTTAACTGTCTCAGCACTAGGTTTAAGGCGCTTAACCCTGTTAATGGTCTCAACCCCCCTGTGCTTCAGAATCATCTGGAGAGCTTTTAAAAACTACTAGCAGAGGAGGAACAATCCTCAACTCCAAAATTTTGATTCAACCAGCATGCACACACTATTCTTTTGTTTGTTTGCCCCCCAGTTGATTCTAATGTGCAGCCAAAGATGAGAAAAAAATACTACACTACTTTTCTAGAAAAATTTTGAAGCTATTTGGGAGTCAGTATTGCTGGCACCTGTGATCACAGCCAGTCCCCCCGCCCACCGCCAGTGAAACTCATGGTAAGCAAATGAGGAGAAGGTTTTCCCTACCTAATCTGTAAAACTGTAGTTCTCAGCACGGGATTGGGGTTCAATACCCCTTGGGGAGTTTTCTCAAATATGTGTGCTTGGCGTGTCATTGTTCCCCTACTCCATACTGGAAATTCCCCTGCCATTTGTCACTTCTCTCCACCCATATTTCATGGACACACACTGCTGGGTGGATAGAATTTCTTTTACTTTTTTGAGGGGCGGGGAGGAGGGAAGGGGAGAAAAACAAAGAGGAATTAAGATAGAGCCTATAACTTAAATATGTACAGAATGTACTTTATGTCCTGAAAGATAAATACTTCGTATTAATTCTTTCTTTTCAATTTTATCTTCTTTATTAAAATTTCTAATTATGAATGTATTGGTAATCATTTTAACTAATTAAAAATTCAAAGATATATAAATGAAGTTAAAATTCGCTCCCACCCTCTTCATTCCTACCACTTGGTAGCTACTCTAAAGGGCCTAGTTCTTTTTCTTCCTCAATGTCTTTTATGCTCACACAAACATAAAAAATTGTATATAAAAAGCCTATTGCTGTTATGGCTTTTCTTAAATTCATCTTAATGAGTCATTATGATCAATACATATCTCTTTCTGATCAATATATATGCATATAATTACATCTTCCTTTAAATAATTGCATAAGAGAACGACTGTACCAAAGTTTTTTGATGGATATTTGAACGCTCCCTATTTTTTGCCATTACAAATATATCACCTTAAATGTCACTAAACACATGGCCTGACATGTTTGTACTGTGGCACTTTTATTTTTATTGGATAGACTCCCCCAAGTAGGATTACTTCATCGAAAGTTGTGTGTGTGTGTCTGATTTATAGATATTGCCAAATATTTTTTAAAAGACTGAAGCAGCTTGCACTGTATGTTACTGTATTTTAAAATTTTGCTAATTAGCACGAGGCTGAAGATAATTATATTATTAATGACTTGTAACCCTCACTGTGCATTTCATTTTCATTTTTTATGTTTCAGGTGTACAGCATTATGGTTCAACAACTGTATACACTACAGAGTGATCACCACCACAAGTCTAGTCACCATCCACCACCATACATTGACACCCTTCACTCATTTCACCTACCCACCAACCCTCTTCCTCTCTGGCAGCCATTAGTCTTTTCTCGGTATCTATGAGTTTGTTTTTGTTTTATTTTGTTTGTTCCTCTTTTTTTTTTTAGATTCCACATATGAGTGAAATCATATGGTATTTGTCTTTCTCTGTCTGACATTTTTCATTTAGCAAAACGCTGTCAGGTTCCATCCATGTTGTTGCAAATGGCAGAATTTCATTCTTTCTTTGGCTGAGTAGTATCTCCTTGTGTATACATACCACATCTTTATCCTTTTATCCATCAATGAAGACTTAAGTTGTTTTCTTATATTGGCTATTGTAAATAACGCTGCAATGAATATAGGGGTGCATATACCTTTTCGAATTAGTATTTTCTTGTTCTTCAGATAAATGCCCAGAAGTGGAATAGCTGGGTCGTATAACAGTTCTATTCTTAATTTTTTGAGGAATCTCCATACTATTTTCCACTGTGGCAACACCAATTTACATTCCTACCAGCAATGTATGCGGGTTCCCTTTTTTCCACATCCTCTCCAACACGTGTTATTCCTCATCTTTTCGATAATAGGAATTCTAACAGCTGTGAGGTTGCATTTCACTTTCACTTTTCTCAACTACCTGGGAGGATGAGCAGCTTTTTGTATGCTTATTGACTATCTGGATTTCTTCTTTTATGAATTTCCTTAGAGTAAGACTTTGGTTTCTTTTTTCTATTAGGTTCCTTGTATTTTTCTTACCAACTTATAAACCCTTTTTGTGTCTGAGGGAATATATGTCTTTACCTATCATATCTGTTGCCATATTTGCCCCAAATCACTTGCCTTCGACTTTGTTTATGGTGTTTTCCTCTTATGACAATGTATGTGTAGTTAAATATGACTACCTTTTCCCTAATAACTTCTGAATCTCCTGTCTTGTTGAGGAAGACTTTTCCCATCGAGAGCTATGAAATTTTCCAAAATGTTATTCTAGTGTTTATATGGGTTTAGAGTTTAAAGTTTTAAAATTTCATCTGGAACTTGCCTTTGTACAGAGGTAAAGGTTTAATCTTTGCTTTCTTCCAGAAATGTGACTAATTATGTCACCATTCATTGTTATCAAAGTCCTCATTCCCCACTTGATTAAACTGTCATGTCTGTCATTTATTAAATTCCTAATACACTCTTTTGGATGCTCTACTCTACACTTTTTGTCTTTTCTTGTGCCTGCCTCAAATTGTTTTGATTACTGTGATCTTATGTTAATATTCTTTCAACACTCACTTCTTATGATACTAAACTGTAATTTTTTAGCCTGAAATAGAATAAATATGCTTATTTTTACTTGAATTATTATTATAGTTGAAGTCTTTATGTAACCTTTAAAGTGTTTCTGTTTTTTCTATGCTAGATTACTATACAAATATATGAATGTCTTTTTACAGTTAAACTATTTCTTCAAGCCAGCAGAGGGTGTACAAGGTATTGTTTTACTAGTGAGGAATTAAAAATTATTTAAACGTGTTCTTTTACTGATTTAGGGAATAAATTTAAGAATTCAAAATATTTATTCCATCAAATATCTTTATTATTAGAAGTTTATGCCTATATAATCAAAACTTGCCTAAATATTTGTTGGCTCACCATACGTCACATAATTTTATTATTGTTATTATTATTATTATTATTATTTTGGCCATACCACGCAGCTTGTGGGGTCTTGGTTCCCCAACCAGGGGTTGAACCCAGGCCCTCGGCAGTGAAAGCACGAAGTCCTAACCACTGGACCACCAGGGAATTCCCACTTTTAAATTATTATTATTATTTTTATTATTATTTTTCAGCCGAAGTCACATAGTTTAGAACCTATAGAAGAACCTAAATTTTCTTTTGAACAAGGATAATTTTTGGCATAAATTTATACATACAATGCAGATAATACAAAACTGAAATAATGTATGGAGTAGAGTAAATGTAATTCCAACTTATTTTTGAAAATCAAACTCATGAAAAATTCAGAGAAAGTGACTGTAGAATAGTTAATAACCTTAGTATTCTGTCACTTATTTTTGATCACATGAGCACTCATTTAAAATGCTAGAGCGGGGCTTCCCTGGTGGCGTAGTGATTGAGTCCGCCTGCCGATGCAGGGGACACGGATTCGTGTCCCGGTCCGGGAGGATCCCACGTGCCGCGGAGCGGCTGGGCCCGTGAGCCATGGCCGCTGGGCCTGCGCGTCCGGAGCCTGCGCTCCAGAGCGGGAGAGGCCACAACAGTGAGAGTCCCGCGTACCGCAAAAAAAAAAAAAAAAAAATGCTAGAACATACAGATAAACACAGGAAAGTCTTGAATGAATAACGTTTCTAAACATTTTTGATGTGCTTCTTTCCTTAAAGTGTAAGAAATTAGAAAACACTGCAAACGTGTAAGATAAAAGGGGGTTGATGATTTAGGAACTTATAAAGGGGCTAGTTTATATTGGATATTTTGAAAAAGCTTTGTTATTCCAATGAAAGATTTTGTCTGCAGGCTGCTGCTCGTTGATATTTGTGAATATCAGAATGATGGAGACCGCTGTGAAGTAGAATATGCTTCACTGAATCTCTCAGTAGCAGTAATTCAACCAAGCAAAGGTTACAAAAGCCCTGTGGGCCACTTGTTATGTGATAGCAGAGGTAGACCTGATTTTGTTGTATCAAATCTTTTTTAAGCCAGGAAGCTTAGTGTTAAGTTTAAAGCTCTATCAGGGTAACTCTATTACTCTGAGTTTGATATATCCATTTCATTTTTGCGCCACATTTTTTTCCTGTTTGTTGTCAGTATATATTGTGTGCTGTGTAAATGACTTAATGTCTCATTAAGAATGATGATGCAAAACTGTTTAAACATATGTTGTGTATCTGTGTATAGACATATAGCTACTGACACACATACCCTCAGTAAATAACCCTAATTTTACTTACATTTGTGAATTAAAAATGTCCAAGAGGAAATATACCAAAAATATAAGGAGAATTTAGCGCTGGAATGCTGGTTGTCAGGAATACAAGTGGTTTATTTTTCTCTTCATAATTTTCAGTTTTCCAAAATTTCTACAAATAGATATTAATTTTTATATTTACAATTCTATTATTATCAGAAAAATAAATAAAAATTAAATAGAAGCACTCCTAAGAATTCATTAAAGTAAATCAATGGTGTTGCTACTAATTCCTTTCTGTAGAAGAATTATTGGTAGTGGATAAATAACATATCCTGGGTAGATGAACTCAACGTGGTAGATAAAAGTTTGCTTTGGTCACAGTTGCCTATGAATATTGGTTTCAAAACAAACATAAAGGCTTAACTTAGAATTTCATTATGTTTTAGAATCATCACTGCCTTAATGTTCAAACATCTATTTAAGTTCTAATAAGGAGAAATGCATGTTTGTTTATGGCTTTTTGTAAATATATATGCAGTGATCTATGGCTTTAAAAAAATTCTGTGTTTTTGTGACAGTGTTTGTTAATCCAGCCAATGGAATTATTTACAGAAAAATGGAGCATGTAATAGTTCTTTATGTACAAGTAAGAACTGTTTCCCCCCAAAACCTTAGTTACCTGAATTGTTCTAAGATTATTTGTAAAAATTAAAGGGAAGTGAGAATTCTACCTTTTGTGTGAATTCTTCAACATACTCATAAAAAAAAAAAAAGAAACAGTCCTTATAAAGGATTTACTAGGAGAGTAAGAAAAATTAAGTTTCAAGATGGCACAGTGATTAATCACCAATTTTATATCTAACACCATTAGGTTTATTCTCATGAAATTTTCATGTCAATCTGCTCAGGATGATGTGGAATCATTTGTCCCTGGAGGTTTTCGAAAAAAGATGAGAGAACCATTCTGTTGGAAAGTTGAGAAATTCACCTATCTGAGAACAAGGGAGTGGGCCTTATGTACTGTAGACTCCCTTTAGTCAGTCTAAACTGACATGATTTCAGCATATTGCACATTTTATGATTCATCAAAGGCATACTAATTAAATAGGAAAGTCTCATCATCTTTTCTTGACTCTTCTTGCTTTGCTGTTTTTAAAATTTGACAGTATTATGCTCACTTTTTGGATTCTGCCACTTTCCCTTATCATTAGTTAATTAATTAAATAGGTATTCATGGAGTGCTCCAACAGTGCCAAGCTCTGTTAAGCCATGAGTTTGAATTTGGGAGATTATCCTTGCTGTTTGGGCACAGGTGCTCACGCTGGGGGCTTGTGTTTGGGCTGCCTGAGAACCAGCATCCTCTATGCACCAGGCTCACAGCACATGCATGGCCATGTCCCCTGAGCACAATAGGCTCCACACAAGGGTCTGGCCTGTGTCAGGATTGCATGAGAGCCTTGAAAGGAATTGTTGAGAACAAAATTGTTATACAGATTCCTGGGGTCTTGTCCTCATTTACTTGTACCTTGACTGACTGGCATTGGTTTGTGACTTTGGAAGCTTCCCAGGTGAAATCTGAATGCCCCCTGCCCCAACACACACAAAAGGAGGCAGCTTTTTTTTCTCTTTTTTTAAAATTTACTTTTTATTTAGGTAACATTGGTTTATAACATTATGTATTATATATGTGTATAATATTGTATTTCTACTTCGGTATACACTACAGAGTGCTCATCACCAAAAATTTCGTTTCCACCTGTCACCACACAGTTGATCACCTTACTTATTTTGCCTTCCATCTCCTTCCCCTCTGATAACCACTACTCCGCTTTCTGTATCTATGTGTTTGTTTTTGTTTGGTTTGTTCATTTATTTTGTTTGCTCGTTTTTCATATTCTACACGTGAGTGAAGTCACATGGCATTTGTCTTTCTCCATCTGACTTATTTCATTTAGTATAATACCCTTCAGGTCCGTCCATATTGTTGCAAATGGCAAGATTTCATCTTTCTTTATGGCTGACTAGTATTCCATTGTACATGTATATATGTATATATATACCACATCTTTATCCATTCATCCATTTATGAGCACTTAGGTTGGTAGGTGGCATTTTTTTTTTTAATAAAGCTGTGGCTATCCTGAGAGAGATCTGTATTTTCTTTTTCTTTTTTAAATATTTATTTATTTAGTGGTGCTGGGTCTTAGTTGCAGCTCACAGGCTCCTTAGTTGTGGCTTGCTGGCTCCTTAGTTGTGGCATGTGAACTCTTAGTTGCGGCATGCATGTGGGATCTAGTTCCCTGACCAGGGATAGAACCCGGGCCCCCTGTATTGGGAGCATGGAGTCTTAACCACTGTGCCACTAGGGAAGTCCTGGTAGGTGGCAGTTTTAATAAGCAAGGGAAATTACATATGAGGCTTGTCTTGGGTATCTGCAAGATGAGTAGATCTCCACACCCACACACCAGAATCTTAAAAGTTTCTATAGAAGCCTTAACTGGATTCAGTCAGGTACACGGTCCAGATGGTCTCAACAACACATTGTTCTCTCAAGGCGTTGTTCTTGAAAACTGCTCTGGGAACGGTATGCAGAATGGACATTTTAAAAACAGGGAAGGGGTTGGGGAGTCTACACTTGCCTAGAGCCAGCTTGGGGTCAAGCAGTAGTCACATCCTCTCAATGACCTCCAACAACCTAGTGCAAGAAAACTGTATAGAAGCATATTCTCCAAGGTAATTAGCCATATCCATTAGATAATTCTGAGAGGAGGATAAAGATAGAGAATTGAATTTAAAAATAGTGAATTATTCCCCTTTTACTATTTTAATTCTAATGTTTAAATGCTGTTTTATGCAATTTGTAATGTTTTGACAAGTGATATATATGTAAGAGATTTCCCTGCGATATAGAGTACAATAAAGTCAAATATACTTTTAAAAAGATACTTTCATGTTTATTAATAACATGAATTCATTGAGTCAAGGAAGACTTGATTTGCAAACCTCACCTATATTATTGGAGGCATAAATGAAAGCATTTGTTTAAAGTTTGCTGATTGTTCTGTACTACTGTGGACATTAGCCAATATTAGGCCTTTTATCACCAACATGAACACTTCCATTTGTAGCAACACTGTTCATCATGAAAATCTACTAGTGTACCTCTAGGGAAATCTATTGGACTGCCTCTCAATTAGCTTTCTAAGTCCATTTCTCCAAAAGCCATTTAGCACATCAATGATCCCGAGAAGCTATTTGTATCAAATCACATTTAAGATGGTAAGAAGAGCCACTTCCGTCGTCCTGCACAGGACGCTGAGTACAACTCTGCTGATGACCACTAGGGCTGTGGGAACCCCCACCTCAGTCTTCCAGTGTGACTATGTCAGTCATGTGTGCAGAAAACAAGGATGTCTCTGCTAATGTTCTCTCTCGAGCTTGCTCTCTGGTTCTTCTATTTATCTTTGGTGATATTTATAAATTGTAAAAAGGAAGGTTCAATCTTAAGATGGAAAACCTGAATTTTTTGCATGCAATCTCTGACGGTTTGGAGGTGATACAGTCATCTACCAGAAGGAAGACTGACAGAGACTAAGCCTCTGACTTATTTCAGAGGATCCTATGTTATCTATGGGTTAGATTTTTTTCCAGGTTAATTTTAGTGTTTATACCCAGGGATTAAGAACAGTGAACCATATCCTGGATAAAGCACTCAAGTCAGGGATATGCCATATTCATTGTTATAATATCCATCACGTGCCTGACATAGCAAAGAATTGCAATAAAATTTTCTTCAGTGCACTTGAGTTCAAGTCCCTGCATGTCACATAGACCTGGGCCAGCCATTTAAGGTCCCTGAGGCTCACTTTCTCTATTTTAAAATGGGTATAAAAAAGTTTCTGTTGCTCCATTTTGAGGAAAAACCAAGCTAATGTTAATAAATACATTTTTTAAGCTATGGTTTTACATGGAAAACTAGTTATTACTGTGTACACATGTTATAGATAAACAAATACTCTAATGTTGAGGTTATGAAGTGAGGTTAAAAGAGGCTGTTGGAATATCCAATTTGAGTCCTGAGCAGTGGCATTGGTGCATTATATGTCTGTAATTTTACTCTCTTTAACTTTTCTTCATAGCACTTATATCCCATATTTTTGTTTGTTTTAAAATATCTTTCTAACAAGTTATTAACATTTACTAAAGTAGAGACCTTGCCTGTCATCTTCCTAGCTGAATCCCAAGCATTTAAAACAATGTCTGGCACTGAGCAGACACTCAACTATTTTTAAAATAAATCAATACCACCATGTTGCAGACAGCCACTCACCACTGGGTCTCTGTCTGCTAATGTTTATGGCTGGTCAGTATTTTGAATCTACTTGAGACTACAGATTATGAATGATAAGAAAAATCACAATTTTTATAACCCATGTAAATAGAAAAGAAAAATATTGTAAAATACTGTGCTTAGACACGTATGATTTGCTGCTACAAATTAGGGGGATTATGCAGGAAGATATAACGATTGAATCACAATCTTATCATAGGCAGTATGTGTTTTACTTCAGATCATCAAACTTAACCTTTGTGTGATTAATATCATACTTTTATTTATGCTGCATTTTTGAAGAAATAGATTCCAGTGTTTGATATTTAAAAGCACTGTTGGCTATCTTACTAAGAGAAAACATTTTTGAATGAAATTTTATAAATGTAACACAAAATCTTATCTTTGATCAGTAAATCCAAATATTGTTTCATATTTATTCAAGCATGCACTTAAAGCAGTTGCACATTTTTGGCAGTTCTGGTCAAATTACTTTGTCTTTTCAGAAATGTTTAGACCAAGTTGACAGCTTGGACTATCTGACAGCCTTTACTCATGACTGTCTAATTTTTTCACAATATGAACCAAATGATTTTCTTGCATATAAAGTTAACAAAAAAAGGGTTGTGTCCCACAATTGTCACTTTGCAACTTGAGAATATATGGAAGATCACAGCTGCACTCAAGGACATGACATATGTAGCTGTTACGAAATGTTCCTGGAAGAATCATGTTAAGAATTTTAGGAACTTTAGGAATTTTCTCTTATATATTCTACTTTCGCTGGTAGGAGTAATTTACATGTCATTCTGAATTTGAACATTTTGTTTGCTTGAGTTGAACAGTGTTCCATTTCTCTGAATATCATTATACATTCTAATAGTTTGTTCTCTGGCTGATATGAATTTTATTTTAATATTTTAAATTTTAGATGACTTGATTGGTCATTTAGCACTTTGTCAGTTCTTAAAAAAATCTCATCATTGTTTGTTTCTGTTTTGGCAAAACACTTTAAAAAATTTACAATTTATTTTCATTGGAGTTCATATAGATTAATGGAATTCAATTTTTTAACTTTGAGAAAAATATCCAAATTCTTTAATACCATTATCTTCCTTTCTTTAATACTGTGATAGCAATTCCAGATTAAAATAATTTTCTGTATCAGTATGTTGTGGGCAGGGAAAATAAAGTAAGGCCCATTAATGTGAGAAAGTAGTATATTAGTTGGACTCTATATTGCATTTTACTTGATAGAGAAATACTATGGAAATAATTAGTATGATTGCTTTAATTAATATTCTATTGATTGCAAACAGAAACCAAGTTGAGTGAATTTAGGAAAAACAGGAACTGTAATGATATATATTGAGTTACCCAGTGGAACTCAAGAGCAGCTAAGGGGTCTCAAATCACTTATAGTCAAGATCAAGAAAGCCATCAGGACCCTGATCTATAATTTGTCACTTTTCTCTGTTTTGCTCTAAACACTTGCCTCACATTTTTTTTCCTTTGTAGACTGGCTTCTCCTACTTCCCTATGACCATAATGGAAAAATGGTTACTCAAAGATACCAAGTTTATATCAACATTGCTTCATCTATCTTAATTGGCTGTCTCTGACCTTCAGTTCCAAGTTCTTGATAAAAACTTCCTTTATTAATTTGCCTTTGACATTATGGTAGACATTCATTCTATTTCCCAAGTATTTACAGCTTTCTTTCCACCTTGCAAGCATGTAACAGGATTGCACTTCCTAGTTCCGCTGTAGTTGGGTTAGACCATGTGCTGTCTCCTGGTCAGTGATGTGTGATCTAGTGAAGTGCGTCATTTAACTACCAGTAAGAAATTCTCTAGAGTGTTCTCTTCCTCTGGCTGGATGATCTGCAGTGTTACAGTTAATGGCTACTTCACTGGCTTGAGTTCCTGAATGAAGATATGCCAGATTAGGGTTCCCATGTATCCCTCAATGGAGCAAGAAATAAACCTTCATAGTTTTAAACCACTCAGATGTTGAGGTTGTTTGTTATCTCAGCATAGCTAAGCCTATCTTGACAGATATACAAATATACCTAGAATTGTATTAGATTTGCAACAGTTTCATTTGAATTTGATCGTTATTTAAAACTCAGCCTTAGGCCCCTGCTTTGTTCCTGTTTGCCCTGCACTCACACTATTTTCCTGTCCCTGGCTCAGCACCTATTTTCTTCTATAATGCTGTGTGTTGTAAGAATTCTCAGAGGACATATAGTCAGGCATTAAAGTGTGTTGGAATAAACACTGGCCTAGGAGTTAGAAGACATATATTTTTTTTTTTTTTTTTTTTTTGCGGGACGCGGGCCTCTCACTGCTGTGGCCTCTCCCGTTGTGGAGCACAGGCTCTGGACGCACAGGCTCTGGACGCGCAGGCTCAGCGGCCACGGCTCACGGGCCCAGCCGCTCCGCGGCACGCGGGATCCTCCCGGACCGGGGCTCGAACCCGTGTACCCCGCATCAGCAGGCGGACTCTCAACCACTGCGCCACCAGGGAAGCCCAGACATACGTTCTTTTACTTATTATTCAGCTACAATCGTGTGGCAATCTATAATTTTGAGACTTGGTTTCTTCATATGAAAATGCATATATTATACTCTACTTACCTCAATTATAGTGTATAGAGAGTAAAGTACTATATTATACAAATGTAAGTTATTGCTACCTATCAATCAATTATCTATTTGTCATCTTTATGTAAATTGCTTAGGTGTGTTTTCCCAAGGTAAAGCTGGGCATTGTTTTACTTGTTCAAGTTAGCCAATGAAAATGCAAGTGTACAAATTCATAAATGATGATAATGACGCGCAGCAAATTAGTTGTGATTCTTTTAAAATTCTTTTAAATTGCCTCTAAACCTTTGTTTCCTCGGTAGCTCTTAAATTATGCTTTAAGACCGTGATGAAACCAAATGATAATGCTAGTTACGTACTTCAAAACAGTATAGATCATGTCCAGGTAGTGATTGAACTATGATGCCTACTGGATGCCAGTGTCGGCACTAAGTTATTCCCATGTAGCCATGTTTCTAGTTGCACAGGGGATCTCTCCATGTGCACTGGTGTCAGATTTGGGAGGCAGAGGCAATCTTCCTGTCCGCTTTGACTGTTATTCTGTGAGAAATAAAGTCATGGAGATGTGAGGTGCTGCTGCGTCTCAGGCTCCACTCCACAGCTTCCGGTACTGAGAGGCACAGTAACAGTGGTTTCTGAGTTTCAGCATCCTGAAGGTACAGCATATGTTCTTGAGATCAGTTGTTCCAGAAGTGGACCCAGAGGTGGTCATTCCCATAGAGTCAGTTCTGTTCTGTTCTTTATTTCTGGAGACCCTGTTCAGAGCTTGCTCTTGTAGCCTTCTCAATGATTCTGTAAGCACCTAACCTGTATTTCATTCACTTTTACATAAAATATCTTGAGCAGTGGTTCTTAAACTTTAGTGTGACTCAGAGTGACCTGGTGGACTTGTTAAAACATAGATTACCTGGCTTCACTCTCAGAATTTCTGATTTATTAGGCATGGGGGTAGGATCCAAGAATATCAATATATAAGAAGTTGCCGGATTGCCGAACCAGAGACTACGCTTTGAGATCTAGAGTATTTTCTGTTTCCTACTCAGAATCTGTAGTGAAATAGGCCTTGTCCCAGAGTGTATCAAATAATCCAGGCTAGTTACAATCGTTGCTCAAAAGTTCAATAATTGGACTCAATAAGTGCTGCATCACAAATGGAGAATATAAATTGGATTTACAACGAAATGTATATCAAGCAGTGTTAATACATATCTGATAATTAGTAATGTATATTAGAATGGCTATGTTATGCTGAGTATGTATTTTTATTTTTATGCTTTGGAAGAAAGCCTGTCTGGTTGATATTATATAGTAACATTATCATACAGTAACATATACTTTTTTCCCCCTCTCTGAATATAAGTTCAACACAGACAGATCATTTGGAGCTTTTCTATAATTTCTGATTTGAAAATAGAACCTTAAACAGAACTACCATGTACATTTAATTATTATCCTTTTATATTGCATATGTTAGAGAATCTTTTTTTTAATTTTAGCTTAATCATCTATTTAACTTAGTTCAGGTCAATACTTTTTACACAAACTATTTTGAGGTCCAAATATATAAGAATTTAGAGAAAGAGTTAAAGCTAAAATCTAAATCTTTTGGTACCTAGTCCAGTTTTCCTTTTACAGCTGCTATCAACTCTCTGGAGTGTAGGTTTCATTGTTACCTATTTTATGTGTGTTCAAATCAACAATGGAAACTTCTTTGCCATATTTTAAACAAAAGTTTAAAAATATATTAGTATGAATTACATTGCCAAACCCATGCTAATAGTTAATATTTAAGTATTAGGTAGATATCACTAGTTGCTATCAATTCTTAAGTTGTTATCTTAATGCTATTTAAAAGATCATTTCATGCTATTTCAAGTTGTTTTTTAATTCTCAGAAATAAGTAATATATTTGGATATCATCCAATATCTCCCTATGAATTAAGCTCCCTCACTCTATAATCATGTTATTTAATCAAAAATTAACTTCCTGCCAGAGTGGCTTGTTAAGGATTTGCTAATTCTGACTTTCTTCTCTGAAACTTAATTGAACTCGGCAGTCAATAGCTCCTCTCCCCAGGTCTCAGATAACAAAATACATTTTGTTTTTTTCTTTTTTTTCTCCAGATTTATCATTTCTCAAACATTTTTTCTTTAAAAATTATTTTTTTTACAATGATTGAAGCAATTGAAAAAGATAAACAAGTCACCATTAATTGACGATTCTAGAGGCTTTGCTATTTTTCAATTTGGGGTGACTTTCAATTTCTTCTAATATGATTTTGCATCTATTAAAATATATATAACACAGTCTGGAATTTTCTAATGCAGTCTAGCCTTTTGGGCAACTCAAAGACATTTGGTTCATTCTTGTCTAGTTGTCAGTTCAGTCCATGGAAAGTATCCTTTCAAGGTGAGGTAGGCTACTCATATGTACCAGTAAAATAGTGAAAGTCTCTCATGGAGTTGAGAAATGCTTTAAAAACTTAATTTTCAAGTTAAATATCTAATTTAATTTCGTGAGGTTTGAACAGTTTCTGATTTAGAATTGATTAGGTGACTGATGATTGTCAAAGCTGGGTTATGGTAAAAGGGTTTACTAGACCAATATCTCTACATTCCTATGTGATTGAAATTTTCTGAAATAAGACGCTTTTAAAAACAAGATGTGAAATGATATAAGAATTATGTGGCAATAGTGCATATAGAGAAGGTTAGTGCATAATACATAGATAAATATTTAGGATATAAGTGAAAAACCAAACAAGTATATCTTTGCTGGGATTTATTGTGTGCAACTAGACCATGACTAGGAGAAAATGGGTTAAAAAAGAAGTTTATATGTCAGAGTAGGGATAAACTATTTCTTTTGTTGTTGTCACTACTTTATACTATTGTTTACTTCATAAATTTTTTGTTATCCCTTTTTCATAAAGTTCAATGAAACAAAACTAAATTCAAAAAATGAAATTTAGTCCTTGTTCTTATTGCCAGATTACAATTAGTAATGAAGGTCACATTCTTGCACTTAAAAATGATGACAGAGTTTTGTAGGACAAAGGAGCAAACACTGCAAAGTCTGAATAAATTATGCTGTAATTCACGATGAAGAAGTAATTTTAACTTTTTTAGGGTAAGATCATAAACCACTGCCCCAGAAAAACTGGCATAAATGTAACTCAAATATCACAATATTAGAGTGTTTATGGAGCAAACCTTGAGAGAACAATGTGTTGTTGAGACCACGTGACCAAGTGTCTATCTGAACCACATTAAGGCCTCTGTATAAACTCTTAAGATTCTGGCAGATGGAGCAGAGATCTGCTCATTCTGCAGTGCCCAAGTCAATCCTCACGTTCCTTTGCTTAATAAATCCGCCACCTACCAATCTGGAGTGTCTGCCTCTTTCTTCCGCTCTCCATGCTCTCTCTGTACGAGGGCCCATTTTGGATTTCATCTGGGAAGCCCCTGAACGTGCAAACCGACAGTACTAAATAATTGGAAAAATAGTAAATTAAAACATGGAAACCTGTTATCCTTTGTACCAAGGCTGGTACTAGGGTGAAGCAAGAAAGGTGCCTAGGGAACAAAACATACAGAAGTACTCCTTCTCTGGGTCACACAAGTGCAGGGTAGGCCCCTGGTGCCTCCTTAAATTTTAGCCCATAGACACCTCACTTGCCTTTTTTTTGTCCCAGCCCTGCCTTGCATTAATCAAATAAATTCAAATTACAGTTATGATCAGCAGTCTCCCAGGTGGTTCCCTGTGATCCTCTGCTCCTGATACCCATACCTTTGTGTATGGCTTTCATAAATATACGGCATTCTGTGTGACCAATAGATTATGCCTGAAGTGATGGTATGGGACAATTTGGCTACTGTTTTGCTCTCTCTTCTGGGGGAAACTCTCACTCTGGGAGAAGCCAGCTGCCATGTGCTAAGGCTAACCAAACTGCTAGATGGAGAAGTTCAGGTGGTAAGGAACTGAGACCTTCTACCAACAGTCATGAGAATGAGCCATTTTGGAAGCAGATTTTTTAGCCCCAGCCAAGCCTTCAAGTGACTGTAGCCTCATTAGGATTTTAACTGCAAGCTCATAAGAAACCCTCAGCCAGAACATTCAGCCCAGCTACTCCGGAATTCCTGACTCACAAAAACTTTGAAATAATAACTACTTATTGTTTTAAACCATTTTTTATGCAACAATAGGTAACTAACATAACAGCAGACTTGAGGCATTTTATCATTTGAATCTAAAGAAAAAAGAATTCTGTGTGGTAATATAGGCTTATCATAGTGATTAAGAATACAGACTCTGGAGCCAAACTGTCTCAGGTTGAATTCTGGATCAGTCATTTATTAGCTGCGTGGCCTTGAGAAAATTACTTAACCTATTTGTGTTTTTAGTTCTTTGTCTATAAAGAGGGAAAATAATAGCACCTATACTACAGGGTTGATGGAAGAATTAAGAAAGTAAATATATGTAAAGTGTCTATTAAATAATAAGCATTATAAAAGTGTTTGTTATTATTTCTAACTATTTTTGTCTGTGCTTATTTCTCACATGGATAAATGTATTATTGTCAACATTGAATTAAATGCAGCTTTCCTTATGTGCAAATATATTTCACTAATGCCTTAGACAGTAATGCCTGGGAATAGAGGTACATGGCTTCCAAAAAAAGGTGTTTTGTATCTCCAGAGGAGAAATCAGATTTCTCCCACCTTGGTTTTGGGTGGGGAAACTAACTTTCTGGATTATGTAGCCAGGAAAAATATTCCCCTATTACTCACATTTTATTTTATAGGTATTTTCTTCTTGCCATATCGGAGATGCTCCCAGCTTCAGTAGTTGGGGTTAAATTTTTGCATGCCTCATATAAGAAAAGAGACTCAGAAAGGTTTTATTATCCAAACTTTGTGCGCCTACAACATGCAGCTTGCACTTTCCTGTAAATGAATCTTTTATTCTCTTGCATCGTGCTTGTATGTGTGTGACATGCATGCATTCTTCTCTCTTTAAAGGAATGTTCTTATGCTCTGCAGACATCATCCAGACTGAGCTGGAGGTTACCATGGTGATATGGCCATACAGGATGACTTCAAGACTACATCTTACTGAATTGTTTTCATGGAAAATTGAGGACTGTTGTCTTTTGCTGATAGGTTATACTTAAACTTGACCCTCCCTGCCATTTCTTTCAAGAATAATTAAAGAACTTTGCTGTTGGTGGATGACCAGGCCAGCTGTTTTCAAAAGTGTAAAGTAGGTAACATTTATTTTTACATTTCCCTTTTCTGTGACCTTTTCCCCAGTAACAGCATCCTTCATTTTCTCTAGGCATTTGATGAGCTTATATTACCTCAGATCTTCCTAACAAACAATAAACTAATCTGATAAGCTTAGCCACACTATGATTTTTTAAAAAAATCATATCACTTTTTTGATTTGCATTATTTAGACTCACCTAAAGAGTCATGACTTCAGAGACAGTTACTCTGAAGAAAAACATTTATTTTTTTGGGAAACACACATATGTGGTAGAAATCTCTGCAGTTAGGAATATGCAATTAACTATTTATTTTAAAATTACAACTATGAAATACATAATTAGCTTTCAAATAATTCCTCAAATATGTATATGAGGCAGAACAACCAAATGTGTCAATTTCTGCCCAAAACAGCACAGGTTTCTTTTCCCTCTCCCAAACACTTAATCCTCCTGAAGATGACTTCAATTTAGTTATTTTTCTTTTTTTTTTTTTTTTAACATCTTTATTGGAGTATAATTGCTTTACAATGGTGTGTTAGTTTCTGCTTTATAACAAAGTGAATCAGTCATACATAAACATATGTTCCCATATGTCTTCCCTGTTGCGTCTCCCTCCCTCCCACCCTCCCTATCCCACCCCTCCAGGCTGTCACAAAGCACCGAGCCAATATCCCTGTGCCATGCGGCTGCTTCCCACTAGCTATCTACCTTACTGCGTTTGTTAGTGTGTATATGCCCATGACTCTCTCTCGCCCTGTCACAGCTCACCCTTCCCCCTCCCCATAACCTCAAGTCCGTCCTCTAAGAGGTCTGCGTCTTTATTCCTGCTTTACCCCTAGGTTCTTCATGACATTTTTTTCTTAAATTCCATATATATGTGTTAGCATACGGTATTTGTCTTTTTCTTTCTGACTTACTTCACTGTGTATGACAGACTCTAGGTCTATCCACCTCATTACAAATAGCTCAATTTCGTTTCTTTTTAAGGCTGAGTAATATTCCATTGTATATATGTGCCACATCTTCTTTATCCATTCATCCGATGACGGGCACTTAGGTTGTTTCCATCTCCGGGCAATTTAGTTATTTTTCTTAATAAGCATCATTAAAATTTTTGTTTTTATTTTTCCTGAATTGTCTGAAATAGTTTTCTAAGGGTTTCTCAAAATTTTGTTACCAGATTACATATTCGGTTGGGCATCAAAATCTTTAAAAAATGCAATTACATTTCAACAATGAAGAAAACAAAAATAACTGCTCCTGATTATTATCCTGTGAAGTACATGCATTTGAATCTTAACCTATTTCTCCTTATTCATATTTGTGTCATTCTTTAGCATTTAATGTTTGCTGCCTGGTAGTTAACTTTTTATGTATAGTTATTCGTCTCATCTAAATTTAAAACACCTTGATATTAGGGATCATGCCTAATGTTTTGTTGTTTATTTCCAGACAGCACTTAATTCGCAATTGAATAAACATTAATTGATTGACAAATTTACTTAGAAGTAATTAAAGAATATATGCAAAGTTTCAGGGAAAGTGATTACTCTTATTTTTTTGCCCAGAGATATTTTGCACTAGCTCTTCAAGTTTTAGTTTTTCTGTCATAAAGAGAGTTAATAAGTTTGTGTATACATTGAACAAATTCTTATTGAATACTAGGCTCTGTTCTTTGATAAGATCAGAAAAGAGCAGACAGGATTTGGTTTAATGTAAGACATCGGTGACTTTGACATAAACAGTATTTGTGAAATGATGGAGACAAAGCCTGACTAGGGTGCATTTATCTATGAAAACATGAAATGAATTATCAAATGATAACATGTGCCTCATAATATATATAGCAGAAGGTAACAACAATAATAGAATGAAAACACCTATCACTTAATGGGTGTTGGCTTTATGTATGGCATTCTGCTAAGCGCTTTTCATATATTATTTCACTAAATGTTTGTAACAACACTTTGAAATCTATATTATTACCTTTATTTTAGACAGGGAATTTGAGACAGAGAATTTAAGTGACTTGCAAAGGTCATGTTGCTTTATTACAAGCAAAAGATTTGTAGCATCAGTTTTAACCTAAAGAATTAAAGGAGTAAAAATGTTATTGTGTATATTTATTTTCTATACATATTTACAGATTGAAACAATGTTTAAGTGGTTGTCTCTACTTAGTTTAACAAAAGGCAGCAAAAATAAATATTAATAATATCTAATGTTGGCAGGGTGTGAGGAAATAGACACTTTTAAACACAGTGGGTAGGAGTAACAAATATTTGCTATGGGGGAATTTTTCAGGAGAATCTCTAATTAATGTCAGCTGTGTAAATTTTTTTTTTCTTTTAATGGGTCTGGAGAAAAACAATACTATAGACATTGTTTATAAGTGAAGTTTTCCAATTGTTACCAAACTCTTTACTCTAAGGTAGAGGTCTCACTCAGGCTACATGTGAGAAACTCCTTGGTAACTTTCAGAAAATACCCCCAACCAATCAAGTAAAAATCTCTGGGAGTGGAGCATAGACACTACTAATTAAAACATTTTTCCCAGTGGAATCTAATATATACTAGGTTGAGATCTCTTTTATAAGTATATATCTTCACCTCTCCTAATAGGGAGAGTGAATAACAAATCTATAGCCCATTCTCGAGTCTCTACTGTTCAGGAAAATTGCCCACCTACCTTACTTAATGGAGAGAAAAGCATTTATCTCTTAGCTAAGCTCCTCTAATGAGATTTTGCTTGAGCAGATGGCTAAAGGGAATAAGGTTGGGGACCGTGGCTAGATTTCATCAGCAGCATCACTCTCTGTCCAGGGAAAATGATAATGGATCTGAGCACCTCTTCTCCTTTTTCCTCATTTACCTTCTAATATCTCTGGAGCTCAGGAAGCTTCAGAGGGGTGGACTCCCACCTTCAGTCAGAAATCCCAAATCAGAGTGGTCATGTTCAAATAATTTAGGTACATTATGCTTAATTTGGACTAAAGACAGGTTGAAGACATTTGATTTAGCTTGGTTTTTCTGTGACTTGAAATTTCCTTTTCATTGATCTATAAGAATCAAAGTATGATCCATCCAGGAGAGGGTTGCTGAGCAAATTAGGGCAGACTCCAAAACAATATTTTTAGCCTGTTTGTAGACCGTTTGGCAATATCGATTTAAAAAATGTTGATATCTTTTATGCCAGCATTTCCATATACTGGGGTATATGGTATATGGCTTCCAAATATGACTGTCAATACTTTCTCCCTTCACTGTACATGCACAGAATCTAAGAAATGGGGTTTATTTTCTCTCTCTTTGAATGTGAGCTAGACTGTGACTTACTTAGACCAACAGACTGCGGTGGAAGTGCAATTCTGGGATTTTTACACTAAACTTTAAGAGATACTGCAGCTTCCATTTCCCCTTCTTGGATCTCAGCAGACGTGATGTAAAGAAATCCAGGCTAGATGACTGAATGATTAGCAGCACATGGAGAGACATTCTGAAGGTTGAGAATCTCTTAGATGAGCTTCCAGTTGACTGCAACTGCTTCTGAATGAAACTAGTCAATATCATCTAGGGCAGAAGAACCACTGAGATGGGTATTGCCTGAGTTCCCGATCCACAGAGTGGTGAGAAATAACAAATCATTGTTGTTTTAAACCACTAAATTCTCAGTTGGTTTGTTACAAAGTCATAGAACCACTCATTCATTTGTTTACTCTTTCATTTACTGAGCACCTATTGTATACGAGGTACCATTCTATACACCAGACAAACCAAACTTGACAGAAACATCCTTTTCTTTTGGAACTTATCTCCCAATGAAGATAAATAAGATAATTTCAGACTGTGATAAATGCTAAAGAGGAATTAAATAGGTTGATGAGATAGAGTCAATGTATTGAAGATACTATCCTAGATCAGTGCTGAAGGAAGTCTTCTCTAAGAAGATGACTTTTGAGTTGAGATCTGAAGAAAGGAAAGGCTCTAGTCCTGAAAAAACTGGAAGGTTCCAGACAGAGAAACTGCAGATGTAAATGGGAATGTTCTAAGAACAGAAGAAAGGATTATGTGGCTGGGTGCAGTGACGGATGGGAAGACGAAGCCAAGAAGTTGTCTATTTAGCATTTTGCTAGCCATATTAAGAATTTTAAATTTTATCCTAAAGTTGAAAAATGTTAGGCGCACTATGGACTCATTTAAAATATATTTAAACATATGAATACAGTAAGTTGGAATATGTAACAACCCTTTACAGTAGTTATCTCTAAGGAGTGGTCTTAAGTACAATTTTTAAGTATAGTTTGTAGTGTTTAAATTTTGTATAAATATTTAAGAGACTCTTTCTTCCAAAATCATTCTCTCCTTTTACATTAGTAAGACTGTAGTAATGAACATATTTAGATTGTGTTAGTTCCCTCGTGATTAGAGTGTAGTTATATGGCTAAATATGTGAAATTTATAAATATGTGAAATAATATGTGTCATTCTCGTCTGAAGGTTTTTTAAAAAATTTATTTATTTTATTTATTTATTTTTGGCTGTGTTGGGTCTTCGTTGCTGCGCGCAGGCTCACTCTAGTTGTGGTGAGCGGGGGCTACTCTCTGTTGTGGTGCGTGGGCTTCTCTTGTTACAGAGCAGGGGCTCTAGGCGCACAGGGTTCAGTAGTTGTGGCACGCAGGCTCAGTAGTTGTGGCTCGCGGACTCTGAGCGCAGGCTCAGCAGTTGTGGAGCACAGGCTTAGTTGCTCTCTGGCATGCGGGATCTTCCCGGACCAGGGCTCGGACCCACGTCCCCTGCATTGGCAGGTGGATTCTTAACCGCTGTGCCACCAGGGAAGCCCCTTGAGGCTTTTGCAATAGTAGGTTGGCCTCTTCCATGCTTTCTTTCCTCTTGTTTTGACTACTTGCAGAGGCTGATGAGAATGATAAAACCTTAGGATGGAAAGAAACTTGGTCTTAGATGATTGCATGAAGAAGAGCCACACTGATTCATGGGCAATAAAACTTCTGGTGTGTTAAGCCTCTGAAATTTTGGAATTTGTTACCATAGCTTAGCCTAACTTAACTAAATACAATGAAATACATGTATTGCTCTCGTAATGGGATTACATTGAATATAATAATTTCAATTGTACTGCAGGTTAAGACTAAAGTCCTTACGAAGCTTTGTTGCAAATAGGTCAAGGAATTAATTGGAGCACTAGAACAAGAGTATTTAAGAGTTTTTGTGAAACAGTATTTAATAATTTCAGTAAATGATCTTATAGTGTATGGCAGATACTTAAGGATTCTCAAATGATCTTACTCTATCACCTCATATGTCATGAAGCTTCTACTCGTCTCTGTCAAGGGCTAGGAAGTACCAGTGGATTATACATTTTCAAATCATGCTTTACTCAGTGTATTACTAAAATGTGATAAAATATAATTTTTTTACATTGTCAATTTTCTGAGACCATTATTAGATTATTAAACTTAGAAAAAGTCTCTTGCTATTAAAATTAAATAACTTGTGCTCTAATGACCAGGCATGTTAAACTGCCTTGATATGAACCTTGCACTACCTAGTTACAATATCTTATTAGCATCTGTAGCATGTATGCACAGAGCTTGAGAACATAATTCTAAGTCTGCATGTCCATTTAGAAGGCAATTCTAGAGTTCATACAAAGACAATTCAAAGACACTTCTAGAGGTCATGATAAACTCTTATTCTCCCTTTAATTTATATTATTTCTGCCAAGCCCATCCAAAATGAGGAGGTCTTTTCTAACATCCATAGCATTGTTTTTGGCAAATTGCAACAAACTGGGGTCATATAATAATTTAAAAAATTCCTTATTCCCAACCTAATATTACTGATATAATATCCAACCTAGCTCTGTTCACTGCTAAAATATTCAGACATTTAAGGGATATTTACTGTGCTGTTACTTCTAATACTGAAAAATTTCATTTAGAGAAACCTCAACAATTTAATAAATTATCCTATATCTCTCTCATGAAACATAAATACCACTAGAAATGTATAATCTGAACATTCTATGATAATCTAGAAAAATTTTGTTAAGTTAAAATTAACCAATAGAATAAAAATTGTATTTGTGATGTTGTGACTAAAAGTATATAACTAAATAATTTTGTAAGGATGTAGCTAAAGAAAAAAACGATAATTTAAAGATGATTTATTGGGATGGCAAAATTGTGGTTGGTATTTTTCCTATTTTATTTACATTTTATTAATGGTGTTATAATATTGTTTATGTTTTAGTAAATTCTCTTATTCAAAGTCATTCTTTATTTAGTCATAATTAATTGTTGATTACCTATCTTATCCTAGATTCTGTTTTGGGCATTAGGAACTATGTATGTCTTTTCATACACAGTTGAAAAGACAAACTCACTGCTTTTATAGAACTTACATTCTATTGAGAGAGAGATACAATAAACAAGTATATGATATAATTTGCTGTGTCTCTTGGGTGCTCTAGAAAGTAAACACTGAAATGGACACAGGAGTGAAAAGGTTTATTGGGGACTAACATTAGTGAACAAAAAAGGAAGGAATCGGGGTTGGGCAGAGGTCAGCTATGATGCTGCCCCTGACAATATTCCTACCAGTCAATTGAGGCGCTCTAGAGCAAAGAATTCTCATTAGAAATGGCTGGGTCTTTGTACTGACACGTTTTTGGCTGATGTCACCCAGAGAAGCATATCACCTGTACTCAAAGCTGAGGCAGGTTCTGAAGGAGTTAATAGTTGGGCTGCTGGTTAAGCCCACTCCTCACTTTTGGGCAATGGATCCTTTCTTGAAGGGAGGTCTGAGAGGAGCATCTTTTAATTCATTTCATTTTTTTTTTTTGTAGATTAAAATAGGATAAGAAGAAAAAGTGGGAAGTTTATTTTGAATAGGTTAGTGAGGAAGGCCATTGATAAGATAATAATGGAGCAGAAATTTGGAAGTTAGCTTCAATCATTTTGGTGATCTGGGGTAAGGATATTCCAGGAGAGGGGATAGCAGTGAGAAGATCAGAACATGGGAATGAGCCAGCGTGGCTGAAATGAAGAAAATTCACAGAAAGAGTTAGGGGGTGGGATTGTGAAGATAGGCTATGAAAATAAATACGAACATTAAGACCATGGTTAGGATATTTTCTGAGTAACATGGAACGTTTTGAACAGGTGGGTGTCATGATCTGATTTAAATTTTGATAAAAGTCACATTGGAGAACTGTGGTTTGCACGAGGGTATTAGTGGTGCTGCAGTGAGAAGAGGTAGGATTCTTGTGTATTTTCACACCATGGCTTTCTGATGAGTTGAATGCAGGTGATGAAAAAAGAGAGAAGTCAAGGATGACTTCTGGGCTGGTGGCCTGAGGAAACATGGGGGAAAGAACGGGAGAGGAACAGGTTCATGGTCCTAGTGGGGAGAAAAAGAGTTGTTTCAGATATATTAAGTGTAAGTGTATGTTAGATTTCTAGTTGACATGTAAACAATTAGTTTAAAAAGATTATCATGAAGCTGAGAGAAGTAGAGTGGAGATTAAATTTGGGAGCCATTTGAGTATAGATGAAATTTATAGCAATGAGATTGGATGAGATTACATTTGAGTATAGATGAAATTTACAGCAATGAGAGTGGATGAGTGTAAATAGAGAAGTATACCCAACGCACTCCACAATCCAAAAATAGAGATAAAGAGGAGTAGGTAGCAAAGAAGAAAGAGAAGGAGCAGTCAGACTGTAAGAAAGAACACCAGGATATATGGTGTCCTAGAAAGCCAACATTTTTTTGATTTTGTTTTTGTTTGTTTGGTTTTCTTTTGTTTAGTTTTTTTAAAGGGGGAGATGATCAACTATGTCAAATGCTGCTAAGAGATCAAGTAAGATGAGGGCTGGGAATTGACTTTTGGAAATGGTAAAATGGAAATCAATGGTGACCTTGACAGGAGCAGTTTCATTGTGCTCATAGCAGAGAGGAAAGCCTTGTTTGAAAGCAAGGTTAAGAAAAAGGGAATTGGAACTTGAGCAAAGAGAAGCAATGCAAAGGTGTGTGTGTTTGTGTGTGGGTGTGTGTGTGCGCGTTTACATTTTAACCCTAGAAGAGATTATTTTTTCAAAGGCAGCATACATTGTGCTCTTTGGACTACATTTTTTATTTTCTCTTACAGATGAGAGATCTGAAATAAGTTAGTGAGTTGATGAAGCCAGTCAAGTTCTACTGTTACAGTTTTAGAATATAGGTAGTGCTAAAGTCTTTATAAATACTGTGTTTGATAAAAAGAGTTGGATAAATTTCATTAATGCAAAAGTTTCTACCTTAGATGCCAAGAGCTAAATGTATCAATATAAATTATATAAATTTTTTTGTTTGAGACAGCATACAATTTACATTTCTGCATCTATAATTAACCAAGTAGAGGAAAAATTAATTGGCAGTTAAGTTATAGTAATTGCTATGGGCTCACACATGCCATTATTATTAGATTGTTTCCACATACATTATCTCATTTAATACTAAAAATGATCCTAAAAACTCCTTTATAGATGAGAAAAGTGAGGCTCTGAGTTTCAGGTAACTTGCTCAAAATCACATAGCTAGTTTCAGACATAGAATTTGATTGCAAGTCTGACGTTAGGCTCTTGCTTACTCTGGTATGCAATGATACTTCTTGATTTAAAATTACCAAACAGCTTAAAAGAGGTAATCATTTATGCCTGGTATGACACCAATCAAAACTTTTAAGTTCTTCAGAATGAATTACAACCCAATAATTAAAGATCTAGGAATTATACATGTAAATTAAGGTCAAATTTTTTGTTTTTCCTAGATAGAGAGTGGTTGGCTAAATTAATTATGACAGTTGACCTAATTAGTAGAAATAAATCTTATATTAAAAATATGTTGGGGGTTTATATGTTCGATATATATTCTTAGAATAGAAATGCACTTGTTATCTCTTTTTTATATAGATTCAGTTGTATAGCTATTAGCATCTTTAAGACCAATACACATATAGATATACAATTATGAAATTTTATAAAATTCTTGATCTTGAGGGGAATAGGCATAGAAGAACAGATTATAAATTGGCACTTGAAATATTGACCCTGATGGAATAAATAGGCATATTTGGTACTGACAGATAACACGAAGGTTAATACACTTGTTTATGACTGTATTTAAAATAGTGATCTTAAGCTATAGTGTAGCACCAATTATGAATAAAATGTTAAACTGATTATGCATTCCAGAGCTATGGCAACTATTACCTAGGTAACCACAAAAACATATAATATTGAATTGCATTTATTAAATGAAAAGTTTTCTTTTGGGTTCCTGCTATTGTAATATGTAAAATGAGAACAGGATTTAAAGTGATTTGGAATTGCATAAAACAGATTTTGAATTACATTTTTACATGATTAGAAAAGATAAAATAATTACAAAATTTGTTTCAATTAAATATCCCAAACAACATGTGGTGATGATTTACACTTTATAACACATTTTCCCCTAAAGAATTTGAATATGCTTTACACTGTTTTTAGAAAATTCTGAGAATTTTTATGTGAATTAGCTATTGGTAGACATTTTTCTATTATATCTACTTTTATTCAGTGAGAAAAAGACACAAAAAAGTCCAAGTTAGATAGATGCACATCTTTAATTCCCATTTAGCTTTCTTTCTAGTTATTTTAGCATGATTTTGTTGCCTTGATATTGAGGCAGATTCCATTCTCAACTCCCCTAGACCCCCCAAACCCCACAGCTAGTTCTATTTCCAAGTTAGGTATGGTCATGTGACTAAATTTTCTCTAAAAATATGTGAATGGAAGTGATGTGTGTCACTTCTGGACCTAGTCTAGGGTATGTCCCACTACAATCTCTTCTGCCTATTAGCCAAATGTAATCTTAATGTGACAGTGACCTGACTTTAATCATATGATAAAGACCAGGCACGAAGGTTTCTTCTTTATGTCTTTGGATGTAGAATATCTTTTTTTGGTAGATTCCAGTCTTTTTTTAATCCATGTTTGTTGAGCAGTTAGTTGTGATTTTGGTGTGCTATGAGAGGAGGTGAGCTCAAGATCCTTCTACTCTGCTATCTCGTCTCCCTCCCAAGCTCAAGACCAGGCACTGAGGAATGGTGGACGAACATGAAGGAAGGATCCTGGGTTTCTGAATGACCATATGGAGCAAAGCAGCCTTTTGACCTGGACTGCTCCTTTCAGACTATCAGATGAGAGAAATACACTTTTGTCTTCTTAAAGCTACTCAATTATTGTTAATTCTCTTTATTTCAGCAGCCTAGCCTAAATAACAGTGAGAGAAGGAATAGGTCCAGATGGTTTCTCAAGTTCACAGGTTCAAGTTAGTCCATTTATACATGGGTCATATTCTCCCCCATAATGACATCAGTCTTGGTGATACAATCTTTCTCACACTCCTCCCCAGTTCTTTCATTATCCTTTTATGGATCTACTTCTAATTAATGCTTGCTCTATTTACTTGTGCTTTTTCTTATTTTAATGCTATTGCCATAAGTAGGAGTGGGGTTGGTGTCTATTGCCAGGACAACCAGGAGAGGCTTTTTTGTACATTGCAATTTTGCAAGAGACATTTAACTCAACTTGATTGGTTTCCTTGTTGTTCTTGGCTACCCTTACTCTCGTAAGTAAAAGAATCCACAGTATTCCATGGTCTATCCATATTCTTTCTTTGTTTTCTCTTTTCTATCTCTGATAATTTACATAGATTCTGATGAAAATATGAAATTAATGACTTGATGCCTTTTTAATGTAATATATACAATTTATATTTTCCTAAACATATATATTTGTACTATATATAACATTTACATTTTTGTATACAATATATTTAATGTATGTTTTTCTATACAATATTTATTATTTTTATATTTTTTCCATACAATATACTTCTTTTCTTAATTTATTTCCTGGCCAGCGCTCCCTGAGTTTACAGAGGAATAAGCAGAGAAATAGAAGGAATAATTAGCTTAGGTGATTTCACACAGCTGCCAGTTCTCAAACTTGGTTCTTCTGACTCCAAGTTCTTTTCTTCCCCCTAAATAGTAATGGAGCGAGGTGCTAGAATGTACAGTGGAAATAGTGGAGTCAACAGCTTGAGGGAAGAAGGAACAGAAGATTAGCAAAGAAAAATAAGGGATAAAGAGAGATTTGCAGACATGAGAAGAAGCTGGCCTTGTTTTAGGTGACCTAGGATTGCATGGCTGAGAGGCTTCACTGGAAGTAACTGTTCTCAGATATGCCAATACTGGAAGAACATTTTTATTGTCAGAACTGGTTGAGCATTCCCAGTATCTGCATGGATTAACTTTCTATGTCCAGAGTAGACGTAAGTGTCTCTTCCAGCAGAGGCTGGAAGGTATGTGGCTGTGGATTGTAAAAATCTCTTTACTGGGTCTTGCTAATTTCCAAAACAAAAGCGCTAACAGAAGGAATCTTTTCCTGGTGACTGGTCATGGTCTACCTTTCATTTATAGCTTAGTTACAGACTTATTTATGGCTTTATCATCCTTCTATTCCTCTTTAACTGCTCTCCTTTTATCTTCACTATGTGGATTATATCATATACTAATTTAAATGCATGAAGCAATAAATGTATACTTTTATATACAGGTATATATAAGGTGGAATCTGTGAGGACAGGAGGAAAGAGATCTTTATGAGAAGCTTGAAAGAAATCAACAGTTAAAAAATCTAAGAGAAGATATCAGCTCTTAAAAATTGGAAAGAGTAATTTTGTGTTCTCTTTCAGTATCTCATCAATATCTTTATGTACAAATTTTAAGAGCTGGAAACAAATTTGTTGGGATTGTTCAACCATTAGTAATGGCTAACATTTACAAATGTGTCTGCATTCATTTGCTAGGGCTGCCATAGCAAAATACCACAGCCTGGGTGGCTTAAACAACAGAAATTTATCTTCTCAAGTTCTAGAGGCTGGGAGCCCAAGACCAAGGTGTCAGCAGGTTTGGTGTCTTCTGAGACCTCACTGCTTGCCTTGCAGATGGCCACCTTCTGGCTGTATCCTCACATAGTTTTTTCTCTGGGCACATGCAGCCCTGGTGTTTCTCTATGTGTCCAAATTTCCGCTTCTTATAAGGGCTCCATTCAGATTGGATTAGGGTTCACCCCAATGGCCTCATTTTAACTTAATTAACTCTTTAATGGCCAAATCTTCAATAAAGTCACATGCTGAGGTACTGGAACCATAGCTAACACTTAATAAATGCTAATGATGAGTCTGCATTGTTCTCAACTCATTTCACATACTGACTTATTTAATCTTTGAAACAAACCTGTGAGCTAGATACTATGAAAAATTCTCTTTTCTTAGTATCTAGCTCATACTACATGAAAACTGAGGCACCGAGAGGTGGAACAACTTTCTCAAGGTCACAAAGGTAGTGAGTGGCAGAAGAGAAAACACATGGAGGTGGCCTGGTCTCAGAGCTGCTCTCTCAGCCACCATGCTGTTTAACATTAGTTTGTACAAATTTAAGGGTGAACATACTAAGAATGGATTCTCAGTTCAGAATATGACTTCATGTTTCAGTCCCACTAATCTGTGCCTTTTGGAAAGCCATCGGCTCTCTTTAGGTCATCCATAGTCTTCTTTTTGTGAGGAATAACAGAAAAGATGATATAAAGCTCTTCTGTAAATAAGGACTACATAAATGTTGACTGTTGTAGTAATTTAATCAGTAGGGGTGTGCTTGTCACTTATATTTATAGGCAGCCTAGTTACTGAGCAGAGGGGATTGTGTTGATTTCCAGAGAAAACAGATCTATGATAATGTGAACGAAAGAAGATCATATAACGTGTGGTGGTAAATCTTTTGCTTCGTATGGTAAATCCAACATGGTACCCAAAGATCTCAAGCCTAGTTCATATGTACATTCTAATTTCACAATAAGTAAAAGATTTATTATTCCAAAAGCATTCAGAGGTGAGAAAGAAAAAAGTAGCCCTTGACATTGGGGAACTGTTGTGACACAGCTCTAGGCTTCAGAGTTATTTGGTGCTGGCCTGGTACTTACAGCTAGTGGTTCTCCCATTGCACAGAAACAATAAAACACCAACATCAGACAAGGCCACTCTGAGACCATGACAGAGTGAGACAAAACAAGGACACCTCATAACTTTTTAAGCACATACGAAAACAAGGTCACTGTGCTATCCACAAAATGGCAAGCGTCCCCCTCCCCTTGCTAACATGAGGGCTGCTACTTCATTACCAATTACAGCTTTAGCCTTACTTTGGTGGGCTGTCCATATAGATGAGCTTTATTGCGATACCCAACCACAGAAACATCCCTGCTTTCTGATAGCATCTAGAGTGAAGCCCTGCTTTCTTAGACTCTCCTCAAAAGCTCCCAGCCAAAGCCCAAACCCTCTAATACATTCTAACACCCCCTTACTGAGATGATCCACAGTTCCCCATGCAGCTTCCCTCTTTGCTTCAGTGAATAATCAACCCAACTTGTTCAATTATAGATGTGTTTCTGGTGGTCTTTAGCTGAAGGGCAAGGATAAAGGCAGTGCAATTGCTCAACCAGATTCTAGGAAAACAATTTCATTTATACTACTATTTTCCCAAGTGAGAAAAATTTTAAAAGAACTTTTTCAGCACATAAACCTTTGGGGTGTTTGGGGGAATCTATTTCGGTAGGAGAAGAAAACTTCCATTTGAACTCCTCCGTTTTGCTTTTGCCTTTACAGATCATGTAGGCTCTGTTCACACATATTTCTAAGTGTATCCTTAAATTTTGCTTGCCTAAAAGTGTGAGGTTCTGAATATCATGAATTCCATCTTGTTACAATGACTGTCACACATGGTTTAGTAAAAATTCTGGTTCTATATATTCTTACACTCTTCCTACCCACAATGGAAGAAGAAAAAAAAGAGAGTTATACTGGTGTGTGCTGCCTGCCCAATTTAGTTGCTAAGTGTCCACCCACTGTTCTTTTCTTTTTCGCCTTACGCCTATGCTGCACTTTGAGTGATCAAATTAAAAGATAGGCCTAATTAACTGTAAGAACTTTATAAGCTTCTAACTAGAAAATCTGCTTCTTCTGGCTCATTTTGTTTCCTCACAGAAAAACCGCTTTATACTTACAGCTTATTACTGTTTGATAATTTTTTTTTTTTTTTTTGCTGTACGCGGGCCTCTCACTGCTGTGGCATCTCCCGTGGCGGAGCACAGGCTCCGGATGCGCAGGCTCAGCGGCCATGGCTCACAGGCCCAGCCACTCCGCGGCATGTGGGATCCTCCCGGACTGGGGCACGAACCCGTGTCCCCTGCATCAGCAGGCGGACTCTCAACCTCTGCGCCACCAGGGAAGCCCTGTTTGATAATTTAAACAGTATTTGCCTGCACACACATATACACATTCAACTAATTTTATTCTAACACCTCAATTCGTGTGCCTGTATCCTATGGCTTGAAACCCCGCTTTCCCTCGATGTGGTTGCATAGCAACATTTGCAAGTTGTGAACAACAAAATGCCTTATTATTGAGTTCTAGGAGAGAGATTTCCAAGTACCGTCAAGCCAGGAGTTCCATGAGTAAATATATTTTTCTTATACTTTGGTGGAAGTATATTTAAAGAGGGAGGATTGGAATCTGTGATCAATCAGAGAAAAATAGAATTTACAGACACCAAAGAGAAATGTTGAGACAGGCTGATTACCAACTGGCTTGATGGGTTCAAAATTTTTTATCCTTTGTTGAGCATGAGTTTCAACGTTTGACTTGAGTTTCAAATGGTTTGAGTATAGATGTTTATTTTTAACATAATTAGGCTAATTCAGTAATATACTGAAGCAAAATCCCTACTACATATGATGCCAGGTGCTGGCAGTAAAGATGTATCAGACACAAACACTAGTACAAAGAAATTTCATAAAATAGATTAAGTTCTATGTTTCATAACAGTTGATAAGCTTCTCCCAATTTTGGTTTACTCCTTGGATCTGACTGAAGGTAGAGGTCAGAAGGCTCAGGGCCTGAGGACCCTTCTCTTTTATTATAAGGATAGTTTATTCTTTCAGAATAAAACCTGTAAATCTGTGGTCTTGCTGTGGGAGGTCCAATCTAGAGAAATGCAGTTTGAAAATATGCACATTTTTTTTCTTATTATTCAAACAGGTTGCTATTTGTAGAATTCGTAGTGTCAACAACCCAACTTTATATGCACTATCTGCCTAAATGTACCTAATTAAAATACACTCACCTCACACAGAAAACTCTCTGTTCCTGATTGCAGCACACTAGGGTGAACTTGCAGGTGCTGGACTTTTCATCTGGCTGCATTATTCTCTACCTTTTAGTCATTCTCTGTCATCTTATTCCTCTAATGTTCCTGAAGCACTTCTTTTCTGTGTGAGCTGCTTATTATTGTCTAAGTAGCTTCAGTTTGCTAAAATGTAGTGGTCACAATAACTATGTTCATCCATTCTGAATTTAGATCCTGTCCATTAAAATTGTGTTTCAAAAAATCGTTTGGTGTTAATGGACTACTGCTGATATTTTGAGATTGCGCTGTCGATGAGATCTGTGTTTCACATTTCATACTCAGGAAGATACAAGAGCAATTCTCTTGTTGACTCTGGACCTAATGTCTGTAATAAAGTGTGATGATTAATTTTACGTGTCAACATGACTGGGCCATGGGATGTCCAGATAGCTGGTTAAACCTTATTTCTGGGTGTGTCTGTGAGGACGTTTCTGGAAGAGATTAGCGTTTGAATTGGTGAACTGAGTAAAGCAGATGGCCCTTCCCAATGAGGGTGGGCATCCTCCAATCCACTGAGGGCTTGAATTGAATTCTGGAACTTCCCCGGTAGTGCAGTGGTTAAGACTCCATGTTCCCAATGAAGGGGCCCAGGTTCGATCCCTGGTCAGGGAACTAGATTCCACGTGCATGCTGCAACTAAGAGTTCGCATGCCACAACTAAGGAGCCCATGTGCCACAAGTAAGGAGCTGGCAAGCAGCAACTAAGGAGCCTGTGAGCCACAACTAAGACCTGGAGCAACCAAATTAATTAATTAACTTAAAAAAAAAAAAAAAAGAGGGCTTCCCTGGTGGTGCAATAGTTGAGAGTCAGCCTGCCGATGCAGGGGACACGGGTTCGTGCCCCGGTCCGGGAAGATTCCACATGTCACGGAGTGGCTGGGCCCGTGAGCCAGGGCTGCTGAGCCTGCGCGTCCAGAGCCTGTGCTCCGCAATGGGAAAGGCCACAACAGTGAGAGGCCCGCATACCGCAAAAAAAAAAAAAAAAAAAAGAGGCAGAGGAAGGTTGAATTCAGTTTTTGTCTGCCTGGAATATTGATCTTCTCCTGCCCTTAGTGCTCTGGATTCTCAAGGCTTTAGACCTGGAATCTATACAATCAGCTCTCTGGCTTTCAGGCCACTGAATTATGCCACTGGCCTCCTGGCTCTCCAGTTTGCAGGGCAGATTGTGGGACTTCTCAGCCTCTATTGGTTCTGTTTCTCTGGAGAAGCCTAATACAAACCTCTAAGATGGAGACCGTATAAAATCAGTTTTCTAATGGAGGGAGAGTATAAGTAATATTTACTGAGCTCCTACAATGTATCAGTGTCTATTCACACACTATTCTCACTAATGCTTATAGCACTAAGGTGGATATACTGTGTGACTCTTAACGGATGAGATAACCACATTTCAAAGAAATTGAGAAAACTGACCTATGTCACAGAGCTAAGTAGTAGCAGAGGCGGTATTCAAACCTGTCTGCCTGACTTATGAAACTCATTCATGCCACCCCATTTTGAGGTTCAGAGAGCTAACATTTATTGATTACCTGCTGTTTGTCAGACACTGGCTGAAAGATGTATATATAGTTTATGTATAATATATTCTATAAGGTACTCTGGATGCAACAAAGAACTCTAAGCCATGGCTTCTAAACTCAAAGACCTTGTAATATATTTAAGGCGATTAACCGTATGAGGCAACAGTAAGGTGCCAGAGGAGTGGACATAGTGCTATAGGAGCTGAGAGGAAGGACTCCATGAAAATGCTCAGGTCAGTCTGTAGCTTGATAACCAGGAAACATATGTTCATTTTCTACTTTTTGTCTAAAATATCAAAGAAGAATTTGTTGTTTTTATCATAAATTGTGGGAGTTGCTTTCCACTCTATTTTTTTTTTATGACCTTTTGAATCTCGAATAACTGTGGTACAAATGGGTATGTCCCAGCTCTATCGTGTACTAGATGTGTGAGTCTGGGCAAATTATTTACCTCTAGGTGTCTAAATTTCTCCGTCTGTAAAATGTACACACTAACAATACCCAGTTTATGAGTTTGCTGTGTCAATTAAATAAGAACTTAGAATGCTTTGAAGTTATGTTATTAGGTACACACATATAGTTTAGTTTATAACTATAACATCTTCCTGTCAAAATCTTTCTTTTTATCATTCAATCACTCCTTATGCCTGATAACACTTTTACATATTTTTTCTTTTGTCCATAAATTCTGTTTTGTTTTATGCTATTTTTCTTTTTATTAGTATTTCTTATTTTTATTTGACAGCATCTGCTGTCCTTTTTTCCTTTATCCTTTCATCTGCATTTTTGGGGGGCCCATATGTTTTAGGGATTTAAAAATTACATTTATGGGCTTCCCTGGTGGTGCAGTGGTTGAGAGTTTGCCTACCAATGCAGGGGACATGGGTTCATGCCCCTGTCTGGGAAGATTCCACATGCCGCGGAGCGGCTGGGCCCGTGAGCCAGGGCTGCTGAGCCTGCGCGTCCAGAGCCTGTGCTCTGCAACGGGAGAGGCCACAGCAGTGAGAGGCCCGTGTACCGCAAAAAATAAATAAATAAATAAAAATTACATTTATGTGTATTGTAATTGTTATTTTCATTTATTTTGACCATTTTATTTTATGTTATTTTTTCCTATGCTTACATTTTCCTTATGTGTTCTATTGGATTGACAGAGAATTACCATATGATCCAGCAATCCCACTATTGGGCATATTACCCAGAGAAAACCATAATTCAAAAAGACACATGCACCCCAATGTTCATTGCAGCACTATTTACAATAGCCAGGTCATGGAAGCAACCTAAATGCCCATTGACAGACTAATGTATAAAGAAGTTGTGGTACATATATACGATGGAGTATTACTCAGCCATAAAAAGGAAGGAAATTGGGTCATTTGTTGAGATGTGGATGGATCTAGAGACTGTCACACAGAATGAAGTAAGTCAGAAAGAGAAAAACAAATATCGTATATTAACGCATGTATGTGGAATCTAGAAAAATGGTACAGATGAACTGGTTTGCAGGGCAGAAGTTGAGACACAGATGTAGAGAACAAACATATGGACACCAAGGGGGGAAAGTAGGGGTGGGGATGGTGGTGTGATGAATTGGGATTGACATGTATACACTGAAGTGTATAAAATTGATGACTAATAAGAATCTGCTTATAAAAAAATAAATAAAATTAAATTAAAAAATTAAAAACTAATACTAAACTTTCTTTGGGTTAGTTGTATGGAAATATATTAATATAAATGTTTCAGACATTACATGAAATTCCTAAAAATCTTGTATGTTCTGTTATAATAAGTCATAATTCTAGTTATTATTTTAAAATGTATATCTCAGAAATAACTAAATTTCCTTGTCAATTACATTATTATGAACTTTCATCAAATCTTTAACCGTGGTCATTTTTAAGTCTTTTGTCATTTACAGACAGTTCTGGGTGTACTCTGATGCTTTTGCAATAATGTTCCTATAAAAGGGTTTCATCTTCAAGGAATTCATGGAAAAGACTCTGACAAGTACAGGTTTCTGGTAACTGACTATCTTGCTGAACTGAATGAATAAGCATTTTCAGAACTCTAATGGAAAACTTATGAATTCATAAAAGTGCTAACAAAAGATCAAGGTGAAAAAAAATTAATTATATGGGACTGAGTGAACTGATAAGGATGATTATATTTTTGTAACTTTCTGTTTGAATAAAATAAATAAATAAAATGTATATTTGGCTCTTTTCCAAATCTGCTTGGATTTTTCTGATTGTATTTGTTATTTTTATTTAGGTTTTCTATTCCCTTCTATATACACTTAATCATTTAAATACACTTAGTATTTTACATAAGATTGTTCTATTATCTGAAGTCTTGGGGGTCTTACCTGCTGTTTATAGTATCTGCTGATTTTTGCTCTCAATGGATAGTTTCCTTGTGTGCTTTCTAATTTTGGACTGCTCATCCTTTGCAGGCAATCGTCTATTGCCCGGACTTGGGGTGTATCCTTTAAGAATGACTTTTGCATTTAATTCTACCAAGAGTCTTAAAAATTTATCAGCCACTGGGCAAAATTTTATATTAATTTCAAGCTTTGGAGATTTGGATTCAGCAAGTGATGGGAATTCAAACACCAAACTTGGACTGAGGTCAGGCCTGTGATCACAAATTCTTAGCACAGATTTCTTTTCCTCTCTCTTACAGAACCAGACTAGGAGAACAGATATGCTACCTTTTCATTTTCCTCTCATGGGTGCATTTTTATAGCTTTTCATTTTGCATGAAGGTGCCCCCTGTGAGGATACTAGTTTTATAGGGGAGGGGCAAGGGCTCAAGGCAGGTAATCCATAAGGCTCTTGGTTAGAGCAGCAGTACATTCTACCCATGCACAGTACCAACTTGGTGTTTACAGTTTTGAATTTTAGTTTACTCTTCATGTTTGAATTACTCATTTTTTCAAATTTCCTTGAAATGTTGATATTTTCTTCTGATCTACTATGTATTTAAAAATGTTTTTTATATCTATTCAATGTCTTATGGGTTTTGTATTTTGAGGGCTTTTATATTTTCTACTTTACCATATTGCAAGAAATGCATTTACATTAATGGGCAGTAGAAAGTGGATTCAAAAAGCAGTAGAGTTTATTATGGCAGTGATGAGGATAGTTCTGTGTTCTTATAGGACATTTTCCACATTGTATCCATGCCATCCTTTCTAAATCACAAATCTTATTATACCATTGTATAAAAACTCTTTAGTGATTTCCCATTGCTCTTGGCATAAATTCTAATTCTCTTAGCGTGTCTTTTACTAAATGAATTTCATTATCTGCCCCGTACTTGCCCATCCAGTTCTTTCCTTCTCATGCGTTTATTTTTGTGCCACTAGAATGAATTTCCTTAAGTTCTCCAAGTTTGTTGTTTTGTTTTTCACATCCAGCCTTTTTACCACACTGATCCCTCTGCTTGGAACACAGATTCTTTCTCTTCTCTCCCCTTCACCTCAACTCCTTTGATAATTGTCTAATTTTTCAGGATTGAATTTAAGTACCACTTCCTCCAAGGAGCTTCTCTTGACCCTCCCTCCCCACAATTCATTTCCATTACGTGCTCTTATAGCATCCTGTACTTCTTATTTCCTCTATTATGTCACTAAAAAACATTTATTTGTACTTGACTGTTCATTGGTCTTTTTTGCTAGTCTCTAAATTCCATGACAGTAGACATCCAAATTATTTCGTCATTATTGATTCTCTATATTCTAGTATGATATATTGTAGGCAATTAGGAAATATATGCTGAATATTTCAAACTATAACTGTCATGGTTATTATCATTTTCAGTAGCTATTATTTACGTGCCTAGTCCTGGGTAGAAATTATTGGCATTATGGTGTTATAAGGAAGCTTTAATTTGGTTTTATTTATGAGAGCATGTCACAAATAGAAAATGACCATTCCTGTAATCCTAAATATCTACTTTGTGAGGCTGTGTATTCAGATCTATCATACCAACTAGAGAACATTTTGACTATGGTGACTGATTTCAAGCAGGATATCAAATGGGTCATTTTGTGGAAAGAGTCCTTGATGATGATGCTGGCACAAAGGCAATTAAGTTCACTAATGTACTCCCCTGTGGTTGTGCCATGTATGTTGGCATGAAGAGTAGGAAAAGCTTTGGAATTTTTCAGGGTAGTCTTTCCCCCAGGTATGGACATCACCATTAGTACTTATTGAATTACCAGATGGCAAACATGGGTGAAGAAAAGTCCAGACAGATATTGTGGAGTGTGTTATGGCTCCAGGTAAGGCTGTGGCATCATCAGAAAAGGTGTCCATGGACCTTCATGGAAAGGACCTATAGATAGAAATGCACATACTGAAGAATACCAGTAATGGAATATGTTTATGGGTGCAAATAGGAGTTCATGCAGATATCAGCGAATCAATTAGGCAACTAGATCAGTCTGTGTTGCTGGCAGGTGAGGAAGATGAGGTTCAAGGTAGGCTGAGTGATGGTGAATTCCTCATTCAAAAATAGGGCAAAGTCTATTTTTAGGGACTGACAGTTCCAGCACAGTCAGGTATTCTTATTTTTAGGTTAGATACCTGGCTTAAATATCTAGGTTTTAGGTTAGATGTCTAGGTTTATCAATAGTCCTGCAGTTGAGATACACAAAGAACAGCAAATACCATCTTTGTCACCACTTAACTACACAATTCATGGAGTGTTAAGTTGTGGCAGTTGGTTGCATTTGTTATATTGTGACATACCCACTCTCTTAGTAAAGACATCTCACCTTAAATGTGGTTCTTGAGGTTTTGTTATCCACAAGGAGTGAATAGTTGTGCTCTGTTGGACAGAGCTCCTTTAAGAATCGCATGCATAGGAATAAGAGCCAAAATTTAGAGCTCTTCTGGGCTTCTACAGCAGCCACGGTCATTTAGGTCTGTCAATCTCAAGCACAAGCAGCTGAGAAAGTTTTCAAAGTGAAATTTGAATTACAGACACTGGAGAATATATTATGCTATCAGGAATCATTGAAATGATGAATTCTTCTTCAGGGGATGTGTGAAAATGACTAGGTGATGTCAAAGATGGAAAATAAGAACCAATATTAAGAACCAGTGATTTTTGGAATCATTGAATGCTCTCATTGGTAAGTGCATTACTAGAAAACTAATTTTTTCCAGAAATGTTTGGACTCCCTTAAGGAAGTATCAATACATATGACATTCAACACTAGGAAAATCAAGTACATCTTTCTCAGCTCTTATAAGCTAATGATACTGACACAAATAGCCCAGGAATAACAGGTGGAAATAAATTTTTTGAGTTGGGAGTATGTGAGTATATTAAGTTGTCATTCAGAGATCAGATTATTCCTTGGCCTAGAATCTTCTGTGTGTGTGTGTGTGTGTGTGTGTGTGTGTGTGTGTGTGTGTGTAAGTGGGTACATTTCACAGGCCAAAAGTCACCACTGGACATTCAAATGTTCCAATGATTTTTGTAAGGTGTATTATTTTGTTTCCACATAATGAACCCCAGCTTATACCAACTTATGGAAAAAAATATTGGAAGGATTCTGGGAGAGGTTTTAGAGTCCAAGGTGTAGCCAAACATCAGCTTCAGGAAAGCAGGAATAGGATAATTCTGGGGTCCATAGGTACTGATTCAGGGGATTGAATGTCATCAGGATGGTTTTGTTTGATCTCCTAGATCTTTTATCTTGCCTTTCCTCTGCGTTTTGTCATGCAGGTGAGTTTTCTATGCCCAGGAGCAGGGGAGGGGTGTACATGACGCCTAGCAGTATCTAGGACTTCTTGCAGCTTAGTTATTAGGTATTAAAACTCTGTGTCCCACATTCTGTTCCAGTTATTAAGAAGCCCAGGGAAGGGCTTAGACTGGTTAGGTGTGTGTCCTGTGACTGCCCCAGAGAGATGGAGGTTGGATCTCACTGGAAACGTATGTTTCTTTTATTGTGAATTTACTTTTACTCTGTGACCTTCTCCCTTCCCTTTAACTCCGGCTGCTAAACATGATTCACCCATCATTTGAGGGTGGGGGGTGAGTTGTCCTGGAACAGAGAAAAAGTACACATTTTTACTTTTAAAGTTAGACAAAAAGCCATGATTCAGAATCTGAATGCATGTGTGGGAGAATTCTTGCTAAACCAATTTTTATAGTTGCAGTTCTGAGGTCTCATGAGAGAAGGGTTGCAGAAGAAAGAAATTGCTGAGAATGAATGATTTCACTGGGAAGGACCCTCATGCTTTGCCTCCCATTCTGGTGTTAGTTCTAAGCTGGGTGGTAAAAATCATCCCCCTCTCTGAGTTTGGGAGATTAAAGCAGACATTCCCCCTGGTTGCCTGGGTGGCAGAATGGCACATCCATCTGATAACCATGGTGTGGGAAAATAGAACTGGAACAATTGTATCAGATGCCTGGGCAGAAGAGGGTGTGGTAGGCTCAACAAATTGATGTAAACCCTTTTACAAGTGAGGTGCTCCAGAAGCAGATGCTAAGACAGAGTTTGGGGTGCAAGATGTTTATTAGGGGTTTAAAATCTTTGAAAGGAAGGAGGGAAGAAACAGGATAGGATAGGATAAGTCTGTGTTACAGCCTTGGCCAACCTCATGGGAAGCTTTGGAACAAGAACTGCCAGTCAGTTTCCTAGACTGGCTGAAATGGCTGGGTCTCTATCTCCCCACCTTGCTCTTCACTGGGTATAGACCATCCAGCAATATGTGTGACCTCAGGCAGGACAGCTCACTGAGTCTGAGACTGACTGAGAAGGGGTTGACAGCTAGAGACTGTCTGCTGACCACATTCCCTACATCTGGGCCCCAAACCCTCCTCTGAAACGAGATTTGGGGATGCATCTTTTATCATCACATACTCTCAAAGGACAGGGGAAGCAACCATTGTTTTCTTTTGCATCTGAGAATGATGAGGACCTAAAGGATCTTTAAAGTGATAACAATGATACAGAGCAGGAAACAACCATGGGTTATGTGGCTGTTGACTTAATGAGAAGGCAGAATTCTTCCACAGTTGCCAGTGTCATAAAAGGAACATATCAAAAGACCAAGCAGGAATTTGAACTTCAACAGATGAGAAAATAAAACATTCCTACTTCCTACCTCTCCCTCCAACCTCCTACCTCTGTGTCATGGTGTTGTGTAAGCCTTCTTGAATTTATGTCATTCAGGGAGAGGGTCTGAAATAACTGACTTGGAATTGAATAAGATTATGCTTTTCCGTCAAGAAAAGTGTTGATTCAAAATGAAGACGAAGGTGAGTTACAGAAAAACAAAAACTTTAGTCTGTGTATCCAGGGACATGGCCTTGAAAATTCATAACCACCTCAAAGTAATTGAAATAAAACTATTAATAAGCTCTTGCTATTTACTTTAATTAGGAGAATATGGATGGTTCTCAAAGTGTTTGGTTAAATTGGAACTATGTTTTATAAGAAATCAGTGACTGCCTTCAAAATGTTTTATAATTTTCGGTCTTATATACTTACTTGGCAAAAGTACAATTTACTGTTGTGATGTTATTTGAATACATGCCCACCTCACAGCCATTTCCCACTGTATAACCTCATTCTGGAATGCTCTTCAACAACATCTTATTCCTCTGTATCATTTTGTTCCTTGCTCAGATGTCACTTGCTCAGAGACATTCCCTGGCCAAATTATTTATAATATTCCTTTAACATGTTTTAACTTTCTTCAACTCTTTCCACTGTCTGACATTATATTCTTTGTTTATTTGTATGCTGTCTCCTCACAATAAAGGAAACTCTGTGAGGGCAGCAAATTTTTTTCATCATCCTTATATTTCCAGTTCCCACCACTGTTATATGCTCAATACATGTTTATCGAATAAATGAATCAATGGTATTTACATATTTGCCAGTTCTGGAAATTCACTTAAACTGCATCTATTGGGGAAAATTATGCAAATTATATTTCTTTAGATATCTTTCTATATAAAATACTTCTGTATCCATCTAAAATAATACCTCTGAAAGAAATTTTAAAATATGAAGGCACTAAAATGGCCTCATTCTGAACGTATTTTCAAACAGTATTAAATTGGAGCTTCAAATACATGTCTTTCTAGATTGCTGCATTAGAATGAAATATTGTCAAATGCAATATTAGATTGGTATTGCTAATCAGACATTTGTATTACTAGGATTCCTGCCCATAGCAAGATCACAGTCTGTTAAACAGAGGTCAGACACTTTTGGGTACAGCTCAGCAGTTGCTGTCCTTGGGGAAATGGCCCTGGGGTCAAAGGCAGACACTCAGGTTTTCCAACTAAGATTTGAAAGAAAAAAGTGCTTTTTTTCTTTTTCTCCCCCTTCATCTTCCTTGTCCTCCTCCTTGTTCTTTGTTCTCCTTGCCCTCTTCTTATTCTTCTTTTTCCCCTTCCTTCTCTTTCTCCTCTTCTTTCTTTAGTCCTTTTGTGAAGAAACCTCACTGGGTGGAAGCATGGAGCTAGTTTTACCAGAAAAGAGCAACAGAAAACAAAACTTAAAAATAGCATGGCTGGGCTTCCCTGGTGGTGCAGTGGTTGAGAGTCCGCCTGCCAATGCAGGGGACACGGGTTCGTGCCCCGGTCCGGGAAGATCCCATATGCTGCGGAGCAGCTGGGCCCGTGAGCCATGGCTGCTGAGCCTGCACGTCCGGAACCTGTGCTCCGCAACGAGAGAGGCCACAACAGTGAGAGGCCCGCGTACCGCAAAAAAAAAAAAAAAAAAAATAGCATGCCTGTTTCATGATATTAATGCTACTAGTCTTAGAAAGTCTTTTTGTATTTTTAGAATTTCTACAAATTGAGAGGAGAAATGACAAATGGCATCAGGGGATGTAGATACATGACAGATTGTCAAGACTTGTCCAGACAGGACAGTTGGTGCTTTATTTCACTGTAAAAGTCTTCAGCTCATAAGAAGAGGACCAGTGAAGAAAGTATTCTAGAATTAACTGTGCTTTGATGATGTATTTCCTTAGCTTATTTATTAATTTCCTAGTCACATAAATTATGCAATTTCAGCTTTTCTTTCATCAAGATTTGAGAAAAAGTGATAATGAATTACTGAAATAAAATAGCTCAAAGGGGTTAGAAACTGGGTAATGTTCATATTAAAAGTATGATGTATTGCTTTGAATTGATGCCTTAAGCAGACAATCACGTTTATCTCAGAAAAAAATCTTAAGTGTGTTACTGAGCATGGCATAATATTTAGTTATTTCCTATTTCCATGTATTAAGATATATCTCAAAAACAGTGCAAATGTCTTAGCAATACAATTTAAAATTGTTATACATATAAATGCCTGTCTATTGACTGGGACTCTTACATGTAATTAAATGCAATCATCAGATAGGTGTCAGAATAAATATATGAGCTTGCATTTTTCTTAGAAAGCAAAATGTAGATTTCATTTAATAAATTCCAGAGGGAGACACCACCAAGAGAAGCTTGCCACTTAAGATTAGTTGCTGTGATGCTATGACTGTAGACAAACCATCTCCATGGTAATTTAAACAGCTTTAGGCATGAGAGATGGGAATAAATACCTTAAATTCAATATAGATGTGAAAAACAAGTCACTATGTACTCTGATGTATTCAGTGTGATGGAAGAGTAAGTTGCTTTAATCCTCTGCAGCAACAACTCCGAGCTCCAAAAAAGGCAGACAGTTGAGGATAGAGCTCAAAATTGTAGCCAGAGTGATCTTTGAAAACATAAATCTTTTAATGTCATGACTTTGTATTTTTACAGAGACACAAACCTTTATCTCTTTGTATTGCTTTCAGGTTCAAGACCAAAATCTTTATTCTGGGTCTATAAGGCTCTTTCTGGTCTTATACCACCTTCTTTTCCAGTCTCTATTTCAATCACCCTCTCTTTTCCCTCTGTTCCATTAACAGTGAACTTATTTTATTTGTTCAAATGAGCCATATCTCTTCCAGCTACAAGCTCTTCCAGCTGCTTGGTAGCCTGGGAAGGTCAGAGTTCCCTTGCCCACTGAACTCCCATTCATCTATCAAAGTATCACTTTCTCAGGGAAGCTTTTTTGGCCTTTCAGGTTGGTTCAGCTCCCCAGCTGCAAACTCTCAAGACATCATGTACGTTTTCTTTGCTGTATGATTATTTGATTAATGTGTTTTACCTAACTTGACTGTGAGCTTCAGGTGGGCAAGGACTGAGTCAGATTTTGGTCATTATTATACTCACAGATCTAGTATTTTGTCTGTGTCCCCACTCTCTCTCTCACCCCTTCATTATATACTGCCTATTTTTGAATACTGATTTTGAGATTATCATAATACTCTGTACCATACCAGTTCCTCCCCTTCAGCATACAACCAGAGATTGGGGCTATGCATCAAACCCTGAGAGATATTCTACCACCAAGAAAAGTGAGGTGGCATTTGAAAGGAACTTGTTAGCTATGGGTGCAAAAGGCATAGCTTTTCACGAACTCATCAGAGGACAAGAAAATAAATGTAGAAGAAAATCCTACTCCAAACCAAGAAAACCAGAGCAGTTGAAAATTTGCAAGCCACATTTTGGACTGTGCATGTGACACAAGACTTCTATGCTGAATTTCCTGTAGTCATCTATTTTAAAATAAATACAAACAGAATAAAGTGTTAAGATTGGAACCCAAAAAAGTGAAAAAAAATTCTCCCTAATTAATGTTTAGCACTTTTTTTTCTTAGTAATAAGGCCACCATCTGAGACCCAAATGACACCTAGGAGAGGGTCATTGTGCCTTAATTGGGTGGAAACAGTGAGAAAAGGAAAATAAAGTCTGTGGTTTAATTACCAGTGGCATCAATTGTTACCCCCTCAGATGTAAATAGTTTCTTCATCAATTTCCTCAAAGTCCCTGATAAAAGAGATGATTACAGTGCTTCATACAGCCAAGTGTGGGAAATTTATGTAATGAGAAGTTGTTTCTTTTTTCTTTTCATAGCTTGCCAGACTAGAGGTCATCTAATCGGAATTCTTCATTAGCAGGTGAGAAAATACACTTGAATTGTGAATGCACGATATCAAAATAACAAGGTGATTTGTTACATTTAGTTTGCCTCTGTGTGTCAGTATATGTACATGTGTACATATGGCATTTTTTTAAGTGAGATGATGCATAGTTTACTAATTTCTCAAAGCTGTCTATACATCAAACCACACTTTTAAGAATAAGACATTGCCTTATCTAGTCAGGGTCAGAAAACCAAAGAAATCCAGTAAAAGAGGGGAAAGATAAACAGAGAGAACAATTGGAAAGGGAAAACTTGAGAGTGCTGTGTATGTTACTCATCCCCTCCTAACGGTATTTACATTACTGCCTATGAAATCTGAGGCTCAGTCTGGATTTGCTAACATTGCTATATATGGATATTGATACAGTATATTTTATTATGATGAACCAAGAAGCAATCATATACACTGAGAAAACTGGGAGGAAGTACAGCTGTGTACTGACATTTGGGTGGGGATAGAAAAATGTTCTGGACTTAGAAAAAGCTACAGGCAGAATACAAATGATGCCTTGGACATATGATGTAACTCACTGACTGCCATTTTATGATGAAAACCAAAGCTGTGCTAAAAAGTGACTACAGTGATGCAATACATTATACATGGACAAGGTTTTACATTTTAGAAAAAGTGATGGAATGGGATCATTTCACTTAATTGTATATAGCTATATTTGTAATTCCTATAAAAATATTCTAAATTCACAAAATGTGTGTGAATTTAACAGAGAATTTTATTTGTTGATATTAAACTTTTGTTCCCTTAAAGCCAGCTAACATCCAGACATTACTTAGGGTGAACGTAATCAAATATTTCCTGTTTTACATACAGACATGTTCTAAAAATAAGGTTGAAAATGTTCACTTTTGTTACTACATCATACAGGTGATTTATAGTACGGTTATTGTAAGTTTTCACACATATTTTGTTGACATTTGTCAGTTTTTTTTGATGTGAAGGTTTTATGAATTTTTTCACAAATAAGGTCCAATACATTGGTTTAGCATTAGGAAACAGTGGGAGTAGTATAAATTACAGCCCTAAGGGGATCTCAAACATGAAATTACGGCATCAATAGAAGCAAATTATATTAATAAGATAGTGACTAAGAATTTATTTAGCAATTTAAGTAAGGTTGAGATGCTAGGTGGATAAAGAAAATAATCAAACTTAGTATGGTAGAACCTGGTGTGATCTTGGTGAGAACTAAGATTAAAAATGACCATATTTTGAATTATTCCTTATAGGACTAGGGTATAACTGAAGGGACTGCCTGCTATATTACATTACTGCACAATAGCCCAGAGTGTGGGCTCCAGATTTAAGATGCTTTTGTCTGGGGCAAGTAACTTGTCTTCTCTGTAACTCAATACCAAATTTACATGGTTGCTCTGAGGATTAGATGACTTTAGTATATTTAAAGATCCTAGCACAAGCCTAGCCACATAGCAAGTTGCTCCAAAATGTTTCCCGCACCGTTACAGCTGCCGCCAGTATTAATATTTATAATCTGTGAGGAATCGTGGAGAGGATCTAGAAGGCTGAAGAAAGTTATTGATATATCGAAGAGAAGAAAGTAGAATGCATAACTATAGCCTTGAGACCTTATGACTTGATATTGATTCTTAACCAAAAGAAAAAAAAAGGAAAGAAAGTGGACATCAGGAGCCAAGATGGAGTCATTTCAAATGAATCATATCAGTCCAAATAAAATTTTTTTGACAGAAATATGACAGAAATACTAGACTGATAATCAACCTCACACCCTCCCCTCCAATATCATTAGGTATAGTGTTTCTGAACTTTAGTAAGTCAATAGACAAGCTCTTTTATCTTATACTTGTGAAAAAGATAAAGAAAAAAAAAAAGACAGATGCTTGAACAGTTAATTAGAAAAATAATCGATCAGGGAGCACTATTTAAAGGGTCCAGATTAATGAAGTAGTATAAACATATAAGAGAATTTCTAACAGTGTTTCAGGGTTCAGCTTTGGCTGTCCTCTATGAAATACATTTTATCAATTAATATATTGAATAATTATAATAATAATGATAATAATGAAAAGAAAAACAAGATTATTTATTTCTACCCACAGCCAACTCCCTCCTTGTCCTTTTAATAAGACCCTGGTTTTCTTCAGCTATTAACTGTCTTTATAGCAGCCATGTGCTCAAGGGTAAAAACCTCACCCCCAGCCCCAGAATCATGACTGATTTAAGACAATCATTGTGCCTCCATACCATTTTACCAATGATTGGTTTGGAAATGGGCATAAGAGAATATTTTGACCTGTAAGGAGAGGTGGGTGGGAAAGTTTCTTAGAAACATGACAAAGAGAATGTTTCTTAAGGTCTTTGGACCTTACCATGAAGAAAAGATGGCTGAAGTTGCCAATGTCATCTAGAGACCATGGTGGGAAGAAGCCAACATACTGAACTATAGCAGGGAAGAAAGATAAAAAGACCCCAATCATTGACAATGTCCTTGAACCACTGAATAAACTGACCTTCAGACATATGGGTGAAGTAAAATTTCCCTACTGTGACAGTTGAGACTGGGTTTTATCAGGTCACCTTGACTTTAGCATTTGCATTCTTAGCTATTATAATATACAGTCTTTCCGGTTAAGATATAGAAAGAATAATTATAAAGTTTTTAGAGGAATAACAAATGTGTTGAGTGGCAAATTAAGATCCCAAGAACTTTGAAAGGTAGGCTGCGCTGAAGGTGATTTTTCCCTGAGGGCTTTTCCTGGGCTAGGCTATCTTTAGTTTCAGATCTGATGACCTTGTGAGGAACTATATGTGGAGTCAAAGCTGAGGATACTATAAAACATGGTGGGGTGGGGTAGGGGCGATGTATGGATTAATGCAGGAATTCTGAGGCCCCAAAGGCCTACAGCTTCAGGGTAAGTGTGAACAAGGAGCTAAAGCTGCCTCTACCCACACTCTCATCCCCAGATCTTACAAAAAAAGTTTCTCTGCCACTTAGCAGAGCAGGAGAAAAGAAAAACAAGTCCTTCAGAAATTATGGTCACATGTGGAATTTTGAATTGAGTTGTAGTAAAAATTCTCATCACTTGGGGAGTAAAGACAACAACAACAAAATAATCCTCCAACCATGAATAGTTTACCATGCCGACAGTAACCAAAAGCAAACAGGTGCAGCTCTATTACTATCAGATGAAACTGACTGTGTATAACAGGATTGCTAGCAATAGAGCCAGCCACTTCATAGAGGTAAAAAATTCAATTCTCAAGGAAGTTATAAAAATTATACATATATGGGCATCAAGTACCCATATAGGCATATATACAAAATATATGAAGGAATAATTTTTAGAACTACCACAATAAATACATATATCTCCAGTCATGGTAGTAGATTTTAGCAGACATCTCTCATTAGTTGATAGAACAAACAGACCAAACAATAAGTGTGATATGAGCAATATGATTAGCATATTGTTGACCTAGTAGACTCTGAAACTCAAGAATATACATACTTTTAAAGCATATGTGAGAAAATTCTTAAAAATCGACTGTTCCCTAAGTAAAGTTTCAAAAAATTTAAAAGGACTGAAATGATGTGCAACATGTTATCTCACCAAAGTGCATTTAAGTATTGAAAGTAATTTTTTTTAAAGTTAACAAGAAAATCTCCATAAAATGGAAAATTAGGAAACATGGTTTTAAGTAATTCACGGTTCAAAGAAAAAAATCATAAGTGGAAATTCTGATTAGAAATGAGAGGAAATGAGAGGCTATTTTAAATTTAATTAAACAATACTAAATAGAAAATCTAAGGGGACATAGCTAATGTAATAATTATAAATTTGGAGCTGTAAATATTACCTTAGCTAACAAGGCTGAGTGTTAATGTGAACTACATGTCTCCAAAAGTTAGAAAGGAACAGCAAAATAAGCCCCAAAACTATATGACAGAATATAATAAATATAAGAGCAGAGATTAATGATCTAGAAAACAAATATAAAAGAGGAGGTATCAACCAAACCAAAAGTTGTTTTGAAGAGAAAAGATCAATAAAATTGACAAACTTCTGGTAAGTTTGATCATGAAAAAAGGAGAGGAGGCATAAATAATCTCTATAAAGAATGCAAAAAGGAACATAAGCATAGGTGCTACAGACAGTAAACAGAAAGATGGTATTATGATAAATTTATGCCAATAAATTTGAAAATATGGAAAAAATGTTCAAATTCCTAGGAAAATATAGCTTTTCAAAGTGAGTCAATGCAAGAGAAAACAGGAATTGTTCTATAAACATAAAATGAGTTGATTAACGATCTTTTGACAAAGAAAACCTCAGCCCAGATGGCTTTTATCAGATTAAATAAGAAGAAATTCTTGTCTTATGCAAACTCTTGGAGAGGCTAGAATTGGAGGAAACATTCTAGTTCATTTAATAAGGCTCATGAAATTTTATTACCAAATACCAATTTTTCATGAGATATTGAAAGCTTTCTCTTGAGATCTGCAATCTGGATGCCAAATAATACTAATTCTGTTTGACATTATACACATAAATTATGCAAATAATGAAAAGATTCAGCAAAGTTTCTGGATACAAAATTAATACCCAACAATAAATCACTATACAATGCTATATCAGCCACAAACAGAAAATATAAGTTTTGAATATAACATCACAATAGCAACAAAAATATCAAGTACTTAGGAACAAGTTTAACAAAAGTGTGCAAGCTCTCTATGGATAAAATTATGACATTTTTTGAAGGTCACTATATATTTAAATAAACCGGTATATTATGATCATGGACTGGAAAACAGTACTGTAAAGATAATCAGTTCTTCCCAAATTAATCTGTGGATTTGATGCAATTCTCACTGAGGTCACTATAGATTTGTTGCTGCTGCTGTTGTTGAATTTGAGGAGTTAATTCTAATGTTTTCATGAAATGCAAAGAAGCAAGACTTTCTTGAAGAAAAAGAATATGATTGTTGGTGAACTTCCTCTAACAGATATTAAGTCTCCTTATAAAGCTATAAAATAAAGTGTTGTATTGGAACAAGTTTAAATACATAGACCAAAGAAATAGAACAGAGTCCAGAAACAGATCCAGGCATATATATCAGAGGTGTGCCTAACTGCAGTTAGGAAAAAAAAATGATGGCCTTTTCAACTTATGGTAGTGGGGTAATTGAATGTTTGTCAAGAAATGAACAGAAATGATAACCAGTTGCTCATACCATTTTCTGCATTTGTACAAAAGTCAAATGCAGGTGACTAAAGTTAAGATTTTAGAATATCCAATGAATATATTTATGTAATACTTGATATACAGAAATATTTCTTTGTTTAGATGTGGAAACCCCTAACCATTAGTCTCACTACATTAAAATTTCTTTACATAAAAAGAATAAAGACAATTACTGAGTAGAAGTTGCAGTGTATATAACCAATAAAATACTCATATTCATAATGTATACAGATTCCTACAAACTAATGAGGAAAGCCAGACACTTCAATAGACAAATGGGTAAGAGGCTTGTACAGAGACTTCACACAACAGGAAATCTAAGCGGTCAATGGACAAATAAAAAGCTGGTCAATCTCATTTATTATTTAAAAAATACAAAGTAAAGTCATAACTAGACATCATTACTCACCAGAGGAGGACATGAAATTTAAAAAAAAATTGTGGGGCAAGAATGTGAAGTATAGGTTTTTTTGGTAAATATTTTGGGAAATAGTATGACATTATCTAGAAAAGCTGAAGATACGAAAATTAGTTATTCCTTTCCAAATATATTCCCTAGAGAATCTCCTGCATGTTTGTATCAGGAGATAACTGTAAAAATTTTTATACTGACAGGTTTTAAAAATAACTCCAAATTGAGAGCAACACAAATGTTCATCAACAGGAAAATGAATTAAAAAAAGTGTGGTATACCCATAGAATGGGTGTCATATAGCAATGAAACTGGATGTACAGTTAGATGTAATAATGAATGAATGAATCTGACAAATATGATAAGAGAACTAATTTAATAGTATGTACAATATTATTTCAATTAAAGTAAAAAACAGAAACTAATTACATTGTTAAAAGCAAGGGTTATTTTTTTTAAAGTAAGAACATTGGATATCTCCAGGCAGGAGGGGGAAGGACATGATAGAGGAAGGCATAATTTCAGACTTCCCAGGATGTTGTCAATGTCCTATTTCTTCAACTGATTAAATTAGGTATCTGTTTTATTAATATACCTTAAACTATACAAGTATACTTTATATAATTTTAAATATATATCTCATAGAGCTATGTTCAGAAAAATAACAAACCAAAAGTTTGGCAGTGACTCAAAATGTTAAATGTAGAGTTAACACATGACCCAGAAATTCTACTCCTAGGCATATACCCAAGAGAAATGAGAATATATGTCCACAAAAAAACTTACACACCAATATTTACAGTAGCATTATTCAAAATAGCGAAAATGTAGAAACAATTCAAATATTGATCAACTGATTAAAGGATAAATGTGGTATATTCATACAATGGAATATTATTCAGCAATAGAAATAAATGAAGTACTGATATATGCTATAATTTGGATATATCTTGAGAACATTATGCTAAGGAAAATAAGCCAGTCCAAAAAAAAAAAAAGACCACAGATTGTATAATTCCATATTTATTAAATGTTCAGACTAAGTCATTTACAGAGACAGAAAATGGATTACTGGTTGCCTGGGCTCAGGATATTGGAACAGAGAGATGGGGAGTGATTGCTGAATGGTACAAGTTTTCTTTTTGTGATGATTAAAGTATTCTAAGATGTACTGTAGGGATGGCTGCACAGCTCCGTGAATATACTTGAAAGGACTGAATAGTACGCTTTAAATGGGTGAATCATATGGTATGTGAATCTCAATACAGCTGCTAGAAAAAATGGCCCCCAAATTAGGATAAAGAAGTAGAAGATATAGGAAAACAGATTTTGGCTCAATATATGAGAAAAAGCTATCTAAATAAATTCCTAGCTGAAGGAATGATCTGCCTCTGTATATGCTGAGTTTCTCCTCACTCCAGATGTTTAAAGCTAGATGTAATACAATGTATTTGGATTTCATAATTATTATTGTCTGAACAACTCAATTCCTTTGTGGGATGAGATAGGGTCTAAATATATGAATAAAATAGTTAATAAAATATGGAATGACTATATAGTCTTTGTTAAATTACATTGTGAATGAACTGTCTTTTCTAAAAATTGTGGTATAATTGACATATAACATTATTCCATTACATCCTCATGACTTATCTATTTTATAAGTTTGTATCTTTTGGCTCCCTTCACGCATTTTACTCACCCCGTCCCTTCGCCTCTGGCAACCACCAATCTGTTCTCTATATATGAACTTGGTTTTTGTTTTGTTTTGTTTTTCTGTCTTGTTTTTTAGATTCCACACATAAGTGAGATCATACAGTATTTGTCTTTCTTTGACTTATTTCACTTAGCATAACGACCTCAATGTCCATGCATGTTGTTACAAATTCCATTCTTGTTTATGGCTGAATAGTACTCCAGCGTGTGTGTGTGTGTGTGTGTGTGTGTGTGTGTGTGTGTGTGTGTTTCTGTGTGGATCACATTTTCTTTATCCATTCATCCACTGATGGATATTTACATTATTTCCATATCTTGACTACTACAAATAATGCTGCAATGAACATATGGGTGCATATATCTTTTTAAATTAGTGTGAGATAATCCATTTAAACCATTTAGCACAATACCTTAACATATGGTAAGGGCTCTATAAACATTTATGTTAAAAGCCCAAACAAAAACATATGGCTCTGTCATCAAAATGGGTAGTTTTTAAGCAAAGTTTCAGAAATGCAGTGGAGAGTTAGGAAAGAAAACTGGATTTTATCAAAAGAGCTCTTGTGGGATTTATTTCTATTTACTTTGATCTCAGCACAGTTTTCCTCCTTCCAGTTACCCAACTTGTTCTCAGCCTAGGAGGTGTAGAGGATGGATTGCCAAACAGGGATTTCTAGGCATACATAAACATGTCACCTCACATATGCCCCTCGAGGCCAAGGATGCATCTGTGTAGTGGACTGGCCGAAGACAAAAGGGAATACTCTGTTACCTATATTTATCAGAACACATTACTATCTTTCTATGGACATATGTGGAACCTCACAAGGCATTTTATAGATTAAAGTTTTGAAATAACTGATGGGATTTGTCATTTTATTCTTGATGCTTAAAGTACATCCAAGATAAATCCAACAAAATAGTGAAAATTTCAGCTTCAGTGCTGATACTAAAAATATAAAAGCATGAAAAGTCATATCTTGGATGTCTGTCTACCTTAAATTTCATTTTCAGATTCCTACAACAGTCTTGGGCTTTGGGCTGATAGGGCAGTCATAATCTGAGTTCTGAATTTATAGCTTGGGTGAAGGTACATTTCATATTCAGATGTTAGTTCAATAATGTTTTCATTAATCTTCAACTTGAAACAAACCCGAGTTTTAGAGACTAAGGTATTGCTTAAATTAGTAAATAGCTGTGATATCTAGTGATGTTCTTCCATTTTCTGAAATTTTTGGTACATTCTAAAAATGTATACAGGGAATAAAATATTTTTATAATAGCAGTAGGTCTATATCTTTTTAATTGTTTTGTTCTGACGTTGAAATACATTCTAAAATTTAAGTATAGAGGAAACCACCAAGATTTATAAATATCTTGAGGGATTTCTCTCTTATTATATCTTGCTGTAAAGGCATTTATCTCCTCTCATCATTAAAACTGAGTTGTTCAAAAGAGGTAAACACCTATCTACAGAATTTCTGTCTTCTCAGTCTCCACATTCAGTACCCGAGTTCAGGTTTTCAGAATTGCTCATCTTCCTAACCAGTTATCTAGCTTATTTTTTCTTCTCTCTACCAGCCTTTGTTTTAATATTACTTTCCCCTAAATATTCTCCACCAGCACATATATAGCCATTATCAGAGTGTAGCTGATAAAATTCTACCAATCCTTGTAAGAAAATGATGAGATATTTTTCTCATGGTTAATTTCTCTTACTACCAAAACCAGAATTAATTTATTTCTTTAGTGTTCCTTAGCACTAAAGTACTTTCCTTAAATTTAGCATGTACTATGTGATCTTTCACAGTTTAAAAAATGCATGTGTTGTTCCATGTTGTTAAATTGAGAGCTCTTTGAGAAATGAGATTGTGTCTATTTTTTTAAAAAAATATGGCCCCCAAACCTGCCATGATCCTGGTTCCTTGGAGATGAAATGAGGTAGAGGTAGTAGAAATGAAGAGAAGTAAACAATTTTGAATATATATTAAAGGCAAAACTTTGGAAATTGCTGATGGATTAGATGTAACAGATGAGAGAAATATATCAAGATAAATCTTTCGTTTTTGTCTCGGACAACTGGAACTATTTAGTAAGATGTGGAAGCATAAGGGATACTGCATTTGTGTGTGTGTATGTGTGTGTGTGAATCAAAAGCTCTGTTTTGTAGATATTAAGGGAGCAGTTGATCAGGGATGAAATGTACATTTGGGAGTCACTAAATTATAGTTAATATTTAAATGCCATTGGAATGGTAGAGATAAAGTACGAAGATAGTATATATATAGAAGAAAAGTTTGCCCAGAAATAATCTTAGGAATTCTTCAACATTAAACAGGAAGAGGATGAGGAACTGAAAAGAGACTAAGAGAAGGGAGTCGATGAAATGGGAGCAAAATCTGAAGAGTGTGGTATCTCAGAAACTAGTAGATGGTATCATTGTGCCTAGCTATCCACTCTCTGTCTTCTAAGAAGATTAGTCAACCCTGCCTGTTGCCATACAAGTCTTAGAGAAGGATACTTTCACACTGCACTACTTTGGACTCGGTCATATGACTTGTATGGGCAAATGAAATGTGAATAGACATGATGTACACCATGTCCGAGGAGAAGATTTAGAGGCAATGCAAGTTTCTACCAGGTCTTTTGTTCTTGACTCCTCTGCCAAGGGAAGGGTATGTCCCAGAGAGAAGCTGCCCATTTGATCTGGGTCCCAGAGTGAGAAGACACATGTAGCAGATATGAACTCAAAGTACAACCTGGAGCAGAGCTCTGGCTTGCAAAGAACAGAAGCTGGCATGTAACTAGAATCAGAAATAGTTATTCATTTTCTTAAGTCAGTATAATTCTGCAACACAATTTATATAGTATAATGCAGCCAAAAGAGACTAATACAGAAACAAAGAAAATTTTCAAGGAGGACCAATGATCAATTAAGCCGGATATTCTCAAATTGTGTAAGATAGGTATATGTTGAAAGGTGTCCTTTAAAGTTACAACATGGAAGTTTGTTGTGACCTTGCAATTTAAAGCTTGACTGAAAGGGGGTTAAGAATGAGCAGAAAGTAAGGAAGTGGAAATGGTGAATGTAAATATTTTTTCAGACTTCTTTTTATGGCAATGGATCTAAAAAGTGAGGTGGTAGCTGTAAGTGGATGTATATCAAGGAATATTTGTTTGAAGACAGGCGATAGTACAGCATGTATGTTGAAGGCAACGATTAGTGTAAAGAGCAATAAGAAGAAGGAGAGAAGATAAGCTCAGAAGCAAATACGTGAGAACGTTAGAGGTCGTATGGTTGAAAGTCTAGGGTGAAGAATTGGCCTTTGGTAAAAGGATGGACTTTTGTAACAAAGGAAAGGAAGTCAATGTAAGTACTGCTTATGTTGTAAGTGTTGCTGCGGTAGGCTGGCGGATTGAAGAGTGGGAAGATGGGGGAGTTCTCATTTGAAGGCTATGAAAGAGGTATGAAGTGAGTCTGTTGGTTGAAAGTGGGGCAATAATGTAATGTATGAGATCTGAGGAGAGAGGGTAAAGGACACAATTGCCATTTTCAGAATGGGGAAGCAAACTTACTAGGAAAAAAGGGTAGGATGACTAGGCAGAGTTGTATGTTTATTTGAGGTTTAGGATCATGAATTTAAAGTGAAACCATTCAGCCCAGGTATGTACCTTTGTCAGCAACACTCAGCTTCTTGACTGCAGGTTTGGAGAAGGCAGATACCTGGGCTCAATCAAACGTGGAGTTTTGCCAGATGTGTATGTCAGTGGGAGGGAAGGATGAGGAGTGGAGGATGCCTTCAAGAAGAGATTATAATCATGATCAAGGAACATAAGCTTAGTAAGGAATGAAAGGGAGAATGAGGTAACAGATAATGGAATTGAAGAGGAGTGAATGGACTGCAAATCTCAATGAATACTTAGTGCCTGTGGAGTATATATGCTGTTGGACATTAAATGAATAATTAGTAATGAAAATGAAGTTCCATCGCTTGTGGTTAATGGTGGTAGATAGGAAGTATCATGGGTCCAGATAATGTTTTCTTGGACACCAAGGAGGAGGTGACTCATTGTGGTAAAAACATTAAAAAAAGAAAAAAGAAAGAAAGAAAGAAAGAAAGGAAAAAAACAACCCTCTTCCTCTCCTAAAGTGTGCAGAATGCTGGTAATTGCCAGGAAACTCAGCTTCTAAAAAAAACACAGTCACAGAGTATTTCAGATTAAAGAATAAGTGGACTGCAGCTTTACAAAAGAAGCCAGATGTGGTTTTGGAGACTATTATGAAAGAAAGAAAGGACTTTCTTTGAAATCAACTGAAAAAAAGATTTAGTACAAAAAGTTTGTATCTTGAGCATGTGTGTAATCATATTCTAGGGATAAACCTACAGAAGAGATGTTTATTTTGCTACAACTTTATAAAGAGGATAAAAAGACCTTTAGAAAAGGTACTTAGCTCAAATTTCATGTTTTCTCAAAAATAAAGCAATAAGAGTGAAAGCGTGGAATGTAGGGATGTTTTCTGTATAACTCAAACCACCATATATTAACTTAAGAAAAGCCAATAGTTAGAAGCCTGCTAAAGCCACAAACCCAGAAATGTACTTTGTGAATGTAGTTTATATGATTCTTGTCTCTTATAAATACTATTATAATAGCATCTGTCCTCTTTCTCTCATAAAAATCTCGAGAACAAACATGAATGGAAAGCAACTTTCTAATATGTATTGTTACAAAGTCAAGATATTTAACATCCTATTGCTATTTTCTTAGTTTATTTTTTGTACATTTTTGTACTTTTTAAAATGTATTTTTGTACTTTTGTTTTAGTACATGTAAAATGAGTTCATATCTTTTATATGTTTACTCATAAACTTTTTCCATTTAACAATATTTTTCTATATAGATTTTGGGCTCCTCAACCCTGATATCCCCTATTATGGTTTTAAAAAATTAATACTAATGTATTTTCAAAAGTCTCATTTGGAATTTGAGCTATAGTTACTATTCACAGCTGTGTTTGGGGTAAATGGGAATAGGTTGCCAGGTCAAATATAGGACACTCAGTTTAATTTGAATTTCAGATAAAATTTGAATTTCAAATATTGCCTGGAACATACTTAGACTAAAGAATTATTTGTTGTTTATCTGAAATGCAAATGTAACTGGGTTTCCTGTATTCTTATTTGCTAAACCTGACAACCCTAAATGGGAGGGAGTGTCAACAACCTTTCTCCCTCTTGTCCCTTTCCCAGTGCTGTCTCAGATCATATGACCAATGTATCTTAGGACACCTCAAAGCTGCTAAACGTCAAGCTCTGAGCAGAGTAGCCATCTTAGGACTAGATTGCCATACAATTAAAATGCCAACCAAGAACAAATGTAAAGAGAAAACTAAACCAATGGGTTGTAACATGTGGCTCAGAGTCCAGGCCATGGGGTCAGTCAGGGCTGGGTCAGAATCACTGCTCAGAATTCCACTCTCTGTGCATCCTTAGTCATGCCCCTGTCTCTCTGAGAGATTCAGTTTCATCACCTTGTAAAATGCGGATGGTACTATTACTTTCAGTGTTTCTGCGAGGATTAATTATGTCTATAAAATACAGTGCCTGGCACACAGTGTATCATTGACTGTTACCCAATGACTACTTTCCAGTAACAGCTTTACATAAACTCTACTGTGAGACAGAAACTTAGAACAATGTATTCTGCTCAGAGTTGAAAGGTTAGCTTCGATGCTGCTTGCACACTTTGTATTTCTGCTTAGCCATCAGATTTTAAATCATATCTATGTGTAATAGTCACTGATTTAACTATTAAGTTAATATTTATCTAGCTATATGAAGTCTCATATTTATAAACAAATGAAATTCAGTAAATTAAAATTGTTTATATTAACTCCTTATTCATATTCTAATCGTTTCTCCTTTAGAATGACAACTGTTAACATGATAAGAAACTCTTAGTGTGTCTTAGTGATTCTAATTAGATGTGGAAAGGTAGTAAATTGGGCTCAATTTAGTTTTTTCCATTGGGGTTCATTATTGTTGCTGTTTTAAACTATATTTGATATATACATTCTCAAAAAGGATTATGAAGGGAACCAATTCCAAAAATCCTGGGCATAGAACGAGTGTATTCAGCAAAAACGATGCAGAAACCAACGTATTTAACCAGATAAATGAGAGTTACACAAATGCATAAAATATTTTTCTCAATATTCTTTTTCTTTTTTTGAATTTTATTTTATTTTTTACACAGCAGGTTCTTATTAGTTATCCATTTTATACATATTAGTGTATACATGTCAATCCCAATCTCCCAATTCATTACACCACCACCACCCCCTGCCACTTTCCCTCCTTGGTGTCCATACATTTGTTCTCTACATCTGTGTCTCTATTTCTGCCCTGCAAACTGGTTCATCTGTATCATTTTTCTAGGTTCCACATATATGCGTTAATATACGATATTTGTTTTTCTCTTTCTGACTTACTTCCCTCTGTATGAGTCTTTAGATCCATCCACGTCTCTACAAATGACCCAATTTTGTTCCTTTTTATGGCTGAGTAATATTCCATTGTATACATGTACCATATCTTTATCCATTCATCTGTCGATGGGCATTTAGGTTGCTTCCATGTCCAGGCTATTGTAAATAGTGCTGCAATGAACATTGGGGTGCATGTGTCTTTTTGAATTATGGTTTTCTCTGGGTATATGCCCAGTAGTGGAATTACTGGGTCATATGGTAATTCTATTTTTAGTTTTTGAAGGAACCTCCATACTATTCTCCATAGTGGCTGTATCAATTTACATTCCCACCAACAGTGCAAGAGGGTTCCCTTTTCTCCACGCCCTCTCCAGCATTTGTTGTTTGTAGATTTTCTGATGATGCCCATTCTAACTGGTGTGAGGTGATACCTCACTGTAGTTTTGATTTGCATTTCTCTAATAGTTAGTGATGTTGAGCTGCTTTTCATGTGCTTCTTGGCCATCTGTATGTCTCCTTTGGAGAAATGTCTATTTAGGTCTTCTGCCCATTTTTGGATTGGGTTGTTTGTTTGTTTAATATTGAGCTGCATGAGCTGTTTATATATTTTGGAGATTAATCCTTTGTCCGTTGATTCGTTTGCAAATATTTTCTCCCATTCTGAGGGTTGTCTTTTCATCTTGTTTGTAGTTTCCTTTGCTTTGCAAAAGTTTTTAAGTTTCATTAGGTCCCATTTGTTTATTTTTGTTTTTATTTCCATTTCTCTAGGAGGTGGATCAAAAAATATCTTCTTGTGATTTATGTCAAAGAGTGTTCTTCCTATGTTTTCCTCTAAGAGTTTTATAGTGTCTGGTCTTACATTTAAGTCTTTAATCCATTTTGAGTTTATTTTTGTGTATGGTGTTAGGGAGTGTTCTAATTTCATTCTTTTACATGTAGCTGTCCAGTTTTCCCAGCACCACTTATTGTATATCCTTGCCTCCTTTGTTATAGATTAGTTGACCATAGGTGTGTGGGTTTATCTCTGGGCTTTCTAACCTGTTCCATTGATTTATATTTCTGTTTTTGTGTCAGTACCATATTGTCTTGATTACTGTAGCTTGTAGTATAGCCTGAAGTCAGGGAGTCTGATTCCTCCAGCTCCGTTTTTTCCCTCAACACTGCTTTAGCTATTCGGGGTCTTTTGTGTCTCCATACAAATTTTAAGATTTTTTGTTCTAGTTCTGTAAAAAATGCCACTGGTAATTTGATAGGGATTGCATTGAATCTGTAGATTGCTTTGGGTAGTATAGTCACTTTCACATTGAATGATCTTCACGTTATCTTTTGTTGGGAATGCAAATGAGTGGGCTAAAATCTATTATATTTTAAACTCTTTAAATGTAATTTTTAGCACTGTGGGATTTTAGAATGATCATGCCCTGGAAGCAATACTGGTGGGGAAACTCTTTGAAAACCAGCACCTGCATTAACATTTTTAATAAAAATAATTATTCAAATTTCTAAAATAGTGTGCAGTATTAGAACTACCTAATTAATAAGGAAAGAATGTCATTTCTCCACCCTATGATCTTTTGGCCAAATCCCAACTAATGTTGAGTTTTGCATTGTCATTCAAAATGCCAACTCATAGCTAATTGTTGCCATTTCACCCTTAGTTCTATTTGGCATTGTCAGAGAAATTATTTAAAAGTATTGAAATTCAAGATGCCTGGGGATTAAGTAGAGGAACGAATAATTTCAATACTCTGTAGGATTTTGAAATTTCTGGCAGATGTTATTTCTAAAAGATGCATTGTTCCAATTGTATATTTTCATTTTAACTGATTTTATAGCTGATTTTGCCCAGTACATTACAAATTCTTGAAGGAGAACAAAATAATCTGTTTTCTTAGGAAAAATATAAACCTAATTGAAATAATGAGCTACAGGATCCATCAGGTTACTTTGTTGTTATGGTAGCTTCAGTTTTAAAAAATAAAGAAAATAAAATGTGCTGTAAGTTTTGAGTATGCTTTTATTATGAAAATTATATCTCCTACAGTGCTTAGTATGGAAAGTACTTGTCTTTAATACAACACGCTAAATTCCATAGGGCGGACACTCTCAGATTTCTATCTGCAGACAAGAAACCAGAAAAAAAAAAGAAAGAATAATTGCCTAGAGATAACTAAAACTATCAAAGCATATGAGACAAATTTTTTTTCTTTTTATACTTCCTAGAAAATGTAAGACTGCCCTAGACTGTTGGTTTAAGAACAGATCATTCTTTAATTTGAAAATAATCACAGAATTTTGTCTAGTGTTGAAAGGTACAAGATCTCAAAATCTGAATCTGCCTGTCAAAGATTTCCATCTAACTAATGGAGCATTGTGACAGACTATTAAAATACATTTTCTTAAGCTAACATGAATAATTAATTTTAGCGGCATCAAATTTTCATCAGGTTTAATTCTTTGCAATTGAAAATTTTACTTTTCTTTTTTCGTGAATTAACTAAAACGTCACCTCTTCATGAAGACGCATCTCAGGAAACAGCTGCACAATGCCTAATGTTAATAAAGAGTTCAAAAATTCTGTATTTTATGAAAATCTCTTAACTATCCCAAACTCTCAAGATGATATATTTAGTGAGTATTAACAATGGGTCAAATCCTGATTTAAGTTTCTAGGAGCACACTGATTAATAAATCACAGCTCTTGCCCTCAAGAAGCTTATGGCTTAAGGGGGTAAAAGACAATTCAATGGGCCATTAATATACAGAATGAGGTGTGATATAGAAATTAGGGGATGTGTAGAATTCTGTGGGAGCAAGGGGCACCTATTTCAACCTCAAGAGACAGGGGAGGTTCCCCAGAGGAGGCAATTTATAATCTGATTTCTAAAATATAGTTAGGAAAAAGGCAAATGGTGTCAATGGAGGCATGTTGGAAAAGGGAAGCACTTCGGTGAAGAGCTCTAAAGGTGCATTAACAACTTTATTGCTGTATTGGAGTTAACGCCAAATTGTGCCTGTGGAGAGACAGTTCTCCACAGGTCTTTCACATTTCTGTACATCTTGTGAGCAGACATTAACTGCTATTTTTCTAGACTATCTTTTCAAGAATGTATGTATAGTAAACAGCTTTGCAAGATGGAAGTAGTGTTTTCTTCCTGGAGCAAAGGACAGGTTTGTTTATTGTCCACTATAGTAATATCTCCTTCTGAACAAAAGTCAGGCTCACTTACTGCCCATTATCAAAGAGTCAAGGTCCCTAAGCTTAGGGTTTCTCTTCTGTAGTGCAATGCACTGGATGGGTAGACATCACATGGCCCCTTTCACATCCCTCTTTGGGAACCCAGGATCAGAGAACTGGCTCAAATGCTGTTGCTTTCATTACTGCCATTTCTGTAGTAATAAAATTATTTGTCTCTGAACAGTAATCTCGTGTATTATGTCAGCATCTATGAAACTGGAAGGCAAACTTGTTAGCTAGAAAATAGGGTAAATTTCAGGCCAGTAAAAGTCACAATCTCAGAGTCTTTAAAATAATTAGAAAATAATTTCTCTCTATTTTCGTCCTGAAAGAGAGATGGAAAAAAAGAAAAAGATTCTGTAACTCTGTTAGTAAGTGAATGGTTGCTAATTCATTATATGATGATTGTTGTGGCTAGATCATAACGTTTTTATTTAGGTAAACAAATGTTATTAGATGAAAAATGCCCCATTTGTTCAAAGTTTAATAAACATATTCTTTGTTATATTTTTTTTTTTACAGAATGGAGTGTTTGTGGAAGAAGTAATGGAAACTATTATGAAATAAATGGGGACAATTATTATTGTAATAGTAAATTTCTTTCTGCTCTGACACTTTTAAAAATGAATTGTCAGAAATACTGTTTATAAAAATACACAACAGAAATGAGAATTATTGTGCAAAATATGTCTTAACTGCATCATTCATCTACTCATGTTTATTGTTATCTGTTGTGTACCAAGCACAGTTCTAGATATGGGGGACACAGAAATGACCAGCAGACAAAAGCCTTGCTCTCATGGTGCCATATTCTAATGGAAGGAGAAAGCTAGTAAATAAGTAGACAGACAGTTGTATAATATGTCCAGCGGTAGTTAATGCTATGAGTAAAAATAAAACATGTTTAGTATATAGAGAATAACAGCAGGAAAGTGCCAGTTTTTTCATAGAATGGTTAGAGATGGCCTCTATGCTAAGGTAACATTTGAGCAGAGAACTTAAGAGTGGAGGGAGCAAACCCTGCAGGATTCTGAGGAAGAAGGTACTAGGCTGAGGCAAGAGCAACTGTAAAATCCTAAGTCAGGAGCTTGCTTGGGATGTTTGAGGAGCAACTAGAAGGCCAGTAAAACTGCAGGACAATGAGCAAGAGAGTTGTAAGAGAATGTGGTCAGAGAGGAGTAGAGTATGAAATCATGGAAGGCCTCTGGACTTTGAATTTCACCTTGAGTTAAAAATCATGGCTCTGCCATTTACCAGCTAAATGTCCCTAAAAAAATTCATCAAAGACACCCTAGATTAGTGAGAAGACCAGGCAGAGAGAAAAGAAAAATATTTCAATTCTACCCACAGTATAGTTTACCAAATTGCTCTTAAGTCATAACTAACTTGAGGAGAAGGGCTTCCCTATATCTGGAAAACACAGATCAAAACCAATAATATTCTAGACAAAACCCATAAAAATTATAACTATATTCACCAGTTCACTCAGTAAACAACCTTTTGTTGACTTTTAATGAAGCCATTAGGTTTTCCACTAGGATTCTTTAATTTCTTACCCAGTTCTGTGGTATGGTCTGAAATTTATCAGAGACCTGTAGCTGTCAAAAGGTCCTTGCTATGAATCTTCTTGAAGATGAAGCACTTTTACAAAAGCATCAGAGGACAACAATAACTGTCTATAAATGACAAAAGACTTTATTTATTTTTTATTGAAATACAGGTGATTTGCAAGGTTGTTAGTTTCTGGTTTACAGCAAAGTGATTCATATATATATATATATATATGTATGTATTCTTTTTCATATTCTTTTCCATTATGGTATATCACAAGATATTTAATATAGTTCCCTGTGCTATACCGTAGGTCCTTGTTGTTTATCTATTTTATATATAGTAGTTTGTACCTGCTAATCCCAAACTCCTACTTTATCCCTCTGTCTCCCTTTCCCATTGGTAACCATAGTTTGTTTTCTATGTCTGTGTGTCTATTTCTGTTTTGTAAATAAGTTCATTTGTACCATATTTTAGATTCCACATATAAGTGATATCATATGATATGTGTCTTTCTCTTTCTGGCTTACTTCACTTAGTATGATTATCTCTAGGTCCATCCATGTTGCTGCAAATGGCATTATTTCATTCTTTTTTATGGCTGTGTAATATTCCGTTGTATATATGTACCACATCTTCTTTATCCTCATCTGTTGATGGACACTTAGGTTACTTCCATGTCTTGGCTATTGTAAATAGCACTGCTATGAACACGGGGGCGCATGTATCTTTTTTAATAAATAAATAAATTTATTTATTTTAACATCTTTATTGGAGTATAATTGCTTCACAATGGTGTGCTAGTTTCTGCTTTATAACAAAGTGAATCAGCTATACATATATATACATCCCCATATCTCATCCTTCTTGCATCTCCCTCCCACCCTCCCTATCCCACCCCTCTAGGTGGTCACAAAGCACAGAGCTGATCTCCCTGTTCTATGTGGCTGCTTCCCACTAGCTATTTATTTTATATTTGATAGTGTGTATATGTCCATGTCACTCTCTCACTTCATCCCAGCTTACCCTTCTCCCTCTCTGTGTCCTCAAGTCCATTCTCTACGTCTAATTAGAGTATTCTCTGGATATATGCCCAGGAGTAGAGCTGGGTCATCATATGGTGACTCTACTTTTAGTTTTTTTAGGAACCTCTATACTGTTTTCCATAGTGGCTGCACCAATCTACATTCCCACTAACAATGTAGGAGGGATCCCTTTCCCCCACACCCTCTCCAGCATTTACTATTTGTAGACTTTTTAATGATGGCCATTCTGACTTGTGTAAGGTGGTATCTCATTGTAGTTTTGATTTGCATTTCTCTAATAATTAGCGAAGTTGAGCATCTTTTCATATGCTTTTTGGCCATCTGTGTGTCTTCTTTGGAGAAATGTCTATTTTGGTCTTCTGCCCATTTTTTGATTGGGTTGTTTGTTTTTTTTGTTATTGAGTTGTATGAGCTGTTTGCATATTTCAAAAATTAATCCCTTGTGGGTCACATTGTTTGCAAATATTTTCTCCCAATCCATCAGTTATCTTTTTATTGTTTGTTTATGGTTTCCTTTGCTGTGGAAAAGCTTATAAGTTTGATTAGGTCCCATTTGTTTATTTTTACTTTTATTTCTCTTGCCTTGAGAGACTGACCTAAGAAAACATTGCTATGATTTATGTCAGAGAACATTTTGCCTATGTTCTCTTCTAGGAGTTTTATGGTATCATGTCTTATATTTACGTCTTTAAGCCATTTTGAGTTTATTTTTGTATAGGGTGTGAGGGAATGTTGTGACTTCATTGATCTACATGTGGCTGTCTAGCATTCCCAATACCACTTGCTGAAGAGACTGTCTTTTCTCCATTTATATTTTTGCCTCCTTTGTTGAAGATTAATTGACTACAGGCATGTGGGTTTATTTCTGGGCTCTGTATTCTGTTCCACTGATCCATATGTCTGTTTTTGTGCCAGTATTATACTGTTTTGATTACTGTAGCTTTGTAGAATTGTTTGAAGTCTGGGAGAGTTATGCCTCCAGCTTTGTTCTTTTTCCTCAGTATGGGTTTGGCAATTCTGGGTCTTTTATGGTTCCATATAAATTTGAGGATTATTTGTTCTAGTTCTGTGAAAAATGTCATGGGTAATTTGATAGGGATCCCATTAAATCTGTAGACTGCTTTGGGTAGAATGGACATTTTATCAATATTAATTCTTCCAGTCCAAGAGCATGGAATATCTTTCCATTTCTTTGAATCATCTTCCATTTCTTTTATCAATGTTTTATAGTTCTCAGCATATAGGTCTTTCACCCCCTTGGTCAGGTTTATTCCTAAGTTTGTTTTTTTTTTTAATGCGATTTTAAAAGGGATTGTTTTTTACTTTCCCTTTCTGATATTTCATTGTTAGTGTAAAGAAATGCAACTGAGTTTTATATGTTAATCTTGTATCCTGCTACCTTGAAGAATTTGTTTATCAGTTCTAGTAATTTTTGTGCGGAGTCTTTAGGGTTTTCTATATACAGTATCATGCCATCTGCCTATTTTACCTCTTCCCTTCTAATTTGGATACCTTTTATTTCTTTTTCTTGAATGACAACAGACTTTAAAAGGCACGGTTAAATACCTGATTACAATGTAATCGATAAAGAAACTTGTTTACAATAACCAGTTTTATGACTGATTATAATATTAACCCTTAAAAACCTTAATCTCTGGCAAAAACCAAGAAGTAAGTAATTGTGAACTGTCTGTCATAACAGCATTTCCTGATTGGGACACTTATGTTTTCATCTTCCTCTCTTGAGAAGGCAAAGGTAGGTAAACTTAGACCTACCCAGCAATTAATGTTCCAATATTTTATCCTATTTGAAATAACCCAGATAGTCAATGAATTCTCTTCATTTAACTTGGTTCAGTGTCAAGTTAACAAAATCTGGAGCAACTATTATAGATAGACATTCCCAAAAGATAATTATTTGTATAGAGTTTACCCAAAAGTTCTTATTTACAGTAACTTAAAGTTTCATCATATCAAGTCACTTTACTTGCTAAAAATTTGCAACAGATATAATAAGGTCTTACTTGCCCTTAATAAACCAAGATACAACAGAATTATTATACTTAGCACTGATGACTCTAAAGAGCTCATCACAAACCAGTCTTGGCAAGCCATCTGGAGGCAGAGGCATGCCATATTTACAAGGTACACATATACGCACATATATCCATATAGACACAGAGATCTCACAGTTTTCCTGCTAGAGTTTAAAAAGGCAGCTCTCTCTTTTCTGTTTTTTCCTTCAAGCTCAGGAATTAGATGCAAGTTCCTGAGATTCCCAGATAAACCATTTACATCTCAAAGGCACAGGAAGAGAAATAACAATTCCTTCTAGAAAGCTAACTTCCTCTACAACATATACAAAAACCAGTTTTAGAATGTCACAAGAGTCCCGTCTTGGACATCTTCAGGGATTTTTTTTTTTTTCAGTTTCTAAATAGCCAATTCGGTTTAAACAAATAACAGTATTAGACAATAATACACATCATTCACTCACATTCACATGCCTCGCTTTCAGAGGAACATGAATCAGCATTCAAGTTACTAGAACTCCCTAATGAAGGTCAAAACCAGGGAGAGAGAATAGGATTTGAACTCAAGGTACTCTTGCACACACTCCAGATAAAAGCCAAACCAATTACAAAAGGTTCACTTTGATACAACAGTGGAGCCATTAGAGGCATTGTTCTCCAGGTCTCAAGGAGTACTGAAGCCAAATAGCCTTACAATAAAAATATCATTTTCTTTCATTTATGAGGGCATACCTGAAGGTCTCACAGTTTTGCAAAATATACCCTAGGTGAACTACAAGATAGAATAGAGCTCTGATCACCCCAGCACCGTATTTCTTCTGTTTCTCCCAAGTCTACTATGACTTATGCAGCCTGAGCAACTGAATGACCTACTAAGGGACTGAGGATGGAAACTAAAGCCCCAAACCATCCTCCAGGAGTGTACTGTAGTATCGTGTCCTTCATTCCTGCTATAAATAATTCATTGTACGTGCCCAGATACGGCTGAGTATACACAGCGTGTTTCATGCCTAGCTCTCTTCATACACCCTGTAGTTCTCCCATGGTTTACCAAGAGAGAGGAGTAGTAGGTACATCCCCTTTGTTAGGCCAGGTGACACGACAGGTGGCCATTATCCAGGAGAGCAGGGAAATCACTTCATCCTCATTGATGGCCCCATATAAGCACTGTCGCAGGGCTGGGTGGCTAGTCACAGAGGCCATCTTTAACATTTCCTGGCCAGTTAACACAATGTCATCCCAGTGCTGGGGCGCCTAACCTTCACCTCAGCTATTAGCTCAGCATCTGTGGCCTTTCTTAACATAGAAAGCAATAGCCAGCCCACAGCCATAGCCATCACCTTATTGTCTAACTTCCTTTTTCCCACTGTAATGGTGTCCAGTATCTCCGCAACAGTCTTACGGGTGTCTATGAGTTCTCTGTACTCTCTTGCAAGCCCCATTCCTCAAGGACAGCCACCACTGGGCCCTACATACTAGTGGACAGCCACAACAGGATTACCCCTATAACTTTTGGGATTACCCCTGCACCTTCCAGGCGACGGGCTAGTGCATGGCCCCTGCAATTTTCCATTCCCTGTCCTTATGAGACAGGAATTTCAAGGTGGGCTTGTACCCACCTTGGGGGGCAGGGCACAAACATTAAAAGAATGACACAGCCATTAAGAATAACAGGATATGACAAAAACTGGTTAGAACTCATTAGGCTCAAGGTGGCAGAAGATATGACTTCCAGAAGAACTTGAGCCTCCTTATAAGCTCACTGTAATATATTAGCATACTAAATGACACACCCACGAGCACCAGGACAGCTCCAAGGCCGGCCCAGTTCCTGGAAATCCCTTCCCCTTCTCCAAAATAGTTAGAATATTCCTCCTATCCATTAGCGTATAAGATTGCCCAGCCCATAAAAACTAAACTCCCAAGGCCCAGGGCCGCTCTCACCTTCTGAGACAGACTGCATTCTGCCTATGGATAATGTGTCTTTCTAAATAAACCTGCTTTCACTTTACTATGGCTCACTCTTGAATTCTTTCCTGCCCGAAGCCAAGGACCCTCACTTGGCGGGCTGTCCCAGGGACTCACCCGGGACCTGGGATGTGACCATTCTCTCACACCCCGTTTTCCTGCAACACGTATTTCCCGACACCTCGGCGCTCACGGGAGTTTCCTCAGTATCCCGGCTGGCTCCGCCAATTGTTGGGCTGCACCTCGCTGCAAGCCCTGTACTTGCCCAGCTTCAAGACTGAAGAAAAAGCCCGGAGTCAGCAACAGAGACATCAATGGTTTAATGGATAGGGGCAGCTTACTTGTCTGAAGCAAGGTCCTGGAGCAACACCTCACTGTGTGTGGATGGCGAACAAGACCTGGCAGCAGTCTTCACTCCCGGGAGAGGGGCGGTTACCTGTTTTAGTGGAAATAGACATCAGGTTGGCTCATCCCTTACCAGGGAAACTAGTAGAGGGGCACGCCCCTCACCGCCCCTATGATAAGCTATCATAGTGGAGATGTGCTGATCTAAAGCTAGAACAATCATTAGCTGGGGACTGGGGCAAGTACGTAGGAAGCAAAGAGTGAAGTTATTTATTGGTTTACAGCTTTATTTTTCTCTCGGCAAAATTTCTTGGAACTAAGTCAGGTTAACAGGTGATCTACAGTCTCTTCTGTCATAGTGACACAGATGCCTTCAATTCTCAGTTCTTATTTGCTGTCATTCTTCCTCTCAGGCTGGAGGATAGATCATTGTTATCTGGGGAAACAATCAGTCTAGATCTATACCACATTTTGTAAAGTCATGATTGCATAGCAAGTTGCTGGTGGTGTTATTTCAACTGCTACACATATCAGGTTTTCTTGTGCTTTTTGTAATATGATCATTTTGGGGGATCACTTGATAGGACGGTGACTGTAGAGGAGGGTATTGTAACCAAAATTGGGGTCTGGCTGCTCGCCGCTCAAAAGCCAATAAGGAGGCAAGTTTGGTGGACAGGAAAGTTTGCTTTATTTTGGTTGCTGGCAACGGGGTGGGGAGGGCGGATGCCTGTCCAAAGGCCGACTCCCCTCCTACAACCAGTGGGCAAGAGCTTTTATTGCTGAAGGGAGGGGGCTACATGCAGAAACAGCACAGTCAGCTCTGACAGTCATCTTGAAATTGGTCATGCGATGGTCTGATCAGCGTCATCTTGATTATTTTAAGTACAGTTAATCTTCAGTTCCAGGGTCGGTTTGTTCCCATTTCCTTGAGGCCCATTCTCGGAGTTGTGGCAGCTTAAATCATGGCTACAGTCTGGCCACCATGTAGTTAACTTCTTCCACCTGCTGGGGGTTTCAGTATCTACAAGACAGCCCACAGGATATGGCTCAGAATATTATCTATAGCCCTTGAGGAGGAACTAAAGTCCTTGACTATGCTTACTGACTAAACTATTATTATTTGGTCTCCTGTGACTGTTTTCCTTTGTTTCTGCATTTTCTCACTTCTCTGATTAAACTTATTCTTTGGCTAAGGTTTTTCCTAGACAAAAAAAGGCAGGCAGAGGACATGGGGGGGGCATAGACCATAGGGTCCTGCTCCGTTTCAGTATAAGATGTTGGAGATCACACATTTGAACTGTGCCATTCAGACAAATATGAGGAGCATAATTATAATCAGAGTTTATAGACTTCTAAGCCTAAATCCGGGAGTACCTAAATTAAACAAAGAAAACAGATCCCATCTTCATTCTGAAGAGTCTACAGAACCAGATTTGGAGGTATTAGCCAAATCAATTAATTGCATAATTTCTTCATTGGTTTTTCAGATCTTCTTAGTAATTTTAAAGGTCTCATAAATTTTGTAGAGATGAAGGTACAACAATTTTTCCTCTCAAATGGCATATTGACAACCTCAAGATGCCAGTATTCTGTCGAGGGCTCCTCTGTTTCAAATCATCGTATTCCCAATCTCATGCAGTTCTTAGTGAGATTGTCTAGCTCCTCTGTCCGTCATTGAACCATGGCAGGTAGGAGCTTCCTCACTTTCTGTGTCTCCTTTAAAGCATAATATGAAAAGTCCTGAGGACAGAACAAAGCTATCTAGAATTTCCATTGAGTGACTAAGGCTTTGAACCTCAAATTGAGGCCCAGTTTTTTTCCTTCTTGTATCAAGTTATAAAGTGAGCTCTTTTTCAAAGAAGGAGAAATAGGGGGCCAAAATGGACCCTGTGTGATATCAGATATCATCCTGAAGACAGACATCACTTTACTGAGATAACTAGATCCTGTCCAGCTTTTTGAGAGTATCCAATACATTATTATCATTATTATTATTGCCATAAATTCGATACCAGGCTTTGGAGTCTATCTAATGATGTGGTCTTGGCTATAATATCCCTATGGGGTATCTCAGTTTCACTGCATGGTTTCAGTCCCATTCAGAAGTAGTTAGGTGCTAGGCAGGAGATTATAAAGTGGAGACATGATTAAACAGATAAATTGGTTAGATCTGATAGGGAATCAGATGCTTACATATTAAGCCTTCTTTGTAAGGTCTGTAAATGTAACAGAGGTAAAATGCAAGCCATTTATTTCCTATTTTCTTTCTGAGAATTAACTCTGTGAAAGTTTGGTTATAGAGTCTATTTATTACAAATGGACCTTGGCTGTTGTTTCAGTGGAAGCAGAAACCTTCCATTATAGATATTTTATGATAGGGGTTTTTACATTTTTGATTACCTGGACTATTATGTTACCTACCAGATTAAAAAGTCATGTCATGTTTGAGTCCAGTTATTGATGAGAGCAAATGTGTTTTTACAAGGGATTGATACTTAAAGAAATTGGTTGGCACTCAGAGGTAAATGTACTCAAACCAAACAGTTCAATTGTACATTCTGTTTGAATCATGAAAAGATTGCAACCAGGGATTGGACTCATACCAAGGAGTATATGAGGATTCAGAAAGCAACGTGAAGTGCAAAATTTGTAAGTATCACGGTTAAGAAAAAACATATTTTTGTAAAAATTCAAAACCTTAATCCAGCAGAGGACAGAAATCATTCAGGAAAATAAAGAACAGAGGCATGATCCTGTCCCAGGGCTTCCGGGAAGATGGCGGAAGAGTAAGACGCGGAGATCACCTTCCTCCCCACAGATACACCAGAAATACATCTACACGTGGGACAACTCCTACAGAACACCTACTGAACGCTGGCAGAAGACCTCAGACCTCCCAAAAGTCAAGAAACCCCCCACGTACCTGGGTAGGGCAAAAGAAAAAAGAATAAACAGAGACAAAAGGATAGCAACAGGACCTGCACCAGTGGGAGGGAGCTGTGAAGGAGGAAAGGTTTGCACACACTAGAAGCCCCTTCGCGGGCGGAGACTGCGGGTGGCAGAGGCGGGGAGCTTCGGGGCCACGGAGGAGAGCACAGCAACAGGGGTGTGGAGGGCAAAGCAGACAGATTCCCGCACAGAGGATCAGGGCCGACCGGTACTCACCAGCCGGAGAGGCTTGTCGGCTCACCCGCCGGGCTTCGGGCGGGGCTGGGAGTTGAGGCTCGGGCTTTGGTCTGAGCACAGGGAGAGGACTGGGGTTGGCGGCGTGAACACAGCCTGCAGGGTGTTAGTGCGCCACGGCTAGCCAGGAGGGAGTCCGGGAAAAAGCCTGGAGCTGCCGAAGAGGCAAGAGACTTTTTCTTCCCTCTTTGTTTCCTGGTGCGCGAGGACAGGGGATTAAGAGCGCTTAGAGGAGCTCCAGAGACGGGCGCGAGCCGCGGCTAAAAGCGCGGACCCCAGAGACGGGCATGAGACGCTAAGGCTGCTGCCGCCGCCACCAAGAAGCCTGTGTGCGAGCACAGGTCACTATCCACACCCCACTTCTGGGGAGCCTGTGCAGCCCGCCACTGCCAGGGTCCCGGGATCCAGTGACAACTTCGCCGGGAGAACGCACGCGCGCCTCAGGCTGGTGCAACGTCACGTCCGCCTCTGCCGCCGCAGGCCCGCCCCGCACTCCGTGCCCCTCCCTCCCACGGGCCTGACTGAGCCAGAGCCCCCGAATCAGCGGCTCCTTTAACCCCGTCCTGTCTGAGCGAAGAACAGAGGCCCTCCGGCGACCTGCACGCAGAGGCGGGGCCAAATCCAAACCTGAGCCCCTGGGAGCTGTGAGAACAAAGAAGAGAAAGGGAAATTTCTCCCAGCAGCCTCAGAAGCAGCGGATTAAAGGTCCGCAATCAACTCGATGTACCCTGCATCAGTGGAATACATGAATAGACAACGAATCATCCCAAATTAAGGAGGTGGACTTTGAGAGCAAGATTTATGATTTTTTCCCCTTTTCCTCTTTTTTTGAGTGTGTATGTGTATGCCTCTGTGGGAGATTTTGTCTGTATAAATTTGCTTCCACCATTTGTCCTAGGGTTCTATCCGTCCGTTATTGTGTCTTTTTTTTCTTTTAATAATTATTTTTTATTTTAATAACTTTATTATATTTTATCTTACTTTATTTTATTTTACTTTATCTTATTTTTCCTTCCTTCCCTCCTTCCTCCCTCCCTCCCTCCCTCCTTTCTTTCTACTTCTACTAATTCTTTCTTTCTACTTTTTCTCTGTTTTCTTCTGAGCCGTGTGGATGAAAGGCTCTTGGTGCTCCAGCCAGGAGTCAGTGCTGTGCCTCTGAGGTGGGAGGGCCAGCTTCAGGACACTGGTCCACAAGAGACCTCCCAGCTCCACATAATATCAAATGGCGAAAATCTCCCAGAGAACTCCATCTCAACACCAGCACCCAGCTTCACTCAACGACCAGCACGCTACAGTGTGGACACCCTATGTCAAACAACTAGCAAGACAGGAACGCAACCCTACCCATTAGCAGAGAGGCTGCCTAAAATCATAATAAGGCCACAGACACCCCAAAACACACCACCAGATGTGGACCTGCCAGCCAGAAAGACAAGATCCAGCCTCATCCACCAGAACACAAGCACTAGTCCCCTCCACCAGGAAGCCTACACAACCCACTGAACCAACCTTAGCCACTGGGAACAGACACCGAAAACAACGGGAACTACGAACCTGCAGCCTGCAAAAAGGAGACCCCAAACGCAGTAAGATAAGCAAAATGAGAAGACAGAAAAACACACAGCAGATGAAGGAGCAAGATAAAAACCCACCAGACCTAACAAATGAAGAGGAAATAGGCAGTCTCCCTGAAAAAGCATTCAGAATAATGATAGTAAAGATGATCCAAAATCTTGGAAATAGAATAGAGAAAATGCAAGAAACATTTAACAAGGACCTAGAAGAACTAAAGATGAAACAAACAACGATGAACAACACAATAAATGAAATTAAAAGTACTCTGGATGGTATCAATAGCAGAATAACTGAGGCAGAAGAACGGATAAGTGACCTCAAGATACAATAGTGAAAATAACTATTGCAGAGCAGAATAAAGAAAAAAGAATGAAAAGAACTGAGGACAGTCTTAGAGACCTCTGGGACACCATTAAACACACCAACATTCGAATTATAGGGGTTCCAGAAGAAGAAGAGAAAAAGAAAGGGACTGAGAAAATATTTGAAGAGGTTATAGTTGAAAACTTCCCTAATATGGGAAAGGAAATAGTTAATCAATTCCAGGAAGCACAGAGAGTCCCATACAGGATAAATTCAAGGAGAAATACAACAATACACATATTAATCAAACTGTCAAAAATTAAATACAAAGAAAACATATTAAAAGCAGCAAGGGAAAAAAAACAAATAACGCACAAGGGCATCCCCATAAGGTTAACAGCTGATCTTTCAGCAGAAACTCTGCAAGCCAGAAGGGACTGGCAGGACATATTTAAAGTGATGAAGGAGAAAAACCTACAACAAAGATTCCTCTACCCAGCAAGGATCTCATTCAGATTTGATGGAGAAATTAAAACCTTTACACACAAGCAAAAGCTGAGAGAGTTCAGCACCACCAAACCAGCTCTACAACAACTGCTAAAGGAAATTCTCTAGGCAAGAAACACAAGAGAAGGAAAAGACCTACAATAATGAATGCAAAACAATTAAGAAAATGGGAATAGGAACATACATATCGATAATTACCTTAAATGTAAATGGACTAAATGCTCCCACCAAAAGACACAGATTGGCTGAATGGATACAAAAACAAGACCCATATATTTGCTGTCTACAAGAGACCCACTTCAGACCTAGAGACACATACAGACTGAAAGTAAGGGCATGGAAAAAGATATTCCTTGCAAATGGAAACCAAAAGAAACCTGGGGTAGCAATTCTCATATCAGACAAAATAGACTTTAAAATAAAGACTATTAGAAGAGACAAAGAGGGACACTACATAATGATCAAGGGATCGATCCAAGAAGAAGATATAACAATTGTAAATATTTATGCACCCAACATAGGAGCACCTCAATACATAAGGCAAATACTAACAGCCATAAAAGGGGAAATCGACAGTAACACATTCATAGTAGGGGACTTTAACACCCCACTTTCACCAATGGACAGATCATCCAAAATGAAAATAAATAAGGAAACACAAGCTTTAAATGATACATTAAACAAGATGGACTTAATTGATATTTATAGGACATTCCATCCAAAAACAACAGAATACACATTTTTCTCAAGTGCTCATGGAACATTCTCCAGGATAGATCATATCTTGGGTCACAAATCAAGCCTTGGTAAATTTAAGAAAATTGAAATCATATTAAGTATGTTATCTGACCACAACACTATGAGACTAGATATCAATTACAGGAAAAGATCTGTAAAAACTACAAACACATGGAGGCTAAACAATACAACACTTAATAACGAAGTGATCACTGAAGAAATCAAAGAGGAAATAAAAGAATACCTAGAAACAAATGACAATGGAGACAGGACGACCCAAACTCTATGTGATACAGCAAAAGCAGTTCTAAGAGAGAAGTTTATAGCAATACAATCCTACCTGAAGAAACAGAAAACATCTAGAATAAACAACCTAACCTTGCACCTAAAGCAATTAGAGAAAGAAGAACAAAAAAACCCAAAAGTTAGCAGAAGGAAAGAAGTCATAAAAATCAGATCAGAAATAAATGAAAAAGAAATGAAGGACACGATAGCAAAGATAAAAAAAACTAAAAGCTGGTTCTTTGAGAAGATAAACAAAATTGATAAACCTTTATCCAGACTCATCAAGAAAAAAAGGGAGAAGACTCAAATCAATAGTATTAAAAATAAAAAAGGAGAAGTAACAACTGACACTGCAGAAATACAAAAGATCATGGGAGATTACTACAAGCAACTCTATGCCCATAAAATGGACAACCTGGATGAAATGGACAAATTCTTAGAAATGCACAACCTGCCAAGACTGAATCAGGAAGAAATAGAAAATATGAACAGACCAATCACAAGCACTGAAATTGAAACTGTGATTAAAAATCTTCCAACAAACGAAAGCCCAGGACCAGATGGCTTCACAGGCGAATTCTATCAAATATTTAGAGAAGAGCTAATCCCTATCCTTCTCAAACTCTTCCAAAATATAGCAGAGGGAGGAACACTCCCAAACTCATTCTATGAGGCCACCATCACCCTGATACCAAAACCAGACAAGGATGTCACAAAAAAAGAAAATTATAGGCCAATATCACTGATGAATAGAGATGCAAACATCCTCAACAAAATACTAGCAAACAGAATCCAGCAGCACATTAAACGGATCATACACCATGATCAAGTGGGGTTTATTCCAGGAATGCAAGGATTCTTCAATATATGCAAATCAATCAACGTGATACACCATATTAACAAATGGAAGGAGAAAAACCATATGATCATCTCAATAGATGCAGAGAAAGCTTTCGACAAAATTCAACACCCAGTTATTATAAAAACCCTGCAGAAAGTAGGCATAGAGGGAACTTTCCTACACATAATAAAGGCCATATATGACAAACGCACAGCCAACGTCGTCCTCAATAGTAAAAAACTGAAAGCATTTCCAATAAGATCAGGAACAAGACAAGGTTGCCCACTCTCTCCACTCTTATTCAACATAATTTTGGAAGTTTTAGCCACAGCAATTCGAGAAGAAAAGGAAATAAAAGGAATCCAAATCGGAAAAGAAGAAGTAAAGCTGTCACTCTTTGCAGATGACATGATACAATACATAGCGAATCCTAAAGATGCTACCAGAAAACTACTAGAGCTAATCAATGAATTTGGTAAAGTAGCAGGATACAAAATTAATGCACAGGAATCTCTGGCATTCTTATACACTAATGGTGAAAAATCTGAAAGTGAAATCAAGAAAACACTCCCATTTACCATTGCAGCAAAAAGAATAAAATATCTAGGAATAAACCTACCTAAGGAGACAAAAGACCTGTATGCAGAAAATTATAAGACACTGATGAAAAAAAGTAAAGATGATACAAATAGATGGAGAGATATACCATGTTCTTGGATTGGAAGAATCAACATTGTGAAAATGACTCTACTACTCAAAGCAATCTACAGATTCAATGCAATCCCTATCAAACTACCACTGTCATTTTTCACAGAACTAGAACAAAAAATTTCAGTTTGTATGGAAACACAAAAGAGCCCGAATAGCTGAAGCAATCTTGAGAATGAAAAACGGAGCTGGAGGAATCAGGCTCCCTGACTTCAGACTATACTACAAAGCTACAGTAATCAAGACAGTATGGTACTGGCAGAAAAACAGAAATATAGATCAATGGAACAGGATAGAAAGCCCAGAGATAAACCCACACACATATGGTCACCTTATCTTTGATAAAGGAGGCAGGAATGTACAGTGGAGAAAGGACAGCCTCCTCAGTAAGTGGTGCTGGGAAAACTGGACAGCTACCTGTAAAAGTATGAGATTAGGACACTCCCTAACACCATACACAAAAATAAGCTCAAAATGGATTAAAGACCTAAATGTAAGGCCAGAAACTATCAAACTCTTAGAGGAAAACATAGGCAGAACACTCTATGACATAAATCACAGCAAGATCCTTTTTGACCCACCTCCTAGAGAAATGGAAATAAAAACAAAAATAAACAAATGGGACCTAATGAAACTTCAAAGCTTTTGCACAGCAAAGGAAACCATAAACAAGACCAAAAGACAACCCTCAGAATGGGAGAATATATTTGCAAATGAGGCAACTGACAAAGGATTAATCTCCAAAGTTATAGAGCAGCTCATGCAGCTCAATAACAAAAAAACAAACAACCCAATCCAAAAATGGTCAGAAGACCTAAATAGACATTCCTCCAAAGAAGATATACAGACTGCCAACAAACACATGAAAGAATGCTCAACATCATTAATCATTAGAGAAATGTAAATCAAAACTACAATGAGATATCATCTCACACCAGTCAGAATGGCCATCATCAAAAAATCTAGAAACAATAAATGCTGGAGAGGGTGTGGAGAAAAGGGAACCCTCTTGCACTGTTGGTGGGAATGTAAATTGATACAGCCACTGTGGAGAACAGTATGGAAGTTCCTTAAAAAACTACCAATAGAACTACCATACGACCCAGCAATCCCACTACTGGGCATATACCCTGAGAAAACCATAATTCAGAAAGAGTCATGTACTAAAATGTTCATTGCAGCTCTATTTACAATAGCCCGGAGATGGAAACAACCTCAGTGTCCATCATCGGATGAATGGATAAAGAAGATGTGGCACATATATACAATGGAATATTACTCAGCCATAAAAAGAAACGAAATTGAGCTATTTGTAATGAGGTGGATAGACCTAGAGTCTGTCATACAGAGTGAAGTAAGTCAGAACGAGAAAGACAAATACCGTATGCTAACACATATATATGGAATTTAAGAAAAAAAATGTCATGAAGAACCTAGGGGTAAGACAGGAATAAAGACACAAACCTACTAGAGAATAGACTTGAGGATATGGGGAGGGGCAAGGGTAAGCTGTGACAAAGTGAGAGAGTGGCATGGACATATATACACTACCAAACATAAAATAGATAGCTAGTGGGAAGCAGCCGCACAGCATAGGGAGATCGGCTCGGTGCTTTGTGACCACCTAGAGGGGTGGGATATGGAGGGTGGGAGGGAGGGAGATGCAAGAGGGAAGAGATATGGGAACATATGTATATGTATAACTGATTTACTTTGTTATAAAGCAGCAACTAACACACCATTGTAAAGCAATTATACTCCAATAAAGATGTAGAAAAAAAAAAAAGAACAGAGGCATGAAGATTAAAGCAAGAAAATCTGTAGCTCTGGTGAACTAGATCTTGTCCTGCAGGTTTTGGGTGCATGCTGTGTTCATCCTACAGTTATCCTCTTGATATGAAGCCCTTGGTTGATGAAGTCTCCTACTGATGACTATCTGCTTCTGAAGTATTCTTAAGAATCCTTTATTTTAAATCTCTCACAGGAATGGCAGTCCAAGTGTTGAAGTATGAAGCTTTGCATCTCTTTAGCTGGGATCCATGAATCTGAGGATCTACACCACAGATTTTAATTGCTATGTTAGTGGTTAGAAGTACCTAATACAGTTGTTTCCAAAGTAATTCCAAGACATTTTCCATCTTATTTCTTTTTCAGAAGATAAAATCTCTGAGTTCTATCATGTAAAGTTTGAGAGGATGTGAAGGAAAGGCAGCTTGTCCATGTTGGTGATAAAACTAAATTATTGCATGAGTTCTTTGAAGTAGTCTGCCATGTGCTGATGTCTGACTACGTAAGTTAGACTAGAACATCAGAGGAGAAATACCCACCCTCATATAGTGACATGTAATAACTTTATATGGTGACAGTTGATGGGTCTCAGAAAGTATGGATCTCATTGTTATGAGAACATTCTTAGTGAAGTCAAAGAATGACAGATAATTTTGCCCACTTGAATTTAAATGTGCCATTGCCTCTCTGCTTTGTTAAGGATTGAGTGTAATCTGAACAATAAAGTTTCTAATTATACAACAAGGCTTTCAAAGTTCTATAATAACAGTCCCAGGAAAATGAGTACCTTTATCACTGGAGAAGTAGCTTGGAATTCCCCACACTGAAAACATGAAATTAAGTAACTTTTTCCTACTTCAGAGCCATGTCTCTTTAGCAAGGCTCATGCTGAGAATAAGCAATGTTCTGGATATGCTATAAACTCATAGCATATGTGAAATCTATTTGGAAGTGTTCAATGGGACCAGGAGGCTTGGGTTCTTCTTGACCATGTCTCACGCTTATAGTGGTGACAGAAATGATAGGCACTGGAGACATACTCAGAAATTTTAGTAAAATTCTCCCACCTCCAAGTGTTGGCTGAGTACAAAGGCTATTTTGTCTTCAATGTTGTGGGTTAATTTTGTGTAAAATATTTGCAAATTTACACTTGAAGACCTCTGCAACCACCAAGGGATCATCTTGGAAGCACTAGAGATTATCCTCCTGTAATGTGCATCTAGATTTCTCTCAATAACCCTTTTGTCATTTGGCCGATGGTATATATCTATCTAACCATTTATTCTATTTGGTAAGTCATTTTTTATTTTGGAATAAATCATATCAGTAGCAATGAGATAAAAAAGTGTATGTATAATGAAAACTTACAGTCTGATTCTCTCTTATTCAAAAGGTTGATGAGGAATATGTAAACTATACAAAATGTTGGTCAACATTTATTATCCACTATGGAGGCCATAATGATATATCTGACCAGAAACCCTAAATCTTCTAAAAAAGCGTAAATCATTACCTACTTCAAAACTTATCAGATACTTGAGACTGTGGAAGGCACATTTAGATTAAATGAAGTTAGTTTTGCTTGTTCTTAATCCCAGATTTTCTTTTTCATATACAAGAAAAATGATATGTTAGGTTTAATTAATTGGATCCATTAGCAGCAGCAGAATTTAGCAAATAGTTAAATTATGCCAGTTCCACAAAAATGTCATTAGATGCTTAAAATAGGAAATAAGTTAAATTTTTATAATGGCTTGTGTTTAAACAAAATACTCATTCCATGGAATCAAAGTAAGTGTTTTGGAAGCTCATCCTGGAAAAGGAGATATATTTAGCATTATTAAATTGCTGTTGTAAATTTAGTTTAAAAGTTAAGAAATAAATTTAAAGATTTTTGGGTTGATAATGCAACTAAAAGTTTTTGGGTAGAGTACAGTGTTGTTATAAGAAGATGGCTATTAACTAAATTAAGAAACCTACAACGTGGAAATGTACTCGGGATATGTTATGGACAAATGTCCAAATTTATGACTTTATAAATATATACATACTTAGAGTAGCTGAGAAACAAATTGTCTGTGACAAAACTGATGTCAAGTAGAAGTAAATACTTCAGCATGGCAGTGAGTACCTTTTTTTTATTGCCCAGTATCATTCAGAGTTTAGAAATGTTTGAACCTTTGAAGAACTATCTGTAATTGAATGTATCTTACCATGACATTGAACTTTTTTTTTTTTTTTTTTTTTTTGTGGTACACGGGCCTCTTACTGCCGTGGCCTCTCCCATTGCGGAGGCTCCAGACGCGCAGGCTCAGCGGCCATGGCCCACGGGCACAGCTGCTTCACGGCATGTGGGATCTTCCTGGACCGGGGCACGAACCCGCGTCCCCTGCATTGGCAGGCGGACTCTCAACCACTGTGCCACCAGGGAAGCCCGACATTGAACTTTTAAATAAGTGATTTCTCTAAATCTTGGTTACACTTCACTGAAAATCAATGAAGAATCTTTAAATATTCAACAAACAGAATGCCAAAAGTCTATTTTTTGAAGCTTTTGGAGAATTGCAGTTATTGAAAACAAAGTTTAGAAACAGAAAGACCTAGAAATTTATCCATAAAAAGCAAATGAAGAAGAGAACAAATTAAATGATAGGAATTCAAACAGTATATAAGATTTAGTTTGAAATTCTAGAATTGCATTTGGAAAAAGTTGATTTTGATAGAGATCTCATTTTTCATTGGTTAATTTAGATTCTGTACAAGAATGCCAAGAAGGTTTATAAGATCTGAATTTGGCAAAACATCTAAAGCAATTATAAATAGAGATAACTTACTTGATAAGTTTTTCATGTAAATCTTTGTCAGAGATAAATTTTCTGACTGCAGGTAAAAATGATGTACTTATGCAAATATTTACCATGAAATATTTACTCATTTAAATAATATTAGAATTGAGAATATCCTCTTTTTAGCAGAATTTGCTTTGAGCTTATCAGTTATCCCAGTTCTGTAGAGAGAATATTTTCTTAGTGAAAAGTATTGCGATTACAGAAAAGATTCTATTGAAGATATCAACATCAAATTTATTAACCCTCTATTTGGTTTTGAAGAAGATTGCAGAGAATTTTATAAAAATATTAAATAATGAAACAATTAAAAATACATTTTTTAGAAAAATACCAGTGATATGGTGTTGGGACAGTTACAACTAAGGAACTGATTAAAAGCATTTGCGTATGTACCAGTAGTATTTCTGCTGTTTACACTATTTTTTAGTATTCTGATAATCAAGATAGTTTCCCCCTTTATTGAACTCTTGTGTTATCTTTACTTTCTAAACAGAATTTTAATTTTGAAAATATCTTTCAATAGAATTTTATACATCCACCAGCATAATAAAACCAAACTTTAGGCAAGCAAATAATATTTCAAATATTTATATTAGTATAATTATTTTAGTGACCTATATTCACTCTTAAAATGCTTTCAGTTTGGACAGGAGATGATATGGTCTCTCCAGCTCATGGGGTAAATAAAAGAGAAATGGTAGGAAATAAAGTTAAAAAGGGAGGCAGGGGTCAAATTATGAAGGACACTGAAGGTGAGGGTAAGGAGTTTGGATTCCATGGGAGAGACAGACAAGGAAAGAATTATTTCTGTCACACATTTAAGGTGCAGGAAATTGAGCTAAATTGATTTACCCTATGCCTTGAATAGTCTATTACACCGTAAGTTTCTAATTTTAACATGAAAATAATATGATAATCGTGATGCTCTCCCAACTGTTAATTGGTTGTAGAATCACATACTTTTAGGAAGAATAAGTTTTTCCTGAAAGCTTATTGTATTTTATGAGTTTAGTTTATCACAACGTTGAACTGCCAACACCTTTTGGTGAAGATTAATTTTAATCTTATACAATGGCTTTGCCGTCTGGCAAAGAACTTCCATACACTTAGTCAAAATGTGGTATCCACACCTGAATTCAGTTCACCATTTTCCCTCCTTGCCCTATTTGGCTTATTGGATTTAAGGTGTTTGAAAATTCTTTTCTTTATTCTTTGTCTGAATAATCCCTTCCTTCAGGTGTTTGCCTCTTTATTTCACTCAGGTGTATGGTCTCAACATAATGTGGTGTTCATTCTTATCCAGCAATCTCTCCACTTGTCTTTTGCTTAATGTTTTTTTCTATGTGTTTGACCCATAAGAAATTATCAATATTTGAGCTACAGGAACAACAATTTCAAAAGTTTTAACCTATTGCATCTCCTCTTGCTTCTTATCCTTCTTGTCTTGGATACCTAGATCACTTATCTCTTTTCTCTTCCTTCTTCTTCTCCAGTTAGTTCTATGGCATCATTTCATCCAAATAATTTTTATTATTTTAACATCCTGGGGTTTTCATAGTATATTAGATTGTCTTCATATTGTATTAGATTATTAGTAAGCAACATTTTTGAGCACTTTCTACATGCCAAATATTTTCTATGGGCTTTACAAGTATCAACTCCTTTACTCCTTCAAAAAACCCTATGAAGTAGATGCTGTTATTATCCTCATTTTACAGATGAGAAAACAGTTACTTATGGTTTAAGCAATGTTTCCATAGCCACACGGATAATAAATATCCAAGTCAGAATTTGAACCCAGGCACTCCTTACTACTATACCATACTACGTTTTATAATTAATAAAGGTGGAGGGGGGGATTGGGAATTAACACAGTATAGGACACAATAGGGCAAAAGCAGTAATTCCAGTGAAGGGGCTAAAAATAAGTTATTTGGTTTAAATAGGGACGTGTCAAATTTAGACTATTTCTGGCAAACATAACGATCACAGAGGAGTTTTAAAACGATGGAGAACTTTGGGGACTCTGCTTCTGCAGTACACTATGGAGGTTGTGGAAGCACACTACTGGAAAGAGTTCCATCCAGAGATATTTATTTTGAAAACTATTCAGGAAAGAGTGGGGGCAAGTCTAGTCCCTGAGCTAAAGGACTAAGAGGAAAAAGGAAAGAGAATATGCACCATTCAGTAATCTGATGTATCCTTCAGGGATGTCCCTGCTCAAGGTACCAGTCATCTAGGGGACAAGAGTTGAAGGAAGTTCTGAAATAACAAAAGCCCACGCAGGAGGGGCTCATATAGATGGGCCAAGTTCCTCACAGAGACATTCCAGAGGAACTGCCACTTATTACCTAGGTTCAATATTTGTTGATGAAGCAGGCAGTTTCTACATTGTTGTTGCTGATTGCATGCTCATCACAATCAGCTGGGATGAGGTTCTGATTGTGATAATTATGACATCGCTAAGAGAATCTTATCACACTTTCAAAATAATCATATCTTATTCCAAACATCTCAAATTTATGCATTATGTTGTTAATAAATGATAATGTAAAATTCTAAGAAAACAGTAATACCCCTAATAAATCATTGTGTATATTTATAGGGTATGGTAGAAAATAGATTTGATATGAATGCTGACTCTTTGAATGTGGGTAAATTGAATATGTATAACTAGTTGTGTAAAAGTTTATTTTCTGGCCTCATAGCATATAAATCAATTGTAATTTGTTGAATATAGTTTCAGTTCATATATAACTGTAGCAAATGAAAGAAAAGTGAGATAAAGATCCTTAAAGAGACTTTTCTCATGATCCAATTAGATAAAAAGAAGTTGCTTTGCAACAAGAAAATGTTCCACTTTTAGCCTGTAGGAGCTTTAAATCTTGGCAATGATAACATGGTGCACCAAATAATACTAACTTAGGAGTTTTTTCTGTTTGAGCAAGATCAAGAGAAGTTAAATCCTCAAGGTATGTAGAGTCCTAAATTCCTTGAAAATTTAGGGGAATTTTACAGGCAAAGCTTATACATTGACTTTAAATCACATGTTTTCCGATTGTCTAAGACAAGTCATATATACAGTATTTGTGTTAAAATGGGCTGCTCTGATACTTTTATATATATTATACCCATTATATAGACTATATATATATATATATATATAGTATATATATATATATATATATACAGCATTAGCATTATACAGCATATATATATATATATATACAGCATATATATGTATATATATATATATATATATACAGCATTAGGTTATAAATATAATTATTATTACAGCTTATAAATTTATATCAGGAAAATTTAAGGTATTTCAAAAATTGTTTTTGACTAATGATATATCCTAGCAGGGGTTGATAGCTTTAGGACACAGTATGTAGACAGTATGTGTATCTGCTTGTAGTGATCAGGGTGAATTCAAATGATAGGAAACTGAGATCATACTTCCTAGCAGCATGCTGCTGAGCTGCAGAAATTTGTAGGCTTATCCTAGTTCTTATAGAAAAAAATTGGGGGAGTTAATAACTCATGACTTGTGGTGTTTGGAGTTAAGGGTAGTGGTGAGAGGTGTTAGGATCATAGAAGCCAGTCTCCTTTATGCCTGGAGAATTCTGAAATCTCGAAGTAGGCTGATGGTAGGGAAGGCTTACAATCCTTTCAAGTTATGTTTAAATGTTGAAAGTGTTAAACTAGACTTGCACTGTCCAATATGGTAGCCTGTAGTCACATGCCTTTACTGAGCATTTGAAATATGGCTGGTCCTAATTCAAATGTGCTAAAAGTGCTAAATACAAATAGGATTTTGAAGATTTAGTATTTAAAAAGAGTGCTATATATCAGTTTAAAATATTGATTACATGATAAAAGGGTAATATTTTGGAATACTGGATTAAATAAAAATACATCAATGAAATTAACTTCACTGTTTTTTAAAATTTTCTTTTTAATATTGTTACTGAAAAATTTAAAATTGTATATGTGACTAGCATTTGTGGTTCATATTGTATTTCTTTTGGACACCGTTGAGCTAGCCTAAAGTCTTGCTTCTCTATTCATTACTCATTCATTTTTTTATTTGGAAAGAGGATAATTTAACTGTTAAGTCTGGGAAAAGGAGTTGACTACCCAGACTCAGTCCTTCCCTCTCTCCATTCTTTGGGAGGCAGCCTGTCCATCAGAAGCATGCCTTATTATCTGCTTTTCTGCCAAGGATTAAGGAACCTGCTCCTGGGGAGGAGAATACTACAGTTTTCCAGCTGTGCCTATGACTGGGTAGGTAATTCCATCTCATTTGAGGTGATGTATTAGCAGGTTCTAAGCACAGTTCTAAGCCATTTCCTATAAACAAGTTTTTAAAAATAATAACACATATCTGATCTCATCTCCATTTTTTTTTTTTTTTGGATTCCTGTATCTATCATGTAGTTTGATTTTATCTCAGATAGGGAAAATTCTCCTTTATATTAGGACCTCTCAAACTCTTAACAGCTGGAAGAGAGAAGGGATTGCAGAGCAACTGTCTGTATCCTGACAATCAACATGACACAGATGCATGAGTTAACTGTGTATTAATTGATTGTCATGGAACATAACCAGGTTTGAGCCATCCCAACCTAATATCAATCAAGAGGGTAGAGTCTGGGGCCAAGAGGTTTCTAGCAAAAAGAGGCTGAGCAGTAGACTGTCAAGGGCAGGGGCTGGAGAGGCAGAAGATGGGGTTTGATGGAGTGGGAAGCCACAGGAGGTCAGTCAGAGAGTGCCCGACCCCTCCCATGGAACCATGCAAATTAGAGACGCCTGTGGAGGTCTTCCAGAAAATCTGCATTTGAATGCCTGTCTCATCAAGAATCCTAATGGCTGGATTACAACAATACTAATCATTTAAGAGATGATTTTTCCTTTTCCCCAACTATTCTCCAGGTCTTAGGTTTTCAGAGAAGAAAGAGAGATACAAAAGTAGCAGAGTGAGGTGAGAATGACAAACAAGAAAAGTGCAATAGACAATCTCCTCCTTCCCTGCGTACTAAGTCATGGTTCAGGCCTTGAACTGATTGTGAAATCAAATTTTCTGGTGAACCTCTATGAGATATTTTAATGCCTGAAAACACATAGTGAAATGGAATGATATGAGAAAGCAAGAGACCTGTCTGAGGAGTCCTCAAGGAGTAGGAATGGGAGAGGTATTACAGCAGGGATTATTAAATGTTACCCTGCATCAGAAGCACTTGGAGAGCTTCTTAAAATACAAATTGCAGGGTTTCCCTGGTGGCGCAGTGGTTGAGAGTCCGCCTGCCGATGCAGGGGACACGGGTTCGTCCCCCGGTCCGGGAAGATACCACATGCCACGGAGCGGCTGGGCCCGTGAGCCATGGCCGCTGAGCCTGTGCGTCCGGGGACTGTGCTCCGCAATGGGAGAGGTCACGGCAGTGAGAGGCCCGCGTACCGTAAAATAAATAAATAAAAATAAAATACAAATTGCAGGTCCCATCTCCAGAGTTTTTAATTCAGTAGGTTTGGGAGGGTCTCTGGGGCCTGAGAATTTACATTTCTAAATTTCCAGGTGATAAAAGAAATTTTCCCTTATTGAGGTATGGGGAAGTCATTCTGGCTTTTATGTGAGTTAACCTGAATGTTATGCTAATTAGAACAGACTGTTTTTGGCCTATCGAACATATGTTGTACATATGCTTTAATTATTAAAGAAAAGAGCACACTGACCAGAAGTAAAGATTATCCATGTTAAAAATAAAGATTCAATGCCTCTCTTCCTGGGACGCCAATGCTGGTACTCCCTTGATGATAAGGCTCCCTTCCCTGGTGCCAAGGCCACACTGACTCGCTGTGTACGTGCTGGTCTACTGTTTTTGGAACCTTGAAGAAATGTATCCCTGAGTTGTTTAATATTCTTTATTCTGACAAGATATAAAACTGTGCTGAAAACCATGCTTCTCCAGAGCAGTTTCTTAGAGTAATCTGGGAAATTGGCTGCCAGGCTATCGTCGTCAGTTTGGCTCAAACAAAACTCTTTTCTATTCTTATTATTGATTGTTATTGATTATTTTCATTGACACAAGTGATATTGATATTAATATTGATAGTTCAGAGACCTACTATGAGAACCACTGTTAAAGGCAGTAGTAAAACAATTCAAAACAACAATAACAAAACAATTTTTCTGTTTGAATCCATGAAGTTCAGTCTATTTCCTAAACCAGTTTATAGACAAAGATGGGTGTATAAGAAATGTTTATTGCAACTTTATTTGGAGGAGCAAAACATACCCATAAATATGGGACTGGAAAATTATGGTATATCCCTAAAATGGAATATTACATAGTCACTGTAATTACATAAAAACATATCTCAGAAGTATTTTCAAATTGTAAAAATTAAGTAGCCCAGCAATGTGCATTTTTTATAAATAACACATACTTGCATATGAATTAAAATCATACGGAAGAAAATACAATAATATGTTAACAGTGGTTATATCCTTGGCTGAAGTCAGATGGTAGAGTCTGTGGAAGGAATTTGACTTTGGAATTTAAATTCTTCCAAAACTCTTCCATCAACTGTTTGTATCAAAGAAAGAGTAATAGTTTTAAAAATCTGTGCCTTTGCATATGGTAGTCCACCTAAGCTTAATGCTCTTCTACCTCTTCTTTGCCTGAGAAATAACAGCCTGCTCAAGTATCTAATCTTCGTTATGAAAATTTCTCCAAGTTTTTCCTCACTCAGTAACCCCACTATTGTGGGCTGAACTGTGTCCCTCCCAAATTCCTATGTGGAAGTCTTAACCCTTAGAATGTGACACTATTTGGAGATGGGACCTTTAAAGAGGTAATTAAGGTAAAATGAGGTTATATGGGTGGACCCTAATCTAACATGACTGGGTTCCTTAGTTTAGGACACAGACATGTGTGCACATAGGGGAAACACCACGTGAGTGCACAGTGAGAAGGCAGCCACCCACAAGTCAAGGAGAGAGGCTTCAGAGGAAACTACATCTGCCACTACCTTGATCTTAGACTTCTAGCCTCTAGAACTAAGTAATAAATTCCTATTGTTTAGGCTACCCAGTCTGTGGCACTTTGCTATGGCAGAGTCCCAGGAAATAAGACACCACGGTGCTTTGTTCATACCACCCCGAAACATTTGCCACATCACATTTTAATGTGCTTGTATTTCTTGTTATCCAGTAGGTTATAACACCTCTGTATTAGTTTTCTATTGTTGTTATAACAAAGTGCCACAAAGTTAGTGCCTTAAAACAACACTAATTTATTATTTTAGAGGGCCAGTACCAATCTCACAGAGCTAAATTCAAGGGATCAGGATATTTCTGAAGGCTCTAGGGGATGTTCCATTTCCTTGCTCATTCAGAATTCATTTCCATGTAGTTGTAGGACTGAGATCTCTTTTCTTTGCTGTCTGTTAGCTGGAGACTTCTGAAGGCTCTAGGGGATGTTCCATTTCCTTGCTCATTCAGAATTCATTTCCATGTAGTTGTAGGACTGAGATCTCTTTTCTTTGCTGTCTGTTAGCTGGAGACTACCCTTGGTTCCTAAACACTCCCTGCATCGCAGAACTAGCAACAGAGTGGTGAATCCTTCTCACTGCCATTTCTTTGATGTCATCACATTTCTCTCTAACTGTAGCCAAGTTTCTTGAAAACTTTTGAAAACTCATGTGATTAGATTGGGTCCACCCAAATAATCCAAGGTAGTCTCCTCATCTCAAGGTTTATAATGTTAATTGTATTTGCAAAGTTTTTTTTTTTTTCTTTTGCCATGTTAGGTACCATATTCACAGGTCACAGGGATTCAGCCATGGACACCTCAAAATTTAAGGGCAGAGTTCATTCATTTTTTGCATCCTTTACCAAAGCTTGACAAATAGATTTTACACCAAATTTCTTACCTTGAATGTGCAAATGAAAGCCAGATAGAAAGAGAGAATGGGAGTGAGGGCGGGAGGGGAAAAGGAAGGAAAGAAGGAAAAACAGAAGAAATAATATATCCCCAACAGAATTTCACCTTATCAGGTAGAAGTCCTAGCATAATGTTCAATACATAATGTTTAGTTCAGTTTAGTTAACCATCTACTATATTAGAGCAGGCATAAAAAAAGGCATTTGGGCTTCCCTGGTGGCGCAGTGGTTGAGAGTCCACCTGCCGATGCAGGGGACACGGGTTCGTGCCCTGGTCCAGGAAGATCCCACATGCCGCAGAGCGGCTAGGCCCATAAGCCATGGCCGCTGAGCCAGCATGTCCGGAGCCTGTGCTCCGCAACAAGAGAGGCCACGACAGTGAGAGGCCCACATAACGCAAAAAAAAAAAAAAAAAAAAAAGGCATTTAATAAATGTTTTGAACAGATCTGAATCATAATGGTTATGAATTTAGCTGTTAATCAACTCATCAATGACTAATATACAGAGGTAATAACAATCAATTTCAGTAAATTGTATTATCTATCATGGTTGGAAATGAAATGCTTTTGCTAGTCAAGTATTCTGGTTACGTTATAAATCATATGATCCTCCGTAATTTTAAAGTACTAAGATAAAATAAAATACTCTTTTTTTAAAAAAATAACTTTGTTTTACAATAAAGAAAACCCTGAAATTCTTGAAGTGAGTCATATTATAAATATCTTTCAGAGTAATGTCACCAACTAGAGAGACTACTTTTAACCAAATTCCAGAGAAACCAAAATCTTTATCCTTTCCTGGAAAAACTGACTTATTCTACAAATGCTATTTGACCTTGGAGATGCCACAGTAATTTCTAGTTTTAGGTATAATCTCCCTAGAAAAAAAACTTAGTGAGTAAGTGGAATTTGTTATGTATTACTTTCAAAGCATACTGATGAGAAGATAATCTGTTTTAGCCATCTTGGTTGAGTTTTAAGGGGACATCCTTGAATAAAATGCAAAGGCCTTACTCAGCAGCAGATAATTACCAGAGTGCAATGGTTCATAGACCATCTGAGAAAACATGATGTCCTTGATGAAAGCATTGCAGGATTTCTCAGCAAGACAGGGACTATAGTCATAAAGTTGCTTTCTTGACAGTTTTAGATTTTCTTCAACTAACTAAATTCTTATAGATCTCTTAGTATGGGTGTTGTCAGTGCATAGGTTTTCCTGTCAATTGTTTTCATGGCAGTCAATCTAAACACTCTCACTTTAAGCTAAGCCCCTGGCAGCTATATATCTACTGGCAAGCTTTTTTTAAAAAAAAAAAATCTGAGAAAAACAGTATTAGGTTCTTTAGGTTAATATTCCAATTCCAGACACATTACATCAGTACACCTGAAGTGCTTTGCTACTATGGTAACCCATAATTCTGAAGTGCACAGATGATATTTATCATGCTCTATTTCTCACTTTGTGTACAGGAGGAAGCTCTGTGCAGCCTACGAAGAGCAAAGGTGGTGGCGCTGGGCCAGAGAAGGAAATGGGAGGACTGGAGATGGATTGCCTGACTTTCAATTTCCTCAGTTTTCTCCCTCCTCCAAGTGACTATCCAATGAGAAGCATTTTTTCTTAATGTCATAAAGATGGATCTCAATTATCCATGATAATTAAGTTCAGAGTCAGAAAAAATGAAATCCACTGGTAATCAAAAACACTAATTTAATTACGAGTTTCAGTTTCCCCTCCTAACAATATTTAACAAATTTGCTGCAAAGAAACTAAGTGGAATTATTTCCTTTTCCCACTGTCATTCCTTTCCTTTTTCAGTTTCTACTAGAAGTGCCAAAGAATACAAGGAGGGAGTTTTCTGGATAATTCCCAAATTGGATAATCAACTTCTGAATGGCCTAGTTTGAGAATAAGTTAAATTTTCTACACCAAAAGATATGTGCACCACACAGTATTTTATTGTAATTATATATTTTCTCATCATGAACTGTGTTTTTTATGTTATACATTTCATGCTCATCAATTTGGTGTGCGTGTGTGTGTGCGTGTGCATGTGTGTGAGGAGTTGACAGTGATTAGTATGACATGGTAATGCTACAATTTAATGACCTAACACTCATAACATTTTTTTGCTCTTAAATTTTTATCTGGATGAAACATCCTTAATGTTCTTATATTATCAAAGAACAAATAGAATTGTGACTTTATATTGCAGTTTGGTTACTAAGTTCATGTGTCATGTTTTGTTATGGTTCCAATAGTTATACCTGGCTTCTCTGTGAGTTGAGGGTCCAACATTGAGTTATTTCCTCTTGCATCTTTTTGATTTTATATTTAATACTAGATATAACAAACAGGTAATAAGCCCAGTCTCATACACATAATGGCTGAGGAAAATTCTTATTTTATTCTTTTTCCAATTCTTTAGAAACAGAGACTTATTATCACTCCTGAAGGTGTCATTTCTATGATTGCAAAATAAAAGCAAACATATAAACTCTATAGTTCTTAGAAAAGTCTTGATAATATGTTTATCAAAGCATCTCTGGAGGGTTAAATTGTTGCTTTAGAACTTATTTGTCCTTAGGAAGTAGAATTTTATTTTTAAAACTTTCTTTTGTAACAGTGATTTTTTTGTAATCTGAAAAGAGTGCAACATGGGTGGAAAATTCTCCTTATTACCATGTTTCCATCATGCACCAGTATTTAAAAACAAAAACTTGATTTGCTTACATTTTCCAGATACTCATTCTTTTCAAAACTATTTATTAACTGATTAGTGTAAGTGAAAATTAATCATACATAAACCCTGTTTGAAAGAAATCATAATGTGAGGAACATAGGGCATGCACATAAATATCTAACATATTAATACACAGAAGGCAGAAAAAAACGGAAGAGGGTATTGATGAAACACTGTGGATATTTAGAGGAATAAGAAAGCATTACAGATTGGAAGAGATTTTGGAGGAGGAGATTAATTAATAATTAATCAAATATTTACTATGCACTTACTCTATGCTAGGGAAAGCAGATATCATTCTTTCCCCTTACAATTAGATGGGAGTTAGCAATTGAGTTGGGCTTTGAAAATCAAGTAGGACTTAGAAGCATAAAGATAAATGAAAAGATGGTTACTTGAACTATCGTTCACTTTTTCTTTATATATCTATCATCTATCTACTATTTCCAAAGTTGGACTGTCTGGATTTGGAACTTCAATTTGATTTTATGAATATTAAAAAAAATACTGGCTTGAAATGACAAATAGACAAGCCTCTCTTCTCTCTCCTCAAATGTATGGGTGTTTCAGTAGAATCACAGTGCTATCAGGAAAGCCTTTTTACTCCAAGAATTTGTTGCTTAATTTATAAATCCTGGGGGCATGAGTGACCTATAAGGTTCCCTTCGTCCCGCATATTCTGAGAGGTCAGATGTTGTGGAGTCCAGGACCACCTGCTTGCTACCTTATCCTCCCTGACATTAGCTGCCACCAGTATTTTAGTAGGGGGAGACATATTTCTGTCACCTGAATTTTAACCTGAAATATATACTTACATGACAAAAATATGAACCAGAGCTTCACAGAGTTGAATCAATGCTATTAGTATTTGTTTTAGCCACATTGTGGTGAAACTGACTTTTTTCAGGTGGAGACAAACATTAGTTCTCTAGGGAAACAAAGTTCCAAATAGGCAGGTTATAAGCAAACTTTTGGAAAATACTTGTACTCACAAATGGTGGGCTGCATATATTTGTCAAGAAAATATTAAATTTTGATAAACTTACTTGTTTGGTATCTTTCTCAGAATAAAGAATGTATCTTGAACAACAGTGAAATGTCTAAATATAAACCATGAGCATCTTCTTTCAGCCTTGTCAGACACTTTTATTCAGTAGGTAAAGAAGACAATGACATTTATTTATTGTGATAGTTGTTTTAGCAGCCTCAAGGTTGATATAGCCCTGGAGGTATTTTTTTTTCATTCCTTTATGTATGACTCAATATATTTCTCTTTCTTGAGGCTCACACAGAACTATAAAGAATGAATAATACATGTAGGAGGTGTTTATAATTTCTTCCTTTGGGACAATTACTTTCATCAATTATTAAGGGCTGATAATCAATGTTGATTATCTGAAAATGGGCTAAGAAAATTAGAAACTTGGTAGAAACATATGCAATTTCTGTACTAAGGGAGATTAATATAAATTAAGGAGGCAGTTAAAAGATTTAAAAAGGGCTTTGAGGCTTATTTATCATTTCAGTTAGCCTTTGATGTTTGAGATGGGGATGCTGTCAGAGCAGCCTGTGGGACAGATAAGCATAGATTGAGCTAGATGGTTAGTGAGCAGCAAGTTAAGCTAGTACAGCCAGAGTTGTTAGCAAGACCAGAAAGGATGAAATGATCGATAACATCATGAACCATGTGGGGATGTGGCCAGGCCTGAGTTTCTAGAGGATTGAGAGGATTTAGACTAATGTTCGGGGGGCAGACAGCCCAAAGAGAAAGCATTTAGCCTTGAGACTGCTTGCAGAACGAAACAGAAAGGTGGGAGTTTGAGGGAAACTACATCCAACATAAGGTAGTGTCAGGTAATAATAGAGTGTTGCAAGAGCAACACAGAAGCAGCAGAAATAGTAGCAATAATAAGACCTGGAATGTCAAAAAATTACTAGTAAGGACTAATAATGAAAAAAATTAGCCCCTTAAAGATAAACATATATGTAAAGGTAGTAAGCACAGTGTAGGATATATGGTAAGCATTCAATAAATAATATTTGAAGTTGAATCTGAAATTCAGAAGGATTCCAGCAATCTGTAGCAGCCAACTTATAGAGACTACTGTCATATTAAATGAGGACAGTGAGAAAATATGTGATAATCCTAAAGGATCAGGAAAGAGACTTCGTTTCCAGTCACAACTACCTAGACGAAGACTTAGAATATCCTGAGAATGTTTTGATATTAAATTTCATTTGGGGAATCCCCTTAAAAAATTAAGTTTATTTGTGACAAATTATTGTGTGATATCGCATATGTAAACATTTCCCCTTATATCACTGTTTTTTTCCCCCTTAAACTAATCCCTTTTACAATTTCGAAAGTCTATATTATAGAACTCTGTATGTGTTGAAAATTGGATCATCCTAAAATAGATACACTGAACCATTCATTCATTTACTCAGCAATTATTTATTAAGTGTCTTTTTAAGGGTCAGACATTATAAAACTTGTTGGCAAAGAGGGGGATTAAAACTTAGAAACATAACAGTATACACTAAGAGCTCTGGAAGCATCAAAGAAGCAACTAACCTTCTTTGGAGGAGATATTTTCACATATGAGTTGCAATTGGCAAGGTAAAGATGGTGGGGGAAGGACCTTCCACCAGGAAGATTAGTTTGCAAGAGACATGGAGATATAAAAGGGTCTAATGTGGTTGAGGAAATGGTGAGAAAAAAGTCATGTGGCCAGAGTCTAGCAATCACCAAAATGAGGTTCACTGGCATGGACCGTGAAGCCCCTCAGATGTAGAGCTAAGAAGTATTGGTCTCATTCTTTACTCTGTCAAACCAACAGATATTCTGAACTACAGAAGTGACTTGATCTGAAATATGTTCTAGAATGTTAACTCCAGCAGTAGTCGAAAGATAGACTGGTGGGAAGAAAAACTAGGTCTAGGAGGGAGGAAACAGAGATAGTTATCACAATTCTCCAAGGAGGAAATAAGTGCTTAAATATAAAGGTAGTGAGGATGAAAAATAGAAACCAGATTCAAATGTATTTCTTAAATAAAATTCATGGGATTTGTGTCTAGTTGGATATGGGAGGTGAGGGAGAAGAAGTAACTGAGACTGGCTTGGAAGTATTCATTCTGAGAAATGGATTCAATGATGATATAAATGAAGATTAATAATTCCAGGTGGGTGGCAGAGAACATTCTGGATTAGCTGTGCTAGATCACTGCTTCTATAGGAAAACATTTTTATCCAACTGGCATCCAAACAGGGATTAACACTGTCAGGGTACTGCTTGGTAAGCCAGACTTAAACGTAAAATAGAAATCACACATAAGAGATATGTTCAACTACTTATGCTTTGGCACGAGTGGCAAGCAAATTTCTTATGCAGTGGTATGAGCAATGGCAGCATCTCTTGTTTCCATATTTTTCCTCTAATGTTTTCCCATGCATGGCAAGTTTTCCATATGCTCTGCTGGGTAGATTCTTGTTGCCATATGGCAGCATGTAATATGAGAAAAAATCATAAAGAATATCCTTCTAAATGTCTAAAGGGATTGCTCCTGGAAAATCATAATTCCATGCTGGGTTGCAGAACTATTCTTATTAAGCAGAATGTCTAGGTTAAGAGGTTAGGCCAATGCAGGAGCCATTCATGTATGGATGCTGAAGATCTAGTAAGTTTCCTATAGCTGTTACCAAAAAAATAGACAAATTGAACACAAAATCAAAACAAAATTGGTCACAGCTTGATACTCTCAGGGATAATTTTACTCTTGCATAGGGGAAAGTTAGACAAAGAGATACAGTGGCTGCTTTTGCTGAATTATCCCTTGTAGAACTGAATATCTATTTCTTCTCAGTTCAACTCAGCAAACATTTTTATGAGTATCTAAGTATCTGGAGTATTAAAAGATGAAGACACTGTGTGAGTAGCACTGTGGTTATGGTATCAGACAAATCTTTTGTCTGAAGCCTGCTTTAGTGGCTGTGTGCTCTCAGGCAGATCGCTTCACTTCCTTGAGCTTCAGTATCCTCATCTCTAAGATGGAGGTAATAGTGCCTACCCTGCAGAGGTATCAAGAACATTAGAAATAATATCTGTACATGTTTTATGATACTACCTGTCACAGTAAATGGAAGTCATTGTTATTTTGGCTTTCACCTCTATACATACACCAAGCCTGGTAATTACCTTCAATGATAAACAACTTCCAACTATATTTGGATTTTATTCTTTTGTTTTGTATGTATTGACCAAATACATTTAATGTGAATTTAGAAAGATTCAAACTGCTGTTTACACTAAATTTGGGGCTCTATGTGACGCTTTACTCACTGGTGATAAAACTAAGTAGTTTAAAAGATGGACATTGTGTGATCATTCAAAATGTTTCTTATTCTTCAAAATGATATGGTTTTGAATAATTGTACTGTGGAGAGGAAGTTTATTAACAGGGAGATAGTGACTTGCTTTTAAAAATGAATGTGCAGATTCTTAAAAATTTAATTCACTGAAATTAAAGATAAATGTTCAGCTATTTAACATTTCAGGTAGCCCTGAAAGGATGCATGGATGTTTTACTTATTACTAATAATTTTGAAACACAAATTGGCATTACTCCGTTTTGTATTGTTTTGCTTTGTTTTCACCGAGGTAATGCTGGTAACAAGCAACCACAAGGATCTCAACAGGTTCCAACAATAAACATTGATTTTTCTCTCTCATGGGTCTCCGGGTCAACTGCTGTTTGGCTGATCTTGGCTGGGGTCCTCTGCTTGAGCTAGTGTAGGCTAAACTCCCAGCTTTGGTTTGGATTCAATTCTACTCCACGTGCTCTATTCCAGGATTCAGGGGGGAAAGGGCTACATTGGGCACATTTTTCTGGCAGAGTCTGAAAATTCTAGGAGGCCAAGTCAAGTGACACAATCACCTTTACCACCCTCCATGGTATGCGGTGTGTATATCTTCACTTATACCCCATCTGCAAAGGCAGGCAAAATACCTAGACCAAATGTTATTGGGGTGGGGACATATGTACCATGTCAAAGGAAGGTACCACAAAATCAAATGCCAAAGGGTATGGATGTGACTCTGCTGGAGGGCAGTAATGAAGAATTGGGAACAAAGACCCAATATACCACATTACACAATAAAAGCTATGTTGACTCAACCACACAATGAATCAAATAAGCTTTATGTTATTCTTTTTTAAAAAAAGCGAACATGAATACATTTAATAATTTCTTTCCATTTGTACAATGACTATATAGTTTTTATTTCACGTAATAGATATTTACTGAAAACCTACTTCCAGGACTGCTTGTGCTCTAGGGCCAGCTGTGCTCTAGGCTGCTATGTGAATGGAGCCCCCTGAGACTATGCCACACAGTTGCCCTGCCTCATGATGTTAGAGTACAAAGAACTGAGGAAAGACAGTTCTAGAATCCTACGGATGCAACTCCTGGTCCACACTGTGCTGACTTTAGCATCTAGGGGTCACAGATCAAATGTCTGTAAGAGGACACCAGACGGTAACATAAATGGGAAAGCAGATTGGTTATTGTGCAACAGGTATAATAAACTGCTTGTATTATGATTAAGAACAACATTTATATTTGCCTAGTACATGCCTTTTAAAACATTGACTTGAACAAAACTTTATCATCAAGGACGAGTTTGTCAAACTAGGAAGATAGGCAGACATTAATCAAAGTAATTATGCAAACTGAGATGTAATTAACTATAATGTGTACTACCAAAATAAATTGTGAAAAGTGAAAGTGAATAATGGATTCTTCTCTAGCCTGGAAAAACTTATCCATGTGGAAGCAAAACATAAGCAAAGCCTCTGGGTCAGAGAGGAACTTGGAGCTGAAGTAAGATGGAACTGAAGTAGGAACAGTGGCAAGGGTCATTTTGGTTTCCTTATAGTGAACCATGTTTTCAGTTTAAAAGCAGCACCTATAATTGGTACTAATTGTCATTACATATTTTAATGTATGGATAGTATATAAAACATTCCGTACATATATTGCCTATAGGGAAAGGAATTAGGTGGCAGGGGCATGAATGGGAGGAAAACTATGAGACTTTATTTTTTAGAGAAGTTTTAGGTTTACAGAAAAAATTGAGCAGAAAGTATACAGAGTCCCCATATGGCATGTCTCCCCTTTCCCATCAACAGTTTCCCTTATTATTAACAACTGGCATTAGTGTGGTACAGTTGTTACAATTGATGAGCCAATATTTATACATGACTACTAACTAAAGTCCATAGTTTACATTAGGGTTCACCCTTTGCATTGTACATTCTATGGGTTTTGACAAATGTATGACATGTATCTACCATTCAGTTTCCTACAAGTAGTTTCACTGCCCTAGAAATCCTCTCTGCTCCACCTGTTCATCCCTCCCTGTCTCTGAATGGAATGTTACTTTTTACAGTGTATGTTTTTGGTCCATTTTAACCTTTGTGGCCTGGGTATATATAACTTAATTAACAATAATAATTAAAAATTTTAATTCCTAAGGCTTATAACAATAATTGCATGGAAACTTCACAAACTGGTACCAGAGAATTGCGCCACAGATCAAGACTGTGTTGGCAGAGGCAAGCATGCTCTCAAACAACAAGCACAAGCAGGCCATTGGTCAGACTCAGAGATAGTGGGTGAGAAGTCATAAGGCACAGGGAGGGCATCAATTTTAAACAAGGGTGGATGATAGACGGTTAAAAATGTGGGCCCAGAGTACACACATATGAACCATGCAGTGCAATGATTAAGGCTGTCGAACCCATGAGTGTTGGAAAAGCTGCATCGTAACTGCTAGGACCCATGATTTCTGCACTAGAGGTAGACCGCGTTAACCCAGCCCTGTCATGGCCTATGCAAATGTGTGTTAGAGTTTTGCTTGGAGTTCTGTGGGAACACAGAGGAGGGCACAGAGTTAAATCAAAAAAAAAAAAAAAAAAAAATGTGTCCCAGCGACAGAAAGTGATGAAGCACTGGACTCCATTACAGTCACAAATACCTACTGAACAGAGATGCTGAGTTCTGCAGCATTATCACTAGAAGACAATGAAGGGATTTTCAACTATTAGAATATTTTGCTTATTTTTACTAGATAGTATGAATAAGTAATTTCTGTCTTCTTTCATTACTAATAATTGGATTTTATTGTTTAGCGACACATCAAGTATCAAGCAAACTAAATCTCAACACTTCTATTTATCTAGCTTCTGAATTTCTTTTCTACATTTCTAGAACAAATTTATGCTTTCATTCCCTTTCAAAATGCAAGAAAAAAGATGAAGTTGATATTGAAGAGATGACAATGTTATAAACTACCGAAGAACATGAAATGCAGAAGAACTGAATTTAATCATTTTAGGTTAAGAGAATGGGGAAAGAAATCTCAGCCAGTGTGTTAACTATGTGCTTCCACTCACTATATTTGGTTTAGTAGGACATATGCAAATCAGCCCAGCCAGAGAATGCACATATGTTGGAATTACTCCATGTGTTATCTGCTTTTGTTGAACAAGTAACAGGTTGTTGTGCAAGTAAAATGTTCCACTCTTACACATCTGACCTCTTGCCAAAGCCTATTTATTTTACTTCATAGAATTTCAAAAATCCAACTTCTTGTCTGCATTTCCACAGCCGTAGTCTTTATCTAGCTGCAATAATTTCTGGCATAAAGTCTCTGATCACTGAGTGACCTTTAAAAATGCAAATTTTATCATGTCTCCTGCCTGCTTAAAGCTCTTTACTGATTCTCATTGCTCTTAGAATAAAGTAAAGAATCCCTCTCATGGCCTCAGTGCCCTGTGTCAGCGGTTGCTGTCCACTGCACTAGCCTTCTCTGTCACATCCTCCCTCCCAGCAACTCAGACGGTTCACATTCACTCTCGCCTCCACCAGGGAGCTCTTTTTCATTCTCTCCCACTCCTTTGCTTGGTTGTAACCCACAAAACCCAACTCTGACTAATTTAAGAAGGGAAAACGATATTAAAAGATGTTTGGAGGCTCACAGAATTATTGGGAGGGCTCTAGAGAACAAAGCTTGTGGCCATGCTGCCAGAACCACATCCCAGATCACTCCAGACCTGGTGCAGTGCAGACATCACGGTCCTCAACGCCAAGCCCCATATGTGGCTATTTACTCTGCCAAGTCTGTTGCCCAAGCAACTCATTATTGCTGCATCAGCTGATACCTACAGAAAACATCCCTTCCATTTCCCATTCATCTTGTGTCACTCGTTCTCAATTCAGTCTTTCATATATGTATGTGAATGTGGCTGCACTTTAACCGCAAAGGATGCTGCAAAAATGAGTGTCTGGCATTTTTAACTTCTTTTCACTGGCATGGACTCTGCCCTACAAAAACTCATTAAATGATAAATTTTCAAATAAAGGGATTTAGATGCTGTCTGGCCAAATAACAATATTAGTTAATTCCTACTCATTCTTCAGCACTCAGCTGAAGTATAACTCTCTTGAGGATGTTCCTAGGGGTCACCCCCTCCTCCCATTCCAGGTCAGGTCTCTTAGTAGTTACACTTTCACAAAACCCTCTACTTATTTTCCATAGCATTAACACTATTGTTATTAAATGATTAATTGCATAATTCTTTGCTTAATTCCTATCTCTCCCTGCTAGAATATAAGATCCATGAAGATAATCACTATGTCTATCTTAGTCAAACCTTTATATCTATATATAGATATATAGTGGGTGCCTAATAAATATGTTTTCAATGAATGAATGATGCAATGAATGACATAGTCCTCTTTACAATGCTTTCCAAACAATACTGTCTACAGTTTAAGGGATTCCCTACTTGATGGCAGCTTATAAACTACCCATTTCTTTTCTTGAAAAACTAGAGATGGGAGGTGTACGGTTGGGAAAAAAAAAAACTTTTGCTCTGCCTTCTTAGGTAGCTGGAGTCTGCAAATTAAAATGGCAACTGACAGATTAACAGAAAAAAGTTTATTATGCATTCACATGGGGCCTCCAAAAAGAAAACAAAAACAGTGAAAAGATGTGGTTAGGCTTGAGAGCTTATATATCAGTTTAACAAAGTCAATAAATTGTGGAGAGGTGACAAGATAGAGAGAAAGGGGTTTGGGCTTCTAAGGGCAGCAAACTGTGGGAAGGTAAATATACGAAGAAAGCCAATGGAAGATGTGTTGTTTAGTAAGGTCTGTTACACAGACTAGAGTTGGTGCCATCTCTGGTTGATGAGTTGAGTTGTCTTCAGTGTTTAAGGGTCATCGTCCTCTTCCTTGTATGGAAGAGGGGAGGGGGAACACCTTTACTAAGATAAATTCACTTCCTACTTTTAGGCAGAAAGGCAGAGTGCAGAGATTTGCTCTTGTGTCTGTTGTTTCTTAACTGTCCTCAGCTCAAAGTAATTCTTATGCTAAAGTGACATATTTTGGGGTAGCATGTTTGATCCATTTCAGAGGATAAGCCTTACATGTATTAAACAAATTTGCACTAGTGATTTAGGTTAAGAAGATGAGAATTCAGCATGCATATAAAAGAACTTAATACTTCCTTTGGATTAGTTTCTTAGTTTTATTTTTCTGAAGTTTTTACACTTAAACTCATTTATAGAACTTTCTCAAAAAACTTTCATGTTTTTGAGCTATGTTACCCAAGTCTCACACCTCTCCCTTAATTTCCAAAATTATCTTTTCTACCTATCTTTTCCCTAGTTTAGGCTTCTGAAGGATTTTGCACTGTCTTATAGTGATCATCTGCATTTTTTCCAATAGGCAAGTTCTTGCTGTTCTTTTCAGAGTATACATGGATGCCACATTTTCATATAGATCACAGTTATGAAGATCACAGATCATGCTTTTCAGAGAAGCAATGTCATAATTTGGGGTTCTATTTTTAACTAAGGGCTAAACAACACATATAACAAGTAAACCCATTAACATACGGCAACTATAAACTTTATAATCATGCAAAGTAGGGAAATTATGTTCCAAGCCCTATAAATGAACTTAAGTAAATAAGCAAATAGGTAAAGGGACTCACTATTAAAATTTGCTAGATTTAAAACCAGTGTACTAGCTATTGAATGGACAGTTTTACATGTATGAGTGGGTGAATAAATCTGGTTTTCTTGTACATCTGTTTTAATTGTTCTTATCTCTTCTCCACACTTCCACTCTTCTCTCTACTTGAGAATTATTCTTGGAAAGGGCTCAATTATTCAATAAGTATTTATTGATCCACTCTGTGCAAGGTGTTAGATTACACTGTTGAGCAAAACATACCCTTCATTGTCCCTCATGGAATTTACAGTCAATGAAAACTCAGAAATTTTGTATGGAGGGTCTTCAAAAACTAAAATTAGAACTGTCATATGATCCAGCAATCCTACTCCTGGGCATATATCCAGACAAAACTATAATTGGGAAATACACATGCACTTTTATGTTCATAGCAGCACTATTTACAATAGCCAAAACATGGAAGCAATTTAAATGTCCATCGAGAGATGAATGGATAAAGAATGAAATAGTGCCATTTTCAGCAATATGGATGGACCTATCATATAGGTCCTATCATATCTCAGTAGTAGAGATTATCATACTAAGTGAAGTAAGTCAGACAGAGAAAGACAAATACCATATAGCACTTAATATGTGGAATCTAAAATATGACATAAATGAACTTATCCAAGAAACAGAAACAGACTCACAGACATAGAGAACAGACTTGTGGTTGCCAAGGGGGGAGAAGGTAGGGGAGGGATGGACTGGGAGTTTGGGATTAGCAGATACAAACTTATATATAAAATGGATAAAAAACAAGGCCCTATTATTTAGCACAGGGAACTATATTCAATATCCTCTAATAAACCATAATGAAAAAGAATATGAAAAAGTATATATATGTCTATAACTGAATCCCTTTATCGTTCAGCAGAAACTAGCATGACATTGTAAATCAACTATACTTCAATTACTTAAATAAAATAAATTTTAAAAAACTCAGGAATTTTATTGAACTATGGCAGATATCTATTAAAGAATCACATTGACACACAATTACTATCTACTATTGCACAATTACATAATGACTATCTGCTGTGAGAGACAAATATGGGATGAAGAAAGCATTGAGAAGGGTTTGTTATCTAGTCTGGAACGGTCAGGAAAAGCTCCCTTGAACAATCTTAAAACAGGCAAAAGTACATACAGGTATAGCAGTGGGATGGGGGATAGTGAACGTGACAAGATGGAGGCACTAGCACTTGATGACACTGGAAGGTGTCTGTGGACCGAATGAATAGAGGCTGTGTGTGTATGTGTGTTGACAAAGATTCTCTTCTTGACCAAACTCTAGTCAGGCTCCTCTGAACTCTCTTCTCAACTAGGCCCTGATTTTTTGAGCTTCTGTGTTCATATCTGCATTGTCCAGTTTTAGCAAGAATCTTGCTAAGTCAGTTTAGCCAGAATCTCCTACCCTCAATATCTGATCGAGTTCCTCATCCTCTACCATTCCCCAGGTGATGCCTGATCACCCTGACTTGCCTTCAGCAAGAGTGTAGTTGGGTTGTTATAGCCAGAATCCTCCCCAATCCTTGATATTTCCTTTTAGTAATTTTCCATCCACTGATACGCACCTCCTGCTTTTTGGTTATAAATTGCCATTTTCCCTTGTTCTGTTCAGAGTTAAGCCCAATATCTCTCCCTTACTGCAAAACCCAAACGTGGTGGTCCATATGCCTATCATGATAGTCCCCCTGAATAAAGTCCGCCTTACTATCTTTAACAAGTGTCATGAATAATTCTTCTTTAACAGTTTAAATATTTCTTTTTGTGCTAGTTCCTCAGCTCTCTACCTTATCCGTGGCTCATCACCAATAGCTTAGAACCATGAGGTAGAAATAACTAAGTATATGGGTAAAGTTGGCCTTGAGTAGAGGGTAGGCATGGCATAGACCAATGAATGAAAGAAAAAGTGAAATGCCAAGCAGCTCACTGTACTCTAGAGCTGCACATCCGAGAATAATGGTATCTCCTATTTGCCTGGTCATTATTTCTGTTTCTTTTAACAAGAGGGGTGCAGCTTCTGAGTAAGCTAAACTCCTTGATTCATTAATCTCACATCTGCCTCTGTTCCATCTCCCACACCATGCTTTCTGCCTGGAATGCCCTTCTGGCCCAATTATCAATCTTTTACCTTGATATCAAATTTAAAATCTTTCAAATTCAAGTGGTTCTTTTTCTTTCTTTCTTTTAACTTCAAAGATCATGATTTTTCAGCTATAGCAAGAGGTTGACTCTCCTGGTTATTGTCCTTTGTACCATATGCTCTAAACTTCTTGGTCCCTTTATATAAATAAATAAATAACCACTTGTATTTTTATTTAAATTGTTTGGGGTCCACGATCCCTTTGTTATTCATACTGTTAAGTGCTTAGGATAAATTATAAGGATTTAATTTCCTTGTTATGAATTTGCTTGCCTCAGGCTGCTGCCAAACGTATCCAGGAACATTAGCAATTTGCAGCTGTTCCAAACCACCATCATTTATAAAACAAAAACCAAACTGCACTATGATTACATAGAAATTAGAGCAATCAATAGACATAGTGTTTCCCTTCACAATACATATAACCCGGTAGATTATAAAATAGGCTGTTAGTGCACAGCTATATACTTGTATTATTCATTATTTTTTGTGCACAAATGTATGAGCTATGGCAGGCATAATGAGAACGGAACTCAGTAGCGAATCCAGTCCTCTTTCTATATAAGGGCAGTCTTATGACTGAGCAAGATACCCACCTCCTTTAAATATAAGCTTTTCTATATGTAAAACTGGAATGATCAACCCTTCCCTGACAGGGTTGTTAAGCAGATGTGAAAACTCTTTGGAAATGCAAAATTTAAGGTGTGATCATGGTTATTGAACCCAATAAAATAACCATAGACTTGCATAGTAAAGTATGTTTAAAATGGTACTGATGTTACATACATTTCCTGCAATTGGATGAAATCATCTTTACAAGAGGGAAAAACTGAAGCTGGCTGTGTTGTTTTCTCCTTGGCAGATGTTGCTATGTGATACACTTTGTTCCTTTGGGAAAGCCTCAGAAAACTGCACATTCGTTTTAGCACTAGCTGTATGCCTGTGTGAGATACCAGAAAAAAGATTAGCCTTCTGCAAGAAATATGCTCAACAGCGCATCAAACCCGTTAATGCACTGAATCTATCAGACCTAATTTCTGGACTGCTTGATTTGTAGTTGCTAAAATTTACATGTTATTGTAATAAAAATTAAAATAGGCATTTAAGTAAATTTGTTGTTTGTAGAAATTAGCATTGATTTAATCAAGCTGCATTCAAGGTCTTCCTACAGAAGTTTTGTTTATCAATGAAAAAACAAATTTTAAAATATTATACAACCATTTGAAAAACAACAACTGATTATCAAAGATGAGAAGGCTGGTTCTTGGCAGAATTTCAAAAAGACTTTTACAAAATGTATTTAATATGTATGAATAAATTAATTAATCCTCTCACCATTGTAGTGATGCACTCAAAGTAATAAAATATATGATACCAGTTTTCTGCAAAAGGATACTAAAGTAGAAAGGTTATTACATGCTGTAGGCCATTCTGAGAATCAATGTCTGAGCAGGAAAAAAAAAAAAAACTTTGGTATGTGCTCTGGCTCCTAAGAAGGAAGTAATGTCATTTGGACTTTGTTTTTCTATTTGGGGCTTTTAGTGGTCTACCTCAGATTTACTACACTCGCATGTTATTTGTTTTGCTTTTTTTACGCACTTTTAAAATTTTTTAATTTTTAAAATTTTTACTTTTTTATTGATGTATAATTGATTTATAATATTATGAGTTTCAGGTATACAACATAGTGATTCAGTATTTTTATAGATTATACTCCATTTAAAATTATTACAAAATAATGGCTATATTTCCATTGTGTTGTACAATATATTCTCATTGCTTATTTTATACACAGTAGTTGTATCTCTTAATGCACATGTTATTTGTAGTCTCCTCTCCTCAAGCCACTTAATTTTCTCTCAAATAATATCTAACAAGGAAAGCAAATCTCCATATGTGGCATGATGTACATAGGTTGCTCAATCCATAGTATTTGATCGAATTGCTTAGAGTATAATGAGAAGAGAAGAGGCGGCTACTTTAGTGAAACCAAAAAGAGGAAAATGTTCAGTTTGCTACATCTTTTTATTTGGTAGGCCTCTGGAAGACTGACTTCCTAAAGGGTACCTGATGGTCATTTCTATTTTGCTTGTTTAATAGTATTCTCTTCACCCAGGCTGCTATTTCATTTGGTTTTAAGTGATGCTGTCTGTGTTTCAGCATGGTGAGGGAGTCCTGCTGCATCTGTTTGATTATTGCCTGGTATGCCTGGTCCCAGAGTGGGCTTCATTCCCAAAAGGCAGGTGGGGAGTTGATCACACAGCTGCTCTACATGGATAACAGTAGAGGCTGCTACATTATTTTTATGCCATCTCACCCAGCTTTCTCAGGAATATTACATTTTTATATGATGTTGTATGTATCTATCAGAAAATAAGCTTCAGTGAATTGTGAAAATACATCTGTTACGTTTTTATATGACACTTGGTTCTTAATTGAACATAATTCATAGTAGTGTTCCCCACACCTACCTGAGTTATATACATATTTCTATCATTCAAACACTTAATTTTATCAATTAAGCAATAATACATAACATTAGGTACATGTTTCCTACTGCTTTAATTATCAAAAACATCTGTTAAGAGATGGAATAGATTAACAGGATGTGATACACCAGCTAGTCATAACCAGATTTGTATTATTACAAGCCAAAAAAAAAAAAAGCAATAGAAATAAGTAAAAGCTGAAAATGAAAGCTTACTTGTAGAGCAAATGAGGTGAGGAGAAAACTTTATTATGTTTTGGTCCATTAGTGTACGGTGAACTGAGTTTGGGCCATCAAAAATAGCTTTAGAAAGAAACAGATTGATTCATACAGGAAGGATATAAGGGAATTTCATGACCACACTAACCAGTTCACTTATGCCCCAAGAGATGGCAGTTTCATATATGAGAAGAGATGTGGAGAGAATAAGGAAGAGCAGGAAAAAGAAACCAAACTACTAAAAGGACTGAAATGAAACCGAAAAAGAAAGCTTAGAGCAAATGGATTTAGACTTGAAGGAGAAAATGGAATATGAACAGGGAATGCCTCTGGGTATTTCAAGGTCTGTTGGGACAAATATTGTCCATAGCTATTTGTGACCTCTGAGTCTAGATAATACATATGGTTGTAAACTTCACAGGTGATTTTGATCACATAAGAGTTAAATTCAGCATTGGACACCTCAGCATTCCTTAACAAGAATCATTAAAAAGAGCTTAGTCCTTGGACTTAGTTGAGTACGTTATTTTAGTATCTTGAGTATGTAACTTGTCACGTGGTTTTTTCAAACATTTTACTATGTTTATTATACAAGTTATATTTAATGTAAAAAATTATAATAAGCGGAGAAGCAAAGCGAAAAATTTTAACTTTCACTGTGAGATATGTAATGTTTCTGTTTTGTATTATATACTCCCCAAATTTCATATACATACACACACACACCACACAATATTTTATATGATTTCATAACATTTTTTTCAGTTTTCTTAAATATATTTCCATATCTGAACATATTTCTGTTTTAAATATTCATCTTAAGTAGGTATTTAACCTCTCTCCAGACTGATTTTGTCAACCTTATTCATTTTTCGTGCAAAATTTACTTAGCACCTACTATGTTCCAGGTAATGAATAACACAAAGTCTCTGTTCTCATGAAGCTTACATTGTAGACAGATAAGAAACAAGTAAAAGACATCTCCAATGAAAAGATGATATCAACTCATAGAGTTGAAATTGCGACAAAGACAATAAAAGGAGACAAGTGTGGTAGAGGGTCACTAGTGGGAGAGGGGAGTTGTGAGGCAGTGGTCCCCAACCTTTTTGGCACCAAGGACCAGCTGCATGGAGGGGTTGAGGAGGGGTGGTTCAGGCGGTAATGCGAGCGATGGGGAGCGGCAGATGGAGCTTTGCTGGCTCACCCGCCGCTCACCTCCTGCTGTGTGGCCCGGTTCCTAACAGGCCTCGGACCGGTACCTGTCCATGGCCCAGGGGTTGGGGACCCCTGTTGTAAGGTATCTTGTAAGGTATCTTGTCTCGGGCTACTGTGGGAATTCTGTATGTAAAAGGTTTTGTATGATGCCTGGTGTACGGTAAGTACTCAAATAGAAAAAATGATAATACTGATAATGACAGAGTAATGCATTATGGTAGCGCCTATTGTTAAAAGATAAACTGAGGCATATTAAAATTTTTAAGAGTTTATTTGAATAAAAATTGATTTGAATCTGGCAGTGCCAAACTACAGGTGGTTAGGAGCACTCCACCCACAGTAGACAGAGGAAGGACTTTTATACAGAAGAAGCGTTAGAAAGCCTAGGAAATTATTTGATTGACTACAGCTTAGGTGGCTGTATTGATTGGTAAGGCCTAGTCTCCTATTTGTGATTGGTCGTCCTTAGGTTTCAATTTCTTAACCTTGAGGCATTTCAGGCTTAGATTTTGGTTTGCTTACATAGGCATTAGGCCATGTCAGTGTAATGGCTTTCTTGTTTAATTAATTTAACACTACATTTGAATATTATGTAATTGTTGTATTCATTCTTTGGCCTCTTGTTGCCCCTGCCCCCAGTTAGCCATCTTCCAAATGATGCTTTCCCATTCCTGATAAACTCTTATTACGAAGCATTTAGTATCTTCTGTTTACAATTTTAAATTTCTTGAGGGTCAAAAATAATCTTGGAAGTAAGAAAAAATTAAGGTAACATTAAATACAACACTCATTTGTAAAGGCCTTAAAATTTTTTTTAAGTGAATAAAAAAAATTGGACTTACCTGTTATAAAAAGTAAAATTAGTCTTCATAGCAGCCTACAGATTTACAAACTTGTTTTTTTTTTTTCAAATAAAGGAGGTACTTAGTTGAATTAAGCAATTCTCAGAGGTTTTTAGGGGAAAATTATGTCCTGTATCGCTTCTTATCACTCAATTTTGCTTCCCAGACACAGACACTTACAACTCTTTTATGTGTTTTTGTTTCCCTAGGTATTCACTTTTTGCTCTCTCCAAAGATTCTTATACTGCTCTAAATCAATTTTACATATTTATTAACACCCTCTGGTTACACAAAAATCAGCTCTCTGTTGCATAACTCTTCTCCATACACTTATCTCCTTTCTCATCTTCTTAATATGGCTATATCATAGTTTTGGTTACATCATTCATTACTGTTTACATTTAAAAACAAAGTAAGGACTTTCATGCAGAGTCAAGAAGTGGTTATATATACTTTCTCATGCAACTTTTTGATTTTCTTAGAATTAATACTTTTCTTATTTGCCTGGTTTTCTATGTATTTAAGTTTTGTCGCTATGCTTCACTGGAGCCGTTATAAACATATTGACAGTATTTTCCAAAATGTCAACATATCAAATCACTATCAGCTTGCTGTTTTCATGGTGGCCATCTTCCCAGAGAACTCAGTCCTTCACTCCCAACTGGACTGGTTAATCAGGAGGTTAGATGCACAGCTGCCTTTGGGAACCTCTTTGACCTCATCATGGAAATTCTCTCTTCCTCTTTCCCTTGTTAATTTCTCTCTTTCCTGGAGGGCACATCCTCTAGCAAGTTCCTAAGAAGGGATAATGATGGAGAAATCATTCTTTTACACTTGATTGATAATTAGAGGCATCTGGATTTCTAGATTAAAAATTATTTTCTCTCAGCGTACTGAAAGCTGTGCTACAATATCTTTCTAGTGTCATTCAAGTCCAACGAAAAACTTATTTTTATGCCTTCTTGAGTACCTGTCTTAACTTTTAAAGAGTTTTTAGTGTCTTTTTTTAATCCCTGATATTCTGAAATGTTATAATGTTGCATTTTGGCATAGATAATTTTTATTATTTCTCTCCCTCTCTATCTCTCTCTTTTTCTGCAGGATATTCTGTGAGTTCATTTAATTAGGAGATTCAGGTAGTTCTGGGTAAATTTATGTTAGTACTTTGGGTTTTTTTTGTAAGTTAGTCTTAAGTTTTTCTTTCTGTTCTTCTTTTCTGATGTATCTTTTTTTTTGTTGCGGTACGCGGGCCTTTCACTATTGTGGCCTCTCCCGTTGTGGAGCACAGGCTCCGGATGCGCAGCCCCAGTGGCCATGGCCCACGGGCCCAGCCACTCCACGGCATGTGGGATCTTTCCGGACCGGGGCACGAACCCGTGTCCCCTGCATTGGCAGGCGGACTCTCAACCACTGCGCCACCAGGGAAGCCCTCTGATGTATCTTTTACCTAATGTTGAACCACTATGATCCTTTAATTTTCTCATCTTTTCTTCTTCTATTTTCCTTCACTTTACTTTTTGGGAAATATTCTTAGCATGATTTTCAAGCCATTGTCTTGATATTTTGAAATCTCAGGTAGACATATATACAAATACATATATAATTGGAGTTTTTTCCCATAATTTGTTTCTTCGTCTACCATCCTGCTGTTTCTTTAAGGATACTCTATTTTCTGTTATCTCTCTGAGAATATTAGGTTTTGTTTGGTAAATCGTCTTCTGTTTTTTATATTGTCTCTACTCTTTCATGTTTTTCCTTGTGTTTATTTTGATTTTTTCTTTCAGACAACTGCTATTGAGACCCACATAACAACTCAGTTTGTATAAAGCAAGGAGAAGCACCTATTTTGAGCAGTTTGACATCACCTTTTGTTGTATATTCAGCAGGTCAACTCTCTGGCAGAGACTTTTCTCCAGAAGACAGAAGCTCCACATATACCAGGCTCACTGATACTTTCTATTTTAAACCCAGAAACTAGCCTGTAGTACTGAAGGCACGACATACTGGCAAGGGGTTGCTAGACTTATAGAAGCACTATGATCAGACACACTGTCTGTCCACTAGAGGGTAGAAGGGTCAAAGGAGAGATAACAGAAATTTGCCTCCTACTTGTGGAATGTGCTGGGATGCATTGATTCTTTTCTTTTACAAAGACAAACCTAATCTCTTACCGTCCAGGAAAGAGGGAAACCTGCCATTTTGGTCATAGTTATAGGAACTAAGCATTTCCAGAAAAGCCAAACCATGCAATTGATCAGTGAAGGCATAATTTTCTACACGTGCCGCAATAGAGTCAAGTAGAACCTGCTCTAGACTGATATATTCTTTGCCTGCATGGTCATCGTGTTGTAGAAAAAAGGAAACAGATCCGTTTATCCTAAGAAATGAGAGGCAGTTTAGTGTAATCTAGCATGAAACTACATGGATACTAAGCCACTGGTCAATACCTGTAATAATTCTAAAACCCTCAGTTATTTCCATGTGTAAGATGAAGATAACAATATCTAGTTTATAGGATTGTCATGAAGGTTAAATGAGACAATCTATTTAAAGTCTCTTACATAATGCTTGGTTCATAGCAAAAGTGCAACAATGACTGAGTATTATTATATGTACTAGAGGCTAAGAATGAAAGAGAAGAATGATTGTAAGTAGAGAATCTGCCACTTAACTTGTACTTCAGTTCAGTCCCAAAGGATTGAGGCTATTGTAAAGGTGGCTCTAGGTCAAGGAAGTGGTGCTTGGAGGTTATGGAGCTATAGGAGACTGACCTAGGGTTTCCCTCAGTGATTAACAATGCTTTGAATAAGACAAGATTTAGAGTTATTAGTTCTCTAGACATGGGGCATTGAGAGCCACTGTAGAGGCATCAGCAGGCAGCAGCAGTAGAGGTTTCTGCAGTCTTGACAGTGACAGGAGATGTCACCACAGTGGGTCAGAGTAGAAAGGAAGAAGAATATAAAATGCTTCAGGCTTGCTAAGAGGACTAATCCATGGAGCATAGAAGAGCTATCCTGTGGGGATTCCGAGAATACATGGGAGGCATGTTAATGCTAGTGGCAGTGGTGGTGATGGTGGTAGTAGTGGGGGAGTTATTAACAGTCCAGAAGGATAGGTATGGATGCAGGCAGGAAAACACTGTGTTTCTTTGTGACTATTATTGTGATCCTGTATTTGTGGTGGTGTTGTTTTTTACTCCCATGATGAGGTGGTTTGGCTTATGAGGATTATAATTAAAATAGATTGTTGCTGCTACCTGAAGGCAGTTTGGAGGAACTCAGTTGAGTTTCTTTCTTTCTCTCAAGTACTCCACAGTCTCTGTAAGGCATTTCTGAAGTCCTCCTTGTTTCTTTAGTGTGAATTGCCTTATTTTCAAGGACCTCAGATCCCCACATCTTCATGCATTATTTCCATAGACCTTTGGAATTTGTCATGAGGTTAATATGGAGATTTGAAGGTCAAATATTATGTATGTTTAACCCAGGATTTGAAGAATATTTTTCATTTTGGTGTTCAACAATACCATGGGTTACAATGGCTTTTAGAGGCCTAACCACTAGGAAGAGAAACCTTATAATTTAGTTGGCATTTCACTTGGATAATTTCTTTACAGCATTGTTAATATTTGAAGCCTCTTGGGGTGGGATTTCTTTCTCTCATGTGCTTGATTATGATTTGATAATAACTCCATGGTATAAAGTTGCAGGAAGGTGTAACTTTGACTAAGGGGTCCAGGACCTTGGTTTCTGGCCCAATGGTTTGATAAGCTAAGCTTGAAATTACACATATCCTGCCTTCCTGTAATTTTGCTCAACTTGTACCTCCTTACTGGCCAAGAAATTGTTGCATGTTCAGCAACCATTTTCTTTTCTTCTTTAGTGAAATGAAAAATAACTATTTCGCTGGAAAGGGTGTGGAGAAAAAGGAACCCTCGTACATTGTTGGTGGGAATGTAAATTGGTGCAGCTACTATGGAGAACAGGATGGAAGTTCCTTAAAAATCTAAAAATAGAGCTACCATATGATCCTGCAGTCTCACTCCTGGGCATACATCTGAAGAAAACTCTAATTAGAAAAGATGAATGCACCCCAATGTTCATTGCAGCACTGTTTACAATAGCTAAGACATGGAATCAACCTAAATGTCCATCGACAGAGCAATGGATAAACAAAATGTGGTACATATATACAATGGAATATTACTCAGCCGTAAAGATGAATGAAACAATGTCATTTGCAGCAACATGGATGGACCTAGAGATTATCATACTAAGTGAAGTCAGACAGAGAAAGAAAAATATCATATGATATCACTTATATGTGGAATCTAAAATATGGTACAAATGAACTTATTTAAAAACAGAAACTCACAGGCATAGAAAACAAACTTATGGTTACCAAAGGGGAAGGTGCGGGGAGGGATAAATTAGGAGTTTGGGATTAACACATACACGTTGCTATATATAAAATAGATAACCAATCAGGACCTACTGTATAGCACAGGGAACTATACTCAATATTATGTAATAACCTATAAGGGAAAAAGATCTGAAAAAGAATATATATATATATATATATATATAATTATATATATGTATGTTTAACAGAATCATCTTGCTGTATACCTGAAACTAACACAACATTGTAAATCAACTATATTTCAATAAAAAACGATTTCTCAAGAGAATTCTGACAATATAATGATGTCAGAAAAATGTGAGTCATCCTAAAATTTCACTTTTTTAATTTTTATTTTTTTGTCGAAGCATAGTTGATTTACAATGTTGTGTTAGTTTCTGATGTCACTTTTATATTTCCTTCCTAACCAGTTATTACCACTCACTACCAGTTAGTTGTCTATTACTACCAATTCTAATTTTTCAATAGAGTTCAATTTTTTTCCTGCTACCACAATCTTTGCTGTAGTTCAAACTCTTTTTACCTCTTGTTTGTGTTTCTGCAGCAAACTCCTCAGGTATCTCCCTGCACCCAATGTCTCCCTTCTTCAGTCTCTAACACACCAGTCATCGAGTGGTATTCCTACTAAAGATAACCAATGTTTAACATTTATAATTTCATACAGAAGAGTCCAAATACCTCAGTGTCATTTAAAACCCTTAACAATTTGAACTCGATTGGACTTTTTAATATTGTTTCTCACCCTCACCTCTCCATTTCTTGTCCCCCCAATGACTAACAGTTTTTCTGGTTACCTTGCAGAACAGTGAAAATAATTTAGCTCTCTTGGACTACAGGACCTTTGCTACACATGTTAAAAATCTATGTATCTTTCAACAATGAGCTCAAATGATCTGCCTCATGAGAACTGCTCTCTCCTGTAGCTATGCTTTATCTCTTATACCACAGGATGCCATGTTTTAGATGCTTAAGGTTAGAATAGTGTAGGCTGGCTCTCTTATCTATCTCCCAGGACAGTGAATCCCGCGAGGGCAGGGACAGTATTTTTTGTATATGGTATACCCCCACCATGTCTAGCAGAATACTTTAAATAGTTTCTAAGCAAATGCTTATTGAGTTAAATTAATTGTATTGATTCGAGTCACTTTTCCATTTTAGGTTTCTCCAAAGACATGGTAATATTTTTAAGTTCATAAGTAATGCAATCTATGAAGGTATGTCTCATCACCCTTGCTTAAATTTCCACCGATGAAGCTCTGCAAAGCAAGCTACAATTCAAAAGTCACATAATGATCACTAAACAGAATTCATTCAGAAATTTTATAATCCAAAATTTGAAATAGCATAGACTTCATTATGCAACAAAAAATGTGTTGAGAGCCTAGTATGTTTCAGGCATTGAGACAAGTGCCAGAGACTCAAGAATGAATAATCCAGTTCCTTTGTACAATATTTCCCAATGCAGTAGAACATTTATTTTAGTCTAATAAAAATGTGTTGAACACTTACTGCTAGGTGACACGAAGATAAGAAGGTCTGTCCTTAAGCAACCTATATCCTATAAGGGCCAAGACGAATGCATAAAGAAATGGCTATAGTACAGAATGTGTTATAATAGAAAAAATCCATAAGGGGGTTTTGACAGATGGAAGACAGTAGATTGCCTAATGGATCTGGAATGTTAATGACAGCTTCCTATATAGATGTGTAAACTCGTAAAGAATTTAAAAATCATGAGATAAGTGTTATATGGTAGATTTATGAACAGTATGCATAGAGTCAGAGGAGACAAGACAGAAGTTAAGTTGGGCCCTAAAAATGAGTAGTATTCATCAAGAGAAGGGAAAATGGCATCTAAGAAGAGGGAACAGAAAGTACAAGTGCAAGGGGGTGTGCATTATTTTAGGGACTGGTACCTAGAAGCCTGTGATTGTAGGATGGAGGAAAATGGCAGGCAACGAGGCTGGGAAAACAGAATGGAGAGCGGTGAGATTGAGAACGGCCTTGTGTGCCAACCTAAACAATTTAGACAATGTTTTCGGGGCAGGGAACTCTTGAAAAATATTTTTTCAATTGTAACATTTAATTAAAGTACAATATACTACAGTAAAGATCATATACAATAAGTGCATGGCTTGATGAATTTTTACAAGCTCAACACAACTATCGAAATCAAAAGACAGAGCATTCAAGCACCCCATAAGCCCCTGCTTGCCCCTCATTCCGATCAGTACTCCAAGGGTAACTACTATCATGACATCTAACAACATTGATTAATTTGATTATGTCTTTTAGATATGAAATCACCATATGTACTTTTTGCATGTCTGCCTTCTCTTGCTAATGTTTGAAAGACTCATTCACATTGCTATAGATGGTTGTAGATTATTTCCATCTCTGTAGGTTATTCTATTGTATACATATACCATATTTTATCAACTCTACTGTTATTGGACATTTAGCTTGTTTTCAGTTTGGGGCTGTTTTGAAGTATTTCTCTGAGCATTCTAGTACCTGTCGTCTGGTGAATATGTATGCATTTCTGTTGAGTGTGTATCTATGAATGGAATGGCTGATGTTTGTATCAATTTAGATTCCATAAGAACTCCTGTTGCTTTACACCCTCAATAATACACACTAAAGATGTTTAAGGAAGGGGAAATGCATTTATTAAACAATTATTATGATATTTTATGCCATTATTGGGGTAGTGGGGTAGGTATCAGTACATTGTTATTCTCATGTTACTAATAAGGAAACTCATCAAAACTAAGAGGGTAGTACAAAGTCTTATAATGTGGATAATAATTAACATTTCTTGGAACTAATTATGAGCTAGGGTCTATAGTTGGCAGAATAATGCCCCTTAAGATGTACATGTCCTAATCCCTGAAACCTGTAAATGTTATCACATATGGCAAAGACTTTGCAGATGCAATTAAATTAAGGATCTTGAGATGGGGAGATTATCTTGCATAATATGATGGTGGCCCCTAAATGCATTCAATCACAAGTGCCCTTGTAACAAAGAGGCAGAGGGATATTTCAGACAGAAGAGAACATAATGTGACCCAGGAGGTAGAGATTGGAATGCTGCAGCCACAAGCCAAGAAATAGTAGCCACCAGTATCTGGAAGGGGGAAGGAACATATTCTCCCATACAGCCTCCAGAGGGAACACAGTCCTGCTGAAACATTGATTTTGGCCCAGTGAAACTGACTTTGGACTTCTGGTCTCCAGATCTGTGAGAGAATAAATTTCTGTTGTTTTAAGCTATTAATTCTGTGGTAGTTTGTTATAGCAGCAATAGGAAATACAGATGCTAAGCAACGAGCTAAGACTTTTCACGCATTACGTCCGTTAACACTATGAGGTATGTGTGATTAGCCCCATTTTACAAAGAAGGGAAGTGAGAGTTAGAGTGACTGAATAACTTGCCCAAGGGCACAGAGCTAGCAAGAATCAGAGACAGGATTTGAAAAACAGAGATTATATAACTCCAAAGATAATACTCATGACCAATATAGTAAGTAGAAGAATCAGGCTCCAATCCAGGTTTCTCGGACCCCCAAGGTCATAATATCCCTATAACATGCCATGTAATGGATTTGTGTTTCTAGAAGCTTTAAGAAACATAATGAATGATAGATTAGAATGAAAGTCAGGAGATAGGGAGACCAATTAGGAAATTAATTGAATTATTTAGGCCAGAAATGTGGAGATCCTGGACCAAATATAAATGGGACCCTAGAGTAGTAATAGAATGGAAGATTCTTTCAGTCACAGAGTCATTACATTACAGACTGAAGGTGCATTATTTTACATCCGTAAATGAATGATTGAATGAGTGAGTAAATGACTGAATGAATACCTTCTCAGGATGATTGCTCTTTAAATTGCTTCGGATCACAGGGGAGATTTCTTGCTTAATGGTAGAACCATACAAAGAATGTCTTCAATCTATAAGAATCTTTGTTTTTGGTATCAGTTCAGAACCTTGGATAGGAAAAAAAAAAGCAGGATTGGAAAGAGGTTGCTTATTTTATTCTATATAAACTAGTGGTTTCCAGTTCCCTATGCAGAAAATGACTGGAAATTATGTCGGATGAAAGAACCCAAAATAATAATATGAGACTCTAAGGTCAAGGCATACGTTTCTTATGAGGGAATCTCCTTGTCACTCACATGTCTTTAGAAATTCTGGTTATAAAAGTAATGCATGCTCGTTTTCAAAATTTTGGAAAACAAAGAAAAGTATAAAAGAGGCAATACAAAACACTCATTAGCCCACCACTCAGAAATATTTGCAGCTAACATTTTGAATTTCTTTGCTATGTATGTGTGTTAACCCATTTGGGATCAGAGAGCATCTGAATCCTGACTTTTTTCACCTATTATTTTACTAAAAGGAATTTTCTATTTCTTCCAATATTTTTCCAAATTAAAAAAATAATTACTTGATTTATTCAACAAACATGGATTAAGCATCTATTATATGCCAGGTATTATATGTTTGATGCTGAAGGTCCACTGGTGAAAAGTACCTGAGGTCCCTGCTTTCAGAGGTATGTTCATCTAATGGAAGAGATAGGAATTTAACTGGCAATTAATTGAGAAATCTTTAGATCTTTAGTCACAGGACCTCCTAAATAGCTCTTTTTGAGAGGTGACCTCAGGTGCTTATAAAAATATAGCTGTCACCGTTAATTCACTGGCAGTCTCTTAGCTTCTTTGCCTTTTATTCACAGTAAGCCTCTCATAGTTTTCCTAGAGTAGACACCTGAATCATGGCCTAGCTGAATTTTACAGACTAAAACATCTGGAAGGCATTTTACAGTTCTCTCTATAGCTCGTTCTTGGGTGTTTTCTTTGAGTTGCTGAGGGGGCCATGCCACAGGAATTACTCCCTTTGTTCCTTAAAACAGTGTCTTGTATTTAAGTTCTGAGAGAGAGAGAGAGAGAATCTTCCCTTGCTTTACCATTATTTACCATCTAGTTATAAAAAAATTTACTCTACCTAGACCTGGCATGTAGTTGATCTCCCATAGATGTGACTTCTTCAAATACAAAAATGTTACTGCATTACTGTGACATGCACCAATAATAGACACGATTGCATTTCACTTTCTCTGCATAATCTTTAACTCACTGGGTATATGTATGGCTATAGGCCAGTCACATGCTATTTCTCTTATTTTTAATCTTTTGAGGAGTCATTAAATTTGTGCCATGTGTACCTCTACCTCTGTGCTTTGAATTGGCACATAAGTACCTACATGCTTTGAATTAGTATTTGTCTAAGGCCCAAAGGATGTATACTCAAAAATTATACAAAGTCAAATATCTACCCCTATATGGAAAATTAAAATGTCCAAAAGAGACCCTAGTTCTCCATGTTTACCTGAACTGAAAGAAAAATACCTCTTCCATTCTTTTACTACTGAAACCACTTTCCACCATCATAGTCTAATTTCCTGACATACTCTGCCATTATCTCCCATAATGGGATCCCAAAAGAAGGGAGTATGGCTTCTCAAGTTGCTTGGCTTTGGCTCTCCTGCTTGTTCTTAAATGTGTAACAATCCAACAAGGGCCTTCATAAAAGTTGCAAGTTTTTCCTTCTGTGGCCTTGACTGTGTAGGCATTTTGAAGACCAGGGAGAGGAACACGTGAAAACTCTGGTCTTTACCGTATTTCTTTTGGGAGGCACTCATGTTTTTCATTCCAGACTGAGCTCTCCCCCAGGCTTCCTTTAGCATTATATAAGGTTTTCTTGTTTCAGTACTTCTCATTGGTGTATAGTTTCCTATTGCTGCTACAACAAATTACCACAAATTTAGTGGCTTAAACAACACAGATTTAATGTCTTATAGTTCTACAGGATAGAAGTTCAATACTGATCTCACTGGGTGAAAATCAAGGTGTTTGCAGAGCTGTGTTCCTTTCCAGAGGCTCTAGGGGAATATCTGTTTCCTGGTCCTTTCCAGCTTCTAAAGGCCACCCAATTTTTTTGGATTGAGGCTTTCTTCTCCATCTTTGAATCTCTCCCTATCTTTCTTCTGCAGTCACTCTTTATGATTGGCTCTCTTTTTTGCCTTCCTCTCCCACTTTCAAGGTGCCTTGTGATTACATTGGACCCATCTGGGTAATTCAGGATAATCTCCCTACTTGAAGGTCAGTTTATTAATTAGCAATCTTAATTCATTTGCAACCTTAATTCCTCTTTGCCATGTGACAATATATTCACAGGTTCTGGGATTAGGACATGGATGGCTTTGGGGAGCCATTATTCTGTTACCACAATTGGGTATTATAATCATATATTTACTTGTCTGTATGTTTTATGAGAACATGAAGTCTTTGGAAGCATGGTGTGGGTTCTACTCATCTTCTCATCTCAGTCCCAAGCAAAATACCTGGCCATAGTATTTGTCAATAAGTTGTTGTTGAGTAACAATTTGAAGTGTTATCTTGTAAAGAAAAACAAAAGGTGTAAAATAAGTAAATGGCACTGTAAGACTTGCCAACGGAGGTGTTAGATATATGTAGTCTTGTAACAAGTGTGACTTTATTCTAGTTTCATTTCAAATGTCTTTTTAAAAAGTTTTTTTTAAGTTCAGATTTATAGAATAGATGAATGGAAATTAAATGTTGCAAACTCTGGGAAGCATTCCATAACATCATTTTAGAAAGAAAATCAATATATGCTTAGGTTATTATAACTACTAAATAGGTAATCCAACAAAAGTAATTTCCTAACCTTTAAAGAGGGGAAAAAATGATTAAGGAAATAGATTTTATATTTAAAAGTTACTTGTTGTGGTCTTTAAGGATCTTTTCCTCTGTCACTCTGCCAGGTTCAACACACTTACCCCTGTAGACCTTAGGGAAAGGGAAAAGATTTCTTTGTGTTTATTCGGGGATCTCAAAATGTATGTGCTGAAGGAAATTACAGTGGTGACTTTAGTGCTTAGATTAATTAAATCTTGAGTTTTTCAAATGTGTGCCTATACTTTGGAAGATTCAAAGAGGAAAGATGAAAAAGAAGCAAACTCTAGGAATATCTAAACAATGTAAACCTGACAAAGCTCAAAATTATTTACAAGAAAAAGGAGGGATTCATATGTCAATGTTTGCTTCTTCCTCAATAAAAGTTTCATAGAATCCATAATTTCAACATTTTTACCATTATAAATGGAGGAGTCAGCCATATTAGGATATCAAATATGAGTTTCACCAATTACTAATCTCTGGGTTAGACCTCATTTGCTCAGGCAGAGGGGTTGAAAATGTGGTTCTGGAAAGAGACTGCCTGTCATCTACTTTTAATTCTGCCATTTCTTCTTTGTGTGACTTTGGGAAAACCTATTTTTATTTATTTGTTTCAATTCTCTTATCTATAAAATTAAGACACTAGCAACTTCCTGATAGGTTATTTGGAGGATTAAATGTACTAATACATATAAAGTATAGAATAGTGTCTCTTCAAGACATGCTATCTGTTACTACCTGAAAAACTAGCTATAGAGTTAAGGGAGAGGTATGAATGTGTCAGCTCTGTACCCTGCATGCAGACAAAATGTTACAATACCTCAACGTTATAGTTTAGGTTGCTGGCTAACAGTCCATAATGTAATAATATAGCACAGTAGGATCACTCAATAACTTACCTTCACCATGTAAAGGGGTTTTACAGCACAGTAAAACAGTCTTTTATTTGACCTAAAATATTCATTTTTATGATACAACAGATTGGCACCAAATAATTCTGTGCACACACAGACTAAACTCACCAACGCCAAATATGAACCTCAATTAAAATTTAATATGTTTGCCTTATTTGAAAATTTTCCTTAGATTTAAAACAGATGAAAAAGACTTGCTAGTTATATGACATTTGAAATGGTATCTGGCTAGAAGCCCCCAGTGCAACTTCTCCCCACCTCTCTATAAAAACTTATAAAGACAGAAATGAAAAATTAAAATTTTCAATAATACTGAAAAGAAAGACCATAGCCAAATGACAATCCCTAGATATTCTGAGGTAGATGACGTAAGTTTAGCAAAAACTATTAGTTTCACTTCTTGGCACACCTGGAAAAATGGGAAAAAGGATAACATGTACAAGTATTACATGTACATATTTACTTGTAAAATGTACAAATATACACATATTATAACAGATGCATACAACAGGTGGTTTTTAAAGAGCATTTTGGAAAGCCAGAACAATTTGTTTTGCTCAATCCCAAATAACATTTGAAAAATTCAATAGTGCATTTGCCATTCATAGTTTTGCATCTGAGAATGTTTAGCTGCAATTTCTAAATAGTTGCTTCCAATTATTCAGTAAGGGTGTTTAAATGTTTAACAATTAGCTTTCTAATCAACCAATCAAGCAATCCATTTGTGACCCTATAGCTTAGCATAGAGCTTGCCACAGTGTAGGTATTTAATGTTTCTTAATATCATTGCAAAGAAAAAGTTTTCTCAATTTAAAAAAAAGGTAAATACAAGGAGTTTTATAATCTTATTCAAGAATTCCACGATAACTGAATTTTAAAATATAGAAAAATAAATAAATACATATAGAAAAATATTTCAGAACCAACTTTCTTAATCATTATGTCATTATTGTGAATTAATTACCAGAGTCATATTGTTAGATTTGTGAAAACCACACTTTAACTTTTTGAATTGATATCAAAACGAGACAATTTATACAAATTTAGTAAAATTTCTAAAAAACATCCAATGTAAAATTTAGGTTTTAATTAGTCCTATAATTTAGGACGAATTCAAGAAAGCACAATTGCCATGACTAACTAATTTGAACTCTGACAATCTTGGGCTCCTCATTCTTTCCTGCTCTTTTTTTGGTTAATCCGTTATGTCTTATTCACCTTTTTGTTGTTTCCTGCCTTAATTCCACCACTCCAATCCAGGCTCCTCAAACCTGAATTATAATATCATTTGATCAACACTTCAAGATCACAATATTCCATTTCTTCCTATTTATAGCTGACAAATTAATCCTTGTTATTCTGTTTCTTCATTTTATTCTTATATTTGAAAATCTTCCAGGGTTTCCTTTGTTCACAGGATAAATAAAGTCCAAAGTCCGTGGTCACCTTTAAGACCCACGTGATTTGGAACCAATGGATCTTTAAAACTAACTCTCACCAATCCTCCAGTACATTAGGTTTGGTTTTCTCTTTGGTTTCCCAAATATGCCCCGCTTGTTCTGTCTCTTGCTTTCCTCTTCTTTTGTCGATTTGAATCCCATTCATTTTTCAGCTGCATCGAGTTAAATAGCTAATTTACACTGTTACTTTTAACTCCTCTATTTTGTTAACATTTTTAGTACACACTGTTGGTACCCCACTCATGTCTCCTTTGCACTCATTATTTCAATGCATCCCTACTGCATCCTAGTGCAAGAACCATTGGTGCTCTCTCTCTCAGTTCACACAGGGTAGAAATCACATCCTGGAGGAGGTGGTGGTTAATATTCCCAGCACCCACCCTTAGCCAAGGTTGGATGGCAGTTAGAGGATAAACACTCCATTTTTCTCCCCTCTCAGGAGGAATAATTCTGAGTTATAGTCTAGCGTCTCTTAGAGTTCCCCAGTTGATCACAGTGGGAACTGGCTATGGGAACCCACTAGATAACATACCCCTTCTTGGCTTCCCTCTCTTCCCCATCTCATGTTTCTTCCTCCTTACCAGTGTTTCTTGTGATTACCTCCCCAAGGCACTATTTACTCTCAAATCCTTGTCTATGTGGGGGGACTCTAACCTAAGATGACACTCCAGGATAGTAGAATCCTCTTTTCTTCCAGACTGCTGCATTGTTTACTCTTTGTATCAATCATTTAGCATGTAATTCTTTTCATCAACAGCATTTATCAACTATGTGTCTTTCACTGTTCTAAGCATTAGGGATACTATGCTGAGCAAGACTGGGGAAAGTTCTTCCCTCCTTATCTAGTGGGGGGGAGACAGAGATGCAAACTAATAAATGACAATAAAATGTCAGCATATACTGTCATACATAGGCATATTGCATTATATGCTGCCTCGTATTGAGCTGATTTGTTATAACCCTGATCAAAGCACGGTATGGTAGAATAAACACTGGTCCATCTGGATTCTCCCTCATTGAGAGTCAATGACTCATATCATGCTTTCCTCAGTTTGAGAGGCCACTTGCCAATCAATTTGGTTTGTTTATTCTGCTAGGGTCTTTCTTTTTACAACTAATATCTTATTTTCTTTCAGACAAGCTTTTAATTCAAGCTGGGTTAATAAGGCTAGTACTCTAGGTCTAACGGGCTCTATCGTTAGAACAACTCTAAAATATACTGAAAAGATAAAACCATAAGCCAGTAAAGGTGTAATTTGTTGATTGGAGGATAAATTCCAGTGTCAGGTATACATCTCCCTGGGGACTAGGAAATAATGACCCCATATAGATCTGATTGAATTACTGAGCTCATTTCCTGGAACATGTTGGACCTTTGGCTGATAGTTATATGCCTTTGGTGTTACTTAAATTTTAGACTGCCATCTCTCTGACTAGATTTTTAGTTTAAGGGATTGAATAGTACCTTTATAATTTTCCCACCACAGTATTTGGCACAATCTTCTTTAAATAGGCCTGTTGTAGGTACTCATTATTTTTGAAAGAATGGATTGATGAATAATATTAATATAAAGATCTCAGATGTATAACTGAATTACATTAGGAAAATTTTAACTGATAGGTCACATTCCATCTGTATTTTATGTTAACGGAAGACATAATGGCTAATACAGCTCTTTAAAATGTATATTATTTGCTTTCTTATCTGAACCTCACCTACCTTCAAATGATTTAGACATGAAATATACAGTTTTAAATTATGTCAAATTCAATAACAGAATAAAAAAAGAAGAGAGACAAGCTTAGAGAAGCATAAGGGGTTTATGTCACCAGATTTCTCAGATGACCTCATTACTACTGCTGGGCACAAAATCTGGCTTAGTTTCCTGGCAGCTAAGGCAAAAAAGGAAACATACTGGGCTAAGTAATATTCATGTCTGATAACAAAGGCATAAAAATTCCTCTGCAGGGGCAACTTATTTCTTGGAAATAAATTTAGTGAGACGTATATCATAGAGGTTTATGCACAATGGGCAGCCTGTAGATTTGATAATATCTTCGTTTTTGGTCGTATCAAAGGAATAAAAACACTGTCAGATAAAGAGTTTTTGTTTGACCTCTTATAAAGGTTTAGAGCAGAGTATTAAGTCAGAGGAAGGAACAGCAAATAACTCAGGCAAGGCATTTCTATGGGACACTAAGCTATTTTGGTTCAGGTACTTCATGTGACCCATGTCTAATTTATTACAGAGACAGGATTGACCAAGTCCAGATGAATGGTGACTTACCATCTTATGAAACTGTCATTCTCATATATCTATATTTTAAGATAGTCTTTAACAAGTGCTCTTGACAACTTTAACCATCAGATGTGAAGGGGCAAAGTTCTCATTCTTCTATGATTCTAAAACCTGAATTAATATTCTTACCTGAACAAAGGGCTCACTTACTTTGTTATGGATGTGGGTAGGAGGCACGTCTACAGAGGCCTATTTTCCTCTGCAAAAGAACAGCATATTCTCACTAACTCTCAAGAGTTCCTAATCTTATAACATGGAAGAAAATTTGGATGGGAAATGTTGAGGGAGTGTATGTTGACCGACTTCATAGTTCCAAGAATTTAAGGGTGGCCTCTTTAGAACAATCTGATTTCAAAAGATTTGCCTCTTGACTCAAATCTGCCAACTTTCTAGCTGGCATAATCTACTGTTGGGTTATTGAATGAATTTTTACCTTTACTTATTTAATTCTGTACTCCTATGTTCCATTTCATTTTTTTGTATAGAGATATCTTACCAATAAAGTAAGTTCAATTTATTGTCAATTCAGACATTCATTCATCAAACATTTACTGAGCATCCAGTGTTGAGGACATATCAGTCAACTAGACAGTCCCAGCTGCTATATTCACAGAGATACAATCAAACAGGGAAAATACATATTGAACAGTAACTATACTTCATTTTCCAGTAACATAATACATCAGAAGCCTAGAGAAATCCTTTTCATATGCAACCTAAAATTTATAAATAAAATATTTTTAAAATATAAGCCACAGTGATATTTACCATGAAGTTTATTGAAGCTTAAGTTTCAGGGCCCCTTCTAAGGTCCTAGCAAATTTGTATTTATTCTTCGGTATCCTTTATCTTAACAAGTCTCCTCCAAATTATACAATGCTCAGGTCCTACCAAAGTGATTCTTGCCTGTATCTATTCATCGATAAGTGAATGAGAACATAAGAAAAATATCTCAGAGGTAACATACATGGACAAGGTGTGAATCCAGAAAGGTGAATATCATTAAAACAGAACTCATCCTGGAAACATCTATGCAACCTCTGTGGCCCTGGTGGGAGAGACACAGCACACTTTGGATGGAAGTTAGATAGGAAAATCCCTTCACAAAATCAGGATCCCTAAAGGCGATATCTTCATTGGGTAAACCCAAAACAAACAAATAAACATACAAACAAATAAAACTCCCCAAACCAAAAACACACTACAAAAAGGTACACTGATGATAGTTGTCTGTTTGGGATTTGTTCTGGTGGAGTGCAAAAAAGTACTTCTTAAGAATTCCTAACCTCAAGCCTGACCTCAGGAGGATTTGGGGCCAGAATTAAATGCATTCGTTTCACCCCATGCTTAAAATTTAGTTAAAATGGCACACCAAATTCTGTTCACACACTAAGCAGTTATTTCTTGGGGCTCTTCTTCTCTTCCTTTATCATATGTTGCTAAAAGAAGCTAATGGACAATTCCAACATTCAGCTTGGAAACTGGTCAGCCTAAATCCTCAAGTTCACTAGGAATATTTTATATTTTAAAGTTACTGTGGATAACAAAATTTACCAATTGTTTTGCTACTACAAAAGTACAGCTCACCATGCTTTCAGTCTCTAGCATTGGATTTCTTATGACTCATTCAACTATACCATTTCTTTGCTGCCTTTGCAGCCTCTGCCCACTGCCCAGTCTCAAAAGTAATGTCACACGTTCCAAGTTTCGTTCCCCAATTCTAGTACCAAATTCTGTATCAGTAATGTATTGCTGCAAACTACCAAATTCTGTATAAGTAATGTATTGCTGCAAACAAATAACTCCATAACTTAGTGACTTAATATAGTAATTTAATCATTCTTCATGATTCTGTGGTTTGGGTGGGTTGTTCTTCAGCTGGTTTCTTGTGGTTCACTCATGTAGATGTACTCACCTCAAGGACTGACTGGAGGCTGGTCTCTGTCTCACATGGTAGAGGTAGAATTCCAAGAGGGGAAGCTCCATGCATAAGTACTTAAACCTCTGCTTGTGTCACATTTGCTGATATCCATTGGCCAAAGCAAGTCCGATGGCTAAACCCAGAGTCAATGTGGGGACCACACAAGATTATGAATATTGGAAAGTGTGATTCACTGGGAGTGGTTAGTGTTAACAATCTACCACAATGAGACAGAAGCTGAGCTGCTGCTTTTATATAACTACATAGCCAACTAGTTTCAATTTCTTAAAATTATTCCTAGTTGGAGGATATAAGGTTAATCAAAATAAGAGAGCTGGTGAATAGTTGGATCCATCATATCTGATAAATTGTAAACAGTTTAGTAGCAATGAATCTTCTTTGGAGAATTTTATCAATACTAAGTGACTCTGGTAAAATATTCTACAGTGGCTCACTCCCAAAACACAAGCTCTTGAATTTAAGAAACATTATTTTATAGTGGAAGGAGTAGAATTTTGAGTCACTTATTTGAGTTTCGTTCCACTTAGTATATTGTAAAATGAGAATGCAAAGCTTCTGTTATTATCTCCTCTGCAGTGGTCATGCTAGAAAGTGTCTTCTGCAAATGGAGTACATTTTCCCAACAACAGATCCACAATATCTCATAATATATTCTGACACTAGTGAGTCATTGGTATCCTTAACTGGTTTTCCTCATTTCTTTCTTTCCTTCTTCGTTTTTCTTCATTTTTCTCTTTTTCTTTACACAGTAGCACAGATACACATATGGGAACAAAATTATTTATAATAGCAATAATTATCAGATTGGCTAATTTTCTTATTTCCCAGGCAAAAAAAAAGTTGTTAGTGATTTCAAATTTTCTACTGTAAATAATATGTACATAAAGAAAAACAGTTCAAAAATAAGCTATGAAAAAAGTGATCTCAAATTGCCTTGGCATTTTTAACTCTTTTCCCAGAAATTTCACCACCACTCAATTATATTTGTGACGGCAATGAGAATGAATAATGCTGATAATTAAAATAAGATAAAGGCCAAAATGCTTAATTTCAGCATGGTTAAATATATTAATTTCCAAGATGAATAATCATAAAAGACAATATTTGAGAGCTTACCATGTGCCAGATACTATGTTTAGTTCTTTATATACATTATTTTATTTGATTCTTAAAAACAGGCCTATGAGTTATCATTTACAGTTTTTATTGTTTGTTTTACTTAAAAAAATTGAATATAGTGATTTACAACGTCATTAGTTTCAGGTGTACAACATAGTGATTTGATGTTTTTATAGATTATACTCCATTTAAAGTTATTATAAATAATTGGTTATATTCCCTGTGCTGTACATTACATTCTTGTATCTTACTGATTTTATACCTAGTAGTTTGTATCTCTTAATCTCTTTCCCCTATCTTGCTCCTCCCCCGATTCCTCTCCCTACTGGTAACCATTAGTTTGTTCTCTGTATCTAGGAGTCTGTTTCTGTTTTGTTATATTCATTCATTTTATTTTTTAGATTCCACATATAAATAAAAATATATGGTATTTGTCTTTCTCTGTTTGAGTTACTTCACTAAGCGTAATAGCCTCCAGGTTCATTCATGTTGTTGCAAATGGCAAAATCTCATTCTTTGTTAGGGCTGAGTAATATCCTTGCTGAATTCACTTATTAGCACTAATAGATTTTTAGTAGAAACTTTAGGGTTTTCTATATACAGTATCATGCCATCTGCAAACAGGGACAGTTCTACCTTTTCCTTTCCAATTTTAATGCCATTTATTATTATTATTTTTGCTGACTGCTATTGCTAGGACTATGGCCAATACTATGTCAAATAGAAATGGCGAGAGGGGGCGTCCTTGTCATTTTCCTGATTTTAGAGGAAAAGCTTTCAGTTTTTCACCATTGAGTATAATGTTAGCTATGAGTTTGTCATAAATGACCTTTATTATGTTGAGATGTGTTCCTTCTACACCAGCTTTGTCAAGAGTTTTTATCATGAACTGGTGTCGAATTTTGTCAAATGCTTTTTCTGCATCTATTAAGATGATAACGTGATATTTATCTTTTTAAAAGACTATACAAACTCAGGTTTAGCTAGCTTAAATAAAATACTGAAGGTCACAGCTGGTAATTGGTAGTGACCAAAATGTACTCAATTCTAATTTTAAGCTAACTGCCTTAACTCCTAAGCTCTATTATCATAAGGACTAATTAGTAAACAGTAAATAAATTTTGGCTTCTCTTTTAGAAAAGTATCCTTGAGACTTATCTTACTTAACATTATTAAATTGTATCTCATTGTATAAGTTACATGGTGATAAGTTACAGATTTCTTTGTACGCAAACAAAAGATGATTCCTATGAACAAACATTTCCTGAGTAATCTGTGCCACTATCTCTAACCCCCCCTTCCACACCTTTTCCTTGTTAGAGCAAAGGTGCTAGAAAAGTAGTGGAAAAAACAATTATAGTCCCTATCCTCATGGAGCTTACAGTCCAGTGGGGATACAAACAATATGTAAGCAAAAACTAATACATGTACAATCATAAAAATATAGTACATGCTCTGAAGCCAACACTCTGACCTGGAAATGTTCTTATCAATCTAGGTGAATCTGTTTCAGGTGGTCTGGGGACTTCACAGGGAAGATCCTGGGAGGCCTAAACCAAGGGTTACCAGACATGACTATTTAGCAAGGTCAATTGGCCAGCTTCCAGAAAAGGAAGATATTAGGGTTCCATCCCAATCAGCTAAAGCAGTGTGCTCCCAGAATCTGTATTTGTATTTACAGCAAGAACTGTTGAAAGAGTAAGGTTTAGGAAATGCTAGCATAAACAATCTCCTATGAAATACTTGTATAGCTACTTCCTGTTTAGTATGAAGGTTTTAAGTAAGTACAATAAAGAAAACATACAAGAGTACACTGAGTACTCACTGAAGGCTAAATGTTACTCCAAATAAAGATTGAAAGGAGGTATAAAGTTGTTAAGGTATTTACCTGGAGATTTTAAAGGCTAGAGCTAGATTTCTAGGAGATACTAGAAAACAAAAAATTTGATGAAGTAAGAATGCTTGAGGTCCTGAGCTCTGACAGAGATAAGGGAACAGGAAAAACATGCCCAGCTTCTAGTAAGAAAAACTACTCATCTGTACCAGGGCCCAATAATAGTAGTTCTTTCTAATAATAACCCTTAAAGTACCAGTGAATTAGCTATTGTTTGTTACAGCTCTGTACAACGTTAAGCATTTTGAAGGCACTGACTTTTTGATCTGTAAAGTTTTTTGAAGCAGTTTACTCTTATTATCCTCATTTTTTTAAGATGAACAAACTGAGGCTTGGAGAGATCAAATAACTTTCCAGAGGTCATACAACTTATATGTGGCAGAGCCACAATTTCAATTTGTCCGATTTACTACAAGGACAGGTTTGAAGGCTTGAAGGAATTGTATTCTTTCACTGATTTTAAGTTGCACATTGTTTCCATATTTTAATACCTAAAAAAATTAGACGATGTTTTATAATTACAATCGATAGCATTTTGGTCTTTCTTGGTGGAACATAAAATTGATAGTGCTGTTGCAATCACTGGCATTTTCAATTCAATAAATTGAGGTAGCAGGTCACCTTATGCAAATATTACCACACTAATAGTGAATAATCTGCCTCTCTCCATGCCTAGCTTGCTATTCTTTATTTTCTAATCACAATCTATTTTATTCAGAATTTTACTTACTTTCACGTTATTTTCATAAACATTTTGATACAAGCTTAATGTATCTTCTTGCAGACCTCAGCTGCAACTGTGAGGGATTGTTGATTACCATCAATCTACAGACAGTATTTAAACTGATTCCATTATATAAGGAGCTCAGTTTTTTTTTATAAGCCTACTACCCACCTACTCACTTTCCAGATAAAGAAACTGAAAATCAGAGAAAGTAAATTATATGCCCAAAGTCAGGTAGCTAATAAGTGACAAAACTAGATCTTAATCTTAGTTGACTAGCTCTTTGTTAAAGCGCTTTCTAATGTACAACACTACTTTCTACATCAAGATGTTGAAACTCATGTATATTATACTCCCTGTTCATTATTTAAGGAAAAGTCTTAAAAAATGTCACTATTTGTAGATAAAGACAAACTTATTTTAAAATTTTATGGAGTTCAAAGGAATTAAAATAGCTGGAACCATTTTGAAAAACAAGAATAAAGTTGGAGGAATCCTATTACTCAATTTTTTTTTTTCCAGTATGCGGGCCTGTCACTGTTGTGGCCTCTCCCGTTGCGGAGCACAGGCTCTGGACGCGCAGGCTCAGCGGCCATGGTTCACGGGCGCAGCCGCTCCGCGGCATGTGGGATCCTCCCGGACCGGGGCACAAACCCGTGTCCCCTGCATCGGCAGGCGGACTCTCAACCACTGCGCCACCAGGGAAGCCCCCTATTACTCAATTTTAAGACTTACCATGTAGCTACAGTAATTAAGACTGTGTAGTAGTGGAGGAATAAACTCATGTACTAATAGAATAGAATAGAAAACATAAATATACCCACAAAAACATGACCAATTTCACTCTGACAAAGAAGCAAAAGTATTCAAGGAAGAATAACTTTTTCAACAAATGCCACTGGAACAATTGGACACTGATTGGCAGAAAAATTAACCTTGACCTAGACCTTACACTGTACAAAAATTAACTCAAAATGAATCATAAATCTAAATGTAAAATGCAAAACTGTAAAACCTGTAGAAGAGAACATATCTAAAAAGTCATCATATACTTTTCCATTAAACAGATAACTTTTAGTGTTCTATTTTAGTTCGCTTATTTCTGTTACTATATATTTTTTAAGTTATTTTCTTAGTAGTTGCCCTGGGGATTATAATTAGCATCTTAATCTGCTTCACATTAATAACAACTTAATTTTAATACTATACTAAAACTTTGCTCCTAAATAGTGCCTTTCCCAACCTTCTTTGTGCTATTCTTGTCATGCAAAATACTTCTTATATATTATAAGCCTATTAACAAAATTTTATAATTATGGCTTTATGTTATCTTTTAAATCAGATAGCAGGAGTAAAGAGTGCAAACAAAAATACATATATACTGTATTTTTTTTTTTTTTTTTTTGCAGCACGTGGGCCTCTCACTGTTGTGGCCTCTCCCGTTGCGGAGCACAGGCTCCGGACGTGGAGGCTCAGCGGCCATGGCTCACGGGCCTAGCCGCTCCGCGGCACCTGGGATCTTCCCAGACTGGGGCATGAACCCGTGTCCCCTGCATTGGCAGGCGGACTCTCAACCACCGCGCCACCAGGGAAACCCTATACTGTATTTTATATTACCTATGTAGTTACCTTTAGTGGTGTTCTTTATTTCTTCACGTGGATTTGAGTTACTATCTATTGTCATTTGATTGTTTTTAACAAACGCCCTGAGGATAGGGCTCTTTTCACTGAGCAAGCTTAGGTTAAATACAGATGAGTCCTGTGAATGGGGCTTTTCCAAAGAGATGACAGACATGTCAAATAGTGACAATTCTCTGGGAATTAGACTTTTGAGGAAGCTTCAAAACAATTCTTCCCCCTTCAGTGTCTGCTAGTCTTTTGGCTTGCTCACACCATGGTGTGAGTCTGCTAGTTTCAAGGCTATGGTGGAACTAAAAAGAGGGTCATGGGAATAAAGCAAGTTAAGAGGCTATGAAACTCACTGTTCTTACTGAGATTCAGCCCTTTTTCTTGAATACACGCTCCTTGGATTATTATAAGCCTTCTGTTTAATTTCAGAAGTTCTGAAATTTAGATTCTGACAATTTCTGATAGTGTTCTCATTGCCTTTATGGAGTAATGAATTTTGAAAGGTTTTTTTTCTCTGACATTCTGAAAGAGCTTCTCCTGTGTTCATTTTTAAAATGCAACAATTAGAAACTAATATACTTCCCCAAAAGCAATTAGTAGCTTTTGAGAATGTGGAATGGAAGAATGGATGCTGGGAAGTCAGTTGGCAAATATTCACTACAGCAAGTGGTTCCCGAGGGTTTTGGAACCTCTCTATTAAAACTTTCATTTTATTGGATATTGTTCCATCCCTATAGGGTGAGAACAAAGAATCTAACTAATATGCTTGTTGTCACGATATTTGTTAATACAATGATTTATACATTAGAATCAGACAGAACTAGGTAGCAATCACAATCCCTTTACTTATTAAGTATGTGTTCTTGGGCAAGTTATTTAACCTTTATTAATTTTACTTCCTTCATCTGAAAATTGGAGATTATCTGAGAAAATCATGATATATGACAGGCACTGTAAAAATGTTGGCAATTTTAAGCAATCATTCAAGTTAAGAACATCTTTTGCTAACAGGTAATGTTAGCAAATGTTGTGATGTCTTTTTATAGAACTTGGCAAGTATATTAAAATAATTTCAGGTAATAATTGTTCCTGATTCAAAATAGGGATCATGACTTGATAAAATATGTGTTTTTTCTAAATGGTGAATTTATTTATAAAAATATTTTTAAAGTATCAAAACATTTGGTAGCTAAATATCCTTTGTTTGAAAGAAACATAATTTAATGGAGGATTAAATTGGATTGTCTTGGACACCCTAGGACATAAAATATTTATTCTGAAATATAGGTCATGGTTTAGTGTCAAAAACTGATTAAAGAAACATAATAGCTAGTATGTTATTACTAACTCCTGGTAAATTTACTTATTCAAAACTGAATTTCCAAAAGACGCTCTTTTTGAATTCCAAAAAATACCCCAAAACTTTACTTGACATTTCATGTTATGCTGCTTCTTTTTTTATTTATTGTTTTTTTTACATCTTTATTGGAGTATAATTGCTTTACAATTGTGTGTTAGTTTCTGCTTTACAACAAAGTGAATCAGTTATACATATACATATGTTCCCATATCTCTTCCCTCTTGCGTCTCCCTCCCTCCAACCCTCCATATCCCACCCCTCTAGGTGGTCACAAAGCACCGAGCTGATCTCCTTGTGCTATGTGGCTGCTTCCCACTAGCTATCTATTTTACGTTTGGTAGTGTATATATGCCCATGCCACTCTCTCACTTGGTCACAGCTTACCCTTCCCCCTCCCCATATCCTTAAGTCCATTCTTTAGTAGGTCTGTGTCTTTATTCCTGTCTTACCCCTAGGTTCTTCATGACTTTTTTTTTTCTAAATTTCCATATATATGTGTTAGCATATGGTATTTGTCTTTCTCTTTCTGACTTACTTCACTCTGTACGACAGACTCTAAGTCCATTCACCTCAATACAAATAGCTCAATTTCGTTTCTTTTTATGGGTGAGTAATATTCCATTGTATATATGTGCCACATCTTCTTTATCCATTAATCTAATGATGGACACTTAGGTTGTTTCCATCTACTGGCTATTGTAAACAGAGTTGCAGTGAACATTTTGGTACATGACTCTTTTTGAATTATGGTTTTCTCAGGGTATATGCCCAGTAGTGGGATTCCTGGGTCATATGGTAGTTCTATTTGTAGTTTTTTAAGGAACCTCCATACTGTTCTCCATAATGGCTGTACCAATTCACATTCCCACCAGCAGTGCAAGAGGGTTCCCTTTTCTCCACACCCTCTCCAGCATTTATTGTTTCTAGATTTTTTGATGATGGCCATTCTGACTGGTGTGAGATGATATCTCATTCTAGTTTTGATTTACATTTCCCTAAAGATTAGTGATGTTGAGCATTCTTTCATGTGTTTGTTGGCAGTCTGTATATCTTCTTTGGAGGAATGTCTATTTAGGTCTTCTGACCATTTTTGGATTGGGTTGTTTGTTTTTTTGTTATTGAGCTGCATGAGCTGCTCTATAACTTTGGAGATTAATCCTTTGTCAGTTGCTTCATTTGCAAATATTTTCTCCCATTCTGAGGGTTGTCTTTTGGTCTTGTTTATGGTTTCCTTTGCTGTGCAAAAGCTCTGAAGGTTCATTAGGTCCCATTTGTTTATTTTTATTTATATTTCCATTTCTCTAGGGCATGGGTCAAAAAGGACCTTGCTGTGATTTATGTCATAGAGTGTTCTGCCTATGTTTTCCTCTAAGAGTTTGATAGTTTCTGGCCTTACATTTAGGTCTTTAATCCATTTTGAGCTTATTTTTGTGTATGGTGTTAGGGAGTGATCTAATCTCATACTTTTCCATGTACCTGTCCAGTTTTCCCAGCACCACTTATTGAAGAGGCTGTCCTTTCTCCACTGTGCATTCCTGCCTCCTTTATCAAAGATAAGGTGACCATATGTGCGTGGGTTTATCTCTGGGCTTTCTATCCTGTTCCATTGATCTATATTTCTGTTTTTCTGCCAGTACCATACTGTCTTGATTACTGTAGCTTTGTAGTATAGCCTGAAGTCAGGGAGCCTGATTCCTCCAGCTCCATTTTTCGTTCTCAAGATTGCTTTGGCTACTCGGGGTCTTTTGTGTTTCCATACAAATTGTGAAATTTTTTGTTCTAGTTCTGTGAAAAATGCCAGTGGTAGTTTGATAGGGATTGCACTGAATCAGTAGATTGCTTTGGGTAGTAATTTTCACAATGTTGATTCTTCCAATCCAAGAACATGGTATATCTCTCCATCTATTTGTATCATCTTTAATTTCTTTCATCAGTGTCTTATAATTTTCTGCACACAGGACTTTTGTCTCCTTAGGTAGGTTTATTCCTAGATATTTTATTCTTTTTGCTGCAGTGGTAAAAGGGAGTGTTTTCTTGATTTCACTTTCAGATTTTTCTTCATTAGTGTATAGAATGCCAGAGATTTCTGTGCATTAATTTTGTATCCTGTTATTTTACCAAATTCATTGATTAGCTCTAGTAGTTTTCTGGTAGCATCTTTAGGATTCTCTATGTATAGTATCATGTCATCTGCAAACAGTGACAGCTTTACTTCTTCTTTTCTGATTTGGATTCCTTTTATTTCCTTTTCTTCTCTGATTCCTATGGCTAAAACTTCCAAAACTGTTGAATAAGAGTGGTGAGAATGGGCAACCTTGTCTTGTTCCTGATCTTAGAGGAAATGCTTTCAGTTTTTCACCATTGAGGACGATGTTGGCTGTGGGTTTGTCATATATGGCCTTTATTATGTTGAGGAAAGTTCCCTCTATGCCTACTTTCTGCAGGGTTTTTATCATAACTGGGTGTTGAATTTTGTTGAAAGCTTTCTCTGCATGTATTGAGATGACCATATGGTTTTTCTCCTTCCATTTGTTAATATGGTGTATCACATTGATTGATTTGCGTATATTGAAGAATCCTTGCATTCCTGGGATAAACCCCACTTGATCATGGTGTATGATCCTTTTAATATGCTGTTGGATTCTGTCTGCTAGTATTTTGTTGAGGATTTTTGCATCTATGTTCATCAGTGATATTGGCCTGTAGTTTTCTTTCTTTGTGACATCCTTGTCTGGTTTTGTTATCAGGGTGATGGTGGCCTCGTAGAATGAGTTTGGGAGTGGCCCTCCCTCTGGTATATTTTGGAAGAGTTTGAGAAGGATAGGAGTTAGCTCTTCTCTAAATGTTTGATAGAATTTGCCTGTGAAGCCATTTGGTACTGGGCTTTTGTTTGTTGGAAGATTTTTAATCACAGTTTCAATTTCAGTGCTTGTGATTGGTCTGTTCATATTTTCTATTTCTTCCTGATTCAGTCTTGGCAGGTTGTGCATTTCTAAGAATTTGTCCATTTCTTCCAGGTTGTCCATTTTATGGGCATAGAGTTGCTTGTAGTAATCTCTCATGATCTTTTGTATTTCTTCAGTGTCAATTGTTACTTCTCCTTTTTCATTTCTAATACTATTGATTTGAGTCTTCTCCCTTTTTTTCTTGATGAGTCTGGCTAATGGTTTATCAATTTTGTTTATGTTCTCAAAGAACCAGCTTTTAGTTTTGTTGATCTTTGCTATCGTTTCCTTCATTTCTTTTTCATTTATTTCTGATCTGATCTTGATGATTTCCTTCCTTCTGCTAACTTTGGGTTTTTTTTGTTCTTCTTTCTCTAATTGCTTTAGGTGCAAGGTTAGGTTGTTTATTCTAGATGTTTTCTGTTTCTTCAGGTAGGATTGTATTGCTAGAAACTTCCCTCTCAGAGCTGCTTTTGCTGCATCCCATAGGTTTTGGGTCGTCGTTTCTCCATTGTCATTTGTTTCTAGGTATTCTTTTATTTCCTCTTTGATTTCTTCAGTGATCACTTCGTTATTAAGTGTTGTATTGTTTAGCCTCCATGTGTTTGTAGTTTTTACAGATCTTTTCCTGTAATTGATATCTAGTCTCATAGTGTTGTGGTCAGATAACATACTTGATATGATTTCAATTTTCTTAAATTTACCAAGGCTTGATTTGTGACCCAAGATATGATCTATCCTGGAGAATGTTCCATGAGCACTTGAGAAAAATGTGTATTCTGTTGTTTTTGGATGGAATGTCCTATAAATATCAATTAAGTCCATCTTGTTTAATGTATCATTTAAAGCTTGTGTTTCCTTATTTATTTTCATTTTGGATGATCTGTCCATTGGTGAAAGTGGGGTGTTAAAGTCCCCTACTATGAATGTGTTACTGTCGATTTCCCCTTTTATGGCTGTTAGTATTTGCCTTATGTATTGAGGTACTCCTATGTTGGGTGCATAAATATTTACAATTGTTATATCTTCTTCTTGGATCAATCCCTTGATCATTATGTTGTGTCCTTCTTTGTCTCTTCTAATAGTCTTTATTTTAAAGTCTATTTTGTCTGATATGAGAATTGCTACTCCAGCCTTCTTTTGGTTTCCATTTGCATGGAATATCTTTTTCCATCCCCTCACTTTCATTCTGTATCTGTCTCTAGGTCTGAAGTGGGTCTATTGTAGACAGCATATATATGGGTCTTGTTTTTGTATCCATTCAGCCAGTCTGTGTCTTTTGATGGGAGTATTTAATCCATTTACATTTAAGGTAATTATCGATATGTATGTTCCTATTCCCATTTTCTTAATTGTTTTGGGTTTGTTATTATAGGTCTTTTCCTTCTCTTGTGTTTCTTGCTTAGAGAAGATCCTTTAGCATTTGTTGTAAAGGTGGTGGTGCTGAACTCTCTCAGCTTTTGCTTGTCTGTATAGGTTTTAATTTCTCCATCAAATCTGAATGAGATCCTTGATGGGTAGAGTAATCTTGGTTGTAGGTTTTTCTCCTTCATCACTTTAAATATGTCCTGCCAGTCCCTTATGGCTTGCAGAGTTTCTGCTGAAAGATCAGCTGTTAACCTTATGGGGATTCCCTTGTGTGTTATTTGTTGTCTTTCCGTTGCTGCTTTTAATATGTTTTCTTTGTATTTAATTTTTGACAGTTTGATTAATATGTGTCTTGGTGTGTTTCTCCTTGGATTTATCCTGTATGAGACTCTCTGTGCTTCCTGGACTTGATTAACTATTTCCTTCCCCATATTAGGGAAGTTTTCAACTGTAATCTCTTCAAATATTTTCTCTATCCCTTTCTTTTTCTCTTCTTCTTCTGGAACCCCTATAATTCGAATGTTGTTGCATTTAATGTTGTCCCAGAGGTCTCTGAGACTGTCCTCAGTTCTTTTCATTCTTTTTTCTTTATTCTGCTCTGCAGTAGGTATTTCCACTATTTTATCTTCCAGGTCACCTATCCGTTCTTCTGCCTCAGTTATTCTGCTATTGACCCCTTCTAGAGTATTTTTAATTTCATTTATTGTGCTGTTCATCATTGCTTGATTCATCTTTAGTTCTTCTAGGTCCTTGTTAAATGTTTCTTGAATTTTGTCTATTCTATTCCAAGATTTTGGATCATCTTTACTATAATTATTCTGAATTCTTTTTCAGGTAGACTGCCTGTTTCCTCTTCATTTGTTAGGTCTTGTGGGTTTTTATCCTGCTCCTTCATCTGCTGTGTGTTTTTCTGTCTTCTCATTTTGCTTATCTTATTGTGTTTGGGGTCTCCATTTTGCAGGCTGCAGGTTTGTATTTCCCGTTGTTTTTCGTGTCTGTCCCCAGTTGCTAAAGTTGGTTCAGTGGGTTGTGTAGGCTTCCTGGTGGAAGGGACTAGTGCCTGTGTTCTGGTGGATGAAGCTGGATCTTGTCTTTCTGCTGGGCAGGTCCACGCCTGGTGGTGTGTTTTGGTGTGTCTGTGGCCTTATTATGATTTTAGGCAGCCTCTCTGCTAATGGGTGGGGTTGCGCTCCTGTCTTGCTAGTTGTTTGGCATAGGGTGTCCAGCACTGTAGCTTGCTGGTCATTGAGTGAAGCTGGGTGTTGGTGTTGAGATGGAGAACTCTGGGAGATTTTTGACGTTTGATATTACGTGGAGCTGGGAGGTCTCTTGTGGACCAGTGTCCTGAAGTTGGCCCTCCCACCTCAGAGACACAGTAGTGACTCCTGACTGGAGCACCAAGAGCCTTTCATCCACACGACTCATAAAATATCTTCATGACACGTTCATGTTATGTTTATAATATCCTATCTTCTTTCAAGTGGCCAATCTTTGCAGCAAAATTTTCTTAGTGAATCTTGATGAATTTCATTAATAATTTTTGAGATTTATTTTCCAAAGGCCTGATATGCTTCTTCTTTTAAAAACAAAGAACTCAATAATTAGTATCTATCTATCAAACTTTTTTTTTTTTGCGGTACATGGGCCTCTCACTGTTGTGGCCTCTCCCGTTGCAGAGCACAGGCTCTGGACGCGCAGGCTCAGCAGCCATGGCTTACAGGCCCAGCCGCTCCACAGCATGTGGGATCTTCCCAGACCGGCGCACGAACCTGTGTCCCCTGCATTGGCAGGCAGACTCTCAACCACTGCACCACCAGGGAAGCCCTTGTAGGCTATTTTTGAGCCCAACAACATGAGGTCTGATTTAGCTAATGAATGTCCAAATTTACAGCAGCAGAGACCATTTTTGAGCCTCTAATATGATACCATTCTACATGAGGCTACTTCTAGGAAAGGCCAGCAATTTGATCTGGCAGGAAAAATACCTTTTCTGAGTATGATTTGCCTTTCTTACCTGCAGATCCTCAACCAATCTAATATCACTATCTGAGGGTTTATGGAGTATTTAATTTCTGTCCTAGGATCTCACATAACATTGCATCAAACCAGGGGACCCAGTTTATTGCAAATGAGGACTGTGATCATGGGATCTACTAGCTGAATCACATACTGCACCATGCAGCACCTTTCTGAGAACTGGAATGTCCTGCTGGAGGCATACCTGAGGCACCAGCTTGGAGTTGATATCTTATAATGATGGGACACCATACTCCATGGCACAGTGCATGTCATGAATCAAAGACCTTTCTATGGCACCAGCCATGCTTACTCTAACTCCCAATGGCCCACTTGGGGATGTGTGCTGCCTGTACCAACAACTATGAGCTCTGCATGTTAGGGAACACTTTCACCAGGGGACACATGAGAGAAGCATTGAACTCTAAGTTATGACTGCCATGGCACTTCAGGATGTTTGTGTCCAGGGACCAGTAGGCAAGAGGAGGAGTTACCATCTTGCAGGGGTTATTTGCCCCAATTATCAGGAAGAGTTAGGGCTGCTGTTACTCAGTGGAAGTGGAGAGAACATGTTTGGCACCCAGGCAATCTGCTTAGGTGCCTCTTTTTACTCTCCTGTCTGTTGTGAGGGTAAATAGCTAAGTTCAGCATCCCCAACCTGAGAAGATCTTGGTGATTAGGGGCTCAGCCCTCTTAGGATGAAGGTAAGGTCTGGGTTGTGCCACCATATAAACCAGCAAAGGTAGTAAGGGGAATCTAGAATGGATGGTGATGAGAGATAAGTTTCAGTTACTGTGTGAGACCAGCTGCAGTACAATTTGAATTCCAAATAAACAGCAAACCTTTTTTTTTAGTATTATTACAAGCATGCTTTATGCAATACTTATACAAAAATTATTAGGTATTCTGTTTTTCACTTGCTAAAAATGGTAACCCTACCTCTGATGGACAAGGGGTATGCCTGTGTGCCTCCCAGATGTCTCATCAAAAGACTTGTCCCCGGTGCTGGGAATGCTGTCAGCAGATGCCTTCAGCTGTGGGCCCTTTTAGAGATTGCCTCAGATACAGAGACTTCAGCTCAACTGAGCTCACACCCGTCCAGGAATGTCTCACATCCCATCACTCACCGGAGCAGATAGATAAAAGTCTGGCCACTTTTACCCAATGGGCACAACTCTGATAGGACACTTCAGCTTGAGAGGTCCTGGTGGGGTCAGCTGGTGCTGTTGGGCCTCTGCTACATTCAAATAGTTCTGCTGCTGAATCCTGCTTCCCCCTTCTCCTTTCCACAGGTGTCGATCCCAAAGGAACCCCCAAATAAACATCCTTCACACACCAAACTCTGTCTCAGAATCTGCTTTCTGGTGGAAGTGAACTGCTACATTCTATTCCCCTGGACTTCCTTGTATAAGAGACAGAAAAAATACCTGTCTTTCCTTAAGTAATTTTTTATTGAGATATAATTTATTTGCATTAAAATTCAGAGATTGTAGGTGTAAAGTTCAATTAGTTTTGACAAACATACACTCATGTAACCCACACCGCCATCAAGATACAGAACATTTCCATCAACCAAGAAAGTTTCCTTTTGTATCTTCCCGATCATTTCCCTGACCTCCACAAGAAGCAACCACTGATTTGATTTCTATCACTGCAGATCAGCTTCATTGATTCTCAAATTTAATATAAATAGTCATGAACTATGTATTATTTTGTATCTGGCTTCTTTTATTCAGATTAAGGCTTTTGAGATCCGTCCATGTTATTAACAGTATCAATATTAGACTTGTTATTGCTGAGTTATTATTCCATTGAATCACAGCTAGTTAATCATTCTCCTCTTAATGGATGTTTCCCACTTGGGGCTCTCATGAGTAAAATTACTAGGAATACTTTTATCCATAGACTTATGTAGGTGCATGTTTTCATTCCCATTGGACAAATATGTAGTAATGAAAAAGTGCTGGCCCATATGTTAAATATGTTTTATTTTTAAAGAAACTGTTAGTTTTCCAAAGTAGTTGTACTATTTTGTATTCCCATCAGCAAGGTTGGAGGTTCTGGTGGCTGTACGTCCTCTCCAACATTTGGTACTGTCAATATTTTTCATTTTAACTACACTGGTGGAAATATACTTATGTCTTGTTGTGGTTTTGATTTGTATATACCTGATATCTAATAATGTTGAACACTTTTCATGTACTTATTGACCATTTGTATATGTTTTTTTGTGAAGTGTTTGCTCAAATCTTCTTATTTTTGAAACAGGCAAAAGATAAACATATATATGATGTATATAAGATATACATTATAAATATATGATATGTCATTTGTCATATACATGTGTTGTGTATATTTTCTCCCAATCTGTAATTCACCTGTACATTTTCTTAATGATGGATTTTGATGAAGAGAAGTTTAAAAATTTTGTTGGTGTCAAAATTATCAATTTTTCCTTTTATAATTGGTGCTCTCTGTGTCTTTTTAAAAGCCATATTTATTTTGAGTTCTCTTCATAAGAAGCTAAAATTTGTCCTAGCTGATATGCTTTTTCATAGTAACAAAATAAAATTTAAATATTTCAATTTTTAGTTTAAAACAAATATATATGTTCCTTAAGTGTGAATTTCTTTAATTTTTCTTAATCATTTTAGGTCTCAGTTGATAACTGGTATATGTGATTTCATATTTAAGCATATTTCATCATATCAGAAAAGAAAAACAGATTTTTAAACCTCATAAAATTTATATAGCATATTTAATTAACTAAACAATGTATTCTACTATTAGTGTAAATATTTGAGGACTGAGTATATAGTCAATATTTTGGAAATGTTTGTGTTTGACATACTTATTATATTATTAGTCTTTCCCTATATTATAAATGCTAAATAAATTTTCAACATTATAAATTTTCTGATAATGGTGTGTGTGTGTGTGTGAGTGTGTGTGTGTGTGAGTGTGTGCGTGTATTTGAAATGTGTGCATTTGAAGTGGAAAAATCCACTAAAGATTTTAAAATGAGTACTATATTTTTATACAATGGAAAAAAATAACTCAGTCTAAGAATATGTTCATTAGATAAGAAAAGCAAATGATAAGAAAGTTGTGCTCAGTAACATTATGCAGAAGAAATCTGCTTACATGCTAAAAATAGAAGACATGATATTGAGCAGGATAATATTTTCCATTGATTTACATACAACACTTGCATTTGTGCTGAAATGGGAGGCACTTACTTATAAAAGCACTAAGATGCCTTTAAGTAAAGCACTGAAGGAGGTTGGTAGTAAGTTAATAAAATACATTTCAAAAGGAAACACTTAAAATTTATCCTTTAAAAATTTATCTAACCACCAGTTTTTAATTTATAAGGTGACACCTATGGCTGATTTAAAAAATATACATAAAATATCTTTTCTCTAGGTCTCAATTTCCACAATGCCTTTCTTTCAGTTTTAAAAAATATATATTTTATGGTGAAGTTTATTTACACCCATTTTTTCCTGCTTTCTTCTTTTTTGCTATTATTAGTTTATCTTGAACTTATTTATTTATCTTGTACAAGTTCAAATCCTGGCTCCACTGAGCATCAGCTATGTGAATGTGAACAATTGATTAACATATGACACTGATATAATAATAATGCATAACTCACAAAATTGTGGTGGAAAGCAAATGAAATTATTCATGTAACTAGCTTAAAATAGCACCTGGGGCATTAAATAAATGTCAACCATTGTTACCAGTATTATATATGCATACATATATCTTAGTCTGCTTGAGCTGACATAACAAAATATTATTATAGACTGTTTATTTTATAGACTAGTTAGTTTATTATAGACTGAGTGGTTTGAAAAATAGAAATTTATTTCTCACTCTTCTAGAGGCTAAGAAGTCCAAGATCAAGGTGCAACTGATTTGGTTTCTGGTGAAAGACCTCTTCTTGGCTTACAGTTGGCTGACTCCTCACTGTGTCCTCACATAGTAGAGACAAAGAGAACTCTCTCTCTCTCTTCCTCTTCCTTTAAGGCCACAGTCTTATCTGATCAGGGCCCCACCTTTATGACTTCATTTAACCTTAATTACCTCCTAGAGACCTTGCTTCCAGATTCAGTTACATTGGGGGTTAGGGCTATGACATGTGAATTTTGGGGGAATACAGTTTAGTCCATAGGAACATATTTATAAAATATCTATCAATTATATTTATTTTATGGAAGGAGTCATATGCATATAATATGAATATATGTATATATATACAAAATATATAAATATTCCTTATAGAAATAAAAATATAATATACATTTGTATATAGTTTTGTTTATATTTGTATTTAATATATAAAGTAATAAATATTTCTTATAGAAATATAATTATTTCTACAATGAAAACTAGATTTTTTGCATCTATTTATCTACAATGATATATATACATATAGTTGATTCACTTTGTTGCACAGCAGAAACTAACACAACATTGTAAAGCAATTATACTCCACGATATAAAAGAAAAAACTACAATGACTGATTTTTAAAGGATGCCATAAAAGATGCTATTGAAATGCCTATAATGTTTATACAAGGCTAGATGACTCACACACCATTTCCTCCTCTTATTTTTTTCTCTTTTTTCCCCCACTTTTTTCACCAACATAGCAGTTTGCTATAAATGACAACACACTGGTGAAGAATTGTTCTATATGTTACTAATTTTTTCATAAAAAACCATATGCTCATATACTTCCAACTTCAAAAATAATCTCAAAAATAGATGGTCATTCTCTTCCTGGTGAATGGTGAGAAAGAAAATAAAAGCAGTTTGTGGTGGATGATGAAAGCAAATAATCACCCAGTATGTGTATTTGGGGTCAAATAAAGTAGTTTTTTCAAAATGATTTCAAAACTGTCCTAACACCTCTGTTTTATATCTGATAGGAATCCAAAGGGGTGCCAGTCGAGCTGAGCTGCTTGATGTGTTTAGAACATTTCTGGGTATGGATGCTGTTAACCCAACAGTGAATGTATCATAAAATTAACTTCCATTCCTAAATTTTTAAAAATAATATTTCTTATTCTTTGGGGTACTGGATTTTTTTCTCCATGTAGTTTTTATGGCTAAAATCAGGAGATTAATATAAAGTATTTCCTCCCATGGGCACAGTGGAAAAGTACAAAGTAAAGTATGCCATACATTAGAGAGAAGAAATATGGGTGATAGCTGGAGGTCTAAAGTCTAGAGTTTTTTATTTTTAAAATGTTTATTGAAATATAGTTGATTTACAATGTTGTGTTAGTTTCAGATCTCTCTCTCTCTCTCTCTCTCTCTCTCTATAGATATTCTTTCTTTGATTCTTTTCCAATACAGGTTATTACAAGATGTTGAGTATAGTTCCCTGTACTATACAGTAGGTCCTTGTTGTTTATTTTATATATAGTAGTGTGTATATTTTAATCCCAAACTCCTCATTTATCCCTTTCTCTCACTTGCCTTTGGTACCCATAAGTTAGTTTTCTATGTCTGTGAATCTATTTCTGATTTGTAAATAAATTCATTTGTATCATCTTTTTAGATTCCACATATAAGTGGTATCATATGATATTTGTCTTTCTCTGTCCGACTCACTTCCCTTAGTATGATAATCTCTAGGACCATCCATGTTGCTGCAAGTGGCATCATTTCATTCTTTTTTTATGGCTGAGTAATATTTCACTGTATATATGTACCACATCTTCTTTATTCATTCATCTGTTGATGGACCCTTAGGTTGCTTCCATGTCTTGGCTATTGTAAATATTGCTGCTATGAATATTGGGGTGCATGTATCTTTTCAAATTATAGTTTTCTCTGGATATATGCCCGGAAGTGGGATTGCTAGATCATATGGTAACTCTATTTTTAGTTTTTTAAGGAACCTCCATACTGTTCTCCACAGTAACAGCACCAATATTCCCACCAACAGTGTAGGAGGATTCCTTTTTCTCCACACCCTCTCCAGCATTTATTATTCGTAGACTTTTTGTTGATGGCCATTCTGACTGGTGTGAGGTGATTCAGACAAAATGAGGTGGCAGAGGAATATGTTTCAGATGAGGGAACAAGATAAAATCCCAGAAGAACTAAGTGATGTGGAGATAGGCAATCTACTTGAGAAAGAGTTCAAGTAATGATCATAAAGATGATCCAAGAACTTGGGAGAAGAATGGATGCACAGAGAGAGAAATTAGAAGTTATTACAAAGAGTTAGAAAATATAAAGAACAACCAAACATATCCAATGTATCATTGAAGACTACAACAAGTGAAATGAAAAACACACTAGAAGAAATCAATAGTAAAATAAATGAAGCAGAAGAATGGATCAGTGGGCTGGAAGACAGAGTGGTGGAAATCACTACTGCAGAGCAGAAAAAGGAATGAAAAGAAATGGGGACAGTTTAAGAGACCTCTGGAACAACATCAAGCACACTAACATTTGCATTGTAGGGGTCCCAGAAGGAGGAGAGAGAGAGAAAGTGCCTGAGAAAATGTTTGAAGAGATAATAGCTGAAAATTTCCCTAACCTGGGAAAGGAAAGTGTCACCCAAGTACAGGAAGTGCAGAGTCCCATACAGGATTAACCCACAGAGGAATATATCATGACACATTTTAGTCAAATGACAAAAATTAAAGATGAAGAGAAAATATTAAAAGCAACAAGGGAAAAGCAACAAATAACATACAGTGGAACTCCAGTATGGTTATCAGCTGATTTTTCAGCAGAATCTCTGCAGGCCAGAAAGCAGAGGCACAATGTACTTAAAGTGATGAAAGGGAAAAACCTACAACCAAGAATACTCTACCCAGCAAGGCTGTCGTCCAGATTTGACAGAGAAATCAAAAGGTTCACAGACAAGCAAAAGCTAAAAGAATTCAGCACCACCAAACCAGCTCTACAACAAATGCTAAAGGAATTTCCCTAGGCAGAAAAGAAAAGGCCACATTTAGAAACAAGAAAATTACAAAATGGAAAAGCTCACCAGTAAAGATAAACATACAGTAAAGGCAGGGTTTTAGATTTTTCCAGAATCATTATTTTTGGACAAAGCTGTTTGTAGAAGGATCTAAATATATATATATTTATCTGTCCACCATGTATATTTAATGATTGTACTGTAAGGTCAGACTACCTGAATTGTGTCTTGAATTTGCTCCTCATTGCTCTGTCACTTTCTCAGTCCTTCTGCCCTTGGTGTCCTCACCTGTAAAAGAGGAATAACAGTAGTACTTCTGTGTTAGGCTTATTATATCAATCAGTCCTTGAGATTATACCAAGCAGCCTGCCTGACGCTAAATAAAACAGTAGTGTTACATATTATTGTTAGCTTATTAACCATGTTTTCTTTACTGACTTCTCTGTTAAATCTGGTAACAGAGGTAGGTCGGTAATTCCGACCCTGGACAATCAGAATATTCCATTCTTCTTGTTGCACTCATGGGTTTGTTTGAAAATATTATCTGAAATGGACCAATCAGAGTCTCCTGTGGACTTATTTTATTTCTAAACTTTATTTTTCTTAAACTGAGATTCAAGCTTAGGGATTGTACCACTAGTATCCATCTTCCAAGGAGAGCAAGGAGAGAGGGTCTCGGTGGGGAAAGAGAGAATCTGATAATATTTGAATATCTAAATCCATTTATACCAGAAGGGAGGACAATTTACTCCTAGACCACTTAGTTAGTGGGCCATTAATTTTCTACCCTCCTGTCTTCCCTCCTTCCTTCCCTCCCTCTATTTCTACCTCCCTTTCTCCCTTCTTCCTTTTACTTTTCTTTTTCCTCTCTTCTTTTATTTATGCTCGTTTAAATTGGTTTTCTATCACTTGCCATTTGACCAATATATAATGAAGAAATTATAATAATAATAATTTTAATATAGATTTAAAAGATTTGAATGGGGACTAATGCAGTGCAGACACAGCACTGGAATCTGAGGTAATTGGGTTTTTTTACATAATATTGAATCAGTCTTGTGAAACAGTAGGGCATATTGCTTAATAAAAATTATTTATAGGACAAAAATCACCCTAAACATTGCCTGCTTATATAATGAAATTTATCTTGCTTCTTCAACTTATTTCTGCTTATTATGAAGGAAATCATTATGTGATAAACATTTATTCAAAGAATTCACTCTTGTGTATTATACATATTGAAGTTTAATGTCATTAATTGAATTTCAGTAAATTGTAGCCTCTTGTTTAGATGAGAATCAATCACTGAAGAAAAAGTCATTGATTTTCCCCCATAAGCATCAGATTAATATTTACAAAGGTAAAGTATACCAAGTTTGGAATCTTGTAGGCTTGGACTTATGATTAAAAATACATGACATACTTATAGACTCACAACAGCCAGATGGAGTGAGGTAATTATCTGATAACAGTTTTCACAGAAGATATCTTGGCATTTACCAAGATTCGTGGAAAACCTACTAGGATGATTACTATGGCAGTGAATGCAGAACATGACATTCAAAGTAACTGACAAAGTTCACTTTTCTTTGTGCGCTTGCAAGAAAAAGGACTTAGAAGAAGAAGGCTTACAATGGATCAGATTGAGTACCTTAAAATGTTGCTAGCACATAATGCCATATTGGATCTCACTCAAGGTCTCTTCACTGCCACATTGTTTAATGGAATATGTCTGTATGTGCATGGATCTGGCATATGTTCAACACATCCTTGTTAAGCCATCAAGAAAAATAATGGTTTCGTATTACAGGGAAGCAAGGAACGTTACATTTCAGGACTTAACATTTCGTGACTGTCAAAACCTCTCGGTTAGCTCATTGACTTTTCCATATCTTTTTTGTCTTTATTTTATTAAGAAGATACAGTTTCAGAAAATTTTTTGCTGATTTTACTTAGAAGAGATACTAAAAATGTTTATAACTCTAAGTCTCATTTATCTTTCAAATCTGAGGTTAAGTTCTACCTACTTCCCAAATCTTTGTCTGATTTACAGTAATCTTTCTTTGTTGAGATCCTCAGATAATTGTAAAGGTCAATTATCTTTACTAATTGTTTAGTACTCATTGTTGAGGCCACTGGAGGTGGCAACAGAAATCACATCTCTACCCCACCCAAATTCTGAAGCAATTAAAAAACAAGACAAATGGGGCAGACAGGGGATAAAAAATATCATCTTCATTACTGATAGACTTGATATAGGTAAATGTGTCTTATATCTTAGAGGCAAACAAGTTTACTGACAGTGCTCACCAGAATATTATAAATCTACTGTAGCAGAGATATCAGCTGCTTACCAAATCTGCACATGCTTTCAATATTCCCCTAGCTCCCTTGCAGTTAAACTGAATAATGTGATGAGTTCCAGACAATGCCTTATGACATATATGGTATGTCACTTCCAGGTTAAAGCATCTAAAAGCTGCTGTGCAATGTTTTGTCTTCACCTTAGCAACATTACCAGAAAGTCATATGCTCAAGTGGTACAATGGCAAGACATAAGCTGACTGGATTTCTGACTCATTGCTTGGAAGTGAATAGCTCTTGGAGAGCTGCTGAAGTCACTGAGATTTTGTTACCTCAGCATTGCCTATTTCAACAAAACAAAAACTCATTCCCAGCTAGTTCTGTATACAACTTGTAGAATGGGGCAGCAGAGTGGAACACATTTTTTCTGTAGGGAGAAAGGACAGCAAATGGCTGGGCTAAACATGCCCAACTTCTTTTCACCCACTCATGGATCATTGGTGGGGTGGAATGAGTGAAGAGATGCAATGATAGTGGAGCTCCTGCTACACATAAATAAATATCAAGAGTGTGAAAAAGAGTTCAGTTCCCCTAACATCCAGCTACTCTTGTTCTATTAGTCTACTGGGTTTATCTAATAAGCCTGTGGATCACCGGTGTTCCCTTTGGAGGGAAAACATATTTCCTTTGGAGGCCACAATAGAGGCCCGCGTACTGCAAAAAAAAAAATAATAATAATAAAATAAATAACAAAACGAAACAAGATGGCTCAATTTGAGGCTTTAATTCATTTGGATTTTGATGTCTTTAATTTTTGTCTCTTAATTTCTTCCTTGGAATATAAAATTGAGAGAAAATTTATTTCACATTTGGGAATGTCTACTGGCTACTATTATTGGAATATCCTAATTTGATTCTATTTGTAGAATCTTAGATAGTTTATGTTGGACAATATGAGTGGGTTTAATTTGAGATGGGAAGTAGAAATGAGAGGGTCCTGTTGGATTTAAGTACAAAATGGCCTTGGAGTTAATTCCTAGTGGAACAGGAAATGAGCAATCCTCCACTGCAATTAGTTGTACACAAGGAGAAAATCATCAAGTTCAACTTGTGATGGTACTGTGCCTTCAGTTTGGACATTGTGCAGTTTTATACAGTTATATAATTTTACTTATCACAGGAATGATTGGACTACTAAAAGTATTTTGCACCATAGATCATTTCTCTGATTAAATAAAAAAGAGTAGTTGCCTGGCTAAGTGGGTCATTAGCTGAAATTTTGCGAGTAGTTTCTTCAAGTTTGATTTGCAAGTTCGGCTGTAAGACTTCTAGATAAATCTGAGTTAAGTTTTTAAAAATTTCTGGGCCTAAGAATAAAGATTTTTCTTTCTCGTCATCAAAAGTAGTCTGTAAATATCCCTATTTCATAATAATTAGATTAGCCTTAAACTTTTCATTTTGGAGGGATTAGTCATAATTCTAAAATTTTTCTCAACCTATTTAATTAATTGGTATTTTAAATCATTTCAGAAATCTTGAGGAGCAAAATCTACACTGTCCACCAATGATTCCAGGAAGGTACTAAAAGAAGTAAAGTTTGGTAAAGGGAGAAGTCGCCTCATGAAATAGGAAAACTGTCAGGATCCTCCTGTAATCTCCATCAAAGGGGACAGGTAAATCCCCATTTAATCATAAGCTTAAGGTTTAAACTCAATAGGTTAGGAGAATTAATGGCTAAAGAAGATTAGTAGGGGGATGCTTCTTCCCTACCCCTGATATTTCCTTCTATCTGGAGGGAGTTCCAAAAGTGTAACCTTCCTAGCCTCTCTCCTAATCCCCCTCACTCACTTCTTCCCACAAACGTGGAGTGAGTTATTTTACTGGAGAGCTTGGAAAAAGGTAGTGTGCATGTGTATTTTAGTTCCCTTCTCTCTCTCTCTCTCTCTAATTCAGGTGATTTTAAAATTACTTAAAGATGCTCTTTAAAAATTTCTGGTCCCCCTTTCCAGAGATTTAATTCAGTAGGTCTAAGGTGGGCCCATGATTTTGCATTTTTAACAAATTCCCAGGTGGTGCTGATGCTGCCAGTCCAGGAACACCACTTTGAGAACCACTGCTGAAATACAACTCTGCCCAAAGAAAGTGCACATTCTGCTCTGCTCCTCCACCACTAACAGTTATGCAAAGGCAGCTTCTGTCCCTGTGGTAGGCTCAGCACTAGGATTACCTCCAACAAGGTTGGTGTCTGGCCAATCCTGGGTCAATATACGAATGCCTCCTTTGTCCCAAATGGAAGTGCTCTCCCTGATTTTGATTTTCTAGCTGTCTTAACATTTTGTCTATATTTTAACTTGATCAGAATTTGAGTAGGAAAGAAGGGTGCTATTGCTGCCTCTCCTCAAAATCTCAAAATTAATATCTATGCCCTCATGTAGTCTACCTGCCTGTATTTTAGGAAATGTAGAAAGATGATAGTTCTCTATCTTTGTAAAGTCAGTATGCAATCCAGTAATGCCCTTTGTGCACTTGAACCCAATGCTGATTAAAGAAAATCTTACAGACAAATATTATTGTCACCTCCCAGACAATGAAATATTTCATTGTTAGCTAGAATTTTAGAAGTTATCTCAAACACATGAAACTCTTTTTCTGTAGAGTGAACTATTAGCAACCTGTTTTGAAGAGCTAATGCTGCTGAAATCATTAGGATGGGACTTTCGGGAATGATGTCTAGTGCTCAGTGAGTAAGCCTTCTTGATATATGCTATCCCGGGAAGTTAATTTTTCAAGTTTGATTAATCATCGACTTTATTCCTTCAAGGTTTTCCATCTCATGCTGGGTGGATTACAGTCCAGTGACTACTCCTAGCAGCTAGCCAGCTGGTGATAATTGCTGTTAATTTCCTGGTATTTGGCAACCAATTGCTCCTTGACAACTGGAGGGAGATAACATAAGAAAGTGTCAGACGGGAACTGCAAAATAACATTTATTGTTTTTGCTTGATTATAAAAAGTGATACATTCTTACAGTTGAAAGTTTTAAAAACATGGAAAATAAAAGGAAAAAGTAAGAATTTAAACACAATCCTTTTATTCAGAGAAAAGCATAATTTTTGCATAATTTTAGTGAATTTCTCATCTCTCCATCATCTTTCCTTACACAACCTGATATGTACGTACGTACCACCACCATCACTACTACCACTTCTACTAAAAATTTAGTATCGTTCTGTTTTTCCAGCTCTGAATTCTACTTTTTTTCTATTTAAAAATCAATCCTCAGCATTTTCCATCTTTAGTTTTCAGAAGAATTATTTTTCATGGCACTACAATATTCTATTATATGGTTGTGGAGTATAAACCAGGAGCAAAAAGGTAATCAAACTGGCAATTTATCCTGAAATTCTTTGTAGAATCCAGGAGGAGTGATTCTCAAAGCAGTCAGATAATGTTATTTCACTTGATATACTTTAGCCTAAGGAGGGCCTATGCAGCCAAAGAAACAAGTCTAGTGTTGTGGGACATACGTTACGTTTTTACTGTATATATTAATCAGTCAAAAACCCAGACTTGAGGAAATGAGAATTTCTTTATTTTTTAGTAACTATATCTGAGTCTCACCTAGATCTATCTTTCTGAGTTATAAATAAATTCAGTCATTATTAGGAATTCCCTTTCTCCAGGTATACAGTGTTTCCATAGTCCAATGCAATATCAAGATATTTTCTACGTGTAAGTGCTGATTGAGGTATAATGCTTGTTTGTCCAGCCTACAGGAGCTCCTCCGATGCTTAAAAATTACTCTGAAAGATTGGTACTTGTATTAGTCAGGGCTCCTCAGAGAAGTAGAACTAATAGAATCCATAGAGATAAATGTGAGGAGATTTATTATAGGAATTGGCTCATGTGGTTATGAAAGCTGAGAAGTCCCACAATATGTCATCTGCAAGCTGGAGAACCCAAAAAGCTGTGGAATAATTCAGTCCTATCTAACGCCCGAGAGCCAGGAACTTTGATACCTGAGGGCAGGAGAAGATGGATGTCCCAGCTCAATAAGAGCGTCAATTTGCCCTTCCTTTGTCTGTTTTCCATTAGGGTTCCCAGTGGATTGAACGATGACACCCACATTGGTGAGGGGGGATCTTCTTTACCCAGTTTACTGAATTAAATTCTAATCTCTCCCGGAAATACCCTCACAGAAACACCTGGAAATAATGTTTTACCAGCTATCTGGGCATCCCTTAGGCCTGTCAAGTCCACACATAAAATTAACCATTACTGCACTCATTGGTGCTCCTGGGTGCCTATTCTTTGGGTGCATATCACAAGTATTTCTTTAGAGTCTTACCAACCTCCCCAGCTACTGCCCTAAAGTACCTAGGGGTGGAACGTACCTTCTGCCCTCCAAATTTATTTTAGTCTGTGGGAAATATCTCCTTTTATTTTCATGCTCTTTGAAGATATAATATTTTTAATGAAATACGTTGTTAATTAAAATAGGAAAAAGCACTGTTTTCCAATAGTTCCTGTTTTGGTGATCAAAAATCTCTAAGACAAGGAAGTATCAAGGACTTGGACCGAAGTGAAAAGGACGTTATATAAAGTTTGATATATATTTTTGAATACAAGAATGGATGAATGAATGGTTACCAAACTATGAATAACAAGGATTTCTATAATGTGTTATTATTTAAAAAATCACATGTATTGTCTTATTTTACTTCACAATGACTCTGAGGTACAGAGATCATTATTCCCATTTTTTAGAGAAATTGGTGCTCAAAATAGTTTTGACCTGCCCAGGGCAGGAGTTTTGATCCTAGGATAAATGTTCATTTTGCCAAACATGATTCATACAATGGAGTAACCACTAGAGAAAGAAGAAATAGTACAAAAGTCTAAGGAAATTGAGTATATAAAAATCCATAGCAAGCATTCAGAGAATGGAGACTGATGACTCAGGAATGAAGAGAACAACTGTGTACATTTCTAACTAGTACCTATGCTACTTGTTGCATCAAGGGAGACACTCAGGAGAAAATGTGCTTTGTAAAATAGGATGAGAAAATATTTGGAAATCAAAACAAAGCCACACAGATAAAGAAATTTAAAAAGTGATGTAAGTAGGAGAGTAGAGAAACAAACTGTTCTACTGGAGCTCTAAAAATCAATAAGCATGTTCTATTATAGGAAATCTAGATTTCTGGGAAAAACAATGTAACAATGTAATAAATCCCCTGAGTGCCATTGATTCCAAGAATTCAGTATAGTTCCTGGAAGGTACCTATGGTTGATTATTGACTCTCGACTGAGGGTTGTAGACCTAACATGAGCCACTGGGAGTTGTGCTCGTTGACAATAGGATGTAACAGACAGCCTGCCCCTCCTTAATCTAATCTGCTGGATGCTAGTTGTCCCTGCTAATTTACAAGGAGGTGAATGATATTTCCAGAGAAGGGCTCCCAAAATCTTAAAGAACTGTGCAAAGTGACTTTGAACAGAAAACTGAAGTACTTCAAAGAACAGTGATGTTTTTCAGTGAATTCAGGTATTACAAGAGGTACTGAAAAAGGGCATTTGGAGTCTAAATCATAATGTCAGAATCCTTGGCGTAGAAATTAGCTCACCTCACAGGAGTCAGAGAATGTGTTTGTTTTTTGCCTGCAGACTGCATGGCTTGTCCAAGAATGCACTGAGCTGAATAGGGAGGAGAGATTCAAATTCTAAGATAAAGGAACAAAACTGTGCAGAATAGAAATACTGGCTATTAATAAACATAAATAATTATTTAGAAGAGGCTAAAAAATAAACTTTATGGTCTCAAATGTCTATAATATACCAATTTTTAGCATATGGATAATAAAAAAACTAAACATGAGATTATTGCTTAAGGTGTAATGTTTAACCTCAGTGATGTCATAAGAGTTGTTGGAGTGGATTCACAAAGGAAATAAGTAACTGGAGCTAGTTAAAAAGCAAATACAAATCAGGAGAGGAGAACCAGCAGTAACTAACATCAGGAAGACATATGCTAATGTGTTGGATTGTAGAGTGGATTAGGGCTGTTACTGATACATAGATGTGAGTACATTCTCTTCCTAATGGCAGTATATATACTTTTACATCCATTCATCTTCATGGGGTTAGGACCTTCTTGGAGAAAACAATATCAACTATAGAAAAATGAAACAAATTAAAAACCAAACAAGCCTTGACTTTTTCAGTACTTAGAGTGTCAGCTAGGTAAGCACTACTGGTGAATTGAGGCATCAGGAGGCATCAGAAGACAAACTGTAAAGGAGTAGGGGGCTGGGAGTGGAATGTTTGGCACCTGAGAAAGAATTCTTTTAAAGGAAAGAAAATTTCTGATCATCAAAAGACAGCAGTGGCTTAAACTATAATTGGGAACTGGAAGAAAAGTGAATCTGTAACTCACTTCCTCCCATTTCCCCCAAGGCAGGCAATTTTGACTGGACCAGATCTCCTTGTGAATATTCTGGTGAAATTTGCCAGCTGGAAGATAAATGAAGGTCTTCCAGGAGCTGCTGTGTACTGATCAGGTATCCTTTTAGCAGACGATTTCTGTTTTTTTAGGGCTGTTTATTATAAATAAACCTACAATGGATTTATGAGACATGACTGTATTGGAGAACAGAAGTTAGTCACATAATCTTTGCAGTTGCATGATTAATAGTATATAAAGCCTGAGAGAACCCCAAGCTAAGTACCTTCTCTGTAAAATTTGTAACAGTCTTTGTCAGTGCTGGTTACTCTAACCTAAAACACACTTCAGAGTGAAAGCGATTTTAGGAAGGTGAATCTGATGGGGTTAGTGCATCCCAAATTTTGATTTGGCGTTGATTGTGGCTCCTCTCTTGTGACCTTTGTGGACTAGGAGTAAAGCTCAGTGCTGGATAAGACTTATTCTGTGTGAGTCTGATGGAGAATTGTGCCCTTTGGAGGAGGGCAGTGCTATTACTTGAACTAAAGATGAACTGAGGCCCCATAGCCAGGTATGTGGGATAAATGGGCTAGCAAAATCTAAGTCTCTATGATTTAGTGTTAAAGTGACTTCAAACTAGGGAGCATTTATGAGAAGGTAAAAGGAGAGAAGTGCTGAAGAAATATCATTATCATTTCAGAGCCAAGTACATAAATGCTGCTTCTCTACAATCCTTACATTTGAAGGTGACAGACTAACAGATGGAAGGAATGCATGATGCATTCCTGACACAAACTACAGAACTGGCACAGAGGCAAACTGAGGGACTTACTGAACATCTGCTGGAAGTCTCAGTTGGCTAAAATCAGAGTATCTGACAAGTTCTCGACCTGCTTTGCTGGTGACTTCATCTCCCAAAGGGTAAAGAGAGCAAGAACAGAAACTGCTATTCCAATTTTGACCCTCTCTTCAAAAGAATTGGTGGAATAGAAGAGATGGAAAGCCTTGAGGAAAAGAAACAATATTATTTTGTAAATTACTGTGCCATGAAGGGAAGACTGGGCCTAAACTGACCTATAATCTAGATATTGTGAAGGCCAGCTCCATAAAAGTCAGGGGAAAATAGGCTCACTTCCATGAGATAGAGCTCTACAAGGGAAGAGAGTTGTGAGTGTATTGGTTTTCTATTGCCGCTATAACAAAATTACTGCATAATTGATGGCTTAAAGCAATGTCCATTTATTACCTCACAGGTTTGTGGGTTAGAAGTCTGGGCACAGTGTGGCTAAACAGGATTCTCTGCTCAAGTCATTGGAAGGTCAAAATTAACATGTTGTTTGGGCTGAAGTCTTACCTGAAAGGTCTGGTGAAAATTTCACTTCCCAGCTCATTCAGGTTGTTGACCAAATTCATTTCTTTGAGGTTATAGGACTAACGTTTCTATTTCCTTGCTGGCTGTCAGCCAAGGGCTAGCCTTTGCTTTTAGAGGTTGCCTGTGTTCCTTCTCCTGCTTTTTATGTGGCTCCTTTCAGTAACACCAGATTGAGTCCTCTGACTTCTGCTGCATATTTCTGACTCCATCTGGAGAAAATTCTCTGCTTTTAAGGGCTCATGTGATTAGATTGGGTACACATGGATCACCCAGAGTAATCACCCTTTCTTCAGGTCTGTAACTTTAATTATGTCTGCAAAGTCCCTTTTTCATGTAAAAGGGGAGGGATTAGTGCATGGATATCTTCAGGGCAGCCATTCGGCACATTAAATGAGAATTTTCTTGATAAGATCTAAACAATACATAGGATCAAAGTAAGGCATGGAAAGTGCAGATAAAATTTCCCTTGAGCTAAAAATTTTAAAGAATATGTGTACAAAGTTTTTAGAAACTTACATTTTAAGAACAGTGTCAGGAAGACTAATACCCTAAATGAGCTATGCATCTGAAAATGTTTAATAAATACCAAAAGGACAATTACATTTATATTTTCATTAAGAAGGTAGAGAATTTTAGGCTTGGAGCCAGCTGAAAGAAAAGTATTAATGAATATCCAAGAGATGAGGGAATTTTCCTTTAAAATAAATTGTCTTCACACTGGAAAACAATTCATTCAGGAAGTATATGAAATAATTGTTTTAGCTGTTCAAAGGAGTTGCATCTCGATCTACTCTAGCTGAATTATATGCTAGGGCAGTGAGAGGATTTAAGAAAAAAAACACCAAACATAATCTTTGAGAAATCATATTGAATGGGAGAGATTCAAGAAATACAAAGCATGAAAACACTGACTCTGTCTTGTTCTGTTTAGTATGTTAGACAAGGACTTACACAAGAATACAGAAAGGTTTGCTTAGAATTATCTTGTTCTTTAGTTAGGAAGGGGAAAGTTAACACACATTAAACCTTCCCAAAACTCTGATTTGAATGTTTATTATTGGAAACTAACAATGAATACTCATTCAGATGTTATAAACTGATGTGGACACAAATGGTGGCCAGATAATATTCTTAAAAAGATAAGGGAGGATTGACAGTGCCTGCAGACTCGTTTTTTATGTGTGTGAAACAGAAATATAAAGATGATATATAACAAGTTCTCATATCAATCACTAGTTTTTCCACATTAAGGAACCAAAAACTTTTAACCAGAATGGAGAAAATAAATTTTCTCTGGTCTGACCTGTAGTTTTTTTTTCCAGAATTTGGTAATTAAAAAAAGATTGTGTCATGCTCTTGTCCTGAACAATTTGTATTTAGTAACCATTTTTTATTTCAAATTGAAAATTAAAATAATGTGTTCATTTTTTAGCAAGTGATTTTTGAATACCTGTTATAGATCAGAGTTGGCTCCAGGCAGAGTTGTACTCTTTCTTGAATCTCTGCTTGTTTGTGGGATCAGTTTTCTTATTACTGAAATGCATTACTAGGATAATTTCCCCCAGTGAAGGTCTGTTGAAGGTAAACTTCCTCAATTCTTATATGTCTGAAAACACCTCTATTTCACAAGCACACTTAGATGATAGTTTAGCTGGGTATAAAACAATATAATTTTATTATAAATAAAATTCTCTTAATTTATTTCAGATATTGAAAGGTATAATTCCTTTGTCATGAATTTTTTTGTTGCTGTTGAGAGTTCTGTCATCTATTAATTGTTATTGTTTTCTTGATAATCTGTTTTCTCTCTTTGGTTGCTTCTCCTTGTCTTTAGCATTCTGCAATTTCATTTTGAAGTATCAAAGTATGGATTTGGTTTTGTTTCATTTTTCCTAAATTGTTTTTATACTTCTTGATTGCTGATTTTTGATATCCTTTATCAATTCTGTATATTTGTTAGCTATTTTTTCCTTGAAAATTTGTCTATCCCCCACTCTCTCTACTTTTTACATTGTATACCTTTACAATTTGTCTTTTAGAGTCCTTAATCTTTTTATAGAAAACTTTTCTCTTCATCTCTGCCTACTACATTTCAGATAATTTCTCCAGTTCTAACTTCCATTTTACTAATTATCTCTTTTATTTCTTCCAGTTTTATTGAGATATAGTTGACACACAACACTGTATAAGTTTAAGGTATACAGCATAATGATTTGATTTACATACATCATGAAGTGATTATCACAATAAGTTTAGTGAACATCGATTCTCTCATATAGATACAAAATTAAAGAAATGGAAAAATGTTTCTTTCTCGTGATGAGAACTCAGGATTTACTCTCTTAACAACTATCATATATAACATAGAGCAGTGTTAATTATATTTATCATGTTGTACATTACATCCTTAGTACTTATTTATCTTATAACTGGAAGTTTATACTTTTTAACTACCTTCATCCGATTCTCCTTCTTTCCCATCCCTCACCTCTGGTGATGAAAAATCTGATCTCTTTTTCTATGAGTTTGTTTGCTTGTTTGTTTTTGAATTACAATTGACCTGCAACACTATGTTAGCTCCTGTTACACAACATAGTGATTCGTTATTTCTATACAACTAATTATCTCTTGAGCAATTGGTCTACTATTTGACCAAGTCATTAAAGTTTATTTTTATTTCAATGACTACATTTTCAATTTTTATAAGTCCTTTGGCTTCTCTTCCAAAGTTGCCTGGTTTTGTTTTCTATAGATTTCTTTCTCATATTTTCAATTTTATCTGTATAATTATTTAAAACATCCATTTGATAATATTTAAACTAATAATTACATAATCTGAAATTCATGAGAGTAATTACCATATGTGTTGCTTCCACTGACTCTCACAATGTTTGTTTCCTCCTATGTTATGGAAATTTGCATATTTATGTTTATTTTCATGAGAGCTTTATCTATGGAAATCCTACGGGACTCAATTGAATATTTGCTTCTGTTAGGCACCTATGGAATTTTATATATATATGAAATTCATACCCTGAAATTATATGATGGCAGGACTGGGAATTTTTAGGGGGAAACTTATTTGTTACTACCAGGATTCTAGACTGGACAATGTTTTATTTGTTAGGAATTAGTGATTTTTTGGATATGAATGTAAGAACCCAAGCTGGCTTATGCAGGAAAGTGGGGTTTAGTGGGGACAGATGAGTTACAGAAAATCCATAGAGTTAGTTACTGGTGGATAGATAAAACCCAGCTCACCTGTCTGTCTGTCTGTCTCCTTCTTTTCTCTCATTATGAATTATTGAAAAAGGGCATATTGGGTCAATTCATATGGTCTGAAAGCATGTTCACATCATATGAAATGGATTTTAGAGGACCTGCTCTTTAGGTAGGTAGAAAATTAAGGAAGGAATAATAATAATTTTGAGAGACTGGAAACTATTTTTTGGTGTAATGTAAGTTGACTATTAGCTCTCAGTTCCCAAATACTAGGCTTATTTAGCAAATCATATTGGACAATTGATGGTATCAGCACATGAACAGATATACCCAGTGAACATAAAAATTAGAGAGCAGAAACATCATGAAAAATCTAAATTATTATACCTAAGAAAAGAATGGAGATGGATTAAGTGTGACTATCCCAGAGGACTCCCTCATACATGGCATAGAGCCTATGGAGGGGGTAGTGATTCTCTGGGTGCCAGTAGTGAGCAACATACAGAGGAAAGTGTGCCTGTCATCACCCTCAGATGCTGCAGCACAGTGGCCAGAACACAGATGTATGAGATATGACACATGATTCCAACATAAATCCAACACATGAGCTCAAGCCAAAGGGTTGGTCAGCAGTATACTGTTGGTAGCTCAAAGCCCTGAACTCACCATGTGCCCCATGTCAGTGAGCATCACACACAATCAGCTTGTCAAGGCCATTCTGGAAGCTTAATCTTATATAAATAATCCTGTGAAAGAAATAATACACTGGCTTGCAGGGAGCAATTGTCTTTTTAGGCCACCCTCTAGGAAATAAGCCCCAGCCCAGTGGGCCCTGAAATGACTTCATAGGCATGAGGCCTGGAGCTCCTTGGGGCCTCTGGTTGAACCCATGCATAGGATTGAAATTTGGAAAGTGCCTGGAAAGGAGACATGGGGACCAGGGGCTATACAGGTCCTAATCTAGGCCTGAGACTTTCTATCTGTATATCACTGCAGACTTCAGCTGGCACAGGCACAGGAGGAGGACTTTGACAATTTTGAGAAAGATTCTTTAATATCTAGGGCCCCTTGAAGAGCAGAGCCTGAGGCAGGGTCCCCACTTGCCTGGAGCTAAAGGAGTTACTGGTCTCCATTATGAACTCCAAGAGGGCAGGAAAGAGAATGTTTTCTTCACTGTTTCCTCAGTACCAAACACTTGATAAATATTCAGAGAAGGAATGGACTGGAACTTGATTGCCACACACATGAAAGATTAATTAATCATGACAAAATTTTAACTTAGGGTCCTAGCCCTTAAATGTAAAGTATATATCATAATACCTTTCTCATAAGATTTAAAAAATATTACTGTGATAATTCATGTAAAGTACTTAGAAGAGTTACTGGCAGAAATGTATAATTAATACATATTAATTGAACATATAAATTATTTAATCCATGAATGAAAACGAAAGTTTTTTAGATTTTCTGCTTGTAGAGATTTAATTCGTCATTTAATTCATGACTTCTGACTCTAATGTGACTTAAAAAATTAATTTCAGAAAGGTAGGTCCTGGCCCTGATTTACCCTGCTTGGGTAAAGGCCCAGCCTTTACCTGGAGAGAATGTAGACTTTGCTGGAGAATACGTAGACTTCGTCTCCTGTCCTTTTTAATTTTTTCTTTATCAAAGAAAGGAACCTCTGGGGTGCCAGGCACCAGTATTTAGCTTAGTGTTTATATACAGTAGGGGCTTAATAAGTTTTTGTAGAACTTAGTTGATTTTACTGAAATAAAATTGATTGGTTATATTGATGTTGCTCTGGTCTTAGAATCTGCCAGGGTCTGTATAGAAGTTCCTAGCATTTTCTTATCTGCCCTATTTGTGTAGAGGCCTTGAAGATTCTGAGAAAAATCTGGGTCTAGGTTTAGAGACTTCCCACTAGAAAAGCTAGAAGTGAACTTAGAGGGGTTAATTTCCTTGGAGTATTTCCATTTTTTTCATATTAAAAATAGCACTCTCAAAGGCTCAAAGATTACAGGAAACATAACTTAAATATTTGAAGCATGTAGAATAATGCTAATTTTTCTTTTATTCTTAAGTTATGTACATTGTATAACAAACAGATAAATGTTGGATATTTAATTTATCTGTAGGACTCTAACTCATATTAATAAAAAATATGCTGAGAGTTGTTCATATCATACCTTTCCTTGGAAAGTCTTTGAGGGCTAAGATTATTCTTTTATACATACATAAAACCCTCATTCTCTGGTGTATTTTATCTTAAAATAACAACCACCGTCTGAAAAAAATGTATAATTCCTTTGTAGCTAAAAGCTAGATATATCTCTGCAGAGGTCTGGCATATTCCGGAGGAGAATAAAAGAAAGTCTGTAATTTTATTTGAATTTGAGATTAAAATAACCAAAATATGTACTCCTTTAAATTAAAAAATCTTTTTACTGTTTTTGTATTTAAAGTGTCATTAGTATATAATGACACACAACTAGTATCGTAAAACTTTGGTTACATGTTTCTCACCTTACATTGGACTGCATTAAGATAACAGCTGTCAGTATGATCTGACATAAATTGAGGAGTCTGCTCTTTTCCACTGTAGTCCCAGCTACCCATAAAGTCCCAGATACCCATGAAGATGGTGTCAACTTCAATAATAAGTACAAAACTGTCTTCCCCCGAGCATGTCATGATCCTCTTTATCACAAAGATTCAATCTGAACATTAATATCATGCTAACTGGCAACGTGAAGTTGATATTAGAGAGTTTACTTTGTTTCCTTTTCTAAGGAATAAAGGAAAATAAATAGATGAGTTGCACCATGAAGAATGCATAGCTGGACAACAGCTATTGTTCCCTTGATTGCTGATGACTAATAGGCATAGGAATTTCCCATCAACTAATTTAAAATCACTGTTTGAACAGTATAGCTTAAAATAATTCCCTAAATACTTTCTTATTTAGAAATCCTGAAACAGTGGCAATGGTCTCTATGCTTTTGATTGTTATAATGATCATCACTTTTAGGCTTAATTAATCTGAAATGGAGAGCACTTTTTGGCAAATGGCATTCGTTTCTATTGAGTCTCACCATCAGACCCGTGAAATATATCAGTACACCATGCATTGAATCACCTGTTAAGGTGGAATATGCTCAAAGATTGAGGGAGGGTGTCTTTTAGCTGCTTTTCTTGTTGTAATTGAATTTTGATAACTGAAAGCCTCTACATTCAAAATGTCTTCAAATGCCAATTGCTCCACACTGTATGCTTTTTATTCTTTCTTGAAATTGTAACTGGTTATAACATCAATAACTGACTTTTAGTTCACTTGTGTTCATTTGAGCTATTCCGATGTTGTGTGCACGCAATATGAATTATAAATGAAGAATTCAAAGCAATGATCTCACTAACTAACTAATTAGATCTTGCTTTTTAAATTCTATTGCTATTAAATGCAGTAGGTGTGTGTATGTGTGGGGTCAAATAGGAAAGAAAGCTACCATTATTGATACCATTCTTCTGGAACAATGTCATCAATTCAACCCAATGCATATTACCCACATCTAGACATGCCTAATGTTAAAGATATATGGGTATTTACAAAAAAGTAATAACATCTAAGTGAACAGCAGAAAAATTAGTGTCTATTTAAAGCAGATTAATAGATGAAAAGGAAGTTCTAAGCAGGTATTTGCTCCCTACATGTCTTACAGATTTCTGGATCTTATTTTTAGAAAAATGTCACCATTATTCCAGGCCATTCATCACTGAAATAAGTAAGATTACAGACAAAATGCAGCTGTAGTAACCTACTTTAGGCTTAACATATATTGGAAATTTAGGCTTAAAATTAATTTGGAAAAATTTAGAATTAAGATTGCTCCATCCCCAAGCTCCTTCAATATCCTTAGCAGAGGATATTCAAGAAGCTTTAAAGCAGCAGCTTGGCATCTAACTACTTTTGCTATTAGTCATGCTCTAATCTTTGCCTCAAAGCCTATATACATCTGAGCTCTTGCCTGAAGTCCATCTCTCCTAGGTGGGTCCCTGCCACAGTTTTGTGCCAATCTCTTTCATGTTGAATTTAACACTGACCTTTTACTATATTTTCTGGTTATCTTGTATTTCCCACCTTTTGGTCCCTGTATTAGCTTGCTGGGGCTGCCATAACAAAGCACCACAGACCGGGTGGCCTAAACAACTGAAATTTATTTTCTCACAGTTCTGGAGGCTGTAAGTCTAAGATTAAAGTGTCAGCAGGGTTGGTTTCTTCTGAGGCCTCTCTCCTTCACTTATAGATGGCTGTCACTTCCCTGTGTCTTCACATGGTCCTTCCTCTATATTGCGTTCTGTACATGTCTGTGTTGAAATTTTCCCCTCTTATAAGGATACCAGTTATATTGGATTAGAGATCACCCTAGTGACTTCATTTTAACTTAATTACCTCTTTAAAGACCCTATCTCCAGATACAGTTACATTCTGAGGTACTGGGGTTAGGATTTCAACATATAAATTTGGAGGAGGGCTATAAAAAGTTCCCATCCTTTCTTCTCCTTTTACAACAGCAACAACAGTTATGATTTTCATAGCTAACATTCATTGAGCGCTTATTAGAGACCAGACACTATTCTAACTGCTTCACTTCTACTGTGCCATAAAGACTAGAGCTCTGATCCCACACTTTAGATTGCCAACCTTGTGACATGAGTCTTGTTACCCTCTGCCAGAGTCTCTGATGTTAGCTGGTTGATACTTGACTTCGTAGAGACAGGATTGCCTAGTAGTTATAAGTGTGGACCTTAGAGCTGGACAGCATGAATTTTAATTATGGATCTGCCCTTTATTGGTTGATTGCTCTTGGGAAAGTTACTAACCTCATTGTATTTCAGTTTTCTCATCTGTGTGAAAGAGGAAATAATATTAGCTATAGAGTTGTTGTTGATGGTTAAATGCGTTAGTACAAGTAAAGTTCTTAGTTTTACTGGGTGTGTGGTAGGCACAGAGAAACAATAAGATTAGTGCATCCTACAGTAATGCAATTTTGGATAAAATGTGATTGGCAATCAGTTCCCATCCTCTGCAGAAGCCTTAGCCCAGTCATTTCATTAACTTCAAATATTTTAACTTCACATTGTACAGGTTATATTTTTTGGATCTCACATATGGTATTATGATGGAGTTTCACTGTACTTGCTATATTTTTTTTTTGTTTGTTTGTTTTGGGTTTTTTTTTTGCGGTATGCGGGCCTCTCATTGCTGTGGCCTCTCCCGTTGCAGAGCACAGGCTCTGGACACGCAGGCTCAGCGGCCATGGCTCACAGGCCCAGCCGCTCCATGGCATATGGGATCTTCCCAGACCGGGGCACGAACCCGTGTCCCCTGCATCGGCAGGCGGACTCTCAACCACTGCGCCACCAGGGAAGCCCTGTACTTGCTATATTTTAACTCTTATTACGGTTTCATTTTTTCCTGACACCGGGATTCCTGCTTCTGTTTCTATACTTGCCTTGATAACATCTGTTATTACCTTTTATGTAGGTATCACCTTCCTGAATTGCCACCTAACTGTTACTCTGTGAACACTATACCAGCCTGCTTTTGCTTCTGACTACTGCCTGTAATAGGTTTGCCCTACTCCATTGAATATGTCTAATTCCTCACCTGGTTTGGTCATTCTAGTGCTGACATCCCATACTGGAATAAGGCATGAGCCCTTAAGATTCACCATCTGCTGCAAAGAATTTTGCTATCTCTGTGTAAACACAAATAACCAGTAGGTGATCATGTTCACTGGACTGATAAAATTAGTTTACTCCAATTACTCAGCAATGTATGTCTTCAAGGCTCTACCATCTCTCAGTGTCTCATCCAATAGTTAGCTGTCAATAAAACTCTTTGTTGCCCTATGCTCGAAGTTGTGGGCATGGTAATAATATGTTTAGAAGGTGTTATAGTACATGAGTTAAGTCTATCACCTCTGGCGTCATATTGATGGGTCTGAGGATCAGCTCCACCATTTACTAGCCTAATGATTTTAGCCTCGGTTTTCTCATCTGTAAAACTGGCATATTTGGACCTATGGAGAAGATGCAGTGAAATAATTTACTAATCAATTACATGTGCCAAGTGCTCTACAAACATTATCTTATTTGATAACCATAACAACTCTCTGTGTTAGTTATTATTATTCTTGTTTCATTTACAGAAGTGTTGTGATCCAACCAGAGTAGACCCTGCCATTATTTCTACACTTTGGTACTTACTGTTTTCTTGTAAAATATCTTCTATTATTTGGATGTTCAGATATTATTTATGAGCTTTCTGGACAATGAAAATATGTTATGTTTTGCATCATGCTAAAACCAGCTCTTACTCCTGATAATTACATACTATATATTTTTTTAATAAGTAAATTAATAAATTTCCTGAAAGTGATTTTATAACAAAGTTTTATCACATGGGATCTGTCATGGCAAATAAAGAGAATTGTATTTTTTTACTTTTCTAACAGAACAGTCATATTTGAGAAGGTGTAGAAAGCCCATGAATAAGAAGGATGAAAGCAAAAGACACTGACCAGAAAAGATCATTGTTTTCAGTAGAGGTCATATTGGGACTATCTTTTTTTCTGGAAAAAAGTTGCATAGCTTTTAAAAAAAGGTCATTCATGGGATGGCACACCTCAAATTTAATTTTGTCTTATTTTAAAAAATGACAGTAGAAATCTTTTCAGAAAAACAACTATAGTAGAAATGTCACATATTAGAAAAAGGTGATACTATAATTGGCATCAGAACCATAGTCTATTTGGGCTGAGAATGGACTTGAGTGATGATCCAATCAAAGCTCTCAAGATAAAATGAGGAAACTGAGCTCTGACTATGCCATGTGCCTTGCTCAAAATCACACATATAGCGTCAGAGCTAGGTTTAGGAACTTGGTTCTATGTCCTTAAAAAATATAATATTAATGGATGTTGAGAAAAATGGTCCTTAAAACTTTGTGTACCTTGTACAGATTTATTCTACTATAACAAATATGTTAGACTTGCCTCATTAGGCTCACTTGCCATTAATGTAATTAATTCACCTACTGGTATGTGTATTTGTATCACAGTCACTCTCAGTTCTGCACTGTAGCTTCTTTGTCAAAACACTCATTTATGCTATGTGCAGTCAGTTTGCTCTTGATTGTACTTTCTTTTTTTTGTTCTATAAAGGTTACCTTCCTTTTATTTATTTATTTATTTTAAACATCTTTATTGGAGTATAATTGCTTTACAGTGTTCTGTTAGTTTCTGCTTTATAACAAAGTGAATCATCTATATGTACACATATATCCCCATATCCCCTCCCTCTTGCACCTCCCTATCCCACTTCTCTAGGTGGTCACAAAGCACTGAGCTGATCTCCCTGCGCTATGTGGCTTCTTCCCACTAGCTATCTATTTTGCATTTGGTAGTGTATATATGTCAATGCCACTCTCTCATTTCGTCCCAGCTTATCCTTCCCCCTCCCCGTGTCCTCAAGTCCATTGATTGTATTTTTGAATACATGAATGATGTTATGTAAACATAATTTCAATTTGAATTCCTTTAGAATAAAACCTAAAGCTAATTGAAGGGAAGCTGCCATGACATATGGAACCTGGAACACCTGTCTTTCTTCTTGAGAAGATGGTGATCATCTATCCAGGAATCGGTAGAAGGAGTCATTGTTAGGTTGACCACATTTCCTGCTATTGTTCCTGTTCTTATTCTCCTCAGTATCACCACATATGGACATTTCAGTGTATTAGACTTTTCTGAAGATGTGGGATTTAATACTATACCAATGAAAATAGCTTATAATTGAATATTAAATACGCTTTGTTCTAAAACATTCCCTTTAGCCACAAGAAAGTTCTCCTCTGGTTACTCTGTTGCATTCTCATTCTCTCTCACTCTCATCTCTTCCCTCCCCTCTCTGCACCATTCCCCCCACCAATCTCCCGTCTCATTCTCCTCCTCCCCCACCTTCTTATCTTCCTCCTCCTTCTCACCCTGGTCCTCCCCCTTTCTTCTTTCTTCTCTGTTCTTTTACCTTGAAATTCTCATCGATTTATTATGAAGTTCAGTTTAGCTATGGCTTTTGTCTACTTCATTATTGTATAACCTAGATTCAGCTTCCTCCCTAATGAGGTTACATCCCTCTACCAAATTTGGAAACAAGGAGTTTTGCTTCACATCTGCTGCTGAATCAGTTCCATGCTGCAGCTGCTAATCTTACTGCCTAGCCCTCTTCCTCCAAGTGATGTTTCAGGTAGATATTGACCTACACAAAGATGCCCCCCTTTTTTTACAAGCATCTAGGGCATCCATGTTGCAATAATAATGTTTTTCCATCTTGAATTTTAAAAATCTTGCTTTACTTTCTCTTTGTATGTGTCATTACTTGACCTTGATATTATCTAATCCACTGCTTGCTCCTCTGTTTACTGAATCAGGATATTTCTAATTCTTATTCTACTTGATTTCCACACCATTACAGCAGGTGGTATTTGATAGGCATTTATGTTTCTTGTTAGAGGAAAACACAGATGACTTATTATATGCTTCTGGTCTCTTAATTTTATCTCCTAACCTTTGGCTTTGGCAAATAGCATCAAGATTTAGTAATTATGGAGCAAGAACTTAAATACAAAAAGGAAATGGGTCCTTTGCTAATAATTAGTAAATGTTATATCTAATTTTATAGTTTTATGTCTATTATAGAATTACATAACATCTTTAACATCTTCTGAAAATGGCAAGACCCTGAGAACTCAAACAACTTCAAGGTTATAACCTGTAGACATGTCAAACTCATATCCAAAACCCAACTCATCATTCCTACTACAAGTTGCTTTTCCTCCTTGGTTTCTATGGTACTACCATACATGTTCCCTTGACCAACTGTAACACATGGGTTCATCCTTGACTTTGGTTTCTCCTTCACTTCTTAAATCCAAATCTTCTCCAGTGTCTGCCTATTCTAACTGTTGACTATCTCTTGAACCTTTTATTGTCAGTCTATCCCTACTGATAACACCTTGCAACAACCTGCTAACTGGCTTCCCTGTTTCTAGTCTTGATTTTGTTCATTCTATTCTTCACATTGAAAGAGGAATATTTTTAACATGAAAATCTAAGTGGCTTCTTCCTTTACTCAATTCAATGGTTCTTAGTTGCTTTTATGATACAATCTAATGTTACATGGTGAATACAACAGCTTAGCTGCTCATGCATTCAATTTTCCTTTTCCCATATCCCAAAACCCTTGGTTCTATTGGTTCCCTATGGTTTTAGTGATACTGATTCCAACCAGGCTCCAAGCATTGAGCAGGAGACATGGGTGAGACAAATCAGTCCCTTCTAATACCTAGCTTTCATATGACCTAAATTGACCCAACCAAAGTGAATTTCAGGATTTTTCTGTAAATAGGACTCACCTTCCCCCCCTTTTCTTTTTTTTTAATGCTGGCCGTGAAGAGGAAGCAAGTAGATTTGCAGAGCTGCTTACAGTTACTTTAAGACTATCAGTACCGGTATTGGGTTGCCAAAAGTGAATCAGTGGCGAAGTATTGGATCTGAGGAGAGGAAAGAATAAAATGGGTCCTACTTTAATTGTCTGCCCACCCAGCTGATGATTTAGAGGTGATTTTTCTGTTACTTGGTGCTGAAAGCATCTTAACTGATACCTCTTACCCTTAATTTAATCTCTACAATAGAATTGTATAGAATTTCATTCAGGTCACTCCTTCTCTCCTTTCTGGGTCATTGCACATATAGCTCGCCGCTGTTGAAGAGTTTTCTCTCTTTTATGTTCACCTTTTAAAAACTTGGCTAATCTCCAAACATTTTTAGGTCTGAGTTTTGATTTCAGAAAGCCTTCCTCCAATATCAGAGTTGGTACCGCTGTTTTGTTCTCCTCTCCCACAATATTTGTGATATTGGTTCCTGTAATTATAGACTTGTCTGTACCTTCAGTAAAATTAAGTGTTTTCATGATAGGGATCATGTCTATATGGTTCATTACTGCATCTTTGGCACCTGGTTCAGTGCATGGCACGTGATAAACATTTATTCATTCACTCAGTAAATATTTATAAAGTACCTAATATAAACCTGGGAGTCTTCTAAGATCTGGATTTAGAACTGTGTATATTACAGATCTTATATTAAGATCTGGGTTTAGAAGTTAGTGAGTTAGTGAGGTTAATGACTCCTCTTCTCATACAGTTTATATTCTAGTGGGTCGATATGAAAAATACCCCAACAAAACAATAAATATATAATAGGTTAGGTGGTGATAATTGCTGTGCAAATGAATAAATCAGAGCAAATGAATGAATAAACTTCAAGAAGTTGGGCTTTTGTTTTATGTTTATTATGGTATATGTTTATTATGCTAATTTAAGAAACTTAATTGTTCTGGTCACTGTTGACCTAAAATAGATTGCCAGATATTTCTCCAGCAAAGATGGGTTCATTTGGGATCAGCAGAAAATTGCAGTTTATGGTATGCAACCATGGCCAGCTATGTGTAAGTAACCCCACGGCAAAGGGAGGAGAACACTTTTATAGAGGGGAAAAGGAAGTTGGGAGGGCTGTAGCAAACAGAATCCATGGCTTTTCATTGGCTGGAAAGAAGAGTCTTTCTTCTTGCTGTTGGGCTCTGCTATTGTTAAAGGGAGTGAGAGCTCCCCCTTCTGGTCTCCTGACTACTTGAGGTTTCTGATTATTAATTTTTTACACATTTAAACTGTCCCTGACAGTTATTTTCTAAAGAAAATGCTTTACTTTTAAAAATAAATGTTCAGTAGTTGGAAGAGCATTGTTTAATCATCACCTCCCAACATTTCTCTTAAACCTCCCTCCAAGTCTACATTTTTAAAGCAATAACATTGTGAAGTAATATTTCTAAGAATCTGTTAGCCATCTTCTTAGCCTTTTATTCATTGTGTTTGAATAGTTCAGATTATTATTAAAGTATAGGTTATTATAACTTAAAATAATAAATCCTAGAGATTATTTATGAATATTTAAATTCCTCAATCATATCTTTGAACAAGTTGTCACTTTAAAATTGCCTTTAAAATGATATCTCAAAGTGACTTTTTCATTTTCTTTCCAGAATCATGAATTATAAATTATAGTATAGAAATATCTATGAGACAAGACTGAAAAAGAGGTAGTTCATAACATCTTTGAAGTGGTTTTAAATTACCGTAATTTCAGCTTTTGAGTCCTGATATAATTTTCATTGAAACTAGATACATATGCTATCATAAAGGAAAGAGGTTTTTGTTGTTATTTTTATGAATGTTGACCTTTCAAAAAGATACAAAAAAATTTCCATTTCTTTAAATTATAGGTATTTGGAAATATAAGTTTTTAGTTTGACAGCAATATTTGCTTCTTGTGTATGTGTTTCTTTTAAAATTTATGTACATATTTATTGATGTATAGTTTTTTTTAGAAAGTCCACTTTCCTTTGCAATATTAACAAAAATATCTAACATATCACCATATTTTATTTTGTTATTTTATATAAAAAGGAGTAGAAGGGTGTATTTATTTAATCAATAAATATTTAGAATGCCTAATGTGTGCCAATTACTGTGTGCTCTTTACTCTCAATTATTAAAATCAGAATATAACTATAACATTATTAAAAAGTATCAGCTAGAGTCTCATCAAGCTATCTCATTGAAAAAAAATTCTAACATTGTTTGGAAATCCTTCTGTACAACTTAGATGGATTCTGTAGCTCAGAGATTTAAAGAGCAGAGAGGCAAAGGATGTTTCTTCCAGAGGATAAACATGACTAAACTGGAGAACCCCCAAGAGTATCTAGAATTAAATGGACATGAGACAGTATAAAAAGTTTGCTTTAATATTTACTTACTTGGTAACAACTGAGAGGTGTAGTGCTAAACTGACATTTTGTGCTATTCTACTCTTTCAACTTTGCAACAGTGAAGCTTTCAGATATCTCTGCTGGTTTTGCATTATACTCTTAGGTTAGAATAAAACCTATGCCTCTGTCTGCCTTACAGCAGCACAGCGCAGGGAGATCAGCTCGGTGCTTTGCCATGACCTAGAGGGGTGGAATAGGGAAGATGGGAGGGAGGCTCACAAGGGAGGGGATGTGGGGACATGTGTATACATATGGCTGATTCACTTTGTTGTACAACACAAAGTAACACAGTATTGTGAAGCAATTATACCCCAATAAAGATCTATTTAAAAAACCAAAACCTATGCCTCTAAAGTTTCCTGCTTGCTCAGCACACCTTGTCTGGGCCATTGGGACAAGTAGGGCTCAGCTTACAAGGTGCATCATAGCAGTTTGGTAGCCAGCCTCTAAGATGGTGCCCAATGATTTCTGCCTCTTTGTATCTATACCTTTATGATTGCACCAGGGTTGTCTCTGTGATCAATAGCAATTAGAAGAAATGATGGTATGTCACAAGGTTAGGTGTAAAAGACTGGAGCTTCTGTCTTTTTCTCTCAATCACCACTTGCTTTAGGGAAAGTCATAATGTTGTGTGAGCAGGAGAGGCCTCTGCAGAGAGGTCCATGTGGTAAAGAATTGAAACCTCCATCAGAGGTCACATGAGTGAACTTGGAAATGGATTTTCAGCCCCTTAAGAGGATAGCAACTTTGGTTGACTTGACTACAATCTCATAAGAGATTCTGAGCCAGAACCATGCAGCTAATCCCTGCCTGAATTCCTGACCCTCTTAAATAGAGTTGAGATAATACATGTTGGTCAACGTAAGCTGATAATTTGGGGGGTATTTTGTTACACAGTAATAGATAACTAAAACACCTGTAAATTATTTTTGTCTTTTGGTTTTACAAACTAGGCTATGGGTTCAGCACAATGAATTTTCAATAATTGAAATCTATTCTTAGGAAAACTCAGGAAAATTTATAGAGACTTGCCATTTTTTCCATGAAGTAGAAATGCTTGTCATTTTATTTTTTCAGGCTTCCTTTTCTTAAACCTATGGACATGTCTTTAAGGAAGGAAAAGAAGGAGAGAGGACATGAAAGAGGGACAGTGGGGCAGCATCTTGAGTGCTTGCTATATTTCAGGACTCTGCTAGGCAACCTATCTAATCTTGTCAACAATGTCAACAAATCTTGCCAACACCCTTTTTACTTAGAAAAGTTAGATGACATCATGCAGCTAAAACACTTCACAACCAGAATTCAAACGTGACTATGCTTGAGTCCAATGACTGATTTTACATTATACAAAGCTACTAAATAAAAACATCAAAGACTTAAGTCCATAATGTGTGAATGCTATTCTGTCCAGTTCAGTTAAAATATTTGGGGAATCCACTCTAAATATCTGTATCGAGAAAAATATCTGTCTTGACAGATTTGTTGTAAGGATAAAATGATAAAGCAAGTGCAAACAAAGCTTTCACCACTGCAAAGCACAAGGCAATATAAGACCTGGTATGATTTTTATAGGTCTTGTGATGGATGATCTGTTCATAGATAAAGTTGTGAACAGAAGTAGATTTTATCATTTTGTATGTAAAATGAGTTTTTAATACACATTAGCTTGATAATCTGCATGTTTCTACATGACTGCATAGATTTAAATTTTTTCCTATACATGTACCCAATATATATTTATTTCTTGCATTGAGAATCTATTTTTGAAATATTTCTATGTATATAAAATTTGTGAGAGAAAAATAATCTTCAAGTTGAGTGTATAGAATGTTACCACTCTACATTGTCTGAAGTGCAAGAGTGTAGATGGAATAGTTTTAAATTGCTAAAAATATATGTGTTAATGTCAGTTTTGGTTACTTTATCTTATATTTGCCAATTGGTTTTAGATATGTATATCATTTTGTGACTGCTTAATGTTAGCTGAGGCATTACCAATGTGCATTTCTAGGAGTGATCTGTTTCGATTAATACCAAAATAGATTTGCAATTGTTCCTTTCAACTTAATTTGTTGGTGGCATGTTTATACTTTTGTTTTACTGCCTTACTAATGTCAATTCTAAAAGCAGCCATATTTACTAACAAAGATTACTAACTTATGGTTATAGCTAGTTAAATAAGGGAACAACTGGATAATTCTACGTGCAAGCTATTGGTTTCTCAAAGGGAAATGAAGAATCAAGTGAAAAAAACCTGAAAATGGAGGTTTGGCTGGCCCTCAATGATTGCTTTGTAATACTGATGAGCCACAGATTAGATCTCAGTATCCTTATATGTTACAGAAATGTTTGTTAAATTCTTTTTGAAATTATTTTGAGTTTCATGACATAGAAGACCAGAAATTAATTTTGTATCTACACATAATGAGTTAAGACTAGAGCCCACGCAGCTGACTGGTTAAGGCTTCTAACATGGGATCTGGGGTAAGGTACATACTTTGGGCCAAAGAATGGGAAATTGTGATTAAAAAGGAAACTACATGGTGATAGGCTTGTGTTGGCCCCTTATTTATTAGATCCTTAAAAAAAATATATATATATATATATGATAAATTTAAAGCAATATAAAATTTTTTATATTTTTTATTTTAGAATAAAATAATTAATAAAAAATAAATGAATTAATGAAACTGGAGAAGCAATCATGTGCCAGTCTTTCAGGTTATGACAAGGTTTTGAATTTTATCCTAATAGAACTGGGGAACCACTGAAGGGTCTTAAAGAGGAGGTAAACAGATTTTAGATTATAGAAAGATGATCTGATGGCAAATGGATTAAACTAGAGGCAAGAAGTCTGATCATATGGCTGATCCGGGCAAGAGATGCCGGTTTGTTAATAAGAATCGTTAGAGTGGGATGCAATTCTGAACAGTTGGTATATTAACTAGAAAGTAATATAAATAAAGTAATATGCCAATGTTTGGCTGCAAGTAGTAGAAAACCTATCTTGCAGTGGTAAATATCTAGTTTATTTTTTAACAGACTCCTAGAAGTAGATGGTGGCTAATGTTGGCTCAGGATCTCAGTGATCTCAGTGATATAAGGACCAGTGTCTTTGTAGTTCTTTGGAAAATCTCATGTTTGTTTTCTCTTGAATACAAAAGTGATGTGGGATAATGGCTGAAGAGAAAAGTGTTCTGCTAGGTACATATATCCCTTTTTATCATGAAAGGAAAAGCTTTCCCAGAAACTCCTTCAGCAGACTTCCTTTTAAGTCTTTTTGGCCAGAGCTAGATCCCATAGCCATCCTAGCTTGACGGGAGGTTGGGAAATCAGGGAAAAATATGGTCATGATTTATTATCATGATCCATCACTAGGGGGACATATTGCTTCCCTAATTAAAATCATGATGTTAGTAAAGAAGAAGGGAGAATTAACAGTGTCTTCCACAGTTAGCCATTTTGACCACAGTGGCACAGTGAAATAGGTTTCTGTGACTCTCTCTGTATTTAGGTGTAAATGTGCTGCTTCATTGGCTGATTCATGTCCATGATTGTTTGTGATAGCCTTAATTAGTGAATATATAATCTAAATGGATGTGAAAATTCAATTAAAAAATAAAGTTTCTCAAGCAATTTAATCTTCCTTATCTCCCATTTTTATTTATATCATCCATACCCACAACCTGTACCAACTAAAGCATCTCTCTCTTTAGCCAGACTGTCATAGACATTTTTGGTTCCATGACGATAAAATGTATGATTTTCATTTCAATGAGAAGGAATTGAAATACAGGCTTCAGAACTAGAATGTCAAAGGATACCATACTACTGACCTGCATTTAAAATTTTTCATTATTCAGAATTCTATTATTTTAAACTTTTTTCATCAAGGCAGTTGATTTTTCTCGTGTCAGTAGTTCCTCAATAGGAGAAAAATCATATGATTATGCAGCCTTCACAATCTGCTTCAGTTCTTTGGCAACAACGGCTGAAAGGATATTAACTCCAGGGAGCCTTCATCAGGCTTGAAGAACTGTGGCATCTGGTGTGTTAATCAGGGATTTTTGTAAAGTCAGTAAAAACAAAATATCTCCCATGTATTTTTAATTCATTTAAAAAAATTAAATGCCTTGGACCTTTAAATGTTATCAATTTAGTAACTGAATAACAGTAATCAAGCTCTTTGTCTGTTGAAGTGAAGGTATTATGTGATTCCCTAAGAGGTAGTGAAAAGAGCTTGCTTCTCAATTTATCTTTAAGGGAGAATTGAATACCTTAAGCAGTTTTGTTACAGAGTAATTTTTTGGATAGAAACTAAAAACTATGCGACTAAAATATATAATCAGAAAAAAAGAAAAGCTAATAATCTTAGCCAACGAAATTAAATGTATGTCATGTACTATTTTCTATTGTTTTCTATTTTATATTTACATATGATATATTTTTATTGTTATGTACTATAAATAAAAACTAAGATGCAAATAAATATGTCCTATTCCACAAATTGCTTACATGTTAGAATATAGGCAAAATAAAAATATCTTACTCATCAGAAAAACAAAACAATTGACAATGTAATTCTTAGAGTCATTGAATTTTAGATTACAGAGATGGTTTGAGAGATCAATTGCTTAAACCTATTCATTTCTCAGATAAAGAAATACATTGCTCAGGTCATTGAGTTACCTGTTCAAGATCTCACAGCTTATTAGGAACAGTCAGTACTAGGGTCACAGGCTCCCAATATTCAGTGTTTTCTCATGATCCCAAATGCATATTCCTAAATGTACAGATATAGTCATTGCTCAAAAAAGGAAATCCTTCAACTGTACACTAACATCAGACAGATGGTGTTGGTCTATTATGCACCAAAGAGCCCCTTACGTAGTTACTCTTTGAACCTCAATTTGTAGAAGGGTGGAATCTGTGGCAGGGTGGGAGATAGTTGACTGGAAATCATTTGAGGTTTGCCTCATTCATTCATTCATAAAACAGATATACATGAGTACTTGTCAAGTGCCATGTATTGAGGCGCTGGGGTTATAATAATGTACAAGACATAAAATTCTTCTCTTAGCATTTGCATGTAGAGAAGATAAGTAAGGATTAAGCAGACAAAAGAATAAACAAGAAATGTATCTACCTGGATATGTTCATTCTTAAAACCTTTAATTTTCCAACTCTGAGAGATCTTACTCATTCTTTGAAGTACATGCAAAATCCCCTATTCTTCAATATTTTTAAAGTTTGTAGAAATTTCTTTAGTAAGGGAATTATCTAGCCTTCTTCCGGCATTGCACATTAGAAAACTGTGGGCTTTGGAATAAAAAACACCTGGGTTCCTATCTACACTCAAGCACACATCATATTTGTGACTTAACTTTCATAAGCTTATCTCCTCACCTGCAATACAGACCTAACACTATGCCCAGCACATATTATTAAATAGGTACTCAATAGATGCTATTTCCATTTACTCCCATTATTCTTAGGGTTCGCTCTACACTGAGAAATATAGATTCAGTGTCTGAGTTAAGCCTGAATAAATCTCCTATCTAAGGAACTTCTATCCAGAATCTAATTCTGTTAGAAGTATAGAGTGAGTAATTACTAAGAGTTGGTGGACAGCAATGTCTTGATATTATGTCCTCTAGCTGAGGACATAATCAAGTCTTCACTAGGCCTTTCTACTATTTTACGGGTGATAAGACCAATAAATCCCATGGATATTAGCCCTTTGTCTATGTCTTTTGTCATTTGTCTGGTGATTAGAAGTAGTGTTGTGTGGGACAAAATGTTGATGCATTAGTAAGTCCACAGATGGTGGCTCAGATAGAAGCATGATGGGTAAGGAAAGCAAATTCAAAAGCATAATGTGTCTATTTCCACAAAGATTATTTACTGCTTCCTTCATGATGGAAGAGATCCAGTGTAGTCAATCTGTCGTCTTCTAGCTGGCTGATTTTATTAAGGCTTGATAGCATGATGAGGTTCTAGATTTAGTCATCACATCTAAAAAACTAGGTGACAGTGGTGGAAGAGAGATAAGTCTTCATGAAGAGAACTCCATGGTGCTATGTCCACGTGTGTTCTATATCCATGCCAGCCTGGCCACCCACCTTGTTATGAGTCCACTGAGAAAGTTCTAGTTTGCTGGGAAGGAGGCTAACCTACTTCCAGAGTAGTTGAACAGGTGCATCAGATTATTAATGGTCTGCTTCACTGTGAAAGTGTTTTGTTGAGTATTTCTTCCCTAATGTTCTAGTCACAAGTCTTTAATCTTGTTTCTTACAAGTCCCTAATCATTAGCCACAGCCCAATAATAATTGGTACAGCTCCTTCCCTCAAGCCATCTATCTTTGCAGACAAAGTGGACAATGAGATATATGGCTAATATTCCACCGGCTGAAAGAATTTTCTTTAGTCTCTGACCTTCAGTCTTTCAGAATGTGGCTAAAATAGTCCACTTTTGGATCTGTGTCTGGGCTTTAGACATCTTCTATCTATTGGTCTATGTCATGTGGTTTTGATTATATTTACTTCATGGCAATTTTAATAAATATTAGTATATACTTCCTTTCAGCATTTTTCTTTAAAAATATTACTGCCAATACTTGCATATTTCTTCTTCTACGTGATCTTTTATATTAATTTAGTAAAACTAGGTAGTTCTATTGTTTAACTCAGTTACTCAGGGCCTATTTTAAGACTTTTATTAGAACTGAGTATATATTTTGCCTGGTTTTGAAGGTCCTCCATAATAGAACCTCACTCAAACTATTTAACTTTGCCTCAGTGATCAATCAGACTCTTTTCCTTAGAGTAACTCACACAGCTATTTAAATTAATAACAGCAATAAAATATTTTGAACGTACTATATGCTAGTTGCCAAGAAGTTCACAGAGTTGGTCAAATATGCTCCCTTTTCTCTAATAATTTGCAATGTAGTAGAGAATATTTGTTATTCATGAGTAACAATGGCACAAGCTAATCTGTAATATATGTTCCATAGTAAAAGTGTGAATGAATTATGGACCCAGCCTGCCCATACTCTCTCCATCACTTTCTCAGTGTTACCCATCTTCAAAGCCAGGATGAAAATAATTTCTACATGAGGTCTTCTGTCATGACTATACTTCACAGTGATCTCATTCATTCCACTATATTTCATAATATTAACTATATAACTAACACTGAATGCATTTCCACTTTGTGCTAGATATTGTAGTAGTTCTTTAGAAAAGTTTATTCTCCAAATCTTATATGGGAGGATGCATTACAATCATTCTCATTTTATTTATGAAAGAATTGAGGCTTGAAGAATTTTCATACTCCAAAGTCATTCAATTAAAAACTGGTAGAGTTAGAATTTGATCCTATATTTGTTTGGCTTCAAGGTTCAGACATTTGCCAACTTATTTTCTCTTTACTCAGATTAACACTAATTTAATAGTCATATGTTTGTCATTTTTTTTTACCTTCCCATTGAGCCATGTATATTATTTTATTCCCTCAAGGGCCATTTGTCACTAAAATTCTATCAACATGTTGGCTAAGCTTATTATAAACATTATATAAACATTATAAGCATTATAAACAATTATTTTATACATTCAACAAATTTTGAGGTCCATTTCTCCCTTAAAAAAACTCCTTTTTTCCTCATTTATTTATTTATTAACATTTTTGTTGGAGTATAATTGCTTTACAATGTTGTGTTACTTTCGGCTGTATAACAAAGTGAATCAGCTATACGTATACATATATCCCCATATCCCCTCCCTCTTGCATCTAGCTCCCATCCATCCTATCCCACCCATCTAAGATGTCATAAAGCACCAAGCTGATCTCCCTGTGCGATGCAGCCACTTCTCACTAGCTATCTATTTTACATTTGGTAGCGTATATACATCAGTGCTACTCTCTAACTTCGTCCTACCTTACCCTTCCCCATCCCTGTGTCCTCAAGTCCATACTCTACGTCTGCGTCTTTATTCCTGTCATGCCTCTAGGTTCATCAGAACCTTTTTTTTTTTTAGATTCCATATATATGTGTTGGCATACGGTATTTGTTTTTCTCTTTCTGACTTACTTCACTCTGTATGACAGACTCTAGGTCCAACCACCGCACTACAAATAACTCAATTTTGTTTCTTTTTATGGCTGAGTAATATTCCATTGTATATATGTGTCACATCTTCTTTATCCATTCATCTGTCAATGGACGCTTAAGTTGCTTCCATGTCCAGGCTATTTTAAATAGAGCTGCAATGAACATTGTGGTACAGTACTCTTTTTGAATTCTGGTTTTCTCAGGGTATATGCCCAGTAGTGGGATTGCTGGGTCATATGGCAGTTCTACTTTTAGTTTTTTAAGGAACCTCCATACTGTTCTCCATAGTGGTTGTATCACTTTACATTCCCACCAACAGTGCAAGGGGTTCCTTTTTCTCCACAACCACTCCAGCATTTATTGTTTGTAGATTTTTTGATGATGTCCATTCTGACTGGTGTGAGGTGATACTTCACGGTAGTTTTGATTTGCATTTCTCTAGTGATTAGTGATGTTGAGCATCCTTTCATGTGTTTGTTGACAATCTGTATATTTTCTTTGGAGAAATGTCTATTTAGGTCTTCTGCCCATTTTTGGATTGGGTTGTTTGTTTTTTTGTTATTGAGCTTCATGAGCTGCTTGTAAATTTTGGAGATTAACCCTTTGTCAGTTGCTTCATTTGCAAATATTTTCTCCCATTCTGAGGGCTGTCTTTTGGTCTTGTTTATGGTTTCCTTTGCTGTGCAAAAGCTTTTAAGTTTCATTAGGTCCCATTTGTTTATTTTTGTTTTTATTTCCATTTCTCTAGGAGGTGGGTCAAAAAGGATCTTGCTGTGATTTATGTCATAGAGTATACTGCCTATCATTTCCTCTAAGAGTTTTATAGTGTCCAGCCTTACATTAAGGTCTTTAATCCATTTTGAGTTTATTTTTGTATACGGTGTTAGGGAGTGTTCTAATTTCATTCTTTTACATGTAGCTATCCAGTTTTCCCAGCATCACTTATTGAAGAGACTGTCTTTTCTCCATTGTATATTCTTGGCTCCTTTATCAAAGATAAGGTGACATATATGGATGGGTTTATCTCTGGGCTGTCTATCCTGTTCCATTTATCTATATTTCTATTTTTGTGCCAGTACCATACTGTCTTAATTACTATTATTTTGTAGTATAGTCTGAAGTCAGGGAGCCTGAATCCTCCAGCTCCATTTTTCTTTCTCAAGATTGCTTTGGCTATTTGGGGCCTTTTGTGTTTACATACAAATTGTGGAAGTATTTTTATAGTTCTGTGAAAAATGCCATTGGTAGTATCATAGGGACTGCATTGAACCTGTAGATTGCTTTGGGTAGTATAGTCATTTTCACAATGTTCATTCTTCCAATCCAAGAAAATGGTATATCTCTCCATCTGTTTGTATCATCTTTAATTTCTTTCATCAGTGTCCTATAGTTTTCTACATACAGGTCTTTTTTCTCCTTAGGTAGGTTTATTCCTAGGTATTTTATTCTTTTTGTTGCAATGGTAAATGAGAGTGTTTCCTTAATTTCTCTTTCAGATTTTTCATCATTAGTGTATAGAAATACAAGAGATTTCTAGGCATTAATTTTGTATCCTGCTGCTTTACCAGATTCACTGATTAGGTCTAGTAGTTTTCTGGTAGCATCTTTAGGATTCTCTATGTATACTATCATGTCATCTGCAAACAGTGATATGTTTACTTCTTTTCCGACTTGGATTCCTTTTATTTGTTTTTCTTCTCTGATTGCTGTGGCTAAAACTTTCAAAACTATGTTGAATAATAGCGGTGAGAGTGAGCAACCTTGTCTTCTTCCTGATCTTAGTGGAAATAGTTTCAGTTTTTCACCACTGAGAACGATGTTGGCTGTGGGTTTGTCATATAAGGCCTTTATTATGTTGACGTAGGTTCCCTCTGTGCCCACTTTCTGGAGAGTTTTTATCATAAATTGGTGTTGAGGTTTGTTGAAAGCTTTTTCTGCATTTATTGAGATGATCATATGGTTTTCACCCTTCAATTTGTTAATATGGTGTATCGCATTGATTGATTTGTGAATATTGAAGAATCATTGCATTCCTGGGATAAACCCCACTTGATCATGGTGTATGATCCTTTTAATATGCTGTTGGATATGTTTGTTCAGTCACAGAAGGTTCTGCTTTTCTAAGAATTTGTCCATTTCTTCCAGGTTGTCCATCTTATTGGCATATACTTGCTTGTAGTAATCTCTCATGATCCTTTGTATTTCTGCAGTGTCAGTTGTTACTTCTCCTTTTTCATTTCCAATTCTATTGATTTGAGTCTTCTCCCTTTTTTTCTTGATGAGTCCGGTTAATGGTTTTTAAATTTTGTTTATCTTCTCAAAGAACCAGCTTTTAGTTTTATTGATCTTTGCTACTATTTCCTTCATTTATTTTACATTTATTTCTGTTCTCATCTTTATGATTTCTTTCCTTCTGCTAACTCTGGGTTTTCTTTGTTCTTCTTTCTCTGTTTGCTTTAGGTGTAAAGTTAGGTTGTTTATTTGAGATGTTTCTTATTTCTTGAGGTAGGACTGTATTGCTATAAACCTCTCAGAACTGCTTTTGCTGCATCCCATATGCTTTGGGTCGTTGTGTTTTCATTGTCATTTGTTTCTAGGTATTGTTTGATTTCCTCTTTGATTTCTTCAGTGATCTCTTGGTTATTTAGTAGTGTATTGTTTAGCCTCCATGTGTTTGTATTTTTTACAGTTTTTTTCCTGTAATGGATATCTAGTCTCATAGCATTGTGGTCGGAAAAGATATTTGATACGATTTTAATTTTCTTAAATTTACCAAGCCTTGCTTTGTGACCCAAGATATGATCTATCCTGGAGAATGTTCCATGAGCACTTGAGAAGAAAGTGTATTCTGTTGTTTTTGGATGGAATGTCCTATAAATATCAATTAAGTCTATCTGGTCTAATGTGTCTTTTAAAGCTTGTGTTTCCTTATTTATTTTCATTTTGGATGATCTGTCCATTGGTGAAAGTGGGGTGTTAAATTCCCCTACTATGACTGTGTTACTGTCGATTTCCCCTTTTATGGCTCTTAGCATTTGCCTTATGTACTGAGGTACTCCTATGTTGGGTGCATAAATATTTACAATTGTTATATCTTCTTCTTGGATTGATCCTTTGATCATTATGTAGTGTCCTTCTTTGTCTCTTGTAATAGTCTTTATTTTAAAGTCTACTTTGTCTGATATGAGAATTGCTACTCCAGCTTTCTTTTGATATCCATTTGCATGGAATATCATTTTCCATCCCCTCACTTTCAGTCTGTATGTGTCCCTATGTCTGAAGTGGGTCTCTTGTAGACAGCATAAATATGGGTCTTGTTTTTGTATCCATTCAGCCAATCTGTGTCTTTTGGTTGGAGCTTTTAATCCATTTACATTTAAAGATACGTAGGTTCCTATTACCATTTTCTTAATTGTTTTGGGTTTGTTGTAGGTCTTTTCCTTCTCTTGTGTTTCCTGCCTAGAGAAGTTCCTTTAGCATTTGTTGTAAAGGTGGTTTGGTGGTGCTGAATTGTCTTAACTTTTGCTTGTCTGTAAAGGTTTTAATTTCTCCATTAAATCTGAATAAGATCCTTGCTGGGTAGAGTAATCTTAGTTGCAGGTTTTTCCCTTACATCACTTTAAATATGTTCCGCCAGTCCCTTCTGGCTTGCAGAGTTTCTGCTTAAAGATCAGCTGTTAACCTTATGGGGAATCCCTTGTATGCTATTTGTTGCTTTTCCTTTGCTGCTTTTAATATTTTTTCTTTGTATTTAATTTTTGATAGTTTGATTAATATGTGTCTTGGCATGTTTTTCCTTGGATTTATCCTGTATGGGACTCTCTGTGCTTCCTAGATTTGATTGACTACTTCCTTTCCCATGTTAGGGAAGTTTTCGACTATAATCAGTTCAAATATTTTCTCAGACCCTTTCTTTTTTTTTCTTCTTCTGGGACCCCTATAATTCGAATATTGGTGTGTTTAATGTTGTCCCAGAGGTGTCTGAAACTGTTCTCAATTCTTTTCATTCTATTTTCTTTATTCTGCTCTGCGGTAGTTATTTCTACTATTTTATCTTCCAGGTCACTTATCCGTTCTTCTTCCTCAGTTATTCTGCTATTGAGTACTTGTAGAGAATTTGTAATTTTATTAATTGTGTTTTTCATCGTTTGTTTGCTCTTTAGTTCTTCTAGGTCCTTGTTAAATGTTTCTTGTATTTTCTCCATTCTACTTCCAAGATTTTGTATCCTCTTTACTATCATTACTCTGAATTCTTTTCCAGGTAGACTGCCTATTTTCTCTTCTTTTGTTTGGTCTGGTGGGTCTTTATCTTGTTCCTTCATCTGCTGCATAGTTCTCTGTCTTCTCATTTTGTTTAACGTACTGTGTTTGAGGTCTCCTTTTGCAGGCTGCAGGTTCATATTTCCTTTTGTTTTTGGTGTCTGCCCCCCGTGGGTGAGGTTGGTTCATTGGCTTGTGTAGGCTTCCTGGTGGAGGGGACTGGTGCCTGTGTTCTGGTGGGTGGGGCTGGATCTTGTCTTCCTGGTGGGCAAGGCCACATCTGGTGGCATGTTTTGGGGTGTCTATGAACTTAGTGATGTTAGGCACCCTCTCTGCTAATGGATGTGGTTGTGTTCCTGTCTTCCTTGTTGTTTGGCATGGGGCATCCAGCACTGGAGTTTTCTGGCCATTGGGTGGAGCTGGGTCTCAGCGTTGAGACAGAGAGCTCTGGGAGAGCTCTCACCAACTGACATTACATGGGGCTGGGCAGTCTCTGGTGGTCCAATGTCCTGAACCTGGCTCTCCCACCTTGGAGTCTTAGGCCTGACACCAGGACGGACCAGCAAGACCCTGTCAGCCACATGGCTCAGAAGAAAAGTGAGAAAAAAAAAGAAAGAAAAAAATAATAATAAATAAAAATATTATTAAAATAAAAAAATAATAATTAAAAAGAGAGAAACGAAACCAATAAAAAAATCCAGCAATAACAAGCACTAAAAACTATACTAAGATAAACATAAAAATCAAAAACAAATCAGTGGTAGACAGCAAACCCCAAGTCTACAGTTGCTCCTAAAGTCTACTGCCTCAATTTGGAGATAATTCATTGTCTATTCAGGTATTCCACAGATGCAGGGTACATCAAGTTGACTGTGGGGATTTAATCCACTGCTCCTGAGCCTGCACTGAGATACTTCCCTTTCTCTTCTTTGTTCGCACAGCTTTTGATGTTCAGCTTTGGTTTTGGCCGCACCTCTGTGTGTAGGTCACCCTCAGGCTTCTGTTCCCACCCAGACAGAATGGGGTTAAAGCAGCGGTTGATTAGCAGGCTCTTGCTCACTCAGGCCGGGGGGAGGCAGGGGTATGGTATTTATAATTGGAATGCAGGGTGAGTCTGCGGCGGCAGAAGCCGGCGTGATGTTGCAACAGTCTGAGGTGCACCGTGTATTCTCCTGGGGAACTTTTCCCTGGATCATGGGACCCTGGCAGTGGCGGGCTTCACAGGCTCCTGGGGGAAGTTGTGGGTGTAGATAGTGACCTGTGTTTGTACACAGGAGTTTTGGTGGCTGTAGCAGCAGTGTTAGCGTTTCATGCCCATCTCTGGAGTCCAAACTGATAGCTGCGGCTTGTCCCATCTCTGGAGCTCTTTTAGGCCGTGCTCTGCCTTCTGTGGGCAGAAGGGGGAAGGAATCCCCTCTCCTTGTGCAACCCAAACAATGGTCTCTTGCCTCTTTGGTAGTTCCAGACTTTTTCCCAGACTCCCTCGCAGCTAGCTGTGGCACAGTAGCCCCCTTCAGGCTATGTTCACGCAGCCAACCCCAGTCCTCTCCCTGGGATCTGACCTCCGAAGCCCTAGCCTCAGCTCCCAGCACCCACCTGCCCCGGTGGGTGAGCAGACAAGCCTCTCAGGCTGGTGAGAGCTGGTCGGCAGTGATCCTCTGTGCGGGAATCTCTCCACTTTGCCCTCTGCACCCCTGATGCTGCACTCTCCTTCGTGGTTCTGAAGCTTCCCCCCGCCCACCCCCTGTCTCCACCAGTGAAGGGTCTTCCTAGTGTGTGGAAACTTTTCCTCCTTCACAGCTCCCTCCCAGGGGTGCAGGTCCCATCCCTATTCTTCTGTCTCTGTTTTTTCTTTTTACTTTTGCCCTACCCAGGTATGTGTGGATTTTCTTGCCTTTTGGGAAGTCTGAGGTCTTCCGCCACTGTTCAGTAGGTGTTCTTTAGGAGTTATTCCATATGTAGACATATTTTTTATGTATTTGTGGAGAGGAAGGTGATCTCCACTTCTTACACCTCTGCCATCTTGAAGGTGCCCCCTCAAAATCTCTGCTTTTACCTTGAGAATTTTTCAGTACACACCTTTCTATTTTATCACTAAGTGATCCTATAAAATAGTGAGTTTAGAAAGTGATTCATAAATATTCTAGTTTAAAATGTAATGAGAGTCACATTTTGATTGACTATACATGACAATTTTGTCTGAAATATTCATTTCCTTCATTGTTCATTTTTTTCAGTGTCTTTTTGTTAAATGCCTAATTTATTATCTTTTTTCTAGACTGGGGATATGGTGGCAACTAAGTGAGGGTAAGATGAGGGCACACAGGCAGGAAACCCATTCTAGTTTGCAGTATTCCCAGAGAATGTGACACCTAACCTGAGATCTGATGGATAAGGATTAGCTAGACAAAATAGAGGAAGAGCACTTTAAACAATGGAAAAAGTATGTGTAGAAGTTCAGTGGTCTAGGAGAGCATGGAGAATTATTGAAGCAGAATACATGCATTGGTATGGAGTGGGACGTGGGAGTCTGTGATAGGAAATGGGTAGAGAAAAGACCTGAGTTGTGTGGAGGGGAATGGTTATCCAGCTTTTGAAAAGACTGGACTCAGTTGCGAAGTCAGTGAAATGCTAGGATACTTCAAGAGGAGTATGATACGCAGAGCATGGTAGGAGAAAGATTATTTTACTCTGGCTGAACTTTGGAGGATGCATTGGGTTGCAGAAGGTGTTAAGATTAAAAGCAGATAGCCCAGTCAAGTGGACAAGTTAAAAAGATACTGGAGGTGGAACCGGCAGGACTTTGTGATTGAATGAATGCAGAGATTCAGGAGTACCGCACACTAGAAACAGTAGACCAGCCATATGCAACCTGAAGCTACAATTTTTGAAGAAAATATTAAAGCATAATAAATGCAAACATGATTATAATTATGTGTTATTTCCTGATAAGTTACACAGTGGAAATGAAATATTTTATAAACAGTATTTAAAAATAATTTCTAGGCAACACATCAAATGTTAAAATGGCCTTCAGATGTGATCAACATGTAAAGGCTGTTTGAGATTTTTGAAGTGCCATTTGCTCCATTCCTGGTTTTATTTACAAACAATATTTACTTAGCCAAAGATACTCAGGAAGACAGTGATTCTTTCTTATACACAGTGGATTTGGCTAGTTCAAACCTAACTAACTGCTATATTAACATTTTTCTGACAATGTAGAATGTGATATGGTGTTTTTAGATATATGTATTTCATTGCTATTACATGTTCTTGTTGCTATGAGACATTAGTACTACCCAGAAATCCTTCTTTCTTATTTGCTATTCATTTCCTCATTGCTATCAAACCTCAAATCTTTACAAATTATTGCATTAACATTTTGTTTTTTTTCCCTCAGATTATTCCATTATCCCTATAGGTGAAATGTACAAGATGAAAATTAAACTAAAATTAAACATAATCAAACATGATTTCATCAAACCTCAGCACATATTCTTTAATGAATGGAAATATTTTGTCTCCTTATACACTAATGTCCTAAGAATGAAAGTAAATTACATAGAAAAATTGCCAATAAAGGGGAAATGAATAAACTAATTGCAATGAGAGGACAAATGATTATGAATATTGTTATGTTATTTAATTTCGGTGTACTCTTTTGGTGCCAGTATTACTCAGTTATTTAATCCAAGTTACTGTCATTTGAAGTAATGCTTATTCCAGGGTAGAATAGAAGGCAAACACCAGTGGTATAGTAACACTAATTAGAATTTTTTCATCATATTGGTGAGTTAAATTTGTTTTTGATGTTTTATTTATATTCTAGCTACCTTTGAGAGTATTTGGATATCTCATTTGATAAACACTTTCATATTCTTTACCTTTTTTGATCCTACTAATAATACTGTTAGAAAATTATTTTTATCATCATGTTATGTAAGAGAAAAATTGAGACTTGGTGAGGTTTAGTGACTTTTCTGACAACATCAAGCTGGTAACTATCAGAGCTGGCACTTGAGCTTAGATGTTCTGACTCTAAATCCTATTTTTTTTCCTATATCATCATTATGCTTAAAAAAATGATGAAATGTAGCGGCTCATTTTCAATTCCACTGACATTCATTAAACGCCTAATTAGGTGCTGAATGTTAGTTACGTGCTACACCACTCCAGTTGCGGAGGCTAACAGCAGATCTAGTCTCAGATACAGGTAACTTCAATACATTTTGATATATACCTTTTAATTTACATTTTTGTTGAGTTAGTATATTCTTTGAAAATGCAAAAGAAATGCCATCCACTGTGAAAAATGTGAAGAATAGAATTACAATTCAGATTGTTTTCATTAGATTCCGGTGGTAAGATAGGAGGTGACAGTCTATATTGGCAACTCAACTGTGAACAAAGGTTTCCCTACCCTGCCTCGCTGTGGTACTAAAGAAAAGGGTTCAGTGAATCCAATAAGCATAAGAACCCAAGTATGGTCCTCTGCCATTTGTCAGATTTTGCACAGCTTTATTCAGCCAAACAACTTGGCACACCTCATTGCCCTAGATCACAGGAACTAGTGGACTATTCCAAGTGCCACATTTAAAGTAACCTCTTTTTAAACAAAGAGGACCTATCTTTTTCAGTGGTTTGAGAGATGAACTCTAAGTAGCTTTTCACAAATAAAAAGAAACAAATACATATTTCTAACAGGCTTCCATATAGTTTGGGGAGAAGCTTATTTTTGAACTAGAAATGGGACTTATTGTTTTTGTCCTTCAAAAGTAGTCTTAAAAGGAAGAATAATGTTAGAACTACTTTCTTTCATTGGAGTTCAACATTAAATCTAAATTTCTTGCATTAAAAAATTTTCCCCGTTGGGACTTCCCTGGTGGTCCAGTGCTTAAGAATCTGCCTTACAATGCAGGGGACAGGGGTTCGATCCCTGATCGGGGAACTAAGATCCCACATGCCATGGGGCAACTAAGCCTGCGAGCCGCAACTACTGAGCCTGCACGCTCTGGAGTCCGTGCGCCACAACTAGAGAGAAGCCTGCACACTGCAACAAAAGATCTCATATGCTGCAACAAAGATCCCGCGTGCTGCAACTAAGATCCGACGCAGGTAAAAAAAAAAAAAAAAAAATATATATATATATATATATATATATATATATATATATATATATATATATTTCCTCCGTTATATCAGCTTGAGTCTTGGGTGAGTTTAGATAATGTTTTCAATTACAAATATTGATTTATTAGGAATTTACTAAAAATGAAATGATTGCTGATAGAGCAAGCATTGCTCCCAGTTTGCAGCAAGTTGATTATTAGGTTAATAGACTTTAAGTAGAAATCCTCATAGGTAAATAGTCAAATACAAATTATAATGCTCTGAATGAAATTATCTTGGGGAATGTGAACATTTTAATATGCTTGAGATTTTTATTCATAGCATTCTTTTTCCAGTTTACTTCTTTTCATAGCCAGAGAGAGAGGAAAAAACTGCTTGTTGATCTTTGGAAGCCTAGTTTTTAGTTAGTGCTATTTGCTGTTGAAATTCCACTGGAACCGATTTAAAGCTTAAAGGATATTGAAAACCTTTCTTTCTGTCTGAGCATGAGGTCTCTGAAGCATAAACAAGCTTCAAGAAACTACCATACAAATCCCAAATTATTGAACTAAGGTAAGGAGCTCCAGTTTTATAACCTGAGCAGATTCTCTGTACTTATTAAAGAATTTTTAAAGAATGTAGCCCTGGAAAGTACCAGTGAATTTACCCTATCTTTAAATGCTTATAAATGCCCTGTATTGGGCTGATGGAAGATTTGAAAGCATTTGTGAGTGGGGAAAATGTTATCTAGTGCTGCTGATGGCAGCTGAGGAGACTGCCTGCGTTTGGTTTGTAAGGGGGCTATGTCTGAGGGAACACTGATAGTGCTGCCAAACAGGTTTGTCTGCCAGACACTCAGCAAGCCAAACTGAGATGCAGAGGTTTGCAGGAAAGAGTTTATTCACCAGGCAACAAAGTGAGGAAATGGGAGAACAAGTCTCAAATTTGCCTCCCCAAAGGAGAGGGGCTAAAGATTATATATGAGTTTAAGAAGCAGGGTGGTCTGAGGCGTGGGCAAAGATGATTGGAGATAAGAAAAAGGTGAGGTAATCGTCATTCTGCACAGGGTCAATTAAGCTACAGGCTTCTTCATGGGATGCATGTTTAGAAAATTTCTTAGGTCCCTTGATTCATCCAACTTTTCCTTTGAAACCCAACTCCTTCACTAAAGCAACTCCCTCCTCCATTTCCTCCTTCCTCAGATTTTTGAGTATGTTCAACATATTCTGCTGTCTGAACATGATGCTTGAAGACATTCTATGCTAATTGTGGCCATTGATACACAGCACACAATGTTCCCTAGTTACTGCAAAAAGATTATATTGTACCCTGGTATCATGGTAAAGCTTTCTAGAATCAAATATATTTCTACAATTTTTGCTAACTTTCTTACTCATATGTAGGTCCAAGTTTACCCCTTTCATGTGCTTTCCTCTATCTTTATAACTTTATTAACCTTCAAATATAAGTTTTTATTCTAGCACATGAGCTTTTCTAGCGCTCTTAATTCAGTTAGTTTCCTTAAAGCCTTTTACCTGTTTTTGAAGACTTTTTTTAACTTAATAATGTGGGGGAGATTATAGCCAAAATACAAAACACATTTAAATGACAGAAGTACAAAACATGATCCTGTTGGAAGAAAAGCTGAGATATGATGACAAGTTAATCTTACATTTTCTTTTCAGACTCACAGGCAATTTATGTTTTTGTTAACACATGCATATAGATTCACTGTAAAGCTTTTTGATTTGGATACAGAAAATTGAATCTACATGACAGTACTCCATGGAAGCATATATTCAGATAGAGAAACTTCAGCTACAGAGAATGTAGCTAACTGGATTTTTGTTCCAGCTCTTCACTCTCTCTCCTGTAACAGGATTATACATCCATACCCTTTACCATGCAACTTTACAGTGCCCTCCAACTCTGGGAAGGCTGTCCTCCCCTGTCCCTTATCTGGGTTCAGCAAGTGACTTGCTTTGGCCAGATATTGGCAGATATAATAAAAAGAACCATGAAAAACATATGTGTGATTGTGCCTCCTTTTCCACTGTCATGGGAAGAACATGCCAGGTCAGCACTCTGGTCCCAGGAGGAGGATGACAGATACATGGAGCAGAGCCAACCAAACCAGGTTGACCCCAGATCAGCCAACCCCCATCCTCTCCAGTGAATGAGCCCTGTTGAGACCAGCAGAGGCACTCAGTGAAGCCTAGACTAGAACAGACAAACTCTAGCCAACCCACAATTTGTGGGCTAAAAAAGAATTTATTGTATGCTGATGAAATTTAGTTGCTTTTTTTTTAAAATGTAGAATTATTGTGGCCATAGTTAACAGATATAGAGGAATACTTACATAAATAACTGAAACATAAGTTTCACATAACAACTCTTTTTGTATGCTAGCTTAACGTTATTAAATGCTATGCACTCTGATTTTTTCTATAATTATGCTATTTTTATTTTTCCCTCATTTTGTTTCTATTTAATTATTTAAAAGTGATGGTTATAATCAACTAGAATATATTACATGGCCACTACAGGATCTCCATCCAAAATATCTTTATCATTTTATTGTTTCAGTTCTCCTGGACTCCTTCCATATTCCTCATGACATCTCATGTTCTGTCCTTAAATGTGACATAGTCAATTTGGAGGTCTTGTTACTGTCAAGCTAACACATAAGATTGGCAAGGCCAAGCCCAAGGCTTGATTGATCCAGCTGGTAAAGATACAATGAGCCACTTACAGATTTAGACCATTTATTACTTACATAGACAATGGAAAGAAGATTAAACCAAAGGTGCCAGTTCCCTGTGATTCTTGTTCCACACACTAAGAAGGATAATATTGAAACAAAAGGGGCTGGATGATGGCAATGAGATCTGTTGGAGACACCATTGCTGAGGAACCAAAGACAGACTGTAGCTATGTGGGTTTATATTCTGACACTATACTGAGGGGGATGGGGTAGAAATCCCCATACTTCATCAAAACCCAGAGACCATGAGAAACTGTTTTGTAGATTGCCTCCCAGAGGAAAAAAGGTGAGTAGGAAATGGCCTCATAACAGCTCCTTAGAGGCATCCTATCCTCTTGTACTCCAAGAGAATCATAAGGCATCCTGCCAAGACTCAGATAAGCTGTGATTCAAACCTCTACCTACTTGGATTGTGCAAGGTAACCAGAACTTCATGGCAGTTATTCCCCTAGAGTTAACACTGTACCTGATTTTGTTACAGCAAATGCTCAAAGTTCACAGACTTTGCAGAAGTGTGACATGCTCCAGGAGTCTATGTAAAAATAGTAATGGCCTGTTTTACTTGTTATCACAAATGGCTACACAATAAATATATTAGCATCAAAAAATATATATATTAGCATCTTTCTTATAAGTGCACTTAGTAACTGATTTTTACCTCTGACCTAATAATTGTTTTCTCCTGCATAATTAGCATTATGTACATGCTGGTAATTAAAGGGTTACTTAAACCTCTTTTGGAAGGAAGAGTAATTTTCTGCTTCAAGTCTGAATTAAATATGGACTTAGGCTGCACAGTGCCATGAGGTTTCTTGTGTAACACCAATAATTTTCCTCCAGAAGCAATTTGTTCAAAGCCTTTAATATTTAATCATTTCTTTTGATATTATTATATTATTACTATGCTATAGTAATTTCTTGATGGCATTGTTAGGATTTTCTATGTATAGTATCTCATCTGCAAACACTGATAGTTTTATCAATGAATTCCATAAAGTTACAGGATACAAAACTAATATATAGAAATTTGTGGCATTTCTATATGCTAACAACAAAATATCAGAAAGAGAAATTAAGGAAACAATCCCATTTATCATCACATCAAAATTAATAAAATACCTAGGAATAAACCTACCTAAGGAGGCAAAAGACCTATACTCCAAAACTGTAAGACACTGGTGAAAGAAATTGAAGATGACACAAAAAGATGGAAAGATATACCTTGCTTGGATCGGAAGAATCAATACTGTTAAAATGACCATACTACCCAAAGCAATCTACAGATTCAATGCAATTCCTGTCAAATTACCAGTGGCATTTTTCACATAACTAGAACAAAACATTTTTTAATTTGTAAGGGAACAGAAAAGAGCCAAAACAATCTTAAGAAAGAACAGAGCTGGAGGAATCATGCTCCCTGACCTCAGACTATACTACAAAGCTGCAGTAATCAAAACAATATGGTACTGGGGCTTCTCTGGTGGCGCAGTGGTTGAGAGTCCGCCTGCTGATGCAGGGGACACGGGTTCCTGCCCCGGTCTGGGAAGATCCCACATGACGCGGAGCAGCTGGGCCCATGAGCCATGGCTGCTTAGCCTGCGCGTCCGGAGCCTGTGCTCTGCAACGGGAGAGGCCACAACAGTGAGAGGGCCGCGTACCGCAAAAAAAAAAAAAAAAACCAATATGGTACTGACACAGACATACAGATGAATGGAAGAGGATAGAAAGCCTAGAAATAAGCTCACACACTTACGGTCAGTTAATCTACAACAAAGGAGGCAAGAATATACAATGGAAAGAAGACAGCCTTTTCAATAAGTGGTGCTGGGAAAACTGGACAGCTACATGTAAAAGAATGAAATTAGAAGATTCTCTAACATCATATATAAAAATAAACTCAAAATGGATTAAAGGATGAAATGTAAGACTGGATACTATAAAACTCCTAGAGAAAAACATAGGCAGAACATTCTTTGACATAAATGATGGCAATATTTTTTTGGATCTGTTTCCAAGAGTAATGGAAATAAAAGCAAAAATAAACAAATGGGACCTAATTAAACTTAAAAGCTTTTGCACAGCAAAGGAAACCATAAACAAAATGAAAATACAACCTATGGAGTGGGAGAAAATATCTGCAAATGATACGACTGACAAGGGCTTGATTTCCAAAAGATACAAACAGCTCATACAGCTCAATATCCAAAAAAAACAAACAACACAATCAAAAAATGGGCAGAAGATCTAAATAGACATTTCTCCAAAGAAGACATACAGATGACCAACAGGCACATGAAAAGATGCTCAACATCTCTAATTATTGGAGAAATGCAAATCAAAACCACAATGAGGTATCACCTCATACCAGTCAGAATGGCCATAATCAACTAATAAATAATAAGTGCTGGAGAGGGTGTGGAGAAAAGGGAACCCTCCTACACTGTTGGTGGGAATGTAAATTGGTGCATCAACTATGGAGAACAGTATGGAAGTTCCTTAAAAAACTAAAAATAGATTTTCCATATGATTCAGCAATTTCACTCCTGGGCATATATCTGGAAAAGACAAAAACTCTAATTTGAAAAGATACATGCACCCCAATGTTCACAGCAGCATTATTTACAATAGCCAAGACATGGAAGCACCTAAGTATTCATAAACAGATGAATGGCTAAAGAAGATGCAGTAAATATACACAATGGAATACTACTCAGACATAAAAAAGAATGAAATAATGCCATTTGCAGCAACATGGATGGAACTAGAGATTATCACGCTAAGTGAAGTAAGTCAGACAGAGAAAGACAAATAGCATCTGATAACTTATATGTGTGGAATCTAAAATTGATACAAATGAACTTATTTACAAAACAGAAATAGACTCACAGACACAGAAAACAAATTTATGGTTACCAAAGGAGAAAGAGGAGCGGGGAGGGATAAATTAGGAGTTTAGGATTAACAGATACACACTACTATATATAAAGCAGATAAACAACAAGGACCTACTATATAGTACAGGGAATTATATTCAACCTATATATTACTATGCTAGAGAACAATACTAATTAAATAAATAATAGTTTGGAATTTGTATTTCAAATAGTATTGTCAGATGTAAGTGTTTTTGTGACTAAACTTTTCAGAGGATGCAAAATATTATTACATTAGGGCAGTGAAAATACATTGTATGATGGATACATGTCATTAAATATTTGTCCAAACTCATAGAATGAACCCTAAGGCAAACTATGAACTTTGGGTGACTATGATGTGTCAGTGTAGGTTCATCAATTGTAACAAATTCATTACTCTGGTGGGGGATGTTGATAATGGGAGGGGCTATGTATGTGTGGAGGCAGGGGTATACAGGAAATCTCTCTACATTCTCAATTTTGCTATAAACCTAAAAATGCTCTAAAAAAACAAAATCTTTTAAAAAAGACAAAGATTTATTACAGTTCAACCATTAAGTTGTACTTACTAAAATGTAGTTTATTTCACAGTAAATTCCATTTCCTTATAAATATAGAAAAATATGAATTAGATCATTGAAATTTCTATAGAGTCAGAAAATGTCTTTTTCCATAATTGGCATGATTATAAAATTACTAAAATAACTTCATTAGGTTTTTCATGAACATACATGGCTTGAATGTTCTGAGAGAGATAAAGCAATTAATTCTGCACATGGTTTCCACAAATGTTTTGGCTAATGAATCCATCAAAATAGCAATTTATATCTCTTAAGATACTTTTTATAGGACATAGGTAAAAGTAAAAATACCCCCAAATATTAGGGTTAACTCTAATGATTTAAAATAGCTATCCTTGAAGAAATTTTGCATGACAAGTTTAAAATTAGATAATGGTTGATGCAAAGATGTTAAAAATAAAAGATGGAAAAGAAGTGTTCCTTTAATATACACAGTCAACAGTTTCAACACTATAAAAAGAAGGCCATTTCACAACTTTCCTAGAAATTGCATTGAAAAAATAAAGTTATAACATCAAGCTTCCGGCCTCATGCAGATCCATCTGGAAATTGACTTCTTGTCTCAGCATTGTGTGCCTCAGCTCACTGACATTTGGATAACTATTGGGCTCTTCTTCCTGGCTTCTCTCCTACCTTCCCATTAAAATCAAGAATCTTTTAGCGATATGTTAACTCTTCTGGGACCAAACCTTCCTTTAAAAGAGTAATCATGATTTTACTAAAAAGTCTTCATCAGTGTTGTGGAAGTGTTGACCCACATTATCTTCCCCAATAGCAACGTTTTGCTAACTGTGTGAGAGTACAGCTGTGCTTGACCAAAATACTTCTATATACAGTTTCCAGGTGTCCTTACATAGCACAAGCTAAACAATGTTGCTGAAAAGAAAACTAACTAAGATTTTGAAAGTTTTTTAGAAGATCTCAGCTTCTTTTTGAAATCAAACCCTCAGATTATGTCTAATAAGGAATTAAGAGTCACCTGAAAGAAAAAGAAAAGAAAAGAGAAGGGAGGGGTGCCACAGGAAGATGTTCTTAAAATTATTCTAAGAAGAATATTGGTCTAGAAGCCTGATTTAGTCCTTCTCACCTGACTGGGGAGATACTATATACGGTATTTTACGTTCAATTTTATGCAAGGGACAATTTTAATCACTTGATAATGATGAGCTAGAGGGGTAGGACTACTTGGTGTCAATTTCTAGATTTTTCAGAGGGTGCAAGTCATAAGATAGTATTATAGATTTGTTAGGAACTAGAGATTTTACCTGCTTAGTTGAAGTACATCTTTCCCTTTCTCAAAGATATACACACACACACACATATATATATGTGTATATATATATATATGTATATATATACACATATACACACACACTATATATGTATATATATGTATATTAGTTTTTGAGAAAATTTGTTATTTAGCTGGATTATTTTATTATAATTTTGTGGTCATTAGGGCTATTCACAAATCTTTCGTTTCTCTGCCTTTGTTGCTTTGATTGAGAAATTGTGAGCAGATACTGTATGCATAACTTCCAGGTGTTAACATACCACTGTGGGATGCAAACTCTATCAGCATAGGTCTGTTAAGTGACCTCCATGAACAGCCTCTCTGCTGACCTGCATTGGACATGTAGCATGAGGGAGAAACAGACCTTTATTGTCTGAAACCAGAGAGATTTGGGGATTGTTTGTTACTGCAGTGTAACTTAGCTGGCCTTGATTAGCCTAATACTCATGATTTTTCTCTTCCAAATATATTCCCATGGTTGCTGAATGATTTCTAATTTGTTAAAATTTCTATCAAAATATCTCACTGGAACACATTAGTTTTGTTATTCCAATCGTCATATGGTGTTACAGCATTAAATTATATTCCTCAAAATTCTCATCCTTGTTTCTACTTCTAAGAGAATTTGTACCTGGTTCTCCATGCCACCACTTGTTCAGATCATACTCATATCTTCTCTGATTTTATTGTCTTAGTTGTCATGTCATACAACCTTAGCAGTTAACATTAAGGAGAGCCTCCACTGACCATATGTTTGACTCTTAAAATTAATAAACGTCTTGCATAAATTGGTGCACCTGATACCTACTCATGCCACTGCTTATAATACAGGGATGTATCGTATTCTGAGAAGTTGCTCTGATCTCACATACTAGGAAAAGAAGTTTTTCCCTCCCTCCGTTTATAACATGGAGGAAGACTTTGTTTCATTTCAATTGGCAACACTGACTATAAATATAGCAAGTTCTTTGGGGGATTGATTCCACAAAGTCATAAAGTTTTATTTAATAACATTTAAAAATAAGGTCCAAAATAATGTAACTAAATTAGCTTTTCATCCAACAACAAAGTTTTAAATTAAGATGGATATTGGAGAACACAAATTTTGCATCAATCGTTAGAACCTATAATGTTACATATGACATTCATTTCTCAAGAATTTTATTTTTTCTTTTGCAGTCACTCTCTTGTGACTTAATTTGCAGTCTGGCTGCCACAACTAAGACTCCACGCAACCAAATAAATAAACATCAAAAAAAAGAATGGGTAACTATTTAAAAAATTAAAAAAAATAAAAATAGATAATCTTTCCACAACTGATGCTCTCTGACTTTGACCTCTCATTCATCTACCTTGTCTTCTATCCTACCTCAGTCATATATTTCCATGGAAATACCCCTAAGGCCCTGTCCTTACCACAGTTACAGCCACTCCAGATTTCAATTTTGTTGTATTTCACTCTCTAACCACATCCTCTTTTTATTATTTACCTCGAGTAACTAGACCTCACGCCTCCTTCAATCTAACCAGTACCCTCACTGCATTCATATGGCCATTATTTCACTGTTCTTCACCCTCCTCATATCTTTTTCTTCCACTCAGCTTAAAATTGTGATCTCTGATTTTAATTCCTTGTGTATACTCTCTACTCCCTTACTTTATGTTATTCTTGCTTTATTTTACTTCCTTAGCAAAACATAAGTCTTGTCTAATTAAACTATTCTCTTATATACCAGGCTTCCACCTGTGCAACATAAGGCGGGGAAAAAAGCACAACTATGCTAACTTGTCTCACTTTAAATTCATGACTTTGAATCACAGATGGATCCTTCATTATGCCCAGCAATCTTACTCTGTATCCCTAGTCATTTCATATTTCCTCTTCCAGATGACTATTTATTTTCCCTCCTCCTCAAACTCTCAACACCTCTTCATCCTCACCTTACTACTTCACTGAGAGAATTGTAGCAAGTATCAGTGAATTTTCACAGAAAGCCACTACTACATCTAACAATCTACCAATATAAGCACGTTCATACTCCAGTCTTCCTGCCTGTCGCCATATGTGTATTCATAGTGTTTCTATTTAAAGACTACCCCTCTGCTTATGCACAAGATGCCATCTACTGTCACATACTCATTGCCTTTGTTCCAGAAATCCTCTCATCTCCAATATGATTTTTTACTTGCTAGTGGATTGTATACAAATATATTGTTATTTCTTCTGTCTGAAAATATTTCTTTCCCCATTAGCCTTAATGACGTTTTTCCAAAGAAGATATACAAATAACCAGTAGGTACATGCAAAGGTGTTCAACATTATTGATCATCAGGAAAATGCAAGTAAAAACCACAGTGAGATATCACCTCACACCTGTCAGGATGGTTATTATCAAAAAGGCAAGAGATAAATGTTGGTGAGGATGTGGAGAAAATGGAGCACTTGTACTTTGTTGGTGGGAATAGAAATTGGTACAGACATTATGGAAAATAATATGAAGGTTCCTTAAAAAATTAAAATTGAACTACCATATGATCTAGCAATCCCACTTCTAGTAATGTATCCAAAGGAAACAAAATCACTATCTCAAAGAGACACGCACTTCCATGTTCACTGCAGAATTATTCACAATAGTCAAGATATGGAAACAACCTGAGTGTCTTTTGACAGATGAATGGATAAAGAAAACACGATATATATGCCCAATGGAATATTATTCAGTGTGAAAAAAAGAAGGAAATCCTGCCATCTGTGACAACATGGATGAAACTGGAGGGCATTATACTAAGTGAAGTATACAGACATAAAAAGACAAATACTGTATGGTATCACCTATACGTGGAATCTAGACCAAGAAAAGTCAAACTAATAGAAACAGAGAATAGAATGGTGGTTACCAGCAGCTGGGTGGTGAAGGACATGGGAAGATATTAGTCAAAGGGTACAAAATTACAGTTATAAGTTCTGAGGAATTTTATAGTACAGCATGGTGATAATAATTAATAATACTGTATTATACACTAGAAATTTGCTGAGAGTAGATCTTAAGTGTTCTCATCATACACACAAAGTAACCATGTAAGGTGATGAATGTGTTAATGAACTTGATTGTGGTAATCATTTCACAATGTATACGTATATCAAAACATCAGGTTTTAAACTTTAAGTATATAAAATTTTACCTGTCAATCATACCTCAATAAAGCTGGGGGAAACTCAGTATTTCAAATTAGTTCTTTTTAGAGTAGAATATGATTTGTCCCAGACTCAGCCACACATTTACATATTTTAGCTTCTAATCATTTTTCTTAAGTTGTACACAGTTTCCTTATGAAAAATCTATTTATGCCTTGATTTCATAATGGAAAACTAAATACTATTCCATAAAATAATTGGTAAACCTGATGTTGCAAATTTACCCAATAGGAAATACACTCTTCCAAGAATTTATTTGTCAAGATCCTGTAAACAGATTTTATTCCAATTGTTATTTCTGTCCTCACATGTCCTTTATAGAAAGAGGACATATTGCTGTGTTTCAGATTCATCAGTATATTTGTTTAAGAATTCTGTTAAATATGAAAAGGAAGTTGATCTTAAGTACTATAAATGGTACACATTATTCTATAGGGAGGAAATATCTCATTTAAGTCATATGCCTGCTTATTCCATAAATAATTCACAGATATCTTTGGCCAGCTCAAAATAGAGTCCTGCTAACTCACAAACTAAATGTGGAACTTGTAAGAAAATAACAATATGGGCAATTCTAGTCGCACAATTTTAATGGCAGATTATTGAAAAGTTTATTTGAATTTTTTGACTTATTTTCTTTATGGATTATATTCTACATATTTTGTATGGGATCTTTACAATATTTAATTTACAAAAATGGTACCACACTTATAATAATTGTTGCTTCTAGTTAATAGAGGTATATTTATTTACCTGGAAAATGCTCTAAGATTCTTAGATTTTATTAGGTTATAATTTATGAAATTGTAAATTGTTTCCTATATATTCATGTAAAAGGTGTTATCATGTAAAATATTTTGAGCAACTTTTTGATATATTTTTTAAAGTCAAGTTTATGAGCAATAAAAGAACTAGACTGATGAAATTTAATTGTGAATCACTCCATTTCACTGGTTTTTACATTTTTATGTGCATTTGGAAAACCATGCATAGAGTACCTCTATGTATAAATATGTACATACGTATGTATATATGTAGCAAATTCTTATGATTCACGCAACTAATTAAAAACACCATCAGACTTCTTCAACAATCACATAGTTTTATTTGTGATTCTGATTTTTTTTTCTGAGGAAGTAGACAAGGTGAGAAGGTGAAGACATGAGACTTCTAAAAATGGAATTAAAATAGTTGTATTAAGTGAGTTTTCACTTAGAAAATAATCACCGTTGGTGACTATATATTTATGTCATGTTTAAAATATTTTAGAGCATGCTTTTGAAATTATTTTTGAGTCAGATTTATGAGTGATAAAATAATTAGCTCAGTGTTAGACTTCATATATAATGGAAATGTAGTTGAAATCACACCCACATTTTTAGAGTCAAAACAGCAGTCTGAAATTTTAGCCTGGTAACCTTGGGCTACATATAAGTTCAAACAAAGAAAACTTCAAACATCAAAAAAGAAAAAATGTTTCATTTCATATACTGAATTAAAGTTCCCACCAAATTCTACTAATCTGTGTTATACATTTCCTTAAGGGATAATGGGGAAAACTGATTAGGGAACACAGTCACACATGTAAAAGATACCTGACATTATAATATAAATGTAACCCAGATCAGAATCCACTCATCAGTTGTACCATTTCAGTGGTTCTTTTCAACCTACCAATGGTCTAAAAGACAGGAATTACCTACAGGCATGATATATTGATTTCCATTGTCTAGAAAGAAAGTAAAATATTTCAGTTGAGCCAGTACACCAACACCGAAGTTACTTTTCTGACAACTGCACAATATGCATCCTGCTTTGTTTAGAAAACTGATTAAAGTAAGATATCAAATCAATTTTGATCTCTTTCTGTTGTAGCAAAGTCAATACCATGACATTCCCCCTTTCATTTTTTTCTCATATTTTTATTTTGTCTCCATGAGAGGAGTCCTAAAGAGTGTGCTGGATTTTTCTCTCTTTTCTCTCCACCCCTAGATTCATCGGATGTGGTAAGAAGGAAGTAGGAAGTACCTAAATGATTAGTAAAAACTATGAGTCCCAGAGAATAAGAGATAAACTCCATAAACCTTGGAAGCTTGCCATATATGTGTTGATCCCAGGGACTCAGAAGTCTGCAGCATGTCAGGGTACTCTTTTTAAAGAAAAAGACAAATTTCTATACCTTACACAACTCACCCATGAACAAAGAGGCACAATACCTGCTGAGCTTCTCTGGATGTTGGTGATATCAGAGGCGACATTTCACTCACTGAATAACCCATGAGCTTTGGGTGGAATCTATCAGAAGTGGATTCTGTGGAGAGTGTATGTAGTGGTGCCCACCATCCTGCCCCTTATCTGGATCCCCTACTGAACTCAGAAGATGCAAAAATATCTGAATAGCTGTACCAGATTTTATAAATCGCCTCATTTATAAAATTTTTGTATCTTGCATTTATGTAACCATGTAAGATAGCTTAAACTTTTTAAAAAGGCATAAATAAACAACGAAAATGTCAGTTGAGTGTACAATAAAAAGGATAAAACTAGAAGTACGTTTGCTATTTTTTTTTAAAATATCTTTATTGGAGTATAATTGCTTTACAATGGTGTGTTAGTTTCTGTTTATAACAAAGTAAATCAGCTATACATATACATATATCCCCATATCTCCTCCCTCTTGCATCTCTCTCCAACCCTCCTTATCCCACTCCAATAGGTGTCCACAAAGCACCGAGTTGATCTCCCTGTGCTATGCGGCTGCTTCCCACTAGCTATCTATTTTACATTCGGTAGTGTATATATGTCCATGTCACTCTCTCACTTCGTCCCAGCTTACTCTTCCCCCTCCCGTGTCCACAAGTCCATTCTCTATGTGTGCATCTTTATTCCTGTCCTGCCCCTAGATTCTTCAGAACACTTTTTTAGATTATATATATATATGTGTGTGTTTGCATACGGTATTTGTTTTTCTCCTTCTGCCTTACTTCACTCTGTATGACAGACTCTAGGTCCATCCACCTCACTACAAATAAATCAATTTTGTTTCTTTTATGGATGAGTAATATTCCATTGTATATATGTGCCATATTTTCTTTATCCATTCACCTGTTGATGGACACTTAGGTTGCTTCCATGTCCTGGCTATTGTAAATAGAGCTGCAATGAACATTGTGGTACATGACTCTTTTTGAATTATGGTTTTCTCAGGGTATATGAACAGTAGTGGGATTCCTGGGTCATATGGTAGTTCTATTTTTAGTTTTTTAAGGAACCTCCATACTGCTCTCTATAGTGGCTGTATCAATTTACATTCCCCCCAACAGTACAAGAGGGTTCCCTTTTCTCCACACCCTCTCCAGCATTTATTGTTTGTAGACTTTTTGATGATGGCCATTATGACTGGTGTGAGGTGATACCTCATTGTAGTTTTGATTTGCATTTCTCTAATGATTAGTGATGTTGAGCATCCTTTCATGTGTTTGTTGGCAATCTGTATATCTTCTTTGGAGAAATGTCTATTTAGGTCTTCTGCCCATTTTTGGATTGGGTTGTTTATTTTTTTTGATATTGAACTGCCTGAGCTGCTTGTAAATTTTAGAGGTTAATCCTTTCTCAGTTGCTTCATTTACAAATATTTTCTCCCATTCTGAGGGTTGTCTTTTCATCTTCTTTATGGTTTCCTTTGCTGTGCAAAAACTTTTAAATTTCATTAGGTCCCATTTGTTTATTTTTGTTTTTATTTCCATTTCTATAAGAGGTGGGTCAAAAGGGATCTTGCTGTGATTTATATCATAGAGTGTTATGCCTAACACTTATGACTCTAAGACTTTATAGTGTCTGGGCTTACATTTAGGTCTTTAATACATTTTGAGTTTATTTTTGTGTATGGTGTTAGGAAGTGTTCTAATTTCATTCTTTTATAGGTAGCTGTCCAGTTTTCCCAGCACCACATATTGAAGAGGCTGTCTTTTCTCCATTGTATATTCTTGCTTCCTTTATCAAAAATAAGGTGATCATAGGTGCATGGGTTTATCTCTGGGCTTTCTATCCTGTTCCATTGATCTATATTTCTGTTTTTGTGCCAGTACCATACTGTCTTGATTACTGTAGCTTTGTAGTATAGTCTGAAGTCAGGGAGCCTGATTCCTCCAGCTTCGTTTTTCTTTCTCAAGATTGCTTTGGCTCTTTGGGGTCTTTTGTGTTTACATACAAATTGTGAAATTTTTTGTTATAGTTCTGTAAAAATGCCATTGGTAGTTTTATAGGGAATGCATTGAATTTGTAGATTGCTTTGGGTAGTAGAGTCATTTTCACAATGTTGATTCTTCCAATCCAGGAACACGGTATATCTCTCCATCTGTTTGTATCATCTTTAATTTCTTTCATCAGTGTCTTATAATTTTCTGCATACAGGTCTTTTGTCTCCTTAGGTAGGTTTATTCGTAGGTATTTTACTCTTTTTGTTGCAATGGTAAATGGGAGTGTTTCCTTAATTTCTTTTTCAGATTTTTCATCATTAGTGTATAAGAATACAAGAGATTTCTGTGCATTAATTTTGTATCCTGCTGCTATACCAGATTCACTGATTAGTTCTAGTAGATTTCTGGTAGCATTTTTAGGATTCTCTATGTATAGTAACATGTCATCTGCAAACAGTGACAGCCTTACTTTTTCTCTTCCGATTTGGATTCCTTTTATTTCGTTTTATTCTCTGATTGCTGAGGCTAACCCTTCCAAAACTACGTTGAATAATAGCGGTGAGAGTGGACAACCTTGTCTTGTTCCTGATCTTAGAGGAAATGGTTTCAGTTTTTCACCATTGAGAATGATGTTGGCTGTGGGTTTGTCATATAAGGCCTTTATTATGTTGAGGCAAGTTCCCCCTATGCCTACACTCTGGAGGGCTTTTATCATAAATGGATGTTGAATTTTGTCAAAAGGTTTTTCTGCATCTATTGAGATAATCATATGGTTTTTTTCCTTCAGTTTGTTAATATGGTTCATCACATTGATTGATTTGCATACACTGAAGAATCTTTGCATTCCTGGGTTAAACCCCACTTGATCATGGTGTATGATCCTTTTAATGTGCTTTTGGATTCTGTTTTCTAGTACTTTGCTGAGGATTTTTCATCTATGTTCATCAGTGATATTGGCTTGTAGTGTTCTTTCTTGTGACATCTTTTTCTGCCTTTGGTATCAGGGTGATTGTGGCCTTGTAGAATGAGTTTGGGAGTGTTCCTCCCTTTGCTCAATTTTGGAAGAGTTTGAGAAGGGCAGGTGTTAGCTCTACTCTAAATGTTTGATAGAATTCACCTGTGAAGCCATCTGGTCCTGGGCTTTTGTTTGTTGGAAGATTTTTAATCACAGTCTCAATTTCAGTGCGTGTGATGGGTCTGTTTATCTTTTCTATTTCTTCCTGGTTCAGTCTTGGCAGGTTGTGCTTTTCTAAGAATTTGTCCATTTTATTGGCATAGAGTTGCTTGTAGTAATCTCTCATGATCCTTTGTATTTCTGCAGTGTCAGCTGTTACTTCTCCTTTTTCATTTCTAGTTCTATTGATTTGAGTCTTCTCCCTTTTTTTCTTGAGTCTGACTAATGGTTTTAAAATTTTGTTTATCTTCTCAAAGAACCAGCTTTGTTTCCTTCATTTATTTTTCATTTATTTCTGATCTGATCTTTATGGTTTCTTTCCTTCTGCTAACTTTGGGGGATTTTTGTTTTTCTGTCTCTAATTGCTTTAGGTGTAAGGTTAGGTTTTTTAATTGAGATGTTTTCTTGAGGTAGAACGTATTCCTATAAACTTCTCTCTTAGATCTGCTTTTTGCTGCATCCCATAGGTTTTGGGTCATTGTGTTTTTTTTTTTTTTTTTTTTTAAACATCTTTATTGGAGCATAATTGCTTTACAATGGTATGTTAGTTTCAGCTTCACAACAAAATGAATCAGTTATACATATACATATGTTCCCATATCTCTTCCCGCTTGCGTCACCCTCCCTCCCACCCTCCCTATCCCACCCCTCCAGGCGGTCACAAAGCACCGAGCTGATCTCCCTGTGCTATGCGGCTGCTTCCCACTAGCTATCTACCTTACGTTTGGTAGTGTATACATGTCCATGCCTCTTTATTGCTTTGTCACCGTTTACCCTTCCCCCTCCCCATAGCCTCTTTGTTTCTAGGTATTGTTTGATTTCCTCTTTGATTTCTTCAGTGATTTCTTGGTTATTTAGTAGTGTATTATTTAGCCTCCACGTGTTTGTATTTTTTACATTTTCCTGTAATTGATATCTAGTCTCATAGCGTTGTGGTTGGAAAAGATACCTGATACAATTTCAATTTTCTTAAATTTACCAGGGCTTGCTTTGTGACCCAAGATGTGATCTATCCTGGAGAATGTTCCATGAGCACTTGAGAAGAAAGTGTATTCTGTTGTTTTTGGATGGAATGTCCTATAAGTATCAATTAAGTCCATCTTGTTTAATGTATCATTTATTGCTTGTGTTTCCTTATTTATTTTTATTTTTGATGATCTGTCCATTGGTGAAAGTGGGGTGTTAAAGTCTCCTACTATGATTGTGTTACTGTTGATTTCCCTTTTTATGGCTGTTAGCATTTGCCTTATTTATTGAGGTGCTCCTATGTTGGGTGCATAAATATTTACAATAGTTATATCTTCATCATGGATTGAACCCTTGATCATTATGTAGAGTCCTTCTTTGTCTCTTGAAATAGTCTTTATTTTAAAATCTATTTTGCTACTCCAGCTTTCTTTTGATTTCCTTTTGCATGGAATATCTTTTTCCATCCCCTCACTTTCAGTCTGTATGTGTCCCTAGGTCTGATGTGGGTCTCTTGGAGACAGCATATATAAGGGTCTTGTTTTTGTATCCATTCAGCCAGTCTTGTCTTTTGGTTGTAGCATTTTATCCATTTACATTTAAGGTAATTATCGATATATATGTTCCTATTACCATTTTCTTAATTGTTTTGGGTTGTTATTGCAGGTCTTTTCCTTCTCTTGTGTTTCCTGCCTAGAGAAGTTCCCTTAGCATTTGTTGTAACGCTGGTTTGGTGGTGCTGAATTCTCTTAGCTTTTGCTTGTCTATAAAGGTTTTAACTTCTCTGTCAAATCTGAGTGAGATCCTTGCTTGGTAGAGTAATATTGGTTTTAGGTTTTCCCCTTTCATCACTTTAATTATGTCCTGCCACTCCCTTCTGGCTTTCAGAGTTTCTGCTGAAAGATCAGCTGTTAACCTTATGGGGATTCCCTTGTATGTTATTTGTTGCTTTTCCCTTGCTGCTTTAATATTTTTTCTTTGTATTTAATTTTTGACAGTTTGATTCATATATGTCTTGGCGTGTTTCTCCTTGGATTTATCCTGTATGGGACTCTCTGCGCTTCCTGGGCTTGATTGACTATTTCCTTTCCCATATTTGCAAAGTTTTCAACTATAATCTCTTCAAATATTTTCTCAGTCATTTTCTTTTCTTCTTCTGGGACCCCTATAATTCAAATGTTGGTGCGTTTAATGTTCCCAGAGGTCTCTGAGACTGTCCTCAATTCTTTTCATTCTTCTTTCTTTATTCTGCTCTGCTGTAGTTATTTCCACTATTTTATCTTCCAGGTCACTTATCCATTTTTCTGCCTCAGTTATTCTGCTATTGATTCCTTCTAGTGAATTTGTAATTTCATTTATTGTGTTATTCATCATTGTTTGCTCTTTAGTTCTTCTAGGTCCTGGTTAAACATTTATTGTATTTTCTCCATTCTGTATCCTAGATTTTGGATCATCTTTAGTATCATGGCTCTGAATTCTTTTTCCAGAAGACTGCCTATTTCCTCTTCATTTGTTTGGTCTGGTGGGTTTTTACTTTGCTCCTTCATCTGCTGTGTGTTTCTCTGTCCTCTCATTTTGCTTAACTTTCTGTGTTTGCATTCTCCTTTTCGCAGGCTTCAGGTTCATAGTTCCCGTTGTTTTTGGTGTCTGCCCAAGGTGGGTAAGGCTGGTTCAGTGTGTTGTGTAGGTTTCCTGGTGGAGGGAACTGGTGCCTGTGTTCTGGTGAACGAGGCTGAATCTTGTCTTTCTTGTGGGACGTACCACGTCCAGTGTTGTTTCGGGGTGTCTGTGAACTTATTATGATTTTAGGCAGCCTCTCTGCTAATGGATGGGGTTGTGTTCCTGTCTTGCTAGTTTGGCATAGGGTGTCCGGCACTGTAGCTTGCTGGTGAGTGCTGGTCGGCAGTGATCCTCTGTGCGGGAATCTCTCCACTTTGCCTGCTGTACCCGATGCTGCACTCTCCTTCGTGGCTCCAAAGCTTCCCCACGCCCACCCTCCATCTCCACCAGTGAAGGGTCTTCCTAGTGTGTGGAAACTTTTCATCCTTCACAGCTCCCTCCCAGAGGTGCAGGTCCCATACCTATTCTTTTGTCTCTGATTTTTCTTTTTTCTTTTGCCCTACCCAGGTACGTGGGGATTTTCTTTCCTTTTGGGAAGTCTGACGTCTTCTACCAGTGTTCAGTAGGTGTTCTCTAGGAGTTGTTCCACATGTAGATGTGTTTCTGATGCATTTGTGCAGAGGAAGGTGATCTGCACATCTTACTCCTCCACCATCCTTAAGGTCTCCTCCTGCTTTGCTTTTTATGCAGTGATCTTGCCATGAGGTATGACAGACAGATCCATGAATAACACTAACTTCCAACTAGTAAATTCGCTCATGGGGTAGCTAAATGACTGGTTAAATATTAATCAATTTTAAGTAAAAATGTTGTCATTCATTCACAAGTCTTTTCATGAGTGCCTGGTAAAGAATTTAAAAATTCTTTTGACAGAGATTTCAAATATCAACTTTTTTAATACTTTTCTCATGCTACAGAATTCTGTTTGTGATTTTCATTGTGAGCTGGGAGGTAGTATGATATAATAGTTAAGAATTTAGGCTTCAAAAAATAAATGAACAAACCAAACCAAATAAAAACAAACAGGTAGACACAGAGAACAGATTAATTGTTACCAGAGGAGAAGGGTAGGAGGAAGGGTAAAATGGCTAAAGGGGGTCAACTATATGGTGATGGATGGAAGGAAACTAAACTTTTGGTGGTGAGTGCCCTGTAGTATATACAGAAATCAAATATAATATTGTACAGGTGAAATTTATTTATTTATTTTATTTTTTATTAATTAATTTTATTTTTGGGTGCACTGGCTCTTCGTTGCTGCATGTGGGCTTTCTCTAGTTGTGGCGAGTGGGGGCTACTCTTTGTTGTGGTGCACAGGCCTCTCATTACAGTGACTTCCCTTGTTGTGGACATGGGCTCTAGGTGTGCGGGGTTCAGTAGTTGTGGTGCATGGGCTTAGTTGCTCCATGGCATGTGGGATCTTCCCGGACCAGGGCTCGAATCCATGTCCCCTGCATTGGCAGGAAGATACTTAACCACTGAGCCACCAGGGAAGCCCCATGCACATGTGAAATTTATACAGTGTTATAAACCAATGTTACCTCAATAAATAAAAAATAATTAACACATTAAAAAAAAGGACATTCCTTAGTAGCACACTTCACAAAAAAAAAGAATTTAGGCTTTTTAGTTAAACTATAGATATTCAAATGTTAAATGTGCCACTGTTAAATTTCGTGGCCTTTAGTCGATTATCTCTGACCTTCTGTTTTCCCCCATGTAAAGTGGGGATAATAATGGTACTTGATCAGAGGTTGATGTGATGTTTAAATGAGATAGAATGTAAAATGCTGGTGACAGAGAAAGCCTTCAATAAATGCTATGTTTTGATATTCAGAAAACTACATGTTAGCTTATTCAACTGTAAAATTTAAAGTCCTTTATAACCTCAAAATGTTACATTTCTGTTATTTTAGGTCATGTCAATGTAAACTGAAGTAGACATTTAGTCAGTTATTCAGTGAACAGAGAAAAGAGCCACTCTATAATCAAGGTTTATGAACAAATTGTAAGGACCAGTTTTATATTAATGACCCACTGAAAAATTACTCATTTTTTAACTGTAAGAAGTCCATCTCATTAAACCTCCTTTTTAAAGCATTTAGATATGCCACAGATGTAGTTATATTGTATGCTAAATTGTCTTAGCTCCCAATTACCTCACCTTTTTCTTCCAAATTATTATATTTTTTATTGTCTCCCTCACATTATGGATTTTGCAGTTAGAACAAAGCATGTATACAATTAGCAACTTAATTTAGGTTGAAATAATGTTTTCATGTTGTGCTTGGTAAAAAGACACAACTTTTTCCTTTTCTAAAACATCTTAATTCTCTCCCTACCTGTCAGTAAATATTTGCTAAATATGCTAATATTAATGGAAATATGGGTCCATTTTCTCTTCCAATAGAAAAGCAAAAAAAGACTGGAAAAAAAAAGTTTAATTGGCATTTGCAATTACAGAGGGTCTCAGAGCAGAAAATAACTGGGTAATTGTTGTGTCAATTTAGAGATCATACACAGAATTATAGCATTTGCGTCATTTCACTGCATGTCTTGAATTGATAGTGTAAACTATTTGGGGACGATTTTGGTTTCAAAATGTGCAATGGATTTTTTTCCATCAAAATCAATATCTCTAGAAATGTGTGCATGATGGATGAAGTTTTATGCCTTTAGTGATGACCTCCACATTTCTCAACTATTTCTTACTGTGAAGTACAAAGTAGCTACCGTAAAATGAACTTGCATCAGGCTGTCCATTGTTTTCTTCAAATTGTACACTGATTTCTTATATTTGGATTTTACTGCCTGACCTGAAATTGGCTCATTGATTAGGATACATCTCTGTGCTTCTTCTAGTAATTGTTTGCCAGAAAATGTAGCTTACACATTAAATGCTAAACAGCTTGTGTAGGATTGGCCAATATCCATGATGACCCAAGAATAAAATGTATGGTATATAATGAAATACTGATAACTTTCATGACATAAATAACACTGAAACTAGCAAATTCTATTGAAAACCTTATAATTAAAAAGGGCTTATAGTCACAGACAATCATAATTTTAATATTGCTCAAATACTGTTATCTAAACTATGGAAGAAATTAATGTGTATATTAATGATGAATGAGAACATCACAAATATCCTGTTGGAAAATCAGCTTTATCTGAGACAGCAAAGAAAAGACTTCTGGCCCCTTCTCTCTAATTCTCTGTTACTCCTAAATTTAGTCCAGGTCTCACAAACATAAATGCCTGAGAGAACTGGAACGTAAATGGGTAAAGAGGGTAGAATAACAGACAATAAATGTGTTTATGAATCCAATGCACGGCATCTGCCTAATTTCACTGCTGCTTATAACAAACAGCTCAAACAGGTCACACCTTGGTTGAGACTAGTTTTAACAACTTCGTTTAGACTGTATCCTCACTTTGTCTAACCTTTAGCAACTATTGTCTCTGCTTTCCACCTCCAATAACTCAAGTACACTCTGCACGCCTCTACACTAGTCGGCTAAATAACCAAACTGATTACATCATTTCCTGTTGAAAATGTCCCTAGTTTTCCTTTTTACTTCATGCAAACACTTCACTTTCCAATACCATCCTCTGCCGCTGGCCTCACTGCAGCAGCCCATGCTCTAGACACGTGAATGTCTCACTGAGCTCTTTCATTCCCTCAAGATTTTTCAGGACTAACATCCATCTTTTAATATCCCTCACTCCTGAAAATTTACATAGGATGTAAATCCTTCTTTTAAAATCAACTGTTTTTCATCCTGATTCTACCTAGATCCATACACTTCTCACACTGTATTGCAATTTTCAGTGCCTGTGTATGTTTCTGGAACTTGGCTTCCAGGACAAGGAAAATTCTTGTTCATATTTGCAGCAAAACCTAACAATATCTATTAATCAAGAGATTTTCAATTAATTGTGTGTGTGTGTGTGTGTGTGTAGAAATGAATGAGTGAGGTAGAAGTGTGGTAAAATTCAAATTCAAATATGTGCACATCAAAGCATGGTAAATGTTTCCTATAATTTTTCATGTAGTGGAGATTGGTTTCAACAAATGTGAAAGTATACAGAGAAACAAAAAATACAGTGAGAGTTTTCAAAGGAAATGGTTCCTTTATTTCCATATTAGCAGAGATTAGTCTGTACATGTATCTACCATTGTTCCTTAGCCTTGACCCAAGTGCCTTTCATATCTGTGGTTCTTTTATGATTTGCTACTTTTCTGTAGAGTTTTCACCTGCTTTTCATTTAAACAACAAAACTGTCCTTGAAATCTCAATGTTTTTAAAGTAACTGAGCTCTTTAGCTGTCTGTTTCTGAGATAGCAGACTTTTCTATGATATCTTGCACCTGGGTCTCAATTACACCTCAAAAGACAAAGTCAAAAAAGCACAATAAACTTTAATTCTGTGCATGAATGTGTGTGTGTGTGTGTGTGTGTGTGTCTGTGTGTGTGTATGTTTAAATAGTGTGGACTAAAGCTAGTGACCTAAAAATTCAGTGTAGCATTCTAGAACACATATTATTACCTAGGCCTCCATAAAAACCTTTATTTTTCTTTGCTGAACTTAGAATATTGCTATTGCCTGTCTTTGTGATGATTCTGCTCTATTATTGTATCAACTCTTAATTAAGCTTCCGTTAAAACTGATTATAAAGACTGATGGAGGAACAAAGTCATTGTCTACTTTTTAAATAAAGGCGATTATGTATGCTTAAGATATGGCATAAAACACAATTTTCTTAATTTGTGTTATTTTTTCTGATCTCTTTAAAAAAATTATCCACATTTTTATTAAATCACACTTTAAAAATAAGAAATGTAAAAAAGAAATAAAAAAATAAAAATAAGAAATGTTTACATTTCTTATTGCTGAGTTACTTTAATATTTCTCTGGCCTTTTCCATTTCTTTCATTTACTACAAAGTTCTAAAACTGTTCTCTGTGATTTCTGTGTTCCCCAGAGAGTTCACATTATGAATTGAAGCTTTAGTGCCAAATCCAGTTAGAATAACATCTCTGCCAATTATTTCTATCTTGAAGAAGATATTTTACATTTCTAAGCTGTAGAGAAAATAAGAATACTAGAATCCATGTCATAAAGTTGGGAAGATTAAATAATAAAATGCATGTAAAACAGACTGCAAAGTATCTAGCACATTAGCATTCAAAAAATGTCAGTTGTTGGAATAATGATGAGGTCAATGATGATGATGATGCTCAATATTTTCTCAATGTGCATTTACACTGCAACACCTTTGCAACCCAGCTTCTAACTACATTGCTTCACATATATAACAATTGCTGCCTATAATGATAAGCATTCATCACATTCAATAAGATCTTCTAACATGCACCAGGCACTGTTCTAGTGCATGGAGATACAGCAATATATGAAGAGACAAAAATCCTAGTCTTTTTGAAGCTTACATTAGGGTTGAGGGGCAATAGATAATATGAAAATAAAAAACACATTATATTGTATTTTAGGTGATGATAAGTGCCATGGAGAAAAATAAAGAGGAATGAAGGAAAGATAAATAGGAAGCAATGATGAAGTTTTAAATAGGGCAGTCATGGAGCTCCTACTAAGAAGTTGATATTTGAACAAAGACAAAAAGAGGTTAGAAAACACTGTGTCAGTTTCCTAGGAAAGATCATTTCAGGTACAGGGTAAATGCTTACTAAGTGTGATGATCAGAATAAAGTCAGAGGGTTATAGGACTCAGGATATTGCTACAGATCAGTTCCACTGTGATACAGGTCATTACCATACTTTACTTTTCTTCAAGGCAGTGGAGGTTTTGAGCCCTTGATCATCATATCTTTTCAGATTAGGATTTCTGTATGTGTCTGTTTACAGAAACAATGGACAAGAGAGCAGCAGAAGGCACCCAAGTGGATCATTTGATTTCCACACAGATCCTTCCCTGTCCTCATTGTGTGAAAGCATCTCTACTTCCTGCTGAATGGAGTCAGTATTCCAGGGAAGATGGTGAATGCCTCTTTTTGCCTGTTGCTCCCTTGACACAGGAAGTCTAAAGCTCTGACAACAGCCATAGCTTAAAATTTTAAGCCATAGCTTAAAATTCAGTAGGCCCTTGTGGGATCTCCTGACAAGAGTGTGCCTCCTTTGGGCACTCAGGCCTCTAGAACTGACAAGACCAGAGTCATGGGGCCAGGAAGCACAAAATCCTCCAGTGTGTCGTTGGAAGGCATGATAAGTAGGATAACTCCTGCTTCCTGGAAGGACCTGTGTATCTTTCCTATTGAGAATATAACACTATACTATGATCTCTGATTTAATGAATACACTATGCCCTGAGAGGATAACACATCATCTTTTCAGAGTGCTTCCTTCAGTTACACCTTTAGAAGACTGTTGCAGCCTTCTATGGGAATAGCTGCTTCTGGATGGCATGGCACAAGATTTGACCAGTGGATTCTATGGTCATGGTCTCATTCTTCTCTCTCTCTTTTTTTTTTTTTTGTGGTACGCGGGCCTCTCACTGTTGTGGCCTCTCCCGTTGCGGAGCACAGGCTCCGGATGCACAGGCTCAGCGGCCATGGCTCACGGGCCCAGCCGCTCCGCGGCATGTGGGATCTTCCCAGACCAGGGCACAAACCCATGTCCCCTGCATTGGCAGGCGGACTCTCAACCACTGCGCCACCAGGGAAGCGCATGGTCTCATTCTTATACCTCCTTCACTGTCAAGGGGGTCCCCTGGTCAGATGCTATGCTGTGTGGGATTACATGCCTATGAATTAGACATTTCATAAGCCCCTCACAGTAGGGTTGGCTGAGGCTCTGCAGGGAGGAAAAGCAAACCCAATCCACAATAAGTATCTCACCCTGTGAGGAAAAATCCCTGGCCTTTCCAGGATGCAAGGCGGATCATGTAGCTAATTTGCTCCCTGACCTTACTAGTAGTTACAGTAATTACTGCCTCTTGGTTTCTGGCAATTAAGTACTACCTCTAGCATCTATTATTTCCAGGTCCCCATCATTCCATGAACATTAGCAACACCAGCTCTCTGACCTCCTCTCTTACATCTTCCCTGGACTACAGAGGATATCCACCAAGGTACTTCTTAGTGATGATACCCCTCTCACCACACATTCCTGAAGGACTTGCTGAATGGTGTGTTCTTTGGATCTTCTCATGGATCTTAATCCTCTGGTGGATTTTTTGCCCTTACATAATATAGCTATTTCAGTGTGCCCACTTCTCTCAGCCTCTTAATTCCTTTCCCAATCATCTTCCAGGGTAATTCAGGCATTTTTACTTCACTTAGACGCAACTATCATTTTTTCCAGGCATCTAACAGCCACTCCAGCAAATACTTTACTCCACCTGATGGTGTTCTTGGTAGAGTATTAAATTCATGTCCTGAGAAAATGCCCTACCTCCTCAAGTCAATGAATTCTTCCTTATGCACTCTTACATTCTGGCACTCTTGACCAAGCACTCTTAAAATGCAATCCCGGGAGCACCCCTGGCTCCTGCTGGTAAATGCCTGCTAAATCTTGCAATTCCTTAATGTATATAGTTTCTATCCTTCCTTATCAGGCTGAGCACATCCTCAGTTGGATTATGTTGGGATGTAACATTTGTCATCAGCTTGGTGTCCAGGAGAGGAGGTGGAAGAACACTTGATGCTTCATGAGAGAGAGGCTCCTGCAGCATATTCCAGCAGAGTGAAATGTGAGCTCTTACCAGGGAAGAGTGGATCACCTCTCTGCTAGACCAGAGAGTCTGAGAAGGTCAGGAGTCTCCATCCAAATGTCCCCAAATCATAGTTTAGCAACTCAGGTTTTCTGTACCAGGCCCTAAACCTTGTATAACATACTTGACTTGACTGAGCATTCAGATATCTCTGAGGCTTTGTGACTTCAACAGTCTTCAACCAGATGGTCTACTATGTCTGTCCTTCTACTGCAGGTAATAAGAAGCTCTATCACAGTGGCTCTCTGTCCCAAGTATTTAGCCATTGACTACTTTTTCAATAGCCCTCAATCTCTCCAACTAATAAGAACCTACTGTATAGCACAGGGAACTCTATTCAATACTCTGTAATGACCTATATGGGAATAAAATCTAAAAGAGTGGATATATGTATATGAATAGTAACTGATTCACTTTGTTGTACAGCAGAAACTAACACAAAATTGTAAATCAACTATACTCCAATAAAAATTAATTTAAAAATAGCTCTCAAGGGGCTTCCCTGGTGGCATAGTGGTTGAGAGTCTGCCTGCCGATGCAGGGGACACGGGTTCGTGCCCCAGTCTGGGAGGATCCCACATGCCACGGAGTGGCTGGGCCCGTGAGCCATGGCCACTGGGCCTGCGCATCCTGAGCCTGTGCTCCACAACAGGAGAGGCCACAACGTACCTGCGTACTGCAAAAAAAAAAAAAAAAAAAAAGTCCTCAATCTCTCATTATCATTCTATAAGGTATCGATACAATTTAGCAGTATCCAGTAAACTCCACTGCCTTTCTAGGTATCCTCCAATCCCCCAATTTTTTAAATGCCTACATCATTTCACCTGCCAAGTGAAAGTCTCCACTGGGACTGTTTTCTTTCTTCTTTTTTAATTTTCAAGTCACTACAGGTAAAATTGCTAGCAAGTACACTGACACTTTGTGCCAGTGACTAGCCATGTCCCATTTATCAGACACAATGACACTCTCTTCACCTTTTGGGTGGTGGGTGAGCCAATCCCCAATCCTAATCTTATTGCCTGCTTTCTTACATCACCCTATTTCTGATACCACTTATATTAGTCTAGGTTCACCAAGAAGCAGACATTGAGATGCGTTAAGTAAGCAAGGGTTTTACTAGAGAAAATGCCTCTAAGACAGAAAATGAGAGGGAGCTGGAGAAAGCTGGGGGAGGTGAGTCTGACCCATAGTAAAGGAAAGTTAGGGGAAAGTATCTTAGTGTGCCCTGCAAGTTCAGAAGCTTCAGCGAAATCACTAGAGAGTCCTGGAGCTATTTTAGGATTCCTGGTGTGTTCAATCATTAGTGGGGAGCAGCCAATAAGGAGTATGGCCTTGGTGAAGATATGGTGGTGGATTCAGAGTGCAGCAGTTGATACCTGTGGACAGTTAAGCTCCCTAGAGTTGGAGGTTTGTAGGTGCATCCTCATGGCTGCCACATTAGATGAATAAAATAGAACACATTAGTTCAGGAGTGGAGAGGAGTGCATTACAAACTCAAAGCTACAGAGGTGAGGCAGGTAATATAAATTAACAAAGTAGGCAACCTGGCTACTGGAAAGAAACAATTGTCAAGCTTGAAGATAAGAGCCTCAGTGTTGGAAAAACAGAGTTTGGTGCCTGTGAGGGAATGACTGCTGCATGGAGAAACTGGAGTCCACCATTGTCAAGTCATCTGATATATATTTTTTAAGAAGCCAGAAATGTACATATTTATATAGATACTAGTTTTACATACTGAAAACTAATTTTACAAAAACCTATTGGGCTAGCACAATAGATGGCATTAACAAGTTGATTTTGGTTTAAAGACTTCAAGTTTGCACTCTTCCATTTAACTAATCTTAGTAGAGGATTCATTCTTCTCACCTTCCTTTCTATTTACATACTACAGGGAGAATGCTCTAGCTCATTCTGCAGTCCCAAATGTGAGATGGGATAACTCCATCACCGACTCTTTATTCTCTGTGCCTTCTAGTACTTGAATTCCTGGCAATGCTGCACAAAGGCACAGTTTTAAGACAACCAGGTGAGGAAAATTCTGCCCTCTTGTGCTGCACCACTGTCATGGTCACTGCCAAGGATGCCTTCCGCCTTTCCATTGATACACTCTTTTTTCCTCTGGCCTTTGCCAATGATCTTTCCCGGGCTTATTGCCACCATTGTATATCTGTTACCATTTCAACTCTAAAACTAATAGTCACTTTTACACTATTACACTCTTTTCTTTAGACAAAATACTTTCCACATGTATGTACCTGTAACTTGCCAGCTCTCTTCTTAATGCAGATGGGCAAACTGAGAAAATAAAAGTGCCTGGAATTTTTTTCCCCTTGTTGTAGAACCTCATCATCAAAATTTTTCTAAGGTTAGAATGGGCTGAGAGCTGATGTTTGCTACATTAGAATGTGTTTTTTTTTCCCGGTGAGAAGATACATAGTTTTCATCTGAATCTTAAAGGAGTCCTTGACCCAGAAAATATATATGAAAATTTGTGTTTTTTTGTTTTTTTCTGATTCAGAACCTCTTTTATGAGGGAAATGTAGTTGGCCTCAAGCACCCTTAGGGCACTTTTCTGTGTTCTCTGTTTCAAATCCATGACTTTCTCATCCACCAATAATAGAAATTTAGAGAAGTAAATGTTCTCTCCTGCACACTCCTCCACACTCCAACCGTTCCTCCCTTAGAATTAGTCCCACTCAAGAAATACTTGATTGCATCATTCCACCTTTCTTTCCTTAAGTGTTCATCCAAAGAAAGAGCATTTAGAGAGACTGAGTCCCATTCGCAGACATTATTTTAAACCCCTAGTAACCTCAATCTAAACTACTCAATTGCTTATTCTCAATGCTAAAAGCAGTTTAAACTGAGAAATATGAAATGTTATTATTTAGCATGTGTAGATATAGAAGTCTCATTCATCCATTTCCTTATAAAAACAATGCCACAAAGCTTACATTTCCCGTAAGAATGTTATTGAGGATGTCGTTCAGTGCATTAAAGAGGGTCTTTTGAAAGGGTCCGTGGAATAAATTTCACTCTGATCTCAGAACAAGGAAGAGTTATTGCTTTCCTTGAGAAACTAGTTGTTTTTATCTTAACACACTGAGAATGTAACTGAATAAATGCCATTCTTCTGGAAAGCTTGGAGCCAACCTGTGAACCCTTCAAAAGGTTAATGGTATTTATTTTGTATTAAGCTCATGCTGGCTCCATTTTACTTCCATGCTTATTTTCTCTCTGCCTTGTATTTCTTCTCTTTTTAGAATTTAATATTACCTTGCTATATGGCATAACGTCTTTCATTGTATATCTTCTTAAAAGTCTTTTCTGGACCAAAGCAACATATAAATACATTGCACATAAAGTCAAAACACTCCTCCAACTAACAAGTTCCTAATTACACTGAATGGCCACATCTGAGGCTTAAATATCATGTAAGGTTTTATGAGAGCCTTTAACCTGCCCAATTCGGACATACTACCTCAGGTGGGATTAATTTTAGAGTTGTTTCCTGAGTACATGGCGACATTTATTGAAAGCACATTGCAGAAAGAATGCACAGAGTGAAATTCGGTTATGTCTACCAGCAGAAAACTTGTGAAGTGTGGCTCTACATAGAGGCTGACATTCTTCAATCCCTGCTTCTCACCAGTGTCAAGAGAGTCCTGTGAGATGTGACTTCCTGAAGAAATAATTTGACCTTCTAAACCTAGACATTTGTAGAGAATAATTTGCTGCTCTTCCATTTAGATAGGGATAAAGAGAAGAACATCATAAGCAGGCTAGGGTTTCATTAAATTTCTGAGGCTTCAACTCTGTCTTAGATCAATAACCTCTCATAAAAAAACTCAGACCTTAGTTGATATTGTCTTTAAAAATTATTTTTTTGCATGTAATGTAATGATTGTTGATTCCTCCAGTTTTTTCTCCAAAAACTCTACACTGTTTTATTGCAGTGTGGATGAACTTACTCTTGCTATTTCATGTATTACAATTTAAAATGCCATTCATGTAGCCTACATTTAATTAGACTACTAACAGGTTAAAGTCATAGGAAAATTCACTGTTTCAAATTGGTGGACATCACATCTCCACTGCCTAGGACACTTCAAAAGCTTCCCACTGAATTTAGAATGAATCTAAAATCTGGACCACGACTTGTAATTCTCCCCTAGTCCGATGTATGCCTAACTCCTCTGACCTCACCTCCTACCATTCTCCCTTTCATTTTCTGAGTACAGTAATACAAGTCTTCTTTTATTCCTCTAATAACCAATATGGGTTTCCTCTCAAGCTTTTGCACTCACTCCTCCCTTTTCATGGAAATTCCCCCTAGAATCTTGAAATGGCTGGGTCTTTCTCCTTATAAGTAAACCTAAATAGCGGACTTTTATGAGTAATAGTCTATAATATTTATAATAGACTACTTCCCTGTGTCCCCACCCAATCACCTCATCACGTCATTCTTTTGTTTATTTTATACAGATTACACTAATTTGTTTGTTTTTTATTAGTTTACTTACTTCCTGTTTGTTTTCCATTAATATGGTATTTCTGCAAGAAGGTATCTTTTGCCTTCCAAAAGGCATTTTGTTGAGATTGACCAAAATGGAAAGTTGAATGGTCTTGAATATCTTTTCTTATGGTTCATTTATTAAACATCCAGTGTAAATAAATGTGAATCTGATGTTTTTTAAATCTTGAATTAAATACATAAGAAAACAATTTTCTACTTATTTGGAGGTGACATCTCTGAACCAGGAGATAAATTCCTAAATAATTCAGCAAGTTTTATTTTGCACCTACTGTGAGTTTACTCTAGTACATGATGGAGATAAAACGATGAAAAAGACAGATGTTAGTTCCACCCTTAAGGATATTATAGACTAATGGGCTCCTTGTCAGAGCTTCACTGAAGTATCAAGCTTAAATATTTGTCACACCTTTTGATGAGTTTTGAGGTCTGTGTATCTGCTTCTACTCCATTACCATCTGGACAGTCAAGAAGAATAGCATAATGAAAGGAAAAACTGTCCAAAGTATCTGTCATTTGATTCAATTGATACACATTGTGAAGATAAATCTTACTAATAGGGTAAGCAAGAATGAGCATTGTCATACTGTGTATAGCAAGCTGGAAATACAAACATAAAAGCAAACAAAGGAAACCCAGTTCATGCAACAAATCCAGTCCAAAGTGAATTCAAGGTCTACAGAAATGGGACCTGGGTAAAATTTTTAAACTGCTTCATGTTATTATTCTCTTCAATTACATGCTATAGACTATTTCTAAAATGTGTTCTAATGTGGGAAGATATTTACAACATAATAATCCCCAGTGATGAAATTCTATTCTCCATTGCTTACCAAAGATGTTTTAATACTTTAAGGTATCATTATTTTTGCACTGACCAAAAACTTTTTGTGGAAAACCACTGGTGTAGTATGTGTGTGTGTGTGTGTGCGTGTGTGTGTGTGTGCCTGTGTGTGTGCCCATGTGTGCATTGTTGCATATAACCCTTACATTTTTCCCTATATCATTTGATTCCCTGTCTTATACTATATGCATTCTAGGGTTTCTGCTAAACTGCTGTTCTGTATTAAATTGAAAATCCTCATGAGGAAATATCTCTTCTTTCTCTAAATAGATTTAATATAGTCATACAAAGGTTTATTCCCAAGACCTTTAGCTATATTCCATAAATATGCCCAAATAAGAGCATGCATTATTTTTCATATCATCAAACTCAAGGATAATATTCCTGGGCCAGCTTTATAGCACTCTATAATATTAAATGTACGTAACTTTTTTGTTGCAGTTACCTAGGTACACATTGTATTTGAAAATGCTTCCAAGAGTCACAGTGAATTTGTAGCAGTAGAATTGAACCAAGTACAAAATTTTGCTTTATGAATACAGTTTATACTAAACTCCTTTGAAAAATCATACCCTGAGATGTGGTGATAAATTTGCTTCTGAATTAAATAGAAAAAGTGTAGCTTATAATTAGTCATATTTGCTAAAAAACTAAAAATTGCCACATCTTTTCTCATATGACTTGGTTGCTAGACTACATGTTTAATGATGTTTAATCTGTGAAGGTGTGAGTACTCCCTTAGTACTCTGACAGGACGTTTCAGTTAATTATTTCTCCTATAATTTATCTTCAATTTTGAATATGATTCCAGTGGCAAAAGGTTTATAAATAAAAATATATTTGCTATATCATTTTGCTTTCTGGGTGAGGAAATATTGGGGCCTGGAAAGAGTTTTACTCCAAACCAGTGCCCAGTGTTAGGAAATGCATGGCTAGAGAAAGCTGTGCTATTCAAAAGTGTTCTGCTTTTGTCTTTTTGAATAATATAAATAAATGTCCTATTCTTTCTTGCTTATTGAGTTTTTTGCTATGGGTCTAATTTTATTATTTTATTATTAGTCGCTAAATACTACTTCAATCAGTTTACATTTTACACAAAGTATCCTATTAACTTGTACCAAGATTACTGGTGTAAAAAGCAATCTGTATGTGACCTTAATGTAATTAGAGAATTATGTAATTGCATAGAGGTCTGATTGGTTTTATTTGATTTGGACAGGCAGTGATCCACATCTCAAAGATGCAGGGAGCATAAAATATTCCTGCAGCAAATGTAATACTGCCTGAGTTTTACATTTAAGATGATATGTGACAACCTATATTTGTTCTATATAATTTTTTAAAATGACAGTTCAACAAATTCTGCAGATGAAATAACCCAAAACACCATACTCATTTACATTATATCTATAAGCCAGATATCTTCTGGGTGGAATCTCCCACCCCTTTGAAATCACTTAAGATAGGCTCAAACTTCCAAACATAACCTTTGGAAACCTAAGCCCTTTCTCTAACATTGTGTGAATTTATTGGAGCTTCTGTTGTTATGGTCTCTGCTTTCGGGCTTATGCTTTTGTACATGCTGTTTTACCTCATACAACTCAGAAGTGAAGCTTATTTCCATTCACAATGTTTTGGGGAAAATATCCTACAAAAAAATCACTCGTAACTGAGGTGGTCCATCAAATACTGATTGGAAAGCATATTATGATAAGGTGAGAGTTGGGAGAGGAGAAGCTGTATATTGAAGCAAGAGAAATAACTAGAAAGTAAATAATTTCCACTGGATACTTCTCACAGGTATTCCTGTCACACACATCTCTCTGGTTCTTCCGACTCTCTCTCTATTCTTTCTTTGTCTCCCTGGTTCTTCTGACTCTCTCTCTATTCTTTCTTTGTCTCCACACACTTCCCTCTCAAGAGCAAAACAAATGCCTATCCTTGTCTCTTAATACAAGTTTAGTCACATTGGATCTTGGTTTTTCCTGATACTAACGTCCATAGGACTCAACCTCTACAGAAAGTAGGTTAGCAGGGAAATTACTCAAAGACCTTTCCCTTCCAGGGTAAGTTCTTGTTTTTGCTTTGTCCATATGACTTTTGTGAATGCAATGTTCTTATGTGAATGAAGCAGAAATGGTTCACTTGTAATAGCTGAGGGTTTGACAATCTCTAGTTAGGACAACAGGGGGCGTCTTGAGATGGTTGGTTAACTTAGCTCCTCACAGAGTGGTAGCTTCATCAGTCACCAAGTTTGCCCTATGGTAGAGCTACTTCTGTAAAAGTAAAGCAGTATTTTCATAGGAAAATAATTCAAGGGCTTCTTTCTCTGGTTTCAAAGGACCAGACTTACCACCTATCCCAGCATTATAAGGAAAGTGAGTCTTCTCTTTTTGTGTGACAAGTATATTCCAGACATTTGTAGTATTAGTAATGAAAACCTACATTTATTAAGTAATAAATTGCTAAATTTTTAGTATCTACCCTCATAATAAAATTATATTAATTATGTAATAATTTCTAAATTTGAATATGTGTTATCAAATCAGGTAATACCTTCTTGTCTTGCTATTTTCCCAGAAATAATATCTGTAAAATATAAAATCTATTTCCAGAGCGGAGTCATTGATCCAGAACATCTGCATAATTGTCTGTTTAGAAGCTTCAAGAGTTATAACAAAGAAACCAAAAGTATTTAGAAAAATTCTGGGCCCTGGGAGGCCAACAGGGCCAATACAGACCTGAAAAATTATTATTCAAAATTAACACAATAGGGTTGAGATTTTGCTTTCTATTTCACATTCAATCTATCCACTTTCTCTGAATACACACACTCACACATACAATTCATTTTTGAAAGAGAATATTGAAAATATTTATTTTAAAATAATAGACTTGATTATACAAAAATGTCAGACATATTACCATAGACCTTTTACGCTCAAATTTTAGACGTGTCTTTGTATTTAAGAATTGTTTTACATAGTTGCTTAGCAACAGTCTGGTCATTTAGTTCAAAAATGATCTCTAAATCACAAAGTCTTTTGTCAAACAGAAATCAAATAGTCTGTTTTTTTTCATGTACAGGAAAAAAAGCAGAAGTCTATTGTTATATATAAAGGGCTATAGTATGAAATGCTGAAAAATAACATTCTGACTAGATTATTTGTTGTGATCTTTATTTTTAAGTCTTTTTATCTAAGACATTAATAACAATGAAGTCAACTGTTCTTCACTCTGTTCAGTTGCTGGTTAATGTGACATCCAATTTATATCCAAAAAGTCAAGTGTGTGTGGAGAGCCTAATCTTTTAAGAAAAAGCTATATGAAAATGTGCTCTTTTATTTTCTGTTTTTGTATTGCCTGAGGAAGGGCTTAAGTAGGGACTTAATATTTAAAACACATAAACATGTATTATATGCATAATACTTACTTGTATTGTAGAAACTTGTAACATTTTCCCTGGTATTAGAGTTTTGTGCAAATTTTACCCTCCATACTAGTCTCTGTGTTCCTTAAAATCACAACCCTTTCTTATTCATCTTTGAGTTCCTAAATCTAATATATCTTGTATATAACAGACACTCCATAAATGTGTCAAATTGAATATTTAATAATAGTAATAATCATACTAACAACCATGACATTTTTGAGTAGTTATCTATGTGTCATGTATTATACCAAGTACTCTCGTTTAACTGTAGAGGCAAGTATGGTTATTTTTCCTGTTTATATCAAGGACAGAGGAGAAAGAAATCTTACATTATAGCAACTGTAAGGATTGGGAAACACTGAAGTAGAAGACCAAGAATTGCAGTCTTCCATATTGTGATAAATAAGGTAAATTTAAATGCTCATACTCTTAAGATTGATGGGTTTAGCTATTGTTTTTCACAAACTTAGATCTCAAAACACAGCAAGAATAATTGTTTATATCTTAGTGTAGCAGGTATCTGTTGATTTAGCCTGTGCACCACCTATTGCCTCTTCTGGTAACAACATTCTGTTTTTTTCTTGGGGCACCTCCTACCTTCCAGTCTCAGTTGATGTGATTACAGTGGGATAGTCCATCCTCCAGCTGCAGGTGTGGGAACATGATCCAGGCCTGGTCTATGACAGTGGTCTTCCCTTTGGTTATCCCTGTTGGTAATCAATTCAGCAATGACTATATGACCCAAACAAAGGAAACAACTGGTAGCACTAGATGTTTTGTTGTAACTGGCGGAACTTCCCCTTTCAATGGGATTGCTGAGCTGGTTGGACTTAATCTAGAGCTACTTGTAGTCACTATTTCTTTAGCAGTGTCCCTGTGAGACTGAAGCTAATGAAGAAGAAACAGTGCCAAGGCAGACATCACAGAATAATCGTTCAAGGCAATATCCACAGATGGGTGATAAAATCATTGGGTGAAAGTTTGAGGAGAAACAATTTGTTCGCATAGTCTCAAAAGTGTCTCTTCCAAGTTATCAGTTACAAAGGAAGAAATGTTAACTTTATAATGGAGAAACCTGGCAGAGAAACCTTAACTTATCAAGGTTAACATCTCCAGAAATAAGATTTATTGGCATTGTGTTCCTTCAATATTATGCATTTAGAGAAGAAAAAAACTCATTACTTCTGTCGTATTCTTGCCAAAATTGCCTAACTTCAATCTAATCATTAGACAAGAAGAAATACCAGACAAACTCAAATTGAGACCCATCTACAAAATAAGTGACCAGTACTCATCGAAAGTATCAAGGTAATGAACACAAGGAAAGAATGGAATTTTCACAATAGGAAGAGGCTGAAGTGACAAAACAACTAAATGCATGATAGCTGTCTGGATTGGATCTTGGGAAAGGAAAAAAAGACTTTAGGAAAAAAAAAAAAACCCTAGTGAAATTCAAATAAGGTCTACCGTTTACCTAATATTATTGTTCTAACATTAATTTTCCAGTCATAAAATTGTATTTTGGCTATCTAAATAGTTAACATTAGGGAAAACTGAATAAAGAATACATGTGAACCCTTTGTGATAGTCTTCCAAATTTTCTGTAAGTGTAAAACTTTCAAAATCAAAAGTTAAAAAAAACAAAGAAAGAAATGGAGTCAAGAGATAAAGAACAATAGATTCCTGGCACTTTATATACCTCTATCCAGCTATATTTCCACACACTAGACTTTTCAGGTACATAAACTGAAAAATTCTTTAATCATTTTAGCTGGTTCTCTCATTTCCAAGCAAAAGCCATATGCCAAATATATATTTCTTTTCTTTGCCAGTGAGTTTACTGTGTCCTGTCTAGAAAATGCCTCATGACCAATGAAATGTTTCACAGAAGGGAATCTTCCAGATGGCTTCTGTATTCAAGGCAGTAACTTCTTTAAATTTTAATACTTTTGCATGGAGGCATTTCTATAATGTACTTTTCACTTTCATGTCTTTGTTGTAGAGTGTACTGAAGTTGATTTTTCATTGTTTCAGTGATTTTCGATTCATCACTCTAAACATCTTCCATCATATAATGTGTTGGTATCATGATCAGTTGAGGTGTAGAAATGTATGTTTCTACATAGATTGACCTTTGATTAAGATTTACTTTGTCTCATAATTTTTATGAATCACCCTTAGTGTGTATGGTTTTACATACATTTTCTCTGCTGATAACCTATTTATAGCAGTTCCTTGCCTCTAGAACTTTCTGCTATATATTTGCTATTGGAAAACACAACCTTATTGAAATCAAATCTAAACCAAGAGTCATACTGAAAATGAGGGTGTCTCATATGATCAGAAGGCATGGATTTTGTGATATCCATTTTGGACAAAGCGATTTTGTTGGTTTTGTTTTCTTCATATTTGTAACTATGGACTACAACCTATAATGGTGAATATATTGCATATGTGATTTTGGGATATGATAGTGTGACTTAATTAGAAGTTAAAGTTTGTTTTTATTAACATTTTTCAGCATTTGTTTTCCTAATAAGTCATCAGTACTCCTGTTCACCATGATACATTTCCCAAAATGGCCTAAGAAAAATGAACATCACATACTGACAAGAACTAAGAGTAACTCCCTTGAGCAGATTAAATGTGTCTCCGTGTGCCAGGGCCTGTGATTACCTCGTCCTGCTTACAGAGTCATTCATGATGTCCCTTTTGTGACAGGTCCTTTATCTTAGCTGATGTGAATTCGAGTTTTCTTTTTTGTTTGAATGTCAATTCCCTACAGCCACCCTACCTGCTTACTCCCTTTTATCTTGGGTTCCTTCAAAATTTGTCTCCGCATACGTATTGGGCTTGTACTTAATCTGAGCTGACGGCACTTCTTACTGCCCATATGCATCTATTATTATCTATTCTTGTTTTTTTTTTTTGCTTCCTTCAATCCAGCAGTAGGTATACTGTGCTGTCATTTCCTTGGCCTGGAATCAATGGTCTCTTTCTGCCAAGTGCCATAGACCTTACAAAGTGCTTCTGCTGCAGTAGTAATTTTGTTTCCTAATAAAAATGAACAGCATAGCTTCAGAGCCTTTACTATAAACAGCATGGAATTTCTCAAAGGTCTCCCACTGATTGTTCACCAGATTAATCTCTACTAATAGTCTTAATTCATAAATTGACATTTTAGCAGTCCTTTCTAAATTTTTTTCCCATCAAAGTGCCAATTAATTTTTATTGTTTGTAGGGATTGGATCTTAATCATTTATTGTTTGTTTATTTTACAGCACTTACATGTTAAAATATCTACTCTTAAAGAAAGAGAAAAAGAAGAAATAAACATGAAGATTCAGAATCTTCCACCCTGTCTTGTTCTTGTGAACTGTTTGTCCCTCAACCCTTTAAACAGACTATAACTGTGAAGGGATGCTTTCTGTGCATTCTGTCAATTCTGATCATCAGTTGCTAAGCAAATTTATTGATAACTGACTTTGTTCAGAGTATAGTGTTCAGTAAAAGCAAAATGATATAATGGAGAAAACCTGTGAAGGGAGCCAGAAGAGGTAGCTTTTAGTCCCAGCTATGCCTATATATTTCTGTGTACTATTGTGTAAATTCAATTCCATCTTCTGAAAATAGTTAGGCTTGACTACATAAACTTAAATTGCTTTCATTTCTAACATTTTATGAGTCTACTGTGCTCCTTAAGGAATTCACAATTTAATTGAGATGTGAAATGAGAAGAGTGGCATTGGCTGCAATTCTTTTAAGAGTTCTGTAGCATAGGGACCATGTCTTACTGCTCTATGGTCCTTAGTCCAAGCATAAGCCCCAAACAGAAGTTCCAGTTTTTTCCTACTGAGACACAAATGACAGATGACCTTCACATTCATAACACCTACTCAAAGGGGTACATAGGATTATGAGCTATTCCATGTCCAAATGGTAACTTACATCCTTCTCTGTCATACTGAAATCCAATGATACTCTTGAACCTGCTGTTCTTCATGTATTTAAAAATCTTTATTCAATAATAACTGATAAACTTTAAATAAACTTCACATATTTAAAGTGTACAATTTAGGGCTTCCCTGGTGGCGCAGTGGTTGAGAGTTCGCCTGCCGATGCAGGGGACACGGGTTTGTGCCCCGGTCAGGGAAGATCCCACATGCCGCGGAGCGGCTAGGCCCGTGAGCCATGGCCGCTGAGCCTGCGCGTCCGGAGCCTGTGCTCCGCAACGGGAGAGGCCACAACAGTGAGAGGCCCGCGTACCGCAAAAAAAAAAAAAAAAAGTGTACAATTTAATGTGTCAGCATATGTATACACCTTTACAATTATCACAATCAATATAATGAACATATCCATCAATTCCAACAATTTCCTTGTGCTTCCTTGTAATTCCTCTTTTCTACTTCTCCATAATATGATTCCATCTTCAGGCTACTACTGATCTGGTTTCTATCACTAGAGATTAGTGTGAATTTTCTAAAATTTTAAACAAATGAAATCAGGGAATGAGGAGATACTATTTTGGGAGGAGGTGGAGGTCTGGCTTTTTGTACTGAATGATTATTTTGATATTTATTCATCTTGTTATAAGTATAAATAGATCATTAACTTTTATTCTTGGTTATATTTTATTGTATGAATATACCACCGTTTGTTAATCCTTTCCACTATTGGTGGACTTCCGTTTGTTTCAAGTATTTCACTAATGCAAAGTAAAGCTACTGTGAACATTTGCGTATATGACTTATATGGACATAAATTTTCATTTATTATTGGGTAAATACCTGGGAGCAGAATAATTGAATTATATGGTTGGTATATGTTTACATTTTTAAGAAACTGCTATACTTTTTCAAAGCAGTTATACCATTTACATTCCTACTAGCTGTGTATGAGAGTTCTAGCTCCTCAACATCTTAATCAGCATTATGGTCACTCATTTTAGTTTTAGCCATTTTAATAGGTGTGATTGTATATCATTGTGGTAAATTTGCATTTCTTTAATGATTAATGATGCTGAGCATTTTTTTTGTGTGCATACGATAGAGATTTGTGTAGCCCTTGTAATGTTTCTGCTAAAATCTTTTGCCCATTTTTATAAATTTGGGTTTTTTGTTTTCTTATTGCTAAGTCTTGAGAATTCTTTACATATTATGGATATAAATTATTTATCAGATATATGAATTATACGTATTTTCAATCAGTCTGTGGCTTGAATTTTCATTCTCTTTATAGCTTCCTTTGAAGAGTAGAAGTTTTAAACTTTGCGTGCTAATTTATTTTTGAAATAATAAGTGGCTTGCAGATTCTGGAAAAGTAATTTTGGAATATAACCACTGAAAATAGGAGAAGGCGAACACAGTAGGTTACTATGTGTAACCTATGTAGGAAAGAGCTAAGGACAAATACTAAAAGTCCAACAATATCCATTACCTACTTCTTTAATATTAGAGCCCCCAAGTTTTAGCAGAGCTTATGGCTATCATGTACAGACTATATGGTTATCAACTACAGGCTACATTCCCGGCTTTCTCCACAGCTGGTGTATCTGTGTGACTAAGTTCTGGCAAATAGGGCGTAACTAGAAATAAAGAATGACATTTGTAGTCATGCTCATAAAATGAAATGTACTTGTGGTCCCTTGCCTTCATATTTCCTGCTTGTGGCAGATGGCAAGTACTGGAACAGCATCTTTTGCTCCAAGGATGGAAGTCATGTATTCAGGACTACAGATTGCCTTCTAATCTCAGGCTCCTTACCTCCAAAGAGGTAAGGATTTATGAGAGATATAAGAACCATCTATTTTCTTTGTTTCTATAACTTTGGATTTCTTTGTTATAGTAGTTTAGCTTGTGCTCTAATTAATAACATCAGGATTATTAAGGGAAAGTGGGTATCACAAATTTCTAAAGAGGTATAGAACACAAGTTTGTTTCATATATTTTAATTTTTCTGAAGTTTGATAATGTATGGAAAACACTTTTTAATACTAAAATTGGACTATTTCCTCAAAATAAACTGTGTATATTTTCACATTATAGGGATGTTCAAAGGATTCATCTGCCAAATGCTTTTTTAATGTGTAACCTGAGTAAAATGGGCTTCTTCAGAGGTCATTTAAAAATCTAATGGATACTCTTCTGGAATGGTAAATAAGATATCTGATCTCAAGGTTAGGAATTATTGCCTATTTACATATGCAGTGGTTACTTCCTTCCCAACAAATTTGCTGATGCACACATATACACATACGTATATATACACACCTATGAATGTAATCATGCTTAAAAATGATAACTCAGTCTTTAAGAATTGTACAGATCTGTTTTTTTATTGTATTATTAGGTTTAAGACATGTACATTTCCCAAGGTCTGGACATCTTCTGGTTGAGCCTTGATTGCAGTTCTAAGCCTTAGGTTAGTAAGTGGGAGTTGTGGTAGTTTTTGACCTTGATAGTATTCAGAAGACTATGTGGTTCTTGAAGTCAGTGTTTCCTGTTTTGCAGTTGACTATTTACCATGTAGGCTGGGAAGGTTGCTTTGATCTTAGCCTTTTGTAAGGGTTGGCCACATGAATTTACGAACTTGCCAGGTTACTACCCTTTATGAAAGCTTTATTCACAGGCTTGTAGCAATTTTTATTTAGGTGAGCAAGTTTTATGCACGCAATTGGCTATTTTTAAATCAGTAGGACTATAGCAGCAGCCTTAGCAAATGTAGGTGGACAGTACTGCCTTTAGCAATCATGAACAGCAGAGGCAAAGGATTTGGTTATAGAGAAAAAGTGTATTAGATTTCTGTGGCCGTGTAACACATTTCCATAACCTTAATGGCTTAAAACAATACAAATACTATTTCATTGTTTCCATGGTAAGGAGTCCAGGCAAGTGTTGGCTGGATTATTTATTTTTTATTTTTTTGTGGTACGCGGGCCTCTCACTGTTGTGGCATCTCCCGTTGCGGAGCACAGGCTCCGGACGCGCAGGCTCAGCGGCCATGGCTCACGGGCCCAGCCCCTCCGTGGCATGTGGAATCTTCCCGGACCGGGGCACGAATCCGTGTCCCCTGCATCGGCAGGCGGACTCTCAACCACTGCGCCACCAGGGAAGCCCTTGGCTGGATTTTTTGCTCAGGTCTCCCACTGCTGCAGTCAGGTGAGAGCAGGGACTGTGTTCGTATCTGAGGCTTGAGGACTTCTACCAAAATCATTCAGTTTGTTGGCAGAACTCATGGCAGATTCCATTTTTCTTTTAGACCAACCCAGAAGAATGTCTCTCTCACACCTCACCTTATTTTGTCTGTCTGTCTATCTATCTATCTATCTATCTATCTATCTATCATATATCAATCTATCCATCCAGCTATCTGTTTTGCTATCTACGTATATATCTATCTATGACCTATTTATTATTGTGGTAAGAATATTTAACATGAGTTCTACCCTCTTGACAAATTTTGAAGTGCACAATACAGTATTGTTAATGGCAGACATAGTGCTGTATAGCTGACCTCTACAACGTACTGAATAATTGAAACTTTACAGCCATTGACCGGCAACTCACTCTTTCCCCCTTCTCCTCACCCCTGGCAAATACCATTCTACTTTTTGTTTCTCTAAACTTGGCTTTTTTAGATATTCATATAAGTGGCAGTATTTATCCTTCTGTGACTGCCTTATTTCACTCAGCATAATGTCCGCCAGGTTCACCCATTTGGTGAATAGTGTTGGGAATACTGAATATTCACATGCACAAGAATTAAATTGAACCCTTGTCTTATACCATACACAATATCACCTAAAAATGGATTAAATACTTAAACATAAGATCTGAAACTGTAAAACCCCTAGAAGAAAACAGGGGAAAAGCCTTATGACAATGGTTTGGATATAACACCAAAGGCAAAGACAACAAAAGAAAAAATAGACAAGTACGACCACATCAAACTAAAAAGCTGCTGCATAGCAAAGAAAACAATCAACAAAGTGAAAAGGCAACCTGCAGAATGAGAGAAAATATTTGCTAACCATGTACATGGTAAGGGGTTAATTTTCAAAACATATAAAATTGAACTCTTAAACTCAATAGTAAAAAAAAAGAAATGATTTGACTGAAAAACAGGTAAAGGCCTTGAATAAATATTTCTTCAAATAAGACATACATATGGCCAACAGGTGTATGAAAAGGTGCTCAACATCACTAATCTTCAGGGAAATGCAAATCAAAACCACAGTGTGAAATCATCTCAAACCTGTTAGGATAGTAATTATATATATATAAAAAAGACAGGTATTGGTTAAGTTTATGAAGAAACTGGAATCCTTAAATGCTATTAGTGGAAACATTAAATGGTGCAGGTGCTATGGGAACTATGTGGAAGATCCTCAAAAAATTTAAAAAAGGCACTATTATATGAGCCAGCAATCCTGTTTCTGAATATATGTCCTAAAGAACTGAAATCAGGATGTTGAAGAGATATGTACACTTTTATGTTCATTACAGCATTATTCACAATAGCTAAGATATGGAAACCACCTAAATGTCTGTCAACAGATGAATGGATAAAGAAAATCTGGCATATACATTAATGGAATGTTATTCAGCCTTTAAATAAAAAGGCAATTCTGCCACTTCACTTTACTAAAGGACTTACCTGATCAGGTCAGACTCACCTGGGATAATCTCCCCAATTTAAAGCCAGTTGATTAGGGATTTTAATTATCTGCTAAATCTTTTCACAGTAGCACTTATATTAGTGTTTGAATAACTGAGAGAAGTTGTATACATTAGGGGCCAGAAATCTTGGAGTCAGGGAGAGGCCATCTTACTCTTATCAATTCTGCTTACTTCAGAGAATCTCTCCTAAATAGGTCTTTAGACATTAAGGTGAGAAATAATTGTTCAGCTTCTTAAATTTTTTCTCAGTTGAATCTACAAACTGAGGCCTAAGTTTTTATTCATAAAGAGAATTGAGTTCCATGTAGTGCTATAGAGCTCTGATGACATTTTAAACTACGATTGTTCATGCCGGGCATACATGCCTCAAAGTCAAGAGTAACCTTCAACAAACCTGCTCTGGAATTGTAATTACTGAATTTTGAATATAGCTTTAGATATCTGAGCCTCAATGTAATTTCACTCACAATGAAGTGATAGATATTATTTGTAAACAAATAAAAGGAAATAATTTCCTATTACAAAAAAAAAAAATCCATCTTTCAGGGCTGTAGTAGTGGAAAAAAATACAATGACATTATTGCAAGCTTCAAGGATAAGACACCAGTAGCTCTCATACAAACAAAATGGCAGGGTAGCCAGAAGCTTAGTAAAGAGAACTAGGGAAAGAGACAGTCAATAAAAGCCCTCCTGGGATCATAGACAACACTAGGATCTGGAAAGCACATATACTAGGCTGAGCCCACTCAAGAACAGTCAGGGCAAGAATTGAAAGCACACCCCAAGCCTCACACAGATCAACAGTGTCTGTCTGAAGTTTCACAGGGGCTAAAACACAACTTCTGACTGAACACTGACAGAATAAGTGACTCTAACCAGGGGTGACTCCTCAAAAGCCAAGTTTTTAAATAATACCACAGTCATCCCTGGAAATCGCAAAGACCATGTGCATGCCCAAGGCTGCATTCTCTTAGTAGTGATCAGAGGGAGAAACTTCAAGCTATCATTCCTGGCTGAACATGGGAAGAAATATAAAATCCCTGAAATGTGATAGTCTCCAAACCACACAAACCCATTCAACAAAAACCTAACTGGCTAAGGAGGCTCATGTGTAACCTTTGACCAATAAGTGGTTGTGCTGACCCAAGTGGCCAGGCTTAAGAAAATAAAGGGTTGGGGAACATGAGCAACAAACATGAGTCTGCATACTGCAGGGGAAATACATTTTATAGAATCATTTTTTTCAAGTCACTAAACAAATAAACTAATGACCTAGCAAGTAACAATTCCCAGAGGTGATAAGTATCTAGAACTTGTACAATATATTATCAAAAAATGTCCAGTTTTCAACAAAAATAATGGAACATGATAACAAACAGGAAAGTGTGACTTATACATAAGGAAAAAATTAGCAGTAGAATAGGTTTTTGAAATTGACCAGAGAGTGGACTAAGCAGAAGAAAAACTTCAAAGCAGATATTGCAAATATATTCAAAGAACTAAAGGAAGCAAAGCTTAAAGAATTAAAAGATGGTATCTCTTTTATATCTCATAAAATATTGAACATCAATAATGGAATAGAAATTTTTAAAAGGAACCAAATTAAAGTTCTATAGTTGAAAAATACAATAACTGAAATGAAAACTTCACTAGAATGGCTCAACAATAGATTTGAGATGACAGAACTTAAAAAAAATCAAAGAACTTGAAGAAAGAGCAATAGAGTTACATAATCTAAAAGAGAGAATAAGGAATTAAGAAAAATTAACAGAGGCTCCCACACAAAAACTGCTAGAACTGATAAATGAATTCAGGAAGGTAGCAGTAAACATGATTAACATACAGAAATCAGTTGCATTTCTTTAGACTAACAATGATATATCAGAAAGGGAATGTAGACAAAAAATCCTTTTTAAAATTGCATCAAAAAAACCACACAAAACTTAAGAATAAACCTCACCAAGGAGGTGAAAGACTTATTTGCTGAGAACTATAAAATATTAATAAAGGAAACTGAAGGTGATTCAGAGAAATGGAAAGATATCCCATGCACTTATAGAAGTGCATTTACAGACTGGAAGAATTAATATTGTTAAAATGGCCATACTACCCAAAGCAGTCTACTGATTTAATTCAATCCCTATCAAATTACCCATGACACTTTTCACAGAACTAGAACAAATAAGCTTAAAATTTATACGGAACCATAAAAGACCAAGAATTGCCAAAGCAATCCTGAGGAAAAAGAACAAAGTAGGAGGCATAGCCCTCCCAGACTTCAGACAATACTACAAAGCTACAGTAATCAAAACAGTGTGGTATTGGCATTAAAAACAGGTATATGGATGAATGGAAGAAAATAGAGAGTCCAAATATAAACCCACACACCTACAGTCAATTAATCTTCGACAAAGGATGCAAGTATATAAAATGGGGTAAAGACAGTTTCTTAGCAAGTGATGTTGGGAAAGTTGGACAGCCACATGCAAATCAATGAGTTAGAACACACCCTCACACCATAAACAAAAATAAACACAAAATGGCTTATTGCACAGCAAAGAAAACCATAAACAAAATAAAAAGCGACCTACAGACAGCGAGAAAGTATTTGCAAATAATGCAACCCACAAGGGTTTAATTTCCAAAATATACAAATAGCTCATACAACTCAACAAAAAAACAAACAACCCGATCAAAAAATTCACAGAAGACCTAAATAGATATTTATCCAAGGAGGACATACAGATGGCCAATAGACACATGAAAAGATGCTCATCGTTAATTATTAGAGAAGTGCAAATCAAAACTACAGTGAGGGACCACCTCACACCAGTCAGAATGGCCATCATTAAAAAGTCTACAAATAACAAATGCTTGAGGGAGTGTGGAGAAGAGGAAACCCTCCTACACTGTTGGTGAAAATGTAAATTGGTGCAGCCACTATGGAAAACAGCATGGAGGTTCCTCAGAAAACAAAAATAGAGTTGCCATATGATCCAGATATCCCACTCAATATACATAGACAAAGCTATAATTTGAAAAGATACCTGCACCCTTATGTTCATAGCAGCACTATTTGCAATAGCCAAGACATGAAAAACCTAAATGTCCATCAAAAGATGAATGGATAAACAAGATGTGGTGTATATATATGTGTGTGTATATATATATATATATATATACACACACACACACACACACACACACACAATGGAATATTACCCAGTCATCAAAAAGAATGAAATAATGCCATTTGCAGCAACATAAATAGAACTAGAAATTATCATACTAAGTGAAGTAAGTCAGAAAGAGAAAGACAAATACCATATGATATCACTTATATATGGAATCTAAAATATGACACAAATGAACTTATCTACAAAATAGAAACAGACTCACAGATATAAAGAACAGACTGGTGGTTGTCAAGGGGGAGTGGTCTGGGAGGGTTTGATTGGGAGTTTGGGACTGGCAGATGCAAACAATTATATATAGGATGGATAAACAACAAGTTCCTACTGTATAGCACAGGGAACTATATTCAATATCCTGTAATAAACCATAATGGAAAAGAATATGAAAAAGAATATATATATGCATAACTGTATCACTTTACTGCAAAGCAGAAATTAACACAACATTGTAAATCAACTATACTTCAATAAAATTTTTTTAAAAGATGTGAAAAAAACAAAAAAAAATTAACAGAGTCTCAAGAGAAATGTGAAACACCATTAAACACACCAATGTATATAATAGTACTACCAGAAGGAGAGGAAAGCAAGAGAGAAAAAAACAATTAAGGAAATAAAGGCTGAAACCTTCCCAAATTTGATGAAAAATATGCATACACGACAGTCAAGAACTTCAACAAACTACAAGAGAAAAAGGAATCATAACATCAAGCTGACTGCTCATCAGAAACAATAGAGGTCAGAAGGCAGTGGGATGACATTCAAAGTACAAAAGCAGCAACTGTAAAACATAGAGTGCTATGTCTAGTAAAACTATTTTTCAAAAATGAGGGTGAGATAAAGCCATTCCCAGATAAACAAAAACTGAGAATTTGTTGTGAGTAGATCAACCTTAAAAGAAATATTAAGAGACTGAAAGCAAGTGACAGAGAGTAATGCAAAATCGTAAGAAAGAACAGAGTGCCACTAAAGGTAATTATGTAGGTAATTATACCATACTACTACCAAAGGCAATCTATAGATTCAATGCAATCCCTATCAAAATACCCATGGCATTTTTCACAGAACTAGAACAAATATAAAATTTGTATGAAAATACAAAAGACCCCCAAATAGCTAAAATAATCTTGAGAAAGAAGAAAAAGCTGGAGGACTTTAACACCCCACTTACATCAATGGACATATCAAAGTATACTACGAAGCTACAGTAATCAAAACAATATGGTACCGGTACAAAAACAGAAAGATAGTTCAATGGAACAGAATAGAGAGCCTAGAAATGAACCCACACTTATATGGTCAATTAATCTATGACAAAGAAGGAAAGAATATACAATGGGGAAAAGACATCCTCTTTAATATATGTGTTGGGAAAACTGGACAGCTACATGTAAAAAAATCAAACTGGACTACTTTTTCACACCATTTACAAAAATAAATTCAATACGGATAAAATACTTAAATTTAAGACCTAAAACCACAAAACTTCTACAAGAAAATAGGCAGTATGCGCTTTTAAATTAGTCTTAGCAATATTTCAGGGGGTATGTCTCTTCAGGCAAGGGAAACAAAAGCAAACAAATGGAACTATATCAAACTAAAAAGCTTTTGCACAGCAAAAAAAGTCAACAAAATGAAAAGTCTGCCTACTAACTGGGAGAATATGTTTGCAAATGATATATCTGATAAGGGGTTAATATCCAAAATATACACAAAACTCATACAACTTAATATCAAAAACCAAACAACTCAATTTAAAAAAGGGTAGACAACCAGAATAGACATTTTTTCAATGAAGACATACAGACAGCCAACAGGCACATGAAATGATGCTCAACATCACTTATCATCAGGGAAATCCAAATCAAAACCACAATGAGATATCACCTCACACATGTCAGAACGGGTTTTATTGAAAAGATAACAAGTAAGTGTTGACAAGGATGTGAAGAAAAGAGAATCCTTGTGTACTATTGCTGGGAATATAAGTTGGTGCAGCCACTATGGAAAACAGTAGAGCAGTTACTCAAAAAATTAAAAATAGAATTACCATACAATCCAGCAATTCTACTCTTGGGAATTTATCCAAAGAAAATGAAAACATTAATTCAAAAATGTATATGTACCCCTATGTTCATTGCAGCACTATTCATAATAGCTAAGAAATAGAAGCAACTCAAGTGCCCAGCAACAGATGAATGGATAAAGAAGATGTGTGTGTGTGTACGCACGTGTGCGTGCATGTGTGTACACCCAAAAAACTCTTTAAAGAAGAACAAAGTTGGAGGGCTTAAACTTTCTGATTTCAACCCTACTGCAAATTATAGTAATCAAGACAGTTAGTTATTCCAGTGGTAGTGACATAATTATAAACATATGGTCAATTTATTTTTGAAAAGTGTGCCAAGAAAATTAAATGGTGAAATAATAGTCATTTCAACAAATGTTGCTATGAAAATTGGATGACCACGTGCAAATGAGTGTAGTGGGACCCTACCTCAAATCACATGCAAAAAAACACAATATAATACAACACAGTACAATAAAATGAAAATAACTCAAAATTGATCATAGACCTAAATGTAAGGACTATGAATATAAAACTCCTGGAAGAAAACATAGGAGTAAATCTTAACAACCATGAGTTAGGCAATGGTTTCTTAGGTACTACACCAAAAGCACAAATGCTAAAAGAAAAAAAATGGACTACATCAGTTAAAACTTTTGTGCTTCAAATGATACCATCAAGAAAATAAAGTAAAATAAGTTTCATAGACAGGCAAATACATTTGCATATCGTATATCTGACAAAGGACTTGTATCCAGATATTTAAAAAGGACTTATTTTTCAATAATAAAAGACATATAATGCAATTAAAATGGGCAAATAATTTAAACAGCCATTTTCTCCAAGGAAGATATACTTATGACCAATAAGCACATATAAAGATGTTCAACATCATTAATGCAAATCAAATCAAAAGCACAATGATATACTACTTTACACTCATTAAGATGGCTATAATAAAAAAGACAGACAATAACAAATTTGGCGAGGATGTGGAGAAATTGGAACTCATACATCATTAGGGATAGTGTATAATGGTGCAGCCATTTTGCAAAACAGAATGGCGGTTCTTCAGAAATTTAAACACAGTATTACCATATGACCTGAAATTCAACTCCTAGATATACACTCAAATGAAATGAAAATATATACCACACAAAAACTTGTATATGAATGTTCATAACAGCATTATATAGCAGGGGGATTGAAGATGTTCTAAATTAGATTTTCACGATGGTTGCAGAACTTAGTGAATATACTTAAAAATGTTGAATTGTATACTTTAAACGGATAAATCATACAGTATGCGAATTATATCCCAATAAAGCTGTTTGAAAACAAAAACAACAACAAAAAGAGCAATGACATACAAGGCCAGGGACTTTCTGAAGCTGTACAGGATAATGTATTTAAGATCACCTGACAGAAGTTGGTCCATCCTAAGCCTCTGGGGTCACAAGGTACAGAAAAAAACGGAGATGTTTTCCCTTAGAAATATGCTGACGGTGATTCTCCAGTTGAAACAAATGAGAAGACTAGAGGAAGCCTTTCTTATGCCACAGATTTCAAAAGTCTCTACCCTTATTAAATGACCTAAAGCACAGGACTAAAATGCTTGCTTACATAATAGTGTGAAAGCACAGAGCCCCAAAGAGAAATAAATTAGAAAGTATTGAATTAAATTTAAAGGCTAGATGGGGAGACAGTAAAACAGCATATGGTGATTGGAACTGGTAGCAGTGCACTTCTAGACTTAGTAAGAAGGCAACAATAGCTCAAATGTTGCATGAGAAAACAGTATGAGTAGGTGGCTTTCCCAGCTCCAAATGAAAAACATTTAGTGAAAAATATTAACTCCTCAATGAGAACTTTCTCCTGATTGTGTTTCTTAAAAGTATGTTTAAATATACACTGACATTGAGTGTCTGACTTCCCACCATAGCTAAAATAAATATTTTCCCCATTTGTTCTCCTTCCTTCAAAAACCATTGAATTTCTGCTGTGGTCTACAGCAGTGATTTTTAACTCTGACTGGACATTAAAATACCCTGAGCCAAGATGTCCTTCAATAGGTAAATGGATAAACAAACTGTGATATATCTATATGTGGAAATTTTATTCTTCAATAAAAATAAATGAGCTCCGTGAAAAGACATAGAATAATCTCAAATGCATAGTGGTAAGTGAAAGAAGCCAATCTGTTAAGGCTGTGCTCTGATGATCCAACTAGGGTATTCATGTGAAAAGGCAAACCCGTGGAGACAGTAGAAAAATCGGCAGTCTCCAGGGGGTGGTTGGAGGAAAGAAGGGATGAGTAGGTGGAACACAGGAGACTTTTAAGGCAGTGAAACTACTCTGTATAATACTATAATGGTGGATACCTATCATTTTTTTAAATAAGGCACATTGGAGACTTTGGCAGAGATAAGCTTAACTTTATTGGTGCTATGGGATTTATAGTTTTCTCAGTAGACAAAAACTGATACTATAGCTGCAAGTATCCAGACCTCTTCTTGCAGAGATTAAATGGAATAAGAAATTGGGTAGGACTTTAAATTCATCAGGCTTTAAATTCTTTCATATGAATAAATTATTTCAATTTTAAACGTAAAATTTCTTTGGACTGCTTTTCTCATACCTTCCTGTGAATTAATAATGGAAGGGATTTATATTCAAATATGGAGCATATCTTAGTTGTTATTTTATCACTAGTAAACTTAAACTCATTTAATCTTATTGCAGAAACTGATGAACTATAATGACATGAACTGACATACTCTGGGTTGGGAAATAGTAAAGGGTATTATTACATTGGATTGAGCAACACTTGGAGTTAATTTGACTGATATATTAAAATAATTTTAGGATGGGTTGTGCAGCTTTTTGTGGGATATATCTTACCCATCATCAGATCAAAGATAGTCCAAAAAGAAGCCATTGGTATTTCGGTTGGAGCTTTTTGGTTATAGTAGTGGGATAACTCTGAGGAAAATGCTGATGTGCTCACCTGAGAGGGAAAATCACATCCTAGGTAGATCATAAGTCAAATGATCAAGTCCTATAGCTGAGAGTGGCCACTCCTTTCTTTAGCAAGTCTTCCCTAGAAAGGAGGTTCCTAGGATGAGCTGTACATTAGAATCACCTGGGGAGCTTTAGATAGTACCAGTGCCTTGGTAACACCCAGGCTAATTAAAGAAGAATATCTTGGATGAGACCTAACATCACAGAGTAGTAGACATGACATTATTTAGTGAATTTGGAAGAACACATTGAATGTATGCAGATCACCCACTGCTTCCTGCCCTCTGAGTACAGAGAACTATATTATCTATGCCTTCTTCTTCAGGATCAGGTACTCATGGGTGAGACCTGCAGAATTCCTTTTAGGTTTGTGACTGGGTATGTAAATCTGACAAATTTAGGATACGTTATTAGAAGATTGCCCTTCTCCAACTTAGATTTGATCACTAATTAAAGCTGACAATTTGATTTCTGTTATGCTTTCAAGTTTGTCTCTCCATTGGTTCCAAACTAGGGACCCAATTTATTAGCTCTGTACAATCCTAACTGATATGTCTGTGAAGCACTTAGGAACCAGAGGACTCAAAGAACCCAGCTGCAAAGAATACAGCTAATTTCATATGTGCTAGGTTTATAAGTAGCCTCTCTCCTGTTCTTTTGTTATTCTCTCTTTCTTACACTTGAATTCTCTCTCCTAGTTATTTCTCTCAGGCTGTGTACTGCATATTGGCTTCATTCTTTCTCTTTAGATAGACAAGCTTGTCGATGAGTCTCTTTGTAGCTCATGGTGACTCTAGGTTTCTATGACACCAGTTTAAACACCAACTGAACAATACCTTATAACTCAAAGAATCAATACCCACAAACTAAGTCCCTGAATCAGAAAACATAAATTTCCAAGAGAAACAATAAGATTAGGTTATTTTGGAATATATGCCCATTTTTGCTCCCATCAATTGTGTTTGCAGGGAAGTCACAGGTGCATAAGAGGGCAGTTCAACCCTTTATCAGAGCCTGGGTCTGGGGATGCTTCTCAGAGGAGTGTTGGCTGGGAAGGCACCCCATAGTATACCTACAGAATCACCAGCTTTCTTCCATTTCTATATTTATTCCAGGTCTTCTAAGTAACCTTCCAAAAGCCATTGAAACTTCTCATCCCACAATTGCAAAACTACAAAAATTCTCATTGTAAAAAATAAATGAGATAATTGTATGCACCATTTTGAGAATTTTAGGAAAAGCTCATTTCATTGTATTTTTAGGTAGTTCAATTCAGAAAATTCAGGTGAAATAGGAGTAGTTGTGTAAACTTCAAAAGTTGTTACTATTTTTAAAAACATAGAATGATTATTGCAGGTAATACTACCTTGGGAAAGATAATCACAATCATTTTATTTCAGTAATGATTATTTTTTAGGCACTAATTATTGCTCTATAACACTTATTTTAAAAAAATTCTTTAAAGTGTGTATCAACTGCACTCCTCAATATTTGATTTTGTTTAAAAATAGTCTCGACTGAATTTTATCTCTCTCATGAACTATATAAAAATTGATTTTTGCTTTTCAAGAAAAGGGTTGAAAATGTGGCTTGTTAAGAAAGGACTGTTTCATTTTGTGTCCTTCCCCATGTGCTCTTGCATTGTTTGATTCTTTTCATTTAGTTGTACTTTAATGTTGTAGGGCTTGAAAATTTCCTAGGGAAATGAAAGTGCCTGTTTTGGTTTCCCCTTTTATTTATGAATCATTGATTAGAAGCAGTACTTTTTATAGTTGAAAAAGCACTGGACAGAACTTCGGAAGACCTGTATTTGATTCTACCTCTCTGACTAATGAACTGTATGACTTTGGGTTGGTGACGGTATTTCTGAACCTCATCTGTTTTCTGAAACCCCTCAGTTTTCTCATCTGTGAAAGGAGTTACAATATATTTTCTTTAATTACCCTTCTAGCTCTGATATACTCTTCTATGTATGGCTCTGTGGCATGATTCTTGTTTCACAGTTATTATGGTAAACAGTTACATGACCAGAGAATTACATTTTAAAATGTCTGTGAAACACCATCAGAGGTTCACTGTCAATGAGAGACACTTGTACCACAAGAACTTCGCAGAGAAGCCTAAAAAATGCTAGTAAATCTTGATTTATTCACAAGCATGAACATTTGCTCCGGAGCCAAATGGTCTCTGAATTTGCCTGAAGAATGAAATGCTATGGTGGTAAAGGCGGGGAGTGACACGTGTGCCCAGAAACAAAAGATATGAGATTTGAAACTTGTGCAAAGAGTAGGATCTTTTCTGAGAATCTGAAAGTAAGTCCACCAAATCCAGATTTAGGAACGCTTCATGGTTGGTGTCCATTCCCAGTTTTGTTCATTCATCCTGTTATCTTTAATGTTTACTTTGAGTCATGGGCATATGGATGAAGGGGGGCACACAAAACAGAGGTCCAGGCTCTGAACTGGTATGACATCACTCCCATTGCCTTCTAGGGGTCAAAGAAAGCCACAGGACCAAGCCTTGTGGAGAAATAGGCTTCATCTCTTAAGGGGAGGAGCTGTGAAGTATTGAGGTTATTTTTGAAATCTATACCATCCTTAATTTTTGATAAAATTAGCATATGATATATACCTTACAGAGTTTTCATGAGCATTGAGTAAAATACAGTGCCTGTTTCAGTGCCTGAAAAGAGTAGCCACTCAATAGATATCTCTTTATCAGCTTCATAGTTATTGTTAAAGATCTTACCTGTGTTTAGGTCATCAGGATAACCAAATTCTGTTACTTCTATTCCTATTTTGCACTTCTTCTTCTCTATCTTCTCAACAGTGCCTGTTGCTACTGACTGAATTGTGACCCCCCCCCCACATCACTTCTCACCATTTTTATTGAAATAACCTCTTAAATAATAAGCAACTAGCTATCTATCTCTTTTGAGGAACTATAAACTCCATGAGGGCAGGGACCCTGACTTTCTGATTTATAGTTGCATATTTATTTCCTGATACAGTACATTCTCACAGATGTTCCACAAATATTTGCTGAGTGTATGAATAGAAGGTTAAACTCTGCATACAAATAAAGTCTTAGAAAAATCAAAATCTTGTTACTCTGTTTTTTATATTCCTCCAATGGCTCCCCACAGTGTTCAAAATAAAATAAAAGTTTCTTAGTTTAATCTACAAGGCTCTCCATGATCTGACCCCTGCCTCTGAAACTTCATCTATCACTCTTCTGGTACATGTAACCTATCTTCCAGGAGTTTTCTGACTCAATTATTATTTACTGAAAGATGTCCTTTTCCCTTGGAATAGTCAGATGTCCCTTATTTAACTGGAGAAACTCCTATCTGTCTTTAAGGCTTAGGTCAGTAATTTCCTTCTCTAGGTCATCCTCTATGAAGTTCCAACATTAGCCAAATGTCACTCTTTTTATCTCTTAGCATACTGTGCATAACCATGTCACAACAATTATCAACCTACAAATCAGATGCTACCTTTTTCATCTCCATATAAGCTGCAAGCATCTAGCATATAGTAGATGTTTCATAATTACTATGTGAATGAACACAGGCAGGATAGCAGGTATGGAGGAAGTGTAGCTTTAAAATTCATTGCCAGGAATTTGATGGGGTATCCCACTTAAGCCTGGAGATGTATATTTCTTCTATTATTAAAGTCTCATTAGAGTTTTCCCCCACTAAATGGACTAAATTGCCTTTCTTTGCTGTTAAAATAACTCTTCTTAGTAAGCTTGGTGTTACTCTATTCCCAAATGACTATTGTCCTAACCTTTTTTTGCACTAAAGCCTGACTTTATTTCTTTTTGACTGGTGGATTATGTTTTATTCCTGAACAATTTCAAAAGACTTAGACTACCCCAAATGAATCTATGTTTGTATGATGCCAAACGATTCATTTGGTAGTGACTAAATTACTTTGGCATCTTGAGCACAGAGCCAGTCTCAGCTCCTTCAAAAATAATAATGATATTTTGTTAGTATAAGTGCCTCCAGGAAAAAAGAGAAATCCAGCATAGATTTGACAAGACTAATGTTTAAGTGGATCCTGCAGCATTTGCTTTTCAATAGAAAGAAAAATGATAGTTGTACAAAGCAGCTCGTGAATCCTGTGTGCCATTGGTGCATCAGTTAAAGTTGCCCCAGGCCACTTTTTACTTACTCTTCTTTGATTTACTGTCTTTCTTAAAGTGGAATACAAATGCATTCTAAACAATTTTAGGTCACCTAGAGCTTTTTCATTTTTCCCAGCTATAGGCCAAATTTCTAAATTCTTAACTATTTAGAGGAAGAATAACAAAAAGCACATAATTTAGTAAAGAAAAATACAGCAGAACATGAAAAATAATCCACAATATGTGAGTAAGCACATTTCCCCATTTCTTAAGATTAAACTAGAGCTAATCCTTTCATAAATACACTTGACAATTTCAAAAGATGAGAGAACTTCTTTTGGGAAAATTTTTATCTTTTATTTTTCTTTGTAATGTTGCCTAAGATTGAGCATGTGCTTTCATCGTGTATTAATTCCTCTCCTTACTGCACTCAATAATAACTGACATACTTAAAATGCAACTTAGGATGAGTAGAGGTTTTCTTGATGAAAATTCACATCCTCTTTATTCAGGTGAGAAAACTGAGGCCCAAGGAAAGCATGTGACTAGGACAAGGTCATACAACTGTGGACAAAAAATGTCACCTGTCATTTCAGTAAAAAAAGGATGTTGCAGCCATAAGGCCATCAGCCACTGCAGCTGCCCCTGATGATGTACGCTGAGGGAAATTCAGGATGGAGAAAAGCAGGATACTGGTCCTAGATAGTTAAGGTACATATCAAGGGAATAATTTCAATAAGCTTAGAATCTTGCATCTTCCCATACATAGAAAAGTACTAAAATCATTAATTTTAAATGTCTGTTTCTGTGATTAATAGTAATCTTTTGATGTTTGACTACTTTCTTTTTTTTCATCAAAAACGCCTATGTATCCTGGCTTCTTTGTACCTCTTTGGAACAATGTCTCACAGCTATCTGAGAGGCAGTATCCTGGGCTTAAGTCCTCAGTAAGTCTGCAAAATAAAATATAATTCTCAACCTTTGGGTTGTACTTTTTTTTTTTAGTCAACAAAGCTAGCTAATTCAAGAACTAAACCAGGTACTAAGACTTCAGTCTCTTTCTATTCTTTCCACTACATCAATATATTTTTTATTCTACTTGTTCTTTTGGTGTTACCTTTCTAAATTCTTATTAATAAATTATTTTAAAGGTAGCTATACAGTTTAAAAGCAATGAGAAATTTAGCTTAATGAAATTAGTTTTAAGAAGGATTTGTTTATAATGCAAGACAATTATTATCTAGTCCTAATTTTAAAAAGCTCCCTTTTTGACACTATTTTACATAAATAAAAAAGAAATTAATACTTAATTAAGGTTGATATGAAGATTGTAAGTCTTACTGAGAGGTTATTTTGGGATATACTCTATAGGCAAGACATATTTTGGAAGTAAAATGTATTATCTATTTTTAATTTGTACTGAATTTTATTTTACTTGATGCATTAGGAATCGCTTGGGAGTATTCTAAAGCATTGTTCTGGACCTGCTTACAACTTCTTATTATGTTGCACTCAGTATCTAAAACAAAATAATCTATATACTGAAACCAGATATATTTATGATCAATCCAACTTTGCAGTTCTGGCTAGATCAATATTCATGCAGTCAAGATACAAATATGTCTGTATAGTATTAAATAATGGCTGAGTTCCTTTCCTTTTAAATTAAATCATTTGTACACATGTTGCAGTGCTATAATGTATATGAATTCCATACAGTTTGCAGCTTCCTATATTTGTAAATACATGAAAAGAATTTGCAAAGTTTTATTTACAAAATTATGGTCTAGGGCTTCCCTGGTGGCACAGTGGTTGAGAGTCCGCCTGCCGATGCAGGGGACATGGTTTCGTGCCCCGGTCTGGGAAGGTCTCACATGCCGCGGAGCGGCTGGGCCCATGACCCATGGCCGCTGAGCCTGCGCGTCCGGAGCCTGTGCTCCGCAACGGGAGAGGCCACAACAGTTGAGAGGCCTGCGTACAGCAAAAAAAAAAAAAAAAAAAAAAAAAAAAAATGGTCTAGATGAACAAGAATGCAAATATTCTTGTATATTTCAAGATAAAAAGGGCATATAGGTAAGTATTTATATGTGTATTTATTTTAAGATCTTGTACATTTAATATCACCTAATTTTACTTTTAAATGTGTATCTACCTCTTTTAAGATGTCATTGTGGAAGAGCAATTTCTCATGGTTCAAAGCATTTCTCTGCTCTTACTAATTAGACTTTTGTAACAACACTATGAGAAGTAGGTATTATAATTTTTATTAGGGAAGAACTAAAAAGGCAGAAATACTTTAAAAAACATGTATTTTCCCATCTATTGTCAAAATAAGTGGGAGGAGTCTCAGGTTTCCTGAGTTTTTGTTTTACTACAGGTCATGCTAAAACCTTATCTCTATCTCTAGTGAAAACAGAGAACTGTGTTTAGATTAACTTTGATAGCTACACATTCTCAAATGAACTGTTTATTAATTAAGAGTGAAACAATAACTAGCATTTTGAGTGTGTGTATGAATGTGTGTGTTGATTTGGGAAAGGAAGATCGTGATAATAAGAAAGTGAGAATGTTTCTGGAAGGGCATTAAGAGTGTTTTCTGTGATTGCTATCAGCCTGACCTTGGGAGAAAAAGAAAGAAATGACCAAGAAAGGATCTCTGGACAAATGGCAAGAGGAAGCACTGAGGAAGAAACCAGCTTAAAACAATATCACTGAATCAGTCAAATAATATTTGGTTGTAAGTAACAGAAACCCAGTTCAATCTGGCTTAAGCAAGAATAATTCTTATTACAAAACATCCTAGAGACAGATCTAGTTTCAGGCCAGCTAAATCCAGGGTTTTGACCCTTCTGATGTCATCAAGATTTTGCGCTACAACCTCTCAGCTCTGTTCTTGGTGGTGTTTTACAGCCTGCCACTTAGGAGTGAGATCTGTAAAAGAGGTATAGATTTAGGCGTCATCACTGGATCAGTGTTGATTGTATCCCTGAGAAAGGATGAAATCACCCAGGAGAGGGTCGCAGAGTGAGAAGAGAAGAAGACCTTGAAGAGAATCCTGGAAAATACTAGCATTTCAGGATGAGGCAAAAGAGCCCAATAAAAAGACTGAGAAAGAATCTCCTGAAAATAAATAATACTAGGAACACACAGGCCATGGGAAAGGTTGAATGTGCCACAGATATACATTTTCCGGCTATTTGATTTACAACAATTTCTTTTATTTCCAGAAATAGTCTTTATACTCAGGGTATGGCCACCAGGATTATATAACTTGACTTCTGGCCACAGCTGGTCCAATTGAGCCAAGCTGGCCCTGTCAGGTTCTTGTTTCTAATAAACTGAAATTTAGAACTGAGAGACAAAGATACCACTTATGCCATGCTGAGTCAAAGAAAACAAGTAAAACAAATTAAGTAAAAGTAAAGCCAGGGACAAGTCAGGAAGTAGAAGAGTTTAAAGAGTCTCAGCAGGGAAAGAAGCATCTGTTGAAGAAGGTTGAGGAAGGAAAAGCATAGGGACTGGGAAAGTTTTTGTTTTGTTTTGTTTTTAAGTTGTGAAAGACTTGAGTATGTTTTAATATATTTGCTTCCCCATTCTCATCAGATGAACTTGCTTCCTGAATCACAGAGAAAATAGAACTCAGTAGATAGAAAATTCCTCAATTCCTTGTCACCAATGCTGGAACTATCAGCATCTTCGTTCATTCCTTTGTTCTTGTTTGCATTGTGTCACAAAGGAAAAAGGTGCCTGTTGGGTAATTTACCCCACTCTAATATTATAAGCAGATCCCCAAATTAAATAACCTAATATGTGGGGGTCACATTATAGCAAGATTAATGAAACGAAGTCCAAGCCTGCACAGCAACCACCCTAAATTCCAGGGGTCTGTCTGCAAGGTCCAAATCCAATTTGTTCTGGCTATTGTTTGGTACCATCTTATAGCTGCTCTCTACTCTGGCTTAAATACGCATGAAGATGATTCTAGGACCTGAATATGGCTGTGACTTCCAGGACAGCACTTGCAATTCCAATATTCCTAGTCATCTGGCCCTTGAGAGACTGGGACTGAAAAATACTGAAAACATAAAAATCAGCAGTGCCTGCATTTTCCCTGCCTGACTCCAACCACCTTCCATATACTTCTCTTCCCCCCAGGAAACAAAAGCTTTGATCTGCTTCAGTTTGAGAAGGGGAGCTGGATGGAGGACAGGAGCCGACTGCCAGGTTGCACTGTATGGCAAGTTTCTGCTGTTTTCTCAAGCATATTCTCTAGGATTATTGTATTCTCAATGCCAAGCACAGGGCTCAGTACATAGTAGGATCTCAATACAATTTTGCAGAATATGTGAAAGAATGGATAAATGAATGAACAGGTGGATAATTTACGCCAGTTTGGGAGAGGGCAGGATCCAGAGTACAAGAGGAAGGATACATTTTCAGGAAGAGGAACTTGTTTTTTCTGCTGAAACCTTTCTATTCTGCAGGGAAAGGAACAATATGCATTCTGCCTCACACACTACAGAAAATCAGATAATAGGTATTTGACGTTCTTTTAAATTCTAAGAATAGTGTTCTGTGTGAATAAAGAATTACAATAATTGGGAATATCTTTCAATGTTTACTTCTAATTTTCATTTCCAAGTGAATTAATTGAAATAGTCTGACACAATTTTCTTATTTTGGAACAACCAACATTATTAAAATAAGTTATGATTTTAACAGCTGCAAGTTTTAAACTAAGCATGACTATTAAAGCAATAATCTTGGGTTTGAAAACGAAGTGGCTTATTTACATTGCTAGAATTAAAATGTGGCTCTGTTTGATCAACACCTTTGGGTTTGTTTTTCTTTTTTAGAAAAAATACGTATACACACACTTTTAAAATGCTAGTGTTCACTTTCTGCACCTTTCTTCTTTAAATCGGGCAGAGAACAATTCTTATTCCCTAATTCTCTTGGAAAAGTAATCTAAGCCAGGCAGAAGCAACTATCTAGAATGGGCTTTATTTTATCATATGTCTAATAGGTTACCCTGGTCTGAATTTTTTCATACTGTCTGGTTTTATCTCCTGTTACTATTAAACCATCCTGCGGCACTGTATCTGTTTGATAGTCCCTTTCTGATGAATAAAAAAGCAAACTCCTTAAAGATCTCTTTTCAAATTGCAAAGCGTTGGAGATCCTTTACAATATAGGGAAGTAGATAAAAATAAGTATAATTTTGTTACTGTAATTGCACTTGGCCTTCGCTTAGAGCAGAAACCAAAGTTTTAGTGGGTAATACAGTTTCTGTGGGGCACCTGTCAAGGACAGTTTACAGCGATGGTTGATTCTGTGCCAACTTGACCGAGCTAAGCTATGTCCATATAGCTGGTAAAACATTATTTCTAGTTATGTTTGTGAGGGTGTTTCCAGAACAGATTAGAAATCTATTCTGGAATAGATTAGCAAGAAGGTCCTCCTCTCCCATATGGGAGAGAATCATCAATTCCTTGTGGGTCTAAAAAACGAAAGGGCAAGGTGGAAGAAAGGCAAATTCTCTTTCCTCTCTTCTTGAGCTCCCCTCAGATGTCAGAGCTCCTTTTACTTAAGCTTATGGTCTCAGACTAAGAGTTACACTATTTACTCTGCTGGTTCCTGGCCCTTTAGACTAAGACTGAATTACACCATCAGCTCTCCTTGTTCTCCAGCTTATAGTCGGCAGATTGTGGGGCTTTTTGGCCTCCATAGCAGCCTAAGCCATCCTATAATAAATCTCCTATATACGTATAAGAGATAATTATAATTAATAAAATAATAATTACAATATATTATTATATATAATAATCTCATATGTATATACATATATATATATATCCCATTGGTTCTGTTTCACCCCAATACATTTACATTTATCTTAGAGAAACACGATTGAGATAAGGAAAGACACTTGTAATTTTAAAAATTAATAGTATTATGGCATTTTTCACAGAACTAGAACAAAAAATTTCACAATTTGCATGGAAACACAAAAGACCCCGAAGAGCCAAAGCAATCTTGAGAACAAAAAACGGAGCTGGAGGAATCAGGCTCCCTGACTTCAGACTATACTACAAAGCTACAGTAATCAAGACAGTATGGTACTGGCACAAAAACAGAAATATAGATCAATGGAACAGGATAGAAAGCCCAGAGATAAACCCACGCACACATGGTCACCTTATCTTTGATAAAGGAGGCAAGAATATACACTGGAGAAAAGATAGCCTCTTCAATAAGTGCTGCTGGGGAAACTGGACAGGTACATGTAAAAGTATGAGATTAGAACACTTCCTAACACCATACACAAAAATAAACTCCAAATGAATTAAAAATCTAAATGTAAGGCCAGACACTATCAAACTCTTAGAGGAAAACATCGACAGAAGACTCTATGACATAAATCACAGCAAGATCCTTTTTGACCCACCTCCTAGAGAAATGGAAATAAAAACAAAAAATAAACAAATGGGACCTAATGAAACTTCAAAGCTTTTGCACAGCAAAGGAAACCATAAACAAGACCAAAAGACAACCCTCAGAATGGGAGAAAATATCTGCAAATGAAGCAACTGAGAAAGGATTAATCTCCAAAATTTATAAGCAGCTCAGGCAGTTCAATATCAAAAAAACCCAACCCAATCCAAAAATGGGCAGAAGACCTAAACAGACATTTCTCCAAAGAAGATATACAGATTGCCAACAAACACATGAAAGAATGCTCAACATCACTAATCATTAGAGAAATGCAAATCAAAACTACAGAGATATCATCTCACACCAGTCAGAATGGCCATCACCAAAAAATCTACAAACAATAAATGCTGGAGAGGGTATGGAGAAAAGGGAACACTCTTGTACTGTTGGTGGGAATGTAAATTGATACAGCCACTATGGAGAACAGTATGGAGGTTCCTTAAAAAACTAAAAATAGAACTACCATATGACCCAGCAATCCCACTACTGGGCATATACCCTGAGAAAACCATAATTCAAAAAGAATCATGCACCACAATGTTCACTGCAGCTCTACTTACAATAGCCAGGACATGGAAGCAACCTAAGTGTCCATCAACAGATGAATGGATAAAGAAGATGTTGCACATATATACAATGGAATATTATGCAGCAATAAAAAGAAACGAAATTGAGTTATTTGTAGTGAGGTGGATGGACCTAGAGTCTGTCACACAGAGTGAAGTAAGTCAGAAATAGAAAAACAAATACCGTATGCTAACACATATATATGGAATCTAAGGGAAAAAAAATGGTCATGAAGAACCTAGGGGCAAGACAGGAATAAAGATACCGACCTACTAGAGAATGGACTTAAGGATATGGGGAGGGGCAAGGGTAAGCTGTGACAAAGTGAGAGAGTGGCATGGACATATATACATGACATATATACACTACCAAATGTAAAATAGATAGCTAGTGGGAAGCAGCTGCATAGCACAGGGAGATCAGCTCGGTGCTTTGTGACCACCTAGAGGGGTGGGATAGGGAGGGTGGGAGGGAGGGAGACGCAAGAGGGAAGAGATGTGGGAACGTATGTATATATATAACTGATTCACTTTGTTATAAAGCAGAAATTAACACACCGTTGTGTAGCAATTATACTCCAATAAAGATGTTAAAAAATTTTTAATAGTATTTAATAAAATTTGAAGTGGGGCTTTTCTCTTGCCCTAAATTCAGCCTGTGTTGCTGTGATTATAATTGGTGCTGTCCACCAATGTTTCTGGTTCTCCTTCCAGACACAGGGTAGGCTTTTATGTCCTAGCCTTCTTGATGACAGGCATGGACATATGACTTCCTTTGGCAAATCAAGTGTGAGCAGCAGTGACATGTGTCACCTGACAGTAGAAGCCTGTGAGGACTGAGATATCGTTTGCTGTGTTCTTTCCTTCCTGTTGTGGCAAACTACAACATTTCAGGAGGTGGAATCTCCAGCAGCCTACAACCCTAAAGAGGATGAAGTAGAGCAAAGCCCCCCCGCTCACCCAAGACAGACAAGCAGCATGAGTGAAATAAACTTTTGTTTTAAAATACACTGATTTGGAGATTCATTTAAAAAAGAAGAAACTAGCTATTTTTACTAATATAGGAGTTGATCACGAGTAGTAGGGTCTTCCATAAAAACTAAAAAGCAATATATGATGTTGGTTTAGCAGCTGGTGGTTAAGAAGGCAATCGATGTTATGTGGTGACAATTCATGTTATCCTGTGGGAAAATATTTGGTAAATCTGTCTCCTGAGGAAACCTGGGAGGCAAATCATGTATATATAGACCTCTTAGCTTGAGGCGATGAAGTCAGAAAACAGAATGCCAATGTATATATTGGTTGTTGTTGACTGCATTTGCCCAGGAATTGCAGAAAGACATGAGCTCAAAAAAGAATTTGTTGGCTCTGCAAGTAATAAATAACAGGACTAGATATCCCAGAAACTCAGAGCTTTAAAATATTGGCAGAGACAGGTATTTTTAGACCCTAAACAGTGAAGATAGCATTGAAAAATGCTTTAAGCAACAAAGATTTTATATATATATATATATATATATATATATATATATATATATATATATATGTATATATATATATATAAACTCCATCTTACCACATGTGTCAGATGGCTAAAGTCCAAAACACTGACAACATCAAATCCTGGTGAGCATATGGAGTAACAGAAACTCTCATTCATTTCCGGTGGGAATGCAAAATGGTACGGCCACTTTGGGAGACAGTTTGACAATTTCTTAAATTAGTCTTACCATATGATTCATCAATTCTGCTCCTATGTATGTACGTACCAAAAGGAGATGAAACCTTATGTTCACACAAAAACCTGCACATGAATATTTATGGCAGTTTTCTCATAATTGCCAAAAGTTGGAAGCAACCAAGATGTCCTTCAGATATACACCTTAAACTTGTACAATGATGTATGTCAATTATTTCTCAGTAAAACTGGAAAAAAAGATGTCCATCAATAGGTGAGTGGATGAACAAACTGTGGTACATCCATACAATGAGGTATTATTCAATGATAAAAAGAAATGAGCTATTAAGCCAGAAAAAGACACAGAGAAACCTTAGATGTATTTTCCTAAGTGAACGAAGCCAGTCTAAAAAGGCTAGATACTGTATGATTCCAACTATACAACATTCTGGATAAAGCAAAACTACGGAGACGGTAAAAAAACAATGGTTTTTAGGGTCAGTGAACCCCACTTCCCCTACACACACCTGAAAGTAGGCTGGATACTAACATGTGGAAACAGCACAAACAATCATTTCATTTTGACTGGAACTTTCTGTTGATATTTGAGTAGCACTGAAGAAGGATGAGGTTCAGCAACTGGCTTAGTTTTCATTCTCAGCATGGCAAAGGAAATACTAGCTGAAATGAGAATGAGAATCTAAGGGTTTGGTACAAATAATTTGCATACTTATGAGTTCTAATTCTATGTAAACTTTGGGGATCTTCAGGTAAATATTTACCTTCTTATTACTCTATTGTTTTTGAGAACAAATAGTTACCTTTTGGAATGTATATTGTGTGCGTGTGTGTGTGTGTGTGTGTGTGTGTGTGTGTGTACTTAAGTGCATTAACTCAGAGCTGCACAACTGTAAAATTAAGAAGTCTGTGCAAATCCCACTTATAAGAAACCTGGAAGGAAAACAGACTTGGGTCACCAGAGTATAAGTAGACATTGCAGTACTGCAGTATGGTGGGAAGAACCTGGGCTTGGAGGTCAGGCAAATTGAGATCTAATTCAGGCTTTACTGCTTGGGCCCTTGAGAAATTTTTGTTAACCTCTATGAGTTTTGATTTGCAAGTGGGATTAATGATCCCCATAGGATCACTGTGATCATTAAATGAGATGATACATGCAAAGGGCTTGGCTCATAGTAGAAGCTCAGTAAATGTTAACTAGTTTCATTATACTGATATTTAGAAACCATTGAATAAATAGTGAGTCAAATAAGAAAGTAAATCTAGAGAGACACGACCTTGGTCCGGGCACCATAGAGATCTTGGTCTAAGCTCCATATAGATCCTTTTGTACAAATAAGTAAACTTTTCTTTATATTCAGTCTCAAATATTTACTGAGCAAGTACTTTAAGTCCTATATTAGACTAAGGTATATGAATTTTAAAATATATAAACCTTTTCTTCAAGATGCTTAGAATGGAGTTCAGAGAGTGATTATTTATATATCCAAGACAAACATAGCAAACATTGTCAAAGAGTGAATGCTAATTGGCAAGTGAGGCAAGATTACTATGATGTGGGAGTGTTGGCAAAATTCAAGTGGAAAATGAAGGATTTTATCTGGGTCTTAAAAGAGGAAAATGGCTTAAATAAATGAGTATGTGGAATAGAACATGAGAGAGGAGTAAGTGACTGATGTTGAGTGTTTACTATGTTTCAGGCACTATCTACATATATCACAATATATAGATAGGGCCTGATACAGTTTTTGCATACAAACAGATGGATGGTGTGTGTGTGGGGGGAGAGACATGGAGAATGAAGATGAAGACATTGAAAATTACTCCACCAAGAAATTTGTCCAAGCTCTTACAGCCAGCAGGCACAGAAGTGGGTTTACCAGCTAAATTCTGACTCACAAGATTCTAATATAGCATGACACTTCTTGGGTATTTTTTTGAAGAGGGGTAGTAAACTATAAGGTTAGAGAGGTTAAAGTCAAATTATTTGCTTAGATCATGTCTGCTCTACCAGATTCACAAAGATTTCTGTATGGATCAAGAGTAAGGCTGGACCCTCAAGTTGGAGAGAGGGAAAAAGATGAAGATGTGTAAATCTTATTACGGAATACTAACTAAATTTTTTACTTGGATTTTTACCTTGTAAGTTCAGAAATAAATTCTTGAGATCACTATTTCTTTTATAACATTTGTTTTCACAAAAATTTTTACCCATTAAGAATTCTTCCTACTTTCATATGTATTTTCTGGTAAGCATTGTGTTCAAAATTCACAAGTTGACTTCAGCAGGCAGGGTGGTGGAATTAGATTGTATTGTATTATCAAAAAGAGAATCTGGTAATTTTTCATTTTAATAAATTTAAAATTGTTTAGATTATAATTTTTGTGCTGGATATAATATGACTTGTATTTACAATACAATTTTATCATTATACTATATAATATTGAAATACAGCAGGCTGCACATTATTAATCATTAATAATGACTAATTTGCTTGTCTGTCAAACATTTATTGGAACATTACCAAGGTCAGTAAAAGAATTATCATAATTTATTCTTACTGTGCTTGAATACTTTATGAATGGCTTTAATTTCTATAATCTTTAATGAGACATCTTCAAAGGTAAGTGAGTATATATGGATTGAGGAAATAGTTACTGATATTCTACATCACAAGTAAGTTATTTTATCAGTTTTATATGTTTGTTTTGCTTCTACTGTTAGTTAACATTACCTATTAACATTGCTATAAAATTTTGTTGGTATCTCCTTTTTGTTCTCTTGGGGTAGAGTTGTTTGACAGTCACATTAATTTTCTACAAAATGCTGTGTGACATATTCGTTGCCTTTCACACAAAGCTTACATAAAGTTTGCTTAGATCATCACTGGATTTTTCTCTCATCAGCTTAGTATATTATTTTTATGTGAAGTTATTATTGTTGTTTAGTTTGTGCTTAAAATTGTATCTGTTTATTATGATTTTCCTAACAGTTGGCCAACTATCTTATATCATATGTATTACAATTGTAAACTAGTCACAATATTTACTGTCTTTTGGTGTTTTGTATAAAAATGTAAAACATATTAACTGTATATAATGTTTATAATATAGGCACATATAAAGAAGAAACTAAGTTACCCATAATTCTATGACCCAGGGATAACTACCATTAACTTCTAGGTACATTTTGAAAGAGAGAGAAAATCGATACATAGATGCAAAAATTATAATAGGAATTTCTCGGTGAAGTTACATTCAGACACACATTTCTCAAAAGAAGATGTACAAATGGCCAACAGATGCATGAAAAGGTGTTGAATATCATTAATCATCAGGGAAATGCAAATCAAAACCACAATGATATATTACCTCACACGTTAGGATGGCTATTATCAAAAAATCTGAAAGAAACCAACGGTTGGTGAATTTGTAAAGAAATTAGAACCTTTGTACACTGTTGGTAGGAACGTAAAATGGTGCAGTCACTTTGAAAACCACTGGGGAGGTTCCTCAAAACACTGAAAATAGAACTACCACACAGCCACCGCTAAGTATCTAATCTGCCCCTAGCAGAGACCAACACTGAGTCCCTAGTATGGCACCATTCCGCAGGGTGATCAACCAGCTACCTGGTGACAGGTTTATTACAGTGTATTGCTTCCATCATGGACGAAACTGTGCTTTATTCTTATTAGAATAAATACTTACTCTGGATATGAACTTACCTTCCCTGCACACGATGCTTCTGTCATAACTATCATCCAAGAACTTACAGCATGCCTCATCCACTGTCATGGTATCCCACACACACTGTGATCAAGGAACTCACTTTACAACAAACTAAGTGTGGCAGTGGTCTTATGCCCATGGAATTCATTGGTCTTACCATGTTCCCCATCCTCTTGAAACAACTGGCTTGATAGAACAGCAGAGTAGCCTTTTGAGGACTTAGTTATAGTGCTAGTTAGGTAGCAATATCGTGCAGGCTGGCAGCAATGCTCTCCAGAAGGCTATATATGCTCTGAATCAGCATCCAATATATGGTCTATTTTCCCCATAGCCATAATTCATGAGTCTAGAAATCAAGAGGTGGAAATGGAAGTCACACAACTCACAGTTACCTCTAGTTGCAAAATTTGGGGCTTCTCATGCCTCTGAATCAACAGGCAAGGAAGGAAGTTACTATTCTGGCTGGGGTGATTGATCCTGATTACCAAGAGAAATTGGACGGCTGATACACAATGAAGGTAAGGAAAAGTATGTCTGGAATACAAGATATCCCTTAAGGACTTCTCTTATTACTACCATGACCTTTGATTAAAGTCAATGGAAAACCATGATAACCCAATTTTGGCAGGAAAATTAATCACCCAGGTCCTTCAGGAGTAAATGTTTAAGTTATCCACCAGGCAAAGAACCATGAAAACTGAGGTTTCCTGGAGAAAAAGAAATCTCTCTTAAGACGGAAGCATTAACTTCTGCCTGAGTTTCCTTCTGCCCTCTAGATTTCAGACTCAAGACTACAATATCAACTTGTATCTGAGCTTTTAGCTGGCTGACCTGCCCTACAGATTTCAGATTTGCCAGCTCCCACAATCACATGAGCCGGTTTCTTAAAATAAACTCTTAATATATATGTATGTGTATATCCAGTTGGTTCTATTTTCAGGAGAACCCTGACACAGCAAGTTTCTAAAATTCTCAGCTTAGCTCTTACATGGGCGAATAAAACTACCTATATTATAAAGTTGTTATGAGTAAAAACTGAGACAATGCAATCAAATTACTTAGAAAAATATCAGACAAATCGTAAGTACTTGATAAATACTAGCTTCCACTCTTTTACTATTACTCTGATTTACAAAGAAAAAGTATTCCAGGTATAAACTTCTTTTTTTTAGCTGTATCTTTATCTCAACCTATTTTAATGTAATAATTTCACTTTACTTTTTCTCTAGCAGACTCCAGGAAATGATTAAACTCTAGGTATTAAAAAGACCAGTTCTTTTTGACAGCATATTCACTGACTAACTCAATTTTCTCAGGTTGGCTGAACACACACCTTAAGTCTCTGAAACCATTGTGCAATTAAGATTATTGCTTAGATAATGTCCACAGAAAATCTATGATCAAAGAAGAAAATGACAAGAGATCAACATCTTCCCCAACAAGGCTTTGGTCATTTGGGCCTAAAGGCTGGCTTTTGGTAAAAATATTTAATGAGCACCTACTATGTGCCAGGGTCTGTTCTACAGACTGATTAAATAGCAGTAAGCAAAGCATACGAAGTCCCTTTTTCTCATAGAGGCTGCATTCTATAAGCCCATTGAAGGCTTTTCCTTGGAAAGAAAACTAGCCTTTGGAGGGTTTTGAACACAAGGGAGGTGTATGGGAGAAGAATATGAATAAGGATTCACATAATGTATCCTGTCATAAACAAAATAAACTCTTTGCATGATAGGATAAGCAAATAGAAATTAGGTCACCTTTCTGGTTGTAATTCTCCAAATAAATGATATATGGTACTTTTTCCACAAGTTACAAACTCCTTAGCAAAAACAACTTTACCCTTCACATGCAATCTAATGTCTGAACATATGTTATATTTTTGTTATATAATCACCACGTTTGAAAACTGTTTTGCTGTCTTGAACAGAATAATGTAAACTTGGTATAGTTAGTCATTTTTCATTTTTCTTTAAATTCCTTTTTTGTGTATTTTTTATTTGATTAAAATTGAATAATAAGGAGAAAGAGAGAAAATTGCTAGAATAAAGTCCTTGAGTAATTGGGAGAGTATTAGGATTTGTGCGCATAAATTTGAACAACCAGCAATCTGGGGAAAAGCCCTGATTTATAGCATTGGCCAATTTTTATGGTATAAATACTCCCTCCCCCCAATTTTCATTGTTTTGTTCAATTTAATAGTGATTATGACCAGGAGAGTTAAGAGCATCTGCCTAAAAGTTGTCACTTACCCAGAATTTTTTTCTAGCCTTTTTTTAGGAACATGTAAATATGTCTGCCATTTTATCAGCATTACTGGAACAGTGTTCATGCATGATCACCTCTAAGATGAAACAATGTGCAAGCTCATTTTTTAAAGTAATAGTAATTCTCTTCTTTCATTCTAGAAAATGAAAAATAGAAACAATAATAAAGCTACTATATTTATAGTAAAGGCACTGAGAGATTTGAATAAAATGGCAACACTAAATTAAGGTCATTTCTACTCCAGCAGACCAGAACTTAAATTGATTGAAACAGGAGACCTTCAAGATGGGAGAGGAGTAAGACGTGGATATCACCTTCCTTCCCACAAATACATCCGAAACACATCTACATATGGACCAACTCCTACAGAACACCTACTGAACACTGGCAGAAGATCTCAGACTTCCCAAAAGGCAAGAAAATCCCCACATACCTGGGTAGGGCAAAAGAAAAAATAAAAGACAGAGACAAGAGAATAGGGATGGTACCTGCACCTCTGGGAGGGTGCTGGGAAGTAGGAGAAGTTTCCACACACTAGGGAGCCCCTTCACTGGCGGGGATGGGGGTGGGTGGGGGGAAGCTTTGGAGCCACAAAGGAGAGCACAGGAACAGGGGTGCAGAGGGCAAAGCAGAGAGATTCCCACACAAAGGATTGGTGCTGACCAGCAACTCACCAACCTGAGACACCTGTCTGCTCACCTGCTGGGACGGGTTGGGCCTGGGAGCTGATGTTTTTGCTTTGGAGGTCAGACCCCAGGGAGAGGACTGGGGTTGGCTGGCTGTGTGAAGACAGCCTGAAGGGGGGCTAGTGTGTTACAGCTAGCTGGGAGGGAGTCTGGGAAAAAGTTTGGACCTGCCAAACAGGCAAGAGACCATTGTTTCAGGGTGCACAAAGAGAGGGGATTCCTTCCCCATGTGCCCACAGAAGGCAGAGCACCACCTAAGCAAGCTCCAGAGACAGGCACAAGCCACAGCTATCAGCTCAGTCCCCAGAGATGGGCATGAACCGCTAATGCTGCTGCCGCTGCCACCAAGAATACTGTGGGCAAGTGCAGGTCACTACACACACGCCCCCGGAAGCCTGTGCAGCATACCACTGCCAGGGTCCCGTGACCCAGGGACAACTTCCCTGGGAGAACGCATGGCATGCCTCAGTCTGTTGCAATGTCACACCGGCTCCCGCCACTGCAGGCTTGCCCCACATTCCAATTATGACTACCATAACCCTCCCTCTCTCCAGCCTGAGTGAGCAAGAGAGCCCTAATCAGCCGCTGCTTTAACCCCCTCCTCTCTGTGTAGGGAACAAACTCCTGAGGGTGGCATACACTCAGAGACAGGGCCAAAGCCAAAGCTGAACCCTAGGAGCTGTTCAAACAAAAAAGAGAAAGGGAAATTTCTCCATGCAGCCTCAGGAGCAGCAGATTACATCCCCACAATCAACTTGATAAACTCTGCAACTGAAGAATCCCTGAATAGACAGTGAATGTTCCCAAAATTGAGACAGTGGACTTTGGGAGGAACTGTAGACTTGGGGTTTGCTTTCTGCATCTAATTTGTTTCTGGTTTTATGATTATCTTAGTTTAGATTTTAGTGCTTCTTATCATTGGTGGATTGTTTATTAGTTTTGTTGCTCTTTTCCTTTTTTTAAATTTTTATTTATTTTTTATATGTATTTTTTATTTTTTAAATTTTTTATTTATATTTTTAATTTATATATATAGTTTTTAATTAAAATTTATTTTCATTTTTCTCTTTTTGTTAGTGTGTATATATATGCTTCTTTGTGTGATTTTGTAATTAGGTCTGCTTTTACCATTTGTCCTAGGATTCTGTCTATTCATGGTTTTTTTTCTTTCTTCATTTTCTTCTGAGCCGTGTGGCTGGCAGGGTCTTGGTGCTCCGGCCGGATGACGGGTCTGACCCTCTGAGGTGGAAGAGCAGAGTCCAGGAATTTGGAACACGAGAAAACTCCCAGTCCAACGTAATATCAATTGGTGAGAGCTGTTCCAGAGATTTTTTTCTCAACACTAAGACCCAGCTCCACCCAATGGTCAGCAAGGTCCAGTGCTTGATGCTCCATGCCAAACAACTAGCAAGACAGGAACACAACCCCACCCATTATCAGAGAGGCTGCCTAAAGTCATACTAAGTTCACAGACACTCCAAAACACACCACCGGATGCAGCCCTGCCCACCAGAAGGACAAGATAAAGCTCCACCTACTAGAACACAGGCACCAGTCCCCTCCACCAGGAAACCGCCACAAGTCACTGAACCAACTTCACCCACTGAGGGCAGACACCAAAAATAATGGGAACTATGAACCTGCAGCTTGTGAAAAGGAGACCCCAAACAAAGGAAGTTAAACAAAATGAGAAGACAGAGAAATATGCAGCAGGTGAAGGAGCAAGGTAAAAACCCACCAGACCAAACAAATGACCAGGAAATAGGAAGTCTGCCTGAAAAAGAATTCAGAGTACTGAGAGTAAAGATGATCCAAAATCTCGGAAATAGAATGGAGAAAATACAAGAACCATTTAACAAGGATCTAGAAGAACTAAAGAGCAAACAAACAATGATGAACAACACAGTAAATGAGCTTAAAAATACTCTAGAAGGAATCAATAGCAGAATAACTGAGGCAGAAGAACGGATAAGTGAGCTGGAAGATAAAATAGTGGAAATAACTGCCATAGAACAGAATAAAGAAAAAACAATGAAAAGAATTGAGGACAGTCTCAGAGACATCTAGGACAACATTAAGTGCATGAACATTTGAATTATAGGGGTGTCAGAAGAAGAAGAGAAAAAGAAAGGGTCTGAAAAAATATTTGAAGAGATTATAGTTGAAAATTTCCCTAACATGGGAAAGGAAATAGTCAATCAAGTCCAGGAAGCACAGAGAGTCCCACACAGAATAAATCCAAGAAGAAATATGCCAAGACATATATTAATCAAACTATCAAAAATTATATTCAAAAAAAAAAAGCAGCAAGGGAAAAGCAACAAATAACATACAAGGGAATCCGCAAAAGGTTAACTGCTGATCTTTCAGCAGGAACTCTGCAAGCCGGAAGGGAGTGGCAGGACATATTTAAAGTGATGAAAGGGAAGAACCTACAACCAACATTACATTACCCAACAAGGATCTCGTTCCGATTCAACGGAGAAATTAAAACCTTTAAAGACAAGCAAAAGCTAAGAGAATTCAGCACCACAAAACCAGCTTGACAACAAATGCTAAAGGAACTTCTCTAGGCAGGAAACACAAGAGAAGGAAAAGACTTAGAATAACAAACCCAAAACAATTAAGAAAATGGTAATAGGAATACACATATCGATAATTACCTTAAATGTACAGGGTTAAATGCTTCAATCAGAAGACACAGACTGGCTGAATGGATACAAAAACAAGACCCATATATATGCTGTCTACAAGAGACCCACTTCAGACCTAGGGACACATACAGACTGAAAGTGAAGGGATAGAAAAAGATATTCCATGCAATGGAATTCAAAAGAAAGCTGGAGTAGCAAGTCTTATAACAGACAAAATAGACTTTAAACTTAACACTATTACAAGAGATAAAGAAGGACACTACATAATGATCAAGGGATCAATCCATGAAGATATAACAATTGTAAATATTTATGCACCCAACATAGGAGCACCTCAATGCATAAGGCAAATGCTAACAGCCATAAAAGGGGAAATTGACAGTAACACAGTCATAGTAGGTGAATTTAACACCCCACTTTCACAAATGGACAGATCATCCAAAATGAAAATAAATAAGGAAACACAACCTTTAAATGATACATTAAACGAGATGGACTTAATTGATATTTATAGGACATTCCATCCCAAAACAACAGAATACACTTTCTTCTCAAGTGCTCATGGAACATTCTCCAGGATAGATCATATCTTGGGCCACAAATCAAGCCTTGGTAAATTTAAGAAAATTGAAATCATATCAAGTATCTTTTCCAACCACAACCCTATGAGACTAGATATCAATTACAGGATAAAATCTGTAAAAAATACAAACACATGGAGGCTAAACAATACACTACTAAATAACCAAGAGCTCACTGAAGAAATCAAAGAGGAAATCAAACAGTACCTAGAAACAAATGACAATGAAAACACAATGACTCAAAACCTATGGGATGCAGCAAAAGCAGTTCTAAGAGGGAAGTTTATAGCAATACAATCCTACCTCAAGAAACAAGAAACATCTCAAATAAACAACCTAATCTTACACCTAAAGCAATTAGAGAAAGAAGGACAAAGAAACACCAAAGTTAGCAGAAGGAAAGAAATCATAAAGAACATATCAGAAATAAATGAAAAAGAAATAAAGGAAACAATAGCAAAGATCAATAAAACATAGCAAAGGTGGTTCTTTGAGAAGATAAACAATATCGAAAAACCATAAGCAAGACTCATCAAGAAAAAAAGGGAGAAGACTCAAATCAACAGAATTAGAAATGAAAAAGGAGAAGTAACAACTGACACTGCAGAAATATTAAGGATCGTGAGAGACTACTACAAGCAGCTATATGCCAATAAAATGGACAACTTGGAAGAAATGGACAAATTCTTAGAAAAGTATAACCTTCCAACATGGAACCAGGAAGAAATAGAAAATAGAAACAGACCAATCACAAGCACTGAAATTGAAACTGTGATTGAAAATCTTCCAACAAACAAAAGCCCAGGACCAGATGGCTTCACAGGTGAATTCTATCAAACATTTAAAGAAGAGCTAACACCTATCCTTCTCAAACTCTTCCAAAATATAGCACAGGGAGGAACACTCCCAAACTCATTCTATGAGGCCACCATCATCCTGATACCAAAACCAGACAAAGATATCACAAAAATAGAAAACTACAGGCCAATATCACTGATGAACATAGATGCAAAAATCCTCAACAAAATACTAGCAAACAGAATCCAACAGCACATTAAAAGGATCATACACCATGATCAAGTGGGGTTTATCCTAGGAATGCAAGGATTCTTCAATATATGCAAATCAATCAATGTGATACACCATATTAACAAACTGAAGGATAAAAACCATATGATAATCTCAATAGATGCAGAAAAAGCTTTTGACAAAATTCAACACCAATTTATGATAAAAACTCTCCAGAAATTAGGCAAAGAGTGAACCTACCTCAACATAATAAAGGCCATATATGACAAACCCACAACCAACATCATTCTAAATGGTGATAAACTGAAACTATTTTCTGTAAGATCAGGAACAGGACAAGGTTGCCCACTCTCACCACTATTATTCAACATTATTTTGGAAGTTTTAGCCATGGCAATCAGAGAAGAGAAAGAAATAAAAGGAATCCAAACTGGAATATAAGAAGTAATACTGTCACTGTTTGCAGATGACATGATACAATACATAGAGAATCCTAAAGATGCTACCAGAGAACAACTAGAGCTAATCAATGAATTTGGTAAACTAGTAGGATACAAAATTAATGCACAGAAATCTCTTGCATTCCTATACACTAATGATGAAAAATCTGAAAGAGAAATTAAGGAAACACTCCCATTTACCACTGCAACAAAAAGAATAAAATACATAGGAATAAACCTTCCTAAGGAGACAAAAGAATCTAAAAAAAAATGGTTTTGAAGAACCTAGGGGCAGGACAGGAATAAAGATGCAGACGTAGAGAATGGACTTGAGGACATAGGGAGGGGGAAGGGTAAGCTGGGGCGAAGTGAGAGAGTGGCATGGACATATATACACTACCAAACGTAAAACAGATAGCTAGTGGGAAGCAGCCGCATAGCATAGGGAGATCAGCTCGGTCCTTTGTGACCACCTAGAGGGTTGGGATATGGAGGGTGGTGGGGAGGTGCAAGAGGGATTGGATATGGGTATATATGTGTACATACAGCTTATTCACCTTGTTATACAGTAGCTACTAACACAGTATTGTAAAGCAATTATACTCCAATAAAGATGTTAAAAAAATAAATAAATTGATTAAAACAAGGCATCACAAGCTAATTTGTGGAATCTTGATATAGGATATTGGTTACTTCTAATGTGGCAAGAAATTCATTCAGTAGTCTTCTCTCAGTTTAAAATGAACATCATGTTTTCTGTTTTGTAAAACAATGGTACAATTCTAATAAATTTAAGTGTTGATCAAAACAGTCTTTCATTCCAAGTTTATGCATAGAGATTTTCACTATTCATGGTAACCAACTGTAATGCTTTATATTGCTTTATTAAGCACATTATATTCCAGATGCTGTCTGTGTCCTCGAAATAAAGTAGTAAACTACATGGATAAAGTCTCAGCATTAGAATGTTTTGGAGAGTTAGTCTTACTATTTTGTGATAGGTTTTAGAAGAAAATTTAAAGTATTTTTCATGTGTGTTTTAGAAAGATAAATAAAGGAAATGTTGAAGCATGTCATAGATGGAGCTCCCCAAGAGGGGGATTCTGAGAAGAGATTTGCATGTGAAATTTATTAAGGAGTATTTCCATGCCTGTGGAAGGTATGCAAGAAAGGAGGTTGGCCAAAGGGAGAAGTTGGGCTGTGATGCAGTCTCAGCAAAGTCTTCAGCGAATTCCAAAAGAAATCCTGAATGTGATATGACCCTTCAGAGTTTTCCTTAGTTTGGGCAAGAGTGCCAGATTTAGTAGTCTTGCAGTGACCAATCATGAAATGCAGGGTACTCTGGGCAGGAGCCATGGCCTTGGTTGAGGAGACTCTCTTCAACTATGGTGATTCTCAAAGAAGGCTACTTGATGGTAAGTTTTATGTATTACCTTGACTAGGTTATAGTCCCCAGTTAGGCAGTCAACTACTTATATAGGTGTGGCTGTGAAGGCAATTTTGGTTGATGTTAAGTAAGGGAGATTGTCCTAGATACCCTGGTTGGCCCTAATTCAATAAGTTGAAAGGCCTTAAGAAAAGAGCTGTGACTTCCTTGAGGAAGAAGAAATTCTACATGTGAATAGCAGCTTTAGCTTGAGCCCAAAAGGTCAAGCTTGCCCTTCCTGATATCCTGCTCTACAGATTCCAGACTTATCTTGCCAGTCCCTATAATTGGGTAAGTCAATTTCTTGCAGTAATTTTCATATATACCTTCTACTGGTTTTGTTTCTCTGAACCCTGACTGATACAAGCTGACAGCTAAAAACTGTCTAGTAACAGAATGCCCAGTAGCTGGTTGATTAACCCGTCAGTCCTTAAGGGGTATCTGAGATGGACTTCACAGTGTTCACTATGGAGTAGTTAAATTATTCCTTGTTCTCTACCTTTCACATTCAAATTCATACTTCCTACCACATGCCAGGCAGAGAAAAATAAGAGAAGACTGGGAAGAGCTATTATGCTATTGTACTAAAGGTGATTCATATTCAGGAAGCATACATCCAATTCAAGCAGTCTTGAACTACATAAATTGAAAATCTGGAGGCAATGCTAGCTTCAGGTGCTGCTGAACCCAGGGATTCAAAACAAGTTATATATTTTTGGATTCCCATCCTTTATCTTTCACATCTGCTTTCATCTGCATTAAAAACATTCTCACCATTTCTTGGCTTCCTCCACTGCTTAGGATTTCATAAACCTCACACAAGGAAGTCTGATGCAAACAAACTAAGAAAAAAAATCTGCATATCAAGCATTCTGATTTTAGAACTAGTATTAAGTTTTATTTCTCGTATTTGAATGATGAGTAACACTTAACCAATCACTATGAGCAAGGAAGATAAAATATGCTGATTGAATAACAAAGTCTGGGTCACTAGCCTACCACTGGAGATGGAGGTTTTTAAGTTTCATGAAAGGAAAGGAGCTGGAACACTGACAAGGAGGTGATAGTGAGATACCTGTCTATAGCTGGGAACAATCATTATAAAGATTTTTTAAAAATCCACTGCAGAATAAGAAGATGACAAGGAAGGTTGTCTTTCTCAGCCTGGACTCTGGGAAGAAAAATAATCTATTATTATTAAATAAGTATTATTATATAATTGATATGTAAGTACTCATTAAATAGGTATGTTTAACATATAAAAGTATAAAATAAAAAATCAAAGATAAGAAATGACAATATTTTATAAAAATCTATGGATTTTAAAAAGAATAAAATAAAACGTACAGAATTAAAGTATATAGTTAGTGAAATTAAAAGCCCAGTAGATGGGTTAAATTGCCATTTAGTCACAACATAAAATGAGATTAGTAATATAAAAAATAGACTGAAGAAAATTACTTAAAATGCAGCACTTCAAATTGAAGAGAGAATATTTGAAAAATTAATATAGAGGGAGATTCAACATATATTGAATAGGAATTCTATAAATACAAACGAAATGGAATGAGAAACAGCAATATTTGAACGGATAAAGGCTTAACATTTCCTAGAATTGATAAAAGACCTAAATCCTCATGTTCAAGAAGCACAGTCCACTCCTGAGAAGAATAAACAAACAATGGAGCCATACCTCAACACATTATAGTGAAAACTGTACCAAAAGAAGGTGAAGGCAAAAGTCAGATCAGGTACAGATCAACGGTCATTTTTGAACAGTAGACTTTTCTTCTTAAAATCAAAGAAAGTATACTATTAGCTTCAATGTAAAGAGAGAAAAATAGTGTCCACCTAAAAGTCTATTCAGTGGTATGTTGGAGCCAGCTCATCCTGACTTGGAAGAGCAAGTTGTTAAACCATTGGCAGCTCCCAGGTTCAAGAAGCAAATATAGTCCCTGAGATAGTAGCTATGAATTCTTCTGAACTGAAACAACACTACCTCATATTCCAGAAGCTCAACATAACTTAAGTAGGGAAAACAAAAAGAAATACATTTGCTGACACATCTGAGTGAAAATTCAGAACACCAAAAACAAAGACAAGATCATAAGTGAAGATGGAAGAAAAAAACAGGAAAACTAACATCAATCTTTTTGTCAACAGTTTTCTCTATATCACTAATAGGAGTCATTAGACAGTGGAATAATATCTCTAAAGTGATAAAATTTAGAACTGTATGCTAGTCATATATGTGTATTTTAGCTGACCCTGTTTAAGAAATTGTATGTTTTTTGGTTTTTTTTTTTGCAGTACGTGGGCCTCTCACTGTTGTGGCCTCTCCCGTTGCGGAGCACAGGCTCCGGACGCGCAGGCTCAGCGGCCATGGCTCACGGGCCCAGCCGCTCCGCGGCATGTGGGATCTTCCCGGACCGGGGCACGAACCCGTGTCCCCTGCATCGGCAGGTGGACTCTCAACCACTGCACCACCAGGGAAGCCCAAGAAATTGTATGTTTTAATATGAATTCAGCTAAGCATTTTATGATTTTCTTTAAAAATAGGAATAAATTATTTATTATTATCTTTTCATGTTACATTAAACTTAGAATGTGGCATTGACTTCTAAAAGTTTTATATTCCCTCTATAATATGTGTTGGCTTATTTTGGTTTCTCTTTCATATTTTTATAATAAGAAATCTGATTCAGAAAGTGAAAGTAAATATTATCTCAAATCTTCTGTAAACTTTTAAATATGTTGCTATGGAAGTTATAAAAGTTACCTCTATATACTTAAGGAAGTAAATTGAAACCCAGTTCATCTTTTTCAACAAATCCTTAGATCATCTGGAAGTACAAAAGCAACCTGAGGTTGCTGGCTAGAAAAGATATTTATTACTTCAAAGGAATTTGGCCTATTTGAATTCCTAACTCTTCCTGGAAGTCTGTCTATATCTACAGCCTTTGATCAACTTGTCAGTCTGGTAAATGGACTGATTCACCCCACAGAATAGATTCTGATGGGCAATATGAACAACCTTAGCTGTCTTCTTTTCTTATTCCATTTCTTTGTTTTGTTCTACTTTCACTCTTCATGATAAACTATTTTTAAAAGGATGAATGATGTGTATTTTATAATTTCTTTTAACATCTTTATTGGGGTATAATTGCTTTACAATGGTGTGTTAGTTTCTGCTTTATAACAAAGGGAATCAGTTATACATATACATATGTTCCTGTATCTCTTCCCTCTTGTGTCTTATATTTGTTTTTGACAAATACTTTGGTTAAAATTTTATATAAAAGGAATTTGATTAATAATAAACCATTGTACTGGATTTATATTTCTATTTTCCTTACCCTGAAAAGTCTACATGAATTCTTCAATGTTTATTTGACCTTCATTACTTAAACACTTCAAAATTAGTTTTGGGGGGGATAGGTAAAATGAATTCTACCTACCAAAACTTTGAGTAAGATTTTGTCCTACCCTAGGTTTAGCCTATCATACAAAATTATAATAGTGTGTAATTTATTCCTGTCTTTAAAGATAATCATAAAATACTTAATTTTAATTAAATTTAAAACATTATTCATAGGGACCTTCAAGATGGTGGAGGAGTAAGATGTGGAGATCACCTTCCTCCCCACGAATACATCAGAAATACATCTACATGTGGAACAACTCCTACAGACACCTACTGAATGCTGGCAGAAGACCCCAGACTTCCCAAAAGGCAAGACAATCCCCACGTACCTGGGTAGGGCAAAAGAAAAAAGAAAAAACAGAGACAAAAGAATAAGGATGGGACCTGCACCTCTGGGAGGGAGCTTTGAAAGAGGAAAGTTTCCACACACTAGGGAGTCCCTTCACTGGTGGGGACGGGGCAGGGGGAAGCTTCGGAGTGACAGAGGAGAGTGCAGCAACAGGGGTGCAGAAGGCAAAGCAGAGAGATTCCCACACAGAGGATCCATGCAGACCAGCACTCATCAGCTCGAGAGGCTTGTCTGCTCACCCGCCAGGGAAGGTGGGGGCTGGGAGCTGAGGCTCGGGCTTCCTAGGTCAGATCCCAGGGAGAGAACGGGGGTTGGCTGTATGAACACAGCTTGAAGGGGGCTAGGGCACCACAGCTAGCCAGGAGGGAGTCTGGGAAAAAGTCTGGACCTGCCTAAGAGGCAAGAGACCATTGTTTCCGGGTGCGTGAGGTGAGGGGATGCAGAGCACCGCCTAAACGATCTCCACAGATGGGCGTGAGCCGTGGCTATCAGCACGGACCCCAGAGATGGGCATGAAATGCTAAGGCTGCTGCTGCAACCACCAAAAATCCTGTGTGCAAACACAGGTCACTATCCACACCTCCCCTCCCAGGAGCCTGTGTCCCGTGATCCAGGGACAACTTCCCTGGGAGAACACACAGCACACCTCAGGCTGGTGCAATGTCATGCTGGCCTCTGCTGCCATAGGCACGCCCTGCATTCGGTACCCCTCCCTCACCCCAGCCTGAGTGAGCCAGAGCCCCATAATCAGCCACTCCTTTAACACCTGCCCTGTCTGGGCAGGGAACAGATGCCCTCAGGCAACCTACACGCAGAGGCGGGGCCAAATCCAAGGTGGAACCCCTAGGAGCTGTGCAAACAAAGAAGAGACAGGGAAATTTTTCCCAGCAGCCTCAGGAGCAGTTGATTAAATCCCCACAATCAACTTGACGTACCCTGCATCTTTGGAATACCTGAATAGACAAAAAATCATTCCAAAATTGAGGTGGTGGACTTTGGGAGCAACAGTAGACTTGGGGTTTGCTTTCTGCATCTAATTTGTTTCTGATTTTCTGTTTATCTTAGTTTAGTATTTGGAGCTTATTATCATTGGTAGATTTGTTTATTGATTTGATGCTCCCTTCTTTTTATATATATATATTTTTATTTCCTTTTTCTCTTTTTGTGAGTGTGTATGTTTATGCTTCTTTGTGGGATTTTGTCTGTATAGCTTTACTTTTACAATTTGTCCTAGGGTTCTGTCTGTCCTTTTTTTTTTTTTTTTTAGTATAGTTTTTAGCACTTGTTATCTTTGGTGGATTTGTTTTTTGGTTTGGTTACTCTCTTCTTTCTTTCTTCTTTTTTTAATTACTTTTAAAAATTTTTAATAATATATTGTTATTTTTTATTTTAATAACTTTATTTTATTTATTTATTTTTCTTTCTTTCTTTTTTCCTCCATTTTCTTCTGTGCCATGAGCTGACAGGGTCTTGGTGCTCTGGCTGGGTGTAAGGCCTGAGCCCCTGAGGTGGGAGAGCTGAGTTCAGGACATTGGTCGACCAGAGACCTCCTGGCTCCATGTAATATGAAATGGCGAAAGCTCTCCCAGAGATCTCCATCTCAATGCTAAGACCCAGCTCCACTCAACGACCAGCAAGCTACAGTGCTGGACACCTTATGCCAAACAACCAGCAAGACAGGAACACAACCCCACCCATTAGCAGAGAGGTTGCATAAAATCATAATAAGTTCACAGACACCCCAAAACACCACCAGACGTGGCCCTGCGCACCAGAAAGACAAGATCCAGCCTCATCCACCAGAACACAGGCACCAGTCCCCTCCACCAGGAAGCTGACACACCCCACTGAACCAAAGTTAGCCACTGGGGTCAGACACCAAAAAACAATGGGAACTACAAACCTGCAGCCTGCAAAAAGCAGACGCCAAACACAGAAAGTTAAGCAAAATGAGAAGACAGAGAAATACACAGCAGATGAAGGAGCAAGGTAAAAACCCACCAGACCAAACAAATGAAGAGGAAATAGGCAGTCTACCTGAAAAATAATCCAGAGTAATGAGACAAAGCATGATCCAAAATCTTGGAAATCGAATGGAAAAAAATACAAGAAACGTTTAACAAGGAACTAGAAGAGTTAAAGAGGAAACAATGATGAACAACACAATAAATGAAATTACATATTCTATAGAAGGAATCAATAGCAGAATAACTGAGCAGAAGAACGGATAAGTGACCTGGAAGATAAAATAGTGGAAATAACTACCACAGAGCAGAATAAAGAAAAAAGAATGAAACGAATTGAGGACAGTCTCAGAGATATCTGGGACAACATTAAGTGCATGAATAGTTGAATTATAGGAGTGCCAGAAGAAAAGGGGAAAAAAAGGGACTGGGAAGATATTTGAAGAGATTATAGTTGAAAACTTCCCTAAGATGGGAAACGATATAGTCAAGCACGTCCAGGAAGCACAGAGAGTCCCATACAGGATAAATCCAAGGAGAAACAACCAACACATATATTAATCAAACTAACAAAAATTAAACACAAAGAAAAAATATTAAAAGCAGCAAGGGAAAGGCAACAAATAACATACAAGGGAATCCCCATAAGGTTAACAGCTGATCTTTCAGAAGGAACTCTGCAAGCCAGAAGGGAGTGGCAGGATATATGTAAAGTGATGAAAGGGAAGAACCTACAACGAAGATTACTCTACCGAGCAAGGATCTCAGATTCGACTGAGAAATTAAAACCTTTACAGAAAAGCAAAAGCTAAAAGAATTCAGCACCGTCAAACCAACTTTACAACAAATGCTAAAGGAACTTCTCTAAGTGGGAAACACAGGAGAAGGAAAAGACCTACAGTAATAAACACAAAAAAATTAGAAAATGGTAATAGGAACATATAGATCTATAACAACCTTAAATGTAAATGGATTAAATGCTCCAACCAAAACACACAGACTGGCTGAATGGATAGGAAAACAAGACCCATATACATGATGTCTACAAGAGACCCACTTCAGACCTAAGGACACATACAGACTGAAACTGAGGGGATGGAAAAAGTTATTCCATGCAAATGGAAATCAAAAGAAAGCTGGAGTAGCAATTCTCATATCAGACAAAATAGACTTTAAAATAAAGACTATTACAAGAGATAAAGAAGGACACTAAATAATGATCAAGGGATCAACCCAGGAGGAAGATATAACAATTGTAAATATTTATGCACCTAATATAGGAGCACCTCAATACATAAGGCAAATGCTAACAGAGATAAAAAGGGAAATCGACAGTAACAAAATCAGTAGGGGACTTTAACACCCCACTTTCACCAATGGACAGATCATCAAAAATGAAAATAAATAAGGAAACACAAGCCTTAAACGATACATTAAAAAAGATGGACTTAATTGATATTTATAGGGCATTCTATCCAAAAACAACAGAATACACATTTTTCTCAAGTGCTCATGGAACATTCTCCAGGATAGATCATATCTTGGGTCACAAATCAAGCCCTGGTAAATTTAAGAAAATTGAAATTGTATCATGTATCTTTTCCAACCTCAATGCTATGAGACTAGATATCAATTACAGGAAAAAATCTGTAAAAAATAGAAACACATGGAGGCTAAACAACATACTACTAAATAACCAAGAGATCACTGAAGAAATCAAAGAGGAAATCAAAAAATACCTGGAAGCAAATGAGAATGAAAACATGACGACTGAAAACCAATGGGATACAGCAAAGCAGTTCTAAGCAGGAAGTTTATAGCAATACAATCCTACCTCAAGAAACAAGAAACACCTCAAATAAACAACCTAACCTTACACCTAAAGCAATTGGAGAAAAAGAAAAAAAAAAAAAAACCCCAAAGTTAGAAGAAGGAAAGAAATCATAAAGACCACATCACAAATAAATGAAAAAGAAGCGAAGAAAATGACAGCAAAGATCAATAAAACTAAAAGCTGGTTCTTTGAGAAGATAAACAAAATTGCTAAACCATTAGCCAGACTCATCAAGAAAAAAAGGGAGAAGACTCAAATCAATAGAATTAGAAATGAAAAAGAAGTAACAACTGACACTGCAGAAATACAAATGATCATGAGAGATTACCACAAGCAACTGTATGCCAATAAAATGGACAACTTGAAAGAAATGGACAAATTTTTAGAAAAGCACAACCTCCTGAGACTGAACCAGGAAGAAATAGAAAATATAAACAGATCAATCACAAACACTGAAATTGAAACTGTGATTAAAATTCTGTCAACAAACAAAAGCCTAGGACCAGATGGCTTCACAGGCGAATTCTATCAAAGATTTAGAGAAGAGCTAATACCTATCCTTCTCAAACTCTTCCAAAACATAGCAGGGGGAGGAACACTCTCAAACTCATTCTATGAGGCCGCCATCATCCTGATACCAAAACCAGACAAAGATATCACAAAAAAAGAAAACTACAGGCCATTATCATGGATGAACATAGATGCAAAAATCCTCAACAAAATACCAGCAAACAGAATCCAGCAGCACATTAAAAGGACCATACACCATGATCAAGTGGGGTTTACCCCAGGAGTGCAAGGATTCTTCAATATATGCAAAACAATCCATGTGATAAACCATATTAACAAACTGATGGAGAAAAACAATATGATCCTCTCAATAGATGCAGAAAATGTTTTGACAAAATTCAGCACCCATTTATGAAAAAACTCTCCAGAAAGTAGGCATACAGGAAACTTACCTCAACATAATAAAGGCCTTATATGACATACCCACAGCCAACATGGTTCTCAATGGTGAAAAACTGAAACCATTTCCACTAAGATCAAGAAAAAGGCAAGGTTGCCCACTCTCAGCACTATAATTCAACATCGTTTTGGAAGTTTTAGCCACGGCAATCAGAGAAGAAAGAAATAAGAGGAATCCAAATTGGAAAAGAAGTAAAACAGTCACTGCTTGCAGATGACATGATACTATACATAGAGAATCCTAAGGATGCTACCAGAGAACTACTAGGGCTAATCAATGCATTTGGTAAAGTAGGAGGATACAGAATTAATGCACAGAAATCTCTTGCATTCCTATACACTAATGATGAAAAATCTGAAAGAGAAATTAAGGAACGAGTTCCATTTATCATTGCAACAAAAAGAATAAAATACCTAGGAATAAACCTACCTGAGGAGACAAAAGACCTGTATACAGAAAACTATAAGACACTGATGAAAGAAATTAAAGATGATACAAACAGATGGAGAGATATACCATGTTCTTGGATTGGAAGAATCAACATTGTGAAAATGACTATACTACCCAAAACAATCTACAGATTCAATGCAATCCCTATCAAACTACCAATGGCATTTTTCACAGAACAAGAACAAAAATTTTCACAATTTGTATGGAAATACAAAAGACCCCGAAGAGCCAAAGCAATCTTGACAAAGAAAAATGGAGCTGGAGGAATCAGGCTTCCGGACTTCAGACTATACTAAAAAGCTACAGTAATCAAGAAAATGTGGTACTGGCAAAAGAAAAACAGAAATATAGATAAATGGAAAAGGATAGAAAGCCCAGAGATAAACCCACGCAAATAAGGTCACCTTATTTTTGATAAAGGAGGCAAGAATATACAATGGAGAAAAGACAGCCTCTTCAGTAAGTGCTGCTGTGAAAACTGGACAGTTACATGGAAAAGAATGAAATTAGAACACTCCCTAACACCATACACAAAAATAAACTAAAAATGGATTAAAGACCTAAATGTAAGGCCAGATACTATCAAACTCATAGAGGAAAACATAAGCAGAACACTCTATGACCTACATCACAGCAAGATCCTTTTTGACCCACCTCCTAGAGAAATGGAAATAAAAACAAAAACAAACAAATGGGACCTAATGAAACTTCAAAGCTTTTGCACAGCAAAGGAAACCATAAACAAGACGAAAAGACAACCCTCAGAATGGGAGAACATATTTGCAAATGAAGTAACTGACAAAGGATTAACTTCCAAAATTTACAAGCAGCTCATGCAGCTCAATATCAAAAAAATGAACAACCCAATCCAAAAACGGGCAGAAGACCTAAACAGACATTTCTCCAAAGAAGATATACAGATTGCCAACAAACACATGAAAGAATGCTCAACATCATTAATCATTAGAGAAATGCAATTCAAAACTACAATGCGATATCATCTCACACCGGTCAGAATGGCCATCATCAAAAAATCTGCCAATAATAAATGCTGGAGAGGGTGTGGAGAAAAGGGAACCCTCATACACTGTTGGTGGGAATGTAAATTGATACAGCTACTATGGAGAACAGTATGGTGGTTCCTTAAAAAACTACAAATAGAACTACCATACGACCCAGCAATCCCACTACTGGGCATATACCCTGAGAAAACCATAATTCAAAAAGAGTCATGTACCACAATGTTCATTGCAGCTCTATTTACAATAGCCGGGACATGGAAGCAACCTAAGTGTCCATCGATAGATGAATGGATAAAGAAGATGTGGCACATATATACAATGGAATATTACTCAGCCATAGAAAGAAATAAAATTGAGTTATTTGTAGTGAGGTGGGTGGACCTAGAGACTGTCATACAGAGTGAAGTAAGTCAGAAAGAGAAAAACAAATACCGTTTGCTAACACATATATATGGAATCTAAAAAAAAATGGTTCTGAAGAACCCAGGGCCAGGACAGGAATAAAGACGCAGACGTAGAGAATGGACTTGAGGACACGGGGATGGGGAAGGGTAAGCTGAGATGAAGTGAGAGAGTGGCATGGACATATATACACTACCAAATGTAAAACAGATGGCTAGTGGGAAGCAGCCACATGGCACAGGGAGATCAGCTCGGTCCTTTGTGTCCACCTAGAGGGCTGGGATAGGGAGGGTAGGCGGGAGATGCAAGAGGGAGGAGATATGGGGATATATGTTTATGTATAGCTGATTCAGTTTGTTATAAAGCTGAAACTAACACACCGTTGTAAAGCAATTATACTCCAATAAAGATGTTAAAATAAATAAATAAATAAATAGGCAAGTCACAGAATGGGAGAAAATATCTGTGAAATGTAAAGAACATGTATCCAGGACATATATAATTCTATAGTTTAATAATAAAATTCCAACAATCCAATTCTTAAGTGTGCAAAATATTTGAACAAACCTTTCATAAAAAAAGATAAATACTGGCCAGTAAGCACATAAAAAGTGCTGAAGATCATTAGTCTCCAGGAAATAATAATTAGAATTACTACAAACCCTACCAGACTGAATAATATTAAAGTTTGAGCACACCATCGTTGATAAGGATGTGAAGCAGTTGCAACTGACATATATTGTTCATATAGAAAACGGTACAGTCACTTGGAGGAATGTCTCACAGCAATTCCATTCCTAGGTATTTACACAAATAAGATAAGAATAGATATTCATAAAAAGATTTGTACAATAATGTTCATGGAAGCTTTATTCACAATAGCCTTAAACTGCAAACAGCCTAGGTGTCCATTAATAGAAGAATAAATAAACTGACTAGGGTATAATAATAATAGGATGAAATACTATTCAACGATAAAAAGGGAAAATGTACTAATATATAAATGACATGAACAGTTCTCAAAATAATTATGCTGAGTAGAAGAAGCCTTAGAGGAAAAAGTGCATACTCTTTGACTCCATCTATAAGAACTTCTAAACAGGCAAAATTAAACTATGCAGGAAAAAATATCAGAACAGCGGTTTACTTTTGGATTGGGGAATGACTGGGATAAAGCACGCTGGCGATGCCAGTGTTCTGTACCTTGATCACAGTTTTGTTACACAGGTCTGTTTGCATCTGTCAAAAGTTTGTTAAAAAACACTTAAGATTTGTGCATTTTTATGTGTGTTTTATATCAAAAGAAAAAAAGTATGAGCAAAATATTGAATTCTAGTTATATATGCATGCCGAACTATTTGGGGAGAAATGTACTGATGTCTGAAATTTATTTTGAATTACATCAAAAAATAAGATGGATTGATGGATAGATAGATAAATAGATGGATAAATATGTAGTAAAATAAGTATAAAACATTTTAATGACAGAATTTAATGGTAGATATATGAATGTTTGCTATAAAATTCTTTCAACTTTATTGATGTTTGAAATTTTTCATAAAAATTTTGAAAAAATTTTAAAAAAACATTATTCTTAAATAAGTTTAGCTAAAATAAAAATTATTAGAGGCCTTGAAAAATATCACTAGATGTAGAAAATTAGTGTTAGGATATGGAAAAATTTGGAGGCTATATTTTATAAGAAAAATGTTAGAAAAGAAGATGTTCAGCCTGAAGAAGAAATTAATAAAAGTAGACATAATGACAGTCATCAAAGATTTAAGAACTTTCAGTTTTCTTTTGAAAGAGAAATTAGTGTAGATTATGAGAAAACATTTTAGGTTACTTTGTAGAAACCCTTTTTAATAACCAGCAATACAACCTTGGAATTAAAATGAATAATTATGTTATACTGGATATATGAAGGTATGATATAAAAACAATTCCTGAATTAGATGAGGTCTGGGATTAGAGTATAGCAAGTATAGCAGATTTTTGGTTTTGCTTACAGGAAAACAAAGAGTGCAGAAAGAGAATGTGGGGCAAGAGAAATTTGTTTTTGTTTTTTAAGAAAGAAGAAAATACAGCATGATTATATGTTAAGAAAGATAATTCAGGAGGAAAGGGAAATATAGGAGAGGGACAGAGAGGGATACAATGGGAGCAAAACTCCAGACTATGATAAAGCAGGTAGAATGTAGTCATAAGTGACAGATAAATCTATGATAAAAATGCAAGTAGTTCATTCCTTATGATGGAGGTGAGGCAGAGAATACGAGTACAGTGCAGTAGATTGAGGCATATCATGGTGAGAGAACGAAAGTGTTCTAATAACCTATGAATATATGTCTCAACTGCCTAGTCCCTGAAAATTCTGAAAAAGTTTGATTTTTGAATTTTCTTATTTCATGAGAGAGAAACAGAAAAAGAACAAGAAGGATACCAACATTTACAGAATACGTACTACATTCCACACACTCTAAAGAAACTTTACTTGTGTTATCACATTTTATACTCATAAAACTCCTGAAATAAAGGCATTAGTGTGACTATTGTATTGATATGAAAACTGAGAAACAGAGAGATTAAGCTCTTTGCCCAATATGATACACTGAAATGACAAAGTCAGGATTTAGAACAAAGGTCTGGCTGACCTTAGACTCCTTGTTCTTTCCATAACTCATCATTGCCTAAATAATTGAAAACCACACGCAAGAAACTCCATTCAAATTCATTTTAATGAAAAATTAATACTAATATGTTTTTAAAATCTTTCCTAGGGTGCAAATATTATGATAATTGTTTGAAACAATTATTATAAGCTTTCTTTATTTTCAGTTTTCAAGGACTTAAGACTACATTGGCACTCTTGTGGTACTTAACAGACAATCCCTAAGGAGGGCACTTAGAAACTAATATGTATTTTTTATAGTTCAAAATATGTCTTAATTTGCTAATTCATCCATTTTGTTATATAATTTTGATGCCCAATAACTACTCATATTTTTTTTTGAAAATGACAACACACCGTATGTTTAATGTAGAAAATCCAGCACTATTTTCACAGTCTTGAATTTCAGGTAAAATATCTTGTATTTTGAAAATAGTGCAGTGTCAGAAAGTAACTGTCCACATGGTGATGAATATCAGTAATTCTTTTTCATTTGTCTACAGTAGGAAAATCAGTTGTGTATTCTGCTATTTTATTAGTGTGCATGGTCATTTATAAATCAACAGCTTAACTTTAACAAAAATTTTGCATTGTTAGCAGGTAAATATCTGATGTTGTCTGTGCATGGGAGATTTGATAATACTTGAGAAATCTTTATAAACTGGAGAAAAGAAACTCTTATTCTGCTTTCTCTAATTATTATTAATATTAAAAAATCTCAGAAATATGTACATCATCAAAAGAGTTATATATAAAGTTAGTAGAATACAAAATAATTTTGTTGGAAGTCAAAACAAACTGCTGCACAAAGAAGCATACTAATATTATATGTAACTCCACTCCCCTCTCCTCATCCTTTTTAATGATGGAAACAAATAACCAAGACAGAACAGGTCTTAGAAAATGTTAAAAATGTTAAGGTTGCTCAAAATGCAAATTTTCAGGAAAAGCGTTATACAATATATAGGGATATAGGAGACAAGTCTGTTGTTTATAGAAATACAAGTTATAACAATTTAGAAATATTTAGATAAATTATTTTATGATGAATACTCTGGATGGTACAGTATAGAGAGTCTGGATTATGCTGACTTCTTAAAAAAAACAAGTATTGAGCTTCTGGAAGGCAGTTAGGTGGATCCTTTTGATCCCATGAAGCTTTTATACTTTGGGCAGTTTATTTTAGTTATATTTTTACTCCTAGGGTGCGGTCTTACTTGGTTGTGGTATGCATGATTCTTACTCTTAAGATTTGGCTTTCAAGGATTTTACCTGAAATTGAGTGAGTGATGGCCTTGCAAAGAAGTTCTCTTCACTTTGATCAAGCTGAAATATCATGGTGTGACCATGATTCAGCCATGCAGCATTAGGTCTTGCCCTTTGCATCTGCAGTTCAGCTATTGATCAAAGACTCATAAGGAACCCCACATAGGCTTCTGGATCATCATCATTAGCCTTTGCAATTAGCAGCCACTTCATTAGCCTTAACTTCAATCTGTGATCTTTAGTTCAGGGAAACCATGGCTCATATTCTCTGTCTAGTTTTGTAATTATTTATGGTACAGAATAGGTCCAATACAAATTACTCCACTGTAGCTGGAAGTGAAAGTTATATAGATAAATTATTAACCCAAACAGAATGAGGGTTTTGTTTTGTTTTTTCTCCTAAAAACTCTTTCCTGAAGGGTATGTATTGAATCAATTTTAAAGTCACAGGTATTCTATGTATATTGTAGGAGGGAGTAAGTCAATATTACCTTTTGTAACTTATGCTATTTGTTGTTAACTGAGCTTTCTAGCATAAAGTAAAATTATGCAGGTATTAAATCAAAGAAAGAAAGAAAGTGAAAACACTGTTAACTGTGCAGTTCATGGGAAAAAGCAGTGTGACCACTTTAGTTTTTCCTTTTTAAAACTTTACACATTCCCCAGCTCTGTTAATTGAAAAGGCCTAGAGGCAATGAAAACATACTAATATTGAGCTCTTCTGGCTTTCACATATTGGTCTCTAAATTTCTTTTCCCAGTAGAAAAAGTAGGCTTCTTGAAAACATGACTGATTTCAAGTCTGGGTCAGGAAATGTACAAGAGAAGTCTGACATCCCATTGTGCTGGAAAGTAAGTTATAGAAAATAAATGAGTTGACATCAAAGTTCACAGGAAGTGTCACCGACTAAAGATGAGAGAGTGTGAGTCTCAAAAAAAAAAAAGACTGACTTTGTTTAATACACAGTGAGTACTAAAGGTCATGAGTTTATCACAGTATTTAAAAGAAAGGAGAGAGAAAGAAAATTCACTCCACACCACAGGAAATAGATAGCATAGCAATTATTCTAATTGAATTTAAAGTATGATACTTAAAAAAAAAAAGAATTAATCAATTATTCTACCTTCCCAACATAAACTATAATTCTATGTAACAAAAAGACCCTAGTAGATGGAGAAAACTGTCTTTTATAAGAGAAGAATTCCACGTAATAAATGCAGAAGAAATGACATAATTAGAAAACACTCTTTTGCTACTATTAACAAAAGAACTGATTTGGACAATGGTCAATAATGGATGCTAAAACCATTAGGTGAAACTTGATGGAGAATTTTGCAACGAAGGAAACAGACTGCAACCATATGAAACTACATATCAATCAGTATCACTGAACTGAGACAATTGGACAATATGTGCCTCCAAAGAGATGCAATATGATGAAGAAAGCATCATCTATAAAATATTTTTGCAAAAAAAGAAAACAAAGTACTTGAATTGAATCAAGTTTTTGAGGACTTATATCCAGTCTAACAGAATACAGTGTAAAATGCCACAGGAAATAATCACCCAAACCAGACTGTGGATCATCTATAACTAACCTAATTTCCTCAAAAAAGCTATGACAAGAAAAATAGAGTGGGAGGAGGGGAGACTTTTCTATATTAAAAAAATAAAAGAGACAGAGAGAGAATGATTTAGGAAATACGGTACCCAATACAAAGAAGGGACCCTTTGGATTGGATTCTAATTTTTAAAAAAGCAAATATAAAAGGATATTTTTCAGACAATTAAAGGCATTTTAGCTGATACTAAGAAATTGTTAATTTTGTTAATTGTTCATAGTAATAATGACATTATGAATTTTTAAGAAAATTACTTTCTTTGCTTTTGATGTATACTAAAATTGCATGAAATGATATGCTGTCTGGGATTAGCTTTAAAATACTTCAGCCCTATCCCCACCCTCACCATTTGTCTTTCCCCCAAAAAAGGGCAAGGAAGATAGATTGAAACAAGTACAGTAAAATATACAGAATTTTTGAAACTGGGTGATGGGAGTCACAGGAGCTTATTTTACTCTACTGCTGTGTATGTTTGGAAATTTGATTAATGCAAATTTATAACAAGATAATAAAGATAACTGTGAAGTTGTATTTTACTGTCTTTGAAGAGAAATGTTTAAAACAGGCCTTATTTTAAAATGTGATGTTAATTTCCTCAATTGTCCTAGACAGGAACTTGAACTCAGTTCATATGTAGCATCAGTATGATACATATACCCAGCAGGAAACAGATGGCACCCTCAAAGAAGTTAACTGACAGAAGTTTAATGGCTGAATTATTTTTAGAGATGAATTCAGAGTGAAGGAAACCAAGGGATGGTGAATCCTAAGGGATTTATGGAAGCCAGTATTATCCTAGGCCTGAAACAACAAGGGCAGGGAATGAAACAGTGTTACTGTAATTTTTGAGAGCTGGAGCCCTGGGAATGCGCCACAGGAAAGGAGCTAGAGCTGTGGAGACAAGACATGCGCAGGAAAAGCATCATCTTCTATTCCCCTGCTGGTGTCTTCCATCTCCGTAGTCCAGCTAGAAATCAGAGGCTGCAGTCCACAGAGGGCAGACTACAGGAGCACACAGTAGGGCAGAGGTGGGCAGAGAATTGATGGTAGATGGGGGAGGTGAGGAAAAGTGCAATGGAGAAAAGTATTAATCTAAGTGTTTATTCCACTATAAATCTGGTTCTGATTCGAAATAATTTCGTAATGTAAGGTAAAGTTTTACAAGGTTTTCAGAAGTTTCATAGTATGTACAATATCTGTCAAATTGGTGTTTTTGTAATTCTTAAGTTGCAATTGCTTCCATATCTTGGCTTTTCTGAGACAACATGGATGGAGCTTAAGGGTATTATGCTAAGTGAAATAAGCCAGAAAGAGAAAGACAAATACTACATGGTATCACTTATATGTGGAATCTAAATAAAAAGTCAAACTCATAGAAACAGAGAGTAGAAAAGTGGTTGCCAGGGAATGGGATGTTTGAGAAATAGGGAGAGTTTGGTACAAACTGTCAGCTAAAAGATGTCTGAGGTCTAAGGTTCTACTGAATAACATGGTGACTATAATTGATAACACAGTATTCTATAATTTAAATTACTAAGAGAATAGAACTTAAATATTCTCACCAAAAAAAAGAGATAAATATGTTAAATGATTCCTCCCTAGATGGGAGGAATTATTTCACATGTATATGTGTATCTAATCATTATGATGTAAACTTTAAATATCTTACAATTTTGTCAATTATAACTCGATAAATGTGAAAAAAATCATTCATTGCCTTAAGTGGAAATACTAACATGTTAAATTTTAATAATATTTGATCACTATATTTATATTTTAGAGTATACTAAAACGTCCTTTTTCCCAATGCTATACTTTCTCTTTCACTTGCCAAACTTTTTAATAATATTTTAACCTCTGTTTTTAATAAATATGGTCACTTGAAAGACAACCTGAAGTTAAAATTACTATTAATCTTCAATTCAAATGATAATTTACAGAATTCTAAAATGAAGGTATCCATGAAAAAATGGCATCCAATAATTTTAAAAGCTGTGTCATGAATGTGGCAAGAATTTAAACACAAGAATTTAAATAAAAGATGTGTTGGAAACTATATTTGAAAAACTGCGTGGACCAAGACCATGCTATTTCTTTGAATTTCAAAACTGTACTAAACTGGCAAGAAAAGAATGAATTTAGTCAAGAGATTTTGAGCACCACAGTCCCATTCAATTGTGTATGCATTGTATAACTGAGTGAATAAAAGCTACGTTACAAGTTAGGATTCAATCTCTGTCCATTTGACCCACATATTCATATAGTTTTCAGTAAAAGAGAAATGACACCAGGTCAGTTAAACAGGCAATGAAAACTTTTTTCAAGACTATCACAACAGAAAAGAGAGACTGTTGTAATAGGGCAGAAGTATTGAACTCAACTCCACTGAAACGAAAAGTGGAAAAGTACTGAAGGACATGGGGGTGTGGGAGGGGAGGCTCAATCAATGCGAATAGGCTAATTGATGCTTATAGAAGTTAGGTTCCTACCCTCCCACAGAAACTGGGAGATAGGGGTGATAAGTTTCTTGATGATTACATTTCAGAGAAATGAATCCCAGGTCCTTGAGAAAGACATTCCTGGGTTGTAGAAGATTTACATCTCCAAAGGGCATAGAAATAATTTACAATTGCAAGTTTTCTAAAGTAAATGTTCTAAGAAGGGAGATCAGGGGCATATACTAAACAAGAAACTTGGTTGAAGTTTAGTAAAGCTGAGGGGAACATTAAGGAAAGTCCATCTTGGTCAGCTACATCAATATTCAAATTATTGGATTGAAATGAAGATGTCATAAAACAATGTATTTTGTATTTGATGTTTTCAAGGCATTTAGGAATATATTACTATTCAAAGTTAATCCTACATTTAATCTCTAGAGAATCTGGTTAATTGTACATTTTGTTTTACTTCAAAGAGTTACACTTTCATAAAACTAAGGCTTCCATATCCCAGTAAAATGATGTGAGGACTCTATCTTAGACTGAGTAAGCAGCCAATTTGTTGGCTGATTGTCATTTCAACAATCTTCACAGCATCTTTGCACTGTGAAGTTTCCATCTCAAGAAACTACTGTCTTTGCTTATCCATAAGAAGTAACTCCTTATCTTTTCAAGTTTTATTATGAATTATTGTAGCAATTCAGTCCCATCTTCAGGTTCCACTTCTAATCCTAGTTCTCTCACTATACCCACCACCTCTGCAGTTACTTCCTCCACTGAAGTCTTGAACTCCTCAAAGTCATCCATCAGGCTTGGTATAAACTTCTTCCAATCTCCTGTTAACATTGATATTTTGTCCTTTTCCCATGAATCATGAATGTTCTTAACGGCATCTAGAATGGTGTATCCTTTCCAGAGGTTTTCAATTTACTTTGCCCAAATCCATCAGAGGAATCAATATCTATGGCATCTGTAACCTTAAGAAATGCATTTTTTAAATAATAAGACTTGAAAGTTGAAATTACTCCTTGATCCATGGGCTTCTGGCGGATATTGTATTAGCAGCATGAAGAAAACATTAATCTCTTTGTACGTCTCCATCAGAGCTCTTAGGTGACCAGATGCATTGTCAGTGAGCAGTAATATTTTGAAAGGAATCTTTTTCCGAGCAATAGGTCTCAACAGTGTGCTGAAAATATTTAGTAAACCATGTTGTAAATAGATGTGCTGTCACCCAGGATTTGTTGTTCCATTTAGAGAGCACAGGCAGAGTAGATTTAGCATAAATTTTAAGGGCCTTATTTGGGAATGGTAGATGAGCATTGGCTTCAACTTAAAGTCACCAGCTGCATTAGCTCCTAACAAGAGAGTTACTTAACCTGTCCTTTGAAGCTTTGAAGCCAGGCATTGACTTCTTCTCTCTAGCTATGAAATTGCTAGATGGCATCTTCTTTCAATATAAGGCTATTTCATCTACGTTAAAAATCTGTTGTTTAGTGTAGCCACCTTCATTAATGATCTTAGCTAGATCTTCTGGATAACTTGTTGCAGCTTCTACATCAGTTCTTGCTGCTACACCTTGCATTTTGATATTATGGAGATGGCTTCTTTCTTTAAACCTCATGAACCCACCTCTGCTAGCTTCAAACTTTTCTTCTGCAGCTCTTTATCTCTCTCAGCCTTCACAGAATTGAAGAGAATTCAGGCCTTGCTCTGGATTAGGCTTTGGCTCAAGAGAATGTTATTGCTGGTTTGATCTTCTATCCAGACCACTGAAACTGTCTCCATATCACCAAGAATGCTGTTTAGCTTTCTTACCATTTGTGCGTTCACTGGAGTAGCACTTTTAATTTCCTTCAAGAACTTTTCCTTTGCATTCACAACCTGGATAACTGTTCAGTGCAAGAGGGCTAACATATGGCCTGTCTCAGCTTTCAACTTCCCTTCCTCACTAAGCTTAATCATTTCTAGCTTTTGATTTAAAGTGAAAGACATGTGATTCTTCCTTTCACTTAAATACTTAGAAGCCATTGCAGGGTTGTTAATTGGCCTAATTTCAAAATTGTTGTGTCTCAGAATAGGGATTTTGAGAAGAGGAAGAGAGATGAAGTAACTGCTAGTCGGTCAATGGAGCAGTTAGAACACACACAACATTTATCAATTATGTTGGCCATCTTATATGGGCATTATTTATGGTGTTCCAAAACAATTACAATAGTAACATCAAAGATCAGTGGTCACAGATCACCATAACAAGTACAATATTAATAAAAAGTTTTGAAATATTGGGAGAATTACCAAAATGTGACAAAAAGACATAAAGTGAGCAAATGCTATTGGAAAAATTGTGTCAATAGATTTGCTCAATACAAGATTGCCTTGAAGCTTCAATTTATTAAAAAAAAAATGTAGTATCTGCGAAGTGCAATAAAATGAAGTATGCCTGTGTATCCTGTCCTCAACTAGAGATTTATGCTTGCTAGTCCCTCTGCTTGAAATGTTTTCTCCTCAAACGGCTGTATAGGTTCTTCTTTAAGGTTTTTGCTCAAATACTGCTTCCTCAGAGAGATCTTCCGTGAGCATCCTATTTAAAATTTAAAACTTTTACCCCAACTTCTACACTTCCTATTGTTCCCTCTATTCTTTCAATGCCCTAGTTTTTCTACATGGCTATTATCAACTTGTTGTATACTATATATTTTACTTATTTTGTTTATTTTATGCACCATCCCATTAGAATGTAATCTCCCTGCCTGAAGGCGTTTTTCTCTGTGAACTGGTAATACCAAAGAGCTTAAAAGAGTACCAAGAACACAGTTCTGCATATTCTCCATTTGCTTTACCAGGTCTGCTTCAAGTTCTTTCCCTGCATGTTCTGTGCTATGGGAAGCTGGCCTCTACAGATTACCAATTTGGACTCGTTTGCCCTCTGGCTTTATACTTGCAGAAGTTTGCCAGTGGGAAATACTTTCAGAGACTCAGAGGAGAAAGGAAATTTAGGGTTTATATTTATTCCCATTGAAGCACCCCAATAGTGGCTATGTTTGCCTATTTAAGGTCACAGCTGTCCCATAACACCTTTCCAAAGGTTCTAGGATCCCTAGGTCTGGTAACTGCTAGCTGTCCTTGCCCCTCAGGGGACAAGTCTTCTGTTTTAATTGCTAGGCTTTTGTCCTGTTTCTTTTGTTCCTTCAACCCTTCCTACACCCTTGTAACTTATCCTTCATTGAATCTCAGTTACCCACTTGAGTGTGCCATCTATTTCCTGCAGGTACGCAGACTGATAAAGTAAGCATTTAACAATGAGACCAAAAAAATAGTGTTAATAAAATTATTTCTAGGAAAATAAGATGTGTAAAACATGGTATATTTCTAAGTACACTGTTAATGCTCAATAAATATGTACTAATTATTAGACCAAAATTTATTCTCAATATTGGCATCAATAAATTCTGTATAGCATTTTGTATACAGTATAGCATTTTAGCATTTACTACAGCACACAGTATAGCATTTTACTAAATCCATCTGCCCTTTCCCGGGTTAAAATATGTCATCAATAACCAGAAAGTAATATAGTAATAACTTTATTAAGACATGGGTTTTCATGATTAATTTGTTGTCATTTTATAAAAATTCAAGTGTGTTCTTTAAAACTGCTGCAGTAGCAAAAATATATTTACTTTGTTTTATGTTGCTGGGTGACTCCTCTGTGTACAATAATGTAGTTCAAATACAGCTTAATTTATGATGCAAGAAGAAGATAAATCATAGAACAAGGATTCTAAAAATAGCCGGTGATTACCTGTCAGCAATCTGAGCTTCAGACTGCTATACAAAGCAACTCACTTCACTTGAGACAGTAGTCACAAAATCCAAATGGCCAAATATAAAGCTATGGGGAATTCAACAATTAATTTAAAGGTATGTTTCGAATTCTGTGTTCTACTTAACGTTGTGCATAGTTTTTTTTAGGAAGGTAAATCTACATGATGCTACTTATGACTTTTAAAAATTCTCCCTAGTGAAGAAATCAACACTGCGGCCTTCTGTATGGAATTCCTCTTAAGCTCACACCTGAGCAAAACGTAATCTCTAAGACATTGCATGGGACCCCAGAAGATCTTTAATGAGCTGAGATAAGAATTACACTGATGTCTACAGGGAGTCCTACAAGTTCTTCTTTGCCAAGAAGATAAAATTCAAAAGAGGGAGGACCAGAGCCTTTGGTCAAGATATAAACTTAAAAAGAAAGTTATACAATTTTATTTCTATAGCCACACTATGTAATTTATTTCATACTGTAATTATAATTTTTAAACTACATAATTAGCAATTTTAGTTTTAGTCATTTAATCTAGTCATTTACTTTTATCAACAGTACAAAATACATGATTCTAAATAAATCTGATGTTGTTTAAGGCCAAATGTCCTTTGAGATATTTCAAATAAATCCATGTGGAATCTATATTTCTGTCATTCATATCCACTATGACTACAAAAGGCAAAAAAAGCTTCATATTCCCCTACTTTCCACATTTAATGCAAATTCTTCTGTGTCAACTACATATGACATTTGTCTTCCACAATTTATAGTTAAGCAATTTGTCAGAAATCTCTTCACTCCTGGTACATAGAACCCAACCAGCTGTTTTCAATTTTTATCCTTTCCAAGCCTTTTGGCTCAGTGACAATATCTCACCTCAAAAAAAAGTCATTGATGTCTTGGGATGAGATGATGAATAAGAAATTCCTTTGGAAATTTCAATGTTCTCTATATACAACAATTGTTGAAAATCATATTTTATTCATATTACCTTCCAGATTGATTTGTATCTTCTACAACAACGCATCTTTTTTTTTTTCCACGCTGTTTGGAAACTTTGTTATCTATATTCTATCTCTTGGAGCTAGTAATGCCATTCTTTCTAATTGTCACTTATTCTCAGCTCTGGAGTATACAGTGTCCTTGACCAATTTCCACCCAATGCCGAATTTCTGCCTATGCTAAGTGTTTGAGGATGTGGACAGACCCATAGCCACATTTTACAATTGTAGGGTCTGCTTAGGGTTCCCCCGGAGTTGTGCAGTGTGGGAAGTAGGATTTCTCTGTGGATAGGCAAGAGAAACAAGCTTAAAATCCTACAAAAACATTTGCTAAGTATGCCCCTAATGTCATAATAGAATTAGTACAACTACAAATGTAGGTACCCATAATATCACACCATGCAAAAATTGCTTCTGGGAATTAAAGGCTCTTCCACTTCCTCAGTCTAATGATAAAAATGGCCAAAAGTTCAGTTTGTTCACAGATCACTTAGGATAAGGAAATGCCTTATCATGCTCCAGAGAGTCTAATTCTGAACATTTCCCACTCCACAGTAAAATAAAGACTGCTATGCTAACTGTTGTGAGTGTTCATCTTAATTTGTCTAATATAGCTACATTTTTAAAGATCTAAAAATTCTAAGTTCAATAAAAATCTATGGAAGATTTTTAAACAAAGTTAATTTAAACTTGTTGATATTAAAATAGCTTAAAATGTAGTCAATAAGAAGATCAATAACTTTGTTTTTAATTCAATAACTTCATTAATTCAGTAACTTTATTAATACTTTATTAATCAGATCATGTGACTTTTTTCCTCATGGAATTAAGATTCCCGACTTTGACTACTCCCACTTGACCAATTGCAAGCTAGTGAGCGGCAGCAGCTATGGCACATCCCTTTGCTGAGCTTCATGCCTATGCCTCTTTGTGATATAAAGGGAAAAGTAGATGGACTGGAAAGAGCAATGAGAAATGCATAGATGACCTCTATGGTGCCTTTTGGCTTGAAGAGTCTGGGGCCTGAGATTATATACTAAATTACTCATTTAATTCCACTTCTGCCTAGACAGTACTCTTTACATTTAGCAATTACATTTAGCAATTATAATAAGATTAAGTTTTGAGATAATTGCTGCATCAGGCATATTATAACATTTCATTCCAGGAGTTTTTACTGAATTCATAGAATGTTGCATTTTTCTCTCCATTAACTACCCCCTCCTCCGTTTTTGCTTTCATATAAAAATATTTATCAAAGTAATTTGGACATAGTTTAAAAATACATAATACTGCAAATCACACTCTCCACTGCTAATCTTCAGTAGTAATCATTTCTCATTCATTCAGTTGTCTCTTATGATATTTACCTACAAATTTCTAAGTAACATGTTAATGTCATTACTTACTAATTTGTATCTTTGTATAAAATACATTGACTTCCTTTTATGGCAGGTAAAGATTTTGTTTCCTTGTGTTCTTGCTATTCCCTTTCTTCCACTCAATAAGGAAATCATAAGTTTTAGCTTAATCATTATTCAGTGCTTAGATTATATGGCTATGTAAATGTTAAATGTTATTCATTGTTGAGTATATTGTGATTTATATTTCCTTTCTTGAATATCTTTTTATAAAGTTAATAACTTTTTAATTTTTTCATAAATTTGTTATTGTTTTTGAATTCTCTGGTGAAAGCCTATAATCACAAAGATGATAAAATATGAAAGGGTAAAATGTTGAAGAAGACACACCAATGGAAAATTTAAAATGCCAAAAGTTCATCATATTAGTAGAGTTTTGCAGAGAAAGAGAACAAATAGGATGTGTGTATATATGTAAACATGTATATCTATCTTTATCTATCTATCTATCGAGAGAGATTATAAGGAGCTGGCTTACACAATTATGGAGACTGGCAAGTCCAGATCTATAATGTGGACCCGCAGGCTCAAGCGCCAGGAAAGCTGACAGTGAAGTTCCAATCTGAAGGCCAATAGATGAAGACTTAGGAAAGCAACAGATACAGATAAACTCCAAAAATAGTCTGCTGGAGAATTTGCTCCTGCTCAGGGAGGCCATTCTTTTTGTTCTATTTAGGCCTTCAACTGATTAGATGAGGCGCACTCACACTGTGGAGGGCAATCTGTTTACTTACACTTTACTGACTTAAAAGTCAATCTCATCCAAAACCACTCTCCAAGTTGATACATAAAAGTAAACATCACATCCATGACTTTATTTAAAATTATATCCCAACATAATCAGGTTTTCCTCCCAATATGCGTATCTTAGGAAAATTTTGAGAAAAAATATGGTCTCCTCCCTACATGATTATTTATTTGAAATACTAGTTGGCTTTGTTGCATCCCCTGGGGATACAAAAGGTCAAATAAAGAGAGAACATAAGTTTTCAGTGACTAGAATTGAAGCAGAGAGAAAGAAATAAACTATAATTTTTTAATACTTATGCTGCTGTCTCTCTGTTCTTTTTTTTAAATTGTCTCTCATACTTCCCTAGACCTGTGCTCTACAATGTGGGAGCCACTAGCCACATATACTTCTTTAAATTTAAATTAATTAAAATTAAATACAGTTAAAAATTCATTTACTTGGTCACACTTACTACACTTCAAGTGTTCAATGGCCACATGTGGTTACTCTACTGCACAGTGCATATATATAGAACATTCATATTACCATGAAATGGTCTATTGAACAGCACTGCCTTAGACAAATAATATAGAATTATTAATCATGAACAAATACATTGTGCCTGTCTTGTGAGAACACTGAAGCATGAGTTGGGCTTACAAAGGCTGCTTCTTTTTACCATTAATTAAAGATGCTTGAAATCCAAAACTAATAAAACCTGAAAGAAATCTTACCTTTAAAACACTCCATTAGGATTTCTTGGTTTTTATAACTCAGCCTATGACTCAATTGATAATAAAGGCCAAGACATGAGAAAGAACATGACATATTAGAGGAAAAGCAATGTGCTTTTATTTGGGAATATGGCACACGAGGAAGAGTGCTAGCCTGTCAGGGGCAGGTGAAGGGCTAGGTTCTGAAGGCATATGTGAAACATATTAAGAAGTTTAGTTTTAGTCCCAAGGACAGTAGAAAAGACATTCAAAATTCTTAAACATGGAGGTAGCATAAGCAGATTATTTTCTTTAGAAGCAGCTCTCAGTTTTATGAAGAAAGCAAGCTAGAAAGCAGATAGGATTTAGAGTTAATCTTTTCTGGATTCACATTATTTTTTGTCTGTCACAATCTGAATGGTCTGGTACAAGTTCCTTAAATTCCATCTATCCTAGTTTCTCATTTGCAAAATGGAGCTAATAATACTTCATGAGTTAAGATAAACAAATGGAATAAAATATGTAAAGTGCCTATTGAATACTTGATATTTAATAGGAATTTTGTAATTTGCTAGTACATAGTCCTTCCCTTATTCACATATGTTTATATTGAAGCTATCAAAAGATATGAAATGGAAATTATGCAAGTTTATATTATATTTGAGCCCATAGCTCAAGATGATTTATACATGGTTTAATTGCTGAGAAGTATAAGAAGTTTGAGATCAGGTAATAGCTTGTCAATCAACCTGTGACAGCTCTGAGTCCAGCAACATCAGGATATAAATGAACACCTCGTATCAAGTGGAAGCAGACATCTTGCAGATGTACTGAACACCTAACTTACCAGCTATTCTGAGACCCGTCGATATAGCATTAGGTATGGTCACAATACATACAAAAGAGAAAATAGTTTTTATCATATCAAAATGTTTTTCAGTTACGGTCATGGTTCACTGGGTACCACAAACCCAGAGATGTGCTTTCAATCTTCAAGAGATGTGTATAATTTATATTTTCTACAACTGAGAATACATATTATGAATATACTTCTTTGGTCCCCTCATATGGCTAGAAAGCGTTCCTCCTAGAGAGTCACATAACTTGTTTTTATGCTTCATTCAGGCATCTGCTCAAGTGTCACCCTTCCAAGGGCACCTCCTTGACCATGCCACCTAAAATAGCATTTTTCCACACTAATTTGAAAAGAAACATTCACCCCAATGTTCATAGCAGCACTATTTACAATAGCCAAGACATGGAAGCAACCTAAGTGTCCAACAACAGATGAATGGATAAAGAAGATGTGGTACATATGTACAATATAGCCATAAAATGTGATGAAATTTTGCCATTTGCAATAACATGGATGGACTTGGAGGGTATTAGACATAGTGAAATGTCAGATAGAGAAAGCCAAAACTGAATGTTATCACTTATATATAGAATCTAAAAATATAAAACAAACTAGTGAATGAACCAAAAAAGAAACAGGCTCATAGATGTAGAGAGCAAATTTGTGGTTACGAGTGGAGGGTGGGAAGTGTGGAGGAGCAAGACTGGGGTAGGGGATTAAGAGGTACAAACTACTAAAATAAATATACTACAAGGATATGTTGTACAACACCGGGGATATATTTTTCTATACTAACTATAAATGAAGTCTAACATTTAAAAATTGTGACACTATGTTGTACACCTGAAATTTATATAATATTGTAAATCAATTATACCTGAATAAAATATTTTTTAAAAATAAAATTCACAGAAAAAAAAATAATAATAAAAGAAACATTCAACTAGTGAATACATTAGTAGTGTTGATAAGACTTGGTCCTGTAGTCTTGCATTTATTTATCTTGGATTGTTTTTAAACTTCAAATTGCCACATTTGAAATCTCTCACTAAATGTCTTGAAAAATATTTCCAAAGAGGTTACTTGAAGGAAAAACTAACTACTAATTATCTTGTTCTCATATGTGACCTCTAGCTCATGACAAGGAATGGACAAAAATTGTGTTTGTACCAAATATTCTCATCTTTGTGTTGGGAACCTGGAAAGGCTTGAGTCCAGATATTTAAAATAGCCTGGGTATAACAGTCAGGAAAGTAGAATTAAAATGATAAAGTACTCATCTTAAGAATAAAGAAAAACTTATCGAACCTACAAGTCTACTCCACACTTTCCAGGAAGTCATTGTCAGTCATTAGTTCTGTTTTGTCTGGATTGTTTTATTATCTGTACAGCATTGTTGATTTATGCAATGATTTGAATATTTTATTTAAACCTATTTTATAAAAATGAGTGGAAAGCAGAAAAATAAAGTGCTGATACTTAATGATTATTCAAGTAAGACAAAGATGGAAATTATTAGGCATGTTAAAAGCAGCAAATATTTGGCCTCAATTAAATTCTTAAAAAAAATAGCAGTTTTTTAATGTTTTAAGTTTTACTCAGAGGATGTTTTAAGTTTTACTCAGAGGATCAAATTTGATCTTTGGCAACATATACTGTTTTAATGTTTTAAGTTTCCAATGTTTTAAGTTTTACTCAGAGGATCAAATTTGATCTTTGGCAACATATACTGTTAATTGTTTTCTTGAAGTGACAGGCTTACTCTGTTCATTTTCAAATAAGTGTCTGCCAATTACCCAAGTCTGAATAACCATAGTTTATTTGCCAGTTGTTCTTTCAAGTAAAAATGTTGTTTCATGAAAAAGGCAGCTAGTTTCAGCTTTCAAAGCAAACAATTTGTGCAAGTTCTTTTCCTTGAGACTACCATGGTAGTTTAGGCAGGCAGCAAAAGTGCTTGATGCATACTTCCCAGTTTACCGCATGGACTATTAAAATGATGGTCGGGTTTTAATAAAATTAATAATTTTTACTGTTTCATTGAAGACATTCTTAAGGGAAACTGACTTTTTTCTGCAAGTACATGGCAGTGAAGAAAGCAATGATTAGTAGTACAGTTTGGTGGTACAGCCTTGATCCATGCTAAGGCACCAATAATTTTACCCACTGTTACTTTTGCACTACCTAAATTGCCCACAACAATTAATTAGCATACAGAATAATGTAAAAATAAATAATTTTGTTTACAATTATTAAATAAATTATACAGGCTTTAAATACTCAGAATATTGAATGAAGAAATAAGTATGTTAAAGAGAGAAAACACAGATGCACAAAATTTAAACTCAGAATGAAATATAATCACATAAAATATTTTTAAATTATAAGAGATTACTATGTTCAATAGCAGTTTCATGAATTATAAATATTTTATGTAATGTATAATTTTCTACAGAAATGTAAGTTATCACAATGTGCCCAGTAGAAGATATGTATGGAACACCTGAGGAAACCATTAACCATGTACCTTAATATAGTGATACTTAATTTCCTCTGGACAAATAAAGGAGTAAGATAAGCAAAAAAAAATATGGGTTGATAACAATAACAATGGTGAACTTCGCATGTCATATTTTACAATGCACATGAATAGAGAGTTTAATGGAATAGAATAGAAAGCGCAGAAATTGGCACATCACTTTCATCATCATCATCATCATCATCACCATAGCTAGCATTTATTGAACACTTACTATATGGCAAGAACTCTCTTAAGTCTGTAACATGCCTTAACTCAAAATCTTTATAACACTCCTGTGAAGAACTCTGCAGATAAAGAATCAAGCCATATAGTCACACAACCTGGATATAGTTTAATGACTGTAGAAGCGTATTTTTTAAGATAAAGTGTTTTAAAACAGTAGGAAATGGATAAATTTATCTATAATGTTGTGATGTGAAAACTGGTTATATGTTTTAAAAGCATCTAAATTCTATTTTAATGAAAGAATTAAATTAAAAATGAAATAAAAGTATTAGAAAAAGTAAATAAAATGATGGTAACTGGTTAACAGTTTGTAAAAATATACTTTACCTCACAATTTCCAAGAAAATTAATTACAGAAAGATGATGATTTAGCTGTAAATATAAAGAAAACCATAAAAGTTTTTATAAAAATACAGCCAAACATTTTTGTGTTTTGGGGATGGAGAAATCTTTTCTGATAATTCTGCAAAGACTGTAATTCAATGTGGTTTGGTAAATTAGATTACATGCACATAGAGGACATGTATGGTAAAAACTAACAAACATATAAAAAAGTACATAAACTATAAAACACAAATGTTAATCTCAGGAAAATAGTTGCATCAAGTATGATATGCACAAGATGAACAATCTAAACATATAAAGTTCTATAAATAAATACTTGATTTGATTTAATACTTGATGAGAAGTCTAAAAAGAAAAGACTTACAAAACGAGAAAGATAATGGCCAAGAGATATCAGGAAAAGTCTTGTTGTTACAAAATCAAAGACATAAGCACTAAAACAATATCAAGATCCTGTTTTTCACAAATTACATAGACAATGATTAAAAGAGTAATATCAGCATAGGTAAATAAGCCCTCCTAGTACACTGCTGTTGGAAATTTAAATTCAAAGAATTTTCTGTAGGAAAATTTGTTACCTATCAAAAAGTCTTCAAAATGTCCATACAAAATGCCCAGAAATTCAGTTTACCATATTTTATCCTAAATAAATAACAAAACATGTTATATATACAAGTTTATATACATTGAGGTACTATTTATAATAGTAAGAAAATCAGAAAATTTCTAAATGTATATGAATTAGGAGCTTCATTTAAAAATAAGCGTACATCTAGATATTCGCCCTTTCCAAAAATAATACACAGTAGACTTTTGAACAACATGGGTTTGAACTGCATGCGTTCAAACTTATATGCAGATTTTTTCAATAAATATTTTGGAAAAAGTTTTGGAGATTTACAACAGTTTGAAAAGAATCATAGATGGATCACCTAGAATTACTGGAAGAAAATTAAGAAAAATTTAGATATGTCATGAATGCATAAAATACATGTATATACCAGTCTATCTTACATAGCTATAAGGTGAGAGAGAATTAATATAAAATTAATATGTATTAGTTTTCTTACAGTTTTATAACTTCGCTTTCAAAGAATTACATAACTATACGGTATCTCTCTCTCTCTCTCAGGTAGTGTCTCTCTCTCTCTTTTCTTTTTTTAAATTTTATTTATTTATTTATGGCTGTGTTGAGTCTTCATTGCTGTGTGCAGGCTTTCTCTAGTTGCAGCGAGCAGGGGCTACTCTTCGTCATGGTGCATGGAGTTCTCATTGTGGTGGTTTTTCTTGTTGTGGAGCATGGGCTCTAGGCGCATGGGCTTCAGTAGTTGTGGCTCGTGGGCTCTAGAGCACAGGCTGAATAGTTGTGGCACATGGGATTAGGTGCTCCACGGCATGTGGGATCTTCCCAGACCAGGGACCAAATCCATGTCCCCTGAATTGGCAGGCAGATTCTTAACCACTGCACCACCAGGGAAGTCCCTCTCTCTTTCTTAATTTAGAAATTGTGTGTCAGCCTACCATCACAGGTAAACGTCTTTTTTAAAATGTAACAATGTATCCAATACTGTACTATGAATTTGACTATAATACTGTATGTCAAAAAGTTCTATAACAATTCATACTTTAGTGTATAGGTTAGGCTACCTTGAAGCAAATATATCAATTACACTAGGCTATCATAAAGAAATCATACTACTGCTTCTTCATTATCAATGTATGAATAATTATACTTGTAAATAAACAGAAATTTCACTTCATATTATCTTTTCATTTTTGATGTCTAGTATTAGTAATATGTAGAACTACAGTGTTTTGTACCATATAAGACAATATTGATGTAGGTACTGACAGATGATTCAATTTGAAAACAGAGAATGTAAACTTATGGTACCAAAAAACAGACTGTAGAAAATCCTGCGGCCTGTGGAACAAAAACCACATTCACAGAAAGATAGACAAGATGAAAAGGCAGTGAGCTATGTACCAGATGAAGGAACAAGATAAAAGCCCAGAAAAACAACTAAATGAAATGGAGATAGGCAATCTTCCAGAAAAAGAATTCAGAATAAAGATAGTGAAGATGATCCAGGACCTCGGGAAAAAAATGGAGGCAAAGATCGAGAAGATGCAAGAAACGTTTAAAATAGATCTAGAAGAATTAAAGAACAAACAAACAGAGATGAACAATACAATAACTGAAATGAAAAATACACTAGAAGGAATCAAGAGCAGAATAACTGAGGCAGAAGAACGGATAAGTGACATGGAAGACAGAATGGTGGAATTCACTGCTGTGGAACAGACTAAAGAAAAAAGAATGAAAAGAAATGAAGACAGCCTAAGAGACCTCTGGGACAACATTAAACGCAACAACATTCGCATTATAGGGATCCCAGAGGAGAAGAGAGAGAGAAAGGGCCAGAGAAAATATTTGAGCAGATTATAGCCGAAAACGTCCCTAACATGGGAAAGGAAACAGCCACCCAAGTCCAGGAAGCGCAGAGAGTCCCATACAGGATAAACCCAAGGAGAAACACACTGAGACACATAGTAATCAAATTGGCAAAAATTAAAGACAAAGAAAAATTCTTGAAAGCAGCAAGGGAAAAATGACAAACAACATTACAAGGGAACTCCCATAAGATTAACAGCTGATTTCTCAGCAGAAACTCTACAAGCACGAAGGCAGTGGCATGATATACTTAAAGTGATGAAAGGGAAGAACCTACAGCCAAGATTACTCTACCCAGCAAGGATCTCATTCAAAGTCAATGAAGAAATCAAAAGCTTTATGGACAAGCAAAAGCTAAGAGAATTCAGCACCACCAAACCAGCCCTACAACAAATGCTAAAGGAACTTCTCTAAGCGGGAAACACAAGAGAAGAAAAGGACCTACAAAAACAAACCCAAAACAATTAAGGAAATGGTAATAGGAACATACATATCAATAATTACCTTAAACGTGAAAGGATTAATTGCTCCAACCAAAAGACACAGGCTTGCTGAATGGATACAAAAACAAGACCCATATATATGCTGTCTACAAGAGACCCACTTCAGACCTAGGGACACATAAAGACTGAAAGTGAGGGGACAGAAAAAGATATTCCATGCAAATGGAAATCCAAAGAAAGCTGGAGTAGCAATACTCATACCAGATAAAATGGACTTTAAAATAAAGAATGTTACAGGAAACAAGGAAGGACACTACATAATGATCAAGTGATCAATCCAAGAAGAAGGTATAACAATTATAAATATATATGCACCCAACATAGGAACACCTCAATACATAAGGCAACTGATAACAGCTCTAGAAGGGGAAATCGACAGTAGCACAATAATAGTGGGGGACATTAACACCTCACTTACACCAATGGACAGATCATCCAAACAGAAAATTAATAAGGAAACACAAGCTTTAAGTGACAGAATAGACTCGATAGATTTAATTGATATTTATAGGACATTCCATCCAAAAACAGCAGATTACACTTGCTTCTCAAGTGCGCATAGAACATCCTCCACAATAGATCACATTTTGGGTCACAAATCAAGCCTAAATAAATTTAAGAAAATTGAAATCATATCAAGCATCTTTTCTCACGACAATACTATGAGATTAGAAAGCAATTACAGGGGAAAAAAACGTAAAAAACACAAACACATGGAGGCTAAACAATACTTTACTAAATAACCAAGAGATCACTGAAGAAATCAGAGAGGAAAGCAAAAACTACCTAGAGACAAACGACAATGAAAACGTGATGATCCAAAAGCTATGGGATGCAGAAAAAGCAGTTCTAAAAAGGAAGTTTATAGCTATACAAGCCTACTTCAAGAAACAAGAATCTCAAATAAACCATCTAACTTTACACATAAAGGAAGCGGAGAAAGAAGAACAAACAAAACCCAAAGTTAGCAGAAGGAAAGAAATCATAAAGATCAGAGCAGAAATAAATGAAATAGAAACAAAGAAAACAATAGCAAAGATCAATAAAACTAAAAGCTGGTTTTTTGAGAAGATAAACAAAATTGATAAACCATCAGCCAGACTCATGAAGAAAAAGAGGGAGAGGACTCATCAATAAAATTAGAAGTGAAAAAGGAGAAGTTACAACACACACGGCAGAAATACAAAAGATCCTAAGAGACTACTACAAGCAACTCTATGCCAATAAAATGTACAACGTGGAAGAAATGGACAAATTCTTAGAAAGGTATAACCTTCCAAGATTGAACCAGGAAGAAGTAGAAAATATGATCAAAACAATCACAAGCAATGAAATTGAAACTGTGATTGAAAATCTTCCAACAAAGAAAAGTCCAGGACCAGACGGCTTCACAGGTTAATTCTATCAAACATTTAGAGAAGAGGTAACACCCATCCTTGTCAAAGTCTTCCGAAAAATTACAGAGGAAGGAAAACTCCCAAACTCATTCTATGAGGCCAACATCACCCTGATACCAAAACCAGACAAAGATACTACGAAAAAAGAAAATTACAGACCAACTGCAGTGATGAATATAGATGCAAAAATCCTCAACAAAATACTAGCAAACAGAATCCAACAACACATTAAAAGGATCATACACCACGATCAACTGGGATTTATCCCAGGGATGCAAGGATTCTTCAATATACATAAATCAATCAATGTGATACACCATATTAACAAATTGAAGAATAAAAATCATATGATCATCTCAATAGATGCAGAAAAAGCTTTTGACAAAATTCAACACCAATTTATGATAAAAACTCTCCAGAAAGTGGACATAGAGGGAACCTACTTCAACATAATAAAGGCCATATATGACAAACCCACAGCAAACATCATTCTCAAAGGTGAAAAACTGAAAGCATTTCCTCTAAGATCAGGAACGAGACAGAATGTCCACTCTCACCACTATTATTCAACATAGTTTTGGAAGTCCTAACCATGGCGTTCAGGAACAAAAAAGAAATAAAAGGAATACAAATTGGAAAAGAAGTAAAACTGTCACTTTTTGCAGATGACATGATACTATACATAGAGAATCATAAAGATGCCACCGGAAAACTACTAGAGCTAATCAATGAATTTGGTAAAGTTGCAGGAAACAAAATTAATGCACAGAAATCTCTTGCATTCCTAAACACTAACGATCCCACACGCCGTGGAGTAGCTGGTACGTAAGCCATGGCCGCTGAGCCTGTGCATCTGGAGCCTGTGCTCCGCAACGGGAGAGGCCACAACAGTGAGAGGCCCGCACACCGCAAAAAAAAAAAAGAACTAAAAATAGAATTACCATATGACTCAGCAATCCCACTACTGGGCATATACCCATAGATAACTATAATTGAAAAAGACACATGCACCCCAATGTTCGTTGCAGCACTATTTACAATAGCTAGGTCATGGAGGCAACCTAAATGCCCATCGACAGATGAATGGATAAAGAAGATGTGATACATATATACAATGGAATATTTCTCAGCCATAAAAAGGAATGAAATTGGGTCATTTGTAGAGATGAGGATGCATCTAGAGACTATCATACAGAGTGAAGTAAGTCAGAAAGAGAGAAACAAATATCGTATATTAACGCATATATGTGCAATCTAGAAAATGGTACAGATGAACCGGTTTGCAGAGCAGAAATTAAGACACAGATGTAGAGAACAAACATGGACACAAAGGGGGGAAAGCGTCGGGGATGGGGGTTGTGGTGTGATGAATTGGGAGACTGGGATTGACATGTATTCACTGATGTGTATAAAATGGATGACTAATAAGAAAATAAATAAACATTTTAAAAAAAAGAAAGTTAAGAAAAAGAAAAGACCAATGATGAAAAATTTGCCATAATTAACTCCACCCTTGGCAAAGAGGACTAAAACAAAGAGATTAAAAAAAAAAAAAAAGCACTGTAAATGATTTTTCTCTGTCTTATGACTTTCTTATAACATTTTTTTCTCTAGCTTAATTTATTGGAAGAATATAGCACATAATGCACATAACATACAAAATATGTGCTAATTAACAATTTATCTTATCAGTAAGACTTCTGGCCAACAGTAGTCTATTGGTAGTCAAGCTCTGGGGGAGTCAAAAGTTATATGCAAATTTTCAACTGCATAGGGTGTTGGTGTCCCTAACCCTCACATTGTTCGAGGGTCAACTGTGTATCCATATTTATTGACCTAAAACAATGTCCATATTTGTATGTGTATACCTATATTCAACCTGGAAGTTTCTATATAGAGAGTATTCATAATTACTTTTTAAACTTTTTAAATTAATTTTTCCATTTACATATTTTCTGCAGTGAGGTTTTATTCATTATCATAACAGAAAAAATGAAATTTAATGAAAGATAAAGGGTAATTTGTAAAGACTGTATTTATTAGTGTTAAGAAATAATGTCACTTAAATTGTCCCAATGTCTTCTTAGTTCAGTCTCCCAAGGCAAGAGAAATAAAAGCAAAAATAAACAAATGGGACCTAATCAAACTTACAAGCTTTTGTACAGCAAAGGAAACCATAAACAAAATGACAAGTCAACCTACAGAATGGGAGAAAATATTTGCAAATGATATGACTGACAAGGGCTTAATTTCCAAAATATACAAACAGCTCTTACAACTCAACAACAAAAAAACAAACAACCCAATCAAAAAACTGGCAAAAGAAAAAACAAACAACAACAAAAAATTGGCAGAAGACCCAAATAGACATTTCTCCGAAGAAGACATACAAATGACCAACAGGCAAATGAACAGATGTTCAACATTGCTAAGTATTAGAGAAATGCAAATCAAAACTACAATGAGGTGCCACCTCACACTGGTCAGAATGGCCATCATTAAAAAGTCTACAGATATCAAATGCTGGAGAGGCTGTGGAGAAAAGGGAATCCTCCTGCATTGTTGGTGGGAATGTAAGTTGGTGCAGCCACTATAGAAAACAGTATAGAGGTTCCTCAAAAAACTTAAAATAGAGTTTGCCATATGATCTAGCAATCCCACTCCTAGGCATATATCTGGACAAAATTATAATTCAAAAAGATACATGCACCCCTATGTTCATAGTAGCACTATTTACAGTGGCTAAGACATAGAAACAACCTAAATGTCTATCAACAGTTGACTGGATAAAACAGATGTGGTACCTACATACAATGGAATACTACTCAGCCATACATAAGAATGAAATAATGCCATTTGCAGCGACATGGATGGACATAGTGATTATCAAACTAAGTGAAGTAAGTCAGAAAGATGAATACAAAGACCATTTGATATCACTTATACATAGAATCTAAAATATGACACAAATAAACTTATCTATGAAACAGAAACAGACACATGGACATAGAGAACAGATGACCTGTGGTTTCCAAGGGGGGGGTGGGTGGGTGGATGGCATGGGAGTTTAAGGTTAGCAGATACAAACTATTACATATAGAATGGATAAACAACAAGGTCCTATTGTATAGCACAAGGAGCTATATTCAATATCCTGTGATAAACCATAACAAAAAGAATACAAAGAAGAATGTATATATATGTATAACTGAATCACTTTGCTGTACCACAGAAATTAATACAACATTGTAAATCAACTATACTTCAATAAAAATAAAGAAAAAGAAATAATGCGCTAATGATTAAACTGGTATGAACTCCTAGAATATTACATAACACTTATTAAATTTCTTTTATTTCCAATTAAAATATAGCCATATAATTTGGGAAAGATGAAAATTACTTATAACAATTTAAGCAGGGGCTGGGAAAATTGATAATTTAAATCATGCTAAATGTGCCTCACCATTTTTTGGAAAAATGTTTTTTACCTACTGTTTAAAAATTTCTGTAGCAAAAGCTTTTTTTTTTCTTGGATTTTTCCATTAAAACAAACTTTGAACATTTCCAAAAGATTCAAACTTCCTATTTCTTGATAGCTACGAATAATCTGATCTGGAGCTACAATGGATTCCTAACTTGAATGCTTCACTTGGAACTTTTCTGAACTCCAAAAGGCATGTTGGATTAGGAGGTACAGCCTCTAGTCCCAAAGGCAGAATAATTTTGACACAGTTTATGTCACAGAGGTTGCAAACCGGATGCCCACTTTTCACATCCTGCTTGAGGTAATGTTTTCCTTGGCTTACATGATGTTTCAAAAATGTTAAATTATTTAACAACAATTTTAAAATGTTTCATTTCATAGCAAACTGAAATTTGGGATTCTGGGCTCCATTATTGCTACCCTGCATGACAAAAATCTTCTGGAATAAAGCAGCTGTGGGGCTACCAGGATGGGGCTTTCACACTTAAGTTTGCCACACAATATCTGCATTGCTCATTGTCTTACTTGTCCAACTACTTTATAGAAGTTGAATTTATGACCACTTCTTTAGGCTATGTCCAAAGTCTTGCCTGACAGAAAATGATTTCCCAAAGTGCTTGCTATGTCATCAAATTCCCAAAAATAAAGACATTTTTTGGTTTATGAAACTCTACAAAATTTCCAGGCAGACAGCAGACGTGTATCATGGGAAAGATTAATAATTTCATTCTCCTATTAACAAAGATTGGTTTGTTAATGCCCAAGTGGGGAGGAGAGTTCTAAGTGAAGGTCATATATAGGATATGTAAATGTTCATGAGGGATGCAATAAGCAATGAGTACCAAATGTCTATAAAAGTCTGAGTGATCAGGCTGTGGAGAGGAGAGTTAAAATGACAGTTCATAAAAAACTAGAGAGTTAATTTACTTTTGAAGTTAATGGGTAAAAATTCCCTGACCTGTGATGAACACAAATAGCAGGTTAAAAAGATGCTCACATTGGCTTTTGAACTATTTTGAATAAGTTGCAGATTTTGAAATATGTGGTTAAATATACATATTTTTAAAAGAAGAAGACCAACATATGTTTAATATTCTATGGTCCTTAATCTCAGAAGTGCTTTTTAATTGTCATGCTTTTCTTGCTTTTCATGAAAAACAATTTTGAAATCTGTTGTTTTCTCTTCAAGACACATGCAATTAGTTTTTTTGACATTGCTCTAAGAGTAAACATGATTAAAATGGTAATGAGCCATTCATACAGCCATTAATAAAATGTGTAATAAATCCATACTTAGAATTCCCATGTAGTTCTTTCTGTAAATCTATTCAACTTTTTGAATTTTGTCTCATGTAATTTTGGAACTGAGATTTACCACAGTCAGCCATTATCAGAATTATTTGCTGCCATAAGGGATGATAAAAACTGGGTCAGAGAACATAGGTCTAATTTGAGGAAATAGAGTATATGCTCTTTTTACTCATTCAAAAACATTTACTAAAATCTGATTACATGTTACTTAACACTAGTCCTTGCTGAGGAGGTTCCTGTTCATAAGGAGCTACCACCTTAGCCAGGCAGAAAGACAGCTATTGACAGAAAGACAATAACTAGTACAATGTGATAACTGTTTAATGATCTGAGGCAACTGCAGAGGGAGCACAGGAGGATAGATTAATATTGCTATGAGAATAGGAGAGTTCCCCCCAAAAAAGCAATAACTGTGAATTGGACTTAGGATATGATATTATCACATAGCAAAGGGATACAGAAAAAGCACATGGTAGGTTCAGGGAGCCATAAGTAAACTCACGATTGAAAAATAACTTTGATGAGAGATAAGACTGCGAAAGGGTATTGAGACCAGATGGCATGTTTCATACTGAGACATTTTCCAAGGAAAATTGAGGACAACTGCAAAATATATACCAAGAGTCTTGGAAGTTATATATACCTTGAACAATTTCATGTATAGCAGTTTTTTCTAAAAAAATAATGTGAAATAGACTATGATATAGTAGTAGGGATGCTCCTCACAGCAATATCTAGAACACAAAAATTTGGAAGTATCTTAATAAATGGGCAAAAATAGGGGCCTGAAATAGGGGTAGAGCTTCAGAATAGATCTTTAGAATTACCTACATTTTGATATTTAAGGATAAGATTTTATAGTTAAAGCAAACTGAGTTATACAAAGATCAACTTCCAACGTCTCTAATTCTTTCAAGACTTGAACTATTTCTCACATCCCCATCTGCAATATTCCCATTGACTTTAACGACTTGCGAAGAAGTTAATAGATTCAGAGGAGGCCTGGGGGAAATGGCTGTTTGGCAAAGTGAGTCTGATGGAGAGAGAGCCAGGTTTCTGCATTGTATCCATTTATTCACCCTCACCCTTTGGTACCTATTGTTCACATGTTTCATTTACACTTTTTCGGACAAATTTATCACTTTTCCCTAAAATGTGATTTAGTATGTCCAGTATATACTAAGACAACCTCTTATCAAAGGCAGTTTTTTGTTCATTCTAACTTCTAATTTTTTTTTACTTCCTAAATTATTTATTTATCTTTTATACAGCAGGTTCTTATTAGTTATCTATTTTATACATATTAGTGTATATATGTCGATCCCAATCTCCTAATTCATCCCACCACCACCCCCCTCTTACCCCCTTGGTATCCATACGTTTATTCTCTACATCTGTGTCTCTATTTCTGCCTTGCAAACTGGTTCATCTGTACCATTTTTCTACATTCCACATATATACGTTAATATACGATATTTGTTTTTCTCTTTCTGACTTACTTCACTCTGTATGACAGTCTCTAGGTCCATCCACATCTTACTTAACTTCTAAATTAAAGAATGGCATATGAAGGCAGACAGCTTGACTGCAAATTTTGCCTCCATCATTTTCTTTTTCTTTTTCTGAATTATTTATTTATTTATTTTTGGCTGTGTTGGGTCTTCGTTGCTGTGCGTGGGCTTTCTCTAGTTGCGGTGAGCGGGGGCTACTCTTCGTTGAAGTGTGCCGGCTTCTCATCGCGGTGGCTTCTCTTGTTGCAGAGCACGGGCTCTAGGTGCGCGGGTTTCAGTAGTTGTGGCTCGCAGGCTCCAGAGCGCAGGCTCGGTAGTTGTGGCACACGGGCTTAGTTGCTCCACGGCATGTGGGATCTTCCCGGACCAGGGCTCAAACCCGTGTCCCTTGCACCGGCAGGCAGATTCTTAACCACTGTGCCACCAGGGAAGTCTGCCTCCACCATCTTCTTCCTGAGTGATCTTTGGCAATAAACTTAACCCTTCTCTTCCTCAGTTTAATCATCTATAAAAATTTGGAATAAATTAAAACTTACCTGTTATGGCTTGAATTGTGTCCCTCAAATATTTAAATATTGACGTCATAAACCCCAGTATCTCAGAATATCACCCTATTTGGAAATAGGGTCATTGAACATATAATTACTTAAATGATGTCATATGGGAGTAGAGTGGGCCCCCAATCCAACGGGACTGGTGTCCTCATCAAAAGGGTAAATCTGGACACAGACATGGACAAAGGAAGAATGCTACGGGAAGATGGAAGCAGAGTCTACAGGCCAAGGAATACCAAAGAGTGCCAACAAACACCAGAAGCCAGGAGAGAGGCATGGAACAGATTCTCCCTAATAGCCATCAGAAGAAACCAAACCTGAGATTTTTTGGCTCTAGACTTCTACCCTCCAGAACTGTGAGACAATATATTTTTGTTGTTTAAACCACCCAGTTTGTGGTACTTTGTTAAGGCAGCCCTAACAAACTGATATACTACCTCATGGTACATTTGAGAGAATGAAATGTAAAGCTTATAGAATGATCCTTCTCACATAATAAGCTAACATTTTTAGCCATCAACTAAAAGAGAAATAAAAGTCTGGGTACAGTTGTTCTTTGTGGTACTCCTCAATTATGACAGCTACCTAGATCTAGTCTGCTCTCTGTAAGTCGGGTAAACTAAAACTTAGCACTTAAATAACCAACTCACCACTTAAAAAACAATTCCAGTGTGAACCCTTCAGCTAGACTGCCACTCATATCCAAAGAATGCTGCCATCTTTTTCTTTTTTTACCCCTTCAATTTGATGCAAAAACTTCAACTCATTTTTAGCTTTTCTATTTCCTTCATGATTGGTCACAAAATCTTATTTTCTTTTTGGTGTATGTTCAGGTTTTCATAACATAACATTTAGACTATGTTAATGGTCTCCATATTGTTTCCCTGTATATAAACTCTGCTGCTCAGCACATTATCCTGAAATGTCTTTCTGAGCACGTCATCGCCTTGCTAGAAAATGTACAGTGTTTTCAGAAACTGGTTTAAATTCTTTAACTTGACATTCAAGACCTTTTATGATTAGACTAACATTTAATTTCCCAAACTCATATTCCACACTCAGGAAGTTGATTTCCATTTAGCAGGTATGCCCAGGGCAGACAGCATAGCAAAAAAAGCCTCCTGTTTTTGCATTTCATCTTCTGCCAAACAAATATTATGGCTAAATTTTTTTAATAAACTGTCTTCTTTGTTCCCAGAATACTTCACTGCTATTATTTTATTTTTAATAACTATGTTAGACTTAGGAAAAAGTTTATAAGATAATATGGTGAATACTTATTTACTAATTACCCAGAATAAACTACATAGCCTTAAAAAAATATCCTCAGAGGTTCATTATGTGCTCTTCCCCAACATAACCTTCTTTCTTAAACTTCAGAGAAAACCAGGTTCATGAATGTCTTTATATTTGTACTATGTTTCTACCTTTTAAAAATATAGTATTATTTTTACATTTAGTATTTTATATTTATGCTGTATGTATCCCTCTACAACTTGTTTTTTACTCCAAATTATGCCCTTGGGACTCATCTATTGATTCATGTAGCTCTAGTTCACTTATTTTTCCTTTTGTATGGATTTTTATTGTGACTATATCAAAATGAATCCATTATCCTGTTGGTGGACATTTAGTTGGCATCTGATTTTATTCCATTCATTTATCATTCATTAAAGAAATATTTATTACACATCAAAGATACAAGAGGAAAATGAATTACCCATCCTCCTGGGGCTTATGTTCTAGGCCAAATCCAACCTCTTTTACAAACAAACATGAGTTTATCTAGAGTAAATTTCCAGTGATGAAATTGCTGGGGCATTGGTTATACATATCTTTAACATCAGTAGAAACTGTCAAACTTTCCTCCACAATGATTATACCAGAATATTAGAATGTTATTTGATCTACATCCTCATTAATACTTGACATTGTCAAACATAAATTTTACCAACCTGATAGTTGTAAAATGGTTTCTCGTTATAGTCTTAATATGCAATTCCCTAATTACTATAGATATAAAATTTTTTTAAAGTTCATAGGCCATTTGTGTTTCCTGTGCTTTTCTCTATTTTTTGTACTGGAATATTTGACTTTTTAAAACTGATTGGTGGGAGTTCTTTATATTTTTTTGCATGCTAATCTTAATGCCTTTAAACAAAGTTTTATAATTTTCTCTACCAAAGTCAACACTTCTTTTGATACATTAGTCTTACCCTATATATTAACTTTCTAAAATGATGTTTATAAATTACATTTTCTAATTGTTTGTGTTTGTAAATGGATTTTATTTGGGGATCTAGGTCAAGGGTTAGCAAATCTTTCTATAAAAGTCTAGTTAGTAAATATTTTCAGCTTTGTAGACCAAGGAGCAAAATCCAGCAACTGTTCTCACCAAAAAGCTAAGAAATTTTTTACATTTAAAATCATTTTTAGCTCACGGGTCTTAGAAAAACAGGCAGCAAAATGGATGTGGTTTACAGGCTGTGTAGTTTGCCAATCCCTTTACTAAACTGTGGCACACTTACCAAATTCTCTTGTTAAGTGTAATAACTTGTAGATTTGTGTGAATGTTCTAGTTAGGCAATCATATTGTCTAGGATGTGGAGTATTTATACTTTTCTTTCTAATCATCATAAAATTACTTCTTTTTTTACTGTATTTGGTTAGGACTTCCAGAAAAATATTTAGTAAAATTGTGTTGATTGTGTTATACTCTTGTTTTTTGTATAAAAGGGACCATCATAATATTTCACCATTGGGTATGGTATTTGTTATGGGCTTGTATTGGAACATTTGTCAGCTTAAGGAACTGTCTTCTATTCCTAGTTTCCTGAGAGTTTATTACTATTACTATTATTATTTTATTATAAATGCATATTTAATCATTTTAAATTATTTTTCTTCTTTTAAATTAAAATTATTTTATTTTCCCCTTATGACTAAAGCAAAGCATATGAAGATATTTTCTCATGTTAAACTTTTTTGATTACTTGTATTAAGCTTTGCTGAATAAGATTTGCTGCTCTTTTACTTAGAATTTTTCATCTATGATAATATATAAGATTAATCCATAAATTTCCTTTCTCATATTGCCCTTTTCTGGTTTTGGTAACAACGCTATATTAGCTTCATAAAGTGAAATGGAGAGTATACTCACTTTATGATTATTTGAAAGGATTGGCATGTAATTGAAATTACCTGTTTCTTGAAAATAGGCTTCACCTGCAAAAATATCTGAGCTCAGTAGGTTTAAGTATGTATGTCTGCAGATTTTAAACTATTGATTCCATTTCTTTAACGGTTCTATATCTTTTGAGATTTTTATTTCTTAAAAATGAGATTTGATAAGATATGCTCTAGGAAAAATTGCTCCTTTTACCTAAGTCTTCAAGTTTATTGGCATAGATTTGTATTACTTTGAGTTTTAAGACATTTTATTATGAAAAATTTCCAAACATTCATCAAATAGGTTAATAAAATAAACTCCCCTGTACCCATTTGCCAACATCAATTATATATAATTATATAAACATTCTACTGTTTAATTTCATCTATCTTCCTGACACACTTTTTTTGGCACAAATATTTTAAAACAAATCCAATAAATCATATAATTTTTTCTCTGAATAATTCACTATGTATTAATTTAAAAATTAATAATAATAAATAAATATCTTCTAATATCTGTCTGCATTTAACTTTCCTCTATTTTTTTTTTTTAATGCATCCTCTGGGGGAAAAATTTAAGCTTCTAAGCTCAGTCTGGTTTTCTCTGTAGTTTCTCTCTTAGAATGAATTAGTTTCAGTGCTCATATGGCCTTGTTAGTCATTTTATCTTCATGGTTAAAAACTATTCTGTAATTATAACATTGCATATAGAAAAACTATGCAACTTGAAATTAGAGAATCTGAATTATAGTTCCCACTTACTATCTACGTGCAATTTGCAAGTTATTTAGGTCTTCTGCATCTCTGTTTTCTTAATTGGTTCAACAAAGCAAAGTATTTTATTTATCTCCTACTGAGAATTCAAGAATTTAAATATATATTAATATACTTGTAAATTTTTAAATGCTATAGAGAATGTCATTTGCAAAAGCAGTATGAAATGCTGTATTAATCAGTGCAAATTTCTCTGGACTTCTGAATGGAGAACTCAGTGTGCACGATCTACTGATGGAATATAAGTAGCCCAATCTCTGTATATTAGGGATCAAGTTTTAAGTTTGTCCTATAATATTTGATATGAGCAGAATTTTGCAGAGGAACATAATTTAATAATAATCCTACTGCTGTTGGTTTGGAGTTGGGTAAAAGAGGTGATGACATTTTCAACTCTTAAAGATTTATGTTCTATCCAATGGCAAAAAGAATTCTCTTCTGTCCCAGTATTTATACTTTGAAAATTATAGCAGAGGTGCTAGGATAATATGTCTCCATACATTTTCCAGCTACCACTTGCAATCTCTTTCATTAATTCTCATACTCATTTTCCTAACCCTCATATTAAAATTTTATACTGGATTCTAGGCTTAAGCCAATTTTTGGTTGTTGAGATATAAATGAGCAAGAAGTATAAATGGAAAATGTGTTATGTTGTCTTTTTCTACATGCTTGTTTAATTGTGGTACTGGATACATTTGGGTGATGATGGAGTTAATTTAGCTTAGTAAAGAGGGAAAAAAATGGAGGCAACAAGGGTAACGGTATCCTGAGCTTGTATTAGGACATTTGTAATGCTGGAATATGAGAAACTTGTTCCTATTTCTTGCCTTCCTCCTAATCAGTTTGCATATATACAGAAATGTGTTAGTTCCCAAGGGCTGTTTCAAACTCTTACTGTATGCAAGTACCTGTATGTACATATGTTCACTCACACACACACACACACAACCCTTTGCCATTTGCAATTTTGCCTTTGTAGCAAAAGATACAGTTTTAGTCCAAAAAAGATATGATGAAATTGTCTTAGAAATAAAGGACATGGATGTATTGTCTCTCTATTCTTCTTCTGTGTTTAGGGTGATATTTGAATCTTAAATGTCTACTTTGTGCAATTGCTTATAACATAAATCAATGTGACAATGGCAATAGCCCATGTCAGACTTTTCATGCCAGCTGATGTCCAGTCATTAAATAACTCTATCAGCCACCATGATGCTTGGAATTGAAAAAGTTATTTTATCACACATTAGTCTGGCAATGAATAAAAGGCCAGAGGCCATTTTGAGTGTTAGACTTTTGTTTCTACAGAATATATAAAACTATAAAATCGATCCAACTAATAAATGCTTCCACTTCTGCAGATACTATAAAGTTGTAACTTTTTTTTTTACTAGAACTATAACTCACTTACCATCAAAGTATCAAAAACTTCTGAGTGCTTATTTTTGACAGCACACTGGAGGATAGATAATGAACCATCAACAATGACGAGAAGAAAACTATGGAGGATAAGATATTGACAACCTGCTCAAGCCACCCTAAGATGAAACCTAAATTTACTAGAGCTTATACTACTGCTATTGTATGATTCAGCAGGTATATACCAGTGTGACATACCACCTGGGTGTTCTGATTTTTCAGGCAGTTCTTATGACATACAAATTGCTAACAATATTGAACTTTATCATTGTTTAGAGCTAACTTTCTTATTTTAAAGTGATACATGACCAGGAACAAGATGTTACTTAATGTGGGGGAGAGAGAAGAAGTTTTGTGAGAAGTGTCTAGAGGAAGTGAAAAATTGGATGTGGAGAAGGAGAGCACAAGATGGTTTATGCTCAAACTTGCTTCCATTTACTAGTTTTGAAATCTCTAAAAAGAGTCCTATAATTAAAAAGTGAAGGTTAATGTTTTCAAAGTGATTTCGGAATACAGAGAATATACAGTGTCATCTCAGGGCTTAGGAGACAAAGTGTGATCTTGAGTGGTTGGTAGTCTTTTTTCAATATCCATGAGGATCATACTGCAGCTCTGACACCATGAGAACTGAAACATTATTAATGTCCAGGAGAACTTCACATGTAGATGGAAATGAGCAGAAAAACTTGAGAGAATGTCTTTGGAATCATATAAAATAGACATTGGTGACCTTCAAAAATAACTGGAGATTGGGGAAATAGTGGAATGAGTGTTATGGTGCTGAAGTCATTCTCTTTAAAACTAGAAGGTGGCAAAATAGGGTAATACTAATAACCTAATATAAATAAATATAAGTTACATAGGTAAGAAGGGATGGTGTCTCATGATTTTAACAGCCAGTGGTATAGAGGGAGAGAATATTTTTATGTATTGCAAAAGGTTAATGAATTATCTCATAGTCATACTGTATTGAGTACTAAGACAAAAAGCAAAAACAAAATTCTGCTTGTGGGACTTTCTGCAGACTAACTGTTTGAAAATAATTGATATGTAGCTGTTCTAATATCTGCAGTTCAATATCTTTATAGTTGAACATCTAAATCTTTTTGTTCATTGTTTCATCTGACTTTGACTTATAGTGGCTTCACTTCTTTCACATTTGGTGATCTTTGATAGACTTTATAGCTTCATCTTATCCATTGAGAATCTAGCATAACACAAACTGGGAAATCTTTTTTCCTAAGACAATTTACTTCTACATTTACTAGTATCCAAGCTGAGATCGTTTCAGCCTCCTGATGATCGTAGTCAGTGGGGAAGTCACTGACTCTGAGTCTCAATTTCATTCCATCTAAGACTGAATATCCTCACGGCAGTGTTATTGTTGGAAAATGTCCTCAGAACAACCATTTTTAGGGCCATGTACCGTTCTAGCGGTGGATCATTTTTTTCTTTTCTTTTTTTTTTTACTATGAGAAGATAATTAAAGACTACCTTATATCTTGTGAAACTAACTATGTTAGAACACTGGGAAGTGTTCTATTTATGATATAGTTGGACTGTTGTAACAATGGTCTATCAATACACTTAGCCACTTGTAAACATAATGTGTGAAGCAGAAGTAACATTAACTGTATACAGACATTTGTCCTCATTATCTTCTGGAGTTTTTGTTGTTAGAATCTACAAAATAATCTGAAATACTGGTGTGCTATGCTTCCTCTTTTACCTGATATTACTCTTTGCCTTTTTTTAAAAATCTTGGAAGTCACCAGATGGAGAGTTTTCAAACGTGGTAAGGCACTTTATTTCTGGGGTTTTTGTTGTTGTTAATCTTAAAGTTAATGGTTTTCTCATTTTGAAAAAAATTTATACTTTAATTATTTGGAAAATTATATTTTAAAAAGAGGAAAAATGACAACTGTAATTCCTTCATATAGAAAAATAGCATTATCATTTTGAATTATTCAATTCTAGTATACATATGCATTTTTACTAATATATTTTCATTTAATATGAAAATTGATAACATATTTTCATTTAGGGAATAGTTTTTTTTTTTTTTTTTGCGGTACACGGGCCTCTCACTGTTGTGGCCTCTCCCATTGCAGAGCATAGGCTCCGGACGCACAGGCTCAGTGGTCATGGCTCATGGGCCCAGCCGCTCCGCGGCATGTGGGATCTTCCTGGACCAGGGCATGAACCCGTGTCCCCTGCATCAGCAGGTGGACTCTCAATCACTGCGCCACCAGGGAAGCCCGGGAATAGATTTTTTAAAAAATAAATTTATATGATCAATCTAGAAGTTCAAATAAACTTTAAAAATTGAAACAAAATATGGCATAAAATTTTAACACCCTAATGTAACACTCTAATACTTTAATAAACCCTATCAAGATCTCTAAGTATACCCACACACACACACGATTTCCATATATAGCATATTATGTAATATCATGTTATACATGCTGTTCTATAACTACCCTTTTCTCTTAATAGTATGTTCTAAACTGTACAGGAACAACTTTTAAGAAAAATTGCAATAAGGATACAGCTCAAGAGAATAGTTTAATTGAGACAGTGAAAGCTTAGATATATAACATTTATTCTCATCTTTTCATGAGATCTTTCAAATATGTGCCTTTATAAATCATTGCCATCTGTGATTTGGTTCGTTTCCATTCATTCTTGCATGCATGTATATATTAGGCATTAATTTCACTATTGGGAGTCCATTATTTTGAGTGCTAGAACTAGATGCTGGGAAACAAATGTAGCTCTGCCTTTGAGACATACCAACTCAGTGAAGAGGAAACAGAATTAAATACATATAAAACATATTCATGACCTATATAAAAAACACTGGGGGTACTTAGAGGAATGGGCAATTCTTCCTAAGGGGGAAATTGGTTTAAAAACCCTAAAGAAGAATATCTTAGTTGAGTCTTGAAGATAAAAGATGTTTGTTTAACTTATGGACTTGTAAGACAGGGTGAAGGAGAAGAAATACGAAATAGTATCTGGTATTCAAGTAACAGCAAGTTCAATATAGTCAGTAAGTCAAAAGTGTAAGATTATTAAGTTATAGGTAGTAGTGGTAGCACTAAGCAAACCTAATTAACAAGAAAGTTAATCAGATAGAAAAAGACATTTTTCCAAATTCAATTCATTTTTAGTGATATGTACTCCGTGTATTATCAGACAGCAATACATATGTATTATATGCTCTCCTGCTATGATGGTGAGATTAGATATTCATTTCAGTAAACACTTGAGTATGTTTTAATTAAAATGCCTTCTGAGAAAATGGAATGTCGCATTTTTAAACAGAATTTCAGGTTGCTATAGTAACTAATAAAACTGCCATTATTTATTCAGAATAACATAAAGAGCATCTTTAAAGACGGTAAATCACTTTCAAAGTATCCTGACCATTAGTTACTGATATTAAATTGAATTGTATTAACAATTAGTTGAATGTTTCATGTGTGAGAAACTGCAGAAAATGTATATAGAAAAACAGAAAATAGAGATACCTTTTAAAAGCTTATGTGTTAGATGGAAACAAATGTTTAATGCACCTTCTACAAAAGAGAAGACGGTTTCTCTTCACTGATCAGATCATCTGTTAAGTTCAAATCATCCAGTAAAATTATTTTTTGTTGTTGTTCCCATGAAAGTATGCAAGCCACTGAAGCATAAGGGTAGCTAAATGAGGGAAACAGTGACTGACATAAGTGAGTAATGCATCCTGGAAATATGTAGCTCTTATGGTAAAATTCCTGAAGGAATACCTGTCTCTATGTTGCAGACCTTCTGACATTGGAAACAAAAGGCCAACTGCAAAAACGTTTAAATATTTAGTTTTTTCACAATATAATGAATGCAATTTGAATCTAAGACATTTTCTGATACAGTTTGAAAGTTAGTTTAGTCAAATTAATACATAATCATGTTTGTATTTACCTAATAATGGCAGAGACCGCTAAATTATTAAAAAAAATTAAGTCAGGAGCTTGAGGTCAAGAATCCAAGTATAAAAGTTAAGAATGCCAGCCAAAGATTTCAAAGACACACTCAAGGCTTGAAAGCAAATTCCAAAAATTACACGTGTGCATACTACTAGTGGACACCATGATGCTTTCTCTTCTTTTTTGAGAAAGCAGCATATTTGCTCTATTGGTCTAGATGGTCTTTCTCTGGCCTTCGTTTCCTCATCTTCATTTTCAGGATGGTGAAAATAATGCATACTGAAAATGGAGAAACGATTTTAAGGATTCTAGCACAGTGCCAATAATCTTTGGTTTCCTTCTTTTGCCCACTGTGTTCAAGTTTCATAAGATTTTATAAATCCTACTTTGCCACAGAAATTTACAGAAGAGTGTTTTCACTGAAGGCATAATTTTGAAATTAAGGAAGGGTTTTAAAGTCCTGCATTTTTTTTTTTTTAAATGAGCAAACCACGCATGGCAAAGCAAAGTAATTGGTTTCATCGATAAAAAGATGCAAACAGATTCTGAGATCCTTTGTCTTATTAGTGCTGACATGATTCATTACTTACATTTAAGAATCCCGTCCATATTGTTTTGCTTCTATGTCGTTGTATTTCCTAGAATAGTAAAAGAAAAAAAGTTTATTTTTTCTTTTCTCACCGTTCTGGCCTCTCCCGCCACGGAGCACAGGCTCCGGACGCGCAGGCCCAGCGGCCATGGCTCCCGGGCCCAGCCGCTTCGCCGCACGTGGGGCATGAACCCGCGTCCCCTGCATTGACAGGCAGACTCCCAACCACTGCGCCACCAGGGAAGCCCCTTTATATTGTTTTATTTTTGTTTAAAGAGCTTGAAAACTTTAGCTGAAATCCTCCTTACATCCTAATGTCTTTCAGGGTTAGTCATTTATCAGTGAGCGTTTCAGGAATTTTTTATGGAGTAATGGAACAGACATAAGTATTTCTTATTAAATGGCTCCATAAAATTTTTTATGATAATTTGGAATCAGAACTTAATTTTTAAATGTAATTTTCGTGAATTAACTATTTTCCTCATTTGTTCTAGCAATATTTAATGGATAGCACATGTTTTCTTTGAGAAGACAGAGTTAGAAGGTATGATCAGAAGAAAAACTTAAATCCTACCAGAGAAAAGAACTGCTGGCATTCATAAGAAAATAATATTTTAAAAATAGGACTGGGGGCTTCTCAACCACTGCGCCACCAGGGAAGCCCAGGACTGGACATTTTATTATTATTATTTTTAAATAGTAAGATGAAATAAAATGATGTCTATCAGCCAAAAATTATCCAAGAAACAGATGGCAAGAAAAAAATGTTTTGTGTGTCATCAATCAGTTCATGTTAGTTCTAGCATTCTAAGGAAAGAAAAACTCTTTTCTTAAAATTTATTTATTTTTCCAATGTTAAAGATAACTACCCTGATATTAAGGTGGTGAAATCAAAGCATGAAAATTAGGTGCCAGAATTAGAAAGTTCTGAGTTTTCATCCCATATCCACTGCATATATATTGGACATATTACTTAACTTCTGTAAGACCCAGTTTCCTCAACTATAAAAAGGAGAAAATAGTGAACAACTGTAGGTAAAATATGAGATTATATGTGTGACACCTTTAGCAAACACTGTGTGTTGTTGATGGTAAACAATCAATAAATGTTATCATTACACTTACATATATTTTTCTCTCAGCATACAGTGTTATACTCAACATAATTAAAATACATTTACTTCATATTTCTACTCCCCTTGTATGGTTAACTCACTGTTGATCAAGGTAAAGCTAGTGGTGAAGCTTCAGGAAAAATATGGTTTTCAACGCCATTTCTACATTTCCCTCAAATTTTAATAATCATTAGAAAAAGATAAAAATATATTGATATATTTATACTTTTTCCAAGGAATACTATAATATACCAAATAATCAGTTTTTGTTCTAGTATCATATTTAAGTAATTTTTTAAGAGGTGGAGGAGGGAACAAAGTGACTACGATTTCCTTGAGTACCTTAGTATTTAAAATATTTGCACATCCTGAATGCATATATATTTAAGACATAGTACTGTATATTTAGGCCATAAAATGCCCTGAAAAGCATAATGACAGATATTTAAGGATTAAAATATCAAAGGTAATTTTACTACACTGTAGGAATATTCCTGAATTCCATCTAATTTTCAAGTAAGTACTTACACCAAGTAACATGAATAATTATATGCTCCTCTAAATTTGTATAAAACCATTTTCATGTATGCACTATATGACTTCAACATATCAGAGGAAATGCTTACAAAATGCAGAATGTTTTAATCAGTGTTTTATAAACTATTTGGGGAAAAGCTTGACAGTCAATCGGAGAAAACCAGTTTAGAGTTTACCACACATTGTTTACTGCATTCAATCCCTATCTGCACACAATAATCACAGTAGTTTTCCACTGTTTCTATATATAGGGCTTTATATTTTAAAAATTGTCTCAGAATGAGTTTCTAAATTATGTTATCAAATTTGTAGATTTCTTTTCTCAAACCATATTATACATTCCTAAAGGATAGAATTCCTTTTCATCTAACTTTGAATGAACACCAATCAGTACCTGGTACTCATGGCTGCTTGACTGGATTAAATTGAATTGCATGAAAGACTTCTGGAGTCTGATTTTAGGAGACTTAAATTCACATTCTAGCTCTTCTGTAAATAATCTGTGGGTTACTGAACTAGTTGCAAACACTTTGAGTCTCTGATTCCTCAGCTGTGAAATAGGGATCATAACATGTTCTGCCCTGCTGACCTCAAAGGTCTATTTAGTACAATAATATGAATAAAAGTGTGTTGGTTTACCACAAAAGCATTGCTTCCTTTCTAATCAGGCAGGAGCTCTCCTTTACCAGCTGATACTAAATTATAGAGCCCAGATTTTACAAGGCCAACCTTGGGTGGCAAAATAAACAGTCCTATTCCCACTTCCTTTCTCATCAAAAACAAAATAAACTATGTCCTCAAATATTAACTGATATCCTTTTCTATAGAACCAATTATCCAGTAAAATTAAGGAGGTTGCCAAGGACAGGAGTATAGTTATGTCTATTAAAACGTTGAGCCTAATAACAGATCTGGGCAATTTTATTAATTTGATTATTCATTTTTAATTTGCGTTGTGCTTTGTCAGCTTTGATTTGTGTTTGAATTGGATATTTATGCCTTGTCCCGAACTGGATTTGCGTCTCAATTGGGCAAATTTTTTTAAACATAAAAAACCTAAAAAACCAACTACAAACTTTTATCAGTGCTTTTATGATAGTGTTTCTACTGAATTGTTTTCACTATGATACTTAACATATATTTGACACTTTTATTAAACTCTCTATAATCAGCTGTGTGAGTGTACCGTTTCCTGATGGACACTCGCTGATACAAAGTATAAAGGATAGTACCTAAAAAGAGAAGGAAGCTACTGTGTGTGAAGGATTTTCATTTCACTAAAGGAGTAATAACTTTATCCTATAATCAGAGTTTTAAGCAGAAGAATGGTATTTTTAAATTTCCATGATTCTCCTAGTAGTAATAACCCAAGGTCATGGCAACCCAATACATCAAGAGATTCTGAAATTTCAGTATTGATCACATTCAGATCCTGTGGTTTAATAAAAAAAAAAATTAACAAATAGCTTGCTTACATCAGTTTATTGATTGCTTTAAGGTATATTTAACCCAGATGGGACAAGACACTGGGAAGAAGGCTTAACAATATTAGTCTTCTCTCAAAAATACCTTCAGACTCCTCACACAAACATTTATGAGCCTCCATTCTTAGCCCACTTTGCTATTATCATTATTTTTTCTTTGTTCTACTATCTCAAAAGTACTAATTGGCATGACCCTGATATCTTACCTTAACTCGATTTGTATGTTGTTCTCATTTCTGAGAAGAAGTCTCAGGAACTTTACTCTCCTGTATAATGTATTGTGCAATTTTTCTTACTCCCTTTTGTCAAAGTCAGGAACAACTTATTCCAAGAAATGTTCTTGTTATTTATTCTTTTCAAGGCTGCTGGCAAATTTCTACATAAAGTTGCTCAATCTTAAGTCAGTTGATGAGGGGGAACAAAGATTTCCATTTAAAATTGTGTGTTTATGGGGGCCAAAGAATCTATTAAACATCAGATTTGGTTTAGAAAATCATGTGGAGGTTGGATGCGGATGAGGCAGGAAGACCACAGAGGATGCTATTTCAATAGCATGAATAAGAGAAGTTAAGTGAATGAGGATAGAGCGTAGGGAAGAGATTTAAAAATTAGTCACCAAATGCAGAAGATGATATTAATAGAAGAGTTGCTGAGTAAATGTGGAAGATAATATAAATAGAAAAGTTGAGGATGGTTGTAACTTGAGCAAAGCTTGGCAAATGACATGACTATTTCTGTCATTCTATGTAGGATCTCATATATCGCTGGTGGGGTTATAAACTGGTATTTCTTTCCTCCCATTCTCTCTTATACCATTTTAATTAGGTCTTCACTTCCACTACGCCAGTGAAAGTGCTCTTGGAAAGGACACTGATGACTTGTGTGCTGCTATACCCAGATGGTCAATTCTGTTCTCATTTTATGTGACGCCTTAGCAGCATTTGACAAAGTTGGTCACTATGTATTCCTTAATATACTTTTGTCACTGGTTTTCTGGACACTAAACTCTTGATCTTTTTCTTTCCTCTCTAATCACTCTATTTTTCACAGTCCATCCTCTTGTGAACTTTTAATGTTTGAATGTCCCAAGGGTCAGCTCTTGGTTCTATTTTCTTCTCTACATACAATCACTTCCTTACAGTCTTATCCAGGGTACTCTAACTTTTCTCAAATTTATATCTCCTGCTAAGAACTCACTCTCAAACTCCAAAGTCCTCTCTCTCAAACAGAGTATAAAACTTTCTTTAATACAGAAATAGCTCATACAACTCAATAACAAAAAAAACAAAAAACAACCCAATCAAAAAATGGGCTGAAGACCTAAATACACATTTCTTCAAAGAAGACATACAGATGGCCTATAGGCACATGAAAAGATTCTCATCATTGTTAATTACTAGAGAAATGAAAATCAAAACTACAATGAGGCACCACCTCACACTGGTCAGAATGGCCATCATTAAAAAGTCTACAAATAACAAATGCTGGAGAAGGTGTGGAGAAAAGGGAACCCTCCTACACTGTTGGTGGAAATGTAAGTTGGTGCAGCCACTATGGAAAACAGTATAGAGGTTCCTCAAAATACTAAAAATGGAGTTGTTGTGTGATTCAGCAATCCTGCTCCTGGGCATATATCTGGACAAAACTATAATTCAAAAAGATACATGCATTCCTACGTTCATAGCAGCACTATTTACAATAGCCAAAACATGGAAACAATCTAAACGTCCATCAACAGATGAAACGATAAGAAGATGAATATTATTCAACCATACAAAAGAATGAAATCATGCCTTTTGCAGTAACATGGATGGATCTAAAGATCATCATAGTAAGCCAAATAAGTCAGAAAGAGAAAGAAAAATACCATATGATATCACTTATATGGGGAATGTAAAATATGACACAAATGAACATATCTACAAAACAGAAACAGACTCACAGACATAGAGACAGACTTTTGGTTGCCAAGGGGGAAGGGTGTGGGGAGGGTTGAATTGGGAGTTTGGAACTAGTAGATGCAAACTATTATATATAGAATGGAAAACAACAAGATCCTATTGTATAGCCCAGGGAACTATTGATATATTCAATATCCTATAATAAACCATAAGGGAGGGACTTCCCTGGTCGTCCAGTGGTTAAGAATCTGCCTTCCAATGCAGGGGATGCAGGTTCAATCCCTGGTCGGGGAGCTAAGATCCCACATGCCACAGGGCAACTAAGCCTGTGCACCGCAACTACTGATCCCACGTGCCACAACTAGAGAGAAGTTCGCCTGCTGCAACGAAGAGCCTGCATGCCACAACTAGGACCTGACACAACCAAATAAATAAATATTTTAAAAAAAACATAATGGAAAAGAATATTAAAAAATCTGTATATTTGACATCTTTACTTGGATGCCAAATATATATTTTATATATATATATATATATATATATATATATATTTTTTTTTTTTTTTTTGAGGTATGCGGGCCTCTCACTGTTGTGGCCTCTCCCGTGGAAGAGCACAGGCTCCGGACACGCAGGCTCAGTGGCCATGGCTCACGGGCCTAGCCATTCTGCGGCATGTGGGATCTTCCCGGACCGGGGCACGAACCCGTGTCCCCTGCATCGGCAGGCAGACTCTCAACCACTGAGCCACCAGGAAAGCCCCCAAATAGATATTTTAAACATGTATGAACACACCCAAAACTACACTCTTGGTCTTTCTTCAACAAACTTTTCTTGCTAGACTTGTCATTTTAGGTGATGGCAACTCAAACTTCTGGTTGCTCACGCTAAAAGTCTTGGGGTTATATTTGACTTCTATATATCTTTACACACCATATACATTCTCTTAGAAAATCCTTTTGTACTTAACCTTAAAGTGCAGGTATCCTCCACTTTCTGAAATTTCACATTAGTCCATCTCACTTTCGTGAAACACCTACATTAGTACGTATTGGCTTTTTCCATAAAAGCAAAAATCCTCTTAGAATTTCTTTTGGCTAATGAAAACAGGTACTAAATTCTTACTCAACTGAATTTTCAATGGAATGAAATTCTTCCCTGTCCCTGCTCAACAGTCCTTCCAATACTTCTAAACTTATTATACTTTTTTCCCCATAATGCTTATCACCTTCTAGCAAACTCTGTAATTTACTTATTATATGTATCATCTGTAGTCTACACCTGAATGTAAACTCTATGAAGGGAGTATCCTTTGTTTTCATTCATTAATATATTATGGATATGAAATGATGCTTCTCACAATATTTTTGCAATAAATACTTGCTGAATGAATAAACCATTTCACAAATCATTTTAACATTGTGTTGTGATATAGAACATTCACATACTCTCCAATAATTCAGCTTCAAATTACATATACCCAAAAGAAATTATAGCATATTTGCACTAGGAGATATATACAATCCAAAATACATATGGGACTCCTATAACTCAATAGCAAAAAAGCAAATAACCCAATTTTAAAAATGGGCAAAGGACTTGAATAGATGTTTCTCCAAAGAAGTCATCTAAATGGCCAATAAGTATATGAAAAGATGTTCAACATCACTAATCATCAGGAACATGCAAATCAAACCACAATGAGTTATCACCTTACATCTTTTAAGATGGCTATTATCAAAAAAAACAAAAGATTACAAGTGTTGGCTAGATTGTGGAGAAATGGAACCTTTGTAGGCTATTGGTGGGGCTGTTAAATGGTACAGCCACTATGGAAAACAAAATGGAGATTACTCAAAAAATTAAAAATAGAACTACTGTATAATCCCATAATAGCACTTTTCGGTATATATCCAAGAAATTGGAATCAGAATCTAAAAGACATATCTGCCCTCCCATGTTCATTACAGCACTATTTACAATAGCCAAGATATGGAAACAACTCAAATATCCATTAACAGATGAATGGATAAAGAAAATATGGTATATACATACAATGGAATATTATTCAACCTTAAAAAGAAGGAAATCTTGCCATTTGCAACAACGTGGATTAACCTGGAGGACATTATGCTAAGTGAAATAAGCTGGTCACAGAAGGAAAAATACTGCATGATTCTACTTATGTAAGGTGTCTAAAAAAGTCAAGAAATAGGAATAGTAGGAAATAGTCAACTATAGGAAAATATGCAATGAATCTTAGTAAAAATGTTGAGTGAAAAATGCAGGTTCAAACAAACTACATATGGTGATGATAAATATAAAACTCAGAATACAAATTTGATTAGGAAAGGAATGCATAGTAAATATAAATTAAGGTTAATGTTATAGTTTTTAGTTGGTGTTGGATTTATGGTACTGTTTGTTTTTATAAAGAAAGAAAATAAGACAGAAAGAAGACTATATATGAACCAATGCTAATAGTATATCATGAACTGTACGATATTTTATAATAAGCCATGGATCTAATTCTCTGCACTTAAGTTCCAATTGGAATTTGGGGAGAAATTGTTTATACTTCCCTTTGCCACCCAAGGTTGGCATCTTATTCTCGTCTCATTAGAAGGCCTAGGACTCTTCAGGGCAATTATCTTTTACTTCCCTGTCCTGGGTGTCTCAGTTCTTATAGGAGCATGCTCAATAAGCTATTTGAATAAAGTTGTATCTGTGTCATAGAATTAACAAATCTTTAAGTGTGATCCAGAATACCAAAAGTTCAAAATACCACCCTATTTGTGTGGTTTCAAAAAGTGGAAATGTATTCTCAGCACATAGGTAGGGGAATTTGGTTCAGCAATGTACTCTCCTTAAAAGTAGTCAAAAGCAAAAGTAGTTTAATTTTAATGACACCAGATACTCTGGTTTTTGAACTAATTTAGAAAAAAAAGTAGAAATATGAGTAATTAACTACATGGATGAATTAAAATGAAAACAGCTACCAACATGATGAAATAATATTTAAAAATCAATTTCTTTGAAATATTGTCAAATTTAATTTGGGATGTTTTGGCCACTAAGAACTCTCATTTGGCTCTCTAAATGCAAATGTTCATTTTATTGCTTTTAAAATATTTATGTGTATTTTAAAATTCAGCAGTATCTTGGTTTATGAATTTTATTTTATCCTATAGACATAATACAGCAAATGTGATGATGCTGGTGAAGATAATATACTGTTTAGCTATGACACTTTCTGAAAATAATAATTAAAAAATATTATCATGAATGCATGTACTAGAAAACCAATGAAAGGGCTTCCCTGGTGGTGCAGTGGTTGAGAGTCCGCCTGCCGATGCAGGGGGCACAAGTTCGTGCCCCGGTCCTGGAAGATCCCACATGCCGCGGAGTGGCTGGGCCCGTGAGCCATAGCTGCTGAGCCTGTGCGTCTGGAGACTGTGCTCCACAATGGGAGAGGCCACAACAGTGAGAGGCCCACGTACCGCAGAAAAAAAAAAAAAAAAAAAAAAAAGAAAACCAATGAAAAATAAAATCCAGATCAAATAACTGGCATAACTTAGGAAAAAGCCTAGAGTTTTAGTCTTTATTATTAGTCATATTTTTCTTACTAGAAGAGACTTATGAAATATACCTCTAATATTCATAATAGTTCCAGGAGAATAATAGTTTAATGTTTCAAAACATGCTTAGCAATACATGAATAATATGCTGCAAATTGTGTAAAAACAGTTATAATTATTTTAGAATCAAAGGGTAGATGATAAATAGGAAAAGCCAAGTTTTTGGCTGGGAAATATTTTATTCTTTCCATAAGGGGATAGAAAGTTTACTCTATCACTTTCCTGGTTCTTTACACTGTAAAAGGACTAGATAAAATGAACATGAAAAATTGTCTCTAGTGATAAAAATATAAATGCCATACTAAAGACTTAGTAAAAATTTCTAATGAAGAAATGGTTTATGATTTTATTAAGTATGTTAATTTTATGCAAGAATTTCTATCTTTATTTTAAAGTATTAGTTAAATTAAAGTGGGTTTATATTTTAATATTTAAAAAAATACTCTTACATTTCACATGGAGTCAATGCCCCAAAATAAAGTGGGTTTGTTCATTTTTTTTTCCTAGAGATGTTAGCCAAAATTAGCATTGACCATTATTATAATATAATTAATTCAGATGACAGTGGTCAGCAAAGCAGCATTAAAATCATTTATCATATTAAAGAAGTATTTTCTCATGTTTAAACTAAATATAGGATACCTGAGTTATTATAATATACTAGAAGTTCTTACTCTATCAGCTCAAAACTCCCTATATCTTCACAGTGCATAATCTGCTTGATATTGATAAACAACTTGCTGATTATTTCTTATATTAAACATAACTACATTTTGGATCAATAAGAAAGCTGTAGCCCACTGGAAAAGAGAGAAGAAAACCAAATCATAGTGGGTTAACTGATTTGCATGCTCTATGTTACCAGCTGCTGCTCTTAATAATAAATGAAGTCATCACTTTCAGCAATCTGGAAAATAAACTGAAATAATTATGTTTTCAATTTTGATTTAACTGAAAAACAGTTATTGGGAGGGGAAAAAACATTCTCCCAACTGAAAAAAGCTGTAGTTCACTGACAGCCAGGTCAAGAGTGTGTTTTTTACAGTGGCCTAATTTATTGGGTTGCCTATCCACTGAAGTGAAGGCCACCTCAGAGGGCCTTAATGCAGAGGTCCAAGAATAAAACTCAAAAAGCTCTATATTGACAGTTGCCAGATATTACTTAAAGGCACTGTTTTTAGATTAATACTCATTTCTGACCTTACTTTATATAAATAGCTTACATTATTAAACACTTTAACTTGCTTTTCTAGTACAGTAAATATCACATTTAAGCACCAAAATATACTTGAAAGAAAGTTGATGCTATTATGATCCCTATTTTAAATGTAAGGAAACAAATTTATTCACTTGCCCAAGGTCACATAGTAAATGACAGAACATGAATTTCTACAGTCTTTCTGATTCAGACCCTGAGATTTTTTTGCCCCTGTGATGCTGACTTCCTATGTGCTCATTATTAAACCACTATTTACGCTGAGGAATTAATATATAGATCACATATTTGGTTTAAGAAATGTTTTCAAGAGAAACAAAACAACTCTTTATATTGGCACATAGCATAGTAGCCACAATCTAGTACCATGAACATTTAAGAGCACAGTATTCCAGAAGACAGAGCTAGAAGTACCCAGTAGATAAGTTAAAATATTTATTTTATTTGATCTTATAAGTTTGTAGTTAGATACCAAGCTATAGCAATTCAGGGTTACAATGTACAATTGTGGTGTTGTACACCCACAACTCTAGTGAGCACTATTCATGTTGCAGACTATGTAGCTGAGATGATGCACTGGAAGTATCCAACTTCTGTACACATACTTCCAATACTTTTCAGACTTTTGATTTCAAAGAGCTAACACTGGAACACATACCTTTCTATGTATATCACTAAGCAGAAAATAACTAGGAATTAGTATTTACCCTCTTCTAATCAAGGAACTAAAATACAAATTAAGAACAATATAAACTTACATAGTCAAAGCCTTATGTTAAGAGACAGACCAAAAGCAATATGTCAACTGTAACAGGTTAGATTTTTCTAGGGAAGTATCAATAGTAAGAGTTCTGGAGTCTGTTTTAATCTAGATTCTGTTTTTCCTTACTAACAATAGCACCTATCTCATAATTAGCTTTGCAAATTTAATGAGCTAGTGTATGTAAACCCCTAGGCACAGTGGTTGTGACATAGACTAGTTCAATTAGTGTTCAATAAATGTTAACTAGTTCTAAAACAAAATTGTAAATATGGCAGAAATAATTGCTTGTTTTATAAATAATTCTAACAAATTAATGAGAAAAAATAAAATAAATTATAACTAAAATAGAAGTAGGAAAACAAAAGAGGAAATATATTAGTACATAAATAGTCATTTTAAAAAATTCAACCTTGGTCATTATCAAACTAATGCAAAGTAAGGCAAAATGAAAAAGCATTTCTTGTACTCATTAAGCATAATATAATAAATAATATTTATACTGGAGAGCGTGATATAAAAGTAGTTTTATCATTGATGGTGACATTATAATTATACAACTGTATTAGAAATATATTAGATAATATGTATTAAAAGGAATCTTTATGTTAATAATCTTTGATCCAGTAATATCTGTACTGTGGACCTTATCTAATGAAGTAACCCTGATATAAAAATAAATACATAAATATACTCTGATAAGGGACTCTTACATAAATAATAGTTTATATAAGAATATTACATACTATTAAAAATAAACATTATGAAGAATCTGTAGCAAAAAGGAAAATCCTTGGAGTTTTAAGTGAAAAAGAGAGTAGAAATTGTGAGTATGTAAAAAAGATAAAAGAAATCCTAGCTTGAGATACAACATCACGTCACAGTAGTTGTATTAAATTGGTAGCATTCTGAGTGACTTTTTTCTTGCCTCTTTCCATATTCTGTAATATGGTTACAATACTTTTATAATTTTAAAATACATATTATAATACAAATGATATTAAATAAATTTGTGATTATTTACATTGTCTACATTGGAAAGTTATATTGAGAAACTATGGTGGTAGTCCAAAGAGGAAATATATCAAAATTGTCTGAGAAGTAATTTTTAAAGCCTCAAAACAACCACAAATAAAAAGCACGGTTTCTTTGCCTATATTTAGGTATAAAAATTTATAAATTGAAAACATTAAGAAGAAATACCAGGCCTCCATATGAGTTAAAAGTAGAAAGACTAGACAAGAACAGCACAACATATATTATTTCATATATGAACAGTAAACAATATAAAAGAAGGTTTTAGTCTTTGGGAACTCTGTAAATAAAAATAATACCTACATTCCTTTATTGTCTATCACAAATCAGGCATTATGCTCCACACGGGATAAAAATTTAAAAGATTTAAACATAGAATGTCCTTTCAATAAGTCTGAGGCACATTTAGGGAAAAACAGTTAGTTGAGTTTAGGAGTTTAGAAAACACATTTTGGAGGAATTTATATCTTAGGCAAATTTTGAAGGATGAGGAATGTTTGATAAACCAAAAATGCTAAGAGAATACAGCATAAGCAGAGATATCATAGAAAAAAATATCATAGAAGAGGTAGTTTGGTATTATTATAATGTAAATTACCAGACAGGAGTAGCAAGAGAGGAAAACAAGGAGATAGGTCATCGAAAAGCATATGTGAAATATTTAGGGAAATAAGCTCACTAGTTCCTCTCTTGCTCTGGGCCATGGACCTCTGATTACCCAACAAAAGTAATTAACTGATTTCCTTTCAAAATTGTATATATTAATAAATGCACTTGATTATTTTGCATATAATTTTAGATAGGTCATTGAGCACCCAAAATCTATTAACTAACTCTGAATCCTGTGACAAGTGAAAAACAAAACAAAATAAAGCAGCAAAAACTAATCTCATTAATTAAGCAAAAATTATGTCAGAAAAAAAGAAGCTGTAATTTCTTTACCAGAAAGTCTACCAGTAAATCTTGCTTGTTCTAATTCTGAAATACATTCCAAATCAATCCACCTTTTCTCACTTCCAAAGCCCTCTCCCAGACCTAAACCACTGTTTGGCTACCTAGAAGACCTCTTAGTTGGTATCACTGTTTCCATTTTGCCTTCCTATAATCTATCTGTACTCTGCACTGCAGCCAGAATGATCTGTCTAAAAGGCATACCAACTTATGGTACCGCTGATTAAAACTCAAAAGGCATTTTATTGCACTTTGATTAAACCCACAGCAAGTACCAGCGTCCAGAAGACTGGTGCTCTGGCCAGGACTGACTTCCCAGCCTCACCTTATACCCTCTTTCCTGCTGTGCCTGAGCTCTAACCCACAGGCTTCTTCATCCTCTTCACCTCCCCAATTTTTTCCTATCTCAGGACTTTGAATCTGCTCTTTCCTCTGCATTATACGCTTCTTCCAACCTTATCATGATTGATTCCTTCCTAGAATAAAAATCTCAGCTCAAATGTTTACCCCTGAGAAAAGAATTCCTTAATAACCCAATCAAAAGTACTCTGCTACCCTCCAGTCACTATTTCAATAATGTATTTTTATAGCAATTATTAATATCTGATACACTGTGATTATATGATTATTTACATTATTAGTCATTTTCTCTCTCCCCCCACCCCACACACCCTTAAACAGAATTTGACTGTTTTCTTCTCACCATTCCTATCTGCTTGGCACACAGTAGGTAGTCAACAAATGTCAGTTAAATCAATTTCTCTAAATAATTAAGACTATGTATAGTACAGTATTTAGACTAAGTCTAAAATATTAGCTTCCATATGTGTCCTGAACAAATGTGTTAAAGGAATGGATGATGTCTTTTAGTATTGTTTCATGTTGACATTTCTGAGATGAACAATTAACCTTTTCAGATGGATTTAGGTTTACATACAGTATCCTAATTTGTTTTTCAATTACCCCTTTTAAAGACATGACTTAAGCAATTTTGCTTAAAAGTTTGAAATTTCTATATATCTAAAGGGAACATAAAATTCTCTGTATTTTTCCTAACTCCTCTGTCAAGTTGTTTTTCTGCTTATTTGAAGTATAAAACAAATATTGCTGAAAACTGTTTCTCAACATTGCTACTTAGTAGGTACCATACAGTCAGTCCCAAATATTTGGAAGTAGTGAAATAAAAATTTGGAATTGTAGATATTTAAGTGCTAGAAAAACAATGATTAACATGTAGCATAACTTCTATTTTTTAAAGTGCATTATGAAATATGGGTGGGATGACCATATGTTTTGGTGTGCCTGAGATAGTCCTAGTTTATGTTTGCTGTCTTATCTTTATTATTTATACTTTTATTCTCAAAGTGTCTCAAAAAGGATGTTAACTTATATACTAACTATAACTATGGGTAATATTTAGCTTTGGTAGCATTATTTGTCAAACGGTGAGGAAGGATAATAATAGTCTCTACTTCTATAGGTTGCTATATGGATTAAAGAATTTAGTGCATGTAATGTGCTTAGAAAAGTACCTGGCATATGATGCATGTGAATAAATGTTAGCCATTATTATCTAGTTCTGTTGGAAAAGATGGACGAGCAAAAGCTGCCCAGTTAGGCAGAATGACAGCATTTAGTGGATCCAGAAGCACTGGCCCTTCACAGATATCTTTTCCTATTTAGTTGTGTTCAATTTTTCACCTGATTTTTTAATGTAAATGGAAGCCAAATAACCACTCAGATCACCTGCAGTCCTTTAAAATGATTGCTTCCCTTGTAGGTAGATTTTCCTGGTGTTTGACTTCAGTAGGAACAGGTTATGCTGAACAAAAGATTTTGAAACAATATAACATATGGACATTATTTGGTTAGGAATGTAGTAATACAATTTCTTTTATGTGGGGAAGGAATTGGACTTTGGATTGTGTAAGAACTGGAAGACTGAGGTAATCTGTTTGAATAGAGGTATAGTGCATTAGTTAATATAGCTCTTCTAGGCCTCTTGTTTTAGAACAGCATTCATTTATTTACCTTAGATAAATCACTATCAGATGGAATAGACTCACAACTGAAATGAAAGTATATGTATTACGCTCACGGCCAACACCAGAGGGCTGTACTATTCGTGTGTTCAGGTCCTGTGTTTTATAATAAAAAAGGATTTGGGGATTCCTCTTTTAGAATCTTCAAGAAGCAAAATTTAAGAAATATAACTCTTTTGTTTTTCTTTAAGGGAAACACAATTTCTGTCGTTCAATTTATGCATGGAGAATTCAATCCTAATAAATATGAATCAGTTTACATAAATTTCTCAGGAAACATCTCTAGTAGCAGAAACAAAATTGGTCAGGAGATCTTCACTCTTGAATACGTCTGTGTGAAAGTTCATTATTTATTTCAGAATGCTAAGTTACCATGGTATTTATAATTCTTCTTCATTTATAAATTAATTACAAGAGGATTTTGGAAAAATTGCTGACTTATATTTGTCTTTTTATATTCACTGGTCCTTAGTTTACATTGTTATCCAATTCTAAATATATTCTTCCTTAAGCAGATCTTTTTGGGAAATCTACAGGTAAAACCATCTTGATCATTGATAGAGAACAGCTGGTTCTTCTACTCCCAAGTTTTGTCTCAGGACAAAGCATATTCAATGCTGACTTTTAGTCCACATTTCCTCAGACTATTGTCTTCCTTGCTCAGACTACTGTATTTGTGGGAAGTGTTTTAATTTTATGTTTTTAATTTATAAAAAGTGTCAAAGTGACAAATATAGTGCACTTAAATTGTTCATTACAGTGCAAAAATAGATCCTTAATATGAATTTACAATCAGTCATCAGTGGCTTGGATTTATAATACTTCCTATAGAATAAAACAAAAAGTAGAGATCATTTGCCAATTAATTGGTTGTGAAATACTCTGAACCAGTGGAAAATTACCTGGTTTGTGGATGACAGAAATCCTATATGATTGTAAGGAACTGGAGGATGATGGCTTATCATAAAAGGATGCTACTGTGAAAAACAAGAAACTGATGACAGATATTCTGAAAGTGACTAAGAAAATGACAGCCAAGGCAAAGAGAACTCCTAAGAAATAACATGTCTGATATAAGCTGTCAAATAGTAACTTCTACATGAGGTTGGATTTGTATTGGGTTAGCCAATATAAACATCTTACGGAAAACCTCGAACGAACTTTTTGGCCAATACAATACATCCAGCAAAACTGATAGATTGTTGATTGTGAAATGAATTACTGAAGATTTGATTAGACTCCATTGAAAGAGCAACCAGGAAAAATGTAGTGTTACCGCTTTGTCAAATTAACCATTGGATTATATTAGATATTGACTCTCTTCTACATACATGAAGGCTGAAAAACAATTGTTGAACCCCCTATCCAGTCATTTTTAGTGCATTATCTGAGACCAATCTATAGAATTGCTACATGCTAGTTTTGGAGATGATTATCAATTTGGATCATGCATTTGTTCATTTATCAAATAATTATAATAATAAACATAAAAGAGCAGGCATTTATTGTGCAAAACCCTGGAGATTCACTATTGACAGAATAACTTGTTTTCTTTTGATAATATGAAATACTTTTTGGATCAAATGGCATACTGGTAACATGGGCTTAAAAAGTTGGGTTTGTTGTTTAATTCTCTCAGGTTAGAGTTGATTGACATTTTTCATCTATCTTATAGAAAGAACTAATTGATAAGGCAACTAAGAAAATATCCAGAAATATTTCACAGTTAAAGCACTACTGATAGCATTTATTGAGCTTTCACCACGGGTGATGCTATTTAACACCATAAGGTTGTTAAATCATTCCTCACAACAACCTTAGGTCAGTTGTATCAGAGTAGGGTAATCTACTTTAACAAATGGCTCATCCCAATGGTTCAGTTAAATAGTCAAAGGGGATTATTCCTGGTAGATGGGCAGAGGTATGCCCACATTCACCTGCCATCAGCTGGTGGAATCAGAAAGAAAGCATGAAGGAAAAACACTCTCTTCTTAATAATCTTGGTACAGAAGAGACAAATATTACTTCTGTTCAGATTCCTTCAGTAAGAACTAGTAACATGGCCACACCTGGCTACAATGATAGCTGAGAAATGGAGTCTATAGATGGGCAAATCTTGCCCAGCAAAACCTGACTAACATAGAAGGAGAGAGAGTTGAACAGCTAACCTACCTGCCTAACGTGTTAATGTGATCCACGTTTTACTGATGAGGAAATTGAGTCATAGAATTGTTGAGAAACTTGCTCAAGATTACACAGCTAATAAGTGGTATATTTGGGAATTTCACTGAGAATGTGCTGCCTTTCATTTCCCATCTCTTAATTCTCAACTACTATTTTAATTAATTTATAGTAAATTGCAAGTTGCTTTTTAAATTCCCTTAATTTTCTCATGTTTATATTTTGTTTTTCCCTAACTAGCATTTATACTTAATAGCAGAGACTCTGCTTCTTTCTGTTTTTGTAACACTCTAATATTTTTGAGGCTCTGAGATCACTTCAACTCATAATTAATGTTCAGTAAATCTTATCTGAATGTCAGATTACAGATTAATGTTTAACCTAATTTAGAAACATAGGGCATGATGTAGGAACTGATGTAAGAAAGGAATGGAAGTAATGGCTGAGTTCAGCGTCTTGGCAAATTTTCAGAAATAAATTACAATGTAAAGTTAAACCACTAGCACAATCTCTGATCTAACCAAGGAAATGATGCATGTGACGTAAACTATAACTAAACATTTTTTTTCTTTTGGTATCATTTGAAAAGGTCCTTTCTAAATAAGCTGTTAATGTTGTATGGTAAATAAAGGAATGGTTGCTATACAATGCTTAAGCTTATTTTTAAATGCATCAAGGTCTGACTAAATGAATAAAAGCCATACATTTATGACAAATTTTTTCAGAAACAATAGAAAACATTTTTCCAACCCAAAGGAACCAAATTTATTATGCAGGTAGTAATAAAAACACACCATAGTTAAAAGTACTCTGATGGCCAGGCATAATTGTTAACTTACTGAATAATCTTTAAAAATATTTTATATAACGTTTCCCCGCCAATTTCTGTAGAATATTTTAAATCTAGACTTAAATAGGCAAATGTATTGTATATGTTCTTTTGGAAGGGAGAGGTCAGATTCCAGACATGATCATATCACAATTGTAGAAATCATGGGAAATATTCAAGAAAAATTATATGAGCCACTCTAAAATTTTCCAGGTTGACTACATGTTGAAAGATAAAGATAAACCTTGGAATTAAATGAATGTTGGATTTTATATAGGACATCTGGAAAAGCAATGTCTTTGTAAAAGACAAATTTAAGTGGTCCTTATTTTGACACATTGAAATGCCTGGTCACTACGTTGGTGAATTTAGAATTTTCTTTATAGATTGCTTTCAAATCTTGAACACACTATTTCCCCAAATTTAGGCACTTTGACCTTTGAAATTTTTACCATTTTGCAAACTGCATTAACTATTATTTACTAAATACTATATTTAAATCAAATTTCTTTTTCACTTAATTTATTTTAAAGGAAAACTTTATATTGTGACTTTAAAAAAGCATCAATTTTTACAAATAAAATATAAAAATTAATAATAAAAATAAAACAGTTTAATTAATTAAAATAAAATTTATTAAATTTTTACTTTAACAAGTATGCAAATATTTTCCAGATAATTATTACTTGAAAAACATATATTATCAAATCTAGAAAGGTGTTAAATAAAGACAAATAAGCAATAAAGTGAGATTTTCCTTTTGAAATAATTAGAAAGATTGAAGAGAATATTTGTCTCAGTATTTGACTTAATTCTTTTAACATTGTGTTCACATAAATGAAATCATCTTTTACCATCAGTGGTATGATCCACAATTGGGATGTATCAAGAAAATGTACTGAATATTTTATTGGTATGAAAAGCATTAGTGTTTCTAAGGGGATTTGACTGTGTCTTGAGCTTTTGTGTTACTCCTACAAAGAACAAGAAAATTGGCTTACTTATTGACTGTAAAATAGGTCGTGAATTTTTGCTAAAGCCATTCTCTCTGCCTCAGGTATCTTCACTCCCATTTCTGCCTGTTAAACACTTCTTCATCTTTTAAATCCCAAATTTAGTGCCACCTCTTCTAAGAATTCTTTCATGATCACAGTCAGCGAAACTTTACTTCTGGGTTTATGACTAATGACCTAGAATCTCACCTGGTTTAGCATATGTCCGAGTTTTCACTTTTTAATTATTACCAATAGTGCATTAAAATAAACTGACATGCAATTGGTTGACTCCACTCTGCCCATTTTTTAGCGTCATATTTTCTAGTAGCATCTGAAATACATGTGCAGTGCACAGAGTATTCACTTGAAAGTGCACACAAAATGGAAAAACAACCATTATCAATCTATCTCTTTTCCACTGCTTTTTCCAGGCACAAGTTAACAAACACCTCTCTTCATGGGCAGCATGAAGAGCAAGACCTTCTGGGCCTCTGCTGGGCACTGATGTGACCATCAGCTGTGTCATGGCCCATTCACAGCCTGTAAGATATGTGAAGCTGTGTGAGAACAGTTAGCATTAACAGTGGGAAATTATGGGTTAGCTGTACAAAATGTGAGCAAGAAAAAGAGCCTGAGCCCCATGGTTTAGAGAGCATAGAGATTCTGAATGTTTTTGCTTCTACAGTTTTGCCATTTATTATTTGATATAAATACATAGTATTAAAATATGCATTTATTTTATCTTTGTTAACATTTTGAAATTTTGTTTGCTTACATTTAACATCTGCCATGGGCCTCATGATGATATCAATGGCCCATGAAAGTAAAAAGTCATAAAATCTACTTAAGAGGCATCAGCATCTACTTCAAATGTAAGTCTTCATTTTAAGAAGATGGTGCCCCACAAGATGAATAATTAACTCACGTAGCTGTAGAAAATGTGTTATGTATTTCTCTTGAAACATGACTTTTATTTAGAGCAAATAACTATTCTTCTAAATTAATTTCACATTTTTCCCCTAATTTTTTTTACATGTACAAAAGGTAAAACAGTCAGTCACTTTTAATGTGTTGCTCCGTTAGCAGAACTCTGGGAACAAGTAAAGGATAATTGTTTCATATCAACGATGACATTTTCGTCAGTGTTATCTGATGCTTCAGACAGAAAATCAGTTGTTGAATTAATCTACTGCTTTCATTTCATGAATTCAAAGTAAAGCACTGGGAAGTTCATTTTGTACAAAGTGAAATACCTGACATTGTTATGAATACTACTGTAAATTCAGTTTAAAAATTCAACATTGAACATAAAATTTGTGGTTTTGTAGTGAAAATTCAAACACAAATTTTGATGGAGCACAATGTCATGGAAAACCTGTTTTCTTATCAAATTCAGAACGCTCAGAGGAGTAATGTGGTTTGATTTTGATTGTGGTGCACACACAAATTTATAATTGTGCAGAAACAAGCTGTGATAGTCTACCAATCAAAATAAAATTGTCCATGTTCACAAGTATTTTTTTATTATACACTGTTACCTAATTAAACTATTTTACAGTGAAGCTGATATTAAATACCGATACTACAGCATAGCATTATGTGCCTTCTTTCTTCGTTGCTCATCAGCAACTGGATTTTTAAAATGTTGAGCCTTTGATGAAACTACCTTGTAAATTAAGTGCCTTAGAATAATATTGAGTTTATTTTATGAATTTGTATTCTAAATTGGTTGCATTTGGCCAAAATCATTTGGAAGCCTAAAACCAATAAAGAATGCAATAACAATCTACAGCTTTTAGAACTCTTAGTAAGTTACAATTACTGAAAATGATACTTGCAAACAGGAATTCATTTGTTTCCTACAAAAACAAGGGAGGAAGTAAACAAATTAGATGATGGAAACATAAATAGTATATGAGATATAGCTTTGAAATAGGGTAATTATTATTATATATTGATTTGTCTTAAGACTAAAGGAATTTGTATACTTAATTGAATAAACTTACTTTCTATGCCAAAACTAAATTAACTCGAGAAGCCTAATGATTTTGCAGCATCTAAATTTTGTGACATTTGGAAAAGTAAATATAGAGTTAATTTATTTTTTAGTTTGCTGTAAACTGTAAGAAAAAGTTTCTCTGAGTTAAGGCAAAAAAGACAAGTACATTTGAAAATATGTGGGTTGAAATAATTATCTATTTCAGTATAAAAAAATAGCAGTGAGAGTATCCTCCATTTACCAGAATCTTCTCTGAGTTTCCTTTACCTCAGTACCTATCGGGAGATTATTTCCTCAAAGAAGATTACGGTCTCTAGAAGAGGTTTAATTAAACACGTCAACCATTTCAAGTGTACCAACCATAAATGCAACTTTGAAGATAATTTGCAGACCACTTTATGAAAAAGAGATGATTTATTCTTCAGAAAGATAGAAGACATTACATTAGAATAAGATACGTTTATAGATTTCAGTAAAGTTTATGCATGCTTACCAAGAATAATTTTGCTTACAGAGTATATCAGTGATTTAAAAAAACTATTAATTGAAGCATATGTGTACAAGTTCACAAATAATACGTGTACATCTCCAAAGAGTTTCACTAATTGAACCCAATGATGTAATCAAGAAACAGAACACTACCAAGAACACATAAACCCCTCTCATGCCTCTCTCTACTTGCTATTAAGCTATAGATCTGTTTTGCCAGTTTCAAATTTTATATAAATGGACTCATATACTATGTAGTCTTCTTTATTTGGCTTCTTATCTCAAAATATTGATAATAATGTTTCCATATTCCCTAATATTTATAGTTCTGGTTAACACATTCTCATTACTTTGTAGATTTCCATTATGTGAACATACCAAATTTACTTACACATTCTAATTTTGATAGACATTTTGGTAATTTCCAATTTGGGCTATTGGAAAAAAGTGCTTTATGAATATTTTAGTGTATGTTTTAGTGTATTTTAGTCATAAGGTCATATGATTATAGTTATGATTATAACTATTTTATATATCCACCTCAAATAATAAAACAATTTTTAAAGTCAATATATAAATATTTTAAATTATGTGATTTAATTTTAGGTCCACTTAACCTCTCAAAACTGTCTCAGTTTGAACAATAAAATAAATGATCACATTAATAATAACATGTTCTACTTTATTTTATCAGGCTGCAAATAAGAAACTATTTTGTGTGTGCTTTTTGTTCCCCAAATAAAAGGACACAATTATTTACTATGAATAAAACATTTATGCAATTTTCAATTTGCTTTGACTGTAATTCAAGTTGAATACAGTTCAAGATGGAGCATTAACAGAAAGTAGAATGTTCCTTGCCATTACTAAAAATTTTTTTCAAATAGTGACAAAATCCAATTTCAAGTGAGTAATTAGAAGCACAAAAAATAATTTAAAAACTGAAATGATTCACTTTTAAAATCCATTTTATTTAATGGGCAAATGACAATATTGAAAAAGAAATAACATAATTCAATATTTTGAACACTAAAATTTTCCATACTTGAAACTACATCTTAAAATACTATTGTGACAAGTATAATTTAACATTGTGTTATTAAAGGGAACCCTCTTGCACTGTTGGTGGGAACATCAATTGATACAGCCACTATGGAGAACACTATGGAGGTTCGTCAAAAAACTAAAAATAGAACTACTGTATGACACAGCAATCCCACTACTGGGCATATACTCTGAGAAAAACATAATTCAAAATGAGTCATGTACCAGTGTTCATTGCAGCACTATTTCCAATAGCCAGGACATGGGAGCCACCTAAATGTCCCTTAACAGATGAATGGATAAAGAAGATGTGGCACATATATGTAATGGAATATTACTCAGGCATAAAAAGAAACGAAATTCATGTATTTGTAGTGAGGTGGATGGACCTAGGGTCTGTCATACAGAGTGAAGTAAGTCACAAACAGGAAAACAAGTACCGTATGCTAACACATATATATGGAATCAAAAAAAAACCCAATGGTTCTGAAGAACCTAGGGGCAGGACAGGAATAAAGATGCAAACGCAGAGAATGGACTTGAGGACATGGGGAGGGGGAAGGGTAAGTTGGGACAAAGTGAGAGAGTGGCATTCACATATATACACTACCAAATGTAAAACAGATAGCTAGAGGGAAGCAGCTGCATTGCACAGGGAGATCAGCTCGGTGCTTTGTGTCCACCTAGAGGGATGGGATAGGAGAGTGGGAGGGAGGGAGATGCAAGAGGGAGGGGATATGGGTATATATGTATACATATAGCTGATACACTTTGTTATACAGCAGAAACCAACACAACATTGTAAAGCAATTATACTCCAATAAAGATGTTAAAAAAAAAAAACTTTACCTAACAGTACTGTAGAATGAAAGACTTCTATTTGAGGTTTTTTGCTAACTATTCTTACAAACATTTGTAATTATTTTTTTATATTTAAAAACTTTCTTTCCTTTAGTAAATAAATAAAAATCTTTTGAGATAATCATTATATAGCTAAGTATATTGGAAATATCTAAGTTCTAAGCTTCTCACTTCTTATGAAGTGAAATGCTTTGCGGTTGTGTATTTTAAATGCATGTTTTAAATTTTGATTGTCAAGGCATTCCAAAAATGGCAAATACAGCATTGTCCAGTTATATCATAGTTTTCAGTGTTAACTGGCTTTAAAGGAAATGGTGAACTGTTCAAAGAAGAGTGAACTACTGCACTGAGAAACATTATGTTCCCGTACAACAACCTGCTAGGGTTGCTACAAGTTCATGATTTTTCCACAGAGGCACATGTCTTTCGATATTATGACTATTGGCTTGATGCTTTTCACTAAAATATTGGTAAAACTTTAACTAACTGAAATAATATCCTTTAGTAGGGCATGTGGCCTTTAATCCTGATTTATACTGCTTTTCTGTATGTAACTATTTTGTTTAAATTTCTACAAGCCATAAAGCCCTAAAGAATTCATTCATTTATTTAACAAATACTAATTGAGAACTTCCTATGTGTCAACCACTGCCTAGGCTTTGGGACTATAGTAATGAAGTAGATAATTCTAGTGAGAGGAAGCAGATGGGAGGATACATATATCATGAGGAAATTAAAATGGTGATGTGAGAGAAGATAGACTATGTAGTTACTGTATGGTGAGAGAAAGTCTTACAAAAGAAATAATGTTTAAGACAAGACTTTCCAAAATACAGCAGGTAAACCAAAAGATGCTTTCAATTTCTCAAGTTATTTCAATGAGAAAAGATGTTACAAGATAATTCTATTCAGATGCTAAATAAAGCATCAGAAGAAACAATATTTAGCTTTAGTTATGAAAGTTAGAACACAATAAGCAAATTACCTACCAACGTGCATTTCTGCCAGCCCTTTAAAAGTTTCATGAAGTAGTGCTCTCTTTTTTTCAGTAGGTATTTGATTAAATAATTTTGGAAATTACAGCACACTTTATTTTACTATTATTGAATCTCAATGCATATTAGCCTATTAAAGTGTCTAAGAAGTCCTGCAGTAGAGAAACCTATTTCATTTTATTTAACCCCAAATTTTCCTAGTATGATATTGATATTTGATTTTTTTTTTCATAAAGCACCTACTAAAATCCATAGAAAGCTTTTAGTGCATGAAATGCATTTTGAGCCATGTTGGAAATATGTCTATATCACCAAACACTAAAAAGAGATTTGAAAATTTTAGTCACAGGAGAATAGCTAAAGGTACACTTCAAACTATATCTAGAAGGAAAAAAAAAAGGATTGCTTAATCTCAGATGAATTCTTAAGGATTTAAATCATTGATATTTATTGATAGGTGACATGAACAAATATAATTTAGTTCTATATTTAGCTTTTATGTCTTGAAAACTTCTATGAACACCTGCAAGGAAAGGTGGCCTGAGAAACAATTCTTTAAACATATATATTCAATAAATATATACATATTTGATATGTATGTACTTAGCTTTCCATTCAAATAAATTAGTAGTTGAAAATTGAATATTTTATGACAGAATATCATGGAGTTATTAATTTATTTAAATATATTTTGTTTTAAAATAGGTTTAAAGAATTTCCTTGTTTAGCATCCATTTATGAAGAGATTTCCACAGCCATAACACCCTTGCTATGTTAAATACTTTTTTTTTAACATCTTTATTGGAATATAATTGCTTTACAATGGTATGTTAGTTTCTGCTTTATAACAAAGTGAATCAGTTATACATATACATATGTTCCCATATCTCTTCCATCTTGCATCTTCCTCCCTCCCACCCTTCCTATCCCACCCCTCTAGGTGGTCACAAACCACCGAGATGATCTCCCTGTGCTATGAGGCTGCTTCCCACTAGCTATCTATTTTACATTTGGTAGTATATATATGCCCATGCCACTCTCTCACTTTGTCACAGCTTACCCTTCCCCCTCCCCATATCCTCAAGTCCATTCTCTAGTAGGTCTGTGTCTTTATTCCTGTCTTGCCCCTAGGTTCTTCATGACCTTTTTTCTTTTCTTTCTTAGATTCCATATATATGTGTTAGCATACGGTATTTGTGTTTCTCTTTCTGACTTACTTCACTCTGTATGACAGACTCTAGGTCCATCCACCTCACTACAAATAACTCAATTTTGTTTCATTTTATGGCTGAGTAATATTCCATTGTATATCTGTGCCACATCTTCTTTATCCATTCATCTGTTGATGGACACTTAGGTTGCTTCCATGTCCTAGCTATTGTAAATAGAGCTGCAATGAACATTTTGGTACATGACTCTTTTTGAATTATGGTTTTCTCAGGGTATATACCCAGTAGTGGGATTGCTAGGTCATATGGTAGTTCTATTTTTAGCTTTTAAAGGAACCTCCACACTGTTCTCTGTAGTGGCTGTATCAATTTACATTCCCACCAACACCGCAAGAGTGTTCCCTTTTCTCCACACCTTCTGCAGCATTTATTGTTTCTAGATTTCTTGAGGAGGGACATTGTGACCGCTGTGAGATGATATCTCATTGTAGTTTTGATTTGCATTTCTCTAATGATTAATGATGTTGAGCATTCTTTCATGTGTTTGTTGGCAATCTGTATATCTTCTTTGGAGAAATGTCTATTTAGGTCTTCTGCCCATTTTTGGATTGGGTTTTTTTTTTTTTTTTTTAATTGAGCTGCTTGTAAATTTTGGAGATTAATCCTTTGTCAGTTGCCTCATTTGCAAATATTTTCTCCCATTCTGAGGGCTGTCTTTTGGTCTTGTTTATGGTTTCCTTTGCTGTGCAAAAGCTTTGAAGTTTCATTAGGTCCCATTTGTTTATTTTTGTTTTTATTTCCATTTCTCTAGGAGGTGGGTCAAAAAGGATCTTGCTGTGATTTATGTCATAGAGTGTTCTGCCTATGTTTTACTCTAAGAGTTTAATAGTGTCTGGCCTTACATTTAGGTCTTTAATCCATTTTGAGTTTATTTTTTTGCATGGTATTAGGGAGTGTTCTAATTTCATACTTTTACATGTACCTGTCCAGTTTCCCCAGCAGCACTTATTGAAGAGGCTGTCTTTTCTCCACTGTATATTATTGCCTCCTTTACCAAAGATAAGGTGACCATATGTGTGTGGGTTTATCTCTGGGCTTTCTATCCTGTTCCATTGATCTATATTTCTGTTTTTGTGCCAGTACCATATTGTCTTGATTACTGTAGCTTTGTACTATAGTCTGAAGTCAGGGAGCCTGATTCCTCCAGCTCCATTTTTCGTTCTCAAGATTGCTTTGGCTATTCGGGGTCTTTTGTGTTTCCATACAAATTGTGAAATTTTTGTTCTAGTTCTGTGAAAAATGCCAGTGGTAGTTTGATAGGGATTGCATTGAATCTGTACATTGCTTTAGTAGTAGAGTCATTTTCACAATGTTGATTCTTCCAATCCAAGAACATGGTATATCTCTCCATCTATTTGTATCATCTTTAATTCCTTTCATCAGTGTCTTATAATTTTCTGCATACAGGTCTTTTGTCTCCTTAGGTAGGTTTATTCCTAGATATTTTATTCTTTTTGTTGCAGTGGTAAATGGCAGTGTTTTCTTAATTTCACTTTCAGATTTCTCATCATTAGTGTATAGGAATGCCAGAGATATCTGTGCATTAATTTTGTATCCTGCTACTTTACCAAATTCATTGATTAGCTCTAGTAGTTTTCTGGTAGCATCTTTAGGATTCTCTATGTATAGTATTATGTCATCTGCAAACAGTGACAGCTTTACTTCTTCTTTTCCAATTTGGATTCCTTTTATTTCTTTTTCTTCTCTGACTGCAGAGGGTGGAACACTCCCAAACTCATTCTACAAGGCCACCATCACCCTGATACCAAAACCAGACAAAGATGTCACAAAGAAAGAAAACTACAGGCCAATATCACTGATGAACATAGATGCAAAAATCCTCAACAAAATACTAGCAAACAGAATCCAACAGCACATTAAAAGGATCATACACCGTGATCAAGTGGGGCTTATTCCAGGAATGCAAGGTTTCTTCATTATACGCAAATCAATCAATGTGATACACCATATTAACAAATTGAAGGAGAAAAACCATATGATCGTCTCAATAGATGTAGAGAAAGCTTTCGACAAAATTCAACACCCATTTATGATAAAAACGCTGCAGAAAGTAGGCATAGAGGGAACTTTCCTGAACATAATAAGGCCATATATGACAAACTCACAGCCAATATCATCCTCAATGGTAAAAAACTGAAATCATTTCCATTAAGATCAGGAACAAGACAAGGTTGGCCACTCTCACCACTATTATTCAACATAGTTTTGGAAGTTTTAGCTAAATACTTTTTAATTCCAAAAGCCCACCGGGATTAGGCATAGTAACAGCTTGCATGAAAAGAAGGAGGAGTTGGTCAGGCTCATATCCCATTTCAAAGCACTTTATTTGGTATTGTTTGGAATATGGAAAGCATCTGGCATTTTATTCCAATTAGTTTGCTTCACTCAAGTAATTAGCTGAATGTATATTTCTGAAAAAAACTATATAGCCTGTAGAACATTGGCTTTGTTAGGGATGCACTAAATGATGAAGGCCATGTTGAGGATTTTGAATTAGATCCTAGAATCAAAAGAAAGACATTGAGGACCTTTCAAGTGACATGATCCTATTTGCATTTAAACACGATTTTGGGGGAATAGATTGGATTGAGGGAAAAATAGTGAGCTGAAGGTCAGTATAAAGGTTCAGCTTACTATTTTCCCCTCATTTTGATTATAGATCTCCTTCTTTGCCTGCTCTCCCATTTTAAGCAGAGAATCCTGAATCACTCTCCAGTTCTTATGAAAGTAACACTCATCAAGACCAAACATCAAAAGAGAAATAATCAAGAAGCAGACTCTCAGTGTAGGGGAACAGGAATCACTTACAGGCAGGAGCATAACCAAAGGGAGCATGGAATATGAATGCAATGGTGGTAGTCAGTGAATGTTTGAAAGCCCAGAGTCTTAAAAATCACTGCTCAAATCAATTTTACTTAATTTCTATTTCTTGGCAAGATTGTTGGCTATGTAATAAACAAGTATGATAAATGTTAGGAATTAATACTATCCTAATACCGTATTTTAAACTTTTGACTGAAGGAGAAAACAGTCTGAAGAGGTAAGGAGACAAATAGGACAAATAGTAAGAAAAATTGCTCTAAAATGATAATACTTAATCCTGAATGATATTTTGGATGCATGAATTTTTGTGTTGGCTCACAAAGCTGAAGATAAATCATATTTGAGTTGATTAATTATTTTTGCTAAACTCAGATTATATTTGATATTCAAATGAAATTTATCATCACTTTTGAAGTAACTTGCAAATTAAAAATGTATTGCTTACTTTCGACTCATCTCATGTACATTATGACCAAATAAAATGTTTTAAAAGAAAAGAATAATTATCCTTTAAATTACGTTTATAGTTTTAATTATTTTCTTAAAATTGTTTTATTATGCAAAATCTTTTGCTTTGATTGTATCAAAGAAAAAGATTTATTAAGCCATACATTTTATGTGAGATAGAACATATAGATTTTATATAAATCTAGGAAATTCAACATATTTCACATGATAATTGACACTCATGGTTCTAAAAGTTTTTCTTACACAATACAGAAAAATAAGTACAAATGTAATCAGGTTAATAAATTATTTTTATTTCTTTTTTTGTACATAGATGCTCTCTAATTTTAACATCAAGTATTATGGGAAATATGTTCAATTCATTCATTTATATCACTTAATTAGGAGCCTATTAGTACTACAAAATTAAATATGCAACAAAATAAACTTATGTAAGCATTTTCAAGAGATGTCAAAAATATGGGAGCAGGTGGGAGAATGGTAGGCATCCTGGAAACTATAGGTTACTGAAAAGACAAGCTCTACACTACATTCCTATTTGAAAACCACATCCAGATTAACTATAGCCTCATATTTTGAAGGAAAAAGGAGGTAACAACTTAAGAATACTAGTATTAACAGGATAAAGTTATTAATCATTATGAAGAAAGAAACACATTTTCCTTAAAAACCCTTCCATCTTCAAATGTGATTCATTATGTCAGAATATTAATTGTAAAAGATTCAGGATCTTGTCAGCAAAGTCCCACAAAGCATGAAGAAAACAGAAGGGCATCATTATGTATCAGTCTAAAAAAATTTAACCAGACCAAGTGTTTTTCAGACTTGCTTATGCTTAGTCATGGGCATGAAGCATGTGACAGGATGGCTGGGCACCTCTTCAGCTGAACGTATCACAAGTAAAAGTAATGACTTTCTCCTCTACATTTTCAGAGCATTTGATCATACCTATTCTTGTGTGAGTCTAAGTGTGAGTGTGTGTGTGTTTATTTTATAACTGAAGTCTACATCTATACAGTTAATTGCTCTAATTTTAAGTGTATGGCTGGAGAAATGTTAATATATGATTCTTCAATATTAATACACTTATATAACCACTACTCAGACCAAGATATTGAATTCTAGAAGATTCCCTCATTCTGTGTTCCATCCTAGGGTCCTTCCTCTAGAGATAACCAATATTCTGCTATTTATCATATTTATCACCATAGATTTGTTTCACTTATCCTTGAAGCTAGTATAAATAGAGTCATATACTATGCATGAGTTCTTTCAATCAACATTTGTGAGATCTATTTATGTGTGGTTATCGCTAATTTGTTCTTTTTTATTGCTGTGTAGTATTCCTCTAAGTATGCATAATACATAATCTATATATCTATTTTATTGTTTATGGCCATTTAAGTTTTTTCAAGTACTTAGGTACTGTAAAGAAAGCTCCTATGGGCTTCCCTGGTGGCGCAGTGGTTGAAAGTCCGCCTGCCAGTGCAGGGACGTGTCCCGGTCTGGGAAGATCCCACCTGCCGCGGAGCGGCTAGGCCCGTGAGCCATGGCCGCTGAGCCTGAGCGTCTGGAGCCTGTGCTCCGCAACGGGAGAGGCCACAGCAGTGGGAGGCCCGCGTACCGGAAAAAAAAAAAAAAAAAGAAAGCTCCTATTAATAAATGATTTGTAACTGATATGCACTCTTAGGAATATCAAAGAGTATAAATAGTAGGTCTAAGGTAAATGTACGTTTAATTTTCTTAAATACTACCTCAAAGTTTGCCAAAGTGGTTGTACCAATTTACACTAAAATCAGCAATGTATGAGCGTTTTCCTTACTCATTCTCTGTTCTACCACTTGGAATGTTCTCTCATTTTAATTTTAGCCACTGTGGTGGGTATTCAGTGGTTTTAATTTGCATTTCTTTGATTAATGATGTGAAACTTTTCATATGCTTATTGACTAGCATCCTCTTGTTAAATGCTTGGTCAGTCTTCTGGCCATTTTCATTTAAATAGACTTTTTTTTTCAAATCGAGATTTTTAAAATATTTGCTTAGTAGAGTCCTTTATATTCTCAGTATGAATCCTTTGTCCAGTATATTTATTGTGAATAATTTCTTCAAGTATGTCATATTTATTAACTCTCTTAATAATAATTTTTGATGAACAGATAATTTTAATGTACAGTTAGAAATTTTCAGTGAATTTTCTGTATGTCTTACTAAAGAAACCTTTGCCTACTCTAAGGTCATGAAGATATATACTCTTATGTTTCCTTCTATAAGTATTATTTTTTTTTATCTTTCTCTTTTGCATCAATAGTCATAATTGAATTTCTTCTTTATTATGGTAAACATGAGTACAGATTTATTGCTTTCTAATTTTATTTAATTTTCTAGTACCATTTATTGAAAAGGCTACCCATTCTCCACTGACTGGCATTGGCATGTTTATTTATAAATAAAATGACTCAGTATATATAAATTTACTTCTTGACTCTCTATTCTAGTCACTGGTTTATTTGAATAGTTTTATGCCAGCATCACACTGTCTTAACTATTATAGCTTTATAGTAATCCTTGTAATCTGATGGTGTAAGTCCTATAAAATTTCTTTTTAAAAAATTGTCTTTGATATTCAGAGTCCTTTGGATTTTCAATAAATTTTGTTTGGGAACTCTAATTGTGTTAGAGAAAGACCAGTTCATGTTTTAGTCTATAAATCTTTATTACAGTAAGCAAGGCTTTGTTATTTTATTATAATATTATTTTACTGCTCTTTCATTAGCAGAAATTCTTCCACAGTAAAACTGGAGAAAGCAACAGTGAGATGCAATTTTTATAATGGGCAATTACAGATATTTTAATGTGCCGTTGGAAATTTTCAGAATATCTAGACTCATCAAATGATATGCAAGAATGGGAAATTCACAGTATATCTGACCACATATTGAAAAAATTTCGAGTTAAAATTCCAAACAATTATCTAGGAAATTTATAGTTTAGCAGTTGAAACTTTTAGAAAAATACTGTGATAGGATAGTGATTTTTTTTAATGCAGTTTGAAAAGATCCTTTATGTCGATTTTAAGATTCAACAACATATTTTTTTAATTTCAAAACTCCTCCATATCTTCTTAGCAAAAGCAGGAAGGAGATGGTTTGTTAGCTAGAAAAGTTTGTTTGATTTAGGAAGGTTTTGTGCTTGTTGTTTGTTGTATTATAGGCTTGATAATGCTTTAATGCAAACACTTGAAAGGGAAAATTTGAATGTAAAGGAAAAAGAAATAATAACCAGTGGTGTGAGTTGAGGTTCTTGAGAGGGCAGGAAGGTGTAGGTTAGAAGCTCAGATAGAAAAATTGGGCTTGGATGTGATGAGGGACACCTCTATTGAAAGGGAAAGAACAGAGAGGAGAATGAGTATACGTATAGGCTTGCAAGATTGGTGGAAGGAAGCTGAATGACTTCCTCTTTCTTTTCTTCTGTCAAATAGCAAGGGAGATCATTTGCTGACAGGGAGGGGCACAGAGGATAGGATGCAAGGAGTGGAGAAATTTGCAAATAATTTATAGAGTGAGAAAGCAATCTGACCAGAGAAACTTAGCAGGTCAGCTGTTGGGTGGGACTGAAGGTTAATGTTAGTTTTGTTATCATAAATTTGCTTATTGTAGAATTCTTTCCAGAAGTTAAGTGTAAAATTGTCCTCTTGTGTCACCACAAGCTATTGTGTTTCTAAAAATCTTTTCAAAATATGTTATCTCACAGAGGTTTATTTCAATACAAGTCTAGATATTCTGACTTCATTGGGAAACATTCTTTGATACACAATGTTAGTTATTATGCTTGGAAGTTTTGAGAAAGTCTTTATTTTAATTTCCCTAGATTACAAAATTTCTTGTTCTGTCTGTGGTAAAGAAGGAAAATAACTGTCAACCATTACGTGTATGATTGATCATCAGCTACTTAAAAGTCATTATAAGGTCAAGTTATGTTATATAGATAGATATAGATACAGATACAGATAGATAGCTCCCCCCCACCTTAGATGAGTTTCCCTGCTATCTTCTGTTCTTTATATTCCTTTTAATTGTCAGGTTTACAACTATTAACACCTTATATTTGCATAAAACTTTAAAGCTTGCCGAATATTTTCTCCTTTCTTGCCCAAGTTCACTCAACCGTTATGCTACACATTTGGCCACAAACGCAATTCTTCTGAATCTAACTCTAGTTCTGTTTCCACTATACTACAGGAGGAATAGTAATACACTTTTAGCTAAACTGATTTAATTGTACTGGGAGGTATGACTTGTATATATTTCTGCATATGTTTTTATTTGAACATGACTATTCAAATACATGATTTTCTCCTTTTATGTTTCATAAATATCTCGTACAAACTCACTATTAATTAGTCAGATGATGATTAAATCCAGTGGACAAATGTTTTAAAAGAATCTTGTAATCATTTCTTTCTTACTTTTCTAGGCAAAAGAATACTTTATAGTGTATATATAATTTTATCCTAATTTATTTATTTATTTTATTTTTTTTTTGCGTTACGCAGGCCTCTCACTGTTGTGGCCTCTCCCGTTGTGGAGCACAGGCTCCGGACACGCAGGCTCAGCGGCCATGGCTCACGGGCCCAGCCACTCTGCGGCATGTGGGATCTTCCTGGACCGGGGCACGAACCCGTGTCCCCTGCATCGGCAGGTGGACTCTCAACCACTGCGCCACCAGGGAAGCCCTACCCTAATTTATTAGTTTTGTAAATGTAGAGTCTTTTATTCCAGTATTTGTTAGAGTGGGGCATACTTGGATTTATAAAAAGGAACATTAAATAACACTCAATAACCAAGAATTTGAATGTCTGCATTTCAACTCTATGTATATTTTAGGGAACAAGTTCAAGCTTTGAAGAAGTGGTTCATGGTTTAAGTCAACACTGGTTGAGATCCAAAAATAAATAGCATGACTAATAAAGAAAAAAAAGTTTCTATTTCCTCATGATCCACATAAAATTTTTTTTCTACATATATAACTGCACAAAAATGACAACTGAAATGTCCCTTTGAAAATCTTCTCAAACTTGAAAAATCAAGACAAGATCATTTAAAGTTTAGATCTATGTGAAAGATTTGAACAGATATTTCTCCAAAGATGATAAGCACATTAAAAGATGCTCAATTTCATTAATCATTAGGAAATGAAATCAAAACCTCAATGAAATACCATTTTACAACCACTAGACTTGCTGTGATAAAATAGATAGTAACAAGGGTTGGCAAGGGTAAGGTGAAATTTGAACCCTCATACATTGTTGGTGGGAAGGCAAAATGGTACAGCCACTTTGGGAAACAGTTTGGCAGTTATTCTAAATATTACATAAGAAGTTATCCAGCAACTTCACTCCTACGTATATACCCAAGAAAAATGAAAAAAATATCCACACAAAACTTGTACGTGAATGCTTATAGCAGCCTTATTCATAATAGAAAATGGAAAGAACCCAAATGCCTATCAACTGCTGAATGAATAAACTAAACATGCTATAGCCATCACAATGGAATATTATTTGGCAGTAAAAAGAAATTAAGTACTGAAACATGCTACAACATGATGGAACTTGAAAGCATCATGCCAAATGAAAGAGGTCAGTCACTTCAGTATTATATGATTCCACTAATATGAAATGTCCAGAATAGGCAAATACATAGAGATAGAAAGTAGATTAGTAGTTGCCTATGTGTAAAGAAAATTGCATGAGACAGGTTAAAGAAACAAGGAAGACTTTCTTCAAGACTATCGTAGTAGGAGAGGGAGATTGAACTCAACTTCTCTAAACAAAAGGTGAGAGGATTGTTGAGTGACTAAATGTGTAGGAATGCTAAGGTCGATCCCTTCTAGGAAACACAGGACTCTTGACCAACTTTGGTTCAAGCGCACAAATGGCTTTGCTGAACCTCCTTGTCTCCACCCAAAGTTCTCCCTCTCTTTCACTGATTTTCAACATAGTCTGACAACTTTCCCACCCTTCCGTAGCTCCTTCTCTATTTCTTTATACACAAACATTTCAAGGACTATGGCAAACAGAATCTGAGTTGGCATCAACACCCAGAGACCCAAAGCATTGTCTTGCTCTCCTTCTTTCTCTCTTGTTCAAATGAGAACCTATGGGAGCCAGGTAATAAAGTGAGTTTTGGTGAAAGTCTAGCCCATAGTGAATCCACTGGGTCTGCACACCCATTCAGTGCTCACTTTCTCAATTCCTGACCACATAAATGGAATTGGTGTACTTGGCAATAGGGGTGACTCTACAATGAGTCCCTGGTCTATGGCATAAGACCTAATGTACTTTGGAAAGCCAAATGGAATACTTTGAAACTACTTCCCCAACTTCAACTCCAACCAAGAAAACAATATTTTTTCCTGAAGAGTATGATGAAGATCAGTGCAACCATTAAACACGTAAGAGATGCAGAGGTAATGGGGTCCTATCACATATCCATTTAATTTGCTGTTGGGGTCGTTGCAGAAATTAGAGAATTACCCATAGTCTATTTCAGTCTCTACCAAGTAGTAACTCCAACAGTAGCTGTTGTGTCACTGCTAGAGCAGATTAATAATACCTCTGGCACATGGTATGTGATTTTTAATTTCACACATGCATTTTTTAACATTCCAATTATAAAATGTCAGAAACAGTTTGCATTCATGTGGGATGGAGAAAATTAACTTACAGTTTTGTCTCAGGACTATGTCAACTCTCCTGTACCAAACTAAAGTCAAAAAGATTTGGGCTATAGAGAAATCCCATATAAACCATATTGAACCACACTGATGGACATAATGCCAATGTGACACAGTGAGCAAAAAGTGACCTGAGTTAAGAATATATATATAGATCCATGTTACTGACCATTGTATTGGTCAACTGGTCAGAGGCTTGGATGAAAAAAGACTGAAAGGTCAGAGACAAAATCCCTAATAGAGGTGTGCAAATAGACATATGGCACAGGACACAAAGTGAAAATTTTGTATTTACTTTACACCAAAAAGCATCCATCATGGAAGAGGCTCTGAACAATGAAGTAGACAAAATGACTTAGCCAACTTTCTTCAGTGACCACCCCCAAAATGGGATGAAGAGCAGAATAAAAAAGTGGCCAAAATGGCAGACATGGCGGCTATTTATGGGCCCAATTTCATGAAGTATTTTACCAATGTATATCTAGCTACAGCTACCTCTGAATGTGTAACTTTAAGGAACAGAAGCCAGTACTGAGCCCACCATATGAGGCTATTCCTTGAGAACCATCAGGCTATGACCCTAATCAGCAGAAGGCTGTAAGGCAGTTTTACACAATGAGAGCAGGGAATAATGCATGTGAAACCCATATGATCCACTTGGGGGTCCTCCTGATATTCCCTGGTCCCCTGGTAACTGTGGATAGACACATGCACTACACTGAGAAAGGTATGACTATCAAGTGTCCAGACCATACAGAGGGGGTGTTTTGGAAAGGAATTTTTTTTACTTAGTATTGGTTAATTAACTCAATGTTGATACGTTATACTTAGGCTAAAAAACAAACTAACTCTTCTTAATTTTAGACAAAATTGGTCTCCTCTATAGACTTTCTCCACAGACTTCTGAATACACTATCCTATATAAAAGTGATAATGAAGGTTACCTTGAACCCAAGGTGTTAATAACTCTGTAATACCTTTGTTAGAAATTATGAAAATTTTATCCACTATCATACCATTCTCAGTATTTTTTCATCAGTTTCTTCCCATCTTAATTTAGACTGAGATTGATTCAAGAATATTTTATTTAGAAACATATTTCAAAGATAATGATTAATCCATATGTTTTCACTTTCAATAAAGCAACAGACAAATTTTAGAAAATATCTCCCTTTTGTTGGTTATCCTTAAATGTTATTGTGTTGAATAGCATCTGTTTACCCCTCCACCTTTTTACACTCTGCTCTCTGACCTAGGAGGCTGACCTGGATAGCCTGTATCAATGGGTACCCTTTCTGTATAGCTTCCAGTATAGAAAATTGGAAACTGTGGCAAGAGATCAGAAAAAAGTAGGAAAGTAAGGTTAGGAAACTTGTTACCCTGAAGTCTTTCCCAAAGGGGTTCTTTAAACTGGCTGTTTTTCTCAACAAAAGGTCACATCTCCTCTCAAATTGGTCATTTAAATATGAGTATGTGAGTATGTGCTTCCAAGTTCTTTTAACTGTTCCTCCTTCTTGTCTCTTTTGACATACAGGTGGTACCTACCCTCAGGGTATCACACTTTCCTTTGTGGTTTTCCAAGATCCTACCCATACTTTTGTAAATAGTGTTTTAAATGAAAGTATATAGTAATGCAGTGTTTCTCAATATTTTTTTCATAGTAATTCAGTGTTTCTCAACATTTTTTTTGCTGCCTATCTCCTATAGAATCTTTTTAGACATTGCTTTTCTAATCGCGCCCACCCCCCATCTTGTCCTTCTCCTTCTATTAAATACTATTATAATATTCCAGATTTTTTACACTCAAAACCCAATATCCCCCACTTGGGGGTACCCCTGTTGAGAATGCATGGAAAACTGATAAAAGAACAAGTAGCCTAATGGGATTTAGGGTTGCATACTCATACCATCAAGGACCTCAATTTTGGGGAAGAAATACGACATAATAGGCTTACAGGAGATGTGATATATGCCTTAAATCTCAGCTCATATATGCCCAGAATGGACAGATGTGGGAACCAAGAGATGACAGTGAATGAAGGTGGTTCCTCTCAATATTACATATAGTAATATTTTGAGGAATTTTTCTTCTTATCACTGCAACCTTGAACTTGGTAGGTATGGGGGTTCTAGTACCCAAAGAAGGAATATTTGCTCAAAAAAATACATTCATGGTTCCAACAAATTGGAGGCTAAATCTACTCCTGGCCATTTGGGGCTTCTCATGTCTCTAAATCAACAAGAACAGAACTAACTGGCATTATTGATCCCATTAGCTGGAATGTATTGGGCAAAAAGAAGACTATTATTGGAATCCAGGAGGTTCACTGGGCACCTCTTTTTACTTCTTTGTGCTTGTTAATAGTCCTGATCAGTGGAATACTGTGGCAATGCAAGGTGTCAGATTCTGTAGGAAAGATGATTTGGTTTACCACACTAAGGAACCCTGTCCAGAAACTTACTGGCTAAGGGTAAGGAGAATACGGAATGTATTGTGGATTAAGGTAGTTATAATCATCAACCAAGGTCTTTTGACCAGCTAAAGAAGTGGTGACTTAGCCATATTTAACATTATTTAACTCTTTATCCCTCTTTTTCTCCCACTTTCTTATATGAAAACTGGTCGTGGTTAATATTTTAGATGTCAGATAGGAGTATGACTGAATGAACATGCTGTGGGTCTCTATGTGTCTCCTGTATTGGGAACACATTCAGGCCAAAGACAACAGTGTATGCTGAGAAACAAAAGGATGAACAGTGCCATATATCTTCTTTCTTTTTAGATTCACTCTTCACTCTACTCTCCTTCCTGAAAAGTACACCTATATTGACCATCTCATCAGGTTCTCCTGTCCTCTTCCAATTGAATTTGGCCAATAAAGAATCTCAGACAGATGATCAGAAGGAAGACAGATAAACTGGCTATTTAGCGCACCAGCCATTTCCCTATGGAATTCTTCAAGGGTTGCCACACTACTAACTTTAAAAATAACCTCTTTAATAAACCCTCCTCAATTTATCCTAATTGAACATACCATCTTTATCTTGCTGAGACCCTGACTTACACATTACTTCTGATATATTTTTGTTTATATGAGCCTAATTCCAAGATTATATACTTATGTTAGTCATATTACCTATAACATGATATTCAATAAGAAACTAAACTGGAGGAGTATTTTTTGCCAAAGGAAGTAATCTGAATCTTGAAACCTGTAAAATTAATTGCTACTGTGGAAAAAATAGAAAACAATCTGACCTGATAAATTCAACTATAACAGAGTGTAACATCATTCCAGTGAAAACCAAGTTTTTTTCAGAAGACTGTATGGTAATTTACAAACTATTCTACTGACAGGCAAGAAACCTAATTGAATTATTCTCTATATTTGCATTTTTTTGTGCTCATATGCAGGTAAAAATCATGTATACACTTAATGTGTCTTAACTGTATTTAGCTTAGTATGTGATTATTTTTAAAAACTAACACTTCTATTTATAAAATTTACAACCCCAAGTGTAAAACTAGAGGTAAATTCAAGTATTTTTTAAATGTAATTAAGATGATGTTCGTTTCTGATTAAATGGATTAAATGTATCATCTTCACTGTTTTGTCCCCAGGGTATAGCACAGTGAATAACCTACTTTTCATGAATTACAATAAACTATCAATATTTATTGAATGAACAAAATCTAGTTTTTTAAAAAAAAAAAACTACCAAAAATATCCCATAAAAATTCTAAGAGTCTTATGTAAAATCTAAGCTGAAGTCAAAATAACAGGAAAATGCATTCAATGTGACATTGTTCACAATTCTTGAATTTCTTTTATATAATCTTTTAGAGATATAAAACAGAAAAAAGTTACCATTATTTTAATAACAAAAATACGAAATCATTCTAGTCAACTCTATCAATTAAAATAATGAATGATCCAGATATTTAAATTAATACTCACAATTTTCCAGAATGGGAAATGAACCACTTCGATTTTCCTCCTTGTAGTCTAATTAATTTTGTTGACTTAGGCCTTTTTGGAGAACTACATCTTTCAAATTTGCATTGTGGCCCATCAAATTAAAAAGGAGAAATACCTGTTCTATGATTCAGAGTGACCTCTGTTCATAATGATGTATGTCTACACACCTCATATATGTGTGTGTTTATTGAACCAGCTATTGAACAATTTTTATTAATTTATACCCTCTAAGAAATTGTTCATACGAACCGTGTCCATGTCATGACTTAATTGTCCATAAAACAGAAAGATAAACTATAATTCAATAAAGGGAAATTTCTAAAATTAACAACTAAAACAATCATCTAACAAATTCTATTAAACTCCTCTCTAGTGATTTTAATGAAAATTACTAAGTTCCTTAAAGGAAAAATAATTCAAATCTCCAATCTATGTGCTTCAAAAGCTTTCATTCAAATAAGAGAGATAAAGAATAATCGTCCTTCCCAGTTTCCTCAGGGCAGTCTGAATTTATACCTGTGTTCCTGGCTTAATTAATAAGATGCCCCTTTCATTTTCAAAGGTGGCCTTGTTAAGTCAATAAATCATGTGATCACCCTAGAGATAATGTATATAAACCAATAACTAAAATATAAAGTGGTAAGTAATTAGTATCTGGAAATAAGAAATGTACAAAGCAAGTACCACTGGAATTCATAATTGGGTGAGTTCAGTTCTCCCTAGTGATCAGGGAAGGCTTCAAAGCAGAGGTGGCAGTTACGTCAGATCTTAAAGAAAGAGGAAGATTTCAATAGAGATAAGATGTAGGGCAGGAAGCTTATTCAAAATGTGTATATATTTAATGTAAAAAAAATCACATTAAAGTTTGAATGTAGATTAAAACGTAGTTTTTTATAACAAATCTGTTTCTCTTTTTTTATTGACCTTTAATTCACCATTCAGTGGGGAAAATTTCACATTTTAGTTTTATCCAGTTTTAACCCTCTTCCATGAAGATAATTTAATCAAGAGACATCCAAAATAAAACAAAATGTTTAGTCTCTCATATATTTTTAGTCTTCCATTCAGAAGAGTATTTACTGTGCACTACTTGCAATGTTTTAGCATTGTTGATTTTTCATAAGAATTTTAAGAGTAATACTATATTTAATTCTAATTAGTTAAGACGGCTATATTTTTCACTCCAACAATATGTACAGTGCACCTTTCCTCATCTTGAGTGAAAGGAGAGTGGCTGCTGGTATTTTGGGGTTCCACTGAAAATGTTAGGACTGTGTTTAGTTTGGGTCAGGGGTGACATTTTTTTTTTTTTTTTTTGCGGTACGCGGGCCTCTCACTGTTGTGGCCTCTCCTGTTGCGGAGCACAGGCTCCGGACGCGCAGGCTCAGCGGCCATGGCTCACGGGCCTGGCCGCGGACTCCCAACCACTGCGCCACCAGGGAAGCCCAAGGGTGACATATTTTTGAAGGTCACCGAGTACTGTCATGTAGAGTTCTGTTATGCTAGCTATCTCAGTGTAGCAATGGCTTCCCAGAACTACTCCTACTACTGTCTACTCTGATAACTCACCCTACTTCATGACATGAGGATGCAGAGCAAGAGGATTTAATATCATATGAACATGTTTTATGGCATCAGAGACCAGAAGTATGTGAGTAGTGATGGAGAAAAAAAAAAGTCTAAAATGCATGAAATGTATGGAGCCAGAAATTAATCTGTAAACAAATTCTTCCAATTATCAAATTATAAAATTGCCCAGGGAGTCTCTCTGTCTCCGTCCTCCTCTCTCTCTGTCTGCCTTTCTTTATCTCTGTCTTTCTCTCTCAATATGTATGATGGGCATTGCTTGACATAGAATTAATCAGAGTTCAGTTTTGTAGGGCACAAACCTGTAGCAATATGACTGAGAGTTAGGTCTGAAATCTGAGACCAGTAACACCCATAATCCATTTCCTTTCAGTTTGGTTAAATCATGATGGTGCTTCCTGACAGTCTCATCACAGCACTTTCTGTGACTCCCCACTTGGGTAGTTCACCTGCCTAAGTAACCTTGAAACAACTCTCAGAATCTAGCAGCCAGCACCCTCACTATCTTCCAGGTCCCACATCAATTTATGCAAGAATTTTGGGGAGTCAAACCCTACCATTAATGCCTAACTATGTCATATGACCACTTACTCTGCTATGGGAATCCCAGGTGTTATCTATGGGAGAAGATAACACCTGGGAGATAGTTTTATTCCATAATCCAAAAGGAAATGAACCAGGACATCCTCTCTCTTTCTCATTATCTGACTCTTCTTTCCATGTCAAAGACTGGAAAGAAAAATCAGAAGAGGAGTTTTGCCGATTTCATTTTCTTCTCTCTCCCTGCTTCCACAATCCCACAGGACAGAGAAGGACTGGCTTATCCCCATTCTCTATGTCCTAATTTCTTTCTACTAAGAACAAAGAGCCTTAAAGCCTAGCTGTCACAGGAGGAAGAGGCATGTTCTCTTTGCTATGGCTGTGTACTTTATTACTACTCTTCAAAATGTTAAGTGAGAGATGAAACAAACTGGTAATTTTTTTTTCTCTCCATAGAGCTGGTTCTTCTTGTCCAATGTTCTTGCTAAAAAGAACAAAATCCTACACTTTCCTTCCCAGGAGCTATAAACTTCCTGGCTTAGTTCTGGAGGTGGGAGATGGAAAACTCAAACATGATTTAAAGGGGAAATTAAAATGCATGTGGGTCATCATGTGCAAAATATTAATCATGATACACAAGCCTGTATCTTTTGGCAGCTTTTCTTTTTCCCTTATCTTGGTCATAACCCTTCTTTTCAGAATGGAATACAGAAAAATGATGAAAACAGATCCTGAAGCACTTTAAAAGTATAGAAAATTGATATTTTTAACTTAAAAGAAAAGTTCTGCTCCACCCCTTGTTAGTACCCTTTGAAACTATGAATTTTATTTTCCTGGGATAAAAAAACTTTCATGACCAAAGTTCAAGAAGCAATTCCTATATGAGTATTGAAACTTTTATGCATATTAATAAAAGTAATGTGAGGTTACATTTTTATCAGCACTCTGTCATAACTTACAGCATAACTCTCAATCACATACCTGATTTATTTTGTTTTAAATACATATTTAATAAAAAGAGTTAAATTATGTAGGCTATACTACCAAATGGTAACATAGAATCCAAACTTAACAGAAAATTCTGTTATTCTGATGCCTAAAGGTAATATAATAAAAACATCCTCCAGTTTGTCATATTTTCTGTGATAGGAAGAAAGGGAAGAATTCAGTCTTGTCTTTAAAATCACTTTTAAAACTACCTTTTTCAATCACTGCAACTATTTATATTAGATATTTGCTGTATTAGGATAATGAGGCTGTTAATTTTCTTCATGATCAAAAATCTGGAGGTTACATAGTCCAGGTCTAGCAGAGATACTCAAGAATGTCTTCAGGGAACCCTGCTTCTTCTATCCTTCTCTTCCACCCTTAACATACATTTTCTTCCCTGACTTACGAAGGCTCTGAACTTCTGATTATCATGTTCATGTTCTAGAGATGAGGAAGGTGATAAGAGAATGTCAAAGGCAAAGCCTAATTTTCAAGAGATTTTGACATTTCATTCAGGAGGTAAAACCTGGGGCATCCTTCTACATTCTACTGGCCGAAACTCTATATCCTGACGAATCCTGTAAGGAGGTTGTAAAGAGACTGGAGTAATGAGTATTTTGCTTCCCAGTCTCTACAGAAAAGAAAGAGAGGTTTCCAGTGAGTCATGAGTGAGCCAACTGCCAGCATCTGCCACACTGACATAAGGCTGTCTTTTGGCATGAGTTCAAACTTAAAGGAACTTTGAAAATATCATTCCCTATTTACATTCATGATTAAAAATTACATTTCTATGATAAAGCTTTATTTATAGTAAATGTTTATGATTTGGGATAAAGAGTCCATTAACTAGTAACTATACCATTTTACATGCTATGTAGCATCTAGTATAATTAAAAACTAATTCTGATCTATCATGGCGAAGTTTCTTCATGACTGAGACAAAAATTCTTAGTCAAAAATAAAGTAAGCTGACAATATTTTAAGTTATAATAAAAAGTCAAGGTGTTCAATGTTAATTTTTCCCCAGGAAACAAAAGCAACTGATTTTCAATTGAAATTCTACTTGAGCCTCGGGTAAAAAATCCTTTGGTCACCACATCCAAAGGTATACAAAAATAAAAAGGAAAAGGCAAAATTCATGAATGAGGATGAACTTATTCACAAGAACATCGTATTTAGCTCTTTTATTTTCTTTAGGTAAAGTTCTTTATCATTGCTGCAGTTTAAGTTATTATATCTGATTATGCACTATAACTATGGCAGAATGAGAAGTTTGAGGATAAGGGTCAGATGGCATCTTGAGTTTGTATGAAACAATTTACTGTACAATGATAGACACCTGGTATATGTTTAATAAATAAGGAAAGGAATTTGTATAAATGGAGGGATATATGTAATTCACACAATTTCTATGGCAAAAAATGCCTAAAACCAACTTCTGAAACCAAGGTCTCATAAGAAAATAAATATCCTAAAATAAGACTCATGATGGACAGTTTTGAGAACTTTTAGATAAATATGCAGACATTATCCATTCAGGAAATACTTACAGAGCATCTATTCTATGCTAAGGCAAAGTTCTAAGTGATGAGAATACAATAGCAAATGAGAGAGATGTAAAGATGTTTGAACCATACTTTAAAATGTTCAGCCTACAGAACATGATATTAGTTTAAGAGCCAAAAACTAGAGGCCATTAGCTGGTGTAATCAAGAGTTACAGTCTAGGGTGGTCAATCTCCATTGTTTTAGAGGACCAACGCTTTAGTGGTGGTTACAATAAGGGCTTCAGATATCAGTGTGTTGAAAAACAAATAGTTTTCTAGTTGGCATACTGGACTCCAGAAGTGGATTTATATTAGTGAAAAGTGTGGCTCTTGCCTATTATGATGAATACTACACTTGGGGATTAGTGGAGAACTTAACAATATTCAAGAAATATCCATTCGTTAAAATGTCTTAGAACTACTTCCTTCCTTTACACAATAGAGCATTAAAAGATAGCAAATCATGAATCTTGTGTCCTACAGTCAGCCTCAGGCAGGGTGATAGCTTGCTGCCTGAAGATGATGGTAATTATGACAGAACATTGTTTTATCTGCCCTTTGTGCAAAGTGTGGCTGGTGTCCCTGAAAGGACAGAGAGCTGGGAGAAGAAAAGGAATACAGAGGAGAAGGGCCAGGCCACCCCAGACCTCTTTGCCAATTGCTGTAATCTGCAAATATAAAACTAAAAAACTAAAAATTTAAAAATTGTGCATGACCAAATCAACTTAGGTTGTATTACAACGAAAAAGATCCTACCCTACAGAGCTTATATTCTGGTAAGAGAAATGAACAATACACAAATAAATATAGTAAAATGGTACAAGGCCCTATGGGGTATTCCCAGGACAGACTCCCCCTCCCATGTCCTCAGCATGCCTTTTGTCTGCAGAAAAACTTTAGTCAAAGAACAAATTTAATCAGAGAAGTGAGGAAATGCAGAAACAAACAAACAAACAAAATGCAGTCAAACAGGGCAAAGTAATAATAGTTTAGTAATTAAGCAAAGTCTTTAGTTCGTCTCAAGGGCTATAGGTAATATTCTGAGCCATATCTTTTGAGCTGTTTTGTAGATACGGAAACCTTCACAGGTGGAAGAAGTTAACTACATGATGACCTGACTGTAGCCATGACATAAGCTGCCACAGTTCTGAGAACTGGCCTCAGAGAAATGGGAACAAACCAACTCTGGAACTGCAGATTAACTATACTTAAAACAATCAAGATGATGCTGATCAGACCACCATATGACTAATTTCAAGATAACTGTCGGAGCTGACTATGCTGTTCTGCATGTAGCTTTCTTTCTCCGCCTATACAGCCCTGAAATTCCCATTTAAAAGCTCTTTCCCCCTGATCAACAGGGGGTGTTGGCCTTTGGACATGAGTCTACCTTCTCCCCAGGTTGCTGGCTTCCTGAATAAAACAACCTTTCCTTTCCACCAACACTTGCTGCTTGAGTATTGGCTTTTGAGTGGCAAGAAACTGGACCTGAGCTTGGTAACAATAGTACATATTAAACTACTTTACTGAGTATTCACAGAATGCCTTTGAGTAAGTGGTTGAGCCAAGATCTGAATGAAATGGACGGAAGCAAGTTCTTTTAAAAAAATTACATCACATAGTTTTGTGTTTTTTTTTTTTTTTTTCAGGTATCATCAGGATTTTGGAGCTCTTCTCCCTAAACTGTACATAAACCAAGGTTGTTGGAACTAAGTGTCTGCTAACGATACAAAATGAGTGCGAGGCGGGAGAAAATAATCCTCAGTACTAAAGAACAGTTTGAACATCTAGCTATGTCATCTGGGGAGAGAGAGTGACTATTTTGTAGTTTATGATACATAAACTGAGATTGGAATGTAAAATACCTAATGTCTCTTTCAACTCTAAAATTTAAGTGATTCTTATTCTGAATAGTCTAGGACTAATTGACATTGTAGGCTTTGATATAAGTGAAAGTCAAGACAAGTATTTTTTTTATAAGAGCTTCACTGTGATATAATTCACATAACTTACAATTCATGCATTTATGGGGGTACAATTCAATCATTTTCAGTTGATTTACAGAGTCATGCAACCATCACCACAATTTTTATCCACCCCCAAAAGAAGCCCTGTACCTATGAGCAACCTCTCATCACTTCCTCCCAAACTATTCCTCCAGTCCTAAGCAATCATCAATCAAGTTTCTATCTCTATGGATTTGCTTACTCTGAATATTTACTAGAAATGGAATCATACAATACAGTATGTGATCCTTTGTGACTGGTTTCTTTCACTTAGCATAATGCTTTCAAGGTTCATCCATGTTATACCATTTATCACTACCTCATTTCCTTCATTGCCATATAATAATATTCCATTGTATGGATATACCACATTTTATTTATCCATTCATCAGTTGATTTACATTTTACGTTTTCTTACTCTTGCCTACTATAAATCAAATGCTGCCATGAGCAATTGTGATCATGTTTCTGTGTGGACTTATGTTTTATTTTCTCCTGGGCATATATCTAGGAGTGGAATTACTGGGTCATATGATAACTCTATGTTTAACATTTTGAGGAACTACCAGACTATTTTCCAAGGTTGATGTAACATTTTACATTCTACAAGTAGTGTATGAGGGTTCCAATTTTCTACAGGATAAACATTTAAAGGTAAGCTTTTAAAATTCAAAAGTTAATCTTAGGATAGAATAGCAGATCATAGCCCCCCAAGTTTGTACTTAGTAACCTCAAACCTTCATTTTATTGTGACTCTCTGAATGGACCCAAGCAGTTTTATCACCTACTGTAACTACTAAATAGTGTGCATTTATTTTGCTTCTCATTCTTTTAGGCTCTTATTTCATCATCTGCTATTCACTGAAAGTGGTCACATTTCTCACATTTCTCACATTTCTCAGGTGTGGTAGGCTGAATTATGGACCCCAAAGATAACTAAGTATTAATCCCTGAGACCTTTGTGACATTGTGTAGCAGAATAGACTTTGCAGATGTAATTAAATTAAAGATCTTGAGATGGAGAAATTATCCTAGATCGTCCAAATGGGCTCTAAATGAAACCCCAAATTGGAAGGCAAAGGTAGATTTGACACAGAAGAAAGCAATGTGACCACTGTAGCAAGATGCTACACTGCTGGCTTTGAAGATAGAGGAAGGGGCCACGGGCCAAAAAATTCAAGGAATACACATCTAGAAGCTAAAAAAGTCAAGGAAATGGATTCTTTCCTAGCACCTCTGGAAGAAGCACAGCAATGGCAACATCTTGATTTTGACCTAGTGAAACTGATTTCAGACTTCTGACCTCCAGAACTCTAAGAAAATAAACGTGTGTTGTTTTAAGCCAGCAAATTTGTGGTAATTTGTTACAGCAGCCATAGGAAATTAATAGATTAGGTAATACATTCACATTTTAATAGGATTCTTAGGGGACCTGTACTGTCTTACCTTATAGGAATAATTCTTTTTTTTAATTTAATTTTCTTAAATTTTATTTATTTTTTATACAGCAGGTTCTTATTAGTTATCAATTTTATACATATTATACATGTCAATCCCAATCTCCCAATTCATTACACCCCCACCCCCACCCCCACTTTCCCACCTTGGTGTCCATACATTTGTTCTCTACATGTGTGTCTCTATTTCTGCCTTGCAAACCAGTTCATCTGTACCATTTTTCTAGATTCCACATGTATGCATTAATATACGATATTTGTTTTTCTCTGACTTACTTCACTCTGTATGACAGTCTCTAGGTCCATCCACATCACTACAAATGACCCAATTACGTTCCTTTTTATGGCTGAGTAATACTCCATTGTATATATGTACCACATCTTTTTTATCCATTCATCTGTCGATGGTCATTTAGGTTGCTTCCATGTCCTGCCTATTGTAAATAGTGTCACAATGAACACTGGGGTGCATGTGTCTTTTTGAATTATGGTTTTCTCTGGGTATATGCCCAGTAGTGGGATTGCTGGGTCATATGATAATTCTATTTATAGTTTTTTAAGGAACCTCCATACTGTTCTCCATAGTGGCTGTATCAATTTACATTCCCACCAACAGTGCAAGAGGGTTCCCTTTTCTCCACACCCTCTCCAGCATTTGTTGTTTGCAGATTTTCTGATGATCCCCTTCTTACTGGTGTGAGGTGATACCTCATTGTGGTTTTGATTTGCATTTCTCTAATGTTTAGTGATGTTGAGCAGCTTTTCATATGCCTCTTGGCCATCTCTATGTCTTCTTAGGAGGAATAATTCTAATGGTAATATATATGGAGTAGGTAATCCTAGGAGTATTTGAGGGTAAACAAATTTTTGGTGTCTCATCACCACAGATTCTACATGGTAGTTTATTCTTAAACTTCTGTAATTGGGAAATACACAAAGATCTTTAATCTTTGTATAAATAACCTTTGTATAAATAATTTGTTCTAGGGAACAAATTCTATGTTCCACCAACTCAATATGTAAGTAAGAATGTATATTTATTCTTAATTTTTTTCTTTACTCCCAAATCTATGATCACTAGAGGTATTATCTTGACTTTCTTCGGCTCCAGTAGAAGGAGGTATAGCTGAGAGGTTTGCAAACTCAGGCTTTGGGATTTGATTACAAATTGTGCTAGAAGATGCAATGCATGTATATCAGAGCTCATTATGTGAAGAATGAAGGAGATAAGCTTTATAAAGTACTTATTACAGAGCCTAGTGTATAGTAAACATTCAAAAGTGGCCATTATTATTGTTTATTATTATTATCAATGAAGTTATCAATGAGTGACAGTTGCACATTGACAAAGAGCTCAGATTCTGAAGTCAGACTCCCAGGATCTGGGTCCTGGCTCAGCTAGGTATTAGGTGTATTACCCTGGATAAGTCATTTATCATCTCTGTCTCAGTTTCCATCTTTATAAAATGGTTTTAATAACAGAACCAACTCACAGAGATGTTGTAATTACTGAATGAATTCATGAATGGATGTGTGAAGAGTCATGTGTAGCACCTAGAGGATTGGTAAATTTTAATACTTCATATTATTTATTGAAGAATTACTTTAAATTCCCTACCTTACCACATCTGAGGGTCTCACCTTTTCTGTCTGTAGAGTCTTATTTGTTTGTATGTGGGTACTGTAAACAAAGAATGTTGGCCGCCATTCTAGTTCTACATGGATCAAGCCATTAGCCACTGCTAATGTTGTCCTGCAACGGTGCACCTGAGGGGAATTCAGGGTGGAGAAAAACAGGAAGCATTCTGTGCTATGGGTACTAGCCCTAGATACTTAAGATGCATATCTAAGGAATAATTTCTATGAACCCAGATTCTAGCATCTTCCCACACACAATAAAGCACTAAAATCATTATCTTGAGATGTTTGTTCTTTGTGATTAGCAGTAATCATTTGATGTTGGACTACATTTTTTTTTTTTTTCCAGCAAAAAAACTCATGAATATCCTGGCTTCTCCCTTACCTCTTTGGAGTAGCTTCAGAGCTATCGGAGAGGCTGTTTCCCAGGCTATAGCCCTAAGTTAGGTCCCTGAATATAACTTAACTTGCAACTTTTAAGTTGTGCATTCCCCTTTCAGTTGGCAGTGGAGAAAACCTGAGTAATCTGCTGTTGTGTTTCTGTGTCTCCCAGCCTGTCACATAGCTTTTGTCACAACACTCTGTGTACCAAACAGTGTTGCCTGGATCCCACAAACCAGTGGGGAAAATCCCCTATTAGGTGGCCCCTTTACTCAACCCACTTACACAGTGCTTGGTGATAAAGAGGCTTCTGCAATTCCAAAAGCTTCCTTGGGGGCAACATCCTCAGGCCTGCCACTAGGGTGCAAATTTGTTGCTACTTTTGGGAAAGGAGCCTTTTTTGCCATGATAACTCCCAGGCAAATACCTAATGGAGCTCAGCTTACATGGAATCTAGGCTCTAAATTCAGGTTAGGCATGGGGAGGGAGCAAAGCACCCTGCACAAACATACCAGAATCAAGGTCAGAAGGGAACAAACAAAATAATACCCTGAATTTTATGGATGAGTTTTTCTTCAAAAATGTTCATACAAATTCGTATAATTTGATTCCACAAACACTATATTGATAAATTTTCTTAAGCACAACATTCTTATATTGCACATGTGCAGAGCATCATCATATTTACTCTTGAAAATATACTCTGGAATAGATACTATTAACCCCATTTTGCATTTGAAGAAACAAAGATTAAGATAAGTTAGGTAACTCAGAAAAAGTCACAGATAAAGGAGAGAATCAGGATTTAAATCTATGCCTACCCATTCTCCCAACAGCAGATAGATGTGACAATGTGCTTTTAATCATTTTCCAAACACTGAACATGTAGGTTGTTTCCAATATCTTGCTATTAAAAGTAATGCCACAATGAATATACATGCACATTAATCTTTGTCAGAATTTTTATTGCCTCTATATAGAATAGCAGGAAGTAACACACAAGGTCAAAGGGTATATAATATTTTTAAAGATTACTTTTTAATACCCGAGATTGTTTCTCAGAAGGGTTGTTCTGGGCCTTACTCCCAGCAGATGTAAGAGTGCTTAATTTGTACACTTCCACCCACACTATTATTCTTTATTCTTCGTGAATTTGACAGGTAATACGGAATATTAATTTAAGCAATTCATGATGAGGATGTAAATTTTTGTATGTTTATTAGCCCTTCATATTCCTTTTATGAGTTGTCTACTCATATCTTTTTTATGTATATAATTCCCTGTGCTATACAGTAAAGCCTTGTTTATTTATGTATGGTAGTTTACTTAAATTTCTATGCTTAGATTTTCTTTATGGTGGTCTTGTTTTAATAGATAATTATATCTAATAATAATATATTCAGATTAATTTTTCCTGTATGATTTATTTCATGATTTTGTGCTTAGAAAACTTTATTATCTCTCTCCCCTAGATCATACACACATGTTCCCCTGTATTTCCATCTTGTTCCTTTGTAGTTGTATGTTTCACATATAATTCTTCAAACTGTTTGGCATTATTATATTATATGGTGTAAGGTTAAAATATGAGTTTATTTTTTCTCAAATAGCTAAAAATTTGTAGCTATATCATATGTTGATTTATCCTCAGTAGTTCTTATTAAAGTTTTTAATTAAGCCTATATTACAGATATTATCCTCTACTTTTTGCATTTTTGTACTATCTTTGTAAATTTTTGCATCATTTTAGTTTTCCTTTATTATCTACAAGGATGCTTATGATTCTGTAACGCTAAATAACAAAGTTAAATCATAGCATTAATAAGTGATGTGGCCAAGCCTGGATTTGAATGCAAATTTTCAAACTCTAAATGCCATGTAGCTATCATCCTGCCAGTCTGTCCCCATTATATTTGTCCTCCTTTTTTTCGTCTTATTTCAGATAGCATGTATTGTTCTTATATTTTAGTGATAACACATAGTAAATGCAGTCTAACATTTTCTTACATTTCTTGTGGGACTACATTTCAAGAGTCAACTTTGTGCTACATTTTTAAGGCAATATCCCCATTACACCCTGCAATAGTCTTTTCATTAGCTTAAGGCCCCTTCCTTCCCTTAACACTTCCTCTAGTTTCCTTTTTTTGAATAATGAATACTATATCTTAGAAGTTTGCTGTTCAGCACAGATAAGATATGCATTTTCTCCTTGGAATCTTCAGGTCCACCTGGATGCTGCTAGAATACTCCTCTCAGATCTTCTGCTTGAGTACAGTTCAATGTACAAATTTCTCCTGTCTGGCAGTCTTTAGCCAGTGTGGTTCTGCAAGATTAAGGAATTATCTTGTCCTTCTCATTTTGCCTGTTCTTCCAACACTGAAAGATGGTATTTTCCCCCCCCTGGATATTTTGAAATAAATGGTATTTGTTTTGCTAACCTCAGAATGGCTGCCCCAACATACAGTGCCATTCATGTCCCAGGACTGACATCCCCGTTTGGAAACTTTCTCAGCTGGCCAAACTACATCGTGGATGCATAGTGTCCAGGGCAAATGCTTACAGAGAGGGATAGTAATGACATAAAACTGAAGAAAGCAGGTTGAGTTTTGGTACAGATCCTGTTGTTTCAAGGGCACCATCCATGTGATTTTACCTGAATCTCAAACTCATGACTTCCCTGTGTGGTGGTGTTTGTTTCACCCACCAAAATACAGAGCAGGTCTGAGTATTTGCAGAATGTGGCACATCTGCTGTGTAGCAGAGGAAATACCTCCCACAGTTTGGCAAATCAGAATTAGTACTCTCCCTTCTAGGGCCATGCAGACTTGGACACTTGTGATTTCATGGGTAATTTGAAGAGAAAGCAGAGGAGGTGGATGAGTCAATCATTGAGAAGTATTAGTCACCAACATAAGACAAAAGCCATACTTGTTTAAGAATTCTAATATTCCACAAACTACAAAGATTTAAATACTTGTGACACCTCATTTCAATCCATTTCCCTGAGAACTGTTCTTGCAGTCCATGATTTCAGGCAAGCTAATGCAAAAGTTCTGCCTGCTTCTTGCCCATGCTTTGTACTTTTTCCTATCTATTCCTTTTCATGGAACCCAGCTGTGTGATGTCTTTGTGAGACATGATAAGTGGTTGTAAGTTGACTCTGACAGGTTTCCCTCTCTTACCATTTTGCTCTATTGTTTCCAACTGCCCCTACATAGTTGCTATGCTTTTCTTCATGAAAATCCAGATAAAAGTTACACTGGCCCTGAAAACCATCTGAATCATTTTCCATTCCTTCTCTACTTCACTTATCTTTAAGAGGCACACGTAATGAAGTCCTGTTCCTGTTCTCTTGGATCAACAATTTTTGGTTCAAGAGTATCTTCTATTTTTTTTCCACCTCCTCACTCAGTTATTATTTTGTAGTTACTTGAAACAATTTTTCAAAACTTATAAGACAAGTTGTTAGGAGTATTTTCAGTGGCTTTCTCATAGTCATATACCTGATAAATCAGTGGTAGAGCCCAAAGTGGATGCAAGGATGTTAATCTTGTAGATTTACAGTTTAAAATTCTTTCTAATATACTCATTACCTCATTGGAGGTTATAATTCATATTATAGCTAATGATTACAAACTAATATGAAATATATTTTTGATACACTATGACATAATGTGAATCCTTCATAAAGCTAAAAAAATATTGCCTTGATCATATTTGATTTTATAACAATTGATTAAAGGGAGTAAATGAGACAATAAATATAAGTGGTTAGCACAGGGTCTGGAACATAGTACTCAATAAGTCTTTGCTATCATTATTTATTAAGTGGCTAATAGATGTCAAGTAAGCTATTCACTCTATAGCTAAGGAAGCCTTTAAAGCAAACTATTTAATTGTTCTGGATTTCTTTTTGGGCTTTGACATTTTCCTTGGGTTTATTATATCTACCCACTATCATTTCCAGTATAATTGAAATCTCAGAATATCATTAAGTGATTTAGAATTTACGTGTCAGAGAGTGGTATGTTTTCTTCATTTATTTAAGTTCCTTTAGTTGCATGTTGTAATGAGCCAGCCAGGTCCAGAATTGTGTTTGTTGGAAAGAAACACACTCTCATAAGTCCAGTTATGACTATTTGTCATAGTTTCTGTTTGAAAAAAATTGTTAAAAACCTTTAAGATGTTTTTATGCTCTAATATTTCTTACATAATGAGTATATCAAATGAAACCTTGTGACTGAAAATAAGCAAATGCAATGTAATAACATGGCTTCAGTTAGTACCAGATACACATCAAGGCCATAGTTAGGTAAGGGTAGTTTCTAAATCTCTAATGTTTAAAATTAAAGTGTGTAATAATTTTTTCATAAATACACAAAGGCATTTTTTTTTTACAAAGGGTGCCTAACAACTTCTCTGTATGAAACACTATCAGGCTGTATTTCCATTAGCAACCTAGGATGCAAAGGACCACCACAGCAATGGTTTATGGTTATGATTGGGATTCCAAGACTCAGATCCTTCTATTTTCATAGTCTTCAAAGACAAGATCTTTTTATACATTGTTTCCTGCTCTTTCAATTGCCCAAAGTTAACCTTCTGTTCCTTCTGGTGGTTGTGACACTGATCTCTATTCTTCCTCTGGTCTGTGTGAATGATTCAGAAACAAGAAGAAACTGAACATATGTGTATTGCTTACCATCAGTCAGGGCTTTCTGCCTATGCATTATCCTCTTTTGCCCCAATATAAAACAAACCCATGTCAGCAGAGGTACCGTGTCTGAATATGAAGTGAGATAAATCAGAGCAGCATAACATGCAGGATGTGACATATCCCTTGCGGAGAAGCAGAGCCCCAGTTTTCTTTGAGAAGGAAAGGCTGAACCTGCCAGGAACACATATCCTTTCGCATTGTTTAGTTGCTTGCATTGAGAAATGCAGATGAAGAAGCTTGATTACATTCGGAAAGAGGCACACCCAGGTATTGGAGTTTGCTCATGGTAAATCTCTCTCTTTTCATTATTCCATGTTTCCATTCTTTGCTCTATCCTGTGTCCCAGTCTAAAGAAAATCTCAGTCATCTGTAGGTCAATCCCACTAAAGTATTGATCTGAGAGTAATTTAAGGGAAAGGTTTTCAGACTAGATGTGTGTATATGTGTGTGTGCCAAGAGGTAAAAGAGAGAATTCGAAGGTCTGGAATAAACACAGTATATTTAGTTAGGAGTGCAGTCAATTGCATGTTAAAGAAACCTGCCTACATACTCAACTAAATAGAGATATAATCTAGTTGTGCTATCAAATATAGTGGCCACTAGCCGTACATGGCTCTTAGTTAAATTTTAAAATACATTAAATTAAAAATTCATTCTTCAGTCTTACTAGTTGCATTGCAAATGCTCTATAACTTTGTGAGGACAGTGGCTACTGTATTGGGCAGCACACAACAACACAGAAATTTCCACTGGACAATGGCAGTCACAGCACTGGTGACACTCAGCCTCCTTCTAGATTCTTACTAGGTTGTTCATTGTGTATACTTGTCCATGAGCCCAAGCTCAATGCTCCAGGCAAGAAAAAGGGAAAGAGTAAGAGCCAACAAGCTGATTACAGCTGATTCTCTTCTCAATTATTTTTTCCAGAAAAATAATAACTTTTCCAGAATCTCCAGCTACTAGGCTCTTTATAGCACATGGAACTGAAATGGGTCATATGGCTTCCCCTGACTGTGAGAAGGTATAGGGTGATGGATATTTCTATTGACACCTTGCTACTACAAACAAAGTCAGAGTTGTGATGTAAGACAGAAAGAAAGAATCAAAATTGAGTAGGCAACATCAGAGTTTGAAACTCATGGGATACCTCCTTTACAGCATCAATTTTACTCAACTTTAAGCAGTTTAAAATATTTGCTTTAAATTTTTGATAAGCAAATTTTAAGTAATTTAGAATATTAAAGTGCACATTAAAAGAAAGATGAATATGATATACTGTACAGTAGAATATAAAGTTATCACGGCTTTTTAGATAGAACTTGATAATACAAAGAAATGTCCTTTGGCATGACCACTTTAATATATACATCCATAAACTTTGGGGATCCTTATTCTTCCTCTTCTGCTATTAGGAGGATTTTAGTTAATTATTTTTTAAATATCTATCTATCTATCTATCTATATATAAAATATACATAGTACTTCCTTTATTAGTAGATTTTTCATTTTTGTAGGAGGCTGTACAGAACTGATAAGTCTTCAGGATGTCAGGAAATAACGAACTCTCCACCATGGTGAGAGTTGAAAAGATTTTGGTTGTTTGGGCTTGTGTGGGAACCAAAGCTTTCTGCAGTCCCTCAGATAAGCCTCAGTGACTATTAAGTATAACTCGTGATACTAATCATCTCCCTTAAAATGCCCTTTAAACTTTATATACCATCTTCTTAAAATCAGAAATTAGATTTTGGATTTCCAAATAATATGGTGATGGAAAGAAAGCATCAATCTAATTCTTCTGCCATCAAATGATTACTCTCATTTACACAGGATGTGACTGTGCATTTACAGGCGCCTTTGTTTTGAAAGTCCTGTAGAAGGTCTTTTCTAAGGTAGCATTTTTGTGTGTGTTTGTGGGAGAATGATACCTTTTTCCTTTCCTGCAAAATAAGTGATTTTTTGGAATGGCTTGTCTTTCTTTATTCCAATCACATTAACTTTCTTAAAAAGTACGATTTCTTTAATGACCATTATAGATCTTCCAGGACCTGAGCCCAATCAACTTCCTTGATCATGATTTTAGGACCCTCTATGTCTTTTCCTAAGCCTCTACTTTGAACAAATCTGATGACTCATATTCCTCGACAATGCTATTTGTTCCCTCTTAGAGTTTTAATAATGCTGTTCCCTTCACCAGCATGGACACAGGCTTAATGTACCACATGCATGGTCCCACCGAAGGCTGGTCTCAGTAGGGAAGAGCTATGATTTTATAGAAAAAGTGACCAACAGTGGATCAATTGTCTATAATTTTCCTGACTGTGCCCCCACATTCCAAAATTTTCAATTGAAAAATGGGATTTTTATACATCATCATTCCTTAGCAACTTCATCCTGAAAGCTGCATAGTAGTCACAAATACTAAAAACAGAAATGACCCTTCATTTTGTCTCTGTAGCTGTGTGGTTTATTTAATAATTTAAAATATTTAATATTCCTCAAAATGCAGCATCTTATTCTGTAGCATTGACAAACTTCTATATGTTGTTGTGCTTGGCACTCTTCTAAGTAAAGAAAAGAAGGAAAGGAAATAACAGAGGGGACTCTGCTCTCTCCCTTATACTTACAATTTCAAATGGATACTAGGGCATAGATAAACGCAACCAATAGCAACAAGTGAATAAATTGAAGCATTTATGTCTCAAACATGTGAAAATTGAAGTAGTAGAGATTTTACATTTGCTTTTGTTGGAATGACAAGATGGTAAAGAAATTCAAAAGGTCACTGAATTCACTGTTTTAAACTCTTAAAACTAAACTATATGGTACATACATAAAAGTGCACAAATCATAACTGTATTGCTTAAGTACTAAAATAAACACACCTCTGTGACCACTACATATATCATCATGTAATAAAGACCCTGCACTCTGAGAAAGCTCCTTCATGTCACTCTCCAGTGCTCTCTCCACAGATAACTGCTATTCTGACTTGAATCACAAAAAAACTATTTTTGTTGCCTTTTTTGCATTTTACAGGAGTGGAATCATACACTGTATATTCTTTTTTGCATGGACTCTTTTGTCCAACATAATACATCTGAGATTACCCATGTTGTTGTGTGTAGCAGTGATTTATTTATTTATATTTATTTTTTATACAGCAGGTTCTTATTATCTATTTTATACATATGGATGTATATATGTCAATCCCAATCTCCCAACTCATCCCACCACCAACCCACCCCTACTTTCCCCCCTGGTGTCCATATGTTTGTTCTCTACATCTGTGTCTCTATTTCTGCCTTGCAAACTGGTTCATCTGTACCATTCTTCTAGATTCAATATGTACGCATTAATATATGATATTTGTTTTTCTCTTTCTGACTTACTTCACTCTGAATGACTGTCTCTAGGTCCATCCAAGTCTCTAAAAATAACCTAGCTTTGTTCCTTTTTATGGCTGAGTATTATTCCATTGTATTTATGTACCACATCTTCTTTACCCATTTGTCTGTCGGCGGGCATTTAGGTTGTTTCCATGACCTAGCTTTTGGAAATAGTGCTGCAATGAACATTGGGTTGCATGCGTCTTTTTGAATTATGGTTTTCTCTGGGTATATGGCCAGTAATGGGATTGCTGGGTCGTATGGTAGTTCTAGTTTTAGTTTTTTAAGGAACCTCCATACTGTTCTCCGTAGTGGCCGTATCAATTTACATTCCCACCAGCAGTGTAAGAGGGTTGCCTTTTCTCCACACCCTCTCAGCATTTGTTTGTAGATTTTCTGATGATGCCCATTCTAACTGGTGTGAGGTGATACCTCATTGTAGTTTTGATTTGCATTTCTCTAATGATTAGTGATGTTGAGAAGCTTTTCATGTGCTTCTTGGACATCTGTATGTCTTCTATGGAGATATGTCTATTTAGGTCTTCTGCTCATTTTTTGATTGGGTTATTTGTTCTCTTGATATTGAGCTGCTGAGCTGTTTATATATTTTGGAGATTAATCCTTTGTCCATTGACTCATTTGCAAACATTTTCTCTGATCCTGAGGGTTGCCTTTTCTTCGTCTTTGTAGTTCCTTTGCTGTGCTAAAGCTTTAAGTTTCATTAGGTCCCATTTGTTTATTTTGTTTTTTTTTCCATTACTGTAGGAGGTGTATCAAAACAGACCTTGCTGTGATTTATGTCAAAGAGTATTCTTCCTATGTTTTCCTCTAAGAGTTTTATAGTATCCAGTCACACATTTAGGTATTTAATCTATTGTGACTTTATTTTTGTGTTTGGTGTTAGGGAATGTTCTAATTTCATTCTTTTATATGTAACTGTCCAGTTTTCACAGCATCACTTATCGAAGAAACTGCCTTTTCTCTATTGCATATCCTTGCCTCATTTACCAGAGATTAGTTGACCATAGGTGTGTGGGTTTATCTCTGGGCTTTCTATCCTGTTCCATTGATCTATATTTCTGTTTTTGTGCCAGTACCATATTGTCTTGATTACTATAGCTTTGTGGTATAGTCTGAAGTCAGGGAGTCTCATTCCTCCAGCTCCGTTTTTTTCCCTCAAGATTGCTTTGACTATTCGGGGTCTCTTGGGTCTCCATACAAATTTTAAGATTTTTGGTTCTAGTTTCGTAAACAATGTCATTGGTACTTTGACAGGGATTGCACTGAATCTGTAGATTGCTTTGGGCAGTATAGTCATTTTCACAATATTGATTCTTCCAATCCAAAAACATGGTATATCTCTCCGTTTGTGTCATCTTTGATTTCTTTCATCAGTGTTTTATAGTTTTCTGAGTACAGGTCTTTCACCTCCTGAGGTAGGTTTATTCCTAGGTATTTTATTCTTTTTTTGCAATGATGAGTGGGATTGTTTCTTTAATTTCTCTTTCAGATTTCTCATCATTAGTGTATAGAAATGCCAGACATTTCTGTGCATTAATTTTGCAACCTGCAACTTTACCAAATTCACTGATTAGCTCTAATAGTTTTCTGGTGGCATCTTTAGGATTCTCTATGTATAGTAAGTATCATGTCATCTGCAAACAGTAACAATTTTACTTCTTCTTTTCCAATTTGTATTCCTTTTATTTATTTTTCTTCTCTGATTGCTGTGGCTAGAACTTCCAAAACTATGTTGAATAATAGTGAACATCCTTGTCTTGTTCCTGATCTTAGAGGAAATGCTTTCAGTTCTTCACCACTGAGAACAATGCTGGCTGTGGTTTTGTCATATATGGCCATTATTATGTTAAGGGAGGTTCCCTCTATGCCTACTTTCTGGAGAGTTTTTATCATAAATGGGTGTTGAATTTTGTCAAAAGCTTTTTCTCTGTCTACTGAGATGACCATATGGTTTTTATTCTTCAATTTGTTCATATGGTGTATCACATTGATTGATTTGCATATACTGAATCCTTGCATGCCTGGGATATATCCCATTTGATCACGATGTATGATCCTTTTAATGTGCTGTTGGATTCTGTTTGCTAGTATTTTGTAGAGGATTTTTGCATCTATATTCATTAGTCATATTGGTCTATAATTTTCTTTTTTCTAGTATCTTTGTCTGGTTTGGGTATCAAGGTGATGGTGGCCTCATAGAATGAGTTAGGGAGCGTTCCTTCCTCTGCAAATTTTTGGAAGAGTTTGAGAAGGATAGGTTTTAGCTCTTCTCTAAATGTTTGATAGAATTCACCTGTGAAGCCATCTGGTCCTGGGCTTTTGTTTGTTGGAAGATTTTTTTTTTTCAGTATGCACGCCTCTCACTGTTGTGGCCTCTCCCGTAGTGGAGCACAGGCTCCAGACACGCAGGCTCAGTGGCCATGGCTCACGGGCCCAGCCGCTCTGTGGCATGTGGGATCTTCCTGGACCGGGGCACAAACCCGTTTCCCCTGCATCGGCAGGCGGACTCTCAACCACTGCGCCACCAGTGAAGCCCTGTTGGAAGATTTTTAACCACAGTTTCAATTCCATTACTTGTGATTGGTCTGTTCATATCTTCTATTTCTTCCTGGTTCAGTCTTGGAAGGTGATAACTTTCTAATAATTTGTCTGTTTCTTCCAGGTTGCCCATTTTATTGGCATAGAGTTGTTTGTAGTGGTGTCTCATGATGCTATGTACTTCTGCCATGTCCATGGTAACTTCTCTTTTTTCATTTCTAATTTTATTGATTTGAATCCTCTCCCTCTTTTTCTTGATGAGTCTGGCTAATGGTTTATCAATTTTGTTAATCTTCTCAAAGAACTAGCTTTTAGTTTTATTGATCTTTGCTATTGTTTTCTTTGTTTCTATTTCATTTATTTCTGCTCTGATTTTTATGATTTCTTTCCTTCTACTAACTTTGTGTATTGTTTGTTCTTCTTTCTCTAGTTCCTTTAGGTGTAAGATTAGATTGTTTGAGATTTTTCTTGTTTCTTGAGGTAGGCTTGTATAGCTATAAACTTCCCTCTTGGAACTGCTTTTGCTGCATCCCATAGGTTTTGGATCGTCATGTTTTCATTGTCATTTGTCTCTAGGTATTTTTTGATTTCCTCTTTGATTTCTTCAGTGATCTCTTGGTTACTTAGCAACGTATTGTTTACCCTCCATGAGTTTGTGTTTTTTACGTGTTTTTCCCTGTAACTGATTTCTAATCTCCAAGTATTGTTGTCGGAAAAGATGTTTAATATGATTTAAATATTCTTAAATTTACTGAGGCTTGATTTGTGACCCAAGATGTGATCTATCCTGGAGAATGTTCCATGTGCACTTGAGAAGAAAGTGTAATCTGCTGTTTTTGGATGGAATACCTATAAATATCAGTTAAATCTATCTGGTCTACTGTGTTGTTTAAAACTTGTGTTTCCTTATTTATTTTCTGTCTGGGTGATCTGTCCATTGGTGTAAGTGAGGTGTTAAAAGTCCCCCACTATTATTGTGTTACTGTCGACTTCCTCTTTTATAGCTGTTAGCAGTTGCCTTATGTATTGAGGTGCTCCCATGTTGGGTGCATATATATTTATAATTGTTATATCTTATTCTTGGATTAATCCCTTGATCATTATGTACTGTTCTTCCTTGTCTCTTGTAACATTCTTTATTTTAAAGTCTATTTTATCTGAAATGAGTATTGCTAGTCCAGCTTTCTTTTGATTTCCATTTGCATGGAATATCTTTTTCCATCCCCTCACTCTCAGACTGTATGTGTCTGTAGGTCTGAAGAGGGTCTCTTGTAGACACCATATAGATGGTGGTGTCTATTCAGTGAGCCTGTGTCTTTTGGTTGGAGCATTTAATCCATTCACATTTAAGGTAATTATTGATATGTAAGTTCCTATTACCATTTTCTTAATTGTTTTGGGTTTGTTTTCGTAGGTCCTTTTCTTCTCTTGTGTTTCCCACTTACAAAAGTTCCTTTAACATTTGTTGTAGAGCTGGTTTGGTGTTGCTGAATTCTCCTAGATTTTGCCTGTCTGTAATGCTTTTGATTTCTCCGTAGAATCTGAATGAGATCCTTGCCGGGAACAGTAATCTTGGTTGGTTCTTCCCTTTCATCACTTTAAATATATTGTGCCACTCCCTTCTGGCTTGTACCATTTCTGCTGAGAAATCAGCTGTTAACCCTATGGGTGTTCCCTTGTTTGTTATTTGTTGTTTCTCCCTTGTTGCTTTTAATAATTTTTCTTTGTCTTTAATTTTTGTCAGTTTGATTACTATGTGTCTCGGCCTGTTTCTCCTTGGGTTTATCCTGCCTGGGACTCTCTGCACTTCCTGGACTTGGGTTGCTATTTCCTTTCTCATGTTAGGGAAGTTTTCAACTATAATCTCTTCAAATATTTTCTTGGGTCCTTTCTCTCTCTCTCTTCTCCTTCTGGGACCCCTATAATGCAAATGCTGGTGCATTTAATGTTGTCCCAGAGGTCTCTTGGACTGTCTTCATTTCTTTTCATTCTTTTTTCTTTATTTTTTCCATGGCAGTGAATTCCACCATTCTGTCTTCCAGGTCACTTATCCATTTTTCTGCCTCAGTTATTCTTCTATTGGTTCCTTCTAGTGTATTCTTCATTTCATTTATTGTACTGTTCATCTCTTTGTTCTTTAATTCTTCTAGGTGTTTGTTCTTTAATTCTTCTAGGTCTTTGTTAAACATTTCTTGCATATTCTCAATCTTTGCCTCCATTCTTTTTCCAAGGTCCTGGATCATCTTCACTATCATTATTCTGAATTTTTTTTTCTGGAAGGTTGCCTATCTCCACTTCATTTGGTTGTTTTCTGGGGTTTTATCTTGTTTCTTCATCTGGTACATAGTCCTCTGCCTTTTCATTTTGTCTATCTTTCTGTGAATGTGGTTTTCATTCCACAGGCTGCAGGGCTGTAGTTCTTCTTGCTTCTGCTGTCTGTCTTCTGGTGGATGAGGCTATCTAAGAGGTTTGTGCAAGCTTCCAGATGGGAGAGACTGGTGGTGGGTAGAGCTGGATGTTGCTCTGGTGGGCAGAGCTCAGTAAAAGTGTAATCTGATTGTCTGCTGATGAGTGGGGCTGGGTTCCCTCCCTGTTGGTTGTTTGGCCTGAGGCAACCCAGCATGGGAAGCTATAAGCTCTTTGATGGGGCTAATGATAGACTCCAGGAGGGCTCATGCCAAGGAGTACTTCCCAGAACTGCTGCCAGTGTCTCTGTCCCTGTGGTTAGCCACAGCCACCCCTTGCCTCTGCAGGAGACCCTCCAACACTAGCAGGTAGGTCTGGTTCAGTCTCCCATGGGGTCACTGCTCCTTCCCCTTGGGTCCTGATGTGCACACTACTTTGTGTGTGCCCTCCAAGAGTGGAGTCTCTGTCAAAATCCTACAATCAAATCCTGCTAGCCTTCAAAGTCTGATTCTGTGGGAATTCCTCTTCCCGTTGCTGGACCTCCAGGTTGGGAAGCCTGACAGAGGGCTCAGAACCTTCACTCCAGGGGGTGAACTTCTGTGGTATAAGTGCTCTCCAGTTTGCCAGTCACCCACCTGGCAGTTATGGGATTTGATATTATTGTGATTGCACCTCTTGTACCATCTCATTGCGGCTTCTCCTTTGTCTTTGGATGTGGGGTACCTTTTTTTGGTGAGTTCCAGTGTCTTCCTGTCAATGATTGTTCAGCAGTTAGTTATGATTCCAGTGCTCTCACAAGAGGGAGTGAGCACATGTCCTTCTACTCTACCATCTTGAACCAATCCCCCTAGCAGTGATTTTGTTTATCATTGCTGTTCTGTACTCCATTTTAAGAATGTAACATTATTTACTTATTCTACTGCTGATGGTTATTTGGTTTTTTTTCCAGTTTAGTGTTATTATAAAGAGTACTGTAATGAATATGTAGCACTGTGTTCATATTACATGTTTCTGTTCACAATTCTACTGTACATTGTATATTGTATCTACCTGGGGGTGGAATTGAAGAGATGATTAGAGTCTGATTTGTAAACTACAAAACCGTTTTCCAAGGAGATTGTACCAATTTCTGCCCCAGCAGCTCTACATGAGAGTTCAAATTGTTCCTCATCCTCACTGACACTTGGCATTGCCAGCTATGCCAGCTATTTTTTAAGGCTTTCTTTTGGGTGTAGTGTGGTATCTCATTGTTGGTTTTCATTTTACTTTTCCCTGATGATTAAGGATGTGAAACACTTCTTCACAATGTTGAAGTGAAAATAGAAATGAAGTTTTCCCTCTACTAAAAGCAAAGAAAACAAAGCGAACAATAAACAGGCTAGAAAAGAAACATAACCTGGCCTGAAAGAGTTAATCACTCCTAGTTTTATTTTAACTGTTGCTAATCTGTAGTGTCTGTAGTTAGATTTGTCCTTCACAAAGCTAACCTGTCACCCCTAATCCTATGTAATTTAGGTAATTTCTCTTGTAGCAAATCACACCTTGTAGCTGTTTGCATTTCAAAAAGGAGGTCACAGACAGATAACACAGAGATGAAGGGACCCATTTACCAGGCTGCCTGATGCCAGCAGTGACTGTTTTAAAATATTGCAAGAAGAAGAATGCAATACCTTCACCGCTTTGATCTTTATCACTTACCCTGGATTGTGAGTTCCACCTATAAGACCCCCTGTAATTCCCCTGGACAGGGGGGCAGTTTTTGAGGCACTGGCCTGCTGTGTCTTCCCTTTGCCTTTGCAAAGAAAATAAAAAACCTCTCTATTTCTTATCCTCCAAATCTGTCTCCTTATTTCTATTCAGGATCGGTGCACAGGGAGCCAAAATTTGTTGGCAACAATATACCTAAAGGCAATTTGGATTTCCTCTTTTGTGAAGAGCTGCATCAAGTCATTTGTTTATCTTTTTTTTGGAAAGGGTCATCTATCTTCTTTTTCTTGTTGGATTTTTTGAATGTGAAATATTCTGAATGAAAGTTCTCTTTAGATATAAGTATTACAAATATCATCTCTCTGAAGCTTGGCTTTATATAGGGCCTTTTGATAAATAAGTTTTAATAAAAATGTATTGCAACTGGAGAGACATTGGTACCACGCAGCAGAACTTAATAAAAATTGCTATAGGACTCTGTCTTATTCATCAGTATTTCCTTCCCCCCCACCTTTTTTTGATGGTCTATTTAATCAATTTGTGCCCATAAGTTCCTGTAAATCTGTGCTATAATTCCCTTTACTCTCCTGTTCCAATCCTTAAATATCTTTTTTTCAGATATTTATTTTACTTGTGAATAAAAATACATTTGTGACAGGAAAATATTAAATATTTCAAGCCCCCAAAGCTTTATAAGGAACATGTGTTGCTTGCTGAGCTGGGTGATAAGAATGAAGAAATTTGCAAGACCTGAGAGGCTGAGGGATAACTGCATTCTGCTGAAGAAGAACCCTGAGGGCAGATTCCAGAGGTTGAAAAGCTGTAGTCCTGAGGCTAGAGAGGCCTGTGTGGAAAGAGAGAGCTACAGGAGGAGGAAGGAATAGAAGGTGCTTAGATTTTTCTGAAGTTCTGCTATGTGGTTGCAGTAAATCTCCATTTTCAGTAAAACCTACATTGCAAGTTGTTGCTTTTTAGAACTGCACTTTGGGGAAGGGTGTGCAAAAAGTTTCTTACTCAGGATGGGAAAAATAAATGAGATGCTGACCATGGGAACCCCATCACACTTGGGTTACCTGCAATTCTAACTTAATATTTGCACAGTGTAAATATGCTATTTTTCAGTTGCATTTTCAGTTAACAATAGAAAAATGATTTATAGCCCTACAGCAATATATTTATTACAACAAATAAAATTATATCAAATTTTTCCAATCCACTATACTTCTCTGAAATGTAGACATGTGAGAATTATACCACAATATATTTGACTTGGGCTTACCTTTGAAAATTAGTCTTTTTTTTGCTACATCATATTCATACTGTTAATTAATTTACATTGGTAATATAGAAGGTCACTTGCTATTCTGTATTTACAAAGTAGGTTTTATCTTATTTGATGTACTTTAGCCATGTCCTTGTTCTTCCCTCTCAATTACATAATTTAAGAGGAAGTGTGGTTTTATTGTGTCCAGAAAAAAAGAATACTGATAAGAATGAACACTAAAAGTAATAATTGCCTGTCTTTTATATTGACATTTCTTTTTGAAAAAAAATGAATGTTGTACCTTCAGAGGGTACTATCAGTACTATTATGTTTAAAAACCATATTTTATTATGGTATACCACTAATCTTTCCTCTTCCACTTGATTCTCTAATGTTTTCTCTTCTATAGCATTAGAAATTGATAAAATTAACTGAACTACTCCCTGACAGATGATAACTCCTGCCCTCCTTCCCACGAAAGAAAGAATTTCACCTAAGATTACTATCAAAAGAATTTCAAGATGTCTACAATTTTGTATGCATGTAAAATTCTTGTAACATGTACATTCACAAAGGCATGTACATTTATTGCTAAAATTATCATTGGCGAGAACTGATATAATGGGGAGGGGTGCCAATGCCCTGGCAGGTGAAAAAGGGAGAAAATGATTTCTACAAAGAACCTGAGTGTCAAAACGAGAGTCTTGATGGAATGCTTTGTTTAGACTTTCGACAGAGATTTTCAAAGTCATGAACTTTAAATGTTGTTAATTCCAACATTTTAAAAACGACAGATAACTCATTTTGTGTTATATCTCCTACCCCCAAAAGTTAATTTTTTATCTTTGTCTGGTTGTCAAGAGCTGGTTAGGTAGCACAGAAACTGATTACTAAAAGATTCCTTTTTTAAATTAAGGAATTCATGTCTACAACCTTCCAGAATGAAAAAGATTTCTACTCTTTTGCCACTGGGATGAAGAGATTTTTTTTGCTAATGGAGTGCACATGAAATCAGGCAAAACATTCAATAGACACAAAGGGAATATTTGTTGACGTGCCTCCTCCTTTTTAGAGTCTGGACATAGGAAAGTAGTATTTCTGTACATTCTGCCTTCCACGTGTCTATGGACAGTGACCATCAAAAATTCCCAGCAGCCAGTGGCACCTCCTGTTGGAAAAGGTACTCTGCATGAGTTTCAACACTCAAGGAAGGTATCCTAAAGATTCTTTTACTTCTTTCATTAGTCTGGAGAGAATGTTACTGCACAGGTGCCAATTCTCCTTGTGGCTTTTTTTTCTCCTAAGTTGCCTTAAAACTGGTATCTAAATAAGGCAGGCTATTACTCTATGTATATTTTACTGAATCAGGGGACATGTGTCATACAAGAGCAATATAGAGTGTCCCCAGTCCTGCTGAATGTTTTCCCTGCCATCGGTTTCAGGATTCTTCACTTTGCTTCTCTCACCTAGCTCTAACAAGCAAACAGAGAAGGTAGCAGCCATCTCATTGGTTTTTCTTTCATCCAGTATGTATCACCCTGTTGATAATTTTGTTTTCTTGAGGCCAAATATCATTAAAAGCAAAAACAAATTACTAAAGGCAGTATGTTGTCGTATGAAGAGAGGGCTTTGGAGCCAAGGGTTTTCAGTTTAAAAGTGGCTTTATCATCTACTCAGGAGTGGGGACTTAGTCAAGTTACACATCTTCTGTGACTTAGTTTCCCTAATATAAGATGGTGAAAACAACACCTAGCAGGAGGTGCTATGTAATTAGATATATGAGATATATAATGTTCTTATAACACAGCAGGCGTGATTTAAATAATAGCCAGAAGTCAAAAGTAAAATTCAATTTCTCTGTCTGTAAGCAGCTTGGAATATAATTGGAAATACATCTCACACACACACACACACACACACACACACACAATCAGTATTACAATATAGTATATAATTTTGCCAGATGATTGATAGGGATGATTACTAGGGAATTTTAGAAGCCCGAGAAAAATATTCTGTGACATTCATAAGCTAGTGACCTTTTCTGAGACAAAAGCACCACAGTGAAATCATTGTCTTAGGCAGGTTCTTTTGACAGACCAGATGTGGCTGTGGAAAGTTAGAAAGCTACTGCACAAATTTAACAATGTGCTAAAGGCCAGAATTGTACAGACAGATAATTCTGTTTACGCTAAAATTAAAAACATTTAAGTACTGAGGGGAGTAAGCAGTACAAATAGGTAATTCACTCACCAACGTTAAATAGAGATGAGCATAATTTTCTTCTGCAGATAGATTGGTAGCATCACTGATTTGAAATGAATTAAATTGCACCGAGCTACTTACTAATCCATAGAAAACCAACTGGGGCTGTGAATAAGTACCTTTCCAAATTTTTTCCCTAGCAACTTTACACCCTGGTGTTAGTGTTGAATTTAATAAAACAGGGCCAAAGAAGCTGTGGCAATTGAAGCATGAAGCTTAGCTGCAGAGCTGAGGGAGGCCACACAGGGCTTTATCTTGACCATTTCCCAAAGATATGTAATATCCACAGAATGTACCTCAGGATTTGCTCCCCTCTAAATTCTTAGTCCTCCCCTTACTCTTGGCCTCCTACATACAGATGTAGAAAAGATTCATATCCTAGTGCCTAATAGAGTAATAATAATAACTGTATTAGTCTCCATTTGCTTAGTACCTTACAGTTGTCAAAGTGCAGTCACATATATTTTCAGTAGTTTTTATTGTTTGTGTTTCCTAAATTTCTAAAGACACTTTTAAAAAATACTTTATTTTTTCAAAAGTTGTATAATATTCACATATTATTGGAGGCTTTTCTGAGAATTAAATTAAAAAATCATTTAAGATGTCCCTATTTTCAAATAACTTTAGACATATTAGATGAATGGAAATATAAGAAGTTTAATCAGAATAATTATGTTTCTCGGTAGGAAAGGAAATGGAAGTGTGAAGAATCTGGATTTTGCTTAAGAAATCAAAATGAGATGTTTGAAATGGGGCCTTGAAGATTCTGGGCAAAAGAGAAAACAGTAACATTTCCCCCTATATCTCAGTTCAGCTTCTTTAATGAATCTGTGTAGCATAAATATGGTTTTATAAGTCTTTAGAGAAAGAGATTGGAGTTTCCAGAACTGTAAACATAGACACTGAGAATAACAAGTATTCTCTGAGTATTGAAAGTGACTCTTAAACACAGCACGCTCAAGGACAAATACCCGAGTCGACAAGCATGTCTTGCTCATCATCAAGTCTAATAAAGATGAGCTGGGCAAGTTGCAATGTATCTACCAGCGTTTCTGACAAGGAAATGAATATTTTTAAGAAGTATTGCCCTGAGTGGATGAGTGGATGATTCAGCTCTTCAACTACAGGAAATCAGTAGTAAAGCATAAAAAGCCCAAAACAAGTCAAATAGAGAGCCTTTTAGTCTGTGTGGTGTGTGTGTGTTTGTACGGGAAAGAAAAGCATCTAGTATAGGTAAAAAGTTGAGGTTAAAAAAAACATTGGAAATGATTTTTTAAGTGCTATAAAACATTGAGTATTTCAAAGCAATGCGTCTGAGGTTTCCGTTAATACTATGTTTTCCAAGAGTTTAAACATCCTATTTGGGGAGGGTGCAGAAATAATGAGACTTAATCATGCTATCTCTATCTTTCGGTCTGTTCAAATATGTTGTGAATATAAATTTAATCTACAGCCAATATGAGACTCTGTCCAGGGATATTTTAATATGACAATATCATAATAATAATGTTTAAAGTATTATTAAAATGAGAAGTCTGGGCATTGCTTATGTTTTTCACTTGCTAGGTAAGGTCACAGCAGAAGGTAGACATTTCAAAACAGCAGTTTACTGAATACAACTGGCCATACTTAATGCAAGAGTTAAAAGTTAGATTTTACTAAAAAATGAAAAGTCTTGGACAAATATAAAACTGGATGTGACACCATAACAACAGCAAGCATAATTCAAGTGTCTCCTGAGCAAAACAAGAAATACTGTCATTCTGGTTATATAAAGAGTGTCAGGGCTTCCCTGGTGGTGCAGGGGTTAAGAATCCGCCTGCTAATGCAAGGGACACAAGTTCGAGCTATGGTCTGGGAAGATCCCACATGCCGCGGATCAACTAAGCCCGTGTGCCATAACTACTGAGCCTGCACTCTAGAGCCTGCGAGCCACAACTACTGAAGCTCACATGCCTAGAGCCCCTGCTCCGCAACAAGCCACCGCAATGAGAATCCCGCACACTGCAACGAAGAGTAGCCCCTGCTCGCTGCAACTAGAGAAAGCCCACGCACAGCAACAAAGACCCACCTCAGCCAATAAACAAACAAACAAACAAACAAACAAATAAATAAAAAAGTGTCAAATGCCCATTTGATTTAGCAACATGAAGCTCAAAGTTGACATTAGCTAGAGAATATTGGTGTGGGTTGTAGAATGAGTGGGAGCTAATGAAATGGAGAGATTACAGATGAATATATCAGGGGATTGGCTGTAAATGCGAAGAGATCTAGAGTAGTAACTGGGAGAGTAGATGGGTCCTAGGAGGGATTTAAAAGATGGATGAGACTTGAGCAGGTTTATATGTTTGAAATAAGGAGTCAAAAGAAAGCAAGAGGTTGATAACAAAAAAGAGAAATAAGATCAGTAGAACAAAACATGGTGAGCGCTCCAGAGCACTGGCATATATTTGAAACCAATTTAAATGAATTTTGAACATTCTATACAAAGTTCAGTTTTACTTGTGTGAAACAAACCTAAAGTGAATTAGAACCACAGAAATAACAGAAAAATTACTCTTACTAAGAAGGGATAAAATAATAAGCTATGAAGACAAGGGTTCAGTAGTTTGAAATGAATTTCCTTATAAAATACATTAAATAAATGAGAAAATATTAAGAAGACTGATCATGGTAGTAATGGGTTTTAAGTTTCATGAAATGCTGTGATAACTAGGTCAGAACTTTCAAGTGGAAATTGAGAGATGCAAAATATTCCTGAAACTTATAACAAGGATGTTATTAAAGTGCTCAGATAAATATAATTCTGGCTCAAAATAATAAGCTTTCATTTATCATCTTAACTTTCAATAAAATTTGCCTCCAAATGTTTTTATGGAAAGTAAAATTCTGTCTTATGGTTTTTACAGTTTCTGGATGAGAACTTCTGAAACCCTTATAGGATTTAAAAAAATGTTTTTAAAGAGTTGAAAACCAGTGAAACTGCTGCTATAATGAGATATAATTATAGAATTCATCTGTTTAAAACTTTGGTTCAATTCAGTCATTACTTCACTTCTCACATAACAATGTAACTCAATAAAGGTTGAGTTTATTGCCTACATTTGTCTGTGTCATTCCATCCTTTTATTATTTATGCCACTACTGGAAAGAAATCAGTATCTGTTTATATGCTATAGCTGATAAAATTAAGGTTTCTTCATTATTAAGGTACATGATACAGTGACTCTAGTAAAAATCTAAAAATGAGAAACACTATATTGTATTATAAGATTGTGACTTTCTCACTGGGTAACAATACAAACATCAGTCTATCTTTTTTGATATTTCACTGCTGCAAGTGGAACTGAATGAGATAACATTTCTTTTCTACAAAGATATAGCCATCCTATCCTCCATAGCATTTTAACAATACTATGACTATTAATGATATAGTCTATTGTTAATGTTACTATTTATTTTATCCAATGTGTTCAAATATCTTTTAATGGAACAGTTTCACCTGCCATCGGGGTGAGTCAACATATCTTAACTGATTTTTACTTGTAGTGGTGAAAAACTTACAATGTGGGTAAGAAACTAATATTTTTCTCATGCAGTGAAAGAACGCACATGAAAGACACCATATTTGCAGACACTTTGAGAATAAGATATGGATTTCAAAATTAAACATGCCTTTTAATTGAAATTAAAAAATGTTTTAGTGTGTGACTTCAGTTTAATTTTTTAAATTATTCCAAGAAAAGGTAGAGTAATGTAAAATAAAGAAGCATAAATTTTGACTAGTTTTACTCTCTTTTTTATTATATTGGTTATCCATATGTGAAAACCCTTTGTAAACTGTAAAGCCATATACAAAGATTTTGTTATTAGTGTATTCCTATTCTGGTAATTATTAATAGATTGATTCTTTTAATCAAAACTTGTGGTATCAGGAGAGTAAACATTAAGGATGGGGTTTATGAAACTGAAATTTTATTTTCATTTGCCATAAAGTTTGATAATTATATACCCACACATCCTGGCCCCAAACCCTTTTGAAGTAGCATACTCTGCATATTCATTATTTAATTAATACATTGTTAATTAACTAATTTGATATTTTTATTATTTTTATTATAGACTAGGTGCTATATAAAATATAAATTGTAGCCCATCATTTAAGTCACATGCACATAATTAGGTTTTGAAAATCCTAATTACAAAATGATTCAGTGACTTAGCATAGAATTAAAGAAAATTTTTCCTGTATTACTGAAACAGCCTTTCTTAAGGCATCTTTTTGTTCTTCACTGTGAACTTTAGCCATACAATGTAAACAGAAAAAAATGGAAAAAAAAACGGAAAAAAAATGGAAAAAAAAATGGAAAAAAACGGAAAAAAAAAATAAACGGAAAGATAATTCAGTATGGCATGTGAAGTGGAATAATTAATTCTTCCACACTATACCACATTAAGGGGAATGTCCTATCTCAAGTGAACTTGGGAATGAGAAATGCAGAGAATTTAGTGTAGAGGAGGGCATTTATCCTAAAATGGGGATGAGGAATGAAGGGTGATTGTGAACAAGAAGTAACTGGAAATGGTGATGATATCCAAAGGACAGAGCTTGTCAACAGGAACTCTTAGCCCATAGCATTGCTTCATGGCAGGCAAGGGTCATTTTCTGATTCCTAGAGGTCATCTAGCTCCCTGGAGCACATGAAGAGAAGCTGGTGTCCGGGAGAAGGAGCCACTCTCAGGAGGGTGGAAATTAGAAGTACTAGGCAGAGTGTCACCAGCTACATGGACAGAGGTTCAGAGGAAAACTCCAACCCTATGAAGGGAATTGGAGACATCCGGGGAACTACAGTAGAATCATCAGACTATGCAAATATAACAGAAGTAGGGGGAAGATGCAGCTCACAGGGCCCTAAGGTATTCAGGGATCTCTTCTAAACTGTATCACCAAAACATGTCTTGAGGAGGCTGATTCCAGAATCATACTGCTGACTTCGACACATTTCAATGGAATAAGTAAAATATAATGGAGGCATCAGTGACTGTAGCTGAACCATGAAAAATTCTCAATAACTTCAAAACACTAGAAATTGTACAGAGCACATACTCTGGCCAGACTGTATGTGTAGTGAGGTGGTTGGACCCAGAGTCTGTCATACAGAGTGAAGTAAGTCAGAAAGAGAAAAACAAATACTGTATGCTAACACATATATATGGATCTTAAAAAAAAAAAAGAAAAAGAAAATAGTAGTGATGAACCTAGTTGCAGGGCAGGAATAAAGAGGTAGACATAGAGAATGGACTTGATGACATGGGGTGGGAGGGTGAAGCTGGGGCGAAGTGAGAGTAGCATTGATGTATATACACTACCAAATGTAAAATATGGTGGGAAGCAGCCACATAGCACAGGGAGATTGGCTCAGTGCTTTGCAATGACCTAGAGTGGTGGGATAGGGAGGATGGGAGGGAGGCTCAAGAGGGAGGGGATATGGGGACATGTGTATGCATATGTCTAATTCGCTTTGCTGTGCAACAGAAACTAACATGGTATTGTGAAGCAATTATACTCTAATAAAGATGTATTAAAAAAATATACATAGGGGCTTCCCTGGTGGCACAGTGGTTGAGAGTCCGCCTGCTGGTGCAGGGGACACAGGTTCGTGCCCAGCTCCGGGAGGATCCCACATTCCACAGAGCGGCTGGGACCGTGAGCCACGGCCGCTGAGCCTGCACGTCCGGAGCCTGTGCTCCGCAGCGGGAGAGGCCACAACAGTGAGAGGCCCGCGTACCACCAAAAAAAAAAAAATATATATATATATATATATATATATATATAAAATACAATAAATAAATATATAAAAATATAATCATGTAAAATGAGATACATAAAATAATGATAGATAGTTGGGATCTGTTGGTTCAGAAAGGAAATCAATTTCAAAATTGCTGAGTCTTGACATGGAGAACAGACTTGTGGTTGCCAAGGGGGAGGGGAGTGGGAGAGGGCAGGACTGGAAGTGTGGGATTAACAGATGTAAACTATTACATAGAGGATGGATAAACAACAAGGTCCTACTGTACAGCACAGGGAGCTATATTCAATATCCTATGATGAACCATAATGGAAAAGAATATGAAAAAAAAGAATGTCTCTGTGTATAACTGAGCCACTTTGCTGTAGAGGTTGCAACAACATTGTAAATCAACTATACTTCAATAAAAATTTTTTAAAAATGGCTGAGTCTCTAGGAAATAATAATAAAAGCCAAAAACCTATGTGTGGACTTCTGCTTCTGGCCAAGATGAAGTGACAGAGACTCAATTTACCCTACTACCTAAAAACAATGAAAAAATAAATGGACAAGATCTGTAAATCAAAGGTATTCAAAACAGTGGACATAAAGCAAGGAAAGACAGTGATCCCTAAGAGACATGGCAAAAATGAGGTGAGCTCTTCCCAGCTTTTTGCCTTGAGAGAGCTTCCATGCTGTGTGGCACAGAGAGGGGGTGCCTAGGTGGAGACTGCCATGGTCCCTGAGTTAAGGAGTCTGAGCTGAGGTCTGGAGAAACCAAGGTGGAAAGAATTCTGCAAATCCCAACACCTGAAAAGAGAGCTGCACAGAGATCTGCTGTGGATTCCCTGAGTATTGAAGAGAATACTGATAAGTGCATGACTGTGAGAAAACTCCTGGAGGCTGAGGAAAGAAACGCCCTAAAGGATGGGGATGTTGTTTATAAGCATGACATGAAATACAGGACCCCTAAAGTAGTAGATTAGTGAATTTCTTTACATAGTAGCTGAGAATACTCTACATCAAAAAAGTTAAAAGACAATGATAGATAAAAATGTATGCAATAAATGGAACAGATGAGAGCCAGTTTTCCTTAATATTCAAAACAACTCATAATTAGTTAAGGAAAAGATTAATAGTCCAATGGAAAATGAAAAACACTGTAAAGGTGCAGAGTATGTGGAAGGGTGATTATTGCAGGGTCATTTGTAATTAAAATTTTTTTTTTCTATATTCTAGCAAGAAAAATGTGGTTAAATATATTTTGGTACACTCACAAAATGAAATATTATTTAGCATATAGAAAGAACAAGGGAAATCTCTATATCCTGATATGAAGAGAACAGGACAGATTATTTTGGAAATAAAACAAAATTGCAGAATATTAATATAGTATAATCCTACATTTGTAAAAATTATAATAAATAAATGTGTTTGTAATATAAAAAGAAAATAAAATGGAAAAAAGTTTATAAAATTACATTAATAATGAATAAATATAAGAAAATAACATACCAAAGGCCAATATATCTATGAATATATGGATGTATTAATAAAACTACTATCAGATTTGTAAAAATATAAACAGTTGATAAACAGCAGTGCTCATATCTGCTATGTAAAACAGAAATTATCAAACAGTTAGTGTTACAGATTCTGGAGTCTGAGCTTGAGTCCCAGCTATACCATTGACAAGAATGGCTATGGGAAAATGGCTTAACTTCTTTAAGCCTTAATTCCACATCTCTAAATTAAGCAGGTATTGTCTGTTCCACTGGGCTATCATGGGAATTAAATGAGAGGATGAATGTAACATACCAGCCAAAAAGACTTGGGTCATTAGTAATGAAAGGCAACATGTACTGATTGTTCACCATGTACCACATATTCTAAGAACTATGTATGAACTATTTTAGTCTTCAATAGCTCTATGAATGGAGACTACTATGTAAGTTGATATGTATATATTTATATCGTATATAGTGTCCAGAACATAGAAAATATTATGTAGATGTTTGTATTATTGTCATTGTCATCCTAATTTCCAAAATTTAAAGATAAGGGAACTGAGAGTTTAAATATTAAAGGTTAGTTTATCGGGCTTCCCTGGTGGTGCAGTGGTTGAGAGTCCGCCTGCCGATGCAGGGGACACGGTTTCGTGCCCCGGTACGGGAAGATCCCACATGCCGCGGAGCGGCTGGTCCTGTGAGCCACGGCCGCTGAGCCTGCGTGTCCGGAGCCTGTGCTCCGCAACGGGAGAGGCCACAACAGTGAGAGGCCGGCGTACCACAAAAAATAAAATAAAAAAAATAAAGGTTAGTTTATCTATCAAGGAATTTACCTTGAATGTGAATTTGGAAGTGTGGCTTTAGAACACAATCTTTATTTTATGTGCACTCATTAGGTAAATAATACCTATGATTGTTACTGTTAAATTATTTGATTCATGTAAATATGAATATTTGTATGTTCACAGAGTATGTCAAGGAAGATTATGCATCAAGCCATTAATTTAAAAATACAGATATATGAATTAAAAACAAATTATGTAAGTATATCTATATCTGTGTGTATATTTGTATACTGTCTACCTGTATACATATGAAGTATCTGCCTATAAATGTGTACATATATATCACATTAAAATGTAACAACTTATATATGTATAACAAAAATTAGCACGTGCATTTGATTATTTTGCTTGTAGTTCCTAATATAAAGAACATAATTTTTTCTTGTAGCTAATGAACAACAGTCAAAAGTTTGAAACTTGTTTCACTGAATAAAATTGCTAAATATATGTTATGAGTTAAAAATGTACAGTTATAATATATTAGAGAAAATAGTGTTTGTTTTCTATGGATATGAAGAAGAATATCTTCTTCATATATGAGAGGTATGAGCGGTACTTTTGTTTTTGTGCTATCGCCAACCTTATAAGATGATTATTTTTATCTGCAGAATGCTATTTCACATGTTAATGAAAGAGTATACTTTGTTCATTTCTGTTTTATTTAGAAGCCTCTGATATTGTTTAATATAAGTAGTTAATCTTTTAAAACCCTGTCTCTTATTGTATCTCCCTCATGAATAGAGGCTGCTTCAAAATACTGAAATATGCCTCATATGATGGACATAACACAAATTAATAGAATCTCTTACTAATGCAGAACTTCTAATGTAACCATGGTTTCATCATTGAACATTTCTATTGTTAGTTCCCTATTCTAATGGAGAAGGGCAAAACAGCAGGACTTTTTGATATCAGGATAATCTGAATGTAAAATGACAGAATAAAATACAAAAGGAAGATAGCTGAGATTTATGTGAGTATGGATTTAAATATAAAATCTTAATTTCCAAAAGGTAAAATGGATTCCTATGCCAAAGCAATGCCTCTAATTTAAACTACAATTTATTGTGAAGAATGAAGTACATGATGAAACATTAAGGCAAACTGTCAGTACTGATGCTTAAATGTTGTGATTACAGTTGCTATTTGAGGGTAGAGATCATTTTGCTTGAATTAGTTGCTGGTAAATTTATTGTTCAAATAATATGGTCCCTAAAATGTGGTATAAAATGGATAGCTACAATCAGTAGACTTGTGGTTTACATATCTGTTGTAGATATTTTCATTGTTAAGTTGCTGTGTATAAAAAGAAAGATGGCAAACCTGTGGGAAAAATGTTGAAGATGCAAATTACAGATTATGCTATTAATTCACTCAGTGGCAGGGAAATTTTCAGGCATATACCAGCTTCACAATGTTAACTGGAAGAGAATAAATGTTCTAAAAATACGTAAAATAAACATTAGCTTCTTTGGTAAATAATATTAAACAATACTATGTGATAGTGAAGTTAAATTGTACATCATTTATATTGATGGACAGATCTGTGACATAATTGATTAAATTAATAGTTGTAATGTGAAGTTTAATTTTAAAAGCTCCCAGAGCAAAATATTCAAAGCTAATAAATTGTTTTCTTTGACCTGTCAGCCAAACATTGATGGACACAGGAAAGGATACTCCTTTTTCGATAATTTTGCCCTTACCCTCATCAAATTACATTCAACTAAACAAAACCCTCCTACCTTATCCTTTAGAATATTGTATTAGAGTTCCTAGTTAGGTTTTGGCAGATTTTTAAAAACATGTATACATTCTTTAAACTGAGATATAATAATGATGATCTAATAACTGACAGTTCAATAACTTCTTGAAAAAGATCTCAGCATGGCATTTTTAAATTTCCATGACTTATTTTGAGCTACTACAGACTTTCCATATCCATTTTTTTAATTGTCTAGTATTGGAAAACATTTCCTAACTAATTAGAGATGCAGATTACAGGAGTAAACATTTTATTTTAGCTCTAGCTTTGATTCTAAAGCACTGTATAAAATGAAAAGAGTAATTTAATACCTATGGCCTGACTACCTTATAGGACAGGTTTTATTATTATTTGTGTTAGTATTACTGTCAAGGATTAGTGTTTTTTTTAGTTCACAATGGGATCATGAAATGGTGTCATTTATCGTGGTAGGCAAGAATTGGTCTTACTATGGAAATCATATATTATTCTCAAATTCCTTACATATGAATAAATCGTTTGCACATGGAGGAGTTAGAAACTTACAAATGTATTTCAAGCCTCCCATACTATACCTACTACTGAGCATTTTATCTGATCATACTTGAAATTCTTTGAAGAAATGCAATATAATTAGCTTTCTTATCTTCCACAAATATAAAATGTATGTGTGTTTATATATATATAATCTAGGTAAATGTTTTTAATCTATGATACAAAGATAAGCAAGCAATTTGTTTTATTCTGTGTGTTTTATGCATTTTTAAGTTAAAGTTTTTTAAAGTAACTTTACTCATTTTCAGAGATCTAAATGAAAGTGTACTGGCAGCACTCTGTTTAAAGGTGTCAATATAATGACTACATTTTAGCATGTTTTCCTTTTACAGTGGTTAAATTGTGAAGTGCATGGCCAGAATAGCTCCTGATGTGAAAACTTCGCACTACAGTCATATCCTTTAAAATTGATTTATCTTAGAAAACTGACAGTATAATGGATATAACATCATTAACCTTGAAACCAAGATCTAAAATTATCCAAAGTTGAAAGGAATAAAGGTCACCATCTAAAGGTTATCCTCAATACCTTGATCTAATTTCTAAAGGACAAACTACTTCATCTAACATCCACTGTCTAAGTGATCACAAAATAATCATTGTAAATTAGTCTAAACTAAATCACCTTGTCCATCTGTAGAGTTCCTTTGTCCTATAATAGGTAAATGACAAAGGAAGGGAATATTGGATTACTCTTGTTGATGCCTGCATGGTGCCTGCCCAATAAACGTATGCAGCCTATTAAGCTTGTGGTGTTTTATTAATCTTAGCCAGATTGGCCAGTGTGGTTAGTCCTTTCTAAAATGTGTCCTTCCTTCATCAAATAAAGGTTTTTCTGAAGTTTTTCATGAAGATGACATCACTGCAACCCTGGAGTCTTGAATAGTTTTCTCACGAGAATAAGTTAAACAAATCTCGAGGTTACAGAAAAGCAATTAATCCAGTCATCTGAAGGCCTTTCAGGCAGAAACACTGTCTTCAATTTACATGGTAAATACATTATTCCAGTAAAAGACAAGAAAATAAATAAGTACAAATATTATTTTGTACAAATATTATTTCAGAAATGTTTCAAGTAATGTAATGTGGGTATGTAAGATAATATAAAGCAAGATAAATACCTAATATAAGTATGCATGTAGGAAATAACTATAAATAATATGAAGAGACTGGGTATAAAACATTTCATGGAGACAGTAATTGATAAATGATAAATGATAGTAATTGATAGCAAGTGATAAATGATAGTAATATTCCTTAGTTGTAGGCTCATTTTACAATGTTATGACAGTACCTATTTTATTAGTCATATCTTCAACTATTTGGCCAATTTTAAATGTGCATAATGCCTTAAGTGCAGTTTCAATTTACATTTAGAGTACATTCATATGGAATATTATAATTTATTTATTAAAATTAGAGCTTTTGATATAAGTATAATGTAATGTCTTTCCGAAAATGAACCAAAACATAAATTACACATTTAAATTCTTTTTTTTTTTTTTTTTTTGCGGTACACGGGCCTCTCACTGTTGTGGCCTCTCCCGTTGCGGAACACAGGCTCCGGATGCGCAGGCTCAGCAGCAGCCATGGCTCACGGGCCCAGCCGCTCTGTGGCATGTGGGATCCTCCCGGACCGGGGCACGAACCCGTGTCCCCTGCATCGGCAGGTGGACTCTCAACCACTGCGCCACCAGGGAAGTCCGACATTTAAATTCTTAAAATGTAATGTTTATGGCAGTAAACATAACAGGATATAATGAAATTCTTAAACACTGACTGACAGGAATATTGAGTTTATTCTTGGAGTAAAATGGAGAAATTAAATTAAATTATATTTTCCCATATCAGGAAAACTAACTCCCAGTTTCAATCTCAATATAATTTTAATATTTAGTTTTTGATAATAAGAACCCAAATATTCAAATTATCTTAAAGTACTTAAGAGATTTTCCTATAATATGCCTCCTGTTTGGAAAAGTAGTATCTGTGAGGTAATTATTTTCAGTAGCCCACATTTTACATAAGATTTTGAAAATGCTCCATCAAATAAGTGACATCTTGGTGAAGTAGGAGGAATAAACAAACAAATAAACCTGAGTTTGACCTAGAGTAAAGCAATTATGCAAAGTTATTCAAGTGAACAATCTATCTTTGCATATTTCAGTTTAAAATTCTAAAATGTCACTTTTTTTTTAAAGTTCAGTTTGTCAGCCACTTTCTGCATTATTAGAGTGATATTTAAGCACATACAAGTTTTTACCCTTTCAAAGCAAAAATAATACCTCAGGATAGTTTAATTAGATGTTGCTTGCTTTTTAAAAATTGAAGTATAGTTGATTTACAATGTTGTGTTAGTTTCAGGTATACAGCAAAGTTGATTCAGTTATATATATTATATACATATACATATTTTTTCAGATTCTTTTCCATTATAGGTTATTATAAGATATTGAATATAGTTCCCTGTGCTATACAGTAGGTCCTTGTTTATCTATTTTATATATAGTAGTGTGCATCTGTTAATTCCAGACTCCTAATTTATCCCTTCTCTGCCCCTTCCCCTTTGGTAACCGTAAGTGTTTTCTATGTCTGTGAGTCTACTTCTGTTACGTAAATAAGTTCCTTTGTATCATTTTTTCAGATTCCACATATAAGATGTCATATGTTATTTGTCTTTCTCTGTCTGACTTACTTCATTTAGTATGACAATCTCTAAGTCCATCCATGTTGTGCAAATAGCATTATTTCATTCTTTTTATAGCTGAGTAGTATTCCATGGCACATACTATATACCACATTTTCTTTATCCATTCATTTGTTGATGAACGCTTAGTTTGCTTCCATGTCTTAGCTATTGTAAAGAGTGCTGCTATGAACATTGGGGTGCATGTATATTTTCAAGTTAAGGTTTTCATCTTTTCTGGATATATGCCCAGGAGTGGGATCACATGGTAACTCTATTTTTAGTTTCTTAAGAAACCTCCATACTGTTCAAATGCTTATATTCTGATACAAAGATAATAACTACATTACAAAGCATTTTATAAATTCATTAATAAACTAAATGGTATATTGGTGGCTTAAATGATAACATAAATTCTATATAATTTAGTTATGTATTTTTTAGATGAAACCTCAAAATTGAGAGGGTAAACCAAGGTATGTTTATCTATCAAGACCACCCCTGACTTTTACCTGCTTGTACAAATTTGCTCTACTGTTTGTGACCTCTAATTCTTATCTCAGCTGCAAATACTAGGTTTTGCCTGATTTCTCAGGTCTGGAATTACTGGTGCTAAGAATAGCTGGCATTTATTTAGTTCTGTATATAAATGATCTCCTTTATCCTATGATATAGATACTATTTTATCCCAATTTTATACATAATGAAACGGGAAACAAGAAAATCTAAGTAATTTGCCTAAGGTCAGCTGTCATATGAGAGGACTTGAAACCAGGCAGTCTGCTTAGATGATGCTTTTAGTACTATATTTTATTTCCTTACTTAGGGCCGATGTCCTCCCTTGCTCTTTCAGCCTCTCATGGGCTGAAATTCTGCTTCTATCTATATATGAGTAAAGCCCACATGCTGCCAGACATTCATTCTACTTGCCCCTACTTGACCGCTGGATTGTGACCTATTATGTATAGACATAATGATTCAGATGCTCTGCCTGCTTAAATACTTGTGTATAATTTATCAGTATATCTCAGTGGTACATCTCCCTGCCTGTTTTTAGTTCCAAGACTCTTTATTTCCTGACTTCCTCCTACACTTGCTGAACTCCTTCAAGATTATTAAAAACAACTCGGACGACTTCTACAATAATGTGGAGTGGAATATTGAGTCACAATGGTAAAAAGAGAAAGAAAAACGGGAATGTTTTGTAGTTAAAACTCAACAAATCTTAGTATCATATTAGGTATGGGATCAAAATTTAGAATTAAATGGAGATTCCAAAATTATGAACCTCAGTTATTGGGAGGATGGATGTGTCATACAGAGAAAAGGGATACCGAGACGAGTTAGGAATAAAAAAGAAAAGAAAGAAATTTGGTTTTGGCTACATTAAGTTTGAGGCAAAGGAGAAACATATGAAGAGTATCTTGACATGATGTTCACATGTTTATTCAATCACTTTGCATAATATCATGGTGTTTTTTTTTTACTTTTTAAATATCTCATAGTGAGATGTAGGAGCTCAGTAAGTTGCACTAAGAGGCACATAATCTTCAGTAATTTCATTGTAAATTTAATTGTAATTATTAGATGAAGGCATAGATTGATATCTAAATTTGCCATTTTCAAGGCCAATTCATTTCAAATTGAATGTGCTATACTTAATTGATAATAAATTTTAAAAAAAATATCAAATGATCTCACTAAGGCAGAATCTGCTTTACAGATATATTCAATTAATCTCAAAAAATTTCAGTGTTAAATTTGAAAATACTCTTAATAATTTTTATTTGTGACCTTAATAACTTTAAAGTGAAATAAAAAATCAGTCTAAAAATTTCTGATTAATGATGCTTAAGTTTTCATTGCAGGTAATTTTTAAGGTGTTTTAATAAGTATCTTATTACAGAATTCTACATTATAAAGAAACAGAGGTCTGAAGGAGGAGATTATAAGATTTATTCCTGGTAATTTGATTAGGCAAATTTATATAATTATTACTTACAATATTTAAAATATTCAATGAAGTAATGTATTTATATTTAGAAAGCAAAGAATATTTTTTTCTGTTTTCTTTGACTTTTTCTGTTTCTCTCTTTTTTTTTTTGACTTATTTAATTAGAATACTGAAACCCAATTCAACAGAAATTAATTAAAGGAGAATTATATTTTTTGCTATATCTTTAAAACTGATTGCCCTTAGGTTCTGAAGGGGTTTAGAAATCACTAATACAGTTTTGTGTTTTTTAAAATTTTCAAACATTATTCCAAATTTGTCAACTTTATTGTAACCTGGAAGTATCTTTATAGTCATAAAAACCACACATGATAAAAAACAAATGCAATGAGAAAATAAAGAACAGTTTTGTGAAGAAGTACATTTTGTATTTAAGCTTCTCTGTAACTTAATAGGAATATAGAAGTGAAGTGTATATTTTAATTGAAGTGTTGATTTACAATATTATATTAGTTTCACTTGAATAATATAGTGATTCAATATATATTATACTGCATATGAAGTTATAAAATGTTGGCTATATTCCCTGTGCTGCACATTACACCCTTGTTTCTTATTTTTTTTATACATAGTAGTTTGTAACTCTTAATCCCCTAACCTTATCTTGCCCCTCCCTGCTTTCCTCTCTCACTGTGAGTCTGTTTCTGTTTTGTTATATTCATTTGTTTGCTTTATTTTTCACATTCCACATATAAGTGAAAACATATGCTATTTGGCTTTCTTTATGTGACCTATTTCACTAAGCATAACACCCTCCAGGCCCATCCATGTTGTTGCAAATGGCAAAATTTCATTCTTTTTTATGGCTGAGTAGTATTTCATTGTATATATGTATATGGCTTCTTCTTTATTCTTTCATCTCTTGATGGACACTTAGGTTGCTTCCATATCTTGGTTATTATAAATAATGCTGCAATAAACACTGGGATTCATATATCTTTTTAAATTAGTGTTTTATTTTTCTTTAGATATGAACCCAGGAGAGGAATTTCTGGATCACCTGGTAGTTTTATTTTTAATTTTTTGAGGAACCTCCATACTGTTTTGCATAATGGCTGCAACAATTTACATTCCCATCAACAGTGCACTAGGTTCCCTTTTCTCCACATCCTTGCCAACACTTATTATTTGTTGTATTTTTGATGAAAGCCATTCAGACAGATGTGAGGTAATATCTCGTGGTTTTGATTTGCATTTCCCTGGTGATTAGAGATGTTGAACATCTTTCCATGTGCCTATTGGCCATCTGTCTGTCTTCTTTTGAAAAATACCTATTCAGGTCTTCTGCATTTTAAAAGTAAGATATTTGTGTCATGCTTCTAGGGTCAAAAGTTTCTCCCTCTCTCACTCCACACACAAACACGCACACACACTATGGGTCTATGGTTTGAAAAGTACCATACAATAACTGATATTTATAACCATAATACTGATGAATTGTCTGATGAAAAGACGACCTGTAATAAATATTCTGGAATGAATACTAGAATGTAAATTCCATGAGCACAGGTGTGTTTTGTTTTGTTTATTCACTGCTACATTCTCAGCATCTATAACATTGTCTGGCATATCATAGATGCTTACTAAAGCATATATAGTACGAAAGAAATGAAATTTATAAATAAAATTAATAGGAGCAGCGAAAAATTATATGAGCAGAAAAATGTTCCTGGCTACTTGGATTAACACTGCCAATCCCTATAATCTTAATTCCCAACCAAGCATCAAGTATCATCTTGCATTTCTAATTTTACTTCTTGTTCTTCCTCTCCCTGTTATTTATTTCCATATAAAATGAACATAATGCCAAAAGATCTTTACTCCAAATGTCCTTTGGTTTCTTAATCACTAAAATTTTAGGGTCATCTATTTGAGCAAGCTAATAATCTCATGTCTGATAATTTAGATTTCTCATTCCTCTGTATGCAGGTCAACTCTCAGTCAGATGATCCTTCTCATCATTCAACCCTTTTTCTCTGCTTCTCTCATGCCCCAACTAAGTCTGTATATTTGTTCAAGCCATTTACTCATACTTTTCCCTCCTAATGTAACTCACAAAGAACATTTAAAACCAAATTCATATTCACTTAATTTGAGACATTACTCGTTTGATTTGCATAAAATTTCACTGGCTTATAATTTTACTTTTCCATGTTTAAGTCCATTGTGATTTTGTCTTATTTCCCCCTTAGGGGCCCAAGGATTGAGGCCTCAGTTTTCTTCCTGCATAGTTAATATTAAGCAATATACTGTCATCATTCAATATATACTTGTTCTGTGGAAAAAAAAAATTCTTGATGCAGTCCTTCTTTTTCATTGCTTATATAGAATGGAAAAGGGGGAAAAACCTGAAAATGGCAACAATATCCGAAGAATAGTGATATGTGAGCATATTAGAAAAGGTACTGTTTTGAAGAGTATACTCATGTACTAGTCAGCCTGAAGGAATAGCAACTATTGTGGATCTGTGGCAGAGGGAAAAAAGCCACAGCAAATTGTGATGATTCTTCACATTTCTGTTAGGTCTTGGCATGGCCACTTCTGCTCACATTCCATGAACAGAAACAAGTAATATAAGGTCTATGTCAATATGGAAGGGACACATACTCCTCCCACAAAGGGCAGTAAAATAAGCATTGCAGTAGGTGGTGATTTATAATCTTCTTCAGGGAATATTGTGAATAATAGCAAACAGTAATAAAATATACCACAACATGCATTATAATAAAGTAACGAGATTTGTTTTCGTGCCCCAAACAAAACCAGTCACAATAATATATTGTCATTGTATATAAACTCAGGTCTATACAAGTTATAAAGATTATACAAATAGTGTATAAAACTAATGGGTATCTAATACATCATATACAGCTCTGATTACTAATATTTTGATCTCTGATTGCCTTAAGAATCTCATGCTATAAATATTCACCTCAAAGAAATGCACTTATGCATATACTTCAAAGTTTGCATACAATTTTGGGGGATTCTGGAATTTTCTAATGCCCACCTAATGACCACCTAGAGCACTACTGACTCCCAAAACAAGAGCTCTTATTATATTTTTTCAGCTTGCTTCCATCTCTTTCACACCATTAGTAGCCACATTTCATGGATAGCTACTATTTCTACCTGTAATCTTAAGCCATTGTGATTTGTTTTCTGCAATTATCATTTCAGTGAAACTTGCCTTGCTAAATATCCTAGTAATGTCTATTGCTAAATCTACAAAATGTTTTCCAATTTTCATCATACTTGATTTCCAGGAATATCTGACACTGGTGACCACTCACCTCTTCCTTCAAATGCTTGTTCTCTTTCCCTGGTATCCGTGACATATACCCTCCTATGTTCCTCTCTTGTCTCTGCATATTTCTTGTTAGAATTATTTCTTAAATATTTGTGTTAATTGAGGTTCTGTGACCCTACCCCCATCTTGTCTAATTCTATACTCTCTTCATTGTCAATATTGTTCACTTCCATTGTTTCAAATGTCACTAATGATTTGCAAACATTTATCATAGGCCCAGATTTCTCATTTGATAGATTAGCATTTCCAACTCCTTTTGAATATCTCTAATTGGATGGCTCACCATCAGATAACAAAAAGAAATTAAAGATGATACAAATAGATGGAGAGATATACCATGTTCTTGAATTGGAAGAATCAACATTGGGAAAATGACTCTACTACCCAAAGCAATCTACAGATTCAATGCAATCCCTATCAAAGTACCACTGGTATTTTTCACAGAACTAGAACAAAACATTTCACAATTTGTATGGAAACACAAAAGACCCCGAATAGCCAAAGCAATCTTGAGAAAGAAAAATGGAGCTGGAGGAATCAGGCTCCCTGACTTCAGACTATACTACAAAGCTACAGTAATCAAGACAGTATGGTACTGGCACAAAAACAAAAAGATAGCTCAATGGAACAGGATAGAAAGCCCAGAGATAAATCCACGCATATATGGTCACCTTATCTTTGATAAAGGAGGCAGAAATGTACAGTGGAGAAAGGACAGTCTCTTCAATAAGTGGTGCTGGGAGAATGGGACAGGTACATGTAAAAGTATGAGATTAGATCACTCCCTAACACCAGGCCAGAAACTATCAAACTCTTAGAGGAAAACGTAAGCAGAATACTCTATGACATAAATCACAGCAAGATCCTTTTTGACCCAGCTCCTAGAGAAATGGAAATAAAAACAAAAATAAACAAATGGGACCTAATGAAACTTAAAATCTTTTGCACAGCAAAGGAAACCATAAACAAGACCAAAAGACAACCCTCAGAATGGGAGAAAATATTTGCAAATGAAGCCACTAACAAAGGATTAATCTCCAAAATTTATAAGCAGCTCATGCAGCTCAATAACAAAAAAACAAACAACCCAATCCAAAAATGGGCAGAAGACCTAAATAGACATTTCTCCAAAGAAGATATACAGACTGTCAACAAACACATGAAAGAATGCTCAACTTCATTAATCATTAGAGAAATGCAAATCAAAACTACAATGAGGTATCATCTCACACCAGTCAGAATGGCCATCATCATAAAATCTAGAAACAATAAATGCTGGAGAAGGTGTGGAGAAAAGGGAACTCTCTTGCACTGTTGGTGGGAATGTAAATTGCTACAGCCACTGTGGAGAACAGTATGGAGGTTCCTTAAAAAACTACAAATAGAACTACCATATGACCCAGCAATCCCACTACTGGGCATATACTCTGAGAAAACCATAATTCAAAAAGAGTCATGTACCAAAATGTTCATTGCAGCTCTATTTACAATAGCCAGGACATGGAAACAACCTAAGTGTCCATCATCGGATGAATGGATAAAGAAGATGTGGCACATATATACAATGGAATATTACTCAGCCATAAAAAGAAACGAAATTGAGCTATTTGTAATGAGGTGGATAGACCTAGAGTCTGTCATACAGAATGAAGTAAGTCAGAAAGAGAAAGACAAATACTGTATGCTAACACATGTATATGGAATTTAAGAAAAAAAAATGTCATGAAGAACCTAGGGGTAAGACAGGAATAAAGACACAGACCTACTAGAGAATGGACTTGAGGATATGGGGAGGGGGAAGGGTAAGCTGTGACAAAGTGAGAGAGAGGCATGGACATGTATACACTACCAAACGTAAGGTAGATAGCTAGTGGGAAGCAGCTGCATAGCACAGAGAGATCAGCTCGGTGCTTTGTGACCGCCTGGAGGGGTGGGATAGGGAGGGTGGGGGGGAGGGAGATGCAAGAGGGAAGAGATATGGGAACATATGTATATGTATAACTGATTCACTTTATTATAAAGCAGAAACTGAACACCATTGTAAAGCAATTATACTCCAATAAGATGTAAAACAAAAAAAAACAAAAACAAAAAACAAAACAAAACAAAACAAAAACATGATCAAAAGTGAATTCATTCTGTTTTCACTGAAATGCACTCCTGCCTGCTTCGTATCCCACTGAAGGATGGTTCAATCTTCATATCTTACCTATTGCTTTCTTTCTTAGTTCCCAATTTTTTATCCTGTCCTTTCCAAAATATGCCTTAACTTTTCTTGATTTAAAACTTTCCTAGGCTTCCTATTCGCCTCAATAAATTTTAAGCTCTAACAAGATTTACATGTTCTTTCACATATGGTGCTTAGATTTTCATTCTTTTCTTTCAGTCTATCTCTACACAGTAGCCAAATGGGCACTTTTCCCTCTTTCCTATGCAAGCTATAGACTATCTGCCTCTGGTTATTTGCCCTTGCTGTTACATTTTCACACTATTTTTTCACAGACTTATTTAGAAAACACTTCTCATCCTCAGCTCTGATCTCCCATAAGTAGATTAGATGGTTCTTTTCTGTGCTCCTATATCACCTCCATTATATCTCTTGTCATATTGTGTGACTTCTGACTCCCTACACAGCTGGTTCCTAGATGATGCACGGACACCTAAAATTATGAATAAAACACTTATTTACAAATGTATAATATTATAAAATAAGTTTCAATACCCAAAGACCCATTTTACAACTCCAAAACTCTAAAATTCACTGGGAAATTAAATGAAAATAAAACACTGATATACACCACAACAAATATTTACTAACCATGTTAAAATGATTACTAAAATAAATTTAATTATATAATGTGCCAGTTTTCATAATTTGAAGATTACTCAAAGGATCCTAATGGGACTTTAATACCAGCTTGCCAGGAGTCCAGTTATGGTTTCCCTATACAAACCTAACCTGGACCCAGTTACAGTTTGGCATTATTTGATGATAGTTGTCTGCCACACCATACATATCTGTGAGATGATTTTGCATTCTGTGGCTGAATAAGATTTCAGAGAACATCCAGTAGGCTGGCACTTGGTTAGTATCAGGGTTTTTTGTTGTTGTTGCTGTTTTTTGTTTCTTTCTTTTTTTTTTTTTTTCCACGTCTTACTCTTCCGCCATCTTCCCCCTTGGTCCTCTTTGTTTTTTTTTGTGAGCCGAATCCAGAGAGATAACACCAGAAAAAATACTTGGGGTTATAAAGGACCCAAAATTTCCCTTCCCAAGATAAAGTGTCATATGGAACATCACCTTGAGGCAATGGGAGCCTCAAAGTACATTACCAGCAATGTATATCAGAGGTCATGGAATTGAAAAGCTCACAAAACAAATGAAAATAGTCAAATCACTCATTTTATCAAGTCTGTTAAAAACACAAAGAATCAAGGGAAAAGAGATAAGATATGTTAACACTGATGGGATAAGGTGCAGTGGGGAAGGATCACACTATCTGAATGATGGGGCAATGTATGTTCAAATGTCCTGTTCCTCTTTCTGCCATATCAACCGTCCTCACTGATGATGTGGTTACAAAGCCCAGAGTTAAAGTTTGAGCTGGGGGTAAAAAGGCAGAAGATGCTCTGGGTAAATGACGCACACTTGTTCTACTAGAGAGATGCAGGGACAAAAACACCTGGCCAATATTTCTAGCTCTCCTATTAGCTATGGATTTTATATGTGTTACTTGGGCAGAAGGCATATAGGGTGATAACTGAAGTCACCAATGGGTGGCCAAATAAAGACTTCATGAATGATAATTTTCATGTGTATCTTGTGTATCCTGAATACTTAGAGACTCTTGTATATTTGTTCTTACATATATTTACATATTATAAATATATGGTACCCAGATGTTTCATGAGCATTAAGTATCTCTGATCTTTCCATCTTATTCTGTCTATTGTTTATTTTATACTTAGCAATTCCCATGAATTCTGCCCATGTCTAACAAACATTTTACTTACCAGTTACTAATCTATTCTTAAAACATTTTATATGTAAAACATCTGCCTACATATTGCAAACCACAAATTTATTCATCTAATATAACTGAATAGTTTTAATAGCAACTGTACATCTCACAAAGGTAGATGGTGTGGTTGACTGTATTTGCCAAAAATGGCTTCAAGAATACTCTTCTTACCATGTGATTTTTGATGCTTCTCCCATTGAGAGGTGGGGGTCTATATTTCTTCCCCATGAAACCAAGTTGGCTTGTGACTGTCATCCAATAATAGAGTTATGGTGGAATTGACACTATGTGACCTTAAAAGCTAGGTCATAAAAAGTGAAGGAGCTTCTGCCTTGTTCACTACTTCTTTTGACTTTGGTGTGATATCTGACTGCCCTTAGGCTGCCATGTTGTGAGGAAGCCCAAATCATTCTATTTAGCAATATTACAAAAAGAAGCCATGGGATTAGAGAGAGAAAAAGAGATCTCCCCTGTCAGCCCCAGCTGCTTTAGCTGCCTACACCTCCCCTCTTCCAGATCTAGCCACCATCACACTACAACCACATGAGGAATTCCAAGCCAGAACTACCCATGTGAGCACTTTCCAAATTCCTGACCAACTGATACCACAATAAATAAGAAAATGACTGTTGTTTTAAGTTACTAAGTGGTGGAATAATTTTTCACTCAGTAATAAATACCAAAACACTTGCCATTTCCCCACATGGTCTTGAACTCCCTTCCACATCTCACCCTCCATATTCATGGGCTATGAACTTGAGTCCACCCGATTTAAGACTGAGCAGAATATAAGACTCAATTGCTAAAGACATTACACATAACTGTCATTTTGAAGAGCGTTTTCTACATGACTTCAACTATCTAGGACTTATTATTAAATTATTCATAGTATTGAAGATGCTGCCTTCTATTCATATTCTTTCTAAAGCATACATTTGTATTCTTCATTGCTCTGTGAATCTTTAAACTATCTAAAATGAGGATTACCCATATCAGTTATTTTCATCATTTAATTTACTATCCATAACTGCTTGCACATGTCTTTAAATGGTGAACACTAAGGAAAAGCTCATTTTCACATTGGTGATTATTTTTTCCCATGATTTCTCATCCAAAGAACAGCAGTGATCACTGATCTCAACTTCATGCAGTTTATTTGTGTTGCCAATTGATTCAAAGAAATAATTGGATTAGTATCATTGATACCAATGATCAAAGTAGATAGGTAATCATAAATAAGTCTGAATCAAGTTCTGGAAGATTTATATTTAATAGGAAAAGTCAAAAAGTAGATATCAAAAGTCAAGCTGTACCTGCCTAGTTTCTTCAGGTACTTGAGCTAGAAAACCCAGGAATTAGTATTACTGAGTACTCATCTGTAAGATTGGAGTTATATTAAAACTCCCAGCATAAAATTCCATGATTCTTTAATTCCAAAGCATAGCTCTCTGAATTGGAGTAGAAGCAAAAATTAAAATCTTTATTATGGGGCTTCGTGTTAGAATAAATCTCCTCTCTAGATAAAAACAACTGCTAAATATATTTAGAATATTTCTTTAATATTTTACCTCATAGTAGTCTAAAGAGGAATATAGATTTTTCCCATGAAATATTATTTTTCCTTTAAAAAGGAGAAAAAGTTACTTCATAAGGCATCACTGTTCTAATTTTGTTTTCAGTGCCCTCATATTGCTCTTAGATTTGATGTTAGACACTGAATGATGCATAATAAAATGCTCTGAAACTTGTCTTCTCTTATTACACTTTGACTTCAAAAAATAACTAAGTTTTTGCTCCTCTAGAACACTAAGATTCCTTAGTTATAAATTGAAATCCCTGCGACTACTTGTCAAATTGCTACATATTACAGTAATCTCATATAAATGCATAGATAAAGGCTGATTAATGTAGCCTTTTACAAAATTTATCTTGTGAGAAATGATACTTATACATTTGTGTGGAAGCACAAGAATCAGCAACTATGTGCTTATATAACTTTCATATTCTACAGTCTGCTTTTTTAGACAGGTAAAAAGAATAATGTGTAGCATAAATGCAACAAGTTACATGAAACCTATATAATAAACAATGCTTACTATCTGTGACAGAATTGGGTACTAATTGTATGACCATTGATTCCAATTAATTGCATTTATTTTTTTAAACGTACACATAACAGAAAGTTTAAACATATTGTCTACATACTTTTTATTTCCACTATCACTTTCACAAACAGTATGTGACAGAAACTGGATGAGTTTTTACCAACATCCTCTTTATTCTTCTTCTGGCCTTAAGGCTAGACTACTTTCCTAGGCTCTCTTGTAATTGGAATGCTGCCATGTGAGTTATTCTCACCAGTGGCATACGAGAAAAGTATGTTTCACTTCTGAACCAAGGATTTTAGAAGTGGGTATGCTGCTTCTCCCACCATCTGGGTTCAAAACCCAAGGAAATGGTAGAAATCAGACAAGAAAGGACTCTAAATTACTGCATGGAAAAAAGCAGCCCACTCACCAATTCTCATCTTGGAATATTGAAAAAGTAAAAAATAAATTTCAGTTGGCTTTGTGACCGATTATTTATGTGGGATTGTTTTGTTGCCTGCTCTAAATAATACAGTGTAATAATATTACATGGCCTAATTTTTTTTTTTTGTGGTACGCGGGCCTCTCACTGCTGTGGCCTCTCCCGTTGCGGAGCACAGGCTCCGGACGCGCAGGCTCCGGAGGCGCAGGCTCGGCGGCCATGGCTCACAGGCCCAGCCGCTCCGCGGCATGTGGGATCCTCCCGGACCGGGGCACGAACCCATGTCCCCTACATCGGCAGGCGGACTCTCAACCACTGCGCCACCAGGGAAGCCCCACATGGCCTAATTTTTTAATGGAAATAAAATAAATTTCATGTTCCCACAAAACTATAGGTAGGTAAAATTATGATGGGAGTTATTAAATTATCTATTCAAACCCATCTTAAATTTTAAATTCAACAGTAAGCACAATGTCAGTAAGCATAATAAGAAAATGTAATTTGTTTCAATAATGTTACCATTAATAACAGAATATGAATAATCCTCATAACAGTTAATAAAACTGTTGTGAATATAGGCAAAATATTTTCATAAACGGTTAACTCTATAGCTGAAATGAGGTGACATTGAAAGTAAAATGTCTATTACAACTATAAATATTTGCTTTATTTTGCTTCAAAATTATATTTGCACTTAAAAGGCAACTTACTGACACTTACTGAATCTTTATTACTGTCATGGTCCATACTTAATTACTCAGTTTCTTTGGCATCTGATCTTAGTACACTTTACCTTGACATAAAAAATCGTCCTTGGTTTAAATAGAACAGTGCTTTTTATTATTATTACTATATTATGTTACTAATATACCATGTGATATTCAGAATATCTAAAGAGATGGAAGGGCTGGCCACCATAGTAAAAATGAGAGTAGTTGTATGACATGCTCCCCTTAAAAGAGCATATAGACAAAAAGACCACATTTGAAATAAAATGTGCACATTTTATTTCAAATTTATTTATTTATTTATTTACTGCATGGAAATATATTTATTTCAAATATAAAAAGAATTAGTAGGTGTGCCTACTGATACCTCTATGGATTAAATTTTTTCATTGATGTTAGGCACTAAAACTAATAAAAGAGGTGGGTTCCACTACCTCTGCCTAAACCTAGATGACTTTTTAGAAGATAAGCATATTTCATCTTTTTTTTTTAATGGGAGTATAGCTGCTTTACAATGTTGTGTTTGTTTCTGCTGTACAGCAAAGTGAATCAGCCACACGTATACATGTATGTATCCCCTCTTCCTGGATTTCCTTCCCATTTAGGTCACCATAGAGCAGTGAGTAGAGTTCTCTGTGCTATACAGTCTGTTCTAGCATATTTCATCTTAATCATTGATCCTTGGCTATCAAAAATCATTAGGAGTAGAAGATAACCTCAGCATAATAATTCGTTTTATATTTGTTTGGGAGACCTTTTTGCCTTAACTGCAAAATATCAGTTGTTTTCTTGTTCTGTACTTATTTTGTTCCCAAATTTCTTCAGATTTATTTATTTAGGGTTCTCAAAGTGGGATTCCTGACCTAACAGTATTCTATTACCTGGGAACTTACTAGAAATGCAAATTCTCTGGCCATATCACAGACTTACTGAATCTGAAACTCTAGGCATGGGGCCCAGAAATCTGTGCTGTAACAAGCCCTCTAGAGATTCTCTTGCTTACTAAACTTGAGATCCACTAAACTAGAAGAACTGGTGTAGGGGATGACTACATTGCCTAAACATTACTTACACTCTTTGCAGTGGTGTTAAGGGTGAGAATGTGAGAACACATAGTTTCTAAGCAGAGAATGACCATGAAGAATATTTCTTCTTACTAAAATACTCTTTACTCCATGACTGTTTCCTGCCATCCATTATCAAACTGTTCCTTTCTGTGATATCAACTCTCAGGTAGCTTTTAACTCTGTGTGTCAATTATATGTGGGTATTATATTTAGAATTAATACTTCTATTTGATATATGAATAGGAGTCAGGCAAATCAAGACTTTCCTTGGAAATACTAACAACATTTGAGGCTGTACTTGGCAAATGTTGATTACCAAGGAAATTAGAACCAAGGTTTAATAAGGAAGGAAATCTTGTACAAAGAGATATTTCAACTGTCTTTAAAAATAAGGTTTCTGAGGTTTAAAGAACATTTTATGTCTTCTGGGGAATTCCAGAGAGTGAAAGTTATGAGTACTGATATATGATTAGTATGATAAAGCTATTATTAAATTAGATCTATATGAAAATGGACTGGGATGCCTCGTGACTTAACGAGTTTTCCTGTGGTTAAAAGTATTTAAGTCGGGCTTCCCTGGTGGCGCAGTGGTTGAGAGTCCGCCTGCTGACGTAGGGTATGTGGGTTCCTGCCCCGGTCCGGGAGGATCCCACATGCCGTGGAGCGACTGGGCCCGTGAGCCATGGCCGCTGAGCCTGCACGTCTGGAGCCTGTGCTCCGCAATGGGAGAGGCCACAACAGTGAGAGGCCCGCATACCGGAAAAAAAAAAAAAAAAAAAAAAAAAGAGTATTTAAGTCAACATCAAATGGTAGCTTACTTGGGTGATCTAGATACTTGTTATGCAAAGTGTGGTTTCATTTGGTAGTTGTTATAGGTGCAGAATCTCAGGGTCCACCCCAGTCCTAGTGAATCAAAATCAACAATATAACAAGATCCATGGGTGATCTATATGCACATTATGTTTGAGAGATAGTGCTCCAGTTGACATCTAATGAATCTTTATATTACTCTTATACTTAATTTAAATATGTTTATGTTGTGATGCAGAATTTGAATAACAGTCTAGAAGAGATGGGGGTAAATATGTGAGCTTGAGCTCACATTCTACTGTGAGGTCATTAACTTAATTAAATGCTGCCCCCAAAATAAAATAGTCTGTTTCCTGAATACTGAACTTAATGTAAGTGAGCTGGTGTTTGAATACTATTTCTATAGTTAGCTTTGAACTATTTGTTTTACACAAAAGTGAAACATACCTTTTGGGTTTATTGCACTACCTCATGAGGATATTTGTACTAACTTCCAAATTATACTCAATGTTGAACTCTTCTCCCAATTCCCTCTTGCATACCATCTTCCTTTTCACTAAAACTAGGATGTCTTAATTTCCCTTACTGAAACCTTTCCTTTTTGCTTAGAGTAGGTAGTTGTTTTGTCTTCTGCTTCTTCCCTATTCCTGATGGGTCTATATGAATGGGCAGCAGAGGCAGAAAGAAAGGAGAATACCTCAAGTGGTGTATAGGAATGGGGGAACTGGAAAAGATCAAGGGAGCAGACTTTGCTCAAAGCTGAAATTTACTCGGGCAAGGAGTACTTAACATACAGTTCTCATTGCCAAAGCAATGGATGGAAAAGAGCTGGAGAGGTAATGAGAAGTGACAGATTCCGCCACACCCTAGATTGACTCAGGTCTCTACAACCAAGACTTCCATGCCCTGGTCCTGGGAGAAGGAAGCCGCTTAAAGAAATGACAAGCACGGAAGACCAGACAGCCAAAAGATCCCCAAGCCTGTTCCCGTCCCCAGCAGTGCGGGCCAACACACGCCTTCCTGTAGAGACCTTTGTGTGTGGGAAGCCCGGACGAGGAAGAACATACCCTCTTCTCACACCTGCCCATCCCCAGTTCTTGCTTTCACCGGGGGCACTGGGACCAGCGCCAGCCGGCAGCGGCTTTGGGGGAGTCGTGTGTATCCGCGAGCGCGTGTGCGTGAGGAGGAGAGCAAAGACGTGATTACTTCAGAATTTATTTAAGGGCCGGTGGAAACCACTGCAGCAGCTTCCAGGGGAAGCCCTAGTTTCAGAGGAAGAGGAGGTGGTGGCTGCCAAGGAGTGGGTGGGGGGGCGGGGGGGTGGAGGGACAGAGGAGGAGGAGCGGCAGCGACAACAGCACAAGGCTAGTAAGGAGAGAAGATGCTACAGCATCCGCACCGGCGCCCAGCAGGTTGCTTCTACGGGCCAACTGATGCCAGCAAAGAGGCTTACAAAGAGGCTAGGAGGCGAAGCTGGGTGTAGGGGGGCTGGCTGCTTGCCTTTCTGCAGAAGAAACACCTCTTTTAGGTGAAATAAGACACCCTAGCTTGGAAATAGGCAGGGGGCCAGAAGGGGACCTGCCCTGCTTCTCGCGTCCCTGGGGACTCGCTTCCCTTTAGCTTTCCAACTCCTGGTGGTAGCCATAAACTCCAGAGGGGCTCCGGGTGGGTGACTGGGTGGAGAAATTCCCTTCCAGATAGTCCTCACACCTTTCCCCAAAGCTCAGGTTTCGGGGCCACACTCTGGGTGGCCCGGTGGCGGAGGGAGAGCAGCGTCGCTTGGTTCAGTTTCTACAAGTCAAACCCAGTCCCCACTTGCCGGCTCCCCGGGTCTCCAGCAGCACGCGTGGAGCTGCGGCTGTTCGGGCAATCGGGCCGCTGCTGCTTTAAGAGCCGCCTCCCCCTCTCCTCCCTTTGACAATGGTCTGAACCGAGCTCTGCTTCCCAAAGCAAAATTTGTAATATGCCATTTTTCCGATGGACGCTTCTCCTTTTGGCTGCTGACGGAGCCGCGGAAAGATGCCGAGCTGCTGCCACGCCACCCAGCCGGGGCACGTTCCAGAGGACGCCGGGGCACCCGACTGTCTAAGCTACCTTTCTCCTCGCGTTGCTAGGGAAATGGTCCACGAGTGCCGGGTGTGAGCCTCCCCGCTCGTCAAGCCGGAGACTGCGGTTGTCAGTGATCAATTGAAGAAGCAGGACCCGAAATTACAGACATTAGGTACAGAAACTGTATTTGAGTTACACGGTTCCCCCCCCGGCCCCGGCTTTATTTTTTTTACCCCTTCCCCCACCCACCACCACCACCACCCCGGCCCCACCCCGCCCCCAGGGAAGATGAGATGCAGATTCCCTCCTTGTCAATCACTGTTCCGTACCTCTTGCTTTCCACCCCCAACCTCTCCCTTCTCCTGTTTCTCTACCTTCTCCCTACTTGGATGTCTCCTGTTGGGCAGGATGAACAGTTTTGGTGCAGAAATCATGAAGTCAACTTCTTCAGGGTGGTGGCGGGGGTGGGGGGGGTGTGGCTGAGAGAGAACTGTCCAGCCCGCCGTATGGTGTGTGCAGGGTCTTTGGCCAGCTCTAAATTAACTGGGGTAAAGAAAGTGCAAAATGCTTCCATTAAAGGGGTTAATAATATTTCCTGAGGACAGGGTACTTCAAAGAGTTAACTAGGAGGAGGAATATTCATGTAATGTAATCAGACAATGGCTAGGATTTCTCTCACCGAATTATTCCTTGTGGGTTAACTGAGGTGGAGATAGGTCAGTTCTTAAGACTAAATCTTTGCAGAAGAAACTAACTACAGAGAATAATTACATCTTTTTCTCTAGTAGGATCTAAATCCTAAAGATCTGTTTGAATAAAGTGATTCATTGACAGAAAAAAAGCCTTTTGTAGCACTGTCATATCTGAATAGGTACTGTTTGAACAGCACATATTGCTAAGAAACACACTGGATCTTGAAAGCCCTTGGGTAATGACTCCAGTGGGCATTCAAAACTTTTATTTTGAAATCTGAGGGATTTAGAAGACAGTCAAGGTTATGTGCTAAGAAAAAGGGAGTTGGTTTTCCTGGTATAAAATTCTTCAAGCTAAATTTAAGCACTGAGATAATTAAACCAGCTAGGTGTTTTGTTTTGTTTTGTTTCTTTTCACAACAAAATAATGTCTCTAACTAGACCTTGAAACTTTCAGTAATTTAATCAAAAGGGGCATCAACATCTAGAAGAGTATAACATAATCCATATATCAATTGACTGGGGAGGGGATGACAAAAAGACAAATATCAAAGCAAATTGTTAGTATGCCCTTTCTGGTTTTTCAGGAATTATGTGGTACACTGCAGTTTTTAATATTGAAAATGATTCTAAAAGTTAAAAGCGGTATATGAAATAGACTAGAGGTTGAATGACCATAGCCTTCTGTACTATGCAAGTTGCTTCAGATTTCATCCATTCTGTAAGAGGGTGTTTGACTCTTACATTGAATACAGATTTTTAATTGCTTTTAATACCTAAAAATGTGCATTTAGGAAATAAGTTATACTATATTTTAAGGAATATACAACTATTTTGTAATTTATATTAGACAGAATCTCAAGATTCTGTTTTATTACAAGAAACTAAGCTAGCTCATGAAAGTGGCCTTATTTTTTTGCAGACAAATTTTTTCCTTCTAATTTTGATAAGAAGACTTTAGATTTACTTATTTGGGTTGACTGTGAGGAAAAAGAAGCATGTATTCATCTTATTTCCTAAGTAACTTTTGCATAGCTTGATTTTTTTTTTCAATTAAATTTGAAAAGTTTAGAGCACCCATTGGAATTAAACCTTTAGGCATGGAAGCAGAATGAATCATAAAGGTAAAATACTCTTTCTGCAAAGGTGAATGTTGGTCATTTTATAATAGAAAGAAATACTTGAATTTGCAATAGTCCTTTATTAATTAACAATCTGTTCTCAGTCAGGTATCCTATTGGACCCCTACAATGGGCTTGCTAAAATAAATGCTTGCATTATTATTCCTACTTTACAGAGGAGAAAACTGAAGTTTGGAGACATGAAGCGACTTGCTCTGGTTCACATGCCTTGGGAGTAAAATTGAATCAAGTTCTTTTGAGTGTAGATTTTCTAAATTCCATCATAGCATCTTTCAACTAACTAAATCAAAGAGCAACTTTTATACTGATCTAAGATCCTGAAGTTTGTGAATGTCTAATGTCTCACGGTGATGACGTTTGTTAGAATTAGGGTAGAATATTCAGAAGAAAACTGTAGCTGAGGTAATCACTACAGTTATGTTTTTCCTTGGAATTTAAAGTTGTTATAAGTAATTCAGAGTAGAGGCAGGCTAATAGCTTTCTTCAGGAAGGATATGATTTAAAATACAGTTTTGAAAATGTTTAACCTTAAATTTAAACCTTACAAGTGTTTTGGCACAGGTTGTCACTGTGCTACCATTTCCTCTCCCAGTATTTTGTTTTAACCTTAAATGTCAAAAAGAAACATTGGCTTCTTATAATGATTTCTCAGAATGACACAGCTGTTCAGTGTGTGGATTTTATGCATGGTATGTGAACTAATTGCTTTAAATATTTAAATGTGTTGGAACATTTTTTTTTTTGTTTTCCAATTCCTTTTTAATTAATGTAAAGAAAATTTGTAACAGTTAGAAAAGAGTCTCATCTTTTCCACCTTTGTGATATTGTCTGAATGAAATTCAGGTTAAAAAAAAATCAAAAAATATATTTTCATCCATTAAGTGGTTAACAATAATATCAAATGTTTGAGTGTGAGTGTGTACATGTGTGTGTTGTGAGTTTGTGTTTAAATACATCCTATATATCTACTCTGCTCTATATTTTAGGGTGAATAAGAAATTGAACAATTCAAGTTCTGGTCTTCAGGGAGCCCAGTGTTTTGAATGATGAGCAATAATTCAAAGCATTACCTCAAATTGTTCTAAAATTTACCACCGCCTTAATTCTTTTGTATAGGCTATCAGTCACAAAATACTTTCCTTTATCTTTTAAAAAGTTTCTCCTGGTTTTCAGTGGGCCCTGACCAGATTATTCACAGATAATTGAATTCTCTCCTCAGTAACCCAATTTATATCAAGAATCATAAAAAATAATTAACTATTGAGCTGTTAAATCTTGATATTTTATTTGAAAATATCACCAGAAATACTTTCCCCAAGGACAGGAATATGTAGGCAGAAAAATGAATTGACAATGTATTATAAAACCAAAGAATGCTCCAGGATCAACAGCCAAACCAGCCTTTCTCCACATCAGACTTCTGCAAAACCAAGCTCTCTAATTAACAGCTCCTGGCCTCAGTACAACAACTAAAATTGAGATGGATTTGATTTTTTTAAAAAACATAAGATAGAAAAGAGAAAATAAGATAATTTCTGATTTTTAAAATGCTACACAACAGGTCAATGTTACATCTTAATGTCTGTGTTTTCTATTTTAAATAAATAATTTAAAAATATTCTGAACAGTTCATTTATTTTATGACTGACTCCTGATTAGCAGTTAGGATGTGAAGTTGCTACATTAGCTAATGTAATTTATGGCATCTGTTCTGTGGAATATTTGAAAGAGTGTTAGTTTGTATTGTTTGGATGGAAACCAGACAAAGCAGCTCACAGGAAACAAAGGAATAAGTGTAATTGGTAGTATAATAACCTAAACAAATTTATGCATCTCAGTCTATTTCATAAAGCATATGTCTAATTCAGTCAGAATCACTTGTCTACTCTGTGTAGACTACTGTAGGAATTCAGGAAGAGAGTATATAAAATTAATGGGTTGGCCAAAATGTTCGTTCGTTTTTTCCATAAGCTGGCTCTAGTAGCGATTAGTTATCTTTGACTTCATTCAAAACAATTTTGTTAGACTGTATGTGGCAGCTGTCATATTAGTGTGCATTTAAAAAAACCTTATCAAAATTGGTGAATTTCTGTGTAGTCATTTTAATATTGAAGATGGAAGGAAAAAAAGCAACATTTTTGGCATATTATGCTTTATTATTTCAAGAAAGGTAGAAACGCAACCGATATGCAAAAAAAAAAAAAGATTTGTGCAGTGTATGGAGAAGGTGCTGTGACTGACTGAACGTGTCAAAAGTGGTTTGCAAAGTTTTGTGCTGGAGGTTTCTCACTGGACGATGCACCACGGTCTGGTAGACCAGTTGAAGTTGAGAGCGATCAAATCGAGTCATTAATTGAGAACAATCAACGTTATACCATGCAGGAGATAGCCGACATACTCAAAATATCGAAATCAAGCATCGAAAATCATTTTCACCAGCTTGGTTATGTTAATCACTTTGATGTTTGGGTTCCACATAAGTTAAGAAAACCTTCTTGACTGCATGCGATTCTCTACTTAAACGTAATGAAAATGTTCCGTTTTTAAAACAAATTATGACAGGCGATGAAAAGTGGATACTGTACAATAATGTGAAGCAGAAGAGACTGTGGGGTAAGTGAAATGAACCACCACCAACCACACCAAAGTCCAGTCTTCATCCAAAGAAGGTGATGTTGTGTATCTGGTGGGATTGGAAGGGAGTCCTCTATTATGAGCTTCTTCCAGAAAACCAAATGATTAATTCCAACAAGTACTGCTCCCAATTAGACCAACTGAAAGCAGCACTTGACGAAAAGAGTCCAGAATTAGTCAACAGACAACGCATAATCTTCCATCAGGATAATGCAAGACTGCATATTTCTTTGATGACCAGGCAAAAACTGTTACAGCTTGGCTGGGAAGTTCTGATTCATCCGCCGTATTCACCAGACATTGCACCTTCAGATTTCGATTTACTTAGGTCTTTACAAAATTTTCTTAATGGAAAAAAATTTCAATTCCCTGGAAGACTGTAAAACACACCTGGAACAGTTCTTTGCTCAAAAAGATAAAATGTTTTGGGAAGATGGAATTATGAAGTTGCCTGAAAAATGGCAGAAGGTAGTGGTACAAAAGGGTAAATACGTTCAATAAAGTTCTTGGTGAAAATGAAAAATGTGTCTTTTATTTTTACTTAACAACTAAAGAAACTTTTTGGCCAATCCAATAATAAAATGGGAGGTGTAAAGTCAAGAAGCTTTAAGTTAGTTGTATGAAAAAAATTAATAAAATTAAAAAGTAAAAGCTAATTTTTATATAAAATGAATACTCAATTATTTGGGGATTTTCTAAATGACAGAATGAACATTAATTCATTCAATTATTTAATACAAACATCATTTACTTCCCACCTGTTAAATGCCAAACACTATGCTTGCTGTTAACAACATAATAACGAATAAGGGTAAGATGGAGGTATTAGCTATAAGTGATTTGTAAACTTGCAGGGAAAGAAAGGTGATCAATTAATAAGCTTAGTAACATCTTATTATAAACTGAATTAGGTGGGGTTAATCATGAAAAAACTTTGAGAAGTAGGTTAAATCAAGCTGCGTTTTGTAGGTAGGAGATATTTAGACTGTCATGAAAAGAGAAAGCATGTTAGATGGAGGAAGTCAGTGAACCATATTTCATTGAGGTCAAAACTTTTAGCATCATTGGAATTGGGGAAGTGGGTAGAGGAGAAATAGACAATTAGGTTGATGAGTTGCAAAGAGTTTGGAGAGTTGAGGGTCAGGTGGGATTACTGGAAATCATTTTTTTACTAAGACTTCCCTCCCTTTTACTTTCTTTAAGCAATGATGTGTGAAGTGATGCCCACAATTAATGAGGACACCCCAATGAGCCAAAGGGGGTCCCAAAGCAGTGGCTCGGACTCAGACTCCCATTTTGAGCAGCTGATGGTGAATATGCTAGATGAAAGGGATCGTCTTCTAGACACCCTTCGGGAAACCCAAGAAAGCCTCTCACTTGCCCAGCAAAGACTGCAGGATGTCATCTATGACAGAGATTCGCTCCAGAGACAGCTCAATTCAGCCCTGCCACAGGTATGCCTCCTGGGAGCTTCTGTCCTTCCTACTGCAACTGAAAATGTGATAAGACTTAAATAAGCTTTGCTTTATTCCCATTCTTAAAATTACATTTGCCCTTAGTAGATATGATATGCAAATTTTGGTGAGAAAAACTTAAGAATACATAATTAATTCACATGCAACCTTGCCTCAAACAAAATTGTGGTACTTCGGTGGTGGGGGATTTGAAACATGAGTTCCTATCTGGTCTTTCTCTTGAAAATTTTATCTGTTTTTTTTGGTGGAGGTAGAAAATTACCTGTTGATCAGCTTTTAATTACAAGAATGTGGGAATAGTTTTCTCCTTCTTACTTTTTAAACACTATTATGACATTTGGAAATATGTATTTTACATTTTCAGTTATGTAGTCTGTCTTTGGAAATAATAGTACTTTGGAAGTCTGCTGTCCAATATTTTTTATTTGTCTTTCTTTAATAATGCCTGACACCTGCTTAAAATTCTTGAACTTATTGATGTATTACCCTCTCTTCTGAAAACAACATTTTGACCAGTTTCTTTTTTAAAAAAAATATATTTTGGAAATAGGAGAAAAGGCAAAAGTTCAGCTTTATTCTCACAAACTTAAAATTGTTAGATTTTAACAATTTTATTTTATAAGTAAATATTTATAAAATAATTATTTTATATGTACTATGTAATAACATGTTATATGCATTATGTATATGTAATAATAATATTACTATTACATGTAGTAATATTATAAAAAATAACTTTTTTTTTTTGTGGTACGCAGGCCTCTCACTGCCGCGGCCTCTCCAATTGTGGAGCACAGGCTCCGGAAGCGCAGGCTCAGCGGCCATGGCTCACGGGCCCAGCCGCTCCGCGGCATGTGTGATCTTCCCGGACTGGGGCACGAACCCATGTCCCCTGCATCGGCAGGCGGACTCTCAACCACTGTGCCACCAGGGAAGCCCCTTGAATTTTAATTATACTGGTGCACAATCTCTTATCTAAACCCCTTGTGTTTTAAAGTTTAGAGTTTCCCCAATTTTTGTATGTGTACAATGTATCCTATGGAACACTCCACTAGCCAGATTCTGGGAAGCACCCTATAATTATACACTTTCATATTTCTGAAGAGAATTCTATGAATATTCCTACTGTGTGGAAAATATAAAGACTATAAATGACCTCATGTTAGTAAGGTCTGGTTTTGCCACCAATCAAGTTTGCAATATACTTACAAATAAATATCAGTTTCCAGAGTATTTGAGTTTTGGAATTATAGATTAGGGATTATGAGCCTGTACATTTAGATGGTTATAGTTCCAATCTCTTTTATAAATACTTTGACACATTTTTTCAATATTTATTTGTATTCTACTATTAGAAATATTTAATACCCCTAGCAATCCACAGGTCCTCAAAGATAGTGATGGTCCTGTCATTTGTTAAAGCAAGTATTTAATAACCTCATCTGTAACTTTAGGGCTATAAGTTTGTTGCAAGTAATAGAGGAATATAAAATTCTTCTTCAATTGGTATCTTTGAATCTTTTAAAATAGTTTGTGAGCAATGTACCTGCGCTGTTTGGTGGCATTTCATTTGACATTTACCTGGAAGGAGAAAATGACTCCCATAAATGTGAGTTTTGAGGCAGAAATAAAGTATGTAAAATTGAAAACTACTACTACAATAACATAAAAGTAAAATTTGTTTTAGCAAACATGGGACAGAATTCAAAGCAGAGTCAAACTTTATGACATATCATGTTTTCAACTGCCTATACAATATTTTTTAGCTGTTGATGATTTAGTGCTTTGCTTTAGTCATTTCTCTCCTATAACATTTTTTATGAACACATGCAGCAGTGATTTTAGTAATCCTAACCATGAAAATATTTTGTAGCCATATTGTTTACTTTTTCATTATGTGATGGAGTGTAACTGTGTTTAACAAGGACTGATAATTCCACATCATTCCACATTCTAGGCCTGATGTTTCTAAGCTATACACCGATTTTCTACCTTTCTAATGCACAGATCCATTTAATGTTCCATGGAACCTGAGATTCAACATGTCCAAACTCAGTTATCATCTGCCTCCCACTGGACCAAATCTGCTCTAACTCCTCACCCAGACACCTGAGAGTCCTCATAGCTGATTGCTTTCTTCACCATCTCTGAATTGGGCCATACTGTTTTTTTTCTCTTAAATAATCCTCAGATCTCTCTATTCTTTTCTGTTCTTTGGCACCTGACCCTTAATTTCTTTTTCGCTCTATGTCCTAACATTCCCACTTTTGTAAATGCGTCACATTGTTTGCTTGAATAATAGCACACTGCTTGCTGTGTGCTGACAAACATCATGCTATTCCAGTCTTTTTCCTTCAAGCATATTCCTTTCTGCCCATAAGTTCTTCCTCAATATCTTTGTCTGGTTCATTTCTCATCCTAGCCAAGACTTTGTCTGTTCTAGGAAGTCTTTTCTGAATCCCCAAATACATGTCTTCTGTGTTTCTTACCCTTATCATTTTATCATTACATTATCTGTTTATGTGTCTGTTTCCCACCCTAGACTATAAGCTCCTTGAGAACAGGAGTATATCTCAATCACCTACAACTCTCTGGATCAGCAGAGTACCAGGTCCATAGTGAGGGCTTTTAAAGTAAAACTAAACTAAATGTATATGCATTTTGATGTAGAAAGAGGAAAAAAATTGACATAGGAAGATCTGGTTTGTAATGTGTTTCTATCATACATTATCAGCTTGAGTCAGGACTTCAAACTGACATGCTACAAAAAGTGGTTAATATTAATACCTCACAAGGTAGTTTGTGATGATTAAAGAAAGTAATATAAGTAATTGAGGCATTTATTTACAAGGCATTAAATATGTAAATGCTTGCATTTGTTTTATCCAGAATGCTAAAGATGAACTAATTTCTGCATATGTATGTCAATGAGTATTAGAACAATTTGCTAGGAATACTGATAAAATAAACAGTCTTTAACATTTTTGAAAACAGAGCAAATATTTACCAATTACTAATATGTTCACTAAGAATACTTAAAGGAGAGGTAAGGGAAGTGAAACTTCCATTGCAAAAAGTCATTAGATATAAAAGTTTAAAATTTCTTTTCAGCATCTGATTTAGCATATATTAAGGGTCTTCTGTGTATTATTAAATGATTACATATGTTGTAAAGGGGATAGAAAAAAAGGAACATAGTTTGGTTCCCACAGAACTTAGGAAATAGATATAAATGGATCCAAATTAATACAGTACCAGAAGATTATAGAAGTACTGAAAGTATTTGCACCATAATACTGATATGTTATTAACTACAGAAAGTTTCATGTGGAAAGTGATATTAAAGAGGTATTTTTAAGAAAAGGTTAGAAAGGGCTAGAGGGTATTTCGCGTCAGGCAGTACAGTTGTGCATAGAGGACCCTGCTTAAGGACATGTGGGGGATTAAAAGTCAGCCTGTGGTGGCTTCCCTGGTGGCGCAGTGGTTAAGAGTCCGCCTGCCGATGTAGGGGACACGGGTTCATGCCCCGGTCTGGGAGGATCCTACATGCCGTGGAGCGGCTGGGCCCATGAGCCATGGCCGCTGAGCCTGCGCATCCGGAGCCTGTGCTCCGCAACAGGAGAGGCCACAGCAGTGAGAGGCCCGCGTACCGCAAAAAAAAAAAAAAAAAAAAAAAAAAAAAAATTCAGCCTGTGTTCTGCTTTCCAGGCTAGGCTTGGTGTTTCTAATTTGCGTAAAGGAGACAGTTGATCTAGCAGTATACCTAGTTAAAAAGAGAAGAGTAAATAGGAATTAAATAAGGAGAGTAACTAACAGATTGTTTGTTGAAGGGCTGTAGGGTAGGAATGAGGTTTTGTATAGTGACAGTGGAGGATTGCAGCCTGTTCATATGTGTGGTGGAAGCTAAGGACAGACATTTGTATACTTGGTAAGCAGTAGAAGTTTGAGTGAACTAGTGACATGATAAGGCAATAATGAAGGAATAATGTTCTGCCATTTTGATTTAGGATAGGTTATATAATACTCATGTATCAGTTATCTATGGCTAAAATAATGCTATGTAACAAACGACACAAAACCTCATTGTCATGCAAAATATTGGGTTTATGGAATTCAGCTGACCTTGACTTGGACTGATCTTGGCTGGGCTCACTATGCCACTGGTTGGCTGAAAGTTGGCTCAGTCAACTGTATGTTAACTGGCTTTCTGATCTAGGATGGCCTTAGCTGCACCAACAGGGGCCCCTCAACTCTATTCATGTGTCTAATCCTTCAATAGGCTAGTCTTTGCATGTTTTCATGGTGATGGCAAAGGAGTAAGAGCAAAGCAGAAACAAGCAAGTACTTTTAAGCTTCTGCTTGGGTCTTTTTTTCTTTTTTTTTGTAATACCCCTTGACCAAGCCCAGAGACAGAGTGCGAAGCAATGCAGCATCACGTGGAAAAATTACAAAGACAGATGAAACACAGTTAACATCATTTTGGTCATTATTTATGTTAGGAGAGCTTATTGTGATAATGTAATAGTTCTGGTGAGGTGTGGGAATTTGAAATAGGATTGTGAACCTTGAAATTAAGAAAGACATGTTAATGTAAAGAATGTTGAGGGGAAAGAATGGACATAGCCAGATAATGAACTAAATGGCCATGACTTTGGACTTGAGTTAGAAGATCTGAATTTGAATTGGAGTTCTTCCACTTATTAGCTGAGATACCACTGGTAAGTAACTTGACTTCTCTGAAACTCTGTTTCCTTAATTAGAAGGAGGGGATGATATCTACCCTAGGAGTAGTTAAAAGGAGGTGTGTGTATGTGCTTCAGAAACCCTAAACATTATAAAATGTCACCTGGTATTTTTCATAAACTGGGATGTGCCAGTATATATTCTGATGAGGAATTAAGTTAAAAGAGGCTACTTGTGGAGAAGAGGGATACATTTATATTTTAACATCTTAAAATACCAAATATTTAAGTGAAACTTACAGAGAGTTACAGAAGTCACTTTTATTCTAGAGGCGCTCTACCTAGGTATCTTTTGGGCTTGCTACTTACTAGCTTAATAACCTTGGTCAAAGTACTTAGTTCAAATAACGATAGAACCTGCCTCATAGGATCATTATGAGAAATAAATGAGCTGGAACATGGCAAATGATCAATTCAGTGCCTCACAGATAGTACATGCTCAATAAATGTTACATGCAGCTATTAATGCTGTTATTATTACCATAGATAATATCATCATTATCCTTAGCCAAACTTAACTGCAAAGTTTTACTGGGTAATAATGAACACTAGCACAAGTTGAAAGCACTAAAAATCCTTACTCTCCACAGTCTTTATCAAATTTTGTAAGTTCTTTGATTGATCATTCTTTAAGGAAAAGAAAAATCCTAACTACACTCTCTTAAATGGTTTTCCCCAATTCTTCACTTCCTCACTTCCTGTTGTGCTAAGAAGATAACATCTGGATTGAGCTCCTTCCTTTTCAATGAAACCTAATGCCACCACCACATACACAAGAGTTATATCCCTCGCTCCTGTCAAAAAGAAAGATGCTGCATATTTTGCTACCTCTGATTATAGTTATTCTATTCTTAATGTGTTTCTCTTTTTTCCAGTTAGGTATTTTTCCCCTGGCCAAATGAAATGGTATTTATCTGCAGCCTTTATTTCCTGTTATTTATAACCCTTTATTTGTCTTTCTTTATATCTCTTTTTTTTGGTGTGGTCATGTCGTGCAGCATGCAGGATCTTAGTTCCCTCACCAGGGATCGAACCCATGCCTCCTGCAGTGGAAGTGTGGAGTCCTAACCACTGGACTGCCAGAGAAGTCCCTCTCTTTTCTTTTTTAACCCTTATAATCAGGCTTCTCTCATCACCATTCTCCTAAAACTACACTCCTGTATGCCACCAATGGGTACACATTTTGAAAATCTAGTGATCCTCTTTCATTCTTCATGTTCCTTGGCATCTTTGTGCCAAGTTATTCTATTAATTATTTCATCTTGAAATTCCCATGTCCTTAATTCTTCATAACGATTCCCCTCATAGGCTACAAGGTATGTTGTTCTTCAGTACTCACTCTTTTCCCACATACCCCCATACACTTATTTATACCCATACTCGTCTTTATTTACCTATATTCTCCAATCTTAAGCATTGCCTTTCTTGTTTAAGAGCAATACTTCCCTCCAAATCCTTGATCCTCTCCTTTTCATCTCCTCCTTTGATTTTTTTTGTCTCCAGCATCTTCAATTTCTCCCTCTCCCTCTCAGCTGGCTTTTTGGTAACATATTCAAATCTGTTCCTTAAAAGTAAATGATAGCAAGTACAACACCAATAAAAGAGTTCCTTAACACTGTGTCTCCACTTAGCTACCAATCTCTTTTATTTTCCTTTATTTCCCAACTTGTCTGTTTTCACTGTCTCAATATCTTCATCTTCTATTCACTTTTTGAGCAACTGCAGTTGGGCTTTTCCTCTAATACCTTGCTAAAAATTATACTACCGGTAACCAATTGATGAATGCAATAGGTTTGTTTTATTAAAATTCACTGCAAAATTTGACACTGTGATTAACTCCCTTCTCAAAAATTACCTCCCCAAACAAAAAAAAAACCCAAAAAACTATTTTACCCTCTTAACTTTTATGACACCACATTGTCTTCATTCTTAAGTCTTTTTGACTTTTTTCTCATAATTTTTTTCTGTGAGCAATTCCTCATCTGCCACTTTTTAAATGTTAAATAATAAATAGAAGATGAATGATAGTAATAGCTAACATTTCTGAACACTCTGCCTATACCAGGCAATGTTTTTATTTAAGCATCCAGATATTAAAATGAAGTCTTTCTGTTTGAGGGGAGGCTAAATAAGTGAGGTACAAGACTTTATTTGCAGGATGTGCTAACATATAATCCAACTAATAAATCCAGTATTAGGTAAAACTCTATTTTAAGACTCTACAAAGGTTGATAAAGCTAAAAGAGAGACAGAACTGTTTTGCATAGCTGTTGGTCTGCTGTGCATAATCTCCTACTCCATGTATGAGGCATGGGGTGATTCCTATTCAACTTAGCCAAGTGAGAAGGGCTTCAGGGGAAACATTCTGAGCTTGATGTGTTTCCTCCAGAAGCTGAAGGATATAGAGGCTGAAGTCTAAAAGTCACAGCCATGGCTGGAGATGCCCCTGCCTCTACAGCATATTGAAGAGTCATTTCTCAGATAAACTGCAACTCCTCCAATATCAACACAAAGATTAATTTTTTGAAGAGCAAATGGTTCCCTCAAAAGGGGATATTACTTAGGGTTATCTTTGTGTAAACCCACAGACTTAGTAGACTGTTAGAAGCTCAGGTTTCTAAATGGTGAACAATGAGTAACAAATTGGGAGACTGATTTCAGAGAAGAGACTGAGAGCAAGTCAAGTAAAACCGGGGAAGAACCTACAGAGGGGTTCTTTGAGAAAGCCACGAACACGCCCCAGAAGAAGGCTCATTGATTGTGTATTTGCCATTCAGAAAGCCCTGATCATAGATGACAACTAGGTCAGCCCATACCACTGTGATCTGTCTCCCCAATTTCTCCTTCCCTGGCCCTGATTCTTAGAAGGGTCAGAAACTGTTGCTATGGGTGGGGGATGTCAGAGTAAAGAGAGACCACCATGCCCTCATCCTCTAATTCAGACCTAGTTCAGGCTCGTTTCAAGCTTTGAAGTATGTGTGAGGGGTGGGGGATAGCACATCTTTAGGTTGGATAGGAGCTCAGAACTAGTATATTATGCAGCCCTGTATTGAACCAGAACTATGAAATTGTTAGACTGCATAATTTCATAACAAAAGGACAGATGGTTTATTTTCTAAACATGAGCAGAAAAGCTAAGACATCTGGCTGAAATTTCATTTGGGGTTAATTTCTTCACCTGAGGGAATCAGAGGAGATGTAATAATATTCATTTCTGAAACCAGCTCTTTCATTAAACTGGTTAGATGTATTATCTCAGTTAATCCTCAAAACATTCCAATTGTGGTGGTTATTATTATTCTCATTTTAGAGATGATAAAAACTGAAACTTACTAGGTTAAGTAACCTATTCAAACAGGATTCCATTCATGGCTTACTTTTGTTTTATTCTAAGCCATCTTCTTTACTTCATTATGTTCATCTAGATTTAAAGAAGTATTAAACTTCTGTAGAAACCTTTAAGAGACATGGGCCACTGAAAGCACTTATCAGGACTACTCCTAAGTTCTAAAAAGGAAAATTTTATTAAAATAAAATTATCATTAATGAAATGTGAAATGATTATTAGAGTTGGTATAATTATACTGAATATAATTATTCAAGGATCCCAATCCTCATATTTATGATACCATGAATTTGCCTTTTTATGTGCCTTTTTTTAAGTTAATAAGCAAGACAGTATAGGCTTCAGGGAAGAGTATTTAACTAGAAATTACAATACCTGGATTTCAGTTTCAATTTTGCCAAACTCTGTGACAACAGAAAATGATTGAACTTCTCAGGCTTCTGTTTACTTACATATAAAAGATGGAATTCTAGTACTGCTTAATATGTTGTATACTTTTGCCAATTTCAAATGATTATAAAGGGTATGCACCTTAGCTTTATTAATTTATTCATAGTCATTTAATACACAATTATTATTTATTCAACAAATATTTTAGGGCCTGCTCTGTGTCAGGTTCTGTGTTTACAGTATACATATATACATTTTTTATTTTAAGACCTTGGCCAATTATGGTTTCTAGGAATATGCTGTGGTAATAAGAATACAATGCCTATAATCCACTGAATATTATATTTATTTGTAAATTCTCTGAAACTATTGTTTCTAGTTATTTTATTGCCTTTTATTCTCTACTGTGATGAACCGTCCATGTTCCTAGAATAGGCCAGTTCCCTCTTTTGTGTTCTAGATCTCCTCCCCCCTTGCTATTCTAGGACAAAACGTTTTCCCTCTTTTTCCTACATCATCAATGTTTCCATCTGTAATGGATTATAACAAATAATATTAAATATGCTTATATTTCTCCCATTTAAAAAATCTATTAACAACCATGCTCTACCAAGCTACCACCCCATTTATCTTTCCCTTTACAGAGAAAGTTAAAAATTTCTTTTCCTATACTTGTTCTAATTTCTCTCCTCTCACTTCTCTTGAATCTATGCCACTCAGGCATTCACCACATCAACTTCATCTAAAATGCTCTTGCAAACATTATCTATAGCTTCCATATTGGTAAATGCAGTGATCAATTCTCAGTCTCCATTCCTGTTTATCATTAGACACTTTTCTTGTACTTTCTTCGTTTGGCTCTAGGACAGCTCACTTGCCTGGTTGTTCTCCTACCTCACTGGTCATTCCTCAGTCTTTATTGTTAGTTACTTCTCATACTCCTGACTCATTAATACTTGATTACTCCAGGTCTCAATACCTGTACCTTTTCTCTTTCTATCTCTATTGACACCACTGATGATCCCTTCCATCTCCTGGTTTTAAATACCATCTAAATGTTGGTGACTCCGGAATTTACGTTTTTAATCCAGACATTTCCTCTGACCTTCAGACTCATGCTGTCAAATGCAGAAATTTAACATGTCCAAAACTGCGTTCATGATCTTCATTTAGTCTTCTGCATCTCAGTTAATAGCAATGTCAATCTTATGTGGGCTTAAGCCAAAACCTTGGTGTCTTATTTCTTTCACATTCTGTATTCAGTTTAGCAGTTAAGCCTCTCAGTTCTATCTTCAAAGTATGTGTAGACTTGAACCACTATAATCACCTCTACAACTACATCTTAAGAGTCACCATCTTTTCCAAGAGATTAGGATTTTCCTAACTAGTCTCCTTGCTTGTATCCACGTACCTTATCAGTTTACTGCAAAAACAACAGCAAGAGAGATCCTGATTCTGATAAAAGGTAGGTCAGATTTTGTTTCACATCTGCTCAATTCTCTGAAATGCTTTTCCATCTCAGTGTAAAATCCCAGGTCTTTAAACTGGTTCAAAGGTCTAACATCTCTGCCTCCTCCTCTTTATCCATCTGATATCATCTCCTGCTATTGTCTAGCTCACTTACTCTACTCCTACCATCCTGACGTTCTTGTTTTTCAACAAGTCAGGCATTCAACTGCCTTAGGGACTTTGCCCAGGCTCTTCCCTAGGCCTGGGAAAGTTGCCTCCCCATAAAACCATGTGACTTGCTCCCTCAACTCATTCTGGGCTTTACTCAGATATCACCTTCTCAGTGAGGCCATGACTGATCACTCATTTAAAATTATAATAGCCCCCTCCTTAATACTCCCAGTCCTTCTTCTCTGCTTTTACTCCATAGCACTTATAACCATCCAACACAGTGCATATTTTATTTCTTTGTCTTGTTTATTATCTCCTTCTCCCTCACTAGATTCTATTCCGTGAAGCCAGGGGATTCTTTTTTACCGGTTCACAGCTGTGTTTTCTGCCTACAACAGTATCTGGCATTTAGTTGTTGTTCAAAAAAAACCAAATAATAAAATGAAAGCAAAAAGTATTCCTTTGCTTTTTGAACACATTCTCTATATTTTGTACTTATATGGCAAGTCATATAGTCATAAACATGTTAGCATATATTAAATATCTTGATAAAACAAAAGAACAAATACAATTTATAAAGCCTTATGGCTAAAGTGTTTATAATGTTAAAGTCATAGTATATATGAGTCTGGTGTTAATATTACACCTCAAAGCCCCTTCCAGAATGAAGTGAGTTTTATATCAAGAGGTGGTAGCATTTTGAATATTTTACAAATCAGAGCATGGGAGCTCAGAATGTAAATGACTTGCTTTGAAGGTATGAATAAGGATATTACTCCAAGTTCTTTTGACTTCAAACTTCATTTCTTTTCACATTTTTCATGCTCTTTTACTAAGGAGTTTACTTCCTAAATTAAGCCAGCTTTCATAAAAGAAATAGTATAAATAGTTTTGTGATGTTACAAAACTACTACCACTGTTTGACATCTATATCTGACTTTCATTTCATGGAAAAACAAAGATAAAAGTAGAATGTTTGGGTTAGTTTTTATCTTTGAAGCAGTTTATTTATTTATTGTTTTGCTTGCTCTCATTCTCATTCTCTAAAAATAAATATTAAGAGAAAAAAGCCATTAGTATTCTCAAGATGAATTTCTAACCTGAGTTTTCCAATAAATTTTATAGTCTACTTTGGTATACTTAATATTAGCATGCATACGATTCGTTTGTTTTTTCTTAATCTTTGAAGAGAAAATCTAGATTCAGTAACAAAGGTGTTGAAATTCACACTATTTACTTTTTACTGGATATTTCTCTTCAGAGCCTTATGGCTCAAAGCTAGGTAGCAGCCATAAAAATGCTGTAGTTTGGGAAAAGAGAGAGAGTTTAGAACTACAGTTGTGGAATTCTTTTAAAACATGACTATCACACACTAGCTAATTATATCATACATCTTTGTATTGACCTCTGCAATTTAATTAGTTTACAAAATAGTAGCTCTGTGTTAGCTTATGCTGCATGGCCCTTAGTAAGCCCTTAAAATTTCTTGTCTGATTACTTAACAGTCTTAAAGATTATGTGATTTAATCTTATTGAAGACTAGCAGGCCAAAGGTACATAGGACTTGAATTTTAAATTATACTTTGTATTCTAATCCAAGTTTTATTTGTGGTTCTAGTGATTTTTTTACATAAAAGTCTACTAATTTCCCCCAAACATGACAGAATTTATTGAGTGAGATTCTGAATAATAGGTAATTTCTTTCTTGATCCTTGAATTATGACACATTTCTCCCAAAATGAAATTTTTAAACTCTTTTTTGCCTCCCATAAAGTGAGATCCCTTATCCTGGAACTTGGAATGGGTGCTATGGGAACAAAGTAAATCTCATCTTTCTTGGCTCTTATCCCCTCCTCCCACCCCTCCCAGGAGGTGTTCAAGAGATCAGATCTCAGGTCCCTTTCAAAGGCAGGTATAAGAATTAACAGTTATTCCTCAAGTACCTTGGCAGAAGAAAATTTCCGCTTTGAAATGTTTCTTTGACTGCAAGCCCATGTTAATTTTGATGTTAGAGGAAATTGCTGAAGAATGGGAATGATTAGAATTTGACATCACAATGTTCTACAGTAAACTAATTTTTCTGGTTATTTTTACCTATGATTCTTTTTATGCCCACTTTTACGGTAAGCTGCTTTAAGATATATATTTTGGCTCAAATTTTTTTCTATTCCTGTTAAGAGTTTAGAAAATTCACTCATGTTTTGATGACTTATAGATTTTTAATTGACTAAGTTAAAAAAATACTGGTTATTAATTTGAAAGTTTTTCATGATGAAGTTCTCACCTAATGATCAATTAATTCCAAATAATGGCCATATTATTTTATCATTGTTAATTTTATATACGGGAAATATTATTTAACAATTCTTATTTAAAATGTCATCTAAAGATTTTATTGCCTGATATACTCTGTCATCAGAATGTGGTCCTATGAACTATATTCAGTCTGTACAAAATATTCCATGGCAGTTTACACTGCTAGAGACAGAAGAAACTTATCTACTAGCATCTTTTTCATAGAAAAGATGTGATTTCTAAAATCACATTTTTTAAAGTAACATTGCTAAGTAAATGTAACTTTTCTTTTAAAAAGGTAATTTCATTTTACAATTCCAAGTCTAAAGTTCTATGTTGGTATAAATCACAAGTTTTAATGACTCCCACTATGATTATAGAGTTCCTATTTCTCTTTACAATTCTATTAATTTTTGCATATGTTTTGAGGCTTTTATTAGTTGCATTCAGCTGAATCATTGTTAACTTCATGGCCAATTTAACCTTATGTCATCATGAAGTGTCCTAGACAGGCATTTTCTCATAAATTCTATTGTGTCTGATTTTAATAGTATTATAGCAGATTTCTTTTTTGTTAGAGTTTGCACTGTGCATCTTTTTCTATCCTTTTACTTTCAATGTGTCTGTCTGTACATGTATCACAAATAGCAAATAGTTTCTGGATTTTATTTTTATGCAGTCTGTCAATCTTTCTTTTTAAATTATTTGGTCTCTCTATATTTACTGTGATTACCTGTATATTTGTACTTAATCTACTATCTTACTAAGGGCTTTTTATTTTCTCTATATGTTTTGCATTTCTGTTATTAACATTTCATGTCTCCTTTTGAATTGATTAACTATGTATTTTTTATCATTCAATTTCCTCCCTCTATTACTCTGGCACTTTTACACTCTTGCTTTTCTTCTAATAGTTAATGTATAAATTACAACATCCATTTTCAGTGTACCAAAGTGTAATGTTTTGTTTTGTTTGTTTTTAATGAATTTTTATTGGAGTATGGTTGCTTTACAATGTTGTGTTAGTCTCCACTGCACAACAAAATGAATCAGCCATAAACATACAGATATCCCCTCCCTTTTGGACTTCCCTCCCATTTCCAAAGTGTAATGTTAATGTGTACTTTTCCTGCCTTATATTTCCATGTGTATGATGTGAAGATATTATTTTGTAGCTGTCTAGAGGCAATATTTCCCTTAGATTATTTATACATTTACCATTTGTGTTACTAATCACTCTTTCTGGATCTCAGATCTTACATCTGAGGTCATTTTTATTCTACCTGAAGAGCAGCCTTCGATATTTTCTTTAGTGTAGATCTAAAGATAAGTAATTTCTCAGTTTAGGACTTTCTGAAGATGCCTTTATTTCACCTTTATTCTTCAAGGATGTTTTTGCTAGATATAGAATTTTAGGTTAGTGGTATTTTCTTTTGGCACTTTTAACATATCATTTTATTTTGAACTTCATTGTTGCTATTGAAAAGGCAGTAGCCAATTTAATTGTTGCCTCCTTGAGAATAAATTGTACTTTTTTTTGTTTTTCCTTTTGGCTGCTTTAAAGAATGTTTCTTTTTTTTAAGAAGTTTTACTATGATGATCTTACAATAAAATGTATTTATTTTTTCCTGTTTTGTGTTCATAGGTATTACTGACACTGTAACTTAATGCCTTTTATTATTTTGGGAAAATTCTTATTCATTTTTAGAAATCATTGCTACCGTCAAACTCTGTTTTTCCTTTAATTCTTGAATTCTACTTCCTGTATGCTTATTCTCATTTTGTATTCTATGCCTCATATACCCTTTCTTTATTTTCTATCCCTTTGTCTGTTTATGATTTATCAGGAATCTTATTTGTACCTTTATTTATTTATTTATTTGATCTTATTGTATTAGATCATAAGTAAACCAATTTTTTTTAATGTGTAATATTTGTAGTTTTTCTTATCAGCAAAGCTCATTCAACTTGCAGATGCCATTATTAGAAGCAGAAGGCTATAAGCTTTAATGAGCTCAATAATGTACTTAATTGAAAAGACAGCTTAAAGCAATTTTCTTAAAATAAACATGCCCAGTACTGTGAAAAATAGTAATCAATTATCTTTCTTAATTCATTTTCTGATGTATTCCTAGTTTTGTTACATATTCCTGCTGGATTCTGGTTGTCAGTAACTATTGCAACAGTGTTGAAAAATCATCTCTTTTCCTCCAGCATTTCCTCCTTCTAATACGTCCTCCACACAGCTGCAAAATTATCTATTTAAAATTCTAATATGAGTATGCTACTCCCTTTCTTAAAATGCTTCCATGTCCACAAAAAGAAAACAAAAAACAAACAAAAAACCTCCAAAACTACTAGAACCAATAAACTAGTTCAGCAAGGTCACAGAATAAAAGATGAATATGCAAACATTGACTGTTTCTATCTAGTATCAAAAAGTAAAAAAATAAATTAAGAAAACAGTTCCATCCACAATAAAGTCAAAATAATTGAGAATAAATTTAACAAAATACATAACTTTATATGTACTGAAACTGAATACTGAAAACACACACTGAAAATTATAAAATATTGCTAATAAAAATTAAAGAGATCTAAACAGGGAGAGACATTCTATGTTCATGTTTTGGAAGACTCAAAATTAATACAACACATATGCACACATTGATCTATATACTGAGCACAATTCCTATCGAAAATGTCAGCAGCCTATTTTGCAGGAAGGGAGAAGGTGATTCTAAATTTTATACGAAAAGGCAAAGAACACTGAATAGCCCAAACAATCTTGAAACATAATAACAAATTGAAGGACTTACACTTATTGATTTCACAACTTAGTCTAAAAGTGCTGTAATCAAGATAGCTTGGGCTTCCCTGGTGGCGCAGTGGTGGAGAGTCCGCCTGCCGATGCAGGGAACACGGGTTCGTGCTCCGGTCCGGGAGGATCCCACATGCCGTGGAGCGGCTGGGCCCGTGAACCACGGCCGCTGAGCCTGTGCGTCCAGAGCCTGTGCTCCGCAACGGGAGAGGCCACAACAGTGAGAGGCCCGCGTACCACAAAAAAGATAGCTTTAGGATAAACATATCCTTAAAATAGATTAAGCACAGACATAAGGATAGAACAATGGAAGACAAGAGAAAGTACCAAACAAAACTTAGATTTATGGTCAATTGATTTTTAACAAATATACCAAGACAGTTTAATGTGGAAAATATAGACTTTTCAACAAAAAATGCTGGGATAATTGGATATTCACATAAAAATATTAATTTAGATTCTTACCCCATACCATACACAAAACTTAACTCAAAATGGCCCAGAGACCTAAATGTTAGAGCAAAACAGTATGCATTTTAGAAGAAGAAAAATTGGAGAGAATCTTTGAGACCTTGGATTAGGCAAAGATACATGGCACTATAAACATAATCCATTAAAACTGATATATTGGACTTCATCAAAATTTTAAAATGGATACTTTATAAGCCACCATAAAGAAAAATAAAAAGACAAAGACAACCAGAAGAAAACATTCCCAAATTATTTATCTGATAAAGGACCTGTACTCAGGATATAATAAGAACTCTCACAATTCAATAATAAGATAATTAAATATTCCTAAACAGAAAGTGATGTCAACAACATAGTCTAATAATAGTCCCTCACTCAAACTGCCCCCTCAACAACAACAATTTGGCATTCCATTCATGGATTAAAGTGCCTTTGTGGAAGCTGTGGGATTCAGCACTATATGCCAAGAGATCTGGGAGGAGTCTCACCCACTATGTATTGAGTAATAGACATATAGACCCTGGTCCCAGCTGTGGACCCTGCAGTGGCCTGTGAACTGTCTCCAGTCCCTCTTGGCTGGGGTCCAGAAGACACTGGAGAACAATGTCTTAGACAATCACCAATAATCAAGAGAGCCTTTATGGAAGTCCAGGTTTCCAGTGGACAAGTTGCAGCACCAACAAAATTGGTACACTCACTATGGAAAAGAGTATGGAGGTTCCTCTAAAAAGTAAAAACAGAATTATCATATAATCCAGCAATCCACTCCTGGATATATATCCAAAGGAAATGAAATCAGGACCTCAAAAAGAGATATCTGCATTCCCATGTTCATTGCAGCATTACTCACAATAGCCAAGATATGGAAACAACCTAAGAGTCTGTTAGCAAATGAATGGATAAAGAAGATGTGATATATACATGAAGGAATACTGTTCAGTCATGAGAAAGAAGGAAATCCTGCCATTTGCAACAACATGGATGGACCTTGAGGGCATTATGCTAAGTGAAATGAGTCAGATAAAGACAAATACTGTGTGATATCACTTACATGTGGAATCTAAAAAAGCCGAAATCATAGAAACAGATTGTAGAATGGTGGTTGCCAGGGACTGGGAGCAGCAGTGGAGACGTAGTATGTGGAGGGAGAATAAGGAAATGTTGGTCAAAGGATACAAACTTCAAGTTATAAGATGAATACTTTCTGGGGATCTAACGTACAGCATTGTGACCGTAGTTAATAATACTGTATTACATACCTGAAAATTGCTGAGAGAGTAGAACTTAAATGCTCTCAGCACAAGGAAGAAACAGTAATTACTTGATGTGATGGAGGTGTTAACTAATCCTGCTGTGGTAATCATTTTATGATGTTTAAATGTAATCAATCATATTGTGGACGTTAAACCTACACAATGTTATATGTTAATTATATCTCAATAAAGCTGGAAAAAAATAAGATATCGGAACATTAAAAAAGTGGGCAAACAACTTGAATAGACGTTTCACTAACGATGATAAGTGGATATCAATAAACACATGTAAATATACTCAACACCTTTAGTCATTAGGAATTCCAAACTGAAACCAAAATGAGATTGCAGTTCACATCCGAGAATGTTATAATCAAAAAGACAGCCAATATCAAGTGCTAATGATGTTGTAGAGAACCTAGAACTTCCATAAATTGCTGATTGGCATCTAATATAGTACAGCCACTATCAAAAACTCCTAAAAAAGTTAAACATAAATTCCATTCTTAGAAATCTACCCAAGAGAAATGAAAACATATGTCCACATATAGTCTGTTTACAAATGTTCATAACAGAATTATTCATAATAGCCAAAAATGGAGGTGGAAAAAACATCCCTCAATTGGCAAATGGACAAAATACTGTATATCCATATAATGAAATGCTATTCAGCAATACCAATAGCAAACTACTGATACTACAGCATAAGTGAAACTAAAAAGCATTATGCTAAGGGGAAGAAGCCAATCACAGAAGATCACATAAAGTATGATTCCGTGTATATGAAATATCTAGAAAAGGCAAAGCTATAGAGATGGAGAGTAGACTAATAGTTTCCTAGGGATAGAGGTGGGAAAATGAAGTAACTGCAAGTGAGCACTAGGGATCTTGAGGTAATGGGAATATTCTAAAATTGTATTGTGGTGATGATTATATAACTCTATCCATTAAAATCATGGCATTGCACACTTAAAGCAGATGAATTTTGTGGTATTTAAATTATTTCTCAATGAAGGTGTTAGAAAAATATTTTTTTCATGGCTCCTAGTCCTCTAGAACAGTTTTCAAAAACTTCACAGAAAATAAGAAATCACAGTGCTTGTTGACAATGACATCATCTTCTCTGGATACTTCCATTTCATATTTTTAATAATCACCTCAGATAACTCATATAATTAGATTTGGAAAACACTAATCTGGAAAATAAATTATTAATCTTCTTACTATATTTCAAAATCTGATTTCAAATCTGCCTCTCTTCCTCCTAATATTCCACTGTGTGCCTCATAACTTAAAATACAAGCCTAAACTTATTAATGCTGTCTTGCTCAGTGTCATTTCATGTATTTTTTTTTTCTCCAAATGCATTCTCTGATAATATAGAGATTTTATCTTATATCTCCATATCTCCCCAAACTACTAATGCAGTGCTGAGCCTGGCTTTATCTGCAGTTAACGATTGTTAGATGTTTGAAGAGTTTCACTTGGGGTTAAAGAGAAAATCAAACTGTGAGCACCAGAGGCACAGGAAGAGCACTATCATTTTCACCACAGTATTCTCAGATGTGAGTGCTATATGTACCTTAAATAGAAAACAGTGGTAACATGAGACCATGGTTTTATCTAGGACAAATATCGATCATTTTCAAGCTGAGAGACACTGTATTCCTGCCCTCAGTGATTTTACATATTTTCAGAAGTCACAGATTCCTAATCAAAACATTATAATAAAATGTCTATGTTATAGAGAGGCATGTGACTAGTAGTATGGGAACACAAAGGGCAGGCATGTAGGTTATCCTGGGGTGTTATTGTACTTCACTTATAGAAATGAAAAAGGTAAATGAAAGATGCATTTGCCTTAAGGAATGCTTAGCTTATTTGAGGTGACTGATGATTAAACCTATATTTATGATTATATATGATAGAAGTTTGACAATGATGGAAGTATGGAAATAATGAACATGAGCAAAAATCTCAGAGTAGTGGAATAGGGGAAGAGAAGAAGCATGTTGATCACAAATTCCCAAGTACTATATTAACTGACTCATTCAACTGTTTTATTTTGTTCTCATGAGAGTCCAATATAAAATAAAACTTCTTTTAATTAAAAAAATTTAAAAATAAATAAAGAGTATGATGTTGAGGGGAAAAAAAGAAACATGAATTAAAAACAAGCTCATCAAAAAAGGAAAGAAAGAAAGCGTACTGAAAGTAGTCCCTTTAATTCTGTTTTATGTATAGTAAGATAAAAATCTCAGAGAAGTATGTTTTCTCTCTCACACTACTGGAAAGTATCAGAAGCAGGATTTAAATACAGGTTTCCCTAATTATTTTATTTTATATATATTTATTCATTTAAAAATTTCTTTACTTATGGTAAGGGCACTTAACATGAGATTTACCATCTTAATTTTTTTTATGTGCACAATACAGGATTGTCAACTACAACACAATGTTGCATAGCAAATCTCTAGAGTTACTTTACTCATTTTGCATAACCTAAATTTTATACTATCGCACCTTTAAAATGCAATCTTTTTTGAATTTTATTTATTTATTTTTATACAGCAAGTTCTTATATACGTATTAGTGTATATATGTCAATCCCAATCTCCCAATTCATCCCACCACCCCCCAACACCACTTCCCCCCTTGGTGTCCATATGTTTGTTCTCCACATCTGTGTCTCTATTTCTGCCTTGCAAACCGGTTCATATGTACCATTTTTCTAGATTCCACATATATGTTAATATACGATATTTGTTTTTCTCTTTCTGACTTCACTCAGTATGATGGTCTCTACATCCATCCATGTCTCTACAAATGACCCAATTTCGGTCCATTTTATGGCTGACTACTAATACTCCATTGTATATATGTACCACATCCTCTTTATCCATTCATCTGTCCATGGGCATTTAGGTTGTTTCCATGACCTGGCTATTGTAAATAGTGCTGCAATGAACATTGGGGTGCATGTGTCTTTTTGAATTATGGTTTTCTCTGGGTATATGCCAAGTGGTGGGATTGTTGGGTCGTATGGTAGTTCTATTTTTAGTTTTTTAAGGAACCTCTATGCTGTTCTCCATATTAGCTGTATCAATTTACATTCCCACCAACAGTGCAAGAGGGTTCCCTTTTCTCCACACCCTCTCTAGCATTTGTTGTTTGTAGATTTTCTGATGATGCCCATTCTAACCAGTGTGAGGTGATACCTCACTGCAGTTTTGATTTGCATTTCTGTAACAATTAGTGATGTTGAGCAGCTTTTCATGTGCCTCTTGGCCATCTGTATGTCTTCTTTGGAGAAATGTCTATTTAGGGCTTCTGCCCATTTTTGGATTGGGTTGTTTTTTAATATTGAGCTGCATGAGCTGTTTATATATTTTGGAGATTAATCCTTTGCTGATTCGTTTGCAAATATTTTCTCCCATTCTGAAGGCTGTCTTTTTGTCGTTTATAGTTTTCTTTGCTGTGCAAAAGCTTTGAAGTTTCATTAGGTCCCATTTGTTTATTCTTGTTTTTATTTCCATTACTCTAGGAGGTGGCTCAAAAAAGATCTTGCTGTGATTTATGTCAAAGAGTATTCTTCCTCTAAGAGTTTTATAGTGTACAGTCTTACATTTAGGTCTTTAATCCATTTTGAGTTTATTTTTGTGTATGCTGTTAGGGAATGTTCTAATTTCATTCTTTTCCATGTAGGTGTCCAGTTTTCCGAGCACCACTTATTGAAGAGACTGTCTTTTCTCCATTGTATATCCTTGCCTCTTTTTTCATAGATTAGTTGAATATAGGTGCATGAGTTTATCTCTGGGCTTTCTATCCTGTTCCATTGATCTATATTTCTGTTTTTGTGCCAGTACCCTATTGTCTTGATTACTGTAGCTTTGTAGAAGAGTCAGAAGTCAGGGAGTCTGATTCCTCCAGCTCCGTTTTTCTCCCTCACAATTGCTTTGGCTATTCAGGGTCTTTTGTGTCTCCAAACAAATTTTAAGATTTTTTGTTCTACTTCTGTAAAAAATGCCATTGGTAATTTGATAGGAATGCATTGAATCTGTAGATTGCTTTGGGCAGTATAGTCATTTTCACAATATTGATTCTTCCAATCCAAGAATATGGTATATCTCTCGATCTGTTTGTGTCATCTTTGCTTTCTTTCATCATTGTCTTATAGTTTTCTGAGTACAGGTCTTTTACCTCTTTAGGTAGGTTTATTCCTAGGTATTTTATTCTTTTTGTTGCAATGATGAATGGGATTGTTTCTTTAATTCCTCTTTCTGATCATTCGTTGTTAGCTTACAGGAATGCAGAGATTTCTGTGCATTAATTTTGCATCCGGCAACTTTACCAAATTCATTGATTAGCTCTAGTAGTTTTCTGGTGGCATCTTTAGGATTCTCTATGTATAGTATCAAGTCATCTGCAAACAGTGACAGTTTTACTTCTTTTCCAGTTTGTATTCCTTTTATTTCCTTTTATTCTCTGACTGCCATGGCTAGGACTTCCAAAAATATGTTAAATGATAGTGGACGTCCTTGTCTTGTTCCTGATGTTAGAAGAAATGCTTTCAGTTTTTCACCATTGAGAATGGTGTTTGCTGTGGGTTTGTTGTATATGGCCTTCATTATGTTGAAGTAGGTTCCCTCTATGCCCACTTTCGGGAGAGTTTTTATCATAAATGAGTGTTGAATTTTGTCAAAAGCTTTTTCTCCATCTGTTGAGATGATCATATGGATTTTACTATTAAATTTTTTAATATGGTGTATCACATTGATTGATTTGCGTATATTGAAGAATCATTGCATCCCTGGGATAAATCCCACTTGATCATGGTGTATGATCCTTTTAATGTGCTGTTGGATTCTGTTTGCTAGTATTTTGTTGAGGATTTTTGCATCTATATTCATCAGTGCAGTTGGTCTGTAATTTTCTTTTTCTTGTAGTATCTTTGTCTGGTTTTGGTATCAGGTGATGGTGGCCTCATAGAATGAGTTTGGGAGTGCTCCTTCTGCAATTTTTTGGAAGAGTTTGAGAAGGTTAGGTGTTAGCTCTTCTCTAAATGTTTGATAGAATTCACCTGTGAAGCCATCTGGTCCTGGACTTTTGTTTGTTGGAAGATTTTTAATCACAGTTTCCATTTCATTACTCGTGATTGGTCTGTTCATATTTTCTATTTCTTCCTGGTACAGTCTTAGAAGGTGATACCTTTCTAAGAATTTGTCCATTTCTTCCAGGTTCTCCATTTTATTGGCATAGAGTTGCTTGTAGTAGTCTCTCATGATGCTTTCTATTTCTGCAGTGTCCGTTGTAACTTCTCCTTTTTCATTTCTAATTTTATTGATTTGAGTCCTCTCCCTCTTTTTCTTGATGGGTCTGGCTAAAGGTTTATCAATTTTGTTTAGCTTCTCAAAGAACCAGCTTTTACTTTCACTGATCTTTGCTATTATTTTCTTTGTTTCTGTTTATTTCTGCTCTGATCATAATGATTTCTTTCCTTCTTCTAACTTTGGGTTTTGTTTGTTCTTCTTTCTCTAGTTCCTTTAGGTGTAAGGTTAGTTTGTTCATTTGAGATTTTTCTCATTTCTTGATGTATGACTGTATTGCTATAAAGTTCCCTCTTAAAACTGCTTTTGCTGCATCCCATAGGTTTTGAACCATCGTGTTTTCGTTGTCATTTCTCTCTAGGTATTTTTTGATTTCCTCTTTGATTTCTTCAGTGATCTCTTGGTTATTGAGTAATGTATTGTTTAGCCTCCATGTGTTTCTGTTTTTTAATGTTTTTGTCCCTGTAACTGATTTCTAATCTCATAGCCTTGTGGTCAGTAGAGATGCTTGATATGATTTCAATTTTCTTAAATTTACTGAGGCTTGATTTGTGACCCAAGATGTGATCTATCCTGGAGAATGTTCCATGTGCACTTGAGAAGAAAGTGTAATCTGATGTTTGTGCATGGAATGTCCTATAAATATCAATTAAATCTATCTGGTCTATTGTGTCATTTAAAGCTTCTGTTTCCTAATTAATTCTGTCTGGATGATCTGTCCATTGGTGTGAGATGTTGAAGTCCCCCACTATTATTGAGTTATTGTCAATTTCCTCTTTTATAGCTGTTAGCATATGCCTTATGTATTGAGGTGCTCCTATGTTGGGTGCATATATATTTATAATTGTTATATCTTTTTCTTGGATTAATCCCTTGATCATTATGTAGTGTCCTTCCTTGTCTCTTGTAACATTCTTTATTTTAAAGTCTATTTTATCTGATATGAGTGTTGCTACTCCAGCTTTCTCTTGATTTCCATTTGAATGGAATATATCTTTTTCCATCCCCTCACTCTCAGACTGTATGTGTCCCTAGGTCTGAAGTGGGTCTCTTGTATACAACATATAGATGGGTCTTGTTTTTGTTTCCATTCAGTGAGCCTGTGTCTTTTGGTTGGAGCATTTAATACATTCACATTTAAGGTAATTATCGATATGTATGTTCCTATTACCATTTTCTTAGTTGTTTTGGGTTTGTTTTTGTAGGTCCTTTTCTTCCCTTGTTGCCCACTTAGAGAAATTCCTTTAGCATTTGTTGTGGAGCTGGTTTGGTGGTGCTGAATTCTCTTAGCTTTTGCTTGTCTGTAAAGCTTTTGATTTCTCCATCAAATCTGAATGAGATCCTTGCTGGGTAGAGTAATCTTGGTTGTGGGTTCTTCCCTTTCATCACTCTAAATATATAGTGCCACTCCCTTCTGGCTTGAGAGTTTCTGCTGAGAAATCAGCTGTTAACATTATGGGAGTTCCCTTGTATGTTATTTGTTGTTTTTCCCTTGTTGCTTTTAATAGTTTTTCTTTAATTTTTGTCAGTTTGATTACTATGGGTCTCGGCGTGTTTCTCCTTGGGTTTATCCTGTATGGGACTCTCTGTGCTTCCTGGACTTGGATCGCTATTTCCTTTCCCATGTTAGGGAAGTTTTCAACTATAATCTCTTCAAATAGTTTCTTGGGTCCTTTCTCTCTCTCTTCTCCTTCTGGGACCCATATAATTCGAAACTTGTGTTTAATGTTGTCCCAGAGGTGTCTTAGGCTGTCCTTATTTCTTTTCATTCTTTTTTCTTTATTCTTTCCTTGCAGTGAATTCCACCATTTTGTCTTCCAGGTCACTTATTCATTCTTCTGCCTCAGTTATTCTGCTAGTGATTCTTTCTAGCGCACTTTTCACTTCAGTTATTGTACTGTTCATCTCTGTTTGTTCTTTAATTATTCTGGGTGTTTGTTAAACATTTCTTGCATCTTCTTGATCTTTGCCTCCATTCTTTTTCTGAGGTCCTGGATCATCCTCACTGTCATTATTCTGAATTCTTTTTCTGGAAGGTTGCCTATCTCCACTTCATTTAGTTGTTTATCTGGAATTTCATCTTGTTCCTTCATCTGGTACATAGTCCTCTGCCTTTTAATTTTGTCTATCTTTCTGTGAATGTGGTTTTCATTCCACAGGCTGCAGGATTGTAATTCTTCTTGCTTCTGCTGTCTGTCTGGTGGGTGAGGCTATTTAAGAGGTTGTGCAAGCTTCCTGATGGGAGGGACTGGTAGTGGGTAGAGCTGGGTGTTCCTTTGATGGGTATAGTTCAGTAAAACTTTAATCTGGTTGTCTGCTAATGGGTGGGGCTGAGTTCCTTCCCTGTTGGTTGTTGGCCTGAGGCGACCCAGCATGGAGCCTAGAGGCTCTTTGGTGAGGCCAATGGCAGACTTTGTGAGGGCTCATGCCAAGGATTACTTCCCAGAACTTCTGTTGCCAGTGTCCTTGTCCCTGTGGTGAGCCACAGCCACCCCCTGCCTCTGCAGGAGACCCTCCAACACCAGCAGGTAGGTCTGGTTCAGTCTCCCATGGGGTCACTGCTCCTTCCTCTTGGGTCCTGATGCACACATTACTTTGTGTGTGCCCTCCAAGAGTGGAGTGTCTGTTTCCCCCAGCCCTGTCAAAGTTCTGCAGTCAAATCCCACTAGCCTTCAAAGTCTGATTCTCTGGGAATACCTCCTCCCATTTCTGGACCCACAGGTTGGGAAGCCTGATGGGAGGCTCCAAACCCTCACTCCAGTGGGTGAACTTCTGTGGTATAATTGCTCTCCAGTTTGTGAGTCATCCACCCAGCAGTTATGGGATTTGATTTTATTGTGATTGTGCCCCTCCTACCATCTCATTGTGGCTTCTCCTTCATCTTTGGATGTGGGGTATCTTTTTTGGTGAGTTCCAGTGTCTTCCTGTCGATGATGGTTCAGCAGTTAGCTGTGATTCCGGTGCTCTTACAAGAGGGAGTGAGAGTACGTCGTTGTACTCCACCATCTTGACTGCAATCTCTTTTAAAGCACTTAAGGTTTTAGAGTCAAAGATAGTCAAGAACAATATTAAACACTTGATACTAGTTGTTTTACATTTCTGGAGTAATCATTTAACTTGAAACTTTATTAAATAAAAAAATGATTCTTTAGAATGATGACATACTTTAGAACCAGAATTTTTTTCTATTTCATCATCATAAACTTAAATATAATGTATATAATCCTAACATACAGAGGCCTCAAAGGGATTGCTATATTAATTTGTAACATCTCTTCAGTAAGAGATTTGTCAAAAACACAAGATCAGATATAACTAAGAGAATTTTTTTCTGATGCTCTGAGCTGATTTTCAACAGAGTTTGTGACACATATTTTGCTGATTTTCCATTCTGAGTCCCATAGTGACCTTGTCCATCTTTGGTCTGTTCTTGGAAGTTGTTTTCTTGTGTATTGCTTTCTTTGTGCTTTGCAGAAAATGTTCAGGTATCTACACCTACAATTATTTAAAGTTCAGTTTAAGTAGACCTTTATATTCTCTTACACTAGTAGAGAGATGCTTTTCTCAAAATTAGAATCATACTATATGTAATTTTATAGGCTACTTTTCTCGTCTAACATATTATGAGCAATTTTGCCTGTCATTAAATTTTCTTTCCTTTTTCTTTGATACTGCCTTTGTTTTTTTGCTTTGGCTGTTGAACTGGGTTTCCTTGCTTTATTCTCTGCAGTATATATAAGAAAAACAAATTATTTGTAATTAAACTAGTGAACACTGTTTTTCTTTGGAAAAAAAATCACCTATATTTCTTTATTTAGCAAGATTAGGAGAGTAACTGTATCACTTTTGCACATGGTATAAAGTAGAAGAACTGGATATTTCTCTGTTCTTGCTCTTTTCCCATACTGAACTTCCCCATCTGTGTTAGCATAAATCCATATAGAAACTTTTATATAATACTTTTACTCCAACGTATATTGTCTATACTTGCATTCAGGGCTGCAATTAAGTGTTCAGCAGCTATTAAATGCCACTCGTGTTTAATGTTTGAATGTTTGTATCATTCCTGTATACATCATTTACCCATTTTTATATTTTTTACCTTTGGGTTCATCTCTTGGCTAGATGGAATGCAATCTTTTTTTTTATTTTTGCTGTGTTGGGTCTTCATTTCTGTGTGAGGGCTTTCTCTAGTTGTGGCAAGTGGGTGCCACTCTTCATCGCGGTGCACGGGCATCTCACTATCACAGCCTTTCTTGTTGCGGAGCACAGGCTCCAGACGCGCAGACTCAGTAGTTGTGGCTCACGGGCCCAGCTGCTCCGCGGCATGTGGGATCCTCCCAGACCAGGGCTCGAACCCGTGTCCCCTGCATTAGCAGGCAGATTCTCAACCACTGCGCCACCAGGGAAGCCCAGAATGTAATCTTAACTAAACTTTCTAGGAAAGATATTTGAGTGGTGGTATATTTTCTGAGCCCTTACAAATATGACAGTTTCTATTAACTTTTTATATGGTCAAATTCCATGTTATATTCACTTATATTCCTCATATCATGTTGTGACCTAGGTTTTAATAATTGAAATCTTTTATAACTGCTCTTCATGCACCCCTGCACTATTAACTCTTCAGATTAGTGACTAGAATCAGAAACAGAAATGATAGCTACTGTTTAAGAGCTTGTGTTCCAGACACAGTTCTAGGACTTTACATATAAAACAATCAATCTGAACCACTACCCTATGGACTAGAAGTACTGTTATTCCTCTTTTACAGGTAGGAAACTCATATGGAGAGGGTTTAACTCACCTTCTCCAGGTTGCAAAGTAGTATATGTCAGAGTTTCAATTCTAACTAAGAAAGTCTGACTTCTGAACTCTCACACTATCAGTCTACATGGGTATACTTATATACTGGTATACAACTTTTGGTATTATTTCAAACTTATATATCTTTTACTTAACTGAAATGTCCTAAAAGGAAAGGTTGTTTTTGTTTTTCCTGTTAAGATATTAGCAAAATAAAGCCCTTTTGTAAACCTGAGACACTTAGGTCTACTGACTCTAGACCTTGATATACAAAGAAAAAGCATTGCCTCTGAAATTTGAAGTGTAGATTTCAAGTTACATCAAGCTATTCAACCTCTCTGTGCTGCAGATTCTTCATTTTTGAAGAGTTAATGAGGTTCACATCCATAGCCAAGAAAAACCAGCAAAAGGGACTGAGCCTTCAAATTCAAGTATTTCACAATGTCATGTGGAGAAATGCAGACACACTGGAAAGTTCCAGTTCTAGTCTTAGTTCTCCCAGACAGACCAGAGATAGTTTTCTTTTAACTGCTGATTTCAAATAAGAAAAATAGAAAGGGAGATGAAAAAGAAGACAGCATTTTTTGAGCAGCCAGCACCAGGCCATCAGATTAGCATCCAAAGGAGGACTTCTGAAAGTAAAAACTGAATTTTACTGAGCTTTATAGCAGTGGTGGCAGTGATGTTAGCCAATGGAAGTGGTGGTAGTTGCAATCAGAGTTAGCAGTGCCAGGATGTCTGGATTTACAATGTAACAATTTTATTGTACTTTAAAAAAAAAAGACTGTTTTAGTTGATGGTGTCTGTTTTTTATCTTAAATATTTATAATCCTAGGGAAAGTAATGACTGTTTTACATTAGAAATTTCTCAGAAGCAAAGCCTGTATCTAATTAAACTTTGGGTATTCCCAGCACTGTACATTATCTAGCATATTGTAAATTTCCTGCAAATTTTTGGTGAAGCAGGGCGGGCAAAAGGCAGTTTCAGTGAGTTTCAGAGAAAATGAATTGAGTAGAATTAGAGATTTTAGGTGGAAAGAAATGTTTCAAGAAACTTTGCTATAAATAGGAAGATACAAATGGGTGGTAGCTGATGGGTAAAGTGGAATCAAAAGAAAGAAATGTTTTCTTTTCTTCCAGATAGAATAACAGGATATTTTTACACTGTCGGTGCTGATGGAAATAATCTCCTTAAATTTGTGATGTATGAAGGATGGGGGGAACTTTCTGGAGTTACATTTTTGAGGAGATTTTGGGAATGGGAGAATGTATAGCTTTTTACATAGGAGAATACACAGTTTTTTTCTGTGATAGTAAATGAGATGTTAAAGTATGTCAGTAGAGGTGCTAGAGAGCCTGTGAAAGTTCTCTGATGGTTGTTTCAGTATTCTTAGTGCAGTAGGGAGCAAAAGAATAAATTGAGAATGAATATGGGTGATAAGCTGGGGAAAGAAGAAAATATATGAAATAGTTTTCTGAGAGAATGAAAGAAAAATGAATTAGGATGTAGAGTATGATTGCTAAAAAGCATTTAAGGATCCTCTTAAGGTTTGTTATAGTACCTATTGTTTACTTGCTATTTTTTCTTATTCACTTTGTGTATTTATGCATTCTCCTCCCTTTTTTTCTTGATTAGAGTACTTAAAAGGTTAGCTTTTGTTGTTTTTTTTTACCTTACTGAATTTATTTGGCTTATCAGCTTTATATTTGTTTCCTTATTCATCAATTTATTTTTTTTTTTATCATTTTCAAATACTTTATTCTCTCTTCTGTAGGTTTATCATCTTGTTCTTTTTCTAACTTTATATGTTGGATGTTTAATTCACTTATTTTCCATTTTTCTTCTTCATTATTATGAATATTAAGGATTTTTTTCTTCTGAGAACTGTTTGGTTTCTCATCAATAGGTTCTGATATGTAGTGTTTAAAATATTCTGCAGTTTTTAAAAATTATATAATTGAGTAAATAGTTTTGAACTTTTCAGATGAAGAAACATTTTTGGCTTATTTTTCTAAGTTTATTAGTGTTTCTATCTTTAATACATTCTGATCAGAAACTGTGGTCTTTACTAGTGCCAACTTTCAACTTACTGATTTTTTAAAATATTCTAATATGGTAAAATTTGTAAACTTTCTAAGGCAATTTGGGAAAAAACTTTATTCTATTGTTTTTCAAGGTAGAAATTAATGTATACATTATCTAGACCTATCTTATGCAGTTCTTCTAAATTGTTATTTAATTTTGGTACAGTTGATCTCACATGAACTGAGAAAAGGCTGAATTAATTATATAGGAAATTTAATAACATTTTGTCATTTCTTATAACTACAGAGCTTTCAAGTTATCAGCCAGGTATAACACAATGTCATTTTGAAACTAATAAGTACAGCAATTAACAATCACTGTTAACAATGTCAAATACAATCTTTTAAAAGAAGATATTGTATAAATCTTTAGTGTTATTTTTAAGATTATTCAAATTTAGAGATAAACAGTTGTAGCCAAGCCAAAAGATGACTGGAAATACTCATATGAAACAGTGATATTTTTCTTTTTTTTTCCTAATATTTTCAGATAGCTCCAATATTTAAAATAAGCAAAGTAATAATAATTTGAAATTCCCTAAAATGTGCTTCAATCTTAGACATTTTAGATAAAATTAACAGAAAATATCATTTACAATTTATCTCATTGAGAAGTGTCTTTTAATTTTATCCTCTAATTTGTGCTTTCAGATATAAAGCACCTTAAGGGGGGGGGAATTATCCCATTGTAATATGAAGAATTTTCTCAATGAGTTGCTTTTATAGACAGAAATTCTAGAGTGGCTTTATATTTCATAATTTAAATTACAATAGATGTTTTTGCAAAACTTAATGCACTCAAATGGAAGCTTTTCAGTGTGTATAGGGAATTGTATTCTATTAAGTGACGACATGATTATTTTTATGAAGAAGAGTAATTATTTTCTTGGAAACCTGGAGAATGTGTTAGAATTAAAATACCAAGGAAAGAATAGGTGACTATATTGATAGATGAGATTGTGTCTCATTGATTCTCCTAAGTACCTCAGTATGGACAGATTTCTACAGAGTGATACACTTTGGTCATTGTTTTCATGAAAGTAAATTCAAATTATTAACATTTTATTTATTAACATTCTTTTAACTTTATATATTTAAAACAAATTGTAAATGTGCCATATATCATTTCAACTAATTATCACTATAAACTGAGGTGGCTTGTGCAATCTTGGCCATATATTTTCTGTAAACTGACAATGCATGTCCTTCTTATGTTTTCAGCTGTAGGCAGAAAGGGTACAGTGAACTCGTCAGTATTTCAAAGTGTTAATTACAGGTTTCAAAGAGGTTGTGTAGAGTTAGTGGAGCAGTGAAATATGAGGCAGCCAAGGAAAGGCACAGCATATTCATAACCTTTGTGTTCCTGAACATGTTTGCCTATATGCTTTAACCTGTACACATGGGCAACTAAATTTTTAATTGAGGCTAGGCACAGATGATAGAAGGTTATATCCTCAGGCTAGGTTCTGTTGGTTGATGTTATATAATGCCAGTGGACATGTAATTCATGTATTTCAGAGACCTGACAAGTTGAAGAGGTAATTAGTAATCCTTTATGCTTGACACGAAGCACTTTGTGAACTATCAGAAGAGAAATTTGGAAATAAATCATGTCATGACAAAGCAGCGAGACCAGTTTAGATAAGTATCAAGTGGGCTGGTTTTTCAGAATGGAAATCTTCCTAATGCAGGTTGGAATGAAGCAGCCTATAACATCTATATCAAGACCTAAATTTTGAATAATAAAAAGTTCCTCTGTAGAACCAGAGCTTGCCTGAGGTGGTGTCCTGATTTGTCTTTGGGAAGGCAAGGAGAAGAAAAAACAGTAACTATTTCTTAAGGGATATTGCTGTGGGAAGTTGAAGTTTCATAAAGAAGTGAGATAGGTGCGCTTTCTCTCCTGGGGTTCTGTGATGTTAGATAATCCTTTGCTGATAAATGAAGAATTAAAAAAAAATTTTTGAGGCCAACTACAGAAGCATTGTTGCCTTTTATCTTAAAATATATTTGATAGTTTAATCCCAGATCTAGCCAGTTTAGATTTGGGAGTAAGGTATATGTTATATGTACATTATGAGAATTCTCATAAGACTTGATGGACAGTGAATCTTGTTTAGAGAAAAGTCTATATTAGAAACAGATTGACATACATGAAATCAAGTTCTTATTGTTGAATGCTGTATAGCGTATTTTAGTATTATTGCAAGGCTCAAGATACCACTTGATTTTTGGTTAAGATTAAACTTTGCTGGAAAGTAGGAGTTGGGGGAGAGAGTGAAGGTGTGTCATAACACAGAACTCTGTCTAGGTTATACCTATTTTATGTATTGCAACATCTATGTGAAGTTTTGCATGAAAAAATATTATTTTAGAGATAAATGCTATAAAGTTTTCTCTGAAAAATAGATATGTTTTCCCTTCTGGACAGTAGTAACAATTATAAATCACAGATCTAAACTAGTGACCTATATCTATCACTACAGACATATTTTGGTTCTACTACATATTGTTTTAAATAGCAAAAATGGCTAATGTATTAAATTCTTATAATTTATCAGAAACTCCTTTATCTCCTTGAAGTCCTTACAAAACCTCTATGAAGCTGATATTATCATTGTTTTTCCTGATGAGGTATAGAGAGAGTGATTGTCGTGTCCATGGAAAAGCAACAGTAAATGATGAAGCCAAGGCATAAGCTCCAGCAGTCTGATCCCAGAGCTACTTTTTGGTTTTAATCTACTAACTATGGATTAATTTCTAAACTTCAAACTTGGGAGATTTCACATAAAGTCTGAAATTCTAATCTCTCTAAAAACTTGGGTAATCTGGTTACTAGAGTTTGCATTTCTTCATGGGACCAGTAAGTGTGAGCTGAGCAGCAACTGGCCCTTTAGACACATTTCTGCAGGGCTCTCACAATTGCTTATGCTCACAGGGGTTGAGACCCTGAATGGCAAAAGTGATCATGTTCTGCTCTTTGTCTGGATTGCCAAGATATTCAGAATGCTGTTTGTGACCAAGTAGTAAATTTTTTCTCTTTGGTATTGATTTTTAATCTTCATAGTTCACTAATTTTTTTTTATTAGTCATCAATTTTATACATATCAGTGTATACATGTCAATCCCAATCGCCCAATTTAGCACACCACCATCCCCACCCCACCACGGTTTTCCCCTCTTGGTGTCCATACGTTTATTCTCTACATCTGTGTCTCAACTTGTGCCTGCAAACCGGTTCATCTGTACCATTTCTTTAGGTTCCACATGCATGCGTTAATATACATTTGTTTTACTCTTTCTGACTTACTTCACTCTGTGTGACAGTCTCCAGGTCCATCCATGTCTCAACAAATGACTCAATTTCGTTCCTTTTTACGGCTGAGTAATATTCCATTATATATATATGTACCACATCCTCTTTATCCATTCATCTATCCATTGGCATTTAGGTTGCTTCCATGACCTGGCTATTGTATATACTGCTGCAATGAACATTGGGGTGCATGTGTCTTTTTGAACTATGGTTTTCTCAGGGTATATGCCCAGTACTGGGATTGCTGGATCATATGGTAATGCTATTTTTACTTTTTTAAGGAACCTCCATACTGTTCTCCATAGTGGCTGTATCAATTTACATTCCCACCAACAGTGCAAGAGGGTTCCCGTTTCTCCACACCCTCTCCATCATTTGTTGTTTGTAGATTTTTTGATGATGCCCATTCTAACTGGTGTGAGGTGATACCTCATTGTAGTTTTGATTTGCATTTCTCTAAAAAGTAGTGATGTTGAGCAGCTTTTCAAGTGCCTGTTGGCCATTTGTATGTCTTCTTTGGAGAAATGTCTATTTAGGGCTTCTGCCCATTTTTGGATTGGGTTGTTTGTTTCTTTAATATTGAGCTGCATGAGCTGTTTATATATTGTGGAGATTAATCCTTTGTCTGTTGATTCATTTGCAAATATTTTCTCCCATTCTGAGGGTTGTTTTTTCGTTTTGTTTATAGTTTCCTTTGCTGTGCAAAAGCTTTGAAGTTTCATTAGGTCCCATTTGTTTATTTTTGTTTTTATTTCCATTACTCTAGGAGGTGGATCAAAAAAGATCTTGCTGTGATTTATGTCAAAGAGTGTTCTTCCTATGTTTTCCTCTAAGAGTTTTATAGTGTCCAGGCTTACATTTAGGTCTTTAATCCATTTTGAGTTTATTTTTGTGTATGGTGTTAGGGAATGTTCTAATTTCATTCTTTTACATGTAGGTGTCCAGTTTTCCGAGCACCACTTACTGAAGAGACTGTCTTTTCTCCACTGTGTATCTTTGTCTCCTTTGTCATAGATTAGTTGACCATAGGTGTGTGGGTTTATCTCTGGGCTTTCTATCCTGTTCCATTGATCTATATTTCTGTTTTTGTGCCAGTACCATATTGTCTTGATCACTATAGCTTTGTAGTAGAGTCTGAAGTCAGGGAGTCTGATTCCTCCAGCTCCATTTTTTTCCCTCAAGACTGCTTTGGCTATTCAGGGTCTTTTGTGTCTCCATACAAATTTTAAGCTTTCTTGTTCTAGTTCTATAAAAAATGCCATTGGTAATTTGATAGGGATCACATTGAATCTGTAGATTGATTTGGGTAGTATAGTCATTTTCACAATATTGATTCTTCCAATCCAAGAACATGGTATATCTCCTCATCTGTTGGCATCACCTTTAATTTCTTTCATCAGTATCTTATAGTATTCTACATACAGGTCTTTTGTCTCCCTAGGTAGGTTTACTCCTAGGTATTTTATTCTTTTTGGTGCAATGGTAAATGGGAGTGTTTCCATAATTTCTCTTTCAGGTTTTTCATCATTAGTGTATAGGAATGCAAGAGATTTCTGTGCATTAATTTTGTATCCTGCAACTTTAAGAAATTCATTGATTACCTCTAGTGGTTTTCTGGTGGCATCTTTAGGATTCTGTATGTATAGTATCATGCCATCTGCAAACAGTGACAGTTGTACTTCTTCTTTTCCAATTTGTATTCTTTTCTTTTTCTTCTCTGATTGCCACGGCTAGGACTTTCAAAACTATGTTGAATAATAGTGGTGAGACTGGACATCCTTGTCTTGTTCCTGATCTTAGAGGAAATGCTTTCACTTTTTCACCATTGAGAATGATGTTTGCTGTGGGTTTGTCATATATGGCCTTTATTATGTTGAGGTACGTTCCCTCTATGCCCACTTTCTGGAGAGCTTTTATCATCAATTGGTGTTGAATTTTGTCAAAAGCTTTTTCTGCATCTACTGAGATGATCATATGGTTTTTATTCCTCAATTTGTTAATATGGTGTATCACACTGATTGATTTGCATATATTGAAGAATCCTTGCATCCCTGGGATAAATCCCACTTGATCGTGCTGTATGATCCTTTTAATGTTTTGTTGGATTCTGTTTGCTAGTATTTTGTTGAGGATTTTTGCATCTATATTCATCAGTGCAATTGGTCTGTAATTTTCTTTATTTGTAGTATCTTTGTCTGGCTTTGGTATCAGGGTGGTGTTGGCCTCTGCAGTTTTTTAGAAGAGTTTGAGAAGGATGGGTGTTAACTCTTCTCTAAATGTTCGATAGAATTCACCCGTGAAGCCATCTGGCCCTGGACTTTTGTTTGTTGGAAGATTTTTAATCACAGTTTCAATTTCATTACTTGTGATTGGTCTGTTCATATTTTCTATTTCCTCCTGGTTCAGTCTCGGAAGGTTATACCTTTCTAAGAATTTGTCCATTTCTTCCAGGTTGTCCATTTTATTGGCATAGAGTTGCCTGTAGTAGTCTCTTAGGATGCTTTGTGTTTCTGCGGTATCTGTTGTAACTTCTCCTTTTTCATTTCTAATTTTATGGACTTGAATTCTCTCCCTCTTTTTCTTAATGAGTCTGGCTAATGGTTTATCAATTTTGTTTATCTTCTCAAAGAACCAGCTTTTAGTTTTATTGATCTTTGCTATTGTTTTGTTTTTTTTTGTGTGTGTGGTATGCGGGCCTCTCACTGTTGTGGCCTCTCCCACTGCGGAGCACAGGCTCCGGACACACAGGCTCAGCAGCCATGGCTCATGAGCCCAGCCGCTCCGCAGCACGTGGGATCCTCCCGGACCGGGGTGCGAACCCATGTCCCCTGCATCGGCAGGCGGACTCCCAATCACTGCGCCACCAGGGAAGCCCGCTATTGTTTTCTTTCTGTCTATTTCACTTATTTCTGTTCTGATCTTTATGATTTCTTTCCTTCTGCTAACTTTGGTGTTTTTTGTTCTTCTTTCTCTAGTTCTTTTAGGTGTAAGGTTAGATTGTTTACTTGAGATTTTTCTTGTTTCTTGAGGTAGGCTTGTATAGCTATAAAATTCCCTCTTAGAACTGCTTTTGCTGCATCCCATAGGTTTTGGATCATCGTGTTTTCATTGTCATTTGTTTCTAGGTATTTTTTGATTTCCTCTTTGATTTCTTCAGTGATCTCTTGGTTATTTAGTAACGTATTGTTTAGCCTCCATGTGTTTGTGTTACTTTCATTTTTTTCCCTGTAATTCATTTCTAATCTCATAGTGTGTGGTCAGAAAAGATGCTTGATATGATTTCAATTTTCTTAAATTTACTGAGGCTTGATTTGTGACCCAAGATGTGATCTATTGTGGAGAATGTTCCATGCGCACTTGAGAAGCAAGTGTAATCTGCTATTTTTGGATGGAATGTCCTACAAATATCAGTTAAATCTATCTTGTCTATTGTGTCATTTAAAGCTTCTGTTTCCTTATTTATTTTTATTTTGGATGATCTGTCCATTGGTGTAAGTGAGGTGTTAAAGTCCCCCACTATTATTGTGTTACTGTCGATTTCCTCTTTCGTAGCTGTTAGCAGTTGCCTTATGTATTGATGTGCTCCCATGTTGGGTGCATATATATTTATAATTGTTATATCTTCTTCTTGGATTGATCCCTTGATCATTATGTAGTGTCCTTCCTTGTCTCTTGTAATATTCTTTATTTTAAAGTCTATTTTATCTGATATGAGTATTGCTAGTCCAGCTTTCTTTGGATTTCCATTTGCATGGAATATCTTTTTCCGTCCCATCACTTTCAGTCTGTATGTGTCCCTAGGTCTGAAGTGGGTCTCTTGTAGACAGCATATATATGGGTCTTGTTTTTGTATCCATTCAGCAAGCCTGTGTCTTTTGATTGGAGCATTTAATCCATTCACATTTAAGGTAATTATCGATATGTATGTTCCTATGTCCATTTTCTTAATTGTTTTGTGTTTGTAGGTCCTTTGCTTCTCTTGTGTTTCCCACTTTGAGAAGTTCCTTTAGCATTTGTTGTCAAGCTGGTTTGGTGGTGCTGAATTCTCTTAGCTTTTGCTTGTCTGTAAAGCTTTTGATTTCCCCATCGAATCTGAATGAGATCCTTGTTGGGTAGAATAATCTTGGCTGTAGGTTCTTCCCTTTCATCACTTTAAGTATATCATACCACTGCCTTCTGGCTTGTAGAGTTTCTGCTGAGAAATCAGCTGTTAACCTTATGGGAGTTCCCTTGTATGTTATTTGTCATTTTTCCCTTGCTGCTTTCAAGAATTTTTCTTTGTCTTTAATTTTTGCCAATTTGATTACTATGTGTCTCAGCATGTTTCGCCTTGGGTTTATCCTGTATGGGACTCGCTGTGCTTCCTGGACTTGGGTGGCTATTTCCTTTCCCATGTTATGGAAATTTTCGACTATAATCTCTTCAAATATTTTCTCTGGTCCTTTCTGTCTCTCTTCTCCTTCTGGGACCCGTATAATGCGAATGTTGTTGTGTTTAATGTTGTCCCAGAGGTCTCTTAGGATGTCTTCTTTTCATTCTTTTTTCTTTATTCTTTCCTTGCAGTGAATTCCACCATTCTGTCTTCCATGTCACTTATCCATTCTTCTGCCTCAGTTATTCTGCTATTGATTCCTTTTAGTGTAGTTTTCATTTCATTTGTTGTATTGTTCATCTCTGTTTGTTTGTTCTTTAATTCTTCTAGGTCTTTGTTAAACATTTCTTGCATCTTCTTGATCTTTGCCTCCATTCTTTTTCCGAGGTCCTGGAGCATCTTCACTATCATTATTCTGAATTCTTTTTCTGGATGTTTGCCTATCTCCACTTCATTTAGTTGTTTTTCTGGGGTTTTATCTTCTTCCTTCATCTGATATATAGCCGTCTGCCGTTTCATCTTATCTATCTTTCTGTGAATGTGGTTTTTGTTCCACAGGCTCCAGGACTGTAGTTCTTCTTGCTTTTGCTGTCTGCCCTCTGGTGGATGAGGGTATCTAAGAGGCTTGATGGGAGGGACTGGTGATGGGTAGAGCTGACTCTGTCTCATTGGCGTTACTTCTTTATATCTTTAGTTGTAGAGGTCTTTTCTGGTAGGTTTCAGTCTTTTCCACATGGTTGTTCTGCAGTTAGTTGCCTCTTCAATAACTGGTGCTGGGGAAATGCAAGTAATAAAGCCCTCCTTGTCCTGCTCTGTGCCTTGGTTGTGTCATTTGGCTCTGACACTCTCTGAGAGTTGAACCCAGTTCTGAGGTCATGCCAGAGCCTGAGCTCAACAGTCTCCCATAGTTCACTAAATTTTTGTGTGCATTTATTTTCAGGCATGTCAAAGTTTTCATATAATGCTTTATTTGACTAGTGTGCTAAAATCTCTTCTGTAATTGTATAAAGACCTTGGGTTTTAAACAGACATAAATTTTGTCTTAAAGAATTTACATAGATTGGCATTGAAGCGTATTAGAGCTACTATAGTTCTGCCATGTTGTCCTTAGGCTTATGAAGTTTATGTAACTAAAAAAAATATGTGGATGGTATAGTACTAGCGCTATATCATGAGATTATGAAGAAAGAGGTAGAGTTGCTTTTAGAAAAGACTTGTAGTAAAATAATATTTTTTAATGGTAAAATTGTGTAGAATATGCTTTGTGAGACCCCCAATTCATTTGAAATTATGTCTCAACAGCAGCTACCTAATCATTGAGAGCAGTCTTAGAGATCAAATTGCCAATAAATGTGTGCGTGTGTGTGTGTGTGTGTGTGTGTGTGTGTGCGCGCGCTTACTAACTGGAATGAAGTCAATATGTGTTAACAGAATAATAATTCTGCAGGATTCACTCTACCAGATATAGAAAACATAGTAACCACAAGCTCTGCCCAATTTCAGCTTAAAAATGCATTAAAGAATGCAAAAGAGCTTAGAACATATGCAAAACAAAATATATAGTCCTACTGAGGGGCAACAAAGTTGATCAGGGGAATTTTTCTAGTAAAATCTCTGGGATCAATGTGAAAGAATATCCAAGCTTGACCTCATCTACACCTGTATCTCCATTTCACTTTTATCTTTGTTGTAGAACTAATGTAATTTCTAATAGCTGCAGCTAAGCAATAAAAACTGTCAATTTTTTTTCCTGCTAGGTTGTTACAGTTTATTCATTAATCACTTGCCTGCCTGTTGTACTTTCCAACTTAAGATTTATGGCACATTTTATGTGCCGATTCTAATTTATTTAGTATTACTTCCCCACAGAAACATTTATTTTTTTCTTAACATATAATATTTTATCATTTTTGTGAGCTTTCATTGGCCAGAGATTTTTGCTTGTAAGTAACAGAAGTTGATTCTGCCTAGCTAGAGCCAAAAAAGAATTTATTAGACGTATACAAGGCAGTGTGGAATCTCAGAAAGAAAACCTAATAGTTAGGTCTCAGAAAGAGGGACCAAGGAAAATCCAGCGATGTGAACAGGAACAAAAGAACAGTCAAGGGGGTGTTTGCATATGAGCTGTATCATCTCCAGTTCTTTTCACGCTATACGGCACTCTGTTCAAAATTCACATACCCAGGTGAAAGAATTGAAACAGCCAAAGTTGAGTCACAAGCTCACATCGTGGCCACAAGGGGTCTATACTTTAATTGATGGTCCAAGAGTATGTGACAGAGAGGGGCAGTGTTCCAAAGAAGTTGAATTCTCATTAACAGAAAAAGGGAATAAATGCTGTGCTAAGAAAACCATAGATGACACTTCTGTTGGAGTCTTAAATTCTATCATTTTAGTTCTATTTATATGTACGTAGCTCTTAGCCATTCAAGAATGAAGTCTGTATATGCATTTGACATGCAGACCCAAATGTATTAATGCCAGTAATTTCAACCAATTTTTCTTCTAAAAAACATTTTAAAATCAGTTAGAGCTTTTTCCAGAACCATTTCTCTTCCTAATTAAAGAATCCTGTTGAGAGCAACTGTCTTCACAGAAGAAAGTAACAATTAGGGATTTGATTCTATTTGAAATTTAAGATGTGGGCATATGTAGGCCATGCTTTCTCACCGATTATATCACAGGTTAGCTCACAAGAATCATACTTGACTTCTTAAAGTAGAGAATGCCAATTCAAAAAGAGTCATGTACCACAATGTTTATTGCAGAACTATTTAAAATAGTCAGGACATGGAAGCAACCTAGGTATCCATCGACAGATGAATGGATAAAGAAGAAGTAGCACATATATACAGTGGAATATTACTCGTCCATAAAAAGAAACAAAATTGATTTATTTGTAGTGAGGTGGATGGACCTAGAGTCTGTCATACAGAGTGAAGTAAGTCAGAAGGAGAAAAACAAATACCATATGCTAACACATATATATGGAATCTAAAAACAAAATGGTTCTGATGAACCTAGGGGCAGGACAGGAATAAAGATGCAGGTGGAGAGAATGGACTTGAGGACATGGGGAGGGGGAAGGGTAAACTGGGACGAAGTGAGAGAGTAGCATTGACATATATACACTACCAAATGTAAAATAGCTAGTGGGGAGCAGCTACGTAGCACAGGGAGATCAGCTCTGTGCTTTGTGACCACCTAGAGGGGTGGGATAGGGAGGTTGGGAGGGAGACACAAGAGGGAGGGGATATGGGGATATATGTATACATATAGCTGATTCACTTTGTTATACAGCAGAAACTAACACAACATTGTAAAGCAATTATATTCCAATAAAGATGTTTAAATAAATAAAGTTTGTATTAAATATCAAATAGATAAATAAAGTAGAGAATGCCAGCCTATGTTTAAATTGCATTAAGTTTTCTTGAGGCTTACTAACTTTCAATACATTTAGAATGGTTACAATTTGGTAATAAATCAAACATCATCTTTAACTGTAAGAAAATTAAATAACGCTCTTTCACACTCAAATATTCTTTATATTTAAAACAAGGAGTTTTAAATAAATTAAGCAAAGTATGTCATGATGTTATTTATCAGACATACCCTATTTTAAAAGTCAGTGGACATACACACTATTTTGAAATGAGTCTGTCCCACCAAGGTATTAAAATATATATAATTGCAGGAAGGTAATGAATTTTTATTCAATGATCCTTTTAAGATCTATGGTTGAATGCTGTTTTAAATACTGATTTAATTAAACTAAGATAGATACAGGTGTTCAGGTAAAAAGTTTAACTCCTCCAAATGCATCAGTTTGACTTAAATTTCTCTTTGATATCATTGGTATCTCAACATGTTTAAAAAAAAGAAGCAGAAGAAGTGGGACACAGAGATGAAAATTAGGCTTCTATTTCAAGGACATCTCCTCATTAAGGGGTAATCACCACACTAAGAAGTTTTTAATGGCAAATAATCAGGAAGCACTATTAGGATCAGAAATTTGTATAATGGGAGAATTGACATCAGAATAGTGAATACAGTTACTGATACTGTATTGTGTACTTAAAATTTGCTAAGAGAGTAGATCTCATATTATTGTGGTAATCATTTCACAATGCATATGATTATCAAATCATCACACTGTATACCTTAAACTTGCACAGTGTTATTTGTCAATTATATCTCAATAAGGCTGGAAAAAATTGTCTATATATAAAGGTCAATCATATGTATTGAGCTATAATTATGTTGATAATAATACGGTCAATTTTGTTTTAAATTATTTCATAGAGAATATAATTGACATATAACTTTTTACTAGATTCAGGTATACAACATAATGATTCGATATTTGTATATTACACTGGGAAGTGATCACAATAAATCTAGTTAACATCCATCACCATAAATAATTACAAATTTTTTCTTTTGATGAGAAATTTTAAGATCTACTCTCTTAGCAACTTTCAGATGTACAATACAGTATTATTAACTATAGTCACCATGTTGTACATTATATCCCCATGACTTGTTTATTTAATAACTGTAAGTTTGCACCCTTTAAATTAGTCCTAAATGGTAAAATATACAAGGTAAAATGAGATCAAAGGTGTATAAGCCATTAGCTTCTCTTAAATTCATGTGAAGTATATACTTTTGCCAATGGTAGTTCATTTGATTTATAATTTAGATTTCTTTGCCTAAGTTTTGTACATCCAGCTTTCAGAGCATTACTTAAATTACTAATGAGTTTTCGTTATTCACCCTAGCACTGAGGTTTATGTTCATAAAGTCTGACAGCAAATGCTGCATTCCTCTCATTAATGTTATGGCCCTGACATGAATGTTATGAAAAAAAAAAAAAAGCTGAGGAAAAGCACATAACATTTGATCATTATCTAATCTGCCCACACCCAATAGCTTTTTTTCACTTGAGCATTCAACATGAAATCATCTGAGAAAATGTATACTTATTTATCATTCCCTATTTTTAAAAAATTTAAAATGTTATTTATATAAAACTTAGAACACAAGCACGAATTTAAGAACATGTACCAGATTCAGCTATTAGTATGTTGCTATTAACAAGTACTAAATTCAGCTTTAATATAATGAAATTCTCTTAATATTAGTAAACAGGGGAAATAGATGAATGAAGATAAAAATAATTCTGTCTTATAAATGCATAGGAAGTGTTCCCAGGATTAGCACCCTATGTAAAAAAATTGTGTTATTACTATGGTCTGCTGTGTATATTAGGAAATTATCTGCGTATATATACCAGAGTTCTTGTGCTGTTTTGTGAGATTAGAGCCAAGGAACACTTTCATTTCTTCAACAACTTGACCTCCTATTGCTTGCAAGATTAATAAGAAGAAGAATGACTCAGGGAAATTTGTAAACAGACTTTGCTTTTCGTTAATATCCATTGACCATTTAAGGATATTTATAACAAATTCTCCATCTTTACCTCTTGAAAATGATGTGTTGGCATGTGCTCTTGACCCAATTCCATGCCAAGAATTAACATATGTATCCCTGTCATTGCCTTTATTTTCATAAAATAATATCAACTTTATATTCTTCTTGGTTCATTGGTAAAGCCAAAGGCTCTTCCCTTATTCAAGTACATTATCTCCATGAACTCTACCGTGTATCTTTTATGAAAGTGTAGTTGTAAAACATAATATTGTCATAAAATATTGTCTGAAGGATGTTAAGATCCTCTATTCCTTCAGATTTTATATTCTATTTCTTTTTCTTCAGTCAAACAATGTAATTTCTCTCTCATATTCATAGCCTCTAAATGTCAACCGATATCAAAATTGGTCATCTGTCTTCTCATTTTACATGAACTCTGAAGGTGAACTCACCCAGTCTCATGGCATTAAATACAATTCATAACATGACAACTCCCAGATTTCATCTCTGGCTAGTAACGCTTCCTCAAGGAGGACTCACAACTGCAACTGGTTGTTCAATAGCTCCATTTTGAAAGTGAATAGGAATCTCAAATTTAACATATCTATAACTTGAACATTTAGCTCCCTGCCAGAATTGCTCACCCAATTGCCTTCAATCTTTCTGTAATAGCTTCCATTCTTCCAGGTGCTTAGGCCAAACATTTGAAGTCATATTTAATTTTCTTTCTCTCATACACACACGAAAACCAGCATTTAATCTTTTTGGCTCTACTTTAAATACATAGAAATGTGTGCATGTCTGTATATATGCATGTACTACACACACACACACACACACACATTTCCCATTTCATCTGCCCCTCTGTCTCTTTGACCATACTACTCTCCTCTGTTTCCTTCCCTCCAATCACACTGGTACTCTGGATATTCTTCAGAACTCTCCTGGAGTGGCCTTCTCCCAGAAATGTACATGGATCATTCCTTTACTTCATTTGGATCTTTAATCAAATGTCATCTTATTGTTGAGATGACATTTATATATAATGTCACCATCTCATATAAAGTGACTTTTCCCATCTTTGACTTTTTCATCCACAGCACTTACTGCTAGTAGACAAATTATTTATCACTCATCACTGTTATCTAGAATATAGGCTTCATAAGAGCAAGGATTTTGTTTCCTTCTCTGCTGTTTTCCCAGTGGCTAGAACAGTAATGGACACATAGTAAGTATTCAATAAATGTCAATGAATAAATGAATCAGGCTGACGTGGGAGTTAAATTAGACAGCAGGAAACTTCTCAGCAATGACGCAGGAAGTATGCTATAGACAGAGTACACTGGCAAACCCATGATACACCCCTAACACATTAGGATTTCCAGAACTTCTTAGGAGTAATTGAAATCGGGTTGCCTTAGAACTGTAGAAGTTGGCCTTGCTGGATCAGTGAAATGTTGTCTATTACTTTCATTATAACCCTGCCATAACTTCAGATTACGGAAGCTGGAGGAAACTGTAAGTTTTGTGAAGCAGTAGAGAGTATACTCTTTGAGAGGGGCTGTAGAAGCAGTCTGCCTACCTTTGTGTCTTATCTCTGCCATTCCTAGCTGTGTGACTTGGACAAGTGTCTTAAGTTTCTGGTCAGTCAGGTTTTGCCTGTCAAGTAGGAATATAGATAGTACTAATCTCATGAGTTTGCTATGAAGATTAAATGAATTAATATTCTTAAAGCTCTTAGCATATAGTCAGTCCTTACAACAGCTTTGTTATTATTATTTATGGTATTTTCTAACAAATTTGCACTGAAATATTAAAGGGAACCACAGAAATACTAATCATGGCTATGTATCACACAGGTGACAATTTGTCTTATTATTAATTTCTATTATGCACAAAAAGAGCAAGAAAATGAAAAAAGTTAACATGAAAATGAAAAATTTAATATTTCAGGCTTCCAAAAATAGGTTCCAGCCCTTGCCTTGAGAATAATGAGTTTATGATAAAAGCAAACTTTACTTACTCAGTGGGACTTTAGCCCCATCATCACTTCTCTTGGAGATGTGGTTGAATATAACAGAACATTTAAGGAAGTCTTAGGTACTGATAGGATGGTAACTTCATTATCCAAGTTAAAGACAGCACAATTGGAAGTATAACCCAGTCTTTTTTTGTGTGTGGTTGATATCAAAGAAAAAAGAAAAGTGATGTCACACTAAAAAATCCTTTTATGTTATTGTTAGAGCCAGAGTGAAAGGACTGAGTCACCCACTAAGCCACCTGTTAAATCACGATGTTTCAAACTGTATCTACCTTCAGAATATATTTGAGAGTGGGCTGTTTTTTAGTCATAACTGAAAACATTATATGGTACCAAAATGCAACCTAAAGACATGTAATCTCTATTACTGGTACTTACTATTAAACTCTTACTCTAAGTTTCTAAGTCTGTTTAGAAGTTTAGGCAGCCCCTTTTAAGGCACATCCTTATGAAACAAAATTAAAGTCAATTGAGAAAGACACATTTGCAATTAAGGGATTTTAGCATTTTTGTCCTATACAGGAACAATATTATTTGTGAGGTTCTCTTTGAGATCAATAGAAAATATTAAGGACTTTGTATCAAACTATCAGGATGGTACACTGATATAAGCCTCAACACTTTCAAACTTGCAAAGTGATTTCTCTAATACTTATAGATTTTTGTTGAATATTAAAGATGAAAATGAGACCAATATATAGAATGTACATATGTGATATATATTATAATATATGCATATTATGTATGTTTTGTGTGTGTGTGTGTAATTTTCATAGTCTTGAGATAAAGTGGCACCCTGTAAAACTTGATACTAAAAATAAAAAACTTGAAGGGAAAACAGATTTTACTATAAAACAGCTAAACATACATGAAAAAGATAAAATACATATAAAAATTAGAAAAAATTATATGTAACAGAGTTATTTGACCACATATATTAAATAATCTTAATATGTAAATAGATCTTAGAAATCATTGAACAAGATAAACTTTCCAATGTTCCAAAGGCCATGAACAATTCATTCAAAAAAGAAATGATAGGGACTTCCCCGGGTGGTGCAGTGGTTAAGAATCCGCCTGCCAATGCAGGGGACACGAGTTCTATCCCTGGTCCGGGAAGATCCCACATGCCATGGAGCAACTAAGCTCGTGCACCACAACTACTGAGCCTGTGCTCTAGAGCCTGCGAGCCACAAATGCTGAAGCCCATGCGCCTAGAGCCCATGCTCCACAACAAGAAAAGCCACCGCAGTGAGAAGCCCATGCACTGCAACAAAGAGTAGCCCCCGCTCACCGCAACTAGAGAAAGCCCGCGTGCAGCAACAAAGACCCAACACAGCCAAAAAAAAAAAGATGTGATATATTCTTCCCTACTGAATCGGCAAGTATTGATAATTTCCATATTGCCAAGACTATGGAGAAATAGTCACTTATACACAATGTTGATGTAAGTAGAAACTGGTAAAACTTTTTGTAGAAAAGTATATGAGTCAAAATTTTAAATTTGTATATTTTTATTTACTTAGCAGTTTAACTTAGAATTTATCTGGAGGAAATAATCAGGCAAGTGTTCAAATATGTACCTACAAGGATGTAAGTCAAAATATTGTTTATAATATGCAAAAATGGTAGGAACCTAAGTATCCAACAATAGAGGATTTGATAACAAAGTCTAGTGTATTGAAATGGTGGAAGCCCTGTAATCATTAAAACATATGCTACAGAGATATGCTTATGGACTTTGAAAGCTCTCAATAGATTTTTTTTTTTAATTATTTATTTTTGGCTGTGTTGGGTCTTTGTTGCTGCACGCGGGCTTTCTCTAGTTGCAGCGAGCGGGGACTACTCTTTGCTGCAGTTCATGGGCTTCTCACCGCGGTGGCTTCTCTTGTTGCAGAGCACGGGCTCTAGGTGCGCAGGCTCAGTAGTTGTGGCACACGGGCTTAGTTGCTCCGTGGCATGTGGGATCTTCCCGGACCAGGGCTCGAATCCGTGTCCCCTGCATTGGCAGGCGGATTCTTAACCACTGTGCCACCAGGGAAGCCCTCTCAATAAATTTTTAATGAAAAAAAAAAAAAACTACCAAATATCAGGAGCAATATGACAATAAATATACTATATATTTATAAATATGTGTGTGTGTGTGTGGCATGTGTGTATGTATACCATTACTTCATTAATTAGTTTGTTAGCAAAGGTGGACAAGCCAAACAATGTTTCTGCTTCCATGGAGTGTATGTCCTACAGAGGAAAGTCTAACAACAACTATGCACACACATTAACAAGATAAATTCAAATTTGATGATTGTTCTGAGGAAAAGAAAGGAATAATTCTTGCATTAGGTGAAATGATGAGCACTTAAAAAGGGAACTCTGGAAAGAGACTTTGAAGTAGTAATGTTTGACTGAGATTTAAATGAAAAGAAGGAGCTAGTTATGAGAGAACTGAGGAACACTGCCTTTCTGGAAGAGGGAACAGCAAGGACAAGGATTCTCAGGCCAGAATAGGCTTGCAGGGCTGGAGGAGGAAGAAGGTCTCTTGCACAATGAGAAGTGTGTGAGAGCAAGCCTGAGATGCTGGTAGTACAATGGCCCTGGTGGGTTGTGAGTATTTAAAAGTGTACTTTAATCTTAGTGCAATGTATGAATTTTTTATAGTTACAAAAAATAATGAAACAATTTTATTTTTAAAATTACCTTGCCTTATAAAGTAAAAATTCACATAGAATCTTTAGCATTGCCTTCCTAAAACAACACTGTTTTGCCTTCCCTAACAGTTTAACAGGGAATCAGGTTCACTGAATCACAGCTAATTGTAAAGCTTTCAAAATTAGCAGAAATCTTCCATTAAGGGCCCAGTGATTATGTTTATTAGTATTTCTGGCCTGATTTGTTATTAGGTAAAAGATGCTATTACAGTGTAATCTCATGCATTTTAACAGCTGTGTTATTCCCAATCATTCCAAGAAGCCTATAAACTGAGTCTCTTATATTAGCAGAAATTCCCTAAACACAGTGGATAGTAACAATCCATTTTATTTTAAGTGGCTGTATGTAATTAATGTTATTGAATGTCACTATTGCTTCATGTTAACTCAGCTAAATAAATATTAGTTGTAATTTTTGTACAGGTAATAATTTTACCAAAATAACCTTGGAAAACTTTTTATTTGAGGTTTATTGACTTACAAATAATTTCTAAATGCATTTCCTTAATTTTATAGTAATGGTAGATGGGTCCCAAAATGTCTAGTTTTGACCAATAAATATTGACCATTTTAAGCCATTTTCAATTTGATTCTAAATTATGTTGTCATCTTCTTTACTTTTATATTTCTCAAAATTAAAAAAAAAACTAATCACAATAAAAATAATTGCTATACATTTCTACCTGATTTCATTTTAATTGTATCTTTAGCTTTAATACATGCAAAGTGCTATTAAAAATGAAGAGAGTCAAAGGAAGGGTATCACACGTGGATCAGAAAAGTATTTTTGTATGTTAATTTTCTAAGATTGTGGAAATAACAAAAGTAACACAATAAATAGCCTCATTTAAAAAATAAAGGTGGTCATGAAATTCTCCACTAAGGCAACACAGTACTGTAGAAGCTTTCCAGGTTTAATTAAAATTATAAAATACAGTTTCTCTAGGTAAAACCACATTTTAAAAAAATGCTCAATGCTTTCCCACATGTATGAGAGAATACTTATGTGTCATACAATGCTAAACTTTTATGGTTTTCATTTTAATCACATAAATTTTAGAGAGGATTTTATGGGCTCAGTGTTGAATAATCCCTAATCTTCTAAATTGGTGTTGTCCATTCCTAGAGAATAGTATTAATTTGTTTTATAAACCCTTTAGAACAGTACTCTTTAACAGAAATAGCTGCACATGTAGTTTAAAATTTTCTAGAAGTCATTTAAAAACAGGAAAAATAAATACAGGCATCCCTCATTTTATTGCACTTTGTTTTTTGTGCTTTGCAGCTGTTGTGTTTTTTTTACAAATTTAAGGTTTGTGGCAACCCTACCTCAAGCAAGCCTATCGGTGCCATTTCCAACAGCATTTGCTCACTTTGTGACTCTGTGTCACATTTTGGTAATTCTCACAAAATTTCTAACTTTTTCATTACTATTATATTTGTTGTGGTGATTCGTGATCAGTGATCTTTGATATTACTATAGCAAAAAGACTAAGACTTCCTGCAGGCTCAGATGATGGTTAGCATTTTTTAGCAACACAGTATTTTTAAATTAAGGTATGTACATTGTTTTTTAGACATAATGCTATTGCACACTTAACAGACTACAGTTCAGTGTAAACTTAACTTTTACATGCACTGGGAAACCAAAATATTTGTATGACTCGCTTTATTGTGATATTTGCTTTACTGCAGTGGTCTGGAACCAAACCAGCAATATCTCCAAGGTATGCCTGTAGGTGAAATAATATTGATAATGTGTTTTATTTAAACCAATGTATCCAAAATATTATCATTTCAACATGTGATAACAGCCACGTTTCCAGTGCTCTGTGGCCACCTGTGGCTTGCAGCTCCAAATTGGGCAGTAAAGCTTTAGAACATGCATTGATCTGTGATTTAAGAGTCCCTAAAGTTTCTCCAAAAGATAAACTATTTTTCATTTAACAAAGATGGTTAACACAGCAGAAAGAAGTTAAAGGACTGATTAGGCAGTTTTGCATCATGACAAAATAACCAGCTGTATCACCATATTTGGCTTGCGTTTTTGCATTTTTCCTTTAAGTAGAATGTTTTGGCCTGGGTAGAAAAAGTCTTGTATGCTCCAAGAACCTATTGTATTAATTCACTGAGACTGCTTTGCATTCTATATTCCACAGACAACTCGTTTCCTCTCAGGCCTATGACTTTGAACAAGTCATTCCTTCTATCTAGAATAAGCTTCTCTCATTTTATGAGCAGTCAAAACTCTACTTATATTCAAGGCCTGGCTCAAATGACACACCCTGTGTAAATCCACCTTAGACTCCCACAAGCAAATTAGTTGACTCCTCAATCATGGGGCTTCCATAGCATCTTTGTGTGTATATATTTTCTATACCACCTGTTGAACTGTAAATTGATTTGGCTTTTATATGATTATTTTACTTCCCTCTCCCTCCAACCGTACTGTGGACACACTGTGAGTAGGTATATACATTATTCATTTTTGCCAGTCTGACACCAGTCAGAGGATGAACGCAAGGTAGGTTACTATTGTTTATATATTATATTTTGCTACCCCAAAGTATTATGTACTTTGACTTTTCTTAGATAAACTACAATTCTGAATTCTTCTTATAAATTATCTGCAGGTATTAAAAATTCCCAAGGCACATGAACTTTGCATGTGCACACATATATGTAATATGATTCTGCAACTTTAGTGGGACCTGCTATTGTTATTTATTTTATCTCATCTCATAGGTGCTCACTTTTTGGAGGGCCATGACTCTTCATCAAATAGATCCTCATTATCATTAAGTTTCATTAAATATTTTACAGCTATTTTTCACATCACGAAATCATTTTATACATCCTTTCCATGTTTTTTGTGTATTTAAACATTAGCTCCTCTAGATTGTAACCTTTTTTTAAGAGTAATGATTATCTTTATTTTTAATCAACTCTCCCCATAATACCACACAGTATTCTGGGCATAAAGTAGGTACTGGGTTCAATAAAAATGTGTTGGTGAACTCAAAATATTTCTGCATAACAATTATGTGTAATATTTAAGCATTACTAAATAGTAATATAGTTAAACATGTTTATATGGTGTAATTTATAATAAACTCTAATTATTTAGGTGCATGTTGAATGCCTGTTTCATACTTGAGTTCATTCATTCAGCATATTGTGTGCTACGAATCCAGCAAATGTGCTGGATACTGAGCATGCATTAATGAATACAAGGAACAAGATCCTGCCCTTTTGTATTTTACAGTGTAATGAGAAATAAAGATAGCAAATATATAAGCAACAATACATATAAAATACTCTTAATTCAATCAGGAACAAATGGTTGAGAAAGAAAGAATAAGAAAGGGAATCCACATAGATGAAGTGGGTAGGCCCTCCATGAGCAGGGGACATTTAAACTGGGATTTGAAGGATTAATAAAGAATCGCTATATGAAGATCAGCAGAAACAGCATTCACAGGAGAGGGAACAGCATGAGTAAGACAGAGCATGGTCCCTGCTGAGATTTAAGAGATGGCCACTGCACCTAGGACCCAGGGGCATGAAATGAAGGTGGATGGGTAGGCAAGACACAGGATTAAGCTGAGATCTGTAGGCAACAGCAGAATTGGGTTTTACTTAAAAGATTTTGAGTAATGAGGGCATCATTAATATTTTAACAGATGAATCTGCAGAAGCAAGTGGAGGAGGGCAAGAGGGCAAATAGAATAAGAATAAGACGCACACTGTAGGAGTTCCTAGGATAGAAGATGGTGACTTGGGCCAGAGTCGTAGCAGTGGTGAGGAAAAGAAAAGATATTTTGGATTGATTTGGAGAAGACTTAAGGGATAGTATGGGAGGATTAAGGAAGGATGAAGAATCAAGAATGACTAACAGTGCTTATGCTTTGCAACTTGTGGGTGTTAAAACTTCTTTTTTTAAAAAAGATGGGCAGACTATGGAGAACAGCATGGAGGTTCCTCAAAAAACTAAAAATAGAACTACCGTATGACCCAGCAATCCCACTACTGGGCATATACCCTGAGAAAACCATAATTCAAAAAGAGTCATGTACCACAATGTTCACTGCAGCTCTATTTACAATAGCCAGGACATGGAAGCAACCTAAGTGTCCATCGACAGATGAATGGATAAAGAAGATGTGGCACATATATACAATGGAATATTACTCAGCCATAAAAAGAAACAAAATTGAGTTATTTGTAGTGAGGTGGATGGACCTAGAGTCTGTCATACAGAGTGAAGTAAGTCAGAAAGAGAAAAACAAATACCGTATGCTAACACATATATATGGAATCACAGACATAGAGAATGGACTTGAGGACATGGGGAGGGGGAAGGGGAAGCTGGGACGAAGTTAGAGAGTGGCATGAACATATATACACTACCAAATGTAACATAGATAGCTAGTGGGAAGCAGCTGCATGGCACAGGGAGATCAGCTTGGTGCTTTGTGTCCACCTAGAGGGGTGGTATAGGGAGGGTGGGAGGGAGATGCAAGAGGGAGGGGATATGGGGATATATGTATATGAATGGCTGATTCACTTTGTTATAAAGCAGAAACTAACACACATTGTAAAGCAATTATACTCCAATAAAGATGTTAAAAAATAAATAAAAAAGATGGGCAGGACTAAGAAAAATATAATTAGGAGGCTATAAAAAACAATTTTTAAACTTAAGTTTGAGGTATCTGTGAGATGCCCAATAAAATGTAGGATAAGCATATTGTTATAAAAATCTGGAGCTCAAAGGAAATTTGGGGAGCCAAAAAGTACAAATTTGGAATTCATTGACACATTTAGGTAGTCTTGAAAACTTATGGAACTGGATGAAAACCCCTGGAGAAAAAGTGTAGAGAAAGAAGGAGGAGGTCTCCAAACTGAACCCTGGGGAACACCTGTGTATGAGCTCAGGCTGCCATAATAAATACTACAGACTAGGTGAGTTAAACAACAGCATTTATTTCTTACAGTTCTGGAGGCTGGGAAGTCCAAGATCACTGTGCCAGCAGATTTGGTTCTTGGTGAGCGCCCTCCCTCTGACTTGCAGACCTCTGCTTTTTCTCTCTGTCCTCAAATGGAGGAGAGAGTGAGAACTTTGGTGTTCTTCCTGTGTTTATAAAGGGCACTAATCCCAGCCTGAGAGCTTCACCCTCCTGACCTAAAGCTAAGCACCCTCCTAAAGCTAAGCACTTCCCAAAAGCTCTACCTCCTAATACCATCGTTATGGGGATTAGGCTTCAACATGTAAATCTGGAGGAGATGCAAACATTCAGTTGATAACAACTGGCATTTAGAATTTTGTTTGAGGAGGATACACTAGAGAAGTAGGTGCAAAACCCAGAGAGTGTAGTGTCACTGGAGGTTTCCCTCCCAAAACATCTTTTTGTGGTTTTCTAGTGCACTTTGGATAAAACCTCAAAATCCTTATTGTGATCTATAAATCCCAGGGTTTTGAAAAAGGATACGAACAACTCCAGGAAATTGTACTGACACATAGTAAAATGGACTTAAATAATTTGATGATGTCAACAAGACTGGCTTCCCTGGAATGGTGTATTTGAAGCCAGACTGGAGTGAAATAGGCAATATTCATAGTGGAAGGAACTAGTGGAGACAACAGTTGTAATTGTGGCTGTCAATGGCAAGAGAGAAACATAGTAATGGGGAAAGAAAATGGACAGAGAAGAGATACATTTAGACAGGGACATGCTACAGCATCTTTCTGTATTGAAGGGGTGTGTGTGCAGAGCTACATCAGCTTGCAAAATCTGGGCTAGAGCGTCGCGCTAGACAAGAGTAGTCACAGTGCCATTGGTAGTGGGGGAGGGTCTCAGAAAGAGAAGCTAGAGCTGGGTGTTTGCCAGCTGCCCTACTTTTCTTATTCCTATCCAACAACCAGCTGCTAGGAGCGAGTGACAGGAAATTCCTGCTTACATCCCATGTTTTCTCTCACTTTCTCTAGTTACCAGTCTGCTGTTCTTTCTCTTTCTCACTCTCTTTCCTTACTCAACTCATAATTCTAAGCTTTCAGCCACTTCCTTTTTTACTCTTTTTACCTTCCCAGAATATATATAGCTTACTCTTCTGAGGTTAATTTAAATCAGAAAAAGAGTTCAGTTCAGGGTTTATCAGAAGAACAGTTATGTGGTGAAATGAAGCATAAGTAATAAGCCTCTATTTAGATAGTCTTAGTGGATAGCCTCATTACTATTTTTACAACACACTGAAGGATAAAATGGTAGATTAGGCAGTGATTGATATTTATTTATTGAGTACTATGTTTCATATGCTGTTTTAAGTGCTTTATGTGAAACATGTTATTTAAATTTCACAATAACCCATTTAGTCAACTATTATTTTCATCCTCACTGTATAGATAAATAAAGAGGTTAAGTGACTTAATTAAGATCATGCATTTCCGAAGTCTTGGAGCCAGGAGTTCACTCAAGTAGTCTGACACAAAGTCTAAGCTCTAACCCTTAAATTCTACTGCCTGAGGCACCAGAAATGGATGGATGCCCAAGCAGAGTTCCAGAATCATGTGGTTCCTCAAAGATGGTGCCCTCTAAATGAACGGATCAGTTTGACCCAAGCCCCAAAAGGAGGGAACCATGTCTCTGTCTAACACTTATAAGCAGCAGCTACAACACCCACACTTCATGAGCTGCCCTTTGCTGAATGGTGCCTAAGTGCCAGGCGCTGTCCCAACCACTTTACTTGTGACATTTTCATTTAATCTTCCCAATAATGTTGTTCAGGGGGCCCTTGATGATCTTTATCTCACAGATAAGGGAAATGAGATTCACAGTGGTTGGGTCATTTGCAACCTAACCACTAAGTGTTGGAGGAGGCAACATGACTCCAAAGTCTAAGTTGTCAATCTCAAAATCTTGCATACTTTTACTTGTTCAGAATTCTTACTGAGTTAACCATTTCTCCATAGTCCATCTCTATTTTCTAAACCTTTTAATCTCAATTTGGGAGTCACTTGTAGGTGACATTTTGTTGTTTTTTAAAGTATATAAAATATAGGAAGTCCATACTTTGAGCATTCTCAGTGAAGTTTATTTCCATTCAAAATGTTTCCTTTTACTCAATTTTTATAATCAACTAATCTACTTAGATTTCATGTTTGTTTGTTTTCTTCTTTGTTGCTTTTACTGGTAATTGTCCTCTGAAATATTTCTGTGGTAATTTTTAGCCATCACTTTACTTTTTATATTTCTCAACACTGTATGCATTTGAAATGTAAATTCAAACATAGTGCACAATGCCAGAAGTGGCACTAGTAATCTTTTATATAATGATATAAAACTATTTGGCAATACATGTTCGGATACCATATGCTTTGGAATGTGAAAAAAACCCAAAAAACCCAAAACTCTGGACAGAGCAAATTTTCAGGTTCCATGTTTTATTCCTATAAAGAATAAGAATCTTTATTCCTTATAAGAATAAGCTCTTCATTATTTTTTTTCACATGCTATGACAGATTTTACATTTGGCAGAAGAAAACATCTTTAAAAAGCCTAAGAACAGGAATTATAACTTATTTTTAAAATTTGAAAGTGATAGACACAGTTAGTACAACTTTGCCTTTGATGAACAACTGTAATGTTTCAAAACATTTTCATTTACATATCCAGTGTGATCTTTGTTATTACTTTTACAGTTACATAGGTTTATCTTTGCTTTTCAAATGAGGCAATGGTGGTCCTCAGAGGCTAGGCTCAGAGAGCCAAATAATTTTAAATACAGGCAAGCCCAGAATTAGCTAGATGGCAAAGATGGAATATCCCCCCCACCTTTTTTTTTTTTTTTTTTGTCATTTCGGCCCCTACTCAGGGACTTCACTGGCAGTACTGAACAACCCCATGGACGCAAGAGGTGCCCCCAAAGAGAGTCAAAAGATACTACCCTCCCAAGACCCAGCGCCACTCCTAAAGACAACCAAAAGAAAAAAAACTCAGACAATTCCCCTGAGAGCTGCAACAGTCAGTAGGAACCCAGCCGCAAACAGAGTGCAACCCACATTTCTGTCCAGCCATATTTGGGGGACTCCCAGCCACCTGACTGTTGGCAAGCCAACGAGACAATCAAGAAGGCAGTACTTTCCCTGGGAAAGAATCAACAACCAATGGGTATCCAAAAGCAAATTCACAAGTCAGGTCAACGATCTAATTCTTACAAGTGCTTTTTGCCTGCCAGTCTGAATTTGGGAAGGAAGGGACAACCTGAAATTTTACTTTCCTCTCTCAACCAGGCACCACAAATAGAAATCTGGGAGCGCTGACTTTGATAAGAATTCTTACCCTTTGCTTTCTTCTGCCAGTTTTCCCCAGGATTCTACAGGCTCTGGAGCGAGTGGGATGTCCAAGCGGGTCTCATCCTGTCCACCAGAAGCTCAGGAGGCGGCGGAAAAATAGTTTTTTCCCTCAAGTCTTTTTAGTGAGTTCTTGGCCGAGAACCCCCTATTTTCTAGGGCACCTCGTAGGTGGAAAAGCTTATCCAGGTTAAAAGTTCTTGCTGTGGCCGCTGTAATTCACGGTTTATCTTGGGTAAGGTTAACCCGCTTGTTCGGCCTTAAAACAGAATTTATTCCCCTGACGCCTCACGCTAGGCCCAGTCCAGCTTCAGTCCAGCCCAGTCTGACCCGGAACCAGTCCCTTTTCTAACTTGTCCGCGGTCCGACCCCAAATCCGGTCCCGTTTCTAAGTCGGACCCACATCTGACCGCAAGTCGGTCCGTTTCTAAGTGGGACCCAGTCCGAGGTTTCCGGCAGCGAGCCTGTTAAAAGATAAGTTCAAACACAGTCTGAAAGCTCCTCAGGCAGAAGCCGCGGAGGCTCCTCGAGCGACCGACCCAGCACCTCCTGAGGCGGCGAGAAGGACTCGGGCTCAGGGCTCAGCAGGTACCACGTTGGGGTGCTCGTCGCTCCTGCGGCGGTCGGGGGTCTCCTGCGGTTCCCTCTTCTCACACTAAGAGCTCTTAAAAAATAAACTGAGGCATTTTAAAAAGTTTAGGAGTGGGCTTCCCTGGTGGCGCAGTGGTTGAGAGTCCTCCGGCCGATGCAGGGGACGCGGGTTTGTGCCCGGTATGGGAGGATCCCACGTGCCGTGGAGCGGCTAGGCCCGTGAGCCATGGCCGCTGAGCCTGCGCGTCCGGAGCCTGGTGCCCGGTATGGGAGGATCCCACGTGCCGCGGAGCGGCTAGGCCCGTGAGCCATGGCCGCTGAGCCTGCGCGTCCGGAGCCTGGTGCCCGGTATGGGAGGATCCCACGTGCCGCGGAGCGGCTAGGCCCGTGAGCCATGGCCGCTGAGCCTGCGCGTCCGGAGCCTGTGCTCCGCAACGGGAGAGGCCACAGCAGTGAGAGGCCCGCCTACCGCAAAAAAAAAAAAAGTTTAGTTGTTATATATGAGAAAAAGCCGATTCAATCGAGAAGCATTCATTCTAGCAAATGGAGAGGAGCTCCAAGGAGCTGTTCAAAATGAAAGACTTTCTTAGGCAGAAGGGAGTAGGAACGAGGAAAATAAACTAGGCAAAAAAGCACGTTGGATACAGCGAAGTTACTTTCCTTTAAGGAATGGCAGGCGTCTATCAGGCAGATTCCTTAACTAAGGCTGATCTGGCGATTCCTGACTGGTTTAAGATGCCATTTCTGGGAGAGCCAACGCTGTAAGTTGTCTCAGTTTGGTGAGGGGCTTAGCGTAAGCAACTCCATTTTGGGCTTCTTGTTTTAAAAAAAGAATATAATCTTTTCTAATGCAGTATAAAATAGAACAGTAAGACTTGAAAAAGAAGCAGGAAAAAAGCCTTACTGACTTATACAGCTAAGAAAAGACAAGGTCGGGTAAAAATAATAGGATCTTTACCTTTATACATCGCCCACCTCTCCACTACTTTCAAAGTACTGTGCATTACCAAACGTTATAGGACGGATGTCACAACAAAGGGGGTGCCTACATGCCTAACAACATTATTAGTTCCCTCTTTTCTTCTTTGGTGATTCCTTATCCACAGCCAATATGCAGCCTGTAAACATGTTCAGATCTTGCCATCCTAAAAAAACAAACTTCCTATACTAGAAATGCAGATTTTCATCCCCAGATCCTCTGAATCAGAAACTTTTGGATGAGGATGATGCCTTTTTATCAGCTTTCCAGTTTACTCTGTGTGCAAAGAAATTTGAGACTGACTTACAAGGTAAAAGTAGCAGGACTGAGTGATCAATTAAATGTGACAGAGAAAGGAATCATACAGGGGTTTCTCAAAGTTTGATCTAGGTGATGAACGTTGGTATTATTAATTGAGATATGAGGGACAGTTGAAAAGATAAAAACTTCAGTTTGGATATACTATATTTGAGATTTCTTGGTGACATTAGGCACCAGGACAGGTAATGATTTAGGAATCATCAGTATATATTATCGCTGGTGGTTATGACTCTATGAATGAACGAGATCATCTGAGGGAATCACAGAGCAAGAAGACAGATGGGTCAAGGATAGAATTCTGTGGAATACCAGTTTCAGGGGAGCTCAGGTGAAGAAGCATCCATGAGGAATCTGAGAAGGAGTGATCATGAGGTTAAGAGTGGAACTAAAAGAAAATCCAATATTTTTATGGAAGACAAGTTTCATGGATTAAGATTTTAAGGAGCGAAGATTTACCCATGCTATAGTAGTACTGACATCTAATAAGAATTTTATTTGGCAACATATTGAGATTATTGTGCCCTTGGCAAGATAAGATTCAGTACAAATGTGGAAATGGAGACAAGTTTGGAATTGAATGATTAGTAAAGATATATAGAGAGAAAAATGTATACTACACCTAAAAGTTGAACTAAAAAGAGAAGGAGAGATAGATACCTGGGGGATGATTTAGGGCTAAGAAATGTATATTCAGAGACAATAATTAATATTGCTTAATATTATAAGATGGAGAATCAGCATGGTGATAAAATCCACTAAAAGCAAACTTTCATGTTTATAGAACCATCTTAGAATCCAATAATTTGTTTTTCCTTTCATTGTGATTACACTTAACTAACCTATACCTAACTCTAATAATCAAGGTAGAAGCTCACTTTTGTTTTAGGGTATATTTCATAATTTTTAATTCACATATTCTTGACAAAAGCTTATATTACTAATATGAATAAAGTAATTTGACCACTACACAATTTTTGTTACATCAAATATTCATGATAAATACTGAAAAAAAACTTTAAATCAAGAAGAAAATATGTCTGCAAAAAGTCATTTACACAATTATAAAATCATAAAAATTTGAAATAATTTTATGTATTGTATTTATTTTTTTAAAAAAGAATATATAACAGAGCAAGGTCTGCTTAACCCTATCACATTTTTAAACTGCTATTGAAACAAATCAGATTCAAGTCAGTAGTCAATTGGTCCAGTTTTATCTTTGAGGATAAATTTGCCCATTAATAAAGGTTTATATACTATATGCCACCTTTAGTAACTTCTTATAATTTCTTGAATCCTACAATGTTTTATTTCTGTGGTTTTGATTTTGAGTATCGTTTGATAGTGGAATATCAGATCTAAAGGCTTTTCTGAGTTAGAAGAAATAACTCTGCTTTTCAAAGTTACTCAAAGATAGCAAATATCTTAGCTCTAACAATATTTGCAATACAGTCTTCTGTGCTCAAATATATTTTATTACAGTACATGGTAATTGTCATGGAACATGCAGTAGATAACTTGCATCCAGTCTACTCAAAGTCACTACTTTAAAGAAGAAAAGGAATGAATCTCTTTCCATAACAGTGTGTGTGTGTGTGTGTGTGTGTGTGTGTGTGTGTATGTGTATGTGTATGTATAACTGTGTGCATATATATATATGAAAAGGATTAGGTAGGTTAAATTAATAACACCTCTAAACCACACATTACACACACCACCCCTCCACAGGCACAGGAAATGCCAAAAGTTATGCAAATTAATTTGCCACAAAGGATTTGCCTCAAATTATAAAAAAAATCTGTTTTTTCCTCAGGGTCCTATATCTTCATTTTCCTTCTTCTGACTCTTTATCCACAACAATCCTACATAAACAAATCTAATTTCTTAGAAACAAATATTTTCAACTCTTGGTCTACTAAATCAGAAACTCTCAGAGTAAGATATGGGATCTGTATTTTTGTCATCTTCATGTTTCTCTCCTGGAATAGTGGTACCCATGGTGACATTCATGTAAATATATGTTATGTGGCTTATTTTAAAATGTCCCTCAACAAATTTATCTGAATAGGATTATTCTTATCACATTGGTTATGGTATTCTATATTGCAGATTCCAAACCCCATATATAAATTTGTTTAAAAAAATTAATGTCAGGGCTTCCCTGGTGGCGAAGTGGTTGAGAGTCCGCCTGCCGATGCAGGGGACACGGATCCGTGCCCCGGTTCGGGACGATCCCACATGCCGCGGAGCGGCTGGGCCCGTGAGCCATGGCTGCTGGGCCTGCGCGCCTGGAGCCTGTGCTCTGCAACGGGAGAGGCCACAAGGTGCTGGAAATTGAGCGGTGAACAAAACAAAGTGTTGGCCTTGCAGAAACATGCTGAATAGTGAAGGGGAGAGAACTTAAGAGCATTTGTAACATTTTCGAAGTTTTTATTGATTGATTTACATTTTACTAAAGAGAACCCATGTTCTCTTGCAGTTTCTAGGTTAATGTTATTACTAAAAAGTATAAATTGCCCTCTTCTGAATATGTAAATGTAAATCCAATAGTATGATATAGTTATGTATAGATTTTTCAGCTCAAGTGTCCTATAAAACTCTTCATAGTTATAAATGTGACTTATTTAATTTATCTGTTTTTCTTTTCCCTTCCTTCCCCAAACTAATTGGATGTATCTCCCTAAGTCTGAGCTCAGAGTTGTCGTAAGGGAAGAGAACTGTAACTATATTTTGTAAATCAGTTTTAAATAATTTATCATATAGCATAACACTTAGTGAATCAGAATAGCCTTAAGGTCTTAAAAATTACTGAGAAATTATCTCATTTGGAATGTATACTTTCCAGTAAGATCTCTCAGTTGAGAGGGAGGGGGAAGATATCTTCCTTTTTATGTTTAATTCATTACACAATTAAACATGTTCATTACATAAAATTTAGAAATTCAGAGGAAAATCTACGTTTTCTATGTAAGCCTTCTACTTCTCTCATTAAGTAATGTCTATCTGTGATTTATTTCAACAACAAAAAATGATTCTAGATTCATAATAAACACAGATTTAAGATTAAAATTATTTTCTTTCACATGCAAAAAAAATCTTGTTCCTTAAGAGAAAAAAATCAAGGTCAAAAGGTAGAACTCTATATCCTTTTAAGTGTATGAGGTTTAAGGATGAAAGAGTATCTTTTCATCTAATGGAGAAAAAACATAGCAGGAGATCAAATAGGTCAGGACTAATTGGATCCCATTTTAGTAGGTTAATTTTTTTTTGTCTATTTTCAAAATACTGTCAAAAAAACCCTTTAATTCCTTCCCTGAGAGAAGAATTCATGATATAGCTTGAGAAATTCCTTATCAATAATGAATTCTGAAGAAATAAAAATGCAGTAATATGTATTGTAGACAAAAAGTTTTGCTGAAGCCATTATATTCAAGAAGACTTCAAGAGACCATACTTAATTATAGGTCCCAATTAAACCTGCAAAAGTACTGAGATCTGTTCACCTTGGTTTATGTCTCTGCTTCATAAGATAAGCCTGGTTGCTTCATGGTTTTGTAAGTCAAATATGCAAGGTTTAAATGTGTAAATATGCATTTTTTAAGTGTTTTTCCCTAAACATTTTATTCAGTCACAATGTCTCCTGATGAAATTATGGTGCCACATTCTTTGTTACTGGATTATGAGAGTGGAGAGCCTGCAGGCCACATACCTGGTAGAAGAATTGAAAAGCCAGCTTTTTTTCCACCCCTACCTGTATAAAACAAAACACATCCAAACAATATTGCAATGACTATTGTTGTTGCTACTTATGCTACTACTAGCTAAACCTTATTTGCACTTGCCATGTGCAATCATTTACTCCCCCAACAATCATGTGAGACAGGTACTATTATTAGGTAAGTTTCATATATGAGACAGTAAAACACAGAAATGTTAAGTAAGTAGCCCACGGTTACATATCTAACCAGTGTCAAAGTCAAGATTCGAACCTTGGTATCCTGGCTCTAAAGCTCATACTTCTAAGCAAGCTATACAGCCCCATGTATTAACACGAACACGAAACTACATGGCAAAACCACAATATGTTAAAATTAAATTAGCTTATATGTTGATTTTATGATTGCACAGTTCTGGATAAATTCTTTTGTCATTTTGGGGGGGCCTACTTGTTCAGACAATTACGTAACACTGGAAATTAGGAATGAGGTTAGGGAGCTGCCTAAGGAAATTAAGGTTGAGGAATATAAAATGCAAAACCATTGAGAAGAAACAGAAGTCAATTGATTTGTAGTGGTGATCAGTTGAGCAGAAAGATATGTTTTCTAAGGAAAACGTATTCTTATTTTTTTGACTAGTGTGTGTGTGTGCACAGAGTGAGGCTAGGTCATCTGTAAATGCTCCTATGGGGGGAATTCTTTACATGGAGTTTTAAGAATGTCATATACTTTCTAGTGCCTTCTTGAAAGCATGCTTTTAAATTGCCTTATTTATTACTAAAGCACTGGGTAGAAATAAATTGGATGCATATGTTCATATTTTTACTATGTGGTCAGATATTGAATGAGGAGTATTTTAATCTATGTTGTAAAATATCTCAGGCTAAAAATAAAGCATGAGTCATCTGCCATGATGGTATATTCAGCAGCTAAAAATCACAGTGCTTTTTAAACATTCTTTTATGTCAATTTGACTGAGTCATTCGTACATAATTGAAAAGAAATTGCTTTTTCTTTATAAGATTCCATATCATACCTGATAGTTACATGTGCCTTTAAGGTATCAAAGTTCAATCTAGTAGTAGTCACCACAAAAAAATATTTTTCTTAGAAATTTAAGAATTCTTAAATATTCAGAAATGGCCAAGACAACAGAAATGTATATGGAAGAAGATACATTGTGAGTTTTGCATACTTTTTATAATTCATACTGAGAATTGTTAATAACAGTGCAGTCAATCGGTTGATCACTTAATGTTTTTTCCCCAACATTCCTTTACTTTTAGAAATATAATTAGAGTTGTACAAATGCATAAAAACCAGAACAAGAAAAATGCTTATTTCTTTTATTGATTCACTGGTACAAAAAATTTAATTCTGTGAAATATTTTTATTTTATTCATGAGCCCTTATATGGTGAATATTATTAGAACTGTGTGAATATTGAGTTTAGTTGCTGTATTAGTTATCTATTCCTGTTTAGTTGCTGTATTAGTTATCTATCCCTGAGTAATAAACAATTAACGCAGTTGTGTAAAACTCAAAACCAACTGACTCAAAACAACAGCATTTATTATCTTACAGTCTCTGTGGGTAGGGATTTGGTGTGGTTTGCCTGGGCCCTCAGACTCAGTCTCTCATAAGACTGCAATCAAAGTATCAGCCGGGCTGCAGTCATCTTAATCTCAAGTAGGGGAGGAGTGGCTTCTGAGTTCACTTACATGGCTTTATTTCCTGGCTGCTTATTGGCATGAGACCTTAGTTTCTTGCCACATGGACCTCCCCATAGCAATACTTGTAATGTGGCAGCCTCTCCAGAGGGTTGAGAGAGACGGAGAGAGAGAGATCACAGGTTTTGTAACCTAGTCTCAGAAGTGACATCTCATCACTTTTACTACATTTTCACTAGTTCCAGCTCATACTCAAGGGGAGAGGATTACACAGACATGAAATTTAGGAAATGGGATCATTGAGATCCATTTTAGAGACTTCCTACCACAGTTTCCAAAGATATCATAAACAATACTGCAAAATAAGTGAGATGTATCTTTTCTTCGCCTTCCCTTTTTGATAATTTTCTTCTTTATGGAATTCTCTCCCTGGGTGTTACCTCTGGTGCGAAATGATGCATCTCCTTCCCATGACTGATTAAAATTTGCTTTGACCTATTATCCCTCAATAGGTACTTGTTGAAGTAATCTTATTTTATGTGCAAGACATTTGGCAAATGCATTGTGGACAATGAAAGAATGAGTAACTTAATGTACTTCTTCCCATTGAGTTTGCACTTGAGGTGCTTAAGATTGGATAGAATCTGCGGAAGTGATTCACTTAGTGTTAGTGACTAATTATAATAATGTGTTATCTTTTAATTATGCCTTAGGTTTCAATGACTTAGAATAGAAAAATAATGTATCATGGGAGAATATCAGGTACTGGGACCTGAAAGGAGTTACTTTTTGGCAGAGACCTTAAGAAGGCCTTGCTACCACCATATAGGCAACTGTCTACTCTAAGCCTCCTTCCATGGCTTTGGGGTTTTATGAATGAATGTATTTTTTGAGAACCCACAGAACATAGTTAGATAAATCTCTGCTAAAGGAGTCAGAATTTATGTGGAAAGAAAACACATAGAATGATAATGTAAGACAATATATTGGGTTGGCCAAAAAGTTTGTTCGGATTCTTCGTAAGATCTTAGAGAAAAACCCGAACAAAATTTTGGTGAACCCAATATATATGAAAATAAATATAATGAAAATTCAGTGGATGGATTTTTTAAAAATTATATTTGATATTTTTATTTTAGGGTGCAAAAACAAAAACAAGCAAACAAACTGCTGGCTGGGATGGTCAAGAAAGTGTTATTTGTTTTGAATCTGAAGTATCCTCATACATTCTGTGATTCAGGCCAAGCCTACTCTGGCTTGCATTTTTAATATCCCCTTGTGGTAGGTTGAATAATGGTCCCCCAAAGATGTCCACGTCTTAATTCCCAGAACTTGAAAATATGTTACCTAACACGGTAAATGGGACTTTGTAGATACATTTAAAGGATCTTGAGATGGGGAGATTGTTCTGAGTTACTTGGGTGGTCCAATGTTATCATAAGGGTCCTTCTAAGAGGGAGGCAAGAGGGTTAGAGTCAGAAAAAGAAGATGTGAAGGTAGAATCGGAAATTAAACTGGTGCTCTTTGAAGATGGAGAGTGGCACTATGAGCCAAGGAAAGTAGGTGGCCTCTAGAAGCTGGAAAACGCAAGAAAGTAGATTCTCCACTGAAGTCTCCAGAAGGAACACAGCCCTGCCAACACCTTAATTTTCAGGTTTCTGGTCTCCAAAACTGTAAGAGAATAAATTTGTATTGTTTTAAGGCACTAAATTTATAGTAATCTGTTAAAGCATCAATAGGAAGTTAATACACTCCTTATCCCCGGGGATTCCACTCATCCACCACCAGGCTAGTTTGCTTAATCCTTCTAGGCAGTCCTTTTGGGTCAACTACATTTCAAGATGCACTCCTTCCTGTGCAGCCCACATCTAGTCCTCAGAAATGTGTGTGTATGTGTCTGTATGTGGGTGGGGGGGTGGTGTGCTTTGGGGTTAAGGAGTGAGAAGCAGGGACAGACTTTGGTGCCCATGTCTGAAGATGCCAAACATCCTGAAAAACAAAGATACTGTACTATACACGAAGAAGATAACAAATGTTGGTGAAGATGTAGAGAAATTGGAACTCTTGTACACTGTTGGTGGGAATGCAAAATGGTGTAGCCAGTGTGAAAAACAGTATAGAGATTCCTCAAAAAATTAAAAATAGAAGTACCATGTAATCCAGCAACCTCACTTCTGGGTATTTATGCACAATAATTTAAATCACAGTCTCAAAAATATTTTTCACTGGGGCACTATTCACAGCAGCTGAGATGTGCAAAAGATCTGCATGGATGAATGGATAAAGAAAATGTGATATGTGTACACACACACACACAGACATGTATACACACAATGGAATATTATACAGCCATTAAAAAGAAGGAAATCCTGCCAAATGCAACAAGATGGATAAACCTTGAAGATATTATGTTAAGTAAAATAAGGCAGTCACAGAAGAACAAATTCTGCATGATTCTACTTATATGAAGTATCTAAAATAGTCAAAGTCATAGAATTAGAGAGTAGTGGTTTCACGGGGTTATGGAGAGTGGGAAATGAGGAGTTGATAACCAACAGGTGTAATGTGTCAGTTATGTAAAATGTGTAAGTTCTAGAGACCTGCTGTACAATATTGCGGCTACAGTTAATAGTACTGCATTGTGCACTTAAAATTTTGTTAAGAGGATAGATCCCATATTAAATGTGCTTAATGTATATAAAACGATATATATTTTTTTCTACCCAATATGTCAATAGTGCCCCATTAAGAGAAGATGCTTTTCAATTCTGGCAGAACATTTCTTTACAGTATTTTAGCAAGACCTGGTGCAACTCCTTGCTTGAGGATGTGGGGATGCTTGTCACCATAGCATTGTTCTTAGCCTTTGGGCCAAGCTAAAATTGAGAAGGATTCCAATTTTAATATTGGGTTATACATAGCTACTGCATTATGTATTCAGGATTCACAATCTAGTTTTGGGGATGCTGGAGGCAAAGGAATAAAGACTAATCTACCATCTAAAAGTAACTGCAGGCAGTTCTTACTTTGCATGCTACTGTGTTAACTGAAACCAGTGCATGTTGGAACCAGAGGAGCTGTGGCCTTGCTTTACACAGCAACTGAATTGCCACAGAGCCATGCAAAACCAGGACATAGTTCTTATATTCACCAGATTTGGTTAACACTGTATCGTGCAAAGTGAGGACTATCTGCATTTATTGTCTGGAGGGCTTCATTTAAGAGAAATAGCCAAATTTCTTTGCCACCGCACTAATCTCAAGAGACTTAGAATTCTGTGCGCTTTGGAATTCTTATCTGGCTGTGTGGCTCAGTTGAATGCTCTCCTTTACATCTGGGAGGAATAATAAATAAGGAAAAACAAGTTTCAGAAATATTAAAGAAAGGAGAGATCTGAATATAAAATATTCCAATTATATTTGATTTACTATATCTTATAAATCAAAGCATATTTATTATAAACTTTGATATTGGTTGGGTTTTTTGGGAACCTGTTCAGTTGAATAGAAGAAAACAAGACTGTCTATAGAACATACACCGACTATAGAGCATTCTGTCATTGACTAAATCTCCAGGTTGGAAGTCTCTCACACTATGATATAATCTCAGTTAGTTTAATTGCATAATATCAGTACATGTTATGCTCTGATTTCAGTCAGTTTAATTTGCTTTTATTTAATAGTATTTTGAGAATGTGATATTGATACTGCAAACATTGATTCATATCAGAATCCTGGTAGCATCGATTGAAATGGAGCTGCTCAGAAGAAAAAATAGAGAAATTATAGTCCTCTTGCTATTTCTGGTTACCATTATAGTCATCATTCTTTACTTCAAAAACAGAAGAGATAGGAAATGAATTTAAAATCTATTTCCTATGGTTTAGAACTTGATAAGTTTTTTTCTTAAAAGAAAATAGCAATATAGAGGGAAGTTGTCTGCATATCCCTTAGATTCAAATTAGACTTCTTTCTGAAAATTTTGCATATCTTATTTTAGATAATGCTACTTATTACTGTTTTATCTAGTTCTAATCTCTCTACCTGATTCCTACATGACTATTATTTCCAAAATTAAGGTATTATCATGAAATACTTAATATTTAGCTGAAAATCCTGTACCAGACTTGTCTGTAAGTGTGAACTTAATGGATTTGAACATATTTAATCTGCTTTCTTGCCAATTTCTCATGATTACCTTGAAAAACTATATATGTTAATTGGTCTAATACATAAAATTTAGACAGATATGGTTAGACATTTGTTAGAAATATCTAATATACATATTTATTTTTAAATAGACTACTTGCCCTATTTTTGTTTTCAGTTCACAATCAAGTCTTCCTTGTAGTTATTTATAAATCAGAATGATACATGTCTTTAAGGTACTGCAGTCAGTGGAATTGCTGATAATAGCTGGAAAAGAGAGATTATTTTATTCTTTCCTCTAAAAAAGTCACCTCAGGATAATATCCAGTTTTTTTTTTTAACCCAGTAAAAGTTTTAGGCTATTATTTACTGAGTTAAACATAAAACCTGATTTTTTAAAAAGGATGGGGTATTGTATTTTTTCCTAGATATCTACTTGTGTTTTGTGTCAGGGAAAGATCAAGCATCATATAATTGAAGGTTTAATTATAAATTAAGATCATAGTAATTGAGTCTGACTCTCAAACAATAAAGACTGATAGATACATTTCCACAAATTTTGTGTACCTAGGATCATAACACTGATATCCTCTTTTAAATGTTGGATCCTTCCTCTAAATTGCTATAGCACATTTCAAACAGGCTTAAAGCTGCCCACCATGGTATATAAATATGTGACGTCAGATAACACAACACTGAAAGAGGAGTAAATTTTGTATACATTCATAAATTTTATACAAAAAATAATTCTTACTCTACAGCAAAAAGATTCCTCAAACTTTAGTAGGGAGAATAAAAATTACGTATTTAAAAAAATACTATTGGTGAAAAATTTATAAGAACCAAAGTCATAGAAATGCATGAAAATTATAGGGATAATTGAGGAGGTAAAGTATGAAACTTAGGATATCTTGCCTTTCAGGGAAAATACATTCTAGAAATTTAATGGAGATTCGTACCTAAAATTAATCTGTATGTTGGTCTCATCTACATGCATGCTAATGCTTATCTGTTTCAATGTATATCATTATGTAATGTGTCCAAGGACTATCTTTATTTTATACATGTATAATCTAATCTGTACCTGTACATTATTCCATGCTTAATAATAGCTACTTTTAATTGATAATTTACTATAGATTATCAACTTAACTTTCCATGAACAATTGTAATTAATAGTCCAAGGTCCTCCTAAGATAAGTAGTAAGACATAGGTTGACTTATTTTACATGAGGTATATAAAGCAGTTTGCCCAAGGTCACATAGCTGGTAAGTAGTGAAGCTAGGCTTGAACCTGTTCTCTTGATCATTAAGATATTTCTTCTTCCATGTGTGTTACATCTTGTAGACTTGAGGTAGAATTAAAGGGCTGTTGGCTACTCCTCAGCCAGGTTCTCTTGGGATGATTGGTCCTCTATTGTGTTAACAAAAATATCTGATCATCAGTCTTGCCATCCAGAAATTTAAATTCTGCAGTAAACTCAAAGATAATCAGCTTCTCAATGGCTGGTATACACTAACCAAACCGATATATATCCAGAATGAAAATGTACTAATATAGAATAATGAACATTTCAAAGTGATCCCAAGTACTACTGTCAGCCAGTCAGCTTGCCCTTTCCTTATAGGAGTTCATGGGAGGATTCAACATAAATTTATGAAATTCCTTTAACATTTATTGGTCATGCTTTGTGATAACTACCGAAGATACAGAGATGGTAAGTGCCTCACTGAGCTAATTTAGCCCTCAAATGGCTGGCAAAGACAGATGAGTAGAATGACAATTATAAAATGATGTGGTAGAGTTGTGAGTGGGTTAAGTGGAAGATGCTGTGGAAGTAACAGCAGAACCATTACCCCAGCTTGAGGGACTCAGGAAAGTCTCCTGAGAGGAGGTGATGCCTGGGCTGAGTCTCAAAGGGTAAGATTTAACCAGAGGAGGGTGGGGTGTCTTTCTAGGCAGAAGAATCTGTGGAGCAGAAGCATAGAAGTAAGAAAACACTTGACACAAAAGGGAAGTACAGGGTTCATTATGATAGTATAAGGTTTCTTTTGAGGAAGTGGTAAAAAGTGAAATAAGAAAAGTCTAGAACTATATAATGAATGACTTCATGCATAAATATGCTTGACATGTTTTTCATCCTAAAAAGAATAGGATCTTATTAAGGATTTTGAGTATAGGAGTGACATATACATATTTCCATTTAAAACACATCATTCTGAAGTAGTGGTTCTTAAAGTTTAGCCTGCCTCAGACTCACTTGGAGGGCTTGTTAAGAGTTTCTGATTCAGCAGGACTGGAGTAAACCCCAAGAAAATGCATTTGTAAGTTCGTAGGTGACACTGATGCTACTAGTTTCCAGGTCACATTGTGAGAAACACTTCTCTGGAGAAGAGATTGTATAAGGATGAGAGTAGAAAAAAAGAACTCAAAAAGACACTATTTTGGAGAAATCCAGGAATAGGGGAAAAATAAAATGAGGCTTTGAACTAAGGTAGTGAATGGAGTGGATGATGAAAGGAGGTAGTAGATTGAACTAAACAGATACCTAGAAGGAAAAATTGACTGGCTTGGTATTTGAATACCAGAGTGAGGGAACACTCTGTTGACCTCCAGAAATCTCAATTGACTGTTTATTGGAAATGCCAAAAGAGATAAATGCTGGGAGAAGAAATTGGATGGAGGCAGTTGCCCAGAATAATGGCAGAGGAGGAGAGGAGATGAGGTCTGATGTGACCATATTAAATCTGAGATAACAAGTACCCATCAATGTGTAAAAGTTGGCAAAAAGGAGCTGAGTCTGAGTCAGGATTTAGCAAAAGGTTCCCTTTATCACCTCAGCCATATGGAAGGGAATAGACAAGGAAAAAAGCAGCACAAAAAAATCATAATGGAAAGTGCTTCAAAGAGGGCACTCCATGGAAAAGGCAGAACCTTAAATCTCTTTGGTACTTTCTTCAGAAAACCCTATTCCATGCAACACTGACACAATTATGTTTTTGATACATATTAGATTTCCTGTCTAGGTTTGAGTTTGAAAAGGATACTTTGAACTTAGAAATATATAACAAAAATCTTTGGAATTTTACTTTTTTGCTAAATCCAGTGGCATTAACGCTCTTATCTGTAGGTCAGACAAGGATATTCGTTTTTCCATCAGAGAATATCCACCTCACCTCAGAAAAATTCTGCTTGCAGTTTTATTCATTTCTTCTACAAATATTGAATAAGTATGTTTTCTGCCAAGTCACTATATGGCATGCCAAGATGTCCTCCACATTTTTTTTCACACCTCCACTTACTCAAGAGAGCATAATAGTTAAAAATCATTGCCTCTGAAGTTAGCCTGTTTAGCTTTGAACACTTAGTAGTTAATGTAACCTTTGTCAAGTCATTTAAACTCTTGAAGACTCAGTTCCATCATCTTAAAAATGGTGAAAATAATCAGCTAAAAGAGCTGGGATGCTTTTTAATGAGGCAATAGAACTCTCAGCATGGCATCTGGTACAGTAAATGCTTAATAAATGTTAATTATTATGTTACCCAACCAAGGTCTTAGGGCAGACTTACCCAGTGTGCGTTCAAAAACAAATACAATTCCAGCAACATGAAATACTCAGACTTACTGTCACTTTATAAAATTTCCCTTTACAACCCCTATATGTTGTAAATTCAGCACCTTATTTCTCTGAATTCTTCCTCATGTTATTCTTCAGATTGACATTCTGAAAGATCCTTGAAGTCAGAGAGGATGTCATAGCGTCTGGATTCCATACACCAGATTCAGTGTGGTGCCTTGTGCTTATTTTGTGTGCAACATGCATTTGTTGGCTAAATTGTCTTTGTCATTCTCATGCCCTACGAGACTGTGAACTCTTTGAAAGCTGTGACCTTGACTTATTCATCATCATGCTCTCTGTGTCCAGCACAGTGCCTCAGTCATAACAGATGCTCAGTCATTCTCATTTGAAGGAATTAATTGTGTGGCTCAGGGAAAAATTCAGATTTGGGCTGGACTATGCTTGCAGTAAGAGTGTAGGTATTTTCCTTTATTAAAAAAATTTAAAGAATGACTAAATAGGGCTCTTTCTGGCTTCCGTAAGAAAGACGATTTATTGGTTGTGTGTGTTTCTTGCTTCTTCTCTGCCTCCCCGGAAATTTACCCTGTAAAGTTGCCAAGGAAACACTAACAGCTTAAGCCTGGTAGAGGAGGAAGATGCCTCATTAATAAACTCAGCTTCATTATTTGGATGCTTGCCTCAAGGAGCTGGTGTTCTGGGATGAAAGATTGTTTCCATTAAGCCTTATGTAAAAAACTGAATGATTTTTTAAAAGAAATTTTGTTTTCTGACTGTTACTCATTGCCAGTGCTATGTACCTACACACTATGAAATGTTACATAAAAATAAACATTATTGATTTTTAGTTTAATGTATTTGAACTATTTATTAATGCTCAGCACATATGTTATATAAAGTTATCAAGCACTGATTTATTTATTGTGCAATAATTAGGGTATCAGGTCTTTAATTTGAAGTATTGACAGTATTTCACCAGAAGATAAACTTAAATGTATTGTTTATTATCTATTAAATCATCTTGTATATTTTCCTTCTTATGAACTAGAAACTCTGGGATATATAGAAATGTATTGCCTCAAGATAATATAGAGTTGAGTGTCTTTTTTAAGGAGGATATCTCATTAGTGATGTATAATGGAAAAAAATGTACACTGTGCTTGGGGTTATAACACCCAGGATTTCAAAGCTTCTTTGGAGCATTTACCGGCTGTGTGATCTTGGGCAAGTCATTCATTAACTTGTTCATTCAGGCATTCGAAAAAGATTTGGTGTACAGACACTATTACCTTGAGCCATGCTTTCAAAGTGATACATTTATACAACAATTAGAAATCCTTCATCATTTGTATACTCTGAGACTTGGCTGTTTTAGGTATAAAATTATATTACCTGTTTCACTCATTCAGTCAGTCATTCATCCATTCAAAAAGTACTTGTTGAGCTCCATGTGTGGCAAACTGCTCTAGAGGCTGATGAGTGGTGTTCATCCCTTGCTGAACTCGTGACAACATTGTTCTTTTACCTTTACTCCTTTGGGCTTGGAGTGGTGATTATGATTTTCCGTCAGTCTCCATGCTTCACATTCCGCTGGATCCATTAAACCCTCCATACCTCTATAAAATATCCTCTGATTAAATGCTCTTTTACATTGTTTTCGAGTTTGCCTTTTGTTACCAGGTAGAACCTTCACTGATTTAGACAGTTAGTTATATTTGGCTTGTTTTTCACACAGCAATGGAGCCAGTGTGGCTGGGTGGCATGAGAAAGAAGGATATGGCAAAAGACAAGATCAGTGAAGTGGGCAAAGCCAGATCATCACAGGGCTTGCATGACATAGTAATAAGTTTGTATTTTGTTCTAAGATTAGTGGGAAACCATGGAGGGGTTTGGATCATGGGAGTAATCTGATTTAATGTGCATTTTAAATAGATAGCTCTGACTGCAGTGTGGAGAATATATGAGGAATGAGGATACAAGAACAGATGCAGGGACAACAGTTAGGAAGATCATTCTTTAGCCCAAGGGAGAATATTGTTGATTTGGTCCAAGGGATCAGGTTGGTAGTAATGCAGGTGGTAAGAAATAGTCTAATTCAAGCCATATTTTAAAGATAGAATTGGCAGGATTTGCTGATGGATTTGGACCTAAGAAACTGGGTACATGGTGATGTCAAGATGGACAATACTGGGACAGAAACCTAATTTGGGGGAGGTTTTCAGGTGAAAATCAAGTTTGATTTTGCATTAAGTTTTAGATAACTGTAATACACCCAAGTGGAGGTTGTAGGCAGTGTAAATCTCTGAGGATAAAAGGAATCCAGAATTCATTAGCATACATGGTACTTAGGAGCCATGGTACTAAATAAAATTACACAGAAGGTGAAACTCAATGGATACTAAGACAAAAAGTATTTCAGGAAGGATGGAGTGGTTAACTGTGTCAAATGTGACTTAGAGACAAGAAAAATGATGATGAACATTGACAGTTGATTCAGCTAATTGGATGTCATTGGCAGCCTTGATAAGAGGGGTAGCAGTGATATAGCGGGGACAAAAGCCTGCATCGAGAGAGAACGGAACGTGAGGGATATTTGGGAGGAATTTTTCCATAAAATGGATGAGAGAAATGCTTAATTTTGATATTTTGAATATATGAATTTTGTAAACTTCTCTACAAACATAAAATATCTCATCATATTTTTAAAGACCTTGAAACAAATTTTAAATATAATAATTCAGTAAATATGGTTGATGTTTTCCTATTGATTTCACTATACTAATATATTTTTGATAGATTGTTTAGTGCATGAAAATGTACTCTATATTGAAATATAATCATTTTCCTCTAAAGATATTCTAAAATAATTGCAAATTACAAATATGCATAAATCAAATTTCAAAATACTCATAGCTGGTAACAATATTGTAATGCTTTAAGTATTTTCATACTATGTAAAGTGATTCTTTAGAAGAGTAGTACTTGAAAACTTGATATTAACTTTAAATGTAACTATTAGGTTTTAAGATATTCTGGGTCTGATGGCATGTGCAATGTTAGATTCAACTGACTGTTTAGAATTTTCTATTCTTCATTTTTAATGTATTTGATACCCAAGCTACCTTAACATCTTTCCCTTGACCGTAACTGGCTGATCGTACTCTTCAGGGATAAAAATAAGGATCCAGCAATAGCCCTGAGTGAAACCTCAACTTCTAATATCCTCCGTTTTCCTACCTCCACACAGAGGAAGCAAGATTTACAACATCTGAACTTAATGATCTGCAGGGCAAACCACATGATTAATCCCTATAGCTCCATCATTCAAATTGTCTGTCAAGGGAAAAATATGTCAACTTTTAGAGCAAGGGAAAAAGTTGCAGATGGGCAACCAACACCATCAGTGCAGCACAAAGTGGAGTTTATTTTAAACCTGGGTGAAGGTGATACCCATGCTCCAGGCTGCCCTCAAATCTCACTCTGCTTAGAGCTCTGACACTGACTGCTCCACTGCATCTGTGGCTCGCCGTTCCCAAGCCTTAAGACTTCTGATTCATGGGTCAGCCTTGAATTACCAGGTTTCCATCTCAGAAGCAGGGTTTTCCCATATTAAAAGAGACTGACTGTATACAGCTTGTGTCAAGGACTGCTAATAACCTCGCTCAGGTATTTGAACCTTGGAGAGGGAAGTGAAACTTTCATTACCTGAATTTTCTTTTTAAGAAGTGAATTGGATTCCATAATTAGTAGATCCTAGTTTATTTGGTTCTGTGTAGACAACAGCAGCCCGTATAAAGGAGGCTATATAATGCTGATATTAAGCAGCAAGCTGTCCCTGAGCAGGGACAGGTGTCAGGTTGGCTTGCCACACTTCTGTAGATTTGACTGGGAAGGAGACAGTGATTCCAAATGGATTGAAAGAATATATTACATATACAGCATAAACAAAGTCTCCGTGGTGTCAGCAGCTTTCCACACCCCTAAAAGGGCCAGGACTAGGGTGAGACAAGTAAGGTACTTAGGGCACAAAGTTTAAGGAGTCATTCACTCTCAGGATTGTACAAGTGTCAGCTTGTTTTTGCAGATGTCTAAGAATGAGGTGCCTAGGGTATAACATTGAAGGAGGCACTCACTGTCAGGATCCTGCAGGGGCAGGATCAGCACCTGTATGACCCTCAAAATGAGTGCCTCCTTAAATTTTGCACCTTAGTCACATCAGTAGCCTAAATCCAATCCTGTACGTGGTCGCTAGGCCCACAGGACAACACTAAATTGGATGAGCCAGATGACAGACAACAAGAGTGACAGGCTGCTCTGCTGGGGAGGAGCCCACTCCATATTGCACCTTAGCAGTTTTATAGCCTGCAGATGGATCTGGGGATGAGGGAAATGAGTGCAGTGGAAAGTTCCATGCCTCATTGGTGCCAGGGAGGAGAATGAGAAACAGCCATGCATAAGGTCTTCATGACTTGCTTACCTGGAGGTCCACAGGATATTCCACCAAGATATGGGCCAACCTAAGGTTAGCCTTGCCTACATGGCCCATGTGGATATGTGCAAGGTCACCAGGACGCCAGGATAAAGCTGTTCTCCTACAACTGGTATTAAAAATGTAGGTTTGGAGTCAAACAAATATATTTTGTAACCCCACTTCTTAATAGCTGTGTGATATTGGGTAAATTATATAAACCTTTTAGCCTAAGTGAGAAAAGAAATAACTACTTTGTAAGGCTCTTATAACTACCCTATAAAACTGTTTATAATGTATATAAAGCATTTAAAGAGTGCCTGCATGTAGTAAATGTTCAGTAAGTAGTTATTATTTTATTAGCTATTAAATCTAAATGAATATGGTGTACAACATAGTTTTAAAAAATTCCATAACAGTAAAAAATCAAAGTTTGTTTTGAATGTTTTAATCAAACAAATAACATTATTACAGTAGTAAGTTTAAAAACCATCTAGGAAATCAATGTTTTTACTTTTTAGTGTCTCCCTTTTTGTTATCTCTATAAAAATACATGTAAATAACAAGATAGACAAATTTGTCAAAGATTTAAGTTATATTTTGTAGATAAGATATTCAGCAACCATCAGAAAGACTGACTCACTTTCAACTATTTTCAGAGTTTCTCAAGGGATTTATTTCACCTAGTAATTTTACAACATAAATGCATTCATGCACACTTATGCTTGTTATTCACACCTGAAAATTTTTTTTGTGTCAAGTGATAGATAAGCCATGTTTAATTTCGGCATCTATCCAAGTAGGACACTCTCTCTCAACTTACACCCAAAATAGAAAATAAGATAAAAAAAGATTTTTTAATTAAAAGAATAAACAGAATAAAAGAATATATCTGTATTCTCTTTAGAGCCATGAGTTCATAATTTGCTTTAATTCAACATGTTAAAAAACAGAAATACCAATGCCTTTTCCATTCATCTTCAAAATTCTATTGTTGCTTTATTTTTTTTTCAAGACCATGACTATCATGAAAAGTTTAAAATTTTACAGATCTGAGCATTGGCCCAAATTTTCTACGATGGCAAGAAATCATGGTAGAACTTTTAATTAACAAGATGACAAAATGCCTCAACTAAATTGCTAAAATATTTTTTCTCTGAATTAATTTCCCTATTATCTCTCTGATAATGTCATCAGAAATTCTATTGTTAATATAATTTATATGCCTTTCTATGAATAACGAAGGTATTAACTCAAAATATACTTAACACCTTTTTTTTGTTCTTTTCATTTAAAATGTGCTTGGAAGAAACTTTTCATGTGAATAGAACTTTGTTTTTTGTCATGGTCATGACAGGAGTATTATCAAAAAGTGCAAAGGTCTGTGTGTTTTATTTTGTTAATCTAATACTTTAGCCATTTTATTACCATTTTATTTCACTCCATGAAATTCTAAAACAATTTTTAGATTATATTTTAATCTTTGGATTCAAAAGGAATGCTAATTTTGTTTGCCAATTTATAAATATGTTTCATGCTTAATTTTATTGTATACTGACATGATTTACTTAGATAACAATAGAAATGTTAAAGATCACGTAAGATCAAATAATTTAGATGATTTGATTGTTTATGGTATGCGTGGTGTTGGAATAAAGAATTTCAATAGGATGGAGAGGGAGGGCCTTTTCAAAATAGACTTAATATTGCAGACATATTAATTAGGATCTTTTAGTGTTTGGGAGCCAGAAACTTATCTTAAAGTTGCAGGCAGGGAGAACATCCAGTTTCAAACATTGCTCAAATGATATTATCAAGGACTTAAGACACTCCCATTATATCTTACAGAATCCATATTGCCTTAATTCTCTGGCAGGCCCCTACAACATTTGAAACAATTTTTATAAGCCTCTTTTAGAACTAGAATGGAGAGGGAAGAAGTTCCTCAAAGGGATGCTGGGTAGGAAAAAATATTATATACAATATATGCATTACGAAGAAGACAGTAAGTTTCTTGGCAAGCATTCTTGTGGTTGCCTTATCATTCATGGCCCTTAATAAAATATGCATGCAGAAATTCATCACTCATCAAGTCAGCTCCTTCAGATGGAAACTCTCACCACACCATCCCTTCCTTCTTCCCTGCCCTGCCTTTAATGTTTCCTGCACGTGCTCATTTGAGTCCCATATTTATTGTTAAGATTCCCCATTTTTGAGATACCAGTGAAATGATGTAATTGAGTCCCAAGTGAATTAGTAGCATGTCTTCTTAATGATATCCAGGTGTTGGCTGTTTCTCTGATCATAGATATTTAAATTTCTTTTCCTTCTATCTTTACTCAATCATCTTTCTTTCATCTTTGATTTCTTACTGAAATACATTTCCCCAGGTTCCTCAAACCTATCCATTCAACTAGATGCAAACAGATAAGAAGTGACCAGGGTCACAATAAAGAAACATTTTAGCAAAAACTGTAACTTACCAATTTAGCCCCAAACTCCTATTCATCTACCTATGAGCAGACAGGTTTTTTTGTTGTTGTTGTTTTGTTTTTTCGTTTGGGAGGAGTGGGGGGATGGTTTAAAAATTAAAACAGTTGCAAACATTAAAGTCCTGAGAGATTTTACTTAAAAACCTAAAATTCTAGCTTCTTTTGAAAAAGCCATATGATTAGTAACCCTGGGACCAAAGCCGTACAACTGATAAGGCTGAGCTCTAGTTCCTAAAACAGTGCACTTGTTCTCGAGTTTGTCACAGCATCACCCATTTCTTCATTTGTGATACCTTTGTCAATTGTAATCATTTCTCAGGCATGATCTACTGTGGTTACCGATTTAAGATTAGAAATCAATCCTTATAAAAGAATAGCTAATCTGTCCATATCTGTTAATATTTTCATCTTCTATGTATAGTAATAGAGTGAACTGTAGATAATTAGATTTTTTTGTAGTTTAAGCATTTTCCATGGGTTCAGTATTTGCAAATAATATATTAAATTGCAGTTTCATTAAATTTTCTTTTTTCTGTTCTGCCCTCACTTCAGCTTCTTAGAGAATGAAACATCTGCTTTCCCACCTAGAGCCATTTTCTTTACATATTTCAAAAATAATTAGTCTGTTTGTATTTTTTTTCTATTTACAGATTATACAGAGTTGGAGAAAATATCTAGATTTTTAGATATGACAGTTGGTATAGCATTACAGTGTGTAAGATTGTCTCAAAACAAAACAAAAATATAGCTGACTGCCCTAACTTTGTAGCTAAAGAAAATATTACACTGTGGGACTGGGAAATTCTCCATGCTGTTGAGTGGCATTTTACAATCAACACCTCTCCCCTTTTCAGGATATCGAATCCCTAACAGGAGGGCTGACTGGTTCTAAGGGGGCTGATCCACCGGTAAGTTAGATTCTTCCTTAAATTTAACTATTGACGAAATGAATTATGTACATACCAGATCATCAGAGTTACTTGTATACAAGTTGTCATACAGGTAACTTTTTGAAATAGTTTCTTTCAAAACTTTATAGCTATTGCAGTAACTAATACAAAAATGTGAACTTGCTCTGAGGTGTCATTTAGTGTTTTAAAAAGTTTTAATACTCATAAAATTCATCTCCATATGTTGATTCTAAAAATAAGAATAAAAGCTTCATTAGTATGTGTAAACACCTTATGTCCTACTAACGGGCTACAAAAAAAGTTAAAGTTTTTTGGAACTTGAGAGTTTACCATTGTAAATAAGTGTATGATTTCAGTTGCAATATACTTTCTAGTTACTGAGAAAAAATTATTTTATCAGCCCATTTTTTTCACAGTATTGATTCTTGATATTGCTGTTTCTTTCCTGCTTTACCCAGGAAGCTTCTAGAAAATTGGAGAAAGTGCTTGAAAGTTTTAAAAGATTATCATTTTTAGGCAATAGCAAGAGATTGATAGTCTAGTATTGGAACATTGTAGTCCTTTCTGTGATGTCTGATTTCAGAAAACATTGAGTAAAACAACATTCCTGTGATTTCATGCTTGAGGCACAAACATGAGTTCATGGTGTATATCTAAAGTAATAAAATTCAATTTATTTCAACAAACAGCCAATGCATAAATTTGTATCACTGCTTGCTTTTCACTTAGCACTGTGAGGTTTAATGTGGAACACACAGAATCCTGTGTTGTCAGTTTTTAGCTATACTTCATCTAGGCATCTAGCTGAAGTATATAACTACTTTAAGACACCACTGAAGTGTTAAAAAGATAACTTTCAATTGTAGCTCTTTCTCTCCTGTCTCACTCTCATGTGTCTCATGATGTTGTCTAATCTTCATAATGCTCCTAAAGTAGGCTAAACAACATGTTTTAGTCCTTTCCCTTCCTTTTGTTTTCATTGTCTAAATTTATGCAGGAAAAAAAATGTACTGTCTTCAGATAGCTGCTTATATTTAGTCCCTGAACCTATTATACTGCAGCATAAGACAAGATGAAATATAAGTCAGTGTAGTAGTGTAGGTGACTGCTTATGTGATGTAATTTCATCCTGCTGCTTTGTGTTATGTTTGTGCATAGCATTCAACTTTTATTAGAAGAAAAAGTTCATTTCCTTTAAAATACCTCCCTCACTGTTCACTGATTCCTGAAAGAATTCTGCGATTAGAGATAAGTTGGTTTTAAGAGGATTTGTCCCTTGTTCAAAACTAAACTAAACTAAACACCTCTCTTCTGCATGTGACCATAAAACTCTTACCTGCTATTTACATATTAAAATAAATTAGTTTATCATATCCTTTCAAGAAAGCAAGTTTCTAAACATGAAAGATTGAGTCAGCATAAATCCTAGTTACTGAAAGGAGCCCCTTACAGGGGAAAAAGGTCACAGAAAGGAAAGATGGTGACCTAAAGGCGAACTTAATCAACTTAATTCCCAAAAGCTAAAAGTGAACTGTATATTTGTCTGTATTTTTATACTACATGTGTGTATGTCTTTTTTTCTTTGGACATAATTTATAATATTACGAAGATATAGGTTCTCTCTTGGCCATCCCTTACCATGATGATGGGTATTTTATACTGCTACCTACATTTTCTGAAATTCAATGGTAGTGCTTACTTTATAACTTTTTGTAGAGTGGAAAACATCACACAAATGTCAGAGTACATAAGAGCTAAGACAATCTAGGGTGTTAACAGTATACATACATTTAGTGTTTCCCACTGTTAAAGAGATATTGAGAGGATATTACCAAGAGCTAGGTAATAAAATCACTTTTTAATCCTTTATAAAGCTTATATAAAGTAGTCTAAGTATGAAGGTAAAATGGTAATGGTGTCTAGAGTTGCTTCAGTCATTTAAGAATAAGGCTTTGAATTAAGCTATTGTTTTTGCCCCCGTTAGAAAACTGAAAGTCAGATTAAATTATACATAACCTAAGTCCATTTGAAGTTTCATATTACTTTTTCCTTCTTTAAAAAAAGGCCTTTCTAATAGATTATCTGAATACTGTTATCCATTATCCATTTCTAAAGTTGTGTCTTTTTTATAAATGTTGACAGTGTATTACTAAACCCATTGTATGATGAAATTTTCATTGGTAAGAAATTCAAGTTCCTATAATTTTTTCTCATTGAACAGAATATATAAAGTGTTGAATGAATGGTCTCTCACAAGGATATGTAGCTGTGGAGTAATTTCTTTACCAGTATAATAGAAATATCAGATACATCTTTAAATATAAATGGCATATTTAAAAATTGAAAAATTTTCTGTGGGTGGATATAAATATTATTTCTGAAGCATTAGGAAAAAGTGAATTTTGCATTTTTTCAAATAGTAAGCATGTATAAAAAGTTGCAAATGTCAAATTTGCAAATGTCATTATAAATAAATTTGCATATCTGGTAAGAATAAATTTGAGTGACTCCAGGAATATAGTTTGCATTAATATTTTTATTATTTAATATTTTTAACAATATGTTAAGTACATTTTTTGAAAATTCAACAAGTCTCAGTTTTAATGCTAATAATAACAGAGAATCACTCATTCATTATTTTCAGGGGCAATTCAGGAAGTTTTATAATGGCTTTCTTCTGAAAAGAATTTCAAAAAGTATGTTTTTAAATTTGTAAACTGGAAATCAGTTGCTGCTACAAATAGAACTTGCAGATTTTTCTAAATCACATAGTTATCTTAGAAAATAAACCCTTCTATCATTAAGAAAAATATGGCCCATTATGTTAACTTAAAATTGTCTTTGAAAATTTGTATCAAAGATATTCTACATTCTGCATATATTTTTCATTCATAAAAATTAGATCACAGATTAACCTCCAGTGTAAAAACATAGCATATATTTACATATAAAAATAAAAAGGAAATAGATAATTAAAATCTAAAGGGTAAAATATCATTATTAAGTGCTTTTTTAATATACCATTTTTCTATAGTGTTTTAAATTTAAAATATTACCATTATTAAAAATGAAGAGCTTGTGAAATGTATAGGTGTCAGGGATATCCCTCATTATCAAGTTGTCAGGTCATCAGGCCGGCCGTTAGGAAGGCCAGGGTAAGGTCTAGGTAACTCAGTTTCTGATAGCCAAGGGGATTTTAGATGCTGAAAAACAGGTATAAAGCATGAATAGTTATACTGCTATACCAGCTGAACCTGGTATCTGGAGAGCTGTGGATATGCAGGTCCATGTGGTACCAGTAGTGTGACAGATCACTGTCCTGTTTTGAGCCCATGAGCTGGTGACATAAAGGATTTGGAACCTCAGCCTGGAGCCAGGATTTGTCCCAGACTGCGAGCTAGGTCTAAGTCTGCAGGTGGGTTTTAGTAGCTCAGCTGGCTTGTCCACAAAAGTTAAATTTCGTGATATAGATCTAAACAGATTAATGTATACAATGAGGGGAGTTTCTCTTTGTCATTTGGTTTAAGAAACTTTCTGATTATTTATAAACTGATAAAAACTAGCTAGTTACTTTCCTATTATTTCTGATTCTTTTTGAGGGTTACTATGGACAAAATCTAATAAAGAGTAATGTGGGACAAACCCTAGACTATATGAAACAAATTACTGAACACACTGGTCAAGTGTCGAAGTGTCCTGATAGTTCACAGTTCTATTATCAGTGTTTGAATCAAGTCCACCTCATTGCCTCATCCAGGACTTACAGCAAGAATGCCACTGGGGCTATTCAGTTCCTCCCTTGTTTTTCTTTCTATTTGTTACCCCGGAGTGAGAAGCTCTATAAATTTGCTTCCTACACAACTTAGTATTTTAATTGTTCTAAGTTTCCGTTATTCAAATGCTAATGGTTCTCTTTATTTCTAGAGTGTGATGAATAAGTGAGTATGCATCTAATTGGTATCCTTGGGCTTGATATGCACACTGTCCTGAACATTCTCCAGCTCTATTAATTCTTTCCCCACTGAGGAACCAGAATTGTACATTCCATGTTTTTGTACTTTCTGTTCTCATTTTAATGGTCTTCCTGATGGTTCTTAGCAATTTGAGTAAACACTCCACAGAATTTAAAACAAATTCAATTTCCTGAGGGTGCTATTTAGACCAGGTTATATATTTTTCATATTGTAGATAGCATTAAAATTTTAAAGTCTCCAAAACTGATCTTAATTTGATTATTCAAAAAATGCCAATGTTCTACTCACTTGCTTCAAAAGATAAGGAAATAAAATATGTGAGTCTGAATTTTTATCTAATTTCATTTCTTTCAGCCTGAATATTATATTGCTATATTACTAACTTTCATTCTCGTATTTGTTTAGTCAGAATTCAGTGTATATTTGAGTGTATGCTGTTTGCTAGACATTTGTTTAGGTTTTGGGAATACAGTGGTAAACAATTCACAGTTTCTTATTTCAGAATCTTACAATATAGTGGAGTAGACAGGTTGGTAAAAACTAATTACAATATAATGTAAGCACAGGATGAAATGAAAATAAGAGGATCACGTAATCCAATTGATGGGAGTAAAAAGGGGCTGGAGGATCAAGGAGGGCAAATAAAAGAAAATAATATCTAATTGTAGAATGAGTTGAAGTTTGACAACTGAGAAAGGTGGAACATGGAATTTTAAGTAAGGAAATACTATATGCATAAGTTGAAAATTAGAAAATAACTTACAGTGGCTAGAGGATGAAATAAGCTGAAGGATGGGAGGTAGTGGTGAGATAGAAGGTAAAAGATTAATCCAGGGCAAGAAGTAATTTCATGGAAAAAAATTGTACTCTATACTAAAGAACATGAGGACCCATTAAAGTCTTTAAACAGGAGAGTCACTTAATCAGCTCTGTCCTCTAGAAACATTTTTCTGACTCTAGTGGAGAGTGATTTAGAGAAACGACTAAGCAGGAAAACCATTGAAAAAGGCTCTTGCAGTCATCCAAAGGAGGGATGACAAAAATGATAATGGTGATTTTTTTTTGTCTGTCCTACTACATTATAAAACTAATTGAGGCAATGTCTCAGGGGAAAGTCAACATTTTATTTTGTTTAAAACAATAAATTTTTAGTATGAGCCTATCAAGTGACAGTGAGAATGGAGAGGAATAAACTGATTCATGAGCTATTAAGGACTTAGTGAACACACAAGAATAAGTGGTTGTTTGGAGGAAGGAGAATAAAACTTATTGAAGAGTCAAGGATGATTTTGAACTTTCTAATTTGGCAATTGAATGGATAAAGGTACCATACATAGAGACAAGAATCCCATGAGGTAGAGCATTTCTGGAGGGGGGATATTGAGTTCAGTTTTGGACACATTAAATTGAGGTGACAGAGTTTGGAATATATGAATGATTTTGGAATTTAAAGGTTAGATATCATTTATAGCCATTAACTTGAACATGTAGAAAAGTTAATTGACACTGTTGGAGCTGATGAAATCATTCCAAAAAAATGTATTCTGAATGAGAAGATAAGAGTTCAGAATAAACCCCTGAGGAAGAAAAGCATTTAAAGGTCAGAGGAAAGGGAAAGGGAAAATTAAGAGGAAGAGTATTTCTCAAAAAAGATAAAACAGGTTGGTTACAGGAAAGAATACCAGGAAAGTTTGTAATCACGAATGCCAAGGTCAAGAGAGGGTGGTGAAAAGGGTTATTAGCAGTTTCAGGATGTTGAGAGTTCAACAACAGAGTGCCCCACTGAAATTTAGCAACAAGAGGATAAAGGGTGGTCTAGGTGAGAATAATTTTAGTGGAGTAATTCAGGTAGAATCAAGTTTCCAGTGGCCTAAGAAATTAAATGGAAGGTAAGAATTGGATTCAGTGGCTAAGGAAACAATTTCTAAGTGTTTAATTATGAAGGAAGTGAAAAGAAATAATAGCCAATATAAGCGATGAGGCTGAGAGACAATTATTTTAAGGAGAGAAAATTTGAGTGTGTTGAAACATACGGAAAGCACATAGAGAGGGAAAAGAATTTACTGAGGAAAGAGAAGTTAATTAATAGGTCATTGGATGAAACAGAAAAAGATGGATTCCAGAGCATGTTACACAGAAAGAGAAATGTCGCTTCAGATGTGAAATGGAAGTAGAAAAAAAGAATGGAAACTGATGCAAACATTTTTGTAGGTGGGGATCTTAAAAAGTTGCAAGAGTTTCCATTTAATCGTTTCTGTTTTCCCCACAAAGTTAAAAAGACCTAATTAGCTGACAGTAGTGGGGAGATGATGGGTTAAGATATTTCAGGAATATAGAGAAGATGCATCTAGCCATTATGGATTGTGGGAGAATTAGGTAGACCATAGATGGATTAGTGGAAAGTGTTGGGGTACACTTGTAGGCAGTGAATTTGTAGTGGTTATAAATAAACTCAAAGGTGTGTTTTCTTTTCCTCCAACGGTGCTCTGTAGCCCAGGTATGGGCGGGGGTCGGGGGGATGCCTACAGTCATTTTAATTTCAGGCTGTGGTTCTGCCAGTCAATTACTGTGGAAGGCCAATGGAGCAAGATGATTGAGAATATTAGCAAGAATGTCATAAAGTCTAAGCTGAATAAGAATTTCAGTGAAGGTAGGAAGGGATTGATGAAGCAGAGTATTCAGGGTCTCAATAAATTTGAAAAACAGGGTGTAGGAAGAGGGATACAGAATTGTGGTGAGAGGGTAAAATGCTTGATTTAAGCATTTTAGGACCAAAACATTCCCAGGTGCTGGTAAGACCCAAGTTGTGGTCATGGAAATGGATGAAGTACAGAGGGAATGAAGCTCATTGGAACTGATGACATCAAGGAACTGAGAGGCCAGTTGGATGGATTATCTATGTGGACCCTGCAGTCTTTTCTACCTATATTTACTCCCTTGATAATCCTAGCCTGTTTTACAGCTTAAGTGCCATCTAGACACTGATAACTGAATAATTTACATCTCTAGACTGGATCACTCCCCTGAACTTCAGACTTGTATATCCAACTAAATATTTGACATGTCTACTTGTATATCCAATATGAATTTAAAGCATAACAAATTAAAAACTGAGCTTCTGGTCTTTGTCACTCTCCACAAACCTCCTGCAGTTTCCCACCTATCAATTAATGGCAATTTCATGCACTATTTACAAAGTTAAAGCCTTAGAGTCATCCTATGAGTTCTGTCTTCATAATTTGTTGATAATTTAACCAATTTTCAGAAACACCCCTACAAAATTACCACCTTGATCAGAACCACCATCCTTTTCATATGTCCTTTTTCAGTGAACCAAGCAGGATAAATTTCTTAAAATATGAGTCAGATCATGTCACATCAAGGCTTAAATCATCATTGGCTTCCCATCAGAATAAAATCCCCAAAGCCCATGGAGTGGTTTCTAAGATGCTTCATGACTTCTCACCTTACAATTCCTCTAGGAACTCATCTCATACCTTCCTTCCCATAGTTCATTCCAACTTGATATCCCTTTACCTGGGTATGCTGTTGCTGTTATTCCTTCTGCTTACCATACTGTCTCCACAGATAGCCCCTAAACCTACTCTCTCACTTTCCTTGGGTCTTTTGTTCAAATGCTAATTTATCAGAAAGATCATCCAATATTCTTTTCTCTGGCCCTATGTGTTTATTGTTTGTTTTCTTCTACTATAATATAAACTCCATATAGTCAGAGGCATTGTCTCTTTTGTTCACTATTATATTCCAAAGGTCTAGAATAATACTGTTATGTGAGTTCCTCAGTGTATATTTGCTGAATGAATAAGAACAAATACTGTCAAACACATGATTTATATGATCATATTTGTGTACTTAATATATTGATAAGAACTCTAGCAGAATACCTTATGGAGAAAGGGATTGAGGCTGTTATAATAATTCTGGAATGAGATTACACGAGTGTACTTCAGATTATGGTAGTGGTAGCAAGAATTAAAATAGCAGAGAAAAAAAACCTTACAAAGGCAGTATTAATAGAATCTTCTGGTGGGAAAAGAAATAGGACTCAAGGATAACTACAAATATTGGCCACTGGGAAAAATAACAGCAGTGCAAAAATCATAAGGATATATTTGGATACTGAATATCTTATTTATTTATCTTGTTTAATATCATTAAATATAATCCCTTTGAAAGCAGAAATTTCTGCCTGGTTTATAACTACACTCCAACAAACGAATGAAGAAGAGGAATTTAATAGGTCTTCAGATGGAACAAATGGAAACCAAGTATTGAAAATTTCAATAAATAAGAAAGTAAAAGATGTGAAGTGGAACTTCCATTGTGGATTCAAAATTTTACTTAGAGCCTCAAAGCATAGTACCATTGGTGATAAGCATCTCCGCATTTCATGAAGAAGTGCTAAACATACCCACAGACTTACTAGTTAATAATTACAGTAGTATCAGTCCTGCCACTGTGAATCACCACCTTTAGCCTCTCTAAGTGAAAACCAGAAAGGACTCATTAGCAGAATTTCAGCCGGTAAGAAGTAATGCAGAGTTTTTACTCTCATGAAGAGAAGGGTGTCCTTCTCCTAAGCCAAATGGGAGTGGACCCAAAGGAATGACTCATAGAAGAAGGCAGTGTTATCTCTGTGTTTAGATTTTATTCAACAGCTATATCAGCGGGCAATTCCATGGAATATATGTAAGGCAAGGGGAGAAGGAAATTAATGTGTATCCCTTAGAGTTTGAAGATATACACATAACAACTGAATCAAATGTTTGCTTCCTATGTGCCGGTGTGGATAGGGGATAGGGAAGAAACGAATCAATAACTTCATTTTAATTATTTAACTTATCAATATTTTTAACTAGTCAGCTAGTCAGAATAGGTACTTAAAATATTGAAGTCATGAATATGTAGCCAAAATAATGAAAGATAGTTCGTATGCAGGAATTTTGTCGTGAGAGAAATGTAATGCTTTGTATATATGATACCAAAAGATTTCTGTGTTAGGTAATTTCCTATTCATTAATGCATTACTGATTAGACCTATTTAAGCATCTGTATTTCAACACAAGCTACTTATTTAGAGGGCACATTTGAACATGGTTTCCTATATTCAAACATTTATATCATGTTTAATATGAAAGTGAGCAAAGAGATATGAATTATAGACTAACATCTAAAAGTTGGGTTAGAATAACACTGAATGAGGAAGCACTTTTGAGATCTCTCAGCATATTGTTTCACTGGTGATTAATTGTGTTAAGAAACATTTTAGAAATGATTTTTTCCAGAATAGGAGAAGTTATTTGGGAAGCTTAAAACAACTTCTTGTTAGAAATAAGGGTCTTAGTTGTTACTTACTATTAATTTCTCATCAATCTATAAGAATAAAGGTACTTCAAATTTTTTGAGGGAAAAGCAATATATTAATGAAAAAGGACATAATAAGTAAAATAAATTAGGAACTTGCATTATTGCAAAGATATATTATTTTTGTTAATAATAATAAAACAATAAACTATATATTAATATATACTCAGTTTTCTGATCATATAAAGTTTAATATGAATCATTTTAATTTACCTATCTTTGTTCCTCAAAATCCCTATTACAGTTCTGTCCAAAATAGTAATATTATTTCAATTACAGACATTGTAAATACTTGTATTTTATTCTTTTCCTACCTTTTCTATTTCTCTTTATTTTTATTGTACATAAATTTATTTGTACATATGTGTGTGTATTTATATATAGCATATATAAGCACATTTAAGTATATATATAAATATATATAATATATATAAACATACATATTTATATATATTTCTTTTTTTTAAATTTTAATATGTATTTTCTCCTACAAAAAATGGGATTTTTTTTAGTTTCTTGACTAAACAAGAGGCTGGTTTCTAATTAGACTGCTCTTATCCAACATAATAAAGTGGGACTATTTTTATTCTTGATATTCATCTTATTCATCTTATTCAAAGATGCTTATAATTTTGGATGTTTATTTGAAAGACAGATGGATGAATACAGCTTTATACATGTAATTGCTCATTAAAATGTGAAAAATATAAAGTAAGAATAAAAGTTTATTTAGGAAACATATTTGTAATGCTACTGTGTATGCAGTACTATTCTGGGACTTTAGAAAAAATAAAAGATATCAATTCAGTGCTATAGATTTTTGCACTCTAACTGGTTACCAATTGTTTCTTTTAAAAACATGATTGATAAGTGTAAAACAATGGTACATAGATAAATACTTTCGTGTTATATGGAAATAATCACAGTAAGTGTGTTTAGGGGGGATTTTAGTTTTATTTTTTTGGAAGACTTGTTTTGAGAGGTGAATGTTGAACCAGATGTTGAAGATCTAATTTGCATTAAGCTAAAATCTTTATTTTGGATGGAAGGAATTAAGGGTCTTTCTCTCGTATCCAAAAGTAGTTCAACTCTATAGACTTTAGCAACTCATAAAACTGGCTATTGCAACTTATTTATAGTACATCAGTTTAAATTTAATTGCTGAAGTTTAGAGTATAAAATTAAACCTGGTCTTGGGGTACTTTTTTAAAAGTATATGTGAGTTATTTTTTTCTAGGGAGCCCCAGACACCCTCCAGGGGCCTCTGCAGCTTCATGGCTAAACACCTGTTCAGCCTCAATGAGATTAGACTATGGGCCAATTCTTATTTGGCCATTCCAGAAAAGAGTCATGATTGCACCCAGCTGGCCCTCTAAGAAGGAGGGTCTGATGAGCCACTCCTGCATAGCCTGAGGCAGTAGAATTTGCACAGATTTAGGGCTGCTGCTGTTGCTTTTCCAGGGATCCCAGTGAGGTGATGCACCACCTCGTTTGGCAAAATGAGAAAGGAGCTAGTTTTCTGATGATTTGCCCCATTCTACCACTGGTATTCATCAAATGTTGGCTGGAGAAACTGCACACTTCTGTGGCTCCCCTATTTCCTCATTAGGCTTCCAGAGGAGGCAGCATTGAGGCTTACTTGTCCTTCTAGCCCTGCCTAGGAACTTGTGTTGCCATGTGAAGGAACTTACCTGGAAGGAAAACAACTTATTCTAACTACCTTTCAGTAACTACATTGTCTTTTTCAAATGCACACTCAGGGAAACGTGAATCAGCAAAATGTGAATGCTGAAATTACATGCATATTCTCTTTTTTCACTTAACATTAATTATAACCACTACAGGCACTTTAAAAAGGAATCTGATTATATATTCATAACAAAGTTATTATTTTGCAAAATTATTATTTTCAGTTGAAATCTGTGTTGTTTCAAGAATACCACATAATAGGAATATGCCTTATGATAGGCTATTAAATTATTTTTCAAAAGATATTTGAGAATAGGCTATTAAATTATTTTTCAAAAGATATTTGAATATACTTATTTATAAGTATAGGCTATTAAATTAGTTTTCAAAAGATATTATTCAAAAGATATTTGAATTCAAATATCTTTTGAAAAATAATTTAATAGCCTATACTTATATATATACTTATAAAATTATAAGTGTTATAGGAAATATACTTATAAAATTATAATAAATGTTATAGGAAAAGTAGAAGAGTTATAATATTAAAAATTTAATATGTGGCTAAAAATGTTCATCAAAGTCCCTGGAAAGTTGCAAAATCATCTTTTGGCTATATAACAAATTCTCCAGATATCTTATATTTTACTCATAGGAACAATTTATATTTTTATTGGAGTATGGTGGAAAGTTTTGTGGTAATGCTAGTTATTTTTTCTATTTTTCCTTTTCTTCATCATAGATTAAAATGAGTAATCCACATGAGTGACTATTTTTCTTCTATGGACAAGCTTTTTGAAAAAAAAAAATTAAAAATCTTGGTATTCATATCCAGAAACACTGGGTTTCATTTAATTTACATTACCATTCTCTAAAAGGCCAGGAAATTCACTAAAATTTGATATTACAACCAACATCATTATTTTAACTTTTAAATAAGTGTATATAAGTAATTGTATTAAATATAAGTGGAAGTAATTGCATTAAATATAAGTGGAAAAAATAGTCACTGTGAAATAAAGACTGTCTGAATGCATTTTTTTTTTTTTTTTTTTTTTTTTTGCGGAACGTGGGCCTCTCACTGCTGTGGCCTCTCCCGTTGCAGAGCACAGGCTCTGGACGCGGAGGCTCAGCGGCCATGGCTCACGGGCCCAGCCGCTCCGCGGCGTGTGGGATCTTCCCGGACCGGGGCACGAACCCGTGTCCCCTGCATCGGCAGGCGGACTCTCAACCACTGTGCCACCAGGGAAGCCCTGAATGAATTTTTTTAAACTACGTGTAGTTTATAAAAGAAATCTAAAATATGGTAATAAAGGTTGAAACTAAAATGACAGAAAAGATATACCATATAATACTAGGTAACAAAATAAAGCAGATGCAGCTATATTAATATCAGAAAGTGCAGTCTTTCATAAAAAATAGTAAATATAAAAAGAGAGATACTTAAATATAAAAAATGGTATACCAGGGGGCTTCCCTGGTGGTGCAGTGGTTGAGAGTTTGCCTGCCGATGCAGGGGACACGGGTTCGTGCCCCGGTCCGGGAAGATCCCACATGCCACGGAGCGGCTGGGCCCGTGAGCCATGGCCGCTGACCCTGCGCGTCCGGAGCCTGTGCTCCACAACGGGAGAGGCCCGCGTACCGGAAAAAAAAAAAAAAAGGTATACCAGGAAAGTAGAAATTTTATATGCTTATGTACCTAATAACAAACACTCAAAATATAGAGAACAAAAGTTAGCAGAAATAAAAAGAGAATTAAAATGCCCTTTGTCATGGTGGAATATTATAACACTTCTTTCAGTACCTGACTGAACAAGAAAATAAAATCTGTAAAGATAATGATAATATGAGCAATGTGATAAACAAGATTGTCTTCAGTGATATATAGAGAATCTTGCATTTTATTTCCCAAAATTGACCAAATGTGGATCATACAGGAAAACTCAACAAATTTCAAAGAATTGAAATCATACAGAATATGTTCTCTTACAATAGCAGAATTAAGCTAGAAATTGATACAAAAAATGAAATTAAAAAATGATAAATAGAAAGTACTTAAGTTTTTGGAAAGTATGCTCTTTGCTTCTAATTAACTCGTTGGTCAGAGAATTCAAACTAAAAATAGGAAAAAAATGTTGAATTTAGTGATATTAGGGTACTACATATTGAAACATATTAGGAGGTAAAGCCCCACTTAGAAATTTATATCATTATTATATGTTAGAAAAAATAAAGGCCAAAAATCAATGATCTAAGCATTATCTCAAGAAGCTAGGAAATAAAAGAGCAAATAAAACCTAGGGTATATAGAAAGAAGGCAAAAATGAAGCTAGCAGCAAAAATTAATAAGGTAAAAATATTTAAATAAACACACCATTGTAAAGCAATTATACCCCAATAAAGATGTTAAAAAAATAAAATAAATAAATAAAATGGAATATAAAATAAAAAATATATATATTTAAATAGAGTATAAACAAAGCTAAACGTTGGGTTTTTTTTTTTAAATTAACTGATAATTCTTTGGTGGGTTGGTAAAGTTCAAAATAATGAGGCTATTTTGAGCACAATTTATGCTGATGAATTTGAAACTGTAGATGAAATGAGAAAATTCCTAGGAAAACACGTCTTAAACCATGTTAACCCAAGAAATTAAAAAGTGCCAATAATACTTCACATGAAAGAAATGGAATCATCAATTAAAAAATCTTTTCACAAAGAAAAATCCAGGGCCAGATGGCTTCACCTGTGAATTCTGTTATCGTTTAAGGGAGGAATTATACTATTAAAATTTCTAAAAGACAATTAAAATGAAGAAGCACTTCCCAAGTCGTTTTATGAGGTGTATTATTTTTCTATTTCTGTGTAACAAATTACCACAACCTAAGATGCTTAAAGCAACACACTTATTATCTCAGTTTCTGTGGGTCAGAAGTCTGAGGATAGCTTAGGTAGGTCCTCTGCTCAGAGTTTTAACTGGTTGCAATCAAGGTGTGGGCTAGGCGGCATTCTGATCTGGAGCTCCGGGTCTCCTTCTGAGATCACGTGATTATTTGTATATATGTCTATATATACATGTATGTGTGTGAGTGCTTGTGTGTATATGCACATATACACACATGTGTGTAATGATGGTTATGATCTCCATTACCTTTGTCATTCATATTCTCTTTAGTTAGAAGCAAATCACAAGCCCTGTGATGCTCAAAGGTGCGCCCCATATTCATCCCTTCTATAAACCCCCTGCCCATGCTCAAAGGGAGGGGTTTATAGAATGGATGAACATGAGGGCCACTCTTAGGTCTGTCTGCTACATGAGGCCAAAAAGTCTTAAAGCAAGACCTGAAATATTACCAAAATGTTAGTTAATTAAATGAAGCAATACATGAGTATATGACATCAGGACCTAGTTGGGTTCCAGAAATGCAAAGTTATTTTAACTTTCACAATTCAGTGAATGTAATTCTCTGTGTTAATTAATAGAGAAAAGAATTCATATGATCATCTACACAGATGCAAACTAAATGTAGATAAAAATTCAGCATTTGTTTATAATGATATTTTTATATCATATAATGATCATGTAATGACTTAATATCATTACATATTAATGATATAATGATTATTTATCATGGTAAAATTTCAACATTCTAGAAATAGAATGAACTTTCTTATTAATTATTGAATGTCATTATTTTATTCAAATGTTTATTGAGCAACTAATATTTGCCAGGAACTCAGCTGTTTTCCCTGTTTATATACACTCATGAGAATGTCTTCCTTTAAAATACTGACAGCTCTCCATGCACATTCACTATACAGAGAAGATTACTCTACTTATCAAAGTACTTACACATCAAAAGTACACACAAAGTACTCTACACTTACCATAATGTATAGCTGGGTTTATTTCTATTTAATAATAAATATTTTTCTCCCACCCTTCTATGTTTATTTCCTTCCTTTTTATTTAACCAAACAGTAGATCTTCCAGATCTTTCTATATTTAACAGCTGGAGATGTCTAACTTTCAAAATTCATTTAATATAATTACTCCCTTTTAATGGCTAGATCACACAAACTTACTTCTTGGCCAACCGTACGAAATTAATGAAATAAAAAATCTTTGAGGAAATGTGACTTTCACCCTAGTTTGATTTTTTTTAAAGTGTAAAGAAGATAGATTATAGAAGATAGAAATAAATTATGTGATATACTTTCCAGATTATAGAAGATAGAAATTGTGTGATATACTTCCCAGATAATTTGGAGCATGAAAATTTTGTAACCTGTAATAGTTACACTCATTGTATAGAAAGATAACCAGCACCAGAATGAAGATTTAAAAAGTTATATTATTTTTGTTTCACTACTCTGTGCAGAACTTTAATTCTACAAACCAACCACCAAAATGCATACATAGTAAATGATAATTAGGTAGAGGTTTATATTAATATTCTTTTAAACTACTGATAAATGTCTGGAATTATGTTTATTTTATGGTTGTTAACATTGGGACTTAATATATCGCAGCCTAAAAAAGTTTCCAGTATAAAATAGTCTTTACCTGGTATTGTTTTTAGAGGATGTAACTAGTATTAAGCTAAAGAGTACAGTTGATATCTTGGATCATATGGTAAGACTCCCTTCCTTCCTTCCCTCCTTCCTTCCCCCCTTTAAAATTTTTACTTATGGATCTATTTCTTTCAAAGCACTAATCAACTCTTTACATTGGATTACATGGCAATCAGTCTTGATTTGCTTATCTAAACTAAATGATGTTGGATGCCATAAACAACACAGGAAGAATGCTGTGTCCTAGTCCTTAAGAAATGTAGTTCTAAAGTCGTCAAGGAATTAACTTACGTTCACATTTTCAGTGCTATTCAAACAATTTTAAATATTTATTTGGACATAAAGCAATTCCATTTTCAAGATATTGTAGTAAGAAAGGTTGCTGTAGATACTCAAAACGAAGTTTCATTTATATTAATGTTGAAGATGTGTCAAAAATTGAAATGTATTGCCAAAGTGTAACTCTAAAAATGCAGATTTTGCTAAAGTATATAAAGGTTTTATTTAACTATCATATCAAGCAGAGTATCCATAGCCACTCATCTAACTCTTTTATTATTTTCTATCAAGGTTAGATTTAATATGAATGACTGAGAAGGCAACTTTCTTTCCTTTTCTTAAGATGTTATTGCCTTCGGCAAGCTAGTTTTTATGGAAGCAACAAAAAAAATTTCCTTTTGCAGATCTATCAGAGAACTCTATAATCCTTACTCTCAGATTAACAGACTACAAGTTTTATATTTAGTTTTCTTGAACTTTAGATGTTTTTTCTCAACAGCTCATATAATACAAAGTGTTATTGCCTTATGTCTTCCCTTTTCCTTTCCATTATTTTCTCATATTTTATCATTAACACCCGTTTAGATTTACAGGTGTTTTTGTTCATTTTATTTTCTTCCTCACTTGTACTCTTTACTCCTCAAGTAATTTTGTTACTCTTCTCCGTTTCTTAAATACTCCAGCTGTTTCTTGCTAGCTTCCTTTGAGTATGCATGATGACAAAGTTAAATTAAGAAATACTCCAAAAAAAAGAGAAATATCCTATGTTCTTAACTGATCATACAGAGCATGTGCGTGTACACACATACACATAAACACGTTACTATATAATGTTTTTTCTTACATTTATACATTTATATTTAGTATGTATATATGTATACATACACATATATGTAAACTTAAATACTCCACTGAAATTATACATGTTTGGCTGGTGTTGTGAAGGAAACAACAGGGGGCTATAATTAAGAATGGAAGACAAGGTCAAGGAAGTTCTCTCTGAGGAAGTGACTTCAAAAAGATGAATTACCTGACGAGTAGATGATGAATGATCTGGGAGAATGTAATAACATAAGGAGAGTAGTGGGTTAAATAGTGTTCCCCCCAAATTCATGTTTAGCCAGAACCTTGGAATGTGACCTTATTTGGAAATATAGTCTTTATAGGTGTAATTAGTTTAAGATCTTGAGATGAAATCATACTGGATTTAAGGTGGGCTCTAAGTCCAATGACTATGTTCTTATAAGAAGAGGAGAGCACACAGAGAGACATGTAAAGGAGAATGTCATGTAAAAATGGAGACAGGGATTGGAATCATGCACCTATGTATCAAAGAATGACAAGGGTTGCTAACAATCACCAGAAACTGGGAGAGAGTCATGGAATAGATCCTCCCTCAGAGTTTCCAGAAAGAACCGAACCTGCCCAACTACTTGATTTCAGACTTCTGGCACCCAGAACTATCCAGTTCTGTTTTAAGCTACCAAGTTTTTGGTAATGTATTATAGCACCCTTAGGAAACTAAGACAGGAATTAAGAGTGACTAAAGTTTAGTAAGCTAAGGACAAAGTGCATTTTCTTGGAGTATTACATTTGATTGGAGTAAGAGAAAATAGCCAGATCATGTCGTGTCTTACAGAAGTGTGGATTTTATTTCAAGTGCTATAGGAAGTCATAGGAGAGTTTATGTGAGAAAATTACATAGGATTTATGTGTTAAAATAATATGCTGGATGCTCTTAAGAACTGAGTAGAATAGGACAAGAATTGAAGCAAGGAGAACCTGGTAAGCGGGTCGGCTACTGTAGAAGTCCAGGTAAGAGATGGCGGGAGTTTGGTGTAGAGTCATGGCAACAGAGAAGTAAAGCAGGCTGAGATCTATTTTGAAGTTAGAACTGATGACTTACTGATGGATTGAAAGTGCATGATGAGGAAAAATGTTAAATGCCTTCAGCTACTGGGTAGATGTTCATGAAATTTACCAAAACAGAGAACACAAGGAAGATAAAAACTGGGGAGGAGTGAGAAAGGAGGATATTTTTAAACTTTTTATTTTATATTGGAGTACAGCTGATTAACGATGTTGTGGTAGTTTCAGGTGCACAGCAAAGTGACTCAGCCATACATATACATGTATCCATTCTCCCCCAAACTCCCCTCCCATCCAGACTGCCACGTAACATTGAGCAGAGGTTCCTGTGCTGTACAGTAGGTCCTTGTTTGTTATCCATTTTAAATATAGCAGTGAGTACATGTCGATCCCAAACTGCCTAATTTTCCCTTCCCCCCCACCCAGTAACCATAAGTTCATTCTCTAAGTCTGTGAGTCTGTTTCTGTTTTGTAAATAAGTTTATTTGCATCATTTCTTTTTAGATTCCGCATATAAGGGATATCATACGATATTTCTCTTTCTCTGTCTGACTTACTTCATTCAGTATGACAATCTCTAGGTCCATCCATGTTGCTGCAAATGGCATTATTTCATTCTTTTTAGTGGCTGAGTAATATTCCATTGTATATATGTACCACATCTTCTTTATCCATTCCTCTGTCGATGGACACTTAGGTGACTTCCATGTCTTGGCTATTGCAAACAGGGCTGCAATGAACATTGGGGTGCATGTATCCTTTCGGACCATGTTTTTCTCCAGATATATGCCCAGGAGTGCCATAAACAAAATGGAAAGACAACCCACAGAATGGGAGAAAATATTTGCAAACAATGTGACTGACAAGGGATTAATCTCCAAAATATACAAACAGCTCATACAGGTAAATATCAAAATAATAACCAACCCAAAAAAAAAAAATGGGCAGAAGACCTAAACAGACGTTTCTCCAAACAAGATATGTAGATGGCCAAGAGGCACATGAAAAGATGTTCAACATTGCTAATTATTAGAGAAATGCAAATCAAAACTGTAATGAGATATCACCTCACACCAGTCGAAATGGCTATCATCAAAAAATCCACAAACAATAAATGCTGGAGAGGGTGTGGAGAGAAGGGAACCTTCCTACACTGCACTGTTGGTGGGAATGTAAATCGGTACAGCCACTATGGAGAACAGTATGGAGGTTCCTTAGAAAACTAAAAATAGAGCTACCATATGACCCTGCAGTCCCACTCCTGGGTGTATATCAGGAGGATGTTATTTAGCTTGACATATGTGAGTTCTTTACATGGATTGAGATTTAAATTTCAGGGACTCCAGTATGTAAATAATATTTAAAGGCATGGGAATAGTTAAGGTCATCTAGGGAGAGAGTGTAGAAAGAGAGAAGTCCAAGCCAACACTGAAGCTAATTAGAGGAAAATATGCAATATAGGACATTAAATAAGAAGCTTCCTGCTGGAAAATATATGAATGTTATGTTATAGAAAAAAACAGGTAAGTAGGGATTTTCCTCAGCAATACATTCAGAGTAAGTCTCTGGAATTTCTGTGTTTTTAGTCTTTATGCTACTTTTTACTATTTAAGACAGGATAAGGAATTACTGAAGCAAATTGCCAATGACATTTTTGTAAATCCACAAATCTAATTCACATTGCTTTTGATAGCTTCTACGAGTAATAAACTTCAATAACATTTTGTCCTTAACTTCACAGCCAGTTCAAATAGTAAACTTTAAAATGTTTATATGTAAAATCCAACTGAAAAGAAAGGTGGATGCAAACATATAGCCCATCCAAAGTTTGGTTCATCAATATGGTAGAACTGGTCTTTTACAGTCAGTCCATTTTTACACTTATATACTGTAGAACTGGAATTGACCTTACAAACTGTATGGCTGTATACCTTTACAAATAAGGGAATCAAGATTCAGAAAGACAAATAACCTTCCGGTGGTGGTCATATCTTGTTAGTGGCAGAAGTGGAACTAAGATCACTGGTTTTCTTTTGGCTGGTCAAAGCTGCAACTGTGGAAACCCCGCTTTGGAATTAATCACAAGGGGATGCTGTCTTTAAAAGGCAATATTAGATTTTAGTTTCATTGAGGGAAAGAACAAAAGAGAGAATATTTATTAAATACTGTGATTATATGAGATAGAAATAAAGTCTTAAGAAATGACCCTAGGGTTTAATCCCAATTTTATCACTTTAATAAGTGCTTTGATTTTAGACCAGCTACTTATTCTCACAGAGCATCAGTTTTCTCATCTGTAAAACTAAACCCGCATTTCATTGTTTTGTGAGGATTTATCATAATCCTTTAGTAACTATAATTAAGATTCTGAGCCTCTTGTAGCCTTCAGACATAACACCATTAAAGTAACACAATTTTGAATCATCACCTTGGAAGCTGGCCTTGATAGGAAGAGTCAAGTAGAGGGAAGAGGGAGAAAATAATGAAAAAAGAGAGAAAAAATAGCATTTTTACGTTTTAGTCATGTACATACAACATTGATACATTGACATTGTATCATGTACATGCTGGGAGATTTGTCTAAGTATTCCTGTAACACCCTCAACTTTCAGAAGACTCTGCATGCCTGTGCTACAAAATGGGTGGAGGGGAAATTTCTCTTTGCATTCTTGGGCCCTCCCTAGCAATAGACTACTGTAGCTTGTTATACATTGTGAAGAGCCAGGAAAAGGGAGACTGGGAGTTCATAGTTCGACTCCTCCAGCCTTAGTGTTAAGCTGGTTCTGTGCATCAAGCCTCAGGACAGGGTCTTTCTCTACTTCCCTGGACCTTCCCTAGTGGTCTAGAGTTTTCTACCCTCCCTCCAAGGCAGCTGACCTCTGTCTCAAATCAGTAAGTGTTTCCACAAGCTAGTCTCCTGCCCTTCCCCCATGGCAATGGACCTCTTTTTTATATCATTGCAAAGTCCTAGAATTAGGTCGGTTTCTTCCTCCTCTCCCAATGGCAGATGTTTTTTTTCCTACTGGCCATGATGGTTAGAGGAGGTGGATTTCTATTCCACTCCCAGTGGCAGCTGACCTTGTCCTGGGAACAAGGAGTGAGAGGATTCTCTGTGCCCTCCCTAGTGGCAGCCAACTTCTGCCTGGGACTTAGGGCAGGATTTCCCTTCCTTTCTTTTGCAGACAGATGACTCTTCTTATCAAAGCAGGACAAGAAAGATGTTAGATGCTAAAAGGGTTCTCGCCCTTTCCTCAGTGACAGACACCTTTTTCTGTTTTTATGCCTATCCCCAAACAGCAGTTGAGCCCATCTTATAAAAAACTGATGGTGGAGCTGGTGCAGGAATTCTGATATCTCATGATAGCCCACACTAGGCTTTTAAGAATTTGTTAAAATGTGAGTTTATTTCTTCTCACCTACTTCTATGACTGCTTTTACTTGTCTCAACAGTTTGAGCATCCTGTGTTTCCTCAGAGGGTCTTGCCAACCTTGAGTATTTGATTTATCTGGTTGCCTTGCATCCTCAGCTCTCTGATTTTTAAAGGAAAAATTATGATGTTTTTAGATCACCTTTTTTTTTTCTCATTGTTAGCATAGGAGCAATGTTCTCTTAACACTTTCTGTTATCCTAAGTGGAAGTAGAACTCCTCACCTGATTTATTTTATTTTTTTATTTTTAAATTTAAATATTATTTTATTTTATTTTATTTTGTCCACACTGTGCGGTATGTGGGATCTTAGTGCGGCATGCGGGATCTTAGTTCCCCGACCAGGGATCGAACCCGTGCCCCCTGCAGTGGAATCTCGGAGTCTTAACCACTGGACTGCCAGGGAAGTCTCTCACCCAATTTTTTTTTTATCCAGTATTAGAATTTATTATTCTTCCTTTGGTTGGTTACTAGGTAAGCTCTTTACCTAGTACTGATGAGTGATGTGAACAAATAATATAAAATTTTGAACATTATCATGGGCCTTAGAAGGTGAGAAGTAATACTCTGAGAGACTTGAGGGAACTAAGGGCACTGAAGAAATAGCAAATTCAAACTTCCTACCTCATACTCAAGAAATGAGATTCTTGAAAGAAATGGTGAATAAAAAAAAAACCACAGTCATTATTCATTCCTGCTTTATATCTTTCCTTCTTTTTCTCTTTTTTCTCCCCCCCCCCTTTTTGCTTCCCCCCACCTTCCCCAATAGCTGAATTCTAGTTAATAAAATGTGCTTAATGTATGACTTCTTTGTACTTGGCTTGATATTTAAGATTTTCTAGACACTGTTTCCATGCTATATTGTAGCTTCCCTCTATATCCAGAGAAGAACTTCTGTTCCAGACAAACTTATATTCTTATTATCTTTCCCTCCATGTTTTTGCTTATGTATAAAATGCATTTTCCCATTCATGTCCTAACTCTTAATTTTTAAAACATCTAAATTCTCAGTAACTGAATTGCTACCACCACAACTTATTTGTACATTTAACATTTTTCAAATAAAAATCTGACTTTAATCCAATGTGAAATAAAATGATCAGTAAAAATAAATTTTAAGTAACAAATGCATTTTCACTGCTCATTTGATCATTTACAATATGCTGAACCCTGTACTATATCTTTGCGCACTATACAAATATAGAACAAAACTACTTTCTGTTGGAATTTTTAAATAAAGAGCACCACCTTGTGGGAATATATGCTTATATGTAATGGAAGACAGGAATAATAAGTCATTTAAAAAATAGTGCTTATAATTTATACTATACTAAATTATTAGCATAGAAATAAAACCTCATGCTTTTTCCAAAGGAAAATTAAAAGATGGAAAGATGGAATTAGAAAAATTTTATTATGCAATCATACATCAATTTTTTTCATATTTAATGAATCAATAAAAATCCTCTGTAAAATTATAACTACTAATGATTCCTTTTATAGGAACATTATTTTAGAACTAGTTTTTAGCATAACATAATAAATAGCATTATAAGGAACTATTAAGATGACCTGACCCCCAAAAAGCCTTTCATTAAAAGTAGGGAAACCAGAATTGAGGGAGTGAATTTAGTGTGTCCACAAACTTATGTGTAACCAGTAGAGGGCTAGACGTGGTCATGAAAACATCATTCCTGTTTGCCTGACTGGTTTTGATCAATTGTCAGACATTAGAATATAGTAATAGTTCATTGACCAGTACTGGGGAATCCTTCATTGATCTGTACCGGGAAATAGATTACTTAACAAAAGCGAATTTTGTTATCATAATTTTAAAAATACATACCATATAATATACTATTGTCTACTTAAAAATAATACTCATTTTTCTAGAATCTTTCTGTGGCACATTATCCCTGTTTTTCTAACAATAGATAATTAATGCATCTAGTATTTAATGGAATTTAACTTGAAAAAAACTTAACATATATTATGGATTAGATTGATACTGGTTCTTTTAGAGCTTCCACGTTTGACATTATTTCATCTCAACTTACTTTCAAAGGTTGGACTAAAGTTTGGTAATATTCCTCTTGCAATAGTGAGCCCAGAGCTGGAAAGTATTTCCTCCTCCCAAATATAAAAAGAACACAGGTTTCATCATCTTACAAAATCAAACATTGTACTTATGCTTTGGGATTCCAAATCACCTTACTACTTTTTGATAACGTCATATCACTCTTCTATGCTGAAACTGTGGAAGAATAAAATCCATTCTGGTTTTTGTTCTTTTAATGGTTTATTTTTCAAACATGGGATTTTCTTAAGCCAGGTTTTCCCCACCCTGTTCTAACATGTTTGAGTTGGGCAATTATTTCTAATGAAACTAAGCATCTGACTTTCATTCTTTCAGTTTGTTAGAATCTTTATATATCCTGATTCTGTTCTTTGCTCCTTATTTCTGTAACTTTGAGTGATAAATATAATCTGTAAATGTGCCTTTGTGTCTTCATATACAGCAACAGCAAACTATAAAGGTTCAGTTACAAAAACTTGAGTCTTGCTAATGGTGACCAACATTCAGGTGACTCACAATCCAGTTATTCATTCTGATAAGAAACCATCTCACCATCATATCTTCCAGCCTACATGCCCTTATCTTTTCTCCAAAAGCCTCAACTCAGACAAGCAAACCCACCAGGATTATTGGACTATAGCAATATTTCTCTCTCTATTCTTATAACCAATTGTAATTCAAATAAATAATTTTACTTGTAGCTGTTTTCATTCATAATTTATTACATCTAATTAAAGTATGACTCTGAAGAACTACTAGTCACAGATTTATTGGATTTTGCATGATTTCAGACATCATTATACAGGGTAATGCATGGTAGCTTTAGGACAGGAGTCTGTAAAGGTATTTTCGTAGTTGAGAGGTCTTTGGTGTTTTTCTTTTAGGTTTACATGAGCCAGGTGTGTTCAATAGACAGCAGTGGCAGATGTTTCAAGATAGAGAGCAGAGCATGAGAAGTCTCTTGAGACTTTGATTCAGAACTCATACAACCTCATTTCTGGAGCATTCTGTGGTCCTTAGTATATCACGTGCCAGTCCAGATTCAAGGAGGAGGTAACTGTAACTCCACTTGTTAGTGGGTGGATCTGCAAAAAAATTGTGGTCACTTTTGTAATCTACCACAACCAGACTTGTAGCCATGGAATTGGAAAAGGTACTCTTTTTGGGTTCCTGGACCACATTCCAATGTGCATGTGTGTGGGGGGGGAATGTCTGATAATTTAATTCAGTTCTGACACTATCTATCCAGAGATAGCATCAGATTCCACAGGTTGAGGGCTCAGTCACATAAGCCCCCACCCCCCACACCAGATACACACACACACACACACACACACACACACACACACACACACTCTCTCTCTCTCTCTCTCTCTCTCTCTCTCTCTCTCTCTTACACATTTTCAGACACCAGTCAGTTGTAAGCTCTGGCTAAATAACCTGTGCTTCTGACCAATAGGCTATAGATTGGAGGTTCCAACAGCTCCCTCTTTGAGTTTAATTAATTTGATAGAGTGGCTCAGCAAACCTGTTTACTCGCTAGATTACTATTTATTATAAAAAGCTATAACTCAGGAACAACCACATGGAATAGATGCATAGGGCAAAGCATGAAGAAATGGTGCGGAGTTTCCATGCCCCCTCCAGGTACACCACTTTCCCTGAATCTCCACTTGTTCACCAACTGGGGAGCTCTCCAAACTGTGTCCTTTTGGGTTTTCATGGAGGCTTTATTACATAGTCATGATTGATTAACTGCTTGGCCATTGGTGACTGAACTCAATGTCCAATCCCCTCACCCCTCCCTGGAGGTCAGTGGGTGGGATTGAAAATTCAGATCCTCTAATTACTTGGTTGGTTCCACTGGCAACCAACCCCCTTTCTTAGGAGCTATCCAAAAGTCACCTCATTAACATAAAACTTTATCACTCTCCACACTTAGGAAATTACATGGGTGTTGGGAGCTGTGAGCGAGGAATCACACAAAGACCAAATGTATATGAGTAATATAATCTGGTCATCTGAATGACCAAATATATATATATATATTTTTTTTTTTCACAGTATCACCATACACACTGTGAGACAATAATCAATGGGACCTGGAATCAGAGAAACAATTGAAGAAGGGAGAAAAGTCAAATTAAATCATTTGACTTAAGAGACTTTGTAAATGAGAAGCAACATAATTTACGTGCTTAAAGATTTACAGTAAAGTTGACTTGGATTAAAAGTCTGTTCAATTTTATCACTAATTCCCTTCCCTAAAAACTGACCTTAGACATGTCATTTATTTTTTGTAAGTTCTGATTTGTTTCTTCATTTGCAAAAAACTGGAAATGATAATAGCTACTTCATTATGTGATTGGTTGGATTAAATGAAATCATGAAAATAAAGTGCATAACTGAATGCTTGATAGAGTAAGGGCTCAAAAAATGTCATTAGTATATTATTTGTAGAATTAATAATTTCCTTAGTAGTATTATGAATTGTGTCCTGATTACAACAAAACACATATCAGAAAGAAAACTCATTTGAAAGTAATCTGTTTTGGACAAGGTGTGATTGTATTGTCAATGGAAATAGTTGCTGAGGCGTTGAAAATTTAAAACTGGGGTTTTAGACGGAAATCACAGATAGAAATGTCCATATAGAGATGACATTTGAAACCTTGGGAATGAAGGAAATTTGGAGCAAAGATCTGTACAAGAAAAAGAACAGGCAGCCAAAACTAAATATTTAGGAATTTAGAAGATTAGATTATGATTAATTTGGCAAGTTTGATCAAATATATAGGATAAGATGGTATTTTTGTTGTCGTTTGCTTTCCTGGCACTAATTTTTGCTCATCATGTTTCCAGTCATTGGCATTGTCACCAACTGTTAGAATCCTTTTCCTCTGTAAGGACATTTCATACATCCCCAGCTTTCCATGCTTAATGATCTCAGCCTGAAGCATAGTGTAGGTGAATAATAATAGCTCAAGAAATATTTTAATTTAATAAAAGAGAAGACGTAAGGTTCATAATATAAATAAGATTCCACAAATGTTATGTAGTCCTTCATATTGCATAAACATTCAATTTAAATGTATCTAACCGTATATATTTGTATGTAATCATGTTCACATTCAAGGATCATCTATCATATCTAAGTTTCCCCTAAACTCAAAACTCAAGTATTTATTAAAAAAAAAAAAAGTTATTCCTGGTAGTTGAGTATAAAATTAACAGTACCAGGTACAAATGGTAGTAACTAATTGCAGTTGATATAGGAAAACATGGAATCATCTGGTTCTTTCAAAAACAACCTTACATTCATTTTATTAATGGCTCGACATAGGGCAGAATATTGTCCAGATTATGAACAATTTTGGACTCCTATATAGCTATTATAATCTTAGTGTGGACTCTTTTTTTAATTGAAATCTAGTTGATTTACAGTGTTGTGTTAGTTCAGGTGTACAGCAAAGAGATTCAGTTATACATATATATATTATTTTTCAGATTCTTTTCCATTATATGTTATTACAAGTATGAACTCTTTAGTGAAATATTATGACAGCTTCCAGTTCTATATAATAGACATTTACTGAGCATATATTCTCAGGATGATGTGAAGGATGTTCTTCTTTATCAATTAAGAAAATATTTATAACCTTTGTGTGAAACACATATACTTTAACTTTCTTAGTTTAAATCCAGAAATATTTTCCAGCATTAGTAAAACCTGTTGTGACTGCATAATGTATTATATTTTATTGCTGACTTTAGGAAAACTAAATTTTTCAACTGAGTAGACATTCTTTATAAGTGTGGTTAGGGGGAAAGTGTGTGTTTGAGTCGTGCTAGATGTGGGAAGGGATGTAGGTGGTTGTGTTTTATTTTTCTAGGCTGTAGGCGGTATGTTGATATGTCGGAGATATTTCAAGACTCAGGAGTGAATGTTCTATTGTAGTTTCTATTTTCTTTTGTCAGAGATCTGCTGAATGTTGTTTTTGTTGCAGGTGGTATTTGGAAATTTGATCCAGAAAAACATGTTTTAAGAGACAAAAAGTGGGGGAAAATTGATACCAGTCAAACCTACTCCTACACTACTCATCTGGTAGTTGTTATTGCTTTTGTAGTTTTATTTTGTTTCCTCATGAGGCACATAGTGATGAACAAGATTGTTGGCTTTCCTATTTGACACACTAAGGGCTTTGACAATTCCCTTGCTAATAAGTACTTCCTTCAAAAGAGAGAAGAGAAAAGCCACAGGAAACTAGGGAAGAAATATGGGAAGGAGTCTCCAAAATATATTGAAGTGGGGAAGAAAATTTAAGACAATAAAAAGAAAGAATTGGAACTGCAGCAGTTTTCATCTCACCATATTAAATATGGAGCTCTAAGAAATCTTTGCATAGAGACCCCACATTTATAAAATGATTATCATCCTGGATAGATCATATGTGGGTGAAATCAATTAGACAAACATTGCTCCAAGACCCATCCTCAGCTCTCTACTTATCTCTCTCCATAAAATCATCCAAACTTGTGACTCCAAGTATAGCTTTAAAAATTATCTATCTCTATAAAGATAAATTTCTCTCAACATGTGCTATTTACTACTTATTATTGATTACTTATGTTTTTCCTGAGTTCTAGATCCACTTTACAACTTGGATGTCACAAACACCTCAAGTACAAATCCAGTATTGCCATCATTTTTTCCTCCTATATTTTATATTTCAGTAAATGGTTCTACCACCAAGTCAAGTGCTTCAGTCCAACACTTAAATATCATTCTTGAATCTTTCTTTTTCCTGAACTACTCTTTCATCACCAACTTCCACCAATGTACTCTCCAGTTTCCATCAATTAAATCTTTAAAATACATCTCAAACCCAAACATTCCCTTTTCACTCTTAGAACCCTGGTCCCAATCACTGCTCTCTCTCAACTGGACCTCTGCAACAGCCTCCTAATTAGATTCCTTACACACAGCTTCACTCCCTCAAATTGTTCTCTAACTTCTATAGTAAGTGGCTCTGTGACATGTAAATCTGATCACAGCATAGCCGCAATGGAATACAGGAAGAAGTGAGGTGGATCACTGGAGATGGTAGTCAAATACTTAAATTCTTATAGCTGGGCTTTAGAAAATCAGGCAGTCACTGACGATGAAAGATCAAGCATTGCCATATGAGCATGGGTGTCAGAGACAAACTAACGGAGGCAAGGACACTGAAAAGCCTAAAAAATCAGGTTGTTGAATGAATTTCCTGTCATTTTTCAAGCCATTAAGAATGGCAATAGGAATAGGTTGAAAACCTGGACTTCTGCCCCTACCTGGAATTAATGAGACAGCAAGCACTTCACCCACTGGAGTAGTCAATGGAGGCTTGCTAAAACATAAAATTTAAATAAGATTCAGGATTCATAACATAATACCCAAAATGTCCAGGTTTCAATAGGAAATTACTAGCATAGCAAGAATGAGGGAGAGTTCAAACTGAATGAGAAATGACAATCAACAGACATCAATCCTAAGATGGCACAATTGTTAGAATTATCTGTAAAGGATTTTAAAGCAGCCATCGTTAAAATGCTTCAATGAGAAACTATAAACATGCTTGAAAAAAATAAAGTCTCAGCAAAGAAATACAAAGTTTCATCAAAGTAGTAGAGGATATAAATGGAACCAAATGGAAATTTTAGACCTGAAAAGTACAATAACAAAAATAAAAACTCAGTGGCTGGGCTCAACAGCAGAATGGAGAAGGCAGAGGAAAGAATCACAGAATTTGGAGATTTAAAAGAAATAGAAATCACCTAATCTGAAAAAAAGAATAAATTGAAAAACAACATAGTCTCACACACATATGGAACTGAAACCAAATCTCTATCATTCATGTCAATGAAGTCTAAAAAAGAAAAGAGAAAGAAGGTGGGCTGGAAACGTCTTCTAAGAAATATTAGCTGAAAATTCCTCATTTTCCCATTCTAGTCAAATTTCTGAAAACAAATACAAAGAAAAAATCTTGAAAGCAGCCAGAGAGAAATGACATGTTATCTATAGGAAAAAATCAATTCAGATGATAGTGGAATTTCATCAAAAACCTTAGATGTCAGAAGAAAATGGTGTAGCATTTTTTTTGAATGCTGAAAAGTTAAGATCTGTCAACACAATCTTATATCCAGTGAAAATACCCTTTAAAAATGCAAGGGATAATCAAGAAATTCTCAGATGAGAGCAAAGTAAGAGAATTTGGCACCCATAGACCTACTCTAAAAGAATGTCTATAGGAAATTCTCTAAACAGAAAGGAAATAATAAAAGAAGGAAACTTGGAACATCAGGAAAGAAGAAAAAACATGGAAGGTGGATAAATATACTTTCCTTCATCTCTTGAGTTTTCAAAATTATGTTTGATGGATGAAATAAAATTATTACACTGTCTAATGTGGTTCTCAAAACTAATTATGATGACGGGTAATGTTTATGAAAATTGTATTATAATGTACAACAAGTTCCTTAAAGGAAAAATACTTCACTTTTCTCCATAAGAGGGCAGTGCAAGAGCCTCTGGGGGGCTCTTGTTTTAACTGTGGAGAATTAACGTGTAAGACATGAAAATGACTCAATTTCAAAAAGTTATTAAACAGCTTTCCCTGCTCTAGGGAACAGCCAAGTTACATTTGGATTGGACCACTTCATCAAGTCACCTGAAGACCAGAAATATTCCCTTTGCTCTAAAGAATACAAAATGAAAGCTTAAACATTTTTTCATTCCATGAAAGAAGCTTATAGAAATCATTCTGGCTATGAAAAATGGGAATAGTTAGCTGCAGCAGGAACATTCAAAGAAAGAATAGAGACTTTTTGCCTTATACATAATTTTAAACCCTTAACTATAAAATTCATATTGCAAGCTACAAAACGATGCCAACCTTCAAACCAACAATTTATGTAGAGCAGCTCATGAGAACAAAACCCACTATTAAAAAGATTACAGACATTTCTAGAAATGAAAAAAGCTCCAACTTCTACTTGCATTCATACTTGATGTGGCAGGGCACAAAAACTGCTTTACTGAAAAAAACAAATGGTAACATTTTACTTATATTCCAAGCCATTCCAAAGTGAATACCAGCTTACCACAGAGAGTACCTATAAATAGATTTTTTACTTCCAAGTTTTGCTAAAGAGTCCAACAGAGTTTTAAGTACCTGGTTCTCTCATTTTTGGCATATATTTTCCTGAGATCCCAGTAAAAATAGAAACAATCCCTCTATTACCCCCCACAAAACACACAGCCACAAAACAAAAATAAAATTACCTTACATATCATCATAATAAGGGATTATGGCTAATTTTACACTCTCCTATCTTGTTTAATAGTTTCCATTGTCTCATTATCTTTTTCTATTTAATTATACAGTTTTGATCTGTATAAATGTGTGACCTTTAGTTTATTAAGATTTCTTTCCTTTGATCATAAAATTCCTCCTGCCTGAAATGCTGTATTGCTATATCTACCATACACTTCTCTATTGGCCAGTTCCTTTTTAGCTTTCAAGAACAAATTCAAAAGTCACCTTCTCTGGGAAATCTCTGCAAGTATTTTCTTGCTGTCCTTCAAGAAAAAAAAAATGAAGAAGAAGAAGAAGAAGAAAAAAAACCCATCCTAACCTAACCATGACTACAGCACTAGTTCTTTTAGCTGAGTACCTAGGTGACTGTGCATCACATTGTATTAGAATTGTTTGCATATCTGCTTTCCACAAGGTTGTCAAAAACTGGAAGGTGAGGACAATGAGAAACTTTTCACCAAATCTCCTGTACCTGGCCCAGTACCCAGCACAGGACTCCATTGTCTGGTTTAGTAAATATTTCCTGTATTTTCTGTTAATGAATACTTTCGAGAGTTGTATTTTGATAAGAAGTCTACATTAGCACCATGTAAAACACCTGTAGACAAATATATGATATCGCTTATATGTGGAATCTACAAAAAAAGATACAAATGAACCTATTTACAAAACAGAAATAGACCCATAGACAGAAAACAAACTTATGGTTACCAAAGGGGACATGTGGGGGAGGGATAAATGAGGAGTTTGGGATTCACATATACACACTACTATATATAAAACAGATAAACAACAAGGACCTACTATATAGCACAAGGAACTATACTCAATATTTTGTAGTAACCTGTAAGGTTACTACAAAGAATCTGAAAAAGAATATATATATATACACACACATATATATATGTATATATATGTGTATATATATAGCTGAATCACTGTGCTGTACACCTAAAACTAACTCAACACTGTAAATCAACTATACTTCAATTTTTAAAAAAAACATGTAAAAATGATTCTAAGAATGCTAGTCATATATATGTGAATAAGGACTGTGTTATTTCATTGAAGAAAAATGTGCTCACCACACTGGCGTATGCAATATATTATGTAAAGGCACATGTATTAAAGGTATTTTCTAGGAGAAAAATAAATATATTATAGAACACCTACTTCTTGTACATTTTAATGGTTTACAACACTAGAAACATATGGCCTAAATGAACATAGTGTGTGTCCCTAATAATGGACACAACTATTATTCACTCAGTATATATTTGATTCATCCTTGACTTAACATTGCTGATACATATTTTTTAATTTTTTTTTTTTTTTTTTTTTGCGGTACGCGGGCCTCTCACTCTCGTGGCCTCTCCCGTTGCGGAGCACAGGCTCCGGACGCGCAGGCTCAGCGGCTATGGCTCACGGGCCCACCCGCTCCGCGGCATGTGGGATCTTCCCGGACGGGGGCACGAACCCATGTCCCCTGCATCGGCAGGCGGACTCTCAACCACTGCGCCACCAGGGAAGCCCAACATTGCTGATATTTATAATTAACATGTACTGAGTAGTTAGTTATCCTGTACCAGATAATGTGCCAAATCCCTAAGGCATTATGTCATGTCATTAAGTCATGTTTCTAACTTATGAGTTAAGTACTATGATTACTACGGTTTTACATGTGAAGAGGGTTGTTGGGACATTGCAACTAGAACAGGTGAGAGCCAGAAATGGATATCAGATCTGTCAGGAATGAAGTCTTTGCCACTGAACACACTTCTACACTGCTTAAATGTTTAGGAGCCGTCGTAATTCAGTATTGGAATGAAAGTGTTTGTGGAAGCGTAAACACTGAATAGTAGTCATTGTGGTAATTATGTTGTAACTTGGCTGAGATGATATCTTCCAAATTAAAATTCAACAATTCACGAGTTAGATATTCTGTACTTATCACCAGAAAAATGTTGAAAAAGAATGAAAAACAATTTTGAATTTTGCCTTTTGCTTCTGTCTTTTTATATAACAATTTTATAATTTCATACAACATTATCATTTGTTTTCCCTTCATTTTAACATACCATTGACCTTTGGATTGGGTGAGGTAGAGGATTATTTTATTGTGTGTGTGTGTGTGTGTATGCACACATGCATACACACACACACACACACACACCACATCTTCTTTATCCATTTACCTGTTGATGGACACTTAGTTTGTGTCCATATCTTTTTTTGATATTGAATTGTATGAGCTGTTTATATATTTTGGATATTAACCTCTTATGGGTTATATTATTTGTAAATATTTTCTCCCATTCAGTAGGTTGTCTTTTTGTATTGTCCATGGTTTCCTTTGCTGTGCAAAAGCTTTTAAGTTTAATTAGGTCCCATTTGTTTATTTTTACTTTTATTTCTTTTGTCTTAAGAGACAGATCCAAAAAAACATTGCTATGATTTACGTCAAAGAGTGTTCTGCTTATGTTCTTTTCTAGGAGTTTTAAACGTACTAGAGATTAATCAGCTTTTTTTTTAAATCTTTACATCTAAAAAAATTTTTTTAATGATGCATAGGTTTAAAATCTATCGTTAAATCATATATTAAAGCTCATTCAATGAATATACATTTTATTGGTGTAATCGATACATTATAAAATCACTATATATAAATATATCTCCTCAGATCTATGTTATGTAAATATTTACAAAGCTTATATGATCTAATTTATGTCCATTTCTGATCCTGATATTAGCCACAGAGCTTGTTTTACCTTTCTTCTTGGCATATATCCCTTCTGGAAGAGGTAGAAAGGTCAACTAATTTAGTTTACCCAGGGGAGCCTGCTCAGCCTCCCTTTGCCTGTGGTCCTTTTCCTCCATTCTGTTGGCTCTGGGCCACACCTTGCTATTCTAGCACTGAGAACAACAGGAGATTGTAAACACTGTGTGTCATTGAATCCCTTTGCTCTGAAAAGAACTATCTCTGAAGCCTGCAAATGGGATCAGGAGGCAGCAGCTTCAAAAAATGAGAACTCAATAGATAGTTTGCCTTGCATTCTAGAAGTCAGGTGGAGAAAGTAAGAACAAGAACAGAACTGTTGATTGCTAGTTTGTTCTTGTGAATGGGATGTAGTCACATCTGAAATAGGTGTTAGTCAAGATATCTGGCTCAAATTTCTCTCTTTACCAATCAGGAAACTGAGGCCGAGAAAGCTTAAATAGCCAGCCCAGGATCAATACGTATTTAACAGCTTAAGTGCCTGATAGCATAGTGGTATTATTTTAAGCTGTCTTTGAGAATAAAAGTGCTTTACTAAGTATGTTAGATAACCAAGAAGAAATTCTTTTTAATACCAGTAGTAGTACTTTTCTAATACTAATCTTAGATATTACTATTATATTCTAAAATTTCTTTCTCCTGCAAATTATATAAAAGATAGGACTAAAACTTTATTTTATGAAATTAAACCATTATATTAGCTTTATGAATCAATGAATGTTCATGGTTTAAAACTAATAAATAACCATATGAAACCTTCTTTTACTTATTATATTTCTTGAATAATTTTATTGCAGCCAATAGTGAATTTTCAGAAATCAATATTTTGCTTATAATTCAAATTGAAGAATATTCATGGGTATTTTATCATTAAATGTTATAAAATGAATATTCAGATATTAATAAAACCTCAAGGCATTTACCAGATAGAACGAAACAAAATATATGTAGCATTTTCGTTTTATTGTTCGTAGCATCATATATGGCCACAAGAGGGCAATCTATGAAAATAATTGAAATTCCAAGGACCACCTCAGCAGCATTTAATGTGTGGATGTTGTAAGTTATCCTTGATTATGAATTTAGTATTATTGTCAGAATATATAAAAGGGTACCATTTTAACTATATAGTATTTAATTTTGTTTCAAACTTGGAAATGAAGACAAATTAAGCTACATATTTTCCTTTAGGTTGTGATGTTTACAGCTATGCAATTGATACATCCCATGTGTGACACCAGAATAAGATTACACCGTTCTCGTAATGATGTAGTGGAAAAACAGTTGTAATGAACAGCCAGTACCGTCCTAGGAGAGTGACCGTCTTTCAGTGATCAAAATGACTAATTTTTAAAGATTGTCAAGGATTTTGGTGACCCTTGCCTAATCACTGATAATCTGTTTTCAAGCACATCATAGAGCACACCTAAGGCAAAAAAGGATCCCTTATAGATTGCTCTATAAGGGATCTTGGGTGTGCTCACATCATAGAGCACACTTAAGGCAAAAAAGGATCCCTTATAGATTAAGATCTATTTTGAGAGGTAAAAGTGGATTGATTAGTATTGTCTGTATCCCTATGACTCAAGGTAATGTAGCATAAAATGGGTACTTTCTTTACTAGGATCAAAGAGGAAAAAAGGGTTTAGAGATTAAAGAAAGATTTGGTATACTGAGTACTTCAAAAATCTCTGCCCATGCTGACCTCCTACCCAACAAATTCCCAAAATAACACATGTCATTCAAAATGTATGCTTTTGTTCCCAGGGAAATAATGCAACAGAGTTTCCCAATTGAATTTCTGGAAGCAGGTGTCCCTTATGATAGCATCACCTTAATTCCTGCCAAGAACATAATGTTCAGAACACAATTCCAGTTTTATTTATTTCATTATTGTTTGCAGTACTCTGCCCATTCTACCAGACATACTGCAGGGCGACTCAAACAGCTTGGCAGAATTTCTATTTATATCCAACATTGTGTCTATTTGGTTACATGCCTTAATTTTTAAGAGTATGTGGTTTTTTTAATTTAATAAAGTTGTAATAATAATACTGGATTAAATATTTTCTGGAATTATATTTTTGTGGTCCCTCACACCATGTAAATTTGAGATTTTATAAGTTGAAAAAGGCTACATTAGTAGAAAGCATCCCTTTGATATGCAATGGAAAAAGCTTGAAAATAGCTTCTTTTTCAATTTACAGAGAAGAATTCTTTCAGGTAGCTTTAAAGTCCTTTTTGACCTAGAATAAGTCCTCTCCACGTGCTTTAATGTTCCTGTAGTAGGTAAGATGTGTACATTACATTTACAAACTTGCTATAAATGGTATCAGCATGAGTTTATAATCTAACTTAGAAAAGGAGTAACAAAATCTAGTGTTAAATATCCTGCTATGGGAACTGGACATTTCTCTCAATTAAGTAAGGCTGTATGTTTGGGTTTTTAATGAAATCTGAGAATGCTTGCTATTGAGAATTAGTCCTCCCTCTTTCTGTGACTTGTGCATCACATTTCTCTCTATCACAAACAGCTAAGGATAGCACATAAAAGGATTATGGAGAGTAAAAATAAAAGAGAGAAAGAATCAGGAAATAGCAATAATACTTAGAAAAATACTGGAGAATAATAGAAATATAAATGAAATCAATAGATCTTTTATTTTACTACCTATAATGCTAGTTATTTTCAAATAAGATGTTCAAATACAATCTTCTTAAGAACTCTCTCAGGTATGTGTTATTGTAGACAGTTTACAGCCTTAGAAACCATGACTTTAAAAGCCAAGAATCTTGCCCAGGGACACAAAATAGCCGCTATACAAAGTATCAGAGCCAGGATTCAACCCATGCCATCTGAATCCAAGCCAGGTGATTTTTTTTTTTTGGCTCTTGTGAAAATTTTTAATGACCATTACTGAATTACCAGAACACTAGAGATCAACAAATTTCCTGGCCTAATAGAAGAAGTTGAGAGAGAAAGGATATAAAAGGAGGAAAAATAGAGGAAGAGCAAAAAAGAGGAAAAGTTTGCCAGGACTGGAGATGCAGAATGTTGGGCTCTGTATCTGAAAGGCACCAGAGCATAGTGGAGAGATAGAAGCCACTTCTCTACACATATGCTCCTACTCACCTGCATCCCATCCTGAACCCTGCTCTACGCATGTGTTGTCAGCTCTCGTGGTCTGTGCATAAGCTGTGTATCACCCTCTCACCAAATGTGATAAGGCTTCCTCTCAGATATTACAGATATGTCAGTCAACTTTGGCTGAATTTTGAAAGCTCTTTGGGGCTTTTTTTCAGGGTTTTTTTGTTGTTGTTGTTGTTTTTAAGCTGGGAAATTTTTGCTAAGTCTGACCGAGGAACCTTGCAAGGAAGATCATGTCGTGACATTAATGTATCTATGATACCAGCTAAGATTTTTAATACACAGCCTTCAGCTCTTTCCTATCACACTGAGTTTTCCTGCGTTCGTGGGGTGCCATCCGAAGGGAGTTCAAATTTCAGTAATGAATCTGAGGGTAAGCATAATTTTTCTTGCTAAATTTCTTGTTTCAAGATGTAAATATAGGCTTTGAATTCCTCATTCACAGCTCTTTCCAAGTGTTTAGGACATGTCCATGCAAATTGGACATATTACAGACAACCTTGACGTATCACAGTTATGGAGATTGATAAGCTTAGGCCCCAACCATAACCCCTAGTTAAAGTGTATAAGTACACAGTAGTGACATGTCCCACACTGTCGTGAACTTTTATTTAAATGACCATAGTTTTGAGCCAAGTTTCTCTATGACACAGGTCAACTCTTTGCAAGACGGTGGTGAGCATGGGGTAAATTCTAGTACCACTTCAGACAGTGATTAATTTATATGAACAACATCATAGCATCATTACCTATATGCTTTAACAGAGTTAATGTCATTCTACATGAAATTTGCCCAATTATTCACATTTTAACTGAATATTTAAGTTAATAAGGTAGCTCATTGCAAGATGGCTTAATCTCCCTCACTTTTGCAAGTTGATGTCATATTTAACATATGAAAAGACTTTAAAATTTATATAACCTGTATCTTAGAAGTTGTTCCTTCTATCAACATTTTGTGAAAGGCCAAAACAGTAAAGAGTATGTCATTGTCTAAATTCTCATTGTTGTCTCTGGTAGAATTTGAGGGGGAAACCTTTAAGATATTTCATCATCATCCTTATCCTGATTAGATATTGTATATAAAATTGTGACTTGGGACAAGTGCTAAGCAACATACAGATTATAGGATTGGCCTGGCTCAGAACCTAAGAAATTAATAATTAAAAAATAGGGTATACAGAAAGTAACGGTCATATATCTACTCTATATTTTTTGGACTTGCAAGTTGGCATGTGATTGTCAACTACTAGGAAGAGTGTATTTTGACATTTAGTGTTTGTAGAGATGAAGATCCATTTTTCAACCTACCTGTCTCTTCCATTGAACCTGTTCCTTCCTATTCACTGTTTCACATGGAATCTTTTCCCTTGGCAAGGGGAAGATATATTAATCACAATAACCAATTAGTGCAAAATAATAGGTGATTCAATATAAAGGATTATTGGTGTTCTGATCAAGAAAATAGTGAATATTGTTTTAGGTTGTATGTCTGTGTGTTTTTTATTATTCTTTTTATGCAGCTATTTGAGTAGTGCCCCAAATTTAGCTGACTTGTTTACAGGAGATAAAAGATTACTAAGTAAAATTTGCCTTTTTTAACCCCAATATCACAGTCTTACTTTCATCACATCTTAGGTGGAAAATGATGTGGTTAACACTTCTCTATTCAAAATAGACTCCGAACTCAAAAACATGATATCTTTAGCTAGCACATAATAATTTCCATTTCCACAAAAACTTTCTTGGTGTCCTGATTTATCTAACTTGAATTCTACTTTTTAAAGTATTCTTGTATAAGTTTTTTAAACTAACATGTATCATAATAACACAGGCTATTTATCTTGATGTCTATTGTTCTTCATAACAATACAAAAATTAGAAATCTTTTAAATTAACCATTCAATAGATATTGTTTTAAACATTGAGGCATAGAAAATATAGTGGTGAATAAGGATCTTTACTTTCATGAGGCTTACAGTCTTAATTTATAGGTGAAAATACAAAAATACAGATTTGTCTGTCACATTTTATGATTCAACTGTCAATATATTAATGCTAAAGGTTAGTAAGCCATTATACATGCTGTTTAAAAAAACTGACAGTGAATTGAGGGTAATGAATATACAAATAAGTCTAATGTAAGAAATAGTTACAAGCCTTCTAATAAAACTATAAACAGAATCATCTGGGAGTATATGTGAGGAAGAAATCATACCACTGTGGCTGGAGGTTTGTATACAATAATGAATAATTACTATATGAACATTTATATTTTATATCAAATGAATAATTACAACATAGTAATCACACAAGGATGATTGCACCTGTGATAAACTTATTTAGGATGTAAGATTTTCCTTTTCTCTTTCCCATTTTACACACACACAGACACACACATAGAGTCCTTTTAAGAAATCAAAGTTGAATACTCATTTCTCTTTTGGATCACCTGCAAGCTGAATTTTAACCAACCCTGTGGTTCTTTATGCTTGTATACTTTTTGGTTTTGTTTGGTTTTAACTACTTTGGCCTACTTTTAGTCTGAGTGGAGAAACCTTATGCCACCTAACCATGTTTTAAAGCTTTCCACCTTCCTGAATCACCCCTGATGATTACTGGCTTAGGTAAAATTAGAAAAATCAGTTTCTTCAGAATCAGGGACGTAGAGAACAGGCTGGTAGTTGCCAAGGGGGACAGGGGAGGGGGAGGGATGGAGTGGGAGATTGGGGTTAGCAGATGTAAGCTTTTATATATATAATGGATAAACAAAAATGTCCTACTGTATAGCACAGAGAATTGTATTCAATATCCTGTGATAAACCATAATGGAAAAAATATTTTTTAAAAAACTTGTATATATATATATGTATAACTGAATCACTTTGCTGTACAGCAGAAATTAACACAACACTGTAAATCAATTATACTTCAATAAAAAATATTAAAACTGAAAAAAAAAGAAAAAAATGAAAAATTAGTTCCTTAATTTTTATGGTTTGTTTTGATTACCAAATACTGTTATCTTCTTATTTTCACCAAAAACTCAGTGTATTATTTATATATTGGGAATAACTAATGTCTTTTTTTTTTCTAAAGAGTGAATATATATTTTGGGGCCTCCTACCTGTGCAAGTCTACAATTCTACTATGCAAAGTAGCTTGTTTAAAATGGACATTTTACTGACTTCCAGGGAATAGTGTTGTCACTTTGGTTTGTGTATATTGACTGGTCTTCATTCATTCAATAAATAGTCATTGAGTTGTAACTTTATGTGAGGCACTGTTCTAAGCCTTCAGGTTACAGCAATGAGCAAAACAAAATTCCCTCCCATTATATAATTTACATAATTCTAGTAGGAGGAGAAAATGAGTGAGTTTCATTCCTTGTCATGTGTTTTTGTATCAAATTTATATAAGAAAATGTCCACATACATATCTTAATCATCAGGACGTCTGTTCTTCGTTCAAATGTCTGGTTTTAGGAACTGTACCCATATACCCACCGGATACAATTGGGGATATACTGGATATACAATCTGAAAGCAGGTGGTGGTGGGAGTCTTATATTGTAAATGTAAGTTACTCTGACATCTTTGGCAGATCATTTCACTGCTTACATTTGTAAACTAGTGATATATCTTTCAGCCTTAGACAGAAAAAATAATGTCCCAATTCTATGTAGTAGATGGATGAAGTTAATGCTATATCATTTTGAGCCATTAAAATTGCCTAAGTTCCTCATCACTTTAATGAGCATTTATAATTTCCAGTTTGTATCTCTCATGACACTTATTCCTTTTTATCTACTCTTTGAAATTAGTTCGTGCATTTTGAGTCTCTATTTTCACTGTTTTGAATACTGCCTGAAAGTCTTTTATCTCTAAATAAGTTGGAATATTCCTCTTGAGGGACCCTACAAGATTGCTTTTCTATTCACACTTCCACTTAGTGCTTGCAGGAAGGCTAATCTCCCATTTGATTAAAATAGATTGATATTGGATGCAATTGGAGGTTCATTATCAAGCGTGCTCTTCATTGCAACTTCTGTCTTTCCCGAATTAGTTGTGGAAGAGCATATTCACTGTCTTGTTTTAAAAAACTTTTAAATGCATTTTTACCCCTTTACCTTAGAGTTAATATATTCCTGAAATGGATAATCTTCACTGTATATGTGTATTCTTATTCACATCAGTTTTATTTTCTTCTAGACTATAAATCTTCTCTCTTTCTTTAAATTATAATTTACTTAACATTATTGCTAGATGACCCTGGTTGTCCCCAGTATGTTTTCTTTAGTTTTGGAGGTTTTGTAACTGAGATGTCATAATTCTGGGGGAAAATCCAAAGTATTGACAACCTGGGCTCAGTCTATTCTATCCGGTCCATTTTTCCCAGACCTTCCCTGACTGCTTCAAATGTCAATTTTTTTCATCTCTGACCTGCTTTCTTTTTAAGCTTCTGCCAGTGCTTTTAAGCCATGTTTACCAGGACTCTAGGACTGTGTCAAGATGCCCCAAGGACAGTCCAACAGGGACTCTGAACAGGCAGGTCTCTGATTCTGCTACTCTGCCTCAAACAAAGAAATCCCACTCTTGTATATCTTATATTGTGGGCTTCCACATTTAATTTTATTTAACATACATTCTTCCATTTAGAAAAAAGTTCAAATTACTAGTTACTGGATTATATCAACATTTTACTCAAAGAATCTATATTATACCCCTTAACACTGACATCTAGCCCTCCAGATTATTTTGGTGTTGGTGTTGAACTCTATATCAAATTGCAAACACATGTTGTTTATTGGTATATTCCCATCCTGGCCTTCCATTAAAGTCAGAATAGGATAATATTTATGTGATAATTTGTCACTTCGTTGGTCACCACTGTGGGTTTATGTGACCTGGTTGGCCAGGAAAAGGCCACCTCCTTTTTCAATCCACCTGGCTTGTTGTCCAAGTTATCAGCTTGGACAAAAGCCTCCCCACTCTAGATAGGAGGCTCTTGCTTCAAGCAGGAGCGTAAGAGTGGGCTGCTCCACCAGTGAAATACCAATCCTAGTGTGATGCTTACTGGCGCCTCCTTTTAGCTCCCTTTAGCTTTTAGCCTTTTAGCGTCTTTTGCTGGTCCTTCCTCATTTCACTGGATTCTGTAATATTGGGGTGCTGGAAGATTCTCTCTCTACATTTACTCCTATACACTTAAGCCTATACACTGAAGACTCCCAAATTTATAGTTCTTTCCAGGATTCGCCATTGAAATCCAAGCTCCTTGTCCAACTACCTCCTTGACATATCCTCATGAATGTCTAATAGATATCTAAAACTCAACATGTTGAAAACTGTGCTCTCGATGGTCCTTACAAACCTGATCCAACCGTAATCTTCCCATCTCAGTTTATGGCCACTCCATCCTTCCATTTGTGGTAGGTAAAATTCTTGAAATTTTGCTTGTCTCCTATTTCCTTCACATCCAAATCTACCTTCAAAATATTTTTAGAGTCCAGCTAGGTCTCACCAACTTCCCCACTACCACGTTGGTCTGAGCCACCATCTGCATTTACTTGCTCAGCCTCCTAGCTTGTTTTCCTTGTTCCACTCTAACCACCCCTCTCCATGCTGTTTTCCCAACCAACCAGTTCTGAATGGTGACTTAACTCAAAAGAAGCAGTGTGATGATGTTCACAAACAATCTTTGTGTTTTGATTTTTATAATTATATATATATATATGCAAGTTTGTTAATAATTAAAGATGCTTTTTTAAAAAAAATTATATCCGTCTTCTGAATTGTTGTATCCTCAGTGCTTAGTGCAAAAGTTAGAATGTTATAAGCACTCAATTAACAATTGTTGAATTAATGAGTGAGGGATCTCATTTAGAGAAGTTTGGCAGGTTATTGTTATCTATAAAAGTGCCATGGGAGCTAGTGGGAAGCAGCCACATGGCACAGGGATATTGGCTCGGTGCTTTGTGACAGCCTGGAGGGGTGGGATAGGGAGGGTGGGAGGGAGGGAGATGCAACAGGGAAGACATATGGGAACATATGTTTATGTATGACTGATTCACTTTGTTATAAAGCAGAAACTAACACACCATTGTAAAGCAATTATACCCCAATAAAGATGTTAAAAAAAAAAAAAAAAGTGCCATGGGCATAAAAAGCAGAACTTTTTAATATAAAATGTTTTCCCAATTATTGAGAAATAATATATTGGTGATTAAATTTCAGTTTTCTTGGCTCTACCTTTTACATTTAATAACCATTAGCTGAAGCTAATTATTACCTGCATTCATTTATTTAATAAATATTTATTATAACTTTATGGCAAATATTGTCCTAAGCACTGGAAATACAACAGTTAATAAAACAGAAAAAATATATTAATCATAAAATGAACAAATATATAGATATATAATGAAGTGAAGAAAATAAAGCTGATTAAGGGAATAGAGAGCTGCAGTGGGGATTGGGAGTATACTTTTTACACTCTCTTCAGATAGGGACTTCTGGAAGTGTTGACATTTGGGCAGACACTTAAATAATTCATAGAAGGAACTATATGAATATTGGGTGGGCTTGGGGGAGAGCCAGGCAAAAGGAATAGCATTTGCAAATACTAAGGGGAGGATATGCTTAATATGGGATTTGAAATCACAACTAACTAATCTCTTCTTCCCTTGCTCTAGTTCCTGTCCTCCTCCCCTGCTCTACTTCTTTCCATTACACTTATTCCTTTTTGGGGTACAATATAATTTACTTATTATGTTGGTGGTTTCTGCACTTCTTTCCCACTATAGTGGAAGCTCTACAAAGAAGGGTATTTGTTTACTGTATTCACCAATGTACCCTAAATGCCTAGAATAGCATATGACTCATAGCTTGTGCTAAGTAGATCTTCACTGTATCAGTTGACATCATATTTTGGGGCCTGCAAGGAGACTGTGTGGCCACTGGATAGTGTGCAGGGGCATAATGGCATGAAGTAAACAGGCAGGGCCATGATCAAATATTGCATGGCTTTGTAGGCTTGGAAAGGACTTTGGATTTTCTCTGAAGTGTGATAGGAAAGTATTAAAGAGTTGAGAGAAAGAGAATGGAATAGTCTGATTCACATATTTACAGATCTTATAGGCTGCTGTATGAAGAACACAATTCACATTTTCTAGGAGCTCCTAGTTGAGTGGACAGGTGCACCAATATGCTAATAACTCACCTATTGCAGACCTTGTTAAGGGCTACAACTGAGGTGCAGACTAGTGGAGTGAAAATAAAAAAGATTCTGGACTGGTGAGACTTCATAGCAGAGGGGGCACTGGATCTGGATCCTGAATTTCAGTAAAAAGGGAATTCTGGGTAACAGAAGGCAATCAAGAAAGGCAATACAATCTATTGGTGAAAAAAAAGAAATTTAGAAAGTAGATTTGATTCTGAGTGAGAGGGTAATGATGACACTAAGGGCTTTACATACATTATCTCACTTGACTTTCACACCACCACCAATGAGTTAAAACCTATTTTAATCTCCACTTCTCAGAGAAAGAAAACTGACACTCAGAGAGACTAACTCAGAGTTTTATTGGTCAAGAAAGTAGAGGCATGGGGATTTGAATTTGGATCTGTTTGACACGAGAGCCCATGTACTGAGTTGATGATTTAATGATAATACAATCATAACTCAAAGACATATCCTATTCCTTGCATCTAATCAGTTCAACCAATTAACATTTTTTGCATGACTGGGGTTTCCAGTGTATATAATGCTGTCCAAGACACTGTAATCATATTACTAATTATGTGTCCTTTTGATAATTAAATCAAAGCATTTATAATACAGATTTCTGCCTTTGTTATGAAATGTTAATATTTATGTTCCTTTCATTTATTTATGTGTGGTGAATGTTAATTACAAGGCAGATAAATTGAAGGAATTAATAAATGCCCACAATTTATCGTGACATAATAAACTCTTAATTCTATGTCCGCATGGCCTCCTAATCAACAAGCTGCAAAACTGACTTGACCAGAGTCATTTAGGAGTCTGTGCACATTTATAGCTAAGAAGGTGTAATTCAGTAATAATAATTCACTGTCAATGTGTTCAAAATGAAGTTTTGCTGAGGTCATTCCCTAAGTGGTGGTTAATCATTCATTCCTTATTTAGTTATTGCACTGAAGAATGTACTAATAACACAAAACTGGTCACATGACCTGGATTTAGAAGAGAGGGTAAACATAAAAAATGGAATTTAATGGAGAACAAGGTGAAAAGATAAACTTCTCAGAGAGGAAATATTAGCCAGCAAATTTTGAGGACAAGGGTACACTAGATGAGTGTTTCTCAACCTGGTTCACATAATGGCACAAAGAGAAAATCATGAGATTTCTACATCACAGTAATGTAGACAGAGGAGCATACTCAAGCCTACAATTGAGTACCTCAGGAGCTCTGCAAGTCCCAGACTTTGAGGAGTCACCCTGAAACTGAGAAACTGGTGTTGCAGCACACCTGTAACCTATTTGCAGCACACTAGTTGAGATGCTCTGTCCTAGTTAGCTCAGAAAGATTCATGGTGTGACCAAGAAGAGCAGGATATTGTTATCTCTCTTATATTCAGCTTGACTATAAAATAAAAGAATTGCACTATGTCAGTGATCCCTTAATCTTGTTTGTACGTTGAAAAACAAACAAGATTAGAAAAATACTAATTTGGCATCCTTAAACTAATTAAACCAAGATTACTAGAAGTGAGGCCTAAATATTAGTATTTTTTAAAGCACCCTAGAGAATTCTAATGTTGGAAGATTCTAATATTGCTAGATGATTGCTAGGGTCTTTTATGTCTCTAACTATCTGAGATTTTAAATAATGTTTGGAGATAGTATATAGCAGCCTAAGTTTAGAGGCGAGTGAATATGTGGATGCATTAAAGGGACAATCAAGGGAAATCTGTAAAAGAGACAGTCCTAGAAAAGAGATTGCAAGCCATTGGCAATGATGCTTAAGAAGATCCCTTGTAGCCCTGAAATTGCCAGGAAGCTTCTCTTTCTCGTTGTGACAAAATGAAATAGAAGTATCAGTCTCAGACTTTGAGATGAGAGAAAAAGATAAGCATAGGTGCAAATACATGTAAGCGTATAAAGAAAGGGATTTCACTATAAAACTACTGTTAATCTGTGGAGGGTGAGTGAGCAAGCAGGGGATAAAGGCCTTAAATAGATTGGAGAAAAGTTTATTCAGCTGCTGAGGAGAAAGAGGGAAATAATGAGGGACAGGCAGCTTAGGGAGCACTGTTGAGGTGGAGCCTGGCAAGCTTGAAAGTGCATTGGTTGTATGATGTGCTCCAGCAGCACACATCAACTCAGGTTGTAGCAGAGAAGATGGACAATTGGATTAAAACAATTCTTTACTGAATGAATCAAATAAAATTATGTTAGGAAAATAGGATGATGATATCAGCAAGAAAATGGAAGTCATAATAGACCATGGATTCTTGGTTAAGTGTGGAGAGAGTGGAAATAAGAATTGGCTGATAAATTGGGAGAAAACTGGATTAAATGATGTCTATTTTCATGCTGTCCAAGAAAAAATATAGTGGAAATATAAGAATATGGGAATGAGAGAATGATGATTGATTGTTCTGGGAAATACCCTCTCTACCATGTGGCAGGGATCCCATTAAAGTAATACTTCTGGCCTGACTTGTACTCTTCCAAGGAGAAATGATTTCCTGGGTAAGCCAGTCTGAGAGAATGAACTGGGATGCATGGCTTACTTTTTCGGTCCCTCATTTTATCAGTTTGTGGAACTGCCTGCCTCAGGGGCGCAGGCATTCTAAACTGCTTTTTGCCACACTGTAAACTTTGTAGCTTCTCTTAACCCACACATCTATAGCCAAAGCCTTTAATTTAAGGAGGTAAAGTCCACTGATTTGCTCACATATCTAAGCTATGTTCTTTAATATGGTTATTTTTCAATATTCTCTCTCTCCCCTACATGATTAATTCATACCATTCTCTCACTTCTCAAACATTCAAAACACCCTTCCCCAACCTACCCTCAGCTGATGGCCTTGCTTCTTAAGTTCCCAAGGATTTGCACAAACTCGTACCACCACAGTTACCAGCATAGGGACTCACATACTCTGCCTTCCACCTGTTATCAAATATGGGGTCCTCTTCCTCTGTAAAGCCAGTCTCTGTTCTCATAGATTCTGTCTCCTCTCAGCTACTCAAGGGCCTTGCTCCAGAAATTTGCCTCTTTTCATTCTGCATCATCAGTTTTTCATATTCTACTAGAGCCTTTCCCTCAGTACAACATGTACTTATTTCTCTCCTTCCTTTCTTTGCCAGCCACTGTCCCACTTCTTTAATTCCTTTTGCAACAATATGCTTTAAAGTGTTGTAGAAACAGTCTCCAATTTCTCTCCTCCCATTTTATCTTAAGCTTAACTTCAATCAGCTTTTCTTCCAACCCTCCACCAAGCCAACCTTCACATTGTTAAATCCGAGGGCCAATCTTCATCTTAATTGATCTCCCAGCATCTGATACGATGATCACTCTCAACCCTTGGATTCAGGTTTATCAGTGGCCTTTCAGGATGCATTACTGTCTTGGTCTTCCCCCTACTTTGCTGATTGTTTCTACTTATTCTCCTTTGCTGGTCTCCCAGGATACTTACTGTTGGAGTGCATTAGGGCTTGGGCTCTTACCTCTTCTCTCTATTTACATTCACTTCCTGATGACTTCATTCTAGTCTTTTGGGTTTTAGTCTGTATGCTAATTTGGGCTCCAGATTTGTATATTCAACTTCCTTTGTAACGTCCCTATTTAGATGACTAATAGAAACCTCAAACTTAACATGTGTAAAACTGAGCAACTGAATTTTCCCCAAACCTGCTTCTGTGGCAGTCTTCTCCATCTTAGTTGGTGGCAATCTCATTCTTCCATTGATCAAGCCAAAAACTTGAGCAACTGCTCAGGTCAAAGGACTTGCAGTTGTACTGGATTATTTTCTGTCTTTCACAACCCACAACTGATCCATTAGGAGAATCTGAACACTTCAATAATTTTAAAATAAATAGTTCGTCAGATATACAGTCACCTAAAAATTTTTGGATGTATGAAATCAATCAATTAATCATGTGTAAATCCCCTTTTCATATTCTGTACTGAATTAAAATCAGTGGTGGATAAAGCAGTGCCAAGATATAATTTTGAGTTACAGTGTGGTTTTGCAATCAGATAAACCTGATTTCAAGTTAAGTGACTTTCTCACTTACCAGCTGTGTGACCCAGACAAGTTATAATTTTTCTAAGACTCAGATTCTTTATATATAACTGAGGAATAAAATACCTCCTTTAGAAGGTTTTGTAAAAGTCAGCACTATGACTGGCATAGAATATCATTCAATAAATGGTAACTATTGAGCCATTGTTTTTGCTCTTAACAGAAAATAAAACAGGATAGTGATTGGCTTTAGCTTCCAAAGAAAATTCTTGGAAAAAGTATAATTAAGGAGGAAATAATGTACTTGCTACCATGACAATTTGGCAGTAGAGATTTTAAAAAGAAAGAAATAGTCTAAAGATTAGTTTAGTTCACTCCACAGTTTTGCGTAATATTGCCCTTGTTCCTGTGTTATTGCAATCTTTCTAATCTTAAACATGGGATTATGAATGGAGTGTCCATCCATATAAGTTAATTGTTTTAATTGTTTTCTTATTCCAAGCTAACCATGGTAATGTTATCCTAAAGGTCCTTGCATAGAATTGGTTACCATCATGATTTCTCTCATCCTATCAGTTAAATCTGTTTCTTCTGGGGTGGTATAAAGTGTTTAACATAAAGTGAACCGGATGACAAGCATTAGAACATCTGTCTTGTTTGCTTGGAATATACCTTTATTTTCTTTAATATGGTATTTCAAAGCTCTGGGAATGTGTGCATGGAGAATTTATGTGTACATTTGGGTGAGTGGATACATATGTGTGCAAAGTGAGCTGTCTCAACATATATATTTAACATCTATTTCCTAAACCGCTACATGGCATTATTTAATAAAAACAATATGGGTTGGTAGTTAGAATATCTGGATTTGTTCATTCTTCTTTTTGTACATTTCATTCAGCAAAGACTTGCCTATTATGTACCAAACAGTGCACTCAGCCCAAAGTTGGACTGTTAAATATACAACATATTAACTGTAAGAATCTGGGAATGAGAATAAAGATTTTTGAATTATCAGGACTAGTCAGCAAGTCAAAAAGAGATAGTTAATATTAAAATGCAATCCATGAGAAAAGAGAAGCAAACCAGCCAGAAGAGAATCTTTTTTTTTTTTTTTTTTTTTTTTTTGCGGTATGCGGGCCTCTCACTGTTGTGGCCTCTCCCGTTGCGGAGCACAGGCTCCAGACGGGCAGGTTCAGCGGCCATGGCTCACGGGCCTAGCCGCTCCACGGCATATGGGATCTTCCCAGACCGGGGCACGAACCCATGTCCCCTGCATCAGCAGGTGGACTCTCAACCACTGCACCACCAGGGAAGCCCCAGAAGAGAATCTTTAAAGCATTTCCCAAATATTTATTGGATGCCTATTCTATGGCATGCATGGTACTGGTTTTTGTTAGGGACAGACAAGAAGTTCCATATAAGCCACAACTTTTGCACACTAAGGAAGCTTCTTTTACCTCAAACTTTAGCTAGGAATTATGCTTCCCGATTTAAAAAGTAAAATTCAAATTCTTTATGAGCAACTGAGAATTCTCTGTATTCTGATGCAATAGTTCTAGTGCAGAGTATCTGAGAACATATATGGAAACTGGACAGTATATAAGATTTGTCCAGAGTGGAGGTATTCTGTTTGGTAACAAATGGCTAAGAATTTTGTCAATTTGTAAGGAAAATTGAAACTTAATGTAAAAACTGTACCATATAGTACAGCATGTAGGGCATATTCTGGTTCAAGTTCAACATATAATACTATATATGTAGTTATCATGCCATAGAATGGACCTCCTACTTCTCTACTAACTCTTTTCATGTGTATAAAGTCAGAGCTCTGAAACTTTTTCAGATATCATTATAAAAACCTGAGCTATGTGGGCATCTGGTATCCAGAGTGGTAGATGAGGAAATAGCATCCTATCATAAAACTTTAATGTGATTTCTGTAAAATCAGACTAATGACATATATTTCAGAACATGTAATAAACTTAACATAATGTAATGAAATTATTGACTTGTAGAATTTAGAGTTCTAATCAATTAATATTTTTTCTGCTAAAGGGCCAAACAAAACAAAAAAACTCAATGCTGAATTTCATACAATTAATATTTGTAATTTAAGCATAAAAATATTCATAGGCTACCATCATAATACATGTAAACATTTGTGAAAAATGTGGTTCAAGAGGGCTTCCCTGGTGGCACAGTGGTTGAGAGTCCGCCTGCCGATGCAGGAGACACGGGTTCGTGCCCTGGTCCGGGAAGATCCCATCATGCCGCGGAGCGGCTAGGCCCGTGAGCCGTGGCCACTGAGCCTGCGCGTCCGGAGCCTGTGCTCCGCAATGGGAGAGGCCACAGCAGTGAGAGGCCCGCGTACCGCAAAAAAAAAAAAAAAAATGTGGTTCAAGAGAAACCAGAGTGAAAGAGAACAAAAAATATGAAAACAAGATAGCATTTAAAATTTTTCTAAGTTGAGTTCTGAAGACAGTATACGTGCAGGTATGTATGTGTATGTATGTGTACACAGGTGTAATGTATATACACATATCTGTGTGTATATATGTACATGTGTGTATAATTTACACAATATATGTATATACATACATATATAGATACATATATAAAACTTTATGAGATAATGTAAAAATATAACACATTATTATCAAGATATGGATTCAAGCCAAATTTAATATTTTTGTTTTGCTATAAATGGAAGCTTGTCAATTTCAATTTCCATATGCTTGATTTTTTTTTCTTGGTCTACATGGTCACAAATCTTGAGGGATACTAAGAATTGTCTTTATTTGGGACACCCTCAGTGAATGGTTAACTAGCTAAAAAAAATTCTTGAACTTGGCAAAAAGTCTCTGAGGCATTAGAAGATTTTTTTTAATTGAAATACTTTAATGCAAGATCTCATTGCTAGACTTGATGACACCTGTTACGTTGAGCATCTCATTGGCATGGTACAAAATGCTGTTTCCCCTCAGTTCACCTGCCTTTCTTTCTGTTCTAACTGTAATAGGGGTCTGGTACATCCTCTCCCTTCAATAAAGATTTGTTGAATCAATGAGTGAGTGAATGAATGAACCAACCTTACAAACTTGTGCACAGCCAGCTGTATCAGAAAGTAGGAAACTCAGAAGCAGGATGTAAAAGTTTTGGCTATCTGTACAGGGTCATCTTTGCTGCGTCCTGAAAACTTCATGATATAAATACAAGGATACAGATATAGATAAAGGTGCATAATTATGAATATATATTTAGATAGATAAATAGATGATTGATAGATACATGATAGATAGAAAGGTAGATAGATAGCAATATATACTTAATTATCTTCCATATGTCATCCATATGGATTCACTAGGATGTATTTCCCATCTGGGCTGTAAATTTCACTCCATCTGGCATGACTTCTAACTGGATGCTTGGCTATAAAATTCTTTGTTATAATGCTGTGATGAAAATTGTATTGATATCTCTCCTCTCTCCTTTCCTCTTCCACCTCCTCCCCGTCTTTCTTCCTCTTCTTCCTTCTTCTGCACTCTCTCTCTCTCCTGTTCTTCATCCAGTATGGCACTTTACCCCTGAGCATTTATTGGAAACTAACAGCAAATGAGAAGCCCTTTTCAGTGTATTCCTTTAACTCCCCAAATTCTTATGATTGTAGCAAATTTTTCAGCTTGTTATCCAATACCTATAAATGAATGAAAGAAAAGCTATATTGAATTGCTTGTCTTGAAGCAGAATATGTCTAACAGTTATTTGTTGAAAAAAAATTATGTTGAAGGGATATAAAAATGTTTGTGCTTAATCTTCCTGACAGGATATGAAATAGTAGCTCTAAAGTATTTTTTTTTTTTTTACATCTTTACTGGAGTATAATTGCTTTACAATGGTGTGTTAGTTTCTGCTTTATAACAAAGTGAATCAGTTATACATATACATATGTTCCCATATCTCTTCCCTCTTGCGTCTCCCTCCCTCCCACCCTCCCTATCCCACCCCTCTAGGTGGTCAATCAAAACTACAATGAGGTATCATCTCACACCAGTCAGAATGGCCATCATCAAAAAATCTAGAAACAATAATTGCTGGAGAGGGTGTGGAGAAAAGGGAACACTCTTACACTGCTGGTGGGAATGTGAATTGGTACAGCCACTAGGGAGAACAGTATGGAGGTTCCTTAAAAAACTACAAATAGAACTACCATATGACCTAGCAATCCCACTACTGGGCATATACCCTGAGAAAACCATAATTCAAAAAGAGTCATATACCACAATGTTCATTGCAGCTCTATTTACAATAGCCAGGAGATGGAAACAACCTAAGTGTCCATCATCGGATGAATGGATAAAGAAGATGTGGCACATATACACAATGGAATATTACTCAGTCATAAAAAGAAACGAAATTGAGCTATTTGTAATGAGGTGGATAGACCTAGAGTCTGTCATACAGAGTGAAGTAAGTCAGAAAGAGAAAGACAAATACCGTATGCTGACACATATATATGGAATTTAAGAAAAAAATAAAGTATTTTTGAACTTTTTATAAAACCAAACTGATAACATACGTTTCAGAAGGCTTAAGAGTAATTATTCCCAGAGACAGAAGGGTATATTATATGACTTCTGGGAATCTTCTCTGTAAGTCTATTAAAAACAAGTGTCTGGCTTGAAGACTTTTATTTTACCCACTTTTTAAAAAAGTGTAATTTAGTTATCCTTTTGCTTTTTCATTTTCAATTATTTTCTGTAAAAATTCAAGTGCTTGAGATAGCTGGCATTAAACCTTCTAGAGTTAATATCGTTAATTTACTTCTGTTGGTGAAAGATATATCTTGAGAGATTTTAGGGAGTGGTTTGTGTGTAACAATTGAAACAGACATATTATTTACCCATCATGTGTCAAACATTGGCTGAAAACCAGTTGCTACCATCAGCACGTTACATTTTGTTTTACATAGTAATACTGTACTTTCTTTACTTTTAAGTTAATAATTAAAATAATCTTATTTTAAATCAGAGACAATTAAACTAAGTATGAAATTTCTTGACAAGCCACAGCCATCCTGGAAAGCTATTTGGAAAGCTAACCAAAAGTATGAGAATATGCCTCTACATTTCATAAATTTTTATTTTTTATTTTATTTTTTAATTTATTTTATTTTTGGCTGCTTTGGGTCTTCGTTGCTGTGCGCAGGCTTTTCTCTAGTTGCGGCAAGCAGGGGCTACTCTTCGTTGCGGTGCGCAGGCTTCTCATTGTGGTGGCTTCTCTTGTTGCAGAGCACAGGCTGTAGGCATGCGGGCTTCAGTAGTTGTGGCATGTGGGCTCAGTAGTTGTGGCTCACAGGCTCTAGAGCGCAGGCTCAGTAGTTGTGGTTCAGGGGCTTAGTAGCTGCACGGCATGTGGGATCTTCCTGGACCAGGACTCGAATCTGTGTCCCTTCCATTGGCAGGCGGATTCGTAACCACTGCGCCACCAGGGAAGCCCTCATATAATTTTAGAAGACAAGTATGTTCTAATTTTACTTGATTTCATAGGAATAGGGTGTTCATAGACTATCTCTTTACTAATTTCACTTGAGCAAATGTTTCTATATGAAAACAAACACACACCTAGCGGACTTACTTCTTATGCCCTGAAATGTTTTCAGCCATATTTTCCCAACTGTTCTATTTCTATGCCATCTCATATCTTTTCACACATGGATACTTCTCTTTGGAAAGACTTCAACCTCCTATTTTGGCGAGGGTCACTCTGATACATCCCTTGAATTAGATGCTTTTCAAATGACCTCACTTAGTCTCCTTTAGGTTAAGTCAGTTGTATTAATTAAACTGCATTTCAGTTGTCTTGCTAGTTAACTGTCTCTTACTAAATGATGTTTCTCCCACCAAATTTAAAGTTCCTTGAGCACAGATATTGTGTCTTTTATAGGTATGCCCCTAGCATCTGGAAACAGTACCAGGTATCTATAACCAAAATGGATAAGGTAGGATTCTGTATCCTAGCAATTTTCAGAACTGGGCACCACTTTTATTATTGCTACTAGGCAGAGAGAGAAAGTTGAGTTGTCTCCAAATAGACCTTCAGAACAATGAAATAATGTTATTATCATAAATAGCCTACATAGAAAAAAGAAAAGTTTGGGGAAGAATATATACTTTGGCAATTTCAGTGACATTTAGAATAAAGCAGTATGCTTAAAATAATTATGTATTAACACTATTTCTCCTTCCTCATTCTTTCAACATTAATTCATACTGCTTTCCTCCCCTCTCCACAAAAGAAATATGAAAAAGAAAGAACATATATTCTTATTGACCAAATACTTCAGATTTCCTAGCTTATATAGTTTGCTGGATTATGCAAATTCAGCAAATATATGAGATTATTCCAGGAATATGTGATATTATACCAGAAATATTTGATTTATTGTCTATTCTACAATAATAATAAGAAATATAGTGAGTCATTTGATCTAAATTATACCAGAACCAACTTACACGTAAGCATAAAAGTAAATGGGGGTTATAGTTGTACCATAATAATCTACTTGGCAAACAAATTTTTCCTTTAAATCCTGGGTTCCCAAGAAGCTTCAGGTTTGTTTTTGAGACATTTTTTCCACTCACAACTCTTGAGAGTATGAGTTACATGGTCCCACCCACCATAAGAGGAATTATGATCCCAACATTAATTTCAAGGGGGAAGAACCAAAAATTTATATATACATCACTGATTACCACAGCTAATATGTGTATATAGTTACTTTATTTGAGAATCAATGGAATAAACCCCATGTGGGCTAAGAAATCAGAAGGGTAAAAATGATTAATTTGAAAAACAAAATAATATGGCCAATTAAAATAATAATGGAAAACATGACTTTTCAAGTAAACTTGCAGTGATAATTAGAGTTATAGTTAAGGAGACTAATCATTTTAGCAAATAATACATACTTTATACAGGAAAAAACATTTTTTAAAAATAATTATTTGTGCTTAAAGAAAAAAAGGATGGGAGCACATCAAAGGGTAACAGGATCCACCCTGAAGGATCTCCCAGTGGCCAATGCTGGGACAATTTAAGCATCAAATAAATGGTATTATAACCCAAAGTATAAAATAAATATACCTGAGTCCATGCCAATATAAATAAATGATCGAAAAAATAATCGGATGAGAGAAGCAAATCTTCTGTACAGAAGAATTCCGTGTAACATATGTACCTACTCCCACCTCCAGGAGGTAAAGCTCAATTTCACCCCTCCCTATCACTTCTTTGAGAGCATGCTAATGACTAACTTCCAAAGAACAGAGTATGGAAAGGGAAAAATAGTAACTTTACAGTTGAAAAACCTAACAAATATTACTTTAAACAAGTGATGAAGGTTAACATCGCTAGTAATATGTGGATATCATGTACACCCAGTATGATGTGATGAGGTCACTTCATTTAATATGAGGTGATGAGAAAGTCACTTCACCCCTGTGGTATTCTTTTCCAAAACCCATAACCCTAGTTTAATCTTGAGGAAAACATCAGACAAAATAATATAAGCATCAGATCAGGAGATACCCTACAGAATACTTGACCAGAAATTCTTGATAGTCTTCTAGAGACTATCAAGATCATGAAAAACAAGGAAAAGCTAAGAAGCTCTCACAGCCCAGAGGAAACTAGGGAACCATAGAAACTAAATAAATGTGGTACCGTAGATTAGAACCTAGGATAGAAAAGGGACATTAATGAAAAGACTAGTGAAATCCAAGCAAAGCCTAGTTTAGTGAATAGTAATGTACCATATCAGTTTATTAGTTTTAACAAATGTACCATAGAAATGTAAGATGTTAACAATTACATAAATTGGGTGAGGGATATATGGGAACTCTTCATACTATCTTTGCAACTTTTCTATAAATCTAAAATTATCCCCCAATTGAACACTTATTTAACAAGTTATCTTCTGATTTATTTAGCAGCTTGCTAAGTAAACAATTACCTACTTACATAATTTACCATAATATAGGAATCCCATCTAAGGAAATGAAAATTTTTTCTACTTCTTCCCCATTGATATTATAAATTTGAATCATGACTAGACAATCAAAAGTAAAAATGAATAATAATTTAAGTTTTAAGAGCTCATCACCATCATATTACCTTTATAGTCTTCAGGTTCAAAGGAGGTGGTTCCTGGTTCTTGATTGTAAATAACTATGTCATCTTAGATACGTTCACAAAGACACCACTTTTGGTTCATTCTAGTCTCTGTCCTCCTGAAGTCTCCGCCTTTGAATGATGTGTAAATGGAACATTTATTTTTACCTCTAAAAAGTGTAAAGTCATCTGAATATGATCTTTTATACAGACTGAATAATCTGTGTGAAAAGACATAGAAAAATGAACATGCATTGCAACACAGCCTAAATATTTGTAATCAATATTTTTAGATCTTGGGTCAAAAATTTTCATGTATCTAAAATATGTTTTATTAATTGCTTTCTATATACATGAGTTAAAGTTGTAATTATTTAAAACACATGTATGGTACTTTTTAAAGCATTAATTGTGAAACAATTTTTTGAGTTAATGTGGGGGAAATAAGAAAACAATGATTACATTCATATTCATGATGTTCTTTAAGAGTTTAGAAAAGTAAAAATAATTGAAGCATTTTATTTGATAAAGTGCCTAGTATTATATAGCCTTACTGAATTATATGCCTTGCCCCTGAATGTCCTAGCCAGCTAAAATATGACTTGATCTATACATTTTAAAAAGAACTGTTCATTTAAAAAAAAAAAAAGGCTTTAAAATTTAAAATCTCGTTGAACAGACTGGGATTAACAAAGAGATTTAGAAACATACAGAAATAATCATGATGAAATAATAATTTGTTACTAGATACAGTTTTAAACAGTATAGGAAGCATGCTTCAGGTTAGTCAGAAGAGGTCCTCTGAATTACACTGTGCATGCTTCCCTGAAATGAAACTGTCTGTTATTGGTTAACCAGGATATTTAGCATAATCACTCTGCTAGACTGTGGTGGAGGGAGGTGATTATCACTGAGAACAGATGGGCAGGTCCACAGCACTGCCAGATTCTGCACAAGCTCCATTTATTGTTGGTTCTTGCTTTTTTTCCTTCGGTGTTTAAATTTTTTTTTAAACATTGTATGTTCTAAAGAACTAGCTGCACAAAAGGTCAGTAGCCGATGACCTTTCAGCTTAGATTTCAAATGTAGGAGAAAGATTCAAAATGCTATCACTGTGTATCTAAGAAGGATGGGGCAGATTTCATTTTACCCTCTAGCCTCCCTCAATGCATGCACGGATTTATCTGTACGCTAAGCTCTCTGCTCTGCATCTCTAGCTCCTTGTGGATTATATTGTCTCTCTGATCAGAAATGATTTTCTCGGATATGAACACCGTTTCTGGCTCCCCTAAAGTGCATCCTCCTAATGGGACCCGGTTTTACACTTTTCAAGTAAGTGTGCTTTAAATGGCTTCACTACTTAGGAAGTTAATATATAGTCAAACTTTTAATAAAGAGAAAAGTAAGGGAAGGAAAACTGCAAAGTGTGAAAGTATTAAAGGGGATGTAAGAGATAGATAATGTGCATGTCAGTTTAATCTGTTTTTTTTATATGGAGATGAGATGGCGTTAGGATTCTCTGTGAGTTCAAGCAAAATAATAGTGAACCCTTAATTTTCACAAGGATTCTTAAATCTGCTACAGTATCATCTTTTGAGAGTTTATGAGTTATTCTCCTGAAGTTGTTATTTATGGATGTAATATGGTGAAAATTACAGAGTTACTTCCCTGATATATCACAGAAAGGGTAGAATTAAAAGACATTTTAGGGAACTTTGCAAACTATGTTCTCTGGGCTTAGAAAAATGTTTTGTATATCATATACATAGCTTAACATAACTCCTGTTATTTAATTTTGTTATGTGTGCAATATACAGTCAATAATACAGTAGCTTAAGTACCAGGTTTAGTATGCTTTTCAATTTGAGATAAAGTAGAAACTCATTAAGATGGAAGATTTTGTGTTATCAAAAAGTCAAAATAATTTACAATATAAATGTAAATGTGAGTTACAAAGCTGTTACCTACTAAATATATTTCAACTGCCTGTGAATAAATCAGTCATCAGTCTAGAAAATGGTTGTCTAAAGTAAATCATATTCTACTTCATTTTTATCCTCAAATTGCATTTTTCAGTACTAAGGATTACTTTGCAATTCAGTCATATCATCATTAGATTAAAAGGAAAAATGAAACTCTTCTCTTCGTATATTTTACACTATGGGAATATAAACAGCCTAACATTTAATTATTTTAGCTATATAGTTATAATGCACTGAAAAAATAAGTGTAAAGACCTAGAGAATTAATATAGTATAAGCAGCATGAATTCTTTTGAAAGGGGGCTCTGAATAAATGCACATCTGATTGATTAAAGTCTCTTGCCTTTGCAAACTATAGCAGTAGCTATAATTACTCTCTCCCCCCCTTCTTATACTTCTGTTTTTAATTCTGTCGCCTCTCCTGCCTTACACTGATGTCTACTGGTAGCGCAAGTCTGTGCTGTTACAGAATATATTTACTTCCCAGTGGCGATCAGCTTATTGTGGCAGTGACTCAGAATGCAATTGCCCCAGGGCTGCTCTACAGAATTATTACTTTTTTCTTCTCCATACACTGAGATATAAACACTCCTTACAATATATCCCATAGCTGCCTCTTAGGGGCAGCTTTTGACATTGGGTATTCTGCTTCAGTCTCTTAAAGTTTAAGGGTCAGTGAATTCCATAGCTCAGTCATGACACAGGCTTTTTACAATTCTTTCAGTAGATCTTGCTGACACATTTCCTGGCAGGTGATTTTCTTTGAAAACACACTAGAATGATTTTTAACCACTTATTTTTTTGTTGATGTTATAACAATTCATGTAAAAACACTAGGATTTCAGATAAAATAGAAATGTTGGCAAATATGAACTCTGTTCTCCTACAGTTTTAAAATCAGAAAATGGTATTTGATCCTGACATTCATGATAACAGGCAATGTGTGTTTAACTTTTTGTTGCTATTGTTTGTTTTTGCTTTTGGGGGAAGAGAAGGAAGAAAGAAGGATGGTTTTTAAAGCATGAATATAAAGGTTTTTAAAAGTTGACTCTTTGCTTTTATTTTCAAAGGACTGAATTAAACAGAATTATTTTTCTTATATATATATATATTAACCTGTTTAATGCGGTATACTTTCTTTGGTTGAAATACTGTCATGAGAAATGAGATGCTGTAAAAGTAACAAACCGTTCGTCAAAAAATGTATCTTGTGGAAATGATTAGTTAAATTTTCAAAAGTGGTTCTCATTATAGAATGGCATAAATGCATTTCTGAAATGATTCTGCATCAAGGAATTGAGATTTTAATGCTTACTTTCTTAAAATTATTCTTGCACAAGAGTTAACATATGCAAAAACATTTAAGATAGCTTAGCATGAATGATACTGAGTTTCAGTTCCATCTTCTCATCAAATGTTTAAACTAGCTTGTCATTTTTGCTGAAATTGTACAATATTAAATTTTAAAAGTAAGATATAGAATGTATTTGACCTGAAGGGTTCAAAGGTAAAAAGACAACAAATAAGAAGCTGAAGGATATTCTAATTACAAGCCTTTCTTTTTCATTGTATTTTAATTTAGCCAAATACATTCATACTTCTACACACACATGCAAATACTATTTTGTATAGACTAACACTTGATTTAAATTAATTTCCTTATAAATGAGACCTCACTTCAATATTCCGTGAAGATAATTGTGTCTGCATGTTTCTATTCAGAGGTTCTTAGACCCTGGGTGATGCCAACACCCAATTTGCACTATATATTTTGTGCATAACTTATCACCCAAAATCAAATTTTAGAGTATAGTTGCCTAGAATGATTTTTGATTGACGAAAATTAAAATTAATTATAATATTTGTATGTATTAGAGTTGTCAATTTATGGGGCTCAAATATGTACAAATGGGAAACCTACCTTCAAACAAAATTATATATTTTATATATTTTTATATATATATATATATATATGTGAATGCAGTAAAAATTCTTTTAAATTTTATGTCTATAAAAATGATGTCCCACAGCTCGGTGCTTTGTGACCACCTAGAGGGGTGGGATAGGGAGGGTGGGAGGGAGGGAGACGCAAGAGGGAAGAGATATGGAGATATATGTATATGTATAACTGATTCACTTTGTTATAAAGCAGAAACTAACACACGATTGTAAAGCAATTATACTCCAATAAAGAGGTTAAAAAAAAAATGATGTCCCAACATCATTTCACATTTAGCTCTATTTTTGCAAGCAAAACCATTTAATAATGCTTTACTAAACTTCTAGATTAGCTAATCATGACTTAATTTGTTAATTCTCCCAGAGGTATTGATGAGCAACACGCTACCCCCTCATTTCCTAGAGATTAAGTATCTTCACCTAGACATTTTCAAAGTCTGCCCAGTCCTAAGATTTCATGGGAGTTTGTCAGTAGTTGTTAGAGACAGTAGGGAAGAGGAATACATTCTTTTGAGGTTCTTAATGTTTTCTTATTCTACATTTACCTATTTTATTCATTGGAGCTTTATGCAAGCTTTCATGAACTACAACAATAACAAACAGTATACTACTATCAAAAACAAAGCAAAAGTGGTTTGTAAACCACTTCCTCAAACCAAAGGAATATATTTCTGATGGGAGCAGTTTTGATCTATTGAATCCACAGAGCAATTATTTCTGCTTAGAATACATTTCTTTGCCATTTCATCCTAGTATTAATAACATTAACTGCCAAGAACGTGTGTAAAAGTCTTTGACTGTTGCCCCCTGGTATCCACTGAAGACAAGAGAAAGACACTTTGTCACAAAATATGGAAACACATTAATCTGCCATTTCCATGTTTAAAATACTTTATGGGGGCTTCCCTGGTGGCGCAGTGATTGAGAGTCCGCCTGCCGATGCAGGGGACACGGGTTCGTGCCCCGGTCTGGGAAGATCCCACATGCCGCGGAGCAGCTGGGCCCGTGAGCCATGGCCGCTGAGCCTGCGCGTCCGGAGCCTGTGCTCCGCAACGGGAGAGGCCACGGGAGTGAGAGGCCCGCATACCGCAAAAAAAAATAAAATAAAATAAAAAATACTTTGTGTATCCCCTGTCCTTAAAGGATAAAATTCACTTCTTTAGCTTGTCATATAAAAGCTCTTCCTGGTCTGGAGCTCATGCAACATACTACTTTATTTACCTGCTTTCCCAGAAATTTGTCTGTATGCTTCTGTTCTTTGCCTCTTCACTGAACCTGCCCATTGGAAAATTGTTTTTGCTTAAAGACTCATCTCAAATGCCACCTACCCGTGAAGCCTTCACTCATTCACCTGCTTCATGCATGATGTATTAAGATGTATTAAGTATATTTCCTTTGATCATTTGCCTGTTTATACCACTACTGAAGCAGTTATTATGCTTTTTTTTTATTGGAGTATAGTTGATTTACAATGTTGTGTTAGTTTCAGGTGTACAGCAAAGTGAATCAGTTATACATACACATATATCCACTCTTTTTTTTTTTTTAGATTCTTTTCCCTTATAAGCGATTATAGAGTATTGAGTAGAGTTCCCTGTGCTATACAGCAGGTTCTTATTAGTTGTCTATTTTATATATAGTGTATATATGTCAGTCCCAATCTCCCAAGTTATCCCTCCCTTATTATGCTTTGTTTTAATCCCCGAGAGCATTTTATTAATCTGTGTCCCTAGCAAATGGATACTGCAAATATCTCTGTATAATAAGCAGAGACATATATTTGGAAGGTGATTAAAATATGAAAATTCAACACAATAAGCAACAACTTATTTTTGTGTTAACTATATAAGCAGTTGGTGAGACATATATTATTAGAGAAATATCTAAAGATATATAAAGGTAAATGTGTTTAATACTAAGCTTTGTGTACCAGTGTTGGGGTCTTCAAAATAGATAAGAGTTACATTAGTGATCTCAGGAAAGCTTTAATTTTATTGTTTTTAAAATAGATTTCTGTTACAGCTAGACAAAACCTTTTTGAGATTTTTTTCTTTATACCACTTTACCATTCCTTATTAATTGGGGCATTTCATATTTTATCAAGAGAACTTTAAAATTGATTAATATATAATTTTTCATTTAGCAGATACTATTACTTGAAATATATAGAAGACTAATAGGCAAGTTGGAAATCTCAATTGCATGAAGAATTTCACTCAAATTCTTAATAATTAGGATGGGGCACCATATCTTTGTGATCATATGAGGTTGAGGTAATTCTGGCTTTTCAGGGAAAAAAAACAGATTTTTTTTTATATTCTATCATTTTTTTCTCCCTGGGAATATACCATTATTTTTCTATTATTTGGAGCATATTATAACTTCTTACTGTTGATATATATATATTTTTAAAGCTGTGGTTTTCTTTTTTTGAAGATGTTTGGGGTAGGAGTTTATTAATTAATTTATTTTTGCTGTGTTGGATCTTCATTTCTGTGCGAGGGCTTTCTCTAGTTTTGGCAAGCGGGGGCCACTCTTCATCGCAGTGCACGGGCCTCTCACTATCGCGGCCTCTCTTGTTGCGGATCACGCGGCTCCAGACGCGCAGGCTCAGTAGTTGTGGCTCACGGGCCTAGTTGCTCTGCGGCATGTGGGATCCTCCCAGACCAGGGCTTGAACCCGTGTCCCCTGCATTAGCAGGCAGATTCTCAACCACTGCGCCACCAGGGAAGCCCCACTGTTGATATTTTTTAAACGCACTGGAAATATCTATCAGAATGCTTGGAACATGTTATGTATTTTTAAAAAAAAAGAAGAATGAAAGCAAAGTAGCCTAATAGAGATAAGAAAGACAGACCCTTTGGCTCCAAGGTTACAGAGTAATATAAGCAGACTTCCCCAGCTTAGTGAGAGAACTGAGGTTTTTCTCTGTTGCCCAACTGTATGCAGTCATGATTATGATTATGATTGGTGGAGCTAACACAAGAGGTATTTCAAGCAAGCTGACTGACATGTTTAAAGGTACATATTGGTGTCTGGGAAAGGCAGAGTTTAGTATAACTGGAACGTAAGCTGGAGAAGGAAATGGCTAAAAGTCAATGTGCAAACTCCAGAATATAAAAATAGGTTTGAATGTCAAGTCCAGATCCTCAGGAACTTGAATTTAGGATTCAAGGATTTTCAGCAAAGAATGACAAGCTTCGATTTACTGTTTAGTTAGAATATTGGATTGTGCCTTGGCTGGTTGATAGGACAGAGAAAACTATTCAGTAGTTTTCTAATGAATATCTAGATGAATTGTCATGATTTCCCTGCTTTACAGATGAAAAAAACTGATGCTCAAAACAGGCACTTAAGTAGTTGTTAATAATGCAGGGTATACGTAACGTAGTTTCTGTCTGAATCTGGGGTTATGGAACCCAAAATTCCACAGTCTTTTCTGTATAGTCTTCTTCTGAAATTGCTGATGATTACATACATCAGCAAAAGTATTCCAAGCTATATAATTTCTAATCCTGTTGACCTATTAATTCAGAAACTTATAGAAATTTAACTCTACTTCTTCAAAACATTGTACTACAGCCTCATTGGGTTTTTAATCTTGAGGTTCTTATTCAGTTACATCTCCTCATTTAATCCTTATTAACACAGTTTTCTTCTAGTTGGAAATATGTTCTTATAGTAATCAAATTGCTAATCAAATTGTGCTGAAAGGCAAAAAGGGAAATAGAGGGGGAAAATCTTCCCTAAACACGCACTTTTATTAATATAAGAATGCTCTGTATATCAGTGAGACCAACTGTAGAAAACAATGAGTAGCTCCTGAGCTCCCCATAGGAAATCATATGTCTTCCATCTGAAGAGGTTTGTGCTTGATAGAATTTGGCTAGGCAATATATTCTAAGAGGACAGGCACTGTGTACTTTTTTTTCATTGTTAAATCACTAGCACCAAGCAGTGTCCAACACACAGCCTTGATTTAGTAAGTAGGTGTTGAATTGAATTACAAATTGAAAAGGAGTATGTATTCTGATCTAGAATGACCTCTCCATAGGAATACATAAATGGTTGTAAGATACCCAGCATAGCGTCCACAAATATATTTCACTTATACCTAGCTAACATAGCTTTATATTTCAAGTATTGTCTGCAGGGGAAGGAAATTGGAAGTAGGGAAATTAATTAGGAGGCTCTTAAGATAAAGCTTTTAATGCACAGAGCACAGTGCCTGGTGGTTAGTAAGAGCTCAATGAGCAGCAGTCACAACAGCAGCGACCAAAAGTGGGGTCTGCAAAACGTACTAGAGAAGGCAAGGGTATGAGCATAAAGGACAAAGGAAAAGTCATTAAGAGATAGATTCAAAGGAATCCATTAACTTACTGAATATAGGAGACGAGAGAAAAAGGCAAGATTACCTCTAGTGAGGGAGAGAGAAATATGGAGGAGGAGCAGCTTTGCAAAACAATATACTGAGTTTGGGTTTGGACAGATTGAGTAGACAGTTGGAAATAATGGGTTTGGCTCTGAGGAGGCAGGTCTGCCTGAATAGTAGATGTAAATGTGGGAGGCATCTGCTTACAGAGTAGGGAAAACTATGGAAATGGATGAAATGACCTTGGCAAAGAATGAGGAGAATGGGGTGGGGGTGGGGCTGGGCGTGGAATCCTTGGACCCGCTGACTTACCCAGAATTATTATCACTTGGAGTGTGCGTGCTTGGTTTATTTTGCAAACACAGTTTGGAAGCTTTTTCCTAATCACCTCTCCTTGAATATCACCTCTGAACCTAATTCAGTTTAGGTGCTCCTGCCTCTTTGTGTGTGTCTTTGCTTTATTTTGTAAATGCGTTTTGGTAGCTAGCATTTCCTTTTAACCCCCTCAAATATTGTCCCTGAACTTTAATTCAAGTTAAATCCTCCTGTCCTTAACACCTTCACAAAGTAACTTGATGTATGTCTATTGTATTATTTATTATACCATATTTAATTTTTTACTTATCTCTCTTCACCACTAGTCTGTGAACTCCTGAAAAGCATGAAATTTGTTTTACTTAACTACTCATATTTGTTTATTGACACCTAGACTAATACTTGTCGTATAGACAGAATCTGTTTTTTGAATGAATGAATTCATGTGTAAATTGAAGGCTAGCTAAAATTAATCCTCTTATATTAATTTCTGAAATCATTTGACACACCTTGTTGAATATCCCCATTATGCCAGACTTTAACTATGGTGAGCAAAATACCAGTTTTCTGTGCTCAAAAGTATTAGTCGCCTCTTGGAATATTATCCAACAGTCATAATAGCACAGTATTTGGTTCTCTGAAAATACTTTGACTTTAAAGGTTCATATAGATATTACTATTATAATTTATGCAATTCCAATTAAATAATTCTAATTCCAAATCTATTTTTAATTCTGGTTCACAGTTAACTTTTCCACTGTTGGTTCTTTCTTTTATATTTTCAAAATATTTTACAAATAATAAGAATTATTCTCAAAAAATAAAATTGCATGATAGTTTGGAGCATGCCTTTTGAAATTAAACACATGGTCCAAAACTAGTTTCCACCGTTCACTAGAGTCTGGCTATAAGCACGTGAAATTATTTCTTTCTTTTCACTTTCCTTGACTGTCTATTGGAAAACAGTAGAGCATGTCATGAGGTTATCATGATGTTAAATTGATTATTTATAGAATAATATATAAAGTATTTACTTCCAATAAAGATGGCATTCAATCAAGATTAGCTAGTGTTGTTTTAATGATTAATGTACTTTCTAAATAATAGCATAATTTATTCCACAAATGATCTTTTTTCCTTTTGCTTATTTTAAATTTAGGAAAAAATTAGTGCTAAGAAAACATATTCACCACTTTAAATACTTTAAGTGCTTCATATATATGCTAAGGGATCTTATTAAAATATATTTATTAATTTTTCAAGATCTTAATTTTATATTAAATATTTTTGTGCTTATAGAATATAAGCTTTCAGAGAATTGATTTAAGTATCCCTTTGAAAGTATACTTGGATTCCTTTTATAAATACATTTTTGGTATTTTTCAATTGTATTTGGTAAAGTCATTTTGATGTTTACCTTGTATCTTCATTATGACTTTTATTACCATCTCAAGTTTCGCACAGATACAGATGCAAATTTAAAATGACCAGTTTGTGAAATTGGCTAACTTAGGATAAAATTCAAAATATCTACAGATTAAAAGAGAGTGGCTCACTTTGTATGCTGGGTGCTCCACACAATATGTAAAGATTTAGAGTAATTACTAAATTTATTTAGAGCCAACCAGATTTGATCCTATTATTGGCAGCAGAACGGTCAAAGAATTGCTGAGTATGTTAACAATGCTAAGGAGTGTATAACATTTTTAAACAGCATCACAAAATTATTCTCTAAGTTATATCACAAAACAGAAGTTGGCAAAGTTACACGGACAACTGAGCAATGTCATTAGGAAGAAATGAACATAATCTAGTTTTTACAGCTTAAATATTCTCAATTTTAATTATGTTGGTGAAAAAATACAGAAGATACACAAAAAAAGACATACTTATTTGTTGTTTTCTATCAAATAAAATCAATGCAAAAGCAACAGTTGTGAACTACAATGTAATGTTACACTGTTACATAGCATACTGTTTCCTTTTATTTTGTATTTTTGTTTTTCTCATTAAGCACATCATTAATCTTCTCTTTCTCAAATAATCCATCTTTGAAATTACAGTAGGCCTACGAGATGCTAAAAAAAAAGCATTCTTTGAACTCCTAAAACAAAAAAGCTATCATAAAATATTATAAACTCACTATATTTGAAAAGTTATACTTAATCATTGTTAAAGTATATCATGTTGTAATATCATTTTGTTTAGATGTTAAAATATTTAATGCATAAAAAATCAAATATTTTAACAATAATACAAGGCAATTCAAACATTTGCATACACATTTCTTTCATTCAAGAAACACTCAGAGAAATTGCTTTAGACGTGGCCTACATTTTCAAGGAGCAAATGTTACAATACATAATAAGTAAAAATAAATATTAGAACAGAGAATCATGCAAAATACAGTGATGTGCTAAAAGAATCAGTTAATTTCAAGTGTGTCTTTGAGAAAGACTTCAAGTAAGAACATTACTTTTAAAAAATAGTAAAGAATTTCAAAATAACTATATCACAGAAATATAAATGAAAAAAATTTTTTGGCCATCGTATACCAGCCATGTTCTATGACTGGCCAAGGGGCCATGATCTGTGGGACCATCCTAGACAGACCTCTGCCCCTGCAGGGCTTTCCCCAGATATTCAGTGTCGTGTATCTTCTTGCAGTTCCAAAACATAGTATAGACACCAGGCCTCTGTGTCTTTACTTATACTTTCTCTGTGTCTGTGTTGTGTCATGTACATGTAGAGACACTCATTCAATACAACCTTATGTCCCTGACTTCAGATTATACTACAAAGCTAAGTAATCAAGACAATATGGCACTGGCACAAAAACAGAAATATAGGGGCTTCCCTGGTGGCACAGTGGTTAAGAACTCGCCTGCCAATGCAGGGGACATGGGTTTGAGCCCTGATCCGGGAGGATCCCACGTGCTGCGTAGCAACTAAGCCTGCAAGCCACAACTACTGAAGCCTGTGTGCCTGGAGCCCGTGCTCCGCAACAAGAGAAGCCACCGCAATGAGAAGCCCGTGCACCACAACAAAGACCCAATGCAGCCAAAAATAAATAATAAATTAATTAACCTTAAAAAAAAAAAAAAACAGAAATATAGATCAATGGAACAGGATAGAAAGCCCAGAGATGAACCCATGCACCTATGGTCAGCTAATCTATGACAAAGGAGGCAAGGATATACAATGGAGAAAAGACAGTCTCTTCAATAAGTGGTGCTGGGAAAACTAGACAGCTACATGTAAAAGAATGAAATTAGAACAATCCCTAACACCATACACAAAAATAAACTCAAAATGGATTAAAGACCTAAATGTAAGACCAGACACTATAAAACTCTTAGAGGAAAACATAGACAGAACACTCATTGACATAAATCACAGGAAGATCTTTTTTGACCCACCTCCTAGAGAAATGGAAATAAAAACAAACATAAACAAATGGGACCTAATGAAACTTCAAAGCTTTTGCACAGCAAAGGAAACCGTAAACAAGATGAAAAGACAACCCTCAGAATGGGAGAAACTATTTGTAAACAAATCAAAGGACAAAGACTTAATCTCCAAAATATATAAACAGCTCATGCAGCTCAATATCAAAAAAACAAACAACCCAATCAAAAAATGGGCAGAAGACCTAAACAGACATCTCTCCAAAGAAGACATACAGATGGCCAAGGGGCACATGAAAAGCTGCTCAACATCACTACTTATTAGAGAAATGCAAATCAAAACTACAATGAGGTATCACCTCACACCAGTTAGAATGGGCATCATCAGAAAATCTACAAACAACAAATGCTGGAGAGGGTGTGGAGAAGAGGGAACCCTCTTGCACTGCTGGTGGGAATGTAAATTGATACAGCCACTATGGAGAACAGTATGGAAGTTCCTTAAAAAACTAAAAATAGAATTACCATATGATCCAGCAATCCCACTACTGGGCATATACTCAGAGAAAACCATAATTCAAAAAGGCACATGCATCCCAATGTTCATTGCAGCACTATTTACAATAGCCAGGTCATGGCATCAGCCTAAACGCCCATCGACAGATGAATGGATAAAGAGGATGTGGTACATATATACAATGGAATATTACTCAGCCATAAAAAGGAATTAAATTGGGTCATTTGTAGAGACGTGGATGGACCTAGAGACTGTCATACAGAGTGAAGTAAGTCAGAAAGTGAAAAACAAATACCGTATATTAACGCATATATGTGGAATCTAGAAAAATGGTACAGATGAACCGGTTTGCAGGGCAGAAATTGAGACACAGATGTAGAGAACAAACGTATGGATGCCAAGGGGGGGAAAGTGGGGTGGGGTGGGGGTGGTGGTGTGATGAATTGGGAGATTGGGATTGACATATATACACTAATATGTATAAAATAGATAACTAATAAGAACTTGCTGTATAAAGAAAAATAATAAAATTAAAAAAAATACAACCTTATGATGATGGTGATCATGAAGAGGAAATACTTCTTCTTCTAAGAGGCTTTCATGAATAGAATCGTTCCTGAACTAGCATGGTATTCTGAAAAGAGCAATGACTGATTTGTTTTACTAAATCTTAAACATTCAACATTTATTCTTTTTTAAAGCAAAAAACCATTTTGCATAGCAAGAAATAAGCTATATATTTTCTTTGACCCTGAACATACGTATTGATAGAGGGTAGAGAAAGCTAGGGAAATCAAGAAGGGTGAGGCTAAAGGAAGAGCTGCAACATTGGCCTTGGAAAGAAGAATGCTTCGCTTTCCAAGAAATAAAACATAAAAGGTGAAAATGGATCAAGGGATAGAGGCTGTGTCTGGGATAATAGACATCAAGTGGCAATGAGAGTGGAGCCAAGAATGGAAGCATAGTTTTGGATCAGTCTTAAAAAGTGAGTTTCTGTGTTAATCGCCCTAAATGGAAATTGGAATGGGAATAAATATTGGTAAATGTGGCAAAAAAAAAATCAAGTAAACAAAGAATCAAAGTGCTAACAAGATTAAGGTTAAACTGTCTGAACATGGGTCAGTCTTCAGTCTAATATTGCATAGGAAGTAATATTTTTGATTGAAATTATATTTCACTTTTTTTTTTAAAAGGGGGATAAAAGCTCACTGAAAAATTACGCTTTACTCAATGCTTCTATAATATGATGTTATAGACATAAGTTCCAAGAAAATGTATTTTATTTAACAGTGATTCCCAGAACATTCCATCATGCCTGGCACATAGTAAGCTCTCCAAAAATATATGTGGAATGAATAGATGTTCTTTAACAATATAAATTTAAAGATTTTTTAACCTCATGAAATATTATAACTGAAAAAAAATTAATATAGTTTACTCTATTAGGTAATTATCAAAGTTATTTAAATATTTTGCCTATATGTAATATTAAAGATTAAATGGCAATATGCAACATGTATTTAGGGAAATATGAGTAGATAAAACATTGTAAGTAATGATAAGAGTACAGTCATAAGCTAAACAAAAGTTAGCGGAGTTTGTGCCTTTGTGGGGAAAGCTCTACATACAGTCATATATATAGCATACCACAGGCTAGATTATCTAGAAAATTGCCCTTACTCTTCACATTACATTAATATAATTTCATTTAATATAGCCTGTTAGGGTACCATATTTTAAGATAAATCTTTAATATGGAATGCTGTCTACATAATTTATTAAATGAAAAATAGATCTTTGAAGAAAAGATGGAAAAAATTGTGGACATTACGTAGCCCAGGGAAAGGAATATGGAAGAAAGACATAATCTCTTCCACTCAAAAGAAATGTTCTTTTGATTTGATACACTGTAATTGTTCAACATATGTGGTGAGAAAACTGCAGGAACACATGAGTCTGAATAAAAATAGAAGAAGTTTCAGTTGGATATAGAAAATGAGTTTATGACTATTGGGGTGATAAAACATGAAAGTGGGTAGTTGTCAGTGATAGCTCAATGAAACCTTTATATTGGGGATTTTCAAGAGGAGGCAGAGTACAAAAGGCAAGGTGCAGGTGAGATAGATTTGAGTCTCATATCTGCAACTTAAAACATGTGCATATGCAAAAAGTATTAAACTTCACTAAGATTCAATTTCTTCACTTTTAAGTAATGAGAATAATACATTTCTCAGGGTTGATGTGAGAAAATGTACTTGAAAGCATTTTATACATTTAAAAACAGTTCAGTTAATGCTCTTTTACAAGCAACAGAAACTGATTATGGTATGTTAGTCAAAAGAAAAATGTATTTGAATGATATGGGAAACACTTTTATTGACTCATACAGTAAACTGTGTGCCTGGTTCTATTCTATGCATTGGATAATTAGTGAGTAAGTGAAAAATGAGGCTTTTATTCTGGTGGGACAAAACAGATAATAAATAGGATAATATATAGCAATGAGCAAGTGAACCATGAAGCTTATATTCTAATTGGATGAAACAGATAGTAAAATAGATAGGACAATGTATAGTATGTTAGATGGTGATAAACGCTAAGGAGAAATACAGAGCATAGACAGTGGATAGGGAGCATCGAAGTGCACAGCTTAAACTTTGGGCAGTGGAGGCGTTGTGGAGAAGAGGACATGTGAGTAAAGACCTGGAGGAATCAGAACAGCTTTGGATCTCAGTACGAGAATGAACTGAAGGGTGTACTCTTCACAGTGCTACCACCAGATAGGTTAACTCTACCTACATTCCTTCCATTCAAGATTTAAATTCAAGAGAGAGAAGTCTGGTTGGTCCAACCTGGACCTCACTTAATCATAAACGTGCCGTCATCTACTTGCCTTCTGCCTGGCTTGCTCAACCTCTGTCCCAACACTTTTCCATTTACTATAATGAGGTACACTACAGACAGAATACAGTGCTCAAACAGATTTTAGCCTTTCTTTAAGAAAAGAAAGTATCCATTACATGTCTATATTCCTCACTCCTCTTAGAACTTCCTTTCCCCATTTTCTACTTGTTTGCCCCCAACTCACTCATTCTTTCAAACTGTTTACAATATGTGTCTTTTGTGGATATGTCAGTTCCCAGCTGTTCACTACCCTCCTTGTTGAGATCCCATAAAATGTTGTGCTTACCTCTATCATAATAATTAACACCAATCTACTTTAAGTAGGCATGTCTGTTTCCCCATTATACTGTGAGTTCTTTAAAGACACAATATATATTTGTTAGCTGAACGAATTATGAGTGCTCAATAAATGTCTGGATATATAAAGGATGCATGTCATTTTCCCAAAAAGTCTCAAGGTGCCTTTTATACCAAGCTTTACGTTGAGACTATGTCAATTAAACTTGACATTGTGACTACAAAATATGAATTATCCAACAGAAGATAGTTATCCTGCCTCTGTGTGTGTGTGTGTGTGTGTGTGCACGCATGCACGCATGTGTGCATTATTGTTGATGTTGTTTTCTTTGTTTATTTGGTGGAGAGGAGATGTAATTAACAAAATAATTTTTTGTAAAAATTTTGAAAGAAAAAAATTTTAAACATTCCTAAATTTTAAATAAATATATTCATTCTTATTTAATGTTCGCTAAATGATATCAGGATCTATGCACTTCATGTGAACTCCATATAACACTTAGATGTTCCATTTCAATCTGTTTGATGCTCTACATTACCATGCTGTACATCAGCTTCAATTTTCTTTCCCTATCTAATATCTTCCGAAAGCTATCAGGTTTGAATATTAAATCTTCATTAATCTATAGTGCTATATAGTATAGCAGTTTGAAGGCAGACAGACCTGAGTATCTCTGCCACCTACTGGGCATAATCTCTCTAAGTTCATTTTCTTCATCTATAAATGAAGTAGATAGAAATATTGCCCTCAAAGGATTGTCATTAAGGTCAAGTGAGATGTTTACCGTGGGGCTCAACATACACAAATGTAAAACAGAAGTACTTAAAGCATAATTTTTATTAATATTATTATTAAAGTATCAAATATTTGAATGGAATACTTTGTTTCTCAAGACTATAATTACTTCCTACTAACTATCAATGGAAATTCTCTCTGGGAATTGATATTGGGCTTTCAGATTTTACATTATTGACTATTTTATCCTTCCTCTCTCATGGATCAGAATAAAAGATTCTTAGAACGGTTATATGGATTGTCAAACTTTAGAATACATAATTATCCAGAAATGTAAGCTACCATATACCACCCCCAGAGATGATTCAGAAAATCTGGTAAGGGCCAAGGAACTTCATTTTTAAACAGAATCCCAAGTGTTGTCTATGCAGAAATGTCACAAATGGGGAAACAGTGGACAGGAGATGGAGTTCTTTTATGACTATAAAAGGTACTTTCTATTTGAAGGATAACTGGTGGGAAGAAGGTTAAATATCCACAAGGCCTTCTTCTAGTTATAAATAGTTATTCTGTTTTAGAAAGACATGATTTTGATTTGTTGTGATGAATTCATTTAGTTATATCTTTCATGGGCCAATTTTTAACTCCATTTGATGTATGAATTATGAGAATTCCAAACCATTTCTTTGCATTAAAATAAGCTAATTAAATCAAGGACCAGCCCTCAGTAATGATGACCTTTAACTTATCCCTCCTTTAGGGGATGTGTTTGTCAGGGAATTTCCAAATTCAGATTTAATATATTGCTGTGTCAAGAATGATACTCATCTGTTGTTAATTAATGATTTATCTGTCACCCAGAAATTATGTAAAATGAAATAAAACCTTTAAATTATCTACTATAGTAAATGTGACCAGTTCTGTTTTAAAAATTCTGATTTTTAAATTAAATTAGAGCCTGATTAAAGTAATAAGTGTTCATTAGAAAAGTGGTGTTATGTGGTTGCTATTCCTGGACTACATAATTCTTAAATAACAAGAATAAGCCCTCTTGTGTGTTTGATAATTATCTTTATGCCTTCAGCTGAATTTCAATAATAAGGCCTATGAAGTGTCACTTTGCTTTCATAAAATATCTGCCCTTATGTCAAGATGTATTTGCAAGTTCAAAATCACAAGTTCATAGGAAAATTCTAATGTTGAAACAGTCGTGAAGAAAGCACTAGTTTATTATTGGTTATAAGTTCATTAATAGCTGTCTCAAGATTTTTTTGACTTTAGCTTCAATGAGAAGATAGTCAGCAATCTTATTCTAATCTTACAAAATAAGCATCATCATTAGATATATTTTAAGACAAAATGCTTTTAAAATACTTGAATTATTAGTGTTTGTTAATGCCTCGGTCTCCTGCCCTTTGTGCTATTTTTAAAAAGTACAACAGTCACTATGCAGACATTTTTTTAACATCCAGCAGGATCATCCTTAGAACAGACAATATTTTCTGAGTCTTCGTGGCATGGTTGAAGGAGTGTAACATTAGAAATCAGATCAACAGATATCCGGCCAGTTACCACCTGTGTGACTTTGGGCAAGTTATTTAACTTTTCAGTTTCAGTTCTCTCACTATAAAATGAACACAATAAAACCTATCTCACAGGAATTTTATGAAGATTAAAAATGGGTAAACTACCAAGTACAGAGTAAGCTTTTATAATGATGATAATAATAATAATATTAATGATACATGACTTGGTTTCTAACTTCCAGGGTAACCACCAATGGTTCTCACCTCCTGAAGTTCATGCCTTTGTGTAGACCTCTCCTTCATTAAATTAGAACTGCCCCCGTGTGAATAACAAAATATGGTGTAAGTGGAAGTGCATGCCTTCTGAAATGCCCCAGAAGCCCTATAGAGATGCCCACATGAAACAGAACTGAGGCCCCCAGCCAATAGCCAGCACTAACTTGCCAGTCATGCAAGTGAAATACTTTGGAAATGGATCCTCTAGTAGTATAGTCAAGGCTTTACATGAGTGCTGCCCAAATCAATCTCTAACTGCAACCTTCTGAGAAGTTCCAAGGTAGAACTACCCAATTGAGCCATCCCCTAATTTCTGACTCACAATAATAATGAGATAATAAATAATCACTGTTGTTTTAAGCCACTGAATTTTGGGATTTGATATAGCAATAGATAATTAACACGACTGTCATGGCAACCTTGTCATCTCTAAACAAGTTCACGGTAACCTAGTCTGTCCATTTATATTACATTACCCCTCATATAGCTTTCCTAGCCAAACCAACTTGCTCTTTTGCCACCTGATTTATCTTTACTCCCCACTTTACCTCCCTGCTTTTACTTCATAAGTTCTTCAATCTTCGAGCATCAATATCCTTCACATGAAAACTATTTCATGGGCCTTTCTTCCTGAAAGTCCTTTCTAAGATGTTTACAAAATAAACGTATAAGTTGCTTTATCAGCAGGTAACGTCACTTCTCTTTGGATTCTTTTGGCAGCTCATCTGGTTTAACATTACTTTATGGTGGTTACATAAACATATATGTGCTCTCTGGTACTTGCCAAAGGCTTTTTCTTGGTAAGAAAGTCACATGATTGAAGGTCACGTCTACTTGCTAAGATTGTGCACAGGACAGGAGTTTTTCAGGCAGGGGATAACCAGTCCAAAGAGAATATTTGGAAGAAAAAAGAAGAAACCCCTCATAGGATTTTTTAAGTGGAACATTTTACTGTAATTTCCAGTTTTCTTATAAGCAGAATAATGTTAATTTTAGTAATCTGGATAGTTAAAATAATTATTTTATGAAAGAAAGATACACGAATGTTCATCTTCCTTGAATAAAATAGCATTTTGCTTTGAAAGACTTTGAACCCCTATTAAGTAAATATACAGATTAGAGTAGCTTGGTTAGTAATGTATTTTATTATCTTAACAAAATTCAGCATAACATTGATTCTAATATTTGAAGTGTGATAAAGTTTATGTGAAATTTTAATATCTTCAGTTGTACTTTAAAACTGTTCCTGTCAGCTCTGGGTTTGTCAACAAATAAATGATTGATCTAAAAGTATTTGAAATTGTTTTGGATAAATTTCCAAACCCCTTTCCTCAAAAAATAAATGGTCACAGGATATTTTCAGAGTATGTATATATCAGATGAAAACATAAGCAGTTAAATTGACTTATTTTAACATGTGTTTTCATTGAAATATTTCCTAAAATATGAGATTTTATTATCTAAACATTTTCAAAATCTTTGCTTTAGCTCAGCAAAAAGTGCTTCAAGCAGCTCTTATAGAATGTATATATATATATATATATATATATATATTCTGATGACATTTATATGATCTTGACTGTGTGTCTCTGATAATATTAAAAGCTTATATAAGCTCATAAAAGTAAACCTATTATAATTAATAAACAAAACAAAAACATTAATCATATACCAGGCTCAAGAAAAATAGTAATATAGAGAAACTGGACCTTATCTAAGGAGTTAGCAAAGGCTATTATGTTACATAAAATTAGTTAGGATTCAGTTGAATTGAATATTTTAAAATTCTCAAAATAGAATTGACTACAACAAGAGAGAAGTTCTTTTCTGTACTACATAAAAGAATACTGAATACGAGTAGTCCATGTCCAGCTGTGTTGGAGGCTGGTATAGCCATGTGGATTGTGCTTTAGCCAGGAATTCTCTTCACTCTTCCCCTCTTCCCTAACACTTATTCATTCTTCAAACCTCAGATCTAAAGTCATTTTCTCAGGCAAACTATGGTAGATACTGATACTTGTCTCCAAATATCTATTATTTTATTCTTCTCTATTAAAAGTGACTCAGTTCTTAATTAGGCACATTTAATATGGCTATATCATCCCCCCTTACAGCTAGGTATGGCTATATGACTAAGTTCTCACCCACTAATGTAGTAGGACTAGTTGTGTAATACTTCTAGGAAGCTCTTGAAAAGAGATGAAAGGCACCATTCCCCACTTTATTCCTTATTGATAGTTGGAATGCAAAGCTGATTGTTGGAACTCAAGAAGGCATCTTTGATGATGAGGTAGAAGCACATTCTCAAATTGGCAGAAACAAAAGAGAAGGAATATGGGCCTCTGTTAAATTGGAACTTCCATAAATAGCCTTGGACCACATACATCTATCAGTCTTTTATATGAGACAGCAGTAAACTTCTCTCTTGCTTCTGTCACTTTTATTTTGTGATTTTTATATCAACTGAACCTTATCCTAACTAATATAACAGCTATTGCTAACGCATTAGATAACGTCAAGTTCCTCTGTTTTACAGGTTTATAAGCACCATACTCTTTTCTAGTTATCTCATTATATAATTATATATATATGGATTTTTAAAATGAAAACTCCAGACATCAGAGCCCATGTATGGTTTTGCTCACTTTTTTCCACTGAAGCCTGTCTTGATGCTGACCACAAAGTCAATATTTTCATAAATATCTGTTCTATAAGGAATGATCATAAGGTCAATATGTATGAGCTGAGATTGATAAGCTTAAGTGGAACTTTAAATTTCTCATAAAGCACAGAGGCCTCTGTTTATCTGTCCAGCAGTAGTAGTGGATTTAAGACTATCTCTTTGTCATAAGACTTAGCTGGTGAGAAAAGTAGTGTGAGAAATACTCTCTGTTTTGGTGGGATGATGAAATCCACTGTCCTCATCACTCTGATGAAATTCAGTTTCCAGGTTTCTTAATTACATTTATCTTTACTTTTAGGAACTATTTCCATTATGGAGATGGGGGTACTGAAAAATAGTTATTAAGCATTTGTTCACAAGTCTACAGTAAGATAGAAATTTAACAATCTTAAGGTGATTTTAAAATCTCACAAATATTGCATCTTTAAACTTAGAGGATATTCTTCACTCTCTTACATGCTTTGAAAAAATTTATATATATATATATATATATATATATATATATATATATATATATATATATATGATTTTTTGCTTCATTATGAGAATTCTGCCAGTTTTCAGAACCAAAAAACCCCACAATCTTGTTTCAGTTTATTTAGCATTCAAATTAGTTTTGATACAATTCCATGAAAGCAGGAGAGAATATCAAAAGAATTTGGGTTGCATGTCATCTTACCTCAGGAACACAAAGCCTTACCGAGCAATTAAACTTGGCAAATGTAAGAGCAGCAAGAAGCACAAAAGAATCAATTAAATTGTTTAATTGATCCTTGTTTAATCAATTAAATTGTTTCCATAAATGGACATGAATGTTAGCCTTCTCAGGGGAGTGGAGGGTTTTTTTCCCCAAGAAAAAGAGAAAGTCTATAGAGGCACCATGGTAACTACAGGTAGAAAAGCATTCGTATGTATTTTGCTCATGGGAACTGGAAAGTCAAGGGCTATTCTAAGGATCATATTACTAAATAGGTAATTGTTGGGTTGTGCAAATTGTAACCATTGCATTCATTTAGTCTTAATAAAAGGATGTAAACATTTATGCTTGGAAAGCTGAGCACAGTGGCATAGAAATAAGAATAATCTTCCTCTAATTCTGACCATTTTTTATTTAATGGGATTTCTCTAAGTTTTTTTTTTTTAATACAAGAAATTTTAAAATTCTGATGGGCCTTCTGAAACATCAAAAGAGTCAGTAATGGTTCATGAAGTTTTAGTCTTAGATATATTCTAATTGCTTAAAAAAGATAATCAATTGCTATTAAATAGAATTTTATATTATCTAGAATCCTCCATTAATTCCCTGATTAAAACAAAAATATATTAACAAGCAATACATCAACAGATGGTAAGGCGTGACATGCAACCTGCTGGTTGTACAGAAGTAGATGATAAAAGAGGAAATGTGAAAGTTATTTTTCCTGGGTGTCTACAGAAAATGGATATGCAGCCCATGATAACTGTTTTTGTATTGAGATATTAGAAAATTTAACATTAAAAGTGCAATTGAATACCATCTGTATAGTTGTAAGCCAGAATCATGATCACTGATCAGACATATTAAGTAAAGCTCTAATGAGAGGGTGAAAGTCAGAGGTACAATTCCTACTGAGAATGTTTCCAGACTAGAACAGTGTACAGATTGGATTTATTTTTTCTTTCAGTTGAGATATTAGAGTGCTTTTAAGTTAGAAAGAAATATTGATCGCTCTAGGAACTTGGGGTCAACTAAAGCTTCTTTAACAGCAGTAGATATTTCAAAAATAATTTAATACATTTAAGGACTGTAATTAATTTCTATTCTACAGGAGCATTGTAATTAACAGTTTTGAAGCTTCTAGCAACAGTGATTGAAACTGTGCTGCTCTTTTTCTGTGTTCCTTAAGGGGTTTATAAATTCTTAGCTGGGAAAGTGAAGAAAGACTTGTGATTGTGGTTATCAGACCAAACCCAGGATCAGAATCACGAGGTGAAAGCTCTGAAATTAGAGGCAGAGTGGAATGTGGGGATTCAAGTTCACCAGAAAGAACCTAGAAGTAGAGACAGCTTGTGAAACCTAGGTATTGACTCTGCTGTTTCCCCTTTGAGGATGCAGTCTTGCTAAAGCCAAGTGTGGGTCAAGAATCACAAGAATGGGTGTCTGTAAACATTTTTTAAACGGACATGCATAGATTGTTGGCATTCCAAAATGATGACATAAGGTCTAAGTGTAGAACATTATGTTGTTATTAGAAAGAAATTGGCTATTTTCTCACTGCTACAGAGAATGTGATAGCAGTTGTGTAGCCACCCTTTAGGGAGTCAAATGATAAGGAAGAGACAAGCCAAGATATGCTACTGCTTTGGCTGGTACCCCTTCTTTTCTTAAGGTCTGTGACTGTCACCATTTAATTGGGAACTTATAGCACATGAATACATCTGTGCGGTTTCTTCCCACCAATATGCGACAAAATCTGATAATCTGAAGATACTCATATTTGACATTTGGAGCATGATATTTAATTAAACTTATTATTAATTTAATTAATCAAACTTCTTATTGCCTTCTTATGATATCAACCAAGCTATATTAGTTCCTATTATGTATTTTATAAGTACTTTCGAGTTTAGGTTATGAATTTTTATTAATTTTCTTTAAGCATTTTCTTTACATATGATATGTTAATAACTCACCCTTATTACTAAACAACAAAAAAGGCTTTTCTAGAAAAAGAACTTTATTAAGCACTGACCTTTTTTACATGATTATAATTAGAATTATAAGAAAATCCTTATTTTATTCTGTTTTATAAATAAACAGTAAAACTGATGTTTTTTATACAGTTTGATGAATTTTAACACATATATAGATTCATGTAACCACCACCACAATTCAGGTACAGAGCTGTTCCATTACCCCAAAAACTTCCCTCCTGCTATCACTATGCCATCACTCTCCCTCTATCTCTATCCCCTGGAAATTTGATCTCTTCTCCATCATTATAGTTCTACTTTTATCTTTCAAGGATGTCATATAAATGGAATCATACATAATTTAACCTCTTGAGACTAGCTACTTTCACTCAACCTAATACATTTAGAGATTCATCCAAGCAGTTGTATGTATTAATAACATGTATGTTTTTAAAAGCTTCTTATACATAGTTCTGGAGGTAATTTTTATTCCAAATGCCTATATCTTTTTCCTAGTAAATATGCCATCGACCAAATTACAATTTTAATATCTCTTACTAGAAACAGCAAGCCTTAAACTACCAGGCCAAAACAATTTTTATTTGATCTCTATTCACAATAATAGTGTGGGAAAAGGCAAGATTTTATTTTTAAAATTTGGTAGAGGCTTTATCATAAAAGCATTTTAAAATTACATGTTTAAAAATGTTCTTTTATTGGCAATCCTTTCAACCATTTTTATCCCCAAGTATCAGAATAGAGACATATACTTTGTGTTTAATGGGAAGAGTTGGATTTTAACAAATGTAGTTTATATTAATGATCAATTAATTTTTATTTTCTAAATATCTGAAAAGTAGCAATTTGGAGGAATGCCCACAAAATTAAAAAAAAAATCAACATGTAAAGCAGTGCTTCGCAACCAGAGAAGATTTTGTTCCTCCAGGGGACATATGACAATGTTTATAGACATTTTGCGGGGGTTTTTTTGGGGGGAGGGTGAGGGGACAATATCCTAGCATCTAGTGGATATAAGCTGGAATATTGTTAAACATTCTACAATGCACAGGGCTGTCCCTCGCAACAAATAACTATCTAAAATGTCACTAGTGCCAAGATAAAGAAACCTTGAATAGGGTGTTGTATTCCAGAAATGTTAGCAATTAATTTTCATCAACATTTTCTAATTTATATACAAAGACTATATTATTTATTATCATTATGCCAATTTCAAGCATCCAAGTTTTGACACTTGTATTTCAACTTTTTGTTATGAAAATTTTCAAAATACAGTGAAACTGAAAGAATAGTACAATGAAGATTTGAATCACCGTATCTTGATGCACAACTGTTAATGTTTTCCAATATTTGGTTATATTATGTCTATTTTTTCTTTTTTCTGAACAATCTCAAAGTAAGTTGTGTAGATCATTGCAATTCATCATGAACTCCTAAGAGTAAAATATTCTCTTCTATAACTACAATCACGTCACATGTAAGAATATTAACAATAATACCCCAGTATATATCATCTAATACACACCTCATATTCCAATTTTTCCAATTGTTCGAGAAATATGTTTTATGACTTTATTTTTCTTTTGAAGAAGATCAAATTAAGGATCACACATTGTATTTGTTTTTTGTCTCTTTAGTCTCTTTTATTCTAGAATAGTTACCCAACATTTTTAGCATTCAAGGATCTGTGGTCCTTGACTATCATATTTTCCTTTGGGAATTGTGAAACAGTAACTTTATCATCCTATTATCCCTTCTATTTATTAGCTGGGATACTATTGTAAAGAAGAGCATTGTCTTATTAGCTGTGGATGAGCTATAGTTCCACCTAAAATAACAGAGCAACTCTGAATTACCAATAGAGTAAAGAACTGATGCTATAGAAACTTTCTTATTTTGTGTGTGTTGCGTGCATAGAGATTTTATAGGTGAAAATTCTCACATTAACATAGCACAAGAAATAGACACAGTACAATCAATACAGCAGTTGTTACACAGTATTGACAACTTTGAATTGTCTCACAAAATTTGGATATATGATTTACAAATATCTTTTTCATTCAGTAAGTTTCCTTCTCATTTTGATTATGGTTTTCTTTGTTGTGCAGAATCTTTTTAGTTTGATATAGTCCCATTTGTTTATTTTTGCATTTGTTTTCCTTTGGAGTCAGATCCACAAAAACATCACTAAATCCAATGTCAATGAGGGTACTATCTATGTTTTCTTCTAAGAAGTTTATCACTTAGGTCTTACATTCAAGTCTTTAATTCATTTTTGAGTTAATTTTTGTGTGTGGTGCAACATAGTGGTCTAGTTTCATTCTTTTGCGTGTGGCTGTCTAGTTTTCCCAACACCATTTATTGAAGAGACTATCCTTTCTCCATTGTATGTTCTTTGCTCCTTTGTCGTAAATTAATTGTCCATATAAGTATGCATTTATTTGGGGGCCTTCAGTTCTGTTCCGTTGATCTGTGTGTCTGTTTTTTGTGCTAGTACCATATTGTTTTGACTACTGTAGCTTTGTAGTATAGTTTGAAATCAAGGCGTGTGATACCTCTAGCTCTGTTTTTCTTTCTCAGAATTGTTTAGGATATTTGAGATCTTTTGTGGTCTCGAATTCAAATTTTAGAAATTTGTTCTAGTTCTGTGAAGTATGCCATTGGAATCTTTATTGCATCGAATCTGTAGATTGCCTGGGTTTTAACAGTATTAATTCTTCCAATCCATGAACATGGAATATTTCTCCTTTATTTGTGTCTTCTTCCATTTCTTTTATCAGCATCTTATAGTTTTCAATATATAGGTATTTTCAGCTCCTTGTTTAAATTTATTCCTAGATATTTTTTTGAGGCGATTGTAAATGGGATTGTTTTCTTAATTTGTCTTTATGATAGTTTGTCATTAAAGTATTATATAAAAGCTACAGATTTTTGTATTTTGATGCTGTATCCTGTGACTTTACTGAACCCATTTATTGGTTCTAATTTTTTTTGGTGGACTCTTTACGGTTCTCTCTATATAGTATCTTGTCATCTGCAAATAGTGACAATTTTACTTCTTTCTTTCCAATTTGGATGCCTTTTATTTCTTTTTCTTGCCCAATTGTTGTGGCTAGGACTTTCAATACTATGTTGAATAAAAGTGGAGAGAGTGGGCATCCTTGTCTTGTTCCTGATCTTAGTGGGAAGCTTTCAGCTTTTGACCATTGAGTATAATGTTAGCTATGAGTTTACAATATATGGCCTTTATTATGTTGGGATACATTTCTTCTATGCCCCCTTTATTGAGAGGGTTTTTTATCATAAATTCATGTTTAATTTTGAAAATGCTTCCTCTGCATCTGTTGAGATGATCATATGATTTTTATCCTACATTTTGTTAATGAATCTTTCAGTGTGGCAAATTAGTGTCTCCCCTTATCCCCTTCTCTCTCTCTCAAACACACACACACACACACACACACACGAATCTTATTATGGACTCATGCATTTTTATATTTTCAGTACATTAAGATCAGTTAATCAATTGTAGACATTTGTTTTTATACTCAAGTTATCCCAGATTTAGTCAGTGGGAGCTCCTTCGAGCTGACCCTTGTGTCCTTTGACACGCCTCTGTTAGTCTTTGAATGCTTATTTATTTTCTGTCACAGAAAAGTTGTATTTCAGACTCACCTTCCTTTCCCTTCTCCAGACATAAAATCAGTCAGTTATCCAAAGGATCTTGGTTTCTTTTAATGGTAAAATGTCTTTAGAATCCAGGATCTGAGCACAAGAAGAGCTCATTACTAATTTTTAGTAATTGAACACAACTCCAGATTGTCATAATCTATTTAGATTGTACTCAGGAAAGCAAATAGCTCAAGATGCATTCAAATTGAGAAAGTAACTGCATTTATTCTTCTATTCATTAAATATTTGAGTATGTGCTATGTGGTAGTCACTGTTCTTGAGGATACAAATTGTATCCCCAAGATAGTCACTGTCACTGAGGCTACAAAGAAAGTTTACTGTTGTGATGGTGCTTACACTCTGTGGAAAGGAGATTGAAAATAATAAATAAGCAAATAAATATTTAGTATGTTATATGGTGATAAGTGATGTGGGGGAAAACAAAGCAGGACAAGTTAGGGGGCAGAGTAAAGGAGACAGAGTAAAGGTGTGGTGGCTATTTTATAAAGGAGTCCAAGTGGGGGGACTTGCTGAAATTGTGACTTTTGAGCAGAGACCTGAAGGAGCTGAGCATGTGAACCAAGCAGGTTATAGGCTGGGGGAATGGTAGGGCTGGGAGGAAGGCTAGTACTTAAACTGAAGGAGCAGCAAATATAAATCTGAAGTGGAAAATAACTTGATGTGTCCTAAGAAAGCAAGGGGACCAGTGTGGCTGGAGCCAGAGTGATCAGATATGGTCAGGTAGAGCTGCATATCTGGCATGTTCTGAGGGATACCCTAAAGCAGTTCTCTCTTTAGCTTCCCTAGGTATCAATATTCATACTCTAGTATTAAATTTACCGGTTTGGCTTATTAACAGGATTAGGGAATATTTTACATGGAAGGCCACCTCTACATATGAAATTGGAAAGAACACATTGGCTTTCTCTTCTATTAAGTTCTTAATTCCTATAACGTATCAAGAAATATTGTTTCTCATCATCTTGGACAAAAATATTCTAGGCCCATAAAAGGAAAGAGAAACAGTTACAGTATTCTGTATATAATTTTGGAATAAGTGAATGAAAAGATTATTGAATGGATTTAATTATCATAAGGTTATAAAGTAGAAGGAACCAGGGTTGTTTTTTTTTTTCTCCTACCAACATTTAGAGTACACACCATGTGCTCTGTCCTAAGCAGTTTACTCACATATTAGCTAGTTTAACTTTATAATAATTCAGTGTGGTAGTACTGCTATTATCCCATTTTCAAATGAATAACTTGCTCAGGGTCACACAACTAGTAAGTGGCAGAGCCCAGATCTCAGCCCAAGCAGTCTGCTCCCGAGTCTTTGAACCAATATTATAGAGTTCCTCTGAGTATCAACATGCTGCCACGTTGCTAGTAGAAAGGTAAAACAGAGAGAGGGAGAGTTGGTAGTATATACAGATATTTTTTCTCCTAATATTCTGCCTTTATGTCTCTATTAAGTTGTTAGACATTTTTTCCTTTATTTTTCTCTATCTCCAATGCCCAGTTCAGTGCTCAGAATATAGTTCAGAAACGTTAATAGCAGTAACTAATCACTACATGGAACTCCAAATCTGGATGATATGGAAGAATATTCTACAGCTCTTTTCCCAAGGAATTTTCAATCCTAAAACATCCTCAACGTAGTCACATTCTAATTAGGTTCTGCAAATGTTGATGCCATAACTGGTTGGCGTAATCATAGCATAGCAAAATGGAAAAAAAATCCTCAATATGAAAAAAAAGATTAAACGAGTTAGTTCTCTGTTGATTACAGGAAATGTTCTAGAAGAATTCTTTTACTAGAAGATGCAATTTAAAATAGGCCATGTAGGGCTTCCGTGGTGGCACAGTGGTTAAGAATCCCCCTGCCAATACAGCGGACACAGGTTCGAGTCCTGGTCCGGGAAGATCCCACGTGCCATGGAGCAACTAAGCCCATGCACCACAACTACTGAGCCTGTGCTCTAGAGCCCGCGAGCCACAACTACTGAAGCCCACACGCCTAGAGCCCGTGCTCCACAACAAGAGATGCCACCACAACGAGAAGACCACACACCTCAACGAAGAGTAGACCCCACTCACCGCAACTAGAGAAAGCCCGCGCACAGCAACAAAGACCCAATGCAGCCAAAAATAAATAAATTTATTTTAAAAAATAAATAAATAAAATAAAATAGGCTATGTAAATTAAAAAAAAAATTGTGAATCTAGATTTATAGGTCAGTCAAAACCAGCAAGACAAATTTATCTTCAGTTAGTTTCAAACTGGCTTTCTATGATGGGATAATATCACCTGGTAGACACTGTGGAACTATTTTTATGAACTGCATTACAGTTTATTATGTTGCAATTAACATATAAAATTGTAACTTTAAGTTTCATCAATAGATACAGACATTTTTTTTTACAGTGAATGGGACAAAATTTCTCCCCCTTTTTAACAAAAGTGTCTATCATTCATGAATGTTAATGAATGCATCAATTTTTGAAAATAAACAAGATAGCATAAAAGGTATATAATAGATTATTTTTAATGAGTCATGCATTCTGTATTTGTCTTGTCAAAAATAGCAGTGTCTCTTATTGCTCATAATTCAACTCCTATCACTCCGCCTAAACACATTTCATGATTTGACAACACAGCAGTTGTCTTTCTCTAAATTTAAGTTGCAAGACGTGAAGGGCAAAAAAACCCTGAAAACACCCAATAAACTTTCGTATGGACTTGGCAAGTTATCAGTAGGGCCTATGAGTTTTGAAAGTCTTAATTTAAAATTTTATCAACATTTAGGGAAAAATATACAGACTAATGTTAAATGCAATTGTAAAGTTAAAATAGAGCATCTTTTGTCCTATTTTTACTGGGTTTAGTCACAACAGACTTGTTCTTTGATAGGTTATTTTTGGCTCCTGATGTTAACCATACAGAAAATTATCATGTATTTGAGAAATAGAAAGTAGAGGTGATGAGCATAGATTGGAAACAAAGAGGAGGGGACAAAGAATTGCTGAGCTTTGAGGTAATTGGAGATAATGGGCTAACCTGTGTCTAGATTTAGAGACTTTGTGAAAGAGCTGGTAGATATGGCTCATTCTCTCAGGATTGTTTTTCAGTAGTAAATTTAAACTCCAACTTTAAACTTGGAGTTTAAATTTTAGATAGGCCTGACTTCAAATACCTTCACAAACTATTAGCAGCTCTGTAACCTTGAGTAGTTGACTTAACCACTTCTAACCTACTAAAAAATCGATACAAGGAATAATGATAGTGCTCATATCATGTGTTGCATATTAAGTAAAATAGAATATATAGTTTTGTACAATTCTTATTTTCATTAAGGGTAGTGAAGCTATTGATTGGTGATATTATTTAATAGCTCCTTAATTCCACAATGAAAGTGTTCTGAAATTTTTTAATATTCTAAATTTATATTATTTGATGTTAAATTAAAAATACAGGGCACAATGTTCAATGTACAGTGTAATCCTATTGTTATAAATGTTTTTGAATGAATGTATTTTTAAAATTCTGGAAGTATACCCTGAAAGATACTACAACCAGATTTTTCTTTCCAGAACAGTAGGATTTAAAGTGATTTTACATGTCACAAAATACTAAAGGTTTTTTTTGTTGTTGTTAGATTTGCAGATTTTAGGTGATTTTATTTTGTTTTTGCTTACTTGTACATTCAAATTGTTGTAGAGTAAATGTACTTTACTTTTTTGCTGAGAGATAAAAGTTACATACAATGCTAATCTTAAAATATTTTAATTTTTCACTTGTACATCAGAGCTAATAAATAAGGTACAAAGTTCTTTCAAATCATGGAAAGCCTTCTAGGTATTTATCATATATTTTGTTTATTAACGATAAAAGAATATAACAGCTCCATTATCACCAGTGCATGCCTTTGGTCTAAATAAAATTGTTGTGAGCTTGTTTATCATTTGGCTCTGACCTGAGTAAACCTGAAAAACTGAAGCATAGAAAGATGACATGATTTATACAAATCGTGATACCATGTAGGTAAATTTTTAGCAATATTAATGAAAAAGCATGATTCAAGATAAGTGCATATTGGTGACTAAATTAAATAGTTCAAATGTTGGTTTGTTTTAAACAATTCTATTTGAATATCATTATGAAGAAAAGTAGAAAAATATCTAATTTAGTTTTACTTTAAACAGTGGTTTTCTATTTTTGGCTTCACATTTTTATTATTTTACATAAGTAATAAAAAATCTATATCCTTATTTAACAAAGGATAATGTTTTCAAAAAAGTTAAACTGAAATAATTTTCCCATCAAGCCATAGTTTCATTGGTAGCTTTTAACCTCTGACACTGAGTAATAATGTAGAGAATGGGTTAAAGCCTGACCCTCTCTAGCCAGAGGGGAAATAAGAGGAATGACAGACAGGAATTGAGCAGTCAAGATATAGTAGGTGAAAGAGAGAGAGGCATATAAGGCAGAGAGAAGATTTGACCAAAATGGACTTCCTGTTGAGATTCCCTCAGCTAGGGGCAGAAAGGAATTTGGTTTCCTTAGCATGCCTATTTCCCCTGTAGGGACATATATACCTGTGAGTTCCCAGACCGAATCTTCCTGAAAGGACACACTGAAAGGAGCTGATTTGAGAATCTGTGGGCTTGCCATTGGGCTAGGTGTGAGAAAAAGCAATTTGACCCAGCAGTAAAGGTGTGTGTGGGAAGGGGGGACACCCATCCAAGGAAAATCAATGGACTTTGAGGCTTAGGTGAGGATAAGCTGGCTGGCAATGTTGACCAGCTCCAACAGACATCCCAAGCTACATTAACAAGCTACATTAAGACCGTTTGTGAATATAAGAATATAAGATGGGAGATGCACCACTGGACAGACAAGGAACAAAGGAGGTAGGGATAGCATCCTTTGAGGCACCTACTCTTGTTCTTCTTTTGTGAGCTTATAGAAGCCTTACCACCCTGAGCTGTCATCTCAGAGAGTAGCCAGAGTACAAAATATGGAAGTCCTGGGGAATCAGAGCTTTACCTGAAGGGACTGTTTAAATTGTCAGACTGGATTAAGTTCATTTCTTATCCACCACCCAATGTATGTAGCTTCTTCAGGAGAATTAGGTGAATTACATAGTAAACAAACAAAAACTCACTCTACCTTCAAACATAGTGCTAGTTACATTTATGACATGGTTACTGTAGTGCAGTTCTGACACTGGTTACCTATAGTTAGCACAGACTTCATAGTTGAGGGCACAATCCTTTGTAAGACTCTTCATACTTCAGACACCAGTGGCAAGCTCTGGGGTTCCCAAGCTACCCATACTTCTGACCAACTGGCTCTAAATTTGAGGGTCCGTACTACTCCCTCAGGTTCAATAATTAACTAGAACAAATCAAAGAACTCAGGAAGCCGCTATACTTACAATTAAAGTTTCACTACGAAGGATACAAATCAGGACCAGCCAAATGTAGAGACACTTGAGTGAGATCTGGGAGGGTCCCAGCTGTAAAGCTTCCATGTTCTCAGGATGCATCACCCTCCTGGTACATTGATGTGTATCACCAATCAGGAAGTTCATCAGGCTGCAGGTGTCCAGAGTTTTTGTTGGGGTTTTATTATGCAGGTATGATTAATTGAATCACTGCCCAAGTAATAGAACTTGATCTACAATCCTATCCTCTCATTGGAGGTCATAAGGTCAGGCTAATATCACCTGGCTCAAAGCTCCAATCCTCTAATCACATGGTTGATCTTTCTGGATTGCTCTGACCCTATCCTGAAACTATCTGATGGCCTATCATGAGTCACCTCATTAGCATAAACTCAAGTATGGCCTAAGGGACCCACCATGAATAATAAAGATACTCATCACTGGGGGCATTCCAAAGTTTCAGAAGCTTCCTCCTAGGAACCTGGGATAAAAGACCAGACAAATGTGTTATTATATAACAGTTTACATATTTTAGAAATTGTATTATTGTTAGAATTTTAACAAAATTCAATAGTTTTCTGAAACAAACTTTTATACCATCAAAACATTTCTTGTACTACATATATGTGTATAATTGAGTATGCATATACATAGTATATACATAGTGTATACATAGTATGCATAGTATATATATCAGAGTATATACAGGTATGTCTCATATATATGAGGAAAGAGTATGTATTAAGCGGGATGGCACCATTTGCACACGTATCTCATGTAAATTCAACTATTCATGTACTGCAACAACAAAAGGGGAGACAAATAACCATTTAAATGTTACAGAAGATTCCATGCAATGAACATATTCCCCAAGTGAATGTGATATGGGAAACCTAAACAATTTCTGTAGTAGATCCTGTGCTTCTCATGGTGTGAGCACCTTGTGAGGCTGAATGCAACCCCTGTTTTAAAAGATACTTCTCATCCATTAAAAAGTACACATTGTACTTTTCATACAAAGAAGCTCCATGGCAGGGAAGGTCATGCATCTGGTGCTCTTCCTCAGTGGGAGTGATATGTTCTAACTTGGGAGGAGAACTGCCTGGAATGGACTTAGTGTGATGTAGGATGTCGCTCTCCAGAGTGATGCCTCCCTGAGGGATTTTCTAGAGTGGTTTTGAATAAATTGGTTTTTGCCTTATGAGCTGACTTTAAAACCTAACCCTCTCCACAGAAAATATGTGATTTCCCTGTAAACATGTATATGTGACAGGTTTGAGGACACCATATTCAGGTTAGCCTTTGGCAACTAATTTTTTAAAAAACAAAAGTGAATAATTGTAGATTTGCCCTAAAATAGAGTGACCAGATGACAGGTAAAAGAAATATTTGTTGCATTATCTGTGACATTTTTTGAGGCACAGCTTGTAATTTTTTACATGAAAGACATTGTTAGGAATCTAATTTTCTCATTCTTGTTTCTTAGGGCAACACAGTTTCAGTTATGTTAAGTAACATCCATTTGAGCATTCCTGGGAGTTTAACACTGTGTTTAGGAGTTGGTCTATCATTTTATACTTGGAGTAAATGGGGGGAACACATGTGATACTCATTAAAATATTTTTCTTTAGCCTATTGTCAATACTTTCAGAAAGAGGTATGTGTATTTCACTATATAGACTTACTATTGTGCTCAATTTGCCTGTTTTAGAAAGATCATTTGGAACAGAGCATCCTGGGTTCTGATTCAATTATGCCCCTACACATCTGCATGATGTGGAGCAAGTATCTTCCAGAGAGCCACTTCTTTCTTTATAAAATAATAGGTTTGGACTAAATGATCTCTAAGACCCCTTCAGCTTTAAAAGACTATATTTTTATAAGTTTTTTTCAGTTCAAATATAAGCCTCTGAAGTGTCATTCGAATAATGATTAATTTCATAAGTATTCAATGAAGATGAATGTTTTCTATTTACAATGTTAATCAGAACTAATATCATTCAAAATAATTATTCTTCATACTTAAGTCTATTTTACAAAATGAATGAGTCATTCATTCTGTGAATTTTTATGTCATTCACACAGAACTCTTTAGAAACTATTTTTATTTCTGTCTAAAGGAAGAGATTTATATAAAGTAAGTTTTGTTGATTTTATATACTTGAATTGAAACAATGATTTGTATTAAAGATTTTAAAAATGAGTCCTCTTCCATGATACCATACTGTAATGTAAATATCTCTATTACAGCATTTATCACATTTTATAATAATTATTTGTGTATGTTTTTCCCCTCAAAAGTTCAAAGACCACATCTTACTGAGGTTTATACTTTAGCATCTACAATGATGCCTGCCAAGTGATAATGGTTTAATATCTGTTAAATGAAAAAATTAATGAATAGTGACCAAAGAATGTGTCATTATAGAAGCCAAGAGTGGAGACAGTTTTAAAGAAAGAAGCAATAATTTGTATCAAACCGATTATTAGAAGTGGATTAAAAGGATCACTGGATTCAATTCATTAGAAATGAAGCCAGATTGCAATGAACAAATTAAACCAAGTGGAAGCAGTGAAGTTAGACCACTTAAGAAGCATAGTTATGAAAAGGAGAAATCTAAGGCAGTAGAGTAGAGGTTGTAAATATGTTAAAGGCATTGTTTTTAATGCCTTTGTGAAGGCATTAAATGTGAAGGTCATGTGAAGGATCCAGTGGAGATGCTGGGAGAGAAAGGTACCCAGGGTGAGTAGCGGAATGACACATCGGAGGAGGTAAAGGAAAATAAAAGTAATTCATAAACAAATTGATATATTTGGAAAGGAATAGATGACTGAGTTCTTTGGAAAAGATACTTTAAAAAGAAAATGAATGCATGTGTAGAAAAGAGGGCAAGATAAAGAGATTCACACGTAAATAAGAAAGACTAAAGATGGAGGCCATAACTTCTCTGGGTAGACAATGTTCATTGTCCATTGCAATGAATAATGACTTGTAAGAATCTCTCTCCTTGCCTAATGCCCTGAAGGAGTATTCATATTACCATGTTAGAATTCTCTAGAGCAAGTGGTTATTGTTCAGTCAACACAAACTCTCTTATAAAATGGCTATACACTTTGAAATATTCATCAGTGAACCATTTTTAGCTATCATCTTTAGTCCTAACAACACAAGAGTTTTCAATGTTTTTCTCTAATAGTATTGTTTCTGTAATTATCTGTAGAATAAAAGCAAATTATCTGTGGACAATAAAAACAGTACACTTTCTCTGAATTATTTTCATTTTATATGCTGGCTTAATCATTTTTTACTTAAGTTATAATTTTATGATCAGAGAACATTTGCAATTAACCATTGGTTTAGATTAGTTTACTGTATTCTTCTTAGTAACTTACCACTTTTAGATTCATTCAATTTGTTTTCTTCTACTGGGTTTTCGTAATTTTCTCCTCCTGTCTCCTAAGTTATATTTATTTTTCTGCAATGCTTGGCAACAGATAACTGCTGTAAAACTGGGTCTGAAAAACATGCAGGACCATCCTCTTCTCATGAGATAAGAAAACTAGAATTAGGGTAGTTCTGTCAATATTAACTTATTAAATGATTTTTTATCTTTGATGATATCTCTGTTTTATGTCACTAGCAAAAAAAAAAAAAAATGTGAACACAGAGTATTTGTTACAGTTAAAAGAAAGTCTAGCCAGAATTCACTGGACATAAAAGGCTGTCACTGGACTCTGAATATTACTGCCTCCATTTTGGTGGAATGAATTGGCTCTGTCCATGTTGCTGCCTATCACATGTCTCAGATTATAAACTGCAGGTAGAAACATCCAAATGGCTGAATGTACCAGTGCTCTGGTCGTTAAGGATCAGGGTAAGCATCTGGCTTTTGGCAGTGAAATGCAGACCTTTCCTTCCATCAAGACGCATGCATCCATCCCTCTACCTCTCTCTCTCCCAACTCAGTCACAGTCTAGGCCCTCTGTATCCGCGGGTTCCGCATGTGCGGATTCAAAAATTTTGGACAGGGAACCCGCGGATACGGAGAGGCCGACTGGACTAGCCATTTTATATAAGGGACTTGAGCATTAACGGATTTTGGTATCCATGCATTGTCCTGGAACCAATCCCCCATGGATACCGAAGGATGACTATACTTAGTTCAAGTGGTGACCACCTTGTCTGAACTCGTCAATAAAATCATTCTAGAGAATTTTAAGAGAAACAGGAAAAGAGGAAGCTCTGTACTTGTACACATAAAGTTTGGGAGCAATATGGAGTCCCATCTTTTTAAAACTAGGGAACCGAAAGAGAGAAAGCAGACTTTCAGAGGGTAAAATAGAAAAGAAAAAAGATTAAAGAGAGGGGTACAGATAAAGAGAGTGAGTCTGTTGACATTCAAGTACTCTTTCTTTTCTTCATTCCTGAGACTCAGTTTTATTTCTATCCCTGAATTTTATGACACCCATTATTCTTATAATAATTTATCTTTCTTAAACTAATTCGAGCTGTTTATCTGTTAACTATGGTTGCTGTAAGTACATTCCTTATTTGTAGGTCAATTAAAATTTGATAAAGTATGGTGAAATTTGATGTAGATGAGATAGTCAAATATTTATGTAGTGTTTGATATTTATAAACTTTTAAAATTATGAACTAAGTTCTACATAAATAATGTCATATAGGTTGGTATAATATAAAAATCCTATTAAAAAGGAGAAAAAACAAAGAAATTATACCCTTGCAAAAGCCTATTTTTTTTGCTTAGAGACAGAATTAGTACTTCAACGTTTAAACTTACAAACAATAGGTTATTTCCATTTCAACAAATTACTTGCTTACCTGAGTGTATTTCTTTTGAAAATACTTTAGTGTCTACATTTGACACTACAAAGGATCTAGAATTCTTCCAGGATTCAAGTAGTGAGTTTTTCTGTTCAGCATATTAAAATTCTCAATTAACCTTCACACCATAACACTTCTGGATTTAGGGGCCTCTTCTTGAAAAGCTTTTCAAAATATTTATCCCAACTTATAAGTATTATTTAAGAATAATACAGATAGCAGAATTTTAAGTTGGATAATTGTTGATATTAAAATGTATTTGTGCTTTTTATATCTTCTTAATTGTAGATATATAACAGATAGTTTTTACAAGAGATGCTGAATTATACTCACAATTCCTGAATTATTATCACAATTATTTTTATCAAAATATTATTACTTTTTAATTTATACATATGATTGGAAGAAGAGTAGACATTTTTAAAATTGTTTTTCTTTAAACTATAATGTATGACCATATTTATTCCTTTTTATTTATTGAAAAGTACCCATGTGGAACTTCATTTCTATCAGACAGGTGACTTCACACTCTTCAACACTAGTGCCTATTCCAAGCTCTGTGTGTTATACTTCTCTATACTCGAACCCCCTGATTCCCTCTTACATCATCCCATTTACCTGAACTCTATGTCTTTCTTCTCTTACCTCCTCCATGAAACATCCTTGATTATCTCCCCACACTCTATTCTTCTTTCCTTGAACTCCGTGTGTAATCTTCTAATAACTATCTCAAAAGAGTTAATGCAAACATGAAATTAGATGGCATCTCTACAATGATTGATATATTTTAGGTGCTCAGTATATACAAACTCTCCCTTTGATGAAGTACATAAGTATCTAGACAGAAATTTTGACTTGACATTAACCAAACCAAGCACCAAATGGGTGATGTCTCATAATATTTTAATTACATAAATATATACACATATATATTTTGAAAAGAAAGTGAAGAATCTTTGGAAAGTGATGGCTTTTACAAAAACAGAAGTTAATTGCTTGCATCTGATACTAATTCCACCAGAACTCTGTGTTATAATTAGGACAAAGTGGTTTGTGAAACTGTCTCAGTAAATGATCCGGGGAATACAAAAAATATTCACCAAGAGAAGACAAACCTTTTATCTACATAGGTTTAGGAACCCCTGGGGTGCCTACAGCAATGTCTCTACACACTGCGGTTTTCTCCTGAGCCACACTTCATGAAGCCATATCTTTCCTATGCGCATCCTCATACTATGGGTAAACCTCCTCTGAAAGTTGGAATAAAGTACGAGTTTAGTTGTGTATTTGTAAAATATAAGTAGAAATCAGCAATTAGCTTTTCATTTTGGAATCAAAGCTCATTTATTATAATTTGTGCAGAATGTCTTTTGCATAAAAGATGGTTTGTTGATGTCTATTCTTCCTGATCAGAAGTCTCAATAGATTAAATTTATCGGCTGTTTTTAGATAGATATATTTTGTTAAATTTTCTAAACTAAATCCTCTATAGTCACCAAGATATCATTCCTATAATGATAGAATCTGAGGTACCTATACTAGAGCTGAAACTTAACTTAGGTCTCTGTGATTCCAAATATGGCCTCTTTCTACTATCCTATGCTTTCTGTTGCTTACACACATAAGGTTCTATGATGTTTAAAAATAGTAAAGGCAAATTGTTGACATATTTAAGCTAAATTAAAATACTTAGAGCTACAAATTTAAGATCTGAAAAAGTCTTTTTTGAAAAACTGAGAGCCCAGTTTTCTGCCTGACAAATAGTAGGCTCTTAATGGATATTTATGGACATTTATTAAATAAGTCAGTTCAGTTTTTATTTAAAACATAAATAAGACACCTGATAAATCTAAGTTCTTTTCAAAATACATATTATTCTGTTAATATTTTATAAGAACAATCAAATTTTGAGGTCATATCAATACTTGTAACTAATATATTAGTACATATTGCTTTTCACAAATAATTCTTCATCCAGTGCTAAAGGATTTTCTCTCTCTTTCTCTCTCTCATACACACATGCAGAGTTATGTTTCTTAAAAAAAAGAGATGCCAGTACTTCTGATAATATTTTAAACATCTTACCTATACTACCTCTGGTTTCTATATCATTTCAGACATATTTTACCATTCTTGCATTTCAGCCTCTGATACCTGTATTCCTCAGGATCATAAGTATAGCCAATAAATGTCATTGAAAAAGACAAAAACAAGAAAGGAGGTGCACAGCTCTTCTGCCTGTTAGTGTGAAACAGAATGAGGTGTTATACTTTGGTTGGAGGAGGCCACATAGGTCAGCCACAAATTAGCATTTGAACTTTTTATTCAGGCTAAATGAGTCTACTGAGATAGGATGTTAATTAATTTGAGCAGATGTATGTCAACATCACTCTAGGGAAATAAATGAGCAAAAAGACTGCGAAAGAACTTAGCATCATGGAAAAAGCACTGGATGAGAGAAAAAAAAATGTAAAATCATTTAATAAATATTTTTAGTTTACAATTTTAAAGAGAATATCCCATTTAAATATGAAAATGTTTTCTTTTGATGTTTTTGTGAACTCTTTGATATAGTAGAACTTGAATTCATTCTTAAGTCTAGAATTACTGAGCCCTAAAAACAAAGAGTCTTTTAAGGGCATCTTGGGTATAATTTTCCATATATTTATAAAATTTCTTTAGCTTGAGGTCATACTTTTGGTCATGCAACAAAGAAAACACTAGTTTAACTTCGGGATAAAAATTATTTTCCTTTCAAATGAATAAAACTATGGAAACCCATAACAGACAGCTCCATGAAAGTCCAATTTTACATCATCTTTTCTTGTCCTTTAATTGTCTTACCACCTAAAATATGTGCACGCATGTGTGTGCACACACGTGCACACGCACACACACATACTGCTGTCACCACACCCACATTCCATTTTTAAAAAGAAAAACAAGGCTCTTTAACACTTATTTTTGAAATGTAGCTAGCTATTATTATCTGAGTTTTGTACCAGTTAGAGTATCCTGAAGCAATTCTTGATTCCTTTAGAGAAATGGAGGATGATATTTTCTCCCTGTGTTTTAAAATTGTTTCAACTATTTTGTGTTGTATAGCATTTTTTTAAAAGGTTCAAAATTTCTTAACTTTGGGATGAATTTTTAAAAAGAGATTAAGCTAGCCAAATAGCCCTATATTGTATTTCAAGAACTTATAAAAACAAGTTTTATGCTTTTCTATTACAAAAAGGACTAAATTTCAGCCTTTTTAATACAAAACATACCTAGAAATGGCACTAATGCCATTGTGTAAAATAGAATGGAAACATACATATGTTCATAACATGCATTGCAGTGCATGTTTCCCCAGGCAACTCCAGCCAGAGTGTAAATTGGCAGGTAGTAACCCATATTTTACTATCTGTGCCCTCACTTGCCATTACAGGTCTTTAAATCCTTAGCATAGGGCCAGCCACAGCTTCAACTGTTTTAAAAGTCTCCAGAAATATCTCAGGAGTTCTCCTAAATAAATTCTTTGAGCTACTGTTATCTTCATTGACTGTCCTGGACTCTTTGACGCACATTGCTCTATAGCTCTGTGATCACACTCAGATGGTCTTGTCTCCACTATCACCAATATGCCAGGGCCATGATGTGTTCCATGCAGAAGCATGGGAATCCTTTCTCTGGGTGGTCCAATTATTGGCGACTTATTTGTATTTTACTTATCTGGATTTCCTGATTATTGTCAGTGAGCTTATCTCAAGTTATAAATTATAAGAAAATATATTCACATTAGGGTAAAGAAATATAGATCATATTAACTATGCATCAATCCTCCATTTGTTTTAAATACTGATTTAAGTCCAAGCATCACAAATTGAGAAGTCTAGAGAACATTTGGAAAACCATGAATATAATTCTCTGCGTATTTCAATTTAGTTGTGAGAAAAATCAGGCATGATACAATAGTATTTCTTACTTACAAGGCAGAGTAAATCATCGATATCTCCTCTGAGAAATGAGCCAACATCTGGGATCCCAAGAAACTATACTTCGTAAACCCAGTAGAATATCATCTTTTTTAGGGTGATTTTGTTTCACGGGATATCTTTAGAATAACAAGATAATGACTCAAAAACGTTTTGGACATTATTATTCAAATAATGGCCTTCTATAATGGCAGATTTCAGCAAGGACCACTTGATTCCAGGGAAAACCCTTTAGTTGTGCCATCCTGTGGCTCTTATTTGAGAAATGCTTTAGTTTACCAAAATATGTACATTTCTTGTCAGTGAGAGTAAGTTAGCTTCTACAACTTTTTTTTCTCCGTTCTACAACTTTTTTTTCTGCATTCTGCAATGTATTTCTATGACATATAGATTTAAAACTTATTCTGTTCTGTTTCCAAAATGCATGTGGATTTATATGAAAATATTGTTTATTTGCATTCTATGTAAGATAGCATCAATAAAATATGCAATATAATTTTATTATAATACTAATATTTGCAAATCTAGATAAATTTAGATGTGTCAGATAATTAAATAAATATATTTTCTTACTCCAGTAAGAAAAATAAATGAAAATCTTGTGGTATTATATTTCTACATATTAACACTTTAAGAAAATTGAATTATAAATACATTAACATAACAAGTTCTTCAAAGAGAGCTATTGTAATGGCTGTCATGAAATTTGACCCAGGTACAATTCCATATTTCTACCCTTCAGATTTTAGAGAATGAAGGTGGAACATTTCTATGCCACCTTTTGGCTAATAAGATAGAAAAGGTGATAGCTATTCACCTATGCAAAGACTAACTTTAATGATAGCTGGTGGAAATTACTGAAATAATGCTGCTTCCCAGAATAATTGATAGGCTTTGTGATAAGATCTTTGAATAAGAAATCATTAATTATAACAATTATATAACTTTTTAAAGTTGATCAGTTTTAAAGAACGTTCTCTACTCTGGTAAGCAGAAAAGAAAATATGCAAGAATTCTAACCAGAGTGAGTCTGACAGAAAGGATTTTAAGTATTCCTTTAAGGTTTTGGTATTTGGGGATTTTGAGAGTCTATCCTGTACAAGAAACTGCTGATCTGGGAATATCCCAATGAATGAAAGTAGGCCTGATTCCTCCACACATGGAGCTTTTTTTCAGTCCTGTTGGCAGACAGTAATCACTCTAAATAGTGTATAGCTGTAAATCAAGGAAGAATATTCAGTTCTCTAAAAATATGTAAAAATAACTTTCCTTTAATTTGGAGAGGGAATAGAAAAGGCTCCCATAGATGAACATAATTATATTTCTTTTTACTTCAAATCTAGTGTCTCATAATTCTCTAGCAGTCTCTGTAATCATAATTTAATGGTAAATTGAGTTGGTTTTACCAATTATTCAAATCTAAATGTGAACAGGCATGGGAACTTTATCAATCAGAATAACCAAGATTGCAAGAATGCTTGGTAGGATTTACATTGAAATGGTTGGATAATCTTAACTTCATTTTATGAAAAAGACTATTTGTGTGTGTATGTGTGTAAGTTTTGGAATCGAAGAGACCTGATAAACCACTTTTTATTTAATACCTTCTTTTTCTTTTGAAAAAATAAAAGTAGGGGCCATCAAGATAACTTAGGTCATTTATATAAATATAAAATTTTTTTCAGCAGTTTAAGAAATTGAGTTGCTACTCAAAATTATGTTGAATCTGAAAATTAGATAATCTGACACATTCTTGCTAATATGAAAAATGAAAATATAAATTAAGAAGTACAAGATGTATACTCCTGATATATACCTTATATTTTAGCTTCTCTTAGATCTATCATGAATTTCAGTAATAAGGACCCCAACAATGGGTAGCTCTCGGGTTTCATGCTATACGTGGAATTTCTCTCTTAAATTGGTTGATTGCCATTGATAAGGGTTTTGCTTGATGTCTTACCAGCCACAAAAGTTAGTGTAGGGGGTAGATAAATTGAATCTAAACAACCTAGTAAGCATTCATTAAAAGCTGGCTCAAATTTCCCCACTTCATTTGATGACAAATCCCACTTCACCGCCTACCTAATCTCATCTTACGCAACAAGCGTTCACTCAATGAATGACCTATCAACACATTTTACATTTAGTTGGTGAAAAACAGTTCAGAATTTTGCGTCTTTTAAAATGCGTGGAAAATTGTAAGAAATATTCTATAAATAATCACAAAACCAAAGTCAATCAGGTTCAACAAGGAGCCTGTTTAAAATGTTAGAATGTCAATAAACCCATCCAATTATTCATAATAAAATGTATTATTCACTCGATAGCCGTAGGGTTTTGTTTATTCGTTGGGTTAATTTTGGTAAAATAACCATCACACATTTACCAATGAATAATTATTGGACGATCTTCACCCCAAAGTATTTGGCCTAATCAGTAAGTTTTCATTATGATGAATAAGTTATGATAACTAGAAAGTGTGAAAATATAGTGTACATTATTTAAAGTATTTGGAAACAGTTGGCAAGTGACCTGGATGCACCCAATCCAGTGATTCCTCATATCATGGCTAGTCATAGACTAGTGGTATCAGAATCACCAAGGGTGCTTCTGAACATAAACATTTATTAGTTCCTTGCCAACAACTTTTTATTCAGTTTATTTAGGGTTAACCCCTGGGAGTCTCTATTTCTAAAAACTATTTGAAGTATCCTGATAGGCAGCAAGGTGCAGGAGCCACTGAACGTGACTGTGTCCTCTTATATGTTATCGGTGCCATATTCAAACACCCAGAAGAAGTGTAACTGTAGTATGTATGTCTCTGAGCCTTAGGCTTTTTGTTCTTCAGACATGGGTTGAGAGTCTGGATATTTTTTTGCTCTTCATTTACATTTAAAGTGCTATTGTTTATTTTGCAAATGATCTCAGCTCTATCAAGTTACTGATTTGCTGATTTGTGCTCTAATCTTATTCTTGTCCTTTATGAAATGAATTATAATGTTTTGTGTTTTACCAAAGTATCAGTGAAAAGGTTAACAGAAACCCATGACTGTCTGTCTGTCACTGTTTGAAAATTATGCCTGTTAAGATTTACAGATTATCAATTCAAAGAATCTCATATTAATGAGATATAATCTCTTTTGGGAAAAATAGGAAAAGAATGCCAATGTTATTCTTTAGTTATAGTTATCATATTTAATGAGATTTCATTTAATGAATAACATGTGATAATGATTTTATACACATTATTATATGTTATAATACTATATTACATACCATATAATCTAAATTGGAATTATAGTTTGAATACTTACCATTTTGAAATCATGGAAATAAGTTTTTAAATTAACATTATCTTACATGCATTTCTCACAACATGTAGTATAGAATATTAGAAAGGTTATTGAAAAAACTTTGTCAACTACATTAGAAAGTACCATATATATGTATATACGTATATACATACATACATGAAAGAGAGAAAGATATGTTTTCAGAGCTTTTAATCTTCTATATAATGAATGTCTAAAAGGCAGGCACAAAATGTACCACTTCCAGAATTTACATGATCAAAAAAGCCTGTGTTTTTAAAGTATTTAGAGGAGCTCTCTTTGGGAAATGCTGTTCTAAAACCAATTCACTCCCTTAAGATTTGCTCACAAACCATAGCCTTTCATCCTATTCAGCAAAGAACTTCTACCTTTTTTAAAGACAGGAGAAAAGCCTTAGTTATTCAAATATCCACCCAGCCTTGTCACTGAGAATTTAAAATGAATTCATATGGTACCAAACAAGAAAAACCCTGGCATACATTTCACACAACCTTCAGTTATTGTGCTGAAAATATTGTATAGATTTTTAATTAGCTCAGAAAACATTTCTGTTTCAACTCTCAGAACTAAGAACTTCTACTTGATCTGTTGCCCTTTCACCTGTACAGAAACATTTTCTTCTGTGAGATTATTCACCACACCTCAGACAAAACTCCCTTTGTCTCAAATATCTGCCCAGAAAATTTCTTAAACATTTTGTTCCTAGATCTGAGGAAGAGGAAATAGGCTTTCTCTTGGATTAGGGACTATTAAGTGTAAATCTTAGCCGATTTGGAGGCCATGTTTTCCTCCATTACATTGAAATAATTGGAAGAAGACATTGTACAGAAAAAGAAAAAGTAAATAAAAAAGATTTAGGGGAACCCTTTTGCACTGTTGATGGGAATGTAAATTGATACGGCCACTATGCAGTACAGTATGGAGGTTCCTTAAAAAACTAAAAATAGAACTGCCGTATGACCCAGCAATCCCACTACTGGGCATATACCCAGAGAAAACCATAATTCAAAAAGACACATGCACCCCAATGTTCATTGCAGCACTATTTACAATGGCCAGGTCATGGAAGCAACCTAAATGCCCATCAACAGACGAATGGGTAAAGAAGATGTGGTACATATATACAATGGAATATTACTCAGCCATAAAAAGGAATGAAATTGGGTTATTTGTAGAGATGTGGATGGACCTAGAGACTGTCATAGAGTGTGAAGTAAGTCAGAAAGAGAAAAACAAGCATCGTATATTAACGCATACATGTGGAACCTAGAAAAATGGTACAGATTAACTGCTTTGCAGGGCAGGAATAGAGACACAGATGTAGAGACCAAACGTATGGACACCAAAGGGGGAAAGTGGTGGGGTGATGGTGGTGTAATGAATTGGGAGATTGGGATTGACATGTATACACTAATATGTATAAAATGGTTAACTAATAAGAACCTGCTGTATTAAAAAAAAATCTTTTTAATTAAGAAAAAAAAAAGATTTAGGAAGAAATAGAGAAGAAAGGAAGAAAGAGATCTGGAGACATTAGAGTTCCTAGTTCCAGTTGCCCCAGAGACCCAGACACATCCCAGGCTTTGAGTTCCAGGACAAACCTCACTATCCTGGAAATATGTCCTACTTTGGCTTAAGAAGTTTAATTTGGGTTGCTGTCATTTTTGTAGTTGACTGCCCAAAACTGTATCTCCAACAATTGAGTTCTACAATGTTTTTTTCCTATATAGATCTTGACACCACTTGTATCCTTCCTTCCTTACTGCTGGCATTTTAGTTCAGGCTCATTATTTTCACTTCAATTATTGAAGCACCCTTCTACCTGGTCCCCTGATTCTAGTGTTAGCTTCTTTCAATTTAAGTTGCAATATCTAACACGTTACTTGTAGAAGATCAATTTCTAACAACAACAACAAAATTGTATCAACTCAATTAGAATTTTTCTGTCTAACCACTGCCTTTAAGATAAAACCCAAGGGAATTCCCTGGCAGTTCAGTGGTTAGGACTCCATGCTCTCACTGCCAAGGGCCCGGGTTCAATCCCTGGTCGGGGAACTAAGATCCCACAAGCCGTGCAGTGCCACAAAAAAAAAAAAAAAAAAAAGATAAAACCCGAATCTTAAAATTCCATAAAGATAATTCTTAATCTGGTTCCCAGCTACTTTTCCAGATCTATCTCTTACCACCTACCCCATCATTACCACCAAAACATACACTCTATATTTCAGTTATCTACTGTTGCTGAACAAAAACTCCAAAACACACTGGCTTAAATCAACAATTGATCACTATTTTTCATTACCTGGTAGTTGACTGGATGATTCTCACTTGGAGTCTCTCATGAATTTGCAGTTGGAAAGCAGTTGGGGCTGGAGTCATGTGAAATCTCAACTGGGCTGGATATCAAAGATGGCCTCTTCACTCTATGTCTAGCAGCTCAGCGCTCCTCTGCGTCTTGCCTCTTAGCAGTGCCAGAACTTCTTGCATGAAGGCCTGCAAGAAGCAGGAGGCAGAAGTTGTTAGGTCATTTAAGGGCTATGCTTGGAGCTGGCACCCTATCACTTTTGCCACATTGTATGGGTCAAAGCATTCACAGGGCCTTTCAAGATTCAAGAAGGTAGAGAGATGGAATCCAGTCCACCTCTTGATGATGGCAGGGTAAGATAACACTTCAGAAGAGCATTCAGGGATGGGATACACAATGTAATATATTAAGCGTTTACTTGATCAGGTTTTCTTCCCCACCCCCTATCCCCAGTGTAGAGTTCCCAGGTTTATATATATGAAACTGTTCATTCTTCAATCTGTAATTTTTGAGAGGCTGATTAATCTTATTAAGCAATTTTACTGTTTAATTATTTTAAAGTACAATAATAATTTTAGTTATATACCATTGTTTGTGCTATTATAGTAATGATAAAACAGATATTTCAATTCTTTAAAATTAAGTTGGCTGTACTGAAATGATTTCTTAGAATTTTTGTCCTCAGCATATTCATCCAGACCTCAGTGTGGTCATATAGAAAAGAGCATGTTGATTAAGAGAGGGATCAAATTATTAATTTGGTTATTTTTATTAAAAAAACCCATAGTTTCAGAGTATGATCTTATTCTTTCTGAGAAAGGTTTTGGGGAGATAAAACTGAGACTGTAATTAAGGATGTGGCAAAAAATGCATGAATACCCTTGCTTGAAAAGGTATTTATGTATACAACTAAAAAGCTATTGGTAAAATAAGCATTTCACAAAGATAACTCTGAGAAGTAAATTTTTATAATACAGAAATAAGTAACTATAAAAATATAACCTTCCGGGCTTCCCTGGTGGCGCAGTGGTTGAGAGTCCTCCTGCCGATGCAGGGGACATGGGTTTGTGCCCCGGTCCGGGAAGATCCCACATGCCATGGAGCAGCTGGGTCCGTGAGTCATGGCCGCTGATCCTGCGCGCCCGGAGCCTGTGCTCTGCAACGGGAGAGGCCACAACAGTGAAAGGCCCACGTACCGAAAAACAACAACAACAACAACAACAAAATATATATATATAAAACCTTTCAAAAATAGATCACTTTCTTATGACAGTATCTTCCTCTGAATATTATAGTAATGTAATGTATTGAAGTTTACTAAATTTAATAATGCAGTACCCAATAATAAGTACATTATCACTATTTCCTTTGGATATGGATAAACCCAGCATTTTATTTGTCATTCATCTCTTCATTCAGTTACCCCACAAACTTTTATTGCCCATCTGCTAAATGCTAAGTGCTGTTGTCTTGGTCTTGATATGTTGACATTGCCACCAACTTCTGAGTGTGTATTTCTAGCTTGATCATTTCCCACTCCCTGTAATCTGTGTTCACCCTAGCTGTGCCAACTAGATTGCTTTCACCATGTTCTTTGTCCTTCTACTTGCCAAAGTCAATGAATATTTTTCATTGATCTCAGTGTATCATTTATCACTGTTAACTCCTTCCTTCTTAAGTTCTCTCAACGGGATTCTAAGACAGCTCAATCATAGGGTTCTTCCAATTTCGTTCTCAAATTTCTCCCTATCTCAGACTCTTCCTCTCTTTAGCCATTAAATATTGATTTTCTCCAGAGTTCACTTCTTAGTCCACTGGTCTTTTCACTTAAATGCTCTTTGTTCACATTTTTTATCATATATTTGCCTTCACTCCCTCTTATGTACTAATGACATTATAGCAAAGGCATCTTGACTTTATTTGTAACTTTTAGTTCTACTAAAGAATTATCCCATATGCATATCAAGATTAGTTCAACTCAAATGCCAAATAAAACCCCCATTAAATAGTACTCTTGCACTGCTCTGTGGAGCTACCTCAGCCAGAATCCTCAGAGTCCATTGAAACCAGAATCTGAACAGGAAACTTGTTTCTGTTCAAGTCCTCTAAGACCTGTTTACTTCCACTATCTGCCTTACTTAGATCGTCAAAATATATCACTTTAATCCCCTACCTTCTGGCTAATAGCATCACATCGTTTTGTGTATTTAACCCTATCAAAGATATCCCTTTACTATTTTTCCAAATAAATTACTTCCATGATTTTACAGATGTTCTTCCCTCGGTCTGGAATGCCTTAACTTCACAAATGCCTAGCAAATTCTTATCCATCTCTGAAGACTTAGCTCAGATCATATGTTTCCTCTATGTGAATTCTCCCCTAGGCCATGAGCTCTATAATCTCTGGATTTTCCCTGCTTCTTAAACATCTCATACAGCCCTATTATAGCACTTAATGCATTGTATATAACCTTTTTCACTTGTCTATCTTCCTGGCCAGGCTGTGAATTTTGAAAGGGCAAAAATTTGTCATTTACTCTGTATCTCCTGTGTCTAGTGCTAATTAATTGGTCCATTTACTTGGGATTAAAGATTAGGAGTGTTTTTATACTAAATTATTTGTTTTACCATGAAGTTCACAAACTCAATCTCAGCAAGAAAACTCTTTGCTTCAGAATGTATCTTAATGGCTTGGTTTTTTACTTAAGATAAAATGGTCTGAGGCTGCTTTGGGATAGACAGAGACAAGTACACTGCTTCACATAATAAGTTAATTGGGATCTGTGGATATGGAGAGAAAATAATAGAGCCCCCAACAGGAAAAATGGTCAGTTGGACAGCAACAGATTCACAGTGATGTGGAGAAGGAGTGGCTAAAATAACATTTCAGAATAAGAATGCCTCATATTCAGATTACTATCATTTATTCTGTTGTTACTATGCATTACTATTATTTATTCTGAGATTACTATTATTTATTAAACATGCAAGTGCCGTATGTGAATGATGTTTTGAGACTGTTTAGGAAAAAAGACCATATTCAAGAATTCAGTGAGACGACAACTTTGAAGTGAAGGAGTTGTTGTGAGAACGAACATGCCCATATTTTTAAAAACATTAAGGAATGAGTTGGACTTCCCATGGGACATGATATGGAGGTAACCAATAATGTTTAAATCTCAAAATGAAAAAGGCCTCAGTTGACATCTAGGTAATATTTTTGTAGAAGCTAAAATGTCTATCAGTTTCTCTAGTGTCTATTGTATATCATTAGGTATCTTAAAAGTGGATTTTTTTCTTAGAATACATTAATTCTTCACTTGTCAATTCAAATACAATCTCCAATTATGAATGGTTGTGACTGGTATCTTTCCAATAAAGCTTACTCAACATCTTTAAAGAACAGAAAGTTCTAGGAAGATAGTGGCAAAGCTAGAACTATACATAAATGAAAGCAATAATAAATATAAGTGGCAATGCTCTTTCCAAAGAGGCATGTGTGTCTAAAGGATGCAGTCGGGTTGGGACAGATGGGAGAGTATGATTCACTACTTGTGTGGAGGCAAGCTACGGCTCAAAGACATTGATTTCTGCTATTTGTTTCTCTTGTGGGAAAGTAAGCTTCCTTATACTTTTGCTGATAAAAAGCTTACCAACTAAAGCTTTGGAATGACACAAATATTTTCTTTGCAAATGTATTATTATAGTTCTATAAGAAGCACCTGCAGTCTCTTCATGTAAAATCATAGTATCTATTGTAATGTTAGTTTAATGACTGATCTCAGAATTCCTAACTGAAGCTACAGGAGTCATGAATTAATGTTGTTATTGTTTAAAGGAAAATAAATATTCTAATTCTCTTCTCACTTTTTTTAAGGTAATAATAGTCCTTAGCTGGAAAAACACAACACAGTTCTGCTTCATTTCCTTATTACATTTATCCTAGATACTTTTATTGTTCCTATAATTAGAGATCATTTTCCTTATTAAAATATTAGTCACATGGAATTTACATCATTTGTCAGAGAACTTTACAGCAAATCATAGTGGAATATAGCTCAAATCTGCAATTCTCTATGTTCTTTAATTTTGTTGCCTCTTCAGTTAAATATATCACTGATCCATTTACAAGTTAGTCAATAAGTTAACAGTTACCATAAAGTGAAGAGTATATAATTTTGTATTAGACTGAGGCTCAGAAGTAGACTTTTGATACCTGGATTTGAAATCATTCAAAATGTATAATTGATCAGTACATTTTTTGGTAATAAAATAAAATGTAAATGAAACTTATACACTATAACTTAGGTTTGTAGTTAAAGTGAACATAGTTCCATAAATAGAGCACGATTTCCACAGGAGATAAATAAATTTTGTCATGGACAAATAATTTTACTGCCAACACCAGAATCTAGGTACTGGAAAATATTATTTTCTTTTCCCTTCCAGCACTCCCACCCCCAGCCTCTGCCACACTTCTCACTGCCAGGCTTAGGGCATGATTAGGAACTGAGAAGTCACAACATGCTAACTCTTTCCATACTGCAGAAGAAAACAATCACAGGATCAGTAGCGCCTAGATCAGTGGTGTTCAAACTTCCTAGACCCTAAAACCCTGACTTATAATAAGTCCATTGCTTTCCAATGTGATGCTCTTTTTTACATCCTAAAGTGAAATTCATACAAAATATTAATATAATTCATCTAAATATATAATTTTTAAAAAGTCAGTGTAACACTCTAACTGAAGTATAAAAGAAGTGTAAAAGAAAGTTAATGCATAGTAAATGGCATGTATTTTAATATGTAAATGTTTAGACATGTTCAGACATAATGAGCGTATTAGATGCCTTTACTTATGTGTAGGATCTTTGTGAATATGACAGATGAGGTATTATATTGGTGACTTGAGTCACTGATAGTTAGACTTTCCAAAATGTTTTCAAATAAAACAGGGTCTGGTTAGTATTCCCTTTGCTGTTGGGGTATCATTACTTCTAGGCCCTCTCAGCTGAAAGAGCAATTAAATATATGCATGTTAATCTATCTGACCACAAAGATATGTATCTAGATAGCTATCTAGATAAATTAGATAGATAGATAATGTAGATATATAGATCTATATTTGTTTCCTGCAGCTGCTGTAACAAATTGCCACAAACTGGATGGCATTAAAAACTTTTTTTAAAAAACAAATATATTCTCTCACAGTCTGGAAGCTAGAAGCCCAAAATTGAGGCTTTGAGGCAGAGCCACACTCCATCCCAAGGCTCTAGAGGAGAATTCCTTCCTTGCCTCTTCCAGCTTTTGGTGGGTCTAGGCATTCCTTGGCTTTTGACCACATTTCTCCAGTCTCTGCTTCTGTGGTCTCATTGCCTGCTCCTCTTTTGTCTCAAAACTTCCTCGGCTGTCTCTTATAAGGATACACGTGATTGCATTTAGGGCCACCAGGATAAACTAGATTAAGCTCCTCTCTAGATTCTTAACTTAATCACATCTTTTGCCAAGTAAGGTAATATTCATAGGTTCCAGGGATTAGGACAAACACATCTTTTTAGGGCTCATTAATTATCCCACTACAGTATTCCTCTATATCTCTATTAAGCTAAGCATGAATTCATGAAATGTCTCTAACCCTAATTTGGTATCATATTGATTATTCTAGTCTTCTTCCCTTGCTTCTCTATAACCTATGACTCCAAGAGAGAGACCTGGCTGTCACCATCAACCATCCATTTACTTAATTGTTCAATTCCATTATATATCTATAGTGATTTCAAAACTGTTAAGTTGTAGCCTGGAGCAAGTCAACTCCTGAGCAAGTGAACTCAAGAAAGTGTCTTTTTATCAGGAGCCTGATCACGGTTATCCTAAATACTCAAGAAACTGCTACTCTTTTGTTTATTGACCACTTTAAAGGCATAATCAATCTGATTAATACTAAAAAAAAAAAGGAACTATTTTGTTGAGCAATAACAGTTTTTTCACAAGACTTTTATTTTCCACAAAAGAAAATAAAGACTTTTTCAAATTATCATAGGTACTATAAAGATCACATGGGAGCCACCAAAACAAATTTACTCTGTTGTATATTTCTTCTTGGAGGTTACGATTTTCCTTTGGCACTTGACTTCCCACCACAAAAGACAACTCCTCTCATGAGAACTTCTTATAGAAACATTAATTTTTACATAAAATTATCTTGCATTAGTATGGACAGCTGTTGAGAAGGCGCTTATGGACAGGGTAGTCAGACTTGACCATGCTGTGGATAATTTCCTACAGCTGGATTCATTTGAATAGCACTCATTAAAAAAAGAAAATGCCTGCCAATGAACAGTGTGTAATGCAACAAGAAAAAAGGTAGAAATGACTGGATTTCTCTATAAAAGAATAAACTGTTCTGTTCTTATAATAGAAGACTGTTTAGCAATTAAAACAAAGGAACTACAGCTACATGTATCCATATGGACAACTTTCAAAAACTTAATGTTAAGTAAAAAAAACTAAGTTATTTATACAAATTTTAAACACAGAATACTACATGTTGCTTATAAATACATATATGTATATAATATGCAAGAATCCTTATGGGAATAATATACTCCAACCTCAGGATAGTGGATACCCCTGGAGAAAGAGATAAAGGTGGACTAGCTGAGGAGGTACAGGCTTTAATTGTATTTATGTTATGTAATTTTTTTTTTTCCTAAAGAGAGACCTAAAGTTAATATGGAAATATGAAACATCTCTAAAATCTTGATAGGTGTAGGTTGTCTGTCATATTATTACTATACTTTTCTATATGTTACTTTCATTGAAATGCACCAAAATATCTTAGAATTCTAAAATGTAATAATTTTTTAATATAGATAATTATTGCAGTATGTAAATTTTTGTTTGCAATAGTCCCTGTTTTTATCAATAATAACACAAAGGAACACAAAGACATATGCATTATGTCCTTAAAAATATCTTTAAAGCCCTAAAGAACTATATTTAATACTACATGTTTGATAAATTCCCCATTTCAAAGTTTCCTTCCTTAATGAAAAATAATTTCTTCCATCTATTTTAATGACAACTTAACCTTTGCTGAGTTGGCTTGGCAAGGCATTGTCTCATATGAGAGATTCATTTCAACCCTCATGGTGAGTTTGCAGGGAAGGTTTTCTAGTTGTATACGTATTTACTGTTGAAAGTGAGGAGGTTCTGAGACGATAAATCACTTTCCCCAAATTAGTTGTTCAGCTGGTATCAAACACAGTTTTTTCCATTCTTAATTAATCTTACAGTAAATCTTTCTACCTTCCTTAAATATTAAAGAGAACTTCAAAAGGTCTGTCAGGTGATTTGTGTGTTTATTCTCTTGCTTTGATAAGGTAGGAGTGGTAGTTGATGAGACATACAGAATCTGCCTAAAAGAGGCAATTTACACAAACTTCTACTGGTTCACTTGTTCTCGCTCTCTCCTCTCCCTCACACTTTGGGAATTCATTTCAGTAAACAGAGTCCTATTTTGGAATGCTAATTATCCCCGGTTGGGTAAAACCTTAGTTAAGTTTTCATTGCTTTAATCAGATTTAATAGAAAGACATTGAAGTTACAGAAATCAACTTGGGAGGATAAAATGTGCTCCAAGCAATCATGCCTAAAAGAAGTGGAAAATGAAACAATAAGGAATATGAAAATAAGTAAAAGCATTAACATAAGTACTGTATCAAACCCTGGAAAACACTGGTGAAACAAAGAACTCACTTAGAGGAAGAAGGGATTCGTTGTTTTTTTTTTTTTTTTAACATCTTTATTGGAGTATAATTGCTTTACAATGGTGTGTTAGTTTCTGCTTTATAACAAAGTGAATCAGCTACATATATACATATATCACCATATCTCCTCCCTCTTGCATCTCCCTCACATCCTCCCTATCCCACCCCTCTAGGTGGACACAAAGCACCAAGCCATGTGCCATGCGGCTGCTTCCCACTATCTATCTATTTTATATTTGGTAGTGTATATATGTCCATGCCACTCTCTCACTTCGTCCCAGCTTACCCTTCCCCCTCCCCATGTCCTCAAGTCCATTCTCTTCATCTGTGTCTTTATTCCTGTCATTCCCCTAAGTTCATCAGAACCATTTTTTTCTTTTTTTACATTCCATATATATATTTATGTAAGCATACGGTATTTGTTTTTCTCTTTCTGACTTACTTCACTCTGTATGACAGTCTCTAGGTCCATCCACCTCACTACAAATAACTCACTTTCATTTCTTTCTAAGGCTGAGTAATACTCCATTGTATATATGTGCCATATCTTCTTTATCCATTCATCTGTCGATGGACAATTAGGTTGCTTCCATGTTCTGGCTATTGTAAATAGAGCCACAATGAGCATTGTGGTACCTGACTCTTTTTGAATTATGGTTTTCTCAGGGTATATGCCAAGTAGTGGGATTGCTGGGTCATATGGTAGTTCTATTTTTAGTTTTTTAAGGAACCTCCATACTGTTCTCCATAGTGGCTGTATCAATTTACATTCCCACCAACAGTGCAAGAGGGTTCCCTTTTCTCCATACCGTCTGCAGCATTTATTGTTTCTAGATATTTTGATGATGGCCATTCTGAACAGTATGAGGTGATACCTCACTGTAGTTTTGATTTGCATTTCTCTAATAATTAGTGATATTGAGCATTCTTTCATGTGTTTGTTGGCAATCTGTATATCTTTGGAGAAATGTCTATTTAGGTCTTCTGCCCATTTTTGGATTGGGTTGTTTGTTTTTTTGATATTGAGCTGCATGAGCTGCTTGTAAATTTTAGAGGTTAATCCTTTGTCAGTTCCTTCATTTGCAAATATTTTCTCCCATTCTGAGGCTTGTCTTTTCATCTTGTTTATGGTTTCCTTTGCTGTGCAAAAGCTTTTAAGTTTCATTAGGTCCCATTTGTTTATTTTTGTTTTTATTTCCATTTCTCATGGAGGTGGGTCAAAAAGGATCTTGTTGTGATTTATGTCATAGAGTATTCTGCCTATGTTTTACTCTAAGAGTTTTATAATGTCTGGCCTTACATTTAAGTCTTTAATCCATTTTGAGTTTATTTATGTGTATGGTGTTAGGGAGTGTTCTAATTCATTCTTTTACATGTACCTGTCCAGTTTTCCCAGCAGCACTTATTGAAGAGGCTGTCTTTTCTCCATTGTATGTTCCTGCCTCCTTTATCAAAAATAAGGTGACCATATGAGCATGGGTTTATCTCTGGGTTGTCTATCCTGTTCCATTGATCTATATTTCTGTTTTTGTGACATTACCATACTGTCTTGATTACTGTAGCTTTGTAGTATAGTCTGAAGTCAGGGAGCCTGATTCTTCCAGCTCCATTTTTCTTTCTCAAGATTGCTTTGGCTATTCGGGGTCTTTTGTGTTTCCATACAAATTGTGAAATTTTTTGTTTTAGTTCTGTGAAGAATACCATTGGTAGTTTGATAGGGATTGGATTGAATCTGTAGATTGCTTTGGGTAGTGTAGTCATTTTCACAATGTTGATTCTTCCATTCCAAGAGCACAGTATATCTCTCCATCTGTTTGTATCATCTTTAATTTCTTTCATCAGTGTCTTATAGTTTTCTGCATACAGGTCTTTTGTCTCCTTAGGTAGTTTTATTCCTAGGTATCATTCTTTTTGTTGCAATGGTAAATAGGAGTGTTTCCTTAATTTCTCTTTCAGATTTTTCATTATTAGCATATAGGAATGCAAGAGATTTCTGTGCATTAATTTTGTATCCTGCTACTTTACCAAATTCATTGATTAGGTCTAGTAGTTTTCTGGTGGCATCTTTAGGATTCTCTATGTATACTATCATGTCATCTGCAAACAGTGACAGTTTTACTTCTTCTTTTCCAATTTGGATTCCTTTTATTACTTTTTCTTCTCTGATTGCTGTACCTAAAACTTCCAAAACTATGTTGAATAATAGTGGTGAGAGTGGGCAACATTGTCTTGTGCCTGATCTTAGTGGAAATGGTTTCAGTTTTTCACCGTTGAGAATGATGTTGGCTGTGGGTTTGTCATATATTGCCTTGAGATAATCATCTGGTTTTCTCCTTCAATTTGGTAATATGGTGTATCTCACTGATTGATTTGCGTATATTGAAGAAATCTTGTATTCCCGGGATAAACCCCACTTGATCATGGTGTATGATCCTTTTAATGTGCTGTTGTATTCTGTTTGTTAGTATTTTGTTGAGGATTTTTGCATCTATGTTGATCAGAGATATTGGCCTGTAGTTTTCTTTTTTGTGACACCTTTGTCTAGTTTTGGTATCAGGGTGATGGTGGCCTCGTAGAATGAGTTTGGGAGTGTTCCTCCCTGTGCTATATTTTGGAAGAGTTTGAGAAGAATAGGTGTTAGCTCTTTTCTAAATGTTTAAAAGAATTTGTCTGTGAAGCCATCTGGTCCTGGGCTTTTGTTTGTTGGAAGATTTTTAATCACAGTCTCTGTTTCAGTGCTTGTGATTGGTCTGATTATATTTTGTGTTTCTTCCTGGTGCAGTCTCGGAAGGTTGTGCTTTTCTAAGAATTTCTCCATTTCTTCCAGGTTGTCCATTTTATTGGCATATAGTTGCTTGTAGTAATCTCTCATGATCCTTTGTATTTCTGCAGTGTCAGTTGTTACTTCTTTTTCATTTCTAATACTATTGATTTGAGTCTTCTTCCTTTTTTCTTGATGAGTCTAGCTAAAGAATTATCAATTTTATTTGTCTTCTCAATGAACCAGCTTTTAGTTTTATTGATCTTTGCTATCATTTCCCTTCATTTATTTCTGGTCTGATCTTTATGATTTCTTTCCTTCTGCTAACTTTGGGCTTTTCTTGTTCTTCCTCTAATTGCTTTAGGTGTGAGGTTAGTTTGTTTATTTGAGATGTTTCTTGTTTCTTGAGGTAGGACTGTATTGCTGTGAACTTTCCTCTTAGAACTGCTTTTGCTGCATCCCAAAGGTTTTTGGTCATTGTGTTTTCATTGTCATTTGTTTCTAGGTATTTTTTGATTTCCTATTTGATTTCTTCAGTGATCGCTTGCTTATTTAGTAGTGTATTGTTTAGCCTCCATGTATTTGTATTTTTTACAGATTTTTTTCCTGTAATTGATATCTAGTCTCATAGCATTGTGGTTGGAAAAGATGCTTGATATGATTTCAATTTTCTTAAATTTACCAGTGCTTGATTTGCGACCCAAGGTATGATCTATCTTTGAGAATGTTCCATGAGCACTTGAGAAGAAAGCGTATTCTGTTGTTTTGGGATGGAATGTCCTATAAATATCAATTAAGTCCATCTTCTTTAATATATCATTTAAACCTTGTGTTTTCTTATTTATTTTCATTTTGGATGATCTGTCCATTGGTGAAAGTGGGGTGTTAAAGTCCCCTACTACTATTGTGTTACTGTCAACTTCCTCTTTTATGGCTGTTAGTATTTGCCTTATGTATTGAGGTGCTCCTTTGTTGGGTGCATAAATATTTACAATTGTTATATCTTCTTCTTGGATCGATCCCTTGATCATTATGTAGTGTCCTTCTTTGTCTCTTGTAATAGTCTTTATTTTCAAGTCTATTTTGTCTGATATGAGAATTGCTACTCCAGCTGTCTTTTGATTTCCATTTGTATGGAATACCTTTTTCTGTCCCCTCACTTTCAGTCTGTACGTGTCCCTAGGTCTGAAGTGGGTCTCTTGTACACAGCATATATATGGGTCTTGTTTTCGTATCCATTCAGCCATTCTATGTCTTTTGGTTGGAGAATTTAATCCCTTTACATTGAAGTTTGTTATCAATATGTATGTTCCTATTACCATTTTCTTAATTGTTTTGGGTTTGTTTTTGTAGGTCTTTTCCTTCTCTTGTGTTTCCTGCCTAGAGAAGTTCCTTTAGCATTTGTTGTCAAGCTGGTTTGGTGGTGCTGAATTCTCTTAGCTTTTGCTTGTTTGTAAAGGTTTTAATTTCTCCATCAAATCTGAATGAGATCCTTGCTGGGTACAGTAATCTTGGTTGCAGGTTTTTCTCCTTCATCACTTTAAATATGTCCTGCCAGTCCCTTCTGGCTTGCAGAGTTTCTGCTGAAAGATCAGCTCTTAACTTTATGGGGATTCCCTTGTACGTTATTTGTTGCTTTTCCCTTGCTGCTTTTAACATTTTTTCTTTTAACATTTTTTAACATGTATTTAATTTTTGATAGTTTGATTAATATGTGTCTTGGTGTGTTTCTCCTTGCATTTATCCTGTATGGGACTCTCTCTGCTTCCTGGACTTGATTAACTATTTCCTTTCCCATATTAGGGAAGTTTTCAACTATAATCTCTTCATATATTTTCTCAGTCCCTTTTTTTTTTCTCTTCTTCTTCTGGGACCCCTATAATTCGAATGTTGGTGCGTTTAATGTTGTCCCAGTGGTCTCTGAGACTGTCCTTCATTCTTTTATCTTTTTTCTGCTCTGCAGTAGTTATTTCCACTATTTTATCTTCCAGGTCACTTATCCGTTCTTCTGCCTCAGTTATTCTGCTATTCATCCCTTCTAGAGTATTTGTAATTTCATTTATTGTGTTTTTCATCATTGTTTGTTTGCTCTTTAGTTCTTCTAGGTCCTTGTTAAATGTTTCTTATATTTTCTCCATTCTGTTTCCAAGATTTTGGATCATCTTTACTATAACAACTTTGAATTCTTTTAAAGGTAGACTGCCTATTTCCTCTTCACTTGTTTGGTGTGATGGGTTTTTACGTTGCTTCTTCATCTGCTGTGTGTTTCTGTCTTCTTATTTTGCTTAACTTACTGTGTTTGCAGTCTCCTTTTTGCAGGCTGCGGGTTTGTCATTCTCATTGTTTTTGGTATCTGTCTGCAGTGGGTAAGGTTGGTTTAGTGGTTTGTTTGCTCTTTAGTTCTTCTAGGTCCTGTTAAACGTTTCTTATATTTTCTCCATTCTATTTCCAATATTTTGGATCATCTTTACTATCATTATTCTGAATTCTTTTTCAGGTAGACTGCCTATTTCCTCTTCATTTGTTAGGTCTGGTAGGTTTTTGCCTTGCTCCTTCATCTGCTGTGTGTTTTTCTGTCTTCTCATTTTGCTTTACTTACTGTGTTTGGGGTCTCCTTTTCTCAGGCTGCAGGTTCATAGTTCCCTTTGTTTTTGGTGTCTGTCCCCAGCGGCTAAGGTTGGTTTAGTGGGTTATGTAGGCTTCCTAGTGGAGGGGACTGGTGCCTGTGTTCTGGTGTATGAGGCTGTATCTTGTCTTTCTGTTGGGAAGGACCACATCCGGTGGTGTGTTTTGGGGTGTCTGTGAACTTATGATTTTAGGCAACCTCTCTGCTAATGGGTGGTGTTGTGGTCCTGTCTTTCTAGTTGTTTGGCATAGGGTGTCCAGCACTGTAGCTTGCTGGTCATTGAGTGGAGCTGGGTCTTAGCGTTGAGATGGAGATCTCATATTACGTGGGGCTGGAAGGTCTCTGGTGGACCAATGTCCTGAGCTCGGCTCTCCCACCTCATAGGCTCAGCCCTCACTCCTGGCTGGAGCACCAAGACCCTGTTAGCCACATGGCTCAGAAGAAAAGGGTGAAAAAAGAAAGAAAGAAAGAAAGAAAGAAAGAAAGAAAGAAAGGGGGGGAGGGAGGGAGGGAAGGAGGAAGGAAGGAAGAAAGAAAGAAAGGAGGGAGCGAGAGAGGGAGGAAGGAAGGAAGGAAAGAAAGAAAAAGAAATAAAGAAAGAGGAAAGAAAGAAAGGGAGAGATTAAAGAAAAGGAAGTTATTAAAATAATTTTTTAAAATTATTAACAATAAAAAAAATTAAAAATAATAAAAAAAGGAAAGAAAGAAGTGAGCAACCAAATCAAAAACAAATCCACCAATGATAGCAAGCACTAAAAACTATACTGGAAAAAAAAAATGGACACACAGAACCCTAGGACAAATGGTAAAAGCAAAGCTATACAGAAAATCACACAAAAAGAGAAAAAGGAAAATTATATATATATATATATATATATAGTAAAAACAAAAAAGGGAGAGAACAACCAAATCAATAAACAAATCTACCAATGATAATAAGCTCTAAATGCTAAAGTAAGATAAACATAAACCTGGAAACAAATTAGATGCAGAAAGCAAATCCCAAGTCTACAGCTGCTCCCAAAGCCAATTTTGGTATGATTCTTTGTCTATTCAGGTATTCCACAGATGAAGGGCACATCAAGTTGATTGTGGAGATTTAATCCGCTGCTCCTGAGGCTGCTGGGAGAGATTTCCCTTTCTCTTCTTTGTTCGCACAGCTCCTGGAGTTCAGCTTTGGATTTGGCCTCGCTTCTGTGTTTAGGCCGCCTGAGGGCATCTGTTCTTTGCTCAGACAGAACGAGGTTAAAATAGCAGCTGATTAGGGGACTCTGGCTCACTCAGGCTGGGCGGAGGGAGGGGTATGGAATGTGGAATGCAGGGTGAGCCTGCAGTGGCAGAGGCTGGCGTGTTGTTGCAACAGCCTGAGGTGCGCCGTGTGTTCTCCCAGGGAAGTTGTCCCTGGATCACGGGACTCTGGCAGTGGCGGGCTGCACAGGCTCCTGGGAGGGGAGTTGTGGATAGTGACCTGTGCTCGCACACAGGCTTCTTGGTGGCTGCAGCAGCAGCTTTAGCGTTTCATGCCCGTCTCTGGTGTCCGCGCTGACAGCCACGGCTCGCACCCGTCTCTGAAGCTCGTTTAAGTCGTTGCTCTGAATCCCCTCTCCTCGCACACCCCGAAACAATGGTCTCTTGCCTCTTAGGCAGGTCCAGACTTTTCCCCCGACTCCCTCCTGGCTAGCTGTGGCTCACTAGCCCCCTTCAGGCTGTGTTCACACAGCCAACCCCAGTCCTCTCCCTGGAATCTGACCTCCGAAGCACGAGCCTCAGCTCCCAGCCGCCACCCATCCCTGTGAGTGAGCAGACAAGCCTCTCAGGCTGTTGAGTGCTGGTCAGCAGGGATCCTCTGTGCAGGAACCTTTCCACTTTGCCCTCTGTGCGCCTATTGCTGTGCTCTCCTCTGTCGCTTTGAAGCTTCCCCCTCCCCACCCCCCCGTTTCCACCACTGAAGGGGCTTCCTAGTGTGTGGAAGCCTTTCCTCCTTCACAGCTCCCTCCCAGAGGTGCAAGTCCCATCCCTATTCTTTTGTCTCTGTTTTTTCTTTTTTCTTTTGTCCTACCCAGGTACGTGGGGAGTTTCTTGCCTTTTGGGAAGTCTGCGGTCTTCTTCCAGCATTCAGTAGGTGTTCTGTAGGAGCTGTTCTACATGTAGATGTATTTTTGATGTATTTGTGGGGAGGAAGGTGATCTCCACGTCTTACTTCTCCGCCATCTTGAAGGTCCCCCAAGAAGGGATTTTTAAAGTATTTTGTGATCTGCGCTCTAGTAGAGGTATGTTGACAGAATAAATTGTCTATCAAGAGCATTTACATTTACCAGGAGGTATAAGGAGGCATCTCAGGGATCTGGGTTAAATGAGTAAATTTTCCGCAAAGTGTTGGTCGAGACTAAGGCACTGAGAAAACTGATGTATTCTTGGATGTCTTCAGTTCTAGTTGGGGCCACTCTGTACTTTTCTCTCTCTCCTTCCCTTATCTCTTGTACTTCCTTTATTTCTCTCTTTTTTCTTCGAAGTTAGGGAGTAAAGGATTTGGAGACAGTGTCTGGATGGCCAATGGGGAGGATTTGTGAAAAAAATGGGAAAAGTCAATAAATGTTTAGATGCTGAATTTCCTCTACTACATAATTGTCCCAGAAGAGATTTTTTTTAAACCTTATATCACATCAAATAATCATCCTCTGTTTCTGGTTTCTCTATGACTGTTTCAGATTAAACTTTTTGTTTCATCTATAGAATACTTATGTACATATTTAAGTGCTTCATTGGAAGAGACTTATTTTTAATTCTTTCACCTTCTGCTTTCCACCTAGGTTTTAGGGCTATATTGTACAAACAGTATGTGCTTTATAAATTAATATTAACTGATATGAAAAAACAAACTTGTCAGGTACTGGCAGGGAACCATTCATGGCTTTTTAAAAATATTTCTATTTTTTATTTTCTCTAATAAAGTCATTGGGGAGCGGGAAACAAGATATCTTTAGCTGGTATCTAAAATAAGTTTGGTACTTGAATAGTTTGGAATATACAATTAGACACTTTATTTGTAAAGCACAATAAGAGTCTGAGATAAAAATTACAGTTTTGATGTAATATTAAATATCTGAATATATTAGAGTAAAATTTGGAAATTATACTGAGCCAGTGAGGATTGCTATGTTGATAATTCAGAATGGATGATACCTTTATCTTGTTTCCTGTTTATCTTCAGCTAATCTGATATGGAAGTAAGTAATAGCTGTTGGCTTTGCTGTGATTATTGATTAATTTTAAGTGCTTTGATAATTAATTCTTATAGTGTATTCTACACATGCTGAGATGCTGACTATATTTATAATACTTGTATTTTCACTGAGGACTTAGCTTTGATGATGTGTGAAAATGAATTTGTAGAATAAATTTGAAAATCTGGCTTTGCTCATCTTTTATGACTTGCCTGATTTAGTGAAGTGACTAACAGCACAGTTTGCTAATGCTTTTCTCCTAGTTGTTACCTTGTATTTTATTCTCGTTTCATACATAAAGGATAGATCTGTACTGAGCTACAACAAAGGCCACATTAGTGAGTTTTTCAAGTTGTTTAAGTCTTATAATAGAACTTAAATTTTCATACAATTCTTAAATATGAAAAAAGTCCTATAAATATCCTTATTTCCTAATAATAAATATCTTCTTGCTCTTCAGCCTTCATTTCCTCATATGAAGAAACATGTGATAGCATCATAAAAGAGACCAAAATGAATAGCTTTTACATAATTATTCAGTTTTGGGGGGGGAGGATAAGGTTGGGGAGGGGTTCTATCCATGTCCATCCATGTCCATGAACTTTCTTCCTTCCCTCCTTGCCCAGATTGTATCTGGATAGAGAGGAAATATTAGGTATTTTTTTGACATTGAATTAGATTTTCTTAGTTTTAGGTGTCTCACCATGATCTCATAGCATCTGCTGCAGTGAAATTTTACCTTCCAGGAAATTGGGCATCATGACCTGGTATCCATTGATGTGTGGCTGGTCCCATCTGATCTTTCAAGTATTGTTCTGGAACCCACTGCTGATAGCTGTATACCTGGCCTTTGCCTGTAGTCAAGAGTTCCCAAACTCTGGGATGCTCTTATATTTAACCCAGGCCTCTTGAAATCCACCATCATTCTCAGAACTTCTGTGTATCCCTTGGTGTCCATTGTCCGGAAGATTTCAACCACATATTTCATAATTCAGGCTGGAGTGTGCCATATCTGCTGAGGCTACTCTCATGTTTATTCATCTAGACAACTTCTCCTGTCATTACTTTGTTGTGTCATGGAGACCATAGCAACTGGTAACACTGGGGTTTCTCTGAGGGCTTTGGAGTTTGCCAAGACTACACAGGGGGAAGCAGGAAATTTCCAAGATGATCAGTTTCTCCAATCAACCTGAATTGATTCAATCTTCCTAAATCTCTTTATGTGTCTGTTACTTTATCTGCTCTTCTGACATTATGGTCTATCATCTCGGCTTTGGTTCTTAACAGATATAAACTCTCCTTTGGTTGTTTCTAGAAAAACTTGTACTCTCTCTTTTGAAAGTCTGCTTTGCTATGAATTTTTTAGTTAAGTTTGAAACTCAAAGTTCAGTAATAAACTTTTAGTCCTGGAGGTTCCCTCATGGTCTTCTCTAAAATAATTCTAAAAGAATGAAAAGTAACAAGAAAGTAATTTAATTTCCAAGAAAGGAAAATACATTGGAAATATTTCAAAACTTTGGCCTCCTTAATTGCACTCCTTCTTTTACTTGGTAAAATATCCAGCAAGGAAGTGATGATTGAAAGATAAATATTATATTATTCAAGGTCACTAGGAAACAGGATAGCACAATGACTTGAAGCAAGGAAATATGAATTTAGAAACCATTATAATTGAAGATGATCTTTGTCATAACACTGATAAGTTGTAATTCATATTTCACACATTTTCCCTATTCTAATTCAGAACAATTTTTGCACCCAATTTCATTCCCACTCAAAACTTTTACAAGTTTTAAAAACTCATAAGTAGTGAAAATCACTATAGAAATTCTGCAACTGAGTATAATCTACCAGCCCTTATTGCTATAGATTTTGAGGTCTGCTCCATTGTACTCTTTTGTTTGTTTGTTTTTTAATAACCTGGGCCTGAAGAATAGGATAAAAAGGGTATTAGAGACATACACCATTTAAAGAATATATGTATATATTTGATAGACCCTAGAATCATAAATGATCTTTGGAGAAAATTAGTACATTTTATAGAATATTCTTTTATATTAAAATGTTTCAGCATTATTTGTAACAGTACCATATTGAATACCTATAAGCATTTTGAACATTTTAACCAGTGTCCTTTTCATCTAGTTACCCACTGTATTTTATTCATCCCTTTCTTCAGCCAAGGTATTGGTGACATTGGATATGAAACTAAACCCTACTTTGCTCAGACGGCTAAGTGCCCCTTCACAGTATTTCATACCAGTGTTATGATACAAGTTGGAATGTCAGCTAAATTTTGGCCAAAAACCAGTTACATGAGAGACACATTATTAATAGAAAACTCTTAAGGGAAATTTGATAAATGGAGACAACTTCTTAATTGAGATAAAGGGGCTTTTACTTTTATCAGTGAGAAGCTACTTCTGTTAATACGTTGAGAGAGAGGAAGATGCAAATAACAAATTTTAAAACTTTCCTAGGCACGCTGCTAAAGAGTAGGTGGTTATGGGATGGGGGAAAAAACAAGCAATAGGCAAAGTTCATGCTTTGATAATTCCATCATAATATCAAGAACTTTCTAATACTTAATACCTAAAATTCTGAAAATGGAATAGACTGTATCCAAAAAAGTTGTGCTTCTGTTAACTAGATATTCACAGAGAAGCTGGATTTTCTTTTACACATAGAGTAAAGGAAAATCCTAACTGCATAATATCTTATGTGTTCGTTTGATTATTGATTTCTTGCATTTTTCACCCAGTTCTCCTTTGGCTGAAAGCAACAGATGCATGTGAACTAGATCGATAACAGGGAGTATTAATTATAAAGGTTTAAAGGACCTCACAGAATCCAAGGATGGGAGTGAAAGGATTATCTGACTTTATGAAAACTGGCAGGCTGAGCCAGTCTTAGGCTGCCAGCTGAGCTGTATGAACAGGCTCTCAGGGACTGCATGATTATTATCTCACTTTCTTTTTTTATGTCTGCTCTATCCTCCTTTCTCTACAAATTGGCTTAGTCATCAGTTTGCACAAGCCTGAAAATATCCACCCCAGAACCTAAGGGTACATAATCTTCCAGCTATGAAGTCAACAGCTCACTAGTAACAATCTCTAAATCTCTAATTTGATTGGATTAACTCATCTGTTAAAGCCAGACCACCCAAGTCATAAGTTTCTGTCTAGCAAATGTCATGGCTGCATTTATTTTAGAAGACTATTTTTGATCCAACTGTGACTGAAGTTGTGGGTGGGGAGACAGGCTTACATTAAAGATAATGCTGACCTTTTAGAAAACTGAGCAGCATGAGTTCTCAGAAAGTGTGTCCATTACATTTATTTTCTTAATTAACATCTACTTAGTTTATTTTGTTATTTCCAGAATTGATATCATAAACCTGGGAACTGACCTCTGAGTTTCTTTCTAATTTTCAGATTCTGTTGTTCCCACTTTTTCTTACCAATTTTGTTATTATTTTAGCCCTTAAATTCACCTCCTTGACTCCAGTCTTACTCCATTTCAGTGTACCCTCCTGAGTCATTCTCCTTAAGAAAAAATAATAATAATAATCTTCAAAACCTCCCCAGTGCCCTTACGAGGAAATCTTCCCTTTCATATCCTACAAGGTTTGTGGGAATGAAGACCTTCTTCCTTTCTATCTCCTATCTTGCCACATCTTCACATGCCAATATGTCAATCATCTGATCACTTACTGGTTGCCAATTATTATCTTCTTCTTCATCATTTGTTTGTTTTGTTTTGTTTTGCTGTACTTTGATCCAGCCTTAGCCTAGGGAACTCTTCATTATTCAAAATTCCATCCAAATATTAACTCATCCAAAAATTCCATCCAAATATTAACCCTGAAAGTCTCTGATCCTTTGATGCTGCATTTTGTTTCCCTTTTCTGTGATTTCATGGTATACTCTACTTACACTATCATCATATTTCTTCTGTACAGGTAGTGTTGTTACTTAATTATCTGTCTCTTATGCTCTACTAAAGTTTTCTGAAGGGCAGGGGCATTATCTTTTATCTGTGAATGTGTAGGGCCTTGTTGAGTCCTAGGCACATTGTAACTAATTACTCAACAGGCATTTTTTTAATGAATAAATACCATACTATTTATGACAGTTTGATTTGCTGGTGTGGTTTCCATTTTCTGGATATAATAAAACTGAAAAATTTCCCTTGAGAAAGGTGAATGATATAGTAGGAAAATAATTCAAGTTATTTTTTGAATATAATTCCAAAGAATTATAACTTTTTGCACCTTAGGTTTCTTACTAATAAAATAAAGAACAAGGAATAAATGATCTCTAATAATTCTTCAATACTAAAACACTAATATTATAGAAAAATATTGACTTTTTAGTGTTTAGTGGTAACATCAGGTTTTTTTTACTCATAAATATTGCTATGGTAAATCAAAATTATGTGTTGATAATTGTACTCCAAGCTTATCACTAAACTGATATAAATGAATTTGAAGTATATTAAAACATAACAAAAAAACAGATAAACAGGTGTAAGTCTCAAATGTATTTCTGCTGCCCTGACTTCCACAGAGCCCTAAAGTGTATATACAGCTGCATACTTCACATCTCCCCTGGGATGTCTAACAGACACCTCAGATATCCTCAAAAGAGGATTTTCCACTCTCAAATCTTGCATCTCTCCAATCTTCTCCATCTCAATAAATAGCAGCACCATCTATTCAGATTGCTTTTTCTTTCTTTCTTTTTTATTTTTAGGATTCATTCTTGATCTCTCCCTTTTCCTTATATATACCTCATCCCCCAATTCTCAATGTAAATCAGCAAATTCTATCAGCTTTACCTGATGTCATGCATCCAAATATCCTAATTTCCTTCCAGTGTTAGATGATGTCAACTCTTAACTGAAATATAACAATAGCCTTTTAACTGGGCCCCGTGCTTCCATATGTCTCCCCACCATAGAAACCAAAGTGATCCTTTAAAATAGCTATCGAGGGCTTCCCTGGTGGTGCAGTGGTTGAGAGTCCGCCTGCTGATGCAGGGGACATGGGTTCGTGCCCCGGTCTGGGAAGATCCCACATGCCGCGGAGTGGCTGGGCCCGTGAGCCATGGCCGCTGAGCCTGCGCGTCCGAAGCCTGTGCTCCGCAACGGGAGAGGCCACAACAGTGAGAGGCCCGCGTACCGCAAAAAAATAAATAAATAAAATAGCTACCGAGGGACTTCCCTAGCAATCCAGTGGTTAAGACTCCACACTTCCACTGCAGGGGGCATGGGTTTAATACCTTGTCAGGGAACTCAGATCCCACATGCTGCGTGACCAAAAAAAAAAAAAAAAAAAAAAAGTACTGATCGTGTCTCATGTCTTCCATACTTAAACCCTCTAAGGGTTTCCAGTGTACTTGGAAAAAAGAATGCTTCAAATCCTGACTCTGCCCTTCATAACCCTCCTCTACTATGCTCATGCCTGCCTGGAGTGCTCTGACCAAGATCTTTGACTCACTCTTTTTCGTGGGGCGTTTTCTGTTACTTTTATTTATTTTTTAATTAATTAATTTATTTTTTATACAGCAGGTTCTTATTAGTTATCTATTTTACACATATTAGTTTATATATGTCAATCCCAATCTCCCAATTCATCCCACTACCACCACCACCCCCACTTTCCCTCCTTGGTGTCCATACGTTTGTTCTCTACATCTGTGTCTCTATCTCTGCCTGGCAAACCGGTTCATCTGTACCATTTTTCTAGATTCCACATATATGCGTTAATATAAGATATTTGTTTTTCTCTTTCTGATTTACTTCACTCTGTATGACAGTCTCTAGGTCCATCCACGTCTCTACAAATGACCCAGTTTTGTTCCTTTTTATGGCTGAGTAGTATTCCATTGTATATATGTGTCACATCTTCTCTCTCCATTCGTCTGCTGATGGGCATTTAGGTTGCTTCCATGACCTGGCCATTGTAAATAATGCTGCAATAAACATTGGGGTGCATGTGTCTTTTTGAATTATGGTTTTCTCTGGGTATATGCCCAGTAGTGGGATTGCTGGTAATTCTATTTTTAGTTTTTTAAGGAACCTCCGTACTCTTCTCCAATTTACATTCCTACCACACCAACACTGCAAGAGGGTTCCCTTTTCTCCACACCCTCTCCAGCATTTGTTGTTTGTAGATTTTCTGATGAGGCCCATTCTAACCAGTGTGAGGTGATACCTAATTGTAGTTTTAATTTGCATTTCTCTAATAATTAGTGATGTTGAGCAGCTTTTCATGTGCCTCTTGGCCATCTGTATGTCTTCTTTGGAGAAATGTCTATTTAGGGCTTCTGCCCATTTTTGGATTGGGTTGTTTGTTTTTGTAATATTGAGCTGTTTATATATTTTGGAGATTAATTCTTTGTCCTTTGATTCATTTGCAAAGAATTTCTCCCACTCTGAGGGTTGTCTTTTCATCTTTTTTATAGTTTCCTTTGCTGTGCAAAAGCTTTGAAGTTTCATTAGGTCCCATTTGTTTATTTTTGTTTTTATTTCCATTACTCTAGGAGGTGGGTTAAAACAGATCTTCCTGTGATTTAGTCAAAAAGTGTTCTTCCTATGTTTTCCTCTAAGAGTTTTATAGTGTCCGGTCTTACATTTAGGTCTTTAATCCATTTTGAGTTTACTTTTGTGTATGGTGTTAGGGAGTGTTTTAATTTCATTCTTTTCCATATAGCTGTCCAGTTTTCCCAGCACCACTTATTGAAGAGACTGTCTTTTCTCCATTGTATATCCTTGCCTCTTTTGTCATAGATTAGTTGACCATAGGTGCTTGGGTTTGTCTCTGAGCTTTCTATCCTTTTCCATTGATCTATATTTCTGTTTTTGTGCCAGTGCCATATTGTCTTGATTACTGTAGCTTTGTAATATAGTCTGAAGTCATGGAGGGTGATTCCTCCAGCTCCATTTTTTCCCTTCAAGATTGCTTTGGCTATTCAGGGTCTTTTGTGTTTCCATACATATTGTGAAATTTTTGGTTCTAGTTCCGTAAAAAAATGCCATTGGTAATTTGATAGAGATTGCATTGAATCTATAGATTGCTTTGAGTAGTATAGTCATTTTCACAATATTGATTCTTCCAATCCAAGAACATGGTATATCTCTCCATATGTTTGTGTCATCTTTGATTTCTTTCATCAGTGTATTATAGTTTTCTGAGTACAGGTGTTTTACCTCCTTAGGTAGGGTTATTCCTAGGTATTTTATTCTTTTTATTGCAATGTTGAATGGGATTGTTTCCTTAATTTCTCTTTCTGATCTTTCATTTTTAGTGTATAGGAATGCAAGAGTTTTCTGTGCATTAATTTTGTATCCTGCACCTTTACCAAATTCATTGATTAGGTCTAGTAGTTTTCTGGTGGCATCTTTAGGATTCTCTATGTATAGTATCATGTCATCTGCAAACAGTGACAGTTTTACTTCTTTTTCAATTTGTATTCCTTTTATTTCTTTTTCTTCTCTGATTGCCATGGCTAGGACTTCCAAAACGATGTTGAATAATAGTGGTGAGAGTGGACATCCTTGTCTTGCTCCCGATCTTAGAGGAAATGCTTTCAGTTTTTCACCATTGAGAATGATGTTTGCTGTGCGTTTGTCGTATATGGCCTTTATTATGTTAAGGTCAGTTCCCACTATCGCATTTTCAGGAAAGTTTTTATCATATGGGTGTTGAATTTTGTCAAAAGCTTTTGCTGCATCTATTGAGATGATCATATGGTTTTTGTTCTTCAATTTATATTAACAATGGTATATCGCATTGATTGATTTGCATATACTGAAGAATCCTTACATCCCTGGGGAAAATCCCACTTGATCATGGTGTATGATCCTTTTAATGTATTGTTGGATTCTGTTTGCTAGTATTTTGTTGAGGATTTTTGCATCTATATTCATCAGTGCAGTTGGTCTGTAATTTTCTTTTTTTGTAGTATCTCTGTCTGGTTTTGGTATCAGGGTGATGGTGGCCTTGTAGAATGAGTTTGGGAGTGTTCCTTCCTCTGCATGTTTTTGGAAGAGTTTGAGAAGGATGGGTGTTAGCTCTCCTCTAAATATTTGATAGAATTCACCTATGAAGCCATCTGGTCCTGGACTTTTCTTTATTGGAAGATTTTAAATCACAGTTTCAATTTCATTACTCGTGATTGGTCTGTTCATATTTTCTATTTCTTCCTGGGTCTGTCTTGGAAGCTTATACCTTTCTAAGAATTTGTCCATTTCTTCCAGGCTTTCTATTTTATTGGCATAGAGTTGCTTGTAGTAGTCTCTTATAATGCTTTGTATTTCTGTGGTGTCCGTTTAACTTCTCCTTTTTCATTTTTAATTTTATTGATTTGAGTCCTCTCCCTCTTTTTCTTTATGAGTCTGGCTAATGGTTTACCAATTTTGTTTATCTTCTCAAGGAACCAGCTTTTAGTTTTATCAATTTTATCTTCTCAAAGAACAAGCTTTTAGTTTTATTGATCTTTGCTGTTGTTTTCTTCATTTCTTTTTCATTTATTTCTGATCTGATCTTTATGATTTCTTTCCTTCTGCTAACTTTGCGGTATTTTTGTTCTTCTTTCTCTAATTGCTTTAGGTTTAAGGTTAGCTTGTTTATTTGCAATGTTTCTTGTTTCTTGATGTAGGTTTGTATTGCTATAAACTTCCCTCTTAGAACTGCTTTTGCTGCATCCCGTAGGTTTTGGATCATCGTGTTTTCATTGTCATTTGTCTCTAGATATTTTTTGATTTCCTCTTTGATTTCTTCAGTGATCTCTTGGTTATTTAGTGACGTATTGTTTAGCCTCCATGTGCTTGTGTTTTTTACGTTTTTTTCCTTGTAACTGATTTCTAATCTCATAGCATTGTCGTTGGAAAAGATGCTTGATATTATTTCAATATTAGTAAATTTACTGAGGCTTTATTTGTGACCCAAGACGTGATCTATCCTGGAGAATATTCCATGTGCACTTGAGAAGAAAATGTAATCTGCTGTTTTTGGATGGAATGTCCTGTAAATATCAATTAAATCAATCTGGTCTATTGTGTCATTTAAAGCTTGTGTTTCCTTATTAATTTTCTGTCTGGATAATATGTCCATTGGTGTAAGTGAGGTGTTAAAGTCTCCCACTCTTTTTGTGTTACTGTCGATTTCCTCTTTCAGAGCTCTTAGCATTTGCCTTATGTATTGAGGTGCTTCTATGTTGGGTGCATATATATTTATAATTGTTATATCTTCTTCTTGGATTGATCCCTTGATCATTTTGTAGTGTCCTTCCTCATCTCTTGTAACACTCTTTATTTTAAAGTCTGTTTTATCTGATATGAGTATTGCTACTCCAGCTTTCTTTGATTTCCATTTGCATGGAATATCTTTTTCCATCCCCTTACTCTCAGTCTGTATGTGTAGGTCTGTAGTGGGTCTCTTGTAGACAGCATATAGATGGGTCTCATTTTTGTATGCATTCAGCAAGCCTTTAATCATATTAAAAAGAAGGGAATTTACATGGCATAACAAAAGATATGCAAAACTTAATGAAACACAATTCTCTTAAAATTCTCAAACTTATATTTATAGGATGCAGAATGCACTTGAAATGATTAAATGACTTAAGCTGATATTTTTTTTATTGCAAACTGTTTTAACATCAGCTTAACCCCCATGTATGGTATTCAAAAAGAACACAGCCTTTGAATTAGAAAGATGACTTTAGTTAAAACGAGGATTGAACTTAGGAAAAGGCTGGGGTTTCTTCTGAAAGGAATCTTCAAGTACCAATATGTGTAGAGAAAGAATACTAATTTTGGTTACATTTTCCACCTTAATGTTAAATATAGGATCTACATAATACCTTTCAAAATAAAACACTCACATAAGATAATTTTGGTTGGAGTATTTAATCCATTCACATTTAAGGTGATTATCGATATGTATATTCCTATTACCACTTTCTTAATTGTTTTGGGTTTGTTTTTGTAGGTCCTTTTCTTCTCTTGTGTTTCCCACTTAGAGAAGTTCCTTTAGCATTTGTTGTAGAGCTGGTTTGGTGATGCTGAATTCTCTTAGCTTTTGCTTGTCTTTTGATTTCTCCACTGAATCTGAATGAGATCCTTCCCGGGTAGAGTAATCTTGGTTGTGGGTTCTTCCCTTTCATCACTTTAAATATATCATGTCACTCCCTTGTGGCTTGTAGAATTTCTGCTGAAAAATCAGCTGTTAACCCTATGGGAGTTCCCTTGTATGTTATTTGTCATTTTTCCCTCATTGCTTTTAATAATTTTTCTTTGTCTTAATTTTTGTCAGTTTGATTACTATGTGTCTTGGTGTGTTTCTCCTTCGGTTTATCCTGCCTGGGACTCTCTGTGCTTCCCAGACTTGGATGGCTATTTCCTTTCCCATGTCAGGGAAGTTTTTGACTCTGATCTCTTCAAATATTTTCTCAGGTCCTTCCTCTGTCTCTTCTTCTGGGACCCCTGTAATGCGAATGTTATTGTGTTTAATGTTGTCCCAGAGGTCTCTTAGGCTATCTTCATTTCTTTTCATTCTTTTTTTCTTTATTCTGTTCCATGGCAGTGAATTCCACCATTCTGTCTTTCAGGTCACTTATCCTTTCTTCTGCCTCAGTTATTCTGCTATTGATTCCTTCTAGTGTATTTTTCATTTCAGTTATTATATTGTTCATCTCTGTTTGTTTGTTCTTTAATTATTCTAGGTGTTTTTTAAACATTTCTTGCATCTTCTCGATCTTTGCCTTCATTCTTTTTTCAAGGTCCTGGATCATCTTCACTATCATTCTGAATTCTTTTTCTGGAAGGTTGCCTATCTCCACTTCATTTAGTTGTTTTTCTGTGGTTTAATCTTGTTCCTTCATCTGGTACATAGTCCTCTGCCTTTTCATTTTGTCTGTCTTTATATGAATGTGGTTTTCATTCCACAGGCTGCAGAATTGTAGTTCTTCTTGCTTCTGTTGTCTGCCCTCTGGTGGATGAGGCTATCTAAGAGGGTTGTGCAAGCTTCTTGATGGGAGGGACTGGTGATGTGTAGAGTTGGGTGTTGCTCTGGTGGGCAGAGCTCAGTAAAATGTAATCTGATTGTGTGCTGATGAGTGGGGCTGGGTTCCCTCCCTGTTGTTTGGCCTGAGGTGACCCAGCACTGGAGCCTATCCGGCTCTTTGGTGGGGCTAATGGCAGACTCTGGGAGGGCTCACACCAAGGAGTACTTCCCTGAACTTCTGCTGCCAGTGTCCTTGTCCCCACAGTGAGCCACAGCCACCCCGTGCCTTTGCAGGAGACCCTCCAACACTAGCAGGTAAGTCTGGTTCAGCCTCATATGGGGTCGTTGCTCCTTCCTCCTGGGTCCTGATGTGCACATTACTCTGTGCCCTCCAGGAGTGGAGTCACTGTTTCCCTCAGTCCTGTTGAAATCCTGCAGTCAAATTCCACTAGCCTTCAAAGTCTGATTCTCTAGGAATTTAGGAATTCCCCCTCCCATCGCCGGTCTCCCATGTTGGAAAACCTGATGTGGGGCTCAGAACGTTCACTCCAGTGGGTGGACTTCTGTGGTATAATTCTTCTCCAGTTTGTGAGTCACCCACCCAGTGGTTATGGTATTTAATTTTATTGTGATTGTGCCCCTCCTACCGTCTCATTGCAGCTTCTCATTTTTCTTTGGATATGGGATATCTTTTTGATGAGTTCCAGTGTCTTCCTGTCTATGATTGTTCAACAGTTAGTTGTGATTCCGGTACTCTTGCAGGAGGGAGTGAGCACACATCCTTCTACTCTACCATCTTGAACCAATCTCCTGACTCACTCTAAAATGTCACCTTCTTACTGAAGTCTTCCCTGGTCAAGAGTTCAATTCATGTTTCTTTCAGCATACTATGATCCACTTTCTTTTGATGTATATTACTATGTAAAATAATGTACATTTATGGTTATTTATTTTGGGGGTTTCCTTCCCACCTTTCACATATATCTATGAGGTCTATTTTAACATGTAGAAAAATTTTATTAGATGATTACTTTAGTTTTAAGAATTAATATTCATTGGTTTAAAGTTATTAGTCTCTTATTCTCTCATTTATTAGCCTTAAATTTTAAATTGTGACTCATATTTTTCTACTCTTAATTCTAACAAATTTTAGCATTCACCTTTACAGAGCTTTGTTAAATTTATATGTTGTCATTTACAAACTTAATTAATACCTTTTTATATTTTGGTCTGCATTCATATAGTTAATACCTTGATTTCCCTTTAATGGTTTAAATTGTTTGGCAGATAACATCATTTTAAATTGCACTTTAATAAATATAATATATTCAAGTCTAAATTCCCTTAAATATTTCAATATTGTAAACTTAGTAAATTTTTTTACTTAAAATAACAGTTCTAACTAAGCTGACACAGAACAAGAAATAGCCTTGGTCACCATTGTACCTAGAACAATCTTGATGCATAGATAATTTATCTCTGTCTCTCTATCTCCTTCTCCTATCTCCATCTATATATCTATATCTATAATTGGAATAAATATAAAGTTTATATTTTTCCCGGAGGTTATTCCTTCATGCTGGACTATTGGATTGGGCTTTAGTTCTCTCATTGGACCTCTCATTTTTTTCTCTCTCTTCCCCACAATTTTTTTTGTGTTTGTTTTTTAATGCATTACTCATGATTTTAGAATGGTGCAACATAAAATAAAAGGTTAAGAATATTAGATTGAAAATAGGAAAATACAATTTTGAGGAAATTAAGATGTTACTTCATCATTTGATGCTGGAAAGGAAAATGAGATATTAGCATTAGGCTCAGGACTCTTTTTTGATTGGCTATAAAAATCTATAACAACCTCATTTTTATATTTTGTTTCTTAAATCTTTATTTAATATAGAGAAATGTCTTCTTTGCTAATGAAATCCATTAAAATAAAAATAATTCTCATTTTGGCAGTCAGTTTTTTATTCCTCTGACACATTGACTCTGATAGCCGATGCCTTCTTTGCTTTCAGATGAGTTCTTCTTTGTGTTGAAAAGAAAACAGTTTCACTAATGAGTTATATATGAAGATGTTTGATTTCTTGCATCTCATCTTCTAAAATTGTAACTCTTGGTGCAATGCTTTAATTTTAGAAATAATCCAAAATTAGAATATGATACATTTTACTGATATTGAAAAATACCACAAGTGTTTCTTTTCATAGCCATTATTATAAAATATGTCTTTTACACTCATTGGCTTATGTCTAATTGTAGAGTGCACATGACTGTTTTATGTGTAAAATATAATTTTCTTTTGTTCATGCTGCTGATTCTGTTGTGTGGGTGAGCACCACAGTCCCATGATTCTGAGAAAAATAAAACTTGCCTTTAGCACATTTCCTCTGCTGCTGATTATAGAGATAATTATTCTGATGTTTCTGTGGAAATACTTTTAATGATGTGTTTTGTAGCTTGTGTTGCTGGTTTAGTATTTCTGTTTGTTTACTTATTTACAAATTTGTAAAGTTAAATTATATTTTGTGGGCATAGACAATGATAAGTCACTACTGCTTAGGGCTGAACACATAAGTACCCAGTAATTTGAATGGAATGTAGATTCCCTCTCATTGTCAGGAACTCATTTTATTTCATTCCATAGAAGTTATATTTGTCTGCTTCCACTTATAAAAAAGCTCTGTTCAAAACAAGTTCTGTCTCTAGAATATATGCAGTATGTATGAATATTATTTTCAGTAGAAGGCTGATGCTTTATCTACTTCTATTCTGAAAGGTGGAGTCCTATGCATTTTACCTACTCTTCTTGAGTCTGATTTCCTGTTACCTATAACATTTTTGGGGTTCTTGATCCTTTTCAATCAACCTGTATGCATTAAGACTGTACCCTGACATCCTCTGCCTATTAATGATGACTGCCCTAATTCTTGCTTATTGGATCAATGGTGCTCTCTCATTCATTCAATAAAAATTATTGTGTGTCTACAAATGGCCAGGCGTTATTCTAGGAACCGGGATACTGAAGTTAAAAAAATAAATAGAAGACTCTCCCTTGTGGAGCCTACATTCTAGTGGGAGTGACTGATGATGATGATAAATATATAAATAAAATATAGAGTATATCAGATAATCATTAAGCACTAAAGAGAACAGTAATTCTGGAGGTATTAGGAAAGGCTAATCTGAGTATTACATTTGGGCAAGAACTCAAAGGAGGTGAGAAATGAACTGTGCAGATATTTGAGAGTGAGTGTGTGGTGTCACTGTATACCCTTGTCAAAATGAGTTTTAGTCAGGAGGGTTTGGAAGGGAATAGAAAGAGTGGAGGTAAATACCGTGAGTAGAGACGACTTCTGTGGTTTTTTGCATAAATTATGGCTCATTTTTAATTTGTATATGGCTCCTTCCAGAAATTGTAACCCCTGTTCTTACAAAGCAGGTTTAAAATAAAAATATAATTTTGTTTAATAGACTGCTCCTATCAGAGGTTGTCCCTATATTAGTTTTCTTTTGTCTGTGGAATGTGATCTGGTGCTAAATTTAAATATAATTTTAGAATGAGATTAAGAAAGTATAATCTACTCTTACTTTGCATGTTTGTTAAAAATTATTTAGCACCTCATAGAGTTCCAGATAAAATGATTTATAATTGAAATTACATTGTTACTAATAACTTTTATAGGTGTACATTTCTTTTTGTTAATTAATTTTTATTGGAGTATAGTTGCTTTACAATGTTGTATTAGTTTCTGCTGTACAGCAAAGTGAATCAGCTATACTTATACATATATCCCCTCTTGTTTGGATTTCCTTCCCATTTAGGTCACCACAGAGCACTGACTAGAGTTCCCTGTGCGATACAGTAGGTTCTCATTAGTTATCTATTTTATACATAGTAGTGTATATATGTCAACCCCAATGTCCCAATTCATCCCATCCTCCGCTTTCCCCTCAGTATCCATACATCTCTATATCGTGGAGACAACTTTTAAAAATAATTTTATTCTAAAGAAAAGCAGAAAAATGGGATGGTGGTAGGTAGGAGATGGAAGGATTAAAAATGCATTTTTTAGGATAGTTGAAATTGCAGCATGTTTGTATGCTGATGGGAATGGTCCAGTGGAAAGAGAAAAGTAATGATGCATCAGATGCCCATTTCTGGTTTCTTAGTCTGTTTTTATGTCTTGCTTATGTAGTACTGACACCTATTAAAATTAGATATTGATTATCCCACTTCCTACAGGCAAAGAAAACATTATGATTCAAAAAAATAGATCAAGACACAAATATTTTGACCATATAATTGGCATGGATTTTCTTACAAAATTAACTGAATTTCCCAGCAGTTTTGCTATTATGCCATTGCCTTGGTTCTGATCAAAGTCTAATTTAAATTCTCATGGAGAGAAATTCTTTATTTTAACCATTAGGTCATATTCCTATCTAGAAGCATAAGTATAATTCTGTTATTAGGATTCAAAAATATGAATAACTATATCTATTAAAACAGATATAAATCATATGTAGACTAAACCTATGCAGAACCATTTGACTATGAGGAGCTAGAGATAAATATCATTAAGAAATCAAGTATGTTAAATATTTTTAAATATCAGATATTTGTTACTTCTAGTTTTGTAACTTAACATTAAGCTGAAAAATACATTATTTTCTGTTTACATTATCATATGAGGAATGTATTAACATGTCAAAATTATCAATTCAGTTATTTGACATTCTATAGACAACTAGTTGAGTGACTAAATGTTTACTTTATATCAAGTCCTAGTAATGCCTTAAGAACATAGTTTTAGAAACTGTATCCATTTTAGAAATTGTGTCTTATGTTAAAGCAACAAAATCCCATCTAAAACTAGTTTTGAACCATGAAGAGATTGACCAGTAACTCAAAATCCAAAAATAAGGTAGGACTCAGTACTAGATGGTACAGTACTTCAACTGTGTCATCAAGAACACAATTTCATCTGTTTCTCTGCTCTGCCCTCCAGAAATGTCATCTCCATCCCCAAAGAGGCAAAACTCACAGCCACAAATTATCTTCCATTAGCAACCAGGGCCACATGAATCTTTATTCACATCTAGTAGAAGACAGAACACTTTCTATTTCAGGATTCCAAGTAAGAGATTCACTGAGGGTGCATCCCTAAGATAGTGTCCTGAGGACAAAGAAGTAAAAATGCTGATTTTCTCAAGTCAAAAAGGTACTCTGAAATTAGGAGATTAATTAGCTTTTCCCAGACTACCTGGGATGCATGTAGGAGGGGTAAACAATTGTTCTAAAATCTGGATATTTAGAAAGGAGAAAAGAAGCCAACAATGTCCACTGCTGAGACCTAGATTTTATTAGAATGTCTTGATTTTTAAATTTTATCTCTTTTACTAATGACTAGATTTCTTAGACAAGAATAGTGGAGAAATTTATAGGAATTTTATTGTGTAAGTATATTATTCAATTCAGCAATAAAATATTTACTGATTTATTAAATTTTATAGATGAGATATGCATCTTGCCTTCAAGGAACTCAGAGTCTCACCAGGAAGAAAGATGTGAATGAACCACATTTATAGTATGTTGAGTGTTGTAACCAAGTTAGTACACAATGCTAGGAAAACATATATAAATGATCTGGATTAGTTTCCTAGTGCTAAATAATAAATTACCACAAACATAGCAACTTAAATTGGATGTAGACAGAGCGGCACTGGGGCCATGGTTTAGCTGCTATTCATGAGTCAGTATGGGTTTAGCAAGGCAAGAGGTTTGGGTAGAAAAATTCAGTCAAAGCTCTTGCTGAAGTTAGTAGAAAATTTTCATTTTTCAGTATCCTTCACATTATGGATGTAAGCTCTAGCTTCTCAGACAACACAGAGTACAGATACCACCCTCAGACTGGGGAAGGAAAGGGCAGGAAAAAAAATCCCTTATAAATAGAGCTTTGCCAAAACAAATAGCATTTTCAAGAGGCATGCAGATGAGGAAAAGGACACAGTATTCAAGAATTGAAATAATTCAAATGTTCAAATGACCAGAATGTGTAAAGCAGTGCACACAAGCATCCATGAATATGTAGCAGAAGAGGTGGAAGGCAAAGAATATTTTTTTTATGTTTAAATAAATTTAAAAGACAAAACAAAACTGGAAGCTAGGTTTTAGAATGGGTCAACCACATGAAGACTAAAACTTCTCACATTGATGAGAATATAGAAGGTGGTCAATTCTAAGAAGGTGTGATTTCTATACGGGTCTCAATGAATAAAGAACTATTTACTAAATAGAAAAATGCCAGTAAGCCTTATGCCTGTTGTACATGAAGCACAGGAGACTGAGAGAGACTGGTTAGCTGTTTAGCAAAACCGGTTTCCTTTCCTTCCAGGCACTGGGCTACAGGATATGTCCCTTCTTCCCTTGCCCTTAAGAGCAGCCATCTGACAGATTTATGGCCAATGAATTAGTGGCCACAAAAGCAAGCACAAGTTTCTGGCCTGTAAAATCCCATGTAATCTTTTGACAGGTGGGTGTTGATTCCCCAAACAAACTAGAAGCAACATGTTAAAGACCACAGAACTTCCATCATCCTGGGTCCTTGATAGAGTGTGTGGAGCAGAGTTCCCTGGCCCACTGATTAGAAAACAATTCCATTGAGGTTTAAGACTTTTTCTGTTGTAGAAGCTACCATTACCTTAACTAATACAGAATATTGTCCCCATGAGTAAGGGGATAGGAGAGTGATGCATTCCAAAGAAAGCTTGGTTTCAGTCAGGGCAGGCAGGTGGAAAGAATTCTGTGAAGAATTAAATAAGAGAGTTATTTTCATGGAAAAGGGCTTCTAAGGAAAAATTTGGATGGGAGGGAAACAAAGTGGGATAAAATGAAGAAGTGATGTAACTTTTGCAGTAATATGTAGGATGGATTTACTACTGAGCTAGAAGGAGCTTGGGGGCAGAAAACTTGTGTCATTTCCTAGTCAGAAATATTTCTATTATGTACTTAAAGAGATGTAGAATGATTGATTCAAGTTTTTATATCTAAAGCTTTCTGTATGAGAACTTTTAAAACATTTTTTTCAGATAGGAATGATAGTCTATTTTAATGTATCATATCTTCTGAACATAGAGACACATAGAGTTACATTGAATTTTGCCTATATTGTATTTTATATATAGAATCCACACTAGAGGGTCAATGCATATTTCTAAAAAGAAGGTATATGTGTACATATGAGAATACTTATTCATTCTGGGGGGAGGTATAGGCAGTAGAATCAAAGGAAAAATATAACCTGCAACAGATTATTTTGAAGCAGTTAAATAGCTAGCTTTAAATATCTTGAATAGTGCATGTTTGCAGTCCAGTTTACATTTTTTCCATATTCAAATCTACAGATTTAATATTTTCAAAAAGTCATGATGGATCAAATATACATAAAAAGCTATATTTTAAGTATTTTCCTTAATGCATCGTAATTTATTCCCCTAGATAAATGTATTCTCTGATTATGTTTGGTTGGAATAAAAACAATTGCAAAAATCAATTCTTGCTCTTATCTTTACATAACAACCTAGAGTGTAAACTTTATAATACAAAGTCAAGCAGTTCTGAATGTATTGATAATTTAACTTCTTCATAAGATAAAAAAATTGATTTGTATATAAAAATGTGCAGTGGTTTTAACAAAAGTCTATTAACATTTCAAAATCTTTCCATTTGGTTGCCTTATCACTACTAAAAATCATACTTCAATTAAGAAAACAGCCATATTGAGTACTTATATATAAACTGCTCTTGCTATTGTGGATCATACATTGCAGAAGCTTGCAATATATTGGCTCTTTCCCAAGAATTCATGATTAAAGATTAGAATAAACCTCAATTAGATGATTAATATGTCAAATTACCACTCACCAGAGTTACTGTATTGAGCAGTATTTATTAAGGACTGTTATCTAGGGTGTGTAGAAGGCTCAAAACTCACTCTGATCTTTTGTTAGTGATCATTAGGCCACACATTTTCTTTCGTGTGACTCCTTAGATCTGTAAGTGTCAAGAACAGGTTGTTTTCCATTAACTCTAGTCATTTAGTTATACTCTAGCAATCTGTCTATGAATATTTAACACCACTCTTTTTTCAAAAAAAAATGTTCTGTAGTTTCTGGATTTATGTGATTCTCTAACATTAAATACAAACTAGGACAACATATAATAAAAAGAAGTTTTAACTATTATCTTTTATGATACTTTGATAATTTGACACTACCCATTTTTCCTCCCTCCCAAAAAGCACTATACTGGCTTCCCATTGCACTTACAATAGAATCCAAACTCCCTCCCTGGACTACCAGACACTACATGGTATGAGTGCTGCCTACCTACTCTCTTTTCACACACTTACAGTCATCCATTCTGTTCCCAACACACTAGCTCTTAGAATATACTATGCTTTTCCCACCAGAAAAGTTGTGTGTATGCTCTCAGGAAAGCATCCTGACCCCTCCCTCACAAGTATTCCCTTGACTGACTGCTTCTTAGCCTTCAGATCTCAGACACCTTGTCTGTCTTGTTATTTGTTATTCTGCCAAACCTGTCAAAGTACCTGACACATAGTAGGTCACCAAAAAATATTTGTTGAAGGAAGGAAAGAAAGAAAGCAGAAAGGAGAAAGGGAAGAAAACAACAGTTGTCTTTTGCATTGTGAGAGGTTACAAATGAATAAACCCAGATAATTCCATTTTTAAAATAATCCATCATAAATATTATGATAAGCTCTAAATAGCATTTTGTGTGATATGCCTCTACAGCTAAAGATTGTGCAGGTTTTAGCAGCATGTTAATTACACAGGACTTGAAACATTTTTTTTAAATATACTATTTCATGTAATTTGGCATACTATAGATCTCTGGATGGCTCATTATAGTAATGAAAGCAACATCACTGTAAACAATCAAAGTTACATGCATATAAGTGGGCAGATATAGGCTCTCCTATTGCATGCTTATTAATGTAGATCTCTCTATAATTAGCTAATCAGTTCAAATAATTTTTCTAATTTAATTTTCTTCTCCATTTCCTATTAATAGATTGTCATGGTTGACTTACCTGATGTAATTAATAGCTTGGGAACTACATTATGACTGCTGAAAGGCATCATTAAAATGAATCTTTAAATATTTTCAAGCTTTTTAATTTTCTTTCTTTTTTTGCGGTACGCGGGCCTCTCACTGTTGTGGCCTCTCCCATTGCGGAGCACAGGTTCCGGACGCGCAGGCTCAGCGGCCCATAGCTTACGGGCCCAGCCGCTCCACGGCATGTGGGATCTTCCCGGACCGGGGCAGGAACCCATGTCCCCTGCATCGGCAGGCAGACTCTCAACCACTGCACCACCAGGGAAGCCCCTTTAATTTCCTTTCTTAAAGACAAATTGAAGAGGATAGAATCAGTTTGAAGAGAATAAGAGTTTCAGTACAATATTAATAAAACATATAGTTATTTTAATTGACCAGTTTGAGAATTCATTCAATTAGTTATCTCATATATTTTTAATCTTTAGAAATTATATGGTTACTTTAATTGAAGAAATTATCATTAAAATGATGGGAACTTTTATGAGGGAAAATAAAAAAGAGGAAACATTTCAAATATATATATTCAAATTTCATATAACTAAAAGAATAGGATACCTTTGTATTTCTTGTGTATCACTGACTTTACAAAATGGACTTTTCCATTTAGCTTTAAATGGGTAGACCAAATAGAATTGTAAGGGCTTGCTTCAGCTTAGAATGGCAATTCTTTATGACTCATTTATTCAACAAAATATTTGAGTACCTATAACATGACAACCAGTGTTCTAGTTAAATTAAGGAATTATTACAAGATAACTATGTCATTTATTTACTCAGTTGATATTTTTTGAGTTCTTAATACATGCCAGACAGTATGGTACATTCTGAGGCAAGAGCAGTGAACAAAACCGTCTTTGGCCTTGTGGAAATTATTGTCAAGTGAAAAAAGAAGCAGATAGATGGATGGATAGAAAGGTGTTAGGGAAAATTATAAGGCAAGAAAAATGATTTAGAAAGTGCTGGAGAAGACAAGGCGATGCTTGGAAAGGTGAAGATGTCTGTAAGATTATAATGATGGGTTACAGTATCTAAGATGGGTATCTAGGGATGTGAGGACATGAGGCAGAATGAAGAGATGATATGCAGTGGATATGGGTACTCCTAGCTTTGAAGAATAACTGAATTTTGGGTATTTGAGGGAATAGTTAGAAGTACAGAAAATGATATATAGAAATGAGATATTTAGAATTTAGATTATGGTAATTAGGGTGTAGCTATTGATGTTAGCAGGACATAGCATGACCTTGAAAGTGGGTGGCTAAGATGTGATTGAGGATCAAATCATTGAAAACAAGAAGGTCAAGATTCTTTTGCATGAATGTTGAATCATCAAGAATTCTGACTGGAAAAAAGAAAGTGGCTTTGAGCCAGATGTTAAAATATTTAAAGTATGAGGGAAAGTAATTAAATTACATCTTTAAATTACTACAACAAAGAAAGGTAGCAGGCAGTGTAGCCCAAGAGTTTGGGCTTCAAAACTGGAGATTTTCCAGAAGGAAATGGTCTGACAGTGACAGTGAAGAGTAAGAGCTCCTATACAAGAAATTTCATTGGGCACTCAGCTACTTCCATATCAAACAAACATTGCTAGTTTATCTGGTGGGTGTGGTAGATTGATGCTCAACACCATCCCACTTCTAATGGGTCTTGATGAATAGCAGAATATGGAAAGCTAGAACCTACATTTTCAAGATTCTCTTGCAGCCGGAGCTCCTGATAGGATTTGATTCAGGTTCAGTCAATCTCATGACCTCTCAGAAAGCTCTCTTTCTGTGGCTTCCATCCTATCAGCTGGAAAACACAACAGAGAGGTATTTAGGGCTTCTGTGGAAGAGTTGACAGAGGTCTCAGCATCTTGTTAGCCACTTTGCGGATGCTGAGAGGCAGGGAATGTGGCAGAGATCTTATTGCTGCCAGCTGTAGTAGGTATGCTGGGCTTCTGGAGCTGCCACTGCTGTTGTTTTCCTGATCACTGTGTGGTGCCTGAAAGCTAGAGACTTCCTGACTGGGAAAAGATAGCAGTTCCCCTTGATACTTGTCACGTGGGGTAGCTTTAGGATTCGTTGCTAAATATTTAACCTAAAGTCAGTTTATTTAGCCCTCCCAGTGATTCAGTAACTTAATATGCTATGACGAATCCCCCACTAGCTAGAGTGGATTCTGGTCTCTAATAGCATCCTCTTTAATAGAACAGTATTCAGCAGTTAGAAAGAGCTACACAGAATACCATGTGATAGTCATACAGAGAGAACTTAAGGAAAAATGTTACATGAATGACTTTTTTTCAGCTTCTCTTTTGATCACGAGGCCTTCCCTTTGGCTCTGTAGAATATAAGGGTAATTATTTGAACATGTTTTCCTCTGAGTCTGATAGAATTTCATGTCTGGCATTATAAATATCTTTCATTAATTATCTAGTTACCTGAGAACTTTACTAAGTGCCATGACAAGTGATCTACGTATTCCAAGTGAGTCTTTTTTCTTAATTAACCTTCGAAAACAACACAAGAACGGACACATTTATATAAAACAGCTGCATTACTTTGCTGAGGTTTCTTTAACAAGGTATTACAAACTGGGTGGCTTAGACAATAGAAATTTATTGTTTCACAGTTCTGGATGCTCAAAGTCTGAAATCAAGCTGTTGGCGGGGTTAATTTCTTCTGAGAGCTGTATGGGAGAATCTGACCCATGCTTCTGGTTGTCTCAGGGATTCCTTGGCTTTAGATAGTCTTCTCCCTGTGTCTTCACATTGTCATCCCTCTGTAAGTGTCTGTCTCTCTACCCAAATTCCCCCTATTTATAAGAACACAATCATATTGGATTAGGACCCAACCAAATGACCTTATCTTAGTGTGATCATCTGTAAAGATCTTATTTCCAAATAAGGTCACATTCATAGATACTGGGGGTTAGTACTTCAACATCTTTTGGGGGAACACAATTCAACCCATAACAGAAACCAAAAAATATATATAAATGTCTGGTAACTGAAAGGTAAGTGCATAGTAGAGTTGATAAAGAGACAAGAAGTTTGTATGTTATATCTAATTCACTAATTTAATCTCAGTAAGAACTCTATCAGGAAATATCATCCTCATTTCACTAATGACTAGACTGTCATGATATTTCTTATTTCTTAGTTTGATAAATATACCAGGACTATGTAAGATGTTGATATTCTGGGTATTTGCATCATTCAGCCAAATTTAAACAAAAAACAGTATTTGTACTCTGAAGTTCTAAAACTAATCTATTTGAAACAAATCTAATGCACTTTTCTACTCTTCTATACTGTTTTCCCCAAATAGAAATTTACATAAGAATTATAAATCTAGAAACATCCTTTCCTTGATTTTCACAATCTTCATGGAAAAAGATAATATTGTAAGAACTAGTTCAAACATGAGGAACAGAAAAGTTGGTATGCTGAGAATTTAAGGTCCTTCCCGGTATGTGATACTGCTATGGTGGAAACTTTTGGTAAGAGTTTCGGTAAGAGGTGATAAGGACTGCGGGGAAGGAGAGGAGGAGAAATGTGTCCAGGGTAGAGTTTATAAGTCTTGATGATTTATTGGATGTGTAGCAATGAGAAAAAAGGAGTTTAGAATGACTCCCAGATTTCTGATTTGAAAATAATGTCATAAAATAATGTCATAAAATAATCCACGTGTATATAGAACCGTATTCAAAAGGAGAAGACATAGAGAAAGTAAATTTTGAGGACATTGAGTTTGAGGTGACTTTGAAACATTCAGGTGACGTGCACTAAGTTCAAATATGAGAATCTGAGCCAATGCGAGAAGCCAATGATAGTCTTCAGAGGCCTGGACTGAACATCAGAGTAAATGTTCAAGAGCAGCCAATTCCAAATATGAGTCATAAGTCAGAAAACAGATGAAGCTGAAATAATTGTGGCACAGTACTTAGAATTTTTTCACTAATTACATTTTTATTAATTTAATTATATAAGCCCAGTATGTTGTACAATATAAATAATATGCATTTGGATTTGTATATTATTTGCAGTTATTAGAGTGTGTTTATACATGTTAGTTAATCCTCAGGATTTTTGAGAAAAAACAGGCTTTGTCCTACATGTAAGTTTCCTTTTGATTTACACTTGCCAATGATTCAGTACATGGAGTTGGCAGGAAAGAGGGGTGTAGCACTGTCGTAGATTACATTACTGTTAAGTTAGCATTATCTGCTATTTTTCAAGTGCCAAATACTGCTCATTACAAATAAAGTATAACTTTGTCAGTCCATTTTTTATAAGTAATTTAAAATTACTAAAAAGAAAATGAGTGTTATAAAATTCATGGAGATGTCAGTAATAGGAACATACTATACTTTCTCTCTCATTAAATTCCTCTTAGTTTTCATGTATATGATCTCACAGATTAAAGTTAATAGCAGGAAAGAACACTGAAGGAATGCCAAAAAATACATAAGAAGAAAAACACTGAGAATCCACAAGTGATTATTCTTTAAAATAAGAGCATAAATGACAGCTTAAATACTAAAATGTCATAGAGTAATAAATGAGTTAATTTATTTCTACAGTATGTTATCAAGGAAAGGACAGTAGATTGCAGAAAGGAAAAGGCTAAACCATGCAGGATAGTTTAGTAAGTTTACTATAAGAAATAGAAATCAAATCTATTATTCTATAAAGGTAATTATTTTGAATTTCCAACTTTGTCAGTAATGTGTCATTTATTTGTATCAGAATACTATAACTTCCTAAAGTTTTTTTTCCTAATTTCCTGGTCTTAATAAAGTATTTATCTATATGTGAATAAGTTATGAGAGAGTGCATCCCTCCAAAAAGATCCTAACTTTGTGTGGGTGAAAATGCTCATTTAAAAAATAACTTCTAAAAGGGTTAAAATAAAGTATCCTCACTTACAATTAATCCATTTCCTCAAATGATTGCAAAAAGAAGTTACAGGCATTTGTTATTATTTAGCAACTCAGTACGTGAATTACTATCATACAATGTAAAAGTCAAGGCCTTCATTCTGCTTGTTGCATATTACTTAAATTAGTCTACTCCCAGGGTGAAAGGTAAGGTAAGGTATTCTGAATGATAGCATCAGTAGGAGTGTACATGTGGGTAGGGCTTAAAGAAAAGAAGAACATTTCTGAGCAGGTCTGCTTATTGGACTGACTCTACGTACAGAGTTTGTATGGAAGGGTTCAGGGGAGGAATCTGGGCTGGAACAGAGAAGGGCAGGACCAATTAACAAATACAGTCTTTCCTTAGATTCTTCTAGTTCTATTGAAACAGACTTAAAAAGATTTTCTATCTATCCTCACAATTCCAATTCAATCTGCTCATGTAGTACTGATTCAGTGTGTCTTTAAGAAATAATCATATAAATAAATGAGAGGATGAAACACAAATACTTGCATATCACTTTTATTTTTCATTTGTTTATTTTTATAGAACAATGGGGTTCAGTTGTGGCACTGAGGGGGAAAGAATCATATATAAGACAGGCTGCTAATTTATTGCTATTTAAATGTCACAAATGGGAAGTAAATCTAGATTCATTTGATAAATTGCTATTAGAAAACTGATCTTAAGAGGTCACCTACCTATCTATGCTTGATTATTCTACAGTTACTATATGTTATTGATCTATTTCAAATGACATAGCTTTTTAAAAATACATAAATAATTAAAAAATAAAAGTGTTAATTTCTTAGTTTGATAAATACACTGGGACTATGTAAGATGTTGATATTAAGAAAATCAGGATGAAGGCTTTATGGGAACTATATCTTTAGAGCTCTTTGAAAAGAAGATAAAACTGTCTTTGTTCACAGATAACATAATAGTCTCTGTAGAAAATCCAAAAGAATCATCAAAAAAACTCCTGGAACTAATAAGTGAGGTGGTAGGATACAAGGCTAACATACTAAAGTCAATCGCTTTCCTATATACCAACAATGAACAAGTGGAATTTGAAATTAAAAACACAACACCATTCACATTAGCACCCGAACAAGTGAAATATTTAGGTATTAATCTAATAAAATATATACAGATCTATATGAGAAAAAATACAAACTGATGAATGAAATTAAATAACTAAACCAATGGAGAAATATTTCATGTTGATGGAAGGAGGCCTTCTATAAATCTAAAAGTATTTTATAATAAACAGTTAAGAAAGTAAACACTTTTGAAAAAAAGCTAAAATTATAAAAGGAAGTTCAGTAAAAACTAAAACAATCTATTTATTTTAATGGTTGTATAGTATTCCATTGTTTGGAGATATAACACTGTATGTAATTATACGTGAATTAATAGGCATTAAGTTTCTAGTTTTTTTGCTGACACAGAAAGTAGTGCAATGAACATACATTTACATACCTTTAAAATCATTTTAATAGTATATGGCAGGATAAATTTTTAGAAGCAGAGTTAAGTCAAAGAATACCTGAATTTTCAATTTTGATAAATATTACCAAGTTGCCTTCCAAAGAAATGTGTGACTTTACATTTCCCTAGTTGAATGTGTGCCTACTCTGCCTAAATCACCTTATAAATGACATTTGTGACATTAATTATCTTATATATGACAACTATAATACTATGTGGAAACACTGGCTTCCTTTTACAAATGAAGAAAGTATATTTCTAGTCACTTAGGATATTTACTTTTTATGTTTATTGGCCTATTGTGTTACTTGGTAAACCCTCTTTTTCTGCCTTTTACCTTTTCTGCCTTTTTCTGGTTTAGTTTTTTTTTAATACAAGATATTCATGTTTTTAAAAATTTATTTATAAATTTTCATTGTTTTGACTTAATCTTACTAAGCTCTTATTTTTCATTGATAAACACTGTCACTGTTTGAAAATGAAAAATATCATTTTCTATTTTGTTAGAAAGAAATATTAAATCCTTCCCATTAACTGTTAGACTATTTTAGGAAAGGAGTCTTAATGGTATTTGAAATATCATAAATGCCTTTATTACACATAAGGTTACACATATGCTAATGATGAAAAAAACAAGGCAGATGTTCAAAGCCTATAACAATAAAGTGCTGTATTAGAAAATGAGGCATGCCAATGAGATGCCTATGAACATAAAGTGGTTTATTTCTAATTTGCAAGGTACCTTGGAAAGCTAGGTCCATACTAAATGTGCTTTTATGCTTAATTGGCCTCTTTGGTAAACCTGCCTTAAATTATTAAAATGTTCTATGAAAAATCAAGCCTTTTTGGTTTTGAAACTGAGTACTGTAAATTTTAACTAATTCAGTGTAGTCGCACATCAATAAAATGATTTCATAAAGCTCTGTTCTTGTGTCCATACTAAGCCAGCTGAAAACACTATGCTAGGCAATTTATTCATCCCATAATTATGTCTTGAGCCTCTATCTGGGGCTAAGCTTTGTGTTGGGTACTGGAAAAGATAACTAAGACACAGTACTTGACCTTGAACATGTGCCAGTCTAAGTGGAGGTCAGTCAAGGAAAGCTGCAGTGACATCAGAGGCCACTGAGGCATGTATGGAAGAGGGACCCCAGATCCAGCTAGAAGAGAGAGAAGGTGACAGTTGTGATTTTAAAGGAAGATTAAAAGTCAGATCAACGGAAAATTGTATTTCAAACTGGGGTACAGCATTGCAAAGTCCACAAAGTAGAGAATTGAGGGAATATAAGAAATGTGGTTTGGCTGAGGGCACCTACTCGTGGAAGATGGGACAGGAGAGGTAGAGGTGTGCCAGGCCATCTGGTGTCTCTTGTGTCAGTATGAGGAGTTTAGATTTTGTCATACAAACACAGGGGAGATGTTACGGGATTTTAACTGAAGGATGATAAGGCAAGATCTACTAAGTATTAGACACACTGTTAGCTAACACACTGACATTGATGGACAGTACGGAAAATAGAACTAAAAGCAGGCAGAAGACAAAAAATCACATTGTGCATCTCAATAGGCCCTAAGGGATTCAATTTACAGTCAGCCCTTCGTATCCCCAGGTTCTTCTTCCAAGGATTCAATTAAGGGCAGATCAAAAATGTTCGTGGGAAAAATAATCAAGAAAGTTCCAAAAAGCAGAACTTGAATTTGCCACAGGCTGGCAGCAATTTACATAGCATTTACATTGTATTTACAACTATTTACATAGTATTTACATTTTATTAGGTATTGTAAGTAATCTAGAAATGCTTTACAGTATACAGGAGGATGTGCCTAGGTTATACTCAAATACTATGCCATTTTATACAAGGGACTTGAGCATCCTCAGATTTTGGTATCTGTGGGGGTCCTGGAACCAACTCTCCTCAGATACCAAGGAACAAATGTACTACAGTAATTGTAGCACGTATTTCTTTAGTGCTATATGTTTATGTGTGAAACGCTTTCCATGCCTTGAGTCATCTAAACTACACAAGAATCCTATGAGATTGTAACTAGGCTATTATCTTTTTTTTCATGGACAAATAAAAACACTCTACTGCTTAATTTTGCGATGCTAAAAGAGAATGCAAATGACCCTTCCTTTGAATAGAGGATGTCTGCTTGTGTAGCTGTTCTTGGTCTTTCAAGATAAGTAATCAGCTCAGGAGTTGGAAATGGTGAGGTCTTCAAAGGACTCCTGACCAGGTATCCAACTATAAATATTAATTCATTTGTTAATTTTATTTTTTGCATTGAGCATGAATTATGTTCCTGATATTGAATTAGGTGCCTGAAACATGAAAGTGAACAACACAATTTTTTTCCCTCATAGACCCTCCAGCATAATTTTATATATTTGAAATCAAATTTTATATATATATATATATATATATATATATATATATATATGACATATATTCTTGTCCAGTGCTTTATGAAACAATACTATTTAGGACTATTTTTCTATACCATTTTTTTTTCTTGTTTTTTGGTTTTATTCCCTGCAGAATTAAAGTACTTCTTCACTCATCCAAGTATTCCAGAGTATACCATTTAAACTGGCATGATTGTAAATGTATTTTAGTAAGTTTAATTATGAATATCATTGTATATAAATCCTGATTTGCATTTCTGATTATTTCCTTATAATGATATCCTGGAGTATATACTAACTTTGTACAAGGTTATACCAGTTAACACTCCCACCAGAAAAGTGTTCAATAGCAATGATGAAAGGGGTTTTTTTAAATGTAAACATTATCTCTTGATGTATTGTTGGAAAATGTTCAGAGATGGGTCAAAAGTGATCACAAGATTGAACCAGAATTTTTAAGGATCCTCTTTGTATGCCAAGGAGTTTTTCAGCTTTCACTGTTTTGCTTGAAAATTTTTCAGAATTTTCTGTTGCTCACAATGACTACTTTCGGAAAATCTGTCATTTATTCTGCAATGAAAAGCTTATAATATGTGGCTTTAGCTTTTCCTAGTAAATTGTTGTGGATTTAACAACTACACATCTATCCCATTTCCATTTGAAGGTTATGGAAGAGATGAAGATGGAAAATAAGATAAAAATAAAAGACAGCTAATTAGAATATTTTAATAGGCACATAAACTTCCCTAGGTGAAGCTCAGTTAGTTTTGTGTAGGTGGATATGTTTTCAGACTTGGCCTTCTTTTTATTCTTTCTTGTCATGAATATTTTATTTACAATAGCAATTTCTTTGAAGGCTTTTCTTTTATGATGACTATACAAAATTAGTACATCATAACATTGGTTTGGAAAAAAAAAAAAAAACAGAAGTAGTTATGCGTGAAGACTCTGGGGTATACCCTGTGTTTAAATCCCTGCTCTGCCACACATATTTGTGACTTTCTGTACCTCTTTTGTTTTCACTAAAATTGGTATACTCATGAAACTTATCTCATAGTGTTGTTTTTAAACACATTAAAATCTGTGAAGAGCTTTGAATAGTATCTTGTACCTAAGAGGTGATAAATAAATTTTAAATATAGAATATGATTATAAATATATTTATATATTTTTCTTTTAAAATTCTGTTCAGTAGTCAATGATTTTATTGTGGCTGTACTGATAGATTAAAGTTACACAAGTATCAAATTCAAACTTAAAAACAAATGTGAATTTATCCATGAAAATTGGAAAAACTAACATGTAGACAAGCTTGAGGTTCAAATTACCCAAAGCTCATGAGAGATGTATATTTCTGAGGGAAGTTATTATACATACAATATGTACACATACACACATACACATCTATCTCATGTTTGTATATCTATTATTATGGGAATATATATATATATATATATATATACATATATATATAAAATAGCTGTTTGAAAAATATTCAGTTCTTGGGGGTTCAGCTGAAATTTGGAATGTGTGTGAAGATAATTTGGAATCTGCCAAGTGAAGAAACCAAAATATAAGGCATAGGCAATTAGGTGGTTGGAATAGTCGGGTTGCTCTTTATCTGTGGAATATGTTCCTTTCTTTTTACCTCTTCTAGTCTTCCTTAACATCTAACAGATAGAATATAATGGTTCTGAACTTTTTAAAATGTTCGTTACTTCTGATGAAGAAAGACAAGTTTGGGTTCTCACAGAAATGATCTTGAGTTCTTTATTGTCAAGGAAAAGGGAGAATATTTTCTTTAAAGGTGGTGTCTGGCTTCCTCTTTTGTTCAAGTTCTGTTTTCAGAACTCTGACCTGTCCTGGATCCACAGAAGCCTCATTTGATTGTGGAATTGAGTGGAGGTGACCTGGAGCTTTGAGCTTGGGGCAGAGAGAAACCAAAGACTGAATTTCACACGAGAAGACATCATGCAATTTCAAGTTTAAAGAGAAAGTTAGGAATCAAGAGCTAAAATTGAAATGAAGGGTCCTCAAATGGGGCTGGGTAGAGTGAGCAGGTTCAGAAAGCAAGGACTGAAAGTAGTCCCTGAAGCAAGAGGACATGGTTAAGAGGGAGCTATCAAGGGCCCTAAGATCCTTGGGACAGAGATGACTTTATGTAAGTCACTGTAATTAAAAGCTTGTTCACCTCAGCTCTATACCTGGGATTTGGCCCAGATATATCATCTCAGATCAAAGATAGGAGAAGAGGATGATGGGATAGGCACTCTAGTAATATAATTTGAAGGTCTTCTCTCATCAGCAGGAGGGCTAGTGTTAAAAACCTTCTTTCCCTTACCATTTTCTAATTCCTGTGTAATATCTGAAGTCCTTGAACCGCTATGGAGTGGTACTACCCGATTTCCAGCATCCGTATATCCATACTTCACTGGGAATTAATGGACAGGTAGTTCTGCTTTGGTTCAGACCCCAGTGAAGTGGTCTTGTTCCTCTTATTCTTTAAAATGCCTTATTTTTTGTATAGTCATGGTAGAGGAAGACTGGTCTAGATGAGAGCCACATCTGTCCCATCACCTATTTTTGTAAATAAACTTTTATTGGAACACAGCCATACCCATTCATTTACATCTTATCTATGCTTTTTTTGTGTTGCAACAGTAGAGTTGAGTGGTAGGAAAGAGACTGTATGGTCTGCAAATCCTAAAATATTTTCTTTCTGGCCCTTTGCTATCCAACTGATAGTCCTGATCAATGAAGATAATATATCTACTGTAGACCTTCCTGGTTATATAATATCTGAATATTATGTCACATTTTTCACAAAAGACATCGATAAACATTAGCTTCAAGATAAAGATTAACAGAATAGTATAGGAATAGAAAACCTAATATATGTGTTTAATTCAATTTATCAACAAATAGTATCCTTAGTATATATCAGTAATGTATTTTGTTTGGAGTAAAGAATGAGCCACAATCCATGTGCTCAGTGAACACTCTGGGGCCTCTTTTATAAAGGCACTAATCCAATTCATGAGGGCTTTATTCTCATGACCTAATCACCTCCCAAAGACCCTACCTGCAGATACCATCACATTGGAGACGCTTTCAACATATGAATTTGGAGGGAACACAAACATTCAGTGTATAGCAGGGTCTCTGATAAAAAGTAAGCCTAGGGAATATCTTATAAACCCAGTTTAACTGAGCATTATATATGACCTCCAGTTTCCTCAACCTTGTTCCTTACGCCTGCATGGCAGCATTCTCATGGTATTAGCAGCTGCTGAAATACTTATTGGTACTCCATCCTCACTCTTCATCCAGAACCTGACAAAGTCTGGGTAGCTCTGTTCTGTGTTCTGTGCTTTAATGAGCCCTGCTCTGGTCCTCCTTTGATCTCATTCATCCCACCAGAACAGGTGTTCTTCAGGTCAAGAGGATATGCTCAACTAGGTCCTCTACTACCCCTTTTAGGTCATCTCTATGTACCAGGAACCCTGAAATGCCCTGATCCAATAACCTGAGCCTGCTCCCAAGGCCTGAAGGGACCTCTTCCTTTGTCTATAGACCTCAACTCTGACATGTGCACCCATAGAACCATTGAGCCAAAGAGATGCTGTTTGTAGTGGAGGAGCTCAAACCTGTGGGCCAGAATGTACATGTGCACACATGTGTTTGAGCCTCTTCACTGTGTGGGACAGAGCTGTTTTGGGTGGGAAAGGAAGGCGGACAGCACTCAACCTCCTTTTGTACTCTTGTCATAAGCCCTGCAAATGTTATGGGCAAACCTGTAGCCAGATGCCAGAAAACAAGTACTAACTGCTAGGACCAGTACTCACTGTAGCTCTGGGTACAGATCAGACCTGCTGGCCATCACTGTAGTTCTAGATACAGATCAAACCCACTTGCATAGAGAGCAAGAGCTCAACAAAGACATCAAATAAAAACTGTCATGGGGAAAATACTTGGGTAAAAAGAATAGAATGCCAGATCCTGTCCTTTTGATTGATTGACAAGATTTTCTATCTCTTTCCAAAGATGCCTTGTAACAGTTAGTCTTATTACTCTGAATACATTCAGGTGCAGCTTCTTTTCAGCATTTTAATAGTTTGGCACTTTCTTCTGTTTCCTTTCCATAGTCAACCTTCTTCTGAGCCTCAAAAATCTATGAGAAAGAAGATTCTGTGTTCATTAAGACTTTTAAATATTTGGGAAATACCTAATCTATGTGTAATTAGTTTATAATTAAATTATTTAATATGAAACTGCATGTAAAAGTATCTGACAACAAATAATAATAATCTGCCTCCAGAATATCAGTCTATCTTTAATTGTCTTACTTTAAATGTAGTATTATTTTGCTCAAATTGCCTTCTTTGTATTTTTTTCATAAACTATAACAATCCAAAAGGTTTTCTTTTAAATGAGTTTTTGAACTAAGCATTACTTAGCAGTCTGCCCCAGTTTTCTATGCGTTGTAGATTCGGCTTAAAATAACTTCTTTGTGTGTTTAGGCATAAGCATTTGCATGACTACTTAGACTTTGAGGTCAATTTTAAAAATGTAAGATTTATAAATAGGAAAAAATGAACAATCTCCAGGGACCCAGGAAAATCAATTTCTGTATAAAGATTGTAGATTTCAGTTCCTATTCTACCAAAAGGTTGTCAGAAACTGCATAAATGACAAGAAAACTGTTTGCATTTTTTTGTTTTATATTTTCAGTTAGTAAAGGTTATTCTTTTTACAAAACAACAAAAGAGTGAATAGTCCTATGTATCTAGACTTGGCTAGCTAGAGTTGCACAAGAAAATTTGGTCAGAGTCAGGTTATGGAAAACTTTGTATGCCGTGCTAAACCACTTGATCTTGGAACTTTATCATGTGGACAGTGGGACTTTGTCAGGCTTTTTTTTTTTTAACAGTGTGATGAGCAGATCTGAATTTCAGGGATTTTTTTTGAGATCTGAAGTTTTGTCTGGAGTGTAAAGATTCTACAAAGGAAACTAGTTAGAAGGCTGTTACCATAATCCTTACCAGAAGAACTGATGTGGACCAGGGCTGTGGCAGTGAAAGGGAGAAAATGAGAGAAAAGGACTCACTAGAGAGAAGTGGTTATGGGAGGTGGGAATGTTTAATAAAACACTGGAGAATAAAAACCACACATAGGATTTCAAAATAATTGAAGAGCTCTTGTTTGGTGTCAAAGTGAAATTAAATATTCTCTCTCTGTCTCTCTGTCTCTCTGTGTCTGCCTCTGTTGCACTCTCTCTTTATTTCCTCTTTTAAAATTTCTGTAGGTAGATGGCTTTTGATGGAGGCTGGGCTTTCTCCTAGAGGAGACTTTCCAAGTAAAGGGAGCAGTATAAGTGGTATTAGATAATAGATGATGGCCTACTTTTACTAATTGTAGATATAGTTTAGATAAATGATGAAAAATAAATTTAGATTAACTTGAGTTCAGATTGTCTAAGGCTGAGGCTAAGAAAGAAAGATTGAAAGGTTTGCTTATAATGAGAAAGGGTCATTTGATCTATTTTCTTAAAATTATAAATCAGGTCAAGGCATGGATTCGATGAAAACATGGTATTCCCCTGGGAAACAAAGCAGTGCCCCCAAAATGCACATCCCTTTTTCTGAGAGAAAATGTTCCTTATTATGCAACTTCCTCTCAGTGCCAGGGCTCAGATCTCTTTCTCTTCAAAGCCATACTAATGTCTAGCTCTATGCATCCTTGGCTTTCAGTTTCTTTTTCTTTGATCTACCTTAGCAGCAAATTGACAATAGGAGTATTAGAAGCACTAAATCTACTTGAGTCAGTCTTCATCTTGGAAATAATATTGTCTTTAGTATATTCTTTAAAAATTTTCATTAAAAATAAAAATATTAATGATAAACATAAAGATTTAGTAAAACAAGACCGTATATTAGCTTCTGTAAACTGGCTACTTTAGTAATATTATTTAGTAATAATAATTACTATTATTAGTTTAGTAACTATTACTAAAAACTAATTACTATTATTAGTTTAGTAACTATTATTTAGTTATAATAATCCATGCCTCAAACATTTGCAAAAGCTGATAATGACATGTCCATTTATTTACTCATTTGATAAATATGTTTTGAGCATCTGTTGTGTGCCAAATATTTCTCTAGGCTCCATAATATAACATGGTCAAAATAGAGAAATGTGCCTGTGTCATGGAGCTTACATAGTGTTCAGGGGGACTAGACAATAAATGCAACAATTTAAGCAAATATATAGTATGTTAGATAGCTATAAATATCCTGGTTGAAAATAAAGCAAAGAAGGGTGCTGCAAATTTAAGTAAGGTGGCAGAGAATGCCTTGATGACATGAGGGAGAAATTCTCTGGGAAAAGGCAAAGGGAGTAGCAAGTGCAAAGGCTCTGAGGTGAAAGCATTCCTGGCATGTTTGAGCAAAAAGGACAATTCTGCTATAAGAGAATAGATTAGGAAAAAAATCAGTGATAAAATCAGAGTAGAGGCATGCAGATCGTGTAGGACATTGTAGGCAATAGCGGTGACTTTGGCTTTCTTTTACTCTGAGCGAGGTAAGAGGCCCCTCGAGGATTGTGAGCAGTGGGTGGTGGTGCTGGTCTGACTTTGGTGTGAACAGAATCTCCCAGCTTGTGTTGAAAATAGACTGAAGTAGGGCAACTGCTATTATTGGCAATGGTTTTGACTTCTTCCCTGAAGCAGCTTTATCTGAATTTATCTGATTATGAAGAGGAGAAGTCAGGAGTACAAGAGTTAAGTCCATGGACAAACAGAAACAGCAGCTGAGAAATCAGGCTCAAATTAACAGATAAAATTCAGAAAAGCCCACAGTTCAAAGATACGGGTCATATAGCAGGTCGGGACTTGAACATCATTAGCACAAATGAATGAGTGACCATTTGACACCCTAAATGCTACTTTTATAAATAGCATCTTAAATGCTACTTAATATAATACCCAGGTAAGACAAAAATCTGATTATGTTAATTTAAGTTATATTTTTAAAACAAATAATTTACTGTATTTTTTTGGAAATAGAAATTGAGCAGTTTCTATTGTGTGTCAGTGGCGGCAGGTTGTTAGCTTGACAAGATGTTGGAATCTATTTGCCAAAAATAGTGTTGTATGTGGAGTGTGCTCTTTGATCTGGAAGCTTTCCAGTCTGAAATGGCTAAAATTTGGGGTAAAATGTATAAATGAACTCAAAATAAATAAAAGCTTATGGAAATTAATTAATGCAATGAAGTTTATGGAATGCTCATTGTATTCCAAGCACCTTACTACAAGCAGGGGCTGGGCAGAGGTGGCTGTCACAGGGATGAATAGGATAGAGAGGGCATATACTGCAGTGGTTATGAGGTCAGGCTTTGGGCCAAAGAGACTAGAATTCCAACCCTGATACTTGGTAGCTTTATGACATTGAGTAAGTAATTTAATCTTTCTAAACCTCAGTTTCCTCAAATGTGAATGGTGATTGCATATCTGCTTTATATTATAGGTCTGATGGAAGATTAAATTAAATGATTGTATAAAGTACTTCGCAGAGAGTCAAGCATATAATAATGACTCATTTAATGATGCTAGTTGCTCTGTTGCTGCTTTTTGTCTGAGTTTAAGAGTTCACAAGTTACGATATCAAACTCTACATTTCATAATGTTATGTGTTATAAAATAGATTGGATAGTATATAGATAGATAGACAGTTCAATGTAATCGCAAGGAAGAAAGTACTAAAGGTATCTGGAGGAATCAAAAAAGATGTCAAGAGGGAGCCAATAAGCCGGATTTTGAAGAATGCATTTGAGCTTCCAGGTGGAGGTCGTCATTCATTCATTGTCAGTCAGTTAATTAATATGCATTTATTGTGTGTATGCTATATCCTGGAACTGTGCTGGAACTGCAAAACTTTATAAGAAATAATCTTTGCGAACCCTTTTCCACTATGATGAGAAAGAGCAACTTGTAAAAATCAACTGTTAAACTATGTGAATGTGTATTTCCTAAAGCTGCCTGTAAGTTACATGCCCTGAGAGTAGAGTGGAAAGAAGGTAAAGGTTGATTCTGTTTACAGTAATGAGAAAGGGGAAATCCTGCAATATCCATTCTAGGTGCTTTACACACTCACTTAACCCTTACAACAACCCTCTGAATTAAGTATGTGTTCCTCATGTCACAGATGAAACTAAGGTTCAGGGATTTTAACTATCTTGTCCAGGTCACTTAACCAGCAAAGGGAAGAATTAGGATTTGAAGATGACCACAGCTAACTTCGTAGAGGGGAGGGAAGTGCATGTTGCCATGTGCCCAAAAGAAAAGAAGACCTGGAACATTTGTGAGCATCTCTAATGACAACCACAGATGGCTCCCTTCTCTGAGGAACTGGTCAGTGTTGTGTTGGCTGAAGTAAGACAGTGCAGGAGGATCATGTCCTTAGGTTTAAGGTTTCCTGGTAAGGGCTGGAAATAGCAATGCAGAGTATTGGAAGCGTAGTGTTCTGGAGGGATTATCAAGTAGGCACTTAGGCATGAGGAATAATCAGAGACCCAGACACGGGATCTCACAAGAGATGAAAAGTTTCCAGGAAGTGCTGGGCAGCCCATGCTGCCATGAGAGTTATGTGATCAGCCGGACTTCTCATTTTTAATAGAGAGTCCTAAGACCTTGGGCATGAAGAAATTTGTTCTGTAAATTCAGGATCTTTACAGATAAATAATGTTAAAGCCAAGTGTAAAGGTCAGAATCTTTGTGTTTAGTTTCTCATTTTGCCACATTCCTACAAGGAATTCTTAGTTATTGTTGAGTGTGACACAGGGAGCCATCAGAAACAGGGAAATCATTTTTGTTTGTACTTTAGGATTCCAGGATTTCTAATACTCATTTGTATTAGAGTAGGACTAGCCATATGAAAGGGGAGGCACTAAACTCTTTAAGGGAGATAAACAAAATCCTTCTCAGACCTCTAACAGGGTCCAGTCTATATATAATCGAATAAGAACTTTGTGAAATCCTTGTGCGTTATGGATATCACTGTTTACATCATCTCTGCCTTTTAAAAGGGATCAGAGCCACAGAAATAGCCATTACCAAATATCTCAGGGTAATGATTGGAGTACCCACCCTCCAGAAGAATGGGATCAGGATTGGATTTGATTGGTGATATCGTGAAAATGTATGCCTTTTAACCTTGGACTCAGAGAGTGTGCATGATTTATACCTCCAGGTGAGAAAGGGAGGGACCTTTGGTCTTTACCCCTTACTACCTGGCTGTCTTTGAAGAATTTTTTTAATCCCACTGAACTCCACTCTCCTCATCTGTAAAATAGGGAAAAATAATATTCACCTCATAGGTACTCAGATTTAAATGGGATCTGATGGAAAGTGCTGAGCATGGTACATACATGGTGACTCATCTTCCCTTCTCCCCCTTTCCCTGTTCTTCAACAATATAATAATTATTAGCTGAGCCAATATCTCCAGGGTGAGAATTAACTCAGGGAAGAACGTGGACTCCCATGGGGCATTGCTTTTGACTGTGCCTTTCTGCTCTGATGTAGATTAAAAGAGAGGATTGAGAAAATAAAAGAGAGAAGGAAAGTTAATAGCCCTTTTTTTGAAGTTATCAGCAATTTTCTTAGCTGGAACAACAACAACAAATAACAGTCAGGGACTCCCTTTAGTTGTTATAGTTTTTGACAGTAGAAGATGGAGAGCAGATGTGGAATGGTTCACCCTTCGAAGAGGCTTTGCAGAGACTTGGAACAGAGACAGGATGTATGTCCTGGCAGGGAGAATGTTCCATGCGCTCACTGCAGGGTTGGCAGGGCCTACAAAGATGAATGTGGCAGAAGTACTGGAGTCCTTGCAACACCCTACTTGCTAACTTATAGTGTTGGTTTATGGCCAGCAGGCCAAAACAGCTACCAGAGAGAATATCATAATAATTTTTCTCTTCCATTACTTGGTGCATAATGCTTTTCTTTCCCAGAGGGAAATATGCATTTTTTAAAACCCTATAATTGTACACCCTGAGATGATGCAATAAGAGGGGCACAAAAGTTCATAACCTCAGTGTAATCATGAGAAACTATCAGATAAACCCCAATTAAGGGTCATTATACAAAATATGTGACCAGTCCTTTTCAAAAACATAAAGATCATTGAAGACACAGAAAGACTGAGAAACTGTCACAGATTAGAGGAGGCTAAGAAGACTTGATGACTTAATACAGCGTGGTATCTTGGATTGGATCCTGGGACAGACTAAGAATATTAGTGGAGAAATTTAGGAAACCTGAATAGTTTAGTTAATAGTCTTGCACCAATGTTAATTTTTTTAGCTTTGATAAATATTCCATGATTATATAAGATGTTAACAGTAGGTGAAGTTGGGTAAAGGATATATAGGAACTCTCTGCACTGTCTTTGTAACTCTACTGTAAATTTAAAATTTTTTCAGGTTACATATAAAAAAACCTCTATGGCATATACTACAGTGTGCTCTCACCAGCCAAACTAACTATATGTAAATTTATGAGAAAAGCAGCTATTAGGTTTTTTGTTTATATTATCAGCATTTGGGATACTGTGTCCCCCTCCTCCAAATCAATTTTATTGAAGAGCCTGTGAAAGGACAAATTATGGAAAAAAGAAATTGAGCAATGCCCATGAAATGTGAAGGAAATGCTTTAGAACTAGAACTTTAGGTGTGTTTAAGAGGATCAAAAAAGGTCCTAACTATGAGTTATGGGGATGTATTTAGACACAAGACCATCATGACCATAATCAGAGCAGAGAGGAGGCCTTTTTATAGTTCATCCCTATTATGTTTTCTTATGTAACCCATATGCCAAAAACATATAGGGAAACCTGTGTTCTTAAAAAGAAAATTAATATAAAGAAGATTAATTTACAAATAATCTTGGTAAGAAAAGATATTGTCACCAGTCTCATCTAGGAATTCAAAGGCATCTCATTTTTTTTTGATACTTAATTTTCAATATTGTTGAGCCAAAAATAATCATGAAATGACCTGAAAATGTAGCCTGGGTGCAAGGGCTTCTGTTTTCATTTTTATTAATCACAAAGAACAATCTCTAAGAGGATTATTTCTGTAGTCACAACTGTCATTGGTGAATAAAGCATTTGGTTGTCTCTAGGGAAGTGGGACTGCTGCCAGACAACTCATATGCATGAGGAACTAAGCATGGGTTAGAACATATATTTTGACCTTTATGATTTGGGACTATTCATTATGGCAGATTTTCATTACTGATTGTTGAATTTTTAAGAACAGTCTGTAACCCCACTCTCCAGGGAAATGGTGCTCCAGTAGGGCTAAAGCCATTTTAAAGTCTATTAAGTCAGCTCTATTTGCTCTGAGGCATGTCATAGTCAAGAAGAAGAGCAAGCTGTGGTACGTTGCATAATATACCACCTTCTTGGGTTTATTTTTATGCCTCAAATCTGTCTCCTTTTCTATCGTACTAAACCATCCTTCTAGTCTTACTCATATAAACATAACATCATCAGCATCCCATGATACACATATACTCAGCATATCCCTTCTATTTCATTTCTGGCTGTTGAATTATCCCACAGGGTTGGGTGCTAGAAACATTGAACTCTGATCATGTGTATTAAAGCTGACACAGTGTGTAGAGTCAAAGTATATTGTTATCAGTTTTTTTCCCTTCACCCTCTAGATTTGATTACTTTGCACATTTGTTTCACCTGTTTCTTTCTCTGACTTTTTTCTGAGACATTATAAAGTAAGTGGCAAATAACATGGTGCCTCACCCCTAAAGGCTTAGCATGTCTTTCTCCCGTTATAACTGCTGTACTATTATCACAGCAAGGAAATTTCACATGATACAATGCTATTGAAGAAATAATCCATATTCAGTCTTCTCCAGTTCTCCCCCAAATATTCTTATTCTTTGTAGCTTTTTAATTCAGTCCAGAATTTAATCAAGGATCACACATTGATCCATGATTGGCTCTTCCACGAGCTCCCTTTCCTCAAACTGATTTGCCTATTGAAGAATCAAGCTGATTCTCCTTTCTCACATCCCATTTCTCAAATACCTATCTCCCTCTCTATAAAAGAAAGAAATATGAAAGGAGAAAGAAAGGAAAGAAGGAAGGAAGGAAGAAAAGAAGGGAGAGAGGGTAGAAGGGAGGGGGAAGGGGAGAGAGGCAATACATCACTTTCATCCGTCCCAAATTTTTCATGGTACATTGCTCTAAATTAGAAAAACTTCTGAGACACAAAACAATAAGACAAAACATGCATTGGCATCTGTGAAGTTTTCCTTAATCAAGTTACAATATTTCCTCCCTATCTTTTTTATTATGCTACGCATTGCAAATAAAATTTACTTCCTGTATTTTATAATTAAACATTTTATTATATGTATGTTGCTTTTCTTTGAATAGGAATTTGACTAATAATAATTAGTCAGTAATTTTGACTAAAAATAATTTGACTAATAATTTTGACTAACAACAGTTCATGAGAACTCAAGCTAGAAGGAAGATTTAAAAATTGGAGCCTTATGATATTGCACATTTTTGATTCAATTTATTTAAATATATTTATTGCAGAAATTTTTAATAGGCCAAAATTTACAATATATCAGAAACTGCATACTTTGCTCCCAATTTAACATAGAGTAACAAATTTTATATGTCACTAAAGATGTGTGAGGAGGTGTGTTCTCTAAATTTCTTTTAGGGGATAATTGAACAAATACATTTGAAGACTTGTGTCCTAAACAATACTTTCACACCTTCACTTTCTCTTACATTTGCAACACCACCTTTCCCATCCTCATTCTCAGTCGCTGACTGCCTCTTACTCAGAGAAAACAGAAATTCCTATCACCACATCTCCCCACCCCCTTGCATCTCATGCTGCTATGGTCTTTCTTCCCTGTTGTTACTGTGGAAAAACCTGCCCTGTTCCTGGCAAAGACCAATCCCTTCCTCAGCTCCCTCTTGCTTACTCAGATGATTTCTATAATCTTCCTCTCTCTCTATGCTTTTCTTTTCCATCAATGTTCAAATCTCTGTTATTTTCCAATATTAATAATAACATTTTTACAAGTTCTCTTGACTCCACTTGTGGCTTTAATTACACTCCCCACCCCAGTTTCTCTCATTTCCTTTACAGCAAAATGACTCAGAAAATTGTGAATGCTCGTTGTCTCCAGTTTCTTCTAATTCTCTCAGGCTCTTGCCCCCAGCTCTCCAGTGAAACTGATAATATCAAGGACATCAGTGATCTCTGTGTTGCCAAATCCAGTGATTAGTTTCTAGTCTCCAGGGGTATTTGGCAGAGTTGATTACTCTCTGCTTGCAACGTCTTCCAGCCTTGTAGTAATAACATTTCTATGTTTTTTTCCCCTCTCTCTGAGACCACTCTCTCCTAGTTTCTTTTATTGGCTCCCTCCTCATCTCCCCAACATCCAAACACTGAGAAGCACACCAGACTCCGTCTGTGAACCTCTTCACTTTTTATTCATTTTATTGCATAAATCTTGGCTGAATTATAGATTTGAGTACATTTTATAAGTGATGACTCCCACATTAGCATCTTCAAGGTGGATTCCTCTGGTAAACTCCAGACCTCAAAATAATACATCTTCATTTTCTAAATGGCATCTCAATTTAACACAACGAAAACTTAGTTCCTAACTCCCTGCCCCTTGCTCCAAACCTGCCCTTCTCATAATTTTCCAGATCTCTATTCTGTTTTCTAGATGCTTTGGCCAAAATTCTCCAAATCATCAGCCATCATCCTTGACTTTCCCCTTTATGTCACACCCTCATATAATTTTACAACATATTTAAAGCACATTCATATATACACTGGCTACTGAAACTGGCTGCTTCAGTCTGGTCCAAGTCACCACTGCCTCTCTCTGCATTCTTGCAAGAGCCCTCTCATTGATCTCTCTGCTTCCTTTCTTGCCACACTTCAATCTGTCTCTCCAGCAGCTACCCAAAGAATTACATTAACACAGAAATCCCATCATGCCACTTCCCTGCTCAAAATCTTCCAGTTGCTTCCCCAAGGCCAGGTCCTCACAATGGCCTATAAAGTCCTACATGCCTGAGGCCCAAGTTACTACTGGGACTTGGTCTCCTTCTCTTCCTTGTTCACTCTGCTCAGAATACTCCGTCCTTTATACTTGTCCTTCCATCATACCAGAAGCACTGCACCCACCCCTTAGATATTCACGTCTTATTCCTTCATCATCTCCTGCCTTTGCTCAAATGTCACACTCTCCCTGAGTGCTTTCTGCCCTCCCTATCTACATTGCAACCCCATCCCTCCCTGTTTTGGTTTACTCCTTAGCACTCACCACCATCTGCTATTCTCTATATTTGCCTATTTGTCTTCTTTATTTTCTGTCTTCTCAGCCCTCACCACCAGCCCTGCAAGGATGTAAGCTCCCTAATGGCAAGGAGTTTTGTCTGTTTTGACTGAATATGGTCTCCTACTATGTTTCCATTTTCTGACAGAGCGCTGGATCCTCAACCAGAAAGCCTTTCATTGTTTCTGAGTGAATGCATGCATGGAGGAGTGTAATGAATTTTTGAAAACAATGATAGTTGAGAGATTTTCTGGCTTTTTATTTTGCAACTTTATTATATCAAACATAAACCGTATAGTACTTACAAGATGCTTCTTTCATACAACACTTTGTAAGACTATTTTAAATTGTCTTCATAGTCAGGAACATAAAACTCTTCCTGCTTAGATCTGAGTAAGTATGAAGAAAAAGGGAATGGTCATTAAATTCTGAAGCATTTAACATAAAACTCTTCCTGCTTAGATCTGAGTAAGTATGGAAAACAAGGGAATGGTCATTAAATTCTGTAGCAGCTGGAGAAGTGTTCACTGAAGTGCTAGAACTTGACCTAGGCCCGAAATAAAGAACAAAGATTCAGAAATGTAGAAGGGTGAGTGAGAGAATGAAATAGGCAAGAGAAATGATGTGAAACTGAACTGACCAGGCATGAATGTACGTAAACATGATTTTTTATTCCCTGGGGCAGAGCATTCCTTTTAAAGGAGTAGTAGAAGTTATGGTTTAGGGCTGTAGGTAGAGGCTCTACAGGGTGACCTTGAACAAAAGGCTAAGGACTTTTATCCTCTAGGCATGGGGTGTTTATCAAATACTGGGTTGGCATATTTTGATTGGAGAATGGGGGAATGAAATGGCCAAACAAGGTGTTGGTTTCAGTGCATTCTAGCTGTAAGATGAATTAAACATAAAAGATTGAAGGTAGAGAACCCAAATTGGGTTTTAGTAGAGTGGGGATAAAGCAAAAAAATATTAATGCTGAATTGAGTGAAAATATCAGAAGGTAATTTTCCAAAAGCATGAAAGAACAGAGAGAGAGATAGTAACTGGTAAGAAAGGGTTGCAGAAACCTAACTTAGAGTGGGTGAAAAGGGAAGCCCTCTCTCAGAAGATGGCATTGAAGAGAGGAGAGCCTTCCAGGCCTAAAGAAAAGCAAATTAGAAGTCCATCTTCAGGCAAGAGTCTGATGTAATAGAGGAATGGGTAAAAGTAGCATTATGCTCAAGTGGGAAATGGCAGGAGATGAAGCCAGAAATTGTCAGAGGCCTTGAAGAAATGAAGTCAGATAACCGCTTACAGTTGGCAAGCTAGGCTGTCATTTCCTTTCATTGAAAGATTCTTAATAGAGGAGTTATGCATCGAAGAAAGTGGAATGAATTGAGGGTGTTAAACATGAGTGAAATCAATGGAACATGTATAAGTAAATGCCTAAGTGCCAATAGCAGCAGCATAAAATGAGAACAAAGCAGGAAAAGACTGGTGAGACTGAAGGAAAATGCACATTGGAAATGCAGAGGGGGTTCTGTGATAGACAGTCTGAGAGTCTGGAAGTCTAAGAAGTCTGAAGAAGTTTTTGTTGCTTTTTCCATTGCACAGAGCTACTTAAGAAAAATTACTTACGTCTGATGAATGTGAATCTGACACCCAGATTTCGTGTAGGATCTAAGTATACAAACTTCAGCAAACCTCTAATTGCATTTAGTGCTCTTACTTTTGCATTTTCTTAAACATAAACATCCAATTTAGAATAAATAGTATGTTGCTTATTTAGGAACATTAGTGGTGGCAAAATTGTGATAGAGAGAACCATGGAAAAGATTGATGTTGATAGCCCAGATGCATTTCTCTCTCTTTGACAATTATGAGTTTCCATCAAGGTAGGTGTTTATGTTTATGCTGAGTTTCTAATGTTTGCATTTGCAATTTTCAGTGGGCTGCCTTTCTAGAAATATCCTACAAAGCAAAATAAACAAACAAAAAAATCAGAATTTTTTGAAAGGTGACCTCATAGCTCCTAAAATTCCCTGGGTAGACCTATCTGTGAATCAACAGACATTATAAGTTTGAGTTGTGTATTTCCAAACCAATTAATTTGTTTTATTCAATATGAATTTATTAAGCATCTACCATATGCTCAACACTGCTAAGATGTTTGTTCATAATACCAAGACGAATGTTATGTCTTATAATGGGGAAGATCTTGTAATGGGGAAACTGGACATATATTCAAAATAAAGACTAATAGTAAGAACAAATGATATAAGATAATAGATAGATAGATAGATGGATGAGAGAGAAATATAAGGACCATTTATTTCTAACTGGGGCAATATTTGACTAACCTTCTCTATAGTAGTAGAATACAAAATGGATCTTGAAAGATGGGTAGTATATCAATAGGAAATTATGCATAAATAAATCCATGTACTTATGGTTGATTAACCTACAACAAAGGAGGCAAGAATATGCAATCCTGAGGAAAGACAGTCTCTTCAGTTAAGAGATGCTGAGGAGTTCCCTGGTCGTCCGGTGGTTAGGACTCGGTAGTTTCACTGCCGTGGGCCTGAGTTCAATTCCTGATCGGGGAACTAAGATCCCACAAGCTCCATGGCATGCCCCCCCGCCCAAATAAAGAGATGCTGGGAAAACTGGACAGCTTCATGTAAAACAATATTAGAACATTCCCACACACCATAAACAAAAATAAGCTCAAAATGGATTAAAGACCTAAGTATAAACCATACAACTCCTAGAGGAAAACAGGCAGAACACTCTGTGACATAAATCATAGCAATTTCGTTTTGCATCTGTCTTCTAAGGCAAAAGAAAGAAAAGCAAAAACAAGCAAATGGGACATGTTAGATGTGAAAGCTTTTGTACAGCAAAGGAAACTATGGACAAAACAAAAAGATAACCTACTGAATGCAAGAAAGTATTTGCAAATGGTACGACCAATAAGGGGTTAATATCCAAAATTTATAAACAACTCAAACAACTCAATATTAAAAAACAAAGAACCCAATTAAAAATGGACAGAAGGGCTTCCCTGGTGGCGCAGTGGTTGAGAGTCCACCTGCTAATGCAGGGGACGCGGGTTCGTGCCCCGGTCCGGGAAGATCCCACATGACGCGGAGCAGCTGGGCCCGTGAGCCATGGCCGCTGAGCCTGCGCGTCCGGAGCCTGTACTCCGCAGCGGGAGAGGCCACAGCGGTGAGAGGCCCACATACCGCAAAAAAAAAAAAAAAAAATGGACAGAAGACCTAAATAGATATTTTTCCAAAGAAGGTATACAAATTGCCAACAGGCATATGAAAAAAAAAAAAAAAGTTCAGCATTGCTAATCATCAGAGCAATGCAAAAACCACGATGAGATACCACCTTACACCTTTCAAAATGGCTGTCATTAAAAAGTCTACAAGTAACAGAAGTTGGTGAGGAGGTGGAGAAAAGGGAACTGTTGTGCACTGTTGGTGGGTTTGTAAATTAGTGTAGCTACTATGGAAAACAGTATGGAGGTCCTCAAGAAAACTAAAAATAGAATTACCATATGATCCAGCAAATCCACTGCTGGGTGTAAATCTGAAGAAAACACAAACAGTAATTTGAAAAGATATGTGCACCCCAATGTTCATAGCAGCATTGTTTACAATTGCCAAGTTATGGAAAAAACGTATAAGTGTCCATTGATGGATGAATGGGTAAAGAAAATGTGGTGTGTATGTGTGTGTATATATATATATATACATTGTATATATATACAATGAAGTGTTACTCAGCCATAAAAAAGAAAGAAGAGAGTATTACACTTAGTGAAATAAGTCAGACAGAGACAAATACTCTATGGGATCACTTATATGTGGAATCTAAAAAATACAACAAATGAGTGAGTATAGTAATAAAGAAACAGAGTCACAGTTATAGAGAAAAAACTAGTGGTTACTAGTGGGGAGTGGTAAGGCATGAGATAGGGGTACTACTATGTATAAAATAAATAGCCAACAAGGATATATTGTACAGCACAGGGAAATGTAGGCATTATTTTGTAATAACTTTAAATGAATTATAATCAATAAAAATATTATACCTGAAACCAATATAATATTGTAAATCAGCTATACTTCAATTAAAAATTTTAAAAATAAAAGACAATGGTACTGGAAAAGGAGACGATGGATAGATACAGGAGATATCAAAAAAGCAGAATGACAAAACTTGATAATCAGTTGGAAATTGTGACAGAAAGACAAGGAGAAATCTTTGTGTTATTTGTCTCTGTCTCTTTTAATTTGTGTGTTTGTACATGTGTGTGTTGGTGGTAACTGCTCCCAGTTATGATGGAACAGGGAGGGATAGCATGTGATCTTTAAGAACCAATCCTGCAAAAAGACATGTACACCCCTGTGTTCACTGTGGCATTATTTACGATAGTCAAGATATGGAAACAACCTAAGTGTCCACTGACGGATGACTAGACAAAGAAAATGTGGTGTATATATATATATATACAATGGACTATTACTCAGCCATAAGAAAGAAGGAAATCTTGCCATTTGTCATAATGGAACTTGCAAGTGATTTTCACAATGCTAAGTGAAATAAATCAGATAGAGAAAGACAAATACTGTATGATCTCACTTACAGATGGACTCTTAAAAAAAAAAAGAGCTTATAGATACAGAGAACAGATTGGTGGTTGCCAGACACAGGGTGAGAGATAGGCAAAATGGATGAAGGGGGTGAAAAGGTACAAACTTCCAGTTATAAAATAAATAAGTCATGGGGATGTAATGTACAGCATGGTGACAATAGTTAACAATACTGTATTACATATTTGAAAGTTGCTAAGATGGTAGACTAGTCTAGACTTCTTATGGTGATTATTTCACAGTATATACAAATATCGAATCATTATGTTATACACCTGAAACTAGTATAATGTTATATGTTAACTCTACCTTAATTTTTAAAAATCCTGAAATGTCAAAATGGCAGGTGATGACAATCGTTAGTAGTGCTGGTGGGAGGAAACAGATGACAAAGTAGTGCATTTTACTCATTTGCGGATAAAAATTGGAGTGGATTCTGGTTCAATATGGCCATACCCTCTGTATGTGACAAATGTTTCACATTTGTCTGATCCTATTCTCAAAATGCAAATATTTTTAAAAACCTGGAATAATAAAATGATAGGAAAAGACAATGAAAGATCAACTTTCTAATTTATTTTGTGTAGTATTGTTACATAACAGAACTTTTCTTTGGACAAGTGCTGGAATTCTCAGCAATGATTAATATATTCACAAAGTATTTTACAATGTAACATGTATTTTAAATCGCTAATTTAAATGTGAAAATGAATAAAAATTTAAACAAAATGCAAATGCTAATCAAAAACTCAGCTTATGGGACTCATTACCCTCACACACATTCCAAATTATTTGTGAGTCTGATATATTTTTTACCTTTTGTCTTCTATGGTCATTTATATTAATTGCTTTTTCGGACCAGTTCTGTCCAGATCCTTTAAACATCAGGCTGGCCATCAAACAACTGTCATTATTATGATATTAGGCCCAAATGACACTTTTCTCTCCATAATAGAAATAACTGGAATTGACTATCATAGAATTCTGAGGGGGAACTTGGGAGCCTGTATATGAAATATCATCCATGGAAGCTGATGACTAATGTGACAGTGCCAGTCCTTATAGATAGGTGGGGCTTGGGGATAAATGGCTTACTCCTAGAATCACCTGTGACATGAGCTTCCTGTCCTTAAAGATATGAGCTGTGTGTTCCAATAATGATTTTAAGAATTAATAATAGTAATGTTAATCAGCAAGTACTTATACTTGCTAAGCACTTTACATGAATAATTTAGTAAAGTCTCACAGCAACCTAATGAGGCTGCGTGATTAGTTCTGTGATTCCTCCCTATTTTACAGATGAATCATATGAGACACAAAAAGGTAAAGTAAATTTCCCAAGGATACACAGCTGCTAAAAGAATGGAGCTGGGATTCTAACAAAAGCAGTTGTGTCCAGAACTGGACACTTAAACCACTTACCTAATTTACCTTCCCAGAAGTCACCTTTCTTTCTCATGTGAATAAACTAATGACAGACTCACCCCCAACAGACATTCTAGATCAGCGCAGTCATGGCCATTGGATGTTACAGATGCTTCAAGCTTAACACACGGTGCTGTGCGTGTTCACATGTTTTTCATCCCTAAGGGAAGCTCCCTAAGGTCAGAAATCACATTAAGTTTTACAAAATATGAATATCCATTGAATAAAGGAATCAATATATACAATTTTTATAAAGAAATCTAGTCCCAGGGTTTTACATGATTCATCATTTGACTATAAGAACATGGAGTTGACTGGCACATGTTTTCAGGTTTACTTAAACATTAATATGTAGCTAAAAGATGACATATTTCTCTTTAATTTCACTTGCACTTTCTCATCAACAAATTGGAATTGACAGTTATGTAAAAACAATACATTTAGACAGACTAAAAATGTTATTTATTATTGTTATAATGGTTACTATTAGCCAAGAGTGAATATATAACTCTTCTAAACTGAAGATGTATAGTTCATTTCCTATTGTTACTAGAAAGAGTTACATGAATTAAACATGGCATACTTACTAGTTTTAAGATGTAATCACTAGCGGATTTAAGGATTAAGCAACCAAATTTGAAAATATTTGTGTACATTTATTGAATAGAGTTATCATTAGGAATCTGCAATGTTAAAATATTAATATGTTTATAATAAACAGAATATTTCTTAAGTAGTTTGTGCTTGAATATGCATTGGTAATAGCATTTTTTAGAAATACAGTGGTTATTTATCCTTTCTCTGAGCTTATATCCTAAAGTTTCTGCTTTGTACTATATATGAGATTGTGTTACAGTGTCCATGTAATAATGAATGAGAGTGGCAGTACTGTGTAGTGCTTTAAAAACAGAACATTGACACCAGACAACTGGCTTCAAGTACTAACCTTTCCATATAAGACATTAAGACATGTAAGACACTGGAGAAATTACTTAAATTCTCTGTGCTTCCATTTCCCCTCATACAAAATGAGATGTGCATAGTAGCAAGATCAAATAATTATCCTGAATATTAAATAAGTCAACACATGTAACGGTCTAGAACAGTGCTTGAAATATAGTGAAAATTATTGTTTGGGGCTATTATTATTGATCATATGAATTGTGTTTTATCTAGAAACTAATTTAATTTCTACCCCTGAAAATGTATGATAATATAACAGAAATTATCTACAATGAACTGACTGAAATGTGAAGCCTAAAGAGGAAATGTTCTTTCAGAATGTTTAATTTCCTTCAGTAGAAACTTGGTATTGAAAGATAGTGAAATATAAATAAATTAGAAATTATGAATTTTTTTTTTTTTTTTTTTGCGGTACACGGGCCTCTCACTGTTGTGGCCTCTCCCATTGCGGAGCACAGGCTCTGGACACGCAGGCTCAGCAGCCATGGCTCACGGACCCAGCCGCTTCGCGGCATGTGGGATCTTCCCAGACCAGGGCACGAACCTGTGTCCCCTGCATCGGCAGGCGGACTCTCAACCACTGCGCCACCAGGGAAGCCCCAGAAAGTATGAATTTAAATAGTATGGAAGCATGATGGCAAACAAAAGCCTGTTAAATGTTTGAATATATTCAACAATATGAAAACAATATCTTTTAAAGCCAACCTTGGCTCCCACACTTACCATTAATCCCACTCCTCTGGAGTGTTCCTATAGCACTTTGCACACTTTTAATCATAAGGTCCTGTCCCACTGTATATAACTATATGCTTTGTTTTCCCCACTAGATAATCAGCATCAATGTGATTGAAACTACATCTTATTCAAAAGTGTCTAGCAGAGAGCCGGGCTTAAAATAGTGTGGACTAATTTTTTGAATTTGTGCATTATGTGTACCTCAAGAGCTTTTGACTCTTACCCTGGTGGTTTTAGGCTATTTATTTGGTCTTATATAGGGCAGTAAAATGAAACAAGAATTACTAGAAAACAATGGAGTTATTAATAAGGAAATGACTTTTACCCAGGCACCCGGCATTTAATTTTTTTCAGTGTCCTCTAAGAATATATTACCACAGATGAAGCAGTACGGCATTTTAAAAGTGATTCCTACCCCAAAGACCCTTCAAGTTTCTGCATGAAGACAAGAACCAATTTACCTTTATATGTTCATCAAACCAAAAAAAAGGGGATGGGGGTGATTCTATCAAGTACTTTGAAATTATTACATTTATAATGTTATAAATTCCCAAGTGTTCAGCAAGGTATTTAATTAAACTTGAAATCTATATCCTATAGAATTGAAAATATTAGATCTCAAAAATGGAAAAGCTGTCTTCTATGAAAGTCATTTTCCATTTTGATTTTTAAAAGCTCTATGTAGCTTTCTTTCCCTTATAGTTTTTTATAATAGCTTTATTAAGATAAAATTTACTAACTTTAAAATTCACTCTTTTGAAGTGTACTCCTCAGTGATTTTTAGCATATGCACAGAGTTGTGCAACCTTTACCACTATCTAATTTTAGAACATTTCTATAATCCCCACCAAGAAAAAAATACTTGTCCCTATTAGCGTTAATTCTCCATTCCCCTTCTCCTCCAAGCTCCTGGAAACTACTACACTAGTTTTCTTAGTCTATGGATTTGTCTATTCTGTGCATTTCATGTATGTTCCATATAATTGGAATCACACAATATGTGGTTTTTGTGACTGCTTTCACTTATCACATTTTCAAGGTTCATCCATGTTATAGCATGTATCAGTATAGTTCATTTCTTTTTATTGCTAAATAATATTCCACTGTATGGATCTACCATCCAACAGATAAAACTTTGTTTATCCTTTCATCAACTGATGGGCATTTGGGTTGTTTCCACTTTTTGGCTATTATGAAAAATGCTGCTATGAACACTCATATACAAGTTTTTGAGTAGAGATGTGTTTTCATTTCTCTTGGGTATATAACTAGGAATGGAATTTCTAGGTTATTTGGTAACTCTATGCTTAACATTCTGAGGGAGTGACAAACTTCCAAAGTAACTGCACCATTTTGCAGTCCCACCAACAATGATAAATGCTCTATATAACTTTTCGTGATGCACAGTTGAGTTGCAGAAAAATTGTCTCCACTTTTTAGAAAGAATTTCAATTTTTATCACAATGTAATATATATCACAGTACATCTGGAACATGTCTGTCACCTCCTTAGACTGTAAGCAGAACTTTAGAGCTGAAACCTATTTCATCCATCTTTGTGATGCCAGCACAATTCTGACACATGACAATCACATAAAAAATGTTGAATTAATAAATGGTGATGTGAATTTATAATTTAATAAAAACATTTTTCTGACTTCCTTATAATAATTCCATCTGTGAAGTAATTCTTCCAAGTGAAAGCCTTTCAAAGGCTAGCTAGGTAGGTAGCTAGCTAGAAGGTAGCTCTCATCCTCTCTCCTCTCAATCCTGAGGTTTTGCTTTTGTTCTTCAGACCAAACATCTTTAACAGAAAGCACTTTCACTGATGAAATGTGAATTTTTTAGTTGACTGAATTATTTTAAATACAGTTCATATTTTATATGATATAAACCTAGATTTCTTGCGTTTTTCTTTTATGAACTTATTAATTTTTTTATGTCACATTTAATCATGTGTCTCACAAACTAGGTAACTCGCAGAGAAAAAAATTCCAAGGATAATTCCATGATAGCCTGAATCATGTTTAATGTTAATTCAGTATAGGAAATCAACATCTCTAAATATTTTATCATGTTCAACTTCCACTTTCTGCTCATGTGGCAAATATGAAAGTCTGAAAGACCTTCACAGTACAAAAGCCTTGGTAAAATGCAACAAATAGGCTGTTGAAAAACCAGTGCAGTGTTTTCTGAAGACTTGAGCAGCCTGGTGACATTTGCTGAGCCCAAGAACTAAAAACTCGGGGTTTAATGTCAATGGGGTATGCTGGGAGCAGGGGAGGAGACAGGGCCTTGAATCTAGGAAGAAAGAGAATAACTAAAACCCCTGTATAAATCCAGAACCACTGAAGGACTACACTCCCAGAGACAGGATTGCCTTGAAGAATTCTACCATCAGCAAAAAGATGTCAGACTATCAGTATGAACCTGAGTTAAGGTTTAGAAAAAAAAAAGTTATTACCACCATACTGCCCTTGAAAAGGATTTGAGTTCAAATTTTTAAATTACTAGTCCCTGCTTCACAGTGCCTAACAGAAGGAAAAATATATTCTCTCTGAAGGAAGTTCTTTCAGCCAGACCTCACAGAATTTCCACACATTAAGATAACCAAACATGAGCTTGCAATTTCTATTTTAAATCACAAGAAGAACTAAGTTGCCTTGTGCTAGAATCAGAAGACACAATAAGTAGCAAATTTTATTTCCAAGGATATCAAATTTTAGGATTATAATACACGTAATGTAAGTTTAAAATGTTTAAAGAAGAGCGCTTCTAGGGACTTCCCTGGTGGCACAGTGGTTAAGAATCCTCCTGCCCATGCAGAGGACACGGGTTTGAGCCCTGGTCCGGTAAGATCCCACATGCCACGGAGCAACTAAGCCCGTGCGCCACAACTACTGAGCCTGTGTTCTTAGAGTCCACGTGCCACAACTACTGAAGCTCGCATGCCTAGAGCCCGTGCTCCGCAACGAAGAGTAGCCCCCACTCGCCGCAACTAGAGAAAGCCTGCGTGTGGCAGCAAAGGCCCAATGCATGCAAAAATAAATAAAATTAAAAAAAAAAAGAATAGTGCTTCTAAAAGAATGAACCTGGTATGGCATGTTTTAAAATTCATACCTCAATAGCTTTATCAGGAACAATATTTTAGTTATGTTTTTTCTAATGCTAATCCATCTGCATTAAAGTTTTCATTACTAAATGTGAACAGTTTAACATTGTCTTTATTTAACAAATGTAATCTCTTTGACAAACCTAGAGTGAGGAGCTGGCAGTATAACAGAGGCAAGAAAGGCTTAGTTCTGGCCCTCACAGAATTTACCATCTAGATGCAGAGTTATTTATATTGGATTAGAACAAAAAGCTTTTAGTCTTCTGTCTTACTGGGATCTGAAGATTTACTAAGCTTGATGAACAAAAATCAAAGGGAGAGTGGAAAGAGTAATTTAAAATGAGAGCTATCTCACCTAAACATCTCATTAATTTTAATGTTTTATGTATTATTGTGTTCTAAACAATTCATAGTTCAACATCTGTCAAGATTCTTCAACCAATCAGGGTCCTCCTTTTGTGTGTACCATTGACTTCACCACTCAAATGATTCTAAGAGTGATTTTTTTTTCAAAGCAACAGAGCAAAATTAGCAAACTCATGGCTAATTAGAAGAGGACTGAACCTTCTTTAATGCATTAAAAGCAGAGATTTAGAAAAGCTAATTTGATTTTTGCTTACTTGTGAAGTATAGATAAAGGGTTTTTAAAGAACACAAGCAAAAGGCAATAATAAATTTCAGAGTAACTAAGTTATTGCACAATGAGACTGGGTGCTAGTATGTATTTAATAGTGTGGGGCTGTTAAAGAGAATGTAAAAACTCAGCACGAAGGAAGTGTTGAAAATGTTTTCTTCCCTGAAAAATAATCTCCTTTTACTTCTTCCTGTATAAAATTCTTACTCATAAAATATGTTCTTCTTCTTGATGTACATTATTAAACAAATTATTTCAACAACGAAAGATAAAATTGGGAAAAAAGAACATCTGAATATATACTTTGACTCATAGCTATTTTCCATTCTCCCAAGAAACATTAGCTTAAAAACAGGTAAGGAGTGCTATGGTCTCTCAGTCAAATACAGTGACTTTCCTGTGTTGCTTTATCTGCATAATGTGGACAAGAGTCAATCATTCTAATGCAATTTATGCATGTAAACAAAAGATAATAATCTAAAACATGATTCTGCAGTTGAAAAAAATTTCTACAGAAGTTTATAACTTGGACTATTTGCAAAGCATTAATTTTTGAAGAAGATGTGAAAAAAAATACAATTTCAGAACAGGATGGCAAATAGGGTTCATCTCCTGTGCCAGTTTGGGTTACTAAGTAGTTGCTACTTAAAGTTCAGATGGAGGAATTTTACAAGGCTGCTTCAAGAAATAAGTGATTATTTCACGTTGTCTCAGGTGAGGGAAGATAGAGTGCCAACACGTGATTTATTTGATGAAGCTGTAGAAAGACAGTATATGACAGTAAAAATCAATGTATTATGTACATGATTATACATTTCACTCTCTATATGTAATTTTATGCACATGTATGTTTATGTAGCAGTTCAGTATTGCTAAGACTTGTTCTATAAATGAATAAATATCTGTAGGATAGAGGGAACTCAAGAGTTTTTCCTAACTTTGGCTAAGTCTTTGCAGATTTCTTATGAGCAATTGAAGAGATTAAGAATATATGTGAGTTATTTTCCATATATTTCCTTCTTGAAAAATTTATCTTGAAGGGTACTTCCCAAGAAAGTAGAGTCTTCTGAGATTCTTCATGCTTCTATTGACCAAAAGATACTCAGATGTTAGGGGAAGTTTCCTGGAAGGAAAAGGGAAAATGACATATTTCTTATGTACAGTGTTGGTTTAACATCTTTTGTTTTGTTACTGGGGAAGGGATATCAAGATTGTCAAAAAGGAATGGAAAAATTTCTAATGGCAACAATAAATGAATGCTGTTGAAATTAAAAGAATTGGATGTCTACAAGAAGACTGAATGGTTATTAAAAGGAGTATGCCAGGGTGTTATTGCCTTGATAAATTTAATAAGGCCCAGAATCCTACCCTTAGTTTGGCAAGTCCAGAATTTTGTTGCTTTCAGTGTCTCTGAGTGGTTGTTAAATTCATAAGAAGGAAGATAATGTTAATAATGTCATTCACCTGCTTAAATCCCTTCCATGGCTCCCATTGCCCTTCACCAAAGACCAAAATGATTTAACACAGCTTACACTACACTGAATCCATACTGAACTGCCTTTTTTAAACAGTTTTGTTGAAGCATCATTCCCATGCCATCTAATTTACCCACTTCAAATGCAATTCATTGGCTTTCAGTAGATTCACAGAGCTGTGCATCCATCACCACAATCAATTTGAGAACATTTTATTAACCCCAAAGCACTCCCGCACTCCTTAGCTATCACCTCCCCCAATCTCCCCATCTCCCCTAGTGCTAGCAACCACCAGTTTCCTTTCTGTTTCTATATATTTGTCTATTCTGGACATTTGATATGAATGGAATTATACAATACATTGTCCTTTGTGACTAGCTTCTTTAACTTAGCATAACATTTTCAAGGCTCATCCATGATACAGCAAGTATCAGGACTTTGTTTCTTTTATTTCTGCATAATATTCCATTTTATGTAGATACTACATTTTTCCATCCATTCTTCAATTGTTGGACATTTCAGTTGTTTCCATCTGTTAGCTATAATGAATAATGCTGCTCTGAACATTCATGTTCAAATTTCTGTGTGGACATATGTTTTCCATATTCTTGGGTATATTCCTTGTAATGGAATTGCTAGATCATATGATAACTCTATTTTACCATTGGAGACATGGCCAGACTGCTTTTCAAAGCAGTTGTGCCATTTTACATCTCCATCAGTTGTGCCATTTTACATCTCCACATCAAGGATGTGGCTTCTCTACATCCTTGTTAACATTTATTATTTATCTTTTTGATTATAGCCATCCTAATGTATGTGAAGTGGTATCTCGTGGTTTTGATTTGCATTTCTCTGATAGTTAATGATGTTGAACATCTTTTCTTTTGCTTATTGGCCATTCGTACATCTTTGGAGAACTGTCTATTCAGAGTCTTTGCTCACTTTTAAACTGGGTTTTGTTTTGTTTTTTTAGTAAATTTATTTATTTATTTATTTATTTTGGCTGTTGGGTCTTTGTTGCTGTGCTCGGGCTTTCTCTAGTTGGGGTGAGCAGGGGCTACTCTTCTTTGTGGTGCACAGGCTTCTCATTGTCATGGCTTCTCTTGTTGCAGAGCACAGGCTCTAGGCAAGCAGGCTTCAGTAGTTGTGGAACGTGGGCTCAGTAGTTGTGGCTTGTGGGCTCTAGAGCTCAGGCTCAGTAGTTGTGGTGCACGGGCTTTGTCGCTCTGCGGCATGTGGGATCTTCCCAGGCCAGGGCTTAAACCTGTGTCCCTTGCATTGGCAGGCAGATTCTTAACCACAGCGCCACCAGGGAAGCTCCTAAACTGGGTTATTTTTTTATTCTTGAGTTGTTATAGTTATTCATATATTCTAGAAACAAGTACTTATAATAAGATACATGATTTTCAAAAATGTTCTCTCATTCTATCAGTTGTCTTTTCTGGACGATTTCACTTGAAGTGCACAATTTATTAGTTTTGATAGCGTATTAGTGAGCTCAGCCTGCCATAACAAAATACCATAGACTTGGTGGCTTAAACATTTATTTCCTCACAGTTCTGGAGGCTGAAAATCTGAATTCAGGGTGCCAGCATGGCCACGTCCTCTTCCTGCCTTAAACATGGCTGCTTTCTTGCTTCTCCTCAAATGGCAGAGAGAGAAACCTCTGCTGCCCCTTTGTTTTCTTCTAAAGGGCAATAATCCAACTGCTATGACTTCATCTAAATTTAGTCATCTCTCAAAGGCCCCATCTCCAAATACCATCACATTGGGGGTCATGAATTTGGGTGGACACAATTCAGGCCATAGCAGATGGTGTCCAGTTTATCTGTTTTTTCTTGTGTTGCTTGAGCTTTTAGTGTCGTCTCTAAGAAGCCATTGCCTAATCCAAGATTACATTTTACCCCTGAGGTTTTCTCTGAGAGTGTTATAATTTTAACGTACTCATGGTTTTTTGGACGTTAGGAAACTGTTTATGCTGTTCCCTAATCTGGAAGTGTTTTTACTCAACAGATATTTTGTCTGGCTAACTCTTACTCATTTTTCATATGATGCTCCCTCCATACACATACCCACTACAGGGGTTAGTTGAACTGTGCCTGTGCATGCTCAACACGCTGGTTATAGCTCCATTATAGCATTTCCCACATTGTACTGTAATTGCTTCAGTTACCTTTGTTTATTATGTTTTTTCCACCATTGTACATGTTGTAATATCTGAAAAAAATTACAGGATCTCCTGCATGTTGGACATTCAATAATATTTTGTGGAGTCAATAAAGGAATTATCTAAGTGTCAATTTATTAATTTACAGTGAGAAATAGAATTGTGAAATAACCTGGTCCAAACTGAGCTGACAGATCTCCTCACTGCAGGAAACTACACAGAAAATTCAATTATTCTAAGAATATTTCTTGGTATCCATAGACTCAGAACATGTTACTGAACTTTTAACAGTACTATGTCATGGTAGTGTGTCCTGACAATTCCAGAACACACATACACTTGCCTCTCCCCCATCCCTGATGACTCTAATCCTTGAGCCTTGACTCCCATTCAAAGACAAAGTCCTTAGAAGAGCCCTGCCACCTCTTCTTTTCCTATGGCTTGTTTTTCTCTGTTATTTGGTACCATCATCTCCCCCTTCTCACTGACAATTTCTGCTTTAATTATGTATCAATACAACATAATAGGACACAAAATGTTATTCTCTGAGCTCTGTTCCTCTTCTAAATACTGCACACAGTAAAATTCTCCAAGGCAGGGCAACACGTTTTAATATACTTTGTAACTTTATAACTTTCTATAGCACCCACTACCACATTTTAACTCAGTGGATAGCAAACAATGCCATAGCCCGAATATTTTTGGTTATATAATTATAACTCTGTTGATTGCTAGAGAGACATGATTTAGTTTGTTTTATTTAGAGTTAGAGCTTTGTTGGGTTATGTTGGGAGATTTAAATATTCAGCTTGAATGCTATTTTGTGTGCCTGGGAGTGTTCGCCACAGCAGGTGTTACCTAACCAGATGCTAAAGCCTTTTAATTTAATACGCGGCATCTTGTCAAACATGCCTCCTGCTTTACACTGTCAGAGCTGTTGAAAATTCGCTTTTCCTGCCAACAGGGTTTTCGGTTGGCAGTGACTCAGCCCTGACATGCTTTAGCTACAATGCGTATTGGGCCAGGTGATTTTACTAATGTATTTAGAATGTTGAGTTTTAATAAATTTCCAAATTTTTCACGCACCAAATAAGCAAAGATATCTTTTGGACATTGGTAGAGATAAAAGATTCTTTCCCTTTCTTTCCATAAAGCTGAGTCAAGATCAAGGACAAGATCATTAATTGGGTTATAGAATTAAAAGCCTTAGTTCTCTGTTAGGATTTCCCTCTGGTGACCTTCTCTCTTCTTCCATACATCTGATACAATAAGATCAGGCCTAAGGGCTTTTTCTTTTTTGGCTAAAAATACACTGGGAACTGGAGGAGGTTAAAGGGAAAGGACACTTGAAGTGGGTAACTTTAGTCTTGGTTCTAGGCCATTGATTTTGTGTTTCTCATTCCAGTAATAATAGGCAGAGGGCAGAATCTGGGAGTTACAGAAGCTACTCAAACTTATTCAGAGGCCAAGGGGGAGGACTCTTCATTCAACATGGTTCATCCTAATCACCTGGGTTAGGAAATCTATAAAAGGCTTTAGGCTGAAAACCTGGATTCTGGCCAGAATTCTTACAGGCAGCTGGGCTCCTCACAAACAGCATCTCATAGCAGCCAACACAAGGATTCACTGAAAGCTCCTCAAATATGTTTTATGCTGTCATTTCATATCTGATGATAGACAATATCTTGAGAGTTGTGTAAGCCCCAGGGTAATGGTTATAGATGCAATCAGAGAAGTGAGGAGAGAATAATAGCAGATAAGATCAGAGACATGTGTTCTAGGGCACTTTAAAGAACAGTTTTACGATGTCCAGAGAATTTCCTCATAGTTTCTATCTTTATAGCCATTAATATTATGGCTTAGTTTAATAAGAGAACATAGAGTGTTATTTGATGTGGTTTAGGTAATAATAACCCAATTAACTGATCAGCAAGAATTTACTAAGTGCAAAGGAACAAAGAGGTAAGACAAGTCATTTTCTCTTATAAAAATGTGCTGGGCTTCCCTGGTGGCGCAGTGGTTGAGAGTCCGCCTGCCGATGCAGGGGACACGGGTTCGTGCCCCGGTCCGGGAAGATCCCACATGCCCCAGAGCAGCTGGGCCTGTGAGCCATGGCCACTGAGCCTGTGCGTCCGGAGCCTGTGCTCCGCAACGGGAGAGGCCACAACAGTAAGAGGCCCGCGTACCGCAAAAAAAAAAAAAAAAAAAAGTGCTGATTTTACTCTATCACAATACTTTTGATAATTTTTTAGCATTCTAGTCCACTAATGACACAGTGACCCTCTCCTCTTTATTGTTACTCTTGAGAACAATCCTGCTGTCCCTGATTTATCATTAGGAGTGATATTAGGATCTTCCCAAAAAAGAGGGGATGGTTGATTAGCAATGAGATTTATGTAAGTGATATATTTGTCAGTTATGTGACTCTCCAGTTACATTTCAGTTAACATAAATAAAAAATAAAAAACTACACAATTTTTTTTTTTTTATTTCCTGAAGCATCTAATGAAGTATCCCATCCTAATATGGAAAATTTGGTCTTGGAAGAAAAAAAAAATTGTATGTCAAATAACTACATGTAGCTCAAAAATTACTGAGTATATATAATTTATGGACATCTATTGTAACCAGGACCTATGCTAGTCACATTTTTACTAATGTCTCATTTTTTTGTTTTACTCTAAGACTTTATTTTTTAGAGCAGTATTAAATTCACAACAAAATTGATTGGTGGGTACACAGATTTACCATATACCCCTGCCCCCCATGCACACACAGCCTCCCATGTTATCAATATAGCCCCCATCAGATGGTACAGTTCCTACAACTGATGAGCCTACATTCACGCATTATCACTTAGAAGTCCATAGTTTACATTAGGGTTTATTCTTGGTATTGTACATTCTGTGGGTTTGGAAAAATGTATAATGACATGTATTTGTCATCATAGTATCATAACAGAGCATTTTCACTGCCCTAAAAATCCTCTGTACTTTGTTTTTTCATCCCAACCCCCTCCAACTCAATCCCTGGTAACCACTGACAGTAAAAATTACTGTCTCCATAGTTTTAACCTTTCCAGAATGTCATGTAGTTGGAATCATACAGTATGTAGTCTTTTTAGATGGCTTCTTTCACTTAGTAATGTGCATTTCAGGTTTCTCTATGTCTTTTCATAGCTCTATAGTTCATTTCCTTTTAGCACTAAATAATATTCCATTGTATGGATGTACCACAGTTTATTTATCCTTTTACCTATTGAAGGACATTTTGGTTGTTTCCCAGTTTTGGCAATTATGAATGAAACTGCTGTGAACATCCATGTTCAGTGATTTTTGTGGATATGAGTTTTCAGTTCATTTGGGAAATACCAAAGAGCATGATTACTGGATCATACGGACTAATGATTTCATTTTTACCCACACTAACCCAATAAGAAGGCACTGCCACCTACATTTCCTAGATATAAAACTGAGGCTTAAAAAGTTCACTGCTATTGGCCTAGATATTAACCTTGCTGCGTTTCACTCTGAAATCGGTACTGTTTGGACCAAGCCACACGTGACTTCCACGTAGGCAGAGTATAAGGCCAATTTACCCATTAGCCACAATGAAAGCACCACTTAGACCTCATGATGCTTTTAGGAACCCTTGGAAAAGTTTCGATTACTTTTAAAATTAAAAGAAAATAAATGAATATATTTCAGTCTGTATTATATTAATCTTTATATCAGCACAGCCATAAAATAAAGATTTTAATATTTTTTTATGAACAGAGGGGCCCACAAAGGCAAAATTACATAGGGCCCACAGAAGACATAATGCAGTGCTGGCAGAGTCGTCAATTTTGGGGTTCTGAAAAACTAAGTGCCTCTAAATGTGTTTGCTGACAATCTATGATAACATTGCCTGCTCTCCAAAATTCAACCACAAAGCCAAATTATGTCAAACAAATGTTGTTAAAGAGCACATGATACCTGGGGCAGCTCTATACACACACTGACAAATTAAAGTCTGGAAAGCAGAGGAGGGATAAGAGATAAAACGGGCACATTTCAGTGGGTGTGTAGCAAGCGAGGCATGATAGGAACACGACTTGATGGCCAGACAGCCTGAGGCTGCCTGACAGCACCTGTATTTGACTCAACAAGCATATACTTTTTGTATGATGCCAGTTACCTTGATTGGAAGATTTTTGAAAACAAAGTTACCCAGTACCTATGGCCACATCTATACCATGAAGTGTCTCTTGTAGCATGTTTGATTTTAAACAGACTTGCATCTCTCAGGTCATTATTAACATAATCTTCTTACATTAACATAATCTTCTATTATGCAGTTTTAGCAAAAAGACAAAACAGTTGTCTTATTGGAATATGGATACTTAAAAAATCAAGGGGACACAAAATAGTATTTGCATAACGTTTAAATCTCATTTTCCTTTTAAATTGGGCAGCCTTACTCAACAATTTCTGTGAAAACTCTAAAAGTCCTGTTGTGCCTGTCAAATTGTATTATTATGCAGGCATCTCTACCTTCGAGCTGTCTAGCCCAGTGCTGACCATGAGGCACAGCGGTTTCACACAGTAATTTTGGATGACAGCTTTCCCTGAGCTCATGCAAGTCTAGGAGGCAATTATAAGACCAGAGGTCATTAATACCGCATTTGATTATATAACATGAGAAAATAGGAAAAAATATATGTAGAGAGGGAGGGATAGGGTATTGATTCTATGAAACAAATGCTCTTTTGCTTCCAACCTAAATGATTTCCAAACTAAATTTATAGAGACTCTTGTGAATTTATAACAACAAATATTCTGAGATATGTATACATACAAAAGTTAGGGAATATATTAAGTCTTTTAGCTGCTTTGTTTTCATCTCTCCAATGTAATACTTCTGTTATTAATTCTAGAAAGTATGTTCTATGGTGTGGAGAAGGAGATGGGTATCTTTATACATGTAAATTTATGACTATTTATATCCAAATAAATATAAATTTAAAATCCAAAGCTTTCCACCAAGTAATACAAATAGAATTGCTAGAAGAATTTTCAGTTTTCAAAAGATGAGACACCAAAATATAGTAGACTGGGGACACAGCCTAAGGAAGTCATTATAAAAACATGTTGAAGTAATTAATTTGTCTAATTTAAATGCTAGATGGTCAAGTCAGCATGCTTTCCTGCCATATGCTTTCCTCAGAGCTATTTTTGAATTGCACAAATGTTAGATGGTTGGAGAATAAACTTAAAAGATGCTTTTTTGTGGTTGGTGAGTGTGTTGGTGGTGCTTAGGAAAGCTGAATTCCAGCTCATCCTTTATTTTTTCTCTTCTCTTTCTGACTGATTTACACTCATGGTTTTTCAGCCAGTGCTTACTCAGATATATGGTTGCAGAAATAAGGCCATTGTCAGTTCATTAATTAAGTGGCCCACAGAACGCAAGTTTAATTGAAAGATAAAGAGTGTTAAAATTATAATTATGATGAATGGATTGTCATAGATTACTCTGGAGACTACTGCCTGGTGTCAATGTCTTGAAATTAAAAGGTTGAATTCCCCTTCTGTCATGCAGCTTCTGCTGACTTGCTTTTATGAGGTGAGGACTCATCTATTAAGTCAAGGCCTTTCAAGCTTATGGTTAATGAGAAAATATATCCTTTTTCTTCAAATAAACCTCCTCAAGTAAGCACACCATCCTGAAGTGAGGCCAGGAAGTTAGTCTCTTTCCGTCCTTCCATGTTTAATATTAGATACCAGAAAATGCACTTAAAGATGAACGTGTATAAGAATAGAATTTTCCATATCTGTGTGAAGATGGGCAGCCTGGTAGGTTGTGGTGATTTACAGGGTGGAAAAAGGAAGCATTGCCTGAGGAATCTCTGAATCTATACAATGTTTGCCTGACCAGGATGTCTCTATAGAGTGTAAGTAGGCACAAGAACTGAATCAATCTGTACTTTGCCGGTATATCTTCCACTTTGAGAATACACATGGAGGGCCCAAAACAAGAGAAGTTTCTTTCCACTAAACTGATGGAGAACAACCCACTAACTTAAGGGCTGTTAACTGAAATACTAGCAGCTCAGGCACTTGAATTATTCAAGTTCACCCTTAGCTCACTTGCCAGCACTGACATTGTTGTATACTAGCCTGGGCCTTGCTAGAGTTACTTAATCTCTTGCATTCAAGTTTTCTTATCTGGGGAGAATAAGGCTGTCATGATGAATAAATGATATAACATGTAAAATTCCTAACAATATCCCTAACCTATAATAAGTGCTCAAGAAACGATAGCTTAAGAAGAGGATGCGGTGGGTAGGAGAGAAAAGAGGTAACACTAAGAACTTAGAGTTAAAAATTGACCATAAAGAAACTTTGAATTTTATGCAATTTATGAGACTTGTAACTTAGAATTAGGAGGACACAGAAATTAGACGACTCGTGTTCGTTTGTAAGAAATGATGCTTTCCTTTGCTGTACTACTGAAACTAACACAACATTGTAAATCAATATAATCTGATAAAAATTTTTTTAAAAAGAAGGAAAACAAGAAGGCAAGAAAAAAAGAAATGATACTTCAATTTTTTAAAAACTACTAACAGGAAGAAATTTATTTTAATTTGCTCTCTTTTTAAAGGAACTGCTGCTGTGTATCGTGAGTTGAATTAGTACTGAGGGGGATTAATGTAGCTAGAAATGTTTCACTCTGAGTAAAGTACATTGAGTGGTAAATGCCTGAAAGTGTATAAACATTTTGAGAGTAGGGACTTTAACTTGCTTCCTTCACTGTCATCTCCCTAGCACATAGGGAGTGCTCATGTGAAGGTTTGTGTGTGTGGTGTTCATGAACACATGCTAAGAAAGAAAAGGGCACTCCCTTCTGTCTGAGGATATTTCTATGGCACTGTGTGTCCTGACCACTCTTTAAAATTCCAAGAAAAAAAATACAGAGTGGGGAAAGTCATTTTGGTTATTGGGAAAGTAAGAATTTTGGCAGGCTGTGTTTGTGGAACAAAATGGTCTGAAAATTGTTGAATATGGTTTATGATTGGCAACTGATCTACTAATTCTGTCTCAGTGATTCAAAGCAAACTCAGTTCTTCTTATAGACTCCTTTGAATTCAGACATGGTGAGGCATGAATTAAATTTTCCTCTAATATTTATCCTTCACTGCCTTCAGCTTCTGACAATACTCTGTGTTACACATGATGTTCTGTTTCTCACCTTTTTTAATGCAAAATCATATTTTTGAATTCTTTCCATGTTGTTATATAAAGATCTAGCCAACTTATTTTGCCTTTTACACAATATTCCATCATGTGTTTTTACTATATTTGATTCATCCATTTTCCTATAGATGGAAACCTGGGTTGTTTCCAATTCTTGGCCACAAAACCAGCTTTCGTCAGAATCTCTTATATTCTGATGTCTATAGTATATTTTCAAGAGCAAATTACGAACCTTGCATCATTTCCCAAATCCATTTGGCCATGCTTTGTTTCTGGGGAGCTTGTGGAAATACTGTTCTATGGAATATAGTTTGAGAAACTCTAGATTAGAGAAGTAACATATGAGTTAAACATGCATTTTTACTTTGAGAATGAACTTTGTTCATGGGACAAAAATAATGTCCCATGAACAAATGATAAATCTGAATGCGTGAATTATTTAGGAACAATAGTATTACTTCATATACGTGCAATAAAATATAGCAGACAATAATGCCACTTCTGTGTAGAATATAGTACGATATAATTTCAGATATAGGCAAATATAATATGGTATAATTTCAGATATAGGCAAAAACAACAGCTACAAAGCAAAAAGAACATCGGGCATGTTATATATTGAGCAAATTCTAACAATCTCACTCAGAAAAATAAATAATTCTAATTAATTATACCTTTTAAAAAATGTTTTTGATATTAAAGTTAAAGTTTAGGGAAAGTGAACCATTCACATATTGTTACAACAAAGATTTATTGAATATCCTCGATTTGTCAGAAACTCTGCTAAGTCCTGAGGCTATAAAAATAAACAAGGGGGCTTCCCTGGTGGCGCAGTGGTTGAGAGTCTGCCTGCCGATGCAGGGGACACGGGTTCATGCCCAGGTCTGGGAAGATCCCACATGCCGCAGAGCGGCTGGGCCTGTGAGCCATGGATGCTGTGCCTTCGCGTCCGGAGCCTGTGCTCAGCAACGGGAGAGGCCACAGCAGTGAAGAGCCCCGCGTAATGCAAAAATAAATAAATAAACAAAGGTAACAAAATTGTCTTAAAGGATCATGCTGATTATTTGGAGATGAGTACATAATTCAATTATTATTAAAAAATGCAGTAAGTGCATTGATAGACCTTGAACAAGGTATTATAGATCATTAACAAGGCAGTACTTTAAAAATAAGTCAGGCAGATAGGATAGGGAAGAGTATTCCTGGTAAAGGAAATAGTATGTGAAGGAAATAGAAAATAAGAGAGATGAGAAAATGGAAAGGTGGAGATAGAAACAGGAAGAAGTAATCTGTGTCAGATGCAATAGACATACTAAGAAGAAGGTATTAGAGAGGAAGAGTTACCTGTAAGTCAACAGTGCCTCTAAGCACATGAACTAATATTTCTTCCTGTGTGGCACTTTGGTGCTGGGTTTTGAGTGCTTATTAGTGATGAAAATTCCTGATATGCCTCAAATGTGAATTCTGAAAGATCTATGAGGTCAAGTGCAACAACCATGCCTAAGTTATCTCCATATCTACAGCACTTAACATAGGGTCTGGTATGTGTAGATGCACAATAAATGTTGTATGTATGGATGGATAGTTAGAGAGATGATATGCTTGTATTAATTGTTACTGTTGAAAAATTTGATGATTTTCCATTTTCAGTGAGAAGAAAGCAGTGTTGCAGAAATTAAAGAGTTTTGGAATCAAGGAGGATTATTTTTAGCTGTGTGACCATGAGCAAGTTATTCATCCATGCTAAGCTTCAGTATTCTCATCTGAAAAATAGGAAAGAGATGAAGTAATTCATATAAAATACTAAGTTCAGGGCAGAGCAAAGTGGCTCCTGCTCACAATGGTAGTTGCTATTTTTCAATGAGAAATAAAGCTAATTCATTGTGAAAGGGCCATGTTTTAGATGGTTTGGATTTTAAAAGTTAAAACCTGTTTAAATTTGATGTGCTTAAAAGTAGGAAGCTCTGAAAAGTTTTGTGAGCTTGAGGAAAATATAATTTTTTAAAGACTGGGGAAGGACAAATTAGAAGGGGAAAGACTGTAATCAGGAGAGGAAAAAAACCCAACAATCTATTTCAGTCATCCACTATGAAACAGATTGTCTGGATTCAAAACCCAGTTATACCATTGACAAAGTGTCCAACTTTTGAAATTTTATTTACTTCTATAGGCTTCAGTGATTTTTTTTTAAAGATTTTATATTCATAGAACAGTTTTAGGTTCATAGCAAAATTGAAGGGAAGGTGCAGAGATTTCCCATGTACCCTCTGCCCCTACGGATGAATGGTCTCCACCATTATCTACATCCCCCTTCAGGGTGGTACATCTTCTACAATTGATGAACCTATATTGACACATCATTATCACCCAAAGTCCATAGTTTACATTATGGTTCACTTTGGGTGTTGTATGTTTATACGTTTGGACAAATGTTTAATTACATGTATCTTCATCAAATATACAGAGCACTTTCACAGCCCTGAAAATCTTCTGTGCTCTATTCATCCCTCCACACCCCCAACACCTGTGGCAACCTTTCATCTTTTTACTGTCCCCATAATTTTTTTTTTCAAGAATGCCATATGGTTAAAATCATACAGTAGTAGCCTGTTTCAGATTGGCTTCTTTCACTTACTAATATGCATTTAAGGTCTCTCCATGTTTTTTCCTGGCTTGATAGTTTGTTTCTTTTTAGCACTAGATAATATTCCATTGTCTGCATGTGCTACAGTTTATTTATCCCTTCACCTACTGGAGGGCATCTCAATTGCTTCCAAGTTTTAGCAGTTATGAGTGAAACTGCTATAAACGTCACGTGCAGGTTTTTTGTGCAGATGTAGTTCTCAGCTTTCTTTGGAGTGACATTACTTTGGAATGAAATACCATGGAGTGAGATTGCAGAACTGTATGGTAAGAGTGTTTAGTTTTGTTTAGTGAGATTTTAGTATTGTGTTACAGAGTTTCATTACGATTAATGAGATAATTAATATAAATTGCTTGGCAGAGTGCCTGGCATATTGTAAGGACTCAGTCAATGATAACTACCTTCACTGTTACTAGTATCTAGGAAAAGTTGATTTAAAAAATGCTCAGTTCATGTGATAGCATGGATGGAGGAGTAGGTACCGGAGAGAGAAATGTCAGTGAAAAAGTGTAAAAACATTTGATGATTAACTCCAAACGAGGCATCTGCACCTGTTGCAGTCCTAGATATGCAGGATGTTCTTGTCTAACACTTGTTGCTCTGAATGGAAGGAGTACCCCATTTCCTAGTTCTCCACACACCCTTTGGACTAATGAAGAAGAATCCTAAACGGTAATGATAAGTAATGATTATATAATTCTCCAGTTAAAAGAAAAAGGATTGCTAAATGCACTCCAAATCTGAACCATATAAACCTGATGGACATAGCCTCATCCACCAGAGGGCAGACAGCAGAGGCAAGAAGAAAGAACTACGATCCTGCAGCCTGTGGAACAAAAGCCTGTGGAACAAAAACCACATTCACAGAAAGATAGACAAGATGAAAAGGCAGAGGGCTATGTACCAGATTAAGGAACAAGATAAAACAACTAAATGAAGTGGAGATAGGAAACCTTCCAGAAAAAGAATTCAGAATAATGATAGTGAAGATGATCCAGGGCCTCGGAAAAAGAATGGAGGCAAAGATCGAGAAGATGCAAGAAATGTTTAACAAAGACCTAGAAATATTAAAGAACAAACAAACAGAGACAAACAATACAATAAATGAAATGAAAAATACACTAGAAGGAATCAATAGCAGAATAACTGAGGCAGAAGAAAGGATAAGTGACCTGGAAAACAGAATGCTGGAATTCACTGCCATGGAAGAGAACAAAGAAAAAAGAATGAAAAGAAATGAAGACAGCCTAAGACCTCTGGAGCAATATTAAATGCAACGACATTGACATAATAGGGGTCCCAGAAGGAGAAGAGAGAGAGAAAGGACCTGAGAAAATATTTGAAGAGATTATAGTCAAAAACTTCCCTGACATGGGAAAGGAAATAGCCACCCAAGTCCAGGAAGTGCAGAGAGTCCCAGGCAGGATAAACCCAAGGAGAAACACGCTGAGACACATAGTAATCAAATTGGCAAAAATTAAAGACAAAGAAAAATTATTGAAAGCAGCAAGGGAAAAATGACAAATAACATACAAGGGAACTCCCATAAGGTTAACAGCTGATTTCTCACCAGAAACTCTACAAGCAAGAAGGGAGTGGCATGATATATTTAAAGTGATGAAAGGGAAGAACCTACAACCAAGATTACTCTACCCAGCAAGGATCTGATTCAGATTCGACAGAGAAATCAAAAGCTTTACAGACAAGCAAAAGTGAAGAGAATTCAGCACCACCAAACCAGCTCTACAACAAATGATAAAAGAACTTTACTAAGTGGGAAACACAAGAGAAGAAAAGGACCTACCAAAACAAACCCAAAACAATTAAGAAAATGGTAATAGGGACATACATATCGATAATTACCTTAAACATGAATGGATTAAATGCTCCAACCAAAGACACAGGCTTGCTGAATAGATACAAAAACAAGACCCATCTATATGCTGTCTACAAGAGACGCACTTCACCTAGGGACATATACAGACTGAAAGTGAGGGGATGGAAAAAGATATTCCATGCAAATGGAAATCAAAAGAAAGATGGAGTAGTAATACTCATATCAGATAAATAGACTTTAAAATAAAGAGTGTTACAAGAGACAAGGAAGGACACTACATAATGATCAAAGGAGCAATCCAAGAAGAAGATATAGCAATTATGAAAATATATGCACCCAACATAGCAGCCACTCAATACATAAGGCAACTGCTAACAGCTATAAAAGAGGAAATCGACAGTAACACAATAATAGTGGGAGACTTTAACACCTCACTTACAGCAATGGACAGATCATCCAAAGGGAACATTAATAAGGAAGCACAAGCTTTAAATGACACAGTAGACCAGATTGATTTAATTGATATTTATAGGACATTCCATCCAAAAACAGCAGATTGAACTTTCTTCTCAAGTGCACACGGAACATTCTCCAGGATAGATCACACCTTGGGTCACAAATCAAGCCTGAATAAATTTAAGAAAATTGAAATCATATCAAGCATCTTTTCTGACCACAACACTATGAGATTAGAAATGAATTACAGGGAAAACCCGTAAAAAACACAAACACAAGGAGGCTAAACAATACGTTACTGAATAACCGAGAGATCACTGAAGAAATCAAAGAGGAAATCAAAAAATACCACAGACAAATTACAATGAAAACATGATGATTCAAAGCCTATGGGATGCAGCAAAAGCAGTTCTAAGAGGGAAGTTTATAGCTATACATGCCTACCTCAATAAACAAGAAAAATCTCAAATAAACAATCTAATGTTACACCTAAAGGAACTAGAGAAAGAAGAACAAACAAAACCCAAAGTTAGTAGAACAAAAGAAATCATAAAGATCGGAGCAGAAATAAATGAAATAGAAACAAAGAAAACATTAGCAAAGATCAATAAATCTAAAAGCTGGTTCAAGAGAAGATAAACCAAATTGATAAACCATTAGCCAGACTCATCAAGAAAAACAGGGAAAGGACTCAAATCAATACAATTAGAAATGAAAAAGGAGAAGTTACAACAGACACTGCAGAAATACAAAGCATTCTAAGACACTACTACAAGCAACTCTATGCCAATAAAATGGACAACCTGGAAGAAATGGACAAATTCTTAGAAAGGTATAACCTTCCAAGACTGAACCAGAAAGAAATAGAAAATATGCACAGACCAATCACAAGTAATGAAATTGAAACTGATTAAAAATCTTCCAACAAAGAAAAGTCCAGGACCAGATGGCTTCACAGGTGAATTCTATCAAACACTTAGAAAAGAGCTAACACCCATCCTTCTCAAACTCTTCCAAAATGTTACAGAGGTAGGAACATTCCCAAACTCATTCTATGAGGCCACCATCACCCTGATACCCAAACCAGACAAAGATACTACAAAAAAAGAAAATTACAGACTATTATCAACGATGAATATAGATGCAAATATCCTCAACAAAATCCTAGCAAACAGAATCCAACAGCACATTAAAAGGCTCATACACCATGGTCAAGTGGGATTTATCCCAGGGCTGCAAGGATTCTTCAATATATGCAAATCAATCAATGTGATACACCATATTAACAAATTGAAGGATAAAAACCATATGATCATCTCAATAGATGCAGAAAAACCTTTTGACAAAATTCAACACCGATTTATGATAAAAACTCTCCAGAAAGTGGGCATAGAGGGAACCTACCTCAACATAATAAAGGCCATATACGACAAACCCACAGCAAACATCATTCTCAATGGTGAAAAACTAAGCATTTCCTCTAAGATCAGGAGCAACACAAGGATATCCACTCTCACCACTATTATTTAACATAGCTTTGGAAGTCCTAGCCATGGCAATCAGAGAAGAAAAAGAAATAAAAGGGATACAAATTGGAAAAGAAGAAGTAAAACTGTCCCTGTTTGCAGATTACATAATAGTATACATAGAGAATCCTAAAGATGCCACCAGGAAACTAATAAAGCTAATCAATGATTTTGGTAAAGTTGCAGGATACAAAATTAATGCACAGAAATCTCTTGCATTCCTATACACTAATGATGAAAAATTTGAAAGAAAAATTAAGGAAACACTCCCATTTACCATTGCAAGAAAAAGAATAAAATACCTAGGAATAAACCTACCTAGGGAGAAAAAAGACCTGTATGCAGAAAGCTATAAGACACTGATGAAAGAAATTAAAGGTGATACCAACAGATGGAGAGATATGCTATGTTCTTGGATTGGAAGAATCAATATTGTGAAAATGACTATACTACCCAAATCCATCTACAGATTCAATGCGATCCCTATCAAATTACCAATGGCATTTTTTACAGAACTAGAACAAGAAAGCTTAAAATTTGTATGGAGACACAAAAGACCCCTGAATAGCCAAAGCAGTCTTGAGGGAAAAAAACGGAGCTGGAGGAATCACATTCCCTGACTTCAGACTCTACTACAAAGCTACAGTAATCAAGGCAACAGGGTACTGGCACAAAAACAGAAATATAGATCAATGGAACAGGATAGAAAGCCCAGAGATAAACTCACGCACCTATGGTCAACTAATCTATGAGAAAGGAGGCAAGAATATACAATGGAGAAAAGACAGTCTCTTCAATAAGTGGTGCTGGGAAAACTGGACAGCTACATGTAAAAGAATGAAATTAGAACACTCCCTGACACCATACACGTAAATAAACTCAAAATGGATTAGAGACCTAAATCTAAGACCGGACACTATAAAACTCTTAGCGGAAAATATAGGCAGAGCACTCTTTGACATAAATCACAGCAAGATCTTTTTTGATCCACCTCCTAGAGTAATGGAAATAAAAACAAAAATAAACAAATGGGACCTAATGAAACTTAAAAGCTTTTGCACAGCAAAGGAAACCATAAACAAGACAAAAAGACAACCTTCAGAATGGGAGAAACTATTTGCAAATGAATCAACGGAGAAAGGATTAATCTCCAAAATATATAAACAGCTCATGCAGCTCAATATTTAACAAACAAACAACCCAATCCAAAAATGGGCAGAAGACCTAAATAGCATTTCTCCAAAGAATACATACCGATGGCCAAGAAGCACATGAAAAGCTGCTCAGCATCACTGATTATTAGAGAAATGCAAATCAAAACTACAATGAGGTATCACCTCTCACCAGCTAGAATGGGCATCATCAGAAAATCTACAAAGAATAAATGCTGGAGAGGGTATGGAGTAAAGGGAACCCTCTTGCACTGTTGGTGGGAATGTAAATTGATACAGCCACTATGGAAAACAGTATGGAGGTTCCTTAAAAAACTAAAAGTAGAATTACCATATGACCCAGCAATCCCACTACTGGGCATATACCCAGAGAAAACCATAGTTCAAAAAGACACAGGCACCCCCAATGTTCATTGCAGCACTGTTTACAGTAGCCAGGACATGGAAGCAACCTAAATTCCCATCGACAGACGAATGGATAAAGAAGATGTGGTACATATATACAATGGAATATTACTCAGCCATAAAAAGGAACAAAGTTGGGTTATTTGTAGAGACATGCATGGACCTAGAGACTGTCATACAGAGTGAAGTAAGTCAGAAAGAGAAAAACAAATATCGTATATTAATGCATATGTGTGGAATCTAGAAAAATAGTACAGATGAACCAGTTTGCAAAGCAGAAATAGAGACACAGATGTAGAGAACAAACGTATGGACACCAAGAGGGGAAAGTGGCTGGCGGGGGCAGGGGGTTTGGTGGTGGGATGATTTGGGAGATTGGGATTGACATATATACACTAATATGTATGAAATTGATAACTAATAAGAACCTGCTGTATAAAAAAAAAAAAAAACCTGATAAACAGTTAGGTCAAAATGGTATAGTGCAGAAGCACTGGACACACAGTCTGGAGAACTGTGTTCACAGCATAATTCACTCTCTATGGGTTGTGAGCTTCATGAACTTCAACTTATATCTTGATAATTCAGTTTCCTCAGGCATAAAATGGGAATGAGACTCCCTCACTATTTATTTAGAGAGCAAGATGAAATAATGAATGTGAAGATAGTGCCTGAAATTTGCTAGAAAGTTAATAAATGTAAGACTAATCTTAATACATGGAGTCACTAAATAGTTTGCTCAGAATCAGTGCCATGATAGTGAATTAAAAATGCAAAGTCTCTGTCACCAATAACATCTTGACTAATTTCTGTCGTTGGTTATGAACACATGATTGTTTCAGTGCACTTACAGATTTATATTTTCTTTTTTCACTAAGCATAAAAGCATTTTTCTCTATTATAGAAAGTTTTGATGACAAATACATAGCAGAAAGCTAAAAACAAAATTCACTGATAATTTTACCACCTGGAAATATGTAATGTTAATATTCTGAAATATTTCCTTCTGATCTTTTTTTTCTTTCTGTAGATAGCAAGCTAAATCTCTAGAAAGATAAACCAGATACATGTTTTGTTTAAAAATGGTATGATGTTAAATGTACAGATTTGATTAATATTTTGCCTTATAATATTCATGAGTATAGGATTAATTTTAAATATATATGTTAATAATATACAACGCAGAATCTTTGTTACTTTCTTCTTTTCTCCATCAAAACTATGCCATTTATATGAAGAAAATTTTTCTATGGAAGTGTTTATTGTTTTCTACTTGTTGCTTATTTCCATTCTCCACTTAAATAATATACTCAGAGAATATCAACATTTAAGCAGGCACCAATCAGAGGAGAAAACATTTATCTGTAATGCCAGCCAAATGTAACAATGAACTCTTTCATCTTGATTCTACACTAAGTCTACTCTGAGGTCTTTGAAGTACCCACTTGGTTTGAAGCCACTCAGAGAAACTTAGCACAATAAGTGGTTTGAAGCAAACAAAAATATAAACCCTAAACCTTTGCCAGCTTTGCATAATCATCATATTCATTTACTTTTTGCTAAATTTGCCTTTGTGGAGATTAGGTTAACCAAACCTGTCTCCTCATTTTGCTTTTCTTTTTGATCTTCTGACTGTGCTTTCCCAGCCTGGTGCCAAATTTTCCCAAATATTTACATGCATTTGACAAGCATCAATTTTATTACTGAGAATCACTGTAAAGACTTTAATGTTAATATGGATCTATTACTATTTACTATTTTTCAAAATTATTTTAAAATATTTGTTTGTAAGTTGGAGTAACGGAATAGTTAAATTAAGTGTCTTACCCTTCTTTTTAAGCAAACTTTATTGTGTCTAAATGCATAAATTAATAAGAGAATCTTAGATAATGTTATCAAGTCTTAGATACGTTTATTATTTTGTAAGATACAAGTGCATTCTCTTTCTTCCTCCTATTAAATAAGTAAACTTCTTAATCTCTAAACAGTTTAAGAATTTTTTTTTTTTTTTGATTGTTGGTGGTGGTTGTTGGTTTTTTCTTATGATGTAGTATGCTCAGTCTAAACATTGCTATCTGGAACGAGAGTATGAGATCTTTGGAGTTGTTCACAAAATTAGCCAAATTTAAATTATTCTATATTATCAATATGCTATCATACTAATGTTAAATTCAATATGATGTATCTGATACATTTTGAAATATATTTTATACACTCATCTGAGCAGCGTATTATAATATGTATTTGTTAAATACCGTGTACTAGCGTTTTTTTAAAGTTGGAACCAAGTTAATTTAATAACAGCAATGTACATATAAATAACAGCAATGTGTCATCTAGGCCATGTTTTCTGTTCTCTACACTCAAAAGTTTATATTTTGATTTTTTTTTTCTTCCTGCTGGAATACATTTTTTTAATCTGGAATATGTCTTCAAAATTTTTTATTCCTCTTTCAGGAATTTGCTGCACTGACAAAAGAATTAAATGCCTGCAGAGAACAACTTCTAGAAAAGGAAGAAGAAATTTCTGAACTTAAAGCTGAAAGAAACAATACAAGAGTAAGTATAAAACTGCCTTTGCTTGGAATTAATTCCATGTATAGCTCAGTGCCTTATCTCTAGTATACTCATAGAAATATAAGCCTTTAAAAACTTGAGCAAGACTTTAAGCAGACGCCAACTCATGGTCTGTTACTTAAATTAAAGAAGAATTTACTGTACTACAAAAGTCAAAACAGGAAGACAGGAAACCTAAATTACAGTCTCGGCTACTAAATCATTATGTTGCCTTAAAAAAAGTTAGTATTTCTTCTGGTCTTTGCTTTATTCGACTTTAAAAAGAAGAGTTGTATTTCAATAGTGAGTTTCAAACTGTTGCATTGGAATAGGTGGGCAATGATACTTCAGAAGCTGGTGGTGGGTGATGGGGGAGGGCAATGGGTTTGAGAGGGGAGCATGAGTTTTGACTTTGGGGTGCTATGAGGGCATGACCTAACATTCATCCTCACCTCACCCCAGAAAAATAACAATTTTTTAAAAGGTGTTAAAAACATAAAACCACTGGAACAGGACTCTCCTAATTAAAAGAGGCATACCTTTTCTGTTTTAGAGGATCATTAAGGAGACTTCCAGTTCTGATATTGTGATTTTATGAACCTGATAGAATTTACAGTATTCTGTGCTTGGAAACCCATGTATTTGTTTAATCTCATAACATGCCATGTAACATTAAAGTTTAAAATTTCATCAAAGATGCTATATTTTCTAGTTCAGAAGAAAAATTCACTAAATTTCATAAAATATATAAATCGCCATATTACCCATAAATAAGAGAAGTTTCTCTAGTAAAAGAATGTAGAGAAAAACCACTTTGGTGTAATTATAGTTCAATCTCAATGTGAAGTAGGTGAAAATATTTTAAGTGTTAGAGCTATGGCAGATTCATGCTGAGAAGGTAAGTTACAGTTAACTGTATATTCATTGCATGCTTGGTCTTAGAGAGTAATATAAAAATGACAGCTCCACAAACAGTCAGCTTGTGCCCCTGGAATGAGCTTGTGACCATGGAATGAGAGATACCATTGCATGCATAATAGTTATATGATCAAACTCAGTTTCTTATTTTTCAGGGTCTTACTTTATGGTAAAGAGAATTCACAGGGTATGTACGTAAGGAATTGGTTTTCATTGAGACTTTGATGAGCCAGTCACATGGACTGCCTCTTATAGGACATAACAAGAGCAATTTAGATCGTGTTATCAGGTGTCAGATTATTTTTTTCTGTTTCTTTCTCCCTCTATATATTTTTCCCACCCTTGATTTTTAAATTATACTTTTTCCATACAAATTTAAAATGTATTTCTGCCATGAGATTTATTCTGCCCTATTTCACTATTTTCTATTTTAATGCTTTAGGCAACATTCCCAAGTGTAACTCAATATAGCCAAATGTAAAAGCAGGAACAGGAAGCTAAAAATGGAGGGAAATGCAAACTTCCCAGTAGACTTCCAACTAATCTTATTTAAAATGCACAAGAAACTCTTTTATTAGCCATGTATGTATTTCTCCTTTATACAGCTCTTTAACCCTTTCTACAGCCCTATGAGGGAAATACAATTATCCCCTTTTTATAGATGAGGCAACTGAGCTCAGAAAAGGGCAGATCGCTTACCAGAAATCACACAGTTAGTAAATAGCAGGGAAGGGATTTGAAAGCTAAGACAAACTAACTCCAGAGCCTGTGCCCTTAGCCATGAGGAAGAAACTCAAAGATTTACTACAGTTTAGGGGAAACATTGCCTAAGAGTAGACCACTGTAGTATGGAGTGCGTTATGCCTTCTTGATTGTGACTAATTCCAGAGACTGGGAGGTTTGGCAACAGCATCCTCACAGCTTTCATCACATTACACCCCATGAAGCTTGGAACTACCTGTCGTTACTGCATCTGCAAAGGAATTTGGGGTAACAAAGAAAGCAAGGCAAGCTGTACTTGAAATACCCATTCAGGAATCAAAGTGAGAGAAGTACAAATATTAAGTTCCAATAGGGTAATAGAAAATGAAGCCATTGATTTTTAAACGTGAACCATAACTACTTTGAAAACATGAATCAAGCTGGAAAACATTTTTCCACCTTTCCTAAAGCAATGATGTGGAGGATTTTTGTTGTTCATTATGTCAAGGAAAATAGATTTATGAAACCTTCCTTGTGCAAAATATTGATTATATAATAACTTCTTAAGTTACATAACCACCTCTCACCCTCCCCCACCACCCCAAAAATACCCAGGGCTGAAAATCAGGCCACCTTCTTTCTTCCTCCATAATGCCCTATTAAATTGAGAACATCCAAATAAAATCATCCTAATGTTATTCATGATTATACAAAAATAAAAACTTCATAAATTGTAGTGGGTATTTACAGAAACATTCAACCAAGCTTTATTGTTTAATGTTTCCATACTACCAAAAATGTAGAAAAAATGATGAAACAAATTTTATTATTCCTAAAACTTCTCTGACCATACCTAGGCAAGTTATACTTACAGAAAACAGCATTCCTGCCATTATTTCAACATCCTCAAATTGACTACTAAAACTTATGTTTTGGCAGAATTACCTGAATTAATTAAAAAGTAAAGGAAAACTAGAAATATTAATATAATTATTTCTTAATATCAGAGTAGACAAGTTTTGTTGTTGTTTCATTGTTGTTTTGTTGTTTCAACTGTTTTTGTGCCTGAAGATCTCAAAGGATGGTTTATATTATTAACAGTGTTTCAGAATGCAACTATTGTATGACTTTGAAAGAGAAGTTAGGGTTTCAAGAGCTAGTCTTAATGTCAGTTATGAATCATTACACTGTAATTTCATCTCATAGGTTATAAACTAAAAAAAAGACAGTTATCTTTATTTCAAATGAAAGACTGAATTTGAAACATTCCTTACTATGCCTTTTTGTTTTGATCCAAAATAATTATGTTAAATAAATGTTCAAATACAATCAGACACCTGCCATTAATAAAGAAAAGCTTCCCATTCTTGACAAACCTGTTTACAAGTTAACAGATTCCCTCCAAACTTATTTCCTCTATGAGTAGAACATACAATCCAGTTGAGAAAGGAAGACCCTAGTAGTTGAAAGCAGGTGAAGATATGTGCGTGCGTGTATGGATTCATGTATATATATTTATGAAAGTGCTACAACAAGATATGACTGATACAAGAGTGAATAAGATAGGACATATACCCTCCCAACAGCTATTTCAATGTGGGACTCAAACACATACATAAGAAGACACATAGATTATCTAAAGCATACTTGAGAGTAAAGGATGCTGAGTGGACTGACCATGAAAGCAATCAGTTTGAAGGTTTTCATTTTCAGATGTTAGTATTGTGTTATGTGACCATATTACAGAGGCCAAATTAATTTACAGGGCAGAATGCATTTCTACTTGAAAGCCGTATGTGTTTGAAAATAATTGCACACAAGGTTATGTTGAACTCATATCTATTGGAAAGATTTATAGTTTTAGAAATTTAGCTTAAAAATTCCCAGTGAGGCAGTATGTGTATATGCATATACAATATTATATGTTTGTGTGTATACATATATAGGCTGTGGTCATTTAAAGTGAATTCCAACATAGGTGAATGGCCACTCACATGGTCCCTGCTGTCCTTTGAGTGTACCAAAGAGAGTGCCTTCTGCAAGATTTATGAAACATTCGGTTAAAGTTTGGCTCCCAGCGAAGGTGTACAAAGTAGTAGACTGTTAGTGCCATCTTAGGTAAGTTCCTTTTTATTTTTATTTTCACTTGAAGTTTAAAGCTATAGAAACATGCTAGATTAGGACATTTTTGGCCACATTCTCCAATATACATAATGTACATTCATTATTAGTTCAATTCAACAAGTACTAAGCATATATTATATAGAATATTTTCCTAGGCATCGAGGAGTATTCAGAATAAATTTTTAAGCCCTTAAGGAGTCTGTTTTATATGAATAAAAACACAATTGGTTTTATTGTTATATGGATGAGAGTTCCTAATTGCACAAAACAACACAGTTTGCTATTTTAATCAAGAAGGCATTAATTAAAGCATATAAGAAATCTCTAAACTGAACTTCCAGGCACAATTTCTAGGACCATGTTTCTTAGCTTTGTAAGTTTATTTTACACCCCAAGTCCCAGAAACATGCAGCGTCTGCTAATACCTGTGCCAGCAAAATCGATGCCCCCTGCCCAGAATGTTTCCTCATCTGGATCCCCGCAGAATCTGTCCTGTGCTGGGAGCTCTGGCTGGCCGGCTCTTAAGTCACATGTCTGCCACCTGGTGGTAAACATGCCTGAGAAGTGTTCCTTGAATCCTACTGGGGGAAGATGGCATTCAGAACGTGGAGACCTAGCAAACATGGAGGGTATATTCAAAAGATTTGGGGCAACCCGAAATGGCAGTCTGCACTACCACCCAGATTTTATCATACCTTTTTTCATATTAAAATTCTAAATAGCAGCAATACTGATATGTATCTACCCAACAATACAAATAGACTTCTTAAACAAAAATAAAATCACCCTTTATCAAAAAAGAAGGTTCATAACCTCTAGTTAACTGCATCCAGCTTCATCCAGCTTCATGGGGTTCTTCAGTGTGTACAGTCTTACTCTCATTAAATCACAATCTTATCTTAATATTCTGTAACCTATGGACTACTTTAAATGTTCATCAGAATCAACATAACCAATATAAAATAGAGTAAAAGGGTAAAAATATAACAAGAAAATGGGAAAATAATATATACTATGTGTATGATACAATAAAAATAGAAAGATCCTATTTTCTCCAACTGGTTACAAAGTCCTATTGGCAAATATAAATTCCAATTCTAAACCTTGATTCCTGGACCTGGGTCTATACCCATATATATTGGGTCTGAAACTGAGAGAAACTGAACCTTACTTCCATCACTAATTCTGAGTGTATACTAATTCCAGGATGATAGCATCCCAACCTATCAATGTGTTACCTCTCAATTTAAATTAAAATAGAGTCTTCCTTGGGTCACTTAACCTTTCTTTAGGATCATCTGCTTCTGAACGATGTGATAGCATGGTGAAAACAGGGCTGGGAGCATCAGTCAATTGCATTAGCCCTTTCACTGTAAGATGAGTTTTTTGGGGCAGAAGTAATATTGTGTATGATAACAGGATTTTAAGCAAAAATCTAATAAGATGGTCTTGCTGGTAGAGGCAGAGCCATTAGATAAGGCAAATCCATATCCAGAAAAAGTTTTTATTATAGTAGCAAAAGACAGCTGCCTCCCTGATGGAAGGGGTTTGATGTAATCTGCTTGATTCAAGATGAGTAGTTTGTTTCTAGGTATATTGCACCATGTGAGGACTTCAAGGTTGATGGCTACAGCAAGTAAATTGGCTATTCAGCTGGTGTGGTAACCCTATCAACCTTAATGATGAGAGGCCCATTTTGTCTCAATGAATAACTTCTATCCCAGAAACCATGGTCACTATTTTATGCCCATTGAGCAAATGCTGTGGTGGCCAAAGAAATAAGTCAATACCCAGAGGATGAATCATTTTGTCTACCAGATTATTGAACGCGTTTATACCAGTGGGTACCAAAGATATAGTCCTAGTTTAGAGCTAATAGCCAAAACAGTTTTGTATTCTATTTTCCTTAGCTGTTACCATGCTACATGGTCACAGGTCCCTTTAGGGAAGATTTTCTGATTATCTATTGCTTTATGATAAACTACCCCCAAATTTAATGGCACAAACAATATTTTACTATACACACAGTTCTATGGGTCAGGGATTCAGAAAGGACACAGTGGTGACAGCCCTTCTCTGCTCCATAAGGTTTGGGCTCTCAGCTGGGATGACTTGATGGCTAGTGACTGGTAGATGATTTATTTTTATCAGAAAAAGCAAAAAGCACTGATATATACTGTTTGTTAATTTCTGTGGTGTTAATACTCCCACGGTGGCTGTTTTCAAACTTCCAACATGTCACTAAATGCAGAGTTGGGAAAAGATGCACAGTAGTGAACCATTATATAGTATTTTCTGCTATCAAATACCATTGAAGTAAACAACCCTATAGGCATGAGTAATAGTATAATATAGTAAGATAATTAGGAAGTGATATATTTTGAGCATTCACTATCTTTTAAAAACATTTTATTAAATCATAAGCTTACATAATTTAAGCTTCAACAATAACTGTGCTTAACTACCAGCTCACAAGATTTCTGAAAATTATCCTCTCTCACAAGATAGTAGGGACCAGCTTTAGCATATGATTTTCAGGTGGTCACTCAAATATCTGGAGGCTGAAAGATCTACTTGTGAGATAACTCATTTGCTCTTGTGTCTAGCACCTGGGCTGGAGTGACTGAAGGACAGACAGATTTAACTGGGACTTTATATCTGAGAACCTCCATATGACCTCTGTGGCACAGTGGTCTCAGAGTAGTGAGTTTTTGTGTGGTGGCTCTGGGACCTAAGAACAAGTACTCCAGTGAACTAGATGGAAACTGCATTGCCTCTTAGGACCTAGACTCAAAAGTCACAAATTGTCACCGTCACCATACAACACAGGTTGATCAAAAGAGTCACAGGCCCAACCAGATTCAAGAGGGGGGAACATAGGCTATGTTTTGCCAGGCACCTACTTAATGATTGAGTCATACATGGTTGTCAAGACAAATAAGATGACACTTATCAGTGAAGCAGGGCGACCCATTGGAATTTGGTGGATAAAGTAAATCAAATTCATCTGAAACTTTCTAAATTTCCTTTCTCTAATTCTTGGTGGTACCTTTTTATTTTCATAGTAGTGCCAACATTTCCAAATAAGACACCTGGCAAGGCTCTGGATTCATCATACATTGTAGTTCAATGACCTCTCCTAGATCAGGCTCTTTATCTTTTTTCCGTTATGTCTTGGGACCTCAATAAGGGCTGTTATGAGCAGCCATAGCAACTGTTGAGTTCTCTGAGCCTTGACCTAAAATTTAAAACCTTATGCTTGTCATTTTCTTTCTTTAAACTCTTCAGTGCAACTCAAAGCACCCAGCTCACCTCATTGTCCTTATACTCTTCCTGCCCTTCAAAATGGTCTTTTGTACATATGACTCAGTCCATCAAAGCCTTACTGTCAGAGACAGCCCATTTCAGGATAACTCAGGTGGTCACTTAAGCAGCTATCCATGAACCACGGGAGACAATGCCCCTTTTTTGACGTTAATCTACTTATTACTTTGTCAAATCTGTCTGGGTCAGATATCCCATATTCCCATTTGTCTGAAGAGTTGTTACTTATAGCAGAAATCTCTAAACTGAACTGATTAAAACTACTGTTTTAATCAGGGTTCATTTATTCATTCAACCAAAAATTTATAAGCATCTACTATGCCAATCTTCTAGGCACTGAGAGATACAGCAATGGACAAAATAGGAAAAAAGTAAATAAAAACACTTCATTTCCTCATGGGCCTTACATTATGTTTTGGGAGACAGACTTAAACAAGATAAGTGTATAAAGTAAATATTGAATTAGATATAGACAAATGCCAAGGGGGAAAAACAAACTGGAAAGGAGATATTTCGTACAGAGGGTGACTAGGGAAAGCCTTGTTGAAAGGTGAGATTTGACGAAAACCACGAGAGAGACAGTGGAATGAGATGGGCATGCATATGTCTGAAAGAGAGTGTTTTAGGCCGAAAAAAACAGCAAGCACAAAGGCCCTGATGTAATAGCATGGATGTCTGATAATGTTAAAACAACAAAACAAAACAACGCTACAAGGAAACCAAATCAGCTAGACTGGAGTGAGCAAGAAGAATAGGAGATGAGTTCAGAGAATTGAGATCCCTTTGGTACTTTTAAGGACTTTGGCTTTTACTTGAGCCAGATGAGAAGACCGTGAGGATTTGAGCAGAGGTATGAATGACCTGGCTTCCATTTTAACTTAAATAGTGTTTTGAGAATAACCTGATGGAAGGATGAAAGCAGGAGGACCAGTTAAGAAGCTACTATAATAATTTGTGGGAGATAATGGGTATTGGGCCCAGGTGGCAAGTGGGTGCAGTGGCAAGTGGTTAGATTCTGGAAGTTGTAGGAACATGGAAAAGATTGATTTTAAAGACTGAACTATAAATTTTAAGATGGGTAAGAGAAAGTGAAGGCAAGAGTATGGTGAGAAGTAGTAATAAATTCCTACGATAAAGAGATTGGAGGTGCAAGTATTTTTAGAGTTTGAGCATTTAAATAACTGAACTAAACTAATGATTTGTGAGTTGTATAATAAAAACTGAAATTAGTCGCATTTATTGATAACAGTAGAATCTCTCATGAAACCATAATTGTGAGTTACTGAAATAGGGGGGAAATTGAGACCATTGGAGTACACAAAGTCTAGAAATTTAGATACCAATATGCTGGAGAAATCAGCATATTTAACTCATATATTTAAATGAGTTATAACTCATATATTTAAATGAGTTATAACTCATATATTTAAATGAGTTATCACCCATATATTTAAATGAGTTATCACTCATATATTTAAATGAGTTATCACTCATATATTTAAATGAGTTATAAAAATCACCAAGAATTACAACCGGGGTAACACTGGAAAAATGACAATAATCTAGTTGCTAAGACATTCAAGGAACAATGACCAGGGTATGGCAGATGACTGTTACAATGAAAGGTAGCAGTCAGTATGACCTGATGTACTGTCATAGCATTCTTATTTGCATATAACAGAATTCACTCTCTAGCTAGTTTAAGTAGACGACAGTGATTTTTAACAGTAATTAAGAAATTCTTACCCAAAACAATCTGTAGCCTAACCTTTCAGGAAAAAAATTTAGAACTTCACTGCAAAGCTGGTAAACAGATTTTGTCTCCTTTTCTGTGCAAAATCATGATTCCACCTCCCATTGAGCAAACTAGATACCTTCACCAACTTATTTATATGGCTTATAACTTATTTATACCACTCATTTCTTGCATGTGTGTAATTAATAGAACCTCTGTGGCACCAAACACTGAGAATTGTAGTTTTTTGCACTCTATGTTGAGAAGGTGGGATTAACATTGTGAGAAATTTGCCAAATGTAAAGAGTGTGATTGAAAGATTTAGATAATCTCCAATAACAGATGTTCTTTATAGCTTCAATATAATACTCATATTGTGTTTCTTGCCTAGAGGGTACAGATTATATCTTATACAATTTTGTATCCTACCTACTCCCATGCAATATTAGAAGCTCAAATAGTTATTAAATTACTGTATAGATGAAGACATCTCTAATTTACAGAGAAACCAGTTTTCTTGTATTATGTCTTGTTTCTTTGTAAGTATATCATCTACCTAAAACATACATACATATATATATATAAACTGTGTTAATTAGCTTAAGCTTTTAGGAAATAATGCCAATTAACCATGGCTGCAGATTTAGCTTTGATATAGGCCAGAATGTACACTGGGAAATTTACCTAATTTATCATTTTTTTCTATTCATTCAATAAATATTTTTACATATGCATAAATGCCAGGAACTGAGCCAATACTCAAATACAGAAAAGATCAAGACAGACATGGTGCCTATCCTCATGGAACTTATATTTCAATGAGGAAATAGAATGAAATTTAGTAAAACTATTTTTAAGAAATTACACACATTATATGAAGAAATGAAGCAAGAGAATGAAATAGAGAGTTATGAAGACTTGGAAGAGAGAAACCTACAAATGCTTTACCTAGAGTAGTGGGCAAATGCTTTATTGAGAGGGTGATATTTAAACTGAGACTTAAAGGTGAGAAAGAGCTGACCAACTAAGGAGCCAAAGGACAGTATTTCAGGCAGAGGGTACAGCACGTGCAAAGGCTTGGAAGACTGAGGAACTGAAGGTAGGCTGGCATGGTTAGAGCAGAGTTTGCCAGAGAAAGACTAACAGCAGATAAAGTTGGAGAAATAGGCAAATCTCTATAACCTATGTGAAACAGCTTGGATTTAACCAATGCACACATGTATCTATAGAAATCAAGAGAGTAGAATACCATGAATATAATCAGAGATTGGTAAATAAAAGAAAAGCTCTTGGAAAATATTAATTGTATCATCTTCATATTGAAGAACTTTTAATATTATTTTGATGCTTACATATGACTCTGGCCGACTGATCTATATACCTTTAGGATCTCAGATATGTGTGGGGTTTTTTCTGTTAATAACAGGCAAAATTTTCTGACACATTGAACCATAATTAGTGACAGTGAATATAGCAAAATTAACCCATAAAGAACTAAGAAATGTGATACTAATATGTGACACTGAAATTAACAGTAGCATTGTTAAAAACAAAAATTTTCTTTACAGTATAAGCTTTAGGAAAAATCTTGAAAGAAAATAGTTTTTCTTTACTTCTTTCCACCTCAGTATCTTATATCTGCTTTTTACTTTATTGTTTCAGTAACTCCTGCTTATTTTGCCTAGACATCATTTGTTAGCCTATGCTTTTCACTAGCCTTCTGAAAATCTCTCCTCCTTACTAGTCATATATTATTCTTCACTAGTAAAATTTTAATAACTGATAACAGTTTTTTATTTTCTTTTCATATATCTTTGCTTTTAGTTGCAGAACTGACTTATAAAATAAAATGAAGGTGAAACTCCAATTCACAGAACATTTAAAAGCAAAATTTATCTGGGAAGAGTTAGAGCATAGAGTCTGGAACCAGAATGAAACATTGTTCACTGGACTTTCCCCTAGTCTCTATCATGGCACCAGACACTGACTGGTGAATGTAGGTTCCAGAGTAGACAGTTTAAAAATTATGTCCTTAACCTCTTTTCTCAAAATGACTATTGCTGGTCTCAGTTACTATATTCCAGTTGGCTGCATATATTTTTCTATTATGTAATCTAAGAATTTAATTGTGAATAAAATCATTAGTGTTACCACTATAATTGCTATAACAACCTATGATTATAACTATAATCACATTTAAAGCAACATGGTGATTATACTCATTTCCTTCAATTTAAAAAATTTAAATGATCAGATATAAGTGAAATTAATTTTGACTTTCAGTTCTATTCTCTAACAAAATCATCATGCTTTGTTCAATGTTCTTCAGTCATTATCCTATTGGAACATATTATGGTGTGTTCTAGTTCTCCTCAATTTAAACTGAAATTATTAAATCTTCTAAAAGAATGCATATAATTCACATTATATTTTAAATTCAGTAAATTGTTACTTGATAGAAATGCAATTTACTTTTAATATACTTTATGAACCCTGGTTTATGAACTCAGATTTGTGCTTCATTGATGCTATCTGTAGTATAATCTGAGGTTATCATTAGATACTATATAAATCTGAAATCTAAAATGGAAATCATCTGTATGTATTAGTGACTTGTATCCATAAGATAATTGCATTTTCTGTTAAACCCAATAGCTGTTACTGGAGCATTTGGAGTGCCTTGTGTCACGACATGAAAGGTCACTAAGAATGACGGTGGTGAAGCGACAAGCCCAGTCCCCCTCGGGAGTGTCCAGCGAAGTTGAGGTTCTCAAGGCGCTGAAATCTTTATTTGAGCACCACAAGGCCTTGGATGAAAAGGTATAGTATTGTGAAAGGATTGTTACAATTTTATGTCAATTATACTTCAATAAAGCTGAATTATTTTTAAAAAACTACTGGAAAAAAAGGTATAGTATTGACAAAAGATTTCAGGCTTAACTGTGCTTTTGTCATCAGCATCAAGCTCCTTGTCTTCATCCATGACTCTTACTGGCTGCTGAAGTCAGTCAGTTCAGAGGAACACGTCTGAACTACAGGAAAAATCACTGAAAAAAAAAAACGCACCCTGACTATTACATGTATATTGGTATTATTCATTATTCATTCATTATTTATTATTCATCATTCATTATATTATTCATAACCATTTTCTTTTTTTAATACGTCTGAATCTATGGTTTATCAAGACTTCTATTACGGCACATGAGAGTCCTAGTCCAGATGGCCATTTGAAATTTAATATTGTCATTTAACCTTTCTGTTTCTCCCTCTCTCTCTCTCATTCTCTCCCCACCCCACAGTCTCTATCCTCCCTACCCCCTCTGAAGTGCGTGGCTATAGATGCCAACATAGGAGACTATTAACTGACAATAAAACATATCTTGAAGTGTAAACTGGAAATACTTTAACCTTTAGAGATTCATATTAGAAGCATACAATTTTATTTTGGGGGTTTCTAATATCTTAGTTCTGAACACACATTTTTAAGAGTTTCTGCGGGTAACAGCATAAGGTATTAGAAAAATTTGCTTTAGGTCTTTTTTAAAGTAACTGTAAGTTTCTCTTAGCTGTTACTCAAATAAGCTCTATGGACATTAATAAGCCAATATGATAATAATATTCTTTGGATATTAGTAAGGCTTATGACATCATTTCAATTCTGTAAAATTTCAAAGAATGAATTTTTTTAAATTAATGAGGCTTTAGGATTTTGTACAGTGGGAATTGGGGCACTTCATTGTAAAGTATCTGACAAGTTCTGAGCATTAAAATCCAAACTAAGGATTATTACTCAGTTATATATAGGTTTTGAGCATACAGACACTTTTTGCTCTATTTAATATTTATATACATATATATTTTTATCATCAGTATTTCAGATGTTCTTAGAGCAGGGGATTTATGTGGAGTGTGTGCATAGCATATCTATAATTCTGTCTTCTAGATTATTAAGAAGAAAGTGTATCTTATTTTTAATTTTAGTATGAGAGGCAACTAGTTTATGAATAATTTTGAGTAAAACAGAAATGGATATTATATAAAAATCCCTGATGAATATAATATCAACTAATATCAAATGTCAAATAATAAATTTAATATATTTAATGTTTCCTTTCATATTATATTTCATTTCTTATTACAAAACTGCATTATTAAGAATTTGCAAGACTTTACATTTATAGAATATCTATTATGTGTCAGACTCCTTGGCATATATTTAGCACACAAAGATAAATAAGACATTTTCTTTACAAATGAGTTCATAGTTCTGGAGTTCACATGTCAATAAGAGGGAGTGGTAAGAAGAGATATATACGATGTGATATGGAGTCACAGGAAAAGTTGTGACTAATTTTTCCTGAAGAAGTGATGAGAAAGTCAAGAATGTCTTCACAGAGGGGGTGAAATTTGGTCTGGGTATTAGACTGTGTAAGGGTTTTTTAAGCAGACAAGTAAACATACTGTAAGCAATATGATCAATATGTGAACTAACCCAGAGCTTTGAAAAGAACATGGCCTGTTCAGAGAAAACTTAACAGTTTTGAGTGACTTGAATGAGGGACTTGAGAATGAGTGATTTGAGATGTTCCCTAGATGTGCTCCCACATCACTTAGGTGAGGGATGCTTTTATGAAAAAATGAATAGAAGGCAATAAACAGCATTTAGGACAAATAACCTAATGGGTGTGAGTACATTTAAGAAGAAAATGGTTGTAGTACAATTTAGGATCTAAAAGTAATTTAGTATATAGATGTTCAGTGAACTTAGCATGACTAAATGAAGTATTTCATACTGTGACCCTAGGAATTGTAATAGGGTTTAGTAACTCACCAAATGTGCCCTGGACATTGGTGAGTTCGGGGCAACAGAACTGATTATCGACTAAGTAATACCTAACAGCCTGAAGGAAAAATATTATGATCTTGGGCTTTGGAGTTAGACAGACTTGGACAAGTACCTTAATTTCTCTTAGTCTGTTTTCTCTTCTTTTGAATGAAGAGAATAATAATACCTACCTAATAGCATTGTCTGACATGCAAAGCTCCTAGCCAGTACTTAGCATATGGCAAATGCTCAGTAAATGTTAATGAATGTTATTGTTAATGATAAATTTCAGCATTTGACAAAAATTTCAAACTAAGTGAAGATATTGTTATCACAGTTGATTCACATGCTTATTTAAATTAACATTCATTTAGTTCTTAAGGGGTTAATATGTGCCTAAGCACCTTCATAAACAATTCCCCTAAGAATAGCTCACAGCTTCTTGTGTAGATCAGGAGAGGTAAGGAGACAGACATATGAACAAGTAATTACAATATTCTATTTTAAGTGCTATGGATATTATGTTAAAACATATGTGGAATATCAGAAGAAGATGCAATTAATCATATCGAGCGCAAGAAACTACCAACTTTACCACAGAAGGTTTAAAACACAGGAAGAGATAAATAAAATACAAAAGATTGAGCATAGCTGTGGACAGTTACAATGACTGGCAGTCTTCATTATTGATGTCCTTATTTACATATCCACTGAGTTGTAGGGTAGAATTTACACAATTATCTAAGACCAGCAGTGATTTTGACATAAGTCTCCAACATGTTTACCAATTCTGTGGGCTGGAGGAAATGAGAAGTATACATGTGTTTTTCAATCACTCAGATATCACTGAGTATTTTTTAAAAAGATATACTGGGTATGCATGGGAAATGTAACCAAAACACATGTTACATACACTCCACATATATTCCTGTGATCTAATATCACAGTGCCCAAACTGGATTTAAATGTCTGGTCTAAGATTCCCTCACGATGCTTTCTGTTGCAGGATTGATAATTCCAAAATAAACCCCTGCCATACCTTAATTTAAATTTGAAATGTATGCTTTTCCACCCAAGTCCTTCTTTATCCTGCAACATACTCTTCATTCTTAGGGACTTATTTTAATCCTCAGGGATAACATTTCTCTTGAAACATCTTTTTTTGGGGAAAATTTTTTTCTCTTTATTTTTTCATACCACTATGAAGAAAATAAGTGTAACAGATGAAACTAGAAATCAAAAATTCTAGATGTACATAAATATATTTAGGAGGTTATACTATAGCTCTATAAATAAGCAATCAATATATCTTAAAGACTATGTGGACAATAGATTAATTGAATGTAATTAAATAGCAAAAAACTAGAAAAAGTAAAGTATATAGCCAAGGCCATCAACTGTATACTTATATTTAGGAAAAAATTAAAACTATAGTTTTTTCTTGTCTAGATAACTTCAAAAGAACACCAAATTCAACAAGAAAAATAAGGATATTATGGCATTCTGCTGGTGCTGTGTTCAGAGCAGTGCAAAAAGCTGCAAGCCTTGTCAGAAATACTATTTTTTCTTATTACCAGTGGAGTTCCAGTTATATAGACGAGACAAACGTTAGATTCCTTTATACTCTAGAAAGGTTACTCCTTTGGATCCTCCCTTTCTTTTTCCTTTACCAAGTTTAGCGGAGATTAGTGCAAGAGGAAGCAAATATTTTTCATTCATTTGAGTCTTACCCAAGAAATAAATACAGAGAGAATACTTCATTCTCATATAAATGTGAATAAAGCATTCATATCATAAATGTATTAATATTTGTAACATCAATTTTTACATTTGTAACATGAATTCAAAATATATTCAGCAATTGTTTTTATTTTCTTGTGAAGAGAGTTTTAGGTTCATTACTTTGTATATAATATAATTTCAAGTTGCAAATGCTGTTGTAAATGTATTGAGGGGTGATTTTTCATATTGTTTGAAAAGCTTGATAATTTTTACTGCTCGAAGGCTCAATATAATAAGAATATACATGCTTAACTTGTGGTAAATTTGAAACAGTTTGGAACAATTTCTGTGATTTTCAGTTTAACAAAGAAAGGAAGACATTTAACCCGCAGTATAGACTGGTTTCAGCTGCTCCTTATGTGGCTTGCATGACTCTTTTAGGAACATCCCAATGCCTCAGTATGTCTTTAAATATAGTGCCTTAACCTCTTTATTGCAGTCTAAATGTGATCTGATTATGTTGCATATGTTGAGATTAATTTATATTTAGACTGTTTCATATTGCTGTTCTCATCAACTAGGATTCTTAGATTTTTATCAGAATACCCATATTTTATACCTGCTATTTTAGGAAGTGGACATAAAACTTTACAATCATCCCTATTAAATAACAAGGACATCTACTAAGATATTTGTTGATATCTGCATTCCACATATCAGCAATCCTCATTTTCATGCCTTTGGGATGTTTGCTTTGTTTGCATCTATCCAAGCACTCATGAAAAAAGTATTCCCCAAGTCAAATCATTAAAGATTTCCTTCTAAGAAGCTCTTGTTCAGTTATGAATCAGCATTAGTTTTATGCATTTTTATGAACAATTGGATATTTGTCTAACAGCACTGGTACCTGGCAGCCCATCTGGCATATTTAAATATCATGAAGGATCCTCTGTGATTATCTTTGATATGAAATGTCCATTTATATATGTATTACTAATTTTCAGAGAATTTGAACCTAAGTAAAATTAATATTAAAATTCCAGTCAGGCATTAATTCTTTCTTATTCAAGATGTATTTCAGGAGTTAAGTACACCCAGTCACCTGAATATATTTCAGTTATCATTATACATTACTAAAATAATTGAGATTTTTAAAAATTTCTAATTAGATTCTAGATTCATAGTCTATCACTTGTTTTTTGTTTGTTTGCTAACTAGAAAATAATTTTGTAACTTCAACTTTAAAATTACTATGTATCTAGGTTTTTAGATATTTTGTGTATTTAACTTATATTCCCAGTTAAATCTTGCTAAAAAAAGAAAAAGACCATTAATTAAAATATACCATTAATAAATTACTAAAATGAATGTTCATTTAAATAATTTATTTCTATAATTAAAATGCACACTGTTATATTCCCATGGTAAATCAATGTTAATTCATAAATAATCTAAAACTCACCATGAATTCCATATTGAATTGAAGCTATAAACTTTGTTTTTTTTTTTTTAAGGAAAATTAAATTGCTGTAGTCATTTATTTTAGTTTAACCAAATTTCTTTCTCTGAACTTTTCTACTTTTGACAAATTTAATATGGAGCATATCTATAGATCTGAACATATAATAACTAAAACAATTTTAGAAGTTCTAAGAAAGCAAGGATCAAAGAAACACTTCTCTGAGTTTCATTTGTGTATGAAACATTTGGAAATCATTACTTTCAAACTAAATGTGCAGTCTTTGGTTCTATAAAATATAATGGTTTAACCTTTGGTATCTGAAAAGTATTTAGGAATTCCAGAGTAGATATATACTTTCCAATCCCTCAATAACAATGTAGACCTCAAACTAATACAAAATTAATTTCATGAGCAATGGACAACATTTTTCAGCTTCTAAGAATCCTTTGCTTTTAGACAAATTATTTTGTACTAAATGTCAAAGGAAAACATAGTTATTATTTTAAAGAAGTAGAAAGTTTTTTGCCTATATCTTATACTTAATCATTGACTGTTTTTCAGATGAATTCATAATAAACTTTTGAACTTTGCCTCCACTTACTATGAATCAATTCAGAACAAGAGGGGTTGATCTTCAACCCCATTGTAAACTCTGTCACGAAACACTAGAAGGACTTGCTTACAAGAAAAATCCCTTAATACAGTCATACTATGAGGTGACAATGTAGTCATAGTATTCCTGAGCACTTAAGGCTATATATACTTCAATACTTTTTCAAATGTGACTGTCTCTGATAATGTTAATGGATTCAGCACAGTTTAATATGTATGGGATGTACATTACTGCACATATTTTGGTTTTTCTTCTAGGTAAGGGAGCGACTGAGGGTTTCTTTAGAAAGAGTCTCTGCACTGGAAGAAGAACTAGCTGCTGCTAATCAGGAGGTAACATACCAAACTTTCTCCTCTTTTGAGGTGCAATATCGCTAACCTTATATCCCTTGTGTTTCACGTCACTTTTATTAAAACTGTCACAAAAAATAAATTACATTTGGTATATGCCACTGAACAAGACCTGTTAAAACTAGTTGCCAGAGTCATGCTTTCTGATTTCTGGTGATTCAGATCTGTCACTAAGAGATGAAAGGAGAATTATCATGAGCTAGTGATATGAGAGCTAGTTAGGTGGGGATTTAGAAAGACTGCAGTCAGAACGCCGGGCCTTTTGAGAAGTAAAACACAGCTCCAAAACTGGAAAACATGTCAAATATCTGTTAAATTTAGAAAATGTTACAAATGAAGCATCGTTCCCATGTTTAGTAGCATCATTGAATCCACTCTTTTGCTCTCATTCATAACTCTAAGAAAGTATTTTATAATCATCCATGGGATTTAAAGAGTTGTTTTTTCCTTAGAATATTTTACTTCTTTGGTTATTTGTCTACAAATGAACTTGGGTCATTAGATAAGATATAGATAGGTGAATAGGTGATAGATAAATAGATCTCAAATTAAATGTATATAGGGCACTAAAATAGCCCCATCTCTCTCTCTCTGTCTCTCTGCCTCTGTCTCTCTCTCCCTCTCTCAGATAATTTACAAGGCTACCTTTTTCAGGAGTTTATTCCAGGAATGCAAATGGGGGTATTATTGTTACTAAAACTATTTAGTAATAACTTCCTACTTTTAAATAATTAAGGAAGTGGGAGGCCAGTGTCATTAATTATAAGTCTTACCAAGAGATTCTTAACAAAGTAATATTTACATTTACATTTCACACATAAACAAATAAACATTTTCAACCATGCTAAAAATCTTGTTGTTACAAACTCCCTAGTTTTTTAAAATAAGCTAGGCCAATTAAATGAGCTTCTATAGGCTTTTGTTTGTCCTAGGTTCAACAATTTAAACTTCAGCAATGAATTTCCCATTCTCACAGATGGTTTTGGAGTTATCACCCTTTAACACTTTTCTTTATATAATCTCTCCCATGAAGACTTCATCCATTTCTCATCCATCCAAGGTTTCAATGATGACTCTGGTGAAAAAGAAACCAAATCTATAGCTCAAAGTCCATGCTCTTTTCTGAGCTCCACAAAAGATTGTAAACATTGGTTTGGCATCTCCACAGGACTTTGCTTTGCTAATGTTTGTATAAATTGTTCTCTGACACACGTGTTCAGCAGGGGTTAATCAAGGATTAAAAACCAGCTTAGGGTTTGATAATGAAGACATGCACTAAAGGGACTGTAACCACTTATAGGGACCAATTTTTCTAGTTTACACAAAGGCACCATATGTGCTAATGGGCCTGGATCTCCACTTAATTTTTCCTTGTGTCCCCTTAGGTTCTCTATGGTACATTAATGCAGTGAAATAATCAGTCTTCTTAAAAAGAATATGAGATAACTATATGTTCTGTTCTGAAAAGATCCAAAATGTTCTACTATACACAAAGGAAGAAGCTGCAGAGAATGCTCCCAATTTTGCACAATTACAAGTAATAATAACACATTATTATAGGACTAGGAAAAATAAATTTTGGGTATAAATACCAAACTGTTATTATTAGTTGTCTTTGGTATTTGCAAATATGTACTATATATTTCTGTAGTGTTTGATTTTTTTAATAAATTTTCATTATACTTATAAAGAAATGAAATAATAAAGATATTTTAGAGTCAGATGCCATTTTCCATATTAGATTATTCTATTGATAAATTAATAATAACGATAGCTAATATTTACCGAGTGCTTTAAATCTCTTGGCTCTAGTCTAAGTGCACATATATCAGCAAAATGATACTGGAAGTTAGGTACTACTACTGTTTTACAAGTGAGCCCAGAGAGGTTATTTCTCTTAATGTACCACTGTTCTCTCCTACTTGAAAATGTGGTTATCTTTGAATTTATCTTAGCTCTATGTATTCAGGTGATTCCAATCCATGCATTTAACTATGTCCACAGTCTACCCTACATCCATTTACTCTCAGCTTTTTCTATATACATTAAAACTACTGTAGTTCAGATCTTCATTATTCTCAACTGGGATGTTACAGTATGTTTTCTGCTATATAATTCTTCAGGGTTAAAACAGCTAAGCAAAGCTCCAATCATATTGATTATTTTTCATAATATTTTCAGACATGTAATATAATGTAACATATGCCATATTAATATACTACTAACATAATAATATAATTTACATATTTATATATGTTAAAATATAATGGTATCTACTACTAGACCTGTAATATACTATTGAGCACCTCTTCACTGGTCCTAACCTAAAAATCACCCTTAATTCCTATTACCCCTACTACTCTGAGTCATTCTAAGTTCTTGTTAAGTTATAGTATTCACTGTTTTTGAAAGCAGCCAACATTCTTCCTGACTCTAAATCTTACTTATGCTAATGTCTCTCTTGGAATGTCTCCACAACCCCAATTCACCCACTGAAATCATACTTTCCCATTTAAACTCAAGTTCAGACATCACCTTTTCAATGAAATCTTTTATGATTTCTTGCCAACAGTCATTGCTTCTTAGTTTAAATTGCTTAATCTCATTGCTTCAGCATTTATTATGACTGTTCAACAAGTATTAGAGTTAATTATATACCTGTCTAAGCCTAGTTCCCTGAGAAAGAGGGCTATGTCTTGCTCATTTGTGCTTATTTCACTCAGTACAGTGATATAAACCTTGTGATCAATATATATTTGTCAGATTGCATTGTATAGAGTTCATTCTACCTGGTGTTTTCACATTATTCCTTGGCTATCCCCTTAATAGATAGCTTGAACAACCTGAGGCATGCTCAATAAACAGCAATACACTGATCATATTATTAAATTAAGTTGTTATTTCAAAATATAATTATCGAGCAACTACTATGTGCAGAAAATTCTGTGAGTTCCTGACAGGAGGAAATAGAAAAAAATAAAATAATTAATAAAGCATTATGCAAATGTTTATATAATTTGCACTCCAGTGATGGAGACAAACATATAAACATATAAGTAAGATGTAATTTAGTACAGAACTAAATTAACATAAAATAGAGACCCAAACAAAGTGCAAAAGAGCAGAGAGAAAGGTATTCATTCTAAACCAAAGTATCAAAGAAGGCTTCACCCTTGAAGGAAAACAATGATTTGGCTTCAAAACTGTGGAGAAACATTTCAAGCTGAGCAAACAGTATGATTAAGGAAACCTAAAATTGCCTGTTTTAGGGATAATGGATGATACTGTATTGGTAAGAATTAGGGTATGAAAAGATATAGGAGTGTAGAGAGTTGATAGGATGCAGATCCTAGAGAACTCTGAATGCAAAGCTCAGAATTTGGAATTTATACTTTATGAAACGAGAAAGCTCTGAAGGTGTAGTTTTGTTTTTGTTTTGTAGTGTTTTGCTTTTTGGTTTTGGTTTTGGTTTTGGTAAAGTGAAATCCACTGAAAGTATGTTCTTTTTTTTTTCTTTTTGTGAACTGTGGGGTTGGGTGGAGTAGAGCTGGAAAGTTGGCAATCTGATATGGCTAGCTGACATAGTCATCTGATATGTGATTTTGATAATGATGCATCAATTAAACAGACATTTATTGAGCATTTTCTGTTTGCCAGTCATTGCATTAAGTACTGGGTATAAATATATTGATAAACTAAGATATTAATAAAGCAACAATTCTCTCAAGTCTGTTATGGAAGATAAACATGGTAAAAAGTAACTATAATAAGGAGTTATTATTTAAAGGATACAGAATTTCAGTTTGGGAAGATGTGAAAATTTCTGAAGTTGAATGGCAGTGATGATTGCATAACAATGTGAACGTACTTATTGCCTCTTAGCTGTACACTTAAAATGGTTAAAATGGTAAATTTTATATTATATACCTTTTATCACAATAAAAAGTAATTACAATACAATAAGACTAAAGTGAAAATGAAAGTACAAGCTTTAGTAGTATTACAAAGGAGAGTAATTAATTGTATGGGCATGAATGAGGAAAAGCAGATGGTGTTACAAAAATCTTCCTAGAAAATTCCTGCAATTTGCAACAACATGGATGAGGATGAACTTTGAGGGCATTAGACTAAGTGAAATAAGTTAGACAAAGAAAGACAAATACTGTATGATCTTATTTATATACAGATTCTAAAAATGTCAAACACAAAGAAACAGAGTAGATTGGTTGCCAGAGGCTGGGGTGTGCGGGAAATGGGGAGATGTTTGTCAAAGAATATAAACTTTCTGTTATAAAATGAATAAAATTAGGGGATCTGATGTACAGTATGTGCACTATAGTTAACACTGTATAGTATACTTGAAATTTACTAAGACAGTAGATCATAAATGTTCTCACCACACACACACACAAATAGTAACCATGGGGATGGGGATGAATTGGGAGATTGGGATTGACATATATACACTAATATGTATAAAATAGATAACTAATAAGAACCTACTGTATAAAAAAAATAAATTAAATTAAAAAAAAACTAATGGTAACTATGTGAGGTAATAGGTATGTTAGTTAACCTTATAGTGGTAATCATTTCATAATATATACATATATCAAATATTCACATTGTATACCTTAAACTTACACATGTTATTTGTCAATTATATCTCAATAAAGCTGGAAAAAAATTTTTAAATCTTCCTAGAGCAAAAAATTTACCTAGAATTTGAAGGGTGACTACAAAGAACTTGTCAGCTGGAGGTGGAGGAAGAAAAGGGAAGCAGGCAGTAGTAGAGATGGGGATGAGGCTGCAGAGAAAGGCAAATCTGAGTTAGGGATGCCTAGAGCCTGGGCTTCGTCCTGTAGACAATGATGGGTCAGTGAAGTGTTTTTAAAAGGGAAGAAATATAACCAGATTTTTAAGTTTGCAGAACAGTGTATAAAATTTAAAGATGAAAAAATATATATCCTAACCAAGGTACTGTGTTTATAGTTCAGATTTGTAAAAATCACTACTGTTTCTTGAAAGAAAGGGCTAGTGTTGCAAAATACAGAACTTGCACAGAGAACTTGAACTTGAACAGTCTGGCATTTCTTATGTTCTTTTAATAGTGGGAAATATAGATATAAATGAAAGAATCAAAACAATATTGTAAATAAATATATATACATAATGAAAATTTGCTGTCATTTTATGCCTCTTTGAATAGCCTTGCAAGGGCAGATTGTATTAACACTGAATACATTTTCCAGGCCATTGTCCTAAAAAAGTGAGTCCAGATTATTTAGACAGAGAAAATACAATCAAGTCTTTATTTCTCGCAGAATATTTTTGTTACTGCTTAAAATTAGAAAACTACAAAAAATGTACAGTAAAAGGAAATAAAGAGGAATAAATAGATTACCTTCTAACAATGTGTTCTCCTTTAGCAGAAGCCCATATGCTTTTTTAATTATTTAATTAAACCAGACAAAATGAATTATTCAGAAGCTACAGTAAATATTCAATTGACAGACTAATTTTCATACACAGCTGTACATATTTTAAAAGCTTTTCTGCATGATTGTATTATATATAAAAAAGAACTGGCACATTTAATTGTAGACTGAACTATATTTTTATGTTGCTTTCATTCTTTGTTTTTTTTTATTCCAACCACTGAATTTACCAACTTTCAATTTGAATTTTCTTAAGGAAATTAGCATTTCATGTTACCTCATCTACAACCAGCCTTATTCCTGAAGTCTAATTTCCTAAGGAAAAATTAAAGAACTTTATGGGCAAACCAGGTATCATTCATATTCAGAAGAATATTGGATCAAGATGGTGAGGGGAGCTAGAGGCAGCAGATTCACATTTTGGGGGTTTATAGGACCACGGAATACAGCCATTGTTTTAAATACATTATGCATTTAGTCATCACAACAGTCTTTTGAGTTGAGTTAAGAACCAGTACTCTGTTGAATCCATGGAAATGAATGGAAATATGGAAAAGGTAAATAGATATAGGCAAAGGTGGAACCTACCCCCAAAAGCAAATAAAAGGCAGGGAAGGAGCAACGAGAGATGTTATGTGAGACTCAAGTGAGTCAAGAATCCCTGAAGCAAAGAAATGATAGAAAGAGGGAGAGAGAGAGAGAGAGAGAGAGAGTGAGGGAGAGAAAGAGTTTTAAGTGTAGGGATTGGATGTGGTCGACAGTATTAAATGTCGCATGAAGGCATGTAGGAATATGTCTACTATGAGGTGATTAGATTTACAATTAGGTCACTGAAAATGTTTGCAAAGACAGTTTTAGTAAACTATAGTGGAAGGAGAATAGCTGTAATGAAAAGAATTTGAGTCAATTAGAAGTCTAAAAATGGGAGACAGTGAGGAATACTCATTTGAGAAGTTTGGCAATGAAGGAGAGAGGAGGCTAAAAACTAAATAATTAGGCAATATTGAAAGACGGCCTGTTGAAAATGCTTACAGCCAATGCAAAGGAAGAAGAGACAAAGGAGAAGGGATTATTGATGGACAACACGGAAGAGGATAAGCGTGATTTGGAGATCAATGGCAAGTAGTGGAACTCCTTCCTCTGAGAAATGCAGGAAGGAGAACAGAATGTGTAGTAGAGAGATGAATGAAGATTTTGATTTGGAGAGGAAAGAAGACATAGCAATTTTATCAGAGAGTCTTGCCAAGGAAATGGATTATCTGCTAAGGGAAGTGGAAACAGTTACTTTAATGAGTTTAAGGAGACTAAGAATACGATAATGTAGAATATGGCAAAGAGTCAATAAGACTAAGCAAGGGCATTTTAGGGTGGATGGTAGACCCAGAGGAAGTTCTCATTACATTACCCTGGCAAATTAAATAAAGCCAGTTTCCACAGAACTTATGAACTGAAGCAACATGGATTCACCATGGTATTTCCTTATCTAATCTATGAAGTTCTGTTATTCATCATAATTTGAAAGGAAGAGATACAAATATGAAACTAACATTGTCTCAGATGACTTTGGTCCAGAGGTAAAATGTTTCCCTAAACTTGACAGGGGTAAAAATCAGGAAGCTTCTGAAATCCATGAGCAACTCTATATTTAAATAGTTAGAAAGATATTTGATAAAGATGATCCAGAAAAACATGTGGAAAGTGGAAAAGTTGTTGAGCAGTAATTATTAGAAAAATTTGCCTTGGGGGAGCTGATAGCAATACTCACCTAAATTTATAGGATCACTTATTTGCAGAATTAATGAAATGACCAAGTAATTCTTTTCTTCAAATTAAAACTGCCATATCTGTCAGTGGAAAATTCCAGATGTAGAAAAAGACACCACTGAAAAAATTCTTAAGTTAAATTATTTCAGAACCCTAAAATTGATAATTATTTATCTTGATAGACCCTTTGCCAGTTACTCATTTTTTTGGTTCTCTTAATTCTGTTTCTTTCCTGTTCTATGAGATAAAAGCAGATTTAATACTTTATGTCTCTCACTGCCTTTAAAAAATGATTAATCTTACAACAGCTTTCTAATTTCCTGCATGTTTATGTATACCACACATCCTAATTCAGGTGATTAATTTAGTTTCATCATTAGTAACTGTATGAAACTGTTTTCATTATTAGTAAATTCCATGACCAACTGTGAATTAACATTCTAACAGAAAGTCAAATATAAGTTTTGTGCTTTATTAACATTGAAGCAAGTCACCATGGCTCAATTTAACAAAAAATAGTATTTTTTTAAATGACAACAGTGTTTGCAAAAGGTAAGGGCATCCTTGCAGCTCCAAACTTACATCCCTTGAAGACAATGAAAAATTCTTTACCAGTCTCCAATAAAGCCAAATGTTACGAGTCTCCAATAAAGTTATGAGTTAGGAGTCTCCAAAATGTTACGAGTCTCCAATAAAGCCACTTATTGGGAACCTACTCTTCCTGTTGGAGTTGTATCATTTTGGGTTAGAAAATTGTATAGTTCTTAATTGATTTTGTTTAATGGAAGAGTTTAATCATAGTTGAATGATGTCCTTTTTTGCTTTATATTGATAAACTCGAAGTTTCAACATTGTCAAACCCATAGTTATTTACAAAGGCCTAAGGTTCCTCATTATACCTCTAGATGTTTCTTTACTATACTGCATTATAAAAATAAGTGTAGAAACTGTAAATTACCCAAATTATTATCATCAATAGAAAAATGTCTTCTTTGCTGTTGATAATTGTAGTATTCCAGTACAAAGAATCTTTCCCAAATTGAAAGAAATCAAGACATCTTATGACAATGTTAAAACCCAACAGTGAAAAGAGAGCTAAAGAAATTGCTGTTTGCTACTTCCACTGCTTTTACTATTTCCAAGACCTCTATGAAGCAATTGTTTAAAATATAGTTTAAAATTGTCTCCTGTTGTTTATGAGACTTTTGAAGTCTGTTTGTAAGTCTTTTCAAACTCTCCTGTTTTGGTTAGAATCTTTTCTTTAACGAAAGTATAAGGTTTGTTTTTCTTGTGATGGCAGACTTGGTTGTTTTATCTTTGCACATGGAGATCATGAACTGTTTTTTTCTCTTTTTATTAATAGCAAGATCATGCTTGATATTAATACTTTGATCATAAGCATCACGATTATTTTACACATGTGTTTATTAGAGTAGTCTTATTAATTTTAAAGCTAAATATTTGAGAGATTACTTATCTTTTTAAAAATGTAAGTAGCGTACTGAAATTTAGTGAGGTACAAAGTAAAAATAAAAAAGAATAATAAATTCAAGTCAAAAGATTTCAGTTTGAGTTGACTCCTATATCTATCACTTACTGATTCTATAATCCCTGGCAATTTATTTAACCTCTCTGCACCTCAGCTTTTTCATCTGTGAAATGGAATATAAATAAATTTTGGACTAGCCTATCTTTCAAAGAAGTCATGATGTTTAGATAAAATAATATACAAGGAAACACTTTGTAAACTTGAAGTACTAAAGTTGTATTGCTATTACGTTCAAAAGGTGAATATCAGGTAGTTATTAGTTAAGTAGATGAAAACTCTCTTCTGTTGACAATTCAAACATGCTGATAAAATAACAGTACTTTATTTTATACTCAGAACAAAATCTCCTTTTATTAAAGGAACAAAAACCTTATTATTCATAGGATGATTCTGTAGCACATGCACTTTATAAATGACTTTGCAATTCACTCCTTTATGCAGCTTGTAAAAATAATAGCATCTACAAATTTGAGGGAGACTATTGTGTGCCTGGCTAAGCACTGTACATATCCCCCAACACACACACACACACACACACACACACACACACACACACACTTTTCAGTTAATCATCACAATGAACATCTGAGAGAATTGTAATTATTACTAGCATTTTGAAACTGAGGCTTCAAAGAACTAGGTGAATTGTTTTGCATGTTATCACTAGTCAGTAGCAATCCAAGTCCAGGATATCAGACTCCAAATTTGAGTGTTTAACAGTAGGCACAAGGCTGCCTGGCCTTTCTCTTAATAGCAAACTTTCTTTATATATGAAAACTGTGTTTCCAAATCAACAGTTTAACTTTTACCAGTTATTTAAATTCATCATGACATCTTTATATTTGTTGTATTTCTGTGGATTACTTCAAGGATCATAGTTTCACTATATTGACAGAAAGATAAAATAGGGATTAATTAATGACACGCATTAAATCAATTAGTTAAATTAACCTGCATTTCAACTGCCATATATTGGGTTGAAATTAAACATTTAACTCTACAGAAAAGATACATTAAAACATCTAGATGCTATTTGCAGTTATTTGGATAAATTCAATTACTGGATTTTAAACTTTGCATCTAAATGTTTTCCCTTGGTGTACGCTTCAGGGTGATGCTGCCTGAAGTCCTGAAATAAACAGCGTGATAGCATTGTATTAGTCCCTATACTTTCAGTGTAGAAAATGTGAGACCTCAAGTTCTACTAAACAATATCAGAGGATTTCGGCAGCACTTCTCTGTTCCCATTTCATTTTGGCAGGGAAGAACAGTGGATCTCAAATGTTGAGAAATTTTGAAGTTCCAAATAGGTGAGCTTTGGGGATGCTAAAAGGAAAGGTATGGACAAAAAGAATGCACGAATTGCTTTAATCTTGTTTTGTGTATGTGAGTGTGTGTGTAATTAGTAACTTGACTGCTCATGATTTTACTTTTTAAAAAGTTGATAGCAGAAAACATCATAAATTTGTTCAGCTTGTATTTACCATATACTATTTATTTGTCTTAGTCTTTTGGGCTGCTAAAACAAACTATTATAGACTGGGTGACTTAAACAACCAACATTTATCTGTCACAGTTCTGGAGGCTGGGTAGTCGAAGATCAAGGAACTGGCAAATTTGGTGTCTGATAAGAACTTGCTTCCTGGTTCATCGATGGTGCCTTCTTACTGTGTCCTCACATGGCAGAATGAATGAGAGAGACCTCTCGGATCTCTTTTATAAGGGCACTAAAACCCATTAAATATGGACTCCACCCTCATGACCTAGTCATCTCCCAGAGACCCCACCTCCTACAACTATCACATTGGGGGTTATGATTTAAGATATGAATTTGGCAGAGGGGGACATAAACATTCAATCCATAACACCATTACCAGCATTTAGGCAAACTGCGAAGCTCCGGGGCACAGTCATTCGCAAGACTGGCCTCACTTCTGATACCAACTGCAAGTTCATGGGGCTCCCAGATCCATTCTTAGTTTTGATAATTCACTAGAAAGACAGAACTCACTGAAAGCTATTGCATTTACAGTTATGGCTTATTACAGGGCAATGATACAGATCAAGATTAGCCAAGGAAAGAAACACACAGGGCAGAGTCTGGGAGGGTTCCAAATGCTAAATTTCCATTGTCCACAGGATGCGTTACCTTCCTTGAATTGATGTGAGATAATTCTCCAACCTGGGAAGTTCACTCAAGCTTTGACTGTCCAGAGTTTTTATTGAGTTTTATTTTATTCATTACATAAGCATAATTGATTGTTTGATTGTCCATGTGGTTGATCTCAGCCTCTAGATCGGGACGCAAAGACTCCTAAATCATATGGTTGGTCTTTCTGACATTACCAGTCCCAATTTAAGACTATTAAGTGTGACCAGGCCCATCCTAAGATCCACCGTAATTAGACCTCACCCTAAACGAAAACATTCATATCAGGTATGATGCAGATTACCTCCAAAAGCTGAAGGCAAAGGCCTGACCTCTCTTCAGGCAAAGCCAAATTCTTTGCTACACAGCTAGAGATCATCTTAACTGACTATCCTAACTGAAGATTTTTTAATGAACACTTAGTGTTAATAATATCTCCTTATTTAATAACATGCTGATAAAGCCAATATGTTATTTTCCACTCAGAAAACACTGTAATTGGGAGATAAGGAGGAAGAAAACCTATAGGTGGAATCAGAATATGTGTTGAGGAAGTTTTAAAAGATCAATTAACAAGAGAGAAAGTGAGAAAGGGAGAGAGAGAGAGCGAGAAAGAGAGAGAGGGATAGACGTGTGGAAGGGAGTGGGAGAAAGAAAAATATAGTTTTCTTAAGAGAAAATTGCAATACAGTTATAGTGTCAGAAATATTTGGGGGGCACTGTTTTGGGGCACTGGGCCGGGTCAAGCACTTAAGTGCTGTGTTTTCACAGGCTTCCAGGAAGTTTCAGTCATTTACCTCTCTTCACCTTCAGGTTTATGGATCCCCACATTATGAGATATTTGCTGTTATTAACAGAGAGAGTTTATTGAGATCCTGCTAACGTCTCATCACCTTATAGGCAGAATGTACTGTCACTATTTTAAAGATGCAGAAAACATGGTTTTAAAGCTTGAAGTAACTCACCTGAAATACACAGCTAGTAAATAATTGAGCAACTGCTCTTTTGTTGAGTCTATCCATTTCTTCAGATCCCTACTTTTAAAAACTCTTCACAAGGTATTGATTATTTCCCACTGATTCGCAGAGGTATAGCTATTTTCTATCCAAGGAATTGGATGGATTTACACTCTCACTGATGTTTCTGTTGTATCAAGAACAAAAGGACAGGGAAGGAAAATAAGTTAATATTTCAATATTAGAAAAAGAGAAATCTACTGATATCCTTTTAAAAAAATTATTCTTTCCGATACACAGAAGCCTCTCATAAAGAGGAGAAATAAAAAGGTTGTCCACCCTAGTGTACTAGTTCTCCATCCTGGCTGTACACCTGCCTCACCTGTAGAGCATCTGAAAAATACAAATGTATCCAGAAATTCTGATCCATCGTTAGCATGAGTCCTGGCCATCTGCACTTAAAAAATTACATAGTATGATTCTGATTTGAGCCTATAGTTGAGAACTATAGTAGAGAAAAATCGTGGGCTTTGAAGCAGACAAACATAGGTTCGACTCAGTCTGCCATTTACAAGCTATGTGACTTTTACAAATAGCATCATTTTATGGAAAAGGAAAAAGGCACAGAGAAGGTAAATAACTTAAGTTCGTACTGTCAGAAAGTGGTAGAACCAGAATTCTACGTCATAGTTCATGATCTTAATCAGTACTCTGTAAAATCTACTGGACATGTACCAAGTACTTTTTGGGTCTTGAGGACATACCAGTAACCAAGTAAGAAGTAACTCCCTGCCCTCAAAGAGCTTATGTTAGAAATTTTTGATTTAAAATTAATTTTAGGTAGAGAAAAATTCTATAAAACAAGTTACACAGAGCTATGGATAGAAAGCACTGCAAATATAATCCACACTTATTTTTAGGTTTTTTCTGTGTTCTCTCAGTTCTTACTTTTGTAATATTAACCAATGCCATCTAAAACATTCTTATTTAGACATGAGTTTAGCAAAGAGCATGTGAAAAAAACATATCCACTTCATCAGGTAATTGCATTTCAGGGATAATTTATTCTATGTTTCTACTTATTTAAGTGAAATTGGAAATAATGTATGAAAGTGAATAGAGAGAATAAGTCTAACAATCAGGAAGTAGAGTTATAATTCTGACTTTCACTGAGTCCATTTGAACAGTTTATAAAGAAAAAGATGGACGTGGGCCACTATACCAGGGATCAGCAGACTTCTTTAAAGGGCCAGCTAGTAAATACTTTAGGCTCTGTGGGCTAGAAGCTCTTTACCACAACTACTCTACCATTATAGAGCAAAAGCATCAGACAATTATGTAAATAAACAAGCTTGGCCCTGTTCCAGTAAAAACCTATTTATGAGCAATGGAAATTGAATTTCTTTTAACTTTTATGTATCACAAAGTATTATCCTCTTTTGATTCTTTTCAACCATTCAAAATGTGAAAACCTTTTTTATCTTGTGGGCCTGACAAAAATAGGCAGCCTGGAGGATGTAGTTGGCCACCCCTGCACTACATGATCACTTAGGTCATGTCCTAGAGGCTTACTCTGTCACAGCCTTCAGCAGCCTTTCACGGGGCTGCTGCCTCTACCTGCGATACAGCAATAGCAAGAAAAACTTCTCTGTACTTGAAGACTTCACATGCGTTGGTCCTCAAACTGAAGGGTGTATAATGGTCACCTGGAAGAATATTAAAATGCAGATTCCATTTTAATGAAATCTGCATTTTAAGGAAGCATCACGATGATGTTGAACTGCTAATAAGTATCTTGATCTAAATATAACATAAATATAGGACATAGAATCCGTAAACTGCAGATTACAACACAGTGAGATATGTATCACAATAGAAAGAAAGAGACAAAAATATGAAATGTTCTATGAGAAGTGGATAGTAAGAAGCAGTTAGAAGTTAGTGTGGGCAAGTGGAGAGAAAGTGGCAAGTACAAAACCATCATTCTATCTAGACTATTCAATTGGGTGCTGTGAATATATTCTGCCCTGGCTGATGACAAGAAAGGAAAGGAGTAAGCATACTCCAAACAGGAGCTGTAACCACCGCACCTGGGTATTTACTTTCCCCCTAAATGGTTCTGCTCTTCGCTAGCTCTGTGACTACAGGCGATTTCCTTATAACCTCTTTGCGTCAATTACCTCAACTCTAATAGAATTTACCTCATCAGGTTGTTGTAAGGGTTAAATGAGTTAATACACTGTCGACTGAAAAAAATGCACAATGTGAGAGTTGTGAGTTAGGTTTTAGTTGAGGCAAAATGAGGACTATAGCCCAGGAGATGGCATTTCGATAGCTCTAAGAAACTGCTCCGAAGAGGTAGGCGGGAAGGTCAATATATATGTGATTTTGGTGAAGGGGGAGTACCTGCAATCAAGTACATATTTTTTACAGAAGTTTTCTGCTAGTTTCATGAAGGTTACTGCTAGTCACGAGGAGTAGATATCACCATGAAGGATTTTAGTGCTTTTCTAAATATGAGGAGGTACAAGAATTGGGCTCATAAAATCTTCTCCTGAAAATATCTAACGATCTGAAGACCTGTTCTGCCAGTTTTTCCCAGAGCACAGAGTGCCTCAGTCTTGATCTCCACCCTGAACTCCTTTCACAGGGTGTTGAAGGTCAGCAGCTGCAGTGGTTCATAATTTAATCTTCGTAGAGGTAGATGGCAAGTGTCAATGGCAAGTGTCAATTTGTCGGTGACACATGTAGAGTGCTTAAAAGTGCTTGGCACGAAGTATCTTTCAGTAAATATTATTGTTATTGATGTTGACGTTGATCTTTTTAGCCATGATACTGTTCGACTCCTTTTTAATAAGATGATTGAACTGAGATCTGGAGAGGTGGAGTGTGTGTCCACCGTAGGACTGACCAGGTGACAATTTACTGGGGATGGGAAGAGGCTTACCATTCATTCTCTGTAAACTTCATTTTCTTCACCCATAAAAATAAGGTATAAAGACCACATAAGCTGTGGACCCTTCCCATTCTGGCATTTTATAATATGTACACATTTAAAAATCACATAAAAATAAAATTGAAATGCGTGCAAACGAATATAACGCAAGATTACTACCTTTAGAACCCAAGCAAATGGATTACTTTAAAAAGAATTGTTCAGAATAATGGGTTTAGTATGCTGCTTTTGTGATTTCTAAGGAAGGAACTAAATGGATAAAGACTTTTTATTGCCCTGGCTTGCTTTTTTATAAGCAAGGATGACTAATGGATATTGTTTCTGCCTTCTACAATTTCTCAAGTACTTTCAAGCACTTTGAAATGCTTTTCTTTCCCTTAAGACTCTTTTCCTTAGCATAACAGAGATAAAAGGAATTGTTTCAGGACACAGCCTATAATTTTGTCACTTCTGCCCTGATTGGAGGAAAACAACAACAACAAACCTCAACTATGTACTTACAGTATTAGCCCTGCCTGGCTGAGGAGGTCAAATTTCATGGTGCTGAAAGAATAGTATAGTCCATCTCCAAAGAGATTTATTTTATTTTTTTCATAGGCTTGTTGGACATTTTGATTTTTTAAGCATTATTGAGGTATAATTAATATATAAAAAATGTACATTTTGTACAAGTATACATTTTGATGAGTTTGGACATATGCATACATTCATGATGCCATCACCACAGTCAAAGTAATAAACACATATATCACCTCCAAAAAAGGTCCTTGTGTTCTTTTGTTGGTTTTGTTTTGCTTTTGTTTTTGTTTTTGTCATAAGAACACTTAGATTAGATCTATCCTCCATTAAAAAATTATTGAGGGGGCTTCCCTGGTGGCGCAGTGGTTGAGAGTCCGCCTGCCGATGCAGGGGACACGGGTTCGTGCCCCGGTCCGGGAAGATCCCACATGCCGCGGAGCAGCTGCGCCCGTGAGCTATGGCCGCTGAGCCTGCGCGTCCGGAGCCTGTTGCCCCGCAACGGGAGAGGCCACAACAGTGAGAGGCCCGAGTACCGCAAAAAAAAAAAAAAAAAATTATTGAGGGCTTCCCTGGTGGCGCAGTGGTTGAGAGTCCGCCTGCCGATGCAGGGGACACGGGTTCGTGCCCCGGTCCGGGAAGATCCCACATGCTGCGGAGTGGCTGGGCCCGTGAGCCATGGCCGCTGAGCCTGCGCGTCCGGAGCCTGTGCTCCACAACGGGAGAGGCCACAACAGTGAGAGGCCCGCGTACCGCAAAAAAAAGATATATATATATATTGAAAGAAAACAATTTAGGTGATACAAACCAGCTTTATTTAACACGTTGTGAAGTGGACAGTCTCTTTTCAGAAAACTACAAAATGGGATGGAAGGCAAGAAGCTTTTATAAGATAGAGAATAAAGAACAAGGAACAGAAAAATAGAAAATATCTGATTGTCTGGGCCCACACTGTTCACCTTGTTACGGGTGGGAAGACCCAGAGTTGGCTTGGTGTTTGGAGTTGACTGACTGGATATGCTGCTTTTCTGGTCATGAAGAGCATTTACAAGGACAGAGTTACCTAAGTTACCTAAGGTCTGGTTTGCTGATGTGGGTCCATCTCGAACCTAGAAAGTTATTTCAACACCTCCTAACATATGTTAAAGTGCACAATACCATATTGTTAACTATAGGCACTATGTTGTACAGCAGATCTCTAGAACTGATTCATCTTGCATAACTGAAACTTTATATCCATTGAGCAACAACTCCCCATTCTCCCCTGCCCCCAACCCCCAGAATGCACCAGATATCTTTTCTGATCTCTGCAGCTAAGCAGGGTCCAAGCCTGGTTAGTACTCAGATCACAGAGATGAATTTTAATGTGATGTTTTAAAGGATTCAAATATATGTTGATGGAAATATAGCACCTTTGGATTACTAAAACAGAAGGTTCATTCTAAAACATCCCAAATTTCCTGACAGCAGATGGACTGCAGTTGAATAAACAGATGACAGAGATGTGATTAATATTATCTAGACCTACCTTTATTAATTTAATAATCAGTATTTGCTTGATGAATTTAATACTACCTTGTATACATGAAATAACTAAAGAAGAAACTTTTATTCATGTCAGCATAATTCATAAAAGAGTAAATATTGAGACTTTTGAAGACAGACTCTTAGTCACAGAGCGTACCTGCTACTCTATAAACGTAAGTTCTCAATGGACTATTTAGTTTGCTGTGACCCTCTTCTCAGCATAACTCGGTTTCCTCATTTTGCTTTTCTTTTTTGTTTATTTGGAGGAGAAGGGATATATGTAGTCAGTTGTCCCTCTGCCTTTAGCTGAAGCCCAAACCAAATTAGCATATTTTGATACTTCTGACTTTAGAGAGTAAGGGACCTAGTGGTAGTGACTATGGGGAAAACAAAGAAGTAAGCCTTTGTTCCATGTCAAGAAGTACTTTATCATAATCAATACCTATAGTAAGTTCTATTTGCTTTTCTCATTCTGAGACAAGTGTTAAAAGGTAAACTGAGGCATATTAAAAATTTGTAAGCGTTTATTGGAAAAAAAATCAAATCGAGCAATGCCAAACCAGAAGTGGTCAGGAGTGCTCCACCATAGGAGCATGGGGAAACCCTCAGAAATAGTGCGGGAGCAAAGAAGAGAAATTATTTGATTGGCTGTAGCTTAAATCCTAACTGGCTGTTTGTGATCGGTTATCCTAAGCATTTGGTTGTGTAATCTTGAGGCGTCACAGGCTTAGATTTTGGTTTGCTTCTGTAGGTCGCTTTGGCATTAGAGCCACCGCAATCTAATGGCCTCCTTTTTTAATTAAACTATTTTTTAAGTAGGATTCTGCTGTCTTCTTTAGGGAGGGAAGTTATTAGCAATGGCATCTTCCAGGGTGATGGAGATTGCAATATACTTTTTCCATGACATTCAAAACTTTGAACTAAATTGCTGCCACCATTCTCAGCACTCAACACTGAATTATTGCAGTTGTTTACATGTGGTGTTGCACTTCTCAGTGTCATTTGTTTACATCAATGAATATTTTCCACCCCTCCTCATTTATTTATTTGCTTATTTATATTTTCAACTGAGGCTTGCTTTCTTGCAGTGAAAAATAAAATTTGTTCAGTATGTGTTTTTCTATTATTGACACTTTGGGAAAACTCTTTAAGACTTCTCTTTTGCTTTTGTTCTCTGGATTAATTCCTGTACTTTACCACACTAACAGCCTCCTTGGCCATTTTTATTACTATTCTTTCATCTAATGTCATTCTTAGCTGCTACTCTACTACAATAGCAGTACTGTGCCTTAACAAAGTCCACTAATACTGTCCAATTTAAGTTGTTTTGTTTATATGCTTCTAATGCATTTATATGCTCCTAATGATGCCAGCATTTGATTTTATTACCGTTTTAAATATTAAAGAATTATTTGAATAGTGGAAATAAATAAAAATAAAGAGTAACCAAGTATCAGAAAAATGTAATGACTGAAATACCAATTAGATGAAAAGGATAGAGATAGTTTGATAGACAGTTGTAATTTAGATCAGAATTACATATCAATAACTATACTAAAATACAGCTATTGTTGAATGTTATAGTTAACGTTGGAAATAGAAATCTTAATCATTCACTGTAAAAACAAATCTAAGGAAACATTTGAAATGTTATTGTTCTTTCAACCATTGTCTTAAACTTAAAACTAAAAATAACAGTTTTGCATGACAGTTACTGTTTTAAGAATGGTCTTAAAAATCTTTAATATTATCTTAAAAGAATTTTTTCATCATTAAAAACTAAATAAGCTTAGATTCCGTAGTCATACAAGGTATCTTTATGTTTTTAGATATAAGCAGATGTAAAATTTGGAAATAGCCAAATTGCATGTACTGTTTGTGTACTATCTTTTTCATCAAAGCGTCACCAGAAACTTACTGGTGATGTGCTTTTAAATTTTAATATCCAGTCAGTTCATCTAATGGGAATTGGAAAGGCTGGTCAGCCAGAGTGGAGTAGGTTAAAAATAAAAGTATGCAGTATGTTCTAATTAATTCAGTAATTATTTATTGACTGAATAGTATAGTGGTAAAAATTCTAAGCAACCACCAAATTAAACTATACTTCCCACCTCCAAGCTACCTGGTCATTCATTTGGATAAATGGATTCAGTCTTTAAATCATTAATTAAATAACTATTTTTTAAACTTGACAAGAGGTTAATCCTCACAATACAAACCTCTGATTCCCATGTCAAGACAATTTGATTGTTCATTGGATCAGTTACGTTTCACAAGTTTTCAGTGTATCCATTCTCACTGAAAAACAATGAAAGTTAATGTTACACATGAGCTGATCAAACTGCATTGGAATACATGAAGTTGCTTTTCACTGGCTTTAATATGCTTCAGTGATGCTCATAAATCTTACGTCCAAAAGCCAGAGCTGGAAAGTGAAATTGCTATTGTCTTAGTATCCTTAGTTCTGTTTGAATAAGTGTCTCAATCTTTTTGGTTTCCCAATTAATATATAACAACACAAATCCAAACTATTGTGTCTGGAGAGTTGAGTTGCTTAAGTGTAAATTGTAAATCCTTTCTGTTCTACTAGTTGCTTTGTCTTTGTTTTTTTCATGTTGCAAGCTCAGTGTAATCTAAGCCTGGAATTCAGCTAAATTAGAATAAGTTATCTGTGTAGAAGCAAACTATGTGTTGGTGTAGTGAGAATTCTGTAAGTCTCACTCTTGGAATTGTTAATTGAGTTTGGGGTAAAAATAGATGAAAAGAATCTTTGTTAATTAGATGTGGGCACTGTCTGGAAGTTGTTGTTAAATACGTAAAGGCAACTATGAATTTAAAAACATCAGAATGAAGATCTGAGAATTGGCATGAGTATGGTAGACATGATTTATTTTAAAAAGTAGCTGGGAAATTTTCAAGGTAAACTGGAATGGCTGTGCCACAAAAGAATTATAAATAAAAATGATAAATAATGTAAACAGCATGATTTCTATTCCTAAAAATAATTGAAGACATCTTATGTGTCTAAATTGTTTTGCCAAATCAGGGCAGATAAATTCTTCTGCTATCAGACCACAGAACTGTAGTCCTGATAAATATTTGGATTGTGTATGCAGTGAATCATTTCATTAATTTTCAAAAGGCATTATAGCATAATGCTTAAAAACCATCCATTTTGAAGGTATCATACCTGGGTTGGAAACCTTTGTCGTATCTTTTTCTGTATGACCTCAAGTATATTATTTATGCCCTTTATGTTAGTTCCCTTACTTATAAAATAAAAATAATAATACCCAGTTTATAAGGTTACTGGGAAGATTAAATGAAATAATGTATGTAAATTGCTTTGCGTGTATGTGGCATATAATTGATGTTCAGCATAGAGCAACTATTATTATTGCTAGCAGTTCTTAATTATACATTTAATTTCTAAACTCCTATTCCTTATTTGTCTTCCTTCCTTATCCAACTTCAGGGAAATATCTCGTACATTGACATTTTCAAAAAGATGAGGAAGAGGAAAAAAAGTGAAAATTAAATTAATTTACATTGCTTTTCTGTTTCCACTTTAAGAATTTTGTTGGCAGAAACAAGTTTCTGGATACCCTTGGAATTCCACTTTCCATCTAATGTCAATCTGTCCTAAGTCTAAAGCATATAAACACAGTGTGTACTTCAGTGCACCTCAATCATATTATCTAGGCTACAATACACTTGTAAAATTTTTTTTTAATATTTTAAGACACAATGAAATTGCCTATTACTTTATATTTATAGAGTATCTCTTGTAGACTTTCTTTAAGCTGCCCTTCCGTGGTCCTATCCCTATCCTCCTTTACAGTTGTCTGTGCCTTCTACATCACCTCCTCACACTGAGAGTTGTGAATATCCTACAAGGCTATGTCAATATTTCTTGTTCTTTTCTTTCTGTATTTCCCCAGTGAGCTCTTCCATGCCCAGGGCTCCTTTTTAACCTTGAATCATGTAATATGAACTTTAGGAAAGACTTCAAGTTCATATGGTCTTTTATGTGGATAACTAATTTGCTTCTCCATGTATACATTCTCAAGTATTTTTCCATCCAATTTTTCCAGCTCCCTATAGGACTTTTCCATTCATACCGTCTGCTGTCATTCAATACTCCATAAATATTTCTAGAGTGCTTTCTACTTGTCAGAGAGTTTACTAAGAACTGGGAATAAATAATCAATCAGATATAGTTTCTGGTCTCAAGGCACTCAGCGTCAAAATGGGCAGTCAGAAAACTAACAGCCAATTGTGCTAACGAGTGATAATTTGTATGATATGAGTTATTGGAGAATGCTAAGGAAGTATGTAACTTAAATCGCTGGGATGCCACCCATCCCACAGTGCATGACATATAAGCTAAGACCTGAAAGATAACTGAGAAGAGTTTAGGAGGAGGAAGGGTGTGTAAGGAAAAACTCTGTCCTACCTTCTGTGATTCTCCTTTCCGCTCACACTGCTGCTACACTCGCAGCACTTCCAACACCAGTTGTACGGGAGTTTTTCCCCTACCAAACAATTCACTGCAACACCAACAGAGTGTCCTGTTCTGTCAATTCTGACACTATCTACCTGGAGGTAGCACCAGATCCTACAGGTTAAGGGCTCAGTCCCACTCCCACCCTACTTCAGATGCCAATTGCAAGTCCAATTTGTCATCTGTGCTTCTGACTGAATGGGTATAAATCAGAGACTCCCACTAACCCCTCCTTGGGTTTGATTAATTTGCTAGAGCAGCTCATAGAACTCAGGAAAACATTTACCTAACCTACGTTTACCAGTTTATTAAAGGGTATGATAAAGGATACAGATGAACAACCAGATGAAAAGATACATAGAGTGAGGTCTAGGAGTGTCTCGAGTTCAGGACCTTCTGTCCCTGTGGAGTTGGGATACATCACTCTCCCAGTATGTGGATATGTTCACCAACCTGGAAGCTCCCCAACCCCTGTACTTTTGGGAGTTTTATGAAGGCTTCATTACATAGGCATATCAGTCATTAAGTTCATTTCCAGCCCCTGTTTGCTCTCTGGAGAATGGTGGATGGAGCTAAAAATTCCAAGCTTGAAATCACAGCTTGGTCCTTCTGGCGATGAGCCCCCATTCAGGAGCCCACCCAGAATCCCCCATTAGAAAAAAAGATGCCCTGAGTGCTGTTGTCAGGAATTTACAAGGGTTTTAGGAGCTCTGTGCGTGAGCATTCCAAATGAATATAAACACTCACAGCCAAGATGGCATTTTGGGTGTGTGTAACTGCAAGTCCTTCAATAAGCTAGAACATGAAGTATGAATAAGAAGATAAAGGTGATCATTGTTACATTATAAATGCTTACAGTACATCATATACAATTAAGTATTTTACAGTCCAAACACACTAAAACATAGGTATTATTATCCCTCATTTTATAGCAGAGGAACATGAACTTGAGGTTAAGAAACTTGTATAAAATCATACAACCAGTAACACCTAGAAGGGCCAGGACTCATCCTAGGCCTTTTAAGAATATTTAAGAATGCTATGCTTCTCGGAATCACCTTCCAAATAAACTACTGTGTGAAATTATTTGTCTCAGGGTCCGCTCTCAAGAAATCTTAAACTTGGAAGAAAAGATAGTATAGATGAAATGATGTAAAGAAGAAAAATTTATATAATGTGCTGAGCACAGTTTTTGGCACATTGTAAGAGCTCATTAAATGATTGTTATTTTGTTGTTGTTGCCTTACTGCTTCTTTCTTTGTTTCCTTCATTTACTAGAATGTAAGCTTTTTGAGAGAAGGGCTTTTTTCCCCAGTGGTGTCTCATATTTAGAACAATGATCAATGAATATTTGTTGAATAAATAGATTAATACATTTTAGGGACTTCTCTGGTGGCACAGTAGTTAAGAATCCGCCTGCCAATACAGGGGACACGGGTTCGAGCCCTGGTCCGGGAAGATCCCACATGCCGTGGAGCAACTAAGCCCGTGCACCACAACTACTGAACCTGTGCTCTAGAGCCTGCAAGCCACAACTACTGAGCCCACGTGCCTAGAGCCCGTGCTCCACGACAAGAGAAGCCACCCAAATGAGAAGCCCGCACACCACAATGAAGAGTAGCCCCCACTCGCCACAACTAGAGAAAGCCTGCGCTCAGCAACAAAGACCCAATGCAGCCAAAAATAAAATTAATTAATTAATTAATTTAAAAAAATAAAGTGCTGCAAAGGACTTCCCTGGCAGTCCAGTGGTTAGGACTCTGCTTCCACAGCAGAGGGCATGGGTTCGATCCCTGGTCAGGGAGCTAAGATCCCGCATGCCACGTGACACAGCCAAAATAAATAAATAAATAACAATAATAATAAAAAAATAAAGTGCTTCAAGAAAAGAACTGTCAACAACTCTACATCTGGCAAAAAATATCCTTCAGGAATGAAAGTAAAATAAAGACATTCTCAATGAAGGCTAAGAGAATTTATCATCTGTGGGCCTGCTGTAAAAGAAAGTCAAAGGAAGTTCTTCAGGCTGAAGGGATATGACCCCACAGATAAACTTGGAAGTTTAGGAATAAACAAGGAGCAACAAAATATGAAAAAAAATACATTTTAAACACTTGATAAATGTGAGAATATAGAGATATGAAATAGACTCTATTATTTTCTCCCAAATCACATTTCTCTTAAGAATCACATGTTTCTGTGCATTTCCTGACACCTGAAGTTTCCAAGATGTCAACTTTCAGTGATGTTTTAGCTGTCTTTTGAAGAGGACATCTTACAGCATATGAAGAACTCACTAAAACATTTTTATGAATCTCAAACTTTTGTTTTCAATAATGAATTTCATTTTCTGAACTCTCTGCCTGGAAAGTTTTTCTCCCAGATAGCCACATTGCTTCCTGCCTCTCATCTTCAGGTCTATACTCAGAAATCACCTAATTCCTAATTAAACTGCACCTCATAGCATCCCTCCCTTGCTTTAATTTTCCCTTTGCAATTATCGCCATTTAAAAATGTATTCCACTTATTTTTGTTTGTAGTTTGTCTCACCCAACAAGAATGAATTAAAGAACTTTGCCTTTTCCCCCTATTAATTTTCCTAATACCTGATATATCATCAGTGAAATATCAATGAATGTATGTGAAATGAATGAATCTCTCCAGGTCATCAAGGAAAACTGTTTTTCAAAGAAAGAGGATAGAAGAGAGTCTGTTGCAAGACATACTAGAAACCCTGAAATAGTCTGGTAGAAAAAGGGATGGCGGCTGGGGAATTTTCCTGACTAGAAGACTGGCCACCAAGACCACCAGTAGTCCACTGTGTGAGCTCAGAGCTTGTCAGAGATTGATAAGAGCCAAAAACAACCTGACAGAGGCAAAGGTTTAAAGAAAAAAACTTGGAAGGCTGCCTTGGGAATATAATGGGTTTGGGAGTGCCTAGAAGCAGTGAGTCAGGCTGTCAGAAGCTTAATGAGCTATCAGGAAACACGAAGAAGGGTCCAGGCAAAGCAATAAGCCAGAGAGCAAGAATCACACAGATGCCAGAGTTTTAGCTGAAGTACGTTAGCTTTTTGAGTCACCTGTCATTCTTTTATCTTCTTCTTTTTTTTTTTTCCTCCTCCTTGTCACCTTGACTAGCCTGAATGAGTACTGGTACACCCTCATGTATTCTTTTTTTCTAAAGAACTCTTTTTTTTTTTTTTTGCCCCAGATTTAAAAAAAAAAAAAAACTTTTTACTTTGTGTTGGAGTATAGCCGATAAGCAATGTTCTGATAGTTTCAGGCGCACAGCCAAGCTACTCAGCCATATATATACATGTATCCATTCTCCCCCAGACTCCCCTCCCATCCAGACTGCCACATAACATTCAGCAGAGGTCCCTGTGCTATACAGTAGGTTCTTTTGGTTATCCTTTTTAAATATAGTAGTGTGTACATATCCATCCCAGACTCCCTAACTATCCCTTCCACCCTTCACCCCCCCACCCCCGGCAACCATAAGTTCGGTCTCTAAATCTGTGAGTCTGTTTCTGTTTTGTAAATACATTCATTTGCATCGTTTCTTTTTAGAGTCCTCATATAAGCGATATCATACGATATTTCTCTTTCTCTGTCTGACTAACTTCACTCAGTATGACAATCTCTAGGTCCATCCATGTTGCTGCAAATGGCATTATTTCATTCTTCTTTTATGGCTGAGTAATATCAGATGTGAACTTGTTAACGGTTGATCCCCAAATTCCACCCCACCTCCATGGGTTGTATGTGTCTTTTTTTAAATAAACACACCCCAAATCTCTGTAACATATGGACCTCCAGGATCAGGAGAGGTGTCTGGGAAGTACCTGGCTCGGGTTGGCCAGAAGGGCACATTTCCACCTCCCAAATAAGTGCAAAGACACTTTTAGTTGCAAATGACAGAAAACGAATCCAAACAAGTTTGAGCACAGAGGGGAAATTTTGGGCTTATTTTACTGAAATGCCAGGGATAGAGTTGATTTATGGCTAAAATCAGCAGCAGAAGTAATTCGTCAGGGCTCCAGCTTTTCTACCTGCTTCTCTATGAGGAGGAACTGATGGCAAACAGAACTCTGATCATATCCCACCAGCTTACGTTCCATAGTAGAAAGGAGACTCTTCCCCCATATCTCTGCCAGAAATTTCTCTCAAGGAATGTTCTAACTGCCCTGGCTTAGATCATGTGCCCACCCATTGGCCATGAGTCTGGCCCCCTGATTGACAGTCTCTCTAAGATTAGAGTGGGGAAGGAAAATTCCCCAGTGAAAATGTAAGATGTTGTCACCAAAAGGAATATGAATGAATTCTGGACATTTTAAAGCAAATGTCGACAAACACTTGACAAATCATGGTTGATCAGTTAAAATGACTGTAGAAAGTTTCTCTTGACCAGTGTTCCATGGGCCTCAGTGGATTGGTATGTGTGGAAATGCATGCAAAATTCTGCCTATATGTGAATCTGTCCAGGGAGGGGTCCATACTTCAATGAAGTACAAAGGATTCCAAGGTGGGAGGGTAGCAGTGCTTGGAAAGGAAATGCTTCCTTCCCATCCTCACCCACCATTAACTTCCCCTGACTTAATAGAGCCCAAATGCAAAGCCATGTGAGACAATGTGACATAGTACAAGGTATAAAGATAAGGACTTTTGTTTGATTCCTTAGTTCTCATTAAATTCTCTTTATCTCAGTTTAATCACTTGTTAAATGTGGATCATAAGACCTAATTTGCAGGTTAAAATAGTTCAACACAGTTCTTGGCACATAGTGGGTTTCCAGTGCATTGTTGCATTTATGTCACAACTGAGTAAGCAACAGAGACTCCCCAGAAGTGATTTGTCCTAACCACCACGCCATCCTATTTGTAATAGGTCATGCTGTTTAACAGTGAGGGATCCAGTCCTACTTAACTATTCTCGACAAGTCACTTGAGCCCTCCCTTTAACAGCGTTTTCTGTCAGTAGAGCCCAGAGAATGTTTTAAGGCTATCAGCCACTTTCATTCTGCTTGCTATATTTGTAAACCACTTCTGAAGCCACCTACTGCATTCCTTTGTCAAGCCAGCTGGGAGAATTTCCTAAAGAGGCCTGTGCTACCTTCAGCTACAGATTTCTAGGTGACCTTCACTGTGCTTTTGAACACACAGAAGAGCAGACCCAACCCCCAAAGTTGTATTCGCAGGAGAGAACCTCTCACTTTCCCCGGTGTGAAAGGAAGAAGAATCAAGCTTATTAACACCTACAATAAAATCAGATGCTGAAGCTTTGCTTTCATAACTACCCAGGATAATTTGTTAGTGAGCAAAAATAGAACAGAATATAATCATATTAGAATGATAGAGAATGTAGAGGATCCTGCATCAATTCTCCAGTTTCAAAAATCTAATGTGCAGGATTGATTTTTTAAAAAAAGTAGAGTTTGCATGTTAGTGGTTGAAAAGTTTGTCTTGGAATTAATTGTCATGTATATATTTTATGAAAAACTGGAAGTTTGTAATTTTTTAATATGGTGGCACAACCATATTTGCATAAGGTTTTCCATGTGAATTTGGTGTTTTGACTTTTCTAATTAAGGTCATTAATTTATCATTTCACTGAGTCATTCAGTAAATCTTTATAGATGGCCTGCTTTATTTTAGGCACCATGGTGTATTTGATATTTGTCTGAACTACTAAACAAATTGAAGTTATTCTGTAAACTGAGAGTTAAGTTTGATGTTTAAATATTTTTTAAAAAGGTCTCTCTTCACTTCTAATTCAATAATGAAAGAAAAAGCATCGAATTTTAAAATTTATTGTTACTGTTGTCTTAACATATTTAAGTCATGGATATTATCTTAGTGAAATGTCAGCATACAATACTTTAATTTAAAAATTCATAATAAAGTTTTATTATGTATTGATTATAATATTATTGCTTTATGCAAGAGAAAGATGTTAAGAATGTAATATGAAAATGATATATCCAGGGACTGTTTCATTCTTGTTTTTCCTTTGATGTAATTCATTTCTACACTAACTAACATGAGAGGAATGTCTGATGATTCTCAAGCACAGTAAATCTTTATCTTTTGTTTTTTCTGAATGAATTAGGTTTACATTCTTTGTTTTTCTATATCCATTTATTATTTAATTTAACATTTATATTAAATCCCTGCACATACTAATGTGATGTGCTGCTTCATATGAAAATGTTGTTTTCAATAATGTATTCCTTTGAAAATTATTTTCCCATGAGATATCATTAGGACTTCTGCTAGCTAAATAAACAAGCAAAGTGAGTAAATAAATAAAGGAGTAAAATATTAGTTTTTAATGAGTAAGATACACACCAAAATAAACAGATATATTGTAAAAAGTATAATGGCTAGGTACACTTTCTCTGAGAAGTAGGTTTTTCAGCTGCCTTTTGAAAGCTGAGATTGTGTCAGCTGTAGTCTGAGCTGGGGAAAAATCCTTCAGGCAAGAAGATCAGCAAGTTCCTCAGTTCTGGGTGAGCAAGTGCCAGGTCTGTTTGAGGGACAGAAAGGAGGCCATTGTGGCAGAAGGGATCATGTAGGGTGTTACAGACCTTGTTAAGAAGTTTAAAATTATGCTAAACAAGTTGGGAAAACAGAGAGGTTCTTTGGAAAGCTGAAGAGTGACACAATATAACTTAAGTTTAAAAGATGAATCTAGCTGCTTTGTGGATGATAAATTGTAGATGGGCAAGGATGGGAGTAAGGGAACCAATTATTTGGTGATTGCAGTACTACAGGAGAGAAGGGCTTTTACAGAGTTGTTCTTCATTATGTGGTGATATGCCCTTAAGAAATGATAAGTTATGTGTTGAATTGCTGGAGGTCATATGCAAAATCACTTTTTCTCATGAATATATCATTGACATGTGGGCAGCAATGGCAGGCAGCAGGACACATACCCAATCTCTCGATGTCTTTTGTTTACTTGATAATTCTTTGTCTGTGTGACATGTTGGTCTCATAATTTCAACATATAATTTTAATGATTCAATATTTATTTAATATAAATATTCAATATAAATATAAAATTCAATAAATATTGAATCATATTAAACTTATATGCTTAATATGTGCTAAATACTATGGACATTGATTTCCCCTAGAACCAATACTGACTCAATATCTGAGTTGATACTATAATAAAACTTGCCAAGAAACAAATAATTTATGGTATTAATATAATGTAAAATATTTTCAAAATAATATGTATAAATAGCAAATATATTTTTTAAATGCTAGAATGTGATTTTCCACTCTGTATATTATTAAGATCACTTAAACTACAACTATCTGAGAATCTGTTTCTTAGTTCAAAGTATCATGTGTATAAATCTGAGCTAAAATTTTGCAAGAATTAATTGCCTTCTGAGAATTTTTTTTCTGTAAATTAACTATATTTGGACTAGAAGTACTAAAATAATGGCCGTTAAAATAATGACAATGAGACCAATTTAATTTTAAATGCTCATGATAGTAGCACAAATTGTTTAAGTCTAGCTTCTTTATTTGCTTGTTTTAAAATTGCAGATGTGCTGTCTCTTAGGGAAGATGAATGTGCTCATAATTAGTTTTTAGTCGTCAATTTTCTGATTTATCTTTCTTTCATACTTTAAAAATTCAGACTAATACAAATTTTATTACATTTCATAAGTTAAATTAAAAAGTAATTTCTGAATTAATAACACATGGATCATGCCACTGATTTAAAAACATCTCAAGCTAGATAGATACATTTTCCAACTAGAAAATATTTTCTTAATTTCACGTTCCTATAAATATTATAAATATTATTCGAAATGCTAGCTTAAATTTTAGAAATATTGTTGAACTAATAATATGAGTAAAATTTAATGTTTATTTTCTGACTATTTGTTTGTATTCATTAGTTCTTAGCCACATTCAAGTAAACTCAGTTTTCTTATACTTCATGCTCTATTTTAGATTTTAAAGGCATAGTGCTTTTATTTTGCAGATTGTTGCCTTGCGTGAACAAAATGTTCATATACAAAGAAAAATGGCATCAAGTGAGGGATCCACAGAGTCAGAACATCTTGAAGGGATGGAACCTGGCCAGAAAGTCCATGAAAAGGTATGACACATATGACATGCTCTTACGTGGAAGTGTTTACTTGCTATATCGTTTGACAGGAGTATGAAGTATTTGTGTAATTCATGTAATAAACATTACTGTGTTTTGACTTGTTGATCAAAAGTGCATTATTATTTCCTTTATCATTAATTGCTCCTAATTTGATTCTCTCAAAAATAATATATGTGTGGATTTATGCACATATATGTAATTCCTCATTACTTGCTATTAACTTGATTCTCTTAAAAAGAATTTAATTGCATATCTGTTTGAACATATCTATAATTGAATAAATTATAAATTGAATAAATATCTAAATATATCTATATATCTCTATAGATATATTAATAATCTATATCCAGGACTGTTTAAAATACAGTAACAATAATTTTGATTTATAAGTGATATTATGTACAATTCGTGACTAATCTGTGGCTTATCACTGCAAAAACTTCTTTATAATATCTTATTTGACTTATTTTCCATGTGTTTGATAAGACTACAGCAGTACTCCAGTTGATGAAAATTTACATTAAAAGATATCTGAAGTCATTAGACTTTTACTGTTTTTTAGAAGAAATTGATTTTCCTTTCGGGTGGGGCATAGACCCAGGCCAAGGAAACCAACAGTCTGTTTGGCGCTTTTCTGTGCTGAACCACTTGTTCCCAGCACAAGAGAAAGAAGGGCAGTTGCTGGTAGGTCTGGAATCAGATTAAGATTACATAAGCATTTGCACATCCTGTGCATGAGACTTAGACCATCTCCTGGATATTTGCAAGTTATAGCCCTGGATGCTTGAGCTCCTTAATCATCAAGATCTCATAAATCAGGTAGCTAAATTGGTGTCATTGTGAATATCAGGAGGTTTTAAAACATAGCGACTAAGAAGCAAGTGACTGTACCACAAAACAAATAGCACTAGACTTCTTATCATAATAAATTGAGCCCTTCCTCATTCATCCAGTTGAAACAAATGGAGGGGCTTCGTATGTTTCCTCCTTCAACTGTAAAAGCAAAAGAAGCCAAGTAAACCAGACATTTCCTGAGACCGCCATCAATTCTGGTGGCTGAGAAGCAAACAACTCTTCATTAAAGGCTTTACTATTTTAGCCTTTATCAATGTATTTTATAGAAATCTTAAGGTAGGTATTAACAATAAGCTACAATCTGACAGCTAGATTTCATGAGCTATATTTCAAATTTGAATAAAACTTATTTCTCTTTTCTTCAGATAAGTAAACTGGCATTAATTCAGTAAATAAACCAGCAAGCTCTTTAGGGCATTTGCACACAATCCTCAGTTTAGGAAACTAACATGTCATTTTACTATTACTGTTTCATTTTAATTATGTCATCAGTAATACAGTGCTATACCTTTCCTCAGAGAATTACAGAATGACATTGATTTGAGTACGAAAATGGACTTTATGGTCATCTAGTCTTTTTCTTAGAAGTCTTCAAAATATAGTGATGCCATATTATGCTTATCTGGACGAAAATTAAAGAAATATGCTTTCAAAGGCATAAAGAACTTAAGATCTTGTCTATTCGATAACAAACCATTTGGTGCTTAAAGCATTCCTCTAGTACTTCTGGGGAGTGGTGTACTCATACATGTAGTTTTGTTCAAATATTATTTTTTTTAAGATATAACCCCTAAATATTTAGGCATTATAGAATATAAGACAATTCATGTCAGATTAATTTTCAGAAACTGATTACAGTATTAGGATGAGGACCTGTGAATAAATGATGTTTGTCTCTATTGGACTCAACAGATAGTGGTATATACGTGGAGGTTTCTGAGTATTTGAAGACTTAAAGTACTTGTCTTTAACTTTCTTTGCCTTCCAGTTCTCGGTGAAGGCATTTCAGCCAGTGTAGAAGAGAAATTCTGTGCCATTGCTAACTCACTCACACTTTTTTATAGATGTAACTAAAGATTTTTAAACATTGTAATTATCGGCATACTTTTTTTTAATTTCCCAGAATTGTAGGAAGAGTGATTTCCAAATGCTTTGAAATAATGATATACTAGTATTTTTTAAAATATCATGCCCCTATCCTGCAATGTAATCCTAAAGTATATGTCATATATTTTTTTTAATTTTAAAAATAAATAAACTGTGCTTTAATTCATATTACTCCTTAGATGATTCAAGAAAGCACTTTAAAAGTTTTATTTATATCATATTTCTTTGCCTGATATTTCCTTTGTTTTCAACTTTATTGAGATATAACTGACATATAAGATTATATAAGTTTCAGGTGTGCAATGTGATGGTTTGCTCTACAAATTGTGTAAAGTTAAGGTATACAGTGTGATGATTTTGTATAAGTATATATTGTAAAATGATGATGATAAGATTAGTTCATCACCGTGTGTGTGTGTGTGTGTGTGTGTGTGTGTGTGTGTGGTGAGAACATTTAAGATTTACTTTCTTACCAACTTTCAAGTATACAATATTAACTATGGTCACCATGCTGTACATTAGATCCCCAGAATTTATTCATCTTCTAACTGCTGACATTTTTTGATAAAAGCTGAAATAATATCCTAATTATTATTTTTATCATCCCTTTATAAATACTGCTAAATTATGCACCTGAACATTATAAATCATCTTTTTGAAATTACCCCCTTTAACAGGATTCTTTAAGGTATGTTAATACCATTGAATAACAAGTGTTATAGGATTGTAATTTAAATCCTAACACTTAATTTTTCAGTAACAAGTGTTTAAAAGGTATATTAAAACAAAGGAAAAGAGAATATTATTTTGGAGTGTCTATGTAGCGAAGGTTATCAGCGTAGGATGACTGTAGTATTAGCGTATAAACTGCAAAGGGGTTGTTGGGGAGGAAACATGAAACTATTGTCAGGTGCTGTGGAGCTGTCAGAAAGTGACTTGCAAATCCTAGTCACAAGGATCGCCCTTTGTTTAGGGCAGTAAAGTTACTTAAATTACATAGTCAGGGTGGGTTATTAGCCAACAGGAGAGGTTTTACGGCAGTGGCTTGAAAACTCTGTTGACAAAATAGTTGATAAAAATAGTCGATAAAAATAGTCTCATAAAAGCACACTCTGAAACAGGCCTACTACTCATAGAAAAGTTGTGTAATTACTACCAACATTTGGAAAACAAAAATGAAAAGAAAAAAATAAGCTTAACTGAAACAATTTTGTTTCTGTGTGCCATGGATTTAATCAGGTGTTCTAGAAGAACATAATTATCCACAGGTTAATAAAAAATTTTTCAGAATACTAAATTTTACCTCATTAAAAGTTCAGGGCTAGGATCCATAACTTTCTTCCTGCTGCTTTCCAGAGAGGAGCTAACTTGTGAAAAATAAATTTTAATAAGCATGCTTCTCTTGTAAAAGAGATAGTAATGCTCCTGGCTCATATATTCTGTACTTCCAGTTATTTTTTCCAGCTGCAAATGTTTGCTAAGTAATGTGGGTAAGTAGTATGTTAGACAGTGGTTGAGATTCAGAAGACATTCCCTGTAAAATTTGCAGGAGTGAAAATAATATGCAGTAAAAATAATCTGCCCAAATTAATATTGCAAAACATGATGAATAAAGTGGTGTCAAAAATGATACTAGAGTTTAAAGGAGAGATACATTAATTGTGACAGGAAGTGTCAGAGAGACAGTGTGGAACAGTGACTTGTTTGAAGTCAGTAGACCTGGATTCAAATCCCATCTCTGCCAATAACTACCTGGGTGTCCTTACTCTGTAACCTTCCTGAGTATCAGTTACAGATAAATAGTCATGCCTAACTGGTAGCTTCGTTGTAAAGAATGGAAACACTGACTATGAATGACAAAATTCTTGACACATTGATTACAAGCAATAAACAGTATGGTTATAATATTTATTAATACTGTGTTCTCATGGTCATTCATTTTTCAATAAATATTTAGCGGTGACCTTACTGAAGTGCTGGGAAATTTGTCCTGTTCTGGGTGGTTGGGACGCTAATGAATAGGGCAGATGAGGGCACAGACAATAAGCACATACATGTAAAAGGGAGTGAGTGTGATCAAGGGGCAGGTGTGAGGTGGGTGGGGAGGATAGGTAGACATGGCACTGAAGAGCTTTTCAGGAGGTGGAGTTTGAACCGGAACCCAAAAGAATACAGAGAGTTAATGGAAAAGCTTAGAGTTTTTGAAACAAAGGAAATGCTAAGTGCAAATGCACCGACAGTGGGAAAGAGCTTCTTGGTACATTCTTGGGAAGAAAGGATGGCAGGGTAATGTAGTCTAGCTGTCAGGAGAGGGAGAAGCAGGAGACAGGCCACACAGGGGCACTGAGCAGGGGCCAGATCATTTAAGTTCTTGTCGGCTGTATTAAGGAGTCCAATTTTATTTTCAGAGCAATGGGAAAACATAGAAGTGTTTTAAACATGGAAGCATCTTGATTAGATACTTTTAAAAAAATCATTTGCACTACAATTTTATGTCCATTTATCATTTTTTCACATATAATACTTCTGAAGCAGTTAGAGACTTTTTTTCCTTTTCTTAATTTTACAGACGATGAAATTGATGCCTACTTAGAAAAACTAAATGACTTATTTGTCCAGAGCAGGACGAGAACCCCGGTGTTCTCACCTTCTTTGTACTGTCATGTTCCTTCATGCCAGGATACTTTCTCTAGGTGTTATTATTGATTTTTGAAAATTCATTCTAATTCAACCTTATTTTTTTCTGATCTTTTAGTCTTTAATAATTACACATATTTATTTGTCTAGAGTTGATTATTTTATTCTACTTGAGTATGATTTTTTTTTAATTCCTTACTTTTTTTTCCCAAAAATCTCTATTATATTTTTTTACTCTGAACAGATGCTCCAAGGCAGTAGCATTTAAAAATTTTAACTACCATGAGTATGGCTTTTAAACCTGGGCAAGAGGGGTCCACAATTTAGCAGGTCTATCTCTGGCCCTCTGTGCCTCTCCCTAAGGATGTTGAGTCCATGGGACCAGGGGAAACTGCACAGGTGTGAGCCACACCAGCACCCCTTTGTGGCCACATGCCAAGCTCCTGGCAGCCCAGACTTTCTGACCAAACAGACCTTAGCCTTCAGGGCCTTTATGAGCTTGTTCCTAGGAGCAACATCTGTCCCTGCCCGCCCTCCAGTGCACCCATTCCTGGACCTAAGAAGAGACCAAGGGATACCTGTTTTTTGGGTCCCACGGAGTTTGAAAGTGCTGACTGAGGTATCCACATATATACAGGTAAAACAGACCGGTATTCTGAAAGGAGCTGAGGCTGAGAAGAGAAGGAGAGCAGGCTACAGTCCAGGGCCACATCTGGGTAACTAAGTTCTGGTGTGGAACTTCAAGGAGTCTGAGAATTATTCATTCTGGCCTAAAAGCCAGTGTGAAGGTATTATTTCAAGGAAGAGAGTAGGACATATTTTTATTTGACAGTTTGTTAGCTTGATTTATAATTGTTACATATTTGGAGTTATGGCATGTATGCCTCTCTTTGCTCGTTTGCCTTGGGCTCCACAAACACTAAGGACCCACCTGTCTGCTACCCACTGTAAGAAATATGATTTAGTTGCAACATTTTACTACGCACGCACACACGCACATATGTGTGCACATGTATGTATACATCTGTGGCATGAGGGTGTAAAACTGAAACTGAAGTTTCACAAAAGAATAGTTACACTTTACTATATGCAATACATTTTGATATTTTTTGTTCATTAGTGACTGAGGAATTACCATAGTTCTTCCCAGAGCTAAGGGTGGCTGATCTTTCCAGTGATCACACAACAGCACATCCTTGGCACGTCATGGGACGTCCTTTCCAAACTGGCTGGCCTCTTCTCACCTCTCAAGCTTCTCTGCTTGTCACCCCACTTTGAACTTAGCTACTCTGAATGAACCGAGCTGATGCTTCCCTTTTCAAAAGTGTTGCTCTCGTTATTCTCTCCTCTTAGAATTTGACATTAATTTGTGACTGTTCTTTAAATTAATAAAATGCAACATAATAATTGGGTAATATGTAAATGTGCAGGCTGAATAACTATAAAATCAGAAATATATTTTTGTTTGCATTTTTTCAGTTCTTTAATTCATGCCAGATAGGCAGAAGAACTTGGCCAAAAACATGTAAAACAAAATGAAGAATCGGTGGCAAGAATAATTCTGAGATCAGAAAATCTAGTAATTGTGTAATGGTTGCATTCTGTGCATGAAGGACACTGAGCTGAAGTTTTATAAAAGATGAAACATGGGATGTGCCTTTACCAAAATTAAGGGTTTTGTGGATTTTTAGTGATACAAGGCTATTTTAGACTGAACCACCAAGGACAAAAATGGGCACTTAGAAAAAGTTAATATAACTATGTGAGCAATATGCACCTCAGTAATGACAAAAAACCTTTATTTCCTCATGCTATTGTGCCATATTATGAAATACCATAATATACAGATTCTACACAGCCTCATACAGACCTGTTAGCTGTATATTTAAATGTTTGGCTTATGAACATACCACATATCTATTTAAAAATACTGTAAGATACCATTTATCACAAATGCTATTCTTTCAAAGATCTCTGCTATGTTCCGGCTGAAAGCCCTCATCCATAGGGATGTGTCCAGTTATTAACTGTATTTTACCCATTTTTATATGCCTTCTTCACTCCATGTCAACTACTGCCAGTAACTGTTCATCCAAAAACTCAGTTCTTTGTTAATTGTGGCTTATTTTATGCATTATTGATTAAGCCCCAATTTCTTCTCTGTATCAAAGATAATTATCATTTGAATTTTTTTACATCTGAATAACCCTAACAGAATATTTTCTTCTGTGTGTTGATCTCCTATACAGTGATCTAATTTCTCATAATGACATGATAATAAAGTGTATACTTCTCTTTTAATTCATCAATTGAATTTTCAAGCAATGAAACCAAACAGAACTATGGGGTTTATGAATTTGCCATTTTGGGATTGGCACACCTCCTAGCAAAAAGAAGGTCCAAGTATAGCCCTCGATATACGAGGCAGGAGTGGCCTAGAGGACTACGATTGGCTAGAAAAGGGCCCAGAAGAGGCAAGGTTAGGCTGTTTCATGGTTCATCCATATGCACAGGAAGTTAGACTGTATCAATTTTATAGGAGTTGAGTATCAATTTTATAGGATAGGAAGATTATGACCAAAAGTCATCTTTTATATACAATGGCAAAAATAAGAAGTAAAAATCTAATGTTGTATGGGAATTTACTAAGTTCAAAACAAATCTCTCTCTGAATACAGTGACTGGATTTTTATGCTTTCACTATTCTTTTAATAGATGGGAAGTGAAAGTGGAATTGACTCCTCTATCTTTTTTTTTTTTTAATTTATTTTTGGCTGCGTTGGGTGTTTTGTTGCTGCGCGCGGGCTTTCTCTAGTTTCAGCAAGCGGGGGCGCACGGGCTTCTCATCGTGGTGGCTTCTCTTGTTGTGGAGCATGGACTCTAGCTACCCGGGCTTCAGTAGTTGTGGCACATGGGCTCAGTAGTTGTGGCTCGCGGGCTCTAGAGCGCAGGCTCAGTAGTTGTAGCGCACGGACTTAGTTGCTCCGTGGCATGTGGGATCTTCCCGAACCAGGGCTCAAACCTGTGTCCCCTGCATTGACAGGCAGATTCTTAACACTGCACCACCAGGGAAGCCCTGACTCCTCCATCTTTAGTAACAAATTTAGTATCATTTATATTATTAGCCCAGATTCGAGAGAAGCAGAAAAAACAATTTTTTTGCTGAAGTAGGTTAGTTTCAGACTTTAAAAGGCTGAGTGATTCACAAGAGTTTGACAGAAAGTTTGTTCATTTATCTCTGTCCTATTGGCATAATTTGAGTGTCTAGTCTGTGACAGGGACTCTGCTTTCTTATATGGATATAGAGAAGAACAAATACTTTCCTTCCCTCTTCATTGCTTTGTCTGGTCTTTAAGCCAATCCAGGAGAATTTTTAAGTCTATTATTCAGATGTTCTGCAATTGGCCTAATTTTATTTTTCACTTTGGTAGAGTTTATCCATCTTAACATTTCTCATGAAGCACGAGTTCCCCAGAAATTTAATGGATGTTTTACAGAACCCACTCCCACAAAAAAAGAGATTTCTCAGGACAAGAATATTAATATATATAATGCTATACAATTTTGAACTGTTATCTTTACTGTAGTATTTATTAAAATTGCCCAAGAGGAAACATAGTACACGGTGTTTCCTAAACTTGTGACCAGAAATTCCCTTTATTTGCAGGAGAATTGCACATGCCAAAATGAGTACTCTGAAAAATATTCCTTAATGCTGGCTCTGGCCTTTCAAAGACAGGCAGACTGTTCTTCAAAGCTGTCTGTAAACCTCATTAACAAAAGGGCTACATGCCAATGAGAACAAGATAAATAACTTGTACAAAGCCCTTTACATTTGCCAAAAGTACTTTTACATAGTTGTTTCATTGGATTCCTGTAATAACCCTGTGATGTTTGTAGAGCAAAGATTACTGGCTCAAAGTCACACAGCTTGTGAGCAGGATGAGCCGAGATAAATAGTGTAACAAGTATACAAATATTAAAAGTGAACATGGGTGAAAAAGGTGGCATATAAACTACCTGGTTTCATGGATTTCAAAATATAAGAGTATTTACTTTAAGCAAAGTCTTAAATCTGTCCAGATGTCTAAAAGCATGAAAGAGCTTATTAGGCTGAGCATGAGTCTTCAAAAAAATCAAAAAAAAAAAAAACCTTAAAGAAAACTTTGTGACACCCGTGAGTTAAACCATGTGATGTCTCCACAATCATGTAGTCAAGTGTACTGCTCCAGCAATTCTTACTGTGCTCTCCTTTGCCATCAGTTTTTTTCTTCATCCATCCCATTCCTATAGCATACAAAGTTCTTCCAACTTAAAAGAAATTCTCTTTTGGTCCTACTTATACCATCAGTTATTGCTCTATTTTCTACTCCCCTGTGCAGCAAAGCTCTTCGAAAGGGTCATCTACTCACTGTCCCCAGTTGCTTTCTGTGCTTTCTTTGTAAACCTATTCCAGGAAGGTCTTTGCTCCACCACTACACAGAAACCTCTCCTGTTACCATCATCACTAATTTTATATTGCTAAATACAGTGGCCAATTCTCAGCCCTTCTTGAGTTGATGTCATAGTTGTTCACCTTCTTTTTTTTTTTATTATTAGATTCTCCTTTATTTTTCACTTGCAGTATAGGAAACTTCACTCTGTTTTTCTCTTCCCTCACCAGTGACTCAGTCTTTTCTTGGACCATATTCTTCTTCCTGACTTCTTTTTTTAAGCATCTAGATATGTACTTTATGTCCAATGAGTTTATTTTATCCTGAGAGTTACATTAAATTTGCTTTAAACTCCTATCCCCATCCAATGGAAGCTCCTATATACTTGCCAAGATTTTTTCAAATTCCAGAAAGTTTACATTCTCATGGTCAAACCTTGCTCTAATATTTATTTGTTTGTTTGTTTGTTTATTAAAGTATAGTTGATTTACAATATTGTATTAGTTTTAGGTGTACAACATAGTAGTTCAGTATTTTTATAGATTATACTCCATTTAGAGTTACTATAAAATATTGGCTATATTGCCTGTTTTCTTCTTGAATTCTTAATGTTGAGGTGACCCGGGCTCGGTTCTCCATCTTTTCTCTCAGTGATTTCAATCAGCCTCATAGCCTTAAATGCTGTCCATATGCTAATGACTTACAAATCTTTACCTCTACAGACCCTACAACCAAGTATATATATCCAACTGCCTATTGAACATCTGTCATCTCCACATGTGTATCTAAAAGTCACTGAACCTTAAAATGTCAAAAACCTTACCTTTTGATATTCCCCTCCAAAACTCCCTGCATCTTCTCTATCTCAAATGATGGAAATCTCACCTTTCCAGTTGTTCAATCTAAAGAATTTGGAGTTATCTTCAAGTCCTCCCTGTGTCTCACACCCCACATCAAACTGTAAAGAAATTCTATTTGCTCTACTTTCAAAATATATCCAGACTCTGCCACTTCTCACCACTTCCACTAAGCACTCTACTCTAAACCACTATCATCTCTCACCTGGATTATTGTAATCACCTCCTTCCAAGTCTCTCTGCTTCTCTTGTGGGCCCTTATTGTCTATTTTTAACATGACATGAATCAGAGTGATGCTTTAAAACATAAATCTGAACGTGTCAATCATATGCTCAAAACTCTGCGAGTGTTTCCCATTTACACAAGGCTCTGCATGATTTGACTTTCCTCATTCTATGACTTCATCTCCACCATCACCCCAGCCACACTGGCCTCCTGTTGACTTCCGACTTGCTCTTCCTTCTGTCTAGAATGCCCTTCTTCCAGATATCTGCATGGCTATCCTCACTTCCATCAAACCTTTGTTCAAATGTCATCAATATATTCTGATATTCTAATATAAAGTATGATTCATTTATTTATAATGTCTATAATTTATAGTCTGTCACCCCAGCTAAGAATAAACTCCATAGAGTTTAATTATAATATCAGCTTTTGAATTCCCATTTTAAAACCCTATTGATATTTTCACTGAAATTGCTTAAATAAATTAATTAATTTGGGGAGAATAGTCACTTGTATGATATATTGTCTTGCCATCTGTAATATGGTTTGAGTCTCCATTTATTTATGTATTGTTTTATGTTCTTCTATAAAATTGTTTAATTTTTCACATAGAAGTATTGCAGATTGTTAGATTTTATTTCTTACATATTGGTTCAGTATAGTGTGGAATAGCATGGGTCAGAATGGTATGCTTGACTTTATAGTCTTCAAAGTATCACTTCAAATTCGGTGGCCCCTCAAAATCAAATGCCACCCACGTACTATTGCAATAACCCACTGACATACGAGCTAAATGAAACCATTCCATACCAATCACTGGCCTGGTTTTCAGGTTCCACTAACAGTAGTGTCATTCCCTAACTGAGTGGTTCTTCAGAGGTTTTTCCTTTCTCCAAGTTATACCAGACTGAGGCTTAGTTTCACACTTAAGTTCCCAAATGCATCAAGATGACTGAGCCAGGAAGGTTTTTCCAGTCTTAGCCACACACCAAGCTGGAACCTGCTGACATTGGATAGTGAACTCAGGTCTCAGTCCAGACTCTTACTTCCCTCGTGGTAAGTTCTCCTTGTGAACTCTTGGAGCCCTTTCTGATGTAGTCAATTGTCTTAGTCTGTGAGAGAATTTGAAATAACACTGAACTTCATAATTAAATGGAGAGCAATTGAGTCTCTCAACATCATTAATCATTAGAGAAATGCAAATCAAAACTACAATGATATATCATCTCACACCAGTCAGAATGGCCGTCATCAAAAAATCTAGAAACAATAAATGCTGGAGAGGGTGTGGAGAAAAAGGATCACTCTTGCACTGTTGGTGGGAATGTAAATTGATACAGCCACTATGGAGAACAGTATGGAGGTTCCTTAAAAAACTAAAAATAGAACTACCATACAACCCAGCAATCCCACCACTGGGCATATACCCTGAGAAAACCGTAATTCAAAAAGAGTCATGTACCACAATGTTCACTGCAGCTCTATTTACAGTAGCCAGGATGTGGAAGCAACCTAAGTGTCCATCAACAGATGAATGGATAAAGAAGATGTGGCACATATATACAATGGAGTATTACTAAGCTATTAAAAAGAAATGAAATTGAGTTATTTGTAGTGAGGTGGATGGACCTAGAGTCTGTCATACAAAGTGAAGTAAGTCAGAAGGAGAAAAACAAATACCGTATGCTAACACATATATATGGAATCTAAAGAAAAAAAAGAAAGAAAAATGGTCATGAAGAACCGAGGGGCAAGACGGGAATAAAGACGCAGACCTACTAGAGCATGGACTTGAGGACACGGAGAGGGGGAAGGGTAAGCTGTGACTAAGTGAGAGAGTGGCATGGACATATATACACTACCAAACGTAAAAAAGTTAGCTAGTGGGAAGCAGCCGCATAGCACAGGGAGATCAGCTTGGTGCTTTGTGACCACCTAGAGGGGTGGGATAGGGAGGGTGGGAGGGAGAAGCAAGAGGGAGGGGATATGGGGATATATGTGTATGTATAACTGATTCACTTTGTTATAAAGCAGAAACTAACACACCATTGTAAAGCAATTATACTCCAATAAAGATGTTAAAAAAAAAAAAAGTCTTTTCCTCTCCCTCCAGAGGTTTCATGCTAATTATGCAAACCCCCACCCCCACCCCAGCAAGACACTGTGGAAGAAATCATTTATCAAGGCTCCACTAAATATTCTTCCTCTGGGGCAGGGTGTATACTTTTCTTATATTTACATATCTAAAAGGACTCCTTAGTAATTCTTACAGCTAGAAAGATCCTCTTCAGTGTTACTTCTTTATTCTATAGCTGAACAAAGAAGCATTTGAAGACTTTCAATTGAAAGCAAAAATAAAAAACAATAACAAACAAAAAAACTCCTTATGTATAATTCATCTCCTCGTATCTTCTAATTATATAGATTAAGAATTTTACAGATGAGTGTTTTTCCACATTAATAATTCAATATTTTTATTTCATGTTGTAATATGAGAAATAGCTACTTTTTATATTTATGAGTGTTATTAACATTGATCATGGTAACATTAGAAATTTCTCATCTTTTATTTAGATTTAAAACACTATAAAAATGAATTATATTTCTATTAAGCCACATACATCAGCTAGTGAATGATGTGTATTCTAGTTTAAGCATTATAAGAACTTCAGAATGACAAGAGATTCCTCAGATGAAAAGATCCTTAAATTCAGTGGAAATTAAAAAGTGATCTAGAATTTCTGTAAAAACAATAAATCTGTTTTATACTTATTAACAAAACATTATTGATCACATTAAACAAAGAACCGACAAGCAAAGGTCTATTGCTGGATATTTTAATTGAATAAAATTATCAGGAATTTACTTTATCATAATGAGTTTGCAGATCTCAGTGTTGAACAGTAAAATTATTAATGGAGAAGTAACTATAAGAAATCATTTGGGGGGCTTCCCTGGTGGCTCAGTGGTTAAGAATCTGCCTGCCAATGTAGGGGACACAGGTTCGAGCCCTGGTCCAGGAAAATCCCACATGCCGCAGAGCAACTAAGCCCGTGTGCCACAACTACTGAGCCTGCACTCTAGAGGCTGCGAGCCACAACTGCTGAAGCCTGCGTGGCTAGGGCCCATGCTCCGCAAAAAGAGAAGCCACTGCAATGAGAAGCCTGCGCACCTCAATGAAGACCCAATGCAGCCAAAAATTAATAAATAAAAATAAATATATTTATTAAAAAAAAAAGAAATCATCTGGTCTAGAAACCTTCCAAGCAGGGCAATATTTAGTCAATTCTATTATAGAGGTTTGTTTCTTCTAATCATTCGGAATTAAGAGATAAAGTCAAGTCGTTCCATTTGAAATATTACATTAAAAAATAATTAGTTGATTCTAGGGTCTACTATTCTTGGGTCTATTATCACATCTTTTATTACATATATTTCACCAACAATTTTATTATTGTATTACTTTGAAGCTTTTCCTCTTTATGCCAGTTTTTTAGGTTTGATGAATAAATTACATACAGTTATTAGTAAAGTACCTGGATAATATAGATCTGTGGTTCTTAACCTCAACTAAACATTGCAGTTACTTAGGGAGATTTAAAAACAATTATATGTCTGCACCCCACCCTTGGATATGGTCTAGAGTGGTTTCCATTCTATATTTTTATTCAGTTCTTCCAAGGATTCTAATGGTTGAGAATAACTGATGTGGAATACAAATATTAGTTCTGCTTTGTCATAGGCTCTAGGTTTGCAGGGATTGTAAATAAATGATTTACATATAATGAAACAGATTTAAGGAATCATTGTGGAATTAGAAGTAACAGCTGTGAATTCTGTGCTGTAGAATTTCAAATCAAAGACAAAATGTTATTTGTTGGACAAGATTTGAAACCTGAAGTCACGTCTGATTTTTGAGAGCTAAAAGCAATATGGAGATTAACAAAAGCAGTGTGGGCAGATGCCCAAAAGCCATAGCCTTGAAGCATTAGAAATCCCCAGTGCTGAATTGCTATCTGATCCTTATGAATTTGGTTAATTGGTTGCTTTATTTGGTTTATTCTTTTTTCCCACATTATGCTGCATTTAAGCAGGAGTCTTCATATTCTGAGCACCCAACGTAGTGTCTGGCATATGGTAGAAGCTAAACAGAGTTTTGGTGATTGAATGAATAAATGAAACAATAAGTAGGTTTAATGAATGGATAAATGAAATGATAAATGAACAAGAGAGAATGAACAAGAAAAGAGAGAGAAAATTGACAAAAGAAGGAAGAAAGGAGAGGGGTAGGTAGAGAGAAAGTACAGACTCCTAGGAATATGAAACTGGAATGCCTTCATTCAAATCTTAATCTTATGACTTTTTAGTAGTGTGACCTTAAGCAAAATATATTCTGTGCTTCAGTTTCCATTTCTGTATCCAATAGGTTGTTACAGGGATTAAAGAGTTTATGCACATAATTCATGTGGAACAGTACCTGACACTTAGAACTTAATAATGTTAGGGAAATGGAGTAATTGTTACAAATGAAAGCTTAGAGCCAGAAAAATTTTTAGCTATAAGTTCTTGGGTAAGTACTCAATAAATGTTAGCTATTATTATAACTTGTCATTATTCTAATGAAAGATACAGTCTTATATGGGGATTTGGAGGCAAATCCAAATTTGAGAATTTGAAGTAAATTGGGGAGTACAACGATCTCTTGGAATAAAAGGAAATATTTGCTAGGGTATCAGATTGACTGAAGTCTTCCAAGTCCCTTCTTTGGTCAAGGCCTGGTCTCAGATATACTCATATAGTCCACATACAGACTTCATTATCAGCCTATGGAATCCCTGACTGGTTCCGTCTTTCATTCTGTTATGTATATTTCTTTCATCCTAATACATTGATGACTCTCATGGAATTTACAATGAACTATCAGCTCTAATTTTTGTTACTTATTATTTTTATGCCTATGAACACTTCCTTTTTATGGATTTGGGGTTTTTTTCTTTATTCTTTGTTCTACATTTCTTTTGTATTACATTTCTCTTTTCCTCACAGAGTGAAATATATTTTATTACTTTCCTGTTTTAAGGATTTCTTCATATCCGCTAAAGAATTATTGGTGCTGGATATTTACATTAATGATTGAAAATCTTAGTGTAACTTCTTTGAGCAGATAATCAATAATTCATCTCTAACCATAAAATTTTATAGAACTATTTTCAAAAATGAAATGGAACTGCTTATTGTTTATCCCTTAAATGCTGATGAATTTTAAGTATATCTGTGCCTCTAATATCTGAATTAATAGTAGGATAAATTCCTAATTTCCACTCTTTAGCATCTTTTTCTATTTTCTCTAGAAAGATTAATAAACCATGAGAAGTAAAATGCATAAAAGAAAAAAGAGCTTTTTGAAATTCATTAGGAGAGAATCCAAGACTTATGTTTTAGTCATGAAAAACATGGGCAGGGAGGTGTCAAAAATGTACAAGTCAAGTTCAGAAATATGTTCAGAATAAAGTTTAAATTATCAGCTGCCATAGTGACTGTAGTTAACAATACTGTATTGTGTATTTGAAAGTTGCTAAGAGAGTAGATCTCAAATGTTCTCACTACAAAATAAAAATGGTAACCATGTGAGGTGATGGCTGTGTTAACTAACCTTACTGTGGTCATCATTTCACAATGTATATATACATCAAATCATCACTTTATATACCTTAAACTTGCACAATGTTATATGTCAGCTATATCTCAGTAAGTCTGGGGAAAAACTGTCTACTGCCAAGTGTAATAGCTCCTGAGGAAAATGAAAAAGGTCAACCAAATATTCATTCCACATGGGCAGCACCATCGAACTCTAAAAATTTATAATTAACATAGTTCCTAAATCCTCTGGAATAGCTTGTCAAGAAATATCTATCCAAGGGAGAAATCAATTATTGTTATGTTAATATAGCAATTTAAATGCCTTCTATTCTGTACACTAAAGAGGCACTCTCATCACTTAAAAGCACTGTGAAAAATTATTTATTATTATGTTTAACAAACTGCTATTCTTTGGCAGGAGAGCAATGTATGGCCACAAATATATGCCCAAAATAAGTAATAACCATTAAAGGAGCATAAAATGCAGAATTAAAATGGTCACATTAGTAATTTAACTGTACCACTGTTTTGTAAACATGTTAGAGTATTCTTTAATATATACTAAATCTAGAAGTAGAGTGAAAAAAATATTAATGGTTAGGTCATTTTGCCGGTGATTATCAAATTCAAAGAGAGACCTATTTCCATGTTTTACCTGGTATAATATGGAAGAACATGTGTAAATTCCTGGCTTCATCTCATGAGAAGTCACTGTGACTGTGACATGATGAGGCCTCTGGGGCTTCATTTATTCCACTTGGTCTTACACATAGGCTGTCTATTTTGACCATATTATTTATTTTAAGGTGAATTTATAACAATGCTTTCCTAATTTTACTTCAAATTTTTCCACTCTTATAGATAATTCATCTACATAGTGCTTTTAAAACAGGATAAAAGAAGACTAAATTCCCTGTCATAAACTTTATACAATGAAAGCTAAGTATATTGTCTCTATATTTCTTTTCTTTTTGAATCCTTACTGTTTTTCCTAAAACTCATCATATTCATTAATGGAAACATTCATTCATTCATCCAACAAATATATTTTTGTGGAAGATGCTGTTTTGGTCACTAGAGACATAGAAGGAATCAAAACATTTATTTAGTCAACAAAAGTCTATTGCATCATGTGCCAGGCATCTTTCTAGACACTTGTGATACACCAAAGAGTAAACATATAAAGGCTCTTTACCTCCTGAACCTTATAATCCAGCAAGTTGGAGGAGGTTAGCAGAAAATAAACAATAAATATAAATAAGTAAATCATTTGTCATGTTAGAAGATGATAAATGCTATTGAAGAAAAAAAAATTAGAGAAACACAAAAGGATCAAGAGTCCTAGGGAGACATAGGGTGGAGACAGTTTGCACTTTTAAATAAGGTGGTCAAGATTGGCATCCTTGAAATTGTTGAGGTTTTTAGTCATGTGGGTTACTAGGGGAAGAGCATTCCAAGCAGAAGGAAGAACTAAGCAAAGACTGTAACTTGGGACCGTGATTGACTTTATTAGAGGAACAATGAGTTTGCCAGTGTGGCTGAAGCAAGAGAGCAAATGGGAGAACAGTAGGAGAGAGTTCAGAGAGGTAAAGGCATGGGGGAAGGGGAGGGGAGTAGGGAAGGGGAAGGGGGATGGGGCAGTGGTTATTGCTCACTGTAAGTTTTTGCTCTTGTGCTGAGTAGAATGAAAAACCATTGTAGTGTTTTGAGCAGAGGAATAACTTTATCTATCATGTAACAAGATCACCATGGATCACTCTGGTTGTTTTAAGAATGAACATAAAAGAACAAAGTTAGAAGCAAAGAGACCAGTTAGGAGGTTATTACAGTGATTCTAGTGAGAGTAGATGATGCAGACAAGCGCTGGTGTTGAGCAGGAAAAACCAGCTACCAATCCCAGGTGAGGATTTGCATGGAGGATGGCAAAGATTATAACAGTACCAGCCACCAGAATTCAGAGCCCACATATCTCAGCCTATTGCATCTTCTGGGGTTTCAGAGTCAGCAAAGAGGACTGACAACAAGGAGCTCCTTGACATACAGGATGTAGCATACATGGGGAAGATTCACATGTACTGCAAAGATAAAGCAAACATGTTTTCCTAATAGATTGCCCCTGCTCTGCTCATAGAATCTTCCTCCGGTTCCCATCTCACCCAGAGTAAAAGTCAAAGTTCTACGGTGATCTCAAGTACCCACATCATCTGCCCATCTATATCCATTCCCATCCTCTTGCTGTAGTTCATTCCATCCTAGCCACACTGGGTCCCCTTGAAAATTCTAAACCCACTTGTGTCTCCCAACCTTTGATCTTTCCAACTGGAACAACACTACTCACAGAAAGGTGAAGAGAGGCAGCAAGATCAGCATCTGTGGCCTGCACAAATCTCCCGTGGCTAGGGAATTGGTCCTTCCTGGTAGCAGAGGCAGGACAATGGACTGCACGCACACCTCTCATGCTGCAGGAGAAGACCCGTTCTCTTCCCATGAGGGGCAGATACACTGGTGGGGCTGGCCAGGTGACATATAGCACATGCAATACAAGGAAGTTCACTGCGTACCTAGAACAGGGAAATGGTTTCTCCTAATAAGGAAGAAGAATCTGGGGCCAAGTTATAGCTTGACACCTAGCTTCCATGTAGGGGAATATTCCAGATGCAGGACATTGACTGGGCAATCCTGGAGAGGGTTGGCAGTTTGCATGAAGACTGCTTCCCCAACAGGTGACAGCAGTAGACAGCATGAAAATGAGTCATATTTATTCTATTGCAAAGATAAGGCAAACATGTTTTTCTAATAGACTCAATAGGAGATGGGAGAAAAAGAGAGGACTTGGTGACACCAAAGTTTTTCAGCCTGTGGAAGCATATGGAAGGATGGAGTTTTTACCAACTGAGCTGGTAAAGGTTGAAGGTGAAACAGATTTGGGGAAGAGGCACAGAAATTTGGTTTTGAACATTCTGAGTTTGGTTGGACTGCCTATTTGATATTCAAGCAGGAAAATGGAGTAGTAGTTGAACATACAAGAATATACGGGTTAAGCCTGGGATAGAGAGAAAATTTAGGAATATATATTTTAGTGAGTGAGACAGACAACAAACAAAATACATATCACATAGCAGGAATAAAAGACCTCTCTGATAAAGTGATATGTGAAGAGATCTTTAAAGATACCTTCTTAGTCACCTTTGATGATCCTCCCCTCTGACTCCACAGGTGATCTCATCCAGTGTTATAATTTTTCATAGAAAACATCCATGCACTGACTACTCCTGACTGCAGGCTCATGCAACAGCCTAAGAGACTTAACTTTGACATCTCACAAGTTACCTCAAACTTTGTTTCCAAAACCCAGTTCTTTATTTTACCCCATCCTAATCCCAAATCTGTTTCTTCTGAAGATTCCCCCTCTTCTATAAATAGCAACACCGTTCTTCTAATTGAAGACCAAAATTCTTAAAGTCCTGCTTGAGTCTATGCTTTTGGTCTCATATCACGTCTAATCCATTGAAAGAATATGACCAATTCTCCCAACCTTCACTGCTAACACCCTGGTGCAAGCCAGCATTATCATCCACCTGGATTACTTAAAAGCCTCTATAATTCATCTCTTTAATTTTATCCTTTACTCCTACAGTCTGGCTTTTACAAGAAAGCAGAGGGATGCGTTGAAAATGTGAGATCATGCCACTCCTCTGCTCAGCACCTTCATAGGGTCCCCATCTCACCCAGAGTAAAAGTCAGAGTCCTGCAATGATCTCAAGAACCCGCATCATCTCAAGAACTCATATCATCCTTCCACCTACACCCACTCCCATCTTCTTGCTGTAGCCTATTCAATTCTAGCTACAACGGGTAGCTTTAAAAATCCTATACCCACTTGTGTCTCCCAGTTTTTGATTTTTCTGTTTCCTTTGTCAAGTAAACACATAATTTATGCTTTCATTCTGGGTTTGGCTCAATGTTTTCTTTGCATAATCAATTCCCCTAGTATAGGCTTGACCCAAATACTGCATGTGACATACTGAATAATTTTTCATTGTCTCTCTGAAATTCAAATTTACCTGGGTAGGTAAAAATTCGGGAGATGGATGATGGTGAGGGTAGCACAACAATGTGAATATACTTAGTGCCACTGAACTGTACAGTTAAATATGATTAAAGTAGTATGTTTTATATTATGTGACTTTTACCACAATAAACAATTTTTTTTTAATTAAAAGAAAATAATAAAGTACATTCCAAAGGAAAACAATGTTTAACTGGGTACCCTGTATTTCATCTGGCAACTCTAACTGTGGGGAAGTGGGAAGGAAAAATGGATGCTGAGCAGGCAAGCAAAAATTGTCCACTACAGGCAGCTAAGAAAGGCTTTACACAGACCACGAGGACCATGAGATGAGCAGGTTGCCAGCAAATGTTTACAGGTAACTTCCCTGTTCAAAAACCTTTGATGACTCTCTGTCATTCTGTTTAGTACCCAAAGTTCATGCTATTTCATATGAGAAGCTAAGGACATCTTAATGTATGCTGGCCCTCCCTTTCAGGTCTCATATCCTCCCATTTCCCCACAGCACATCTTTTGCTCTGCACACAGGGCTACTCATAATCCCCCTGCAGAGAATGCCTCCCTGCCTTTGCTCATGTTGTTTCCCCTTCCTGGAATAACTACCCCCTCCCTTATTTTACTTGAAATATAATTGCTTACCTTTAAAAACCCAACTCAAAGAGTGTCACAAAAGGTATCTTCTTTCTGCTCCCATAACACAAATATGTAAGCAAAACATAACTCTATGATAATATTTCATTGCAGTACTTAATACCTGCTTGTTTGTGTGTCACTTCTCTGCTAGATGAAAATTTCCTTAATGGCAGGAATGTATCATCATGTTTTTTAAAAGTCCTAAAACCTAATTTCTTCCATTTGGCACATAGTAGGTGCTCAATAAATAATTATTGATTGAATCAAAATATATATTTAAAACATTTTATCATCTAAGCCTTTATTGCCTTTGAAAACTAGTAATTTAAGTGTATACTTCTACACTTTAAAAGAAAAAAAATTGAAGTCTTTATAAACTTATGTTAAGAAATAACTTCTTGGTATAACACCAAAAGCACATAAAGGAGAAAAATGATAAATTGGACTTCATTAAAATTGAAAACACTTTCAAACTGTGCCATCAGGAAAGTAAAAAAGATAATCGAAATACTGGAAAGAACTATTTATAAGTCATATATCTGACAAAGGACTTGTATCCAAAGTATATATAAGCAATTCTTATAACTCAATAATAAAAGACAAATAACCCAATTAGTAAATGGGCATATACTTTGAATGGACATTTCCCCAAAGTAAATACACAAAACGTCAGTAGGCATAAGAAAAGATGCTCAACATAATTAGTCATTAGGGATTGCAAATCAAAACCACAAGGAGATTCCACTTCATACCCACCAGAATGACTATAATAAAAAGACAAGTTTTGGTGAGGATGTGGGGAATTGGAACTCTCGTGATTGCTGGTGGGAATGTAAAATGGGGCAACCACTTTGGGAAATATTTCTTCAAAATGTTAAACATAGAATTATCATATGATCCAGCAATTCTTCTCCTAGGAGAAGAATTCTTCTCCTAGGAATCTCCTAGGAGTTCCACAAGAACTGTAAACGTATGTCCACACAAAAGCTTGTACACAAGTGTTCACAGGTACATTATTCACAGTAGTCAAAAGGTGGAAACCATTGAAATGTCTATTAACTGATGAATATATAAATTACATGTAGAATATTCACATGGTAAAACACTATTCAGCAATAAAATATATGAAATACTGATAATATGCCACAACATGAATGACTCTCAGAAACATTATGTTCAGTGAATAAAGCCAATCACAAAAGACTATTCTGTGATTCCATTTATGTGAAAGGTACATAATATGCAAATCTGTATTGAAAGAAAGTAGATTAGTGGCTGCCTCGGGCTGGGGGTGGGGGTCTGCTCTTAGGGGACTGCTAATGGGTATGAGGTTTCTGTTAGGGGTAATGAGAATATTCTCAAATTAGATTACATCGATAGTTGCACAACTCTTTAAGTATTCTAAACACCATTGACATTTACACTTGAAATGGTTGAACTTTATGGTATGTAAATTAGATCTCGATAAAGCTATTTAAAATAAGCATTGATTTTTCCTTTAATTCTCTCATTTGCCCTTTATGTTAAAGTGCCACAATTTATTTTAAAGGTAGACCAAGATAATAATGATTTGGAACAAAGTTGTATATTCTTTTTCTAAGGTATACACCACAGGTTTAAGATGACCTTTCCACTCTGAAATTATGAAAACATATATTAAGCTCAGCACAAAATATATTTAAGGTGATTTGAACAGATGAAATATTACACATTTTTAAACATATAATGTCAATAAGCACTTCAGAGAAAAATTGACTGTTCAAAAATTTTCCATGGGTAGTACTAAATTCCAAAGTAGCATAAAGACTATGCAGTACACATCTGTTACTTAAAGGAATTGAAGAGGTTAACATTTTGAAAGTGTTTTATTTTCGTTGTCTGATTACTATTTATATTTACTTAAATTTCTCTTACCTTGAGCCCATTAAAAAATCTGCAACTTTTAGACAAGATTTTAATGGACTTCAGGTGCACAGATTTGGAATAATCATTTTTCTAATTAGAAAATTAACATCATTCAGTTGCACTGAACAAATATTTGTAGAATTTATACACGTGTGTGTGTGTGTACTGTTGTATGTATATTCATATAGCTATACATACACGCACTACATTCTTGTTACTTGTCAATACCATCCAGCATGTGTTATTTTATCGTTTTGATTTTTATGTTCTGATTAAAAGTAATACGGTAAAGGGTAGATGAAATGACCTCGGAATTCAAAGTTCTGCATTTTAATTCAAATCAACTTCGTGTAATTACCTAAGTCTCAGTTTCTCCAAAGTTCTTAAGGACTCAAATCTTAAATGTAATTTTTCAATGACAAAAAACATTTTTCACTGCAAAAATGTATTTTCTAATGACTTTTGTAGTTTCTAAAAATTGCCATTTTTTAGTTGACTAGAGGAAATTCTCACTGTGAGGAGGCAGAAATTCTATTAAAGCTGAAGGTTGCCTCATTACTTGTAAGTGGTGTACAGAGTTCGAAGATATTTGCTGTTATTACAGAAATCCTGTAATATCATACCTCAGTTATCCCAAATTTGGACATAATTGATTGGCAGTTCGCTCTAGCCTTTCTCCCTAAACCAGTTCTCAATTGCTGTCTAATGAATATAAATAGGCTTTTCCCAGTTCAATGTACAGATAATGGTATCTTACATAAATGTCACTATCAATGTTTTTGGGTTTTGTGTTCATAAAAACTGTCTAAAATGTTGGGTTTTTATTAGCTTCACAATAATACTGCTCTGCATTGTATGTGGTATTGCACGCCCCAACGGAGGGGTTTAACTTTGGAAAGGCAGTTCCCTTCCACTAAGAGCAATTGCTAGGCATGTTCTCAGCTCTGATCCCTCCGCAAGCAAGCAGTCCCAGCAGCTAGGGGAATCAAGACTCTGAAGGAGCAACTGGTCAACTGACCTTTGATCCTTTCCAACACTCTTACACCTTTCACTAGATAAGAAAAAGTTTGGCACTTGCAATACAAAAGTTTAGTCATATTTTCAAAGTACTAATTCTGAAAATCCAACTGGTATCCTAAGATGCTATCTTAAGACTGACTCTATCTTTCTCTGCCCTTTTAATTTTGATTTGTCCAACTGTTTCTCCACGTGTTAGGCAACTGGACTTACCAATACCTCTTGCCATTTGTTTGCTTTCCCATTCTCTCTATTTTATCTTTCTCGCTGCTTTTGTGATGCTTTCTATACTCCTCCTTTTGTCCTACAGTCAGTTTTGTCTAATAGGACATTTGCATTCCAAAATATCATGGGTTATGCAAAATTTCAAAATAAAAATCACAGGGCTTATGGGGGAAAGGGGTTTGCAGTACAACACTAAAACCTTTATCAATGACTTTTAAAATAAATAGAATACTATTTCTAAATACTATTTCTAGTATTTCTAATACTAAAAATAGTAGCACAGTTTTACACATGTTAAATGGTTAAGGATTGCATAACTGCTGTGATAAATTTAACTCTTTACTTTGAAAAAGATCTGAAGTTTGCTGATCACAGTGGATGTCAGAAGGGTTATAGCTGTGATCTATTGTGAAGTGGTGGAAGGCGGAGTATCTAAAATCAGACAGGTGTAACACAGATATGGATGGGCTGACTCAAAGCGCTTGATGAAGTGTGAGGTTGGTGTTAGATGTTTGAGGAAAGTGCGTGTGTACATTTTGTATATTCCTACACTGATTGATTCAGCTAGGTCTGGTTTTCTGTGTTCAGCCAGTGATTATCAGGAATGAGATTGTACATAAGAAAACACAAAAGTTACATTATGTTCAAATTCTTTCTTTTTTTTTTTTTCAAATTTTTTCTTAATGTATCTGTCATGCTAGAATGAATTCATATTTTCCAAACAAGCATTCTAACAGAATTGATAGTACTTTTTTTTCTTTTTCTCCATACTTTCCTATTTCTAGTTTATTGTGATCTTTTTCTCTTAGCACTTATTTCTCCCCAGTTCCTGCACTGTCTTCACCACAAAATTTCTCCAGTGCAGCTAGGCTGTAGGTCATCCTTCTGAAGACATGCGTTACCCTGGTTTCCAGGCAGCCCCTTCAAAAAGAGGAAAAATCAATCTCAAAGTATTTAAACTCTTCAGCCTCTTTCCTGTGGATTGTGTGCACTCATTACTTTTATGTTGATAGCAATATAGAAAGCAAGACTTTTCTATGCTATACCTTTGTTCCAGCTAGGTCAGATTCACAGCAGGAATAACTTTCTTTAAAAGAAAAGTGTAAGTTTTCCTTTACTGAGAGTCATTGAAAATAAGACTTGCAAATTCACAAAGGATCTTGAATAAAAATAGAAACTATTACATAGTTTCTGTGCCCTTATTTATTATTTAATAATAACATGCTTTGTTACATAAATATTTATTTATAATAAATTTTATATGTAATTGATTAAAAATGGCTGCCACTTATTGAATGTTTATGCTATATCCATGTTTTGTGCTAAACTGTGTATAATGTAGCATATATAATAGTTTCCTGTTCAAATGCATCTATTAACCTATTTGAAAATTACTGATCTACCTTTATATTTTAATGTCAATTAAGAGTTTTCTCAGAAAGTTAGTTTTCCTCCAAAGCTAGTTCTGTTAGAGTTCTTATTTCTCAGTATGAAATCTTTATCAGTCTCATATCTTTAAGTTCATGAATTTTAAATTAAAGATGAAGAGAATTCTAAGTGCAGTTTCTTTCTCTTTTCCTGCAGCGTTTGTCCAATGGTTCTATAGATTCAACTGATGAAACAAGTCAAATAGTTGAACTACAAGAATTGCTTGAAAAACAAAACTATGAAATGGCCCAAATGAAAGAACGTTTAGCAGCCCTTTCTTCCCGAGTGGGAGAGGTGGAACAGGAAGCAGAGACAGCAAGAAAGGATCTCATTAAAACAGAAGAAATGAACACTAAGTATCAAAGGGACATTAGGGAGGTAAGTGATTCGCAACACTTTCAGTCTTTGCTTCCTGAATGCTGTCTCTGAGATGCTTTTTCCATAATTTCCCCTAACGGCATATACTCTTTACCTTTTCTCAAAAGACCGTAAATCAGTATGCATTATATTAGTTATGAAGCTTGTTCACTAAGGCAAAAATAGTTTACTTCATCACCCCTTTATTTTTACTTTTTTATTTTTTTTCTGCTTTACAACAAAATGAATCAGTTATGTATATACATATGTTCCCATATCTCTTCCATCTTGCGTCTCCCTCCCTCCCACCCTCCCTATCCCACCCCATAAATATGTATGGAAAGAAAATGTTGGTATCAAATCTCAGAAGTAATAAAAACTACAGGTTTTTAAATGAATTTTTAAATGTTTTAAGCTGTTAATTTTAAATAACCCTAGATTCGGGTACGAATAATGAATTGCTATACTCTTAGCAGATGGGAATACTCAAAGACATTACTTTAAAAATATCCCTCTTATTTTGGTTTTCTATCTGTGAATGTGAAAGTACATGTGTGAAAGTGGGAACCTTTCTTTCTCTATATGTTCAGTTCTTACTAAACTTAACATCACTTCATCTATTTGAAAAAGTGGGTACTTTAAAGTTACGACAAAAATTACAAGGAGATGTCTTATTTGTGATATTGCCAAATCATCGTACCAGCTGAGGTGAAAAGTTTAGAATCTTTTCACTGTTATCACTCTATTTAATTAAAAAGAAAATTATCTGTATTTATGAAAATTTTATTTTGTGACTTTTCACCTTTTCCATTTTTACATGTTCTTTTAAATCATATTTTTATTTTCTTATCTTTTGTACATCATTAACTAGCTGTTATTGGAGTTGACTCTATGTATCCAATTCTTTTCTTCCAATTCTCCTTTGAGCCCATTTTATCATACTTTTGCCTCCACGGTCCCATCAAAACTGTTCTTATCCAGTTTGACCTCCATGTTGCTGAATCCAGGAGACACTTCTCAGTCCTTGGAAGCACTTGATGTAATTACCACTTCCTGGTGTATTTCTTCACTTGGCTAATAGCACACTACACTGTTCCTGATTTTCCTTCATTTTTACTTGCTACCCCCATCTCAGGCTCCTTTACTGGCTCTACTTCTCATCCCCAACCGTGGAATGCCTTTCCTCCTCAATTTACCTTAACTCCCCTGGTAAATTCATGCCGTTTCATGGCTCCAAAAACTACCCATGGTCTTATGATTCCCACTTTATATCTCCACCTTATCCATCTCTCCTGATTTCCAGATGCCTGTATCTAGATCTCTGACGGGTATCTCAAAATTAACATTCTCAAGACTGTTTTCCTGATATTCCCCCCAAGAAGCCAGACTTACTTGCAGTCTTACATATCTCAGCTGACGGCAACTCCATTATTGGTGCTTAGATCAAAAACCTTGGAACTGTCCTTGGTACCTCTCTTTCACTCACACACTGCATTTGCTTCGTCCATAAATCTTATTACTTCCAACTTCAAAATATATCCGTCCTGTGACCTCTTCACACACTCTTCATGGCTCTGTCTTATTTCACACAACCACCATCTCTCACTGGATTATTCTAATGGCCTATACTCAACGCAGCAGCCTGAGTGACCTCTTGCAGTGTAAGTCAGCTCAAGTCACTTTCTCCTTAAAACTCTTCAATGGCTACCTATTCTACTTACAGTAAAATCAAAGTCCTTGCAGTGGTCAACAACCCTGTACAATCTCTACTCCCACCCTCTGACCTCTGGGAACTCAGCTACTACTCTTTCTCTTTAATCCACTCAGTTCAGTTACTGTGGCCTCTTAAGCAAGCCAGATCTATTCTGTTGCATTTTCTTTTCCTTCTGCCTTTTACTCAAATGTCTTAGTGACGTGTTCCCTAACCGTGGTATTTACACACATACACGCTCCTTCTTCTTTCATTTTTTAAAAATCTCACAGAATTACTGCCATCTGACACAGTATGTACTTTGCTGATTTACTTGTTTGTCATATGCTTTCCTCTCCACTGTATATAAAGGTTCATAAGAGCTGGGGTTTTTTGTTTTGTCTAGTTTTGTTCATTGCTCTATCTTAATCACATACACAACTACTGAGTATATACCAGGCACTCAAAAGCTCTTGTTGAAAGGATGGATATTTACGGGTGTTAGGTGTAAACATCAAAAGGCATGGATGAAATCAGACTATGTCCCCAAACAATGCCTACTATCTCAGAGTAAGATAATCCATGAAGTGGTTCTGTCACCGCACAGATAATGATACACCTTTTTTGAGTTAACAGTTCGGGAAGGCATCTCTCATCTTCACTCCTCCCACAACCCAAACTCAGAGAATTTATAAAGTACATGCAGTTTAACCCCTCTTCTATACTACTGTTAAGGAACACTAAGATTTTTGACTAGTAAACCACCAGGGCCATTTCTTGAGCTTTTGCTCATTTCCTATTTCTTCATTCTCTTAGTCCCACAGATTTAGCTGTTTTTCTTTCACTTAACACTCACCTATTCTATTAATTCTTGTTTAATCCAGTGTCATTTGCAGATAGAGTCCAGTATCTCCAGCTCTCCCTTTCTTATGACCTAAGTAAAAATAACCATTTGATTCTAATAGTCTTTGGATGTAGGTGACAAAAAGCTAAGTCAGATTTAAAATGTCAATCATCTATCTGATGCCAAATTTTTTTTTATAATTAGGAATACCTTCTCATAGGTAAGGTGTTCTGCTTTCACCAGGAATTCTTTGTTTTTTTCAATTTATTTATTTATTTGTTTTTATTTTTGGCTGTGTTGGGTCTTCATTGCTGTGTGCGGGCTTTCTCTAGTTGCGGTGAGCAGGGGCTACTCTTCGTTGTGGTGCGTGGGCTTCTCATTACGGTGGCTTCTCTCATTGTGGAGCACGGGCTCTAGGCACACGGGCTTCAGTAGTTGTGGCATGCAAGCCTCAGTAGTTGTGGCTCGTGGGCTTTAGAGCACAGGCTCAGTAGTTGTGGCGTACGAGCTTAGTTGCTCCACAGCATGTGCGATCTTCCCGGACCAGGGATGGAACCTGTGTCCCCTGCATTGGCAGGCGGATTCTTAACCACTGTGCCACCAGGGAAGCCCCTCACCAGGCCACCAGGGAAGCCCCTCACCAGGCCCTCACCAGGCCCCTCTTTTACAATATAACTATTCTTATCAGCTCTATAAGTTCTGGGTAGTTATATCTTAGAAGAGTTTCACAAGAAAGGAGTATTTCTCATCACTCACCTTTGAGGGGGCTTGCAAACACAAATGTCTTCAAAGCCAGGTAAACAATATAAATGTGTGAAGTGCCAGGTGTAACAGTAGGAAGTGATAGGGTTAATGAGACCTGAACAAGGAGCCTATACTCTGTCTGCCTTTCTAGATGCATCACGTGTGTGTGTGTGTGTGTGTGTGTGTGTGTGTGTGTGTGTGTGTGTGTGTATTAAGCACACTGTGAAGACCAAATAAAATATTTCCCATAAGATTCAGGATGCAAGCCATGGGAGCCTGGTTTATATTTAATTTCTTTAATTCCTTCTGTCCTTTAGGGAAGGTACTTGTAATTGTCCCATTTTTCTCAGGTGTTGTAAAGTAACTTGTCCAAGGCCTAACCACTATTCTCCCCAACACACTACCTTCCCCACCCCCCAGCACCAGGAAGAATAGAGGACTACCCCAGCTTCAAAATCTGTGCTTCTTCCACTATGAGCAGCTTCCAAAATCAACAAGATGCAATCATTTACTCAGTGATAGCAACTATCATAAAAAATGCAGCTGCACTATAACTGCTTCCTAAATAATCAATCTTTTGATCTTTTCAATAAGCAAGAAAACGTGAAAATCACATACTTTAGAAAGGTATCACGTAACACTGAAAACGCCATACTTCGCTTTTATGTATTCTTGAGCTGTGGTCACAACAAAGTCTACTAGATTGCATGATTTTAAGTAGAAAAGACAAACAAGGTGATTCTCCTTGCTACCCCTATAGCACTGCTAACCCAGTATGATTTATATATGATATAAGCAATAACTATTTGTTGAATTAATTAGGAAAAAGAATAGAGAATAGGAAAAAACTGACCACATAATTAAAAACTGAAATGCATTTTGCTGTGCATGTGCATAGTCTAATATATCTGAAACAAATTGTGTAAATATATTTCATTCATGGTTTTAGAATATATTTTTGCAATTATTCTTTGTCAAGAAATAAATCTATTCAAGGTTTACTTTTCTTTTTTTTCTTTTTAAGCCAAGGTGATGATTACATCTGTTTAATGTCTTGTATATTTACAAAGTTTACTTTTGTTTGAAGTTTTGTCTTAAGCGCTCCTTAAATTGACTGTCACTTCTTGGAGTAAGGGTTAAAGCTTGGCACAGTACCCAGACTAGAAAATATAGTCAGTCTCATATGGAGGCTTAGTTTACCTCTCCACTCTTTTTTTTTTTAAATTGGGGTATAGTTGCTTTACAATGGTGTGTTAGTTTCTGCTGTACAACGAAGTGAATCAGCTATGTGTATACATATATTCCCCTCCCTCTTGGACCTCCCCCCCATCCCATCCCTCTAGGTAACCACAGGGCACTGAGCTGAGCTCCCTGTGCTATATGGCAGGTTCCCACCAGCTGTCTGTTTTACACATGGTAGTGTATATATATCAATCCCAATCTCCCAATTCATTCGACCCCCCTCTCCCCCTGCCCCATGTCCACACGTCTGTTCTCCACGTCTGCATCTCTATTCCTGCCCTGCAAATAGGTTCCTCTGTAACATTTTTCTAGATTCCACATATATGCGTTAATATACGATATTTGTTCCACTCTAATCAAGAAGGCTACTAATTGGGTATTTGGATACTAATATCTCATTAAATATATTGATATTCAAAGAGTTAGAATTTTCTGTGAAGTATTTCAGTTATATTTTGTTTTGTGAATACAGCTTATCACTCCAACTTCTTATTAAGAGCTCTTTGAATGTTCACTATGTGATTATATGAGTGAATACATATCAATTTTGTCTTTTCTATTATCTGCAACATGGAGTTATATTTTTCACTTTACTAGCTCTAAGTTACTATAGAATTATATTTATTTGATATAATAAAATCCAGTTTTAACATAAACTTCAAGTTAAGAGAAAATTAATCCTTTATACAGTTTTTCAACTTTTTTTAGGCAGCAGTTTTCAGGAACTAGAAAAAGCTTTCTTTTTTAAAATTTCCAAGTAACACACAGTGAAAAGATACTTCTCCAACATGTAAATTCAAAATTTATTCTTGGCAACACAGCCTGCAGTTATAAATTGAATCTCCCATATGAATCACTGAATTAAAAATGAAATACCAAAGTCATATCCAATGACTCCTATATGTAATATACGCCATTGTCAGATCAGCTAATTATAGGCATAATAGTAAGAAAAAGATAATGCATAAATAATAATAAAAAGCTATTATTTATTTAGTGTGTATTGTACATGGTAATAAAAAAGAATAATAATAAAAAAGAAGCTAGAATTTACTGAGTGTATATTGTACATAAGACATCATGCAAAGCACTTAAAATATATCACAACAATGTCATGTATTAACATCCCAACCAAAAACCGAAAAAAAAAAATATAAGAAAAAAGAAAGCACATGAAGTTTAGAAAAGCTAAGCAGTGTTTACCCATAACAGGGTTAATAAGTATCAAAAACTAGAATTTAAAGCAAGTATGTACTACTTTGTGCTCATGTTCTAAAGAAACACGTGTATGCCTTTAACTGAATTTATGGCTATTATAATTTTGTAAGATGTTTATATATGTAGGCTAAATTTAGAAATTTTTCTTGGGCTACAAAATTGACATAACATTCCTAGAGTTCTGTGTGAAAATGAAATTAACAATACAGAATTAATAATTGTAAGCAGCACTTTGAAGGAATAGTCTAAGATTGAAAACTCTACCCTCATTGGACTAAAAAATATAGGAAACAGAAAAAATCAAAATCTTAAGCAAAAACTTTTTAAATAGTAGCTTTTGTTTGGATGGCTAAAATCTAGGGATGCATATATAATGTTGAAAAAAATTAGTTTGGATAATTTTTGCCAAATTGATGGATTAATTGTTGCATACGTTTGAACATTAATATTAACATAATTAACCAAGTAGTCTTTAGTTTGGTCTTGAAGTTCAGCAAGACTAAGGTAGTCAAAAAGGCAACAAAATCTCATTCCAGATAGAAATGTTGCAGAGTGTGTTAGTTTCCTAGGGCTGCCATAACAAATTACAATAAAAGGGATGGCTTAAAACAACAGTAATTTATTCTCTCATAGTTCTGGAGACTATAAGTCCAAAATCAAGGTATCAACAGAGCCATACAGTATTCCCTCTGAAGGCTCTGGTGAAGTATTCTTCATTGCGTCCTCTAGCTTCTGGTGGTTGCTAGCAATCCTTGGTGTTCTTGGCAGGTGGCAGTATAAAGACAATCTCTGTCTCCTTTTTCACATTGCACTTTTCTCTGTATATCTTCGTCCCCAAATCTTCCTTTCCCTATAAGAACACCAGTCACTGGATTTAAGGCCCACCCTATCCTGTATGATCTCATCTTAACTTGATTACATTTGTAAAACCTTATTTACAAAGGATATCACGTTCCCAAGTCCTAAGTGAACATGAATTTTTCACTATTCCTCTCAGTACATAGAGATATTGTACATAAGGAAAGTGTCAGGACATTAAGCTATGTGTTTGCAAGGCTTTGTAGCTCAGATTTCACATTGAAGATGGAGGGGAACATACAAAGGTATTGTCAAGAAGCAGGTTGGTCAGCAGGTTGGGAATAAGTAAGCAGGAAAAAAGACTAATGGCAAGATGACAGATTAGGCTATTAAGTGGGAGTTAGGGTAGAGGAGTTTTCAAGGATGATCCTAAATTTCTGTGCAGCATGGTGTCATTCCCTAGTCAAGTAATACTAGGTAGGGGGAGGCAGGGAGACTAAGGACAACATGATGAGTTTCTTTATAGAATATGACTTTTTAATTAATTTTAATTTTTTTATATACACATAATTTTCAAAGTCAAATACTATCAAGAGAGTACAAATCTAAACACACATGTGCACAAAACACATACATATACAAAAAGCCACCACTTACCTCCCATCTCACTTCCCTGAAATTCTTTTTTTTCCCCCCCACTGTGTCCAAATTTCTTTTTTTTTTAACATCTTTATTGGAGTATAATTGCTTTACAATGGTGTGTTAGCTTCTGCTTTATAACAAAGTGAATCAGTTATACGTATACATATGTTCCCATATATCTTCCCTCTTGCGTCTCCCTCCCTCCCTCCCACCCTCCCTATCCCACCCCTCCAGGCGGTCACAAAGCACCAAGCTGATCTCCCTGTGCTATGAGGCTGCTTCCCACTAGCTATCTACCTTACGTTTGGTAGTGTATATATGTCCATGCCACTCTCTCGCTTTGTCACAGCTTACCATTCCCCCTCCCCATATCCTCAAGTCCATTCTCTAGTAGGTCTGTGTCTTTATTCCCACCTTACCCCTAGATTCTTCATGACCTTTTTTTTTTTTCTTAGATTCCATATATATGTGTTAGCATACGGTATTTGTTTTTCTCTTTCTGACTTACTTCACTCTGTGTGACAGGCTCTAGGTCCAACCACCTCACTACAAATAACTCAATTTCGTTTCTATTTATGGCTGAGTAATATTCCATTGTATATATGTGCCACATCTTCTTTATCCATTCATCTGCTAATGGACACATAGTTTGCTTCCATGTCCTGGCTATTGTAAATACAGTTGCAATGAACATTTTGGTACATGACTCTTTTTGAATTATGGTTTTCTCAGGGTATATGCCCAGTGGTGGGATTGCTGGGTCGTATGGTAATTCTATTTTTAGTTTTTTAAGGACCCTCCATACTGTTCTCCATAGTGGCTGTATCAATTTACATTCTCACCAGCAGTGCAAGAGTGATCCCTTTTCTCCACACCCTCTCCAGCATTTATTGTTTCTAGATTTTTTGATGATGGCCATTCTGACTGGTGTGAGATGATATCTCATTGTAGTTTTGATTTGCATTGCGCTAATGATTAATGATGTTGACCATTCTTTCATGTGTTTGTTGGCAATCTGTATATCTTCTTTGGAGAAATGTCTATTTAGGTCTTCTGCCCATTTTTGGATTGGGTTGTTTGTTTTTTTGTTATTGAGCTACATGAGCTACTTGTAAATATCAGAGAGTAATCCTTTGTCAGTTGCTTCATTTGCAAATATTTTCTCCCATTCTGAGGGATGTCTTTTGGTCTTGTTTATGGTTTCCTTTGCTGTGCAAAAGCTTTTAAGTTTCTTAGGTCCCATTTGTTTATTTTTGTGTCTATTTCCATTTCTCTAGGAGGTGGGTCAAAAAGGATCTTGCTGTGATTTATGTCATAGAGTGTTCTGCCTATGTTTTCCTCTAAGAGTTTGATAGTTTCTGGCCTTACATTTAGGTCTTTAATCCATTTTGAGTTTATTTTTGTGTATGGTGTTAAGGAGTGTTCTAATTTCATACTTTTACATGTACCTGTCCAGTTTTCCCAACACCACTCACTGAAGAGGCTGTCTTTTCTCCACTGTATATTCTTGCCTCCTTTATCAAAAATAAGGTGACCATTTGTGCGTGGGTTTATCTCTGGGCTTTCTATCCTGTTCCGTTGATCTATATTTCTGTTTTTGTGCCAGTATCATACTGTCTTGATTACTGAAGCTTTGTAGTATAGTCTGAAGTCAGGGAGCCTGATTCCTCTAGCTCCATTTTTCATTCTCAAGATTGCTTTGGCTATTCGGGGTCTTTTGTGTTTCCATACAAACTGCAAAAAATTTTGTTCTAGTTCTGTGAAAAATGCCACTGGTAGTTTGATAGGGATTGCATTGAATCTGTAGTTTGCTTTGGGTAGTAGAGTCATTTTCACAATGTTGATTTTTCCAATCCAAGAACATGGTATATCTCTCCATCTATTTGTATCATCTTTAATTTTTTTCATCAGTATCTTATAATTTTCTGCATACAGGTCTTTTGTCTCCTTAGGTAGGTTTATTCCTAGATATTTTATTCTTTTTGTTGCAATGGTAAATGGGAGTGTTTTCTTAATTTCACTTTCAGATTTTTCATCATTAGTATATAGGAATGCCAGAGATTTCTGTGCATTAATTTTCTATCCTGCTACTTGACCAAATTCATTGATTAGCTCTAGCAGTTTTCTGTTAGCGTCTTTAGAATTCTTTATGTATCATATCATGTCATCTGCAAACAGTGACAGCTTTAGTTCTTCTTTTCCGATTTGCATTCCTTTTATTTCTTTTTCTTCTCTGATTGCTGTGGCTAAAACTTCCAAAACTGTGTTGAATAAGAGTGGTGAGAGTGGGCAACCTTGTCTTGTTCCTGATCTTAGTGGAAATGGTTTCAGTTTTTCACCATTGAGGACGATGTTGTCTGTGGGTTTGTCATATATGGCCTTTATTATGTTGAGGAAAGTTCCCTCTATGCCTACTTTCTGCAGGTTTTTTTAATCATAAATGGGTGTTGAATTTTGTCAAAAGTTTTCTCTGCATCGATTGAGATGATCATATGGTTTTTCTCCTTCAATTTGTTAATGTGGTGAATCACGTTGATTAATTTGCGTATAATGAAGAATTCCTGGAAAAAAACCCACTTGATCATGTTGTATGATCCTTTTAATGTGCTGTTGGATTCTGTTTGCTAGTATTTTGTTGAGGATTTTTGCATCTATATTCATCAGTGATATTGGCCTGCAGTTTTCTTTCTTTGTGACATCTTTGTCTGGTTTTGATATCAGGGTGATTGTGGCCTCATAGAATGAGTTTGGGAGTGTTCCTCTCTCTGCTATATTTTGGAAGAGTTTGAGAAGGATAGGTGTTAGCTCTTCTCTACACGTTCGATAGAATTCGCCTGTGAAGCCAACTGGTCCTGGGCTTTTGTTTGTTGGAAGATTTTTAATCACAGTTTCAATTTCAGTGCTTGTGATTGGTCTGTTCATATTTTCTGTTTCTTCTTTGTTTAGTCTCGGCAGCTTGTGCATTTCTGAGAATTTGTCCATTTCTTCCAGGTTGTCCATTTTATTGGCATAGAGTTGCTTGTAGTAATCTCTCATGATCCTTTGTATTTCTGCAGTGTCAGTAGTTACTTCTGCTTTTTCATTTTTAATTCTATTGATTTTTTTTTTTTTTTTTTTTTTTTTTTTTGCGTTACGCGGGCCTCTCACTGCTCTCACTGTTGTGGCCTCTCCCATTGTGGAGCACAGGCTCCGGACACGCAGGCTCAGCAGCCATGGCTCACACACCCAGCCACTCCGCAGCATGTGGGATCTTCCCGGACTGGGGCACGAACCTGTGTCCCCTGCATCAGCAGATAGACTCTCAACCACTGCGCCACCAGGGAAGCCCCTAATTCTATTGATTTGAGTCTTCTCCCTTTTTTTCTTGATGAGTCTGGCTAATGGTTTATCCATTTTGTTTATCTTCTCAAAGAACCAGCTTTTAGTTTTACTGATCTTTGCTATTGTTTCCTTAATTTCTTTTTCATTTATTTCTGATCTGATATTTATGATTTCTTTCCTTCTGCTAACTTTGGTGGTTTTTTGTTCTTCTTTCTCTAATTGCTTTAGGTGCAAGGTTAGGTTGTTTATTTGAGATGTTTCCTGTTTCTTAAGGTAGGATTGTATTGCTGTAAACTTCCCTCTTAGAACTGCTTTTGCTGCATCCCATAGGTTTTGGGTCATTGTGTTTTCGTTGTCTTTTGTTTCTAGGAATTTTTTAATGTCCTCTTTGATGTCTTCAGTGATCTCTTGCTTATTAAATAGTGTATTGTTTCACCTCCATTTGTTTGTATTTTTTACAGATCTTTTCCTGTAATTGATATCTAGTCTCATAGCGTTGTGGTCAGAAAAGATACTTGATATGATTTTAATTTTCTTAAATTTACCAAGGCTTGATTTGTGACCCAAGTTATTATCTATCCTGGATAATGTTCCATGAGCACTTGAGAAAAATGTGTATTCTGTTGTTTTGGGATGGAATGTCCTATAAATATCAATTAAGTCCATCTTGTTTAATGTATCATTTAAAGCGTGTGTTTCCTTATTTATTTTCATTTTGGATGATCTGTCCATTGGTGAAAGTGGGGTGTTAAAGTCCCCTACTATGATTGTGTTACTGTCCATTTCCCCTTTTATGGCTGTTAGTATTTGCCTTATGTATTGAGGTGCTCCTATGTTGGGTGCATAAATATTTACAATTGTTATATCTTCTTGGATCAATCCCTTGATCATTATGTAGTGTCCTTCTTTGTCTCTTGTAATAGTCTCTATTTTAAAGTCTATTTTGTCTGATATGAGAATTGCTACTCCAGCTTTCTTTTGATTGCCATTTGCATGGAATATCTTTCTCCATCCCCTCACTTTCAGTCTGTATGTGTTCCTAGGTCTGAAGTGGGTCTCTTGTAGACAGCATATATACAGGTCTTGTTTTTGTATCCATTCAGCCAGTCTGTGTCTTTTGGTGGGAGCATTTAATCCATTTGTATTTAAGGTAATTATCAATATGTAAATTCCTATTCTCATTTTCTTAATTGTTTTGGGTTTGTTATTGTAGGTCTTTTCCTTCTCTTGTGTTTCTTGCATAGAGAATTTCCTTTAACATTTGTTGTAAAGCTGGTTTGCTGATGCTGAACTCTCTCAGCTTTTGCTTGTCTATAAAGGTTTTAATTTCTCCATCAAATCTGAATGAGATCCTTGCTGGGTAGAGTAATCTTGGTTGTAGGTTCTGCTCCTTCATCACTTTAAATATGTCCTGCCACTCCCTTCTGGCTTGCAGAGTTTCTGCTGAAAGATCAGCTGTTAACCTTATGGGGATTCCCTTGTGTGTTATTTGTTGTTTTTCCCTTGCTGATTTAATATGTTTTCTTTGCATTTAATTTTTGATAGTTTGATTAATATGTGTCTTGGCGTGTTTCTCCTTGGATTTATCCTGTATGGGACTCTCTCTGCTTCCTGGAGTTGATTAACTATTTCCTTTCCCATATTAGGGAAGTTTTCAACTATAATCTTTTCAAATATTTTCTCAGTCCCTTTCTTTTTCTCTTCTTCTTCTGGGACCCCTATAATTTGAATGTTGGTGCGTTTAATTTGTCCCAGAGGTCTCTGAGACTGTCCTCAGTTCTTTTCATTCTATTTCTTTATTCTGCTCTGCAGTAGTTATTTCCACTATTTTATCTTCCAGGTCACTTATCCGTTCTTCTGCCTCAGTTATTCTGCTATTCATCCCTTCTAGAGAATTTTTAATTTCATTTATTGTGTTGTTCATCATTGCTTGTTTCCTCTTTAGTTCTTCTAGGTCCTTGTTAAATGTTTCTTGCATTTTCTCTCTTCTATTTCCAAGATTTTGGATCATCTTTACTATCATTATTCTGAATTCTTTTTCAGGTAGACTGCCTATTTCCTCTTCATTTGTTAGGTCTGGTGGATGTTTACCTTGCTCCTTCATCTGCTGTGTGTTTCTCTGTCTTCTCATTTTGCCTATCTTACTGTGTTTGGGGTCTCCTTTTCGCAGGCTGCAGGTTCGTAGTTCCCGTTGCTTTTGGTGTCTGTCCCCAGTGGCTAAAGTTGGTTCAGTGCCTTGTGTAGGCTTCCTGGTGGAGGGGACTAGTGCGTGTGTTCTGGTGGATGAGGTTGGATCTTGTCTTTCTGGTGAGCAGGTCCATGTCTGGTGGTGTGTTTGGGGGTGTCTGTGGCCTTATTATGATTTTAGGCAGCCTCTCTGCTAATGGATGGGGCTGTGTTCCTGTCTTGCTAGTTGTTTGGCATAGGGTGTCCAGCACTGTAGCTTGCTGGTCGTTGAGTGAAGCTGGGTCTTGGTGTTGAGATGGAGATCTCTGGGAGACTTTCGCCATTTGATATTACGTGGAGCTGGGAGGTCTCTTGTGGACCAGTGTGCTGAAGTTGGCTCTCCCACCTCAGAGGCACAGCACTGACTCCTGGCTGGAGCACCAAGAGCCTTTCATCCACATGGCTCAGAATAAAAGGGAGAAAAAAATAGAAAGAAAGAGAGAGAGAGATAGAGAGAGAGAGGGAGGGAGCGAGGGAGGGAGGAAGGAAGGATGAAAGGGGATAAAATAAAATAAAGTAGGATAAAATAAAGTCATTAAATAAAAAATTACTATTATGAAAAAAATTTAAAAAGTAAAAAAAAAAAAAAAGAACGGACAGACAGAATCCCAGGACAAATAGTGAAAGCAAAGCTATACAGACAAAATCTCACACAGAAGCATACACATACACACTCACAAAAAGAGAAAAAGGGAAGGAAAAATATATATATATGTATGTATATATATATATATATATATATATATAGTTGCTCCCAAAGTCCACCTCCTCAATTTGGGATTATTTGTTGTCTATTCAGGTATTCCACAGATGCAGGGTACATCAAGTTGATTGTGGAAGTTTAATCCGCTGCTCCTGAGGCTGCTGGGAGAAATTTCCCTTTCTCTTCTTTGTTCTCACAGCTCCCAGGGTTCAGGTTTGGATTTGGCCCCGCCTCTGCGTGTAGGTCTCCTGAGGGGTCTGGTCTTCGCTCGGACAGGACGGGGTTAAAGGAGCAGCTGCTTCGGGGGCTCTGGCTCACTCAGGCCGGGGGGGAGAGAGGGTATGCGGGGCGAGCCTGCGGCGGCAGGAAGAGAACTTCCCTGTTCTCCCGGGGAAGTTGTCCCTGGATCCCGGGACCCTGGCAGTGGCGGGCTGCACAGGCTCCCGGAAGGGGAGGTGTGGAGAGTCCCTGAAATTCTTAATTTCAACCGTTTTAGCCATTACTTCTGGTATTTTCTCTTATTTAAACTTATCCTATGTCTTGCTGTTATATTATATGAGGATTTTAACTCTCTTCTTTCCCTTCCTTTCTCTTAACACCCATCCTTCCACTATAATCATCTCAAAATCACATTCAGTGTTACCATTATTATGACTATGTAAATAATTCCACAAATGATCCAAGTAGTCATTTTCAATGGTAATATTTCCTTTTGTATGGCTTTCTATTTTTCTAGGATTTTATTAATTACCTGGTAAATAAATTTGCTTACTTGTTTTTAAAGCTATGGTAAGTCTTTCCACCCACTCCAACAGTTTGGTTTCAAAATTTCAATTCAGATTATGGACAATGGTCCATAATTTATCGGATAAATTATTTTTAAGAATGAGAATAAGAATTCTCATTCTTATTTTCTTTGAATCATCTCTGTTTCCTCTGCTCTCCACCTCTGATCTGTACCAAATTTTTTATAAGCCTGTTTCATTCTTCTTGCTATTGTTATGGGATTTACCTCTACTAGCACCTTGAAAATTCAGGAGAAAAAGTGACCAAATCCCTGAATTAGAAAAGGCATAGGGTTTCCCTGGTGGCGCAGTGGTTGAGAGTCTGCCTGCCAATGCCGGGGACACGGGTTCGTGCCCCGGTCCGGGAAGATCCCACATGCCGCAGAGTGGCTGGGCCCGTGAGCCATGGCCGCTGAGCCTGCGCATCCGGAGCCTGTGCTCCTCAACGGGAGAGGCCACAGCAGTGAGAGACCCGTGTACCGCAAAAAAAAAGAAAAAGAAAAGGAAAGAAAAGGCATAAAACCCAGAATACAGATAATGACTGAACTTTGAGGGAAGGTGGGACACCTGTTCTAAACTAAAAGATAGAGGTTAAGGATTTATGTGGATGTAGTTAAATTTCCAGATGGTGGTTAGGGAAGATCAGGAAGCTGAAGGACTGTCCATTTAAGGGCTTCTATTTCTGTTGGAAAATTAGAATGAAATTTATCTGTTCTGTGCATGTGGCAGGATTGACTCTGGATCTTGTAGGAGAGTAACAGAGACTGCTTAGGAACAAATGGTCAAAGAAACCTGGATGGTAATAAATGGAAAACACCACCATCTCCTCAATGTCAGGCTCCTTATGCAAAGGAGCTTCCCAAATTATCAGAAAACCACACCAGGCCCAAGATGCTCACTTCTGCAGCTGATTTTTCCCAATATCTCAAAAAAGTAGGTTATCTACCTACTAATAAATTCCCATGTAAGCTATTAGGAAGATAAAATCATTTCCATGTTATCTATGAATTATATGGTTTAAAATTATTGCTTAATGTAGTTAATATTATATTAATAATATAGTATTTAAAATTATCACTTCATTTGCACCAATAACTGATTTTCCCCTAGAAATTTGTGTTCATTGAGTTCTATAAATTCTTTTTCATTGGAATATGTCATATTCCAATTAAACAAGGGAAATGGTTAAGTTCCAAAGTAAATTTGTCAATTCATTTGTGAGTGTGATTCCAATTTACTTTTTTTTTCATTTTTGCCTTCTCTTTTAACCACTGAGCTATTCTTACTTATACATGACAATAAGGATACGGATGATATTTATTATCCTTCTTTGAAAAACCCTTTGCAATTTGGAACTATAGCCACCATTTTACCAATTTTATGGTTTGCAACTCTACGCATAATTATACTTATTTCTACTGTGTAATGAACTAATTTTTCTGCCACTTCTTTTCTAAGAATACCAAGTCTACAGTAAGGAGTTTTAAAATGTGCTCCATTGCATTCTCAGATAGAGAAAGCTTTTTGCTAACCCAAGATGGAAGAAGAATTCTGACAAATAAGTTGAGAAAACTCACATGAAATCTTACATCCCCTTAATGAAAAGAAAGGAATGAATATTTACCTCAAGAAAGCAATAGTTTCTTTTATAGCTCACTATTCAATTTAAATAATAAGACAATATATAAACTAAGAATCTGATTTTTTTAATTATTTTAATTGTAGGCCATGGCACAGAAGGAAGATATGGAAGAAAGAATCACGACCCTTGAGAAGCGTTACCTCAGTGCTCAGAGAGAATCTACCTCCATACATGACATGAATGACAAACTAGAAAATGAGTTAGCAAATAAAGAGGCCATCCTACGGCAGGTTCAGTATCTCTATCTTGGTTTTGTTCTGGTCTGTGTTCTCACCATTCTCACAAAACATGGAGTAAATAAAATATGGTATTCTTTGGTAATCAATCATTCTCTAAAATTTATAACCAAGCTAACTAAACAGATGTGATTTTCAGTGTGTGATCTAGAAATCTATCTTAATAATAATAAAAATAATGACTAATATTTACTTTGGATCTAGACATGAACCAGAAACTGTGCTAAACAGTTTACATGTATTACCTCACTTAAATCCAACCACCACCTGTAAGTAAAATTATTATACTGTAAAGTATAATAATTATTATACAATTATTATACTGAGGAGTAAAGTAAGTACAATTATTATACTGAGGAAACTAAGGTTCAGAGACATGAATCCTCTCCTAAGGTCACACATATGATAATTGTAGAGTCAATAATGGAAACCTAGGTCTATTCGGCTCTAGAGAAGGAGTGGGCAAACTATGGCCCATGTGCCAAAACTATGGCTCTGTTTTATAAATAAAAGTTTATTGAAACATAGACATACCCATTCATTTAATCATTGTCTATGACTGCTTTTGTGCTACAACAGTAAAATTGAATAGTTGGAACAGAGACTTTATGATACACAAAGCCTAAAATAATTACCATCTGGCCTTCACAGGAAAAGTCTTCCAACTTCATCTCTAGAGCCTGGACTCTCAATCATTATGCTACATTCCCTCTCCTACTCCAGCTAATGTTACGATTTTCAGTATGTTGCTATTACGGTGTATCTGAAGTCTTAGTACTAAGTTGTATTCCATTTGTCCAGGTTAATACTCACTATTAACTTCTTTTCTTTTTGCTGCCGTGAGTAAAAGGTTTTCTTTTTTTAATGTGCTGAATTTATTAAGGATTATGGATAAGTAATATATGAAAACATGAGAACAATAATCTCTTTGCACAGTAGGTATGGTAGTAGTAGCTTATTTTAACTTGAGAAGAGTGGCTTGAAGCCCACAGCCCCTGGTGACTGGTGTTTGCTATCCTAACTGTGACAATTTAAGTGTCTCTTTTTTCATCCCTATTTCAGATGGAAGAGAAGAATAGACAGTTACAAGAGCGTCTTGAGCTAGCTGAGCAAAAGTTGCAGCAAACTATGAGAAAAGCTGAGACCTTACCTGAAGTAGAGGCTGAACTGGCTCAGAGAATTGCAGCCCTGACAAAGGTACTGCAATAAAACAGTTGGTCAACTTAGATATACTTATAGAAATGACTAGTAATCAAAATGGAATATATGAAGATTTTCTTTAGGCTTTATGAAGATTAAGTTTATTTAATCTTTACTCTATTGGTCTGTTATTTAGATGAATTTTTATGTTACACATATTTATGTTGAAATGAATGACTGATATATATGATATGATGATTCCTTTGCCTATTTAAACATTAACAAAAACGAACAAAATATCACATCCTTAGAGTTAATTTTCCATGGTTATATTTGCACATATGGATATACATGAGACATAATAATTTAGTAAGCTCAACATAAATTGTACAGTATTAGAAATGTAGGAGATATCATAAGCAGTTGATTCCTTTCTGACTATGGTATGAAAAAATTTTGTTAGAAGTTAGACATTAGATTTGTAGAAGTCTAAAGCCATTAAATAGTCAGAAAGTGATTTTAATAGTTGTAATTTCTTCTGAACCAATTAAAATCAATAATATTCTGAAGAATGTTCAAAATTAACTGCTATGTTATGGACATTAGATTCTGCAATTATATGCATATTTTAGAACTTAGCAACCATTATAATGCTAAAACAACTATTCTTACCTTTCACAGTCAAATGGAATGGCATTGCTTGAAAGTCACATGTCACTAGAATAAAAGTACAGATTTTGTCACTAAAAGCATGTTTGACTTTTAATATCAATTCAAAAATTTACACACATTTTAGATGTTCACATAGTCATTACCATGTGCTGTTTTCCACACCACTGCAGTAAACGGGTCAGATAGATACATGAACTGCAAGTTATAAATTCTGGCATTAGGGATTATCCAAAACAACTGATGGCAACAAAATAAAAGTAGCCACATATAGTTACTTTTGGAAAAGTAAATAATTAAAGAGGAACAGTAAACTGTTGCCTATTAGTTAAAATAGGGTAGTTAAACAGGTAGTGAAAAGACAAACAGTTGACAAAGCAGAAAGTATTGGTATAGTTTGTTGTAGAGTATTGGACTAACTAGCTGAATGAAACTTTAGTCTGATTAGGGTGATACAATCTGGATCCTTCCATAGTCACAGACCATGCCATAAACCGCTCTGGAAATTTCAGAGATGTGTGATTTCTAAAATAAATATAAACTTATTTAATTTTAGAAATATTATTGAAATTATATAAAAAGTGCAAACATAGTAGTAGTAGTATGCTATTTTTTCTTGCAAACACATTTAAAATTACTATAATATGGATTAAGATATGTATACTTAGGCTTTTCATTTGAGGAATATAAAGAAATTTTATAAAGAGTTATCTTATTGAACTGAACTATTTTAGGGGGAGTTAGGCAAGAGGCTAAATAATAAAAGTAACTTTTGTAATATTTTAGTGTAAAATAATCAATAGTATCATAAGTAAACTACAAGAAAGTCGAATCTCTCCTCCAAAAACACAATTTAAAATTCAGCAAAAAATTGCCCCAAATTAACCTCTGATGGATTGAGAATAAAACATAATTTAAAATATAATACTTGGCATATGAGGCTTTAAAAATTCCTAAGAATCCTTAATTTAGAATGTAAAACAAAACAACTTAAAATAGGTGTCTCATCTGTTTTTCCCTCTATTTTATTTTACTGAGGTCATATTTGATACATATATTCACTTATGCACCCAAAGTAACTTCCTCAGTTCACTCCTACCTGATAATATATTGCTAAAATTCCACTTCATATGGAATTAAAAGAGAATAGAAAGGGAATTAAAAGGGAATAGACCCCTTTGATTTCCTCACTTTTCAGGAGTTTTACATCTCTTAAAAAGTCTGAAAATGTTAGAATTCACTCTGCTTGTCCTTTTTACTGCTTTCTCTCCTGACTGGCTGTGTATCAACATTATTTCAGATATACAGTTTGTAGATTATCGCCATATTTAATTCATTATTCACACGCCTTTGGTGCTGAGATTTTATTTTCAGTGTACTCCCTCTGCTTGTAACCCTTTTATAACATTTGAAGATCGGTCTTTCATTTGCTCTCCCAAGCTTTATGGCTAAAAAGATTTTTGACCATTTTCTTATCTCTGTTCTCAAGACCTTTAGGGACTGTCTCTAAAACCGGTTTTAGTTATTCATTACTTCAATTCCAATTTGTTTTCAATGTCTTATTATTGATCTCCGTAGTCTTTTCTACGTCATAATGTTTTTGACTTCTCACTAATTGATGATTTATGCTTAGTTTAGGCTCCCTCTCCCATATTTTGAATGATATTGTTAACAATCCTTCATATATTTTAATTGGCCTATAAGTATTTTTTCTGCTTTTATTATCTGCCACTATTGTTTTCTTCTCTTTGGCCCTCCTCTCTTTAAATTTGATTGCTTCTCCATTTCCAGATATATTCACATTCTTCTCAAAACTATTTCTGCCTATAAAAGAAAACTGTAAAGTTTTCTTCTAAAACTTTAGCTCGTTTGAAAATTGCCTTGTCACATTAAAGAGTGAAACCAAGATAAGCCCTCTATCCCATCAAGGAGTCAAAATATAGAAGATTGTTCTTATGTGACTATAGTATTTACACCAGTTGCTTAAATTGCAGGCTTCATAAGGTTAAGGTGAACATAAATCAATAGTGGTTGCAAATTGATCCAGTGTTTGTTTAGAGATGATGTCTGAATTTATTCTTTGGTTGATAAGAATATCTTTTTTTTGGCCAGTGTGGGGTGTGTGTGTGTAAAAATAGGTAGCTAAAGCTCATTTAAGGCTTTTAGAAAGTAAGAAGTATTGAATAATGGCTAGGGATAAAATTTAAAATTTGGCTTTGGTGAGTGTATATACAATTAAATAATAACATTTTGGGATCCCAGTCTTATGATTTATGATGTTTACTTCTTTAATTAAAATGCATATTCCTCAGCAAGGACATAATTCATCTTGAATTCCATAAGGTATTTCATTCATTTTTAGTACCAATAAAAAGTATCAACAGTAACAGTGATTTAAACATGACAGAATTCTCGTTTAATCTCTGAAGTGAATTTTCACAATGTTTGGTGTGTTTTCAGTAGTTAAGATGGAAACAGCTAGAAGTTTTAAGGACCTACTGACTTACTTGTATATTTGAATAAACAGTTTTGGAAATTGAAATGTTCATGCCTTGACTACCTTGAGTCAGTCACCAGATTAATTGTCATAACATTAACTCCTTGTTAAAATGTACTTTTGAGAGATTACAGATATGTTTAAGAATTTAAAATACATAATTTCAGCAACATTTTGAACCATTTACTATATTCTTAATTGAATTATAAATTTTAAAAACTATTATAAAATCATTTTGTGGCATTTGAAGACTATGGTAGCATTCTGTGTTGCTTCTGGTTGAGGAGAAAAATTGGTTATTTGTTATTTCTTCATTATTTTCCTGATTTATGAAATAAGAATATCGGAAGGAAAATCTTTCAAAATGTAAACGTTGAGTTATTTGCATAAGCACAGCCGTTAAATGTTTATTTTATAGATTAAGTTGGAATTTCTTGTATAAAATAGTACATATGCATATGAACCAATACATGAATAGGTTACTATTTCTTTTCAGGTACTGCATGATATATTTATATATAGTCCTATATTTGCATAAAGTACATTTCACTGTTTTAGAATAAACTTATAAAATGTAATAGAATATGCTCTGGAGTTAAATTTTGTTATCCTGACATAGGGTACTTTGGCTGTTGTGATTATTTAACTTGTAATTATGATTAAAATGTTGATGTAACTTTACATGTAATCTGTGCATAACATACTAATACAATTCAGCTATCAGCAATGTCACATGTGTTGAACACTCTGCATCTGTGGTAACCTGACATTCACCTCCAAGACATGTAACTAACCTTGGTGCTGGGCAAACATTAGCTCACAAAAGGCACTGTGCTGCCTATTCACTTTAGGGCACTATTTTGTTTCCATAGCAACAAATCAATGCAGAATCAGTTTTAGAGTGGTCCCTAGTATCATTCAGGAGAATTCACAATAAGTTTTCTTGTCCTCACAGCATTATTTTCACTTTATTTGAGGACTTCTAATCATTTTCATTTAAAATGTCGAATTAAGGCTATGTCTAAGAATAGGCGCTGAGGTTCTACACCTACAGCCATAGTTTGTATTCAGAGACCAGAAGTCATTTTGTAAGTTTGCCAGTGCTGCTGAGGAAACAATCCTGCTTGAATTGGAGAATACTCATAATAATTAACCCCGTGGCTTAGCTTTTTCTCTGATTTCTACAGAGCTGGGTTTATAATAAATTTTGTTCCAAATTTATTTCACCTGAGTCATTGGCTTGGCCTACTCCTCAATATTGAGGTACTTTGTTTCCATTATTTTTAAGTAATATGATAAACAAACAAACAACCCAAAATATAAAACTTTTAACAATCTATCAGAGACATATTCTAGTGTTTGGTTTCCCATAATTCCAATTATTACATGACTCTTTCAGAGTTGCTTTAGTTCATTCTGTAGTGGTCTTTCATTGCCAGCCATCACTAACCTTCCATACCTTAGGTTGGTAGCTTTTTATTTGAGCATATCATTATTTTTCACTTATAACCATCAACTTCATCATGTTCACCAGATATCACATAAAATTCTATTAAAGTATTAACTTTGCTGTCACATTTTTCTTTTAAGCATTCTGTGCTATGTTCTGTTCAGTGTCAGTGCCTTTAGTTCTGATTTTTCAATTTTGTCCCTCTCCTTTTCCTTGACTCGTTAGTCTGATCCAACCTCTTCTACCTCATCTGATGATTATCAATATGTTATGGAAGCTAAGCTACAAGAAATGATCTCCATACGTAGGAAGGTAGTCCTACTGGACTTTACTTTCTATTGCTAAATAGAATTCATCTAAGTTTTTCTTTTCATTTGTAAAAATTATGTTACTTTTATTTATTGATAATCGACCATCTGTGCAGTTCAGTGCTTCAGGAGCTTAAGATTGGACAATGGCAGGTTTGTGTTCAAACCATGCACAGTCTGCATGTTACATTTGGCTGATTTCATTGCTCATAAATAACTCCGATGTTTTGCTGATGCTTGGATGTAACAGGCCTTTGTAGCTGACACATTTCAAGCAATGCTGTTCAGCTGCCTGTTTAAAAAAAGTTTATTTTTTGAAAACTACATTTGCGGTTGGTAGTAGCTTGCTTTACATTTTATTTCAGTTTATTTAGAGGAGAAGTGTTAACCATATCTTACAGGTCAGGTGCATTCTTCATATTTCTTAACAGGCTGAAGAAAGACATGGAAACATTGAAGAACGTATGAGGCATCTAGAAGGTCAACTTGAAGAGAAAAATCAAGAACTTCAAAGAGTATGTATTTTAAGACCATCCCTCTCAAGCATCAGTTTATGGATTTATATTCTACATATAAGAACTGAATGTCTTTCTTGATTATAGGTTATATTTTAAATGATATGGATATGCCCTGTGCATTAAAAAAAGTTTCTGCCAATTTAATCAAAACAGACATAAAATTAAATCCAGTTTTAAAAGTAGAAAAAACAAACCCAAATATTTTAAGTGATTTTTATGTTAAATTTATTTATTTATTTTTTGAATGTAAGGCTAGGCAAAGAGAGAAAATGAATGAGGAGCACAACAAAAGATTATCCGATACTGTGGATAGACTTCTGACTGAATCCAATGAACGCTTACAGCTACACTTAAAGGAACGAATGGCTGCTCTAGAAGAGAAGGTAAAAGGACCAGTAGAATCACATGGTTATCAGCTATGTTCTTACGATCATGTTTGTTTTACACTCTGCTACAATCATTGCATTGTTCAGATGATCCATTTACTTTCCTTAATTTAAAAAAAGCCTGATACATTCTTAAAAGTGAACAAATAGTTTCTGTAAAAATATGTAAGATCAATTTTTAAATGAATAAAAAATGTTACATGGTATATAAATCTTACATATTAGCATGATCATATAAGACAAAGGTATTGAAACATGTTGCACTTTTGTGATGAAAATATTTCATTTGTCTTTCATGTGGTATGCAAAAATGAAGAGTAAGACAAAAATTAGTATTTTGGAGTGTGTGGGGAGGCTTGCTTTGAACCATACAAATGTTTCAAGTAACTGAATCTACTGCTAGTCTAAAAGCCAAAATGTGAGTGAGTTTATATCACCAATAGCACTAGTGTCAATCCCACCACAGAGTTTAGAAATGCAAAACTTTCAGCTTCATTGTTTCCAAAAAAGTGTTTCTGTACAATCTACAATTTCATTCACAGTTAATATGTCCGATTAATAGTTGGTGACTACCTGACCAGCAAGAGCTAGTGAGCTGGTGGCCAATTCCAGAGTATAAAAAAAGGTAGGGACTAAAACCTAGGTGGAGAAATCATTTTGGAAATTTAGATGGAATGCCAGTCGCTACCTAAGCTAGACATTTTCCCCTGCTCCATACAATAAACCAAAATAGGAAAAATGTTTCAATGAAATGTTAAAGTAGTTTGATTAATTTACCCATTAAGAAGTCATAAGGCATGCCTTCTTCCCATTCAGCACCAAATGCATGCCAATAACCACACTCGTGTTTTAATTTAACTCTATAAATGTGAAAAGAATACATTATTTTAAATCATGCTTTGTAATACTATAAGAAAAGCATAAAGCTTTTACAACAGTAATACTTTTATGGCAAGGATTTTTTTCAAATCTATGATACAAGTTATTTCCACATCATGATATGTAACATTAGTTTTTAAAAAAGCTAATATTTTGTTTTTAGTTATCTAATAATTTAAACATTATTAGAAATTGTTAATTATGTATTTGAAATAAAGATCCAGAAATTGAACTTTTAAAAAAATCTGATCTTACAATTTCTTCTTTCTTCGGGTAGTAAAAATGAGTTTATCTGAATTCTTCTCTATGATAGCTTTGGCTAATATTTTACTCTTTATTCACTTTTTCTCATTTGAAAAGTAACCTAATTATTTCAAATTTTACAAAGACTGGGAAGAGGCAGTCAGAAATAGCTTAAAAGTTAATATTTATCTTATTTGTCAATCCAAGTGTTACAAAATGACATTTCCTATTTAAATTATGTATTTCTAAAAATGTTAAGGTGTCTTGTTTAAAGATTCCATTGAAACTTGGTTTCCATGGAAACAAAAAAATAGATGCACCAAGGAAGGAATCAAAGAAGATTCTTGAGTGATAAAAAATTAATCTACACATTTAATTATTTTCTGTTTTATTTATTATTTATCTGTTTTTTTTTTTTCTTTTCTGTAGAATGTCTTAATTCAAGAATCAGAAACTTTCAGAAAGAATCTGGAAGAATCTTTACATGACAAGGTATTATGGAAGCTTACATTTTGCCCAATTTTCTATTTCACATTGGTGAATATTTTGTTATAAAATAAATTTGATAATAAATAATTTTAGGATGTTATCTTTTAAAAATATTTTAACTTTTATATTATACATACAGAAAAGTGTACATATATAGGGAGAGCTTGATGAATTTTTACAAACCAAACACACTGAAAATCAACATCCTGGAAGCCCCACTTAGCATATAATCACTACTCTTATCCTAAAGGATAATCACTAGCTTAACTTCTAACAGAAAAAAAATGGTTTTGACTTTATTCATGCTTTATATAAATGGGATAAAAATGTATGCACTGATTTGTGTCTAGTTTGAGATATTATTTTAACAGAAATGTATTAAATACCTACTGTGCATAAAATTGTGCTGTTATATTTGCAAACATGAACTTGGTTCTAAAGTACCTGAAAAGTCTAATTGAGGAGAGAAAACACAAAACAATGAGTTGTAGAGTCACTGATGCCAAGTGTCAAATGAATGAAAGATAGTAAGAACTACAGGTAGGATAGATCAATATACATTGCTGCTATAAAGAAGGCTTCAGAATGCTTTAAGATAGGACTGTTTTGCAAGGCTTTCAAATACAGTGCCTGTGCCATGATTGCAAGTACTTAGAGTGGGGAGGAGGTGAGTAGTGACTTTGATATCTTAAATAATAATGGACATAACAGTTTGGCTGGAATCAGTTATTCTTATTGTAGGATATGTGACAGACTAGGCAGATAAGGACCAGATTATAAAATGTTAAAAGCTGTAATTGCTAATGTGTTTTCCTCCTTCCTTAACATGTAAAATTCTTGTTAGCAATTTTGTCTTATTTCATTTTGTTCAGCATCAGTAAATGAAATAATATAAAATCACTAATTTAAGAAGTGACTTATAGATGTATATTAAACAAAAGATGGAAGGAATGGAAACAGAGAAAGGAGGGAGAGAGGGAGTAATAGAAGGGAGGAAGAGAGGGAGGAAGGGAGGGAAGGAAGGAGGGAAGGGGAGGAGATCTGGCAACAGTATGTCATTTGGAAGGTATTGGAAAAGATGAGAGAATAAAGATAAGAAAGAACAATTGTACATTTAACTGAATTGAATACTACATATTATGATGTTAATTTAAAAAATAACTGTTTAGTCCCACGGTCAGGATGTACACACCCTTAAACCCAGAAAATATAGGTGTATTAGAGCAATATGGTGCCTAGAAGATAGCATCTAATTCTTTCTAAAGTAGTTCAGAAAGTCTACAGTGAAGAAGATAACATTTCATCAGGCTCTTGAAGGCACATTTGATCTTAACAAATAAAGAATGGTAGGGAAGAAGATGATAACTATGCAATAGCACAGAGAAAACAAAGATGGTTGATTTGCTGAATCACCAGAAGTTTGCTGTGACTGGTTGTGTTTAAAGAACTAGGGTGTAAACAGATTGTGAATTCGGGACTTAATCCTGTTACGGAATGTTATGTTATCCAAAGCTCTGTGTGCTTCTGGCAAGATCCCCAGAACCCACTCCCCAACCTCCTACCCAAGCCTGTAGCTCCAAAAGTCTGCCCAGGCAACCCGCAGTACTAATCATTCCATGCTTTGCATTCCTGTTCATGTCAATCACTAGAGGCAGCAAATCCCAGGTCATACCTCATTTCTGAATATCATTCCATACAGCTGAGCACATTTCCTCATCTAACCACATCTCCTATAACTCCTCAAATTTTCACTCGATTATATTTAACTCACAGTCCATTATTAGTAAATATCCTTCATATACTCAACCTCTTCTTTTCATGTTTCTCTTCATTATTTTGATCTCTAAAATTTGAAGTTCCTAGGACTGTCCTTGGATTTCTTCTCTATGTTCGGTCCCTGGTGAGTTCATGGATTTAAATACCATCTGTAAATTAAGAATTTGCAAATTTAGATCACCTACTATACTTCCTCTTCCCTGAGGGAGTACATATATTCAAGAGTCAACCCAGTATCTCTGTTTGGACACATGGTCATCTCAGTCTTAACAAGTAATCCCCCAACCCCCCAAACACCACCACCACCTAACCTAATCACCACCAGCAGCAGTCTTGTCAGTAAATCACAACTTCTTTTTCTTAACTACGCAGGCTAAAAACTTTGGAGCTGTTCTTGGCCTCTTTCTTTATCACACACCCCATAGCCAGTCCAAGAGCAAATTCTCTTAATTCTATCTTCAAAATATAACCAATATCCTTGCCATTCTCTTTCTAACACTATTGTTGTCCAAGCCATAATTCTCTTGCCTGTTTTTGGAAGAACATAATAATTTTTTATCTTCTCTACTTCCTAATCCCATTCATCAGTCCATTTCACAGCCATCAGAATGATCAGGTCACTTCTCTGCTCAGAAATCCTCCAATCATTTCCTATCTCACACAGAGTAAAAGTCAAACGCTTTAAAAGTAATTTGTAGGGCTTCCCTGGTGGCGCAGTGGTTGGGAGTCCGCCTGCCGATGCAGGGGACACGGGTTCGTGCCCCGGTCCGGGAAGATCCCACATGCCGCGGAGCGGCTGGGCCCGTGAGCCATGGCCGCTGAGCCTGCGCATCCGGAGCCTGTGCTCCGCAACGGGAGAGGCCACAACAGTGAGAGGCCCGCGTACTGCAAAAAATAAATAAATAAATAAAATAAAATAAAATGATACATCTAGCAGAGGAATGTGTGGGAAAGAGATTGAAGGTAGCAATACATCGTGGAAGCTGGTAAAATAATTCAGGAAAAAGGTAAAAACGTGTGTAATGGTGGTAGAAAGAATTTTAAAAAGAGCAGATAAGAGAAACATTGCAAAGGCCACATTGACAAAAAATTGTGGTGAGAAAAGAAGTATGAGTCCAGTAAAATGTCCAGCATTGGCCACATGAAGGGGGAAAAATAACAGCAATAGAAAATCTGGAAGGACACATTTATAATGTTATAAAATTTATAATTACAAAAACAAAATTAAGTCATTACATGAATATTTAATTAAGGGCTATAAGATCACCCTCATCTTCATAAATTTGCAGACTGAAACTGTTAATGCCAATCTGAGAAAATTATCAGATGCATAAATTATTGTACCAATATCGAGCTAATAATTTTAACTCATATCAAGTGATAATTTTTTCTCATCCTTTTAATTTAATCTTCCTTCTCTTTCACCCATGTGTCCTTCGACCATTATAGGATGGTTGAAATCCTTTACTTACTGTAGAAATAAGACCTTTTCTTTATTTTTTAAACTGCTATACTTTCTACTCAGATTTTGAAGTGATGTATACATAGCTGGTCATGACCTTAGTTTTCCCATATATTTAGAAAAACTTAGCATTAGTGAATGTTAGGGAATGTAGATAAAATTTTATTGATTTCTGCTGTCATATTTTCATTTCAAGGAGAAAATCAGGCATTTTTTGCTGTCATGTCTAACAATATGTAATAAAAATATGTTAATCATTTTTTCCATTTTTAAAAAGTCATTAAGCTTGGTTGTTTGGTTTATCATAGTTGAGTGTTGGTACTATTGTCATATGCATATCATCTGAGTAACGCCTCTTTGACTTTTAGGAAAGATTAGCAGAAGAAATTGAAAAGCTGAGATCTGAACTTGACCAGTTGAAAATGAGAACTGGCTCTTTAATTGAACCCACAATATCAAGGTAACATTAAATAAAAAGCTTTTTCACCAATAATCATTATGAATTTCCTTATGGTTTCATATCTCCTCAAGTAAAATAAATAAGTACCTCCTGTTTCTTAGCAGGCATTGCCCTATTTTGATCCCTTACTGATTTACAGTTTCTACACTCAAAAATAATTCTCTAATTCAGTAATTCTTCCCTTAAATATTCAATAAAAATATAAATTATTACCTTTTGTATTCTGTATTAAATATATATAGAGCTATGTCTTCTTATATATTATAAATTATAAATGAAGAAGTGGAACCATATATACAGAGATTACATCTCTTTCCAGGAAGAGTCATTTTCTCTACATGCAGAAATGTTTTCAATGTTTAATTTTGCTGAAGAAACATCATTGGTATGATCACTTAGTATCTGACTATTTTGTTAAACTAATTACAATAAAGACGGAAGGAGAAATTAAATGTGTTTTAAAAAAAAAACTTCAAGTAAACTTGTTTGTACTCATCTACTTTGACTCAATACCTAATCTTAAAAAAAAAAAAAAAAAGCAAAGAGATCCTTGTTTACTCTCTAGATAGGCAGATCAAGCTCAATAATTAACGTATAATTTTCCTTTGTGCTTAGAGCCTTTTATTTAAAGTTGATAAAAAAACCATAGAGGGATTCACCCATTTGAGCATTTATTTGATAGACAACACAGTATCAGCTATTTGAAACTTTTGACCACCACAGACTTCTAAAAGTCCATTTTTCTTGGTCTTATGCTTATCCTAAGAATGTTAGCTCTACAAAGGTTGGATATTTTGTCTGTTTTGAGTACCATAATCTCAGCACCTAAAAAAAGAAACCTTGTATATAGTGTACTCTCAATAGATATTGTTGAATAAATGAATATCTAGTAAAGCATTTTTTGGACATTCAGGTGAAAAATCCAAATCAAAAAAAATCCTAAGGGTGCTTACATTCTCTTCAATGTATTAATAAGAACAAAATTCAGTATTTTGAATTCAGTTTAGTGTAAGAAACACAGTTCTGCAGGCATAAATACACCCAAGGAACTTTTAAATAGGTAGGTCTTTAATTTTGAAAATAATGTTTATTTTTCTAATGTTTTATTACGGTTTATATATCTGAGGCTATTAATTCAGTGGTATACATGGTGATGATGATGATGACGGTAAAGGAGAAAGAAAGAGCTGATAAAATACCAACAGAGTAAATACATAGAACTAGCATTATTCAGTCAACAAATGAAACATATTTTAATAAGACCAAATGGCCATTTCATTGTCTTTTTGACCTTCAGTCTCAGAAATACAGAGTTCTAGAAGTGTTGTCTAAAAGTTCATCACCTTAGTGAGTCATCTTGGCAGCCTAGCAATGTGACATTAATCCACAATGAAGGATCATCAGGGAAACTTGGGAACTACATACAGAGCAACTATTCTTTGATACAATGGATTGTAATAGAAACAACACTAGACCAAAAATAAGAAAATTGACATTCCTAGGTCTTAAACATACAATAACTAGCAGTTTGATTTTGGAAAACCCATTTTTCCTTAATAAGTTCAAATATATATATATATGTATATTTACATAATTATATAAAATAATTTTTATAAAATATATATGTATATTTACATGAATTATATAAAAATATTTTTATAAAATAATATTTTATGACTATCTCACAAGATTACTTTGCAGATAAATGAGACAAGTGAGAAAAGTGTTTTGTAAACAGTAAATCAACTCACAAATATAAAGTATTATAGGAATTATTAAGATAGCTAATTTATAATGAGATAACTGAATATTTATTAAAGAGCAATTATTTCTTGAACATTCATATTTCTGAGTGCACATAATTGAAAAAAAAAACAATAAAGAAGACAAAGTGCATGAGAACTTCATCTACTAGTTTTTGATCTTACAGGTGGGGAGGTAAGAAGAGTTGAGCTAAAGTGAGTATCAGTGACTAATATCCTCTACTAGAATCTGAAATGAAAGTAAAATGAGTTCCAGAGTGGCCGAGAAAGCCTGATTTGGCTCAACTCAGGGGAAAGGGTAGGATCTGGATAATTGGAAAGGACAATGAAGGACATCCCAGGAAGCAGAGAAATGGGTAACAGCTTTTCTCTAAGAAAATTTGTGCTTGATTTATCTATTGAAGCTCCTTTGTGAGATTATATTCAAGAGTCACAGGAGATTCAGGAGGGAAAACTACCTGGTTCCTTATTTAAAGGAACCAGTGACTGTATTGTAACTTACATCTGCAAGTGCCTCTCAAAATATTGTACACCAAGAATAATTTTAAAACTGAGATATATGGATATACTGCTTCTGACAGATCACAGAGTTGAATAAAAAGAGAGAGGTGAGGGGTAACTGCTTTAGATGAAGTATAAGCAATGGCTCTTCCACAATTGTTGTTGGTTCAGGTCTTTGTTCTCTCAAGATCAATTAAGTACTTTCTACTTGTGAGCCTGTGACATTGGAGATACAGTGGTGATGGTAGTGAAGAATACATGTTCCAGATGGAAAATGCAGGAATATGAATTTGAGGACTGTTATAATAGAGGGAATACCAGGAGCTAGAATAGTGTATGAGGATGGGACTTTTAAGCTGAGACCTTAAGAATAGTAACCACATAAATGTTTGAAGAGACGATTTCAGGCAGAAAGAATAGCATGTTCAAAGGCTCGAAGCAAAAGAAAGTATAAGTTTCAGGAAAATGACAGACAGCACAGCTAGACGAAGAGAGAAGGCAGAGAGTAACTAGCAGTGAAGCTGGAAAGTAGGAGGGGCCCAGGTAGAGGACCTTGTAAGACAGTGAAGAGTTTTGAGCAGGGCTTTGATGGGACCAGATCTGTGTTTTGTTTCATGCTTTTATAAATGACTTGGAGTTGAGAGATAAAACAACAAGAAAAACAAAAAAAAAACAAGAAAACAATACTCCTAGTATGAGGTGTTAAAATTTTAGAAATTCTACTCTGATACCCACAGAGACATTACCCTAAGCAGCCACAGACTAAAGGTCGCTAGGATGTTCTGACCTAGACAGTTAGGACTGTATTATAATCAGTTGCCTCCATTCATTGTCTTACCAGATATTTATTAAGTTCTTATTGTATTCTAGGGATACCTCCTTGAGCATACGATAGTGACTAAAATCTGAACTTTGCCTTCATGAAACTTATACCCTCTGCTATAAATAAAGACTGAGAGTTGTGCCACTTAATGACTATGGCCTGGTTGGTTAGTTTTTAATATATGACTAATTCGTAATAAAGCCATTTTGCTTGATTAAGTCTCAAGTTCACGTCTATAAAAACAATAGCTGTCATCTATTTGGGGGATGATTCTTTAGTTCATTTGCTTTAATGTCCAATTTGGCAAAACAAAGACATGCATGAGTTAGGTCAGTGTCTTCTACTTTTTCAAAAACCCAGACCTCACCTAACCTTTTATAATCTTGCCGAATATTTGGGGATGTTTGTCTTTGTTCACAAAGAGAGCTAAGAGTGAAAGCATAGCAGGAGCCCCAGGTTCAAGAGAAAACACGGCTTTAAGCATATTTCCTAATGATGATGGATCATTTTATAGGACAGCATGTTGCATTTGTAATTATCATCATCATCGTAGCAGTAAACTGAATTTGCTGTAAATCTCTATATAAATAATATATTTGGAGAAACCTTTAGTGCACTTTGATTACAGTGTACTTTATTATCATGTTTTTTGAAAACCAGTCTGACGATATTTTCCAGTTAGAATTTTCCAACTGTTTCGTCTGTAAGCAGATTTCAGAATTAAATGTGCTTATTAAAAGATTTTTCTTAATCTTTTTGGAACAATGTCTTATCAAAAGCTGAAAAACTCTTCTGGTGAAATATCCTATTTTATTAAAAAAATAAGATTATTAACCTTGGGCCAATCTGATTTTAAGTATTTTGTTGATTTTCTAAATTGAAAAATAAAACGTTGGAAAATAGATCATTTTGTGACCCAAAAGTTTACACATTTTTCTCTTAGCTTAATGAGGAATATTTAAAACAAATACAGTGATAAATAGCATGTACTGGGATATCCACTAAATAGCTCAAACTAAGAGTTGTCGGAATGTAAGCCAATGGATTTTGGTTGTCAATCTTAACATGTTCCATTGGACTACTGCTTTTGAAAATAATGATTAATAAACAGAAAGGTTTTTTAATATTCTAAAAAGAGAAAATGAACTTGACCTTCAGAATGAAACTGAGGTTTCTGACATAAGCCTCCGAAGAGACCTCTGAGAGTTACAACACTTCAACACTTATTTTCTTCCTTGAAGTTTTTTTTTTTCTTCCTTTGAGGATTTGTGCTTTACTGCCAATGAAGCAGCGAATAGTGATTTGCTGGTAAAGTTTAAGTTTTGAGATTGAGCATATTTTATGTTTTCCTTGTTTCCAGAACTCATCTAGACACCTCAGCTGAGCTGCGGTATTCTGTTGGATCCCTAGTGGACAGCCAGTCTGATTACAGAACAACTAAAGTAATAAGAAGACCAAGGAGAGGCCGCATGGGTGTGAGGAGAGATGAGCCAAAGGTTAAACTTTTTATTTCAAGTCTTTGATGGCTTAAGTAAATGCACTCTTCCACTTTGGATAGTATTTTAATACTGAGAGAATTCATTGTTATTAATTTCAGGTGTGATACATAATATATTTTTAAAACTATAACTAACTATAACCGCTACTACGTACCAAAAGTTGAACCAAGTATGTCCCAAGTATTTATCCACATAACATTGTAAATTGAGTACTATTTGATACTAATTTCAGATGTGAAAATATTGAAGCTGAGAAATTTTAAGTGTTCAGACTTACACAGCCATTAAAGTAATAGAGTCAAAACTTGAGCCTGTATTCGTGTGATTTCAAATTCCACACTTTTATCTATTATGCCATATTGCCAAACAAATGGGCTTTTAGTTTGCTTGGGCATTTAAGCAATGGCACTCATATTGTTAATTAAAATTACATATTTTAATAATAATTACTGTTTTAATAACACTTTGAGGAAAATGTACACAGACTGTTGAAAGTGTTTATAGAAAACTGTTCATTATAAGCTGCAGTGCCAGTCTTTCATTCAGTCAATAACTTAAAATCTGTAGGCTGTATATGTTGAGTAAGTATATAGTTGCATTTTATAGAGAAGTAATATATAGTTCCTGTGTGCCCTAAGTATAGTTTGTTTTCCTCAACCTCTTTTATGTGTCCAAAATACTATATAACCTACTTGTCCTTATTTATACAAGGCTCTTGACATCCTTTTATTTTTTAGCTGGCAACTACATGTCATGTATAAGTTAGTCCCTTGTAGTAGGCATTCAATATCTAATGAATAGATAAATAAATAAATGAACAAACGAAGAATAAATAAATCCATCTCAGTTCTTTTCTCAGTTTTATGTGGTAAATAAATTAGTGCTACTTGGTACCAAAACAATTTGTAACACAAGTACTTACTCAGGTCCTCAAATCTGAAATAACTACTCAGGGCAGTATCTTGTGGTCCCCCCAAAAGTCATTTTACATCATCACAAAAATGAAAAACAATTTTTTTAAAAGCAGAAAATCTAGGACTGCTCTCTTACTTTCAACCATCTCCTGCCTTCAGACCACAGCTTGAAAAGCACTGGTCTGTTGGTTACTCAAGACTTTTGTTCACATGGAGGATTTATTATATTCATTTTAAAAACATAGTCATGTAAATTATTGTAGTGTGCCTTGGGTTTAAAAAAATCAGTGAGGCATTTAAGTGACCAGAGCACTGGAGACGAAATTAAACCTCTGCACAATATTTTTATTAATACTTTCTTAGAATGTTGGAGAGAGAATTCTTGTGTAATTTATTGAGTGGTAATATTCGTACCCTCAGCCTAATTAGTATAAGAGATGAAAATGCTGAAGTACAAGTGAATAGAGATTGTTATATTTGAAAACAAGTTAAAATGTTGCAAACATAGATGCTTTAAAGTAATTGCTGCCTTGAATTGGGGTTGAACTAAAAATCATGCAGAAGTTTATCATTTTTATTCCTATTAAAATATTGATATTTATGCTGAAAATTAGTACCTACCATTATTTAAGTACCAAGGAACTATTTTATTGAAATGATAAATTAAAATATTAATAATCAGTTCTACCTTTGTCAAGTAAGCTATAAAAGCATGTATGTTTTCAGTTTTTATTTTCAGGATAATGCTTTGAAAATGAGCAGCATGATAAATACTGTAATTGTTCCTTTACCATCTAGGTGAAATCTCTTGGGGATCATGAATGGAATAGAACTCAACAAATTGGAGTGCTAAGCAGCCACCCTTTTGAAAGTGACACAGAAATGTCTGACATTGATGATGATGATAGAGAAACGATTTTTAGCTCAATGGATCTTCTCTCTCCAAGTGGTCATTCTGATGCCCAGACCCTAGCCATGATGCTTCAGGAACAATTGGATGCTATCAACAAAGAAATCAGGTGAGTTCAATGATTTTTGATGGTCTCAAGTGATTAGAAGACCTTGAGCCTAAAAATGTGATCAACAGATCAGAAACATTGGCATCACCAATAAAGCTTATTAGAACTGCAGTATCTCAGACCTTGCTTCACACCTACTGAATAAGAATGTGCATTTTCACAAATTCCCGGAATAAAATTAGGACAGCTTTTGTAAGAAACATATATGAAAAATATACAGATTAATGATGATATTAGAGCAATATAAAAGAATTAGGTAAAGGTGAAATCTTTGATGAGTTTTCCAAATAAACTGAAAATCTGGGTAGCATTGGATTTTTTGTTTGATTAAACTTCAATCTATCTCTTACTCAACTAGTTCCTCAAAGTTTTACTCTCCCTTACAATTAATAGAATACCTAGAGTTTAAAACTACAATTTTTTGTATAGCAGAACCATATTGCCTCTCACCAGAAGGTTTTTCTGGAATCATTTACCACCAATCATTTGAAAGTACAAAATTTCTTTTTCTTTTTCTTTTTTGAAGAGGAGACAGTTTTTCCATTGGAATGTGTTTGAACATTAATCATGTACTGTGTTACTTGATTAAACCTTCCTTTCGGATTCTGATCTTTGGGTGAAGTTAAAATGCACCATGAATTCACTTTGTTATACAGCAGAAACTAACACAACATTGTAAAGCAATTATACTCCAATAAAGATGTTAAAAAAACATGCACCATGAAAATAAACTTTAAAGTAACAGAATTCATATTCTTTGTGTAAGTGAAAAATTAAAATTAAGAGTAAATTTGCCTCAGTATTTGTATTGATTTATTTTTTAGAGAAGTTTAAGATCCACAGCAAAATCAAGGGAAAAGTACAATGGTTTCCCATATACCCCCAGCCCCACACATGCATAGCCTCCCCCATTATCAACATCCTTAACCAGAGTGGTACATTTGTTACAACTGATGAACTTACATTGACACATCATATTATTCAAATGCATAGTTTACATTGTGGTTCACTCTTAGTTGTTTGGAAAATGTATAATAATGTGTATCCATCATTATGATATCATACAGACATAGTATTTTCACTGTCCCCAAAATTCGCTGTGCTCTGCCTATTCATCCCTCTCCCCGACCCAACCCCCAGAAAACACTGATCTTTTTACTGTCTCCATAGTTGCCTTTTCCAGAGTGTCATATATGTGGAATCATACAATATGTAGCCTCTTCAGATTGGTTTATTTCATTTAGTCACATGCATTTATTGTTCCTCCATGTCTTTTCATGGCTTGATAGCTCATTGCATTTTAGCACTGAATATTGTTCCACTGTATATATGTACCAGTTTATTTATCCATTCACCTACTGAAGGATATCTTCGTTGATTCCAAGTTTGGACAATTATGGATAAAGTTCTAAACATCTGTGTGCAGGGTTTTGTGTGGACATAAGCTTTGAAATCCTTTGGGTAAATATGAAGGAACACAGTTACTGGCTTATACGGTAAAAGTATGTTATGTTTCGTAAGAAACTGCCAAACTTTTCCAAAGTAAATACGTAAAAAGAAAACTTTGCAGTGATCATAACCTTGAAGTTAACAGTTATATCATAGGAAATCACAATAAGCCATTTGTAGTTAAGAGGAAAATATCTCAGGAGAGGTGGTTTCTAACTCCATTTTTCAAACAAACTATACTGGTACCCAGTTTTATTATATCAATATGCAAAATGTGTGTAGATTCAACTTAAATAGGATCTTGAAGCAACCCAGCTAAAGTTCTTTATTCTTTGTGTCTTTGTAATAAATAACGTATGCATATTCTTGAAGCTTCTCCCTATTTAAAGAAAGAGTAATAGTGTTTTGTCTTCTCAAAAGCATTTATAGCAACAGTATTTTTTTAAAAAATTTTCACTATCTGTGTCTCATATCTACATTATTAAATTGCTTGGTGCTTATGTAAAGGCAACTTGGCTGAGTCAGGGTTTTATTTGGCCAAATTATAATTATGAATGACCATTTATTGAGAATTCTATTAGTTATACTTTTTCATTGGATAGGAGGTAAGACTCAATGACTTTGTTGAGATTTGGGTTTCTAAAAGTCTCGTATATTCGTTCCTGAGTACAAATGTAAGATTAGGATTAGTGACAGAAATTAACTAGGCACTCAAGGTTTTAAAAGAGTTTTAACAGGTGGTAGTATAGAAATGGGGTCAAAATGAAAGTTGGGAGGAATTATGTATCATTTGAAAAGAAAGATTTTCTAATTTTCAGCCAGGAAATCTCTGGAATTTGTTGAAAGTTATATTGCCTAGGGAAAAAAGAAAATATTAGATTTGATATAAAATGTTCACAAAGGTATTTATTTATTTATTTAGTGAATTCCGATTAACATTATAACAGCACAAAATGTATCAAAAATAAACTGTATCTTTCAGACTAATTCAGGAAGAGAAAGAATCTACAGAGTTACGTGCTGAAGAAATTGAGAATAGAGTGGCTAGTGTGAGTCTGGAAGGCCTGAATTTAGCAAGGGTCCACCCAGGTACCTCCATCACTGCCTCGGTTACAGCTTCTTCGCTGGCCAGTTCATCTCCCCCCAGTGGACACTCAACACCAAAGCTCACCCCTCGAAGTCCTGCCAGGGAAATGGATCGGATGGGAGTCATGACACTGGTATGATGTGTCCAGAGAACCTTTGCTTCCATTAGAATTACTGATGCATTAGCTGAAATCTATTCTAGTCTAAAGACTTTCTGTGTGTTTTATTTTTTTTCTCAACAAACCTATGTGGTAGATACAAATATTAATCCCACTATGAAGTGAGGAAACGAAGCTACACAGGTGTAACTTTCCCAAGGTCACATAATAAGTAAATGGAAGAGCAGAAATCTAAATATCACATCAGAAATCTGAATGACTTAAACCATTAAATTCGTTTTTACTGATGATACCTTGATGATTGAGACTGGGTGGGTTTTTTGTTTTGTTTTGTTTTGTTTTGTTTTTGCGGTACACGGGCCTCTCACTGTTGTGGCCTCTCCCGTTGAGGAACACAGGCTCCGGACGCGCAGGCTCAGTGGCCATGGCTCACGGACCTAGCCGCTCCACGGCATGTGGGATCTTCCCGGACCGGGGCACGAACCCGTGTCCTCTGAATCGGCAGGCGGACTCTCAACCACTGCGCCACCAGGGAAGCCCTGGTTGGATTATTTTTAACACAATAAGTTTCAAAAATTATTTATTATAATCACTTCAATACACCAACATAGAATGTTATAATTTTATAATATACATAATATAATTTTAAAAGAAGAGCCATCAACAATAGCAGCAATTACCCAATTGAGTTTTATAATTCATGTCAACATTTTCACCCTTCTTTATTCTTTAATTCTTTATTTCATGTATCTTCTTTTGGGATTAAAAGTTGGAAACCTAAATCAGGAAGTACCCTTAACATAAGAGGGAAAAAAATCAAAGTACTCCTTGCTAAAAATAATGTTAGGTGGAATGACTACTGAATGTCATGATGTTTAGTCACTTGATTCTCGTGATGACATTTGAAAATGTTATTATCTCGAGCGAAAGTAACTGAAATGTTGAGAGTATGGGTAAATTGTCCTTGTTCAACACAGCTTGTAAAGAGGGGCTGGATTTTTTTTCAGATTTGCTAACTCAAAAGCATATACTGTTCTTTTTTATTTTTTCTGTGATTACCTGGGAACATGTTGAAATGACAACAATAATGAAGATTTAAATATTCTGAACTCTTTATGGAGGTAAAATTCTATGTTTTGTATAATGAATATTAAAACTATGTTATTAAAACAATAAAATTCCAATTAAAAATAAAAGTTTGGGGCTTTCCTGGTGGCGCAGTGGTTGAGAGTCCGCCTGCCGATGCAGGGGACACGGGTTCATGCCCCGGTCCGGGAAGATCCCACATGCCGCGGAGCAGCTAGGCCCGTGAGCCATGGCCGCTGAGCCTGTGTGTCTGGAGCCTGTGCTCCGCAACGGGAGTACCGCAAAAAAAAAAAAATTTAAATAAAATAAATAAATAAAGTTTGGGGATAGAGATTAAGTAAAATGCAAATAGGTCAAATTATAGTTTGTATATTGCAAAAATCTAGCACAAATGTAACAAATGGAGGAGAAATTAATAACACAACAGAAGAATATTAAGTGTATATAGTGTTTCTGGTCAGAAGGCTGTGAAACTTCTATAAAAAGTGTCACAATGCCTGCATCTCTCTGTGTATATGGGTGTGTATAATATCTGAACCAAGAAGTTTAACTCAATTTCTAAGTGGTATCTTTAAATAACTATGTTGCAATAATGTGTATTGTGGCCAAAAAAAAAACCTGTAAAGATTATTTTCATTAGAATTCATTTATATAAATGCACACATATGTGCATATGTATGTGTGTATGTATATATATGATACTCTCACCCCAAGGGGAAAACTACCTTATAAGTAAATAAGTTTTAAAATTTTATCTTCATAGAATTTCTATTATGTCTGTCAGTTTAGATGTCTTTTTCTTTAACTTTGCGACTGAGAATTGATACAGAAAACTGTTTATATGGTGAGGCAATATTTCCCATATCCAAACTCTTTACAATTATGGAACTTGCAAGTAAATCTGTATAAATGAGAAATGATGAAAAACAAATTTTTGAAAGGAAATACTTACCTCCTTAGGCCATTGAGTTTACTATTCTTTGCTTATTTCCGGACTTGATATTAAAGATATTTTAAAGTAGATAGCACAGACAATGGCAAGTCCAAACAAAGACCAGCTAATCAAAGCTGATCCCAGCTAGATACAGCACAAACTTTTAGCCAATGTACTAAGATAAACTAACCCAATATACTGATCTACATTATGATCTGCTTATTTTAGAAATCTAGGAACCGTCCATCTGATTTTATTAACTAAAAATGATATTGTCTCTGGCTTAGTTTATCCATATGTAATTGATGACCTATTTATTATCAAAGCTACGGTAAGAATATTGGCCCATAGAGCATAATTTAGTCGGCATTCAAATTAAGAAAACTTTGGTTATTTCTGTATTGCTATTATTTCCTTACATTTTTGCAACCTAGTATTTTGCCCTTTTAAATATTTTCATTATATATTAGCATTATAACCCTTGACAGTGTTCTTATTTTTATAATAATAAAATAATATATTCATAGCCATTTAGACATAATGTTTATGTATGTATGAATAGGATGCCACTGCTTTCATGCATTTTCTTGAGCAGTTAGTTATAAATAAATCAGTGGTAAATCAGCATTATTATACTATAATTAGAGTACTTAAAAGATAGAGGGACTTCCCTGGTGGTGCAGTGGTTAAGACTCCACGCTCCCAATGCAGGGGGCCCCGGGTTCGATCCCTGCTCAGGGAACTAGATCCCACATGCATGCCGCAGCTAAGAGTTCACATGCCACAACTAGGGAGCCCACCTCCCGCAACTAAGGAGACTGCCTGCCGCAACTAAGAGACACGGTGCAACCAAATAAATAAATAAATAAATAAGAGACACTTAGTTCAAAAAAAAAACAGATATTTAGAGCATTTCCTGAGGGTAAAAAAAAATATTTTAAATGTTTAATATCTGACTCAGAAAAACAAAAAATAAAACCCAGAAAGTCTTTATCACCTAACAAAACTTTGTCGTCAAATTTGTTATTGTTATAGTGAAAGACAGGAAGGTTTTCTTTTACCTGTAGAAAATATTGGAGAAAAAATAATTTTGTTGCATATAATTCATGTTTGAATATTCAGAGCAAAATTTGAAATTTTAGGGACAGAGATTGGAAAGACATTGTATTCATTCATATTGTATATGTTTATATGTTTTGCAAACATTATTATTTGTCCTGATAATAAAGCCTATTTGTATTTACTTTTATCTCACCACAAATCCATAGGCATAAATAACATGTTAGCGATATCTAATTTGAATATTGAATGAGGTAAATCAACCCATTTTTCAATAGCAACAAAAATGTAAAGTATAATGGAATAGTTTAGTAAAATGTTTTACTTACATAAGAAAAATTAACAAATATTAAGTGAATAAGTTTTATCTAGGATCATAAATAAATAACTATTTTTTAAAAATTCTCTAAAAGAGCACTGACAAGAAAACAGCAGCCCCAGAAATATGATATACTGAGGCCAGAGCTTTTGGTATTTGGAGATGGAGAGTTTGTTAGGACGCCAGGAAGTTTGAGATCACGTAGGAACAGCATATCCGCCCTGAGAAGGTCCAAAGCCCTGTGTAGATGAGACAAAAGGGAGTGTTTATAAACTACATATATGTGCATTGGATCTTCATTTACACACAGTCTTCTTCACTCCCATCTATATTTTCTCTGGAGGATATAGTCTCATATTTACTTCTGGCTAGCTCACTCCATATGTGCTTCATATTCCCTAAGGTCCATGTCTCATGTCTCATGTTTTACGTATATACACATGATCCCATCATGAAGACCTGTCCCCTGCAACATGCCATCTAGGAAGTTTCCTCTCTAAAATAGTTCCCTGGAGGAATGCTTTTATAATGGTTAAAAGACATTTATTTTGAAAAGAATGGAATGAAAACAAAAAAAAAGGTAGTTAAATTATAGATACTATTTAACTTGTGACATGGTCAAATGGTAATCATTAATTGGTTCTGTTTTATGTCTCTTTTATTACTGCCAATCACAGCCAAGTGATCTAAGGAAACATCGGAGAAAGGTACTGTACATTTCTTTGATCTGATTACTAACTGAACATTGTTTTTTCTGAGATTTAAAATTATATTTCTTCTAACTGAAGCATTTTATAAAAAATATTAAAAGTATTTAAGTGTTTTTGAATTGTTTAAATATGATCATAAGAGCAAATGTCTCAAAATAAAATTGTTTATGCTTTCTAGGGTAATGATTAGACTGTGGGGACTAAAATATCCCGATTTCCCACAGAATTTTTAGATCTCTCTTGGTAGAATTAGATAGTTTACTGTTGATATCTAGAACAACAATGATGCTTGTTTTAAAATATAGGTTTTACCATTATTCAGATATATAAGACCAACAAATCAAGAAACAATTGCCAATAAGTGATAGCTTCTTGCTTCTACTTCCCAAGAGCAAGGGACCTGCTTCACTATGCCAGGTCAATGGGAAGCACCAGGTCAGCAGTCAGAAAGAGTGAGAGGAAAGCATGGGAAGGAATGTTTATTGTGGTTTTTGTAGGAATGGAAAGGCAGGGTAAGCAGGTTTAAGATTGGCTAGTTTGAACAATTTCAGTGGGCTGTAGGGTCTAGGGGCTCTCTCTAGTTGTCAGATACCTGGCCAGGGATGACTAAGACAGAGGAATAGTGCCTCCTGGAATGTAAGAGCCAGATAGAGAAGAGGATCTGAGGTACTGATGAAGATGATTTGTTTGCATATGGAAGACACACTCCAGGAACATAGTTACCTATCTCTAGGAATTAGCTAGCCCTGGGATGGGCATTCTCAGCATGATCTCAGATACTAGAGCATCACAAATACAGAAAATATAAAAATAGAATTAATATACTACTTTACTGCTTGGAATGAAGTCCAGAGAATAAATATTGGGTATAGGAAACAAAATGCACTACAGTTCTGATTCACAAAATGACAACTTGTTAGATGACTGAGAACGGCAGAGCTCAGACTCACAGGATATCAGATAGGACAAATTTCAAAGGTTCAACCTACTATCCAGTACATCAATCTATTTTCAGCATCTTCAAGATGTGGTAGTCAGCCTATGCCCAAATAATTCTGGAACCAGGGAACTTTTTTTAAATTAAGGGAATCCATACTGTGCTTACATGGCCTTAGATTGATTGAATTTCTTTTTATTTTCCATTGTCTATCTTCTTTTAGCATCTTCTCCTGGACACTACCAGTTAGTTCTCAGCTGTCAAATTTACCATGCATAATGTTATTACTATTTTTCTTTGACCTCTTCCACCACTTAAAAGGATTATACTGGGAATAAAGGAAGAAATCTGAGCAGATGATGTAAAAGAATTTCAGTGTGTATAAGGAAAAAAAAGATCATAAAGGAAGGTCCCATGCAGAAATATAGCCTCAGGGAATTCAGGGAGTAAAGAGATGATTGGTAAGAAAGGTAGGTCATAAGAAAGAAAACCACAAGTTAAAATTTGTTATATATATATATATATATATATATCAGGGTAAGGAGTTATATGCATGATTTAATTTGTACATCAAAAGGACAAATTAAACTAAGTATTATCAGTTCTATTTTATTGATGAGGAAATTTAGTCTTAGAGTAGATAAGTAATTAGCACATGTCATTCAACAAATAAGAGAAACCAAGATTCAAATCCATCTCTGATTATGAAGCTTTTCTCCTCCACTTTGTTTATATAGTGTGAGCTCTAAGTGTTATTCAGAGAAATGGTTTGTGTATGGTGTTTTTAAGAGCTGATATTTTGGTAAAGTTGGCCTAGTTTGACCCGCCACGTGGAGAGAGGAGAGCATTTTATGAGTGTGTTTCAGGAAAGCATCTGAAACAGAAGTAATCAGGCTTCACAGAAACAATTGTGGAAAACAATCATGGTTAGATAATGGAATTGTGAAAACTTAAGTACGTATTAGGAAGAGTTTAGAAATATGCTTTATGAGTTTAGATGAGATGTGAGTTTAGAAAGGGTTTTCCATAGTGTTGACATCATGCTGAAAGCAGTTCCTGAAAACAGTTCTTCTGGTGGCACTGTGCTCGTTGAAATGGAGAGAGGAGATCTTATTAAGATGACTGCCTAAGCTGTTAAAAGTTACCTAGGCTTAAATGACAAGAGCCCAGACAAACAATTTCATTACGTTTCTCCAACACATAACGTCTTTATCATATATAACACACTTATGCATAATAGCTTAATGTAGAAACTAGCAAGACATGGTATAGACAAAAGATGAGAACACAGCTTTAAACATTTTGTTATAGCCATATTGAGAAATTTCTTCGTCAGAACTTCTAGAACCATATATCTTTTAGCTATGCTTTCTACAATCTGTCTTTCTCTCTCTCTCTCTCTCTCTCTCTCTCTCTCTGTCTCTGTCTCTGTCTCTGTCTGTCTCTCTCTCTATATATATATATATATGTTTTGATGCACAATGGTGCTATGAAAAAATGCAACATTGTTTTTAAAAATATCTTTATTGTACAATTAAGTTGATTTTTGAAAACTCTTACAGTTCTATATATCTATCTCTGACAAAATTTATGGTATCCTGAATTGTTCTGGACTCTGAATTAAATTCTTTAAAGAAATCCCTTCCATCCCATCTGCTTATGGTGCTCTGTATGCCTTTGTCAATTTTCCCATGAGAGGTAATGAAATGAAAAAATTTGCAGAAATTCTGTTCTTACCTTTTATTATTCTCACTTTAAAAGGAAAGCTTTTTTCTTATAAACTGCAGCTCTTTTTTTAAACATCTGGGAACACATTTAAATAGCCTAATTTAAAACACTTTATCTGATACAGTTATATTTTGCAGAATTACTCAAATAGCCTTGCTTTATTGATTCTCCATTTTCATCAGTTTCAGTTGAAATTTAGAAAAAGTTCATCTGATGTATCGTTTTTGCTTCTAGATTGCAGTGGTAGAAGAAGATGGTCGGGAGGATAAAGCAACAATTAAATGTGAAACTTCTCCTCCCCCTACCCCTAGAGCCGTCAGGATGACTCACACCCTCCCTTCTTCCTACCACAATGATGCCCGAAGGTATGACTCTCCCAGCACACTGCACATTATATGTTCTCTTTCCAAAAATATTCCTCCTTCTTTCAGTATCAAACAGACTACTTAAAAATTTATATAAAATTTTTGATTTAAGCTATAATTCTGCTCCCTCTCCACAATGTCACTTGTGAAAAACACAAATTTTCATTCTGAGATCAAATTTTCAGTTTTAAATTTAACTGTATATTTATGGTCTTATTACTAGCCAATATTTATGAGAATAGATTTTCTACTTTTAGTGGATATTTCCTATTAAAACAGAGTCAGACTACAGGAAGGACTTACTCGAATAGTTACAAAAAACTAAAGGATTCTAATACAAGACTATAAATCTGGCTTCTAGTATAAGGATAATTAAGGTCTGAAAAGTCCATGCTTGTACCCCAATTACTTTTAACAGACAGGTATGTAAATCACCCTATTGGTGCTGCAAGTGCCAGCTATAACAGCTCCTCCTTAGAGAAGAAAAAAAAAAACACATTTGCCGAAATATTAAAAGAAAAGTTTACATGGGGAAATACCCCATTTGTCATAGCAACTCTTCATACTGTCCTTTCCATCTGCCTAAAAAATTGAAGCAGATCTCTATTAATGCCATAAATAAGTCTAAGCATGCAATTTACATCTTAAATGTATGTTCTTTCACTGTCATCAATTACAGCATCTCTGAACACTTAAGTGATATAACCGAATGTAGTGACTTAACGATTAATACTTTAAGAATCTGTCTTCTAAATAGTATGTGTTTTACAATAAACGGTTTTGAAAACAGAGCTTTCTGTGCCAGCCGACTTTTTTTTCCTGTTTTGTTTATTTTTAATTTCTAATGTGAAAAAAATTATTCCAGATTCAAAATTTATACTTACTTTACTCTCAAAAAAAAAGAGTGAAATATATTGTAACATATGAAAAGCAGTAGCTTTTGGAGTTTAGAGAATATGAACTCAGATTAATTTGGATGAATAAAGTTAAATAACTCATCACAATATTGTCAAATTAACAGCTGTAAAGAAGGATAACAGTATCATTGAACCTATCCTATTAATACAGTGTCAAATACATTGACCAGGAATGGAACCTAGATCAGCTTGCTTGGAAATAATTTCAGCTTATCATGTACCTAAAAGAATACCTGAGAACTGTAAGAAAAAATATACAGTGATCACTCGGGTATATGATTTGTTACTTCAAAATCTCACAGGTGATTTAAAATTCAATGAATTAGTCTCCAAAACTGAGAGAGAGAAAGATAGCTAGAGGAAAATCCAGTAAAACCATGGGCTAGAATAGAGCATAAACTTTATTAGCTATATTTAAATTTATTGTCATAGGTCATTATGTTTAAGATCTAAAAATCAAACTCTGCAAGAAGGAAATAGGTAAAGAGTCAAGGGCTAATTTATAGAATTTATAAGTTAATAAACCAACCTATGTTCATTGATTAGTTTGATATTGTATGAAAAATAAGGAAAATATATTTGAGAAAAAAAGAAATTTTTCTAGAGAAAACCTGGAGGCTCAGGGCCCTAAGCCTCAGGAAATCACACTTTAATATGCTTAAGAAAAAACATGGGAAAAAAGGAGAAAATAACATTCAAAGTGTACTTGTTCCTCCTTTCGTACTTTTATCAAGGAATTTAATCTTGTGTACCTTGTGGATGCTACACCAAAGCAAGCAGTTTGTCCTCTTTCGTGTTTTACAGTAGTTTAACTGCCTCCCTCGAGGCTGAAAGCCTTGGGCTTGGCAGTGCCAACAGCAGCCAAGACTCTCTTCACAAAGCCCCCAAGAAGAAAGGAATCAAGTCTTCAATAGGTCGTTTGTTTGGTAAAAAAGAAAAAGCTCGACTTGGGCAGCTCCGTAAGTATGCATGTTTGACTTTCCACTGCCACTCATTTTCCTCACTTCTTAGCATCCATCTGTCTTTCGTTCCATTTCTCATATTTTTATTTTTTTCCTACCTGACAAACTTTCTGTTTTAATCAGCTGTATTTATTAATCCAATACAGCTGAATCAAGCTTGACAAAAGTTTCAAAGGAAGAATATTGTAAAACTTTCAGTCCTTTTGATTTCTCTGTTAATAACAATACCTAGAATTTATGTAATGTTAACACTGCGATAGACACAAGGACCCTCTGAGGCAAGTGATATTACTGTCATCCTTATTTATTGATGAGTAAACAACGTATTAGTAATTTGCAGAACTGAGATAGTTGTCCTAGGGCCATGTTTCAAAACCAGCTTAAAACCATTGAGTATACTACATAGATGTGTATAAGAGCTTAGCTGTGAGAATTTAAAAGCTTTTCTGTTGAAAAAATTAAGAAGCCTACAACAAATCCAAAAGAATTCTTTTTAGGTCAGAATACATTATAAAGGGCATAAAATGTAAAAAAAGACAAGGTTTCTTTGTTTTAAACTGTCACAACTTTCCACTAACAAACTCAACAACATGTAGGTGGAGAGACAGAGGGAAGAATCTGGCAATAGAGATTGTGTTAGAATTAATTATTGTTGGTGACTAATTGAATAAAATAGATCAGTGCATTTGAAATGACCCTAGGTAAATACATAAATACATAGATACCTTGTTAATAGATGGATGGATAGATAGATAGATGGATAGATGGAGAGTCTGAAACAAAAAGAATATGTGAGATGTATTTTCTAAAATGATGATATATACACTTGATCTTTTTTTTCTTTGGTGTCTTTCTACATATTTACTTTTCTTCTGAAATCTCTTTTCATCATCTTGGTTATTTATGATTGCCTCTTCTTTTTCCCTGCTCTTCTCCTTCTATTTAATTTAGAACTAGAGTTAAGTTACAGGGAAAAGGATTTAGCTCCTACCTCTAATAGTAAGTGATGAACAGAATGATACAAAGTTCTTAGCACTCCCTTTGGATTCTGAAATAAAGGAATTATTATTCACAAGTAATGTCCCAAGCCCTAGACTTAGTTTCCTGCCCTGGCACCGCAAGAATTTCTGAGAATAATATTCATTTTTGCAGATTTACAACCGTGATATTATTCAAAAATGTCTTTCCCCACTTCCACAGCATGAAACCCACACAAAACATCAGAAACCATAGGAAACCGATGTTTATAACACATGAGCAGCCAGTTGTGTGATTGAGCGTTACCATCAGGAGAATTAAATCCTCTTTGGGTTTCTCTTTCTCAGGATAGGAACCCCTTAGGATATAAAAAAAGAAAAGTATTATTGCATAAGGAAAGAAAAGAAAAGGTGATTACTTGGGGGATACAAAATGTACATGCCAAGACATTGTTATAAAATTTGTTTTATTTTATTTGACAACTATTCATAGTCAAAATCAAGGTATCCAGGATATAAAGTCTAGAAAAATATAGAACCTTCTAGAAACTTAGCCTTTTTACCCATTTTCAATGACTGTATGTCTCTATGTCAGAACAGATGAGAAGGGAATCAGTTACAATTAGTTTCTTATCAACTCCATCCAAGTCAGAAAATAGCAATAGCTATTCAAGATCACATTATAGTCCTGAGAAGATTTCTGAGCTCTGAGCAATTTTGTTTTACTCCATAGAACAACCGAGTATAAACAAAGCCAGTGTCAGCAGCATAGTAAGGACTACAATGCTGATGAGGAAGACAAAGACAAAAATCTATACCTCTGGAGCTACACAGAAGCTACACTGAGGGTGAATCAAAGCTCCTGGAGAAACCAAAAATAAAGGTCTTTATTGAAAATAATACTTGAGAAAATAAGAAGAAAACACAGACACAAGTAGGTTTCAGGAATTCATATTTTTTTCCAGAAGAAATGGTACATGGTACCACTAGTGCTTTGGTTGAGGGATATGGACTCATGTTTACTTGTGTCCTGAAAGATGTACATCCAGGTTGTGAGGAGAGGACCATGAAAACTTACCAAACCCAGGGGCTACCACTTAATGCTGCTGATTCACACATCAGAAGAAATTAGGGAAACATCTCTAGTGATCATGATTTTAATATCTTGATCTAGAAAATTCTGACATCGGAGCACTGTCAATGTTCTTTCCTCTACCAATGAAAATAGAAATACAAGATAGGAAATGATGGCATGGAAAGTAACATGGTAGAGTGATGATGGTGTCAAAGAACCAAATTTGAAATTTTGGACCATGTCCCAATATTTAGAACTCTTAAAGAGTTTAGCTCATAAATGCAAAGAAACGTAAGTTAACCTGAGAGTAGCTGTGCTAGATGCCTTTAAATGAAATGAGGTGTGGAAGAAGAAAACTTTCTAAATAGAACTATGAAAATGTTCACTCAATTCCATCAGGAATGACAAACAGAAAGGGAGGAATTCTTAGTAATTCACAGAGAAGAATAATTATAAAGGGGACATTATTTTCCTTATATAACAATCTGAAAAGCTAGGGTAATAAAGTGAACTTCAGTTATGATGAGTCAGTCAATGTGACTGCATTGATAACCACTAACCATGTAGAATCAAATCCAATATACATATAATCTATTTTTACAAATGTGTTATAGCAGAGGCAATATAAATGTGGAAACTCCAAAAGTCAAAGGAAGCAACACATTGAAAAGCATTTGAATAAAGCTAAAAATACTTTAAAGATAAAGTATTTAAAAAGATAAAACATATATATGAACCATGCCTCCTTGAAAGTCACAGTTGAATTTGGGGAGAGTGTCCTGGCAGAGGAAATATTCCTTCTAGCAGACTTGGGGATCTGGTTTTAGTTTCTCTTTCTCTCTTCTTTCTTCTTTCATTTTCTTTATATATTACAAGCACCAATATGAAAAGATGCAAAAACAGGTTCGACAATCTCATTGAGCATTGAGGGACACGGAGACAGCACGGCCAGTAAATACCTCTGCTTACTTCCTAGAGCATACAATAGATACAGGATGCAATAACACCCTTTAAAGACTTAGCAGCTGAATAACCACAACTTTCCCCCCCTGAGTAATGCATCCAGATGCAATGCATCTCTGATATTTCCATTAATCTTTTTTTTTTTTTTTTTTTGCGGTACACAGGCCTCTCACTGTTGTGGCCTCTCCCGTTGCGGAGCACAGGCTCCGGACGCGCAGGCTCAGCAGCCATGGCTTACGGGCCCAGCCGCTCCGCGGCATGTGGGATCTTCCCAGACTGGGGCACAAACCCGTGTCCCCTGCATTGGCAGGCGGACTCTCAACCACTGCGCCACCAGGGAAGCCCTCCATTAATCTTTAAACATGCTCATGTCTAATCTATATTTTAAAGGTCATCATTAATCCTGCCATCTTCCCAAAATATTGACTTATCTTTTCCCTGCCCTTATAATCCAAGCTTAAGTGAGTTGTCCACAACTACTATTTTTACTTCCTCATCTGTCAATCACTTTACAACTTTCCATATCCTGACTTCCACACATAAAGTTCTAGAAACAAGTTCAGTTTTAACCAATATGGAAGGAAAGGCTAGATAGTATCAAAGCAATTTGAGGATGGTAACAAACTCACAGCTATATTTATGATAATGTAAACTTAAGTAGTAGATCTGAAATAGGTGACCTCTTCCTAAAAACAGATTCTAAAAGATTTTGGTACAAAAGCTGTTATCTAACAAATAATAGATATAAGTGAATGGCATAGACATGTAAGAACAATGTCAAAAAAGCCACCAACCAAAATAAACTGATTATTGGAAAAACTGCCCAGACCAAAAGGGGAATTATAAAATTCTTATTTTTATTATTTTTGTTTAGTAATTTTAAAGTTTAAAGAAAATGAATAAACTGAAGGTGTACCTTATGTGAACAAGATATACAAATAAGTGGGCCTATTCCAAAACTCACATTTTTGCCTCTATCTGCTTACTTGAAAAGCAAAACTTCATCCAGAAAAGAGGCACTAACAAGAGGACACTGAAGCCCAAGAGAGTTGATATCTTGAGGGGTGGGACAGGGGGAATGCTGATAATCCAAAGTCATTTATTTATTCCTACTTTGAGTGAATAGCATATGTTGAGCCAATGTGAAGTATAGAGTACCAACCATGGACTTTAGGAAAATGGTTAAAGCATGGCATTGGCATCAAAGAACATTCAATTTAGTGAGACAGATAGTACATAAACATGGACAACCATTCATTTAAAACAAATCAAAAACTTGAATATGTTTCTGGCCCAGAAAACTTTTACCTGCTACATTGTCCTGTCAAGACAACCGTGAACAGGAGTTCTGAACCTCGAGATCCATGATTAGGCATCAGTAATTGGAATCTTGACTGGCTTGACTTTTAATTTTATCTGAAGGCATCAACCTGTTTTGAAACAAAGCAAATTAAATTGTGTTTAAAATAGGCATATCAGATGAAGCTTGTTTGTTTCTTTGACAAAGTTACTTGGTAACAGAACAGGAAAGGCATTTGGGTGAGCTGTAACTCATGACAGCCCTGTAGACAAGATGTCAGAATGGGGCCTGGGCGATGGAACACTTTGGTGAGATTTATAACTGGTTGCATAGGCCTCCTTTATAGTGATGATAAGTGGAGTGATGCCACCTTGGATCCAGGTTTCTAGTGGCAAGATTAGGATTCACCCTGTTCGTGATCCTCACATCCCCCAATCACTTAGACATGAATATTTCACAGCCCAGTAATCTGATTTTTGGATCACTGATAGGGAAAGAAATCACAAATGAAAAAAAAAAAAAAATCAGTGTTCTTCCTTAAAGACTACCTCAAAAAACTGAGATTTGGAAGGTCCAAAAATATCCCACTTTAAAAGTATAACTCTCAGGAGCATTTTTTACAAGAAAAATTTAGAATTTTCAGGTAACTCTAAAGTCAATATATAAGTCAGTAAATTTAGTCCACGTTAATAGATGTACAGCACTGAGATAAAAGAAGACTTTTCCATTCTGTTCTGCTGTTGTAAAACAAGAGCCAAGGAATAGTATCCATTTCTGTTTACTACACTTTCGGAGGCATATCATAACCTTGGAAAAAGGTTGGAGGAGAGGATTAAGCTGATGAGGATTGAAATTATGTGAGGAGTAGCTAAGTACAGGGGTATGTTTATTCTCCTTGCTGACCTGTCTGGATGGCTGATTAAGAATATCTGAAAAGCTGTTATGTGGCAGAATCTTTGGTCTTTTTGTTGTTGAGTGAGGGTACAAAACTGTAGCCAAAGTGTTAAAGTTGTAGAAAGATTAACCTCATCTCAGTGTAAGAAAGAGAACACTGGTGAGTCATAATTGTATACAAACAAGCTAGCTTGTCAAAAAATGACTTATTTGTCACTGGAGATGGTCAAGCAGAAGCTAGGTAAATATGAGTAAGAACTGTTGTGGAAGGGGTCCAAGAATTAGAAAGCAGTTGGACTGGATGGTCTTTAAGATCTATTTCAACCCCAGTAATCCTGAATCTATGAAGCTCTAACATTTAAGCCTTAGACCCAGCAACTCTTCCTTCTACAAAATATATACCATGAGTTAGTTAGTATGAAAATGCATATTATTTTTAAAATTACAGACTTTCAGAATTAGAAGATATCTAAAGATCATGTAGTGAGCCACATTCTATATTATACAGAAACTGAAATGATTTTAACAATCATCATGGCAAAGCAGCTGCTTGGTAGGAGAATTAGCAGTGGTTCCCAGATGTCACTTCCTGGTCTAGTGCTCCAGACAATATACTCGTGGGACTGTTTCCATCAAAAATTACCTCACTGAGCTCCTAGTCCTGTGGAGCATGTTTGGGAACTTAATGAAATTAAAGACATGATTATTTTTTTCAGAAAGTTTATAACTTCTTGAGGATATTACACACAAATGCATAAAAAGTAAAGAATAATTCAAGGCAATAATAAAAAAGATCACAGAATATATTATAAATTTTCTTATAAAACATATAGACATAATGTCAGTAAAGAGTTCCGATTATTAGTTTTTCTCTCCCTGGATATGTTTGATTCTACTAGGAACATCTAAGTGCCGTTTTCCTTCAGAATTGAAAAGGTTAAAGCTTGAGTTTCAAATAGGACCTATCTCTGAAAAAAAGGGTACTGAAGCCACATGAAAGGACAAATTCCAAGGGAAACATGATGGAAAAGAACCTGGCTCTTTTTATGGTTAGTTGGGAAGTGGGTACAGTCTGGGGTCCAGAGTGTGAAACCAAATTATTAATATCAAGCAAAAGAAATGATGAAAATTGAGGGTCAAGTTACCAAGCTGTGGAGAGATTGGAAATGCAGAGATTAGGAGACAGCAAATTGAAGCAGACACAACACAGGAAATGATCTAGGTTCCAGGGTCAAATATCCAAGCAGAAGTGAGAGTTAGGAGTCAGAGCAATCAAGTACCACGCTTTAGAGGCAGTTTACCAGCTTAGGAAAACGGTAATAGAGAGTGAAGAGGTAGTGATGTTAAAAACATTTGCTACTTCTGGGGGAATCATCTGTTCCATATGATTTTAACACATTTACTGCCTAGGAAACACCAGCCCTCCCAGGCCTTCAGAGAGTCCTAATAATAATGACTGTAAAGAAAAAAGAACAGATCACACGTGACTACCCTAGCAGATGTCAACAGTGAATGGTAAGCATAGAGAAAAGAGGCATTACAAGAAGGAAACAGAAATCAAAGACAGAGATTTTCAAGAATGGAGAATTGATCAAAATATAGCAAAGCTATGGAAAAATGGTAAAAGCAGAAAAATGTATGTAAATTATACAGGTAGTATCTCTGATTACAGATGTATAAAATGCATATATTGTTGAGTAAAAAAAATAAAAACTACTCTTGCAAATTTCCTTTAAGTGTATATGAGAAGCAATATATTTCAAAGAGACTTTTTTGCCTGATAAATTGCAGTTTCCTTTCCTTTATTGTCATCTGTCAGATTATGTAATAATGGTCTGAATTCTTTGATTTGTTATAATCAGCATAATGAAGAAAATAATTTCTCACTGACAGAAACAACATCAACATTGCACCAGCATTAGTTAGCAAGCACCTTTCTACATGTAAAATTTGGGTGCCTGTGCTGGCCTTTACCCCAAAATTCAGATTGTTCCTAGATGTTATGGAACTAGAAAATACAATATAATTTCCCAAAGTATCAATTAGAGATGCGTCATGCTCTGCATAGTGAAAGGGTCTTCTTTTGAAGAAAGCATTTTTTAGCTTCAATTGTGAATGCATTTATTACATACCATTTACGAGCCAGGCACAGTGCCTAGGTGCATCCTCCAGAGAACTAACAGACTAAGAGTCATGAAACAATTAAGTAATCACTTATAAATTCAAGTGCATTTAAAATCAAAATGAGTGGTATGGATTAATACCGAAGTGAGGTCAAGTAGAAGAAAGATGAAACTACTGATCAGCAGCAGATTATAGTCTTAATCTCCCTGGAATTAGAGTTCCCTTTTTAATACGATAACAGGGAACTCTGCGGGAAAAATGGAGATACAGAGCTTTTGCAATGTGGGTTTTGGCCAGAAATTCCTACAGACTTGTACCTCAAGGGTCAACATGAAATATATTATTCTGATTGGAGTCTGAGGCCCAGGCATCATAGAGATATTTGCCTTCACAATCCAAACGAACAGATATCTCCAACGAGTACCATCCAAAGATCTGGGCATATGAAGGTCCTTCCTCAAATTCCTCAGCCTGGGTCTTAGGTAACCTCACAGTCTGTAGCACCTCTCTTGAAATTCTCTAAAACCTTCCTTCTGGTGCCTGGGAGAGGTTGGGGCTGGCAATGCCATCCGGGCAGAACACCCTCACCCAAGACCTGGACCTGTGTAGGTCGAGTCTCTAGAAGCATTCAAATTTTTTTTTTTACCTTTCAGACCCTGTAACTAGCCAGGAAGGCAGTGCCATCTGGGCAGGGTGCCTAATCCAACCAAACCATGTGCACCTGTGTCCCTGTTTCTCCCTAACTCCCTACCTCGTATCTGGGGTTGACCAGATGCCTTGGGAAGCCCAGAGACTTGCCTATGGGGTTGTTCTGGACCAGTGGCCTGACCCTGGTTCAGAAGGATGGTCTAACAATCGAATCACTCACTCCTGCTGTTAGAATGGTATCATATGAGATTGGACCACACTAGATTGTCATCCCACTAATTTTGGGTTACTCAAAATGTCTGTATAGAAAGGGGTTGGAAAAATATTTGACTAGGTCCCTCACACCCTAAAAGTTATTATGTCTCAAACACTTCCAAGTCCTTGACAACCTCACAAAAGAGAGTGTGCCTGAGTGATAGAGTGCCCAGAGAACTTCACTGAGGACATGAAGTTTGGCTTGGGCTTTTGCATATGCAAGCACTAGGGGGCCACTGACAAGGTGATAAGCAATTTATTAGCTGAATGTACACTGGCTCATGGGACTCGAGCCTTCTATGCCTGAGCACTTTATGCCATGAGACGGATGGAGTTAATGATGCTCTCTCCATATTCCTAAGGGGTCTCCTGGAGAATAAGTAACCCTTAGCGTCCACCAGCCAGTGTTTCTCACTGGGGACTCTCTTGCCATTTCAAGATGGGCAAACTAAAGAATTTTCTACTCATTGAAGGAAGTTTAGATTTCTTGTCTCCTACCTAATATATATCGGTTGCACTTTGCAGTCATTGTGACATCTAAAAATGTGGCCCTCTTCCTCCATCAACATATGCAAATATTTACATTCCCTCTGGAAACTGCTACTGTGTCCAGTATAGAACCACTACTATATAGCACTGCTGAACAGGAATATAATGCAAGCCGCAAATATAAGTTACATATGTAATTTTTAATTTTCTAGTAGCCATATTAAGATAAGTAAAAAGAGACGGGCGATTAATTTTAATAATGTATTTTATTTAAACTAATATAGAAAAAATTATTATTTCAACATGTAATCAATATAAAATTATTAATTAGATATCTTATTTTCCTTTTTTTTGGTACTAAGTTTTCAAAATCTTTTGCATATTTTATACTCAGAGCACTTAATTTGGACCAGCCACATTTCAAGTACTCAATGCAATATGTGATTAATGAATACATTGGTCTAGATGAGTAGATATTCCTAAAGTCCACACAGCCATGGGATCCCACTGATGCCTAGGAAAAATTGAAGCAGACTCTCACTAGATTTAGATAATCATCCACAGAGTAAAAGAGTTCATAAGCTGGTTTGACTGAGGTCATCCTACCAGTTAGCTGGTCAGGTGGTTGGAAAGACGAACCTGGGATTTATGGGGCAGATGGATCAGTTCTATGAAAGAATGTTTTTCTCATCTAGAAATGTTTTATTTGGGCTTAAAAAATGCACATAATTAGACTTTTGCTCCTGCTTAAGGGTACGGTTCTACATATGCTGCTTAAAAATAATTTTGCCTACTTTGGCCTTAAGTGTCATTTTCTATTGGCATTTTCAAACAGGATGTGTCGACAATTCTTTATTAAATTCTCTTCAAAGGATATTAGATTTTGAAGTGCTCAGAGTATTTCCAAGCTCCTCATGCTTTTTATTTTTATAATTTTATTTATGAGAAGAAAAGTCTAATATCTACTTTTTCTGGGTCTAGTTTTGACTCACAAAATTCCTCTAGAGCTCTGTTTGTTTCTCCTCCAGAGTGTTAATTTTTTAAAAACCTGTTCTTTTCTCTAATTAAAATGTTGTGTTCTTGAAAAAAATTTAAATCATAATTTATATGTTCTTTGCTCAGAAGGGCAAAAAGCCTGGTTCATTCAACCGTGTAGTGGTTGAAAATGTCTCATTGTTTATAGAATGGGTCTACTCATCAATCTCTGTGTCCCCATCTGGACTGATCAAGAATTTTTAACTTTTTTTTTTTTTTTAAGAATTTTAAACTTTTAAGTGAATCATTATTCATTTCCATTTATGTTTCAAGAGAACAATTTTATTGTTAATTGCAGATTGTGAATAGTAATTTATGGACATACAGTAGGGCAAGTATACCAATGAGAGAAATAAAATGAAAATATTCACTCACTGTGCATAATGGAAATTCCCACATTTAAAAATGTTTCCTGGGCTTCCCTGGTGGCGCAGTGGTTGAGAGTCCGCCTGCCGATGCAGGGGACACGGGTTCGTGCCCCGGTCCGGGATGATACCACATGCCGCGGAGCGGCTGGGCCCGTGAGCCATGGCCGCTGAGCCTGTGAGTCCGGAAGCCTGTGCTCCGCGACGGGAGAGGCCACAACAGTGAGAGGCCCGCGTACAGCAAAAACAAGTTTCCCAAGAGTACTTTAGTCAACTAGTGGATGACTTTCCTAATGATATCAACAACGAAAATCATTCACAATAAAAAGTTCTTTAAGTATTAATTGCATACGTGCATAATTGAATAAATTTCAGTCCTCAAACTCTGAATCCCTGAATAAGATCTAGACAGCAATCAATGTGTTTTCAATTAAAGAGGACTTTCTTATAATTATCCAGTTCAGTAACAGAGTTAGTAGGCTATGAGATTAACTTATTTATATCAATGATCCAGAATTAATAATACTGAGTATTTAAATTATTTGTTAAATGAATTATGAAAAATAATTACAACAAAATTATCCTTAATAGTACTTATTTACTGATATATTGGTGAATGTTTTTGTGTAGACTTTTAAGAATTAGTATTAGCTTAAATCTTTCTACTTAATCTTGAGCTTAAATGGAAATTTAAATCTCTTCCAATTAAAATGACTTAAAAATAATGAGCATTTTTCATTTACCTTGACTTCATGTTTTTCACATAGTAAATAGCAAAGAGAAAACAGAACCCAGGATTAAGTTCTCATTTTTCAATTACAACAGATAATTTATGAACAATGATATGTTTAAAGATACTAAATAATTGCTTTGTAAAATTGTTTGATGCCCAACACACTTTCCTTTCTTCCTTCTTTTATTCCAAGGTTATATATATATATATATAGGATATATCCCAAAGCCAATAAAACTGACACTACATCAAATAATTTGTGACCCACTAGGTAAAAACAAGTCTTACCAGGATCTTTTGAAGAAAGATTTAGAATTTTTTCAGGTATTATTATAGAAATTACAAAACAAAACAAAGCCTGCCAGAACATAGGAAGTTCTGGAAGTTACGTTGGTACTGAAGGATATAGGAGTCATCCAGGTGAGCAGAAGAGGGTTCCAGAACAAGATACAGAAAGTTTTGGTAACTCAGCAAATGTTTCTCCATTCTCTCAACTTGGAATTGAAGACATACACCTGAGTTTCTGCTCATTGGGCTATCATTTATTTCATTATATATGAAAAATTTCACACGTTTCAAACATCGAAAAAAACCTCACACACTGCACAGTTTTTTCATTTTTCGTAAGGAAAAGTAGACCTCATAGCTTTCAAACTATATATTCAAGTGTTTGTCAGTGTACAGGCTACATGTATTATGTTGCTACTAGGTGCAATTGAATGGTCTACCAAGAGGTATCTTTTATTTTTTTCATCGTCTCAGCGTATGTTTATGTATGTACCCATGCCATTGAATGCATATTGTGTTAGAAATACAAAGGCAGGCCAAAAAAAAAAAAAGTAATACTAAACAATTGCTCAAATAAACTTTTAAAAATTTAATTTCAGAATTGACACGATATATCCAACCTAATATGAATAGTTACTTCTTCACAGGAGGCTTTATGGAGACTGAAGCTGCAGCTCAGGAGTCCCTGGGGTTAGGCAAACTTGGAACTCAAGCTGAGAAGGATAGAAGACTGAAGAAAAAGTAGGTTTGGAGATTTTTTTTTTTCTAACTTTTACTTACTTTGTGTCATTGTCTGTGGGGAATTGAAAAGAGAGTAATTGGAAACAAAGCAATAGACAGAGGCCAGTAGTGTCCTGGTCTTCCCTAAAACTATTTGGTGCACCAGTTTCATGGTTATAATGGGCTAACTATTAAAATAAAAATCTTTGGCCCATAGTAGAAGTAAAGTTTTTTTCTAGAGATCATTTATTTCAAAACTCAAATATATTTAAAATATTTAAATGTAGCCTTACAAATAATGTAATATTCCATTTGATGTTAAATTCTACTGAATTGGTATGATAAAATGAGAGAGTATCCAACTTTGTGTTCCTCTCACAACAATTAAAGGCCCTCCTCTTAAAATGGAGTATTTAAAAGGAGAATGTTTCTCTGACTGACTGAACATAAACTTATTTTAGACTCACAGCAGATTGTTTTGCATCTGTCAGGAAACTGATAGTGTATTTTTTTCATTCATGTATAATATGGAACCTTTAAATGACTTGCAAAACTGGCAATTTTGGAGTCTCAGCAGCTGTTAGAAAGCAAGTGGGTCCATATATAACATATTTTTTAAAAGCTTAGTAACATTTTCACTGATGAAATAGGACCTTTAGACCATGTTCTTTAAAATCCAAAGAATTTCTCTATATTCCAGAATCATTTGGTTGGTTACTTCTTTTCTTCCCTCTCAAATATTGCATTATGTTTATAGTTTTCATATTAACCTTCTTTGCAATGAAAGAATGTTCATTGCTTTAGGCACCATTATTGTAACATGGTTATATTAGTCATGCTAATGTGCACGTGGTTATACTAGTCAGGCTAATTAATTTATTTCATATTTTGCCTTCTCACTTGCTTTGCAGATGTTTGCTAATAATGAAGAAATACGTAGTTACAAGTTGTAGAAAAGTCCACTAGTCTAATTGTGTCATTAATTTTCTACTTACTAAAATTAGTTATATACCTAAATTTAGTAGAAATACTGTTCAGAAAAAAGAAGTGACCGTGGGAGCATTATTTCTTGAAGACAATTAAGTGCTCAGTCACATTCCACACTAATAAATATTTCCTCTTTCATTACTGATTACTCAAAAGTGTATTTAAATATTATCACAATCTGTTCCTATCAATAAATGTTACATTTTATGGTTATTTACTGAGAAAAAAAATTTTCTCCTTTGATTGACTCTAAAATTCATTTGATGTCTAAAGATTTTGAATGTATTTATTTAAGATTGCTTTAAATCTAAATGAATAAGAATAATCAAAACCTAGCCTGACTAATGGACATGGTTTATTTCCCTTAAAAGTTAATTCTCATTTTTCCCACAATGAAATATTTACAAATAATGGCAATCTGGCCAGTTTTCATATTGCATATAAGGCAGTGCCTCACATAGTTCATTTGTTGTTTATGGACCAAGTTAAGTGTCCATTTTAACAGCTACTAAAGTTAAAAAATTCCAGTTATACAATGACTTGACAATATCATAAATTTAGAATTAAAGTTTAGCAATTGTTAAGTTTACAGACTGTTGGATTGATTTGATATTAATTTTATGGAATTATTTCTTGAATCCTAAGTATTCTCATAGTCAGAAAGTGATTTTAGTTCTGGACTTGATTTGAGATCTTACTATGCTTGACTTTATTGTTTCATTTTGCAATATGTTTTGGCAAAATATAATTTTTAAATGTAATAAATAGAATACTAGTCTTGAATATTAAGAAGAGTATTAAAAACAAACTATAATACAACAAAGGTTAACATTCCTTAGCACAACTATTTCCTACAGAATAATAATATTTGGGTTAAAATGGATCTAACAAGGCTAGCATTGTTAATCAATGAAAGGACAGAAATATCTCTCTTATTGTTGATCATCTCATAGCAAAGCCCTATGAGCACAAATATGCAACCTGTATTTGTAAGACATATAAGGAAGTGCTAACACTTATTCAGGACTTCCATGGCACCATGCCTGGGTTTCAGGGTTACCAAAGAGTGAAGTGCCTTCATGTAATGGGTTTTACAAGATAAGCAAAGGTAAATTATTTTTAAATGACATAGTTTCAAAATTTACTTCTATCAAATATATTATTAATTATGATTAAATATTGATCACGTTCTCAAATTTTCTAAAGCATTTACAATTTTATTTAAACAATTCCAATATTCTTTTTTTAAAAGACACCATATCCTCTTTAAGTGTGCTTCAAGGAATCATACTCTTTTCTGTGCTCAAATTTCATGTGTACTTGTCTACTTTCAAGATAGAAAAAAATTCAAGTACTTTTTTTGAAAAAATACACAAAAAAATGGAGGAAACTATTTCAAAATGTTGAACACTATAGACTGTACATGCATGGTTGCAATGACTATAGTTTCTTAACAGTTGTTTTTCTACATTTTATCTAATGAGCAAGCCAAATGATGTGTCCAGGACATAGCACTTAGACCTATGATCACTGTACCAAAGTTCATATCAGAGATTCATTAGTCTACCTCTGGGAATAGCAGAGCTGGAAAAAAGTCTTCTTTTTAACTTTACTAGGATATCAGGTATCTACAGTTGACAATCTGTGAATTTAAATTTAATTGGAAGAAATCTTTAAATAAGTTACTTATGACACATTTTTAAAAACCATATGGGGGACATACTTTCAGAAAGCAGCATTCAAGACATTCCAAATTCTTGCAAAGTTCAGAAATTACATTGTTAGCAGTCCCAAACAAAGGTCTAATTTGAGGTGCATTTACCATCCAGCAAATTAAACACGTGTAGATGAAAGCATTTTACTTGGTCTGTGTTCCTACTTTGTTCTACTTCTACTTTGCTTTCTGGTGCAGAAATTTGTTTTTCTTATATTTCTAGCTACTGTCCTATAATGATAAATAGGAAATCAACAATACTGGATCTGTTAAAGCACCTACTGTTCTAAAAATTCTTGAGTATTATCTTCCTGAGTTGTGTATTATCACTCAGGTGCTATTCTTCCATCAGAACAACATCTAATCTTAGGGTCTAAAGTCAATCTATTGTTGTTCTACCTGGTTCATTTTTACTACATCTTATCTTTGTTGTACTTTACTTTAAAGCTTTAATTCCATAAATTTCTTCACCAGGCTTATATTAGAGTACAGTCAATACCTACAATAATTGCATCAAACTGAAACTCATCTTGTAATCCTTCAAGTACTTCATATTAATTTGTCTAGCCTTCCCCTTTAAAATTGGACCAGTTTTTCTGCAGTCTTGTTGTATAGTTCTCCTAATCTTTAAGAATTGAGTCACTTATTATTTGCAATATGTGTCTCCGTATTAAATTTATGATTCTCCACAGTTTTCTCAATGTGTCACTACTCTCTGAGATCTTTTCCATCATCCCTTGTTTGATTTCATTGGATGGCAAGCATCTTTTCTGATTTAACACAAACTGAATATCTTCCTCATTTCTAAGACTAGACCTGAGAACTTCACTTCTTCTCTTTCACACTTATCATCCTGATCTTCAAGAACTTATTTCCCTTTCTTAGCTCTCCAGCAAATGTTTTACACTAAGACCTAAAGCTACTTGCTCAGGATGGCCAATGAAAATCAACCACACAACTCCAAAAAATAACTGCACAGCATAATAGAAGCTACTTCAAGGTCAAAAATGTACATGGTCTGGCCCACCAAGAACCTCAATTTATGAATGTTCTTTAACTCCCTAACTCCCCGAACTTCACTTAGAATCTAGGTGTGGGTATTTTAATACCCAGTAAATAGAAACTCTGTTCTTTGCCAAAGTTTAGAATTTATTTGGTAATAGACAAAGGAGTCAGACAATAAGAGATCAAAATGTCAGCTTTATTACTGACACAGCTGATAGAACATGATTTAGGTATATGGGAAAAAGGGAGGTTCCTAAAACTGAACCCCCAAGTTAGATAAAAGTTACCTGACACAGAAAGAGCTGGGTAGTCATAGGTTTCCAAGATGTGAAAGTATAAGCCCCATCTCTCCTTAAAAATAGCATCTACAATATTATGGTTCCATAAATATGTTACTCTAGAATCAATAACTATGAACTCACAAGGAAGAAAATGAAATTTTATGTCATTAGCATCTTTGCCTAAAAAAGAGTGTTAGAAGTATCAATATATTTGTATTAATATCTCTTCAGATTTCTTACCTTATTTTTTCTCCTGGAACATATTTAGCTGCCAATTTCCCATATCACCATCTCTGGAAATGTGTTGATAAGGTTTATGACAAACTTCTTAAGATCTGTAAATATATTTTATACATAAAATTAATTGAGGGCTTCCCTGGTGGCGCAGTGGTTGAGAGTCCGCCTGCCGATGCAGGGGACACGGGTTCGTGCCCCGGTCCTGGAAGATCCCACATGCCGCGGAGTGGCTGGGCCCGTGAGCCATGGCCCCTGGGCCAGCGCGTCCGGAGCCTGTGCTCCGCAACGGGAGAGGCCACAACAGTGAGAGGCCTGCGTACAAAAAAACAAAAACAAAACAAAATTAATTGAAAATTGTAAAAGTATTGGTTTAAAATAATTTTTCCTCAAAACTTTAAACATAGTGCTCTTCTGGCTTCCAGTTATGTCTAATGTCAATTGATTGTCATTCTTTTATGTATAACATAGGATTTCTTTTTCCTTTCTTTCTCTCTCTCTCTCTCCTGAAAGTTTGAGTTCTCCCTTTATCTTTGAGGTTCAAAAATGTCATAAGTATGTTTATATTCAAATGATTTTTATGTTTCATTTTTCTATTTCATACTTTCAATCTAAAGATTTGTTAGACTAGTCTGTGTTACATGTATTGACTTAAAAGATTTTTATTTCTAGACTTAACTTTGATTCTAAGAAGCTTATTTTTAGAGACTTATGAGATTAAAGATGAAGTTGTCTGTTTCAGTGGTAATACACCCGTCTAACTCTCACGACAGTCCTTGATAGGCAGTGAATGTATTAAAATCGACAGAATACCCAGTGAATGGTTACTTAGCTCCAGAAATACAAATCCTGAAATATCTGTGTCATTTTTTATCTGCTAATGTTTTTCTCCTGCATTTTAACACTGTGTAATTTTTTATTAAAACATATATGCATGTTGAAATCTTCTGTATCTTAAGACTAAATTGAAAGATACCATATGAATATTAATATACTGACTAATATATCATTTCAATCTTTAGTTATAATATAGGTAATATATTATTATATGTTAGATTTGCTATGTTCTCCTGAATGGATATCACTGCTAAGTGAATATGGAGTTCGTATTTGAAATCAATTTTTCAACATCACTAAAATGAAATTAACATTCCAACTCAGCTATCGGCAGCATCCTCCAGAGAAGTAGTTTTATCCTTGGAGCATAACAGGCACAGTTAATCACTACCGATGAATCTTTATGTTAGAACTTCAAAGACATAAAAGTGAAGCTCTATAGATTTAGTTAATTTATTTCCATTGCAATCCTAAGGGTCTTCTTCAGTGCATAGACATCAATGTGTTTTGAGACTTGGCACTTTTAACCTTTGGCATTTGTAAGTTTCAGAGTTTGCATATCTCTAAGCAAAATAAATGTCACTGAAAAGATTCATAATTAAAGGTATCACAGAAACTCCACAACATTCTTTCATTCAATAAATATTTATTAAGTGCCTATTATGTGCCAAGTAAAACTTATAAATGAGTCGTATTCCAGAGGTTAATTTGTAAGACATGTGTTAGAAGCTTTGAATACATTTGCCCATGTAAGTAAGGTCATATATATGGAAGGTAAATGTCTTTGCTTCCCCCACAAAAATATATTTTGTAAGAATGTTATAGGCACTAAATTTGGCTGAATAAAACAAAAAGGGGAATTCACTGGTAGGATATTAGAGTATCTCAGAGATTGCAGAAGCAGCAGTGCCAGGACAACTCTAAAATTTCAACTATGACAGATTATGAAATACTTCTCTAGAGTGTTGTCAAGAACTCATCTTTTCTATTTCACATTTTTAAGTTCTTAGGTGAAAGAATCTGATTGGCCTAATGTAGAAGAGATATTTGTACTTGGATCAATTAGTTATAGTCAAGAGTTCATTTAGCACAGACATGGTTACAGGGGAACACTCTTGGGCAACCAACTCAAAAAGCTCTAATAAAAGTAGAATATTGCAGAACCTAAACCCAATGTTCTCAATATTTATCTGGGAAAATGTGTCAGTTTCCTACTTGGAATTCCAGAAATTTGTCCACTCTGCTGAGGAGCTAGAGCTATCATTGCCATCTGATCATGGATAGCCCTGCCAAGCTCCAGCCATGGACAATTCTAAGAATTTCTTGAACCTAAAAAATACTAATAGCCAAAGGCTAAAGGCCAAAATCCATTGAAATTTGTTAGGAAAAATGAATCTGAGGAAAACCAATGTGCTCTTTATATATATATATATATATATATATATATATATATATATATATATATATATACACATATGGAGGAAGGAAGAAAACATGGAGGAAATAGGGCTGCTCTTATGAACCTACAGTGCAATGTTAATAGATTACAGAGTACGTAGAACCAGAAGCCCTGTATAGTCTCCATATTTGCTGTCCATGAAAATGAAAAGAATAAAATAAGAATAATAGTAAGTGAAAACTCAAGATAGTTACATGTACCAGAAGAATGACCTCCTTTTCTAAAAACTAAAATCCATATTGTTTGTCTTGATTGAAGTAAATCCTGGATTAATGGAACATGCAAATGATAACTTTTCACTCATTCACTTAGTGCCTATTATGTCCCAAGAACTGTGTTAGAAACTACTGATATTTGAATTATACAGTTCCACTCTTCAAAGAGCTTATAGAGACACAGTCATGAAAATAAATTATTGCACTTAAGAATTTCAGTGGCCATGATCCCTTCTCTAAGTCTCTGGTCTTTGAATAGAATGAGAAAATTGTCATAAGCCTAAAGCCACCTAATGTTCTTATTTAATGGATGTTCTCTGAGCTAAAGACTGGTCACCTCACTGTTAGTTCCCAAAATAAATGTGAAACATCTCTTAGGTTATTTTTGAACAATAAGAAAGGGGATTATTGATCACCAGGAGTAAATGGAGTTCCTTAAGAATAAGCTGTGTCCTTAAACTTTTCAAACATTTTCCAGACATGTAGATGAGGAAAAATGCTGTTGAAATACCACATATTGAGTTTAGCAAGGTATTTCAATTATTTTCTAAATGAACATAAGATTGAAATGAGACTAACAACATGGAAATATAACTGGTGGGACCGTTGTAATCACAGGGGCTGAATAAGTGAATTGATGATGACTGAGTGAAACAGAAGGTGGTGGACTCAGCCTTTTCATATTTGATTTAAATACGAATATGAGATTTGTGAAAGCATGAAGCTAAAGGACATAGTTAAGTTTTAGATAAATAATTTTGTTTAAGGAAGACCTTTAAAGAGAGATGCAAATCTAACAAGATGAAGTTTAATAGGGTCATTTACATAAATCTGCATCCAACTTCATGACCATACCTATTGATTACTTGTGTATAGGGGGATATATATCATTTAACTGCAGCTCCTAAGAAAAATGTTTCTACCAAAAAAAGACAAATTAGCAATGCCTGATAAAGATATTGATTTCCAATATCCAAAAAGCAATTGATAAGGCCAAAACTCTATGCACTGACCAGATCATAGCTGGATATTCGGTTATTTCTGGGAAATAGGCTTGAAGTAGATGTATTCAGACATATATTCAGAGGAATTTGACCAGCATAACAAAATGACACCAAACCATGTCTTCAAGCAGTGTTAGAAATAATTAGGAACATGTGGAGTGTAGACAACAAGGATCCAGATGCTGCTAAGAAAAAGAGCAATCAGGTGTATTCTTTCGACTGCATGATAGGATCTTGGGCCAAAAGTGAGAGATTGTTACAAATAAATTTGAGCTGCGTCTAAGAATTGTTAACAATCACAGATCTGAGAAGAATTGACTGCTTAGAAAGAGAGTTGTTCCTCATGATTATGTCCAACAGAGACCTGCCAAGCATATGGATGTCGCAAAATTATTAAATGAGGGATTCAAATTTCAGCTGAGAGATTGGATTACATGCTCTTTAAATTGCACCTGTCTTGGGATTCTGTGATTCTCTACGCAATTCAAAGAACTAGATGCAGAGAATCTCCACTTTTTTTAAACATTTGCAATGCTTGGCATAGTGTAGGTACTCAAAACATATGTTCAGAATAAATGAACACAGGACTAGAAGCTGGGTGGAAAAAGAAGACGAAAAACTAAGGATATGGTACAGGAACTAGGGCAGTGACTTTCACCCAGATGACAAAACCAGAAATCTGGGCTTTGCCTTTACCCCTCGTTCTGCTTTGTCCTTACCCTTCCTCTAGGCACCTGCGTACATGATCACTGTCACCTCCCTATACTATTAATCCAGATACTAGGTCTTTAAAATCTCTCAAGCATGTTGATTTTCTTCTTTTCTTTCTCAGGCCATCATACTAAAACAACGTCTATACTTCCAGCCTTGCCTTCTTCTAATCCATTCTTCACACTTCAGCTAAAGAGATCTATCTAAATCATATTTCTGAACTTGCCTAAAATCCCTCAATCATTTCCTAGCATCCCTAGGATAAATTCCAAATGCTTTTATATAGCCCCTAAATCCCTATATTATCTGGTTCCTGTTTATCTCACCAGCTTTATCTGTCTCTACTTCCCATCTTACATGTTATGTTCTTAGTATACTTAATATCTATTTCTTGTTTATAACTTCTTCTGTCTCCTTGTGTGCATATATCCTGTTCCATCTTCATCCTCATCCTTTGTGTAGTAATGGTAATAATGATCTACTTTATATGTAATAAATATTTAATAATCACACTGAGTAGTTGCAGTACGCTAGGCACTGTTCTACACATTTTACATGTATTTTCTCTTTAAGTTTTCACAAAGATTTGAGGTAGAAACTGCTATTTCCTCCACACATGAAGAAACATAGCTTTCCAAGCACTGTGGTATATAAAAGTGCAGGTTTCCTGAGCCCTGTTTTCTCTGAATTATTTAGGATTCGGGATAAGGCCACAATTTAAAGAGTATGTAGTCCAGTCTTTCAGCTGGACCTTGAGTACCCTATCTAATTTTAAATAGTCTCCATGAGGAGTCAAAAAAATCTATCTCTTTATACTCTGACAAGAGTAACATAATTTTTTTCATAGAGAATATTTAGTTTCTTATTTGACCCCATCCCATCCTTCAAAATGAGCAACAAATGTATTCAAATTAAACACCTTTTTTTAAGAATGAGAAAAGGAGGTAATTTCAAAGTGGTGTAGTTGCTTTATAAAGTTGATTTTTTTCTGATATAATTAGCCACACATATTATCCCAAAGTTTGATATAAGAATAGTAATGCTGGACATATAACCCGAGAAAACCATAATTCAAAAAGAATCATGTACCACAATGTTCATTGCAGCACTATTTATAATAGCCAGGACATGGAAGCAACCTAAGTGTCCATCGACAGATGAATGGATAAAGAAGATGTGGCACATATATACAATGGAATATTACTCAGCCATAAAAAGAAAGGAAATTGAGTTATTTGTAGTGAGGTGGATGGACCTAGAGTCTGTCATACAGAGTGAAGTAAGTCAGAAAGAGAAAAACAAATACCGTATGCTAACACATATATATGGAATCTAAAAGAAAATAAAAATGGTTCTGATGAACCTAGGGGCAGGGCAGGAATAAAGAAGCAGACATAAAGAATGGACTTGAGGACATGGGGAGGGGGAAGGATAAGCTGGGATGAAGTGAGAGAGTAACATTGACATATATGCACTACCAAATGTAAAATAGATAGCTAGTGGGAAGCAGCCGCACAGCACAGGGAGATCAGCTCCGTGCTTTGTGACCACCTAGAAGGGTGGTATAGGGAGGGTGGGAGGGAGACGCAAGAGAGAGGGGATATGGGGATATATGTATGCATATAGCTGATTCACTTTGTTATACAGCAGAAACTAACACAACATTGTAAAGCAATTATACTCCAATAAAGATGTTAAAAAAATAGTAATGATCCCTAATAAATAAGCTATGTAAGAAATTTAAATGTGTGCTTGACTCAATCTAATGTTATTCATCCCAGTAAAACGTTCAAAGTTAGTGCCTAATAGCAAGGATAATTAAGTTCCTTTATTAAAAGAAAAAAAGTGACTAATTAAGGTAAATTTAAATATAATGCTGACTGACATCTTAATTGGGAGAGTATTCTCTATATTTCCACAAATTTAGGCTCTTATATTAGCTCTGTATGGTAATTTTTATAAGGACTTTGAAGATGTGCTTTTTTCCCATAGTTATTTAAAATTAGCCTTTCAGGAAGCAAGCTTCTCTACCTTGTTTCCACATTTCTAAGAAGGCCACTGATTACGTCCTATTGCTAGGATTTTATAAAACATAGTTTTATAGCAAAAGACTTTTCATTCAAAAATATGTATGTGTATATATGTTATATTTTATGCATATATATATATACGAACATACAATTAAATGTCTTTATTTCAGATTTTATATGCTTAATATTTTAATTTGGGGCTTGACTGTGGTATGATTGCTAGGCAAGTGAATAACAAAAATTCTTGGAAGAATAAAGATTTTTTAACCTCTTTTAAAGAGTCTCAAATATTTTAGCTATTTTGAATCAATATTAACTTTAAAGAAAAATTATTTCTGAAGGAGTATGATGATGAACCATACTTAAAACTTCTGAACCATTTTCTTTCATTTGTAAGGATCACTAGAAATGTGCTTCGCTATTTATTTTTATCTGTATCCCATCATCTGTCTTTATATGTAAAGCAATTTCTGCCATCACCCCGGGTGCTCTTGTATCCACATAGAGCAACCATTCACAATTTAACCTTTAAGTTCACAGCTTCATTACTTCCAATGTCATTCTCTACTCCAAGTCAGACACCTCTCATGCTGTATTCTGAATCTTGTCATCATCCCCAAATCATTCCTGTTTGAAAATTATTAATTCAAGCATATCATTCCTTCCTATCTCCTCCCTTCAGCTCCCTTTATCAACTTCTACTATCGTCTTTTTAAAAACTTCTATCCTTTCCCAGTGCATCAGCCCCATTTGGTCCTCTTCTCTCTCCCTATTTAGCTTAAATTCTATGTCCATAATTTCACCACACTCAAAAATTCCTAAAGCCCATCACTCCTCTTTCATTTGGTGACATCCACATCGTAACTACAACCACCAATGAATATTCTTTCTCCGTGGCTACATTAGGGCACCTCTGTGCTGCAGGAGAAAATTAATGCAGGGAAATTTGGACCAGCTTCTTTTGGGAATTCAACACTGCCAGGTAATCCCAGTACTTTTCTCTCACCAATCTTCTTTCTACTCTCTGCAACTTCTGTTGGAGACCTCCACTGTCCTCAAACCCACATCTTCTGCAGGTGCGTTCACATTCTACTTCAGAGGGAGAGAAAAAAAGAGACCAATCTGAGTCCTCTGAATTATTTGCTGCCAAATCCACACTAACACTTGCCCCCATCCTGCTTTATTACAGAAGCTAGGTTAATCTCTTCTTACTTAAGAGCATCCTTTCCCATTTTGTCTGTCACGTTGTGCCAGTTTCCCACTTGTACTTATACGTTCAAATTCTGCTCTCTTCGGTGTTGTGACCGTCAGCATTTAAACATTATCAAGTTTCACCTATTGAAAGAAATCCTTTCTTCATTCCACTTTTCCACTTCAGTTACTACCTGTTCACTTCCCAATCTGGTGTTAATAATTGATTTTTAAAATTTCTGAGTCACCAACTTGAACCTTAAGAAGCAAGAGGCAACTATATTCCACATATGGAGTTCATTTAGTAAATTATTTCTAATATGGAGTTGTACATTCAAAGTTAGCTAGTTTATAAACCGAAGGCCCATTCATTCAGTAAGAGATCTAGAAGATTCAAGTGAGGAAACTTAAACATTTAAGAATCCTGTTTTGGAATATAAGATATACGTTAGTTGATAATGTCTTCTTGTTTGTGTCTGGATGTATGCTGATGTTCCCAAGGAAAATATTGTGCCAGTAACTGGATTGATCTTATTCATTAGTGGGTACCTTAAAACCTGTTTTCTAGGTCAATGAAAAATTGTTATTTGCCTATTACTTACAGTGATCTTTAACTGAAAAATGTTAATTCTTGACCAGAATCTCTCTTGCTAGTCTCGTAACCTTGACAATCTGGAGTAGAAAGAAAAAGAATAAGAGGTTATATGTTCCTGTAAATAACTGCATGTAGAAAAGAATATCAATTTTTATAAGAAGAAAAATCACTTTATCCAGACCAAAAAAATTATGCAAATATATATTACCTCTGATATGAATTTATAATATATTATCACAAACTCTCTTAGAGTCATTTACGATTCTTTGCAGAACATATTTTTTTGAAGGTCGTGAGCTGAAATACTTACTAAAGTGAAATAGCTGCTCAGTATTGCTCTTAAACTAATTGACTATAGAGGAGAAGAAAGTTCATAAAAACTATGAAAAGTCAGATAACTTATATACATCGATATATATATTAGAACTTTAAGCAATACTTCTTGAGTGATGCCTTTATATTTGTGTTTCCTGTTTATTTTCATCATTTCTCTTATGTTTTATATTCAGGGTATTTCTATAGGTACAAGTTTCCTATTTTAAAAATGATAAATATGTGAGAAATATTGATATTCCACTGTGTGCAGATTTGTTCAGCTTGTTTTATTGGAGAGCAATTCCTAGGTAGCTAGTAGACTGAGGAAGATTATTTTGTCCATGGTAATAACTGGCCCCAAATACTTTGGCAATTTTCATGAAGAGCACAGAAATTGCCCTTTTCTCAGAACTCATCAAAGTGTTCACAGGTATGTTGACAGGAAAACCACTTTAACCGCCTGGAATGTATCTCTTTTGGGTCTTAATTTTCTTTATGTTGCATATATGATGTAAGAAATATGCCTTAAATTTCTTAGGCCATTGTGATGCCAATTTGTATGGACAATTATGTTTTCGTTTATGTGAAAATTTAAAGAGCTTGCCACAGCTGTTCTGCAGCTAAGGTCAAAGAACATGCATTTCTCTAAAATGCACATTTAATGAAAGAATACACAGTTTCTCTGAATGAATGTGTTTGGAGGAGGCATGTGCAGGGTGTGGCATCGCACGTCCAGCTTTTCTTTATAATGATTGTGCAATAAAAAAGGGAGCTCTCTAACTTGTCTCATTTCTTAGATAGGAATCTCTGCTTCATATTTTGTTATATTGACTCTATTTTATGAGCTATAGTAAGTTTTATTTTTCTAAGAATTAATCTATTATGCTTGTACAGAAAATTTTAAATAATATTCTCATGGCCTTTTGTTGGATTATTTAAATTCCATATTTTCCCAGTGCCTCTATTCTATCCAGGGAACAAGTGGGCTACTTCAACCACTACATTTAAATCTACGTTTTTGTGAGGATTTTTCGTAGCATTGGTGAACCAATCTAGTTCATTTTCTCCCTCAGAGCAACATTTATGAACATCTGTCCAGATAAATAAATGCTTCTCCTGAAAGACACCCAGTTAGCACAGCTCAACATTTATTTTGGCAGTTCAAATAGAGGAGGAAGAATTCCATGTGGCAGGGGAAGAAGAGTGATAGAATTTTTTTAGACTTTCTCATGATCTGATTACTGGCACATAATTATTATTGTTACAGCACTTGTTAGAATTATAAAATTATGGATCTGGAATGTACAAATTTCTTCTTGCCTCAAATTAAGTTCAGGAGATTGAACATCAGAACCTACTAGTGATTTTGACGAAACCATGTATGTGAACTGGAATCCAGACACTCTGACCCTCAAACCAGTGCTTTCTTCAAGTTGCTGCCTTTCCAAAAGTCTGCTGTATTTTTCTTAATCTCTAACAGTAAGCTTATAAATCTGTATGAGAATCTGAGCACCACTTAGTAAGTTACTGCTTCTATTTGTAAACAGTAGCCTGAGGCAAAAAAACATTCTTTAACAAGCTGCCTGACTTCCTCCAGGGGTTTACTAGAGGCTGGGAAAATGTGGTCATGCATGTTTCAGAGTGGCTCATTTTCAAGAGACAGACTTACTGGTCAACTATTAGAACTGCCCCAGCCTGATTATGCTTTTGGACGCAGTGAGTATGTGTGTCATGGTGAAAAAAAAAATACCATGTCTTTCTCGTATCTGAGCTTCCACACATCTGAAATGATGCTCTTGTTTTATTCCATGGCTTTCTTTGGATTGAAATGTATCCATTAACATTTGTGTGCTTTTCTTTTCCATCCGTCCTTCTTCATCTCATGAAAAGCACGTCAGGGTAAGTTGAATCACAATGGCTGCTGAACATGTTTATTTTCAGCACCATCCTCTTTTTCTTTTATCTTTAGTATTTCTCTTTTCAGTTGTAACACAAGCTGCACTGCCTCTGACCTAAAATGAAAGTTGTGAAGTGTATTCATTTCCTTACCATAAAAGGAATCATTGGTTCAGAGAAATGTTGTTCACATTCAGATTAATCATGTTGTCCTTTCAGGCACTTCAATTTCTTCGGTTCTATTACACATATATCAAAAGGCAATCCAGATGACATTTCCCCTGTTTCTCAAGTCACTCTCTAGGAGTTAGTGTGACATTCAGTGAGGCTTAAGTAATAGCTGCAGGCCGCTTGAGTACTTTTGACTGTGCTGCAAGGCTGAGACTGCCTGTATGGTTTTCCTAGTGCTTTGCGGTTTTCCACCAGCATTATATTCAAGAGATAAGTTTATTTGTTGATTACTAGAACTACACGTATATGAAGAAGGTTAAATGCTGGATCTTCCTCAGAAGAACTTTTACACTTAGATTCCAAAGTAATCCTTGGTTTTGGCTGAACCCTTTGGTTTTGTGTGTTCTTTTGTTTCCTATACTACTAGTTAATTTTTAAAGCTTTGAAAAGGTATAGTACTAAGATTACTGTTTCAAATTTCAAATCCTGCTTTTTGAACTAAACTTAGAATTTGTTATTTATTTCTAAAACCAACTGGGCTTCAAAGTAAAACAAATTATGCATAATATTATAAAATATTACCTTTGTGTAAATGTCTGCATTGGTAACATGGTGAGCTACAAAACACTTTAGATCGAGAGAGGTTTTGCTTTTACATTTAAAGCAAAACATTTTGAGGGGACAAGTAAAATGGCTCCAATAAGATGCAACTATTCAGGAATTGTGGAGAGTATCACTAATTGGCAATATGGATATTTTATATACCAATAAAGGTCATGTGCTTTGTTCATTAATATGGTTTATATTTGTTATATTTTTCCTACTCTAATTTTAAGTTATAGTTACTATTACTAATTATTTAACAATGCAGTGTTTACTTAAGTAAGGATAATTTATGATATTAAATTCTAGGAAGTGTTCTTGCAAATGCAAGGTAAGCTGTGATTAGAATACTATTCAACTATGCTGGCCAAATGCAAGTTGTAAGATCTTACTTTTTAAAAACAATCGATATTCTGACATTGGATTTTTAAAGCATTATTTTCATGTTATCATGAATTATTGGCCTAATGATTTTAAGTTTCATGAGGAAATTGAAATAATGAACTTCATTCCCCCATCCCTTTTTGAATGAAATATTGAAAAATAATAGATTCATAATGCATCAATATTTATGGACTTTAAGAAACTGATATAATTACCTTAATTGGAAAATTCAATTTCTTGTCTTGCACATGCTCCTGGAATTTAAACATTTTAAGACCTCAAAATCATTCCCTTAGTACAGTTGCTAAAAGAAAGCTTAGGAGGTTAAATGTCAGGAGAAGACAGTACAAACATAGTAAAGACATGGGAAGATTTGAAGTGGAAAGAATATTGAATTAGGAATCAGAAGACAAGACTTTAAGCCCCAACTTTCCCATGTGTTTGTTGCATACTTTTGAGTGACTGACTCATATTCTGTGTACTTTCTAAAATTACTGTCAAATTCCCAATACTCACAAGAGTATGAGAAGATATGAATAATCTCAGAAGCATAGAAACTATAAACTTCAAATCTGAGTTAAAGAGGGCTCAAAATTAGATGAAGCACTAAAGCCATCTAGTCTAAATGGCATCCATATAAACCTGAAAAATTACCAATGTTCCTCCAGTAAGTCCCCAATTTACAGTCAGGAAGGGACTGGGAAGAGCAAACCACAGTGTCTTGCAAAAGTGAAATTGTTTACTGGAAAGTAATACAAACCCCTCTAGTTTTTAATAACAGCTATTGCTCCATCGCATTTGTGCGTGCATGTGTGTGTTTATACCTTTTCAATGGTTTTGTAAGTGATTAAATTCAAAATAAAATGAGGAGTGAAATTATGTAAACCTCTACTCAAATTCACAAATAAATTAAATTTCTTTCCTGAGACTGTGCCCTCCATTTCAAGTAGCTTGCAGGGGAAAAAAAAATGTTTCAACATGAATGAACTTTGGTTTTATGTAATCAAATAATTTCAAGCAACCTAGCATGTATTCTGAGAACCTAAATAAAACACTACTTAAATGTAAAATGTGCCATAACAGGATACACAAACACACACACTTGCACTTACACATATACAAAATCGCAGCATGTGGTGCTTTCAAAATCAAGTCAACCTTGTTAATGTCGGATCTGAAACTCTTAATTTTATGGAGCTAACTGTGTTTACTTAGGTAATCAATGTCTGAAGCAGCTGATTGGGATTTGTAATATATTTCTGTTTAGGATAATTATGTTAATTAATATATACATTTTCAGCTTACAGAATTTAAAAAATTTGAAGTGGCACCATATTTCCTTCATATTTGCTGACCAGAATTTCAAACAGTTTCTCAAATATGTAATTTTAATTTTCATGGAATTGATCAACAGATAGAGATTTCTGAATGATGAGATTATAGCTCATTGTCTGGTTGAAATTTGAGGAGATCATGTTCTATTTACCCTCTTGACGTTTATTGGAATAAGATACATTTTATAATTAATAATGGTGTGAAGTCTATGTAAATTTACTGTTATATTATGTAGGGAAGATTTATTCTCTGTGCTACACTTTTAAGAAGTAGATTCAATTGTCAACTTATTTTGACTTATATTTCATTCTTGGTTCTTATCGAGCCACATACTTATTTCTCCCGGTTGTATCAGTAAGTGAGTACTTGTTGTGTGCCTCAGTAAGTAAATAAGCCCTAAAGATAAATTATTCAACCAGAGAATTACCTTGTATTACAATAATACAAAATTAATTGAACTGAAACAAATTACAACAAATTCAGCTTTTCCATCCTGATTGTGTAAATGGGGCTAACCTCCTTCCTCTGGCCAAGATTCAGAGCCTGTTTGTAGTAGGGAACAGCAAGAAAAGAAAAGTCATAGCTCTTTTTTTCTCTTACAGGGTTGAGGACTGAAATGTGTGATAGTGAGGGGGTAAAGACTATATAAATTAGCCAGGAAGTCACATAAATGTATGCCTAAATATGAATGAAAAAAGGGAGAGAAATAAAGGTGGGAAACTATCATTGTCTTTAATTCTAACAGAGGTGGTTGTTACTCTCTTCCTTTTACGGTTATGAAAATTTCAGAGAGGTTAATTAGCTAAAGGATAGTGTGGGGTGTTAAGAGGCTGACTGTGTGACCAGGTGGCTGGCACTCAAATTCTGGCTCTGCACTCACCAACTCTGTGCTCCAAGCGGCCTCTTTTCTTGAGTGTCCTCATTTGCAAATGTGTATCAATATGTATCTTATTGGATTGTTGTGAAGATTAAATGACTTACACATATAAAGCACTGAGGATAGTGCTTCACACATAGTAAGTGATATATGCATGTCAGCTGTTATTATCTGAGATCTAAACCCTAATTTGCCTGCATATAGAAACTTTGGTCTTTCAAACCATGATATTATATCTTAGAAAGATATGAGGTGGTTCATATGAATAAGAGAGCACATTAGATAAAGTTCTATTATAGTACTCACTGTATTCAATTGTAATACAACTTATTTAATTACATTTAAATACAATTTTAAATGAGAAGTATAGTAAGTGCAATAACTAGAGTAAATACAAGTTATAATATTTTTGTAGAAGAGAAAATTAATTCTCCCTGTGAAAGGTCTTGGCATCTTAACAGGAAGGATAAAGCATAAATTTTGTCAGAAAGATAAGTGTGAGTTTGTCACAATTATGATGTGAAGAAGGATGCTCTAGGCAGAAGAAGAAGGCATATACAAAGTCATAGAGGGTAAAACAGAATGAGGTATTTGGAAAATGGCAAGTATTTCAGTATTGCTTGAGCAGAAGAAGCTGGGAGATAGCCAAGGGCCAGATCACCAAGGGTCTTTTTAGTTGAACTAAGATATTTGACCTATATTTTCAGTTGCCTGCTTAAAAACCTCAAGGGGGAGATTTTTAAGCAGGCAACTCTTACAAAAATATTTGTGTTTAGAAAGGTCTTTCTGGAAGTTGGAACAAGGATGAGAGGTAGGGAATACCAAAGGAGAGGCAGACTCTGGGAGTTCATTTCCATGATCTACAAATGAGAATTTGAACAAAAGCTTTGGTAACAGTTGATCAATTTACAAAATGTCATATTTAATGTTAGAGAGGGCACTTTTATTTCTTCCTGCAGCCAATCTGTGTAACAGGTAAGCAAAATTCTTACTTCTTTTTAAGATGTAATAAGTAGTTGGATATTAACAAGGACATAGAATACTTAAAAGCTGCCCTTTGATCAAGGATCCTGGATGGTTGTCAGCACTGAGAGTTCATGGATTACAAAATAGCAATCTTGCAAAAGATATTCTTGGCTAGATCCTGCAAAGAAAAATGCATGGTACAGTAGAAGAGCAAACTCTCATCTCCAGGACTTTAGTCTTGGGTGGGAGATGAGGCCCATGTATGTGCTGCTCATCAACAGTCTTTAGAGCAATGCTGACACTATGAGTTTCCAGATTTTGAAAGATAAAAAAGTCATTGTGGGATCTGGGATGATCAAAAATAAAAGGAAGTTCCATGATTTAGGCAAACAGTAAGATTTTGATAGTGGAGGAAGAAGAGAAAGAACTTACCAACTCTGGAAAATGGTACTTGCAAAGACGGAATTATTCATATTATTTGCCAAAGTAGGTTTTCAGTTCTAGTGAAAAATAAGGAACGATGATTAGAAAGGAAAATCAAGACTAAACCGATTTCAGTCTTTGTAATCCAGGTTAAGGATTATGCTCTAGGCATTCGAGGAACCATTGAAGGGTTTTCAGAGGATAGTGCAATGATAAATAGCTCATGTATTGGCTATTTCCTTTGTACAAGTCACTGTTGTCATCACATTACATATATTTTCTTATTCAACTCTCATACCAACCCTCTGAGGTAGGTACTGTTATCAACTTCATTTTACAGATGAGGAAACTGAGGCACAAAAAGGTAAAGTGACTTGTCTTTGGATGCACAGCTAAGAAGGGAGGGCACCAGGAATCCAGCCCAAGCAGTCCCACTTCAGAGCCCACTGCATTACCTACTTTGCCATGACAGCAGATTTTTTTCATGGCAGTGAATTGCAAGGGTAAGAAGCTTGGAGAGTGGAGCCAGTTAAAAGACAGAAAAAAGAATAATGGCAGTGAAAATAGAAAGTGAAAGAAGATAAAATGCAAAGTGTGAGTGGGAAATTGACAGGCGTTAAACGGAGGGTGACTGAAATGGCCAGTCTGAGTGACGAAGGAAATGGTACCGAACGGTATTTAGACAGTCATGTTGCAAATTGGCAGGCCCAAAATAGCATCCTAGGCTACGTGGTCTGAGAATAAAGTCTCTCTTCACTGACAGCAATGAACCATCCACATTGGGAAAAATATGGAAAAGGAGACTTTCCTGCCCCCATAGTTTATGAATTTTTGAGTAACTAATGAATTTCATTTCTCAGAGTTTTATCATCTTATTGAATTTGTTGATTTACAAGTTGTTCTCCCAAACTTTAAGGGTACAAGAACAGGGACTTTGTATGCCCCCGGACTAGGTTTGGCAGTCAGTCATTAGATTTTTGTAGACCTACCATGTATCTGGTTTTTGTCCTCAAAACAAAAAATAAAACTGGCTAAATCTCTGACTCAATAAAATGTTAAAGATATTCTAGGGAAAAATTGTTTAGTACTAAGGGGCCTATAAAAATAAGTAGTAAATATTGCCCCCGGGTCCAGGGTAGGATGGCTTCTGAGAGGAAGTATTTTTGTTGTTTCTCGAAAATCAAGATAAAGTGAGTGGGAAGACAAGACAGGAAGGTATGTGGATGTTGTTTAGTGTGAAGGAAACAGAGCTTAGAAATGTAAGCATACTCTACCTATGAGGTCAAGACTGAAATAATTGGAGAAAGACATAAAACCTGAAAAGGAGGAGCCAGACATTTCTATTTGGATGGAATCATTTAAGCAAAATCATACTTGCTTAAATTAGTCTGGATTAGTATTTAGGAGCTACAAGCCTGGAAAATACCCTTGATTTATTTACATTTTTAGACGTTCTCAATCCTTTATCTAGAAATCCTAGGGTCTAGACATTACTAGGGTGCCCACACTTCGTTCCTGTCTTCAGAGCAGGCACAGGCAAGTGCAGGCTGCCCTCTGCACATTTCTGTATGAACTTGCCAATTACTCACACACCTGAGCATTCCCCAAGTGCTGGGCCTTCTTAATGTGTCACATTCCATTTACAGTAACTCACTGACACCCTTATCAAGAGAGTCTGAGGCCTTTGGAGGGAATCTAATGGTATTCTTTATTGCAGACAAGAATGTGTTCCCTGAAAATACTCAATGACTCAAGTTTTTCTGATTCAAAATGACCTTCCCTTACAATTAGTACTTTTCTTTTTTTGTTTCCACACAGGAAATGACAATCCTGTACCTGAAACTTCCTCTAGAAGGAAGTGCTACTGAATCTGGTCTAAAACTTAAAACAAAAATAGGTGCCCATAACTATAGTAATGTATAAGTGATTTGAGGGGAAAGGATGGTTAAATATTAGATTGGCTAAAAGGAAGGAAGGAAAGAGAGGAGGGAGGGAGGGAAGAAGGGAGGGAGAAAGGAAAGAAGGGAGGGAAGGAAAGAAGGGAGGGAAGAAAGAAGGAAAGAAGGGATGAAGGAAGGATGGAGGGAAGGAAGGAAGGAAGGAAGGGAGGCAAAAATGTTTCTTCAAGCCTGAATAGAAAGACAGTAATTTCAGACGCAGATGTGTACTGGGGAATGTGATCATGACATCGCTCTGGAAGAACTGTCACTGAACCTTTGAAAAGGTTGAATCTGGGGTACAGAGAGAATGCATAAATTTCTACACATGCACTGGACGAACAGAGAACACCAGTATATACAAAATGCCTGTTTGGGCCAAATCAGCTTTATATTTAGTATTTCTAATATTTTTCTGGCAGTGACTTCAAAATATCTAATGACAACAAGCATGGCCCCATGAAATTAATGCTATACATGCCCTTAATAATGTTATGAAATCATCATGTATTAAACTCAGTGATTTCCAACAATTAGAGCATTACCCATATTGCTTTATTTTTCTAACAGTGCCTCTCTCTCAAGCCAATATGCCCAGATATATGTCTCTTATAAATTCTGTATAATGCAGACTTTTTTTTATAATAGAGAAGAATTAAATGTAATATTGCTTTGAGAATTTCAATGCATTTCTTTACATAATAAAAACTGCCCTTGGGTTAAGAAAAGCAGGTCTGGAGTTAACATCATGTAGCACACAGTCCTAGAGTAAAATCCAGCCATCCACTCCAATCTGGCCTGTTTCTCACAGTTTCAAGTGTGTCATTTCAAAGGCCTCTACTTGGGATTTAGCCCTGCCAGCTGAGGACCAAAGGGCAGAATCCACTGGACTTGAGCCCCCTTATTTCATTATCTTTGCAAACTCTTACTAAAGTTATTGTGCTATGAGAGTTTGTGATTTAAACACAATAAACAAAGCAAAAAAAAGGAAAACTTTCCCAAGGTTTACATCATCCAATGACTTCTCAAACAATTGTATGATAAATTTCTGTTCAAAAAGAGAATAGGAGTATTTGAACGCACTGGATTACCTCAACCAGATTCCTATCAGGGGTCGCAAACCAGATCAGACTCTTAGAATCGTGTGGAATGGGTGCTATGCTGACAAAGTGGCTAAAAAAATGGCCTAAAAAATACATTATGGGATGCAAGTTGCTGAAACAAGAAGCAGCTAAATGTAAATACTGGCTGACATGTTCAACATTCACAACTATTTACAGAGCACCTCTTTGGTGCCTGACTTTGTTCTAGATGCTTCAAGTGCACTTCTGAACAGAATATGTATATGAAACATTGGTCCTCCTTGAGCTTATTTTCTTTCATGTGATGACAGATTGAGGAGTAAATGACACTGTATGTTAGAAGCTAAGTGCCATGGAAAAAAAATAAGGCAAGGAATGGGGATAAAGAATGTCTGTTTGCTGTTCTGGGAAGGAGGGGAAGAGATATTCAGAGGGAAGGAGACATTTGAGTAAAGATTTAAAGTATGTGAGGGAGTAAGGCATGTGAAAATAGAGGGGACAAGCATTCAAATAGAGGGAACAGCAGATGCAAAGGTCCTGAGGCAGAAAAAGGCCTGGGCTGTTTCCAGGGAACAACAAAGGAAACCAGTGTTGCAGAGTGAGATGGGAATTGAGTCAGAAAGATGAAGAGGGTAGGGTGGATCCTATCAGCTGCATGAGCTTTTATTCTCAGTGAGACAGGTAGTAACTGGAAAGTTATGAGCAGAGAAGTTACATTATCCAATTTAACTTTTAATAGGATCACTCCAGCTCATGTGGTGCATTTTTTTATTAAGGAACTAGTCAGAATTAAAATGTTCTAGTTTTCTAAAATGGCGTATGTACAGTTCATGTAATTCACTTGTGAAAATGTTATGTGCTTCCTAGGTGTTGAGTGCATATTGACTTGCTTTTTTGCTAAATGTAGCAAAAACCAGTTATAAATGTATACTTGTTTCTTCCCCTTTAATGCCACTTACCTGTCACATAACTGGAAGTATTTTTTTTCCCTAATGGATATAATATTACAACTCTCAATAATGCTCTTGGCTCTGTGGAAGCGTACTCTAAATTTTCTTGCACGTATTCTGTGTTCAGTCCTGCCTCTGCCCATCCACCCTTACTGCTCATCCAGATTGGAACATCATCTGTAACTCCTTCCCACCAGCCCTTCGAAGTCAGTTCAGTTGCTGCAAAGCCTTCACTGATCATTTCCATTGCTACTAACCCCTTCTCCAAAACCCTCACCCTCAGAATATGCATCACTGAGTTTTGGCATGTAATTGTGCATTGTACTACGTTTTTAAACAATTTCATGTGTTTGCTTTTTCTATGTAACCAGGGATCTCCTGGAAAACTGGGTGCATGTCTGTATTTCCACAGGTCTCAGCTCACAATAGGTGCTCAATAAGTACCTGATGGTTGGTTGTTTAACCCTTCAACCCATTTCTGTCAATATATCTGTCACAGTGAGACTATGCTATTCAAATCTGGTATTCAATGAAGGAATGTCACTGGGAAGCCTGAGGGAATGGGTGAGGGTAGAGCAAGCCAGGTGAAGGAGTCCCTCTAGTTTCACCTTGGATTCATGGCACCAGTGTTGCTGTTCCCTTTCCCAGGTGCTGAATAGCTTACACATGCTTCTTTGCTATCCCATGAAATGAAAGAGCAGTTGATTTATGTGTCTCTTCATCTACTATAACTTTAATTTTTGTTTTGCCTCCCTGTTTCTTTGTCACACTGCATTTTTTTTTGGTAGCATCCATCACAGACATGGAAAACTTTTGTGTTAAAAGACATTTTTATCATATATTTTATCATATTATAGTCCACCACAATAAACAATTAATCAGCTGGTAGTAGGAAATAATTAAATGCTTCATTTTGGAGTTCCTAAGCATGAAAGACACACAGTCAACATAAAGCAATATGTGTAAAAATGTGTGTGTAGGATCAATGCATCTAAGGAATAGAGAATATATTTTCCAATCTAGTCCTGGCCAGGTATATTTCAATTTGAGTTTCAAAGAAAACAGAAACCTGCTATTTCAATCATGAGCGATCTGAAATTGGTTTTGTAGATGGATGTCAAGGGTCAGTAGTAGAAATAGTGATTAAAGATGCATTTGTCAAGGTTCTTTACAACTTTTTGTTATCAGAAACAACCATTTGTTGTCATTGAGATGTTTTGCTTTCATTAAAACCAGTAGTGATCATAAATGGAAATAAGTGTACTATTGAATTTTACACCTTACATTGCTTTGTAGTGATGGAAGTCAATTTACCTCGGAGTTCTCTTCAAATGAGAAGTAATTTTGTAGTCTATACAAAAAGCTAACTCCTAAGATAGCCACCTGGACCCAGAGAGCATACTAAAATCAAGCATATCACTTGAATGGGGCTGAAATGACCAACTTGATCTTCTGCCTCTATAAACAGGCATTTATCTACTACTGAAATAATAAGGGAAACAGGCAAGACAGATGGAAGAAAACTCATTTAGATCCTGTAGTGCATGCCAGAACACGCATATGTGGGCCAGTTTCTTGTTTAAGGAATATGATATTTGCTGATAATAAAATTCAGCTTCTTAGTCCATTAACATTTAATGTTTGAATGTTAGTGAATAAGTGTTGGGGAAAATTATTTTTAGATGTCAGTGTTTCATTTCTAATAAAATCAATGGATGATTTGCATGTATTATTCAAAGGAAGAAGGATTTCTGTTATTTCTGTATTAACTCATAAAAAGCTTATAAAGGATTATTGGGTTTTTAAAAAATATTGTGATTAAAAATAATCACAGCCGTCTTTTCCCATATTACCTGACTAATAATCTTTGCTGTATACTTCAGGCATGAACTTCTAGAAGAAGCTCGGAGAAAGGGATTACCTTTTGCGCAGTGGGATGGGCCCACTGTAGTCGCGTGGTTAGAGGTAAGAGAGTTAAACCAGAAGGCTCTTAATCCAATCACTGCTAACTTGATAGTATTTTTAGAGACAAGTAAAGACCGGTTCCTGACATCCTAGTTTTCCAATAGTCTTGAATAACTTATAAAGAGAATATTTGCTTCATCTAGGGACCCATGGGCATTCTTGTGATTTTACTCTGATGTTTTCTTGCGATTGTGGCAGAAGGAAGCAGGCTGTGAGATAAAAGAAAGTTTTGGTAAATTCTATCTTCTTCATATCTAGAGTAAATCAAGAAACGGTTTTTGAGTGATACTTCTGTTGTTGCAAGAAAACACGTGTCCCAGTACATCAGTCCAGAGCCCTTCCTCATCAGCAGGTTAACAGAGAAGAGGCATCTCCATATATTTAACACTCTGTCTTATCCAAGATATTGCTGCCGTTCCTTTGCTTGTAGTATAATTCCTGAACCTAGTTCTTTAAGACTAGGGGCCAGCTAGATTTAGACATTTGGAGCTATGCAGAAGAAGATGCATTCCCTTATTCCCTTCTGTGTCTAGACTGAATGTTTTAATGAAACAAAAATTACATTCAGCATTTCCTGCATAACACAAGGGTCTGGAAAAGTGAGTTCATACTTGATCAGCTTGGAGGCAGCAGGAGCAGACCAGGACAGTGAACGAAGTACATATTTGACCACGAAGGGCCCCTTCATACCACTTATCAATAGTTTTCACTGCCCCTTCCATTCAGTTCTCTAGTGCGGGCTGTTGGTAGCTGCTAGGATATGCTGATGTCAAGGCAAAGAAGAATACAGTCAGCCCTCCCTATCCATGGATTCCCCATCGTGGGTTCAACCAAACACGTTCAATCCGAGACAGAATCCGAGGATGATGAGCCTGTGTATACCGAGGCCCAACAGTAAGGGACTTGAGCATCTGCGGATTTTGGTATGGGGTGTCCTGGAGCCAATTTCCTGAGGGTACCAAGGGACTGACTGTATGAACTTTTCTTTCTTGGCAGAGGCAATTAAAACCCATTGTTTTAAAAGGTTTGGGATTATAAAGTTGTCCACCTTCATTATCATATCACATCCAGAGCTAATGAATTAATCAATAAGGAACAATCAAAACTCACTTGAGTGTAAAAAATAATAATATACAGATAAATATAACAACATGCTGCATTTTTTTCTTGGACTGAGTGAAAGAAGGCTGTGTCTTGCTTTATTTTATTCTTTTATATCAGTCAGGGAATTTTTAGCTTATTAGTGATCAGAGCTGCTTCTTCCAAATATTTCTTTCAACTTACTATATTTTAAAAGTCAATTATAAGACAAAATGCTTAAGAAAGCCCACCTCAAAACTGAGAGCAAAAAAAAAAAAAAACTGAGAGCAATTCTTTGTTCAGTTTCACTCCAGTAAAATGAGCTGTAGTTTGACAGAGAGTTAACTGCTGTTTTGGCAAGTGATGAACAAATCCTTTATATATTAAAAAAAAAAAAAAAACAGATTTACTGACATTAAGGGGCTAGGAAATGACAGGCAGTGAAGTTTGTGCTAATTAGAACTATCCTGAGCATGCAGAAATTGCTCATAATGTGCTCCGTAAAGTGACTTTATAAAATGACTTTATGCAGTGACTTCACAACTATTTACAGAGCACCTCTTTGGCACCTGACTTTGTTCTAGATGCTTCAAATGCACCTCTAAACAGAGTATGTATATGAAACATTGGTCCTCCTTGAGCTTATTTTCTTTCATGTGATGACAGATTGAGGAGTAAATGACACTGTATGTTAGAAGCTAAGTGCCATGGAAAAAAAAATAAGGCAAGGAATGGGGATAAAAAAAAATAAGGCAAGGAATGGGGATAAACAGCAAAAGGATTGCTGTTCTGGGAAGGAGGGGAAGAGACATTCAGAGGGAAGGAGACATTTGAGTAAAGATTTAAAGTATGTGAGAGAGTAAGGCATGTGAAGATAGAGGGGACAAGCATTCAAATAGAGGGAGCAGCAGATGCAAAGGTCCTGAGGCAGAAAAAGGCCTGGGCTGTTTCCAGGGAACAACAAGGAAACCAGTGTTGCATAATAAGTGAAATTATACAATGGAATAAACAAGATGAATGAGGTGGGTGATCCAATGAATGAGGGCTCTTAACTTTCACCTCCTTTAGTATCTCCTTCAGTGCACAGCCCGCTAAGAGTGATGTGAACAAATAAGTCTGATGCTTCACACACCATTTCTCGACACCAAAAACTTTGTAGAAGTCTAATCAGGGATGACCTTGGTAACCATGTATTGGCAAGCATTTGGGTAATGTTAACCAGTGTGGAAATCCAAATATCTTAGCATAGAGGAGATGAAAAGAGGTGACAATCTTTAGGGTCCAGTGAAGGTATATTTAGATGTTTAGTTATTTTGAACAACTTGAGTTTACAAACTATGAAGTCAAGTCCCATCTTCTGTCGTAGCTAATCATGTCTGTCAAGGCAAGGTCAATTCCTTTGCCTAACCTGTAGGAGATACTATATTCAGTCATGCACTGTACCTATATCCCCTCTCTCCTTCTCTTATCTCAGTCAGGCCACATTGACTGAAAGATTTGACTTTTTGTGTTTCCTCTACAGAGGCAAGCAACCCTTTAATATGGCAGAATTTTTTAATTAAAAAAAAATCAGTGTTACCTATTATCATGTAACAAATTATCCCAACACTTAGCATTTATTTTCCTCCTGGCTTCTGTAGGTCAGGAATCTGGACATGGTTTAGCTACCGCCTCTGTTCAAAGTCTCTCACAAGGCTGCAAGCAAGGTGTCAGCCAGGACAGCAGTCATCTCAAGGCTTGACTTGGGGAAATCCAATTCCAAGCTGACTCAGTTCCTTGCTAGCTGTTGGCCAGAGACATCTGTTCCTTTCCATGTGGGCATCTCAAAGGACAACTCACAGCCCTGCAGCTGGCTTTCCCCAGAGCGAGAGCTCGGAGAAGACAGAGGGGGAGAGGACTGGCAGGAATGAAGCCACAGTCTTTTCATAACCTAATCTGGAAAGTCAGATCCCATCACTTTTATCATAGTCTTTTCATTACAATAAGTCACCAGGTCCAGCCCAAACTCAGAGGAAGAGGACAAGGGCAGGAATGTCAGGAAGTGAGATCATTGGGAGCCATCTTAGAAGCTGCGTAACACCAAGCCTTAGAAATAATAAAGCCGAATCCCTTCCATTTTACAAGTGGGGAAAATAAGGCTGAGGTTTAGAGGACTTGACTTGCCAATGACAAGGAAGGAATGAGAGCCCAAGCCTTCTGATTCCTGATCCAGAGCTCTTGGCATTGTATACTGATGATTTATAGGTTTTCTTCTCTTACTCTCTCACTTTTTCTCACTCTCATGCTCTCTCCTTTTACTCAATCTGTTCATATCAACAAATAAAATCAACAACAACAACAAAAAAAATCAGTATTTTGGCTGTTTAAAACCAAGATTTAAACTGCTCATTTGCATGTGCCTGTTTCTTACTCATAGCTAATGATGGAGGAGGGGTGGGCAGGATTGGAAAGAATATTCCTTATTTAAGTGTATGTAATTCAGATGCTACAACACAGTGCATTCACCCTGTGCTGCAGATAATATGCCAGGCATTATGCTGTGCTCATTGCACTACCAATTCAATTGTCTTTCCAGAGCCTCACAGCAAAGCTGAAGAATCACAATCCCTAATTTCTAAAGCAATATTCATTTTGTAACTCTCTTTAGCTAATGTTTTCCAGATGTTTATAATGTTAGCCTCTTCCATTAGCCCAGCATTTCATTCTCCAAAAAGTATTTTCATATTTAGCATCTAATTGCATTCATACACCTATAGGTAGAGAGATTGGAAATGTGGATTAGCCACATTAAAGCCTTTGATCAAAGGCACTCAGAATTCCAAAGGAGAGTTATAAACTGAAGTCGTTTATTAAACAAATGTTAATTGAGCCTTTACCAAACGCAGCTTGTAGCTGTTCTTGTCCTTAAACTCAAGAGGAGATTTGGTGAGGTGCAGCCATTATATGTATCCCTAATAATATAAATTAGTTGTTAAATTGCAGACCCTGAAGTCTACATTTCCAACCTTTGTTTCCATTACTGCCTAACTGGTTTTTTTGAATAAATTATTTAATGTCTTTGTGCATCTGTCTCTTCTGGGGAAAAAATAATAGCATCTCTTTCATGGGGTGTGGTAATAAATGAGTTCATACAAGTAAGATACTTAAAATAATGTCTAGCGCATAGACATTGTTAATGGTTAGCTATTATTATAACCTGGGTATGTATTTTTCCCTATCTAACAGCTCTGGTTGGGAATGCCTGCTTGGTATGTGGCAGCCTGCCGAGCCAATGTGAAGAGCGGTGCCATTATGTCTGCTTTATCAGACACTGAGATCCAGAGAGAAATTGGAATCAGCAATCCTCTGCATCGCTTAAAGCTCCGATTAGCAATCCAGGAGATGGTTTCCCTAACCAGTCCTTCAGCTCCTCCAACATCCAGAACTGTGAGTCCATTTGTGCTCCTTCCCTCTCCCAGTGCTGGGTGAATAGCAGCACCTCCAAGTCCACAGAGCAAAACTGTGGCAGCACACATTTCAATGTCAGCATGAATTATTCTGAGGAGATTTAGCTTGCTCTCCATTAACCTTGCTGCTACTTTTAATAGGTTTTCAACTGAGGAGCTGTGATTCCTATCAGACTTGAAGCCTGCAACCAAGATAGACTTTTGAGCTAGCCTCTAGACTAAAGTTTAGATTTTTCTCCCAAGCAACAAGACCAAGAGTTTACTCTTTTTCAGAATTTTTCTTTTTAATGTAATCCAGCATCTCAGGAGATGAGCAATAGGGCATTAGTACTTTTTGAAGATGTAATGCTAGACTCACTACTTCTTAAGCAGTTTTCATAATTATGAAAGTACCTTAGTATTTAATGTTTTATAAATATCAAGTGGATTATCTTCCTTCAAAACCTGTTTGCCTTTTATTTATAAATCTCTATTTCTCTCATAATTTCATCCCTATCTTAATATTAGGAAAGAACAAAATATCTAAAAAAAGGCATGCCAGATGACAAATTCAAACAGAGGAAAAACTCCCAAATAATATTCATTCTTTCTTTAGTCCTCTCCCAAATTATATCTTTTGCTGATAAAGGATATGGTTTCTGTTGTTAAATGGATTTTTCTGGTCCCATGTCTTATGCAAAATAATAAAATATGGAAGAATGAGGTAAGTTTGAATAGTGGGCAAAAGATAGAAAAGTGATATTACTTTATTTCAGTTTTCAGGCACAAAGCTAACTTGAGTATAAATTTTTACACATGGTCTTAAACACAGACCATAAATTAGAGAAATTTGCTTCATTTTTTTTTTTTTTTTTTGCGGTACGCGGGCCTCTCATTGTTGTGACCTCTCCCTTTGTGGAGCACAGGCTCCGGACGCCCAGGCTCAGCGGCCATGGCTCATGGGCCCAGCCGCTCCGCGGCATGTGGGATCTTCCCAGACTGGGGCACGAACCCGTGTCCCCTGCATCGGCAGGCGGACTCTCAACCACTGCGCCACCAGGGAAGCCCCCCCTTTTTATTACATATATTCTTGTATTCCTTCCCAGTGCACTAGATTCCAATGCTAGAAATACAAGGTCAAATCACCATTTGACCAATCACCATTTGACCAAGATCACCACTCTTCTCCAACTAACTCATCCTTCATCTAATGATTCCTGCATGTTCTTCCTCTAAAGAGTTTTCACTAAGCCCCAAAGTCTGGGTTTTCTTCCCTTCCTGAGTTACTACTCCGTATACTTATAAAAGCTATTTTATAATTTTCTCTTCTTGATTCATCCCACACTAGGCCAAGCAAGTATATTATCAGGTTTTCCATAGTCCCCAGGCCTTAACTCAGTGCCTGGCAAATTGTAAATAGTCAGTAAATATGCATCTTAAAATGATGATTGTACAAGTCACTCTACTCACCATTATAGAGGATATGAGATATGTATGCCCTGATTACAGAGAGGGCAATCAAACTAAGAAAAGGAAGATGTGTTCACCAGCAGGTTTAGTAGAAGATGACATAGTTTAATTCCTTAATGTGAGATAGAAGCAGAGTGCCGTGGAATTCAAAGGAAGGAGAAATCACTTCTGGTTGAATAAGGCTTCAAAGAGGAATTAACATTTGAAAGACAGGTAATATATTGTTAATTAATTATTAAAATTATTAATACTTTCACTATTAACTTTTTGATAGAGACCTTTTCATTCTATTTCTTTCTCATTTTATAAAATTGAATTATTTTCACATAATATTTTATTTTGTACTTTTAAAACTTAGTAATATAGCAGGAATATTTCCTCCATTTTATTAAGTATGCAATTGTAATATTTTTAATTGCAGCATAGCTCCTTAATGGAAATGCTGTAATTTATTTAACCAAGTCCCTAATATTGGACATTTTGCTTACTTAACAATTTTCTTTGTATTTTTAGTACCATAGTGGATAAGCAAGTAGTTATATTATTGCATTAACTGAACTGTAGTAATTTCCATAGCAATATTTGTATACAGGGCATTTATATTCTTATTACTTTTGAACCTTAATTGTCAAATTGTATTGTATAGGCCTTTTTTTCCTTTGTCAATGTTAATGATTACATTGCTTAAATTTACATTTTAGAAATTACTAGTAAAGTTAAATTTTTTCATATGCTTATTTATTTTAGCATTTAAATAAATTACCTATTCATAACCTTTTTCATTTTTCTATAGGATTATAGGAATATTCATTTTTTTACTAATGTGTAAAAAGCTCTTTATTCACAGAAGACATATGCCCTTTGCTAAATATTGATGCAAGTTTCATAAGAGATAAGTTGTCTCTATTTGCTTTAAAAATAATCTACTGAGTGCTTTTTATTTCTTTTATTTCATCTACATGGAAGCATTTACTTGTTTCTAATATAGTTCAAATATGATTTGCTTTGCAAAAAAACTACATGTGGATTTCTAGGAATTAATCCACTGCATAAAGTGAAGCTGAAAACATTGTAAAGTCATCACCTAAAATTATATACTAGGATTCACACTTTGAAAATTCAAAAGGAGTTGGTTTGTTTTTTTTATTTTTTGTTTTTTTTAAGAAATGTTATCATGTCTTCTAGAACACTGCACATAGTTCTGATCCTACAAGATTTTCCATGTGTTTAGGTTTGGGTTTGGTTTCTAAGAAAGATGTATCATTGTTCATTCACTCAAGTTCTAAGAGGAAAAAACAAGATACTTAGATTTTTTCTTTTTAAACTGAACAGAACTCTCCCTCCTTTTCTGTCTAGACGAAATGGGCTAACATTAGAAAATTCTAATGTTTACATTTATTATTATTATATTATTTACATTTATTATATCTTTGGGCCAGCCCTAATCTTCCAGCTTTCTGTTTCCTCTTCCTAAGCTACAGTTACTGTAGAAGGCCTCTTACAAAATAGAATAGAGATGGAGATATCTATCAGGTAATTGAAATATTTGGTTAAAGAGGTGTGTCATAAAGAATAAATAAATACTTTAAATATTTTATCTTAAGTAAAAATATGTAAATGTTCAGGCATTTGCAAATTTAGATGAAACCCTAGGACTTTTCTTTGAGTATAATTCCAATGCCTGGAGTTTCACATTATGTTTATTTGATAACTTCATCCATTAAACATCTTCAATTTTTAAAATTTGAGTTTCTTTTTAAAGTGATAACTTGAAGATACTTGAAAAGCTATGTGAGCACAGAATTCTCCTGGAAATTTACAAATTCTTCCCCAGACTTTGCTGAAGTTGTATCTCACTGACAATGTGCTTTAAGATTTACCTTTATCTGGTCTTTCCAAATAATTCAACTTAGTGTTCATACATGAGCCAAGTTTATTTAATTTTGGCTCTATGTAATATTTATTTAAATTGCCTAATTTTTTAAAAAGTGCAGTGGAAGTAGACAGGTTTGGGAACAAATATAAATGATCTTTAGTAAACATAGAATTCAGCAAATTTGAGCAGACACGTAAGGCATAAGATAGGCTTCAGCACAATGTACGGGGAAAATAGCATTTATTAAACTAAAGATTTACTTGGGTAGAGATTGTTTAATGAAAATTCTAGTGAAATTGTAGTAACAGCCAACATCAGTGGAGTACTTACTAAGTGTCAGTCCCTGTTCTAAGTGTTCTACATGCAATAACTCATTTGAGCCTCAGGACAATGCTATGAGATGGGTACTTTTTTGACATCTATTTTACAAATGGGAAAAACTGATGAACAGAGAGGTTAAATGACTTGTCTAAGGTCACACCCCAGGTTGTTTTGCCCCATAGTCTATGCTCCTAACAAGTGTACTCTCCTGCTTCTTGAACTCTACCAGTTTTCCTTCTTTGCAACATTCTTCCAGTCTACTTTGGTTCCACTTTTCATTATTACTAACCTCCTAAGCCTCAACCTTTAATATAAATAAGGTGAAATATAATTGTGTAAAACTAGTCTTATTATAATGAGAAATATTTCTCCTCTTATGGTGAGACATATCAATTCAGATAAGGGAAAAATGTGGATCTAGGCCATTTTGAAAGTGAAAAGTAAATTTCAAATTAATTTAGTTTGTAATTCAATTATAAAATAAAAAATTCTTCAAAATGACTTATGTAGTAACAAGTTACTTCTAGCTAGATAAAGTTTAGGATTATTCTGAGGTCTGGCTGGTTTACTTATTTTGTATTTCTGACAGCAAGAGAATTATTTTCCTCCAATTAATTTTCATGAGTTATCCCTTAAACTCATTTTTTCCTTAAACTCATTTTAATATTAATTTTTATATCATAATTCTGTCCTAAATGATCTAATTAGTTAAGTGCTTTAATTCTCAACATCCTTTAGGAATTTTCCTACTAGATCTCATTTGATAATACTATCTGAATACTCTACTCCATCTGGACTAAAGTGAGGCCAGCAAGGCACCTCAAATAAAATTGAATGAGGCACTCACTGTCAGTACCGACCTTGCACTTGCATGATCCTGAAAGTGAGTGCTTCTTTAAATGTAGCCCCCTTGACACCTCACCTACCTCATCCTAGTCCCAGCCCTGTATCAGAATATATTACATCATAATTTTAAATTATTTGTATTTTTTCTAGTATGAGTATGCAGTTTTAGTCTACTTAATGGATGTAGATTCTAAAATTTAGAGAGGTTTAGGAAATGTCCTGGGTAGTTACTGAGAAGTGGCACTGCTAGAACTCAAGCCTCTTGATTATAATTTGGTAAATTTCCAGATAGTTAAAATTTTAGAAATCATTTGCTAGACTCAAATGGTATTCGCCACAAAAAAAAAAAAAAAAGAAGAAGAAGAAAAAAAGTCTACTGGTTTGCATTCTCCAGCTCAGATACTGGGGGTTGCAGCGTGGACTGATGTAAATGATTTTCAGCGGCTCTCAGAAAACCACAACCAAATTATATGATACTTGTCCTTTATGCTTTTCCAAGCTACTTTTTGCATTGTCTTTATCCTTGGACCCAAGGCACCAGAGTCCCTTGGTTGCTCAAAGCGTCCCACTCTAGCTATTCTCTAAGATGTGCTCAGACACACACATGCTCTGAAACACTCATGCTCTAAAGCACCCTTTTATGACTTACCCTGTTGAAAGTTCCATCTTTTAAACTGGTGGTAAAAAGAAATAAATCTGAATAATTGACTTACTACACATGGGTTTGCTTATAAAATAAACTTGTTAAAACCTCAACTAATGCCTAACTGATTGGGTTGTTTAGAAGTCATTTTATGGATTACTTTACAAGACTCTAGAGCAGGCAGTGCTTCTCAGAAGTAAAACTGCAGAGCATAAGTGAACAGCTAACTTACAACTTCAGAAAGTTTCGCAACCATATTTTAGAAAATTGCCCTGGATATATACTCATGTTGCATGTAAAGATACAGATAAAGCCATAGCTTGCAGAGTCCTTCTCACCCCAGAATATGGTGATAGACTGGCAAATATAGACTTTAACCTGTGAAAGAGATTATACATGTATGTATTCTAGTATGAAATAATACTGGTCAAGTTTCTTATAGAAGGAGGGAGATCTTCATTGTTTGGATTCACAATCAAGGTCGAATCCTTAGAAATCATTGTAAAACAATCTGGCTTAAATGAATTTCCTCTCAGGTAACCATCACTGAAGCTCACGTTAAACAGTATAGCCACTCAGGCAAAACACTGTTGTCACTGGGTGTAAAGGGAATGTGACAGATGATTGCAAAATTATTTTTAGCATAGTACACGGCTCAAAAATTCAGTAAAAGCAATTTCTGCCAAATGATTTAATGATTCATATATTCATACACAACTTTCTCTTTATAATGAGCACCATTCCTGGAACCTAGGGATAGAAGGGAGGGGCATTTAATGACATGGATGGCTGCTGTATTCTCAGTATATTTTACAGATGTGCACGGTTTTATCTTTTAGGAAAAAATTCATATATGCTCAAAATTCCAAAATGGTAGGAGAATGAGAATTCTTTACATATATATGATGCTTATCCTTTGAGATTTTATGCCCATATGATTTATTATAAATATTTACTACTCAAATCTGTTTTGTTACACAACTATATATATGAGTAACTCTCTTATACATGAGATTTATCTTATGTCAAATTATATTCATCAATTTAGTTTATATGTAGTTATTTTAAAAATTATATTAAATTACATTATTTATGATAGAAAATAAGTCAACATGGTACTATGTGTTGGTAGAAAAGGCAAGAGAGAATTATGGTGATGACTTACGTCGGGGTATCAACTTTGCTACTTCCAATTCTTTGAAACTAGACCCCTTCCAAAACAAGTAACAAGCAATACATAAGATTAAATTCCACTGTTAACTATAGAATTGATGTGCTTGGACAACATTGAAATGTTCATAAATATTTCCCAGTAAAATGGTGGAATTTGATGGGAGGTGGTTCCCAGTGATCTGTATGTTACTAAGTGGACTTTGGTCTAGAAATTGTATGTATTAATACTTCAGTGTATAAAACAAACATCTTGGGTTGTTTTATTTAGAAGGCAAATGAGACTTCATAATAGAATAATGCCTGCTAGAGGGAAAATTTCCTTTTACATCTATAATAGTGAAGGATACTGCTAAAAAATTAGGAAACCTAGGTTTTGTGACTTCTGACAATATTTAATGGAAAAATACCTATTATTAACTCCAAAATAGCATTTCTCTTCTTTTTTCTCTATAAGAATATAGGAAAACAACATATTTACTGAACTGTAAAAGGAAGCGGTCATTTGGGAAAAGCTGATATTGGTTTCCACACAGTTTATGATAGAGCTTTCAGCTTTGTATTTACAACCAGTTTTCTCTTTCCAAGGACTTTGAAGAATTAAAACTTTGTGAACAAAATATAGGTAATAACACAACAAAATACATGTGCCTTTGTTTACTGAAGAAAAAAATAAAAATATTCTTCTACAGATCAAATTTATTCAGTTCTCCATGATTACAAAAAGTGGATCCAATAGCCGCATACCACTGAAATGCAAATTTTGATTAAGCCTTTTTCCTGATTAATAATTACAGACGTATCATTTTAAATCTATCACATGTGAGCTTCACAGCATGCCTCTTTCTATTTAATCTTTTGAAGTAGAAGAAAAAGACAGCTATGAGAAACTAGCAATGCTGTCTCTTGTGCATGCTATAGAAGCAAGAGCATGGTCGTGTTACTGTGGTACCATTAACTTACAGTGGTGCTGCGTTTCTTCTTTACCACTGCTTCCCTCCCATGGATCCCACTGCTTCCCTCTGGGCCTCCTCACTAGCCTTCCGGCAACGTTTGGGTGACCCATGAAGAAATGGAAAATCTTGCAGCTCCAGCAAAAACGGTTAGTCTTTACAGCTTTGTTGAACATGAAGAAAGTTATTTTGCTGCTATTTGGATGGAAAAGCTATTTTGTTTGTGTAGATCAGAGTGAATGGGGTATGTTTACATAGTAATATGCAATGATAACTAACATTTTTCATTATGGTTTTATTTCACTGACCCTAGACATTTTTAAATGAAGCCGTACTAGATTGGCATAATGTGGTTAATATAAGAGTTTGTAACATGCAAACAATAATCAAGAATTTAATGACGCTTATTTATACATTTTGCAACATTGGAAAGTTTTGATAACAAATATCACTTAAAATTGAACATATTCACAGGTAATGCATGTTACCAAACCCAATTAAATTTGTAATAGAATGTGTAGATTGAATACTCATTTTAAATATAATTATTCAGTTTCTTGTACTTTACCATTCTCAAATACAGAGCTTCCTCCTCCCACCCGCATGCAAAGTGTTCATGTAGTATTAAAAGCACAGACTTAAAAAATTCATCGTGACTCATTGTAATTGTCAGCTTTTAAAAATATATTACATATAATCATTTCTCATTTAAAGTAACAAAGTTGGGCATGCCATGCATTTTATTATGAGCAACTTATTTTTAATTTAATGTCCTTTTAATTTTATTCCTCTTTGAAAAATTGATTATCTAGTTTCTGATGAATAAAAATGCCAATGTTGTGTGCTAATTACATTTTTAGTTTGTTGTGCTTGGTCTTTTCTTGTTTAGCTTTGTTTGTTGTTGATTCTTACTGAAACCCATTCGATTACCACAAAGTTTTGTTAGAAGGATGCAGTTACTTTGTCCACTCCATTAATTTACTTTATATAAGATTTATCCATCATATGTATGTATACACATTTATGTATCGTATATTTGTATGTATATAATCAGAAATTTTTGTCATAACTTATTACATTTGTAAAATCCCACACTTTTAAGAATTAGAAAAGGTTTGGAATGACCAGATCAAATGTATCATGAAAATTCCATATGTTGTATGTGTGTGCATTTAATTAGAATAAATTAGAAACTGTGTAGGTGCCTTTTTAGTTGCCCTTGAACTGCTCTATTGATTACTGTGGATCTGAATAAGGATCTGTGTACTTATTTGTCTGTGTCTTAATTAACATTTTTAATAACAAAGCAATTTTGCTTCTACTAGAAAAAATTCACTGTATTAATTTGAGATTAATTTATCTTTATCTGCTTTATTAATCATTTCCTGCTGCTAACACAGAAAGAATCTGAGGAAGGAAGCTGGGCCCAGGTAGGAAATTCATGTGCTTTAAAACAATATCATTTAGTAGGCTATAAGGATATAAAGTAAGAAAATTGTATGTCATAATATTATAAGTCTTCACTTAGCTTAAGATTAGGCTAATCATGTATTTGACTTTATTATGTTGAATACTATAAGGTCTTTTAAAATCACCATATTTTGCAAAGAAGATGATCATCATTTTATACCTGGCCTCTTTTGAAAGGAAAATTTCATTTCTCCTTTAAAAGAATGAACTATAACTTAAATTTCTTGGAAATCACCCCTGAATATATTTAATCAGGAATCATTTATGTTGGTTGTAAGCGGGGAGGGGAGATTTCAAAAAACTTATTTGGAATCACCTATTCTTTAAAGTATAATGGAAAGTGTGTGAGAAATGGAGTTGGAGGGACATGTGTTAGCCTTGCGACTACACGTCAGAAGTCACTCCCATTTATTGAGATGGCATATGAGCTAAGCATCTGTACTTTGAACAAACATATATGCTTGCAAGGAAGCTGTTCCTTTTTCAACATTTCTGCATGTTTATTACTAAAAGAATTAATGTGTGTTATAGGTAATGTGATTCAAACTTTGACTGTAAGAAAAATTTTTGTAGTTATTACTAGGACCTACATTTAAACATTGAGTAAATTAGGGTTGCATTAGGTTTTTATTTTAGTGAGAATTTCATTTTTTAAGAACACACAAAATAAAGGGAACACCTAGATTTTCATTAGAAATACATGTTATAATTGTGAATTTGTTGTTTGATAAGGAACTAAATAGAAGACATTGTCAAATTAATAGAGATTAATAGTTTTTTTTTAAAATTGCTTTAGAGATGATGGTTGATTTTGGTTTTCATTTTGGCTTTTAAGAACAGTGGTAAGATCAGTTCATATTGTTATATTAAAGAATTAGATTGTCTTAGAGTTTGATCATGCTCTGCTTCTTTAAGTGCAGAGTCTGTATTGATTGATATCTATGAAAGACTGACTGCATCAATTTTTATAGAATACGGGCTGCATGCCTCCCTAGGTAACAACAATGGCCACATAAAGCTTCAGCATTCTATCTCTCTAGCCTTGTGCCTCCTTTCTCTATTCATTTACTGAGGTTTCTATTTTGACATCAAGATTTGCCATTACACCATGGCAATGGTAATAGTAGCATTGAAGAGAAGGAAATGGTGGCGTATTGGCTAACAGATAAAAATAAAATAAGTTGAATTAAATAAATCTATCAATACAAAGAAAGGATCTTTAAGCTCAGCATTTGTATTATATCATTCATTTTAGCTTTTGAATTAAAATGCATATTTGTATAAAATGTAATTCCTTTTGAGCAAAACAAAGTGAACCTAATCATTCTCTTTAGGCAAGGACCTTCATACATGTACCCAGAGTTCCACTTTGTACCAAAATAAATCAAATATTTAGAGGCTAAATATTATTTCTACTTTGTTTCAATATACCATAGGAATTAAATATCAATTATAATGATAGCCCATACCCTCCAATTACCGTCTCATTTTATTGGCTAAGAAACTTGACTGCTATAAAACAATTCTAGTGTCCGGTTTTCCTACAGACCCTGGCATATGGAGATATGAACCACGAGTGGATTGGAAACGAATGGCTTCCCAGCCTGGGGTTACCTCAATACAGAAGTTATTTTATGGAATGCTTGGTAGATGCAAGAATGTTAGATCACCTAACAAAAAAAGATCTCCGTGTCCATTTAAAAATGGTGGATAGTTTCCATCGGTACGTTTTTTCCAAAAAGTAATTAAAGTGAAAAATAAATAACTGTGTATATTACTAGAACATAAAGATATTTAAGAAATATAGAATATGTGCTCTTTGAAACATCTGTGTACATCAACTTGGCAAAGTATCTTTATGCAACAAATTGCAGGGACTATCTAATGTAGAGCTGGGTGCATATTACATGCCCAAAGTTTATGGAACTGGAGAGTACAAAATTCTCATACAGCATAGATCTTTTTTTCCCCTGTATCTGTAGGAAATTTCATGTTTGTGATTTGTATCTATATATGTTTTAATATTAGAAAATTATTTATTAAGAATAAAATCATCAGTCTCAACTATATATGGAGTTATAAATTATATAACTTAGGGATATACTAGAAAAAAATTTGAGAAGGAATTCCCTTCTGAAGAAAATTTTTGTTTTTGTGTAAACCTTTTAGTGCTTTTGCTTATTTGTACATTAATTTTCAGGAAAAAAAATACTGAATGGGTTATGAGACATTGGTAAGAGCACAGATAAATGAAAGGCAAATGAAAATTAGTTTTTCAAGTTGCTTATCATCTAGGGAGTAAAAAAATGGTTGTTATAATGCCATGTCATAAATGTTATGTTGTAGCCTGATCTCGTTGTAGGTTATCTGCAGAATCTGTATTATGATTATTTTATATACAGTTAGTTATTATAATAAATTAATAAATATAAATCTAGACAATTTGGGAAACTGTGTTCACATCCTGTCCAACATTTAATTAGTGATGGAAATTAAAATGGTATAAAAATCATATAGGTTAATGACTAAAGTTAGGATAAAGAGATAATAATTGAGATTCTTCAGTCAAATTTATCAAAATGTTTTGAATCTTAACACAGTTGTTTACACTGTTGGATTAAATTTAGTAGAGATAAATATAACATCGTTTTTAAAAACCATTAAAATGCTGGATGGGGAATTCATGATTTAAAAGCAGTTCAAGTGAAAAAGATGTGATTTATAGCTGACACAAAAATCTCAGTTCTGGTTAATGGCTTGACAGGGCATATTTAGACTGTGTTTATTGGCAGGCACAATAAAAGTCCTATCATGTGGTGAGATAACAATAAGAAACTGTATTAATTTATGGACATTAAATTGTTTTTGATAAAGTGGTAAAAATCTGGGGGAAAGGAAGGAATTAAAGAAATTTAGCTTGGATAAGGGAAGACTTTAGATAAGTTTTCTTATGTTTTAATATTATGTGATAGAGTAATATTTGCTGTCTTGAACATGTGCTTTTCTAGTACAAATAGGTATAGATAATAGGGTGAGTGATTTATGTTCAACAGAAAATACAACTTTGTACCACTCTCAATTGCTCTATAGTACACACGTTGTGAGGTAGTGAGTTCCCTGTCACTGAACATTTAGGGCCTCAAATTTTGTGTGGTTGCAATAGACTTTTAAATATTAGAAGTTTTGATGACACACTTGTGCCTGTTTTCTATTCTTCACTGGATCAACTTTTAATTGCTTTATTATTATAGTAGAAATGATTCATCCAGAGATCAAGTTTTCTTTTTTAAAAAATAAAAATTACTCAAATGGCAGGGTTCTTGTTTGTTCTGGGAAATACACAAGCTTCATCTTTATGCTATGCTTAGCTCTGACGTAAAGCAAGTAATACTTTACTGCATATGGCATCCCATTGTCTTTACAGCCCAGTTTTCCATCTGACAAGACATTGTTGTAACAACATATATCCTTTTTATAGCACAATTTTACATTACATACAAAAATTGGGCAGAAGTTAGGCAAGACCCAGTGGTTTAACCTCAAGCTGGCTAATGTCTATGATGGTTTTTACATCAGTATTATCTGGTATTCCACTGAATTAGTTTGCTTGGGCTAGCATGACAAAATAACATAGATGGGTGGCTTAAACAACAGAAATTTATTTTCTCAAAGTTCTGGAATCTAGAAAACAAAGATCAAGGTGTCAGCATTATTGGTTTCTTCTCCTTGGCTTGCAGATAGCTGCCTTCTCACTGTGTCCTCACATCGTCTTTCCTGTGTGTGTGTACTTCCCAGGTTTCTCTGTGTGTCCAAATTTCCTCTTATAAGGACACCAGTCATACTGGATTAAGGCATACCCTGATGATCTGATTTTAACTTAATTACCTCTTTTAAGACCCAGTCTCCCATCACAGTCACATTCTGAAGTATTGGGCATTAGGGCTTCGTTGTAAGAATTTGGGGAAACACAGTTTATCCCATAACAGCAATTAATGCAGATTTCTTTCCATTTTCCTCTGATTCTGAAATATTTGAACTCAGCATTGTTCTTATTAAAATGCAGGGCTTAGAAATGAATCCAGCACTTAAGAGTAGCCTGGCCAATGTGTATGTCTAAATTTGTCTATAATTCTAAACATTTAAGAAATCACTAATATTCAGTGCTGTTTGTTCTTGAGGCCTAGAGGTTCTTTTTTACCTATTATACTCTTCCACATCCTTTATATATAATATCAGTAAGTCTTCTTTCTTCTCTCTGAACATCTCTGGTTTCTAGATTTTCTTTTCATGCTTTTCTTTGTCCTTAGTGGGACCTTTATTTTGACAGCATTTCTTCTTCAACTAATTTCCCTGTCCCCTAGAATTACCTATTTTCCCCGACTCTTGTGTTACTTCCAGATTATTCTCTCTTAAACCAAAACCTTTTATTGTCATTTTTATCCTCCTGTGAAAATTGTCCAATAATTTTTATCACCTTGATGTGTTCTACACTTACTCTGAATGCAAACTTTCCTTAATGTAACCCCATTCTCCATATAAAATCTTATTCCTCCTAACTTCCTGGCATAGATCTTCACTGTGGACAGAGGATCTATCACCACACATTTAACATTTCATCAGCCATCCTGTGTTCATGGTGTTCCATATCCTTTACTAACCCTCCCTTTGCCTGATCCTTTAAGGATCAGTCAGTTTTCTGCTCTTCCACAATAGCCTTTCCACATAGAGTTTCAATATCTGCTGACTTGTTCCTTTCACATATTTCTGTATCACTTAGAGTTGGTGGCTATTCATTTTGATATTTGGTTCTGTATGTTATCACTTAACTCATTCATCTTTTTATTAATTATTTATAAATTTATTTATTTATTTATTATTTTTGGCTGTGTTGTGTCTTCGTTGCTGTGCTCAGGCTTTCTCTAGTTGTGATGAGCGGGGGCTACTCTTTGTTGCGGTGTGCGGGCTTCTTATTGTGGTGGCTTCTCTCATTGCAGAGCACGGGCTCTAGGTGTGTGGGCTCTAGTTGTGGCACGTGGGTTCAGTAGTTGTGGCTCATAGGCTCTAGAGCGCAGGCTCAGTAGTTGTGGTGCATGGGCTTAGTTGTTCCGTGGCATGTGCGATCTTCCTGGACCAGGACTCAAACCTGTGTCATTCTTAACCACTGTGCCACCAGAGAAGCCCTCATTCATGTTTTTATATTATTTTTCTCATCAGCTAAAAAGAAGAGTATCCTTTTCTTATAATTTCCTTCTTGTCTCCATAATAGTGACTCTTTTCAAAGGAGTAAAATGTTCATTTGTCTTCAAACAATGTTGAAATAGCCTAATGGAAAACAAAGACATGTGGATGAACAACATAATCCAAGATTTATTTTAAGACTATGGTTATTTTAAAAATATATTTTTTTTACCCCTTAGAAACACTGTGTGCTTAGAATAACTATAATTTTAATTCCCTCCAATTCTAAAGGATTTAATTACAAATGGAATTTATTAACCTGTTGCCTGAAGAAGTAGTGCATAGTGTTGACTATGCTTAATCATCTAGTGAGTAAACTAAATGTGTTTTCTCCTTTAAAAAAAAATAACAGAACAAGTTTACAATATGGAATTATGTGCTTAAAGAGGTTGAATTATGACCGAAAAGAACTAGAAAGAAGACGAGAAGCAAGCCAACATGAAATAAAAGGTAATATGTCTTTCTTTCATATCAAATGCCTTTTTTTTTCTGGGATTTTTAGCTTTCACTTTTATGAACCTAAAATGCTGTATGCATTACAATTGTCATTAAGTAACGTAAGTATTCAGCTAGAAGAGTGTCATCATTATTTCTTTTTCATTACTTTTCTGATTAAAACTCAGAAAAGGATATCATCACTTTATAAGATAGATATCCCACTTGGGGAATATTCTTGATTTTCTGAATTGAGATTTATTCCTCTGAACCTATTGCTTATATATTCTGTTTATCGTAAACATGCCTCCACATAGATAGTTTTGTCAGACTTTTTATAGAACATTCTCATTATGATTCAGAGAAACATGGTATATAATTTATTTATAGCAGTTTATCCCTGGTTTGCATCATTTGAATTCTATTTCAGTGACCAGATATTTTATTTTTGTAATATAGTTGTTGAAATTATACAGGGATTTTTATATAGAAGTTACAGAGGGAATTTTCCCCTATAAATGAGACTAGTCCATTAATAATTTTAGCTAGGAATGATTTTAGAAACATTACTAACTGCTGCAACAATTGTTTGTACAAACCAGTAAGACACTTCCTATAACAGACTTTAGAAAAGTACTGTATTTAGTAATTAACTCTTTAAATGTTGAGCAGTACCTTAATATACAGGGGAAATAATTGTTTAAAAAGAACAACATGTTAGACTTTATACTTGTTAGAGACCACTTTATTTTTATTATTGTTGTTGTTGAAGGAAAATTTAATGATTAGGTATAAGATATAAATATCTATGGGACTTTTATGGGCAAAAATCATAAGCCCTTTTATGTCTATTTATACTTTTTAATGGAAAAAAGTCTCAAATTTTTTGAAGAAAATTTTGAGTAGAAGCAAAATAAACTCCTTATATTTCTGTTTACCATTACCCAGGAGTTGATACATGGAAGCATTTCATCAAATTCAATAAGTGTTTGTACATTAATTGTTCAAAGTTAGGCACGAGTTTGTTTATTGTCATCTTCACTGCCTTTAGGGCTTACCTTAGACATGAAAATAGTATATATTACATGTTACCCTTCCTTCCCATATTAAAGTTTAGCACTGTTTTATTCTTTCAGATCACCTATCTTAGACTTCTGTAATTTTCATTTGTGATAAATATTGTCAGAAATCACTTTTATCTTTGGCAGTTCTTGGACAGTACATTAGTTAGAGTGGAATGGGTTTGAATGCCTGTGAAGGTGATTGATTAAAAGTATTTTTCTATATATGGTTCATTGGAGAGTAGACAGACACACAATGGATTTCTTGTAACGCTCCATTTGACTCATTACCTAGGAGCAAGAAAGTGTTCTTCCATTATCAAAATTGGGTTATTTGATTTCACTTTATTTTGGGGACCCAGGAAATTGCAAGTTGTTTTTAGAGCACTGCTGTTCAGTTGAATTGAAATTTGGGAACTAATTGGCCAAATAAAGACACCAAAAGGAAGTCTGTGCTTGACCTAACAGAGATGTTTTAGCACACAAATAGATTTTACCCATGGGATACCTGTTTCTGGTTTTCTTTTTTGAAGCATTTTTTCCAATTAGATTTTATTATGCTTGGTCTCATCACATGAAATGCTTCTTATGTAGACAGATGATTTGGCACTACATCAAATATTATATTAGTATTTGGCAATTGCTAGTTAGAGTGTAGCTCTGAGAAAAGCTGCCAGGATTCACTATGATTATACACAGGCAACTCCATGTGTGAAGTAGCTGTGAGTGAGATCATAAATAGCCCATTTCCTGTAACTGATCTGATGACATTTACAGGAATAACTCTTGACTGTGACTAGGGGTCTCTGTTATTATCTGAAGTGTTAATTAACCTGGACCTTAATGAACAGCTTTCTGAAGTGAAGAGACCATGTGAATATCAAAATCTATAAGCATTTAATTTGTTGCTAGGAAACAGTCAACACTGATCTCTAGACATTTATTGTTTAGGTCAAGAGGATCCTTACAAAGCTTTAAAGTCAGAGCATAAAATTTGCTTGGAAACAGATTTATAGAAAGGGATCTGATTTACAAAATGAAAAGAAAAACAAAACTGTGTTGTTCTGAAGAAGAGAATTTGGTATTAGTGTCTTATTTACCTTTACCCTGTAAATAAATGGATTATTTTATACTTATTATTTCATGAATAACTACAGATATGGCAATGGAATTTTTGGTAGACGCATATTTGCAGAAATATGGTAACTACAAAATATGTCATAGGCTATCAAAATACAAATCCAGCTCCAAAAAAGAACAAATACTTCCTATTTGCAAATCCATTTAGTGTAAAGAAAACTCCACATTTTTGTTGAACTATTGTCCCATTATTTTTTTTATTTTTTTTTATTTTTATTTTTTTAAGGGCTTCAAATGCTTGGCTTTTTATTTATTTATTTACTTATTTATTTTTGGCTGTGTTGGGTCTTCATTTCTGTGCGAGGGCTTTCTCTAGTTGTGGCAAGCGGGGGCCACTCTTCATCGCATTACGCAGGCCTCTCACTATTGCGGCCTCTCTTGTTGTGGAGCACAGGCTCCAGACGCGCAGGCTCAGTAGTTGTGGCTCACGGGGCTAGTTGCTCCGCGGCATGTGGGATCTTCCTAGACCAGGGCTCGAACCCGTGTCCCCTGCATTAGCAGGCAGATTCTCAACCACTGCGCCACCAGGGAAGCCCCCATTAGTTTTTTAAATGTTGCATTTAGTAAAAATAATTGGAGAACTGTTACTGCCAACCATACATACCTACCCAACTTTTGAAGTGCAAGTGTGGTATAACCAGTAGTTAGAACTAATCAGTTGCTATCAACAGCAGCTGACTAATGTAACCAAAATATAATGCCAACCAACTTACATCCTGTTTTCTGAGGTCTAATGCCTCAATGGAAAAACTAATGAATGCTCAGAGGAAAACATATACTTTAGGACTGACCAGGGAGACCCAGTGAATATATATATAATATAAAATTTCCATAGATAGTAAGGATTATTACCAAAGTCCTTTGCTTTGCTGAAGACATGGGGAAAGAAAGAGCTGAAACTCTGAGGGAGACGATAAACATCCTACTTCCTGAAGAAATTCATTCTTTGGCTGGAGCAGGATATAGTAATGCGATTGTGGAAAGTGGGCATTTTGAGTCTTTCCTCACATGTTTCTCATTAAACCAAATCCAAAGAGAGACTTAGGGCCTTTCTTTTGAAATAAAATTGTTCAAGCCACAATAGGAGTTAAGTAGAGGTATGTGAGGTATATATACCTTCCAGATTCATATGCAAATGCTTTACCACCACCATGGATTGGTAGAGACAAAAAGAGTACAAATTAATCTCAGGAATCTCCACTTCTGACTATAATGGAATACGTTAAATCAACCAAGAACAAGTAGAAAAACTAGATCAATCAATAAACAGCTGTTTGAAGGCAGCAGAAAGCAATTAAGACACCCGAGCCTTGAGAGGCCATGATCTTGAGAAAAAGAGGAATGTGTTGAGAGGTAAGCCTGGTCATTCTCTGCTGCTTTTCCCTGTCTTACAGAACAGGGGAGGGAACATTGTAATTTAGAGGTGACAAAGCTGCCAGGTCTTGAGGAACCAAGAACCTGGAGAAACAAGAAATAAGTAAGCCTGACACTTTATGGAAAGTTCCTCTTGAGGCATTTTTCAGTCATAAAGTCAGGGATTTATATATATATATATATATATATATATATATATATATATATATATATATATATACACACACACACACACACACATATATACATATATACATATATATATATGTATATATATATATAAAACATGTCAAATAATGGGGCAAAATGAGGAAAACCAAAAGGAATAAAACAGAAAATATAAATATATCCACAAGTGACCCTGGATGATTTTTTTTCAGACATGGACTTTAAAACAATTGTGATTAATGTGTTAAGAAAATAGGTGACAAAATGGAAAATTTTTAATAAAGAGCTAGAATCAATATGTTAAGAAATGATTAAATGGAAATTTTAAGAAGCAGAAAGTTTAAACTGAAACTAATAATGAAATAAAAGATATATCAGTTGAAAATATCTGGCCTGAAACGTGAAAAGAAACAAAAGGATGAGTGATACAAAACAGATCATTAGAGACACTGGACACAGGGAGGAGTCTAGTATAGGTGTAATTGGAATCCCAGAAAGAGAGGTTAAGAGAGAATGAGGAAGAAGCAATAGTTGAAAAGATACTGGTGGATATAGATATATATATATATTTTTTTTTTTTTAGCGGTACGCGGGCCTCTCACTGTTGTGGCCTCTCCTGTTGCGGAGCACAGGCTCCGGATGCGCAGGCTCAGCGGCCATGGCTCATGGGCCCAGCTGCTCCGCGGCATGTGGGATCCTCCCAGACCGGGGCACGAACCCGCGTCCCCTGCATTAGCAGGCGGACCCCCGACCACTGTGCCACCAGGGAAGCCCCAAAGCAGCACTATTCTTAATAACCACAGTAGAATCCACCCAAATTTCCATCAACAGTAGAAGGGATAAATTGTGACATAATCATACAATGGAATACTAAATAAACAAGCTACTGCTATTTGTCATAGCATGGGTGAACCCTATACTGAGTGAAGATACATATTGTACGACAGCATTTATAAAAAAACTAAAAAATCAGGCAAAATTAATCTGGCGTGAGCATAGTCAGAATATTGGTTATTGTTGAGGTGAGGATAATTGAGAAAGGACATGAGGGGACCTCTGTGGTGCTGAAGTATCTGAATTGGTTATAAATTAATGCATTAGGACAAATTAGTAATGCTTTTGAAAAACTTAATATATAAATACTCTCCCCCCCACACACACACACACAAAGAAGAAAATACTAATAAGATTTTTGCAGATAAGTTAAATTGGGGAAATGAACAGTTGAAGTTGAAGAATAGTTCCCAAAGTATTCTTTATACTTTTTCCGGATAAGGTATATATTTCATTCTGAAAGAAAAAAAAATTAATAGGAAAACTTACTTTTACTGTACTAGTAAATTATGGGTTTCATTTCCCTTTCTAGAAATGAAAAAAAAGTTTTGATTCTTTTTTTAGAAAAAAAGTTTTAATTATTTTCTCATTTCCCCTTAAGTTCCTCAAAATTCTTTCTTTTCAATGGAACATTCTTGTCCTTCTGACTGTTTTGCTGGCTATTATGTAGTATTATGTCCACTCATAATGAGAAGGAATGGAAAAAGGATAAAATATACTTTGATATGTTATGGTCTAAAAAGGTATATATGACATTTTTCTCTAAAGGTTTTAGTTTTAGAAAATAAAATTCAAAGTGTTTTGTACCTTAGTAAAATATTGCGTTTCAACCTAAAAGGAAAAACAACTTATGACTTGAGAGTGGTTGATTTTTGGATTAGTATGTGATTGAGAAATAATGGATTGACAAAATAGTAGGGTAAGTATCAAACTATTGAGTGCCTGTTCTCTTACTATTCTGTTCTCTGACTTATTGCTTCAGATGGAAAAAAAAAAAGTTTCTTCTAGCCTATACACAATAGTTAGGTAGTAGTTTAAAAATACTCTGATGAAGAACCATTTTAGATTGTCATCTTGCTCTCTTGACTGAAGAGCTGTATATGGACACAAATAAGAAACGTCCCCATCTGGTGGTAAAAGCATTGAACTTCAGACAGACCCCTAGAGCTCCAGAATGAAAACAAGAAACACTTTGAGACATTATGTTCCATGTGATGGAAATGCTCTCATTTCAGTGATAACAAACACTCTTAAAATCACAATTTTTTTTCTGGGCTAAAAGTAGAAAGGGTTAGTTATTAGAAAGGTAAATACATGTAACACAAGGAGCCAGCTGCACTAGGGAGTGGATAAAGAAGCCAGCATAAATGCTAACTTGGCCAGACGCCTGTGGCTCATTTCAGCCAGCAGTTTTTATTTACTATGCAAAATACTGCAGCCTAAAATGATGCACCTCTTTTTCTAGATGTGTTGGTGTGGAGCAATGATCGAGTTATTCGCTGGATACAAGCAATTGGACTTCGAGAATATGCAAATAATATTCTTGAAAGTGGTGTGCATGGCTCACTTATAGCCCTGGATGAGAACTTTGACTACAGCAGCTTAGCTTTATTACTACAGATTCCAACACAGAACACCCAGGCAAGCCCCTTTGTGCTGTAGTTGCACTGTGTCCTGGTTTATGTAAGGACAAAGTAAACTTTTAGGAAAAAAAAGTCGGCTGTATATTCATGATTCCTAATGGGAGTTAGTTCAACGTTTGATATATGTCACTGGGACTTTAATTTCAAGCTACTGGATTTCTAGCCAAAACAATATCATAAAATTAAGTTGAAAGGGATTTAGAAGTTATGTGGTCCAACCTCCCACCTGAATGCCAGATTCCCCCAATCAATATCCCTGACAGATGGCCTTTAGTCTCTGCCCCTCTGAGGGGCAGTCATTTCTATTTACATGTCTGAATTATACAGACACTCAGCTCTGGGTGTGCCATTGTTTCCCAAGTCTGGATAATTATTTGAATTGCTGGAGTTCCTTAAAAACTTAAAATAAAACGTGCAATCTACATCACAAGCCTAAGAAATCAGATATCAAGAGATAGGGCACAGGAACCCTAATCATTTAAAGTTTCCCCAAATGATGATGATTGGCCAGGTTTCAGAACTACCTGCATAGACTTGATAAAAATGTGGCAGTCTAACTTTACTTTTTATTTCATTTTTGTATATTTCAAAGTTTACATAAAATATTCAATTGGAATAAAGTAACAAAGTGAGGTCAAACCCTTTGACCTCAGACATTTATGTGAGGCTGTCTCTAGTGTCCACAGACTGAAGAAAATTGCCCTTCCTTGTGTTTATAGTTTAAATTTACAATGGCTTATAGATACAGAGGATGAAAAAAATGAGACCCCTGTAAATAAAACAGGGTATTGGAATGTTTTCTCAGGTAAATATAATCACTATGATTTTTCAAATAAAAGGTGACTTCAATGATGTTAACTCTAATCTGATCTCGACAGGCAAGGCAGATTCTCGAAAGGGAATACAATAACCTCCTGGCTCTGGGAACTGAACGGCGACTGGATGAAGTAAGTCTTTGTCTGTCATTGTCATTCAAAAGGGACCTGGGACAGTACAAGTAAAATGGCTTTCAAGGACTAGTGCTCAAAATTAATCAGATGCTTGTTCTATGAATAGAATCTAGAATTTTCCCCACTATTATTCTTAAATATTTAATTTTACTAATTTGATTTGGAAAGAACATTATAAATTCATATATATTATCATATCAGCAGTTAGAAACACTAAGAAGTATTTCAAATTCAGACATTTTTCATGAGCTATGACAGCAAAATAATGTTGAGCAAAAATTTTTTTAAATTGTAAGTAATGGCAACACTAGCCCTAATAAATTCAGCTCTTTAATAAGGGATGTGCTTATTTCTTAAATATCAGTATATCTTCACAGGAAATTTTAGGATATTAAAAGGAAGAAAAAACTTGCTTTCAATAAATGGGAAGTTTTTGATTATTTTAGATATCAATATTGTGTTTTCCTTAAAAATATATGAGTAACATTTTAACAGTCATAGGAATTGAAGGTTATATTGAGTGTAAGAATCTCTACACATAGTAAATGCATGTTTAAATGATTTGGAAAATAGTAAACATGTAAGTAGTCTCCCAAGATGAAGGAATACAAGGGACATTAGCACACTCTGTGCATTGATAAACTATGGATTTTAATATTCCTTCTGAGGTTTTCAAGGATCTTTCTGGAAGAAATGGGGAGGAAACCTGAGTATGAAGTGGAAAATACAGTGATGCATAATTCTGTGTTGCAAAATGCAGGTGTTTCTTGGCTGTAAAGAAAAGCTGATTACAATAGTTTTGTGAATGAACACAGCAATTCCTAAAATGAGACAATAATTCCACATTCAAATGGGCAGGGCAGGTGATCTTGGTTTTATAAAACCCAAGCTGTCCTTTTCAGAGGAAGTTAGATAAGCTCTACAGTCTTGACCTCAGCTAACTTCCTGTAAATTCATACTCCTGTCCAATCAGGATAATTATTAATATATTTTAAAAACAGTTAATATTTAACTGATTTTAATTTTATAACTTTGATGATCTTTTCAATCCTTATTCTTTTTTTAAAATTTTTTATTGAAGTATAGTTAATTTACAATGTTGTGGTAGTTTCTTGCGTACAGCAAAGTGATTCAGTTCTCTCTCTCTCTCTCTCTATATATATGTATATATATATGTATATATATGTGTGTATATATACATATATATTCTTTGTCACATTCTTTTCCATTATGGTTTGTATTTTTTTTAATTTTTCTTTTGGTTTTTATTTAGCCATTTAATTTTTTTTTTTAATTTTAAAATTTTGTTATTGAAGTATAGTTGATGTACAATATTATATGTTATGGTGTACAACATAGTGATTCTCAATTTTTAAGGGTTATACTCCATTTATAATTATTATAAAATATTGGCTATATTCCCTGTGTTGTACAACATATCCTTGTAGCTTATTTTATACATGATAGTTTGTACCTCTTAAGCCCCAACCCTATTTTACCCCTCCGCCCTTCTCTCTCCCCACTGGTAACCACTAGTTTGTTCACTATATCTGTGAATCTGTTTCTTTTTTTGTTATATTCACTAGTTTGCTTTATTTTTTAGATTCCACATATAAGTGATATCATATAGTATTTGTCTTTCTCTGTCTGACTTATTTCACTTATACCCTCCGAGTCCATCCATGTTGCTGCAAATGGCAAAATTTCATTCTTTTTTATGGCTGAGTAGTATTCCATAGTATATATACATGCAACATCTTTTTTATCCATTCATCTATTGATGAACACTTAGGTTGCTTCCGTATCTTGGCAATTGTAAATAATGCTGCTATGAACATTGGGGTGCATGTATCTTTTCGAATTAGTGTTTTCATTTTTTTCAGATATATACCCAGGAGTGGAATTGCTGGGTCACGTGGTAGTTCTACTTTTAGTTTTTTGAGAAACCTCCATACTGATTTCCACAATGGCTGCAGCAATTTACGTTCCCACCAGCAGTGTACAAGGGTTCCCTTTTTGCCACATCCCCTCCAGCATTTCTTATTTGTGTTCTTTTTGATGACAGCCATTCTGACAGGTGTGAAGTGATATCACATTTTGGTATTAATTTGCATTTCTCTGATGATTAATGATGTTGAGCATCTTTTCATGTGTCTGCTGGCCATCTGAATGTCCTCTTTGGGAAAATGTCTATTCACATCTTCTGCCCATTTTTTAATTGGGTTGTTTCTTTTTGTTGTCGAGTTATATGAGCTAGTTATATATTTTGGATATTAACCCCTTATCAGTCATATCATTTGCAAATGTTTTCTCCTGTTCAGTATGTTGTCTTTCTAGCTACTATTGTGGAATGCTCTATTTCTCACTTCAGTTCTGTCAGGAGTTGTTTCATGTATTTTGGGACTCTGTTGTTAGGTGCACATAATTATATCATTTTGATGAATTGACCCTTTTATCATTATAAAGTATCTCTGTCTTTAGTATATATCTTGGTCTTAAAGTCTATTTTATCTAATATTGGTATAGACATTTTACCTCACTTGTGGTTACTGTTTGCATGGTGTATATTTTTTCATTCTTTTGCTTTCAACCTATTTGTGTCTATGCATCTAAAATGTCTCTTGTAGGGAGTGTATAATTGAATCTTGTTTTTTTAATCTGGTTTGATAATGTTTAAGTCATTCACATTTAGTCTGAATATTTAAGTTATTTATATTTAGAGTAATTATTGATATGGTTGGATTTCTCTCTGCAATTTTATTTTTTTCTATATGCTTCATGTCTTCTTTTGTTCTTGCTGTGCTTCTGTTCTTCCTTTACTGTCTTCTTTTGTGTTAAATACTTTTCTAATGTACATTTTAATTCCTTTGTGGTTTCTTTATTATATTTTTGAGTTACTAGTCTCAGTTTGTTCTAGAGATTATAATATGTAATTTATCACAATATACTTCAGATTACTACTAACTCAATTCTAATAAATTATCAAAACTTTGCTCCAATATAGCTCAATTCCCTCCTTACCCTTTGTGCTATTATTGTCATATATATTACATCCATGTGTTATAAATCCAATAATAGTGTTATAAATATTGCTTTATATGTCTTTTTAAAAATTTAAGAGCGGAAAGGAGAAAAAATGTATTTATAGAATTTTTTATATTAAACCACATATTTATCATTTATGGTTCTTTTCATTTTCTTCTGTGGATTCAAGCTACTGTCTGGTGTCCTTTCCTTTCTCCAATATAACTCTATTCCCTCTTTATGTTATAAACCCAACAATTGTTTTTTAACTCAGTTAAGGGAATAAAAGAGAAAAATATGTTTGTAGTGTCTTTGTATTTACCTATATAATTGCCTTTTGCTCTTTATTTATTCATGTGGATTCAGTTTACTGTCAGGTGTCATTTCCTTTTACCCTGAAGGACTTCCTTTAGTATTTTTTATAAGGCAGGCCTGCTAGCAACAAATTCTCATTCTTTGTCTGGGAGTGTCTTTATTTCACCTTCATTGTTGAAGGATACTTTTATTGGACAAAGACTTCTTGATTGACAGGATTTTTTTCTTTCAGCACTTTGAATATGCCATCTCATTCCTTCTGGCCTCCATTGTTTCTGATAAAAAATTAGCTGTTAATTTTATTGTGGTTCCCTTGTATGATACATCAGTTTCTCTCTTGTGTTCGAGATTTTCGCTGCCTTTTAACAGTTTTACTATGATGTCTACTTGGACTTTGGATGTGTAGATTAATATTTTTCATCAAATTTTTGGACTATTATTTCTTCAAATATGTTTTTCTGCCTAATTCGCTCCTCTTCTGGAATTCCCATTAAGTGTATATTGTGTGTTCAAAGATGTTCCATGGGTATCTGAGGCTCTGTTCATTTTTCTTCATTCTTTTTTTCTTTCTGTTCTTTAGACTGAATAATCTCAATTGCTGTATCTTCAAGTTTGCTGATTCTTTATTCTTCCAGTTCAAAGATGCTACTGAACCTCTCTAGTGAATTTTTTTTTAGAAATGGCTTTTATTTATTTATTTTTGGCTGTGTTGGGTCTTCGTTTCTGTGCGAGGGCTTTCTCTAGTTGCGGTGAGTGGGGGCCGCTCTTCATCCAGTGTGCGGGCTTCTCACTATCGCGGCCTCTCTTGTTGCGGAGCACGGGCTCCAGATGCACAGGCTCAGTAGTTGTGGCTCACGGGCCTAGTTGCTTCACAGCATGTGGGATCTTCCCAGACCAGGGCTCAAACCCGTGTCCCCTGCATTGGCAGGCAGATTCTCGACCACTGCGCCACCAGGGAAGCCCCGTCTAGTGAATTTTTAATTTCAGTTGTTTCACTTTTCAATTCCAGAATTTCCATTAGATTCTCTCTCTCTCTGTATATATATAATATATATATCATATATATAATACATATCATATATAATTTCTGTCTCTCTATTGATATCCTCTATTTGATGAGTCATTTGATGAGTCTTTTTTGTTTTTCTTTGCGGTACGTGGGCCTCTCACTGTTGTGGCCTCTCCCGTTGCGGAGCACAGGCTCCGGACGCGCAGGCTCAGCGGCCATGGCTCACGGGCCCAGCCGCTCTGCGGCATGTGGGATCCGCCCAGACTGGGGCATGAACCCGTGTCCGCTGCATCGGCAGGCGGACTCTCAACCACTGCGCCACCAGGGAAGCCCATTTCCTTTTTTTTTTTAACATCTTTATTGGAGTATAATTGCTTTACAATGGTGTGTTAGTTTCTGCTTTATAAAAAAGTAAATCAGTTATACATATACACATATCCCCATATCTCTTCCCTCTTTCATCTCCCTCCCTCCCACCCTCCCTATCCCACCCCTCTAAGTGGTCACAAAGCACCGAGCTGATCTCCCTGTGCTGTGTGGCTGCTTCACACTATCTATCTGTTTTACATTTGGTAGTATATATATGTCCATGCCACTCTCTCTTTGTCCAGGCTTACCCTTCCCCCTCCCCGTATCCTCAAGTCCATTGTCTAGTAGGTCTGTGTCTTTATTCCCTCCTTGCCCCTAGGTTCTTCATGACCATTTTTTTTCTTTAGGTTCCATATATGTTTTAGCATACAGTATTTGTTTTTCTCTTTCTGACCTACCTCACTCTGTATGACAGACTCTAGGTCCATCCACCGCCCTACAAATAACTCAACTTTGTTTCTTTTTATGTCCGTTATGGTTTATTACAGGATATTGAATATAGGTTCCTGTGTTGTACAGTAGGGCCTTGTTGTTTATGTATTTTACATATAGTAGTTTGTATCTGCTTTTATTCCTTATTCTTAATTGTTGAATCAAAAAGATAGTCTGCATAAACACATACACACTTTTTTTTTTTTTTTTTTTTTTTTGCGGTACGCGGGCCTCTCACTGCTGTGGCCTCTCCCGTTGCGGAGCACAGGCTCCGGACGCGCAGGCTCAGCGGCCGTGGCTCACAGGCCCAGCCGCTCTGCGGCATGTGGGATCTTCCCGGACCGGGGCACAAACCCGTGTCCCCTGCATCGGCAGGCAGACTCTCAATCACTGCGCCACCAAGGAAGCCCCATACACACTTTTAAGTACAATTATTATCCTTACTTAAAAGTTGGAAAAATAATTTTAATAAAAATTATTAAAGATCTGTCATATCATAACGATTCTAAAATGCAGACTGAGCTGAAGTAGAGGTCCAGTCAGAGACACAAGTCAATGTGGGTTCTAGTGTTGCTTCTTAAAAGTAATGAACAAGTTGAAAGGCCTATATGGAACGTTATTATCTGCCTTTAAAATATGTTGCCTCTTTTTATTACTAAAAAAGCACATGATTTTATCATTCAAACCCTCTAGTCGCTTTTGTCTCAGTTTTTTGTTTGTTTCTTTGTTTGATTTTGGTTTTGTTTTTTGAGTGTGAACAAAAATATCTAAACAACTTAGCTGGAGCCAGAATAGACTTGTTTCTGGGGCTGATCGCATTCAGATTCCACTGAAATGATTTGAGAAGTGTTCCTGTGCTGCTACAGACAGAGGATATCCTCAGCTGAGAGCATATCTTTCAGTCTCCTCTCATGGAAACCTTTTCCTGTGATGTTGCTTATAGTTCCCATTAACTTTCTGCAGTAACACTATGTTGAAAGAACAGAAGTTAAGGAATCATGATTTAAATTCTCAACTTACTGGCATATTTTTGAGCCCTTATCTCAAACATTATAGGAGCTGTACATTCCTACAATGTAATGTAATGTTTTATAGAACTGAAGAAAATTTATGTTCATGCAACAACTTCTCCAAGATTCAAGAAGTCAGAGAGGCCACAACTGTGAAATTCTGCTCCTTTTTTTCCATTTATAAACATTTGGAGTCTAAGGCAAAGTCAAATACAGCAGTTGAGAAGAGTAGCAGAAATCTCTTAAAGTGTAAAATGGCTATCAAATCTAAACAAAATTTATATATTAATAATAAGGATTCTAAAAGAAAAATGGATAAATGTAATTACATAAATGATTTTATTTTTCCCAGATTAACCTTGTATGCTACTTAAATTAGTAGTCTATGATGAAGAATACTTTATAGTGTTTCTTATTTATAACAATAATTTAGGCTGAATATCTATCTATATTCTCTATGCCCAAATGAAGTCACCTGAGCTAGCAGAGTCAACCACACATATTTAACTATAATTTTGGGGAGTAGACAGTCCTTCCTTAGATGAAAAACTTAGTGATATAAGAAGATAAGATATGTGTAGAATGATTAATATTTTCCTTAGATTAGAAACAAAGAATATAATCAGTCAAATGGTAAATTACATATTGTTGCTTACCAATTCAGAGAAAATAATGGTTTGTCTGCAGGTACAATGTGTATGCACAGAGAGGGAAGATTTTATGCAATTAAGATATAATAGAATCAGCAACAAGAATTACATTGTAAAACAGCAGCCAGAGTTACATTATGCTTTTAGTGGCATCTAATGAGCACATGTATTTATTAAAAGGAAGGTGACCATTTGCATAGGTTTTTCAACAAACTACAAGTTAATTCTGTATCAGCTGAAATCTAGCAAATGACAAATTTAGTTTCTTACACAGAATATAAATTATCGTATCCCATATGAGCCAGGCTGTATCAAATATAGATTTCCCATAACATATATCTTGTATACATAAAAGCAAAATTCATGAAATAATCAAGTGTGTGAATCAAATAGTGTTTACCCAATACTTATTCAACTAAGTATATCATCTCATAACATAAAAACAGTTGGCATGAAGTGCAACAAAGTATACCCAAAATTCTTTTTGGAAAAACTTTGGGGTTTTATTTTAAATTTTCAAAGATTTTACTTTCATATATGTTTTAGATTCGAAATCATATGAACTTTTTAATAAAAGCATTTCTATTTCACATATCCTGCATTCTCATTTTGGAATCAATATAACCCTTGAAATATAGTATTCCATATGTATACTTTACAGACTGAATGTAAATAATCAGAGTTACATGTTTTAAGCACCTGGACTAGTTTACTTGTTTTCATTACATCAAATTGTATCTCTGTACTGGCAGAGTGATGACAAGAATTTCAGGCGTGGGTCGACCTGGAGAAGGCAGTTTCCTCCCCGTGAAGTACACGGAATCAGCATGATGCCTGGGTCCTCAGAAACGTTACCGGCTGGATTTAGGTTAACCACAACATCGGGGCAGTCAAGGAAAATGACAACGGATGGTACAGTAGTTTTGCATTTCTGCTTATAAAGTAAAATGCTTGTTTAGCAAATGCTGTCATTCTCTGATCTTGCACAGCTTTCTGGAATTGATTCTTTTCTTAAGTTGGTTTGCTCTGCTTGAAGTTTACTTTGCTTTCATCAGACCATACTCTTTTGTAAGCTGCTAATGCATGAACTCATGGCACTTTATTCATATTTTAAAAATAATTTAAAATATCCTAAAAAGGACTATTTTGGCTAATGTCCACATCTAGGAAGAAAAACATCTGCATGATTTGTGTTTCTTTACTCTTCTATTCACCAAGTAAATAATTTGTTTAGAGGATGGATTTGGACTAAAGGTCCTTAATAAATGGAAATTAACTCCACTGTCACCCTACATGCTTGAATATTGCAAGTTTTCTATTTCATCTTAAAAACTCAGACTCATCAGATATTCTCACCTATGACCAAGGCAGAAGGCCTTAAATAAACAAGCACAACCATGAGAAGAGAATTAAACAAACACAAAACCGACAGTAATTTCCCAATTAGTATTTCCTTCTGTGGACATTAGACTTGTGTTATATACTTCACAAAGGAAAACAGCCATTCTGGAGGAGAGACAAATTTGAAGTTGTAGTCACAAAGTTATGTCTGTCTGGTAAGCATTAAACAAAAAAGCCCCACTCTCTTTATTGAGACAATCACCTAGAATTATTATTTCTTGTCAAGGTGATAGTTATCATGGCCCTTAAAATAAGTTCCAGTATAAACCATGATCTTTGATCTATATTCCATGATCTTTGATCTCTATTTCTTCTAAGTTGTTACTATTATGGAACACATTAGCAAACTTCATGAGCAATTTAACATAATTAAAATGAGTATAGAAGCTTTTCAGTATTGGAGGGGAAGACAATCCAGCATACTGAATTCTCCAAGAGCAATCTTTGCTTCAAAAACAGGAGCGCCCAGGGGAACTGTTCTTGTTAACAGATTTCATCTAAGGAGGAATACACAACTTGAAAGCTCAGGTGAATCACACTGGAATAAATTTTCTTTAGTAGCTTGTCTTGAGAAAAGGAATATGAGTGGCTTCTAGCTGAGAGAAAGAAGGTCTATTAATATGTTCAGATCCCTTTATGCAGGGAAAATGAATCTTTCTCATCTGAAATTTTGTACTCAATCATCCAAGTCCCTCTAAAGCCCTTTTCTCCATTTGCAGTTCCTTCATCAAGACTGCAGAGGTTAGACAACTCCACTGTTCGCACATACTCATGTTGACAAGCCACTCAAAGGAGGCAGCACTGACTTGCTGTGAGTAGTTTTCCTTGGCTGACAAAAAACAAACCGCCAAAAAAAATGTAACCTACATAGACTAGTAAATATACACGATACTCTTCGTTGTGGCGAAGAGTGAGAGAAGTGAGAGAACCCCTTTGAATTGCTAGAGAGTGGAAAGTTCTTGATATTGTAACTCTTAATCGAGGATTTCCTATCACCATCTGTCTGCTATGGTTTAAGGCCCATCTGTTGGAGGCCTGTCACTATCTTATTACACATCAATGGGTTGCTACGACACTGGTTTCTACTTTTTCGTAGCACTTTATATTGATGCATATAGCATTTTACTGATGAGAGTTTGGCACTTACAGAATAACACACTTTTAAGTGAGTATTTTATATAGGGGAAGTTGAAATAGGCAAATAGTATTTTAGTAGGTACCCAGAGTCAAATAGTGGCAGAATCAGGAAAATGATTTGGAGGTGATTTCACATTAAAAACAAAAGTATAACTGAAAAATCTGAACTTCTGGTATGTTGTTTTTCATCAATGTGATTAATACTTGTTGAAAACGTATAGGAATTTTAAGTATCTGGGGTTTACAGCAGATAGAAACCAAGTGGAATAACATTATAACAATGGCGGACAGGACAGAAAACCATCCTATAAAACCATAAGCTATAAGGCAGTTGTACTTCGAGAAATACTAGTTGATGGAATCTAATTCCAAATCCATATGAAAATGGAATTTTATTGGAAACCAGTCTTAGTAAAACTGTGTTTTCATAGAAAATAAATGTCAAGAACTCATAAACATTTCTTAATCTACAACTGTGCTTTACCAAAATATTCTACCATTTACGATGAATTAAAATTTTGGAGAAACACTTTTTAGAGCAATATTTAGAACCAAGTATGTGCACAGGGTTGGGGAGGGGAACAGCTCATCTTGTGCTGTTTATTCATTGCCTTGAACTAAAAGCTCCACACAATTTACTGATGGTCTTTGGGGCCTAATATAGGAGCTGATATGCTGCCTTATTTGGGTCACTATTTGAAGCTGCTGATGATAAAACAAAAAGCTTTCAGATAAGAGATTTAATTTCAGAATGTAAAACCCTAACATTAAAAATTTAATTATGGTATACAATTTGGCATCTTATTAGGCATGATCTAAAATTTGTAATAATTTGGCTAAATAAGAGGCTTTCCAAAATACTGTTTGTAATAGTTTCTACACATAACATGATAATTTACCAGGAACTAGAATTAGAATACCTCACTAATTTACAAATGACTACTTAATATGTTGAGTAGTGCTTGCTTCTTAGCTCTTGACTGATGGGTAGAATTACTCTTTAACTATTTATAATCTGTATTTTGTGCTTGGCATTCTAGTTCATATTTCCTAGTTTTTACCATTAAATGGAATAAAGGTATTTATTTCCAATAAGTTAATCTGGGACAACCAATTTCTATTGTGAGGAAACATTAGCATTTTTGTTATTAACACAGTTCAGAACATATCATTTATCTCTTGTGTCGGGATAGTAATTGTGATCTTTTCCTAAGTATATTATGACTGGAAAGAATCAGTGATGCCACATCACTAACCCAGATTCTTTATATGTTACTGATTATCATTATGTTTTTGTCACAATTAAACAAAGGTCTCTTTTAAAGAGCTCTAAAATATATGAGTTAGAATACAGATCTATTCCATGGAATAGGTCAACTCAACTCAATTTATTAATGAGCAAGCTGTACGCTTTTCAAAAGGACTGCTGAGGTTTTCTGTGACTACCTCTGTTTATATTACTGCCATACTTTCTACAAAGTTGAGCAAATCTTATTTATGAACCTCGCCTGCACAAAATTAGCGAGGAGCAAATATTAATTACATACAGCCATTGGTTAGACCTGAGATGATATCCTACCCTTAGGACAAAAGTGGGCAGGATGCATGGAGGTGCACCAAGAGTCGCAGAGGGAGATTTTCCAGTCTGGGATCTTTTAGTAAACTAATGCTGTCCATTACATATTTTAGATGTCGTCTTTTCAGTCTACTCTACCTAAAGTGCACTACCATCTAAGAAGATAAGCAGTGAAAACCTTTGTGAAGACTGAATTCTAAGGAAATAATCACAACTAATGGTTTATTAAGCGGAAAATGTGATTTTGGGGCGAGTCAGATATTAAGTTTGATTAGTTTACTACAATTGTAAGAAAATGCTTAAGTCATTTGAATAATAAGCATCATCCACATCATAAATTCTGTACAACAGATGCTTTTATGAAATGGAGCCACTTGTTTTTTCATGTCTTATTGTAATATACTTGGCATTTATGTATTACTGTGTATGCATTTCTTTTTAAATGTGTAAGTCTTATGTAAATGGATATAAATATGATTTTTTTAAAAATAAAATATATGGTTCATGGAGTCTTGAGTGCAAACATTTGACAATTCCAAGTACTGTTTGTATTTTACCATTCCACCATTTTTACAGTTTTTGCATTGTAACAAATTGATATGTTTCCTGGAAGCATGTTTCATGCTTCCACATGTTTCTCCTTCAAGTCTGTCAATCCTTAAAGCTGAAAACCTGCCTCTGATCATGTAAAAAAGAATGATTTAACCTGGAACTGGAGCCAAAAATAGACCTTTAAAGGAAATCAGGGATGTCCTATATCTTTAGAAATAGCACTGTGATGGCTCGATCTCCTTTTCAATACAAAACAAAGCCAAACTGTTTACAAGAGTCAAAAGCAATTATTTTAAAAAATTTATAAAGAAAAAAAATCTCTTCTTATTACCTGTGGACCAAGGAAAAAAAAAAAACTTCTTTACTAAGAACCACATGTTCATCCAAATACCTTGAACCTCCAGCCAGCCCTGTTCAGTGAATGTCAACCACTGCAGAGTCTGAGGTCATTTCCACTGGAAAAAGCAAAACCCCAGAAACCTTTCCCTTTTGTCAATGTAATAGGGCATTAGCCAGACTCATATCTAACTAACGTTATATGCTCTTAGCCGAGAAGGCCTTGTTGCGACTTCCCTGAAGTCAGTCTTATCAGAGGAAATAAGACAGAATGATTAACATATATAGTGTATAAAAGTATAGAAGAATAATCTCTCTCTTCCCTGTGGCTTTATTTGGTGGTGTTACTGTTGTTTATTCTTTGTTTATATGGGAGATTTCAAAGTAAATCTATTTAAGAATACCATTTATCTAACTGCTGATTTTCTGCTGCTTGATCTTATTAACAGCAAGACCTGTCATTAGTAATTCCTTTTTTGTATTTAATTTGCTATGTTTGCACGTACATTACATTTGTTTTGATGTCAATTTTTGTTTAACAGATTCACTCAAAAGGTAATGGTAACAGAAACCCTCTCCATTGTCAATAAACAAAAATACTTCCAGTTCTCTGTTTAAGCTTTGTTTTCTAGTCACATATAGTTTAAAATTTTACTTAAACTATAATGAAAATCATTCTTTTTAGTGATCAATCTTTTAGCTTCAAAAGTGAGTCTGCCACAAGAGGGAGCACTAAACTTGCTTATGAAAGTGATTTTAAATTTTCTAAAAATGTTGCCTGATTAGAAACAATGGGAAAGAGCTTTTTAAGTTCGTCTGAATATGGGGATCTTGACTTACAGAAATGAAATATAATATAGAAACTATGGTATCATAATAATACAAACTAGATTTGTATCTACTGTTCTGCACAACTTAATTGCATAAACAGTTCTTCCCCTTTAAGAGATCACCTAATAAGAGACATTAACCATTTAAAATAGACTAACATACAGGGATATAAAAGATCCAGTTACTTGCCTCAAAAACCATAAAATATTCTTCGATGTATAAGATCATTTTGCCAGATTCTAAAACCCATTTCATGGATTAAGCTTAGAACCTTGGTTTTCTTCCTTTTAACTATCAACATTATGAATTTTCATATTTTTAATAATCAGAACTTTTACAAATATAATTTTCTATAAATTGCTTTTAAATGTAAAGCAGTTCTCATTTGTATACACTTAGTACATTTTCACAGGCAAAATAGATCAATTAATTGGCACTTTTCTATAGATTTTAAAATAAAATATTTACATTTTAATTTTAATACCTTACAGTAAAAAAATTCTATGCAACTACCAAAAGAAGATCATGCAGAATTTATTTCAGCAAATTATATTTTTTAGTAACATTATATTGTTATTTTTAAAGACATATAATTCAAAATATTTTAAGTACTATTGAGTGAAAGTACCTTATGGTAAGTATTAAAATAGAAAATTCCTTTTTTTTTCTTCCAAAATTTAAGCAATCTGATGACTGTATCTTTCTTGCCCCACATTCAGTCTTGTGAGAGGAACAGTACTTTCTCTGACCCTGCAAAGGAGATCACTTTCTTTAACCAGATACAAGAAAACACCACTTCCCCGGTCTTGTGCACTGTTTTCCAATCCCACTCAACAGGAAAATAACCCAAGCCTGCTTGCTGAAGTGTCTCTCAGATTGATTACCACGAAAAATGTGCAAGAGGATCAAAGATGTAATCGTTAACACAATTCTTGTATATGCCTGGGTTTATACCTTGCAGATGAACTATGATACACAATCGGCTAAAGAATTTGCCATTTCAAATTAACTGAATTTTATATGAAAAAAGAAGGTAATACATCTTAATTCTAAGACATTAAAAAGTGTGAGATTACAGTTGTGATAAGATAAAATGTACTCAAGAGAAGAGACAGTTTAAGGAACCCAACAACTTCAAATTATAAGTTGAATATCTATCTAATTAGTTTAACTCAGTCTACTAAAATAATTAAAAGGAACAGTTAGATGAATGTATTTTTTCACGTGTAACAATCAAAAAGCCAATTTTAGCAAATAACAATTTACTTTGAGAAGCCATTTATCTTATAGGCTACAGTCCAAAAAATCCTAACATTTTCAGAATGTCTTTATACAAGTTGTAAGCAATTTTTATGAAACAAACAATAAGCTCTTATCTATTATCTCTCATATATATTTCGTGATATGTTACCAGACTATATGTTAAGACAGTTGCTCTTAAAAATAATGTTCCTGATGGACTGAAAGACCGAGGAATACTTTAAGAACCGTCAAGACATGGGTATGGTATTTTTTGAGTTTAAATATATTCTTTGATAACTGATCTCATGTAGAGCCCTAAGTAAACCAAATAAGTAATTATCTATATCTACCTACTCTGGATAATTGGCACATTATCATATGCTTATTAACAAAGACTAATTTTCAGTTATTTTTTTAATGCTCAATAGTTTTACAGAAGTTTAAATGGAAAGATGTGCTTTGGATATGACAATTTTTTTTTTAATGAGTTATTTAAAAATTAGAGATTTCACATAAAATCTGGATTTCTGGTTTCTCTTAAGACTCCTCCCGGTTTTTAGCTAATGTAAAAACTTTTACATTTCTTCCTTAAGAGCTTTCCTTGCCAGTTTCCCCATTTCTACACATTTCCTTGTTTCCAAAAGAAGCTGGAATCATTAAGAGTATACAGTCAGCTAAAGAGCCCTCATCGCCATGACAAAGAGATTGGATTAATTGACCTCTATGCTCTCTGCCAGCCTGTGATTCCCCTTGACTAAGTAACAAAGGATTGAAGAGAGCTGTACCTTGGTTGGTACCCAGCCTTCCCTCAGGAAATATGTGACTAGACAGATTCTCCTACTTAGAAAATCATGTCTAGATGATTACCTAAAACTTCCCATTTCATCCATTTCATTTAAAATAACCATGCATGTGGGCATCTCAAGAATATTAGAAAATATTCAGAATTTCTATAAGAAAATTATAATTGTTTTCTGACTTCACTTGAGTTTTAGGTCTTGGGTCAAAGCTGCAGAGTCCTAATTTCAGCAAGTGGCTCGATATTAGTGTCACTTTCAATTAAAATGTTTTTTTGGGGGGTACAATTTTTATAAATCGTATGTCAGATATATTTTTCTTAAATCAAAGTTCTGGAAAATCTATAATGAGCAATGTTACAGGTAACCAGTAACAGTGCTAATTGGGCTAATCAAACAGAAGGCCTTTTACTAGTTTTCACGTACATTGTTTTTAGACCAAGCTCTACAATTTACATTTCAGTTTGCATGTAATTTCTATTTAAATATTTATTTCTGGGAAATAATTCCAAAATCTAACTCCAATTAGAAAAGTGACAAAAAAAGAAAAAAAAAGTCATAATGCCTGCTTCAGCATTTCTTCTATGTGCCCAAAAATGCTGGGGTCTTCAATTGTAGGGGATACCTGGAAAGAAAATTAGAGCCAGATGAAGGTGCTTCATTGAACCCTTCCATTCTATACAATTAAACAATTATATGCAATCTTGTATTCCCCATTGTCTTATCATACTCACATGGAAAGGTTCAAAAACAGGGAACTTTGAACTCAATATTTTAAAATGTATCTATAGTAAAATGAACTGTTCAGTTAGCAAAACTATTGGTCCTAGATGGTACTTTCTTTTATGGGCCTTTCAATGAGCATCTATAGAAAGAATTTTTTTTTTTGGCATTTGCCCATACAACCACTCCTTACTGTTGCATCACTTTTTATTAGATCTTGATGATTAAAAATACATATATTTGTGCATGTATAATATGCACAAAATTAAAAGAATGCATATGCTTGAATCAGCCTAAATTACCTAAAATAATTTTCACTCAAAACAGGAAAAATAATGAGCATATATATCAATTAGAATTTTCAAAATATCTATAGCCAGCCTCTCACTCACTATTAGTCACTAATGACGGCAATGAAGGAAAATTTATCCTTAATTTAATAAGATTGAGTTTCCACAAGTTTGAATTTGACATATTTACTAACAGTAAAATATTTTCACATACTGGTTCTTATAATCAAAAGTATATGGTCTTAATTAATCTGTGTTTCTCTCCAAAACCCTCATTCCTACAGAGAGAATGGCTATGCAATTTTTCCCCCGTAATATTAAAAAAAAGTACTGTTACGTGTTTTTTAGGGATATAATTCATGCTTGAGAACCATTGAAAGATCTTAGTTGACACCAAAGAAGTGGGGGAAAACATTTCAAAACCAAGCACTCAACATCCTTGATAATTTACCTTATATGGCTTGCCATTGACAAGGGCAGACAGAGCTGAGCGGGGAATTTTGCCAGATCTGGTTTTGGGTAACTGTTTCACAAACACCGCTTTTCGAAAAGCAGCCACGGGGCCAATGCTCTGTCTAACATGTTTCACAATTTCTTCTAAGACTTGTTCCTCTGTTGTATTTATATCTAGGGAGAAAGTTCAGATGGTAAGCTCTGAATTAACTTTAATCATTCAGGGCCCCAGCAGTCGGGGAGGAGAAAGACCTCTCACCTTTCTTCAGCACGCAGAGTGCTAACGGGACATGACCCTTCAAAGGGTCTTCCTTGCCAACAACAGCGCAGTCGGCCACAGTGCCATGGGAAAGGACAGACTGTAATTTAAAACAAGCATTCATTTAGAATATCTATACACATATATATGCAATATTTATAATTTCAATTGGGGAAAACAGTACACATCAGATAACTTAAAAACCCATAGCTACCTCTGTGAAAATTACTACCAATGCACCGTTCACATCACTAGTACTGAGGTGATCGGTTAGGATCCCCAGGTAGTCACTCAGTAAAGGCTGACTAAGCAATTAAGACAAACTGCTTAGCTTACCTGGAAAGTAAGGGAATGATTTCTTCATCTCAATTGTTTATTAATGAAGTCTGGGAAACTATGCAGTGATACCACTTGGGAACAAATTGCAATGAGCCTCGGAAAACAGATGGCCTCATGGTGTTTTGGCTTCAGTGCTGGCTACCATGAGGACACCTTCCAGAGGAACCCAAGGCAGCCCCATCAATAAACAGTGATTTGGGACTTTCCTGGCGGTCCAGTGGTTAAGACTCTGCACTTCCGCTGCAGGAGGCACCGATGTGATCCCTGGTTGGGGAACTAAGATCCCACATGCCGCATGGCACAGCCAATAAGTAAATAAAATAAAATTAAAAAAAATAAATGGTGATTTTATTTCCACCTCTGTTACTGAGCAATGAACAGAGCACACTTCTCTTCTTGAGTGACCACCCATCCAGAGAGGATTTTCCAAGATGTGGAGAAAAGGCTGGACATGGAGTGAAGCCCTGACATCAGATAATCACCACTGTTGACCAACCATTTTCATATTGTTCACCCTAAGCTCTAAATGCCTTAAAGAGCAAAGCAAATTTCTATCTGGAATCACAAGAACTCAGAGAATACAGTAACCACATGAAATACAGACGCTTAGGATTAAGAAAAATAAAAATTCTGCTGTGATGGGACTTTTAAAAATCAATGTTCAAAAAGTTGTTTTCTGAGAGATTAATATATATTTCAAGTGACTCCAAACCCCTATGGCTGGAGAAAACAGTGAGCAAACTTGTAACCAAGGGCTAGTTTGGCAGTCCTCATTCTTTCCTCCATGCATTCAGTCAACAAACATTTACTAATACCTCCTATCCTCCAACCTCCTATATTGCAATAGACTTGGTGGTGAGCAAAAATAAGCTGGGTACTGTCTCACGGTGCTTACAGTCTAGTAGCAAAGGGTGATGTTAATAAATAACCATGAATATTTAATTACTATGAATGTCTAGATGTAAAGTGGTACAATCTTTGGGGAAATAACTTGGATTTCTAAATGAGAGATAGAACCAAAGCAACCAATGTGGCAGAAGAATATGGAATTCAGAGAAGACTCCCCTTAGGAAGTGACTCAGGATGAGCTCAGGTCTAAAGGGTCTGTATGCAAGGACCCTTGCATACAGGGGCGGGGCAAAAGCCCTGTGGAAGCACGGGGCTTGTACCATTCAAATCTAAAAGGGACCAACGTGGCTGGAAAGCAGAGAGCAAAAGTGAGGATGGTGTAAGAGGAAATGAAGCTACAGAGATAGAAAAGGGCTGTGAATGCGAAGGGCTTCCAACTATTTTAGTAGCATTGGAAGGTAATAAAGCACTTTCAGGAGGTAAGGAGGCGATGCAAGATCAGAATGGGTTTTTCAACAGACTTTATTTTTTCAGAGTAGTTTTAGATTCACAGCAAAATGGAGCAGCAGAAAGTACGTTGTTCCCATATAACCCCTGCTCCCATTCACACACAGCCTCCACACCATCAAAATCCCTCACCAGAGCAGTAGTTACAACTGCTGAGCCAACACTGACACATCACTCTCACCCCACTCCACAGTTCACGTTGGACTTCACTCTTGGTGTTGTACACTCTGTGGGTTTTACAGCACGGATCCATGATTACAGTATTTTACAGAGTAGATTCACTGCCCTAAAAATCCACTGTGCTCTGCCTATTCATCCCTCACCTTCCAATAACTCCTGGCAGCCACTGATCTTTCTTACTGTCTCCAGAGTTCTTTTCCAGAATGTTAATATAGTTGGAATCCTACATATGTAGCCTTTACAGATTGGCTACTTTCACTTCAGAGTGGATTTTGAAAAACAAAAACTTACTTTGGTTCATTGTGAAGAATAAATAGAGGATTGTTGAAGGTGGGTGTCATAGTTTACCCAGGGAAACACCCAGAGAGGCTACAATAGTAGACTAAGGTTATAGTAGTGGGTATAAAAAGATTCCAGAGTTTTTAGAGGTAAAATGGACAGAATTTGATGATAAATAGCATATGAAGTAAGAAGTCAAAGGGGTTAAAGATGATTCTGTGGTTTTTGGCTTGAGTAGCTGGTTGGATAGTGGTGTCATTTTCTAAGCCAGAGAATGCTGGTGAGGGCTAGGCTTGGGAGGAAACATCATGTATTAAATCTTGGAGATATTCCATTTGAAGTACCTTTCAGACATCCAAGGCAAGGCAATTGGATCTGAGGAGAATCTTAATCTGAAAATGTGTATTTGAATGCCATTAATGTATAGATGACAATGAAAGCTATGCACATGGATGAGATTCTCTGGGGAGAAAGCAGTGAGAAGAAAAGGTGAAAGCCTTAAAGAACTCTTAACATCTAAGGACCGTATGAAAAAGGAAAAGCTAACAAACTGCACTGTAAAGGTACAGTCAGAGGGAAGAGAAAAACCAACAAAATCCGGGACATGCCACTAAAAATCCCAAACTTTCTATGGAAAAAAAAAGTAATTCAAGCTGAAAATGAGCTTTCTCTTCTCTGAACTCCTAGAAGACTCAATGAACTGCTAGAATGTTTGGTACAAACCCAGTGGACTAACTCACACTGCCCCTAATTAAGCATGCAAATCAACATTGCCCCGTATCCTGTTCTGAGCATCAGCCTTGAAGTATTCAGTTGTGAGGGCTGCCATCGACATAGCTTTTGACTCCTGCAGTGCTCAGGATGGTACGTGATAAATAAATGATTTTTGTACTATATGTTTTATTAACATCATTGCTGAGGTAAAGGTGTCTATGCCCTCTTTCCTTTAGTTGGTCCTGACTCAAAAGCTTCTGCAAAACACATACTACACAGACCATACAATACCACCTTCTCTCACTGCTTCAGTGTGAACTCTCAAAATGTTTCCCATTTGTTAAGTTCTTATTTTCTTTTCAGTCTGTATGTTGAGAGTAGAGACACATTTTATTGTCAGAGCTTTGTTTGGGCAGTTAGTCTTGACGGTCACCAGCCCGTGGAAGAGAATAACTTCTCTATAGCAGGTAGGACACAGACTTGGTAGGTTCAATCCTTTAAATCCTATTTAGTATTCCCTTAATGAATAGAGAAAAATACTTCTACCTGGCTAACCAGAGTTTTAATGGTCAAAAGCCCATTTATTAAAGTGTTCACTGGTGCTTCTATACCTGAGTTTTTGAAGTTTTACAGTTTAAATCACTGTAAAAAAAAAAAAAAATCATACATCTAGATATTTTGCACCTAACCAGTATGACTATAATTTTAACTAAATTGAACAACAAAACTTCTAGTCTGCCATGATTTCACCTTGCTATTTTAACTTCCATCCTTGGTCTCAGTGTTTTTAGAAGTGGATGGGAAAACACTGACTGGTTTTCTATAAGGGCAGAGAGAGTATTTTAAAATCAGAAGTAATATATAACACAATTCCTTATAATATCAAAGTTTCCCATTTTTTGCCAACTGAAGATATGATTCTTAAAAATCTGTGAGAAACATGTCATTCTCCAGAATTCCGTGCCATCTGTAAATGAAGTTCATTATAGTGGATAAAACATTATATTATTCTATCAGTGTTAAAAAAGATGCCATAAAGGAAGAGAGGCAGCTTTCTGTGTTGGCTCCACAAACAGTATTTGCATGCCAAATAATGATTTCAACAACCGAATTGTGAAAAGGGAAAGCATCAAAATATATCCTGGCAACATATTGGGACAGAAGCCCACCAAATGTCCTATGGGGGGGGCGGAAATCAAAAGCCACTCATATATTCCCTCCATATAAAATTCATGAAGTATCTGTGGTTAACTGGCATTCAAGTACCAAAAAAAGTGACACAACTTAAAAGGTAATTGTTTTACCCAAAGTGAGCATATAAATGTTATGGTAACAGGCCTGGCAAGTAACTGTCATTCTTGGTTTCTGCAGTACTGCCATTTTTGTGTAAATTTTATTTGATTTAAATGGTTTTATGGTTTTAGTGGGCTAAATTATACAGGTTTCTTAATTATGTTTTAAGTATTTTAATTTTAGAAAAAATTAGTTTAAATCAAGCACCCTCGTAAAATACACTCTGCAGAGGGAGATTGTCTTTGCTATGGGAAGAGGAGGAATATTGTTTTACCTCCTCTGACAATGGAGTCACCTAGGAAACTGCCAGATTCCACATCTTCATCAATATTCATATCAGTGCCCAGGAAAATATTCAGCAATTTTACAACTATTTACATCCAGTAGTCATTTAATGTTGGGTAGAAATGAAATTGCACGGCATCTCTGTTGAATATGCACTTTATGGAAATATATTCAATCTTGAAGAAATTATTCCTAAGATAGTGAACAAAATAGCTAGCTTGAAAAACAAACAGTGATGCTTTGGTCAGAATAACCTTCGAAAGGGAAACCTGTATGCGAACACTGCCCTAGGCTTTAAATGTAGTATTTTAACACCAGGTTTCCAAGTTTCCAAGGATACACGCAGGATTATTTAACAAACTAAATCTTAAGCTACAAGTGAAAGAATGAAATCAGGGAGCCCAATTTGTTCCCTGGAGATGTCTCTGCATGAAAAGATCTGCCCACAACAGTGAAAGAGAACTAAGCAGAAGGACCACATTGACTCCTAGTAACTTGAGCTCGCATGACCTGAACTAGCAGATTTAGGACACATTTTTCTTAAGAATACCTTGAACTTCCACCTAAGTGTCCCAATTGTCCAGCTAGATGGTAGGCTTTCAAAGATTAATCAGCTGTTCAAACAGATTTGGTTATTACTTGATATTTATAGAAGGCCCTCACATGCATTGGGATATGCAAGGATAATGTCCTCTTAAATTTCTAAAAGCCATTGTAGGACTCTATTTTCTTATGTCGAGAACAGAAAAGAACATAGCGTTTCCTGAAATGTTTGTGATGTAGTCATTTTAGTAGAATTTCTGTTTGATTTAGTCTTATGTAAGGTGACAAATTTGTCAAATGTTACTTTGGGAAACTGAAAAAGCTCAGATATTTTCACTGTATATAAATAGACATTCAGTCTATTTTTATTTTCTATAAATAATATTCCCAATGGATTTAAGACCCTCAAGTCCTATTTCAAAAAATCAAAGTGGAATCCAGCATTCATTATTAAGACTCCCAGAAAAGCATTTAAATATAAAATAAGGTTTGGGCACTTTAGTAAAAGCTGTCATTAATATGAACATTTCATGTACATATTATCAATTTGTTAAACAACTTTACTAAGGAGCTGGGAAAAAGCCGGTAAAAATGTTGGTTTTCAACCCTCTAATAGATTCTAACATGGAGAAGACAACCCAGAATTGAGATATTAATTTCCTTATTAGACATAAAAATACAATAAAGAGTTAATCATTTAATTCATATAAAGGGAGACATTCACTTCAAGAAGGCTTAAGGCTGAGAGGTGTCCTGTTACATGCTATGAGCACTCTAAGACCCAGGGACAAAATTCCTGTTAGATGTCATGGATTCTGGCACAGTTTTTTCAATTTTGCTGTTTTAACTGCCTATCTTCTGCCTGCCTCACTCTGCTGTTACATATAGTGAGAAGCATGTCAGTAGAAACATTAAAGCACAATATATATTTGAATAGGTTGGCACTCTTCATTCTAAAAATAAAAGAGAGCACTGAGAATTTTGACTGATAATAACAGCTACGCATATGTAATCTCTGTATTTTGATTAGCTGAGTCTGCCAGAAATGGACGTAATCTCCTATAAGCAAGAAATTAAAAGTTCCTGAAGCCAGAACCATCTTTTGTGAACACGCCAAAATACATGAAGCATAAATTTCAATTTCAGGTTATCACAAAATTCACAGTCAGTTAAAAACAATATTATAACAGCAGATAAAAGTCACATGTTCCAAAATATTTTATAAAATTATTTCCTTTTACTCAAATAATATCACATTGACTGTCACTAAGAAAGAAAAGCCTACATGACAAGAAGTGTTAAGTATTAATTTTGGGCTGAAGTTAAGTACAACCTTTTGAGAAAGCGACCATTTTTTTAATTAGAGAAAGGGGAACTATGATTCTGCATACTCTCATCCTACTGCATTATCAGTCATACTGCTTTAAGCATTTTCTTTAATTTAAACTGCAGTTTGCCCCATTCCATTCGAAAACTATTCTGGGTTTGGTTCTGGAAAAGATGGAGTAAATACATTCCATCTTATCACTTCCACTAATTGTGATGGAATACTTTGGGCTAAAATTCATACCAGAAGGGCTTCCCTGGTGGTGCAGTGGTTGAGAGTCTGCCTGCCGATGCAGGGGACACGGGTTCGTGCCCCGGTCCGGGAAGATCCCACATGCCATGGAGCGGCTGGGCCCGTGAGCCATTGCCGCTGAGCCTGTGCGTCTGGAGCCTGTGCTCCGCAACGGGAGAGGCCACAACAGTGAGAGGCCCGCGTACCGCAAAAAAAAATAAATAAATAAAAAAATTCATACCAGAAGACTCTATCAGAACTTAAGAGACAACCTGATGGTGAGTCCCTTGTTTTTTGCTTGTTTAGAAGTTTTTGGTTTTCATTGTTGTTATGGTTTGTTGGTTTGTTGATTTTGCCTCCTATATATTCTGGCCTGGGTTCTATATCAGTCAAAAATGTGGAACTGCCAATAAGTACAGACAGAAAAAGCCCTAAGAAATGCCTGCTGTGTCCACCTAGAGGTCCAGGAAAAGGAGCAGAGGAGCTGGGAAACAGAATCATTTTGATTTTATTGTCCCTACTCCAGATGGACACCAATGAAGAAGCAGTGTCTCTCTTCCTTCCTACAGAGCTGTAACCACCTTGTTGACTCTTCACACCTTTCACCAGGTGAATGCAGCCAAAAAGCTGTGTCCTCTCCCTTCTCCACTATCACTGTGCAGCAGATCCTGGGGAGGGAGCACTGGGGACTCCCCCATCTTACACCAAGAGAGCCAGGAAAGATTCAGTACCACTTGTCCTCCGCACCAGCAGCCATCCAGTTCCTGAGAGTTGATCCCTGTTGACTAGCTCTGCCCTATACCAGGCAAGTGCTAACAAAGAGACAGAGTCCCTTCCTCTCCCCAGGGACGCTATGTAGGTAGACCTTGCAGGACTGAACCCCAGCAGGAGTACGGGGAGGTTGAAGCCCTGACTTTATACCGAGAAGAGCAGTAAGGGGGAGCCCTGGGAATCAAAAAGTGAAGAGTAGATCGTGGAGAGAAAGGAGCTAGAAAAAGGGATATTTTAAATCTGAGTATGATGTCCTGAGCCTACTGTAAAGTTGTATATGCATGAATCCAACCAGAATCAGCATAGCACAGATTCTGAGCACTTAACTTGAGTTTCAGATTGGCCTCTGGGAGAGAGACACAGTGAGATGTACTAGAATAGCACTGTAAAGGCTTTGAAAACAAAATTGACATTGGAACCACAATCCACAGAAAGTGGGTAAGGACGTGTGGTATGATCTTAAGTGGCTTGACCATCTGCTAAAATAAACAATCACAAGAACAAAAATCCAGACGATTTTCAAAGGATCCAAAATCTCATAAAGTAATAGTCAAAATATAAAATGCAAAATTACTGGACATGAAAAGAATTAGGAAAACCTAAACACTCCTTTAAAAAAGTTAATCAACAAATGCCAAACCCCAATCCAAATATTACAAATATCAGATAAAGATTTTAATGTAGCTATTGTATCTGTAGGGGAATAAAACTTTTCCAGATTTCCTCATTGGCCCTATAAAAAACCCTAGCCTCCTGAGACTCTTCAAATACCTTGAGAATTTGATCTATAGCTGTTTGTTTAGTCAATTGCTCTGATATGAAAGGACAATAAAATTTTCTAATTTCCCTGGGTGGGCAAAATGCTTACATCCTAGACTAGATCCCTAGGTTAAACTCATAAGGTGCTGGGGAGACTGGCCCACTCACTATCTTCCTTGGTATTTACATGTCAAAAAGATGAAGGCTTAGAAGTTGGAAACATTTCTAGGTTGTAAAAGTTGAGACACACGGGGCTATCTGCCTCCTGGAGAGATGTTATGTACATATCAAAGAACTGGAGTTTGGATTCAGGCTATTATGTGTCCAAGGAGACCTCTTTAGGAGGGGGAAAGATAGCTGCCTCCTTCCTCTTTATAAGCAGAGAAAAATAATTTTCCTTATTTCTCATCTATGGTGTGGCTGGCTACTTATGTAGGGAAATTTCCCATCGGCTCTTGTTGGGTCACCTAGGGATAAGACCAGGAGTAAGAAAGCAATGACACACTTATTATTAAGAAATCTGTCTTTGACAAAGAATGCCTCATTTGCACATTTAGGATAAAATTAACAAAGATAAATATTAACAACTCCACAGTAACTGTGGCCCAGAAAGTATGGGCAAGCACCCTTGGAATGAATGGAGAAGTTCCCAGCAAAGAAATAGAAGCTACTAAAAAAGAACCAAATGACTTAAAAGAAGGGAGAAAATGTAACATGAGGGAAATAAAAAAGAGAAAAGGCAAGAAGGAAACCAATAATAAACTTGGAGACATAAATATATCAATACTTAAGTTAAATGTTAATGGTCTTAAAAACACCAGTTAAAAGATAGAAATTGTAAAACTGGATTAAAATAAGAGCAAGACCCAACTATGTTATCTACAAAAAGGCCACAGGAAACATAATGATCTAGATATATTAAAAAGGAAAGGATGAAAAAAGATAAATGATACAAACACTATTAAAAACACGATTACCACACAAAGCCAACTTCTGATCAGCAAAAATTACTATAAATTAAAAAAAAATCAATATATTAAACAATAATACATTGCAACTAAGTGAGGTATATCCCAAGCAATGCAAAGCTGGTTCAACAGTTGAAAATTAATTAATGTGATTCACCATATTAACAGGCTTAAAAAGAAAACCCACACAATCATATCAATAGAAGCAGAAAAAGCATTTGATAAAATTTAACATTCTTTCAAGATTAAAAAAAAAAAAAGAAAAAACCCCAGCAAATTAGTAATAGAAGGAAACTTCCTCATCTGATAAAGGCCATCTACAGAAACATCTACAGGTAACGTCATTCTTAATGGTAAGATATTGAATGCTTTTACCCTAAGATCAGGAACAAGACGAGGGTAACTGCTCTCATCACTCTTACTCAGTATCATAGTGGAGGTTCTGACCAGTTCAAAAAGGCAAGAGAAAGAAATAAAAAATATTCAGATTGGAAAGCAAGTGATAAAACTACCTCTATTCACAGACAGCATGATTGTCCACACAGGAAATTCCAAGAAATACAAACACATACACACACATATACACACAACTCTTAGAACTAATAAATGAATTGAGCAAGATCATAAGATACATATCAGTTCATAAAAGTCAATAGCAGTTCTATATCCACTAGCAATGAAAATTTGGAAACCAAAACTAAAAAAAATTCTATTTACAATAGCTCAGAAAACTAAATACTTAGGTATAAATTAAGAAAATATGTTCAGAAATTGGATCATTTGTAGAGACGTGGATGAATCTAGAGACTGTCATACAGAGTGAAGTAAGTCAGAAAGAGAAAAACAAATATCGTATATTAACGCATATATGTGGAACCTAGAAAAATGGTACAGATGAACTGGTTTGCAGAGCAGAAATAGAGACACAGATGTAGAGAACAAACGTATGGACACCAAGGGGGGAAAGCGGCGGCGGGGGTGGGGTGGTGTTGGTGAGATGAATTGGGAGATTGGGATTGACATGTATATACTAATATGTATAAAATGGATAACTAATAAGAACCTGCTGTATAAAAAAATAAATTTAAAAAAAAGAAAATATGTTCAGAATCTGCATACTAGAAAGTATAAAATGTCAGTGAAACATATCAAAAAAGACCTAAATAAATGGAAAGACATACAAAGTTCATGAATTGGACAATTCAGTATAGTCCAGATATCAATTTTTCTCAAATCCATCTATAGATTTAACACAATCCCAATCAGAATCCATGCAGGATTTATTTTAACTATAGAAAAGCTCATTCTAAAATATATATGGAAAAGTAAAGGAACAGAACATCCACACGATTTTTGAAAAGTGGAGCGATTTCGAAAATAGTGGACACTATTCAACTCTAAGACATTCTATAAAGTATCAAGACAGAATAGTATTGGTGAAAAGGTAAACACACAGATCAATAAAACAAGAGATACTCTAGAAATAGACCCACTCAAATACTGTCAGCTAATTTTTTACAAAGGTGCAAAGGCAATTCAATGGAGAAAGTCCAGTCTTTGCGACATATAACACATGGAAGAATTGGCATACACATTAAAAAAAAAATCCTCAACCTATATCTTGCACTATATACAAAAAAACCCCTCAAAATGTAAATTGATATAAAATGTAAAACTATAAAATTTTAGGTGAAAACAAAGAAGAAAGTATGACCTTGGGTTAGGAAAGAGTTCTTCGATAAACATCATCATCTATAAAAGAAAAAAATGCTGAATTAGACTTCATCAATATGAAACACACTTTTGCTCTATTAAGAGCACTTTTAAGAGAATAGAAAGACCAGTCACAGACAGGAAAAAAATACATATCTTCAAACTGCATATCAAACAAAGGACTTGTATCCAGAATACCTTAAAAACTCTCAAAACTGAACAATAAGAAAAACAACCCAATTTTTAAAAAGATGGGCAGAAGATTTTAATGACAGAGAAGAACATTGATGGCAAATAAACACAAGAAAAGGTTTCCAACATTTTAGTCATTACAGACAATCAAATTCAAAACACAATTAGATACCTTTACACATCTATTAGAATGATTTAAATAAAGAACAATGGCAATTCTGAGTACTAATGAAGATGGGAAGAAACAGACCCCCTCAGACACTATGGGTGGGAATATAAAATGGCACAGCCGCTCTAGAGAACAGTTTGGTAGTTTCTTACAAGCCTAAACATACACTTAACATGTAACCCAGCAGACTCACTACAGGCATTTATCCTAGAGAAATGAAAACTAACTTTTGCACAAAAACCTGAACTTGAATGTATATGGCAGCATTATTTATAACTGCCGCAAACTAGAAGCACTTAAAATATCCTCTAATGGGTAAAGGAAACATAAATGGGTTAGTACATCCACACAGTGGAATGCTGCACAGCAACGTAAAAGGACACATAATCGACATACACACAACTTGAATGGATCTCAAACGCACTTTCCTAAATGAAATAGCCCAGTCTCCAAAGGTTACATACTGTATTACTCCATTTATATGAGATTCTAGAACATAGGAACAAAAAAACATAGGAACAAAAAAAAAATTAGTGGTTCCCAGGGGTTAGGGGTGGGGAAGGTCAGAATAAAAAGGTGACATTATGGGGAAATTCTTGGGCAGTGTTGAAATTTTTCTGTATCCTGGTTGTTGGTGATGGCTACAAGAATCTATACTATAAGTAAAAAACTCATAGTATTATACAATAAAAAGGAGGATTTTATTCTATTTTAAGGTAAAAAAAATTGAAAACATTTTAAAATACTCTTCTGGGGACTTTGTGTAATTTACATTGGAAGAAAATTCTCAGGATTTAAGAGTATGATAAAATGTTGAAATCACACACCCAGTAAAGACTATACGTAAACCTGGTTATCAACAGGCGCAAATCAAGAAGCTAGAAGCAATCAGGTAGCAAGGATCAAGAACCAAATGTATATAGACTCTCCCATAAATTACAAATATATGTAAGTGCTTAAAATTCCTCTCTACCACTCAGGCAGGAATCAGGGGAATTTGGAGAACAGGAAAATCCACAGGAGAGAAAGTGAGCTGAGAGAAATACCAGAGTGACCAACCGAGCCTATGCTTCAAAGGAAGGGTCTGGAAATTTTCCAAGTGGAATGACTTAACCTCAATATGGACAACCTCAGTATTGACTTCAGCTCAGTTCTGTTCCTAAACACCACCTGGAATAAAAGACCAATAGTCATCAATACCTCTTCAATAGCACCTGCAGAAATCCTGTGACCTGCAACATTTATCACGTCGTCAACTCGAGACATAACATATATATAACCTTCTTCATCCATGTAACCAGCATCCATGGTGTCATAGTATCCCTGAAAATAAGAATAAATAATGTCTGATTAGCATATAGTATTAGGTAATGTAATCATTTTTAAGCTTGGTAAAATATAAAATGTGATAGAAATAGGTTTACTGTAATCATCTGAATTATTTTCATAACTAGCCTATGGAATTAAATTATTTTTGATTTTGAAAGCCTACTAGAATCTCTCTGCTCCCCTAACAGCCAGGAATAAAAGTGTTCTTATATATGTTCACGTTAAGTGTTTGAACTGAGAGTTGTAAAGCTTATGAACCCAATTTCTTCCTTTTAATGGAGAAATAATAGCTCAATATTTCCAGTATACTTTGGTATTGCAAAGTAGTTCTTTGATAGATTTCTTCTTTAATTGTGTTAATTTTTAAAAGCATTAAAGCTCTTTATGAATAATTACAAAATAGACCACTAGTTTGTTAACATAGATTTGGATTGTACTGAAGCTTCAGTGAAATATAGTTAAATAGTAAGTATAAAATTTATTTTCTTTTATCGACTCAAGAGTAGCAGTACATCTTCACTGGTCCAGGTATCACAATAGAATGAAAAATCAAGAAGAATAAGAAGTAGAAAGAAATAAATATTATTTTCCCTAATGCTTCTGAGTTACAGTAATACCTGTATTACAAGCATGGGCTTCAGGACAAATCCAGGTGAGTCACTATTTGTGTTTCTAAATCTTCCTAAGACTCAGTATGCTCATCTATTAAACAGGGTAATGGACCATACCTTATAAGGCTGTGAGAAGCATACATGAGATGGGGCATCTAAAGAGGGCAGACCCTGGCACATCATGAGCCCTGAATAACTGGCAGCTCTTACTGCAATTACTATCAGAGAGTAAAGTAAAGACATGGGCTCTGGAGCCAGAATATATGGGTCCAAATGTCAGCTCTGTTACTTAAACTGGGAGCAAGTTATAGAACCCTTCTGTGCTGTTATTAAGTCCTTAGATGAAAGGGTTGAGGTCAGGGTAACAAGACAGAGTATAGATTCACTACATATAGTTTAACCATAAACTATGGTTTATGGGGCTTTGAAGGAGCTTTCAGTGTTAAAGGTGGTCATGCTGAAAACCACGTGCACATATTATGAACCACTGTCAGGTTGTAATTAATCACATCAGTACTCTGGTGATTTGACTGCGGCCCATCAGGCAGATAGATTGGGCTGATTGGAGTCAACTCTACTGACAGATCTTCTCTGCCACAGTCCCTTGGGGCATGTTTAATCTTGGCTACTGAGGTCATTTAACCCTGAGATGTCTTTCTAAAGGAAGCTATTTTAATTCTTGTCATTTGTCTAGTTGATTAGGTTAGCTGTCCTTCACAAATAATAAAGATAGAATGCTAAACAGACTCACCTTTTTTTAAAATGAAATTCTAATCATTCATTCTTTTTTACCCAGTGTAAAATGAGGACCAGGTATCTCTCTCAGGGAAAGAAATAGAAGCGAAGAAACAGCAGAAAGATGATAGTGGGACCCTTTCGCGTATTATCAATTATGTGCTGTTATAAACACAAACCACAGAGTAATAGGTAAATGATAAAACAGAACACAGAAAGATACTGTTTGTTATCCAGAGCACTGGGGGTTAGGCGTTGAGAACACTGTCTCTATCCTGTATCTGTATTATAAAATAAAGAACTCAGAGGACACTCAGGAAAGAATGTCAGTAATAGCTAAAGGGATTTAAAAAAACACAACTTCTGGCAAACAGAACAAATTTTGCTCACATAACCGGGGGAGAGGAGGTAAAGAGGTTCTAATGACAGTGTCCAGTTCTGATCAGATGTTCTCAGTCTGTGCAGAGGAATCCAATGTGAGAAATCATACAGAAAGTCCCCAGAAGTTTTAATTTAACAAAACCTTTCTTGATATGAAAGGCTGTTACGTTTCAGAAAAAGCTGCTAAGAGAAACGGAGAAAGTTCTACGTCCAGAGATTGATAAAAAATATTAAAATGACTTATTTAGACATTTGAGGTTTGGGCATTCTTATCCCTGAGATCTGGAAACTGGTCCAAATAACCTTTAAAAGTTGCTTTGTGATCCATGATTCTAAAAGCCAGCTACTCAACTTAATAGGCAAGAACTATAGAGAAGTGTGTAAGATGATTTTAAAAAAAAAGTACAATAAAGTTCTTACAGGAAATTTTTCAAAGTATAAATGCTTGAATGCCTCCTGATTCTTCCAGAGTCCTGAAAAAGCTCCAGGTGGTAATGGCAACCTTATATAAAAACAGAGCAGTGAGAATTATGATGAAAATGGTAATAAAGACAGATTGATTAGAACTAACAGTTTTTCACTGTGATGGACAATTACAATTCAAATCCCACATTGAATTGTAACCCCTAAATCCACTGGACAGATCATGTCTAACTGAGGCTGAAGTGGTTGACCATGACATAGCAAAGTCACGAAGGGATGACTGTGGTTCCTGGGAAGGGCACAAAAGGCACACACATCTGGCATTCAAATAGTTATTAGCATCAATCATTGTTTCAGTAAGAAGCATAACATCTGCAAAAAGGAACCAAAAAGGCATCACTGAATGCATTACTTTTTGAGAGAAATATCCTTCCACCATAGGCAAATAAATCTATTTTTTTGAAGTATCAAGGTGCTAACTGCCACCTTTGCCAGTCTCTTTGTGATAAGATGTTCCAATTAAACATCCCACAAACAGTCTTTATCTTCACAATCAATGTGCCTCCCCACTCTGAGAATTCCCTCTCACTCTTCTCTCTTCTGTTCTTTCTTTTCATGAGCATCCAGACCTATGAGAGTTCTCACACCTATGAACACACGAAGATAGGTGAGCATATAAAGTAGATGGTAGCGTATATCTGTTCTTTTCAATCAATTTCCTCTTATATTTCTTTCATTCTTCCATAGTATGAAACAGGTGTTATACACACAATAAGGGCTTCATCTTTATCTATCACCCATCTGTCTATCTATCTATCTTTATGTAAACAAATGAATTCTCATATCGGTTCCCTGCAGGAAGTATTACCTAACGAAAATAACCGCTCAGTGTATTTTCAGGAAACTTTTTAGATGCTTTATAGTTTGGAAATTTAGATACTGTAAAACTTAAAGATTTTCAAAACCCCACCCTCCTGTACTCACAAAAAACACCAAGTGAAGTGGTGACTTCACAGTGCAGATGTGAGAAAATGGAAAATGAAGTAGACATGGTTACTGCCAACATGAGGCAACATCACACACCTTCTACCCCAACATTAGACTTCGGAGACACTGAACTGTATTCTCACATTCTGTCAGGCAGAAAATGCTGTTACCAGTGGGATCAGCTGCCCAGCTGGGATTGCCCATTGCCTCTATGTCTGGCCTACCCATAGGTCCTCCCTTGCTAGGTCTTCTTTTTGTAATATTTTAAGATGGAGGAAAAAAGGCTACATCCGCGTTTCTGGACCTCCCGTAATTTCATAAAATGCATGCGAAAGCATTTTGTAACCTGAAAAAAACCCCCAAAACTACAGAGATGCTGCTATATTGTTGCTGTTGCTGTTGTTACTGTTACTGTTCATCACTAAACCTGCAGGAAGGCAGCAAGCTGAAGCAGATGATCCCTTCAGGTCCTTCTACCTGATTTTTCTATGTTAATCTTTTGAATGAACCTTGTATATAATTTCACTTTATCTGTTTAATTGTTAATATTTTTTTTAATTGTTAATATTTTTATAACAAGTGTAAAAATCATCATTACACATTGAAATACAATGTGAATATGGCAACCACTAAAAATCATTTATTTAGCAGCATTTACAGGATGCTGAGGGTAAACAAATGAAGAGGACGTTAAGAAGAAATGACAAATCAAAAGCCAACATGGGCCACAAGAGGAAACATTAATGAGTGAAGCCTACTATACTCAAAATATACAACTAGAACAATAAACCTGACAGAGATGCATTCTGCTTGCATATTAAGTAAGAAATAATTTTCAGTTGTTCCCCAAAAATGTACCACAATATATAGTACTTTCTGTGTTTCATGGGGATATTCTTTTAACAGACGCTTGGGTATAAGAAAATACCTCCCTACAATAAGAATAAAAAGGCAACTGTGATAATAAATGGCAACTAACATTCAGGCTGTACTGGGGACAACAGAGAGTGGTGTGGTCTGAGATAAGTTTGAATGTACACACCAGGTCGAGTGGCAGCAGTTGTTCCTTAGTTCCACAGATACACAGACACACAGATATCCTGATGCAAATCCATAAACACAAAACACTGCCCATACGAAGAACAATGCATATAGAAGGGCATATTGTTAAAGCAGTGTCTCATCCGTTTTATCTACCCCAAATCTAAGACTTTGGTTCACCGGCAACCACGTACTGTCTCTTCACAGCAGAGACTTCTGGGTGTTTGCAATAATAATCCAAATGAGTTAGTACTTAGTGTATCGAATGTGAGCTGAGTTTCCTGGTGGCCTAGAATGTATCTAATTCAGTGTGTGCACGTGAGACCAAGAATTTAGCATTTTCCGGTAAGGGTGTTACTGGAGAGAAAAGGAAATCTTACACTTCCCAGAAGCTGGTTAAGTTTGCAATCTCCATTCTTAAAAGAAGATGGCCTGATAATGTGTTTTCTCTTACTTCCTGAAAAAAATTTGGTACTAGCAATTAGTAACATATAGATTATATTCTTGTAATTCATTAAAGCCTAGAGGATTACAAGTAGAGGAAGCCATCCTCCAAAATAAATAAACAAATAAATAATAAGCTTTAAGGATACCAGCTTTCTCAGCTGTTGCACAAAACTTTAAATATTTGCATAAATCTTCTGAAGAACAGGGACCGTAGGGATTTTTATATCATGTGTGAGAAAGGTCTTCATAAGTTTGGATATACCTATAGACCTTGGGAATTAAGTATAACATAGCAAGCATATATCCAGGAAGAGATTACAGAATAGGAAGGAGAAATCCAAGGCCAAACACAGTATTAAAGAGGGACCAAGGAAAAAAAGACCATGAACAAAAATAACCAAATATGAACAAAAATAACCAAACAACTGAACGAGAACCAGGATAGTATGTGAGGGGCCTCCAGAGCAGAGTATTAATAATGACTGAGCGTTCAACAAGGTGAAGTGAAGTGCAAATTCTGTTTGAAAGTGGATTCAACAGAGGTCATGGAACTTAGTGACTGAGATGCTGTGAATTTCCCCCAGGATCGCCATTTCTGCAGAGTGGAGCTGAAAGAACTGGAGTGATCAAGGAGTAAGCAGGAAAGTAAGTGCAGGCAGTAAGGTTAGACTATACTTTTTAAAAGTTTGCAGGTGACTGGAAGGAGAGATGTAAGTCAGGGTTTAATGCAGAGAGGCAGGCTGATTTAGGATGGGGAAAAGTTGGGCAGAGTAGCCAATGGAGAGAGGGTGGAGATTTGAGAGTTAGAGAAGAAAACACCAGAAGAATTATTTGATCATCTAATTTATTTATTCATTCATGGATGTATGCATTAACTCATGCATTTTCTTTATTCAGTCAAGTATTTGTTGAGTGCTTGGTATTCCTAAATCACTGTGTTAGACATTAATGGAAAGAATATATAAACTATTATCTGAGATGCGTGGAGATCCTGGAATATTGTGTATTTACAAGAAATTTAGTAATTTTTAGAATGCATATAGGGAGAAAGACTGTAATGAATGATGTCTATTCCATTAAATTAATGACATAACATCAAAATGTAAACATTTAAGATATTTGTCAAGCAAGTTTTACAGAAGATGGTTAAATCCTATACTGCCAGGAACTCTTGGAAGGGAAGTTTTTATCACCAGCCAAGGTATGGACCTGCTGCAAATGGCATACGTGTCTGGCCCCAAGTCATTTTTGAGATGCCCCTAGAAAACTTCTTCATTATTCCCAAATCTAACTGAGGAACAGGCTGGAAAGCAAGATATGAAATTACGATTGGTAATTAGTAGGATAAAATAAGAGAATGCTATCCATTCTTCACTAATAAAGCCTGGTGTCTAAAAATTCAGATGTTATTTCAAAATTGAAAAGAGACTCTAAAGAAGGTACCTTGGAAAATGCCATTTATTGGTCCTAAAGAAAAGCAGAAAAGAAAAGGGAGTTCCAGAATTGGAAGTGTGTACATATATATAAAATTGCTTTATATATATATATATATATATATATACACACACACACACACACACACACACACACGTACTTCATATATATATGAAGTAAAACATGTGAGAAGAGAAGCAATAATCTCCAGAAAGAAGTTAGGTGTATATGAAAAAGAGCAGAATTTTTTTGCCGTATTTGAAATTAACGCTTTTCTTGTTGCTAACCTAATGACTATTCAACATTAAATGCAGGTTTTCCTTCTGGAATAGTGAGTGCACTGGGGCTCTATTTCTAAAGTTCTAGAAAAAATACTTTTTTTCCTGTAGTTACAATAACATAAAAATTCATTGGACTGGCAGAAGGAAGGAAATTTTCTGAAAATACTAAGAAATATGTCTGGAAATGCCTATCCTCATCCTTCAAATGCAAGATCAAATGTTACCACACTGTGATACCTTTCCTAACTCTTCCCAAACAGAGTGAAAATGTGAGTTTTGTTACAAACTATCCAATTGTGAATGAGGAGCTCCTCTTAGAGAAAACCCTTTCCAAAGAGAACATTCTTAAGCTGTAAGAGAAATAACTGAGGCAGCAGTAATGTGTGTGTGTGTGTGTGTGTGTGTGTGTGTGTGTGTGTGTGTTGAGGGGGAGGTATCATAGAGAAATCCTTAAATAGCTAATGAAGGAAGAGAATGTCCATCACTGTAGAAGGTAAACATCCCTGACCAATCTGAAATAAATAAAACTCCTAGATGCCTCCAATCCCAGATAAAGGACGGTCTGTACTCACTGCTCCATCAGGAATAGCCATTTGCAACACAAATACTGTAAATTGAAGACAAAACTCCTGTTCCCTAGAGAATTCTGGAGTTAGATCCCAACTTTGCACTCCCAGTATTTCCTACAGGGTCTTTAGGCTTTACTTGTGATTTTCCTGTGAAGCTGCTTTTCATCTCCCCAGAAGAGACTGATTAGGCCATAATTTCTTTCTCTCTGGGCAGACAAACAACTGGGTTAGAAATCTTGAGTTCTAGCTGTGTAACTGCTAACGATGTTCAGATTCCCATGTCGAAAATGAGATAATATCTGTCCCACTGCCTACCGCACAGTGTTGTTGTAAGACTAATAAAAGATCATACTAAAATCTGCAGAGGACATTTAGAAAGGAATGGGATTACAATTACACGACATCCTGGGTTTATTCAAAGGATATACTGGTGAAGGAAAGCCGTACTGATCCTCTCCCAAACAGCAGCACAGTAAGTGACCAAATCACTCCTGCAAAACTATAAGGATGTGAACAAACATCATTAAGGACCAAGTGTTCAGTATCTGGAGGCCGAGAAATCGGCAGGCACCAGAGTAAAAGCCACTTAGACAAGGCCATCCAGCTCCCTGGCATCCCATCACTGCCTGCAGGGCACAGGCCAGTGGGACAGAGCAGGAGGCAGACAAGCTGCACTTCCAATAGCAACAACCGTGTCTGGTCAGAGAAAAATGTGTACCCACGAATCAGGAAGAGTCAGAGACCTATGGCTTTAATAACAGTGAGCACTGTGGTACTGAGGAAGGCATTGCAGTTAACCTTTTCTCTCATGCCCTGCACGGTGTTGCCTGGAAATTACTGACTCATATTTCTGCACTTTGAAGCTCTGGTTGCAATTACAGAAGCACCTTCTAAAATTCATGAATATTTTGTATTCATAGCAATTCAGGTATCATAACTTTCCCACAAAATTAAGTGCCTGGAGTTAAGTTTCAAAATCAGAAGAATTTTCTACCATGCAGGCATACAGTTTGCTCTTCTACTAGAAAGATAAATCCTTTGAAAGCAAGTAACCTACAAGAACTGCAAGATTCATGTTTATTACATCCTAGGGTCTACAGTAGTTTAGGAATCACTTAAATGTCTACCTTCTAGTTTAGGGATCCCCAGAGGAGCAAAACAGAGATTTCTAGAAAGCCTTAACAAAGGAGTTAAAAGAGCTGAAATGGATCAAGAGGTTTTTTCAAAATTACCACATATCATTATTTCTGGTTTGAGGATGAGTCATCTTAATATGATAAAATGAATCATTATGCTTAGTACCTTGCAAAACTTAGAAATATGATTATAGCTTCAGATTTTAAAGAAACTGCCAGAGAAAGATAATTTCAAATGATACTTAAACTATTTATAATAGATTTTACAGTGAAACAAGAAGCTATAACTGTATTTACAAAAAATAAATTTGGGGGCTTCCCTGGTGGCGCAGTGGTTGAGAGTCCGCCTGCCGATGCAGGGGACACGGGTTCGTGCCCCGGTCCGGGAAGATCCCACATGCCGCGGAGTGGCTGGGCCCGTGAGCCATGGCCGCTGAGCCTGCGCGTCCGGAGCCTGTGTCCCGCAACGGGAGAGGCCACAACAGTGAGAGGCCCGCGTACCGCAAAAAAATAAATAAATGAAAATTTGGGATTAAAACAGTGAGATGTAATTTTTTACTGACTTACTTTAATGTAGTTTGAACCCCATACATTTCAAATATTCTATGCAGCTTTTTCTCTCTATTCTTTCTAATCACTACAGGTATAATTAGTGAACATAAGTAGCATTAGGGAATATTTTTCTTTCAAAGAATATTCCACTTAATTATTATACAAGTAATAAAGAAAAGCATGGGCATGAATAATGGAGAAGAATGGACATCTATCTCTGGCTGGCAGTCTCTCCCCACAGTAGCTTTTAATGCCATATCTGTTTTAAGCCTCTTAGGGACAGAGTCTTTTTTTTTTTTTTTTTTTTTGGTGGTACGCGGGCCTCTCACTGTTGTGGCCTCTCCCATTGCGGAGCACAGGCTCCGGGCGCACAGGCTCAGAGGCCATGGCTCATGGGCCCAGCCACTCCGCGGCATGTGGGATCTTTCCAGACCGGGGCACGAACCCGTGTCCCCTGCATCGGCAGGCGGACTCTCAACCACTGCACCACCAGGGAAGCCCGGACAGAGACATTCTTATTATTGATGGCCTCACCTCATATCCATGCAAAGATAGTATAATATAGCAATACACCATATAAACTAGAACTTTTTCTGAAAAAGAAAAGGTTATATTTTTGCTTTTGAAATCATACGGCAAGAAGCCACACCTATAGTTTACCACTGGTTATTATTTCTTAGCAATCACTGTACATACTCAGGAATCATGGGAAGTAAGAAAATACAACCTAAAAATTGTTTGCAAATAAAATGAAAAATTTATGAAGACTAAATTGACAATGAAGTTGTTATGATGTTAAAGTTTATAGATTTTCAATTAAATATATATTCATTTTGATTATAAATTTTTCAAGTTTCTTAAACATTAGAATTTCAGATATTTTGTGAACCCTGGAAACCATATATAATCTCTCATCAAACACCTTTAAAAGTCCACCAAGTGGTTCTGGGGACTCAGGTAGCTGGTCCCTGGAAAGGACCCTGCTTTTCAGATCACAGACCTTTAGAATATGGTCTACATGGAAAAAATTACTCTCTTCTCAAATTACACACTGCTTTTTTAAACCACGGTAATTTTTATTAAGGCAAGAAGGTGTGCTTTTTCCCTTCCCTTAATTCAATTAAACATATATCTATTATGTGCTCTTAAAAAGCATTCATCAGCCATTTTCCTTTCTGGATGAATGATATGTGTCCCTTCAAAGCATACAGAATAGCTATAGATGTATACAAGCAAGTCTTCTTGATTAAATACAAAAACATCCTATGCATACTGCAAGCAGCTATTGGGACGCATGAAAAATTTTCAGGTCAATGAGTTAGACTGGAATGGCTACTGGAGATGAGGGTTTCAAAAGGAAATCCTTACTCTCACAGACAAAAATGAGTTCCCGAAATAAGGTTTCAAGACTGTTCTATTACGAAAAGAGAGATCTTGGTGGTAACTTTTTTTCTCATTATTTCTACCTTACTTTTTGAATATAATTATATATCTATAATATTTTCAAATACCTAGTTTCACTATTAACTTAAGGGATGAATCAAAGACCACTGCATGTCATAATATATTGTATCATCGAATAATTTATAATGAAATCTCAGAATCCGAGATCTGTACAATAACATTCCCTGTTTAGGAATAGAGAGGGAAGAAAATCTTTCTGAATTGGTGACAACCTAAAGCACAGAATGTTTTAAGGCAATAAACAGTTCTGTTATTTTCAAGTACTTGAAGTAACACTAATGGCTATGAGAAAAAAATTATAGTTTATGTGCTTTATTATTTCTGAATGGATGTGGGGTGAGGCCACTGATAATTAGAGTGACAGGATGCATGACGGGTTTAAAACTCTACTGGCATCAAACGCCACCTTTGGGATCTTGCGAACATTGCTTTATGAAATAGATGACTCACTTAGAGTTAGGGGTTATGTAAAAATGTAAGCTGCTAGAGTGCTTTTAAAAGCTCTCACAAACCATGTGCTTCCCTAAGCTAGTCAAGCATCCATCCACAATCTTGTTCAGATTAATCATTTAGCAAGACTTCCTCTTGTCCCCAACAGTTTTCCCCCTCACAGGGAAGATTTCAATCAGCTCTATGTTAATATGGATTCTGATTCAGAAAAATATGAATAGAAATGGTATATTCAGTATTCATTTTTCCATTTTCCAGCAACGTCTTAAAATTTAAATTAAAAAGAGTAATAAAGTGTTCACATGTTTACTGATAACAATAAAAAATCTGAGAAGAAATATACATACAGTGCATCTCCTCTATTAGCCTTTTATAAGGTTAAAGTATCCCTACTTGAAAAATACATTCTTTTCAAAATAACTATTTTTCATTTAATTTTCAAAGAACTTAAAATGTTTTATTAACCTGAGAAAAATCTTATACCAATCTGAGAATGCCAAGTAATAAGAATTCTTTTAAATAAATAGGAAAATAAAACTTTTTTAAAACCACATGCAACGTTCTTTATTCATAAGAGCTCATTCTGGCAAATTCTACTACTTAAGGCATATCAGTAGAGATGCCAATATCATGCTAATCAGAAGCAATAAAGCTACCTGTATCAATTACTAAAATGTCACATACTGTGTGTCTCCAGCTTAATCAACTTCCAATTCAGCTTCTGCTAGCTTAACAATTTTAAAGTCCTGATGTAATGAAAGTACGTTTGGATATTTTTACTACAAATTTTAGCACTTTGTCTATCAAATGAACAATGATAAAAACTGCTAGCAAGAAACTGTGGTACTTGATGAGTCAGGAATTATATATTGTACTATTATCTTACTCAGTAATTACACTTTTAGAAATTTATTCATACTATTGTCATTATCAGAAAAGAAGAATAGACAACATAAAAAGGATGTTCAATACTGCATTATTTATAATCATAAATATTCAAAAAAGACTAAGAAGCCTAGAAAGGGAATAAACATTTTTAAAAGGCAGAGTAAAATTTAAAATGCTTGTGAGACAGGGTTAAGGAAAAACAGGAATACATGAGAATAAACCAAGTTGTTCCAACAACCTAAAACGCGTTTCAAAATGTGGAAAGTCATATATATTACAAAATTAACACTGTATTACTGAAGGGTCAGAGTACAGAAACTTTATTTACTTCTTTATATTTTTGGTACTTAAGTTACTTTTATCATCTATGCATTACTCGTATAATCAGAAATATTTTTTAAAAGATGCAAGATTTATGTTTTTACAAGTCCTATCTAAATTGGTTCCACTTTATGGGTCTTCCATGTTAAAATTACAACAGCTGGCATTGAGTATTCTCAAACAACTTACAAGCTTTTTCTGGAACATCTTCACTAGTAATATCATTGCAACAACTCTATTTTTTCTTAATTTTACATACCAATTCTTGCTCTTTTAAATAGTAGCACTGCAAATTTTGCTTACTTTACCACAATGTTTCCTAAACACCGAGCCTTCAGTTTTTGCATGTTGTCATCCAAAATCATAACTGGAAAGTAAAATATTAAAAATAAGTAAGTAAATAATTGAATAAAAACACATAAACTTAAGGCTTAAATGTTTCCGAATATTTCTATATTCAGCTTCCCAAAACTCTAGCTTTAAAAAGGCATCCTTAAAAAAAAAAAAAAAAGCATCCTTTAATTCCTGTGAGACCACAAGCATACATAAATAAGCTAAAATGAAAATTTTAAGTGTACATGTTTTTAATTTTTAATTAGATAATGAATTTTTGCTCAGAATCACCCTTAAATAAAGACATAGTATTTTAAATACACTGGTAATTTTTAAATCTACGTTTATATCCATTCAAAAATACCCCTCCATTCTGTCAAAAATATTAAAAATATGTTCGGCTTTTCAAAAATTAAAGGATACAAAGTGTTAAAACACAGACAAAACATATTTCAAGCAATAAAAATAAAGAATTCAAAAGCCTGGCAAACTCCTTTTTCTGATTTAAGGCTTAATATCCACTTATGAGCTTTAAGGTCAATTTAACCTTCCCAAATATTAACCCAATGTGTTCTATGCTACACTGTAAAAATCCTGAAGGATTTCAAGAGACCAAAGCTTGTATCCACATGCAGTAATCTTCAGTACAAACTAGAGTAAGGATAGATCATCATGTTTTAAGCTTTAATAGATCCTTTATGTGGCTTCATCCATCCAGGTTACTCTACTGAAAAATGCTATAAGAAAAGAAGAACATTATCCCCAGAAAAAGTTAATTGCTCCTGTGTGTTCCCAGAGCACTTTGTTTCAAAATTCTATTCTGACAATAATTAGCGGTGTAGGTATCTGTCCCTCACTAGATGTTAGCTCATTAAGGGTGAAGCCATGATAATTCATCTTTGTCTCCCCAAATCCCAGTACAGTGGCCAATTTACTATGTGCCCTGGAACACATTCTTGCTCTATTACTCCTCCCATTTCCCTATCTAAAAAGTGGAAAAAATTCCCTTCTCATAGGGTTGTACAATAATTACTTGAAAAAAAACATAGTGATAACCTTGCATAAGATACTCAATGAATGTGAAATTAAGTATTACATTATGTTGAATGTTTTTCACACAAAAATGATTTTCTTTCCTTTCCCAAAAGGATATGGCTTTTTAACATTATAATATTAAATGTTACATTATACTTTTGAATCTCTGAATAACCATAAAAATCATGCGTCATAAGGTCATTATTTCCTTGGTTATACTTTAGTTGTAGCGTTTAAGCTGTGCTGTCTGTAAGCCAACGGCTTTCAGACAATGAGAAACATCTGTACTGAAATTCCATGAGGCATCAAAGCTTTAACTCTTTCTTACAGCTGGATATGAAAATGGTACTGAAACACTGAAAGGGAACGTAGTTAACATCTCCCGCAGTCATCAGCCCCTAAAAATGGTTCAACACAAAAGCAATTTTTCTAATAAAAGGAGTAGGGATGACAGAACTGTTCAAAGGGAAGATTTCATAAAGCTGCGTTCACCCTTCCATGCCTGGAGAAGTCACTGACTTCACAGAGTATCTATTTTTGCCCTTAAAAAAAAATCTTACAAGTCTTTTTATAAATATATCTGCTAGGTTAAACCAAATGATCCTTAACCAGTCATTGTCCTAGAAGGAAAATGTAATATTTTTACATTAGAGAAGCAAAAACACATCTCTAAATTTTGTAATTTACATGCAGATACAAACTGTATGCAGGAATTATATTCTGTTCCTAGATGCTGGGTTTAAGCTAAATTGTGCAACTTTATGCAAACAACGTAACTTCTGTACCTCATTTTCCTTGTCTGTAAAATGAATGTGTAAGACTAAATCAAGTCAGCCCCTCTGGCTTCTCTGAAATATTAATGACACTACTAGCTAAGACTCAGTTCAGTCTTTCTACCAGCAGGTGCTATGTTAGTGCTTCATTGTGTTCCATCAGCAATCCTATGAAGCATACAGCAATATTATTCCCATTTAGAAATAAGGAAGTTGAATGTTTGACTTGTGTAACAATGTATACTTAAACAAGTCACCTTGTATAAGACATACAACTAGGAGGTGAAATCCAGGGGATTATTGAACTATTATAATCACTACCAATAAGTTAAAAACAAATATGGAAAAGATAGTGTTTCTCATTGTCACATACTGCCAGCAAGGATGAAATTATTTTTCTTTTTAGAATCCTTACTCTTTATATTCATTTTTTTTAGCCAACAAGATTCAAAAGCTTTATCATCACTTCTAAATTAAAAGATAGCATATATAATGGGAAAAACTGCAGCTATTGTAACAGAAACAAACAAACAAAATAAAACATAATGGTTTGCATTGTCTTCAGGACCTAATGAGCTGTGTTACCTTAGGAAAGTTATTTAGTCTCTCTGGGCACCAGCTAACTCATCTCAAAAATGTGAATAATATCGGTAAATTAAATATACCTCAGCATTAGTTGAAAAGATGTATGCAAAGTACTTGGCACCTAGCATGCATTCCATAAGTGTTAATCTCGCGTACATATGCTTAACTTGCCTTATATTATGACAGTCATTTAGAATATGTCCTTAGAAGTCTACAATCTTACTTTTGATCAAATTGGCTAATAACAAAAGTTATCACAAAAAGTTAGACATTTTTAATACAAGGCATTCACTCAAATACTTATTAAGCAACTAGTATGTTTCAAGCAATATGATTCACACTAAATACAGAAAAATACCAAATTTATTAACATTACATATTTCAAGTAATCAGGGTAATTTCTCACCATTGTATCCTGGAACGCTTTTTCCTGCTTGCCCTGGAGGAGGTGTTTTAGAATTACCTAATCCAATGCATGATGCTGTAATTGGGGAACCAGTCTCTGGAGAAATAAATATTATTTATAATTTAATATTTCAACTTGAGATCATGATGTTTCTTCAGTGCCTGCACTGCCCCCTCCCTCCACAGAATTTCACTGCATGAGGAATAGATAAATGGTCCAAATGAACTATTTAAAAATGAAACAGATCCAGTAATTGATATGATATTGACATTTTAAAAATTCAAGGACACAAATTTAGAATAATATATATAGTAGTGCTTCTTTTAAAGAAAAGAAAGGCCTCTCTAGTGTTTTCAGTTGTGGATCAGCAGGATGAAGAATGGAGAATTACACGACTGTGATAGTTTTACAAAACATGTTAAAAACTGAAAAATCTCTAGAAAAGATGCTTTCTTTTAACTCACCTAACGCTATTTTATCAGGGTAAATAACAGCAATGGGCAAAATATTTGTTATTTATAGTTTAGTCTCTGGAACAGGTAACATGAAGATTTTTAAAAATATATGAACAGTATCATATTCTAATTTTTTAAGAACTACATTTGCCTAGAGACCTTGCATCTAAAACTGAATTTACCAATGCTCTATCAAATTTCTCTTAAATCTGTTGTTCCTGGACTTCTGAAGGCCCAAAACCTACAAAGGAAGCTATTTATCTTATGCTGATGATTTCCTCAAGACCAGAGACTTATTCACAATTAGCCTTCATTGATTAACAGAAATGTTAAATTTGTCTTCTCTGTCTCAAGTTGTAACAGTCAGAATAACAGCAGCTATTACATAATAATCATAAGTTCTGAAACTGATAATTTTTTATAAAAGAATGCATTCGTTATTATTGGGAAATACAAGTTTGAAGTCACCAGAATATTTTGAATATGAGATTTGTCTCTATGGAGGGTAAGATAAGAGGGTATTGATTGTAAAAATTTCAGAACTACTGGCTTAATATTATACACATAAATGTACACCTACATACACCCAAGGGATTAACTGCCAAGCCATTCAGATCCAAAGTAATCCAAGATATTAAAAACATCTATCTTCCTAAGGACTCAGAATGTATTTCTTCCACTCTGGTTTCCACCATGATTTATCATGTATTTATATCACTTTAGAATGATGGGAAGAATTTATTACTGTTCTTTACCTTCCAGAGTAGTTCAGTTTATTATTCACGTTTTGATGGCGGCTCAGCTGGTATCAATAACAGAAGATGAACTCTCAAACTTTAAAACCCAGTTCCTGAGTGACAGTCCAGTGCTTAAGGTGCTAAGCCAGACGGTCACCGCTGAGGAGAAGCAGCGAGTAACCGGAGAAGACATTGCTGGTGTTTGACAAAGAATTCTCAAATACTTTCATATCATGACAAAAAATCGGGAGGTATTTTATGACCATGGCATTCTATCAGCTATGAGCATTCTCCCTACAGCACAATCAAAGCATGGGAGGAAATCCACAGGTTTGGAAATTTAGCAGCATTTTCCCCTTTGCCTTTTGGAAAACGTCTGAGTATTTATCTCAGCTACCCTGCAAGAGCAGTGAGATGAGAGCAGTGGTGATGACAGGAAGCAACCCTGCAGAGTGAGGTGCTTAAAGGAAGGTACTCAGACATAACAAGGTGACAAGAAGAACAGAAGGTACTAAGACACATTAGGAAAAGAGATGTCCCCTTCAAGATGCTGCCGCTCTGCCTCCCACCGTGGTGAGAAGCAGCTTCTGAAGTCAATCTTCTATTTTTAAAGCATATCTTGTCAAGTTCAGGTGCTCAGTAGGGGCACTCCGATCATCTGAAGTACAAACTCTTGACACTTCTCAACACCATAAGGCCTCTCAGCCCTTGTCACCACATAGCTCTAGAACGTACAAATGTACCTTCCAGCGGCTCTAATACCTATCAATGGTTCTAGTATCTGCTGCTTAAAAGAAAAACAAAAACCCTGCAACAATGAAACTGTAACTGCACCCTGCTTCATCTCATCTCAGTGTGGATTCTTATAAAAGACATGGGCACTCTGTTCTTCTGAAAACTGGGAGGAAGGGAGTGTGGGAAAAGGAAGGGAGAATAAAACCTACTCTTAAATAAAGACACAAGAAACTGAAGCGCTGTCAATATCTACTGCCTAAGTTGACACTATACATCCTTCCTGAGATTCTTAAGCATCTTTTCATAGTGATTACATACTCATAACCTTTAACCTTCAGCTGTTTTGTTGTAGTTTATGATTGTAAAGGAACTATGAAAAGCATATTTTTCTATATGATTATTTTGACTGAATTTTAAGGGCAATGAAAAGTATTATCCATTCAGTCACTTCAAGAAGATAATGTAAGTTTATACTTTGAACATTAATAATCTGAGCATCTTGTTGTCTTTATTGTGTGCAGGGGCCATGCTCATCTTCTCTGTATCGTTCCAATTTTACTATATGTGCTACCAAAGTGAGCACTTATTGACTTTATTTTGATATTCATTTGGAGCATTAAAAATGAACTGTTGGTAGTGACATGCAAAGGATACAGTCAGACAAAATGACAGTTCCTAGGAATCTAAGTATAATAAAAGCAGCCACAGTTAGGACAAAAGTGGGTTGAGAAAGACCATAATGGTTGTTACAGAGACTTTGGTTTTCTCTCTTTATACCCCTGAACGTCCCAAGACCCAAGAACTGATCAATCTGCACCGCAGGCACACAGATGCATGCTCACACATTCATGCACACAGACTGTATAACCACCCTGGCTTCCCAGCAGGTCCACGTGCAGAACAGGCTTCCAGTTAGGGAAAGCCCCAGGCACGCTGCAGTCCTTAATCAAGCTCCAAAGGACTCCCAAAGCCCCATTTCAAAGACGTTCTAAAAACATCTGCTTCACACTGCCCAGGCTATAATTAACTGGCTAGCAGTTATCTAAGCAGACAGGAAATCCAGATGTCACATTTTGACTGGGAAAGAGCTACGTTGAACAAACCAGAACATTCTCTTTGAAGAAAAGAATTGGACACTTCATTTGGAGAAATCTTTCCAAAGAGGTCCAACCTTAGAAAGACAATGCTCAGCAATTCACCAGCATAATTTCCTTAGATAAGAGACAACCAGGAAGAAGATGGCAGGAAATTGAAGGCTGTGAAGAATAAGTTACCTTGGTATGTTTTATATTCACACTGCATGAGAAGCTAATACAGATATTTCATTATTATTTTAGTGTTTTTACTGCCGCACTCCACCTTATTGCATTAGTGAGCTGTTACCTAAATGAATTTTCCTTAAAAATTCTAAAGGAAGAAAAGGAGAGAGAACGAATAAACATAAGTTTTTCAAACATGAGCTATGCCATGTACCATGTGCTAAGTGCTTTTTGTTTATATTATTGCATTTAATCCAACTATAAGCTGATAGGGAGAAAAGGAAATATTATTTTAACAGATGAAAAGTACTAAGGCCTAACATAGAAAATTTAAACCATTTGTCCTGGTTCGCATAGTTCTTTCAGAGCAGAAGAATGGCATAGATAAGTGTGCCACTCATGAGGTTCCCGTGTAGAATACAGAGAAGAAAACAGAGCTCACCCAGACTGCATCCCAGCAGAGGAAGAAAAACCTTTGTGACATGGAGTGAGTCCAGTCTCTCATACTTGCAAATGGAAGTAATGGTGGTATGTACCACTTATTAGCAAACATTTATTGAGCAGCTATTATGTGCTAGGTGCTGTCATTAGAACTGCGGATAGAGCAATAAACAAAAGTGACCAAAATCCCTGCCTTCGTGGAGCTCACATTTTAATTGGGGAAACAAACAATAATAACATTCAAAAGTCTAACATACAGCATGTCAAAGAGTGATAACCACTAAGAACATAAAGAAAGCACAGATAGGATATGAGACTAGGATATGAGAAGCGATGGGAAGGGATTGCAATTTTAAACTGGGTAGCCAGATAAAAACTCCCTGAGAAGTGACATTTGAGTAAAGACTTGAAAGAAGTGAGGACGTGTGCCTTATACATATCTAGGGACAAAGAATCCAGGAGAAAGGAACCGCAAGTGCAAAGGTACCGAGGTAGGTTTATTCCTAGAGTATTTGAGGAACAGTGAGGCAGCCACTGGGACTGAAGCAGAACAAATGAGGAAAGTATTAACAGGAAATAAAGTCAGAGACGTAGTGAGGAGACAGCTCACGTAAAACTACTTCAAAGTCCTCTTAAAACCTTAAGTTTTTAGTCTGAGTGATGTTGTGAGCTAGTGTGGACCTTTAAACAAAGAAGTTAACGAATCGCAACAATGCAAATAGAATCTACTTAAATATTTGAGCATCATGTAGGTTTTATGATCAGGTTTATTTAATTTGGGGCTTTGAGAGAGACGTGGGGGAAAATGATGGACAGATGGGAGCTGTTTTAGGATGGCTGGTTAACGACAGAGATTCCTGTGGCTTTCTGAACAGCAAGAATCAATTCACTAGATTGACAGAAAGACTAGAGCTCAGTTAGGTGGTAGATGGGAGACAGATTGCCTGCACAAGCCAAAGACAATCACTTTTGTCATATAAGTGTTAGTGTTTCTACAAATCAATACAGCATTTCTGAAAGGCGAGTTGGCAATTCTTATAAAAAGCCTTAAAAATGGCAATTTTTCTAAAAACTCTTAAAGGTTGAGCATAGCCTCTAACTCAGTTGTTCCACTTTAAGGGATATACACAAGGGAATATTTGTAAGAGCTCACAAATATTAAGCATCAAGGATGTTTACCACAGTATTGTTTATACTAGAGTTTAAAAGATTGTCCAAAAAAATAGGAATTATTCCATATTAAGGAGCAATGCAAAACCAAACACCATAGGAAAATGTCTAGTGATAGGAAATAATTCTCACAAAATATTGTTTAGATAAATGTTGTAAAATGCACAATGTGATTTAATTTTTTAATAAATAATATACATTGGGCAAAAATATACATCTTGGCAAGATACACATTAAAATATTAACAGAATTTCTTAACACCATTTCTGAACGGTGAGCAAAGGAGAAATTACATTGAAGAGTCCAAAGGCTACACCCACAACCTTGAAATCTCTCCACAGTCGTGGATTACAGGTGGGTGCAACTTGTTTAATACTTCTTCTACTGTCTTGTGATGGCTTTGAGTAACAGAAAAGAGTGAAAGTGATGTTTTGTCAGTCTATAGGCACAGGCCTTAAGAGATTCAGAACACTGTCTCAGGGACCCGTGAGGGGCCACGTAAGGTGGTCCACTACTCTGAGTCCGCCAAGCTAAAAATGCCACTTGCAGGCGTTCTGGACAACAGTCCTAGCTGAGTCCAGCCTTCCAGCAGTCCCAGGCATGAGAGTGAAGCCACTTTGGAGCCTCCAGAGCAGCTCATTCACCACACGATTCTCTCTGTGTTGTCTCAATCAACAGTACTTGGAGCACAAAATCCCTAGCTGATCTCTACTCATATCTTTGATCCATAAAATCATGAGATATGGTGGTTATTTTTAGCCACTAGGTTTTAGGGTAAATATTTTTTACACAGCAATAGATACTTGGAACACTTGACATTAAGAATATTACAAAATCTTTCAAAAAAGAATTGTGCATGTAATTATATGAAAACACTCTCCTAGCCTGCAGTTGAAATCAGGTTCTTCTTGTGTGCTTTGAGAACCATTTGTATCAGCAGGACCAAAGCCTAATCCCTGACATTTTGTGCTCAGGAAATGTTTTCTGACTAGTAAATACATACTTACATAATTTTAGGCTCTGACTTCCATTATTAAGATCAGTGTTCTTAAAAAATAAGTAGCGAATCACACAATACAATCCCAAAATGAACAAGAGAACAAGAGAAATAGAGGACTCAGGAAAGAGAAAAAACTGTATGTTACTGTTGCAAGTCTGTTACAATCTTTTTCTTATTCCAAGAATGATATTCAAAGGTCAGTCCTTCAACAAATATTTATTGAACATATCCAACCTACGTAATGCATTTCTTTTGGGGAGAAGAGAGTGTTAAAGATGGAAAGACACGCCTGACAGAAATACAAGTTATGTGCAAAGTTGAGACATTAGACCACCAAGGACTGACTGCAAGTTATTTACCAGAGCAAAGCTTGCAGGGCTGCTGGGGTAGGGGACGGGCGAGGGGTGAAAGAAGAGAAATAAGGAACAAAATGAGAGGCGGGAGCAAAGGCAGATGGCGAAGTGTTAAGAAATTTGGATATTATTCCGGGAACACTGGGGGACTCGGGGAATTGTAGCAGAGGAGATTTGTTCAGATTTGCACTTTAGAAAAAGCTCTTCAGTTGCAAACTGTGGCACTAAACTGAGAATCCCAACCCAGAGCAAGAAATCAGTTAGATGTTGGTGGTCTGATGCAGGTGAGTGGCAGTGGAAGATGAGACCAAGTTGGAGTTACACTCAGAATCAAAAGGCCTTGCTGATGGTTTGGATATAGGGACAGGGCAAGAGGGAGAAATCCAGGACAACCCCCAGGGTTTTGGCTTATAGATGAAAGACAACACAGAAAGAAGAGTAGATGTGAGTGAGGGCTAAGAGGAAGAACATCATGGCAGGTTCAGCTCTATAAATAGGTGCTCCTGCTGCATCTGGAAATCTGCCATTGTGCTCCCACTGCGGTTCTAGAAACACTACATTTAAGCAGTATGGATTTTAGAAGTTGGTGGCCCATGCAGAGAGCTGAAGTCCTGGAAATAAATCGATTCAGTGGCACAGGGCCCTTGAGTCATATTAATCACAGCATCATGATGGGCACAGAAGCAATTTGTAAAGAAACCATTCTCTACACCTCTAAATCTATACTGTAAGCTATAAATACCTTGCATGGTGGTAGCAGAAAGAAAGTAGAAACAGTGAGATGTACAACAGCGAAAGAAAATCAGTTTAATCTTTTGTGTTCACGAGATGGTACAATTACATTTTAAAATACTTGATTCAACGCAGCCTACCTTTTGGTACTGGAAGCAAACCATTAATTCAACCTGAGAGACACTGGTCTTATCCTACTCTCTCACCAGCACACTGCGTCTAACCTTAAGAGAAACTCATAAATAACCTGTAGTTGAATTAGACAAAAAATGCTGTATTAATGAAAGCATAAGACAAAACATAAGAAGAAAAGGCTCTGATCAACACAGAACAATGAGAGTTCTGGTTCTAATGTTAACTAGCTAGTTGACACTGGGAAATTAAATTCTCTATGATTAATATTTTCATTTATAAATTGAGCTCTTATGTTCTAAGTTTTCTTGAGTCTGGACTATCTACAGACCAGGATGCTAAAAATGGCCTTTATATTCATGAAAGATTATTCACAGAAAGGAAAGGAAAGGAAAAGAAAAATGTTTATTGAATGTTACTATAGGCCAGGAACTTGCTGCATTGTTCATATACATTTCACTTCATTTCAAGCTTTCTACAAGCCTGTCAGCAAACACACGTGCACTAGATTAGAGACTTGCCAGCGGCTACAGAGTAAGTGGCTAAACCAGGATTTAAACAGTCTTATTGGGATTCAGTATCACTTTTTACTACCCACATTGCTTTTCCAAGGAGAATAGTCACCTGTTGTTTTCTAATTAGAACGGACAGCAAAAGAGGAATTGGCAACTACTACTTCATGGGGCCAAAGGGCCCACAGTGCAGAGAATTACATGCAACAAGGGAAAATCAAATTTCCAGACAATAAGGTTTGTTAAGGGAGGGTTTAGGAACTCTTCGTCTCGTAAAGATCTACAAAAACATGACATATTTCCACCTTTCTAGAGTGTATTAAATGAGATTCTTGGCAAGGGTAGGACAATTAAAATAAATGATATTTCAAAGACCAAACCAACTTCATATTATTAATCAATTTCTTAGTGTTTAGTTTCTTGTCAAAAATTATCACTAATATAATAATGAGCATAAATAGGGATTCTAAAAAGCAATTATACATATCTGAACTACTTCATGTATAGTAATCATATCTGAAAACAACACCAACTTGGTGTTCTTCCCACATTATAATGCTGTAAAGATGAAAATGTCTGCTTCAATGGCTGCTGTGTGACTTGGGATATTCATTTTCAGATGGATTAATAATTTGTAAACAGTTATTCATTTCAAAAAGAGAAAGCCTCACCAAGCCTAACATTTGACAAAAGATTATTCCTTCCACAAACCAAACTCACACAGCTTACCTCTAAGCTCCTGCTTCTCAAATTGTCAGTAACAATTACCTACATTAAACTAACGAAGACTTGCTCTAAACGAGAAAAAAAAACGCTGTTGCCAGGCAACAAAGATGACATCAAGACATTTTTCCTCCCTCACCAGATGAATACTTTCACAGTCTTACTAGCTGAACACTGCTGACATGACACTGTGTCTATATGACTGCTTTTCCCAATCACAACTTCTCATGCCAAACTATCTACAATTTCTTTCCCGTGAATGAAAAAGAGAGATGAATTTATTTTTGACCACTCTGCTGGGAAAAACAAAACTCATCAGACAATAGTGATTCATTCATATTTCTAAAGACTCTTTACATTCTGCTATTTGAAAGCATCATAGGGTATATTCTGGACAAGCCAGTTCATGGGGCAATGGCACTGCCTATCCAGTCTAACCCTGAGTTCCACAGTGTGTATTTCAAAAGTCTACTTCAATCCACCGTCTTTGAAAATGCAGGCCTATACTTTAACCAAACCCTACCACCACAGCCCGAATTTGATGGGCTCAGAAAATATTAAGTAAAACCCAGAAAGCAGGGAATGACAGTTGAAAAGTAAAACCTAGAAAGGCAGCATTTGGTTGTACATAGAAATATTTTACTTCAAGATCTGCAACCAAAGGAATGTATGCTAGTGGCTATTGGCACCCAAACCACAGAGAACAGATTTTTGAATAATTAAAGATAGAGTCATCAAGATAGTCACCAAGAAGATACTTTCCTCGCTGTATTGTCAGCCATACAGAGCTTTTTATCCCTTAGCCCTAGGAAGCCATTTTGCAGGAAAACATACAGGATTTTGCATGGGGCACAAGCTAGGTATGTTTAAGATGGAAGAAAGTCACACACTAGCACATGGGTGTAACAAGGTTTAAAGAAAGGCAGAAATAACAAGAGTCATAAAACTCCCCATGTGGAATTCCACGGATGAAGAGAATACCCTGTCACAGACTAAACTCAGAACTACACACTGACAGATGGAAATTCCTCTTCAGTAAGTATATCAGTTCAGATGCCTGAAAGTGGAAAGTGTGAAAATGCAAGGGTAACCAAGGAAGAGGACGATCCAGAAAAAAATGTGGCTTAAACTTTGACACTCTACCTATCAAGTCTTAAATCGCATTTAGTCTACCCAGGAGGAATGAGACAGTACTATATTTGAGCCTGTATCACTTCTCATAGAGATCTCTGGTTAGGATAACTGTTATTAAACTATAATGAATTATTCCATTTTGTGGTTTTGATTCTTGTAAATAAAAGATATTGCTGCCTTTAAAAAATCCTGGGCTAATGGATCTTCTCCAGATACACCTAAGGATAAGGACTGAATTTGGTCAGCTTAGCCAATTTTTGTGGGTTAAAACTCTTGTCCCAGTTATCTATCCTCAGGAAGTATATCCTACCAAACAGCGCAAAAATAAGGATTATCAGGTCAAGTAGCCTTGACACATTTTAATAATATGGTATTAGGACGTGTGTGCCTTTAGGATCAATGATTTTGATTTAAGAATCAGCATGACTGAAGTTTGCTGGAGCCTGTGGGTCCATTTTAGTAAAATCCAGAATTATCAGATTCTTCCTCAAAGGAGGAGCATTTAGGCTATATATAGAATATAGTTACTTCAGAACTAGCAATTGCAACTAAAACTGCAGCAGTTCGATCAAACAGGGAGAGAAATGTTGTGATTACTTCAAGATATAAGAACTCAGCAAAGGTGGCTCAAGGCAGATAAAGTAAGATCAATGGCCACCAATGTCTCAATCCATTAGGAGATTACCATTTTCTCATTGAAATCCCTCCTAGGGGTTATAAAAACTCTACGAAGAATTTTACTCCTCCATTAAAGTGATGGAAACAAAACAAACAACAAAATCACCCAGTGCTGCTCAAGTTGGTGGTCATTACCTCATTTCAATTACTTCATCACTACGGGGAGGGGGGCATCACTTAAAACACTTTAACATAAGGTTTGTATCTTCTGATGGAAACCACACAGATTTGTTCTGCTAGCAGGTGGAAAGAATCATTGATTCTTTTGATCTAAACCCTTCACCAAGTTGTCCCTTATAAAAGCTACTGTGGAACTTGAGTGTTCTAACTTTGCAGTGGTTATCTTTATTTAAGTGACTGACAGCAAGTAAAAGAATAAAGGTTTTCTACGTAAAATTAAATAACATTACAAAGTGGGATGCCAAGCTTTTTTGCTGCAGTCATTTCTAAACTAGTGCCATATCTTATAGCAAACAGGAAGGAAAGAGAGAAAGAAGGAAGGAAAGAGAGAAAGAAGGAAGGAAAAAGAAAGGGAAGAGAAGGGAAGGCCGGAAGCCAGGAAGGAAAGAAGGAAGGGAAAAAGGAAGGAGGAAACTTCAAAAAGGGATAATGTCTACTATGTTTTGGGTTTTAGTACTTAGCTGTTTAATTTTTTTTTTTTTTTTTTGTACTAGGTGATTCACTCAAAAGTAAAACAGTTCCTTCATAGGCATCTTAAATAAGAAAAAAAAATTCTTGCAAAGGACAAAATGCACTGCACTGACAGTTCTTTCTTTGTGCTGTTTGATTTCTGGAAAAGCTCATCTTAGTACTAAAAATGATCTATAGCAGTGCAGTGTTTTATCTGGTGATTGTACAACTGAGGGTAATGAAGTTCTGGCTGTTTATTTCTTTGGACACAAATCATCATATCTTAAGGGAACAATTATCAATTCTCTTAATTTCCCCTTTTCAAATTATGATTGTAGCACCTCTATTTCTTAACCCCTATTTAAAAAAATGAAAAATTCAGTCAATAATCCAGATGCTTCCAATCATCTTATGGATAAATTACTATGAAGATAAAGCATCTGAGTAAATGACAATTTGTCTATTACCCAGAATTATGAATCAAATATATACAACTCTCCTATATAAACTTAGCAAGACCAATTTCCTTCATGAGAGCATTAAATGTTTACATTATTACAATCCAAAACAAGGGGTTAATGCTTCAGTGGTGTTGAACTGAGACAATTCTTTATTAAAATGCCCCTACAAGGAGTTGATCTGTTCTCGGATTTTCCACAGATTAGTTCTCAATTTAGAATTTTAGGTATTATTTAAATCAGACATCAAAGAGTGTTGATATTAACAGATCAAAAGAGGATGTTAGTCACTAGAAATCTGCTGTTGCTAATACAAATTTCACCTGGGTAACAAAAACAACATTGTAATATAAATGGAATGACTGCAGAGTGCCTTCTTATAGCCCAAGTCACAGGAACTAATCAATTTTCACTCATACATTTTAGTTACTTAACATACCCCTGACTAATTCCAAATTACACATCACAGTTTCTTAACAACTCATTTGTACACATATATTAATGTAATCAGAGAGCAAATTCATAAATTATGCATTGCACGGAAGGCTCATAAAAGTGTGTGATTGTATAAAATAATATCAATTTCTAAGTCAATAACAAGGAACAGCAACCTTGTAGAAGACTTGAAATTTTAAATAAAGAAAAATATTCCTTTGGGCAAAGCTTAATCTTCCTTCAAATGTGATCAGGTTTTTGCTGATCTACCTCTTGGGGAAGTGCATGACCATCTATTTGATACATAAAATATTAGGAAATTCATAAACGTGCTAGAAATATCAAATTTTTCTTTCTTTTTTCTAAGAGTTAATAATAACCCATAAAGTGCTTGCCTTTCCCCCCATTAATCTGATATCACCTTAAGAAAGGTGAACAGCTGCAAGTATTAAACTTCAGTATCACTTTGCAATTATTTACCACAACATACAACTTTGAAAATACTGAACTGATTTCTTCTATGCAAATAAATGAAGATTCTAACTAAATTTTCTGTTAGTAGCAGACACCTGCACCACGTAGGATAAATTTCTTTTATAAAGGACAAAACCATTAACCTAGCTAGCTAGCTAGCTACCTACCTACATACCTATCCCTATGTATGTATTTGTGTACTTTAGTTGGACACAATATCAAATGCTGTAAAATTAAATGTGGCGGATGGAAAGAATCCGTCATTATTAGTAGAAATACACTGTTTTCCACAGTAATGAGCAGCCATTCAAAGCACACTGACATAATGTGTCTACTAATTCCTTCTGAACAATACGTCAAAGAAAAATTGCAAATTCATGTGGAACTCAGTACCCACCAGAGACCTCTTATGCTTGTTTCTCAGGATTCAGTGAGCTTTTTTGTAAGGCTGGATGCACTAACTACATACATCTGCACAGGCTATTATGTGCAACGATATCAATAAGCAAAAGTAAAGGAATCATAATTTTATTTATTAATGTGTTGGTTGCCTTCAACAAGCTTTAGCATAGTCACCTTTAAGGGAGCCAGGGGTGGGGAACAGAACTCTTCTGCAAGCACTTGTGTGAGGTCACTGTGTATTGGAAACAAGTTGTATGTTGACCAGGAAAGGAAAACCACCTTGGAAAACCATCTTAAAGGTGATAAAATATTTTCCTCTTTACGCCCAGAAAAATAACTATTAGAACTTTCTGGATGAATAGGGGATTCATCAAGTCTATAAACACTCTTCCTTGCAGAGGCAATAATTCTTCACTTGTTTTTTATGTATTTTACGCATAGCACTGCTCTTTCTCCAAATTGAATCTTACCTTTTTTATTTCCCGAATAGTTACAAATCTGAATTTAGATAAGAAATTTCTCCCTTAGCAAATCAAATTACAGACAACAGAAGCTTTCTTTCTGATTTGCATCTTATTTAAAGAACATGTATTCTGCTCTGATCATTCATTTTATGTTTCATATTATAATGAATACAGAAAACACATTTTCCAAAAGAGTAATATCCAAGAAAATATAAAAGTATAATTTATCAGAATCAAAGAGTTCTAAAATATTAAACACTGAACTTCAGTTTTAGTCTCTCACTTGATCTTCTAGATCTTAACATTAGACCTAATTTTTGCTAGAATTTTTAAAATCAGACCTAATTTTTGCTAGCAATTTTATTAATTTTTTAATCCAAATTTGATGCCCTGCCCCAAATGCTCAGAAGATGGAAATTCTGAAAATACTAATATACAATTGTTGATCTAATTAGTTGAACTGAGTAGGACTGAACTGAAATATACACATAGGAAGGCTCTGATAAAGGCTCTGATAGCTCGCAGCTGCTTTCAGTGGGCCAAATGGAAAAGCCAACAAAATCACTACATTCGGTGACAAGGAAAACAGATTCCAGGTAAACTACTTACTTTCACATATGTACACAATCATCCCTCAAAAGAAGCAGCAGAAAGTCTTTTTTTATCTGTACCAAAGTTTTATTCTATCCACTTAATACGACAAGCTGTTTCCCAAGGATCAATTAGTGGGAGGAAAACAGAGAATAAGTAAGTAAATAAATAAATTACGGATATAATGATAAGCGTTTTGGTGAAAAATACATTTGTCTGTTGAGTGCTAGGCAGAAGAGATTTGATTTGATTGATCATAAGAAAAGAGCCAGAGAACCACAGGAAATCCTATAAAAGAAACAGTGCTTTAAAGAAGTACTCCTGCAGCAGTGTGCAGGGTTATAGGAAAGCAGGGAGCACAGAGTGAGGAGGATCATTTAAATCAGGGTAGATGACAGTGTGGCTGCTGCAGCTAGAGGCAATGGGAGTACTGAAGATGGGATGAATCCAAAGGGAAATCTGAGATTTAGTGACTCACTGGATATATGAAGCAAAGAGGATGAGAAGCAAAAGTGGTCTTCAGGGCTTTATACCCAGGGACCAAGAGAATGGTAGCATCAATGTCATTTAAGGAGACTTTTTAACAAAAAGATAATCAAAGAATTGCTTATTTCTATCGAAACCAGAACCACCTGATTTCTGAGTTTGTGCCTGATGGTCATAATTCAGAATTTCCTCCTATCCTTGCAGTGCCTCTGAGCATGTCTGCAATATTTATGTACGTGTTTGGAAAATGCTCACCAGTTTGCCACCAATGGTCTAGGACAGGTACTCTGAAGACCTTTTTGGACCATTCCAGGGTCTCCACGTCACATCGTTCTCCAGCCACAAATAATGTTTTGAACCTGAATATTAGAGAGAGAGTAAATTCAAATTATTCCTTGAAAATAAACTGAAACAATTTCATCTACCTTCTTTTAAACATTGTAGAATCTAATCACATTAATTCTGTCAGAGGAAAACACTGTAGAATGGTTGTAGAATGGTTAGAGGCATTATTTGTTTGGACGCAGTATAACTAAATGCATAGCACAGCACTGGAGAGAGATGCTACAAAAGTAGAATTCACAGCTACAGCTTCTCAGTTCTGAGAAGAGCAACTGAGTTGATCTTTGTAATATATGTCATATTCACCTAATAATCAAAAATGAAAAACCTTTTTCCTCCTTGACATTATCTCTGCTAATTTTAGCTCCAAATTTGATTGCTGTATTCTACTTAAGTCTATACACAAAAATACACTCTGGAGTAACAGCTAAGGCAACAAACATGCTCATAAATATGATGCACTTGCTCCTTCTCATGAGTTACTTTGGTAAAGATTATTACGATTTCAACACATATTTCCCCTATTCCAAGGACATATTTAAGAAAGATTAGTGATTTAAAAAGAAATGCCATTGTGGCCTTCTAGGTTAAAAAGCCTCCTATCAAAAGGAATATATGATTACTAAGAGACGAAGAATCCTTTGCAGGGAACATCATGCCACAGTGTAGAAAGGATGAAATAGGAAAAACAGAATTGAGTTGACACTATTGGTGGTTCATTGAGAGAATGACTATTTTTTTCTTCTATTCTCAATGCCCCCATGGCCTGTCTGTCAAAGAGTCTGTTATACAGAGTGAAGTCAGAAAGAGAAAAAAAAATACCATATGCTAACACATACATATGGAATCTAAAAAAAAATAGGGTCTGAAGAACCTAGGGGCAGGACAGGAATAAAGACGCAGGTGTAGAGAATGGACCTGCTGACACGGGGAGGGGGAAGGGTAAACTGAGATGAAGTGAGAGACTGGCATGGACATATATACACTATCAAATGTAAAACAGATAGCTAGTGGGAAGCAGCCGCATAGCACAGGGAGATCAGCTCCGTGCTTTGTGTCCACCTAGAGCGGCGAGGGAGGGAGACACAAAAGGGAGGGGATATGGAGATACATGTATACGTATAGCTGATTCACTTCGTTATACAGCAGCAACTAACACAACAATGTAAAGCAATTATACTCCAATAAAGATGTTCAAAACAAAACAAAACAAAAAAAACAAAGAATGTGTGTATAAGAGTTAATTCATTATCATCAAAATAAAAACCAAAAAAATAAAAAAATAAATAAAAACTAATCAAATAAAAACCTGCCTACCCATCCTGAACAATGTAGTATAGCCACAGAAGATTTTTTACCCTTCCCTTAACTTACATCATTTCATGATGATCTGATGAAGATTCAAATATTCTCACTCTATGCTCCAACAACATGCATTTCCTGCCTCTGCTACAAACATATATCTCCTTCTATAGTTGTTTGCTTCTTGCCTATTTCTCACAGTGCACTGTGAGCTCCTTAGGATCGTTCATCTTTATGACTTCGATATCAATCAAAATACCTGGGATTTTTAGGTACTTAAACTTTAAGCAAACTACATATATATTTGCAATTCAAGCTAAAATTCAGGTAATCAAATATGTATTCATTTATAACTTGCTTAAAATTAAAATTTGGATTATCAATTATGACCTCATCAGACAGAAATGTTACAGCAGGATGAAATAAATAGTAACACATTAAGCTATTAAAAGTAAGTTAAAGTATAAGAAAAACTAGTGTAAAGTTTTAAAGTTTAAAATGATGTTGATAGGGCTTCCCTGGTGGCGCAGTGGTTGAGAGTCCGCCTGCCGATGCAGGGGACACGGGTTCGTGCCCCGGTCCGGGAAGATCCCACATGCCGTGGAGCGGCTGGGCCCGTGAGCCATGGCCGCTGGGCCTGTGCGTCCGGAGCCTGTGCTCCGCAACGGGAGAGGCCACAACAGTGAGAAGCCCACGTACAGCAAAAAAAAAAAAAAAAAAAAAATGATGTTGATACATCTATGATTTTAGATGCTATGTAAAAACAAGACAAAATAAAAATATAAACGCCATATTGTTGATAATCTTATGACTGAAAAATATAAACATATTTTAATTGTATCTTATTCAAACTATTAGCTTCCTGATTTTTTTTAAACTTCTGTGATTAAGAATATTATGCATTTCTAGGGTAAATGAGGAACAAGTGATGCCATTTGGAGACGCAGGCCTGGGCCTTGTCATGAAGGAGCTTATAGAGTTTTCTAAGGAATTTGGATTTCTCCATGAAGGTGGTGAGAAGCTAATTAAAGCCAATTAAAGCATACGGTATTTGTTTTTCTCTTTCTGACTTACTTCACTCTGTATGACAGACTCTAGGTCCATCCACCTCACTACAAATAACTCAATTTCATTTCTTTTTATGGCTGAGTATGCTAACACATATATATGGAATCTAAGAAAAAAAAAAGGTCATGAAGAACCTAGGGGTAAGACGGGAATAAAGACACAGACCTACTAGAGAATGGACTGAGGATATGGGGAGGGGGAAGGGTAAGCTGTGACAAAGTGGCATGGACATACATACACTACCAAATGTAAAATAGATAGCTAGTGGGAAGCAGTCGCATAGCACAGGGAGATCAGCTGGGTGGTTTGTGACCACCTAGAGGGGTAGGATAGGGAGGGTGGGAGGGAGGGAGACGCAAGAGGGAAGAGATATGGGAACATATGTATATGTATAACTGATTCACTTTGTTATAAAGCAGAAACTAACACACCATTGTAAAGTAATTATACTCCAATAAAGATGTTAAAAAAAAAAGCTAATTAAAGATTTTAAGCAGGAGAGTGGCACAGTGAGATTTTTGCTTTAGGAAGACGCCACTTGCAGGAGTGGGGAGGACAGAAGGAAGGTCAGGACAGGAGCCCAGGGGACCTGGCTTTGGGAGGCTGCTGCCATCACAGAGATGGTGAGACTTGAACCCAGGCAGCCCCCGGGGACCCCCGGGGAAAAAAAGCGGAGGTGGAGACGGGATAATCTAGGAGGTCTGAGCAACGGGACTTGTTACCACTGACAGTTCCCGTTTCCTTGAAAAGCCTTTTAGGAATACGTTGTATGTCACTGGAAGAAGAAAAACCAACACATAAATAAACCAAAAACCCAAACTCTCAAATACCTGACCCTAAATAAAAGTAATATTAAAGAAAACATGATTAGGAGGAAAACACGGCTATCCATGACAAATTGTAGAAGCAAAAAAGACTGAAAATGTCCACTATTGCTTGCTTTTGTGCTGCCTCAAACTGTACTAAACAGATACCTTTAACGACTGATCATTGATACATGCTTCACACTTTATCAATAGATTAACTTTAAAATACCATATTGCTGTTGTATAATATCACAGGAAATTTGAAGAACAGAAAGAACACACACACCTATATGTGCATATTGGGATTTTTGTTGTATTTTTGCCGTTTATGACTACAAGGGGTTTCAAGCATGGTTTTCTTACTAACCAACAGAGGAGCTATTCTTTGTATTTCATTGAAGGTGTAATCATTTTCTGGAGCATATTGTACCTTTTCCACCTTCTTTCTTTGTAATAGCACATGTATAACAGAATTTATTAGTCCCAAATTTTTCTTTAAGGGCAGAAGTAAATTTCCAATAGTTTGCTGTCTGAAAAAAAAAGAATATTGTGCATTTGGATGATTTGTATTAAAATTTGTAAAATGCTAGGTTTGGCTGATTCTAACAGTACAGGCAAAGAACAACCAAAAGGAAGAGTTTTGTGGATATCAGAGGTCACATTTCCATCACCTGCCAAGCCACAGATTACTTCAAAGAGCTCTGGACGATCCATACAGTCATGTGATTAGTTTATATATGAAACTTAATACCTAGAATTTCAAAAATATTTATTAATGAAAATATAATGCAAAATGTTGTCACTTAAAAAATGTTAGCACACCATATAAAATAATATTTGGCTAATCCAGGGATAATTCATACCTGATATTACCAGCATTTTTACAAGTTTTAATTAATTTTTGGGCTTTTTTTCCCTAGCCAAGTAAACTATTAATTTAAATAATTGATTGTAATAATGAAAAACCATGCATAGCACTGATTCCTTATCTCATGATAAATTTCAGCATTATATATCTTTAAACGTAGTATTATTATTGTTTTGCATTACATTTCTATTGCCTTTCTTCTTATCTTTTAATTACATTAGTATCATCATGATAGCAATCTTCATAATGGCGCTAATAAGCAAAATAGAAAGGTGTGATATTCAATAAAGAATAGTAAAAGTGGTGTCTGCCTTCTCTGCAAGTCAGAAAAAAATCCCTCCATTTCCATTAAAATCACTTTACTATTTACCAAAAGCAGAGGAAAATTCTGGGGCTCATTGGTAGTTTAGAAAAACATCAAATAGTATAGATGATCCCCTTTCCCTAAATACACTAGAAACTATCACTCTACTTTTGTATTAAAGTTCCTAAAACTGCCCCAAAGTTATTATTTTTCTCAATTACAGACTTCAAATTGTATAATATTAATGAGTATAAACACATTATAAACAAAGATAAAATTCAGGAATAAGACATGACTGACAATTTAAAATCTTCTAATAAATATTTAATCCAATATTACTTAACACCTAATTCCTCCCAACAAACAAAACCATGATATGTAATTTTATATTTTTATAACCAAATGATTACTTAAAAACTCTTAGTATAAATCTATAATTGAAAGATAAATTGTAAGATAGTTTAAAGATAAACTCATGCCTAAGAGCAAGAGTTAGATTCTTATTTTGTAAAGAACATTTAGTCCTTTAGGCTTGCAAAAAAGGAACTGAAACATTTTTCAACAGTGAAATTTCTCATTAATGACCTTGCCATTATTTTATTAATATTACAAACAGATAAATGCCCCATATTAAAAAATTTTTAAATATATTTTTGTTTACAAATTCATTTCATAAAAGTGAATGGGGAGCTAGTGTTTAATGCGGACAGAGTTTCAGTTTAGAAGGTGAAATATTTGGGAGATGGATGATGGTGAGAGTTGCACAACAGTGTGAATGTACTTAGTGTCACTGAACTGTACAGTTAAATATGGTTTAAATAGTATGTTTTATATTATGTGACTTTTACCACAATAAAAAAAAATTGTTTTAAGTGAAAATTAGCCATTTTTCACAGTAATTTGGATTCTCCGGAGAGTAAATTTACCCATATTAATTATATATGTCCTGTCTCTGCACTGTACAATATGGTCGCTTCCAGCCACCTCTGGCTATTTAAAATTAAAATTAGTTAAAATTGAAAAAAATTAAAAATATCAATTTCTTCATAGTATTAACCTTTTGTCAAGAGTTCAGTAGTGACATGTGGCTGGTACCTACTATATTGTAGACATCAGTTTTATTGGAGAATGTTTCCCTAGATTGTTATATACTAATTCAATATATGGGAGATGCTCTGATAATGGTAACACATGGAAAGATGAATCTACTTCCAGATGAATAATACTAAAAGGATAAACAAAATGATAATATACAATACCCAGAGTAGAAAAAAGGGGGAGAGAGATTAATGTGAATGAGACCTATATCTCTTTCCCCAATTCTATATAAAATTGAGTATAATTCAAGACTCAAATTAAGTTGAAAATTAAGCAAAAAGGGAAACAGAAAAATGGTTATGTTGTTAAATTAATTTTATTCCAAAATACACAGGAAGCTGCATAGTAATGGATAAAAAGCCAAAGATAGATTATGGTGAAGAATTCTGAGGTAATAAAGTTAGGGCAGAAGAAAACTAAAATGAATATTTCTTTCAAGGTCCATAAACTACCAAACAAGAGAATATTACTCTTCACTTGTGCCAACAGAAGTTAAATAAAAATAGATTATTTCAGTGATGCCTCATCAACTCTAGTTCACACAACAGAACATCATTATTTTTTTCCATCAACGTCCCTGTGGTTATTTCCATCTTTCCTTCATTCTGTTTTCTTCTATTACTCTCCACTAGAAAATTCAAATTACCTTTTGAAAAAACTCTCCACCGTTTTGTTAGTTATTTATTGCATTTATTTTGGCTTCTGTTTAAACATAATATCCAATTATAATTAGTACAGTAACAACTATATAAATTCAACAACATATTTCATCAGTTTTTGCTGCTGCTTTTTCATATCCCATACCATTTCCCCTGTGTGCATTTTTCCTGTCAAGAAAGTCTCTGGGTTTTAAGTTCTCTTAGCTTTGTCCATATGCACATTTTTCTATTTTGCCCTCAGTCTTCAATAAAAGTTTTTTGTTTAACAATTCTCCCTCAGAACTTTGCAGATCTTTCACTATTGTCATCTAGCATCTATTGGCATCAGTTTGGATTTTCCTCTTTGGTGCTCTGTTGATTCCTCTGGTAGTTTTTTGGATTTTATCTATAGCCTCAGTTCACGTTTTGCGATTTTCAAATGACCTGTCCAATGAGAATTTACTTATATTTAACCTTCTTAGTACTTGGATGGCACTTTCCAACTAGGATCCACATCTTTCTTCAATTCAGTAACATATTCAATTATTGGCTCTTCAACTTTCATTTTTTTTAACGATTCTTCCATTTTCTTCTGAAATTCTTACTAGATACATTTGTAGTTTCCTATTCTTCCCTCCAAGTCTCTTTAACAGTTCTTTCAGATTTATTACTTTGTCTCTCTGTTTTACATGCTGGGTAGTTTCCTCAATAATATCCTGTAATTTTTAACAGTCTTTCCTTGTGCCCATATATTTGTTTCATTTATTTAGTTTACACTATCCATTGTACTTTTTAATTTTTTTATACCCAAGTTTAGTAATTTTACATAAGAGTTATTAGTTTATGACTCTAATTATCCTTAACATACTTATTTTCACGTTTGATTTGGCTATATTACAAAAATAATCTCAATTGGAATGAATCCATGTTCTGTTGATTTTATTAGCATTAGAGTTCTTTGTGTGTTTGGAATTTTATTTCCCACACTCTTTCGAAATAGAAGTTCTTTGTCTTTGTTTTTTTCTCCTTCTCTCTCTCTCCTACGCTCACCTTCTCTGTTCAATAGGTTTGTGAGTGATATAACTATCCTTAGAGGTCCAATGCCATAATGATGATTCAGAATTATTAATCCACAGTGATACTCAGGATATCACAGATCCTATTCTAGGATGACAGATGGGCAGTTTGGTTCAGTCTCTGGTTGCTTTGTCTCAATCAGATCCCTAGACCAAAGCTTGCTATATGTCATAGTCCCAGAAAACAACTGACAGTCATTATTATTAGCCTCCTTTCCTGAGTGGGGAGGAACACCCCAGCCCATCCTCAATCACTGAGCAAGCTCTGACTCCATGACCTAAGCAGGGTAATACTGAGTCCCTTTACTCTGCCAATGCATGCTTGTACACCTAGCAAGCCTCTGGCGTCAGCCACCCTTACCGCTTTGCAAACCTAATCCATTTCCAGTCCACAGAAAAGTTTATTTTTCAGCTCAGCTCTGATGCTCTCCTTCTTGTTTTTCATATTATCTCTCATTGCTGTGTAATGGGGAAAGAAAGGCTGCATCAAAGTACAAGGTACTGTTATCTTGAGTGGAAATCCCAGCACAGAATTTTTTCTAACTTTACTAAAATTGAACTAGAAGATCATGGGAAAATAAATCACTATGATGTGACAAAAAAGAGCAGTGAATTAGAAAGCAGAAGATGATAATAATTGCTAAGGCAGTCTATGTTATGAACAGTTCCAAGTGCTTTGCATGGATTATGTACCTTTTATTTTCATTATATTCTTGTACTATTACTGCTCTTATAGTCCACAAAAAGAAAGAAAGAAAGAAAGAAAAGAACAGAGAGGCTATATAACTTTCTCAAGGTCACACAGCCAGTAAATGGTAGGTTTGAACCCAGGGAGTCTAACTCCAGAGTCAGAATCTAAATTACCATACCATACTGCCTAGTCCCAGCTTTGCCCCAGAGTAGCTTTGTAATCCTGGGAATGTTTTTTCACCTCTTTGTACCAAAGTTTTCTCTACTGTGAAATGAAATCATTACACTAGATGATTTCTCATCTATTTTTCCAAACTCTAGTTGTCTGATAAAATGAACTTACAGTTCTGGTTAGTTACCTATTTCAGAGTACCCTCTTAAGTTGGGAACATCTTTAAATTTATTTTAAAACAATCTTTAATGAGCTATGTAACATTTTAAAAAGAAAACTTCATCACTTAAAATGTTCTATAGAAGGAGAGATAAGCAAACTGCAAATCAATCATGAGCCTGCAATTGCAATATCAACAGAACATCCATTCAGTAAGTTAGTATGAAATGTCTTGAACGTAAATATAAACTTAAAAGTATAGCTGTATGAGAAGACTTGGGTTCTCTAACTTGGGTTCTCTCTTGTCTCTAACCCAAACAACTTTTCTTGGACCTTGGTTGCCTAGTGAGATAGTTGGATTTTGGAGGTCCCTTCTGTTTCTAACATTCTCTTTAGTCCACAAGTGAGAATCTATCAAAGTAGATCAGTGAAGGTATTATTTGTACAGACTACAAACATATGAAAAGGAAAAGCTACACTTATGCCATGAATGACAAGAATCCCTGGGTCAAGTTAGTTTCCTAATTTACCTTTCATAGGAAGAGTATGTCCATGGAATTTAGTTAGGAGTGTGGACTCTAGTCAGATCGCCTGAGTTACTTTCTTTCTAAAGAGTTACTTAAACTCTCTGGCCCTAACTTCACCCATCTGTAAAATGAGAATAATCACAATTCCTACTTATTGTTATAACCAAATGAGATAACAAACTTTAACTGCTATGCCTAGCACATAGTAGGTGATCAGCAAGTGTTTGCATTTATTAATAGGAGTCATTTGAATAACTGAGGCTGTTTATAGAGTCTGCATTCCTAAATATCTATTAAAAACAGGTTCACATCATCATGAAAAACTTAGATGCCTAAAGACAAAGGGGCATGATTGGGGGAACTCATTGCAATTTCTCTTACCCTAAAATCTCATACTCCATGTCTATACCTATTAGTTTGAAAAAGTGATGTTTTAACAGGTATTCAAAAAAAAAAAGGTATTCATTCGGTATTGTTTGATGCTTTATATTTCAGGCAAATTAGAAATGGTTCTTGCCTTTACAGTAAAGGTTATCATCTAAAACCCATGTATAAATGGGAAAAGATGATGCAGCAAACAAGACACCTTAGCTTGCTGGTCACACATCTACATGCCCTGTAATCAGAATGCATTTGTCAGAAAAGAGACACTGCAAGAACAACAGTCACTGTTTCTTCAAAACCCCTGAATTGTCTTAAGACGTGGAGACGATACATAACCTCAGATGTTTTTACCAAAATCTATGTTTCTATGCTTTTGACTGAAATGGAGAAAACTAAGTTGAAATGTAGTGAATAAAGGAACAAAGAGAGAATGAATAGAAATATAATACAAGATTCATTTTATGAACACATTGTATGCTCATTTTATGAACACATTGTATGCTCGTTTTATGAACACACTGTATGCTCATTTTATGAACATTTTACGTAAATCTGGATCCATTTTTTCATAAAACAAAAAAAAAGAGGAAAAAGAAACAAATAAACAAAACCACCGACCCTGCCCAAATTGAAATCTTCTTAATTATATCTGCAATTGCTGTATGATACCTGTTTTAACCCCTTCTTGGGCCATAGCAGCATAAAATTCATAACATCTGGCATTTAATTTAAAATATTCAAACTGACTTAATTCAAACCCACTTTTGACTTGAAGAAACTACAAAATACTTTTAGTTCATGATAGCAGTGACCTATTTCAAAAAGGTTCAATAAGATTCAATGTTGGAAACTGCCTTGAAGACACAAATTGCTATAATTATCTTTGAATATACATATCATTAAACTAAAATGAATGGCAATAAACCAGCACAAAAATACCTAAACTATTCAGAGCACATTATTACAAAACAATAGAAAAATAATTTCCTTCACTCTTTCAACATAAGTAATTTGGACTATAGTTTCCACGTTTTATCTCTATAAGTGAAATCAAATAATATTTCCCTCTATTTAGACTATTAGTCTATTTTCAAAAGACAGATATTATATATATCTGTGTGTATATATATACATACACATATATGTGTGTGTATATATATATATATATATACATACTCATTTTAAGTTACACTTAGCATTTTATTTTAAGGAAAATATATAAGCTGAGTAGTTTAAAAAAGAGAACTATTTTGATAAAATTTGAACAGAAATAAACATGATATGGTTTTAAAAAATATTCACAGTATAGTTAAATTTCCAACTATTTCAAAGATATGTTTAGAACAGTCATTCTTAACATTCAGAACCTTTGGCTCTTTCCATAGTGGTACTGCAGTGATAGAAAAAATATATAGGATGTTCAGTTATTCATTCTGATTGCAGTTTTTAATGTAATTTGCCCTGTGCATCCCGAGTTCACCTTGTCAGAGAGTACTGCTTCCCCAAGGCTGCCCCAGGGTCCTGTTGACGGATTGCTCTAATGGCAGTTGGCGCTGTAAACAAGGCAGCTACTCCATGCTCCGCGAGCACACGGAAGTAAGCGCCAGCATCTGGTGTTCCCACAGGCTTCCCCTACAAGGAGATGCATTTAAAATGTCACTGGGTAAAATGTCTCATATTTCATTGACTGTTCAGTACCTACACATTTAACACAGCAATATTAACAAAATGGGGTTCTCAACATTGAAGCTATTTATCTTAGTTTTAAAATATTCCCATGTTCCATCAGAAATAAAACAAACCAAATGCCCAGGCATCAGAGAGCCCATTTGCTCCAATACTGCATCCTAAAAGCTTTTCAAATTGCACTTTTCCTTTCATAAGTTTTGAAAGATAAAGGACTGGAAATATATATATATGTATCACATTCAAATTAATAACATACAACAGTCTTGTATTTTCCAAGCAATTAAATACATTGTTTTGTCTGGCAGATTATATGAGAAATGTAGTTGCTATGAATTTCTAATATTAAACTTTTTTCATGATAGCTATTAAAAGTGAAAATAGCAATTCTCAAAATATATGAGAAGACTGAAAAATCTGGAATCACAGTGATTTCTGAGCAATGACCTTTTCAATTAAATGTGTCACTCCAAGAAAAGCAATTTCTAAGATTTTTTTAAAAAATCCAATAAGATATCTCAAAATATGTAGGTTTTCCACAGCCTCAAAATGACATTATGCATGTTCAAAGGATAATCCATTCATAAAAATTTAACAATTTTTATAGACTATACAGTTCAAAATGACACAAAGCATTTTTTAACTGATGTTCCTGCAAAGTGGATAATGAGAATGGCATAAATAATCAGTAATTCTGCAAAAATTCAAAGTGTCCCATAAAATCTATGTTGGCCCAACCCTATCCCCTCGTTCCTCAATACATTCTCATCACTGGTACTTCTCCCTTTGTTTCTAAAGTCAGGTGTCTGGAATGTTTATATATATATATATATAATATATATTTCACAGTCAAATCATTTTGGAAGGGGTTGGGGTAAACAGGTTTCCTATTTTGGACCATTTCTTGAGACTAAAAAGTGTTAAAGTACATCAGGAAATTCTAAGAGATGAGTGACTCTATGTAATATTTCCTAAACTTTGTCCACATCCCCCACCTGAGCATCCCATGGACCTTGTATTCTGGAAAACACACTTGGGAAACACTGAACTATGCTAACAAAAGGAAAGGGGAGGAGAGGGGAGGGGAGGGGAGGGGAGGGGAGTGGAGGGGAGGGGAGGGGAGAAGAGAGGAGAGGGGAGGAGAGGGGAGGGGAGGGGAGGGGAGAGGGGAGGAGAGAGGGGAGGGGAGAGGGGAGGGGAGAGGGGAGGGCAGGGGCAGGGAGGGGAGAGGGGAGGGTCAGGGGAGAGGGGAGGGGAGAGGGGAGGGCAGGGGCAGGGAGGGGAGAGGGGAGGGGAGAGGGGAGGGGAGAGGGGAGGGCAGGGGCAGGGAGGGGAGAGGGGAGGGTCAGGGGAGAGGGGAGGGGAGAGGGGAGAGGGGAGAGGGGAGGGGAGGAGAGAGGGGAGGGAGGGGAGGGGAGAGGGGAGGGAAGAGGGGAGGGAAGAGGGGAGGGGAGAGGGGAGGGGAGAGGAGGGGAGGGGAGGGGAGGAGAGAGGGGAGGGGAGAGGGGAGGGGAGAGGGGAGGGCAGGGGCAGGGAGGGGAGAGGGGAGGGTCAGGGGAGAGGGGAGGGGAGGGGAGGGGAGGGAAGAAGGCAGGAAAGAAAAAATTTGCTAGAAGTCAACTCAGAGGTCTCCCCAAATAAAGAATAATAAAGGAGTGGATGACAATATGAGGCCAACCATAGCCATTTAATAATTTTGATTCACTATCCACTTCTAATTGGATCTTTGCTAGAGCACTATTTAGTTTTTACATTTATTTTTTTAATAGTTACTCTTAATATTCTTTAATGTAGTTATATTTTCCTTTTTTTTACTACCTCTGTTATATTCTGTTGCTTCTTCTCATGCTTTTTTAATACCAAAGAAGATATTTGTTTCAACTAGAAATTCATTTTTATTATCACAACTATCCCAAAACACTTGATTTCAATTTATTTCATTACTATCCCATACAGGTCAACATTGGCATAGTATAAAAAGCTGCCAGATACAGTATGGCAACTCATGTATATAATTTAATGCACAAATTTTGAAGCCTTGAGCATATCAGCACTAACTGTATTATTTCTAACCAAGGGAGGTAAACATTTGACTTTTATTTCTTCAAATCTGTCTTAGGCACTGATCACCCTGTGCAGTAGACTGTGTCTTTGGAAACTTGACCTCACCCACGTAAAAATGATTTGTCAACTGACCTTACGCAATTGACTTGCCCTGTCAATGCTGCCATTTTCTTGACTGCTAAATAAGAATAAATCACTTTTCCAATATGATTCCGATAAGCTAAAAGCACTGAGGTAATATTTTAAGATGGTTTGACCTCTACTGAAGAAAGATATTTTATAGCCAATTAGAGTTGAATTCCACTGCAGTGCCAGTGTCATGGGACAATGATAATATACTCACTAAAGAATGCTATTAGTGTCATAATGAAAATGCTATACCATAATGACTACTTACATGGAGGACACAATTTGATGTATTTTATAGTGCCTTCAAATTAATTGTATCTAATGATAATGAAACAATAGTTAATTAGAAATAATAGTTAACAACTGCACTATACTTTTTATAGATAATATAAAATTGTTACTGTTGCAATTCTGACCCTGCACCAAATTTCCAGCAATAGTACATTTATTGAACATAAAAAATCAAAATAACATGTCATTACAATTCGGATACTAACGGAAGTGATGCATAAAAGCTCACAATGTTTTTTGTAAGTCAGTTGAATTAAGAAAGGTTCAATTGTTTTGTCTTTTACTGTCCATGCCCCAGAAGACCATTTGAGGCAATGAGTGATATTTCCTTATTTTGGAATTACGTTAATATTTATATATTTTATTTTTTATTTTCTTAAAACTTCTATTTGATCTCAAATTATGATTAAAATATAAGTTACGATACATCAAAGAAATTATTGTTCCCCAAAACAGCCTGCTGATTAACACATACATTAGGCTCTGAATGATACAAACATCTCAGCAAGTATAATACAGCACAGAATAAGATCTTTCATCAGAAATGATTGTTTGCATACAATCATAATACATTAAACAGTGCTAATATATTCATTAATTTAATAAATACTTATTGGTCATCTACTATGGTCTAGACACTTTTCTAAATTCTGGGAATAATTATTTGAACAAGCCAGGTAAGGTCCTGCTCTAAGGGAACTTACACTTTAGTAATTGGGGGTGTGTGTGTGTAGTAATATTATTAAAAATTACATAGCAGGTGCTATAAACTATTTTGTGTCTAATAAAGGGAAAGACTACAGTGATAAACGTAGGACCCATATGTTCTCAGCATCTATCACCACTAGCAGCTTCAGAAAACTGAAGCAACGCCAGTAAGCCTCTTTCATTATGAACTCTAAAGGCAGATGACTCAATGCCTTATTGATTTGATCGAACACTCTTCTCTCCTGCCCTCCTGCACATCATAGGCTCATGTGCACACACAGACATGCATGCACACATAAGCAATATGACTCCTTTATAATGCTTTTTAAAAGTAACCAGTAACACACTAAGTATGCTGAGCTGCTTGGAAAAAATGACACTGACTCCAGAACTTGCATATTCAGTAAGGGGCAATAGCCCCAAATCTATTCAATTTTAAAATAAGAAGATTCTAAGATTATAGGGATTTTTAACAAACAACATATACACCCAAAGCAGTAATGCAGGTAACTTAACATCTCTTTAAAACTCAATCGATGTCATTACCAGTTGCTTTGATTCCCTGCCTCTAAACTAAAGTCTACAGTGTTGATTGCTGCCCAGAAAACAAAGGCAGAAAGCAATCCCTAAATGGCAGAGATTATGAGCTTTCAGCTGTTATAAATCATGACTTTTTAACATCAGAGATCTATAAAATATCAACTGCTTATATTTATATTGTGGTTTAGCAAAGGTACAAAGCACAGAGAACATGACAGTTCTCTTCAGATACCAAATATCGTAAAATTAACCTTCACTTATAATTGTCTGCCACTTACTGCTTCAATGTGTTAATGGTAATGGACCACAGATGTAAGTTCAGAGTTAGAAAACCAGGTAATGCCTAGACTTCCCACACAAGTTCCAGTGAGGTTAAGTTTTCAACACAAGAAAGTAGTGAAATACAACTTAAAACAAAGGTATATGTAAACATCAGAATTAAATTTTTGAGTAAAAAAAAATTGGCTTTATTATTAATCCTATGATTTCAGTTTATTCAAGGTTGGGGGTCAACGGTACTTGTGATTTCTCAGATTTTGACATAAAATTTTTGAGTCAACTACAGTTTTTGCCTCTTTTTGTGGCAGGATTTGAAATATATTTGGTCTCTTTTTGAACACTACTTCTGAGAATGTCATGGAAGGCACGCTTTTACTATAGTTCTAAGGTGAAGACAGCAAAAATCCCTTATGGACTAGTTCTGAATTTCATTTCAGCATACAGGTGCCGCAGTGTCAGTTTATTTATTTAGGAAGAGTGATGAAATTGACAATAGCATTTGTTGAGTTCCTACTACCTGCCTGGTATCAAGGGATGCAAGTTTGGACATGCAACATCTAAACCTGAGACTTGTTAAAACATAAGCAATTTTCCAGGGTATATTATTTAGTGAAAAAAGCAAAATGTAGAATAGTGTGCATACCATTTGTACAGTGCTGTTTGTATACAAAAAGAAAAGACACTGCTTATATATGAATGAACTATTGTAAACAAGAGATTGATTGCTTCCAAGTGAGAGAAATTGGACAGCTGGGAACAGAGGGCAATGAGGTTTGCACTCTTTACCCTTTTGTGAGTTTCGAAATATGCACCAAGTGCGTGCATAACCTTTTGTAAAGATGGGCTTTTTCTTTCCTGAAGTTCCTCTCTTGATAACTCACATTATCTTGTGCCAATTTTGAAAATATTACTGCTGCTTTAAAGCCAGATGGGATAATTGCCCTATGCCTTAAGACCCTCAGCCCTAAGAGTCTATGTTACTATAGCAGACTCCTTTTTGTTTGTTTGTATTGTTTTTTGTTGGTTTTTTTGTTTGTTTGTTTTGGTTTTTTTTTTTTGTGAAAAGGAAAGTTTGCTTTATTTTGGCTGCTGGCAACCACGGGGGAGGGGGAAGGGCAGACTCCTATCCAAAGGCCAACTACCCCCTACTGACAACCAGTGGTCAAGAGCTTCTATAAGGAGTTTTTTTTTTTTTTAAGTAGATCTTTATTGGAGTATAATTGCCTCGCAATACTGTGTTAGTTTCTAGTAAAAACTTACCTATAAATACAAATTAATAACTAAAAATTTATACTAACTCATTATTTACTAGAGATTTCCCATCATTCCATGGGCCTCACCTATGAGAATATACTTTTATCTTGCTTTCCTTCATCGTATCCATACCACCATCTAATTTTACTCTAAACCAGTGATTGTCAACCCTAAATGTACATTAGAACTTCTTGGAATGCTTTTAAAAGGTACCAGTGCCTGGTCCCCACTCCCTGAGATTATGATCTAATCTGCCTTGAGATGGGGCTGGACAGTGTTATGTTTTATGTGTTCACAAAATAATTATAATCCACAGCCAGGATTAAGAACCAATGCCTAGTCCTTAGATATTAAGCATTACCCAAGGCTAGGCTATCTTCCAATATCCACCTGCCTGGTTACCCTACTGGATGAGCCTAGAATTTAACACTAAACTTTGCTGCTTTTTTCCATATGTTATTAATAAATAAGCCAATCAAAGTATTGGTAGAAGAATATACTGATAACTGAAATCTGATAATAGGAAGCCATCTACTGAGAAAATAATTGGAGAGAAATGCCTCATTGCTCCAAATTCTTTATGCCTTGATGTATAAACCAGACTCCAGACTGGAGATATATATATATGATTTGTAAGACTTAGCATGCTGAGTACAAATGCCTTATCTCCAAAGGTGGAATGATTAACCCCAGCTGCTCTTTCGTGCTTTCCAGAGACCTTTGAAAATTAAGTCTTAGTTTGGGATTTTACTTTGGTTGTATCACTGCTTGAGATCAATATATCTTTATCTTTTAAATGAGGGGTTTCTCACCTGAATTTCAGGGAGTTCATAAATATTCTTTTTTTTTTTTTTTAATGTGTATATGTTCATTTTCCTAGGGAGGGAAGTCAACTGCTTTTATCAGATTCTGAAATCCCTTTCATAACCAAAAGGTTTCTACATATATCCCTAGGTTTCTAGGCAAAATCTCTTCAAAGATTTTGTTTTGCTCTGAGAAACAGCTTGGATGAAGCGAGAGGGCAGATGAACAGGTAGATATCATAACATTTGTTCACTTTCTTCTCCACAGGGTAAATAAGTTTCCCTAGTCCTACCCTTTTAATCCACTTTTATCAAAGGGCTATGAATAGTCTCAAAAACCAAACTTAGTCGTCTACCTGAGGTCCACCTGTCTTCTTTTCCCTCCTATTATTTTGATTATAAAAATTTGCCATTTGTGTAAGTCAAAACCAGTCGAATATCAGCAATTTCACCTGGTTCAAATTAATGCTTTCTATAAACTTGTTATTTATTTATTTTTTTTGCGATACGTGGGCCTCTCACTGTTGTGGCCCCTCCCGTTGCGGAGCACAGGCTCCGGACTCGCAGGCTCAGCGGCCATGGCTCACGGGCCCAGCCGCTCCGCGGCATGTGGGATCTTCCCAGGCCGGGGCACAAACCCGTGTCCCCTGCATCGGCAGGCGGACTCTCAACCACTGCGCCACCAGGGAAGCCCCTAAACTTGTTATTTTGACAATCCCTCTTTACTATCTCCTGTGGTAGATACCACAGGGATGCAATTCCTCAGGCTTGAGTCCTTGCCTTTCTTCAGTTAAGAAGGACATGCTCTAGCTTCCAGCCTGAAAAAGTAAGACTTCTCCATGACTATATTAAGGATGTGTATGTTTATCTGTAACTCCATCTAGATCTATCCCTTTTGTACAAACCTTCACCTGTAAGATGAATAAGGTCTGAGAATCTAATGTATAACATAGTAACTACAGTTGATAACACTGTATTATATAATTGAAATTTGCTAAGAGAGTAGACCTTAAACATTCTCAACAGAAAAAAAAATTAATATGGGAGGTGATGGATGTTTTAATTAAGTAGATGGGAGGAATCCTTTCATAATGTGCACATATATTACTTGTCAATTTTACTTGTCAATTTTACTTGTCAATTTTACTTGTCAATTATACCTCAGTAGAGTTGAAAAAATCAAAATAGATCTATTGCTTTTGGTTTGGTTCTTCCCCTGCCTTCTCCCATCTCTAGAGTTGACCATACTGGGCCTTGTGGAGATCCTACCCCCAATGAATAAACCACTGCTTCCACCTTGGTCATAAAAATACTAAAAAGATGCTTACCCCCAAAAGTATTAATGGCAAGTAAATGAAGCAGAGCAATGGAACTGGTAATTCTGCAGACCCAGTGCTGAGCTAATTAGGGACTCTGACATATTTACCGTTCTCAGCAGTCAGAGAGCATTTATCACTAGGATAGCTGGTAGTTCAAGGCTTCTAGCAGGACTGCTTTCACCTCTGAATTCCTCCAGGCTGATGAGCAATCGCTCTGCTATCCTGTACTAGAGGTACAAATTCAGGTTTTCTTTACTCACAGTGAGTAGTGAGAGACTTTGCTGTAAGCAGAGAAATTAGATGGCTTCTTGCATTATCACCCTAACAGATTTCTGCCCAGAAAGTAAAGTGTGGCTATTCCGTATGTATACTGCTATTCAACCTGAGGCTGTACAAAGCCTGACTCCTCCGTACATCCAATAATTTACCAGTACAACCTTCAACATGCTCCTATTTCCCCACGTTAAAAAAAAAAATGAACACACAAATTTTCTCACGAAACTGCTCTGATCAGGGTGACGAACCATATCCAAATTGCCAAAGCTCTCTTCAATATTTGTCCTACCAGACTTCTCTCTGTAGCACTTGGCACTGCTGATCCCCCATCTTCTGGAAAACCTCCCCTCCACTGGTCTTCAGGACACTTTTCTGATTCTTCCATCGCCTCTCCAATTTCTCACTCTCAAGTTATATTGCTTTCTTTTCTCAGTCTTCACCTCTCTGCATATCTTGATCATCTTAGGGACTTAAATTATTAACTCTTCTACATCTCTAATTCAGAAAGTTCTTCTGAGTTTCAAACCTGACTTCCCAATATCATACAAATGTCTGCACAGCCCCTTTAAACTCTACATTACCAAAACTCCTCCACAAGAACTGTTGCTCCCACACTACCGTACTTCAGTTGATAACTGCCATTAATCAGTTGTCCTAGCTGAAGACATCAAAACTATTTTCAACTTCCTTTTTTACCTCTGTCTTACAATATCCACTTGACACTCTAACATCCTGCCTTTGCCTTAATGTTCAGATCACTGACACCCTGGTTCTGGCCATCTAGTTTGCAATACTCAAGTTTCCCAATTGTTCATCTTAAGATTATGACTAGAGAACACTGCCTTTGGAGCCAGAAAACCTTGTTTCAAATCCCAGCTCCATCACTCTTGTGCCACTGATAAAGTTATTCAATGTCTCTGATACTCAGTTTCTACAGCTGTAAATCGGGATGCAAAAAATTTACCCCATGGGTTTGGAGACAGAATTAATTAAAACCATATAAACTTCTTAGAGGAGTTCCTATCATCCAACACTCAATCCATAGTAGCTATTATTATTACTTGTACTGTCTCATCCACAAAGTTTTTCCTGTCTACTCTAGTCCTAAACTTCTCTTAAGGGACTAGTAGACAGATTTTTGAGCCAAGATGGAATCCAAACACTGCCATTTACAAGCTATGTGACCTAAGGCAACTTATTTAATTTTTTTGAGCCTTATTTAGTTCCATCATCAGAAAATTGTATCAAAACAGGTTCAAGAATTTATTGTAGAGTATTAATGGTTCAATGTAATAGTTTCTGGAAATTTTTTCACACCTTCTATACACTGTAAGAAATTTCTTAGGTAGTGTCTCTTCAATTGGTTTGCTTTCTGTCCTTTAATCTTAATTATTTGACTGTATTGTCAGTGCTTTCAGTGCAAGGAGTGTATCTGATATACTCTGCTTCCCTATCAACCCTAGCAAAATGTAGAGCTCACAATAGGCACCAATAAATATTGTCGATGGAGCTATGACAATAGCTGCACTTGCTTGTTCTAACGTAAAACACAGGCACACACAGAGAAAAATACACTCAAAAATAAAAATCTTTGAACAACTAGTCATGTGAGAAACTTAAAAGAGGCTGGCATCAGCTTTACAATCTTTTCCAATTGAGATGATGAAATTATATAGCTGGGATCAAAGTAATAACTGAGTCATCATTTTTCTCATTCTGTACATACATAAAAGCTCATTGCCATTATACTAGATTTAAAAGAAATAAATAATTTTCTATTACATGAGGAATAAGGGAAAAGTCTCTGATGTGTGCCTATTGAGTGTACTAGTTAGCAACAATTGTGGCTACTAGTATTAAAGAAGTAACATACTCTATGCTGGAAAGAAGCAAATCTCTGTCCTTGAAAAGGGGATAATCAATAAAGAAAACAGGTTAATATAGGTGGAAGTACAAATTTCTTGCAAAGAGAAGATAACTCTATATATGCAAGTGACAGTTACATTGTTGAAAAGAAGCCTGGGAGGGACTAAGAATTCAGAACATCCATGTGTGGAAAAATACATCATAGGATGTCTTCATGGAGGTTACAGATCCAGTGCAGCACAGAGCAGACAACATAACATTGAAGAAACACTGGGGATGATTTAACAAGAGTGTTCAGTACAAAAATAATTTGAAAGTAGTTCAAAGAATTATCCTCAATATTCTCAAACACGAGACTTTCATACTGGAAAATGGCTTAACATTTTGATCCATGTATATACAGTGATAATAATGTCTCACATTTTACACAAATTTATATTGTACATACCGTCATATTTTGTATATATTTTATACATACAAATACATACAATCATATTTCTTTGGAGCTTTCAAACTAATTTCACAGTCTTATTTGATTTTTATACAAATAAAGGAAAGTATAGAGCTCACTTCTACACTAATCATTCTATAAAGAAAGAAAAAACTAGGGGTATCTAAACTCTTCCATCCTCCTATGAATTCAGGAAAAGAACATTCAGTAAGAGATTATCAAGCTGAATACTCTGAAGTTTTCAAAGACATATAGGCAGTTTAAAAGCTAGTAATGATAAAGCCCATCAAAAATAGAAGTGAAGGGTTATAAATGTTCGGATAATAACGAACCATGAAATGTGTTATATTATTTGCAGATTAAAGACTTCCAGGCCACTCTCATTTCACTCACAAGTTCTACTCTGAAAGGACAGATCCTTGAGGGGAGAGACCCCTGGGTTATTTTCCACAACTGCTGCTCATTCTTCAAAGTCGGTAGGACCAGGATCAACACATCTCTGTGTGCTGATTCCTTTGCCTGGTGCTTAGAAGGGAACTAATGGGCTCCAAAGGGAGTAGCCTCTAGTGTTCTGATGGTGGCTTCACAGTTGTGAGGACAAACACAGTTTGAAAGAAGAAATGTGAGTACCTGAAAATTCAAGCATTACAATGGCCAGATTCCATGGGAATGAATGGTTAGTGTTTATATTATAGAATTTTATTCTGGGAAAGAAAAAATTCATAGTTTTGAAGAATAATAGTAGCTTATAATATCTAATATTTATTGTACAATTATATCCTGGCAACTCTCCTAAGGGATTTCAATGGATTAATCAAGGTAATGCCATGTAAGAAAGGTACTATTAATAGTGATGTTTATTTATTTATTATTATTTTTTTTTGCGGTACGCGGGCCTCTCACTGTTGTGGCCTCTCCCGTTGCGGAGCACAGGCTCCGGACTGTTGTGGCCTCTCCTGTTGCGGAGCACAGGCTCCGGACGCGCAGGCTCAACAACCATGGCTCACAGGCCCAGCCGCTCCGCGGCATGTGGGATCTTCCCGGACCGGGGCACGAACCCGTGTCCCCTGCATTGGCAGGCGGACTCTCTACCACTGCGCCACCAGGGAAGCCCAATAGTGATATTTATAGATGAGAAAACTGAGGCTAGAAACAGTTAAGTAACTTGTCTGAGGCCAAATAATTAATATGTAGAAGTTTCAGGAATCATGCTATGGAAGTCTGAACTTCCATGCTTCCTCTAGAACATTAAAAATTTTCATTATTTTAGAATGAAACCTTTCTTCAGTAAATGCATTTGGAAGGTGAGCATCACTCACTATGAAAAGAAATTGGAATTAATTCCAGAGTTAAAAAATTAAAATGTTATCAAACAATGTATTTATTCTAGGAAAAAAAAAAACAACCAACTGACTTGGAGAAGATTCACAGAAGTGCAGAGCTGGGAGAATACATGTCAATTCTCCAGCTTTAATGATGAAGAATTACCAAAGAGGGTGAATTCATTTTTCCAGGGTCATACAGGTAGATGAAGGCAGACCAAGATAAATAACATGGATATTCATATTTCCAGTCCTGTGACCATGCTACTACAACACAACTCAGAATCTTAAATCCTCTACTTCTTCTAAATAATGTATTGCCTGAGAAGGCAGAATGTAGTACGTATCTTCAAAGATAACTGTTGAATTATTAACAGACAACCATCTGCCCTGGTTAATCTAGTGAGGATACTAAAGGGTTTATTGAAATGGCTTGCTGCTATGAAATATACAATTTGTGAAATGCAAACAAATATAAAATGAAAGCAAGCTTTCATTCCTTGATTTCAAAGAGACTGTTATTACATAAAAATGACAACTGCCACATCAAGGTCAATTATACCAACTGGTTTATAATTTAATGCCAAGATAGATTTATGGTGACTAATAACTAATAATCCACTCTAGGTAATAACTTATCCAAATTGATTTCTTTTTCTTTTTTATTTAAAGTGCAATCTATTTTATTTTGTGTTATTTTTATATACAAGCAGTTTACTATCATTTTTCTCCATTTACACCTTTGTTGAGGTGTAATTAACAAAATTTATAGGTATTTAAGGTGTATAACTTGATATTTTGATACATGTATACATCAACAAATAATCACCACAAACTAATTAATATATTCATCACCTTACATAGTTACCATTTTCTTTTTTCTTTCTTTTCTTTGTGTGTGTGGTAAGAACACTTATGATCTACCCTCTTAGCAAATTTCAAGTATGCAAAACTGTGTTGTTAACTATAGTCACATTGCTGTACATTAGATCTCCAGAACTTAATCATCATGAATAACTAAAACTTTGTATCCCTTGCTCAACAACTTTCTACCCAACAGCAGAAAAATATACATTCTTCCCAAGTACATACAAAACATTCTCTAGGATAGATCATATGTTAGGTCACAAAACAGCCTTTACAAATTTAAGAAAACAGAAATCATTCCAAGTATCTTTTCTGACCACAATGGAATGAAACTAGAAATCAAAAACAGTAAGAAAATAGTAAAATTCACAAATACATGGAAAATAAACAACACACTCTTGAACTACCACTGGGTCCATAAGGAAGTCAAAAGAGAATTTTAAAAGTATCTTGAGATAAGAAGAAATACATACAAAAAGAAATACACAACATACCAAACTTGTGGGATACAACAAAAGCAATACTAAGAGGTAAATTTATAGTGATAAACGCTGTCAATAAAAAAAAGAAAGGTTTCAGATAAAATAACTTTATACCTCAAGGAGCTAGAAAAAGAATAATAATTAAGCCTAAAGTTAGCAGAAGGAAGGAAATAGTAAAGACTAGAGTAGAAATAAATCAGAGAATGGAAAAACAATAGAAAAAACTAAAATTACAAGTTGATCTTTTTTAGAAGATAAAATTGACAAACCCTTAGCTAGACTAACTAGGAAAAAAAGAGAAAAGACCCAAATAAATAAAATCAGAAATGAAAGAGGAGACAATATAACGGATGCCTCAGATATTAAAAGAATCGTAAGGGACTACTATGAGATGTTTGTCAGCTAAGCTGGTTTCTTCTTCAGCCACCACTACCATGTGGAAGCCTGAGTTCCATTGTACTAGGCAATTGAAATGTGTGTACAAGATACATATTTGTCCATTAACACCCAAGCAAAGATAAGGAGAAAGACAGGACCAAGGAGAATTTGCTTGCCCTTGAGAAGAAGGGTTGGGTTTTGATTTAGCAGATGCCAGGCCTTTTGAAAAAGGGGGCAAATAGGAAATAGAAGAGAGAAGCCAGAAAACATATTAGTATAAACACCATTTACAACCACACACACACACACACATACACACAGCAGGTTGCTAAATTTGTTTATACATGAAGGTTTCTATATTAGAGTACTGTTTGTTACATTCTTCCTCTTTGACAAAACCTCTGTACCAAGTACGTCCTCGTCCATATGTTGCTGGGGATAGGTCTGTTTCAATCAGCATGCATTAATAAAATAAATTTATAGAAAGGTACTGTTTGTTTTCTTCCTCTCAAAAACAAGGACTGAATTATTCAGAATTGGTTTACATATTTTAATTGGTCAGTCCAATATGGCTTCCAGAATTGCATACATTAAATATGTCCAGGTCAATGAACAAAATTAACTCTTTGCTTATTAAAAAATATAACGGATTACTTAAGTTGCTCATGAAGTTCTCTAGTAAAGAGAATATTAGAATTACTTTTTCCTCTCTCAGGGAAAAAAGTCCTTACTTACAAATGAAGTTGTTGTGTTTCTTTTTCTGATATATTAATTCAGGCATTTATTTAACAAATATTTACTGAGAACTCAGAATGTATCAAAAACAAGGCTAAAAGTTGAGACTTGATGGTGAGCAAACACTAAAATGATACCTTCCCTCTCAGAGTTCAGAACAGAGAGGGGCAAATAAATCAAAGGAGCCTATAAACTAATGTGAAATGGCAACTGTGACACAAGTCAGGAAGGAAAAACTCAAGGTGCTTAAGAGAGACTACAAAGATTTGACCTAGTCAGAGAGGTCAAGGGGGGCTTCCCTCAGGAAGTAACACCTGGCTGTGCTCTAAAGTATAAGAGGAATATATTTCAGGCAACAAGTAGGAAAAGTACTGTAGCAGAAATGAGCATAAGAATAACTTCAAAAAAATAGGAGCATGTTGTGCCTTAGAAGGGAAGAAAGTGACTAAGATAGAGTGAAAGTCAACCCTTTCAAATGTTGAAAAGTCAAGTATGAAGAGGACTGAAAATGTCCATTGGCATCTGAAAAAATAAAGATCACTAGGGAAATTATCAAAAAGCTGTTATTATGAAATGATGACAGAGGCCAATTGGAGAGGATTGCAGAGTTAAGTTCTAGGTTAGAAAATGAAGCTATTGGGTATAGGCAAGCCTTTAAAGATGAAGAGAGAGTATTGTAACTGCAAGGGGATAGAGAATCAAAGATTTTTGTGGGGTTTTTTGGTTGCTGTTTGTTTGTTTTAATGAGAGAAACAGGGATGTGTTGAAAATTTGGTAGTTATCAGGAAGCTAAAACCAAAGAAGACAACCAGGATTTCCAACATGTTTTTAACCTGCAGATGTTGGGCTATATGTCCTCTATGGCAAAAAAGAAAATCTTATTTAAATATCCACTGTAAGCTTTTATGGTGAAACACAGATTGTTTCAAGTGGGTAACTCTTATGTACTTCGAAGTTAAACTGGGGCTTCCCTGGTGGCGCAGTGGTTGAGAGTCCGCCTGCCGATGCAAGGGACACGGGTTCGTGCCCTGGTCCGGGAAGATCCCACATGCCGTGGAGCGGCTGGGCCTGTGAGCCATGGCCGATGAGCCTGCGCATCCGGAGCCTGTGCTCCGCAACGGGAGAGGCCACAACAGTGAGAGGCCCGCGTACCGCAAAAAAAAGAAGTTAAACTGAATATCCAACTTAGTTATAACCATTTTCAATTTTCTTTCGGCCACTGTAAATATAGATTTGTATTAAAATCCAGAATATAACTTTTTTTAACTTTGCTGAGAAAAAAAGGATTCATTCATCATTTATTCATAAGATATCATGAACCATTTGCATTTAATAAAAAGAAATGTTTTATGAACTGGTTGCTCTACTCTAGATGATTTGGGCATATAATGAACTGCAAATCTCTTAATACTTCAGAATATCAATTTTTGTTAAATTAAAATATATCATTAAGGAAAAATATTATCACAGATACCAATTCACTGTCTACCTCATTTATAGCTTTGAAATACTATAATTCATTATGAAAATAAAACTGTGGTCAACTGTACGCTTTTATTTCTCTTTAGAAAAGGTAATCCTATGAAGATATGAATGATCCACTAAACTATTCTGTTTACTATGTAAAGAATGTATTTTTATTATTTAATAGGAGATTTTAGTTTCCTAAATAAAAAATACTAATAATACTAAAATAAAATCATATTAATATTAATTTGGTAATCCAACTAAAATTGGGACACATGTGGGACTATTATTTGGTGGAGGTTAATAAAGATTTTTTTCACTTGCTGTCCTAGTGACAAGTTAGGACTCTTCTATACCTTTGTTTGGTGTTAATGAATGAAGCAAGTAAGTTTTTTCCCAGCATTTTGCATGTTCAAGTTGTCAATCAATCTGCTTAGAAATGGTTCATTCACACAACGAATTTTACCTACTTCCTGAAAGGCACTGTGCTGGACCTTGGGGGTACATAAATGACAAACATTCCCTGCCCTCAAGGAGTTTACAGTATCACAGCACTGTATTTACAAGATCAAAGGAATCTAGATGGTATAACAGAAGCATAAAGAACTTCAATCCGCCTGAGGAAGGCAAAGAAAATATCAGAGAGAAGATGTAATTTAAGTTGATCCCTTAAGAAAAAGAACCACTCGGCTACGTGATCAGAACAAAAGTGGAATTTTAGTAGAGGAAACAACTTAGTCACTGGCAGTTCTGTTCATGCAAGTGCCAGTAGGAGTGGATTGTTGGGTGGGAAGCTGAATTAGGGGCCGGGAACAAGAGACAGACTTTAGAGGCAGGCAAAGGGCAGATGACCATGGATCATTTGTATCGTGCAAATGAGTTTGAATTACGTTCTTTGACAGGAGTTCCCTGAAGCCTTTTTTGTACTTTTTAGTTACATTTTTTATATGAGATAATTGTAGATCCACATGGAATTGTAAGAGATAATACAGAGATATGTCGTGCACCCTTAATACAATTTTCCCTATCAGTAACATCTTGCAAAACTATCGTTTAATATCACAATCAGGATATTGATATAATCAAGATAAAGGACAGTTCCATCTCTACAAGGACTCCTCATGTTGCTCTTTTGTAGCCAAAGGTGTTTATTATGGAGAAAAACAATTGATGTTTGTATGCTTACCTTGTCTCCTGAGACCTGGTTGAACTCACTTATTAATTTAGGGTTTTAAAATATGTTTTATAATTTCCTACATAGACAATCATGCCATCTGCAAATAAAGACAATTTTATTTCTTCCTTTCTGATATGTTTCTCTTTTTGTTTCCATATATTGCCTTATCAAATTGGCTAGAACTTCCAGGAGTATATTGAATAGAGTGGTAAGAGTGGACATCCTTGCTTTGTTCTCAGACATCAGGGGAAGTACTTAGTCTTTTATCATTAACTACTGGCCACTGGCTGTCCTTTTTGGGGAGGCCTAGTGGTGACAAATTCTCTAAATTTTTCTTCATCTTGAGAATGTCTTTATTTCTCCTTTATTCTCAAAGTATATTTTGGATGAATATAGAATTCTGGATTGACAGTTCTTTTCTTTCCACACTTGAAAAACATTGTCACTTCCCTCTGACTTCCCTAGTATTTGAAAAAATCCTGTCATTCAAACGGTTTTACCCCTACCGATAAGGTATCCTTTCTCTTTCACTACTTTCAAGATTATTTCTTTTGCCTTCAATTTTCAGAAAGTTAAGGTTTTTTTGTGTGAATGTGGATTTCTTTAGAGTAATCTTGTTTGGGGGTTTGCTCAGTTTCTTAAATCTATAGATGTATATCTTTGGCCAAATCTGAGAAGTTGAGAAGTTTTCATAAGTTTTCCATTATTTTTTTGAGTACTTTTTTCAGGCCCACTCTCTTTCTCCTTTCCTTCCATGACTGAAGTCACAAGTACTAGATCTTTTGTCATCATTCCACATATCCCTGAGGCTCTGTTAGTTTTTTCTTTTCAGTCTATTTTCTTTCTGTTGTTTAGAGTGGGTAATTTCTATTGTTCCTTCTTCCAGTTCATTAATTGTTTCCTCTGTCCCTTCCATGCTGGTACTGAGCCCATCTATTGAGTTTTTATCTTGGTTATTGTATTTTTCAGTTCTAAAATTTCCATATGGTTGTTCGTTATAGCATCTATATCTTTGCTGGAACTTTTTATTTCTTTACTGTGACTGTCTATTTTTTCAATTGTTTCAAGAATGTCCATCATCAATTGTTGAAGCATTTTTACCACAGCTGCTTTAAAATCTTTGTCAGATAATTCTAACATCTCTGTCATCTCAGTATTGGTATCTATCAACTGTCTTTTCATATTCAGCTTGTGATCGTTTTAGTTCTTGGTATGAGGAATGATCTTTTCATCAAATCCTGGTCATTTTTTTGTACTATATTATGAGACTGACTCATATTTAAATCTTGTTTAAAGTGGCTTACTTAGGTTTCACTCCAGCAAAGAAGGAAGAGGTAAGGGTAGAAATCCAGGTTCCTCATTTGGCCTCCACTGATACCCAATTGGGAAGATGCACTTCATTACTGTTGGGTTGCTTCTAGTTCTAACGGTAGGCTTCCAATGGCACCTTCCTGGCTGGACAAGGTGAGAGTTCCCTGTTACTGCTCCCAACGTGGTGTCCACTGACACCACAGGGAAGAGACAAGTGGTCTTATTATTGATGGTGAAAGTCCTGACTTTCTACTAGGCCTCCACTGACCCCATCCATCCCAATGGAGAATGGAAGGAGTACCTCATTACTGATAGGTGAGGAAGATAAGTCCAGCCTCCTTATTTGGTCTCTACTGTCATTGCAAGTTCAAGGGGTCCTCATTACAACCTAACAGGGATGAAAATCTTGGCTCCCTAGTCAAACTCCTTTGACACCACCCTGTGGGAAGAGGGAGGGTTACGGCTCCTCCTTAAAGCCTGACAATTTTGGAAGTCTAAGCTTCCCACTTAGCCTTTGCTGTTTGGTGGTGGGGGTGGGATTATGGATTTTTCTGTGGCGTTTATCTGGGGTAGAGCCATCTAAAAGTTTTAAGTCTTGCTTAGGCTGCTCCTTCCTAATTCTTTGGCTTGAGAGATCAGGCTTTATTTTTTTCTTTTTGGAGGTTTTTTTTTTTGTTTTTTGGTCTTCAGTTGTTGGCATTTCTGGATTGCCAGCTTCTTCAGAAACAAATCTAAGACATATGAAGGAAAAGTAAAACCCAAGTTCTCATCATTATGTTGTTTCTTGAGTCCCAAGGTCCCTAAAGACAGTTTTCCTTCTTCTCTCCACCTTTCAGTCTTACATTTGTTTTAGACATAACACCTAAAATGTTTAGTTCTACTTAGCGGGAGGAATAGAGAAAAGTATATCATCTCTATCTTCCCGGAGGCAGAACTCAACCCTTTGAAAAATCTTGGCCTTTGCATTTTAGATAGATAATTGTAAGTGAGGAGAGCTCAGAAATTGAAGTTTGGGTAGAGATGGCCTGGAAGGACATCTGAAGGCAGGAGTATTTGTTAGAACATTCTCTAGCGTGGCTATCTGAAATATGCAACTGGAAAGGATAGGCACCACACAAGTGAGATCAGAAGCCAACCATAGAATACACACCAGTCAACAACATACTAGCTAAATTATCAGCCTTGAACATATGGCAGGAGACATGGAAACAAGAAGACACTTTTGATAGGTACTAAAATGTAAATTCAGTAGAATGTAATGAGCAATAGGTTATGATATGTAAGGAGAATGAAGTTAGAATCACTTCTTGATTCTTAGTTTGGATGACTGAGTGAATGCAGGTAACATTAACAACACTGTAGAGTATATGGAAAGCAATGTCTTTGCAGGGAAGAGAGGAGATAGTGAGTTCATTTCACATTGTCTTGAGCATAAGGGATGCCTGGGCCGTCTGAAGGTGCTGAGTAATAAGCTGATGCTTAGCAGAAAGGTCAGATATAGAAAGGAGGAGTTGGGAGCCTTGGTTTAATTAGTAATACTCAAATCCAACTGCATGGAGATTATCCAGGAAATATAAGCAGAATGGGAAAAGAGGGCTAAGAACAAGACCCTATTAATCCCCAATGTTTAGAATCAAAGTAAAAGAAACCAAGAAAGGAAAAGGAGGACAAGCTGTCAGAGAGGTAGAAAGAGAACAGAGGAGTAGCATACAATTTAGTTCTATAAGCATTTATTAAGTGTTTACTGTGTACTCTGCACTATGCTGAGACTGGCTTTTGAGGTTCCCACACTTTACTAGGTATAAATTCAGGACAGTGTGGTCAGCTCACTAACAGACATATGCTCGGGGGGGCAACGGAACCACAAAAGGGGAACCGAGCACAGCCAAAGACTATGAGGAAATTTTCCAAGAGATGATTACATCTAATCAGAGTCTACAAGGATAGGTAGAATTAACCAAATAAGGAAAGACAGAGGGAAAGTCATGCCAGGCAAAAGAAACAGCCTGGACAATAGCAAAAGGGCAGGGGGCTCAAGAAAACAGAGAGAATTACCTTCAGTCAGCAGGGTTGATGCCACTGAGAGAAAAAATAAAATCAAAGTGAAGGGGGCCCTTTGACTTTGTCATTTATGAAGTCACTGTTGACCTCTGATACAGCAGCTTTATAAAGCAATGTGGAGAGAAACCAGACTTCAGTGAGATGAACAATAACTGGAAGAATATAAAGTTCACACAGTATGGGAAGTGTATTTTTTCAAGGAACTTAGTGGAGAAGAATATAAAGATGGGATAGCTAGAAATGTGCAAAAGTCTAAAAGGCTTTGTTTTGTGATCAGAGAGAATTGAAGATGTTTACAAGTCGCAGGAAAGAAACCAGAGTGCAGAGATAAGGTTTAAAAGGTTAAAAAAAGGATCACTCTTTTGTACAACAAATACTTTTAGAGCATCTGTAATGTTCTTAAGCACATCATTCCAAGATAAAGACAAACAACGGAGCCCCTTGCATGGTGTTAAAGTCATGTTTCAAATAAACTTGAGAAATAAAAAAAGGCCAATGGTAAATGCACAAAAATTACATGTACTTCAGTTCTAAAGGCAGGTTAATACTTATAAATATAAATACTTTTCAATATAATGGCACCTTTGGCTTTGTCACTTTATGTTAGCAATTTCATAATTCATTATAAGTATTCAGTGTTGAGGCTTATTTTGTTTACTTCAAGGGGAATTATTATTTTAATAAACATTTATTCTATTGCAAGGATTTTGGTATGGGACAGATGTGTCAAGATTATTTTATGTTTTGATTATTACAAACACCACAGTGCATGTTAAGTCTACAAAGGACAAAGGCATAGTATAAAATATGTGGAGAAGTGCATGATGGTTTAATACTTGTGTCAAAGTCTGCCTTAGTACCTCTGAGCATTCAGAGACAGAAAACCAGCCAGCTGAAAATGAAGAAACACTCATGTCTTTAAATGGTGACTGGGACTAGAAGACTTCCATGAAGATCAAGAATAGTCTCTAATTTTTTTCAGAATCATTGAGTTAAAGAATTTTAAGATTGTAAAGAACTTTGACATCATCTAATACTATTATCCACACCTTGCATATAAAATTCCCGTCTTCAAATTTCTTTCTTGATGTTGACAGACTTTAAGTGAAAGAGAGCCTCCTATTTGAGAACTTCCCTATTCTACTAACGGACAGTTAAATTTTCTCTGATTATTCCAAAAGATAGGTCTCTGGAACTCCACATTACTACAATTACTACACTACTTCCTTTACATGTGGCAACTCTTTAAATGTCAAAAGATACTTAACATATATGCACACTAAATATATTATTTTTATCAGACTAACCATTCACAATTCCTTCATCTCTTTCTTGTATGACATTTTCACCCTGGTTCCTTTCATCCAAATTCTTTCTAATAAGTTAATGATTTTTTTCTCCTCCTCATTAAACTGAACACAGTTTTCCAAGTGTGAAAAAATAAGATTATAACATTGCATATGGTGAGTATTTTTTTAAAACAATCCTATCAACCGCTCATGTTTGAACTCATAATACACAGGGATTTAACCACATAAACTGCAACCAACTCAAGTTTCCCTTATTTCATTTTTGCAATTATTTTTAATATAAATATAAGATTGTAAAGATTTCCATATTTTCCCATCTTGTGTTTTTTGTCCCAAAAGTCCAAGATCATTTGTATACTGATCTAGCAAACCACCATTTTGCTGTCCCTCTCAAATTTTGATCTCCTACATATCTGATAGGTATGTGTTTTAAATATTTGTATAAGGCATTTGCTAAAATTAAATAGAATAGGCATAAGAGCAGAATTTTCTAATATACACACAAAAATATTATTCCTGGGTAACATTAGTCCATGCAACAGAATCTAAAGCAGTCATTTATTCAGCTATGAATCTGATCAGTCTATGACTCTCTCCCTTATACATATAACGATCATCAGAAACTACCAAAAATGTCTAGCTAAAATCAAGAAACCACGTATTTGAAATCCATTAATCCTATAAGAACACAAAGAGGTGAATCTCTGTTGCTTGTTTTATGATGGCTGTTTTCTAAGATTCTAAATCAGTATCAGTCTAGTAATATTTTCTAGAAAGTGATAGACATCAAGCTTGTTAGTGTATATTTTTCAGAATATAATTTTTATGTCTTTGTTCAACACAATTTAAATAGTTGTTTATTTTTTTCTAAATATATATTTCTTTCTCTTATGAAATAACTGGTAGAAGATATAAAAACGTCCCCTGCCCCCATTCAATTTTCTTTTCCTACTTAGGACTACTTCTCTAAAACTTTTAGTAAAATTAATATTATGTATATGTAGTATTAATTTTATTTTATTACCTCATATAAAACTGTTGTGTTTCCGTGTAGAAGAGGTCCATAACAGATATAGGAATGTCCGACAACCCAGCCTAAGTCAGAAGCTGCCCACCACACCTAAACAAAAAGAAGATAATAAAATGCATATATCTTAACCAGAGAAATGTCATGTAATGTGAATTTAAAACCATGATTACCTCTCCAGGTTTAAGTCCATATATAGAAGACATTGACCAGTTAAGCATTACAGCATATCCTCCAGTGGGCCTCACCACACCCTAAAGAAGAGAAAAGGTGAAATTAAAATCAATAGACAGTGTGTTAAAAGATTCTCCCTCTTCATACTGTCCACTTAAAAAAAGTTCCTGTTTAGAGTATTTCATATTCTATAAGCTATAAATAACTTTGGCTTTCATATAATTATATCTGAATCACTATTTCTTTGGCTCCTCCAATAATAAAAACAGAATAATTTGTCCATATTAGTCCATTTGTAGAATCCATTCTCACAGACCATTCTGAACCTTCTAAAGAAAACATGATTTCATGGAATCACATGCAATAAAAAAAATTTACAGTGGTAACATAAATTATCAACATTACAGGGAATTCCCTGGCAGTCCAGTGGTTAGGACTCTGCACTTCCACCGTGGGGGGGCATGGGTTCGATCCCTGGTCGGGGAACTAAGACCCTGCACGCTGTGCACGGCCAAAAAAAAAAAAAAAAAAAAAACAAAGACTTAGCATGAAATTTTCAACAACTACATTTTCACACATATTTCCGGAACAAAAATGGAAACTCTCAAAATTAAGTGCACAGAAATGTCAAAGGTAGCTGTGTGCCTAAGAAACAGACTACTATAAGGATGTTTATTCCTTAATATTATTAAAAAATAACAGGATGCTTAGAGGAAAGAGTCATATTCTAACTGGATCCTTCATACAATGCTACCCTTGTGGTCACACTACCACAGTATCAGAGCTGAGCAGTTCTTTAGTGATGAATTCTCAAACTCTGAGGAATCAATCCTGATGAGTTGGATCTAAGGCTGACAGATTTTCCTTACATTACATTTGGGCAAAAGTAGGGATTGTTACACCACGGTACTATAGTTTCTAGCAGCTATCCTTGACAGTGAACATATTCAATGTTAATACAAGATTAATTTTTGAAAACTGAGCATAAGAGTTATCATAAATAATAACTGATAGTAAATTTAATAATTAATTTCATTTATTGCTTCACTATAAACATTAATCATCATTGGCTCAAAAAGACTTAATGATGTGAATATTCAGAGCAAGAAGGTGAATGCTTGCTAAGAAATATGTTATATTTCACTCACAAGTATTTTCAAGCACCTCTCAGTAGAGCAACTAGAATTGCTTTGTGAAGAAGATAATTATTTTACCTGAAAGGGCACACATGGTCCTAATTAACGAACGTGCTACTAGTTGAACATTTTTTGGCACAGTTCTGTAACTGTAACACACATACATGAATCAGGAAATGAAAAAGAAATTGACTTTCTGTTTGTTACTAAAATTGCTGCTCTCCTCAGGTACCACTAATAAAACATAGGTACCAAGCTGTGGAATACATTTTATCTGGTCTCTTGGCAAACATCACAGGCAACTTTGTTGGCATTTGATGGGTACTTTCTAGGTTGTATGACATGGTTAGCATGCAGTTGGCTCTCTTGATCACCTTGGGAGTATTAGAAATCCTAAGCCCCTGTCAGTAAATTTCACACATGCATTTTCCCACGTAAACTGAGCAGCTCTTTACCGAGTATATGCTGTATGGTCTTCCACGCATTTTGCTAATTTGTTTGTCCTATTGAGAAGGTCTTTTCCTATAGTTCAATACCTTGATGAATTTGATATTAATCAACTTGCAAACACTCTTCTCTAAAACTTTTTATTCGTTTGGTAGAGGATAAAATGTGAAGTTTTTTCATAGACAATATGCTATCCATATTCTTTGATAATTAATGTCAGTCATGATTTCACTTAAGATGTTTTAGAATTTCTCTTCACCTGCCTGTCCCTGCATTTAGAGGTCATATTTATAAATAATTCTAAATATCATTATAAATGGGTAAATTTTTATATTAAATGAGGGTAAGATTCATCAACTGGAAGTTACAGAAAGGAATAAAAGGCTAAGGAGAAAATAAATGAGTAGTAATTCATTTGTAAAACTTAGAAGATATTTTAAAGGATAGGTTATCAAATTTCTGTTTGCCTCTCAAGTGAACCCTTCTTTAAAGGTTATTTACCAATGTTGCTTTGTCTGTAAAATGGTGGCTACCTAAATCCATTTGACCCCAAAAAGTTAGACTTAAAAATGAGACCATGCATGAAAAAGTATATAAAATTATACAGGTTAGAATTTACTGTCCTCCTAACAGAATTATTTCCTTAATTCTAGCAATTACTGTTTTTTTTTTTAAAGTTTTCCCTGTGCTAATACCACACAAAAGGCAGAAATGTTAAAAATTTAGAGGTTATCATTGAACATTCTCATTAAAAACAACTAAAGTGGAGCTACAGGAGACAGAAAAGTCATGTCTGTTTATAATTGGTCTTTGATATCCACTTATTTTTATTTTTTTAAAAAATGAGTATAAAAATTTTCTTCAGACATCTTTTTTTTTCATTAATATAGATTATCAATATGAAATATCAGATGACAGTTTTCAATTTACTGGGTATTTGGTATGGCGTAGAAAATAAAACTGCATAATTTCATATTCTCCATGTAGATCTTTTATAAGACGTTCAAGAGTAAAAAAACTGAAAGATTAGTTTTAAAAAGAGAGTTTCTTTATTATAATATTAATATGTGACTAACATTAAGATGATAAAGCATTTATTGTTTGTAATCATATTTTCCAGGTAATGATAATTAAAATGCAAAAGATAAACCCTGTTCAGCCTCCGAAAATACATAAACCATGCTCAGAAAAACCTACAAATTATTATACTCTAGTATGCAAAATTAATCAGAAACAAAAAATGGTATTTTAAAGTATATTTGAAATCTTGAGTATGAGATATAAATATTCAACATCAGTGCTTACCCCTAAAACACAAGCATGCTGCATTTCACTCTTTTGAATATGTTACTTTATGTATTTATACCCTATCTACCTTCAAAATAAAGATAGATGATCTAATATATTTTCAGAAAAGTCCCCGCAACCTGCCAATACACTGTTCTAGTTTTTGTAGGATCAGCCATAATACTTCAAGTCTTCTGGAGAACTTGAAAAATATCCAGGTGGGACTAACACTCCATGTCCCTAATAAAGACATGAAAGTGAATTCTATCTCAGAATAGATAGGTGCTCTTTAAACAAAACACTTTTAATGTATATGGGTATTTTAAAAATTCAGTCCATACGAGTGAAACTAAAGGCTGATTATTCATCAATCAGGAATGGGACGGCAGTTATCACAGATGGTTCTTTATGATTTCCAGTTTAATGAGCTGCCTTTGAAGACAAGGAAAGCCACAAAATATTATAAATGGGGCCATTAACAGAAAACAGAAAACATGTCTGTATCAAATGTGTACTGTTTGGTTGCCAAAATTAAAAAAAAAAATACAGTTGAAATAACATCAGTTGTAGTAGAAGAGAAAGGAAGTTTGAGATGTGTGGTAAGATTAAGAGTTTGCGAGTCTTTAAAATGTTTTTTAATAGATCTATAAAAATCTGAATGGCAGATCTCAAACTATTCAGGTAAGAGAAGTCTAGATAGAGTAACCGACAAAACCTCATACTTCCTAAGTTGAGCCCCTCTATCACCCTACTCTGTAGTAAAGACCTGTACAAGACAAATATACATATTTACATACATAAAATAGATATTAATTCACACATACATATGTAAATACATATGCATATATGTCTATATGTACACGTGTATATGCCTATGCTTTGTATGTATGTTGATATATACATTTCAATTCAGTCTGGCAAATTAAGTAAAAACAAAACAAGAAGAATGAGGAAACAAAAATATTACCTGAAGAAAAGAAATCTCACCAAAGAACAGTTGGAGTCAGTGAGTTGAAAAGTATGAGGTATGGTTCTTCTTACTTAAAAACTCCAACAAACCAACAATACTCTTGCTCTCATAGTGGTTTTACAGGTGATATCCCCTCTTCCTAGAATGGACCCTCACCCCTTTTCTGAACCTGGTTAGCTCCTACTTGATCACACAAGTACTTAACAACACTGTGAAAGTGTCACCTCTTCTGGAAGCCATCCAAATCCACTAGGTTTGTGTTAAAAGCCTCTCCCTACCCTTTCATGGCCCTAAGGCCTGCAAACTTCTCTAAGCCTCTGAGCACTAACAACATGCACATACTGCTAAGTCTCCTCCACCACTCTGGGCACCATAAGAATGCTTTTGTGTCTTCAGCATAGAATAGGCAGTTAATACATTTTCTGACTGATTAAAAGAGTTAACAGTTAAATGAATAAGCACATGTATGAAAACTATAATTTTTTAAAAACATTCTTCTTTGTTCAAGAGAAACCCTTGAAACCTTCAGAATTTAATGAATCATATTAGTAGAAATGGAATGATTCCATTTGGTATATTTCATCAAACATAAAATCTCTTGCTGTAGACAAGACAATGACTCTGAAGCTGCCTCTATGGAGGATACTTTAGCAGCAGTATAATTTTTTATTGGTCTGAGCAACTGTGAGATAAGGGGCAAAGGTGTAGCAAATTCAGCATTTTAACTGCAAGAATTGTACCACAGATTAAAAAAAAAAAGTTCACAGGTTTTTTTATTTGACTTTCTCTTACTTTTTTCTACAGTATAGAATATGAATAAGTCACCTAACACGTAGGAATAAAAGTTAACATAAATTATATAAATTCACATCAGGACAAAGGACTTATCTACCACTTTCCTGTCATGCCTTCTTTTCTAATTCTTTGCTTTTGGTTTCTTTTCCCCTGTGCTCCTTTGGCACTAATTTTTTTTTTTTTTTTTTTTGGTTATCTCCATACCTCCATGACAGTAAGCCGGAAGAAGATAAATATGACCATCACTAAATCTCCCACTCCCAAAACGACACCCCATCCAGATGAGGGATTCTTCTATTGTGTAGTTCCTTGAAGTAACTTGAATATAGGTACCTAAACCAAACAGGATAAAAGTGTACAACAGGACAGAAATGTATGCAAAGCAGCTCAGCTGTGGTTGCTAGAATATGTGCAGCAGCTAACAGATTAACCTGTCATATAACAACCTGACAAATCCAGGGTTGGCAGATGCAGAGACGCAAATATGCCCTAGATATATCTGAAAATTCTAACCAAAAAACAGACTGCATTGTGTGTGTCTTATATGTGCCTATGAGAAATGAGCTTTTCTTTTTTTTTTTAGAAATGAGCATTTTTAAGCAGCATATTTTTATGGGCTCACAACATTATTTTTCCTCATGAAGATCAAAGATCAAGAAAACAAATTATATGATGACATGAAATTTATATTTAAATGCTTGTGTGCTCATCTTTCCTGTACTTCTATTCTGGGAATCACAATATTAAAAATTCAGATCCTATTAATTCTGATTATGTCTACCAAAAATGAAGTGAGAATCTTATGAATAAAGAGGCATCTGGATACTCAATATCTTGTAATAACCTATAATGGAAAAGAATCTAAAAAAAGAATATATATCTACATAACTGAATATATACATGTACATATATATATATATATAAAGCTGAAACACTTTGCTGTACACCTGAAACTAATACAATATTGTAAATCAGCTATATTTTAATTTAAAAAAAAGGCATCTGGGAGCTAACTGGAAAAGTAGATTATTTAACAAATATTCTGATGATCTACCATGGCCCCATTCTAAGGTTAGTGCCAGAGTGGATTCAAAGATGTATGAAATATATTCTAAGACCTCAGAGAACATGCAATGTTATGAAAATAAGTAAATAAAAAGTAATATATTAAAAAGTAGAATAAAATAAGTGGCATAAATATTTGTTGGCAACATATAATTTCAATGCAATTGAAATTCTAAAGTCCACTGGAGGGTTAAAGGAAATGTTTCTGAAAGACCTTGAGAAACAACTACTTTGTCTTGCCATTCTGCATGTCCTACTCTGTTAAAACCTACCCGTTACCATGATTTAAACACCATTCCTCTACAACCAATGACGTTCCAAGGGTCTATCTGCAAATCCAGATGTATTCTTGGACCCAGACTTTCACTTCCAGCTACTGGCTGGGCATCTCCATGTTAATGTCCCAAGGATACATCATACTCAATATGTCCAAAACCTCCCAGTTTTCTCAGCCCCAAACCATTTTCCTTTGTTTATACTTTAGTAAATGTTCGAAACCACCCTTCTATGTTCTCAGGTTCAAGGTCTTGGACTCCTCCTCTGCCTTACTCTTATCCTTGAACCGAATCTGATTGTTCCCTAATAAGTTTGCTGTCCTAAGTAAGGTCCTAAACTAAACACAGCCTGGAAAACCAATCTCCTAGTTTCCATTATGTGTATTTGCCTATCTTCTCAACAAAATGTTGCAAGGGTTACCTTCCTTCATATTTTTTCTTAAGAAGCATTAGTGCTCTCCATTCCTTACATACAGTATATAAACTAAATTTCTTGGCTCAATTTTAAGCAATTGGCCCCTGCCTATATATCTGGCCATTTCTCTTCTTTATCTGCACCAAATGCACTAGCCATCCTGGAACCTTCCTTACACACTCCTGCCTTTGCTTATGTCGACCCAATCTACCTGGCATGCCCTCCTCCGTATTATGTCACCTGATGAAGAAGTTCTATTCATCTTTCAAATGTCACCCTGTCGGGTTTCCCTGGTGGCGCAGTGGTTGAGAGTCCGCCTGCCGATGCAGGTGACACGGGTTCGTGCCCCGGTCCGGGAAGATCCCACATGCCGCGGAGCGGCTGGGCCCATGAGCCATGGCCGCTGAGCCTGCGCGTCCGGAGCCTGTGCTCCGCAATGGGAGAGGCCACAACAGTGAGAGGCCCGCGTACCGCAAAAAAAAAAAAAAAGTCACCCTGTCAAGTGCTTTCCCTGACATCTCCCTGATAAAACAGCACTCCCACTCTTTCTATCACCCTATCCTGCTTTATTTTTCTTCATAACACATCACAGATTGTATAGTTCTTTGTTTACTTCCTGTGTCTAGCCATAGAATGTAAACTTCTAAAAGACAGATATATACTTGGGTGCTCAGTAATCTTTGTTGCATTAATGGAATTTAATCTTTCAGACACCATCCAATCTCATCTTTTCTTCAAGAAAGCAAGAAGTAGGGTTGCCCTCTTAGGGCAAGGATCACAGACTATCTTACATTATCTGTGTTGATATATATGCAATCCCACTATGCTGAAGGGGCTGTGGTTTACTCATATTTTTATCTCTTTTAGCACCTAATGAACACTCAATAATGCATACTGAATAGAGCTAAATTCAATGTGAATAGAAATCTCCAAACAATTAAATCCTTCTCCAATCTATAGAAATAGATTATCTTCAGGATGGTACATTACAAGGAAAATGAGGATGATTAAAACATCAAACAATCTTCAGTTTGGGCATCTAGGAATCCCACAAAGAACTCCTTGACCCAGAGAAAACCTGGAATAGCTAGGTTTCTTCCTTATCTGGAACCACCACTTTTCAGATTTAATGCCCTGTATATTACTTTTATTTTATTTCTACTACACTAGCTGAGTCAGCTTTGAGTTGATGACAAGCTCTTCTTCGGCCCTCTCATAAGGATCCCCCTCCAGGCCACAGTGAGTTTCAGTGATTTAAAGTCTTGAGGTGACAGAAAAGTTTTTATAAGATTCCTTCAGGCTTTTAAGGAGCTAAATTGATTTTCTTTATTTGGTTAGGTTATACTATGTTTTCAGGGTCAGTGGTTTCATCTCATGCTGATACTTTTATATTAGATTATAACTTGCTGAGTCCCCTTTTATTTTACAGCCAAACGTTCATTTGGACTCTATGTGCATAATGCAGGATTGCAAAAAGTGAAGGGTAAGAATTGCATCCAGCAGATCCTTTGGACTGCTTATACAAACATATCTTAGAGTCTGCAATATAAGAAATATTTATTTTTCAGATGACCAGAGTTCTTAAAATAATCATAGGGCTTTGATTTTACAACAACACAAATATCTTCATGTATATGCATTAATTTATTTATGCACTCAACAAAAATTTGAATACCAACTACATATAAAACACGATGGTAGACCAAAATGTAATAAAACATGGTCTCTGTACTCCGAGAAAATATATCCCTCTACCAAGCGTTCTCTTTTTCACAAGCAAGTGAATTTTATATAAAACGTCTTAAGTCTTAATTTTCCTTTATTTACATCTAAACTAACATAATCACAATTTTAAGAGTGTTAGCAGGTAATTTTTCAGAATTCTGATGCTACAGAGGTCCGATATCAATAAAGAGGCCAATGCCCTATAGGATTCAAGTGACTGTAAAAGTCCCTTTGCCTGCTAACATTCTATGATTCAATGAATATTGAACTCCTTAATGAAGATTAGTAGGAAGATGATATCACAAGTCTTTATGAATTTATATGAAAAAACAGTATTATTTAGAGATACTAGGCAAAAGTGGTATTTGTTTGGTATCTGACACATTCAGGATTATTGACACTTTTGACTTTGTTTTGTGAAAACACCTTTCAGGGTAAAAGACTTAAAAAACCCCTGAGCGTCTTCAGTGCTGCAAATCAAATAGTTCAATCCCCTGGATAAATTCCCTGTTGTTCAGACCGTCTAGGCCAATTCTCAAAGTTGCATTTTTAACGATAAATTGAATTCCTCTAAATCAAAAATCAGTTTTCATACTGTATGAAGGTTATGCCTCAAGTTAAAAAATAAAAATATTTCATTTAAGATATATTTTATAAAATTTTATTAAACCAACTGATATTCAATCAAATATATATTAATTTTAACAGCTTACTAAAGCAATTGAATATTGCTGATAATTGTGAAGATTCTGAAAGAAATAAGGACAAAGCATTTGATATTAAACATAATGAATATTTTTATATATTTAGACACAATATGTCTTTAAGATATAAAGTACTTTCAGTCAGTAGTCAAATATTCGCAGTGCAAAACAATCTGCCACTATAATTATCCCTAAGATAGTGCATACCTTTGGCAACCCCGTTGTTCCAGATGTGTAAAGAATATACAGCGGATGTTCGGAAAGGACAGGAACACAATCATGTGACTGTGCTTTTGCCATCTCTTCATCCCAATCAAGGTCACGACCTGGCGCCAAAGGAACTGGCTCCTACAAAGCAAAAATATAGGAATATGCACTGAACAAAGGAGATTAAATCAGGAGAACACTGGAGAGTAGCTAAATCTACATTAGTCTGAGCATCTGACTGAAATCCAGGCCTATAGAGCACTAAATATCAGATTTATGACTCAGTATTTCAGGGTCACGAGTTAAGATAAATGTTCATAACAAAATCCAACAGTTTGATGTTGGCTTCAACTAAACTTACAACAGAAAATGTTTTATTCAAACCTAGAGATATCCTTAAGAAATTCAGTATGATGCAGGCATGATTTCATCAACAGTCAGAGCTTAACTAACAGAGGTTCATGCTTCTATAAATGCATGTACACTAACACCTTTATAAGCTAACTTCTATTTTCTTTTTGACCTGAAACACACACTTTATTTTTCTTAATTGGGGTATAGTTGCTTTACAATGTTGTGTTAGTTTCTGCTGTACAAAGAAGTGACTCAGCTATATGTATATATATATCCCCTCCCTCTTGGACCTCCCTCCAATCCATCCCCCCATCCCACCCATCTAGGTCACCACAGAGCACCAAGCTGAGCTCCCTGCACTATACAGCAGGTTCTCACTAGCTATCTGTTTTATACATGTTAGTGTATATATGTCATTCCCAATCTCCCAATTCATCTCACTCCCCCTTCCCCCGCCCCGTGTCCACATGTCCATTCTCTACCTCTGTGTCTCTATTCCTGCCCTGCAAATAGGTTCATCTGTACCATTTTTCTAGATTGCACATATATGTGTTGATATACAATATTTTTCTCTTTCTGACTTACTCTGTATGACAGACTTTAGGTCCATCCATGCACCCCAATATTCACTGAAGCACTATTTACAATAGCCAGGACATGGAAGCAACCTAAATGTCCATTGACAGATGAATGGATAAAGAAGATGTGGTACATATATACAATGGAATATTACTCAGACATAAAAAGGAAAGAAATTGGGTCATTTGTAGAGACGTGGATGGACCTAACTTCTATTTTTCACAACTTATTTCTTTTACTTTGGAACTACTGTCTTCACAATGAAATCTCAACTAACCCAATAAAATTTCTCTTTATACAGGGCCATTTAAGAGTAATACTGCGGCCATTTTTCCAAATGAGAGAATATTAAATAACTTTCAGGGGTGGAGGAGTAATCTACTTCTGCTTTTTCAAGAACAAAAATCAGTTTTGAAGTTAATAAGAGTATGAGACATACACAAAAAGCTATCCAAGTTTTCCTCCATCTACGTTATTGACTAATATGGTAGAAATGTTTGTTTTCTTTTATGTTCCTAGAACCAAGCTCTAGTGTTATAAACTTTATAATAATAGAGCCATGAATTAGACAGACAAATCTTAAGTTAGACAGACCTCTTTAAAAATGGTGCCAATGAAATAAGCCAGATAGATGAAGAAAAAAGAAGTGGCTTATGGAAAAATTACTCTAGTGGGGAGTTATAGCTATTTAATTCTAGTTATGATCCAGTACATATCTAGTTATTTTATGAAATGTTGACTAAGCTCAAGATGACACATCAGGAAGTTTACAGTTGGCGAACTTGTTAGTAGGCACAAGGCAAGACTTGTGAAAGTAAGTTCCTCAGTGAAAGTAAGTTTACCACCACTAATACTGTAGTATGAATATTACTGTAATGCCATATGCCATAAAAACTGTATAATTATTCACTCATTAGTGTGTAGGCTGGGCTACCATGAAGCAATCATATTGCTGCTTCTTCTTTATCAATGCATGAATCATTACACCTAAATATTTCTTTTTCACATTGTCTTTTCTGTGAATTTCTTTTTCACATTATCTTTTCATTTTTGATGTTTAGTGTTGTAATACGTAGAACATCTACAGTGTTTTGTATCATATAAGCCAATATTGATGCAGGTACTGATAGACAATTCAGCTTGTAAACAGATGACATAAACTTATGGTATAAGTAAATATAGTTATAAATCTACTTTCTCTTCCTTATGATTTTTTTAATAACATTTTCTTTTCTCTAGCTTACTCTATTGTAAGAGAATATAGTATATAATACATAAAACGTGCTAATCAACTGGTTATGTTATTGGTAAGGCTTCCAGTCAACAATAGGCTATTAGGTAAGTTTATGGGGGAGTCAAAAGTTATAAGCAGATTTTCAACTGCCCAGTGGGCCATTGTCCCTAACCCCCGCATTGGGTCAACTGTATTATTATTATAGTTATAATGTAAATTAATAAAGGACACCACAATAGACTACACATTCATTCTAATTCATTAATATTACAGATACTCCTATGTTCCAATCTTTTTGTTTTAAGCTCATTTTTTATAATGACAGAAAATATCATTCTTTTTTGCCAAAAATAGTGACATTCCTGAAGTATTGTATATTCAACAGTTTATAGATCAAGTGTTCCTTTCAAATGGTCAAAAAGAGGCATCCTTAGCACATCACCATAAGCAAGGACCAAATTCAATATTCTGATTACCATATTTGGACGATTATAAATGAGAACTTTATCTGGCTTGTGTTGTCCTATTCTCAGAGCTTCTTCTAGAAGTGGTATGTATTCTACCTTCCTTCCAGGTTCAATGCCAAACGATGCTGTAACAACGACCTTGGGCTAAAATGAAAAATAAGTAAATAAATACATGAGAAAGCTTAACCATCCTGATTAAGGTAACCACAATATTTCAGATGCAGGCTGACAATTTAACATTTCTTAAGAAACGTTTGAATGATTCTGTTCTCTATTAAATAAAAGGCCTGAAAACCAATAAGCTATTTTTAAATGTTATAGCCCTAACCACTTCCCCATAAATCTCACTTACCTGTTCAGAATTCCATACTTAATGATGCTTCTGGCTAATAAACATGAGCTTTTAAAAAATACTTTCGAAGAATTCATTAAATCAGGTAGATGTAAATTTGCCATGAACCAGTGAAACGGAAGCCTAGGGCCCCCTCACTTGCAGAGGCCTGCATAACAGCTGGTTGTTGCTGAAGTTGTAGCATTTCTTAGCGGGGGAAGACCCAGCCTGACTGCTATTAGGAAGCATTTCTAAGGTTTTTTATGTAAGCATCTCTGCTTGAACACCTAGAGAGAACTCAGAAGGAAGAGACCTGAGTCTCCAATAATTATTTTATGATTCTTTTCTCATTCCAAATACATACTCTTTTTCACCAAATTTTATATTGTCATTTTGTCATATTTTTCTTAAAAGGGCCCTCATTTAAGTTTCAAGCCCCACAAAACCTGAACATGCCCCCGTCATTAAGACACACTTGGCACTCTTCTTTACCTGACAACTTGCTAGTCATTCTTCAAGATATGCACAGGTGTAGCTAAAAGGCTTAGGATCAATCTTCCTTCCCTGGTAGATTCTGAGCAGGCCTCAGATATCCAACTATAGTCAAAGTGTTCCTTTGTCCCCACCTCTGCACAGGAAGCTCTCCAAGGCCAAATTTGGATCCTGTTACCTCCCTGTCTCCTACGCCTGTTACAATGCTTGCCATACCATAAGCTCTCAACAAATATTTGTGGCACTGAACCAAAATTCTCGTTAATCTGCAAAACAAACATATCTTTATTCTTTTAAGTACACTGTTTCTTCACGAAGAAATCCAAAGCAAAGGAAACAGATAATAAATTACTCAGGAGAAAGATAATCAGTCCAACATAGTGCACCTATTCCTGAATTTTGATTTCTGGTTACAATACATTTCATCTAGGGAAGGTTTATATAATGTCAAATATATGCATATATAGCACTTTCTGGTTTTTAATGTCATTTAATATTCATGGAGCTGAGGCTCAGTGCAGTTGCATAGCTTGCTCCAGGTTAGAAGTGTTAGAATCAGAAAGAGGGCCAGTACTGACTGATTTCAGAATCTTCCTCTTTCCACTATTTCAAGCTGCCTTTTAAAAGGAAAGAAATGAAAGAGTAAATCTTGTATCCTTTTTTAAAGGTCAGACATTTGAATATAATTCACATTTTAATATCTGAAATATGTACAAAAATAACTCCAGATAACATTCCCTAAGATTAGAATTTTAAATTCTGAATAAATGAAAGTTACACATCAAATTAAAAACATATATAGAATATATCAAAAGTTGAATAATTTAATAATTATTGATAATTTGTATTAATAATTTATAAATAATTTATATTTATAATATTAATATTATAAATAATTATTGAATAATTTAAAGTCAAAATTAGATTCTTCCTCTAGAAAACAATCCCTTTCACATTTCTATTAAGAGCCTTTTATTGGAGGTTTTATTCCATCTCAAGTGGACTACATTCTTCCCATCTTCATCTGTTAAAATAAAACTTTTTCTTTGGCCTAATTAGTTGAAAATTACATCAAAATCATCCCTGGTTTCAATTATCATCCAAATATCTACGGTATGTATCTCTACCTCCATCTCCTCGCCATTAATTTGACTTGCTCAATGGTCCCGCCCATAAGAATATGCACTTACTGCCTAAACTCCTTAACAAGTTTGGGGGTGGGGGAGGTGTCTATGTGTGTGTGTCTTATGGATGAAAACTCCTCCAGTGATACAGCATGAGTTTTATAAATTCTTATTATATATATAGATATAGATATAAATTTTCCCACATCGTATAAAATCTTTTAAAAAAGAAACAATATATATATCATACCTTTGCCCAAATGGTGTTTAAGATTTCTGTAGCTGAAAAGCCAGAGTCTATAGCTTCCTCAGGGAAGTCTCCAACCGCCCACTGATTTGCAGATCAGTGACTGATATTTCCCCCTAGATTTCCCTTCATAAGCACTAACTCAACATGTTTTTAAAAAGAGAGAAAAAAGAGAATCCAGCCAGTTAGTGTGCAAACCAGCTTCCTAGTTCTAATAACTGATCTATTACCAGATGAAGTCAGATATGTAAAACCTCACCTCATGCCTAGTACTCTGGGGACCCTCAATATATATTAGTTCCCTTTTTTTTGTTAAGAATGTTTCTCATCCTGGCCTTATAAAACTCTATAAAGGTCAGTCATCTCCTACTCCCATAATGACCTTCCTTCTTTAATCTTCCCACTGCTGTTCCTCTCCTGCACACTGCCCACTAGCCACTGATTCACAAAGAGACCACCTACCAAAGGTTCTCGTTCTATCCTCTCTCCCACTCACATCATATTGCAAGACTTACCTCCTCTTAACATTGCTTAAAACATGACAGTCACCTGCTCAAAAATTTGACCGGTCAGCGTCTACAGGATGCAATTCAGACAATAACTGCCTTTTCAAGCTCACCTTCTCTCCCTCTTCAATCACATTGGTCTATTTGCTGTCCTTTAAATGAATTTTTACCCTTTCCTGCCTCCCATGCTAGACTCTTATTCTTTTTCCAGCCTTTTGGATCCCACTGTCATTCTCTTCAACTAGCTGAATCTTAGCCAAGATGTAACTCAAATCTCACCTCCTTCAGGAAGCTGCCTTCAGCCACCCCAACTAAAAGATATCATTCCTGCCTCTAAATCAGGGATCTGCAAACTATGATTCAGAGCCAAACTCTGCCCAAATTACATTCTGTAAAGTGTTGTTGGAACACTGCTTTGCCCTTAGTTCCTGCAGTGTCTAAGGCTGTTTTTGTGCTACAACAGCACAGCTGAGTAGTTGCAACAGAAACCATGTAACCCGAAATGCCTAAAATATTTACTATCTGGTAACTTACAGAAAAAAGTTTGCTGATTCCTGCTCTAAATTCATAGAATCATAACAGCTAACCTTTTTTTTTTAAATGAGTATTATATGCCAGGCACTGTGTTAGTGCTTTAAACTCAGTATCTCAACGATATTTCACAACAGCCTTTCAAGTTTGTGATCTTAGTACCCCACCTAAACGTGTTACTTCACCTGTCCCTAACACACCCTCTTAACCACTGTGCTATACCACCATTCCTGGAAATATATAGATTATAAAACTAGTCATGTGTCCCATCCATTTGATAAGTATCATTTCTTAGCCAGTTCCAAGGACAGTACCAGGCATAGCGTGGAAGCTTAATAAATACATGTTGAATGAGTAAATTAGTTATTATTTTTCTTAAATGTCTTACACAAATATATGACAAGTTAACTTGAAAGGCTTGCACCTTATATGTTATATTCTTCACAATATCTAGAAAGATGTCTACCACATAGGACTGACTCGAAAATAAAATTTTGGTTAATAGTGTATGCCAAATAAAAAGTAAACTTTATCTCAGTTGATAGGAGGATCTGATAAGTACAGATCACTCTTCGATGGTTCATCCACAGATAAATACAGCTGTACTATATGCAGCTACGACTTGATTCCTCCAAATAAAGCACTTACCTTTGCATGATCAATGCGACTGCTGAGTTCTCTGGATGCAAATCCCCCAAATATGAGACTATGGATGGCTCCTATCCTAGCACACGCCAGCATGGTGTATATCGCCTGGGGGATCATGGGCATGTAGATAACCACGGTGTCACCCTTCTTGACATCATGCTTGACCAAAACACCAGCCAGCTTAGAGACCTATAACAACATCATCAGATCAGCAACATGTTCTCTGTGGTAATTCACTGAACTTCTCAGTTACGACAGTAATGCAAGAAGATGATCACTGCACCCCCCACCCCCCCCCCGCCTGTAGTGGATTATAGAAGTCTGAGAAATACATATTTGATGATGGTGGTAAGAGTTTAGATGGTGACAATAATAACAGACATCTGGATTATAATAACTGACTACAAACCAACTTACTATTATTATCCCATATGAATTTCATGGCTTAAATTTGCTTAATTATTCATTCAACAACATTTTTACTAAGAAACTATCATGAGCCAGACATTGTGTTTAGGGTTGGGAACACAACACTGAAAAACAAAGACAAAGACTTGTCCCTGTGGAGCTTTTATGCTAAAGGGAGAATCTGTCAAGTGAGCAGAAAAATAAAATAATTACAAATTTAGTTATATGTTGGGTTAACTGTTAAAGGAAACAGTTAAGATCAAAAGGCTACACATGATAAAATTTGTTGCAAGAAACCTTTTCATGGGCAATTACAACAAGCTGTGGGAAGTATGCCAGATCTAAGTGAGGATCTAAGAAGTTCAACATTCTTTTATTTAAAAAATATATATTGAGTTCCTATACATCACACACCCTGTTTTCTGATACATCAGTAAACAAACAAGACAACGATCTCTATCAGAGTACTTATGTTTTAGCAGAGGATATGCAATAAATGTAATAATTATGTATTATGTTAAAAGGTATTGAGTGCTATTTGATGGGGGAATAGAGCAAAATAGAGGGGATTGGGAGTGCAGGGGATGTAATTCTCAATGGGACGATCAGAGTAGTCCCAAAAGGGATTCCCTGGTGGTCCAGTGGTTAAGACTCCACAATGACGTCCACTGCAGGGGGCATGGATTCAATCCCTGGTTGGGGAACTAAGATCCCGCATGCCGCAGCACAGCCCTCCCCAAAAAAAGATAGACCTAAGAAAGTGACATTTTAGCAATGACACATAAGAGGTTGAGACTAAGTGGATATCTGTGAGCATACTATTTCAGGCAGAAAGGGCACCAGTACAGTGACGTAAGGGGGATCATAGGTGATGTGACTGAGGAACGTAGAGGAGACCAGGGGAGCTGAAACAGAAAGAACAAGTGAGAAAGTGGTCATAGATCAGGTCAGAGAGCTAAAGGGTCAGTAGGGATCCACCGGGCAAATGGAAGGACTATGGCTTGGCTTTGAATGTGACTGTTCAAGCTAGTAAACAGAGGAGGCCTGAGAGAAGGAATTAGGCCACACTGCTATTTGAGGTTCCTTTCCTTTCACTCTGCCTCTCCTACTTTTTGAACAAGTTCAAAGGATTCTGAATCCTGATCATTCTTCCTTTTTCTCTCTATTCCCTTCCTCTGTGCAGATGGGGAAAGATGTGGTCAAGGTTAAGGGCTCTGGGGAAAGACAGACAGTAACAAACAACTCTCTCAGTGTTTTATCCTGCCCTATATTGCAAACTCTAATTTAGTGCAATTTTTGAAGAGCCCCAAGTTGCCCAGTAGAAAGTTACAAGAAAGATAAATCAAAGTAATATCAATCGTGAACTTAAATTCTATTATATGGAGCTCAAGAACCAAGACAAACACTGAACGTCATATCCAAATATCTCAGTGTAAACCCTGCAGAAAGTGGCCATGCTCTGGGATCGCATTACTGGGTGTCCTGTTTAAGGTGCAGCACTGGGAGAGACCAACGAGAAGAGTTTGTCCTATTTACAGCTATAGCCTTGGCATCTTAAATAGTGCTGAATAAAAAGAATTTTCAACCAAAACCCAATCTAGCAATGATTCAGTAACTTTATAATCCTGTCTTACTTCACAACGTTGCTGGAAGATGTCCAAAATTTTTCTGTCCTCTGAAAGAAATGAAATCAATAAATTCAAGACTTTCTTTAAAAGAAGGATCTCACAATGGCTAAATGTAGCCCCAAGATGTATTTAAGGTGGGGTCATGTCACACTTAAAAGAAAAAGAAATGAGCCAACATATTAAACTTAGAAGGTTTCATATGAAAATTCAGATTTCCAGGTTCTCTTGAAAAACTGGAAGGTCTAGCCACAGTGGGTCTGTGTTCTTGAATGACAACAATCAACTGAACCCCATGATCAGCTGCTGGGTTTGCCATGAAGTTGCTATTCCCTAGGGCTATTTATAACAGAGCTTGCATTTTTCTTTCCTTCTGGGTTTAAAATATATTCTTCTACATCCTGTTTATTTTGTCATGTGCTTACACCACAGTTCCATAACCATAGAGATGTGATATATACAGATAATTGATTTTTCTCTCATCCATGTCTCCCACTTATATTATCTGCCTGGTTCCTGCAGGCATCTGAGCTGTTAACCACTGCCTTGAAGACAATCTTCAGTCAAATTAAGCTGTACTGTGTCTATATCACCAATAGATGGTGCCCATTTGGCCTTGCTAACCTCCCTTCTTGGAGCTACTCCTCAATGTTTAGATACGATACTAACCACACCAAAGTTGCTCTGAAGACAAAAGTTTTATATGAGCAATAGAGAAAAATATCTTTTTTAGTAGTTTCTGGTGCTAAGTGTCACTCCAGTAAAATTTTCCATTGTTACTTCTAAATTTTAAAATATATATATTTATTTTTATAAATATGAAAATGAATGGGTAAATATGTTTCAGGTAAGACTTCTAACAAATAAGCTAATGAAAAATGAAATTTTAGCTCATAGCAAAAGATGGGATTGATTTAATATGAAAATATTTGAGAATGTTTCATTAAAAAATATTCCTCATTAATATTATATCTAGTGTTGGGACTTCCCTGGTGGTGCAGAGGTTAAAAATCCGCCTGCCAATGCAGGGACATGGGTTCAAGCCCTGGTCCGGGAAGATCCCACATGCCGCAGAGCAACTAAGCCCGTGCGCCACAACTACTGAGATTGCGCTCTAGAGCCCACGAGCCACAACTACTGAGCCCACATGCCACAACTACTGAAGCCCGTGCGCCTAGACCCTGTGCTCCTTAACAGTAGAAGCCACCGCAATGAGAAGCCCACACACCACAACAAAGAGTAGCCCCTGCTCGCCGCAACTAGAGAAAGCCTGCATGCAGCAACAAAGACCCAATGCAGCCAAAAATAAAAAAATTTATTAAAAAAATATATTATACCTCATGTTGGTTAATTTGGAAACCCCAGAACAGAATACTTAATAGTCTTACTCAGATGCAAAAGTAATCATTTTGAAGATAAGTGTAAGCAACAGCAAGCAATTAGAGGAAATATCTAGAAATCTCAGTCACCTAAGAGTTCATAATCACTCAAATAAAGTTCTATGAAACCAACACAAAGGACAATCTGATTATTGCTATTTCAGGGTTCACCTTGTTTTCATTGGCTTTTTGATGGAAAATTATCAAATGGTAGATATTATTTTTATTCAACGTTATATTCTTATTCTACCATAGGTGTCTGAGGGTAGATTTATAATTTTTATTATTATCCAAAAGGAAAAAATTTTAACATGTATTTCATATAACCTACAGTTTTTCAACTGAAGAAAAAATTAAATCACGTGCCACTCACCCAATCCATATTAATCTTTGCACCTTCTTAGAACTATTTTAATTTATCAACTATTTAATAGTCTTACACAGGCACAAATCACTAAAATTGGTTTTCTTTCTGACATCAAGCGCAATACATAACCCATACAATCATGGTCAGGCCATGATACTCCTCTAACATGAGGATAACTGAGCTGGGGACGAAGCCTGAAGAAATGAAACAAATGTATATATACATATTCATTTAGAACAACAGTGTTTGCTTTTTCCCACTAGTTATTTATTACATGAACTAATTATTATTTTGGTACTAATTTAAAGTTATTTTAATATCTAAGTATCCTGCCATTGATTCAAGTTATATAGTATCTGCTATGTGTCCTATACTGAGGTCAAGTTGGCAGGTGCAAAAATGAGGAAGATATGTCCCTTAAGGCAAAGAAATTCACAGTCCAGGAAAAAATATCATACATAAATAGTAATGATAAAATAAGAAAATGCAACAAATATTTATGTAATATAAAATGGTATACACATATATTTGGTTTAGATGCAAATAAAAACTTTAAATTTTAGAATGGTAAAATAAAAACATGTAAGCATAAATTATGAAAAAACTTCAGTAAAATTTTTATGTACTCATTCTGGAAAATCTTCATTCCAAAGCAGTCTGTGAAGAAAGACAAATACCATATGATGTCACTTATATGTGGAATCTACAATATGACATAAATGAACCTATCTATGAAACGGAAACAGACTCACAGACATAGAAAACAGACCATGGGGGGAGGCGGGGGAGGGATGGATGGGGAGTTTGGGACTAGCAGATACAAACTATTATATATAGGATGTTTAAACAACAAGGTCCTATCGTATAGCACAGGGAACTATATTCAATATCCTGTAATAAACCATATTGGAAAAAAAGCGGTCTGCGACTTAGTAGAATTTCATGACCAAAAGTCCATGACACAAAAATAAACATTAGTCAAAACTGATCAAAGACTATGTTCTATAGAGTAAATTAGCACTTGCTTCACAAACTGCCAGTGTGTCCATCTAAAGAAAATCAGGTTTGTATGACAAAGACAGCGTTGGTGTCCAAATCACAGTAAAAACAACAATCAGAGGCAACCTCAGGGCCATGTCAAAGAAAATTACATGGAAGAGAAGACAAGAGAAAGCATGCTTTTCAGCGGCGATGATATTACTCTGCAAACCCTGGTCGAATCAATATCAGAAAATGTAACTACTTTAAAAATCAATTATAATATCTGAGGAAACAGTTTACTAAAATTGGGGATGAATGACCTGTTCTTCAGAATATATAGAATTGCCCACAGAAAGAGATAATCACCTAAAATACCTGCATTTTACTTTTAAACATATAAGTTAATCACACATTTTGTACATACACAGACATCATACACACGTTTTTGGTTTTTCTTGTACACACAGAGAGAGCCACCGAAAAGGTAAAACTTTATCTCTAATGAATTGTTTCTTCTTTTGGCCATGCAGCAGCCATGCATCCAGGTAAATAAATACCTGTGAAAAGAATCAGTTATACTAAAACTGCTTAAGATCTGAAATAATACTAAAACCATCTTTTTGAAAGGAAATCTTTCAGGAATGCAAAATATTTTCATCGAACATAAGAAGCTTCCAGAAATGTAACTTTTTAAGACAGTGACTATTTATTGGAGATGAAATTGAGAGAATTCTCATTTAAATATGATGCTGTATTAAGTCCATTCAATTGTGAGATATTCCTTTCAATAGCAGGAAAGTGGAGGTGATGTGATGTTATTAAAAGAAGAGAAATCTTTCCTCAAAAGATAAAAGTATACCATTTATATTCAAGAGTAAAATGTATTATTACTATCTAAAACAGAATATGTTTCATATTTTAAAACAGAATTCTATTTTAAAAAAGTATAAAGTAGTATCTAATTTTCAAAACAGTTATCTGACAGTGAGTTAGAAAACATTTACTAACACATTTCCTTTCAAATAATTTTCTCCAAATGAAGGAATAAATATCATTACACAGAATAATCATTTTTCTCATTCCCATTTTCTTCACAAGTGGGTTTCAATCAATATTTCATCATCTTAACACTGTACATTTGCAAGCAGAATGAACTGGAGGATTGTTTAATCCATTTAGTTCAGGCTCAAATTAACCACAATTTCAATAATCTGTGAGCTTTCAAGACTAATGTGATTTCAGACTATATTTCACAGAAAATTAGTTCAATCCTACATTTCTCTATGCATATGTGCTCATAGACTTGATAAGGAATATGTTCTTCCGTTTCTTTAATATTCATATGTTGTGATTTACAAGTACATCATCAAAATTTATCACATCTTATAAAGGACACTTTGTTCATTTTAAAATAGTACCTCTATGTAACATTCAGGCCATTGTTGACAGAGAAAATAATCTTACATCAAGGAGAAGTCCAAGGTCTAAAAGAACAGAAAATGTAATTGATGCCCACCATTTATTCATGACATGACTACAGAATGTGTAATAAAAAGGAAAGGAATTATATAGCAAAGAAATAATTAATTATTGCCTCCACTTTTTCCCATTTTAACATCTTTCCATTCTAGGCGTTAATGGTCGAGTAATAATGACTTCCTCCTGATTTTACTCACTTGATAGTTTCTGCCAAAGTTCCTAATCCTCATGGAATTTGCTATTTGGATCAGGAATTTGTCTGAGAAAGTAAAGGCAGTTCAGAATGGATAGAGCAAGAATTCAGGGTGAAAAAGGTTGTGCGATGGCCTGGAAAGGTATAGTGTCGTATACTGTATCTTTTAGAGCCTTGTTAAGCTCTGTTAAGTTTAGATTTATCCTAAGTTCAATGTGTAATAATTCAAAAGTGTTAAATCCTCTGTAGAAGTAGGCATTTTCCTTATTCTTGCAATGCAATGATTATTGCAAGATCTAGGGTTGTGACACTGGGGATAAAAATAAATAATACGATTTGAGAAATACTTCATGTAGACTGTACAGGGACTGATGATTGATGGATGCAGGGAATAATGGGAGGAAGGGAAGAAATGGGCCCAGATTTTTGGTTTTAGCAACTGGTTGGAAAGTGATGTTGTTCACGAAGTTGGTTCCTGGGTTTGAATCAATGTTCCCTGTTAAGCTTGAGGCATGGAGATGGGAAGGTCAAAAGTTTAAAATTGCCTTTGGAGGGCAGAAGACAAAACTTATTAAGGGAATGCTAAAGGAGAAAAAAATACAGCACTGAAGCCCCAGTGGATACCAGGGACCATGAATTTGTAGTAAACCCGTATTTTTAGTGAGTTAATTTTCCTCCAACAGGATTCAACATATTAAGATATAGGAATGAAGATAACAAAGGACTGGGTTGATCCAAAATGTAAACTAGATAGCTAGTGGGAAGCAGCCTATGGCATAGCACAGGGAGATCAGCTCGGTGCTTTGTGTCCACCTAGAGGGGTGGAGTAGGGAGGGTGGGAGGGAGATGCAAGAGGGAGGGGATATGGGGACATATGTATATGTATAGCTGATTGACTTTGTTATACAGCAGCAACTAACACAACAATTTAAAGCAATTATACTCCAATAAAGATGTTTAAAAAAAAAGGAAACACAGTAGGCAAAATAAAAACAAATTTTTTAAAATAAAGAATTGGGTTGATCCAGGTCTGGAGTTCCACCACAGAGGTGAGGTAGAACAACAACAGGTAAGACAGGTGAGCATATTAGCAAGACAGCTGTGTTGTTAAAGAAGCTAACCAGGATAGCTGAGAGACAGAAACAGAAGAACTTAGGTAGTGACTACACACAGTCAGAACCATTTAAAACTACGATATTCAAATGATATTGTGTCTAAAAATGCAGACTGTCTGAAAATGTGGTTTTGCTGCATTGTATACCAGAGGTTTAAAACAGACACTCTGAAAATTATAAGCCCCAATTTACATATGATCTTGACCCTTTCCCCACCTTCCATCCACCAAAAAAGCCAAACTCTAGGGTTGCCTCATGCATCTGTTTCCAGCTGATCCTTGCAAAGTCCTCCCTTTGTCCTTGGGACATCTACGACGTCCCCCTTTCCCTCCACTGTTCACCCCATCCCTCAGCTTATCCCACCTCAGGTAAATCTCCTTCTCACAGATCCCTCCATTTACTACATCAACCTCTGTAGCTCTTTAAAATGCTCAGAAAGCCCTCTCAAAACTAACTCACTGGTCTCTATCTATCTCTACACTTTCCTCTAATTGAACCTGCTTTTCTCTAGCACCAATATTTCCAATAATTTTTCATTTGTATTCATTTTATTTCCCTCCCTTAATCCCTTGAATTATGAATATTGCAAGAATATTGACTTTATTATTTGTCACTGCTAATGCACTGTATTTCAGCTATATTTTGTGTTAAGCAGTTTGGTAGCTACATTGGAACCCGAGCACCACTCAGAAAAGTACCATTCAGAGATATATGGAGAAATATCATACAAATTCCAATTAAAGAGTTCTCAAATGAATTTTAAAGCATAGCTGAAGTCAAAGTTGATTACTTTCTGTATGTTTCCTAGAGCATTTCTAAAGAAAATATTCCAAGTCCTGAAGCAAGTTTTATTACATTTTTTAAAATATAACCCACCTGGACTGAAATGAAACAAATTTCAACTACTAGAGAAGTCATTTTTCACAATTTTACACTCACATATCTTTACATAGACATTCTAAAAAAATCTAACAAAGTGTGGTTAAAATATACATTTTTCCAAATTTATGTTTAAAAAGGTACAGAATCTACTGTGTTTTATTAATAAAGAACATTCAATTCAATACAAATTTACGTAAGTCATCTAGATATGGCTATATTCTTCAATGAACATAAAAGCCATGATAATAATTATTGCTCTACATATTTGTATATATAGTAATAAGCACGCAAAATGTAAAACAAAGTTAATATTTTAAAACAGTTACAGTGTGGCTGCTATAAACACCACATTAAAAGGCTAATGGAGAATACTTTTTTAAGTAGCAGTAAGTGAATTAAAACCAGATTCCTTTCTCTTGGTCTAATAAATTGTTTAATGTTGTGTTTCTCAACCTGGGAGATATTCTCTGTGGAGATATTTTCACAGTTGTCCATGAGTCTTCTATGAGAATTTTTTAATTTTGTGTTTTACTTTTGATGACAATTTTTAAAAATAAGGCAAAGCATATTCTGGATTATATGAGCACTCATGCAATTTCACTGTATTTATTTGTATTTGTTTTTTATAATCTCATGTATATTAATTAAAAGCCAAATGATATCACGGTTTTTTATAATAAAATTGTATAATAAAAGGCTTTATGAAAGTTCAAGTACTACTATGTGACAAGAGAATTAAGGCATCATAGGGAATGTGTTGCCAAACTCAAAGGACCCAGGGCCACAGCACTCAAACCATAAGCACCTTGCAATCAGTCATTCCATTCTAGCTCAATATCATTCACTATATGAAATTAATATTGTCAATTTGAGATTGACTGACTTTGTACATTTGTTTTTATCCTGCTTATAAATCAGACATGGCTTTATACATGTATTGAGCTATAAATAAAGGATATTAAAACCTAGTTTTAATTGCACATTAAAAATAATTAAGTCAATACAAAAAGTATGTAAGAATGTTTTTTTCTTTATGAACTGTTTGTATGTCTCAATTTTGAGAGGGGGAAAGATGGTTTCTTTGATTTTTCTTCTCATAAAGAAAGACAAATATAAAAGAAGCAAGAGATGTCAACAGGAACCTTGAATCATTTAGAACAATTCTGCACTGATTATTTAATCAAAGCTTTAATTGAACAAACACTCCCAGAATTTTTACAAACAGTACATAAAACAGCACAACTAGTCTGGGTACACCAACCACACTTCCCAGAATTTGCCTGTGTTCCTGTTAACCTTTAATGGTTTTGTTGGTCAATACATCCTAAAAGTCAATGAACATATATAAATGGCTCAATTTATATTGAGAAGTTGCTAAATATCCCAGGAGTGGTACAAGGACATGAGATCATTCCAATAGCTGGGTCTGTTCTCAACAGCATTAAGATCAAAAGGAGGCACACATATCTTTAAAAAATGAAAAATTCACAAATATAATGCATATCCTAGTAACTAATAAACAAAGCAACATAGATCATCACACATGCCAAGAATATATCATAAATATCCATAAATAGATCAAACTTCCCATAAAAACTATATATGATAACGCTAACATAATTCAGCTTTATAACAGAAACAAAATGATCTTAAATCAAGTACGGTATGAGAAAATGAACAATCAATTTCCCCAAGAGCTCCAATCTTCACAATAATTCTGCCGAATGCAATATGCATTGATTTACTAACACTTATTTAACTAGTACAAATGGCAAAAATATTAGCATAAAACTGTCGAATTAATAATGTTAACAGCATCACTTCCCATGTATAGATATTTATTGATTTTGAAAAGTCTTATATGAAAATATTTCACTTCATATACTTGAAATATGATTCTATCCTCATATCTTTATTTGCATCACTAAGACAATCAGTGTCTTCAATTTATGTTAATTAGCTTTATCCTCTGCTTGCTATGAAAATTATGTCAGGTCAAATAATTTCATAGTTTCATACATTTATTACTAAAGGTCAGAAACTGAAAGGTGACGATGTACCCAGCTGTCCTAAAGTTGGTGACTATACAACAGGTACAGGTGCTTGTCAACAGAAAACGAATAATTGTTACCAATTCCTTGCACTTCCACCCGTAGAAACATATTTTTTTCTTTTTCTCCTCTGCCCCTTCTTGACTTTAGTAACTGTCTGTCTCCTTCCTTTATTCTTCAACAATCTTTCTATTTGGTTTCCCATTTAATTCATCTTGTGGGCCTAATTTAGGCCAGCAAAGACAACCATTTTTTGTCTTCACAGTGCACACCTTCATCATTAACTATGTCAGGTCCAACTCGGATAAATCTGCTGCAGACCAGGGACACCTATAGGGAGGCCACCTGTGTATGGGGCACATATTTCTTTCTTTCTTTCATGACTCAATTAATGCATCACTTCCACGCCAAAGGCTTCTCTCATCTACTGGGGCCAGACTGGTCCCTTTTTCCTCTGTGCTAAAAATGTTATTGTTATATTACACACAGTTGCTTTTGTGTTTTTCTCACCAGGCAAACTAAGAACTTGAGGGCAGGAACCATTCATCTTTCTGAGCCCACTGCCTAATACAATTAGCATTCTATATGCTGAGGAAAACATCACTGAAGATGTTTTCCTTCTCTACCTCCAGCACACCACCTATGAGACTTTATTTTCAGCTATTATTTACCTCCCTGAAAAATTTTTTATTATCAAATAAAATGTCAATTATAACATAACAAGTTACAATTATTTACATATAAAATCTGGTATTTGCCTATGGAATGAAAAGTATTTGTGGTAAAAAAAAACAAAACAAATACTCCTAATTGCCCATCAAAATCCATCCAGCTACACTACATTTTCCAGCCTTCCTAGAAGCTGATCACCAAATAGGATGTACAGGAAGGTCATTTATGACATTTCTGGTTATGGGTTTAAAACACAGCATGTCTGATCCTCTACATCCTCTTCCACCATCCCGAGAGTTGGAACACATATGCCTTTGCCTCAGCTTCAATGATGCAGATGAAAACAAGGAACTAGGGGATGAAGGTACAGTAAGATTTAATCTGGGTCATGCCAAACTGAACCTCATCATCTGACAAGAAATGCATTTTAAAAATTTTAAGTCACTATATTATTTGGCACATTTGTTTTAGCAGTTTAACCTTTAACGTAAAATTTTAAAGCTTTTGTTTAACATTATCTCAATTATTAGGCAAATTTTTAATGATGGTAATTATCCAAATAGTTTTTTGTGTAATATAACTGAAAGAGGGACTTCCCTGGTGGCACAGTAGTTAAGAATCCGCCTGCCAATGCAGGGGACACGGGTTTGATCCCTGGTCCAGGAAGATCCCACATGTGGCAGAGCAACTAAGCCCATGTGCCGCAACTACTAAGCCTGTATGCTGCAACTACTGAAGCCCGCATGCCTAAAGCTCGTGCTCTGCAACAAGAGAAGCCACCGCAATGAGAAGCCTGCGCACCGCAATGAGTAGCCCCCGCTCGCCGCAACTAGAGAAAGCTCGTGTGCAGCAATGAAGACCCAACACTGCCAAAAATAAATAAAATTTTTTTAAAAAGGACTCTCATTAAAAAAAAAATTATATATATATATATATAACAGAAAGAAAGAAAACTAAAGCGCTTCTAACTAATAGTCTTCTTTTCCTAGGATTCTGCTTGAAAACTATACAGAAACTTTCCCTTGGGGCATTACACAAAAACACCTCAAAAGATAGAGAGCCGCAGGGCATCTATAGGTGGCTGCCCTATAATAGACTTAATGAGACTTTTTGCAAACCCATTAGATGAAGCCAGAGATCCAAGATAAGATACATATGTGGAACAGCTTCCAGAATCCCATGGCACAAACCATATCCTATCCTTTAACTGCCCACATGCAAGCACATGTTGCTATTGTTAAGGGGATTTAAGCCCAAGTGGTGTCCATTCATTTCTTTCCTGGATCATTTGTCATCTCCTGGTTTCCAATCTTGCCCACTATGTTCTCTGCTTCTTCAGAGATGCCAAAGTGATTCCTTTAACAATATGGAGCTTCCTGTCATACTCAGAATAAAATATAGTCTTTACCGTGGCCTGCGAGGTCCTACATGCCCTGACTCCTAGATACTCCCCCATCCTCACTTTCAACCACTCTCCTCTCATCACCAGCCTTCTGGCTCTCCAAGTCTATTCTTACTTCAAGTCTTTGCCTGATATAATTTCCTCCAAATGTTCACATGGTTTCTCCCAGCCTTTATTTGAGTCTATGTCACTGGGGCATCTCCTCAATGATACATAGTTTTCTCTGACAAATCTATATAAAAGGGCAGCCCAAGTTACTCTCTAGCCTTATACTTTTCTTCCCTTATATCGTGCTATCTTTTCACTTATATTGTATTATCTTTTTATTCATAACATATCTCCCCAATTAGAATGCAATTTTCCTGTAGATAAAGACTTATCTTTCACTACTGTAATACACGGTGTCCACAGAAGTGCCAAAAATATATTAGGTTTTCTAAAAGTATGTTTTGAATAAATAAATAAATTTGGCTCCATCACCATTCCAATCCAAGAAAATAAATTCAAAGCAGACTGCCTACTGATTTTATTGAGTTTACTTTCAAAAAGGTCAGAGTTTAACCACCCTGAAGATAAGACAACTCATCTAATAAGAACCTACTAATGAATGATAAATAAATTCATTAAGCAAATGTAAGAATAAAAACTACTACAGACCAGACTTCCAGGTTTCCAAAATGGCCAAGTAAGGTAAATGTTTTAAGCAGAGCTTTGGATGCAGAAAGATATAAACCTTCACAGCTAGGCAATGTATTAAAATAAAGAAGATTTTCATCCTATTAAAAAATTAAAATTTCCCAATGTAAAAAAGAATTATGGTGTGGAAGAGACAAGTGATATTATTGGAAATAATCATTTCTCTTAGACAAGAATTAAAGTTTTTTTTTTTATTTTTTGAATGAAAGTAGAACTATTGAATGTTCTATTCATGAACTTAATAACTTCTCTACTTAATAAAATAAAAGCCACAGAGAACCAGGAATAGGTAATCAAAGTGGAGCACAATGCCTCCGTCTTTCCTAACAGTCCTTCCTTTAGTACTTTAGAGAAGAAAAGCCTGGGGAATCAGAAGCTGTCAGCAGGTGAGAGAAACAGGCCTTTTAAGTACTCTGATGTCAGGCTAAACTGAAACCAATGAACCAGTACAAATCTCAAAAGGGTCTAAGAGTCTAGACTCAATATTAGAAAATCAAGATGAGTTAGCAGAATGTCTTCTAAGCAAAATGTGTGTGTATACTTATCATATACACTCATTGATTAACAAGAAAACAACAGAAAATGTGAATAGAAATAACCATTATTTAACTCTTCCAATTTTATGTTTCTAAAGTTTTTCTTTGATGCTTGGTCATGTGTCAAATTCAATATACTGATACAGATAATATATTTATAATGTATAAATAAGTTTCCTAATCAGTATAGCAATTAAGATTAACCAGTATCTTAATATTAACCTAAGTCTTAATAAAATGAGACTATGGCAATATGCCCAAATCACAGAATTAAGTTTTTAAACATAGACTAAACTTTATCTAAAAGCTGAAAATGCAAACCTAAAATAAAACAGAATATAACAGGTTATCAGGAAATTTCTGTTATCTCATAATAAAACACAGCCTCAGATGAAAAACAAGGTCATTTGGTAACAGAGTGCCTTAACTCCTCAGCCCCAGCATGAGCTCTGTCCCTGTACACTTCATTCTGAAAATACACAGTTCCCACTTACAGACCAATGAAATATATCCAACAGTATATTTGCAGCATTATTTCCTTCTGTTCTGTATTCAGTTGCCCAGTATTTGAACTCCCTTCTTATTAGATTGGAATTCCCCTAGTATGAGTTCTAGAGAGAGGCACGGCCCCATTCCTACTAAGAAATAAAAAGACAACAAGACAGTTCCTCCCAACTGCCTAGGACTTTGGGCATGTAACCTAAATTTGGCCAACTAGATGTACCTACTCTGTCAATCTAGAAGTCAGGTCAGCAAGTCTACTTATTAGACAATTTGTGGATTCTTAACTTTTCACTGCTGCCCCTTCTGCCTTGGGGTGTGCCATTTTTCTGAGCCTAGTTCTGAAGTCCTCACTTTTCATAAATTCCTCTTATGTTCAAATCAGCTGAAGGCAGAATTTGTTGCTGCAGCCAGGCTGATACCCAGCCTGTGCAAAACCACCTTTTCTATCTTTATTGTTTGTAGCAACTCAGGATTGGGGCAGTAATTGTTTTGTCTCAGTTGCCTTTCTTGAAATCTCTTAGAAAACTAAACACAAATATTGCTGATGCAAAAGGATATTATTTCAGAGAGCCAGGGGGAGTTGACTGAATACTCTAAAAATTGCATGAAAGTTCTAAATGAGGCTTAAAAAAAAAAAAAAAGGCAAAGTAAGAGAATGTGATTCAAAAAGCTTCCATTAAAAAAGCAAAAGCTGGGCTTCCTGGTGGCGCCGTGGTTGAGAGTCCGCCTGCCGATGCAGGGGACGCAGGTTCGTGCACCGGTCTGCGAGGATCCCACATGCCGCGGAGCGGCTGGGCCCATGAGCCGTGGACGCTGGGCCTGTACGTCCGAAGCCTGTGCTCCGCAATGGGAAAGGCCACAACAGTGAGAGGCCCGCGTACCGCAAAAAAAAAAGCAAAGGCCTCCAAAACCTAGCATGACAGACTCTGCTCAACCGGAAGCTCTCAACTAGCGGTGATTGTGCCACTCCAGGGACATTTCAGCAATGTTTGTAGACATTTTTGGTTATCACAACTGGGGAAGGGGTGCATCTAACGGGGAGACCAGGAATGCTGCTAAAAATCCTACAGTGTACATAACAGCTCCCCACAATACAGAATTATCTGGCCTAAAATGTCAATAGTGTCAAGGCTGAGAAACCCTGCCCTCCACTCTACCTCCCTTCAAATCATAAATAAATAAATGCCCTCCCCCAGAGCTAGAATAACTCTCCCACAATTCATAATACCCAAATACTTTTATAGTTACTTATGCAATCCCATTTCTACCCCAATATTAAAAGAAAAAAAAAATCTCATAACTTATCTGTCAATATCATGATCCATCTGAGAACTACCCAAATGGGAAAAAACTAAAGAAAGAGCAAATAAGGGAAAGTAATGAGTATGTGCAAAGAGCTTTAAAGGGCCAGGAAGCCTGACGGAGTGGCAGGAAATATGGGATGAAAAACGGTTGCATTCATGGCCAAGAATGTTGGGAAATGAAGCTTGGAGGGATGATGTGATCAGACTCCAAAGTGTCTTGTACATCACAGAAGTCCCGATTTTGCTCTCTGAATAATGATAATTTTAAAGAAAAGATTTTTAAGTGGGGTAGAGAAATATGTTGTTTCTTAGGAAGAAAATCCTAGTGTCACTTTAGGTGACAGTCTGACAGGAGCCGAGCCTGGTAGTAGAGAAGTTAGTAGGTTAGGAGACTACTTCAATAGTACAAGAGCTGAAGAGAACAGCTGAGCAAAGGTGATGGCAATGTGGATGGAAAACGAAGGCCAGAGAGATTATAAGCATGTTCTTAGAGATTTGTTAACCTCTTCCTTTAAAATAAGTATCTTCCCGTACTGTAAAGTATAATTAAAGTATAATTAAATAAAAATACTTTAAATGCATTAACACACCTCTATTTCCAGTGTGCACCAAAAGTACAGTAACATGTCAATGAATTAAAGTTATGCAATGAGAATGTATGCTATTTAAATAATTTCTGTATGATTTCCAAATAACATGTACAGAAAGTTTATAATATTACCTGCTCCAGGACTTCTTTATAGGTAATAGTGGCTTTAGTATTTGTAACAGGACTGTCATAAATGATAGCAATCTTATCTCCTTTACCATTTTCAATATGACGATCGATGGCATTGTAACAAATGTTAAGCATCCCTTCCACAAACCTGAAAAATAATTGGAAAGTAAAAGTGAATGACTTCAAAATATATATTGTTACTTAACTAGGTTTCTATAGTCCTAGTTTGGCAGAGCTGCCCTTAAAAGTGTTTCCCCATGCATGTTATGTCAGGTAATGATGGCTGTAAACTATTTAAGATGGTACAGAAGTGACATTTTTAATAAATATGTATTTATTTTCATGTGCACAAGAAGAAAATATACCTCGCACTTCAAGGTGACAATTTTATGGATTTTATTGCTTAGGATGAAACTAGAGTACACAGCACCAAAATAATCTACTTTACATGGATGAAATGAATTGTATATAAGTGCAGCACAGATGCATTAAGCTGAGAGGACAAATAGTAGATGCATGACTGAAGTTTGGGTACTTGCTGTAAAAAGACAGACTTACTGGAAAAATCAATTCTTCTTTGAAAGATGTGTATATATATATATATATGTGTGTGTGTGTGTGTGTGCGCGTATATATACACACACACATATTTGTTTGTTTCAATTAAATGCAATACCCCCAATTTCACAAAGAATAGGTTAGTTCTTTTCTGCATGTGTGAAATGCTTCATAATCTGAATAAACAATCAAAATGCACATAAAACGTTAATAGCTTTTTAAAAACTTTTCAATTCACCACTCTTTATCTCAATTGCTGAGTGCGTTCCTTTGAAAATAAAGACATAATGTAGATAGATGGAGAAAATTTTTAAGGAAATATAGCTCATTTTCCTGAGCATGGAATTTGCCACTTTTTTAGAAGGAGAGTATTAGATACAAAATACAAGTATAGTAATGGTCCATTTGTTCCAATGTCAGACTAGCAAATATTATAAAAATGCAAAATAACAGGAGGAAAATATTGAAGCAACAAGAAAAAGTCCCATTAAATAGCTGAGTATCACTGTCAGGTCTTCACTCAAAGAGCCCTGTGTGAAATGAAGCAGGGAATTAAGAATGCCTATAGATACAGTGGCAGCAATAAGAAATAACAGATACAGAAGGCAGTAGGAGGAGGAATCATTTAATCAGCATCAAATGACCCTGTATACATCAGTAACGGTGAATATGATGACCTTACAGTACAGCACAATGAGTAATTAATACAATGATTCTGAATTGCCAAGTGCAATAGATTTGATGTTTGCTCAAAAACCTTGTCTCTTCTCCTCACCCTTACTTCTATTAAAAATATTTTGTCTCTTCCTCTTGCCTCCATCTTCATCAGTGGAGAGTACTTCCCTTGACTTTGGGGTCATCCATGTGATGTCAGCTCTGGCTAATAAGCAGTCATGAAGCATGCACTTGCTTGAAAGCGCCTGACACGACGGCTTGCTCTCCTGCACCTACACCCTCTCCAGGAGAAGAGCCTCCAGGTATTACTGCTGCCTCCTCCTCAGCCTGGTGCCAAGAATGGGTATTTGCAGATGGGAGCAGAGCCCAAAAGAAGCAAGGAGCCCAACCCAGCCAGACACATGTCTTAGAATAGCGGCCCCCAACCTTTTCAGCACCAGGGACCGGTTTCATGGAAGACAATTTTCCATGGACCCGGGGGAGTGGGGTTGCAGGGGGGATGGTTCAGGCAGTAATGTGAGTGATGAGGAGCGACGGGGAGCAGCAGGTGAAGCTTCGCTCACTTGCCCGCCGCTCATCTCCTGCTGTGCGGCCCGGTTCCTAACAGGCCGCAGACCGGTACTGGTCCGCAGCCCAGGGGTTGAGGACCCCTGTCTTAGAATAACATTTCCAGTTGTGTTGATCCCATGACAACTACAAATTAACTGATGAATAAATACCTTATGGCTCAGAGATTTTTATGGTGATATGCAGCATAACTGTGGCTATAATTAACTAATGCACCAAGAAAAAGTAAAAAATATTTACTCAATATTTTGGCAGAAATAAGGAAAGATACTTTATAGAATTTTCCCACAAAATACTTATTCATTTTTTTGTGTTTCTGCTTTTATTTCTGAAAAGAATACGTTTCAGACACATGAAAGACTGACTCACTGGAACACTTCTTGATGATGTCATTATCCTCTATCTACCACTTCTACTCTACCACTCTTTGTGCTCAATATTGAATTATACCCATAACATTTCACAAAACAAGGAGCCCTCTCGATTCCAAAGATTCATGGAGGACTCACTTTGTCATTTGCCTTATTGTTCTACTTCCTACTTGTTCCTTCTAGATATCTGTTGAAGGAGTTCACAGAGAGGATGTGACCCCATGTTGACCTGTCAGCTGGACCCAGGCAATCAGAGGATCCCCCCATCCTTGGAACATGTGTGCCACCTACTATTCCCATACTAGTAGTTGTTTCAAGGACATAGCCTTGAGAAAGCAATGTGTTGTTGAGTCCATCTGGACTGAATATGTGTCTGAACTCAGATAAGGACATTATTTTCAAGATTCCTGTGGGTGGGTGCGGAGATCTACTCATCTCCTGGCCACCCACGACATACCTCAGATGCAAGTTTCCTTGCTTATTAAATCTGCCACCCACCTACCATTCTGGAGGGGCCTGCCCCTTTCTTTGGGCTCTCCTTGCCCTCCATGAATGGGGGCCAGTTTGCAAACCAACAATATTTTTCATGAAATCTCCTTCCTTTGCCAAATATTTAATTGACAGTAATTTCTAACATTCTATATCCATCCCTTTGCTCACTCTACGTACATTCCCTAGGTGATCTCTATACTTTTATGGTTTCAACTTCCATCTTTAGCTCCAGCTCTGATCCCCTTTCTGAACTCCATTCCCTTATAGCCGACAGCCTGCTGGACATCTCTCCTTGGAAATAATAATATGTCCAAAACGATAATCATTTTCACCCCACCTCCAACTCACAGCCCATCTCAACTGCAAACTTGTTCCTCCTCCTGTTTTCCATATTTCAAGGAACCACCTTGCACCTACTGCAAGGTGTAGAAACTCAAAAGTTAAATTTGATCCCTCATTCTCCACATTCTATCGATTGTATGTACTGTCACATCTGTCTTTGCAATTGTTCAGTTCTCTCATTGATAACCTGGGTTACAATTCCTTTCTCTTAATTAATTTCTTTGCCCTAGGTCTTACCCCATCCTCTCAAGTCATCTTCCTTTGCTACTAGAATGTCTTTCCTCAAATTAAATATTATCACATCAAATGGCACTCAAACTCATTTAATACCTTTCCATAAAGCTCAGGATAAAAAGTATATATCTTTAGATGATATAAAAGACCCTTCATCTACTCAGCTTCATTTCCCCTCATGCAACTTCCCATGCTCCAGCTATATTGAATTACAAAACGTGCAATTCCTAGAGTTCACATTATTCAAAGAATTTCTGTGGCTGTTCTTTCTGTGGCTGTCCTTCTCCTTTACCACCGCCCTCTCCCAGGTAGTTCCAAAGACCTGTGCACATATCTCTACAATACTACTTACCATATTACATTAACAATTAGTCCACTTACTTAAATGTTTCCCTCATTTTACTATAACCTGACAGCAGAGACTATATTTTCCTTATAGTCTGAGAATCTATATATTAGGCACCCAATAAATATTTGATAAATGAAGAATGAAAATACTAGTAAACCTTCAAGACACTTTGGATTTAGGATCCATGTACAGTAGCCAGGGTAGTTTTTACTATTTTATTTTAAAGTTGAGTGAATGGAGTCTTAAAAAGAATAATGCACAGGACATTTGGCTAAGAATTGGAAAAAGCCATACCTGCAACCCAAGTCTCTGGACATCCTGACTGGTGTCCTAGTCCACAATATCCTATTAATTCATTCATTTATAAATATATATTTTTTCTATCCTTGAGTTCACTGATCCTTTCCTTTGTGGTTTTCATTCTGCTGTCGAACCAATTCAGTGAGTTTTTATTTTCATTATCATATTTTTCAGTTCTAAAATTTCCATTTGTTTTTTTCTTTACATCTTTTATTTCTTCGCTGAGCCTTTCTATTTAATTGAGGCTTTTTAAAAAATGTTTCCAATGTGTTCGTAGTTGGTCGTTTAAGCATTTTTTTATGATGGCTGCTTTAAAAATCCTTGTCCGATAATTCCAGTCTCTCTCACCTCAGTGTTAGCATCTACTGACTGCTTTGCTCATTCAAGTTGATATTTTCCTGGTTCTTGGTATGACAAGTGATTTTTGTTTGTATCCTGGACATTATAGGTATTTTATTAGGAGATTCTGGAGCTTATTTAAAGATCATATTTAAATCTTCTGTTTTATCAGGCCTCCTCTGATACTGTGTCAGTGGGCAAGGGAGACAACTCATTACCACCAGGTTCAGGTGTAAGTTCCAGCTCCCCATTAGGCCTCCACTGACACTCATGAGAGTAAGGGGTACCTCATTACTGCTGAGCTAGGGTAAAAGTTCAGGATCCCACTAGGCTTCCATTACATCATCCTGGCTGATAGTGGGGAATGGCACCTCATTTCGACTCCCCACATGGACTCCACTGACAATGCCAGGGGCAAGATCCTTCTTACTTCTTTATCTTAGCCATAATGAAAGTTCCCATTCCTGATATAACTTTCTCTAACACCACCAGGGGAGGTGGCGATGTTTAGGACACCTTGTCACAGCCTGGTAAGAGTAGAAGTCTAGGTTCTCTATCACCTTTTCACTGGTGAAGATGGGATGAGAGCCACAGAGCTTTCCATAGTGTTTGACTGTATTAGGGAAGTTACTGGCCAAAAATGTCCTGTCTTGGCAGGCTGTCCCTCCCCACCCCTTTTATCTTTGGGGGGGAAGGTCCAAAGACGTTTTTGTTGGAACTTTTTTTCTGCACCCATTGGTGTTTCTAGGTTGCCACCTTCTCCAGCACTCAGTATAGGATATATAAGACAAGAAAGAAAACCCAAGGAACTCAGTGCCATGTCATTTCTCATGTCCCAAAGTTCCTAGCTGATTTGGTTTCTTCTCTCCTCCTTTCAGAGTCTTCTTATGTGTATTTTATATATAATGTCCTATGTTTTTAGCTATATTTAACAGGATGAATAGGAAAAAGTGCATTTTGTCCAACTTGTCCCGAAAGTTTCTAAGTAATATTTATTGATCCCTTATTCTAGACCAATATTTCATGTGTATGAAATCATCTAATCAAAAAACAACCCTAGGGACCCTTGTGCACTGTTGATGGGAATGTAAATTGGTGCAGCCACTATGGAAAACAGTATGGAGGTTCCTCAAAAACTTAAAAACAGAACTACCATAAAATCCAGCAATTCCATTTCTGGGTGTTTACCTGAAGAAAATAAAAACATTAATTCAAAATGATATATGCACCCTTATGTTCACTGCAGCATTATTTACAATAGTCAAAATGCAGAAGCGACCTAAATGTCCATCAATAGATGTGTTGAGTTGATCAAGAAGATATACATACACACACACACACACACACACACACACACAGGAATATTACTCAACCATAAAAAAGAATGAAATTGTGCTATTGGACGTAGAGAGTATTATGCTAAGTGAAATACATCAAAGAAAGACAAATACCATATATTCCCACTTATATATGGAATATAAAAAACAAAACAAATTAACAAACAAAAGAGAAACAGACATACAGATACAGGGAACAAATCGGTAGTTGCCAGAGGGGAGGCGGATAGGGGTTTGGGCAAAATATGTGAAGGGGAATTAAGAGATACAAACTTCCAGTTATAGAATAAATAAGTCACAGGGATGTAGTATACTACATAAGGATGTAATATAGTCAATAATACTGCAGTAACTTTGTATGGAGCCAGACAGTTACTAAACTTATCATGATGATCATTTCATAATGTATTTTATTGTCAGATCACTCTGTTGTACAGCTGAAAAATAACACAATATTGTACATCAACTGTACTTCAACTTTAAAAAAAACTACCCTATGAGGTAGGTACTATTGTAAACCCCATTTTATGTATGAGGAAACTCATCTGACAGCAACTTGCTAAAGGCAGCGTATTACGGAACCAACCCCATGAACATCAAACAGCAGTAACTCTACAGGCAATACTCAAAGAACTTCAGATTTTCTTTCCAATTATTTGCAAATTTTGGGTGGTTTAATATTTAAATTACTTGTACCCTAGCATTTTCTTTTTGAAGGATGCCCTTAAAGAAACTTAAAGAATTTTAAGGGTACCCTTTGGGACAGACAGGAAGGAAATTCAAGCAGAGGGAAAGGCCTGCAAGCAGTGTTAAGCAAGAACTGTTGGAGGAAGTAACACATTGGCATGGCTCCAGAGATGGTTATAGGTAATGAATATACCACTATAAACTGGCTAAATTTAAGGACTGGTTTACTGCGGATGACTGGACCAAGTGACCTGCAAAGGGCCTCCTGGCTCAAAGATTTGATTTTTCTACTATGAGAAGATTCTTATTTCAGTTAAAATCAAATCATTTCAGTAAAGGTCAACTGAATGCCTTCTATGTGCTGTCTCTTCAGTACCCCTTCTAAATTTATGAGAAGGTTTTAAATGGTTTGTCTCCCCAGATTATTAAAATAACTAATGCTCACTGCAGAAAACTGAGAAAATATACTTTGGAGTATTTTATATTTTCTATATGTAAATATTCTGCCTCTATGTTTAAGAGTACATTATGGGTTTTTTCCAATGATCTGAACAACTCTCAGAATGCATTTAATGAAGGCATAATATTCCATTCAACTGCTGTTCAGTAATAGCCTCCGCAGCACTATTTAAGTACAAAGTTATCCTGCATTGTTGCAAATTCCTTTTCACAATATTTTCGTAATTTTAAATGACCCCAGGATGATGTTTCTTGTAGAGAAATATTGGTCACACTGCTTTTTATTACATATGCCAGCAAGATTCCTACAATCAAGCACACACACACTTTCACACATCAAACAACCAAACTGCTTTCCGGAAATATTGAATCAATTTATATTACCGTCATCATTACCTGAAAGTTCATTTTATCACACTCCTCTAAACACAGATTCTTCTCAATCTTCTGCAATTTTAGCAGCAGTTTTAGAAGTTTTAATTTTGGTTTATGTGATTACTAGTATTAAACACAATGTCTTACCAATTTTTAAAAGTTCTTTATATAGGACATTGAATTAAGTCTGACATTGTTACAAGTTATATTCTCAGTTTATTCACTAATTTTAATTCATAGTGTTTCCTGATATAAAGACATTTTAAGTTTGTATGTAGTCAAATAAACTCATAATTTTCCTTCACAATTTTTCCCTCTAAGATAATTCATACTACTCTCTTCTGATTTAATTTTTTATATTGATGCCTTAAATGTACCATTAATTTATTCATATATGTATATAATCTGTATGTAAAATCTGTTATATGTTATACACATGTACTATATGTGTGTATATATATTATATATAGATATATATATATTATGATGTGGCAGTATAATTATATTTATTTATCAGTAGTCAATTTGCCAAGCATCATTTTTTGACTAATCCTTACTGTCCTCATTCATCTGTGATGCTGCATTCTTCCCATACGTATTAGTATTTTATACACACACACACACACACACACACATACACATACACACACACACACACACACATACATATATCAGCAACTTTGTCAGGGCTATATAGCTACTAGATAGAACTACTGGAATATTCTACCAATAGAGTCTTTGACTAGCTCTCTTTTTAAACTCAGTCAGATTTAATTCTGTTGCAGAAAGGAAAAATTTCATACTCTTTATCCTACCCAACCCCTGCCCTGAATTCCTTCTGCAGAAAACTGGAAGCAACCTGAATGTAACCCGTAACCTACTTGAATAACAGAAAAAAATATAAACCTGAAATAAAATTGAAAGCAATATGGAGCCACTAGAAATGGTGCTAGCCCCAGATCAGAACAGTGGAAAAAGTTTTAACATATAAAACAGATAGGAGCAAAGTGACTGCTTAATCCAGAAATCATGAGAAACATGACAGATCCAAGCATATGATACTGAAAGATTTCCGTGACATTTTATATACTGCTAAGTTAAAAGAAAGAAAAGGAAGGTGTAGAAAAATTTATAGAGCCATACCACAGAATACTCTACATTCATGAGGAACCTATAAACCCTAAGAAGGAAATACAAAGGCTCACCAAAAAACCTCTCTCGGGCTTCCCTGGTGGCACAGTGGCTGAGAGTCCACCTGCCGATGCAGGGGACACGGGTTCGTGCCCCGGTCCGGGAAGATCCCACATGCCGCGGTGCGGCTGGGCCCGTGAGCCATGGCCGCTGAGCCTGCGCGTCCGGAGCCTGTGCTCCGCAACGGCAGAGGCCACAACAGTGAGAGGCCAGCGTACCGGAAAAAAAAAAAAAACCTCTCTCAATAAAACTCTGAAATAACTCCCAGATCAGAGGGAGGTAGGAATAAAGAATGGGCATTGATGTTTAGATGGAAAATTAAGACATAATCAAACACACACACATCATACAATACTTAACCTGTCTAAAGTCTTTCTAAACTAAGTATAATTTCTGCATGGATGATCGTCCCAAAGATTCAGGACCTGTAAAATAGGAACAAGGCTCTGTACAACTTCTAAAAGGCCTAGAAACTCTACATATGATTGCCACATGGAAATCCCCTCTTCTCCCTCAAACAATTATAGGAAGAATGACTCTAGCAATCAAAACCTGTATTCATTGACAAGTGAACAAGGATCCTTACTTGGGTTTTGAAATGTACTCAGCTACCTGCTGAATCTTGACACTCAGATGAGCATATGTGTGTGTGTGTGTGTGTGTGTGTGCATGTGTGTATTATGTGTATGTGTGCGCATGTATGTGTGTGTATATGAGTTAGAAGACAAAATAAAGCTGAGGTGTGGGGAGGGCATACTCTCAATATAAATAACAAGGGGAAAGGTATATTTGCAACTTCAATAATATTTAAAGTGTTCCTACAAGTCAATAAGAAAAAAATTTTAAATCCAATAGGCAAAGAATTTCAGCACACTACCCATAGAGAAAAAAAATGATAATGGCCAATAAACATAAAAACAGTGCTCAGTCTTACAAACACCAGGAAAATGAACATTAAAACAATAATGAGATGCCATTTTTCTAAACTGGATTGGTATAAAAATATAATACACAGTGTTGGTGAAAGAAAAGAGAAACTGGCATTCTCAAGTAAAGATGGTAAGCAAATAAATTAGTTCAGCAATTTACGAGTGGATATATATACTTATCTCCAAAATGTGCTTTTAACTTAACCAAAGCAAGTTGCTTATGTGTTCATCTCTGTTGCATAAAAGCACAAGAAGGAGTCTAGAAAAATGGACAAGAAAATATTAACAGTAGTAAACTCTGGGTAAGAGAAAGTTGGGGGACAGTATGGAGAAGGGATGGTCTATATTTTTATATGATACGTACTTCCTCTGTTATTTAATTTTTATGAGCATGTATTTATATATTGAATACATGATTTAAATATATTTAAATAACATTAAAAGCTTTAACAGTCTAGATGGCTTGTCTCCTGATGTGACTCAATCATCAACTCTATAATCAGTATAACTACCATTAATGAAAAACATTCTAATTTAATAAAAACACCTTCTTGAATATTCTTCTGGTAAAAAGAAGCATTTCTTACACTTATGATAACATCTAAACTCAGTTTTAAGAACTAAAATTTGGACCACAGAAACTTCCTTCTTTTTATTCTCACCAGTATTAACTTCAAGCAGCAGCTGAACAGTCAATAATAAATAGCCAGATAGAATCTTCAAATCACATAGAGAGATCTGTCATAAATCTGTGGTCATCATTCCTGCTGTCCATATCATTTTGGTTGTCCTCATTCCAGGCACTTGTAAGACTGCACTTTCATATACACTTGAAATGAGGTGTGGCCATGTGGCTTGCTCTGGCCCGTGCAATGGCAACAGAAGGAATGCAAGCAGTCTTCAAGAGCAAATGCATGCTGACAACTTCTCCTTCTCCCTGCCACAAGGATACTCCAAATGGCAACTGCACTATTAGCTTATATCCTTGAGTGAGGATGGATGACATGGAGCAAATCTCTTGGGTAACCCAAGATAAACCTGTAGTATAAGTGAGATACTCCTGGGCTACTTTAAAACGGGGAGATTTGAGGGTTGTTTATTCCTACAGCATAACTTAATCTATCCTGATACAAAAGTCTTAAGATCCATAAATTTTCACAAATTCAAACAAGCTTTAAAATTGTCATATTTCATAATTTAAAAGGCAAAGGGATGCATTCCAGGACAAACGAAACAGGAGGAATCTCAGCTAGTGTAATTCTATAGTCACTACAGTAATGTTAGATTCCTTGAAAAGGAGTCAGAGACAAGCCATCATCATCAGTGTCTGAGTTCACAGAGGCGGGGCTTGAGGGTATGCAGAAGGGCCTCAGAAAAAAAGAAAGGTTCTGAAATTCGTTCTAGATGTCCTGAACATAATTTTCTATTTTCCTTTGCCTTTTTCTCATCAAGCCCTGCTAGCTTACATCTAGCATAAAACCTTGGACTCAGCTCTTTGGAAAAAATCTGCCTTGAGTTGTATTTCTTCTGTTCTTCACTTTAGCTGACCTAAGTCTTCTCTGTCTTTCCTAATATTTGATTCTAGCCTACCCTGCATTTGACTTTGGCTTTCTTCATCAAATGAGTTAGACTGGAGTGTGTACTTGGCCCACACATTGGGCTAAGTCAGTGAATGTGGGTGGATGTCTAAAAGATTTTTAAGAGGTAGGGAGCCTGACAAGCGCCATGGTCTTGATCTCTGGATGCCAGAAAAAGCTACTGGCAAATTTTCACATGATTCTTCTGTTCCCATCAATTCCTATAACCATCAACTTCCCCTCTGTTGAGGGCTAAATTTTCTTTTTTAAGCATGTATTTATTGTCAGTTTTCAAACATTACAAAAGGAAATAAAACGCTGACACTCAAAAAAAATAAATAATCCTCGTGTCAGAGGGGAATATTGATAGCATTTACTCTGTGGATTTGATTACCCAGCAATGTAAAGTTAAATTGGTAAAGTCTAAAATGTTCCTCTCAATTCCACCACTGCCTCCTTTGCCAAGAATAAAATTGATTTAATATACTTTCAACAGTGTAGCCTATGAAACTCTTTCACAAACTGTCATTTTTTTTTTTTGCGCAAACTGTCATATTTTGACTTGCATAAAATAACTGTTGAAAGCTTCCTCCAGCACAACCATATTTAGTGGTGACAATGTTGTAACCCTCTCTGTACTCTCAGCTGCTCTGTACTCTGCAAATTTTCATTATTAAAAACCTGGAAAGTCTAACTTATAATTTACCTTCTGATATGAGTTTACTTCCTTCAGATCAGATTATAATTTCCTTCCTTGATGACCTATGTGGGTCTTCATTTCATCACAGTTTCAGAAAAAAACAAAAACAAACTCCAAGCTCTTTTTCAAAAGTTAAATAAACCTGAAGCCAACATACTGAGAACAATTCAAAGATGATGAATACATTTGGTTATTTGTATACTAAAACACTAAATCTATATACTAAAATAGTGATGAACATATAATCTTTATAATTGATAATTCATTATTTTATAAGAAGACTATGGCAGATTATAACCCCCAGTATTAACTGTCAATAACCCTTTTAAAACATTTTTCTGTTCAACAAATTTAACAGTAAATAATTTGTTGTCGATTAGAACTGAGACTGTGAAGGAAGGGGAAAAAATATAACTGGGTACATGTTCTCCACTCTGAAAGGCAGACTAATTTGCAATAACTATAAGAAGAAGCAAAACGTGGCAAATTTCCTGACAGAAGTACAAACTAAGTATGATGAAAGCGCAATAAAAAAGAGTTTAATTCCAACTGCAGATATGTGGTAAGGAGAGAGCTGGATGTTGTAAGGAATGCATCAATAGTTAACAGCTTGGGCTTTCAAGTCAAAAGGCCAGAGTTCAAATCTCAGACATGTTGTTTACTAGCTGTATGACTGTAGGCAAATTAACATGTCTAGGCCTTTCTTCCCTCATCTGTGAAACTAGGAAAATAAAATAAAAACCAACTACATAGCACTTACCAAGACAATACTACGAGCATTTAATACAAATTAATTCATTTAATTAACAACTCTGTGTGTATACTAATATCACCCTCATTTTACAGATGAGGAAACTGAGGTATAGAGAAGTTAAGTGGCCTATCTGAGGTCCACACTGGAGCGTGACAAGCTGGGACTGGATGTCAGGCTGTCAGGCTCTGAGTCACAACCACTATTCTGTGCGGATGAGTTAATGTGAGAGAACTCTACACCCACCATGAGCACAATTTTATACACATTTCATTGACTCCTTTCAGTAATGCTATGAGGTGATTACTATCACTACATACATCTACAAACGAGCATCTGGCTTAGATGAATTATGAAAGAACACTTTTGTGGCAATGGATACAATGAGCTGGAGCAGGACAAGAGGAGAGAGGACTGATAGAGATATTTTGCAATAATCAAGTGTGATGATAAAGATGGAAATGAGGGAGAGATCTGAGAAATAAAGAAGAATGAAAAGAAAATTTTTAGAGTAAAAACAGGAAGAGAATGAAAAAAGTATCTATCAAAGAAACCGGGACTCTAGAAGGGTCAGCAACCCTAGCCTCACGCCAAATCTGGACCACCACCTGTTTGTGTAAATAAAGTTTTATTGAAACACAGCCACACTCAGTTGTTTATATATTCTCTGTGGCTGCTTTTGCTTGACAACAGCAGAACAGAGCGGTTGCAATGGAAGCTATCTGGCCTGCATAGCCAAACATATTTACCATTTTGCACCTTAAAGAAAAACTCTGCCAATCCTTGCTCCAGAGAAGCCCTATCCAACAGAAATTTCTGTGATGATGTAAGTGTTTCATATCTCCACTGCTCAACAGGGTAGCCACTAGCCACAAGTGGCTGGCTAAATTTAAATTCAAACTAATTAAAAGTAAATAAAATTTAAAATTTAGTTCTTCAATTGCACTAGCCACCTTTCAAATACTCAATAGCATCATTAGCTAACATAAATTAAATTTTATTTAATTTTAATTAAATTAAACTTAAATTTAAATAACCACAGATGGCTTACTGACTACTATATTGAACAACACAGTTGTGGGGAATTTCAAAGAGGTAGATGTGGTCCCCAGAGTTAAATACTACAGAGAGGCCAAGCAAGGTAAGGACTTCAAATCAGTCCATAGAATTAAGCAACAAATAGGCACTGATGAACTTTGGGAGAGTAATTCGGGTAGAGTGACAAGGCCTGAGGCCACCTTTCAGTGGATGCAAGAGTGTAAGGGAGAGGAGGACCTGGAGAATAGACAACATGGCCAAGAAGTTAGCATGTAAAGAGAAGGGGAATGTTCTAGCTCCTCTTATCTTGTACAAATCTTTCAACTGAATTTTATTAAAAGAGAAGGGTGAAACATGAAGGTAGCTGAGGGAACAGGGACTGAAAACTAATGGAAATACTGTTTGTTTTTTAATGGCATTGGCAAATGGGAAAGTAAAAAACAGGGCAAAGTTCAGGTTCTGTTTTGGAAGTCCAAGTGCATCAGTGCCACTGAAAGAAGAGATGTGTGTTTTGGGGTGGGAGCATAACAAGAGCTAAGGCAAGAAAGAGCCGTGCAAACCTTACCTTAAAAGCCCTGTATACCTCGTTAAGAAAGGGGAGGCCTTTAAAGGGGAATGCCCTCTTCAGAAAGGGATTTCAGGTCACTCTTGGGAGGCAAACGAGGAAACAGAATCAGTGAGGATCTATTGACTAGCCTAGAAAGTAACAGGAAGTTAAAAAAAAAAATGTGGGGGAGGTATAGAAACAAATCAAAGGAGCTAGAAGTAGGAAGAAGGGTGCATCAAAGAAAACTGAGGTCACATCATCTCTGTGTATCAGGTTTATGTTCTCTTTAAGGGACACCTGAAATAAGAAAGAAAAATACATAATTTTGAAGTAAGAGAGGGAGTAACATTTTGTTAATTACCAATAATGTGCCAGGTTCTGAGTTTGGTAAATCATTTAATCCACGCACTACCCCTTCAGGAAGACAGTGTTATTCCTATTTTACAGACGAGAAATGAGGCTTAGAGAGGTCAAATAACTTCCCAGAATTATCAAACTAACACATGGCACACTGGAACCCAGTGCTTTCCCACTCCAGGGAAAATATGATGAATTTCCAATTTTCCATGTCTGTGTGCTAATTTGAGTAATTCTTATATCCTCACTAGACACTGTTTCCTGTGGGCAAAGACCATGTGCTAGCTCATTAATGGCACACAGCAAATTTTCAATAATTATTTTTATCTTTTTTAACATTTTTTAATTAATTAATTTTATTTTTGGCTGTGTTGGGTCTTCGTTGCTGCACGCGGGCTTTCTCTAGTTGCAGTGAGCAGGGGCTACTCTTCGTTGTGGTGTATGGGTTTCTCATTGCAGTGACTTCTCGTTGCAGAGCATGGGCCCTAGGCACACGGGCTTCAATAGTTGTGGCATGCGGGCTCAGTAGTTGTGGCTCGCGGGCTTAGTTGCTCCACGACACGTGGGATCCTCCCGGACCAGGGCTCGAACCTGTGTCCCCTGCATTGGCAGCGGATTCGTAACCACTGTGCCACCAGGGAAGTCCCTCAATAATTATTTTTAAATATATGTTACAAGTGTGAATGAATGTGAATTGAAGTAGTACTCTTCTGACACATTAACACAAATAAGTAAAAGAGTCTCATGAGGTAACTGCTCAGCAAAAACAATGACGCGCTCAAAAGACTACTATTGCACACAAACAGAGAAGGCTTTAAGCATTTTTAAGAGAGCATCATATTGCTTTGTTCACACTGTGACATCCCATCTAAATTACAGGTACTTGGCCTTGGGCAGTATGAACTGACTGTTCCGGGAAACCCTCCAAATTGGGTAACTGCTTACTTGGGGCAGCATAATAACCTCATGTTAATTGAACCACTAGGATATTGTTTTTGTAAAAGTAGTTGGAAAGCACATCTCTCTATAGGACAATATTTTAACAGAGAAACATAACGCAAAGAGAAATCTGTTCTTTAGCCCTACTGATACTTTCCACATGAGTACACTCAGAACCTGGCCCCATCCCACTAGCTTTCGCCACAGATTGCCCTCATCTCAGCATGAAAGGACAGCCCAGGCATCTACACCTCTGCCAGATCATCTCGGATTAAAACTGAGTGAATTGCCAGTGAGAAATGCAGCCAACAGGAAAAAGAATAAAAAGAAAGGCTTTCAAGAAATCAATACCTGTTATCTGAACTGGATCCACTGTCAACAGAGAGAGAAGGCATGAATGAATGATCCTAAAGATCCCCAGGTTGTGAGTCATGCTTGGCAGCTAAATTCAAAGCAGAAGATGAGGACACTTGTTTTATTTTTATTCTAGAGGAAATGCAGGAAAAACAAAGAATTGAAGCAAAAGGAAATGGGATTCGGCTTCATTCAAATGAGGAAAAGATAAAATTATAATTAAAACTAAAGGTCAAATGTAAAAGTGAAGATAGAGATGTTTAAATTTCAAAGCATAAATTTATTAAAATTTAAATATAATCCCCAATAAATATATGTTTAAAAGTACATTCTAAAGGAAAGTAAACTTCATCAGTCAGCCCTATTCAAGAGAGCTACTTAGGACACTCTTTGAAGCAGTGGTCCTCAACCAGCCGACTCGGAAACAGGTCATGATGAGCTCATAAGGAACCAAACTCCAAATCAGAGCAGGTTCCTAGAAAACCAGACAGAGACCAGGATGCTCACGGGGACCCTAAGCAGGTAACCCTGAAACCTCAGAACCATCCAGGGAATCAGGAGGGGGCAGAAGAGGAGGTACACTCTCCAATGTGAACCGATATTTGTTGGAAGGGAGAGAAGATGCCTTTTAGCATTTAATCCTAATGATAGCCATGACAACGTGATGAAGAAGGAACAAAAAGGAAAGGGGGAGAGGGAGAAAGGAGAAGAGAGAGCAGTCCCAGCACCATGCAGGGCAGGAGAAAGCCAATTTGTTGACATAGTGTCATCTTGCTCTGGTTAAGGAGGAATGGGAAGAAAGGGGAGAAATAGGTAAGGATTGAAACTAATGTGCTCTAAACCTTAGGACTTTAGGACTGCATATTTTTTCTGTGTTCATATTACATCTTCATCTTAACTATCCATTTCTCTCTCTTTAAAGCTATAACTCAGGCAGAACGATACGCTGCAATGTTCTGATGAAACTGTCCTCTACAGCTGATGCTCCCAGAAGGCATACACCACATTCATTAACTCATTCTGCACACTTAGCTCATGTCCACAGAGAGATGTCCTATACAAGCTCTTATTAAAGTGGAAGGATACAATCAATCATTTTAGAAGGTCTAAAAAGAACTTTTTCTTCCCATTGAGCCTTGTAAATTATTCTGAGATTGTTTCTACAAAGACTATGTAATTGAGGGAGATACACAGGGAGCATCAATTTTGTTTGTTTTATTGCTTAAAATAAAACGATCTGAAGCAAATGTGACACAATGTTAAGAGTTTACAATGCACAATGTTAAGAGTTTACAACGCCCAATGTTCAGGTTCCACTAAATTATTACCTTTATTTATTCTCTAAATGTTTCGTAAGGAAAAAGACTGTGGAGTCTTATTCACAATGTTTCTTAATATTTTTGGAGAAATATTTTGACAATATACATCAGAAAGTGTATAATTTCTCTTTGACCCAGAAATCTTCTAAGAATTCATCAGCAAGAAGGAAGGAAAGAAAGAAACAGAGAGAAACAGATGGACAGTCAGACACAGGGACAGAGAAATCTTTGGAACGTGACGTCCAAAAAAGCAAGTATTTCTGCAAGTAAAGAGAAACCACCCAAAAATCAACAGGAAGGGATTGTGAAATAAATAATCTTACATTCACCCAATATGTTTAAATATTCTGCATACACTAAAAATCATGAAACAGAAGAATAGAGGAATGGAAACATCACAACTTATTCCAAGTGGGAAAATGAGTTATCAAACAATATGAACAGTATAATTCTATTTTTCTGTAAGAACAAAAATAGAGACCCAGAGAGTCAAACAGACTGACAGACAGAGATAATAGATTTTTAAAAGGCACAACACATACACATACAAAAATATGTGTGTACAAAAACTGGTGGTGAATCTGAATAAGGTTTGCAGTCTAACTAACTATCGTACAAATGTCAGTTTTGGTTTTGATAATGTACTGTAGTCATGTAAGATGTTACCATTGGGGAAAGCTGAGTGATGGGTACAAATGACCTCTTTCTACTATTTTTGCAACTTCTTATGAGTCTACAATAATTCCAAAATAAAAATTTAAAAAGAAAATAAAAGACTGAAGGGAAATATACCGACTATACCAAGATATATACTAAGAATTATTTACATATTGAACTATAATTGATACTCCACCTATTTTGGCTTTCCTGAGTTCATCTAATTAAAACTTAAAGTAATACTGCACCTTTGTGGGGGAAAAGCATAAACCTAAATTTCAATCAGAATTACTTTTGAGGGCTTCCCTGGTGGCGCTAGTGGTTGAGAGTCTGCCTGCCGATGCAGGGGACACGGGTTCGTGCCCCGGTCCGGGAAGATCCCGCATGCCGCGGAGCGGCTGGGCCCGTGAGCCATGGCCGCTGAGCCTGCGCGTCCGGAGCCTGTGCTCCGCAACGGGAGAGGCCACAACAGTGAGAGGCCCGTGTACAGCAAAAAAAAAAAAAAAAAAAAAAAAAAAAAAGAATTACTTTTGAATAACAAATGTCAATGAAAAGTAATTCAAAACTTAGATCTCAAACCTAGGCTTTATGATTATAAAACCGCTGCTCCTTTACTTAAGCCAGATTATATCCCCTCCAATTTCCCACCTTCACTCTCACCAAAACAACTTTACACATAGACAGAAACTAAATCCAACTTAACTAACCAGATACCACTAAGTGTAAGTTAAAACATTAAGAAAAGTAACCTACTGTACAGCACAGGGAACTCTACTCAGTGCTTTGTGGTGACCTAAATGGGAAGGAAATTCAAAAAAGAGGGGATATATATATACGTATAGCTGATTCTGATTCACTTTGCTGTACAGTAGAAATTAACACAACACTGTAAAGCAGCTATACTCCAATAAAAACTAATAAAAAAAGAAAAGTAGACAGTTTTTTTGTCTTTTTTCCCTAGTTTTATCATCAAAAAATCTAAGAACAAGGTCACAAACTACATCTTTGCTCTATCCTTGCCAATTCTCCCACTATCCACATATCATATCATAGATAAAACGTTTTCCACTCACATTTCGATAATTTGAAACTTGGACACAGTGCAGCCTGCTCAATTATCCAAGAGTTCACTATCCAGCTGGTGCTAACCAAGCCCATCATGTCTCTTTATTCTCTTTTTTGTTACTTGTCTTTTCTTCACCTTCCTGTGTGTTAGCCCCTCTAGCAGAAAATGAGAGGCTGCACAAAGGGATAAAATTAAAATTGGTTGACTCTTTTATCTATTAAAGGATTCATTGGTTACAAAATGACCACTGTTCATCAAAATGTGAGCCTGAGTGTTCTAGTTACTCACACCTCAACAGTCAAAGGTAATTCAGAGTAGATTGTAAAATAAAAGCAAATTTTATTACCCATATTTTCAGAAAATAATAACTAGATATCACTCATGATTACTCTCCTTTTATTAAACAGGAAAATGAAAGCTATCTCATTACAAGCAAAAACACTTTTTTTCTTTGATGTATGAAATCATACCTCAAAGTTATACTCTACCTGGACTCTCATTCAGCACCTGGAATAGTGCCTGGCATGTAGGAGGCAATTCAAGCATTTGATGAGTGAACAAGAGAAAGAATGAGAGAATAAATGAAGGAACAATTGAGTTAGGAATGGATAAGTTCTAGAGCCAAAAAACTCCACTTTTAACAGGTCAGCAAACGTGTGTGTGTGTGTGTGTGTGTGTGTCTGTGTGTGGGCATCTGACTTGCTTTTAAATCTGTTAACACCAGTAGTATGAGGATAAAACAGGATTAACTGGAGAGGAAATATGACACAATGAGAAGCTGATACACTCTAAAGTCTAACAGATTTGGTTTTTCATCCAAGATCTGCCACCTGCATTCTAAGTGAACATGAGCTAGTTACTGAACTTTCCCTAAATTCTTCTTTAAGAACGTATTCTCTTGAGAAGTTAAAAAAACTATGGTAAGGAGTATTACTGGTGCTATTCTTACTGTGATAATATATTTTGTATTGTGTAACACTTCAACACACACTCACAAACACTCACATATGTGCATGCACACACACTCATACAAGTACACATGTACAGAGTAAAAGCATCTTTTAGGATTTAAGAGATTTTGATTTGAGTATTATCATTTCCATCAAATACAATATTTGAAATAACTAGATATTTAATAAGAAAAAGAGGGCTTCCCTGGTGGCGCAGTGGTTGAGAGTCCGCTTGCCATTGCAGGGGACACGGGTTCGTGCCCCGGTCCGGGAGGATCCCACATGCCGCGGAGCGGCTGGGCCTGTGGGCCATGGCCGCTGAGCCTGCGCGTCCGGAGCCTGTGCTCCGCAACGGGAGAGGCCACGACAGTGAGAGGCCCGCGTACCGCCAAAAAAAAAAAAAAAAAAAAAAAGAAAAAGAAAATCTTCCTAATTAAGAATTTTTTCTCATGGACATATATACACTAACAAACGTAAGGTAGATAGCTAGTGGGAAGCAGCCGCATGGCACAGGGATATCGGCTCGGTGCTTTGTGACCGCCTGGAGGGGTGGGATAGGGAGGGTGGGAGGGAGGGAGACACAAGAGGGAAGAGATATGGTAACACATGTATATGTATAACTGATTCACTTTGTTATAAAGCAGAAACTAACACACCATTGTAAAGCAATTATACCCCAATAAAGATGTTAAAAAAATTTTTTTCTAATTATAAATTTTAAAATTAATCCTTTTATAAATTAAACTAAGGAAAGGAAATTTCATTAAGTTGGATCTTAGGCTGTAAGATCTAAGGCTGTAACAACAAATTACATTTCAAACAGTTCTTGAAATATTCAGGTGAAATGAGATGTTTAGAGTAGATATATGTTGAAGATCTTGAGCAGTCAGAACTCAACATTTTAAAATAATAATAAAATCAGTTTTGCATTTTCCTAAAATTCAAGCTTTTATCAGATTAAGATCAGCTTTTATTCCCAACAATGTAAATATTAACATTTTTATCATTTGTGGCAATACCATAAATGTATCCTAGAGAAATAATATTTTTATGTTATCTCATAGCTGTCACTTTTTTTCTTTCTTTCGTTTTGTTTTTTAAATGGAGGTATAATCCATATATAACATTATATTAATTTCAGTATATAACATAATGATTCGATATTTGAGTACACGGTATACAAATTTTTTTTCTTTTCTTTTCTTATGATGAGGACTTTTAAAATTTACTCTCTTAGCAACTTTCAAGTATGCAATTCAGCGTTATTAACTGTAGTCACCACGCTGCCCATTATATTCCAGGACTTATTCATCTTGCAACTGGAGGTCTGTACCTTTTGACCACATTCACTCATTTCACCTACCCCCAACCCCCTCCCCTTTGGCAACCACCAGTCTGTTCTCTGCATCTATGAGCTTAGTTTTTGTTTTGTTTTGTTATTTGTTTTGGTTTTTAGAATCCACATGTAAGTGAAATCATATAATATTTGTCTTTTATTACTTTTAACCAGTGGGCTTTCTTTGTTAAATAAAATTTGGTTTATCTGGTTAAGATATTTACTAAAAAAAAAAAAAAAGACTAAAATATGATAATCTGGTAACATGATACTGATACAACTCTTAAATCTGAAATTCTTGGAACCTGATATGTGCCGAGACAACTTTCCCAGTCCATACTCACATGGGAACTTGGTCTGTACCATATAAGTAAAGTATTTCCCTCCTTGCAGTATGTGTGTCTTTGGCTTGAGGCCTCGATAAATATGTTGAAGAGAAGCAAAAGGAGCCAACTGCCTCATAGTAAAACTTAGACCCATGAAGACAAGAAAATTTCAGACCCTCTGATGCCTAGGTAGAAAGAAGATTCATGGATCATTTTGGGTCTTGGTGGGATGGATGATTCAGGTAATATCTACCTGTAATTTATATAAGAACCTAGATTTAGAAGATGGATTAAGAAGGTTAATCTCTATGTGGTGAAGTTTTAAAATCAGTCTGATGGATATATACACGGTTATGTGCACTCTACTGCAGAGATAACAACAAAGGTGACTGAGATCTGACCCCTGCCCTTCTATCACCTAGTTGTGATTTTTTTAATTACTGGTAAGAGAAAAGTATCAGTGGAGTATGAGCTTATATAGTGGGTGTATAGTGACTAAATGGAGATGGGAATTGAGCATTCTTTGCCAAACTAGCTTAAAGGGAAATAAGATTCAAGGTGATGGGCTTTTTAGGAAAGAACCATTTGTCAAGAAGACATGTGCAAGTTGACTCTGGGAAAACAGTGAAGATTTACATTCCACTAAAATGAGAGGAGAGTGGAAGACACATAGAAACCTAGGAGACAAATGGGAGAAAGGAAGTTGCATCTCTGATTAAATTTTTTTAAAAATTTTAACATTGTTTTCATTCCTTTGTACTTTCTAGGTACAGTCATATGACAGCCAGACAGAAGAAGTTAAAGAGTGTAGTCACAACTCATTACCAAAATTAGGTTTTTACCATGTGACCCAATGGGTGTGAAAAATTAAGTCTACCGCTATATTACAAGTCACTTAATCTCTCTGTCCTTTAGTTTACACAGTCATAAAAATGCATTATAACTAAACCTATCTCACAAGGCGTCAGAAGGATTCAAAAAATACATACAGTCTTAGCATAGCATCTGACCCAGAGCAAGTGCCCCATAATTAGTGATGGCTGTTGTATTGCCATGGGTGTTATTACTGTTGTTATTATTATCATTATTGAGAGACATGCCTCAGTTTTAAAGAAAGGAATGAATAGCTCAGTCATGAGCTAGAGAATAATCACATGTGAGTTTCCTTCTCAATCTATTACAGACTCTCCAAATATTATTGTGTTTCACCCCCTAAACATTCAAAGGAAAATTTAACATTTTTAGATCATTTGTTCCCCAAAGTTTTGCAACACCTATGGTATAACAACAGGTAAGTGAGACAGTCCACAACTCATGGTCCTTGTACTGGATTTCAAAAATAAGATATTCATATTAGAACCAAGAGAGACAGATGCAATATGATTCCTAAAAAAACTCATCTCTGCACTTAACATACGCCATTTATCAAGGCCTGTCCACCTGCACTAGGATCAAGATGAAAAGCAATGAAAGCAAAACAGCAAAGAATACTATACTTGAATGCATTAAAAAAGTAATCAAAATCAACAACTTCCATAATTACAAACATACAACAAGTCCTAGTATTTTCTTTTACTGAGAAGTTGAAGGAAAGGAAAATTTTCAAATATTCATAATTATATGAATTAATTAGGCTACTTATTACCATGTTCTCATAAAAATAATGTTAAAGCATACTACAAGCAATGAGTAATGTGGTCATTATAGATTTTCCTTAAGCCAGAAAACCCACACAGCATTTTTAAGAGAAGGGCTTAATATTGTTTTCTACTGTCCAGGCAACATTTCTAAAGTAGGTAACAATTAATATAAAGCCCCTCTCCCACCACTTTTGGGACTGTTGTACACATTTTAAATATTTTATATTAAAAAAACAGTTTATTTTTTCAAAGAACATCAATCTATTATTCCAGATATAATAGGGATATTTTCCAAATGTTTCTGACATGTAGATCCAGATTTTTTTTTTTTTTTTTTTTGCGTTACACGGGCCTCTCACTGTTGTGGCCTCTTCCACTGCGGAGCACAGGCTCCGGACACGCAGGCTCAGCGGCCATGGCTCACGGGCCTAGCCGCTCCGCGGCATGTGGGATCTTCCCGAACCAGGGCACGAACCCATGTCCCCTGCATCGGCAGGCGGACTCTCAACCACTGCGCCACCAGGGAAGCCCGATCCAGATTTTTTTAATTACTTTTAGTGGTTTCAGTGGAGAAGGGGTAAGAAAAGAAAAAAAAAAAAACTAAACTAAAATTAACTAAGACAATTATTATAGAAACAATATAATGTAGTATATATTTAGATAGAGTACAGACACTAAATTCAGACTGCCTGGGTTCAAATCCTAGATCTGCTATTTACTAGTTTTATATGTTTAGGCAAGTTTCTTAAACTCTCTGTATCTCCATTTCCATACCCACTAAACGAGAATAAAAGGTACCCTACGTCACAGGGTTGTTAGAAATATTAAATAAATTCAAACACTTAAATAAATTTAAGTACTTAGTATTGTACCTGGCTCATAGCATGGATACCATAAAGCTTAGCTGTTCTCACTATATGCTGGACACTCACTATTTATGTACATGAGCAAACTTACTCATTCTAACAGTCCTAGAAGTAATTATTATAGATTATATATATATTGTTGATTCCACAATCAATAAAGATAGGCCGGATTACACACAGTAACAACGGCAAACTCTCAACTTGAAAAAACGTTTACTTCTCACTCATGCAACTTTACTCAGGCTTCAAGTGGACTCCCGGAAGCATTGTTATCTATGCATTTTTGCTCAGCAATCCAGGCTACAGGTGCTTCCACGATGGATCTGACAGACCAGAGGGGACTAAGGATTGAAGCACTGGCCACTAAATGTTTCACCAGGAAGTGACACGCCTCAGTCTGGTTGCATTAGCCAAAGCTAATCACATAACCACGCCTGGGTGGGGAAATCCAATCCTCCTGTGTGCTCAAAAGTAGAGAACAGACATTGCTGAACAATAATACCCATCACAGTCCCCATTTTATAATTATTTGGGACAATGTACTGTTCAAAGAGTGGGGCCTAAGTTTTAACCCAGATCAGTTTGTTTTTCTCCATTAATAATGATCCTCGGGGCTTCCCTGGTGGCGCAGTGGTTGAGAGTCCACCTGCCGATGCAGGGGATGCAGGTTCGTGCCCTGGTACGGGAGGATCCCACATGCCGCGGAGCGCCTGGGCCCGTGCGCCATGGCCGCTAAGCCTGAGCGTCCGGAGCCTGTGCTCCACAACGGAAGAGGCCACAACAGTGAGAGGCCCGCGTACCGCCAAAAAAAATAAAATAAAATAATGATCCTCAATAGTTTTTTTCTCCTACCCACCTAGATAGCTTATCGCAGGGGTCCCTAACCCCCAGGCCAAGGACCAGTAGCGGTCCACTGCCTGTTGGGAACCGGGCCACAGAGCAGGAGGTGAGCAGTGGGCTAGTGAGCTCAGCCTCATCTGCCGCTCCCCGCCGCTCCCCATTGCTTGCGTTACCGCCTGAACCATCCCCCCACAGCCCTCACCGTCCGTGGAAAAACTGTCTTCCACAAAACTGGTCCCTGGTGCCAGAAGGTTGGGGACCGCTGGCTTATCGTACAAATTCCCATTAGTAACAGTGACAAACTTCATTCGGCCTTGATTAAGCAGGGAGAGTTGGGAAGAAGGCAATGTCAGGGCATTTGTGGTTTAGAAAAGCGCTAAATTCTCAACTGAGAATTGATGAAACTCTACGAAAACTTTAAAGAAGTGTGGAGAGAAAGCAAAGTGAGATTAGTGCAAAAGTAGATTTTTCTAAGCTCCGTTGCATTTGCCTATGGTTATTTTAGCAAACAGTCAATAATAATGATTTTATGTCCCTTTGACTACTAAATTTTTTTACCACTTTATTGTACTAATTTTTTTTGCACAAATATCTATATTGATCATGTCTACAGCAGATACTGAGTATTCTTTCTTTTCCCTTAATCTTCCCAAATTTCTTTTACTTAACTGATGTCTCTTGGGAGACATCTTAAAAATTATACTTGGGAAATGTTGTTATTCTAACATCAAAACCTAAGGAGAACATATTCCTATTGTCCAGAGTTATCTCTTAAATCAAAGACCTACAGACTTCAGATGCGTTTCTTCCACTGAGAGCAACTTATATGTTAAATCAGTAAAATTCACTACTTACCTACAAGTTATAAATCAAACGCTATCCAAACAATGTATTTGAAAAACCTGTTTTCAGCTATTCTAAGATTTTCAATTGGACTATTTCATACTGGAAACTCTTAAACTTCAATTTTCCTAGATAGTATAAGAATAATACTTCTCCTTTCTATGCACTGTCGCTTACCTCATTTGGCCATAATATCAGCAAAAGTTTATATAATTCATACTTTTTACAAGTTCTCTAACCACATGGTTTAAATAATTTCTACATTCAGATGTGCTTCCTAAAACTGTAATTTAAAGAAGTTATTACACTCATATATATTATCACAAAGATTCATTAGCCTTCCACACATTTCTCTCACAAATGTCACACCACAATGGAAAGCAATGATCTCCCTCATGGAGTTGCTGCTTAAGCAGAAATGCTTTAAAAAAAAAGAAGAAGAAGAAGAAGAAAGAAAAGGAAAAGAAGAAGCAGGAGGAGAAGGAGAAACAAATAATTTCAACCACTGGATTTTTTTTTCTCAACTAACAGTATATAGCATGAACAAAGGAAAAGTAAGCCACCTTCCAGGAGGCGATAAGAGTTTGGACTTTCTCCCACACTTGGTCACAGCTGATTGAATTTCCATTGTTCATTGATTGTGCCATTTGTCAGGCAATCCATCCTTGCTTATGTAATCATAGCATTCCAGTAGTTCACTCTGTTCTGTCCTGAACGTTCAGCAGCATGACAGAGAAAATTACACACAGAACAGCACCAAGCCGCTGACCTTTAGAATATAAAATAAGGCCGATCTTTTGAAATTGGTCTTTGTTGATGAGGTTATCTGAGGGACAGTATTTCTAACAGGCCATTTTTCATGCTGACCAGATAACTTCATAAAATATTTTTTATTTATAAAAAATGATAATTTAAATTTTAAATATACCTGTACTGTGCACAATATTATGAATAAATACATTTCATTTAGAGTTTGTTAAAAGGGGACACATTTTTCATCTCTAGGTAAAACTCTCACCTTCAAACCAGAATTAAGTATAATTTTAATAATACCTGATAAATACGAAGGAAATCTTACAGGAAAGAAAGAAAGAGAGAGAGAGAGATTGAATTTCTGAAACAGCTTAACGTGGCTGACTAATTGTTTGCCAAAAATCAAAATTCAGTAGAGGAATTAAATTACTTTCTGGTTATATAAAATCCGCATTATATTTTCCTTATTTGTTTTCTTTTGAAAGAATGTCAAACTCAGAAAAGTTGCAAGTACAAGATAAAGAACTTCCTTCCCTCTGAACCACTTATTGACATGATGTCTGAAACCCCAGAATAATTTAACAAATCAACAAATCTTAGTTCTTTCACCTTTTTTAACTGTCTCCTTATCTTCTCTGTCAAACTTACAATCAAATGCTTAGATATCTAGCTCACTAGAATCTCTGCAATATACAACAAGAACATATAGATCTGCTGAGTAGCTTTTTACTCCATCTTTTAGACTTTTCCATTTTGTTTCTTCCATGAACTTGTGGTATCTAAAGAAAAAAAAAGAAAGAAAGAAACCACACAAAGTTCAACCTGTAAAAACACGGAGTCCTGTTGATGGGGAACAGGTTTCAAAATAAGCAAAATTCCCTTGATTCCTATTTCACAGGTTTCTTCACTTCTGCCTTTAAACAAAGGATTCTCCTAAAGGGGGAGGAGGGGAAAGTAAAGATAGTGAGGAAACTATTTTTCTGGTAACCCAGACACCTCCACATGCTATCATCTTGTCTCCCCTTCCTGTCACTGTCAACCATCTCCATGGACTCTTTTTCCCTACCATTAGTTCACCCTGTAATGCAGGATTCTGGCTTTGGCTTTCATCTCTCCATTGACATCGCATTATTAAGTCACTGAGGAGGGCTTCCCTGGTGGCGCAGTGGTTGAGAGTCCGCCTGCCGATGCGGGAGACACGGGTTCGTGCCCCGGTCCGGGAAGATCCCACGTGCCGCGGAGCGGCTGGGCCTGTGAGCCATGGCCGCTGAGCCTGCGCATCCGGAGCCTGTGCTCCGCAACGGGAGAGGCCACAACGGTGAGAGGCCCGCGTACCGCAAAAAAAAAAAAAAAAAAAGTCACTGAGGATCCCTGAGTCAAAACTGCTGTCTTTCAATCCTCAATAACCTCAAAACATCTCTGGAGCCCTTTACCGCTATTGATTTGCCCTATTTTTATCTCTTCTCTCCCTCTTACTCCATGGCACAAAAACATCCTGCTGTTCCTTCTCCTACTTCTTTGAACAAGTCTCATTCACTCTCATAGGTTTTTTTATTTCCCCTTCCACTTGTCTTCCAAGTTCAGTTTTTAGTATTTTTTTTCTTTCTCTCTCTCCCTCTCCTCTTTCTCCCTCTAAATTGCTCTCTCTCTCTCTCCCCACTTGGCATTCACCAAGCTTCAGCTCTCACCTCTTTACAAATTTCAGTCAAATCTATAATTCTACAAGTCCTCGCCAAGTTTTCAACTCATTATTTTTAATTTCACAATCAATTCCTCCACTTGGATATCTGAGTCAAATTGTCACGTTCACCATAACTTCTTTACTTCCCTACACCTCACTGCCAGGAAGTCACTATGTCTAATTTAGCTTGGAACAGCAGTCACTCAGTTCCGGCCAAGTGTTGCAATGCAGGAATGCTGACTCACTGCTGACAGATATTCTGCTTTTTTTTTTTTAAGAGAAGCCCCCAAAAACTGAATCATTAAAGGAAATTTAGATTTTAGATGAAATCTTCCAATGTTTAAATACTGACAACTACTTTAAAAAGCAAACAAACAAAAAGCACCTGGGTCACACAAAACCTATCTGCAGGATTACAATCAGGTTGTGACTTACAGCCTAAGAAGTGAAGGCAAATGCCTTAGCTTCTATTCCAAGCCTTCCAAAACCATCCTGAAACTACCTTCTGAATTCGAGTACCAGTAACTCAAAATAAGCACGAGAAGCCAACTGGTCTACTGTTCATTCTATCCTACAAGTGTATTTGGTTCTTTCTCACTGCTATCCCTCTGTCATGTTTGTTCTGCACACAGAAGTGTTTTTCTTTCTAAGTCCTACTTTAAGATTGAGTTTAAATGCTATCATTTCCCTGAAAACTTCCTGGACCATATTAGCTTATCTATTCCAAAGACATTAGTACCTAGGACTGTGTGTCAGGCACAGTCCTAGACGTTTTACATGCTCCCCACCACCAGTATAATCCTAAGAAATTGATACTATCATCATTCTTATTTTATTCTTACTCAATAAGGATAATGAAGCCTGTCCAAAGCAAGCGGCGGACCTGGGGTTGAACACAAACATTTCTTGTTCCAGTGCAGAAAGAAGAGTAGTAAATTCAAGTTTTGATCATCTACTATGTGACATGTGTTTTGTGCCAGGAAATTTTTAAATGCTTAACGAGACTCACCAGACCATTTACAATATGGCTCTCTTCTTCTTCTATTATTTCTTGATAATTTCCCTGCCTCATTAGCCTTCTTTCAGTTTCTAGAATTTACTGAGCTACTTCACACCTCACAGACTTTGCATGTGGTGTTTTCTTTGTCTGCAATGTTCCTCTCTCCTTCTGATTCTAATCTCTACTCATTGTGATCTCAGTTTAACCATCATTTCTTCAAGACCCCTACCATGATCCTTCCAGAAAAGATTATTTTAAATCCCCCTATTATTTCATAGCATCTACTGCAACTCTAAATAAATAGGTTTGTGATAATTTAATGTATGTCTCCCCTACCGCTGTGTAGTGAGTTTCTCCACTATCTCTTTCATCATTTTCTCTGTACTATACACACAGTGAGTGAATGATTGGTGTCTTTATCACTTATGAGCCATTTTAAGACCTAGAGGGATTAAACAACCTTTATCTCATAGCTAGTAAGAAACTGAGATCTTGCATGTTAACCTAAACAATTTCCATCATAGAGATGTTAACCAAGCAGAAATCATTTTCTAATAATCTGCATTTAGTCAGAGACTTTTCCTTTTCAGGTTATAGTCATTGTTAATGCATATTAAATTCTAAACCAAACAGTATGTGAGAGTCTGATCATTGAATATTGTTTAAATAAATAGAAAATGTTATTTAAAAAAAACAGAATTGCAACGCTTCCAAAGAAAGGGATAAGGGATGACGCAGACTGAAGAGTTAACCACAATGCACGCAAAAGTGAATTGCCTAATTTTTCAGAGTGGCAGCTGGATTTCATTTTCAGGAAAGGCAGCAGGATGTCTAATTCATCAGGAGAAAATAACCAAAACATCCATTCTGTTGTTCCAGGATTAGAGAAATTACTAGGAGTTCTAATTGCTTCACCTTATATTGCAGTTCTCTACTGAAGTCTCTATAATAGAGAATTTAGTCCCCCCAAAGCTAGGTGTCAACAATGTGAATTAACCAACAAACTGTGAGGAAAGGTGGTTCTTCACATGTTCCTAAAGCACCTACATGTAATTTGTCTTTCAAAGATCTCAGCGATTACAGTCCCAGAAATGTATTTTACAGGGCTATTGCCTACAATAGAAAGTCCCTAGTATATCACCCTTAAAGATTTCTATTCCATGCTCGCACTACTGCATTCGTAAAGTACTATTGGGTAGTGTACGCCATTATGAAAGCTAATATGCATTACTATTTATGCATTGGGGCTTTTGGTAGGCCTGTAGATTCGGAGGGGCGTTTACTTTCATGAAAAATGAACAGACAAGCTTATAATGAGGAAAGAGAATCCCTCTTGCCTCTTGGAAGCCAAAGGGCATCAGAGATCTTGACTACACCTATGCCAGCTCCACCTAGAAGAGAACAATTAGCTGTAGCGACCCCTCCTCATTTTACTTAAGAACTTGGCAGTCAACATCTCCCTTCCCCCATCCCAGCTTCAAAAACAAGTAAGCAAAGCACCTTCACATCAAATTGTGCCTGCATCCACTTACCACCTCCCAAGACATACAGAATCAAAAATCATCAGGTCTATGTATCCTGTTATCTGACTATCACTTTTCAAACTCATATGTCTGTTCTGTCCTAGAATCTATGGACATAAATTAAAAAAAAAAAAAAAGACACTTGTCCTGCCCTTGAGTTTTCCTTTGCAGAAAAATGTTAACCAATGAGAAATATCTGCAAATAGGATTCAGATTGAAACCACATATTGAATGAAGTTTCAGATTAGATGTATGGTCTGCTGTGTCTACTTGCCTCCCCAACTCTGCTCTGCCAACCAAACTCCTTAGTAAGACGGAATCACACTGCTAAAATAAATACAGACTCAAAGACTTATCTGTTATTCACTTTGATCTGTTGGGCTGCTATAAAACAGGTACAGCCACGTGATTCCAAGAGTACAAAGACAGAATTCAGATACAATATTGTCAAATATCAGTGATCTACAATGTACTGAATTTTTGAAAATACCTACAAGGACCCTTTGACAAAAATCCTCATTAAAAAAGGAACATTTTGGGGTTTCCCTGGTGGCTCAGTGGTTGAGAGTCCGCCTGCCGATGCACGGGACACGGGTTCGTGCCCCGGTCCGGGAGGATCCCACATGCCGCGGAGCGGCTGGGCCCGTGAGCCATGGCCGCTGAGCCTGCGCGTCTGGAGCCTCTGCTCCACAGCAGGAGAGGCCACAACGGTGAGAGGCCCGCGTACCGCAAAAAAAAAAAAGGAACATTTTAGACATACACATTTTTTAAATTAATTTATTTGTTTTTATTTTGGGCTGTGTTGGGTCTTTGTCACTGCATGCGGGCTTTCTCTAGTTGCAGCAAGAGGGGGGCCACTCCGTGCTGCTGTGCGTGGGCTTCTCACTGCTGTGGCCTCTCCCATCGTGGAGCACAGGCTCCAGGCACACGGACCCCAGCAGTTGTGGCACGCAGCCTCAGTAGCTGTGGCTCACGGGCTCTCTACAGCACAGGCTCAGTAGTTGTGGCACACGGGGCCCAGTTGCTCCGTGGCATGTGGTATCCCCCCAGACCAGGGCCCAAACCCACGTCCCCCTCATTGGCAGGCAGACTCCCAACCACTGCACCACCAGGGAAGCCTGCATATAATTTTTTAAAATTTAGGCAAGCAACCAGAAATTAAAAAGAGAAAGAAACATCAGAGAGAAAATCTCCAGATCTTAAATGTCTATCTGATGGACACTTTGATTTCCACATTCTCTGCACTCCCTTGAGCCCTCACCAACTTCAACTAATCCTCTAGAAACCTGTCCTTTCCTTTCCATTGCCACCATTGGCAATGGTCTGACCATTGCCTTAGGTCTAGCCCTCATTGGTTTTTACTTGGAATATCCCAGTGACTTCTTAATTGGGTTCTCTGCACACAGTTTTATGCGAAGGATGCTCATGTAAATAATCTCAGTTCCATACTTTATGACATATATACGGACACAGAACTTTTTGAGAACACATTCTTAGGCGAGACAATAATTCTGTGTTTTGATCTGAGAAACACTAGGATTTCCTGTTCTTAAATAATTGTGGTATGAAAGTACAAAGACAACTATTCTTCCTCTAACATTTATAGGGTCTACTTCATTAAGACTTGGTCTTAACCCTTTAATAAATTAATCTTCTTACTAGTTCTACATTTATATACGAGAAAACTGAAGCACAGAGACATTAAGCAACTTGCCTATGAACACACAGCCAGTAACTGTAAGGGCCAGAACTCAAACTCAAAATTCCAGCACCAGATACCATGCTGCTGACCATCATGACTCCTACCCTTACCGCTTTGCCGCATGCATACCGAGTGCTTGGGCCACTGTCCAGCACATAAGAGAGGATCTGAAAAATCCTCTGAAACACTACTAAAAAAATTGACTGGATGGGGAAATATGCTCAGATTCTAAAGATAAAACCACCTAAACAGCTCCAAATAATCGACAGAGGAAAGATCATGGTGGTGACAGAGAACAGTCTCTGGTCAAGATGTCTTTCTCCATTTCAGGTTCCTACTTTCAACAAGAAGGCATTTGTCACCATCATCAAAAAATCTACAAACAATAAATGCTGGAGAGGGTGTGGAGAAAAGGGAACCCTCTTGCACTGTTGGTGGAAATGTAAATTGATACAGCCACTATGGAGAACAGTATGGAGGTTCCTTAAAAAACTAAAAACAGAACTACCAGGTGACCCAGCAATCCCACTACTGGGCATATACCCTGAGAAAACCATAATTCAAAAAGAGTCATGTACCACAACGTTCATTGCATCTCTATTTACAATAGCCTGGACATGGAAGCAACCTAAGTGTCCATTGACAGATGAATGGATAAAGAAGATGTGGCACATATATACAATGGAATATTACTCAGCCATAAAAAGAAATGAAATTGAGTTATTTGTAGTGAGGTGCATGGACCTAGAGTCTGTCATACAGAATGAAGTAAGTCAGAAAGAGAAAAACAAATACCGTATGCTAACATATATATATGGAATCTAAAAAAAAAAAACAAAAAAACAAAATGGTTCTGAAGAACCTAGGGGCAGGACAGGAATAAAGACGCAGACCTACTAGAGAATGGACTTGAGGACACGGGGAGGGGGAAGGGTAAGCTGGAACGAAGTGAGAGAGTGGCATGGACTTACCTATACCACCAAATGTAAAATAGATAGCTAGTGGGAAGCAGCCGCATAGCACAGGGAGATCAACTGGGAGCTTTGTGACCACCTAGAGGGGTGGGATAGGGTGGGTGGGAGGGAGACACAAGAGGGAGGAGATATGGGGATATATGTATATGTATAGCTGATTCACTTTGTTATAAAGCAGAAACTTAACACACCACTGTAAAGCAATTATACTCCAATAAAGATGTTAAAAAAAAAGAAGGCATTTGTCAAATGCAAACCTGACCATGTCATTCCCCCATCTCACTGCTGGGAACTTGGAAATGGTAGTGGGAAACCCCACTGCAGTGCTTTGCAAACTTTTACAGGAAACATCTCTCCCTAATGGCTTGCTGATGAAAGCAACCACACTCTTAAGGCCCATGGCCCAAAGAACAGCCACAACTCTTGAGTTCTGACTGTGTGACTCACCCTTAATACTCTGGCAAGTTTGAGATTTATTCTACAAATGTATCTCTGTTTGTTACAATATAAAAACAATGTTTATAACTACTTATAACTGCAACTCTAGGAGGAAAACGAAAAACAAAAAACTTCATTCCTCCCATGATTTCTAGCACCACCTACCTGTATGCAAATTCTTTCTGGGTACCCGGTACTGCAGCTTCATATACAGGACAGGGCTGTGGACCTAATCCGAGCTACTTGGCATGATACCTAAATCCCTTCCCAAACCAACCCCTGACTCACCAGCCCCCTTTCCCACCTCTCCAGCCAACACAATTAGTTGCAACTATATCAACAGTCAAATTTCAACCTGTGTTCCACCTCGTGGACTTTAATAATTAGGACCTTGTGGACTTTGAGAAGACATATCCACCCTTCCAAACCCTACTTAGGTGTAATCTTATTGAAGTCGTTCTTCCTCCGAGTGTGTGGATACTTAGTAACACTCCCCTAGTTTATCCCTCTTCTTGCACTTGTTTCCCCGTGGCTGCTTCCCATACTAGACTGTGCTGTCCCTGGGGGCTGGCTCTTGCTCAACTAAGCAGAGCCCTGCCATACAGGTAAATTTCTGGTCTATAGGAAGCGGGGCTCACAATAGGTAACCTAATCCTTCAGGACAAGGCAAAAGAGCTGACTACGAAATTGAAATTAAACACAAATTAAAAGGTCTGAGCATATCTCCAGTCGCATTGTCTTTCCCAAAAGAACTCCAGGTTCCGGTGCAGGGGACGCCAAGCCTTGGCACCCAAGAGAGAGGGGGGTGGGCGAAGGCGTCACTTACCAACTGGTGGAAGGCGAATGTCTGTTCTCCAGCGTTTTGGTCCAGGGCTTGTACCAGCTGATCTGCTCCGCGGCTTTGCCCCAGAACCTCTCGGGGTCGGCCACCGAGGCCGCGAAGTGGGTCTTGTACTCGCAGCCGCCCGAGGACAGCGCCCGGCAGCCCCGGCCCCCGAGAGCGCCCCGTTGGCCGGGGGCCACGTACGCCCTGCGGGCCGGGCCGGCTCCCCGGGCGGGAGAGGACGCGGGCAGGGACCCCCCGAGTCCCCCGGCGCCGGTGACTTTGCGACACTGCAGCCAAGATGGCTTCATCGCTGCCGTTGGCGCCCCCCTGCAGGCTGCGCTGCCCGCGGTCCCGAGCCCACTCCTCGGGCGACCCCTGGGGCGCTCGCGACTTCCTGGAGCCCGAGGGGAGCAGGCGGGAGGCGGGGGCAAATTCCGAGGTGTGCCCAGAGCCCGGGAGTTTGGAAGTCACACTGGAGTCGCCGGGAAAAACCGACCTGGAGCGGTGGGGGAAGCCACAGGCTGGAGCGGGGGCGGGGAGGGGGGCGCACAGCGTCCCCGCGCCGGGCGAGAGCGGCGCCGCGCGAAACCCGACGCCTCTGCGCGTCTCCAGCTCCGCGACTTCGCCTGGAAAACCGCCCTCAGGCTGCAGAGCGGCCTCCCTTCTCCGACGCACAGGTACCCCTAAGGTGAGGCCGACGGACCCAATTCATTGTTTTCCAGCAAACAAGCAGTGCGCAGCTTCTCGGGGTTGGTCTCTGGAGAGCCAGCCGGTGGAGCGGCCGCGCCGCGGCCCGCAGCGGGAATCCGCCAAGCAGGGCTCTGCGGCCCAGCCCCTGAAGCGTCGAGTTTTGTTTCTTTCTCTTTAAAACAAGCTCCAACCTCGGCTATTTAGAAAACAAGCGGCTCCTGGGTAAGGGCTGCTCCAGGATTTCCCGACAGCTGTGAGAGGAGGAGAAGTGGAGGGAGGTTGCCCAACCGAGTTGGGAAGTGCTTTGGGGGTGACTGCCGCTGGGGAAGGTTACGCCGTTGGAATGGGGATTCACTTGCCAACTGGACTCCCCGCAGGATCTAGGCAGAAAGCAGGGTGACTTGTTGCTTTTCCTCCCTGCCCATTTGCCTCTTTGGAGTTTCTTTGCCCTTTTTTTTGGATGAGACCCCACGCTCCCCCCACCCAAAAAAAAATTTAAGCCCAAACGAAGAGCAAAGTCAAGATGAATCTAAAGAGAAAAAGAGGAAGCTGAGGAAAATTAAAAGAGAAAGGCGGCATAGATTACCGTCTGGGTTTAACATTCTTCAGATTCCTTCACTGTTTTTTCTACCTGTTAGTGAATTACAGATGCGGTCGCGTTTGCCTTTGTTACGCCAAACATATGCTGTTTGGTGTGACGGTGTTTGCAGTTTTAAATGTAAAGATGTGTATTCCCAAATCTGAAGTGGGAAATAATGAATGCCCCGACCCTAGGAAGATTGTAAACAGATTTTTTTTTTCTGCAGGAAAAGAATAATGTGAAGATAAAGGTTAAACAGAACAGAGATAAATCTAATGCAAAACAAAGAACATTTCTTTAAATAATCACCTCAGCTATTCCCTTTCAACTAAGAAGGCGCTAGACTTTTCCCTAACACCTGCAGCCTACCTCTCTACCAAAGGCCTCACAGCAAATGATTTCCAATAGCAAAAGGCACTTGTCACTATTTGAATGCAGAGAGAGTTAGGAAGCCCGATAACCTCCTGTCCTCCTTCTTTCCTCTGCCCAGCCGTCTAATGCTGCTGTCTGGTCTACAAGATCCTCTGACTCCAAATCATCCCCTATTGTATTACAGTGATGTCCATCCATCTTAGTCGTTTGCTTAACAGATATGTGAGCCCCTGCATTGTGTAAGTTGTGACTTGTTGCGGGGGGCGGGGGGGATATGAAGGAAACAGGCAGATCTCTACTGGCTCTTACTGTGTATCCACATTGTGCTGGCACTTTCAAATATGTTAGCGCCTGTATTTCCCAAGTACTAAGAAACGGGAAGTATAATCCCAGTGTTTACCACCTTGAGGCTGTGTGACGGATATCCTGGCACACCAGTAATTCAAGGTGCACAGGCTCCTTAGGTTAGTCCTGCCACCCACCCCAGCATACTATACAAAGACCATTTTCTCTCTGTGCCCCGACTTGAAAAAGGTGGAGACTCTGACTCCAAAGTCCATAATTTTCATACCAGGATGATTATTAAAAAGAAGAAAGATTTTAGACTTCCAATAAAATATGACAAGGTAAATACCCACATCCATTCCTCTTCTTCTAGAAACCTCACTGAAAAAGAAAGTACGGTGGTGGTGGCGGTGGTGGTGATGGTAAACACCCAGAAGAACAAAGAGAACAGGAGAGGACAAGAAAACAAGTGAGAGCATGGAAAGAAAATGAATTCATGGTATGTGACTGGGGTGGGGGCAGGGGGAGGTGAATGGAGAAAATGGATTTCCTCATCACACACCTGAAATGCCTCAGGATTTGGAGGCCCTGGGTTCCCCTGGAGGTTCAGAATGAAGGTTAAGGGCTTAAAAACCAAAGGCCTAATTAAAAGATTGTGTGAGATGAAATTAAACCCCCCCACACACACTGCTGGGTGGAACCATTTTCTCTGGACCCTGCAGTACATTGTCATGTTTTAAGTAATTTTACGAAACAGATTGTGAATGTAAGTTCCATTTCAAGCCAAGGGAAGAGCATACAGTACAGCACAGGAGGAGTGTAGTGGAGAGGCAGAACAGGAGTGGGCAGTAAGACTAGAAACGTGAGCCAGATGCAGAGCTGCAAAATAGCGTCAAATGCAGGCCAGGACCTGAGTTTGAGACCATTCACCTTTGACACTAAAAACCTGTTGACTATCGCCAAGCATGTGAAAAGCTTAAAATCATTAGCCGTTGAGACCCGGTTTGAATCCTAGTACTGCCTGTAATTAGGTGGGAAAACTAGGAAAATGAGCTAATTTCCCTACACTGTAATTTCAGTATCTGTATTTTGAGGCTGATGATCCTTACCTCACAGGATTATTGCAAGGTTTAAATATGTGTAAATTGCTTAGCACCAAGGCAGTAGCAAACGAAGGTAATTTAAAGCCTGTGAACAAACAGCCACTCCAAAAAATCAACCCCCAAACCTCCAGCTTCATTAACACCCTTGAAATTTTACAGTTAGAAATTTTTGCAAGAAATTATTTTGATTGAAACATGCATGTACATTCCATACTGCTTCAAAACATAAAATAAGATTTTTGACTAATTTGGAGACAAGGTAGTTGCAATCTTTTCAGTGTTCAAGCCCTCTAAAAGTCCAGCTTTTTATAAGTACAATATTTATTTCATTGTATGGCAATAAATGGTATATTTAATATGCTATTCAAGATGATATTTTAAAGAAATCTTAAACAAAGATTAATTGATCAGATTATCTGAGAGAAACTTTCTAGTAAATGGGAAAAGCATAATAATGAAGGAAAGAGTGAAGAGAATCAAAAAGTGTGAAAGACTGCTCAAGAAGGAATGAGCGGAAGGGAGGAAATTGGAATTGAAATACTTAATGCCTAAGAAAACGTTGCTGAAAATTAGAAGAGCAGAGTGGAATTAGAATTAAAAGAGAAAAAAGCTACGGGAATCCTACAACTTCATTTTTCTTAGGATTACAATTTCTGCCTAGGATCAGTCATTCTTAGTACAGACTAACTTTTTTCGCAGAGAGAGTAAAAGGGATTAAAGAGTACACAATTGAAAAGTAAGTGTAGACTACCCTGGCCATGTATTCTGCTGACCGCACAATTCAACTTTTTGCATAAATTTGTTAAGAGTTAAATGTCTAACCTTGGGTAAGTATTAGAACTACTAAGATTTTCACTTATGACAAAAGCAAAAATGTTATATATTGAATTTCCTGGATATTATGAAAACTTGGCAAGTACACATGGAATCATTTGCAAAAATTACTTTATCTCTGCAGCAGGTACATGCTGAGCTGAAATTTGAGCCTGCAGAAACACTGCAGATTTATTCTGATTTAGCAGAGAATTTCTGGAAAATATCCTGACTTTCATGGCTTAGTAAATATTTTTAAAACTTCTAAAGTGAAATGACTCATAGTAATGTAATTATAGACTCCTATTTTGAAACTTTCTTCTTTTTGCCCACATAGTAATTACAATAAAGGCAAGGAGAAAAAGGCGGATGAAAGAATTGTTTTAAAACAAATAACATTCCAGTGGATGGGAAGAACTCTACAACTTCAGTTCATTCTAGCAACCAAATATAAGGTATGGGATTCATCCACCAGCCTTATTTTTATTTCTTAAAAAGATCCTAAAATTTAGTGTTAATTAGTAAAAGGTAATAAAAATGTAGCTGTCTTTATCTGAGAAAAACTGGAAAAGGAACGACCTAGGCAAATATTTCCAATCATATTTTTCAAGTTCTTAGGGTTTTTATTTTTTTCATTTTTTTGTTTGTTTTTGTTTTTATCTGTATAGCAATTTCCAGTTGAGGGGGGGGAAATCTCATCAATGCAGTTGTGATGGAAAATCCAGTAAAAATGGCTAATATTTTAATCAGATCACCGAAATCCTTGAGAGGTCATTTTAATTCTTCTTCACAGATTATTCCTAAGAAAGTATTCTGTTTCTGTTTTATATTCTTAAATCAAAGCCACTGCTTGTTACTCAATTTTTTGTAATAATACTTTAAATATATAAGAAATTATCTCATTTTCAGGGAACAAATGATGAAAAGGAAAAATATCCTTTATAATAAAATTGTTCATAAAGTGTAGTTGATTACCTAACATTACTTTGGGTTACCAATGTGTGTGTGTGTGTGTGTGTGTGTGTGTGTTAAGAAGATATAAAATTAAACTAGAAAATGAAAAACAAGTCCAGTTAACCAAAACAAGAGCCGTTCTTATGTAACAAGGAAGTGGGTAATCATTTGGGGGTTTTAAAGACAGCACAAGTCTTTCAAATGAAGCTATTTTAAAATTGAAGAAAATATGGAGGCAAAGAAATTGCTTACTTTAAGTAGATCGTGAAAAAAGATATCTCATTTATGTGCATAAGAAAATTATAAAGTATTTGGACACTTTTTCCAACCATCATTCTGAATGATGAGACTTCAGATGACTCTTGTGATACTTTTCTGTTTTACCTGTTAATACAAATCCCTACCTGTTTTTAGAATTGAACACCTGAATATTTAGAGTTCTAGAGTGTGTTCAGAATTCCCAGTGGAGATATTTTGTGTATAAAAAGGATTTCAATGGACTTCTCTTTGTTATTTGCTTACACTTGCTTTTTTTTTTTTTTTTTTTCTTAATCCAGATACTCTTATAACTTGGTATGAATATAAAGTTTGCCTCTTTATATCTATATACTTATAACTGTATGTGGATATAGAGTTTCTCTATAACATTATATTGCTTCTTCCCACTGAAACTTTTATTAGCCTAGTATAAACCAACTTATCAGTTTTGAAAGAGTAAGAAAACTGTTACTTTTTTCTTATTTTTTATCATTTTTTTAGTAACATTGTTTCATACCTACGAACTTCAAGTAATGTTTCTGGGAATCTCCCCCTTTCATCTCTGCTGTGACAACCCCAGGAGACAGTACAAAGATTTAGGTTTTTTGATAGACGATTACACCTGCAAAACTAACTAAAAATGTATGTGTGTGTGAAATGACTAATTTCTGCTTTCTTCTCCTTTGACATTTCTAAAGTCCATTCCTTCGTCACTCCTTCAGCGAGCTAATCTAGTACCCTGCTAGCCCAACTCCCTTTCTGCAGGTTCAACTATCTCCTATCACTCAATTGATTCATAGGGGTTTACTGAGTGCCTCTCCCTCCCCATGCTCAGCAGGATTCTCGGAACACAAAGAATTGTTTATAAATGACTAAGAGGTACTAATACATCCATCTCTGTTCCTAAGTAGCTCACAGTCTAGTCAGGAAGAAAACACGTCAGCAAGTGCCATATGGTTTGTTAGGCCCTTTAGAGGCAGATGAAAAAGCAATAGTGGAGGACCCAAAAATGGAATGGAAGACCCTAGGATTAAAGTAATCATTCTAAAACATAAATCAGTTGTATCACCATCTTGCCTAAAATCTGTCAGTGGCTTCCCACCTGCCTATGGTGAGAAGTCCAAAGTCTTTGGCATAGACCTGCCGGTTTCACTTGGGATCTATTCTGCTCCCCTAGAGGGCATTTGGAAATGAGTAGTGTACTATTATCTATTGCTGTCTAATAAATTATTCCCTAACTGAGCAGCTTAAAACAACAGATATTTATTATCTCATAGGAGCTTCTCTGGATCTGGAATCAGAATGAGTTAGTTAGCTGAGCGGTTCTGGCTCTAATCAAGTGGTAGCCAGGTGGTCTGTTGGTCAGAACTATGATCATGCCAATGGGCAGGTGTATCGAGTTCATGCTCACTTACGTGGCTGTTGGCAGGAAGCTTCAGTTCAAGGGGCTGTTCAGAGGACATGGCAGCTGGCTTTCCCCTGAGCAAGATGAGTGATTGAGTGATGGATTGATTAAGTGATGTGATATGTGTGTGTGTGTGTGTGTGTGTGTGTGTGTGTGTGTGTGTGTGTGTGTGTGTGTGTGTGTGTGTGAGAGAGAGAGAGAGAGAGAGAGAGAGAGAGAGAGAGACCAAGACAGACTCCACAATCTTTTATGACCCAATCTCATCTCAGAAGGGCAATTTATCACTTCTCCTTTATGCTATTGGTCACACAGACAAACTTCGGTACAATGTGGGAGGAGACTATACAAGGGTGTGAATAGGAAGAGTCTGGATGATTGGGGACCATCTTGGAGGCTGGCTGCCAAAAGTAAGAATACTTTTGCTTTGTCGTAGTGACTGGAGTTTACTTATTAACATGGGCAAAGACCAAGGATACTAAAATCTTGTACAGGAAAGAATTATAGCCCCTTACCAAACTGCCAAGAGTGTTGCCAAATAGTTCTTCTACACTTTGTATATACTGCCTTTTCCTACATGCACACACCTGGCTCTATTCATACCTGGCTTCTCACAGTTCCCTATAAAATCCTAGTCCTTCACCTTCCACAAATCTTCCTTCTGACTGCAGTGCCTTCTTCACCTTGGCAACGCTTCCAACTCTCTCTTTAGGATTTAGTACAAATCTCTTCATCTCCTGGATGCATTCCCTGATCACATTAAGCAGATGAGCCCTTGCTTTTCTCTGCCCTATTCATATATTTGTTATAGCATACACTATTGTAATTACCTTTACCAACCCTTCTCCACTGGAAGACTGTGAGCCCCTGCAGAAATATGTATTATAATGTTAGTTTAACCTCAGTGTCCCCATACCTTACACAGTTCCCACACACAGCAAACACTTCTTAATACAAGTTAGTTGAATGAATGACCAAATTAGTGGCATGTTGTCTGTGTTTGTGTACCTGTGTGTACTGGGATTGTGCCACTTAAGAGAAAATTGCGGAGTGTAAAAGCCTGAGAACACCTGATCTGCTCTGTTTCAATCCAGACTCTGCTTGGTTCCATTTGTTTCCCATTAAAGTACAAATTTGCCTTCACGTCCCATAATCTATTTTTGAAATAAACATTTTATATCTTTGCCAAAAGGATAACCGAAAGTTCTATTTTCATAGATCATGTCTATAAATTGTAGGGGGCACTACCTGATTAATACACTTATTTTTCAGAAAATGTTTAAGAGTTTAAGATCCTCTCTAAATCAAGAAAGAATAATCCTGCTTCCGTGCATTTAATGATGTTTAACTGTGGAACTCAAAGAGTTAATATAAATTCTAAATGTGCTATGTTACAGCCTATAGACTTTATTAAAATGAATCTGCAGTAATAGGACAAAAGGTTACTATCCTAAGAGAGTTATTACAAGCATTAAATGAGCCAAGTTATGGGCAAGAGCAATCTAAAGCTATGAAGACTGATGCTTACTATTCTAAAAGAGCTAATGCAATATCCAAATGCATTTACCTAAGGAGTAGTTATTAACTGAAGCACCTATGCTGTTTAGGAATAATTTGGGAGCCTCTTAGGGCTTGGAGTTTTGCTCCTAGAGCTGGATTCCAGAATTGTCCAGTTTCATGAATTTCTATTTATGAAAGATTCGGCCTCCCAGTCATGATTGTGCCCTGACAGACTTCTGCCAAACCTTCCAGATGTTGAGTGACTTCCTGGACCTTCACCTGCTCCAAAACTCCTCTGTTATTCTGCTTGGAGACATGACTAGTTCGATGTATGCTCATTTGTTCAGGTAGCCCTTTCAGCAAAGAGCTATTGAATATCAACTATATGTCAGGCATACATGGATACAGAGGCCAAGAAGACAGACGCTTTTTGTTAGATCGCATGATGTATATGTTCTAGTAGTCAGATATAGAAAATAATAACTTAGCACACTATAACACAACATATAACTATATTTGAGATAAGGATGTGGGCTATGATAAAAATAAAACAAAGTAAAGGGCAAGTGAGCAAATTCCCTTAGGAAGTGATATTAAACTAAGACCTGATCTATAGGAAGGAACTGCCAATGGGAATATATGGGGGAAGAGAACTTTAGAGAGAGGGACAGACGGAACACTTTTAAGGTCTCTGTGGATGGAACAAGCTTGATAGGTATGGGAGTTAGAAAGTTAACAGGTGATGTTGGAGCATGTTTAAAGGTTGAGAGTTGCTGTATTAGAGACAGGAATAGCTAGATCCTGAAGGATCTTACAGACTACAGAAAGGAATTTAGATTTTACTCTAAATGCAGTTGAGAGGTATTGGATGGATTTCAAAAACAGAAGTGTATCTGATTTATGCTTATAAAGTTTGGGGGTTTTGAGCCTCCTATTCTGGTCCTTACCATAACCATTAGCTCCTGAATCTGACATCTGTAACAAAAGGCCTTCAAAGAGGTGGCTTTGGGTTTGCTAATGACACACTGTCCCTTTTTTCTACGATGTTTATATTTTATGGAACTTTAATACTGAATCCCACCTTGACTCAAGTTCAGGAAGCCCTTTCTCCTAGATTCTGTATTCCAGTTTTACCTGTCATGTGGACCGGCACTTAATTCTTCAATCATTCTTAGCCTTTGCTAATTCTCTTGTCAGGTCCGTATTAGAGAGCTATAAGGAAATTTCACCCTCTCCCCTTGCAAACAACCAACCAACCAACCAACAAACAGAACAAAACCTAAACAACCAACCAAACAAAACCTCCAAACGTCAACATCTTAAACCCCCTTCTGGACTTCATAAGACTCAAGAAAAGTTGAGTGCATTAGCACCCCCCCCAAAAAATACAATTTTAATACTGCCAAATAGTGCCAAATACCCCTTATTCATTCACTGTCATAACTGATAGTAATTTTCCAAATTGGAGTACACTCAATGGCTATTCTAGACCCAGAACATGCAGTCTGCTTAATAAAGTTCTTAACCTACTAACCTTAGAAAGAAGATCAGTCATTTTAAAGATATTCCTCACCCCTTTCCTCAAAAACATTCTCCTTGACATCATCAAGACCATGCTTTTCCCATTTTTGTTCTCTGTGATGGGAAAACATTAAAAACAAGCAAGAGTCACTTGGTATAAACAAGTACAGAGGAGGCAGAAGCTCAGTTAAGTAGACACCTCCTTTGTAATTTATAATTTGTCTTCCTGGGATCAGATGCTTTAGGAAGTGAACTAAATATTTTGTCTTTGAACAACACTGTTTTGAATGACACTTAGACCACAATCAATATTTGAATTAAAAATGTAACTTAAAGGGCTTCCCTGGTGGCGCAGTGGTTGAGAGTCCGCCTGCCGATGCAGGGGACATGGATTCGTGCCCTGGTCTGGGAAGATCCCACATGCCGCGGAGTGGCTAGGCCCGTGAGCCATGACCGCTGAGCCTGCACGTCCAGAGCCTGTGCTCCACAACGGGAGAGGCCACAGCAGGGAGAGGCCCGCGTACCACACACAAAAAAAAAAAAATGTAACTTAAAAAAACACACAATTTCCTTAAACATGAACATTTATTCTTTTCAGGATTAGATAAGCAATAATAGAAAAGTGACTGACTTTTGCCCTGTGTACTCCTTTGTTGCTTACCTCATGTGCAATGCCTGTTGATTTTGACAATGCTGCATGTAGTAGCACTCTATAAGACTCTACAGAAGGCAAATAAATTTGAATCTCAACACTGTAAATGCATTGTGGTAATTAAAAAGACCAAACTATTATAATTAAGTTGTAATTAAGATATGTAACAAAAAAAAAAGATATGTAACAAAATTCTTAAATTTCTATGAAAGACAAAATACGTAGAGCAAAGCAAAGACTTTTACTGTAAAAACTAAATTAAATCTATACTAGGGATTTAGTTATGTTGTATATAACTGAATGGTAATCAGATTTTTTTGTGATTGTTATGGTAACCCCAAAGTTGACTTGTTTCTCCACAAATAGTATTAGAAAATAACATTTAAGTGATTTATTGCAGTATACATTTAAATCAATTCAAAATAAATAATCCTGTGAATGTTTAACTGAGCTGCTGCAATTTTACTTTTGGTAATTTGATCAAGGTTTTTGTGCAAGATCTAGATCTAAGAGATTTGGGGTTTGTAGGCAGTATTCTTCCTCTGTCTCTCAAAACTACACTTAATCAGCTTAGGTTAGAAAGATGACAATCAGAAAGCTTCCCAAGGAAAAAACACAACCCACTTCAAATTTCTCTTTGGAAATGGAACGTAAGTTAAAAATTTTTTTTTTAAATAACAGTAATACCATTGGCATGCAATCAAAACAGATTTATTAAGAACAAAAGAGCATAACTATTTTAACTCTACTTTAAACTTATCTGTAACCTCCCCTCTTATTAAGAAAAAGAACCAAGATGTCTAACCATATGGTAGAGGCAAATTAACAAAATTTGAGGTGTACACTTTGAAAATACATCAGGTCAAAATACAAGTGGAAGCATTGATAATGAACATGTGTAGCTAACATTTATCCAAGAGGAGAGAGAAATGGAGAAACTTAAGAACATTTAAAAACTATGATTTTTTTCCACTCACTCAAATAACCTTTGATATAGGCCAAACAAGTTGTAAATCCCAGTTCAACAAAAGCAAATGAGTAAATATAATAGGGAGAACCAGGGAGAAATTGTTATAATAGAGAGGTTAGGAGTTCAGGCTCCTGAATCAGACAGTCCTTGCTTTCAGTCCTTGCTCTATCACTTATTAGCTGTGCGATTTGGAGCAAGTCTCTTATTCTAAGACTCAGTTTCCTCGTGTGTAAAATGGGAATAATACTGGTGAGCTTAAGTGAGATAATGCATATAAAGCACTTGGTGCAGTGCCTAATTCATAATTGGTACTAAACAAATGGTTATTTCCATTCATTGATTCAGCATGTATTTATTAGACATCAGGTATATGCCAAGCATTCTGTTGGCTAATGGGAATATAACAGGAGCAAGATTCTGTTGTCATCAAATTTATAGTTTAGTTAGGAAAGAAACTTAAATAATCAATTATAAGAAAAGTGCTGTGGGAGTATGGGAGTACATGATCATTCTTGAAAAAAGTGGGGGAAGGAGGTAAGCCAGAGAAGGCTGCTTGAAGGACATGATTTTTAAATGTGGAAATGCAATAATAGACAGGGGTTGAGCAAGAATCAAGTACAAGAGTGTTCCAACCAGAGGAAAAAGCTTATGAAAACAGCTATAATATTTTCAGAGGTTCAGATAGACATATGCCTTTCTCATCTTCATCTCTGGCCATGCTGTAACGTCTGTCTGGAGCACACTTGAGCCTTTTTGTATTCTCCCTGCCCCATCTCACCTCACCCAGACACAGTGGTTACTAACGGTCAAGTGAAGACATGGCCAGGACTTATAATGTCGTCTTAGTGCTTTTTAAGCCACATAAAATAATATGGAACTTATCTTCAGGGTCACAGGAAATTGGAGGCTTTTAAGTACATGTACATGAGTGTGTGTGGGTGTGGGTATCAGACAGTGTTGTTTCCTGGAGGGTTATAGTCCCCATTGCATTTTACTAGGGCAGCATCAAGTTACCTTGGAGAAAGGAGAAATGGATCTTCCTGGGCTGCCGAGAAAAGAGGGCCATAGATGGAATAGTCCAGAAGCATCAAGTAATAGCATTAATTTAAGTTTCAGATAGCCCCATGGTCAATGTGCAAACAGTATCTGCCATGATACTAGACTTTTTTTTTTTTTTTTGCGGTATGTGGGCCTCTCACTGTTGTGGCCTCTCCCGTTGTGGAGCACAGGCTCCGGACACGCAGGCTCAGCAGCCATGGCTCACGGACCCAGCCACTCCGCGGCATGTGGGATCTTCCCGGACCGGGGCACGAACCTGTGTCCCCTGCATCGGCAGGCGGACTCTCAACCACTGTGCCACCGGGGAAGCCCTAGACTTTTTTTTTTTTTTACAATCATAGACAATTTATTATTCAAAAAAAAAAAACTGAGGCATAAGGACTCAAAGAAATTAACAGAAGATATTTTACAAGGGACCTTGAAATACTAGACTATTTGATATATAGATCACAAAGGAAAACTGTACCCAGCAGGATATAAATGTTTAAATGTGCAGAATATATAGTCCAAAATACTTAGTAATGGCAGTGATGACAACAGAAGCATGACGGTACACTGAGAAAACTCACAGAAGACTTTATGCCAAATTATGACCCAAGAAATGGACCATTCAGGTCAGAGACAGAAGAGAAACTGGGGAATAATTTGATTTGCCTAGTGTACTCCAGATAAACTCCAAATTCTTCAACCTACCTTACCATGCCCTCCATGAACTATCCTCTCTTTCCCTCCCCTTCCTCATCTCTTACCAGATCTCTAAGTTGCTTTATGACTGGTTCTCACTCTCCTCTGCTAATACACATTGTTTTATTTTGCTAGACCATTCTTTTCTTTTTTCCTAAGATAATTCCTCCTCAGCCTGAAGATCTCTCCTTGTACATTGCCTCTTCCAGGAAGACTTTTCTAAGTATAGTAGGTGCCTCTGTTTCCACTGTCTTAGCACTTATCACAATCCACTCTCTGCCACAGTAAACTCTAACTTCTGAGGGTAAGGATCAGGCTTATCTTGGTATCCTTGATATCTAGCATGGTAATGTTACATGGTAGATATTTAATAGGTGTCTTCTGGAGACTGTATCTGATTGACCAATTGACTTAAAGAGTGAGTGAATGAATAAGGGAATAAAAGACACACACACAGTCCCTCCCATCAGGAAGCTTGCACAAGCCTCTTAAATAGCCTCATCCACCAGAGGGCAGACAGCAGAAGCAAGAACAACCACAGTCCTGCAGCCTGTGGAACGAAAAACACATTCACAGAAAGAGAGACAAAATGAAAAGGCAGAGGGCTATGTCCCAGTTGAAGGAACAAGATAAAACCCCAGAAAAACAATTAAATGAAGTGGAGATAGGCAAACTCCCAGAAAAAGAATTCAGAATAATGATAGTGAAGATGATCCAGGACCTTGGAAAAATAATGGAGGCAAAGATCGAGAAGATGCAAGAAATGTTTAACAAAGACCTATAAGAAGTAAAAAAGAAACACCTAGAAGAATTAGGGAACAAACAAACAGAGATGAACAATACAATAACTGAAATGAAAAATACACTACAAGGAATCTATAGAAGAATAACTGAAACAGAAAACGGATAAGTGACCTGGAAGACAGAACGATGGAATTCACTGCCACGGAAAGAATAAAGAAAAAAGAATGAAAAGAAATGAAGACAGCCTAAGAGAACTCTGGGACAACATTAAAGGCACCAACATTTGCGTTATAGGGGTCCCAGCAGAGAAGAGAGAGAGAAAGGACCCTAGAAAATATTTGAAGAGGTTATAGTCGAAAACTTCCCTAACATGGGAAAGGAAATAGCCACCCAAGTCCAGGAAGTGCAGAGAGTGCCAGGCACAATAAACCCAAGGAGAAACATGCTGAGACACATAGGAATCAAATTGACAAAAATTAAAGACAAAGAAAAATTATTAAAAGGAACAAGGGAAAAACAACAAATAACATACAAGGGAACTCCCATAAGGTTAACAGCTGATTTCTCAGCAAAACTTCTACCAGATGGGAGTGGCATGATATATTTAAAGTGATGAAAGGGAAGAACCTACAACCAAGATTACTCTACCCAGCAAGGATCTCATTCAGATTCGATGGAGAAATCAAGAGCTTTACAGACAAGCAAAAGCTAAGAGAATTCAGCACCACCAACCAGCTCTATAGCAAATGCTAAAGGAACTTCTCTAAGTGGGCAACACAAGAGAAGAAAAAGACCTATAAAAACAAACCCAAAACAATTAAGAAAATGGTAATAGGAACATACATATCAATAACTACCTTAAATGTAAATGGATTAAATGCTCCAACCAAAAGACATAGACTGGCTGAATGCTGAATGGATACAAAAACAAGACCCATATATATGCTGTCTACAAGAGACCCTCTTCAGACCTAGGGACACATACAGACTGAAAGTGAGGGGATGGAAAAAGATATTCCATGCAAATGGAAATCAAAAGAAACGTGGAGTAGCAATTCTCATATCAGACAAAATAGACTTTAAAATAAAGAGTGTTACGAGAGAAAAAGAAGGACACTACATAATAATCAAGGGATCAATCCAAGAAGAAGATATAACAATTGTAAATATTCATGCACCGAACATAGGAGCACCTCAATACATAAGGCAAATGCTAACAGCCATAAAGGGTAAATCGACAGTAACAAAATCATAGTAGGGGACTTTAACACCCCTCTTTCACCAATGGACAGATCATCCAAAATGAAAATAAATAAATAAACACAAACTTTAAATGATACAATAAACAAGATGGACTTGATTGATATTTATAGGACATTCCATCCCAAAACAGCAGATTACACTTTCTTCTCAAGTGCTTATGGAACATTCTCCAGGATAGATCATATCTTGGGTCACAAATCAAGCCTTGGTAAATTTAAGAAAATTGAAATCGTATCAAGTATCTTTTTCCAACCACAATGCTGTGAGACTATATCAATTACAGGAAAAATCTGTAGAAAATACAAACACAAGGAGGCTACTAAATACACTACTAAATAACCAAGAGATCACTGAAGAAATCAAAGAGGAAATCAGAAAATACCTAGAAAAAAATGAAAACATGACGACCCAAAACCTATGGGATGCAGCAAAAGCAGTTCTAAGAGGGAAATTTATAGCAATACAATCCTACATCAAGAAACATCGCAAATAAACAACCTAACCTTACACCTAAAGCAATTAGAGAAAGAAGAACAAAAAAACCCCAAAGTTAGCAGAAGGAAAGAAATCATAAAGAACAGATCAGAAATAAATGAAAAAGAAATGAAGAAAATGATGGCAAAGATCAATAAAACTAAAAGCTGGTTCTCTGAGAAGATAGTTAAAATTGATAAACCATTAGCCAGACTCATCAAGAAAAACAGGGTGAAGATTCTGATCAATAGAATTAGAAATGAAAAAGGAGAAGTAACAACTGACACTGCAGAAATACAAAAGATCATGAGAGATTACTACAAGCAACTATATGCCAATAAAATGAACAACCTGGAAGAAATGGACAAATTTTTAGAAAAGCACCACGTTCTGAGACTGAACTTGGAAGAAATATAAACAGACCACACACAAGCACTGAAATTGAGAGAGTGATTAAAAATCTTGCAAAAAACAAAAGCCCAGGACCAGAAGACTTCACAGGCAAATTCTATCAAACATTTAGAGAAGAGCTAACACCTATCCTTCTCAAACTCTTCCAAAGTATAGCAGAGGGAGGAAGACTCCCAAACTCATTCTATGATGCCAGCATCACCCTGATACCAAAACCAGAATAAGATGCCACAAAAAAAGAAAACTACAGATCAATATCACTGATGAACATAGATGCAAAAATCCTCAACAAAATACTAACAAACAGAATCCAACAGCACATTAAAAGGATCATACACCATGATCTAGTGGGGTTTATCCCAGGAATGCAAGGATTCTTCAATATATGCAAATCAATCAATGGGATAAACGATATTCACAGACTGCAGGAGAAAAAGCATATGATCATCTCAGTAGATGCAGAAAAACTTCTGACAAAGTTCAACACCCAATTAGGATAAAAACCATCCAAAAAGTAGGCATAGAGGGAAGTTAACCTCAACATACTAAAAGCCATATACGACAAACCCATAGCAAACATCATTCTCAATGGTGAAAAACTGAAATCATTTCCTCTAAGATCAGGAAGAAGACAAGGTTTGCCACTCTCACCACTATTATTCAACGTAGTTTTGCAAGTTTTAGCCACAGCAATCAGAGAAGAAAAAGAAATAAAAGGAATCCAAACCAGAAAAGAAGAAGTAAAATTGTCACTTTTTGCAGATGACACGATACTATACATAGAGAATCCTAAAGATGCTACCAGAAAACTACTAGAGCTAATCAATGAAATTGGTAAAGTAGCAGGATTCAAAATTAATGCACAGAAATCTCTTGCATTCCTATACACAAATGATGAAAAATCTGAAAGAGAAATTAAGGAAACACACCCACTTACCATGGCAACAAAAAGAGTAAAATAGCTAGGAATAAACCTACGGAAGGAGGCAAAAGGCCTGTATGGAGAACACTGTAAGATACTGATGAAAGAAATTAAAAGTGATACAAACAGATGTTTGTATCATGTTCTTGGATTGGAAGAATCAACATTATGAAAATGACTATACTACCCACAGCAATCTATAGATTCAATGCAATCCCTATCAAACTACCAATGGCATTTTTCACAGAACTAGAGCAAAAAAATTCACAATTTGTACAGAAACACAAAAGACTCCAAATAGCCAAAGCAATCCTGAGAAAGAAAAACAGAGCTGGAGGAATCAGGCTCCCTGACTTCAGACTTTGCTACAAAGCTACAGTAATCAAGACAGTATGGTGGCACAAAAACAGAAATATAGATCAGTGGAACAGAATACAAAGCCCAGAGGTAAACCCACATACATATGGTCACCTTATCTTTGATAAAGCAGGCAAGAATATACAATGGAGAAAAGACTGCCTCTTCAATAAATGGTGCTGGGAAAACTAGACAGCTACATGTAAAAGAATGAAATTAGAACACTCCCTAACACCATACACAAAAATCAACTCAAAATGGATTAAAGACCTAAATGTAAGGCCAGACACTATAAAAATCTTAGAGGAAAACATAGGCAGAACACTCCATGACATAAATCACAGCATGATCCTTTTTGAACCACTACCTAGAGAAATGGAAATAAAAACAAAAATAAACAAATGGGACCTAATGAAACGTAAAAGCTTTTGCACAGCAGAGGAAACCATAAACAAGACAAAAAGACAACCCTCAGAATAAGAGAAAATATTTGCAAATGAAGCATATGACAAAGGATTAGTCCCCAAAATTTACAGGCAGCTCATGCGTCTCAATATCAAAATAACAACCCAATTCAAAAATGGGCAGAAGACCTAAACAGACATTTCTCCAAAGAAGATATACAGATTGCCAACAAACACATGAAAGAATGCTCAACATCATTAATCATTAGAGAAATGCAAATCAAAACTACAATGAGGTATCACCTCACACCAGTCAGAATGGCCACCATCAAAAAATCTACAAAGAATAAATACTGGAGAGGGTGTGGAGAAAAGGGAACCCTCTTGCACTGTTGGTGGAAATGTAAATTGACACAACCACTATGGAGAACAGTATGTAGGTTCCTTAAAAAACTAAAAATAGAACTGCCATACGACCCAGCAATCCCACTCCTGGGCATATACCCTGAGAAAACCATAATTCAAAAAGAGTCATATATCACAATGTTCATTGCGGCTCTATTTACAATAGCCAGGATGTGGAAGCAACCTAAATGTCCATCGACAAATGAATGGATAAAGATGTGGCACATACATACAATGGAATATTACTCAGACATAAAAAGAAAGGAAATTGAGTTATTTGTAGTGAGGTGGGTGGACCTAGAGTCTCTCATACAGAATGAAGTAAGTCGGAAAGAGAAAAAGAAATACCGTATGCTAACACATATATATGGAATCTAAAAAAAATTAATTAATTAAATTAAATTAAATGATTCTGAAGAACCTATGGGCAGGACAGGAATAAAAACGCAGACATAGAGAATAAACTTGAGGACACAGGGAGGGGGAGGGGTAAGCTGGGATGAACTGAGAGAATGGCATGGACATATATACACTACCAAATGTAAAATAGATAGCTAGTGGCAAGCAGCCCCATAGTACAGGGAGATCAGCTCAGTGCTTTGTGACCACCTAGAGGGGTGGGATAGGGAGGGTGGCAAGGAGATGCAAGAGGGAGGAGATATGGGGATATATGTATATGTATAGCTGATTCACTTTGTTATACAGCAGAAACTGTCACACCATTGTAAAGCAGTTATACTCCAATAAACATGTTAAAAAAAAAAAAAAGCTAAGAGAATTCATCACCACCGAACCAGCTTTATAGCAAATGCTAAAGGAACTTCTCTAAGTGGGAAACATAAGTGAAGAAAATACCTACAAAAACAAACCCAAAACAATTAAGAAAATGGTAATAGGAGAATACATACTGATAATTACCTTAAATGTGAATGAATTAAATGCTCCAACCAAAAGACACAGGCTCACTGAATGGATATAAAAACAAGACCCATCTATATGCTGTCTACAAGAGACCCACTTCAGACCTAGGGATGCATACAGAGTGAAAGTGAGGGGATTGAAAAAGATATTCCATGCAAATGGAAATCAACAGAAAGCTGGACTAGCAATACTCAGGTAAAATAGACATTATAATAATGTTTCAAGAGACAAGGAAGGACACTGCATAATGATCAAGGGATCAATCCAAGCAGAAGATATAACAATTATAAATATATATGCACCCAGCATAGGAGCACATCAATACATAACGCAAATGCTAACATCTATAAAAGAGGAAATCTACAGTTACACAGTAATAGTGGGGAACTTTAACGATTCAATTACAACAATGGACAGGTCATCCAGACAGAAAAGTAATAAGGAAACACAAGTTTTAAATGACACAATAGACCAGATAGATTTAATTGATATTTATAGAACATTCCATCCAAAAAACAGCAGATTGCACTCTCTTCTCAAGTGCACATGGAACATCCTCCAGGATAGATCACATCTTGGGTCACAAATCAAGCCTTGGTAAATTTAAGAAAATTGAAATCATATCAAGCATCTTTTGCAACCACAGTGCTATGAGATTAGAAATCAATTACAGGGAAAAAAATGTAAAAAGTACAAATGCATGGAGGCTAAACAATACATTACTAAATAACCAAGAGATCACTGAAGAAATCAAAGAGGGAATCAAAAATTACCTAGAGACAAATGACAATGAAAACACGATGATCCAAAACCTATGGGAAGCAGAAAAAGCAGTTGTAAGAGAGAAGTTTATAGCAATACAATCCTACCTCAAGAAACAAGAAAAATCTCACATACACAATCTAACCTTACACCTAATGGAACTAGCGAAAGAAGAAGAAACAAAACCAAACTTAGTAGAAGAAAAGAAATCATAAAGATCATAGCAGAAATAAATGAAATAGAAGCAAGCAAAGTAATAGCAAAGATCAATAAAACTAAAAGCTGGTTCTTTGAGAAGATAAACAAAATTGGTAAACCTTTACCCAGACTCATCAAGAAAAAGAGGGAGAGGACTCAAATCAATAAGACTAGAAATGAAAAAGAGAATTTACAACAGACACCACAGGAATACAAAGCATCCTAAGAGACTACTGCAAGCAATTCTATGCCATTAAAATGTAGCCTGCAAGAAATGGACAAATGCTTGGAAGGTATAACCTTCCAAGACTGAACCAGGAAGAAATAGAACATATGAACAGACCAATCACAAATAATGAAATTGAAACTATGGTTAAAAGTCTTCCAACAAACAAAAGTCCTGGTCCAGATGGATTCATAGGTGAATTCTATCAAACGTTTAGAGAAGAGCTAACACCCATCTTTCTCAAACTCTTCCAAAAAATTGCAGAGGAAGGAACACTCCCAAACTCATTCTACGAGGCCACCATCACCCTGCTACCAAAACCAAAGATACTACAAAAAAAGAAAATTGCAGACCAGTATCATTGGTGAATATGATGCAGAAATCCTCAACAAAATATTAGCAAACAAAATCCAACAATACATTAAAAGGATCATGCACCATGATCAAGTTGGATTTATCTCAGGGGTGCAAGGATTCTTCAATATACACAATTCAATCAATGTGATACACCATATTAACAAACTGAAGAATAAAAGCCATATGATCATCTCAATAGATGCAGAAACACCCATTCAACACCCATTTATGATAAAAAACTCTCCAGAAAGTGGGCATAGAGAGAACCTACCTCAACATAGTAAAGGCCATATATGACAAGCCCACAGCAAACATCATTCTCAATGGTGAAAAACTGAATGCATTTCCTCTAAGATCAGGAACGAGACAAGGATGTCCATCTCACCATTGTTATTCAACATAGTTTTGGAAGTCGTAGCCATGGCAATCAGAGAAGAAAAAGAAATAAAAGGAATCCAAATTGGAATAGAAGAAGTAAAACTGTCACTGTTTGCAGATGACATGATATTAAACATAGATAATCCTAAACATGCCAACAGAAAACTACTAGAGCTAATCAATGATTTTGGTAAAGTTGCAGGATATGAAATTAATGCACAGAAATCTGTTGCATTCCTATACACTAACAACAAAATATCAGAAAGAGAAATTAAGGAAACGATCCCATTCACCATTGCAACCAGAAGAATAAAATACCTAGGAATAAACCTACCTAAGGAGGTAAAAGACCTGTACTCAGAAAACTGTAAGACACAGATGGAAGAAATCAAAGATGACACAAACAGATGGAGAGATATACTATGTTCTTGGATTGGAAGAATCCATATTGTGAAAATGACTATACTACTCAAAGCAATCTACAGATTTAATGCAATCCCTATGAAATTACCAATGGCATTTTTTACAGAACTAGAGCAAAAAATATTAAAATTTGTATGGAGACAAAAAAGACCTCGAATAGCCAGAGCAATCTAGAAGGAAAAAAGCAGAGCTGGAGGAATTAGACTCCCTGACTTCAGACTTTACTACAAAGCTACAGTAATTAAGACAATATGGTACTGGCACAAAAACAGAAATATAGATCAACGGAACAGGATAGAAAGCCCAGAGATAAACCCATGCACCTATCGTCAACTAATCTATGACAAAGGAGGCAAGGATATACAATGGAGAAAAGGCAGTCTCTTCAATAAGTGGTGCTGGGAAAACTGGACAGCTACATGTAAAAGAATGAAGTTAGAACACTCCTTAATACCATACACAAAAATAAACTCAAAATGCATTAAAGACCTAAATGTAAGGCCAGACTCTATAAAACTCTTAGAGGAAGACATAGGAAGAACACTCTTTGACATAAATCACAGCAAGATCTTTTTTGACCCACCTCCTAGAGTAATGGAAATAACAACAAAAATATACAAATGGGACCTAATGAAACTTAAAAGCTTTTGCACAGCAAAGGAAACTATAAACGAGACGAAAAGACAACCCTCAGAATGGGAGAAGATATTTGCAAATGAATCAATAGACAAAGGATTAATCTCCAAAATATATAAACAGCTCATGGAGCTCAATAACAAAAAATCAAACAACCCAATCAAAAAACGGGCAGAAGACCTAAATAGACATTTCTCCAAAGAAGACATACAGATGGTCAAGAGACACATGAAAAGCTGCTCAACATCACTAATTATTAGAGAAATGCAAATCAAAACTACAATGTGGTATCACCTCACACCAGGTAGAATGGGCCTCATCAGAAAATCTACAAACAACAAATGCTGGAGAATGTGTGGAGAAAAAGGAACCCTCTTGCACTGTTGGTGGGAATGATATAGCCACTATGGAGAACAGTATGGAGATTCCTTAAAAAACTAAAAATAGAATTACCAGATGACCCAGCAATCCCGCCACTGGGCATATACCCAGAGAAAACCATAATTCAAAAGGACACATGCACCTCAATGTTCATTGCGGCACTATTTTCAGTAGCCAGGTCGTGGAAGCAACCTAAATGCCCATCGAATTTAAGCCTCAGAAAAATTAATGCCTTGCTGAAGACTAAACTGATAGTATGTAGAAGAGCTTGGAATAGAATCAAATTAGATATAGTAAGATTTTGAGTTAGAGAGTAAAGTGTAAACACAAAAATATTTTTATGGAGTTGTAGAAAAAGATAGATTACTGGGTAGACTCACTTGTATTGATATTTACAGTGAAATAAATATGGTCACCTTTGATGTCAGTATAAACTTTGATGTTCCACAGTTTTATGGACATGATATAATAATTGTACTTTTTTAAAACTTCAAAATATATGGGTAAAAGTATTGTGGTCTAACTAGTATTTGAATCTTGGGTAAAGCATGTACTTTTCTGCTTGGGTCATGTGGTCATGATTTATTCACGATGCAAAAGCTGAGAGCTGGAAATCCAGCTCCACATATCCTAGATCTGCTGATTAACAAATATCAGCATTTTGACCAGCAGCATTTGCACAATTTTTCTCAGAGTAAACATATTATTAGGAGTGGAAATTTAAAAAAAATCTCAAATACCTTTAATGTACATTAATTAAAATAAATTATAAATGACACCCCCAAGCTTGAGTAACTAGAATATTGAGAGAATAAGAAACTTAAAGTTCCTGATATGAGTATTTTGAAAATACAAAGCAATTGGCCAGGCTTTAACATCAAGTAAATAGTAGAATAGAAGTTTGAAGAATATTTATAAGTCAGTCACCTATCAAGACACTAAAATATAACATTAGCAAGGTTTGGGTGATGCTCCTTTCTTGTTAGATCTTGCTATCATAAGATTTATATCTTATCACCCATAAATGTAGTAATTTATTTGCAAGAAGATCTATGAGATTTTAGTTTTATGATTGTTATTTCTATTATTAACCTTGAGCTTTTGATGCTTGTTTACTTGGGTGTTATGGAAAATTGTACTTAATCTTTGTGGATTTTTTTTTTAGGAAATTAGATTTTAAATCATTCATATTTAAGCTGCTGGCAATTACTTAATTGATCTTGTTATCACTGACGCAATTTCTTTACAATAGAATTAAGTCAGTATGTACACAAGATTGTTCAGAGTCTCACAGAGTTAGAAATGAATGAATTAATATCACTTATGATTAAATAAAAATAGTGTATGAATATAACAGAAACATCTGTAAAAAATAATATCATTACAATATCGGCAAGAATCTGTGAACTTTGGGTTTCCCTGGTGGCGCAGTGGTTGAGAATCTGCCTGCAAATGCAGGGGACACGGGTTCGAACACTGGTCTGCGAAGATCCCACATGCCGCGGAGCAACTAGGCCTGTGAGCCACAACTACTGAGCCTGCATGTCTGGAGCCTGTGCTCCACAACAAGAGAGGCCACGATAGTGAGAGGCCCGCGCATCGCGATGAAGAGTGGCCCCTGCTTGCCACAGCTAGAGAAAGCCCTCGCACAGAAACGAAGACCCAACACAGCCAAAAATAAATAATAAATAAAATTTAAAAAAGAAAAAAAAAAAAGGAATCTGTGAACTTAAACCAAGTATCCTGAATTTCTATAGAGGATTACCAGACCCCAGCCAGTTGGGACTAATACCTATGTTCTCGTCTTGTTTTTGAGTGATGTATAATGTCTGAGCTGGGCCCCAAACCCTTGGATGAGATACTCCAGGTACTTTTTCCTACCTCTCTGCTGCCTGGCTGCAGAAAACCCTGTGGAAGACTCCAAGACCTTAGAAAATGGTGGAACTACCTGACAGGAATCTATGTCCCTGACAAATCATAAAGAACAGTCTATGTCCCTGTCACTTCCTAGGTGAGATAGAATGTGAGTGAAAAATAAACCTCTGTTGTGTTAAGCCGTTGAGATTTAGGGACAGTCTGTTACAGTAGATAGCCTACCATGAATAATACAGAGGGTGTGAGGAAAACCCCAACCTTGTCTCATGCTTTCCTCTCAGCATCCTCAACCTTGCTGTATATTAAAGTATCATTAATTATGTACCCATTGGTCTAAATAAAGGTGGCTTTGATCTGGATATTGCTAAAAAATCTATCAGTTGTTTCCAGCATTCCTACAATAAGAAATATGGGTCTAAATTAGAAGTATACAGTGCTTGCCATAGGGCCAAAATATTCTCCCTTGTCCCATAAAACACTGAAATGATTTTGTTAATGATTACTGATATTTTCCTCTCCCGCAAGGTTCATATTTTCTGCTAAGATATTTCTATTAGACAGTTTCCTATCAGTGGAAAAAGAACAATTTGGGATCCTAGGGAGTCTGATATAATGAAAAGCTATATTGGTAGTTCAAACTCATCAAATCATATAATGAAATGCTCATTCCAATTAGACTTAATCCTCAAGTTATTTGAACTTATAAGATGAATGTATTTTCTATTAGTACACCAAAATTGTATGCTAGCTACCAGATTGATTAATTTTTAGCAATATAAAGTTTCTCATTCTTTAAATGCACAGAAAAAGTTTGATCATGATGGCTAACAAAAGTAGTACAAGTATTTCTGAAGTAGGGTACACTATTTTCACTTGATTATATCCAGAATCCAAACATCAGAATAATGAGTCTCTGTTATTCTGAAATAACATTTTTGACTTACTGATTTTATGGATGGATGAAATGTTTCTCTTAATTAATTCAATCTAAGAGGAAGTGAGCATTTTACATTGCATTATATCTGTCATTTTATAGGTGAGAAAACTGAGATTCAGAGAAGGAAGGTAACTTCCCCAAGGATCCACAGCTGGTAAGTGAGGGTGCTGCAATTTGAACCAGATGAGATTGGCTCTATGGCCTGAGCTCTTAATGACTAAGTCCATTAACCAGACTTTCTCAGACCTGAGATCATGCAGACTGTTGAGAATGTATCTGTGGATCCCTAAGGGTCTATGGACCCTAGATTGAGAAATACTATAATTAAATATTAAACACATTTAAAATTACTACTCAGCACACATAAACTTCATTATGTAATATCTTGGTCTAATAAAACCATAAACACAAATTTACATAGAAAATACAACGCAGTTGCATGATGATAAAAGAATCTATCAGATGATCTAAAACATGTGTATACATACATGCAAATCTATCTATCTGTCCATCTAGTTTTTCAGGTATTGAAGAGTATGGACTTGGTTAGGTACAAATAGAGAGTTTTAGTTTTCTTTAATTACTGCCTTTACAATACTCTTTGGAGCAGTTTCTAAACCTAGGTATGCAAAGCAATATAACACCAAGAATTTAAAAGGAATAATGGAGCAAGGATGTGTCCTTTCCTGAGAGGGATCTAGCTGAGAATAAATCTGTAGAAGGGACTTCAAAGCAGGTTCCTCCCTTCTACCTTCCTCTCCCTATCTCTTCTATCCTGCTTCACAAAAGAAAGGCACACATCTCAAAAATCTCTCTGGACGTCAAACAAAGTGACTTCAAAATATTGGCTTAAGAAAACAATCAGTGTCAATGGATAACCAAGGAAATATAAACCATCTCAGGACTTGGGTCTTTTTCCGTCTTACAGATATTTCTGTTAAAAGTAAAAAACTGGCATTTAAAATGGATTGGTATTGATAATTGTTATTTAAAGATCTCACCTCTTCCAGCTTTTCACATTGTCAAAGAATGCATCAATTTTCAGGGAGCTCCATAAGAGCAAAGCAAATAACACGTAGGTAAGAAATGTTAAATATCGAAAATAGCTTTTTTCATGTATTTAATTATAAGTAGTTCTTTTAAGCTATCTCAAGATTCATCCTTGGGACCTGTCATTAGCTAAAAAGAAAAACTTTGAAGAGTTGAAGCAGTATAGGTTAGTGAAGTAGATCCTTTTAACGTAATTGGAATATTTTTTGAGATTACTGAGATCTTCAAGATACACTGGATAAAACCCATAGGCAAATTTTTTATGCTTTCTTTCAGATTTGGTATGTATTATTCAACAAAGTAGTTAAAACCTATTTTATCAAGTCATATTGTGAAATATTTAATTATTTAATCCTCCTCTTATTTCATCTTATGAAATGACTATTTTTTACCTTTCATTAATAAAAAGTAAAAGTAACTCTAGCCAGACTGGTTAGTTTTGGCAATAGATAAGTTTCTCTTTATTTAGATACAAGAAAAATGTGATCACAATAGCTAGTAAAATAATAGAGTTCTTTCTGATTTTGTACAATGCTTTAATTTAACTATTTGCATGACCAAACATCAGAGTTTAATACATGTATGTACACACATTTAATAAGGAAATATTTCCAGGTAAATAAATGATTTATGATCTGAGCTACGTATTACATTGCATTGTTAAAAAATACGTAATGAGAAATAACACATTGATTTATAATTTTGTTTTATAGCTTATAAAATTGTATGAATTAATCTTGTCTTAAGAGAATGCTATCTTAATCTCATTAAGAATTCATTTCTAAGAAATTATTATATACTTGTAATAAAATTTTACTTTTAGTTATTGTATTTTGATGAACTGCAGATCATATTGAAACAACTGGGTCCAGAAAAAATACATATTAAATGTACAATTATAGGAAATTTTTAATAAATCACATTTAATTTATATCCATAAACTAGTTCTCTTACCTCTGAACAGGCAGGCATAAATCAACAAGTATGCTGCATAAGAAAACGTTCACCTGGGGAGTGAGATACCAGTGTTGACTTCTAATTTCTGGTGGTGGCACTCCTTGAGGTCTTCTCTCTTGGATTTGGTAAGCACCATTTCTTCACTCTTCAGGCAAGGAAGTAAAAATCCGTAGTTTCCTCCTTGGGTAAATAATTCACAACTTGAATAAATTTTGGTTCTCCCTGTTTCCTGGGGTTCTGCTTAAATGGACTTGAGGTTGGGATAGGGACTAGGGCAATAATCGGGAATGGGAACCAGCCATCAGGGAGATAAGAGCCTCAATTATTTTCAACATTCTTTTAAATGCAGAGAATTGATGCTGCTTTTTTCTCAGCCTTGGGTTTTTAGTTGTTGAACCTAAGACAATAAGAACATTGCTACTCAGCTCACATACACAGAATGAAGCATAAATTTTTAAAATTATACAGTGAAATGATTGTAAAAACCACAGGATACATCCTCAGATCCAGGGGGGCTGCAGACCCCAACTTCAGGTTCTATAATCAGTACGCTTTCCACCTTTTAGACAGGTGCCATCTAAATCCAAGGCAGCTTGTGAACTGGAGATTACATCAGTCTCCACAGAATGTCTATACTAGTGTTCATCGAACAAATTTCACTGAGATGTATTTTAAAAAGTCAAAACAGATTTGACCATTTCTAAGTAATCTGCCGTTTTATTTAGAAATTTCAGGAAAAATCATGATGAAAATTAAGATTATTATAATAAGCATTGTAGGTTAAAATTCAGAACAACTTTTAGTACTTTAGAATCAATCAAATCTTTAAAACTTTATTAAAGAATAAATGTACCAAAACTAGAAGAGAAGAAAAAGCACATATATAGAAATATAATTCTCCAAATTAAATTATATTTTTATAGGGAATTCAACAATCTAGATGAAAAGAGTATTTTCAGTATACAAATATTTTCTAAAAATAATTATCTAACAACATTGCTTTTTTTTGCTTGTTTTTGGTCACCGTTCTCTAATTTATCACTGACGTAATCAAGTTAACATCTCTAGGGTCTGGGAATAGACTTCAACTATATGAAAACAAATGAGTTTTAGAGATACATCAAAGTCCTCTATAATGTAGATATAATAGAGGCAAAGTATCAATATATTCAGCCTAGGAGATATTAGTAAGAATAAAAACACAGAGAATAGTTTGGCAATATATAAAGAAACCCAGAGAGTTCCCAAGGAATGCTCACTAATCTTGCAGTTTTCAACTTATACCACATTATCCTCTCAGGGTACCATTACGCAGAATTGATTCTGGCCTCACATGTGGAAAGAAGCAAATTCTAAAGTTGATGTGTGACTTTTCCTCTATATCTAAACCAATAACTAAAGATAAAAACCATTCAAGGCAAGGCATATATTTGTTAATGTAATAGTATTGCCCAAGAACACAATATATTATTTCCACGTGTCATTTTCTCATTGATAATAACATCTGATTTATTCAGTGGTCAATCTTTTGGTAAATTCAACATCTGTAACAAATCTGAGAACCTGATAGTAAATGGAAAAAGTTCTGACCCACTGAAATACCTAGTATTCTAAGATTCATGCATCTTGTGTACTGGCTAGACCCTTGATTCAACATTAGATATAATGAATACAGATTTTTAATACTTGGGTGTCTTACTTCTCTGTCCACATCAAATTAAGAAGAGAACTGGAAGCTTCATTTAAGAATTTGTGCATCCATTCCACAAATATTTTTTTAAACTTCTCATGTGCTCAGCATTACACTGACAAACTAAACTGTTATTTAATAACTAAATAACAGTAAGAAAGGAAATAGAGAAGCAACCATACTAAAGCCAAGCATAAAACTGATGATTGTAAAAATGACTCTAAATTGTTAAAAGACGAGCTTGATACTTTCTGTTTATGTAAGCAAGCAGGTAAGTGTGTTTATTTTAGTAAAAAATTTATTTTATTTTCATGTTAGTAGGATTATAACTTGAAATGCATATTATTAAAAAGGTTATTCTTGATACTTAAAGAAACAATTTGCTATCTGAAATTCATTTATTGAAGCAATGTAATTCATAACAGCAGCAGGTGTATGCCAATAATAACAGGCAGTGTCTCACTGTTTCTTTAGAAATTTTTAGAATTTATTCTTATAAAAATAGTCACCTCTAAAGGCTGGTACAGCAATTTAATAAGCTTGAGATTAATTTTGGTTACATTGTGTCTCAGAAAATAGACATTGTGAAACAAGGCACAGCCAGGTTCCTGGAGAAACCACAGTGGTTATTTTCAATTGGCTATTTCTATTAGATACAGGAATAGCACTGAGAAGCTTTGAAAATTTAATAGTTTCTGGCCTTCCTAGAGGACTAAATCAGTAGATTGAAATGAAATGTTATGCTGGGTTTCAAAATAGAATATTGTGAATTATGTACACAAAATAATATTAGTGGTCATTCAGAAAAACAATCAAGCATTGCACATGTTAAACCAGCCGTGTAGACTGGCATGGGTTCATAAGTTCAGGGACTTCATAAAATACTGCTGTGGACAAGTAAACATTTAAATCAAAATTGAAAATACAATCCTCAGGTCTATCGTGTCGTGTATTTTTCAGTCTGAGCTACATGTGCGTTATCGCATTTTGTGATCATGTAAAAGCACAGGTTCCCAAAATAAACACAGTCACCTCCAATCAAGTTATTAACAACCCAGTGAAATTGAATTTGGCTAAAAACCAAAATTGGCAGTCTCCTCTCTCATCTTCTATAGATGTTCTTTCTTCCCTGTATAATGCATCCATTGTTTTAACCTAACAACATACATCAGTACTAATCGTTAACACAAACAGCTATGCATGACCATCCATATATTTTGACATGTAAAACTGACAATTGTTTCTGAGCAAATGTTTCATATTTTACTTGCCACCCACTGATTTCTAGGCTTTTCCCAGAAATGGCAGTTTTGAATTAATAATCCTACATTGTTATTATGTTTCTATAACAGCATTCTGTGAACTGTTCTTAGCACTCCATTATATGTAATTAGAGTTATAAGTGCAAATGAAGTAAAAATAAAAATTCTACCAGATGTTTGATTCATCCCTTAGTAAAGCAATTGAATAAAATGAAAATCTGCCATCTGTTCTATGGATTAAAAATCCACATGTTTGTAACATGGCCTTTTGTAGCCTTTTGATAGCTATGATTTCCAGAGGAAATATATTAAGATAATTTTTTATTATACTTCTCAAAATATTTTGGATTCTCTGAAGTTTTATGAATTTATGATTCTTGATCTATATCAGTTTTTCTTTCCATTCCTTAATTTGTATTATAAATCATATAGGTGTTTTAAATCATGAAAATAGCTTTTAGCTTATTTTCTTGAATGCTAAAAAGAAATTAAAGAAAAATCTGTTTTTCTGGGCACTATCAATGAAATCTCAAAAGAATGAGTTTTTAGATCTATTACAATTGGGGAAAATAGAGCTTTTTTTAGTAGTGATATTGTATAAAATCACCAGATGGCATCTCCTAGTCCCTGTAGAAGATTTCTGTTCTCTTGCTAAACAAAATATTCAAAAGAACAACAAAAAAAATTACGCTATACCAAAAAGGAGGCGTTTCCAAGTACTAACTGCTTATTTTTGTATTGTACTTCTCTCACTTGTTAGTCTCTTGCTTCCATTTTTACTGATTTCTAAAAATATTTATTGCCTATGTAAACTGTAAGGTTTACAGACAAGGAAAAGTCTAGAATCAACCACTAAAATTCTGTTCTTGAAATCTCTCTCCAAGGACATTAAATCCAGGGTGAATATCAATTATCTTTTTAAAGCTCACAGTACAATAATGGTACTTCTGATTCAAAGCTGAGCTTTGCTACAAGAGGCAGAGCCCAAAAGGTAAAATTAAATGTGCAGTGTCTAAACTGAGCTCGCTGATCATTCTTCTTTTCCTCTGAGAATCTCAAGCTGTGGTTTACAAACAGCTTTCTTGTGGGGTGTGCTGTGAAATAGCAAATGGAATTTTAACTTATCTGTTACTTCAGGGCTTTGTTTACTTTCCTAAATGGAGAGCAGCAGGATATAAAGAAAGAATTCTGGAAAACTATACCATCTAGAACTGTTTCCCAACCACTCTTCTGAAGAAAAATACTGTTATGGTCCAATATATTGTAGACGTAACTGATTAAACAGAAATAAGTGTTTTTGTTTATCTGCTTGTTTGAGATGGCTCAGGACTTCTCCTATTCTAATGTGTCTGGTGAATCTCTCAAAAGGAAACATGGATTAAAGTAGTATAAACAGTTATTTCACCCTAGCATATGTATTTTGTTGATTTCTTATCAAGATTTTTATTCAAACGAATATGCTTTGGGGAAAGTTGACCAGGAGGAAGGTAATATTAATCATCAGCTTGAAGGGATCAGTTATAAAAATTTCAACAATATCATTAATGATGCAATTTTTTGTTTGCTCATCCATTAATGGATGAGCAAATTTGGAATTTTTTTGATTCCAACTTCTATTGGAATAAAAGTTTTCTCCGCTATCTGAAAGTTGAGTGTTCCTGTGAAAACTCTGGGAAGCAGAAATGGAGTAAAGTGAAGAAGCAATTACCTGATGGCACATCTTGCTAAGGACACGCAAAAATAAATTGAGATAAAGCACAGATGCTCACAGACAGTGTAAAGCTTTCGTGGCCTGATGCTAAGGTGCTGAGTGTAGTTCCCGGGAAAAGAGCTTGGAGGTGCCCTCTCGCTGCTGGGGGGTGAGCACTGCCTCTGTAAACGGCTCCCTGCAAAACAAATACTGAGTACTATTGTCCCGTTTTTCCTGAAAGGAAAAATCCTCTTAAGATTTCTTTCAGTTAGCAAAAATAGGTACTAATGAGGGTCTTTTGTAAAAGTGAAGTGATATAAAGCAAACTTTCGAAAAGAGGGGGATACCTGTATATTGTATTGCATTTTAGGTGTGATGTATGTCATCATGTGTTTTCTCAAAGAGAAACTTGTATACATTAGAAAATACCCGAGTAATTGACTGAATTTTTTGCTTTTTATATAAGATGTGTTGATGCAAACTGACAGGGCACAATTGTTTAAGAGATTTTTTAAAAATTTCCTGTTGAGGGCTTCCCTGGTGGTGCAGTGGTTGAGAGTCCGCCTGCCGATGCAGGGGACACAGGTTCGTGCCCCGGTCCGGGAAGATCCCACATGCCGCGGAGCGGCTAGGCCCGTGAGCCATGGCCGCTGAGCCTGTGCGTCCGGAGCTTGTGCTCTGCAACGGGAGAGGCCACAACAGTGAGAGGTCCACGTACCGCAAAAAAAAAAAAAAAATTCCTGTTGAATCATACAGAATGTTGAAATATGAAGACATCAATGGGACTATCTTAACAACTTTACCTCCCTCATTTTAAGGAAATACCAGCTCAGGGAGGTAAAATAATATGTTCAAGTTTGAGTATTTTTTTAAAGCAAAAAATTAAGAGAAAACCATAGTAACCAAACAGAATACCTATGGCATAAATAAGACAAGTTTATTTCTCTTACATATCCAGGGAGCCCAAAGGTTTCTATCCCAGGCTCCTGTCTTGCTACTATGCTATAAAGGACTTCCATTCCCAAGGCCACCTCAAGGTCCCTGATAGCTGTTGGAGTCTCAGCATATAGGTACTCATTTTAACCAGCAAGAAGAGAGGGATTAAAAGGACCCTCTTTAAAAGCATTTTCTGGAAGTTGCACACCCTATTTTCCTTATAGCCGTTAGCTAATATTTAGACATATGATCAGACCTAAAGGCAAGGAAGCTCTGTGCCCAGCTAAAAATTGAGAAGAAAGTGAGGATAGTGATTAGGAGATAATTAGAAGCCTCTGAACTCAGGTAGCTAGTGAAGGAAGAACTTGTGAGTTAATTCAGCTCTTTAGAATTCCTGTCTTTTCTTTCTTTCTCACATTTCCACTTATTATGTGAATATACCCAAGGTTCTTTATTGTTATATTCTTTTTTTTTTTTTTTTTTTTTTTTTGTGGTACACGGGCCTCTCAGTGTTGTGGCCTCTCCCATTGCGGAGCACAGGGTCCGGACGCACAGGCTCAGAGGCCATGACTCATGGGCCCAGCCGCTCCGCGGCATATGGGATCTTCCTGGACCGGGGCACAAACCCGTGTCCCCTGCATCCGCAGGCGGACTCTCAACCACTGCGCCACCAGGGAAGCCCTATTGTTACATTCTTCAAAGTGTACTTCAATTCTCCCCTACCTCACAAAATTTTTTCTAACAACCACATCTCAAAATAATGAATTAACTCTCTAATTTTGATGTTCAGTCTATACCACGAAGTCTGGGCTGTATTGTATTGTGGACACTTCAGTTTCTATGCAGCGTTTTTCCAACTGCATTACAAGTTTCAAGAAGCCAGGGAGTATAACTTTATTACAGTTTGTGGCTGGCCCTGTTTTTTGATTTGCTGGATCCAGTGGCCTTTGAGTCCTCATCCTAATTTACTGGATGTAACCTAGTCCTACCCCTTGGCTTCTGTGGTATCTCTCACCAGCTCTTCTTAGTTTTAGAATACTGTGTACCCACAGTCCACAGGAAAAGAGATCTTGAACTCTGGTCCCTCTCACTGTTCATTTGTAGGATATTTTAGTACTGTCAAGGTTTGCAGACTATTGGCCTACAGGTCTAGTTTGTAGACATATTTTGTTTGGCTCATATAAGGTCATTAAAAGAATGATTTAGTTGCCAACATTTAAACATTGGAGATGTCACATTAAAAAAAGAAAATTAAATTTCTGGCTGCTCTTAAAAAATTGAAAGGTCTGGCATCATCAGCTCAACGTTCCCACATGCTTAGTAGTGTCGTCCCTTGTGGAAGAGACTGCTTTGTGTTCACTAAATTTCATTTCTTTCCCTGTGCACACAACTCAATTACATTTCTCAATAAATTAGGTGTGGCTGTTTGATTGAGTTCAATCAATCAAATGTAGATTTATAAGTTCAAGGAATGGCTGTTGAAAAAATTACCCATATGATGCTCAGTGCTCACTTTCTCACCCTGTATGTCACACTGATGCATTTTTACTTCCATAGTTCCTAATATCAAAAATAGATACATGAAATTTTATGTTTCTTTGTATGAACTCTCTCAAAGTAGGCCCAATAACTATACAATATAGCCATCTTTAAATTTCATGAGAATTTTTACAGAATCCCAGTTATTGTTAATGTCATCAAAATATAAAATATATTTAAGTGATTTTCTTAAAATAATTCCTTTACCTGAAAACATCAAGTATTTCCACATTTCTGTCCTTCTCTGTACTTTTTCAATCTATATGACCTAACTGGAAATTAAAATGTGAAAGATACAGTTGAAGTCACCTGGCTTCTTTTTCTCCAATCTTATTCACATCATTCTCTTTCCAGAAATAACTATTAGCCTAAATTTGGAATTTATCATTCCCATGCACATTTAAAAATTATTATTATATAAGTAACAACAAGTTATATATTATTGATTATATATTATTATTGAGTTATATATTATTACTTATATAAGCAAGTATCAGTAAGTTATATATTATGATTTGCCTGCTGTAAAAACATGTCCATGCACAACACAGAATGCAATTTTCTTTTTCTTATTCAATGTTATGTTTTGTTTTAGAAAAAGAAAATGCATTTTTATTAAACATTTTACTTATTTCTTCCCTTTAAACATTTAAACAGTTAATTAATTTGTGGAACAGCTAATCCATTCACATGGATTCCAAAATCAGTAAACCTAAAACACTATAGAGTTGAAAATCTCCCTCCCACCTCTGTACTTACAGCCACTCAGTTTCTACCCACCTCAGTCCCCCAGAATAGGTACCCATGGTTACTAGTTTTTTCTGTATCTTTGCAGACAAGTTTTATAGGCGTAAATAAATGTTAGCATGCTATGCATTATTTTGTACATTGCTTTTTCACTTAATAACATATTGATTATCTTTTCATATCAGTGCATAAAGAGCACTCTTATCCTTTTTTTCTGTAGCATCATGTTTTATTTCATGAATGAACCTCTACTTATTTAACTACTATTCTATTGATGTACATTTTGATTGTCTCTACCTTTTTTAGCAATTACAAATAATGCCACAATATATAACACACATACATAATTTTGCAGGTATGAGTTATATCAGTTATTTATTCTAGCATAATAAATTAGCAGCTTAAATTGATAAATATTTATTATCTCACATTTTCTGTGGGCCCAGAACACAAGCAGAGTTTATCTAGATTCTTCTGCCTCAGTCAGTCTCACAAGACTGTAATTGGGATTTGCCAGGTCTGTGTCTTCATCTGAAGGCTTGACTGGGGAAGGATCTGCTTTCAAGCTCACTCACTTGGCTGTTGTCAAGATTCAGTTCCTTGGAGATTTTTAGACTGAGGGCCTCAGTTCCTCATGGACTGTTGGCTGGAGCCCTTCCTTATATCCTTGCCAGATGGACCTCTCCATAGGGCAGCAAACAACATGGCAGCTTGCTTCCTCCAGAACAAGGGCTCTATGAGAGAGTGCAATGTAAATAAAGAGCCACAAAGAATAAGAAATAAATTAATAGATGCACATGCACTTGTGTGTTTGTATATGTGGAGGAAGAGGCTGCCAGGGGAGAGGGAAGTAGAAGAAAGCAGTGGGGCCACAGATGGGCATGAGAAGAGAGCACTCAAATAGCCAATAGATGTTTGCTGGAAAGCACTGCAAGGCACTGCAAGACAATAACAACCAGAACTGACACTGGGGGGAGTTTTGGCATGCTTCAAATGTAGATAAACACAAGAGCTTGCAGTAAGGAAGCCTGAAGGAGTGGGGACAGTCGAGCTCTCAGAAGGCTTGAAATTGACCTGCCAAGGCCAACTTCCAGGGCAGGGCCCAGGGAAGAACTCAAATTTAGCGTAACATAGATAACAGAGTGTAAGGAAAAGATAATAGTTGTGGAGAGAGTAGAGCCGGGAATGTCAGGAAGCAAGTTACTACTGGAAACAACAGAAGGGGGAGCTCTGTGAAATAAAAGAACCAATCAGAATCAAAGCTTCCTTTAAAAATTCAGGAAAACTAATTTCACACTAAAATTAGTAAGAGAAAACAAATGTGTGAATCCCATAAGTAGAAAGAAAAAAAGGAATAGAAGAATATCTACACAATTAAAAGACCCCAGAAAAGAAATACAATAGATAGATAGACAGACAAATAAATATTAAAACCATGCCTAATATTTCAAAGTGAGCTAAAAGATATCAAGAAAAATACATAAGAAATAAACTAATAAAAATACAACATAAAATCAGAATTAGAAAAACTCAGCAATGACCTGACAGCACTCAAAAAAAATCAGATTTGACTTTTTAAATGCTCTTATAAATATTTTGTACCTTTAACTTGGAACACATGTGCTAGAGTTTCCCTGAGGCGTATGCCTAGTTGTGGGATTGCTCCATCAAGGTGTGTGAACATCTTCAAATTTGCTAAATATTGCCAAATTGCTATCTGTAATAAAATGGTTGTGCTAGTTTACATTCACACCAATATCTTAGGAGAATCAACAGGTCTGTATATATTACCCACCTTTTTACTGTCAGGCCTGTTTCAATTTTTCCAATCTATTGGGCATGAAATGGTATCAAAATATTATTTAAAATTTTATCTCTGTGCTTACTAATGAGGTTTAGCATTTTTAATGTAATTTTTATCAAACTTTCTCTGAATTACCTACGCACATGCTTTTATCTATTTTCTTCTGGGTTGGTTTTGTTTTTCTTATTGATTCATAATAATTCTTCTATTTATTTTAAAAAGTAGTTCTCTGTTACATGGATTTTAAGTATTTTTTTAAGTTTAAGATACGTCTTTTTAAGATATGTCTTTTTAGTTTACAATGTCTCTTTTCAAAACAAACCTTGTAATTTTAATATGATATATATTTCAGTAAGTTTTCATACACAGTGGTATAACGTTTTTGTGCTTTTTTTCTCTCCTACACCAGTAAATGTCCTATACATTCTTGAACACTTTATAAAGATTTGCTTTTACAGTAGAGTCTTTAACCCATGTGGAATGGATTTTAGGTGTAATGTGAGGTATGGTTCTAATAGTTTATTTTTGTTATATCAATAACCACATTAAAACCAATTTTCACTAATACAAACAATGCTGCAATTGGCATGCCTGTGCTCATGAGCACGTGCTTCTTATGGTAGCACCTAGAAGTGGAGGGACTGGGATGAGGGGCATGCACATTTTCTTATTCAGTAGCTGTTGAGAGATTATTCTCCTAATGGAATTTTTGAATTGACACTCACCAGTGAAGTTTGAATTTTACGTCCCTATGAGTGTCATCAGACATTAATTTGAGCCAATCTGATGAATGTTAATTGTTGTATCAGTAGTCATTTTACAAAGATTTTTTTCTTTCAATTTGTGTTCTTGAAATATATAATCATTTGTTCAAAGTGGACTATTTTCTGAATTTGCATAATTTGTGAATCCCGGAGTATTTCTTTCAGAGTGATAAGCAAATATCCCCAAAGAAGGTATTAAATAACGATTCCTTCCCTGCATTGTTACCTTGTATGTAAGACACTATCTTAAAGATGATCAAGGAGGGCTTCCCTGGTGGCGCAGTGGTTGAGAGTCCGCCTGCCGATGCAGGGGATACGGGTTCGTGCCCAGGTCCGGGAAGATCCCACATGCCACGGAGCGGCTGGGCCCGTGAGCCATGGCCGCTGAGCCTGCGTGTCTGGAGGCTGTGCTCTGCAACGGGAGAGACCACAGCAGTGAGAGGCCTGCGTACTGCAAAAAAAAAAGATGATCAAGGAAAAGGAATTTATAATTATTTATTTGAATTTTCTCATCCCCATGCTTTAAATATTCATACTAACTACTACTAACATATCTGCATGAGCACTTGACAATTTTAAAGAGTTCTAGCATGCATTTGGACAAGAATTTAAAACTCAGAGTTTCTCATAACTAAATATTAATAAAAATGATTAAATGTTCTTTTTTGTGCTAATGAGTCACTCCCAGTTTTTTAGCTCCCTATTATTTTGTTTCATCAAAAATGTTTGCATATTTATATCAACTTTCTGTTTACCCTTAGATTATTCATGCCTGAGTGGTGTGTCAGCTGCAGAAATAGGTTTAATGAGTTTCATGGGAATACCTCATTCCAAGAACAAAAACTGGAAAAGAAATAAAACACAAATGCCTGCATACTAATATGGCCCCTTGTTAGAACCAGTCTCAGGGTACAAGATGATAGAAAGTCCCTACACAATATACATCTCCTTTAGAGAGGCCTTTACTTTGGCTTTCTTTGTGTAATCTCCTACAGACACCACACTAATTCTAAATATATAAACAACAAATATCCAAAGGTAGAGGTTACCGTTACTCTACCCTGAATATTGTATTTCTGTGCACCTGCTCAGGTTTTATTTTATAAACTATTGCTTTGTTCTGCTGCTTTTTTTCCTTCTTTCTTTTTTAAGAACGATTGTTGTTTATGATAGAAATCGTTCCCATAAAAATAAACATTTAACTTATTAGCATTCTACACAGACATCCTATTTCTTTGAAAGAGAGCCTTAATTTACTTTGGTGAAGATAATGCATTATAAAGCACCTTTTTTACATATTTAATATATGCTATGTAGTGCTATTCTATTGGGACAGCAAGCAAAGTTAATTTAAAAGAGTGAAATTTAAAGTTGATCTATGAAGCGCATAAAAAATGGAGAACTAAGGCAATTACTCATGCTTTTCAGATTAAAAATTCCTATATATATATATATATATATATATACATATATATATATAAAAAGAGAAAGATTTTGGATCTGTATAATTTAGATGTATTATTTTATGTATAGTTCCTCTGTGTGTGTGTATGTGTGTGCATGCATGCACGTATGTGCATACACAGCAAAATACATGGAATTATAATCTTGATATTCTAATGCTCATGAAAAATTTGATCTTAAATTTTACAGTAAACATTAAACAAAAGATTTGCAAGGAACCCTCCATTTTTAAGCCAGGTGAAGTTTTTGAAGCAATATTAACCAGTGGTATTTAGAAGGAATCCATTAACTTGTCTGAAACATAGGGGGAAATATTGTTTGATTTAGTTTTGATCACTTTGAACTATATTCAGCACTTTAAGATGGATTTCCCAATTTCCTTGGATTTCAAAGAGAAAAAATTTCACTCATTAAAGCAGAAAAGTCTTGATTCCTCCACACATAAAAAAATACTCTGATGTGGTGCTTAGGTGACAGTGAAGAAGGAGATAGGCAAGAGGGACAAATAGGAATAAATATTAATGACTAATTTATGCAAAACACTTTACACATATCTTTATATTATTATCGTGGTTGGTGCTATCTCTTGTAATCCACTCACTTATTTCATTAAAAATAAAAAAGAATTCTTCTTCTTTTTTGGCAAATGACCTGAGAAAAGTTAGCAATTGCTCAGTTTGCATGGTTGGTATCAGAGTTGGGATCAGAATCGAGGTTTGAATTTTATAGTCTGTTTGACTACAAAGTCCATATCCTATCCTATCAACACACCATGCAACAAGGAGAAGTACACAGTAAATTTTGACTACGGGTGATAAGATGTGCAAATGTGTCCAGTAAGAGCATAAGTGTTGTTTTTTTTTTGTTTTTTTTTTTTTTTGCGGTATGCGGGCCTCTCACTGCTGTGGCCTCTCCCGTTGCGGAGCGCAGGCTCCGGACGCGCAGGCTCAGCGGCCATGGCTCACGGGCCCAGCCGCCCCGCGGCATGTGGGATCTTCCCGGACCGGGGCACGAACCCGTGTCCCCTACATCGGCAGGTGGACTCTCAACCACTGCACCACCAGGGAAGCCCATAAGTGTGCTCTTAATGCTCTTCTGTGTTGCCAAGAAGGAATGAATATGTACCAGCACCATTTACCTAAGGAACACAATTGTTTGGAGAAAGTTCAGATATTAGATACTACTACTAACAGCCTCTATAGTGATACAGAATTTACAAAAATATTTTATATGATTTAGACACCATTTATTGAGGGCTCACTTTCTGCCAGTCATAGTCCTATTATCACATTTCACTTTTTCAATAAGCCAGTGAGTGAAGTATTATTAACTAATCTTTGTAGACAATACTGAGGTTCAAAGACTGATCAATATCATAGAGCCCTTCAGGAATTTATCAGAATTTAATCTAAGGTCTCCAAACTTCTCATCCTCTAAACTTATACTCTTTCCACTGCTCCAAACTAACCACTCAGTACATCAAACAGAGAAGGCACTCAAGAGCCCAACAATAATTCCAAGTTAGAGAAATGGAATAATTATTATGATTGTTCATACTTTCAAAATTCCTTTTTTATACAGAGTAGTCCAACTCTTTGGATTCCAAAACATCCAAATCATTATCTCAGTCCTTTATATAACATTGCCCCAAGAAATTAAATAAACAAAACAAACCAAAAAACCCAAACTAAAACCAACCTCACCATCAAAATTTTTTCAATTAGATGAAGAAATAATAAAGAACACTTCTTTAAACTTTCTTGAATGTGATAATAAATGCTACAGTGTTTTCAAACATCATTTAGGAAGGCCATCTATGGTAACAGTTAAACACTATAGCTGTAGAGTTCTGACTTCCAGAATCCAAATTCTAGTTCTAGAACTTATTTTCTTAGGCGATGACATAGCAAATCTAATTTTCTGCATGTATGTAATGGGGATAATAATACATCTGTGAATCATTTAGGATGGTTGATTATAAGTTTTTAAAAACTACCTCCCCAAAAATTTAAATAACCAAAATGAATGCATTTAGCTCATGTAAATTGAGATTTCAAAAGTTTCAAGAATGCTTTGATCGCAGCTCTGGCTGCATTTTTCTAAGGTTGTGTGCCAATGTTGGCTTACTTTGGGCTATCCAAATGTCTGCAGCAGTTGTGAGCCTCCCATCTCACCCTGTTCCCTCCAGAGTTAAGAGAGCCCTGCTCTTCCCACAAATGTCAAATATAAGGCCTTGAAACTTCATCTGGATTTAATCATCTAGAGGCTTATGCCTACCCTTTAAAATCATTTCTATAGCAGGAAAAATGACAAAGAGTTCTCTTACTGGTGTAGGCCAATGTATAGATTTGGGACTGAGTTCAGTCTTAAACAGACCACATAGCAGCTTCACTGCAAGGAAAGAGGGAGAGAGATAGCAGCTGAGAATGTCAAAATCAGTGTCCCCTGCAGCCTGCCTTATAGGGTGAAAGAAATCATCTATGTAATGCACCCAGCAGAGCTTCTGATACACAGTAAAGGATACATAAATGTAGATAATATTATCCTTCTAATGTTTTTACTTTATTTTTATTTTATTTGATAATTTTATTAGTAGACAATAGAAAATATTGAAGGAAAGATTATATACAGTATCTTAAAAATAATTTTTGTTCTAGAATATAATTCTATATAATTAAATTAGACTGTTGTTACTTTATGTGCTGAATTTGGGCTTAAAAGAGAACCAAATCATATATCTTGATTTAAACAATTCTTTGCTCTCATCCTCCTTCATTTTTTTTCTATGAAAAATATTTATAAATTAAATTAATCTTTCAGCGACAGTTAATTTGGCAATAAAAACTACACTAGAATAATTTCATTAACTAGCCTGTTGGTTCTCAAGCTGCATGTATTCGCGATACACTTTCAAATGCACCAATTTTTGGCTGAATACTTAAAGGGATTAAAAGAAAATGGGTGATTTTTTTAAAGCGCACTTTAGAAAATTGAAGGAAAGAAAACTCCTCATTTCACAGTTATTCAGCTACCCTCTTCAGAGCTGAGCCACAGTGTTGTTTTATTTTCTACTCTGACCACACTCTTGCGAACTTGCAATGCAAAGTTTTCACATGTTCTGATAAAAATGTCATTTCTCTTTTCTTCACCTTCCCTTTCCTTTTACCTTTTTTTTTTTTTTATCGTAAGAGATCACCAAACCCAGTTTTCCGTAATGATAATAATAGCTAAAATTTATTGAGTGCCCATTATCTCCCAGAGACTGTTTTAAGTTTTTTTATATGCATTAATTCCTTTAATCCTCAAAATGGTGACATTTCTTGTGAAGGGTTGTTATGGTCCTTTATGCAGTAGCACACATTATTATTGCAAACCCTTGAGTATGTCTATCTTTTGTTGTAATATATGCTTTAAGGAGTTATTTTTGTAGTTTGAATAAATTACTATAAGCAAGAATGCTTATATAGTCATCCCTTAATCCCTTAACACACACACATTCACACACACACACACACACACACATATCCGTGCTATGTGATTAAGTCTCGAGCTCTTGAACTAGCGTGGGTCTCCAGGCACAGGACCCCCACAGTTCTTGAGTTTACAGCTTTGGATTCATGCACACTCAAAGACTGCCTACCTGTCTCTGAATCATAGATTCAAGTTCCTGTAAGGCAGAATCTGATTGGCCTATATAGGGTGAAGTGTCCATAAATGATTCACTCAGCTATATCTGGGAGGAAGAATTTTATAGGTTGAAAGAAGAAGGAGAAGGAGAAGAAAGGGGAGGAGAAGGAGGCGGAGAAAATGTATCATAGACTCATCAATTTCTGCTATTAGTAATAATGTCCCTGATAAAAGGAAGCAATTTTATATCAGTGGTTAGTGGGATTGGAGGAAATTGGGACATACAGAGATCAGCAGAGGCTGGACAAAGGAAAAGGAAAGATACCTTACAAGGAGAGTTCCTTAGCTTTATGTCTAAGGGTCTGAGCAAGTGCTTTAGTAATGAGCATGAGAAATGTATGAATTATTTATAGTTATTTAATTGTGTTTAACTGCACAGCACACTTGGTTTTCTCTGCAGTGTGAGTTGAATCATTCTCATTCAATTTCTCATAATTTGAATCAAAGAAACCTTCTTAGTATTATTATAAAGTTATATTGGAATAGAGACTTCCATTAGAAATTATAGTTAAGATTCTTATACTTAGGGCAGATCACATAGTTAGCAAAATTTGTAGAATACTGCAGTAATGATACATTCCTGTCTGCAAGTATTCTGCCATTATACCTACCATTATTTAAAATGTTATTTCTACAAGAAAAGAAGTGAAGGAAGAATATAAAGACAAAACAAAACAAAACAAAAACAGAAGTGCAATAATCAGTTCCCTGGACATGATGCCTCTAGAAGTCTATTCACATCATTTCATAGAGAGTAATTTATGCTATAACTGAGTTCTGTTCAGAAGCTTTCTATGAGCCCCTCTCTTCTTGTCTTGTTTGACCTTTCTCCCCACTGTACTGAAGAACACCATAGTTTTCTTTGTTAACATGACGAACCACAGGTTTTCTTCCAAGAAGCTTACTAGTCAATATCCATAACGTCTGTCCCCTGAGAATATTAACATGTAGAGGAAAAGAAAGAATAAGACCCTGAATTATCAATTTAAACTTAATATCAAATCAAGAATCTGAATTTTACCTCATATCCAAGTTCTTTTAAGTAAGAAAACATTTGGTATTATTAGTCTTTTAATTTTAACAATTCCAGTTTTTGTGCAGTGATACCTCATTACAGTTTTAATTTGCATTTCCCTAATGACCAATGACACTGAACATGTTTTCATGGTTTTTGGCCATCTGAATCTCCTCTCTTTGTTTGCCTTTACGTTTCCTCATTTATAAAATCGAGATCTATGTTTTTCTTATTGATTGATTTTCTTAATCTTGTTGATTGATTTCTATTGAACAAGATGTATATTATTCTGAAGACAAGTTCTCTGATGGATGTATGTCAGGCAGTTATCTTGTTCCAGCCAGTGGCTTATCTTTCCACTCTCATAATAGTGTCCTTTGTGGAATAGGTATTCTTAATTTCATAAAAACCAATTTATCATTTTTTTCTTTCAACATTCACTTTTTGTGAACTGTTTCAGGGACCTTTGCATACCTCAAACACTTGAAGACCTTCTCCTATATTTTATTTTGGAAGCTTTATTATGTTACCTTTTATATTTATATCTATGGTACATCTCAAATTAAATTTTTAGAGATCAAGGTTTATCCATATTATTTATGAATATTCAACTGGCCCAGCACCATTTATTGAAAAGACTGTTTTTGTACAACAAACTTTAGTGATGTTCTTATCACAAAACTGATGAACACACGTGTGAATCTATCTCTGAACTCTCTGTTGTGTTTCCTTAATCTATATATCTATCTTTGCACCAATATCACATATTCACAATCACTATAGATTTATGTCTTGATGTCTAGGAATATAAGTAATCCAGCTTTATTCTTCTTCAAGATTTCCTTGGCTCATAAAATTCTTTACATTTCCTTATAGAATTAGCTTTACATTTCCTTTTAGAATTAGCTTGTTCATTTTACTTTTTAAAAGCTTCTGGGGTTATTGGAATTTTGTTGAATTTGTAGATTAATTTGGGTGAGATTTAAAATTTTTAGTGTTTTGGGTTTCTATTGCTGCATAACAAATTACCACAAATTTAGGGAATTAAACTGACACTCATTAATTATCTCATTTTCCACAATCCAATGTCTAGGCATCATTTATCTAGGTTCCCTGCCCAGGACTAGGGGTCACACGGCTGCAGTCAAACTGTTGGCAGGGTCTGGGGTCTGATCTGAAACTCAGGGTCCTCTTTTAAATATTCATTTCTTTTTCTTTTCTTTTTTTTCCTGCACAGAGCACATTATTTGACTAATTGTTGTGACAATTATGGTAGCATCACCGTTTGGCTAAGTCCTGCTCCAGATGTAAAATAAATTGGAGGGTAGGGGATGGGATGGGTAGCAAGAGAGGAGAGATGAGGAGACAGCTAAATAATCCAAGAAGAGAGGAGGGCAAAAGAGGAAAGGAATTTACAGCAAGAAGAAATATATAAGCTCTAGAGAAAGCAGCCCATCAAGAGTGCCCTAAATTAAACACTTCAAGCAGGTAAAAGCTGGTTGAGATTTTTCAGATATGCATTTGGTAAGTCAGGCCTGGAGGGTGGAGTAGTTAAATAGCCAGCATAAAACAGAGAAGCCAGATACCTTCTAAGATAGGAGGGGCCAGAAAGCCACTCCATCGAGGGATGGAGAAGTTGGGTGGAGGGATAACCAGGTTCCTGCTGGCCCTCCCTCACCCCCGGTCTTGTTCTTGGATGAGTTTAGGAGTGAGCAGGTGGGAAGTGTAAAACTGGCCCCAGGTCTATGTCAATATTCTGGATCAACTCAAAGATAAATTTCACCTGGGTCTCATAGGCTTAGACTGAGATATTATTGTTAATTCCTTGGATGCTCCTGAAGCCCTAAGGCTGGAGGTGGAGCGGGTTGAGCCAATAGATGCTGGTGGTGAGGCTTATATAGTGTCAGCTGTCAGTGTTACAGTAGTCAATACAGTAGTAGTTGGGGGCCAAAACTGACTTCCAGGTATATGAACTACATAATCTGGTGGAGCAGTTGGGAGCCCAAGGCTTGGTCATCAACGAGGCTGATGGGCAGGGGTCAAAGGCACTCAACACATGGAACCGGACACAGTCATCAGCCACAGTGTTCTTAATGAGCTCTAGGGTCTCCTGGACTGTCTGTGTAGGGTGAATCTGGGAGTTCATTGTGGCCTGAATCACTGGGGGGAATGACATTTATTTGACCCCTGCGTTAAACGTGGTAAATGCTGTGAAGGACCTTACCAGCTCATTGGTTATGTGATTTCTCTCCATTAACTTAAGGCCCGAGTCTCCCTCTACTTTAGATCTGCCTCAGGGGCCCTCAGAAGTCAGGAATCAGACCTTGACCGTACAGAAATCTGGCAGCATAGAAATCTGGCAGCTTTTGCTTCTTCAAGACCAGCAGGAAAGAGTCTCTGACTTCTTCCTTCTTTGCTGTCTAAACCCTTTTTTAAATGGCTCATGTGATTAGCCAGGCCCACTCAGGATAATTGTCCTTTTTCTTAATAATTAGGGACATTAATTATGTCTGTAAAATCCCATCACCTTTGCCATATTCTGTAGGTTAGCAGGTCTGCCCACAGTCAGGAGGGGGAGATTACACAATGGTGTGAACCATTAGGGCTCTTTTAAAATTCTGCATGGTACAAAGTAGTGAGTCTTCCAATCCAGGAACATGGCATTCTTTCTGTTCTATTTATTTTTGTTATTTTAAACTTGTCTCAACCATATTTTGTAGTTTTAGCAATCTATTGGAAGATTTATTTCTAGGTGTTAGATTTTTTGTGCTATTATAAATGATATTTTATTGTTATTTTCTAATTCTTGTCTACAACATATAGAAATAAAATTTACTTTTGTATATTAGCTTTGAATCCTGATAAATTTACAGAGCAATTTCTACTAGTTTGTCTGTAAATATTACTAGATTTTATATATATACACAATCATGTCATCTGTTTCCCTTTTTCCTCCCAACCTTTATACTTTTTTAATGCTTTTTGACCTGGACAGAACCTACAGTACAGAGTTTAATAGAAGTGGTAATAATGGCATTCTTGCCTTATTCGCAACCTAAGGAAAAAATATTAAATGTTTCATCATTAAATGTAATGTTAACTATGAGTTTTTTTATAAATATCCTTTACGCAATTGAGGAAGCTTACTTCCACTGAAATTTGTGGAAATTTTTTTTATCATTATTGAGTGTTGAATATTGTCAAATGACTTTTCTGTATCTATTGATATAGTTAAATTATTTTTATTCTTTATTCTATTAATGTGATTAATTATATTGATAACTTCTCTAATATTAAACCAAACCTGCTTTCCTGAAACAAATCACAGTTCATCATGATAACACATCATATATTTTTATATTACTTTATTTGACTTGCTAATGTTTATTTAAGGGTTTTGCTTACATGTCACGAGAGATACTGGCCTGTAATTTTTCTTTCTTACATTGTCCTTGTCATGTTTTAGTATCAGATTTATTCTAACCTCATAAAATACATAGGAAAGTAGTCCCTCTCTTTATATGCCAAGGAAGGTTTTGTTTTGTTTTGCTTTGATTAATATTATGTATTTTTTATACGTTTAGAAGAACTCACAAGTAATGGCTGGCATTTTATTTTTTGTGAAGATTTTAAGTTATAGGTTCAATTTCTTCCATAGATATAGAACTGTTCAGAGACTTTTTTTTTTTTTGCGGTACGCGGGCCTCTCACTGTTGTGGTCTCTTCCGTTGCGGAGCACAGGCTCCGGACGCGCAGGCTCAGAGGCCATGGCTCACGGGCCCAGCCGCTCTGCGGCACGTGGGATCTTCCCGGACCGGGGCACGAACCCATGTCCCCTGCATCGGCAGGCGGACTCTTAACCACTGCGCCACCAGGGAAGCCCAGAGACTATTTTTTATTATGTCACTTTTGGTAAATTATCTTTCTTAAGGAATTATTCCTGTCATTTATCCTGTCTTCCTTCTGTGCCAGTCTCAGTCCAGGCTTCTAGAATCTCCACCCCCACTCAACTACCAGTGGAGAGTAAGTTAATTATTGACATAAATTCTTCTGAAGCTGTTAGGTAAGCTTAGTAACTATTAATTAACTAAAGAGATTTAGTTGTCTAATTAACTAAAGAGATTTATTTTTTACCAAGTATAAAGAAATAAGGTTTTCAATTTATACCGTTCTATAAAGTCAAAGAAAAATCAGGCAAATAAAAATTGCCTGATTTTGTTCATTGGTTGGTTGGTGTTTTCACTCTCTTGGTTTGTTTTGGGTACTCTTGGAAGCGTGTAGCAAGTTATTGAGGGATTAGTGAGGGATCAAATGGAGGGCATGCATGCTCAGACAAAGACAGTATTCTACAAGTAGAATTGAATATTCTGAGCTATGCGATAAGCATCATCAGAGTTTCACACACCAGATATACTGTGTTTGCTCTGAAGCCCAACAGATGACTTTCCCTTTTGTGCGTTTTGATTCTTTCCCCCCTCTCTCTGCCTGTGTAGGTTCTTGTTGATTCTCAGCTGACATGCCAAATACTCTTTCCTCTTACTGCCAAACATCCCTTTGATGGTCTCTCTCTAGACCTTAGTCCCTCATTATCCATAACTTTAAACTAATGCTTAAATGGTTTACACCATTTATTTTCTTATGCCAGTGTGAACCTGAGTTTGTGCCTAAAACCCAAGGAAATAGATCTGTAACCGTTTAATATAGAGGTGCAAATGTACGACCAGCTTTCTCTGTAAGTATCTACTTGGTAGTCTGATGGAAGAGAACTTTGCTTAAATATACTATAATATTGAGATTTCATCACTTAGGTATTCACCACTTTGGGTCCTCAGTGTTAAAATCCATGTATTTTTCACTGAGTAGGCTCCTACCTTGCACTGCCCTATAGTGAGTAATCAGTTGAAAACTAGTCTTAGCATTAGTGGGCAAAAAGAACTCCTGTGTTCCAAGGAGTTAGAAAAGATATCAGTATAATGGAAGGAGGAGCCCAGCATGAAGATTAAATATTTGGGATGCAAGAAGGTGTCTTCCTATAGATTCTTCACACATTTACCTATGGTTGATTTTGTCAAAATATGTTTATTTTGCAAGTGGGATCAAGTGAAAAACAGATACTTTGATAAAAGTTACAGAATATATTTTTAATTCTTTCATATGGGTTATTTAAATGCAAAGAAGAGTTATTTCTCCTTTTCTGCTATATTTGGAAGGGTTTTCAGTTAAACAATATCTCTTCTTTGTGTATAAAAGATTTTTTTCTAAACACAGGAGATGTGTACAGACTGATTAAACTATGAGAAAGAAAAAGATAAGACACATAGCTTATCTTCTGGCAAACTCTTTGCATTTTCCATTAAGCCCTTTTTACAGCAGTTTCAGAACCTTTGTGAATCTAGTATTAGTATCATGAAACGTTAGAGCTGATAAAGACAATCTAATTTACACTCCTCATTTCCCAGGTGACGAACAAAGATCTCCTAAATCCCAGTTCAGAGGTGATTCCACAACATCAAAATGCTGTTGTCTCCTTACATATTTATTTTCATTTATAATTGTTTCAGGAATGGGACTGATATCTGTAAGAGAATAATGTTCAGATTAGTTAGCATATTGGAGTAATTTTTGAGTAAGTGCTTTAGACAAAGCACATTGTTTTAGTATATATTTTGTTCAAAGACTGAGTAGCTGTTTTGCTTATTTTCATGTCATGTGAAGATGCTGAAATGACATTATCAGTATTAAAGGCAGATAAATTAATATGAAATCTAGTCAAAATTCTCCCTTGGCTAAGTGGACTTATCATAAACAACACACATAGCATTTGAAATTTCCATTTTAAAAAAGCATAAATCCAAGCCTTCAAGTGAGAAATATTAACAAATAGTCTATCTTTAATTAGAGTTCAAGTAACTTGCACTTTAAAGCATGAAACTTAACTAAAAATCCTTATTTTCTATTTACTCAGTGTTTTTAATCTTATGCAGTGCTTTAAGTATTGAGTGTCCTGCAGCTCTGGTATCCTCCTATTCATTAAATGCATGATTTTGAACAAAGAACTGACTCCTTGAAATGCATGTTGTTGCATTTCACTAAGTGAATTTCTAAGTAGATCAAGAAAATTAACTTAAATTCTTCTGACTTAACGCAGAATAATTTAGTGCTACACAATAGAGAACTAAAAAACCAGCTTAGTCACTTGGAATTTTAGGAGTTATATTAAGTAAGAATTACTGGGTGGAAATATTATCATAAAGTACATAGACATAGATATTTAAAATTATTAGATTTATAGGGAATTCCCTGGCTGTCCAGTGGTTAGGACCTCACACTTCCACTGCAGGGGGCCCAGGTTTGATCTCTGGCTGGGAAACTGAAATCCTGGAAGCTGCATGGTGCAGCCAAAAAATAAAAATAAAATAAAATTATTAGATTTATAAAATTACTAGATCTGTAAAATTTAACTAATTATAAAAATGTTTACTTCATTAGTTAGAGAGACCCTATCTTGAGCAATTTTCCCTCCGCCTTTCAACTTCAGAAAGTGGAATACTATGGGGAAAATGAAGTAAATGAAATAAAATAACTATTTTAAAAAAATACCTGGCCACTGTTCTTTCAGGTTTGGTCATTACTTCCTATGCTCTTCTAAGATTGTGGTACCGCATTTTAAGAATCACTGTTTTGAATCGCTTGACTCTTATCTACTTTTTCTTCAAATCTGTTCCAGTTGCCTCTTTTTCTAAAACTTTGTCAACCTGAAAAATGAATCCTTGAAAGTTTTCCCCTCTTCTGAATAACATATTATTCTGATACATGGAATGTATTTTTTATTATCTGCTATTATTTTGAATCATATAAAATTGCCATTTGAATAGTCAAGCCATTAAAATGTTGGCAGTTTCATATAATTCAAATTAATATATGCCAAGCAGTTCATGCATGCTTTCAAATGTGTGATTCATTTCGTTCCTTCAGATACTCATTGTATACTACATTTTATTTTATTATATGTAATTACATATCAATTTCCCATCTAGCTTATAAACTCCCAAGGAAAAGAAGTCACATCTTTTGTTTTTAATTAAGAAGAGCACAAAAAATTTCTGTTGAATGAACAAGTGAAAGTAGCAGTAGAATAGAAGCAAATATTGTTATTGCATTAATAAATCCACTTTTTTTTTTTTTTTTTTTTTTTGCGGTACGTGGGCCTCTCACTGTTGTGGCTTCTCCCGTTGCAGAGCACAGGCTCCAGACACGCAGGCTCAGCGGACATGGCTCACGGGCCCAGCCGCTCTGCGGCATGTGGGATCTTCCCGGACCGGGGCACGAACCCGTGTTCCCTGCATCAGCAGGCGGACTCTCAATCACTGCGCCACCGGGGAAGCCCCAACTTTTAACATTTCTTAGCTTGCGTTTTTTATATAAGAAGCTAGAGCTTCTTATATAACTTTTTCTTGGTTTAAAAAAAAAAAGAAGCAATATAAAATTTCTTCGATATGTGATATGTATCTTTTAATCCAGAAGCATAGATATTCATTCATTCATTCAACAATGTGTTGTCTGCACCTACTGTTTTGGATATCGTACTATAGGCATGAGAGACAAAAATTATATAAAATATTTATTGAGTTCTTGTATGCCAGGCACCATTCTAATGTTTTACATATTTTAAGCTCACATGGAACCTATGAAATACTATTTACACTTATCAAATGGTGAAAATGAGACACAGGGAAGTACCTTGTTCAAGGGTATACAGCTCATAAATAGTAGAGATGGGCTTCAAACCATGCAGTCCAGTTCCAAAGTCTGTCCCCTTAACCACTGTCTAGTACTGCTTCTCACAACAAAATCTGAACACAACACCCACTACACTCTGAGTTAAAAAATCATTTGTATTATTTTCGTCACTGTATCCTGAGAACCTAGACCAATGCCTGGTACATCTTACGCACAGAGTAGCTGTTGTTGCATAAATGAATAAATGTTCAAGAAGAATTCCTCTAGAGAACTGATATGCTGAGATGAAATCTGTTATAGACATATAAAAAAAGTATTGTAGAAGGTCTTAGGATGCAGGACCTAACCTTGTCTGATAGAATTAGGACAGATTTTATGAGTAACATGTGAGCAGTATTGAAAAGATATTAGCCATAAGACTCCTTGGTGTAGAAAACAGCATTTGCAAAAGTTTTGAGTCTTGAATTGAGTTAGGTTCTACTGCTGGGTGTTAGTAGAAGATAGCAGAGACTGGAAAACTGGAAAGTTACTCTGGGATGGGACTATGAAGGGTGATGTATCTCAATCTTGGGAGATTGCATTTATCCTAAGGGCAATGGGAAGGCAGCCGGCTTGTTTTCTTTCTTCGTGTCTCTCTTTCTGTTTGAAAACCTTTTAAAAGTGATTCAATCCAGGGACTTCCCTGGTGGCGCAGTCGTTAATAATCCACCTGCCAATGCAGGGGACAGGGGTTCGAGCCCTAATCCGGGAAGATCCCACATGCCATGGAGCAACTAAGCCTGTGAGCCACAACGAGTGAGCCTGCGCTTTACAGCCTGTGAGCCACAACTACTGAGCCCACGTGCCACAACTACTGAAGCCCGCGTGCCTAGAGCCCGTGCTCTGCAACAAGAGAAGCCACTGCAATGAGAAGCTTGCGCACCTCAACAAAGAGTAGCCCCCGTTCTCCGCAAACGCAGCAACGAAGACCCAGCGCAGCCAAAAATAAATTTAAAAGCGATTCAATCCATTAGCAGTGTTGCTGTTGTTATAATTGCTCTCAACTATATCTCAGCTAGATTTAGTGAAATATCAGTCATTAAAATGGTAAGTTTCAGATTTTAAAACAAAGTAGCAATGTATTGAACCAACCCTCCACAAGGTCAAGGAGAATGACCAGTAATTTAACTGTCTGTTAGAACAAAAATAAACACTTTCAGAGGTAGATAACAGAAATTACAGTTTTTACATCTTTCTCCAACAATGTCTAACATGTAATAAAAGTACTAGACTTCAAAGAAGTAGTGAAATGTGATTCATTGTCAAGAAATTTTTAAAAGTATTCAACAGAAAAAGCTCTAAGGTGGCTGAGGTATTGGAAGGAGCAGACAAGGCCTTTACATATATTCAGTGGGCTTAACAGCAGATTGGAGACAGAAGAAAATGTCAGTGAAATTGAACATAGATCAACTGAAATTCGCCAATCTGAAGGTAGATAAAAAAATTGTAAAAAAAAATAAAGAGTATCACTGAACTGTGATAACTGTTACGTGGTCTGATACATGCAAATGGAGTTCTAGAAATATAAGAGAGGGACAATAGGGCAGAAAATATTTGGAGAAATTTTTCACAAATTTGGGGACTAACAAGAGGCTCAGCTAACTCCACAGAAGAATAAATACAAAGAAAATAACACTGAGGGACAGTATAATCAAACTACAAATGAATATCAAAAGAAAAGAAAGTGTCTTAAGTAGCAAAAGGTGGGCGGGGGGGGCGAGATATATGACACTCAGAGGAATAGCTATATGAATTAAATGAACTGATTTCCCATTCGGAAAAAAAAAAAACAAAGAAAATGGAATGGCATCTTTAATTGCTAAAAGAAACCAGAATTCTATGTGCTAAAAGAAATCAGAATTTGATGTTCAGCAAAAATATTCTTTTAACAATAAGAATGAAGAATAAAATTTTCAGATAAGACAAAACAGATAATTTGTTTCAGAGATCTGCACTACTGGAAATGCTGAAGACTTTAAACCATAAAATATGACTGGGTAGACTTCTTGCTTCTTTATGTGTTCTTCCTATTGCATGTCACAGTACCTTACACAAGGTAGGTGCTCAGTAATTTTTTTTCAGAATTCATGTTTGTAATTAATTAACAAATAAAAAGCAGTTTTGGACCAATTATCTGAACTATCAATACTATCATTCACCAACTTTTGCAATTTTTTTTTTTTTTTTGCAATTTTTGTTTTCCTAGTCCAGTTCTGTTTTTCCTGGCATTTGAAGGTTTTGATTTACCTATACTCTCCAAAAAGCTTTACTAAAATTAGGTCAATATTTAAAGAGAAAATGAGATTTGTGATGCCCAAACAAATTCTGAACAACCAACAATTTTCCTTGAAAGATTCATGGTTTCATTTTATTGATTTATTACGCCTGAAGCGTCCAAGTAATTGCCTTGTGTTTAGAGACTTACACTTTTATCATAGTATAACGTATTTAAATATATCTACCTTTATTTTCTAGATAAAATATGATTTAAAAAGTATTAGTGTGCATTTTTCTGGGATATGCATTAAACTATGGTCTGCAAGAAATAATTATGGGAAATATTCTGCTGCGTGTGTGTGTGTGTGTGTGTATGTGTGTGTGTGTTTGGCCTGCACAAAATTTATTATAGCCCTAAACCTTCTATTCTGTATTTCAATTATCTTAATTTCCAAAACTAGAATACAAACTCCTCATGAACAGAATAAAATTTGGAATCCTTTGCTACAGTGTTTTATCCCTAGTAGCTGCTCAGCTATTGGTGAATGAAAGAAAGAATGAATGAATATTATAGGTGATAGAATCTCTAATTAGGTGTACAATCTTCTAAGTTCTAGTTATTCCAAAGTTGATATTAAAGAAGTTGGATAGTTTACCACACAATTCAATTATATTATTGATTTTTGATAAATTATTGATAAACAATATTCAGTTATTTATTGTTGACCTCATAGCCAACGTCATAGATTTATCTATATTTCCTCTCTGTATTCTCACTCTATTCTCCCTTCTGCTCCTGAAACTACATTTAGCAAGGTCTCAATACTTTCCATCTTACTTAACACAATGGCTTTCTTTCTATCTTCATTATATTCCAAATCTTAGAACCAACACCCAACCTGTTAACTGAAACATTTTTCTCAAGGTTTCTGTAACACCATACTTGCCTCATTTTCCTCTTGGTTCATAAGCTTTTAGGTATATAATTCTGTTATATACAGTTTTGGTTATTTATTGAAATGGTTGTATTTTTTCTATAATACATTGATAATATAATATCACTATATTTCCTAATACTAATATATCCTTGAATTCCTATGAATAACTCTATGTGGTTGTAGAGGGTTATTAGTTTGTTGTAATTTTTGTATTGAGGTATAGTTGACTTAAAATGCTGTGTTAGTTTCTGGTATACAGCAAAGTGATTCATATTCTTTTTCCATTATGGTTTATTACAGGATATTGAATATTGTTCCCTGTGCTATACAATAGGACCTTGTTGTTTATCCATTCTATATTTAATAGTTTGCATCTGCTAGTCCCAAACTCCCAATCCAACCCTCCCCCACTCCCCATCCACCTTGGCAACCACAGGTCTGTTCTCTGTGTCTATGAGTCTGCTTCTGTTTCTGTTGTGATTTTTAATCAATCCCAAAGGTTTCTTTTTTATTCTATGTAGTCATAAGCAGGTTTGCCTAAAGTGAGTGAGGGAAAGAGAACTTTACTATGTTTTGCGCTCAGAAATATGTTCACTTTGAAAATGACAGAAAAAACTTTCCATTTTTCTAACCTGTGGTAGTTTGTATAGAATCAGTCACATCTACAATTAAGCCATTAAGGAAAGAATCCTTTAATAAATTTAATAATGTATTTTTTGTTTCTCCATGGTTATTATTCAATTTTTTTTTTACTTTTGTAGTCAATATTGGTAATTTTTCAGAAAATTACCTATTTCAATAATATTTTCAAATTTATTAGTGGGTCTCTGAAAGGTAGTCTCTTAAACTTCATATCTCTCATTTTATCTCCTGTTTTATGTCTAAAATTTTTTTTATCACATTTGTCATAGAGTTTATGCTCTATTTTATCACACACCCTCCTCATCCCTACTTTCCACAAACATGCAAAAACAAAAATAATTGCAACAGAAATCACATATTTTGGATTTATTTATGAATTGTTTCTTTCCTAATTTTTAAAAAATTATCACTTTTCTACTTTGATCCCATTTATTTCCATTCTCATATTTCTGTAAACCATTTTCATCCCTTCTGTATTCTTTATTTGAATAATTTATTAACATCTTGGTTTTTTTTAACATGATGCCCTCTTTAAAGCATGTTACTTTACCTCTGAGTATACATTTGGCTGTATCCCCCAAGTTCTCATTTTTCTTTCCTTTTTATCTAAGAAATTTATTAATGCAGATTTTATTTTCTATTTGAACAGATAATTGCTTTGAAAAATTTTTAATTAAAGTTTTAAAATTCTTACTCTTTGTAGGGCTCTCTCCTGAGAGAGATTATTTCCTATCAATGTCTGATACTTGCCAATCAGAACTCCCCACTCTTCCCTGACACCCTGCACCCAGCAGTTTCCCCTGCAGACTTCACAGGTCTCATATGCTTTCCTTATGTGTACGTGTAGTTTCCAGAATGTCCCTGCTTCCTAGCTTTGCAGAAAATATAGTTTGTGAATTCCCTCTTTCCTCCCTCCATTCTCCTTAATGCTGTATATGGTGTCTAGGAAAGCAATGGGAAGATAAGTAACTAAGCCATTGCTACTTTTTTTTGGAGACTGAATTTGTAAAATATTAATAATGACTTAATAAAGCTGCTACAGCAGAAAGGACCTTTGCTCTCTGCTAAAATTTCTGCTCATTGAATATATATACTTTTTATAGCATTTCATTACTGCTAAAGTTAATGTTAAATTCTTTCATCGACTAATCTAACCTTAATTAATGTTCCGGCCTCCTGTATCTATTCAAAGAATGTGTGATTAACATTTTAAAAGCTAACTTGAGTTAATACCTAGGGAAGTATACCAACAGTGGTAGCTGGATTACAAGGTATTTTGTAGGAAAATGATAAAAATAAAATGAATCCAAGGAAAAACAGTAAGCTGCCTATTTGAATGTCTTCAATACTTAGAAGACTAAGTAAATCATTAGAATAATCTATTTTTTATCATGGACTCATTAATTATTTATATGACTTAGTGAACTATTCTATGACCTCTTTATAGAGTTTGATTTAATTTGTATGTATGATATGATCAAATGAATTTGTGTCTTAGACTCAGCTTTTAAATATAAAATGAAAGGCCATCCAGATTTTTTTAAATTGAGGAAGGATATTAATATTTATTAGTGTAAGTTTAAAAATACCTTTCATTTAAAAAGTATTATCAAGATCCTAATTTTCATGTTTTTAGTAATAGGCTCTAAATAATGATCTATACACAAGATCCGCTCTTGCCCAAGCTACATGTAAGCCTTCTACATATAAGCTTATTATTCATCACAATATCATAGTCTCTCCTCCGGCTAACAAAATTGTCTCTAAAACTTCTAGTGGTAGATTTATATTAATAAGGACTAACCTGTCTCATAATATTAAACTGCATGCATTTTTCAAACTATCATATATCATTACCTTTCAAAGTTGCTACCTTCTACTTGGTTAATTTCCAACACTACATTTTGGTTACAATTGAACACATATAATGTGTGTTTTTTCACACTCTTATTTTACAATTTTAATTCAAACCTTCTATGATTACTTGATTAATAGTTTGCAGGTGCTCTGTGGACTCTGCTTCTAAGAGTAAACTGGATACCTCTGTCAAAAGTATTATAACAGCATTGTGGTTATTGTATTAATAATTTCTATGATTACCTACATTAATGCATTTTTATGTAGCTCATCCCAGCTGCACAAACCCATTCTCTTATTAATAACATAATTGTGATGTCTACAGAGTTTGATCCTTCTCTTCTTTCAGGCCGTAACTCAAATGTTATCTTCTTGGCAACGTCTTCCCTAGCCATCCTATTTAAAAATATACCTCCAATTTCCCTACTCTCTATCCTGAATTATTTTGCTCCATAGCGTTTATCATCCTCTGATAATTTATATTTTACTTATTTATTTGTTTGTTTATGGTCTGCCTCTCCTGTTTAGAATTTAAGCTTTATGATATCAGGAATAATATGTGCCCTGTTCATGCTCCAGTCACTGCTGCCAGAACAGTTCCTGGAATGTAGTACGTTCTCAATAAATATTTGTTGAATAAACAAAAAAGCAAAACCCAGAATAATATGGACATTATAGGAAAAGATACATAGGAAGTGTCAGGGGTGTTAAAGAAAGTAATGTTTGACATAATCTTGAGATAGAAAATAAGAATGAAGTCTCTGTACTCTGGATTCATGTTTACAATAAAGATGTTAAATGAGTAGTGAAATTATGATCTGAGCATGGGCTATGAAAGGGTGGGAATATAGTAGAAGCTAGAAAACTGAGTCAGATATGCTCATGCTACACTGTGTCTTCATTTCCCTTCAGATGCTGGGTCTCATTCAGTCATCCTCATTGTGACTTGCCTCTCACTGTAAAGAATACTTTGCTTGAAAAATATGACAGCTCCACCATCTCTATTGATTTTTTCCTGTCTTCTGGCACGGATGGTACTCTGGGAAATAAAAACCCCCCATATAGTTGGTTCCTCTACTATTTAAGGCGCTCCTCAGTGTCTAATGAAGCAAAGTGTTCTATAATTGAGTAAGTAAGGGCATCAGTACCAAAGCAGCTGGAATCATAGCTCATTTTGCCACTAGTGCCTGATGCAGGATGAAGAAAGTAGCAATATGCCAGGTCGAAATAAGTCACTTAGCTGGCTGATCACATCAAATTGCTCTCAATATAATCAGCTGGGACACATTTACCAAACTGGCATTTTAAATCATTATAAGGAAGTTGAATTAATTACCTGGTTATATGTTTTAATATTATGTGTTCAGTATATGCTCATAGCAAGCACTTAATAAAAATGTTAACCATTATATACAGAAGGAAAAAATAGAACAAATAAAATCATAGCTGATTTCTTGGTAATGTTAGACTTATCTTTACATTATGACTCTGGAATATTGTCCTAATCATAAACTTGTTAGTTATCAATGAATGTTTTTGATTACCCGAAAATCTGTACTGAGGCATCAGCTGAGAAAATTAGGAAAAACAGACTGGAACCTATAACACTTAGCACCCGAATTTCCTTGTGTCATTTTCCATTTAAAGTCAGTCAAAATTGGATTACAACTCATTTTTAAATTTCCCTAGTTCTTTGTTGCTGTATGTCTGCCAGCCCCTGAATCACAATTCAGCTGTGCTGTGTCCTGCATACATTCCTCTTAAGAGGCTTTATTGGTTGCTTGCAATGAGGTTTTACACAGTCCCTTGATCCCACAGAGTTCATTATCCTGCCGTTTTCACATTTCATTACATGGCATGGAGAAAACGAAACATGGGAAAGACTGGGGCATAGTATACATCATTTTTCTAACCTTTGAAACTGATTACAAATGGCAATAAAAATGCATTTTAAATCCTAGTTATAGTGACATTGAAATTAATGTAAATGGTGAGTTCTGTGGGTTCTCTGTCTTCTTCTTCCATTAAAAAAAACTACTGAATACTACTGCCTTGATACCATAACAAAAATTTTTTATGCTTTTTTAAAGCTGTTTTTGGAACTAAATTATTTTTTTCTTAAGGACTTTAAAACTCTGGCAATGTCAAAATTACAATGATAAAGAGTTTATGAAGGCTTTTATTTATCACTTCAAAATAATTGTCAGAGAGCCTCTAAAATTTTACTCCTGGCACAGGAAAAAAAAAAAAAACCTACCAAACATTTAACACTGGCTACGTTATGAAGCCATGGTTTTAAAATTTGATTTATTAAAATCAGAAATATTATTTTTTAATTTAAAATATTTAGCAACATAAATGTGATCAAAAAATAATAACTCTCACTTCAAATAAGCCCTTAGTTTTTACTGAGGGCATTTATGACAGCCCATAAATTCATTTGCCATAAATAAGAAAATGCACTTATTCCACTGTATTTATTTCCCCAGTGTTTTTGTAGGGGACAGTTGACTTCTTTATCCTACTGCCCATTATCCTACCTTGCATCACTGTACTGCCCATCTTATTTGGGAAGAATTCCCCTGATTCAAGTGATAAGAGAATTCTGTCTTCTACTACAGAAACTGAAGGATCCAGATATCACTTCTCCCTGACCCCCTAAAGAGCCAGCTCATGATACTGAATCAGTGAAATTCTTCAGCTTTGACTTTGAATCTGCAAAGATGCAGGTACATATGAAGACATTAGCAAAGCAGTACTGTGAGGCTTGCACAGGTGCCAAGAGTGGTATCCTTAGCATGAACTAGACTGTATTCCCTGATTTCTAACTGAGACTGATTCTCTGGCTTTTGAACTGAAGTTTTTTAGCTAATCATTATTCATCCAGGAAAATAATTTCTCCTTAAGTTCTCCAGAGTTGGTGGTGTTGCTTACAATAAACACTCTGGTGAAGAAATTGGTATTTGTGAATAGATTGTAGACAGCAGATGCTTAGAGAAAGGAGGATTCTTGGGTTCGATGTTGCCTAAACAGTGCTGAAGGGGAATGCAAATCTGTTCTTATCGACAGGTGAAAATCTGGCAATGAAGGTATGCAAGGCATGAAGGATTCAAGACTATAGGGCGGGGTAGTTACTTATAATCATACTGAAAAGCTTGAGGAGAGAAAAAGAGGATAAAACCTGTGCTGTCCATATAGTAGCCACTAGCCCCATACGGCTAAATAAACCCTGGATACTTGAAAACTTAGTGCTTAAGAACAAAAGAATGTAAAATATCTCATTTTTACTGCTTATATGTTGAAATAATAATATCTTAGGCATATTGGGTTAACTAAATTATAAAAATTAATTTCATGTGTTTATTTTTACCTTTTAAATTGTGGCTTCCAAGAAAATTTTAAATTACATAAGACACGTTTTTTTAATAATTTTTTAAAAAATTTTTATTGGAGTGTAGTTGATTTACAATGTTATGTTAGTTTCAAGTGTATGGCAGAGTGAGTCAGTTATACAGATGCATATATCCACTCTTTTTTAGATTCTTTTCCCATATAGGTCATTCCAGAGTATTGAGTAGAAGTTCCCTGTGCTATACAGCAGGTCCTTATTTATAGTAGTGTGTATATGTCAATCCCAATTTCCAATTTATCCCTCCCCCTCTTATCCCCTGGTAACCATAAGTTTATTTTCTACATCTGTAACTCTATTTGTTTTGTAGATAAGTTCATTTGTACCCTTTTTTTAGATTCCACATATAAGCGATATCATATGATATTTGTCTTTCTCTGTCTGACTTACTTCACTCAGTATGACAATCTCTAGGTCCATCCATGTTGCTGCAAATGGCATTATTTCATTTTTTATGGCTGAGTAATATTCCATTGTATATGTGCACCACATCTTCCTTATCTGTTCCTCTGTTGATGGACATTTAGGTCGCTTCCATGTCCTGACTATTGTAAATAGTGCTGCAGTGAATGTCAGGGTGCAAAACATATTTGTGACTCACAATTTATGGCATCGGTTCTGAAAGAGTGAGGACATAATAGGTGTGGTTATATGGGTGAGATTCTTAGGGCTTAAAAATATACCCTCATGGGGCTTCCCTGGTGGCACAGTGGTTGAGAATCTGCCTGCTAATGCAGGGGACATGGGTTCAAGCCCTGGTCTGGGAGGATCCCACATGCCGCGGAGCAACTAGGCCCGTGAGCCACAACTACTGAGCCTGTGCGTCTGGAGCCTGTGCTCTGCAACAAGAGAGGCCGCGACAGTGAGAGGTCCGCGTGCCGCGATGAAGAGTGGCCCCTGCTCGCCACAACTAGAGAAAGCCCTCGCACAGAAACGAAGATGCAACACAGCAAACATAAATTAATTAATTAATAAACTCCTACCCCCAACATCTTCTCTAAAAATATATATATACCCTCATTATCCAATCCCACTAACCAGATAAAGAAACCCCTTTCCATTTGCTTAAAACACTGTAACTCCCTTGCATGAGAGTGTTTTGTTAAGTCAATTTTCTTCATATCCAGTGGTCCATCCTTCATGGTCTCCAGGCTTCCAACTGGAGCCATATACCAGCATGTTTCCTACAGACTCAGAGAACTTCAGAACTTTGATATTTATGTGTGTAAATATGTGGGAATATTAGTGAAAATAGACGGTGCTCCACAAAAGAGGGAGCTATGATGGACATATATACACTACCAAGCATAAAATAGCTAGCTAGTGGGAAGCAGCCGATAGCACAGGGAGATCAGCTCGGTGCTTTGTGACCACCTAGAGGGGTGGGATAGGGAGGGTGGGAGGGAGGGAGACACAAGAGGGAAGAGAGATGGGGACATATGTATATGTATAACTGATCCACTTTGTTATAAAGCAGAAACTAACACACCATTGTAAAGCAATTATACTCCAATAAAGATGTTAAAAAATAAAAAAGGAGCAATATAATTTGAAATTGGGCTGAAGCTATTACTGTGAGCACACCTCCCAGAGAGTCCTGATTCATTCAGTGTGTTACTCAGTCAGCTGACATGGGTCTAATTATTTGCTTCCCTAAAATGACTGATGACTGGTTACCCACCTAACTTGCCCAGACCTTTCAGGGAGTTGTACACTGAGCCAAGTTAATTCCCAGTATCTCAGACTGCCATTGCAATCTGCTGGAAAGAATGAGAGTTTATTGCAGTTAGTAGGTTGGTGGAGTTCTGGCCAAAGTCTGTCTCTTGGTTGACCCAACTGAAGCCAAATTCATAGTGATTTTATTTCACAAGTCCTAACATTATTCTGTAAATTTCATTTCTGCTGAAGTTAACTGGAGTTTATTTCTATTGCTCACAACAGAGGGCACTCACTGGCTGATGTAGATTTGTGGAACTTAGCAGTGTCTTCCATTGATTGGAAAGGGTACTGATGTTGATACGAATACACCTATTTTAAATTTCAGCTTTGAAACTAAATAACTGTGTGACTTTGAGCACCTACCCTCTTCTCTTGTAAAATTAGAATATTTGACCATCATTTGGCTTGCTTCCAAGCCTAAAATGCTTGATTCTTTCCACCATAACTGAATCTACATGTAGTGTCTCCAAACTACATTTATTTTTAACCCAGTGGCTTGACAGCTCCCACCACAAATACTCAATGTGTCAATAGAATTAGGATTATTAAGAAAGCCTGCTCTAAATCTGAGGTTTTTAATTTTCCTGCTCAGTGATATATTCACCAAAGTTCTAAAACATAAACCTACATTCACTAGTTTATCCCCTGAAAAAATGTTTCTCCCTATTTATTTTTAACCCTATAGTTACAGCCTTTGATTGTTAATTTACAACAGTTATAACTAAATCAATTTCTTTAGTCTACAGTAGAACATAATCTCCAGGCCAGAGAGGAAGACAAATTCAAAAAGAATAATTTTACGAATATATCACAACAACTGTGGTAAGTGCCACAAAATTTAATAGGGTGGGGACTTCCCTGGTAGCGCAGTGGTTAAGAATCCGCCTGCTAATGCAGGGGACTTGGGTTCGAGCCCTGGTCCGGGAAGATCCCACATGCCGCGGAGCAACTAAGCCCGTGCACCACAACTACTGAGCCTGCACTCTAGAGCCCACGAGCCACAACTACTGAGCCCATGTGCCGCAACTACTGAAGCCCACACACCTAGAGCCTGTGCTCCACGACAAGAGAAGCCACCGCAGGGAGAAGCCTGGGCACTGCAACAGAGTAGCCCCTGCTCGCTGCAACTAAAGAAAGCCCACAAAGCGAAGACCCAACACAGCCAAAAATTAATTAATTAATTAATTAAAATAAATGAATAGGGTGTTCTGAGATCACATAATGAGGCACCTGGCAGATAACTGCCTCTGAAAGAAGCAATGTATTTTTCAGAGGTATGCTCAAGGTGAAACCTGGATCACTCTAAGGCTGGCAGCTGATGGGTACAGGCCTTCTCCAGCTGATGTGTTAAATGCAGAGCAAACTGAAGCACAGGGCAATGTGTGGTGTATCAGTTTGCTGACATCAAAATGCTTTATTAATCCTCGTTTCCTCTGGGAGTTATAGAACCTGAAATCTCAAAGGGCTTAGATCCAGATTTCCTCCCCTCACCAGCCCAAATAGGTGTTCATATCACCTGAGAAAGATAGTAATGAAAAGGCAAATAAATGCCTTCTGTTTGCTTCAAACATCAAGATATCTGCAGAACTCTGCCTTACATGTATGCGGCCGTTCCTGGTTCTACTTTCTTTTAAACTAAGAGAATAAAAGTTCTCACTTGCAGGAAATAAATCCAGAATTCTCCTTAAGAAGCAAGAGTCCCATAAGAATCCACTATCGACAAAGCAGAAAGTAGTTTTTCTTTTAGGCCTAGTGTCCTCATTTTCTTTGCCACTTTAGTTTAATTTAGGTCCCGGGCATGTGTTTATTTTCACAGAGGTATTTATAGAGAGAAGAAGAAAAGAAAGAAAAGTTTAAATTTGAATTTCTCCAATGCCTTCAAGATACTGGGACTTTCTCTAAGGGACATGAATGTATATATTTCCTTCATAGTGACAGCTTCCTGAACATGATAGCCTGGTTAAGTGCCACTCTCTGGAGAGAGCAGGCTGGGTTATTCCTGATATTTCATCTACATGGAAAAATCGCTCAATCACCTAGGCCTCAACTTTCCAGTCTGTAAAATGTGAACAGTAATAAGACTGAATAAAATACATTTCTGAAGTGTTTGGCACAGTGCCTGGCCAATATCTACTCATTAAACATTAGTTATTAATATAGCCATCATTATTGTTTTTAACAAATAACCAATACCAGAATAGTGGTGGGAGTTGGGGGAGGGGGCACAGAAAGGCAGGGAAAGGAGCACAGTCACGTTACATAGACAACCTCTGAAAATATTTTAATTTGTATAAAACCTATGGTCACGTATTATACATTTTAACTGCTTCTATTGACTATGCATCTTTGGATTGACTGTTATATATTGCATTACACGGCAGCATATTGCAATGTTTAAAAGTAAGGTCTCTGGAGTCACAATACCTGGATACAAATGCAGTCTCTACCATTTTCAAGCTCTGCAACGTCAGGCAAATTACCTGTCTGAGCCTCTGTTATTATATCCTTAAAATAGGGGTAAACATAGTGTCTTACCTCCTAGGATTGTTGTGAGAATTGAATGAGATAATATATGTCAAGTTTTCAGAACACAGCCCGACACAAAGTAAACATTCAAGAAATATTAACGCAATATAATTGTTATATCAAATATCATAATTATGTTATAGATCAAATATGATATATCAAATATCATAGACTTTTCATATTCTTCCCTAAGAATAGTAGTGTTTTCTCATTTCTTATCCTGGAAAGCCTATTTAAGGGTTTTGCTCAGTGTGGTGAAAGTTGATCTATCAAATTTTCATTGAAAAGTTGAGGCTAAAACAAGCAGTGTTGCCAAATCTCAAATGTTTAAGATTGATTTAAGCAATTGCATGGTATCAGTCATAGTTCAGTCATAAAAATAAAGAAACCACTCTGCTGTTTTAAGTAGCGAGAAATTTAATACAGTGAACTAGTGACTTAAAAATATATAGGAAGGCCTGGAGAAGCAGCGACTGTGGAAAGCATTCATTATTACTCACTATTACTCAGTTTTATCACCAGCCATGAGGGGATTAGAAAGTTTCAGGATCACAGGTAACTTCCACTAATGATCTCAGGTCACCACGACACCAGATGAACAACTTCCAAGGGGATCCAAAGGAACTGCAAAGCATCACAGTTGTTCAAGCCCATGAGGTCTACTTACTGGACGAAGAACAATGGTTTCTGCTTCTCTTGGCATTTTGAACTTTGTGGCCTCTGCTTGGTGGACTCTAAACCAGAAACCCGCTGGCAAGAGATTCTGGGAAATGCATTTGCTAGACTTCCAGTTGCTGTGATATGAGGACAGGAAGGAAAAGAAATAAGCGTGCAGGCGGTTGGTCCCTCCAAAATAATACACAGCACAGTCATTCATTTGTCCATTCAGCATTCATATAGAACCTTCTACCTATATTCAAATTTAAAAATAGCATTCTTAAATCTAACATGTTATAATTATTTCTTATTCAAATAAATATATGCTCACTCTCTCCCTATAAAGGTATGATCCCAAATTCCATCAGTTAATTTATCCAAATCAGGGTGATATCCTTCTAGTTTGGTCACAATATTTTGGGGTAAACTTTAAACAATATATTATAAAGTTAACAACCACAAAAATACTTTATATAAAAATAGGAGAGGGCTTCCCTGGTGGCGCAGTGGTTGAGAGTCCGCCTGCCGATGCAGGGGACACGGGTTCGTGCCCCGGTCTGGGAAGATCCCACATGCCGCTCCGCGGCTGGGCCCGTGAGCCATGGCCGCTGAGCCTGCGCGTCCGGAGCCTGTGCTCCACAATGGGAGTACGCAAAAAAAAAAAAGGAGAAATGGAAAAAATGACATAGGTTAATATACATAAATATATGCATAAAAAATTAAGCAAGAAAGTATGCCTGGGCACTGTAATGATTTCTGCATCTGGATGTGAATCAATAGTTGATACTAACTACTTCCTTTTTCTGGCAACTGTTCTAAGTCCTCTTTGTCCTCACCTGCTTCTGAGTTTCCCTTCTATTTCACAGGCCACCCCACTGTGTAGTAGAGACCTTATTTTTCCTTAACGGGACCATTCATCCCAAACTGTTGAGTAAGCCCCTTCATTGCCTGTTGGTTCATTGACAATTGCAACTTCTAGTTTTATAGAAATTTTATTTTGTCCCATCGTAGAAGTATTCCTCCCTTATGCATCAGAGAGCCCAAAGTTGTTAGGACAGGAATTGAGACAGTAGTAATGAGATGAACCACTCCCACTTATTCCCTTAGTGCCAGACCCACATGTTCTCATTGTCCTTTTAGGTGATTGGGTAGCTGATAAGATCAGTAAATCCCAGGGGTATTAATTTATTGCCACACATGGCACAGTAAATGAGTTTCTTGGTCATAAACAATGTTTGAGATTCTATGACAGTGAGTAAGGCATTCAGTGGGCCCAAGGGTTGATGCTTCTGGGAAAAGATTATGGAACTGAGAAGGGATATCCGTATACACAGTGTCTGCTCCACAGAGCTCAGATTGCTACCCTTAATAAGATGTAAAAATTCAATATATCAATTTGCCACCAGGTGACTGGCTGGTCCTAGTGAATGGTGCCATACTGGGGACTCAGCTTTCTTAAGTCTTGACAGACTGGGTATTAAGCAGTAGTGTTCACTGGCCAGATTAGCCTTGGAGAAAGTACGCCCATATGGCTTAACTTTTGTACAACTTCCATCTGAATGGCCTTGGACACTTTGTTCTTGAATTCATTGAGCAAGCACCGGGGTGGCTGTTGAAGGAGACTGATTAACATCTATAGGTCAAGTCATCTTACCTACATGATTATTAAGAGTCTATGCAGTGTATGCCCTTTGGTGAGGCGGTGTATATATGGGATACAATTACCTTCACACTCAGTGATTACCTAAAAGGTTCTCCTCTGCTGATCTCCCATTTACTCCTCCCCTAACGTCCCTGTTACTTATGCTCCAGTTATGTTCCTTCCATGTTCATCACTATTCAGTAAATCTTTTGAGACCATCTATTAATTGGTATATACAGACTTATGACGGTTTGACCTATGAGTTTTCAACTTCACGATGGTGCAAAAGCGATACACATTCAGTAAAAACTGTATTTCAGATTTTGAATTTTGATCTTTTGGGCTAGTAATATGCAGTATGATACTCTCTTGTGGTTCTGGGCCATGGCAGCTAGCCTCAGCTGCTGGTCAGCCACACGGGGGTAAACAACTGACACTTTTACAACCGTTCTATATCTATACAACCATTTTGGTTTTCACTTTCACCACAGTATTCAAGAAATTACATGAGATATTCAGCACTTTATTATAAAATAGGTTTTGTGTTAGATGATTTTTTCCCAGCTGTAGGCTAGTGTAAGTGTTCTGAGCACGTTTATAGTAGGCTAGGCTAAGCTATGATGTTTGGTAGGTTAAGTGTGTTAAAAGCATTTTCGACTTACAGTGCTTTCAACTTACAATGGGTTTATCAGGTTGTAACCCCATTGTAAGTTGAGGAAGATCTGTATCCATATATCTTGTCATTTCCATCACCAGCAAAGTGAAACACTAAATGTACTGCTCAAGCTTCTACCTGCTAGGAAGATCTCCCACTGTCTTCCAGGAACCTAATTGAGTGGAGTTGTTATGTTATATTTTGTAGTTCTGACTGGTTGCAAATCTGTTTTCTTTCTTTTTTTTTTTTTAAGATTTTTTTTTTTTTGATGTGGACCATTTTTAAAGTCTTTATTGAATTTGTTACAGTATTGTTTCTGTTTTATGTTTTGGTTTTTTGGCCCCAAGGAATGTGGGATCTTAGCTCCCCAACCAGGGATCGAACCTGCACCCCCTGCATAGGAGGGCAAAGTCTTAAGCACTGGACTGCTAGGGATGTCCCACAAATCTGTTTTCTTATGTAAACCACCCTTGGAAGTTTCCTTTCTCATACAGTTGTTTATAGAAACTCCCCATGAGGTTGCAATGCATATTGAGAGGGAGGTGGCAATGGGTGCTGCCTGCAGAATTTAGAGGGGCCTTTTTCTCAGTGGTGGGGGGTGGGGTGCAAGATGTAGCAATTTATCTTTTACTCTGGAGGGAATATGTCACCATGACCTAGGCTACTGGCACTTTAGAAACTTCACCGAGATAGCAGGCCCCAGAATAATCCTGGAGATTACTTCCTAACTTCTGGCACATCGTGCGTCATGACAAGGCGTCTGAGAGATTTCTTGACTCTTGCCAACCAGACCTAAAAAGAATGTCATCAGTGTAGTAAACCCCAAACCCTATGGGTTGAAGAGATGCTTAAGATTCCTATAGAGAATTCCTGTGGTGAGGCATAAAATTAAAATAACTCTGCTAGGTACAATTTAAAAAAAAAAAAACCTGTTACCAGTAATATTTTTTATGGGTATAACTTCAGAGACAGACTGCAGGTTTTGAATTTATGTGAGTTACTATTTTAGGAAGATTCAAAATTGGGTGAAAAATTATTTTCATATCTAATAAGCAGATTTATAAAATAAAGCCAATGAATAAAAGTGATATCTAAGAATAGGATAGGAGTATTGCATAAAAATAAATAATAATGTAAAATGGCAAGAGGTAACAAATAGAATCATAGGATAGAAGTTAGAAATTAAAAATGAATTTTAGAGAGATAACGAATATGAGGCAAAAGTACGGATAAGGGGCTTTCCTGGTGGCGCAGTGGTTGAGAGTCCACCTGCCGATGCAGGGGACACGGGTTCGTGCCCCGGTCCGGGAAGATCCCATATGCCACGGAGCAGCTGGGCCAGTGGGCCATGGCCGCTGGGCCTGCGTGTCCGGAGCCTGTGCTGCGCAACGGGAGAGGCCACAGCAGTGAGAGGCCCGCGTACTGCAAAAAAAAAAAAAAAAAAGTACGGATAAGGCAGAGAAAAAAAAGCAATGATTATAAAGAATGCTAGTATAATCTACTTATGAGTTATTCTATCTATCATAATTATTTTTGTTTTTAAATTAGTAACTATGAAAGGGAAAATATCCCCAGTGGTAAAAGCATATATGACTGGTATAGAAGAAAAAAAAAATTTTGCTACAGTGCTGATACCAGAAAAATCATAGATTTTATTTGAAAATTAAATGTGCCCACTGTTCATCTTTATGTAGACATTTAAAACTCAAATATACTGATTCATTATTTTCATTTTCTTAGTTGCCATTGTTCTGAAAAAAATTTAAGTATTTCTCTTGAATAATTCAACGTCATTCTCTCCTAGTAAAGTTAGTCACCTTCATGCTACTGTTATAAATTAGAAAGATGTTTCTGGTTTTAAAAATAGCTTTCTTTGCTTCAGCTGAAACATAATAAATACAAAAACATGTATTTTCCCCCAAATTTCTTCCAATTTAATGTTATTTAATAATTCTTTTAGTATTTAACATTCACATTTTATTACCTTTATTTTATGGCGATGTACATATAACAGACTTTTAAAAATCAGAATATATGTCTAGATTCTTTAATTTCGCTAAGTCTAAAAGTGTCAGCATTTCACATTCTTAATACTGCAATGCTGGAAGGGATTGAGAGAGAAGCATCATTAAAAGTTTGTATTAGGCATCCATGTAGTAGGATTGATACCATGTTGACTATAGTATGAAATGTAAGTGCTCATTTTCATCTGGTAACATATAATCTAATTTATAAGCCACTCCAAACCCCTCCTCACTTTATATACCTGTAAATAAAAAACTTTTTAATCTCATTTCATTATTTTATAATTTGTTTTGTATTTTATAACTTATAGTTCTAAGTATTTGTCAGCATAAGAGTTTAAATGACTAGCATTCTGTTCTTTGTTTTACTTTCAGATTTCAGCTCTGCCATTTTTTAAATTACAATTTTATTGAGATATAATTCACATACCATAAAATTCAGCTATTTAAAGTGTACAGTTCAGTAGTTTTTGGTATATTCACCACTATCTAATTTTAGAACATTTGGTCACTCCCGAAAGCAACCCCATAGCAATCATGACTTGTTCCTCCTTAACCTCAGTCCCTAGAAATCACTATCTACTTTTTGTCTCTATGGATTTTCCTATTCAATACATTTCATATAAATGGAATCATATATGTGGCCTTTTAATCTAGTTTCACTCACTAACAATGGTATTTTCAAGATTCATCTATGCTGTAGCATGTATCAGTACTTTATTCTTTTAGGGAGGAATAGGACTGTAGGACTGTACCACACTTTGTTTATCCATTTATCAGTTGATTGACATTTAGGTTGTTTCTACAGTTTGGCTACTATGAATAATGCTGCAGTAAGTATTAATAAGCAAGTTTTTGTATGGACTTGTGTTTTCAATTGTTTGGGGTATGTATATACCTAGGTAGGAGTGGAAATGCTACTTCTTATTGTAACTCTATGTTTAACATTTTGAGAAAATGTGAAACTGTTTTCCAAAGTGGTTGTAGCATTTTACAGTCCCATCAGCAATGTATGAGGGTTCCTGTTCCTCCACACCCTAAGCATACTTGGTATTATTTGTCTGTTTTGTTTTAGCCCTCCAAGTGTGTGTGAAGTGGTACTTCATTGTAGTTTTAATTTGCATTTCCCTAATGAATGAATGGTGTTGTGCCTCTTCACATGTTATCTTTTTTCTCTTTGGTTTATCGTCATTGGAGATAGGTCTATTAAAATCTTTTGCCCATTTAAAAATTAGATCATTTGTCTTTTTGTCGTTGAGTTGTAAGAGTCTTTTGTATATTCTGGATACAAGTCTCTTATCAGATATATGATTTGCAAATTTTCTTCCCTTTTGCAAATATTTTCTTTCACTCTTTGGGTGGTCTTTTTACTTTACTGATGCTGTCTTTTGAAGCCAAAAGTTTTGTTTTGATGGAGATGAACTTATCCATTTTTTTCTTTTGTTGCTTGTGGTATTGGTGTCATATTTAAGAAACCATTGCCTAATCCAAAATCACAAAGATTTACTCTTATGTTTTCTTCTAAGAATTTATATTTTTAGCTATTACATTTAGGTCTCTGATCCCTTTTGAGTTAATTTTCATATATGGTGTGAGGTAGAGGTTCAGTTTCATTCTTTTTTTTTTTTAAATAAATGTATGTATGTATGTATGTATGTATGTATTTATATATATATTTTTTTGGCTGCGTTGGGTCTTCATTGCTGCACACAGGCTTTTTCTAGTTGCAGCAAGCGTGGACTACTCTTCGTTGTGGTGTGCAAGCTTCTCATTGCAGTGGCTTCTCTTGTTGAGGGGCACAGGCTCTAGGTGCACAGGCTTCAGTAGTTGTGGCTCACGGACTCTAGAGCACAGGCTCAGTAGCACCAGGGAAGTACCAGTTTTATTCTTTTGCATGTGGATATCCAGTTTTCACAGTGTTTTTTATCAAAAGACTATCCTAATTGTTAATGCCTACAACTAGCATTTCTATTTGCTTGTTATTCATCTATGAAATATATATATTTAACATAACAGTATAAATAAATATACTGAAAGTACACCGATCAATATAAATAAATTTCATTCTTCTTTGAAAACAATGTTTTAAAATGACCCAGACTAAAAGCTTTATGAATGTCTTTACCTATCTTAGCATGTACCTACTTGGCTTAGTGGAAATGTTATTTTCTCTTATCTATGTTTGTTGGCGACTTAGCACCATTCCTGAATCATTCTACTCTGTCTGTTTCCCTTGCCAACAAGATTATGGCCTAGATTTACCAAGAAAGGTGCTCATGTGGGAAACAAAATGCATTGCTCCTGGTCAACAGTGGGATGTATTTGAGCTTGATTGGATGTTTTTGCAGTAGCCTCTGAGAATTTCTCTGCAAATTATCTGCCTTGGAGCTTCAGGCAACTATAAACCTTCGTAGTGGATCCCTACATTTCCTGAAACTGCCTGAGTTGCAGAAAGCTAACAGCGAATCTGAAAGTTATGGTAGCTGTTCGTTACCTTTACTCTTCCAACATACACAGTGGTTTTCCAAGCTTCCAATTCTTTGTATTAAACCTCTTCCTTCTTGGACTATTTAGAGTAATTTTTGTGTTTCTTTCTGAAGTATAACTGATATATTTATGTTGCAGGATATGCCACACACATATTTTTAAGTACTATGGAATCAATATTATACCCACACATTTAAGAGGTTTTTTTTAAAAAAAAAAAAAAACCTTAACTATTTATTTATTTTATTTACTTTGGCCATGTTGGGTCTTTGTTGCTGCCCATGGGCTTTCCCTAGTTGCAGCGAGCGGGGGCTACTCTTTGTTGCAGAGCGCAGAGGCTACTCTTCATTGCTGTGCATGGGCTTCTCACTGCGGTGCCTTGCTCTTGTTGCGGACCATGGGCTCTAGGTCAGCAGGCTTCAGTAGTTGTGGCATGCGGGCTCAGTAGTTTTGGCTCAACAGCTCTAGAGCGCAGACTCAGTAGTTGTGGTGCACGAGCTTAGTTGCTCCATGGCATGTGGGATCTTCCCGGACCAGGGATCGAACCCGTGTCCCCTGCATTGGCAGGTGGATTCTTAACCACTGCTCCACCAGGGAAGTCCCCTAAAACCTTAACGATTATAAAAGCTTTCTCATGCTGTCATCTTCCTTGCCTTGATGCTGCTGAAGCTTCGTCTGGGATATCTACAAAAGAGGGAAAGTTTTCCACTCATACTCCTTGCTGAAGTCACTGACTTAGTGCCTGTGGCATAATGGGCTCTGCTTTCTATCCCCTGAAAACCCATAGCCCCCTGAATTTTCTTCCTCTTTTCACCAGATGTCTCCTCATGGACAATATGTAGAACCTTCTCTGATTTCTTATGGGAGGACTGAGTCTTTGTGGGAGTGCATGGAGAGTGTCTCAGTTTCTATTTTTCACCTTGGAAAAAGAGTTCCCAGAGTGTTATTTTCTCTTCATTTTGTTTTCAGCCAATTGTCCAGTTCTTTCTTTTATAATACATTCTGGTAATACAACTACAACCGAGGTACTTAGATAATGGAGATTGATGGAGATGTTGATATCTATAAACACACGAGTAAAGGCTACATTTTCTGAGAACCAACTATGTTCTAGGTACTGTATAATGCATTTTACATTATAATATTTTTAGTGGATATTATGTTCAAGGCTATGCTAAGGAGTTTATAATCATTATTTTATTAATTCTATGAGGTAGGTACTATTATCATTTCCATTTTACTGATGAAAAAAACAGATTTTAAAAAGGTTAAATAATATCCCCACAATCATAGAGTTATTATGTAGCAAAAACTAGGTTTCAAACCCAGGTCTGTGTGGCCTTGAAGCCCATATATTTTAGATTAGTCAGTTCTGTGACTTATATGTGTGCATATATTAAAGAAGTTTATACCTTCCTTCTTTATTATTCCAATCCATCCTCCATTACCATGGGGTGCTTGTTTGTTTCTTAAGCAACTAATACAGTCACCTCTTGTTCATGAATTTTCAGTGGTTCCCTACAACCTACACTCTTTAGTATGGCTCAAAAGCCGTTTGGTGATTTGACCCCTTGAACCTACTGAGTCTTACTTCCCTTTCCTCCTCCAAACTGTATCTTATTCTAACATGTTTTCCCTCTGTGTGACACACTTACATGACTGGCAAACTCCTAATCATTCTTCAAGTCTTGTCTCCAAACATCACCTTCTCTGTGCAGGTTCTATTGATTCGCTTTCTTCAGGGAGACTTGGACAGAACTTCACCTCTACTCTCATTGCTTCTTGCATATTTGTGTGAGCAAAGTATACCTCTGTAATAGGTTTGTTATGAAGATTAAATAAGATTATCCATGTAAAAGACTCAACAGAATGCCTAGCACACAGTAAATGCTCATCAAAATGTTAGTTATTATATTTGTATTTTTATTACTAAGCATTAGCCAAAAATATAAAATTAGAACATTGCAATTTTATTTAGTTTTTCTTACAGCTTTCCATTTTTTATTGTTCTACCTTTTATATTGTAAACTCTTTTACATAGTGTTTGTGTTTCTGACCAGAGAAAATCCTGGGAATATTCTAGGCAGGGCTTGTTGGCTAATAGTTCCCTGCTGCTAAGGGTGTCTAGTTGGTTATCAAACCAAATTTGAAAAAGTTCTTAGACCCCTATTTGAAAATAATTTGTTACGATGATGTACCTGTTGGTTTGTATTTAAATAGTGTGATGGGCTGGGAAGATTTGAAGTGAACCAGCTGAGCATCTATGGTCATGGCAGAGAAGAAGCATAGTTTCAGTTGCTCAGCTCTTTGAAGGGAGGTGGTGCTAGGCCTACTTTCAGGGACAGCTTGATGGAACCACACAAGCTCCCTGCCTGCTCTGTTGGCTGCCACCATGACATGCTGATAAAGATACCATCACTTGACTGAAAGGAAGAAGAGGATACAACAGGGACTCACAGACTGATAGGATATACCTACTCCTTCAGATAGGGGAGCTCATGCAGTGTGCCCTCAGTGAGAGCCAACAAAAAAGTGGTCTAATGTTCTTAAACTGAAAGTAAGTAGGTATATGCGACTGTGTCATGTCTTTCATCCTAAAGCATAAAATAACTTGACACAGACATGGAGTCAGGTTTACAAGCTGAGTAATAACATACTTAGGCATTACTAATGCACTATCTTTTTAATCTTCTATAACCACAATTCTTAATAATATTTTTGTCCCAATCAGACATTGGAGGAAAGATACAAGGAGAGATGAGGACAAAAGGAGGGGGGGAGGGAGAAATAGAGAAAGAAAGAAGGAAAGAGGGAGGAAGAAAGAAAGGAAGGAAAGGAGGGAAGGAGGAAATAAAAAAAATGAAAGGAAAGTTAAGGAAAGGAAGCAAAAGGAAGGGATGGTTGGGGGTGACATTTCTCCCTTTTACTGACTACACCACACCCTGCTTCATTTTCCTGTTGCCTCTACCTCTGGATTGTTTTCTGCTAAAAAGTGTTTTTTCTCCTTATCTTTTAACATTATGCCACCCTGCAACAGCCAGTTTCTATTGTAACCCTTCTTTTATACTCAGAGCTGTTATGGCAGACATAACTAGAGCTTCCCTGGACAGACAAGAAGAAACTATATCCTCGTAAAGTCAGGAATGCCCATGTGACTTGCTTAGGTCCATTAAATGTGAGCAGCAGTAATGAGTGCCTCTTTGTCTTCTTTTGGATAGAAGAATTTCCGAGTGGAGAGCAAATGTTCATGCTCTCCTTCCCTGCCAAGGCAAATGTGGAAGCCTCATGCTGAAAGAGTGACTTTACTTGTAAACTAGCAGATCCTTGTGCCACCGTGATACACACAGCTTTCTGGCTAAACCAAGTTCATATATATAACACAAATAAACAGTAAACATTATTTTAAGCAACTAAGATTTTGGCATTGTTTACTGCTGCAACATAACCTTTAATATTTTGAATAATACAAACATGCCTTTTCATTATACACATGGATCTGAAAAAGACATCAGTCCTCTCAGTCCAATAAAAGGTCCCATTATATCAATTTGACCACGGATAAAGGGAACTTCCTAGACATATATTTCTTTTTCATAAAGTTGATCAGTTGGGCTATACAAGTCATTAGGTACACTGAGTTTCAGCCTGACCTCACAGTATTATTGGTCTGTCTCTCAGTATCTTGGCAGAAATTCTTTATCAACTTCTATACTTGTGAGTGAAAAAGACGGTTGCATGCCCCCATTAAAGCAATAATATAGAAAAATCTCTGGCTTACAATGGACGGCTACCACAAGTAGAATAGCCACTCTTTCTATCTATTTTAACTTTTATCCTGATAAAAGACAGATTCTTATGACTAAAAGAATTCTTTCCTAGTCCAGCACCCTTCTTACAAATAAGTTTTTTGGTTCATGGTATTCCTAATTATACACAGTTCTAGCCTAGCTCCTAAGGTCTGACATAGTCGAGCGTTCCTTTGGTTTCTGTTTCATAGTACTAAAAGTTAGCTGTAGTTACTCACAGATTGTAAGAAATGTAGGAGTCTGGGTCATTCTGGTTTCCTTTTTCTTGCTGCAGGAAAATCAGAGGTGTGCAAGGAGTGGAACTGTTTATTTCCTAGGGATGTGTCTATAGTTCTAAACTAAACACATCAGCCTGACAACAATAATTACTTTCCTGGAGAGGAAACCCTCAAAAACCTTAGCGTTCTTCATTTATTTATTTGTTGAACAAATATTTACTTTATGATGATAGGAGTTCAGGTAGTTTTCCAAGTACTGGGGGCCCTGCCATCATGGGGATACCAAATAATATACAAAAAACCAAATGAACTAGAAAATGTTGGATAAACAATTATTGGACTAGGCAGTGCCTGGGGTGGGTCACTTTAGATTGGGTGGTCAGCAAAGACTCCTTACTTAATTAGTGTGATTTAGCACTTATTACTGGGCTCTTCCAGGTGAGTACACACTTGGAAGCAAAACAAAAACAAAAATAGTAGAAGACAGAAAACTGCCCTCCAAGATATTAGTGAATTGGGGAAGAACTATGACCAAATTGACTCCAGAGAACCTGTTCAGCTCCTGTTTTACTACTCACACCATACCCCCTTCCAACAGTCAGGCCTGATCCAAATCTGGTCACATCAGTTTCTATCAGAATAAGATGGGGGGGGGCGGGGTTTAATGTGGTGAATCACACTGCAATCTGACTCTGCCTTTGGCTCTGAGCGATGCCCCAGGCATGGAGAACGTGTAAAGCCAATTCATTTCAGATCTGAAAATATCATCAATATTATATTCACTAAACATGCTCATTTTTATCACAGTGCTTTTACTGACAGATATGAAAAGGCAAATGATCCTAATCAGAACCAAATTTTTAAAAGAGTCAATGAAAAAAAGTTCAAGTGCCTTGGAGTACCAAAGATATCTTGTTCTGTGTTGACAGCAAATGAAACAGTCATTTAGAAAAACTAACAGTGTGTGGATTAAGTGGTCAACATGACTTAATGCACAGTGGATTTGAGTCTTTCATTGGCATCTAGGAGGGCAGTTATTGAGTCTCAGCGCATGGAAAGTTAAGAAGTCTCCCTCTGAACTTTTCACGCATGCTAATGCAGAGGATGACTCTCCAAAAGCTAGGCAATCATTTAGCTGACACCTACAAACTGATGGAATAAAGGAAAAGGTAGCCACAATTTATTTAGTGCTTTTGGTGGCTACTCATCCCTGTTGCCCTCACATATCCAGCTGGAATATTTCACCAGGGCATCAACCTCTGCCCTTATATACACTCTTCAGTTATGTTCAGGTCATTCTGCAGCATTTACTGGGACATAGACATGGAGGCTCCATGGCTGTGGTTATAGTTTATCAGTTCAGGAGAGTAGTGTGTATATTCCCATAAGACAAGTAAACACAAATTCATAAAAGGTTAAAAGTGCATATTTACAGAATCCCTTTCTACAGGCAAATTTAAGAGATGGAGAATTCTGTGCTGTAACCATATTCGAATTATACATGCACAACCTCTTTGATAAAATAAAAAGGATAGAAAAGAAAGGACAAAGAAAGTAAACAAAGGATTCTATCATCTTGCCTCTGATATTTTTTAAAGCTTTTTATATGGTAAGATCAGCAAAGAAAAGATAATGTCAATACTGGGAGGAGATGAAGGGAAGAACCAAACGCTGGAACACAGGTTGAGAGCCTCTGTGGCATACCCCCTTAGGCTAGGACATAAATTAATCCATTCCCCAAGGGTTGCTTCACAAGAGCAGACTGTCTATTAAGGCAAGGCTGAGAGACTGTCTTATTTATTGTGTGGGTTTTTGTTGTTTCTTTTTGTAACTAAAGCATAATGGACTTTTTTTCTCCTATATTTTCATTTGCACCAAGGTTATAAAAGTGATCTGAATTGTATATTAGCCATTTTACATCCTCATGAAATCTCTCAATATGACGCTTTTGAAAGTGAATGATTATGTGAGGTATGTTTAGAATAGCAAAGTTGTACTGGGAAATGTGAATTGCATTTTTGACATTTATCCATAAATTAATTACTCAAGTATTCATGCATAACGGGAAATTGTTGAATTTTTTCATATGTTAATTATTGACCAAGATCTTATTAATATTTAGATATACATCATTCCGGCATTATTTTCTTATATGGAGTATATCTCCAGAAATAAAATATGAGTCTCTAGGGTAATTGAAAAGCCACTACATTTTACAATTATCAGATAAAGTCTAAGGTGATACATATTGCTTTTAAAACACCTGGGAAACTATAATTTCTAAAAATAAATTGTAAACTAAGCATGATTTTATTTTGCAGGGCTTTGAAGCTATAAATCAATTTATGCTTGCCTCTCTCTTCATTTAACCTATGGTTCCCTCGCTTTCCTATTTCCAAGGAACTCATTCAAGTATCCCAGGAAGTGATAATAATAACCCCTCTGTATCTCGCAGCGGCTACTATGAAGATAAATGGAATAATATATGTGAGCATGCTTTGGGATACTTGAATGAGTATATATACTGATTTGAAAGAATACATAAATTAAAAAGTGGCTATGGGCTTCCCTGGTGGCACAGTGGTTGAGAGTCCGCCTGCCGATGCAGGGGACAGGGGTTCGTGCCCCGGTCCGGGAAGATCCCACATGCCGTGGAGCGGCTGGGCCCGTGAGCCATGGCCGCTGAGCCTGCGCATCTGGAGCCTGTGCTCTGCAACGGGAGAGACCACAACAGTGAGAGGCCCACGTACCAAAAAAAAAAAAAAAAAAAAAAAAAAAAAGTGGCTAATACTGATTTTTATTGAGGAACTATAGAATGAACATTTAATAAGATTTTTATACTTTAATTCAGATAAAATTTCATAAATATATTCAACATATTTCAATAAAAGAATCAGTGATTTAACACATCCTCTGATTCAGGTGATTCAGAATAAATGCTATTGATTTCCTCTTGACTTTGTTATTTCTGATCACTCTAGTAAGTCCTCATGTGCCAGCACTCACTAGCACATTTTCTGGTCTGTTGAGCCTAGATTCAGAAACACGCCCATATCCTCCTACCCTGTGTTACAACTCTAAACAGTTAAGTCAGAGGCTATCTAGAGTTAACAAATTATATTCTTCACATTAAATTTTAAAAGCCATTGTGTTATCTTCAATCTTAATTGTACTATTTTTAATCCACCATTTTACTCACAAATAGAGAACAGTAATGATGTAAGTTATCAGAAAAAACAGATAATCCATTGATCTTTCCAGCAGAATAAACAGTTGTGTGCAATGGGGACAGTTGTGAGGATTGTAAAAATGTGGCTGTAACTGGGTTGAATTTATTCTTCTTTGGCTTTAGTATATTATTGGAGGGGAGTCCCAGCTGGGCTCTCCACGCCCCCTCCCTGTGAAATTTTGGCTATTCATGGTTTCAAGGTCATCAACAGTCAGAAAATGAATGCAGATTAATATAGGGAATTGAATTTAATTCTCATTACTCTGGAGAAATAGCACTGGGAATGGATGCTATACTTGCTTGTCTAATAGATCCTTCTTCTGTGTCCCCAAGGCACCTTGCCTTCAAAAATATTTTCACTTGGGCAAATAAATAAGCCAGACTATGACATATATCCTTTAAAAGACCAAAGCATGGACTGTGCACTTTAACCCTCAGCATCTAGAGTAGTGGCTGGGATGGAGTGAATGTAATATAAAATATATGAAGAATGAATAAAAAAATATTCATTAGCCATTTTAGATCTCAATTTGGAAAAATGTTACTCTTTTATTCTGACATCAGATAAAATTAGAAAAGGAGGCTTGGAAAGGAACTTGGGAGAAAGTGATGGAATTCAAATAGTCCTTTAAAACATAGATTGCTTTCTTGGGGAAGGGGAAATACCTTATTAGGCTATTCAGTTACACATATATAAAGCAAGCACTCTGCCTCCTGTTTTTTGTTCTTGAGGGAAACTGGTGCAATTATTTGGACCTTTTTAATCAGAACTCTCCTTGTTCTTTCCTTTGCCCAAAATGTCTTTCTCTCTTTCTGTTTTGTTTTGAATGTTTACAGCAAGATGCCCTGCACTGGCAAAGTATTTGCCTTTGTAAAGATTGTGTGTTCTTCTTTGGGAAGTTACTTATGAAATAAAAAGAGCTGAGTCTTGGTCTTATAAGATGATGAAATCTGACCTTTAACTATGAATTAAATGATGGGCCATTTGTAGGGAATCTATATATCGCAAACACTGGTCAGGCCCCAGGAAAGGCTACTTCACATCGCTTGCCCTGTGTCTTCAAAACAAAGGCAACTGCTGTTAGTAGGTGTGGAGGTTTATGTGTTGTACTGCTGCTGAAGTTTGAGACAGACTACACTTCCAAGCACAGGGATGATTCGAGTGGGAAAAGATAGAAGGCAACTAACTTGTTGAATTCACTCTCTTAGGTATGCAGTAGAATCTTGCCTAACAAAGTACCATTTCCCAGTCGTACTGAATGTCCATTTTCTTGCTTCCTGTTCCAATTCATAGTTTCTGAGGTACTTTCATATTGTGCAATAGTTGTGACAGTCACTAATGGAGACTGAAAAACATTTTACAATATAAAACAATTCATATTTCTCTTAAATTTGAGTATAAGTCAGTCTATACCTACACTGTCAATATGGTAGCCACTAGCCAAAGTGGCCATTGAACACTTGAAATGAGGCTGTTCCAAAATGCTATAGGTGTAAACACTGGATTTCAAAGAGTTGACAAAATAATGTATTATATCGTAATAATCTTTTATATTGATTATTTGTTGAAATAACATTGTTTTTGGGTATGTTAGTTAAAACATTATTAAAATTAATTTCATCTTTTATTTTTACTTTTTAAATTGTGACAAGTAGAAAATTTGTAATGACATATGTGCTCACATTATATTTCTATTGGACAGTGCTGGTCTAGACCTAATATGTGTGAAGTGTAATACCAAACCCTCACATAGGCACCTAGTAGGACACTAAACTCTAGAAAGCAGAATAGTAGTATTTGCTACAACTACTAGTGTAAAAATGTTTAGTAAGATTTAATAGAAATTTCAAAAAGTGGTTAAAATTTTCTATTTTATTTAGTTAAAAGACTAAAAATAAAATACATTATTGAAATTAGTAATTTCAAGGGCGAGTTCATGAAATAGCCCTAAATGTGTTGCTAAAGAAGAAATATGTACATTCAACAATATGGCCAAACACCCAGAATAATTATTCATGCTATGGGGAATTCCCTGGTGGTCCAGTGGTTAGGACTCTGTGCTATCACTGCCGAGGGCCTGGTTTCAATTCCTGGTTGGGGAACTAAAATCCCACAAACTGCATAATGTGGCCCAAAAAAAAAAAAAAAATTTATCTGTGCTATATATTCTACTTTGAACTGCAAAAAAAAAAAAAAAAAAAAAAAAAAAAAAAAAGCCTTCAGCTATATCAGTATAGTGGAAAATTTTTTTAAGATATTTGGTGGAATAAATACCAAATCCCACCTTATCACCATTCTCAGACTCACTGTGGAAATGTCTACTACATGCTTTTAAAACAAGATACACTAGAGGAGTTAAGGAAAACAACAAGGTTCTCAAATAAAACCTGAATGATGAAACCACACCCTAAACACAAGGAATGCTGAGTAAAGGGAAGGCTTGAAGGTCTCGCTCTGTTTGGGGAAAGATTTGTGGAATTTCTGTATTTCACATGTTATCCAAATATTATACCAAACCATTATCTTGTTAAATAAAGTTAATTAGTCCATACATTGCCCCAGAAAGCCCAAATTCTTAAGAATTTGTCTTAAGCACAGAATTTTTCTATCTTCTTTGACCAATTCCATAATAGGTCTGAGAATCTCATGGGATGTGTATGAGTATGGAATTGTATCTTTGAAATAGTATAAAATTTTTATACTGTTGTGATGGGAATTTGAGGTTTCAATGTTTATTAATATTTTTAGAATCTGTCTAATTTTATATAGTTGATGCTCAAAATTGTGTGTATATGCTGCACAAAATTAATTGCAGAAAATGTTCATCATGTATTAAAAATCTCCATTTGGCTTGGTATAAATAATTGGATAAAGTATCAAAAATATTAAAACAATCTTTAAATAACCAACAATAAAATAGCAAACTGTGGTCTTTGACAGAAAATGAAATCAATTTTGAATTTGTGCTATCTGCTGTTGTTTGATATGAACTTTTGCTTGACATTGATAATGTTAACAAATACTTATAAAGGTAAACAAAACTAATTTAGATACTTTAATTTTTGACCGTTTAAAATACACTATTTCAAAATTTAGAGAAAATGATTTTTCTAATTTAAAAAACTTTGTGTAAAATATGCAACAAAATTGAATTTCTAATAAAATGAAGAAATTAAGAAAATTTAAAATATTTGCATAACTATTATAAAGGAGAAGATTCGTAGACAACTAATACTGAAACTAAGTTCTATAGATACTGTTTTCTGGCTATTATAAATTCAAGGTATGGTCTTGATGGAATAGAGCTGAGCAAACTGTGCAAGGCATATATCATTACCTTACATTTTCCTTATAATATCCTAGCAATGAAACAACTCAAAGAAACATGTATGGTTATAGATGGTGCAGTATGAAATGGGAAAAATCTTGATATAAGTAATATAAAATTATATTAATATAATTAAATTAAGTATTTTTGAAATAGTTTCAGTGAAATGTTAATTTTTCAAGTCTTACCCCCATTACAAATATTTGAACATGAAACTTTATAGACGAATTCCAAGTACTACATTATAACTTTATAAACAGTTCCAGATAAATTTTTCCAAATTGAAGTTTTTAAAGCAAATAAACATATTTTAAGCACTGTAATATTCAGCAAAGGTCTAATATGGCAATATTGTCAATAGAATACAAATTATGTGAAAACCTTGATTATAACAGTGTAATGAGTAATTTTGCTGAGGGCTAAAAAATTAAATTATATGAAATAAATATATAATTTATAATTTGCTTTGCTTTATTACTCATCCAAATACTTTACTCTTTTCAATAGACTAACGAGTATGTGACGTAATATTTGAATTTGTTCATTTTTGGAATTTTGCTGACCTTCGGTAATAAACATTACCAAAGCCTAATAGATATTTTTCAATGTGTTTATTATGAAGTGATATTTGTCAAAGTAGAAGGGAAGAATATATTTCATTTAATAGCCTGTAGTCATAATTTATAAGTTTCAAATATTTAGTCTTATTGTATATGGACCTACATTTGTAATGTTTTCCAAGTTCAGACTTGCTCTGAAGGAAGTAGACATTTCTATTTTTACTAACCTTGTGAAGAAGCCAATCAGAGTATCAAAGTATAATTTTCTAAAAGTTAAAAATATAACTCACAGAAACATAAAGTAAGCTCAAGTCAAAAACATTAGTGAGGGATTAAGCCAAATGTTAAGCTGGTTCAATGGAGTATAAGAAAGAACAAAGTATGTACTACAGAGAGAAAAAAAAAATGCTGAAATGACATTGCTAAATTAAATACAAAACTGTTTAATAGACTCCAGGACCATAAAATGTAACCTTTTGGGTTACCTTTTCTATCAGACAGAAATCATTTGTATCTCAAATGGACAAAAATCATTTACAGTTTAACAGTCTTCTAAAGCTTAACATTTAACTACATGGAGTGTGGAACTTTGTCAGTAGTAAATAGTTAATCAGACAAAACCGAATCCTCTTAGAGAATTAGATAAGCCTTGAGCAGACCTGTTAAATGGTACTAAAGTATGTCATGGAAAGGACGTGCAGTCATTCTTTTGCATCCCAAGTTTTGGATACTTTCTCTTAGTAAGGGAAAAGAAACAAAAGCTGGGAAATTCAGTCTTGAGAGGGACTTCTTCTCTAACTGGAGCTTGGGCAGTGAGCCAGGAGGCTGATGAATAGAGACAGACTCAAAAACATGCCATGTGGTAAGAGGAAATTGGCCCCGGCCATTTAGAGACAGGTCTGAAACCAGGCCAGGAGGTGCCCGATGACTGCGACTCTTCAGGGATGGGCCTGGACTGGCACACTCCAAAAGCAACCTTATTTTGTTGTAATTATAATTTATTCTGTATTTTCAAATCCTTTTTTTATCTTCAGCCTTCAGTAAAATCCAGCCAAGTGGTAGCTTCATATTTAGCTGTGTTGTGGGAACTTAAAGAGAGAGTCTCTTTGTTGTTTGGGTGAAGTATTCATATTAGGCATAGAGAAAATGGGGAAGGCCAGTGTTTTTCCTCATGCTGAAGCCAGAACAGTGATAGTAGCAGTGGCTCAAGGGAATGTGACCAGAAAGAGAAATTACTCACCATTGAAATTGTTGGTTATACAAAAAGGAGGAGCTATGTTGATCAAATGTGGCCAATACCAGTGGCAAGAGAAGATCAGGCCATATGAAATACCTGGGCAGGTATGTATCAGAAATACTTGGAAGGAGGTCTTGGAAAAAATTAGCTTTTTCCTTTGGACAAATGAAACAGGTTCCAGAGCACCTGTGCTTGTTGAATTGTAGTACAGTGATTACAGGTATCAACTCTAGAGTTATATTGCCTGGGTTCAAATCCTAATTCCACCTCTTAATAGCTATATCAAGTTGATATTATCTAGCTTCTTTATGTCTCAGTTTCCTCATCAGTGAAATAGGTATAAAGCATACCTACCACACAGGATTGTTATGAGAACTAAATTAATATCTTTCTATCCGAAAATAGTTAAAATGGTACCCATCATATTGTATGTATTTTGGTAATTTTTCTCCTGGAATAAGCTCTATTCTTGCCTTCCTTCATTCACTTTTGAACTTTAGAAGTAGTATCCTGCAAACCGATATATTTCCCTTTTTAGTTGTGTACAGAATTTTGGAAAGCAAGAGGAAGAGAGATGCCATCTTTCCTTGCCTTTGGAGATGCCTTCAGCAGAAGTAGTAGCAGTAGTGTCACATAGTCTCTTCTATGGGAGTGGGAGTGTGGCTCCCAGGTTCCCACTCATCTGCAATAACAGCAGGGACATAGCCTCCATCAGAGTAGTGGCAAGGCTGGGCTTCAGGGCAGGAATGGTGCCAGCTCTGGATCAATGGATAAAGCACTGTACTCTTTGGTTCACCCAGCTTTTCCAACAATTTTGTAACTAATTCTGCATTAAATCCCTTTACACTTGAAATATCTAGAGTGGTTTCTGTATTCCTGACTGATGGACACATCTATTATTGTGTCCATTATTATATTATATAATATATATTATATTATTTCCATTATTAATATCAATTATAGTATTAATATTATTATTAATATCCTCTGGAATATTATCTATGAACCAAAAAGTCTAACAATATAACCTTTTTACCCACCTTTTCCAATCTACTACTCTAGTCCTTTTTTCCACAGACTTCTTCCTTGAACCAGAGCATATATAGTGAATGATGAATAGTTATATGAACTGGTGTATCATTTAAATACATCACTGTAGGTTTATATCACTGATCAATGGCATAGTGGGTAGAGAGATTTATTTCATTTGACACCAGTCTAAGAAAGATCATATTATTTTGGAGAATGAACTTTGAACAATTAGAAACAATTAGTAAAATCAGTAACAGGAGAGTTCTTATGTCCCATATAAGGCATACTGTGTGATTAACCTGTAATACTTTATCTTTCTCCAGCTCTCTACTGATTACCATGACTTGTAACAGTTTTAAGGAAGAAATATATACCACACAAGTAACCTTGTTTCACAGCTGGACTGCCTTGGTAACGGAAACTTTGATCAATGGATTTAGCATACAAAATTATAAACTCATAGAAGGATTTGTGAATATGAGGGTTTAAAACTTGGGAATAATTCAAAAAACTGGTCTGGAAAAGACAGAATTGATACAGAGGGAGAGTACCTGGCTCAGCAATGAACTTAAAATTTTCTGAGAGATCAATCTGGCTCATATTTTTCCTTGGTTCTAATTCTTCCCTTTCTTCTTTTTGTGGTCCGCGGGCCTCTCACTGTTGTGGCCTCTCCCGTTGCGGAGCACAGGCTCCGGACGCGCAGGCTCAGCGGCCATGGCTCACGGACCTAGCCGCTCCACGGCATGTGGGATCTTCTCGGACCCGGGCATGAACACGTGTCCCCTGCATTGGCAGGCGGACTCTCAACCGCTGCGCCACCAGGGAAGCCCTGGTACTCTTGATATGATATAATGAGAATGATACTTTGCCTCTCTGGTCTTTCTCCACAAAATACATTATCCCGGTCTAATTATGAGAAAAATATCAGACAAATCCCCATTGAGGGATATTTTACAAAATATCTGACCAATATGCCTCAAAACTGTCAAGGTCATCAAAAACAAGGAAAACCTGAGAAACTGTCACAGCCCAGAGTAGGCTAAGGAGACATAACTACTAAATGCATTGTGGTTTCCTGGATGGAATTCTGGAACAGAAATTCTGGAACAGAATTCTGGAACATTAGGTAAAAAACTAAGGAAATCTTGGACTTCCCTGGTGGCGCAGTGGTTGAGAGTCCGCCTGCCGATGCAGGCGACCCGGGTTCGTGCCCTGGTCTGGGAAGATCCCACATGCCGTGGAGTGGCTGGGCCCGTGAGCCATGGCCACGGAGCTTGCGCGTCCGGAGCCTGTGCTCCGCAACGGGAGAGGCCACAACAGTGAGAGGCCCACGTACCAGGAAAAAAACTTAAGGAAATCTTAAACTATAGACTTCAGTTAATGATAATGTTAGGATTTTATTGCCACATTAATTGTAACAAATATATCACACTAACGTAGGCTATCAACAATTGCTTATATTGGAAACTAGGTTTGGGGTATATATGAACTCTGTGTTCTATTTTGTAATTCTTCTGTAAATCTAAAACTATTATAAAACAGAATATTAAAATATTTGGTAGAACACTTGAAACGTTATTATATTTGGATGACCATAAGTTACATATTTAGATGTAGAAATTATTTTACCATATAGATCCAACAAAGCAGAATAAAATGAAGAAGGAGTTCTAAATATGTTTATTCTTTCATGATAATATACCATACTAAAATGTGTTGTTTGGAAATGTTTGCAGCTTTTGCCTATGTAACTAATGGGCTTCAATCCTAAAAATGCTAGAGAAATAAGAAACTATATTTCAAGTGGAAAAGACAAAAATCGCAGGAAATAACAGTCATGCTCTGAAATATAATAAAGTCATTGAGGGATTCTATATAATAGCAGTACAAAAAAGAGAGAAGGACACAGTTAAAGGGTAAAATCTACTGGGGACACATTTAATTCAAGTATTGTATTTTGGAAACTACCCAAAAGCAGTAAGAGAGTTAGCCTAACATCTGGGAAATCACAGTGAGCAATACAATAGAATGGCAGTTCATTTGTATATTGGGAGGAAAAAAATCAGTATAATAAGGAAGAAAACAAGGTTTTCCTACATATAAAGGAAAAAAATAGTCTACACCATAAACATATTTCCCAAGTAAATAACTATCTCCCAGGTAGAAAATGTGTAGCTTGTAAGGTGCAGCTTGAAATGCAAGGACAAGTCTATGTCAAGAATACATCTAAAATTGACGCACAGTTCATTGCAGAGATTGCTTTAAAAAGTTTAAGCAAAGAAATCCAAAGCTGTCATCTGAAGCATTTCAAATCTGTGACAAAATGCTTAGTTATAAAATGATGGTTCTAAGCCACATTAAGCCACACTGGCAATCTTACGGAAAGAGAAATTGATATTTCGCAAGGGTTGTGTCACATCATGTTGGAATAAGGTATCACTGATACCCTGGGTCTCTGATGCTAGAAGTGAAGTGATAGACCCTGATTTAATCCTCAGGAAATATCTTTTTCAGTCTATTTGAAGATAAGGAAGCAATCTAATCATTTGGAAGACCTATGATAGTCCCTTCAAAAGACATATTATTAGGAATATAGTTAACCACAAATCAGTGATTTCAAGGGCTTCCCCCAATATAACAGAAAAAAATAATTTAGAACCATCCTGCCTTTGCCTAGAAAATAACTTTTTTTGTTTTCACTAATAATCTCCATTTATTGAGAGTTTATTCTGTGCCAGGCAGCACCAGGCTAAGTTACTGACCTTATTTCACAGATAAAGAGGCTTGGAGAGTGTGAAGAGTTTGCCCAAGATTAAGAGCTAGCAATTGGGGGAACTGGGGTTTGAACTCAGGCGAACTTCAGAGGTAATAGAATCACGTGACAGAACATTAGAAAAGGTACACAGGGGAATTCAATGGAAACTCACTCTTTTCCCCACGTTCCCCAGCCACACATTTCCCTCCTCAGAGACATCTGCTTTTGCCATGCTGTGGATCCTTCCAGAGAAATATTTATACCCCAACATGTATGTATCACAATTTATTGACTAATCTGTCCCACTGATTTGAAATGTCACTTTTATGGTATAATAGATTCTTATACGTATTTATATTACTCTTTTCAGAGCTGTCCTGACTCTTTTTTGCCTATCTTTTATGTTTGCCATTTCTCTAAAATTCTTTTTATCTTCTTTTTGGTTTAAAAAAATTTTTCCTTTTCTTGTTTCTTTCTCTTAAGGCATTATCCATTATGTTCATTCACTCGTATTATTTAATTTAATTTAATTAATTAATTAATTAATTTAGAAACTAACTCTTTAAATGGATAGTCCTCAAGCAACTCAAGCAATTTAACTTTATCTATTCATGATGCTAGATCAGAGAATATGTGTTAAATAGAAAAAATATTTATTAGTTTTTTGGTACTCTATGCTAATACTTAAATATAGAAAATCTATACAATGTGCTATTGTGAACTTAATTGTCAAAATAATTTTCAAAATCTGATTTTATTGATTAACTCCAAATTGAGTATGTAAATTCTACACATGCTTACTTTGGCCTGATGTCCATAGTTTGAACATTTTTTTTTAAAAGCAACTAGTAATTCTTTCAATGAAGAGTAAAACACTAAAGGTGAAACAGACAGACTGATTCCTGTGATTGTTGGATAGTTATGTTGTTTAACTTCTTGGCTAAAGGAATTAATTTGCTTATTCCATTATAGCCTTAGCACAGATCATTATTAACATTCATTTATTTAACAAATATTTACTGATCACAAATTTGCATCAGGCATTGTGGTAAAATTCAGGGGATACAACTGTAAACAACATCAGAAAAGTATCCTCATAGAGCTTATAGTCTAAAAAAGAAGACAGATATTAATTAAATAATCATATAAGCAAATATGAAATTGCTCTTGTAATAATTACTAGGAAGGACAAGTGTGTGGTGCTGTGTGATTTAGTCAGACTTGGAGAAAGCTTCTCTGAGAGTCACACTTGGGCTCAGATATAGTGAGTAAAAGTTCACTAGACCAAGAGAAGAAGGAAAATTTCCCAGGTAGAGGGTAGAATGTATGCTACTAACTTATGGCGGAAGATAGTTTGGACCGTGAATAAGCTTTGAGGATCATGGTAAGAATGTTTGCCTTTATTTTAAGAGAGTAGGGAAAGCATTCAAGAGTTTTAACCCAAAGTGACATAACTATTTTTGCATTTTAAAAATGTCATGCAGTCTATTATGTGGAAAAATGGTGAGATGACGCTGGCCTGGATGCAGGTAGATTAGTCAAAGGGTTATTATAGCACTCAGGAGTCAGTTTTTGAGAAGATGAGCCATGATGTTTTTACTGGAAATGCTAAAAAGTGGATAGATTTGAGAGCCATTTAGGAAATAATATATGCTGGATTTGGTAATGGGTTGAATATGGGGGTGAGAGATAAAAGAGATTTCTGGCTAGTGTAGCCTAATGAGTATTGGAGCAATTCATTAAGACAGACTATAAAAGAAGATTATTAAAATGTAGGGAAATACAATGTGTAATTGATGATTCCATTTTGGGATGTTGACTTTAAGATACCACTGAGACATACCAGAAGGGATGACCCAAGTAGCATTTCCAGAGTGACAGAGTCAAGATGTCCAGAAATCTGCTCCCCATAAAAACAATGAGAACACTAGCAATAATGCTCAAAATCAATTTTTTAAAAACTCTGGAAGTTAACTAAAGGCTTGCAACAATTACAGAAGTCTTTATGCAATAAAAATGGCTGAATCTCAGTAAGAAGAGTAAGTATTGTAGCATTTTAACTTGCCTTACTCCCATCACCCACTTCCGAGCTCCATAGTAGAACTGAAAACCCACAGGCTCACAACTAAACAGCTGTAACAACCAGCAGTCTAGCAGCCACTGGAGGGACAGAGTGGTTTTGGATTTTCCTAAAGTCTCATCCCCAGAGAAATGGTATTATCTGACCTTCCTAGCAGCTGCTAGGTAAAGTTTCATTCTTAGAACTTGCCTTTATTTGACCTAACTCAGAACTCTCTATGTGTGAGTCTTATCTCCAGGGTATTTGTAGAAAATAGTTACTGGTAATTGTTTGATATTGCAGCTGCCTGAGACAGTGATACTACTTGTAGCTAACAAGAGGTTGACCAAAAATCTCAAAAAGGAAATGGGGAATGAGATGTTTATTGGGGGATTTGAAAAGGACTGGCATATTCCTGAAAATCTAGGAGGTGATGCTCACATGCAGAGCTGTGCATATACCCAGGAATGACCTGAGAATGCCCACCTTTGGCTGATGTTGATGCTCTACCTAGGTAGGAAGTAAAGACTAAGCCAGAGATTTAACTGTGCTGGAGCACTGAAGGTGTACCCTAACACACAAACAAAGGGTCTCAGCAACACTGAGAGACTTACTGGTTCAGGGCCTTAACGCAAATCTCTGTCTAATCATTAGCTGATCACTAAGTTAACTGAGAAGAGACTTCGTTGGCTGGATGCAAGAAAGAACACAGACAGAATTAGTCCAAGAAAGTCACTCAACAAACAACTTTGCTGGTGGGGTTGTAAAGTGTTGCAGCCACTTTGGAAAACTGTTTGATAGTTCCTAAAATTGTTAAACATAGATTTACCATAAGATCCAGAAATTCTACTCCCAGGTATATGCCCAAGAGAAAGGAAAACCAATGTCCACACAAAAATTCATACATGAATGTTCATGGCAGCATTACTTATAATAGGAAAATAGTGGGAAAAAACAAATGTCCATCAACTGAAGAATGAATTTAAAATATGCTGTATGAATCAATGTGATACACCACATTAACAAATTGAAGGATAAAAACCATATGATAATCTCAATAAATGCAGAAAAAGCTTTTGACAAAATTCAACACTGATTTATGATAAAAACTCTCCAGAAAGTAGGCATAGAGGGAACCTACGTCAACATAATAAAGGTCATATATGACAAACCCACAGCCAACATCGTTCTCAATGGTGAAAAACTGAAACCATTTCCTCTAAGATCAGGAGCAAGACAAGGTTGCCTACTCTCACCACTATTATTCAACATAATTTTGGAAGTTTTAGCGACAGCAATCAGAGAAGAAAAAGAAATCCAAATCAGAAAAGAAGAAGTAAAACTGTCACTGTTTGCAGATAACATGATATTATATAGAGAATCCTAAAGATGCTACCAGAAAACTACTAGAGCTAATCAATGAATTTGGTAGAGTAGCAGGATACAAAATTAATGCACAGAAATCTCTTGCATTCCTATACACTAATGATGAAAATTCTGAAATAAAAATTAAGGAAACACTCCCATTTACCATGGCAACAAAAAGAATAAAATACTTAGGAATAAACCTTCCTAAGGAGGCAAAAGACCTGTATGGGGAAAACTGTAAGACCCTGATGAAAGAAATTAAAGACAATACAAACAGATGGAGAGATATACCATGTTCTTGAATTGGAAGAATCGACATTGTGAAAATGACTCTACTACCCAAAGCAATCTACAGATTCAGTGCAATCCCTATCAAACTACCAATTGCATTTTTCACAGAACTAGAACAAAAAATTTCACAATTTGTATGGAAACACAAAAGACCCCAAATAGCCAAAACAATCTTGAGAAAGGAAAATGGAGCTGGAGCAATCAGGCTCCCTGATTTCAGACTATACTACAAAGCTACAGTAATCAAGACAGTATGGTACTGGCACAAAGACAGAAATATAGATCAATGGAACAGGATAGGAAGCCCAAAGATAAACCCACGTACATATGGTCACCTTATCTTTGATAAAGGAGACAAGAATATACAATGGAGAAAAGACAGCATCTTCAATAAGTGTTGCTGGGAAAACTGGACTGCTACATGTAAAAGAATGAAATTAGAACACTTCCTAACACCAAACACAAAAATAAACTCAAAATGGGTTAAAGACCTAAACGTAAGGCCAGACACTATAAAAAACTCTTTGAGGAAAACATAAGCAGAACACTCTATGACATAAATCACAGCAAGATCCTTTTTGACCCACCTCCTAGAGAAATGGAAATAAAAACAAAAATTAACAAATGGGACCTAATGAAACTTCAAAGCTTTTGCACAGCAAAGGAAACCATAAACAAGATGAAAAGACAACCCTCAGAATGGGAGAAAATATTTGCCAATGAAGCAACTGACAAAGGATTAATCTCCAAAATATACAAGCAGCCCATGCAGCTCAATATCTAAAAAACAAACAACCCAATTCAAAACTGGGCAGAAGACCTAAACAGACATTTCTCCAAAGAAGATATACAGATTACCAACAAACACATGAGGAGATGCTCAACACCACTAATCATTAAAGAAATCAAATCAAAACTACAATGAGGTATCACCTCACACTGGTGAGAATGGCCATCATCAAAAAATCTACAAACGATAAATGCTGGAGAGGGTGTGGAGAAAAGGGAACCCTCCTACACTATTGGTAGGAATGTAAATTGGTACAGCCACTATGGAGAACAGTATGGAGGTTCCTTAAAAAACTAAAAATAGAACTACCATGTGACATAGCAATCCCACTGCTGGGCATATACCCTGAGAAAACCATAATTCAAAAAGAGTCATGTAACACAATGTTCATTGCAGCACTATTTACAATAGCCGGGACATGGAAGCAACCTCAGTGTCCATCGACAGATGAATGGATAAAGATGTGGCACATATATACAATGGAATATTACTCAGCCATAAAAAGAAACGAAATTGAGTTATTTGTAGTGAGGTGGATGGACCTAGGGTCTGTCATACAGAGTGAAGTAAGTCAGAAAGAGAAAAATACCGTATGCTAACACATATATTTGGAATCTAAAAAAAAAAAAAAGGTTCTTATGAATCTAGGGGTGGGACAGGAATAAAGAAACAGACATAGAAAATGGACTTGAGGACACGGGGAGGGGGAAGGTTAAGGTGGGACAAAGTAAGAGAGTAGCATTGACATGAATACACTACCAAAATATAAAATAGATAGCTAGTGGGAAGCAGCTGCATGGCACAGGGAGATCAGCTCTGTGCTTTGCAACCACCTAGACGGGTGGGATAAGGAGGGTGGGAGGGAGACACAAGAGGATAGGGGTATGGGGATATGGGGATACGTATGCATATAGCTGATTCACTTTGTTATACAGCAGGAACTAACACAACACTGTAAAGCTATTATACACCAGTAAAGATGTTAAAAAAAATTATGCAGGAGTGAATTGGTACGTCTTAGAGCAGTGGAGTTATGTTATAGGAAAACAACTTTTGAGTGGGATTTGGAACCTAACCCTCATATAAATTGCATTTAATGCCTAAGGTCCTGAGACTGATTCCTGTTCAGTGGGGCCTCAATACTTACCGACAGTCTGGAAAGATAGATGTAAGCAGTCAAGGTCATCTCCGTATCTTTTCCAAGAATAGTATGCATGTCCAACTGCTCACATGCAAGATTTAGATTAAAATCCAGTAAGCGTTGTCTACTGTGTGCCAGTGACACTTTATCTTGTTAACCTCCTCCTAAGACACAATTTATTTATATTCATTAAGTTTACAGAGGCTGATTTATTAAAACAGAATGGAGTAAATCCTTCAGGCAAACAGAAACGTTTTATAATTCTCATCCATCATTTGTTCTCTATTAGGAATTTTATAGTTGTTATAAAGTCAGGAAGAATAGCAAACACACTTACTGCATGCCAGACACTGTTTCAAACAGTTTACACAGATTATGTCATTTGACCTTCACAACAACCTATTCCATAGGTACCACTTATAATCCAATTTTACAGATGTGGAAACAGGGCAAGAGACATTGTCATTTAGCCAGGGTCACACAGGTTCTAATCATTGGATCTAGGATTCAAAATCAGCAGGCTGATTTCAAAGCAGGGACTCTTAACCTTGAAGCCATACTCTCACTGAGCACTGAGTGACTCACTCCTGAGGGTTTCAACTTTGTTTTGACTTAACACAGTACTCCTAAAATTTTAATGCATTTAAGAATTACTATATAAGGGTATAGACCCCAAATCGAGTTTTATAGGAGATAGAAGGGGTTTTTCAAGGGCAATCTTTTGCCTTACTAGCTGACTTTAAGATTAACCTTAGGAAGAAGCAATCTCACTGTAATTTGCAAAATCACAGCCATCCTGTGAAGTAAATGCAATGTAAGTAGAAGTCAGTCCTCCCTAACAGGGTGCTGGGATATGCCAATTACAGATAACTTATCTATTCATTAGGTCTCAGAAGTTTTTAGGTAACACTAGTCTACTTGCTGTATTGCAGGTGGTATATGAAACTTAAGATATAAAATAAATACTTAGAAATATATTTTTATTAGCAGTGTTGCCTTTTCAGACAAGTTTAAATCACTCTTCATTTATTTGTTCATTCATTTGTACCTTTCCTCTTTCCCTTCCTTCTTTCCATCTACTCATTATTCATTCACTACTATATTTTAGGTATGTGGACAAAATAAAACAAAATGAAACAAAACTCAAACATGGTCTTGTCCATGTTTAGCTTATGCCCTTTAAAAGAATAAGGAGTTTTCACATTTTTCAGTATTGGTTTAACTCTTAGAAACATGCCCAATGTTGATCAGTGGAACTGGATCTTTTGCCGAAAACCATAGAAAAATGTTAAATGCGTTGAATTATGTCTTCATATTAATATATTAGAACTCTAATAGATAACATTCTGGTACAAGATAAGGATTATAAGAATCTCATTTGACTTTGATAAATGCATTTGTTTGTAATCACAATACTTTCTTTTACTGCTAGATAATAGAGATAATGTGTTTAGCCTAAAAATGTCCACCTGTTATCAAGCTGGGAGAATCAACTGCAATTGTCTATATTCTATTTTTATATGTCTACTTTTAAAATTTTCTTAATAAAAATTCCTGGATTTTAACTTCTAAACTATTCCAGTGATACAAATAGAATTAGGCAAATTTGATGCCCAAATGCTGCTGTGTCCAAATGAAAACTTCTAAGTCATGAGTAACACCAAAATATTAATAAATGAAACCTGTAGGAAGTAGAGATTCCAGGCCAGTAAGATGAGGAAGTTCAACCTACATCTCATTCTGGAGGAAACACAGTTACGATCCCTCATCGCAATAAAGTAATGCCCATCTGAAAAGGTCTCGTCTGATAGAGGTGTTGCCATGTTATATTTAATTTGTTTAAATTTTATAACGAACTTGTATTTTGTATAACCAGGAAAATGAGTGTATGACTCATGGTTTCTATACAGTTAAAAGAAAAATAAAAATCACCAATAAGCCTGTGAAACAAATATACAGTATAAGCCTTTCTACCATAGAAGGAAATTTGTAACTTAATGAAAAGTTGTTTTCCAGAGCTCTCTTTGAAAAGTTGAAGACACAAAAGAAAAGTAAGTTTTGTTTATTCCTCTTTAAAAAGGATTTTTGCATTTCATAAGATGACAACTTACAGTCCACAAAATGTTTTATATTTCTTTCTGCTACTTTCAGTTCCCTCAGGATTTGTGTAAACGCTTTCCAAATTTAGCAATGGAATGTCTCAAAAAATAAAAATTTGGAAGGGCAATATTAATATTGGTAAAAGGGGTGAACATAAAAGCAAACAAAGAAGTGAAAAATTTGAAGAGTGAGAAGGAGAATAAAATAATACTTAAGAAGACAAGAAGCAAAATGCAGGCATTCTTTAATTTACACAAACATTAACTTTCTAAATTAACAAAGTAGTGAAGAAACACTGATAATAAAGTCTCAGATTTAAAGAGAATTTCTACCTGGAGTTGGCGATAACTAGGCAGTAGTATCCTTGACACATTATTATACTATAACCCAGATCTAAATCACATTGTGAAGATGAGGACTCAGAGAATATGAAGGCCAAATTATTGAAGCAGCATATTTGAAGTCAGAGGTTCTTTGCTTACATAGAAGAAACTACTAGTCATTGAGTAGGTGGATCCCAAAGGAAACTACTAAAAAAGAAAAATGACCTGTCGGATGATAATTAAAATTACCTGGAGGCTTAGCATTGATGGTGTACCGCAATCCTTAGCATGCCAGGGAGACATATAGTAAAATACCTCTTTCCTCACAAAATCTGTTTTTCAATCATATTACTTGGTCATATTTTCGAGGAACTATATTTCCAACTCTGTATTGAAAATGGATAGATGAATGGCATTTTCTTTATTTTTAAAATGCCTTGAAAGTCAACTTCATGGACCGTATCTCTTCAATAACCTAAGGAGTCAAGGGAGGAAAACATTCAGACACGGGATATAAATAATAAGTGAAGAAAATACAAGTATAGAGATGAAGGAGAATTGAAGGGCAGAAGTATAAATGCTGCAATTTTACCTACACTTTTTCTCCTGAATGATGTTGAATGCAACAATTAACCTGGCTCTAACCTCCACCCACACCTCCCATTGACTCAGTGGGAACTCTTCACAGAGCAGCAATTATGAGCTGCACATAACACAGAATTGTTAACTTGCTCATTTGCATCTCTCCTATTTCCTAAATATATCATCTCATCTCCTACTATGAAAGTTCCACTGATATCAGATGCAGATACTTTATGTCTCAAGAGCTATAATATTTATATATATATCTCATATGAAAATGAAAGATTAAAAATCTCATATTTATGGTTAAAATATGTCTTTCACACATATGGATCTCTGTTTTATATGACCACTAGTCTGAATAAAAATGACAATCACTATGTACTAACACATTATGATGCTGAAAATCTAGGGTGGGAATTTTGTCCGCATAAAGACTTGGGGTAAGGAGAGGAAGATACCTCCCGCCTGATAATACAATTTCTACAGGCTCAGTAACATGTTCCATTTTTTTTCTTCAGGCTTTGTCTCTAATTTTAAAACTGATGTTAATATTAATTAGAATTGACATAAATGACCCAGTATAGGCACCACCATTTAAATCTTTATAGCTACTCTCTGTCCTCATCTAGTTCATTTTCCTCAAAACATTTCAACTGAATGAATGTATTATTATCATTATTTCAAAGCTTACCTTGGAATGAAGAAGTTTTCTCAATAATTCCCTAAAACGTCTCCTAATGAATATCTTATTTTCTATGTAATAGTAGTATTTTCATTATATCCTCTCCATAACAAAATCTCTCATTTTTTTTACTGTTATTTTATTGTTCTTTTTATACTACCTGGAGTATAAGGTAAGCTACTACAGTAGTAGGAGTTCACAAAAGAGCAAAGAGTTTGGGGGGATATATACAGTGACATTTTAGGGAAGATGTGAGGTGTTAAGAAATCTTGAGTCCTCAGAATTTCAAACTTTGGCCACTGCTTACTCTTCCTTTGTATACTAGAGATACTTCTTTAGCCAGAGTCAAAAGCCTTCAAAAAAGTAATGTTGTTTCATATCTTCCATGATGAACAATGAAGAAAATTGCATTGAGTGCTATGCAACCAATCAACCAAGCTATAGTTTGGTGTGAAGGCCTGTCTGTGTGACCTCAGATTGGGTCTTTTCTCTTCATATGTGACTAGAACATCACCAGTTGATATGGATAATTTTGACTTTCTGCTACTCTATTTAGAATTTGTAATCATTTTTCTATAATAAATTTTAATATACTATTTCAAGAAGAACCTCCTCACCTTCCTGCTCAAAAACTTTAATGGCCATCTGAATAAATTCTAAACTTTTCTCAGTGACCTCCAAAGCCCCCTATGGTACCTGCCATTCCCCTTCCCTACCAGCTTCTTTCTAATCTTAATATTTTGCTACTTCCTTCACATCTTCCATGTTTCAGTCAAGTTTAACTGTTTCAATAATAACATACATGCCATTGCTTCCTGAGGCGTACATTTACACATTCTGTTCAGTTCAACTGAAATGTCTATTCAGTTCTGCCTCCACCTAAAAAATCCTTCTGTTTTCAAAGACGCAGCATAAATGACATGTCTTTCATGATGCCTACCATGTTCCATGTAATCCTTTGTTCATATATTTTAATGTTGTGGCACTTACCAAGCCCTACCTTATTCTGGAGATAATTATGACAGCTATATGTTACTGTAGGGCAGGGGTCACATTTTATCTATCCTTTTCTTGTAAATCTCCATAGAATATAGTAGAGCAAATATCTTGTACAAATGAAGCAATCAATAAATATAGTGACCTAATTTTTCATTGTAAAATGCATTTAAAGTGAAGTTTATCTTCTAGGAAAAATGATTATTTTACTCATTCTTTTATTCACTAGTGTTTATTGAGCACTGGTTTTATGCCAAGCAATGAATATACAGTGGCAAACCAAACATTGTCTCTCTGCTCATGAAATTTACAATCTAGTGTTATAGTGTAGTATAAAAAGGACTGAACTGATTGTTACTTGGCTTTCAGTCTGAGCCCTGTTCCTCACTAGCTAGGAAAAGTTGGGCAGATGATTTAATCTCTCTGGATCTCATTTTCCACTATTGGTCAGATTTGATGTTCTTTAACATCCTTATTGGCCCAAAAATATCATTATATTTTATTTTGACTCTGGAGGAGTACATTTGGGTGGATGCAACTTGTTCAGTAGTATATATGTCAATATCAATGCTGTCTTTTTTTTAGAATTAAGTTGCTTTCTCTCTGTTCGGACCAAATACAGTAAGAGCATGTGTGGGTATTTCCTAAGTAATATCAAATAGTCATGAAAAATAGTAATTAGCTTCAAACAAATATTTTAGTAGGCCTAATATAATGTACTAAATGTTAGTAATAAATATAGGACTGGTATGTATTGCTTTAGACAAATGATGACCATATTGAAAACTCGTGGCCAGGAAGTTCCCCAGAGTAATGAGTGTTCCTTCCATTTATGTTCACTCAATCAGGCAGTAATGATGGAAAAGATAACTTTCCCAAATCAGTTCTGTGCTTAAGAAGGAACTGAGTATACTAAAGAATGGCTAGTGTCTCCTTAAACACACCATTAATGTTCCATTTTTGGAGAAGTCATTTCTGAATCCCTAAACATTGATTTAGGTTATAGATTCTCACTGTACCATGTACTTCCCTTAATAGCATTTGTAACTATTTTAATTGAGAAGTAATTCCACAGATACCAATAATTCCAGTAGAGTATCAGTGGTCTTGATTACTGCTTTATCTTCAGTGCTTTATCTTCAGTGCACAGGGCTTGGTGCGTAGCAGCCACTTGACATGAAACTATTGAATGAATGAATGAATGTATTTTCTTTCTCTCTATCTAACACACACACACACACACACACACACACACACACACACACACACACTTCCGAAGCAAATAGCTTTCATAACTACCGGTAATAAAATTTGCTCTTAAGCTTTAAAAAAATCACCACTAAGTTGATTTTTTAAATATTTGAGGAGTGGAGCAGGAAAGAGTAGTGGAGGGAAAAAAAGAGAAGAGCTCATGATGGTGACCACTGTCCCGTAAAAATTGCTGAACACACACAGCCACCCATTCTCCTCCTAGGAGGCCTTCACCTGTCTTCTCCAGGGATCAGGAAAAGCAAGCACCTTAGATGCTGCCACTGCCTATTAACTGTACTGAAAAACATTATCCCTTGCATTAAAACTATATACCCGTCTTTTTTAATATCTCTGTATTACTGAATTGTGATAATGTATGTCATGAATTCATGTGCAGGGTTCAAAACTGACTTCAGTATGGAAATTCAAAAATGAATATTTGTGTGTCCATGCACGCACACACACACACACTTAAAGTAGACACCAAATAGAAATTTTTAAAAAACACTAGTAGTCTTTTGGGATAGAGACAATTTTCATGACCTTTTGTAAATACAAATTTGACACAGTGTGGTTGCAATAAAGATAAGACCAGTAGAGAGCACTACATGCATTAACATTTAAATATTCTTTTGAATAGTAACTAGTAACAACATTTAATGAAAGAATAGTATTTCTCACTTTAAATTTTACTTAGAGTTTTCTCTAATTAGTGAATCAATGTGTTACTTTATTTGAAAAAACAAGGTACTTAAACATCTTCTTGTGCTTTCACTGTGTTCCTATCTCATTTGGGGGTAATAAAACCTTCAATAGAACAAATATCCAAAAGTGGATTATTTTAGGCTCTTAATTTTTTTTTTTTTTGGCTGTACGCGGGCCTCTCACCGTTGTGGCCTCTGCCGTTGCGGAGCACAGGCTCCGGACGCGCAGGCTCAGCGGCCATGGCTCACGGGCCCAGCCGCTCCGCAGCATGTGGGATCCTCCCAGACCGGGGCGCGAACCCGTGTCTCCTGCATCGGCAGGCGGACTCTCAACCACTGCGCCACCAGGGAAGCCCTAGGCTCTTAATTTTTAACTTGCTTTAGACACTGTTAGTTTCTCAGTTGAAAATTGGGGTGATCATCATTGATTGACTGGATTGCTGGATGGTGCTTCATACCACATATTTTGAAGACAAAAATGGTCCTCAGTCTATGGCAAATAGTTTTTTTCAGTCACTTTGACATTTTAGGTTCAATTAAATATGACAGTTCTATAGAAAAGAGGTATCAATTCTCATGGGATAGAATGCCTACAATGAAACAGGAATAAAATGGCTGCAGGTGTGATAATCTGAGAGCATTATCATTGAAAAGGGCCACATTAGTCCTGGGTTATACGGAAGTACACAGTTATAACCGAGTGGAATTTATGCTCATAAAGATGATATAAACAAGAAAGATTTTCCTTCTTAATGCTGTTTGAGATAGCAAAAACCTAGAAACAGCCTGAAAGTTCATCTATAAGAGAAGATTTCAGTGGAATTTTTTGAAGTAGTTAAGAGATCTTACATATATAATGTATTGATATGAAAATATCACTAGATAAAATAATCAAGGTGTAAAATATGGTGTATAAGGCTATTTGAGTTATTTAAAAGATATGTGAACACACATGAATGTGTGTAGACACATATATATGTGTATGTACATATAATTTCTGAAAGAAGACACGAAAATCCCTGTTAACATTGGTTACTTGTGGTAAGATTTTGTAATACCTATCAAGAATTGTTTTCCATGTGCCTTGTCTTACACTTAACATTTCAAAAAAAATTCCTCGTTAAAAAGAAAATATATTAACTACATAAAAGACTTAATAGTTTACTTGCGTGTCCTAGGTTAAAAATGGCAGAGATTTGCTTACTTTCTCCATTTATTTTCAATTGCTTTGATTTGGGGTCTAGACAAAAATATTTGTTCGGCTTGATTTGCCACTACTGATCTATGCAAAATTCGAGGTGACAGGAACCTGATGATATTTAGAGTTAAAACATTTTTCATTTGCCTTATTTTTTAAAAATTTTTATTCTAGTTAAATCCTCAAGAAGCCAAAATAAAGCCATAATTGTATTTATTATTCAAGTAAATGCTTTGAGCAAGAAGTAAAATTAAGAAATCACTGAAAGAGGAAGTTTCTCAGAGATCCTGTATTTCAAGGTGGTGTCTTGCATAGCTGCGGACTTGGGGAATGGCACAATAAGATTATAAGCATCAGAAAGATCACCTACACGAGCAAGGGGATAAGAATTCATCGAGGACCAGAAAAGCAGGGAAGGCAGAGAAGCAGAGAATGGGGCACTTAGTTTAAGAAAAACATAATTTGACCCCACTGAGAAGTTATAGGAAAAAGATATTACACTTTATGCTTCAGGCTGAGCCTAAGAAAGATCACATTTAAATGCAAACTGATTAAAATTGTAGTGATTTTTGCTTTAATTTAGAGAATTGAAGGATAAAAAGAGTTTATAACTCTCTCCTGAATGTGCTGTCCATGCTAATGTTGCATTTTGCTCTCAAACTTGCTAATTACTGGCAGTATGGCCCTCAGCACACCTACAGTAAATTCTGTTACTGCCTCAATTACTGTATCATGTCACAATCTGGGAAGAATTTGAAGATGGCCTTTTCATCTGTTTCTTCCTAATATTCCTAATTAATTCCATTGTTCCAGAATTCGAGAGAAGTTGGGCAGGATTAAGAAAAAAATGAAAGTCAGGAACTGAGGTGCTTTCAAGAGAAACCCATTTAAACCATATTTTAAATAAAGCTAAAGTTTGAATAAAACAAGCCTTGAACATCCTTAGTGTCCTTTTTTAAGGATCAAGGCAATAGAGTTCTCTTATCACCATGATAAGATTCTCTAGTAACATATAGGCACCCAATTATGATAATCTTGTCCCTCCTTTTCTTTAGTTTTCATGAAATCCCATAGAATATCTGGTCCACTTGGTTAGCAATCTTTTTTTTTTTTTTTTTTTTGCAGTACGCGGGCCTCTCACTGTTGTGGCCTCTCCCGTTGCGGAGCACAGGCTCCGGACGCACAGGCTCAGCGGCCACGGCTCACGGGCCCAGCCGCTCCGTGGCATGTGGGATCTTCCCGGACCGGGGCACGAACCCGTGTCCCCTGCATCGGCAGGCGGACTCTCAACCACTGCGCCACCATGGAAGCCCTGGTAGCAATCTTTTGATTCAAAATTGCAAAGAGTAGCTTTCTCCTCTGTGACATTTTATTATCCGCATACAGGAAAGAAAATATCTCCAAGTCTCCTCTAAAAGTGAATGTAGGGACTTCCCTGGTGATGCAGTGCTTAAGAATCTGCCTGGCAATGCAGGGGACACGGGTTTGAGCCCCGGTCCGGGAAGATCCCACATGCCGTGGAGCAACTAAGCCCACGTGCCACAACTACTGAGACTGCATGCTACAACTACGGAAGCCCATGCACCTAGAGCCCATGCTCTGCAACAAGAGAAGCCACTGCAATGAGAAGCCCTCGCACCACAACGAAGAGTAGCCCCCGCTCGCCGCAACTAGAGAAAGCCCACACCCAGCAACGAATACCCAACAGAGCCAAAAATAAATAAAATTAAAAATTAAAAATTTATTTTAAAAAATAAATAAAAGAGCTTCCCTGGTGGCACAGTGGTTGAGAGTCCGCCTGCCGATGCAGGGGACACGGGTTCGTGCCCCGGTCCGCGAAGATCCCACATGCCGCGGAGCGGCTGGGCCCGTGAGCCATGGCCGCTGAGCCTGCGTGTCCGGAGCCTGTGCTCCACAACGGGAGAGGCCACAACAGTGAGAGGCCCGCATAACGCAAAAAAAAATAAAAAAATAAAAATAAAATAAAATAAAAAAATAAAAGTGAATGTAAACTGCCTCCAGGAAGCATTCAAGGAACCCAGACTTTTTTTTTATTATGTATGCCTTTAACATATACAAATTTATACTATCACTTATTCTTGTTGATACATCATTGTGTAATTCATACTATGCCTTTCCATTGATGCTTCTCTTTCCTTTCCAAATATTTTGTAATTCCTCAGAAATAACATGAATGTCTCCTATTTCTTCTAACTTCATCCCAGGCCCGGCATCCTAGTCAGTACTCCATCAAATACAGGGTAGATATATTATTTTAAAAAATTTTTGTATCAAACACAATGTGACTTATTTTCTGATCATTCTAATGTTGCCTGCTCCCTGCTGCATGTTTCATCACAACTTTCTATTTTATTTTCCTTGTAGGCTTCATGGTATGATGGCAAATGTTTAACAACTAGCTTTCCTGAGGAAAACACAAAGCTTCCATATGTAATATTTGCCAATATCCATGGTGTAAACACTCCCACCATGGCCAGTCTAAAGATACCAATGTGATGTCACTAAAAGTGATATTGGGGCAAGATGCACATAACTGGGTCTCACGTGTGAACAGCCTTCAGCATATCACTGTTTGTGGTTCTTACTACTACCTAAGATTATCTGATTTATTGTTTATTTGTGTTTTATCTGTTTCCCTTCATAAAATCTAAGCTCCATAAGGAAAGTCACTCCTTCCATGTTTACCACTGAACATAGAGCAGTGTCTGGCATATACAGTAGCAGGTGCATCATAAAGATTTGTTGGATAAAAGCATAATTGTAGACTCAAAATTGAGTATATTAAAAACATTTTAAGATGTGATGGTAATAATTTATTTATTTTTTTTTTTTTTGCGGTACGCGGGCCTCTCACTGTTGTGGCCTCTCCCGTTGTGGAGCACAGGCTCCGGACGCGCAGGCTCAGCGGCCATGGCTCACGGGCCCAGCCGCTCCGCGGCATGTGGGGTCTTCCCGAACCAGGGCACGAACCCGTGTCCTCTGCATCGGCAGGTGGACTCTCAACCACTGCGCCACCAGGGAAGCCCTAAAAATATTTTTAAAAAAACATTAAAGTTTGTGGGTTCTAAAAGTTCAGAAGTATCTCCTGAGTAGATGAGAGAAAGAAATGAGTGCAGTATCACTTTTAAAAATCACTTTATCTTGCCTCTCTTGCATCTATTAGGCTTTCCCAATGATGTAACTGTGAGGTTGGGATGCATAAAGAAAAAAGGAAAATTGTAAGCTTTGAATTTAAATTTCATCAAAAAAGATCAATTATAACTTCTAACTGTGAAAACAGAAAAATGTTCATTTCAAAATGAAACAAAAACATCATTTTATATTCTATGAATTAAATAGGCATAAATAAAATAAACAATTACCAGAAAGACTTTGCACTTATTACATGTGCTATTGCCTATGGCAGAATCAGAGCAAACATTAATTATTATATTTATTATTTTCATGATAACTGGTAATGTAAAATAATGCAAATAAGACCCTACAAATGAGGATTATTCAGATTTCAGAATTCTTTCAAAATTTTTAAAAATTTCTTTTGAGGACTTCCCTGGTGGCGCAGTGGTTAAGAATCTGCCTGCCAATGTAGGGGACACAAGTTCGAGCCCTGATCTGGGAAGATCCCACATGCCGTGGAGCAACTAAGCCCATGCGCCACAATGACTGAGCCTGTGCTCTAGAGCCTGCGAGCCCGCGTGCTCAACTACTGAAGCCCGTGTGCCTAGAGCCAGTGCTCTGCAACAAGAGAAGCCACCACATTGAGAAGTCCGCACACTGCAACAAAGAGTAGCCCCTGCTCAGTGCAACCAGAGAAAACCCGTGCACAGCAATGAAGACCCGACACAGCCAAAAATAAGTAAATTAAAATAAATTAAAAAACTTTTTTTGAAAGAAGTGAAAAATAATTAAAATGAACATTTTATATTTTATTTCATCTTCAATTTTCTAACATTCAACACAGAATTAGTAACTCTATTTCATTCTGATGTTAGTAGTTTTTAATGTAGATGCTACAACACAATTTTTTTTCTTAGCCTGGATAGTCTGTACATTTCATTGTATGATGGGCACAAAGCTATTCATGAAAGGTTCATTACATTTCTGTTAATTACATTATCTTTCACAACCTCTCAATGGCCCTTGTTTAGGCTTGTTTTTCTTATGCTCCAAATTGAACTGCCTATTTTGCCCAAATGCACCATGTCTGCTCTCCTATCCCTGGCTTTTCTCTCCTGCTTCTCAGAATGCCCTTTTCCCTTATCTCTGTCTTTTGTAATCCTGACATTATTCTAGACTCAGTTCAGTCCTCAAATTATTCATTCTCTGCACAGCACATAGTCACTAATTGACCTCTTTCTTGTTTGTTTCTTAGTTTGTTTATTGTCTTTCTCTCCCGTATAGAATATAAGCCAAGTGAGAACAGGGCCTTTTCTTATTCACTGCAATATCTCAGTGCCTAGAACAGAGTCTGGGATATAGTAAGTACAGTATTTATTGACTGAACAGACAGATAAGTAGTTATTAAAACAAGTCGAAGATTCAGATATTTTACCGTGAACATACTTGCCACTCAGTTTAAAAAAGCTCTAAGGAGAGAATAATATAGTAAGGTTCTCTATGATTATTCAAAAAACCCCAAACCTTTATATTCCAAAGTATAGGTTGGCACTTCATCTTAATCTAGTGCTATTTTGACAAAGCTGTGAGAATTAAAGAAGATAACGAGATATCGTGACTCAGTCAAAAATAATTTCTAACACCCAAGGCTGAAAGAATTCCAGTTTGTGGTGTTACTTTCCTCATATGAAACTGTGCTTATTATACTCCATTTATAATCTAACTAAACACATTTTCTTGGTATGCTAATGCTTTATTCAAACCTTCTCTTGATTTTGTCATTTAATTCACAAAGATTCAGTTAAGTGAAACAGACCTTAACGTAACTTTGAATGAATTTTTTAACAAGAAGAGACTTTATATTCAAAATAGGTAGTCATTTTAATATTAACCTGTATTTATATAAAATGGAACCAGTGTCATAGTTCTTTCCTCCTTTGACCTAAATTTCCTCCATGCATTTCTCTCTTTGAGTATATCTCAAGCATAACAAAAAAGAGAGAGGATACACACACACACATACACTCATATATGGAACTCTGAAATAAAAGACTGAAATCACTAAATCTTGAATAATGCAAGGTGAAGTGTGTTTCTCAGTGGAAAGCACAGGGGCTCTTGAATACAGGTGCTACTATTTTTTTTTTTAAAGACATTTACTTTTTAAAAAAATTATTTTTTGGCTGCATTGAGTCTTTGCTGCTAAACGCAGGCTTTCTCTAGTTGCGGCAAGCGGGGGCTACTCTTCATTGCGGTGCGTGGGCTTCTCATTATGGTGGCTTCTCTTGTTGCGGAGCACGGGCTCTAGGTGCGTGGGCTTCAGTAGTTGTGGCTCGCGGGCTGTAGCGTGCAGGCTCAGTAGTTGTAGTGCACGGGCTTAGTTGCTTCACGGCATGTGCTATCGCCTATGGCAGAATCAGAGCAAACATTAATCTTCCTGGACCAGCGCTCGAACCCGTGTCCCCTGGCAGATTCTTAACCACTGCGCCACCAGGGAAGCCCCAGGTGCTACTATTTTTAAGCAAGTTGCTTAACCTCTGTGAGTCTCAGTTTACTTATCTATAAAATGGGATAATAATACCTAATCCTCTGGGCTGAAAAGATAAAGAGAAACCAACCTAGCTCCAAGCCTGGCATATATATAAAGTGTTCAATAAGTATTTCTGAATTAATGAATTTCATTGAAAATAAAGGTGCCACAGAGGTAAATTAATATATCATTTAATGAAAAATTGCACTGATTGTGTAACCAAATAGCTAAAAGTATAATCACAGGTGTTTTTAACAATTCCCTGATTAATACACAATTAGCAAGGCAACACACATGTGAATGGATCAAGTATATTGACCTTGATGCAACACTGTGTTTGATACAGGAGTGGTCCAGGCAGTTACTCAAGAGACTTAAGCATGGTCATATCTACCAAAGCAATACAGTAGATTAAGGATATTTTCTTATGTTTCTGCATGTCTCAATTAGAAATTCACAAGTGTTATCAGAGACAGTAGTTAGTTATTCATCCTTCATAAAAAAACAAAATCTAATAGATAATGAATTGTTTATTATTCATTTTTTACACCTGTGCAGACATACGCTAAAGGCATTGAACTTGCCACTATTAGAAATAATAACTAACGAATATATGGTGATTTGTGCTTTCTCTTCCTGTCTTTTTCAATCCATACAAAACCCTACAGAGTCAACAGAGAGGGAGAATGGTACAGTAAATTTTCAATTAGGGAGCTCAAAGCATAAGTCCAGAAACATTCTATTAAATGTTTGGTGCTGAGGCTACATCAGGAAACAAAAAGACAAAAAGCCTACCATCATGGACTTCACAATCTGGGATTTGTATTGAAATCATGGCTTTTAGATTTATGAATCAAGCCACTAAAGTACATATTCACAATACAGGATGTTGTTAAGAACTACATTAGTGGCCAAGGGATTTGTATGTTCTTTTCGTCCTCAGTTATTGAATGAGGTTTGGTATTTTGTGCAAAGCCTTAGAACATACTCTGTTGTTGTTGTCCACAATTCAACTTCTGTCTGTTGTTTGATTTAGGGGAGGTGAATAATGATAATCCACCAGAATTGTTGCTTCTTCCTGTCTCCCACAGCACTTCCTTTCTACGGTGCTTAGAGCACTTACTGCTCTCATTTTTGCTCAGAGCTTGCTCATATTCTCACAACCAGCTCATTATTTGTCTCCCAACCTGTACTGAGCACTGTCTAGAAAAAGTGCCACATCTCATTAATCTTTGCATGGCTAGTGTCTAGCAGAGTGTTGCCATACAGTTCAGGTGGGATGTATGTTTGTTGTATGAATATATTTGTATATACTTTACTGTTTTCAAAGCACATACATGTGCATGATCTCATCAGACCCTCACAAAACTCAGTGAGATTGCAGGGAAGAATTAGTTCCCTCATTTTACAGAACCTCAGTGAGATTGAAGATTACAAATGCCCTTGTTTGACAGATGAAGAAACTGGGGATCAGTGAGAGATTTGATTTCTGAAAAGCACATAACTAAGACTTGAATTTCCAGATCAGTGTTCTGTCTAAACACTAAATGAAAATATAGGCATGCTGAACTATTATTTTCCGTTTGTCTTTAAGGTCTGTTAGGTGTTTGGCCAATCATTTATGACTTTCCCAAATCACTGGTGAAATCTTGTTTGTTAGTTTTTTTTCAAATGTAAACCATGAGATGGGAAAGTTTTCAGAAACCATCCATATTGTAATCAGAAGACAATGACGTAGATTATATGCAAATATTTTGCTGTAAAACTGTGTCTGTCTTCAGGAGTATATTGCTAGCCAAAACAATTCTGCTCTGTCATAGGGAAGGTGACGGAGGCAGCTTTGTCATTTCCAATCCTGAACCCATAGTCATCACCCTTCTGCTTACACAAGATTTCTATATGCCTCTTAATTTCTTGATCAAGAAAATGAGAGTCCCTACAGTGGCAAGATAGTGAAAGCAGTCTGTTGGGGTGAAGGGGTCACAGCTAATAGTTGAAGGTTCTAGTAACTGAATCTTGATCAACTGACTCTAAAGTCACCCTTTTAAAAACATCATCTCCCATTAGATTACAGGCTACTGGAAGGCAGGGACTGTATTGAATCCCCAAGTCAGGCCATGGCTTAGTTCAATTCCTGTCACATATGTTAATTAATCAGCAAGTGGCAGCTCTGAGGGTCAGCCTGGAGGAGTGCTAGGGACATGGTTTTCAAACTTAGTAATAGAAACTTCTCTTTGTGTTTTTAATTGTTTTCTCATTGTGATTTTTAATTTAAAACCATTATTAAGAAGTTTGCTTGTGAGATAAGTTATTTTCTAGGCAATATACTCAGGTCCTTAACGGGGGCCTAGTGATGGAACTCTGTCTTGTGTACTGTTATAAGTCAACATTCCAAAATAAACTTTAACAGAAATTAGCAGCAACTACAGTTAACCCCCAACATTTCTGAACTAGAAGCATTTTCTTTCTAGGGGATGGGATTAAGGGGTTGACAAATTCTCTTAATCCGAAAAAAATCATGTCTCTGCCTCCCTCCCCTCTATCCCCTCCCTTTCATTCTTCTCCCTTCCCCCAGACGCACGTACACTCTGACCATTTTGTTTGAGTGGAAAGTTGAAAGAAAGCAACACACTAGCTACACGCATCCAGCGATCCTTGGGGTGGAAGAGCAAAGTTCTAGGGCAGAGCCTTCCTTGTCAGAGCCGGCGATGCTTTCGCTCTCCGGTACCTGCTCAGCTTCACGCCGCATCTGAAGGTCTGCCCCTCGCGGAACAGTTGCGTCTCCATCTGGCTGCCAACCCACCCAAGCCTTCTCTCCTCCACAACCACCACCTTCCCTCCTTCCCCCCTCCTTTCCGTCTTCCCTCTCCACCCCGCCCCCAATCTCCTCCTCTTTTTCTCACTACAAGCGGTTGCTGATGCTGAAGCTGAGCGTCACTTCGGCTCCCACGGCAGACATGGCGACATTGACAGTGGTCCAGCCTCTCACTCTGGACAGAGGTAAGGGAGCAGCTCACCCGTCAGGCCACTGCGTCCCCTCTGCCTCCCCCTCTGCCCCCGCCAGCTCCCACCGGGACCGCCAGACGCGCTCGGGCAGGGGGAGCAGGGCAACGAGGAGGAGCGAAGAAGGCTTTCGCGCTGAGAGCAGGATACTTTCTTCCCCCTTTCTCTGCCCGCCACGTCCCCCGTGCCCCCTTCACGCCTCACTCGCCCGGCACAAGGGTGCCTTCGCCGGGCTGTGGCGTCCCCGCCGCCACTCCCAGCCCCTCGCCGGATCGCCTCCAGGCCGCCGGCTTTGTTGGAGCGGAGGCGCGGGGATCGCTCGGCGCCCGCCCGGGGCTCGGGGCTGGTGAGGGGCAGGGAGGAAGCTTGCCGAGCCGGGCGAGGGCGCCTGCAGCCGGAGACCGTGGAAGCCTGGCGAGTGAGCCGCTTGCCAGCCTACGCTGCCGGGGGCCTGGGAGGAAGGAAGTTTGTCCCCGCGCCGGGGGGCGAGGGCCGGTCAGGCTGCGGGTGCCCGGGCAGCCGCCCGGAGGCGGACAAGGCGTACCCCGTGTGACCTGTGCCGGGGCGCAAGGCGGCTGGACTGCCGCGCCGGGGAGCTGACCTCGGCCGAAAGGGCAACGCGGAGAGCGGGCAGCCGTGCCGGGGCCGGGGGTGCAGCGTCGCGGCAGCCGTGCCCTGCTCTCCCGGGCTTCGCGCTTTGAAGGCGCCAGGGGTCGCGTCTGCCCCCGCCGCCGGCGGCTCTCCGGCAGTGGCAACTCACAGTTTGTCCTGCCCCAGCCAGCCTCGTCCTCTCCCAGCCCTGTGCCACCGCGGTGCCCGGGCTGCGGAAGGCGCTGGGACGCAGCGCAGGCTGGGTTGAAATTCAACTTCTGACCTCCGACCCTGTGCGTTCTGCTCTCTGACTTGACTGGGGAAGCAATGTTTGCTTCCTTCCCAGGCCCTCCCCAAGCCTAAGGATGGAAACCTCCGCTGCGATCTCGGCCTCTCCGGTGCATGCGTGCGGGGTTATACCTGTCCTTTGCGTGTTCGAGTTTCCTTTCTGGCTTCCGACGTCCAGTTATGAATGCGCTGAGTCTCACGACTCTGCAGCGGAGGACACCTCGTCCTGGTCCGCAGAGGCCGGATTTAGGACCATGGGCGGCCATTTGGAAATGGTGTGCTCAGATGAAAATGATTTAGTCCGATGTGCCTCTAAAAATATTCTTTCTAGCGGATTAAACTGGACTGTGGGGCAAGGCAAAAGAGCATCCTGCTGCGAGTACAGTGAAAAAGCCAGAGCAAACTTAGTGAGGTTTTTAATTTGGAGAGATTGTGGGTGACTTTAACGTAATCTGTTGGCGCCAGAGCGGATGTTATGTGGTGCCCATAGCAACCTTACTTGGGGTAGGAGTTGAAAGATAAAAAAATAATTGATTTTATGTTGGGAAATGTTGTTTTGCAAGCTAGTAAGTTAATAACAGTAGTTAAAAAGGTCAGAAATCCATTGCATAATCCATGATTTCTCCCCAGGATTATCATCTGCCCTAAGCAGGATAAATCCATTGCCTCTAAAAACCAGACAGATGGCAAGCTATTAGAAATTATGGATTTCCCAAGTATTTCTGTTTTAATGTAATGAGATCTTATATTGTCCCATTCCTAAATCATAGTCTTTAAACATCCCAAGTAAAACGACGTTAGGAGAGAAAACGAACAAGCAAACAAACTCCAAGAAAATTGCATACCTGAGGAATTTTATATACTACTACTACTAAAAACATTTCACTTTGGGGGGTCTTACTTTAAATGCCTGGATCAGTTGTGGAGAGGAAGTGCAATCAGACTAAGTTCTATTCTTTGTTCTTGTTCACAGCCAGACTGTACCTGTCCTTCCCAGTTGTGATTAGGTTCATGGAATAAGTAGCTCAAGAGGCAAGGGTGGGTGAGACAGTGAATGTATCTGAATAAATTCACCAGCAGCTCACTGCGAGGTCTGTAATTTACAGATGGTGGGTTACTGGCATCATTAATGTGCATGAAGTCAATACATATTAATAATTTCCCCTATATGTTATTAAAATATAATTAACTGTTTAATTACATCATTAAATTGATGAAATAAACTGATAAAAATTTTCCTACAAGAAAAAAAATCTCTTAAAAGAGAGAGCCCAATAATACTTATCTGGCTGCTAGCTGTAGCTCTGATACTCACTTTGGAGTAGTTGGTTAGCCTCTTTGGGCATCAGTTTTCCTCTATGGCACATAAGGAGTTTGGGTTAAATGATTCTGCCACTGTGCAGCTTTAACAGTCTAGAATTCAATGAATTAAAACTAGGACTCAGTTTCTGGTCACCTGCTGGAAGATTTTGCAGATCACTTCCTCTCCCACCTCTTCCAGGTGTCCTTTGACGTGCCCTGAGGTCACCCACTACTTTGGCGTCATCAAAGCATTTCTCAAACTCTGTTGCATCTATCTCCTCATTGAACGGAACTCCTTGAGGGAAGAGACCATTTCTAACTTCATCTTTGTATTCTCAGTGCCTGCCATAGTCCCTGATCACAGTAGAATATCAAAAATTAATGTAAATTAGTGTAAGGGAACTAAGGATTGTAACAACTTAAGCGCCATTAAAATATAAGGGTTTCATAGTGAACAGAGGTACAGCTCATAGATTCACAACATTTTGACCCTGGAAAGAATGGCAGGGAGAACATAGGCCAATGGTTCTTAAACTTTCTTTTCCCCCATGCACTTGACAGATTTCCATCAGCAACCATAGCTCACTTATCTGTGATTATTAACCAAGGGGGATTGTGGCAGGTGAGCACAGGAGAAAAGGAAAGAAGACACTGCATAAAGCCTCCTAAGGGCATCTCATCAAGCAAACCCAAATACATGATCCATATGTATCCTGCTGGTTCTTTTCTAGCATCTTCATTTTTCAAATGAAAAACATGAAAGAAGCAATGATAAGAGATGTTTTCAAGGTTACTCTACTAGTTAGTGGGAGATTTTATGCTAAAATCTAATTTTTCTTGTTTGATGCCCTTTGGCATTATCAACAGATTCATCTGGAATCTTCAGGGCAGAGGTTTTAAGCAAACAAAGCAAAGCTATGGCTTGAAATTAAGATTGATCCCTCCCAGAATTCAAAAGATATCTGAAAGTAAGAAGCTCAGAAGTCTGCGCTAGTTTCCTGGGTCTTGTCTGGGAAGCAAGCCTTTGCCAGAACCAGCCTGGCCCCTGAAAGGACAAACAGGGTGGCTTCAGGTTTTCACTGCTCTGTGTGTATCCTAAACTCTTTTCCATCTGCCATTAAGACCTCAGATTACCTCTGTGGGGGCTTCTGGGTGGCTGTGGTCACAGCAGGTTCCTGTTCACGCTGGTCCCAGTCCTTAGGATTGCTTATTGAGTGCCTACCGCAAGTCAGACCCTACTGTGGGATTGCTATATACTGATGAGCTAAACAGACTACCACATAGTCTTCATGGTAATTAGAGCTTGGGGGGGGGAAAGAAATTACACACACACACACACACACACACACACACACACACACACACTCATTCAAACCATTCATTTATTCAATAAATATTCATTTATCACCTGCTATATAAGAGATGCTACAGGAATGCCAGAGACAAAGTTTCTGCTTTTAAGAGTCCAGTGGGGAAAACATAATAAGTTAGGAATTCATTCATTCATTCAACAAATTATTGAGTGTCAGCCTTATGGCACGCACTGTTTTAAGCAATATGGTGGTCCTAATGAACAAAGTAGATAAAGCCTAATGGAGTTTACATACTAATGAGAGAACCACACACTGAACAACACATAGGTATACAACTATAAGTGCTAGTGAGAAAAGTAAGACTGAATCAAAGAGAGTGATGGGCTGCTGTTTGAAACATGATAGTCAAGGAAGACCCTTTCCTCCGAGTTGGTGACATTGGAGAAGAGACCCGATTAAAGTGAGGAAGCAAACTTTGCAGGTATCTGGAAGAATGTGCTCTGGAGAAGGACCTCACGTGTGTATCCTGGGAGCATCAAGAAAGTCAGTGTGAAAATGTGAGCACAGGGAAGAGTGGCAAAAAATGGGATTTGTGAATTGGTGGCCAGGGGCCAGATGATATAAATTATAATTAGGATTTTAGATTAGTTGAAAATATGAAGTGCTCTGAAAACAATAAACATGACAGGAGGATAGAGAATAATGGGGAAGGACCTATTTAGATGGTGTTGGTCATAGAAGGCTCACTGAGAAAGTAAAATTTAATCTGAGTTCTGGTGTATTAATAAGGTCCTTAGGAAAAGCATTATGGATAGAGGGAAGAATACAAGAAAAAGCTGTTGCACATGTAAAGCTTGGCTACCATCCCATTAATACCTCCATAACCAAGCAAATGACTGAAAAGAAAAATTACCAAGAAATAACAACACTCTAAGTATGCATCTGGGGCAGATAGTTGGTTATAAGTATACCAAGAAAATCTCAACTTTTTGCTTCTTACTGCTAGACTAAAACACTATATATTATAATTAAATTTTCAAAGATACCTTTTTTAAAAAATTAATTAATTTATTTTTGGCTGCGTTGGGTCTTCATTGCTGTGTGTGGGTCTTTCTCTAGTTGTGGCAAGCGGGGGCTACTCTTCTTTGCAGTGTGCCGGCTTCTCATTGAGGTGGCTTCTCTTATGGAGGAGCACGGGCTCTAGGCATGTGGGCTTCAGTAGTTGTGGCTCGTGGGCTCTAGAGTGTAGGCTCCGTAGTTGTGGTGCATGGGCTTAGCTGCTCCGTGGCATGTGGGATCTTCCCGGACCGGGGCTCGAACCTGTGTCCCCTGCATTGGCAGGCAGATGATCAACCGCTGCACCACCAGGGAAGCCCCAAAGATATCTTGATCATTATAATTTACATGTCACTATGCATAGATCTACATGTTGAACCCAAGTGGTCATAATACGAGATATATTCATTTTAAGTGTAATATTTTATATTAGACTGTGATGTAGAAAGTAGTAACTGTAATTTACCCTTGTGGCAAAGAGAAGATGCTGATAAGGAGATTAGTGTGGAATCATCTCTTCCAGAATTTAAAATATTCAGTGCAATTCTTCCCTACACCTTTGCCCAGATTTTAATCTCTACAACCAGGAATGACCTTCAGCTAAAATCAAGGGAACAAAGCAGGGTGCAATCCATGATATTTAATACCATTATAACGAAGAACATAGGAATACTTCACTATATTAAAAAATGCATGGATTTAGGCACTTTCCTTCAGTCCAGTAGCTCCAACTCTCCTTCACTTACCATCTCAAGGTCAGAAAAGATAATACAATGGAATTCTCCAAAATGTTACTTCTGCTTATCTTTTTGCCCTGATTTTAAGCAGAATGGCTTTTTAAAAAAACATGACTTATAAGGAAGTCTTTACATGACTTATAAAGAAGACTGACAAAATCAATTCTTGGAGAAAAATGGATAATTAAAATAATTTCTATGAGTAATTGAAATTGTGTAATTTTAGGGGCTTCCCTGGTGGTGCAGTGGTTAAGAATACGCCTGCCAATGCAGGGGACACGGGTTCGAGCCCTGGTCCGGGAAGATCCCACATGCCACGGAGCAACTAAGCCCGTGCGCCACAAGTACTGAGCCTGCATTCTAGAGCCTGTGTGCCACAACTACTGAGCTCTCGTGCCACAACTACTGAAGCCCACGTGCCTAGAGCCTGTGCTCCACAATAAGAGAAGCCACTGCAATGAGAAGCCTGTGCACCGCAAGGAAGAGTAGCCCCCACTCGCCGCAACCAGAGAAAGCCCGCACACAGCGATGAAGACCCAACACAGCCAAAAATAAAAATAAAAATAATTAAATTTAAAATAAATTTATTAAAAACAAAAGAAATTGTTGGGCGTCCCTGGTGGCGCAGTGGTTGGGAGTCCGCCTGACGATGCAGGGGATACGGGTTGGTGCCCCAGTCCGGGAAGATCCCACAAGCCGCGGAGCGGCTGGGCCCGTGAGCCATGGCCGCTGAGCCTGTGCGTCCGGAGACTGTGCTCCGCAACGGGAGAGGCCCCAACAGTGAGAGGCCCGCGTACCGCAAAAAAAAAAAAAAAAAAAAAAAAAGAAAAAAGAAATTGTGTAATTTTAAATATTTGAGACTTTGCTTATAACATGATCAATAGTTTACAATCTGCATTTAGGCACCTATATAAAATAAAATGCTGGTGTCACAGCCACTGAACTTTTCTGTGAGTTAAATTCAACTTGGAAACATTGCAAAAGTGTAAATGTAAATCTTGTTTTCTTGAATTCTAAAATAAGTTTTAATCTAAAATATTGATTAAACAAATTTTGATGTGTTTTCCCTTTAAAAAAATTAAAACTTTTGTCCTTTGAAAATTCTAATAGAAAACCAAGAGCTTTTATTTTGTGGATTTCAAACTTATGAAAAAAAACATGAGTGCAAAAGTTGAATGCAAATGGAAATCCCACGAGTGCCACACTTTTCATAGAATTTGTGATACATTAAAAGTTTTCTCTCTTCCCTTTTCCCTTTTCAAGGCAAGCGGAGCTTATTACTTTATGTATTTCCCAATTCAAGCCTTGGGCAGCCTATAGCTTTTCTAATCAGCTGTATTCACCAGTTTTTATAAAATCTGTATTTGCCTGAAAATTGCTTTTGTTCATAGTCCAAAGGGGCCTTCCTCCTCTCTCTCTCTCTCTCTTCGTTATTTATTTATTTATTTTTTAGCATGAGGAGAAATTAAGGAAGAAGGAAAGTAAAAATTAAGCTAGTCTTTATGTTGTTTTAAAGTTGTATGCCCTGATGGTTGTGATGGGGAGGAGAGAGGGGCTGACTATATTTTATGGCTCTTGTCCTAAAGTCTTTTTACATCAGCAGCCAGAAATGTTTTAGTCTACAAACATTAAGTATTTGCTTTCTTTCTCATTTTTTCCATAAGCGTCACTAAACATTTAAAAACATTGAATTTTTTTTGCAAATCAATATTTGAGTTTCTTTTTGCACTACTGTTACAGAATATTTTCCAGGAGTCAGAATCGTGTCATATTCACCTTTTCTTTTTGTTTGATAATGAAAAGTTACAAAGAGAAGGAACCAAATTTCTAAAAAGTCTTAGTTATTGAAAAAGGTATTTTCCATTTAATGAGAGTTTTATACACAGTTTTAAAATTGAAATTGAAAAATTAATGATTGAACTTCCAGGAAAAGAAACAGAAATCTGGTGAATACCTTCCAGTTTGGTGTGTCAGCCATCCAAGCTCTGAGATGTATTTGGTGTTCTCTGGTCATTTATGAAAGTAATGCTTTTGCTTTTGGGGTACTTTTTCAGGATCACAGCTAGGGCTTAGCTATTTAATAGGGAAAAGAGAACATTTAGAGAGGAGTATCAAATGGGAAGATATGTGTATTGGGTTTTAAGGATGCTACTATAGGTGCAAAGCCAATACCTCTTGGAGAGAGTTCTTTACTTAGTTCTGACATCTGTCTATTAAGATATAGTCTTCATCAGGTCAGAGACTCTGCTGGATTTGTTTACACAGAGCTCAACACACTCTTAATATTGATTGATTGATTAATTGAATAAATGAATGAATGAAATTGACTTAGTTGGACTAGCTATCATGGAGTCATTCGTAATGCTAAAAAAAAAAGCCTTCCAACATATAATAATGTAAAAGTGGTGGCTACCTTACTTTGTCACTTTGCTTTGTGTGTGTGTAGCAGACCTAAAAGTGGAATGCTCTCCAGGGCCAAGAAAGGATGTGAGGTGCTGGTGTTAATACTTATACTTGTAGCCCTACTTCCATTGCTTGCATCCACCTGCCATCTTAACTTGTTAATTGAACCAGGCAAGTTAATGCCAGAGTACAACTGAAAAGGGTAAAAAAAAAAAAAGACAAAAAAGGAGGAGGGCTTAGCAGAATCTGCCCCCCCACCAACACACACACATAAGCTATACTGCCTTACTTTTTTTTTTTCCTTTTAACTACAAATGGATGAATAATAGAGCTATGTCCTGATAAACAAGTTAGACTCGATTTAATTTGAAATCACTCTGGGTTGGCAAATGTAAACACAACCTTAAAAGTCATGTAGATTAAATCAATGCTTTACTTCTGGTCTAAGTGATAAAGAGGTTGTTTTTGTTTTTGTTTTTTTTTTCTCCATGACTGACTTTTACTAAGTGATGTGCTAGCTGAATTTGAAGACTTGTTTATTAAAAGTAAAAGTAAATATACCCAAAGACTACTTGAAAAAAGTTGGGTTGAATTGAAACTTATATTGAAATTATACTCAGATAGTATCTGACTTGGACAGAAAACAAGGGCTTCTAGTTTAAACTGGTGGTAATTTCCTCTAGAAACACAGCAGCTATTCCAAGTCCAACTGGATATGCTATTTTTGTTTACTTGCCTACTGTGGTGATAGTTAATGATATTTCAGTAAGAGCTCTGTTTTTTTTTTTTCTATCAAAGAATCATCTTTCACCAAAAAAGGAAAAAGGATAGAATAATGGGAATCATAGAATGGCAATAAGATTTAAACCCCCAAGTTAGATGGGGAAAAAAACTCCATCAAATCATAGCTGGGTCTATTTAATGGTATTGACTTTGGAAATATGGCTGAGAGAATGCTGAAAGTGATTTTTGAGGAAAGTTGTCAAAGAGCACTAATTGCTGATGAACAAATATCCTGGCTTCCAAAAAAGGTGTTAAAGATGTTTGGGGAAACTACAGACCAATCTACTTGTTGTTGCCTCCTGGCAGAAAAATCTAAGGCATATTAATAGAAGAATGTGATATTGGCACTTAAAAAAGAAAGTGGTGATCCCACAGAGCCTACATGGGATCACCAAGAATAGTTTTTTTTCAAATTTCAGGTGTGTGCCATAGCAATACTATAAACTCACGACAGCACAACATTCATAGAAACACTGTGGAAAGTGTGAGGTATGTGAAGTGGATGATTGCACTGTTGGATTTCTAGTGGTTGAAACACTATTCCAAGGCGATTTGGTTCTCTGTCCTATTCAACATTGTTACCAATATTTTGGATGAGTGCCATAGAAGATTTTTTATAAGTGACATAGACCTAAGAAGAATAGCAACTAATTTGGCCAACCAAATCAGTATTCTAAAATTATAACTAGCTTGGAGTTTGGGATTAGCAGACACAAACTACTATATATAGAATAAACAACAAGGACCTACTGTATAGCACAGGGAGCTATATTCAATATATTGTAATAAACTATAATAGAAAAGAATATGGAAAAGAATATGATATAACTGAATTACTTTGCTGTACACCAGAGACTAACACAACATTGTAAATTAACTATACTTCAATTAAAATATCTATATATAAAACAAATCTATAAAGAAAGTTTAAAGATCATATCTACCATTCACTGGTACCAAATCAATTTTCCATACTGAATAGAAAAACCCATGAAACAATAGCAACAATTCAAAGTAAAATATATATATAATGTTTAATAGCCAGGTAAGCTCACAAATTTAGATATTTTTAAAAGTGTAACAAGAATGTAATGTTTTTCAATAAAAGTTGTTTGCCAAAATCTTTAAAATAAATAAATAAATGAAATTATAACTAGCTTGGACAGGGTACAGTAAAAGAGATAAAATTTAATGAAAATGAATGTATTCTTCATTCATTCATTCACCAGGAAAAGGGAGCCAGCGCTGTCTATTCATTGCTCTTGGTTCTAATGCCCAGTGAATACTGCCCCACTGGACTCCACTCAACCACCACTAAAACCTCAGGCAGGCCCTGTACCTCAGTCAAGCCATAATGATTCAGTTCTGGGTCGAGACAGGGATGGTTTAGTATGGCACTTAAAACATGCACCCCAGGACTTCCCTGGTGGCGCAGAGGTTAAGAATCCGCCTGCCAATGCAGGGAACACGGGTTCGAGCCCTGGTCCGGGAAGATCCCACATGCTGCAGAGCAACTAAGCCCGTGGGCCGCAACTACTGAGACCGTGTGCCACAACCACTGAAGCCCATGCGCCTAGAGCCCATGTTCCGCAACAAGAGAAGCCACCGCAATGAGAAGCCCGCACACGGCAATGAAGAGCAGCCCCCGTTCACTGCAACTAGAGAAAGCCCGCCGTGTAGCAACGAAGACCCAACGCAGCCAAAAATAAATTAATTAATTAAAAAAAAAAAATGCACCCCAGAGCCAGCCTGCCTGAGTTTGAATCCTAGCTTTTCTATTTACTAACTCTGTAACTTCCAGTGTTACTAGACTGTTTTGAATCTCAGTTTTCTTGTCTGTGAAATGGGAAATTATAAAAATAGCAGTGACTTCATAAGGTCCACGAACCTTAAACGAGTTAATACGTGCAAAATACTTAGAACAGGCCTGACACATGAGCACCACTCAACAATGATAATTATTTCTTCCCTGAGTACTCAAAGTCAAGGAAGACATCCTTCGATATCCGCCGGATATTGGTTCCAGGACCCCCTGCTGATAACAAAATCAGAGGAAGCTCAGTCCCTTACATAAAAAGGTGTGGTACAGTCAGCCATTGTTTCTGCATCCGCAGATTCAAGCAACCATCCATCTGCAATTAGTTGAATCTGTGGATGCGGAACCCCCGGATATGGAGAGTCAACTGTACTCCCACCCTACTGCCAGGAGGTAAGGACAGATACTGTTTGTTGCCTTCAAGCTATACTAAGAGGCAGAGACCGTGTTTATTTTGGTATGCTGTAGAAGCAGGAAGCATTTGGAGATGCCTGGGGGTCAAAGCAAATATTTCCTGTATAAATACCTAATTTGCCAGCTCACTCTTTCCCTAAATCCTTTCTTTCTTGATGCTTCTATAACACTAATTTTCATAATTGTACTAGAGCACTTACCACACAATATAGAATTTTTTCTTTTACACTGCCGTCACCGTAACAACGTAAGTTATTTATATTCATCTTTGTGTACGCATTGCCTATCACAGTGCCTGAAAGACGTGCTCAAATGTGTGCTGAATAAATTAGTGTTTTTTTCTTCAAATACTGCCTAGCAGTCAGAGGGTAAAACTAGGTGAGTTAGCAAAGGATACAAGATGACAGATTTTTTTTTTTTTTTTTTTCGCGGTACGCGGGCCTCTCACTGTTGTGGCCTCTCCCGTTGCGGAGCACAGTCTCCGGACGCGCAGGCTCAGCGGCCATGGCTCACGGGCCCAGCCACTACGCGGCATGTGGGATCTTCCCGGACCAGGGCACGAAACCGTGTCCCCTGCATCGGCAGGCGTACTCTCAACCACTGCGCCACCAGGGAAGCCCAGATTTTTTTTATTCAAGAAAAAATCCCCGGGGCTTCCCGCGTGGCGCAGTGGTTAAGAACCTGCCTGCCAAAGCAGGGCACACGGGTTCGAGCCCTGGTCCGGGAAGATCCCACATGCCGCGGAGCAACTAAGCCCGTGCACCACAGCTACTGAGCCTGCGCTCTAGAGCCCGCGAGCCACAACTACTGAAGCCCGCGTGCCTAGAGCCCCTGCTCCACAACAAGAGAAGCCACGGCAATGAGAAGCCCGCTCACCGCAATGCTTCAACTGGAGAAAAGCCCACAAGCAGCTACCAAGACCCAGCACAGCCAAAAATAAATAAATAAATAAACTTATTTTTAAAAAAAAGAAAGAAAAAAAAATTCCCCACATTTATTCTGTTCAAAATTAGAATGGGTGCCTTCCGGGAATTTGTGAACATTCCATTACCAGATTACTGGAAAAGTACAGGCAAAACTTGAATGACAAATTGGAAAAGTTGTTACAGAGGGACTTTATGATTCGGTAATTGTTAAGGACAGGGACTAGAGTTTATGTAGATGTTCAGGGTTTTAATTTTATTTTATTTATACAGATATCAGAAGTGTACTAAACAGGGCTTCCCTGGCGGCGCAGTGGTTGAGAAGTCTGCCTGCCGATGCAGGGGACACGGGTTCGTGCCCCGGTCCGGGAAGATCCCACATGCCGCAGAACGGCTGGGCCCGTGAGCCATGGCCGCTGAACCTGCGCGTCCGGAGCCTGTGCTCCGCAACGGGAGAGGCCACAACAGTGAGAGGCCCGAGTACCGCCAAAAAAAAAAAGTGTACTAAACAGTTGACTGGGGAAAATATAACCAGGAGTGACTTTTTGACTCTTGTTTAGTGCTGTTTAATTTTGAAGCATCACATGACGCTGAGAGAGGCATACACGTGCCAGTCAGGGGTGTGAGCACTGGATCCAGACGTCTGGGTTCAAATCCTATCTATGCCTGCCTCTTCCTTAGCTCTGTAACCTTGGCCTGTTAATATCTTCTCTCTGTCCTTTACTTTTCATCTATAAAATTGAAAATAATAATAGTTTCTATCTCTTAAGATTACTGTAAAAATTAACTAAGAAAACATATGCAAGTGCTTAGAACGCTGCCAAGTCCATAGTAAGTGCTCAACACTGATTGATTACTCCCCACCCCTTCTCCCCAGAGCATGTGTTTTTCCCAGTGCAGTAAATGAAAAGTGCACAAGCTTTGGATTTAGACAGATATGGATTTGAATTGCAGTTCTGCCACTTACTATGTATGGAAGCTTAGAATACTGCTTACTCTCTCCACATTCTGTTTCTTTCATTCTTAATATAGGAGTAATGACACCCACTTTATGTGGTGATACATAGACTACAGGCTGTGGTTACATAGGCTTGCAAGGCTAAGGTTCTTCCTTAGCCTTGCAAGGAAAAGAGAATGAGAATCTACCATGTGGCATGTGCCGAGTCAAAGGCTGGGGGTAGAGCGTGCAGAAGGGAACACAGACATGAAACATAATTTATGATAACATAGTTTGAGTATTATAGTAACAGCTCACACATATTGAGCATTTACTACGTGCCAGGCGTTGTGCTTAGAGTTTTTCATATTTCATTTCAATTAGTCCTGAAAACAAACCTCTGAGGCACATGCTATTAGTATTTTGAAGATGTGGGAATTGAGGCAGAAAGAGGCTAAATAAAGGGATTGGAACTCAGTCTGGTTTACATTGTGACCTTGAGCTTAATCACTATGCTACACTGTGGAGAGCAAGTACATAGGTCTGTAACAGGGTCTGTAACAAGACTTGAGGGACGTGGACTTGTAAGGGATGGCAGACACGGAGGTGCTTGCAAAGGCTTCAAAGAGCAGACAGACTGGTAGGAGGCACCACCAGGACAGTATGTTGTTCAGACAAAAAGGAAAGAATGTTATTCAATGCTTATAAAAGGGGTATATACTAATGCTGGTAAAGACTAATTTAAGTGATGTATTTTAAAAGTCTATTATTCGAAATTATTCGAAAATAGCAGCTGTTTAATAAATGGTTGTGCTTATTATTAATCATGTTTATTACTTTCTTGGTACAAAAGATCAAAATACCCAAATATGGAATTAAAAGAAAGTCTAGCAAGATTCTGTTCCTTCTTTCCATGCTGTGCCAGTGAACCAAGAGATTATGACTGTGACATTTAGATTATCTTTCAGTGATCTGTCACGTGCAGATAAAACTTCTTCATATACTTGGAATTTTGACAGGCTCACAGAGGGAGTTGAAAAAGTGATAATAGGGCCCCAAGTCCCTTTCTGTACAGTCTTTGCTGTTAAGTGAGACAAGTGCAGCACAACCTGAGTTTCAGGCATGAAGAGAAAATTGTGACTTCTTTTCTTCCTTCAAGATTGGCTCTAAATGGCCTGAAGGGCATAAACACACTCTGCTAACCCATGATCTTTAAAATATAGGCCTTGAGGTTTTAACGTGTGTTTCAGTGGCCCAAGCCATGCTGTATTTGCCTAGCATTAAATGTGGGAGAGATGATCCATCTAAGTAAACTGATCTCGGAGAGGCAGCAGTGAGTGGTGGCATGAGGCAAGATCTTAATTCCCTGCCCAGGAATTGAACCCGGGTAGCCTGGAAGAAAACCAGGAATCCTAGCCACCAGACCCCCCTGGTTCTTGCCTCCTAGTAAAAAATACATTTCTCACGGAGGCAAAAACTAAAAACACGTACAAAGTTTATTATTGGAGACATAGCACAGCAAGAAGTGGGAGAGCACACAGAGAAGCGGTTGGTTTAGTTAAGATAGAAGCAAGGCAGAGATGCACACCCAGAGAGAAAGGTGTGGGCCTCCTCCCTAATGAGGAGGCATGCAGGAAAGAGGCCGTTAAGTCATCTATATAGGTCAGTTCTTCCGGGTCTTTGTTTATCTTTGGCCAATTATCTGGTTTCTTTTTCCACACCTGCCCTAGGACTTTCCCCAACATGTGTGCACAACTTTTTTCCAAGATGGATCACAGCCCAGAGGCCTATGGGACGGCCTTAGCATCACAAATTATGGGGTGGCGCCCCCTCCTTTTTGACCCCCAAGGAGCCTTTCTGCGCATGTGCAATGTTTCCCTTGCCCTAAGGATGGGAAATGTATGACCTCCTGATCTTTTAACAGGGTTTAGCCCCTCTCTATCCCTGCCATAAAAGTGTCCAATGTCCAGTTATCTACCCTATTCCTGTTGCTATTTCTTATATCGAAGTGCAGATCTCGAAATATAGAGAGGAGTCCGGTCATAAATATGTAGTCCGGAGCCCGTTTTTCTCTTGCCTCAGGAAGTGTAAACAGGGGGCTGGTAATGAAAGTCCAGCCTGGAGCCCATCTTCTCACCCCAGGAAGCGTGAACAGGCCAGGTGTAAATGTCTGGCCTGGAGCCCATCTATCTCCTGCCTCAAAACCTTACAGATAACTGAAAATTAATTAATGGTTCATTTTTAACCATTTTTAACCTGAAAATATAGGATTCATTTTCTTTCCTTCTCTGGTATAGTATATGCTCTAGAAAATGGAGCTTTTGTAAAAGAATAGTGGAAGATAAAACAAGTAAGGCAGGACAGCAATGCATATTACTAACGGAATGATGAGATATTTATGTGGATGGCTCAAAGGGCAATTCTGCATCACTCCAGCTTCTCAGACCTGTTTTAGTTAGTTGAATTTGACAGATACATGCCTCTGGATAAATAAGGTATTCTGGATCATGTAGACACTCATTTCTTCTGATGACACACATTTTGCAAGTATTGACAGTTTGGCTTCCAAATGATAACTTTGAATAGCAAAGTATTAAGATTGTATATGCTATGGACTGAATGTTTTTGTCTCTCCCTTCCCCATTCATATGTTGAAATCCTAACCCCCAATGTGATTTGGAGGTGGAGGCTTTAGGCAGTAATTAGGGTTAGAGGAGGTCATGAGGGTGGGGGTCATGATGAGATTAGTGTCCTTATAAGAAGAGACTAGAGCTCTCTCTTCGCCCTGTGAATATACACCCAGAAGGTAGATGGCTGCAAGCTGGGAAGCGACTTGCACCAGAAACTGAATCTGCTGGCAGATTGATCTTGAACTTCCCACTCTCTAGAACTGTGAGAAATAAAGGTCTGTTTTTGAAGCCACTTAGGTTATGGTACTTTGTTAGAGCAATTTAAACTAAGACAGTATAGCAATCATCACATGATCTTAGCCTCGGCAATCCTCTATCCTAAGTAGTTGAACACATTAGCTATAGGCAAGATAAGTTGTACACAGATACACACGGAGGTATACCTAATTTCCTCCTTAGTTGCATCTTTTTCCCTGTGTGAGTTTTGAAATCTTTGTCTTACATGTACGAACAAGTTTTCAGAGCCTCTTCTCTTGGATTGTTCTCCATTATTTTCAAATACATTGAATTCTTTAAATACATTTACTTATTTTTTTCTTAGCAGTTTCTCCTGGATATTTTTCGAGATGAAATTTTCTATTGTAAATTATGCATTTTCCAAATGTAAAGGAGCTGTATCTAATCATTTGTCTTACATTCAAACAATACTTTACTGATCTAATATTGATGTAGGCCTTTGCTTATTTTGCTATAAGTCTTTCTTTTAATGTTTGTATTGTGTGTGGGGGTGTTGGCTAGGGTCCACAGTGTGTATCTTTAACTTATCACAGCCTTCCTTAAAATAATACACTTCCAACTGCTGCCTCTTGTCTTTTGTGCTATTGTTAAATCTATGCTATAAATGCATAATTCATTGCTACTAATTGTGCTTTAAACCAGGACTCACAAGTCATAACCCCCAAACCAAATCCAGCCTGAGAGCTAAGAATGTTTTTTTCATTATTTTAAATGGTTGGAAAACTCAAAAAGAGAAATATTTTGTGACAGTGAAATATTTTAATACAATGAAAATTGTATTAAATTCAGATTTCCATGTTTATAAGTAAAGTTTTATTGGAACATAGCCATGCTCATTAATTTACATGTTATCTATGGCTGCTTTCAGGCTACTTTCAGGCTACAGTGGCAGAGGTGAGGAATTTCAGAGACAGAGACCATTTGGTCTGTAAAGCTTCAGCTATTTACTCAGATTCTTTACAGAAAACGCCTGCCAACCTCTGCTTTTAGAGCATTAAAGAAATAGAAAAGAGAGAATGGCCTTTACGTTTGCATTCAGTTGAACCATCTGAGTTGCTTGACCCTCAGCTTGCAGTCTTCCTTGTACACCCGTGTCCCAGCTGATTCTTGCTCTTTGCTCTTACATTCCCACAGGGGTAGACTACTGTCGCTCCTTTCTTGGTACTTACTAGCCTGGTGGTGGGGGACAAAGGAGCTTCTCTGTTGTCCTGGCCCAGCCTTGGTCTCAGGAAGACCCTGTGCCTGAGCCTCAAGGATGGGGCTTTCTCAATGATGCTGCCTCTTCCTGGTCTCCCAGACTAAACTCTGGCTTCATCCTTGGAGGGTCTTGGTGGGAGAGCTCCCTGCCCCTCCCTCAGCGGTAGGGGGCCTCTAATAGTATTGGTATTGGATCCTGGAATTAACACTGTTTCCTGCTTCCCTCTCCCTCCACCTTGGCATACAGGTTTTTTCTTTTATCTGTCTCCCAGTTGTAACAGGTTTTTACCTTTACTCTTAACTCTGACCCATTCTTTCTCACGAGCTCCCAGTAAAAGTTTGTAAAAATTGCCTGTCTTTGCCACTCCCAGAGGTTTTATATTGTCATGCTAGCTCACATTTGGACTTTCATCAATCAGTTAAACACTTTAGCTGAATTCTTCTTCCCCATTTGTATGGCACTCTTCTGCCCGTGCTCTGCCACAGATGAGTGAGCCTGTGCTGGGTGTGAGCCTGGCTCACCTCCCCTCTCTGCTTGGATGGGTTTCTATGCTCGTCAAGGTTCCTATACTATTACAGTTTTGCAAAGTTAACTTATCCTATGTGAGCTAAAATTCACACTAACCTAATTGAGTAAGAAATTGTGTTCCCAGTTGGGAAGACAGGCTTTGAAAGCATTTTTGCAGCCTGGTTAATTTTTGGTATTTATCTGCACATCTGAGTGACTGTTTGGTTAGGCAGACTGTCTTTATGTTGTTGCTCATATTTCAAATTAAAATCCAATTCAGAGACTAATTTGAGTGAATCTGTAATATGGCAGACTGAGCTAACACAGAACCTCTCCCATTACAAAGATCAAGATGTGCTACATAAAATCTAACAATTAAACTCTCTACAGCTTAGAATGCAAGTGAGAAAGCATTATCTCCAGGTGCCAGGAATGAAAGGGGAAGTGAAGGCTGGAATGGCAGTGGTATCACGCTGACATCTTGGTACAAGTGGACGGAGGGAGATGAAGGGGATGCCAAGTGGTCCCAGACTGAGAAATAAGCCCCATGGCTGGGGGCAAAGCAGGAACTGAGGGTGACGTGTTAGATCTTCATTATACCCATACCCTAAACTGCATTGCTTAGCTTGGAGTCTGAATATATACCACTGAGCTGGTTCAGGAAACTTTTTCTCAAGGAACTTACATAAAACGAGTCCTAGCCTAGGACAGACTAGAGGAAGTAAAATGAAAGCACTCTTAAGAAGCATTCAGCTACATTACTGGTTTCTCATAGAACAAACAATCCCTGCCAAAGGTGAGCTCGCAAATAAACATTAGAAATGAATGAGAAGGAGGTAGAACATTCGAGTGAGTCAGTGCTGACAACAAACCAGGGGGTTAGTGAGCCCTGTGTTTTGGGCAGAAGGAACAGAAATTCAGAGAGAAGAAGGAAGATATGTCTGAAAAACTAAAAGAACTCGATATAGAAGAAATCAGAAAGAGACTATAAACATATTTATAATGATTTTAAAATGCACTTTAAAAATAGAAACTATAAGGAGAGAACATGACACTGAAAAAATAAGTAAATTTGAAAAAGATTCCTGAAAAATATGAGAAAAGAATACTAAAAGCAGATTTTTTAAAAATAAAATGACATTAAATTATATTAAAGTTTTGAAAAACTTGAAAACTTCTATTTATAAGACTTTTTTTGTTTTGTATTCACATACAGGAAAATAATTAGCACCATTTTCACTTTATCTGATTCTAAGGGCTTATATTAGAAATGACTGTGGAACCTGAAAGGAAGCTCTTCTTGGTTAAGTATCAAAACAGCCAGGAACTGGGGGTAAGGCTTATGTTTGGTTTTGATTTTCTGAGATATTAATCTGATCATGTCATTCCTTGCATTAAACTTTTTAGTGGCTTCCCATTTTCCAATATTTTAAATATATCTTAATATGTTCTTAATTTTATTAACTGATCATATGCCAAAAATTATTTATGTATAGCCTTTCCCCTTTATTACTTATGTTCCAAATACCTAGAACACAGCCTGGCACATTGCAGGTGTTTAATAAATATTTGTTAAATAAAATCAGGATCTTGGCAATGTTGTTCTCTTTGGGGGGAGAACTCTTCCCTTCCTCTTCCTCCCGTTTCTTGGCAAATTCCTACTTGTCTTTTTAGCATTTGGGTTTCAGATTCCTCAAAAACTCTTGTTCCCTGAGCCTAGTTTAGTTCCCTCTGTTTTATGCTTCCATAGCACCTTATAATGCCCTTTTGTAAATTCACCCAATTATTCACTCGATTCTTGAGTGCCTACTATGTCCCAACTCCTGTTCTAGGTCCTATGTAGTGAACACAGAATTTCAACTCTTGTGAAGCTTATATGGTAGTGGGGTGGAGGTGGAGGATGACAAGACAAACAAATAAGTACATAGTACTTTCTATAATTTTAAGTAATCTGAAGAAACATGAAGCAGGTTTGCGGGGGTGGTGGCGGTGACAGAGCCAAGGAAAGTAGGGGTGGATCCAGGGAAGTCCTCCTGTATTAGATACAGTAAGTCCCCTGCATACAAACGAGTTCTGTTCCAAGAGTGTGTTCATAAGCCCAGTTTGTTCGTAAGTCCAACAAAGTTAGCCAGGTACCCAACTAACACAATCGGCTATATCGTACTGTTCTGTAATAGGTTTATAATACCTATCACCACTGCTTTTACGCTTGTTTCCGGACATCCTGGGCTTGAAATAAAGATGCTGTACTACTATACTCTATACAGTACTGTACAATAAAGTACACAAAAGCACAACCACTTGTGGAGGATGCACGCACCTGACAATGTAACCCAGACACGTGAAGTAACTTATGTGATTGGACATGCGAATGCACATTCGCGTCTTTGAAAGTTCGCAACTTGAAGGTTTATATGTAAGGGACTTACTGTATAAGTAAATAAGTAGTTTTCCCCGAGGATAACTGGGAAAAAGTAGCACAGAGGAAACAGCAAGGGTAAAGGCCTTGAGGCAATAATGTTCTGAAAGTATTTTAGGAACAGCAATGAGCCCTGTGCCTGGGCACAGTCAACAAGGGAAAGGATAGAAAGAGATGAAGACAGAGAGGCTTTGGTTTTTTTTTTTTTTCTTTTCTGCACAAGTGATGTCATTTTAGTTGTTACAGTTATCTCTGGGATGGGCAGGGCCAAGGGGGAAGGCGCAGGGTGTGGCTTCTGGATGGATAGTCCTAGGAAAGCCAAGTCCTAAGGGTGCAGCCCCGGGAGCAGCCACGAGGTGGCGCCAGGCCGCTCCCGGAACTGCAACCCGAGGCTGGGGGCTGGGAGTCTTGATGATTCCCTGGGACGCCAGGCCTCGCCCTCCACCGGGCTGGTGGGCCCCCGAACACCCTAGAGGGGTTTCGCTTCCGTCCGGGGTTCCGAAGATGGTTCCCATATGTTTGAGGGGCAGTTCAGTTGTCCCAGCCTGGGGACTGCCACCGCAGAGCATCCACCGCAGCAGGTCTGCGCCCAACTCCTTTCTGAGCTGCTGGAGCGGTCGGCGGTCGGGACAGGGGGCCCCAGGCAGCCTCGTCACCACGCAGCTGTAGGTAACCCGCCGCCGGACATGGTGACTGCGGCCGCTGAGGGCCACCTGGCCGCCCCCGGGAAGACGGCGGCCTGGACGCGTTCCGGGAGCCCAGCCGAGCACTGGAGGTAGGCCAGCGCGCCCTCGGACTGGAGGAGGCTGACGCTTGCTATTTTGAGGACTTTGGCTTTTAGTCTAATATACTAAAGCCACAGATGGTGGGATTTTTAGTTTGAACGGGTTAGATTAGTTGGGAAGTAAATAAAAGAATCCAGACCGGAGATGACGGTGGTAGGGATCCGGGTAGTAACAGGAAAGGTAGTGATGAATGGTCAAATTCTGGACACGCCTGGAAGACTTAGCCTGCAGGATTTGATGCAGGTTTGAGTATAAGGTGTAGGAGAAACAAAGCAGTTGATGAAGAATCAGGTGTTTGGTCTGAGAACCTGAAAAGATGAAGTTTCACCTGAGATTGGAAAGACTCCAGAAGAGCGTAGGGGGAGGGGTTTACGTCCAGGAGAAATACCGATTTTGGATGTGTTGAGATATCAGACGCTAGAATGAAGAGTTTGAGTTGCCAGCTGTATAAAAACTCTGGAGCTCAAGGGAAGAGTCCAGGATGGAGATATAAATACGGGAATTATCAACGTATAGATGGTATTTAAAGCCATCTGGAGGATGAAAAGATGGGACGTTTGATGACTCAGCTCTGCGTAATTACAACACTTAAAGGTTGAGAAGATGAGGAAGCACCAGCCAGGGAGGAAAAGCAAAAGACAGTGGTGATCAGAGGCCAAGTAAATGAAGTCTTTTAAGAAGCTGGGAAGGCTTATCTGTGTGAAATGGTAACAGGTGAGGTAAGACCTCGTCTGGGAATTGACCATTGCGATTAGCAGTGTGAAGATCATTGATGGTCCTGACACTTTTTAGAAATAGTAGGTAAAAGCTTCATTGGTGTAGACTCAGGAGAGGATGAGATATTTTAGGGACAGTAAGAACAACATTTTGTAGAACTTTTGCTTTCAGAGAAATAGCATAGTAGCTGGAGGGAGATATAATTCTCAGCATGCCTGGAACTCCTGGTAAGAACTACACACTGTGGTAACAACTGTGTCCATCTTGTTGACTGCTTTTTGCCTGGTACCAATGCTTGACCCAAAGCAGATGTGCAACTGAGTATTTCTTGAACAGTAAGTACCATTTCAGTTAAAATTATAACCTAAAATTTTTTAAGGTTTAGAAGTATTTTCAATAGATGTTACTTTTTAAAAATTGGACAAGAATGTGTGTTTTGACACTGGTTAAGGAATGATCACAGATAATATGATCATTCCACATCTACTTAACAATTTCCCATCTGGCTCAATTATACTAAGCACCACATACCACCTTTATTTCAGGAAAACCATGCAATAATGACAATTCAATTTGTTAAAAATATTCAGTGCATGTAACTATCTACAGCAGAGTTTTTCAAATCATGGAGAGAAGAAAGTAAATATATTTTTCTTTAGCAAAGTAGACTTTGGTTTAAGTTTGGAGAGCATCAGGAAGCCATTAAGTCTTTAAAGAGCTGTTCACAGTACCAGAGTTTTGTGTGAAAGGTTGATTCATTGCTAAATGATGGTACACATTTATTTAATGAAACACATTTATTTGGTTTGAGGATGAGCGCTTGTAGTACAGTAGATCCTAGGCTTGATGTCTGGTGAACTACAGAGATGAATGAAGTCATGAAAGAGCAGATTAAACGTGTAGGTTGCAGATAGATAGAGGTGCTTAGCTTTGTTTGATGGGTAAGCGAGAGTGTTTGAAAATTTTGAGCAGGGAAGTGAAATCATCTGAGCTGTATATTTATTAGCTGCTATGAAAATTGGCTGCAGGATTGAATCTATGGGGAAGAAGAATGTTTTACAAACGACTCTGGGAGATTTTATTGGATGCTCTTTGAAAACCTTTCCATGGTAAAATGAATTAGGAGATATTGGGTTTCCCAAACATCAGGTTAAACAAACTTAATAAGATGTTTCTTTACTGTAGCCTTTCAGATACTTTGTGAATCTCTAGGTCGTACGGAATATGCAGATCCTGGAACTCTTTGTTCCAGGAATCCTATTATTCTTTGGAACAGTTTGACAATTTTGGACCACTGTTGTATTATTGTTGTAATCTGGATGACCTAACCTGAATTTGAGGAAGAGTTATAGGAATGAAAAGGAAGGATGAGATAATGATGGGCATGCCTTACTGACTAATAGATGATGAAAATGGGGAGAGGAAAAAAGTCAAAGGGGAGACATGTGGATTCACAAACTTGATGAGTTTAGCTTAGCACTTGATGAACTTTAAGATGTTGAAGGACAACCAAGTATAAATCAGGGTTTTAACCTGGAAAGAATTCAAGGCTGGAAACAAGTTTCAGGAGAGCAGATACCATGTATACAGTGCAGGAGGCCAATGATTAGAGCATGAATTAGGGATACTGAAGAAGTGATAGCTACAGATTTTTTTTTTCCAGAAAAAAAAATGTGGGATAAAGCAAAAGTCTAGTTTTAGAAACGATGCGGCAACAAGTGCTTGAAAGTAAGCACTTGAAAGTAAGCATCATTTTCAGTATTCAGACTGAGACATAAAAAGAAAACCAGTGTCAAATCTGTTTTTATGCTCAGAGTATTAATTCCCCATGTCAGTAAAGTGTGATGCCTCCTTCAGAAATCCTGACATCCTCAGCATACTTGGGCAATCGGTATATTGTGACAAGCCAGGAATTCCTCACTGTTTCAGCTTTGTCATCCGCCCTGTGATGATTCATTGTATCCACATAAGGAGTACAATCCTAGTTTCCAACTCCTCTCCTTGAAGTTCTCAGAGATCTGCCTTCTGGGCCTCCTTGTGGACCACTGCTCTCAGAGAAGCAGTTGTTACGCTTCCCTGGTGGCGCAGTGGTTGAGAGTCCGCCTGCCGTTGCAGGGGACACGGGTCCGTGTTGGAGCGGCTGGGCCCGTGAGCCATGGCCGCTGAGCCTGCGCGTCTGGAGCCTGTGCTCCGCAACGGGGGAGGCCACAACAGTGAGAGGCCCGTGTACCGCAAAAAAAAAAAAAAAAAAAAGAAGCAGTTGTTGCTTAGAACTGTGCTTGTCAGCACTTGCAGGTGTATCATGGAATATCTAGGAATTTCTTTTTATTTATTTATTTTTTAAAATATCTTTATTGGAGTATAATTGGTTTACAATGGTGTGTTAGTTTTTGCTTTATAACTAAGTGAATCATTTATACATATATATATGTTCCCATATCTCTTCCCTCTTGCGTCTCCCTCCCTCCCACCCTCCCTATCCCACCCCTCTAGGTGGTCACAAACCACCGAGCTGATCTCCCTGTGCTATGTGGTTATTTCCCACTAGCTATCTATTTTACGTTTGGTAGTGTATATATGTCCATGCCACTCTCTCACTTTGTCACAGCTTACCCTTCCCCCTCCCCATATCCTCAAGTCCATGCTCTAGTAGGTCTGTGTCTTTATTCTCGTCTTACCCCTAGGTTCTTCATGACCTTTTTTTTTTCTTAGATTCCATATATATGTGTTAGCATACGGTATTTGTTTTTCTCTTTCTGACTTACTTCACTCTGTATGACAGACTCTAGCTCCATCCACCTCACTACAATTAACTCAATTTCGTTTCTTTTTATGGCTGAGTAATATTCCATTGTATATATGTGCCACATCATCTTTATCCATTCATCCATTGATGGACACTTAGGTTGCTTCCATGTCCTGGCTATTGTAAATAGAGCTACAATGAACATTTTGGTACATGACTCTTTTTGAATTATGGTTTTCTCAGGGTATATGCCCAGTAGTGGGATTTCTGGGTGGTATGGTAGCTCTATTTTTAGTTTTTCAAGGAACTTCCATACTGTTCTCCATAGTGGCTGTATCAATTTACATTCCCACCAACAGTGCAAGAGGGTTCCCTTTTCTCCACACCCTCTCCAGCATTTATTGTTTCTAGATTTTTTGATGATGGCCATTCTGACCAGTGTGAGATGATATCTCATGGTAGTTTTGATTTGCATTTCTCTAATGATTAATGATGTTGAGCATTCTTTTTTTTTTTTTTTTTTTTTTGCGGTACGCGGGCCTCTTACTGTTGTGGCCTCTCCCGTTGCAGAGCACGGGCTCCGGAAGCGCAGACCCAGCGGCCATGGCTCACGGGCCCAGCCGCTCCGCGGCATGTGGGATCTTACCGGACCGGGGCGCGAACCCGTGTCCCCTGCATCGGCAGGCAGACTCCCAACCACTGCGCCACCAGGGAAGCCCGATGTTGAGCATTCTTTCATGTGTTTGTTGGCAGTCTGTATATCTTCTTTGGAGAAATGTCTCTTTAGGTCTTCTGCCCATTTTTGGATTGGGTTGTTTGTTTTTATGTTATTGAGCTGCATGAGCTGCTTCTAAATTTTGGAGATTAATCCTTTTGTCAGTTGCTTCATTTGCAAATATTTTCTACCATTCTGAGGGTTGTCTTTTGGTCTTGTTTATGGTTTCCTTTGCTGTGCAAAAGCTTTTAAGTTTCATTAGGTCCCATTTGTTTATTTTTGTTTTTATTTCCATTTCTCTAGGAGGTAGGTCAAAAAGGATCTTGCTGTGATCTAGGAATTTATAGAACAGCTGAAAGGCTGAAAAAGTATCACCATCAGAAATAAAACCTTTTAAAAAAAAATCAGAAAACTGAGATAAAATAAAATACAGCACAATATGTCCTTTGTTGTGTTAATATCCTTTGCATAATTAAGTCTACCTGCATTTATGTTTAGAAGGAAATGCATGTAGCAAAACATGTAGATGCATTTTCAAGGTCAGAATGGGGAGTTTGGAAGAAAAATATGGAGCAGACGGTAAGCTCACAGGAAAATTGAGTCAGCCAGCTCTCCCCAGATGGTCACCTTTATACTGTTTTTTGTAGTTTGCGAATTAGGCACCTGTGTTTTCTTCAACTCACTCCCTGCCATGTGAATTCTTGCATTTGACATTTTAATTGCAAATAAAAACAATAAAGTCTTGATTTGTTTCCACCAAAACCCCCATAATTTTTATTCTTATTTTTTCTCGGAATGAAATAACACTTATTCATATTTTGGAATTCCTAAAATGCTTATTTGAATTTTACTATTTTCTATTCACCTGGTATGGGAATGGATCGGTTCACATAACGGATTTCTTTTTGCACTTCTCAGGAGACTGGCTTGAGTAACTTTTAAGAGCTGTTCAATTAAAAAAATATATATATATATATGTTTTCTCTAGAATGTAGTTTTAAAGGAAGTCTATGATTCATGATAAAAATAGCCATATTGATTTCATATCTAATTTAGTTTAAAATGTTCCTTGACTTTGACAGTCACATGTTAAATACATCATCTACCCCCATACATAAGAAGAGCATAATGCCTTTAAATACACAATGATTTTCAGGTAAGCAATGTGTTTTTCTTTTTCTTTTTTTTTTTTTTTTTTTGTGGTACGCGGGCCTCTCACTGTTGTGGCCTCTCCCGTTGCGGGGCACCGGCTCCAGATGCGCAGGCTCAGCGGCCATGGCTCACGAGCCCAGCCGCTCGGCGGCATGCGGGATCTTCCCGGACCGGGGCACAAACCCGTGTCCCCTGCATCAGCAGGCTGACTCTCAACCACTGCACCACCAGGGAAGCCCAACAATGTGTTTTTCTCAGTCACTGCTTTCAGACTTCTATGGCATTTGAACTGGCGTTCTATTATTGAAATGTCAGATAAAAATAGTAAGGCTACCTCTATCCGCACTTAATAAACCAACATAATTTCCTCTTTTCTTTTGCATCGTTTATATGCATTAATAAGTGTTGACACTGAGATGCATGTAGAAGAAAAAGGATCCCTAAGAGAGACATGTTAATCTTTTTCCTTACCTGTTAGAGATATCCTTGATAAATGTAACAAAAATAAATGTGTTTAAAGTATTATTAGAATGTGATGACGTTCTTGCACCTGAGTTAAGGTATTCAGAGTATGTATAATTAAAGGTAAGATAAAACTACTCAGTAAACTATGGCAAGAGTGGCTTATGTTAAGGCCACTTGAAAAATAATGCCTTTCAAATTAAACTTGTTTATGTATGAGTAGCTTGTTCTGCATTAAAAAATGTGAATTCATACTCAGATTTAAGTATTGCGATATTAGCTTATTCAAAAGATAAAGCTAAGCTTATTTAATCTTCCCTCAAATGGAGCAAAACCCAGCTATTTACTATAAATTCAGGACCTTGTTGAACAAGTCATTTCGAGTTTATTGCATTTGCCTGTTTGTTTTGAGTCAGATCCTAATGACTCACGAACTAGAAAAGGTACAAGTATAATTTTAAGGACATCTAGTGGTCTATGGGATTAATTTTTTTTCATCTGACAAGAAAATATTAAGTTATTTTTAATCTAATATGAAGTTGTAGCATCTGTTTTTATCCAAATAAATGTTTTATTTGTGAATTTTAAACTTAACTCCTCATGCTTAGAGTCTACAACCGAACCTCCAAACTTCATCTCTTAGAACTTCCTTAAAATTACACTTAAAAAATGTTTCTGATACATTTTCATGCATACAGTAATTGACTTATGGTTACAGAGTCAATGAACAGTCTTTTGTGTAGTGTGTGTTGAATAGCATAGAGCAAGTCAACACTACTCCAAAATATTTCCTCCATCTCTGGGCAGGTATTTTCTTTTGACTCATTTATTTATTCGGTAAATATTTAATGAGTACCTGCCCTGTTACAGGCCTTCAGCTGGGCATGGACATCAAAGGAGAACAAAAAACAGTCATGGTTCTTGTTCTCATGAAGCTTACAATCTACAGGAGAGAGGTAGTAGTCAAAGAGTCATGGAGATAAATGTACAATTATAATAATAAGTACTAGGAAACAAAGATGGACGGTACTATGAAAGAACCATGGCACAGAGTGGGCATCTTAGAAAGAATGATTAGTGATAGTCTTGATAACATAAATTAAAATTTTTTCATATTTTTTAAACAAAGAAAACATATCTAAAGCATAGGACTGGAATTTATATTTACCCTATAAACCTCCCCAAGAAGTGAATTTATTTTGTAATTAGGGGAAAAAGGCATTCAAGTTTGTTTTTTGTCATCTTTAAATTTATTTAACTGTACTTATGACTAAATAACACTTCATTAGTTACTATTTGCTATGCAAATGCAGTAAGTTACTAAACAATTATTTTTCCTCCTCCTCTATTCCCAAGATTTGTTTTATAAAAGAAACATCAATTGAAAGTCTGACAAAGCAGCCCCAGGGAATCTAATGTAATGAGGAGAAACTCATTATTTCACGATTTTTATTTGGAATTTTAAATCATCTTTTGCACAGCTTGAAAGTAGTCATGTTCTAATCAACTATTCACCATAGCAATTTCTGCAAACACCAAGCTTCACTTTGTCCTCTAATCATCTTTTAAAGATACAGATAGCACTGCACTAACCTCACTATACAATTCTCAAAGTAACTAAGCAACTGAGTCATAGTATGATATAGTAGTGATAAGGTAACAGAGGAAACATTATTAAGTAGCTTGATAGCAGAATAATTTATCGAAGTGTCAGTTTAGATAAAAACATTCATCCATTCTCTAGTATAGGAGATATTTGAGGACATGAAAAGTTAAATTCGTAAGGTTTCTCTATAATGAGCTCTTTGAAAACACCGAACTTGATTGGGTGTCTCTCCAGCAATTTCCTCATAAAATTTTCCCTTCCAATTTCCTGAGCAATATGAAAAAGGCGATTGGGATGTCCTAGTAATAATTACCAGGAAAAAAAATTCCAATTTGACAATATACACAGGTGGAATCACTACCAGTGTAAAAGCTTGGTTATGTTTTATGTACTAAGCCAGGGAAATACTAAAACTCATAGAGCCTAAGGATCCATATCTTTTTGTGTCTAGTATTTTAAGATGCCAGACAATAATTATTTAACTAACTTTTATTGAGAAAACGTTAGACAGATAAGGAGTTATGGAAGGGAAGGTAAAATATATAGACTTCAATTAAGAGTTAAATTTAAAGCTCTGTGAAAAGTGTTTTGTTCTTTCATCAAGTGCATCTAAAATCAGTTGAGGCTGTAGATGAAGTGTAAAGAAAGCATAGTTGGATGGACAGGCTGGGTCGCTGGTGATGCAGTGTTGAGGTATCATCTTGCTAATCTGTACGTGGTAGTTGTATTCCTACAGCTATACTCCCAGTACTTAACTGACTAATGAAGAAATGCTCATTGTATTCATTGTCTAAGAAATTTTAGAAACAGTTTGTATACAAAATGTAGTTTGGACAATGTACTTTGAAATACCTCCCAGAGAGTTTAAAATAAGGCTTCCCTAAAAATTTTCATGAGTGCTAAAATAAACTCTGATCCACTTTCCAAGTCATACCCATGGTTCTTACTCCACCCACTTGTAGAAGGTTAAAGTTGATTATTATAAAAAGATGGAGTCTAGTCCCTTAAATCCTAATTTTCTCAGAATTCACATTTTGTAAGAAATCCAAATCTTGTCAAATTGGGCTTGATATAGTATCACTGTTAACTAGTGAAGACAAATACTTGTATATAATATTAATATAATATATAGGTATATATAAGTACATAATACATAATACTTGTATAATATAACAATAACATTTAATTCTGTACAATCAATTGTATTCAACAACCAGTTTTTAAGGGCCTACAATTGTCATGATTCTGGATTGGATATAATGGCGCATACAAAAATTAATAGGATACAGGTGTTTTAGTATTTAGCGTAAAAGAGGGCAGTAGTTGGTTCAACTTCTTTCAGACATGCAAAAACAGATTACATTTTGGCCAGGTCTAATTTCTCATAGATTCTCCAAACACGATCAAGTCAGGTGTTCATTTGCGTTGTTGCCAAGAAGGCTGGAAACAGAAAATGAGATGAGCTAATTTCACTGTCATTAGGACTAAGGTTATAGTTGGCTGTCATTATGTAAAGACATGGATGGAAGATTAAAAAGAAACGTGAGGTGAAAACATAGAAGAAAGGGAAAGACATCAAATACGAGATAAAAGAAAGCGCAAACAAAAGAAGTTGAAACTCCTGATTTCCTGAGGTCTCAGGTGATGGTAGGCAAATCAAGCTTCAATTTTAGCTGCTTGGGAAAATTAGATGAATTCTTTTAAAAAAGGAAGAAGGAAAGAAAAAGAAGAAAACGTTGACTATAGTTCCTTTAAAAACTGGGAACACGTTACTCATTCAGACCACATAACGGATTGTTTAACAAAGCTGTATCTTAAGCTTTGTATACTTAACGATTTGTTTATTGGGTAAGTAATCACTTTCACATGAAACAGGTACCGGCCACTTCAGAGAATCTCTTAGCAACTACAGCTTTTCATTTTGTAGCGTAAAGTGTTCTTCTGGTTGCAGTCGGTTTGGCAAACAATTTGAGATTCATGATTTAAAAATTCTAGTATTGTCAGACTTTTGTGATACACTTCAGTGTCGTCCCAAATCCTAGAAAGAGAATTCATTCAGCTTTTGATAATAAACATAAATTGGGATTCTTTTTCACAGCATACTAAGTAAAGCTTTTAATTTGAGCACATTTAAATTGAGCTAGTCCTAAGGTTTACCAATTAGTGTGCCTCTAAGGAACATGGCAAGTCGTGGGTGGATCCAGAGATGAGTGTCAGATGAGAAGGACACAGTGGTTGTCATGTCTCATTATTACTTGTAAATTGACAGAATTTCCTTTCATATCAGAGCAATGCAAGTGCAAAGCATTATTGGCCATTTATTTTCATTTGTTGGTACACATGCTCTGTTGTGCAGCATGAGATTTTTAAACTGAGCATTCTTTGGTCCAATTTTTAGATACATCATGAAGCTAGTAATCAGTCAGTATTTCATGTACACTATTTAAAATGTAGACTTAATAATGACTTCTACAATACTGTACATGAAATACTAACTTACGGCTAGATTTAGTTGTCCATAGCCATTTTCCTTAAACTCTATGGGTCAAGTATGTCTTCAAAAAGAGGACCTCTAGTCACCTTTTCAAAGGAAATTTGAGTAGCATAGTTTCATTCCTATAATTTAACATTTCCTCTTCAAATATTTCCACTAATAGAACAGGAAGTGAGGACCCACAGAAAGAAACGGTTAAAAGACAAGATGGTATAGATGTCATGTATAGTTCATGTGCCAGGTACTCTATATGAAAATCTCATCGTAATTACATTCTCCTTCAGACCTTACAATCACTGTATATAATCAGTATTACCACATTTTATACTTCTCAGGTCTCTGACTTTTAGGTTTATATCCATATTCTCCAACTGCTTGGTGCAGTGCTAAAACATTTTATATCATCCCTAATTGACGCTGAATAGAGGGATCTTATATGGATAGGAAGAGACTAACAGGAGAAAGTGCCACACTCTTATTACATGCTTTTAAAATAATTCTGTCTTCAGGGTGCTGATACTTTTCTTCTCCCTCGTTATTCTGGTTACTTGTTCAATTTGTTGACACCATCTGCTTATGGGTAAAGAGGCAGACACAATTATTGATGGAACAGGCTAAGGCATGTGACTGTATTCACTAATAAATCCTTTTCTGCCGAAGAGACATTCTTTTGGGACCTCATCATACAGCTGTGCACCTCCTCGGGGTACTGGTTCCTCTTCTCCCCACCTGTGCTGTCCGTGCCTTGGCATCCCTGCTGCCACCATTTAATTGAAGCTTTCACCATTTCTTGCCAAGACCACTGTAATAGCCTTTTTCCTAACTGGTTTCCTGTGTATATCCTTGACCCACTGGAATTAACATTTCAAACAGTAGTCATAATGATATTTATAAAATGTGAACCAAATCATATCATTCTTCTGCCCAAAACTCTTCAATGGCTTTCTTTAGTAATTACACGAAAATATAACCTTCTTTTTTTTTTTTTAGATGTTGGGGGTAGGAGTTTATTAATTAATTAATTTATTTTTTCTGTGTTGGGTCTTCGTTTCTGTGCGAGGGCTTTCTCTAGTTGTGGCAAGCCGGGGCCACTCTTCATCGCGGTGCATGGGGCCTCTCACTATCGCAGCCTCTCTTGTTGCGGAGCACAGGCTCCAGATGCTCGGGCTCAGTAGTTGTGGCTCACAGGCCTAGTTGCTCCGCGGCATGTGGGATCCTCCCAGACCAGGGCTCGAACCCGTGTCCCCTGCATTAGCAGGCAGATTCTCAACCACTGCTCTTATAAAATCTGCTTAAAATCTAACCCCTGTTTACTTCTCAAACTTTGTTTCCTATACAGTGGTGTGCCGTAATCGGTACTTTCTGCCTTGTGAGAGCTGAGTGTTGAGTAGTCAAGAATTTTTCAAGCCAGTGGTATCATGTTGGTACCTTGAAACTGGTCATGGTAGCAGTATTTACACTACAGAAATCAGAAAACGCTACAAATAAGGGCTTTTTCTGTTTTGTGCATGTGTTTTGGAGAGCGGGTTGTTAATCATTTACCAGTACACCATTGCTGCTATTGCTCTCTGCCTTACACACTGTGCTCCACTGACACTGGTTTTGTCTGTTCTTCCAATATGTAGGGTTGCTCCCCTCAGTTTAGGGTCTTTGCCCTTGCTATTCTCTTCAGATATTTCTCCTTCGGATTTTCATATGGCTGGCTTGTTATCAATATTCAAGTCTCAGTCCAATGTCACCTTCCCAGAGTGGCTTTCCATGGTTATCTTATTCAAAGGACCACCATATGTGACTCCAGTTTCTCAATAACATCAACCTTATCCCTGCTAGGATAGTGCGTTTAAAGTCATTTGCTCTGGTATTAGTTAGTTTGTATTTGGTTGCAAGTCACAGGGAACCAAACAGTAAAGCATATATTTGTCTCATAGACAAGAATCATGGGGTTGCACAGTTCAAGGCCAGTACACAGCTCAGTGATGACATCAGGGACTAGGCCCCTTCCTTCTTCCTACTCCACCTGCCTTAGCATGTGACAGCCATTTTCATGATCAGAAAATGGCTGATTCACCTCTAGGCACATTTAAGGCTGGCAAGAGAATGGCGAAAGAGTAAGGGTTCAAAGACCAAAAAGCTGAAGCATACGCCAGCATTTTGTTCATCTAAAAAGCCTGCCTGGGGCTTCCCTGGTGGCGCAGTGGTTGAGAGTCCGCCTGCCGATGCAGGGGACACGGGTTCATGCCCCGGTCTGGGAAGATTCCACATGCCGCGGAGGGGCTAGGCCCGTGAGCCATGGCCGCTGAGCCTGCACGTCTGGAGCCTGTGCTCCACAACGGGAGAGGCCACAGCAGTGAGAGGCCCATGTACCACAAAAAAAAAAAAAAAAAGGCCTTCCTGGAAGCCATACCCAGTGACTTTACACTTACAACAACTTGGCCAAATGACAGAAGAGTCTGGAAAGAGAAGTATGATTGCTTTCCAGATTTTGTAGTAGAAGAAGGCAAGGGATATGAGGGTTTTAGATGACTTTGGGGTAGATCATTCATATTGTTTGCCATAGTACTCAATACATTTTTATGGAATTAGTGGACAGTGTGCCTTAAATGACCCAGCTGTATCTTCATCCAAGTTCCAGATGCAGATGAGTCATCAGTTAAATTCTGCAGTCTAAATGTTAACCAAGTTAATAAAAAGTCATCATTAAGGAAAGAGAAGATGATAATTGCACTCTTCCAGATGACTGGAAGTTCATCCCACTTAAGTTCCAATATTTTATTGTTTTTGGTTATAATGTTCAACTATTTTAAAGGAAGTCTTTCCAGAATATGGTATCTTACTATCATCAGGCAGTTGATGATGATTTGGTCATTTTTAATTATTAAAATATGTTATCAAGGGGCTTCCCTGGTGGTGCAGTGGTTGAGAGTCCGCCTGCCGATGCAGGGGACGCGGGTTCGTGCCCCGGTCCGGGAGGGTCCCACATGCCGCGGAGTGGCTGGGCTTGTGAGCCATGGCCGCTGGGCCTGCGCGTTCGGAGCCTGTGCTCCGCAGCGGGAGAGGCCACAACAGTGAGAGGCCCGCGTACCGCAAAAAAAAAAAAAAAGTTATCAATATGAGCACATTGATTATACTATAATGTATTGAAGGGTTACCTTCCAGGACTCTGGGCAGTGTTATATCTGTTTGCCTCAGTTTGTGATGATGCTATATTTAAAAAATAAGTTTGCCATACCTTTATTGTTTTATTTCTAATCCCTTTTCCATGGCAGGTTAGAGAAATAAATAAGAGCATGGGCACTGGAGTCAAACACCTCTGGTCTTAAATCCTGGCCCTACTAGCTGTGTAACCTTGAGCCAGATAATTCATCTTTCTGAGCCTTAGTTGGTGTTTTGTTTTGTTTTATTTTGTTTTTAACTATACAATAGGAACAGTAGTAATCCTTTTATATATTTTTGAGGATTTTATAAGATGAGCTAAGTAAGGCAAGTAAACAATGAATAAATGATGGCCTTTAACTCACTTTATTCTGGATCCCATATTAAACTATCAGTAACCTTAAAGTGCATCTGTGAACCACTTTCTGCATCAGCACCATCTGAGGTGACTACTAAAAGAGCAAATTTCAAAGCTTCACCCTCAGCCTCTTTTTTTTAATCTTAATTTTTAATAAATGGTCCAGGGTTATTTTGTTGTTGTTGTTGACTAAAATTTGAGAACCACTGTTTTCAGCCCTCAGGCAAGGATTTGTTGATCAGATTAGCATAATCTCTGTTAACAATGTTGGAGAAGTGGTGCTGGGAATGATTTTAACAATATAGATTCCTGAGACACATCTCAAATGTAGTCCAGATTCTAGAGCCATATTGCCAGGATTCAAATCCTAACTCTACAACTTACTAGCTCTTTCCTCAGAGAAGTAATTTTAACTCTATGGGTCTCAGTTTCCTTTTCTGTAAAATGGAGATAATAGTACCTACTTCATAGTGCTAAGAGAAGGAAAAGGTTTAAAATTCGTGCATACTAAACACTGTACGTGAGAGCAATTAGCAATTGCTGTACGTGACAGCAATAAGTAACATTGTTATTAGATTTCCTGGGGTGTACCTTGAGAGGCCATATCAGTGATTCTCAGCGTGGTCATCTCTAGGGAGCGCTCTGAAGATACTAATGCCCAGGCCATATCCCAGAACAATGAAATCCGAAATATATGTAGGTAGGATCTAGGTATCTGTTTTTTGTTTTGTTTTGTTTTTCAGTTAACCCAGGTGATTCCAGTGGGTAGCCAAGGCAGAGAAACACTCTTCCCTATCATTTAAATGCTCTCCAGAGAGCTCCCTGGCAGTCCAGTGGTTAGGGATAGATGGTGGAAGTATGGGCTTGAGAGTTGGCAGACCAGAGGACGAGTCCATTTCAGAAAAAAATTGTGAGATCTTCTTGCCTTCATTGTGTTTGTCAAGCAGCCTCCCCAGTCGTTATCTAATATTTCTTCTAATCTGAGCTATCCTGATAAACCCAGACTTCTGTATTAGTAACCAAATTTTGTAGAATAGTTTCATAAAACAAGTGTGAGGTTCTCAATGAGAACCCTAAGGGAACTCATAAATAAACTACACACACTTTACTGCAATCATTTTAAGAACAAGTATTTTACTTACTCAAAGGCTTCTTTTGCTTCCTTCCAGACCTTGGCTTGCAGGTTTCTGGTACTTTTGCAGAGCTAAAGGGAATCAGAATTTCATTTTAAGCTCCAGTCTAACATCCAATTTATCACTCACCACATCTTTGCAGCACCAGCCAGACCTGGGCTGGAGGGACCTGATCTCACTCACTCTTAGGTTTTAGACTTCTTTTGGCTTTTACCAACTGCCACATACCCCATGACCTCATACTGCTAGATTTCCCCGGATAGATGCCAGCAAGATGGTTCATGCTCTAGTGCCACTGCTCTCCAGATCTCTCCCTCTGATCAGATAGGCAGAGGGCAGGCAGATCACCATGTCTGCTGCCTGTGTCACCAGGAAAGGGATTCTAGTCTCCCTCTGCAGGCAACCCCCAATGGCTACAATTGGTTCTATTTGGAACACTCCTCGCTTGGTTAATGGAAGAGAAGCAAAAGACCTAGTATTCTGTCCAAAGTTAATGACTTAACAATTTTTCATGAATTTTCTTTCATCTCACAATTAAATCTTTTTTTTTAATCAGTTTATTTATTTTTGGCCGTGTTGGGTCTTCGTTGCTGCGTGTGGGCTTTCTCTAGTTGCGGCGAGCGGGGGCTACTCTTCGTTGCGGTGCATGGGCTTCTCACTGCAGTGGCTTCTCTTGTTGCAGGAGCTTGGGCTCTAGGAATGCGGGCTTCAGTAGTTGTGGCTCGCAGGCTCTAGAGCCCAGGCTCAGTAGTTGTGGCACACAGGCTTAGTTGCTCCATGGCATGTGGGATCTTCCCGCACCAGGGCTTGAACCTGTGTCCCCTGCGTTAGCAGGCGGATTCTTAACCACTGCGCCACCAGGGAAATCCCACAGTTACCTCTTAATAAGAACTGGAAACGGCCTATGGTATTACATTACATAACAGGACCGGCCCAGCTTTGAATAAGTCTTAATATGGTGGATAGTGTCTAATTTCTTTGATCGCTCTTTTTTGAACTTTATATCTCAACTTTGGATGGTCATAGGAATCATCTGGAAGCTTAAGAACAAAGAAACAAACAAAACCTCATGACTGGATCTCACACTTAGAGATTTTGAATAATTGGTCTGGGGAAGCAGGCTGGTTTTAAAACTCCACAGGTGATCCAGGTGAGCGGCCTTTGCTAGGAGCATTGTTTCAGGATGGGGCTGGTACTTAACACTAATTACTTTCATTCATGGACTTTTGTCAATAATTCTGAGACTCCCAGAAGAATCCCATTCAGTATCCTGTTCTACAGGGTATCAAAGAATAATAGAAAATGCAAGTGTTTCTGGAATGCTGGGGCTGAAAGAAACCTGAACCATCATTTTGTTCACTATCTCTTGAAATGGGGTCTGTGAAACTACTTTAGAATCACTTGAATCATTTGTTTAAAAGGCAAATTCCTGGGCCTTATCCTCATACCTCCTGAATCAACCTCCCTCAAGTGGGGGTGAGGGGTCAGGAACCTACATTTTAATACATTTCCGCAGGTAATTCTTAGGCACACTCATGTTTTAGAACCATTGATTTGTAGCAGAGGTTCTTAACCCTGCATGCACATTTGAATTAAATAGGGCTATAAAACTACCCATGCCAACTAGACCAGTGGTTCTCAACCCTGGCTGCACTTCAGCATCACCTTGAGGGCTTTCAAAAGCCTAATGCCTAGGCCTCCCCCTATGCCAATCTCACTGGAGTCTCTGGGGTGAGACCCAGGTATCCAAGGGTTTTAAAGCTCCCCAGGTGGTTCCAGTCTGCAGCCAAGGTTGAGAACCACTGTTCCATATATTCTGGTTTAATTCATTTGGGGTGAGTCTCAGGCATTAATAACTTATTGTGGTAATCATTTTGCTGTATACATATATCAAATCATTATGTTGTACACTTAAACTAATACAGTGTTATATGTCAATTATATCTCAATAAAATGGGGGAATAAATAAATAATTTTAAAATGTATTCCAGGTAATTTTAAAGTGCAGTCCAGGGTGAGAACTCCTGAATAGTCACTTTCAGCTTTTCTGAACTTCTTCTAGTTCAGTCACGTGATACCCTTTAGCCTACGGATTCAGGCTTGAGTCCTTTCCCCCCACACCAGACCCAAGCCAGTCTTGATCACGGCTGATAGTGATCTGGAGGTTTCGTCTCAGGAGAAGTTAGTTATATGTCCACCTAGACATAGACCTCTAACCCCTGCCTTCCTAGCTAGTCTCATTAATTAATCCATCATTCATTCAACAAATATAAACACCTAATATCTGTCAAGTACTCTTCATTGAACTATGGATACAATAACAAATAAGATACTGTTCCTGACCTCAAGAAGCTAATATATTTGCAAGGGTGAAGGATGGAGACATATATGCAAAAAGAGCTATAGCAGAGAGTAGTAATTATTACAGTGGATAAGTGAACAAGGGACTGTGGGATCATGGCTATGATAGCAACTAAATCTGCCTTGGAGGGTCAGGGAAGACATGCCTAAGGAGATGCTATTTAAGCCAAGTCTTCCCTACATGACCTAACACACGCTCCGTCATATGATTTCTCTCTACTGCATCTCTTGCTACTCTTGGCCTGGTTTCAACTTCAGCCATACTGAACTCTCAGTTCTGTGAATGCCCCACACTCTCTTGGTAAGACTTCAATCCGCACTTATTTGCCTGGAACTTTTTTTCTCCTTGTCCTCACCTGTACCTCCTACCCAGGGCTGTACTTAGCTGTTATTTTCACAAAGAGCTCCTCCCTGACCTCCTGGATGATGATGTCATGTCTTGGTTATGTCTTGGTTAGACATCCATGTACTAGCCTGGAGAGCTGCTTTTATAGCTCATGCCCCCTCTGTTGGGTATCTGTGATCCGTCAGACCTATAAATGCCATGAAAGCAAGAGCACCCGTCTGTCTCTATTACCACAGTGTCTCCCATGCCTGGCACTACTGGATGAATAAATTAATTGCATTCCAGGAACAGGGGATGATATGTACAAAGTCACAGAGACATGGTGTTCCTGTGGCATGTCCTAGAATAGTGAAAATTTTGGATGGTCAACGTATAGAATGGGCAGGAGGAGGTTTCTAGAGATGAGGTTGTTGGTTGTTAAAGGCTTTGTATGAGGTTGGTTGTTAAAGGCTTTGTATGTAGCCCTAAGTGGTCCGAATTTCACCCTTTAGGCAGTAGGAAGCCAGAGAAGATTTTATGCAAGAGAGTATAATAATGAGATTTATCACTCTGGGAGCAGAGTGGACAGTGGACTGTAAAAGAAAAGCCACTTAAAGAACAGTTAGGAGATGTTCCAGTACCTCAGGAGAGAAGTAATGAAGCAAAGGGTTTCCATTCAAAAGGCATTTTGAGATAGAACCTGCAGCACTTACTGACTAATTGCATGTGGGGGTGAATCTGAAAGAAGATGCCATGGTCTAGCTTGGAAGACAGGCTGGATGGAGATGCTATTAATAGAAATATGGAATATAAGAAGAGAAGAGCTAATTTCAGGAAAAAAATATGATGAGCACAGTTTTAAACATGTTGAGAGTTCCAAGTGCCTGTTGGCATCTAGAGTCTTTCATGCAGTTAGAAATGCATACAATTCTTAGCTTGGTATCTTACTGATTGTGGATGTGGCTGGTGTGGTACAGTTGACTATGTTGACTTTCAGTTTATGTAACAAAGGACAGACTTTTGAAACTGGCAGTGTCTTACTGATTTCAGGATTTATGCTTCCTTGGGCTAAGATTGGCAATCAGTTGGCAGTACGTCAAAGGAGAGTCTCCATTAAAGTTACTTTTTGGTTATTTTCTTTGGTTAGATACATAAACCTATACCAACCCCACCCTAATTCAGAGGTGGTAGAAATTTTATTATAGGTAGCTATACTGTTATGTTTTTTCTTATTTAGCTGTGAATTCAGAAGTGTGTCTTGTTAAGCTAGTGCCAAGTTTAATAGGAACACAAATTGAGGGATGGATGGATGGATGAATTTATAATCTGATGGCAGGGATACGGGATACTTTCTGGAGTTAATCACTTAGGAATTGAAAATCTCTATTCTATACATAAATGCCTAAGTGACTTTTCAGTGAGTTATTGACTACAGCAAGAGAGGTAGAAGAGATCACCATAAGTATTATTATTATTTTTTTTTTGCGGTACGCGGGCCTCTCACTGCTGTGGCCTCTCCCGTTGCGGAGCACAGGCTCCGGATGCGCAGGCTCAGCGGCCATGGCTCACGGGCCCAGCCGCTCCGCGGCATGTGGGATCTTCCCGGACCGGGGCACGAACCCGTGTCTGCTGCATCGGCAGGCGGACTCTCAACCACTGCGCCACCAGGGAAGCCCCACCATAAGTATTTTTAAAATAGCCTTCATCATATCATTTTCTTTTGGCAATACAGGACCATCCTGGGAATTTTAAAGCTATGGCTATAAGAGACTGTGTTTCTTGATATATTAACGTGTGTGTGTGTTTGTGTGTGTGTGTGTGTGTGTGTAAGTTTTATTTGGGGCAAAATGAGGACTATAGCCCGGGAGACAGCATTCCACATAGTTCTGAGAAACTGCTCCAAAGAGGTCTGAGGGAAGGTCAATGTATATGTGATTTTCGTGGAGGGGGAGTACATGCAATCAAGCTCTTACTTTTTGGAGAAGGTTTCTGCTGGTCCTGTGAAAATTACTGCTAGTCACGAGGAGCAGACACCACCATGAAGGATTTTAGTGCTTTTCTAGATACGAGGAGATGCAAGAACTGGGCTCATAAAATCTTCTCCTGAAAATATCTAACTATCTAAAGACCTGTTCTGCCAGTTTTTCCCAAAGCACAGAGGGCCTCATTATCGACCTCCACCTTGAACTCCTTTTAGGGGGTGTTGAAGGTCAGCAGCTGCAGCAGCTCATAATTTGATCCTTGTGGAGGTAGATGGCAAGTGCCAGTTTGTAGGTGACAGGGCCCCCTCACTGTCATAAATTCGACCATGGTTTGAGAGGTATTTCGTGACCATTTTGTCCCACATTGCTAGGAATGCTCATTCCCAGGTCTGACAAAGATTTTGTTGGTAGGCCACTCTATGTGCTATTATTGGACTAGACCTTATTAACGGTAGCCAAAAGTCTCTGGACCGTCTGTCTTACTAGTCTGTTGCAGTCCAGGAAAAAATCCCCTCTTGTTGCATCTTGCCATATCTGGAGTTACACTGTTACAATCATCGATCTCATATAGAGCTATATATTTTTGTCAGAGGCTCATTGACACATTTGGTAATGCAAGAAACAACAATCTGGTAAAACAGGCAAAGTGCGAATAACATAGCTAGCAGTATTATTGAAGTCATAAGTAAGAATTAATTTTATTCTTCCATTAGGTGCAGCCCAGTATACCCCCAGGTCATCTGACTTAGTCTGTTCTCTACTGGTCCTTATCTTTCAGGGAAATTATATATTGGCACTGTCCATACGGCCCAATTTCCTAACATTATTAGGCTGGTTATCCTTAGTATAATTTAATTGTTCCCAAGATACAGGGGGGGCCTTAAAACTTAAATGACCGTAGCCTGGTGTTAACCACATAAATTACACCAGACTCTGGGGCTGCAGTGATGAATAAACCCAATTAAGTTCTTACCCTCAAGGAGTTTATCGACAAGTGGAGAAGATGCACATTAATCAAATCGTCATACTAATAACTGTAAAAATGCAGGTGTGATAAATGTGGAATGCGAAAAGAAAACCTGAAAAAAGCATCTCAGAGGTAAAATTAACAGGATTCATTTGGTTATTGGGGTATCAGAATATACAAAAGACATGCTTCCTGCTCTTCTTTCCTGAAAGAATATTCAAACTAATTTGTGTGACAAGAAATAACTTATGAGAAATGCCATTAAGGAAGATGTATTAAGTGACAAATTGTGTGGAACAGATTTAAATGACCTTTAATCAAAAGATGAGATCAATAAGCTATGAATTGTAAATTCTCATTTTGCAATTAATTCCACTTACTTTTCTTTGTCACTGTTTTCATTGTCACTGAAATGATGGTACTTTGGTGATGAGATTCAGTTTACTCCATGTCTCAACATTTTGATTTTTTTTTTTTCATTCAGATGTTGCCAGAGCAATTGAATTACTGGAAAAACTGCAGGAATCTGGAGAAGTACCAGTGCACAAGCTACAGTCCCTCAAAAAAGTGCTCCAGAGTGAGTTTTGTACTGCTATTCGAGAGGTATGAGACTAAGATTTTAATAACTATATTCTGCCATATGTCTTCTGAACAGAAAACATGTCTTTTCCACACAAACAGTTGAAGTAGTTAAGATTATAACTGCATCTTAGCTTTCTAACTGCTTGGACAGATGATAAAAATAATTTAGTCTGCTAAATTCCAAAATTAGATTCAGTTAGGATTTATGCATTCATATAAAACCAAATGTTGATCTTATGGTACCAATGAAGTGACTGCCTCAGCAGGGGACTCTGGTGTGTAGCCTAAACTATTTAGTAGTCACATGAAGTCATCTGGAAATTCAGGTAGAAATAGTCATAATTAATGGGGACTGAACTTTTCTTAAAAGAACACTCAGCTAAATCTTCCTCAGGTAAATCTGAAAGAGTAACCTCCTACTGACTAAAGTTATAGTTATCCAGACATTACTGTCTAGTGCAATAAGGGCAAATTGAACAGGCTGATATGCCCTTCAACAAATCTTTATAATGCTTTCCTGGTTAACAGTTTCAAGAAGCCTGAGGTGAAACAAGTGTGTTTAAAATGACTATTTGAATTTTTTATTGACTGGTGGTGGAATTGACTAATCAATTAATGTATTTCACTGGTTACAAGATGTTCACTTAAGATATATACACTACATTGTTTTATTCAGTAAGCCCATCACCCCTTCCCTATCAGGTACTAAATAATAATTCATTAATTAGCACTTAAAGTTCATATATCCAACATATTTGTCCTGCTAGAAGTCCCCAGTAGTGAATTAAGTACTGTCATCCTCTCCAAAGCCAGCTGAACCCAGTGACTGCCAGGAGAGTTTGTTGTAGCAGAGGGCATGCACCTCTCAAGGAATGCTTGTATCAGCCTCCCTTCCTCTTTGCAACTCTACTTGTGGGTAACACATATTCTGTGCCTCAACAGTGCTAGTTTATGAGTTGTCACTAAGTGAAAAAACCTCAAGTGCCTAAGGCAGAGACACACAAGACCTCTCTCACTACATATTTAAACCATAGCCTACCCAATGAGGTTAATATTTGCATTTTGCTGGGATTTGACTTAGACTGTGCTTGTGCTAAATCTTTATTAAGTGAAGGTGTTAACTACTTAATTTTTGTTTATAATGAACGCAGCTTAAGGAAATAACCATAATTCTATCTCTAAGCTTTTTTTTAAATTAATTAATTTATTTATTTTGGCTGTGTTGGGTCTTCGTTGTTGCACGCAGGCTTTCTCTAGTTGCAGTGAGCGGGGGCTACTCTTCGTTGCGGTGCACGGGCTTCTCACGCGGTGGCTTCTCTTGTTGTGGAGCATGGACTCTAGGTGCACGGGCTTCAGTACTTGTGGCACACAGGCTCAGTAGTTGTGGCTTGAGAGCTCTAGAGTGCAGGCTCAGTAGTTGTGGTGCACGGGCTTAGTTGCTCTGCGGCATGTGGAATCTTCCCAGACCAGGGCTTGAACCCATGTCCCCTGCATTGGCAGGCAGATTCTTAACCACTGCGCCACCAGGGAATTCCCCCATCTCTAAGCTTTAATTGATGAATTTGACCGAAGACTGAAAGAAAATTCCTCAAAGTGTATGAATTCTCGGCTATCAGCTGCTCAGTGGGAAAGGTATAAGATATGTAGAAACTCCACAGGCCTCCTGTGGTCACTCTGTAGACTAAGGCTAAGTCCCCTATCTTTCACAGAGTGCTGCTCCCCTGAGATTTGGTGGCTGACTTTTCATCTTAGATATCCTATCACCTTTCTATTTCCACAGAACTAACTAAAGAATAGGAACCATCGAATCTCTCTCTCTGCTCACTGGGAATTCGGCTTGTGATCAGTGCAAAGTCTCTACTTTTATGGAACTTACATTCCAGTGAGAAAATGATGATAAATAAATATATAATACAATATCAGAAAGTGACAAGACTGTGGAGAGAAATAAAGCAGGATTAAGGGAGTACGGGTAGGGCTCTATTAAATTAGCGTGGTCAGAAAATAACCTAATTGAAGGAACAAGTCACACAGGTATCAGGGGGTATAGTGTTCCAGGCAGAGGAAATCACAAGTGAAAAAACACAGAGGCAAGAATTATCTCAGTCCATGGAAGGAACAGTGAAATAAGGAAGGTAGGCTTCCTAGAGGCAGCTGGAGAGCAGATCACACAAGGCCTCGCAGGCCATGGTGAGAACACTGGACTCTATCCTAAGCATGATAGGAAGCCCTTGGAGAGTTTTACCTCACCTGATTAGCTTTTTAAAAATGTTCCTCTGACTACTTAGAGAATACAAGTGTCTGTGCAAGAGTAGAAATAAGAGAGACCAGTAATAAGGTAAGGAGTAGGTCACGTAAGAGATGAGATGATGGCAGCCTGGACCAAAGTGACAGCAGTGCACGTAGTGGGGAGTTGTCAAGTTCAATATGTATGTTTTTGAGAATAAAGACAATAAGCATTGACATATTGGATATATGATGAGAGAGAGGCGTCTCAATGGATTCTTAGGTTTGGACTTGAACAATCGGATCAGTGGTGATATAATGAGGTGGGAATCTCTGGAGGTGGACCAGGTTTGGATAAGACTATACAAGAGCTCTGTTCTGGGCATAGTAAATTGACGGTCCTTTTCAGACATCCACGTAGAGATGTCTGGCAGGTATCTAAGTCTGAAGCTTAGGGGAGAAGCTGATGCTGGAGATGTAAATGCGATGTAGATATCTGTTCACATAAAACACACAGGCCTTCTTCTTTAAAGACCTTGGTAAGGAAAAAGAGGATGGGAGTAAGAAAAAAATGAAAAGAGACATTGTATAGGCATTATAAATATATCTTACAAACTCTGTGGTAAAGTGTGATATGTTTATCATTAGTGGTCCATGCAAATCTATAACTGATCTATAAGCAGTCCAAAAATTTCAGAGGGGAAAAAGAGATATAATTTATCTACCTTACATTTTATAAACTTGGACTAAGATTAATTTTATGTTCACAGCACCGTCCTTAGTAATAATTTTGTTCTTAAAGGCAATACATGTTAAAAAAATAATAAAAAAAAAAGGCAGTACATGTTATATAGAAATTGATTTGGTCCCTTCATCTTGGCTAACATTTCATACCAGTTGCATAGTATTGTTTATATTTGTTACGTCTGGGATTTTTATTATTCTTATGGGGTTGTTTTACACTAACTGTGGGAAGTAATGATAAAAGTGTAAAGCCTATATGTATACAAAAATTCTGAATCATTGAATAATATTGCAAATCCATCTAATGAAAATTTGTTCAATAAAAATATAAAATATGAATACAGTTTGCCAGACAGGTGAATCCACAAGCCAATAAAGTACAACTAGGAAGTACGATGATGTAAGATGATGAATACCTGAAAATAACATCTAATTTCACTCCTGGTCTCTAGGGTACTGCCTGTCATGCTGGCATGAAACCTTTGAACTTTTGGTTTCTTATTCAAATAATGCTCAGAATTTCTGTGGTTAAATTATTTGGCTTTTCAGAAATATTTGCCAGTAAATACTTTCCAGTGTGAAAGTTATAAATGTTGTCAGGACTGTTGGAGAAAAGAACAAGAACTACAGAGGCACCCTTCTTAGTTGCACTTACCAGAGCAAAAACAGGTGCAGGTTACACCACTGCCAACAAGACTGTAAAGCCCAAATTATGCTTTAAAAGAAAGCAGGACAAGCTATTGCCGGTTTTGTTTTTGCCATATACATGTGTGACAGTAGTTATTGTTTCATGTTGAGGCAATCCCATATTTTGCTTTACATTTGGGTGAAACCACCGAATCAGCTTCTGGCGTATGTGTAGCACTTATATGGGAAGAATAGTTTCATGAAATTTTATTTTGTTTTTTAATGTGGATGATTAAAAGAGATGAGGTGTTTTCTCTACTTAACTTTTTCTGTACTCTGTAACAAAGACTGAAAAAGTTTTGTTGAGATCAGTGCTGAAATGAGACTATCTATGTATACAACTAAGAAAGTCATTGATCTATTAATAAATGAGCTGCACTTGAATGACAATCCACACCCGGCTTTATTCACAGAATACAGATGGTAGTTGGCAGTACTTACCTTGCTTGTGTTTTTTTGCTCAGTGATCTTAACAAGACCTGATTAATAATTCAGTTGTACCTATTCGGTGCAAGTAATTTCGGAGTACATGGCAGAGAAATGGGGTGACAGGTGATGCTGCTTTTCCAAAGTGAGAGGTACCGTTTGACAAAAGAAAGTTCACACAAAGTTTTGAATGAGAGATGAACTTTAAAAATCTATGCTACCGATTCCCAGTAAAAATCATCTCTGCCACTTTAAGTGGCTTCTTCAAGTTTTAGTTCATCACTGTATTAATTAGCTTGAATGACCCAAACTTATAAATTAAAATATAAGGAAAAATAAGGGTTGAAATAAAAGGATTATAAAATGTTGATTTTTGGATAAGAGAATTTCCTAAGAGAATTAAGTTGCCGTTGAGATAGCTCAGTTGCCAAAAGATGGACTTTTTCCCAACACTTTATATTCTTGTGCTTCAGAGTAAGAAATCAATAGTATATTGAATGGTCATATTTTAAGAGAAAATCCAATTTCTGCAACAGAATACCAAAAAATTCCTTCTGAAACTAAAATGTTAAAAAAAAAAACCCACGAACAAACAGAATTAGCCATCTATTTACTATCATTATCTTCCAAGTTTTAAAACCTTCAGGCTTCCTGCTTTCCAGAGTGATATGCTCACTAATCTGGTGTATGCTGTGCTGCTGAGAGCAGACCGTGGTGTGGACTTACTCCTACACTTATGCCTGTCGCCTGCATATTTGAACCAAATATACAGAACTGAATGACACAGTTACCCCAAACTACCTTCCTTGGCCGATCACCAGATGGTGTGTGCTAGTATTTTCTAATACAATAGAACTATACAATAAGAAAATAAAACCAACTCTACCTGGAAGCTATCATTCTGTGATGGTGGATTATTGAAAAATATTCCAATTCTCCTCTCCTTCTTAGGACATATTACAGTTGGACTTCTCCATCCTCCCTTCAGCTACATGTGGTTATGACAACTGCTTTGACTAAGGAAATGTGAGTGGAAGGGTGCTTGCTACTTCCTCATGGAAACCTTTGAGTCAGTGCAGTATTTGCTATGTTCCCTTTCCTTTTCATATGACTAGTGATGTTTTATTTGATAAATGATCTATCAGCCTGGATTACAGAGTGGGAAAATGAGAAATGCAGGCTTTAGCTAACTCTTAATGAACATGTAGGATCAGCAAGCAGTAAACCTTTGTTACTTTAAGCCCCCAAGATGTTGGGGTTATGGTACCACAGCAAAACTCAAGCTATCCTGACTGATACTGAAATAGTCATCAAACTCAAATATGTTTTCTATTAAATCATGCGTCTCCATTTTCATAGCTAAAAAAAATAAAAAATAAAATAGTCATCAAGCCAAATTTACCTTGGAATAAGGTTATAAGCAGTATCAACCCCTTTACTGCTATAAAACAAAATTAATTTTTTAAAACTATGTTGTGTTTTTAGTAAGCTGTGATAAATCTTTTTAAAACTATGTGAAATTATTATCTGATATAGTGTACCAATGCCCATTAGATGGCTCATAAAGTTTTAAATGTTGAGACACTTTGGTCATAGATTGCATTTGCTTCTAGCTTATCTCCCATTTGCTCCTACTCTTTTTTTTCTTCCTTAGGATGGAGCTCATTAACCCTCCATCACTACCTCCCACCGATCTAAGTCTCACACCATTTCTTTTTTTTTTTTTTTTGCGGTACGCGGGCCTCTCACTGTTGTGGCCTCTCCCATTGCGGAGCACAGGCTCCGGACGCGCAGGCTCAGCGGCCATGGCTCACGGGCCCAGCCGCTCCACGGCATGTGGGATCCTCCTGGACCGGGGCACGAACCCGTGTTCCCTGCATCGGCAGGCGGACTCTCAACCACTGTGCCACCAGGGAAGCCCCCCCAGTCTGCCATTTAAGTGCTCTTAGTTTCCAATGAGTTTTTTTTTTTTTTTGGAGGGATGTATAGATTGAGAATTATCACCACCATGCCTTCCACCAGTAATATGTGGAAAATGTCACTGCTAGACATTTTGTCAGATCAGAGTGAGCAGCAAAGTCATTAGAGCCGTGCTGTAGTCAAGTTTACCAATGTTCGAATCCCAACTTAGCTACTTACTTTTGACCTCTCTAAAATTTTGTCAGTTTTTAATAGTGGGAGTAATACCATCAGCCTTGAGGTGATTCTGATAATTAGAGATCATACATGTAAAACCTCCTAGTACAGTCTGGTAGCCAATAATTACACAATCAGTGGATGCTATTATTATTAAAGTAGAGTCCCAAATTATTACTGGGTACAGTGTTTTGGTAAGTCAGGAAATAGTTAACAGATGGGAATAAGAATGGTAGTTTCTATAGACTAGATCTAAGAAAACCCATAAGACTAATATACATATTCATTGCCCCACTGTCATGCATTAAAATAAATTGAGCCATTGCATCCTAATTCCACAGTCTCATGGGCCATAACTTTATGACTCAAGTGCTCATTCTTGATGCTGTTTTGTACAGCATCTTAATCTACTTTGTGCATGAAAACGCAGATGGCAAATGCAATGAGCTTTATGAGAAAGCTAATGATTGGTTGTATAATAGCATATAGATTTCTAATTACTTTAAGAAAACGTATCCTTGGGTCAGTAGCGACAAGATGAGATGAAACAAGTATACACAGATGGAGAAAGAAGAGTTGGAGGAAGGGAGAGTGAGAGGAAAAAAGGAAGAGAAAGGAAGAGGAAAGAAGGGAGGAGGGAAGAAAGAAGGAAGGCTGGTTGATGCTAATCATGGCATAATGTACTATAATATAATGGAAAGGGCTACCCTGGTGGCACAGTGGTTGAGAGTCTGCCTGCTGATGCAGGGGACGCGGGTTCGTGCCCCGGTCCGGGAAGATCCCACATGCCGTGGAGCGGCTGGGCCCGTGAGCCATGACCGCTGAGCCTGCGCATCTGGAGCCTGTGCTCCGCAACGGGAGAGGCCACAACAGTGAGAGGCCCGCGTAATGCAAAAAAAAGAAAAATATATATATATATAATGGAAAGATAGGAAGAACATTACATGGAATTAGAGCGTTGACAATGGATTCAGATAACCTGGATTCAAAGTTTTGCTTGGCCATTTAATTATGTGATCTTGTGCAAGTTACTTAATCTCTATGATCTTGGTTTTGTTTATTTTATTTTATTTTTTTTACATAAAATAACTTCCTGGGACTGGTGGGAATACTAGATCAAATGAGATAAAAAGTATAAAATACCTTGACTAATATAGTGCCTAGCTAAAAGAGTAACTAGTTAAGAAATGGTACCTATTTTGGTGAAATAATTAGTGGTTTTAGTGACAACACAAAATTTTACTATGTTTTAATGGAAATATTAGTTACAACTATAGAGAATAATAGTTCTTTAGTTATTAATCAAACAAATGTAGAATTTTTTTTTTACACGATTGCTTTTTTTTTTTAATTTTATTTATTTTTGGCTGCGTTTGGTCTTAGTTGCTGTGCGTGGACCTTTCTCTAGTTGTGGCGAGCGGGGGCTACTCTTCGTTGCAGTGCATAGGCTTCTCACTGCGGTGGCTTCTCTAGTTGTGGAGCACGGGCTCTAGGTGCGCGGGCTTCAGTAGTTGTGGCTCGCAGGCTCTAGAGTGCAGGCTCAGTAGTTGTGGTGCACAGGCTTAGTTGCTCCGGGGCATGTGGGATCTTCCAGGACCAGGGATCAAACCCGCGTCCCCTGCATTGGCAGGCAGATTCCTAACCACTGTGCCACCTGGGAAGTCCCTAGAATTTTTTTTTTTTAATAGGAAGATCCACATTTTAAGAAAAATGTTGACAGTCTGGAGTGGTTTTAGAATAAACCAATATCGTAAGGAATCTGGAACCCTTGTCATATGTTGAGAAGTTAATAACAACGGAGGTCATTTGGTCATATTTCGGATTACTTTAGAACAATAGTTTTTAACTTAAGGTCATGTATAGGCTTCATGTTGTAAGTGTGGAAAAAGCAAATATATATAAGATTTATTTTTATTTCCTTCTCTTTATGTGCAAAAAATTTTATGGCAAACTATGTTTTTTAGTGTTTTACTTTAAATATGGATAGAGTGGCATGGATTCATTCTGTAAAATTATCATCCTTGTCATATAGTGGCATTTAGAATAGCATTACATTCGTCAGAATTAACAAAAATGTATCTGAAATTATGTTTATGCATATATTTCTGTTCATACTGAACTTAAGTTGGCAGATGACAAAGAAAAGAAAGCTTGGTGGCTCTTACACTTCCTTTGATTTTATTTGCATTGCTAAATGTGATGGGGCACAAAAGCCAGACTGTTTCTTGTGTGATAAGTTTCCTGCCAACAAGAGCCTGAAGTCAAGAAAGCTTATTTCTGAGCATCCTGAAAATACATCACAGAATATAGAATTTTTGTTTTCTACAGAAACAGCTCAATTTTTAAAAAGTGAAAATTTACTAAAACTTATATTTGCCACAGTGTGTCTTGACACCTTTCCAAGCAAAAGAAACCATTAAATAATTGGAGAAAGCTTGATCAAATCATGCACTCTAGAAATGTTTGAACTGGTGGGTTGCTGAGAAAAACAACACAAAATTAAAAGAGTGCCTCTGTTCACTTGCTATAACCTACTTCTGAACTTTGATATTTTGCTAATATTTTGCAGCCAGTTATGGTGAAAATAATAGCTGTGCCATTTCCACTTGGCATGCAATTGGGTGAAAACTATGATTGTTTCAGTAAGTTCTGATTTTTATCTATCTTGTGAATGATGATATCCTGGTGTGTGTGTGTGTGTGTGTGTGTGTGAGAGAGAGAGAGAGAGATACCCCGTGGATATTTTAAAGGCCAAGTTCTTCTAACAGTGAAAAGTTTCTTTGTTAAGCAAAACTCCTAATGGAAGAAAAATCTTGATACTTTGTGTACATGAGGAGTACATATGGAGTTTCTGGGTCTAGCATCCAGCTTGATTAGTGTGGTGAAGAAGACAGACATTCTACTTTTCATAGAGACTTATTACTTTCAACATCAGGGTGCATTAATGTCAAGGACTCTGACAATAATCCTAAAAGATGCCTTGCCTGCTCTGTGGAAAGTGGTCCAATAATTTCACAGCTATAGCCTGCAACCTATATTTTCAAGTTTTTATTTAGGAATGGAGCAAAATGTGTTCTTTTTACTGACAAAAGTTTCTTGGCTTTCCAGAAGATGTGTTAATGCTCTTGGTTGAACTTGGGTCAGAGATTTCAATATGTTTATTTTTTAAGTAAAGGATTGCTATATCTTAGAAAAAATTGACAAGAGAGGTTCATTCGAGGCTAGATTTTATTGTAGAGATGTTAGGCCATAAGAAGGAGGCCAGTCCCTAGATTCCAGATTTGCTGATCGTGTACAGTTGCTGTTGGAAACAGCTGCCATTTTGGAGGGAGAGATTTTAGAGCTGAAAATTTGTGACATTTACAGTGCTGAAAGAAGGATATCTGTGAGGGAAAGGGAGTTGAAACGGAGAAAGCCTTGTCAGTTTATGCATGGGGAAGATCTACAACAACTGGAAAGCCTGCAAAACTCTTTTAAAGGTTACTTCTGCTTAGATGATTCAAATGTAAAAAGGATTCAAACGTCATTCCTTGCTGACAGAGGCTGCATAGTTGACACCAGCCTTTCAAAAATAACATCATTTGACTTGAGGATAAAGGATTTGGTAGAACCTGAATTCAACTTGAAGTCTATTAGAGAAAGCCCAGGTGTCAATAGAAGGCTACTCTGCTCTGATAAAGTGTTTAACTGACTTTGCTATTGAAAGTGATGTGAGCTGCAGCTTTGAGCACTTGCTGCTATGAAACCAGACTCTAATTGATTGGATACTAAAAATGACATAAATATTTCCATGTAAAAGATAACTCCAAATATTAGCTTTTTCTAAACCAAATAAAACAGCCTTCTTATTGAAACATACTTTAAGCAGGCACAAAGTTTTCTTTTTTATATGATTTGTTTAATTTGGAATTATATTTTCTAGGGAACAGCCATTAATTTTTATGGAAAAAGAGTCACATTATCCTTTGTGAAATGACTCAATGTCAAAGGCCAAAAAAAAAAAAAAAAAAAAAAGACATGAACATTTACACATGTATTTTCTTGGGATAACACCATAACTTCATTAGATTCTCAAAAGGGTCTATGATATCTCCTCCCACCCCCATCCCTCAAAAACTGAAGAAAACTCTCTAATAAAGGATGGTGGTATCAGTTCAGTAACTACGTGACTAGTTCATCTCTAACTCTAAGGTCCTTCCAATTCTATGAATCTATACATAGTTACACAGCAAGTAATTTTCTTTTTAAATATTTATTTTATTTATTTATGGCTGCGTTGGGTCTTCGTTGCTATGCACGGGCTTTCTCTAGCTGCGGAGGGTGGGGGCTACTCTTGTTGCAGAGCATGGGCTCTAGGTGCGCAGGCTTCAGTAGTTGTGGCGCGCAGGCTTCAGTAGTTGTGGCGCACAGGCTTAGTTACTCCGCAGCATGTGTGATCTGCCCAGACCAGGGATCAAACCTGTGTCCCCTGCATTGGCAGGCGGATTCTTAACCACTGCACCACCAGGGAAGTCCTTAATGTTTTTCTTTATGTAGATTACATGGAATTATGTAAAGCTGAGTATATATGCATGGTAGGAATATATGACTATGTGAGACTGTATGAATGGGGTGGGAAAGACAGAGACTATGACGATTTCTAAATGGATAAAAATAATAAAAGAATAAGTGTACTCATTTTATTGAGCTTTTCGGAGAAACTAATCTATAATTTTATCACAGGAAATTGCAAAAACAAAATGACTACATCACTCACTGGAAACAGAATTTGTAAACTATAGTTAGAGTTCTATTCCTGCAGCTTTTTCAGAGAGAAGACACATTTTTAACAATGTAAGGCGTGTTTATAACATCAACATATCACTTTCTGGTAGCAAGAACAGGGTCTGTGTGGCAGGAACCATCTTAGAGTATAATTGTACTAATGGGTCATTGATCTTAAAGGTATCTAAACAGACCCTTACAAATAGTCTGTAATGACTCTGAACGCTGTTAGCATCACTGTTGTGTAAATACTCAGCTCTAGCCTTTCTATTTGCTACCACAAATGATAAAATAAACAGTACATATTTCCAGAAGCTTGTAATTACATGTACTTACACAGTAGTTCAAAATAATAGAGCCCTCAGAGAAGCTGTGTTTTATATCAGTCAGATAAAGTGAACATTCTGTCTTCTGTTGAGGTCATAGGACTGCAAATCAGAACTTCTATTTTTGGCACCACGGATGATAACTTTTTTCTCTCAGTGAACAAGTCATTTAACCTTTTCTTGCTTCAGTATTGCCAACACATGTAGACAAGTCCATTTGTACAAGCCATCTAAAATGAATGTTAAGTTACAAACTGGCGTTTTTAACCAGCTTGCTGTTATCCCTGAGTGTGATTTGTACATAGAAAAGGGAATGAAATTAGTATCACTTGTAATTCAAATATATGCAAGGCACTTAACTTCCTCCCTCCCTTCTTTGTTTCCCTTCTTCATTCTTTTCTTCCTTTTCTTCTTTCATAGAAGACTTAGGGTTAAAAACTGACCACCACATCTTGTATGCATCATTTCCTTGATTTTTATATAGTCTGAGTGCCTGTGTTTAATCCTCAAACACATTTATTTTAATTTTATATGTTTAAAATGTTATAAGGTATCATGCTAACAAAATCTTTGGGGATATTTTTTTTTCACTTAATATCAGTGCTAAGATTCAAACTTTGTGTTTGTGTTGCTGTGATTCACTTGTTTTGACTGTTGTGTGATATTCCATTGTGTAAATGTTTATTAATTCACTCTCCCATTGGAGAGCATTGAGTTGTTTCCAAGCTTTTCACTATGATCATTGGTGTGGCTATTAACATACATGCATTTATTTATTTATTAGATGACTAAGACTTCTCTTGGATATATATGTAGATGTGGAATTTCTGGTTCATAAGGTGTAAAAATGTTCAACTTTAAGAGGTAATGCCAGTTTTTAAACTTGGTTGCTCTAATTTATACCCCAGAAAGCAATATAGAAGGTGCATACTCACATTAGCTCCAACTCTTGGCATATGAGACATTTAAACTTTTACCAGTTGAATAACTAAAATGGATCTCATTGCAGTCATCATTTGCATTTAATTGATCACTAAATTGTTGAATATCCCTTCTTGTAATTATTGGAAATATGTTTCTTTTTCTGTGAAACATCTGTTCATGTATTTTTCTACTAGTTTGTGCTTTTGTATATGTATGTATACATATATATTTAATATATTCTTGTTATCAATTCTTTACTGGTGGTGTATATAGTGAATATATTCAGCTACTTTGTAACGTGTCTTTAAGATGTCTTAAAATTGTTAAATTTTAAATATTCACATTAATCATTTTTTAAATAATCAATGCCATTTTGGTATCTCACCTCAGAAATATTTCCCTACTCCAGTGTCTAAAAGATATTCACCTATAATTTCTACTAAGAGTAAAAATTTTATTTTTAAAATTTATGTCCTTAAACTATCTAGAGTTGACTTTTGTATAGTGTGAGGTAGGGATCCATTTTTTTTTTCTTTTTTTATCTATAAGGGTAAATATTTCCAGCTTTATTTATTAAATAATCCATAATTTCCTCCTTGATCCATTACATTAATATATACCAAAAGCTATACACAGGGATCTGTTTCTGGGTTTTCTGATTAATTGGTCAATTTATCTATGCCTTCATTATTTCCCTACTTATCTCATTTGGGAGATCCAAGGCAATGAATATGGGGGTGGGTGGGAGTGGCTGGGAGCGAGGCATAGTTTTAATTCTTGCAGGTTGTGATCCTAGCTTTTGTTTCATTAGGAGGTTTGTCAGTGCTTGCTAATGTGTAAAAGTAAATTAATAAGAGCAAGCCATTCATGGATCAGTGGACAATGATGAGTATGTGCCATAAATTAAAGCTTATGGTAACTCCAATTCTGTTCTTTGCACCCGAGGCCCAAGGAGGGAAGGAAAAAAAAAAGAACATAGCCTGATGTTCTCAGAGCATAGTTTCACATTCACAATTTGTGGGTCTCTTTCTATTTCTTTCATCGAGGTTAATAAAGGGTTTAAAGTAAAGTCATCTATCTTACTAGAATGAAGGCAGAGAATGTTTCAGTCATCACAGTAAAATTAGCACCTAGTATAGTGTCTATAATAATGAACATTTAATAAATATCTGTTGGATGCATGAAGAAATTCATTAAGATGGCTCATTTTCATTAGTAGACAAGCAGATATTTGATTTTTATAAGTCTTGAATTTCAAATAGGACTCTGAATTCATACAAATCCCAGACAAAACATGATGACACCTCTAGTTCAAAAGAAGATCTTACTCACATTAAAATGGCTTTCAACTTTGAAAGGCTACCTGTAATTAGAAGCAAAATTTTATTTACATTTAAAAGTTGTTTCCAACCTTGAAAACTGACTTGTAATTAGAATCAAATTTCAAGGCTCTTTATGTATTTGCATAAATATATATGTTGGTATAAATGTGCAAATATGTAACATGTGGGTTCTCATGTAGTAACTGTATTTGACATAAAATTAAATAATATGTATAGGGTGTAAAAGGAATCTTAGGAAGCACTTAGTCCTGTGCTTCTTAACTTTGGGGAGTTATAAACTTCTGTGTGATTCTGGTGATTGTGAATTTGGTAAAATTATGGACCATTTTTCCAAGAATACGTACATGTGCAAATATTTTTTCAAAATTCAGGAGCTGGAAAATCCTCTGAAACTGATCCATTTGGCATCTTGATTTATTATAACCTCTTAATTTTACAGATGAGAAAATAAGATCCAGAAAGTTTACATGGTCTTTCAAGCTAGTTAGTGCCTGAATTAGTACAGAATCAGTCTCTTGAATCCAAGTCTAGTTCTGGTTTCACTTGTTAAGGACAGTGGCAAAAATAGAACACTATGCAATGTAGAAACAATGAAACATTTGTTTCACTACTTATTGGTAATGAGCTAAAATGATTGGAAAATTGTATCATGATTCCATTTCCGTAATTCCTATTCATATCAGTGTTCCATGTATACCAACAGGGTTATTTAAAAGTTTTGCTTCTGGTTCTTTCTTTGCCTCATTTAACACAAGATAATGTATTGTTTTTGTAATATATTGTATCATATATTTGTTAAACAAATTTCCAGAAGGCAATGTAAAAATCTAGTTACTAATCTTTGTATACTTGGCATTATATCACCAAAACAGTTATGACATTTCTAGAAAATTTCAGTCCTGTCTGGAATAACTTAGGGCTTTTTTTTTGGAAGTATAGTTAGTTGATTTACAATATTATATTAGTTTCAGATGCACAAAATAGTGATTTGATATTTTTATAGATTATACTCCAAACAAAGTTATAAGATGTTGGCTAGATTCCCAGTGCTGTACTTTACAGCCTTGTAACTTACTTATTTTATGCCTAGCAGTTTGTACCTCTTAATCTCCTTTACCTATGTTGCACGTCACCCAATCCCTCTACCCTTTGATAACCACTAACTTGTTTTCTAGGTCTGTGAGTCTGTTTCTGTTTTAATTTAGTATTTTTAAGACTAAGCTTTAGCAAATGTGTTTCAGGATCTATCACAAATATGCTTATCTATTCAAATGTGCCCATAGTCCTTTTCCTAATAAGTTAGCTCGACAGCCAGGGAAACCGTTTCAACCAATAGCCACAACTTTAGGGAGAAGGCCCGCTCTCCTAGATAAAGAGAAAAGAAAACTGTTACAGGTAATCTTGTCTTCCAAAACTACCTTGTATTCTCATGTCTATTTGTTGGCCATATTATAAGAGACCCCAAATATTTATTAAGCCTGATACTTGGAAACTTTTTTTTTTTAAAGAAGATGTTGGGGGTAGGAGTTTATTAATTAATTAATTTATTTTTGCTGTGTTGGGTCTTCGTTTCTGTGCGAGGGCTTTCTCTAGTTGTGGCAAGCGGGGGCCACTCTTCATCGCGGTGCGCGGGCCGCTCACTATCGCGGCCTCTCTTGTTGCGGAGCACAGGCTCCAGACGCGCAGGCTCAGTAGTTGTGGCTCACGGGCCTAGTTGCTCCGCCGCATGTGGGATCCTCCCACATCAGGGCTCGAACCCGTGTGCCGTGCATTAGCAGGCAGATTCTCAACCACTGCACCACCTGGGAAGCCCCTTGGAAACTTTTTTTTTTTTTTTTTTGCAGTACGCACAGGCTCAGCGGCCATGGCTCACGGGCCCAGCCGCTCCGCGGCACGTGAGATCCTCCCGGACTGGGGCACGAACCCGTGTCCCCTGCCTCGGCAGGCGGACTCTCAACCACTGCGCCACCAGGGAAGCCCCACTTGGAAACTTTTGAACTGCATTTTCTCCATGCTGCTGTTTCCAATAGGTCAGCAGAAATACATCCCAGACTTGGCCTACTGGCTAAAGTGCAGCCAAAAATTTCTTTGCTCTGCATTCACACACTGCTAGCAGCTGGAGGTGCAGTCATAGCGTCCAGTCCTACCAGTTAATAGGCAAGAGACAGCAGTCATTTTTATTTTTAATTTTATTATTTATTTATTTTTATTCACGTATAGTTGATTTACAGTGTTGTGTTAGTTTCAGGTGTTTAGCAAAACGATTCACATATATATCTATTTTTACACATAAAATAGTTATACACATTTATATACCTATTTTTTCACATTCTTTTCCTTTACAGTTTATTACAAAATATTGAGTATAGTTCCTCATGCTATACAGTATGTCCTTGTTGATTACCTGTTTTACATATAGTAGTGTGTATATGTTAATCCCAAACTCCTAATTTATCCCTCCTCCCGCCCCTTTCCCCTTTGGTAGCCATAGTTTGTTTTCTATGTCTCTGGGTCTATTTTTGACAGCAGTTATTTTTAAAGGCATCTTTGCAAATTTCTCAGGGGCTGTGCAAAGACATATGCAAGTATAAAAATCAAATAAAGAACTAACCAAGCAACAACAAAAACAACACAATAAACTATTTACCTCAGAGTCACTGAGGGAGGGATTAGGGCCCAGCAGACACACATACTCTTCCTCTCCTCAGTCTTGCTTCTGGAAAGATGGGGTCAGTTGCCAAGGACAACAGCAACAGGGAAATCGTGGAGGTCTGGATAGCCCACAGAAGTGTCACCTTGATGATAATGGACAGATGTGTACCTTCTGCGTTAAATTAGTAATGTTTCTCTTTCTTTAAGGTCAAGAAAGGAAAGGGAAATTAATCTCTCTGCAACACCCAATAGAATACATTATTTTTCTTTCACTGATTTCCTTGATATCATTTTCTTCACACACCTTGATCACCATTTTTAGGTCCTGTCTACTTGGAAATATCAACAGGCATGCAGTCATACAAAGATGACAGTGCTGTAACACATCTTCTAAAAAATACTCAGGGCTAACTATTCTGAGAACTATAAACCCATATGTAGTCAATGTGGGAAAGGTTGCTGGCTGTGTAGAGAAATTAAATAATACTACTTCCTGAAATTTCTGATTGAAAGAATATTCTGTTAAATTTACTCTGTGACCACCTGCTTAACTGCCAGATATTTTTGACTGTTTATTTCAGAAAGTGAATTATAACTGGATTCTAATAAAATTCATTTGAAAATCATTGTTTCCTCACAGATGGGACAGCAATTACTTTTGTGTCTAGGATAGAGATTAACCAACTACCACTGCACATTGAGAGAACTGGGATTGCCAGACATTAGCTAAGTAAATTAGACTTTTCTAAACAAGCTATAAAATGTGTCCTTCCTCCAGATATGACAGAGTTATGTCATTTATATTTCAATAAAAAATATATCCAAATAATTAGATTGGAAGAAATTAAAGGACTTAGAAAATTATGAAGGCCCCATAATAGTTCAACAGAACTTCACAACAATAAATACTTTAAATATTTGAAGATAGTCCCATAGGAGGATGATAATTTATTAATTACTCTGGTGAAGAGTTTATAATTATGAGTGTGATTCAAATCACACTGTTGATGTTTCATGCAAAATACCTTGTCAAGCATAGGCAATTATTCAAACAGTAGTTAAGGGGAAGAAATTCATTGAGAATGTTCATTTGCTTTGTGTCACATGATTACAGCTGAGGGAGGAATTATCAAGATCTCCATGACATAAGGACTAAAAGTAATAGAATTGCTGAATCATACCTGATGTTCAAACTTTCATCTTAGAAAGAATAAACTTGGGTAATAAAAGAATCCATTTAAAATATGATTTAGTCATCATGGTATAAAAATAAAAACAAATGAAATTGACTGTTATTGTAATTACAGCTTTATAATATTTGCATTGCCAAATGCAAAGACAGACTGAAATGTCCAAATATTTGAACATATGACTACACATATGAATTTCCCCAATCTGAATTTCTATATAATTAAAATTGGACTCTGTTAAGCTATAGCTTAAAAAAAAAAAATCCCAGAACATTTATTCTATCTTTAGTTAGCTAGTTATAATGATCTAATAGTGAGAAAAATAAATATTGACTAATGTGATTATATTTCGTAGAATATTTGCATTCTGTAGAAGACAAAATGTTTTCCTCTCATTGAATTTCCAGTGATATAAAGATTTACGTTTGTTCATTTATTATAAGATTCCAGAAAGTTTTTTTTTTTTTTTAAGTTTATTTATTTATTTTTGGCTGCGTTGGGTCCTTGTTGCTGTGTGCGCTTTCTCTAGTTGCAGCGAGCGGGGGCCACTCCTCGTTTTGGTGCGCGGGCTTCTCATCACGGCGGCCTCTCCTGTCGCGGAGCACGGGCTCCAGGTACGTGGGCTCAGTAGTTGTGGCTCGCGAGCTCCAGAGCACAGGCTCAGTAGTTGTGGTGCACAGGCTCCGTTGCTCTGCGGCATGTGGGATCCTCCCGGACCAGGGCTCGAACCCCTGCCCCCTGCCTTGGCAGGCGGATTCTTAACCACTGTGCCACCAGGGAAGTCCCAGAAAGTTTTTGACCATCAAATACTTATATTTAACTTTGAGAGATGTTTTACAGAGGATGTCTAATTAAATATGAGCTTACAAGCAAAAGATTCATAAGTTAATCATCTGTCTGGCTATTTTATTTATTTAATGCCAAATGTTCAGATGTTTACAAATATTGATTTCCTTTGAAGAAAGCAATATTTAAAATTGTTAGGAAAACATATGCTTATTGAACTATATTTCAGTGTGTGTTTGGTATCAATGTGCATATTAGCAACTAAAAGTAAAAAGAGAGTTTTCCTCAATTCAATGGCTAATTTGAATACATAAAACTATTTAATTGGATTTAGAAGCAGTTGCATTGTAATTAAGCTTGTTGACTCACTTTACTAATAGAGAAATAACCTTTTAGAGATAGCGTTTCAGACAATGCAATTCAATATACATAATTTTATATTAATGTAGCAAGTTATTTAGGAAATAAATAAATAAATAATATGTTGTGTTAACTCTGAGGGACATTTCCTGTTTCCCACTCTTCTCCATCACCTCTCCTTTCACTTGGCCTCTAAAAACCAAGTATCCACTGATATATTCTCTTTACCTTCTCTCCTCCCATTGCCTTTGCCTTTTAGTGTCCGGAAGAGAGAAAGAAGCTGAATGAGATGGATGCATTCCCCCTCCCATGCTCCACCCTGCACATTCTGTTTTCAGCCTAAGATTTTTTAATTCTGTGTGTGATATTGGTTCTTTTTCTTTCTTTCTTTCTTTCTTTTTTTTAATGTAGCATTTACTAGGTTTATGACGTTGGGGCTTAGATCATTTTTACATGAATGCATTTTTCCATTTATAGCAGAATTTTCCATTGACCTTTCCTAAGGTATACAAATAATTCCTTAGAATCCTTGTTGGCTGCTAAAAATGACACAAGCGTATCACATTTACAGTTTTCACGTATAACAGTGAATTAGGCTCAAAATGAGTGAATCTGAATGTACCTATGATAGTACAGCAAAAATATTTTACTTTATTGCATGAAATGCTAATTTTCAGTTTCCAGCTAGTACCTGAGGAGCTCTTGGTGAAGTTCCTGACTCATCCATACATAGTCTGGCCATAGTCTTGGCTCATTTGAAACTTGGAGAGTTCCTGCTCACTGTGTCTAGTAACAAAAGACTCTGTCTTCCTTTGTGGCTTCCCAGTAAGCCATAGATGATGGTGCCAAACACCGTGGGTGTTTGTGATGATAGTTATAATTTAGTGCACCTTTGGAACATTTCTTCAGTCCTCTATGCTTGCTGTGCTCCCCACTTCTGCTTATTTTGTAGCAGCTGCTTGTCCTTCACCCTTTGCCCAGGACTTGCCCGGTTTCTGTATGTAGCATCAGTTATTATGGGGACAAGCAGGATTCAACTTTTTTATTGAAAAGGAGAGTATACTTACATTAGTAAGTCTTCTGAACTTCTCAAGGGTACCATGTAAGATTGTGCACTGAACCTTTTAGGAACACCATTTATTTTTGTGGTTGTCCTGAATTTGAATATTTATTACTACAGTTTCCTGGCAGATGGCTGTGTCTTGAGGAAGGGCCAGCTTTTTCTAATAGGCGCAGAAGGACCATTTGTGCAAAGTATAGGACTGGATTTCTTATAACATATTGTCATTTTGTGCATTTGTCACAGAGGAGAAATACTATGTACATTGACATTCTATGACAAACCCCAAATCTATTGGGATTTAGCAGAAGTTCTTGGAGCCTTGCAACCAGCAAGTTTCCTCTCCCTGATTTAAACATCCTCACATCTTTTAACTTTCCTCATGCAGCATGGTTTCCCTTCCTTTCAATCATCTGGTTACCTTCCTCTCCATGAAGAACTCCAAAGTTTATGAGAAATGCTTACTGGAAGTGTTTGATTCTGTAATTTTATATTTTGTATGATTGGTTTATATGCAACACAGTTACCTAATTCATGTCCACTTAATCTCAGTACGCCACGGGCCAGATTCAAGAGTATTCAAATGTGACCTTCTCTTAGGCTGAAAAGAAGAAAATATATATATATAAAAATTACGTAAGGGATAATTATGCTCTTAGTAGCTACATAGTCATTTAAATTTGTAACAGCACATATACTGTTATATGGCCATCTATCAATACTTCTTAGAATCTTCCAAAAAATGTTATTCAGTGAAATGATTCCCAACAGTTTTAAAGTTAAGGATATGGCTATTCTAAGGACACCTGAGAGGTGAATTTAAAAAAATCAGAAGGTGCCAACAGACATGGTCTTCAGCCTAAACTTCTGGGACTCTTTACCAAGCTTATTGCATGGTGCTCTGGTGGAGTGCGGTGCCCTCTGACTGAAGATGACTCCATACACAGCCAACTAAACAATCTGACCATGCAGTTTGAATTGAGTAGAAGGGACAGACATATCAGGTGTCCACAGAACTCCCCCAACTGAGGAATCCTCTAATTCAGATTGAATGCTCTCTTTATTTATGTGTGACCAGAAAGCACATGCATCTTACATAACAAAGTGAGTTCACATGACACCTTCACTTGGGCTTTGTAGACTTCTGCTCATTTGTCTCATGAACTAAAGGACTTTTTTATTGTTGTTGTAAAAGATTAAAATACCTTGGTTTAAATTGCTGAATGCCAGCATCCTTTCTCCACCTAAGCCAAAACTTAGGCTACCTTAGCTTCACCTTGTACTTCACCTTGCAGCTTCTTGCTGGCTGCTGTGTCATTGTTTAGATTGGGTATCACACCCTTATCAGTCTTCCTAAATTGTCAAGTGCAGAGCAGTTGAGATGCAGTGGGTTGGTTTTTGACACTGGAGACTGTTGTCTGCTCTAGGATTTCCTCAAGGGTGAGCCTATCCTGCTACTTGATAGCGATTATGGGTGATAAAAGCCCTTTGTGAAACCAGCCCAGAGGCAGGTACTGCCCTCTAGTGATCTTATCCAATAAGTTGTATATGCTCACTTAGTTAATTAAAGCTGAGTGATAGGTCACCTGAGCAATGTGGCAGGTAGCATTTCTGATGTATCTTGTTAGAGGACAGTTAAATGAGATACTATCCACTTCTTGGTTTCTGAATTAATTAGTTCCTGGGAACTTTGACACAAATAATACCAAAAGACAAATAATACACAACTGTGAAGAAAGACATAACTCTTTTCAGTGTCTTGCCTCTCTTATCATCAGGGCTGGTGTCTCTTCATCCTTGAGTAGACAAACACTGACATGTTTGAAGAACTTTGTGAATGATTACCTTGCTCCTAGGCAGATGGCCTCCCATAATTACTATTACACTCTCCTGGGAGGCAACTTCAGCATTATCGGAGGCAAGAAAAGCTACCAAGATGCAGTCCAGTTGCTAACCATCCATTATTTCACTACAGGAGGCTTAAAATAGCTGTTTCCAGCTTTCCCTTGCTCTACTATCGGTGTAGTAACGCTTCAGAGATAAGTATTTTCATGTGGACTGTAAGTCTGAAGTATACATCTGGTTTGAGCCATTTTGAATTACATCTTTTGTTTTTTCCATCTGAGTGCTCCCTAACTGAAACAATAGAATTTAAATGAAAAAAAATTGAAACTAAGAACATTATTTGTATGAGTAGCTATACTGGATTAAAAAATAGAAATAATAGTAAGAAAAATATAATAAAAAGTCAGAAAAAATGCTTTAATAGTTTTCAAAAGGAACTCTAAGTCAGTTACTTAGCAATCTAACTGAACCATATTCAAATGTAATCAAGTACCTACTACTCTTTTTTTTTTAAATAGATCTTTATTGGAGTATAATTGCTTCACAGTACTGTGTTAGTTTCTGTTGTACAAGAAGGTGAATCAGCCATATGCATACACATGTCCCCATATCCCCTTCCTCGTGAGCCTCCCTCCCATCCTGCCAGTCCCACCCCTCTAGGTCATCGCAAAGCACTGAACTGATCTCCCTGTGCTATGCTGCTGCTTCCCACTAGCTATTTTACATTCGGTAGTGTATATATGTCAATGCTACTCTCACTTCGCCCCAGGTTCCCCCTCCCACCTCGTGTCCTCAAGTGCATTTTCTATGTCTACATTTTTATTCCTGCCCTGCAACTAGGTTTATCAGTACCTTTTTTTTTTTAGATTCCATATATATGCATTAGCATATGGTATTTGTTTTTCTCCTTCTGACTTACTTCACTCTGTATGACAGACTCCTCTAGGTCCATCTACCTCACTACAAATAACTCAGTTTCCTTTCTTTTTATGGCTGAGTAATATTCCATTGTATATATGTGCCACATCTTCTTTATCCATTCATCTGTCGATAGACACTTAGGTTGCTTCCATGTCCTGGCTATTGTAAATAGTGCTGCAGTGAACATTGAGGTACATGACTCTTTTTGAATTATGGTTTTCTCTGGGTATATGCCCAGTAGTGGGATTACTGGCTCATATGGTAGTTCTATTCTGTTTTTTAAGGGACCTCCATACTGTTTTCCATAGTGGTTGTATCAATTTACATTCCCACCAACAGTGCAGGAGGGTTCTCTTTTCACCACACCCTTTCCAGCATTTATTGTTTCTAGATTTTTTTGATGATGGCCATTCTGACTGGTGTGAGGTGATACCTCATTGTAGTTTTGATTTGAATTTCTCTAATAATTAGTGATGTTAAGCATCCTTTCATGGGCCTCTTGGCCATCTGTATGTCTTCTTTGGTGAAATGTCTATTTAGGTCTTCTGCCCATTTTTTAACTGCTTTGTTTGTTTTTTTAATATTGAGTTCCATGAGCTGTTTGTATGTTTTGGAGATTAATCCTTTGTCTGTGGTTTCATTTGCAAATATTTTCTCCCATCCTGAGGATTGTCTTTTCGTCTTGTTTATGGTTTCCTTTGCTGCACAAAAGCTTTGAAGTTTAATTATGTCCCATTTGTTTATTTTTGTTTTTATTTCTGTAACTCTAGGGGGTGGATCAAAAAAGATCTTGTTGTGGTTTATGTCAAAGAGTGTTTTTCCTGTTTTCCTCTAAGAGTTTTATAGTGTCTGGCCTTACATTTAAGTCTTTAATCCATTGGGAGTTTATTTTTGTGTATGGTGTTAGGGAGTGTTCTAATTTCATTCTTTTACGTGTAGCTGTCCAGTTTTCTCAGCACCACTTATTGAAGAGGCTGTCTTTTCTCCATTGTATGTTCTTGTCTCCTTTGTCATAAATTAGGTGCCCATATATGCGTGGGTTTATCTCTGGGCATTCTATCCTGTACCATTGATCTATATTTCTGTTTTTGTGCCAGTACCATACTTCTTGATTACTGTAGCTTTGTGGTATAGTTTGAAGTCAGGGAGCCTGATTCCTCCAACTCCTTTTTTTCTTTCTCAAGATTGCTTTGGCTGTTCGGGGTCTTTTGTGTTTCCATACGAATTGTAAAATTTTTTGTTCTAATTCTGTGAAGAATGCCATTGGTAGTTTGATAGGGATTGCATTGAATCTGTAGATTGCTTTGGGTAGTATAGTCATTTTTATAGTATTGATTCTTTCAATCCAAGAACATGGTATATTTCTCCATCTGTTTATGTAATCTTTGATTTCTTTCATTAGTGTTTTACAGTTTTCTGAGTACAAGTCTTTAGCCTCCTTAGGCAGGTTTCTTCCTAGGTATTTTATTCTTTTTGTTGCAGCGGTAGATGGGAGTGTTTCCTTAATTTCTCTTTCTGATTTTCGTTGTTGGTGTATAGGAATGCCAGAGATTTCTGTGCATTAATTTTGTATCCTGCAACCTTATCAAATTCACTGATTAGTTCTAGTAGTTTTCTGATGGCATCTGTAGGATTTTATATATATAATATCATGTCATCTGCAAAGCGTGACAGTTTTACTTCTTCTTTTCCAATTTGTATTCCTTTTATTTCTTTTTCTTCTCTGATTGCCATGGCTAGGACTTCCAAAACTATGTTGAATAAGAGTGGTGAGAGTGGACATCCTTGTTTTGTTCCTGATCTTAGTGGAAATGCTTTCAGTTTTTCACCATTGAGTATGATGCTTGCTGTGGGTTTGTCATATATGGCCTTTATTATGTTGAGATAGTTTCCCTCTATGACCATTTTCTGGAGAGTTTTTATCATAAATGGGTGCTGAGTTTTCTCTAAAGCTTTTTCTGCATCTGTTGAGATGATTGTGTTGTTTTTATTCCTTAATTTGTTAATGTGGTGTATCACATTGAGTGATTTGCATATATTGAAGAATCCTTGCATCCCTGTGATAAATCCCACTTGATCATGGTGTGTGATCCCTTTAATGTGCTGTTGGATTCTGTTTGCTAGTATTTTGTTCAGGATTTTTGCATCTGTGTTCATCAGTGATATTGGTCTATGATTTTCTTTTTTTGTGTGATATCTTTTTCTGGTTTGGTATCAGGGTGATGGTGACTTCGTAGAATGAATTTGGGAGTGTTTCTCCCGCTGAAATTTTTTGGAAGAGTTTGAGAAGGATGGGTGTTAGCTCTTCTCTAAATGTTTGATAGAATTCGCCTGTGAAGCCATCTGGTCCTGGACTTTTGTTTGTTGGAAGATTTTTAATTATGGTTTCAATTTCATTGCTTGTGATAGGTCTGTTTATATTTTCTAATTCTTCCTGGTTCAGTCTTGGAAAATTGTACCTTTCCAAGAATTTGTCCATTTCTTCATGGTTGTCCATTTTATTGGCATAGAGTTGTTTTTAGTAGTCTCTTATAATCCTTTATATTTCTGTAGTGTCAGTTGTGATTTCTCCTTTTTCATTTCTAATTTTATTGATTTGCATCCACTCCCTTTTTTTCTTGATGAGTCTGGCTAAGGGTTTATCAATTTCGTTTATCTTCTCAAAGAACCAGCTTTCAGTTTTATTCATCTTTGCTATTGTTTTCTTTGTTTCTATTTCATTTATTTCTGCTCTGATCTGTATGATTTCTTTCCTTCTACTGACTTTGGGTTTTCTTTGTTCTTCTTTCTCTAGCTGTTTTACGTATAGGGTTAGACTGTTTATTTGAGATGTTTCTTGATTCTTGAGGTGAGATTGAATTGCTGTAAACTTCCCTCTTAGAACTGCTTTTGCTGTGTCCCATAGGTTTTGGGTCATCATGTTTTCATTGTCATTTGTTTCTATGTATTTTTTAAATTTCTTCTTTGATTTCTTCAGTGATCTCTTGGTTATTTAGTAGTGCACTGTTTAGCCTCCATGTATTTGTGACTTTTACAGTTTCTTTTCCTGTAACTGATTTCCAGTCTCATAGTGTTGTGGTCAGAAAAGATGCTGCTATGCTTTCAATTATTTTAAATTTTCCGAGCCTTGATTTATGACCCAAGATGTGATCTATCCTGGAGAATGTTCCATGTGCACTTGAGAAGAAAGTGTATTCTGCCACTTTTGGGTGGAATATTCTATAAATATCAATTAAATCTATCTGGTCTCTTGTGTCATTTAAAGGTGTGTTTCCTTATTTATTTTCTGTTTGGATGATCTGTCCATTGGTGTTAAGTGGGGTGTTAAAAGTCCCCTGCTATTATTGTGTTACTGTCGCTTTCTCCTTTCATGGTTGTTAGCATTTGCCTTTGTATTGAGGTGCTCCTGTGTTGGGTGCATATATATTTATAATTGTTATATCTTCTTCTTGGATTGATCCCTTGATCATTATGTAGTGTCCCTTCTTATCTCTTGTAACAGTCTCTATTTTTTAAAGTCTATTTTATCTGATACAAGTATTGCTACTCCAGCTTTCTTTTAATTTCCATTTGCATGGAATATCTTTTTCCATCCCTTCACTTTCAGTCTCTATGTGTCCCTAGTTCTGAAGTGGATCTCTTGTAAACAGCATACAGGTGGGTCTTGTTTTTGTATCCATTCAGCCCGTCTGTGTCTTTTGGTTGGGGCATTTAATCCATTTACATTCAAGGTTATTATCTATATGTATGTTCCTATTACCATTTTCTTAATTGTTTTGGGTTTGTCTTTGTGGGTCTTTTTCTTCTCTTGGGTTTCCCACCTAGAGAAGTTTCTTTAGCATTTGTTGTAAAGCTGGTTTGGTGGTGCTGAATTCTCTTAGCTATTACTTGTCTGAAAAACTTTTGATTTCTCAATCGAATCTGAATGAGATCCTTGCTGGGTAGAGGAATCTTGGTTGTAGGTTTTTCCTCTTTCATCACTTTAAGTATATCCTGCCACTCCCTTCTGGCCTGCAGAGTTTCTGCTGAGAAATCAGCTGATAACCTTATGGGGATTCCTTTGTATGTTATTTTGTGTTTTTCCCTTGCTGCTTTTAATATTTTTCTTTGAATTTAATTTTTGTTAGTTTGATTAATGTGTGTCTCAGTGTGTTTTTGCTAGGGTTTATCCTGTATGGGACTCTCTGTGCTTCCTGGACTTGACTATTTCCTTTCCCATGTTAGGGAGGTTTTTGACTATAATCTCTTCAAATATTTTCTCAGACCATTTCTTTTTCTCTTCTTCTTCTGGGACCCCTATAATTCGAATGTTGGTGCATTTAGTGTTGTCCCCGAGGTCTCTGAGATTGTCTTCAATTCTTTTCATTCTTTTTTATTCTGCCTCTCTGCAGTTGTTTCCACCACTTTGTCTTCCAGCTCACTTATTCGTTCTTCTGCCTCAGTTATTCTGTTGTTGATTCCTTCTAGCATATTTTTCACTTCAGTTATTGTGTTGTTCATCTCTGTTTGTTTGTACTTTAGTTCATCTAGATCTTTGTTAAACATTTCTTGTATTTTCTCAATCTGTGCCTCCATTCTATTTGTGAGATTCTGGATCATCTTCACTATCTTACTCTGAATTCTTTTTCAGGTAGCTTGCCTATTTCCTGTTCATTTATTTGGTCTTGCAGGTTTTTACCTTGCTCCTTCATCTGTGACATATTCTTTCGCTGTCTCATTTTTAAATTTTTTTTATGAGTGGGATTGTGTTCCTGTCTTACTGGTTTTTTGGCCTGAGGCTTCTAACACTGGAGTTTCTAGGCTGTTGGGTAGAGCTGGGTCTTGGTGCTGAGAGGAGCACCTCCGTGAGACCTCACTCCAATGAATATTCTCTGGGATCTGAGGTTCTCTGTTAATCCAGTAGTTTGGACTTGGAGCTCCCACCACAGGAGCTTCACCCGACCCCTGGATCATGAACCAAGATCCCCCAAGCAGCATGAGAAAAAAAAAAGAACAATAACAAGGTTAAAAAAAGATTAGACTAGGAAATTAGCAGATATGTTAGAAAGAATATAAAAATAAAAATATAGATGAACCAGCAACTGGGAGGTGCATCACTACCACAATAGGAAAACAGAAGAGGAGGGAAAAGAAAAAAAGAAAGAAAGAAAAGAAAAAAAAAGGGGGAGAAGGCCTTGGCTATGGAGGGTGGGGCCTAAGCAAGGGCGAGGTTTGGGTGGTGGGTGGGGCTTATGCTTAGGACAGGGCTGGACAAGGCCCTGGAGGCTGTGGAGGGTGGGGCTTAGGCTCCAGGAACAGAAGGGGCCCCGTCGTGCCCCCCACCCCGGTCTCAGAGGGCAGAGGACCTCACCTGGGAGCCCAGCAGGCTCCCGATGCCCGAGTGGGTGTGGCAAATGCCATCTGCTGCTCTCCCGCTCCTCCCAGAGGGCCCCTCCCACTTGCCTCTCCTGTTCTCCCCTCGCCCTCCTTCTTTAGCCCCCGGGACCAATGCAGCGTTGGGGCCGGGGGGCTTGGAGGGCAGGGGATCAGCCTGGGAGCTCAGCAGGCTCCCTGTGCCCAAGTGGGTGGGTCAAATGCCCTCTGTTCCTCTCCAGCTTCTCCTGGAGGGCCCCTCCCACCTGCCTCTCCTGATCTCCCCGGCCTCAGGGGCACCAGTCTTGTCTGGCCTCCACTTCTCCTCCCCCCTCAGTCCCCCCACCTCCTACCAGTTCACTTGGGGGTTCCTCTCGTCTCCTTGGGCATCAGGGTCCCCCACCAGCGGCCGGCAGGCGCCCTAGTTGTGGGGAGATGCTAACTCGGTGTCTTCCCACACTGCCAGCTTGACTCCACCCCCCCCACTACTCTTGATAGAGTAGTCTGATCATTTCCTTTTTTAAAGCTTTATATCTATTTAATAACCTGAAATTTAATTTATGTGAGATAATTAAAAGTGAGAGAATCCTTTCATCTTTATTACATTTAGTCTTTGAAGAATATGTCTACATAATAGAAACAAATATGGGCTTTTATTATATATAATTTCAAGAAAGGTTTATTTTTCTTGTCAGCTGTTACAAATCCCCTCAACCACACACACACACACACACACACACACACACACACTTTTATTTAACATTGGTGAATTAGATTAAGGCCATCTGCTTTCTCACCTTGTTACCTGGTCCATGATTATCATAATATTGAATTTAGAAAACCATCTAAGAAATGGTCCACAGTGGCGTATGCTCCACTTGGGAGGCACAGGCAAGAATCCTAACAGCTCAAGGTAAATCATGGCAACAATTCTATGACAACCACTTTATAGAAGAAACATTTTCCACTCTCTGGAAGGCTGTATGTACTTCCTCTTATTTTGAGGAGGGTAACTTCTTGTCATCTGCCTTTTCAGGGTGGAGATCACATAGCAGTAACTCTTCAGTTCATCTCCTTATCTAAGAGCCAGAGGACAGTGGCCTGTTTGTCTTCTCATAGTTTCATAAAACACTATGCAGTGGACCCTGAATCTTGCTGAGAATTTCAGTGTCACCTTACTGTGTAAGAGCAGATATTTTGGGTGTGCTACATGCTGACCACGTATGTGATCACACTACATCATGACAGCTGCCAAAGAAAATTTCCGGTTTCTCCAAAGATGTTGTTAATATCACATGGCAGTCATTGATCCTATCCCTCTTTTCCACTTCTCAGTCGTTGGACTGGGCTTTTTTTTTCCCCCCCAAGGCCAAAAAACATTTATATACATATGTATACAAAAAATATATATACACATATATATATAAGTATAGAATTTTTTTTATATTGGAGTATAGCCGGTTAACAATGTTGTGATAGTTTCAGGTGCACAGCAAAGCGACTCAGTCATACGTATCATGTATCCATTCTCCCTGGACTGGGGTTTCGATTTCTTACTTTGTCCTAAAGTAAGATAATAAGAACTGTATAGATAGTGTATAATAAGTAGGCACCCCTAGTCTCATTAGATAACAGGATAGGCCACTCAGTTTAAAAAAACAAGCCCGGTAAAATTTCAGATAAATGGGCTTCTCATTTCATTGGTCATGTCAATGTAGAATTTCTTTAATTTTATAATACAAAGTGATAATTTGCTTAGCAGATGAGAAAAGTGACTGCGAACTTATTCTTTCAATAAAAGCTTTTAAAAATATACATTTACATAGGCAGTAAGAAAATAAAGAGGACACTATAGACTTGCAGGCATGGAATCAGAAGTTGTTTTCCTTTAATGCTGAGTTATGCTGACAGTTATCTCTGATAAAAATAAATGGGCCATGTAACAGGAATAATCAGTGGCTGAGAAAGAGATTCTTTGCGTCAATCTGAATTGATAGCATTTACCTGATTGAGGGTAGGTAGTAATGAAGCAGTTCAACCTAATTAAAACTTTCTGAGCATTTCTCCCCCTTTCAAAAGTTAGATTTTTATAGGATTTAATTTGCAGGATATGGAAATACAAAGGCAGATTTTTGTCATGCCTAAGGGCTGGTTAATAATGCATTCGGTTTCAAATTATCTTCCACATTGATAAAACTGACCTACTTTTTCTTTCAGAGAGAAAACGTCTTATGAAATATTTTCACATAAAAAATGTTGCATTTTGGTGTCTTTCTTCTTACATTCTATAATTAAACCTGGCATATCACTCCCAAAAGTTAAATGAAGTTCAGTTCTTTTTCAGGTCTGGGCTTTTTAATGAGTTAGCATCTCTGCTGCCTGAGTCAAGTGGCATTCCCTGCTTTGCGTGCCAGAGAATTTTTCTGACAGTAGTAATAATGATGCAGATGTTTTTCTTTGTGGTAATCTTCCAACAATATCCCTAATGAAAACACATGCCTACTTCCTGGCAAATAAAAAAAAATCATTTTTCAAAACAAAAAAATTCAAAGGCCTTCATCCTAAAACGGCAAATATAAACAGTCCGTTATTTTTTTCACATCATTTTTGCTGTGTTCTGTTGTAGCAATAAAGTGATTTTCTTAAACTTTTCTTTCTGGTCTTGATATGGAACCAACTTTTACAAAATCTCATATAGATTCCAAGTAGAGTGGGGATATTTAGAGCCGTAAGGTTATAATTAGATCACAGGGGTCAAGCTTTGGGAATTGACTATTGAAATTGATTTGCCATGCCATCTTGAACCTCATGTCTAGCTCATTTGGTTTCAACAAAGAAATAAATACAGTTGCTCTTAATATTATGCCCTTAAACTTATCAGTGTAACTTTGTCTGTAGATATGGAAATAATGAAAGATCTGTGTAAATAATCTTAAATCATTTTTTTAGAAAATTGAGGTATAATTGACATGTAATTTGACAAATCTTTTTTATTTTAAAAATGTAAAATTTTGCAAAAATGCAGATGAGGTTTTTCTAAAATAAAATCTAGATATATTTTGGGGTTTAAGTGAATGTTTGCTGCTGCCCTATCCTCAAAGGAATATTTTAATGTGTTTTCCCCCGAAAAAGAGCCTTTCATCAGTTAGCTTTTAAAAAAGAATTTCCAGTTCAGTGCACAAGAGGTGTCCTTACCCTATTCTTTGTTAAAAATGATATTAAGAAGACTGAACATGAGGTATATCCTCTTAACAGATTTTTAAGTTTGCAATAGAGTATTGTTGACTCTAGGCACAGTGTTGTACAGCAGAACTCTAGAATTTATTCATCTTGCTTAATTGAAATTTTATGCCCATTGTTTAGTAATTCCCCATTTTCCCATCCCTCCCCCCACCCCCCGCCACTTGGCAACCACCTTTCCACTCATTGATTCTATTAATTTGATTTAAATACCTCCTGTAAGTGAAATCATAGAGTATTTGTCTTTCTGTGACAGGCTTATTTCACTTAGCGTAAACAAAAGACAAAAGTGTTGGTTGAGGTGGAGAAATTGGAATCCTTACACACTGTTGGTGGGTTGGTGGGAATGCAAAATGGTGCACCTGCTATGGAAAACAGTATGGAGGGTCCTCAAAAAATTAGAAATAGAACTACCATATGATCCAGCGGCCCCTGTTCTGGGTATTTATCCAAAAGAATTGAAATCAGGATCTTGAAGCGATATTAGCACTTACCCTATTCCTAGGCATTATGCGTGCCTGCAATCATGACAGCTTTATTCCTGACCCACACCCCCAGATGGGGTTCAGGATAGATGAGGACCAGAGATGTCTGTTGTACCCATTGCTTGGTCATTAAAACAAAATAGTGTTTTACATTTACTTGTCTGTGTTAGGAGGACTATGTCAAAATGCCACATCAGATGGGCCACAACAAAATATTCTCATTTTCCACACTTATTTACCACCAGGGGGGTTATTGTGAGCCTCCTTTCTCCCTTCTTGGGTGACTGAGCAATCATAGTCATTAGGACATATAAGTAAACAACTCATCAGAATAGAATGGGAAGGGACCTGAGCAATCTGGATAATTCAGGCCAAAGGAATCTGCCATCAGTAGCAGCTTGGTTAAGTTTGTGTGCACCTATGGGTAGGGGCTGTCCACTGTTCCTAAGGGCCAGAAGTCTGTGATGTACCTTTCAGAGAGAATGCTCTTGCTAGATTAACTTTTGTTCAGGCATGAGTTATAGTGCTGTTGGCCTTGAGTTCAATGTTAATTATCAACAATATATATTGAATAAAGTGTCTTTAAACAAAAAGTCACATAAAACAAGCTAATAAATTCATCAATTGATGGAAATGTAACCAGAGGCTCATAGGATCCCAATTCTGAATTTTGCATAGGAGCAGTGGTCCAGTATTTGCTAGTTCAATGTTTGCAGAGACTTTATAGACCATAACTATTGCAACTATCAAGAGTCAGTGGTGGTGTTCATTTTCAATATAGTCAATTCAAGAAGAGAGATGAGGCCTAGGAATGCAGGTATATAATATAAAGGATCATAATTCATAATTTTCCAGGATACCTAAACATGTGAAACATGATGAAACTATTTTTATAGGTTTCCCAGAGATTACCAAAATGTGCCTCACTGTAGGGTTAGTGTACGCTGAAGGATTTGGTCATAACTGAGACAGTTAAAACTTCTGCCATCTGATAACTTATTTGAGAAAGGACCAAATCTTCTGCTTCTCTATTTTGAAGACTACTTGAAGGCTGCACAGCTACTATCTAAAAAAGTCTTTAAGTGGTGAGTTAGCACATGTTTTAAAAACACTTTCTAAATAGTAGGAGGAACTATGGAACCTTTGGAAAATTTAAGTGATGATGCAATCATTTGGTATTAAAACCCAGACCAGAAGTCAGGATTCTTTTTTACTCATTTTCAGCATGTATCTGCAACCGCTTCCACTCTGAAGCTTCATTTATTAAACAAGCTTTTTTGGTACTGACTTAACTTCAGAAATAATCTGTTAGTAATTTTCACTATTTAATTGTTATAGAAAAATTTATCTATAGCAAGCATTGCTTCCTGTAGTAAGTATAAAAGATCTTTATTTCTGTGTACCACATAAATTGGCAGAAAACCAGATAGGGAATTACTAGAATTATAATTTGTTAATATCTTCTCTTCTTATTGAACTGTCTATAACTCAGTTTTAACTTCATTTAACTTTCAAGTAATCAAAATAGAAAGAAAAAAAGCAAAGCAAAACAAAAATAATTAGTAGATTATGAAATAAGTCGCACAATCTGATTCTGTTTTTTTTTTTTTTTGCATTGGGAGTGAAATTCTGTGGTTCAAAAATCATATGTCTATCTCCAATAGGATTTTTTCTAATTCACATTTTCTTATGAAAATCAGGAGGACCCACTACTTAACATGTCTGTGCCACTAGGATTCTGATGAGTAATGCTTATAGATACAATTCGTTTTTGTGTTTTAATGATCTGGCTCTGATCTAATTGGTAAAATACTGAGTTAAATTATATAGTGTATACTTTCATGCTCAGGAGTTAAAGAAAATCAGGACAAGTCTAATATGAATTTGGCAGTGAATATCCCGAAGTTGATCAGGAAATAATTATAAATAGTCCGTTTCTCTTTTCTATCGATCCCATCCCTTTCATTTTTTATCAGACTTCTAGTTACCAGTAAATGGGCCTGTATTTTCTTGAGTCTATCTGAACAGAAGCAAGAAGAGGTAGGAATCACTGAGTATGAAGTATATAGGCTATAGTAAAAAGGGTAATTGATAAACTCTTTCTTTTGGACAGATGATAAGATCTATACATGGAGCGCCTTTCATTTTTCAGTCATTTTTTCATAAATACATTTGGCACATTTATAAGATTAAATATGATAGCACCATTAAAATAATGTAGAAGACTAATACATGGCAAAATTATTCCCAGTATTTTAAGTGAAAAATCAGATTATAAAAGGTAGGTAATGACTGACTTGATATTGATTTCTTAAAATCAGTAAGTAAAGAAGACTAGAAATAAATCCCCCAAAATGTTAACAGTGGTTACATCCTGGTATGGAATTATAACTGATTCTAATTTCTTGCTTGTACAGTTGTACAAATTTTCTATAGTATATATCAATTACTTTTACTGTCAAATCACTTTTTAAAATTTTATTTCTTTGTATTCCCTCTCTCCTGAATATATTTTATTTGAAAAGGCCTATATATGAGTTATATAAATTCAAATAGATGCCTTGGCTCTATAGGTTAAATATAATACTAAGGCTCAGCTTATAAATTACATAAATAGATGTTGGAACCCCTCAAGACCCTCACATCTTCTCACTCTAAATTTCTCCCAAAGGATAACATATACATAAAGGACTTCATTTGCCAACTAAATAAATAGATAACTCACAAATTATATCTTACAGCCCATATACTTCTTCTAATATTCAGTCCTACATATCTAGCTGTCTGCTGAACATTTCTTGGAGATCACACAATGACTCAAACTCATTATCCTGCATCCCTGCCCATGCCAGCAAACTAGACCCCTTTCCATCTTTTCTCACCCAGAGGCTTCCAACACCAAATTCTGTTCAGTTTACTCCTTAATCATATTCACCATTCTACTCTGAATTATATCCAGCATCTCTTACTTGCCAAAATATAATAGTTTCCTTTTCAACCATGATCCATTTATGATGTCCTAAATATTGCACAGAACATAATATAACTAAAAATTTTTCATCATTTATCTGAAACTCCAGTCTAACTGTACATCCTGTATTTTTACTGTTACCTCTGGCAACTTTATTACTAGCTGTAATAATTTTATCTCAAATCAACTGAATAATCAGGTTGATTTTTACTGAGTTAAAGTTTTTCTTTACTATTCATTTGATTAGCTGATATGACTCATATGGCACTGACAATATACTCCTAATTATCCAAAATGATTAGTTCATTTTCCTGATAAATACCTATTTTAAGAAGCAGAAATTGATTTTACAACTCTTGCAAACTTTTAAGTACGCAGGTAAATTTCAACCCTGCTGAGCCAATATCCTAGAACTTTGGAATCTTTCATGAGATTTCACATTGTCTTAATCCAATCAGAAAAAAAGGAGACAGATTTTAAGCCCCAAACTTTGTTTGAATTTTACCCAAAGTAAGCAAATAGAGATAATCCAGCCCCTTTGAATGGTGCTATACTAATTGGAAATGACATCTTTCCAAAATTTTGCTCAGGCGTTTCCTGTCACAGGGGACTCCTGCTGTGTAACAACGACAGGACAGGAACAGCTGCCTTAAGGGAATTCTTTTTTAGACAACCATAAGGAAAGAGATTTCTCCCTGGTGGCTTGGCCACCTGCCACGTGGACCCTGTGGAAATCATCCATTATTTGTGATCTCATTTTTTCCTTGCAGTTATTAAATGATTTGTACAAAGTATTTGTACTACCTTATGAAAGTTATGTGTGTTAAGAACCCACTAGGAAATATAAACCAATTATAAAAATAAGTAGAGAAATTAATGGTTAATGGCATGGTTTTAAAAATTATAGTCATTCTTCAGTTTTATAGTTTCACAACTAATGCTTCTGCTTTTGTATAACAGAATAATTATAATTAGTTGTAAAACTCTACAGAGTATTTTCTGTTCCCTTTGGAAAATGTAAGTATATGGCAGAATCATTTTAATTCACTTACAACAAATGATATAACTAACTTTTGGAAATTTTAAAATTGATGGCGATTCTGAAGACTGTGATATGTAACATACCAACAGTCCTGATGCCTCCCTACTGAGTTCCTACAGAACTAAAAAAAGAAGAAGAAAAAAGAAAGGATGTGCCATCCATTTACTGTCAGGCATGAAGGGGCATTTAATCCTCTTTGGGAAGTGATCCCAGGTTATCCTCCTTGAGGGTCCTCTCATCCCTGCCACATCATTTGGGAAGCAGAGTGCTGGAGAACTTTCTTAGTGTGCCCTTCTCATTAGAATTAACCTATAACAGCATTTTAGAAAAAGTTCCTGTCCCTTTATAACTTGGCTAGGAAGATGAGTAGATATTGAAAGACATCAATTTGTCCAAAACGTTCCTTATCTTCATCTCTATCTAAGCATTGGTGATCACTTGCAATTTGAGACTATATTTTCCTTCAGTCTAGTAATACCTTTTTCATAAATTCACTTTAACACACGAGTTAGGTCACAAATGATGGACCATTTCAATTCAGCTTTTCTACTGCTGTAGTCTGCTTAGTGCCCTTTAAAGCAGATCACAAATGGCACGTATCACATTGCAGCAGAAAGTCTGAGTTATGGAGTCTCACGTGTGGACTGTGAGAGGTAGACTTGAGATTTCAGTGCTGTTAAGATGGTATCATAGCCAGTGGTCCAGGAGTACTCAGATCCTCTCCTGCATTCTGTCGTTCTTCTCAAGGAGTTACCAACCAAGGAAGCAACGTGAAAGGCCCATAAACAAATAGGAAACAAATGACCACTTTGTTATTAGCATGGAAAGCACCCAAATCCTCTCTAGTACGGCTCTTTCTGGTAAAATATAGATTGGAGAATGAAGTTTGGGTCCTTACATCTAAATGAATCCCCCTTTTTCTCCAGTCTGAATCTGAGATGTCAGGTTTGGCTTAAGGAGGTATTATAGAATAGAAAACGAGAGCAACAGCTACATGTCCTCCAAGCAGGCAACTCCTACCTGAATTCTTGTGACATGGGTGCAGAAAGAGTAGAAGATGGGTCTTGTGGCTCCTAACCCTTTTAGAGACACTGTCAGTAACCCTGGTAAAACCATGGCTTAATACGGTTCTTGGGTGCTGACCAATCATGTGAGCAGATAGGTCTTCCTTCTCTGGGGATATTGAGGCAATAAGTAAGCAGGTGTACAGAGGCCCACACTTGAAAGAGAGGGGTCAGAAATGTTTAGTTACCCCAAATGTCACATATTTTTCAATCTTCAAATTCAGCGATTTTTGTTTTTGATTGTAGGTAATGCCACCATTTCTGGCAAGAATGTCAGTCGACATATTGATTTTACCAGTAATATTGTCAAACGTCTGTTTTAATGACTGAACTCTCTTTTTTTAAATTATTTTTATTTTTTTGTAAATTTTTGGCTGTGTTGGGTCTTTGTTGCTGTGCACAGGCTTTCTCTAGTTGCGGTGAGCAGGGGCTACTCTTTGTTGTGGTGCGCAGGCCTCTCATTGCAGTGGCTTCTCTTGTTGTGGAGCACAGGCTCTAGGCACGTGGGCTTCAGTAGTTGTGGCACGTGGGCTCAGTAGTTGTGGCTCGCGGGCTCTAGGTGTGTGGGCTTCAGTAGTGTGGCACACAGGCTTAGTTGCTCCACAGCATGTGGGATCTTCCCAGACCAGGGCTCGAACCCGTGTCCCCTGCATTGGCAGGCAGATTCTTAACCACTGCACCACCAGGGAAGTCTCTGAACTCTCTTTTTAAATCATTTCAACCTAATAGAGATGTATTATCCTTTGCTTCTCTATACCTGTCAGTGTTTTTCTTGGCCAATGGGTGGCGTGTTTTCATCAAAGTTGATGGTCAAAGAGAGATGAAGAAAAAGACATTACCCAAGGTATTTTATTCTTGGATTTTCACAGGATTGATTTGACTCTTGATGGTCTTACTGTAGTAGACATGAATTGTAACCAGTGTGTGCCATTTTCTTTTCTTTTCAAAAAATGGTTGGTTCTAGACATTAAATTTTATACCCTAAATTTTGTGGTTTATAGGAATTCTAACACTGTGATTTTAAATGGAACATTTCCACAGTTAGAAAAGCATATGGGAACAATATAGATACATGGATTGCTATAGATTTAAATGTATAACATTTAATTATAGCTGCCATTTTTCCAAAATGGAAGAAAAAATTCAAGGCAAAAATTAGATATTTTTTGAATATCTCTTCCTCAATAGATGAGCCAATTTTCAATTGGTCTGGAACTATTTCTACAAAGCCTCCTAAAATAAGTAGACCATGTGTTTGGTGACGAAATCTCTATTTCTGTTTTATTCTAGTCACATCGAGTACAGTATGCACATTCACATCAGGGCACTCGATTTCTGCATGCGTGGACTCCACTAAATGCACTTAAATTTAGAGCCACATATTTATTTTAGATACCTCCCTTGGCCTAAAATTTGCTTTCAGAAAAACTGCCAAGTTTTTATTATAAATACACTGTGGCTTAATATTGTGAATGTTGTCCAACTACCCAGGTGGCCTCTAATTATATAAGGACATGAGGGAGCTCAGTCTTCACTTTTAGTGTTATGAAAATATTTAAGTATTTTAAAATCAAAGTCCACATCAAATAACTTTATTCAACTCTTATCTCAGTTTCCAAATCTGAAAACTCAAGGAATCCATTAAAAAAATTATAGCTAGCTATAGATATAAATATCAGTCTTAATACTTACATTGCTTTTTTTCTTATTAAAAAAGTACATTCTTGCTTGCTTTTTAATAAAAACCTACATATAAGAAGCTTTAATTAATATTATAATGTGGTAGGATTTGGACCATGTAATTTTCTCATTTAGACTTTCTCATTCATTTTCTCTAATCTGATCATATGTCTTTCTACTATTTTCCCTCTTGAGGTAACTTGGTTTAATGCCATTTTCATTTTTCACAATGTTGCTGAAAAATTTATTTCTTTTTTCCAGTCACTGATATAGAGAAGTTTATTTAATCTTGATTATAATTCTATTGACATTTTAGTAGCTAGCCCATCTATAATAAGACACTTTGAAAGAGATATTACCATCCATTAAAGTATATGTTGCTTTCCACACTGATAAACTTTGAGGAATGGGGGCTAATGTTATCTTTTTATTATATTAAATACTTTCTTAGATATCTGTAGGTTTTTTTGTGTTTTAAGGTCTTTATTTTAGGTTTCCAAAATAACAATTAAGACTCTGAATATTTTCATCTCTTAAGAAATATTTTCTGCTTTTTTAAAAGTCAGGTTTATTGAAGTATAATTGCCATCGAGTAATATTTCCCCTTTTCAGTGTACAGTTTCAGAATTTTAGTAATCCCATACAATCATGTTAACCATAACCTTTATCAAGATATTCGAACAGTTCCAACACTCCGCAGATTTTCTCATACCTGGAGGTCAATTCATCCCACCCCCAGCTTCTGACAACCTTTGATCTGTTTTCTGTCCTTATTATTTTGCCTTTTCCTGAGTATCATGTAAATGACATCTATAGAGTCTGGCTTCTTTCACTTAGCAACATGCATGTGAAATTCATCCACGTTGTTGCATGTATGAGTAGTTTGTTCCTTTTTATTGCCTAGCAGTATTCCATTGTATGGATGTGCTTCCATTTGATATTCATCCACAGTTGAAGCCTATTGAGTTTTTTCCAGTTTGTGGTGATTATGAATAAAGTGTGCTTGTATCTAATTTTTGTATGAATATACATTTTTTATTTATCTTGGATAAATAGCTAAATGTAGATAAGTGAATCTTACAAGTTCAGGTTTTTTTTTTTTTTTTTTTCTTTTTTTTTTTTTACCCTTCCCCCTCCCCATAGCCTCAAGTCCATTCTCTAGTAAGTCTGTGTCTTTATTCCTGTTTCACCCCTAGGTTTTTCATGACATTTTTTTTTTTAAATTCCATATATATGTGTTAGCATACGGTATTTGTCTCTCTCTTTCTGACTTACTTCACTCTGTATGACAGACTCTAGGTCTATCCACCTCATTACAAATAGCTCAATTTCGTCTCTTTTTATGGCTGAGTAATATTCCATTGTATATATGTGCCACATCTTCTTTATCCATTCATCCGATGATGGACACTTAGGTTGTTTCCATCTCTGGGCTATTGTAAATAGAGCTGCAATGAACATTTTGGTACATGACTCTTTTTGAATTATGGTTTTCTCAGGGTATATGCCCAGTAGTGGGATTGCTGGGTCATATGGTAGTTCTATTTGTAGCTTTTTAAGGAACCTCCATACTGTTCTCCACAGTGGCTGTATCAATTTACATTCCCACCAACAGTGTAAGAGGGTTCCCTTTTCTCCACACCCTCTCCAGCATTTATTGTTTCTAGATTTTTTGATGATGGCCATTCTGACTGGTGTGAGATGATATCTCATTGTAGTTTTGATTTGCATTTCTCTAATGATTAGTGATGTTGAGCATTCTTTCATGTGTTTGTTGGCACTCTGTATATCTTCTTTGGAGAAATGTCTATTTAGGTCTTCTGCCCATTTTTGGATTGGGTTGTTTGTTCTTTTGTTATTAAGCTGCATGAGCTGCTTATAAATTTTGGAGATTAATCCTTTGTCAGTTGCTTCATTTGCAAATATTTTCTCCCATTCTGAGGGTTGTCTTTTGGTCTTCTTTATGGTTTCCTTTGCTGCGCAAAAGCTTTTAAGTTTCATTAGGTCCCATTTGTTTACTTTTGTTTTTATTTCCATTTCTCTAGGAGGTGGGTCAAAAAGGACCTTGCTGTGATTTATGTCATAGAGTGTTCTGCCTATGTTTTCCTCTAAGAGTTTGATAGTTTCTGGCCTTACATTTAGGTCTTTAATCCATTTTGAGCTTATTTTTGTGTATGGTGTTAGGGAGTGATCTAATCTCATACTTTTACATGTAGCTGTCCAGTTTTCCCAGCACCACTTATTGAATAGGCTGTCCTTTCTCCACTGTATATTTCTGCCTCCTTTGTCAAAGATAAGGTGACCATATGTGCGTGGGTTTATCTCTGGGCTTTCTATCCTGTTCCATTGATCTATCTTTCTGTTTTTGTGCCAGTACCGTACCGTCTTGATAACTGTAGCTTTGTAGTATAGTCTGAAGTCTGGGAGCCTGATTCCTCCAGTTCCTTCTTTCGTTCTCAAGATTGCTTTGGCTATTCGGGGTCTTTTGTGTTTCCATACAAATTGCAAAATTTTTTGTTCTAGTTCTGTGAAAAATGCCAGTGGTAGTTTGATAGGGATTGCATTGAATCTATAGATTGCTTTGGGTAGTACAAGTTTAGGTTTAAATCTGTGGAAGACTATTAATTTGTTTTCTCAAGTGGATGTGCCATTTTCTATTACCACAAGAGTTCTAATTGTTCAACATTCTTCCACATACTAGGTATTGTCGGGATTTTTAAAAATCTAGATATTCTAATAAGTGTGTACATGTGTCTAATTATGATTTTAATTTGAATTTCCCAGCAACTAATGATGTTGATTATCTTTTCATATTTGCCACCCATACACCTTTCTTGATGACATGGCTGTTCAGATATTTTACCCAATTTTTAATTGGGTTGTTTTCTTGTTATTGACTTTTGAAAACTCTTTCTATATTCTGGATAGAAGGCCATCATCAGCTATGTGTTTTGCAAATATTTCCTCTTAGTCAGCTTGTCTTTTCATATTCCTAACAGTGTTTTTCCAAGAGTTAGTTTCTGCATCTTTTTTTTACTGTGACTTTAGTCTGTCCTCTCTTAGTTTCTAAACCCTCATATTAGCAAATTTGCTTTGATTTCTAATGAAAAAATTGTAACTTTTGGAATTGGAAGAGGCTAGAAGAAAACAGGCTCTAAATATAGCATAGTTCTGTATAACATTTACTTGAGTAATGTAGCAATGAGGAATTCTCTTGGCTGAAAGTAGCAGAAAATCCAACTTCAGTGGCTGAAACAAATAGACTGTTTTTCTTCATTACAGTCAGTTGAGAGTAGGCAGCTGCTCACAGGGATTCAGGAGCTCCAAGTGATCAGAGCTGATGTCTATGTGTTTCCCTGGCCTTTCTCTTGCAGTTACAGGTTGCTACTACAGCTGATAATATCCACAATCAGGATGAGAAACAGAGGTGGGGAAACAGACAGTGTTTATACCAAAACAGCAACACTTTCATAGAAGCCTCATCTACTTCCAGTTGAATTCTCGCTGGACAGAACTGGGTCATGTGGCCAGGCAGTGCTGGGAGGAGGGAGTGGAAAATGGGGGTGGGATAAGGTGAGCCTAAGTAGTGTTTGCCTCATGCAGCGACTTTAAATAACATCAAAATACAAGAGTCAACACAGCTATCTGCAAGAGCGGAAGACAGAACAATCAGAATCTAGTTTTGAACTCAAAGTTTTTTCCACACTTCTCACCAAGCAGCTAAATTCTAAAGGCATTGTTCCAACCAAATCTCAGACACGCATATAATAGTAATAATAGAAATATAGCAGCTATTATAATAAAAGTATAAGAATAACAGGTTATGGTTCATGAAGCCACATACTTTGTCTTCTTTGGCTGACTCTTGAAGGTAGCATTTTACATAGTAGAAAACTAAGGTGCACAGATAGTAGGTCCCTTAAAGTCACATAGAAAAGGAGTAAAGGGCAAGAAACTGATGATATAGATTTGTCATCCCTTTCCTACATCTCTGTACCAATCAGGGTTTTCAAGATCAAGAAGAATGATTCAGTGTAAAGTTTATACTGTGATATTGTCTACATAGTCTATGATAAATGAGAGCTAAGAAGCAAGAATCCTCTTGCATTTGAATTTTAGCTGTTTGTTTTAACTCTAACTGGGAATTCTGTTGTAAATTTGGTCCACAAGAGAAGCTTTTATGACATTTGTACTTGATATTCTCCCAGTGACAAACTTTCCATCCAGAAAAGATAGGCTATCTGCTTTTTAATATAAAGAAAAGTAAAATTTAAACTATTCACTTAAAATATTTTAAAACACTCCTTCTATAATGAACATTAACACTAATTCAAAGTTTTAGAAACAGCCAATATATTTTTTTTCATATTTTGGCCCAGGTGCCTAACCTACTGACTAGAATAGCTTGTAAGTAAATATTAGTTGAATGAATGAATAAATGGATCTTTTTGAACCAACTCACCACAATTCCACTGCCTTTATTGAATTGATCTGTATTTGTAAATTTTCAATAGCTTAGAATAGCTTCTAAATATACAAAATGCTATTGAATTTGTGGGATTTATTCAAGGTTAGGAAATTATTGACTAAGATGTAAACTAAAACTCTATACAAGAGTTTTTATAAATTATTTGACTTTCACTAGGAATTAAACCCATAATATCCAATAGAATGTGCTTAGAAATGCTGTAGGTAAGGTTGCCAGACATTTGGGGACCCAAAAGATTCAGAGGACCATAAGCCCCATGCACTGTCCCTTGAAGAAGCTCATACAACCATTTTCTGTTTTCCCTTCAGAAACTTTATCAGGGTATCTGGGAAATACTTTAGCTTTCCATAACACCTTTCTTCAAAATTTTATACTTTTACAATTGTCCTTGAAAAGTAAGATAGGCAGGGATAGGTTTTGCCTCTTAGGAAGTAAAAAGCTAAGAAACGTTCCTAAGATGACATAGCTAATGGAAGTAGAATTAATATCTCCAAGTTTTGACTTGACTCTATAACTAGACCATGACCTTTTTAGCTCACTTTTGAAAACCAAGTATCAGAATCTATTGTATTTTATAGGAAAAAAGACTGACGATAACACTGGATTTATTTCACTTAATCTTAGTATGTTATAACCAGAAAAGAGGATTGAAATGCTATTTCACTTTCATTTGGAGTTGGTGCATTTGTTGGTTTCAGAATCGGATTGTTGATTGGCAGCCACCACTTGTATAGGTGGTAGACACCATATAAAACCCAGAAACTTTTATGCAAAATATAAGTACTTGTGACATCGGCACATCTGTTTCAACACATGCTGCCAAAATAGTAGTGGTCCGATGTTGTCTCAATATAAGAAAACCTGATGTGGTTAAAAGAGGAAACATTTGGGAGGCAACTGGATATCAATTTCTGTACCAAATTGGCCACTAACTAGCTGTGCAGTTGTGGTTTTGTTATCATCTCCATGGCTGTTTTCTTGTGTATAGAATGCCTGAATCACAAGTTGTGAGAATTAAATGAACTCATAAATATAAAACGCTTAGCACTACTCTTGGCCTACAGCAAGTCCTTGTTAAATGTGCACCAGAATCATATTTGACTCCAAAAATTATTTACTGAACATTTACGAGACCCTTCTCTCAGTGCGATACAAGTGTTGTTTTATAGCTCACTAATTATTACACATCAAAAGAAAATATATAGCTTGATTCATTAGTTCAGGGTTTTACAATCTCAGCATCATTGACATTTTGGCAGATAATTCATTATTGTGGGGAGCTGCCTTGAGCATTGTAGGGTGTTTAGCAGCATCCCGGCTACTGGGCATGTCGACTACTAGATGCCAGCAGCACCATCCCTCTCCCCATTTGTGACAACCCAAAATGTCTCCAGACATTGCCCAGTGTCTCCTGGAGGCGGGGGCAAAATTCCCCTAGTTGAGAACTACAGTCTTTGATCAGTTCTTTCTAAAAGTGTTCATAGACTCCTAGTCCTAGAGGATTCTTCCTCAAAGATCCCAGGGTCAAATACATTGGGAAACATTAAATAATAATGATAATAGTAATGATAATAACTAATTTTTTATGCACTTACTACATCCTACAAACTGTTCTTATCTTATTGAATCTTCACAACAGACCTAGAAGTTAATTGATGCCTTAAGCACATTTTTCAAATGCAAAAATTGAGCCCCAGAGAAATGAAGTAACTGACAAAAATCATACAATTAATAAGTGGCCCAGGGTTTGTTTCCAAGTCATCTCCAGAGCCTGTGCAATTATCTATATATAGTACTACTTCTTGCATAGCACGTTTTTAAGTTCACAGTTCAAATTGGGGTGTTAAGGATAATTATTCTTAATTTGTATTTGCTTTATCTCAGGCTCTTACAAAATTAGTTTTTCTTCTGTGCTTCAGTTTTCCTCATTTTTATTTTTTATTGAAGTATAATTGACATATATTAGTTTCAGATGTACAACATAGCAATTTAATATTTGTATACCTTGTGAAATAATCACTACAGTAAGTCTAGTTTAAATCCATACCCATGAATAGTTACAATTTTTTTTCCTTGTGATTAGAACTTTTATGATTTACTCTCTTAGTAACTTTCAAATATGCAATACAGTATTATTAACTGTAGTCACCATGCTGTCCACTGTATTCCCATGACTTATTTTGTAACTGAAGTTTGTACCTTTTTGCCCACTCCCAACTCCCCTCTCTGGCAACCACCAATCCATTTTCTGTATCTATGAGCTTGGTTTTATTTGTTTGTTTGTTTTGTTTGTTTTAGATTCCACATATAAGTGAGATCATGTGGTATTTATCTTTCTCTGTCTGACTTATTTCACTTCGCGTAATGCCTCCAAGATCCATCTACATTGTTATGAGTAACAAGATTTTACTCTTTATTTTTTTTTGGCTGACTAGTATACCATTGCATGTATATACCATATCTTCTTTATCTATTTATCCACTGATGTCCACTTAGGTTGTTTCCATACCTTGGCTCCCCTAAATAATGCTGCAGTGAACATGGGTGTGCATATATCTTTTCAAATTAGTGTTTTCATTTTCTTTGGATAAATACCCAGAAGTGAAATTACTGGATCATATGGTAGTTCTATTTTTAATTTTTTGAGGAACCTCCATAATGCTTTCCATAGTGGTGCACTAATTTACAACGGCACCAACAGTACATGAGGGTTTCCTTTTCTCCACATCCTCTCCAACACTTATTTCTTGTCTTTTTGGTAATAGCCATTCTGACAGGTATGAGGTGATATCTCATTATGGTTTTGATTTGCATCCCGTGATGGTTAGTGATGTTGAGCATATTTGCATGTGCCTCTTGGCCATCTGTATGTCTTCTCTGGAAAAATATTCAGATCCTCTACCCATTTTTATATTGGATTGTTTCATTTTTGTTTTTGCTGTTGGATGAGTTTTTCATATATTTTGGATATTAACCTCTTATCAGATATATGATTTGCAAATGTTTTCGCCCATTGAGTAGGTCGCTTTTTCATTTTGTTGATGATTTCCCTTGCTGTGTAGAAGCTTTTTAACTTGATGTAGACCCATTTGTTTATTTTTGCTTTTGTTGTCTTTGCTTTTAGAGTCAGATCCAAAAAATAATCTTTAAGATTGATATCAAGGATCTACCACCTATGTTTTCTTCTAGGAGTTTTATGGTTTCAGGTCTAACATTCAAGTGTTTAATCCATTTTGAATTAATTTTTGTGTATGGTCCAAGTTAATAGTTTAGTTTAATTCTTTGGCATGTGGCTGTCCAGTTTTCTCAACACCATTTATTGGAGAGACTGTCCTTTCCCTATTGTGTATTCTTGCTTCCTTTGTCATAAGTTAATTGACCATACATGTATGGGTTTATTTTTGGGCTCTCCATTCTGTCCTGTTGATCTATGTGTCTGTTTTTATACCAATATCATATGGTTTTGATTACTACAGCTTTGTAATATAGTTGGAAAACAAGGAGTGTGATGCCTCCAGCTTTGTTCTCCTTTTTCAAGATTGCTTTGTCTATTCAGGTCTTTTGTGGTTCCATATAAATTTTAGGATTGTGTTCTATTTCTGTGAAATATGCCGTTGGAATTTTGTTAAGAATTGCATTGAATCTGTAGATTGTTCTAGGTGACATGGTCATTTTAACAATATTAATTCTTCCAGTCCATGAGTACAGAATATCTTTTCATTTATTTGTGTCTTCAATTTCTTTCATCGACATCTTATTAGTTTTCAGTGTACAGGCCTTTCACCTCCTTGGTTAAAAAAAAGTAGTTTTTGTTTTAGTCAATTGATGACAACCATTCCTCTTCCCCCAATTATTTGCTACATGATTGTCCTCATAAACATCCTTGAATGCAAACAAACACGTCACTCCTCCGGAAAAGATGACCGCAATGACTCCAGACAAACTCAGTTGGCCAGGAGCCAAGGAGGGAGAAATTTACTCTGCTTGGGGAAGGCAGAGAATGTTTAACAGAGAAGACAATATTTGAATTAAGGCTTTAATGATTGTGTTAAACTTAGATAAATAAGAGTCTTCCTGATGGAAGGGCATTCCAAACAACATACAGCATGTGCAAAAGCCTGGGCAACTAAGAGGGTACGATATGTTTGGGTAATGCTCAGGGAGGAGAAAAGGAAGTAGGAAAACAAGACGAAAGAGGAGGCTGTGCTCTGCATTATTTTCACTAGCTTGACTTTTGTAAGAATTTGACTTTGCAACCTTTACTGTAAGGGCAGCAGACAGCCAAGAGCACAGCAGCAGTATGGTCAGGTAGGTACTTGATGTTGATAACAAAAGTCTATAGTGTTTTGGTGGTAGAGAGACCCAATTAAGACACTAATTCCGTGCTTCAAGCAACAGATAATAAATAAGTTAGGATGGAGCAAACGGGTCAGATTTGAGAGAGTTTATTAACAAGAGAAACAGGCAAACAGGCTGGAGAAAATCCTCCTCTTAAATGGGCTGTAAGAGCAAGTAAGTGGCATTTATTTGTGGAAGGACCATTTCTGTGAAACAAAACGATACACTTTCAAGGAAATAACATGGAAACATGTTTAGCAGTTATTTTGGTAACCTAAAGAATTTGCATGAACAGGTCCCAGTTCCACAAAATGGTCTTCTGGAAACTTGCTCTCTTCCTGTTCAGATTTCCCACAGAAACTGAATACCCCAGTTATTTAGTGGAAACATAAGGATTAAAGGTGGATCCTCAGTAGTGCTCCTACTTTTCTGCTCCAGACCACTTTGTCTTTCTCCTCCTAAATATGCTACCTGGGAAAGATGAATCAGCATTAGTGGAGATTCAACCAAATATATTTGAGACATGAGCCAATAAAAAATGTTGGGAAATCAGTCCCAGACATTCAATGAATGGTTGTTGAATGGATGAATTAATCAAATTTTGAATTCACCTTAATAATTTTTGACTTAAGCATATAAAATAAGATCAATAGAAAGGAAAAAATCTTCAATTAAAATTCTCCTGTTTCATCTTTTACTGATGTGGCTAATGGGTCACTCCTGAAAAATACTCCAGCATAATACCAAATGGACTTTTACCCCTGTGCCTTATGCAATAGATATTTACAAATTTATTATTTAAATCTTCAAAATGAGCATATAATCAAGCATATTTAATCATGTTATTTTTTCAAAATATCCTCTTCAAACTATCCTTTAAAAGTCATCCTCTATACTTCAGTTTATTTAAAATTGAGCAATTTATTTTACTACTGATTTCCTAACCCCCCCATCCCTGGTAGTTTAAAGGAAAAACAGTTTTTCTGTTATGTTTCAACAATTTGTATAGTTGTGTCTAGAATCATAATTAGTAATGATACCTGCTGTCTAAGGAGTACCTGCTCTGGATGGCGTTTTGAAAGTATTCTTTCAAAGAAAAATAACCATACTGGCCGGGACAACCCCCATCTTCTTGAGGTGCATTGGGCAAGCCGGCGGTGCTGGGGAGGGGAGATGTTGCGGTCGCTGTTAGTGACCCTGTGGCGCGTCTCTGTGGGACCGGGAACTTAAAAATAGCCAGAATGGCAGAAATGGTGATAATGAAAAAATGGCTGCTCTGGAGGCCAAAATCTGTCATCAAATCAAGCATTATTTTGGTGACTTCAATTTTCCACGCGACAAATTTTTAAAGGAACAGATCAAACTGGGTGAAGGTTGGGTACCTTTGGAGATAATGATAAAATTTAATAGGTTAAACCGTCTAACAACAGACTTTAATGTAATAGTAGAAGCATTGAGCAAATCAAAGGCAGAACTCATGCAAATAAGTGAAGCAGAACTCATGGAAATAAGTGAAGATAAACTAAAATTAGAAGATCTCCAAGCAAACCCTTCCCTGAAGTGACTGATGAGTATAAAACTGTTGTAAAAAACAGATCTGTTTATATTAAAGGCTTCCCAATTGATGCAACCCTTGATGACATAAAAGAATGGTTGGAAGATAAAGGTCAGGTACTAAATATTAAGATGAGAAGAACATTGCACAAAGTATTTAAGGGATCAATATTTGCTGTATTTGATACCATTGAATCTGCTAAGACGTTTGTTGAGACCCCTGGCCAGAAGTACAAAGACACAGACCTGCTAATACTTTTCAAGGATGATTACTTTACAGAGAAAAATGAAGAAAGAAAGCAAAATAAAATAGAAGCTAAATTATGAGCTAAACACGAGCAAGAAGAAAAACAAAAGTTAGCAGAAAATGCTGAAATGAAATCTCTAGAAGATTGGCTGCTTGCTGAAATTCTCGGGGGACTTAGATGATCAGATGTGTAGAGAAGATTTGCATGTCCTTTTCTCAAATCATGGTGAAATAAAATGGATAGACTTTGTCAGAGGAGCCAAAGAGGAAATAATTCTGTTTAAAGAAAAAGCTATGGAAAGCAAAAGACGCGAATAATGGTAACCTACAATTAAGGAACAAAGAGGTCACCTGGGAAGTTCTAGAAAGAGATGTGGAAAAAGAAGCATTGAAAAAAATAGAAGATCAACAAGAATCCCTAAACAAATAGAAGTCAAAAGGTCGCAGGTTTAAAGGAAAAGGAAAGGGAAATAAAGCTGCCCAGATTGGGTCTGCTAAAGGAAAAGTACAGTTTCAGGGCAAGAAAACTAAATTTGATAGTGATGATGAACATGATGAAAATGGTGCATCTAGACCAGTAAAAAGAGCAAGAGAAGAAACAGACAAAGAACCTTCATCTAAACAACAGAAAACAGGGCTTCCCTGGTGGCGCAGTGGTTGAGAGTCTGCCTACCGATGCAGGGGTCACGGGTTCGTGTCCCGGTCCGGGAAGATCCCACATGCCGCGGAGCGGCTGGGCCCGTGAGCCATGGCCGCTGAGCCTGCGCTTCCGGAGCCTGTGCTCCGCGACGGGAGAGGCCGTCACAGTGAGAGGCCCGCGTACCGCCAAAAAAAAAAAAAAAAAAAAAATACAACAGAAAACAGAAAATGGTGCCAAAGACCAGTAATTTAGTAAACATTTTTTATTCATTTTAATTAGATTTTAAGCTGCTTTTGTCTTTGGAGGCTTTTAAACAGGAAACCGAATTAGGTCCACTTCAATGTCTACCTGTAAGAAAGGAAAATTTTTTTGTTGTTTAACTTGTCTTTTTGTTGTTATCCAAACGAGTATGTTTTTAGGTATAATTCTGTTTGTGTTCTTTCAGATTATTCAAATATCAAAAGAAACATTCTTTCACTAAATTGCCTTTGTAATTTGAGAATGTGTTAGTACAAAGTAATAAACTGTATACTGCATAAAAAAAAAAGAAACAACCATACTAAATAAATATTCTTTACCCATTTTTCAGATGGGCAAAAAGAGCATCAAAGTGGTAAAGTAGTTCAACCAAGACCTCATAGTCCCCCAATTGTATTATAAGGCTCAAATGTAGGTCCGTTAGTCAGCAAAACCTGTATGCTTTCTATGACATCATTCTGGGTCCAGATTTTACCCCCCATTTTTTCTATTTCATCTAAATGTTAACATGAACCCATAGTTGATATGTTGTTCTGTATTACTAATTCCAAGAATCTCTTACTTTACTTGTCTTTGCTCCTGAATCTCTATAGTTATGAATTATGAATGTGTATCAGTAACACATTCCAACTTGCATACCTTCCAACATTCAAGGAAGAGATATTGTAATCCCAGCTCTGTGGAATATTAACTTAGAAAACTATTTTTAAAGTGTTACCTAGATTCAGGAAATATCTATATACATTATTTTTATTACGTATTTGAGAGCTAGAACTATAAATAATGGTAAAAATTTTTACCAACAGCGTTTTTTATAAAACCAAATATAAAAGTTTTATTACTTGATAAACATGGATAGCCAAATTAAAAAGTGAATAAAAGTGATTGCCCTCTCTTCTCTGCCCTAACCACCACCTGCCCGCTCCCCCCTGCAAAAAAAAATAGGAGGGATTTTTGGTCCAAATCATCAGGATAATTGATTCAAAGCTATTTCACTTTGTGATAGGGAACTTCTGTCTTACAATGAAACCTTATTGTCCTATCTGCAATGAAAGAATTGATATTCTTAATGTTCTTACACGTTCTTTTTTTATGTGAACATTTTAGGTGTATCAATATATGCATGAAACGATAACTGTTAATGGCTGTCCTGAATTCCGTGCCAGGGCCACAGCAAAGGTAAGACTTGAGTAACTTTAAAAATATACTTAACCCCAGTGATCTAGTAATTGATTGTGCGCGTGTGTGTTTCAGGTATTCTCGTGTGTACACTGTAAGAGAATTTAGACATCAGTGGCAGCCCAGAGTCTAGAACCAGTACTACTTCCCAGGTAAAAATCCTAATGGAAAATTGAACGTTTCTGCTGCTTCTGTAGCTTAAGAAAGGAGAATGATTTCATTAAACTCACTGAATGTTCATTTGGCACAAGCAAATCTGCTGGTTCATTGTATAAATACTTCTTGGTTTTCTGACACATTCCTCTGATCCAAAAGAACCTGTTCCCTATTCAACGCATGAAGATTTGTACAAGTCTAAACGTTTGACTCAAGCTAGACATGACGAGAACTCACCTGATACCCACTGATGCAGGATTCTTCCATGTACTCAGCAGAGTAGCTGAATGAATATGATGTTGACCTAAAGGGAAGGTCTGTTACCTGTTTTGGTAGTGACCACATTTGCTCTTGAAAAACTCAAATCCAGAGATTGCAGAGACCTTCCGAATGAAAATGTTACAGCAGTAGGATCATGAAATTATCTGGGAAACAGACCATAGGAAATAATAGTTTTAAACTAAAATCACTAATGCAGTTCTTACTTTACAAGTACAGAAATGTTATAATAGATACACATTTGCTTTTTAAAAGCTTTTCTCTTTCTAATATGTGTAAGAAATAAGAACTGCTGAAAATAATCAGAACTTTCCATTTAATTCTTTTGTGTTACATCACCGCTTGTTTGGTTTCTCTCCTGATTTTTTCAGTTTCCATTCTGTAACTGAACACTATAGATTTGTGATTTTTTTGTTTTTTGATTTTTTTAACCCAGGCAAAAAGAGGGTATTATTACCATTACATCATGCTTTGCTTGTACTGAAGTGGAACACACACAGAAAAATGATCCCTACATGGTTTAATTAAGGGGAAAGTGAATTATGTAGTGTTTTACCATTCTCATTTCTTATTCATGTAGAACAGCAGGATAGCAGCATAATGTTGCAATAGCACAATATTTTCTGGTTGTTTCTGGGCTGTCTGCATTGCATCCATGTCAGCCATTAAAATCTGTGCATGACAGCAAGGTTTGCATGAGCAAATGCATGTAGCTAAAAGCAAGCCATTATTTCCATATCATTCACTATCTTTCACTAAATGCAGACAGTAGCATAATGCTAAATTGATGTGATAATGCTGTGTGTGGAAAAGAATGTACAGTCGTTGGGAATCAATATTTTCACAGTGTTGAGTAAATCACTTTATAGTAGGTATCCAACCAACTGTGGTTAAGGCAGTTTACCAGAGGTGGAAAATAAGAAGCAGGCAGAAGAATCTTTTCTTGATAGAAACTATTTAAATCTTCTCTATGGAGGGGAGGGGGGTGAAAACTAATGGTAAGTTGTTTCCTTCAACTTATTTTTTAAATTAATATATATGAATTTTAAAATAAAGTTATATCCATATTAAATGATATTTTGTACATCTAGGTATAAAACCATGGAGTGCTCATTTTGCCTACGTTACTGCAATAGTTGAAATATTAATGTAAAATATAGGGGAAAAAAACCTGTGCCAGATAAGAGGACTCTTATAATAATATGGAATATTGATATGAAATAATTATAATCTGTTTGAATCTATTATTTTCTTTTAGCTCTTTTTTCTTTTAGGCATTTTCAATTAAAAAAGAAAAAGAAACTAAATTTTCTAAGCCAGTGGTTTGGCAATAGCAAAATTCTAGATGTATTCACCAGTATATATACATATAAGTGCTCATCAGTGTATTGAATACATTTATGTGCAAACACCAAGTTAGACCGTGTGTCATACAAAGAAGTGGAAGCCACGATCTCGGCCCTTCGGGTGCCCATGGTCAACATATATACAATATATACAGTAATTATAGTTTATGTACCATATGTAGGTATTATATGTACCAAAGCTATTTGGAGTCCAAGAATAGGAAGATTTGCATCTAACCAAGGTTAGTGGGAAAGATGTTTATGAGGAAGGGAAATTTTTATCATAATGGGTAAGGTCTAGAAAAGTGGAAATATCAATAGTTGGGCTGAGCTTTACTAAAGAAAGGAATTATAAAGGACATCTAAATGAAGAAAGCCCCCTCCCTTTCGTGTTCTTTCTTTCACAGGAGAATGCTATAAAATAGGAGTTGCCAGATCTACACACTGCAAGTCATGTGATGAGCCTTATTTCCCTCGTTTTTATCACCAAATGACCATCTTTTCTTTCAGGCAACAGTTGCAGCTTTTGCAGCTAGTGAAGGCCATTCCCACCCTCGGGTAGTCGAGCTGCCAAAAACGGATGAAGGCCTTGGTTTTAATGTGATGGGAGGAAAGGAGCAAAATTCCCCCATTTATATCTCTCGCATCATTCCTGGAGGGGTGGCCGAAAGACACGGAGGCCTCAAGCGAGGAGACCAGCTACTATCAGTGAATGGAGTGGTACGTTCATAACATAATCAGAGGTTTTTCTCTCTAAGAACATTCTTGTTTTTCCCCTGCTGTTACTAAAGTCAATGTTGAAATCCTAGAACAAATCTTAATTTTGTGTCCAAACAGCTTCCTCAGCATTGATGGATATTAAGCCTACAAAAGCAGCAATTTTATAGTTTTGATGTCTCATTTTGTCTTATTCAGGGATGATAAGTAGGACCTAGTGGGAAAATCATCCCAAGATATTATCCCAACTAGTAGAATTTCCCCCATATAATACTATAATTGAATTAATATTTAAAAGAACATAATTTCAAGTCACTTTTATTCAGTTATTATAAGCAAATATACACATTTAAAAAATAAAGCTAAAACTTCTCACTCTATATATTTTTCATTTTCATTAAAGAGGAAGAATAATTTTAATATGTGTAATAATAACACACATGGGAAAGGCTAATGCACAGATAATTCTGTAAGCCGGGTATACAGCTAGAGTATAACAAAAATAGATCAGCCTCTTTCCTGGAAAAGTTTGATTATATTATCTATTCATCATATTTATTTTAGTTTTCACATGAAGTTAAAACTAAGAACATACTTTTTTTTCATAACCTCATATTCTTTGGATGCCATTACCTCCACATGTAATAACGAGTTGTTAATGAAATGGCTTCATGTGAAATGAATAATTTTTCCCCATAACTTCTACTTAAATAAAAAAATTAACCTAAAAGCATAAATTTCAGAAGTATAGATAGGAACATATCAAAGCTTACTTTTCTGTTCACCTAGGATCTGTCTTCTAAGAACTTAAGATTTTAAAAAATAAATTAGATTTGGGTTATTTGTGGCCATATTGATTTCTGCTAAGGACATAATATCCAAAATAAATGAATTTGGAATGTGATATTTTGTTGGTAACTATGGAGTAAATTCTTCTATCTTGCATTTTTTTAAGCCTGATTAGTAGTTTATAGGACCCAAAATCATTCATTCAACTCCACTGATCCCTGCTGTACATCAGAATCATCAGTCCATGAATATTTTATTTCCCTTAAGCATTCCAATTCTAAAATTACCATTTCATTTACTTTTTTCTATGCAACAATGCTTTGAGATGAGCTTTTTATTGACCTTTAGATAACTATGACTTTTCAAAGCATGTTTCAACTGATAATTTTATAGTCAAGCTTTCTAGGAGAGGGCTCTAGAGCTAGGCCATGCAATTATGTCACAGAGTAATCTGTGCCTCAGTGTATGAAATTACAATTTCTCTGAATATATTGGGTAGATCAAAAGAGAGTATAGATTTTACAACATGAGAAGTACAAAAAAAGAACCAAAACTATATTAATAGTAAGTGTATATATATATAAAGGAACAGTAAATATATATCAAATCAATTTAATATAAGTTGACTTTAAGCTATCTGTCAAAAGGGCTAAAGAGCCTTTGTTTAACCCATACATTTGCAGAGAACCCAGCTGCTGCCATTTCATAACCACTCATCCATTCCTTGCAATGACCATGTGACTTTATCTGGGAGTCTGCGGGAGCAGTTGGAGCAATGAAATCAGACACATCAGGCTCTACCACTCAATATCCATATTTTTATGGATTAATATCCCCTAAACCTGAATTTTCTAATCTGAGTAAGGGGAGTAGTGACTAATTTGAAGGGCTCTGATGAAAATTAAAATGAGGCAAAATGTCTGTTGAGAGCTATCCTATGATAATTTGGTTATACACACCTTTGATAGGTAAGTGTGGTTACTGCAGAATGTTGAAAAGGGTTAGCAGTCCCCCTATGATATTGCTATTGCCAGCTATAAGTTTTAAAGCAAATTCTGCTACACATATAGTCATATTTTAGCGAACATTTACTAGCAAATAGGCATTAATAGACTCATACAACCTCTTCCGTAAGTTTGATGATATCCTAGTTCTCTGCCTATTCAGATATTCCAGTCATTACCTTGAAAAAAAGGTTTACTTGAGGCAGATGAAGCAACGTTCCAGAGCCAGGATTTTGTTATCTTTATATTCAGCATCAAACAACCAGAAATTCTACCAGACTGACAGTTGGAAATAAGAAGCTTTAGTGTTCAACTTAGGCCACTGATCCTTCGGTACAGGCTGTAGGCCTCCTTAAGAGTTTTGTAACCTGGTCATGCAAAGGTGGGGGACATCTCCAAAATCTCTAGTATTCCACTTATATTTAAAACCTTTAATTTTGTCGATTAAGTTCCATTTATAATGCTAGTTAATAAGTCACTAATTGTGCCAGTGGGAATCCATTTCTGACATATGTTGCTAATAAAACAAAGCATCAAGATGGGTATAACAAATGCTTTTGTAGTGACCAACCTCTAGAATGTTGCCTTGGTAACACTCTATAATGTTTGCTGACCACCTAGACTGCTTTAAGCTTCTAAGTTTGGAGTTTAAAACATTGTACATCTATATAATCAAACTATACATTATAAACTACCTATTTTAAAGTACTTAAAAGTAAGTTATATACATTTTAACAGTACTAATATTTATCAGATATTCATCAAAAGGTAGTTTTCCTTCTGTAAATGAGAAATTTCATGACCCAGTGGGTTTCCAATAGTCACACAAAGTAGTTAATCCAAGGCAACAACCCTGGGCTCCTAACATTGAATCCACAAGTCTTTTCAGGATAAATAATCCCAGGCAGATAGCAGTATTTAATGAAAAAAAAATTCTGTAATGGAAGGGCCAAAAAGAGAAAATGTTAGCAAATGATCAAATTTACACTTTAAAATAAAGTACCATTTGGGGAAATTAATATGGAAGATTTTCAGAACATGCCATTCTAAACTGAGAATAAATTTTGGAAGGAAGTGATTTGAAGGGCTGAAGCAAACCTTACTACTTCAGTACAAGTACTCTGGGGAAAATTTCCTAGTGTCCTACTTGAAAAGTAAGAAATTGTTGCATGGACCTTTAAACGTCTGAAAGGACACATGAAAAGATGTCTTAATTATGCATGTTCGTTTTTATGCCCTATCTGCTTTTAGAAAGGATATATCATGATATCTGATAAAAAGTAAAATATGTTAATACGGATTTATTAACATGGCATGTTAGGTAATGAAGTGGGATAGAAGGGAAGAAAATCAATAAATAGAAATAAAGAAAAGATACAGCAGTAGAGCAAGTACTTTTTTTTCTCTTAGCCTCTTAGAAATCAAAGCAGAAGGAAACTTATACCAGCTTAGCTAGCATTGGTAGGGATTTTTTTCTATCCCTGAGTTCCAGGAGAAATTTCCCATGGGATTTTTACAAATGAGATATTGAATCGCCTAATAAAATTTTATAGCAAACACAGAGGCTTTTTGCGCATGGCTACTTCTTAGGTCAATCCTCAGTAAAAACTTAGAGCTGAATGCTCAATTAAAATTTAACGGTAACAGGAGGTCACAGTGGTATGGTTAGAATTTATAGCTTTCTAATGATCTCCTTTTTGCCCTTTTATACCAAAGTGTTTCATCAGCAATTTTGAGAAGGACCTAAAGGGCTGTATATAAAGGTTACAGCCAACATGCAGCCAGAAGGGTCAGTAAATACATTTAGTGATTGAGTCTGGATACAAAAAATATCAATAGAATGGTACAACAGGCCTAATTTAATAAGAATCTACATGAAGTCCTGCTCATTTGCCCAGAAAACTAGCTACCTATGTGCAGAATCAGGAAGGAATGGCTAAATAACAAGGCAAATTTACACTTTAAAAAAAAAAAAAAAAGCCCAGGGGATTTCAATTGATTTCAAGAGAAAAATGAAGCAAGTTGAGGGGGAAAAAAAAAAAAAAAGCCCAGGGGATTTCAATTGATTTCAAGAGAAAAATGAAGCAAGTTGAGGGGAAAAATGAAAAACACAAAAAGATGTTAATGTAATCATAGGGGCCATTAATACAAGTATCATGTACAGACAGAGGAGGAGACTGGTCCAGCTCTGAATATGCTGTTCAGCTCACACCCCACTGTACTTTGATCGTGGTTGCATCCTTGGAGAGAACAAGAAGCTCATCCAGAGTCAAGCAGTCTTGTACGGAAAGAAGGACTTGCCTTGTTCAGGGTAGAGAAGAGACTCAGGGGAACGATGGCTGCCTTCACTTGTCCTCCATTGTGTGTGGCAGCAGATGGCAGAACCAAGACCAGTGGATAAAAGCCACAGGGAAGGCAGATTACAGCTTATTATAAGGAAGGACCTTTAAACACATAGGGAAAGACTGAATCATTAGTCAGTATGTGCCCATCATTTGAAGTTTTAATCAGAGATTAGAAGACTAACCAGCAAGAGTATTTCAAAATATGTGTACAATGTAGAGGACTGGAACAGTTGGTCCCAAGGTCCCTTCTAACTGTGTACTGTGTTTTCAGATGGGATTTTGCTGAGACTCCTAAATACCCCTACACACACACACACACACACACACACACACACACACACACACACACACACACACACACACACACACACACACACACACATCCTTACACAGGTAAGTAGGCTCTACCTACTCTCTGTGTACCCTACTAATGAGACATTTTTTCTTGAACAGAGCATTAGACATATACTATAATATAATGCTTTTTATTTATCTAGCATTTTACAGTTTATGAACAGGATTTACCTAAAATTCTCCCATTTGTTCCTCAAAAGTCTCATGAAAAGGGTAGGGTCAGAGTTTGTTCTCTCTCTCTCTCTCTCTCTCTCTCTCTCTCTCTCACACACACACACACACACACACACACAAATGGATGCCCACACCAAATACACACACAAGAAGTGAATTTCAGCCTTTATTGTGATCATAACCGATGCTTACCAAATGTAATAACTGGTTACTTAAAAAGTAAATCCCAATGAAATCTGAATAAGCTCCGTGGATTGAGCCTATGTCAATGCCCTGGTTTTAATATTATACAGTTGTTTTAAAAGATGTTAATATTTAGGGAAGCTGGGTAAAGGGTGCATAGGACCTCCCTGTACATTTCTTTTTAACTTCCTGTGACTCAATAATTATTTCCTAATAATTTTTTAAAAGGGAGAGAGTCCACAAGAATCAACCTGAAATATGATATCCTCCTGGTGCTGATGGGAGAGAGGACAGGTGGAGACAGGAAGGCACAGGGCAGAAAGATAAAAATAAAAGCATAAGAACTTTAAAAATATGTCATAGTCAAAAGAGACCTTCATTAGCTCCTGAAATCCAGGCATTGTTTTAGAGCATCATTGGTAGGGAAATTGCAGTTAAATTTGCCCAGTAGTTAATCCTAAATAAAGCTGTTGATACAGTGTATGAACAGCGCTAATTGATTTTTAAACATAACAGATGAATGAGTAAAACTTGAGGGATGGGACAGCATAAATTGTTTTCCTGGAATCTGGCTTTTCTCCCATTTTATAAATACCTATGCCAAGTTAAGTGTGAGTCCTCACAGCCCAAATTATTTATACAGAAAGGCTATCAGGTGTGGAATGAGGATGAAACACAAATTAGAACTGTCTAGATCTGAGCTCTGTGAACCTACAGCATCCCAGATGGGAAATCTGTATTAAATCTTACTTATCTATTATCTGAACAAAGAGAAAATATACATAAGAAGATATTTTTAATTACTATGAAATACACTATAAGATTTCTATGAAAATTTAAGCTCTACATTAAAAACACATGCCCCATTGACAGCAGTAATTTTTGTTCATTGCCTTCAGTCTTAGAACAGCACCTATCTAGTCAAAGCTCCATATATATTTGTTTAACTCCAGGCACCATTGTAAGCACTTTACATATTGAATTTATTATTTCCTCATAATGATCTTTTGTGGTAGGTGCTCTTATTGTCACTCTTATTTTACAAATGAGGAAACTGAGGAAGAGCGAGATCAAATGACTTGCCCAAGTTTGTACAGCTACTGAATGACAGAAGTGGAGAGTCTAACCTGGGCAGTCTGGCCTTATTCATCCTAATTTAAGGGTAAATAAATATCTTAGCCCTTAAAAGATGAGTATTTTCCTGTATAGTATAGAAATGATCAAGTGGTTTTTTAAATTTTTTTTTAACTTTTATAGGTTTGCATAAGCATTTTTTGTTGGGAGAGGGTCTGTTGTTTTTATGTTTCTCATAAAGGGCTTTGACCTTTAAAAAGTTAAGAACCATTCCTAAAAAACAGTAGCATTTTGGAAAAGGAGGCATTTACTTGAATTCAAACGGCTCAGAATCCTGAGGGGGTGCAGAGAGTTTGGTATGAATGTGTTTGATGGTTCCATCCCTGCCTAGCCCATCACTCCACCTTGTGTCAGGCACAGAAAGCACAGGGCCAGAGTGTGGCCTGAACAGCCAGTGACAGCCCTGATCCACACTCACTCTTGGGGGTCCACGCGGCTGTTAGAGGGAAGCCATACAGGCATAAAGAGGGGGAAGGCAAAGCAGAGCCTCAGCCTTTGGGTCCCTGTAGAGGCCTGGCATGAGCATCCCTGAGTTCTAGGCTAGGAGGCCTCAAGTAAAGCTATTCTCAGATTCTCTTTGCCAAGGAATTGTTACCAGATTCTTTACCTTGCTGGGCAGCTGCGTGCGAGATTGTTTGGGTTATAATTAAATAGGAGTGCAAGCTGGAATTTCAGTTAAGTGCTGAAAATTTTTGTTCTCTGAATAATTTCATGTGGCACTCCACTCACAATTGTGAAGGCTCCAAGACAAGTACGATGATGTTGCCTTAACCCAGTCACTTTAGGAATGGCACAAACAAGGCAACATAATCCGGTATATTTCACAACATTGAACAGGTAGTGTTCTAGTCCCCTTCATTCTGAATTGGCTCATGATAGATCTTCTCACTTAAAAAGCAGAACAGAAGAATATTGTGCTATCCCAACCGAGCAGGTAACAATAGCTCACAGGCCAGAACTGCTACATTCCCGCCCTGCGATTTCAGCCTACAGGAACGGGCACCAGGTACATTAGCTCTCAGACGTTAATAGACCAACTTGAGCTTTGAGCATACCCTGAGGTTGTGCTGATGAAACTGACCGAAAATGTATCAATGCCAGAATACACTCACATTTAGCAAGTATTAAAGTACAGGTCTCTATATGCTGGAAAGCATTCCCACCCATGGGGTCAGACTGGCCGAAATCTCTGTTTAGATTGCTAGTAATGGGTATTTGACTATTCAGTTTTCTTCTGGTACAGTCTTTTTTGTAGTTATTTTTACCATTTGTTGTTTGTGTTTTTCTCATTTTGTGCTATTTTAGCAATACTTTTCATTCATTCAACAATTATTTGTAGGGGCTTCCCTGGTGGCGCAGTGGTAGAGAGTCCGCCTGCCAATGCAGGGGACATGGGTTCGTGCCCCGGTCCGGGAAGATCCCACATGCCGCGGAGCGGCTGGGCCCGTGAGCCATGGCCGCTGAGCCTGCGCATTCGGAGCCTGTGCTCCGCAATGGGAGAGGCCACAACAGTGAGAGGCCCGCGTACCGCCAAAAAAAAAAAAACAAAAAAAAAAACCCAATTATTTGTAAAGCACTTATTATGTGACAGCTGCTAAACAGAGACCTGGGTATAAATGTGAACAAAAGAGAAAGGGTTATAACCTTCGTGGAACTTTCTGTCCGGTAAAGAGTAGAAAAATAGTGATGATGATAATAATAAACATACAGGCATACCTTGTTCATTGTGCTTTGCAGATAATTGAGTTTGTTACAAATTGAAGGTTTGTGGCAACCTTGCATTGTAAGATGATGGTTAGCATTTTTTAGCAATATTTTAAAATTTAGGTATACATATTGTTTTTTTAGACATAATTCTATTGTACACTTCATAGATTACAGAGTAGTGTAAACATAATTTTATATACACTAAGAAACCAAAAAGTACGTGTGACTCACTTTATTGTGATATCTGCTTCATTGTGGTGGTCTGGAACCAAACCCTCAGTATCTCCAAGGTATGCCTGTATACATATCCATGTATATGTAACTGGTGGTGTAGCCATCACTTATCCCAGCATAAAGGAAATTCCCCCAGAGATTCAGTTCAGTTCCACACTGGTCAGAGTAATGAGATTTTTACTCCATGTGTGTATTAGTTTCTGTGGCTGCTGTAACAAATTACCGTGAACCTGACGCCTTAAACAATAGAATTTTATCCTCCCACATTTCTGGAGGTCAGAACTCAGAAATCAGTTTGAATGACCCCAAACCAGGGTGTTAGCAGGGCTGGACTCCCTCCAGAGGCTCTAGGGGAGAATTTGCTTCTTGCTCCTTGCAGCTTCTGTGTTGAATCTCCCTCTACTTCTTTCTTACAAGGACACTTCTGATTGCATTTAGGGCATAAGTCAAGGTAATCTCATCTCAAAATTCTTAAGTTGATCATATCAGCAAGGACCCTTTTTCCATACAAGGCAACATTTACAGGTTCCAGTGAATAAGACCTGATGTCTTTGAAAACCATTATTCTAAATTCAGAGGGCTTACAAGTTTCCAGGACTATGGAAAGGGATCACTTGTCCACAGACCATGAGCACACTGGTTTTCCACTCTCAGGACAGTATGTGCTGAGTATTTTCCACCTACTACTGGTTCTGACAATGCAACTTTCTTTTTCCCCTCCCACTTTGAATACTTTTCTCCTTTTACTTCTGCCTGTATAATCAGTGAAGCTTTTCATCCTTCTCTTCCTCCTGCCCCCCGCCCCTCGGCCCCAATCTCTATCTAGTCTTTGGATAACGGGGGGGGGGGGGGGGGGGGGGGCGGGGAATGCATTTCTGCCTTACTGTCAAAGTCAAAGTCTTTCAGCTGTTTCTGAGTTCTTTGTTTGCTCTGTAGATGTAAGCTGAAGGAAGCAAAGGGGGAGGGGAAGTACAGAAAAAACACAAATTTATATCAATACTTCAGAATATAACACTGCCTCATAATGAAGTACTATAACAAGTGTTAAAGGGGGAAAAGAGGAAGAAAACAAGGTGCCATATAAAAGAATAAGAGGAGCTCCTTTTAATAGTGTTAGGGATAGCCTCTTTGAGGGGTGACATTTAAGCTGAGACTAAGGGCAAGGACGAGTCAGTCATCATCAGAAGAAAGCTTGTGTGAAGGTATCCAGGCAAGAAAGTCCATGACTTGTAGTGTAGGATTGTTACCTACCAGGGTTCTTGGCCTTCCTTAGTCAATAGAAATTGATAAGAAAGCAGACAAGAAATTCAGGCAAAGCTTTACTGGGGCCCCTGCTACAGCAGGGGGGAGCGAAAATAAGTAACAGGTTCCCTTGCTCGCTGCCCAAGGAGGGGCGAGCTCATTCCTATATGGGGTGAGAGTAGGGGTGTGTCCAGGGGTCTGGCCGGAGGGATGGCTTAGGTGCTTTGCCCACCCCTTTGGTGGTGTTGAGTGCAGGGGGCATGCGCAATACCCTGCTTTTGCTCCCAACATCTTGCTTTTGCTCCTGGCTCTTCAGAAGTAGCAATAGGATTTGGTCCTCTTGTTATCTTGTTGTCCGTAATTTGCCCCAACTGTGCAGGCACGCAGTTATTTTTGGTCCCTTATAGTTTCTTTGTATTTTGTTGCTGGAGGAGACGTTTGTCCAGGTGCAAGCCCTGCAGCAAAGGGTCCCAGTCTCAGGTCCCAGCCTGTCTCAGGATTGGCTGAAAAAAGAGCAGAGAGACTGGGTCATGGAGAGTTGGATAAGATGAGCTGAAGAGTGGTGGGAGCCAGATAGGGCAGATTCCTATAGGTGCTACCAAAAAGGTTATATTTTATTCTAAGTGCAATGGGAATCTTGATGTTGTCCGTCAATTCTGAAATCTGGTATTATGCTAAGAATTTCTGATACCTACTATGGCTAGTCACTAAAAACTGAAGTGTCTTATACTTTTTCTGTTTTAGTGTAGTATTATTATTTTTTCTATATTGAAAATTTCTTTCTAAACCCTTAAACCACTTAAATAAGATCTGGCATCTGATAACTTTAGAAGTAGTTTTCTGTCTTTTTATCACTACTTTTAATGGAAATTAGAAACCTTTTACTTTATTGTCAATTGATATTTTCAACATTTCAAATAAGTCATTACATTTCAAGTTCTTATAGTTTCTGAGGAATTTAAGGATAGTCTAACCATAATATGACCATTTACAATTTGGGGACTCTATTTCATCATCTGTAAAACAGAGATAATACTATCTTTCTCACATGGCTGATCTGAAGATTAAAATAAGAGAAAGTGTGTGAAAGTATCTGCCACTATGGCAGATATCTTTTAAAAACCCAATAGCTGGGACTTCCCTGGTGGTGCAGTAGTTAAGAATCCGCCTGCCAGTGCAGGGAACACGGGTTCGAGCCCTGCTCCGGGAAGATCCCACATGCCGCGAAGCAACTAAGCCCATGTGCCACAACTATTGAGCCTGTGTTCTAGAGCCCACAGGCCACAACTACTGAGCCCATGTGCCACAACTACTGAAGCCCACGTGCCTAGAGCCCGTGCTCTGCAGCAAGAGAAGCCACTGCAATGAGAAGCCCGTGCACAGCAACAAGGAGTAGCCCCCACTCGCCACAATTAGAGAAAGCCCATGCACAGCAACGAAAACCCAAGACAGCCAAAAATTATAAATAAATAAAATAATTTTAAAAACCCCAATAACTGCTAACTATTAATTATTATTAACTGTTAATATAAATTTCTTTAAGGCAGGTAATAGTCTCCTTCCTGTCTTACAGTTTTCTTGCATGTAGATATAAACTTTCAGCTCAGACTAAGTCATTTCCTCTGCTCTGTTTATTTTCAAGGGACAATAAAAGTCTCTCATTAAATATTCTAATTTCAAAGGCAGTTAGCTCCCACTCATGTGCTGTTGATTATTGGCAAGTCATTGGATTTTTGGGTGTCCTTACATCTGTAAAACTGATGTAATGACAGCACCCTATCTACCTTTCCTAATGAAGGTAAAAGAGAGAATTGATAAATATAGCACTGGCAAAAATATGACTTTATCTTTCCACAAAAATATAGCATTATTGCTGTATATTATTAGTAAACAGCCTTTTCACCAAACCCCCAGATGGATGTCTTCATAGTTCTTGTGGCAGCAAAGTCTTAATTTACAAAAGCAGAAAATGTAAACAGAGTAAGGATCCTTCTATTGGCTGAGAAATAAGCGGTTCACCTTGAAGGAATACAGTGCTTGCCTTCAAGTTCTGTGCTAGGTCACGTTCTGGCATCGTTTATGCTTTATGAAACTCATCAAACCCAATTACCAGTTATTGTTTTAACCATTACTGGAGAAACCAATTTCTGTTACCTAAAAGCTATGCTTTATGATTCGATTTAAGCCCAACCTGCTTGAGAAGGACCATTCTTCTAACTTACTAAATGTTGGCCTGGAGACTACTGGTACCAGCCTAAAGCAAAGTCGGAATGTTGTTAATATAACCACAGCTCCATAGGTGTACCCAATGAAATGCAAACCGAGTTAAGTCTCAGAGTTTGTACAGTTTTATAGAATGGATTATGATCTTGTTCCTGATTATACACTCAAAGAAAGAAGACACTGATACAGATGGGAATCAAATAACACTTCATGAGCTGCATGTGATTACTGGGGGGTTCATGTAACATGCCCAAACTTTAACTCAAATGTTAGTTGCTGAGCCTCAGATATGGGAACTTCAGTGAGAGAGTCTTAGATGTTGTGGTGCCAGAACCACAGTTTCTAAGTTCAGCCATGGGGTGTGGGCAGTTTTAATGAAGTTGCAAAGTGTCTCATATTGAACCATAAGCCTTCCCTCCTTGGTTTGCTCTGTCTTCTCATAGATACAGAATCATTTGTTGGTAACTTTTTTACTGCTGACTTTACTCTGAAATGTAAATTACATTGTAGCCCTTTAGTGGCACCTAAACACTTCTCAGAAGTCATGTTTTTATTCATAGGTGTGCCTGTTATCTCCAACAACTATGCAAATATGGCATAGCTTAAGACTTAGGAAGGTAACTTTGAATATGAAGCAAGGCACTGAGACTTTACATCCTGGAGTTAAAGTCTGAATATGTTGCAGTTATGTTTTTGACTGAGCATGAATTTAAATCTCTGCAAGGCTGGTATGCACAAGATTTGATCTCCTAAAATCTGCCTGAGCCTAGCTTATCACCCAGCACCTGCATCTCAACTCAGCTTTTTCGTTCTGAACTCATCACCACATATGCAGTAGTCAGTACATATTCAGAAATATAGTAAAATGTGACATTAGAAAACTTGAGGATTCTAGACAGTCACTGAGCTTCTACTTCTGAAAGCCAAGGGAGCATGATGCTGTAATAGATTTGGTTTTGTAAAAGTAGATTTGGCTCCCCTTAGAGTAGGAGAGAGAAATTTGACTACAGTGGGGACCAAGAGGAGATTATATAAATGAATGGAGATGACCAAGTGGGAACTGTGGCAATCTAGAGAGGAAATGTCCCAACACAGTTCCAGCCAATTATTGCCATTGGATAATGTGGACAGTGTTGGCAGACAGTTCAGAATTTTTAAAAATGAGAAACACCTTCTGGCTTTGTAGAGGAGATGATATATAAGTAGAATTTTTAAAGGATAAATAGTAGTTATCTATAGAAATGTCGGTTGATGGAGGGTTACTCCAGGCAGAGGAGACAACATAATGCACAAACGTAAGAAACAGCATGATGTCTGTAGCGAAAGAGTAAGGCAAAGTGTGGTGGGATTGGGTTTGGAGGGGTGGGCAGGGGCCATGTCGTAGTGTGCCCCATAAACCATGATAAGTAGTCTGGACTTACCATTTGAAGGTGGTAGGAAATGGCCAACATAACATGTTTTTTTTTTTGCATTTAGATAAGTTGGTCTGGCAACTGCCAGCATGTGGGAGTGGGAGTATGTGAAGGAGTGGAGAAAAAACTGGACGTGGGGAGATCAACTAGGAAACTCCTAGGAGTTTTGGAGAGACATGATGAACGTCTTGCAAGAAAAGAATTAGGATGGAGAGAAAGGAAGAGATTTCAAAACTATTTTGGAGGTAATGGTACTATAAGCAAGACCTGGCGGTTGACTAGATGTGAGAGGTAAAGGAGAGGGAATTACCAAGGAAGTCCTAAGTTTCTGGCATGGTTCCTGCCTCTTGTGGATACAGGAGAAAAGATGTTTCAGGCTGAGCTCTCAGGAGGACTCGGTGATGTCAGGTCAGAGGCGGGAGCCCACAGGCATCATGGACAAATGTAGAGAAAACTGCATTTCGGGGCCTAAGAGTACAGTTCCACTTGGTGATGGTCCAAAACGTGTTCCAGTGACTTGGCAATTAAAAAAAAAAAAAAAAGGTGTTTCAGGCAAGAAAGTGAGGTGCCCATTACATAGCAAATTGTGGTGTCTGCAGGTCATCCATGTGAAAGTATACAAAATAGAATGATTTCATCTGGTTTTGGAGAGGGCATAGGTTTTAGGCTGCGGGTAATTTTAAATGAATTAACTGAGTTCTAGCAAACTGGCAGCATTTTAAAGTAGAAAACTTTATTTTTTTAAAAAATTCTGCTTCATAAACTTTTCACTAAATTAATTTGTCTTAATCAGAGTTTCTCAACCTTAGAACAGTTGATATTGTAAACTGGATAAGTCTTTGTTGGTGAGGCTGTTCTGTCTATTGTAGGATGTTTGGCCGGCATTCCTGGCCAGTCACACTCCCCGCCTCCAGTGGTGACCAACAAAAGTGTCTCCAGACATCACCAGCTCTCCCCTGAGGGGTGAAATCATGCCTGGTTGAGAACCATTTTCTTAAACTAAACGGGTCCAATTTCAAGGAGACTGATACAAACCAAATATTAGGTGCACCATTAAAATCTAAATTGCATACATTATACACTGTATGGTGTATGTGAATAGAATGGACTTCTACCAAATCATAGCATGCGCGGAATTTCACAAATGAGGCCAATTCTTGAAAAGAGACTTTATCTAAGGCTTGTCTCTGAATTGAGGATCTGTGAGGAGGAGCCCTGCAGTTGACCCTAATTACCTTCTATAACAAAGGCAAGGGGATTGACCGCTCACCATTATTGAACCTGTCTCTACAGGCAAACAGTATTTTAAGAATACCACTTTAAAGGCTTCAATCAGACTGCCAAAAAAGAATTATTAACCACGTGCCATGTGCTTGGCACTGGGAAAGGGACAGTTTAAACAAATCATAGCTCATAACCTAAAGGAGCTCACTTCTATCTAATTCTCCTAGAAACATCAAGTTAAGTTTTTCATAAATAGACAGGACCACATTACTTATAATTGGCCTGAGCTGTAGGTTTGGGTGATTTGGAGAAATTGTGTGTCAACATGTCATAAACAGAAATATGCTAAGGCCTTGCCACTTTTCTCTTCTGCCTAAGTCTAGAAGGCACAGTATCTATTTGACTACTCAATAAAGTCTAAAAGTGAAGTCTTCAGGGTACCAGAGCCCTCTGAGTTTTACAACAGATCTGAAATAAGGCTGGCCACAAGGCTAGGAGTGGGACAGCTGCTAATCCTGAAATTCTCTTTATTTTTGTGCCCATGATCTGTTTAAATTTTTTTAAAGTTTATATTAAATGATCATTATTATGTTGCTCTTCACTCTTATACAATGTTAGAAGCAATTTTAAATATTACTGACCAGGATGTAGTAATTTCTAGCTAATTACCACAGGGACCCATTGCACACATCATTTCACATGGGTCCTGTTTTTTTGGATGCAGTTGGCAGGAGGGATAATGCAAAGCTGTCTGATGCTAGTTATCAGATCACACATCATTTTATGGTGTCAGCATCTGTAGGTATTAAGATATGTTTTCCTTCAGTTGCATTGAATATAATTTTGCACATATTTTGAGTGTTCCACAAAGTACCCCAATCACTTAAACCTGCTTGGCCTCTAATAAATTTATTTAATTTTTAAGGAAATCATCGAGAGTTTAATTATGTGGAATTTTTTAGTAAGCATGTTTGATTATTCTGTGAAGAAAACAAGTCAAATATAGTCATTAAAATTCCCTCTGACGCACTTTCAATTATTTATAGGAACGTGGGTAACCTAAGCTGAACTTTTAGCTTTACCTCTCTTCGTTGTGTTACTCTTCCTAGATCAAACCATTATCACCTGCTCAGCTACTCCACCAAACCCTAAATTTGAGAGCTACTAAATAGGGCAGTATGTTGACAAAATATACATAAATGCCCTGTATCTAGAGCACATATGTGGCCAAACGAGGTTGTAGAACATTGCCTGGACATAATCTTAACATGCATTCATTCATTCAAAAAGTATTTATTATTAACCATAATAAAGATTAAGGAGGATGGGGGTGTCAGGGTAGAGAGAGGAGTGTGCGCTGCTGGGCAGAGTAGCCTCAGTGAGAAGGTGGTATTTGAGAAGAGGAATCAAGGAGATGAAGCGGGGGGAGCCACATGAGTATCTAGGGAGGAACATTCCAGGCAGAGGAAAGAATCAATGCAAAGTCCCTAAGATGGAAGAGTACTGGCATGTTGGAGAAGAAACAAAGAAGGTAGAGGTGAATTTGGCAGTAGTAGCTCACAGTTTTAATTTTTAAAGTTTTTGCTAATTAAAAATATGCAACTTTTCAAAAATGTATCTTCTACTAAATGTATATGCCACTATATTAATGGTAGTTTGAAAATCCCCAAACACTAGGTGTAGAAATAAAGCAGGCAGCCCTTTAAGTGTAGTAACAAAATTGACTTTTCTGTAGTAACAGAAAAGCCTTCCTTTGAGAGCTTACAGGCCAGGCATTTCCTAAGCACTCTAAATGCACTGGGCAAATTAACTCTCACAAACTAATTCAGTGTAATTTATGGAGTTTACGAAGCAATCTGGTAACTTCTCTGAACCTTAGTTTCCTCACTGCTAAGAGATGGTAATAATAGTGGCTACCTTGTTTTTATGTTTTGGTGTTCAAGTGGCATAACATAGTTCCTGACACGTAGTAGGTACTATATAAATTATTTAAATTAATTAATTAAATAATTATAAATTATTTACTATATAAATTAATTGTGTTGATTGTTACTAGTTCATAATTAAGGGGGCAGCCATTGGTTTAAATAAGAAATCATTATGTTTTCTCTGAGAAGTGACAACATCGTTAAGTTACAAGTTTGTTGATGAACATTAATCAATCCATAAAACTTAGATAATTATTCATTCATTCATTTGGCAAAATATTATTGGGCCTGGTATTGTCTTAGTCACCAGTGAAATAAAAAATAAAACCCCCTGATTTCACGCTTACAGGTATGGGGAGGAAATAGGGAAGAAGACGATCTTTGCAACATAGGCTATTTTGTAAATAAGGATAAGTATGGGGTTCCATGGGAGATCATAACAGGGGCATCTAACCCAGGCATGGGAGGGCCAGAGATGGTTCCTTCTGTGAAGAAAACTCATAGGCAAGTAGGTGCTGGGTAGGTGGATGGAGGCAGCAAGGAGCATGAAAGGGCCACCTCAGAGTAAACCATGCTAGAGTCCAGACACAAGAGAACATGGCCAGGCCAGTTCTTCCATTTGGACCCTTAAGAGTTGGCAAATGAGGCTAAAAATGTAAGCAGGGCCTAGATTGTAATGCACACTGGACTGCAAAGCTAGGACTGTATCTGAGCAGTATGGGGATTTAGACGGATTTTAAGCAAGAGAGTGATACGATCAAATATGCATTTTAGAAAGACTGCCGTGATTGCAATGTGAAGAGTGGTCTAGAAGGGGCTGGAATTTGAGGCAGGGTAACCAGGGGTAGATATAACTTAATGTTTTAATGAGAGAAGAAACACATCTCATGATGAACCTGTTATGTAGGGAACAGCTATGTTTCTTTGTTACAATACATTGTTATTTGGGGAAATGGGAGGAGAGGATCAATAATAATCGTACTAAAGGAGAAATATAAAACCAACTCATCTCATTTTCAAAAGAATTTCTAGGTCGACTGATTCGTAACTCTCTCTGGGATCTCACATCTGTCAGCCTCGAAATCACTGCAGTTTTTCATCTTAGGAGCCATTAGTGAAAAACAAAAATTCGAACATGCAGTGTTTCATAATTCTTCTTCACCAGTTCTTAGTCAAACATCATCCTCAATTTATATCATTCACACTTAAACATGAATGATCTAGCAGGTCATGTAACTGAAGCTAGCATGGACAAATAAACAACCAAGAGTTAACGGAGGAAAGGAAAACTCAGGTTTCAGCAAATTAACGATGCCAGGAGAAAAAGCGTTCGGTCATGATTGAATGGAATTTTGGTGGCCTTCCCTTATAATTGGGGTTTTGAAGCTCCCACAAACCACACTTCAACGTCCATAATTTCTGAGGTAATGTAGCTAAAACCCCTTCATTTCACCTAAATGGCCCAGGCAATTGCAGGTATAATTTATTTTTTGCTCAAATTACCTCAAAGCTGTGCCTCAAAGCACTTTGAAAACAAAATTATCCTTTGTCCCACCTTCTTCAGTTTATTCTAGAATGACTCACTTTCCTCATGTTGATTCTGGGCTACAGTAGTTATACAAGAAATATGTGAATGCATCCTTATAAAATTTCCAAAGAATTCAATGTTAAAAAACTGGTCAGATTTTTTTTAAAAGCCTCTTTAATCATTTTCCTCACCATCACTCCATTCCAGTTCCTTCCTCTCCCCGCCTGAGGAAACACTATGATGGTGGGTATTTACCCAAGTGTTTTCCTTTGCACGCAAGTACACACACACACACACACACGCACACACACATTCAATTATTTGTTTATTTATTTTTAGATATAAAGTGTGTGAGACAATATAGAGCCGTGATTAAGAGGCCAGGCTTGGAGACAGATTTGTTACCCGTTAATGGTGCGCCCATGGAAACTTACTGTTCTTCAGTTTCCTCATATATAAAATTGGGATGATAACGTTACATACCTCACCAGGTATGTAGGAAGAGTCACTATTTTGATAAATTTAAAGCACTTAGAACAGTACCTGATAGTAAACACTCAATGAATGTTAGTCATTATTTTAAGTTTTTAAAATACACTAATATTTTCATATATACTTATTTTTCTATGACTTGCTTTCTCAGAACTATGTCTTGGATATCTTGTCTTCTCAGTACATACTTATGTTTTTTAATCTGCTGTATAGTATTCCACGGTATGTGGGTACCAGAGTTCATTCAACCATTCCCCTGTTGATGGACATTTAGCATGTTACCCAATTGTTTTTTTGTTTTGTTTTGTTTCATTTTGTTATTGTGAACACTGCTTCAACGAAAATCTTTATGTATATGAATGACTATTTTTCTAGGGTGAATACTGATAGGTGGCAACCCAGGTTAGGAGCACATGGGCACACTTTATTTTAATAGATGCTGTCAAATTGACCTCCAGCTTCTATTGCCAATTGTATGAGAATAAAAATTTCCACCAAATCCTCGGCAATAGTTACCAATTTTTAAAAATAAGTGAACAATGTTTATTCCATTCTGGATTGAATCTGCACCTCTATAACTAATATTAAAGTTGAACATCGTTTACCTGAGAACTTTATGAGAGGGAACTAGTCATACAAAATCCTGGCAGGAATGAACCAGGCATGTATAATACAAAAAAGAACTCCAGTGTAATTTGGGGTTTGAATGAGAGGGGAGAGTCTTAGAAGGTGGAGTTGGAGAGGCCAGCTGGGAGCGGAGAGTAAAGGTCCTTACAGGCCATTGTAAGGTGTTTACACTTAATTTTGAGCAAGAAAATAACATATTAGAGAATAAGTGCTATTTGGAATGGACTTTGAATGATGAGTGGAGGTTTCCTAAGACAGGAGAAGGAGGAAGAACCATCTAGTCTGAGGGAATAAAACTGAGAGATTACGGAAACACGAAAATATGTGGTAAAATCAAAAGCATGGTGCTCCTATGTTGAAGCTGAATATAAGGAAATAGAGTTGGACCTGCCTGTGTGATGGAAGTGCTTTGCATGCCACAGGATACTTTTATTTTCATTTCTAGAAAATGGGGAAATATTCATGGGGTAAGGGGACCCTCATTTATTGGGTGCATTCTGTGGGCCAGGTGTAGCACTTGGCACTTTACATGGGTAGTTCATTAAATTTTAAATGACATCTTTAAAGGAAATGTTATTCACATTGTTTTGCATGTTGGGAACTGGGCCTCAGGAAATGAAATAACTTTCCCTACAGTATACAGCTGGCAATCTTTGGGCCTATCCTTCAAAGCCAGCACTCACCAGATTGGGTGGGTACTATGCACTGTGCTGGGTCCTGCCTGGGAAGAAACAATCAATGTAGCTCAGTAGCCCCTGCCTTCAAGGACAGGGTCTACCAGAACTGTGTTCTTTCTGCCCTTCAGTAGATTGTCAGCAAGGACACAGGAAGACCAAGTGACTCAGGCTAGAATCTGGAGAAGAATTTAGACAAGAGAGAAACTAGAGGATATTTTATAATGGTAAGAAATAAGAGGGAGGAGAGGATGAGATGAGTTGGTAAATGGGGAATAAATATCAACCAGTATCCGTGGTTAATTGGATGTGGGTTGAGGGGAGAGTTAACCACATCCCCTGGATGCCTAGTTTGGGTGGCTGCATGGCTAGTGATAGCAGGAGCCAGAGGGGAGGGGTGAAAAGAATCTTTGGGGATTAGAGCCAGTTAGAACATTTAAAATAAATACAGTTTTATTTTGTTGAATTACCTGAAAAATCTTAGTATAAGTCACTGGTGACAAATCCACAGAATATTCTGTGGTGTGCTTTTTTTTTTTTTTTGCGTTCTGCGGACCTCTCACTGTTGTGGCCTCTCCCATTGTGGAGCACAGGCTCCGGACGCGCAGGCTCAGCAGCCATGGCTCACGGGCCCAGCCGCTCCGCGGCAGGTGGGATCCTCCCGGACCGGGGCACGAACCCACATCCCCTGCATCAGCAGGCGGACTCTCAACTGCTGCGCCACCAGGGAAGCCCCTGTGGTGTGCTTTTAATTGGAAAAGACATTTATATGTAGAGCCAGTGAGATATTTGACAGTAAAACCTGAAATATCCCTTAAATTTTCACTCCTTCTCCTACAAGAAGGCATCTGTAATTTTGAGTCTCTGTAATTAAATTAAGCATTATAGCTATTATTACTGTATATTATTCATGGTACAAAGCAACATAAAAGTCCCTGCTGCTTTACACTGTACAGGAAACACATTTGACAGCTCTGGACTCAGACAACTTGTGCCTAGATTTGTTGTGTTTCTCCTTTATGCTTTATATAATTGGCAGGGCTTCTAGGATTCTAAGACAGGTTAAATAATAAAGGGTACCTTTTGAAGAGTTTGGGTGAATAATTTCAGAGACCTGTTATTGTCTCCATTGATACCCCTTAGAAAACAACGGTCTCGCTGAGATCACTAGAGTAAGATACTGAAGGAAAAAAGAAAACTATTCTGGTTGACAGAATCCTGATGCCATTGCAGCATAATACAAGCTGACATCTAGGGAGAGGAGATGGGATGATGTATGCCACGCTTAGTGAAAGGGAGACTTCCCATAAACTCCCTATAGGCTAAGCCTTTTTCTAGGTTGCAAAGTCTTTCAAAGAACCTTCCAGTGTTCATCCTGTCTGCATCACATCATAACCCGCCTGCCATAAAAATCAGTGGAGACTATCTGAAGGATGGGCTTTGGTATTTGTCCTCGGGGATCCAACCAGTGTCCAGGTATGCAGGCCTGGTTCATCAGTTTAAAAGCCTCACCTGAATCTGGATACTCCTCCTAAACTAGCTTTGCCATTTAAGCCAGGCTCCATCATCCTTGGGATTCTACAGTACCAGAAGGAGATAATGCTCCGTGGTACTAGACCTGTCTTTAGGGTGTTGGCAGGGTTTCAGAGTGAGCAAAAATGACTCCCCCGCCCTCGAACCTATTCTTCCAAACCTTTCTCTTAACTCAGATCCCTCCTTCCCTTCCCTTTCCTCTCCTCATGCTGCCCTTTGGTGTTCAACAGACCCATCCTTCTTTGATAAAATTGCTCCCCCCTATGTCCACTGAAAATTCAAATTCCACAAGGGCTACTGCAAAAACAAACATTTACTGAAGATATATCATGTACCAAGCACTACTATGCATTCTTCAATCTTTACATTTTCCTGCGTCTTAGTCAGTGACCAACTGTCTAGGTTTGCCCAGGACTGAGGTATTTTCTGGGACTTTCAGTCCTAAAACCAGGACAGTGTCCATCGGAGACCTGAGACACAAAGAGGTGAGGTCATTCTCTAAAGGTCACACTCTTCGACAGTGATTTGTTATGACTCAAACCGGGATCCTCCTAATCCGAATCCCTGGCCTTTCTGCCCCGTCACACTGGCTGTACTCAGGGTTGGTCTGACGATTTGATTAGGAACCACACTAGATTTTAGTGACTGAGATGTATTTGCATGTTTAAGTGGAGCTGTAATGGTAGCACGTATGGGTATGAGGGAGGGGATTCTTGGTGGGTATGTTATCATCACCTCCACAACCCCCCTCTCAGGTCAAACCAGACCTGGAAGCAAATATCAAGAGTCGGCAATTTTGATATTCCTGCTTCTGGACGTTTGCGAGAGGCTCTGCTCCTGGGGGGGGGTTAGTGTCACAGAGTGTCACGGCTTGGGAGAGTGTGGGTGGGCAGAGCACGTATTTTGGAAGCACAGATCAGCGTGAATCCTGATTGGAAGTGTACCCTGGAACTCGGCTTCCCGGGTGAAACCTACCCCTCAAAAATTAACAGACCGATTTCAAGATCTCATTTTCTAGGAATATTTTTCCACACAGCTTTGTTCTGGTTCCAGATGTCTAGTGTTCACATTTGTACTCTTGAAGATGGCTGTATGTGTGTGTATGCATATATGTGTGTGCATGTGTGTGCATGTGTATATATGTTTATTGAGTGTATATGTATAGGTATACATGTATGTGTGTGCATGTGTGTGTTGTATTTATCCCAACAACCATCAGGACTTCTTTTGCCTCCTGTCGGTGCCAGAACATTGAGGGTTAAGCAGAGTTACTATAAAGCATTACAACTGACATGTAGTAGCTGTATTTGTTTCCAGTTTTAGGCTCCGGATCTGAAAAGGTGGGCTCAGATCAACCACCTGTTAGATCTGTGATTTCTGGTGCTGATTTTTTTCTTAAAGCTTTTGCTTGCTTTAAATTTTCTGCCCCTGGGCCGACTGCTAGTGCTCTGCATTCTCTACTTCCATGGTTCAAAAAATTTTATATGTATAACTACTCTCACAGGATAAACATGTGTGTAATTACATACACTTTTTTCCCCCATTAACCTCTTTGCTCTCTTGTCGTGTTTGGCTATTTGATGGTTTTCCCCTCTCAAGTTTGCTCACATTATGCATGCTCCTATCAAGAGAATTTCCTGCACGCTCTTCCTTTCCCTAACAAAGTCTGGCACCGTGGAGGGACTGAGAGAGCAGTTTTTCATGAATAAATGATGATCATTTGTAATTAGCATATCAACTGTATGTATGGAAATGATGCTTCTAAATTACTTGACTGTGATTAGAAGCAGTTGATTTACCTAAGTAGTTTCAAACCTTCCAACAAACTCCATACATAATTAATTTAGTAAATACATTTTCTTTGGCTTCCTAGATAATATAAAAGAAACTTCTACCTATTCCAAAGGCAAATTATATTTTGTTGTTGCTGTTATTGTCCTTAAGCACCTGAAGCCCTACAGTGACATGATCACCCAGGAAACAGTTCAACAAACAGCTCACATTTTTTGGACCCTTTTAAAGTGTCAGGTGCTCTTCCAAGTGCCTTGTGTATATTATCAATAAATGTAATGCCCATAATGATTCTATAAAGTAAACACTCTATGATACCCTTTTTACAGATGAGAAAATTGAGGCGTGGGGATGCTAAGCAGCTTGTCTGAGCTCACAAAGCTGCTAAGTTAAGAAGCTCAAATTCAAACTTGGGCAGTACTGGCTCCTTAGCAGCCGCATAGCACAGGGAGATCAGCTCGGTGCTTTGTGACCACCTAGAGGGGTGGGATAGGGAAGGTGGGAGGGAGACGCAAGAGGGAGGAGATATGGGGATATATGTATATGTACAGCTGATTCACTCTGTTATAAAGCAGAAACTAACACACCACTGTAAAGCAATTATACTCCAATAAAGATGTTAAAAATATATATATATAAATGTGTGTGTGTGTGTGTGTGTATGGCTTATTCATTGACTAAGTATTTATTGAGCACACAATAGATGCTGGGCACAGAGATAAATAAGACTCATCTTGCCCTCGGACAGTCTAGTGACAGCAGAATGGTTGAAAACTAATAAATTACAGTGCACTGAAATAGATATTAGCATTTAGGCAGGAACAAAGTACTATGGGAGAGAATTAGCATATTTTTTCCAGAGGATAAATGTACTACTTTTTATACTTGCCACTTTTCTTCAGGAAAAGAGAATACATTTAGAACAGGATATTAACATATTTGAGAAAAGGAAAGGATCAAAGAGTCATAAAGGTTTTTTTCTGAATATATCCTATAACTTGTGTGGAGATAGTTCATTTTTTTTTTAAACATCTTTATTGGAGTGTAATTGCTTTACAACGGTGTGTTAGTTTCTGCTTTATAACAAAGTGAATCAGCTATACATATACATATATCCCCATATCTCTTCCCTCTTGCGTCTCCCTCCCACCCTCCCTATCCCACCCCTCTAGGGGGTCACAAACCACTGAGCAGATCTCCCTGTGCTATGTGGCTGCTTCCCACTAGCTATCTGTTTTACATTTGGTAGTGTATATATGTCCATGCCACACTGTCACTTTGTCCCAGCTTGCCCTTCCCCCCTCCCCACGTCCTCAAGTCCATTCTCTACGTCTTCATTCCTTCCTGTCCTGCCCCTAGGTTCTTCATAACCTTTTTTTTTTTTTTTAGATTCCATATATATGTGTTAGCATACGGTATTTGATTTTCTCTTTCTGACTTACTTCACTCTGTATGACAGACTCTAGGTCCATCCACCTCATTGCAAATAACTCAATTTTGTTTGATAGTCCATTCTGAATTAAACATCCAGTCCATATGGTTTTTTTTTAATGACCAAAAATGCTGACTACAGAGCTACACCAAGGCAAAATTGTAAGATTTCCCTCACCTATCCAGCCCTCTTTCCTGGAGTAATATAGTAAAGACACTCCTAAGATGGCATTTACTATTTGAGGTGGTTATAGCCTAGGGCACTATGTCTAAACACTAATCTGCACATCAGTGGCTGGCTGGCTGTATCAGAGTTTTATAATGTCACATGTTCCTAGCTCGTATTGCTGTGGACCTTGATATGGCAAGTCTGGGATACAGCCTAGGTCTCTATATTTTAAAAGTGTTTAAGTTGATTTCTGTGTACATCCAGGTTCAAAAACAACTGGTCTGAAAATACCCATGAATAGGAGAACTGCTGATATGCTATTTACTTTCTCTTTATTATCTTATTTAAGGCTATGGATTAGTAGGTAAGAGCCTAGTCTCTGGAAACAGATCTCAGTTAAGTTCCATCTGACTAGCTGGGGACTTGGGACAAATTTCTTAAGCTCTCCATTACCTCTCCATTACAAAGCAGCTAACACCGCCTTGCACTCAATAAGTGCTCAATGAATGTTAGAGTATACACACACACCCCCCACACACACACACATTTATTATGTATAGACACACACACTCTTAAAATAATATCAAAACACCTTCATGGACTAAAAGCAGAACTATCATAAGAACAAAATGAACAGTCACAATTACCTTTGCGGGAAAGGAGTAGGTCTGTCTTTGGCTATATTGGGCCTTTTCAAAGTTGAGAATAATAACCCACTAATAGTGAGCATATAGTCTTATTCTGCTTCTTCACTGGCCAACTCATGCACTTTAGAGCTAGGAGTTGACACATCCTTGTCATTAGTTTCTATCCTTTCACATCATGTAAAAACCGACCCACCATTATCTGAATTAGTTAATCTAAAAAAGCAGAATGAGGCTGTTGAAAGAGCAGTCATTAAGAATAATGAGTTCTAATCCAGCACTGCAACTAACATATTGATAAAATGGACCAAGTCACAGCCACTCTTGGTCTTTACTTCCTTATGTATTAAGGTACAAGGAGATAAACGAGGTTGCTTCTAAGGGCCTTTGCAGGTATGATATTCTCAGTTTGTGAGCTACTTAATTGTACTAACATATCATAACTCAATATCCTTGATATCATTTTATTTCCTGATAACATTATTTGGTCCTTAATCCAAAAGAATGACTGACGCATTTAGGAGCCTATGCATAAACCTGGCTCTAGATACTCCTACAGTAACTGAGAGGTATAGCCAACTCTCCGTTATCCAACAAAGTGTTTAAGCAGCTTATCAGCAAGCTGGGTCAGGATTATGTCCATGTAATCCTCACAGAGAAAGAACCACATGCACATGAAGACCTGGGCATGGGCCATTGGGCAACTGATTGTGCACAGATATTGAGATCCCTTTCCAGGGCAGGCATCTCTTCCATCTGAGGTCTATACAAGGTCAAAATTTAACAACTGGTTTTTCTATAACAGGGGGGAGAGCACATATTGTGAGAAAATTCATGTATGCAGTGTAATCCAAAGTTCTCTCTTATTAGAGGGGATTCTTAATCAACCAAGATATTGAGTGTACCAAGAAATAGCAGCCATTTTGATAACTCATATTGTGTGGGGGGAAAAAATACTACTGAAAAATCAGAATGCAACAATGTTTAAAAGTTGGTTCATTTATCAGCCACTGACTTGCCAAATTTGCATCAAAGTAACTAACTTTAAAATTTCCCACAGCTTACTACTACTACATGAGATTACTAATGAAACAAGTATGCGTCTGGTTATTTACTGAGATCATTTTTCCCAGCTTCCTGAATGAAAATATATTCCTTTATATATTAACATTTTAGAAGATCCAGTTCTTACGGTTTTTCTTCAGTTTAGTATTTTATTAGTTTGTATTTATGCATTTGGAAATGGTAATATTAATAAAACCACTTGAACTCTGCTTTTCATTTGGATTTCTATCTGTGTTTTTTTAAAAATTTAGCAGGGGAAAGAAATATTTTCAGGATGGGAATGTCCATTCTTCCTGTGCATTTTAATTTACTTTGGTAAAGGCTCATGGCCAGACTAGGCACTACTGTGGAGTAGGTAATATTTCTCTTTAGGGGCTTTTCTTTTTTCAGACCACTTCTCTTTGGTCTAAGTTTCCTGGATACCTAGTATACCCCCATGCCTTCCCCACCACCCCTCACCTCCTTAATGACATCCAACTTTTACCAGATGTCTGTTGGAAAGCCTTGTTAAATTAACCCATGCTAATGACTTCCTCAAATTGCAATAGGTACAATAAACTCTTAAAGCAAGAGGATGAAATCTAAAACTACAGAATTTCTTTTAGAAAGTATAGAAAGCTCTTATGGAAAGTATAAAGTTCAGGGTTTTTTAACAGAGGAGGGAATTTCACTTTGAAATTGGAAGTTTTCCTTGGTCTCCTCAAATCACATAAAGGCCACGTTTTCATCCTATGTGAAAAGCTGGTGTTACAGGTTTTCAGTGACTGCTCAAACTGAGCTAATTGTTATAAAGGACAATTCCTGAATCAGGAGGGGGTGTGTGTGTGTGTGTGTGTATGTGTGTGTGTGTGTGTGTGTGTGTGTATACACATATCTATATCTGTAATAGAAATCTTAACTGTTTACAAATAAACTATTGTATTTCAAAACATGTTTTAAATATTTTAGCTTGAAATGAGGCATAGTTTCATTAAGAGTGAGAGAGACTAAGTCAAAAGTAGGAATAAATGATAAACTTTCAGGGCTAAGGGAGTACCTGCTGACAGGTGTTTGTTCCTCAGCGTGTATACCCTAACTGATCAGATAGCTTTTTCTATGCATGGAACAGGAAAGGTTGTCTGCTTTTTTGTTCTTACTTTAAAAGGGAGAGAAAGGAGAGAAAACTGCCTTATTCTTATTAAAAAGTTATACTGAAGGACTAAAAGCACTCCAGAGATAAATCATAGCTTAAGACAAACATATGCCCCCCAAAGTATTTATAAAGTAGGCAAAGCCAGTGGAAAAAGAGAGCCACCCAGAATAATCCTCAAGATTTTTCTGAAAACAATTTTAAAAACAAAGTTATTGAGTGTTTGAAATGATAGTCTTATAAACATGCTTATATTTCTTCAAATCTCTGAGTTACCTCTTAGTTTCTGTTATACTGCTTAATCATGTGATTTGTATTATTTTTAACACAGCATTTTTAGTAGTAGAAATGAAGAAGTGTGACACTGCCCAGATCCCATGTGGGTTCTGTGCCCTGGTGGGAAAGACAGAGTGAAAAGGTAGAGTCAGACTAGGAGACCCGTTAACTCTGCCACGCCCGAAAGAATCTGAGTCACCGTCTAAACCAAAGATAGAGCACTGAGGCAAAAATCTGGATTCAAAGACCGTGGAGTCTGCTTTTTTTTTTTTTTTTTTTTTGGCGGTACGTGGGCCTCTCACTGTTGTGGCCTCTCCCGTTGCGGAGCACAGGCTCCGGACGCGCAGGCTCAGCAGCCATGGCTCACGGGCCCAGCCGCTCCGCGGCAGGTGGGATCTTCCCAGACCGGGGCACGAACCCGCGTCCCCTGCATCGGCAGGCGAACTCTCAACCACTGCATCACCAAGGAAGCCCCCGTGAGATCTGCCTTTTATCAGTTGCTAACCGTATTGGGGAGAGCAGCGCTGGGGTTGAGAGAGGTAATCCTGCCAGTTCTGCAGGGCTGAGTATGGCACACCAGCCGTGTTTCTCAGCCATTCTCTATGGTGAGAGCCTGATGGTCCCACGTATTAGTCCCACAGCCCTCCTGTGGCAACTCTAAATAGTAGGCAGAGTGCCTAAACTGGGATAATGGGCCTCCAAAGGTCCGGCCTAGAATTTCCAACCCTATTAAATGAAAGCAAATAGAACAAAAGCCAAAAAGAAGTCTGGAGACTAATCATGTGGCCTAGAAAATGGGTGAACCATTGTTATTAAAACATATAAACATGTAAGTTTTAATATTAGAAAAGAAACTAGAGAAGGGTATGAACAAGCAAATCAGCCAGTTTTCCTTTTAAAGGAGAATTCCATACATTAATTGTTAATACATTAACAATTCACCTTGGGGCAAATTACAAAGAAATTACAAGCACACTGAAAACAGAGTTTGTGTTATACAAAGTTGTCAAAGTTTTCCCCTGTCCATATTCTTCCAGAGAACTTAGTAGAACATGACTGGTAAAATAAATGCTTAATAAACATCTGTTGAGTGTCCAAGTCAATGACTGAGTGAATAATTAAAGGAATAAATTAATCAGTGAATAAGCCTATTTTCCTAGGCTTCCGCCACAGATAAAAATTCACTCGACTCAACAGCTATTTATAACCCCTTGCTCTCTATTTAACCCAGACTCGGCAAAGGAGTGGTTATACAAGTTGCCTCCAGGGCTCTCCACAGTCATTTCTTAAACCCTTAGTATCTGCCTGGTTTTCAGACAAATGACTGAAGGCCACCAATGGCTATCTCATTGCTAAGTTCAAAGCGTTTTTTTTTCTGCAGTCCACATCCACCTCGCTGAAGCAAATGACAGAATGGAACACAATTCTTAAGTCTCCAAATCTGTACAATAGTCGTAATTAGGAATCTCAAGATATAATTTGTGTGCTTGAAATGCAAATTGTTTTTTGTAACTCAAGATAATATTCATTTTAGCCCCCCTTCTCCTTGGCTTGTGAAAATGTAATCTCAACCAATTTTGGGTGGCCTTCTCTGCCACTTCAGTGCCACTCTTCAGTATTCTGGCAGTGTTTAAGCCTATCTTGCTCTCTATCTGTCACATCACATACGTTTCTCCCCCGAGCTTTACCCAGGAAGCAAGTCAAGAAGGCCTTTGCACTTGGATCCTATAAAATAGGAGTTATGTCATCTACCCTGGGGGTCAGCTGAAAGGGAAGGACTGCCTCCTTTCTCAGGGTTCTATTATGTCTGATTACAACTTTTCTTCTCTTTTACTACTCCCTAATCCCAACCTGGAGAAACCTTAAAAGGGTTGGGAAGTGTATAATGTCCATGCCACTCTCTCACTTTGTCACAGTTTACCCTTCCCCCTCCCCATATCCTCAAGTCCATTCTCTAGTAGGTCTGTGTCTTTATTCCTGTCTTACCCCTAGGTTCTTCATGACATTTTTTTCCCTTAAATTCCATATATATGTGTTAGCATACGGTATTTGTCTTTCTCTTTCTGACTTACTTCACTCTGTATGACAGACTCTAGGTCCATCCAGCTCATTACAAATAGCTCAATTTCGTTTCTTTTTATGGCTGAGTAATATTCCATTGTATATATGTGCCACATCTTCTTTATCCATTCATCCAATGATGGACACTTAGGTTGTTGCTTTGTGACCTCCTAGAGGGGTGGGATAGGGAGGGTGGGAGGGAGGGAGATGCAAGAGGGAAGAGATATGGGAACATATGTATATGTATAACTGATTCACTTTGTTATAAAGCAGAAACTAATACACCATTGTAAAGCAATTATACTCCAATAAAGATGTTAAATAAATAAATAAATCTCACACACACACACACACACACACACACACACACAAAGGGAGCCTCTTTGAGTTTACTTATAGTAAACATAGTTTCCCCAACTATTGTCTGTGCCATGACGTTCAAAGAGTATTTCTGAAACTCAAAAGCCAAGAATTGATTTATTTTTTGTTTTCTGTCACATCACATCTATCTTATAGGTATGTGTGTATATCTGATTTTATCCTTAGTAAATTTTCCTGAAAGTAAAAATCTTCATTTATAAAGGGTTTATCCAGTGCATAACGATAGTGCCCTCCAGAAAAACTGTACCAGTTTGTGTTATATTAACAGTATATGAGTACCTTTTCCCTACGTCCTTTTCAGTACACCATATTTAAAAATACATCTTTACCATTTTTAAATTAAAAATGAAATATTTTTTCATCTATATTTCTTTAATTATTAGGGATCTTGGACATTTTTTCATAGGTTTATTGGGCATTTTAAAAATTATTATTTGTCCATGAGTTCTCTCGCCTATTTTGCTTAGATCTTTACTGACTTGTAAGAGCTCTTCATTTGAAGAATATTAACAAATTGACTGTCGTGTATTGAAAATATTTTTTATAGTTTGTTATTTGACCTTTCATGGTGTGTGAGACATAGAAACTTACAATCTTTAAATCTGATTTTTGTGGGGGGTTTTCTTGGTATTTTTACTTAAGAATTCCTTTTGCATTGCAAGATGATGAACACTGACCTGTGCTTTATTTTAGTTGTTTCAGCATCATTATTTAACAATCCTTTTCCCCTTTGGTCCAAATTTCACATTTATCGTACAATCAAGATTTATATATGATGGATCTACTTCTAGACTCTGTTTCGTTCTACTGTTCCTTACTACACCAATAAGACACTGCTTTAAGCATTGTAGATTCTTTTTTTTTTTAATTAATTAATTCATTTTTGGCTGTGTTGGGTCTTCATTTCTGTGTAAGGGCTTTCTCTAGTTGGGGCAAGCGGGGGCCACTCTTCATCGCGGTGCGTGGGCCTCTCACTATCGCGGCCTCTTGTTGGGAGCACAAGCTCCAGACGCGCAGGCTCAGTAGCTGTGGCTCACGGGCCTAGTTGCTCCGCGGCGTGTGGGATCTTCCCACACCAGGGCTCGAACCCGTGTCCCCTGCATTGGCAGGCAGATTCTCAACCACTGTGCCACCAGGGAAGCCCTAGATTCTTAATAAATGTTAATATCAGATAGGCAAAGTCCCCATTCGTTACTCTTTTTAAATTTTTTCCGAAGTGTCCAGACTAGTGCATTTACTCTTCCACGTGAAATTTAGAAATTCCATTCTAAATGTTAGTGTTATCGTTTAGTTCTTCACTGTTTCTCACTCTCCTAACTTGAACCTCCATTCAATCCATCCTGTACCCTAGTGCAGCCTAACCTGCCCACGATTCAGCTACAAATGTAATAAATAATAACAATGGCAATACATCTCATTTGCCATGTCTTCTTGAAATTTCAGAGTAGGATTGTACTATGACACTAATTTCACATTTGGCTCTCGAGAAAAGAACATGGAAACTCTCCCCTTTAAGAAATGTCACTGTCTTTTCAGAGTGTGGAAGGAGAACACCATGAGAAAGCTGTGGAACTACTCAAGGCTGCTAAGGACAGCGTCAAGCTGGTGGTCCGATACACCCCGAAAGTCTTGGAAGAAATGGAGGCTCGCTTTGAAAAGCTACGGACAGCCCGGCGTCGGCAGCAGCAACAATTGCTAATTCAACAACAGCAACAGCAGCGGCAGCAACAAACACAGCAAAACCACATGTCATAGGTAAGAGGTGCCTTCTTCTATACAAGGGAAGTCCCTTACATGTTTTTTTTTTTTAATATAGTTTCTTAGACAGCTGGAACATAATTACTAGATTTAATAATCCAAACAAAATCAAACAAATTTAAAAAATGACCTCAGAAAATGTAAACAAGACAGTTGCTTACTTTATGTGTCATTCAGCCATATTCCCTGCAAATGTAAGGTATTTTTGAAAAATGATATTCTTTAGGAGGCCAGGTACACACTATATGATGCCTTTATACAAATTACAAAAATGCAGCCTCTGTGCAAACCCAGATCCTCAGGCACATGGCTATATGACAAGAGTGTGGGCTAGATTCCAGCCCCCCTCACCTCCTTGGCCAGTTGCCTTTGCACAGTGTACAAACTAAACTGAAACAGTTTACTAGAAAACTGCTCCACTGAAAAGAATGAAGTAGAGACCTGGCAGTGTTTATGCTCTGAGAGATTTTGAAATTCTCTCTGGGTGCTCAGTTAAAATGTGTCTAAGGTACACCCGCCTTTTTCTAAATTCCACTTTGTGACAAAGAATGCTAAATCAGGTTTTTGCTACATGTTTTTAAGAAAATTCAAGAAAAAATGTTAAGAGTGAGAACCACCATCTCTGAAGTGCCTGTTATGTGCTAGGCTCTCACATGTCATTCCTTATCCTCAAAAACCCCTTCACAGTAAGTATCACTAAAACACCATTTTTTAGATGAATGATACGAAGCTGCAATAGCTTCAGTGGATTCCCCACAACCACACTTACAAGAATTATTGTAATAGAATATTTTCCCTTCTTATTTTGCTGAGTATTTCATGTGCCAACATCAGAAATTCTGGAGTTACATAAATTTTCCTTGCTATCCTTTGGAAGAGACAGTTCATATTGTTATATACCTCTACGCTATGATGTCTGCAAATGTGTATTTGAAATGAGGTTCAAACGTTCTTGGGAAGATGACAATGGGTAGTGGTGGTTTTAACTCATTCAATATCAGATTACTATTTGCACACACTGAATTTGAGAAGAGATTTTCAACTTTTTTGCGCCACTCATGAAAAGAAGCTGCATGGGGAAGTAAAAAGAGTATGGGATTTATTCACAGAGAGTTCTGGGGATTCAACTATCTTTCTTTTATAGCCTGCTAGTTTTGTTATATATATATATCACAGTTTGGTGTCTTTATCTAAAATTACATTCCATTCTAAAAACTACATTTATTTAACAATAAGTATTTATTTGTTACCGTGATGGGCCAGGCACTGTTCAATGGGCTATAGAAACAGCAGGAGCAGAGCAAAATCCTTGCTGTCATGGTGTTTACATTCTGGTTGGAGGAGATAGTTAATTTACAACTAGATAAAAAATATCCTATTGAGACCAGTACTTTGTAGAGTTAAAATCGTGTGCTTTGATAGAGACTGGCTAGGTGATGACCTTCTGTGAGGTGATCAGGGAAGACCCCTCAGAGGAGGGAACATTTAAGCTGAGGTTGAATGACAGTGTGAAGCCAGGAAATGAGCATAAGAAGAGGAGGAAATAGCCAGTACAGTAGCTCTGAGGCAGATGTGAGCCTATTTGACGTTTGAGGAACAGAAAGAAAGCTGAGGTAGTTAGGCAATAAAGAGTGAGAAGGACGGTTAGATAGATGGGGGCCAGGTTATAGAGAGCTTTTTAAACTGTTTAGGGAAGTTAGATGTTATTGCAGTGGAAACCACTGAAGGTTTTTAAGCAAAAGAGTGACATGATTTATGTGTTAAAAAAGATCACTCTGGCTGCTATGGGGAGAACAGATTAGTGCAGGGTAAGAGTAAAAACAGAGACCAATTAGGAGACTATTATATAGGAGTCCAGGCAAGAGATACGGTGGTTTGGGCTGGGATGACGCAATGATTTGGATGCATACAGACAAATCATTTTGTCCATATCCTCCTTCTCTCTAATCCGTTTCAAACATAAAGGTACTTCACATTTGTACTTTCAGAATCCTTGCAAAGGTCTTCTTGCTAATAATAACAATCCAGTATTCTTCAGTCAAACATTGACACTCTTTTCCTGAACACATTTTTTCTTCCATTCTCAATAATACAGACTTGTACCAATTCTCCTAAATTGTTTTACCACACTGGCCCATAGTAAAATTGTTTTAAAATGTTTTAAAAGAAGTATGTTGTCATTCTGACTTCTGAGGTCTTACTAAAAGCTTCCAGTATTTATGCTTATTCAGTCATCTTTGGAAGTATACAACTTGGCTATAAATACTGCTGGGCCATATACTCAATTCCATTTCTCTGTTCCATCAGTCTTCATTAAATCACTTGAGAATTTCCTACTGTCTCTTTATCGAAGAGTAACATTTTTAATAAAAGGCATTTAAAACCATGTTTATTTGTTGCACAGGATACGGTAAAGCTCTGTTTAAGTGAACATGAAATTTATATCTATGCCTGCCAAGACAGCACTTGTAGTGCACAGGATCATGGACCCTTGAGATGAAACTGTAGTGACCATTTCAAGTACAAGCAAAGTACAACTCTGTCATGTCATCCATGGATTTTATGGTGGAATCAGTCAAAGAGACCTACATTAGCTCTTGTTCAACTTTTAATTAATTAGATTTTTTAAGGATTAAATGGGATTTGTTACACTTGCTAACTCATACTGTGGTTGCTTTTGAGAAGAGATCTGAAACTATTTACTTTGAACAGATCTCTGATTTTTTTTTTTTTTAAGTTTGACAAGTCAAGCAAAGACCAGGTAAATCAAAAATACTTGTCAGATATTGTCTTACTGTTTATCACATGAAATGTAACTTCTGTTCTATAAATTAGAAATAATATTTTGTCTGAGATGATAGAAGTTATTAAGTAACTAGCAATGGTCAGTGGTACATACAGATGGAAAATAGATTGAATGCAAGTAGTGTGTGGAAAACGTGTCTTATGCCTACTTTTAATTTTAAACTTCTCCTCAAGTGAATCTCAGTTGTCTTTTTCCCTAACTTCCATCTTTGTTAATCAGGAAGAATATACTACATTTCTTAAATGCAGTAAATATGATCACTACATAATTACATTACAGAAACCTAAACAGATAATATGAATATAGGTTTAATACTGTACCCACTTTTTGTGAGAAAGTGTCACATTTATTCAGCTTTAAGCTTTTTTTTTCTTTTTTTACTGAAGTGTAGTTGACTTTGATTATTAAGTTTTAGGCATACAGCATAGTGATTTGACATTTATATGCATTATAAATTGATCATCACGATAAGTCTGGTTACTACCTGCCACCATACAATGTTATTACAGTATTATTGACTATATTCCCTATGCTATACATTGTCCCATGATTTATTTATTTTATAACTGGAAGCTTGTACCTCTTAATCCCCTTCACCTATTTTGTCCCCCACCCTGTAAGCATCTCATTTATTTTATTTTGTTTTATTTATTTTTACTTTTGGCTGCATTGGGTCTTCGTTGCTGCCTGTGGGCTTTCTCTAGTTGCGGCGAGCAGGGGCTACTCTTCATTGCGGTGCGCGGGCTTCTCATTGCGGTGGCTTCTCTTGTTGCGGAGCACGGGGTCTAGGCGCGCGGGCTTTAGTAGTTGTGGCACATGGGCTCAGGAGTTGTGGCTTGCGGGCTCTAGAGTGCAGGCTCAGTAGTTGTAGTGCACGGGCTTAGTTGCTCTGCTGCATGTGGGATCCTCCCGGACCAGGGCTTGAACCCATGTCCCCTGCATTGACAGGTGGATTCTCAACCACTGCACCACCAGGGAAGCCCATCATCTTTTTTTTTTTTTTTTTTTTTTGTGGTACGCGGGCCTCTCACTGTTGTGGCCTCTCCCGTTGCAGAGCACAGGCTCCGGACACGCAGGCTCAGCGGCCATGGCTAATGGGCCCAGCCACTCCGCGGCATGTGGGATCTTCCCAGACCGGGGCATGAACCCATGTCCCCTACATCGGCAGGTGGACTCTCAACCACTGCGCCACCAGGGAAGCCTGTCTCTTTCTTTTAACAGCTGTGCTGCTCTACCTCTTTCTTCAATGGCACCTGCCCTTTCATATCCCATCCCGCCTCATAGACACATTCACATGAGCTTTCCAGGAGTTCAGTCTCACACTGCTTAGAGTTGGCGCTAACCCTCACCACTGACCTCTAAAACAGTGCCCTGTGCTTCAGAGTATTTCGCCATTACAGCTCTGTTAGTTTCCTGTTGCTGCCTAAAAATTACAAAACACATTTAATGTCTTAAAAGAATACAAATTAATTTTCTTGTAATAATGTAGGACAGAAGCCCAAGACAGTCTCACTGGGCTTTCAGAGGCTCTAGGGGAAGATTCATTTCCTTGCCTTTTCCACCTTCTAGGGGATGCCTGCATTCCTTGCCTCCTGGTTCCATTCCTCACCCTCCAAACCACCAGTGATGGTCGAGTCCTCACATTGCGTCCCTCTGACCTCTGCTTCTGTCATCACATCCCCTTCCCTGAGTCTTTCTTCTCTCACCGTCTTCTACTTCTAATTACATTGGACCCACCTGGACAATTCAGGATACTCTCCCTATTTTAACATCAGCTGTTTAGCAAGCTTACTTCCATCTACAACTTTAATTTCCCTTACCATGGAATCTAACATATTCACAGGTTCTGGGGATTAGAACGTGGACATATTTCAGCGGCCATTATTCTGCCTACCACAGTGGCTCACTGAAAAATTAGCAAAGCAATTTGATCAACAAAAATTCAACTAATGTGAAAATGAGGCTTTTATTTTTTAAAAAATGAATCATTAATCTGTTCAACTGTAAATCATGGGAATGAGGGAAATAATGAGAACATTTGGTGCAGGTGGTTCTTCCCAGTGGGTATCTCAGTGATGCACAGTTTGGATGCCCCGTGCTCTCTCAGCTGCTGGCATATCTCTCAGGCCTACTCCCCCTCTGGTAGATGAAGAGACCCAAGACTCTTACTAAAATTCATCTGCTCTAAGTCCCATTCCCTTAGGACATGTAACTGTATGATAAGTTAATGGATTAAAAACTCAGTCACTTGGTAGCTCTGTCACCTGGTAGCTAAGGGACTTGAAGGAAGTTTTTCAATGTGAGACTCATGAAAATGGTCTGTTATGGAGATTAAATAAGAAAAAATATGTAAAACTCTTTACAAAATATGGGCAGTTGGTGAGCACTCAATAGTAATAGTAGTGGCAGTAGTATAGCAGTGAGAATGCTAATGGCAGATAATGTTTTTATGCAGTATCTTGTTAGGTGACTCCTGAAGAAGTACAGTGGCCTCAGGCTTGACTTTCAGTTCCACGCTGTAGGCCCAAGGTGCTTTTAGGCATTTCTCTAGAAGGCTTGGTGGCTGGAGAGCGCTGATGCAGAGTAGGCAGATGGCAAACCCACCCCCCACGCACACTTTCACATGAACCAGAACAATTCGTTAAAAATTTTTTTTGTATGTGGTGCTCTGCATTCATTGAAATAGAAATATCTGCAGCTTTAAAAACAAAGATTGAAAACCACTGTTCTTTCTGAAAGAAATGACTCCATAATGGTAGAAAAGTGACAGGTCTGGGAGAAGGTTTGGGGAGGCTGCTCCCCCAAATGTGACCACGTGGGGCATCTGCTTACTCTGTTCTACTCTGTGTCAGGCTGGCTGACCTCGTAGGAGAAGAGACAGGCCTACTATCTGCTTTACAGAAGGGATATTGGTGCTTCCAGCCTATCAGAGAGAGGCTTTGCTTGCATGTATCTCAGCAGGAGCAACACTGATCACCCTAAAAGTCATAATATATAAAAGTTATCTCTTCTTTGCCTTCGTGAAGAAAAATAGAGTCATCTGGAATCGGGAGGAAGAAATGTTTTACATTTGAGATGTTTCCAAACTGATTTTTTAAACTTTAATCTTAGGGAATAACTGTGTCTTTTCCATCCTCATTTGATAATTACTTCCTTTGCAGACATCAGTTTTTTCACATGTGGAAGGCTGTGCATGAATGATAGCGCCCAAAATAATCCTTGCTGTTCTCACATAGCACATGCTTCTTTGATATTTTTAGCATATTGTAGTTGAATACTAATCACTGATTTCTCTTCACTCTTTCCCCCCCCTTTCAGGTCCTTGAAGCTACTTGATCAAACACCCAATAGTCACAAGTTTGAAACCGTGCTTCAGAATCCCAGCACATAGTAAAGGAAAAGACAACACTGATAATTATACCTGTCAAGAAACTGTGAACACGTGGTGTATAAATTCTTTACAAAGGCAACTCGACACCTTCTTTCTCTGGGGCTAAACCCCCGCTGCTCACGTGCTCTTTACACACACAGACCTTCCATTCACTGCAGTGGGAATTCTCAGTGTGTAAAGGGAGAGGTTTTCCAGTCTGCAGACTGAAACAGAATAAGAAGAATAAAGTCCATGACTTTCAGATAAATCACCAGGGCCAGGGTTAAGTGAATCTTGGGTCTATAGCTTTTCCAGAGAATAACAAATCCCTCATTAGGCTATAGTTCAAACTGCATCAGTTCAAGGTTGTCGCCACTTAAAAGAAACCTACACATTGCCCCTCACCCAGACCTGTTCCACGTCTGTATTGCTGAGTTGTCTGAATTAGAATTCCAGTTAATTGCAAATTCAACCTCTGTTCCCCTCTTGAAAATGGCAAGTTATTATACTATATTTATACTCAATTCAGGTTCTAGAAGCATTTGGCTTTTTATTTTCTGTTTCCATGAATTTTATTATGCATTAATAGAGTGGGCAATTTCAACTCAACTTTTAGTTAGTTAAAAGCAAGGATAGAGAACTCTAGTGCTGTTTTTTGGTTTTTTTTTTTAATTTAAGTCTTGCTTGTATCTATTCTTATTAATTCTAACAGAATATAATGTCTTTTATTCCACAAAATATATATTATCAGAGTGTATTTGTTACAAACTTAGGTCTTTTCTTACCAAGTGTTATGAATCTGGTAAGAGAATACTAGCAAAGGACCCGGCTTCATGAACTGATCCTCGTATGATATTTATATATAACCCTGCTCTCAATATTTTTTGTTAATTTTATATTTTTGATTGATAAACTGGAGAAATTTAAACTCTTTTTACCTACACGGATGTGCTGTCATAGAAGTCTGTTTGATATTTCAAAGCTTAGGGCTTTACAAAACTAAATTATGGATGTGCATATATATATATATACAAATATATGTCATACAAAATCTAGATCATTTTTCCCAAGTATAAACTGGATATGTTTGGCAATATAAGATCAAAAGTATTATTCCTCTTAAAATTAGGCATATGGAAACCAGAGATATTAATATTGTGAATGAAAAGATATTGCTGCTTCTAGGGTAAAAACATACCTACTTCATTACACATATTCATGTACGTAAATAGTGAGATATCTTTCAGAAAGTATCATTTACTATAAAATGATCTGTTAAAATCATCTATACTGATCATAACTTTTAACTTATGGTGAATCTAGGCACATAAGTCTGATTTTACTTTATGGAATTAGCAGGAAGCAATAATTATTTGGGCACTTAAATACCTTAGCCACACAAATGTACCTGAAGAAAGAATAAATGTCCAGTTGAAACATTCTAGAGAGATCATTAAAACTTGAGGCAAATATTTGAATATTCCGTTTTCTCAAATGAAGAAACTGATTCCCCAAGAGACAATAAATTTCACATTTCAGATAGTCCCTCAAATTAGAAATTTATGAAGCTCAGTTTAGGAACTGTTTTCTTGAAAATAAAACCAATTGGAACTACCCCACATGTTTCATTTTGCCCTGTCGGGTGGTGTTATTGTCAATACCAAGTTCTGCCTACTCTTCATAGCCCATCACTCAACAGAGGACAAACAGTAAGGAAACCAGGAGGTGCACCTATTTCAGCAATGTCCTGCCGTGGTAACAGATTCCCATTCTTGAACACGTATCATTTTTTACTAGAGAGAACTGGGGTGGGGGTGGAGCAAGGGTGAGGACCCTGAATGTTATGTAAAATAGGGTTACAAAAGAGGTAAGCATGACTAAGGGAATGAATGAAGAATACAGGAGTATTATTCAGTTTGAAAGAGGTAGTTCCCATTTTTATAAGAAAAATTTAATAAAACATATATTTTAGTTATCATTTAACAGAAAAATATTCAAGCTATTCAGGCTATACCACAGACTGTCATAAAGGGAAATCATTGCACCCTTGTGATGAGGAAATGGTCATTTCAACACATCTCAGTACACTGTATAAATTTGGAGCTTAAGGTATGTTTTCGTTTAGCTGTAAGTGGTTGGTTACTATTAAGTTATCATATGTTTTCATGTCAATATAAATATTGTCATGGTGTTACAGAAGCAACTGTCAAATGGGCAGACAGCTTACATTTGTGTTTTCTGGAAACCTTTGTATTTTATGCTTCATTTGCATAATGTTTTGTGCTAATAAATGTATGCCAAGTCGTTTGTCCAAGTGAAGGGGCAATCCATCACACCTAAGGCATCTAAGGACAGATTACATGTCACACTAGTCCTGTTTACAAATGACCAGTCAGATGACCAGTTTTCTTCAGTAAAATCTAGTTGTTGAAATGTAAGCCTTCCCCTAAAGTCTTCGTCAAAAGTAGCTACTTTCGTCAAAAGTAGCCAGTAGACTTAGAGAGGCTGCTTGTGGTTGTCTAAAGGTTCACTGAAGCCAGAGGGAAAAGGAAGAAAGTTACCACAACTTGTATTAATGCCTTTTATTATTACTGATCATATTAGAGCCACTGACAAGTCCAAAATCATATTAAAATAAAGATATATCATGTTGCTCTTACATGAAGCTTTATGGTAAACAAATGAGATATTAAAAGTTGGGGAAAAATCTGTTGTGACTATTCATCAGTGATCCTGCTGAATTTTAATTCTTTCCCTTGACCTAATTGGTGGCCAGATTTTTCTAAACTCAATCCTGCTGAATTTTATTTCTTTCCCTTGACCTAATTGGTGGCCAGATTTTTCTAAACTCTTTCCTGCTGTGATTTTGAAGGCAAAATACACAGCATAGTTCAGTAAAAGAATCCTTAAACCTTTTCACTGAGGCATTTACATTTTGATTCTGTTGCCATTTGAAATAGAACCTCCACAGGGAGATAATGAGCTTAAATTACAATTGACTTTGGAAAGAATAACAGATTTTGTGCTTCCTCAATCATGTAATCAATAGGGAATTCTCTAGTTATGTGAACTACGACTATCTTTTAAGACAATGCTAAGATCTTAATACAAAATCTGTCATTCAGGAGCTTTTTAAGAATTCAAGGCTGTCTCTGAAGAACTTGGCTGGAGATGGATTATACCAATTTACGAATGCAGTTTTCAACCATGACAAATCAAACTGATCTGATCTCAGTTCATTTTACTCAACTGTGCCCATAGGACTCTGAGACGTTGGAATACTTTGTCTACATTATTTTTAACATCTATAGATACTTGTGGATGTGTGAATAATGCTTGAATTTCTCATCTTTTGGCTAGTTTGTGTTTATCACACAGACACAGCCTGTTAGTAAGACCAGCTTTAACAGCATCATGAAGTAGAAATCAATGCTCTGAAGATTCAGGGAGGCCAACCTAAGGCAAAATCTCCTGAAACATGGGGTAGTCCTACCCATCTCATCCCTCTCTAGATCATAAAATCCCTGAGAAAGGGCTATAACCGCCTTGTGGACTGCAGTATCCCTAGCATCTGGGATAATGCCAGCACAGTAGAGGCGCTCAATTAATATTTGTTGAATGAATGGACAACTAAATAAATGAATGAAATTAGACAAAAAAAATGAATTTTGCCTTCTGATAATTTGAAAAATTTCACCAATTTATATTATCCTGATTGGCATTATAATTTCTGAATTACATAATTAGAACCAGAATTGACTCTTTATAAATACTTTTTAGATATATGAATTTGGAATCAATTACTTCAAAGGCTTCAAGGGTTTGAGAACACTTAGATAGGAATGTTTGCGGATTCAGAGTTTTTACAATGAATAAAACTCAACCTTTCTAGCTATTTATGAAAGGTCCCTGAGTTATATGACAAGGATGATCCAAACATGGAACTCCATTTATAAATTTTGTAAAATATTTTCATTTTTAAAAAAGAAAATTCATATCATCAAGCATATTATTAATATGTCCTTCAATATATATTAACCACTTTTCTCTAAGGCTTTCATTGTAATTGGAGACACCATCTCTAAATCTTTTCCTGCTTTCAAAAGATCACTTCTCCTTTCTTATTTGACTCTTAGAATGTACCTGAGCTAAAGATTAATCACATAGCAATTAAGACTTTTCCATGTGTTTATTCATCTAACAAATATTTATTGTATACCTAGCATATGCTACGTTTCGGAAATACAATGGCAAACAAGGCAGATGCGGCACCCCCATGGAGTTTGCTGTGAGGGGCTCCTCAACACTTGCTCTAGCAATAACTAGGGTTACTGTCTAATGGATCCTTCTTCACAGCTAATAGAAGAAATGAAATCCCTTACTCCATGGAGATCATGAAAGACTCTGCACATATTTATGTGAACTTGCTTTTCTAAACACACCACTCAAAAATGCTGCTCAGTGTACCCAAACATCATAGTTATACCCCAGTGAGGTAGGTAATAATTTATTCATAACTAACACTTATTTAGCTCTTACTCCTACCAGTGAGGTAGGTAATAATTTATTCGTAACTAACACTTATTTAGCTCTTACTACTATGCTCAGTACATTCATAGACTATATCATTGAATCCCTTCAACAACTCTATTTAGTAGGTTCCATTTTATAGACAAGAAAACTGAAGCACAGATATGTGACCTGTCCAAGGTCACACAGTTAGCAGATGGAACTGGGATTTGAACCTACACAGTATAACACAAAAGCTCATGTGTCTAAGCGTTATCTGTGGCTTGGGGGACACCATTACATTAAAATAAATGTCAGTAACATAAATGGGTCACTGTATATAAAAGTTCTTTGAAATTGTAAAGTAGTATATAAAAAGATATTAGTAAAGTATTATGATCAACAAACCACATCAGTGGCAGAAACAGAGTGAGAACTCAATCTTAAGTTGCAGCTTACTCTCATGAAGAACACTTCAAGCCAGGGAAATGGATAAAAGTACAGATCCAGAAAATTTCTGACATGTGATAACTATTGCAATGACTTTTGAGAATTACTTATTGTTAGCCACTGTGTCTATTTGGTGCTACAAAAAAACAAAAAAAAAACAAAAAAACTGAAAGAACAAAATCCCTTGCTGTAAGGGCTTATGATAAATATACAATGGGGAGATGAATCGAGGATATTCCACATTTATGGGGAAAGATTGGGCCATAGTACTATTTTCTCACCATTGCATGTGATCTTGTCTTTCTAATTGTTTTCATTATTTTTCTGAAAGAGCTGCAAAATTGTGCAGTGGTTCAACCTGACCAAAGTGGTAATATGCTGCTGGGAAGTAAAAGTATTAGATACCAGACTGGAATTATTGTCTTCATTCTCAAATTTAAGTTCTTTTAAAGCATGAATATAGAGGGACTTTTAGATGCTGAAGGCACCTGAATATTTGGATTTATTAAGTAAAATGAATTAAGTTCCTTGTGTTTCTCCATTCCAGATCATACAGTGAGGTCATGCTATTGAGGGGTTAGGTTCTAAAACCAATATGAAAGGCAAAAATTGAGAAAGAGGAATCATACTCATTATTTAAATTTATTCTCCCTCTGGCCCCTCCCAGCTAAATGGGCATATGATGCAACTTAAATGCTGGTTCATATTTGTGGAAGCAAGGAGTATTCTTAAGAAAACTATATTACCTCATCATTCTTTCCTACTACCAGCTAATTAGCTCCTTCAAATAATATTTTGGAAAGTTTAGCTTTACACGTAATACAACAGTAAACTCATAAGCCTTTTGTCCAAAACGATACTTAACTTCTACTTCCCTTTTGACACTTTTATTTTTACTAATGATATTACCGTTCTCTGTACAAATCTACTGAGCTTTCTCATTTGCCATTCACATCAATTCTTACATTCTACTTTGACAAAGTCTCTTGCAACTATCTTATCCATTTTCAATATTCCTACCTATGAACAGAAATTTAGTACTTTTTACTAGGACTTCTGTGAGCTTTTAACTGTTTTCCCAATTACTGTGTCTACCCATATAAATTTCCCTACATATTGATGCTTGATAACTCCCCCTGTAGCTATTCCTTTGCTCAAAATTCTCCAAGGGGTCCCTCATCAAAAAAAATTAAGATTTCTAGTCAAGACTCTGAACCAAAACACTAACATGATGTTGGAGAAGAACACTATAGTGCCACCCCTCCATCTACAAGGGCAAAACACAGAACATGAAATGTGATGGTACCGAAATCTGGTACATGGACTGTGAAATAGAAGTCACGGGGTTCCATGACACTGAAAAATATCACAAGTGTTTCTTCTAGATGAAATGAAATGCAGTGAGAGACTAGCAGTGTTCTGTGGTGAAGATACAGGACTGTATCAGATTATGATGCACCAATTCCAAGATATTTGTTTGGGGTGGTGTGTGTGTGTGTGAATGTGCGGGGTTATGCTAACATCCTAACATTAGACACAAGTATGGTTTGAGATGTGGATTTCCGGACTAGATAGCACTGCTTTTTCAGCCGTGCTCTATCTTGCCATCCAAGTTGACCACTACCTATTCCTGGAAACTCCTAAACTTTTCTTCCCCTGAGCTTTTGATTATTTCTGAAATGCCTCTCTCCTTCTCCTGAAAAAAAAAAATCCTCAACTTTTAAGGCCCATTTCAGATGGTCCTTCTTCCAAGAAGCTTTTTCTAATTTTTCCAGGCCTGATATTAACCATCATCAAATCCCACTGTGGTATCTGTACCCCTCCTTAGCTCTTTTCTTAGCTTGTCTTGTAGTATACCCATTTGTGTCTTTATCATCTTGATTTCTCCTGCAATTAGTAATTACATATGGCGTGGGTGCTTAATATTTCATAAAAGGAATTACCTTTCACTTGTCAACTTCACAGAATGGCTTCCAGATTATTTTGGGGGTCTCAGTTCTTAGTACCTCACCAGCGAAGTTCATCTGAATTGAGAACTCAACACCAGATACTTTTAAAGAGAATAAAGCCTTAATTATTGAGTATTTTGATTTAAAGAAAAAAGTAACGATAAAAGTGGTAATCCTTATCACTTATTTCCTAGGTTTTTCTGATCTGATTTTTATTCTCAGGATGAATGTGGAGGTCGATGTAAACTTTTTGGATGACCATCACCACCACCACCCCCTCCACACACACAATGATTTACTGCTGGTTTATCCCCACATATTTGGTTACTTATTCCGCGGGAGAAATGATGATGGATAAAACTGGTTTTCGGGCTTCCCTGGTGGCGCAGTGGTTGAGAGTCCGCCTGCCGATGCAGGGGATACGGGTTCGTGCCCCGGTCCGGGAAGATCCCACATGCCGCGGAGCGCCTGGGCCCGTGAGCCATGGCCGCTGAGCCTGCGCGTCCGGAGCCTGTGCTCCGCAACGGGAGAGGCCACAACGTGAGAGGCCTGCGTGCCGCAAAAACAAACAAAAAAACTGGGTTGCAAGTCAACAGCCAAACAAACAAAATGGGCACCATAATACTACTTTCAACTGGACTCCAGTCCTGTATTAATGGCCCTCCCTATGGCTACTCTCCAACAGAACACAGAACTACCTACTCTTCATTAGACCTCCCCCTCCCCCTGCAAACCACTGCATTCGGAATGGCGGATTGGGAGAGTAATTACTATTGTCTCAACTCCTTAACTTACCCGGAAAAATAAAAGTTAATTGAAATCAAAACATTTCACTAGCCTTAACCACACATTGTGTTATTTTGTGTTGCCAACACATTGTTTTATGAGTATGACATTTATATAACAAACATGTTCAATGTTTAATTTAAACATGACATTAATTTAATCCCTCCCCCCAACCTAAGGAAAACAAACCACAATATCCTAAAGGAACATTCCCATACATAGACAAAGAAATGCACTTTTTTCCATTCTTTAAGTTAGAATGATTACAAACAGAACTTCAAGAAATATCCCACATGAATGCAACATAGTTTCAGAGAGTTTAATTGCTACCTGTCTAATAAATCGTGCTTCCTATGGGCTTCTGTTCATTAAATGCATTGTTGTATCTAAAAGGGCTATAAGAGTGAGAGGCTGACTGGCTGCTATAGAAGGAGACCCATAAATGGTCTATACCTGAATTTTTTGTAACACAAGTTTCTAGTATCTGCTCCTCAGCTTTGCAGATCCAGGCTCATTTGTTTTTTCTAGGAAACCCAGGGACAGTCTTAGCTAACACCTGTTTTCTCAGAATAATTACAGCACCCCCTTCAACTCTCAGAAGTGCCCCAATGTAGACAAAACAAGATGTTGTCTACCTACCTAGAAACGATAAAGCCCTAGGATGATGGTTCTTATTGACCTTCTTCAACTCACAGGATGACTGGGAGGATTCCATTTTGTTGCAAGTAACAAAAACAAGACTGAATAGAGCTTGAGTGAAAAAGAGAATTCACTATCGCCAAAGCAGGCCAGATCTGGGATCTCAGTGTTGATAGAATTCTCACCTCCTCTCTCTTTCTCAGCTCTACTTGTCTCTCCTCTTTTTGTCTGTGGCCCTTGTTCTCCCTGCTAGTCAGTTTCTCTCCCTTGTCTGTTTCTCCCTTAGTCCTTGCAGTACCAGGCATATAGCCTTATAGCTCTTAGTCTAAAAAGAAAACTAGACTCTTATTCTCAGAGTCTATATCGTACAGGCAGTCTCTGAATGGCCCTGCTTGGCTCTGGTGCTCACCACCTGAGGCAAATCACTATGGGAAAAGGTGGCATGATTGGCTAGCCCCGGTCACAACCTCATGTCTACTGAGTATCATTTGTTAGCTGCAGGGAAGCCAAAAAAGAGTAACACACTAATAGTTCTACTCAAGGCAAGCTAGGAAAGGAACCACAAAATGGACACAGATATCAAAAAGGGGGTCAATTACAGGTGAGATAACACAATACAGAGAAACTAGAAAAATCTTCTTAGAAGAGATACCAGTTGAAATGGGTGGTAAAATCTGAGTGGGATTTGGTAGGTATGGAAGGAGTCTGGAATAGCTTTGAGATAGACATTGACTAGAGGAGGAGCACTACCCCAAATCTTGGCTTCAAACAAGAATCATGTATCAGTTCTTAATTCTGAAGCTCATCAATTTAGGCTGGGCTCAGACAGGAAGTCCTTGTGGGTTTGGCCGCCTGGGCTTCCCCAAGTGTCCGTAATCAATTGCCCTGAATCAGCTCAGCAGCTCAGCTTCTTGGTTGGCTGACTCCCAACTGAGGTGCCTCAGCGATCCTCCACATGGTGTCCTATCCTCCAGCAGGATCGTTTGGACTTCTTCCCATGGCAAAGGGAAAGAATTCAAGAGAGAGAAAAAGTCCAGAAAGCCTTTTGAGAGTTAAACCGACACAATGTCACCTCCACCACATTCTACTGACCAAAGCAAGTCACAAGGCCAGCCCAGATTCAAGGACTGGGGGCAAAGTCTCTATGATTTGGGGTTGTTTTTTTTTTGCGGTACGCGGGCCTCTCACTGTTGTGGCCTCTCCTGTTGCAGAGCACAGGCTCCGGATGCGCAGGCTCAGCGGCCATGGCTCACGGGACCAGCCGCTCCGCGGCATGTGGGATCTTCCCGGACCGGGGCACGAACCCATGTCCCCTGCATTGGCAGGTGGACTCCCAACCGCTGCACCACCAGAGAAGCCCAAGTCTCTATGTTTTGAAAGGAGAAGTTCGTTGCAAGGGGCACGCATACACAAAGAGACAGAAAACAGCCATTTTTGCAATCAGTCCACAAGAGTACTTTTACTGAAATAAGATGATTGGTAAAGAATCCTCAGTAGGCAAAGTTATAGTTAACAGTTAACATTTATTAAGTGCTTACCATGTTCCAAGCACTGTTCTAAGAGCTTCACATATATTAACACATTTTAATTCCTGCAACATCTTTTATTTCAGAGAAATAGACTACCTGCATATGGAAGTCTAGATGTGGCTTACTATTAGAAAAGGAAACAACTGAGTCCAAAGTCAGGAATTCCCTGAACTCTGGGTTGCTGTCCCTCCTCAGAAGTCAGACTACTCTGCATAGTTGCTGCTTGGGTTCCCAGCTGCCCGTGTAGAAGGCGACAGCTAATAGGATGATGTGTTAGCTGGGGTTCTCCAGAGAAACAGAACCAAAAGGATAAACACATAGATGTATATAAGAGGAGATTTATTATGGGAATTGGCTCCTGTGACTATGGAGGCTGAGAAGTCCCATGATCCGCCACCTGCCAACTGGAACCAGGAGCATCTATATCAGAGGGCAGGAGAAGATGGATGTCCCAACTCAAGCAAAGAGTAATTTCACCCTTCCTCTGCCTTTTTGTTCTATTTCTGGCCCTTAATGGATTGGATGACTACCCACCTGCACGGGTGAGAGTGACGTTTACTCAGTCTACTGATTCAATTGCTAATCCCTTCCAGAAACACCCTCATAGACACACCCAGAAACATTTTACCAGGTCTCTGGGCATCTCTTAGCCGAGTCAAGTTGACACATAAGATTAACCATCACAGGTGGTTTCAACCTTTTCCTCTCAAACAGAATGTAATCCACTGAGGCAGATATAACAGGATGTTGAGAGAATTTGTTTTTCTATTGTTCAGAATGATGGCTAAGGCCTGAAGCTGAAATCAGAATTTATCATATGTTCCTATAATCTAAAGAAAGCCTTGGACTTTCTAAGAGGTAGTTGAATTAGCCCCACTAACTTCAACCTCTCTCATACCACCAAACACCACAGCAACAGAGAGAGAGAGAGAGAGAGAGAGAAAGAGAGAGAGAGAGAGAGAGAGAGAGTGTGAATGCAGTTTTTGGAGAGAAAGCTTTCAATCTCCACCTCCACTCCCAACCAGGCTAAGCCATGTGAGAGAGGGGAGCTTCAAGACACTCTCTTATAAAGAGTAGAGGTGACTAAGAAAAAAAGTCACTAGGGGCTTCCCTGGTGGCACAGTGGTTAAGAATCTGCCTGCCAACACAGGGGACACGGGTTTGAGCCCTGGTCCGGGAAGATCCCATATGCCACGGAGCAACTAAGCCCGTGTGCCACAACTACTGAGCCTGCACTCTAGAGCCCGTGGGCCACAACTACTGAAGCCCGTGAGCCACAACTACTGAGCCTGTGAGCCACAACTACTGAAGCCTGCGTGCCTAGAGCCTGTGCTCTGCAACAAGAGAAGCCATCGCAATGAGAAGCCCTCGCACCGCAACAAAGAGTAGCTCCCACTCATTGCAACTAGAGAAAGCCCGTGCACAGCAACAAAGACCCAACACAGCCCCCCCAAAATCAATTAATTAATTAATTAAATAAAAAAGAAAAAAGTTACTAGAACCTCACTCCCCAGATGAATGGCTACTGAGCTGCAGAGATCTATTGTTCCCTGATGTTGCCATTGCTTCTATAGCTGAGTGCCATGAGAGGGTTCTTAGGAGAGCTTTGACATGTGGGGTGTGGGGACATACATGAACAAAGAGATGGAAGTTAGGGGGACCCCCTTCAGGGTTTGTGCCAGCAGGGCTTGAAGGGAATGTGGTGCCTGGGAAGAAGATGGGGACAAATCTCCACTTCATTCCAATTCCCTGTGGCCTTCAGGATTCACAGATAAGGGCCTCAGCAGTGGCACTGTATCCATGTGATGGAGTGTAGACCTTAGAGGAAGACCTTGGATGGGCTTGGATGTTACATCAATGTCAAGTTACTCCACAAGCTGCTAAATGCTTATTCTCACTTACTTTGCCTCTTACCAGTAGCAAACCTCATGGACCAAAAAGTGTCTGTCAACCACACTTTGAACAGCACAGCTTAGGTACACTCTGGAGAAGGACTGTGTATCAAACATAAAAATTGCAGTTTTAAATAGAATTGGGTTTAATTTCAATAAAATAAGCTACCAGAAAGTTGTGGAATCTGTCCATGATATTGCAAGGGGGAAATTCAAGTAAACGTTGCTGAAAAAATAACAGGTTAGAAACAAACAAAAAACCCACAAGGTATAGAGATTCTGAAAAAAAAAAACGGTTAGAAACAAACAAAAAAATCCTATCACAATTCTGTTACACTCTAATTTTAAACTTGTTTTATCCTTTTGTGAGTCCTTACCTTTGAATCAAAGTCCAATTCTAGCAAAGGACTTGCTTCAAAATTTAACCAATCAGGTAACAGTGTGACTGAATAAAGGGCTCACTGTCAGATCACAGAAGCCAGTACTATGGCACTGGTTTTTGAGAGGTCGACCGGCAAGGAGAAAGGAGGCGAGGCTCAAATCCGTCTTCCCCCAATCTGGGATGAGGTCAAGCTTTTTATGCGTTGTGGGGGAGGGCTGGTATGCGGAAGCACGGGCGGGGCAGGTTTCCATTGCAGGGCTTTGGAACTTGGCCATTTATGGCAAGATGCGGTAAAGAGGCTTCAGCGGCACATCTTCCGGAAGTATGGACCCTTCACTTCTGAAAGTGTTCTTGCCTTCAGGTTCCGGTCATGTCCTGGCTCTTTGGCTCCTGAAATTTTGGTTCCGGGTAGTGTGTGAGGTCAAAATTTTTTCCTACGACCGTGCTCCGGCTGCATGACTTGCAGTTTTGTTCTGTTGTCTCTGAAAAACAACTCAGTATCTTGTTAGAAACAGGACCAGGCCGGTTTGGGGCTGGTTCTGCTGTTACAATAGCCGATTACGATGTGATTTCTTTTGCGTTATGATTTCTACTCATCGTGTGTGAAACTCATAGGATTTAAGCTAAGTAATTCAAAATGGAATCACAATGGCCGGTGTGAACTGCCATTATTAGTTTCAAAACGTTCTATATAGGACTGTGAGTGTCTTAGAGTGTTGCTTTAGACAAGAAATTTGTTTGGTAACGTCCGTGAAAAGACTTCACTGAAGCAGGAGATCTCATAGAGGCAAGACCCCTTGGGGCATAATTGTTACACCCTATTAGCAGCCTCCTTAAGAGACCATGAGCGACTTGACCAGACTTTAAGCTGTTGCGAGCTGTTCCAGAGGGATGCTGCCGCAGGCTCTGTCAGAACAGAAGGCAACTTCGGGATGAGCGCAAGTCCAGTTGCTGGACTGGAGACCGCCTCTCATGCTGAGACGCTGCTTCCTGGATCCCTCTTCAGAGTGGTTCGTTACCTCTTTTTCTCTTTCTTCTTTGCGTGACTAACCTTGTGCAAGGTTGTGTGGTTGTGTGCCATAAACTGAGGGGATTTGTAAATTGAATATTCACTGCACTTTGTATATTTCCAATCTCATGATTCTTACCTAGCCTTACCACTGGGTCCTGTGACACAGCCCTGGATGATATTATTTGTAATAAAAAATACAGTCAGCCCTCCATATGCTCCAGGTCTGCATCCAAGGATTCGGCCAACTTCAGATAGAAAATATTGGGGAAAATAATTCCAGAAAGTTCCAAAAAGCAAAGTTAAGTTTGCCACATGCCTGCAACTATTTACCTAGCATTTACATTTTATTTTCAACTATTTCCATAACATCTGCATTGTAGTAGGTATTAAAAGTAATCTATAGATGATCTGAAGTATACAGAAGGATGTGCTGCATAGTTTATGTGCAAATACTATACCGTTTTATATAAGAGACTCGAGCAGCCTTGGGTTTTGGTATCCCTGAGGGTCCTGGAACCGATTCCCATTGAATACAGAGGGGAGACTGTATTTGGTCTTTGACCCCCTTTGTGGCAGAAAGCTCCTAAAACCTTTGGTACTTCCTGTGTTGAGAACAATAAAGGCGTCTTACGTTATGTTAATGAAATGACTTTTGGAAAGCCTCTGGGTCTTTTTTTTTTAACCAGTTTTTAAAAATTGAAGTACAGTTTTTTACAATGCTTCAGGTGTACAGCAAAATTGTGTATATAGTAGTATGTATCTGTTAATCCCAAATTGCCAATTTATCCCTCCCTCCCCTTTCTGCTTTGGTAACCGTAAGTTTGTTTTCTATGTCTGTGAGTCTATTTATGTTTTGTAAATAAGTTCATTAAGTAAATTTGTGTCATTTTTTTTAGATTCCACATATAAGTGGTATCATATGATATTTGTCTTTGACTTACTTCACTTAGTGTCATAATCCCTAGGTTCATCCATGTTGCTGCAAGTGGCATTATTTGGTTCCTTTTTATGGCTGAATAATAATCTGTTGTATATATATACCACATCTGCTTTATCCATCCCTCTGTTGATGGAAATTTAGGTTGCTTCCATGTCTCAGCTATTGTAAATAGTGTTGCTGTGAACACTGGGGTGCATGTATCATTTTGAATTAGAGTTTTCATCTTTTTGGGATATATGCCCAGGAGTGGGATTGCTGGATCATATGGCAACTCTAGTTTTTTAAGGAACCTCCGTACTGTTCTCCATAGTGGCTGCACCAATTTACATTCCCACCAACAGTGTAAGAGGGTTCCCTTTTCTCCACATCCTCTCCAGCATTTGTTATTTGTAGACTTTTTGATGATGGCCATTCTGACTGGTATTAGGTGGTACCTTATTGTAGTTTTGCTTTTTGTTGTTTTTGTTTTTTTTTTTGGTGGTACGCAGGCCTCTCACTGTTGTGGCCTCTCCTGTTGCGGAGCATAGGCTCCGGAAGCGCAGGCACAGCGGCCATGGCTCACGGGCCCAGCCACTCCGTGGCATGTGGGATCTTCCCGGACTGGGGCACGAACCCGTGTCCCCTGCATCGGCAGGCGGACTCTCAACCACTGCGCCACCAGGAAAGCCCCTCATTGTAGTTTTGATTTGCATTTCTCTAATAATTAGCGATGGAAGCCCCCAGGTCTTTATTCTTAGAGGAAATTAAATCACAATTGAGTGTGTGTGTGTGTGTGTGTGTGAGAGAGAGAGACCTTGGTTTATAAGAATTGAGAAGGGACCCATGATTGGTAACAGTTACAGTGAAGGTGTGTATAGGGGTAAATTCTGCTTTTGAGGGACCTGAAGTTTATACTGAGGAGAGGTGGAAAATGAAGCTTTTAAAGAAAAGTTGCAAATAAAAATTAGGTGAAACTGCATATTTATTTAGAGTGAGAAAGAAATCACAAGAAATTATAAATTTTCACAACTTGACAAATTCCACAAAATCCAGATGTTACATAATTTCTAACTTTCCCTTTCTCGTTCTTTTGTTCTTTTTCTTCGGTTTTTTTTTTTCTTTTTGCTGTCTATGAATTCTCTCTTTTTTGTAAAATTATTTATTTATTTATTTATTGTTGACTGCGTTGCGTCTTCGTTGCTGCACGTGGGCTTTCTCTAGTTGCGGGGTGAGTGGAGGCTACTCTTGGTTGCAGTGCGTGGACTTCTCATTGCAGTGGCTTGTTGCGGAGCACAGGCTTTAGGCATGTGGGCTTCAGTAGTTGTGGCACACAGGCTAAGTAGTTGTGGCGCATGGGCTTAGTTGCTCCGTGGCATGTGGGATCTTCCTGGCATGTGGGATCTTCCCAGACCAGGGCTCAAACCCGTGTCCCCTGCATTGGCAGGTGGATTCTGTGCCCCCAGGGAAGTCCCTATGAATTGTCTCTTGATACAACATTGACTTAATAATATTTTCCATGGAAAAAATAGAAAGATCATTTAGCAGTCTCCTCTAAACTGGTTGATTAAACTTTGTTGTTATTTTTTTGTTGTTTTTTGTTTTTGGTAGAGTTTCTTAAAACTTCATGACTTGATATTTGGAACATAAAATTAATTTTTTAGGACTATGGTTAAATTTGGAAAACCTTCTGTCATATATAAGTCATAAAGTCTCCGGACAGTTTTTGCTCATGATTTATCTTAATATTAATTCTATTTGAATTGACAGTACTCCTGTAAAAAATTAATAACGAGAAACCTCCATTAAATAGAGTCTGGAGACCAGAACAGGGAGCTCTCGTGCTCTATGAGGATAGCAGAGCCCACCTAGAAGAAGAAAGACTCCTCTCCTTCCCTGGCAGGGACTTGGCCAGTGAAAAGCCATGGCCTCTGTTTTCCACAACCCTCCCAACTTTGCTTTTCCCTCTATAAAGGTGTTCTCCTTCTCTTGTTACTCAGGGACTTCAAGTGGCTCACCATGGTTGCAGACCCTGAGTTGCAATTCTCTGCTGCTCCCGAATAAACTCATTGTTGCTGGAGAAATATCTGGCAGTCTATTTATTTTAGGGCAATACTCTCTAAACACTTTGTTACTGATGTCCTCACTGTAGTGGTAGTGCATTGAGAGTTTTTAAAGTTTTCTTTTTCTCTCAGTATTTCTTACCAAATTGGCAAGCAGTTTATCTTTTCCCACTCTGTTCATATAGAATACTTCCTTTTGACTGGATTATCAAGCCAAGAGCCTACTTATTACTTTTATTCAAGCTTATCTTTACCTCTTAATAAAATACTATTTTGGATATGATCTGATTTGTTGTTTTGTTGTAATTCACTCCTCAATATCAGATTAATTTGTATTGATTTTATCACTCATTTTTTTTCTTTTTTTTTTTGGTCATAGTTTTTATTTTATTTATTTATTTATTCATTTTTTAATTTTTGTTTTGGCCATGTTGCTGCATGCAGGCTTTCTCTAGTTGTGAGTGGGGACTACTCTTCATTGCAGTGTGCTGGCTTCTCATTGTGGTGGCTTCTCTTATTGCAGAGCACGGGCTCTAGGTGCACAGCCTTCAGTAGTTGCAGCACGTGGGCTCAGTAGTTGTGGCACGCAGGCCCTAGAGTGCGTGGGCTTCAGTAGTTGTGGTGCATGGGCTCAGTAGTTGTGGCTCATGGGCTCTAGAGCACAGGATCAGTAGTTGTGGCGTACGGGCCTAGTTGCCCCGTGGCACGTGGGATCTTCCTGGACCACGGATCGAACCCATGTCCCCTGCATTGGCAGGTGGATTCTTAACCACTGCACCAGCAGGGAAGTCCCAATCACTCATTTTTGTGACCTTTTCTTTTCATGTTTCACTCATGTGAATTTATATGTCCTCTCAGTTCATTATTAAATACATTTTAAAGTGGTACAATAATATCCATATATATCCACATCAAGAGTTTATAATTTCTCCCTTGTTTTATTGAAACATTCCAAACTGGCTTTATAAATTACAATTAAAATGGAGTATCCACAACTCATCGTGCCCTTGTCCCAAACCTAAAATGCCCAAGGCCACTGTAGGGGAAATATAAAGAAGTGCCAGTCACTGAAAAATGGTTTTGACGGATTACGTTAAAATGCTGTATTTTTTGCTAATCGTATAGGAACACATGATTATGTGAAAACATTTGCTCGGGCCTCTCGCAGGGCTGGCTGCTGCAAGTGAGGAGCCCCAAGCTTTAAGCCTCATTAGTGTCACAGTCATCCTGCTTCTGCTTACGGACTTTCAGAGTTACTTGCAGATGGGTAGGTAAACCTACCTCCTGTTGGGTGTGCATATGTTTTAGGGGATTTGGGGACTTAACTTATAGGAGAGAAAACCTAGAGAACAGAAGCTGATGCATTTGTCTTTCTAGGGGTACTGAGTTAGACTGAACAGTTGCCACACCACTTTGGGCCTGGATATCAAAATGGAAAATTATAAAAAATGAATAATCACTGCCAAGAAAAGCCTATCTTCTTCATGTGTGTGTATGTGTTATAAAGAAGACAAACCAGAGAAAAGCCTAGGGCTTACCTACCATTCCAGCAATTCAGAAGCATCTTGTGAAACGCCAGTCTCCCTCCCAATTCTAGGAGTGACCCTTAATCTTGCTTTTCTCCTTTTTTGCTCCTTAATAACTGATATCCCAGACTATAGCTCTGTACACTTGAAATGAAGCAAATAAAAATTTCTCTGTATAAATGTTAGGATATTATAATGAAAGGGATATTTGAAGCCTCAGCGAAATTAAGAAAACAATGATTTAACCTAATGCAGGACACACTTACTGATAAAATGAAAGACAATGGACTTCTGAATGCCAATTTGAAATATTATTATTATTTTTTAATGTGATTCAGAAATATACACATGGTTTTTTAGTGCTTGAAAGTGCAATTTTCCATCTGACCACCAGGTAGCAGACAAATGCCTTGCAATAAAGGCTCTTCAATCACTTGAACATGAAAATGTCAAAAACTTACAACAAAAGGAGCGTAAATAAAGCCGAAGACATAAAATGATTGACAAACAGTAGTGCTTTTGTTTTCAAAAATAAAGGATGCCAGAAGGCATACACTAAAACAAAACGTCTCAGCCATTTTCCATCTCAATATATTTAAAGACTTTATCAACTGTCATATACTTTGTGGGTTTGGATTGAAGAGGCAGGGTCTCCTCTCTGAAAGTGAGCAAGTACTAATAAAAGGAAAGATGTCCACATGTACCGCCCCTGCTTCCTGGAATTACTTGAAGTGTCTAAAGAAGGTGAACATCGTGGGTTGTCACCGTAGTTAATCTACTGACAGAGACATCCCTAGAAGTTCTCTCTAGTCATAGCAAGGCTAGCTGCAAAAAGAAGAAAAGTGAATTCTCAATTTAACTTCATGTGTAAGTGCCAATAAAGAGTTTAGTTTAGTCATTGGCACATTTTAAATTAAACTCCACTCCATCAACTATAAATCAATAAAACTGCAGTATAAAATTCTTGTTTCTAGGCAAGTTTAAACAAATTATTCTTTAATACACAAGATCACCATGATATGTATTTTTCATTTAATTTAAAATATAGGCCTACCTCATTTTACTGAACTTCGCTTTATTGTGCTTTGCAGATACTGCTTTCTTTACAAATTGCAAGTCTGAGACAACCCTGAGATGAGCAAGTATATTGGCACCATGTTTCCAACAACATTTGCTCACTTCGTGTCTCTGTGTCACATTTTGGTAATTCTCACTATTTCAAACTTTTCAATTATATTTGTTATGGTGATCTGTGATCAGTGAACTTTAATGTTACTATTGCAAAAAAGATTATGACTCATTGAAGGCTCAGATGATGGTTAGTATCTTTTAGCAATCTTTTGATTAAGGTATGTACATTTTTTTTTAGACATAATGCTACTGCACACTCAGTAGACTACAGTATAGTATAAACATACCTTTTACATGCACTGGAAAATCAAAAAACTTTGTGACTCACTTTATCGCAATGGTGTGGAGCTGAACCTGCAATATATCCGAGGTATGACTACAATCCCTTAATGTTGTAAAACCTTCCCTGGGTTTTATTTAAACAGGTCTTCTCCAACGGATAATTAGTCTTTCGTAGAATCAAGTTGGAAAACTTGTCTTTGAAATCTGGGCGTTCTAATCTTCCCCCTCCCAGGTCTTTAACTCTTACACTCTCTGTAACCCCAGCCCCCCATCTTCCCTGAGTGCCTAGTAGTCACGTGATTGCTCCTCCCTCTGTCAAAACACCTGTTGTCATATCCTCAATTGCCATAAAAGACATGGTGACTGGCTTTCAAAGTTACCCTTCTGAGCACTGACTGCGTTTTTATAGGACTTGAACACTTAAGCTGAAGGGAGAAGGGAGAAGGTACAGAACTTGAGACTCAGAAGTCAGAATGCTGGATTTAAATCCCAGCTCTGCGCCTCACTAGCAAATTGCTTAATCTCTGTGTAATTTCTTTTCCTTTTATGTAAGATGGGGGAAAAAGTTACAGGACCTAGCCCACGGGCCTGCTGTGAGCCTTAAGTGAGATCACGGGACAGTGTGTCTGGCATGATGCAAACTCTTAATGAGTGCTAGTTGTATGTCTTTGTTACAAGGGAGGTTTCCCATAAGCCCCTTCTCGGGTGACTGGAATCATTACCCTTGACAGATTTTCCCTTCAGTAGGCCAGAGGATTCTGACCATGGCTATGGTTATGCAATCTGACCATGACTAGGTTGAAGTTTGAAAGAACAACTGTTCGTGACAACAATTGTCATGCCGTGTAGCCCTATGCAAGTCATCCAATCCTTTCCACAAATGAACCCCTTAATTTGTAAAGACACATTATTGATTAGACAGACAAATACTCTATTTACTGTAGTCTCAAAGCTCTTTTTCAACCAAGAAGTTCAAAGGTAAGTTCTCAAATGACTAATAGACATCTCAAATCTAGTACATCCGAATTGAACTTCTGACTACCTCACCCCCCATTCAGTACCCTCTCATCTTAATTTGTGGCAGCTCCAACCTGCCACTTTTTTTTAAGGCATATGCATTGGAGTGACCCCCAACTCCACTTTTTCTCTCACATCCTACTTCCAGTTTGTTAGATAATTCTGTTGCCTCGACCTTCAAAATGTATCCAGAAGCTGACCGCTTTTCACTAATTCCATTGCCATCATCCTGGTCCCAGACACCATCTCTCACTTGAATTACTGTAGTAACTTCCTAACTGGTCTCCCTGATTCCCCATACCCACCCCCAATCTATTCTCAACACAGCATCCAGATCCTTTAAAAATAAAAGTCAGATAGTGTCACTCCTCTGCTTAGAACTCTGTAATGACTCTTCACCAGGAATAAAGGCCAAGGTACTTAAAATGTCCTTCAAGGCTTCCTGTAACCCAGCTCTCACTTCTCTGTCTCAAATCCTACCATTAGCTCATTCCCCTCCAATCACATTGGCCTCTATGCTGTTCCTCAAAAATATCAGGCATGGCCACCTTCAGGCCTTTGAGCTAGCTGTTCTCTCTGCCCAGAATACCCTGCCCTGTTTGACTAATTCCTGCAGATCCTTCAAAGCTGTGTTCAGGTCTTATTTTCACAATGTGGTCTACTCTTACCACTCAGTTTAATATTGCAACCTGCCTGTCCACACCCCTCCACATCCCCAGCCCATAATACCCTGTTCTACTTAACCTTTTGTTCCTTAGTACTCATCACCTCCAACAACATACATGTGTGTCTATATTCACTCCCCCTTCCCTCCATCTTTTATGCTGCTTATTTTATTTTGTCTGTTTCCCTCCACTTGAATGTAAACTCCACAGTGGCAGGTATTTTGGTTTGTTTGATTGATGGATGTGTCCCAACTACCACAAATACTCAATATTTGCTGAACAACTGAATTGGGGAGAGAAGTAGTGTATAGAGAGGAATTAAGATACATTGAAGATTTATTGGTCACTGTTCTAAGCACTTTCACATATAAATTCACTTGTTTTCCTCTTTTATGTGAGATTGGCAAAATTCAAACCTCTGTTAACACAGATTTCTATCATCATTTCTTGCCGAAGAGTTGCTTTTCAGATGCCAGGAGTATAATTGGGTCAGAACAGTAAGAGTAACAAGAATGGGGGGGAAATCTAAGAGAAAAGAACATGACAAATTCTTTGAATGGAGTTTCAAAATGTATTTTACAATGCTTCAGGGTCTAGCAGTCAGGTTCATCAAATATAAGCTCACGCTTATAAAGTCATTTTCATTTCCTTAGGAAAACTGGCTCGGATCCAGTCTATTAAAAGAAAATGTCTCAGCAGAAGTTAAAATGGATAATTTAAGAGATAACTAAATTCAATCGGGCTTCCCTGGTGGCGCAGTGGTTGAGAGTCCGCCTGCCGATGCAGGGGACACGGGTTCGTGCCCCGGTCCGGGAGGATCCCTCATGCCGCAGAGTGGCTGGGCCCATGAGCCATGGCCGCTGAGCCTGCGCGTCCGGAACCTGTGCTCCGCAACGGGAGAGGCCACAACAGTGAGAGGCCCGTGTACCGCAAAAAAAAAAAAAAATATATATATATATATATATATATATAAAAAACTAAATTCAACAAACATATATTGAGTGATCATTATGCACTAAGCAATGTGTGGGTGGCAAGTAGGATACAAAAAATGAGGTATTTTCTTTTCCCAGTAAAAGCTTATAATTGAGTAGGAGGCACAGACATACACCACCAATAATTATAATTCACGGCAGAAAGTGCTAAGTGCTATCATAAAGGTATAGGGTGCAATAGAAAGATGAGAATAGGAACGATTAATTTCAATACTTAGAGACAGTCACTTTTAAATTTCAGTTTAAATATGTGTGTGTGTTTATCTCTTGCAAGACGCTTCAACTAAATTGACCTCAACCAACTGCAAATAATTGCTGTGGGTTTCATTTTATGTTATCAGACTCTGTGCTCTTCATTTGTCACTACCTCAATTTGTTTAAGTAATGCTTTGCAAAGTACAAAGCCCTGAATCCTGAAGCTTTAACGATTATTTTTTTAATATAGTAACGTCCCGTAATCTAAAGTGCTAACTGGACTCAATTTAATTCATCATTTTATCTGAAGTTGAAATGAATCAGAAAATATGAAGTATGAATTCCATAAGACGTAATTCAAGCATCTATCGATAAAAAATACTATAGTGTTAGCTTCATGAACACTACTATCTGAATGTATTTCAAGTAGATGATAAAAATTATAAATATAGAAACAGATCAAAAATGATGAGGAAATTCCTATGCTAATATTTGCTTTTTTAGCAAATGATAACATCAGAATCAGAAACCTAGGAATTATCTTTGAAATCTCCCTATCTTTCCTCATGCAATAGCCAATCCAGCATCAGACCCTATAGATTTTTACCTTCCCAGTATCTTTTTTTTTTTTAATTTGTTTTATTTATTTTATTTTTGGCTGCATTGGGTCTTTGTTTCTGCACGCGGACTTTCTCTAGTTGCAGTGAGCGGGGTTTACTCTTCGTTGCAGTACGCGGGCTTCTCATTGCGGTGGCTTCTCGTTGCAGAGCACGGGCTCTAGGCGCGCAGGCTTCAGTAATTGTGGCATGCGGGCTCAGTAGTTGTGGCATGTGGGATCTTCCTGGACCGGGGATCGAACCCGTGTCCCCTTCATTGGCAGGGGGATTCTTAACCACTGTGCCACCAGGGAAGTCCCTACCTCCCCAGTATCTTTTAAATGCATCCACTTCTTCTCATCTCCCCTTTTATTCTAGTCCAGTCTACCAACCACCGTATCTCGCGTAGACAATCGCTATGGATTCTTAACTAGATACTTTACATTGGCTTTTGCCCCCTAAAAGTCATTCCCCACTCTACAGTAAGAGTGATTCCTGTTGGTGTGTGTGGTTATTTAGGGACCCCAGGTGTCAAGAATTGGGTGACTCGTATTTCTCAGTTCCTGGCACACTGTCGTCATCAGTCCATGCAATGTTCTTCTCTTATTTCATATTTTTTTCTCCCTGTACTTCCCATCACCATTCTTTTCTTTCATTCTGCTTATTCATGTAGGTATATATACTTGTTAATAAATATGATACTATTTCAGCGTAATGGGCTTAGAAACTGTGTAAATGTCATAATGCAAGAGATTATACTCTCTATCTTATTTTTTCTTTATTCAACACTATGCTCTTAAAATTTATCCATGATGCTATTTGTACATCTAATTAAGTACTTCTGCCTGCTGCCTAGTACTTCATTGAATGCATTCACCACACTTTTACTCATCATGCCCTGAACCCGAATTCTTTTGTTCAGTGTGGATTCATTGAGCAGCAGCTAAGGGTCTGGCAATTTTCTAGGCCATTGGAGATAATAAGGGAAAATATAATGGACAAAAAATGTCCTCAGGAGCTTATATTGTAATGGTAGAGACAAATAATAAACAAGGTAAATGAGTAAAATGTAGATTATGTTGGATGGTAGTAATTACAGGAGAAAAATAAAGCAGGAAATGAGGGGTAAGACGTGCAAGGATGGGGGATGTCAAGGAACACCTCTGTGTTCAGAGAAGGTGACATTTGATTTAAGACCTAAAGGAAGTGTGGATGTGAGCCACATGGGTATTTGGAGGAAGAGTATTCCAGGTACAGAAAGAGTAAGCTCAAGTCCCGAGGTAGGAGTGAACGAATGTGTGCAATAAACAGCAAGGAGGGGAAAGAGCAGTACAGGTGAGAGTAGAGAAGTGACATGGAAATACCTCTTCAAGGACTATGTAGATCCTTGTGCTGAATTATATGAGAAATTATTGAAGTATTTGAATAGAGGAATAATGTGATCAGATGTATGCTTCATTAGGAATTTTCTGATTACTATGTTGAGAATAGACTGAAAAGGGCAAGGCAGGAGCAGAGACTAGGTAAGTGAGTCTCACAATAATCTTGTGTGAGAAAGTGGTAATTTAAACCAACATGGTAGCAATAGAGGTGATAAGAGTTCTTTGGTTTGCGGTATATTTAGAAGGTGGAGCCAACAGGATTTTTTGATAAATCATTATAGTGCATGAAATAAAGAGAGGCAAAGATTACACAAAGGTTTTTTGTTGTTGTTGTTTGTTTTGGGTTTTTTTTTTTTTTTTTTTTTGCCTGAGTAGCTGAAATAATGTATTGTCATTTACTGCATGAGGAAGGTAAAAAATTCAATTCTGTTCATGTGCAGTTTGAGATGCCTATTAACCATTTAAGTAGAGTGGTTCATCAGACAGTTGGATTTATGAGTTTATAGTTCAGAGAGGAAAAAGCTAGACTAGAGATATAAGTTAGGGAGCCTTCACCATTTGATAATATGTAAAGCCATGAGATTGAATGATTTCACTAAGGGAGTAATTATAGCAATATAAGACACTGATGCCTGAGTCACAACAACATTTTTAGATCAGGGAGATGAAGAAAAACTAGCAAAACAAGGAAAGGGTGTCCAGGGAGGCAGTTCTTCATCTAGTCTAAAAGAGATTTTCTAAAGGCATGCCTTTTTCAGTCTATGGAAATATACCTCAGGTCCAAACAAGGACCTAGGTGTGGGGATTTGATGAGTTGACAAGACCAAGAGAAACTGCAGATAAATACCACTCAGCTCAAAAGGCTTTCACTTTTTTTATTTTGTAAAGAAGCTAAGAAACATCTGCAAGCAAGCAAAATGGAATGGGGGTAGAGGGCATAAGCTATCTGTCCAGTGACTGACAGTCTTTCTCTCTAGCTTAGCCACTGCTCACTCCCAGCAGGTGTGTCTCATGGTGTCACTTGCAAGACTTACCTAATGGTCTGCACGTGGCGGTTTGCAGGCAGCTCTGCACACTCTCGAGGACTTGGCGATTCAATGTGCCTCATAGTCTGGCCAGGAGACCTATAAGCTAATTGGGGAAACTGGGCACTCTGGAAGGGCCTCATATTTGATTGGTTTGCAGTTGTATCAGCCTCATTTTGATTGGTTAGACCCAAAGTTACATAAGCCATTACATCATTGATTATATAATGTTTTTGCAAGTTCTATCACTCCTTATGAATATATTCCAGAACTTTCTTTTTTTACTTTTCAAAATATGTTTGCATCTTTGAGGCACAGCAGGTGTTTATCTTCTTTAACCAAAGTGCTCTATGCTTCCCTAAAATGGAGTATACATGTTTACAACTTTAACAACTAGTGAGAAAAACATGTTTACAAGCAAAAGAACACTTTCGGTGGGAAAGCTTGTTTACCACTTTAAGCACAGCAAAACAGGTTTTTATTCATTCTTTTAAAATGTAGGATGAGGCATACTTAACAAAAAATTATTTCAAACATGACCCATGACAAACCATATTATCATTCTTCTGCGTCAAATGCATCAAGGGCTTCCTGTTGTTCTTAAGTCAAAGACCAATATATCTAAAGTGGTTACCAGGATCCTACAAGGTCTGGCTTTAACATACCTCTCTAGTTTCATCTCAAAATGATCCTTTTCATCCACACTGGCCCTTTTGATGGAACCCAGTTTGGTGCAGGGGCTTGGTATGCAGTTCCTCTGCTTGGAAATCTCTTCCCTAATCCCACACCCCAGCTACCCTCTAATCACTCAGTTAATTCCCTTAAATCTCACATCATTTATTTCTTCCTCAGGGAAGCCTTCCTGACTTTCTAAACTATATCAGGGTCCCTATCACTTGCTTTTAAAGCACCATATGTTTTTCCTTGGTAACCATTGTATCCTTTCTAATTTAACTTTTATCTGAATAATTATTTAATATCTTCCTAATTAGAAAGTACATTCCATTTCATTCCAGCAATTAGCACAATGCAAGGTTACATAGTAGGTTTTTATTAATATTTGTTGAGTGAATCAATAAATGGAAAATACTTGTCATTGTATTTTAGTGGAACAGCACAGCTTTCATTTACTCCCCTTTTTGCATTGTTTTCTTTTCCTTTCTTATTGAGGTGTAATTGACATATAACATTGTATTGGTTTCAAGGGAGCAACATAATGATTCAGTATTTGTGTATATTGCAAAATCATCAGCACAGTAAGTCTAACATCAGTCCCCATACGTGGTTACAATTTTTTTTTTCTAGTGATGAGAACTTTTAAGATCTAATCTCTTAGCATGGCTTTCCTTTTTATATATATATAAATTTATTTATTTATTTTTGGCTGCATTGGGTCTTCATTGCTGTGCGCAGGCTTTCTCTAGTTTTGGTGAGCGGGGGCTACTCTTTGTTGCAGTGCGCGGGTTTATTGTGGTGGCTTGTCTTGTTGCGGAGCACAGGCTCTAGGGGCACTGGCTTCAGTGGTTGTGGCATGTGGGCTCAATAGTTGTGGCTAGTGGGCTCTAGAGCGCAGGCTCAGTAGTCGTGGTGCACAAGCTTAGTTGCTCTGCGGCATGTGGGATCTTCCTGGACCAGGGCTCGAACCCGTGTCCCCTGCATTGGCAGGCGGATTCTTAACCACTGCACCACGAGGGAAGCCCAGTACAGCTTTCTTAAAGTGCTTATTTTTTCACTTAAAAAATCCAACTTGGAAGCAGCATGTTATATTGAGAAATTCTGCATGTAATATAGGCATCTTAAATTTACCATGAAACTGAATTTTTTGCCTTAGTGATGCAGAAGCTAGAATAATAGATTTTATAATCCATGCTCAGTGATGTTTCAGTCAACAAATATGACCTGTTGTTAGTCTGAGTATCTAAAATCTATGCATTACTTTTTGGAAGAGCACAACTTACTAAGAAATCAATGTGAGTGGAATTTGACTCATCCATAGTTCTTATAATGAGTTTTGGGATTATTATAGAACATAACCACAATGCTTATGGGTATGAGTCATGAAGTGCCTGAATTGAACATGCTCACATTCAAAGAGAGAATTTTGACAACTCTGTTGACACTTCAGTGCTTTCATTAGATGTTTTAAATTGTAATATATATTCTGGCTTGACCAGCATGTAAATTCCTTGATTATTGTTAAGTAGGTTTGCAGAAGAATTTTGGGTTGCCATTCATCTCATGCCACCCAGAGATCTATTACATATCTGTGTGGACAGCGCAGTGTTGTTTATCCCATTTAAGAGGAAGACACTTTTCCCTCAGTGCCTGCTGACGGCCAACCCCACAACACATTTTTTTAAAACTCTAAAGCCCAAACATAAGACACCACTTTCTCCTTTATTTTCTTGTCTTCTTCTTGGATCATTTGGCTAGGGAGACAGAAAGGGGAACAGCTTGTTTGCTAAAAGATTTGGAGTTTGATTTTAGGCTTAACTGAGTAAGAGGAAGGGGTGTTGTTGAGTGTGGAGTAGAAAAGGGCAGAAACTTTGAGGTAGGAGAGCAAGGAGCAGCAAGGTGCTGAAGATCTTGCCCAACTAGAGCAATGTGCCTTCCAGAAGACAGCTTTAACGCCTCGAGTAAGCTGCAAGCTTGAGAGTTGAACAGAATCAGTTAACAAAATTATAAAGAGTTTTTGATTAAGTTAAACTCTGGAAAAGTTGTACTCATTTTTGCCCTTATTCATGCCCTTTCATATAATACTGTTTTATTTTCATCATAGCACTTATCACTACCTAAAATGTTTTTATTTACTTATTATTTATTTATCATTTGTTTATTAGTCTGTTGTTTATAGTCTCTTTAGCCCTACTCTGTAAGATCTGACAGTAGAGACCTTGACGTTTTTGCTCTGGACTTCCTGTACTTACCATTACCTAGAAAAGCGTATGGCACTGAGAAGTCCCTCAAGAAAACTTTACTAAGTGAATTAAAGAATGCTTAAAGTCCCAACAAGTATTTCTGTCTTCTCTGTAAAGTCTTTCCTGATGAAGTAAGTCATTCCCTCTATGTTCTGGAGTATATTTCATTCATCCATCCATTCATTCATTCATGTTTGTTCATTCCTTCGTTCACTCATGTATTCATTCCTGCAACAATCATTCATTGAGTGAGTGGGGTATGCTAAGAACTCTGAGAAGTAAGAATGCTATACGGTTGAATAAAACTGCCTGTAGTTACAGTCTAGAGAGGAGACAGGAAGTCCAGGGCTGTAATAGAGATGTGCACAGGCTTTTATGAGCGTGCATAGGAAAGAGCTATTAATCCAGCCTCGTAGGGGCAGGAAAGGCTTCCTAGAGAAGAGATCCTTTAAGCTGAGATCTGAAGAACAAGTAGAAGGGAATCATATTTCACAAAGAAGAAACAACATTTCCAAGGCTGAGAGGCTAAAATGGAACATGGTAGATGTTGAGAACTACATTGTTCATCAGACAAATCCCAGCAAAGAGACGATACCCTGCACATAGTAAGTACTCAGTAAATGTTTCCCCCAGTGATTGTATGGTTTCTTCATTGAAAAACAGAATAGTTATGGAAACTAAAAAATCATCCATAATGAGTTACTCTGTGCTTTCCTTGCCTTGATTTAAGATGAATCCATTTCTGTCTCCTGCTATATCAATACATGGCTGAAATAGCATTAATTCCTACACATATGCTATTTTAAATGTCTTAAAGGACAGAATTTATGTCTTCTATGTGGAGCCATTACTGCACCACACTTCACAGTTTAGTGGCACAGAAACTCCTGTCGTGGGTGGCAGAAAGGACATGAGTACCAACCATTTCCCCATCCTATACCCTAACTACTGTGTGTCTGAAAGGAAATCATCCATCTCTATCTTAGGAGAAGGAAAACTGGTGCTTAATATCTATCAAAAAGCGTTCACTACTCTTTGGCAAAAACTAAAGACTCAATTATTCTTCAGTCTTCTGGGTCTTCATTATATTCCATGCTAGTTAATACAGAATAACTTTGGAGGATTTCTTGGCAATTGTAATTCATGGCTGGCTTCTCTCTGTTCTTTATGATTTCTAGCCAACTCCCATCTGTTTTGTAGTTTCAGTAGGAACTTGTCACAAAAGAGATTCACTGCCCAACTAAGGTTCAAAGGAGTAGCACAAAAGCTGCAGAGATGTTTCACATCTCAATCTGTAAGAAAAATGCAAATGCTAGTGTCCAGGGTACATATGAATCCTGTTAGAGTCAGAAAATGTGCATTATTATTGAGGTAATGAAAAGACATCCAAAATAGATAGTTCAACAATTACTTCACTCTAAAACAAAACCACAAAACTCATACGGAATATAACAGGATCCTAAGGAGAGGGATTGCTGGGACAGGGTCAGCTGTAAACCTGCATGACATTTAGCATCTTACTTGAATGGCCATCTCAGCCCCACAGCCTTTAATCATTTCTAGTTCATCCCTTTTCTCCTTTCTCCTTATCATTCCTCCCTTTCCCTACAATGCACATACAAAGTTAGGAATTTTAACACAGTTTCATTTAGTTGACACCATTTAAAAATATGACAATTTTAGGGGCTTCCCTGGTGGTGCAGTGGTTGAGAATCTGCCTGCCAGTGTAGGGGACACGGGTTCGAGCCCTGGTCTGGGAAGATTCCACGTGCTGCAGAGCAACTAGGCCCGTGAGCCACAGCTACTGAGCCTGCGCGTCTGGAGCCTGTGCTCCGCAACAAGAGAGGCCGCGATAGTGAGAGACCTGCGCGCCATGATGAAGAGTGGCCCCCGCTTGGCGCAACTAGAGAAAGCCCTCGCACAGAAACAAAGACCCAACACAGCCAAAAATCAATAAAATAAATAAATAAATTTAAAGGGTTAAAAAAATATATGACAATTTTACATAAAAATTGAGATTCTTAGTTTCTCTTGAAAAAAGAAAATGGGCCCGCGTTCTTTCTTGGTGATAATTAGGTAGAGCTGACAGTACTCCCTGGAGTCTCTGTTTGCCCCAGTCCTCGCTAATCCCTTTATTCACACACAGACTCTTTCACATGTTTACGTTATCTGTCTAGTTTCTGTAGGAGTTAGAGTTTCATTTCTCTGATTTTCTGTTTTAGTGCCTGTATCTCTCATGTATCACTTAATGTCTGCTCTTGCAGTTCTGGATAAACAAGTCCGTCCTCTTACTCAGCTGTTAGCTCTATAAGAGTTCTCTGATTCAGTTTTGGGCCTGTAACGATGTTCTCTGATTCAAAGGGCCTATAACGATGTTCAGTGAATAGTTGATGGAAAAATGCAGTAGATGAGAAAGTGTCACAGAGTAAAGAAAGGACTGTTTAGGGCATTTGGCTCTTCTGTTAATGAACAATGTGATCTTCAGCAAGAGATACCTCCATCTGGGATCTCAGTTTCTGTGTTTTTAAAAATAGGAAAGTTAGTTTTGATGACCGTTGCTTTCTCTTCACTCTAGCATTTTATGATTCTAGAGTTCTTTGAACCGGACTTTCCTCAATTTCTATAAATTTGCCAGCTGGGTCACGAAATCCCCACGCTCTTCCCCATTGAACATGAGTGGGAAATTATTCTGATTATAGTTTTGCAAAGGCAGACAAAAGAGCACGTCAAAGAAAATCACACTTCGCACATCGTGAATGAGGTTTTAAACCAAATATTTTTAGACTGCGTTTATTCTTCGATGTGCCGTTATCTAAATCCTCCTTGCAGGGCTCTCGTTTCAGAAGTGATTTAGAGTTAATGATATGGTAGGAATCAAGCAACTCTGTCTTCCCGGTTATGCCACACAAAAGGGGAAAATACAGAGACACCAGAGAACTCATGATGAAGAATTTGCCGAGTCATGTGTTCCTTTATGTTCTGCAGAGCAGAGAGAATTCTATTGCCACTTGAAAGATAAATAATAATAATTGTGATAAGTTCTTCTTTATTCCCAGCAGGGCTGTCAGAATCTGAATAGTACTTTTTTTGCAATCTTCCAAGTGGGGATACAGGCTCCCTGATGTGTTTGCAAGGCTCAGAATCATGTCGAGGTTTATTCTCTTTCCCCTGACTAGGGCTCAGACTGGTTGTCTCAAGTAGAGGATGTGACTTACTCCTTCAGATGTATCACTACAGAAATAGTAATTAACCATCGTGGAAAATTTTAATATAAATAAAAATTTATATTTTTATAGGTTTAGAAATGTTGGAATTAAAATCACCTAAAATATTGCCTTGTAGCTACTCTTAATAATTCCAAATGTGAGCACACACACATAATTTTGAAAAGGATATTTGTCGTTTTATACTCTAATAGCTTTCCCCTTCCTACCAGTGCTCTGCTCTCTGTGGAGAATCACGTCTACCTCCCTTGTGTGTACTGTTGGTGAGACGACAAATTTGACATTAGAGGGAAATATCATTTCCCAACTTTTATATTTCTCAGCTTCAGCACCACGGACATTTTGAGGCTGAAAAATCTTTATTGTAGGAGCTTTCCTGTGCTTTGTGGGATGGTTAGCAGCTCCCTGGCCTTTGCCCACTAGATGCCAGTAACACCTCTCCAATTCTGACAACCAAAAATTTCTCCGGTTATTGCCACTGGGGCAAAATTGCCCTCAGTTGAGAACTAGCAGTATAGTGTGACTGTCCTACAATAAAATTCCAGGCCTCTTATGAGGGAGGAGTGACTTTGCTGTTTGGAGACTTTGAGGGAAGGAACTAAGCATGCATGGCCTGGCACCTTCTGGATTCCCTTTGGAATCTGTTTGCCTCCAGAGAATATATTATGGTCTGCTCTTAGGCTTCTGGTAATACAACTGGAGCTTGAAGTTGTGGTGGTGGTTTACTTAATCAAGTGTTCAGTTTTTTAAAATCTAGCTAATAGTCAAATTTGTACCACCATGTCATGCTTTAAAGGTTACATAATTGACTTTAAACTGGCATGATTTAGGTGAGTGGCTTTAGAACTTAGGATTTTGTGAGTGCAAGCTATGTGGTTCTTTTGACCTTGACAGGTCATCACAACTTAAGGTGGCTTTATCCTCAGGCACATTGACTGTATCTCAGCAGAAATGGGCCGTAATGGCCTTGGCAGATGTTGGCCGCTTGGGCTCTAGCATGCAAGCTGCTGTAGCTTGATTGTAAACAGTGTTCTGTCATGGCACTGCAAAAGAGACAGAAAAACGCACTTGTTCTTTTTTGCACATTGACAGGGAGAGAAACATTTGCTGCTTATGCTCTGTTTTTTCAGCCAGGCCTTCAGATTGGGACTTTGAACAGCAGAGACCGTTGAGTTCCAAGTGAACTACACTAATGAATTTCAGACTTTAAATTATTAGTGCCAGGCCTGAACAGACAGTGCTAGGTCAGCTGCCCAAAATTCCATCCTTCTTTTTGTTGTCTTAAACTGCATTCCTGGCAGACGAAGAGCTAACATCTTCGATTAATGTTCCTTGTCTGCATGTTCCTGCATGTACACCCTCCACTAACATCACTACATGGTCTCAAAATGGCCAGAGCTTTGTTCATTACAGACGTTCTAACCTTAGTTTTAAATCTCAGAGGCCCAAACTCTGATTTTATTTGTATTAGGTTGGTCAGTTTTGGTAATTATGCAAAAAAGTAAAATTAGGTAGTTCCTTACCATAAAGAGAATATTCCTTCTTCTTGGTTGGAGGCAGAAAACAACCCAAAGAAACTTTGCAAAACTAAAGGTTATGAAAGTAATTAAAGAGGCTTCTACCTGGAACAACATATTTCTTGGAATCACAGTTCCCAAGAAATCAAGAAATGGTTTGGAAAAACAGGTTTCAGCCATACACTCAGAAAGGAGCAAGAGAAGAATACAAATAAATAAAGGAAAGCAAATAAGTAAACTTGAGGAAGAGAAAGCATTCTTTAATTTTAAGACCGTAGTTGATATTCTAGACAGATATGATCTTCAAGGCTACAATAAACAGATATAAAAATAGAAAATGCTTCCAGGTCTCATTTCTTTTAAAGAGAACATATAAAAGAAAGGAATTATTTCCATTATTCACAAAGAGTAACTAGGATCCAATAACATCTAATAGAGGAAGAGAAGTAAGATCTTAAAGAGCAGGTTAAGATACTGCACAAGAGCTTCCCTGGTGGCGCAGTGGTTGAGAGTCCGCCTGCCGATACAGGGTACACGGGTTCGTGCCCCAGTCCGGGAAGATCCCACATGCCGCGGAGCCTGCGCGTCTGGAGCCTGCTGCTCCACAATGGGAGAGGCCACAACAGTGAGAGGCCCACGTACCGCAAAAAAAAAAAAAAGCTGCACAAAGAGCAGGATTCAGGAAATTCCTGACCTTGAATGGCACAGTTAGTTCAAGTAAAGCTGCACTAAGTGAGTACACCTGGAGCCCCCCGCCTTGAATAGCTGTTATCAAACAGTTTTAATGTAGAGGATTTGGACCTACTGAGAAAACAAAACCAGGGACATTGACATAGAGACTCAAGAATTACCTGGTAAACTTTCAAGGTGAGAGTTATTGTCAACAGGTCTGCATATACTGCCTCTGCCTTGAAGGGCTATGATCCAGGGAGTTTTAACATCACGAATCCTAGGGAAGGCACAGACGAGATGAGACCCTAAAGGAAGCTGGGCAGGACAAGAACAGCGTCCGTGCCTGATCTGAATATTTGCCTGATAGAAGAACATCTCCTGGGTGAGATTATCTGACTTGGGGAAAATAAAGGTGGACATAATTTGTTTGAATTATGGAAGCTTTTAGCAGCCCCTTAAACTTGATATTTCTGTCTAAAGCAGACACCAAGGAGACAAAATCTAGAGAAATACGTAAGAAAAATAAGTCTGAGCCAGAAAACAAAGATAGGAAAGGAAAGAACAAGACATTCAAGTTTGGCCAACAGTGTTAGTTCCACCTGTCTCAACTAGGAAAGGGAGCGACTTAAGAATCAGGTTAACTGTAAAAGCTGGACTTAACTCTTCTAAGCAGAGTAGGAGAATATTAAAGGGAAATAAAATATAGCAGCTCTGTAAAAAAAATATGCACAAGGAAGATCTGGAACCTTCAAAAGCTTCAGGAAGACAGTGTCTTGGGGAGCACATAGCAGAGGTATTGGTCTTTATTGGACCCTGGAATACAAGCTTCAATATTTCGAAAGCAGCATCAGTTCGGGAATCTGCTGAAGAAGATTCTGCAACTGAATCAATGTGGAGATCAGGTGAAAACCTTCCGAAGCATGCTGGTTTCACACGCCTAAAAAATAATACAATGAAAAGCAGTGGGAACAACCACTATGCTTGGGCCCAGGAGAAAGTGGAGGCTTTGTCATTTAGTGTAGAATCACAACATAAGAAGCGCAGATTCTAGTGGGAGATGAAAATAAAGAAGCTTTGAACATGCTGAGTAGAAACAAATTAGACCTGGTCACTGAGGATCCCACATTGCAAATTTTTAAACTGTGCAAAGAAAAGGCAGTATTACCACGTGTCTAGGTAAGCATTTGCGAGGCTGATTAGGAAGGAAGAGTACTCCGGAGAGAGGGAACGGTGTCTTGTTCAAGACTAAGAGACATGAGATAAATGTCACCGTTGGAGGATTGCAACTAGGTCAAGTGATGGAATGAGGTAATGGCCAGAAATGAAGTCAGAGGCTAGACCTCATGTTAAAATATATATATATATATCCTGATCCACAGTAGGTGCTGAGTATATGTTAGAAGGGAATGTGAAACCAAACAACAAACAAGTTTTTTTACACAGTTTTAATAATGGAAATATTTCCTACATTAGGAAATGTCTTGGGAAAAGCAACAGCAAGTAATATTCAGGGTAAGATTGATAAAATTGAGCTGGGGAGGGAAGAGGTGCTGCTGGAAGTGGCAAGTAAATACAATATGCTGTATCCATTGTCTACTGCTGCAGAGCAATGTGCCCCCAAATATAGTAGCTGAAAACCACAAAAGTCTGTTATTTTCATGATTCTGCGGGTTGGTTGGATGGCTGTTCTGCTGGTCTCACCTGAGCTTCCTCATGGGGCTGCGTCCAGTTGGTTGCTGCTGGGGGATCGTGCTTGGCCGGGGCAGCTGGAACGGCAGGGTCTTTCTCTCTGTGTACTCTTTCATCTCAAAAAGCCTTGGTTGAGCTTCTTTACAGAGTCTCAGAGTTCCAAGTGTGGGAAGGGGACAGCTGCAAGACTTCATGGGTTCTAGGTTCAAGAAGCTGTACAGTGTCACACGACATTTTATTTGCTAAAGCAAGCCACAAGATCAGCCCACGGTTGATATGCAGCAAAATGTTGTGGCCGTATTTTTTCAGTCCACCCAATCAACTAAAAAACCTATGACGTTTTGTGGTCAAAATCTGTTGAGAACTGACCTCAAGTATCTGAATTAAAATCCACCGACCAGCCTATAATGTCATCCTCATTCCAGATTACTCCTAGTCTTAGGTCTTGGGGTTCTATAAGTGCTACTCACAGAGGGGCCATATATATCGTATGGGTTATTCTTCCCCTCCTGCACAATGTTTTGTTTTCCATAGAATTCATTTTTGTTTTCTTTTGTTCTTGTGTGACTTTTTTGTACATTTATATTAAGTTCATCTCCTCACTCATTCCCACGTTATTACTTCTCGATATATTTAAAAACAGAAGGTATTCTCCAGTTTTCTCTTCCTGAAGATATTTATTCTGGTGAATTCTGTCTTGCTCCAGTCTGATTGGCCAGATGAACAGCTGTTCCCTTGAAATTTCCCATTAACCCATTCTTGTGTTTGCTTTCCCGTTTCGTGGATTTTGTTTCGCTTGTTCTTTGAACAAGTAGAACTCCTTTCTACTTGTGAAATGCATCCTTTAGAAACTTTCTGAAAGAAGGTAAATTTTTTGAAGCTATGCATGTCTACTAAAAATGCCCTTTTTCTACCTTCACATTTAATTGAAAAAAGTCTAGATTGAAAAAACTTTTGTACAGAATGGTGAAGGTATTGTTCTTCTGCCTTCAATCTTTCAGCATTGCTCCTAAGATGTTTATTGCCTTTCAGATCTTGATCGTATGTATAAATCTGAGTTCTCTTGGAAGGTTTCAGAACGTTCTCTTTGTCCTCGATCTTCTGAAACTGCATACTGATGTTATTTGATTTGGCCGAGTAGTCACTCATTGTGCACCAATGGTTAATTCAACCTGACGAACCCTGTTCTTTATTTCTGGGGAATATTTCGAAGTTTTTTCATTATTCCTTTCCACCGCTTTCTTTATTCTTTCTTAGAATTCTTATTATTTGGATGTTAAAACACTTGGCCTGGTCCAATAAAATGTCTAATCTTTTCTATTTGCTCTGTCTTTTCTACTTTTTAGGAGGTATCTTTAATTTTATTGTTCAATCCTTCTCTTGAATATTTCATATTTTATATTTCCATGACCTCTTTTGCTCTCCAAATATTCCTTTTGTAGGGTTATTTCTTATTTCATGATACAATAATTTCTAAGCATCACAAGGTGGAGCCTTTTGTCTGTTCTACTTACTACTGAATCCCTAGTGCCTGGCACATAGTAGGCCCTTAAATATTTGTTTAATGATTGCCCATGGAGATATTTTTATAGATTCTTGGAGGGTTTTTTTTCTCTCTGCACAGTGTCTGTTTCCTCCAAAATTTTATTTTCTATTAATTATGTTTTCTTTCATTGTACATCTGCTTATTCTTGGTTGTCTACTCATGTTTAAAAGCTCGGCTCTGAAAAGCTGATCAGAAGCTCTATATACACAAGAAAAACCTGTTGATGGTGGATTTCCTTATAGGATTAGTCAAATCGAATTTAAAATATTCAGTCCCAGTTTTTAGTACACATTTACTTAGATTTAACCACAGAATGTTCTAAATCATGTGAGATATATTTAAATTTCTAGTTTTAACATGTTCTATCATTTTTCTCATCTTCCTGAATTCCTCTTAATCCTTACGGTAATAGTCTACACAGAGTAGGGTCACATCAAATCCTTTAACTCTTAATTTTACCATCCAAATATATTTATATAAATATCCAAAGATCTATATACAAGGATACACATTGCAGTGTTGTTTGTAAACAACCCAAATGCTCATCAGTTTGGAAAGTGTAAAGTAAATAATGGTATAGTCGTATAATGGAATACTGTACTGATTTTAAAGAGCATGAGGGAGACCTACAGTGCTGATATGGAAAGATGCCTGAATTTTGTTTTAAGCAAGGTAGAAGACATAAAAATAAATACGTGGTATTCCACTTGCATAAAAAATGAATAGGCACAAAATTTATTATCCCATTCCAGAAGTAAAGCCTGGGTTGTTGTAGGGGCTGAAGGAACCTCCTTTGGTAACTTATTCTAGGGATTAATAAAAATATATAAAAATAAAACCATCTCTATGGTTTTATTTATATAAGACAAATTTTAAGTTATTTCTTTATATATTCCTCACTGTATTTCAGGTACCCTTTTATGTACATGTATACTTCAGGTACTTTACATGTATTAACTTTAATTCTCACAACTACATATAGACACCATTATTATCCCCACTTTTAGATGAGCGTGCTGAGGCACAGAGAAATTAGATAATTTGCGTAAATTTATTATCTAAGGTTTGAATCTACAAAATTCATGTCCAGGACCTATTCTTTGACCACTATATTATCCTATTTATTTAACCATTGAAAGTTGAGGTTGTTGCTACTTTCAGCCCAAAACATTTCTAGCTGATAGATGGTTAGAAGGGCCAACCTTTAATAATCACCTTTGATTATTCCAAAGAAAATGAGTTTTTAAACCTTTTAATCAAAATGCTATTTACTCTAATGTGCACCATTACTCACATCTTCCTCTTTATTGGATTATAATTCCTACTGGTATTTCATTTTTATATCTGCCTCCTTATAAAGGCATAAATTCCAGACTTGCGTTTCTCTCACCTGGTGCTGAAAGCAGCCAAGAAGTATTTGTAAACTTGAAATCTAAGAGGTAGATTTTCACCACAAGAAAAAAGAAAATGGTAACTGTGTGAGGTGATGGATTGACAGATACGTCAATTATCTTGATTTTGGTGATCATTTCACAATATATACATGTATTAAAACATCAAGAAGTATACCTTAAATGTAAACAATTTTTATTGTCAATTTTACCTCAATAAACCTGAAAAAAACCCTACGTTTGTACTTACGTACCTTTCCTGGATGTCTTCTTTTCTAGTAGCTAGAGATACAGTCAGCAAACTGGCAGATTTATCATAGCATGAGCTCAGGCTAAACTCAGGAAATATATTCTTTCCCATATCCTCCCCTTGCCCTCTAAATTATGCCAAATAGTTCCTTCTTAAAGCTTATAAAGTGCATTGTAATTAAATCATATTTATGTATTATGACTGGCATGCCAAAGTTATTTCATTCCTACAACGTTAAAGAAAATATAGAAGATTGGAATAATATATCCTTAAACTAGCCCAGTTCCCATTCTCATATTTTTAAAAATTATTTTATTGGGGGGGGTGGTTGATTGTATTTTTATTTATTTTCCCTAGGAGCCCCTGGGAACCTTCCTATCTATGGCTCACTTTACCCTTCTGATAGACCCTAACTGGCCCTTTCCATAGCATTGTCTCCTACTGAGAGAAAACTATTCCAGAGGGTAGTGCACACTATCATTGTTGCTCTGCCCAGTGCCCTCACATCCCTTTGATTTCATCTCTGTGCTCATCTCCAGGTTCTGTGTGCCTTGTTTCCACACAAAGTGCTGACCCTGTCTAGAGCTACTTTCCCTGAAAGTGCAGAGAGCAGGAAGTTCCTAGGAGGTCACCAGCAGGGCCCTTAGGCCATGACTGACTTGATACTTAAATACGAAAGCCCAGATCCTTTGCCTACAGAGAGGACAAATTCTAAGACAAAATTTACATTCCAGAGATCCCAGTGACATCAGGCTGTTACTGGAGCTTTGTCTGAAATCATATCCTTTCTTGGCTTCTTCCTCTTCCCTGTTCTGATTCTCTCACTCTCTTACCAGATTTTTCTGGGAACACTTCTTTAATAAACTACTTGCACACAGATCCCCATTTTGAGATCTACTTCTGGAGATGCCAACTTCCTAAGCTAAGATGTAAAAGAATAGATCTTCATCAGGTTTTTATAGTGTAAGGCTCTCCCCAAGCTCAGCCCTCACCCACGTGTCTATGTTCTTGTATGGGCTGGATCTGTTTACTTTAGTAGGTTTCTTCTCCCTATCAACCTAATTCATACTACTGTGGTATATGTGTGTGTTTGTTTCTTTCTCCTGAAATTTATCTCTAAGATTCAGGGTTCTTCTGGCTACTGAATGTGTCCTGTACCCCACAGCCTCCTGAAAACTATGTTCCTTGCTATCAGTTCTTTCTCAAGAGTTCAGGTTGATTCCCAAATATGTATTTTGAGATCTTAAATAATTTTATACATACATACACATATACGTGCATATACATTAAAATATCTATTTGGTAGGACAAAGTCTTAAAGTCTTACTCTTTCAGCCTTACTGCTCCTAGGTTATTGTTTCTGATTATGTGGCTTGCTGCATCAGAATGACCTGAGTTGGGATGATCTTTGCTGTCACTCTCATGAAAATTATTTTTACATATCATGATTCATTATACACATAGATACCTACACATTCCTACACATATGTTGTACACACACACACGTGTAACTGAAACAGCATTTTAAAGAAATGATACTCTTACGACATATAATATGATCTGATATTTTGCATTGTACTTCATATTTTTATTCCACTCAAAATACATTAAGTTTAAAACATATCCCTGGGCTTCCCTGGTGGCGCAGTGGTTGAGAGTCCACTTGCCAATGCAGGGGACACGGGTTCCTGCCCCGGTCCGGGAAGGTCCCACATGCCGCGGAGCGGCTGGGCCCGTGAGCCATGGCCGCTGAGCCTGCACGTCCGGAGCCTGTGCTCCGCAACGGATGAGGCCACAACAGTAAGAGGCCCACGTACCGCAAAAAAAAAACCAAACATATCCCTTTTTTTCAAACTTGTGCTTCTATTTATTTTGCCCATATGATCTTAATACATTATAATTTTTATGACTCAAGGTCTTTTATTGATCTCACTGTTATAATTTCCTGCAACAAAGGTAGATATAAAATTTAAATTTAAAAAATGAAACTTCCTCTGACTATAAAATCCTAAGTGTTAAAAAATTTCTTTGGGATTAAGTTGTGATTTTACAATTAGTAGTAATACATAATTGATCAAAATAACTAATGTTTAGTTTTGATAATTCTTAAACATAAAAAGCAAAATTATATTGGAAATATTCCTTAATGAAATACTTTATTTTTTGAGACAGTCCTCTTTGTCAATTCATGTATCGAAGAATGACTGTTACTAATCGCTAAAGTAAAACAGGGTTCAGATCCATTTTTTCATAAAAATAAGCACTAAGAAATCTTATTCACATAAGTAAGTATGAACGGAAGAAGATAGCTGACTAATAACTAATGTCATTTAGTTCATTGAATTGTTTCTGAGTTATATGTCAAAATCACATAGGGCTCTCCAATAAAACACTATTTTTAATGACCTATTAGTAAATACCTTGATTAGGTCCTCCATTAAATAAGGAAAAGGGGATGATTAGAAACTACTTGTCATCAAAAGGCTATGTTAGTCATTATAGCCATTCACCTTCCTAATACATACACCAATATTTAAATTTGTTCCATTGTTTAGCATTCTGGTGATTTTTGCACCTGGGGCAATGTACCCTAGTAAGGTTCAGGATGAGTGAGAGGATTATCTTTTTTTTTTTTTTTTCTCGGTACGCGGGCCTCTCACCGCCGTGGCCTCTCGCGTCGCGGAGCAGAGGCTCCGGACGCGCAGGCTCAGCGGCCATGGCTCACGGACCCAGCCGCTCCGCGGCATGTGGGATCCTCCAGGACCGGGGCACGAACCCGCGTCCCCTGCATCAGCAGGCGGACTTTCAACCACTGCGCCACCAGGGAAGCCCGAGAGGATTATCTTTGACTCATAAAATGGAAGAAAGATTGTTTGAGAGGGGAGATGGAGAAGAACACATAAGAAACTTGCTGAGATGTGTTCTTATGCACACCAATTTTAAGCAAGTGTGCATATGGGAATTGAGCACCTGAAACCCTATTCCTTTGAAATATCTTGGAAAGTCTTTGTATACTTTGAGATATATAAGTAACTCCGTCAGAAGACTTCTGCCCTAGGGTTTATATATTTAGGAATGAAATTGTTTTGTCACAGCCATGTACATGATTAAAATTATTAGTTAAGGGACAAGTGATTATCAAATATTTGTTCTAATTTACACTTGCACCAGCAGCATTTAAGAGCTCCCATTATTCCACATCCTTCCCAACACCTGGGATTGTCGGCTTTTTCAACATTTGCCAATCTGCTATGCATAAAATGAGAGCCAATTATAGTTTCATTTTGTATTTCCTTGATTACAAATTAAGTCAAGCAAATTTCTATATGTTTATTGACCATTCAGGTTTCCAGTTTCCTTTCTTATGGTTTTCTGGGTTACATATTTTGCCCAGTTTTTAACTTTTTCATTATTTATTTAAATATTTTAATATACATATATACACCTATATATTATATATGTATATTAGATACAATCCTTTGTTGGTTGATGTGTTGTAAAACCTTCTTATTTATGGCTTATATTTTCACTTTTTATTACGTTTTTTGATGAATAATACTTAAAATATTAATGTAGAAGAAGTTATCATTTTTTTCTTTTTGTGTTTTGTGCTGTGTCTTATGTTAGAAATCCACCTGAACATCATAAAGATATTCTTCTATATGTTCTTCTAAAAGTTTTGCTTTTCACATTTACATTCTACCTAAAAGTCTCCCTCCCTCCCTCCCTCCCTCCCTCCCTCCCTTCCTTCCTTCCTTCCTTCCTTTCTTCCTCCCTCCCTCCCTCCCTCCCTCCCTCCCTTCCTTCCTTCCTCCCTCCCTCCCTCCTTTCCTCCCTCCTTCCCTTCCTCTCTCTCTTTCTTTTTTTCTTAGGATAATAAAATGTCCAGGCACAATTTGTTGAAGAGCCATAATTTCACCACTGAATTTCAAATACCACCACTATAATTCATAAAGTGTCCACATATGGGTGGGTCTGTTTATTTGGGGGCTCTCTATCCTCTTCCTCTGCCCCACTGCTCTATTTGTCCCTGAATCAGTATCAAACTGCCTAATTACTATAACTTTTATAGTAAATATTAATATTAGGTGGAGCAAGTACCCCACCTTTGACTTCTTCAGTTGTATCCTGGTCATTCAACATAAATGTTAGAGTTATCTCATCGTATTCCCCAATGAAAGTATACTGGATTTAAAGATTAAATTTGATGAAAATTGACATGAGTAAAATATCCCATTCCCCTATTTATGGATATAGTATACCTTTCTTTTTATTCAGATATTTCTGAATATTTTTCAATAAAGTTTTAAAAATTTCTCCCAAGAAATAAGAAATTTTCAGATATTGATCTTACAGTTAGCCATCTGCCTGAACTGTTATTGGCTCTAGTAATTTGTATAATATTTAAGTTTTATACACAGGCCTCACATCTATGCAAATAAAGGACAGGCGGATGATTTCCGAAGTTTTTCCATGTTAGGGCTGAAACCAGAAGTCTGACTCTTTTTCTTAGAGTCCTGTGCTGCTCACTCCCCTGCCACCCACTTTATAAGGCATTATGGAACACAAGCTTTGGTAATAAATAACCCCATCTTCACTCCCCCATCAAATCAAGATCAACTGACACTGTTAATTGCCACAAAACTAAACATACAACAGCAACCGCATGTATTATATTTGGACCGTTGGCTTCCATATAACGCTTTAATCATTTTCTCAGACTTGTCAGACTGCACTTTCCCAGCCTCCTTCACCAATGTGTCTTCCTTTCCCTGATTCTTTTAAATATTGGCAGTCTTAAGGATCCTTCTTAATCATCTTCTCTTCATTCTACACTCCTTCCAATATGTTCATCGCTTCAAGGAATATTTAGCTAATTTAAAATCTGAAAGTTTTACTTCCATCCCAGTCCTTTTTTAAACTTCAAACATGTATATCCAATTGCCTCTCATCATTTACATTTGAATTTTTAAGAAACATCTCAGTAAATATTTTTGATTGATAGAGTGATGAAAGGGTCTGTGCGCTTCCTTTCCCTACAATGTCATTAATCAGTGAGCTCAGTAACTAGTGCTTGAAGATCAGTGTCAGAGTCAGATTGAAGCTTAAAGGCAAAAAATGTCTGTTTCTTTCCTCCACATGTGATTGTAAGCCTCTTGAAATTAGGTACCACAATTTGTTTATTTTGGAAGGTCTCATAAAATTTTTTTTAACACTTGAATAGTGTTAACCTCTTAGAAAAAAGTGACCAGAATAGCTAATTCTTCCTTTGAACTTATTTCACTGTGTTTATTGATGATGTGCACAGCTCAAGTAGCACTGACATAGCATTTATGTTGACCTTAAAATTAAGAATTGATGAGATGGGATGGAGATGATAAAGACGAAGAGGTCAGAACTGGGAAAGGTGGAAGGAAAAAAAAAGGATAAAATGCAGATTCTTTAGCAGAGATATAATTAGGTTTACTCTGCCTTCTTTTGAATGTGAATAATCTATAGGAAAAAAGAATGGTTCTGTCATACATCTTGGGCTTGAATGCTAGTCTAACATTTGAGTAAAGTTCTTAATCTAACCTCACATGGTTTCATAACCTGTAAAATAATGCATGTAGAGGAATGATTGCAGTGACTGTCCTTAGGTAAATTCTCAGTAAATACCTGTTATTAAAACAAGGCAGTGAATTAAAGTCCTTTGGGAGGAAAGACATAAATAGATGTCAGGAGTTGAGGAACTCCAATTGGCCACTCATTACTTAAACTGATTGAACACCAATTTAGAATTATTCAATCAGACTTTTGCTTTCAGATGAATGACTTTTTTTCTTCACTTTACTTACATTTACCCCTCTTCAGGCACCCCACCTCGCCTCCCAGTACTTCCATGTATTCACTGACCTCTCTCTAAATCACATATTTTTTCTCAGGTGAAGGGTTTTTAACATTTTCCAACCGAGTTCTTAAAGGAACAGAACACTTCTTTAGTGCTTACCTGGGTTACAAAATCAGAAGATTAAAGAAATAACAGTTTTCTTCGACAGCACAAAAGGTTTTTCACCAGATTGATGCATCCTGAGCTTTAGATTTTGTGCACACTCCACTGAATTAACCTGAACAGTTTGAAAAGAAAGAACATCTTCTAAAAACAAACAAGAAAACTACCTTTAAAATTCTGTCTACTTTGCATAGCAATTGTGAAATCAGTTTAATATTCCAAATGATGTACTATTCAACAAAATCTGCCCAAAATGTAAACTTTCATGTTACTCTGGTTTCTCCAAGAACATTTTTTCCCTAGTAAACACTGCAAAATGTACAATGAGGGCCCCGAGTAACTAATACCTGAAATTGGCTTTATATATTATTTGTTGCCTGATTTTCATCATGGTAGGGTTGCTTCTCACCCTACAAAAACCTAAGCTCCTCACGGGCAGCCCTGTATTGCCTGATTCTTTTATGCCTCCACATAAGTTCTCTGCACACTGATGACTCAATAAAGACCTGACAGCTGGTTATATTTTAAGTCCATATATTCCAAACAAAGGCATAAAGAGGGTGAATTCTGATTGAACTAGTGGAGCCTTCTAAAGAAGGAACATTTGGGAAATATATTTGTTAAGAGGCATTGAAAGTTACCTCCTTCTAAAAGAGCACAAGAAAAACCCTGAAGCCAGTTGCATATCAGAAATGGCATCCATTAATCTCTTTGCCAAGCAGCATAATGCAAAGAGGCCTTTGAAAGCAGTTGCCCTTAAGAATGGAGTCATGGTTTAATGTGTTTGGTTTGGAGCACCTTGCTTTTAGAAGCCAGCACCTGCAGCAGACTGACTGAGTCACTGCTTCTGGTAGCAGATTGGGTAATGATGCTGATGACATTTATGGTCCAACATTTCAAGAATTAATTTACAATGGAAATAGTTCTTAGTGCAATGAATACATCACTGCAGTGAAAGATTGACTCCCAGTTTACCAGCTATAAACTATGCAGCTCAGCTTAAGTCCTTTAGAAGGCAAGCATTACAGACATTACTCACAGCTATTTGGGGTTCATAATTCACTGAGAGAATATTTGAAATATGAAGGTATATGCCACTATAGTAAAAATCAAGAGCAAAAACCTAGACAGGGATTTGGAGGGGGAGAAGAACAATAAAGAAATGTGTTCCAGGTGCCTCTGTGTCTCTTCCCTCCTCTGGTCAGATTTCCTATGGAAGCCATGCAATTTCATCCCTGATAATCCCCTATATTTTACATCAGGAAGTTCCCATGAAAACATTTTCTTCTTTCAGCTTCTCTTCTTTATCACCAACTTATAGCCAGCCCATCATTTTTATTAGAAAATTTTCTGTAAATCTGTTAGGAAAAGTAACATAAAGTATGCATCTTCATGTTATTTTGTGGATTATTAAAGAATTACAAGTCCCTCATTTCCAGTCTTCAGAAAATCTAGTATTTTCCTAGGACTTCTGGAATATTCTCCAGATGACTCTGACTACCTGTTTTTTTCAGGGAGAGATGGCTCTGTCTACTGAAAGTAAAAAATACGAGGGATGTACTGGTAATAAACATACATCTAAATGTTGATTAAACTATTGGCTATAGGAATGAGACTTGTCTTATAATTATAAAAACCAATACAAATTATGCAAAGGGATTAACATAAGCTATTATACTGCAGTAAGCTACAACAAATAATTGCATTTAAAGGCTAATTATTGAGAAGCAGAGATACTGGAGTTGTAATTATTAGCACCTATTCTTGGCCCTGAAATAGACTTGGGATGAGCTCTTAGATTGAAATCATTATTTTTCTGTGTCTTTAAATTAGCATGGTCTTTCTCAAAGCAGATGTCTTGAGTATAAATAATATGTGGGGAGGGATAATTTTTTAGGGGGTGGTCTGAATGGTCACAGGGGCAGTAGGGAAAGACATATACTCCAATTAGCGTTTGCAAAGCCTTTTGTCAGAGTTCTGTATGAGCTTAATGGGTTTTTAGTAAGTCTAGTAGTACCCCTCATATACCGCTTCCTTCTCTCCCAACCCATCCCAACCCTTTCTTCTTTTGGTCATATCTAATGAGAGTAGATGTATCCGTGTGCAAACAGCACATGAAACATTAGGGCTGCTTTCAAAAGTCAACTAACTCTCTAAAGAGGAAATTACAGGTTGGATAATGTTGATATAAGAAGAGTTTGTATAAGTTGTGCACTGTTTTGTTTTCTTTATTAAAGTGTCCATTTAGAAAACTTGGAAAAAACTCAAAAGGAAAAAATAATGAAGCAATTAAATGTATAGTTCCCTCATCCAAACACACCATCATTCTTTGTGCATTAATACATAGGAATATGTAGTACAAGTACTGTGTGGAGGAGTTTGCAAAATTCTATAAAATGTCATTACTTTTGACTGAACATTTACTGGGAGCTAATACATAAAATAATTGAAAAATACCACCCATAAAAATAGAAGTCTTTTATATAGCTTACCAGCAAGTGATATGGCTCAGTGAGTAAAGCTAGGATGGGCATACCGGAGATACTCAACCCTTTGTCAATGTTCCCAAGTGCCACAGTAAATATAACACATGAAACTTAATAGCCATGATTTTAGGAATTAACCTCCGGAGAGGATTATACTAATAATTAGAATCCTATGTATTTTAGTTTCAGTGAGCTTTAAGTCTTGCCGCTCTACTTTTGTTATACATTGATTTTAGAAGGGATGATTTTGCCTACCATACTCGAGTAAGGATTAAAAATGATATTCTCACATATGGTGAAATAGCCATATTAACCTAGATAGATTGAAGAGCATATGGTTGTAATATGACTGTAGATCACTTAACACCAATCACTGGTATATGATTTCAGTATAGAACTCAGATATTTTTCTCTAAGGATTGTTAAGAACTAGTTTTTGTAGCACTTTTGTATTATATGTTCACATACATTTGTTCATATTTCAGAATTTAATTTATATTGTGAAAACATTTTAAAGTTATATCTTTAGTTATTCATTCAAAGAATGAAGGCCGAAGTTTAGAAAAGAGATGGAATGGAGAAGATACAGTCTCTGGAGTTGAAGATAAGATTTTATTAGAACTTGTACATTAACCAAAATAAAAGAAACAATGATTTTAAGTAATTTATTTAAATAACTTTAATATTACAGCATTATATAACTTCCTGTTTAAACAGTAGTATCTGTTTGAACATTCTAGAGTTTGTCAAACTGAGCTGGAAACAATTCATCTTGGAATTTTGATTAAGTATTTATTGCTAGGCAGAAGAAAAAGGAAAAATAATTAGTATGCTTATCTTTCTCTAATTCCACCTAAATATAACTTCTAGCTATGGTATTTAATCTGTCACTACTGCTGTAATGTCTTAAGTTAAACCAAACAACCTCTTGGGTCAACAACTTGTCAGATCCCTAGGTTAAGAATAATTTAGTGTATTAGGAAATAATTCTCAAAATCCCCTCCCTGACATTTTGTATGAATTTTGCTGACCATTAATAGGCAAAATAATTTGCTCCATGTATGGTGTGTGTTCTATGTACTAAGAATTGATTTCAGAGCTTGATACACATACATATAACTAACCCTAAAAATATCTTGTGGAAATGGGTATTAAGAATTCTGTTATGACTGAGGAAAATAAAGCACAGAGAGGGAAAGTAGTTTGATCAACTTATAAGCTGGGAACTGGTGACTTGACCAAGGTCACTCTTACTTCACAGGTCATTCCCTTAAGTACTATATACATAGCTTTCTACATTCTTTATGTTGGATCAGAAAACCACAAACGTTTCCATGTGATAGTACTAAAGAACTCTTGAGCTGTTGAATCACATCTTGAATTCAGTTGGTTATACTAACATGACTTTCGTGGTCATTAAGTATACTAGAGACTTTATACCAGTACAGAACATTTAACCTTTCTGCCGGGCCAGAAGTCTAATTTGAGCAGTTTTACTTTGATGCTCTATTTTTGATTGGTTAAGCCATTCATCCTGTTTGACATTGTTGTGTGGTGTTGCTATGCTTACTTTAACCAGCTGTCACATTCCAGCCCAGAGGTGGGTGAAATGATTTGTGTTTATATGTAATTCTGAAAGGCTTTTAGATGCTTTGAGTTGGCAGTATGTCAATATAAAAGACATTTATCCATCCAGCATAGCAAGCCTGAGAGACTTTCAAAATTCTTCATGTAACTTTATAAAAATTTCTTTCTGCCATTCAAATGTTGGCAGACTGTTCTTATGCAATTATTTCTAGCTCTATTATTAAGCCTGTGACTGTAAAGAGCTGTCTTTGTAGCAGATACTCATTTCTTCATGTTGAATTGGTTCTAAATTTGTATGAGACTATTCATATCATATATCCTGTCTTTCTGAAAGAGATTATAACACTTAAAGCAGGATAGTTGTTCTGAGCTACAATTAGATATGGGAAGAAGTTTGAATTCCTCCAGTAGAGTTTCTGCACAAGTATACAGATTGATATAAGAATATAGACATTTAATGAGCATTTAAACGCCTGAAGCAAGTCCAGGTGCTAGGGATACATAGAACAGTTTTGCATTGAGGGTACTAATAATGCAGCGCAAAACAAAACAAAACAAAACAAAACAAACCCACATACTTTTAGTATTCTTTAGCCACAAACTCATAATCCTTCCAAAAAGTTTTGACAGCTTAAATCAGTGGAGTTGTGGGTTTCGTTATTCAGGAAATCATCTCAATTTTTTGTCACTTTCCTGTGTAGAAAGCTTATCTTCCAAAAGAGTATTATCCCTATTCACAAAATGTAAAGCCACCCAAGTGATTCAAAAAGTAACTTTAAAAATCAGTAATTTCTTCAAGAAAGAAAAAAAGGCCAACCCCATATCAATCAATCTCTTTATCATCATTCACACAAAACACCCAGTTAACCAGTTGCTTTACTCAAACTTTCACTTACAACAGGTCAACTTAGCATTGGGACATAGAATGAATATGATTAAAAGGCATTATCTTCAATGATAAATTAATATCCTTATTTTCAAGTTATATTTACTTGGAGACAGTTTTTTAAAGAACAAAGGTATGTTTCTATTACCATCATTACTTACTTACAGCAGTATGATTTTATCAAAATTGGGATTTTAAAAATACATTATTATATGCAATATAGTTACTTAGGAGGATAATTTACTTTTAGTGAACTAAATATGATATTACAGTGCTTCGTTTTTATATCTCATTTTAACTGTGCGCAGAAGGAAAGTGTTAACATTTAATTGTCTGCGAAATATTTTCAAGGAGTTAGCTTTGATGTGAAAAAATAATAGTTACTTAGGGAACTGTAATGCTATAAGCTTGAGACACCCAACCCAATGAAAATTCTTTGAATGACAAAGAGGGCAACCACAACAAATAGTATTTAAAATGCGTCTCTGATCATATGAAGCTTTCACTTTCTTCATTATTTACTAGTTCTCATTTATTTCCATGTTCACCTGTCTAGTATACCACCATTACTCTTTTAGTGATTCATCAGCATGGCAACCTAACCATTCCCTAAAAAAAAGCAAGGAATAGCAATTGGTACATGCTCAAGCTGAGTTAACTCAATGCTGTTTATCTGGATGTAAAGTAAGAAAGGCAGTCAATCAGTTAAAAGTTTTAAATGTTTGATGGTGTTGTATCATGTAACCTTACCATCTGGATGACTGGATTTTCGTCTTTATATCCAGATGTCTGGCATCATGCAGACACCACCTCAGTGGTTCAATCAGTCAACAACTTTCATTGAGAGCCCCCTTTGCCTGGACAACTCAGCAAGGGCTAAAGGAAATGTCACCTCATGCATGGGCTATTACAGTATCCTCTTAATTAGTTCTCTTTACTCGCTCTCCATTCCAAACAACCAGGATACCAAAACACCATTTTCAAGATCTAAGTTAAATACTTGCTCAGGAGCCTCGCCTTGCCTCAGGTTTTCACTGAACTCTAGTTGCTTCATAGGTCTGTAACAGAAGAGTTTACAGAAACTCTGCTTTTAAATTAATCATGTTATTTACCCCTCTGTGTGTAAGCCCTTCTTCAGCTGTAGCCTGGAGTGGGTAATACTCAACTCCGTGAGCTGTTTTTATACTTAGCTATATATTATGCATATCAGACTTCAAAAACTGTTCCAGGATCATAGTAGTCACCCCATGAATGGAGGTAATTATTTTTATCTACTCATGATCAACATCAATAAGGCATGTAAAACTCAGTTTCTGATATAAAAGAAAGTGATGAATAAATGTCCCTTCTTAAACTTCATTTAGAGTCAACATTTACTTTACCCTAAAATCTCATTGATTATAAGATGTCCAATTTGTAACTTTTTTGAGGAGAAAAGGCATCCTATTCCATGAATGTAGTCAAAGACTATAAAACTCAGACTGATTTCATAAATTGCAGTGTGGAAAATTATGCTTATTGAGGAAATACACTATTGTTTCTACTGCTATTACTACTATTACTTTAACAATTCCTTTTTGCGTTATGATCCAGACAAACTAAATTAATTGTTGAGGGAAAAGGAGGAATCAAAAATGATTCTAAAATTTTTGGCATGCATACGTATGCATGTGGTGCTACGAAATGAAATACGACATGTAGGAGTAAAAGACAAGTCAAATTTTGTCCATGTTGAGATTGCCATCAAGGGGGAAAGAGTCCATCGATCACTGAGTATATGAATGGCCTTCTGAAGAAAAATCTGCAGATTAATATTTGGAGAATGTTTTACTGTGATTCTTTTAGTTACAAATCCACTCAGGGTAGCTCATATATGACTCCCATGAAAAGTAATAAGGGAATCACTTGAGCCAATGGTCACTAAACCAAGAGGACTTCTTTGGAATCAAGATAATTCCAAAGATCCCCACGTCAAGCATTCATGAGTCTTCATCCTAAATCTCGATCATTGTACTTTCTTTTATTATCATTGTATGAGTATGTGTTATGGACTAGGCACTAAGCTAAGCATTTTTTATGCCTTATGTCATGCCACTCTCACAAAAAGTCGTGTGAGTTGTTCTGTTATTATCCACATTTATAAGTGAAAAAACAGCTTCTGAGAATCTAAGTAATTTACCCAAGTACCCTCAGCTAATTAGTGGTAAATTAGTGGTCAACTTCAACTCTTATCCAGGGACCTATATGTACTACAAATAGTGGGCGCTGTGTTCTCTTCTGCCTCTGAATCCACTCTATTCCACTACCAATTGGCTTTTTGGTTTACCTTAACTCATGTTCTCCCATAATTTCAGCCTGTGTATGGCCTTTCATAAACTCTCCAGTCCCATCAACATCATGACCTTTCAATTTAGTTCCCACTATTAAATGGTGATTTAATTTCTCTATTTTTTAGTCTGACTCATGATAATAAGAATCTGTTTATCTCAATACAATATTGAAATCAAGCTATGCATTTCATAAATGTTGTTCAGTCTGTTGATTGGTTGCCCTCACATCAGATACCCATCCCTAACTGATTAACAGTTACTAAAAAGGCCAGCCAAGCCAATCAAAGGATGCATGTGGGGCAGCTTTCCTTAGGAAAGGTAAGACTGAAGCAATAGTAGAAACATCTCTACATAGGAGATAGGTGGGAGTTGAAGCTATGGAAGTGGGAAAGGTCCACAGTAGACCAAAAAGAAAAGAGGACACACAACAGAACCCTAAAAAATTAATATATGAAAATTGGCCAGAATAAGAGAGGTCAGTATAAGAAATTAACATAAAACAGAAAATTATGAGAAAAGTAGAAAATAGTGTCAAGGAATTCTATGAATAAGAAAGTTTGAACATTAAGGGTGCACTCCACAACAAAAGCTTCAGCAATATCAATTCTCATATAGTCCAGGGTTGAGCAAGACAGGTCCTTGCTCTCAAGATGGAGGAAACAAGTGTTAGTCATCACACTAATTAATGCACAATTGCAATTCTGAGACATGCTACAGAGAAGAGGTATATGGTATTTTGAAATCGTAGGATACGAGGACTTGATACTGTGAAAGAGTTCAAGAAAATCTTGCCTTAGAATTGATGCCTGAATTGAGGTCTGAAAGGAGTGGGAATGGACTAGGGGAAGTGGAGGAGGGAAGAGCATTGCAGACAGAGAGAATGTGTAAAGCTCCTTTGGTAAGAGGGAACGTAGTGACTGATAGAAGTCTCTTATGTAGCTGGAGTGGAGAGAACAAGGACTTGACCAGAAAGACGTACTACTAGAGAGGTAGATAGGAGGTAGACACGCAGAACCTTGACGGTCACATTAAGCGGCTTGTTCTGTCGATACCCTACATGCAATAAGCTGGGAGGGAAAATGGGGTGATTGACATGATGAGATGAATATTCTGAAATGATCGCTCTGGCTGCAATAAATAGGAAAGATCAAAGAATGGCATTATGCAAGATTTTTCTGTTTCAGTTAACCAAGTTCCCACTATTACTGGTTTAAGAAAAAAGATCTTTGTTGGCTCCAAACTTGTAAAGCATGGCCAAGAGCAGATATTCAGGCATTTGGGGATCCAGATACTTAATGATATTTTCAGGGATATATCACTCTGTGTCACAGATCTGATTTCTACTGTGTTGGCTTTATTTTTAGGCAGGATCTCCTCTCCCAGGGATGACATGGCAGCTGGCAGCCTAGAGTAAAAAAATCTCTTATATTAGAACCTCAGCAGAAAGAAAACTTTTTCCTTACAGTTCCAGCAAATATCCCAGGACTGACACTTATAGAACAACTTGGTCACACTCCCATCCATGAAACAATCATGTGGCCAAGGAAGAGGACACACTCATGGTCAGGCTCATTTCTGGAGGTACACTCAGTCCCACCTGAACCACGTGGCCTGAGAAGAGGAAAGGGACAGTCCCCAAAGACAAACTTGGATGCTGTCTCCAGAAATGGGAGGCCCAGAGAAATTATGGGGGAACAGGTTAAGAAGGTCTTATGATATTCCTGGATAGCGATAACCATAGTTTGGATTGAGAGGTATTTAAGGAGAATAAATTTGTAGGATTTTGTAGTGAATTAGACAAGAGGTAAGAGAGATTGAAGTATCAGGAGTATGTCCCAAGTTTCATGTTTATATAACTGGTGATATCATTCACTGAGAGAGTCAACACTGAAAGGGTGCCAGGTTAAGAGGTAGGGAGAGAGGCAGAACAGCATGAACCTAACTTGGAATGTGTTTACTTGGAGGTACCATTGAGACATTCAAGAGATGATAGGAATCTAAAGATCAGTTGGGTATACAGGTCTGAAGATCAGGGAAGATATCAGGGCTGGAGGATAAGCTTGCCCAGGGCTGGAACACTCCGTTTTGAAGGTTGTAATGACCATGGATAGTGAGAGAGGCAGAGCCTGATTACGGTCAGTGGAATCAGTGAAAGGTAAAGAAATAGAGACTGCAAGTATATACTAGTCATTATGGTAGATTAACTATGGCCACAGATTCATTACTATTTCTTCCACTGAAAAGTGGAGTTTAGTTTGCTTCTCAGTGATTCTGGATTGACTTTAGTAACTTGCTTGACCAGAATAATGCAATAGACACAGTGTTCTGGGACTTTTCATGCTATATCATAAGGAACCTTGTGATTTCCACCTGAGCCTCCTGGAATATGTGCTGTGAAAAGGCCCAAATAGCCAGCCCAAACAGACTGTTCTTGGGAAAATTATTAAACTCCTTAAGCTTCTACTTCTTTATTTGCATAATAATGCAAACTCAATTTTTAGTTGCTGGTTTATCATTAGTGTTCACTCAATCTGTAATGAAGTGAATTAAGTAGCATAAAAGGAGATAAGAGTTGGCTTGTTTTTCCCTTTACTAAGGATTATTTCTATAAGATTTTAAGACTATAACAATTTTAGTGGTGACTATTTATTATATAATGTTATCTTAAACTATCATTGACTCCATTTTACAATGTGGCAAGTAAAATTAAAAAGAGAGCAATACATTAGCAATTTTAGACCCAGTTTAGACTTTGCATTAAATTCTAGATCCTTTGCTCAGCAAATGTACCATGTTAAACAATTAAATCACTAGTCAACTAATATCAAATCAGAACTGTTAAAGAAATAAATTTCATGTTCTGTGCTTTTTGTGACGACGTGGGAACTTTCAGTGGTGCCATTTTCAGGGGTACTTTGCCATTTGAGCAGGGATTTTCTAAAGTTACAAACAGCTATACTCTAATATCGTTCCCAGAAATACCACCTCTGAAAGTCAGAGAATTAAATTACTTCTTTAATCTAGTAACTGTTGTAAGCTCAAAGAGATAATTTCAGGAAATACCACTGTCAGATTAAGTATTTGTAGGAATGCCATCTTAAAGAAGAATGTAGGGCTATAACATAGCCAGTAATTTTATCTGACTTGTATTTCTCAAATGAGAAAAAAAATAGGGGCAATCAAGACACCTTGATTTATGTAGCAACTTGCTTCCACATAGTACTTCCCAATTTCCATAACCTCACTTGATGACATTTTCCTCTGTAACCCAGTGAACTTGCATTTCTCAGGCATGAGGAGAAAGGAGTCTCTTTTGACTCTTTTTTCCCGAGAACCTCCTCGCCATCAGGTTGCAGATGGGAAAGGGGATGTTTTCCTATAAATTTGACTGTTAGTGGCATGTTTTCCACCAGCTGAGGTGGGTCTGATATAAGCTTAGTGGCAGCCCACTCCAGGGGATTTTGGAGATGGCAAAATCCTGTCCTTACTTGACTACTTTGTCAGTGTCACTCTTTTCCCCCTCTTCTCCCCTACTTTCTTGGAGAAGGGAATGGGTCTGGATTACTGCAACCAAGTTCCAAAGGCCCTTGTCAGAAAAGTATATATGACTGCATGTGATGTGTTGTGCCGAGCTGTTTACTGATTAGACACCAGCCTTCACTGTTAGTCCATTGGAAATGAGATTAAGCCAAGCAAGCTGTCATGAAGAGTATTGTATTAAATCATACATTTATCACCATCTGTATTACATCCAGAGCATTGAAAAACTCTTAACTAAATACTTTGAGGCATTATAATATTAACTGAGAATATCAAATACATTTGCAAGTATAGAAGTAACTGAAGTTTGGAAATAAAATTAATTTTTATTCACTTGAATTAAAAATTACATTATATTCTCTGCTTACTTTTATTAAATGGAACAGAATATGGTAATGTATTTTTTTTTAATTAATTAATTAATTTATTTTTGGCTGTGTTGGGTCTTCGTTTCTGTGCGAGGGCTTTCTCTAGTTGTGGCAAGTGGGGGCCACTCTTCATCGCGGTGCGCGGGCCTCTCACTGTCGTGGCCTCTCCTGCCGCAGAGCACAGGCTCCAGACGCGCAGGCTCAGTAGTTGTGGCTCACGGGCCCAGTCGCTGCACGGCATGTGGGATCTTCCCGGACTAGGGCTCGAACCTGTGTCCGCTGCATTGGCAGGCAGACTCTCAACCACTGCGCCACCAGGGAAGCCCCTGGTAATGTGTTTTAAAATTGAACTTTAAAAAACAATCTTTGGATAGTTCTTTTTATTCTAATTCTACTAAGAGCAACAACAAATTTCCCACTTCTTCATAGAAGTAGAAGAAGGAGACAGTGTCTAACAAAAGTGAATCACTCAAACTAAAGTTGAAATTATATGTGAATCTTTATAATGCTCTCTTGAATTCTTTTCACTTCAAATCCTCACACTGTCAAATCATGGATAAAGAAAGACTTACCTGTGTAGTAAAGTCAGCATCCCATATCAGGGCATGATGCTAACAGAGTGACAGTGGCTACAATATTTTTTGAACCCACCCCCTCTTCTTTCCTTTCCTTTATGGAATAATATCTATTCTTTTAAGCCTGGTGACTGGACAAGCAAAAGAAAAGAAGGGGAAACCTTCCTAAGAACAGTACAATTGCCAAGCTCCAGCAAAGAGTCCATATGCTTTGGCTGGTGAATATATGTAACTACAAACCCTTAGAAATTTTGAACTAATTTACAAATTAGAAGAGAAGATCATTATCTTTATTTGCTCTCTGAACAGCCAATTTAGATGCTTCAAGGATATTTCCCTTTTTATCTCTCTCAGTTGTAACCTTGTGAGAATTATTCCAGTGATTGGCTACCTAATTTTCCACTTAACTTGTTCTGTTTTCATCTCAATTCATTCTAAAGGAGATTTAAATGATGAACAATAAAAGACACATGTCCATCACGCACACACAACACAGAAGCATAACATATGATTAATAAAATCAAAAAGGCTGTGAAAAGGAGGAGGGCAATTGCAGTCTGCTTCACTTTACTATGGTTTCTGTAAATTTTCTTATGCCAGCACTTTAATAATACAAAAAAATGCTCAATACCTTTAAATATTTTATTGACAATATTAATATACTAATGTTTCAAGATGTTTTCAGGCAAGTAGATAAATATGACCTAACTCATGATTTCTAATGTACTGTAGATATTAAAATGATGTAATGTTGTACATTCTTTTTGTTTAAAAATATTTTATTGTCCTGAATAACTTCTATCTTTCCCCCACATACACACACAGTTTGACATTATATGGTGCAACATTAAGATAAAAGAAAAATTTTAGTTAGTAGCCTCCCTTGAAGTATGCTTAAAATAGAAATGTGGTATTTTCATCTGTGATACCAACAGGACGTAAGGTGAGTCCATGAGATGATAAATATTCAGATTTATCTACAAAACCAACTGTTTCAGCATTTTCAGCCCCACCTTAAAAATATATCAATGACTGCCAACCCCATTAGGGGGTTCTTTCACCAAAATCATAAACCAAAATGTTTCTTCATTTAAACAATTTTATTTGTGGTGGAATTTCCAAAATCTCTTATATCTTGAAATCATCCACAAAATACTATTTTGTGCTTACATTAAAAAGATGCATTTCTTATAAGATCAAAATATATACCATTAGGCAGTATTGTTATATTTTTTTATTTTACACAATATAATCAAAGGATTAAAGAGACAAGCAAAAAAGTTAAATATATATAAAACTCCCTATAACTGATTTACAGCTATTCTAAGGTTTTAAAGAAAAAAAATAAAGCTCTAAACATCAGATGTAATATTTTGATAAGCAATATTTATAAAAAATATAAGTTAAGCATTGCAACAAGCTACCTTTGATGAACTGCCCCCTGTAAGAAATAGTATCTCTGGAACTATATATCTAAAGCAAGACAAAGGAAAAGAAGAAAAGAAAGTATTAATTGCAATAGTGACTTTTTAGTTAAATACACTTTCTTATAAAGTGGCAAGATAATATTTACAAATTTACAACTGAAAGGAAATGTTTATTTACAGGTTGTCTTGCTTTTGGACTTTTTGGGCCTCTTTCCTCCTGTGTAATAGGCCCTCCTGGCAGAACGGATCTAGACTAGATTTTTAGTTCATAGCACATGATAGATGAGCCTGGAATTAGAGGCCCCTTGAGTTGCAGGCTGAGAATCGGTGCTGGCAACTGGGGAGAGAGATGCTGGGTCCTGGAGAGGCAATCCAGGTTGCTCTGAGTTGGTGATCCGATCCACTATGCTGGATAAGCAGTCCAAGCTGGATAAGGAGCTTTTATCCGTGGCATATACTAAGGATACAAAGAGAAAACCATTAAAATAAAATCCTTGCTTATGTTGCCCCTTAAGCAGCAGGTCAGCTCCTTTGAAACCCAGAGGTCAGGTGGTCACAGAAAACCTGATGTAGAAATTTGCAACAAATATCTAGCAATTCATGGGGATGAAGGTGGGGAGTGGAGAAGCACCTGGGTAATATTTCAAGCAAAAGCTCCTATGTCTGTGTGTGTGCATGGATGTATCTGGTAGGGGGATTTTGAGCAGAAGATGTGTGTTTATTTTGCTCTGTCCCAAAACGCCATAAATACCATTCTATCCTCTTCCCAATACCGCATGGAAGAACAGACTCTGCTTTGATAGGCTGAATTATGAAGTTGAACTGGTTTTTAAACTCCTCTGAAGTCATCAATTCTTACCATTTGGTACATCAGGACAGTAGACGCTGTCAAAACTGCTGCTTTTTCTGGACCAGACAGGGCTGTTACATTCGGGCTATAATAAAAGACACAAAAGAAGGCATTTGTTTTCAGGTCTTGGCAAAAGATGCTCTGACCTAGGGTGAGGCAGTGCTTGCCCACCAGCTCCATAAACTGACTGCTCTCAAATACCTTCATTGCCTTGATTTAGGAAGGGCTAGCCTCACCAAATTGCAAGGGCACTGAGGTCAATCTCTGTGCTTGGAGAAGAGGAGAAAGGCAGCAAAAGGAAGAGGGCGGGTGGAATTCAGCAGCCATGTGCATTGGGTTAACCATGCAAAATGGATTGGAGTAGAAGGAAGCCACACTAATTCAGAGAGAGAGCACTTTCCCAGGGCAAAAACACATTAAAACCTGGCAGCGTTGGTGCAAACGCCCTCTGTAAAGAATGCATCAACATCTTCCAGCCAGGCCTCAGCAGAGCAGGGACTCGGACCACGCGGGCATTTCTCTCTTAAGTTACAAACTGCGGGACAGTGGAAGCCTCACACAGTTGCCTTTAGATGTTAGTGTATGGCAGGGGCCACTGGTGGTATATATTGGAAATAAACCGAGTTGTAGAGAAAACATCTGATTGATCATTCACAGCCACCTATCTCACGTGACAGCCTCTTCCTACGATGTACACTTAGAACTTGGTAGGAAGTCAAACTAAACTCCTGGTCCGCAGCTACCTGTTTCCTGGCATCTGTCTAAATGCGGCACCTCTCTTCTCTTTCAGCACCTGCCTCCCCATTCCCACCCCCAACTATCCACCAATAACTACTGGCTGTTTGGTCGTTACACCTGGCCTAAATGAGATGTAAAGGTTTTTGTAAAAGATTGGAAGGGCCTAGTAGGTGCAGAGCTCTCTCTTACCATGCCGTCAGAGCAGCTGGAGGTGGGGCTGGTGGGCTCAGAGCAGCTCTGCCCCGGCAGGCTGTAGTAGTTTTCCACCTGTTCCCTCAGCAGCTCCTGCAGGCTCTCAATGTAGCGGATGGCATTCCTGAGGATCTCCACCTTGGGCAGCCTCTGGTTGGGGTTGGTCGTGGTGCACCGCTTGAGCGTCTCGAAAGCCTGGTTGACCTTCTTCAGGCGTCTCCGCTCACGCATGGTGGCCGCCTTCCTCCGATCCATGGTGGTGGACTTCCTCTTGCATGCTTTGCAGGCCCACATGAGGCAGTGGCCGGCCTGGTGGTGGCCCGTAGGTGCTCTCACGTGCTCGTCCTCGTCTGAGCCCTGCAGGTCTGCTTTGTGCGCCCCGAAAGCAGCCACTCGCGGCTCAAACTCGTCCCCGAACTCGCCCTCGGGGGACGGGATGCAGGAGCCATCGTAGAAGTACTCAGAAGGCGAGAACTGGCAGCCATCCATCATGTCCATCTTCTGCGGAGAGGCAGGGGCTGCACCTGGGCAGCAGCGAGATAGGGGAGAAACCGGAGCCTGGCGCCGCTGCGGGCAGGCGAGTCCCGGGCGGAGCTCCCTGGTCGGTTTCTCCGGTAATTAACAAGGGCAGACGCCTGACGGCCTGGGTCAGCCGCGCTGGGGTTGAGGCTCTTTATATATTCTTGGGGAAGGGAGGCCGGCCCCAGTGGCCCCGCACTATTAGCATATCCCACCGCAACCCCCGCCGGGGCTGTCTGGGCAAACCTCCGCCTTTCCTCTAGAGACAACTTGCTGTTTACTGCCCCTTTTGACGCTAATGGTTTTACTGCATTTCTGCTGGGGCGGGGGTGATGGATGGCTCCCCAACCCACTTACTTGCACACTCTAGATTACCTAAACCAAGGGACACTTAAAGGGTGTCACAGACAAAAGGAACGAAGGAAATCCAACTTTGTACGATTGCTGTCACATTAAAAAAAGATAATTAGTAAATAGAACTCCCTACTTCAGCTGACACCAAAAGCGGACCTGCCTTCCCAGTCCGGGACATGATCACTTTATTTTCAGATGTTTCTCTTTTTCATGAACTTTAGTTGTGTCAGGCATTTTTTCAGCCAGTAGGCCAAATATCGGTTGCTAAAAGCTCGAAGTGGCACTTTCAATAATGGAGTGAATCTAGATTTTTGTTTTAATCTGTTTTGTTTCTCATCATATTGCCATTTTGTAGGCTCTGTGTTATAGGGGGTAAGCAGGGAGGGGAAGGTTCCTTTTCCCCAAAACAGCCCGCTCTGAGTTCTCTCTCTACGCTCATTCAAAAGGCGTGGGCACAGGAGGGCCAGGTGGCCAGGAACACACCTCCCTTCCTCTCTTTCCCGCTTATGCGCATGTTTGCCGAGCGCCTCCTCTGTTGCGCCAGACCTTTGATGGGCCCTGAGCCGGCGGGAGATACGCACTGACTGCGCCTCTTAAGATTTGTATTCTAAGAAACCCAGTTTTAGACGGCGAACTTCTTTCCAGGGGTGCGTCTCCCTTCTCCCTCTCTTTCTGCTCCGCCCTGTCGTTTCTACAGACTAAACAGCCAAGCAGGGCTTTGGGGTCGCTAATTTTCTGCTTTCAGGCAAACTAACACCGTTACAGATGCGTCCCAGCTGCCAGCACAGCAATCCTTCTTGGCTCGTGTAAAATTTCCAACTCCTCCAATCCGAGAAACTTCACACACTTTGGCGACAAAAGCCTTCCAGAAAAGCAATCACAGCAGGGTCTTTGAAACTTTGGTGGCTAGAAGGCGAGAGGGGAGGGCTGCCATTTAAGTGACAATGAACCTATTAATCAGCTTTTGTCAATCCTCCTCCACCCTTACTTAACCCACTACCAAATCACTTGTGGGGGGTTGGTGGGGGACTTGCTGTTTATACATGGGAAAAGCTCTTACTTCAGGCCTAAACAAGTAAAGTATTCTGAGGTTTGGGGTCAGGCCTTGTAGCCTCATTCAAAGAGGAGAGAGAGTTCTCACCTTGATCTTGGGTCATACAGTCCAGTAACTGTTGTGACTCCGAACGTATTGGGGGCTGGGGGAGCTTTCTTTTCTATTACTTTTTCCTAAAATTATTTTCCGAAAGCAACCCTGGCAGGCAGATCCCTGTCTGCAGGAGCCAGAGAAGTATTAACTTTTTCAGGTGAAATCTGTACTCCAAAGTGAAGGTCCCAGAAACCAGAGGTGGGAGAGTGTCAGTCACCAAGGTTTGCTACAGACATCCCCGCCGCAGTCCTCTCTTCCAAGTTCTGTCATCTCTAAGACAAAGACACTACCACCACCACCATCACCATCCACCCTCGAAAATCAGGCCCATTCATACCAACGGGCTGCTTAGTAGGCCTGTGGGAAATTCATCTGTACCTTATTTAGGACTATTAACAAGTGGCTGCCTTTGAAATGAATAGGTACCCAGGGCTACACCAGATAAAAGAATTAAGTTCCTAAAGGACTCATCCAGGTGGGTGGAAACATTCCAAACCATGCACATTGCTACCTCTGAAACACAGTAGTGGGTAGATACTCTCATCTGGGAATTCTCAGCCAAGTCCCACAGGTTCTGGTCAGCAGCAATAGTACCATTTTCTTTGCCTAGAGAGTCCAGAAGTTCACACACTGGTTGAAGCTAAAACTGAGTTGTGTGCAGATTTAAGATTTGGGCACAAATAAACTTTAAGTGGAAGATAGAAGTTATCTTGCCTTTCAGCTGATTTCTTTCCACCAGGCACCTAATGTGCTTTGTACCCAAACTGCTCAGCATTGCCTGTGTGGAGCAAACAATTATTAAGAATTTTCTATTTGCCAAGCACTCTTCCCAACCCTTTCCATGTATTCACTCGTTTATGACTTACAACAATTTTGTGGCAACTGTAAGTGGACCCATTATTAAAAGAAGGTAACCAAGCTCAAGGAGTAAGTCATTTGCCCCCGGTCACACAGAATTGGAAACTAGGCATCCCCGTGGAGAGTTTGTGCTCCTAGAGGTGAATTTCGTTTGTTTTTTTCTTGAATCAATTTGTTCTCACTGCGCGTCCTTAACGCTCCAGAGCAGAAACTCGCAAACGCCGGTCCCCAACAGCTTTCCCTCAGCTCCCGGGCTGGGAAGACGCTGTCACTCAGGAAGCTCTGTCAGGAACGGTGGTTCTCAGAGGTTAGGGCTGTCTTTGGTAAGGTGATCTCAAACAAATTTACCAGAGTGCCGCGGGTGAGTGGAACTAAAGAAGCCGAGAAAACACAAGCGCCCGGCGGCTTAATGGGACTTGCTAGGGGGGAAACAGGGTCCAGGGTTGAGGACCCTTGGGACCCAAGTGCTGAAAATAGGATCTCAGAGCACCAAAGTTAAAAAAACGAAACAAAACTTTTAGACCTCTGTCAGGGGCGAGAGGAGAAAGAGATCAAAAAATGGGAGGCAGGATACAAAGAAGGCAGGGAGCCAGCGCCTCAAAGATGGCTGGGCTCCCCTAATTCGGGAGAGATTCCCCTGCTCTTTTCCCAAGAAAGACCGTGGGTGGGGAAAATACGAAACTGAGTGAACAAGACGGAGGAAAAAAAAATTTTTTTGAGTGGGAAAATTGAACAGAGAAGTATGAAAACAGTTAAAATTTACTTTTTTAAAAAAAGGTCGTTTACAGTGCTCATCTGGGTGGCCTCTTCTTCTCAAAATCAGACTAGATTGGCTTTTGCTTCTCATAGAAAAGAATGAAAATACTGTTTTCCACTATTTCTCCAGAGAAGTGGATGTCTTCCATGCAGAGAAAACTCACGATTGTCTAATGTGTAAACGGGTTGTTAGAAATGATATTCCAACACTGACTGTCTGCTAGGAAAGTATCACAGTAGTCAGATGATGGGAGGAAAACTCAGCCCAGCTGGGTGTTATTAATGAATGCCCACCAAGGTTCTGGTGAAGTATCAACAGATATAATGTTTTTAAATTTTTGTGTCATTTTAGATTCTGAATAAAAATAAACACATGCTTAATTTTCTTACAATTTAGACTTGTAAGCAGGTATTAATTGCAAAGACCTTTAAGTAATCATCAAGTTTTTTTTTTTTTAAAGAGAACGTATTTTAGTTTAACCATTACGGCAACAATCCTAGTGTTGATGGACAGACCACACCAGCAAAATGATGCTTAGAGCTTCCTTTTTTAGTAAAATTTGCCCACCCTAGGAATTCTGCACAATTGAAAATTCTCCATGCTTCTCTTAGCAGGAGAAATCAAATATACATAGGAAGATAAGTTCATTTCAATTCGTTTCTGCCCCTACCTGAGACCCTTATCAACTCCTGGACCAAGGGAGTTGTTCTTGAAATGTTTGCTTATTATATCTGACGTAACAACGTGCTAAACAATTTCAAACCGCTATTAGCTCTGGGAACCAGGCACACCTAAGTAAACACATTAGTACCTGCCAAAGCTGCTGGAAGAATTTGTGGAGAAGACAGCTGAGGAAGACATTGGCCTCTGCTTGAATTCGAAGACTCCCAGGAGAGATCAAAGGCCTGAGTAAGGACTTTTAGCAGCCTTGAGAGTAGAGAAAGTAGCCAGTCCTTGCAGCGTTATCTTTGTTCCAGCACATGGCACAGGCATCCCGTCTCACAGGCTGACTCTGAACTAGGCTTGCAAGAAATTGCTTTTTCAGAATGAAACCTCTAGGAAGGAGGGTCATCTTTTGCAACACTTCTTCTGACTTTAAGGGAGTGACTGGAGGGGTCTGTTGGGGAAATGTCTTGATGGCTCAGCTCTTTGAGGAAATGCCATGTTATTGCTAATTTACTAATAATAATTTACTAATAATGCATTAGAGTAGGAAATGAGATATTCAAAGTTTAAACTAAAAATTTTTTAAAAATACTTTTTCCAGATAAGGTGTTGTAGGAGGAAGGTTTTGAGATGAATAAAAGGGATAAAATATTACTAAGAGAAAAGCACAGATGGGTAAATTGTAACTTTGAGTTAAGAAATGTCTTAATAGGGATAGAGGTCCCTTTAGCAGCCCAGGACTTCTCTGCCAGTCTCAAGAGGACTTGGGAACATGGAATTTTAGCACCACACCTCCACCCTAAAAACACATGAAAGAGTCTGAAAAAAAGAAAAATGAGTCCGTTAGACATAAGTGGATTTCCACTACGTTCAGGCTTGAAACTCAATGATCCAGGTGTGATGATTAAAGTTAGTTTCAGAAAGCTGACATTTGACATTCTACAAATTGTTTCTATAGTAACATAAAAGAGAAAGTCGCTCGTTGTTTTATACTTGATAACTTCATGCCTGCCTCTGGAAAGAGGCTCAGTTTTAATCTCAAATTGCTTATCTTTACCAAGTTATTAACATCTTGATTTTTCTGCTTCCACAGCCCTGTTTGTTTTGGCTTTGGCCTTAGTCAAGCTTATCATCATTAATATCAAATAAAAACATTTAAATTGCAAACACACCAAGGATTTCATTGGAAAGCCTAACATGTCAGCTATAGCAGTGGAGGTCACATGAAGTCTTTGGGAAATATTTGCTCTATTTAATGAAGAGACTTCTATAGGCAAACCTATTCCAAACAGTTTCTCAAGTTACCCCGCCAAGAGAGGTAGAGAGGATTTGATTTGCAAAGACTGAATAAAAACTATCGGCAATTAAAGTCCGTGAATTGATAAAAGCTTTCTGCTGATGAGCAGACTATAACACAAATCTTATTATAAATATATGCACAGTTATAAAGTAAATGAGTTCACCTGGTCACTTATGACATCTGATTTCAGTTGTGGCATGAGTCTGATTTTCCAAAATATAGGGGTGTGCATGTACATATACAATTTTAGGAAATCATTATCGATTCTCAGGAAGAAAATCATAGATACATAATAAGCATGATTAATGGATATACACGCCATCAAGCCATCTTCAGTCGCATGTGTTCTGATTAGATAATTTGCAATGCTTGACCACGTATCTTTTAATTAAATGACTCCTCTAATTTGGAGTTTACTAGCTAATCACTCTTGAGAAAGAGCTTTTGGAAAACAATTGTCAAATACAGCCAAGTTATTCTGCAGTCCTTAAATACTCCTCATTTCTCAAGGGCTTCTCTTTCAGGATGCATAAGCAATTCAGAGAGCGAGCTTGAAGCCACTAATGTTGACTGGCTCCAAATCCTGGCTCTGTACTTAAAACTGCAAGAACTCCTCTCTGTTCCAAAGTATCCTTTTCTCATAAGAGATAACAAAAGGACCCCTTTACAGGTTTTCGTAGGGTTATATGGGTAAAGTGTTAGTAATGGCTCATTCATTTTACTGCTGGTCTCATTGTTATTAATACTTTCTCAGCCAGAGCCTGCAAAAAAGCTAGAAAACTAAATCTCATGGAACTGTGGCTTTTGGTAGAAGAAAAGCCTCTTGATGGTCAATTTAGATTTACTAATGAAAAATAAAAACAGCTGACATTTAGTGTTTATTTTTGTGTCCTGTTTTGGTTAAGAACTTTATCTCAGTGAATCTTCAGAACCCCAGGAGTTAAGCCCTATTATAGTCATCCCCATTATTTTATAAATGAGGAAACGGGAAAAAGAGAGGAGCAGTGATAGTTCCACGTTTACACCGTAGCAGCGAAGATTCAATCCAGTTTATGGCGCACAGAGGTTCAGCAGTTTGCATCCACTAACACTCCCACCTACTTCTCTCACACTTTTGAGAGGGATTATATGTCAAGATCAGTTTCCTCTATGAAGCTTTCTGCATTTTAGGAGAAAGTAGAATTATCCATACACTCAGAAAATTGAGTAACTATTATCCCCAGGAAGAAGCTTTTTGAAATGCTAAAGGGACAAGACACTGCTCCATGCCTGCGGGGGGCGCGGTCTGTGGCGGCATCTGGAACTCTGGCGGTGGGCAACAAGGTCCAGACTGGAGCATTGGGAATGAAGTTTGGGCTGGGAAGTGCTGAATTAGATTTGATTTTCACATTTCTGAACTGAGGACTAGCTGTAGAGAAAAAGAGGGAAGGAAGCAGTTAAGGGCGGGCGGGGGGAGTGAAAGTACCATTTACGGAATGTAAGAGAGAAGTAGCAATTCCAAAGAAATAGCTTGCCTCTTTCCTCTGCTTCACTTCCCACTGTGATTCTTGGTGGTCGTTTCTTCCTGAGGTTACAGGATAAACAAACCTGGCACACGTTGTAAAATCCTCACGGTGAGGAGCTCCTGGGGCTTCAAGCCTCTCTGGGGCTTTGCTATTTGGTCCAGCTAAGAGGTTTCATGTGTGTTGTTGTTGTCTTTTGCCCTCAGCCATTTAACCCTTACCTCTCTTGAAGCAACCTTCCTTCAAAGATGCCCACCCCACCTCATGAGACAGATCGTCCCCTTCTTTTATCTTTCTATTTGGAAAACAAACCCAAGCCACAAGAGGTCTTGAGGCTATTCCAGTCTTCTAGCCACCAGTCTAGTTCAAGAAAACCCGGGAGGGACCAGAGACCTGGCTCAGAAGCCAGCGCAGCCCCTGGTGCACCGTATGAATGCTTCCTCACGAAGGGCCGGGCCTGTAAATTCAAAGAGGGAAAGTAATTCGGCCTAAATTAGCTGAAGATTTTTTTAGGCAAATGAGCAGAATTTTTGTGTGGTCATTTCTTGTAACAATGAGATTTTCCTCGATTGAACATTCAGTTGTTAACTTTGAGAAAGTAAATCTCACCCAGATCTCCAGGTAAAGGACAGTTAAAACAGAAAGAAAAGGGATGCTGATAAACGGGAAAAGGGCAGATTTCTTCCGGATGGTCTTCATTTCTAACCACAAGTGTGGGGTCTACATGAGATAGAAAAGTGAACAGTTTAATTCAGACACAGGAAAACAACCCATTTTCCTCCCTTTAAATCAGTCCATAAGTAAATGCCCAAATAAATGGGCTTGGGTGATTTCTAAATTAAAATGTGGTTCACCTTTATTTATGTCTCAAACATAGTTTTTTCAGTTGAATCAAATTAGGAACAACTTTGTTCATATAGAAACTTACATTTTAATATTACAATACCAGGATCCTCGCACATTTTATATACAATACGTCACTACACATTTAAAATATATTTCTTAGGTTTACATTAAAAAATGAAAGTACTAAGATTATTTACAAAAATATATTCAATACCACTAACATTTAGATGCAACGTTCCCACTTTGCTTTAAACAGGAATGAACTTCTTTTGAACATGGCACAAAAGGATCATCGTAATAAAAGTAAATATATTACAAAACCAACCAAACAAAAACAAAGCAAAACTGCTAGATCTAAGCCACTCGCGGTTCCCCAAATACAAGCCCAAAGCCGAAAGGCTTTTTCATCTGAGCGTGCACAACAGTTTCCGAGAAGTTTCTTTGTGAATATGGCTCCTTCCCTTTCATAAGCTCCTGGGTCTGGGTTCCTAAATATTACTGTAACGTGACCTAAAGGATTAGGCGAATGAGGGAGGGAGGGATCTTCCTGCTACGTGGAGGACATCCCTAGCACCGGCGCCGGGTTACTTCTCCACCACCTCCTCCGCGCAGGGGAGTTTGTGCTCCTCCGAGGAGATGCTGTCCACGATGGAGGAAAGACATCGAAGGCTACTCGAGGCCGATGAATCAATGCTTGCCCCTCCTGAGCGCAGAAAACACACACACAAACATAACCCCGAAGGAAGGAAGAAGCCGGCAGCCCCGCGCCTCGCGCGAAGCCGCTTAGACCGCGCGGGAGGACTGGTCCCCGTGCAAGGAGCGCCGGTCTCTTAGGGACCGTCCAGGCTCCTGATGGGCTCCGAGCGCTTTCTGCCCCCAGCGAGCACCCCAGTCCCCTCCCGGGATGTTCTCCAGCGCAGTCCAGTGCCCTTTTACTTTACCTTCCTTGGCAGTTATCACGAGCCCCCTGGAATGATCCGAAACACTTGGCCACTGGGAGCTGCAGGTGCGCAGGAAATCCGCACCCTCAAGCTGGAGGAAAACCGAGGCAGCAGATTAGTCAAGAAACATCGGTTCCGGGGGTGGGGTAGGGGACCCTTTGTGAGGGGGTCTCCCCTGTTTCCTCAGGCCGGGTACGAATTTCCTGCCTATTGCAGGCACCCCGTGTTCACGGGTCACCGGGGGTTCATTTGAGAGGGACCGGGAGGGGCGGGTGAGGAAGGAGGACGCGAACGGAGACAGAGCAGCTGGAGGTTAAGGCCCCAAGGAGGGCGACTAATCAGCCTATACATTCCCCGGCCCCGGCAGCATCTGGGCTTACATTCTCTTGCTTGGGTCTGTAGCTGAAGGGGTCCACCCCTAGCTCCTGCATTTTGTCCTGCTGATCCAGCCGGTGCAGCAGGTCCTGCAACCGCTCGATGTAGTTGATGGCGCTCCGCAGAATCTCCACCTTGGGCAGCCTCTGGTTGGGGTTGGCCACAGTCCGCCGCTTCAGTGCCTCGAAGGCCTCGTTGATTTTCTTTAGCCGCCTCCTCTCGCGCAGGGTGGCGGCCTTCCGCCGGTCAGTGGGGGCAGATTTTCTCTTGCAGGTCTTGCAAGCCCAGATCAGGCATTGGCCGGGGCAGTGAGGAGGCTGCAGGCCTGGGGGCGCCAGGACATGTTCCTCTCCGCTGCTGTCGCTCCCAGCTTCCGGGGGCATTTGGTCCTGGCAGGGGGACAGGGTACCATCACTCCCCGGATACAAAGGAGAGCCCTCTGCCACTTCTAACGGCTGCAGGGTAACATTTTCCCCATCCAAGTAGAAGAAATAGGAGCCAGTTTCAAAAAGGTCCATCATCATGTTCTCCTCCTTGGCCTCTGACTCGGTCTGAACGGGGTGATGGGCTCAAAAACCCAGAGGAGCCACCCAGATGGCATTTAATTAGTGCGGTGACTTAAGTCGCCCCAGCTTTATATATAGAAGCTCCTGAAACTCAATCCAACTTTTAGCTGTCATGGAGCATCAGTCTCTCAACGTGATTACAGCCAGCGCTCTCTAGAACATCTAGTTTGAAAGAAAACTGAGAAGTGTCACCCCCAGAATGATGTGACAACCTATATGCAGAACAGGTTAAAACAAAAGACATAGAGAGAATCCAATAATTTAAACAAAGCATCGAACACTTCAATCTGGGGCAGTTTAGACGCTAACCTGCTTACAGGACAACTTCAGAACAACTGGGGATTAACATTGCTCCATTCCCCTCCCCCAGGCTCATCTGAATTCTAAGTATAGACCCATGATGAAAGATTTCAAAGGCAATAGCCATTGCTCCAAAATAGCTTGGTTAATGTTTGCAGACTGGTTCAGCTCTTTTCTCCCTCCTGCCTGTCAAAAAGGTGCTATTCCTGTGATTAAAACCCTTACAGTCCTTCAAAGGTTATACATGACTTTCAGGCTTCAGCCTCAATAGCAGCAGGTAAATCTCTTTCCTCTCTTTTACTAAGGTTGAATGACAGTTTGGGAGCTGGAAGGGGGTGGCTGGAGGGTGCTCAGATTCCTTCCTTGGCTATCTTTTTTTGGAGGGTGGCAACCAAGATCTGAATTCCGTACCCCTGCTCCACGGTGGAGCAGTAGTACCTATAAGGTAAGGGGTGGGACTGAGGATGGGGATGCACTAAATGTAATAATGTCTCTTGAAAAATAGTTTTAGTGGAAATAAGACTCACACTATAGCTATTTGATATTCCAGGATTCAACGTGCCACTCCAAGATGCCTCTGTTAAGGCTCCTGTTCTACAATGTGTGGTCATAGATTTTTCATTAGCATTCTCGGTATCCACTGACTCCAAATAAGTTCTTTCATAGGATTCAGATGAGAAAGGTAGCAACCAAGATACAAACCAAGGAACAGAATGTTTAGTTGCAGTTTGCCCATGGTCCAATACACACAAGTATGGTGGTTGAGGAGGCAGTACAAGATAAGGGTGAAGTGCAGGGCCCCTAAATTCCAAAGATACCCCCTCAAGTCTTAGCTAAGTTAATTTCTATTTATGTGTGGATGGGTAATACTAGGTCTTGATTTCTTTAAGATAACAATGGTTGCCTTATGGAATTTTGGTGAGAATTCGATCAAATGATACCGTGCGTGTGAAGCATATAACCTTATATTAGCTACTTGATAAACATTCGTTATTTAAAGCATAAGGCTATGTCAAGGTTAAGACCATTTCTTATGAAGGAAATAAAGCACAGCTGTAGCAGAGATTTATTTTTTCTCCTATTTAAATTCTTTTATTTAATTAATTTATTTATTTAATTTTTTAAATATCCCTTCCCTTTCCCTTTCCTTTCCTTCCCCTCCCAGAGCTCTGGAAGGACTCCTTCCAACCTTAAATTGCCTTTGGGGTGACAGTCAACTCTGGTTTTAGCCTTTATAGTCAGGGCCTGAAAAACTAGATGGAAACATAAGATCTTCTTATTCTACCCCAAGCAGTGATAATTATAGGCTGTGTTCAATACAATTTCACTTTTTAAAGGAAGAGACTGAAGACAACGTCCTTGGACTCAATGGTCAGACAACGTAGAAACTAGTTACGTTTTTTAGTTAAATCACTTATTCCAGAAGATAATTCTTCATAGTCTCTTCCTACTGAGCCACAGACTTGGGATGTTAAGTTCTGACGTTTTGTGCTGTTTTTACATTTTTCTTATGTGCAGCTGAATAATTCCTTATCAAGTGTGAGAACCATTTTTCTGTGTCTGGAAAAGTAGGAGGCACAGGGAATAAGAAGAAGCCAATACTTTTGTGACATTTTATCCTATTTCTGCCATTCCCCTGGTTGTGATATCAGAAGTTAAGACTCCAGATTGGAGGCTCCAAGAGTTAAGGGAATAGCCTAACATCTATTAAGGAAAATTACCCTGTGCTCTTAACCTCACTCTGTGCTGTATCTTGTAATGTGAAGACAATTTGAAAAGTCATTTTAACCAGTAAAGTTATATAGCATTATTGCTAAGATTATTAAGATAACAATAGCTGAAATTCATTTATTCAACATGTTTGGGGTACCTACTGAGTGCCAGATAGTGTCTTGGGTGACAAGAATAAAATGGTGAAAAATGATCTCTTCTTATGGAGTTGGAATCTAGAAGGGTGAGTGAAATTGACTAAGTAATTAAAAAAATGGAAGCAATAGCACTGGAATTGGGGGTGGAAGACCTAGATCACAATCGTTTGGGGCCTATGAGAACTTAGTCAACCCTAATATCTCAAATTCTCAGTTTTTTCACCCATAACATGTATAATGACAAAGACATCGTACTCTCAAAGGTCATGATAAAGTTTTTAAAAATGTGAAATTGCTTCAAAAATGTTGCATACCTATAAAAGTATTTTTATTACTGCAATTAGGTATAGAGAAAAAATGAGATAAGAAAAAGATCACTTCTAGGGAATTTTGTTGCTTGGGTGACAGAGGTAACGAAGCATCGACATATATACACTACCAAATGTAAAATAGGTGGCTAGTGGGAAGCAGCTGCATAGCGCAGGGAGATCAGCTCGGTGCTTTGTGTCCACCTAGAGGGGTGGGATAGGGAGAGTAGGAGGGAGGCTCAAGAGGGAGGGGATATGGGGATATATGTATGCATATGGCTGATTCAGTTTGTTGCACAACAGAAAGTAACACAGCATTGTGAAGCAATTATACTCCTATAAAGATGTATTAAAAAAAAAAAAGAAGTGGGGCTTCCCTGGTGGTGCAGTGGTTGAGAGTCCGCCTGCCGATGCAGGGGACACGGGTTCGTGCCCCGGTCCGGGAGGATCCCACATGCCGCGGAGCGGCTGGGCCCGTGGGCCATGGCCGCTGAGCCTGCGCGTCCAGAGCCTGTGCTCCACAACGGGAGAGGCCACGGCAGTGAGAGACCCGCGTAACACACACACACAAAAAAAAAGTAACGTTTAAGGTGACACCATTCTTAGATTCGCCACTGATTTTAAGAGGTATCGGGTAGATATGAGAAAGTCTGCACATCATGAACCTGCTAAAGAATATGAAAGTGTGCGCTTTCTCCTTCATTTTCCCCTTATTTAAGTGTTGTCACTGGAGAAACAGTGGAAACAGTTCAAAATGTAGAAAGAGAAGATTCTAGAGAGAAGAAGAAAAAGCTTTGGGGTGCTGATCAAGAGCAACTTCCCAGAAAGGGGTGGCATTTCTTTGTGTGAACTATCACTACTGAACTGTCATTTCTTATTAAACTACAAAGCCCCTTTCACAATATTCTCTAGAACTTGGGCCAATAAAATTAATGTTGTTATTCACCTTTGTTCAAACAGATTTTTCCCTCTTTTGTTGTTGTTTTGGGGATTGGGAGTAGGGATGGGAAGAGAGAAAAAAGGAAATGCCAGCTTGGGAAATAACCATTTTTTATTAGATTAGGTAATGGGAAAATATGCAATGATTCCAGACAACTAAATACGGAACTCTTGGAACTCAGACAAAATGTGAGATGCCTGTAATTGCAATTATATTATTTCTCAGTACAACTTGGGAGACACAGATCTTGACAAGTGGTCAAAACAGGTTTATTCTCCAAGGTTTAAATAGTTCAAATATGCTTTTTTTAATTATGGAAAAAGTAAATAATAAGAGAATAATAATATTATGTCAATAAATCACTTCAGGGGCCTAGAGTTCATTCATAACAAAATGTGAAAGTAAGCTAGTGATAGAATTGAGAGTTTTCAAATAGTTTACCACCCCATTATTCTTACTTCATGCTTAGTTATTTGTAAACGCATTTTCTTCCCATCATCTCCACAAAAGCTTGAGTATGTCCAGTTCTTCTTCTCCGTGAAAAGGAGTGGGAGGAAAAGGATTACGGCCAGCTCAGCCAATGGTGGATTTTAGCTATGAGCCTTTGGGAAGGTGCTGTTATGTGGTAGAAAAACAGTCTCGGAGTAAGCCAGGATCTAAGTTCTAGCCATCGTCAATTATACGTTCCAAGCCTCAGTTTTATAAGAGATCAAATGGCATATGTAATGTATACATCACAGGTTTGTTGTTAGCATAAAATGGAAAAAAAATATATGTTGAGTCCTTGCTATGGAATATGCACTCAACAAATTTTAATTTCCTTCCTTCCCCTACTCAATTCATAAGGCCTCTGATTGAAATAGCCAAAGGGAATTAACTGAAATACCTAGATTTGTTAAGACAGATGTTTAGGATAAATTTAGGGATTTATTTGTGTTAATGGGGTAATGGAAGTGAAAATATTAGAACTAGTGACTCTGATAATTGTGTTTCATGTATTTATGCCCTCAACAAATTTCCAATTACTGGGGGACAGACACTAATTAAAAAAATGACTACCTGAGCTAGGAACTTTGGAGGAAAAGAATGTGGTTCTTTATGAGTGTATAACAATGAAGAGTCTGTCATGAATGGAAGCTTGCGAAAGGACATAAGTTCCTGAGATGTTGGGTTGGTATTTCTAGGGAGCAGAGTTGAAGATTTTTAACAAACCTGTGGATTGGAGGAGTGGTGACAGTAGGAGGAAGGTCATAGAAGAAGTAGACACAGGGTTAGTCAGAAACTGATGAAGAGATTTTTGTGGGTTATACCTAAGGAATTTGGCTATATTATTGCATATCTGGGTTCAAAGAAAGCAGTTTCAGTTACAGCTGAGAAAGTAGACCTGAGGGCCAGATAGAAAATATACTTTTTCAGCAGTGGAAAGAAAGAGGAGAAAAGGGAGTAAAAGAAAGCGGGTGGAGGAGGGCAAGGAGAGAAAGAAAATGAACAGCACTAAGTCCAGCCTGCCGGGAGAAGACGATCAAGTAACAAGGCCAGTGAGTGGCCCTGAAGAAGTAGAAGGTGAAGGAAGGGCCTGCTGACTGAAAGGGAAAATTCAGAAGAGGCAGATTAATGCTTTAAACTTGTGGCTGCTAAATGAGTAACCTGAACCCATGCACCTGTAATTTACCTAATCTGCAGACAGTGTGTGCCCAGAGATTCCCGAACACTGTGGTAAAAATAGTTTGCACTTAGACTGACAGAACATTCGAGTTACTTCAGAGGACATGGGGGAGGGGCACAGACCAAGCAGAGGAGAAGGGAATGTTTTAAAGGCGAATGCAACTTCCAGACTGTGGCAGTGAGAAGTTGGGCAGAGAAATGGGGCTGGATCTGGATTACGGGGACTGCTGTGCAGCTGCCTTTTTCAAAATAGCTCCGAAGAAATGTGTCTAAGATGAGCAGAGGAGGAACCAGAGAGGCTGCTCTTCAGATTTTTCAAATATATTTTTTACTCTTTGCTCTCACCCCCCTTTCCCTTCCATTTGGGAATAGAACAGGACTTCCACAAAAACCTGTGTTCAGTTCATGTACTAGACACAAAATGCTACTGAAAGAGGCTGCTGCTCGTTTATTTTCTAGGCACAGTGTCCAGGGAAAGAGACCATAAATGCTCGTCTCCCTGAGAAACTCTTATTTGGTGCTTAAAAAATGAAGTTCTCTTTATAATTCTGCACTCTCCCTATTTTCATTCAGATTTAGGAGTTTAAGAGCAACATTTGTGAACCATTAGAATGTTTTCAGGTTACGTATTCCTTCCCTGTGGGTCACCAACTGGCAAAGGTTTGCTTAGGACAAGTACCCAGGAGGTCCCACTTTCAGTACAAAGATTGGGAAATCCTGGACAAATCAGAACAAGTTGGTCACCCTACTTCCAGGAAAAACAGGATAGATGCTGACAAGTATCTATTCATAAATAAGAACAAAGTGCAGTATATATAAAGTAGACTTTTTTCTTTAAACATAATTATAGTGATTACAAATATGGGGTTTGATGTTAGATCTAAATCCTAGGCTCAGCTCTGCCACTTGCTAATATTTGACCTTGGGCAAGTTATTTAACTTCTCTAAGTCTCAACTAGTCCATAAAATGGAAATAATCTTACCTTATAAGGTTGTTTTAATGATTAAAACAATGTTAATAAACAATATACAGTGTCTAGCGCATATTAAACAATACAAATTGGTATTATATTATTTAACTTTTGATTGAAGAAAAATCATCCATCTACGTGTCACCTCAATAAATCATACTTTGCTTTTTTTGTCTTCTATATGACCAAAAATTTTATATAATTAATAATACATAATGTAAATTTTGTATTACATGATTTTAAGAATATAGATATAATACAATATCATGCATATATGGCCTTTTTCACTTAAAATGTTACATAAACATTTTCCATGATGCTATGTAAAACTAATGTTTAAAATTTCTAAGATATATGGAATGATTTTTCAATGTTATTTACATCTTTTAAAAACTAAATGAATTGTGATATTCAGATGACCCAAATTATAGTAGGGTCTGATGTTACTAGCTTGTTAAGCTAAACAGATGTCTCTAGTATAGAATGGTTAGCCAAGTATTTTGTTACTGCCCTCCAACTGGCTGGTTATGACATATTGCCCAAAATAGTTGGTGCTTTAATGCCTATGTCACAGCCTACTGTGACAAATAGTCACCACTGTACAAACACATTTATTCCATAAAGTTTTTCTACCGGTTTGGAAAAAAAAGTTGTTTAATCAGACGTACACACACATTTCATACTTTTTCAGAAGCTCAGACATTTCGCCTTGAGATAATGCATGTTAGCTTTTAGGATAGCGATAGAAATATGGCAAAAGTTATAAAATGTTTAAATTGTATATAATCTGGTGTTTTTGAAGTACAGGGATTATATTTTCAATGTGCCACTAGTCACATAAAAATTAATCACGTTAGGTTTTATCTTCCCTGATTTCAAGATCTGAGCTAGATATTGTGATTGGAAAAACCGTGCTGTATAATTTCACAATGTAAGTATAATCTTTTTATTAAATCATTTAAATTTTTTTTTACTTTCTTCTGTTTAAGTATAAACTATCATGAGATTTAAGCTATAATATTCCACAATTTGTACTTTTAAAGTATAGAATAAAAAGTAGTTATATATATTTTACTTTGTAAAGTTGTAGCCGTTATTCAATTCTGAAAAAAAAAAGTTGCAGTCCCTGTGTCAAAGTGCTTTAAATAAATAATTTCATTACATCTTTTTTTTTAATAAATTTATTTATTTGTTTATTTTGGCTACATCGGGTCTTTGTTGCTGCACATGGGCTTTCTCTGGTTGTGGCGAGCGGGGGCTACTCTTCGTGTGGTGCACCGGCTTCTCGTTGCGGTAGCTTCTCTTGTTGTGGAGCACGGGCTCTAGGCGCACGGGCTTCAGTAGTTGCAGCACATGGGCTCAGTAGTTGTGGCTCGTGGGCTCTAGAGCGCAGGCTCAGTAGTTGTGGCACACGGGCTTAGTTGCTCCGTGGCATGTGGGATCTTCCCGGACCAGGGCTTGAACCCGTGTCCCCTGTGTTGGCAGGCGGATTCTTAACCACTGTGCCACCAGGGAATCCGGATTTCATTACATCTTCACAATGTTTTATCAAGTATGATTTATCTCCATTTTAAAGAGGGAGTAAAGCATTGAGAAGTTAATCTACTTGCCTGAAAATCACATGCTTATAAACTAAACTCTGGCTCTTAGAGCAGTAATTTGTATAATCAAAATGAAGTTCTTATTCTGAGCCTCCTTACAGTGCCCAATAGAAGAGTAGTCTTCAGTGGGAAAAATAAAGTCTAGGGGCAAACTACCTTAGAGGACCTTTGAATGTTTATTTGGCAACCTGTAGGGTAACTTCCGTTTTTCTAGTGACCAAAAGAGGCACTGTTGATAGCTGCTGGCTGAGATTTGGACCTGTGTTGTACTTTGGGAAATAATGATGCAATGCTATTTTCCATGTACAGTGCCATGTACAGGCAGCCTGTCCCAGAGGTCATGAAACTGATGCTCAAATTCAAATGCTTGAAACTCATGGTCTATTTGATTATTTTAAAATATACAGTAAGAAGGAAAGAGAAAGACAGAGTAGGTTAGCATACTTAAGATAAAAGTGGGGTGGAGAGACCATACTATACAAGTCTTGAGCTACACAAGGCATATATATCCTGTCTTTCTCCCTTCCCCTTCAGTCTGCCCCACTTACAGTATATACAAGGACTAGAATTGAGGGTGATCAAAGGATTTCAGCAGATGGAAGGTGTCTGAACAAATACACGGATGCTCTATACACCTAGTCAAAACTACAGCTCACCTATAATCTACTGGGCAGCCAGCAGATTCTGTGGACCAAACTGGATTTCACCAATAAGTGGTCAGTTTAAGACTTCTTAAATATTGGGTTTCTCAGGCATATTTAGTTATTTGATGCTTAATTGGCCCTCCATCCCTTTCTATGTTGACAAGCATAGGCTACACTTACTTCGTCTGTCTCTAACCTGTTTTCCAAGCCATTTGCTTTTATATTTAGTTTCATCTATTCTCCCTATTTTTTCCTCTTATACTCTATGGTAGGATTGAATATTCTTAAATAAGAGCAAATGTATATTATATCTCCTTTCAGAAGTTCTTTACATGTTTTCAAATAGAATTGCTATCGCTTGATATTTTCTAGTTTCTTGCCTAATTTCTTTGAATTCTTTAACATAAATCTATCTTATAAAAGTTTCATAATCTCTCATTTCTATTTGCCACTTCCCATCCCGTCTTTTTTTTCCTCAAAATGGTGGGTACATTTTGTTCCAAGAACTACCACATCAGCTGAGTGTAGAATTTCTTTCTAAATTTGTTTTCAAGAAAACAGACAATCATACGCTTTTGGAGATCAACAAAGTAAGGTGCTTACATAGCCCTTAATAAAGCATTCTTTTTACTAAACACAGAGTAATGTGGATTGTGACAAGCATGACTCCTATGATGGATATTTGGTAAAGTATGATTTTCTTCTCATACAAGCCAGGGCTCTATTAACATGGTTTCCTCAAGTCTACTTCTCACTTCCAAATCCTCTAGGAATTGACACCAACTGTCCATTTTGACACTTGTTCATTAATTTCCTTTCAATGGGACTATTCTCTTCTCTCAGCTGTTGTAGCAATTTAAGGTTTTACAGACTCTTCTGGTATGGCTCTTTGTTGAACATTCTTTCTGTGTTCAGACTGTGTAACACCAGAGCCTGAAAGTATGTCACAGAGTCATTAGTGTAGTTCACCACTTGTTCCGTTATCCACTCTCACAGAGGGAGACTTTAGCTGACCCCTTAAAAACTGAAAAGGGCAAAATCAATTAGTTCTCTCCAGCAAGATTTAATGGTCTTGATAGCAGTAAGTCCGTGCTTCCTTTCCTAACCTGCATCATTCTACACACCTGACCTGACTGCATCCAATAGATCTCTAGTTATAAACTTCTTACAGAAAAAAAATGTTTTTTCCTGTTTGGGAGGTGTGTGTACACACGCTGTGTGAGGGAGGTCACTTTCACTGCCATGACTGTAAGCACTAACAGATCCCAGTAAAGAGAGAATGATTGTTGCATCTCTTTGTGAAATATGAACAACCTTGCTGATTTTTATTCATGATTGGGAAACCCCAGCATTTTGAGGATTAAAGGGCATAAAAATGAATAATACAAGAATGGCTGTAGAAGAATATAGCATTTGTTTTGTAGTAAAATGAAGTGGGACCGTGTGACTTTTCCATGGCGCAAGTACTTTTCTTGTGTGTCAAGTTTTGTTTTGGGTTAGTGAGAAACATCACATCACGAAGAAAGAATGCAAGAAGCAAGGCCTGCTTTACACTTTACCAATCTGTTGTGCTTCTCCTGGAAATTTTTGCATTTGAAGTTTGACAGAAGGTAGCAAATTTTGTGTGTGTGGTTGCTATGCTTAAAAATAAGTATGTAATAAGTGATATTTGATTGTTTTATATTATTTTACCATTTTATAGATGAACATGGTTTAATCTTTTAGATTTTCTTTCATCTTATGATATAATAGCGCTAAGAACATATGCTTTTTTTAACTAAGTAATTTCAAGATATTAATTCTTTAATGTTCCCTATATAATTCTAAGACAGCTAGACTTCTTATGTTTCAAACTTTATTTTTACTTCTTTGAGTGTTTGGTATTTTATATAGCTTTCTAAAACTTTCATAGCAGAACCTTTTCTTTAATCTTATCCATTTTAATTCATCAAACAGCTTATTCTTTCCTGACTTTGAAGAAAATCCCAGTCTTCTCTATGGAATAAGTTATCTTTTGAAGATTAAAGTGATGATTAAAATCAGCTCTTGGACATATGATAATACTATAATACTATTTTTGGCAGTGGTGTGTTACTTAAAAAGTTTTATAAATACATTATCTTAGCAATAACTTCAGCCGCAGGAAAAAATGAAGCACGATCTTATAAGATTAGTGTGAGATTTCCTGAGGGTACAGTAATTTAGCTCTACCTTCAGAAGTGGGCAGCAAGACTTTTCTGGGACTCTGGGGCTTTTAATAGTCTATCTAGTATAAAGGCAAATAATGGAGACAGAGGAGGAGGGAAGGGGGAGAGGCAGGGAGGAAAGGAGAGAGGAGAGAGGGAAAGGAAAAGCTGGAAGGGGAAATGAAGGGTTGTGAAGTCATTCTTAGTTTAGAATTGACCATTAGACTTCTATCAAAATCTACTCTTTTTAAAAAATCACAGCGTTTTGAAAATCAAAGGCCTTAGAATTAAGCACATGTTTTATTGGTGGGTTACTTGTTCCTAAGCACAAGTATCCTTCCTTGGTAATAGAATTTGCTGAAAAAGCACAGAATCACTGGAAGCTTGATGTTGTCTCGTATGTTCCTATTTCAAAGTTTATGACTGTAAGGAAATACTCACAAGAGACTGTGGAGTGTGGATCATCAGACGATTTCTATTTTTCACAACTGCCTCTTTTCACATGTCTCATATTGATTACAATATTTGCTTCTATGGTTATTCATAACCAAGCACTTATCACATTGCCCTTTAATGCTTATTTATTCATATCCTCCACTCTGTAGAGCAGGAGCTATGTAATCATCATTGCTTAGAAGGATCACCTGGTGGAAAACAGGTAGTATGTAATCTCTGCTCAATGATAATTGTCAAAACCCACATCATCTTCTCTGAGATGAAGTGGCATTTTCCCTTATTGGATATTTATTTCTTTTTCTATTTGGGATTTGTTTAAATTTTTTGGTGCTTTGCCCAAAACATTGTGTGTCTCGATCAGTGCAAGATATAATGCTCGTTTTATTTTAGTAGAAGTTCCTGGAAACTTCATGGGACAAGAGGTGCTCTACTCAAAAAAAAACATTATATAGCAAGATTTATTTTTGGAGCTGAAATTGCTAAGCCTTAGATACTAAGTCTAAGTAATTAAATGCTAAGTCTGGCTGCCACAACAAAATTAGAGTACATCAATTTGAGTTAAGGCACTCATGCTATGTTTATAAGAAGAGAGTATGATAGTTTATTGGCTACTTGTTTTAAAAGTATTGGTGGGGGCTTCCCTGGTGGCGCAGTGGTTGAGAGTCCGCCTGCCAATGCAGGGGACACGGGTTCCTGACCCGGTCTGGGAAGATCCCACATGCCACGAAGCAGCTGGGCCTGTGAGCCATGGCCGCTGAGCCTGCGCGTCCGGAGCCTGTGCTCCGCAACGGGAGAGGCCACAGCAGTAAGAGGGCCGCATACCGCAAAAAAAAAAAAAAAAAAAAAAAAAAGTATTGGTGGGTTACTTGTTCCTAGTCATCCAGCTCCTGAATACCTGGTCATCCTTGTTTTTTTCTGGCCTCCATGTCAGTGAGAGTCTCTATTTTACCCAGCTGGCCCTGAGAGTGAAAGGCTTAGGACAGTGGTTATCTTACCCTTGGCCATTCTTCTGGACACTCTCCAGAAGCTGGTCTGTGTTGCCACCTTTTCACTTCTTGAACCCTGCGGGTTCAGGGTTTCCTGGGTACCTGAAGGTAATCAGAATAGTATGTATGGAACCCAGCACTGGAACTAGTAATCCTTAACTCCCCTCTTTGTATCCTTCAACTTTCTTCTTCATAAAGTCTTGGCTTTATAGTAATAAAATATTTTAATTTACCTTAAAGTAACTTAATTTTGTACATTTTTTAATCCAGTAAATATTCATTTTAAAAAATGGTATCTTAAATGTTACATACCGTGTAACCCATTTATAAGAGGACTTTGAAATGATTACAGTAGTCTGTATAAGGTGCTGTTGGAATTACCAGGCCTCAGTAAACTTCTTAGAAAAGAACACGAACTAGTGGAACACCTAGTAGAGCAGGCCTCTCCTTTCACGTGACTTAATTTGGCAGATTTTTTGATGGATTAATTTATTAAATTTTTTTTTGTAAATTACATATAATTCAGGCCCAAACTCTGAAAGCAAAATGGTCATACTTCTAGCCAATGCCATAAACTCCCCAATTATCTTATTAGGTATCTTCATGAAATTTTGATGAATTTCTTTTGTTGACCATGATGAGAAGAAAAAGGTTTGGAAAGCACTACTCCAAACTGTTGATAATAGTTATATTTAGGTACTAGAATTTTGGTTGATATAAGTTTAAAAGAGAGTTTTCTGTAATTTAAAAAAATCTATAATAAGCATTCTCCAGTTTTGTAATGAGAAAATCAAATGAATATTATTTAAGAAAATCAAATAAATATAGGAACTTAGTCACAAGTAGAACTAGTATATCTGGCAAATAAGACAGAATCTTAATTTTTAGGACAGGAAACAAGGCCTGTACCATATTTGCAGCAAAATTCTCTTGATGCTGCAGCAAAATTCTCTTGATGCTGCAGCAAAACTCTCTTGAAGGAATAAACCTAAAATTTCTCAAGATAAGGACTAAATCTTCCCAGAGTTTGGGGTGAATTGCTTCTGATATACAGAGATGAGGACTGTGGGAGCTGGGAACCATGTAGCTTTCTCCAAATGATAAGCTTCAATTATCTGGGCAATTCAATTATGGGAATAAGGTCCTTCCCAATTATAACAGATTATGGTATATGCTACTTTAATTCAATTTATTGGACTGGGAAGTAAGGTTACTCAAAGTAGCCCAATAGTCTAAACTTCAGTTTGGTTTTTTTTCTCTCAGGAATGCTGTATTTTTTATTGAGATACAATTCACATGACATAAAATTCAGCCTTTTAAAATGTACAGTTCAGTGGTTTATAGTATTTTCACAAAGTTGCACAATCATCACCACTGTTTCCATCACCCCAGAAGAAACCCTGTATCCATTAGCAGTCACTTCCCATTTCCCACTCTGTCCCTGGCAACTACTAATGAGCTTCTATGGATATGCCTATTTTGGATATTTCATATAAATGGAATAATTACAATATGTCTGGCTTCTTCTGGAACCATGGGTGAAATCCATTTCACCTGCCTTCACTAATCAAGGTTTTAAGACTTTCATGACCTCTAAGCAGCACATAGCCTGAACAATAAGGTGTCTGACCGAGTTGTTTTCCAGGAACTTGGAGTCAGCTGCATCTATTTCAAGCTGAGCCAAGGGTCAGCTGTGTCTAGTTTGAGCTGAGCTCCTTAGGACCGGGAAGGACCACTGACCCTTGAACTGGGCATGCGCAGGCATGCGCACTTGTGAACTTTAGAATGTGAAGAGGCCTGTAGCGTAGTTAAGCCTGCGCAGAGCAACAATTATCGCACCTTTTTCTAATCGCCTTTCCCCGTTCCCCCGCGCGTCCGACAGCCCTGCTTCTTTTTTTTAAATCCCATAAACACCCAAGCCTCTTGCCTTCTTGGAGCAGATTCGAGACCTGCTCTCCCGTCTCCTCGCTTTGCTGCAAACCTCGGCATCTCACCGTTTTAGCTTGCTGCACGTTGGGCAAAACAAACCCGGTTAGTACCACCTTCACTTAGAGTAAAGTTTTCAAGGTTGATATATGTTGTATCATGAGTAAGTACTTCATTCCTTTTTGTGGCTGAATACTGTTCCATTGTATGGTTATACCACATTTATCCATTTTTTGGCTATTATGAATAATGTTGCTATAAAAATTTACGTACAAGTGTTTGTGTGGAGCTATTTTAGTTTGTATTTTTGAACTGGCACCAAAATAAAGCCCACACAATGTGATTAGTTGATAAATCTTTTAAGTCTCTATGGTTCCTCCTCTACAACTTTATGTCTTTTGCAAGTTTGTTGAAGAAATTGAATCATTAGTCCTGTACAGTTTTCCAAAATCTGGGTTTTGCTGATTGCATTCTTTTGGCATAATTTAACGTTCTTCTGACGTCTATAGTTTCATTCATTGGTAGCTCGCTGTAGAGGCTTGATTGGATTCAGACTTGATGGGGGAGGGAGGGCTGGTAAGATTACAGTATAGTCTGTTATACTACAAACCTTATGTCTGGTTGTCTCTTTTTTTTTGATATTAGCAGCTATTGTTGATCTTTGCTGGGATCCGTTATGGAACGAGAAGTAGTGATAGTCTAATTCTGTCATTTCTTCTTTATTTATAGCTAGAATATGGTATAAAGAAAACAACCTGTCCTCAGATATGTTGTTACTGCATCATTCAGTTTGTATATAAAAGGAAGGATAAAATGCTTGACTCTTTCCCTTTATTTGCTCGTTTTCAGAATAAATTGGTTATCATCCTCTAATAATTGACTATTCATGGGTTTTAAAAATGAACTCATGGACTAAACATATTCAGTATATTCTAATCAATTGGAGTTATTATTTTTCAAATTAATAGTTGAATTTTTAAAAATAAGTTTCTGTATTTTGGCAGGAACACATACGTAGATTTTGACATTCATTATATTAGATGATTAACCATGATATTTCTTTTTATATAAAGTCCCCTTATTTAGGTTCTTTGAAAATGTATTTATTTTGTGTTGAAGTATAGTTGATTTACAATGTTGTGTTAGTTTCTGGTGTACAGCAAAATGATTCAGTTATACATGTATAATATACATTCTTTATCAGATTCTTTTCCTTTATGGTTTATTACAGGACCATATGTATGTACTGTACAGTAGGACCTTGTTCTTTATGTACTTTATATATAGTGCTTTTTATCTACTAATTCCAAACTCCTAATTTATACCTCCTCTCCGTGCTTTCCCCTTTGGTAAACATAAGTTTGTTTTCTATGCCTGTGAGTCTTGTTTCTGTTTTGTAAACATGTTCATTTATATCATTTTTTTGGATTCCATATATAACTGATATCATATGATATTTGTCTTTCTCTGACTTACTTCACTTAGTATGATAATCTCTAGGTCCATCCATATTGCTGCAAATGGCATTATTTCATTCTTTTTTTATGGCTGAGTAATATTCCATTGTGTATATTCATATATATATATATATATATATATATATATATCTCCACACACATCATCTCTATCCATTCCTCTGTCAGTGGACATTTAGGTTGCATCCATGTCTTGGCTATTGTAAATAGTGCTGTATTGAACATTCAGGTGCATGTATCTTTTCTAATTAGACTTTTGTCCAGATACATGCTCAGGAGTGGGATTGCTGGATCATATGGTAACTCTTTTTTTAGCTCTCCCAGTGCCACTTGCTGAAGAGACTGTCTTTTCTCCATTGTATATTCTTGACTCCTTAGTTGAGGATTGATTACTATTGGTGAGTGGGTTTTTTCCTGAGCTCTCTATTTTGTTGCATTGATCCATATATCTGTTTTTGTGCCAATACCACAATGTTTTGATTACTGGAGCTTTGTAATAATTGTCTGAAGTTTAGGAGGGTTATGCTTCCAGCTTTGTTCTTTTTCCTCAGGATGGCTTTAGTAATTCTGGGTCTTTTGTGGTTCCATATAAATTTTAATTATTTGTTGTAGTTCTGTGAAAAATGTCATGGTTAATTTGATAGGTATCATTAAATCTGTAGATTGTTTTGGGTACTGTGGCCATTTTAACAATATTAATTCTTCCAGTTCAAGAGCTTGGGATATCTTTCCATTTCTTTGAATAATCTTCAATTTCCTTTATCAATATTTTACCGTTCTCAGCATATAAGTCTTTCATCTCCTTGGTCAGGTTTATTCCTAAGTATTTTATTTTTTGATGCAGTTTTAAAAGGGATTTTTTTTACTTTCCCTTTCTGATATTTCATTGTTAGTGTAAAGAAATGCAACAGATTTATGTATGATAATTTTATATCCTGCTACCTTGCTGAATTTGTTTATCAGTTCTAGTAGTTTTTGTGTGGAGTCTTTAGGGGTTTTCTATATAAGGTATCATATCATCTGCATATAATGACAAGTTTACCTTTTCCCTTCCAGTTTGGATACCTTTTATTTCTTTAAACTTCAGGTTTTGTTTCTGGGACATATATCTTTGAATTCTTATAAATTTTGGAGAAAATGTAAATGTTTCACACTGGGGTGGTATGATCCACTGGGCATTAGAAGTTGGGTGAGTGTTCATCCTGAAAAGGTGAAATTATTTATGATCTTTAAAGGAAATGAAGACCAAAGGAAATAAGACCATGGAACATACTGAGATTTTTGGCTCCAAAATTCATTTTGGTTTAGAGTGAGGGGGTTAAATTTAACATGATTTCATTTTTTTTCCCCTAGCAGCCAATTTCCCTACATCATTTACTGAATAATGATGTATCTTCTCTTCCTTGGTGGATGATATTTCCTTACTGACATATTAAAATCTTATAACATGGCCTGTGTTTGAAAACTTGTCTCTTTCATTAGGTATTGCTTCTTCTCATGTCAGTCGTACACTTTATTTTGATAATAAAATATTTTAATAGATGGAAGTTCTCGCCTCATCACTCTTATTACTCAAAAAAGTTTATCTTATTTCTCAGTTATTTATTCTTCCAGATGAACTTACGATGTTTTTATAAATATGAAATAATCTAATACTATTTAAGATTTTTAAATTGGCATATTAAACTTATGAAGTAATTTGAGAAGAACCATGTGTTTTATAATAGGCTTCCCTTAGCAAAAAATGTAATCATATCTTAGATTTCCCTGTTTTAGTTTTCTTCGAAGTGCCCTCTAAGTTTAGCTTCCTGGTGTTTTATATTTTGGACACTATCAGTGAACTGACTTTTCCCGTTATATCTTCTCACTCATTAATTGGTTGCTTATAATTTTGGAATATTTATTTTGTGGTCACTTGTATTAGAGAACTTGTTATTACTTATAAAGTATTTCAGTCTGCTTATTTGTATCTTCTAGGTATGCAATATTTTTGTGTTGAATCATGACAGTTTTGACTTCTGTTATTTTTGTTTTCCTTATTGCTTTGGTTAGATTAGCAGTATACATATTTGGTACCTGATTTTGATAAAAATCTTTGTCTTTAAAATCTCTCTAGTACCTTAGTTATTTAAAGCACATATGTATTTTTCATGCAGTTACCATTTATTTACTACTGTTAAGCCGCAGTGAAGGAGTGATATAGAGATAGGTACATATGTGTATGTGTATCTCTGTTTATCTATATCTATCTTCAGGAAATGAGGGGTTATTGAACCCTGCCTGAGTCTCTCTACTTCGTGTCTGTCCCTGAGGAAGGGAGATGCCTCTGAATCTAGCTGGACAGTAGGACCCTGCTCCCTGATGACCCACTTCCCTACCTCCGGCTTTTCTTGGATCTGAGTAGTGCCAGTTCCTGGATTCTCTTTAGCCTTGCTCCACCTGCCTGTTATGATATGCTACCTCCTACCAGTCCACCCTCGTGTGTCCTGCTAGCCTGGTTTGCCACCTGTTGCTCATTACTGTCTTCTCTGGCCCTGGTGTCCGCCTCCATGCCTGTACACATTGGCAGCTGAATACAGACCTGCCTCTGCATGGCCAGAAACTGTCTCACCTCGTGGAATATTTTGTTCCAAGTTTCTTCTGGAACTGCCTCTCCCTACCTTTCTAGTCTAATTAGTTTTGATGAGGTCTTTAAAAGAATATATTAAATCCATACCTGTCTCCTTAAGGAGTAAACATAATGTAATTTAAAAAGAAAAATATGTTTTCTTAAAGAGGACTTTGGTTATAATATTCCAGTGGCCATTGAAATATATTGGATTTCTATAAATGGTCCCCAAATTTTATGTTTTGAAGGCCTATGTGCTTTTAAGAGGAAGGTGTGTGTGTGTGTGTGTGTGTGTGCGTGCATGCATGTGTTTGTGTGTGCATAATATAAGGATATAAACCATTAGGTTTGCTGTTTACAAACTGCTGTGAACTGAGAAATCATGTTTGTTGAAGTGTCTATAATGTAAGACAAAAAATACTGTTGATGAACTGTTTTTTAATATGTTGCCCAAATATACAGTATTCCTTTTTGTCACCTTCAGTTGTTCAGAGGTTTTTCGCATACTGTTAAGATCTCAGTTTCATTCTGGATAACTGATGATCCTGAACAAATGACAGATTACTGTCTGCCCATTTTCCCTGCTCCCCCACTTTCATTTATCTTTGATCCAGTAGTGTTTGTTTGCTCCTTGATTGAAAAGATATTTTAGCAAGTGTGGATTGGTAGGAAAATACACTGTTGCATAGACAACATTAGTTTACCTCTTCTAAGGGAAACTTTCCAATTGCACATATTAGTTCAAGTTTATCTCATATAGAAGATGTTATGCTAAATGCAACGAGGTTAAAATCATGAGAAAAACTTAGTCCTTGTTCACAAGCAGCTGACAATCTAGTAAGCGGGGAATGCCAGCAGAGGATAAGAACTATTGAGGAGAATGTAGGAGCTAAAGTGTGGTACTGGGAATGTGTACAGTGTGTTTTAGTAGGCAGCAAGTACTCTAGCTTGGCTGGAAAATTGGAGTAAGACTGTGGGAAAGGCATTTTACGAGTTTAACTCGATAGGCAATGAAGGGCTACCGAATGGATCAGTAAAATGATCAGAGCTGTGAGCTAAGGAGATAAATCTGGCCATGAGTTCCAGAGAATCGGAAAAACAAACAATACATTTTGGTTTGGATCAAATATATATTGGAGGAGGCAGCAAATTACAGAAAGACTATCAAACTAGATACCTGAATTCAAAGGCTGTCACTACCACTGGCTGACTATGTGACATGAATGATTTGCATAAAAGGGCCTATTTTAGATGCTATCAGGAAACTTCCGTTCTTGAGGATGGGAGTAATTAGAGTTCACGTGTATGTTCTACGTCCAAGTAGGTGAGCTCAAAGATAATATATATCTGATGGTCTCTGGGTAATACAATGGCATATGGTGGCTGATGCTGGAGACTTTGAAATCAGATTTCCGGTTTCAGCTCTAGCTCTTTCACCTACTTGATGTGTAACCTTGGGCAGGTTATTTAACCCGTTTTTTGTTTTTTTGTTTTTGTTTTCTCATCTGTAAAAGGCAAATCACAGCACCTACTTCCAAGAATTGTTAGGAGATTAATTAATATTTGTAAAATCCTTAGAAGAGTGCCTGGGACATAGTAATGATTCAATAAAGAAAGCTATTAGTAATCACAATAAATAAAATTATGTCTATTTCATGTAAATTTTTCATATCACAGTTGTAAGTGTATTCTTTTTTTTTTTAAACATCTTTATTGGAGTATAATTGCTTTACAATGGTGTGTTAGTTTCTGCTTTATAACAAAGTGAATCAGCTATACGTATACATATATCCCCATATCCCCTCTGTCTTGCGTCTCCCTCCCGCCCTCCCTATCCCACCTCTCTAGGTGGTCACAAAGCACTGAGCTGATCTCCCTGTGCTGTGCAGCTGCTTCCCACTAGCTGTTTTACATTTGGTAGTGTATATATGTCCATGCCACTCTCTCACTTCGTCCCAGCTTACCCTTCCCCCTCCCCGTGTCCTCAAGTCCATTCTCTACGTCTGCGTCTTTATTCCTGTTTTGCCCCTAGGTTCTTCATAACCATTTTTTTTTTTAAGATTCCATATATATGTGTTAACATACGGTATTTGTTTTTCTCTTTCTGACTTACTTCACTCTGTATGACAGACTCTGGGTCCATCCACCTCACTACAAATAACTCAGATTTGTTTCTCTTTATGGCTGAGTAATATTCCATTGTATATATGTGTCACATCTTCTTTATCCATTCATCTGTCGATGGACACTTAGGTTGCTTCCATGTCCTGGCTATTGTAAATAGAGCTGCAATGAACATTGGGGTACATGACTCTTTTTGAATTATGGTTTTCTCAGGGTATATACCCAGTAGTGGGATTCCTGGGTCATATGGTAGTTCTATTTTTAGATTTTTAAGGAACCTCCATACTGTTCTCCATAGTAGCTGTATCAATTTACATTCCCACCAACAGTGCAAGAGGGTTCCCTTTTCTCCACACCCTCTCCAGATTTATTGTTTGTAGATTTTTTGATGATGGCCATTCTGACTGGTGTGAGGTGATACCTCATGGTTGTTCTGATTTGCATTTCTCTAATGATCAGTGATGTTGAGCATTCTTTCATGTGTTTGTTGGCAATCTGTATATCTTCTTAGGGGAAATGTCTATTTAGGTCTCCCATTTTTGGATTGGGTTGTTTGTTTTTTTGATATTGAGCTGCATGAGCTGCTTGTAAATTTTGGAGATTAATCCTTTGTCCAGACACTATAAAATTCTTAGAGGAAAACATAGGCAGAACACTCTATGACACAAATCACAGCAAGATCCTTTTTGACCCACTTCCTAGAAAAATGGAAATAAAAACAAAAATAAACCAATGGGACCTAATGAAACTTAAAAGCTTTTGCACAGCAAAGGAAACCATAAACAAGACAAAAAGACAACCCTCAGAATGGGAGAAAATATTTGCAAACGAATCAACTGTAAGTGTATTCTTTAAAACATAAATAAATAAAAACTCTGATGTAACAGCCCAGGGAGTAGATGTTGATCCTGTTAGCATGCACCGGCTTTATGAATGTGGTGCCCTCAAATTGAGGAAGCTCTGTTTTCTAGTACGAGAGCACAGCAAGTGAATTCATCATATCTTCCATGGCGGTTCACCTGGTTATAAATACTAAGTGAATAAGGACTTAGTGAATTCTGCGGAAAGCACTTGCAGCATGTCAAGTTTTATTTTTAATGTTTAAGACACCGATTTTAGAGCTTTGGGAATGGAGTAAATAAATAACAAAGTAAGTAAATATTTCTCTCCATATTGCCCTCATTCAGGCAGGAGAGCAAAATACTTTGATAGATTCGTGAAAATAGTCCATAAACATTTAAATCATTGTTATAAATTATTAAAGTTTAAATTGTGCTTTTAAAATTATGAAATATTTCAAACACAAAACTTTAGAGAATAATATAGTTTTTACTCATTATTTAATTTTAACAAATCTGTGTTGCCACATATGCTTTAAACTTTAAAACAAAATTAACAAATGCGTTTGAAACTCTTGTGGATCCTCGTGATTTCCTGGCAATCCGTCTTCTCCCTGCATTCCTCCCACATCAGAGGAAGCCATGATTCTGATGCCAGTACATACATTACCATTTATGATTTTATGTATGTACTATAATGAATGAATCCATAAAAATATGTACTACTTGTATTTTAAAAACACAAATAGCATTCTGTAAATACTTAACTATTTTTTCATTATTCTATTTTTAATCAACTTTATTGAATTATATTTTACATGGAAAAAATGCATTCACTGTATGTACACAACTTAAAGCATTTTGACAAAGGAATATACCTGTATAAATAACACTCCCTTCAAGATACAGAACACTTTCCTCACCCCCCTAAAGTTGCCTTTTGTGCATTGCAGTTGATTCCCCACATATATACCACACTCCAGGTAAACACTGATTTGATCTTCATCACTCTAGATTAGTTTGACCCGCTCCAGAACTACATCTGAATCGATTCTTGCAGTATGCATTCCCTTGTACCTTCTTTCACTCAGTATAATGTTTTTGAAGATTTTCACTGTTCTCATGTGTATCAATAGTTCATTTTATTTTATTGTCAAAAAATACCACAACTTATTCGTTCATTCCTGCTGATGGGTATTTGGACTCTTTCCATTTTTGGCCATTATGAATAAAACTACTAAGAGCACTATTAATACAAGTCCTTTTCTGGAAATATATTTTAATTTCTCTTGGATAAATGACTAGGATTGGTAATGCTGGGTAATATGGCAATAGAGTATTATCTTTTTTTTTTTTTTTTGCCGTACACGGGCCTCTCACTGTTGTGGCCTCTCCCGTTGTGGAGCACAGGCTCTGGACGCACAGGCTCAGCGGCCATGGCTCACTGGCCCAGCTGCTCCGCGGCATGTGGGATCCTCCCGGACCGGGGCATGAACCCGTGTCCCCTGCATCGGCAGGCAGACTCAACCACTGCGCCACCAGGGAGCCCCCTACCGTATGATTTTTTTGATGACAAAAATCTATATTTTAAAAATATTTTTACGTCCAAACCGGAACAACAAAACAAACAACTCCCAGTTAGTTGGTTGATGACATGCTATAACAAACATTATTAGTACTAATAATAAAAAGGGATAAATATGGACAAGTGAAACACATAGAAACCTGTAACAGTTAATAAACTTTTCCCAAATACAACTTCTAGCATGTTTACAAAAGAAATTAATTTGATTCATTTTCTAAGCTTCCCAAAGGCTAAAGACAAATCCATTTAATGAATTATTTTCTATATGCGTATCAGTATAAACAGGGTAGGATGAGTAGTCAGTAACAGTGCTGAAGGATAACTGGGGCATGTGGGTTTCGGTTCTCCTATAATCCCCATCAGCTGCCGTCCCCAAGACCCTGCCCCCACCCAGAGGTTTATAATGTAGGAAAAGAGAATGTCTGCTTTGATAATATAGTTCAAGGCCATGTCTAACCAGATCACTGCCACTAAGATCCTTCCAGGCAGAAATTCTAGAGCTGATAACTGCTTGAAGTTTTAGATATCTTACCAGGTTTTGTACCATGCACATTCTTTCACTTCTCAGTTCAGCTACTAATCCATGTATATCCACATATCCATATATATCCATATATATGCTTTATGCATATATATCCACAAAATCATGATCATTTATATGTTGTGTTAAGTGGTCCAGAGCAATAAAAACTCCTGTTGCGGAGCACAGGCTCCGGACCCGCAGGCTCAGCGGCCGTGGCTCACGGGCCCAGCCGCTCCGTAGCATGTGGGATCTTCCCGGACCGGGGCACGAACCCATGTCCCCTGCCTCGGCAGGTGGACTCTCAACCACTGCGCCACCAGGGAAGCCCGGGTATTATCTTTATAAGAAACTACCAAACTGTTTTCCAAAGTGATTGTACCATATACCATGCAGTTCCAGCTGCTCAAATTCCATGGTGGTATGACTTGATATTACCAGTCATTTTAACTTTAATCATTCTATTAGTATGGTTACTTCATTCTGATTTTTATTTGCATTTTCTTGATGACTAATGATGTTGAGTACCTTTTCATGTATTGGCCATTTATATGTGTGTGTGTGTGTGTGTGTGTGTATTATTCTGTAAATATATATGTATTCTGGATACCATTCCCAGGACTTGAATCTTGTCACATTTATTGTGAATATTTTCTCCCATTCTCTTCAGCCTGTGGCTTGACTTTTCATTTTCTTAATAGTGTCTTTTAAAGAGAAGAATGTTATAATTTTGGCGAAGTACAATATGTCAGTTTTTTCTTTTATATTTTATTTCTTTATATTCTGAGGAATCTTTGCCTGTCCCAAAGTCATGAGGATTTTTATACTTTTTTTCTATAAGCTTTATAGTTTTAGCTTTTACATTTAGATCTGTGTTGCATTTCAAGTTAATTTTTGTATTTGTCATATGGGCTAGAAATGAAGGTTCATGTTTTTCCAAATGGGCATTCAGTTGTTCCAACACTGTTTATTGGAAAGACTGTCTTTTCCCCATTGAATTACATTGTCACCTTTGTTGAAAACTAATTGACCAACTGTGTGAGAATTTATTTTTTTACTTTCTATTTTTTATTTTAATGGAAATGCCATAGATGCGTAGTATAAGTCATTCAACTGTGTTCTATTTGAAGGTTGTTTTGGCTATTCTAGATCCTTTGCATCATTTCTATATAAATTGTAAAAACAAGTTTATTGATTTCTAGAAAAACCTTATGGGATTAAGATTGATATTCCATTTAATCCGTACATCAGTATGAGAATTGACTTCTCAGCAACATTGAGATTTGAGCTCATGGATATGCATTTAAAAGAATTTACTTAAGTCTTCTTTAATTCTTCTCATCAGTATTGTTTTTAGTGTATGAGTCTTGCATATACTTTGTTAAATTTAAGCATTTCATGTTTATGGATGCTGTTGTTAATGGTATTTTTAATTGCAGTTTCCAGTTCATTGATTAATATGTAGAGATAAAATTGATTGTACCTTGATCTTATATCCTGTAACCTTTTTAAAGCTATTTATTATACCTAGTGGCTTTTTCTCTTTTGTAGCTTTTTCAGGAATTTCCTCATACATAATTATACTCTCTACTCATACAGACAGTTTTTCTTTTCATTTACAAACCTTCCTTTTCTTTCTTTCTTTTTTTTTGCCTTATTGTAATGGCTAGAAACGCCAGTACAGTGTTGAATATAAGTTGTGAAAGTGGGCGTTTTTCTTGCTCTTAGGATGAAGGCCTTTAATATTTCACCATGATATTAGCTCTAGTTCTTTTGTATTTGCCCTTAATCAGGTTTAGGAGGTAATTTGAGCACTTTAAATATGTTGTTCCATTGTCAGTTGGCTTGCATTGTTTCTGAATTGAAGCCAGCATATTTTCTTATATTTGAACACCTCAATAGGTCTCTATTTTCTTTGTTGCCTTTAAAATTTTTATCTTTATCATTGGCTTTCAGTAACTTGATTATGATATGCAGCTTCCATCTTTACTAAATGTGGTCTCTGGCACATCTGTTAAGCTTTCATTATATTTATCTGTAATATGGGACACTGCAGATCTTAGAGGATTTTGTAAGGATTAATCAGGATGATGGGGGTAAAAGTATTCTGAAAAGTTTATAAGTTACTAAAATGACTTCTCAATCTAATACTTTCAGTAAAAATTAATTTAAGCTTGTGATTCTAAAGAAACATAATCTCATTAACAAGGGAGAATAATGCTTTTCATCACCTTCTATTAAGTTAGTTTTATTTTCAAATGACTGTATTGTGGACAGTGATTTAGTATGTCCATTTGAAACACCTGAAATGGAAATTTTCTTGATTTGTTTTCTAAATCACAATTTTTTATTTGTTTATCTATTCACTTTAGTCCAAACATTCCTTGAGAACGCTCTTAATCATTATGAAAAACAAAGTATCAGTGGTTTTATTTAGCAGAAATCAGTATATCTGCCATAATTTTCTCTTTAATGTTTGCATGTGAAACAGACATACAAACATGGAATTAATATCACAAATACAATACAGTCTTATAATGGGGTGCATTATCTTACTGATAAGCATTACATACTGTCCAACCTGGGTAAAAAATTATCTTAACTTTGTAGAGTTCTTTGTACTTTGAAACACCTTCATATGTGTGATCTAATCTGTTCCTCAGAACATCTTCATGAACTGATGGGTATATGAGTTTTGATTCCAAATGGAAGCTCTGTGCATATTCATGATGTCATTTACCATGAAATATTACTTGTGCTAAGAAGGCAAGCTGTTTTGTCAAGATTATGCTTTATGAACTTTTTTATCCCACATTTTCACTTTTTAATATCATTCAGTTGAGAATTTCAGATCCTTTTGTGTTACTGGCATCATCAAAAACTTTACTGTGAGTTTTCTAAAAGTTGAACTACAAAAGTGGACCTATCACAGTAATGTCATGGACGTGTAGAGTAGTTTGCTGAACTTAAATTTCATTTTTAAAATCTAGTGTTTGGTACCAGATGTGAAGAGTGAATCACCATCTCCTTTATGAAGAGGGAAAGGTTTAATTAGCTTTTTCAAAAGTCGTATCACACGTTTCACCTATAAAGTGAAAGAAGAAAATTCTGTGTTTTAAAGCAGGATGAAAGTAGAGGTGACACCCACAGCTGCTCTCGTTTCTGGCAAACCATTCTGAGAGGCTCCAGTTTCATTTGGTTCAGATAAAACACATGTTGCTCATTTATTGTACATATGCTTCAAAGTATTTTGACAAATCTGATCTAAAAATGTTACAGATGTTCCTCATTATTTTAATTTGCACTTAGTAGCCACCTATAAAAATTTGGCTGTGAACTAGCATTTTCACAATATAATTAAGAGAAAATTTAGTTAACATTAATATGTGTTTCAGTTCCATTTCAGTTACAGTTTTGTGGTATAGCTAGTGAGCTATACACATTTAACAGGTGCTTTGTTATGTTTTTGATAATGAAGACAAATCTTTTTTAACATGTTTCAAATAATTTCAGATGGAAATAAAATTATTCTGATCCTGTCTTTTAGAGATTTGCTATTCAGTGTATGGCCCGAGCTCAGGCAGCAATATTATTACTTGAGTACTTTCTAGAAATGAAGAATCTTAGGTGCTCTCCTGGACCTACTGAAGCAGAATCTGCATTTTACCACAATCTGCAGATGATTTGTATACACATTAAAGATCGATAAGCACTCTTTTAGAGGAGGCCTTATATTAAAACTTTTTTTATATGCACACACATGCATATACACACGGGTCAAACTCTATTCTGTACTCTCTGTTTTATATAGATATTATAGAAAATGGACTGGCTTGTGGATTGAAGGATTTATTTTCTTGCCATTTAATACATTTAAAAGTAGACTCACCAGTACTTTCCACAGGCTGTTATCTGTCTTCCATGAATACAAAAACCCACATTAATAAGTACTGGCTTACCACTCATTTTCAATGACTGACACATGAAGCAAACTGAAGACCTTGTCACTCAAACTTGAATCTTTTAGCGTTTTCATCATTTCTTATTGTTTTCTGTGACTTTCTATAGAGTAAACTTTTTGGTTGGAACATTAATGGATTGTATTTATTTACACACCCTTGCCATAAAAAACAGAAAGCAGGATTGCTTGTAAGACTAAAGGATTTAATTTCTTGCATAATAAATTCGATTTTAAAATTACTATCTTTGGATACCTTGGGAAATTATTATATCTTAATTATTTATACCACATTATATTACTGTATTGTACTTATACTTCATTATGTTAAGATAATTACTAATTATATCTTAATATGTGATACAAAATCAAATTTATGTTTATAAGGACCTCTGAAATCATGCTGCAGAGTGACTCAGTTCCTTAAAATTCAATTTTATTGGCCATCACTTTTTCTATATGTATATTCCAGCAGAAATAAGTATAAGATATGATTCTTACCATAAAAGAAATAAAATAATTAATACTATTTTATGACCCTTAATTGAAATCTATGACAAAATAATTTCATATAGTTCAAAACTTACTTTGTACATTGTTACTGTCTAACAAAAAGGAGGGTGAATTATTTGCTTTTAAAAAAAGTCTCTAATTTGCTACAGTCTGGTTAATTTCTTTGTGTTCAGTTCCACCTAATACACTCCTCAATAATCAACCTTGGGAAATGAAATAAAGACCGTTTTATGTAATCTATTCAGAAGTCTCTGGTTGGCACCACAGCAGCACATCATTGGTTTATGACCTTGTAACACATCACATTTTTATTACTGTTTTCATGCATTTCTGCTGAAGAAACCCTTCAAAATTGTTATTAGGTTGCATACATATCTAATGGACAAATACTGATACATTTAACTATGTATTCAAATATACAATATAGTGGTACAGCTTGTTCCTGAAAATGTACAAATGCAGACAGGCTACAAAAGTACTCGACAACTTCACATGAGCAATTGCACTGTTTAATTTTTCCTTTTGTTTTTCAAACTAAAGATTACAATGCAATTGAAATAGCCCTAAGTGTACCCGAAGAGCTACTGTGTGTTGTATAAAGGCTAAGTAATCCCAGCAGTGTCAGGGGGTTACTGTTCAGCTGTTCGAGATCATGAGATGATATCTCAGCACTCATAAAACAGGGGATTCAAAACACAGGGGCATACATGGAAGTACAGATCATTATGACAGTCCTGGAAGTTATCCACGAGAAAAGTCAACACCCTGGAGGCCAAAATAACACTACTGAATCAACATTTACAACTTTTGTTCAAGATCAAATCCAATATGTAGGGAAAATTCACATTGAAACATTAACGTAAATATAATTATAATTTTATATTTGGCTCATTCCCAAAATATAGAAGGCTTCAAAAATCTCTGGGATATCTCTTCTTAAACATTTTACATGTATAATATTTATTCTGTACAAAACAGATAACTATCCTGAATTAGCTATTTCCTAGAACTATTCATAAAATGTCAATCCATTTAGTAAGGCACAGTAAGGGAAGCGTAGAGTTTTATTTAAGGTTGCACATTTCAATTCAGAAGAGTAAGGGGGTATTTTGGCCCCTGGGATTTGAAAATATCTTCCAGTTGTAATCTTTGGTCTGAATATTTACATGGTGGTTTCTTCCCATTCAAGCTCAACATCACCTATAACATAAAGTAACATGTCACAAGAGAGAATTGAAGTTAACAGTTCAAAAGATTTAAATGTTTCACGACAAAAATACAGTGTACCTGGAAAGGCTATTATCCTAACTTGGATTAGAGAGAAATTAAAGAATTGATATGTGTGCCAGCCAAGCTTCTAAAACATTTTCAACATACGGTTATTATTAAATTAATGCTCCTGCTATAGGTGGTAAACTAGTAGTAAATTGATATACATTGCCTCTGTTTACCTTCCATGGTGTCCAAAGAGTCCATCTTTTGAAGTGCTGAATAGTTAACAAAACAGATGGGCTGATTACTTCCTTTACTTGATAAGAGATCCAGAACGCACTGATGTAAAAAGATATACTGTGCCTAGACACCAAAGAAAGGATGGTTAAATAAATGGACGGGGTAGGGATTTTCTTATACGGGGGCGGGGGGGGGGCTATACTTTTACAATGAAAAGTAATATTGAACTCAACGAATGTTAAATAGCTAAGTTAGAGGCACAGAATTTACCATGAATATAAATGATTTTTTATCATTTCAAACATAAGATTTGCTAAATTCCTGTGGCTTTTTGTAGTTTCCAGTTTTTAAAAATACTTGTCATTAAATACTAAGTGTTCATATGTTCTTTCTTTCTGTAATTTTAAAAAGTAGCAAATTATATTATTTAAATTTGTTTATAAGTTTCCTTTTTCCTGTTAGGCATAATTGAGTAATTTTTCTTATTCTTCTTGTTAGAATGGCTGTTGGAATGCAGATACTAAATTTACTTTCAAAAGCTGTGACTGAGCATATCTACACACCATCAGCATATTTAAAATATTTAACAATTCTGTTAATCACCCAACATTTGGCCTACTTAATGTCAAGGATCTGGTCTCTATTTGTAAATATAAGGCAGGACTCTGAACATTTCATCTAAAGTTAGGATGAAATTCAATACCATCTGGGTTCTTTAAGTTTATTCAATATTATTCAATAACCTGTTAGCATTTCTGGGTTTGGACTTTCCCAAAGGTAGTTAAGGTTACAGTCATAGAAAAGCACCCTCATTTTTACATAGGGAAGGTACCTGAAGTTAAAGGAATATAACCAAATGTTTAAGATTCATACACACACACACACACACAAACACACATACTGACAACTGATTTAAATAGAATGTCCTCTAAAGTGACCATCTTAAGAAATTATATTCATATCTATTGCTCCTACACCTCAAAACCTTTTTGGAACTTCACTATTGAAACCGTCTCTAGAGATTGTTGGTCATTATTAGGAATACCTATTTCTTCGTGGATTACAAAATGTTTCCACACACATCTCATCACTGTCAGTTCTATGAGGACAGAACTCTGTCATATTCACTGCTCTATTCCCATTGTGTGTAATAGTGCCTGGAATGTGGTAGTTGCGTAATGAATGTTGACTTAGCCTCATTTAATTCTCACAGTTAGCAGATCTTTACCATTTCAGGACAGACTTGATTGGGAGAACATTCAGAAGTCATTAGGGATCAAGTTTGTGAGGTGGATGATCAAGTTACATAATTCAGTTTTGGTAAGAAATGAAGGATTGTTATAAGGTAATAAAAATTCTTTTGAAATTGCTGTTAAATTTCTTCTCAGGGTAATTCCAAATGAGTATTTTAAAATATGCACTGCACAATGAATAACATTATTGACAGAAATATATTGACATGGTATAATTTCTTTGAAAACAACAGTCATTTAAGTTTATGAGTTCTGGTATTAAAAAAAAACACATTTGAATTTGAAGTCACATTTGATATGTGAAACTTATAACTGTCCCAATCTCATCTTTCTCCACTGGAAAGAATGATGGGTGTAAACTCTGCCAGCAGGGCAGGCTGAGCTCCACAGGGCAGTACTACATTTTCCAAGATCCCTCTGCCGTGGTGTGTTATTGCCAGAGAGGCAGTGAAGAGTTCAGTTCCAGTTTCTACCCTAGATAGTCCTGTTACCTTAAGAATTAAACTTTTCTGATGTTCAGTTTCCTCATCTGGGGGATCAGGAAAGCTATGTTGTGAGATTTAAGGCCAGCCATGTATATATGTTGGTGGCAAAAAATTAGGCACCAAAAATATCTTATTCTGTTTTCTTCTACCTCAGGAGTTCACATCAGTCTATTTTCAAGAGAACCAGAGCAGGAAAGGGATTCATCCAGATTAATCCATTTTTCAGGCAGGAATAGTAGCTCAGGATATTACCTCACTGCAGAGTATTCTCTCAGAAAGCTCTTTCACATCTCCTGGGGCTGCTATGAACTGTGTTTTGGTAGACAGTGAAAGAACTTTAGGTTCTCTCCAGGGTCTGGGCCCTCTGGTGTCTTTTAGTGGTGATATATTGCTGAGGTTCCCACCTCCCCACCCCTGGCCATGGCCACTGTGTATGTGCTGAGACAGCATTCTTCACAGAAATTGGAATCATTCCCAAGTGCAAGAGAAGAAACTAAGAAACCACTCTTGTGCAAGGCAATGCTGGTTTATAAGGACTGGAGCCAAGGTGTGGTCATTTTCCTTTTTTTCATCACAGAGAAAAGACAGTAAAGAGCATAGCTTCTGGGAACAAAGTCCGGTGAAAGAGAGCTTTGGAGTACCACATTTTAAGTGAGAATCTGAGAATTGTGATTTATATCGTTTACAAAATGGAGGCTAATTATTTAGTAAACATGGATGTATCTTAATTTTATAACCTCTATGGAAGGGCTACCTATACTTTTTTTTTTTTATAAATTTACTTATTCATTTATTTAATTTTTTGCTACATTGGGTCTTTGCTGCTGCACACGGGCTTTCTCTAGTTGCAGTGAGTGGGGGCTACTCTTTGTTGTGGGGCGCAGGCTTCTCATTGTGGTGGCTTCTCTTGTTGCAGAGCACAGGCTCTAGGCGCGCGGGCTTCAGTAGTTGTGGCACACGGGCTTCAGTAGTTGTGGCTCGCGGGCTCTAGAGCACAGGCTCAGTAGTTGTGGCACACGGGCTTAGTTGCTCCGCAGCATGTAGGATCTTCCCGAACCAGGGCTCAAACCCGTGTCCCCTGCATTGGCAGGCGGATTCTTAACCACTGCGCCACCAGGGAAGCCCTATACTTTTCTTGAATATCGATGAAGATGTACTTATTTCAAACATGCCAACTAATATTCATGACTTCTACCTATTGATTCAGTAAGTGTTTATCAGGATTTTAACGAACTGCCACCTTTTTATCTTAAAAAGCGATCGGCACAACTATATTGTCAGACCTTTACTGCACGCTGGGCATTGACTGCATGCTTGGTGCTTTAGATACCTTCTCTTATTTAATACTTACAATAGACTTGTGAAAAGTGTAACACAGCTATTTTACAAAAGAGAAATAACTCAGAGAGGTTCATTAAACAAAGTCACAAAGCCAGCAATTAGCAGGACTGGAATCCGAACTCAATTCTCTGACACCAAAATTCAGGCTCTTTTCATCCCCCTACCCAACCTGCAACATTTTCCTCTGGCTGGTTATTCCAGCATAATGTATGAAGTTTATAGCATATACTGAATACTAAATTGTGTGCAATTATTCACAGGCATGCTTGAACACACTCTTTACAAAGTGTGGTTCCACAAAATTGTAGAGCATGACAAAATTCGACTTCTATAATTTGAAGACCGAATCTAGTCTCTACAAGGAAATATCCCAATCATTTGCACCCTCTAACCTATCCTAGAGAGCCAACCAATCTCGATCAATGCCAAGAACATTGATCACCAGTGCACATGTGTACACCCAGGGACATGGGAGGAAAATGCTAGCTATTTATTCTTGTTCTCAACTAAAAATAATTTGGTTTTAATAATCATTAATGGTCGTATTGATCTTGAAGCCCTTAAAAGATCTTTGGATAACAACCAGCTACATAATTGGTGGGGCCCACTACAAAATGAAAATACGAGTTTCCTTCCTCAAAAATTATTAAAGATTTTCAAAACAGTGTCAGCAAACATTAATCAAGTGCAAGGCCCTTTGGAGCGTGGGGACCCGTGAGACTGCATAGGCTACATACCCATGAAGCCAAGCCTGGCCACAAGTTGAAGTCCATTCCTGAAGTTTCCTAAGGGAAGAGTGATACTTCACTCATGTGCTCCCTTTCAGCATATAAGGGAATGCACATGGATTACAGTACCTAGTTTTACCTAGCCATCACATAATTGAAGTGGCTTAAAAAGATTCCTACAAAGAGACTGTGGATTAAAGATAAGATCTGTCAGGCAAGCACCAATGAATGACAATAAAATGGCAGTACTGACACTTTTCATGCTCCTAGAATAACCGTCTTAGAGCCATGCTGTGAGGTGAAAGCAACAACAGTGTAATCAGATCTGACAAAAAGCTAGATCACTTTTTTAAAAAATTACAAAGAATTTAAAACATGCATTTAAAACCACTATTGAAACAATTATTTTCTGCTAAGTATTTATCTTTTGAAAATACCTTATGATAATATGAAGCCACCAGTATTAGCAAGGTTGTCAGAATTGCTTATTTGACTTTTATCTCATGTTTTTCAATTTCTTGTGTACGCTTTATAATTTACATAATTGCACAATCTACATTTTAAAAATAAATATATATGTATTGGAGTTGAATGCTCAAACATTTCTCCTGAAAGGGATGTGTGTTCCTAAAAGTTTGGATGTCTCTGGTCTAGAGCAGCATCTTCCTAAGAACATTAATGTTCCATGACATCATGGCATTATAGGTTTTGGGGTCAAAAAGTGTTCAAGGATTTCATAGTCATATAAGTCTGGGGAATGTCCACAAGGGCTCTGTATTTATAATTGTCAATGCACATTAGCATAGAGGCTGTAATTCTAAGAAATTCTTTCTCAAACTTATTTTAGCAAAGAGCCTATTTTCTCACACCTTTAATGACTGTAAAGCCACTTGTGTTTTCTAGTAGGTACCCTGGAAAATACCGTTACAGAAGAACTGTATATTTATTATGAGAAAAATCTCTCTGTAGCATAAAAATATCAATCCAAAGATATGACAGGAACATCCTATGTATTATAGTTAGACAGATTTGGGTTTGAATTTTAGCTCTGACCTTTAAATATCACTGAATTCTTGAACATCTGCTTCCCTATTTGTAAAGCAGAGACCATAATACCTAGTCTGTTGATTAGTTTCATTGGCCCTGCCTTACAAATAAAGAATTAAATAAGATAATACATGTAAAGGATCTAGTATAATACTTGGAACCTACTAGACACTCAACAGGGTTTTTAGTTTCATTACCATTATACTGTATAATTTTTTTTACTTTTATTTTTTGCGGCACGCGGGCCTCCCACTGTTTTGGCCTCTCCCGTTGCGGAGCACAGGCTCTGGACCCGCAGGCTCAGCGGCTATGGCTCACGGGCCCAGCTGCTCCACGGCATGTGGGATCCTCCCGGACCGGGGCACAAACCCGTGTCCCCTGCATCGGCAGGCAGACTCAACCACTGTGCCACCAGGGAAGCCCCCTACCGTATGATTTTTTTAATGACAAAAATCTATATTTTAAAAATATTTTTACGTCCAAACCAGAACAACAAAACAAACAACTCCCAGTTAGTTGGTTGATGACATGCTATAACAAACATTATTAGTACTAATAATAAAAAGGGATAAATATGGACAAGTGAAATACATAGAAACCTGTAACAGTTAATAAACTTTTCCCAAATACAACTTCTAGCATGTTTACAAAAGAAATTAATTTGATTCATTTTCTAAGCTTCCCAAAGGCTAAAGACAAATCCATTTAATGAATTATTTTCTATATGCCTATCAGTATAAACAGGGTAGGATGAGTAGTCAGTAACAGTGCTGAAGGATAACTGGGGCATGTGGGTTTCGGTTCTCCTATAATCCCCATCAGCTGTCGTCCCCAAGACCCTGCCCCCACCCAGAGGTTTATAATGTAGGAAAAGAGAATGTCTGCTTTGATAATATAGTTCAAGGCCATGTCTAACCAGATCACTGCCACTAAGATCCTTCCAGGCAGAAATTCTAGAGCTGATAACTGCTTGAAGTTTTAGATATCTTACCAGGTTTTGTACCATGCACATTCTTTCACTTCTCAGTTCAGCTACTAATCCATATATATCCACAAAATCATGATCATTTACATGTTGTGTTAAGTGGTCTAGAGCAATAAAAACTCCAGTTCTTCCAACTCCAGCACTGCAGGAAGAGTGAAATTACATGCAAATTATTCAGCAAAAAGCCTGTTTATGTTGATTGTGATGAAGGAAATAAACTATGATAGCAATAAATTATAAATAGTTTCTTTTGTTATTGAAGGTAGATTTTCTTTGGAGTTTCTTTGGATTTATATTGTTCCCAAGACTGTTTAGACAGAGCAAGATGATTATCGTTAAATACTCTGTCAAATATTTGAGTTTTTTTTTTTTAACCAGTTGGACTTTCCCTGTTCTTTCATAATATTTTTAAGGGTTGTAGTTGGAGAAGTATGGGGAAGATTTTTAAAAGTCATTGAAAATTCTTAACCCCAGAAACTTTTTATTGAATATATTTTTGGTTACCAGTAGGAGTGCTAAACATGAAAAATGTCAACTGTAATATTTAGCCCATATAGTACTTCCTCTGCATCACATTGATAGATTCTGATGTGTTCTTTTCACCTTCCCTAGAATTTTCTTTTCCTTCCTATAGATAATAAAATTGGAAAGCTATTTCCTTTTAAGAAATTAGTTTAATACTGAAGGACAGGTATGTGCTCCATATAAACTGTTAATTGATAAACCTGACAGGATTGTTTCAGAAATTCCAATTAGAAAGACAAGACTCCTAGGTACTTAAATGGTTAATATAGGAAGTAAATCTGAAAAAAAAAAAAAAAACCATCATTTGAAAGGTCACCTAATCTTAAATGTCATTTTGAACATCACGAAACTGCCATCTTTGTAGGTGAAAAATATTCTAATGTCGACAATACCTATGATTCAACCTAAGAAATAGCATTACAACATGAATCTGATCACTATAACACAGACACGTATATGCCCGAACAGAGTAATCAGTCATTACATCATTCAATATATTTTGAGTGTCAGACACTGTCCTAGGCATCTGCAGTACAGCAGTGAACATTACCAAGTCCCTGAACTTATGGAGCTTATATTCTAGAGGACGGAGAATGGTAGTCCACACAGCAAAGAAACATGCATAGGATATACCCAGCCGCAATAAGTGCTATGGAGAAAGATAAATTAGGTTAAGGAGATAAAAGGTGATAGGGTAGGACAGGGTCATTAGAGAAAGGTTCTCTGACAATGTGATATTTGAAAAGAAACTTGAGTAGGGTTAGGGAGTATACCACCTGGGTACCTGGGAGAGGAGCATTCCAGCCTGAGGGCGCAGGAAGAGAACAGATCTGAGTGGGAGAGTGTTCTGTGTGTTCAAAGAAAAGCAAGGAGACCAGGGTGGGGAGAGTGTGTGAAGAGGTGATGGGGGGCAGGGATCAGAGTATTTGCTGTTGGGTTGGATGTGGAATGTAAGAGGAAGCAGAGAGTTGAAGATGAGTCTAGGGTTTCTGTACAAAGCAGAGTGGACTGCTGTTTACCAAGATGGGGATGAGAAGGAGGGAGTTTGGAGACTGATCTAAGTGTTCTGTTTTGGACACATCAAATTTTCAGAATGTTGTGGTTAAACTGGAAGTTAAATGTATAAGTCTAAAGTTGAGGTGAGAAGTTGGGGTTGGAGGTAATCATTTAGTAGACAGTTTTAAAATGATATTTTAAAATGATTATTAATATAAGCATACTTTTTCTCTGGTCTCTTTTATGTATTTAAATCACAAAGGAGGAGACTACTCTTTTTGAGGCTACAAGAGAGATGGTACTTTTCTTTTTTAATGGATTTTTAAATCCACTGTTTTAATCCAGCGGCAGTGTATATGTAAAACATGGAGAAGCTGAAGGAAGCTTACTATCCGTTTTAATCATCAGTGATGCCAGTTTAAAATCAATCACTGACTTTATAAGCAAACTGTTATTCTATTTATACTATATACTGATCTGTTAAAAATTTTATATATATGGGGGGGATATGGAATTGGGAGGGTAAGAATGAGGCTTTTACTTTTAATTCTATATGCTTTTTAAATGTAAAAAAGATATCTCATAATGAGCAAGCATTTGTGTATTACTCTTACAATTTAAAAAATCTAAAATATTCCTGGAAGATGTAGACTCATTTAAATTACATGCTGAGTTTTTTCCTCTAAAAAAAAAAGTTTAAAAATTGAATGGATTAATATTTTCTTACATATTTAACCACATTAATTATAGTATATTCCCATTAGAATAATTATCCATCAATTAATTTCTGGAATTATTATAATTAATAATAATGGGTTAAAAGATATTGTTACTTAAATTTTTTTATTGTAGCAAAAGATACATAACATAAAATTTACCATTTTAACCATATTTAAGTGCACAATTCAGTGGCATTAAGCACATTCAGTCTTGTGCAGCCAACACCACTCTGTTTCCAGAATATTTTCATCATCCCACACAGAAGCTATGTACCCGTTAAACAGTAACTCTCCATTTCTCTCTCTCCCAAGTCCCTAGTAACCACAAGTCCAGTTTCTTGTCTCTATGAATTTACCTCTTGTAGGTATCTCATGTAAGTGGAATCATAAAACAGTATGTTATCACCCACTTTTTCTTTAATTTGCAAACTACAACTGTTGACGAAACTCATGTTGAGATTGACTTAGATATATCATGTTAGAAATCATAAATCATATCAATATGTCCAGAACTCTGAATTCTAAACAACTGTGAGTTTTATTTCTTTTTGCGGGGGAGTATTGGTATTTCAGTGGTATAAAATACCAGTGAAAATAAAGAGGGGAAAAAATCTTCATTTATGGTCACATTCTATTTATCATGTTCAAAAGAAAGATATTTGAATAGTTTGTAAAAACTCTGAATCATGCTTGGGTTGGTCACTTAATTTGATCTTTATTTTAAAGTTCATTTTCTTTATTCTTTGTAAGTCAAATCTAGAAACTTGCTTTTGCAAAAAAGTTTAAATTAGTATATTAGACTAATATCAGTTGAAATAATGAAGGATCAGATGTTTATTCGTAAAAATAAAAAAATCCTACATACCCACACTCATCCATTTGATGTGTAGCCACATCAAAAATGGGCTACAATTTTTTTGTTTTTAATTTGAAGGCCTTCGAGAGGTATAATCCAGTCAAGATTTCAGGAAAATTCCTGTACCAGGATATATATTTCCCTTGCTTTTAGACATAGTCATTACTCATTTTATCTCTGCCATCTAACCTTTTATAAAACTACATCTTGATTTGTTATAACCAGTAAAATATCTGAAAACTAAAAGCTGGATTGAATCTACATTAACATTCTGCCAGAAAATCAATGGTGTCGTGATAATAAAAAGGTCACGCTGAGTTTCAGTACCATTTCTAGTGTTTCTAGTGTTCAGAGGTTCTAAAAATCTCTCTTACCTGCAGTGAACAACCATAGGTGTGGTGTCATGTGCTCTGCTTGCTCGAACCAACTTCACAAAGTGAACTAGAGGCGCACTGTTTTCAGGAACCCCATGCTCAGGCCAAGCAGTAAAGTTACACTGTCTAATGGTCATGCAATCCCCATGCTAGACAAAATGACATTAAAGAAACATGATAAGACAGCTGACTTGCCAGGTTTTCAAGGTGATCTTTTAAAATGACAATTTACCAAACAGAAGAAACTGTGTTTTCATAATTTCCTATAAGAGAAGCCTTCTACTATTGCTACAATAAAGAAAATTGCCTTTCTGTATGAATGCAAACAATGAGAAGGCTTGCAAGCAGATGATAATGTAGGGTATTTAAATTCAAATATAATGTAACGTTTTGTAACACCAGAGTAGTAGATTTTGAACAATTGTGACCTAACAACTTAAACACACTCACAAATTATTCACAACACAGGTATAGAGTATCTGATAATGTCAGAAAGTATAAAGATCCTTATATCATTTTCTGTGTTTATAGGCCTTTACGTTATATAAGTGGGATCCTATGCTATCGCTTCTGTATTGGTTCTGGATTAAACAGAAAATCCAGTTATTAGGATGTAGACAGAGATAAGTGATTTGGGAAATTCCTGTTTTAAATCAGATATTACAGTTTCTTTATAAAATAAGATAAACTTAGTGATCTAGTTGTTTCCTCCTTTTTCTTCCCCTGTCTACCTAAGAATCTGATATTAACTGGTTAATATGAACTTTATATAATTTGGAATTAAACACAGTCACGTAGATATTGAAGGCAGGTGCCAATTCAAAACTTCTATTTTGAAAATAATAGAAAAGCATTATTGAATATACAGGTATCAAGCAATATGTCTAGAAATTAATTTTACTTTAGACATTTAGAACATTCATATTTTATATCATGTTTGACTTCCCCTCCTTTTTTTTACCCTTTCAATTTTCAGATCTCTGATGGTCCAATCTATTTGAACATCCTCCATTAGCTTTGTAATCACTATATCTCCGAAGACAGTAACTGGTTTGTTGTCCTCTGGCCAATACTGATGGCATCTGATCTGTATTCAGAAAAGAGTCACCAGTCATAAGAACCATTGTTTTATATAGATACGTTTGTGTGTGTGTGTGTGTGTGTGTGTGTGTGTAAAATATCACAGTTATCACTGCTAAGATAAAACTGCTTTATAGATGTCCAAGTCATTGATGACTCAAAGTATTAGCTAAAATTGTCACACATATATTAACAGAATTGTAAAAGTTTTGTGAAAAGATTTTCAAATAACTTACCCGCCCTTTTTCAAAACACTGTGTTAGCATTACTAATGTTTTTGCTCTGGTTTCCCACACCATTCTCCAAAAATCCCCAACTGTTCCTGGTAATGGACCTTGAGTAGCAATAAATTCATTTGGACATAAGTAGCCCTAGAATGATATAATTATAACACTGCATCAATATTTACATATATATAGTATTTTTTAGTTTTTGAGCAACGTAAGAAAAACATACTAGTTTGAGATGACCTAATATTTTTAAATATTGTACATTTTTGAATGCTAAATAATAATAGTACTCAAAATTTCCAACATTAATTTTAACCTCACAATGTAATATACTATACAGCTAACTGTTCTTAAAATGTATTTCTAACTCTGAATAAAGCAGTAAAGACTAAAAAATAATAATACCACTTTACAGCAGACAATATGCTAAGCATCTTATAGTTAGTATTTCAATTAATTTGTTTCTTATAAAAACCTTGAGAATTAGAACTATTATTATCCTCATTTTAGAGAGGAAGATACTGAAGCTAAGGAATGTGAAGTAATTTGTGGAAGATTTCACAGTTGGTAAGGTAGTCTGAGTCCAGAGCCAGCGCTCTTACCCATTCCACTAAGTTACTGTCATATATTTAAAGATTGTGCAGATATTTTCATACTCTTTCTCCAAGAAATTACTTATCTATGTAAACTATGGCATTAGTAATTATTCTCCAGAGCTCCAGACCAAGAGTAATGTGAATAATAAGAAGGTTCATTTAACTACTATAGGACCTGAGATTTGTCTCAACCCTATTATGATAGCTCTTGTAGCTTTTATCAAGTTATTCTAAAACTCAGTCCATTCACCTGGAATGTAAGGATGCCACTTGAGTAATATCTGTGGATTTTTCTTAAAGAAAGGTACTGTATAAATAAAATATAGTAATGAAATTACATGTATTCCAAACATCAAAATATTTTGAGGAATGAGGATTAAAGGTGAATTTTATTTTTAAATTGGAATTGTCTCAGTAGCCAGAGAATATAGTATTACACTGAATAAATATACATTTTAAAGTTCAAGGGGCCCTAAAATCTAATCCAACCAGTGTATTTTACTCTAAAGAATAATGAGCTACTTGAGGTGATTTTCCCAAAATCACCCAGTGACAGTTTCTGGTATAAAACCTTGAGTCTCTTAAATAAACTATATGCTAAAGCATTTCTATGTTTCCAGTCTCAGTTGAAATATATAATTATTTTACATTGTAAAGGTTTTTTTTTTTAGGTTAAAAAAGTAATATATAGTCAGTGTAGAATGTTTGGAAAATTCAGAAAAATACAAAATAGAATGTGGAATTAATCTGTAATCTCACTATCCATAATGAAGCACCATTAATATTTTAGTCACTTTCTCTGCAGACTTTTAAAATATGCACATTCCTCCATTCAGATAATATTTATGAAGGTCTACTGTGTGTCAGGCACTATTCTAGGAGCTGAGGATTCATCACTGACTAAAATTCCTACTCTCATTTATCTTATATTCTAGTTAGGGGAAATAGACATCAAGCCTATTAATAAGTCTATTAAATAAACAATTTACATAGAGTTTTTAAAAGTGATGTGTTGTGAGAGAGAGTTTTCAGAAAATAGGGTGTTCAGAAAAGACTCATGGGTGAAATCTGAGGAAAGAACTGAAGCAGAAAGGGGGTAATCCCTTCAAGATCTGAAGGAAAAGTGTTCCAGGTAGAAAGTCAAGTATAACAGCATTAAAGGAGAGATGTGTCTGGAATGTTCTAAGAACAGCAAGTGGCTGGAATGAGGGGGACAGTAATAGAAGGTGACGTCGGAAAGAACAAGGGAGGGAGGACAATGGTGCTTTAGGTCCTAGAGTAGGTAATTATAAGATCTTGGATTTTACTCTGAATGATATGGAAAGCCTTTGAAAGATTTTGAACATACAGAGTATATGGTTTAAGAGTTTCATCCTGGTTTCTGTAAGACAAGCTGATATGGTTTAAAGGAGAAAGGAGGGAGAGTAGTTAGAAGGTTATTGCAACAATCCAACCAAGGGTTAGTTTGGGCGATAGCAATGGGGATTGTGAGAAGTGATAAAATCTGGATAAATTCTGAAGACAGAGCCAAGAGAATTTGCTTATGGATTGGATACTGGGTATAAGAAAAATAGAGAAGTCAATAATGATTCCAAATGAAGATGGGGAAAACTTCAGGAAGAGCAGACTTAAAAAAAACTTTTTTTTTTACTTAAGTATAGTTGATTTGCAATGTTGTGTTAGTTTCTGGTGTAAAGCAAAGTGATTCAGTTATACATATATAATATATATTCTTTTTCATATTCTTTTCCATTGTGGTTTATTGCAGGATATTGAATATCATTCCCTGTGCTATGCAGTAAGACCTTGTTGTTGTTTATCTGTTTTATAGATAGTACTTTATATCTGCTAATCCTGAACGCCTAATTTATCTGTCCCCTACCCCCTTTCCCCTTGGGTAACCATAAATTTGCTTTCTATGTCTGTGAGTCTGTTTCTGTTTCATTTGTATCATATTTTAGATTGCACGTATAAGTGATATCATATGGTATTTCTGTCTTTTTCTTTCTCTTTCTGACTTACTTCACTTAGTATGACAATCTCTGGGTCCATCTATGTTGCTGCAAATAGCTTTATTTCATTCTTTTTTAATGGTTGAGTAATATTCCTATGTCTATATACACCATATCTTTATCCGTTCACCTGTCGATGGACATGTAGGTGGCTTCCATGTCTTGGTTATTGTAAATAGTGCTGCTGTGAACATTGGGGTGCAAGTACCTTTTTGAATTAGAGTTTTCTCCAGATATATGCTCAGGAGTGGGATTGCTGGGTCATATGGTAACTCTACTTTTAGTTTTTTAAGGAAGCTCCATACTGTTTTCCATAGTGGCGGCACCAATTTACATTCCCACCAACAATGTAGTGGGTTCCCTTTTCTCCACACCCAGGATAAGCAGGTTAAAAGGAAAATCAAGAATTCATAATGGAAATATTAAACTTGAAATTCCTTTTGGATATTCAAGTGGCAATGTCATGAAGGCAACTGAGTATATGAGCTTGGAATTCAGAAAGAAGTCCAAACTAGAGACATAATTTCAAAGTAGCTAGCAAATAGATCTTACTTAAAATCACAAGAATGGTTGAGATTGTCAAAGAAATGAGTTTGGAAAGAAACAGTAAATTCAAGGATTGGGCTGTAGATAATTTCAGTGTTTGGTGGCCAAGGAGATAAGAGAGAACCAACGAGACTGAGATGAAAGTGTCAAAGCTGTAGATGGAAAATCGAGAGAATGGTGTCCTGGCAGCGTTTTAAGGGTGAGGACAATAAACTGTAATTGATCAATTTATAAAATGTTTCGCCTAGTTATTTGCATTTCCCTTTTTCAGGGATTCAGTGTCCTTTGGTACTATAATCTTCTTCCAGAGTAGACGAAATCTGATGTTTCTGATACGATTACAGCTCCTTTGCATCATAGCCTTTAATCTTCAATCTCCAGCTATGGTAAAAGCTATCCTCAAATTGAAGTAATTTCAGGCATCTCAGGTTGACAGGAGAGATAATTTGGGGTGGTGGGTTGGGGTCTTGTCCCATTACATAATGTTCTTATTGTTAGCTTTCTTGAAAACATTCCTAAAGTCACGTGTACAATTAGTGGTTGTTTACAAGGATGCAGTATCTATTTTCCTCCCTACCTCTCTCCCATAGTCCATCCTTAATCAACATTTTCCAGGCTCTCTTTGAGTCCTAGCTTCAGGAGCACAATTCCCAAGAAGAGCCAAGGGCAGAGAGATAAACATATAGTAATCTAATTACAGACCCAGGACTGGAGTTCCCAGTCTTAAAGTACATCCTTCAGACCACCTACTGGTCTTCCCTTTTCCCTTCTCCAGACTTCACTTTTTCTTTTCCATCTAAACACTAGTTATTTTGCTTTTTCTCTACCTTGCTCTATAGTTCTTTTCCCTTTTCCTCCAGCTTCCAAAGAAATAGGAATTCAGAGTCCATTTGTAGATGGCCTTTGTCTTTTGCTCCTGGAACAAGTGTTCATGAACTTTCAGATGGAGGTGCCATGGAACAAAAGTGGGGAGTTGGGGGAAACTGAGGTATCAAACATTCATTCTGAGAAATCTTCACTATTTCTGAGGTGAAGACTGCCTGAATTTGGGGATAGAGAAGTGAGAGGCCACTATGGTATTATGACTTTGTCTATTTCCATCTGTTCCTGACATCCCAGGCGAAGGAGATATCCCCAGAAGTAAAAGCAATACAGCATACTGCCTACTCCAATACTGAAACCTGCCTTAATATAAAGTGCTTTCCATCTGGGCCTGCTTACCATGTAGCTCAGTAATGATTACGCATATCATTACATATGGGTCATAGTGAATTTGTTGTAAAATTTATTATATTACAACATCACTTGACCACAGCAGAATATATATATATGTATTAATGTACTCAGATTTAGTTTATTGCTCATCCTGTATTGTGATCTTCTTATGGTTGTCTCCTGACAACTTATAATATTTAGAGGGAACACTGGGGGTTCATGAATATTCCTTTGTTTATGTGTGGTTCAGTTATACCTCCTAAAACTGTCTGGTTGCCTTCCTAATCATATTCATAACCTATACTGTCATCCCATAACTGGTTGAACATTATAGGATATAAGCTATTCATTTGTATCTACTTATTGGTGAATAAAAATGATACGAATTAATAGATCACTGATACAACAATTTGTTCTTGCTCTGTTCTATGGTATCATAAAATACATGATCATTGTTTAAATTTAAATATCTAAATGTATATATGCCTCATTCTACAAATCAAAGTAAAACTTCTACATGCTATATTGTTTAGGATACAATTAAAATTGGTAAGCACAAGATTTCACCAAAATCTTTAGAAAAGAATTACATTTTCAGGGAAATCAATGATTTGATAAATGAATAAAATATACCATCACAATAGTAAATTTGGGTTTTCTTCAAAATAGATTTAAAGTTCTAGCACAAAAATGGGATGAAATTCAAAGGATGACTTATTAACCTCTGCAACCCCCCGTCACTTCTCCTATTAAGAAATCTTAAATGCTCCCATTGTTCACTTATTTCACAATAAGATTCAATATATAATTGTAATTTTGGAGTAATTATCAACCAATATAAAATTCAGGATGAATTCTTCTTTTCCCCCTTAACAGAGTCTTGGGGAGAATGGGACATAGGACAGGTTATGTTTGATGTTGGGGAAAGGATGGAGCATCACATAAGCAGAGCCCCAGTGGGACCAAATGAAATGGCAGGCCTGGATGAGAAGACTGAATAAGGAAAAAATAAAACACCAGTGGGAGTGTGGGCAGTAGAGGGAACCTTCAGGTATCTGTGGAGTCATGATAAGAAGCATAGTTAACCTTGGTATGTATGAGAATTGAAGTCAGTGGTGAAAATGTAAGGGAACATATCTTGTTTTTATAAAACAACTGTGTATTTGAGTAGTTCAGTGATAGAATCATCTGCCTTAAGGAGGAAATAGGTGAATCAATGCCAAGATAGGCTAATATCTAATTACAAGTAATTTTTCAGAAAGATTTCCTGGGTGAATGGTTGGATTAAATAACCACAAAAGCAGTTCCTACTCTCGGATTTCGTGATTGTGTCAACCCAAGTGGAGGTCTTGGGTGCATCTAAGGTCTCTGTGTACCTATGATAGTGGTGAGCATTGAGAGAACAAAAGAGCCATGGAGAAGGAGAGGGAGAGATCCTTAAAACACTTTGGTTTATTCAACTTTCAATCCAATGCAGCAAGCATTTATTATCTGTGATGTGCAACATAGTATACTAGGCATGTCACAGTTCACCCCATGTTGGTTCACTTAAGATATGCTTGTTGAGTAGCTACAATGGAGTGCACGTTCTGTAAGTAGCTGAGGCTGAAAAGAACAAGGCATCATAGTTCCCTAGAAGGACTGAAAATCTAGAAGGGAGGAAGAGCATAATAGGTTTTTATATTATATGGACATGACTGTACATATGACTAATTTTTCTTTGAAAGAGAGGTTGGCCGACCTCATTGTGTACAGAGAATATTCTGACAAACGTAGGAAATAGTGGAAAGACCAGGGGATATGTAGCTAGAAGTTGTACGTCTGCCACTTATTAGTGAAATAATCGTTGGGTAAATTGCAATCTCTGTTTGGAGCCTCCGTTTCCCCATGTATAAAATAGGGATACATAATGTTGTAAGGAACTGGTACATTAAATTCATAGAGGTTGTAATGATTTTCTTGTTTTAAATAGCTTGAAGAGTAATACTGCAGTATTTATGTTTTATAAAAATATATATAAAAATAGCAACTTACAGAAACATAGCTGGCATTAATATAATCCGATCCTGGAATACTGGCATCAGCTATCAGTTTCACTCTGTTATTGTTATCTAGAAGAAAATATAAGAAATTAATGCTAATTCACTTTGCTACTTTCTTACTATAGCAGTAATAGAAAGAAGTTCATGATATAACATCAAAAATTATAGACGGCTGTAAAATTTTAAATAGAAATTCCCTATTATTCCATATTTCCACTACCCAGAGACAATGACTATTAATATGTTCTTGTATTTATTTCCAGGATTTTCTATATATATTCATATAAAATTGACCACAAGTGGGCAATATACACACTATTCTGCAAAAATTTCTTATTTACTTGTATCTTTCCATATTAGCATAAACAACAATATCTAGCTCATTACTTTAAAAAGCCATATAGTATTTCAGTGCTTGAATATAACATACTTATTTAGCTCTTTAGGGTGATTTAAACTCATCTCATTTTGTTATTATAAAAAGCTGAATAAATATAACTGGACTTTTTACACATATGTAGGAGTCTATTTGTAGAATACATTACCAGCAGTAAAATTCCCAAATCATATTGTGCATCTCAAATTTTGAAAGATACTGACAAATTGTTCTCAAGTTATATCATATCACTCTGAACAAAAGTGCTTGAACAGTTTGAACTTTCCTCTTACTTTCACTGCCATATTATTAAACATTTTAATTTATGACCTTTTGATAGTTACAAATTGATGTCTCCTAATATTTATATTGATTTTCTTAAATATGAGTGAAATTGAGCTTCTTTGCTTATGCCTTGGCCATTTTAAATACATTTTCTATTAATTACATTTTCATATGATACTATTTTTCTAAAAATATACTAAGAATGTTTTACATGTATTGAATTTTTCTTTTAGTTTGTCATTTGTCTTTGCCTCTATCTATTAATCAGTTTATCTGCTAGCTACCTTGCCATGGATAAAATTTATATATTTTGTAATCAAATTTCTCATTATTTTTCATTATGGCTTCACTGTGGCTTCTTGTGTGATATATACAAAGGTCTTTGTCACACCAATATTCTTATTTTCACAAATTCATTCATAGTTCCTTCTGGGACGTTAATACGGTGTTCTGCTTTTGTTTTAAATATTTTGATTTTTGATCCATTGGGCTTTTTTTTCTTTTGAAACAGAATGAGGTAAAATCTACCTTTATTGTTTGTTTGTTTGTTAACATTTGGAACAACAAATAGTCCATCCTTACTCCCTTGTTCAAAACACCACTTTTATCACACACTAGTTTTCTCTATGTGTTTAGGTCTATTTCTGGACCATTTATACTCTTCCCTTAATTTATCTGCCTATTCTTTCTTTAATACCAAACTTTTAATGATTATTTTTTAGACTTTTAAGGTATGGCAAAATTAGATAACCTTTACACATTACTTTTCTTCAAAGAAAAGTATCAAAAAATTATTTTTTCCTGAGAATTTTTACCGAGTTGGTATTATAATTGAAATGTCCAGTGCTAATTTTAACTAGACAAGGGAATGATATCTATTACTATTACTACTTATCTATTACTACTTATCTATTACTACTTAATTATTTTGAAGGTTTTTTGTTTGTTTTGTTTTGTTTTTAATCTTAATGGGAAGGCACTCAGTACTGAAGGAAAAATAGGTAAATGTGGGTTTGTGTTTGAATTACAGATGATCTATCTACCATTTATGGCATTGGGTGAATTGCTTAACTTCTCCGTTCCCTTGTTACCTCAGCTATAATATATAGTTGTAATATTTATTTTGTAGAATCCTCTGAGGAAAACTTATACGAAAGCTTATAGAACTCATAAAGCTGTATAGAACACAAAACACGTTCTTATGTTCTTAAAATTAAGCACGTTGTATGTTAAATGACTTTGCTGTACCAATAGTAATCATAATGACCTGACCAATGTGTTTGAATCTAAAGAAGGGGGATTGTTCAAGCAAATTTATGTGAATGATTTATATCCCAAAGATTTTGAATTTGGTATGATCTGCCTATTTTAATGACATTGTGGCCAGTCATGTAACTAAGGAAGGGAAGCCATCAGATTTCTATTCACTCGATATGCCTGCTTATAACTGAGTCAACAGCAAGCTAAACTTTTCTTCATGGTGTTGGAACACTTCTGAAGGTCATAGTGTCCTGTCAAAGAGAGACTTGGAAATCTCTTCTGCACGCATTTGCTGCTAATTCTAGTATCTTAAAGCCCTGTAAGCTAATATCTTCTAAAATGCACTGTGATATTTGAAATCCTACTTCCTACATTACTCAGGGGAAACAATGAATCTCACTTAGCTGACTCAAGCTAAAATTCAGACTCTATTAAATGAATTCACTCTCTACGGGAGAAAAAAAACATTTCAGCTTTATGGCTTCTCTGCAAGCACAATGGGAGAATGTATTTAGTTTAAACATTTCATTTTCTTGTTCCACGTATATGTGGGCAGGGGCGAGGGTCTGTTTGTCCATCTAGGCAGAAGTGAGTTTATAGCTTGTCTTTCAACTGAGGTTAGGGAAGTAGGTTTATCATCTCCAGACCGTAGACTCTAAGGGCCTGTTACTAAATTTTTTTCACCCAGAAAGTTAGAGGCTTTTAAAAATGAGCAGTCTATTGATTACTAACAATCATAAGAGCTAATACTTAGGAGAGCTTCCTGTGTTCTGGTATTGGGCAAAGTGATTTACATGGTTATTTCATCTACTCCTGAAAGTTAGGAGGTCGACACCACTAAATAATATGTCCAGTCACTAAAGTAGTTAGTAGGTAAACAGAACTGCAGCCCAGGAAGTTTGATTAGAGCCCACATGGTTTTAGTCATTTTACTATACAGCAGGCAGTATGTATTAGTTGAACTAATAAATTATTCTAATAATATTCTTGAAAAATATAACATTCTTCCTAACAAAATTATTTCTTATAGGACCTCCAACTCTTTAAGAGGACACTTAAGAAAAAGCTTTCCCCTAAAAATCCATTAAAGGATATTGGATGTGGATGTAGTATATTATTAGAAAAATTACCATAAGTTTTCTGTACTGAAATCAAGAAGAAAGCAGAATACAATTGGACATTATCCATTTGACTCTAGAAAAGGCGAAAAACATGCATGCAAAGCTTTTAATATTCTAAAACGTCCTTGGTTTACAACATAATTCCATCACTAGTTATTTTTTGTCTTAGCTTTAGATATCTGGATAATCTTACCCCTCAGTTCTTGTTGTTTTAAGGATGTCTGTTTAGTTATATTGACCACTCGTATTCATTTCTTATGCTGTAAGAGCTAGCAAGCTAGCATTATGTGACTTTTCCTATGGCCATTATGTGAACCCAGAAAATAATGCACTGAGATCTTAATAATAAAAGATTGAAATGACACATTTTTTAAAATGTCTAACATATCAAATTTTTATATATATTTTTAAGTCAGATACTCTTTAGTCTTTGGAAATAAGTTAGATATATTTGATTTACTTATATATAGTGATACACATTACTTCAGCCAAATACACAATTGTAAATAAATATTACATATTCCACAGTAACTGTCCTTCAATCACACTATAGTACTTGTTTTCACAGAATATCACTAAGTAATCATGAAGCAGAGAGTCTGAAGGAAATTTAGGTATAGATGAATATAAAAACATGAGAATTTCCGTATCTCTTAAATTTATGATGCATCCAACTCAAGTTAACTCTCTGAAAGGGAGAACAAAAGGACTTATTAAGAAAGGTCATGCCACAGGAATTGAGAGATGTAACACTAACATTCCTTATTTCCTACAATGATGTCTTATTTGTCAACTTACTCTTAAAGTCATTTACCTTTGATTTGTTTTGTTCCGGGAAGGATTTTAGGTGATTAAAGCTATTTGTATTTTCATCCTTTTCTAATTCTTGGGAATTAACAGATTCCGTTAGATTACTACCTGCTATATCATGTTTCCCTAAATTTGTTTACTTCATGCCTCTAGTTCTAGAATAACAGAATATGGTCCATTTCTTCCTATCCATATCCTTATGATTTTACATTCTGTGATTACACCCTTCTTTAAGTCTGTGTCTTTCTAGACAGAAGAGTTCAATTTATATATATATATGGAAGTTTCCCCAATACAGTTTTGAAAAGGCATAGAACATAGAAAAATATATATATACTAACTCTAAAATTAGGAATATTTTAAAACTCTAGATTTTGAAACAATACTATTTCAGAGCTTAACAAATACCACTTTTTAATTTCATATATAAAAATGTATTGAATCAGAATATAGTTAGTAGGAATATCTGTTGAAAAAAATATATCAAACATATAGCTATTATTAGCAGAGGAATGTTATTTTTTTTCACATCACTGCTAAGTCTTAAAGCAATAATATGGTTTTTTATTTCACATCAGTAGACATTCTTTTTAATGACATAAGGAATAATAACAGTGTACCATGTAAGATGGTTTCTTTTCTTATTGACTGAAAAATGAAGCCATGTTCACTGTGGTAAGGCACAAGCCCGCCTCCTTTGTAAAACCAATCCTGGTAAGCATACCTTTATTTTGATCTTCAATGAATATTTTGCAATGCATTTTTTATATTCCTTAACAAAGCACTGCCATGCTTTTAAGAAAACTAATGCACAAAGTTATGTGTGAACTTTCTCTTTTCATTTGAGAACTAGGTCTGTAGGAAGATATTAGAAAGGTTCGTTACTTGGGTTAAATTACAAAGCTAAGAAACTACTAGGTCTACAGTTTCTTACACCTGCATGAGTAAACCTTGTGTGAATAAGCTGAAAACCATGTACATTAACTTTAATAAATATTAACAAAGCAAAAGAGATACAATTTAACAGCTGCTAATAAAATGCATTATTATAATCCAATTAATATGTAATATATATTTAAGAAAAAATGCTAAAATGCATTTTGCTCTCATTTGAAAATGTTTCATTATCTAAAACCAGAAATAGTATGTACACATACATGGTTTTATGTTTGGAAAGCGGTTTTTTGCTCTGTTCCAAGGCAGATCAGCATCAGTGGAAGAAAGATCCTGAAGAAATTTTGGTAATTCCTGTGGATTGAAGTCATTGCAAAGTTTAGATTTATTTCAGAGGTAAACAAGAAGTTCCACTTAGTAAAAGACTATTCTTTATTCTAAATCCTTTTACTTTTAAAATGACAACACTTCTCATAACTGCAGAAGCAAGGTCAAATTAACAGTAATGAACTTACATGAACTTTCACTGAAAATTCCTGAATAGAATTGATTAGTTGAGCTACTGCTTTCTCTGGCATAATTTCTTTGCCCTTTGGGAAGCTCTGAGGTGCAGCAACCATGTTAGTAACTCCTTTCATAATTTACTAATGGTTTTGTCAAATACACACTGTGTATTATTTAATATTTTAATGTCTACTTAGTAGCGTAAGGGAGTTGATTTATTTTTTGTTTTTTCTCGTCAGGCAGTGTGATTTCACGCCTATTTATTGGTACAACATTGGTCAGTTTGTGAGAAAATGCCAAAGGTCAATTCCTGTTCTTAGTGGGCACTGTTAAATCGATAGCGGAATGCAAAGGTGTGATAAAGAATTATCAGAGGAAGGGTCAAGATCTGTTATTGACATTTTGGTGAAAAATCACGATATAATCCATTCATCATAAAGAAAGCTGGTGCAAGAAAATGTGTTAATTATTTTGTTGAGCTGATGATTTACATTTATGAAATTTATAGTTTTCCATATTAGAAATGCCTCAATTTACCAAATTCCTTAAAAAGTGTTAAAACCGTGGGGTTTTGCAATTTTTTCCCACTTTATTATAAAGGATTTCTTTTAATTGGATAATTTTCCCTTCTCCCTTATTTTTCCTCAAAGAGAATTCTGGACAGTATTTTATGAGTGTGTATGTGTTAGAGAAGAGGGACAGTATTAATAAGCATCTGAATTCTGGCGTTTTGGCACTAAAGGCTTAGAAAAAAATTTTTTAACCAAGTGAGGAATCCTAGAACAGCTTCCTTGTGTCAGGTTTTGGGAGTATATGTCAGCATATTTATAAGAGACAAAGAAATAGAGGGGGAAAAGAAGTTGAATTGGAATCACCTGAAAAGTGGTACCTATTTTTCTGTAGTTACAGAAGTTTCCATTTATAGATTTAAATGATTATGGCCTTGATAATTAATACCCAATTACTAGGTTAACTGTTTGGATAGTAATGTTACACTCAGTGGTCTTATTCTTATCAGAGCACACAGGGCCTCAACCAACCTTTCCTATTTAGCTCTTTCTCCTACGGTTCCCAGTTTTTAGTGGGATCACAGATGGGTGGAACTGCTTTGCATCCTTATGTTTTTGCATTCATTCTCTCTCTCTAGAATACCTTTCCCCCTTTATATACTTATTGGACTTCTGCTCCATCCTAAAGTTCATCTGGCAGGTCACCTTTTTGTAAAGTCTTTTCTGACAGCTATCCAAACAGAGTTGATCCTCACTTCTTTCTGCATAGCTCCATCATGATACGGTGTCATTTGGGTTTTTTTTTTAATACATGTCTGCAGTTCTTCTTCATCATTTGAACTTCTTTATGAAATCATCACTATGATGGCAAATAGTTGTGCCAGCCACTATTCTTAGTATTACACACATTCAATCGGTTTAGTATTCACAATTCAACAAGATAGATACAGCATTTTACAAATGAGGACATTGAACAACAGAGAGTTTAAGTGATTTACCCAAGGTCACTTAGCTGTTTAAGTGTTGAATTCATATATATCAATACCTGTCACGTAGTGGAGCTTATTAATATTTAAGGTATAAGCGAATATGACCTGAGTTACAAGTTTTATCAAACATATGCATCAAATATGCATTTGTTTATTAAAACAGTTAAAAAATACAGCACTAGAACTAAAAGCAATTAAAAAAACCATGTTCCTTACATGTGAATATACATTTACCTAATATACACAACCTATATATTTATATAAAAACACCCAAGTACTTAAAACCATGATCTCCAAAAAAGTTAAACTAGAAGCTTTCTCATTATAATATATGAGAAAATGTTATTGCTAATAAAACTTTTCATCTACTCAGTCATGTATAATGTTAACTATATTCACTCCTATTCTAATGAAACTACCCTTTTGTTCCTGAAAAATTGACAGTTCTTGCTGCATAAATGCTAAGAAGAGTTTTATGGTACCACTGATTTTGTTAAAACCAGACCAATATTACTTAAGAAGCATAACCAAAAGCTGTAGGAAATACCATTAATCTTCTCACATTTTTTGTGATTATTTCCTGAGAGACTGAAATATTACAATCCTGAATTATTCAAGCCAGTTGTTTTTGTTCACACACTAAAAGTTCATGAAAAACTAGAAATAAAGTTTTTGGTAACATTTAGAAATCTGTTTTATTTTTATAATACAAAATAAGTTAGGAAAGAGCCTCACAAGTTTTAAAATAGCTTGTAGACTAGCACATGCCTTATGTTTTAATGTAATTTCAACTTTATGGCTATATAAGATGCTAAAAGCAATAAAATTAATCTTAACTTTCAAAAAGTGTAAAAGTAACAAGTTCTTAACTTCATATATTCTCCATAACGTGATACTGCATTTATTCCATGATCACTTAAGTAATACCTGTGTTTTATAGGCTTCTTTTTATCTGTTTTTTATTTTTGGAAAGTTCTAAAAATAACATTTTTAAAATAATTTCTGGAAACATCAAGTTCTGTTCTCAGGTTCATCTATACCACTAACATAAACTAAGCAGGCAAATATGAAATGGAATTATTTAGTTTCTAAATCTAAAACAGTTATTTAAATATAAAGCCACATTTACGGTACCACCCAAACCTCGTACACACACAAAACCTGATGCATACAGCATTCTATAGTTGCATGTACATCTGGGTGAGACAGCAAAGAAGAAACAGGGCCAGGCTGCCCTTGCTGGGGAGGTCTCTGATCCGGAGCACCTTTTCCTGACACAGTAGGTGAATAATTCTGTTCAGGTTGCACCAGAGGCTGCCCAGTGTAATGTTACTATCCAAACAATCAACCTGGTAATTGGGTATTGATTATCAAGGCCAGAGTCCTTCATGGCCTTGCAAGCTTAAACTGGACATGAAATGTGACACATGAAACGACTGGAGGTCTGGCAATGTTGTGACAACTGCTAGTAACATACCGAAAATTCTTCTTGAAACTTTAGGTTGTTGTTTGTGCAAAGCTCTTCAACATGTTGCAGAAAGGATTTCTTGCTTATCGGCCTCCAAGCAAAGAAAGGTATAAAATGGAGTCACGTTAGGTTGAGTTCTTTTCCTTTAGCCTGGGCACTCTCTTTACAGTTGACAAGTTAGAGGACAAGGGACATTTCAAAAGCACACAGCCCTTTAAAGTCACTCTGTCATATTTACAAAATTAGCTTCCCCCTTTAAGTTCACTTTCTTTGTATTTCATGGTATAAAAATCCTTCAAATTTTAAGTGACTTTAAATGAATGATTTAACATTTTAATGAAGAAAGTTTTTCAAGCAAATGTAAGGGCATAAAGTCATCATTGAATCCTAAAACACATAAAACCTCTTTGTCATACAGAAAACATTTTATACGTTACAAGGTTTTAGAAGATATAAAATATTGCAGTGACCTCATTCTCGTAACGACATGGTTTTTAAACCCTAAGGAGTTTAAATATCCCTGTATTACTTCCCAAGCTAAAATACAGACATGCAGGCTTCACCCCAGAGAGAGAGAAAGCATTTCTCCAGTTACCATGCAATTAGTCATGCTTTTATGATTTATATCCAGCTTGGAGGTTTTTCTAACAAACATACAAAAAAGGAACCACACATTGAGATTCATCGAATCAGGGAATCCAGAGTTGATACTCAGAAAGAAGAAAAGATATTTAACAAACTTACTTGATGGATTTTCTATAACTAAGTAACCTGCAACAGAGATTGTGTTAAATGGATTATGAGTTGAGGGTACAGCTCTTTCTGAAAGAGTTTTAGATTAAAATCAGAAGAACAGGGTAAATCAGCAATATATAATATGCTATGCCTTTAATTGATATTTGATCATTATTTTAAATTCTATATCATTTTTGAAATTATATTATTTGGACCCAAATATGGCCAGATAATAATTTGGCTTCTTTCTCAAGCTGAGAAGGTACTATTTTATATTGTTAGGCATTTGGGGCATTACATCAAAAACAGGTCACTTTTTAATATATTGCATAGTATTTATTGGTCTAAAAAAGTTAATGTGAATTAAATTTTTTTCTTTGTTCATAAAAAGTGCTAAATCAGGGAGGGTGAATCTTTGAAATATGACATCAAATTGCCTAAGTCTTGTTTCATGAGTGAGTTTTCATGAATATATAACCATAAAAAATGACAATCATTTCAATTACTTTGGATATACATATCTTTTGTGGCAGTTCATTGGTCAAGTTATTTATACTCTGAAAAAAATTGAAATAATTTTTAACAGCTAAATAGACTATGCAACACACAAATTCAGAGATGGGTACATCTTTAATAACATTTGTCATGCACAACAAATTAGCACTGCAAAAAAACACAAAAGGCACAAAGTATGATGAAATAAAATGAAGAACATGTACCTTTATCAAAGTTTTTAATTTTAAATATTATTAGAGACAATTTCACTGTATTTCTTAAGTGACAGATATTTATAAGAGGATATGGTTTTTGAAGTAAAGGACAAATGAAAAATATTAGATTGAAAAATGTGGCTTAAATACTTTGAAAATGGTCACAGATGTGTGTGTTCAATGAAGAAAACGTGAGTCAAAAGAGTGTATTTCATTACAACACAGGAATTGGTGAAAAATATGGAGGTGCTGGAGCAAGTATTATGAAGAAGAGTGGTAGAATTCTTGGTTAATGCTATAGGTGTCCCCAAGCAGAAGGAAGTATCTCTCAGCTCCTCAGGGTATAACCTAGTACAGCAACATAGCATAGCATAGAATCATAGGTTAGAGCAGAGTCTTGGTGGATGACCTTGTGGGCTTCTCACAATACCCTAGAGTGATTCTAAGGAGGCACCAGAGAAATTCTGACTCTAACTAGATTGATATGGAGATGCCTGAATGGGATATTGAATCAGAAGAATCCTTAATTTGGGGACAGGAAAACAGTGTATGAATTGGAGGGCCTGGAAAGACTTCTGACACATGCAGTGGGGACTAAGGCAGCAAGCAATCCCCGTTGAAAATAATTACGCCTCAGCAAAGACCAGCAAGAAAAAAAGACAACCATGAGCCAGACACACACTACCCAAGACCCTGAAGATGCCTGATGCCCCAGTGTTCCTATGCCATGATATTCCTCAGAAATAGGAAAGGAACGAAGGTCAGGTTGGGCAAATATTAATGAATTGAGCTTAAGATAGAAATGAATGAGATACTTGAATTAGCAAGATCATTTTCCCTGCTACCACGCAGAAATGGGAATGCTTGAGTTAAGTGGAGATCACTTTTATAACAGGGAACATTATTGAGTTTGTGATTGGTGAAATTCAAACACTACATCTGCTTTAATGACAGCCATCCTATAGTGGGGAGATTCTCTTTTCCCAGAGGATCCAGGATTATTTGAGGTAGTACTGGCAAAAATATTTTTACTGTGCTATCTAGAACCTGAAATAGAGCTAGTTTGTAGAGCAAGAAATAGCTAAAGCACGAGATTATTATTCATATCCTTGTTCTACTTTGATTAATGTTCTATTCTCTCATTTAGAAATTATGATTAATACCTTTTAGTCAATTTCATTTCAGTGAAGAACTCCACAGCAGGTTGCTTTTATTTTACTATTATTATTTTATTTTGCATTTGAAAGATCTCTCTAGAGATACTGATTTTAAACCATAACTGGCTAGCTATTGGATTTGGGTGGATATTTGTGAATTCTTTTCTTAAAAAATACAATGCCCTTTGAAAAATGGTTTCAAATACCTGATCCAACAATTACCAGCTATATTATCTTGAGCAAGTCACTTAATCTTTCTTAGTTCCTAATTTAGAAAATAGGGCAAATATATGTAAATCAAGCTCATGTATGTAAAATGCTAGGAAACGCCCACCCCTGGCTTTGGAAGCAGTACGTAAATGTTAGTTACTATCATTAGTATTAAAATTGCTATTTCTAGTTTTATTGAACTCAAGTTCCTCCTACTGATCTGTTCTACAATTGATACTGATATAATGATTTTTTTTTGTTTCCAAAAGAATAAATTTTACTCAAAACTGGGAAGACTAGATTGCACTAAATTAAGCAGCAAGATTTCCTATGGTATTCTTCCTAATCAGAGTCCCAGAATAAACAGTGATCACAAATATTTCAAAGCCACGTTTGGTTTTCTAGTTCTCAATTCAAATTCTAAATAAATCCCTAATAATATAAAGGCTGTAATAATTTTCATATTATCATGTGAAAGCATTTCTAATCATGCCTGCATTTTTTACATTATTCCTTATAACTACCCTTCACATTACCCTGTTTGTACTCCAGATATTTTCACTATCAGTTTCTTCTACCGTTCCAGGTGTTTCCCCACAACCAGATTTTCCTGATTGCTTAATGGCTGATTCAAATGTTAACTCCCCCATGGACCTTACCCTGTTCTGTTACAGAGAAAATCATTTCTTCCTTCTATGAAACTAAATTTCTATGGACAAATCATCTTCCACCTTCTGTTACGGCTATATAAAAGTACATGTATTAAGGACACATGTATTGAGATTCATGTGTGCTTGAAGGCAGGGGCAGGATTAACACTTGGCTTACTACAAGTCCCTCATAAACTTATTCGTAGTAGACAGTGAATAAATCATTGTTAAATATAAAATTGTGGATGAATTCAGACTAAGATACATAGTAAGCTAAATACAACTGCTCTGATTATTATGAGAGGATATCTGAATTAAATGAATTTTCCACAAAAGTATTAAGTGATTGAGAATTCTCAGGAGATCCTACTCAAAGGTTTAAATAAGTATGATCATAGATGCATCAATAAACAGTATACAGGTCTAAACAAAGCCATATCAGATCCTCTCACATTAGAAGTTAACAGGTGCTAGATACTTAGGAAATTACATGAACAATAGAGTCACTCTTGTCTAGACAAGTAATTAAAAAAACAGGTTTTAAAAAATAAGATCTGTTTGGCTTTATGTATTTATTTTTCAGTATCGCTGTTTATCTAAACCCAATCACTTTACATAAGCTGTTCGTCACACTTGTATTTACATAATGGGAGAAACGAGGCTTCTAACAGTCTGTTTTTATGTAATTTTCCAGTCCATGCTTATCTCACAATTATGTGTGAACTGAAATCAAAATACCTATCTGGAAAGCTTAAATAGAGAAGACATTTTGGCATAAATGACCTGTTTCAAATAAAAGTTAGTTTTTTTCTTGTTTTTGTCTGTAGTCTCCATGTCATTGTCTTGATTCTTAGCTTCATATTGTATATTTCTCTCTTAACTAGTGGCTGCATTCTAAATTTTATTTTTCTTTGAAGTTTTAAAGTTTTGTTTGTAAACAGGAGAAAATAGTAATGTGGACAATTTATGCAGGGAATTAGAAAAGAAGGTGGCATATAATATGAAGAAAATGCATTGACTTGTTACTGATGAAGAAATTAAATTCCTTTAAGAAAAATTATTTGGTTAGATAAGCATAAAAAAACCTCATAGAAATTAATGTGTATGAGAATCAACAATGTTATTTCAGGAGTGCTATTTTCAAATAAAGTGATCTATGGAGACACTCAAAGAGACGCAAAAAACTTTCTATTAATATTTTTAAAAACTTAAAAAATTGTTACATGGAGAGCATGTTAGACTGGTATGGTCCTCTTATTTTATTCACTTACAATACAACAGTGAAGGATAGTGTCAAATCATATTCAGTTCATTAGTGTATAAATCAATTTGGGAATTGTTCAGATTTCAGTAAGATAACTGACCACTTTCCAATATGAAGGGCTAAACACTTTTTATTACATGAATCTTAGCTTAAATCCTGTGCCCTTTTGTTGAAAAGGGTATTATTTCATGTCTGGGCTCATTTTTTTTTCAAAGTCTATCAAAAACTTAAATTCCGCTCAGATTACTCTTGATAGATCCAGAGAGGAACCATTTATTTATGTTGGCAGTGGTGATTGAAGACCATATTGTCACAGAGACTGAGCTTTACCTCAAGGTCAATTAGTTGAAATCTATAGGGAATTAAAATATAGTGCAAATAGAGAGCCATAGAGGATAGCCTATAGATGAGCAGCTTAAATCAGCATTACCAGTGGAATAAGACAAATTGAGAAACAGTGTTTTCTACTTAACTGGTTAAGTTAGGTTAAAAAGAAAGGAACCTCAAATTTTATTGCCTTAATGTAAAAATCTGTATTTGTCACACTAACATGTACTTCATATTCAACTAAAAATGTTTGAAGAATCTTTCTGATAAAACATGTTAACTGATCTTTCCAAGTTTTGTAAAATATTGAGTGTGAGGTTTTTAGTTTATATATCAATTCATTATTCCAACGTTTACATTTATTTCTACAATGATATTCTGTTACTTATCCAAAGCATTTACTGTAATGCTTTCAAAGGGATCTTAATTTTTGTTTTTTTCTATTGTTTTTGTTATAGGCTTTCAAATAGTATCCTTTCAGACCCTCCTCCTTTCTTTTTATCAAATCACCAATGACTTTTCTCTGGTCCTCAATACAAATTAAAAATATTATCCCAACCAGTGGCTAGTACTATACAGCTGACTCAAACTTCACCTTATAAGGTAAACATGCCACCCGAATAAGTAGTAATGCAGTATTTTTCTTATTATCTAGAAAAATAATCAATTAGTAAAGGCTATCTAAGTAGTTCCTCAGCATGTCTCTTTTGCTACTTGAAGAAGGACAAATAGGTTTTAAGGGAGCTTAGCTCTTTGAAGGGCAGCTCGTTAGAGGCAGTGCCCCTTCCTTTTTCATCACAGTATTTCCAGTGCCCGGCATTTGTAGGTGCCCAACTGACAGTTCTTTTATTCAAACAAGGTGAAATGGTCTTTTAAATACATATAGAAGAGCAACATTCTTGCTGACGTCAAAGAGGTAAGGTAAGATTCCCAGGGTGGCAAGAGTTGAATTTTCCTTATTACTGAAGCCTCTCCACATTAGCACATGTGAAACCAAATTCTTGACAGATTCTTATTTTGTAAACCATGTATTCTAAATTAAAACTGCGGTCATAAACCTAGCTACCTCCGGGGCAATAGGGTAGAAGCAGTAGAGAGGATGAAGACACTGCCAACAGCTGTGTGAAGAGATGGGCAGAGGTTCTTAGTGAGGGGACCTAATGAAGAGGAGACAGATGACATAACACCATTTAAAAAGAAGTCTTGCCAGGCAGGTAAGCACAGAAATTCCTCTGTCAGGGGTTAGAAGGTGACCTCAAAAAACTAGATTTGAAAGAAAACTACATCTATTTTGACAAATGTGATTCATGTAGAGGTGTTTAAAGGTTCTGATTAACCTGAACTATTAAGTTTAGTTCTATCAAAGTAGAAGCTCTGACTGAGCAGGACACTGTTCACTGATTCCAGGGGAAGAAAATGTGGCGATAGAAGAGATACAGAGAGGGTTCGATAAAAATGGAAGCATTTTTCTCTGAGGTTAGCTATGATTCCAAAATGCTAAAGGTGATTAGAGTAGAAAAAGGCCTGGCTTCCTCTGTTTTAATCACGCTGAGTACTATTCACGGTCAAATGTCAGGAGTCTTGGCCCCATCCCATCCAGCCTTGCGGCTCATGGGACTAACTCTGCTGTAGTAGATCTGGGATTTTGAAATCAAATGCATTTTCACTCTCTGCCTCCATTCACATCCTTTACATGAAGAAATTGAGTATCTCTGGGGCACTCAATCAATTGTTGGGTCCCTGCTAATGCTGACATTTTGCTATGCTACCTTCAGAATGTACACAGCAATTTTTATCCTAGGATACAAAAGGCATTTCTGGGCATTAGGGCGATGCCTGAAAGCATGCACAGTTGGCCATCCATTGGTCAGGATAGAAGTCAAATTTCTATGAAATGTGCTGCTCAGTATATGCCCCAGAGTCAGAGAACAGGGAATGTCATTGTCTTAGGTCCTTACAGATTAGCACCTGCAGTAGTTGAAATGAGCTTGTGTGAAGTGTGAACCCAGACTCCACCCATCAGAGAACTCAACTCTTGTGTCATCGTAATAGGACAAGAAGCATGTGAAGAAATCTAAGTAAAAACTTACTTTACTATCAAAGTTAACACAACATGATAACACAGCAAATTCTTATGACATGCACATTGCAAGTCAATGTGCATTTTGATAAGGTTAACTTTACCATATCAATAGCATGCAATATCATAGAGGACACTTAGTAAGTAGAAAGTTTAGAGTATTTTGTTTTACAGTTTTTTGGGCTTTGGAAAAAATAGCACATTAACCAACAGCACTTCATATCTTGTATTTTAAAATATAGAGCACACCACCTGAAAAGATTAAAATAATCACAGCAGAGCTCTGCATCACCACAGTAACTTACTGGATGACAAAAATCTCCTTTCGTCTAAAGAAAAATGAAGAGTATCTGGAAGTAAAGATTCATTATTTATTTAGTATAAAAACACACTGCAGTATTTTTGCTTTGCTGCTATAAGAACATGAGCAGTAAATATCTTAAATTTCGTTCTACTGTAGGACATTTCTTGTCCCAAATTCACATTTTGTCCAGACATTTCTTATTTGGATTCATGTATTTTTGCCATTGCTTGCAAAATAGTTAAGACAGAAGTAAAATTAATGACCAGAATCTGTCAAAGAACTGATGGCAATTAACATGCTAACAATTTTACAAAGAATTTCATATATCAGTCAAATTTTATGAATTCTTACTGAAGTCACAAGAATTGTACTACTATTTTCCAGTTTCTGCAAGATTGAACCTACACTAAAATGCCATCATTCCTTTGCCCCATATCACTAGAGAATAAGTAATTCAAAAGAAGCAGTTCTTCCCTTAGAATCATTCTCTGTATAGAAAATGCTACTTGAAGAAGGATGCCATGGGCCCTTGTCTTTTTAAGTGGGTTTATATTGATTTAATCTAGTATGCTTCAGAGTTAAATACACACACACACACACACACACACACACACACACAATTATAGGTGTATGTTGATACTTCAGAATCAAACTGACCTGGGATCATCTTGGCTGTCCTATTTACTAGGTGCATGACCTTGGACAGTTACCTAAATTCTCTAGGCATCTATTATTTTTCATCTGTAAAGTGGGGATAAGAGTACCTACCACAAATGATTGAATGAGTTGGGTGAGATCATTACATACAAAATTTAACGAATAGTAATTGCTCAATTACTATGTTAGCAAACCCTGGATGTGAAAGTAGACTGGGGTCATTCTTAATTTTACAGATATTATAAATAACAATAATAATACCAAATGTATTCTGATTTACAGTTTACAAAACACATTCATAGGATTCTTTTGAATGGTAAGCTTCCTGAAGGCATATATATTTAATAAAAATTTGACATGCAAACTTCTAAAGTTATTGAAGAAAGAAAGATACTCTTAAAATAGCCAATCAATTATTTGCTTCATTTTGTTGAGAATTTTAATTCCATTCATGATTACTGGATTGGGCCTTGAGTCTTAACATAATGCACCATTACATTCACTCAACTAAAATAGGCAAGGTAATTAGTATGGAATGATGCCTAAGATTTGGGGGAAAAAATTGAGGACTGGAAGAAAAGGAGTATCTGTCAAGTAAGAATAGTAGTGACACTGATCAATATTTTATTTTTTTTCTGATTTAGTCACTGAAAGAAACAAAACTTCTAACTTAAGTGTAGAAAGGAGACAGTGAAAAATAAAAAATTTTTAGCCAGTAGTATCTTTATCTTCTGAAAATTTTGTTGGGTTATTTAATTTTAAGTTTTATAACTCTCTTGGGAAGGTAATCTGTGTTACAGTTAAATTAGTTAAAAACAAACCACAGGGCCGGCTAGGCTCAGCAATGTTTTTGCCTTTTAAATTATATCTTTATTCTTTTAAACTTTCCCAAGAGTTTAATCCTAGATTTAATATAGGATTTATTTTGTAGAAGTATAATCTATACAATTAAAATACTAGATTTTTTCAACTTCATTGGATCTTTTTTAATTGAAGTATGGTTGAATTATAATGTTATGTTAGTTTCAGGAGTACAGCACAGTGATTCCATTTTATATGTGTGTGTATATGTATATATATTTTTTCAGATTCCTTTCCCTTAGAGATTATTACAAAATATTGAGTATATTTCCCTGTGCTATACTGTTAGGTCCTTGTTGGTTATCTATTTTATATATCATAGTGTGTATATGTTAATCCCAAACTCCTCATTTATCCTTCACCCCTTCCTTTCCCCTTTGGTAACCCTAAGTTTGTTTCTATATCTGTGAGTCTATTTCTGTTTTGTAAATAAGTTCATTTGAATCTTTTTTTTTAGATTCCACATGTAAGCGATATCATATGATATTTGTCTTTGACTTACTTCACTTAGTGTGAAAATCTCTAGCTCCATCCATATTGCACCAGATGGCATTATGTGGTTCTTTTTTTATGGCTGAGTAATATTCCATTGTATGTATATGTGTGTGTGTGTGTGTGTGTGTGTGTGTATATATATATATATATGGCACATCTTCTTTATCCATTCATCTATTGATGGAAATTTAGGTTGCTTCCATGTCTCAACTATTGTAAATAGTGCTGCTATGAACACTGGGGTGCACGTTATCTTTTCAAATTAGAGTTTTCTCTGGATATATGCCCAGGAGTGGGATTGCTGGGTCATATGGTTACTCTAGCTTTATTTTTTTAAGGAACCCTCCATACTGTTCTCCATAGTGGCTGCACCAATTTACATTCCCACCAACAGTGTAGGAGGGTTCCCTTTTCTCCACACCCTCTCCAGCATTTATTGCTTGTAGATTTTTTGATGATGCCATTCTGACTGGTGTGAGGTGATACCTCATTGAAGTTTTGATTTGCATTTCTCTAATAATTATTGATGCTGAGCATCTTTTCATGTGCCTCTTGGCCATCTGTATGTCTTCTTTGGAGAAATGTCTATTTAGACCATCTGCCCATTTTTTGATTGGTTTTTTGATATTGAGCTGCATGAGCTGTTTGTATATTTTGGAGATTAATCCCTTGTGGGTCACTTTGTTTGCAAATATTTTCTCCCATTCTGTGGGTTGTCTTTTTGTTTTGTTTATGGTTTCCTTTGATGTGCAAAAGCTTTTAAGTTTAATTAGGTCCCATGTTTATTTTTGTTTCTATTTCCATTACTGTAGAAGGTGGATCAAAAAAGATATTGCTGTGATTTGTGTCAGAGAGTGTTCTGCCTATGTTTTGCAACTCTGCTCTAAGAGTTGTATAGCATCCGGCCTTACATTTAGGCTTTCAGTCCATTCTGAGGGTTTTGTGTGTGTGTGTGTGTGTGTGTGTGTGTGTGTGTGTATGCTGTTAGAGAGTGTTCTAATTTCATTCTGTTACATGTAGCTGTCCAGTTTTCCCAGCACCACTTATTGAAGAGACTATCTTTTCTTCATTGTATATTCTTGCCTCCTTCATCATAGATTAGTTGACCAAAGATGAGTGGGCTTATCTTTGGACTTTCTATCCTGTTCCACTGATCTGTATTTCTGTTTTTGTGCCAGTACCATACTGTTTTGATGACTGTACCTTTGTAGTATAGTATGAAGTCAGGGAGTCTGATTCCTCCAGCTCCATTTTTCTTTCTCAAGATTGCTTTGGCTATTCGGGGCCTTTTGTGTTTCCATACGAATTGTAAATTTGTTTGCTCTAGTTTGTGAAAAATGCCATTCATGATTTGATAGGGATTGCATTGAATCTGTAGATTGCCTTGGGTAGTATAGTCATTTTGACAATATTGATTCTTCCAATCCCAGAATATGGTATATCTTTCCATCTGTTTGTGTCATCTTCAGTTTCTTTCATCAGTGTCTTATAGTTTTCGGAGTACAGGTCTTTTGTCTCCTTAGGTAGGTTTATTCCTAGGTATTTTATTCTTTTTGATGCAATGGTAAATGGGATTGTTTCCTTAATTTCTATTTCTGATCTTCCATTGTTAGTGTATAGAAATGCGACAGATTTCTGTGTATTAATTTTGTATCCTGCAACCTTGCTGAATTCATTGATGATCTCTAGTAGTTTTCTGGTAGTATCTTTAGGATTTTCTATGTGTAGTATCATGTCATCTGCAAACAGTGACAGTTTCACTTCTTCTTTTCCAATTTGGATTCCATTTACGTCTTTTTCTTCTCTGATTGCCATGGCTAGGACTTCCAAAACTATGTTGAATAATAGTGGTGAAAGTGGGCATCCTTGTCTTCTTCCTGATCTTAGAGGAAATGGTGTCAGCTTTTCACTGTTGAGTATGATGTTAGCTGTGGGTTTGCCATATATGACCTTTATTATGTTGAGGTATGATCCCACTATGCCCACTTTCTGGAGAGTTTTTATCATAAATCGGTGTTGAATTTTGTCAAAATCTTTTTCTGCATCTACTGAGATGGTCATATAATTTTTATTCTTCAGTTTGTTAATGTGTATCACACTGATAAGCAGATATTGAAAAATCCTTGCATCCCTGAGATAGATCCCACTTGATCATAGTATATGATCCTTCTAATGTATTGTTGGATTCAGTTTGCTAGTATTTTGTTGAGGATTTTTGCATCTATGTTTGTCAGTGATATTGGTCTATAATTTTTTTGTGTGGTATCTTTGTCTGGTTTTGGCATCAGGGTGATGGTGGTCTCATAGAATGAGTTCAGAAGTATTCCTTCCTCTGCAATTTTTTGGATGAGTTTCAGAAGGATAGGTGTTAATGCTTCTCTAAATGTGTTGTAGAATTTGTCTGTGAAGCCATCTGATCCTGGACTTTTGTTTGTTGGGGAGTTTTTAAATCACAGATTCAATTTCAGTTCTTGTAATTGGTCTGTTTGTATTTTCTATTTCTTCCTGGTTCAGTCCTGGAAGGTTGTACCTTTCTAAGAGTTTGTCCATTTCTTCTAGGTTGTCCATTTTATTGGTATATAGTTGCTTGCAGTAGTTTCCTATGGTCCTTCATATTTTTGCGGTGTCTGTTGTAACTTTTCCTTTTTTGTTTCTAATTTTATTAATTTGGGCCCTCTTCCTTTTTTTCCTGATGAGTCTGGTGAAAATTTAATCAATTTTGTTTATCTTTTCAAAGAACCAGCTTTTAGTTTCATTGATCTTTTCTGTTGTTTCCTTTGTCTCTATTTCTGCTCTGATCTTTATTTCTTTCCTTCTATTAATTTTGGGTTTTGTTTGTTCTTCTTTCCTCTATTTGCTTTAGGTATAAGGCTAGGTGGTTTATTTGAGGTTTTTCTTGTTTTGCAAGGTAAGCTTGTATCGCTATAAACTTCCCTCTTAGAACCGCTTTTGTTGCGTTCAATAGGTTTTGGATCGTCGTGTTTTTGTTTTCATTTGTCTCTAGGTATTTTCTGACTTCCTCCTTGATTTCTTCAGTGATCCAGGCTCAGCAACTTTAAAGAGATAGGTCTGCATTACCAGTGTGTGTATGCTCATCTTGCTAATATTTCCTCCTAGAAATGTTTCTCACTTCATTGTGTTAATGGCTGTGTTTTGAAGGAGCCATCACAAAACTTTGTTTTGTTCATTTGTTTATCAAATAGCAAAACCCAAGGGTTATTTTCTAATCTGGTAAATGTGGAATAGATGAGCACAAATATCAAGAATTCTTCCCAAGAAATAAAGCTTGCGTTCACTAAACTTATATAGAAAATGTGCATAATGAAATGATGTCATTATCATTCCAAATAAGAACTTAAAAAACATTTTCTTGGCATATCTCTGAATGTTCTCATGGCTTTATAGAGTATTAAATCTTTGAATTTTGTTCTCTTTCAAGAGAAGAAGAATGAGAGAATTCTTCAGGTTCTTTGTGAAATAAGATATAATCAAATGATGAGAGTTTATACATATAAAAATTATAGGACAAATCTTAAAATGTATATAAATATATAGGCAGATATAAAATAAATAATTTCTTAACCACAGAACCCTAAATCCTGAAGAGGATTTAGTACCAAGTATTGTAATGACCATTTTTGGTCAACTAGGTGACTCCCTAAAGTTAATATTTTAACTACTGATTAGATATTTTATCATTTCTGTTATGGACATGTGAAGACGTATAACACTGAGGAAAACTGCAAGTCCAATTAGCATCAAGAAAGTAGGCAGGTTGGAAGGAAAAGAATAAGCCTATGCCTCACGTATAAAGAGCATATGTTAATTGGGTAGATTTAAAGGAAATTATCTAAGTTCCTTCTTGTAAATCACAAAGACATATGGCATAAGTTACTCAACAGTTTGGAAGCTAACTCCAGCTCTTTGGTTCTTCTGTCTCAGAATCTACCATTAGTCTTTGTGGCTCTACCCTCATCAGACATGTATGGCTTTGAATAGATTCAGATTTTCCAGCACCTGAAATACAGGTTAAGAGCTTTAGAGCTTCAGTGAAGAATGACCACATGCATATGTGCACATGGCTAATTATGAATCTGTTAATTACTGTTTTTTCTAGTCTTATTGTCTAATGTATTAGTGACTTTATTAACATGAAAAACCTTCAGTAAATAATAAAACTGGAGATAGATCTCTATAATGAAAAGAATTACTACCAAACCACTTGATAGTTATTTTAATAAATTTCTGTAATAAAGCAAATCATATTAGTATGTGCCATTGGAATTACCAATGAGAAAGTTTTTACAGTCACGAGTACTAGAGTCATAACAAGTAAATGAGAAAGCAAAAAGCATGAAAACTAAAATTTCTAAGTGTGCTATGACTAGTGGTAATACATACCCGTTTTCTATATGCAAAAACAGATAAAATTGTTTGAAATATACTTTAAAGGCAATTGTACATCCATGTACAAATAAAGTGACATATATATAAACAAACATGGAACAGGAAAATAAATGAGGCAAGGTTAAATAAGGCTGTCCCTGAATTATAAGTACCCGATAATAAACAATCTATACAGTCTTTGCCCACCTTTTCCATTAGCTGTCATGACAGTCATTGTTTAAAAAATATATATCTTATCCCTTTTTGATAATGGCTGTGTTCAGCAGTGGAGTAGGGGGCAAGCTGTGAAAACACATAGAGCTTAGGGGATCTGACCTCACATAGCCTCTATAGAATGGTAACCTCCTCGAAAAAGAATACTTTCTCCAATACTGACTGGCTTTTTTTTTTTCACTGTATTATAACTCCTAAAGATCTACTTACTAGAGACGTTTGGGGGATTAATAAAGAATCTTTAAAAAATGCTGTAAAATTGTTTGGGCACTTAGAAATTCACGTTTGAGTATGAACAGATTCAACTAAATTGTTCAAGAAACTAAAATTAATTGCACTCAGAGATTTGAAGTTCTATCCCTTGTATACTTTCACTTGTAGAAGAAAGAGATGGAGATCCCAGGCCTGAACTCAGAAAGGAGTGTGGAAAGGAGTCGGGCCCACAGGGGTAAAGGAGAAGAAACTTCCTTTTCCTTTTCCTATGCAGTATGACCCTTATAGAACTGAGACACAGAGCCTAATACTAGTAATGCTCTATTGTTGCTATGATATGATTTAACTTTGACAGGTTACCCTGAAAATTAGTTGATCTTTCATGTGGAAAACTATGTCCTGCTTAATATATAACCATCTTACACATAGTCTTTGGAGCACTATCCATTTTAGATAGGAACAACCTGTATTGGAACATAAACAAATGTAGATAAATATAAAGAAGTTTTCATATCCAACAAACCATATTTCTTTGTAATTTACTGATAAAACTGAATAACTTTCATTTTGTCGCATTTGGAAGGACCCTGCTTATCAGATGACACTTCCCTCTATAGCACGTATATATACTTATACGTATATCTACGTATAGCACATAGATATTTTTAGACATACTGGAAATATTTTTGCAAAGTCAGTCTATCAGGTAAAGACCAACTTTGGTAAATGACAACTATAAATGATTAATTCTTTTTTAAGTTTAAGACCTTTGATGCCATATTTTCAGAGTTGGTAACAATTTCTAAAATTCAGCACAGCTGTGCAGGTACTTTGTAACAACTGTCATGTGCTTGTAAGCATCACAAAATATTGGATCTCGTAAGAATTGAAACTTGTTAAGACAATCTGATGATAGTTTTTATTAAGAATTTGGAAAAAGAAAAAACTATCAATCACTGAACAAGCAAAAAAATAAAAAATATAAAAGAGTTTGGTGAATTATCTTAATATAAGTTTTTCAAATGTGCCAACATTTTGAATAATTTATCTTTACAATTAAGCATTCTATTTCCAATACATATTGATGACATATTTAGTATACATATTTTTACTTTTCCTTTCAAAGGTAATTTTAACTTTGTATTTAATTCTTAAATACTAAGCAATTTAAAAAAATGAAGTGTTAATACACAATTTAGACTTCTAATGTCATTTTATACTAAAATAAGGAGGCATAAGACAGGCTTTTATAAAAATGATATAAACAATATCAAGCGGTTACAAATTTAATTTAAATTTGTGATAAAAAATGTGGACACCTCCAGGAAATCCAAGGGAAAAAAAACTGTCATCTGAAGTGAATTATTAAATATAATTTTAAAGATTTAATGTGTACAAATATTTGTCTCAGGAAAAAAAAGCTTGGTTGAACATTATAGTCCAAGGTTCCTATTGAACTCGAAAGTACTAGGAAGATTGATTCTCCGAACACCAGTGAGAAGTGTGTAGAAGATGGAGGTCACCCTTTGAAAGAAGATCTCTGCGACCTGTGTAAATAGGAGCCCCACAAACACTTCCAACAAGCATAGGTCAGAATAGGGTCATGGCTCCGGGCCCTCTGGACCACTGTTCGCCCAGAGGAGTGCTCACCGCGTTAATCTCTCGTCCTTCAGTTCCAGGTCTGCCACTGTGATGAGCTGATCTAGGTTGAATTTAGTGTCAATAATTTCTGCATCCCGAGGAGAATATGTCCCACCTTCTTTCTGCTTCTGTCGAATTCTAATAAAGTCCAAGAAGGGAATATCATAGAAAGCATATGAAATTATATTTAGTTTTCTTAAGACATTAGTCAGATAATTTCTTTGTTGGGATCACTTCCCTGAGTATGTTGCAAATTTGCAGCTACTCAACTCTTTCCTGTTTTAATTCCACAGAATGTATTCTATAATTTTTTAACATGCTGCTTTTAATGAGAATTAGTTCATCAAGGCCTGAGCCATTGGCACATTTAAAATACAGAGCAAATGAGACTGAGGCTGTGAGCTTGTTTCTTCTCCCTCAAGCTGTCTCATATGTTTGTCATAAAAAGGAAATATGCCAATGTGGACATAGCTCACTGCTATCAGCACCAGTGCTAAAAGACAATGCTCCATTGTTTTTACATAACGTGAAAATACATAAAAATGTGTTTTGAATTGTCTCATTGGCTTTTATAAAAATATTGTCAAATATGTAATATCTAAGTATAATATAACTATACAGATTATGTAATCTAAGAATATAATATATAACCAGAAAACTCAGGTTCAAAAATAAAATCACATGCATCTGCGAATCAAATCAAAGTCTCTTCATTTTGAGCCCTTTTACATGTTTATTTTTATATGACATAGTACGGTATATTATAAAGTAATATTTAGCTATTCTATGTATCTTTTGCACTTCAGACATTTAACATTTATTATGATTTATGTGTTAAGGATGATATAGGAAGTATAAAATATGGTCCTTATCCTCAAGGACATAATTTAGTTGAGAAGTAGGATCTAAATGTAGAAAAAGCATAACAAAAGAGAAAAAAAGTCAAATTACAACTCCTAAAACAGTAATTGATTAGTTATAAAATGTTATATAAGTGATTACAACTATTAGTATTTAGAGGAAATAAAAAGTAGGATTTGACTTGAGTGTTCCAGAATCAGAAGGAGGAGGAAGCACATTTCCAGCTGACTGAACAAAAGCAGAGTTGTATGAAAACTGACGGAATGTTCAGGTGAGAACAGACTCTGTTGGCTGAAGAGTCGTATGTAGGAAAGTTGCAGGGAATAAGAGGGGCCCATTTCCTGCCCACAAAAGGAGTTCATCCTATAAAGAAATGATTTTAGAGCAGGAAAACAATATCAATATGGTGGATGCACATCCCTCAGGGACAAGGACCATATATTACACAACATAACTTTAAAAGTGCCTAAAATAACGACCGCCTCTCACCATCTTCTGGCTGAATCTGAGAACACTTTCTGGTATAAGAAAAATATCTTTCAAGAGCCCTTCAAATTATCCATCAAAATGATAATTAAAAAGATGATACAAGATGAAACAGAGGATGCTTGGCAAACGGAATACAGGACACCATTCTTCGGATAAAATAGAGCCTATTGAGCTACTTAGGAAATTAGTATAATAGTTATTTTTACAAATGTAAGGTCCCTTTAACTCGGCAATCTACCTTATGAAACTAATTTTAGGATCACAACTAAGGCTTCCCCTGAGGTCCTGTAAACAACGGAAATTTTAAGAGACTGATACCGAGAATTTGAAAAAAACACTTGGAAAACACAGTACAGACATTTTGATAAAGTAAACGTGAGAAAGGGGCCCACCGTATAAGGAAGTTGGACATGTTTTAAGTGTTCTTACTGGAAAAGTGATCTCTTCTGTATAAAATCTGAAATTTAGACCTGATTAAAATATTTTTCAATTAAACCTATCAGAGTTATAAAATATTCAAAAAGATGGAGAAAGCCTGGCAGCTTCTGCTTGTGGGTTACCACTTTGTCTCTCAGCTCTACGTCCATACTTCTTTGCCCTGCTTTGTGATACTGAAGTTAGACTCTAACATTTCTCCTTTGCCAGCTGGCTAGACGTTAAACTTTGTCAATAGAGGACACTGCAGTCATCCTGCAAGGCAATAGGGACAGGGAGATACTTCCCTCGAGTGTTCTAGCGCTGCAATATTCTTATTCATTGTGGAAGCCCAGCAGCCCACCTGGGTGAGCACTAGCTGCCTCTTAAGTTCATGCTCTCTCCATCAGTGAAGGATTCCAGGTAGCTCCAGCCCACCCACGCGATCAGGCAAGAGTGGGCTGCTTCCACTGTCCGATTCCAGCCTGCCAACTCTCCAGTAACGATGGGTAGCTTCTACAGATCAGCTCCAGCCCTTCCTCTGTCATATTTCTTTGCACAAAGGTAGGTGATAGGGCTGCATGTGTCTGTGGTAGCCATTCCATGTCAAACTTGGGAGTGAGATTTCTTCTAGTTCTTTGTTCCTCTATTGTCCACTCTTCCTTAGCCTAGAGAGAGTAGCTTTGTTGCACTTGCTACTTCTGGATCCCTTAGTGTTTTCTCTTACCCCCTTCAGTTGTTAACTATTTTTACTAGTTAACATATTATTAAATGTTTCTCATTAAAGTAACCATTGTGGCTTCTGTCTCCTGATTGGGCCATGACTGAATGATGTCCATAAAGCATCTTAGGAATAAGTACAAATAAGTCTTACCTTGCAAATGCAAAAACAGCTGTTCCAAGAAGAATAATTGAAAGGATACACAAAGTGACTGAAAGTATAATCTCTACAGATCTTTCTGAAAGCCCTTCACCTGAAGAGGAAGACATATAAAATCATTAATTATTATTATATGTAATACTACATTGGGTCTCAAAATACAGGAAAAAATTTGGCATATTTCTCAATAATGCTAATGAAGTGTACAGATGTGTTTCTCTTCTCCTAGATCTTCTAACTTTGGAGCTCAATCCTTGGTGCTCTTCTTTTTTTCTATTTAAACTCACATCTTTGGTGAACCTGTGCAGCCTCATGGTTTTAATTTTCATCTATATGATGATGACTACTTAACTGTAATCTAAGGAACTCCCGACCTGTATATCCAATTGCCTACTATATATCTTTATTTAGAAGTGTAATTAAATTTTAAAAATCAAAATTTCCAAAGCTGAACTCCTATTCTTCCCTCCTTTCAACTGCATCTTTCTACATCTTAGTCGATGGCAACTTCATTGTTCTAGTTGCTCAAGCCAAAAATCTTGGAGTCATACTTGACTTTCTCTTTCATAGAACACATCCAAAATCTCTGAGGAAATCCTGTTGGCTCTCTGTTTTTCACTAAAAAAAACTAGGGAAACTTGGAGAGATAGTAATTCCAAAGTGTGATTAGGGAACAAAAGGAATTTGGGATATCTAATGGGGCAAGAAAGCTAAGAAATGATCAAAGCCTAATGGTATGGAAAGAACAAAAGATCATCTTGAAGAGGTGGCCAAAGATGGAACAATTTAAACTTTATAATGAATAAAAACTGAAATTGACTGAAATAGATTCAATATAAAAATCCATGAGTTCTAATATTATTCAATGAAAGAGAAATGAAAATTAAAACCAAAAAGGTACTAATTTGTAACCTCTGGTTTTAGCTAAACAACTCTTTTTTTCACTCTAAAAATTTGTAATTAAAGAGAGAAAATTAAGCATTTTTTCCCGTGGCTTTCTCATATGAACTGTTTTTTATGAATTAAAAAATAGCCCCAGTTAAGGAGATAAAGCTCCTTATTAGAGGAGAATTCTGTTTAATAAATGTGGAAGAAATAATAAAATTAGAAATTAATTTTGCATTCCTAATGAAATAATTGACTCAGGTAACAATCATAAGTGTATCTCTAAATGACTAGGAGGAAGGTTGAAAGGCATTTGGATATTTAGGGAATGTCAAACTATCATCTCACAGATTATTTGCTGGTTATAACAAGGGAAAAAACAACTTTCCAGTGAAAGGTCCTTCTGTCACTACCACTAAACTTACTGATCAATTTTAACATCACTGAAAATGTGACAACCAGGTATTATACACCTCCTGATGTGAGGTATTTTGATCTACGCAGCAACACCTGTAAAGTAGCCCTGCCAAAAATGTTCATTGTGAATATTCAAACCTTTAGATCTTATCTCTAATTTATAGGAAAGTAGGAAAAGGAGTTAATGACACCAATAAAAAGCAATCAGACAAATTCAAAATATGGAACCTCTTGATCCTGTTTTAAACAAACTACAAAGAAAAAAATCAGAGGATGATTTGAAACTATATATATATCTAGTTCTACATAATATCAAGGATTTATCATTAATTTTGTTGAACTGCAACAATGTAACAACATACTTATTAGAGAAATATGCTAAACTGTTTTAGAGTGGAATATATAATGCTTTCTGTGATTTACTTTAAAATACTTCAGAAACAAAATGAAAAATGTGTAATTAAAACAGATGTGGCAAACCATTAAAAATTATTAAATTTAATTAATAGGTATTTGGGGGTTCATTATACAAAACTTTCGTGTACGCTCTACTCCTCACTACCTCTGCTGCAAGCATCCTGATCAAGGCCACCATCCTGTTTTGCATGAATTGTCGTATGGACACCTAACAAGTCTTCCTGTATCCACCCTGTCCTCTTTCCATCTATTCGCAACATAGTAGCAAGAGTAATGATTTTAAAACATTACCTGTCTACTTAAAATCCTCCTATCTCTCACAGACAAAAATCCAAAGTCCTTCCAATGGCCTATGGCCATTGGCCTCTGGCTCCCTGTTATCTGTTTGACTTCCCTTCCAATCTCCACCTTGCTTACAACTCTGGAGCCAGACTGGCCTCCCTATTGTTCTTGGGACACACCAGGTAACTCTTGATATAGGGCTTTTGGCCAGCTTCTTCCTGTGCATAGAAGTGTATTTCTCTTATAGATCTGCCTGGGTAGCCATTTCATTACCATGAGGAATTTGCTCAAATATCACCTAGTCAGTGAAGCCTACACAGACCACCTCTTATGGACTGAATGTATGTGTCCCTCCAAAATTCATATGTTGAAGCCCTAACACAAATACAGTGTGACAGTATTTGAGTAAGGAAGTAATTAATTCTATATGAGGTCACAAGGGTTGGGCTCTAATCTGATAGAATTAGTGTCCTTTTAAGAAGAGACACCAGAAAGCTAGTTCTCTCCCTCCGAGTGCACATGCTGAGGAAAGGCCAAATAAGGACATAGCGAGAAGGAGGCGTTCTGCAAGCCAGGAAGAAAGCCCTTACCACATACTGAAGTGGCTGGAACCTTATCTTTGATTTCTTGCCTCCAGAACTGTGAGAAAATAAACTTCTGTTGTTTAAGCCACTCAGTCTGTAGTATTTGTTATGGCAGCCCAAGCAGACTAAGACATTACCATATTTAAGATTGAAAGCTGCAACTCCTTCACTTCCTGCCTTCCCCCTTCTACCTCCTCTACACTCTGTTCTACTTTTTCTTTTCTCCATAGCCCTTTGTAACATCTTATAATTCATTTATTTATTATCTTATTGTTTATTACCTGTCCAGAATGTAAGATCCCTGAGGACAAGACTGTTGTATTCAAAACTGTATTCCAAGTCCTGAGAACAGTATCAGGCACATAGCAAATGCTCAATAAATATTTTCTAAATTTACTGATATATAAAAATATCAATTTTGAAGTATATTAGAAATTAAAAATTTTCAGGTTAATTAGGCATTAAACCAAATAAGAATATATGTTATTAATTATTTTGATACAACTAGTAATTATAATTATAACCAATTTTAAGTTATATAATGTATAATTTTACTGTAGAAAGTATTAAAGTCAAGTGACAAAATAGGTTAACTATCTGTAAAATACGCAGGGGTTAATGGTTCATCTTTTCTTCCCTGGATTGGTGCTTATGAAATGTTAACACTATGAAAGAGTTTCTGTGGCTATTCTGCATGGTGGATTTGAATGAACACTGAATCTTGAACAGTTATCAGAGTTTCATGGTCATCTAGAATCTCCAGCTAAATTTAGAAGACTCTAAAGGGGCATGTAGCTCATAAAGTATTTTAGATACACCTTTTTCATACATTAAAATATAAATGGTTTGTTTCATGAATTTTCACATGCTGACTCCTAACTGGATATGCTTGGGAAAGGAAACATGAAGATGAATAGAATCATCTTTATCAGGTAGTATTGAGTCACTGGACCTTGGAACCTCGTGGGGAAAAAATGATTTCATAGACCACAAAAAATTTTCAGATTAGATTACCATTTCAAAGCACTAGCCAAGTGAAGTGAGGAAATGACATATGATGTATTAATAAACAATAGGTAATCCTTTGGGCACATGTATTACAAATGTACTACTAGGAAAGGACAAAATGTACTATGACTGTCCAGCACAAATTTTGATTCACTGCTATGCATGTACCCACAGAGCATTACCAGTACAGAATGAAGTCATTTCTCTAAATCCTTTCACAGAAAACAAAACTCTTTCACTTAAAAATATAAACATGATTCTTTTTCTAACGTGTACATTTCCTGATTAGACTTAAAATCCATTGAAAGGTCAAATTAAATTGTTTTATGTGCATAACAGCATGTACTACTGTAGTAATTAAGCAAATCATAATTATAAAGCACTACCTAATTTTTCATAGTATTATCTTTTGATTATCATTATTTAAACTCCTCTATGGATCTGACTTTTTAATGCAGCTTTATATCTCTAAGAAGCTTGAACTAAATGAGTTATAAAGCTCCTAGGACAATGCCCGGCTCTTGCTATAGGTACTAACTGCATGAAAGATCATCTTCTTAATATTATTATTAATCTTAAAAGAAAACAACTTCTTATAACAGAACTTAAGTATAAAAAGTTCTTCTCTTTTAGCCCAGTATTAGCCATCCAGAATATTCAAATACTGCACAAAGAACTTACTAAAGGTTCTCAATTTCATAATTCAAGAAATGTAAATTAAAATACCCTAAATAAATGTTTTTTAATACATCATATTGGCAAAATATTAGAAGTAGATAATAAACAGTGGCCAGGTTGCAGAGTCATACTTAGTCATTGTTAAAACAAACAAAAAGGAATTATTGCATCTTTATGTGTAAAAACAGTATACTTATGTATGAAAGCCTCAGAAAGCTAAGATGAGCAGGTGCAAAGAGAACAGCTAGAAATAATTTAAAATGTTGAGAAGAGAAAATGGTACAGCAAAGATAGGAAGTCTGTGGGAACAGAAAAATCAGAAATAGTAATGAAATCAAAAGCTACTTGGGCACTTAGTGATTTCCAGGCAACGCAGTACAGTGGTTATAAGCACAGCACTGCCTGAAGTCAGGTTGCCTGGGTCTAAAAGCTGGTGCTGCCACTTCCTAGCTCTGTAACCTTGGGCAAGATGCTTAAAGACCCAGCTTCAGATTTCTTACCAGTAAATTGGGGATACCTATAAACAGGAAATCGTGTTATAGGGTTGTAGTGAAAAATACATGAGGTTATATACAAAAAAACTCATAAAGGGCTTGTCACATAAATAATGTTTCATATCTTTATTAATAACATTTCATAGTCATGAATCTGTCCATTCATCTGATTTAATCTCCCAGTTAGCTTATGAAGTAGGTATTATTATTCTCATTTTGGAAATAAGATTGCAGAAGTTAATTTGTTAAGTAACTAAGCCAAGGCCACATAAATTTCATATATGCCAAAACTGCCTGAAATATGCTTGTCTGACTACAGAGTTTACGAGGTTCACCATCACATTGCCACTGCCTCATTAACATCATAAAACCTTCCCCTGCTCCTCTGGTGTCCCAGGGGCAAGTGATCCTTTTGCTGCAAAAAATATATAGTGACTCCCTATCTCTGTTCCCAAGTGAGCATATTGGAACTTTTCATTGTTAGCACAGTAATTAAATGAGAAGTATTATGACAAAAGAAAACAATCACAGAGCGCCTTTGCCATGAGGTTTAAGGTTTCAACTTGTTCAGTTTTAATGAAGCCCTGTGAGGTGCAGAAAGCAGTGTCTGGTTTTCAAATCACAGGAATCCTCTATAATTAAACCTTGCAATCAAAACATTGCCTACAAGCAGTTTCCATAAACTGATGTGCCTAAGGAGGTTTCTTAAAAAAAAATTTAAGAAGGATTCTTGGGAATTTTCTTAATAAAAATCCTAATGCTCAATCCTGAGTGAAAACAAAATCAAGTAAGTTGTAAGTATTTCTTTAGGGTCAAAATGATGGCACATGTCATTTCCCATTAGTCCTACAGGCTATAAAGATTTCCCAATGTGCAAACCTCTTCCAGGTTATCAATCCTTACTCAGCAAAGCCCTGTCTGGCCCCTTCTTACTTGTACTGCTGTTAGCCTCTTTCCCAAAACTTAAGCCTTTTAGTTCATCAGTGATTCTTTGCCCCTAATTTTAACATCCAAATAATATCTCTGACAGGCACAACCACTATCAAAATGGTCTGTCTTGTAAATGTATGTCCTATACTAACTTAGAAACACAGCTTTGCAAAGGCACTTAAATCCTGAAGATTGTATTGATAGGTGACTCAACTTGAAGCTCATTGCCTGTGGTGTGCAAAATACCAGTACATCCATTGGTGGTTTGATGACCTAGATGGGACCTAGACTTCTTTCGCTGAAGTGTGAGATGCACACCTAAGTGTTGGGCAGACCTGTTAGAAATGCTGGGAGCCACTAGCCTGTTGCAAATGCTATCCTATATCCCAATACATGACATGTTTGAGAGAAAAAAAGGACTCAATCATCCTTTGTATGCTTACGATGACACCAATGCATTTTACTATTTGCTTGCCTCCATTCTTATAGCCATGAAACCATTCTTGCCATTGACCACTGCCCACTGTAGAAACAGTCAACTTTACTTCCTTTTTGGGTCCTTCTACTATATCCTCCTCGGCAATGTTCTTTTCCCAAAAACTCTATGACTCCGTGGCCTTTTATTAATGCTAATTATAGACCAGCACCTTTTCTGGAGGGTGTTCTTTGGTTCCTGACTCAAGAGTGAATCTGATATACACAGAACCACAATATCCAATAGCCAGGTAGAAAATTAATATGAGGCCAGAAATTGATGGTGTTACATCCATTAACCAGCAAAATGACTGGGCTACTTTGATGGACATCAAGGAATTCTGCTCCTGTGGTACACACCATATTCCAAATCTGAACATTTCATTTCACCACAATTGAGGGTTGCACTCCTTTTAATTTCCTCCACTCCTTCCCGGCACTGTTTTCCTAGCTACAAATAACTATCTAGATAGCAGAATTTTATGTGGTCAATTGGAATAAGAATTAGAGAGCAAACTCCTATTATAAAGCTGCTATCTATCAGGAGAGAGCCCATGGGAGGCCACCCTAAGGAGGAGCCTGAAAGGCTATCCTGGTGTCACTGGTCTCCAAATAGTATGTGAACCCTGAAAAACTGATTGTAGATACGTGGGACTCTTCCTTGTCACAACCCCTTACCAACACAATGGCATTTCACTGACTGTGCCCAGCCTGTGTTTCCCTAGTCCCTCCTATTCTGACCTTGACAGGATCTGGTGCTCTGCCGTTCATTATACATCTTACATCCCCTTATACTCCTGCTGTTACCAGGGCACACAAACATTAGCACCTGGATGACTTGGGTGGTGGTGATGATTCCAAAAGGGGAATCAGAGAACTGATGGTGTATTTCTTCTATCTTCTAGAATTACTTATTGTATTCCACTGCCTTGGCTGAGAGACAAAGAAAGAGAAGACCGTCGCTGAGGGACATCTTGAGACTACCTGTGGCCAAAGTGATGGATGAGGCCCATCCTTGGCCAAAGGGAAGCCATTTAACAGAATCTGGGAATCACGTCCCTGTACACCATGGTTCCTGATGCTTGGTTTCCCTCCTCTTTCGTTCCTATTAACCTAGATGTCTCAACTTTACCTTTCAGATAATTGGCTGAATATGTTGTCCTCATATCCATAATCTACATAAAACCAGCAAGCTATGAGATGAACAGCACACAGCAAACAACACAACAAAGTGATCTCTTTTTAGCACCGCATCCTCAAAATATCATCTCTCTAAGACATATGAGCTAATCCACTTGTACTATGTTTCTTATCTTCCATCGGTAAATATACCGGGTCACCATTTAGCTGTGATAATACGTAGTTTCTGAATGCTGTAACCTAAAGGAAGTTAAGTTGATACCATCAAAACATTTACTGTGGTGGTGTCAGGGTGTGATAAACTCACCTATCAAATGCAGAAACGCTTGACACAACTCCAAAACCACAAGTCTAGTCAGCTGATTTAAAAATGATTGATTACGTAAAATTAGTCAAACCAGTCATTTTATGGAATTTAAGCAGACAGCACAGCCAACGAAATCTATAAGTTATTCCCCTATAAACATTAATGTAGCAAAGCGTGTGCCCCTTCATTTCTTCAAGGTCCAAAGTTTCCTTAACTAAGTGGAGGCTGCAGAAACTGGTTTATACAATTAATGTTCCACAACCAGATGAGAATTTCTAACTGAAAAGGGTGGAACATTTTCCGTCTTCTTCCAGCCATAATTATCACTGAAATCTATTGCATTCATGATATACTGTGGATCAGAACAACACACAAAGTTCCACACTCTCAGAGCCTGACACAGGAAACAGAAAGCTGTGATTTACTCAGAGAAGTCCTAGGGAAACAATTTCTCCTAAGGAAATATATTTTTAAAATCTTCCCTTATAACTCATCCAAAAAGAAGCTATTAAGCATTGAACACTTTATAAAATATTAATATCTTTACCTATATTATTTTACACAGATCTTTCAAGGCAGGTAATATCACCATTTTCCATACAAGGAAACTGAGGTTTATAGAAATTATTTTCTCAAGTGGTAGAGCCAAGATTTGAATCCAGGTCTAAATCCTGCATTTGTATCGTAATGGTTGTAAAATTTGTGCCGGCAGAGCCATGTAATTACTTAATCTGGGCTGCGGTTTCCTCGTCTGTAAAGTGGAACTAACACTGACACCTAACAGGGTTTCTGAACCTCAGCACTATTGACTGTGGGTTAGATAACGCTTTGCTGGAGGGGCTGTCCTATGCACTGTAGGATAGGTAGCAGCATCCCTGGCCTCCCCGCTCACTAGATGCCACCAGCTCAGCCTGCACAATTGTGACAACCCAACCAAAAATGGCTCCAGACATTGCCTAATGTCCCCTGGAGAGTAAAATCACTGGTTGAGAACCACTGACCTAAATTAAAGGACAGCTGTGAAGAGCCCATCAGTGAATACATACAAAGAGCCTCAGAGTATGTCTGGCACAGAATATTTAATGTTAGATAGGCTGGTGGTGAAGAAGGACGAGGGGAGGAGGGGGAAGATAAGAAGTAGTAGCCATAGTAGGGAGAGCAGGAGGGGTAGAGGAAGGGGGAGAAAAGGAAGAAGAAGAAATATACTTGCATCTGACTAAATTGTATTGATGTTTTATTCAGGACTGACTGGGTGTATATAATTGAAAAACTCAGAGTTGATCAGAAAGAAAATAAAATTTAAAAAGACAGGTAGGCTTCTATCTTTTAGGATTATTTCAGGAAAGTTTCCATAATCCTTTTTCTTTTTTTATGAAGTAAAAATGTTTTACATATAAGATTACATATTAAACAGCCAAATAAATATTTGCTTAGTGTAATATTCCACACATCAGCCTAGACCAAATACCATATTGAAGTCTATGTCCAGATTTGAATAGATGGAACGTCCATCACTTAAAAGAGTATTATAAATACTATTTTTTCCTTAGGATAATTAACCTTGAAATGATTTTATCCTTGAGAACATTCATCATGGCTTAATACATTTACTAATGAATGTTACAGCTGTGATTAGCGTGTTGAGATTATAAATGAAATTAACTACAAAATATGTCTTACCTAAAGTCTTAACAGGATCAGAGTAATCAGAGTCAGTAAATTGTCCCATGACATTTGTGGCTCTAAATTTAAACCTATGAAATAAAAAACAACAACAATTTACATACCATATGACTTTTTTTTCTATGAATAATTTAACAAATGGCTGTGAAAAAGACAGTTTTGTTAAAGAGAAAGTTAACTTACAAAGCGTAAACTTGGAAATCAGTCACCATCAGGACAAACAAATAATATCTTTACTTGAAATTATCTTGTACATGGACCTCTTGAACTTCATGAGAGAGTGACCAAAAATTTGACCAGACTCATGAAGAGTCAGCAGGTTAATCAAATGAAGTAGATCCCCTCCTTCATGGATTTATTTGGGTGAAACCACTGAATGTCTGCACAAGCACACTTTATAAATATAAAGCATAATAACTGTTATACCTCAGCCACCTTGGAAAATGCCAATAAGCCAGATTTAGAATAGTCATATAAAACTCATCCTGTTCAAATATAAACAAAGAACAGTGCTGCTTAATTCCGAGTGTGCACTTTTCACTTTCTGTGCTTTCATGACATATGAAATACAAGATGGATGCAGAGGAAAGTCAATCTTAAAAATCACTGGTTGATTCTGTCACCACAGAGACAACCGAAATTTACCTTATTTTAAAACTATGGGACTTCCCTGGTGGCACAGTGGTTAAGAATCTGCCTGCCAATGTAGGGGACATGGGTTCAAGCCCCAGTCCAGGAAGATCCCACAGGCCTTGGACCAACTAAGCCCGTGCACCACAGCTACTGAGCCTGTGCTCTAGAGCTCACGAGCCACAACTACTGAGGCTGCATGCCACAACTACTGAAGTCCGTGCTCCTAGAGTCCAGGCTCTGCAACAAGAGAAGCCACCATGGTGAGAAGCCTGCGCACCGCAACGAAGAGTAGCCCCCGCTCGCCACAACTAGAGAAAGCCCGCGGGCAGTAATGAAGACCCAGCGCAGCCAAAAATAAATAAATTTATTTAAAAAAGGAAATCTTTAAAAAAACAAAACTATGAACCTACAAGAATTTTAAAATATAAAACCAATCTAGATTAATAAATTGTACTTCATAATTTAATCCCTACTCTTCTCAAATTCTTATGATTTTATGGATTATATGAAATGTTTTGGAAAAATGTAAAATCAACAATTCTTGGATAAATATTAAACTTTGTGGTATATCATTTCTGTAACTGTTATCGTATGATGATTAATTTCAGGCCATAACTTAGTAACCCAAGTAATTGTACTTAATAACAGATAATAGAGCATTCTTTTTTCAAATGCCTAACTTCTCTAACTTTTCTAATGTTAACTTGTCCTAGGATGTTTATGAAGAACTTAACAGTGCTTTAGCAGGCAAAAATGAAACTAGCTGTATTTTTCAAATTTAGTAGTAAAAATTGTATTTTGAAAATTAAATAATTTAAATAATTAAAAAATTATAGTCATGACACAAAATAACAGTCAATTTAGTAGGAGAAAAATAAGCAATTTAGCAAAGCATTTAATAAAGCTAACATATCAGCATTGGTTTTTATATTAGATTATAATCTATACAATACCAAATATTAAAGTGAATTGTAAAGATTTCAATTCCTCATTCAGTTGTTTGATAGTATGAAAAGCTGAAAATGATTGCTATGACTGAGGTAAACTGAAGCCATAATTAACTGAAAGACGAGGATCATGTTTCTAAAAACCTGACATTAGCATGCACGGCAGAGAAATGAGTGAAAAACACGAAATAGTACACATTAGTCACATTGCCCTTTACAGAAAGAATTAAATTCTACCTGTGTTCTCCAATTTGCACATTTTTCATATTGCCCTTAGTCACTTAACACGTCAAACCATAATTACTTTTAAGCTTGCCTACTTTCCCTACAACTGTATGTTTACGGGATGTAACGACAATGCCTTGTTGATCTTTATCATGCATTAGGTCACAATACATTATGGATGCCCAGCACTTACTGGAAAGATGACAGGAGAAGTAGATGGACGATGAAAGTTGTCAGCTAGCTTGCTAACATCATGCACAGTAAGCATAAACTATACTTACAAGTATTGCTTTTTTGGTTTCAGAGGTCCATTGCAGATTTTGTCTTCATTGCCAGGAATCATACATGCGTTATCAGCACCTATGATGTAAATTTCTTCATTGCCACTAAACTTTGTCTTTTCCTCTGTACATGGGGGATTAGGAAAGCCTTCATTTGTAAAATATGGCCTTGGCTTATTAAAATATGCATCATACCACTTTGTTACATTTCCATCATGCTGAGCTATTTTCAGAAAAAAGAATAATGATTACAAGTAATATCCAAATGTATTTTCACATTTTTAAAGGGTGTTTCTATAATTGCATGAGGAAAACCTGGATGCAACATCTGTCACTCTATGAACCACCAGGGATGATTCAGCTGCTCTACATGGATAATCAGGGAACCCTATCCATTCCCATCACACATGAATCCATAGGCATTGTGGAGAATGACTTCTCGGAGAAAAAACATTCCTCAGTCAAGGGTAACTAACTCTCTTTCACACCTCCAAAGAAGCTATCAAGACTCCATCCTGCCAAACTCAACACAATCCTACCAGCATATGGAATAAATAAATCACATATTTTAACCATGCCTTTTTAAATTTTGGTAAAATATTTTAGGCATATATTAATGATCAGTAAAATTAATGATAATAAATTAATAATAATATTGACAATCTATTAAACTCAAGAGATGTGTAATAGTCAGGAGTCAACCTCATATTACTAATTTTGAGTTGAAATGTCTTCTAGCATTCAGCAGTTCACACACTGCAATTTGACAAGATAAGCTGGCATGTGATGATACCTCCTGCTTCTGCTACAAGCACCTGTACATTTTTGATTGGTCCATGGTCATCATTATAGTAACATATTGGCATTCTGATTGTAATTGTTGTTGAAGTCACAAGAAGTTTTCCCGTGGCATCATAAATAGGGGTTGGTTTGGTTTTTGGTCGCGCTGGAGCTATAAACAAAGAAGAAATATCACTACCAATTCATTTTTTGTTTCTGCAGAGAAAATCATTTTGAATTCTCCTTTCATGCAGTAATTTACAGATAAAGTGATGACAAATATAAATAACAAATGAAACAGATTTCTGTTTGGATACAGCAGATATTTAGCAATTATTACCTCCTAATGGTATAATTATATATTTGAGACTTGCCTAAGATAATGGGACCCAGGTGTGATTTTCAGACATCTGACTCCTCTTTATATATTAAAGAAATTCAAACTGTATTTATAATTTTCACAAATGCATTAAATCATACTAGTATTTTCATGTTTTTTTTTTTTTTCTTTTACTTCCTTTAGCTGATTTACCAGTTTCTATTCTAGTCATACCAGGAGCCCTGCCCTCTAACCCTGCAGTTATCCATACCAAACATCTGGATGGTATCCTCACATATTTTTCTCTATGTTCACATAATCATATAAAAATACATAAAGTCATACATCATGGATTCTTCTCACTGATATGTTTTAATGGTGCTATATTAAGTATTATAATTACCCCACATATTGTTTTTCTCACTTAAATAAGACTTGTGTAAATCTTTTCAAGTCACCAAGTTCTGGCTAACTCATTCTTCTTAATGACTATGTTGTACATCATGGTGCAACTGCATCATATTTATTCAGTCATTCATCTAGTGATGGGAATTCACTTTTCCTTCAGGTTTTGAACATTTGCTTCACTACTTAGCCTTATACATTTAGCCTTATTTACTGATCCTTTTATTTCTATGGAATATATTCCCAAGGGCAGAATTTCTGGAACAAAAGAAACATGTACTTTTAACTTTAACAGATACTGCCAGAATAATTTTCTAAAAGTGCCATCATGATAATTCACATTTTACCATCAATGCATGCAGGTATCTCCAAAATCAACATTTGTAGAAGCTCCTCTTGCTTCATTTCATCTTATAGCTACATACACTAGCTGAGCATCAGTAAGTTGCTTAATCAAACTTCAATTCTCATATTTATAAAATCTTTTAAAAAAGCCTCTCCGACAGTGCCATAAAATTGCCAATATCATTTCCATTTTATACATGAGGAAAATGGTCTTATGCTACGTAGCGGTAAGAGGGAACTATCAAGACTGGAACCAAATCTTTCTGACTTGATCCCTGAGCTCACTCCTCTGAGACATAAAAGTTACGATGACATTAGATGTATAGAAGTTTATTGGGGAAAATATCTATGAGAATCAAGGGGCAGGGAGCAATAGCAGGTGGCATGATCACAGGCCTGACACGTGTGAATGGGGAGAAGGAAGGAAGAAAGGATTCAGCAGGAAGGGCCTCAGGTTTCAGGGAGTTCTGAGAAACTTTGAGAGAGGCCACTGGGGAGTCCCCAAGACAAGGTTTCCTGTTAGAGGAATCTGGCATGCGACAGTACTGTCCAACTCGGTATTATCTGTCAAATGCAAATCTAATGAGACAACTATTAATCCAGTGTCACTCCATGTCAATAAAATCATGCATACTACTGGAGAAAAAGTCATTTCTCTAGGACTGAACCACTGCCCCTTAGTACTCATATATCTTTTCTAGATAACTGGTCATGAGTCTATCCACCCTATGTAAGGCATGGAAAGTCAGAACTAGTCATGTCTGCCTGAGGATGAGCAAGTATCTGAAATGGGAAGTTTTACTAAATAAATATAATGCATCTATTGTTACCTGTATACTGAATATATGAATATGTCTGCCACTAAATAACAAAGAGAAATTAGGACGGTATGAGGTAAGCTCTTCTTTATGAAGTCATTTTCTAAAGTAGCTGATATTTTTTAGACTTCAGGAGTTTGTACATTCCAAGTACATATTTATCAACTAAAAGCAAATAACACAAATAGTATTATAGGTATATAAACTACCCATTGATAAAAAGTAAAATGTATCAGCTTCATCTTATAGTGATTAGTTCTTATTCTTAACAATGCTTGTTTCCAGGCACTGTCCCATGGGTTTTTCAAAGATTATCTCTTTTAATCCTCACAGCAACTTATGAGGTAGGAACTAGTATTATCTCCATTACAGGCTTACAGGCGTTAAGAAACTTGTCCAAAGTCAAACAGGTATCAAGTGGCCAATCCAGAATTCAACCTCAGCAACCTGACTCTAGACTCAGTCAAAAAGCTGGCACTTTTAATCACTGTGCTGTGCTATGCTTACCAAAGACTGAGAAAAGCTACTTTTTGTTTCAGAGAGAGGAGCATCAGGTGGAATTCTACTAAAGGTCAATACACTTTTTTTTTTTTTAATCTCTCTGCAGGTTTTACACAGGATTTTAGAGAAGTGGCAAAACTGTGTGCGTATTTTCAGTCTTGAGAAGGCACCTTGAATGACTGAATGCCCCTGAGGTCCTCTTAGTAATCTTTTATGGCTTTTGTGGAATTCGGTGGGGGAGGCAGTCTCCAAATTTTTGTATATTTTCTGTGAAAAAACATCCCTGTCAATAATGAATTGATAGATCTACTTTTATAGTCAGAATCATAAAGTTGATTATATGGTAGTTCAGTAAGCACTATTTGATTAACTGAAAAGAATCTGACTTTCAAAATAAATAAAGATCAGTCAAGGAATCTAATTAGAACTAGTCGAAGTCTAGTCACGGGTAATTTAAAGGAGCTTTCTTTTCAATAAAATTTTAAAAACATAAAATACAATTATAAACCTTGTCTCAGAAAAGTTTAAATTTAGCAGAAAAGAAATATAAGATAAATAGCAGTGGGCATTCTCTGTAATTAACATGGTAATTTGCATTATGATTAAGACATTTTAATTATAGCCTGAATAAGCATACATTACTTATTACTTAATATATGCTTATGATATGCATATGCATGGTTTAAAAGCTTAACTACATCCTTAACTCTAATACAGAATACAAATTATAATTACTCTTTGATTAATAGTATTTCATGGGAAGGCAGCTCATGTACCTTTAATATCCATGGTTATTCTCATTTGAACGTTTGGCCCTGCACCAGCACTATTGATCGCATAAACCTAAAACAAAGAAACACCTTGTTATTATTTTCAAATTATTGCATATGTGTATGTATAACTGATTATGGTTATATGTCATTTTTAAATGATTGCACTTTTGAAAACAATTCATATAGTCTGTTAATTATATTTTCTTGCACTCAAATTAATATATGGAGGAAGAACGTTAGCAATAAAATAGTTCTTACAACTGATATTATGGTACTAAGCCCTGAGAACAAAGGCTAAGTGACCTAAACAGCCCTATCATACAGACCAAGAATGATGTGGCTTCAATTTGAACCTTTAGGAGGAAAGAGCAGAAAAGTCACTATGTCTACACTCTCTCTTCATCTACTCTAACATCTGTTCCTTCTCTCTGTAGCTAGGTTAACTCCGGCTTTCTTTAAATCCATATTCAAGACGCTCTTTTTTTTCCTTCTCTGAGATGAAACCCTATTCCTCAGCCTCCCAGTTTTCCTGTATTAAATCATCCCTCTGAAAGTTGGCCTTTATACCCTGCTTCACCCCTGCCCCAAAATATCTGACGCTATACCCTGCATAATGCAGCATATACACATAAAGCATTTCTGTTTGAATCTACAGCGGGTGATTTACACAAATGTGAATCCTTTCAATTAACTTTGTGCTTAGGAAGCTGCAGACACAGGCTCTTCTTTTATTCACTTTATCTTGCTATGTAAAATAAAGACTGTGTTCTTGGCCAATTTCATTGTATTCAATAAACGCAATTCAGAATATATCATTTTTGGAATTAATAAATTTGTTTCATACGTTAGTGACCCACCCTCCACCCCCTGGATAGTTTCAGAAGTATTTTGATTGAGTTAAAATAGTAATATACGTGATGTGGTAGGTATACTAAATAAACCAAGCCCATAAAATGCTTAAAAATATCTAAAGGAAATATTTATTGGTGCATGTAATTTTAAAAAGGAAGTATTCAAAATCAAAGCGATGTTATGAAGTGCTTAATTATTTTTATTTCTTTACAATCTAACCTTTAAGTGAGATAATAAAGTTGGGCAGTGCTTCTCAACCTGCAGTGAGCAAAGAAGTCACTTGCAAACCCTGTTAAATGAAGATCTGTAGGTTTTGATTCAGTAGGTTGGGACAGGTGCGAAAGTTACACATTTCTAATAAACTCTCAGGTGTTGAGGACACTATGTTGCACTTTGCAAAGAATCAGATTTTTCTTTAAATTATGAATTGGTTGTACTTTATTTCCTGTTTTTTTTAATTTGCAAGAGCCAAAACTGTTACACCACTTGCTACCTACCGTAACTATTAATATCCTACATAGAAATTACTATTCTTATTACTAATTTTTCAGATAAGGAAACTGAGGCACAGATTTGAGGAAACTGCCCAGAAAGAAACTAGCAGAGCCGGAATTTGAACCTAGGTCAGTTCATTCCCTTAACCACCACCTTCTCTCTAATAGATCTTCTACAACGGGGGTTCATTTAATGGTACATGCAGCAAGAATCCTAGCAAGTCAGATTACATAATGAGATATAAAGTTTGCGAGGGAACACAAATTATTAATGACAGTTTTCTGATATAAACAGTTGACAGGAAGGAGCTACTTGAATGTATAGGGTGAATTCTATGTTGCTTAAAAGATGATTTTCTGAACTTTATGATTGTTTGAAAATTCCAAGACATGCAAAAATAGTGAAAGGATGAAACAAATTGTGTATGTGTTTGGGTGTATGTATATGAACTCACACACATATTTACTTTACCAAATGGATAATTTAGAATTAAGATGTAAAATAACATTAGCTTTTAGTAATAGTTGTGTGAAATACATGTGAATTGCAATCACAGTTATTTCTGACTTCTGCCTTTGAAATTTGATTTTCCACCTATAATCACACAGAAACAGTTTTTCTTTAGGCAGAATCATCTCATTATATATATCTGCTCTTTAACTTTTATTTATCGATTTTATTTATTTATTTTTGGATGCGTTGGGTCTTCATTGCTGCTCGCAGGCTTTCTCTAGTTTCGGCGAGCAGGGGTCACTGATCTTTAACTTTTAACGTGGATTTTCTTCCTGCTTTATTTCTGGATTTCCACTATAATTGTGCAAACTTTTTTGTTGTTTACATATTTTCACAGGACTTGCTGTATTAAAATAGGAAAGCAGCAATTTTGTTTCTCCAAATTTATTTTCAGTTGGCATGTCTTAAGCGATCCCACGAAAAGATAGGAAAAATGTATTATGTACATAAGCTGCAGTCTTTTTGAATGCTGAGTTTGTAAACCAACTTTGTAAGATAGGTGAATAATTAAAAGCTTTGTATTCTTACACTGATGTTGTATGTATGTCCGCCTTTTAGTCCTTCTAACATTGCAATGACAGATGTGTCCGTTTTCTGGATAATACTGAGGTTGCGAATCTGGACAGCAGTGGGATCATCTTCTTGGTAAACCAAAGCTTGATACACTTGGATATTTCCATTAGGTTGAGAAGGGGGAAGAAATGTTAACTGAAATTTTGTAACTTCATCTGGTATCTTCTGAAATGTCATGTTGTTCGGTGGGTCCTTAGGGACTGAAATGAAATATTTAGCAATTACAATTTTAAAAAAATTTGTGTTCATTTTGAACTGATTTGTTTCAAGTTTCTGTCTGTAAAGAGTATTACACAGATCATTTAAGCCATTTAATTTTGAAAACAAGCAAAATGGCTCATGCATTATAGAATCATTGACATCTATAAATCACAGAAACCATAACAGTGATCCAATTTATTTGCTTATTTATTTAGCCTTTTGTAATATATGTATTTTTATACAGAATGCATTTCTATGATACTCTGAACTTAAAAACAATGTAGACTCACAGGAAGTTGCAAAAGTCATACATACAGTCCCCTGTAACCTGCCCCCAGCTTTCCCCAGTGGTGATATCTTATGTAACTGTTGTTTAATATCAAACCTGGAAACAGACACTGGTACAATAATGTTGACTATAGATGTTATTCAGTTTTCACCATTTTTCATGCTTTCCTGTATCTGCGTGTAGTTCTATGCAATTTAATCCCATGTGTAGATTCCTGTAACCATCACCAGAAATGAGATACAAAACTATTCCATCACCATAAAGAAATGTCCCCTTAGACTTGCACTCCATGCCTCCTCACAACACTAATCAATCTCCATTTCCATAGTTTTGTCATTTGCAAAAGACAATAGCACAGTGACCTTGAGGTCCATCAGGGTTGTTGTATATCAATAGTTCATTCTATTTTTATTGCCGAGTAGTGTTCCATTTTATGGATGTACGAGTTTAATTTATAAAAACATTTGGGTTTTTTCCAGTTATTTTGTTGTTGTCATTACTAATAAGTCTTCTATTAACATTCATATACAGATATTTGCATGGACATTAAGTTTTCAATTCTCTATGATAGTTGCCCAAGAGTGTATTTGGTGGATCATGTGGTAAGTGCATTTAAAAAAAATTTTTTTTAACATCTTTATTGGAGTATAATTGCTTTACAATGGTGTGTTAGTTTCTGCTTTATAACAAAGTAAATCAGCTATACATATACATATATCCCCATATATCCTCCCTCTTATGTCTCCCTCCCATCCTCCCTATCCCGCCCCTCTAGGTGGTCACAAAGCTCCCAGTTGATCTCCCTGTGCTATGCGGCTGCTTCCCACTAGCTATCTATTTTACATTTGGTAGTATATAAAAGATCACCAAACTATTTTTCCATTGTAGCTATACCCTTTTACATTGCCACTAGCAATGTATGAGAGAGCTAGTATTTCTGCATCTTTTCCAACATTTGGTATTGTCACTATTTTAAAAATTATTATTTCATCTGTTCTAGTAGATGTATAGTGATATATCACTGTGGTTTCAATTTGCATTTCCCCGATAGCTAATGGTGTTGAAAACCTATCTTATCATGAGTTTATTTGCCAGTCATATATCCTCTCTGGTAAAATGTCTGTTCACGTTGTCAATTTTCTAATTGGATTCTTTTTAAGTGTTGAATTTTAAGATTTCTTTATGTTGTAGATATTCCAGTTTATTTTTGATAAATAAAAGTTATCCTAACATATAACTGGCTAAATATCAATAAATTATTTTAAAATGATACACATGAGGATAAAATTATTTATGAATAATTTTATGAAAGACTAGTTTTTGTTGTACTACATAATCAGTGTTCTTTAAATAAATGACTCATTGAATGAACATATCTTATTTTGATCACATTTAAATGGATATTCCATTCTAAATTCTAAAATTCTAAGAATTTCCATGAAAAGGCTGTTGATATTTGGCTGTTCAATGATTCAGATATTCAGATATTGCTGCAAACATCCCTAGAGATAGTGCCCTATGGCAAGCAAAAAATAAGTAAATAAATAACAGTGAGAAAAAAGAGAGAGAAAAGCAAATAAACATGTCATTGTGCCAAATATCACAGGATGAAAAAATGCATAGCTGAAATAAAGGTTAAATTGGTTCAACACACATTTTCACAACATTTGCTGTTATACATTTTTATGATACATAAGAAGCATATATATTTTTTCTTTTTATAAGAATTGTTTCTCTAAAATTAGGATCAGCTTTAAAAAGCTGAATACATGAAAGAATTATCTGAATGCTAGAAAGAACCTTCTATCCGCCAAATATCTTTCGTTTGACATCTAAAATTCTACTCTTAGAGGTTTAGTAGAAATTTATTAAACTATGATATCCTTGGAAGAGTTAGCACATTAGGATTTGCAATCAGTGCTTTGTGGTGTGAATGTGAATAAGTTTAGCAGCAACTTTCCTCACAGATAGGTAGGATGGGGGAGAAGTGCAAAAAGTATAATAAGAAAATAAGTACCTGGAATATACATGGCCACAAAATGGACACAAGCAGAATTTTAGGGTGCTGAGGATAGGATGTACTTTTCAATTTAGAACCGTAAGTTTATAGACAACAGAGTATGTAGCATAATGAAAAGACTAGCTAAAAAGTATTTTACCTCCTATACTTACCTTACAGATAGCAACAAATAAACTATAGCAACACATCCCTTCATGTGCTCTTTCCAAAGATATATCTGGTGGCAAAGAACATCAGGAGTCTGAAGGAGGATGGGGCAAGCGAGTTCTGGGAAGTTGACTTTCCACATTAAATTCTTATTGGTTACAATCTTATTATTCATTCAGACCCTGTTCATAGGAACTGGAGGAAATCTGTACAGATTCTGACATTTATCAAATAGATTATGTAATAAAACATGTCACTTAACTAAGTGAAGAAAACAGATATGGTGAAACATAACCTGGGTTCTACTTCTGAATTCTAGATTATTTAATAATGGAGTATTATTACTTTAATGTGCATTTAAACCGTGGGAGAGAAATAATTAAAATGGAATTTAAGGTGAAGCTTTATTGGCTATAGACAGTTGGACAAAATCATCTCTTAGGCAAGGTAACTCAACTTCTGAAATAGTGTTTAAATAAATGCAAAAAAGTACAATTGGTTACCTTACTATGAACTAATTTATTTTTGTATTTACAAGTATTGATTATTCTACATAATTCCACTTTGCTTCAAAAATGTAAATACAAAGCTTTACTCTTGTCAGTCACAGTGAGTCACTGAAGTTTAAACTTATATGCTTAAAAAATTTCTTTTAACACATATGCTTTGTAGGGTAAGGTGTGAGAAACTGTAAGAAAGACACCTAACTCAGTCAATTTTTAGCATGAAAAATAAACCTTACCTGATTCTAAAGTAGTAACAATCACTTCAGCACTCGACTTTCCTTCCACATATGCAGCACTAATATTTCCAGTGAATGCAGTGATCACCACGGAATATCTTGTGAATATTTTCAGATCTTTAATTTCTATGGTTTTATTTTCTCCATTTGACTTGATTAAGGAAATATTAAATTCATCACTATCTACCTACAGGAAAAAATAGCTAACAATTAAAGGAAGCAGCACTTGAGATACAAATCACTAAAACATAAAAATAGAAAGCTATGAGTGGTATATTTTTCTAGCCAAGATTTAAAAATTCTTTTATTTACAGTCAGACAGACCTGGGAAATCCGAAGTGCTACTTTAACAGTTTACTAATTACAATTATTTCAACAATTGAAAGTAAAAGAAAAAAATCAATCACAATTAATCAGAACAAGCAGAAATCATCTCCGCAGTCAATAAAATTTATACTCCAATTATTTTTTAACATCTTTATTGGAGTATAATTGCTTTACAATGGTGGGTTAGTTTCTGCTTTATAACAAAGTGAATCAGCTATATATACACATATATCCCCATATCTCCTCCCTCTTGCATCTCCCTCCCACCATCCCAATCCCACGCCTCTAGGTGGTCACAAAGCATTGAACTGATCTCCCTGTGCTATGCGGCTGCTTCCGACTAGCTAGCTGTTTTACATTTGGTAGTATATATAAGTCCATGCCACTCTCTCACTCCGTCCCAGCTTACCCTTCCCCCTCCCCGTGTCCTCAAGTCCATTCTCTAGTAGGTCTGTGTCTTTATTCCTGTCCTGCCCCTATGTTCTTCAGAACCTTTTATTTTTTTTTAGATTCCATATATATGTGTTAGCATACAGTATTTGTTTTTCTCTTTCTGACTCCACTCTGTATGACAGACTCTAGGTACATCTAGGTACATCAGACTCTAGGTACATATAGTCTGTATGACAGACTCTAGGTACATCCACCTCACTACAAATAACTCAATGGAAAATAATATTCCATTGTATATCCATTTTATCCGTTGTATATATGTGCCACATCTTCTTTATCCATTCATCTGTCGATGGACACTTAGGTTGCTTCCATGTCCTGGCTATTGTAAACAGTGCTGCAATGAACATTGGGGTACATGACTCTTTTTGAATTATGGTTTTCTCAGGGTATATGCCCAGTAGTGGGATTGCTGGGTCATATGGTAGTTCTATTTTTAGTCTTTTAAGGAACCTCCATATTGTTCTCCATAGTGGCTGTAACAATTTACAGTCCCACCAACGGTGCAAGAGGGTTCCCTTTTCTCCACACTCTCTCCAGCATTTATTGTTTGTAGATTTTTTGATGATGGCCATTCTGACTGGTGTGAGGTGATACCTCATGGTTGTTCTGATTTGCATTTCTCTAATGATCAGTGATGTTGAGCATTCTTTCATGTGTTTGTTGGCAATCTGTATATATCTTCTTTGGAGAAATGTCTATTTAGGTCTTCTGCCCATTTTTGGATTGGGTTGTTTGTTTTTTTTGATATTGAGCTGCATGAGCTGCTTGTAAATTTTGGAAATTAATCCTTTGTCAGTTGCTTCATTTGCAAATATTTTCTCCCATTCTGAGGGTTGTCTTTTGGTCTTGTTTATGGTTTCCTTTGCTGTGCAAAAGCCTTTAAGTTTCATTAGGTCCCATTTGTTTATTTTTATACTCCAATGTTTTACAGAAGAAAGAATATAGGTTGGTACCCAGCCATCAGGGGTTCAAATCCCAACCTGGTCACTTAATAACTCCTGTAGCATTTGATAAGTCATTTATGCTGTCTTACTTTCTGTATATGTAAGATTGGGGTGGTAATATCTACTTAAAATATTTTGATGATTTAGAAAAAACAGATCTGAAGTAGCTGGCACAGAAATCTGCAATTTTTTTTTTTTTACCATGATCAACAAAAATGAAACACATTTTGCAACATAATTCAGGATGTGTGTGTGTGTATTCTTTATAACTGAAAATTGCTTTTCAGAAATACAACTTCTGAAATGCACTTTGATATTTTCTGCTCTTTTTAATTTTACTCCAATTCATTTAAAAAATGCTGGTCATAATTGAAGTTTGAAAAACTGATCTAGCACCATGCAAGGCACTAAGTAAGGAATCAATTAACATGATGTCATAATTATTAAATGTGTACAAATGAGTATGCTTAGGTATATTAAATATAGTTGTATAATTTATTAAAACATAGTCTGCCTTTGATGGAGAGTCTGGCCTATTCACTGTAGGGATTAAACACAGCTAAAGTTTCTAGCACTAAATAGAAGGGCTTTGCCTGAGATGAACAACAGCAAGTTTGAAATCCTATTATGCCTGCTTCTCTCAAGTACTTGAAAGACTTAAAAACAAGTTGGATACACTGTCCTCACTATCAAGTTCATTTTCAACCTGACCCTCTGTCATAACTTTGAAAGACCTTTTTTTTTGTTTAATATGTTCTTCAAATGCTCTTTTCTAAAAGCTTTTTTAACTAAAAACGATGTTGCTATGAGAAACACAGCAAAAGGCTGAAAAATATCAGATCTGCAAAAAGTCAAACAGATCGAACCAGAGCAGTGGAGGGAGGTGTTCCACCTCTAAAATGTCAGAAAAACAAATCAATCAGTGTAGGAATCCAATTGATCGGGTGCATGCACCCACTGGTAGAAAGTGTGTATGTATTTAATTAGTTGTCAACATCTAAATATCTCATACAAATCGGGCTTTTAAAATTTCCCCTATGACTAGGCTTGTATTCATGCTGGGTAACAATTATCTAGAGATGAGTGACAGGTGACTCCTCTAATGGGGCAGGGGTCTCCAATTCATCACTGAAGCTTCATTGTGACTGTTCCTTGATGTTCCTTGCCTGACTACTATAGCTATTTCAACTCTGATTTTATTGAGTTGAGCTGAATTCCTCAAGATGCCATAGCAACTTGGTAGCTGAGACAGGATTTACTCCCAGGTCTTTGAAGAGTCCAGACCTCTCTACGCCAAGTCATGGGGCGTGGTCTTATAAAGTAAAACGAAATTATTCCAATGCCTTCCATTAAAAAATGGATAACAAATAGCAAGTAGTAAAACATGAAATAACATGCATGTGATCTACTATATCTTAAAAAATACACAGTAAAATTCAAAAAGAATGCTGGGCCCTCAAATACAGCATGTGGAAAATTCATTTTCTTTCTTCACTAAACCTACTATCATTAACTAATATTCGTCCACTTACCCAGTACTGAAACCTCAGACCTTTTTGACCCATCATTTCCCTTCAATCAGTTCCAAATTCGTTTGCTCATATTTGATCATCGATTATTATGATGCAATGTCTGCCATTTTTTTTGAAGTGTGGTTGTTTCATATACACTGTCAGTAATTAGATTCTGGTTCTATTTTCCTCTCCTTTGCCTGCCCCACCTGCACTCTTCCCCACCTGGTACACCCCCATTTAATTCTTACATCCCAGAAGAGAACAAATTTCATCTTCTCTGTGCAGTCTCCTCTATATATTATGTCCCCCATAACAGAAACTTTAATTACTTTGTTAGTTTATATTCCAAAAAAGACTGCATACCTCATAGTCTACAACTAGCTCTTTATATTCTGGTGTCATTCTCTAGAGTGTGAGCTACTTGGAAGCAGAACTTTGTTTTCCATCTTTGTCTTGGTGAAAGAAGCTACTAACTATTTGCTAAGTTAAAAAATAAAGGGGCCGACAAACAAAGGGCCACAAAATGCATTAATATCCAGTAGAATCATCCAGGATGATATCTGAGCCCATATATCTTTATTCAAGATTGTCAATTTTTGCTTAATTTGAGTCTTTTAAGGGAAGAGTTTTATGCTCTTGCGGTTAGTATTTGACAGAGGCCAGGCTGCAGCGTAAGTCCTAAATTCAGTGACATACGTTCTTCTTTGGCCTGCGAGCCAATGACTTTTGAAGGTAGATAGTTATATATTCATGAAATGAGCTGCAGATAAACTCTATAAGGATAATGACCACGTCAGACTTGTTCACTTCTACATACCCAGCACGTACCACAGTGCTGGCATTTGAATGTATTTAAAAGCGTGTTGGGAGTTTGGGATTGACATGTACACATTGCTATTTTTAAAATAGATAACCAACAAGGAACTACTGCATAGCACAGGGAACTCTGCTCAATATTCTGTAATAACCTAAATGGGATAAGAATTTGAAAAAGAATAGATGCATGTATATATGTATAACTGAATCACTTTGCTGTACACCTGAAACTAACGCAACATTGTTAATCAACTATGCTCCAATATAAAAATTAAAAATATAAAGTGTGTTGAAAGAATGAAGGGAAGAAGGAACAAATGACAACTTAGTTCCAAGAATCCTAGGGAAACTCTGAAGTGTTAGAATCTGTTTGAATTTTTGCTATCTTTGATCCAAAGGTGTTTTGGTGAGCATATATTTCAGTTTGGCAATTTTTATTTGCTTTTTGATGGTTTTTCCTATTTTCCATCACACCATTGTCTACTGGTTTTAGCCACGTCTTAATATTTGAGAAGTTATTTATCATCTCTGTGCCTCAGTTCCCCTTTATGCAAAATGAAGACGATAGCATTTACATCAAAATGTTATTAGATAAGATATAATACAGTGCATATGAAGAGCTAATATGTAACTGAAATAAGCAATTACAATATTAGTTATCTTTCCATCCTTCTCTCTTTCCCTTGCTCATTTTTAATCTCAGTAAGAATGCTAAGAGAAAGAGGTTATAAATCACTTTTTTTACTGTCTTATTTTTCCCTCCTTTAAACACAACCAAATTCCAAGAGAGAGCTTTTTCCTTAATAAAGTGTCTTTTACTTGATAGAGCACAGCATTAACATTTTTTTTTTTTTTTTTTTTTGCGGTACGTGGGCCTCTCACTGTTGTGGCCTCTCCCGTTGCGGAGCACAGGCTCCGGACGCGCAGGCTCAGCGGCCATGGCTCACGGGCCCAGCCGCTGCATGGCATGTGGGATCTCCCCGGACCGGGGCACGAACCCGTGTCCCCTGCATCGGCAGGCGGACTCTCAACCACTGCGCCACCAGGGAAGCCCCAGCATTAACATTTTATAATTTGCTTTTAATGCTATTCCCAGAGCATTTGTCATTCGTGTTATTTTTGGCTAATTATTAACTAAAAATCTTCACAGATATGCTCTAAAAAAGGAACATAAACTGAAGACTGAATGGGAGAACAAATGTACCAATAAACCCTGAAACTTTCTCTTAATCATGACACGTCTTTTGAGAAAGAAGTATTTCCTTTAAGAAATAATATAAAGACATAAAAAAATCATAAAATTAAACAAGAGATGGATAGAAACAGCAAGAAGGAGAGGAGAATTCACCATGAATTACCTAATTTAACGTGTTAGACGCAACCGTAAGAGACTGCTCATCAGGTGCAGTAAAGCTCAAGCAGGCTGGCAAGGAGATATTTCCAATTCTAACCCTAGATAACAACTCTGCATTATTCACATTGTGCAGCACCCTGTCTTAGGTGAAAGGCTTGACTCTCATGCTTGGGTCTCCTTCTGTCTGGAAGGCTACTCCAATTTGGTGTCTTCAGGGACATCTTATTTAAATGTTTGTATTCCCCAGGATACCATCCTCAGGTTAGTTCTTACAGAAGAGGCTTTACATGTTGTGTAGTTAATCTCATCTACTCATATTATTTCATCTATCATCGAAACACCAACAGTTCCCAAATCTGGGAATGCAAACTTCCTCTCCGGAGCTACAGATCCACAAATAAAACTGCTAATGGGCTATCTGCATCTGGAGGATTCCCAGGCATCTTAAAGTCGGTGCATCTAGTACTGAATTCATGCCTTTCCTCTACAAATCTGTTCTTCCTCACAATTTTCCAAATCATATATCTTAAAGTCACCCCTGATTTTTCTTCTCACTCACCATCCACAGATTTTTTTCACCAAATCCTGTAGTTTTAAATTATTTTTCATTCTGTTTTCCTCACTCCATTTTCTCTGTCCTTCTTTTCTTGTCCAGTTTTACTCTTATAGTTTCCTGTCTCCTTATTTAATTTTGCACCCCCAGGACTTCTCTAAAACTATTCTCTACAGTGCACCCATACTGATCCTGTAAAACAGAAATCTGTATCCCGACACTGCTTTAATTCCACAATTGGCACCCCACTGCCCTTACCATGAAACCCACACTCCGTAATATGTTATAAGCCTGCCTCCTGATCTGGCCTCATCTCTCAGCCTTTTCTTCTTGAAAGTTTTGACCAAGGATTCCAGAACTACTTACTTTTTCCTGAAGGAAGCTAACTTTTCTATTATTCTAACTTCTATTACCATTTCCTTTCCATGTTCTGCTTCAATTATTTTCAAAATTAAGCTCTGATGCTATCTTATTTGGGAGATATTTCTCCTAATGCCTTGTCCATTCTCCTTTTATGTTTTGAGTTCGTTTTCACTGTATTTTAAACCAATAGATTATTATCAACTTAACCTCGTTTATATACATCATCTATACCCTGACGATAAATACAATAATAACCATGGTGACAATACTTTATTTACATTTATTGAACACTTACTATGCGTCAGGCAATGTTTTAAGTTCTTTAGGTAAATTTTCTAACTTAGTCCTCACAAAATCTCTCTACACTGGGTAGTATTATCAATCTTTATTTTACAGATGTGGACACTGAAACACAAACAAGTTAAGTAAGCTGCCTAACAGAGGTGAGATTAAAATTCAAAGTCTGGTTCCAAAACCTATATTCTTAACCATGCTCTCTACTGTCTTTTGTAGAAGGTAAGACAAGCCTTACCGATTTGACATCTATCAAATAGAATGTTGGTCCAGTAATGACAGCAGGTTCACTCCAGCTGATGTTGATGCTAAAAGGTGATGTTGCTACTACATACACATTTTCAGGAGGACCATCTGGAGCTATGAAAATAGAAAAATATCAATTACCTTGCTACATTGAAGCTAGTATTTGCCACAACACGATAATAGAAAAGACCATAAAAAAGGATAATCATGCTGAATTAATTATACATAAATTTATAGTTCACAGCATGCTAAAAGGCACTGGCAAATCAAACGATGTAATTACTTTCAAAATAATTACTATGCATAAAGAACTTCCATATGAGAAATTAATGGTCATAAATACATGATTTTCAAACTTGAAATAACAGTTTGAAAAGAAAGCATTACTATTGCTAAAATAAACCTTTTTGAACAAATCAATATTTTATTTTAAAATAATTAGCTTAACAATGTTGTTTTAGGAAAACCTGCAGAAACTAAACATATTTGACTACAGAAAAGTGGAACTGGTTCAAGTGAATTATATTTAAAATGTATTGTCTTACAAATGTGTCTATAAATTGGATTGGTTTATTGTTTTCACTGAGGGGGTAGCATAGGAAATAGGTTATACAACTGATCTTATTATTACAAATGTAAACATTTCCTGAGTTCATTATGATTCCAAACAAATTCTTTAATTTGTCTTACTTTTATTATTGTTGTCTTTCCTCAAGAGTGCAAAACAAGAAATAATATTTTAAGGAACTGACTGATGAAAACCTGTGTTGAAATTTCAATTTGTGAAACTACTAGGAATTAGAAGAGTTTTCAGTATGTTAAGAAGGATTTAGTCACAGTTACTTTGACATAGACATTGACCTAGAAACACTGTTTACACATCCCTGGCCTATCACGGCCCCTCGTCAATTCCAGGGATATTAAATATTGGGAGATGAGTATTTCCCAGCATTTCTGATTTTTAAATCCACATGAACAAACATTACTGAACAATATCATTCCTTAGATCCTGAGAAGGGGTAAAGAAGAAGAGAAAATATTCACTTCCTCAAATTTATAACAGCAACAAGTTGTATGATCTTGGTCAGACAATAAAATTTCTGGACCTCAGTTTTCTCTTCATATGCATACTTCACAGTGTTTTAAAAAGAACCGCGAACACAAAATGTGTGAAAGTAGCCCATTAGTTTAGTGTTTGGCCCTTTTTGTAAATTAATACAAAATATTATAACAACGGGCAAAGTAAAGATAAGAACTAATTAGAAATACAAATAATCTACTATGAGAGGGCAAAGACAAAGTGGTGAGTACAGCTGGGCGGGGAGTCAAGGTAAAGTTGCAGAGAGGAGCTGGGGATTGAATAGACTTTGAAACATGAGAAGGATTTCAATAATCAGAGGGGCAGGTTTGGGGGCACTTCTTTGCTAAGAAGGTCCTAAGCAAAGCCACAAAGATATAAACAATGGGATCCACAGACAGAATATTATTTCTGCAGAATGGCTTTCTTACGCTTATTAATCTTATGCTTATGCTTATTATTTTATAATTGAAAAATATAACTCTAGGAAGGGGTCCACACACTTCACCAGACTGTCCAAGGAATGCATGGTACAAAAAAAAAATCAGAACCCCTAAATTTAAGGAATAGAGATATCACAGAAAGACCAGCATTAATGGAGGGACAGGGTAGGGAACAAGCCTCAGGCAGTCATTTGGGAACTAAGTTAGGGAGCACTCGATTATCTTAAAGCGTTTGAAGTTCATTCTTTAAACAATGGGATGTCACTGAAAGTTCTGAGAAGGGAAGTATTTTTCTAATGATTTAGGAAGAAATCTGATGCAGCTATGAAAAAGATATGTGCTCTGAAGCAATGAGTCCAGATAGGCTATTTCCAAAAAGCCAGGTGAGATCTGATGAGACCCAAAAGTAGAAGAGTGACAGTAGGTAGAGATAGGAGGAGATGAATCCCAGAGCCCTTAGAAAATCTAATAAAAAGAACTGAAGGGCAGATGAGATGTGAAATAGAGGAATGTAGTAAAAGCTAACTCATGTATTAATACCGGGAGAGTATTGCTAGAATTCACAACAACAGCACGTTCAGGAACAGACACTAGTTTTGGTAGGGATAAGACTATGGCAGGAGATGATAAATTTGGTCTGTACTCATTAAGTCTGAGATACTCACAAGGATTCAGATGCCTGCCTGGCAACTGGAAAGATGAGCCTAGAACCAGGGAGACAGGACCAAGATGGAAAAGGGTTTTTAAAAATTTTCAGATAATTCCTTACAAATTGGGATAGTATAAATATGGCAAGTATATCTGGTTCAAGTGAGTCACAGGCTCTGAAGAAAGACAAAAGTTTTATTTCAACGCCAGGTAGCTGTTTAAGATGCTAATAGTAGTGACAATCTTTGAACTATGAATGAGTTATTGGCACTTAGAACATTTCCAAGAGAGATGATATTATATGTTTTGGAATTTGGGAGCCCAGCTCAGCCCATTAAGGTATTTTTTAATAGTAGCATTGAAATAATTTAAAGAAGTACTCAAATGTTACTATAGAGGACTCTAGGAAATATGTATACGAAAGTTTCTGTGGGAAAATGCTTTTGGGGTGACAAACATATATATCCTTCCTACTTGTACCTTTTCTGAACTTTGTGTAATACTCTGAACATTGACTCAGAGATCCAGTCTATATGGCCTCCAGGGGAGAGAGTGAGGAGGGGATGCTCCTGGATTCAGAGGTATGATAAGCTGAGAGGTGTTAAAAATAATGACAGAATTAGGCACATGATTTCACTGGTGACTAAATGTAGAGAGATCATGGAGTCTCAGCACTTAAACACACCCTGCATGTCCTGAGATCTTCAGTCTTATTCTAACTTTAGGATCCTAGATTTAGGAAAACTGCCTCAAATTGTAGCATAATTCATTAGATAACTATACATATAACAAATGAGAGCTATAGGAGGTCTCCTGCCACCAGCATAATTGTTTTTGGATGCCCTCACAGAATAATGCACTCCATATTCAAAAGTGGCAACTCTCTTTCCTTCCCAAGCTGGATATTCCTTAGAAATAAGGAGTGGAAAGGCTTCAGGATTAGGTACACCATTACTGATCATCATTATATACTTTCCTCATGGAGAAATGGCTCTGAAAAATATAAGATGTTTTGTGGGTTTCAATGGCCTGTCTCCTGCCTTTGACTCTGTAAAAGGGGATGGGCTAGAAGCTATTAAGGTGGCTATTGATTAATATTTTAATTATTTATCCTTTATTAATGTTTTTGCAAAACCTGCCTTCTAGCTCTGTATGGACCATTGTGGAGAGGAAGAATTTTCTGACAGGCTGCACGTTTCAAGTGGTATGAGACAGGAAAATATTTTAGCCTACCTTTTCCTTTATTTCTACCAAAATGTTCTGTTGGCTTTTAGGTGAAATTTATGCATTTATCCAATCAATATTTATTGAGCATCTTCTATGTGCCAGGGACTGGGAAGACACCAAGCTTATAGAAGTGATCAAGGTAGCTGTGGACCTATCCATATAGAGCTTCTAGTATGTACCCACTCTTCTTCACTCAGCAACTGTTTATTGAACACCTACTCAAGGCAGGCATTTTTGAGGTGCTGGGAACAGAGAAGAAAACCAAAGATACAAAGATCATGGAACCACTAGTTCAGTGGAGGGAGACAAATAATATATAAGTATATTATAAAAAAATTATATAAATTCATATATAACATACAAATAAATGATATACTATGTTAGGAAGTGATATGTACCATGACAAAAAATGAAGCAGGGTAATTGGGATGGGAATGTAGATAGGAGTTACTATTTTAAAAAATATGGTGGTCAGGCTATGCCTCTCCAAACAGGTAACATTTAAACAAAGATTTGAAGGAGGTGAGGGAGCATGGGAATGTTTGAAGAAGGAGTGTCACAGGGAGGAGAATGGCCAGTGCAAAGACCCTGAGACAGGACTGTGCCTGGTGTATTCTAGGAATAACAGGGACTCCAGTGAGGCTGAAGCCAAGTAAGTCAGAATGTCGAGTCAGACAGGAAATGAGGCCAGATTGTGTAGGGCCTTTAATGCCACGGCTAAGGTCTTTTAAGAACTGCTGTCATAGACAAAAAAGATAAATGCCATAGTTTAATAAACTAATATCATGAACTAGAAGGAGCCTCTATAGATTCTGGTGCTTGGTATCTAACTCATACCAAGAAGATGGGCCAAAATTCATTATATCAAAAGAGGACAGATTATCTCCAGAATGTTATTCTTATACCTCTATAACATATATAAACTCGATGGCTGTCGGGATTGCACTTTTAAACCTAACTCATTCTAGCAGGCAGGCAAGGTGGTGCGTTATTGTTGCCCAGATAACATGGACAGCTTACTGAGAATTTTCTGTGATAAGAAAGCCAATGAGATTTTTCTGTGACTAGGTTGATGGTAGCTTGTTTTTACAAATATTTTCTGGAAATATTCTTCTATGTCTGTGTCTTCTCTGCTCTGTAGTCTGGATCTTTGGGGTCTCAAATGAGGACAGATCCAAAACCATTTGCCAAGGAAAACCTCGGCTAGTCTTGCAAACATGTCTGTAGACCAGCTCAGAAAGCAGTATGATGCCTTGCTTCAACTTCTCGTCTTTCATAGTAAAATGTCAACCCTGCAATCATTCCTTTAATACCAGCAATCAAAGCCCTCATCAGGGAGTGTCTGCTACCCCAAGCAGAGCTGACAGAAAAACGACATTCAAAGATCATTCATGGTACATACTAACCACTTGAACTACTAAATATTTTAAGTTCTATGCACTAATCAATCATTATAAAAAGGCAAGGTATTTAGCCCCTCGCTGAGCTGTGCTTTAATTCTTGAACTTTCCTAAAGTGTTTTTTTCTTTCTTTTTTAAGAAACAATCAGATTCTCTTAATAACATTTGCATTTTCAGTATACTTGATAAAATTGCCTGTTTTGTTATACAAGTATTCCCTGTGTTAAATCCTTTATGAAATATTTCTCTTAGAACATATTATATTAATCTATATTCTTGAAGAATTATAATATGATAGAATAAGAACTCCTAAATCTGAAATTAAAAAAAGTAAACACATACCTAACTAAACTGATATGAATATATTATATGCACATAATATATAACTGAATATATATTTCATCTGTGTAAAGCAATGAAAGATAAACATTTGATTAATTCATGGATATTTTAAGAGAAATATTTAGAACACCAAATGCTCAAAGTATACTATAAAATAGTATCTAATTATTTTAATATTGTCCAAATATTATAATGTACTTTTAAGCAAATAACATTTTCAAGTTTCTTTTATGCAATTTTCTCTTGGAATTTATCAAAATTCCAAAAATGCATAAAAAAATAATTCAGTATTATTTTTTCTTTTATTCCAGTGTGTAGTAAACTATTATTAGAGTTACATAAGGGGGAATACAAAATTACAATTATGAATGTCAACAATCAAAATAACGGAAGCTTAAAGCAGTAAAGGTATGGGGAACTGAAAATATGCCAGTTTAAAAGCTTAGTAATATATAAGCATCTTTGGGAGACTTTGTTTGTCTCTCCATAAACTGTCACATTCTGATTTAGGATTGTTTGTGAAATGAAGCTAGTCAGTAGTAGGCCAAGATATCACTATACCCTTTCTCTTATAAATCACAGCAATTTACTCAGTAGGAATGATCTATCCTTATTCTCTCATTCCCCATAATCCAATCACTTCCTCTCATAAGCACTTTTCCCCTGGTTTTCGCAATAATGCATTTTCTGTAACTAACAACCATCATTTCCTGATTATCATGCTTCTATCCTTGCACAGGAATGTGGGTCTTATGTGGGTCAGGGTCATCTTTCCCATCCATCTGTGTCCCCATGCTAAGTGTGTTAGCTGAAAGGTGAGTCTGGATAGACCATCATTATGCCTAGTACATATAAAAGTTTGAATGCCCCCAAGTCTATGACACTTTGATTAAGAACCATCAAATTTTGGTGTGTCTAATACTACACTTTCAGAATAAGCACATTCAAAGAGTTATTAGAAACTCTGCCTTCTGCAGATCCCTGTAAATTTTATTTAATGATGAAAAATGTTGTAGAAAATACTCTGGTTTTTAATGCATGCTGTAGTGACCTTCCTAAAGAATAAACATAAATAAATAAATGACCTGACAGCAACTCACAAGACAAAAAATATTGAGCTCTGTACATATGTATGATTTAGATTGTCTGCACATCTATTTGAATTTAAGTTCATTTCAAGTTTATTTAAAGGTCCTTCCCTTCAGGGTACTTTAGTTTCAGGATTTGGTACACTGGACCATCAGATTCCTATCTACTGGCATCACTAAATGAAGGACTCCCATTCTTTCTCAGCTTATACAAGTATTAACAGCCTCTAGGACTGTGAGTTGCCTTAGATTCACCATACCTGAAGGAATTTGCTTTAAGTTTTAGATGTCTCTCAGGACTAAACAAAATCTAATTGGCTGGGTGGTTTGGGTGGATTCCTTACATCTTAAATAATTCAGGGCATCAAGGGCCCTGAAGAAGTTCAGCGATTAGATCGACCATATTGATGGAGGCCAAGAGCATCTCAGGTCACATCCGACTGGTTACAATACTGCACTACTTGGCTATCCTTCACTGGTGTTGAATGTTTCCCTAGAGCCCAGTGATTTCACTGCCCAGTATGAGATACTACTGTTGGTGTATGAAATATTTCCTTCCCTTTTACAAGATTTTCATTTTGTTTTACAGTTAGATTTCCCAACAGCAAGATAGTAGCACAAAGGGCAACTATTACAACCATAAGAATCTGACCTATTAGACTGTTTGATGAGTACTGAGAATGACTGATGGATGCCCACAGTATTAGACTTCATTGTACGACCATTTTCTTTGATGCTGAATGAGTAATTTTCTGAGTCATTTCAGGTTAGCTTAGGTGGAAAAAAATACAAAATACCAAAAAACTCTCACTTCCAATATTAGCCATGCCAGGTAAGAATGAAAATATTCTCATATTAGTTCCACTGCTTTTAGGATCAGATAATACAACTTTTTCTAGAGTAGCCTTATGTTCATAAAACAACTTTCTACAACAGTGGTTCTCAAAAATGTGGTCTTCAAACCAGCAGCATCAATATTACCTGGGAAGTTGTTAGAAAAGCAAATTCTGAGACCACACCCCTGACTTACTGAATCAGAAGACCTGGGTAGGGCCTAGCACTCCGTGTTTTAACAAGCCCTCCTGATGATTCTAATGCTTGTGGTACAAGTTTAAGAGCCACTGCTCTGTGACATCAACGTACTATTGGAAAAAGCAGTGGCACTGCTCTTCAGATCAGGTACCAATGATTAGAACTCTTGATAACAAGGTTAGAAAGGGGGATTACTGTTTCTGTGAAGACTGGGAATGTAGTTAGTGGTGGAGGGCTTGGGAGCTGGTGATAAACATGGAAACTTGCATCCAGCTAACAGACACTCCACACACTGGTCTCCTTGTGCCTTTCATGTATTTTAATTCCGAATAAACGATGAAGAGGTTTCTCCCTACCATCACTCCCTCTCATTCCCAAAGTTTCTAGAGTAATAACAGGTCATCATGTTCCGTAAGAACATAAGAAAACATCATCATTTCTATGGTACCTTGAAGCTATGTGTAGGAGCAACCTGGAATAATTCAGATAAGGCCATCACCATTACAAAGTGTTAGGGCTGAGATAAACATTGCTACTTCATTCTCCCATGCATTGTATGCAGGTATAATCAGGGTAAAATAACTATCAAGGGTATAATTAAAGAGAAGAGAAACTAAAAGTGTAGTTAGAGGTTATGTGTGTTAGGGCAAGTCCCATTTAATTTGTTTGGGAATGGAGATGGTTGGATCATGTATCAGAAGCTTGTACAATATCTCCAGGTCTTTCTTAGTCTCAGTTTTCAAAGCTAATAATGCCACATACTGATTATCCTTTAAGTTTCCTTTAACTGTTTGGTTTTTAGTGCTTTGCTGAAAAAGACATTCCACTTGTTCATGCAAATGGGGATGTCTAATTATTTTTATTTATATTCCGGAAAACTTGCTTAACAACCTGGCAAAAGTTTTTTGTTTTTGTTTTTTTTGAAATTAAATATAGAGTTCACCTAATCAAACTTACAAGCTTTTGCACAGCAAAGGAAACCATAAACAAAACAAAAAGATAACCTACAGAATGGGAGAAAATATTTGCAAATGATGCGACTGACAAGGGCTTAATTTCCAAAGCATACAAACAGCTTATACAACTCAACAACAAAAAAACCCAATTGAAAAATGGGCAGAAGATCTACATAGACATTTCTCCAAAGAAGAAATACAAATGGCCAATAGGCACATGAAAAGATGCTCAACATCACTAATTATTAGAGAAATGCAAATAGAAACTACAATGAGGTATCACCTCACACCGGTCAGAATGGCCATCATCAAAAATCTACAAAAAATAAATGCTGGAGAGGGTGTGGAGAAAAGGGAAACTTCCTACACTGTTGGTGGGAATGTTAAGTTGTTACAGCAACTGTGGAAAACAGTATGGAGTTTCCTCAGGAAACAAAAAACAGAATTACCATATCATCCAGCACTCCCACTCCTGGCATATATCCAGACAAAACTCTAATTCAAAAAGATACCTGCACCTTTATGTTCACAGCAGCACTGTTCACAACAGTCAAGACATGGGAACAACCTAAATGTCCACTGACAGATGAATAGATAAAGAAGATGTGGTACATATATACAATGGAATACTACTCAGCCATAAAAAAGAATGAAATAATGCCATTTGCAGCAACATGGATGCAAGTAGAGATTATCATACTAAGTTAACTAAATCATAAAGACAAATACCATATGATATCACTTATATATGGAATCTAAAATATGACACAAATGAACCTATCTATGAAACAGAAGGAGACTCATGGACATAGAGAATAGACTTGTAACCACAAGCCAAGGGGGAGGGGGTTGGGGGAGGGACTGAGTGGGAGGTTGGGGTTATAGCTATTATATATGGAATGGATAAACAAGGTCCTACTGTATAGCCCAGAGAACTATATTCAATATCCTATGATAAATCATAATGGAAAAGAATATAAAAAAAGAATGTATACACAACTGAATCACTTTGCTGTACAGCAGAAATTAACACAATGTTGTAAACCAACTATACTTCAATAAAAAATTTTTTTAAAAAGAGTTGAATGCTTTATTAAATAGCTTAATTTTACATGCATTCTGTTAGTTCCTTTAAATTAGGGTTTCACCTATCTTCTCTTTGTATACTACTTAGCACCCTTCCATCTCTTAGTACTTTCATACCACCATAAGGCTTTGCCCAAGTCTTTGTCAAGATCTAAGAGCACAGGCTCTAACCTAGAAATGAATGAGGTTCATGAATAAATCAATGTGTGTATAGTTCTTAGAATAGTACCAGCACATCATAAACACCTGATAAGCTTAGCTATTTCTGTCATTATTCTTAACTATGCAGCCAAGGAGTCTCAGCTCAGGTACTGGGCCCAACCCAAAGGTGCCCTCAACTACCAGACATAGCAATCCTATGTTTTTTTCAGAAATGGGAGTTTTCCATAGTCAAATCAGAGTTCTCCCTTCTTCCTTAATACATGCAGAAGAAAACAAGAGCTGAAAATTTGTTGGCCTAGGGCCTAATACTGAGGCAGGCCTGAACTGAGGTTAATGACCAGAAATCACAAAGAATGAAATGTACTTCACACTTCTTTCTGAACCAAGAGAAAGAAGATTCTCAGAAAAGTCAAAATCAATTCAATTCAACATGAGATTTGAAGTTTGAGATGAGAAAGTGGGAGAATTCACTGAATTTTTAAAAGATAAAATACAGCTAGCTATTATTGGGAGAAAGATTGTTTCTTCTTTTATTCTTTTAATAACCAGGCTTTCTAGAGGCATACTTATGTCTTTTCATGTACCTTGAATGGTTCATCTCACAAAAATCCAAATAAACTGAAGAAACCCTGATACAGGCAATAAAAGCATATAAGATTAAAGAAAAAAAAACCCAGGCTTTCTATAATATTGATGATTTTAAAAATAATATAGTGATCATTCTTATCCTTTGATTTTTAGTGATTTTGCTGAAAAATACGTGCTTATGTAATAGAATTTCAAAATATTTTTATTTATATTATGGAAAGCTGTTTAATAACCTGGCAAAAGCTCTTTTAAGTATACAGTTGAATGCTTTAATAGACAATTTTACATGCTTACTATTATGTTCTTTAAATTATGATTTCATGCAAATATCCTCTCTTTGTAATTATACTTAGCAACCCAGATTTATACATTGGTCTCCTTTGTTTTCTTCATGGACTATCAATCAGAGTTTATTATCTCAGTTAATCATTTCGATACTATTAAAGCTTCAATCCACTCCAAAATAGGCATTTATTATTTTCTTTCATTGTCTGAAATCCTCCTCAATTTATTATGAGCATATCTCTTTTCTACATGCAGTAATTCAAACTTATGTTAATTAATGAAAAAGAAAAAAAAATCAACAATATAAAATAGACTGGGTCTTTCTCACCTTCTGAGATGGCCCACACTCCGTCTGTGGAGTGTGTTTCTCTCTAAATAAATCCACTTCTTCCCCATCACTTTGTCTCTCACTGAATTCTTTCTGCAATGCGACATCAAGAACCTGAGCTTCATTAAGTCCTGAGACCAGCTAGACCAACTCCTGCTCATTGTCAACACCGTTGGGGACATCTTCTGTGCCGTTTCTTTGCAACAACTTTTGGGGCACTAACAACTGGTTGGGAGACTACTTTGAAAGTGATAGCATCTAAAATCAAACTAAGGCCCCCACCCAGGTGGAAGATGGTAACTTCAGGCAGAGTATGATTCCTGAAGCAACACCCTGTTACCTCACTACCAACCAATCAGAAGAAAATCTGCACACAGTGGAAGATAGAAGACTCTGACACCCCTTCCCCAAATGATTGACTGCGATTAACTTCCCCTTATCCCTTTAAAAACTTTCATGGTCAAGCAGAATCTTGGGAGTGGTTCTTGGATATGAGTCTGCCTTCTCCCCAGGTTGCTGGCCTCCTGAATAAAGCAATCTTTCCTTTACAACCAACCAACCAATAAATAAATACATAAATACATAAAATAAAATAAAGTAAAATAAAATAAACTGGTTTTGTGAAATAAAAGAAGCTGAACATGTCAAACATAAATGGAAACTGACCAGGAGAATTTTAATTTTGACAATAACCATGTAAATATTTGAAAGACAAGCTATAGTCAGAAAGAAAATCTGAAGAAAATTTGTATGAACATTTTTGCAATATGGAGAATTTTGACATTGAAATACTTTCCAATTAAAGTCAAATGTCTTCCTTGAGTCCAAATGCCATATTCATTTAGTCTTAGATATTGAATAGGCATGAAGATTAGAAACATACATAAGACATGATCACCTGTCATCTTTGCCTGTAAGGAGCTCAGAGTTCGACAAGAGAGAGAGATAAACAATTATGATGTAATACGTTCAGTATTTAGAAACAATTTTTGGAAGGCGGGAGTGGAAAGAGGAATTTATAGAAGGCTTTGCAAAGGAGATATTTGGTCTCCTTTGCAAAGAAGAGGCAGTTGGTCTCCAAAAGAGGACAGAAAGGACAGTAAGAAAGAACACACATACTTTGCTCTTTCTCTGGAGCACAAAGGAGAAAGAGCAAAGTACGTGTGGGGAATATGAACAAAAATCATAAGTAACCATACAGAGCATACTAAAAATATAATTTTTACACAGCAGGAAAATAGAAAACTATCAGATTTTAAGCAGAGGAATAATAGATAGGTGTATTCAAAAACTAGGTTCAGGTGGAGGGTAGAGAAAATGGGAACAGAAAGACCATTTAGATATCTTTTGTAATAATCTAGGAGACGGCTGAATTTAGGGAGCCTTAACAGAGAAACATAAACAAATTCAAGAAATATTTAGAAGGGAAAGTCAGTAGGAGTTAGGTATGTACTTGGGGGTGGGAAAGGCTAAAAAGAATTAAGAATGATTCCTAGATTGCTGGCTTGAACAATCAGACGAACAATGGTACAATACACTGAAACAGGGAACACACAGGTAGGAGGAGGCTTGCAGTGGGGCAGGAACAGTGGTAATACGGGGTTTGAGATGTCTGTGGAAACCTAAGTGGTCATACCAGTAACTTCAATCTACAGGTCTAGAAGAGAGAGAGATGTCGTCTTGAATTACACATTTGGGAGTCTTAGGCAACTAACTTAGAAGACTTTCAACAGCATATAATTAATTTTGCAGAAGTACAACCATCATGTCTAGAATAAATTATATTCAATTCCTTTACTGGCACCAGGATAGAGCCTAAGACCCACTGCCACAAAATGGGCTTCTTCATGTCATGAATTATATTTTCCTATTTATTTATGGCTAACATCTCTTCTTATCATTATATAATTGCTTCTTTATAGAAAGGAGAATATCTACCTCTGTTATGATAGCTTTCACCACATTATAAGTGCATTATACCATTTAGAATATATGAAGAAAAATAACTGAATATATAGTAACTCATCAACAATGTCTCATTTTTAAAAATGTTAAGGAGTGCTTTGCCCTCTATTTGGTTTTTCTTCTTTTTAAATCATAAAGTTGCATTCCTTGGAAGCTTCTTTGATGAGGCATGTTTTGCTGAATTTTTTTTAACCTAACAGATGTTTGGGTAGTTAAAATTCCTCATGAGTATGGTATCCCGTGGTTTTCACAACCTAAGTGTTACCCCAGGAATTTTCCTTTCTTGCTGTCTTCCAGTCCTGGTGGTCTATAGGAGATGCACATTATGAGAGTCCCATTTCACTCCATACTAAATTTCACACCCACACTCTTTTAAAGTTGTACATTCCCTCCGCATTATAAGTACCTATTGTGCACCACAGAGATATTTAACAGCTTCCATTGTGCATTCCTCCCCCACACACAACTCAAATTGCTTTTGAGTATAAGGATAATCAGAAAAATAAGAGATGAGTAAAATAAGCTATAAGACTTTAATGTTTCAAGTTAAATATTTCTGCCATTTGTAATTTCTGTGCTTATGTTTGTATCTCTGCACACTTAGCACGAAGTACAGAGTAATGGGTATTATACAGATGATTTAAGCAGAAAAACAATTTGGTTTCAATTATCTAGATCAGAGTATGTGGGAGAAAGAAATGTTAGCTTGAGCTGACCGAATGTTGTTTCTTTTATTCACTCCAGTGTACAGTGGCAGATCTAGATTCAGAAAGTAACCCAATGTAATTCTCAGCCTGCATTCCAACTTTGCTCCCTGCATCTTCAATTTGAGTGCTCTTCTTTATGAGCTCAGAGAGAGTTAATACAACATATTTTCTTATTCTACAAGTCATTTGAGAACATCTTATAGTATTTATTATTCCAACTGGTGGTCTTCTTATTTGAGCTATTCAAATGTTGAATAATCTGACCTCAAACTAGCTATCAATTGCTAGCTCCTTATCAAAGAAGCTCCAGGTTTTGATAAGAAGTTCTGGGAATAAGTGCTTGGGCACAACTTGATGCTATTAGAGTAACATGCACAAATCTGAAATAGTGATTTTATACTAAGTTATACTGTTGTTTAGTGTTTTCCATAATTCAGAGGAATCATTCATTTTCATTGTTTTATTTTCTTATAAAACAACATAACACTTTTTTGGAATCAATGACATAAAAAATCGTATTAAATTTCTTCATCCAGATTACTTTTTATGTTTGCAAAATGTCTGTCATGCTTTTCATCTTTGGTATGTAGAATCAACATCTAAGCATTACTTGCTTTCAATCTTAAAAACATTACTACTCTTCAAGATTTTTGTTGCTTGACTGTTCTTATTTCTCATATTCTTATACAATATGTTAGTAGTTCACTATATATATTGTCTTGCAATAATATATGTAGTGTCTTTCTGTCTTTCATATCAAATGCCACCTCAGAGTATCTCTCCTTGGCTTACTAAATAAAACTTTTTTACCATACACTTATGAAATTCAAATACATTTATCATTAGAAAAATGTCCCTTTCATTTCTAAGACTAAATGAAGAGTGAGCAACTCATTCTCATAACTTTCAAAATTAATTTATTATTACCACCCCCATATGAATACTCAGCTGAAAAGCTAATAAGTTTGAGAATGCCAAGAAAAATAGTAAGTCTGTTGTAACAAATTCTGAAATATATAAATCTTTTCACTTTTCTCTCTTAATCACAGTGGTAGAAAGGCAACTTTCCATGTATCCCCTTTTCTATCTTATTGATAAAGAACAGAGTAGAAAATTAGTCCTTAAGGATAAAGAACAATAAAAGGGAATAGGAGTAGCATAGAAAATCTACTTAACTACTGATAAATTTTTTTCACACCCAAGTACTCTCTGATGGAGAAGTCAAATTGTGGCAGTGAGGTACCAGACCGAGAGAGAAGAAAAGTACCAGATAAAAGTCAAACTGGTACTCCATATGAAGGCACTCTTTCGATTAGTCATCAAGTAAAGATCTGGGAGCTGGGGTGAAAAAGAAGCCAAGATTATCCTCTCCATTCCATCAAGAACTAACAAATCAACCAACTAACCACCAATGGCAAAGGAACACATCCTAATAAAACTAGAAAAATAATGCTATTTATTTTTTAAAAAGCTCACACCGATTGTGAAATATTTGAAATATTCTACCATTATTCTTTTAAACCAGAATAGGCAAAGTGGAGTAGTAGGGAATTGAAAATGACCAAATTCTAGTGAGTGGGTCATAGACCTTAAAGTGGGGTTTGAAGTGGAGGGACTCAGGGGGGAAGAAATGACATTCAAGCAGAAAGACTCTCAAATTTTCAGAATAAGAATGGGGGATTCTTTAAAAATCCAACTTCCCGGGCTTCCCTGGTGGCGCAGTGGTTGACAGTCCGCCTGCCGATGCAGGGGACACGGGTTCGTGCCCCGGTCCGGGAGGATCCCACATGCCGTGGAGCGGCTGGGCCCGTGAGCCATGGCCGCTGAGCTTGCACGTCCGGAGCCTGTGCTCCGCAACAGCAGAGGCCACAACAGTGAGAGGCCCGCGTACTGGAGAAAAAAAAAAAAAAATCCAACTTCCCAGTTTCATTTACCAGCTTTTGAATTGGTCAGGTTATATGTTGTTTTATGCTAATTGAACATCTTCCACCATCCTGTCTAGAGTACTTGAGGAAATGATACATTTAGAAATTCGAATTCCTGGCTCACTGTAGCAGGCTTCTGTCCAAGTGAGACGCTCCTAAGGAGTGGGACGGGAACCCTGAGTGGCAGCAGATGCACAGGCATATGGTCTATTTTAATCAAAGGTAACAAATTAGCTGCCCACAGGCCAGATGTGGGCTACTGACATGTTTGGTTTGAAAAACTAAATGTTCTTAAATTTTAAAAACTTGTTACAGCAAGAAATTAAGTATTTTCACATAAAAAAATCTAACTTTCCTATTTCTTTGAAAACATCCTAAGTCCTAATAGCATGACTTCTCTATAAGACAGTAATCAGACAGAGGTGAGTAGTGGTTGCCCCTGTAGACGGCACGTTCTGTTAATCTGCCAAGGCTTCCACCACTCTCAGTCGCCTTACATCAGCCTGCTTCATTCATTATGGTACCTGACTGATGTCTTCAGGTAACTTCAAGTTGTCCCTGGTCACTTGTAATTTTGGTTATTCTTACTGGCTGAAGCAACTAAAATTCCGAACTTTACCTATGTTCTAATCTCTAAGCATCTGTTTCTTTCTGTTTTCTAGTCAATTAGATTATCATAGTTATTTCTTCTCAAAGTTAACAGGCTCAAAATAACCATAATTACTGACTAAACGCAACCTGGATTTGATTTTTCCATATTTTCCTTTTCTTCGTTATGGCACTATCATCCCCTCTATCCCCTGCACTGGAAAACAGTTCATTCTGCCTCCCCCATTTTAGCTTATTTAATCAAGTTTAACACGTTCAGGAAATATTTATGGAGTGCCTACTGTTGCCAGGCACCATTCTAGGCAATAAAGAAACAGCAATGGTCAAGACACCTTCTAAAAATAAGCAAATACATATAACTAAAAAATGATCAGGTAATTATAAATTTTCATTAAGATAAGATGATATTCTAGAAAAAAACTGTATGGCTCTTTTAGATTGGGTGGTCAGGGAAATTCATTCTTAGCAGGAATCATTCAAGTAGAAGTATACATTATAAAAAGCTGCTCATGCAAAGACAGACGTGGAAAAACATTCCAATCCAAACGAACAGGGCCAAGTTCTAGTACTTTCGTGTGTTCAAACAACACAAAAATTATCCAGTATGAGTGGAGGATAATGGTAAGTGGGAAAATGATTATGGATGAGGTTAGAGTGTTAGGTAAGAGCCAAGTCACATAGGGCTTTGTTAATCATGTTAAGAAATTTAAATCTTACTCCAAGAGCAATGGAAATTCACTGAAAGGCTTTTTAAACAAGGAAGTGACATCATCTGATTTACATTTAAAAAAATCAGCGTGAAAGCTAAGGAGGTCAGGTTAACGCAGTGGTAGCAGTAATGAAGGATAGGACTAATATGCTGGTAATGCAAATGGAGGGATGTGTTTAGATAGCATGGTTGAAATAAATCATTGGCGGAGTAGAAGAGGAAAAGAACACTGCCTAAATTTTCATTTTCTGCATTCGGACGATGAGACTTAGTGTTTAGACCACGTTAATTTTGAGAGGATATTAGACACACCTTCCCAATGATGTCAGTTAAATATACTGATTGGGTTCCAGGGAGCAATCAGAACTGGAAATAGATACTTGAGAATAATCACTATATAAGTAGACTTTAAAGCCATAGGACAGGATAAGGTCACTTAAGGTAAGATCTCATAGGGGTTGTGTGTTGATAAAGAAAAGGGCCAATGAAAAAGAAAAAAAAAAAAAAGAAAAGGGCCAAGTATATTATCTCTGAACACTCCAACACTTAGATTTAAAAAATGAGAGAGAGAGAGAGAGAGAGAGAGAGAGAATAAGCAAAAGAGACTGAGAAAGAGCTATCAGGGACGTGAGAGAAAAACCAGAAGAGCAGATCTCACAGAAATCAAGAGTCCAAGAGCCACAAAGAAGAGAGGTTGGACGACTGTGTTGAAGGCTGAGTTGTCTGGATTCTGTCTCAAATGTTGAATTGCATTAACAAACATTCATTGAACATTTACTATATAAACATTATGCCAGGTACTCCGGGGAATAGTAAGAAGATACACATTTGGCAACCTAAAAAATAAAGCCTCTAGATCAAAGTTTATTTCACTGTTTATAAAGGTCTACAACAGCATCTATTTATCACTGAAACTCTATGTGTGTGTGTAAGCCTAAAGTCACTGAAAACGTGGTAAAGCCTGGCATAAAAGCAGCAGAGCTTCCAGATACGAGGGGGAAATGTAGGCATAGACGAAGGGTACTTGATGGCTATCATTATAGCCTAATGACAGACAACTTAGAGGATCACAATGCTTTTTGTTACCATATAAGACTCTAGGACCTTGGTACCACTCTGGGAGTTTGAGAAAAGCCCTAATAATGACTGAAATTGAATTTCCCATCGGGATTCAATTAAGAAAAAATAAATGCTATTATGGTTAATGATGTTAAAGCAATTAAGGCAACCAGTTAATTTTAAACTATAAAACTAAAGTTACAAGAGCAATCTTTACATATATTTTGAATGATTTCTATGGAAAAACATATAAAGAGCTTTTTCTTGAATGCAGAAGTATACATACATATACAGAACAATACTTACGACCAGGCAGGGTTTGTGTAGATATCCAATTTGACGCATCGCCATAGCCGGCATTCGTGCTGGCAGCCACTTGGAATCGATACCATCTAAATTTCTTTAAATCATATACTGTCTCTTCAGTTACGTCAGCTTCGTAGAGGTATTGAATTTTTTGATATTCAACACATTCTTCAGATTCCCATTCTCTGCATTTCTGAGCCCGAAGTTGAGTGGTAATCTTATAATTTTGGAAGTAGCCAAAGATAGTGTCAGGTCTCATCCATGTCAATGTTGCACTAGTTGACTGAACATCAGAAAAAGCAATATTTGTGGGAGTGCTGGGAACTAAAAGTTGAAGGGAAAAAAAAGGAAAACAATTGGAATTACCAAACATTGTGTGAACGGGAGGGAGAAATGGGATTTACAAATATTCCTTTACTATGCACGTAGTGGTGATCTCTTATTACAACTGCCCTTAGATTAATGTCCCCACATTTAATAAGCATTAAGGTGATACTTCACAGAGCAATGGTCCAAAGGGTTAGGGGACAAAACAATTGTGATGTTTTTATTCCTAATTTTGCTCCCAAATTCACTCACAAGTTACTTATAAAAACTTACTTTGGTTCCTTATATAAGCACTGGTACAAAGAAAAATTGCATGCTCATATAATCCTATGTACTTTCCGAGGAAGGGTCTGAGTTTTTAATATTCAGTTCCCAAGAAAGACGTTCTTATATTTAAATGACTAGATAGACACAAACACATCTTACATATAGTAGATGTTGATTATAAAATAATTTAAACAAGATTATTAAATGAATTAATAATGTATACAATTAATTTTTATTTTATCTTGCACAGATTTAAAATTAGTATAACCCTTTCTAGAACATCATCAAGCACACTGACATTAATACACAGAATAAGGTATCTGTATATCACCTACAATCACATGGTCCTACTTGGAGTCATTTATTAGATTTCGTATTAACCACTGGTTTGCTATATTCATACCGTGTGTCAGGCTCTGAGGCTGGTGTTAGGAAATCAAGATACATAGGCTTATGTCTTGTTTTCAAGAAACAGTCACTTATTAGACAAGTATAATAATATAAGTGTGTTATGCTTAGAAATATAAAAGAACAATGAATTAAGTGACATGGGCACTTTTTTCATGCCTGTCCTTGTATATGTGCAAGGACCTTTTCTCAGAAGCCTGAGATAGAAAGACTGATAACAATGACTTGTATGAAAATTACACAATTCATAAAAACTATATGTTAATATGTGCAGTAAAGACAAGAAAATTAATGAGTTAGAAAATTCATTCATAAAAGTCATTCATTCCTAAACATATCATATTAATTCAGATTTCAATAAATACCTAATGAGCATCTAATTTATGCCAAGTACTACTGTAGGTGCTGGGAATACAATGAACAAAACAGACGAAAGTCCCTACCCTGGTGTAATTTACATTCCAGAGGTTTATATACAACACAAGTATAAGTAAGTATTATATATAGTATTTTGGATGATGATTAGTGTTATGGAAAAAAATAAGAAAGGGAAAAAGGAGAAAGAGTTCAAGGATAATGAAATGAGGACAGCCCTTGGCTAAAAAAAAAGAAAGCATGACTGATAAGGAGACATGAAGTTCCTGATGAAGGTGGGGAAACTAACCATGTGACTGTTTGGAGGAAGAACATTCCCAGCAGGGGGAAATGTGTGATTACAGGCCCTATGTTGGAATCATGCCTGGTATATCTGAAGAATAAAAAAGAGGCCAGCGTGGCTAGTAGGAGGTGAGGTCTGGGAAGAAACACCGAAGGTTTGATTATATACGACATTGTAGAACTTTAAGACTTTCACATGAGCAGAGGTGTTACAGGCTCTGAAGTATGTTTTCACTCTAGCTACTGTGTTGAGACTAGACAAGGGAGAGAAGGATGAAAACAGGGAGAGTAATTAGTAGGCTATTTCAGTGTCAACACAAGAGATCAGGATGGCGTGAGGCAGGACTGCAGCAGCAGAAATGAAAGCAAGTATTCAGATTCTGAATATAATTTGCAGGAGAGCCGACAGGATTTGCTGCTGTGTGACATGTCAGGTATAACAGAGAGAAAGGAGTAGAAGAAAGCTTTAAGGTCTTCGGGTTGAGCAAACAGAAAGACGAAGTCACTTAACCAAGAAGGGGATGACTGAGAAAGAAGTAAGCTTTGGTAAGTAAGATTAAGAATTTATTTTGAGCATGTTAACTTTGAAATGCCTATCAGATACCCAGAAGGAGATGTCAAATAATAGATGGATGCATGAGTCTGGAGTTCTGCAGGGAGATCTGGACTTGAGTTAAAAATTTGGATTTCCTCTTAATTTTTTTTACTGAACTATCTACAGACCTATTGCTTGTAAATTTGCCTAAACCTGGAAAAGAAGAGAAAGTCTAATGCAATGGAAAACAAGTAGTAAATTACTTAAAGCCATGTGATCAGATTCAATTACTCTGTTTTCAAATACTAATATTTATCATCAAATCTTACTGTATTTAATTGAACAGTAACCTTTAAAAAGGTAGCTCTACAAACAGAACACTTATAATATGACTTACAACACATTATCTTTAGTTATGCATAAGAGCAATGAGAGAAAAAGTTATTTTAAGGAACAATTACCTTTATAGAGGAAGAAGTTTTAGAACTGACTAAAAAGTAGAGTTTCCATAATTTATTGAAATCCCTCAGCCACTAAGTTTGAATTCAGACCTCTTGGAGATAAGACACATTTTCAAAATATTCTAACACAAAGCAGAGAAATATGACTGATTTGGGGGTTCAGGAAAAGTGTTAAGAGAAAAGGTTGCATGTGAGAGGAGATTCCACTAATTGTAAAGGTAGAGATTCAAGAAGAGGGGGGTAAATGTGATCTAAGTCAAGTTTACAGCTTATAATTGACACTGGCAATGACAAAGAGAAATAGTCTGAGGACATACTATGGCACAGGATTACAGATAGCTTCTCAGGCAATGGAAAGCCGTCAAGGTGACAGAATCAGATGTTCAGTAGTACATTTTATCAAGTCTAGTCTGATAACTGCAAACAGGAAAAGGGACAAATTCATAGAACATTTGATTTGTTCAGCAAAGAAAAAATAAAATGATAGCAATAGGAAAGAGGTGAATTTTTAGATCTATTTTGGTGGTAGTCCATAGAACAGGCAAATGAATCAGAAGATCACAGAATCAGAATCTGAAGGAAACTTAGAGATGATCTTGGTCAACCTGTCTTGTTTATGGAGGCAGATGTCCCCCAAGAATTTTGGTACCTACACCTTCTTCCAGTTTTTCAACCAAACACTGATAGGTGCTGATGCAAAAAAAAATTTTTGCAGCTGTAATTAAGATCCGAATCAGTCAGGGAGAGAGAATCCAGTGGGCCTGATTTTATAACGAGTCCTTTAAAAGCAGAGAGTTTTCTTTGGGTAGTTACAAAAGAGGAAGTTAAGTATTCTAAGCAAGAGATTAGATTCAATGTACAAACATTTCTCCACGGCTGGCTTTGAAGAAGGAAGGGACCACCAGGACATCTCTAGGAGCTGAGGACAGCCCTTGGCTAAAAGCCAACCAGGAATTGGGGATCTCAGTCCTAGAACTGTAAGAAACTGAATTCTGCTGCAACCATGTGAGCTCGGACGAGGACCTGTACTCCACATGAGAACACAGCCCATGGATAACTTTATTTGATCTTGTGAGACTCTGAGTAGAGAATCCAGGCACAGCATACCCAGACTCTGACCTACAGAGCTGTGCTCTAATAAATGGGTGCTTTTTTTTTTTTTTTTCGGTACACGGGCCTCTCACTGTTGTGGCCTCTCCCATTGCGGAGCACAGGCTCCGGATGCGCAGGCTCAGCGGCCATGGCTCACGGGCCCAACTGCTCCGCGGCATGTGGGATCTTCCCGGACCGGGGCACGAACCCGTGTCCCCTGCATCAGCAGGCGGACTCTCAACTACTGCACCACCAGGGAAGCCCAATGGGTGTTGTTTTAAGTCACTAAGTTTGTGATAATTCATGACACAGCAATAGAAAACTAATACAAATTCACTCTACCAAATGACCAATCTCTACTTATCTAGCCTGTTCTTAAATATACAGAGCAAAATCTTGAGGGGCTTTATTTTAAAATTGATTTCCAGATAGCTCTATTAGTTTGTACAGCCTTCATTATTTTGGACAGATATCTACCTTCCTATAAATCCTAATTCTACACTGAACACCCACCTCGAATAGTCCTAGTCCTATTTTCCTCTCCACTTTACTCCAACATTTATATCGAAGAACTAGAAAGGTTTTTATTCTGCATTCATATTAATAAAAAAGATTGAGCAATTACTCCAAAATATATGTTTATTTATATATTATATACATATATGAATGCCAACCATAATTAGATTATTTCTCTGAAGGTCTAGATTAATTCTTGGAACACAATAGGCATTTAATAAATATTTTTGAAAGTAGGAACAAATGAATAAGAGGGTATAACAGGAGACTTGATTTAGATAGATGGTCAGGAAAGGTTTTCCTGATGAATTATGATTTAATCAGAGATCTGACCGATAAGATGTAACTTCCCAGGGGAAAAGCATCAGGGTGTTAAGACTCTGAGGAAGAGAACATGGCACATTGGAAACATGTAAAGAAGGCTGCTACAACCACAAGGAGATGAAGAGGAAGACAGAAGGTTGGAGATGCAGGCCAGAATCAGATAATGTTGAGCCTTGCAGTCTGGATTCAAGATTTTTAGTTTTATCCTAAGTGCAGTGGGAATACTTGATAAGTTTTATATTGACTTTTCATTTGCATTAAAACCATAGACAAGGGCTTCCCTGGTGGCACAGTGGTTAAGAATCCACTTGCCAACGCAGGGGACACAGGTTCGATCCCTGGTCCGGGAAGATCCCACATGCCGCAGAGCAACTAAGCCCGTGCGCACAACTACCAAGCCTGCGCTCTAGAGCCCGCGAGCCACAACTACTGAGCCCACGTGCCACAATGACTGAAGCCCATGCACCTAGAGCCCGTGCTCTGTGACAAGAAGCCACCACAGTGAGAAGCCTGCGCACCGCAACGAAGAGTAGCCCCCACTCGCCACTAGAGAAAGCCCGTGCACGCAGCAATGAAGACCCAACGCAGCCAAAAATAAATAAAATAAATAAAACCATAGACTCTGCTCTTCCCCCTGAGAGCAAGGGACTGTGGTCCAGACATTTCCCTTTCTTTCCAGTCCATCACTAACTACCCCTTTCATGTTTCTATTTCCTTTACCTAGGGTTTACTAAGCAACTAAGGAAAAAAGGATGCATTAGCTATTCAATGAACTGGAGAAGGCAGAGGAGGCTACCCTTTCCCCATATTTCATCAGGCGGGATGACTAGATGCCCATGGCTCTCTAACCAACTTTTTTAATACCCTCCAGTGTTTAGATTTCAGGAAAGAAAACTAATGGCAAAGTTTGTTGCACAGTAAAAAATTTTCAGCAGATTAATATTTGTCCACAGACTCCATTATTCTCCAAATAAGTGTTACAGAGAAAAAAAGGTCTAAATAGGACAGTACTTTAACTTGACAAAGAAACAAGATCCATACAAGAGTTATTTCTAACCTGGCTAAAGGAAGGGTAACAACAATTGCAATTGCTTTCCATGTGACAAGCACAGGGATGGGCCTTGCACGGGACACCCAGAGTCTGGCACGTATGGGCACTCAGTAAGTGTTGATTATGTGAATAAATCATGGTTCATGAAATAGTCCTTTGGTTTCATGCAATACAAAATTTTGTCCACATTTTTCACTCAAGTGTATTTATAAAGATGAACAAGAAATAAATCTAATCTGAGGCCAAATATGTACAACTTGTAGACAATTTTTTTCAACAAGGCTACCTCAGACGCACACACAAATGACCAGCAGTATGTAGGCCTCATTTATATCCAGCATCTTCTCTTTTGATGAACCGTGTGTTGAACTAGACTATTTCAAGGCAACCGCCCTATTGAATTACAGATACAAAAAGGATTACACTCAGTTTAGCATGGAGAATCAGATTTCCATTCTTTAAGAATGACTAAAAACCTCAACCTTTTTCTATCCACAGATGGTACTCATTTGAACACATCATTCCATGCTTCCTGGAATAATCATGCAGCTTGTTTAGATTTTCTAAACATGACTGAACTGTGATGAAGCGATCAACATTCTCTGCCAAGGTATTCCGTAAATTACATTTTTATTCATAAATTATTCTTACCGGCGAAATACTTTCATCATGGTTGAATTGAAAGTCTGTAGATCTATCTATACAAGTAAAAATTTGTTACACTTTAAAGGCATGCCAGTTTTTAGTGATTATTTAGTATATTCCACTTAGAAAATGAAAATGTGTATAAAATGTAATTATTCTCTAAACTTCTGAATATCAATTATAAGAAGTTGCCAACCTCTTATGATAGGATGGTAGTTTGTACTGACTTCTCACTGACCTGGTTAAGTATACTAACATGGAAGACCAAGTTTCCTTAAATCTTTAGTCATGACTATATACATGTATCTTCAGGCAAAGATATACTCTCTTTTAAGCAAAACAGGTGTCTGAAAAATATATAAATACTTATAAAAGTTACAAAAGTATCAACACAATCTTTCCTAGTTTATTAAGAATATTTTTGTCTCTACTAATTTTAAACAAACTACAAAACACAAGGTACAAATATATGATCTGAACATACACAAACAAAAGTACAGTTTACTAACATAATATGGATCAATATAAACAGAAATGCCTGAAAAGTCGGGTGCAAAGAATATTTCCCAAACCAGATATACATTTTGCACTAACCTGAATTTAATCAATATCATTTACTAGACATTCAGATTGAGTGGTATTGGCAAGTTTATAAGTCTTAGGGTATAAGCCCTTCTTCATACATATATAAAAGTAATTTAGCTAATAGAAACTGTCACAAATAGGTGATGCCAGGAGGAAGGCTCAATGGAAGGAGAAGATCTGGGAGCTACAACTTAAAGGAACAACTGATGATTAGTACAGATGAGGAAGAAATAATGTTTTAAGTACATTAATATAGGGAGAGATATATAAATGGCAACAAGATGTTTGTCATGGTCTGGAAAGTATACCAGACTGGAGAAAAGAAAGTCTAAGGAAGTCATAAGAAAAAAGTTGTGGGCGGTGTAATATCAAGTATGGTGCTACTGAAGGGCACTGAACGTTTGAGAGATGAATTTAGATGACTACTGCAGAACACAGAGAACAACCGACAGATTCACCGGTAAAGTATAAACTTAAAGAAAATCCTGAGCCTCCATATGGCTAGTCATTAGGAAACAGTAAACGTGATAGAAACTGGTTAGATACTGTATATATGCAGTACGATGTAGACTACAGTGATAAAGGATAATTAGGAATAGAGCTAAAAGGCCAAAGAATATTGGCAAAAATGTGATGATTTATTGGGCAGAGAAAAAAATAGGAGTAAAGAAATGGAATCAACCCAGCAATTAGGTTCATAGATCAAATGTACATTGTACATGTCCTAGAAGTAGGCTATGATTTGGCTCTGACGTTACAGAAGATAATACAAAGGAAAAAATTCAGACTGTAAATCTCTGTGACCATAAATAAAGACAAATTAAATGAGCAAGAAACATGAAATAAACTCTGGTATTGAGATCAAAGGTAGATTTCTCCCCCAAAAAAGCACATAAACAATACCATGTAATTTAATAAACATTGTCCTCAACAACATCCTTACATAGTAAATTCTAAGTATGTTTAACTTGGCTCTTTCTTATAATGTCTCTCAATATGGGTGGGCGGAATAATTATCAAACGCATTTTTGTAAAACTATTTCTTTATAAGTTCTAATTATTCAGTTCAGGTATACTTCTCTCTGTCGGTCTGGCTTAATTCAGAGATAGATTTTGGAGTAGCTGAAGCAAAACTTACCAAAATAGGTTACATAAACATGATTTTAGATGATACTACAAAGCTGAGAATATGGAATGACACACTTATTAGTATGCCAAATTAAGTCATTTTAAAATATCCCATCTGCATGTCTTTCATGCTTGAGAAAGTATCTATAAACAGAACTAAAGTTTTCTAAAATAATTTTTAAGTGTCTGTCACAGTGCATGTAGAGATGGACAATTGGGGACCCAAAATTCTATGGACCACAGCTATAACAATATTAGTTATTAATCCAAAAATTATTGAAACGTAACTTATTTATAAAAATATCTCAGTAAAACTTCTGGGGAAAATGTCACTTTTTCTTGGAGAACTCAACAAGGAAAATGATGATACATATTCTGTTTGGAGACAAAGTGAGTTGATTTGTTTTATAGAGTCATTAATTTGACAGCTCTATATAGCAAGTCATCTCCTGAGAATACCTATCAAAAATGACAACTTTGTTTTGAAATAGTTCATCACAAGCAGTTCTTAGGGGAATAATTATATAGCAGAATTAGTCATCTATTAAGACCACTCCTATAACACCTGGAGACTAAATTGAACCATTGACATTGATGAAACAATGAGAAAGATATACGGGTTAGTGATAATGTGCTTGAGGATGGGTATGAGTAAATAAAATGCTAGTTTCATATCTTGTTAGCATGAATAAATAGAGCTGTTTTGGGAGAAGCTTAGGTTAGAGTAAAAGGTAGGGAAAAACAATTTGGGATAAATATGTATATATAAGCTTTGAAACCATGAGAGTGAATTAACATATAAGGGGGTGGTATTTATAGTATCAGAAAAGCAGGCGATAAAAAAAAAAAAACTGAGTCTCTGTCAAGTCAATAGTCAATCCAGGGTAAATTATCAATAAAATAGGAAAAAGAGATCATAAAAAACTCACATAAGCCAATAATGTTTGGCACACATTGGTACTTAAGAAATATTTGTTTAACAAATGAATGAATAAATGAACAAACTAATGGATGGATACATGGATGCATGGATGAATGCATGGATTTCAAGAAGAAAATATCACCAATGTTGACTGATGAACAAGTGTCACCAATGCTGATTATAATCAAATGCTGCTTAAAACCATTCTTTTCTAAAAACTGGCTGTACAGAAAACCTTGATAGAGTAAAGTATACAAAAGTAGTCCTGGATGTAAGTTTGGGGAAAGCTCTACAGGACAGAAGAATTTGGATTTTTCAAGGATTCCATAAGAGAAAGAGAGAGAGAGAGAGAGAGAGAGAGAGAGTGAGAGAGAGAGAGAGAGAGAGAGAGAGAGAGAGAGAGAGAGAGAGAGAGAGAGAGGGAGAGAGGGAGAGAGGGAGGGAGGGAGGGAGGGAGGGAGGGAGGGAGAATACAAGGAAAGAAGGAAAGATGTAAGCAGAAACAATCAATAGAGGAGAAAGGATCAAAGGATAGAGACTGGAGGCACTGTGAAATAATGTAGCCAGTAGAAAAATTCCAGATTGCCAAAATATTTTTAAGAACAAAAATACTGTTTAATTTAAAGTCATGTATATTATTGCAGTGTAAACCCTTCCTCTATGTACTCACAAAATGTTTGGTAAGGCTATTATACATAAAAGTGCACAGTGTGATTAGAACTGTCAAAATCGTGCAAAAAAATTTTGCTGCAGTAGTCAAAAATTTATGTAAAAATATTCCATTATCCAAACCTAATAAGTTTGAGGGATGTTCTGATGATGCCAGAATAGCTTGTGTCACACTAATCCTTCTGCAGATAACAGCTATAAACTCTGTGGTGGAGGGAGGGACAGCTTCTGGCTTGTGGTGTCAGGGAATGGGATGCAGGATTGCCAGAGTAGGTCAAAAAGGAAGAAGCCACAAAGGCGTTAGACCCAAATTACAGTTCTAAATTCCCTGAAAATCCTTGGCCAATCTCATAATTGTGGAAGTATGAAGGATATGCCAAGAAGCAAAGTGGAAGGCAACAGATGAAAAACTTACTAGAAATTTTAGTTGCTTCCCAATGCAGAGGAGATAAAATTCAGAATTTGAATCCCACCAAAGTAAGGAATTGGTAAACAGCAGGCCTCATTTTAAAATCCCAAAAGGGCCATACATTTACTTTGCTCTATGTCCCAGGATTAAGGAATTCTCTCTACAAATAAGGTTGAAACCAAAATCAAACATTCACAAAACTGTAATTCAGTAATTTAATGGCCTATTTGAATAAAAAGCCAACACCCTTCAAAAGAAGATACCAAAATCCAGAGTTTCTGCACAATGTCACAAACAATATCCAATATAAGTTTAAAAATTTCTAGGCAGGGCTTCCCTGGTGGCGCAGTGGTTGAGAATCTGCCTGCTAATGCAGGGAACACGGGTTTGAGCCCTGGTCTGGGAGGATCCCACATGCCGCGGAGCAACTAGGCCCGTGAGCCACAACTACTGAGCCTGCACATCTGGAGCTTGTGCTCCACAACAAGAGAGGCCGCCATGGTGAGAGGCTCGCGCACCGCGATGAAGAGTGGCCTCCGCTTGCCACAACTAGAGAAAGCCCTCACACAGAAACGAAGACGCAACACAGCAAAAATAAATAATTAATAAACTCCACCCCCAACATCTAAAAAAAAAAAAAAAAATTTCTAGGCAGGCAGGAAAATTACTATTGACAGGAAAATGTGACTTGTAGTCAGGAGGAAAAAGTGTTCAATAGAAAGAGATCACAGGATAATGCAGGTGTACGAATTGGTAGAAAATTAATTTAAAGAAGCCATTATAAATATTTTATTTGACTTAATGGAAAACAAAGCAAATGGGGAATTTCAGCAGAGAAATGGAAGTAAGGAAACAGAAATAAAAGGAAATTCTAGAATTTAAAAGTATAATACCTGACATGATATTGGATTTGTTTAACACCAGATTAAAGATGGCAGAATGCAGTCAATGAACATCATGTCACATCAATAGAACTCCAATCTACGGAATAAAGGAAGAAACGTGAAAAAATTTAATAAAGCCTCAGTCACTTAAGAGGTATGGAATTAGAGTGCCAGAAGAAAAGAAGATGGCAGAAAAATAATTTAAAAAATAATGGCCCAAAATTTCTCAAATTTTAGAAAAATATTAATTTACCAATACAAAAAACTAAATGAACCCACAGCAAAATAAATGCAACAAAAACCACACTAGCCATATTATTGTAAAACTGCTTAAAAGTAAAGATAAAAAAAAAACTTGAAAAGTGTCCCCCAAATAACATTTCATACACAAGAGCTAATGATAAAATGGTGGTTGACATCTCATCAGAAATAATGAGTACTAGAAGACAAAGGAATTACATCTTTAAAGAGACAAATATTGGGTGGGAGAACTATCAACCCAGAATCTTATATCCACAGAAAAAGACCCTCAAAAGTGAAAACAAAATAAATCTATTTCCAAATAAATAAAATCTGAGAGAATTTGACGCTAGCATACCTGCACTAGGAGAAATTCTAAAGTGAGTTCTTTAGTTGAAAGGGAAATATTAGCTGTAATTAGCTGTAACTCATAACTACTGGAATAGAAGAACACCAATAATGGTAATTATATGGGAAATACATGGTCTTTTCTTAATTTATGTAAATGTCTACTGGCTCTGTAAGTAAAAATAATACCATAAATTGTGGGGTTTACAATGTAAATATATGTAAATCATTTAAAATATATAGATGTCAAATGTATGACAAAATATATGGAATTGTACTTTTGCAAAGTTCATATATTTTATGTGAAGTTGTAGAATATTAATTTAAATACAATAAACTAAGGAATTATATTGTAATCCCTTGATCGACCACTAAATATAATGACAAGGAAGTATAGATAAAAATCCTATAAAGAAATTAAAACAGAAAGCTAAAACCATCCAATTAACCCAAAGGAAGGCAATAAAGAAAGAACAGAGGAACTAAAAAAGAGCTAGAAAACAAATAGCAAATAGAACTAAACTCAACTAACTTAATAATGACTTTAAACATAAATAGATTAAATGCTCCATTTAGAAGACAGAGATTGTCAAGTAAGATAAAAATAAAAGACCCAATTATATGTTGCCCACAAGAGACATAATTTGTCCACCAGACACACAAATTAAATATGATACAAATAATTCAAAAGTAAAGATAGAAAAAAACATACAAAGCAAACAGTAAACTAAAGAGCATGTGCCTATATTAATACCAGACTAAAGAATCTTTAAGACAAGGAGTGATCTAAAGATAAAAGAGACAGTTTATAATGATTAATGGATCAGTTAGGAAGTTACAACAATTATAATATGTGTGTGTTTAATAAAAAACTTTGAAGTACATGAACCAAATACTGACAGACTTGAAGAAATAGACAAATCCACAATATATTTGGATATTTTAATATTTCCTTATCAATAATATATCGAATAATTTTTGTTGAAAAGTGGTAAGAATACAGATTTGCAAAACATTATCACACTGAATTAATACATAGAACATTATGGACAACAACTGAAGAATAGACATTATTTCAAGTGTGCATGGAAGAATATTCAACAAGATAAATTATATGCTGAGCCACAGAAACTGTCCCAACTAATTTTTAAAAATTAAGTGTTACAGACATATTCTCTAACAATAATGGCAATAAATGAAAAATTGATGACATGTGGCTATCTAGATAAGTCCCAAATATTAGAAATTAAATATATTTTTAAATAACCATGGCTCAAAGGAGAAATTTCAAAGGAAATTAGAGAATATTTTTATCAAAAGTAAGAAGTCAAAATTTGTGATATATAATTATTAGGAGATTTATAGCCGTAAATGATTATATTTGAAAAGAAGAAAGCTTAAAATCATTATGTAAAGTAAAATAAACTAGCTACAAGAAGATAAATGCTGCAAGATCTCACTTATGTATGGACTCTAAAAAAGTCAAACTCATGGAAACAGAATAGAACAGTGATTGCCAGGGGCCAGGGGAGTGGAGGGGAGATAGTGGGATGTTTGCCAAAGGGTACAACTTTCAGTTATATGAATAAGTTATATGAAAAAGCTAATGTACAGCATGGTGACTATAGTTAATAATGATGTATCAATATTACATACTTGAAATGTGTTAAGAGAGTAGATCTTAAGTGTTCTCACCACACACACACACAAAAAGTAAATATGTGAGGTGATGGACAGGTTAATTAGCTTGATTGGGGGAATCATTTCACAATGTATACATATATCAAAGCACTGCACTGTACACCTTAAATATATGCAATGTTTATTCATGAATCATACCTCAATAAAGCTGGGGAAAAAAGACAGAAAGAAAATTATGATAAAAATACAGAAAAAAAAGAGCATATTAAAAGCAGAATATTTAAAAGGAAGAAAATAATAAAGATCAGGACTCAGTGAAATAGAAAATAGATAAATAAAAGAGAATATTAACAAATTCAAAAATTAGTTCTTCAGAAAAATTAATAAAATTTGTAAACACTTGTCAAGCCATATATAAAAGTATAGTGCATCTGATCAAGTGTGGTCTATCCCAGGAAGGTAAATTTCACTTAATATTAAAAAAGCTAATCATATAATTTACCACAGTAACAGAATAAAAGAGAAAAAAGCATTCGATCATGGGCATCTACAGATATCCTACAGCACACATCATACAAAATAGTGAAGGATGGATGCTTCCCCTTTTGATTGGGAACAATGCAAGGATGTCTGCTTTTACTACTTCTATTTAATATAGTACCAGAGAGTCTGGCCAGTGCAATATGGTAAGGGAAAAAAGTCACAGGGTTTAGAAAGAAAGAGATAAAAATTACCCTAATTGTAGATGAAGTGACATTTTTAAATGTAGAAAATTCTAAAGCAATATATAACAAAACCCTTCTCGGACTCATAAGCAAATTTAGCAGTTGTAGGATACAATACCAATAAACAAAATCAACTGTATTTCTAGATTCTACATCAAACAACTGGTGACTAAAATTAAAACGTTAAATAGGAATAATTTTAACAAAAGACATGTAAAATTCATTTGCTGAAAACTACAAAGCACTGCCGAAAGAAATTAGAGTCTAAAAATAGAGACATATACCATGTTCATGGACCAGATAACTCAATATTAAGATGGCATTTCTCCCTAAATGCATGAATAGATTAAATGAAATCCCAATGAAAATGCCACAGGGTTTTTTTGGTAAAAATCAACAAGGTGATTCTAATAATAAAATTTATATGGAAATACAAAGAAATAAAATAGCTAAAACAACCTTGAAAAAGAACACATTTGTAGAACCTACACTACCTGATTTCAAGATTTGTTATAAAACTGTAGTAATCAACACAGTGTGGTATTCATAAAGGTATACAAATCAATGGAAGAGAATATATTCCAGAAAGAGATTCAAGTGCATAGGGTCAACTGATTTTTGACAAAGCTACCAAGGTAATTCAGTAGGGAAAAGGAAAGTCTTTTAAAAAGTTTTGGAAAAATTGAATGAATATATTGAAAAGGACCTTAAATCATATCTCATACTATACACATACACAAAATTTGAGATGAATTATGGATATAAATATAAAAGCTAAAACTGTAAAATTTCTAGTATAAAAGACAGATAATATCTTCATGATCTTGAAGTAGACAATATTTCTTAGGACACAAAATGTACTAATGTGAAATTAAAAATTGCTACTTTGGATTTCATCAAAATTAAAATAATCTGCTCATCCAAAGGTACCATTAAGGAAATAGAAAATCAAGCCATTGACTAAGAGACAATATTTGTTATATATACATCTAATAAAGGACTTGTATTCAAAATATATTAAGAGTTCCTATAACTCAACACCAAAAAGAAAAGCAACTCAATACAAAATGGGCTAAAGACTTGAACGAAAACCTGTCAAAAATGACAGAATAATCCTCACGTTGCATGTTCTAATATGCCTGAATTTCTGTTTTTATGGTTTAATTAAATAACACCTGTCTGCCCAAAACAGGGGTTAAACTTTGTTACCTTTATACATTAACTATGAGTTCTTGTATAAAGTACTTCACTGCCAGCTCTCCTGTCCACAAAATTGCTACCAACAAAGACCTACTGTATAGCACAGGAAACTCTACTCAATATTCTGTACAACCTAATTGGGAAAATAATTTTAAGAAGAATAGATACATGTATATGTATAATTGAATCACTTTGTCGTACACCTGAAACTAACACAACATTGTTAATTGTACACCAATATAAAATAAAAAGTTTAAAACAAATAAATAAAAAATGATTTGGTTTCACACACACACACACACACACACACACACACACACACAGATGTACATCATAATCAGAGACCAACAATAACATTTCTTTTGAAACCTATCATTGATTGGTCACTGTGCATCTGTTATTTAGTTCATGCACAGGCAGCAAAGTGTGTAGTTATATGGCCTCCTTATCTCCCATGTGCATATGTCACGTGCCCATATGCATGTTCAAAGCTAATCCAAACTTTGCCAAGTCATAGAAAAGATGCTCTCTCTATATCATAAGCTAAACAGTGAGAAAAAGCAAGTAACCACTCTTGATGTTTTTAATAAAGTGAAAGCTTTCATTCTCAGTTATTTCTAATGTTTTAAATTACAGTGTACTAAATATTGTTTTTGTTGTTTTTTTCATTTCCCATATATTTATAACTGACAGTAAGAGAGTTTTTAATGTAGTGACAAAAAACTTTGAAGGTTATGGAACAATCATCATTTTCCCTATTGATTATTAAGGTTGCTTTGCACACATTTTACAGACAGCTTTACAGTCATTTTTATGGTCCCCCACTATCAGGTAAAGCAAAGACTGTCTTTATGTGAATTATCAATAACCATGTTAAAGGATTTAACATCATTAGTCATCACTGAAATGAAAATTAAACTTACAATAAGATAGAAGTTCTTTTATACCAGCTAGACTGTCTAAAATTAAAAAAGACTGATAATACCAAATTCTGCTGATACCGAGAAGTAATTAGAACTCTCACATATGCTGTTGGGTGAGTATTTAAAATAGAACAACCACTTGAAAATCATCAGTTTCTTGAATAGTTAAACATCCATCTGGACTATGACCCAGCAAGTCCACAAAAAAGTTTTATACAAAAATATCTATAACAGTTTTATTCATAACACTTAGTTTGGAACAATCCATATGTCCATCAAAAGAAAACAGGGCTTCCCTGGTGGTGTAGTGGTTGAGAGTCCGCCTGCCCACGCAGGGGACATGGGTTTGTGCCTTGGTCTGGGAGGATCCCACATGCCGCGGAGCAACTAGGCCCCTGAGCCACAACTACTGAGCCTGCGCGTCTGGAGCCTGTGCTCTGCAACAAGAGAGGCCGCGATAGTGAGAGGCCCGCGCACTGCGATGAAGAGCGGCCCCCGCTTGCCACAACTAGAGAAAGCCCTCGCACAGAAACGAAGACCCAACACAGCAAAAATAAATTAATTAATTAATAAACTCCTACCCCCAACGTCTTTAAAAAAAAAAAAAGGGATATTAAAATGGTGGAAAATGACTCAATAATAAAAAGAACAAATTACTGAAACCCTCAACACCATGAGCTTCACAATTATGTTGAAAGAAATAGACCAGATATAAAAGAGTAAATATAGCTCAAGAACAACTAAAACTAATCTATGTTGATTGAAATCAGGAGAGTGGTTGCCTTGGGGAGTGGGTGTCCAAGGGAACTTTCTGTGGAAGATGGAAATATTCTGTATGTTGCTGAGTGGTGGTTACATGGCTGTATACATGTGTGGAAACTCATTTAATTGTATAATTAAGTTCTGTGCATCTCACTGTATATAAAATAATTTCCCATAATTAGAAAATGTTAAAAAAATGAAAAGAAAAAGGCTTTCCCATTAAATCGTACCAACAATATTCAAAATGTTATACATTTATATAGAAAATTAAAATCCTAGATACTAATACTTTCTAGCTAATATTTTATAAATCTAGACATTATGGAAAAAATCATGAGCTTTATTGTATTTCTCATGTATCCATACTAGAAAAGAAGCCTTACAGATTAGTCCAAGTACGTCAACAACTACTTTCAATTCTCTTTTGGTAACTGTTCAATCTTCAGACAAATTTTCTAATAGTACTTGTAAGAAGAGCATTCTATCCAGCTTCTAGGGAGTATGTCTCACACAGTTAATAACTTCTCTGTAATAACATCCTAAATACAAAGTTAGTTTTAAATTTCAGGCTAAACTTTAAAAATGTCAGACTGTCATACATAGAAAATATTAATGTAGTTACATTTTAAAAATTACTAACAACCTTCGCTTTTAAAAAATCCTATCTAAAGTAGGCTAATTTAATTAGTAATAAATGTCAGAAAATTGGGCTACTGTTTTTTAACATATCCTTTAACTGGTATAGATTTCATTATTGTGATCCATATGGAATTACATTTATCTTTCTAACACTGCAAATTGCCTTTAAAGTAGTAATTCTTCGTAATAAGGTATCCAGGCACCGAACTAATGGGTGAATCAAGGATGCAGTGAATAGGAGGTGGTGAATATTCAAGTTACCATAACATTAATATACTAAGAAATGTTACTTTATTTGAATTCTAAAAGTGGCTGCTATTTATGCATGTCTTATATTTATAGAATAGCTTCCTCCAAAAGTTGTTTTCTTATATACCATGAAACTTGTAATATTTTGAGATTAATGATAATTTGCACAATCTACTATTTGTTTAAAGCCTTTTCTTTGTATTCATATTGCATTTTAAAATTGTCGAAATTAACGTAATATTGTTAATGAAATTTTGCTATCATTAAAACTCATTTATTCTACATTTCAGAGTTTTTCCACCATCAGTAAATGTTTTTCCCTGAAGCTTATAATCTCATAGAAACAAGGAGCACATTCTTGAAGCTTTCAAGTCGTATGGCTACCAGAAAGAAAGAAGAGGGGCTTTTGCATGCACACACACATGCATAATTTACTTAAAAAGGGAAGTAAAAGAGAATAAGAAAAAGATGAGGTGAAATGGAGGAGGAGGTTGATATGTAAAGGCTGTTATGAAAAGTATCAACTACAGCTGCAAAGGACAGGAATGGAAAATAGGGTAATAAGATATGCCCCAGTTCCTAAATAAGTTAATAAAAATGTTGCTTGAAGAACAGCTGGCCTTAGCTGGAGCTGGGATGAAGAAAAGAGTGGTTGCCTGGACTCCACTTAATGAAAGGTATTAGAGCATCAGTGGGGTCAAGGAGAATTATGCAGAGTAACTCAGGTTCATTATTTTACAAAAGGAATTGCATTTAAAAGGACTTTTAAATTTATAATTTATAATTTGATACCTAAGACAGAAATTCATAATAGCAAAGATTACACTTTTGGAACTGATCCAGGATAAAATATGTGATATGTGACTAGAAAGTATAAAATTTCCCAGAATGGCTTCAGTATTTTACAGATCTTACTACATTAACTCATAGTATTTTTAGTATTATAGGTTAAGCACATATTTGATAATAGAAATTTAGTTTTCCTAAATTTTAAAACCATATTTGGACAGAAGTATGTATATACTCAGAACATATATATCCCTGTACAAATTAATGAAATTCATATGATGAACCTGAATTTCCCCACTCCATAATGACTCTATTTAGATATTGTGAAATAATGTGAAAAACATTTTAATTCCAGTAAACACAAATGATCGGTTGAATTTCTAATGTAAGGGAAGTATCATAATACGGTAGAAAGAGTTCTGGATTAGTAAGAGTTCTGCTAATCATTAGTTAAAGCACACTCTCAGCAGACACTAAACCTCTGTGCTTCATTTTCCATGCTTGCAAAATGAAATGGCTGAATGGGGTTATCTTCGAAATCCAATAAAGATCTAAAATTACATAATTCTAAATTTTAAAAGCACAAGAATATAATTTTGTTTCATCATAGTCTTACCAGTAGTCTCTGGCAGAGTACTTCATATGTATTAAATAACTTAATCTTGAATATATGGATTTAAAAGGGTACCACACGTGATATTAAGCATATCCCCACAAATGAACGTCAGGCTTTGAAGATGGAGTAGGTATATTTTCCCAGTTCCCTCCACTGAGTACAACTAAAACCTTGGACATTAAATATGAAACAAACATAAGAAGACTCTGAAAGGTGGTGAGAAGGCAAAGCAACTAGGGAACTCACGACCCAGGGAACAACACAGTGGTGAGCTCCCTGGCTTTTCTTTTTGCCTTGTATATCCCCAAGGCCAGCAATCTCCAAATGCCAACCAGCTCAGACTAAAAAAGCCTCAGAAAAAGCCTCCTCCCTCTAACAGAAAAAAAAACAGTGCAGCCTAGCAAGACAGAAAACTTTTAGACAATAACAACTCTACCCAAAAACTACAGAAAAAAGCTGTGGTCCCACTCCCTCCCATGACGACACAGGTCAAATGAAGAACCTAGTCTGCCTTTACTAGGTGGTAGTGAGGTACCTCAACCATCCTTGATAGAGTGAGGTAAAATAGGGAGCCAGAACTTTCACCCCTTCCAGAGGTAGTAAGTCCCCTCCACCGTGTCAGTGGAGAATATGTAGGAAGAATACGAGGCACTCCTATCCTTCTTAGTGGAAGCCTGGTGGGCAACCCTGTTTCTCATGCTCACCCAACATCCTCCCCTTGGGTGTCAGCAGAGGCTAAGTGGGGAATTTGGATTTCTACATACATCTGGCGGTAATGGAGAGGTGCCCTCCTTTTCTCTACCAGAGTGCTATCAAAGGAAAACATCACAAATTTAGTATCCTTAATAGTTATAGGACTAGTCAAATCATGTATTTCATATTAACTGAGCTGTGGTCATTGTGATTTTAAAGAGTAAGTTCATATATTAATGCATATATGTGGAATCTAGAAAAATGGTACAGATGAACCTATTTGCAGGGCAGGCATAGAGATGCAGACGAAGAGCACAGACATGTGGACACAGGGGGGCAAGAGGAGGGTGGGACGAATCAGGAGATTGGGGCTGACATATATACACTAACATGTGTAAAATAGATAGCTAGTGGGAAACTGCTGTATAGCATAGGGAGCTCAGCTTGGTGCTCTGTGATGACCTAGAGGGGTGGGATGGGAGGGGGGTGGGAGGGAGATCCAAGAGGGAGGGGATATATGTATACATAAAGCTGATTCACTTCATTGTACAGCAGAAACTAATACAACATTGTAAAGCAACTATACTCCAGTAAAGAAAAGAGTAAGTTCATTTCATCTAAGGTGTAAAATTCTTGATATTATTCCCTTATTATCCTTTTGATGTCTGCAGTGATTTCATTTCTAAATATTGGTAATTTGTGACTTCTTTTTTTCTTTGTCGGGCTCGCTAGACATTTGTCAATTTCATCTTTTTGAAGAACAGTTTTGTTTAACTGATTTTTCCTACTGTTTTTCTGTTTTCAATTTCACTGATTTCTGTTCTTATTTTTATTATTCACTTCCTTCACTATATCTTCCTTTTCTTTTTCTAGCCTCTAGTGGAGGGGAGAACCTTAGATTATCGATCTGAGACTTTTCCAATGTATGTATTTAATGCTATAAATTTCCCTCTCTTCACTGCTTTAACTGTTTCACACATTTCGATATATCGTATTTTCATCTCATATCAATTCAACACATTTTAGTTTACCATATTTCATTATGTCTCTTGAGACTTCCTTTTTGACAAATGTATTATTTACAAGTACCACTTTCTGCAACTGATTCGATATACATTTCAGCTCCAACTTTGCATGCTGAGAACACTTAAACATAATTTAAAAACTCCCCAAAAAGAGATCTCCATGCCTTGATAGTTTCACTGGAGAACTCAACCAAATGTTTAAAGAAGAATTAACACAAATTCTACACAATCTCTTCCAGAAATTAGAAGAGATTTGTATTATAAAGCTAGTATTCTCTGATACTGATACTAGACAAAGACAGTGAGACTCATCAAGAAAAAAAGAAAGAGGGCTCAAATCAATAAAATTAGAAATGAAAAAGGACAAGTTACAACGGACATAGAAATAAAAGGATCATGAGAGATTACTACAAGCAACTATATGCCAATAAAATGGACAACCTAGAAGAAATGGACAAATTCTTAGAAAGGTACAATTTCCCAAGACTGAATCAGGAAGAAATAGAAAATATGAACAGACCAATCACAAGTACTGAAATTGAAACTGTGATTAAAAAAACTCCCAACAAACAAAAGTCCAAGACCAGATGGCTTCACAGGTGAATTCTATCAAACATTTAGACTTCTCTAAAGTTAACACTTTAGAGACTTCTCTTAGTTAACACCTATCCTTCTGAAACTATTCCACAAAATTGCAGAGGAAGGAACACTCCCAAACTCATTCTATAAGGCCACCATCACCTTGATACCAAAACTAGACAAAGACAGTGAAAAAAAAAACCTCCGCAAAACTACAGACCAATATCCCTCACGAATATAGATGCAATAATGTTTAACAAACTATTAGCAAATAGAAATCAGTAATAAGTAAAAAGAAGTACACCATGATCAAGTGGGGTTGATTCCAGAGACCAAAGGTTTGTTCAGTATTAGAAAATCAATCCATTTAATCCACCATATTGACAAGCCATATTAACAAGAAAATTACATGAACATATCAATCAGTACAAAAAAATTTATATAACATTCTTAACATGACAATATTACAGAAAATGGAGAGCAAATTAGTGGTTATCAGAGGGTTAAGATGAGCAGAAGTACAAGGAGAGTGGGCAGGAGTTGGGTGTGGCCATAAAAAGGCAACATGAGAAATTATTCTCATTAAATATTCTCTATATTGATTGCACTGATATAAATATGGTGCTTGTAATACTACACTGCAGTCTTATGAGATGTTCCCATTGGAGGGAACTAGATAAAGGGAGCACAGGAGTTCCCTATATTATTTCTTATATATGCACGTGACTCTATAACTATCTCAAAATAAAAAGTTTAATTAAAAAGATTTACCACAGAAGACATGCCTTTCTTAGATATTTTACCACATAATTGTCTAAACATAATTTTGTGGCTGAAAGTTTCTACTTCAGGCACCCAAAGTATGCATACTGAGTGTTCACTGTGTCTCTATCACTCTTCAAGGCCTGTATATTGATTGACTAATTCATTCATTCTTTAATAATATATTTATTGAGTATCACTGTACGCCACATGCATTCCTGGGCACTGAAAATAAGGGTGAACTGCACAAAGGAAAATCCCTATTCTCATGGAGCATGCATTGTAATGAGGACAGATCCACAGATAATGATACCTATAACAGAGAAAAGTAAAGCAAGAAAGAGGCATAGAAAATTCTAGCTGGGAGGAGTTTTAATCATAAATACGTTAGGTCCTCTTTGAAGAGGTGGTATTTGAGGCTAAATTTCAAAAGATGAAGGAAGAGACACATACATTACTAGGGAAGAGAATGCTGGGTTGAAAAAGGACCTTACGGACCATTAAAATGACTGTGGATTTTATTCTTTATGATTTGGGAGATTCAGTAAATTTGTAATGAACAAATCCTTCTCCATCTGAAGAGATTACTGCAGGGTTTTAGGAAAATGACCCAAAAAAATCACTGTTTTCAGAGTCAATTTATGTTGCTTCCTACTCTAAATTTAGCAGAGTACCCAATTTTCCATAATATTGTATTCAAATTTCTGCTACAACTATACAAAGCAGAGTAAGGTCCACCTGAGTTATTCGATCTCACGTCCTATATTCTTTTCAATACAGCACCCTCTAGTCAGGCTTCCATCTCAGCCTTGACCCCTTATTACATTCCTTTGTACTACTATGTGTTTTCCCTTGCTGTGCCTTGGAATTTCTATTTACTCCCCTCTATCTATCTCACCATTTTCATGAATAGCGATGGGGCCACAGAGTGGCTTACCATAAGTGCTTTAGCATACCCATAATCTTCAGGTCTACCTAACCTCCGCCATCTAAGATTGCTCAAATAAAAAGAAGAATGTTCTTTGATATGTACAACTGACATTTTCTCATAGCATATTGAGGAACAACAAAAAGAATATTTAGTAAACTTAGCTATTTTATTGATCTATACCAGGTAAATGTAAGTAAATATTAGTATACCTGACTATGAAATTCAAGTTTCAAGACCATATCATCATCTTCTAATTAGGTTACTGAGTCTAAACTTCTATAAAGCAATTCCTAAGCTATCAATAAGCAACATCCAGTTCCTATTCCACTTCTTCAATATGGCCTTCCATAAAAGGTATTTCTCCTGAATTCCTATTTGATTCAATCTTCAATCCACACAACTGACATATTTATGTAGGTTTGTGTTTAATTGCTTTATATTTATTAGATACGTCTTTACAATAATGGTGGGGTTATTTGGACCTGCAGAGCCGAGATCACCAATGCCATTTGGGATTCAAACTTGAGTCTTGAACCCCAAACACAAAGCCTGGACTCAGTAAGCATTACATGAGTATATACTGGTCAAATGTCCACCACACCACAAGTATAAAGGATACTTTTCACCTGATGTTCACTCTTAAGGAAAGTATTACATTTAATAATTAAGTCTGTATGAAATATATTTTGTAAAGCATTTGAACTTCAATTAAAGTAGCAATGCTAATAGCTATTTCTCTCTGATCCATGACAGGCAACTATAATGGCTTTTGTGCTTTCTACAATTACTGACTGGTAAGTAGAAATGTGCCAATTCACTTGCTTAAGAACAAACAGGATCACACAATTTTCCTGCATGTTTGACTTCTCATCTCGACTGAGGAGAGCAATGTCACTGGGATGCAGACAAAGGGAAAAGTAAACTTCTTTTGAATTAGCACATTAATTTGCAACCTTGAGAAAACTTTTACCATCCACATCCACTCTATTAAATGGTACTTAAGAATGGTCTAAATTCTTATAAATGGTATATCTTGTTTTTTTAAAAAAGCTGGTAAATGGAAGTTAGATTTTGTCCTAATCACAGTTCGCCCAGTAATTTCTACACTGCTCACAGAGGCCCACAAAATAGGGATCCGAATAAAGTACATAACAAATACATTTCTTAAATACTTCTTAGAGGAACGGCGGTCATGGCTTTGTAGAAGAGGCCTGAGAGTTTACATATATGCTATTAAACAGTACACAGTTATTTGAAACAACCAAGTGTAGAAGGGGAAAAAAACAGGGATATTAAACACACTCGCATTCGGTGCTGATCCATTAATATATCTGCAAGCTCAGTGGACTTCCAGTGGGTCCATCTAGGTGCCTAATACCTCCTACTGAACAAAAAGCTAATAAAGAAATCACTGCTGAAAATAACACCCCTAAAAACCACAACTGAGTATTTCACTTTCCCTCAATTAAGTTCTGGGCATCCAAGGGATATAGCTTATTTTCCTCTTTTGATTCTAAATTACTGAACTTGGAAGAGCTTTGAATAAATCCAAACTGTAAAATTATCTTCCAGAAAAAAAAAAACAAATTTTAAAACTCAATATTAAATCACCATATTTACTAAGATTTGAAAATAACAGGAGAAATGCATGCATTTTGAACTAATTTGAGATTTTAAAAGTTAAGTCTTGTATGCACTTGAACTTGCTATAATATTTTTATTGGTACATATAATATACTTGGACAGAAAATGCTATTAAAATTACCAGGCTTGGGGGCCTTCATCTGTATGTGCCTTATTCTGACGTGTTTGACTGCGACAATGGAACCAGTTTAGACACTGAACACTAATCTCCTCATAAATTCAATCATCCATGATGCATGTTTAACTGTGCCCAATATGACCAAGTTTACACTGAGAAAAATACCCAATAATCCCTGGAAGGAATGTTAAGGTCAGACACTAGACAGCAAGGGAGTGAGCCAAATTTGATTATACTTCATGTCAGAAGTACAGAGTCAGTGACTCACAGCTGACTTTACACTGTGACTAATCTTAGACCACCATAAATTAGAAGTTTGCAACAGCTATAAAACTGCTTCCATTCTGAACAATGAATCTCCAGTTCTTACTAATGTCTTATCAACAAACAATTCATGTGAACCCAGATAAAAGCAAATTATTTACCTAGTAAAAATTGTAATCATAAATACAATTACATGCTAGATCTGAAAATTAATTTTAAAGATAAACAAATTATTTAAATATTTTTAAAGCAGCAGTTAATACTCATGTTTCATATGAATGACTCTCCTGAATTGAAAAAACTTCCATTTGCCTGGAAGAAAATATCTGTAATTTTGCCTGATGAAAGTGTGGAAATAATACATTGCAGTGGAGTAACACCCTTATGAAAAATTATGAATTTCATGAGAAAACAATTCATTTCTTTCTTTTACAAAAATTTGAGTGCCTAGAATGCCCAAGGCTCTTTGCTATGAACTGTGAGTAAAATAAAGACAAATAAGACATAGCCCCACAAGCAAAGAGTATACAGTGAAATAGAATGGTTCTCAAATTTCAGCACTGTCTCTCACCTCACATACCTTGTTTAAAGGAAGATTTGTGAGTTTTATTTTCCAAACTCTGATTCCACAGGTCTAGAGTAGGGCCTCGGGGATGTACCTTCTGATGCAGGGAGAGTCAGCAGTCCAAACTCTGAGCAACATTTGTCTTCAGTAGTAAGGGAGCACGTAATACATGGTACAATATGCCTAATACCTTCCTAATTCATTGGTTTAGAATTCCTTCAGTCTCCATTCATGCGATCTTTTAATCCTGACTTAAAATCTAATTCAAATCCTTAAAGGATTTTTTTTTTTTTTAACAAAGACCTGTCCTTAAGTTCAGGTGGCCCTACATCAAGTGTATATACTTTGATTATGCATCTCTGTTCTACTAATTAAACTTCTGCTTCATTCCCGTGACTGAGCAGTCACCTTGAGTACCAGTGGAATCAATAATAATGAGTCCTCTGCCCTGTTCTCTGAGTTCTGAACCTCTCATTTATCTCAGAATTACTGTCCTGTCTTTCGTTGCCAGTTCTCTAGGACTCAGCTCCCGTCCAATGATCAAGACCATTTCACCTGGTACTAGACCACCCTGATGCAGACCACCTGCCTGCATTTGAACATATTTCCTTCTCTCAGACTCTGTATAGCAATGATCTGCTGCCCACCCACTGAGGAAACACCTGCTACCCCTTTCTGGACCTCTCTGACACTGTTTGCCTGTCCTCACTGCTACATATCACCTGCCATCAAAATTCCTGGGTAATCTAGTCCAGTAATTCAGAAAATTTACAGAGAATCATCAGAGAGATGCTTAAAACTACAGATTCTTGGGCTTCGTCTCTTGAGGCTATGATTCAGCCAAGTCTAGGGTGAAGTCTAGGAATCTGCAGTTTTAATGCTTAGCAGGTCATTGAAGACTTAAACACACTCACACACATACACACACACACACCCACTTAAGCTGGGCTTTTAAGAACTAATACAATTTTGTGTGACGTAGAAAGGGAGTAGGACAATCTGATGGTGAAAAGTATTAAGTTTAAAGAAGAGAATCTAATCAATTATTAGCTCATAGCAGGTTCTTAATAAATGTCTTTTGAAATGAATACATGAAATCTAATGTGTGAATAAATAAAGTTTGGCTACAGGTATCAGTTATATGAAGAGATGCAGTGGAGGAACAAAAGAATGAAAAGCTAGACAGAAGTCAAATCTAACTGGTGATGAATTCTGGGTATATTTTGTACATGATGAGAATAGGTAAAACATTTGGAGTATTCTGGGCCATCTCTTATACATAGTACCTTTCATTATCACCTCTATGCTTCAGATACCTAAATCTCCATGTCTGCTTCTTACCCCTCAGGTAATAAAATTCAACAGCCAACACATAAATGCTCTAAATTGTATGTTAGAGCCAATTCAATCAAAATAAGTGGGTGGAAAGATAGTACTGACAGGCAGGCTGAATGAGTATGGGTGATAAGGCCCCTTTGGGTATTACTACAGGAAGCAACAAGTCTGATATAAAATGGGGGCGGTCAAGTTGAAGAAGGGGCAAATTGCAGAGCCATGGCGGAGACTGAATTGATAAGCTCTGATTATATGTAGGAGAGATGGGAGGAAGAATCACATAAGAATATGAGGCTTGATCCCCAACTGATTATAAAGAACAGGTATAGAAAAGTGAGGAAGAGAAGGAGAATTCATGTTACATAAATTCCATTTTGAATATGTTTAGGGTTGATATACCAAGCAGGTCCTCAGCTGAAATTTTCTAACAATTTGTGTGGCTGTTGGTGTGTGTCTGTGTATGCAAGAGACAGAGAAAGGAGATAAAATGCAGGAGAAAGTAGACTAAATTGATGGAGTTATGTTCTAGAGGAAACACGAGTTTGAAACAAAAATGAGCAGTTAGATTCCTGAAAAGAGAAAGGCAATGACATTCCCAAGGGAGGCTACCTTGAGAGCATAAATAAAGATATCAGTAAATTTTGAAGGAAGGCAAATCAATTCTCTTTGATGCTATTAGTAAAATGAATAATAACATCAAAGATGGATCATAGTGGGGGTAGACCATGTTCAGAGTAAGAGCAGAATTCTCCTATGGAAAACTGATTAAGTGTAAACAGGGATGTAGATTGTGGAGCAATTGGGAGAGCTAAAGAATAGCTGAACAAGATAGAACCATTTACATTTTCTCCAGCACTATTCATCAGCCAGCATCTAGTGAAAACAAACAGTGGGGTCCTTTCAGAGTTGGGAATCTCCTGGAAGATGAGTTACAGTGACACGCCTTGCGATGTAAGGAGCAAGAGATAGTTGTTGTTGCAACGCGTCCATTCCAGATGAATAGGTAAGACACTAAAGTCTCAAGAAATGTTGCCTTGAAAGGATGAGAAGAAAAAGATGCTGAAATCAGAGAAGGTACACCACGTCTTGAAGTTCTGTGGTTTATAGCCTCAAAGATAGAAAAGTAGAGTAAAATTGGGTGATGCTGATTTCAAAAGGAGGAAAGGGTTAAAAGATATTTCAAAGATAAGGATTGAGAGGTGCCAGAAGTAAACAATTATGTCAATACCTACAGTCCCCAGTAGGGAGGACCTCCAGGGAAGTGGTGTTATTGGGAAGGAGTCAGGTTTTCATTTATATGAAGAGGTACAATATTAGAGAAGGTAGAAGATGAAAGAGATTATGACTTAGGGTGGATCACTGTTAGGGAAAGTAAGAGTCTTCCTCTTTAAAGACTAGAGCTTAGTGACCTAGATATTTTTATTCCAATAATACAAAAGATGAAGGCTGGTATAAAGAGAAGGAAGTAGATGAAAGGAGTCTGACACTGCAACTTTGGAATTCAGGGAAGCATCAAAAATGCCATAAATCAATTAAAAAAAGATATATATATGTGTGTGTGTGTATATATATATATGTTACATATTCATTCCCTATTTTAAATTACAATAAAGCATAGTTCAGTAAGTTTGGTGTTTGTATAATAAGAGATAGATACTTGTAAAAACACAATGAAGCAGATTTTCTCTTTTTTCCTCCTTTCAGCCTCCCAGTGCTATGCAGGTGGTTCAATGGACCACACAGCTGGCCCTCAGGTAACATGTGGGATAAAAAATGTATGTGTTATATTTTTTAATAATTCTTTTAAAGTTTTAGACAAATGTGCTATAAAGATTACAAAGGTTATTGACAAATGTAGGATACAGTCCAGGAACAGTTTTGTGTTTCAGGTTAGTTCTTTCAGGTAGATTACATGCTTCGGATCAGTTACCTGTTTCACATTAGTTACCTGTTTCGGGTAGCGTGCTGATGTTGCATGCACTTTCATCACCTTCACCAGCTGAGGTTGAAGCTCTTATTTTAAAGACATACGAGGTATTGGCGAGAAGTTTCATGAAAGTATACATGTGATCTTGGGGAGAGATTTTTGTAGCATTCCTTTCAACTGTTATCATATAATGTGTAATTATTCCATTTGCCTTTTTGGGTGGATCCCACTTCACTAAAGCTGACTGCCAGCTAGTTGCCATACACTGTATGTTCTGTACAACATCTGGAACTTAAGAGATAAGCAAATGCCCAAAGTTAAAATTTATACACATGTAGTAAATGATTTCATTACGCGATTGCTAGATAAAGTCATGTTTAGGAGTAGAGACAGAATAAAAATTTAACTTATCAACCTTTCAATGTGCGCTCAAAAAATTCTTAACATGGGCTGAATCAAATGGCAGTTGGCCCATTTTCTATGTTACCATATTAATCCTTACAATACTGAATCCATCACTGAATATTCTTCTAGGCCCAAGCAGCAATCACATCCTCAAATCCTCAGTAGCAACTATGTAGCCAGCCTCAAGCTCAGGCAGTGGTTGAAGCCTGCCCTCTTTACCTCTTAATGGGAAGGAGCAGTCCCAGCCATACTTTATGATGGAACTTTTTAATGCAAAACGTAGATGTAGGTGCCTCACTGAAGTGGGTACTTCTCAGGGAATGTCTGATTATATAATGTCCCCTAATGTAAGCATAGCTCTTTTTGTCACACTAAAAAGAGGAAGCTATAAAGAAAATTTGCATAGAGTCAATTTGTGGATTACAAACAGCAAGCAGTGAAAAGAAACAACTTGTCATTGTGCAAAACATAGTTATTTAAAGAATATTCAAGTAATCTTTGACTTGCCTACAGTTCTCTCCTGTGGTGTAAATTTCTATCTTTACAAACGCTTCTCCCTCTGTAAGATAAAGGCATCAAAACTAAAGGAGAATAACTTGGGGGGGTGGCATTTAAAATGAAAGAAAAGACAATTCCTAGGCTGATCCAGGGCTCTGGCAGCTAAATATGGTTAATTATTTGCTTTCTTATTTTCAAAAACATATACTAATACCAATAAATGAAAAAGAGACAGTTGATAATTTACTTAAGTTTAGATTATAAACCTGGATTTTGTGAACATCTATTTCACTGACTCTCCAAACTTAAAAACAATTAATTAGCCAGCTGATAACACTTCAAGTTCAGAATTTTATTTAACCAATCAGGGCATAGGATTTTGTGGAATTATTTTATTTTGCTGGTAAAAAAAATTTTATTGGTTTACATAATACTGTCTACAAGATTAGCCTTGATTTTTATCCATCTAATATGTGTGTAAATAGTTAAAATGTTTTTTTCTTTATGAGTTTAGCCTTTTTCTATAGTATCACTCAGTTATGATATGCATTTCCTACAGTCACGTCCAGTTTGCACTAGAGGTCAGACGCTGATGTTCTAGTTCAGTTTCTTCACTAATTTTCTCAGCCCTTTTCATCTAATCTGCCTGAATCATGGCTTCTTCATCTGAAGTACGGGAACAGGGGCAACCGTAATGGTTTTTTTTAGTATTTGTGTGTCCAACACTAATAAGTGCTTCATATGGGTCTTTTCAAATATTTTTCCCAACAACATTCTGGGTGGCTACTGCTAATGTGTGTTTCTTTTCAGTTAAAGATACAAAGGCTCAGAGGAGGCACGTGCCTTTGCCAGGGTTATACAACTAGCAAGTCGCAGAACTTGGATTCCAATCCAGACACTGACTGCAGAGCATGAACTCTTATCCACTATAAATACTACTTACTTAGCCTGTCTTATAGGCATGCCATGAAAATAGTATCAGGTATTCATAAATTAATGTAAAATGGTTAATTTATCAGTGAGTGGTCTCCAATTTCAATTTAAAGATTCACTAAAACAAAAAGAAATGCACCCAGAGGTACAGGGAAGAAATGACTAGAGCAGGATCTTGTGCTTATTCAATAATCATTGACCAAAAAAAAAAAAGAGTGAGTAAGAGTTGCCTTTAAAAATATGGTCCAGGGCTTCCCTGGTGGCGCAGTGGTTGAGAGTCCGCCTGCCGATGCAGGGGACACGGGTTCGTGCCCCGGTCCGGGAAGATCCCACATGCCGCGGAGCGGCTAGGCCCGTGAGCCATGGCCGCTGAGCCTGCGCGTCCGGAGCCTGTGCTCCGCAACGGGAGAAGCCACAGCAGTGAGAGGTCTGTGTACCGCGCAAAAAAAAAAAAATATGGTCCAGTTGAGAGAAGGAAAAGTATTAAATCATTAAATCAGTTATAAATTAAAACTATTCAGTACACAGTTGAGTTATGACATGTAGGTGATGCACAGGTAAGTTGTTTAATTAGAGCGATGGTATTTCAGTCTTCACAGTCCCCTCCACATGTCACAAAGGGACTACGGGAAAGTAAAAGCTTACATACTGACTAGTGCTCTTCAAATGTCACAACACATCTTCTTTAAAAAATTACAGATTTTTTTTCATGAAAATATAAATCAACCTATTAAAAGTGATTAATGGTTCATTTCTCCTTTTTTTCCCAGCTGTCTCAGATGGTACTAAGAAGTAGGTAATTTTTACATATATCTAGAAGCCTACTTTGTTCCTAAAGTAGTCTTTTATTTCAGCTTCCTCAGTTCAAAGTGAAAACACATGTGTAAATATGTATCTATTTGATTGCAAACAAGACAACCCAGCCTATCCTTAAAGCACTGAAATTCAACTTCCCTTTGAATGAACAATTAAATATTGATAGTCAAATAAACTGAGAAAGGAAAGGGAAAAGTGTTAAAATACAAAATCAAACATTTTAGGATCCAAAATCCATATCTAACCTGATTCTTGGGTTGTGAATTTTACTACGTTACTAAATTGATTGCCATTTCCAACTTTAGTAAAGGCAGATATGCTGATAGAATAGGTGCTGATGGGTTCCAGTCCAACAAGTTTGGCTTCAGTTTGCAAACCTGAAATATTCTGAAAAGCAGAAATAAAATTCTTTGTCACAATGCATCATCAAAAAACTTATTTATAACTGGAAAAAATATTTAATACATCAAAATTATGTCTTCTGTGTTTAACCTATGATTTAGTAAGCACAGGTATTTTTTATTAAAAATTTAAAAATTAAGCATTTTTTGTGTGTGCCCCAGGGTGTGCTCAGCTGATAAAGCGAGGATGAACTGGATACCCTCTCAGCACTGAAGAATCTCATAACTGCCATTTGTTTTTAAAGCTGAAGTGTTTTGTTTTCATTTTGTCTCCCTGATTTTTACTTGGAATTACATACTGATTACCTCCTTAAAATTTGCTAAAATTGAAGTCCTCAATTGAAATCCAACTTAAGAGCAGTCAGTGGTACTTGATTTTTCTTGAATTCATCTAAATTCATTTTTTAATTCTCAGTAGCATTTTGTGTAAATTAATTTATTCATCAGCTATTGTATGGTAGGCACTGGGAATACAGCAGTGAATGAAACAGAACCTCTGCTCCTATGAAGCTTAAACTATGAGTTTTCCCAGACAACTCCTAAATTTCTAATTTTATGCAATCTCTTAGGAAAATGAAAAAAAAGAATGAAACAGTTATCACAGTTGTTCAAAAGAGGATATTATTTCTCATAGAAAATTTTACCATCAAATATAAAGCCTTCATTCAAAGAGAATTGTCCTAATAGAAAGAGCACTTAAGATTGATAGTTACCCTATGGAAAAAGAAGACAATCTCCTATGTGGTATAATTTTAAGAATACTGCATTATATCTAATCCAAAATATAAACTACTTTCACTTATATATTAAACATTTCAGTGGCAGAAATTTAGCAAGAATACTAATGCTCAGGGCACTCACGGTTTGAATCATATTTTAAATTAATCTCTTGCAAGTCATTGACATACTTTATGAACTCACTGTATTACGCTGTTTCCTTTCATTCTTCCACAATTACTATTTACCAAGCACACTGTTAGATAACCAGGGGATTATAAAGATATATAAGACATGGTCCCTGTCATCAAGGAATTGTTATATTAATTAGAGAAATCTACCAACAACTGCATTCTAAGAAGAAATTAAACACAAGCAGGTAAATTTTGACTTGGGTTAGGAAGGGTGAGTAAGTACCCAGAGAAATGACTGAACTCAGGAGATTATAATAAAAAGTGTGAGTAGCTTATTGGATAGTGGACAGACTGACAAAGTAAGTTGTAAGATGGAGACATGAGTAAGGAATATTTCCAAACATAACAGGACTTTTTTACTGAATAAAAAATTTCTTTCAGTATGTGTGAGTGACCTGAGTTACCAGCAGACCTGGGTCTTATTTATCTCCAAATGGATTAAACTGGATTGACTGAGATGGCAGGAACATTTGAAGTGGTTCTGGAATTATTATGCCTCCAGGAACTCACATATAATCTGAAAGAATAGAAAAGAAAAGAAAAGAAACTAATAGTTGGGACATAGAGGTAGCTGAAAACATAGAAAGGATAACAGGACAACACACTCAAAGAGAAAGCCACACAGAGGACGGAAAGCAGATAAAGAAAACTAGATGTTGAGAAAGGAAAAAAGATGGCATGAGGATACGTTTAAAGGAATTTGAAAGAAAATAAGGCTATGAAAATTCATGGAAGACAAAATAGATGTAAAAAGGAATAACTAAAAGTAGTAGATTTTAAAAGAAAACTACTCCTTCCACCCCAAAAAGGATATATTTAATACTTTATGGTATAAAGATTATATCTTTGCTACTAGTGAAATTTCAATGGTGGCATTTCTATTGAGAAAACAGATGCCTAAAACTCTTAGAATATAACCTACCCTCATATTCAGGTAGAGGAGTACTGTCATTTCAGGCTTAGTGCTATTACAATGCTGAATGGAATTTGTTCTTTTTTTTTAAAACCATATACAAAAACAATAGCTACCGTGTTTATCATATGCTGGGGATTGTTCTAAATGCTTTATATAGATTTTCCCTTACAATCTTCACTTTTTAGTGGATGTATCTTTACAGCTCCCATTTTGCACTTGAGGAAACTGAGTCGTAAGAATTTAAGCAACTGCCCTAAGGCAGAACAATAAGTCTCAAAGTCAGGCTTCTAACCAGAAAATTTGATGCCAGAGTCCTTACTTCATGACTGTGCTAACGGTGTTGATGGTAGAGATCTCTGTTCTGAGGAAAAGATCACACATACACATCCACACTTCAATATACATACATGTTTATCCTAGGAATGATCACATTCCTAGGATAATAAAGATTATTATCTTTAAAATATAGAAATATAGAAAATGATTCCTTTTCCCCATTTGATACCTATTTACCAGTGATCCATACAGACAAAGCACATTAAAAAAAAATGGAAAATGTTAAGATTAGACTAGAAATAGATACTAGAGGGCCAGAGACTCAGCACCATTAATGAAATTTCACACTGCTGGGAAACAGATTCCACATTTATGAAGAAATACAATTTGAATTCTACTCAGCCTATCAGATTTTAGAGTAATATCTTGATTTCCAAAAAGAAAATCATTATTCCTTATGACATAAACTTACGCACTGCTTCTGATTTTTACTATTCACCTTTTAAGCTACATGTGCTATAAAAATGATTTACCATCAGTAATAAATTATAATGCATATAATATTGGGGACAATGTTTATGCAAAGTTTTTGCACTCTCCTTGCTGCAACTAAAGAGCATTCCAGTACTTCATTTGCCTTTGGAAAAAAAATAAGAACACTTTCTCAAATAAATGCTAGTTAATTACAACATATTTTGGCAATTAAATGCTAGAAATCATATAGGTATATTTGAGACCCTTTGTTACATCAGTTCTTTGGGTATTTTTCATTGATTCTGAAACCTAAAAATGGAGGAGTGAAAGGGCATTTAGCATTGAAACTAATTAGCATTGAAAGAAAAAGAATAATGATATATTTTAAAAGACCAATTAGTGTGGGATTACATGCTATCTGGAAAGGTTAACAGAAGTCCAGTATAAACATTTTTCTGAACAGGTTAAAAACATTCACTTGGTACTTCTTTTAACAACAAATACAATAGCCCCCCTTATTCACAGTTTCATTTTCCACGGTTTCAGTTACCCACAGTCAACCATGGTCCCAAGATATTAGATGGAAAATTCCAGAAATAAACAATTCATAAGTTTTAAATTGTGAGCTGGTCTGAGCTGCATGATGAAATCTTGAGTTGTCCTGCTCCATCTTGCCCAGGGTATCAATCAACCCTTTGTCCAGCATTTCCCACCCATTAGTCAGTAGCCTTTTTGGTTATCAGATCGACTGTCAGATAGCGCAGTGCTTTTGTTCAAGTCACCCTTATTTTACTTAGTAATGGCCCCAAAGTGCAAGAGTAGTGATGCTGGCAATTCAGAGATGCCAAAGAGAAGCCATAAAGTGTTTCTTTTAAGTGAAAAGATGAAAAATGTTCTCAGTAAGGAAAGAAAAAGTAATCGTATGCTGAGGCTGCTAAGATCTTCGGTAAAAATGACATTTCTGTGACATTCTATGAATTGGGAAGAAGGGGAAAAAATGTACAAGTTTTGCTGTTGTACCTCAAACTGTGAAAGTTATTGCCATAGTATGTGACAAGTGCTTAGTTAAGACAGAAAAGGCATTAAATTTGTACAAGATGTTTTGAGAGAGAGAGAGAGGGACCACATTCATATAACTCTTATTACAGTTTGTTATAATTTTTCTATTTTGTTATTAGTTACGGTTAATCTCTTACTGTGCCTTATTTATAAATTAAACTTTAGAAATTAAACTTTACGTATAAGAAAAAAACACAGTACATATCGGTTCAGTACTATTCATGGTTTCAGGCATCCACTGGGGGTCTTGGAATGTATCCCCTGTGGGTAAGGGGGATGAATGTAGAAATATATTACCCTTAAGACAATAACAGGTTTTAAATAGTCTGAAAAAATTTACTCTATACTTTCCAGCATTAACAAAATGGTGCAATTACTTCCTAACTTATAGCTATCTAGAAGTTACAAATTCTAAGTAAAATGCTATATGAAGTACTCCACTTTCATATTTGACAAATGTTTGCTGTGTTTTCTGCAAGCATCCTTAAGGTGTAGGAAACCAAAAAGATTTTTTAAAAAGATGGTCCTTGTGTTAATTAAAGCAGTCCATTTTCCCCCTGCATGTCAATACTTTAATTGACTTTCTAAATTTTTGAAATAAATATATAGTGTTATCATCAACCTACCTTATAAAATATAGTATCAGTTTCATGCTCATGAATTTTTAAACTATATACTTTAACAATACCGCCTGGAACAGGACTCGGGCTCCATTTCAGCCATACAAGGTCTGAAGTGTAGTTGACTAAAGTCAAATTTTGAGGAGGTGCTAAAGGCACTGCAGGAAAACACATTATAAAACTTATATTCATAACATTTTTTAGCAGAAAAATATCATCGTGACTCTAGCTTCTTGAAGACACTAGTTAAGAAAGACTTATAAACTGATCATATTTTAATTTCAGAAATAAAGAGCATAAGTAATCATGCTTTTGTACTTGGAACTCAGTAGTTCCAAAGTAGCTTTAAACAGGACACCCTGTTCTGAAGACCAAATTAAAAAAAAAATGTTCAGCAAAGCAGATGAATAGTTGTCAGGCTGTTACAAATAGACAATCAAATATCCTTTCATTTTCCATGCTGTTCCTTAAAAAGAGAGAGCAAGTGCTGCAACAGTGAAATCATTGGAAGAAATATGGATTCTGGCTTACCTGACTCATCTGTGTAAAAGAAAAGAACACTGGAAGGACCCAGTCCTTTTATAGTTCTTGCAGCAGCAAAAAAACTATATAATGTAAATGGTGAAAGCTCGTCCAGTATTACATAGTTATCAGAAGTAACAAAAGAATAATTCTCACTTGGTCCTTGTAAAATTAAATCATAACTTATTATTGCACCATTTGGTTTTACTGGGGGATCCCATGATAAGAGAACTGAGGTAGAGGAAAGGTTTTTAAAAGTGTTGATTATTGGTGAAGTTTCTGGGACTATAAAAGAAAAAAAGAATATTAAGTGAAACAAAAGTGATTAGCATCAAGAAGAGGCTTTAATAATAATGGGACTTAACTTTTATCAACAGGTAATTATTTTAATTTTAAGAAACTTAGAGCTTACTGTGTTTATTGAAAGGCTAATTACTTAAGAACAAACAGAATCTATGTAGTGATAAGAATAATGTTTTCTATCAGAAAGCAATATAAATAAGAGAACACCAACAATCTGCTTAATAGGCAATAAAAGGGTCCAGCCTACCATCTTCTTCAGTTTTGATGTGTAGTTGGGCAGTATAGGTATCAGAGAATCCCTTTTCTGTTGATGGAGTGATTTTTAATACATAATCAGTATATTTTTCCAGATTATCAAAATACATGCTTCTGTCATATGTAACTAGAGGTGGTCTCACGTGGCGAGGAGTTTGCTGTGAGCTCAGAGAAACATAGTAGAAGACTAGACCATTTGGTTGAGACGGAGGGCCCCAGCTTACATTTATTGCAGTTGACGAAATGGACTTGTAAGTCAGGTTTCCAACAACTCCTTCAGGTACTATGACAGGTAATGTGCAAAATATAAAAATCATCAGTCACCCTAAATAAAATATAAGTAAATTCACAAACCGGAGGATAATTGTTGAAATGGCAACTACTACATCACCTGCTCTTACGTTATTTAAATCCACATGTGGTAACATCATCTACTACAGAATATCTTCTAAATAATTATATTAAAATCATTCAAAATAAACCCTGTCATCTTTAATATGTGTGAGAACTGTTTTATGCAATATTTTCTTGGCTTTTCCTTCCTACAAGATGGTGATTATGAGTCTGTGTATGAGATTATGAGTATGTGATGGAAATTATGTGTATGAGATTAGGAGTATGCACACATGTATGTGTGCATGTATACTCAGATATTTAAATATTTTGATAATGTATATTATCTAAACAATATTTTTAGTTTCTTTCTTCTAAAGATTATCCTTATTGTACATATGAAGTCATCCAGGGCCTCTCACTGGGAACAGTGCACAGTAAGTGTTTATTATTCATGGTGCTATAATAATAACTGATAAAACGTTATAGGTTGGTGAAAATCTTGGGAGAGATCTGCATTTAAAGAATTCCTGAAATGATATTGACCACAAATTGCACTAAACATTTTTGCTAAAGACTCCCCGAACTTGTATTTCCACATATCATTATCTACTCTGCTGATCAATGAGTAAACAATTTAAAAGATTGTTCCAACAACAGGGAGAACATTCATTCTTCATACTTAAAGTATCTGTCAAATTTATAATCTTCAAATAATAAACAGAATTCTACTCTCAGAAGAAATTTAGGTCAGTATCATTTCTCAGTAAGAGGACTAATCTTTAAAAAATAAATGGACCATAGAAACAACCACAAGAAGAAATAGACAATGATCCATGTATCATCGTATTCTTGAAACTGAAACCTAAAAAACAGCAAAAGCTTCAGTCATTATAGTTTTCTGAATACTCAACACAAACAGGATTCTGCAGAAGCCACAAATGAGAAACTTCCAGAGTTAAAAAAAAAAAGATATTTTGGACATATTAGTCACAAACACAATAAGAACAAAGATGCTGCATAAAATCCTTTGTGGGTTCAAAGACTGAAAAGGAAACAAGTTGCTAGAGAGAAAAAAATGTCATTTCTAGAGCAAATGGATATTAAGTATTGGAAAATCCATCCACATACGCAACGGTTTTTTCCATGCCCATAACCGATGGCTGTGACATCTTTCGAAGCAATGAAAGTGACAGAATTTTTATAAATGGATGGTAGCAGTTTTCAGGAATAGAAAAGGCTGTTACTATTGTAATAGGTTTATAGCTATATTAAATGCATTTTCAAACTTCTATGACTGGTTAAATGTGCCTAAATAAAACACATATTTTATTACCAATACATACAAATAGAAAAAGATTCTGAAATAATTATAAAGTTTTAAGTTAATCCTATTAAACATTAATGAATGCTTTTCATTTACATACTGTCTTGATCTGTGTATACTTGAACTATGTCACTGCTTTTATTCCCATTTCCAACTGAAGTACTTGCTGTTACCCAAAATGTATAGTAGCTGAATATTGCCAGTTTATCTATTATTGCAGATACGGTCATATTGTCAAAGTCATTGGTTACTTCATGGAGTGTAAAATTCTGAAAAATAAACATATTGTTTTAATTGTTCAGAGTATATTTTTAGTATACATGAGCATTTCAAAGTAATTATTATTCATGGATTGGTTGCCTCAGTATTTTAATATGTTAATTTTTGAGGAAAATAAACAAAGAACTTTTTTATTGCAATAATTAAACTGGAAATATGTTTGTACTAAAAGAGGAATAGATGGTAGCAGTTTTATTAAATCAACATACAGAGTAGCAGAAACTCCAAGCTTAGCTGCAGTGAGGAAGGTCTAGTGGTGAACTGGAAATGCTACAATGTGCTGACCAGTGTCAGTTTCCCTTATGAAACATTCAAGTATTTTTCAAAACATTGACTATATATTTTTAAACAAGTTTGGGAGTATTATAAAAATTTTAAGTGTTTTCTTCCTGTTAACAGTGTAGGAATTACGGAAGTGTTCACCTCTTTCTATGAACTCAAATGGTTATTATCTTTCATAGACCCTCTTTTTTTCTACAATCATGTAGAGAAATGGGAAGGCAGTTGGATACACTCTCATATGTGCTGAGTAAGAGAAATTTTAAAATTCTCTTGCATGACCCTAGTTATATTTGTCCCAAGGCATTTTTTGATAATTAAGGAATTACAATCATCCCTTCCTTGACCAAATTTTAAACACAAAACACATAGTCAAAATCAATTCTAAAATAAAGGAAAACAGACTTTTAAAAAAGTCACGTAGGTAATTAAATATGAATTAAGTATGAATAATTTTATAATAATGTCTACTTATACTGAGAAATCTGAATCATTCCAATCTGCACAAAGCCCTTAGAGTCCAAAGACCTGCATTCAATTCTGGCAACAGCTCTGGATAAATCATCTGATCACAAAGCTTCTCCAACTGTAAAATGGGAATAATCATTTCCACTTCACAGAGGGCTTTTGAGGATTAGATAATATAAAGCATATAAAACAATACCATCTCTGGCACATGATAAAAAACTGATAATTGGTAAAAAGTTCATTAAAATTAGTAACACAGGATAATCAATTTGACTAAAATTTATAGTTACCGTGGTTCTGCAATGTATCAACAAACTAAATTCAGCAAATTTTTGTGGTTCTTTCCCAGTATAGGGAGTGGGGGAGAGTAAGTGTCAGAAAAGATCTATTTTACTTTTGTGGTGACTTATTTAGGAACAGACAAGTTAAAACATATTTAATCTCACACAAAATATGATCTGTGAACTTAATATCCTCCAACACATCTACTTTACACATGGCATAACTGGCTTACATAAATTCTCTCTTAAAATATTAATAGAGCTTTTTGACTTTTCTTTGCCATAAAATTTATTCCGACTACCTATGACCTACCTTGATGACAATATTAAGTAACAAATTATTTTTAATCACCCAGAAGTTATTCATGCTGAGTGTGAGTAAACACGCACAGACATGTAACAAAGTTAGAATTATACCAGTTATCCAGATGATTATTCCATTCATCTATTTATTTTTGGAAAAAATGTCTTGTGGCTCAAACTATCTAATTAAGGTTTATTCTTTGTATATATGAATGCAGTCAGAAGGTATTTAGTAAAAACTTCTCAAATTTGATTAATCAGCCAGTACTCATTTAACACTTTTTAATAAAAGACACTATGTCAGGCAAACTGAGGAGACATAAGTGGGTAAATGTTAAAATGTAGAAGAGTTAATATACTATACAAAACACAATATACCACAATTGGAGGAGGGACAAGATGTACTGCCAAGTAGTAGCAAAGAGATTAAATTCCACAAAGTCAGAAGAAGGAAAGATCACTTCACAACAAACTCAAGTGCTCCAAAATTATAACTAAGTACTGAAAATAATGTTGATCTGTTGTAAGAATTTTACGTTCTATGATTAAAACATTTATTGAGCATTATCATACTATACCAGAGGACTTCAGGGGATGGAAAGACAAGCGTCACACACAAGTCTTTTCTTCGTGTTATTTGCTATGGGATGAGGGAGCTAAGATAAGTAGCAGATACCAGGAATAGAAAGCAGAATATGATGTGCCATGCATGAGATATGCCACAAAGTTCTATGGGAAGAAGAAAGAGAAGGAAGAAAACAGCTCTACATCTATTCTGCTACATAATTTTCATTCTGAGGATTTCTTCTATTCTACCAATCCAAAATAGAAAATTAGGTAGTGAAGATTTTTATGCTATATTTAACGTTAACTTCAGAAATAAATTAAAGCACGGATGAACTTCAAGAAATATAAGAAATGTTTTAACATCATTAGCCTGTGTGCCCTCTTGCAGCTGTCACACCTAAAAGCACTCTTAAGATAATTTAATAAAAGATTACATTTTCTAAGATAGATGAATTGCAAATGGTATCATATTATATACTCAGGTTTGAATAAGAAGGTTCATAAAATCATGTTGAAATCATAGTTAAACATTTACACTCGATTACCTAGATGTGGACAAAGAGAACCAAAATTGAATCAGAGACAAGCCATAAAGTAAACTGTACAGAGGCAAAACCTTTGCTAAGATTCAGAACTACTGAATTTTGGTTAAATGCATGAAAAAAATCTGCAATTTGAATGGCCTCTATGACATAATGACACATTATTAAATTTGTAAACACATTGTGGTAAAAAAAATAATAAATTGCACACTGATCCCCATTCTTCCCCAAATACAGAACAAAAAGGAAGAGCAAAAATTGCTTGATGTACAGAGTTAAACAAACAAACAGATCCTCTTTTCTTATGCAGTCCCACTCTGAGAGGGCCTTGAGCAGAATATAAAAATAGAACCAAACTCTGGACTGTCTTTTACTCACTGCTGAGTAAGGCCTAAGATAGCTTGCAAAGTTCTGCTCTGACCTTATTCATTAGCCTAAACTGTGCTAAATCAAGTCATACTTTAGTCCCAGAGATTTCTGCTCACAAGAACTCTAGTGGCTACACATGGGTTGTTAATCACAAATGGAATTAGGCAACTTAGAATTAATAAGACTCATCTCTATCCTCCTTCTGCTTAAAAGGATGCAAACACTTAATAACAGTCAGAGTCATAATCAACATGCAGTCAACAGTCCCTATCAGTAAGGTACATATTCTGTAAATTGCAGTATTTCTTCTAAATTAGTGTTTTCCAAGTTATATTCCAACTCTCCCCATTCCTGATTCAATCACAACCAGTCCAGTTTTAATCTTTTCATCTACCAGAGTTCTGTGAAACAGTTTGGAGAAATAAAAGAATTTGGCTGAAAAATTAAAACTATTTCTTTAAACAAAATGCACTTTAGCTATTTTTATAACTGTTATTGTTCATATCTCAGAAAGTGTCCATCTGCAAAGTGTGCGACCCTATAACCTTGCATACCTCAAGTTAAATAAGCACATTTTAATAGTTTCATTACATCTGATACGAAGCAATGATGATGATGATGATGATGATGATAAGCCCTCCTGCTAACAACTGAAAATATTTTTAGAATTGAAGAAAAACACACAAACACATCCAAACATGAAAACTATTTATATTATATACAAACAAAAAAATTTTTTTTTAGCTGAGAAATAATTGAGGGTAAATGAAACCATTAACTCTCTAGTGAACACTTCTTGGAGAAGAGGCACTCAGGGCCATATTTATATACAGAATTTTTAAAAGGTGGCAGCTTCATTGTTGGTAACACATTTGAAGCTGATAGAGAAATGTGTGTGTTTGAGTATATGTGTGCATGCTTAGACAGTTTAAAATGTATTTATTTCTCCACCACATTTTTCTATGTCAATGGCAGTTCTACAAAATGTCTACACAAAATTCTAATAAGCAACTTTTTCTACCATGCCAAGTCTTTATCAACAGAGCTGAAGGATGTAAGTAAAGAAGCAGGAGAAAACTCAGGTCTTACCTGCACAAAAGTACCTGAAGTATTCCTGTAATAAACAGAATAATATTGTATAATCCCATTAGGTTTTGAAGGAGGCGTCCAAAAAAGAAGCACTGATGAAGAACTGAGGTTTGCATAATGAACATCTTTGGGAGGATCACTTGGTGCTAGAAAACAAATGATCGAACAAAAAACTGCACTTGTGTCTCTCAAAAATGTGTGAAATGTTCTAAATGTTACCTGCCTTTGATTAGTTATGATAATTGTTTAAAAACTAAGAATAGTATCTAATTAGAAATCAGAAATGAAATCCACAAGGCTCATTGGGCCATCCCAGTAACACTCTACCATAGCAATATCTAAGCAGAGACAGACGGATTTCTTACTCATAAAACACTATCCCAGTTCTAAAACATGCCTACTGCCCTAGATTTGAAAACAACATTATGACAAGTTTCCGATATAGAATGCATAATATGAAATTCTAATTTAACTTGCAATTTTGAAATTGAATAATAGAGGACAAAGGCAGAGAGCCGACTTCATGCGTTTTACTTCGTTTCATTTAAAAACACACTAAATGCTTACTAAATGTTGAGTTCTGTGCTGAGTGCATTTACAAATATAAATTCATTTAATCCTCATAAGGACCCTGTGAGGTAGGTAACATATCGTTTCCATAATACAGATGGGAAATTGAGGCACAGAGAGATTAACATCACATAGGTAGAGAGTGAGCAAAAAGCAATTTTGCATGTAACTGTGACAGATATTAGGTTTAATAAGACATATTTATATTTAACACATTTTTTTTCTGAGTATGATATTCTTTTACTTGGCCTACATCCATAAGAACTCACCTCCTTCGGGTGTTCGAAAGTTAATGATATTGCTTCTCGTTTTCCCTTCACCAAATCGGGTGCTAGCTGTTACATAAGCACTATATTCAACATTATAGTCCAAATCTGAGAACTCTAATGATGTTTCAGTTACATTAATGTTCTTTAATGATGATCTGTCCCTAAGAGGAAAATAAAGGATTATCTGCACAACTGACCTTTAAATTAAACGTTACAGATACATTTTGAGTACAAGTACATTAAAAATAAGCAACATTTATGCACAGATATTAATCCGGATTAATGGGATAAAGATGCTACTTATCCAGAAATGCTGAAAAGAACGAATTTCAGAATAATTCAGTGAGTAAATTCTCTTGTTTTCAAGTATACCCAGTAATTCAATCAAGTGTTAATAGGATGTTCATATTAAGAGTTTGCTTGGACTGATTTTAATGGCTCTCTAGGAATTCTGTGTGTTCAAAGTAATTACAGCATTCTTTTTCATACGAATGTTTTAGTTGTTCAAATATGTGTTCTACTGAGGTGTTGGCAAAATCTAATTTATACCATATATTTATCAAACACCTTTTACATATATTGTACAAAAGTAACATTTACTTCAGACCAATTCAAATCAATTTCAAATGATAAATACCTGAAGAGTAATATCTAAAATAACGAGTATGGGTTATCCTTTATTTATGTAATTAGAAACAAGATTTAAAATAATGTATGTACAACATAACAGGAAAGCAAAAAGTAGAGCTCACATCTCTCACTCCATTAAAATCTTAAATGTATCTGAAATATCACTTCAGAAAAGAAAGTAAATATTGACTTAAACTCTCCAAGTAAGTACCAAAATGCCAGGAGAGGGGGGAAATGTCTAAAGAGCATACTGTTGCTAAGTAATACAGCACTACAATTAATTTCAGTCATGTTAATTCAGTTTCCATAGAATTGGGTACAGATTAGAATTTAAAGAATGAATATGTATATAATGGTACTGAAAACTATGCATTTTAAAAAGAAATTTTGATTTTTAAGAGCAATAAAGCGAGAGAGAGGCATGGACATATATACACTACCAAACATAAGGTAGATAGCTAGTGGGAAGCAGCCGCATAGCACAGGGAGATCAGCTCGGTGCTTTGTGACCGCCTGGAGGGGTGGGATAGGGAGGGTGAGAGGGAGGGAGACGCAAGAGGGAAGAGATATGGGAACATATGTATATGTATAACTGATTCACTTTGTTATTAAGCAGAAACTAAGACACCATTGTAAAGCAATTATACTCCAATAAAGATGTAAAAAAATTAATTATTAAAGAATTTAGATAAGAAAATATGAGTAATATCACAGAAAAGATACAAATCTCATGTAATCTCAGTTTTTTCTTCTTTCGAAGCACAAGGCATCCGAGAGGTAAGTGGATATTCCCTCTGAACATAAAATGCACTTTCTTTACCACTGAAATATTTGAATCCTTGAATCATTAAGGGGAATAACAGATTTTAAGTGAATTAAGGATATCCACAGAGAGATACATTTCAGCCATGGTTTTACCATTACAAAAGCATCAATTCACTCCAAATATAAGTATGGTTATCTGAAAAATAGCTGGAAAGCTTACCATGGTGAGAAATATGGATTCAGAGTATGAGATTAGAGACAGGCAGGATTAGCCAGGCTATTCAGTAATTTGAAAGAGTTTCATCAGACATCCTTTTTCAGAAGCCATAGGGAGAGCTGAGTTCTCTCTTTGACTTCGCTGAGACTATAGGAGAGAACCTTTTAAAACTCTTAATGCTGTGGCTATTAGGCTATTAGTCTGAGAAAGATGCCTTGTCTTAGAAACTTTACCCAACTACATACTCCTGTCATTGGTCACAGGTCATTAGAACACTACAGTATAGCTAGTCCAATTCAGATCTCTAAAGCTATGAAATTAGCTAAAGCAACCTAATTGCATTATATCTGTTTCAAAACTTTGTTTTCAAGCATATTTTTAATAATATCTGCTGCCTTGTATGACTACTTTCTTACCCTGATCTTCACAGCAAAATAGTGCAGATAAGGATCTGCCTACAATAAGAAAAACCCCAATTATGTTCCATAAGTAACACAGAATCAAGGCAATTACCTGGAAAATGCAGGTCAAACATAAATTTTGTCTTAAATATCTGGATATTTCAGTAAAAAGAAGATAGTCTTTATAAATTATCTGAATAACAAATTCAATAGTCCACCTCAGCATACATAGGTATAGTTTCCACATCTACTCCAGTTTATCTCCAGGGACAAAAGAGTGCTAACAAAAATTTTTCAAATACTGTTATGTCTTGTCTGTTTGGCGTTTGTAGTTTAGAGTTGTGGCTGATATTTTAATAACTATGGTAGAAAAATATCTGCGCACAGATAATCTTCAATCGAAGCTTCAACTTCTGGTACAAGTTCAGAATGTATCTTGGGTACATAAGAGATGGTCTGCCATAAAACTGAGAACCCAGAAGTAGGAAAAGGAAAGAGAAGTGACGCTGTTCCCAAGGATCCAACTCCACCCTCCTTGCTCTTATGCTGCTGCCAGATTGGCGGAAACACACAGAAACCTCTGGGCTGAGGCCTGAGCTCTCTGCTCTCTGAAGAGCCATCTCATGGGCAATCCTACAGTTTCTCCCATGCATAAGAAACCCAGCTTTGACGCTGCTGGAATCAGTTGTTACTCCTGGTTTTAGCTGGTTTAGTTTTAAAATGTCTGTTTTGTTCTTATTAGTTTAAAAATATTATAATAGGATTATGATGTGTTCCACTACAGCGTTTTATTTCCATTTATAAAAGTGTACGTTCTATATCTTGATTTTTCTCATGTTAATAACAATAATCTATACCATTATTTTCTTTTCAGTTGCCTAATTTGGATATAGCATACTTCTTCAGCCTTCCCTCTATAAATTAACATTTAGGTTGTTTCTCTTTCTTTTCATATTACTATCAGTGATGCAGTAATCATTCTTACTCAAATATCTTTCCATAACAATACTTTTATTTCTGCAGGTTAAATTCCCAATAGTGTGACTGAGTCAAATGGTTTTATAAAATCTTTATTTTAATGATAATTAAAAAATCATTATTATCTGGAGTCACAGCAAGTGTGCAAACTTTCACCACCTGTCTGGATATTAATTTTCTTAATTTCTGCAAATTTAATTGACCAGAAACATTTATTTAATTTGCACACCTCTGATGATGAGTAAAACAGATTATCTTCTTATTGGTCATTTGCAGTCCAATTTTTGGAATAACTTATTCATACATTTTCTTTTATATACTTTATTTTAGTCTTTTAAATGGAATACAGTATATGTCAGGGAGTTAAGGAGGCATTGTTCTTTTATAGTGCTGCTAATTGAGAAAGATAGATACCTTCCCCACTCCTTCTGTATTTAGTGATGATATGTATACAATCAATATTCAACAAAATTCAGCAAAATTCTTTGAGCACCTATTATATGTCAGGAACTATTAAGTGAGTAAGAGACAGGCCTTACCCTCAAAACAGAGAGACAAAGCAGTAAGTAATTATAAAACAATTTATTAATAACAGTGTGATCCCCTTAAGGGCAGTAATTTTTCCCCTAGTGGCTAAAAGCAAAGAAAAAGAGAAAGAATGAGTGAGGAAATTAATTGTGATCCAAGAGTAGAAAAGGAGAATAAAGCACAGCCCCCAGAGATGCAGGAAACTGTTCACTAGAAAGCAAGTTTGTGAGGTTTGAGCGTAGAATAGGGAGTTGAGGAGGGAAGAGGAAGAGACAAGGCCCACCTGACAGAGCAGGTCTAACTCTTACATATCCAAAGCCATAAACTGTGTGGAAATGGAAGGACCATAAATGTCACACAATACTTAACCTATAAAGTAGATAACTTAGAAAATCAGCCAAACCTCCCACGCAGTGCAGATTTTCAAACTGAGGGAAAAAAAAAACTTGGGGAGTCTTCAGTGCTATCATTTTACTGATTTAACTTATAAACTCATTAGAACATTTTTAAAGCCTTTTTTTTTTTTTGCAGTACGCGGGCCTCTCACTGTTGTGGCCTCTTCCATTGCAGAGCACAGGCTCCGGACACGCAGGCTCAGCGGCCACGGCTCACGGGCCCAGCCGCTCTGCGGCATGTGGGATCTTCCCGGACCGGGGCACGAACCCGTGTCCCCTGCATCGGCAGGCGGACCCCCAACCACTGCGTCACCAGGGAAGCCCTAAAGCCTTTTTGAATTTGAGAAATCAAAAGAATTTGAATGACTTTGAAATTATTCTGAATAAATATAAGATGGAGTTTTTCTGTTTGTCTATACTCATTGGTAACATCAAGAAAACATATTGGGATGAAATTAATGGAGTCTTTAAGATGAAGTTATTTCCTAGTTAATTTACACTTCTTTTCAAAAGACAGACCACATTTTGACATCTAGGGCATAAAGGAAATTCTAGAGCTTAAGAGCAGTTTCTTTGCTCTGCTTTACCAATTCCTTTGCTCATTTCTTATCACATCAAGACTATGCTAAGCAACAACTGCCTAAGAGGAACCATGAATATCAAAACCATATGGAAAGACTTAAACAAAAGTCCCCATTTCCCTAACTGTGAACATGAATGGTTTCCTAGACAAGGTATGAGACTCTTTGAAAGGTCATGGTCTCAATTCTAATCTTCATCATTTGGTATTTTGTTCCATGTGGGCAATCTAGCCTGATGATACACCCATTCCTGTACATTCCTATGAATTTATTTTTAAAACTTTAATCTGCTATTATCTAAATATTCTACACTAATCCTTTCACTCACTAAATACCACTCCCCAAAATAAAGAATTTCAACATGCATTTACTTGACTATCAAATCATTTTCTCTCTCACATGACCCAGCAACTTCACTAATTTTCCCACTCCAATGACACTGGTCTTCTATGTTGCAATTACTCTAGAATATGTACTCTTCATAGATGGATTGAATCAGTAGGTTAATAATTACATATCAAAGAACCCCAAACTAGCATAAATAGCTGCATATTCTATGATCCTAAAGCTTTACTAGAATCTCAGAGAAAGTCTGAGTCGAAGTAGGGTATTCATTTATTGTTACTCTTATTCCTGCTGTCATCATTTGCTTGGCTGGTTGATTTCATTTGATTTGGTTTGACTTTGTTTTGCTTGTTTGCATTTAGCAGAAAAGACACATTTATAAGATTAGAGGAGAATGAGGTTGAAGCTCACTTATACACTTATAAACCATCCTCTTGAAGCCAACATAGGAATTAGGGTCCACAAGACAGGAGGAGGGACTGTACTTAAGCTGGAGGAGAAAGGACAGACACAATCCCTCGGGCCAAAATAAAGCATTTGGATTTTATTCCAAGAGTAATGGAAAGTCTTTTGAATGTTTTCTCCTGGGTGTAATCTTTGGGTGAGTGATGAAAATAAAATTTAAAAATCCCATTCAATACTGAGATTCATTCTTCTCTCTCTCTAGATAGACACACACAGGGAGGGAGGGAAGGAGGGAAGGAGGGAAGGAGGAAGGGAGGGAGGAAGGGAGGGAGGGAGGGAGGGAGGGAGGGAGAGAAAGAGAGAGAGAGAGAGAGAGAGAGAGAGAGAGAGAGAAATCGAGATCCTTATTCAAGCCTCAAGTCTCCATGTATCTGGCCTGCCCACCCCTCCAGTTTCATCTCTTTCCACTTTCCTCCTGTGCCACTATACTCAAGACACAGGGCCATCTTGCTGTTGCCCACACCAAGCTTCCTGCTGTTAACCACACTTGATGAAATTATTTGAGTTTCTACAACCAGTTAGTATACCCCTGGACTTTTCAGCTAAATATGTCATTATTTTGCTTAAGCCAGTTTAGGTTGGGCGCAATCATTCGAAACTAAAAGAATCTTGACTAACACCTATTTCCATTATTTAATAGTTTATCATATGCCTCGATCCTGAGTATTTCCACCATCATCATCACTCCTTGCTGAACAAGCCTGCTTTGTCCATTTACCATTGTAACTGTGAGGACCAGTTATTCAACTGGTTTACACATAAAACAGTATGATCATGCTCTCATAAGGGATAAAGTCCATGAAACTATGCAGACCAATATCAAGCCAGTGATTTTTTTTTTGGTAGAAATATGCCATATGAGTTGACGCACTAAGCTTAATTTCTTATAACTCCATTAGTCTTTAATCACAAATGCTGTTATCAATCTAAGACTTTCCCAATCCTATAAGCATACTGTTGAGTTTTTAGAACAAAGGGCAATTATAACACTTATTCCTAGTGATTTGGGGAAAGCATGATTTGAGAGTAATACAGATCTGGTTATGATCCTAGTTCTGTCATCTTCTAGTTCTGTAACCTTAATCAACACCTTAACCTCATCAAGACTTAATTTCCACAACTATAAAATGGTGATAATATTCTTCACTTCAAGGTTTTGTCATGAAAAACAAGTGACAGGTAAGAAACCAAACACAGCATTTGTCCCAAAATGTTAACTATTCCACTATCCCTCTTGAGTCCTTCTCTTTAGCTCTCCAAGATGTTTTGTTCCCCAATCACAATCTTTCCTAGCTTTGTACATTTCACAAATGGGATGAGAAGACCCCTGAAATTGAAGGTATAAAAACTCAAGATCCACAAAGGCAAAGTAAATGACTAAAATGATTGAATTTAAAACAGAGTGTGGCGGAAACTGAGGTAAACTGCAAAGCAAATGCTCCACATAAAGACCACCTCTATTTAATTCCTGCTGATTTATTTTCATGGGGAATACGGCAAAAGAATTCTGATTTTTGTAAGAAACAAAGGAAGTTGAAGTTTCACTAGATATCTACTCACTATACTGACAGAATTCTATTCAGAATTTATTAACAGTTTGCTGGTCCAGCAAAGCGTGGGTGGCCTACCAATAGCCTGCTTGTCGCCTCGGTACCCAAGCTTCATCCAAGTCATTCATGAAAATGATTAGCAAAAAAAAGAGCTGAGACAGAGTTCTTAATATCCCACTAGAAACCTCAGGTTAAATGATCAAAAGCACCCTTACACTCAACCACTCCATCTACCTGTGTTTGTATCTCCCACCATCCTAATCCTGCCCACTATTTCATGTCTACAATGCTCCTTATCAACTTCTTGACATAGTTCATTCATGCTGCCTCCAAGCCTTCATATACTGTTCCCACTGAGATGTTCTCCTGACTTATCAATCTGCCTTTACCAACTTCATTCCAAACGGGAGGTGAACTCAGGAAATTTGAAATAGCCCTCTCCCCATTCTGATTATTGATCTATATCATATGTTCAAACTATTAGGTAGTTTTAATAGAGTGAAAATCGTTTAGAAAAGTAGAAGAAATAGGACTAAGCGTATCTTTTTAGCATAATGAAAGCCATTTCCAAAGGTAAGCTTTTATGCTACAGGGGGAATCATTTGACCAGTGACATTTAATAAAATGCTGCAGTAAAACTGTTTTGACTTCCTAATATATTGCTCAGCAAGTATTTTTAAGTTATCTCACATGGGCATATTTTATCTCTAATTAGTCTAAATTATTTTAAGGTTCTATATATTTTTTATCTCCCCACAGAGTTTAATAAACATTTGTCAGACTGACTGATTCAAAGTTACTTCTCATAACAACTACTAAGAAGACCAAGAAACATTTAAAGGCCAAGGTTTGTATATAAGCTAGAATTTTCAGCATCACTTTCATTCCACAGTCTTTTAGCTACACCTTATGGGCCACTCACTTAAAAGTTTTATAAACAAGGAAGAAAACTACTGTTAAATTTTACTGACATTATGAATTGCTAAACAAATCAAAGTTGAATTCAACTATAAAATAAATAAATAAGTTGTATAATCAGTCTACTAGAATACCACACCTCAATCCGAAGTGTATTAAAAGAATAAGCTTAGAGGGCTCTAGTAGAAATTCACTTATTTAATGGTGGCCGCCCTAGGAATGAAAGGATTGCTTCTCATTTGAAACCATATAAACATAATTTACCAGTATTACTGAAGAAAAAGTGCTACTTAGATGACAAAAGTTATTTCACAAAGCAAACTTTAAAAGAAAACATTATTTTAAAATGCAATGGGTCAGGACTTCCCTGGTGGCACAGTGGTTAAGCATCCGCCTGCCAATGCAGGGGACACGGGTTTGAGCCCTGGTCCGGGAAGATCCCACATGCTGCAGAGCAACTAAGCCCATGCGCCACAACTACTGAGCCTGCGCTCTGGAGTCTGCGAGCCACAACTACTGAGCCCACACACCGCAACTACTGAAGCCTGTGCGCCTAGAGCCCGTGCTCCGCAACAAGAGAAGCCACTGCAATGAGAAGCCTGCACACCGCAATAAAGAGTAGCCCCACTCACAGCAACTAGAGAAAGCCTGCAAGCAGCAAGGAAAACCCAACACAGCCAAAAATAAATAAATAAATAAACTTATATAAAATGCAATGGGTTAAAGAAGATTTCTGAACATGCCATCTACAAATCAAATGTGATTCACATAGCAGTGGTTATACAATGATTGCACAGTAACCCTCATGAGCTATTTTGTAAAGAAATACTCATGACAAAGGGAGGAGTCACCAGTATAACAAATATAACAGGTAACCTGCAATTTGCTGAAAACAGCGAATATCCAACGATGTTGTTTTTCAAAGAAGTTAGTAGTTATTGAAATAACTAAAATAATGGAAATTGAGAACTGTGAGAGAAATATGGACCCCTGAAACAGCAACCCTGCCAATAAAGATAGCCACCACTTACACAGTATTTTAAAAGAACAACACAGATAATTTAGTGGCTGTGTCATGACTCAAACCTATGTCTCTCTGACTCAGAATGCATGTCCATTATATGGTGATACATGCCTCCTATTCTCTCCAGGAAAACTGATACAGCAAGAGTTCAAAAAAAGCATTAGTGATTAGTGACAGTGATACGAAAGAACCTAGGATTATGACTATCCCTTTAACTACAGTGGTTCCAACAGATATCTTAGGAAAGAAGATGCTAGAAATTTAAAAATATCTCTGTATATACTCCATTACCATTTATATATTTCAGTCTATTATAGATAATATTCTTTAAAATGTTAAGGTGTTTTTCCTTCTTTGCTTTTTCTTTGTAAGACCTAATTCTATTCAATTGAAGGTATTCATTGTCTGGAAAAGCATCACTACGCTTATGCCAGAAATGAAAAGCTAGTAAGTCTACATTAAGTTTTTAACTCTTAAAATATATTCTTCATTCATTCATCCATTCAACAAATATCTAGCTTCAATTATGAGCCAGGAAGTTTTCTGTTCCAGATACAGCAATTAACAAACCAGATCTTGAAGCAGATAGGATCTCAATCTCTTTCTGTCTCTCTCTCTCTCCTCTCGCCCTCTCCCTCCCAGTGTGTGTGTGTGTGTGTGTGTGTGTGTGTGTGTGTGTGTGTGTGTGTGTGTGAGTGTGTGTGTGTGTGTAAGATAAAGCGAAGTTCTACTGAGGAAAAAGTGTTTTCTACATTCTCTTTCCACATCGAGAGTCAATCCTGCATGATTTTAGACCGTAAAGTTTTATAATAAGTCATGGTATAGAAAGGAAGAAGTATATGCAAAAAGAAAGCTTTCAACAGTCAAGAACAAGAAAAAGTTTTGCTCCACTAAGAAAAGGTGAGAGAAAGAACAGGACAAAGTCTTCAGACAGGAGTGTCCTGGGATCTTAAGTTGAGGGTAGTGTGATGAAAACAAATAGGTTTGTGAAGGAAATACCAGCGTAGAGCTCCTTCTTCTCAGGATGGAAAGGAAAATGGCAAACCTCTTAGAAAATATGTCTTTCATATGGCATTACTTATGTCTAGTAAGTAATTATGTCCAGTAATTACTTATGTCCCCATAAGATCTAAGGGCTCTTCTAACAGACCATCCAGAGCTAGGGAACAGTGTGGAAGCCACCTTCCCAGTCCTGCACACTACAGATTGGTTCAGAGAAAATGACCAAAAGCATCTAGCTACCTGAGGGTTGAGACGGACATGCTGAGAGAGCCAGGGCACTAGAATAAGCCTGAGGCTGGATCAAGGCTAAAACAGAAAATAAAAACCTTGAAACTAGAAGCTATGATGGGAGATGGGTCCCAGGATGATTCCCAAAAGCCAGGTGAGAAGAGCTACCATATCCCAGACTTGAGATCCCCTCATCCTACTTTCAGTGAGCTTCCCCTGTATCTATAATCCATCTTAGGAAGAGAGACAAAAAAGGGATATCAAAGGAGAGAAAAAGCACTACTGGGGAGTTGAACCCACACAGCATGATCGCTGTGCAACAACTGCATACAGAGTAATGACATTGTTCTCACAAGTGTAGGGCTGGAACTCCAGCCAGAAAAGTCTTGATTCTCATTTTCATTATTTTTTTTCACTTTCCTTTTTTTTTTTTTTTTTTGCGGTACGCGGGCCTCTCACCGCTGCGGCCCCTCCCGTTGCGGAGCACAGGCTCCGGACACGCAGGCTCAGCGGCCATGGCTCACGGGCCCAGCCGCTCCGCGGCACGTGGGATCCTCCCGGACCGGGGCACGAACCCGTGTCCTCTGCATCAGCAGGCAGACTCTCAACCGCTGCGCCACCAGGGAAGCCCATATCACGTTTTTTTTTTGTTTTTTTTTGTGTTTTTTTGCGGTATGCAGGCCTCTCACTGTTGTGGCCTCTCCCGCTGCGGAGCACAGGCTCCGGACGCGCAGGCTCAGCGGCCATGGCTCACGGGCCCAGCCGCTCCACGGCATGTGGGATCTTCCCGGACTGGGGCATGAACCCATGTCCCCTGCATTGGCAGGCGGACTCTCTACCACTGCGCCACCAGGGAAGCCCCTTCACTTTCAATTTTATTTCGAACTTAGCAAAATGGTGTCAAAAATCTCAGAGTTATCACACTTTGATTCAAAAATCTAGAAGTCGAGATTGATTCAAAATGGCAGAGTAAAAGGACATGCTCTCTCACTCCCTCTTTGGAGAACACCGGAATACAAAGACAAAGGAGAAGCCTCAATGAGACGGTAGGAGGGGCGCTATCACAATAAAATCAAATCCCATAACTGCTGGGTGGGTGACTCACAAACTGGAGAACACTTATGCCACAGAAGTCCACCCACTGGAGTGAAGGTTCTGAGCCACACGTCAGGCTTCCCAACCTGGGAACCTGGCAACGGGAGGAGGAATTCCTAGAGAATCAGACTTTGAAGGCTAGCGGGATTTGATTGCAGGACTTCGGCAGGATTGGGGGAAACAGAGACTCCACTCTTGGAGGGCACACACCAAGTAGTGTGAGCATTGGGACCCAGGGGAAGGAGCAGTGACCCCAAAGGAGATTGAACCAGACCTACCTGCTAGTGCTGGAGGGTCTCCTGCAGAGGCATGGGTCAACTCTGGCTCAACAAGGGACAAGGACACTGGCAGCAGAAGTTCTGGGAAGTACTCCTTGGCGTGAGCCCTCCCAGAGTCCCCCATTAGCCCCATCAAAGAGCCCGGGTAGGCTCCAGTGTTGGGTCGCCTCAGGTCAAACAACCAACAGGGAGGGAACCCAGTCCCACCCATCAGCAGACAAGCAGATTAAAGTTCTACTGAGCTCTGCCCACCAGAGCAACAGTCAGCTCTACCCATCACCAGTCCCTCCCATCAGGAAACTTCCACAAGCCTCTTGGATAGCCTCATCAGCCAGAGGGCAGATAGCAGAAGCAAGCAGAACTACAATCCTGCAGCCTGTGTAACAAAAACTACATTCACAGAAAGATAGACAAGATGAAAAGGCAGAGGGCTATGTACCAGATGAAGGAACAAGATAAAACCCCAGAAAAACAACTAAATGAAGTAGAGATAGGCAACCTTCCAGAAAAATAATTCAGCATAATGATAGTGAAGATGATCCAGGACCTCAGAAAAACAATGGAGGCAAAGATCAAGAAGATGCAAGAAATGTTTAACAAAGAACTAGAAGAATTAAAGAACAAACAAACAGAGATGAACAATACAATAACTGAAATGAAAACTACACTAGAAGGAATCAATAGCAGAATAACTGAGGCAGAAGAACGGATAAGTGACCTGGAAGACAGAATGGTGGAATTCACTGCTGCGGAACAGAATAAAGGAAAAAGAATGAAAAGAAATGAAGACAGCCTAAGAGACCTCTGGGACAACATTAAATGCAACAACATTCACATTATAGGGGTCCCAGAAGAAGAAGAAAGAGAGAAAGGACCCAAAAAAATATCTGAAGAGGATATAGTTGAAAACTTCCCTATCATGAGAAAGGAAACAGCCACCCAAGTCCAGGAAGTACAGAGAGTCCCATATAGGATAAACCCAAGGAGAAACACACCAAGACACATACTAATCAAATTGGCAAAAATTAAAGACAAAGAAAAATTATTGAAAGCAGCAAGGGAAAAACGAGAAATAACATACAAGGGAACTCCCATAAGGTTAACAGCTGATTTCTCAGCAGAAACTCTACAAGCCAGAAGGGAGTGGCATGATATACTTAAAGTGATGAAATGGAAGAAACTACAACCAAGATTACTCTAACTGGCAAGGATCTCATTCAGATTCGATGGAGAAATCAAAAGCTTTACAGACAAGCAAAAGCTAAGAGAATTCAGCACAACCAAACCAGCTCTACAATAAATGCTAAAGGTACTTCTCTAAGTGGGAAACACAAGAGAAGAAAAGGACCTTCAAAAACAAACCCCCCCAAAATTAAGAAAATGGTATTAGGAACGTACATATCGATAATTACCTTAAACGTGAATGGATTAAATGCTCCAACCAAAAGACACAGACTGACTGAATGGATATAAAAGACCCATATATGTGCTGTCTACAAGAGACACACTTCAGACCTATGGACACATACAGACTGAAAGTGAGGGGATGGAAAAAGATATTCCATGCAAATGGAAATCAAAAGAAAGCTGGAGTAGCTATACTCATATCAGATAAAATAGACTTTAAAATAAAGAATGTTACAAGAGACAAGGAAGGACACTACGTAATGATCAAGGGATCAATCCAAGAAGAAGATATAACAATTATAAATATTTAAGCACCCAACATAGAAGCACCTCAATATATAAGGCAACTGCTAACAGCTATAAAAGAGGAAATCGACAGTAACACAATACTAGTGGGGGACTTTAACACCTCACTTACACCAATGGACAGACCATCCAGACAGAAAATTAATAAGAAAACACAAGCTTTAAATGACACAATAGACCAGATAGATTTAATTGATATTTATAGGACATTCCATCCAAAAACAGCAGATTACACTTATTTCTCAAGTGCGCATGGAACACTCTCCAGGATAGATCACATCTTGGGTCACAAATCAAGCCTCAGTAAATTTAAGAAAATTGAAATCATATCAAGCATCTTTTCTGACCACAACGCTATGAGATTAGAAATGAATTACAGGGGAAAAAACGTAAAAAACACAAACACATGGAGGCTAAACAATATGTTACTAAATAACCAAGAGATCACTGAAGAAATCAAAGAGGAAATCAAAAAATACCTAGAGACAAATGACAATGAAAACACGACGATCCAAAACCTATGGGATCCAGCAAAAGCAGTTCTAAGAGGGAAGTTTATAGCTATAAAAGCCTACCTCAAGAAACAAGAAAAATCTCAAACAATCTAACCTTACACGTAAAGGAACTAGAGAAAGAAGAACAAACAAATCCCAAAGTTAGCAGAACGAAAGAAATCATAAAGATCAGAGCAGAAATAAATGGAACAGAAACAAAGAAAACAACAGCAAAGATCACTAAAAGCTGGTTCTTTGAGAAGGTAAACAAAATTGATAAACCATTAGCCAGACTCATCAAGAAAAAGAGGGAGAGGACTCAAATCAATAAAATTAGAAATGAAAAAGGAGAAGTTACAACAGACACCGCAGAAATACAAAGCATCCTAAGAGACAACTACAAGCAACTCTATGCCAATAAAATGGACAACCTGGAAGAAATGGACAAATTCTTAGAAAGGTATAACCTTCCCAGACTGAATCAGGAAGAAATAGAAACTATGAACAGCCCAATCACAAGTAGTGAAATTGAACTGTGATTAAAAATCTTCCAACAAACAAAAGTCCAGGACCAGATGGCTTCACAGGTAAATACTATCAAACATTTAGAGAAGAGCTAACACCCGTCCTTCTCAAACTCTTCCAAAAAATTGCAGAGGAAGGAACACTCCCAAACTCATTCTACGAGGCCACCATCACCCTGATACCAAAACCAGACAAAGATACTACAAAAAAAGAAAATTACAGACCACTGTCACTGATGAATATAGATTCAAAAATCCTCAACAAAATACTAGCAAACAGAATCCAACAGCACATTAAAAGGATCATACACCATGATGAAGTGGGATTTATCCCAGAGATGCAAGGATTCTTCAATATACGCAAATCAAATCAATGTGACACACCATATTAACAAACTGAAGAATAAAAACCATATGATCATCTCAATAGATGCAGAAAAAGCTTTTGACAAAATTCAACACCCATTTATGATAAAAACTCTCCAGAAAGTGGGCATAGAGGGAACCTACTTCAACATAATAAAGGCCATATACGACAAACCCACAGCAAACATCATTCTCAATGGTGAAAAACTGAAAGCATTTCCTCGAAGATCAGGAACAAGACAAAGATGTCCACTCTCACTACTATTATTCAACATAGTTTTGGAAGTCCTAGCCACAGCAATCAGAGAAGAAAAAGAAATAATACAAATTGGAGAAGAAGTAAAACTGTCACTGTTTGCAGATGACATGATACTATACAAACAGAATCCTAAAGATGCCACCAGAAAACTACTAGAGCTAATCAATGAATTTGGTAAAGTTGCAGGATACAAAATTAATGCACGGAAATCTCTTGCATTCCTATACGCTAATAATGAAAAATCTGAAAGAGAAATTAAGGAAACACTCCCATTTACCACTGCAACAAAAAGAATAAAATACCTAGGAATAAACCTACCTAGGGAGACAAAAGACCTGTATGCAGAAAACTATAAGACACTGATGAAAGAAACTAACGATGATGCCAACAGATGGAGAGATATACCACGTTCTTGGATTGGAAGAATCAATATTGTGAAAATGACTATATGACCCAAAGCAATCTACAGATTCAATGCAATCCCTATCAAATTACCAATAGCATTTTTTACAGAACTAGAACAAATCATCTTAAAATTTGTAATGGAGACACAAAAGACCCCAAATAGCCAAAGAAGTCTTGAGGGAAAAAAACGGAGCTGGAGGAATCAGACTCCCTGACTTCAGACTATACCACAAAGCTACAGTAGTCAAGATAATATGGTACTGGCACAAAAACAGAAATATAGATCAGTGGAACAGGATAGAAAGCCCAGAGATAAACCCACGACCTATGGTCAACTAACCTATGACAAAGGAGACAAGGATATACAATGGAGAAAAGACAGTCTCTTCAATAAGTGGTGCTGGGAAAACTGGACAGCTACATGTAAAAGAATGAAATTAGAACACTCCCTAACACCATACACAAAAATACACTCAAAATGGATTCGAGACCTAAAGGTAAGACTGGTCACTATAAAACTCTTAGAGGAAAACATAGGAAAAACTCTTTGACATAAATCACAACAAGATATTTTTTGATCCACCTCCTAGAATAATGGAAATAAAACCAAAAATAAACAAATGGGACCTAATGAAACGTAAAAGCTTTTGCACAGCAAAGGAAACCATAAATAAGACAAAAAGACAACCCTCAAATGGGAGAAAATATTTGCAAATGAATCAATGGACAAAGGATTAATCTCCAAAACATATAAGCAGATCATGCAGCTCAATAACCAAAAAACAAACAACCCAATCCAAAAATGGGCAGAAGACCTAAACAGACATTTCTCCAAAGAAGATATACAGATGGCCAAGAAGCACATGAAAAGCTGCTCAACATCACTAATTATTAGAGAAATGCAAATCAAAACTACAATGAGGTATCACCTCACACCAGTTAGAATGGGCATTATCAGAAAAATCTACAAACAACAAATGCTGGAGAGGGTGTGGAGAAAAGGGAACCCTCTTGCACTGTTGGTTGGAATGTAAATTGATACAGCCACTATGGAGAACAGTATGGAGGTTCCTTAAAAAACTAAAAGTAGAATTACCATATGACCCAGCAATCCCACTACTGAACATATACCCTGAGAAAACCGTAATTCAAAAAGAGTCATGTACCACAATGTTCATTGCAGCACTATTTACAATAGCCAGGTCATGGAAGCAACCATAATGCCCATCGACAGACGAATGGATAAAGAAGGTGTGGTACATATATACAATGGAATATTCCTCAGCCATAAAAAGGAACAAAATTGGGTCATTTGTAGGGACGGGGATGCATCTAGAGACTGTCATACAGAGTGAGGTAAGTCAGAAATAGAGAACCAAATATTGTATATTAACGCATATATGTGGAACCCAGAAAATGTTACAGATGATCCGGTTTGCAGAGCGGAAATTGAGACACAGATGTATAGAACAAACGTATGGACAGCAAGAGGGGCAAGCAGCTGACGGGTGGGGGTGGGGGTGTGATGAATTGGGAGATTGGGATTGACATGTATACACTCATGTGCATAAAATGGATGACTAATAAGAAAATAAACATTAAAAAAAAGAAAGAAAAAAATCTAGAAGTCATCATTGATTCCATTGATTTCTTTTTTTTTTCGTTCTCACAGCCAATCCATTCACCAAATCCTATCAACTCTTCTTCCTAAATGTTATAAAAAGCTGCCCACTCCTTTCCTTCATCCCAGCATCATCCACGGCCCAGACTCCTTATCTCCTACCTAGTAACGCTGTTAACACTTTTGCCTCCTGCAATTCATTCTCCATAAAGTATCCGAAGTGCTTGAAATTCTCTAGTAAGTCCCATTACAACTGAAATGAAAACGAAATCCTTACAGTGGCTTAGCTCCTGACCTTTTTTGGCTTCCTACCCTCCAGGATAACTCTCCTCTCTCTCTCTCCGGCAACACTGACCTCCTCTATGGTCTTCAAAACGACAAGTGTGTCCCCCACCGAGCCTATGCGGTTGATGTTCCCTCCTCCTGCAGATCTTCTCTTGACGAGAAGCTCCTTCTTGGCATTCAGACCACAACTCAATGCCACTTCTTCAAAGAGGACTTCCAAAGCACTCTATGAACAGTAGCCCTCTTTCCCCCAATTTCCCCTCATTTTTAAATTTCTGGGTATATAATCCACTTATCTCTTTAGAATATGAGCTCCTTGAGGGCAGGGGCCTTGTTCACAGGTAAATAGATACTCCATCAATATTATTGAATGAAGGAATGAAAAACTGAATCAATAAATGAATGAGTAGGGTAATAGAGGGGAATGGTTACCTTCTTCTCACTGCTTCTCTTCCCACTAACATCCCTCATGTCACTCCCAATTTTGCCAAAGAGTAAGCAAAATGACTACTAATCAGGCAATGAATAATACAGGACATGTCCTAAGGAGCAGTATGCAAACGGTATAAACAGGCATTGCGGGGGCAGGAAATCTTAATTTAGGAAAGAGAAGAATAGACTTTTTAAAAACACCATAGCCTCTTACTCAATGATGGACCTTCCAAGTGAGGAATACAAAAGTAAGAAATGCCTATGTTGTATAAAGCATTATGTAAATTGTATTTCCTGAGTTGAAATATTTAAAATACACTAGGAAATATGTTATTGAATGGTGAATCCTTTTACGAGGATTTATATTAGATCAAAGTAAGCATTTTTATCTGTTGAGCTTTCATGAAGCAATATAGCCATGTTGTTAATTGATGAGAAGCACTATAGGATTACATCTTTTTCATGATTGACTCATAAATAGGCAATTAGGGTAAAGGTGATCAGTAAAAAATAAATATACTGCTTACATCTCAATAGAAAATTGACCTTAAATAATAGATTTCTGGAGAAATATCTTTTAGTTAAATTTTAGTTTAATTATTCTGCTCAAGGAAACTTAAAGAGACAGTGGCATAGAGAATATTGGAGTAAAACTGAAAGCCTCTGTATTCACTTGTAGTCACATAAGCTGACCAGTCCATGACTCTGAAGAGCAGAATTTTAGTATAATTGCACATAATACACATTTTTTTTGTTTTGGTTACAAAAATCATTATCTGACTATGCTTGGACCTCTATGTAATATAGGAAAAAGTTGTTTCTTAATAAAGGCATATTAACTAGCCTATTAATAATCAGATTCCTAATGTACCTTCACAATCTGAAATTTAAAAACTGCATTCCTATTATGTTACAGATTAATACTTGTTCTCAGAACTATTTCCAAAAAAGAAAAAAATTCTTACCAGACATAAACTGTGTAATAGAGGATAATTCCATTTGGCTCCAGGGGTGGTTGCCATGACAACTTTACCGTGACACCAGACAACTGTTTTAGAGAGAAGTCTTGTGGGGGAGAATCAGGAGCTGAAAAGTTAGAATATATGATAATGCATTTTATTAAACATATATAAGAAAAAGTTAAAATAGAAATGCACAAAATTTTTATTATGAACTTTCTGGTAAATGAATCAGGTACAGTGCCTTTCTCCATGGGCTTGAGAGACTGTTTACTTTCAAAATGAGATGATAAAAGAAGATTTTGCATGGTGGTGTTAGAACATCTGTTTCTGTGATTCAATGGAAAAAAATATTTCATGAGAAAAAAAGAACAAGGGCTATGTCATTGTGATTTACCTACTGTTCAAGTACATCTTGGTAAATTATCATCCTCTAATAAAAATAAAACTATTGGTTGGGGTGAATAAATATACAATAAAAGAGCTCCACAAACAATAAAAAGAGATGGGGGAAAAACATGCATCCAAGAAGTGTTAAAGTGATAAGTATAACATTGTGAGAGCAATTAAAATGACGGACCTCACAAATGAAAACTACCTTCCTCAATTTCAGTAGCGTCATTAAACTGCAAAATAATATCAAAATCTGTTGAGTCTTCAAAATTGAATGGGTTACAAAGGAAATGCCAATGTAGCACATAAACAAGAATATAGACATTTTAGGGTCTACTTCTAATTGTGCTATAATAGTGTAAGGATTTAAATATTTTAGCCATTCTGAATTGAATAAACACTAAAAAAATTACTGTAAACTAATTAGCAAGTTTATATTTCCACTTAGATAAAACATTTAGAATGGCACTTCTCAGCTCCTGTATAACAGCATAGTAATGTCTTAGAATATTAACACAATTTTTTTGCATGTAAAAGGGTATAAATTACTACAATTTTGATCATTGTTTTAGTTATGCATGGAAAGTGGACTCATAGCTAATAGAAATTCCAAGAATTTATTCAGATCTTTGAACAATGTTATAGATTAGTATTTGTGCAAATCACTTTTTCCAATAATTTGGAGAAAATGCTGCCTGAATTATTATATTTTCTTTCTGATTTTCTGAGTAATCCCCACTATAGTGTACACATACGTGTGTGTGTTTTCATTATTTTGGTAACAACAGTTTTTTAAAAAAAATTTATTGAACAGAGAAAAGCTTTATGAGTTCTATAGAATAAGTGACAGCTAATTTATATTTTCAGTTGGTATTCTCACTGGCACTATAATAAAAATGCTAACAAATATTGATTATCACAAGAATCCATATATCATTTGGAGATGTCTGTTTCCCAAGATATGAATTACCTCTAACCAAGAACTCTCTTTCATCTGTCAAAACAAAAACCTAGAATACTTTTTTTCTGAATATCATTGCAAAACTTAACTTTCGTTTATTATTGGAAAAAAAGAATTTTAATCAAAACTAGTACTGATACAGAAATATATGTTGTAACTGAGCATTTCTCTTCTATAATATGCTTTAAGATGTTTATGTGGAATATCAGTTTTTGGTGTTTTATATTTAATCTTCAATATATTCTTGGGTTTTTTTTATGTAAAACATTTTATTGCTAAATAAATGTAATTAACACGCCTTTTTTTTTTTTTTTTTTTTTTTTTGCGGTACGCGGGCCTCTCACTGTTGTGGCCTCTCCCGTTGCGGAGCACAGGCTCCGGACGCGCAGGCTCAGCGGCCATGGCTCACGGGCCCAGCCGCTCCGCAGCATGTGGGATCTTCCCAGACTGGGGCGCGAACCCACGTCCCCTGCAACGGCAGGTGGACTCTCAACAACTGCGCCACCAGGGAAGCCTTAACATGCCTTTTTAAATAAAATACTGAATATCTACTATAGCAGACTAAGTTTCAATCATTTTAGCATTTGTTAAAATAACCTTTGTATTCAGAATTGCAGTTTTAAAAAATGAAATTGGAAAAATTAAATAAATGCAATATCTTTTGCAATCTATCCAAGTCATCAAGACAGAGCATATAAGGATAGATAAGGGTCTTCCTAAGGCTCTTACTTACTCTGCTTGGCATGATCTTTCCTATCCCTCACCCTCCCTGTACTCGTCTGTCTTCAGGTCACAGTTTAAACATAACTTAATCAGCTACATTTTCCTGGATGCTTCAGAGTAGCTAAAGTTCCTTGGTTTTGGTCCTGGTGAACACTTAAACCAGTAATTAGAATAATAAAAATTACTTGTCTACACCTTTGTCAAATTTAGATCTCTTCTGCTGAACTTCAAGCTCCAGGAAAGCAAGGAGCTCCTACTACCCAATAAAGCAAAGCTTCTCAGCCTTTATCCATTCTAGATTTGCTATAATTTTTCTAAAAGAGGTCTTGGTCTTCACCCTATTCCGTAGCAATTATATCAATAACTGGGCCAAGGACTTAGATGGAAGTTTACCATGACTCTGCATTTTTAACAGCCCAGGTAATTTGGATGCATAGTATAATTTTGCAACTATTGACTTGAGTGGTAATAAACTCTGCCTGTTCAAAATATATGTTCACTACTGGTCTAGGGTCCTTCATATAAGACCTCAGATTCTTACTATAGGGACTATTTCATTAGATTGGAAATAAAGAGGGTACTATGTCTATTAGGGCATTGCTAAAATGATTTAATACATCTTTCTTAGACATTACCTAAGAGAGAAGGAGAGCTAACCTTCTTCCCTAGCCTTTAGCCATGGTCTCTTTGGGAGAACTTTTATTTGGTTAATTTTCACTTTGAGAGTGAGAAGAATCTATGAAAAAAATGAAAATTTGGACAGGTGAGTTTTGCTGAAGAAACAAGCATGGAAAGTAGAGGCAATAACTAAGGAAGACTAACCCATGAGAAGACTTAGAAACTGGGGCAACCAGTTCTAAGTTTCTAGAAATGGGGGTAGAAACTAAGATCTACCAGTTTCTGACCCTGGTAGATCACCTTACCAGGATGTTTTGATGAAGTATTTTGGTGGAGGGGAAAACATAGAGGGACCTGAAATGGGGGAAGAGGGCTTCTGAAGACTTTATTACTTGGAGTAAAGTAAGAAAAACGCAGAGAGAAAGCCTTTCTTCTTCTAGAAGTAAGTAACATACATTTTGTCCTGGTGAATGACTAGAATCTGAACCACAGAGTGCAGCTTAGTGTGAAGTTGGGGAAACCTGAGAGGGTGAAAAAAGATATTCTACAAACACATGTTACATCCAGACCTACCCCTCTTCGCAATGGGACTTTCTTTTACAGAAGAAAAATAACATTCTCAAAATACCCAATGTAAAAAACATAAAATGTAAATCCAAATCCCAAATATATCTCTCAAAAGTAATTTTCTTAGCATGATATATGCCTATAACTTGGTGAAGTAGTATTGTAAAGTGGTCTCAGTAGTAAAATTGATTTTATTCAGGTTAGGAAAATGTATGCTTAGATATTCAATATGAAGGCTATTAACATTCAGGAATAGCATCTTGGCAAATTATGTAGAGAAATCCGGAAAATAGCCTGCAGTCATTAGCAAAAAGCTAATCCTAATAACAATAAAAAATGGTGCAGGTTGACATAACAGAATCTACTACAAAACTTATGTAAATGTCTATTCTTACGAATGTTAAAGTTGAAAAACACAGTTGTAACATATACTAATTGATGTTCAAACTATTTGCACCAAAATGTTAGCCTTAAAAATTCCCATGGAAAAAAATATTACTGATTTTTTTTTTTTTTTTTACAGAGCATGGATGACTTCAGAATTTTAAAAAAATGCATCTTATATAGCTGATTTTACTGAACATAAATCTGACTTTGCAAGCTTCTTTTAAACCATGACAATGAAATCTCTGTATAAAGCTGGTGCAGCACACAAGTGCTACCCAAGGCTGGAGAATTCTTATGTTATATCTTCATTCTGTATACATGTTTTTTGAAGTGTGATGGATTCAAAATATATCACTATTCACTGCTATATTTACCATCTTCTTCAGTCAGCACACTTATGGGTGCACTCCGAACTCCTTCACCTTTGAGTGTACTAGCTGACACCTCAATTATATATTGCGTATACTTCTTCAGTCCTAAATAGAAATAAAATAGATAAGACTTACAAAATGTCCCTTAATTATATGCAAGAAGCAAGCTATGAAATGTCTCAATACTCTTTCAAAAGTAAAAACTAACTGAAAATGTAGTTCTTGGAATAGTAACTCCTATTATGAAGACAAAATATTAAAAAATGTAGAAAAAACTGACTTAGAGTAGTCTTTCACATGACCTGCCATAAACTTCCAGTTTATTTACCAGAAGGCCAGAATTGTCACACCCTGTATAAAGCTAATCACACTTACCATTTCTAATATAACAACAAGCTAATATTTTGTGGCCACTCTGTCAATATAAATGTAAATATCCAGTGTTATATATATTTTTACCTTTAATGTTCTGGGCCAAAGAGGTTGTATTTATAGTTCTTTCCTCATTTCCATCACTTTTCTTGAGATAAATTGTATATTTTTGTATAATTCCATTGGGACTATTTGGGGGAAGAAATGATAGCTCAATCTCTCCAGAGGAAATATTTTTGTAAGTAATATTTTCTGGTGCACTATCAGGCACTGAAAAAAACAAAAAGATACATGCATAAAACAATTCCACCTTAATAGTGCATTCTGCTGAAGTTTTCGCTCCAGTGGAGAAGGATATGTATACATGAACATTCATTAGAGTGCGATTATAATAAACATCCTAAATGCAGTAAAATATGGGTAAATTATAGCACTTACAACTGTTTAAGACAAATTTCATTTCAAAGAAAATTCATACTACAACTCTACAGAATAATGTTTAGAGGATGATTTTTTTTTTTTTTTTTTTTTTTTTTTGGTACGCGGGCCTCTCACTGCTGTGGCCTCTCCCTTTGCAGAGCACAGGCTCCGGACGCGCAGGCTCAGTGGCCATGGCTCATGGGCCCAGCCGCTCCGCGGCATGTGGGATCTTCCCGGACCGGGGCACGAACCCGTGTCCCCTGCAACGGCAGGCGGACTCTCAACCACTGCGCCACCAGGGAAGCCCTATAGGATGATGTTTTTATTAAAATACCTGAGACTCTATTAAACTGTCTTACATTGCAGTACATGCAGATAAAGTGGTCCCTGGGTATCTGCAGTGAATTGGATCCTCACCCCCACCCCCTTCACGGATACCAAAATTCAAGGATGCTCAAGTCTTATATAAAATGGCATAGTATTTGCATATAACCCATGGACATTCTCCTGTATACTTTAAATCATCTCTAGTTTACTTATAATACCTAATATAAATGCTATATAAATAATTGTAAACACAATGGAAATGCTATGTAAATAGTTGCCTGCCAGCATGCAGCAAATTTAAGTTTTGCTTTTTGGAACTCGCTGCAATTTTTTTTCAAATATTTTCAATCCACAGTTGGTTGAATCTGTGGATTCAGGGCCCACAGATACAAAGGGCTAACTGTACAAGAAGGAGGACTGAAAAACACTTAAAAATTGATTCTGCCTTTCATTAATAATGATAATAATACATAAATGATTAATAGAATAGTTTTGATATACAACAAGATCTATGACAAGACAAGGATCCTCTCCTAGATATAAGGCTGCATATAATAACCTGGTAACAAAACAGTCTACTAAGGATACAGGATATCAATAAATAAAACACTAGTTTTCTGTATCTATTAATGTTCTTATTATATTGAATGTAATGGTCACAAAATGGTTTTCTACATATATTCAAATACCAATACTACATGTGGGATTCCAATTCTGCCAAAATACTGGAATAGATAAACACTAAACTGAATGACTATTATAATTTAAAAAAGTAAAACTCTGCATAAAATTAACATTTTTCTTGTCACGTAAGGAATTGCAGAGCTGACAAGGGAGTTAGAAATTTCTGGTGGTCCAAAAACAAATGCAAGAAAACAAACAAAATAAAATCAAACAAAAAACAGTAAAAACAAGAATCCTGAGATGGAAGCTGGTACTAAAGCCTCCTCTGCCTTGGAGGGTACTGGTCAATCCTGGTGACTTGGAGTTTCTGTATTAACAGCTATGTAGAGTGCCAGAAAAAGAATATAAAACCTTGGGCCAGAAGAAGGATAAGGATACCCCTGCATCAAGAATTGGAACCCCAAAAGAATGCAATTTCAACTAGGGCCATGATATTGGCCAACTCTAGGGGCACCTTGAATTCTTCTGCAGAGTACCACAGACCTCAATGTGAGTGGTAACTCCTAGGCTTGTGCAATGTGGTGTATTCACTCTCAAGGACTAGGGAGTGAGAAGTAAGCCCACCATGCAAAAGAGGCCAGAAAAGTAACTTTTTTCCTCTTGCCACTCCTCTGGATGAAGAGGTGGAATAGAAAAATGACACATTTTTGGAACTTTAAGCCTATCCCTATGAGCATATGTAGCCTAAATCCATGCTACCCATATAGCCTGAAAAGACCTCTACTTCAGAATATAAATTAAAATGAATTTGAGTTGCCATTACTCAAAAGCAACTAGCAGAAGCAAACACACATTTTCTTGGAAGAAACTCAACTTCAACTCAGTCTACATAAATTTCCCACAGATGAAGTTTCAAGGAATATGAACTCACTGATAAAAGTCACAAAATACACAGGCAAATCAGGCACCAATACTTAAAGCCAGCAAAGAAAAAGGAAAACACACACACACACAGCAGTCAGACTTTAGATACTGAAGTTATCAAAGAATAAAAATAAATATAAATACAAACGTTTAATCTATTTCAAGAAATCAAACATTTGAAAGTATGAGCAATGAATTCTTTAGCTAGTAATAAATAATGTAAATAACCAAGCATACTTGAAAGAGAACCAAATAGGACTTGCACAACAGAAAAAAATAACTAAAATTAAAATTCTCTTGATGCACAAAAAAGCAGATTAGATATAGTGAGAATTTTAGCAAAAAAAATCTACAGTACTGAATACAGTAACTCAGAGAAAGAAAATGTAGAGAATATAAAATGGCAGTTAAGAGACATAAAGGATATACTAAGGGGGTCTAAGAAAGTAGAGAAAAGGAAGAAGAAATATTTGAAGGGATATTGGCTGGGATTGACCAAAACTGTTGAAAGATATCAAGCTTCAGAACAAGGAATCCCAATAAATCTCAAGCAAAATTTTCTTTAAAAAATCATATGGGGCTTCCCTGGTGGCGCAGTGGTTGGGAGTCCGCCTGCCTATGCAGGGGATGCGGGTTCGTGCCTCGGTCCGGGAGGATCCCACATGCCGCGGAGCGGCTGGACCTGTGACCCATGGCCACTGAGCCTGCGCGTCTGGAGCCTGTGCTCCGCAACGGGAGAGGCCACAACAGTGAGAGGCCCGCGTACCGCAAAAAAAAAAATCATATTTAGGGGCTTCCCTGGTGGTGCAGTGGTTAAGAATCCGCCTGCCAATTCAGGGGACACGGGTTCGAGTCCTGGTCCAGGAAGATCCCAGGTGCCGCGAAGCAACTAAGCGCATGCACCACAACTACTAAGCCTGCACTCTAGAGCTCGTGAGCCACAACTACTGGGCCCACGTGCTACAACTACTGAAGCCCACATGCCTAGAGCCTGTGCTCCGCAGCAAGAGAAGCCACCGCAATGAGAAGCCCGCGCACTGCAACGAAGAGTATCCCCAGCTCCCCACAACTAGAGAAAGCTCGCACGAGGCAACGAAGATCCAATGCGGCCAAAAATAAATAAATTAAATTTTTAAAACTCGTATTTAGACACATCATTGTGAAAGTACATAATACCAAAGAAGAGAAGATCTTAACAGCACCAGGAAGAAAACAGATCATCTACATAGGAATGACGATTAGACAGAAAAGTGACCTCAGTTGAAAAACGAATGGAATTCTAAACCCAGAAAAATTAACAAGAACAAAATAAAAGCATATTCAGACAATCAAAAACAGAGAGAAAGCCATCAATGCAACCTCAACAGATGAAACTGTAAACAATGCACTTTAAGCAGAAAAATATTTGCTGGAGATGACAGACCACAGTTGGAAAGATATTGGTTTAAAATTGCCTTCATAGAAGAGTAACAATAATGACTAACTTGATGGTTAAACAACATAAACTAAATATGTGCATATTATTGCCATTATAGAGTCCTGATATAAGTCCTTTCCTTTCAAAAGAAAGAAGAGAACCTTTTTTATTGGTAGTCTAAATACAACGGATATAAAAAATGCTACTAAGAAATTTAGTAGAGAAAATTCAAAAGCCTTAAAAATGTAGAAACAGTACCCCCTCACCCCCACTGTTACCTGTTATGAAGTGCATTGCATCTAAAGCAGACTTAAGAGGAAAAACTGAGATAAGAATGTTGATATTTCTAAAATTTTGGGAAGAACTGTAATTCAATACATAACTTGATATAGCAATATACAGCAATATAATCCTACTATCCCTTCCCAAAGAGTCAAAATCTTCTCTACTATCTTTCCAAGCCAAACCATTAAATTGAGAAAAATCCTCAACAACTACTCTGAATGCTCTCTTAGCCTTCTGGCTCTAAGTGAAATCTTGGAACTGCTTGAGAACACTACAACTCAGCACTCCTGGGTAACAGATAGCTATTTGTTTTTCTCTCATCATTCCTATAACCATAGGGCCTGGAAGTCAAGTATTTATGCTTTTCTTTGCCATATCCAGATCTATTCTTCTTCTTCCTGAAAAACTGGAGGTGTCACCCCTCCTTTAAGACAATCACCTAGTGGTACTCTTCCACTTCTCCACACGTCTTAAAAAGTTTATCACCTGTATGACTGACTTCCTCTCTACCACTCTCAGAGATGTCAACACTGATGGAAATGATCTGTGCTATTCCGTGGACTCTGTATTCGTCGAGGTCCATAATTTCAATAATCTTTTCCTCCACCTCACTTTAACCACTAGCTTTCATGGCAACACCTGAGGGCTTGTCATTACCTATAACTGTCAGTATTCCTCTCTTTGGCAACCACCTATCTTTCCAGCTGACTGACCCCCGTACTGCCAATCCAACAAGTCTTTGACCCTCATCAAACCTTCACTGTCCATCACCTCCCTTATGTCCTCATCTCCCTACTTACTCAGGTCAGAGTCCACAGTCTATCACTAAAATCACTCCCTAGCAATCTCCAGAAACTCCTTTTTCTATCTTACTTTTCCTGCAAGATTCCAACTTAGGTTAAACTGAACTCAGGGCTAGTTCTACATCTGCAATACAACAGCTAAAAATGTCTGAATAAAATACCACTCCATGCTCACTAGCCTTACTTTAATTTATAACCTCAAATCTCAAATCAATCTTTTTCACTGCTTGGCAACCTATCTATTTTTTAGTTCATTCAGTCTCCTCTGTTATGTATGTTTTCACAATATTCTCTCTCCACAAACATCCAATATCTCCTCTCCCTCCTTATTCGAAGCTGATAAACTTGCTTCTAATTTCATTGAGAAAATAAAAACCTTCAGAAGAGGACTACATACGTTCCTACCACCCCTCTTCCTTTAACTGCCTTCTCTCCTTACTCCTTTCTAAAACCCAGTCCACTTCAGCACTAGATTCCACTCCGTCTACTTAGTCAGACCTTAGACTTGACATTCTTTCCTCTCTGTTGTAGTTTTAGTTTTTCTCTCTTCACTGAATTCTTTCTATCATTGTATACATGTAAACACACATCAGCTATTGCACTTCCAAGCATTAGTAAAATAATCAAGATAAAACATCTGAACAAATAATGTACTCCTATTTGTAATTAGCAGCATTAACACATTACTGAGTTAGCATAGCTCTCAATTTCTCATGAAATAATATTGAAAAGTGGGATCTTGTTTTTTATAGTAAGAGTAGAGGGTGTATTTATTGTATTTAATAAGAATATTGAGCCCTGGCAGCAAACAGATAGTTGCTCCTGAGCACATCCTGCTTCAAATGACACCTTGAGACTGCTTAAAATTATAGCTTCCTGTTTTTCAAAAAGAACTGAACTCGGTGGTCCAACTTAGCAAACATGATCTAGGAAAAGTCATTAATGTAGATTCCATTGCCTATGAAACACCCAGTAATTTATATTAACTTTAGGAGGGTGGAAATTCATTTTCTTTTACAGTGCTAATATAGCCCAGTAAGGGTTGGTATACTGTAAATTATTTGTTGAATATTTGTTGCAAGGATGAACTTCTCAGACCTCAGTTTATCATTAGGAATGAAGATAATAATACCTTATTGCTTTATTCTGGAATTAAAAAGGCAATTTTTGTGAAAGCCAATAGAAGAGCCCACAATGGTATGTTGCAGGTACTTAAAATATGCTTCATTCCTTGACATGGTGTAAAATGAAACCAGGTAGAGTAAGATATTTTTCTCAAAAATATTTATTTTAAGTACAATATTTATAAAAGTAATGAAGCATGCCAATATATATATCAATTAAATTGCACTATAATGGATAACTTATAATAATAAAAAATGTTCTTTTCATTACACTCTTATTCCTGCCATTACAACTACTGTCATCCTCTATGGTCAATCTTATTAATTTCTGTGACCAGTCTGAAGAGGATACTTTTGCTCAAAGGTAAGCCACTTTACTAGATTCCTAGTTCCTCAAGGTCAGGGACAAGGCCTCACCTATAGCATCTGTCTGAATCAGAAGAAATTGTTGATATTTGGCCAATTATGACATATAGGAATAGCAACTCCATATGGTTCAGCCAGTATCTAGGCAATCAATAAATATTTATTTTTTACAATGCAGGGATGAAACAGTAACTTTACGGAGTTGGCCTAAAAGTGATGCTGCAAAATATATGACTATAAACATAATACAAACAGTGCACTAAGGTCATCAGGCAAATGTCGTGCTTTGTGCTATTTGCTCTTGCATCACTGAAACACAATTAACTCTTTGCTTGCGTTATTTCCTTTATATGGGATACATCCCCTGGCCACCCAACAACCTCTATAATGTCCATTCCACCGACTCCTTAAGACTCAGGTCAAATGCTACCTCCTCTGGAAGGCTTCTCCAGGCACGTCCTTTCTGTGCTCAGACTCTGCACCTCTGTCTATACACATACCTCAAGAATGTATATAGACTATAACAGCTTCATCAAAGAATATATTCCCAAAATAATCAAATTATTTTTATTTAAAATATATTTAAAGTAAACTTATTTTTCTCTATTTTTAAAAAGAGTTTATGTTATCCAACTTTGAGATGGCTTATGTACTATGTTAACATAACTGATATTACAATTTCTAAATAAAAACAAGTTTAATTACCAAAAAAAAAGAATGTAGGGACTTCCTTCGTGGGGCAGTGGTTAAGAATCTGTCTACTGGGCTTCGCTGGTGGCGCAGTGGTTGAGAGTCCGCCTGCCGATGCAGGGGACACGGGTTCGTGCCCCGATCCGGGAAGATCCCACATGCCGCGGAGCGGCTGGGCCCATGAGCCATGGCTGTTGGGCCTGCGCATCCGGAGCCTGTGCTCCGCAACGGGAGAGGCCCCAAGAGTGAGGCCTGCGTACCTCAAAAAAAAAAAAAAAAAAGAAAAGAAAAATCTGCCTGCCAATGCAGGGGACACGCGTTTGAGCCCTGGTCCGGGAAGATCCCACATGCCACGGAGAAACTAAGCCTGTGCGCCACAACTATTGAGCCTGCACTCTAGAGCCCGTGAGCCGCAACTACTGAGCCCATGCACTACAACTACTAAAGGCCGCGCGCCCAAAGCCTGTGCTCCACAACAAGAGAAGCCACTGCAATGAGAAGCCCATGCACCACAACAAAGAGTAGCCCCCGCTAGCCACAACTAGAGAAAGCCTGCACGCAGCAACAAAGACCCAACGCAGCCAAAAATAAATAAATATATTTTTTAAAAAAGAATGTATGTAGATATATGTATGCGTCTATACACACACGTACATATATATGTATAGAATTTATATATATAGGCTCTATGTACATCTATAGATATACACTTACATTCAGCTTTACATATATGTAATCTATACATATATATGTATAAATATAGATACATCTATATCTATAGGTAGATGTATATGGACGTATAGAGAATGTATATAGATTATATATAGTATAGGAGTCTACTCTTATGAACGTGTCTCTGCTATTACCTAATTTGAAAGCAACCAAATTTATAGGTACACTGAAAAGACCTTTGATTTCTCAAGGTATTTCATTTTTTTTTTTTTTTTTTTTTGCGGTACGCGGGCCTCTCACTGCTGTGGCCTCTCCTGTCGCGGAGCACAGGCTCCGGACACGCAGGCTCAGCGGCCATGGCTCACGGGCCCAGCCGCTCCACGGCATGTGGGATCTTCCCGGACCTGGGCACGAACCCGTGTCCCCTGCATCGGCAGGCGGACTCTCAACCACTGCGCCACCAGGGAAGCCCTCAAGGTATTTCATTTGAAAAAAAAAAATCACTGATTTTTATTCTGGAGTTCCCTTATATGTAAATCAGACTTAAAAAAATTTGCACAGCAAGTCTTTTCCCACACTTTACCAGAAAGAGCATATAAATTCCTGGATTATACAAAACAGAATGACAGACTTTAGGTTATGTAAAATATAAACAATATGGCAATTATCAGCCATGTTTACTTCCTTACTATGTATTAAACAAACAAAAACTTACCAGTCTCAGAAGTCCTTACAGAGAGTAAAGATAACTGATTGCCATGACCAAATCTGGTATATGACCTTACAGAAATGTTATAGAGGGTGTAAGGTTTTAAGTCTCTTAAAATTATGCTTGTTGTTGAGGTGTTCTTCATGAATAAGGCATCTATATTTTTATAAAGCACTTCATAAGCAACAATAATCCCATTGGGTTTCGCAGGTGGTGACCACTTCAAACTTATTTCACTAGCAGTAACATCAATAACCTCAACATCTTGAGGTGATGATTCTGGTTCTGGGGGGAAAAAAACAAAACTTTAAATACATGTATTTTTTCATGCTTATTACTTCAGACACTAAAGGCAGCATGAGGTAGATGGCAATAAGCATGCAACACCATTTGCTTCTTTTTATTAAAACTGCACCCGATACTCTTACCATCTTCTGGAGTTCTCACAAAGATGTCATTTGCTTCGGACAAAGAACTTTCTCCAACACTGGTTGAGGCGGCCACTCTCATTTTATATTTTGTATATTTCTTTAACCCTATAAGGACAACAGGCAATTTGTTTAAAGTCCTTAAAATAATATTCTTGTGTTAGTGCCATTTAACACAGGATTAGTGAAAATAACTTCTCTGGGAGACTGGTTCTCTAAATCAGCCTCCTTATAATCCCAATCTCCCAAACTTCCTTGGGATGAGAGCCTTTCCATCTTGATGACGTTTTAGTTTTTTCCTAAAATATTAAGGCGATCATCTGAGGCTGAAGAAATCATTTTTGGCACACTGCAAGGAGTACAGTTGATTTGGCACAAACACCATGTCAGCTCAATTACTTCAGCTGATTGGCACATACAATCAAGCCATCAATACTGAGTTATATTGATGCACCAGGCATAAAATCCCCTAGGTTAAGAGTATATTCTTAGGATACCTGTTATCTGATGACTTTATTTGCAGACAACTATAGTTAAAGAAAAACACATCTAATCAAGTGATTTCTGCAAGTATTTTTCAAGATATCCATGGGAGCACAGCACAACAAAATCTGGAATGATGCAACACGTGCCCTGCTGTGTTTAACGGCATAGAGAGATGTGTATTTTCCATCAGGAAAAGAATGTCGAAACAAAACTTTGTTCTACCTGTTATGAGAAAGCTGTTATCTATAGTAGTCATCTGGAATGCTCTGTTCGTATCCAGTTCCATTGCATAAATTGTATAATGAGTTATTTTTCCATTAGGATATTCTGGAGGATCCCAATATAACAAAATAGATGAAGAACTAATGTTTTTATACTTTATAACTTGAATGGAGCTTGGCACTTGAGAAGAAGAGTGAACAATTAATATGAATGAAAAGAAAAGTATTACAGTGTACAAGAGCAATATTTGCAGGTAATTATTTCAAAGGAAACACATTCTTACCTTGCTCACGTGTCCTAACATTGAGAACCGTTGGTGGTCCTTCTCCCATGATGGTGAAAGCAGATACACTAATCATGTGCTCAGTGAAAGGTACAAGTCTCCTGATAACGTAAGACAGCTGTTCAGCAGCAATGTCAGCGATATACTGATTCCTTGAAGTTCCTATTTGAAATCAGTTTTTAAAAAATGTTTGGCTTTGTGATCAAGATCATTCTTGCTCACACAGTGAAATTTTAAACCCAATTTCACATTATTCATTAATCTCTCCATGTAATCCTTTATATGAAAGGTAGATATATAATTAATAATAAATATGCCAAATATACCCCAACAATATATATAAATAGTTTGTGATCATAATATAGTTTTGCTAGTTGTTATACACTATCCTGGAACAAGAGATTAGTGTTTTGAGAAAATCTAACTTTCTAAAAAAGACAGGCTAGGAGTTTTTTCTGAAAAGACCATTAGGCAATAATAACAAATTTAAATATTGTAAGTCAATGCTGCATTATAATTTGAAAATCATAGAAATAAGGTTTTATTTGGACTCAAAATTCGCCACATATTTGCTAAATCCATTAGTGATTTAAAGCAAGCATGCTTATAAAACTGCCACATAAATATGTCTGGACAAGGATTTCAGAAAATGTTAGTTTTTTAGAACTTGCGCTTACAATGTTCATTAGCATTTAGGCCAAACAAAGTATTTAAGGAAACATCTACATCAGAAATCATGGGCCTCTAATTTTTAGTGTCTTCTAAAAATTAAGTCTTCTTTGCTCAGGAAAAACAGATCAATGAATGAAATAAACATATATTAAATGCAATGTGATACTTCTGCCTAATTCCATCATCAATAAAATAATATAACACTTTTAATTTGGAACGGAACAAATCAAAGAAAAAGCAGTAAGAAAAAAATTTTTTTCTCACTTAGCATTTTAGAAAAACCAGAGAGATAATTTAGATTTGTGTCTTCTAACCAAGTATTTTTAATTTGCTATATATGACATTCTCTTTTTAGAGACAGTAAGATCCATTGACCCTGAAGAGCAAGTGTATACACTAATGACATCACCACATCATTGGGGTCACCTACACCTGTTTATCACCCCATGCACTAGAGTTGTAACTTTCTGACCTATTTACCTTCAGTGACATTTGAAAACCTATTAGTCAAAAACTGCAGAGAGTGTGAGGCCTGTAAATGATTTGAAGATATGTTAATCCCTTCCCATCACACCTGCTTTGGCAACTGTAATAACTGATTGTCTATGCAGCTTGGCTAGAGACTCTAGGGTGCTACTTTCTCTCCAAGGAAGGTCAGATGGGTTAGGAGGGGCCAGCTCCTGCCTGTGTGGCATTTCCATTTGCTGTATGAGGTTATCCGACAGTTAAAGAAGAAAAAATCTGACTCCAGCCCATGGACCATTAATAATTGGGTTGAACTCCCAGCTAAGGTTCATATCTGTGCTAGCTAGTACTGGTGGTTTAAATACATTTCACAGAACAACAACAAAAGAAATGTACCTACCAACTGCTGAAGGCTGGTCTTCAGCTCTACTCCTCACAGGAAAGTTATGATGTGGATGACTGCTATACATAACTGAAGCAATCGAGTACAGGTCAGAAGACATCTCTGCTGAACCCTCAAATAATCCTGCCATTGACTCTACTATGTTCACAGTTTCTGGAGCCATGGGGCCTTTTATATACTGCAATTGAAAACAGATATTTACAAAGACTGCTCGTGACAGTTATGTTAATAATGGCTTCATTCAAGGACTAGTTTCAAAAACTAGTAATTCTGGAATCACGGTTTTTTAAAAAATAATATTATTTCCATGACTGCTGTCTCTTTCACATTCCAAGATTTCACTCTGAAGCTACTAAAATCCTGCGTCACTGTACCGATTGTGATCAATTCCATATCTTAAGAGACCAATACTGTATTGTGGGGAAAAGGAGATAATTCGTTTCTGACTTAAGTTAGCTTCTTTATGGTAAAATTAGACATCCTCATGCAAAGGTTTCATGACTAAAATATTTTAACTGCTCACCCCCCAAAAATAAGTGTTCTAGGCTTACTGCTTTATTAATATGTGTTTTGCTTTGCCATCTATATGTCTTCATTTGTATACGAGGTGTGAGCAGCCTGCATGCCTGGTAGATACATATCACTAATAATAGTTTAATCTATCATCGAGAGAAGTTACAGACATGAACAAAATTACATAGCAATAATTTTCAGAGTTCAAGGCAGACCTCTCCAAGGCTCTGGATTTAAGGAATATTTTGGGTAACTGTGATTGTTCCTAGATGCCATAACGTATCTTACAAGTGTCGAGTTCACCGAAGTGGCAAATAATGAAAACAAAGTATCAGGAGCAGATTACAGATATACACAGTAGAGTTTTATGTTGGGACAACAAGAGGACTCTCTCCTTTCTTTCCCACATAACGGACTGAAAGAGAATGAGAAAATTTGAATATGGTCTACGTTTCAGATGGTACCAAGACAATATCAGTAATTGTGTCAATTGTGGTAATGGAATTATTGAATAAATTAAAATGTCCATGTCTTGTAGGAATCCATACTTAAGCATGTAAGAGCAAAAAGATATGAAGTCTGGAATTTATTTCAAAATAGCCAGCATCAACAGCAACAAGAGACAGCTGGGGCAAGAATGGCAGCATGCTGATAATTACTGAATCCAGGTGATGGGTTAATGGGGACACAGTTCATAATACTCTTTTTTTCTCCATTTATACCAGTTCAAAATTTTCCAAAATGAAATAGTTTTGGGAAAAAAAGAAACTGTTGCAAGAACTACTCTCTTTTTGTCAATTCCTTTTCAAGTTCAGTTTCAAAACTCACTCCAAACCCTTTTTTTAAAAAAGAAAATTATTCTATTCCTTCTCGACTCCCTGCTCTCGTACCCTCAGAATTTGTAATTAATTCATAGTATAGGTTTTATTTATTTATAAAATTTTGGTACACCTGTGTTTTAATTATCTTACATGTTTTGGGATTGTGTTTACTCCGCGAGCCAAAAACAGGCTTTTAATTCCTTATTAACATAAAGCACTTAGTATCGTTAAAAAAGTAGTACTCAGGAAAAATATCGGGAAGGCAAGAAATTTTAAGGCAGTTTACTTATTTAACTAGCTACAAAGACAGCTCATTTAAATATTAACTTTTCTGAAAAATAAAAAAAATGGAGAAAAGATGCAAGGATATCTCTAGTTCTCCAAATGATATTTATAAAATAAAATTATCTAAATCTTGTTACATCTTTAGCCAGAAAAGTATTGTGATAAAAAGTAGGGAGATACCAATAAGATTTACTCTAAGAATATTGTGATAAAGCACTCTGGATAAGGAACCCTATATGGAACAAACTAAAGCTCTTCCATCTTTCAAGGCACACTTCAGCTCTGTCTCCACTGGGAAATCAGAGAAGGCATGAATCACAAACACATAATTCAGAGATGCTCTGGTAGTCCAGTCAATAGTTTATGCCTGAACCACACAGCTGTTTCCACTATCAATCAGCCACCCTTTGAGAATCCAGGGTACAAAGCACTTTATAAAGGGTACGACGGGGTAATACAAAGAATTTCCCCTGAACTATGATTTTGCATTAAATCTCTCATATTTTATACCAATGTCAGATAAGCTTTTGAGAGTTAAACCATCGTATCCTATCAATTAACTAAGTTAAGCATCTCTGTTGACAAACTGCTGTTCCAGCCTAAGAGCTGACCTGAGTTAATTCTATCTGAATTTTCCCGAATTCATTGGAAAGACCCTCCCTAACTACAAATGATTTGAACATTGGTTTTGTAAAAACCCAGAATGTTACTAATTATCACCAAGTGTGCCATGTTGTGAATATTTCCCACACTTTGCCTCTCTAAAAAGGTATTAAGCATTAGGTTTTTCAAAGGATGAAAAATAAAGAATTTTAAGAGCAAAAATGATGGGAAAGAACCAGAACTTAAGAGGGTAATGAGAAGGGGCTGAGAAGTAGGAGTGGAAATGAGGGATATAGAAGGGAATAAAGGCCCATCACAACTCCCAAAAGCTTGGACTCATTGAGTTAGTCCAGCATTCTCAACCTCAGCAGTAATAACATTCTGTGTTAGATAATTTTTTGTTATAAGGAGCTGTCCAGGGCATTGCAGGAAGTATAGCAGCATCCCTGGTCCCTACCCACTAGAAGCATCTTCCCAGTAGTGACAGTGAAAGCTGTCTTCAGAGATTGCCAAATGTCTCCTGGAGAGCAAAAGTGCCCCTGGTTGAGGACAACTGAGTTAGGCAATGTCACAATTCATCAACATGAAAAGCTTCTCAGATGCTACTTAGGAATCTTCAGAATTTATGTGAAAGAATTAGAAGTCTTCAGAGTTAAGTTCCTAATCCACCTGAATAAACCAACCTGATTCTGCATGTAACAGTCTTCATTATAATTAATGTGATTTTAAAAAAGAAAAGAAAAAAACTCTAGTACATCTATCAACTTCCACTCACTAGAAATCTGCTCAATTGAATTAATGAAAATTTTGACTTATTCTTAAGAAATGCTTCTCTATTTTATTATAAACTATAATATGATTTGTGCTATTATCAACCAGTGGTAAAAAGAAGTTTACAATTAGCATATGTTTGGAAACCTCTAATGGATACTATATCATTCTGCACATTATTTGGGTGATAAATCCCTAAGACTTGATTCTATTTATGTTCCTAATAATCAATGAAGTAAACTTGTCTCAAGCATTCCTTAACTACCTTCAAGTCCTGTCCTCAGCCTCAATCTGAAGCAACTGTCCAAGCATTTAGCTGGCTTTCTTCTCATGCTCATCACTGACAAACACTGATATACTTGAGAAACAGGTTGGATGAAAGGATGTATCTATACAAATCTCAGAAATCTGTAACACTACATAGCAAAGCAGTGTCTTTGGGGATAAAATGTCCCAGGGTTCGATTAGAGTAACAAGTACAGGATGAGATTTTAGTGTGAAACTCAGCCAGAGAGCAATCCATGGAGAGATGACTTTAGGGGTTTTCTAACTTCTGTCTCAGCAGAATGAGTCTCCCAAAGAAATTAGATTTATTCTTTGCATTGACAGAAGTAGAAAGTTTACACAAAAGGAGAAAATAATTCTGCTCAGTTTGGCTCTAGTCAAACTACATATAGAATATTGTGTTCAGCTGAGAAAGAGGCTCATTGACAAATTGGAAAATATACACAGAAGAGTTATCAATAATATGAAGGACCTGGAAACCATGACTGATGAGAACCTGAGGATGTTAAGCCTTAGGGAAGCCATGACCATTATCTTCAAATGATAAAAAGTTAAATCACTGTGCACTGTTATTACTACTGCAGAGACTAACATTTAAAGCTACTGTGTATCAAGTACAGTGCTAAATACTTTTTCCCATGTGATATCACTTCATTATAACCTAAAGGGAAAGATATTATTATCTCCATTTTACAGTCATCTGTTCAAGTTCACAAAGCTAGTCATAGCAGAGGTGGGGTTGGAACACATTTTCCTGGTTGCAAATCGCAAACTCAAAGTCATTATAAGCTACTGTGTGGGTCTATAGAGGAGAGATGGGACAAACTAGTAAACACTAGAGGACGAATATTTCAGTCCAAAACAGTTAAAGAACAGGGTAGTTTCTTATTTATCTATGTATATTCTGGACCTATCACAGTGCCTAGAACTTTATAGCTACCTAATAAACGCATGTCTGTGAGACCATAAGGAAGCATGGTTTAAGGCTTAAAGAACAGGAGCTGCTTTTGTAGTAGTTGATTCCCTATTGTCAGAGTTGATCAAATATTTTAGCAGAGGCTGGATTCCCAATCATTTATTAGGCATGTTATAGATGACATTCATATATAAGCTTGGAAGTTGAAATAACAGTCCTCAAACGCTGAGATTAAATTTTCTAATGTATTTCTTCAAATATGTTTTTAAATATTGAGAGTAAAATCTTATATGTATTTCAGCATGCTTAAATAACCTCTGTTTATGAAGAAACAAACAACTCATGAGAGGTCACTGGAAAAAATTTCAATAAGGATGATGAGATCAGGTCAAGCCTAGCATAGGATGATTATATTTTAATACTTTTTTAAAAGTGTAATCATCATGATATATGCACATGGCTAAAAATGCAAGAGGTGATGAAGGATTTACAATGGAAATACTTCCTTGTCTGTACTTTTCCAGTTGCAAGTCTTACACTCCAGAAGCTACATTTTTTTGAGATTTTGAAATCGTTTGTTTATTTTAATTGAGATATAACTGACATATATCATATTACTTTCAAGTGTACAACATAATGATTCAATATTTGTATATTTATTGGAAGCAACACCTTTAATCGTTTCTGTTTTCAGTTCTTATGGCGTTACTTCTAAAATCACTAGATAGCATGCTTATACTGTTCTGTTAAGGCTCACTTACTTTAGACAGCATCAACTGACTTTCTGCTACGACAGAAAAGCTAGATTACTTAAATAGATGCATATTCCCATTCCCAGGCCATTCTCATTTTTTATTTAGTTACTTTTTTAGTTTAAGTAATATACTTATATCTGGAAGGATTATTCTCATAGACGCGTGAAACACAAAACAGTGGAGAGACTACAGTGGATGGCCTCTCTCGTGATCCCTCCACTATCCCTACCTCCTGTTGTTCATGCTTTTGTATAATCCCTTCCTCTTGGGCGGGAACTGTGGTTTGCATCTAACCAATGGTGATGTGATGTCACTCCCACAGTTATATTATACAGACTCTCCCCGCTGGCTTGATGAGGTAAATGGCCACGCTAGGAAAGTTTTGTAGCAAGAAAATGTGGGGGATCCCTATGAGCTAGAGCTAAGGGTAGTCTCTAGTCAAAGGGCCAGAAAGAATCCAAGGCCCTCAGTTCTACAATCAAAAGGAAATGAAATATGCCAAAATTCTACATGAGCCTAGAAGTAGATTCTTCCCTAGTCAAGGCTCCAGATGAGAACACAGGACAGTAAGCCACTTAACTGCAGCTGTATGAGACCCTAAGTAGGGAACCCATCTAAGCTGTCTGGATTCCTGACCCACAGAAACTGTGAGATGATAAATGTGAGTTGTTTTAAGCTTGTGGCAAATTGTTATACAACAATGGAAAATTAACGTAGTAGCCATGAAAGCCTTCCAAATGCTTAGACAATGACCTTCAGATCAGAGATCTGTGGTGTGCCCAGTCCAAGGGGTTAGGAATTCTAAGTGTTATTTAGTATCTGGGTTTCACGTCAGCCTCTCTCCAGGCCTTGTTCTTGACCACTAAAACTATTAATTGCCTTTACAGACTTTCTTCTTGTGTCCTGTGGGAAACTTTATATGCCCCCATCACTGTCCCAGAACCTCTGTCTAGTACCTCTTCTTCATTCCAACTTCATCTCCTCCTTTCAATCAAGAACCAAGTCCTGTTATCCCCCAAAGGATGCTTGTTTTGTTTTGTTCTGTTTTATGAGTTCAAATGTGATGAGCCCTGGCAGAACTTCACCACAAATGATTCGAATTAGGGATGCAGAGTGTCAGAGAGAAAAATCATCATGGAAAACAAGGCAAAAGAGTCATGAAAATAGGAAGCAGTGATTGAAACTGTGCGGTTATCAAAAAAAAAGTGTAATGACATGGCTGAAAACAGAACTCTCTGCAATATCCTTATAATGAAGAAGCTAGAAAATCGTAAAAGAGCTAGCTTTTTTATTTTATTCATTTTTCATTGCACAAGGCCAAAATTTTTGCATAGTCACAGTATATGAAAGTGCAGCAAGTATTAGGGAGAAAATGGTTGTATCAAAAGCTGGAGAGTAGGAGGTAAACGAATGGATTTTGGAGGAGACAGGGAAGATGAGGACGGCTAAAACTATATTACCACCTTATCTGACATTTAGGAGGCCACTGGTGACTTCTAACAAGATTTCAAGGATTTAAACAATTCTTGAGACAGGGTGTGGAGGCTATACTCTGAGAAGTTGAAGACTGAATAGAAGAGTCCTTATCCTACATCAAGGTCAAGGAAGATGATAAAAAATGAATACACTAAGCCAGAGGTTTTATCTGTTATCTCCTTTATTCCTCATCGTATAAGGTGGGTATATAAGCTCTGCTTTAAAAGTAAGGGCAGCAAGTCTCCAAAAGTTGACTTGACCAAGGTCATAGATCTAGAAAAGGGCAGAGCCCGGTCTAGGACCCTGGTTCATTTGGATTTAGAGCCTCTGCCATATGTCAACCTCTTGAAAGGTGAACCCAAACACCAATCACATGGGGAAGCAGAAATATCAATAAAGCGCCTGATCTAATGAAGAAAGATACAATCACAGAAATAAAGAGAAGTATAATGTCTCCTTTTATTGAGACCTAAGGAAACTAATATTGAGTCCCAATGAGGGTGAAAGGTCCAGTGCCATGACTGATAATCACAACAGGTCACAATTATTTAGCACCAAACTTACCATATGCCAGGTATAGTTCTAAGCTCTTTACACACATTAACCCACTAAACCTTCATTAACAATCCTGTGTTATAGGGACTCTTAGAGTCCCTATCTTAGAGAAGAGGAAACTGAAGTTCAGAGAGGTCAAGCCTACTTTCTCAAGGTTAAACCATCACTACAGGCAAAACCAAGGTTTAAACCCAAGCATATTTCCTCCTAGGTCCATGCACTTAACCTTTCTGCTGTACAGCCCAGTAAGTGACCAAATTAGGATATAAGCCCAGATCTGTACAGTACCAAAGCTCATGTTCTCTCTACTATGTCACGGAGACCACAGATCATATAGATACAGGCAGAATAACAAAGAAGTCGTTCCACAATCTCTTATTTTCAAGAGAAAAAGAGGTGTGGCTTGCCATTCAGTAGATGTCATTACAAGTGAGAGATCTGTCACCCAGTCCTAAAATAGTGAAGTATCTAATTTAAGGCCTTCTCAGCAGGAGCAGAGGATTAAGCTTTTGCCCTTTGCCTGAGTTGTCAACTAAAGTATCAGAGAAATCATAACTCAACATTTTTGCACAGAGGAATGGAGTCAACATTGGATTAAAATTTAACCCTGGGCCAGAGATGTCAAACGACTTGGAGTAATAAGTCCTGGGTGGCCAGAATGCATTAAGCACACAGTGAGGTCAACTTTCAGGTAGATGTCAGAAATGGAGGAGAGCTGGGACTAGAAATAGAATAGGTAATATATGTGTAGATAGGAAAAAACAGTGATTCTGGACCAAAGGAGTGGAACCTAATTACTGAATAACCATCAGGTAGTACCTCTAAGGTACAGAGATTGCTACACTCACTGGTCCCAAGTATATTTAATTTTTGTGAGCCCCAGGAGCCACCAATATCTGGATACAACTAGTCTGCAGTTTTAGAGGGAACTCACAGGTGAACAGCTGGCTGGATGAGGTGAATGAAGACAGTGAAGGAAAATCACTGCTTCCTAACAGAAACAAAGGGGGAAAAAAGACTCCCGGTGTGAACGGAAGCAAACATTGTCCTCTTATTTTATATCTATGAAATGATTTCATCTCTTTTATTTATTTGATTTCTTTAATCAAATGTATATTGTTTGTTTGTTTTTAAATGAGGCAGCTTTGAGAAATCTGGCTTTCTAAGTAGGTCAAATCATTTGTCAACAACAGCTACTAAAATTACTGTGCCTTTCGTTGGCAACTATTCCAAATGACAAGCACAGCCTTAGAAGGAGTACTTAAATCATAACAGGAGTTTCCAAACAATTCATTAACTTAATTACCATAATAATATTCACTTATGGAAGTACCTTTAGTCCTGCTTAATTCCTCAATTAACATTTTTCATTGCTGAAAAAACATAATAGCACTTAACTAATAATGTATGTCCTAAAATGAAATATGATGAGCTAGATTATCAACATAGCCTAAATTTACTTCATTTTGTACTCTGAAGCTCGTCAAATATTTTATGTTTGCATGTTGGCAAATCTTCCAAGTTATCAGGGCCAAAACCAAGTAGAAAGGGCTCCCCAAGATAAGAAATTAAAGTGCAATACCTCATCTTTTCCTGTGAGCAAAGTATTCTCCAATATTACTCCTGTCTCAGAAACTAATACTTTCACTCGATATTGGTTAATGATTCCATTTGGTTGTCGTGGTTTCTTCCAAGTAATGCTTATTTCTGTGGCTTCTACTTCTGCAACTTGCAAATCAAATACTGTACCTGGAACTAAAAAAAGAATAAGAAAAGGGAAATTTAAAAATACATTCTCAAATTTTTAAAAATTCCCTTAATTCTTAGTTCACGATTGAAGATATATAAGCAATTCTATTAGAAAACAGACTAAAACAATTTATTAATTATTAAATTTGTATCTGATCGTTTAAAATATACAGATATTTAAATTTCTACACGTTGTTCTCAAAATGTCCACAAGAAACAGAATAACATGGAATAATTTTCCCAAATCAAAATGTCACAACATTTGTTCAAAACAAATTAATTAATAAAAACTCCCCAGGGAAAGTTGTTTATGATTGATAAATGCCCAGTAGAAATCCTGAAGACTTTATAAAAATTACAACATACCAAAAAATAACATCCAGAATACCATGAATGAAATTACATGTAGTTGGTAAAAATCAATTAGGCAAATTTTAATTCATTACATTAAATTGTTTGAAGAGTTGATTGATATTTTCCTGCTGATTTTACAAATTAATTATGTGAATCTCAAATCTCAGATGCCCTCACTCTTTGCAACAGTAAAGAAAAAGAGAGAAAAACTGACAATCGGTTTAAGATAAAGCAAGAAGTAAATTCTAGTTAGAAAGTCATCAAGTGATAATAATTTTGTAATGTATAAAAGTATAAAATCACTAAATAAATGAATGAATGAATGAATGTATGTATGTATGTAAGTATCTATGTATGTCACCAAGAGCAACCTCTAGGAAACCTCCCAGGGCCACAGGAGTAATGAACCATGAGTAAACTTGCTCTGGGCACTTGTCCACTTTCTGTCTATAGTTCATTGTGTGATTATAAATAACCAATTCACCCCTCCACCTTTAGTTTCCCTATCTATAAAATCCGTGTGATTAAAACTTTCCTATCACTATACAAAGTTAGGAACAAATTCAAAAGACTTTATAATATGTTGGTTCAAGAAAGAGAAAATGAGATGTAAAAATATTGTCCTTTATGATTAGGACGTGGTCACACATTAAATTCATTTCCCTCATTTCCCTATTTCCCTAAGCTGAGATATTTCACAGTAGTACAGGTTTACCAAATTCCAGTTAGAAGAAAGACATATTGGGGGTATAATACAAATGAAGAATGACTCTGTTCTCCTTTAAGATAACAAAAAGGAACTGAAAATTAATGTCACAACTCCCATAAATATTATTATAATTAATGAACCTAATTATGCTTAAGTTAACCATGTAGTAAGCTCCTGTAACCATGTAGTATTTTATCCAGTAGATTAAAAGTTGTTTTTTTTTCTTTGTCTCTATGAAGTAATCAGTAAAAATATCTCCCTGGAGATTATAACAATGTAAATATTTCTAAATGTTTGTTGACTAGTTAATGGCTAGATGGATGAATTCTGGACTAAGAGCATATCTGATTACTGCAGTCAAATTTCCAGTGTCCATGGGCTTCCCTGGTGGCGCAGTGGTTAAGAGGCTGCCTGCCGATGCAGGGGACACGGGTTCGTGCCACGGTCCGCGAAGATCCCACATGCTGCGAAGCGGCTGGGCCCGTGAGCCATGGCCACTGAGCCTGCGCGTCTGGAGCCTGTGCTCCGCAACGGGAGAGGCCACAAGGGTGAGAGGCCCGCGTACCAGGAAAAAAAAAAAAAGAAATTCCAGTGTCCAGTATAGGTATAACCTGTGCTCAAAACTGAAATAAACATAACATGGGTACACCTATAATTTGCCATTTGCATCTCCTTTTCTAAAAACATTTTGGTATATCTCTATATAGAAGGATAACTCTTTAGATTGACTTCCCCAAAGGTGTTCAAATCTGAAGGAAAAATAGTTTGACCTTTGAAAGACTGAGGAAGAGTTCTAGGCTAGAACCCTATAATCACTGATTGATTCATTCATCATTCAACAGACTGAGGACTCATCATACAGTCACTGTTCTAGGCGCTTGAGGATAGAGGAAGGAATAAAACAGATAAAATCTTTTGCATAGGTCACCTCTTACACGTTTTATTTCATTAACATACACTGTTCCTAAGGCTTATGTTTCTATCATCATATATGCCAATATACATTTTTCAAGAGTGGAGGACCTTTCTAATTAACCATGTAGTGTAAGAACAACACAGCTATTTAAATAGCAAAACTCCAATTCCACCTTGCTTTGACATTTTATTTTGGGGTTGCTATGTAGACAAACTCTCAGTATTGCATAACCTAAATCAAAGAAGAGACCTGGCACTTTTCCATCTAATTTGAACACATGTAGAATCTTAACTGAAAAAGCCAGTTTAATAAGTACATTGATCAGATTAATCAGATAACTAAACCCTGCCTACTATAAAATAAGTGAAATGGTCAGTCCCATGTGATATAACATAATAATGTAGTAGGATACCAAACATTACCCAGTACAGCAGTATATTTAAAATGTACTCTCTTATTCTGTTAGCCAAACCTAAAAATAGTAGCAGATACTGTTTCTCTATCTTTTGATTTATACTTTTCAATATAACTTAGTAAGTATTGCCCCATGACACTAATGCCTAAAGTTACAATCCAACTTTAAGTGGTTCTATGTTACCCTAAAAATGTACCCCAAACTTGTGTAAGAATGATTCTAAGGCTGTCTCTTTTTTTTATGAAAGAAGAAAAAGCTTAGGGGATAAAGGAAATGGAGTAGACAGCATTGTATCTTGTCTTTAGAAAGATACTTGATATGTTACACCACAAATTCTTATGGGGAAACCAGAGAAGTGTGGATTAGATCAAACTTCTTTAATATTGATACCAAATTAACTAAAGAAAATCAAACACACAAAGCAATTATTCATGGTTCAGCATCAATTATGAAGGTGTTGTCCATGGGGATGACCTAAGAATCATTTTCAAGTCAATACACCTATAAATTTTACTAAGAAATGGGAAACAGAGTACACATATGATTGGTAAAAATATATTCCAAATGATTTGGAGTTTGCAAATGAAAAATTCTTAGAAAAAAGCGAAATGGAGACGAACGGCAGTAGGGTAGAGAAAATACATTAAAATAAGCCTGCCATTATCTAGCAAATTAAACTTCCATTAGAAGTGAATTTTGCAAAAATCTACTGAAAAATAAAAGTCACGGAGAATCCTGAAAAACACAAAGTTCAGAGTTTCTCAGTGATCTCCCTACAAAGATGTTGCTACTATTGGCAGAAAGTAGCAAATTGAAACTACTAAGGACAAATGTCTTCACTTCCAATATCTATTTATGGAGTAAATATGGATTTCAATACTTTGTTTGCTTTTAAGGAATGATGTTAACCTCCTTAAAAGATATTTGACACTAGTGGCAGAGAAGTTTTAGGGGATATTGAAGCAACAAAATTTACTTAAGTTTCTTTAATCCCGATACAAATAATAAGAAAATTCTGTTGCCTATGTTATATTCAGCAGATTACCTCATTTTGGAATAGGCAACTATGATGTTTTATAGCATTAGAGATTATTAAATTATCATTTTTTCCAAAACCATCTCTTCTTCATGCCTATGTAGAAATCTGCTCAGTAAAATATTAACGGCTATGTAGAAACATTATGAAATACATAGGATAACTGCTTTAACAACATCATGTTGATTTTCTTTGATAATCAAAGTAGACCATGGACCATATGATTCTCAGTATTAGAGAAATCAGCCTCATTAAAATGTGATAGCATATATTTTCTATAAGAAATCAATTCAATATTTTTCTATGAATATCTGGAGATTTGTTAGAACCCTAGTTATTTTAAAATATATTAATTTAAAAGCTGGTCCTAATTAATTTTTTAAATAGACTATAGACTACTTTTAAATATGGAGAAAATAATAAATTGAGTAACTTTAATTAGAATACAAAGAACCCTGTTGTATTAATGAATAAAAAGAATAATCTAAAACTAAGGTATAAATTTTACTTGACAGTATATAGTTCTAATGAATTATTAGATTGTTCTCATATAATCTAAAGATTCCTTTATGGCAAAGTTTTAATTAGTAGGACCAGGATTAATTAGTGCTGTCAGAGTCTACATTCACTGCATTTGCCCCAGCATTCCACTGAAACTCCCTGAGAACTCCATGGAGAAGCAGGCATGCAGAGGTAAGAACTGTGCCACGCCTGCCCTTAGAGAAACCCACCTGTTGCCAGTGGGTTCTCCTGGAAGCCACCTGGATGTGGTCTGCATGGTGAGTAGTTCAGGAGGCAGTAGGATAAAACTTAGGATACACTGCTTGTTACACAGGGCAAGTAGAGTCAGATATTCAAAATAACTTGGTGTGAAAAATAACCCACGTGAAATATGTTGAACAATGTCCTTAAAATTCTACTTATTATTTTGTCAATAAAAAGTACAGATATAAAGAAAGGGAAATAAATGCTTAAACAATATCCCAAATAAACAAAATGGCACTGTATGTGGCAATGTATTATCTATTTCCCTATTTTGGTCAGATACTGTAGGCCAAGAATGATGACAATAAAACAAAAATCTTAAATTGTGGATTCAGTTTAGGAGCACCAAAATCAGCTTGGCTTGAAAGAAGACTGAATTTATTTAATTGCATAACATGAGAATAGAAATTGGTCAGTTGGGTTGGTTGAGAAAAGACCAAATTCAAGGGCTCTAAGTATGACGCAGGCCAGATTGCTCTGTGGTGTTTGACAGCCATCCATAAATCTGTCTAGATTTCTTGAAAATGCTTAAGAGCAGGTTTAGGTGGAGGTGGGAGAAATTTCAGGTCTAATTGAGAAGACGTACAATGCTAAGACTCTTCTGATAGAAATACAATGGAAAAAGTTTTGATATGAAAAAATGAGAGCATTTTGTTAATGAGCGTGCGTCTCTTTTTTAACCTGTGTATTGAAACCATATACACATTAGAATTTTCATTTGAAATCGATGTAACATAATTTTTACGTTCTTTCAATAGCAAAATATTATCAAGGGTTGTTCTTTGAAATGGGGGAGAAGTACAAAATTCCCTAATAGTTGCTGCCCTCTCATGGTGAAACACGTGAATGATTTATCTGATGAAGGTATGCCCAGCCTCGTGTGTGTGTGTGTGTGTGTGTGTGTGTGTGTGTGTGTGTTTATACACGTGCATGTGTGCACACTGTGTACTTAATTCACAAGTTACTGTATGTTAGCTCTCACATAAACAAAAACTGAAAACTTTTTCAAGTGTTAGTGTGACTGTAAAAAAATTATTGTATTCTCCTAAATAATTACAATATCTAAATAGAAATGAAGGCATTGAGCAAGTTTGGTGTGGGCCCAGAAAACAGGTTGTGAAATGGCATGGTAACGTTTTTTTAAACACTACAGTTCGCCTCAGACTGTGACATTTAATATATACAAATAAAAAATTTCTTCAGGAGAAACTTTTAAAAATAATTTCAGTATATTCTGGTAAATTTATATTATGCACCTTCCAGAAATCCTCACTTCCTTAGAATATCCTTTTGATTATAAATATACTTTGTTATAGACATTGTGGGATACGTGGATTTCTCTGAACGTTATTTTGTGGGAAGATAGAGTCAACATTAAATAATGTGGTTTAAACCATGTTAAATGTGTTCACTTGTTTAAGTATTCTTGAGATTTTGCCAGTACTATTCCTTGTGAATTATGCAGGCTGATACTGCATGTAATGTTGATCTTTGGTCCCTCTTATTATGAAGCATGCTACGGGTTTAGTGTTCTAAGGAACACATGTTCAGAATGCGCTAGGTAGTAATCTGATAAGGAAATAACATGAATTAGGTAAATATCAACCAAATAGCTTCTAATACAATGTTTAACCGATGCAATAAAATTTTCATTAACACACTAGAGGAGGTGTTCTTACCTTCTGGAGGAGTGAATACTGAAATATCTGACTTGGGTCCAATCCCTGCACTGGTTTCAGCCGCAACATACACGTCATACTTTGTAAATGGTGTTAGATTAGTGAATACAAACTTAAGGTCTTTTGTGTTATTATCCAAAATCTGACCTGCAAAAAGCAAAAGATAATTGTGGATTATTTACTCTTCAAGCATGTAATCATTCTTACATTTAAGTATAGAGCAATTAAAGTGTTAACCTATGCACTAACATTCACTATTACAATTTTAAAAGTGAATATATCTTAAACATTTAGCTTAGTGTCACACTGGTGTCCATTTATTTAAAATGGAAAAAAAAATGAAAATCTTGCAGTATTTAAAATTACTTTTATATAAAGCCCTATTGGACCATAGTGTTATTTTTTGACATAGTTAAAATGAACACATTAGGTTTTACCAATATAAAAACAGTGACAGTGTTTGATACTCAAATTCATTCAATTAAAATGCTAAATATTCTCACTATCTTCTATAAAAAGATATATTTAGAAAATTTCTGTAGCTTAGCTTCTGAGCAAAATTTCTTAACTGGGCCATCATCAAAATTCCTTAAATCCTCAACTTTATCTCTGAATCGTTTTTTCCCCTTCTTGCTCTAACTGAAACCTAGCTCTCCCCTGAGACCACTGCTTCCGTTCCCTACAGCCACCCTGAATGGTGGTGACTGATTTTTCCCCGCAGCCCTCAAGCGACTAGGCGGTCAGGTGTGGTATGTGTTCTCCTTGCTCCTCTTTGCTCTTAGACAATTGTAGCTCCTCCTTAGAAAAGCCCACAGCTTCAGCTCTCATGTCATCGGTGACATCCACTGACTCTCATTGTTGTAGTGATCTGTGGACCCCAGGGTCACACACTCTCATTCTGGATGGTTTAGCTCCTGCTTCAATGGCATTTTCTTCAATGCTACCATCTTAATTTGCGGTGATTTCAATATCCTTAGAGATCATCCTTAAACTACTTCAAGCTCTCCTTAAATAATCTAGTCCTCCACCTGATCTCAGTCACTCCCTCACAGTCATAATAGACATGGCTATTACCAATAACTGCAAATCCTAAATTATCTCAATTTCATGCAGCTGTCTCTGACCACACTTCCTGTCTCCTGATCACTACTCTAGAAGCCAGAACCAACATTTCTTTGGGACCTCCAATCCATTGATCTTACCACCTACTTTATTTTGTTTGGTTCCTCACCACTTGATGTCTACTCTTTATCCATTGTCAGTAATAATCACTGCCTTACATAAGCCCTCTCTTGTTGAAGGGAACTGGAGAAAAACACAAATCCACTCTGACTGATATCACTTTATTCATTACCACACTTCAAATGAGCCCTAAATGGTACTCAGCACCTTACCTAACTTCAGTAGTACAGTCACTCTCTACTCTTCTAGGTGACTATTTACACTTTTTCTTCCCAGTTGATTAGCTGGAAAAATTAATCATTCAGAAGACATGTGCCACATACTCCCACCAATGCAACTACCTATGTACAGCATCTGCACCCACAGACTCTGCCTTATAACCTGTTACAATGGATAAACCATCTGGATTCTTATTCAAACTAATCCCTACATTTGAGCAAAAGATCCCATTTTCTGCCTACACAAAGATATCTTTCCAATAATTCCTGCCTTTCTTATATCATCAACATATCCTTTTTTAAATTTATTCCCATCAGCAAACAAACATGCTTTGCTTGTTCCCTCTGAAAAGAAAACCTGTCGATGCTGCTCACCCCTCACCCCCTCTACCCACTTCCATTCACTGCTTCACTTTGCAGCAGAACTCAAGAGCTGTCCATTACCCACTGTTCCAATTCTCTTCTCCCATTCTCTCTTCAGTCTACTCCAAGCAGGCATTTACCCCACATACTCCACCATAACTGCTCTTGATAAGATCGCTAATGACTTCCAGTTTGCTAAATTCGATAGTTACTAAATACATTCTCTTGACTTACCAGCCTCACAGATATAAGAGTACTTTGTCAAAATTTTGTAAAATAGTACTGATAGAAAAGTTATGTCTGGGTATCCATGTGTGTCTATGTACTGAGGAGGGAGGGGGAAAAACAGACTACCATATCTTTAGGCATGCAAATATTTCAGAATTTTAGGAGCATAAGGTACTCAGGGATGAGAAATAAAGTTTACTCATGTGTTTCAGGATAGATTCCTAGAAGTTCCCAAATGAATAATTTGGACATTTGACGATTTTTCCACTCTTCCAAATAAATGATAATATGTGAGTTTATGTTATTTCATTACTATCTGAAATAAACTTATTTCATAGAACCATAGAATGCAGATTATGAAAGAATTGTAGAGTTTACTTAATCAACTTCTACTAATATAGTTTTTGAACCCCTTAAAATATTTGACAAGTGGATGTCCAGCTCCTCCTTGCTCAGAAAGATGATGAACTCGCTACATTATGAAGTTGCCCATATTACTTTTAGTGAGCCAATTATTAGAAACAGTTTCTTTCTTCTAAGCAGAAATCTGATTTAATATAACCAAAGCCCATTGTTCTTCATATATTTGCAATCAGAGTAAGTCAAGGTCCTCCTGTTCAAATATGTGAAGACATGTATCTCTTCTAAAACTTCTCTTCTTGAGGGGTTATCCTTTGTTCTTTCAGCTCCTTGTCATGAAATATGGAACATGGGCAATGTTTTACCCTCCTTATACTTATTTATGATTTTAAACAAAAAGTTCAAAGAGCCTCACTTCCTTATTACTTTTTTACTGTTTGCTTCAACTATAGGGTCTTTTAAAAACAGTTAAATACTTTTTAAAAGTTTGATCATAGTAACATATTTTATATAATTCTTACTCCAAAAGGTAAACACAAAACTGATTAAGACTTACCTGATGGTCCATATAATTCAACTCTGTAACTAAATTTTCCTGTAACTGTAGTTGGTGGGTTCCATGAAACTGAAAAGGACTTTCCTGTAATGTTACTTGTTACACAGTTTTGTGGTGGTCCTTCAGGCACTAAAATGATTACAGAAAAATAATGAATAATAGATATATATATAAAATTTAAAAGCACCTTATTAAATACACAAAATAAAACACAAAATCAGAGAAAAAAAAGGTCACACAGTAAAGTGTTTGTTTTTTCAACCTACAAAAAGAAAAAATAGGCTATAATTGAAGAATTTGAATAAGTGGTGGACCATTAGATAAACTCCTTATTTGCAACAATTACTATTTTTATTTAATGCTGTATATTATTGCACAGGGTGTTTTATTCCTATATAGTTCATTGTACAGTTACATTGTCTAGAAGCATTTATACGTATTGCATTCAACATGCCCTGGGCATCTGGCTTGATAAAAGCTCTCCCTCTGGTGTACACAGGTAGAAGGGGCAAAGAAATAACTCAACCTTCAGAATCTGTTGGCAGTGATTTTACTTTTTATATCAATATCTGTATTTGGTTCTGAGAGGAAATTTATAACCTATATTCGAATGTAACATTGGTAACATATAAAAATAATAATGATATTTAAAAAGTCTTTTTCATAGTCTTTTTCATAGATATTTAAAAAGTCTTTTTCTATATTAAAAAAAACACTTTCTTTTAATTGAAATGAAACATTCCAAATATTTTTTTTTTTTTTTTTTTTTTTGCGGTACGTGGGCCTCTCACTGTTGTGGCCTCTCCCGTTGTGGAGCACAGGCTCCGGACGCGCAGGCTCAGCGGCCATGGCTCATGGGCCCAGCCGCTCCGCGGCATGTGGGATCTTCACAGACCGGGGCACGAACCCGTGTCCCCTGCATCGGCAGGCGGACTCTCAACCACTGCGCCACCAGGGAAGCCCCAAATATTTTTAAAAACAAAATTCTTGTCTATCAAATTTCACTTTGTGTGACCTTCATGAAATTCTTTCTTTTTTTGTATGAAAAGAAGTAAGGAGTATAGAAGAGGAAATGGTCTGATTCAAAGATGTTTAATTCAAGAAAAATCTTCAAATTTACATGTACTTAAACGATACCTATGTAATCAGAAAAAAATACTATGCTTTAGTGAAATTACCCTACAAGTAATAATTTCCAGTAGACTTAAAAACCATCAATCCAACTGAATTTCTGATACTATATATTTAGTATGGCATTATGTAGTATGTTTAGATGTGTGTGTCTATATATATGTGTATATATGGACGCTGACATATTATCATAATTAAATATATAAATACCATACCTAGAAATATGTACTCTTAGAATTTAGTAGTAATAATAATATCTAATCATACTCATTTAGTACTAACACCATCTCCATAAGGAAGATACTATTACTGTCTCCATTTTTCACAAAAGGAAACTGAAATACAAAGAGGATACAGGTAGGTATTTTTTAACTACTGTTTTTATCTGATGCTGAATGTTAATCGCATGATATTTCTGCTACTGCAGGTGTTATCTCCACATCTGGCAATAGCAATATCAGTGAGAGAAGTCATCTACACATGACTATAGAAGATGAAGGACAGGATGATTATGAAAAATTGCTGGGGTCACAGAATGATAAAAGCTGATCTTAGGATCAAGGTTATTAGTTCAGGAGTCTCTTCTCTGAAATCTCCTTTCTCATTTTAGATGCTTATATTAGTATCATAAAAGAGTATTGAAAGTGAAGATGCTCCAGAAGGGATACCTATTATCTGTTATTAGGGCAAAAAAAAGTTATTGAAAGGGAAGGAAGGTTTTAACAAAAATATCTACATGAAAAAAATGAAAGGTTATTCTATGAATAATTTAACTTCTTTTCCTACCAAAGAAAAAAAAGAAAGAAAGCAACCATACCTGATTCTGGTGTTCTGACAATCGTACTATCAATATAACCTGCTTCAGTTGTAACAGCAGAAACTTCAAAAAGATACGTCGTATAAGGTCTCAAATGTGTCACTACAAAACTGATAGGCTCTTTCCACACAGAGCTAATCTTCCTCCCGGGCAACATGCTCGATGGGTAGGTGGTACGTGATGGAGGCGTCACTCTCCCGAGGGTTGGAGAAGGGCTGGTTGTACTCCATAAAAAGGATTCATTACTCTCCTAGTGAATAACATAAACATCAATGGGAAAATAATGTGGTATCACTTGATGGTGATGATAAGGGTAATTCATTTTTTCTTTATACTACAAATATTATTCCTAATTTGTGTGTGTATGTGTATGATTGGGTAAGAGTTTAACAGATTCACTTACCCATTAGAGCTACAGACAAATCTGCTAGATTTTAATTATACCCACTTACCGTCTAGAGTTATACCATCAATACCATTGTCCACAGTTTTAGAACAGAATGTATTTACTGCATTCTTTACACCTTAATCTTTCTTATAAGTAGGATTTCATGTGGCTTTGAGTAAAGGTACAACCATAGCAAAATCATTATTAAGAATTTTTAAAATTCATATTAAAAATGCAAGAGCCAAAGAGATGAAATGTTTTCCCTATTGTGAAATTTCAAACATAACGTCACTTTCTTACCGTTATGATCATTTTTTTCTGCAACGGTATTCAAGACAAAGCTAATAGAACATGTGTTTGTGTGTATATGGGTACATGTGTATATGTGTTTATGTGTATTAGATATCCAAATTAAAAAAATATTTTGTGACTTCTACAACTTAAAGCATTAAAAGACAAGTAATTTTGGTTGTTTTCTCATCAATAATATCACAAAGATAACCAAAATTAACTTTAAAAAAGCATTATTACAGTACTTCCAGGGATTTCCCATCTATGACTAGAGTAGTAACAAATTCTTCACTAAAGATATACACAACAAAAACAATCTACTTCCACAAACTTAACCTTGACTACTCCCCTCCCCTCCTCTCCTGTCACACGGAAGTATTATCTTTTTTCCAGTGATATCCTATGATTTCCTACTTCAGGGCTTATAAAATATCCTCTACCTCCACATAATCTCCACCTATCCTTACTCCAAGGCCTATCACAAATGCCATGCCTATAATGTAGTCTTTCCAGAGCTCCCTAAGTGATCTGACTTCTCACTGCTGAATTCTCAAACCTTTCTCTTATTCTGCCTTGACTATAGCCAATTGTATATCATATGATACTATAAGTAATCAAATAGCTAAGAATCATTTTGGTAAAATGGAAATTTTACCAAAACTTCAAGATGTAATTTACCTAAAATTTTTGAGACATAGAAAATGTTCCATGATACTTACAATACATTCTGGCAATTTCCCGGGCAAAATGTCCTCTACTCTGATTGAAACATCTTTCACTACTATCCCACTTCTGGCATGTTTGACGCTAATCTTGAAGCTGGTAATTTTGCCATTTGGTTGCCGAGGTAAATACCAAATCAGGCTTACTGCTGAATAGTTAAAGGCTTCGACTGTGAGATTCACCACTTTTCCTGGAGCTGGGGAAGTGAGAGGGATTGAAGGAGAGGAAAAACATTGTTATAAAACTTAGAATGGCATTTATATAACTTTGGGATGTTACGTTTCCCATGTTATATGAAATTAAATGTATAATACATTGTATAAAATCTACTTGGGTATACTTTTTGAAATATATACTTGAGTATACTTTTTGAATTGACTTTTGCCTAAAATAAAGAACTGGAAATTGGGCCCATAGAGCTGTGTTTAAGAGGCACACAAGCTTTACTTCAGGATTATTTGGCCAATACATCCATCAATAAACTATTTCAAATAAGTCTGAAAAAATATTCAGTCAACAGTTGTTTGTGGTTATAGAAATTTGAATAATGAATATCTTACTTTCTGAAATACTTTGGAATTACGTAAATTCCTTATATAATGAAGAAGTGGCAAATTCAAACAGTTATATAACCATTTGCACCAAAAAGCACATTTCTAGAATGTATGTAAATATTTAGTGTCTAATATGAAATGGATACCACCCAATTGATTGTGGTTATTATATTTTGACTTTCATACACCCTCCAAATCAACTTTCATCAGAATTCATGATACTTTGTTATTAATTATTAATAATCTGCATAATAATAAGCTATATGCTATCTTAGTTGGAATGAGATAAACATGAGGCCAGAGTGAAGAAAAATGATACTTATTAATTCAAGGTTAATTATGCAAAATTGACCGAGTAAATAATTAAGGTCCTTTAGAATATAGAACAACCATGACAAGTCACTATTGAAAGAAATAAAAACAAAACAAGATGTTTGGGGTAAAACAATATAAATGATAGTAGAAGTGCCTAGCATTGAGAAATCAAACAACCAGAGTTTAGGTATACATTGTAGAGAAGAATACCAAAATGTGATTTGTAAATGAAAGCCATATAAAATATATAAGAAAGTTAGGTCCTGGGCAGGAGAGCTGTATGTGGATGATATGAGTTCAACAGAAATTAAGAAACTTAACAACAGCTGCATTTTAATGGAAGAAAGTAAAATACAACAATTTGGGAAGATGATTAATCATTAATAATGGATGTCATAATGGATAGAAATTTTTTTCTTCAACAGAAACTGATCAATGGAATTAAAGCTTAAGAAGGACAGTCTAAAGTATGCAAATTTTATAAGAATGCCTGAAATATATATCAATAACAGACTGCATACAAGCTGGCACATTTCCAAATCGGCCTTAACAACAATCATGAGGAACTGCCCAAGTGCAGAGAAATTTGAATTTACAAGGTAACCAAACCTTTATTACATTCCAAAACATGATTTCAAAATATCTTTTAAAGTACACAAAATATATTAGATAAAAATTAATTAAATCTGTTAAACAACATTTAGTGAAAAAGAGGTTATTTTTATTCACTTAAAATTACATTATTTTTGCCTCAGTAAAATCTGTGTGTTTTCCTTTTGTGACTTCATGGTGTCTGAAGACTAATTTGGGCTGTTTTCTGTAGCTGACAGGTCTTCCCCTACTTTAAATATTCTAACTTCTACTTCTGGATTTTTAGGTACCGAAATCCCATCATCTTTTGATTTTTATAGTGAATTTATCCATCTTGGTCCAAGTAAAGATCTGACACTAAAGCACCAAAAAATTCTGTTTATAAATCACTTCACCTTTCAGATAAGTCTTCCACACACTTTGAGGGCATAGCTAAATAAGTGACTTGCGTAAATATATAAGTATGTGAAACTAATTAAAACTTTTCAAAGTGTATACTATACAAAACATACATTTTCTTGAGCCAGAAAAAAAACAAAAAACCTTTCTAAATCAAATATAGAGACTTTTAAAAGAATCTTCTACATTTCCAAGGATCCATCAAGTTAGAAATGAAGGTACAAGAGATATTTCTAATATTTTAAAGCTAAAATTCTACATTTGTCTGAAACAATGCTGTGTGAGAAGTAAGAAAGTTGAGATTTCTGTGCTTGTGGATGTGATATCAGCTCAGTATGGTATAATGGGTTAACTTTATACTTTACGAGTATTTTTATTCATGGAGAAAGAAATTTGGTTTAATAATAATAAATGCAATTTATTATTCCACAGAAATTTTCCTTAAATTTAGTTCTGTGTAGCATAAATAATAAAAAGGAGTCCTTGGGGGAAAACTTGGACATAACTGATCTAACTAAATTTAGGTTTATATTTTTACCACATAACATTTTTTTTTTTTTAAAACAAAAGATAAGGCAAGACTGATTATGTGATTATGTAATTTCCCCAAGAAAACACAGCAAGTCAGAAACAGAGTAAAACTTCTGTTCCGGTATTATTTTCACGCCATCCTAGAGTGTTAGTCTGTCCCAATCATAATTTGCCAAGAGAGAAAATAACTCCAGAAATTACATCAATTAGTAGAGTATAAAATATATAAAGTTCAAAATACTGTCAAGTTGAAATCATAATCTGCATGTACCAGGCTTTATCAGAAACTGTATCAAGATGACAGTTTTAAAAAAAGAATAAACTATTTGCTAAGTCATTCAAAAATTATTCCAATTATTTTCCCTGAAGCTAAAAACATAATCAATTTTTCTTTTATATCCTAGTGAACATTTAATTTAAAATAATAATTTTCTCAATTTTTAGTTGTGCTAATAATCTGAATGTCAGTAGGTTCAATATCAATAGGAAAAAGACCTCATGAATCATTAATTTCTAATCTTAAATAAACTCTAGAATTTTCTCTTAATTCTTTCTATGGCATAGAACATGTATTCACATGCTTCTCTTGATAGGGTCTCAAATAAAAACTGGGCCATAAAGCTTGGCACATGTTTCTTTTAACATTATAATTGCATAATCCCCTCTAGATATACAGGGCCCATTTCAATGTAACCCTTTGGCAGTGAACCACTGGATATTTTTATCTTTATCTGTATCTTTATACAGAACATTTATAGTTGCACAAAATTACAGAAATTGTTTTTATAGCACTTCTCACCAATCTAGTATATTACTTAGTAACTCATTTACTTATCTTAGCCCACTAGAATATAAGCTCCACAGAAAATATTTGCTATTGATTGGAGATGCCATTCTTTGTGCCATTTTTCTATTTATTGGTTCTGACTGTTTGCTATTATAAATAAACAACTGAATTACTAAATAAATAAAATTACCTCCATTCCATAACAACTTATTTTCATCACAAAGCTTATGTTCTACTAGGCTAACACATACAATAAAAAGTAAGCAAGTAAATGTGTTACATGTCAGGCTTGTCCAATGGAGAAAAATAAATCTATTGGAAATAAAGATGGACAGAAGGAAACAGGGGCTATTTTAGAAGGTGTAGTCAGGAAAGGTAAAGTGAGATCTGGATCAACTGGGGAGAGAGTTCTACAGATATTTAGTGAAAGAGTATTCCAGGCAGAGGGAATAGCAAGAGAAAAGACCCTAAGATGGAAGATCAGTATGGCTGGAGTAGACAGAGGGAGAGGAGAAAGGTAAGAGATGAAGTCAGAGAGGGGAAAGAGCATACAGAGCACTGTAGCTCATGGGAAGGACTTAGGTTCTTGCTCTGAATAAGACAGGAGCCATCTTACGAGGAGAGAAGTAACATAGTCTAGCTTCTCTCTCAAAAGATTATGTAGCTCTTGTCGATAGAGTAAACTATAGGTAGGTAAGCTGGAAACAGGAAAACCAGTGAGGAGACTTTCGATTGTTCAGGCGAGAAATGATAATGGATTACATAGGGTGATTAACAATAGGGGTGAGATTCAGAATATATTTTGATATAATGTTGGCAGTGTTTGTTGATAGATTACAGTATACTATGAGAGAGAGGAATCAGGATGATATCACGTTTTTCCTCTCAGCCATTGGGAGAATGGAGGTAGCTTAAATTGGTTTGGTAATGATTGCATGTTATGGAGTAATATGATAACCATTATAATCTGTATTTCCAAAAGTCTAATGTCATAATAATACTTATGATTTGATGTTAAGAGGAAAAGGCAGGCTATAAACTTGCATAAATGGCACAAGCCTACTTTTACTAATATATAGTCACAAAGACATATATTCATTGGGAAAAAAAGGATCAGCCAGAAATGGACCAAAAGGGTAACAGCATTTTTTATATAACAGGGCCATGGATAACTTTCATTTAGGGTTTTTTTAATTTCTGTTTTTTTCAAAGTTTTCTAAGATAACACTTAGTGTTTTTATAATCAGAAAGAACAATATACATTTTAATGAGTAAACTTACTATCCAAGAAGACTCTAAAAGTAATTGAAGGGCCATGTTGTTGAAAATTTTATGCATTTTAGTGCCGGATTTTGTTTATATCCCTATTTATTTTCAATGACAAAAACTCATAACAAAGCTAATTCAGAATAAATGATTTAGGAAAATTACCACTTTCTGCAGTTTGGAAGAGAAATGGGTCACTAAACACTCCAATGCCAGCACTGTTTTCAGCAGCAACCTAGAACAGACCAAAAGAATTACATTCAAGCTTTACACTCTGTAATTAAACAGAATCTGAAATAATAAAACTTTGATTTGTCCAGAGGATAAATGATAAAGAGCTGACTGTCAGTAGGTTCAATATCAATAAGAAAAATAAATTATATAAATACACATAAAAATGAAAAGAGATTATAAAATTTGTTCAAGTTTTAAAAGCCCAGATGGGCAATGAGGCCAAGACTCAGATGATCCTTCTTCAGTCACTTGCTGCAAAGGCTTGACCTGGTGGGATAAAGCTCCTTCACTTTTAAAATGAATGAATATTCTAATACTAACTATTTACAAAATAATTACCTTGATTTCATATGTTGTTCCAGGTTTAAGATTAGTAAGAAGAACTTCTAGACTGTCTGGCTTTGCTCTAACTTGTGTATACGCTGCTTGCATCCATGGACAAACTTCCTTATATTTTACCACGTAAGATATAATCCTTCCATTCGGATTAGGTGGTGTATTCCAAGACAGAAGAATCCCAGCAGATCCGACTCGTTCCCCTGCTAGGAAGACTGGAGGCCCTGGTTCTATTTTTTTGAAAAAATTCATGTTGTTATAAGGTCAAACAATTATTATTGTATTTTCACAATCATATGTAAGAAAAATATCTACAAATTGTAGACTTCTGAAGTTCCCAAAGACTAATGGTCTCATAAGTGTAAGTTTACCCTCCCTAGAGCTTTGCTACCACAAGAAAAAAAAAAGATTAAATGCTTTGGGGAATACCAAAAATAGTCTTTTATAAGAATGTAAAAAATGGAATGCTACTAAATACTACATGCCAAATATACTTTTAATGCCAAATCATTTTTTAAAAAAACTTACTTGATGCAAGGCTTATACACAAACACTAAGAAAACAAGAACCAGTATTACAAACTGAATAACTCTTTCAGAGCAACTATAGTGAGTTTATTTTCACGGCTCTGTATTATTTAAATATTACCATTAACAGTGTTTCTGATCCATTTCACTAACAAGTATAGAAAAATTATCTTTGCTCTTTGAAAGTAATGGAAGATAACTAGTAGAACTCAGGTTCTAAACAGATCACTTTCTTAAGTTTCCATTTTGCTTTAATTACTAAACTGTTCTCATGCATACAGTGCACATATCGCCAATGTAAATATTTCCATCCAACAGATTTATAATGGTTCCAAATACTTTGTAAAAAAAAAAAAAGGAAAACATATACTTACTTGTCACATTCGTTGTCACTGTTCTACTAACAGGTAAGCTGTATGTTGTAGCAGAAATGGAAGAGATGGTTACATCATACCGCGTACCAGGAACAGCATTAGAAACATCAACCTGGAACACCAAAAGCAAGTGATTGTGTTAAAATTCTGAAAAGCAAGTAAGTTAAAACCATAAATCTATCACAATCAATAAAACAAAGTAACACTTCACTACATAACTCTGAGCTATTTAAGATATCACAATATATTTCCTATCACTGTAAAATATAAATTTGTTATATCACATAACTATTTACCAAATAACAGATAACAAAAACTTAAAACATACTGCATTATCAAAGACTAAATCAGTATTTCTATCTATCCTAGTTCATTGTCACAAGAAACAACTATTTAAGAGTCTTAAGAAAATTACAGTCCATTGCTTAGCCCTGGTATTTAAGAGTGTGTACAAAATACCTGTGTCTCTGAAGTTCCAATAAAAAGTAAAAGAAAAATCATAAGAAAATCCATCATTATTACATTTTTCAGGCAGTGGAATCACATTGATGGCTCTAGAGAGAAATGTTGCCTGCATTAATGATTTAAAGACAGATCCTCCTGGCAAGTGCACAATTAATGAGCGTGGATTACTCAATAGCTCTGCCCTTTCATTGTTAAACTATTCATGAACCCTTGGATCGTTGGCTGTAGGTTCAGGGTAGACTTAAAAAAAGAGACACAGACGTTACTAAGGTAATAGTCCACCAGTGCTGAAACTTAAACTCATCAATTCGGCATCTGTGTTTTTGTCTTCATCTTATGCTTTTAAAAAGTCTCAAAGGAGTAAGTTTTCATGGTGGATGAGTTTCATAAAGAACTTTCCTATTTGGACCAAATATAAATACAAGTTAGTTTGGCAAGTACGATAATGAAAACGATACCTGATATTCTCCACCTCCAAGATCTTTGATAGTAACAAAGCCACTGTCAGGAACAAGATCCACGTGAAACCCATCCACATGGCCAGAGGGTTGGCTCCAGTGCAGAGAAAAGGAATGTGCAGAAATATTGAAGGCTTTAAGTTTCTCAGGTTTTTCCGGTTCTGATATTGAAAAACAGAGGTTTAAAATAGTTATTCTCCTAAACCTTCAAAGAAAAAAGGAAAATCAATAGTCTAAGGGCCAGGTTTCAAAATAACCAAATTGTCAGAAAGCATCAGATCCTTTAAATTATCTCTAGCTCTATGTAGGTGTTAGGCATGTATATCTTTAAAATTAGCTAGTTTCTAAGCTTAATTATCAAAAATGATACATCAATTCATATATCTATTTCTGGGATATTCCTTACCTGCTGAAATCTTTTGGTTGACTAGTTTTTTTAAAGCTTATGCTCTAATTGAAAAACTGAATCATTTTAAAGATAAGTACAAACTACGATCCAATTACCTGGATATTTATCAAACTGAAATAAATACCCAAAAAATATCAAAATCTGCCAAAATTTCATATTGGAAATGAAAAAAAGATAGTTTTTAAACAGTAAGTAGTAAGTGTCCTAGCCATTTCAACCATATTTTTTCTACCTTTGCTTCCACTGTTTCCAAAGTTTTGTTTATGCTGCCTGTACCTACTTGAAGGGAGTTTTCTATGTAAAGTTCTTTGGATTGATTGCCAATGAGTCAGATTTGTACTCTTCTTATCTTTAGTGCAGATTCCAAACAATATACGGGGAGGGACAGAGATTATGAAGCCAAGCATGTGAAAAACATCCTGATACAGATCCAATCTAACACTATTTCCAAAATAAAGTAGTCTGGAATTAGTCACTGAACTCCATTTATCATTTTAAGCACTCCCGCCCCCCACCCCCACCCCCACCCCGCCACCAGAGATGATTTGGAAATCGATATATTAAAAAAAATAAAGTGTACATTTCCTAACAAATCTGATAGGGCACATTGCATAAAATAGATAACAGGTCAGTTTCCTAGTATTTTTGGGGGGGATACACTTTTAGAATGGTTTTCCTTAACTCCTTTCAAAAAGAGTCACGTACCAAAATGTTCATTGAAAAGTTCCTTTAATCCTTATAATACAACTGTCTCCCTAGTGGCCAAAGCTAATATTGATCAATTAATTTTCACATGACATCCTCAAAGAAACAAACATTCTCTTGGCATCATCTCCAAGTTGTCCATTCAGTGAGCACTACAGTTTTGTAATACCTCTTTAGAAATGCTGCAAACCTAAGGTGAAAGATCAGAGAAATACCCAGTGTGTGATGGGTAGAATTTCTTTGTTGTACATAGCTGCTGGCATTTTTCCTGGATGATTCTGCACACAGACCTATGTCTTCTGTATTTTCAGGCTTGAGAGAAAAGAGCTTGATTCTCCTGGCCAGCCCACTTTAAAATGGACAAAAGTCTAACATGACAGAAGTCCGACCACTACTCACACTTACTGGTTTATGTAAGGGCTGATACTATCTCTTCAAGAGTCCTAAAAAGTAACTAACATTTACGACGTCTTAGGCAAGAAACTAGAAAAAGAGCTGGGATGAGACTTTGGAAGAAAAATGAAGACAGAAGTGAAGGGCTGTTTACTGAGATGGTGGGGAGATAGGATGCAGTTTCCTAGACTGTGGCTTAAGATTACACACTGAAGAACCCTTGGCCAAGGATGAAGTGTGTCTCACCAAGAGGAGGAAGAATATATTTGTCTGGAAATTTGCCAATCTGATAAAAAGGGAAGGCCTGGAAGCTTCAGGACAGTTTGGTAAAGTCCTTTCAAAGCAAAGTTAATAGAAGCCCTGGAAATGGACAGAATGTAAAATGACTGAGAAAACCAGCCTGCGTTGTGGGATCATTTAAGAAAAAAGAACAGTCTCATGATCATGTAGGCCACAATAAACATTTTAGATTTTTTTCCCCTAAATGCAATGGAAAACATTGAAAAATTTTAAGCAGAAAAACAATCTGACTTTTTTTTAATTTTAAAAAGATTACTTTAGAATATGGGCTATGAATTGGACAGAAGCAAAAGTGGCAGCACGAGGCCAATTAGTAGGATTTTGTGGTAGGTAGTCTGAGCAGAGAGGAGGGAGGCTTGCCCTCAGGAAAAGGTAGTAGAGATGAAGAAATGCTTAAGTCATTGTGAAAGAGTGTAGCTTCCTGAATATGAACTGGAAGATTCAATTAACTGAAACAGAGTCCATAACAAGTACATGATTTGCACTCCACGGAATTTAATCTCTGAAAAGGTAGGAAAATATGAAGCAAAAATATCACTCTCAATCTAATTGTTATTAACCAACAAAAATCAGATCATGAGGTGGATTTTGAGTTCTAAAAGAAAAAAATCACATAATGTTCAATTTAATTAGGGCTAGCAAGAGGAATTCTAGGCCTAGTCAGTTTTTTTAGACCGGAATTTTCCAAAAATTAATCCTTAGTACCCTAAATCCCTAGAATTGAATACATGTCTTATGATCAAACCATTCTGTTAAATAATTCCTTTTCTAAGTTAAACATCTTCTTTTATTTCAGGGTAGCTCAGAGCCCTAAATAGGCTTAAGTATGTGTCTTGTGATTCATACTTAAGCAACACTGTTAGATAAAAATACAATGTAAGCCACATTAAACAAGTAAAAAGAAACATGTAAAATTAATTTTAATAATACATTTTATCTAACACAACATATCAAAAACATCATTTTACACATAATCAATATGAAATTATTAATGAGATAATGCTATCACTTTTTTTTCATACGAAGTCTTTGAAATGCCATGTGTCTTTGGCACTTAGAGCACATCTGAATTTGGACTAGTCCTATTTCAAGGCTCAACAGTCACGTGTTGCTAATCACTGTCTACTGGACAGTGCAGCTCTAAAACATCTCTCAACTTTTCTCCTTGGCTTTTCAGTGAATTTACTTCAACTGCATTTCGAGAAACTGAGAAAAAAACAGAAGTATGATCCTATGATGTCTATACAGGAAAAGAGCTCAAAAGAGTTAAAAGGACCTCACATACAAAGTTCTGATACAAACTATGGTGGATTAACCTTTGAGACAGAGAGTAAGAAGAGATTCAAAATGGAAAAGCAAGCTTCTTAGGGAGTTCCTCAGTAGATTGTGATTCTTTAAAGAGTGTATACAAAATGAGACCAAAATGTTACATACTTCAGAATACCCACAAAAGAGTCAAACAAACCTATCAGAACAGTACCAAGGAAACAAAGCCTACAATGGACAGATATTTTAAATAAAATGTGAAGACTTAAAAGTCCCATCACCATTATTATTAACTTTTATTTATAATTCATATGTACCAACACTATATATGATATGCTTTCAATATCACATTTAAGCCTTTTCATGATTTATCACAGGTTGGGTATAATATATGTTCTGACTGAGGAGATATCAGACATGTAGAATATTAAGAAGTAACTCATATCAAGTTTATGATACACTATGCACTGCACTAAGCTTTTTCACTCATTGTTTTATGTAACAGCTGTAACAAATCATAAGGAGATACTATGATTATTGTCATTTAAAAATGAGAAAACTGAGGAACAAAGCATTTAAGTAACTTCACCAAGGTCTCAAAGCAAATAGGTAAATAGTAGAGCCAGGATTTGGACCCAGGAGCAATAGCTTCAGAGCTCAAGGTTTAATCACCTCGATAACTTTGCGTCCCTCTAACCTTCACAAAGTGGCTTGTGAATAATAGCATGTTGAAAAATCCTAAATGTATTAACATTTTAGAAAGGATTCAAGCATTAATAGGATGATCTATAATTCTCCTTTAAAGTCTAAGATTATTAGTTGAAGTGACCTCCAATTTAACTTTAGGGGACTCCATCCAAATATGTCCTTATGTCAAGGCAACATTTATCAAGTTCCTGTAGCTTCTTCCCTCTTTGGAAATGGGCTAGGTATAGTAAAATAAACATCCTCTAATAAGTCAGCATCATATTAGGTGCCACAAGTGTCTAAAAAAATCAATTTTTAGTAAGGCACTGGTCACAGGTCCTATAACTGGATAACTAGGTTCAACTCCTAGCTTTGCCACATAAATTAAGAATTTAGGCAAAACTCTTAACCTCTCTATTTCTCTCTGGCCTCATCAACCTGAAGATAATAATCCTCCTATCCCACACACTGTTGTGGGAATAAAATAAGTTAACACATGTAAAGTGCTTAGAAGAGTGGTTTGAACATAGCAAAATCTTAGTAAATGCAAGCTATAATTAAAGCTATTGTTCATTCTGCTATCTTTCCCTATAAACCCTGGTCATCTCTTAGTAAAACCATGCATTACTGCCATTTCATTTCTTAGCTTTAGCTCCCTCCGCATATCCACTCAGTGCTCTGCCCAGCATTGCTCCATGATCACCACTCTCTCCTTTATAAAAAGTAGGGCAGTAAAATCTCTTTCTGCTCCAGAGGTACATCAGAAAACCTAGATTACCACCCTTTCCCATTTCCTCTTATCAGCTCACCTCCCAAATCACAGCTCTCCATTACCTACCTCTAATCTCTCAAAACCATCACCTAAACCACACAATCCAACCAGAACATCAAGTTCCTGCTATTTCATAAAGTGCTCTCTTTAAAATGGCCATTGTTATTCAATATCTTCCATGAAACTTTCCTGATATTGGCATTACCTTGCTCACTTTTTCCTCTGATCACAATCTAAGTGAGCGAATCCTGTCACTCACACTAACCCCACTGTCTCCTTGACTTGTGCATAAGCAAAACATTTTATTTATCGTATCTTTTTTCAACCTTTGCTCAGTGGACTATTTGATTTTTCTATCTAACCATACAGATCAGTGCTTACCATACATCTGTTGTGATTTTTACCAACTTATGGCAATTTCTGGACTTCTGGGGATTTCTAGAAAAAAATTTGATTGTCACAATTAACAGGATCCTAAACATCCTAAAAAGTACGGATCCCCACAAGACGGAATCACCCAGCCCAAAATGTCAATAGTACTGAGGTTAAGAAACCTTGCCATAGACTAAAACTTCTACAGTGAGTCCAGTTTTAATGTGTTTGATTGTGTACTTTACCTACTGCAAAATCTGAAGAAAAAGACATTCATCATTTAACACACATGCTTTTTAAGAAATAAAGATGTGCCTTACATATTGATATATAATATAAAAATAAAGTGTAATAGAGTGTTGAAGAGCCATAAGGAATCTCAGAGATCATCAACTCTTTTACTAGGTAACTTGCCCAATAGTACTCAGCTAGCAAGCGTCAAATCCAGGAGTAAAGTTGGTGTATGATTTCTGAACTCTGCTTGCTTTGCATTATCATATATATATATATGTATATGTGTATATATATATATGTGATACATTAGGAGAACAATATATACATTTAGGAGAACAATAGTATGTAAGACACATAGAATAATGGGCTCCCAAGATGCCCACATTCTAAACCCTGGAACCTGTGAAAATGTTACATTACATGGCAAAAGGGACTTTGCAGATGGAATTAAGATTATGAACCTTTTTAAAACAGGGAGAGCAACCTAGATTATCCAGGTGGATCCAATCTAATTACAAGGCCCTTAGAAGAGAAAGAGGAGTCTGAAGTAATGGGGAAAAAAGGAAAAAGAGAATTGAATCCTGACTGCAAGACAACCTCCCTTTGTTGTCTCTGAAGATAGAGGAAGAAGATCACAAGCCAAGGAGTGAGACGTTCTCGAGAAGGGGATCAGATCTCAGCTGACAGCCAGCAAGGAAATTGTGACCTCAGTCCTACAGCCACAAGGAACAGAATTCTGCAACGACCTGAATGATCAAAGAGCCTACAGAAAGGAACACAGCCCTCACAATATCTTGATTTTAGCCTGATGGGAACCATGTCATATCAGACTTATGGCCTGCAGAACTCTGACACAATCAATTTGTGTTATTTTAAGCCACAATGCTTGTGGCACTTTGTTACAACACCAATAAGAAACTAATACAGTGTGACACCCACATAACAAATGTCTATAGACTGAGTTATCATCATATGTCTGCTTTGGGTTATCTGTCAGATCCATAGCCTTAAAGATCATTTAAGAGTAATCTCATTAGTTATTACTGCAATCTTGTTCTCTTTTGAAAAATTTTAAATATTAATAGGTTTCACAACTTCATTCAGATATAAAAGTGATGCTTTAAGTTATTCAGAATAGGATTTTGTTCTCTTCTCATATAAATACAATAAAATCTTGCAATGTTGAATTGCTTAAAGTTCTACAAATACACCGTATCATTTACACCTCCATAATTTTGCACAGACTGTTCCCTCTCTCTGTGAGTCCTCCTTTCCACACACCCCACATGCCCTCTAATCTGATTAGGAAACTCCTTATCCTTTTGCAGCCCCAGAGAGCCTTTTCCATCCATTCTATGAAGGTAATCATTCCCTTTTCTGTGCAACCACAATAAGACTTAAACACTTCCACTGCTTCACCTATTAATTTGACTTATACTATATGTATTTCCATGCTTGTATCCTTTATTACTCTCCACACACCCTAAGACTATGCTTTTTCATGTGTATAGCACATAGTGGAATATCAAAGAACAAGGTTTTAGGAGAACGGATGATCCCCAAATCAACCACCTAATTTCATTAGCTGGACCTCTCATCTGATGTGAAACTATGTATAGTATTAGCTACATTTAATGAGCACTGACTATGTGCCAGATACTATGTTATGCAATTTACAGCTTACATATCTCAAAAATCCTCAGAATATCCCAGTAAAATGAGTATTTTTACCCTCTGAACTATCCTATAGACTGTAAAATTTCAAATTTCAAAAAATGCATTGAAATTTTATCTTGAACAGTATAATATGAAATACAAATGTAAATTTTTTAAATATCAAAAAGAATTTGTATACCTGCAACAACTCTGATAAATGTGCCAGATCCTTCAACATTGCCGCTCATTCTATGTACTGTGATGTTATATATTCTACCAGGAGTCAGATCTGTAACTGTGTGCTCAGTCACCATCCCCCAAATAAGATATTCTTTAGCAAATGTTCCGTTTGATATATAAATCTTGTAATGAGTGAAGTTGGTCTCTGTTGGATTCCACATTAAATTTGCAGAAGAAGTATTCACAGCTTTCAATGTTAAGCCACATATCCTGGATGGTTCTATTGAAAAGGTAAATATATGTAAATAAAAGCTGCACACATATATGTGAAAATAAAGCAAACATAAATAGTATAATTTAAAATCTACATAATAATCCTTGAATTTATTCATGTACAATATAATGTCTTACATGTTCAGCTCTGCAAATAGAGAAATAGGCTATTATATATACAAGAGTTTTATTTTAAGTGACACATTAACATCCTCCCTAGTTCCCAAATATCTTTCCTTAATCAATCATGAGTCACTTCCAATAGTCATTCCTTTAGAATTGTGCCTCCTGAGTGCTTGCAACCAGAAATATCCTTATATGATACAGTTATAGGTTCATTAGCTACCACCTAGCAGATAGCTAGATGGTGGTTGAAGATGAAACAGAATAAGTTAAGAGAGGGTGTGAGGGCCAGAAGTAAGGGCATTTTCAAAGTGGTTCTTTCAGTTACATCAAAGTTTTCAGCATGCCTATATCCCTGCATTTTTAATCCATTCATCAGGTGAAGTAATATTGTTTCTTGCGTTATCATTTAGTTTCCACCGAGAGGGGATCCTGTAAACATCATAAACTTTCACAAGACTTGTTGGTGATAAACACTATTACTCCACCCCACTCCAAAACATTATGAAACTGATTTACAATGAATTTACAACCATCAGGGAAGAAAAAATAGAAGTTCTCTGCTTATCAAACCCCCACCTCAATAGAAAATGAATTGCATTTATATCATTATGACATAGTATATATAATGTGTGTATATGTATACATATATTCCGTATATGTGACATACATGATATGTATGTACATACATATATATACATGTTTGCTTCAGATTAGAAAAAAAACTCTATGTAGTTCCCAATACATTTAGACAAAGACTTTTTTAAGTTCATATATATCTTGAGAGTTCTCTTAATCATATTATGATCATCATTATTCCTTAATTATCAAGCTTTATGTTTAAAAATAGCTTTAATTATGCTGGGCCAAAATACTTTCAGTTCTTATAAAACTATAAAGCAAAAATTTTATTTATGACATTTCCTTACTTGTAGCCACTTTTTTCATTACAGATATGCTGTAATCTTTGCCTCTAACTGTCTTCACGTGGAACAGATATTCTATACCCGGAGTCAAATTCTTGACTTTGGCTTTGTTGCTATAAACAATTACTTTAAATAGTTTTTCCTTTCTAGATGTCATATAATAGGATATCTAGAGAAAGAGAGAGAGAAATACATGTTTTTCATGATTTAAAAATGATTTATTTGTCACAAACTCGATACCAGTCACATCACAGATTAATACTGCAAGGCAGAATTTGTGATCTGTCCCATCTTCACCAAGAAGTAATCTGGTAGTTCCGATACCTTGGGGATTTTTTAAGTCACTAAAAGCTACTTATAACAATCTTTACTCTTCTTTACTCCATATTTCATGTTGTAAAAGAAAAGATACATCTAAATGAAAGTAATCGCATTAATTTTATAATTTAAATTACACTATGCTTTAAAAAACACTTGTCATGTGGTAAGAGTCAGAGAAACAAATTTCCTAGGCAAACATGTTTATCACTGTCTTGTGGGAAGAGTGTTTTGTTACTGAAGGAAGATAATCATGAGGTCTAGAAGCATATCATTGCTTATTGATTTATAAGGTGTCACTGGCAATTACCTTGCTTGTCTGGCATATGGGAAGATAGGAATAGTGAATAGAATGCTGAGAACTTCTGGTATGAAATGGTAGGGAAAAGTACCATGTAGCAGAGGAAGAATATAATCTTAATGAAGTGCTAAATTCAAACATACAAAGAATCATAGTAAGGCATTAATGAAGGGTTAAAAGAAAAAGAAATTGACTGCAGTCATCTCATGATAAAATGATGTAAAATTTTTAAAATAAATTTGTAAAATAGAAATTTGTTTCCCCAACTATGTGGACTTCATACATCTAATAGAAATCAATTGAAGAAAACATAATTTGTGCTTTATTTCTACTTTTAAAGCATAGTTTGAAACCTCGGATGATTAATTTTAAATGATTAGGAAAATGATCCCAATTATGCAAGTACACTTTGCTAAGCAACCAGGATACTGTTGCTTAATTCATTAAAATTTAACAAATAATTTAATTGGTTGAGAAAGACTAGAATAATCATTAGTGATATAATATAGTTAATAAACAATCTGAATCTGAAAGATTAATGTGATTTCTTAAAATAAGTTTTACTTAAAAAATACATAAATTACAGTCTCTGAAAAAACATGTGTTCATATAAAAATAGTAAAAACGTAATTCTAGGGGTATATATTTTATCTGACAACAAATAAATTTATGGCCTCGGTTAACCCCAAGGAAAGATCATCTTTTTAGGCACTTGTCTTGAAATATAAGAATTAGGACAAACAGATAAGGGTAAAAAATGTGGATCTTTTACAATTAACATTGTAAGTGCCTAGAATTTTCTCTAGAGAATACCTACACTAAAACAGGAATGAATTAAATCATTCTAGAAAGGCTAGAATTTTTCATGAATCATTTATTATTCAAGATGCCCCTATCATTGAATGACATTTACGAACGACAAATAGAACGCTCCCTCCTATCTGTGAACTTCCTCGTGTAGAATATCCTCTCCTCTTTTCCAAGAGTCTGAACACTACCCGTTCCTAAAAGTTCACCTCAAGTTCTACCCTTTGCTGGTAACTATATTCAGTATTGATATCCTCCCTCCATAATCACCCCAATCATATATGGGAACACTGTTATGCAAAGTTTTATTTATTTACCAAATACTGGGCTGGCCAAAAAGTTCGTTCCATAATATCTTATGGAAAAACCAGAAAGAACTTTATGGCCAACCCAATATTTATTGAGCATCTATTACAGGGAAAGCATTATTATTGGTACTAGGCATTTTATGGTAAACAAGACAGGTAAGGCTTCTGATTATAGGGAACTTACATTCTAGTGGTGACGCCAAACAACAAGCTACTCAATATTAACAAATGAATGAGATAGCTCAGCTACATCACAGAGTGAATAGAAAGAGTGATTTTATTTAGATTAGCTAATCAAGGAAGGAGATGAGAATATAAAACAGAATGTTGCTCACCATTTAATTCTACAAGGATTAAGTCATTAGCCACTGCAGTTGCTGACTTACAATACACCCTGAAAGGAATCTGGGATGCAAAACAGAATGAGGCACTCTGTGCTTTGGAAACACAGGCCCCTCAGAAAGTTAGATGTATATCTCAGGAAGACTTTTAATGAACCCAGATTCTTACATTTTCCCATACATAGAAAAGTACTAAAATCATTATCTGTGTCTTGTGACTAACAGTAACCTTTTACTGAGATGTATGCTTCACTACACATATTTCTTAGCCCCAAACCATATATGTACTGGCTTCTCCCCTACCTCCGCAGAGCAGTTCCCTCGACCTACTTGAGAGGCTGTTTCCTAGACTACAGTCCTCATTAAATTCCCTGAGTAAAACTGAAAGTCACAACTCTTACAATGTGCATTTTTCTTTTAGTTGACTAGATGATTCTTGAGCTGAGAACACAATGATAGGAAAAAGTCGATCCAAACTGGCGGCAAGATATCCATGCAAAATGAATGTCAAGCACAAAAACCCTGCAATGGGGAAGTGTTTGCCATGCTAAAGGAACAGAAAGAGAGCCCAATATGGTAGCAACATGGTAACCAAGCAGAAAGCATAATTAGATGAAGATCCAATCAGGTGAGCTCTTGGAGACCATGGCAAGGAGTTTAGACTTCATTTGAGGGCAATGGAAATCTAATGGAGGTTGTTAAACCAATGAAAGATACTATGTTTTTAACAGTGCTCTCTCGCTCTCTGTTTCTCTCTCCCTCTTTCTGGCTGTTGTGTGTGCAAAGTAGATTATATGGAAAACAAGAATGGAAACCGAGAAACCAGTTAGGAGGTGAGAGGCTATCGTCTGTCACCTAGGCTGTTGGTCTCCATAAGAAATGAGAGTAACTAGGACAAGGGTGGTGTAGTGGAGATGAAGAGAACTGGACACATTAATGATCCATTTCAGAGGTAGAAATGACAGAACCAGGTGATGGATTGAGGAATGAAGGAATGGGAAGAATCAAAGATAACTGAGCAAGTGATTTCAGGACAGGGTCCTTTCCTGAGATGGGAGAGACTGGTAGGAGCTGGGGTGGAGTCATAAAGGACAGGGAGAGCCTTGAGCCATGGTAAGGAATCTTTCAAGCACAAGGATGACATTTTATTTACTTTTAAGAAAGAGCACTCTGATGGCTGTGTGGCAAGGGAGAGGGTAAGGAGGGATTCACATCAAAATTAACCTTCCTTCAACCTAAATGTCCATTGACAGATGAATAGATAAAGAAGATATGATACATGTATACAATGGAACATTACTCAGCCATAAAAAAGAATGAAATAATGCCATTTACAGCAACATGGATGGACCTATTATATTAAGTGAAGTCAGAGAAAGACAAATATCATATGATATTGCTTATAGGTAGAATCTAAAAAAAATAATACAAATGAACTCATATACAAAACAGAAATATGCCCACAGACATAGAAAACAAATTTATGGTTACCAAAGGGAAAAGGGTGGGGAGGAATAAATTAGGAGTTTGGGATTAACATATGCACACTACTATATATAAAATAGATAACCAACAAAGACCTATCATATAGCACAGGGAACTATACTCAGTATTTTTTAATAACTTGTAAGGGAGAAGAATCTGAAAAGGAATACATATATGCATGTATAACTGAATCACTTTGCTAAACACCTGAAACTACTGCAACACTGTAAATCAACCATACTTCAATAAAAAAATAAACAAATTAATTTTTTAAAAATTTTAAAACACTAAGCTTTCTTGATTGTGAAATATGAACTGTGGAAACTAAAAAAAAGAAAACTGATAATCATTCAGTCATCAAAATATTTACTGACTTCTGCTGTATGTCAGATACTGGTCTCAATAATGTAAAAAATGGTGACCAAAGCAGATAAAAAAAGCCCAGTACTCACAGAATTTGCATGCCAGAACACTTGCCAAACACATGATCTAACTGAATACCCTAAACAATTCTATAGAATAACAATAATCTTCATTGACAGATGAGGAAACAGGACCAAAGAGGATCAAAATTTGCCCAAGGTCTCACAACAGAGGTGAAGTTAGGATTCAAAGCAAGGAATTCCAGGGCCTTAATCCTTCCATTGCACCATACTGCCTACCACACCTTATAAAATCACAGGAAACCGAACACAGGCATGTGTATCAAAGTTGCATCAAATTAGTGTTTTCATTTTCTTTGGATAAATATCCAGGAGAGAAATGGTAGATCATATGACAGTTCTATTTTTCATTTTTTGAGGAATTTCCATACCATTTTCCATTTTCCATAGTGGCTGCACCAATTTACATCCCCACCAACAGTGCACAAGGGTTCCCTTTTCTCCACCTCCTCATCAACACCTGTTATTTGTTCTCTTTTTGATAGCCATTCTGACAAGTATGAGGTGGTATCTAACTGTGGTTTTGATTTGCATTTCCCTGATGATTAGTGATGCTAAGCATCTTTTCATGTGCCTTTTGGCCATCTGTATGTCTTCCTCGGAAAAATGCCTAAACAGGTCCTCTGTCCATGTTCTAAATGGATTGTTTTTTAGATATTGAGTTGTGTGAGTTATTAACATATTTTGGATATTAACCCCTTAGCAGATATATCATTTCAAATATCTTCTTCCATTCCATAGGCTGCCTTTCCATTTTGTTGATGGTTTCCTTTGCTGTGCAAAAATTTTTTAGTTTGATGTGGTCCCATTTGTTTATTTTTGCTTTTGTTTTCCCTGCGTGAGGAGACAGATCCAAAAAAATATTGCTAAAACCAGTGTCAAAGGGCACACTATGTTTTTTTTCTGGAATTTTTATAGTTTCAGGTCTTACATTTAAGTTTTTTTGTTTTTTTTTTTTGTGGTACACGGGCCTCTCACTGCTGTGGCCCCTCCCGTTGCGGAGCACAGGCTCCGGACGCGCAGGCTCAGCGGCCATGGCTCACGGGCCCAGCCGCTCCGCGGCATGTGGGATCTTCCCAGACCCGGGCACGAGCCCATGTCCCCTGCATCGGCAGGCAGACTCTCAACCACTGCGCCACCAGGGAAGCCCACATTTAAGTTTTTAATCCATTGTGAGTTTTTCTTTGAATATAGTGTAAAAAAGTGGGCCAGTATCACTCTTTAGCATGTAGCTGTCCAATTTTCCCAACACCATTTATTGAATAGACTGTCTGTTCCCCATTGTGTATTCTTGGCTCCTCTGCCGTAAATTAATTAACCATATAAATGAGGGTTGGATCCTTTCTTTCTTTCCATTGATCTGTGTTAGTTTTTGTGCCAGTACCATACAATTTTGACTACTATAGCTTTGTAGTATAGTTTGAAATCAGAGAGCATACAACTTCCAACTTTTTCTTTCTTTCTTAATACTGCTTTGGCTATCCATGGTCTTTTGTGGTTCCATTTATGTGAAAAATGCCACTGGTATTTTGATAGGCATTGCACTGAATCTATAGTTTGCTTTGGGTAGTATGAACATTTTAACAATATAAATTCTTATCCATGAAAATGATATACCCTTCCATTTATTTGTATCATTTTCATTTTCTTTCATCAGTGTCTTATAGTTCTCAGCACACAAGTCTTTTGCCTCCTTGGTTAAATTTATTCCTCAGTATGTATTTTAATCTTTTTGATATAATTGTAAATAAAATTTTCTTAAATTCTCTTTCTGAGAGATCAGTATTAGTGTATAAAAATACCACAGATTTATGTATATTAATTTTGTATCCTGCAACTTTACTGAATTCATTTATTAATTCTAATAGTTTTTTGGTGGAATCATTAGGGTTTTCTATATATAATATCATGTCATCAGCAAGGAGTGACAGTTTTACTTCTTTTCCAGTCTGGATGCCTTTAATTTTGTTTATGTGTCCAATTTCTGTGGCTAGAACTTTCAATATTATGTTGAATAAAAGTGGTAAGAGTGGGCATCCTTGACTTGTTCCTGATCTTAGAGGAAATGCTTTCAGCTTTTCACTGTTGAGTATAATGTTAGCTGTGGGATTGTCAAATATGACCTTTATTATGTGAAGTTAAGTTCTCTCTATACACACTTTGTTGAGAGTTTTTATCATAAATGGATGTTGAATTTTGTCAAATGGTTTTTCTGCATCTACTGAGATGATCATACAATTTTTATCCTTCATTTTGTTATTGTGATGTATCACATTGATTAATTTGTGGATGTTGAACCACCGTGCATCACTGGGATATAGACCCACTTAATTATGGTGTATGATCTTTTTAATGTATTGTTCAATTCAGTTCGCTAATATTCTGTTGAGGATTTTTGCATCTCTGTTCATCAGTGACAATGGCCTGTAATTTTCTTTTCTTGTAGTGTCTTTATCTGATTTTGGTATCTGGGTAACGCTGGCCTCCTAAAATGAGTTTGGAAGTATTCCTTCATCTCCAGTTTTTTTGGAATAGTTTGAAAAAAGTAGGTGCTAACTTTTCTTTAAGTGTTTGGTAGAATTCACCGTGAAGCAGTCTGGTTCAGGACTTTTGTTTTTGGGAGTTTTCTTATTACTGACTCAATTTCATTACTCATAATCAGTCTGTTCATATTTTCTATTTCTTCCTGATTTGGTCTTGAAAGATTGTGTGTTTCTAGAAATTTATCTATTTCTTCTAGGTCATTCAATTTGTTGATATATATAGTTGTTCATATTAATCTCTTATGATCCTCTATTTCTGTGTGGTTGATTGTAACTCTCCTCTTTCTTTGACTTCTGATTTTATTTATTTGGCCCTCTCTCTTTTTTTCTTGATGAATGTAACTAAAGGTTTATCAAGTTCCTTTATCTTTTCACTGAACCAGTTCTTAGTATCAGTGACCTTTTCTATTGTTTTTTTGGTCTCTATTTCACTTATTTCTGCTCTGATCTTCTACTAATTTTGGGTTTTGTTCTTCTTTTTCTAGCTCCTTTAGGTATAAAGTTAGATTGTTTGAGATTTTTCTTGTTTCCTGATGTAGGCCTGTACTGCTATAAACATTCCTCTTAAAACTGCTTTTACTGAATCCCATAGATTTTGCAATGTTGTATTTCCATTTTCATTTGTCTCCAAGTATTTTTAACTTTCCTCTTTGATTTTTTCATTGACCCACTGGTTGTTTAGTAGCATGTTACTTAACCTCCAGGTGTTTGTGTTTTCTCCAGTTTTCATCTTGTAACTGGCTTCTAGTTGTGTACTACTATGGTCAGAAAAGATGCTTCATGTGATCTGGATCTTCTTAAATTTATTGACACTTGCCTTGTGGCCTAACATGTGATCTATCCTGGTGAATGTTCCTGTGTGAAAAGAATGTGTATTCTGTTCTTCTGGAGTAAAATGTTCTATATAGACTTATCTATTAAGTCCATCTGGTCTAATATGTACTTAAATGTCAATGTTCCCTTACTGATTTTCCATCTGGATGATCTGTTCATTGACCTAAGTGGGGTGTTAAAGTCCCCTACTATTATTGTATGACTATCAATATCTCCCTTTATGTCTGTTAATATTTACATATTTAGGTGCTCCTATATTGGCTGCATAGGTATTTACAAATGTTATATCATCTTCTTGGAATGATCCCTTGATCAATATGTAATGTCTTTAATTGCTCCATTACAGTCTTTGTTTTAAAGTCTATTCTGTCTGATATAAGCATTGCTACCCCAGATTTCTTTTCATTTTATTTGCATGGAGTATCTTTTTCCATCTCCTTACTTTCAGTCTGTGTGTGTCTTTCGATCTGAAGTGAGTCTCTTGTGGGCAGTATATACTTGGATCTTGTTTTTTTTTTAACCATTCAGACACCCTTTGTCTTTTGATTGGAGCATTTAGCACATTCACATTTAAATTAATTATTGATAGAAATCTACTTATTACCATTTTTTAAATTGTTTTATGGTTGCTTTTGTAAATTATTTTTGGTTTCTTTCTTCTTATCTTGTTCTCTTCCCTTGTGATTTGATGAATTTATTTAGTGTTATGTTTGTATTGCTTTCTTTTCATTTTATGTGTATCTGTTACAGATTTTCAGTTTGTGGTTAGCACAATGTTCACACATAACAACTTATGCATATAACAGTCTATTTTAACAGGCTGAATGGATACAAAAACAAGACCCGTATATATGCCTTCTACAAGAGACCCACTTCAGATCTAGGTACACATACAGACTGAAAGTGAGGGATGGAAAAAGCTATTCCATGCAAATGGAAATCAAAAGAAAGCTAGAGTAGCAATTCTCATATCAGACAAAATAAACTTTAAAATAAAGACTATTACAAGAGACAAAGAAAGACACCACAAAATGATCAAGGAATCAAACCAAGAAGAAGATATAACATTTGTAAATATTTATGCACCCAACATAGGAGCACCTCAATACATAAGGCAAATGCTAACAGCCATTGAAGGGGAAATCGACAGTTAACACACAATAGTAGGGGACTTTTTAACACCCCACTTTTACCAATGGACAGATATCCAAAATTAAAATAAATAAGGAAACACAAGCTTTAAATGACACATTAAACAAGATGGACTTAATTGATATTTATAGGACATTCCAACCAAAAACAACAGAATACACATTTTTCTCAAGTGCTCATGGAACATTCTCCAGGATAGATCATACCTTGGGTCACAAATCAAGCCTTGGTAAATTTAAGAAAACTGAAATTGTATCAAGTATCTTTTCCAACCTCAATGCTATGAGACTAGATATCAATTACAGGGAAAAAAATCTGTAAAAAAATACAAACACATGGAGGCTAAATAATACACCACTAAATAACCAAGAGATCATTGACGAAATCAAAGAGGAAATCAAAAAATACCTAGAAACAAATGACAATGAAAACATGACAAACCACAACCTATGGGATGCAGCAAAAGCAGTTCTAAGAGGGAAGTTTATAGCAATACAATCCTACCTCAAGAAACAAGAAACATCTCAAATATACAACCTAACCTTACACCTAACACAATTAGAGAAAGAAGAACAAACAAAAACCAAAGTTAGCAGAAGGAAAGAAATCATAAAGCTCAGATCAGAAATAAATGAAAAAGAAATGAAGGAAACGATAGCAGAGATCAATAAAACTAAAAGCTGGTACTTTAAGATAAACAAAATTGATAAACCATTAGCCAGACTCATCAAGAAAAAAAGGGAGAAGACTCAAATCAAGAGAATTAGAGATGAAAAAGGAGAAGTAACAACTGACACTGCAGAAATACAAAGGATCATGAGAGATTACTACAAGCAACTCTATGCCAATAAAATGGACAACCTGGAAGAAAAGGACAAATTCTTAGAAAAGCATAACCTTCTGAGACTGAACCAGGAAGAAATATAAAGTGTATCAACAGACCAATCACAAGCACTGAAATTGAAACTGATTAAAAATCTTCCAACAAACCAAAGCCCAGGACCAGATGGATTCACAGGTGAATTCTATCAAACATTTAGAGAAGAGCTAACAGCTATCCTTCTCAAATTCTTCCAAAATATAGCAGAGGGAAGAACACTCCCAAACTACTTCTATGAGGCCACCATCACCCTGATACCAAAACCAGACAAAGCTGTCGTAAAAACAGAAAACTACAGGTCAATACCACTGATGAACAGAGATGCAAAAATCCTCAGCAAAATACTAGCAACCAGAAACCAACAGCACATTAAAAGGATCATACACCATGATCAAGTGGGATTTATCCCAGTAATGCAAGGATTCTTCAATATATGCAAATCAATCAATGTGATACACCATATTAACAAATTGAAGGAGAAAAACCATATGATCATCTCAATAGATGCAGAAAAAGCTTTCAACAAAATTCAACACCCATTTATGACTAAAACCCTCCAGAAAGTAGGCGTAGAGGGAAATTACCTCAACAGAATAAAGGCCATACATGACAAACCCACAGCCAACATGGTTCTTAATGGTGAAAAACTGAAACCATTTCCACTAAGATCAGGAATGAGACAAGGTTGCTCCCTCTCACCACTATTAATCAACACAGATTTGGAACTTTTAGCCACAGCAATCAGAGACGAAAAAGAAATAAAAGAAATCCAAATCAGAAAAGAAAAAGTAAAACTGTCACTGTTTGCAGATGACGTGACACTATACATAGAGAATCCTAAAGATGCTACCAGAAAACTACTAGGGCTAATCAACAGAAATGGCTTGCATTCCTATGCACTAATGACAAAAAATCTGAAAGAGAAATTAAGGAAATACTCCCATTTACCATGGCAACAAAAAGAATAAAATACCTAGGAATAAACCTACCTAAGGAGACAAAAGACCTGTATGCAGAAAAGTATAAGACACTGATGAAAGAAATTAAAGATGATACAAACAGATGAAGAGATATACCATGTTCCTGGATTGGAAGAATCAACATTGTGAAAATGACTATACTACCCAAAGCAATCGACAGATACAACGCAATCCCTATCAAACTACCAATGGTATTTTTCACAGAACTAGAACAAAAAAATTCACAATTTGTATGGAAACACAAAGACCCCGAATAGCCAAAGCAATCTTGAGAAAGAAAAATGGAGCTGGAAGAATCAGGCTCCCTGACTTCAGACTATACTACAAAGCGACAGTAATCAAGACAGTTTGGTACTGGCACAAAAACAGAAATACAGATCAATGGAACAGGATAGAAAACCCAGAGATAAACCCACGCACATATAGTCACCTTATCTTTGATAAAGGAGGCAAGAATATACAATGGAGAAAAGACAGCCTCTTCAATAAATGGTGCTGGGAAAACTGGACAGCTACATGTAAAAGAATGCAATTAGAACTCTAACACCATACACAAAAATAAACTCAAAATGGATTAAAGACCTAAATGTAAGGCCAGACACTATAAAACTCTTGGAGGAAAACATAGGCAGAACACTCTATGACATACATTACAGCAAGATCCTTTTTGACCCACCTCCTAGAGAAATGGAAATAAAAACAAAAATAAACAAACAAACGGGACCTAATGAAACTTAAAAGCTTTTGCACAGCAAAGGAAACCATAAACCTTTCTCCCTCAGAATGGGAGAAAATATTTGCAAATGAAGCAACTGACAAAGGATTAATCTCCAAAATTTACAAGCAGCTCATGCAGCTCAATATCAAGAAAACAAACAACCTAATAAAAATGGGCGGAAGACCTAAATAAGAAGGTCTTAAAAAACAAAAAAAGTCTTAAAAAAAAAGTCTATTTTAAGTTGATGGTTACTTAAGTTTAGAGCACCCTAAAAGCACATTTTATTACTTTCCCCAACAAGCACTTTACACTTTTAACATAATTTTTTACATGTTTTTATTTTGTTTATTGCTTGACTAAGTATTTAGATATATTTTACTTCTTTTGTCATTAAACCTTCATAGTAGCTTTTACAGGTGGTTGATACACTACCTTTACTACACGTTTGCCTTTACCAGTGGAATTTTTTTTCATAATATTCTTGTGTCTAGTTATGGCCTTTTATGTTTAAAGAACTCCATTTAACAGTTCTTGTAAGGCTGCTTTAGTAGTGATGAATTTCTTTAGTTTTTGCTTGTCTGGGATAGTTCTTATCTCTCCTTAAATTCTGATTTATAACCTTGCTGAGTAAAGCATTCATGGTTGTAAGTTTTTTCCTTTCAGCACTCTGAATGTATCATGCCAGTCCCTTTTGGCCTGTAAAGTTTCTGCTAAAAAAGTTCAGCTCAGAAGAGGGCTCCCTTGTATGTAACTACTGTTTTCCTCTTGCTGCTTTTACATTTCTCTCTTTAACTTTTGACATTTTAATTATAATGTGTCTTAGTGTGGACTTCTTTGGGTTCATCTTGTTTCAGTCTGTGCTTCCTGGACTTGGATGTGTTTCCTTTACCATGTTAAAATTTTTTTCAGCCATTATTTCTTCAAATAGGTCTACTAGAACTTTCTCTCATTCTCCTACTGGGACCCCTTAAAATGTAAATATTGGTATGCTTCGTGTTATCCCAGAGGTTCCTTAAACTATCCTCATTTTTTAAAATTCTTTTTATGTTCTGATTGGGTGATTTCCACTACCCTGTCTCCCAGGTGCTGATCCATTCTTCTGTATCCTCTAATGTGCTGTTGATTCCCTCTAACATCTTCATTGGAGTAAAATTGCTTTACAATGGTGTGTTAGTTTCTGCTTTATAACAAAGTGAATCAGCTATACATATACATATATCCCCATATCTCCTTCCTCTTGCATCTCCCTCCCACCCTCCCTATCCCTCACCTCTAGGTGGTCACAAAGCACCGAGCTGATCTTGATCTCCCTGTGCTATGCGGCTGCTTCCCACTAGCTATCTATTTTGCATTTGGTAGTATATATAAGTCCATGCCACTCTCTCACTTTGTCCTATCTTACCCTTCCCCCTTCCCATGTCCTCACGTCCATTCTCTAGTAGGTCTGCATCTTTATTCCCATCTTGCCCCTAGGTTCTTCATGACCATTTTTTTTTTTTTTTTTTAGATTCCACATATATGTTAGCATATGGTTGTTTTTTCTCTTTCTGACTCACTTCACTCTGTAAGACAGACTCTAGGTCCATCCACCTCACTACAAATAACTCAATTTCATTTCTTTTTATGGCTGAGTAATATTCCATTGTATATATGTGCCACATCTTTTTTATCCATTCATCTGTCGATGGATACTTAGGTTGCTTCCATCTCCGGGCTATTATAAATAGAGCTGCAATGAACATTGTGGTACATGACTCTTTTTGAATTATGGTTTTCTCAGGGTATATGTTAATAATTAATATGTTAATAATTGAGGCAGAAGAACGAATAAGTGACCTGGAAGACAGAATGGTAGAATTCACTGCTGCAGAACAGAAAAAAGAAAAAAGAATGCAAAGAAATGAAGACAGCCTAAGAGACCTCTGGGACAACATTAAACTCAACAACATTCGCATTATAGGGGTCCCAGAAGGAGAAGAGAGAGAGAAAGGACCCAAGAAAATATTTGAAGAGATTATAGTCGAAAACTTCCCTAACACGGGAAAGGAAACAGCCACCCAAGTCCAGGAAGCACAGAGAGTCCCAGGCAGGATAAACCCAAGGAGAAACACGTTGAGACACATAGTAATCAAATTGACAAAAATTAAAGACAAAGAAAAATTATTGAAAGCAACAAGGGAAAAACGACAAACAACATACAAGGGATCTCCCATAAGGTTAACACCTGATTTCTCAGTAGAAGCCCTACAAGCCAGAAGGGAGTGGCATGATATATTTAAAGTGATCAAAGAGGAGAAACTACAACCAAGATTACTCTACCTGGCAAAGCTCTCATTCAGATTCGACGGAGAAATCAAAAGCTTTGAAGACAAGCAGAAGCTAAGAGAATTCAGCACCACCAAACCAGCTCTACAACAAATGCTAAAGGACCTTCTTTAAGTGGGAAACACAAGAGAAGAAAAGGACCTACAAAAACAAACCCGTAACAATTAAGAAAATGGTAATAGGAACATACATATCGATAAATATCTTAAACGTGAATGGATTAAATGCTCCAACCAAAAGACACAGGCTAGCTGAATGGATACAAAAACAACACCCATATACATGCTGTCTACAAGAGACCCACTTCAGACCTAGGGACACATACAGACTGAAAGTGAGGGGATGGAAAAAGATATTCCATGTAAATGGAAATCAAAAGAAAGCTGGAGTAGCAATACTCATATCAGATAAAATAGATTTTAAAATAAAGAATTTTACAAGAGACAAGGAAGGACACTACATAATGATCAAGGGATCACTCCAAGAAAAAGATATAACAATTATAAATATATATGCAGCCAACACTGGAGCACCTCAATACATAAGGCAACTGCTAACAGCTATAAAAGAGGAAATCAACAGTAACACAATAATAGTGGGGGACCTTAACACCTCACTTACACCAATCGACAGATCATCTAGACAGAAAATTAATAAGGCAACACAAGCTTTAAATGACACAATAGACCAGATAGATTTAATTGATATTTATAGGACATTCCATCCAAAAAGAGCAGATTACACTTTCTTCTCAAGTGCACATGGAACATCTCCAGGATAGATCACATCTTGGGTCACAAATCAAACCTCAGTAAATTTAAGAAAACTGAAATAATATCAAGCATCTAAAAAAAATAAATAAATAAATAAATAAATAAATAGAGCTGCAATGAACATTGTGGTACATGACTCTTTTTGAATTATGGTTTTCTCAGGGTATATGTTCAGTAGTGGGATTGCTGGGTTGTATGGTAGTTCTATTTTTAGTTTTTTCAGGAACCTCCATACTGTTCTCCATAGTGGCTGTATCAATTTACATTCCCACCAACAGTGCAAGAGGGTTCCCTTTTCTCCACACCCTCTCCAGCATTTATTGTTTCTAGATTTTTTGATGATGGCCATTCTGACTGGTATGAGGTGATACCTCATGGTAGTTTTGATTTGCATCTCTCTAATGATTAGTGATGTTGAGCATTCCTCTCTAGGGTATTTTATTCTTTTTTTTTTTTTTTTTTTTTTTTTTTGCGGTACGCGGTCCTCTCACTGTTGTGGCCTCTCCCGTTGCAGAGCACAGGCTCTGGACGCGCAGGCTCAGTAGTCATGGCTCACGGGCCCAGCCGCTCCGCGGCATGTGGGGTCTTCCCGGACCGGGGCCCGAACCCGTGTCCCCTGCATTGGCAGGCGGACTCTCAACCACTGCACCACCAGGGAAGCCCCTCTCTAGGGTATTTTAAATTTCAGTTATTGCATTCTTCAGTTCTGCCTGGTTCTTTTTTATATTTTCTATTTTTTTGTTCAAGTTATCACTGTATTCATCCATTCTTCTCCTTAGTTCAGTAAGCATCTTTATGACTATTATGTTCAACACTTTACTTGGTAAATTGTTCATCTCCATTTCATTCTATTCTTTTTCTGAAGTTGTGTCTTGTTCTTTTGTTTGGAAGCTTTTTCATTGTCTCCTAATTTTTCCTAACTCTCTGTGTTTGTTTCTATGTATAAGTTATATCAGCTAATCTCCCAGTCTTGAAAGAGTGGCTTTATTTAGAAGGTGTCCTGTGATGCCCAGTGATGCCGTCCTCCTTGGTCACCAGAGCAAGGTGCCCCAGGATTATCTCCCATGTGAGCTCTGTGTGCCCTCCTTTGGTGGTTGGGCCGTGCTTGCTGCAGGCCCACTGATGGGTGGGACTGGCCCCAGCATGACCAGCTGTGAGGCCCAGCTGTGACTGTTGCAGGTATACTGGTATGCAGAACTGCCCCCCCCCAGAGTGGGAGCTGCTTTGGAGGGGCACTGGGCCAGCCAAGGCCACCTGCTGGGTGGGGTGGGTTAGGAGCTACTTTGGAAAATCTAGCCAGGGTGGTTGGCTGGGCAGGACTGGCCTTCGGGGAATACTGGGGCAGGCACATGGTGTTGACTAGGCTGATTGAGAGTGATAGGTAGGTGGAAGGAGAGTTAAAAAATAAATTGCACCCGCCAGCCCTTCCATTCCCAAAGAAAGCTCCACCAGATCCCTGCCCCTCCAGCACACACCCTAACACTAGTCAATGAATCTTCCTGTCTTATGACTTAGCTGCTTTTCAAGCTGCTTCCTCTGCACTGGGACTCAAGAGTCAGCGAGTTTGTGTGTGAGCCCTTCTAGAGCAGAGTCTCCACATCCCATGGCCCTCTGGCTCTCCCATACATAGCCCTGCTGGTTTTCAAAGCCACACTTTATGGGGCTCTTCTACTCAGTGCAGGTCCCTCAGGCTGGGAAGCCCAACGTGGGGCGCGGACCTCTCACTCCTCAGGGTGGACCTCTGTGGTTGTGATAGCCCTCCCACTCGTGGGTCACCGCACTGGGGGTGTGGGTTCTGACTAGACTGCACCTCTGCTCCTCCTACCTGTCTCACTGTGGTCTATTCTTTATATCCTTGGTTGTAGAAAATGTGTTCTCCTAGTCTGTAGGCCATTCTCCGAGACAGTTATTCTATACGTAGTTGTAGCTTTTGTGTGTCTATGGGAGGAGGTGAGCTCAGGATCTTCCTACTGCACCATCTGGATCTAGACTCTCTATAATCTCCCTATTTTAAAACCTGAAAATTAGCTAACTTAATTCCATCTGCTTCCCCTTTGCCATGTAATACAACGTATTTCAGGTTCTGTGAATTCGGCTGCGGATCTCTGGAAGGCCATTATTCTGCCCACTACATCCCTCTTTGTCTTTAGTACCAGATACCTTAAATAAGTGTGGATTCTTTTTATATCTATCATATAGTGACTAATATCTTGTTTCTCTTATGAACTGTCATTGTTAAGAAGTTCATACTCAAATATAAAACCCAGATGTACTAATTAGTTCATTTCAAATGTCTGGTAATTTTACTGCTCTGGTTCCTTTTAGGCTGTATTGATTCTATAAATAATTAAACTTTATATTGTTTTTCATTTACAGGAAACACCTTTTGTTATATCTGCTCAAATTCTAATGACTCTATAACCCCCATCACCCACAGACCCACGGCCACCACTTTTACACTACAAGCACAGTTGACTGAAACTGGACTGGGTGTCTACAATATGGAATAATCACAGTCTCTTCCTTGGGAATTTAGGGAGCATATCTGTCTTTCTCTGTGGTTCATAATGCACCATGTGTGCTTAGAAGTTGTACATGGCATTTTTCCACTCACCACATGGATTGCTTAACAGAGAAAGCTGGTCATCGGGAAAAATAAATAAAAATAAACTACGGCTGATGAGCAGAAAGAAGTAGACAGTAAGAAAATAATGCATGGGGCCTCAGTAGCCTTAAACATCTGATTCCAGTTCTCCCCAACACCTTGTTATATTCTTTGCCTTGGTGTCCACGACGCACTCTTTCATTAATAAATTTTTATTTCTTAAACTATTTCAGGTTGTTTTCTGTTATTTACAACTAAAATTACCATTTCCTATCACTATGAAAGTATAGAAAACTCGTTTGCCCACGTAGAATACAAAGCAATAGTGCTATCTCCAGAAGCTTACTCTCTCTGCAAGCCACACGATGCCAGGACGCAGGGTGTGTATAATATGTCCTCACGTGATGCCAGGTCACATTATTAACAGCAAAAGCAACAAAAACGTACGCATTTACTTCACAGATACAGTTGAAAAGCGGCCCCTCTGTACATCTTTCTCTCCTACCCTCTGGGCTGCAAGTCTCCACTCTCAACTAAATCTGTAGAATGGAGTTGAAAGGGAGCCTGTGGCACATCACCTGTCTTTAACTTCTGGAATCTTCGTTGTGGCCAGTGCTGTCACAGAAGCACTATCTTCCAGCACCAGCATTTCTTTATGCACGTTTTTGTACTACGTAAGCACGTGTCTATCTCCATTGAAAACCCGAACTCATTTAAAGTCAAGTACCAGCTTTTACTCAAATTTGAAAACCTCCCATGACAACTTTGTACTTTTAAAGCAACAAACAGAAAATTTACTTTGGAGGAAAACCTTACAGGAAAGGAGTGGTACCATAATTTCTTAAACTGTTAAGAAATGTAAAATGAAGGACAAAAAGGAGAGAAATAAAGGCCTCAATAAACATCAAGGTTGCATGATACCAACTTTACCTGAAACCTTTCAAAGCCTCCTTGTGGGAGTTTCCAAGACAAATATATTGTGTGTTCTTCCTGCCCCAAAATCAGCAAATCTGATGGTGGGTCTGGATCTAGGGCAAGGAAATAAGACACGGAAATGAAAGCTTTGAAAAAAAAAAAATTTCTATCATCATGTTATCTGTACTGGACTGATAAACTTGAGTGTCACACTATGGAAGACAGACATGATACGCAGGCTTTTCTAGTCAGTTTAGCACTATGTGATCTTGTGCAGGCTATTACCTTGAGTCTCAAGTCTCCTCATCTCCACAAAGCAACAGGAAAACAAATTTTCTAGAAAACCTTTTTCCACAATAAAATTATATAAAGTATGGATTTTCATTATTTATTTTTGTCATAGCAGAATTCAGTATGAAGTTATTACAAGTGAGATTTTTAACTTAGAATTTTATGCACTGCATAAGTTAAGAGATATATCTAGCCCCCTTCCTTAAGTTTCCAAACTCCTTTTCCCTTTAAACATTTTATCTGAGAAGGTTCTAGAAACTTATTTTTTCAATTCAGTAGCATGTCTCTATTTCTAATTTATAGAAATTTCAAATGAAATGTAGCATTTCTTTCCTTAACTGGAAGAAATGCCACATTAAAATTTTATTGGAATAATCTCACATCTAATATTCAAATTCTGTGTGAGATTTTTTTTGTACTTACTTACTTATTGATTTAAGTCTATTAGAATTCAATCCAGTGGTAGATTTAAACCTGTGGCACTGATTCACAATGCTTTTTATTCTATTTTTCTTTGATGTATATTCCCTTTCAACTGGAATTAACTTACTATTTCCCCAGAGTCCCATAATATTTTAGCTTTTTTTTTACATTTATTAATATTCCATCTACTTCCAAATGGATTTGAGGTAGCTTGCAAAGAAAGAGAGGTACAAAAAAGACCAAAAATTATTAATATACAATAGAAGACAAAAGTCAAATTGTAAAGTGGGAAAAGGGGGGGAAGTTGCCAGGTTTGTTTGGGAAAACACAGCCAAAGCAACAACCTCTTAAAATACAGAATGTATGGACTTCTCTGGTGGCGCAGTGGTTAAGAATCTGCCTGCCAATGCCAGGGACACGGGTTCGAGCCCTGGCCCGGGAAGATCTCACGTGCCACAGAGCAACTAAGCCCGCATGCCACAACTACTGAAGCCTGCACACCTAGAGCCCGTGCTCCACAAGAGAAGCCACCACAATGAGAAGCCCACGCGCTGCAACGAAGAGTAGCCCCCATTCACCACAACTAGAGAAAGCCCGTGCACAGCAACGAAGACCCAATGCAACCAAAAATAAATAAAAATAAAATAAATTTTTTAAAAAAAATACAGAATGCACTGTTAAATCTAGGGTAGAAATGAGAAGCTTGAGGTCCAAATAGAATAATGATTTGCACAAAGCCATAGAGCTAAGAATGGGTAGTGTCAGTCCTACCTATAGCATAGTGGCCTTTCCACTAAAGCAGAGTGGTTACAAGGACAGAATTTGATGTCAGGGAAACATGGGTTGAAATCTGTCATCCTGTATAAGCTACTGAAATTCTCTAAGCCTCAGTTTCCTCATTCGTATAAAAACATGCATCTCATCATTATTAGTAGAATGAATATCATGATTGAGAATTCAGTGACATAAAGCACAGAAAATGCTAGCAAAATGCCTGACAAAGAACAAGCACTCAATGTGATGATGACGACAACAGTGATGATGCCAATGGTGACGATGATGCTGACAATGATAATAACACAACCAAATCTAAGCAGCAATCTAAGACGCTTTCACTGATATAAAACAGGAACTACCATTTTTTCAAAAAAGGTTTTTCTCATCTATTGCTGATGGTTCTTAGGATGGTCTTTGTGAGAGGCAGCAGAGTGTCGTATCAGTTTGAGAGTTAGATACCTGGGTTAAATCTCACCGTCAGTAATGAGTTATGAACGCCTATGAGCCTTAACTTACATTTTAGATAACTCCAGGAGATTCAACACAGTAACTTAAGCACATAGTACCATTGCTGCTATATAATAAGTGCTCAAATTTTTTAGTTTATTTTCCAGGAATTGATGTGACTGTTGCTGCATTTTCCAGTGCTTTCCCATCCTCCACACTGCAAATCCTCAGAGGAAGCCTCCTCTCACACTGATAGGGCATGGGTACTTGAGCACACATTCGACTGTGACCCACAAGTGACAGGGCTCTTTGGAACATCTGTATATGTTCAGGGCAGGCATACGTGTAAGTGATGCTAATAAGGTCAGAAGAGGCAAACTGAACCCAAGAAATGCAACTGAAAAGACAGTGCTGGACTTCCATGGTGGTGCAGTGGTTAAGAATCCACCCGCCAATGCAGGGAACACGGATTCGAGCCTTGGTCCGGGAAGATCCCACATGCCGCGGAGCAGCTAAGCCCGTGCCCCACGACTACTGAGCCTGCACTCTAGAGCCCTCAGGCCACAACTACTGAAGCCCCTGTGCTCCACAACAAGAGAAGCCACCGCAATGAGAAGCCTGCGCACCGCAACAAGTAACTAGAGAAAACCCACATGTTAACAGATATAGTCAAAATATTAGAAAAATATTGAGTATTTCAAGATGACAATACCTTAGGGTTTCAGAGTACTTTGCTCTTTTCACAAAGAGCTTTGCATTTGATTTTAGTAACAAGATTTTATACCTAGGCAGGAATAATTATTCTCATCGTTTAAGTAAGAACCTCATAGTTTTGCCCAAGGTCACATAGTCTTGCCCAAGGTCACAATAAATGATAGAGAAAGGAATATAATGCAGGCATTCTCCATGTAAATGAAGTACTCCTTCTCTTCAAGCCATAATGTCATAAACCACTTCTATATTGATTGTTAACTAGATATTGGCTTTAAACACAACTATTTTCCCTTAACCCATGAAAAGTTAATTAAATATAAAATGAACTTACAAGTGCTAACCATGAGGACAGTAGGATGGCTTCTCTTTAGTCCCTTGGTAGCTATAATGCTAATTAAAAAGTCAGTCCCTGGAGAAAGGCTGTTAAATGAGAATGTCCTACACATTAAAGAAAAATCAAACATTAAGATATTTAGCTCAGAAACATTTGGAAAACTGCATCTTCTCACACTATTTGCAGAAAGAATTTTATATATAAGTTTTGGTTTTTTATTGTCTATTATGGAAACAATTTGCTACGCTTACACACAAACAGTTACTGAGAAAGCATAGCTTCTTACGTGGAGAAATTTAAGTCAAAAAGTGTGTATGTCATACATGCAAGCATGATGAAATCATGAATTAATTCATTACTATCTATTAGCATAAATAATTTGGTACTGTATATCAGATTTAGTTATTCCTATCACACTATAGTCCAAAAAGTTCTCTTGAAAAGTTTTCTAATTTCTATTTATACTAAACCACTAACATAGCTTTCTAACAACACATATAAAATGTTCATCTTGTGTTCCATGTAACTTGATATAATTTCTTTTCAATATTTTCATACCTTTTTGTGGAAGGCAGGATTTCTTCTTTCATTAAGCTTTCACTGGATATTGAAATAATGTATCCATCCAGAAGACTTCTAGCTGAAGGCCAGCTAACGGTTACTGCATTTGAATTCCTACTGTGATTCAGAAATTCAACCGCACTTGGGGCTATATCATTTAAAACATACACATAAAATAACATTTTTTATCGTACAAAGCACCTATTTTATAACAACCCTGAAATACTCTCAGGATTTGTTTGACTCTTTGCAAACTCTGAGGGTAACCAAGACATTCCTTTTATTCCTCCTGGTAGATATGAGAAGTTAAAAGAGTGGGGCGGAAAAAACAAACAAACAAGAATCATTGTAAACTTTGAAACAGAGCCGATATGTACCCCAGCAGTGTTGTACCCAATATTTCCCCTGCTTCTATAATGTAGGAAGAGGCGATATCTTGGTCTTGTGTAATCACCAACCTCAGAAATAGTTAATGATTTTTAGGACTCATTCTAATTAAATACCAAACAGTGACAAGGTTAATCAGCAGGGAAAGTTAACTGCAATCTAAATATGAAACACTTCCTTTATTTTCTGAAAAAAAATGTTAAAATAGTGTATAATATATATTTTGTTGCCCCTTTAAAATTCTCCCATGTATAAGAAACGAACAAAATTGCCACGATATTCTCTCTCAATTCCATTCTATGTTATTACAGTAAAAGAATACCAGACATGACCAGTTTCTAAATACATCAATCAATGTTCCCATACCATCCATGTCAAGAATATCTAAAATAGTTATATTAGTAGAACAGTTGACAATTTTACTTCACCTACATTTGAAAACGTACACATTTTGCATACACCCTTCCCAATCATCCTTTATTTCATATGACTACCATGGAATAAATCACCATCTGCCACTGGGAGTAAGTTGCTAATGCTGGGGAAATGGCACTTCACTGTCTGTTTAACTGAACAATGGAAAAATTAAATCACAAATGGAGACTCTGGCCAGAACCCAGACAGTTAGCAACTCTATTGTCTGGAAACAGACACATAAAAGAGACTGTGCTAATTCATACAAGGGGAAATAGAAAAAGAGATAAGAGGAAATACTGCCTGCCCATTAAGAAAATTTGAGAAGAATGAACTATTTATTAAATCTTCCCTATAAGAACCAAATGAATATTTGAACATTGAAACTTATATGTCAATGGTACCTCAATCAATAAATAAATGAATTTTTTAAAAAGAAAGAAAATAACACATAAAACCAAAGCATTTTTATGGAATCCTTCTGATTATCTTAAAAAAATATTTTAGAAAACTGGAAATTAAAAAAAATATTTGAACACTGAATAATAACTAAAGTGCTTACATAGGCTGTACCTGTCTGTATTTCTTTTATGTAGGGAGAACTGTCTTTAAAACCTTCTTTTTCAGTGCGAATTGAAAAGGTGTACACTGTGGCAGGATCCAGGTTAGAGAATGTTGCTGCTTCTTGAAATACTTTCTGGACCTATTGATCCAAAAGAATAACTTACCAAGTGTTCATTTAAGAAATGCTCCACCATCAAACACAAGCAAAAAAAATGTTGGGGGTTATTTAGTTTCACTACTACCTAATATAAGAATGCAGCAATACTGGCTTCAGAATAAAAGTTATTCCTCTGAGAACCCCTTTTAACGTACCATGAAAGCAGCAGCACAGTTTATGCATGTGATTTCATAATGCTGAAAATTCCCATCAGCTCGATTCCAGAGAATTTCAATGGAAGAGTTTGTAACTTTGCCCTCATGGATATTTGATGGTGCTTCCAGACCTACCCAAAATACACGAAACACTTAAAATTCCTCCTGCATGTTTTCTAACCGGGTTTTTTTTATTATTATTATTTACCCCTTTAAAGGGAATAAAAAGCACAGTGTAAAAAAGGACAATAGTTTAATAATTAATTATCTATCCTAATTAAAAATAGCTGTTTACACATGACAGCTTATAAAATATGATAATCTATTGCAATACTCAGAATCACTGTAAATACCATTACATGCAGCTAACTTTGATGTTGCAGTAAAAACTACATAACAGCAAATTCACAGGAGTAAATGTACAATATTCAAAGGAGGAAAAAAGAATTAAAGCTTTCTGAAACTATTAGCATAAGCTGAAAAGACAACAGAGAGAGAAATATGAAGTATACACAAAAAAGAATCCCTTTGTATCAAATACTGGATGAAGTTAAAAACAAATTTTATCTGATGAGTTTTAGTGTTTAGTTTTCCCAGTTTAAAGATCTCATCTAGCATAAAGGAAAACAATTATTTTAGAAAACCTGAAAAATGTCAGCTTTAGACAATTATCTCATATATTGGTATTTCTGCTGATTGATATAATGACATTGATATAGATGATCAAGTATAAATTATTTTCAAAGAAAAGAACTGTCAAATAGAATGCTGCCCATAATGATTCATAATATAAGAGAGACAGAGAATACAGATACAAAAAGTTACAAAAATTACAAGCAGAAGTAAAATAAACATATACTGAGCTGATTATGAACATGTTAAAATGCTATTGGAATAACGTGATTTGTGACATCAATTCGAGATTATTTTGTGGAAAAAATTGAGTTTAAAGAGTAAGGGAAGGATTACAATTTGGGGGAAGAAGACTCGTAGTGGTATAATTACATATGTGAAGATTTATAGTCAGGAAGAGCAAATCATTAAGAATCTGGACATTTATTTATATTTATATTCAGAAATATGTTTTTAGGACACCACATGATTTTTATATGGCATTTATTATTCTTTGCCATTTATTTCTACATCAAGTAGATGGATATCTTAGAAAATTTCAAGTATCCCAAAATTTCGAAATTAATATCTGTAGAATTTTTGAGTGACTTAAAGATAAATCAAAATCAACATGAATCTGAAAACGTAAGTATTGGTATGAACAAATATTAAACATATTAATTCAAAATATTCAAAGAGGTAAAGAAAATACAAGCTAGTTCTTTCTAGACAAATGGCAGCATGGGATGAGCAAACACACACTTAGATTATATGCTTTGAGAGACACTATCAGGGCCCCTACACTCAAAAAATATGATCTAGATTTCATAATCTGCCTAAATATTACTCACATTCCTCACTCGGATTAAGTCATTGAAAATTCTGATTAATATGCAAGTATTTTTTTTCTGTTAATACGTAAGAAAAAAATTCATGGCTTACTAATTTTAAACAAGGTTAGCTCTATCTGCATACTTGGGCAATTAAAGATCAGGCTCAGTAATGAGGTTTTTGCAAATGTTTTAAAGGATCTTTGAAAACAACTGTGTTAAAGTGAATGTAGACTACTAATTTGAAATGACACACAAAATCAAAATCAAGAAGCAACTTTGGTGCTCTCTTCGGCAGCACATATACTAATATTGGAACAACACTGAGAAGATTACCATGGCCCCTGCACAAGGATAACACGCAAATTCATGAAGCATTCCATATTTTTAAGAAAATGGTACTAGGAACATACATGTCGATAATTACCTTAAATGTAAATGGATTAAATGCTCCAACCAAAAGACACAGACTGGCTGAATGGATACAAAAACAAGACCCATATATATGCTGTCTATAAGGGACCCACCATTCTCATATCAGACAAATAGACTTTAAAACAAAGACTACTACAAGAGACAAAGAAGGACACTACATAATGATCAAGGGATCAAACCAAGAATAAGATGTAACAATTGTAAATATTTCTGCACCCAACATAGGAGCACTTCAATACATAAGACAAATACTAACAGCCATAAAAGAGGAAATCGACAGTAACACAATCATAGTAGGGGATGTTAACACCCCACTTTCACCAATGGACAGATCATCTAAAATGAAAATAAATAAGGAAACACAAGCTTTAAATGAGACATTAAACAAGATGGACTTAATTGATATTTATAGAACATTCCATCCAAAAACAACAGAATACACTTTCTTCTCAAGTGCTTATGGAACATTATCCAGGATAGATCATATATCGGATAACAAATCAAGCCTTAGTAAATTAAAAAAAACTGAAATCATATCAAGTATCTTTTCCCACCACAATGCTATGAGACTAGATACCAAGAAAAAAATCTGTAAAAAATATAAACACATGGAGGCTAAACAATACACTACTTAATAACCAAGAGATCACTGAAGAAATCAAAGAGGAAATCAAAAAAAACCTAGAGGGCTTCCCTGGTGGTGTAGTGGTTGAGAATCTGCCTGCCAATGCAGGGGACACGGGTTCGAGCCCTGGTCTGGGAAGATCCCACATGCCGCGGAGCAACTATGCCCGTGAGCCACAACTACTGAGCCTGTGCGTCTGGAGCCTGTGCTCCGCAACAAGAGAGACCACAACAGTGAGAGGCCCGCGCACTGCGATGAAGTGTAGCCCCCGCTCGCCGCAACTAGAGAAAGCCCACGCCCAAAAACGAAGACCCAACACAGCCAAAAATAAATAAATAAAATTAAAAAAAAAAAGTACCTAGAAAGAAATGACAATGAAAACACGATGATGCAAAACCTATGAGATGCAGCCAAAGCAGTTCGAAGAGGGAAGTTTATAGCAATACAATCCTACATTGGGAAACAAGAAACATCTCAAATAAAAAACCTAACCTTAAACCTAAAGCAATCAGAGAAAGAAGAACAAAAAAACCCCAAAGTTAGCAGAAGGAAAGAAATCATAAAGATCAGATCAGAAATAAATGAAAAAGAAATGAAGGGGCTTCCCTGGTGGCGCAGTGGTTGAGAGTCCACCTGCCGATGCAGGGGACACGAGTTCGTGCCCCAGTCCAGGAAGATGCCGCGGAGCAGCTGGGCCCATGAGCCATGGCCGCTGATCCTGCGTGTCTGGAGCCTGTGCTCTGCAACGGGAGTGGCCACAACAGTGAGAGGCATGCGTACCGCAAAAAAAAAAAAAAAAAAAAAGAAATGAAGGAAATAACAGCAAAGATCAATAAAACTAAAAGCTGGTTATTTGAGAAGATAAACAAAATTGATAAACCATTAGCCAAACTTATAAAGAAAAAAAGAGAGAACACTAAGATCAATAGAATTAGAAATGAAAAAGGAGAAGTAACAACTGACACTGCAGAAATACAAAGGATCATGAGAGATTACTACAAGCAACTCTATGCCAATAAAATGGACAACCTGGAAGAAATGGACAAATTCTTCGAAAAGCATAACCTCTTGAGACTGAACCAGGAAGAAATGGAAAACATAAAGAGACCAATCACAAGCACTGAAATTGAAACTGATTAAAAATCTTCCAACAAACAAAAGCCCAGGACCAGATGGATTCACAGGTGAATTCTATCAAACATTTAGAGAAGAGCTAACAGCTATCCTTCTCAAATTCTTCCAAAATATAGCAGAGGGAGGAACACTCCCAAACTCATTCTATGAGGCCACCATCACCCTGATACCAAAACCAGACAAAGGTGTCATGAAAAAAGAAAACTACAGGCCAATATCTCTGATGAACATAGATGCAAAAATCCTCAACAAAATACTAGCAAACAGAATCCAACAGCACATTAAAAGGATCATACACCATGATCAAGTGGGGTTTATCCCAGTAATGCAAGGATTCTTCAATATATGCAAATCAATCAATGTGATACACCAAATTAACAAACTGAAGAATAGAAACCATATGATCATCTCAATAGATGCAGAAAAAGCTTTTGAAAAAATTCAACACCCATTTATGACAAAAACCCTCCAAAAAGTAGGCATAGAGGGAACTTACCTCAACATAATAAAGGGCATATATGACAAACCCACATCCAACATCGTCCTCAATGGTGAAAAACTGAAACCATATCCACTAAGATCAGGAACAAGACAAGGTTGCCCACTCTCACCATTATTAGGCAACACAGTTTGGAAGTTTTAGCCACAGCAATCAGAGACGAAAAAGATATAAAAGAAATCCAAATTAGAAAAGAAGAAGTAAAACTGTCACTGTTTGCAGGTGACATGATGCTATACATAGAGAATCCTAAAGATGCTACCAGAAAACTACTAGAGCTAATCAATTAATTTGGTAAAGTAGCAGGATACAAAATTAATGCACAGAAATCTCTTGCATTCCTAAACAATAATCATGAAAAATCAGAAAGAGAAATTAAAGAAACCCTCCCTTTTACCATGGCAAAAAAAAAAGAATAAAGTACCTAGGAATAAAGCTACCTAAGGAGACAAAAGACCTGCAGAAAACTATAACACACTGATGAAAGAAATTAAAGATGATACAAACAGATGGAGAGATATACCATGTTCTTGGATTGGAAGAATAAACATTGTGAAAATGACTATATTACTCAAAGCAATCTACAGATTCAATACAATCCCTATCAAACTACCACTGGCATTTTTCACAGAACTAGAACAAACATTTCACAATTTGTATAGAAACACAAAAGACCCCGAATAGTCAAAGCAATCTTGAGAAAGAAAAACGGAGCTGGAGGAATCAGGCTCCCTGACTTCGGACTATACTACAAAGCTACAGTAATCAAGACAGTATGGTACTGGCACAAAAACAGAAATACAGATCAATGGAACAAGACAGAAAGCCCAGAAATAAACTCACACACATATGCTCACCTTTTTTTTGGTAAAGGAGGCAAGAATATACAATGGAGAAAAGACAGCCTCTTCAATAAGTGGTGCTGGGAAAACTGGACCGCTACATGTAAAAGAATGCAATTAAAACTCTCTCTAACACTACACACAAAAATAAACTCAAAATGGATTAAGGACCTAAATGTAAGGCCAGACACTATCAAACTCTTAGAGGAAAACATAGGTAGAACACTCTATGACATACATTACAGCAAGATCCTTTTTGACCCACCTCCTAGAGAAATGGAAATAAAAACAAAAATAAACAAATGGGACCTAATGAAACTTCAAAGCTTTTGCACAGCAAAGGAAACCATAAACAAGACCAAAAGACAACCCTCAGAATGGGAGAAAATATTTACAAATGAAGCAACTGACAAAGGATTAATCTCCAAAATTTACAAGCAGCTCACGCAGCTCAATATCAAAAAAAACAAACAACCCAATCCAAAAATGGGCAGAAGACTAAATAGACATTTCTCCAAAGAAGATATACAGATTGCCAACGAACACATGAAAGAATGCTCAACATCATTAATCATTAGAGAAATGCAAATCAAAACTACAATGAGATATCATCTCACACCCGTCAGAATGGCCATCATCATAAAGTCTACAAATAATAGATGCTGAAGATGATGTAGAGAAAAGGGAACCCTCCTGCACTGTTGGTGGGAATGTAAATTGGTACAGCCACTATGGAAAACAGTACGGAGGTTCCTTAAAAAACTAAAAATACAACTACCATACGACCCAGCAATCCCACTACTGGGCATATACCCTGAGAAAACCATAATTCAAAAACAGTCATGTACCACAATATTCATTGCAGCTCTATTTACAATAGCCAGGACATGGAAGCAACCTAAGTGTCCATCGACAGATGAGTGGATAAAGAAGATGTGGCACATATTTACAATGGAATATTAGCCATAAAAAGAAACGACACTGAGTTATTTGTAGTGAGGTGGATGGACCTAGAGTCTGTCCTACAGAATGATGTGAGTCAGAAGAGAAGAACAAATACCATATGCTAACACATATATATGGAATCTAAAAATATATATACATATATTGTCATGAAGAACCTAGGGGCAGGACAGGAATAAAGATGCAGACCTACTAGAGAACGGACCTGAGGACATGGGAAGGGGGAAGGGTAAGCTAGGACAAAGTGAGAGAGTGGCCTGGACATATATACACTTCCAAATGTAAAACCGATAGCTAGTGGGAAGCAGCAGCGTAGCACAGGGAGATCAGCTCAGTGCTTTGTGACCACCTAGAGGGGTGGGATAGGGACGGTGGTAGGGAGGGAGATGCAAGAGGGAAGAGATATGGGGATATATGTATAGCTGATTCATTTTGTTATAAAGCAGAAACTAACACACCATTGTAAAGTAATCATACTCCAATAAAGATGTTAAAAAATAAATAAATTAAAATTTTTAAAATTTTGAAAAAAAGAAGCATCTTAGACAAGTCCTAAAATACTTACATGTTTTTACTGCTGGCACATAATACATATTACTTAATTTAGTCCCACTGATCGTAGAAACAAAGAAATTATATTCTGTGCCTGGGGTTAAATTGTCAACAGTTATTTTATTGTCCTGTTTCAAAAACCTGGTTACATTTGGCCCTCTGTCACTTGCAATATGTATGCCATCAAACACTCCAATATCAGGCATCTGAACATATAAGATTACAGAGGTACTATGACTTTCATAAGGGATAACAATTTGAACTGGTTTCGGCTCTGAAAGATAAAGAGAGATATTTATAATTAGTATTTTCTTAAAACTTTCATATTTCTCTATATTATGTCTAGCATGTTGTAGAATTTGTGAAAAAATTAAATGCCTATATATGAAACTTGTGTTTACTAGGTCACCACTGGACAGAGGAATAAGGTGTACATTCTGAAAGACTGTATGTACCTATATATTGAAAGGACCTAATTAACTTTCATTTTTTGATTCTCATTAACAGTCTGAAAAAAACATAAAAATCTGAGATTTTCCCATTTTTTTCCTTTTTATCTATTTATTAAGAAAATACTTTTGAAAACCTATATACTAGGAGGAGTGCTCAAATAAAGTAAATAAGGCCAGATTCCTGCTTTCAAAGAGTTTCCAATCTCAGAAAAGACATGCATAGATCACTAACTATAGAGTCCCAAATGGTTAGAGTGACATGAACAAAAGGCTGTTGAGAATAGAGGAAGAAATCAACAATTCTAGCAGAGATAATTGGGGAAGGCTTTCCAGAGTCGATGATGATGTTTTATCTGAGTCTTATAGGATAGTACAAGTCTACCGGAAAGAGTGTGCGTGGTGGGAAGAGGTAGTCAGGAGGGAATCCCAGACCAAGAGAAAAGCATTAGCAAGGCCTGGAAACCAAAATGGGCATCATCGTGTATTCAGGGAATACCAAGTTCTTCTCACTCTTTACTAGCAGGGCAAGTTACTAGTCACTAGTCCTTGGCAACTAGTTTCCAACTTCTAGTCTTTGGTAAGTTACTTAGTCACTCTGTGCCTTGGCTTTTTCATCCCTATAATGGGAAGGACATCTATTTTGCAGGGTTCCTGTGACAATTAAGTGAGAGACTGCATTTATGCATAAAGTGCTCAGAGCAGTTCCAGGCACAGGGCAGGCACTCAGGGTGGTTCAAGCACAGGGTGTGTGTGAGGAACAGGGACCGGGCATGAACGGGTCACCTCTGAGGCTGGCCGCTGTCTGTGAGAGGCTTTGCATGCCATGCTCTCGAGATCAGACTTTATCCTGTCTGCACAGCGACTGTGAGCAGACGTTTCATTTCATTTTTAGGAACATGGTTCTGGCAACAGTTTGGTGGAAGGATTCATTTACATTTCATACTCTCCCTAACCTCTATTAAAGAGCTTTATTGTACCACAACCCTCTATTCTGCTATTTAGAGCAGATTTGAAATTTTAGGTGACTTCTAGTCACATTATTTTTCCTCAGGTCAATTTTAATTTCAATTCTATTTTTAGATTATTGGGACACCATCTAGTATATCCTTAAGTCTGTCTTCTTCCAAATAGATATCTTCTATCTTCTTCTAAAATATACATTCTGAAAAAGTTTTTTTTCCTTCCAGAAAATGACACGGCCTTTCTTTTTTTTTGGTGACATCTGGTTTGATGCAATGGAACTTGTTCTAAGTCACTGTTAGAACAGCGACAATGTGATCTGACAATGTGATTCTGTCACTTTACCCAGAGCCAGTACTGTCTAAAAAGATTTAAACACACATCTATAATTAGAAATATAGAACACAAAATCTGTGCAATCTCTCCCCCAATTCATTCAGCTGTAATATATAACTTTCGTTTTATGTTCTTGGTGGTTATGAGGAAACATTCAATATACTAACCATAGCACATTCTATATGGTATATTACTGGGTTTCAAGGCACTTTCACCCTGTTTTTCTTTTTCCAGTTCTGATTACTTTTCTTTTTCTGTCATCACTAACATTTTTGGTGGGTTTCCTCTTTAAATTCCTTACAGCTTTCTTCGGCTACAAAGCTCTCACAGTAAGCATGGTTTTGCAAGACTAGCATGACATTCCCCAAGTATCCAATCCATCTGAATCTGTGGGCAATGATCTATGAAAGCTTCTAAATGTACTTTGAGCAACAATTAAAGACCTGCAGATTGGAAATGAGTAACGGTGCCCTCGTGGAGAAAATTCACTTGCATGCTCTTGGGTGCTGAAAACATTTTCTAGGGAGAGACAAGCCTTTAAATAGGCATAGTTTACTCTAGGTTCTAAAAGTATACAGAGTCAGCAACATTCCCTCCAGGGGGTAAATATAAGGTTTTACATCAACTCCACTTGTCCAAGGAGATATAGTCAACAGTATTAACACATGACATGTTAAAGCAGAGGGACACCAAGGCTGGACAGGTGTAGAACAGGATAAAGTTATTCCTTCTCTTCAAAACTATACCCTGAACTTCTGAAAAGTCAACTGGGAGAAGATTTTGCCATTTCTGGTGGATTCCAGTGGGTCTCCACCTCTGTGACCATGACCTCCATCCTTACCTATTTTCCTGCAAAAGCTTTTTCAGAAGAAGTGGCAGCCCTGAGGGCTGTATGAGTTTTTTTCAATATGAGATAAACTGAACTAGGCCAAATTCAAAGGTTTTTATTATAGGTAAGTTAGAATGAGGCCTCAGAGATGCCCAGTCTATCTTAAAATTTATTCTTCTAAAAATGAGAGGAAAAAAAGAAAACTCAAACACCAGCTCTCCTACAGATTTCCTTCCCTCAATAAAACTTGGATGTAGCTAACTCCTTAGACAAAGAAAGACCACATAAATAGCTAAAACAGCTTTACTAAGAAATAAAAATTATAACAACCTCAAAGACTCTCAGAGTGCTTGCTTGGTATCTGAGCCCTTACATTATATTAACTTCATAAAGTAGATAAGATTATTATAATTCCCATTTTAGGGAGAAGAAAACTGAGGACCAAAAAGGTTGAATGACTTTCCAAAAGACATAAACTGATCATCGTGGAGCTGGAACTGTAACCCAGGTAATCTGGTTCCAAGGTCTGTTGTCATAAGCACCGATTTCTCTCAAAGTGCACACTTTATAGTTCAGGCGCACAGTAATAACTGGTGATCAAGTTTTGTTTGGTTGCTTTCAGGATAACTGAGAAAGAGACAAAGAGAGAAGGTTCAAAGGGGAAAGGAAAATACAAATAGGATTATAAGAAATAATGGAATACTTGAAGGAACTAGAGAAAATTCACCAGAAGGAAAGAAAATATAGACACCACAAGCACCTAATGGGTGTTTCCAAACATATGATGGACTTTTACGTGAATCAGGGAGTAGATTTGCTTTGTGATACTCTGGAGAACAGACATGGCTCCAAACTAGAGGAAAATTACAGGGATGCATTACAAAATGATCAGAGGAATTACGTATCTTATGAGAAAATCTCTGTTCTAACTTCAAACCCTAAAATTCTATTATTCTTCCTAGGATTTATAAATATTAATCCATGTTTCAGCATCCATTTGAATAGTGACTTTATAAATAAGTACTTGAATTAACCAGAGTCGAGAACTATGCATACACCTGAAGATAGACAGCCTAATAAGATTTCAAAAGAGCTCACTGTATAGAAAGGATGGCAAAATTTGGTTTTAGATGGTAGATGGGCTGAAATATGCTAAGCTCCCTACAGTCAAAGAAGAATAAGACTTTAGAGATGAAAACCAATTTAAAAATATACTCAGTGGGGACTCCCCTCGTGGCACAGTGGTTAAGAATCTGCCTGCCAATGCAGGGGACATGGGTTCAATCCCTGGTCTGGGAAGATCCCACATGCCAGAGCAGCTAAGCCTGTGCGCCTCAACTACTGAGCCTGTGCTCCAGAGCCTGCGAGCCACAACTACTGAGCCCACGCACTGTAACTACTGAAGCCCGTGCGCCACAGCTACTGAGCCTGTGTGCTGAAACTACTGAAGCCCACGCGCCTAGAGCCCATGCTCCACAACAAAAGAAACCACCGCAGTAAGAAGCCCGGGCACCACAACAAAGACTAGCCCCTGCTTGCCACAACTAGAGAAAGCCCACATGCAGCAACAAAGACCCAGTATATATACATATATACATATATATATATACCCAGTATATATATATATATATATATATACACAAGTATATATATACACACACACACACACACACACACACACTCAGTGATTTAAATCTTGTGGAGCAAAAACCTAGGCCCTGAGACAATATGGGGAAAATCTAACCTCATACTGGTAATAACTGGTAATGATTGGTGGCTCTAAGACTACAGTTCATTTTCCACTTATGCATTTTAATTTTAGTACTTCTGTTCTGACTATAAATTTGCATTGGGTCGTTTAATAGACATGAAATTTTTTTTTTTTTTTTTTTTTAGCAATATCTCTTTCTTAGTTGTCTCCTTTTTCACAACGGTTTCCTATTATATTTATCTTTAGGTAGGTTTTCACAAAAATTTAAGCTTGAAAGTTATGGAACTAAATTTAGATTTAGTCTTTGGAAGTTAAAACAGGAGGATCTGATGCTGGTTGAGTGCAGACCCTGCTAAGACACAATTTTTTGAACCAATTCACTTTTTCCATCAGGCTGCCCTTTTTGTTAGCCAAAAGGCCTGTGAGCTCCAATGAGCTTTCCTTCCTCACAGTCACCACTATCCACCCAAATTAGTCAACTCAAAACCCCAGTTTCTCCCTTACTTATCACAAGCACTCCAGTGTGAAAGCTCAGACTTCTTACTTCCATAATATAAAATGTGTCTTCTATTTTTCATCTGCACTTCCCCATCGTGTCCACCATAATCTTTTGCCTATATTCTACAACACCCTCTTACCCAGTTTCCCTACTTCCACTCCCACTCCTATAGAAATCATTCTTTGCACATATCAGGAGAGACATTTTTGTAACATAGGCCGCCTTGTCACTCTCCTGCATAAACCCCTCAATGGCTTCCCATTGCCCTCAGAACAAACTCAAAAGCATGGCCTACAAGCTCTATGTGCTCTGACCACTGACTACCTCTCCAATACCATTTCCTACTACCCTTCTCCCTCTTCCTTAGACAACACTTATCCTGGCCTTTTTCTTCTCAGACACACCAAGCTCTCTCCTGTTTTACAGCCTTCATGCCAGCTGTTCATGCCTAAAGTACCCTTCCTCCACCTTGTTCTGCTCTGGCGCCTTCTCACAGTTTAAGCCTCCATTCAAATGAAACTCCTTCTGTTACAGCCCATCTCCAGTAGAACCCTCCATCCCACTTCAATTACTCTTGTAAAACAAGGAATGTCACTTGCCATACTGTTACACCAGGATTAAGTCATTAGCCACTGCAGTCGCTGACCTACGATACACCCTGAAAGGAATTCAGGATAAAGAACGGGATGAAGCACTCTGTGCTTTGGGAAAACAGGCCCTTAAGCAGTTAGATATATTTCAGGAAAACTTTTTATGAACCCATATTCTTACATCTTCCCATGCTCAGAAAAGCACTAAAATCATTAACTGAGATGTCTGTTCCTCATGACTAGCAGTAACCTTCTACCAAGACGTATGTTTGATTGCACGTACCTCTTAGCCAAAAATCACATATGCTGTACTGGCCTCTCCCCCTACCTCTTTGGAGCAGTTCCTCAAAGCTCTCTGAGAGGCTGTCTCCCAGGCTACAGTCCTCAGTAAGATCCCCAAATGAAACTGAAACTCACTGTTCTTATGCTTTATGTTTTTATTTCAGTGGACACTCTCTGACATCACTTTTCTCTTTTCCTTCTTAATATTTACCATAATTTATAAATATCTATACACATTATTTCATGTATTTACTTTTCACTTTTTCCTTTTCTTTCTTCCTCCTTATTAAATTTTCAATAATTACTTATTGAGTATATTAATTTTATTTGAGAAAAAAATGGAAAATTTTTGTTAGTCCTAAACCTTTTATACACTGTCAATATTTCCGTCCAACCTGCTGCAGCATGCCTTTGTGGATGCAATAAAAATTATAAAGACGTCCAGCTGTATGTCAGGCACTGTTCTAAGTCCTTACATTTATTAAATCAGTTATTGTCAGGACAACCTATGAAACACACACTATTATTTTCTCCCGCTTTACAAATGTGGAAACTGAGTCATAAACAGGTTGAATACATTGCCCAGGGTTACTCAAATAGCTGAACCCAGATTCAAACCTAGGTAGTGTGGCTTTAGGATCAGGTTCTTAATCATAAACAATGCTGCCTTTATACAAGCACAGGACATTTTCAGGATACAAGAGATGCGAACTGCTCCAGATCCTGAAGCACACTAACAATCTATTTACTGTAAAAAGATAAAACCTGCTACCAGAGGGCTCTCTCAGAAACTATTTTACAATACCCCCAAATCAGCAAATATCTGTTAAGAATGAAAAGTACTTGATTCTCACTTAGAGTTTGTTGAATAGTGACCAGCTCGCTCAGGTTCCCATTCATTACTGTTGCCATTCCAATGTCGTATGTCATTCCAGGGATTAAGTGATCAACCTTGACTCTATTAGCATCTTTTACAAAAAGCTTCCTGACTTCTCTTCTATCTGATATGGATGTGATTTGAATGTAGACTTTGTGGCCATCTGGTGGGGATCCCCACTGAAGAATTATACTGTCTTCTCCCACATCTTCAAGTTTAGCATAAACTTCCTGAGGTGGATTAATACCTTCGAGAAATAGATAAATGGATACATACATTTTAGTTTATTGTCAGCGTCATTCATGCTGAGTAAAAATATCTCAGTTCAATATTAATTCATGTTTAAAATGTAACAAATCCTCAGGTCACCATGTCTTGAAAAGGACTAAATTTTAGAGAAAAATATGTCTTTGTGATTACTATACAAGTATTGGAGAATTTTCTTGATACTCTTTTGTAATAACCAAAGAAAATACTTTGGCTTATCTCCTTATACAATTTATTTGAATATCAGGCTTGGGGATTTTCAATACTATACAATTTTCTGGAAATTGTAATGTCTTCCTTTTAGTCTCATTGTCTTGTGTTACATGCCTCCCCTAAATTTTTGATAGTTCTCAGGTACAATGATCAATCATTAGTTCATGTCTATAAGGATAATTATGCAATTTTAAACTATTCAACAGTTTACTTTAAATAATCTTTAAAGAATTCTCTATGATATTCAAAATTACTTTGTTTTCAGAAACTATAAAGTGATTTTTAATCTGTTTTGAAGTTCACCTCCTTAGAAACACAATTAAACACCACATTTTAATTTCTTAGGAAAATATTCTGGGTCAGACCCATAGTCTATTCATTCCATACCTTCAATTCACAAAATTGGAGCCAGCCTGACTTTAGGTGTTGAAATTGATTATGTATGTAAAATTATCAGAAAATACCAGAATAGTCCAATTAGAAAACTGTTCACAAGATTCCATGGTGAAACAGCTTCAGATATTTTTTTCTTACATACCTACAAAACTTATGAGTCTGTTATAGTCCTATAATTACTCAAAGAATTTTCTATCCATGCCTGTGCATTTTTATGGGAGAAAAGTCCATTATTTTTTCCACATTCTCAAAGGCTCCATTAACCCAGAAGAGTTAGATTTTATTGAATAAAAATATATTCTCTATATCAAGGCCCTTCATGTTGTGTGCCTAGCTTACATTTTCTAAACTCTCACTACATTTCCCCTGTCCTCTAGCCATGCCAATCTACTCCCCATTTCCTACTGTTCAGTTGTCAGTCTCATCAAAAAGCCTTCTCTGGGGCTTCCCTGGTGGCGCAGTGGTTGAGAGTCCGCCTGTCGAGGCAGGGGACACGGGTTCGTGCCCCGGTCCGGGAGGATCCCACGTGCCGCGGAGCGGCTGGGCCCGTGAGCCATGGCCGCTGAGCCTGCGCGTCCGGAGCCTGTGCTCCACAAGGGGAGAGGCCACAACAGTGAGAGTCCCGCGTACCGCAAAAAAAAAAAAAAAAAAAAAAAAAAGCCTTCTCTGACTTTCCCAGTTATGGTTAGGTAGATGCCTCTTCTTCGGTCTTCACCATCTGTGCACATGCTGTTTGCCCTACTCACAACATCCCTCTGCCTCCCCATTGCCACCTGGTTCACTCTTACTCTTCCTTCGTGATTCAGTGCATCACTCCTCCAGGAAGATTTTCATGGCCATCCCTGTACCCCAAGTCTGGGTTAACTGACCCCTCTCTATGCTCCCACAGTACCAAGAGCATAAGCCATATAATAGCAATTATAATACAGCATCACCCTTTTTTAAAAATTTGTCTCACTCCATTAATATGTAAGCTCTCTGAAGGTAGATACTAGTCTTATTCACCTTTGCATTTCTAGTACCCGTTGCAATTCCTGACACTGAAACATAATCTACTGAGTGAATAACAAATGAAAAAAATGCATATTGCTTCAACCTCAGGAAAGTAAAAGAGCACTGGATTACTAAATCCTAGACATGCACAGCTGTGTCAGCTTAGAGTCAACATACATAGCAAATGACATAATTAAACGTGCAGACTCACATGTACCTTTCTCCTGTCCCTATTAAACAAATAGGGACATACCATGGAAGCTTTTTTTTTAAAGCTTTATTGTGACTTAATTCAGGTACCCAAAACACCATTTCAAAGAATATAATTAAGTCATTTTTAATATACTGACAAGGTTTTGAAAGCATCACTATTATCTAATTCCAGAACATTTTCATCACCCCCAAAATAAACCCTATACCCATGAGCTGTCACCCACCACTCCCTTCTTTCTCTCTTTTCCCTTCTTGGCAACCACCGATCTAATTACTGTCGCTATGGATGTGCCTATGGATTTCATATAAATTGAATCATACTACATGTAGTCTTATGTAACTAATTTCCTTAATATCGTTTCAAGGTTCATCTATGTTGTAGCATGTATCAGTACTTCACTCTTTTTAACTGCTGAATAATGCTCCACTGTAGAGATACACCACGTTGTGTTTATCTATTCATCAACTGATTGACATTAGGGTTGTTTCCATGTTTTGCTTATAGGCTATGAACATCCATATAAAGTTTCCTTTGTGAACAACTGTTTCCAATTCTCTTGGATATATAACTAGGAGAGGAATATCTGAGTCACATAATAACACTAGGTTTAAATTTTTGAGAAACTGCCAAACTGCTTTACAAAATAACTGTACCATTGTACATTCCCACCATTAGTACAGGAAGATGTCAATTGCTCTACATCTACCATGGAAGATTTTAATGTGACTTCAAAATTAATGAATCTGTGAGAAATCCTCCTAGTCTGCCTGTCAGTTAAAAATGAAAGCATCTCCCTAAAGTGTAAGGGAGTCAATCAAGCATTTACCAATTGACAGATGCTTTGGGCTCAGGGAAGAGAAAACATCTGCTCTCTAGTATCCAATTGGAAAAATACTTTTGATTAGGATTTGCAACAGTGAACGCATATATCTTAAGCATTTGCATTCAGTAATCATGAAATAATATATTTTATTACTTACTTTACAATTTATTATTGTTATTCAAAGAAGCCCAAGTATTCCCAGCAAATGAGAAGGTTAATTAATCTACGTCTGTGCACATGCACGTTTTCCTTTCCTCCTCCCTCAGTTCTAGTGCACTTAAATTTTAGCTCGTGCAATTTCAAAGAACTTTGCATATAGACATGTAAAATACACATGCACAGATAATACACGTGTTATACACACACAGGGATATGCCAAAATGTGCTTAGTTATGTACTTTCATAAACAGTGTTTTCGCTTTTCAAAAAAGATTGACTTATACTTAATGGGGTAAATAGAATGCTTAATTAAAAGACAGAGCACTTTAATGATTATATTCTAGACAATGATTCAAAAACTGCCGTGTGGTGAGTGGAGATTAGAAATGCATTTGCCAAAAGTCCTGGGATGACACTTCCCCCTAGAGGTCAACTCTCTACACTGCATGAGGAAAGAAAGAAGGACCAGGTAAAACTGATTAAATGTGCAGATCTACTTGTTGGATCTAGTGCTGTTAAAGACAACTGGGTGAACTAATCTTCATCTCTTAGGATAATTTATTTTCCAGCAAAGGCTATGATACGAAACATGTCTTCTAGGAACTCTGGGAGGAACAACACAGATGTTTATGGGGTTCATATAAATCTAAATGAATTTAGTCTTTAGAATCCATGCTTAGCATTGTGATTCAACATCCAAACAAATGTTCAACCCGATTATTTGTACCTATGAAAAGATCGACACTATTAAATTTTGGCAAAATAGTATTTTTAAATATGCAGTTTGTATTTTTGATCAAAAGGCAAAACGTGCCCACACTTACCTGTAATGGCTGAAACAGGTTTCTCAAAGCAGCTTAAAGTTCCTCTTTCTGCTACACTGAAGAGATAGATCAGATAATGATGGAAAGATCTTAGATTTCCAATTGTTGTTGATGTGTTGGATTTTTCAACAAACACCTCTTCTGATTTATTGTTTACAACATCCAAAATAGCCACAAAATAATGGTGAAAAGATACAGGATCTGGACCATCCCAGTGTAAAAATATTTCCGTTGGGGTCACATGAGTAACTGTGACATTTTGGGCTGATAACGGACCTAGTAGATGGATGAAAAGAAACCAGAAAAATACATTATACTAGTGATCTTGAGCCTCGGAGTTTTTTTTTTTTTTTTTTTTTTTTTTACTATAAAATGGGAATTATAGGAGTAATTATGAAGATTAAATGAGATAAGGAGGGTAAACCACTTGGCCAAGTGTTTGACACACACTACTGTTCAATCAATTTTATTACAAGCACCATCACAATGGTACTTCTGGCATTCAGTGATCATACATTATATATGTCTTTTACTTCTGTCTTGTCAGACCAGAGGGCAGGGACTTCATATTATTTATTCTTCATTCCCAACATCACCAGAACTCAGGCATTCACCCTCTTACAGAAATGTTTCCCAACTCCAAATTGTTTCATCCAGTGCCAGTGATTTTCCTAGTTAATCCCTCCAGATTAATTTTCTTAAAACAGCACCTTGCACGTATCAGTCTCAAACCTGTATCTGTTCCCTACCCTCCCAACTCACAGATATGCACGCACATTCTTTTTGATTCTTTCTTTAGAAGCAATAACTGGAGAGTTAAAACAAGACCATCTGGGTTCCTGGACTCCTGTGTGGCTTAACAAAGCATGTTAGTCTAGTCAGTTTACTTAACCTTTCTGAAGCTCAGTTTTTTCATTTCTATATAGCTACTCCAAAGGTTGAGATAAAGACTGTGAAATAATGCATTAAAACTGTTTGTAAAAGGCAAAAGGGGAAAGAATGCATTAAAAGTGTTTGTAAAAGGTAAAACAAGTCTTAGAAACTATAGTCTTCATGGATTTCCTTTGTTTCTAAGGTCAAGCCCAACCATCTAAGACAGAGACCCCTGGCATGCCCAAATCTGACACCACCTACCAGTCAAACTGATTTCACCCTGAGGATCTCCAATCCACACTGTTCTTTTCCTACAAATTCCTACCTCCACACTTTTGCTTAAAACGTGCTTTTCTTCCTTCAAGTGTGAATCTAAGCCCCTCCTTTCCACGAGTCTTCCCCGTCACCCACCTTCTGAATTCTAGAAAGCATTTATCAAATGTACCACTGGATGGGAATTTAGGTAATTATATTTTTCTATACAGTTTTATTTGCATTTAATTTTATTCCTTACTAATTCTCTCCATTGTAAGTCCCTTTAAGTCTGGGATGCATGTCTGTTTATCTCCTGCTATTGGCACATATCGAAAATTCAGCTTCCCCCAAATTTACTGATTATCTACTATGAACTGGACACCAGTCTAGCTGGTATATAAAACAAATAAGATACAGTTCCTGTCCTCCTGGGTGTTTAATTTAATAGGAAAGCCAAACACATAAACAGATTCATTGTAACCTACAATGGTTAAAGGGAGAGATTTCCCAGAATGTTATGAGAAAACAGCAGACCCTCAGGAATTATGTGCTAATGATGATATTAAATATTTGAAAAATTATACTTTCAGATGTCTTGTAACTTACATGTTTCAACAATGAATACTGGACTTAAAGTAGTCTTTGCCTCCCATTCACTTATTGCAGAGAATAAAAATCTGTAAACACGGCCAGGAGACAGTTGGGTAATTGCTTTTTCTGTAGTATTTGGGGGCACGCTTTCAAAATGCTGTTCTTCTGTATAATCTAAATAATATTTAATGATAATTTTATACCCCAGTTTCAGCCACTTATTCAAATTATTCCAACCACTCAAATCATTCCAACTAAATACAACCTCAGTTGTTCCAACATCCTTTACATAAAATAAAAGGTTTTCCTGTGGAGAAGGTGCTGAAAAATATAAAGGAAAATTATTTTTATTAGAAATTATAATTCTGTCTTTAAAGTAGTAAAAGAGTAAGCTGCATGAATATAAGAATACTAATAAAATAATTACATTCATATTCACAAACATATGGCAAGGGAACATAACAGAAAAATCTTGTAAAGAAATAGTTTGATCCAGTTGCATTTTGCTGTAAAATGTAGCAATCTGTTTCATTCTTGGGTAGTAGTGGAAAAGAAAAAACTTCATTTTTCTTAAGACCAAAAGATGATCCATCTGTCCATGTGAGATGACCTTCTTTCTGTAATAAGATGTACAAATTAAGCCAATTTAAAGGAAAAGTATCATGTCTTCAAATATGTGTATAAGATTTTTATTAGACACATCTATATTATAAAATTTTCTAAGACTGTTAAATCATCAACCAGTTTCACATTTTTGTGTGGATTTCCTTCATGATAAAGATTCTGAGCTGGAGACAGAGTTCATTTTCATTCACTCATTAGCCATGTCTTCAGGAGAATTGCTAAATTTCACATTAAACCTCTATTTTCTCAGCTGTAAAATGGGTATACTACATCTAAGTTGTTGTGAGGATCACAGGCAGTGCAGCATGCAAAGGGCTCAACACAATGCCAGGCACAGACCCATTATTCCTTAGATGTTAGTGATTTTGTTTCAAGTCAGCAAGTAAGTCTTAAGCATCAGAAGAGGCTGTTGTTACCTTTCTGCTAAGGATGCCACTGGTGAATATCATCAACCTCAACTCTCACAGGTAATGAATCTATCTTTAGATAGTCACGTGGCTACTCTCCTTGAGTAGGAAAAAGAGAAGCCTCAACAAAGATATATGTGGATTCTAATCAGTATTTCTGTCACTTACTATCTACTCCCAGATAACTGCTAGCCTCTTAGAAATGAAATGTTTTCACCTATGCAATGGGACTAATCATGACTACTCTGCAGGGTTTAGAGAAGACCTCTCTCAACAGGTTTAGAAAATATGTATGTAAAATGCCAGGCACATAACAGCACCTCACAAACAAATATAATTCTTATAATGAGCTTGGTAAAACAGAGACTATGTCCGTATTGTGATTATGACACTATCCCCAACATCAAGTGTGGTGCCAAGCTAGTTGCTTGGGTGAGGACTAAAGAGACCTGCTCCCTCCTGAAGAGATTTTAAAACAGTGCATTCCAATTCCACCAAATAGAACGGAGGAGTATCGTTTCCTAAAGAGTCTGCTTTATTGCATATATCGTACTGCCATTTTGAAATCAGACAGAGGCTCAGAGGCAGTATGGTCAAGTGATCAGGGCATGAGGGTTGGTCAAACAGATACAGGTTCAAGGCCTGGCATGGCCATTTATTACCTATGTGACCCAGGATCTTTCTGAGTTCATTTTCCTTATCTATAAAATGAGAATAATGATACTGCCTATCTCATTAGGTTGTTGTGCGAACTCAGTGAGTTTACCCATGTAACCCTCCCAAGGTAGAATAAAGAAACTATTAATCTTTCATTCGTTAAGTTCCTACTGAGTGGCAAGGTCCCAACCGGAAGCTGGGAATGCAATGATGAATAAGACAGTCTTTATCCTTGACATCCAATAACAAATTCACACTTACTCAGCATGGGTTTACTTAAAGGGGTGAGTACTTTCTTAATCTACCACAAGGATTAAGACCTAGCAGCTAACTCTGATGTCAACCTCAAGAGATCAGCTTCATGCAGAGGCCGTAGAGTACAGTGGTTAAGATCAGACTCTGATGCCTGTCCACATGTGCCCCAATTTCCTCTTACGTCATACAAGTAAATCACATAGAATTGCACTTAGCACTTAGGAGACGCTATAGGACTCAGTTATTACTACAAAGGAAGTTTTCTTTTTTAATAGTTACTTTGATGGTTCATTTGCTTCCCAAATTATTTTTAAGTATATTGAAGCAGAGTCCATATCTTAGACACCTTAGAAAAATTCATAGCAACCACGAGGATGCCTTGAGAGCCTCACTTTAGCTATCATGACCACGTGACCTAACTTTATAACAGAAACCGGGAACCGTAACTATTGGAAGAGAACATTCGAATTTAAACAGTTTATAACCACCATAACTAACAGCAGGAAACAACTATATATACACTAACTGGCCTACTTGGAAAGACACAGGCACTCTGGGAGGGGGACTTCTGAGATGAACTGTGGTTTGAGGAATGTTTATTAAGTGTTTAATAAGTTATTAAACAGTTTATTAAGTGAATTTCATTCACTTCCTATTAAAAGATGAAGGAAGTTCATTAAGAGGATGATGAAAATGCAATCAAAGATTGCCAATAGTTTCTCCCAAGCTTATGCAAAGTTCCAAAGAAAAATTGGTATCAAACTGAGTGAATTTGCCTTGGGTCACTAGAGATCAGCATATCTCATGGAGAATAGGATTTATTTTTGAATGGCAGGAAATAAAAGTAAACGGATCATCAGGAAGAAAACACAGACTAGACAGATAATTGTGTTAGGTCTCAAGTTTTCCTACAAAACGTGAACCAAAATGAGATTTCATTAGCTCTTCCATGGTATTAGGAATTTTTGGACAAAAATGTCACACATTCCTTATTTCACTGGTATTGACTAAAATCTTCAGATCTTTCTGTATCTCTCTTAGTGAAACTGAACTTCATAAACCTGGATGTCTACAGTGAAAGAAATAAAATGAAGACCGCCATGTTTTGGGGTTCATATTATGGTATTGTTCACAGAGGTGAGAAATAGAGGAAGTGGAGCAGGTTTGATGGGAAGGAGGTAACAAGTCAGTTTTAGCAATGTTGAAGTGTCTGTGGAAAATTCCAAAAGGTATAAGTAGAGGAAAATTAGATAGGTGTCTGGTAGTCATAAGAGGAAAGTGGACTAGATAAACATTTGAGACTAACTGGTTTAGGTGGTAAACTAAGTGAAGAAATAGATAAGATCAATCAAATGAATTTAAGAGGGGTCTGGGAAAGACCAAAATGAAAGAGAAATTAAGTAAAGAAATAAATGCCTACAAAAGACATTGAAGGAGGTGGGGAAGGAATGAACAGACACGGTACAGAGGATTCTTAGGGCAGTGAAAATATTCTGTACCATACCAAAATGATGGATACATATTATTTTATATTTGTCCAAACCCACAGAATGAACACCACCAAGCGTGCAGCATCATGTAAACCTTAGACTTTGGGCTATAATGACATACCAGTGTAGGTCCCGGGGTTCTAACAAGTTACTACTCTGGTGGGGGAGGTCACTAATGGGGGGCTGTGCATGCCTGGGGGCAGGCGGTATATGGGAAACCTCTGTACCCTCCCCTCAATTTTTCTGTGAACCGATGACTACTCTAAAAAAGAGAGAGATTGGAAAAATGAAAAGAGAAATAGTGTCTGGCTTATAAGAAGTTCTCAAAAATGGGACTTCCCTGGTAGTCCAGGGGGTATGGGTTTGATCCCTGGTCGGGGAGCTAAGACTCCACATGCCTCGTGGCCAAAAAACCAAAACATAAAACAGAAGCAATGTTGTGACAAATTCAATAAAGACTTTAAAAAATGGTCCACATCAAAAAGAATCTTTTAAAAAAAATTACTCAATAAATACTTATTGAATGAATGAAAGTAAGAAGGAATCAATGAATACAGATAAAACAGTTTTATCACAATATACATATTTCTTTACATCTACTGACCTTCAAATCGTTAAGACCAGTCCATATTATTATTTGATTCTTTGACCTGAGATGTGAAAACATAAATTTTTTTTCCTCTTCATTTTTTATATCCACAAGGTGTGCAGAAATTAAAGATAACTTACAATGTTGCTGGGCTATATTCCATGGCTTATTCTCTTTGCTAATTCTATAACAGTTATTTTTTAATGCTACCCATCCTTGCGAACATGAACCTACCAAAAGAAAAATGCTTTGTTAAAGATGGATTCAGCAATGTAGCATTTCATAATTACGTTTCTTAACATCTACATAAGTTAATTGTGAAAACCTCATAGTATTAACTGTGCACTTTCCCTATGTTTCTCCCAAACCAATAAAAGTGCTAAAGCTGTCATTATTCAAGTAGTAAATGAATTACCACCAACTAAAACAGTTTTAAGTAGCTGTAGGAATTAATTATGCAGAATTATCATCCAATTATAACTTAACACAAAACAACAGATGTTTTTCTTTCTAAATTACTTTGTTACCTTTCCTTTCCCTTACCCTTGGACTGGTAGAGAACTTTTAAAGTATATTTCAGGCTTCTTTTTAATTTAGAGAACTAGACATCATGCTTGCTTAGAATTCTGCTGTCACTTGACTTCAAATGGGTTCACCTTCCAGAAAAAACTGAATGGCCTGCCACTTAGCCTTTTTCTCCAAGATTACACATCACAGAAAGACAGGAAAATATCAACCTGTTCAGAGTAGAAACTGTACTTCAGCTCATGCTTATGCTTCATCAGTGCCCAACCCAACATATTAGGAAGATGTAAGAAGGATCTTTTGAACTGCTGTCTTTTTTTTCATAGGGGAAAAAGAAGAATGGGGAGAGGGAATGCTTAAATACCTTATTGTCTTTTTATTACCAAAATATTATAAAATTATTGCAGTTCATTGATTATTCCTATAGAAGGTATTAAAATGGGATTCTTAGCCCATCACAGAAAGTGCACTGACCCCACTAGCCATCTATGACTCTGTCTTCTTCTCATATCTTTTCCTACCATACGAGGAAAGGAACAGGAAATAGGAAAACACCAGAATATTGAACATATTCACCTCCCCCTTGCAGTATTCCAAATTTGGGTCAGGTCTGATCAGGGATGAGTAATGGAGAAACTTTAAATAGGATGAAGGATTTATATATATATATATTTTTTCCTTCAGTAAAGAGAGATTTATTTGACTCAGTTTCTTAAAACAACTTTCTTTTTGGAGATACAGTCCATTGACATACCATAAACCAACGACTCTGGACTAGAATATCTCTAAATTCCATAGCATACAATTTGATGCTATGTTTCTAAAAAATAACTTGAGACCAAAGGAGTTAGCTCTCTAAGTCTGCTGAGCTACACTTTTCACCTCTTATTATATATGAGGGTCCATTGCATTCTGGGTATGCTCATGAAAGATTTATATTTTTATACTAGATTTTAATGATCTTTTAATATCTGAAAATGAGAATGTTCATTGATATACTGAAGTCACCTAAAAAGCCATGGAATCTATATGAACCATTGCCAGAGTTAAACAAAAGAGAACCCACTTGGTTCAGTTTAAAAGACGACGTGGAAGAAAAAGTTGGTTCTTACCTTTACCCTGCTAAATCAAGCTTGTTCAGTAAATCATTCAATTATCAGAATAATATAGTTAGAAAAAGAGGACTATATTAATTCATTTACAAGCAGTTTACAGTGGTTAATACTTGGCTGAATCGTATTTTAAAAGTTGCCAAGTTACCTACAAAATATATAAGTTAATAAGAAATATCTACATACCTGTTTCAATTTGAACATCCAGTCTCTGAAATATATTTATAAAATCCAAATGCAATTGTTTAAATTCAAATGTAAAAACATATAAGGTGGCAGGTTTCAAATCATCCCACTCATAAAACATGACATTATTTTGCATAATTTGTGAAGAATTATTTAGTGATATTGACACTAAAGTGTCATTGGAAGATAGAACACTCCAGTTAAAAGAAACACTCGTACTTGTTGCTATTGTTTTAATATTTCTAGTTGATATTCCACCTAAAAGATCAGGGAGAATAATTAGTATGGTTTCAAATAAAACTGAATGAAATACAAAGGATATTGAATTACAAAAGATTCACCATGATGGGAAAATATTATCTAACTATAAAACCTTTTCTACACTATATGGGAGTTTCTTGCACTCTGCTTAGAATGAATGAATTAGATTACAATCCACATTATAGGATTTTTAAGAATAATCTGGATTACATGTAATACCTCCACTATACCTATCTATTCATATTAGCACACATTAAATGTCAAAACTGAAAATCATATTCTTACCTTAGTTTACAATTTCCTTTAAATTTAAATGATAATCAAAAACAAAATACTATTGGGATGTGATTTTTAATTACCATTGCATATCTATTAATCACTGTAAAATTCAAATGATCTGGTAATAAAAAATTTTCCCTTTTATAATTAGATAAGATAGCTGAACAACACATACATATTACTTACGGGTTTGAAATGACTTTTCACTTAAAATTTGTCCATATTTTATGGACTGGATAATGATGTGACAGTCTTCACTTTCTTCTAGTGTTATTATTGATTTTGGAAGCCTTTGTGGGTCTGCGGGAATCCTTTTCACATTCTGTAAATAATGAGATTCATCTGCTTAAGAAATGTTTATTAACTCTATGTAAGATGCATTATAATTAGAGGTTTGACTTCTCTACTCTTCATAAGAAGCAGTTTTTCCAATATGAAATGCAAACATACATAAACTATTTATTTTTACATAAAATATTAAGTTTTAAATAGTTGCTCTCTGTGTAGTACATAAATTCTAAAAAGGAAAATACATAACCATTCTGATGATGAAACAGTCAAATATTATTTTGATCAACTAGTTATTGAAGATATTTAATAAAATGCTAGCATTTTATATATTAGTAAAATTAAAGTAAGATATTGCAATGACTATTAAATCCCTGTTTATGATGTGGCATTCAGTTACAACAAATTTACACTATGCTCACTTTTATCAGAGCCAAAAAATAAAACATGCCTTACTTTTTGAGCAAAATTATTAACAAGTCGATATTTTAAAAAATAAAATTCAGGATTTCCTCCCTTAGGAAATTCATCCCATTCAATAAAAATTGTTGTTGTTTGTTTATTCTTTGGTATAAAATGGAAACTTTTTGAGATCTGAAATGGGAAAGAAAAGTAACAGTAAATAAAAATGGCTTCTTTGTTATTTTTTATAAGCAAATTTACAAAAAATGAAACCTAAAATATACCAAATTATGGTTGAAAAATATTTCAGTAACATCAATTTCTACACATAAATTAAATAACATCCATTGGATACTGTATTTATAAGCATAGTTCAGGAAATAACTTAAGAAAAGCAAGTAAACATAAAAAAGAATGAAATAATGCCATTTGCAGCAACACGGATGGACCTAGATATTATCATACTAAGTATCAAGTATCATATGATATCGTTTATATGTGGAATCCAAAAAAATGATACAAATGAACTTATTTACAAAACAGAAATAGAGTCACAGATGTAGAAAATAAATTTATGGTTACTAGGGAGGAAAGGTGGGGAAGGGATAAATTAGGAGATTGGAACTGACTTGTACACACTCCCACATATAAAATAGATAACTAATAAGGACCTACTGTATAGCACAGGGAACTCTACTCAATGCTGTGTAATGACCTATATGGGAAAAGAATCTAAAGAAGAGTGGATACATGTATGTGTACAACCAATTTACTTTGCTGTACAGCAGAAACTAACACAACACTGAAAATCAACTATACTCCAATATAAATTTTTAAAAAAAGAAAGGCAAGTAAACTAAGAGCAGGCAAATTTTAGATGCGTATCTCTCAAATGAGGAATCACCAGGATCCTGGGGTCAGGGAGAAGGAAGAAACAAAGTCACAGCACACCCTCTTAGCATGTCAAACTGTGTACCCTGATGATAATGGATTCTTTTTTTTTTTTTTGCAGCTCTATTTATTTATTTTTTAACATCTTTATTGGAGTATAATTGCTTTACAATGGTGTGTTAGTTTCTGCTTTATAACAAAGTGAACCAGTTATATATATACATATGTTCCCACATCTCTTCCCTCTTGCGTCTCCCTCCCTCCCACCCTCCCTACCCCACCCCTCTAGGTGGTCACAAAGCACCAAGCTGATCTCCCTGTGCTATGCGGCTGCTTTCCACTACCTATCTATTTTACGTTTGGTAGTGTATATATGTCCATGCCACTCTCTCACTTTGTCACAGCTTACCCTTCCCCGCCCCATATCCTCAAGTCCATTCTCTAGTAGGTCTGTGTCTTTATTCCCATCTTACCCCTAGGTTCTTCATGACTTTTTTTCTTTTCCTTAGATTCCATATATATGTTAGCATACGGCATTTGTTTTTCTCTTTCTGACTTACTTCCTCTGTATGACAGACTCAAGGTCCATCCACCTCACTACAAATAACTCTATTTTGTTTCTTTTTATGGCTGAGTAATATTCCACTGTATATATGTGCCACATCTTCTTTATCCATTCATCTGTTGATGGGCACTCAGGTTGCTTCCATGTCCTGGCTATTGTAAATAGAGCTGCAATGAACATTTTGGTACATGACTGTTTTTGAATTATGGTTTTCTCAGGGTATATGCAGGATAGAAAGCCCAGAGATAAACCCACGCACATATGGTCACCTTATCTTTGATAAAGGAGGCAAGAATATACAATGGAGAAAAGACCACCTCTTCAATAAGTGGTGCTGGGAAAACTGGACAGGTACACGTAAAAGTATGAAATTAGAACACTCCCTAACACCATACACAAAAATATGCTCAAAATGGATTAAAGACCTAAATGTAAGGCCAAACACTATCACACGCTTAGAGGAAAACATAGGCAGAACACTCTATGACATAAATCACAGCAAGATCCTTTCTGACCCACCTCCTAGAGAAATGGAAATAAAAAAAAAAAAAATGGGATCTAATGAAACTTAAAAGCTTTTGCACAGCAAAGGAAACCATAAACAAGACCAGAAGACAACCCTCAGAATGGGAGAAAATATTTGCAAATGAAGCAACTAACAAAGGATTAATCTCCAAAATTTACAAGCAGCTCAATAACAAAAAAAACAAACAATCCAATTCAAAAATGGGCAGAAGACCTAAATAGACATTTCTCCAAAGAAGATATACAGATTGCCAACAAACACATGAAAGAATGCTCAACATCATTAATCATTAGAGAAATGCAAGTCAAAACTACAATGAGATATCATCTCACACCCGTCAGAATGGCCATCATCAAAAAATCTAGAAACAAATGCTGGAGAGGGTGTGGAGAAAAGGGAACCCTCTCACACTGTTGGTGGGAATGTAAATTGGTACAGCCACTATGGAGAACAGTATGGAGGTTCCTTAAAAAACTACAAATAGAACTACCATACGATAATGGATACTTGGCAAAGCACTTAGAATGAAAATAAGTTTGAGTGCAAAATGTTTGACTCTGAATTATTTTAAAACCTTGGTTCGTTTGTAGGTAAAGAAAATGTTAGCAACTGAGGCAAAATAGCCAGACTACATTATCAGAGACCCTTTACGTTCCCTAGATGACAAAAAAATAATTCAACTCCCAAGAGAATAATACATTCATCAAAATTCCTACCAAAAACAACTTGAAAATGCTTCACTATACCTTGACTTCTACCAAATTCTGATCTCTCTCCCTCTGCACTGATCATCCCCCAAAACAATTTACAAGCAGTGAAAACAGCTGCCACCAATATGCATATATTTGTGCAGCACCTACCAAAGAAAACTTTTCTTAGGTACTAAATCTCATATTTAGTGTTACTTGTCTTCAACATACGCTTTCTATTCCAAAATGGATAGACTCAATGCAATAGCATCTTGCCCATTAATTCCAAAAAGAGTACATTCAAAAATGTCTTACCTTAAAAACATATTGTATCCAGAGCAGTAGAATAATTGATTTCTCCATCTGGAAAATAAAGTATATTCAGCTCAATTAAACATGTATATTTTTAGTTGCAAAACTAAACTATTGGAAATTCTTCAGGTTGTGTGTGTATATATATCACTTTAATGTCAGGTCTTTTCAATTTAGACTGCCCATCGAACCGAATGTTAAGGCATTAATAAGTAGGTGCTTCATAACATTGTCCACCCAATAAAACTGGAAACATCAGTACTTTTCAACTAATTACAAATAGCAAAACAATTTGCTTCTAGAAGCTGCTATAATTAAATATAAAGGAGATGTTAGCAATAAAATGAATTAACAGGCAATTACACAAAATTACATTGCATTGTGTGAAACTAAGCTTAATGGATGAAAATCTAGAACACCTACACACTGCTACTTTGTTGGCAGTAATTCCTCACATTTTTAAATTATACCATCATTATGAAAAATATTTCAAATACAGTGGATGCAATTGAAACTTAAATGGAAAAAACATTCAACATTCGTTCCAACTGAATTTACTTTTAAAATGCATTGATCCAAAAAGCTTGTATAACTTTTCCCAGGAACCTTGAGTCCCTGGGGATTTAGGAACTGTCTCACGTTCAACTTAAGGTATAAAGGAAAAAATAAAACACCTCTGTATTTTTTTAAAAATACATATTTCTGAACCTGAAAAATATCATTTTAATAGTAAACAGGTCCCCAGGATCAATTTTAAAGCTCTCTAAAGCCCAATCTAAGGCAGGTTTCTTCCTACAAAATCTTCTGTGGGTCTCCTTAAGCAGGTGTTCACCTCGGATAAAATGCAACCCAGTTAAAAAGAAACACCTAATCATTCAATCCACAGACTCCTCCACAAAACTGCAAAGCTTTAACCCTGTTCTTTATTCTCAGCAACCTGTTATAAGCGTTCCAACCGCGGGTTTGGGGTATTAATTTTTTCCCCCAAATCTAAGCCGTCAGGTAGAATTTCGAAGGTTTGGGTGCTGCATAATAAGAACGCCGCTCCCTGCTGCTTGTTGAAGTCCAAATCCCCGTTCAAATACAGCTCAGTCAGGGTTTGCTCCCAAAGTGTAAAAAGAGAGCAACTGGCCCCGGCCGCGCGGTTTTAGAAATAGTCCCAAACTTTTGACCAATGGAGAAAAGAACAGAGTTTAAAGAAAAGGGCGGCGGTTTTAAGAATGGTTAGACTGGTGGGGAAAGGAAAAAGACCAGGGACCTGGAAGCCGACTGGTGCTCAGTGGAGGAAGCCTGTTGGGTGCCGGGTGCCCCGCGCAGCCCGCCCTGACACTGCCAGACCTTGACCCCAGCCGCGCAGCCAGCACTTTGCAAGTTTCGTGCGCCGCGTGTTGCGCCGGGGTGACGGGGTCGGGGGTTGCGGGGGGAAGGAGCTCGCCATCGACCCCACCTCGCGGCTGCTCCGCGCTTCTCCTCCAGGCCCCGCTCAGCAAGCCTCCGCTCCGCTCCACCTCTTCTCGCCGCTGTTCTGGTGGATTTCGCTCCCGCCAGCAACGCCCTCTCTCTCCGCGGGGTTAATTAAGTGAAGGTCTCCATGGAAACGGCAAGCTGCGGGAAGGGAGAGGCGTGGGAGGCAAGTCCCCAAACACTGATGTGGAGGAGAATTACAGTACATGCAAGAAGGGAGGAAAGAGTAGGGCGGTGAAGGAGGACTCAAATTGGCCTCAGGAAAAACAGAAGTCGACCGCCGTGGCTGCGAAGAATCCTGGCTGAGCCCAGTTTTAAGTTCATCCAATGTGGCTGTGTATGAAGCCGCTTTCTTTCATTGGTAACAGTTGTGTGGTCTGCTTACTTGTTTTTTGTAGTGTTTAACAGAATTGACTGAACCTTACTTCCATCCTGAGATTTCAGTTAGCTTCCCTGACATCACCCTCACATGGTTCTTCTGTCTTCTTAAGTCCACATCATCCTTGACATTTGCAACTTAAAACCTGACTTGACCCATGGTGCCTTTTTTACCACTAGGGTCTTTGGACTCTATGTTTGTTACAGGCCAGGGTTCTTGGACTCCTTCATCAATAGAATTTGATGAGAGGCCAGATAAGAAATTCAGGCAAGGCTTTATTGTTTCAGCAGGAAGGAGCGAAATCAAGTAACAGGTGTCCTTGCTCGCTCCCTTGGGGGGTGGGGTGCGTGAGCTGATTCCTCATATAGGGTGAGGGTCTAGGGGTCAGGATGCAGGGATGACTTGGGTGGTCTGCCCACCCCCTTGGTGCTGTGTGCAGGCTGCATGCCCATTACCCTGCTTTTGCTCCTGACTCCTCAGAAGGGGCAGTTGGGTTTTTGGTCTTTGTGTATGTTGTTGTTCTTAATTTTCCCCAACTGCGCATGCGGAAAGTTATTTTTAGTCCCTTATAGTTTCTTTGTATTTTGTTGCGGAAGGAGACCTTTGTCCAGGTGCAAGCACTACAGCAAAGGGTCCCAGATCCCAGGTTTCAGGCCCCAGGCTGTCTCATGATCAACAGAAATTGGTAAGAGGCCGGACGAAGAATTCAGGTAAGGCTTTATTGGGCTTTATTGGGACTCCTGCTACAGCTGGAGGGAGTGAGTACAAGAAACAGGTGCACTTGCCCATTCCTGCAGGGGGAGGCGGGGTGGGCTGTTTCCTTAAATGGGGGTGAGGGAGGATTGGTGGGTCTGGCACAGGGGTAGCTTAGGTGGTCTGCCCACCCTCCGGGTGGTTCTGTGTGCAGGGCTCATGCACAGTTCCCTGCTTTTGCTCTTGGCACCTCAGAAATGGCAGTTGATTTGTGGCCTTTTTGTATCTTATTGTTAATATTAGCCCCATCTGTGCATTCAACCAATTATTTTTAGTCCCTTACAGTTTCCATGTATTTTGTTGCTCTTGAAGACATTGGTCTAGGTGCGTGTGCAAGCACTCCCAGGTCCCATCCAACCCTTCATGAGTCGGGGTTATTTCATTCACTTTTATGTTTTTCAGTCATATTCAGACTCCCAGTCATATGCCATCTTGGATCTCATTTCTTTCCAGGGCTTCAGAGCAGTATCTACAGGTCTGCATTGGCCATTTCCACATGGATGTCCCCCACAGGCAACTCAAAAGCATCCTTCCAAAACCAAATTCATGATCTTCCCTCTCCCAGACTTTCCTGAGCAGAGGGTCAGCCAACCAAACAAAAAAATCACCAACTCTACATCCTCAGATCTTTTCCCTCACTACTCAAAGCCAAGTTGTCCTCAAAAATCCCTTTGGTTCTCCTTCTAAAATATTTCTTAGGTTGATTACTTGCTCTCTATTCCCACAGTCATGGGCTTAACTGAAAACCGAATTACCTTTCTCTCTGGAAAGTATGTGCCATGTTTAAGAGTTGGAAACTCAGTTCAGATCCTATGGCTCCATTTACTAGCTGATCATCTCTCTGAAAAGTTGACTGTGGCCAAAAGTAAGCTTAAACAGTGCTTAGTAAAGTGTAAACACTGACTAGAGTGACAACTAATATTGGTTCACTGGATTAATGCAAATAAACTCATACTTGGACTTTCTCTTTATCTGATATCCCCAGTCTCTCCTATACACTGTTAGCTAATGTGATCTTTCTGAAATACACACATGAGCATACTTAAAAACTTACTTTGGGACTTCCCTGGTGGCCCAGTGGGTAAGACTCCGCGCGCCCAGTGGGTAAGACTCCGCGCTCCCAGTGCAGGGGGCCTGGGTTTGATCCCTGGTACTAGATGCAAGCTGCAACTAAGAGTCCGGCATGCCGCAACTAAGACCCAGAGCAGCCTAAATAAGTAAATAAGAATGGTTTGAAAAACAAAACAAAACAAAGCTTACTTTTTAGGTGCTTACTTAAAAGTTTCTTCTGACTCTTGGTTGCTTACGATGTACCTCTGGCCAAATTCACTTTTCCAACTTCACCTCTCTCCTCTTCCTTGGCACCCTAATTTATACCCTCAGTGAAGTAACAGGCCATAAACCTTTGCACTTCTGTTTTCCTATAGAACTTTGTTTACATTGTAACACAAAAATTTACTTTTTATGTATTTATATATATTCTCAGATTAGGAACTTCATGATGTCACAGACCATGTCTTAATTCAAGCAGTTATACATGTGAACTATATTTATGTTGTTTTAATTCCTGAGGGCCCTACATATCTTTAGTTTTTAAAAGTGGAAAGTGTCAAGGCATTATATCACAAACGATTTCATTGCCAATGAATTAGCTTTTAGTCTGTGAGAAATCTGATCAAATTCAAAATCTATCAAGGATGTTAACTAAACTTATTGTGGTAATCACCTCACAATATATACATATATCAAATCATTTTGCTGTACACCTTAAACTTATACAGTGTTATAAAACTTGGGGGGATAGAAAAATCAGGAAACTGGTCTGAAAAATAAATAAAATTAAAATCCATCAAGTGAATTAAATAAAAAAATAAAGTGTATATATTTCAACATGGCTTTTTTGTCATACATTTGCTGTGCAAACAATTGCATTTTAAATAAGCAGCTGTCAAAAACACGATCACCTTCTGTAGTTTACATCAGTCTCTCCACTAGGTCGATAAACTTGGTAGCAAGTTAATCAAGGAGCTTTCCTAAAAAGCTCTCCTTCCTGAAGGGTTATCCCATCAAATAACAAGTATGGCCTTGTTCCTGCCTTACCCTTTTTTTTGTTTTTTTTTGCGGTACGCGGGCCTCTCACTGCTGTGGCCTCTCCCATTGCGGAGCACAGGCTCCGGACGCGCAGGCTCAGCGGCCATGGCTCACGGGCCCAGCCGCTCCGCGGCATGTGGGATCTTCCCAGACCGGGGCACGAACCCGCGTCCCCTGCATCGGCAGGCGGACTCTCAACCACTGCGCCACCAGGGAAGCCCGCCTTACCCTTTTTTTGACCTAGGAACTTAGTTATAGAGAAATGAAGTGAAAGATTCAAGAAAATCATGGAGCTTTTCTTTTGAGAAAACGGAAAGTGTAGATTTAGTACAATTTCAGGGCATTTATTCTCAAGGAAAATAATTCATTTTTCAGATGGAGAAACACAAACGAAAGTCATTTAAGCAATAATGGAGATCACTAACATCTTACAAGGTGAATTCCCTATTAGGAAATGTGTTGTTTGGGGTCTTATTTATGTATCTGTTATGAAAGGTAACCGTTGTCTTCACCAGAAGTTGGGTGGACATAGCTGCATTAACCACATCCCTGGTGGAAACACGGCAAATATACAAGTAAACACAATACCCACCCCTTCCTCACATTTAAATTCCAGTCATTTATTCAGTCAGAAATATTGAGTGCATATTATGTGCAAGCACGGTGCTAAGCACTGAGGGCTAGCAACAGGTGCAATTAGTCCTCCGCTTCATGGAGCTTCACTCTAGTGAAGGAGCTGCTGAGTGTTGCATACTCTGACTCTGTGCATAAACTTACTCCCCTTGGCTCCTGCTGTTACTATCTCAATCTGGGCCCTCTTGCCCTGTCATCTAATCTTTCGGGTTCCTGAATCTAATTCCAACATGTGAGGTGTGTGTGTGTGTTAAGGGGGGCACACCTCTGTAACACCAGGCAAAGCTTGGGACACCACCTGGGTGTCCTACAGTTCAGTTCAATCTGACACTATCTACTCAGAGATAGCATCAGATTCCACAGGTTAAGGGTTCAGTCCTACAAGACTGACCCCTGACCCCAGATGCCAGTCGCAAGCCCAGGTTGTTAACCGTGCTTCTGACCAACCAGCTACAGATTGGAGGTTGCCACAAACCCTTCCTTGGGTTCGATTTATTTGCTAGAACGACTCACAGAACTCAGGAAACCTGTTTACTAGATTACCAGTTTATTATAAGAGGATATAATTTAGGAACAGCTGGATTGAAGAGATGAATAAGGTAAGGTATGTGGGAATGGGTGTGGAGTTTCCATACACTCTTGGAGCAAGCCATTCTCCCCAAATCTCCAAGTGTTCACCAACCCAGAAGCTCTTCAAACCCTGTCCTTTTTGGGTTTTATGGAGGCTTCATTACATGGGCATGACTGATTAAATCATTGGCCACTGGTGATTGATTCAACCTCCAGCCTCCACCCCCCTCCAGAGGCTGGGGGCCAGCTTGAAAGATCAAACCATCTAATCACATGATTGGTTCTCCTGGCAACCAGTTTCCATCCTTAGGCCCCCAAAATTACCTTAACATAACAAGAGACACTTTTATGGCTCTCACCACTTAGGAAATTCCAAAGGTTTTAGGAGCTCTGTGCCAGAAATGAGGACTAAGACCAAATACATATTTCCTAATATAAATCACAATATCACATCTAGATATTTGACCTCCCTTCATCTCTTTTTATTAGATTGATCTAAAACAGGCCTCTCTAGCTCTAGTTTTTCCCCTACTTCAATCCATTTTCAACTGTCCTCAGATTAATCTTCCTAAAGTAGTCAGTTCTGATAATGTTAATTTCCTACTCACAGTGTCTTCAGTGGCTCCTCAGCCTTCCTAATTCCTTACTCTGCCCATTGAAGTCTTCCAGAAACATTTTCAGTTCACTTCATACATTTTTGGTTTTGTCCTTAAAAGTTCCCTTCTATTTTACCTTTTTCATGAAGCTTTGCCTGGGTCCTCCTCACAAGAGTCATATCCCCCTCCTCTGTGCTTCTGTGGTACTTAATGCCTCTAATGGATGCTTCACTGAATTCTATTTTTTATATAGATATCTGTGGACATCTTAGTACCTCTACCAGACTATAATCTGCCCAAAGGTAAAATTTATGTCCCATTGATCATATTACCTGTGGAGCCAATCATGATACCTTATATAGTAGGCACTCTACAAATATTTTTTGAATAAATACTTGTTGACGGAATATTATAAAACTCTCTTTTCTAGGTGGCACTTGGGACTTACACAATGTAAAGGTTAAAAATGTTTTTGGAGGGCTTCCCTGGTGGCGCAGTGGTTGAGAGTCCGCCTGCCGATGCAGGGGACACGGGTTCGTGCCCCGGTCCGGGAAGATCCCACATGCCGCGGAGCGGCTGGGCCCGTGAGCCATGGCCGCAGAGCCTGCACGTCCAGAGCCTGTGCTCTGCAATGGGAGAGGCCACAACAGTGAGAGGCCCGCATACCGCAAACAAAAAAAAAAAATGTTTTTGGAAATATTGAATAGAAATTTTAACATGAATCATGCCACTCTGGAAAAACCCATGCGTGATTTATAATATTACTGTAAACTTCTGCCTTTGCCATGAACTCTTAAGAGTCTTTTTCAGAGTCCTTTGCAATATTCATGAGAAACTTTCTTAATGTTGTTAAAAACAAGACAACAGGCCCCAAACGGAGTCACTTATGCTAAGCCTTACATCACCAAACTGAGACTTAATTACAGTTCCAGCCATCCCAGATTGACCAGAATCTTACACCAGTCAATCAGGAATCTCCTGATTAGCACTAGTTAGGTAATCTGCCTGATAGACTCCTGCCATTCCCTAAAGGAAAGTGACCTTGTCACAACCAACTGCTCTTTTTCATCTAGTATAACTTCCTTGTTCCTGATCCCTTCTGCCTGTAAAAATCTTTCATTTTATACAGCTCCTTGGAGCTCCTTTCTGTCTGCTAGATTGGACGCTGCCCCTTTCATGCATCCTTGAATAAGCCAATAAGATCTGTAAAATTTGCTCAGTTGTATTTTGTTTTTTAAACTATGTGTTAACCTTTAGAGTGGCCAAGATCTGTCACATTCCAGAGTGTAGAAAAGTGTACTGTTTTAAGATTTAAATGGAACCATACTTAAAAATTAAAGACCAACATAAAAACATTCTTCCTTAAATCTTCTGAATTGGAAAACTAGTGGCACTATTTTTTGTCTTTCCTTGTCTCATGTTTCCTGTTCTTACAGATCTTTTTAAATTTCCTCTTTCAAAGAAGATATTTTACTCAAACTTTTCTCACAAAAATAACACTTTTACAAGCTGATATGTAATCAAAGTGAGCCATATTTCTATCACTATTTAATGGGAAGCTATTGTTGCTATAGAATTCCTAAGCTTTATTTTGCTGGCGTGAGTTAAAAGAGAAAGAAAATAAAAGATGGATCAGCAGCATTTTTTCATCTGTATTTGATTTCTTAAATGTGGTGCCAAAAAGATTGGCTTTTTGGTTCTATAAGTAGGATTGGCCTTTTCTACAATGTAAAACTTCCTTAAAATGGGTGGTAGTCTCTTTCAGCATATTCATTTATACAATATGAAAAGCAGTTATTTTGATCTTTTATGAAAATATTTAATTATCCAAAATAATCCAAATTAATTTACTTTGAGTGAAAATGTTATGTTTAATCAAGTGTTATTGGCTGTGCATCAGAATCCAAGATTAGAAATTGGTTTTATCTATATCCATTGGTGTGGACTAAAATGTAAATGTCATGTTGAGAATCAGGACTATACAAAAAGGATCTTCATCTCCAGAACAGGGGTGGTTGTGAAGTAATTCAGAGGTCTGGTCCATTAAGTTTATGGCTTTCCTGCTAGATTTGTTAACAAGTATGCCAGGATGGGTGGGAATTTTTTTCTAAATGAGATTATCAACACATTTAACATGTAATGAATTCAGTTCAGTAAACTTTTACTGGGAAACTTTGATGCAGAACGTATCTTAGGTAGAGGGAAAGAAAAGGAGAGGCAGAAGTGAAATCCTGACTTACTGCAAGGGCTTTATATCCAGAGGGGAAGGTCCATTATCCTTACACCTTGAAAAATTAGAGAAAAAGATTAAAGACCAACATAAAAATCCTTCCTTAAATCTGCTAAGCTGGATAAATTAGTGGTACTGTTTTTGTCTCCCTTCATAGGAGAGTAGAGGATGACGGAGCTCTGTGAGCTCATACGGATGGCCAGTGATACTGGCTGGTCCAAGCATAATACTCTAACCCTTACTGTAGGCAGAATTCTAGGATGACACCCAATATTCTCACCCCAGGTAGTCACACCCTGTACCATCCCCCTCCTCTGAGGGTTGGTGGGACCTGTAAAAATAACAGTCACTTCCATGGCTGTGTTACATTATATAAGACCTCACTGTAGCAGAACAAAAGAGGGATTCTCCTGCTGGCCTTTAAGAAGTAAGCAGCCATGGTGTGAGAAGGCCAAGTGGTTAGGATACAAGCATAACCTCCAGTAGCTAAGGGTGTGCCCCAGCCCACAGCCAGCACGAAAACAGGCCTCAGTTTTCTGCAATCACAAGGAACTTCATTTCTGCCAACAACCTGAATGAGCCTGGAAGAAGAGGACCCAGAACCTCAGATGATGGATCACAGTCCCACCTAACAACTTAATTTCAGCCTGGTGAGATCCTGAGCGCCCAGCTAAACTCTGTCCAGACTCCTGACCCACAGAAACTGTCAGATAATAAACATTTTTCTTCAAGCCACAAAATTTGTGGTAATTTGTTTCATGGCAATAGAAAGCTAATACACACCCAACAGTCAATGTGATTGATCAGGTGATAAGCAAGCCTGACCAATCATTGCACAGGATTTCCCAACAAGAGCTCAGAGACAGATGCCCCTTCCTCTTTGTTGACAAACATAATAAAGATGATTTCACCAAAGCTGCGTGGCCGTGGCTGTATGCAAGGTTGCAGTTATCAAAGCTGCACATGCGACAACTTGGGATGCAGTGGGAAAGATGAAACTAGCAGAGTAAGGGAAGCAGAGGTTAATGCATTCAAGTCCCAGCATTTCATTCTCTCTTGCCCATCTCAAAGTCCGGTTGTCTCAAATTCTCAAATTCGTTGAAGGAATCCATCGGACTGGCACTCATGCTACAGCTCCTCTCCCAGAGTAGTAAGTAACATCACTGGGATTTGAACCCAGACACTCTAGCGCCAGAGTCTGTTCTCCTAACCATTAATTACATAAAGAGCTATAGAATCTTCTTGCTCATTGACTAAATAATTTGGTCTTATTTGATATAATTTAGAGCTCAGGCTAGATCAAGGAAATGAATATAACTTAAAAAGTACAGGTATTTAGGTACTACTTTTAGCAAAAGGTCTAATATATTTATAACCTATGTACTTTATTTCTGAAGTTAAATCATTTTCTAAATGTTGATTTTATTGCACTGTTCTCATCATTGAATAATTCTCATATATTTGATATTTATTATCCTAATATTATGGTCAGTTTATTTCCTTAAGACTTCTTTGCAAAATTTTATAGACATTTTATTTAAAGTTGATATTTGATCTCGGAGTTTGTACTATTCTAAAATAAAATCAGTGATAAGATTTGGGTGCTAAAAGTATACTATATGTATTACAAAATATATAATTCTTATCCAGGAAAGAAAAGGGCACAAAAAATAAGTGTTCCACAGATGACAAGAAAATGTAGTGCTTTATTTCAACTATGTGTGCCACATAAACACATAGTATATGCATGTTATTTTAGCCAAAATCAAGCTGCTGAAGATGGTCATTTTTTGACAATGATAGATATAAGCAGCGTTCCTTTTCAATATCTTCTAATTCTTGGTTTTTTGTTTGTTTGTTTGTTGCGGTACGCGGGCCTCTCACTGTTGTGGCCTCTCCCGTTGTGGAGCACAGTCTCCGGACGCGCAGGCTCAGCGTCCATGGCTCACGGGCCCAGCCGCGGAGCGGCATGTGGGATCTTCGCAGACTGGGGCACGAACCCGTGTCCCCTGCATCGGCAGGCGGACTCTCAACCACTGCGCCACCAGGGAAGCCCAATATCTCTAATTCTTAAGTGAAGAGAAACAATTACCACTGTAGTAAATTTTAAAAGGCTGGTGAGCCTTTCTCTTTTAATACAAACATCATTCTTAAAATATGGGCCACAAATTCCACATCAATCACAGTATAGACTCCTTTACTTAAGCTAACCAGTTTTCTATTTTTCTCTTCTATTAAGTGTTACAATGTTTGTTTGAGGTTGATACTATTCAAAATGGCTAATTCTAGAGAAAAAATGCAAAAATGAGTAGAATTGTTTATGCATTACTTAAGTAATAAAAGTTATACTTCGGGGTAATTTTGATTTTAGTCCCATCTACCACAATTGTTTCTCTAAGGACTTCACTTTCTCCTTAAAAAGAAAAAAGAAAAAAAATCTGTTTTTTCAAATCCCCAAAGAAACACTTGCTTTTTAAAGAGATGTATACATTTTGTATACATTTTTGGTACACAGGTGTATACAAAAGATGTATACATCTTTGTATACATGGAAAATGTACCATAATTTACCATAAATTTACCCATAATCCCATCAGCCCAAGATAGCAAGTGTTGAACATATTCATCTGTTTCTTCCCGATATTGTTTATGCAATGCATATATATATTTTTTGGCAAGATTGAAATTATTTACTTTTATATTTTGCTTTTTTTCACAAAACATGTTGCTTCAGTAAAGAATCTTTGAAAATATAATTTTGAATTGTGCATAATAATCCAAGTTATGAATATCATATAATTTATATAACAATAACTGAACTGTAGAACTGTAGATTATTTAAGTTGTTTCCAAATTTGGGGCACCATAAAAAAAATGTTTAAATGGATCTTCAAGTTTATAATAGTGTATCACCAGCACTTCAGTGTAACCCTGGCTAATGTATCTCTAAACAGTGAAGAAACAGAAAAATATAAAAACAAAAAAATTCATAAACTAAAATTGCTTAACAGAACAAAACTGATTTTGGAAGAAATTCTGTTATTTATAATAGATCAAAGTCTACCAGGAAAAGGGAAAGGAAATAATTTACAGCTCTCCCATTTCCAATTCCTTAACTTGGAGTTTTGAGATCTGTAAATACCAGAAACTGGTCAGAAACTGTATTATTACCAAAGTGCATCTTTCAAAAGTACCTGAAGTTTCTTTCATTCCAACTGTCTCCCTGGTCTTTCTACATCTATTCAGACATAGTAACTGCCAGGAAACAACAGGTTTTAACAGCATCCCACTATATTTTATGAGTGGCCATCACAACACAAACATTAGAGATGAAGAAAGATGGCTAACAACAAAAACAGTAGCTGTGAAAGAAGGAAATTGTAGTTTTTCATGAATTTTGACAATTTGGGTGATCAGAGGAGCATGAAAGGATGTAAGGAGGAGCAAACTATCACCTCAGATTTTTATACTCAGCTAATATATATCAAGTCCTTTTTACATGTTAAACACTATAGTAAGTGCTTTACAAGCATTAAGTCCATTAGCCTTACACTAATCCAATGAGAAATTTGAAAAATATGAAGTGCAAAATCGTTAAATTTACTTAGAGTCACACAGCAAAAGAAGGTATCAGGAGTTGAATTTGTACCTACTTGGTCTGAGAGCCTGAAATCTTAGCTGTCATGATACACTGTGATTAAAAATTTAGAAAATATACACTCCATGTACTTTTCTAGAGAAAAATTACTTGGAGATTTAAATCAAGCAACCAAGAAATAAATCAAACATAAGAAGTAAATAATGGAGCCATTGACACTGATGGTAAGGATTATAGTTTACTCACATATAGAACTATTAACTTGGGTCACAAAACTAGAAGTTATTTATATGTGTCATATATAGCTTTTAATAGAAAATATAGACATATAATTTAAGATAATTTTGACACAAAATAAATATGATTGAGAAAGCAGAAAACTTAAATTCCATACTCTTTAGTAAGTATAATTTATTTTTTTATCAATCTCAAGGTTTGCTAATCTCTGTATTTTCTGATAACAGATAATCTAATAATAGAACTTTTATGTTAGCTAGAACTTAAAGCTTTCTAGTTAGCAGTTGTTGAAGAAAAACTCTGAAAGTTAAGGGTTTTTTCCCCAGAGATGCAGTCTAGAGGCAAGATTTCAAGCACTATAGTCATTTTTAAGACTTTATTAGAAAGAAATGAAGGCTGCGAACAGACAGTTGCTGACCTTTGTGCAAATTAGGAAAAGGTGCCTACTCATGACAGGTGTATTAGGAAAAGGCACAATGTCTGATGGATGAATTAGAAAATGCCTCCCCTTTCTTACCTCAGGAGTTATTAGAAACAGGCTCCTCCCTCTGGGAAGATGCAGTCCCAAAGATGGGTGTTTGGCTTGGCAAGAGGCCAGTGCCTCTGTGCAAAGAAAAGGGAATTTCATCCTCTGGGTAGAAACAGTCTCTTGTCTCGGTTCACGACCTGGCTTGAGGAACCTGAGTCAGATTTCAGCACAGCCTCGCCCCTCAGATGAGCACTTTAATACTGGGACCAAAATGTACGATCATTCACAGCGACCCTGTCTGGGAGTATTAACACAAACATGAATCCTAATCCACTTGGGCTACATACAGGCCCTCTGATCAGAGTCATACTTATTTTGTATCTTGAAATCTTCTGAATCTATATATTGTAGGCACACATGTTCTCAATAGATTAATTTTAAGAAATTATTGAGATATCTGGATTTCAATACTGTTATTTTCTGTGTAATGTGAACATTAATCTTGAAACATTGCATGGTAATTAATTTCATATAAAAATCTCAGAAAGCTATATTTCCTGTGCTGTACAATATATCCTTGTAGCTTATTTATCTTATACAGAGTAGTTTGTACCTCTCAATCCCCTACCACTATCTTGCCCCTCCCCCTTCCCCCATTGGTAACCACTAGTTTGATCTCTATATCCATGAGTCTCTGTTTTGTTCATTTATTTTTTTAGATTCCACCTATAAGTGATAACATACAGTACTTGTCTTTCTCTGTCTGACTTATTTCAATAAGCAAAATACCCTCCAGGTCCATCTATGTTGTTGCAAATAGCAGAATTTCATTCATTTTTATGGCTGAGTTATATTCCATTGTATGTATATACCACATTTTCTTTTTTTTTTTTTTTTTTTTTTGTGGTACGCAGGCCTCTCACTGTTGTGGAGCACAGGCTCTGGATGCGCAGGCTCAGTGGCCATGGCTCACGGGCCCAGCCGCTCTCCAGCATGTGGGATCTTCCCGGACCGGGGCACAAACCCGTGTCCCCTGCATTGGCAGGCGGACTCTCAACCACTGCGCCACCTGAGAAGCCCCGCATTTTCTTTATCTATTCATCTGTTGATGGAAACTTAGGTTGTTCCTATATCTTAGCTATTGTAAATAATACTGCTGTGAACATTGGGATGCATGTATCTTTTCAAATTCATGTTTTCATTTTCTTTGGCTATATAGCCAATAGTGGAATTGCTAAGTCATATGGTAGTTCTGTTTTTAGTTTTTTGAGGAATCTCCATATTGTTTTCCATAGTGATTGCACCAATTTACATTCCCACCAACAGTGTACTAGGGTTCCTTTTCTTCACATCTTTGCCAACATTTCTCATTTATAGACTTTTCGATGATAGCCATTCTGACATGTGTGAGGTAATATCTCATTGTGGTTTTGATTTGCATTTCCCTGATGATCAGTGATGTTGAGCATTTTTTCATGTGCTTGTTAGCCATCTGTATGTCTTCTTTGGAAAAAAGTGTCTATTTGGGTCTTCTGCCCATTTTTAAATTGGGTTGTTCATTTTTTTGATATTGAATAGTATGAGCTGTCTATATATTTTGGATATCAACCCCTTATAGGTCATATCATTTGCAAATATTTTCTCCCCTTCAATAGGTTGTGTTTTTATTTGTTGATGGTTTCCTTTGCTGTGCAAAAGCTTTTAAGTTTAATTAAGTCCTGTTTGTTTATTTTTGCTTTTGTTTCCTTTGCCTTAGGAGACAGATTCAAAAATATTGCTATGATTTATGTCAAAGGGTGTTCTGCCTATGTTTTCTTCTAGGACTTTTATGGTTTCTGATCTTACATTTAGGTCTTTAATCCATTTTGTTTACTTTTGTATATGCTGTGAGAAAATGTTCTAATTTTATTCTTTTACATGTAGCTGTCCAGTTTTCCCAGTACCACTTACTGAAGAGACTGTCTTTTCTACATTGTATGTTATTGGCTCCTTTGTCATAGATTAATTGACCATAGGTGTGTGGGTTTATTTCTGGGCTCTCTATTCTGATACATTGATTTATGTGTCTGCTTTTGTGCCAATACCATGCTATTTTGATTACTGTAACTTTGTAGTAGAGTCTGAAATAAGGCAGCATGATAACTCCAGCTTTGCTCTTTTTTCTCAAGACTGCTTTCACTAAAAATTCTTAAAGAAATTAAAAATTATGTTCAATTTAATCCCAGATCAGGAGGGGCAGGGAGAAAAACAAAAATAAACAAAATGACAATAGAAATTATTTATGTGTATGTTTTGTATTATTTTTCTCCTACAAACAATACAAGAGAGTTTGTTTTTACTCTTCTTCCTTCCAAAATGACTCAATAAAGAGTGTTAGCTGTTTAAAAAATCTAAGCTAAAAATCACATCTTGTAGTTTTAATGCAACACACACCCACACTAAATTTGACAGTTGCCATTTACTGAGGTGAAGAAAACTCTTCAAGGAACTGATTTAAGGAAAGTGAGGCAGGAGAGGGACAAAAGCTAATACAAGTCAGATTGTTAGAGAGCAGGCCACTGCTTACACCAAACAGATATATCTGGAAAGGCCAAATGGAACCACTGCATCTTGGAATAGTCATTGAGGATGAGGGGTGACAGTGAGCAATTTACCTGCTGGCTCCTGGACCTGTCCATTGTTCAGAGTTTACTTCACAGGGTATTAATTCCTCCTTTTTTCCAGGCTGCATTACTCAGTTCTTCATGGTAATCAGGGGGCATGATGCTTCTTCCAGGCTCAGAAGTGGTAGGAGAAACCAGAGCCCCTAAGGCAGACATGGGGGAGGGATGCAGTCCTTCCTCCCCAGAAGACTGAGACAGTGGTCAGAGTAAGGCAAGGAGGTCAATGGCTTAGTCTGGGCCTGCTGCACATGTGCTGTGCTGTTCCTGCCTAGCTGCCTCAGGCTGCCTGGGAGGGGAAACTGTCATTAAGATGGGAGCAGGCGGCACCAGCTGCAGAAACATAAGCATGTGTTTGAATGAATCTGGGCATGAGTACATCAGAAGCAGTGCACATATTGAGTCCAATTTATCATCTACTTATCACCTTTCAACTCATTTGCAATGGGCTGAATGGCCATGTCCCCTCAAAATTCATATGTTGAAGTCCTAACCTTCCATATGATGGTATTAGGAGGTGGGCCCTTTGGGCAGTGAGTAGAACATGAGGGTAGAGCCCCCACGAATGGGATTAGTGCCCTTTTAGAAGAGACTCCAGAAAGTTCCTTTACCCATTCTGTCATGGAAAGGATACAGCAAGAAGACTGCTGTCTTTGAGACAGGAAGCAGACCCTCACCAGACACCAAATCTGCTGGCACCTTGATCTTGAACTTCCCAGTCTCTAGAACTGTAAGAAATAAATGTCTGATGTTTTTAAGTTGCTCAGTTTGTGCTGTTTTGTTATAGCAGCCCAAACTGACTAATACACCACTTCATTATGGCTTTTGTTCATAATAAGAAACACCAGTGAACTCTTATTTCTATAAATCAAATGACTTTTCATCACCATTTGACAGAATAACTCCAATTCCTGGCTTCTATGACCCCCATTAAGGCTCCAGGCTTTACTCCAAACTCTATAACTATTCTTTCTCAGCCTCCTTTCCTGACTGTTCTTTTCTAAGATCCCTTATACTTATTTTATAACTAATCTAAGTGTGAGGAATATGTGATACAAACATAATTCAGAAATCAAAAAATATATTGTTCTACATTGAGAAGTTCATATCCCAGACTCCATATACCCTGATCTAACATCTCTTTATTCAGTTTACTATCCAGTTGTCCCAACACCATTTATGGAAAGTCCATTTGTACCCCTCTGCTGATTTGATGGCCACCTTGAACTACATTCCAAAGAATTTTGGGTTTTCCTTCTGGACTTTCCCCGCAGGTGTGTTTATTTATGCAATACCTACTTTCTCACTAGACTCTAAGTTGCATGAGGGTGAGCCCTGTGTCTATTTTGTATTGCCCATGTCCTCAAGAGCTTAGAACAGTGCCTGACACATAGCAAGTGCTCAATATAGATTTATTGTATTTGAGAATGTTTATGAAGTTCTAGGAAAATGTTTCCCTTTTTCCCCACAAATAGGTTTAAAGACAATTCAATATTTTTAATATAATAAATATTTAACAGAGCATGAAAATAAAGAAATGAGTGGTAGACAATATACAATATTATGTACCTCATTTGAGGTAAATACAGTTTCTCTTAAGCAAGATGGTAGTATATTTTAACCAAATAGATTTGATTCAATCTATATGTTAACAGGAATCAAAGAATATTGAAATATTAATGTCTAGACAGAACACTTATAAGTGTTATTAAGTGCAAATAAGATAAAATCAATTTTTATATACAGTAGATACTGGGGCTTTGCAGATGCAATGTTCATTTGATTCTTTCATCCATTTCTAAGTAACCCTGGGGGGTCCCAAAATATCTGATCTGTTGTAATTTTTCTGGGTAGCATGATTTTGAAATAGAAACAAATCACCTAGCTCAGCCTAGTCATCAGGCTCCCACATCCACTTTTCAATGCAGTTTTACTCTTTTCTCATTGATGTTCAACTTCATTTGATCCTCACAACAATCATACCAAGTGGGGCATTCTCTCCTTTTTACAGATGAGGAGAATCAGATAATTATATACTATAAGTGGCAAACAATTGGGGGGTTTGCAAAGATCTTAGAATATATTCCTTGCAAATGTCAATAATCTACTGTCTTTAAAAAGTGCGGCATTCCACTGTAGAACTACTAATACATTCAAATCATTTTATTTCATCCTTCATTAGCAAAATAGCAGCATGAACAGAAAAATAGCATGCAACTTCAATAGTTAGGCAAATACATCTCAAATATCAGACGTCTATGAGACAGTAAATAGCTAACTAAATGTTAAATAATAACAACATATTTGAAAACAGTTTTAATGGTACAAAAAATAAAAGCCCGAGATCTCCCTCCTCTATTTAGCAAATGATGCTACATTTCCCCATTCCTTATTATTCAGGTAACTATTACATGTATGTATATACATATGTATGTGTGGCATTTTTTCCTTGTTTTTAAAGGAATTGAGTTTAAAATTCTTAATTCTAGGCAAAGCAAACTCCTTAAGAATAAAAGGTTCTGTGATACACACCTTACCATACTGTTCAAAAGGAAAGAACATATTGCTGGAATGTCAAAGATGTAGACTTAAATCAGCTGTTAACATGAATTCACTGTATCATTACACTGGATGAATTTGTACAAGTCACATAGCTTCTCCGGTTATCTGATAAATTTTCAAAATAAGGGAAATTTGCAATAACATTCCTAATATCCACTCAGACTTCAAATAATCTAAAATCCTATTGTTCTATGATCAGTCTCTAAGTGTACCACTCTTTATGACTATCCAGATGCCACTATTAACTGATTACATTTACCAGAATAAACAGTAGCAATGAAGAGTATCTTAATTCGAATAGCTATGGCAGACTTTTCAAATTAAAAAGAAAAAACTATTGAGTGAAACTGAAAGAATCCTACGAAACAACCTTCTAATAGATGAGAATATAATTGCATGCTGCAATTATATACATAACAGCATTTCAGCTGAACACCTTAAAATCATTTGATTCTCTAGAACAGACTAAGTCAATAAATCTAGTTTTTCCTGGAAATTTTATTTATTTTGTAGCAAGTGTTAAATTGCCATATCCCATAGTCTGAAAAATACATTATTAAACAGTATAAATCTGCCCAGTGCCTTAAAAAGAGTGATAAAAATTAACTCCATTTGACCTTATGATGTTGCATAGAGTTCTTGGAATCCAAGAATTTAATTCCACTGGCATGTGCAGTCTATAGGTTCCTGGAGAGTGTGCAGGACTTCAGTGCCATTGCCTGAGCAATACAGTGGCACAGTAAAGTTGCGCACCCCATTTTCACGACAACACTTACAGAATCTTAGATGGCTCTCAATATTGATGTTAAATATGGTAGCTGATGGACATCTTCCATCGCAAGATGCAACATTTATCTGTAAGAAGAGATGAGAAAATTGTTTAAAAAATTTTAAAACAGTGATATTGATTCCACTAAGGTAGCACATTGTTTGTCCAAGATGGCAATCTGACATAATTCAAAGTATGAAATGTGCACACATAACTAGACAGATCTATGGAATACAGTAATCACAATCTAATGATTCTATTCTAACCTGTATTGTATCACAATTAAGTAGACTATAGAATCAGACAGGTCTTATTAAAGTGGGAAAAGTTAGAACTAAGACTATTTTTGCTGATTAAAATTACACACTTAAGACAATATGTGGTTAAATATATTTAGGTTTAAACTTCCATCTCTCTGTATTGCAATTAACATTCAGAACTGTTGATTATTTATGCCAAGAATAATTCATACTTCTTCACAAACAGAATATTTTAATATTAGAATGTAGGAATAATCTCCAAAAGTTAAATATTTTAAGTGTTGGCATTTTGTTGGCTTACAAACTTACCAGTGCTGTGACACATATACTTCTGGAAAGACACATACGCTTTATGTAACAAATGATATTTTTCCACTTACAGAGGTTTGACTTATACAGTCCTGTTTCCTTATGATTGATCTAATAATCACTTTCTGGCATATTCTTTCATCTCGTTTGCCTGATAAAATACAGAATGTATTTATTCATCAAAAGTCCGTATCAAATTGTTTCTTAATTCAATTAAACATATGAATATATTTATAATTGAAAACTGATATATTTATATAAAACATATTTCTATAATAAGAGATAGTGAGAATTGTACTCTTACATAGTGTATGTTAATATTTATTTTCAACTTCTTTTCTCATATATTTTCTAGCTTTATATTTATCTCTTTATCTTATTGTCTTAGAATAATTATCATAATCATAAATCAAACATATTCCACACATGGAGTAATGCTAACATCAACCTGTGTCAGGTGTATATTTATTATATTTAATGTAATATTTATACATTATATTTTAATGTAATACATATTTACCTGTACATGTACAGGTAAATATACATGTACATAATTAAGGCATACATACATACATATATATAAATCAATTTTAAAATATAAACTGATAGATTTAAAATCACATTATCTTAATGGATATTAATGTAAAATTCAAGAATGTAACTGAATTATTATCAACCATGTTGAAATGTATGGATGACTCATACTTGATTTTATGGCTCTGAAATGATGTCACAATTTCTAATGAAAACACTTTGTATTAATTAATCTATTAATATGCTTCTGTGTGCATGATGTATTATCACTTGATAATACACCCAATAATATATAGTTAATGCTGTATGACAGAGAATGTAATCCCTGAATCAGGATACAAAACAACCAAGGTTCTCATCTCACTCTGTTACTAATTTGCTCTGTCATTTTAGGAAAGAGACTAAATCATTCTGAATTTCCTTGTTTGCAAAAGACTGGAATTAGAGCTCCAATCTTCAAATGAGTTTAGTCACAAAATCTTTATTTAAAATAAATGCTTGAGGGCTTCCCTGGTGGCGCAGTGGTTGAGAGTCTGTCTGCCGATGCAGGGGACACGGGTTCGTGCCCCAGTCCGGGAAGATCCCACATGCCACGGAGCGGCTTGGCCCGTGAGCCATGGCCGCTGAGCCTGCGCGTCCGGAGCCTGTGCTCCGCAATGGGAGAGGCCACAACAGTGAGAGGCCTGCGTACCGCAAAATAAATAAATAAAATAAAATAAAATAAATGCTTGTATGAAATCCCAACATGTGAAGTATATAAAAGTTAAGCCACTCTGGTTGAAGCAGAGATGGGTAGCAAAGACTGCCTGAAATTAAACTGTTCTCTTCAAGGTCATCCATGACTTTCAATTACTATTGTCAAAGATCACATCTCAGTTCTCATCCTACTTGACTTCTCAGCAGTGTTTGACTCAGTCCATCACTCTCTCCTCCTGGATACACTTTCTGCACTTGGCTTCCAGAGCGTACTCTTTGCTCTGCCTCCCATCTCTTTATGGCTCCTCCTCAATCTCCTATGCTTGTTCTTTCTCCTTTCCCCGACCTCCCAAATACGGTGTGGACTGAGGCTCAGTGTTGGCGGCAGAGGGCAGGCTGTTTTGTTCCTTATGATGCTTTCACCCAGTGGTTACTTCATTAGCCCTTCTAGTCTCATAAGTTTTAAAACAAAGAATAGTCAAGAAGGAAACCATCTTTGACATGACCTATAAGATCCTTATCTTCTTCTATCACTTTCATCCCTGTGCTGTGACTGTACTTTGCCATTTCCTCCACCTTGAACACTCTTCACTCTACCTGGCTGGCTCCCAAGGACATTCAGTCCCTATTCAAATGACACCTCATCACAGAGGCATTCTCTAATCACGCACTTAAATGAACAACCCAATTTCCCTCCCTCTCCATCACTTTTATTCTGCGCTATTGTTCTTTACACCATTCATCACTACCTGACATAATAGTGTATATTTACCTCTTATTGTTTCTTCCCCTTCTTGATAACATACACTATGCATGCAGATATTGTTTCATCCTCTATCATGGTCCCAGTGCCCTTTTAAAAGGGTGTCTGGTACGTGAGAGGCACTCAGTAAAAATCTGTTTGTGTTAACTCATTCAATGAATGAAACTGGGACAGCATAAATGTATTGTTAGTTGGCTGGATTTGTTCGTGCCAAGAGCCATTTCCTATTTATTCCTCAGAGACTTTATTGTAACACATTTTGTTTAGCATAGCACCTGCAACAATACGCAATATGCACAGTCTCTCTGATAAAGCCCGGTCACCCAAAAGCAAAGACTACAGACGGGGGTTCTCTAATGACAAAGCAGAAAGTACTTCACAAGGCCTTATACATCAGATGAGAGAAAATGAGGAGGCTTGTTATTATTCTGTACTTCAAAGAGCTTGGCAAAATTGAAATATCCTGAGGACAGGCACTGGAGAGGCCTAAATCTATTGAGTATTATTGATTAGTGTGATACACTTTTCTGAGCCTTCATTTCCTCACCTGTAGGGAAACCATACCTACCTCCCCACCTACCCTCCAGAACTGTGGTGAAGATTCGTTGCAGTACTGTCTGCTATGGGTTTAATAGAGTGTTGACGCGTGACGGACAATGAATAGTAGCAATACGGTCAAGTCAAACAGATCTTCCCCTGTCTGCCCTCAGATAACATAAATACACTCACTTCTCTAATAATTAAAATGGGGTTACAGAATTCAAGGTGTTTACATTGCAATGTGATTCTATTCCTATATCTCATACCTGTGGAAGAGTCTAGAATCTAAAGAAGCAGAAGGAAAAAGACATGAGAGCATAAAAATATAAACTTCCTTAGATTCTGGAGCCTAAATTTCACTCATTGAGTTCTTGATACAATGACTATTTGATACACATTAGTTTACATTTGATTCAGAGAAAACAATGAAAAACTGCTCATTTCTAATGAGCAAAAATTTTCATTAGTATGTGTCTAAGAGCCCCAGTAATTAAAAAGCATTAAGTGGTACTCTATTACCCACTAAAATCCTGGCAATATAGCTGTTATGGGTTGAATTCTGTCTTCCAAATACTCCTATGTGCCTCAGAATGTGACCTTATTTGGAGATAGGGTTTTTTTCGGAGGTAATCAAGTGAAAAAGAGGTCATTAGGGTGGGCCCTAATTCATATGACTGGTGTCCTTATGACTGGAAATTTGGAAACAGATCCACTTACAAGGAGAACACCATGTGAACATGAAGATGGCCGTCTAACAAGCCAAGAAGAGAGGCCTGGAGGAGACCCTTCCCTCACAACCCTCAGAGGGTATCAACCCTGCTGACACCTTTGTTTTAGACTTCTAACCTCCAGAACTTTGAAACAATCAATTTCTGCTAAGTCACCCAGTTTCTGGTATTTTGTTAACAGCAGCCCCAGCAAATGAATACAAGAACAAATTGGACATCCGAATGTTTGTTGTGGGTGGGTATGAATGTGTTGGATTTTACTTTTCACACCTCATGTAAATAGACTCTGTCGTTCCAGCCCTGCACTGATGAGCAGACATCATCAGTCAACCTCTGCCCTCTCCTAAAACTTATACTGATGATGTTCCAGAATATCACTAGCGGTTAAGAAGCAGGCTGTGAGATCAGGCCTGGAGGGAAATCCCACAAGAGGTATGACTTAGATGAGTTACTTAAACTCTCTAAACTGAAAATCAGGATAAATGCAGAACCCATCATCGGAATTTTGTGAGAAATAAATTGTCAGTAGAAAACAGGTGAGTTTCTGATTTATAAGCTGTTATTATGTTCCATAATATATATTTTACTTATGTTTCATCAAAATTTTAATTTATTTTTTTAAAGATAATTATTTTATTTTTAATGAATTAATTAATTTATTTTTCACTGCGTTGGGTCTTCGTTGCTGCGCGCTGGCTTTCTCTAGTTGTGGCGAGCGGGGGCTACTCTTCGTTGCAGTGCATAGGCTTCTCATTGCAGTGGCTTCTCTTGTTGTGGAGCACAGGCTCTAGGTGCGCGGGCTTCAGTAGTTGTGCCTCGCGGACTCTAGAGCGCAGGCTCTGTAGTTATGGCACACAGGCTTAGTTACTCCGCGGCATGTGGGATCTTCCCGGATGAGGGATCAAACCCATGTCCCCTGCATTGACAGGCAGATTCTTAACCACTGTGCCACCAGGTAAGTCCCTAATACATTTTAATATTGTTTTCAATATGACTAACACCTCTAAATAGACAAGACTATTCTTACATATTTATGGGATTCAGCCCTTTATGAAAGAAGTTCAGAAATCTCCCTTGAGAGGCATGATAATTTGTGTCTAAAAATCCAACCCTACACAGTGGCATTATTAACCTGAATTGTGTTGTAGACTTTTTTCCCAAAAGCTTCTCTAAACAATGTTAAAATTACTATTTATGCCAAGTTTCCTAAAACTTTTTTCTTTTTTTTGTTTTAGTATTTTCATTGGATTTTAATAACTTTATTATATGTGAGATTGAACATTTTTTCTATTATTAAAGTGAAATTTGCATTAAAATAAAACTAACCATTTTTAAATACACAATTTAGTAGCATTTAATACATGCAAAATGTTGTACATCCACTACCTTATCCAATATCAGAACATTTTCATCACCCCAGAAAGAAACCCCATACCCATGAAGCAGCATTCCTCCACTCCCCTCTAAAACGTTTTTCTTGACATAAATTCATGAACACAAAAAATAAAATCATAAACACATAAATAAAAATGGTTGCATGAATACCCCTCTATTCTATTTCAGTCCTTAAAATCATTAAAACGCACTATGAAATAAACCTTATAATTCAAATAAATATATTGCATGCACATAATTTTGTCAAAATAATTATGGGAAGTTTTATATATATGATTTAAATATAATTGACTAAATTGGTATTTCTCAAATGTATTATACAGAACCATAGATTTGTTCAAATAGGTTTGGAAAATATCACACTTTCTATATCCTTATTGACGTCTCATCATAACCTCCTTTGTGTAGTTCAGCCTGTTCAAAGCACATTTGACCATAGGGCACTTTCAAACTTAAAACCTACTGAAATCCTGTGCAATACCTTTTGAAAAATGCAACAATAAATTTCTAATATTTAAATTAAAATTCATCTCAATTAAAAACTTATGCTCCAGAAGATAAAGACTAAATTACAAAATAATCAACCGCATGACAAAAACATTTAAATAATAAACATTATAAAATTTGTTTCCCTCATTGCAACATAGGAACTGAATTTTATGTGAAAAAATAATAATCATGAGCAATTAAAACTAATCAAATTAATGTATGTAATTTGTCTTCACTTACAGATCTTGCAACAGCCTTCATTATAAAGCTTTACAATCCCTTCATTCTAGGAAGAAAAAAGGAATAATGTTAAAATTCAGTGTTTTGTCATTTCATCCTAAACTAGAAATAAAAAACCAACTTTCTCAATATTTTTACTAAACATCACAAAGACTTTATAGAAAGATGATTGAAATTTAACAATTTCTAATAAGAATTTTTGTTTGTAAAATTAGGAGCAGATATTTTGCTTAAAATTTGTTATTTCTTCATTAGTAATATGAAAAAGTGCAAAAAGATTAACTTACTTAAAAGAACCCATTTTAAATACCACAAAAGATTTTCTTACCAAATCAAAGTACTAATAGGGACTCTAAATAGAGGCTATTATATCTTTTAAACTCCTCGAAACAATCTGAACTACTTTTTGAGACTAGACTGAGTTCCTGAATATAACTGAATGTTAAAATGATGTCTCTTTTTCTTTAATATTTTATTATTCAAAAAAAATTCCCCACTTCAGGATGTCTCTTGACAAAGGCTAAATAAAGAAAATTTCATCTATTTTGGAATTCTTACAGTAAGTTGCTAATTGCTTTTAGTAACTTGCTAATTGTAATTCAAATAAAAGAATTTATTCTATAAAAATGAATCTGTGAAATAAGATGATGCCTAAGATTCCTTCAAGAGCTGAAATTCTATTACTTTAGTACATATTGTATCTCACTAGCCAGCCAACTAGCTAACCATCATCACTAAAATGGCACATCATGAAAAAAAAGTGAAACTGTGCTATTTCTCCACACTTAAAGAAAAATATTGCCTCGCACAACAGAATAAAGCTTACTTTTCATTAGGGATTATTATCTCCTAAATAATTAAGGCTACAAAGAATCTTTTTTTAAAAATTGTGTGGCTTTTGAAAATCTACTCTCCCAATAGGCTCTTCTACGAGAGAAAAGGGAATTGGAAGAGCAAAACTAAAGAATCAGCAATGCTCTGGCATGTGCTGAGTTTCACAGTGGCCCATGCTCAGAGAAACTACGGCAAATTTCACTTAGGCTAGTATGCTTTAAACAGCGAATGACAGCATAAATCTGCTGTGTGTTTAAGAAAGAGAAATTTGACCAAGTTCTGATTGATTAGTTTATTAATCCATATGGAAAGAAGAGGCTAAGTTGGCTGATCAAAGGATTTTTCAATAATCCTTTGGTCTACATATTAAAAACCCAGACATAGCATCATGTCCATTCAGGGAGACTCAAAATTATTTGGAATGCCATATATAACTCAAAGTGTCAAACTGAGAAAATATAACAGAGCTTTTATGTATACATGAAAATAAAACATTTAGCAAAATAAATAAGCCATAATGTATGTATGTATGACCTTGGAAAACATATTAATGTGTATTTTCTAAATTATATTTAATGCCAAATTTTCTTAGCTATAACAAGGTACAAACCATTTTGCATTCAGTCTCATTAAAAGGGGGACAGACCATACTGTACTTCAGAATCATCGTCCCTTCGTCAGTCTTAACACATTCAAATGTGGTACAATTATAGTTCCAGGTACTCCCCTCCTAAAAATAAAAGAGAAAGTTACTGTTTGCTTATTAAAATCTGCTATATTTCTTAAGTAGAATGTTTCCTATCCTGCTGAATCAAAAGTCAAGATTCAGAGAGCTTCTTGTAACATAAAATGTCCATCTGGCAATGTCCCCAAACTTATCTAAAATAATTAAAAATACATATATGTGGTATGTGTGTGTGTGGGTGTTTTGGTTTCATACTAGAACCAAGATGTAAATGTGAAACAAAGCAACAGAGAGGAAAGAAGCAAATAGGTATCTTTTTCTACTACAAAATTAATTATCTAACGTGGCCAAGTGTCAAAGGTCTTGCTCTAATATTCCCTTACTAATTATAAAACAACAAGTCATAATACTTAGTACACCTCCTCTCTCGAGGTTTGTTTATTTTTCCTTCTACTCCCTTATCACCAAAAAATTTAAAAATCTTTGGATGATAGTGATTATTCACTGTGGTTCTAGTTTTCTATACCTTCTGGTTATTTTTAAACATATCCCTATTCTTTTAACAACTTTTTCAACATACTAAGTGTTTACTTCATTCTTTTTTAAAAAATTTATTTATTTTATTTATTTATTTTTGGCTGCATTGGGTCTTTTTTGCTGTGCATGGGCTTTCTCTAGTTGTGGCGAGCAGGGCTACTCTTTGTTGTGGTGCGCGGGCTTCTCATTGTGGTGGCTTGTCTTGTTGCGGAGCACAGGCTCTAGGTGCATGGGCTTCAGTAGTTGTGCCACTCAGGCTCAGTAGTTGTGGCACAAGGGCTTAGTTGCTCCGTGGTATGTGGGGTCTTCCTGGACCAGGGCTCGAACCCAAGTCCCCTGCATTGGCAGGCAGATTCCTAACCACTGTGCCACCAGGGGAGTCCCTAAGTGTTTATTTCATTCTTGATTTCAGAATTCCTATTTAGAAATAAAATCAGCTGAAAATAACTATTATATAATTATTAGGCTGTAATTGTTGATATATTTTTTTATTTTATAACCTGCATTTTAAAATGCTAGTCAGACTCTGACTTGAAGATTCCTTGTGAACCAGCAAAGAATTCTGACAAACTTTATTTTCTGTAGATTCTATTTTAATGTATAAATATCATCAGGTCTTCCATGAATCTCAACTGGAAAAGATCTACAAGTCCAGGTATAAAAGAAGATAAAACATTCAAATTTGAATATTAATTCTAATATTCAATTCAAATAGTACTATCTAATTTATCTGAAATCAAAAATTACTTGTTCCATAAGAATTAGATTTCTAGATAACTAAAGCTTATCTTTGAAAGAGCCAAGAGTTAACAATCTTCATATATGTTTACCTATATTACATTACTTGTTGTGTTCTCAAAAAATATTCTAAACATAATTTAATCTTTCATTTAAATTTCAGGGCTATCACAGGATTACTAACATCTATAGAGTTTATGTTGCTTTTACTAAATCCCCACATGACAGTATATTTTCAAGTAGTCTCTGATTCCTTTTCTCTCACACCTATGTCTCCTCATTTTATAAGCTTCCTTTTTCAAGTCTCCCTCTTTAAAATGATATAATATGAAACAAATATTGCTATGATTAAACAAATAAACAATATCAACAACATTATTTAAATCAATAACACTATTTTTCACATAATTATAAAACAATAGACTATGAAACAATAAGATAATTGTTCACTTTTCTTATTTAATAAAATGCACAGGATTGGAGAAATCTCTTTTTCTTTTGGGTCTATGAGTAATCCCTTGTACTTAAGAACAAATAAATAAGACCTCCATATAATTAAACTATTAATGGAAAAAATTTAAGGATAGCAATAATAAATTGGAACTACCTTCAGGTAATGTAAATTATAAACAGAATTTGTGAGCCTCCTAAATCTGATGACATCACTAACAACTGTACTAATCATGGTTCCATTCTTCTATTCTAAAAAAGGAAAGGAGTAGATCAGTCTTCAAACCTCCATAGAGTTATTAAGAGATAACAGAAGAATTCTGAATAATAATTTTATTGTTTTGGGCAGAAAGATGTGGTATAGCATTCATTACTCTTGGGATCTTCTTTTAAAAAATTTTTTCAAATATTCTTAATCTTTTGTCGTATTTACCCACTGAAATCTTTGATACCTGAAATAATAAAGTGCTAACAACTTGAGTTTCAGATTTCTATCAAAATGTTTCATTTCAAACGAGTGAATAAAATAACATTGTTCTTTTCCTTTGTTCTAATTATTAGAAATCAACATTTCTCAAAGTCCATTCCTAACATCTGGGGAAAAAAGTAAGGATCTATGATAAAATAAGTTTGAGAAACCATTTTAACATGCTCCTTTACAACAGAAATCAGATACTTTAAAATGTAACTATGTCTTGTGTGTTGTAAGCATGCTGTATATGGGTGTGCTTGTTGTATGTGGAACACTATGTGTGTGTGTGTGAGTGATATTTTTCAAATTTATGAAACAGCTTCTTTAGAAAATAGCACAGCCAGCTACCCATGGAGCACATTTTAGGAACGAAGAAATTCATACCTCATATATAACTGATGTTCCATTTTCCATTTGAAATTTGCAGGATACATTTTTGCAGGTACCACAACAATCATAATCACTTGGTGATGAAGTGTATACCTGGTGCTGTGCATAATAATAATAATTTGAATTAGCCAGTAACAATACTGATATTTTTAATGAATTCATTCTGAAAGTGCTTCCCAATACAACCTATGCTGTCTCAGAGCACCTGTAAAGCATTTCTGAGGTTGAATTTGAAGCACTTCAAATAATAACTGACTTTATATAGCTGTATTAGAAGTGAAGTAGATGTTAACCTTTACATCTAGCAACCAAGATTCATCAAGTAGATTTAACAAGCTCAGGTCAAACAAGCTGTATAGGTAATAAGATTCCTGAAGCTCAAGGTTATACACAGGAAAAGGAAACTGCATTATATAGATAAGTTACAAATTAACAGATTATTAAAGAACTACTCAAGTGTATATTTTTAACTTATGGAGTATTCACTCATTCAAATTCTACAGCTGCCATTTAAAGATTAATTAACTCTCACCAGAATGACTTACAAAGAATACTTACAACATCACATTCTTTTGAACAATTCAACATTGTAAAATTCAAAGTGTGGAAGCCTGTAAGGTTATCTTTCTCTTCTAGACACTCTACCATGTAACAAAAGTCCCCTTCCAAATACTTTATCATAGATTGGCCAGGATTCAATACTGATACTTCTTGAAACACACACACATCATCCTTTTCTAAGAAAACAAAAAAAGTCAACAAAAAGTACTATATTAAGTTTTTTATTAACTGATCATTGGAACTTCTATTTAAGTTTATGTTTTTATTGTGATATGCAATTTTTTCAAAACCAGTAAAGATCTTTACCTTTATATATTGTTAACAGCTCAAGAGTTCACTTAATAATGAATGTAGCATTTATTCCTTAACACAGAGTAAGAAATTGATTCCTAAACTCAACTGCTATACACTGTTTGAACTGCCTCTAAAAACTATACTTTATAGCAGATTCCAGAATTTTAGCCCAAAGTGATCATCAAGCTACTTGCTGTTCCCTCTTCTGGAAACATAACATGACAATTTTGGGGAGTGGATATAAATGGAGGCAAAATCTAAATCAATAACAGCAGGTCTCTTCATGAAGGAATTGTGTAACGTTTCATGTTTTTTGTTATTTTGAGAGAAATTTTTCAATTTTTTGTGTTGCAAAATAAAGTCATATAAATCATACTTTATGATGAAGGTATGTGATATAATGTGCTATCACATCATTAAAAGTGGCTCATAGTAGGCTAGAATAGTGATGAAGAATGCAGCTCAGAAGCTCTTTGTGCCTTGCGAACATAGGATTTAACTCTTCTCTCATATAAAAATACAAAAGTTTTAAGCTATTAAACAAAAGTTTATTTTCTATTAACCTACTAATACTTAATATGAAGATTTGTTATTTCATAGAAAAATCAACCTTATGCTTTGCAGTGTTAACATCAACAATAATAAAACAGTGAGCAAAAATCTCTTTTAGATGTTGTCTACTTTTAAATTAAATTATATACACTAAAAAGAACCCTGGCATCAACTTTAAATTCTGTGAAGCCTCTGAAAATGAATCATTTTTATGTCCTGTTACCAAGTTTCTCAGAACATTTAGGAATATTACAAAAGAGGAAATTGAAAAATAAAAAGTACACTTTTTATACTTAAAAACTGGCCAATGGCTTAAAATGTGTAGTACATCTCAAAACTTATTTTTAATTTATTCATAGTAAACAACAGATATCAATAATATTCATTATCATTTAAAAGTTTCAAAAAACATAGTTACCACAGAGATACTGTACACATCCACAGTCACTCTGAAAGTTGAGGTCTATTGCATGAAATTCTCCCTATTAGAAAGATATTATTATATGACTTATCAATATGGCTTATTATATTACCATTGTAAAAAAAATGCACAATATAACATCTAATAAGTTTCCTACCCCACAGCCACATAGCAAGTTCATAAAAATATCTGACAGTGAACAAGCTTTGATTAACCCAGTGGTCATTTAATTAGTAGCCTATAGAAAATACTCACAATAAAAATGTGATCATAGACCACTCAATCTCTCTAAACTTAAATTTCCTTATCTATTAAATGAGTGAAGGTGGATAAGATGATCTTTATGATTTGTCCTAACTTTAAAATTATATTGTTAGATTCTGAGCTTCTAGTGGGCAATTAGAGATAAAAGAATGCTTGCTAACCCTAGAAAATTCTCTTGATGAAAATGTTCTTGATCTGCTCTGTAGAGGTGGTCCAGAACTCTGATGTCTGCATCAGAGCAAGGCTTCTTTAGCATATAAAACAAGAGCAGAAGAGTGTAGTACAATGATTAGTAGCACAGGCACAGGAACAAGACTGCCCTTGTGCCAATCATGCTCTGCTACCTAATAGCTCTGTCATCTAGGGCAGATTACTTAGCCAGTCTGCTCCTCACCTTCCTCATCTGTAAAATGGGGATAATAATACCGTCTGCCTCAGAATTGTTGAAATAAATAAATGGATCAACATATTTAAAGAGCTTAAAACAAGCTGATGTACAGAAAGTGCTATAACCTTTAGCTGTTAGTAAATTGCTGTTACAACCGATGCTTAAACTTTTCCCTACTAGGGAAATGGTATAGGTTCTTCTCAAGCGTAGGACTCAGGCTTAAAGTTTCAAGGATTGTATTTTAAACATCAACTTTTCCTGGGTGTGTTTAATTTTCATATGACATCAGTAATAAAAACTAATTTGATTCTTGACACAAAAAATAACTCAAATTCATAGTAATATATAAAAGGCACTTTTCTCCATAAGCTAATAATATCTCACTTTTTATAGTGCTTTACGAGATGTAAAGTAGTTTCATAGACATTAACGCCTTTGATGTTTTATGACTTTTAGTCATTATACAATTCTAATGGGATTGGAAATAAAATATTGGAGTTAAAATAATAATAAATCAAACTCCCCCACTGCATAAATTACTCCAAAAGATTAGATAGTGCTTTTTTAAAATATATCATCTTAGGGACTTCCCTGGTGGCGCAGTGGTTGGGAATCCGCCTGCCAATGCAGGGGACACGGGTTCGATCCCTGGCCCGGGAGGATCCCACATGCCGCGGAGCAGCTAAGCCCGTGCGCCACAACTACTGAGCCTGTGCTCTAGAGCCCGCGAGCCACAACTGCTGGGGCCCGCGCGCCTGGAGCCTGTGCTCCGCAGCGAGAGGCCACCGCAATGAGAAGCCTGCATACCGCAGCGAGGAGTGGCCCCCGCTCTCTGCAACTAGAGAGGGCCCACACAGCAACAAAGACCCAATGCAGCCAAAAATAAATAAATAAATAATAAATTAAAAAAAAAAAAAATATATATATCATCTTAGACACTGAAACAAATATTTAGCAATTTCAGGAACAATGGGTCAGGTCAATACCTTTGTAGAACAAGGAATGTTAAAAATAAATTGCCTTGCATGGGCGTTTAGACACAACCCTTGGTCTAATTCCTGAAGATCTCAGTCTATCATTTACTCTCTCTAGACCTCAGTTTTCTTACTTATAAAATGAGCTAAATATATCTACTTTGTAAAGATTCAATGAAATAATATACAAAACTTGTTATGTAAACTGTGAAGAACTTGAGAAAAATACAATATCAGAATTCCACTCTTTTCTGTAGGTTATATATATAGTGTATACACAAAATAATCCAAGAGAATTTTTATGAAAGTTACTTGCAAAGCTTAAACATTGTATGCAAATCACAGATGGTAACTCATCATTAGAGTAAATGTTAGATTAATGCTTTGTTTTTTTTTTTTTTTTTGCGGTACGCGGGCCTCTCACTGTTGTGGCCTCTCCTGTTGCGGAGCACAGCCTCCGGACGCGCAGGCCCAACGGCCATGGCTCACTGGCGCAACCGCTCTGCGGCATGTGGGATCCTCCCAGACCGGGGCACGAACCCGTGTCCCCTGCATCGGCAGGCAGACTCTCAACCACTGCGCCACCAGGGAAGCCCAATGCTTTTTTAAAGTACAATTTAATTAATTTATTTGACATACAAAAAGCTGTATGTAATTGATGTATACAACTTGACATATTTGGAGATAAGTATACATCATGAAATATCACCGTGCCATAGACCTATCCATTAACTCCAAAAGTTTCCTCCCACTCTCTTATTTATTATTATTATTATATTGTGGTAAGAACACTTAGCAAATTTTAAAGTCTACAATACAGTGCTGTTAACTATAGTCACTATGCTGTACAACAGTTCTCCCAGCACTTATTCATCTCGCATAACTGAAACTTTGCACCCTGCTTTTTAAATGAAACACTGTCATCCTAAGAAGGGTTCTGTTACTTTACAAACTGCCTCATTTATTCCCCTGAATACAGCCTTGGCCTGAAAAGTCTGAATGAGTTTCTAATGATATACATTGTTTGAGAAGGAAAAGAAAAAGAAAATCTTTGTGAAAGAAAACATGTCTTCTTTGATAAATAAGGCCAGGAATATATTATCTTTCTCAAGTCTTAGAGGCATACCATGGAGGTAAATATTTAAAGAAAAAAAAAAAGACTTGTAAAGCACCATAACCTCCATCTAATGGTTAAATAAGTGATACCAGAGTCATAATTATTATTTCTAAAAATTAAATTTTGGAATTTCTATAAGGTTTGCATGTTCATACATAACCCCTAACAAGGTACAGACAGTTACATGTTTATACCCCCTCCTCCTCTGAAACAGATGCATTGTTAGTGCACTTTCTTAAAGAATCATTGGAAAACCTTTCATCATTGAGGTAATATATTTTCAATACTGTGCTTATTTTAAGACCGGTGAACTTACGTAGATATAAGGCTGGTAGATTCAGTCACCAGTGGAAAAAAAAATAACATATTGATTGTACTTTCCTGTCTCAAGTATAATTTAAAATGTTGACTGCTCCCTAATATCAGAGAAGATTTAATCTACTTCAGTACAACTTAAAGAGAATAATTCCATTAACTCTGAAAAGAAATCAGAAATGAAAACAATAAAGGAAGAATAAACTGATTTAAATTATATTAAAATTCAATAAAAATATGTGTTCTTACCACTTCACAAGTTGGCACAACAAGACTTTCACAGCTGCATTCTAAAAGGCAAAAAACAACATATTTATATTGATCGTATATATTAATACATTCTAGTAAAACTTTAAAATATGAAAATTAGTTACCACAGTGCCATATTGGACAACATTGACCAGATACATTTTCTTTCACAAGTTTCATATCTTGTGCACAGTCGAGTAGTGGCGTAGGACAGAGATTTGGCTCACACACTAATAGAAAAATAACATGAGTAAAGATTAACTTCACGTAGTTGCTGGTTTTCACTAGCTACCATTTAGTTCACTGCCATTACTGATGTGATACATGGACTTGGATCTCCCCAGAGCTGCCTCTCCCATCACCCAATTGCAGTGTGTTGGTAAGGACCGAACAAATACAGCACATACAACAACAGTAGTAGAACTAGGACACACTTATCAGGTTAAGAGCCCTGAGAAATGGCAGGGGGGCAAGAAGAGAAAGTAGGTGAAGAGGGTATGGAATCACGTGTATATCTAGAAAGTCTAGGATGATGAGAAAAGTCATAGCTAATCTATTTTGGGGAGGTAACAATACTGTCCAAGAAGCACTCTTAGATGTATGAAAACATTACATGTATTTAATATGCTAGAACTCAACTAAGGTCTCATATAACAGTACAATTAACATGCACTGGCCTTCTTAAATATTGAACATATCTAGATATTTTTAATTAGTTAAAATATACTTACCACAGTAATACTGAGGACAACAGAATTGTGTAGTATTAAGATCCACAGTGAGAAATTCTCCATCAGTACATAGTGGAATAGGTTCAGTGCAGGATTTGCAAACTAAAGGTGAAACAAAAAGGCAAAGTCGCAGCTGAGCTAAAAACAAACTAGTTATCAGTTCAGATTACTGTACACATATAAAATCAAAATAAAAATACATTATGTAAAACAAAATAGGAAGCAAGGAAAATAAGGATTTAATAAACGGATCTCCTTATTTGGTCATAAAAACAATAATACTATCTGAGTGTATTGCTTTATACTTGCCCAAGCACAGTGACACAGAAGAACCATTTTACCAGAAATATAAGATTTCAGGAGTAATTTGTTCTTACTAGGATCAAAATACCATTGATATACTTATTTTTCTTAATTCACTACTCTGGATCACTCCCATGAATGAACAATGTAGTAGGCACCTGTTCTTCTGAGCTCTTAGCATCCCTCTTCCAACTTTGATAACAACTCTCTTAATGCACTTGAGGAAATGCCTCACCTACGCAGCCTTGGAGTGACTCTTAATAAAGGTGCCTCACTCTTACCAGGCCCATGTGTAGGAAAAACCCACTTTAGATGAATGAGAATGTCTTTCTATAGCATTTGAGTCATAAATAGAGGCACATCGAGACGAGAAACGGATGTTGCTGACTCAATCATTAGTGACTGACACCTAGAGAAGCTGGTTTCCCTTCTTCCCAGGGCTTGGCTGAATGCTTCATCTTGATTCTACAAAATCTTGATTCCCCAATTCTCCCAATAATTGGTTGTGCTTAAGCTAGCCAGAATCAATCAGTTGTTGCCACTGCAGTCAAAGAACCTTAAATGATACAAAAAGAAGTGTTTTGATCTACATAGGTTTATCTGAAACCTACATTAATCAACAGCCTTTGATATGATAATTCCTCAGTGAAATGGTAAAGAGAATTCTTTATTTTTCAAAGTCTAGTTCGTCAGAATATTTAGCTCAAATTCAGTCATTTCCCAGACACCTTTCATTTATTTCTACCATTCTCTTTTCGAGATCATCTGCTTACACAGGATATACAGGAGATGAAGTTTTAAAAAGGTGAGCTGCTTAGCAGAGTCGTTTATTTCGTTGGTTATTCAGGAAAGCCAGGGCTAAAGTTTTCTCTAAAAAGAACTAGGTGCTAGCCTTATTTTTTTTTTTGATTATATTACCTTGATCATGTTTTCAATGATATACATAGTCTTTGTCGATAGGGAAAAGTAGTACTAATTGAAATAATTGTCAAGAATCATTTAAAATGCTGTACTTTCTTTTCTGCTATTCTTGTTCAGTTGAATTTTAAGAGTATATCAGCAGAATATTGGTTACCATTGAGTCCCATGAAATTCACATGAAATGAGAGATTTTCCCTAGATCCTCCCTCTTCTTCCAGGAAATGACCTCACAGAATGCTTACCACAGGCAGGAGGAAAGCAGCAAGTCTCTTCCTCTTGAACCTGAAGCATGAACTGGTCTTCTCTGCATTCTGGCACTGCAATTTCGGGGCATTTGAGTGGGTCACATTCTGCAGAAACAGTCCAGAGATATTTGGAAATGTGTATAGAGTGAGACAATAAATAAATGAAATAGTGTGGCTCAGTTCTCTTTGAGTTTAGTGATAATTAGCTCATTAAAACAATCTTAATCTTAGCGGAAATATATAGGAAATAGCAGGTTATTTATATATAAAATAAATACTTTTACATATAAAATATATGTAAATAGACATTTAAAATATATATATAACATTCTATTAATCATATATATGATTAATCATCTGTATGTATGTATGTATGTGTGTGTGTATATATATATATATCTCCTGCCATAAAATCTTAGCAGAAATATATAGGAAATGGCAAATTATTTACAGTTAAAATATACAAATATATACATTCAAAATACATATTTCCACTGAAATTAAGATTTTTAGAATGAGTTAATTATATATATATAATAAATAGATTTAAAGTTCATATATATACATATTTATAAAGAAATTGCAGGTTTTTAAAAAGCTACCTTTAGCAAGACAGCTCTGCAAACAATCTTTTATAATAAATTTCCTTGTAGACACAAAAATGAGAATTTAATCCACTACTCTGAACAGTGAACCTCATTCTTACTTTTCCTAATTAATTACTCACCACATTGGTACTGTGGACAGCAAGAAAGAGGGCTATAGCCAACGATCAATTTTTGACTATCTTTACATGTTGGAATGGCAGTTTCACACAAAGTCATGTCACAGCCTGGAAATAAACAGAAGTATTAAAAAATTTGTGAACACAACTAAAATCCTGTGTTTCTAACTCAAAGCAGGGAAATGATTCTCACTATGCATGTTTTTACACTACAATTAAACCATTCAGCTCATAGAATGGTCATATGTGAAAAGGCAGCAGAGTTAAGGTCACCTATTGTTGTCTTTGACCCCTGATTGTCATAAGTCAAAGATTCCCAGATCTTTTATCTTCACGTATTTCTGAATATTATTATTTGATAATAGCCAGAGTTTTGCATGTCTATTTGCAAAATCAACAAAACTATAATGAAGTAAAACTTGCTTTGAGAAAGTGTAGGTGATATTTATGGCAATACTTTCATTGCTACTTTAACCCCATACTTTTTTTTTTTTTTTTTTTTTGCGGTATGCGGGCCTCTCACTGTTGTGGCCTCTCCCGTTGCGGAGCACAGGCTCCGGACGCGCAAGCTCCGGACGCGCAGGCTCAGCGGCCATGGCTCAGCGGCCATGGCTCACGGGCCCAGCTGCTCCGCGGCATGTGGGATCTCCCCGGACCGGGGCACGAACCCGTGTGCCCTGCATTGGCAGGCGGACTCTCAACCACTGCGCCACCAGGGAAGCCCCAAACCCCATACATTTTTTTTAACACCAAGCATCATGCCTGCCCTGCTTTTTCACAAAGAATATCAACATATCTTGTGGCATTAACAGACTGTAAGGCTTCAGCCTGCATACATACCGCAAACTTCCTTTGAACAGCAGGTCCACTTATCAATGAAGCCCAGGACGACTTCAGCTTCTCGTTCACAAATTGGCGAGGGCTCTTCATCACAATCAGGTTCTATGGGAATAATGCTTCCATTCTCCAAACATTTGTACAGGGCACATTCGTCAATGCCCCCATTCCAAACTTCCCCAGCAGTTCGAGGCTGGTCTTCACTATCAGTGCACGCTTAAAAAGATGGTCAATGTTATATCACTTAGAACCTGGGCACGAAAATAAACCAAGCTGTGATGTTTTGATTTCAGACTGTGACTTGGCCCAGTGACACAGGTAACATGTCACATTATCTACCCTTTCTCAGCTTCTTCTTTTTGTTCACCAGCTACTAGCTTTCATTTTTCTTTAATGAAATTTTTATATTCCACAGAAAATATTTTTCCCTTCTACAACTATCTGTAAATTTGCATGTCCTCTTCTATAAATAAGATGATTTGTTAATTTTTTTAATTCATTTTAAGTCTTGTTAATACAATTTATTTAGCTTGAACAAACTTGGTAACATAAATTTTAATTGGTTTTAAAATATCAACTATTAAAACTGGTATTAGAAAACAAGGTAGTCTCTACCTCACATTAACATGTTTGTCATATCAAAATTCAAAACATTTCAGCTTTAAAATCTAAATGTAGAAAGTAGGTAGTCAAGCAAAATATTATTTAGTGACTCTATTACTTTTATTATGAATGTTTTACATAATGATAAATATGGCCCTCTAGTAGTTCTTTTAAGGAATAATAAAGATAAATGAAGTGACCACCATATTCCCAGCCTCCAGTGAATTTCTATTACTTTATTTACTACCAAACCAATCTCACAGGTCCCTAAAAACAAATATAACCATGTATATTCTCAAATTCTTCCACAAATACTTTCTTCAGTGGCAAACACAAACTTTTTTCTGAAACAATATATGCATTTCACTTCTACTTGCCTTTCCCTTGAATTACTAGCGTTACTTCTGACCGTAACAATGAGCCCTATGATAGATAAAGTACTGCACTGCAGTTTTCTCAGTTGGGCCCTTTTCTATCCACAACCACCATGGAGACAATGTGTCAGGATAAAATGGTTTGAAAATGAAAGTAGAAATACTCAATGTTTTCTCCCAGATAACAACACTTTCTGAAATTTCTTGAGTGTTTATTTTTCTCTAGGCATTGTTACAAAACTCTTTCTATTATTTTATGTATCCCCACACTAACCTTGTGGGATAAGTCCTATTATTTTCCCCATTTTGCAGATGCATAACCTCAGGCTCATAGAGGTAAAGCTGAATCATTAATACGTGAAATAATTGAACTTTCAATTCAGTCCACACACTATTCTCTTCATTCTTAATTTGCCATATTCTTTTCCAGTTAGTATAAGCATAAGTAGAGATTAAAACATACCACCACCGAAGTCCCTAATTCTGGTAACTTCAACTGAAATCATATTAAAATCAAATTACATACTCTCTTCCTTTCCAACACTTAAGGTGACCTTTAATCAGTCTTTCTCAGCACATCTCTCCAAGTTCTAAAAAAGTATTATTTATTTGCTGGGTCCCTAAGATGTCATTTTGTACTTCTCTGCTTACCACATTCTTCCTCTGGAATGCACTGAGTTGACTCTGGCCTGTGAAGAATGGTTCCATTTTTGCACACACAGTCTTCTCTTAAATCCAGACATGAAGAGTGTCCATAGAACCATCTGTTCAGACATGTTCTTGCTTCACAAGGTCGCACGCAGGGTTGATATTCCTTCCCCTCTGGGCAACTCAAAGCTATAAATAATAGAGGATTTGTGGAATTTGCTAATGATAAAAGTGACCTACTTGAATTCTAGTAAAAGGAAGAAATGTTAGTTTTCTTTCTGAAAATAAATTTTGCACATTTTCAGTCTCCTCAAAGTCTACTTTTCATGTATTACTTAACTATAAATTAGAAACAAAACAATCAATGAGTATTTTTGGCCATATACCAGGTGTCCAGCTAGTATTATGTTATAGCAGGAAAAATTCATCTGATTTATATCAAATAAATATGACCAAAACGCAGCCCAAATTTGGTTGGCATAAATATAGAGTCAACTATTATGAAGTTACTGCTCTGTGCAGTAGGAGGAGATACAACAGTCCACACAGAATAAGCACAGAAACATGTTTTAAATATGCAACTCAACCAAGTCATAGAAAAGGAAAATCCCGTGTATTTAGGCTTAATCCTTCACTGTCAAAAGAAACTACCATTGCTGAGCAGTTTCTAAATTATGTTTCAGAAAATTCTTGTTGATTTTCAGTGATCTTAAAAAGTCATACTGTTAAAAAATGAACATGCAGCTGGTGGAGGTGTAAATTGGTAACATCTCAGTAGAGAACGATTGTAATAGTAAAACTGAAGATGTCGTATGTTCCCAGTGAATCAAATAACCCCACTCTTGAATAGTGAGTACCTCTGGGGGAGTAGGGAGAGGAAAGAGACAAGAGAGGGTACACCATGAGCTGCTTTATTTCTGAAGTGGAGTCATGTAACTGGTGTCTGTGATATATTATTCTTTATCTGTGCATTTTATTCTTTTGCGGGGGGATGAAAACCTTTTATTTTGAGCATTTTAGTAACATTCATTTTGAAAACCTTTTACCATTGAATGGCTATAATTAAATTAACAATATTTTCTGTAAAATGTGCCCAAGATTGTTGAAAAGTTTAATAAAAAATTTGTATGAAGTTATAACTTGATGAGAAAGCTTGAGCCCTATGTATAAAAATGGGTAAAGGATAAATATAAAAGAAAAAGGAAATACAAACATGTATCTGGAAAAATATTGAACCTAGATATTAATCAAAGAAAGCCAGAAAGACTGGTTTCTAGGAAGTAGATATTATGTTAGGAAGAAGGAAAAGGGGGAAGAAAAATCTCCAACCTCTCCACATACAACATGTAAGGACAAGCATGGGAAAGAGAGGCAGGTTGAATGAGGACCAACAAAGTGTGCTGTAGGATATAAGATTAAAATCCCCTTCAAACCTCTGTGATTTCTTCAATATTTCAATCTATTTTGCTAACTAACATTTGTGGACTAGGTTTCCTTTTGGGAGAATTGAGGCCTACTTTAAATCCATTCATTCATTTATTCGAATTGAAATATGGTTGACGTACAATATTACGTTAGTTTCAGGTATACTGCATAGTGATTTGACACTTGCATACGTTATGAAATAATCACCACAATAAGTCTAGCAACCATCTGTCCACATACAAAGTTATTACAGTGTTATTGACCATATTCCTTATGCTGTATATTAAATCGCCTAGGCTTATTCACTTTATAACTGGAGGTTTGTATCTCTTAATCCCTATCACCTATTTCACCCCTCCCCACTGGCAACCACCTATTTGTTCTCTATTATCTAAGAATCTATTTTTGTTTTGTTTTGTTTTTTTGTTTTGTTTTTTAGATTCCATATTGAGATCATACAGTATTTGTCTTTCTTTGTCTGACATATTTCACTTAGCATAATTCCTTCTAGAGCCACCCATGTTGTCGCAAATGGCCATATTTCATTTTTTATGGCTGTGTAGTATTTCATTGTGTATATACCACATCTTCTTTATCCATTCATCTATAGATGGGCACTTAGGTTGTTTCCATTTCATGGCTATTGTAAATAATGCTACAATGAACATAGGGGTGCATATTTCTTTTTGAGTTAGTATTTCTGTTTTCTTCAGGTAAATACTCAAAACTGAAATTTCTGGACCATATGCTATTTCTAGTTTTTTGAGGAAACTCCATACTATTTTCAATAGTGGCTGTACCAGTTTACAAACCCACAAACAGTGCAGGAGGGTTGCCTTTTCTCCACACCCTCACCAACACTTGTTATTTTTGTCTTTTTGATGACAGCCTTTCTGACAGGTGTGAGGTGGTATGTCATTGTGGTTTTGATTTATATTCCTCTGATGGTTAGTGATATTGAGCACCTTTTCATGTGTCTGTTGGTCACCTGTATGCCTTCTTTGGAAAAAATGTCTATTTAGATATGCTACACGTTTTTTAATTGGGTTGTTTGTTTTCTGATGTTGAATTATATGAGTATTTTGGATATTTTGGTTATTAACCCCTTAGCAGACATGTATTTTGCAAACATCTTCTCCCATTCACTAAGATGCTTTTCCATTTTGTTGATAGTTTCCTTTGCTGTGCAAAAGCTTTTTAGTTTCATTTAGTTCCATTTGTTTATTTTTGTTTTTATTTCCCTTGCCTGAGGAGACATATTCAAAAAAATATTGCTAAGACTGATGATGTCAAAAAAGCATACTGCCTGTATCTTTGTCTAACTTTATGGTTTCACAGCTTACATTTAAGTCTTCAGTTGTTTTGAGTTTATTTTTGTATATGGTTTGAGAAAGTAGTCCAGTTTGATTCTTTTGCGTGCCACTGTCCAGTTTTACCAACACCATTTATTGAAGAGGCTTTCTTTCCCCAAATACATCTTGCTTCCTGTCATAGGTTAATTGACCATATAAGTGTGTTTTTATTTCTGGGCTCTTTATTCTGTTCTGTTGATCTATGTGTCTGTTTTTGTGCCAGTAGCATACTATTCTGATTACTATAGCTTGTAGTATTGTTTGAAATCAGGGAAGGTGATATGTCCAGCTTTTTCTTTCTCAAGATTACTTTGGCTATTTGAGGTCTTTTGTGTTTCCATACAATTTTAGAATTATTTGTTCTAGTCCTGTAAAAAATTTCTTTGGTACTTTGATAGGGTTAGCATTGAATGTCTAGATTATTTTGGGTAAATGATAATTTTAACAATATTAGTTCTTCCAATCCATGAGCATGGCATGTTTCCATTTGTTTTTGTCATCTTCAATTTCTCTTATCAATGTCTTATAGTTTTCCAAGTACAAGTCTTTTACTTCTTTGGTTAGATTTATTCCTAGGTATTTTGTTATTTTTGATACAGTTGTAAATGGGATTGTTTTCTTAATTTCTCTTTCTAGTAGTTTGTTATTAGTGTACAGAAACACAACAGATTGATGTATATTAATTTTGTACCCTGCAACTTTACTGAATTCATTTATTAGTTCTAATAGATTTTGGTGGTGTCTTTAGGATTTCTATGTATAGTATTATGTCATCTGCAAACAGTGACAGTTTTACTTGTTCCTTTCCAATTTGGACACCTTTATCTCTTTTTCTTGTCTGACTGCTGTGCCTAGGACTTCTGATACTATGCTGAATAAAAGTGGTGAGAGTGGGTGTCCTTGTTTTTTTCCTGATCTTAGAGGAAATCCTTTAGCTTTTCACTATTGAGTATGATGTTGGCTGTAGTTTTCTCATATGTGGTCTTTGTTATATTGAGGTATGCGCCCTCTGTACCCACTTTATTGAGAGATTTTTATCATAAGTCGATGCTGAATTTTGTCAGAAGCTGTTTTGGCACCTATTGAGATGATTTCTATTCTTCAATTTGGTAATGTGGTTTATCACACTGACTGACTGGCAGATACTGAACCATCATTGGCATCCCTGGGATAAATCGCACTTCATCATATGATCCTTTTAATGTGTTGCTGAATTCAGTTTACTAATGTTTTGTTGAGGACTTTTGTTATCTATGTTCCTCAGTGGTACTAGCCTGTAATTTTCTTTTCTTTGGTGTCTTGCTCTGGTTTTTGTTATGAGGGCACACTCCTCTCTAGCCACCAGAGCTGCATGCTCTAGGAGTGCCCCCTATGTAGGCTGTGTGCACGCTTCTGTTGTGGCAGTGCCAACTAGTGTGGGTGCGCTGGTAGGCAGGGCTGGCCCCTGGCCTGGTTGGCTGCAATGCCGCAGTGACTAGGGACCCCTGGAGGGTGGAGCAGGCTTTCTGCATGGCTGTCTGCACAGCCTGGAGGGCTTGCAGCTGGTGCTGACCCACTGGAGGGCAGAGAATCCCCTGGAACTAATAGGCTAGTGGGAGGATCCCAAAACAGTCTTTTGCCAGCACCAGTGTTATTGCAGTAGAATAAGCTCCCAAAAATGGATGCTTCCAGCATCTCCATCCCCAGGGCGAGTCTCAGTTGCCTCCTGCCTCTCCAGTGCGCTCTCCAAGATCAGCAAGTGGTTCTGACACAGTGACCTTTCAAACTACTTCCTCTGCCCTGGGACTTGGAGCATGGGAGAATTTGTGCACGCCCTTGAAGAGCAGAGTCTGTTTCCTATAGCCCTCCAGTTCTCCCAAACATAAGCCCTACTGGTTTTCAAAGCCAGAAGTTCTGAGTAGTCATCTTCCTGGTGCAGGACTTTTAGGCTGGGGAGGACAATGTGGGGCTTGGACCTCTCACTTCCTAGGAAGGACTTCTACAATTGTGATATACCTCCTGTTTATAGGTCACTGACCAAAGGGTGTGGGTCCTGACTATACCGCATCTCTGCCCTTCCTACCCATCTTGGTGTTGTTCCTTCTTTATGACTTTTGCTGTGGAATATCTTTTCTGCTAGTGTTCAGGTCATTCTCATAGATGGTTTCCCTGTAAGTAACTGTAATTTTGGTACGTCTGTTGGAGGAGGTGAGTTCAAGGTCTTCCTACTCCACCTTCTTGACCCCCACCCTTGCTTTAAATTTAGACCAGGATAAAAACAGAAGCTGCTTAAGTGGGAGACCTAACTATAGGTTACACTTACATTCGTTTTATTCTCACAAAATTATTTTGTGGACTTCCCTGGTGGCGCAGTGGTTAAGAATCTGCCTGCCAATGCAGGGGACACAGGTTCGATCCCTGGTCCGGGAAGATCCCACATGCCGTGGAGCAACTAAGCCCGTGTGCCACAACTACTGAGCCTGAGCTCTAGAGCCCATGAGCCACAACTACTGAGCCCACGTGCCACAACTACTGAAGCCCACATGCCTAGAGCCCATGCTCCGCAACAAGAGAAGCCACTGCAATGAGAAGCCCACGCACCGCCACAAAGAGTAGCCCCCGCTCACCGCAACTAGAGAAAAGCACACGCGCAGCAATGAAGTCCCAACACAGCCAAAAATAAATAAATAAATGAATTTTAAAAAATTATTTTGTGCTGAAAAGGAAAAGAAAGAAGTGAATGCAAAAAACTGGACTGTTATTTGAGTGTTGGAAAATATTGTTTGAAGTGTACTACTTACAGCAGTAATCAGGTGTTCTCCATGGAATGCAAATGTCAAACTTGTTACATAGAGCCACATATGCAGAAAGAGCATCACATTCATAGTTCCAAAAATAGGTATAATTGATCCACATCTTTTCACAAAAGTCTTGTGGTGAAACCTAGAGATACATTGTGCCTTGGGATAAGTTATGTTGTTTTATTTCTCTGAAGGCCCTAAGCTAGACTAAACTATTTGGAGAATCAAAAGGTAGCAAGTTAATATTCATTATAGTTCCTCTTTGACCTTAGATTTTCAAAGCTTCGTAATATTAGATGTCACTTCTGAATTTATAATTTTTTAAACACAGTTTTAGATAAGTAAATATTGTCTGTACTAATGTACATAAATCTATCTTATAAAGATGGAAAAGAAACAGAGTATGTGGATCTAGCAAAAACCTATTTCTGATATTACATTTTGGGTTACAATCATGTTTTCTATATACTGAATAAGACTTTGATCTATTACAGATAAAACTGGAAACTCCTAAAGCTTTCTGTAATGATACATGGCACTGCCCATTAAATGAGGTTATAAATGCTTCTCAAAAAATCGTGTACTAATATTGAACATTAGTCAAATAATTTATATAGTTTGTCATGCCTCAACTTAATTAGAAACTCATTTTTTCTACAGATTATGTTTCATTTTGATCTAGAGATACCTGAAATCTAAATAATTTAACTTGTAACAACATTCACTCCAATTTTTCTCTGCTCATTTATTCAGCAAACATACTAAGCAACTACATTCAGATGTTAAATTTGGACACAGGTCAAAGTGTCAGATAAAAATACTTAATATTTTTCATATCCTATCATTTTTTCTTCAAGGTCCATATCTATAAAAACTAAGATATTACTTCCTTTTTAGTCTCCTCTGTTGAATCTCCTCAGTTTCCAACCATTTCACTTTTCATGGAATACTTGCTATGATCATCAAGAGCCCCTACTTGTCAAATCCAGGGAACACCCTGATATTCTAAACCCTCGCCAACCTCTCAGAGGCGTATAATGCCATGCACGGCCCCTGTGTCTTAAAAGCCTCTCCCTTGACTTTGAGAGCACCACACTCTGGTGCCTTTCCATCTGTTCATTGCTGTCTCCTCTTCCTGATTCATTCTGAGTATTTGTCTAGACCCCTTCCTTGATCGCCCTGTCTACTCACTACAAATGCTCTTCCTGGGCTCACCCATTCCCACAGTTTCTACCGCCATCTTGGGCATTTACATCTTCACCTTGGTTTCTTCATAAGTTAAATAGAGTTAATAATAAACCTACTACTACTTAAGATTGCTGTGAGCTAATATACGGAAAGTATAGAGAGCAGACTCTGGCACATCATACATGAGTTACTGTTATTTTTAAAAACTCCATATACTAATAACTCCCCAAACTTGACCTCTGGCTTCAACTGGTCTCCTCTGAGATCTAGAATAGCTTCAAATTTTTTCTGGGTATTTTTGCCTTGAAGTCCCACATGACTTAATTTTTCCAATATAAAAAAAATTGTAACCCTTCTCTACTGAACCCACAAAAGCTGATTCTCCTGTATCCTCCATTCACTTATGCATCCTTTCACAGTTTATTGAGCACCTAACTACTTATCAGGCACCGTACTATTCATGAGGAATATAAAGGTGACTAAAACAGACCTGTTCTCTGCCTTGTGGATCTCATAGTTAAAGCCTACGTGTTGAATCAAGAGGAGTCACCATGCTAAAATAGATCAGAGGAGGGAAGTATTCTAGCTTAGGACACTCCAAGCATCAAAGCCCATTTGCAATAGCGCAACAGTTGAAAGGAGACTGGAATGCCTGGAGCTTAGCCAGTAAGAAAAGTGTAGCACAAGAGGAAGCTGGAAAAGTAGGCAGGCCAAAGCATAGAGGAAATTATAAGCCCTGATAAATTTAGAGCGTATTCTAAGGGTAAGTGAAAGACACTGAAGGATTTTAGGTAGAGAAATAATCCAACTGTGTTTCCATTTTCAAAAGATCATCTGCCTGCTATGTGGAGATTTGCAAATGAGGATGAAGATTAGAAGCGGAAAAACGAAATGTCAAGCATTCCTTTCTTTTGCCATCAAATTCACTGGGAGGAACCTAAGGGAAAGCTGGAGCTATCATAGACTAAATGGTACCCTATGTTGCCTCACTATGCCTTGAATAGTCAAGTTGAAAAGTTTCCTGATGTAATCAACCTTCTAAGTTCCCAGTTAAAAATGCAATTTTTGAAAGTCCTTATGCTTTAAAAAGACAGATTACAATGACACTGAAATGAGTTAAAAAGTATTTGCTATTTTTTTCATTTTTATATGCATGCATTTTAAAATGTAAACATTTAAAACTTACTTTGTTGCAAATCTCTGAGCAAAACTGAAGCTCCAGAAAGATACACCATTTTTATCCCATGACTTCATATCCTTTGTCTTTTCCCTCAGAGAACTCATAGAGGGCAGGCTGAGAACTATGGCGTCTACGCTTGATGGTCGAACACAGAAAGTCCTAAAGTGAACTCCTTCTGCTTTGACAATTCACTCACTCTCCTTCCCAGACTTCGCCCCTCCGTAAGTCTTGCACTAAGCTATTTCAGTGTTTTCCTAACATGGCCTTTTCCAGCAACCCTGCTCTTGTCATACTGTTTTCTTGGCCTAGGTCTCCCTTCCTCCCTCTTCTCTCCTGGCAAACTCATCCTTCTAAATAATTAAGATGTCTGAAACCCTGGGAAGTCTTCTCCCGACTTGGGTGCCTATGCATCTCCATACTGTATATGTTGATTAATCTGTTCACAGACTTGCCTTCCTTCTAGACTCTTCGAGAGCAAGGAGAGGGTCTTACTCATCTTTGTATCATAGGAGTTTAACACAGTGCCTAGTAGGTACTTGATCTCACTAACTTTTCATTTAACGATACACGAAATGCTGTATTTGTCTGTCTTTTGTCTCTAACAACAGATCTTTTTTTAACGATGCAGATTATTTAAAATATCTACTAGCCACCTAAAGTCAGAAAGTTAGAGACTAATAAAGAACAATGAAATTGTTCTCCTAAGTTAGAGACTAATAAAGAACAATTAAATTGTTCTCCTAAGAAGCCAGGAATTGATTAAAGCCTCACTGTCTTGGTTTCTATACTGGGTTATCAAATGGCATTCATCTCTTTCTCCTAGAGGCATTTATTCATAGGACAAAATTTCACTTTTCTTGAAAGCTGTAGATATAGTTCAGAAAAAAAAACATGGGGAGAAAAAGATAATTATCCTTCCTGTTCTATAAGTCAATAAACAGTAAATGATTTTGAATTCCAAAGCGTACTGAGAGGAGGTTTGGGGATAAACTATTCTCAGTAGAAGAACATCATGGCAAGAACAAGAATTTATTGGCTTTTCCCCTCAACATGTCTAACATGACAGTTCTGATTTATGGTTGCTTTCAACTTACTTCATTATGGCATGGGATGAAAACTCTTCTATTTAATAACTCAATGCAGTGACTGCAGTCGTGCTCAGTACAATTTCTAAAAGGCCTCCTCGTTGTTACTTCAAATGATTTCTCAATTTCCCAGCTCTCAATAAATAATTCTATGTCTTCTATATTCGTAATGATTGTGCCATTTTGCATCCTTAGATCATCATCTGGATCATCATTGCAAGTTCCTAAAAAGATGTGTGACATTTAGAAGGAAATTTTTTTCCCCTTAAACCAAATATAGGCAACAGAAGTAAATCATCTCAATAACTGATTTAAAATGAATAAATTATTTACTGAATCAGGCACCAAATTTATGTCCTTTGACTTTAACAAAGTTGATTGATTTTTTTTAATTATGTGTCTGATTCTTTGATAAAATAGTGTAGAACTGTCTTAACCAGATAAGAAAGAAATTATAATCCTAGAAGTCAAGATATGTTGAAAGATCATAGAAGAAGAAAGAGGAGATTGATTCTGTCCCTACACTCTTCCACTATTACCACTATCTCATAATTTAAGAACTAGTTCTTAAATCTGACAGGGTATTCCCCAGAATAGTAGACATTTTGTGATTGCCTCCTAAGCATCTATTCCCCCAGGAAAACCCTGCCTGAAAACATTAAATTTTTCTCTTCAGGAACTATCTCTGCCCCATTACCTAGCACATGACGCCACTCCAGCAGAGGGCCCTGGTAAGCATAAAGGTAAGCCTTACTCCCTTTCATTAACAACTGTTACAGGTAATCCAGGCATAAACCAGTCAGCTTGTGGCAGTCACTTAGACACACAGATTTGTTCAACATTAGAACAACCATTGTTAAGCTCAGGATTTGACCTGGGGAATTCTAGGACACAGACAATCTCTCTTCCTTGCAATGACATGGCCGATTGATGGCTGTGATGCTGTGACCTGCTATAGCCTCTAGCTTCCTTCAGGGAAGCCAAACTGAGGACAGAGCTTACTTTTTATCTAGTGAAGTGAAAAGCCAAGGGAAGTACAGAGAAATGGGCCTAGGACCCTGATCATACCTTACCTGAATCCCACCCTACTTTAAGACATAATTTTTTCTTAATTCCCAAGGCTCCTAGCTATAAAAGATATGAGTTAAACATTTTTTTCAAGTATCAAATCTTAATGCTCAAGCTGTTATAACAAGATCAATAAAGGTTTCTGCTGCCACAGTTGCCCCACACTTGTAAATATACAGGAGACTGAGTACAGTGCAAATAAATAAATAAATAAAACTCAAGCTAACTGAACTATACTGTAAAGCAGCTATGTTTAAAGTCTAAACTCTTCTGGGAAGAGGTATTGGTAGTAAAAATATGTTTTCATTGCAACTCTAGCCACCACTCCTGCAGACTTCACAGTGCTATGTAGAACAAGTTGTCAATATAGACCTCCCATTCTGGTGTCCATACTCAGTTTGGGTCACACTCTTGTCCACTACAACTCAATCAGCCAGCACCCTGATTTCCTTTTAACAAACCACTGCTCTCCCATTGTGGAGGTCAGGAAGTTTAGGGGGTGACCCTTGTTAGCAAAAAGGTGACCCTAGCCCCTTCTCTATAGTGACTAGTTAAGAATCCAGTGAGCAGACTGTCTCCATAAAAGCATGAGCTGACATTAGAGGAAAAGAACCAAACAAACATGAAAACCAAGCAGAAGTTATAGCACACAGAAGTGATAACTCAGAAGAGAAAATATGCATTCCCCAAATCCCTGAGTTATTACTCAATAATATCTATTGGGTTATTATGTATACCCAATACCATGTATATACAATAACTATTTCCACAATGATAACCTAAGCCACCACAGAAGTCTGTGCTGTGTTTAGCATGCTCTAAACAGGCAAGGAAATTGTAAACCATTTTAGCCAAACTTTCCACTAAATGCTTTACATTTTTGAAGAAGAAATTTGGGTATCTCATATAATTTGTTGAGAGCAAGGACTTGGTCTATTTGTTTTGAGTTGTCAGCACCAAGCATAATGCCAGACACTCAGAAGCTGATCCATTAACTTTTACTCAATTAATATTTAGTGAGTTTAAAATAGATGTATTTGTACTAAGCTAATATTTATTGACTGTATTAAGCAATGTGTTAAGTGTTTTACGTTAACTTTCACATTCAATTCTAACAACAATTTTGAAGGTAGATTTTACTATTCCCATTTTAAAGATAAGGAAACTGATGTTCACTTAAACATCTGTAAACAGGATAGCTCTGGCAGACACCAGAGCCAGAATTGTTCTTTTTATTTTGTTATGTACCTAGAGATATTTCTAATTTGTTTCCTTTGGCTTATCACTATGTATCTATGTAACATATTGTGATAAGGAAGTGTAATATGTACCTTTACACTTAGGTTACACTTATGGAACCTAAGTGTAAAGGTACGTCTAGGCTTTACACTTCATAAGAAAACTGGGACTAATATTCAGAACACTGTGTTCCCTGTATATAACTTTCAAGATGACTTAACTAAATTTTCTTTGATTTCAAACTTAAAAAAATAAGAAACAAAGTTATTTAAGTCTTTAATCATTCTATGCCTCATTTTTATCACTTATAAATTAACACTAGTGCCTACTTATTGAGGCTACTGTTAGAATTAAATGAGTTAAAGTATGTAAAATAATGCCTGACACTTCATTAATGCGTAATAAAGATGAGCTAGTAGGAATACAAACAGTATTGTAGAAACAGTGATAAGCATATATTTCCATAAAATACCCAAGTTGAACTGTTATTTCTTGCTTCTAAGTCCATTTATGGAAAGACATTGCTTCCTTCACTACTCACATGGGGAACTGAAAGTTAACATCACTTCTCCAACCCAAAAAATGGGGCAAGAGGGGTCAAGACGGTGTAATGTGAACAGAAAAAAAAAAGAAGAAATAGAGATTTGAAAAGCAGTGCTTACCACAAAGTCCTTCTGTGTAGGATGACAAGTTAAATTGAGAGCCAAAATGAATGTCTATGATCCCTGTAAGATGAGCCCACTTTATGATTAGTCCAGCTGGAGTAGTAATCACATACACTGAACCAGAATCCTCTATGGACAGATCTTCATTTGAAAAAGGCAAAGGTACAGCAATAGAATCCACTTCTACCTAAAATTACATAATGCATTTACACCTATTAGAACAATGTTTATGTTTTAATATACACTCATAAAAATTAGGAAAATTCAGATTATTCCATTTCTTCTGATTTAACGTAAACTATTTTTAAATGCTTAAAAATCTATTTGCTGCTGTCACAGTTTCTCACAACTCCTAAGTTCTTTTATTGTTCTTTTGCTGTCTTGCTATAGTCAATATTTGTTCTAACCTCATTGCCCTTTATTTTCTTCAAAACCTAACTTTCTTCTAAGTTATATATGCTTTTTTATGTTTCCCCCAATATATGTTTATTATACCATTACCTCCTAATATAAATTAAAGATAATAAAGTTTTTTTCAGGATGTTTTCTTTAATCTGGGTCCTCTATTTGATCTTCTAAATCAGTGTTTGTTTAATTATAATGTTCATAATAACCATCTGTGAAGCTTGGTAAAGATTAAGATTACCAGAAATTCTACTTCCAAGGTTTGGATTGGATCCTAGATCTTATATTTTTAACACGTTTTCTTGGTAATACTAATATAAGGAATCCAAGGATTTTTACTTTGAAAACAGTGCTTTAAATAACAATGATGACATGGAACCATGAGCTGTAACTAGCAGTAAATTTCTCAGAGTTCTATCTGACTAACCATCCAATTTCTCATCTTTATATCTTCCTCCTCTTGCCACCCTCAAGCTGAAACAGCCTTCTTTGCCTGGTTAATTTCTACTCATTCTTTAAGATTTATCTTAGGTGTCACCTCCTCCAAAAATATCCACTTGACCCTCCTATAAACTGCATTTTTCAATGACCTGTATCTCTGTTTCCATGATATCTTGGTCATCACTCTATCACTATAGCTCCTACTGCCTTTTAATTGGCAGATAATGACATTTATGCACCCCACACACAACTGCAAGTTACTTGAGATCAGGACCTGTGTCATTTTATCACATAAACTCACTAAATGATTTTTTAAGTTAACAAGTTTTCAACTGAATACATGACCAGCCATCAGTTCAGCTGAGGCCAAAAATAAGCCCTTCCAACCACATGTTCACAACAACAGCACGGACCAGGTTTGAGTTTAATTTCCCACCCACTTCCTGTTAATATACCAACCTCATTAAAATCAAAGGTATATATAGAAATTCTCATGTCCAAAAAAGTAACACATTCATATATTTTAAGTTTGACTTAAAATTAAACTTTCTGATATCTTACCGCATTTTAGGCTTGCTTTAACACTGTTTCCAGTCTAGAATGTATGGCCTGTGCTAACAGAATTATTTCCAGAAAGCATATAACATCTCAGCCATTTTGAGCAAAATCTTTATAAATTTTTTTTTTTATGTTTTTGAGAGACCATGTAGACCTGAGTGAAGCATCCAGCTTATAACTCACTCCTATTTGGTAAATATAATTCCTTTGGATAAAGGTTTTTCCTGTAAAATCAAATGGCTCCTTTCCAACTTTTTAATGGTGCATTACTCTTCTTCAGTTCATTTCAACAAATTTAAATATTCCTTCATTTTTTTAAGCTATAAATTAATGGTGTCAACATTTCAAAACTACTCTTTCCCTCTGTTTTTCTCTCAGTAGTCTTCCTTCGGGTGTTCTTGGCTGCTACCCTTTGCAACCTTATGATCCTCTCTTTCACATCATTTCCACTTTGTCTAATCTGAAACACTAAACATTAACTCTGACACTAAGAAGCTTGGCCACTCATATGATCCAAGAGAGCTTTAGCATGTTTAACATGGCTGTTTCAGTTAACCTCAAAAGGGGAGAAACATTTGCAACAGTTGGCATGTTATGGTAGGAGACATATAATAGTATGAAACACATTTTCAACTGTCCATGAAAAGAATGATTAGACATCATAGCAATGAAATTCCACTGATGTGTTTAATTTCCCCTCTTTTTGGAAATAACTCTGCTTATGTAATTTCTCAATTTCATCCATTATGAGGATATGCTTTACTTTGTGTTCCTACCTTTCTTGCTGCCCGATTGACAAGTACTTTATGTACAGGTGTGGTCAAATTTAACTTCTTAAAACAAAGTGCAGAGATTCTTCCAGAGGAAGCCTTAATTTGAAAGAAAATTGAAACTTTATGTAGTTAAACATAATTTTAGCAATAAACATAAGTAATTCACTAGACATTTTGCAGATACTCACTAGCTTTTTAAATGAGTTTCCATTCTGAAAGAAAAAAATTAAAAAAAAATACATTACTTGACTTTCAAAAACCTTATTTGGATTAATACTATATGCCTCTAAATATATTCACATGAAACACATTTTGTTTTAAGTACCAGAAGATAAATCTCAGTGAGTTGTTGAGTCCTTTCTTACTCTGGGAATACCTAATGTTGCAACATACTTCTGCTACTAGATTTATGAAGAAATGACAAAAGAATAGATTATGACTTACCTGATTCATGGAACATTTTTCAATATGAGCAACTATAACTTCTCCAGGAATTCTTACTAAGATATAAGAAGCCATACTATACAATGCTGCATTATTTCCATCAAATGTAATAATGCTGAGTTCTGACAACATGGAACACCGACCTAAAAAGTGGTAGAGAGTAGATTTAGTCTATTAACTAATTATTTGTATTACAGTAATAACTGCTCCTTTTAAAACATCTTTTAAATTAGTCTCCTTATGTTTGACAAAAAGCAACTCTAAAAGTTACTGGGAATCAAAATCATAAATCAAATGAAGAAAGTTCAACAATAACTTTGTCTTGATGGGGTGATTGCTTCAAAAAAAATAATAATCTCCCCCGATTAAAAATTCATTGCCATGTAAGGAACGCAGACTTACACGGACATTCCCACTCAGGGCAGCAAATATCTCTGTTCACTTGAACAGCTCTTCCCCGGAAACCACAGTCAGGCATTTCTATGTCCTTTGGGCAATTAAGAGACCAGTTGTACAACTTCCATTCCTTATCAAGGCATATATATTGGGTACAATTATAAACAGGATCAAATTCTTGAGGCTGTTAATAAAAAAGAAAATTAAAGCATATTTTTCCATTTTCAACTAATGTTTTAATTTTTAAATTTTCCATTCACATTGCTTATAGTGTACATTTCCTAAATACAAAAGCTTTTGAAAGATGAACAATTAAAATTTCACTACAGCTTTTTGTTGAAGTATCCTCTCTGAAATATTCAGTATGAACTTCATTTAAACTTTACCTTAATATTGACTTGACTATCAGAATTGCCCAGATACCCAACTTCTGAGCAAACTGAAGTCTTGTCCTAAATTGTCTAGATTAGTGCTTTGCAAGCAGACTTATACAGTGGCAGTCAACCTTTCATATTATGTTGTATAAAGCTAGTATATGATTAAGACTTCTGTTGAGGTCAGTTTAAAAAAAATTACAACTTAATATTATCCATATATTCCATTAAAACTCAAATGTGATATCAGTTTGACAGCACCTGGATAGAATCATAAATTACTTTTTATATATAGCTCACAGACTTCTAGATAAATAAATAAAAAAATAAATAAGTGGTAGATTTTTTTATAAATTACATTCTATATAAATTATACTAATAACTATAGCAATGCTAAATAATATAACACTTATTACGCTCCAGACATTGTTCTAATTAGTCTATTTTATTCCCTCTGAGGTAGGAGCTAATATTTTTCCCTATTTCTCAGATAGAAAATCAGGTTTAAGGTCAAATTAACTTGCCCTGAGTTTCATAGCTAGTAGAGTCAGAACTTAAATTCAGGCGTTGTTGCTCTGAAGACCAGTGCTCTTAACCACTACTCTATACTGCATCTCAGGGGATGGAGGAAGAAAAATTAACATCTATTTAGCACCTATTATATATCATGCACTAATAAAGTAGCTTTTTTCATTTAATTCTCCCTAAATTTCGTGGGGCAGTTTCTATCATTCCAGTGTTATACATGATAAAAAACAAGAATAAGAGAGGGTAAAGAGTTTTCTAAATAGTGAGACTATTAAGAGAGGACTTCTCAATTTAAAAGCCAAAAGTAGGCAAATAGTCAACTTCAGTCTTGCAAAATTTTCTGTGTATAAGTTGTATCAACTCCCAGAAAATGAAAGGAGATAGAAGAAAACTGAAACGCCTAAACAACACCTAAACCACCTAAAGAATCTATACCTTCCACTCTACTGAAAGAATCTTTAACAAGGTCACCAATGAACTCCACATTGCTAAATTCAATGATCAATTCTCAGACCTCATCTAGTTGACCTGTTAACATATTTAGTATAGCTTATTACTCCATCTTCCTTAATATTTTCTTTTCTTGGCTTCCAGATCACCTACAATCTCCTCCATTTTCTCCTAGTTCAGTGGTTAATATCCTTTGCATGTTTGTCATTGTTTCTCAATCTGTTGAAGTTGTAGTGGCCCTTCTCTCTTCCCTGTCTTCACTCAATCCCTTTGTGATCTCATCTAATCCCACAATTTTAAATACCCTTTATCCACTGAGAATTACAAAAATTTCATCTTAACTTGATCTCTACCCTAAACTCCACTTGTGTTCACCAGATCTGTGTACCCATAGCTTTTTGATGTCTAAGAGGAATCTTAATCTTTACGTGGCAAAACTGAACTCCTGACTCTACCCACCCCAGACCTTCACTTCCCACAATTTCCCCATCCTGATTAATGCCCACTTTATCCTTCAGTTGTTCAAGGCAAAACTCTTAGAATCCTTAATGCCTCTTTTTCATTCACACCTCATATCTAATTCTTCAGTAATTTCTGTAGCCTCTACCTTCAGAATAGATCCAGAACCCAGACATTTCTCACCATCTCCAATGCTATCACCTGGTCCAGATCACCATCAATCTCTTGCCTAAATTCCTGCAGTAGCCTCCTAACTGGTTCTATTGTCTCTTTACACCGTACTCTCAACACAGCAGCTAAAATGATCCTGAAACAGATCAGATGATATAATTCCTCTGCTCAGAAATCTCCCTTTTCTCTTCCTGTGTCATTTAGAATGAAAGCCACAGTCTTCACAATCATCCACAAGGCCTTACATAATCTAGTTTATTTCCTACTATTATTACATAATCTAATTTACTTCCTACTATTTTACTCCATACTATTTTACTCCTTGCTATTCTTTTATTGTTTTAAGATGTTAGGGACATTCTCAGCTCAGGGCCTTGCACTTGGCTGGCCCCTCTGCCTGGAATGCTGTTGCCCTGGTTCTTTGCGTGGTTCACTCTTTCACTTCTTCAGATTTTCTGCTCTAAAGTAACAGTCACTTTCTCAGTGAGGTTCAGTGAGGATCATTTCATTGAAAATAGTTTTATTTTTCTCCTGAGCAGCAATCTCTAGCGTTTTACATAACTTGGTAATTTATTTTGCTTATTGGCTGTTTCAGAATCCAATAAAATGTAAACTCCATAAAAGCAGGAATTTTTGCCTGCTTTTATATTGCTTTACTTATGGTACCTGAATAGTTCCTAGCCAGAAATAGTGCTAAATAAAAATTGGTTGAATAAATCATTGGTTTATCAGAACAAGTAGCATATTTGGAGTAAGGAGATAATTTCTCAAGTTTCAGCCAAGACAATTACTAGCTCTGGGATTCAATGACCTTATCTTTTTTTGCTTACTAGTATATATTTGTCATCTTGCACAGTGCCCGGCATATAGCAGCTGCTTAATAAATATTTTTGAATGCCCGAAGAGAAGCCCACAATATGCTCTTTATTATTATAAAGAATTATTATCATTAAAGAATTATTAAAGAAACATAATTATTATTAAGTTAATAAATTATCCAATTAATAAATCAATAAATAAAAGTATTAAGTTATCATACATAATTATTATTACACCTATCACACAATTACTACTATTAAGGAATCATCCTTAAGATTTCATTTGCATTTTATTTGTTTTTCTTAGTGTGACCAGAGTCTAATTACTAAGAAATATCTGACAGTTAAGGAAAGAAAATTGTTAAAATGTAATGCTTATTTAATTTAGCAAAGAAAGACTAGAGAGCATACCAAAAGAAGTTTAATAGCATCTGGATAGTGATACAGAAACATGAATAGACACAATAAGGAAATGACAAATAGCTGAAGAGATTACTCAGTCATACCTCACATTCCAAACCTGGCGTAGGTGTTAGCTTGTCAATCGCAGTGAAGTCTGATGGAGTAATCATTTCTGAAGGAAATGAAGAGGTCCCCTGCATTAGTGGAGTGGTATTGATCATATATAAAATTCATTTGTGATAGAGACCATGCTAAGAAATTTTATATAGATTATTTCATTTAATTCTAACAAGAACCCTGTGAAGTAGATAATAATATTATTGTCATTTTACAGATAAGGAGACTAAGGTTGTAGAGAGGTAAGCTGGTAAGTGTCAGAGGCAGAATTCGAACTTGGCAATTTTGATTCCAGAGCACTGGCTTTTAAGCACCATCCTAGAAACATCTTCAGTGCCTTGTTGGTGTCAACACAATTGTTTGAACAGGTAGAAGTATCAATAGTATCACTAAAGATTGCTCAGGAGTTACAAATTTTGTTGCATTTCTAACATGCGTAGTGAGGTTGATTCATTTCCCTGGTGAATCTCTAAAATGTTTCCCTTGCAAGCAGAATAGTTGCTGCTGTGGATCGTTGGAGACCCCAGTTGGGTGTGGCGAAGGAGTTACCCATGGAAAGGGAAAACACAACTGGTAAACACATTTGTAAGAGTTCTTCCAAAGCTTTTTGTTAGTACTAAAGGTATCTCTAAAATATTCAAAATCTGAAAGACTGTAGAAGAGTGAAAACGAATGGCTGAAATTTTGTCTAGCTGTAACTGCAGTGTCCATTGTTGATACCATCTAAAAATGACTATATTAGTTTCCTATAACTGCTGTAAACAAATTATTACAAATTTAGTGTTTTGAAACATCACCAAATTATTATCTTGTGGTTCTGGAAGTCCGAAGTCCTAAAATCAAGATATCAGCAAGGGCTGTGCTCCTTCTGGATCCCCTACGGAAGAATCTGTTTCCTTGCCTTTTCCAACTATGGATTGCCTGAATACTTTGACTCATGGTCCCTTCTTCCAACTTCAAAGCCACAGAATAATATCTTCAAATCTCAATTTCTCTCTCTCTCTCTTTCTCTCCCTCCCTCCCTTTCTCCTTCCCTGCTGATTCTGACATCTGACATGTGACACCTTCTCTGACTCTGACCCTCCTCCTTCTCTTTTATAAGGACCCTTATGATTACATTGGGCTCACATGGATAATCCAGGATAACTTCCCCATCTCAAAATTGTTAACTTTATCGCATCTGCAAAATCCCTTTAGCATGTAAGGTCCCATATTTATAAATTCTGGGCATTAAGACATGGACATCTTTGGAGGGCCATTATTCAGCCTACCACAATGACATTAGACAAAACTTTTATTTTTTTGTTAAATAAATTCCATAAATAACCTTAATTTTGTACTTATTATATGGCTTCTAACTTACAAAATAAATGAAGTAGAATAAAAATTCCCATTGCTTGGTCCTATAAACAGTGTTCATGGTATATTAGATGTTGTATCTTCTAGAGAATATGAAATTTTTACAGACTTAAATATCTTCATTTCCATCATCATAAATGTTTGAGTAAAGTAATAGGAGACAAAGTTCCAGCCCAGAGCAAGCACAGAGTCATGAAAAATTCTGATAACTGGGGATCTGAATGGTCTCAGCAATAAAGTAGTCCATTGTTTTCTAAAATCATCAATGGGTTAAAAGCACTGTCTTGGGGTAGAATTATAATAATCAAGCTTGTAATAACTATAGCTTTGTAGTAAGTTTTAAATTGCAAAGTATGAGTCCTACAACTTTGTTCTTTTTCAAAATTATTTTGGCTATTCTAGGTTCCCTGCATTTCCATATGAATATAGGGTCACTTTGTCAATTTCTGCAAAGAAGTAACTGGGATTTTGATAGGTATTGCATTAAATCTGTAAATAAGATTTGGGAGCATTGTCATTTTAGCAATATTAAGTCTCCCAGGAACATGAGATGGCTTTCCATTTATTTTGATCTTCCTAATTCCTTCAATAACATTTTGTAGTTTTCAATGTACAAGTCATACACTTCTTTTGCCAAATGTATTCCTACATATTTTATGCTACTGTAAATAGAATTGCTTTCTTCATTTCATTTTTAGATTGTTCATTGCTAGTACATAGAAACACAATTGATTTTAGTCACTGGTCTTTTTTTCCTGTAAGCTTGTTGATGTATTACTATTTGCCCATTAGTGCTAACAGGTTTTAGTGGATACTTTAGAATAATCTGTATACAGGATCATATCATCTACAAATAAAAATAATTTTACAGGGTAGTTTTCTTACTTCTGAGGGTCATGGAGTAAAATCTATCTCCCCAATATAGTGACCACGGTACTTTAAATTGTTTTAGATGTTTAAAATATACAATGACTATTGATTTGGGGCGATATTACAGAATGCAAAGTAGACAGCAGTACTTAGAGGAATTAACAGTGTATGTCCCAGGTTTAGTACATGCAGTGTTATTCTAAACTTATTCACTCCATAGATTATACAACACAGGGAACGTACTACCAGCCCCTCTCAAAATATGCTTTAAACTATACTAAATTCACTGATGTCTAAAATTTTACAGCAGTAGAGTAATTCCTCATCTCTACAGTGCTAATAATAAGACCTCTCTCTTAGCTTTCTCATAAAGATTAAATACATGCAAAGTCCGTACTCCAATGCCTGACACATAGTAAGTACTCAGTAAATGGTAGCTATTAAGAATAGGAGTAATGAGTTGGGGAGGAACCAGACGGCGGAGCAGAAGGACGTGCTCTCACTCCCTCTTGCGAGAACACCAGAATCACAACTAGCTGCTGGACAAGCATCGACAGGAAGACACTGGAACTCACCAAAAAAGATACCCCACATCCAAAGACAAAGGAGAAGCCACAATGAGACGGTAGGAGGGGTGCAATCACAGTAAAATCAAATCCCATAACTGGTGGGTGGGTGACTCACAGACTGGAGAACACTTATACCACAGAAGTCCACCCACTGGAGTGAAGGTTCTGAGCCCCATGTCAGGCTTCCCAATCTGGGGGTCCAGCAACGGTAGGAGGAATTCCTAGAGAATCAGACTTTGAAGCCTAGTGGGAATTGATTGCAGGACTTCGACAGGACTGGGAGAAACAGAGACTCCACTCCTGGAGGGCACACACAAAGTAGTGTGCACATCGGGACCCAGGGGAAGGAGCTGTGACCCTGGGGTGACTGAACCACACCTACCTCCTAGTGTTGGAAGGTCTCCTGCAGAGGCGGGGGGTGGCTCTGGTTCAATGTGGGGACAAGGACACTGGCAGCAGAAGTTCTGGGAAGTACTCCTTGGCGTGGGCCCTCCCAGAGTCCCCCATTAGCCCCAACAAAGAGCCCAGGTAGGTTCCAGTGTTGGGTTGCCTCAGGCCAAACAACCAACAGGGAGGGAACCCAGCCCCACCCATCAGCAGACAAGCGGATTAAAGTTTTACTGAGCTCTGCCCACCACAGCAACAGTCAGCTCTACCCACCACCAGTCCCTCCCATCAAGCCTCTTAGATAGCCTCATCCACAAGAGGGCAGATAGCAGAAGCAAGAACTACAATCCTGCAGCCTGGCATGATATACAGTGGCATGATATACTCTACCCGGCAAGGATCTCATTCAGATTCGATGGAGAAATCAAAGCTTTACAGACAAGCAAAAGCTAAGAGAATTCAGCACAACCAAACCAGCTCTACAATAAATGCTAAAGGAATTTCTCTAAGTGGGAAACACAAGAGAAGAAAAGGACCTACAAAACAAACCCCCCCCAAAATTAAGAAAATGGTATTAGGAACATACATATTGATAATTACCTTAAATGTGGATGGATTAAATGCTCCAACTAAAAGACACAGTCTCGCTGAATGGATACAAAAACAAGACCCATATATATATGCTGTCTACAAGAGACCCACTTCAGACCTAGGGACACATACAGACTGAAAGTGAGGGGATGGAAAAAGATATGCCATGCAAATGGAAATCAAAAGAAAGCTGGAGTAGTTATACTCATATCAGATAAAATAGACTTTAAAATAAAGAATGTTACAAGAGATAAGGAAGGACACTACAAAATGATCAAGGGATCAATCCAAGAAGAAGATATAACAATTATAAATATATATGCACCCAACATAGGAGCACCTCAATACATAAGGCAACTGCTAACAGCTATAAAGGAGGAAATCGACAGTAACACAATACTAGTGGGGGAATTTAACACCTCACTTACACCAATGGACAGATCATCCAGACAGAAAATTAACAAAGAAACACAAGCTTTAAATGACACAATAGGTCAGATAGATTTAATTCATATTTATAGGACAATCCATCCAAAAACAGCAGATTACACTTTCTTCTCAAGTGTGCATGGAACATCCTCCAGGATAGATCACATCTTGGGTCACAAATCAAGCCTCAGTAAATTTAAGAAAATTGAAATCATATCAAGCATCTTTTCTGACCACAACGCTATGAGATTAGAAATGAAATACAGGGAAAAAACCGTAAAAAACAAAAACACGTGGAGGCTAAACAATACGTTACTAAATAACCAAGAGATCATTGAAGAAATCAAAGAGGAAATCAAAAAATACCTGAGACAAATGACAATGAAAACACGACAATCCAAAACCTATGGAATGCAGCAAAAGCAGTTCTAAGAGGGAAGTTTATAGCTATAAAAGCCTACCTCAAGAAACAAGAAAAATCTCAAGTAAACAATCTAACCTTACACCTAAAGGAACTAGAGAAAGAAGAAGAAAAAAACCCAAAGTTAGCAGAAGGAAAGAAATCATAAAGATCAGAGCAGAAATAAATGAAATAAAACAAAGAAAACAAGAGCAAAGATCAATAAAACTAAAAGCTGGTTCTTTGAGAAGGTAAACAAAATTGATAAACCATTAGCCAGACTCATCAAGAAAAACAGGGAGAGGACGCAAATCAATAAAATTAGAAACGAAAAAGGAGAAGTTAAAACAGACACCGCAGAAATACAAAGCATCCTAAGAGACTACTACAAGCAACTCTATGCCAATAAAATGGACAACCTGGAAGAAATGGACAAATTCTTAGAAAGGTATAACCTTCCCAGACTGAATCACGAAGAAATAGAAACTATGAACAGCCCAATCACAAGTAATGAAATTGAAACTGTGATTAAAAATCTTCCAACAAACAAAAGTCCAGGACCAGATGGCTTCACAGGTGAATTCTATCAAACATTTAGAGAAGAGCTAACACCCATCCTTCTCAAACTCTTCCAAAAAATTGCAGAGGAAGGAACACCCCCAAACTCATTCTATGAGGCCACCATCACCCTGATACCAAAACCAGACAAAGATACTACAAAAAAAGAAAATTACAGACCAATATCACTGATGAATATAGATGCAAAAATCCTCAACAAAATACTAGCAAACAGAATCCAACAACACATTAAAAGGATCATACACCACGATCAAGTGGGATTTATCCCAGGGATGCAAGGATTCTTCAATATACACACATCAATCAATGCGATGCACTATTTTAACAAATTGAAGAATAAAAACCATATGATCGGGCTTCCCTGGTGGCGCAGTGGTTGAGAGTCCACTGCCATTGCAGGGGACATGGGTTCGTGCCCCAATCTGGGAAGATTCCACATGCTGCGGAGCGGCTAGGCCCGTGAGCCATGGCCGCTGAGCCTGTGCGTCCGAAGCCTGTGCTCCGCAACGGGAGAGGCCACAACAGTGAGAGGCCCGTGTACCGCAAAAAAAAAAACCATATGATCATCTCAGTAGATGCAGAAAAAGCTTTTGACAAAATTCAATACCCATTTATGATAAAAACTCTCCAGAAAGTGGGCATAGAGGGAACCTACCTCAACATAATAAAGGCCATTTACAACAAACCCACAGCAAACATTATTCTCAATGGTGAAAACCTGAAAGCATTTCCTCTAAGATCAGGAACGAGACAAGGATGTCCACTCTCACCACTATTATTCAACATAGTTTTGGAAGTCCTAGCCATGGCAATCAGAGACAAAAAGAAATAAAAGGAATACAAATTGGAAAAGAAGAAGTAAAACTGTCACTGTTTGCAGATGACATGATACTATACATAGAGAATCCTAAAAATGCCACCAGAAAACTACTAGAGCTAATCAATGAATTTGGTAAAGTTGCAGGATACAAAATTAATGCACAGAAATCTCTTGCATTCCTATACACTAATGATGAAAAATCTGAAAGAGAAATTATGGAAACACTCCCATTTACCACTGCAACAAAAAGAATAAAATACCTAGGAATAAACCTACCTAGGGAGACAAAAGACCTGTATGCAGAAAACTATAAGACACTGATGAAAGATATTAAAGATGATACCAACAGATGGAGAGATATACCATGTTCTTGGATTGGAAGAATCAATATTGTGAAAATGACTATAGTACCCAAAGCAATCTACAGATTCAATGCAATCCCTATCAAATTACCAATGGCATTTTTTACAGAACTAGAACAAATCAGCTTAAAATTTGTATGGAGACACAAAAGACCCCAAATAGCCAAAGCAATCTTGAGGGAAAAAAACAGAGCTGGAGGAATCAGACTCCCTGACTTCAAACTCTACTACAAAGCTACAGTAATCAAGACAATATGGTACTGTCACAAAAACAGAAACATAGATCAATGGAACAAGATAGAAATCCCAGAGATAAACCTACGCACCTATGGTCAACTAATCTATGACAAAGGAGGCAAGGATATACAATGGAGAAAAGACAGTCTCTTCAATAAGTGGTGTTGGGAACACTGGACAACTACATGTAAAAGAATGACATTAGAGTGGCTTCCCTGGTGGCGCAGTGGTTAAGAATCTGCCTGCTGGTGCAGGAGACACAGGTTTGAGCCCTGGTCCAGGAAGATCCCACATGCCATGGAGCAGCTGGGCCCGTGTGCCACGACTGCTGAGCCCATGTGCCACAACTACTGAAGCCCGTGAGCCTGGAGCCCGTGATCCACAACAAGAGAAGCCACCACAATAAGCATGCACACTGCAACTAAGAGTAGCCTACACTCTCCACAACTAGAGAAGGCCCGCACACACCAACGAAGACCCAACGCAGCCAAAAATAAATAAAATAAATAAATAATTTTTTTTTAAAAAAGGAATGAAATTAGAACACTCCCTAACACCATACACAGAAATAAACTCAAAATGGATTTGAGACCTAAGTGTAAGACCAGACACAATAAAACACTTAGAGGAAAACAAAGGAAGAACACTGAAATAAATCACAGCAAGATCTTTTTTGACCCACCTCCTAGAGTAATGGAAATAAAAATAAACAAATGGGACCTAATGAAACTTTAAAGCTTTGGCACAGCAAAGGAAACCATAAACAAGATGAAAAGACAACCCTCAGAATGGGAGAAAATATTTGCAATGAATCAATGGACAAAGAAGTAATCTCCAAAATATATAAACAGCTCATGCAGCTCAATATTAAAGAAACAAACAACCCAATCAAAAAATGGGCAGAAGATCTAAATAGACATTTCTCCAAAGAAGACATACAGATGGCCAAGAAGCACATGAAAAGCTGCTCAACATCACTAATTATTAGAGAAATTCAAATCAAAACTACAATGAGGTATCACCTCACACCAGTTAGAATGGGCATCATCAGAAAATCTACAAACAACAAATGCTGGAGATGGTGTGGAGAAAAGGGAACCCTCTTGCACTGTTGGTGGGAATGTAAACTGATACAGCCACTATGGAGAACAGTACGGAGGTTCCTGAAAAAACTAAAAATAGAATTACCATACGACCCAGCAATCCCACTACCGGGCATATACCCAGCGAAAACCATAATTCAAAAAGACACATGCAGGGCTTCCCTGGTGGCGCAGTGGTTGAGAGTCCGCCCGCCGATGCAGGGGACACGGGTTCATGCCCCGGTCCGGGAAGATCCCACATGCCACGGAGCGGCTGGGCCCGTGAGCCATGGCTGCTGAGCCTGCGCGTCCGGAGCCTGTGCTCCACAACGGGAGAGGCCACAACAGTGAGAGGCCCGTGTGCCACAAAAAAAAAAGATTGATGACTAATAAGAACCTGCTGTATAAAAAAACAAACAAACAAAAAGAAAAACAACTAATACTAAACTTTCGTTGGGTTATTTGTATGGAACTATGTTAATATAAATGATTCAGACATTACATGAAATTTCTAAAAACTTTATATGTTCTGGTATAATGTTATGTCATAATTCTAGTTATTACTTTAAAATGTATATCTCAGAAATAACTAAATTTCCTTGTCAATTGCATTATTATGAACTTTCATCAAATCTTTAACCGTGGTAATTTTTAAGTCTTTTGTCATTTACAGACAGTTCTGGGTGTACTCTGATGCTTTTGCAAAAATGTTCCTATAAAAGGGTTTCATCTTCAAGGAATTCATGGAAAAGACTCTGACAAGTACAGGTTTCTGGTAACTGACTATACTGCTGAACTGAATGAATAAGCATTTTCAGAACTCTAATGGAAAACTGATGAATTCATAAAAGTGCTAACAAAAGATCAAGATGAAAAAAAAATTAATTACATGGGACTGAGTGAACTGGTGAGGATGATTATAATCTTTGTGACTTTCTGTTTGAATAAAAAAAAAAAATCCCACAAGGACTCAGAGACAAAAACTATACAAATCAATTTTCACTGCAAAGTAAAGGAGCTGTTACAGTGGAGGATTACTGGACTGAATGTCAATATTATGACATAGTATGAGTGTGTTTCGTGTTTGGTAATTGCAATCATTGTTGCTTTTGTTGTGGTCATGCATTTACAATGCTTGGTGTCAGTTTATTTATCTCTTGTAAAAATAAAATACAGTGTGTGTGTGTGAAAAAAATAAAAATAAAATAATAAATATCATAATTAAAAAAAAAAGAATAGTAGTAATAGCGATGATTGTAGCGAGACTATTATTAGAAGATGTCACAGGACTTATTAAAATCCTCCAGTGATTCGCCATGGCCTTCAGAAAAAAACACAAACCCAACAACTTTCCTCATGGGCCGTTTGTGATCTGGCCTCTAAACATCTCTTCCAGACCATCTCTTGGCACAATTCCCCCACACCACACTCTCAAGGTGCGATGACCTGCTTGAAGCCCCTCTGTGTGACGGGTTCCCTCTCAGCTGCAGGCCTTTGCACGTGCACACACTTCCTCCTTCTAGCTGTCCACCTCTGACCTCCTTCTGTTAGCCAACTGAGACCACACGTCCAGAATAAGACCCCTCCTGCTTACCGCTTGGACTTACTCCTACCGTAATATCACAACAGCCTATGGACTATTCGCTGTTTTAGGGTTGGAGCTGTGACTTGTTCACCATTCTCCCTTCCTCCCCCCTCCCCACCCCCAGTGTCAGGACAGTACCTGGCAGTGTTGACACTCAATGAAAGTTTGTCAAACATATTTAAAGAATAAATATCTGAATTTATCTAAATTATAACCCCAGGAGATATAATACATTAGGTTTGTCAAGCCTCACTGTGAGTGGATTAATTCAATCCTTTCCTGAGGCAAGCTTCACAGTGAGGGAGCTAAGTGAGGGTTTGAGCCCAGAATGCCTCCTCCAGAAGCTGTGAGAGAACACAGGAATGAGAATAAAAGTGCTTAAAGGATGACTTCATTTGCCTTAAAGTCTCTTCAGCGTCAACTTAGTCACTGTGAAAATTTAATCAGGATTTAGCAAAAGCTAAATTCTAGGCAAAAACGTGAGGGAAGTTCTTATTATCTATACTAACTGAAATGGGACAGAGGTGGACCAAATGTAGAAGCCATTCTGAAAATGTGGCTTGTTGATCCAGTGAACAGCTACTTAGTGAGACCAAAGTGACTGCTGGGTTCTCTCATGGATGAGATAGTACTAACACCAGTAGCTGTTTAGGAGTGCCAAGATTTAAATTACATGATGCTAAGTTTAGTGTCTAAAGTTGTAACGATACCTGTAAACATGGGTAGAGATGGCTTACCTGGAGAAATTAATGCTGGTTCTGTGGGAATCAGAGGTATGCCTACAAAGAAGCAAAGATACTCTTCTTTAATCTGTTTTGCTTAAATTGTAGCCCACATAGTTCATATAAGGATGTTTAGCTTTAAGGAAAATATTTTGGGAGAGAGCTTGCAGAAGGAATGTGAGAGCAAAGACTTACACGGTTTAGAAAGTAATTCAGAATCCAAAAACTTTGAAAAGGACAATGAATAAGAACCTCATGAAGGTTTATTGTCTGTCTAAAACTTCTGTTTATAGTCACTTGCCATCATATAAAAAATATTCAAGTATTTTACTTTTCAGAATAAGTGAAGTAAGGTTCACACTTACAGTCTTCTGGGTAAACACATTTGAGAGTGACTTCATCAAGGATCATAGTTTTAGGGCAGTAGGGCAAGCATCCTTCAACCCTTTAGATGAAAAAAAAATTAAAGTAAGAAAAAAATTTTAATATAAAAATATATTACATTTAATATAGGAAACTAAGATACAGTTTTCCTAAAATTCTTCTATTCTCCTTGTCAAGCACTAAGCAGTGCTCTGCTTGCTGTTATTCCATCATACCTCATTGTACAAAATCACAAGCTAGTGGATGATAAAGAAATATCCATGATTGAGGCAGAATCTGAACACAGAATTTTCAAAACATACACTTATGTTTGGGACACACTAAGGCCATGTTCTATAATTGTGATTTTACTCTATGTTCATCATATCGTTACTTTCCTATACTCCCCAACATATAAGCAGAGAGACACACTCTTTGAATATCCATAAGGATGTTGGTAGAACAAAAACAGAATGTTCAGGGGCTCTCCCTGCTTATTATTAAGCCCTGAAGTCATTGAAAAGTAGTTAGAAATCTCTGGGTGGCAGAGATGGAGGTGGGACATGGTTGCTCTTCTCTGAGAACAGGGAAGGGGGATGGCAGAGGCTGCAGTTCTCAAGAGCCTCAGGGCCTGTGCCCAAAATAGTGGCCGTGCTCTGGGAGGAGGTGGTTGTATATGAGCCTAAGGAGACTGGATTTCAAGCCCCAAAACGTCTGGTCTTGTGTGTGGCACATGAAATCAGGAGGCCCACATTTCAAGAAGCATGGGCTTGGGAATCGGGGACCAAAAACAGGCAGGACCATCCTGAATGCTTATCCTCTGAGGGAATGAAGCCAAGATAATGACTGAGGTAAAGTCTTCCTTCTCGTCCAGTTGGGGCTCAGAGTCCAATTTATTCTGATGCAAAAGAAATATATCCTTCATGTACAACCAATTATTAGATTCATACCTACTAGAGAGAATTACTGTACATATAGTTTAAAAAAGTCTTGCTTATCTGCCTCTCAAATACACCAGCAGGCTATGATACTATTTTTAATATTTTAAAACATTTCCATTTGCCTTATCTATAAAGTAAAAGATTTGGACCAAAAATACAGCCCCTTTCCAATTCACTTGACACTAGGGGCACGTGTTGCCACCAGAGGGCACTCTTTCATGGAAGGAAATCCAAAACCAAGAAAAGCTAATTTCTCTTTTTAACAGAGACCCTTTGGCCATCTCTTGGATACTTCCTTCACAAATTTTTTTAAAAAACATTAACAGCTCAGCTTATAAGACTAATTATTTATTTCTAAAGTGAACTTAAATAATAAAATTTTAACCAGTATATGATATCCCTATCCTACTCTAAACTCTGTCAAGCAAAAAAGAAAAAAGTTACTAGATTACTGAAAATACTAGGGCCGGTTGATTATCCTCACATTAAATAAACATCATTTTTTATGCAACTCAATTATTCTGCAGTTGCTTTATGCAAGTCAAAACCACAGGTATCGTTTTAAAATCATCTTCCAAAACCCAGTAACTTGTTCCTTTAAAATGTCATCATGGTTGCACACAGCAGGGTCCTCTTTATTTTGTCATACAACTGGTAATCTAGTCAACTTCTGACTGAAAAATATGCCTCAGATGTAGAACAGTTCTTATAATAGGTATATTATGTAATAGGGATAGCTCTGCTTACATATGGGCTCTGTGGTATGCTAGTTGGCATCTTTTCTCATAAAAGTTCTCATTTCCACTAGATATTTTTATTTTCAACACTTGCTATGTGCCAGAAACTGAAATCATCTAGAACAAGCAGGGTGGTTCTGCTGGGGACTTGAAGGAGGCGTGCAGGGCTATGTTGACACGCCAACTCAGTACCTGAGTCTCCCCTCAGGACGGCAAGTACCAGGGGGAGCCATGATGAGGTGCCTCAGCCCAGGGAACCGGATGAAGTAGAAAGAAGTAGTGGTGAAGACAGAGATGAGAAACAGTTTGGCAGGGGGGAAGTTTCATGCCGAGTCTCTTCTCTGCGTTCTAACTATACCAAAAAAGAAACTTCAGGGGAGCTACAGACCAAACAATGGAAGCACTGAGGATCTGGGTTCAACCACCCTGGAGACTGGGTATGCCACAAGAAATAAACTAGCCAAATGCCACTTCAAAATATAGCTCCATTTCCTCCCCAGTGCCAGGGCTGGCCTTGCCCCTCTCTTTTTCTTCCTTCCTCCCCCACGTGCTCTCCTTCCTATGGGGCCCCTGTTATTTCCCCTCTTCCCGATGGCTCCCAGAAGAGACAGGAAATAGGTTTGTGAATGTGGGAGGTCCAAGTGAATGGTGAAGACTTCTTTTCAGAAAGAACTGGTTGTTTTTATTTTTAAGAAAATAAACAGAAATATCATTTCCTTCTCTCTGTTCCCATAGCACCTGTTACCCAACAGGATGTAGTTGTTCAAATTCTGGCTCTGCTGCCTGCAAACTGTGTGGCCTGAGGCAAGTTGCTTAACTTCTCTGTGCCTCGGTTTGTTTTCTCTTCTGAAAATGGGAATAATGAGATTACCAATTGTACAGCACTTAGCACAGCATGTGTCATGCTGTAAATACTTCAATGTGCTAGTTGTTGTGGTGGTTATTCCTCTAGCCCTCTTTCCCCTGTATTGTCAATTATTTGCTATTGTTCCTGTCTTCTTCCTAAAGACTGTGAGCTCCTTGAAATAAGGGCTACATCTCATTTACTCATATGTCAGAACCTTTTCTAGTGCCAGTGTTTGTTGTAGAGCAGAAGCTCATAAATGACTAATAGAAAATGATTCTTTTAAAAATATTCCCTCCTACTACTGTTGCATTTCTCTGTTCTCCTTTACAACAAAATTCCTTAAAAAAAAAAAAAAAAAAGCTGTTACATTGCTTATCTCCATTTTGCCTCTTCCTATTCTCCAGATCACCAAATCCAACAAACAATTTTCAGTTTGAAATTTAAAATCCTCAGAACCAAATTCCTGGCTTTTCCTCCAAACTGCTCCTCCTAACATCTTCCTTATCTTAGTAAATGGCAACTCAGCCCTTCCGTTAAATTGAAATCATTCGAGTTGATATTTGACCAGTTTTGACCACAAAAATGGCGATTACATATGATTCTGAAACATACAAAATGCTGAGAGCTGAACTGGAGTCCTTAACTCCTCTTTCTCTCATAACTGACCTTGACTCTATCAGCATCCCTTATGGCCCTAAGTTCAAAATATATCCAGAATCTGTTCACTTCCCACATAACCTCCAGGGCTACCAACCTAGTCAAATCCCCTTCATGTCTGTATTACTGCCCTGTTCTGCCCTTGTTCTTCCCCTCACCAAAAGTCAGTGTAATAGCCAGTGTAAACATTTTAAAAGATCCTGTCACTCCTCTGCCCAAAATACACCAGGACGTTACTCAGAGAAAAAGAGTCCTCAGGGCTTCCCTGGTGGTGCAGTGGTGAGAGTCTGTCTGCCGATTCAGGGGACACGAGTTCATGCCCTGGTCTGGGAAGATCCTACATGCCGCTGAGCGGCTGGGCCCGTGAGCCATGGCTGCTGAGCCTGCGCGTCCGGAGCCTGTGCTCCGTGACGGGAGAGGCCACAACAGTGAGAGGCCCGCGTACCGCAAAAAAAAAAAAAAAAAGAGTCCTCACAACAGGCTACAAGGCCCTGTATGATTCACCCACCACTACGATCCTCTGCTCTCTTCTCCTACCTCTCAATTTTGTTCACTTTGCTCCAATTAACTGGCCTCCTTGCTCATCCTCAAGCACACCAAACACATTCCCATCTCAGGACCTTTACATGTTTCTCAGATTGAGAGGCTCTTTCCCCAGATATCCACATGGCTAGTTCCCTCACTTCCTTCACATCTCTTACTAGATGTCACCTTGTCAGCCTATTCTTCCCTGACCACCCTACATTAATGAGCAAACACACACACACCTGCCTTATGCTCCCTTACCTTCCTTTATTTTTCTCCAGAATACATAAGTCCATCCTACAATATATTGCATTATATATTTACATTTTTATTTTTTATTCTCTGCCTCAATGCAACAAAATGTTTAAGCTGCGGACAGGTAAATACTTTGTTCAATACTGTATCCCTAACAGCTAGAAGAACTGCTGGCATACAGCAGACCCTCAATAACTACTGCTTGAATAAAACAAAATAAATTCGTGAATGAGTATCTAGAACAAATTATTGTTAAGAATTTTTTTAATCTAAGAAAAAAAAATCACTGACAGCAGAATCTACTAATGCTAGAATCTGTTCATGAATGGTTAAACATGACTTACGGTGGAAGAAATTTACATGCTAGAGCTGCAGGGTCACTACACGTTTTAAAACAGGGAGTGGCACAAGGTTCATATCTCCATTCACACATCCTCCTGTAAGGCACTGCTGCCTGGATTTCTGGGGAAAAATGAAATTTAGATTGTGTACAAAAATGGACAGCTTGAAAAATAATGATTTATGATAGTAAACCTTTAGGGTTTGACCTTTCTTTGATTATAATGCTGTGGAAAAGACAGGGCTATGGGGAATAAAAAGCATTGTAATTGCTTGCTGATCAAAGCATTTCATACTCAGGTTGAATATCAAAATGTTAGTTTATCTTCCAAACATTTAAAAAAGCAAGAGGTGCAGGAGGCCAAGGAAAATTCTAAATCTTCTTCCTTTCTTTATGTTTAGTGGGTGTTCATTGATCTATGTATCATGATAATAGCATACACTTGTTTGGAATTTTATTTTTTGCAAAATAAATTTTTGTCCATAATTTTATTTTATCCTTGCAACAATCCTGTTGAGTGGGTATCACCTCCATTTTATAAATGAAGGAATTGAGGCTAAGAGGAGCCAAGTGACTTGCCAAATTCAAACAACTGGAAAAATGACAAGACCAAAGACATATTTATTGCCTGACATCAGACGTAAGGAAAACACTCCATCTTTGTTCTTCTCATAGAATTTAGCTCATTGCCTTGTACACGGTAAGTATTATCTAATGACAAAAATGAATGAATAGGTTTTAATAATACATGCTTGTAGTTAGAAAAACCTTCCTTGACTGAAGATCTTTCTCCTGCACACTCTGCTAATATTTTCCCCTTCCCACATCATAGACCAGTCCTTCTGCAGCAGTCCAGAACTACCTCTGAAGGAGAGAGCTCCATAAGGGAGAAAGTTCAGGAAGCAGGTTATGTTTCTTGGACTTCAGATATGGAATTCAATTCCAAGGTATGAGAATGAAAATAAGGCTTTCTGGAAGGCATCTATGCATCTAAATATTAAAACACTCATTAGACCTGGGTTACTAGGATCATGGGGCATGAGAGAGGGTTGGTTCCAAGACTAGAATAAACCCCTAGTGTATCCTAGGTTTGGGAAGCCCACAAAGATGAGTTTCTGAGATTTTGATGATGCCATTGGCTGCAGTTGTCCAAAGCTCAGGTAAGGCCACTGGGTCTGGTTCTAATGCAGCAGATTTGTGTATTGGAGAGGAAATAAAGGCATGCAAAATTCAACTTTTAAGTAAATTCAAGTAAAAATATCACACTCACTCTATAGAATGTTGTATAGCCATGTCAGTGACTCTTTTTCTCATGAGTCCAGGAGCCCCATTCAATAGGCAAAAATTTGAAGCTTAGTTTGAATTTTCTAAAATCCAAAGAGATTTATAGAAATGTATCCACAACAAAAAAAGGCAAATGATTAGCTCTCTTAGACTGACTTAGAATCTGAGTCTGTTAGAATGAAAAAAATTTGTTTGGGAGACTCAAGGCAGATATCGAGCTCTTAGGTTTTGAAAATAAAGCATGACTTTTAAACACTGGATAAGGCAGTGAGGATTCCTCTCTGAAATTTAGAAAATTCAATAGCTATAGAACAGCAAGGATCTCTAGAAATAAGACCAGGATTCTGCTGAACCAGAAAAATCTTCTAGAGGTCAGTGGAACCAGACTCCATAGTATTCAAAGAACAGAGATAAACACATTGTCTTTATCATTAAGAATCAAACTATATGAGAAGTTGCCTTCTAATGAAGGAAAAGGTAGATACAAAACTAGACAACAAGGAGACATGGGTAAGTTCTGTTTCCAAAGCCCAGACAGCACTGAAAGTAATCATTGAGGCAATCATAAAAATAACATCATTTAAGGCTATTCTAAACAATTTACCACATTAACTTATGGGATACTATAACCCTATGAAGTAGGTATTATTATTTCTCCCATTTTACAGATGCATAAACTGAGAGGCAGAGAGGTTAAGAAACTTACTAAGGTCATAAAAGGTCATGCAACTAATTAAAAATGATTTTTAAATTAAAACCTAATAAATATTCTGTCATTATTTAAGTTACCTACTTAATCTGTATTTGAAGATCTCAGGAAACATACCTTCTATGCTGAAGCTACTTAAATGTTTAAATTCTTCAGAATCATCATATTTTGATGCTTTGGCACTAGAATCTGTCAATATGATGAAAAAGCCTTTCTTGCTGCATAACTCAAAAGCACTGTAACCAGGAATCCAGAGGTCCTGATGGTGAAAAAATGTGGCTCTCCGACGAAAGGCTGAATTCACCTCCCACAGTTTCAGAATAAGAGTGTCATCATCATGGACATAGAGAAAGTAGTTTGGCCTTTCAGCAGATTCCAAGGAAACAAGTGCCAATGCTGTAAAACAGAGCAGTGTTTGACAACTCCCTGGGTTCTCTGGAGAAGGCAGATCATCAGCACTGGCATCATAAAATTCATTTATAAAGCTGACAAAAACAGAACTGCACAATTGTCATACATAGTTAATGCCAATCTCAAAGATTTCAGAAATGATTTATAAGATCTCTAAAGGAAAAAATAGTATTTTAATGCAATGCATAAAGTGACAGCTCCAAAAATAATCAGTCTTTGATAAGTTCCAATTTTTAAATAATTGATCATGTCTTTGGGCGAAAAAAAGAAGTATCAACTTAGGACCCCAGAATGTACAATTCCATACAAATAGTTGAACAGTTAATTGGACACACATTTGTACTTGCAAGCTTTAACATTTTCAAATGTACAAAATCTACAAATGGCTAAATTGGATGATAGAAAAGAAAACGAGAATAGAGAAACAGATCAATTTAAACATGGTGCTGCATTTCAATATCACTGGATTCTTAATAAGCAAATGTTCTTGCAAGTGATTTTACTGCATTAAGAAAAGACTATTTGCTCAACATTATTGTCTATTTCCCCAGAGATGATGAGAAAGCTAACGAACAACTACAAAGCATTTGAGAAGTGCCATGCTTTTTTGTTATGCACTTTAAAAGTTTCCCTTATATTTATAAAACCCATGGCATAAGTTTCTTCATTGAGATTTTAGATTTAATTTCTTAAACCTTAATTTCTTTAGGTCTTAATTCCTTAATTTAAATGTACTAGGATTTTTCTATTAAAAAAATTAATTTTTGTACATCATACAATGAAGAGCTCTCTCAAATCCAATAAACGATTCCAAAGGCATTTATTGTGTCCTAAAACTTACAAACCCCTCTGCTGAGCACTGGAAGATGCAAAGAAAAATAAAAGATATTTTTATAAGAGAAAAAATATATAACTAATATATAAATTAGAACTTTAGACTGTGATAGGTGTTTTCACAGATTAAAAAGAATTAAAGGAGCTCTTTTTACAAGAATGGAGCAATTTATTTTAACTGGAAAATCAGGAGATTTCTCTGAATTAAGTGAAACTTAAGTCGGATTCATTCATTCAATAAATATTTCCTAAGTTTATAGAACACAACATGCATGGTTCTAAGCAGGGTAAGAATAGTAACAATGTAGCCTGAACATCATGGATCAGAAGGGGACACTAACCACCAGGCAGAACAAGTGCCAAGTGGATACGACCAGTATAGATGTACAGGGGCAAACCAGTAAGTGTGGGGCCAGGTACCACGACAGACAAGGCCACGTAAGAAAAACAGACCGTCTCAATGACTATCTAGACTTTGATTTATGGTCTTAACTTAACTTGCTTGATATTAAATCACAACTTTTTTTCTTTAACTTTAATCTGGCATTAAAATCTTTCACATGTTAATTATCAGAAGACTATTTTTCAAAAATTTCAAATTAAGTTCTGTGATTAATGCTATGAAAACTGAAGCTGTGCTTTATTTGGGACCAAAAACTCAACCAAACAATTGCAATTCTAATTGCATCTATATATGCCAACAGATAAACAAAGAAATGATTTTATATACAAAAGAGAGAGCTAGTTCATACACCAGTGTCTTATGTTATTTCAAATCCTTTAGAGCACCTAGAAAAATGTCATAAACATATTAGATTCCCCAATTAATATTTACTGCATGAATAAATGAAAAAAGGTCAATGGAAAATTAAATTCTTACTTTCAGTTGGAAATTATACTTACACGATGCCTTATCTTTGAAAAGGCCTGGAGTGATCATAAAAGTAAAAAATAAATTGCCATGAATACTACTTCTTGGCAGAGAGAAAATGTTTCTACTGGTCATATTGATCCCCAGAATAAGGCCAGTCTGCCCATAACTTGCCAGCATATATGGTCCTTCTCCAAGCCCTAGTTAAATGCAAATGAGAGAATTATAAGTTGGCATAGGATTCTTACATTTCAAGCTGCCATTTCAATGGAATAAATTCTAATACCAAAAAATACTCCGAAAATTATTGAGCATTTAAACATTCATCAGTAACAAAATAACAACTCTTTTCAAAAAGAATATATTATATTGATTTGGAATATATACATATTTAGAATATGCAGTTTAGAATATATATATACATGACTGCGTATGTGTATATGTATATGTACATGTATACCTAGTGGTGATGGATAAAAGGTTGACTTAAGCTTTCTAGACCTCAAATTTTCTCACCTATTTGAAGATGTTTGTCTAGGTAACCTTTCACTCTAATATTCCAAGACTCTAATCTACTCTCAATAAACTTAAGCTTAGTCCTATCAATGGTAAGGTATTTTGATAGTCTTCTAAAAATCATCTCTCCTTAATAGGTTGCATTACATTAACACAGAATTCACAGACATGATATACAATATTTTACTATTTGGGGGATTACTGAATTTCATCAGTGAGGTATGTCTATAAAGAAGAAAATAAGATGATGCTGAACAGAGAAGCCAAATGTCATGTTACTTATGCTGTCCTTTCCATACACTTCAATGGTTTCATATAAAGTGAAAAATATATACTATAGTTAAAAAAAACTACTTAGTGTAGAACCAAACCTGAAACTCAGTCAAAGTAGTATTCCTACAAACTTCATCTTATAAAGAAAACTATATAAATTAATTTTAAAATTCACTAATATTAAAAATAAACTGATGCGTTAAGTTTTATGATAATGTCAGTTTACCTTCAACCCAATCTCTATGACGTTTAATGTTTTAAAATAAGTGAGGTACTATAAAACTTTGAGGTTTCTTCTGAATTATCTAAATTACATAATTATCAGCTGTGTACTTTTACAGATATATGTAGATATTTACGTTGTAGTTATGTAAAATGCTAATATAGGTGCAATAGGTGGTTTCAGAAAAGAACAATCTGGTTGCTCTCAGTAAATTTCACTTTTCCTCTTTTCTCCAATTTTTATCTCAAGGACAGTTTTCCTTTCCCAGACTACTCTTAAGATGGATGGAAAAAAATTCAAAGAAACCCACAACCTGGGTTTTTCCCCTTTCAGGATGAAAACGAAGCCTAAGAGAAGGGGAGAAGATAATTGGATTAGAGGGTTACAAAGTCTCCCAAACAGGAAGGAGAGCAAGAACCAAAATTTCCATCATGAGGAACAGGAGAAGGTAGGGATTATAGGATGAATCTTCAAGTGCTGTCCCATCCACTGAGTCATCAGCTGAGACACTTCACCACTGAGCAGCTAGGGTCACCTCTAAGCCATGGGGAAGGAGCTTTAGGAGGGACTCAGACACCCTGAGTGCACATGGAGCTTTGAAAACCTCTGCCCCCCACACCAAGATGGAACTGAGCAGATGCAGGAAGAATTTCGCTATGAGCCTGGCAGCAATGGACTCCTCACCACTGTTACAAATATATACCCTGCACAGTTTCTCTATGAGCCAAAGTCTACAACACCCAAGAAAACTATATCATTAGTCTCCACCACCTACTAGCTCATTTTCTAGGGAAGACAAGAGCAACATAAACTTCCAAGATGAAAATATACACCAATTTAGATTTGTGTGAATATGTAAATAATGTACAAATAGGTATATAAACATGTAAATCATGAGATTCAATTCAAAATGAAGACGACATATACAACTACAGCTTGTGGGCTTCAAGCACCCTCACAGATGTCCAAGAGAAGAACAGGAGAAAGGAGATAGACCACTAAACAAAATATTCTCTCCCCTACTGCACAAGTACCTTCCTACAGCAACCTGAAGAGACAACTGTCATCTGAGAAATCCATTTGTATAAAAATCGAAAGCTCCTGAATTGATTCCCAGTCGATGGATATCTTGTGTCTGAATTGTTTTCCTGCATTTTCACTAGCAATTGAGGGACAAAAGTCACTGACTTTATCATTAATTTTCTGCAGGGAGAATTATAATTTCACTGTCTACTAAAAGCAATCATTTCCTGTAGTTATTATTTAAGCACAGTATTAAGAATATCTGATCTAATAAAATCACTCTGAACTTAAAACTTGCACAACAATTTTTAGCAGGATCTTGAAGTCTTAACTCCCTACAGCAATAGAACATTTATATTTTTAGCAAATGCCATAAAAATGAAGATACTAGAAACAGTCATTGTGTGAAGGATTATTGAACTTATCTCAGTAGTAACCTCTGAATTTTCCTACTTTAAAAATTTTTTTCCTCCTACAGAATCACAATCATTTATCTCTGCATTTGCTTTGAATAATTTAAGTATTTTAATAACATAGTTTCCAGAGAAAAATGCCAGCTATGAATGTCCAAAGAAGACTAGGTAAGTTTACAATAGTTGTGAAATTATTTGAGATGAAACAAATGAAGAATGCTCATTTAAAACTTTTTTCTTTTTATTACTATCAACAACTTCCACAATTCTTTATTCCCGTTCAATTATCTACCTTGATCACGTTACTTTCACAACTCTTCCTCTCCTTGGCAGGTTGACTCTGTTCCCTATTACTTTGATCATAGGAAACAGAATCTCTGTCTCTCGTGGGTCTCATGAAGGCTGAACGCCCCGTGTTCACCCTCTGAATACTACCAATACAGTATTACAAATGAAACTAGAAGAACTGGTTTGAAGAATCTTGTAACACATTAGGAAAAAAAACCAGCAGTAGAAGTGCAGCAGACTTATTGACAAAAAGCAAAATGTACCAAGCAGTAAGAGGCAGAAATTCAATATTCATAGAAAATTCTGCTTCTGTTTCCAAGGGCCTGCTGAAGGAACGCCAGAAAGTACAAAGGCACAGATGGAGATTTTCACAGCAGAACTGTGTGAGGAAGGAATTCTTAAGCGAGGAAGTTATTGGAGCGTTTTCTCAACTTGCTGTCTGTGTACGTTGTGTACAGCATATGATAACGACGTGCGGTGATCATTCCTAGACTAGGATGTGCTAACCATAACTAGGCAGTGTAGCATGGAGATCAAGCTCGTGGGTTCTGAACTTAGATTGTTTATAAATCCATTTACCACATTTTGGCTAAACGACTTTGACCAAGTTATTTAATTCACCTATGCCTCAATTTCCTCCTTTGTAAGTGTTAATAATGATAATAATAATGTTATGTCTTTCAGGCATATTTTGAAGCTTAAATTATATGATATAGGTATAGTTAACACAACAAAAGCCATTTTTATTATTAGGTACTTAATATTAGGCAATCAGTCTCATCTTAAGCATGGAATCCAAAGGATTGATGTGGAGTGGGTGTGGTGCGGGAAATATGTTTAGTTTAGATTTTCTTTAACAAACACAGAATTTTTTAAATGTGGGATTTTTTTCCTCTTCAAACTTCCAAAGATATAACAGAAACAACCAAAGACTAAAATGTCCATTTTCTTTTTAATTCATCATCTCTATTTTACTAAAATTTTCTGGCTTTCTTTGTACTTTTACAGCTGACAGATTTCTTCCTGGCTCAATAAGTCATGGAAAATACTTTGCATTGGTTGTTTGGTTTTTTTCTTTAATAGATCAGCTTTCCTATAACTGTTACTCTAACCTACTCATCATGGGTTTTTGTCCAGTTACCGTCAAAGTGGACACTTCCCTGGATCATTTTATTTGTCTGAATTAGGTTTAAGTGGCTACGCCTTCCTCATTAAATAGGTTTGACAAAAAGCAGGCTTCAATTCTGCTAATGTCTGGCATTTTCAATGAGGATATAATTCTCTGTCTCTTACATCTATGCCTTAGTTTTAGGCAGCACCTCCTCTTTGACTTCCCATTGCAAATCTGAATGCTTGGGAGACTGGATTTTCATTATTACTAAATCAGTAAGTTCTCATTCTGATAAGATATAAATAATTATTTTGCCTAAAATGATGGCTAAATAAATTCCTATATTATAGTTTGTTTCTTTGATTTCCACAACATAATAAAAGTTTGAATAATGTCCATATTTATTCATAATGGTAAAAGGTATACGTTTGGTATATATCTTTCATCCTTTTAACCTAAAAAATTAGCTAGCTTTACTCATTCATTCATTCATGTTATTCAAAAACTACTGAGAGCCTCCTAGGTGCTGAGAACTTAGTTACAACACTTTTATTTTAAAGGGAATAAATTTTAGCACAAATACTTAGAAATTTAGATACATTTTAGAAGGCAATGGCTTTCATTGAGTCATACAGTTGGCACTTAAACAACATGGGTTTGAACTGTGCAAGTCCACTTATACGCAGATTTGTTTCAAGAGTAAATACTACAGTAGTACACAAACCATGGTTGGTTGAATCTGAAGATGCAGAATTGCAGATAACACAGGGTGACTATAAACCATACATGGATTTTCATTTTTTTTTTTTTTAGTTATAACAGCACCATTTAATAAGGCTTTATTTTGTTCCAGCAGTATAGGTGACATACAGTGTCTCATCTAAGCTCACAACAAACATACAAATAAACAAAATAATTAAACTTAAATGACTTAACCAGGTTCACAATGTTCATACGTGACAGAGAGTGGACTCTAATCCAGATCTGACTTCAGCTGCAGTTAATGACAACCACACTATAGCTTTTGGTTCCCAGCAGAGGTAGTGCGTTATTAGAAGACTACTAAATCTCCATTCAGAAAGTCCTGGAAACTGTCCTGTGACTCAGCCCAGGGGACTCAGCTCTACCTCAGTTTCCTTCTTACGTCTCTAATCCTTCCTGGCTCACTTGCCATTCCCTAAATGTATACGTTCCCAACTTCCTACCTTCAGACTGTATCTTCTTCTCCTGAAAATCATCTTTTCCTCTCTACACAGCCATACATGGATTTTCAATTGCACAGAGGGTTGGCGCCCCTAGCCCCCTCCTTGTTCAAGGGTTAACTGTATGCCAAATTATGAACTCTTCATACCTTGTTCCCAGCAAACTTGTTCAAGAATTTTGAATCTGAAGATATATTTAATAGAATACTATAGTGATATTCTTTAAATGTCACATACCTTCATTGTAATAGTCACAATCGAGTGCTAAAAGGAAAAAAGAAGAAATGTTAAACTAAATAAGGATCTCACCACTTATCTGAATATATGCAAGATATGGTTTATCAATGACAAAGTGAAAGAACTCAGAACGACATCATTATTTGCGAGTTTTCTCTGAGCAAAGAGGATTCTTTGAGTGCTCTGTAATAATTCATTAAATTTCCTAAGATTATTTTATAGGTAGGCAAATATATCTGCCAATTTATAGATGTCCACTGAAAGTGTTAAAATCATAAGCTGTTCATCAGATGACTTACTATCTACACAAGTAAATGAAAAGTTTAGAGTCAAATCTGAACGCAAATTCAAAATGATGTTTTTAAAACTATGTCTCTTATCATTAGAACAGTGGAATTTCATAGCCATAAGAGAAATAGTCATAAACAGTATCTCTGAAAATGGTATGTAAATAATTTGTAGTTCAAATGTTACAGTCATAACAGTCTAACACAGAACAGAAAAACTTACTTCAAAGTTTCTTTTATAAATCCTTTAGCTATACTACAATTTATCTGCATTGTCCAAAGAATATAAAATTTACTCATCTTAAAGAAATTCTATTTCCATGAGTCCATGGTATCGCTTCTAAGATAAGACAATATGAATCTCTTCATAAGGTTCCCACCTAATGATGATGCCCTGAGAGGATACTCACAACAAATAGTAGATGATCTCCAGTGAACAGAAACCCCTTCCTGACAACACTTGTACGCATACGCCGCTACACTTGTGCATAAACATTCACAATCCCCACCAAGGTTACAGTTACACGTGTCTTCATGACAATTTTTGGCAAAAGAAGTAACATCAATCTGAAAATGAAGTGAAAGATAAATTAATTTCAAAAACTACTAACTACAACTGATTAAAATTCAACCTTCTAAAAGAAAACTAACTGGTAGATTTTCAAAATTTGCTGTTATCAGCTTAACACTGCCACCTAGAGAGTTCTCAATATCTCAAACTTCTATTCATCCAAAGGAATTTATTAGGCAAATGTAAGATCAAAGAACTAGCAACACAGGTAACGGGACTAACAAATATAACTTCAACATCTGCAATACAACAGATTAATATCTGTAGAAGCTCATTGTTTCTTTATTGGCATATTCTCATGGCATTAAAAGAATGTTCTACTTACAAATGTACTTTTGCTTAGTTTTTAATAATATCTTAAACTATTTTTAAAACTTCTATTGGAACCTAAAATTATTATGTTGGAAAGACATTTTAAAAGTTAAATTTCTAAATAAATTACATTCAATCTTGGGATGTGCTTCTAAAACCATTTTAAATGTGTCACTAATAATACTTTTAAACTATACTTTGGGTTAAGGAGAAGAATGCCCATTTGGTAGTGTCATCTGAAGAAAAATAAGCATTTATGGCTTTGATCAGTCATTTATGGCTTTGATGATGGACGTAAAAATGTTTCATAAACTGAAATAGATCATTAACAAGCATTATATACGCTGTTAAATAAGATGGAGTCAGGAAGAATGTAAATCAACTAAATGTGTCAGTGCCACAGAGAAACAAACTCCCAAATTTGTCTTCCTAACAAGGGTTAGGTAGTATACCTGAAAAGCCATTGGGTAGCTAAATTATTTGTCCTGTTCATCTCAATATTATAAATACAGCAGTACTTGTTTAAATTGGAAAGTTTAGTAAAGCATTCATTTACCACATTGCGACAAGGAGCAAAAACATCACTGTACAAAATGGAGCATTCTTTCTTGGCATAAGGAAATTTGTTTTGATGTGCCTCACAGGGTTTAAATAATTCACTTGGGGTTTCACACTGCGGAAAAAGAGAAAAGAATGTTTTTAAGGGGTGATTTCTGAAGCTGAAACCAGAGTAACCTAATCTGACTTCATCCACCACAATCATACCTAATATATTCACATTCTTTTAGACAGACTTTACCTAAAGCACCTGTGCTCAGCCAGCTCAGTGTTAATAGTATATATTATCTTTGAAAGCAACTAAATTTACTATTAAAATCATGAAAATATTAGAGAGTGAAGGTAAATCTTTTTTAAACTGTCAAGTGCAGCATTACATGACTAAAAAAAGTGCCTAAGCAAATTATTCTCTTTCCTTTAATTTTCACGTCCTTCATTTCTGTCACAAGCCATCCTCTGAGGAGTTGCATACACTCAAGTGTCTACAGGCTCACCTCCCACATACCAAACAATTCGGTCTCTGCCTCTTCTAATCCACCTCCCTGAAACTGGCCTGGAGAAGGCCATCATTGATATCGTTACTAAAAGTAAAGACAACTTTTCCATCTTCATCTCACTTGCCCTTTCGCTGTCTTTGATTCTGTTTCATACTTTACCCTTCTTACATGTCTCTCATGTGTTTCCGGTGGCACCACTAGGGTTTCCTCCTAGTTCATTTGCTGCCACTCTTCATCCTCCTTCCACCTCCCTTCTCTGCAAGACTTGATCTTCAAATCTCTATTTTTTTCATTCTATACACTTCTCATGCCTTCAGCAACCTGAATATGATAGTAACTACCAAATCCATATTTCCAGCCCATATCTCTTTTCTGAGATCTCAAAAATTGGGACATTTCCACATAAATATCTCTGTCACTTCTCTCTCAACACATTCTAAAATATACTTATCTTACACCATTGTCCTGTCCCCACTGTCCCCTACCACCCACTTTCCTCTGTGCCCTGTCTCCTGGAAGAGCACCAGTGTCTATGCAATAAGCCAGGAAGATGGGAGGCATTCCTGAATTCTCCAAATTCATCTTTCCTCATGCAGTCCTTTCAACAGATGCTGATGTTTCAGATGTCTCTCAGACTTAGATAGTTTTCTAAGTCTTCACTGATTTAACATTTCTTAGCTGGATTATAAGAGCCTAACTAATTTAGGGCCTTCGAGTCCAGATCCTAGCACACATATTTTGCAGCTTCATATTTTGCATTCCAGCCATTCCCTACTTCAAACCTTCCACCACAGCCATATTGAACTTCTTAAAATTCCTGTTAGGCACCATACTCACTCCAGTCTTCCTGACACGTTCTAAAGGGATGCTCCCTCCTTTGCTGCTGCACTCTTTCCCATCATCTTCACTTGTATAGCTCTTATGAGTCTTGTAGGAGTCAGCTCAATGGCACCTTCTTGGGGAACCTTCCTTTGACCATCACGAACTCCATGCTGTATACACCTCTATCCAAGCACCTGTCTCATATTTCCATTGTTAAGTTTTTCTACCTCGTCTGCTAAACTAGACTCTAAATTCCTAAGGGCAGTGGCTATGTTTTAATAATATTATGTGTTCATATATCCTGGAAAACATTAAGTGCTAAATAGAACTTACTGAATGAATTTTTTTTTTATTTTCAGCTTTGTCCATTAGGTATTAATGAGTCTAAAATTCTTTGATGAGTCCAAATATTTAAGTATTATTATAAATTAGATATTCCTTAATTCATTTTATATTTTAAAAAATAAAATCTTTATACTTTCCAACGTAGACCACAATGAAATATACTGCTTAAATTTTACTAAATTGGATGAATGTTTAATCCCAATCCCCTCTTATTTTTATAAAAAGATTTAGATATATTAGTAAATTAGGCAAAATAGTAAGGCAACTAACCAAACAGTAACCAACCAGGAAATTGTAGTTGCAGACACTACTTTCAGTTAGAAAAAAAATAGGTTAAAAAAAAAAGTAGAAGAAAAGAGTAGAACGAATTTCCAGTTTGACTGTTTTCTGAGTTCAGCATTTCTCAGATTGTGTCCCATAGAAAACTATTTCCTTGATAACTAATACACAAAAATGTAAGTTCTGTGTCAGTAAGTTCGGGAATCCCTTCAAACACATCCCTCCCTTAGAGGAATATAATGCCTCAAGAAATCCTTCAAAAAAGAAATATGCCTGACTTAATTTATTCTAACTGCTCCCAAAGGTAAGTTGGCCACAAATCCACTCCCTACCCCTCCCCATCCCACATCCAGCCATGTCTGGAGAGCAAATGTTAAGAAATACTGCCTTCGTTTATTCATTACCTTGAGTTGACAAAAGATACATCATTAGAAATACAAATAAAGAGAATTTTGCAGTGAAAGGAAAAGCATGAGATTAGAAGATGTGAATTCGAAAGTCACTCCTGCGGCTTTCTGGATATATAATATTAGACAAGTCATTTAACCTTCCTGAGTCTCAATTTCTTCATCTATAATATGGAGTCAACACCCTTTACATTACAAGACTGTCACAGGATTACATGAGAAATTAAAAGTGAAAGTAGTTTGAGTTTGTCAACTATGAATTACTGCACAAATATTACATAAAATAGTATTACCTAAATAAATTTTTCTGCAAGGATAAAATGTTTTAGTGGATAAATACAACAAAAAATATTTGTTTAGTTCTAAAATACATATATTCCACTTACCTGTCCTAATGCCCAACTATCTCCAAATACCTGGGCATTTCTCACTTCTAAGTTATTGGATGTGGTCATATCATTTGAAGTACATTTGTCAAAGTTTCCACATAATCCTGATAATTTGCCCTAAAGTAAAAGAAAATTATCATGAAATATTCTATATTCATTGTAACATTTAAGGACTAATATTCACTGAAATTTTCAAGAGATTTAAAATAGACATTTTAAGAATTTCCACAATAACCATTTTAAAAATGTTTCAAGAAGGTGGAATTTCATGTCTATTTAATTATATTTAACAGTTATTTTAGATTCTCAAAAATGTTTTTCCATCCCCCAAAGTTTATCTATTCACACTTACCATTGTATTAGCATTGATATAACTAATAATATAAGTAACTTGGAAAAGTATAATACAAACACTACAGTATTTGTACAAGTATAATACAAACATTACAGTATATGTCTGAGTGTGTATATACAAATATGTGTATATATATACATATTCTGTGTACATTTACATATTTACATTTTAATGATGAAAGACCCACTTCCTATTATGTTTAAGGTTTTCTAAGACTATAAATGTTGAAACCATAGAAATAATTTATCTTTCTTTAGGTCGTACTTTGAAAAGCCAAAACATTCAAAGCATAACTTTTAAAGAAAACGTTAACTCTATATTCATATACCATGCCACCATGAGACACAATAAATGAAATCCACATCTTACCTAATTTTTATACAGTTTGTTATGGGTTATGCAGTGGTTACTGCAAGTGCCGTATGGATTATCCACATCAACAATGTCCACTGCATTTTCTCAAATAATGTGAAAAACTTTTCTCTTGGGGAGGGAGGTGCATTAAGAGTACAGGGAAGAATGAGATTCCAAAAGCAATGAAAATCCTCCTTAAGCTTTGAAATTAAACAAACTGACCTCTCCCCTCATGTACTGAAGAATGGAACGCAGCCCTTTGTTAATGGTAAAGTTGGCTGCCCATGCCTCCAGCAAAGCTGACAATAACCTTGGGATTGCAACTGCCAAGGCCACTGTTTACCATGGTGCCTCTGCTCTCAGAAGCCGCAATACCTATTCAAAGACAGTGGCCTCTTCTGCTACTGCTCACCCCAAAATTTAAGGCAGCAGTAAAAGTAAGGGAAGATGTAGAAGAATAAATGGTTAATTTGTTTTCAAAAAAGTAAAGAAGGGAGGATACATGGTAGACAATGGCAGAAAACATAGCTGAAGAAGTATGGCAATGACTAAATTACTTCATCTTCATCAAAGAAATGCAAGATGCCAGCAAACACCTAAGAATAGATTTGGGGGCTTTATTTTGCTTAGGGCTGAAAGAAAATGACTTCAATATACAATCATATCTTAAGTTTATAACATTTTAAAATATTTTAAAATATGTATATTTTCTAGTTTTATAAGAATTTGTTATTACTATCCCCATTTTTCCCTAACTTGCCACAGATTATATCCATGAGTCTCAATTTCAATTTCAGATAAAGTGGATTTTTAAAACTATATCAACGTTTCAAAAACAACCTTAACATATAAATTTTAAATGTTTAATAAAATTTTAAATATCTAAAATAATAAAAATATTTAATAATATCTAGTACAATATTTAACAGTAAACAATAGTTAAAACAATCTAAAATATAAATTGACAAAAATTGTAAACAACCCGGATTGAATCTTCAACCATTAATGGATAATACAAACTAACACATCCATACACCAGAGTACCACTTAGCAGTGTATAGGAACAAACAATTAATTCATTCAACAATATGGATGAATCTTGAATGTATTTTGCCAAGTCAAAGAAGCCAGACCCAAAAGGCTATAGATTGCATGATTTCATTTCTACTGTATCCAGAAAAGGCAAAACTATGCAGATGGAAAATAGATCAATGGTTGCCAAGGGTGAGGGGTTGGAAGTAGGAGTTGACAACAAAGAGGCAACATGTGAGAAATTTGGGAATTGATGGATCTGTTCTATCTAGAACTGTGGTGGTAGATACACAACTCCATGCATTTGTTAAAATCCATAGAACTGCGGACCACAAAAGTAAATTATTTTACATTTTTTTTAGAATTTTACTGTATGTAAACTTAAAAAAAATATCCAGAATATGGAGGAAAAGATGGAATGCAAACTGTAATAAATGAATCTAACTCTACTACAAACATATCAAATAACCATGCTGCAGGGAATGGGAAAAAAAGAACCTGACCTAAGTAACTTTGAAAAACTGGATACTGTAAGGTTTAAGTAAAAAAGAACTGTATACAGCACTTGGTAAAATTGTTCTTCTCTGGGGTCTGAGTTAGTAATTCTGAAAATATAACTTATTTCTTAAAGGAAAACATCAATCATTTTATTTCTGTAAAACATCAAAAGGTAAATGTAATTTCATCTTTTGCATCTCATTTGGATTGACCTACCAAATAGGCTGACTTACCCTCCACTGTGGTCCAACTTTGATATGGATGGTTGTCTTTTTATCCCAAAGAATAGTGATGTCTTTCTCTGGAAAGTATACTACTATGTAGTACCCTGCCTTCCAAAGCTGGTATGTTGGTTTACTTTCCAGAAAAAAACCTGATCGTTTCTTAAAAAAAAAAAAAAAAGAAAAGAAAAAGCATAATAAAGAAAAAAATGAATTTCTTGTTTTCTCACCAAAATGTAAACATTAATTATATCCATCAATAATTATCTACGTACTAGTGTTTCTGCTTAGCCCTGTCTTTCCTGAATTTTGTAGTGAAAGACAGAACAAGTGCATAAAATAGGAAAATCATAAAATTTGTAACAAGATACACACTGGTGGATAGGCTCAACATGGATAAATGAGCAAAGGGAAAAAGGTATTTCAGTTATAGAGAAGAGCACAAACAAGGCGTGGACATAGAGTACATTAGGGGGATATACCTGCTGACCCAGAAATTTTATATTGATGGTGAATAAATATGATTGAGTACTAAAAATGTATGACTTTACCTGAATAATTGAAAAACAAAAGCACAAAGTGTGTGTGTGTGTATGTGTGTGTGTGTGTGTGTGTGTGTGTGTGTGTGTGTCTATAGAGAGAAAGAGGTGTTAAGGAGGACAGGGAGATGAATTTCCATAAAAGGAACTTAGGAAGGCTCTTTGCAAGAGGTGGAACATATATACTGATATGTAAGAAGCCATGATAGGAAGATATAAAGGGCTGGAAAAGAGAATGAGGAAGAAATCATCCCAAGAGAAGGGAATCAGTTTGAACAAAGGCTTAGGGGCAGGAAGTTTAAGATTGTTCAGTACTAAGGAGAGCACCAGAGAGCTACAGCATGGATTCCATGACAAGCATAGTCTGAGACCCTTTGCCATCAAGTTACCCATCACAATCAATGGCTGTTATTCCATGTGCAAAATGTCCTCGATAAAGGCTTTTGAATAGTAAAATGACAGACCATGTTTGTATATTAAAAGAAAATAATGTGTGTGCTAGAAAGGATAATAGGGAGAAACTAGAGACGGAACCCACTGGGAAAATTTAGAGTACCTTTAACCTAAAGTGAGAATATGCAATGTTCTTTATGGGCAAGGGCTATACCCTATAAAAGATTATGCTGAATCTGACATTGAAATTAAGTCACATAAAAACTTTAAAAATACATGGTTAAATCAAAGTAAATAAAACAAATTTAACCAGAAGCAAAATAAAAATTGTGAAGGAGATATGAATTCCTTTGGTTATTTTTCTCCCCCAAGTAAGAACAAAAGCGTAGCTTGGAAACACTGTACTATAGTGTACCGTTTTATAAATATTTCATAAGGCAAATTAAATAAACTCAGTCACATCCATAAGGAGTTTTCAGTCTCCTAGATCAAGGTCATACTTATAAGCGCTCGGTATATTGTATAGGACAGTATGAATTGTTAATGGACTCTACGTAACCTCATTTCCTTCTACTTCCAAGTGCCAAGTTGGAGTTATAGGGCAATGCCCTCAGTACCTGTGAGGGTCTGCACTCAACCTGGAAGTACCCTGTGTCTAAGTGAGCAAGGCGTTAAATGATAAAGAAAAAACACCATGGCAGGTAAAGAAAGACTAAAAAACAAAGGAAAAAAAATTTCCCTGTTTGATCAAGGGCTCTACATTTTCATTTTTCACTAGGTCCATAAAATGTGTAGCCTGCCAGGCCCCCATATCACCCTCTGCCATAGAACCTATTTTTACCATTTTGATTACACTTTTCAGGACCTTTCTATTATCTGATTTGTCTTTGGCATTATTATCTGTCTTCCCCCCTACATGAACGTTAGCTCCTAGAAGGATGCACTTTGTCAAGTTCATGGCAGTATCTGCAGCTTCTAGATCAAGGATAACATATATTTTTAACACCTTCCTGCACTGGCCTGTTCTTAGTTCTCAGCTTCCAGCCTGAACAGCAATAATCAAAGTAAGTAAGTGAAATGTTCGTAGCTTATAGCTCCTTTTCAATCCATGAAATACCTTCTTCATGTATTTTCCTATTAAACTTCCCTCAGACTGGTTGACATATCACTGGAACATAAAATAAATTTTTGGATACGATTATTGGACTTCCTTCAGGTTGGTTTTGTATTAGTTATCCTGATGTAAAAGCACATCCTCTCTATTTGCCTGTAGAGCTAAATCCTTCATTTTTATTAGACAAGGCAGTTTGCTACAAGAGAACAATGGTCAAAAGGAGATGGTGTACTCCTTACTTTTCAGATTAGGAAGGAAAGATGTTTCTCCTTATAAGGTTGAGGTATTATGAATTGGACCTCCACTTCAGGGGAGAATTACTGCACTTTAAATAAACTCTAGTGATGTTAGAAAAGTAAGTTATAAAAAGCAGAGAATTAAAACTTTTAAAATACAGCTTCAACTCATAAAATGTTTATATGCTACATATTTGATAAAATTAGAGTGGTACATTTATTGAAAAAAAAATAACAGGTTTTTTTCCTTCCCCTGAATGAGCAATCCATCTGCCATAAAACAAATGGTACTTATTTTCAATTTTGATGCTCAAGAAAAAATATTAGCCAGAGATTTGTTAGGGTCAAACTATCTTCATGATTTTTCTTCATCTTACTTTATACTTCACAACTTATATGAAGGAGATTCATCAGCACCTGCATTCAGGTGAAAATTGGAAGATGAACATTACACAGAACTGCAATTACCACTTCAAAAATGTGTCAAACAGTCTTTATAAAAGCATTTACTATTTTCAGTTTTTCTTTTTAACACATCCTTTCTCTTAGAGAGAACCTTCACCTATAAATGAATATCCAGCTGATGGCTACACCAAACTGCAGTAATTACTTCAAAAAGATGTTAGCACGACTTGTACAAACTCTGTTTTGCTCAAATCTTGATTGCTGCCTGGTTGGTCTCAACATTTCTTACTGAGACATGAGCTAAGACCTAGGGCACCGATTCTCAAACTTTAGTGTGCAGAATTTGGGGAAACCATTGAAATATTGATTGTCATCAACTTCAGCCATTCTAATTCCTGAGGTGGAATCCAGGAACCAGCTCTTATAATAAATATTCTAGATGATTCTAATGCAGAAGTTTTGCAAACCAAACTGAGAAACGCTAGTCTAAAAACTCAAAAATAGGCCACTTTATAAAGGCCATATGTCACATCATGTCACTTAATTCCAAAATTTCTTCCTTGTAGAATAAGTTCAAATATTATATTACACAGCCTCCTTGTCTACTACTGCCCTTGTCCCCAAGCTTCCTGCATGAAAGTCAATCTGGACGCTCTTCCCTGAATCTCTTTGCCTCACCCTCCCTCCACTATCCCCATCCACATCAACCAAACTAAACTGCTTGCAGTTCTCCAAACGTGCCATTTTATCTTTGAACTCTGCTCCTTTCAACATGACTGTTCCTCTGTACTGATTGCCTTTCTACTCTCTCTCTTCACCTCCCTAATACCTACTCATCCCTTAAGACTCAGTTCAAATCATTTCCCCCAAAGCATGTCTTCTGAGCCTTCAAAAATAAGGAGGGTGAAGGAGAGGAGGAGAGCCATTTCCCGAAATTCATTCTTTCATTTAATCCTCATGTGAATTTAGGAAGTAGATTCCATAATCATCCCAAATTTACAAATGGGAAAGCTGCAGCTTGGAGGGGTTAAATAAAGTTGCCCAATGTGACACAGTTAGCAGGTGACAGAATAGAGGTTCTAAGTGAGTACTAACTGACACCAGTCTATGCTCTTCACAACTACCCTGAACATCCCAGGTTGGTTTAGGTCTTCTTCTTAGGGATTCTCCTGATTTCCTAAACACACTCCTACCATAGCACACCACACTGCACAGCCTCATTTACTTGAAACGTGTCCCTCACCTCAGTATAAGTTCCTTAAAAGCAAGCACAGTGAGTGTCTTTTCACTGTTGTAGTCCCAATAATTAATACATAACTTTGTACAAAGTAGATATTATAAATAAATGATTGAATGAATGAATTTTATTCATTCTTTCAAACTGCACAGGCTCCAAGTTTACAAGAATGAACAAATAAGACAGCGGTCTCAATTCTCACAGAACTCACAGACAAATAGAAAAGACACAGACCACCACACAGGGGTCCCCAACCCCCGGGCTTTGGACTGGTACCGGTCTGTGGCCTCTTAGGAACCAGGCCACACAGCAGGAGGTGAGCAGTGGGCGAGAGAGAGAAGCTTCATCTGTATTTACAGCCGCTCTCCATCACTTGCATTATCACCTGAGCTCCACCTCCTGTCAGATCAGCGGCAGCATTAGATTTTCATAGAAGCGTGAGCCCTACTATGAACTGCGCATGTGAGAGATCTAGGTTGCCTGATCCTTATGAGAATCTAATGCCTGATGATCTGAGGTGGAGCTGAGGCAGTGATGCTAGCGCTGGGGAGTGGCTGCAAATACAGATTATCATTAGCAGAGAGGTTTGACTGTGCGGAGACCATAATAAATCAATTGCTTGCAGACTCATATCAAAACCCTATCAGTGAGTGGCAAGTGAAAACAAGCTCAGGACTCCCAGTGATTCTGTATTATGGTGAGTTGTATAATTATTTCATTATATATTACAATGTAATAATAATAGAAATAAAGTGCACAATAAATGTAATGCACTTGAATCATCCCTAAACCATCACCCAACCCCCCGGTCCATGGAAAAATTGTCCAGTCCCTGGTGCCAAAACCAGTGCCTGGTGCCAAAAAGATTGGGAACCACTGCCACCACACAAGTAATTTCACTAAAGTGTGATGCATGTCCTGACAGAGAGCTTGAGGGCAAGAGGAAGAACTCCTTGAAGGAGATAAGATGAGACTTATCACATAAGAATAAGTTAAATGGAAAGGCTGATCCAGGTAGGAGCAATGACATTCATGAAGAACCAGAGGTGAGAGAAAGAATATAGAGCATTTGAAGAACTGATAAAAGCTCCAACTTCTGGAACATGGGCTTGAAGCAGAAAGCGATGAGAGGTACAGCAGGAGAGGCAGCAATGGCCAGATTGGTGAGGCCATGTAAGGGCAATGGGAGGTCACTTGAAAGTTTTGAAGCACTAAGGTGTCAGGAGATTACATTTCCATTTTAGGAAAACCACTCTGGCTGCACTGTGGCAGGATGGATCAGAGGGGAAAAACTAAGACAGGAGGCCAGGTGTCTAGCTTGGAGAATGTTGAAGTACTCCAGGTAACAGGTGACAAGGAAAGAATCAGCAAATGGAGAAGTGGAGTATAAACAAAAGAGACAAATCAAGTATGATTTACTGAAGCTACATAAAATGACAAAGAAAAAAATTCAAATCTAGTAACCACTCATAAAGAAAAGTACCCCCACAAAGTTTCTATTTTATTTTCAGTATCCTCAGGACAAGTTAAAATGATTTACAAGAAATAATTCACTAACCTGTTTGTAAGGAGTATCATGCAGGTAAATGTCAGTGTCCCCAACTGAAATCAAAACACTTTTAGAACAAACAATATCGTTGTCAAAGCATTTCTTGTTCTGGCTAATGACAGATATATCTGAATCATCTGTACTCTGAAATGTCAAAAATATTATATTAATACAAATGTATATTATATATAACTTTTACTTATTTTTCATTAACAAATCTTAAAGAAGTCCAAGATTTACAATGAATTGTATTGAAATTGAGATACAACTTACCTCTAAAATAAAAATCATTTTGATCTAATAATGTGAAGAATTTAATAAAAGTATACCAAGATAGCTCAATCTTTAAACATTTATCTATAATAGCTCCTGTTAAAATGTTTTTCCAACAAGGATTTTTTTCCATTTTATTATTACAGCTCAAATTTATCAACCAGTTTCTTCTTATCAAATACCCAACAAGACATGTCATGTAGGGGAATTTTAAAAGAAATATTTTCATTTTAGACAACATCTTTTGTTTTATTTTAAGCCAGTTTTCTGGCTAAATAATTATTTGCCTACAAGATAAAATTGCAATAAATATAAAACTTTGACACTGTATTAGTAAATAAAATGATGCATATCATTTGAGGGCTTCCTTCCAACTTTACATGCATTGTCTCATTTAATTCTTATGATAATTCTTGAATTATGTATTATCTCCATTTTACAGATCAAGAAACAGAGGTTAAGAAGGATTAAATGAATGTCCAAAGTCACTTAGCTAAATAAGGGCAGAGACAGAGTTCAAAACCCTCTTTTTTAATGCCACTTGCAGAGCAATTAGGAAGAGTTTAGTAACGGTTGAGGAGAAAATTCAGTTGTAGGTTATACGAAATCCTTAGTTCCAGAGACTATTATTTAGTCCCACACACTCTCAATCTAACCTTTTCACCAGTTACCTCACCCTCACCTTCCTTCAGCCACTCCTCTCTCTATCCACTGAGAACTCTCTGTCTGGAAACAGGGTTTTTAACTTTTATTCCAGTTTAATAGATGGGCTTCAATAGTTCTACAGACTCTGGAATTTCATTGTAAAATGCTGTTTTTGAGTATCTGTATTTTTCTAGGAAGAAAGTCTATGATTTTCATCAAATTTTTGAAGTGGTCCTTTTCACCCCAAATGTTAAAGCCACACTGCCCTGAGTCCTTCCACTACCTAGTGGAAGGTGGGAATTTCATCAAAAGGAAAGGGACAATTCTCTTTGAACTCAAATTCCAATTTTCAAAGGCTCACATACATTTCCTGAATCCTTTTCATTTTTAGATATATGGGGCAGTGTTTATTTTCAAAGTGAGAAGAGTCCTTAAATGTTTGGAAATCATATAGGTCTTGATGTAAATTCTCCATACTTAGTTTTTTATACCACCAACAATACGAACACTAGCTCAATATAATTCTTGGTTTGGCCAAATTCTTCCTGTCTTATTAGTAATCACTATAACACAGTGCCTAGAGGATAGGTTTTCAATGAATGCTGTTGACAGAGTAATTAATTTGTTCCTCTGTGACCCAATTTTCCTTACTTTATAAGAACCGAGAGCTTTTTCTTCTTCTTAAACAATTGTTTTCCAAAGCATTGCCTAAACTTTGAAAAGGAGAATAATAAGGGTCATCAAGATGATTACGGCATTGTATTACTCAAAAAATAATGCCACACTTTTCTGCCTTTATGAACAATTTTCAAAGAAGAAATATATATATAATTCAGGGTTTTGTTTTCCTCTTCCTCTTGGAAAGAGTTATTTAGATTAAGGGATGTGAAAAGCTGGCTGAAAGGATTCCTATTGCCATTACATTTCTATTACTATTAATTAAAGTGCCTCAATGTTAGCTTTAGTCTTTATATTAATTCAGAAATGCCATGAAATATTCTATATTGTATCGTCTGCCTGGTAATATCATGTTATGCTGACAGTAACTTGAAACTATCAAGTCCTAAGAGTCACATTTCTCCAATTTCCGTTTCTAATATATATTTCAAGTTAATATTAGGTTTGGAGATAATGCTACAGAGTTGCTAAGCAACACAGTAAGTAACACAAAGCTAGAGGAAAAAGGTCAACAGCAATGTGCCACATAGATTCCTCAAACCCTTTATGCTCAGGTACTGAAAACACTGATAGAGAATATTCTCCCAAGTGATTCCAAAACATAAAATGTCAGCACCTCTCAAGGTAGCATATTATTTTACTTGCTATGTCAGTCTAAGACCTGTCATAGTCCCAGCCCCTTTTAACAGTAACTATCCCACAGAAAGTCCCTGCTGATACAGTAGCCTCAGGCAGCCATGGTTTATGTTCCACAGCTGAATGGCCCCAAAGCAGCACATTCTTTGATGGGCCAAGGGACTTTTTAATGCAGGCAAAAAAAAAAAAAAAAAAGACAACTCTAGACAATTAGATTACCTCCCACATTTGAACCAAAAGGAATGGAATGTAAACAAAAGATGGTATACTTATCATTTTTTAAAAGAAATGCTTATTATCTCAACTCTATAATGTATCTTGGGCTTTAATGTGTTCCTTAATTTTACCATTTCCTTTTTCACTTACTTTTATTCCCTTAACATACATTTAAATTCTTATTAGTTAATTCCATCATCTCTTTCATAACTTCTGGAAGGCAGAAAATATTTTTATTTTATGGGGAGTAAATTTTATTCAGAGTGAAATCTTCATCTAATTTTTACATGTTACTTCTTTCTTTCCTTCTTTCTTCTCTATCTCTCTTTCTTTTTTTCCTGAAGTGCCACATCATTGTATAATTACTATGCCATTAATTTGCATTTTACTCTTATTTGACAGAGAAAGCTCTATCTGGCTCTATCTAGATCTTTACATTTACCTAAATAGGGTGTAATGATTTCCTTTGACTTCTTTTCCTCTCTGTTTTCACTTCCTGTGGATGGATGGACAGATGGATGGATGGATGGATAAATACATACCTACGTACATACATAAATGCATACAGGGTTTATCCTTCAAGATATTATGAGATTACAAGCAACTAAGAGTTTTATAGAGGAGACAGGCATGAAAATATGGAACTTGTGAGTCCCAGTGTTCTAAGAAACTCTTGGAGAAAGAAGCCACCAGAGGAGACTGAGGAGTGGTCAAAGACCAGCAGAAGCAGTAGAATTACCTCAGAGAAGACAAAGCAAGAACCACTTCAAAAAAGGAAGATAAAAATTTAAAAGGTTTAATTGGATTTTGCATAGGTCATCATTAACTTTTACAGTGGCAATTTTATATGAATTTTGTGATTTGGTGATTAATAACTCTCCACCACCAGCCTAAGTTTCAAAGGACCCTAAACTGATATCTATGTTTGCACATTCTGTACCTCCACTCCTCAGTATAGGGCCTGACACATAGAAATCACACAAGAAATATTGACATGAAAAATGATGATATGATACAAGGTATAAAAATTTGAGAGCGATGAAATTAGAAGGGTTTTCAGAGACTTAAGGAGAGCACCAAACATTTGAGCTATCAACTGAACAGAATGTTGAAAAACCTAATCTAGAACAAGTTACAGGAAGAAACCTAGCAGTGACAGGGGCCTGTCATAGATAATGGAGGTAGAGTTTGGCTCTGAAATCCAGGAGTTGGAATATTAAATTTCCCACTTTTGCTGAAAACATCCAGTGTCCTCTCTTTCTTTGAGCTTATAGCAAGTCAAGTTGCTGTTTGGTTTCTCAACTCTTTTTACTCTTAAAAAATTCTTACCTCAGGAAATACAATTATGAACTTTGTCCTAGATTTGCTTCAACACACTTAAAAAATAATGTGCTATATTCCTTGTGCTATTTAAAGTATAGCATAAACAGCCTCCAAAATGAATAAAATATCAGAGAACTTGAATTTTTAAAGTTCTTTTTTTTTTTTTTTTGCGGTACGCGTGCCTCTCACTGCTGGGGCCTCTCCCGTTGCGGAGCACAGGCGCCGGACGCGCAGGCCCAGCGGCCATGGCACACGGGCCCAGCCGCTCCGCGGCATGTGGGATTCTCCCGGACCGGGGCACGAACCCGCGTCCCCTGCAGCGGCAGGCGGACTCTCAACAAATGCGCCACCAGGGAAGCTCGAATTTTTAAAGTTTGATAAACATCAACAAAGATAGGGTAAGTATTCGCTGGAATCAGATTAAATTTAAAACTCCACAACCCAGGGACTTCCCCTGGTGGTCCAGTGGTTAAGATTTTGCCTTTCAATGCAGAGGGTGCAGGTTTGATCCCTAGTCAGGGAGCTAAGACCACACATGCCTTGTGGACAAAAAAAAACATAAAACAGAAGTGATATTGTAACAAATTCAGTGAAGACTTTAAAAATGGTCCACATTAAAAAACAAAAAAGCTCCACAATCCAGAGATTAAAAAGAAAAAAAAAAAAACTTTACAATTCCTTCAATATGTCAGAGTCTAGTGACATTATACTTTCAAGATAAAGCTGAGTATTAATTTTTTAAAGTCCCATTGGCAAATAAAAGGAAAATTTTTATGAATTTGTTTACTAGATCCTTCACAGGGCCCAAAAAAATAAATGATAAGTTTTACCAGATAAAAATGCGTTACAAATGACAAAGTCTGGAATTTGTAATCAAGACAGGGAGGAAAGAGAGCTGCTTGACAAGGAAGAAGGAATTAAATATGATATTCACAGAAGTGATTCTTGTCTATGAAAAAGCAGCAAGTAAATGAATGGTGCTGGCAGCCATTCTATCCTTCTCAAAGGAAATGCTGATTCTTAAAAAATAAATTAATTAATTAAAATTGCAGCAGAAAATCTCCAAGTGTTGAGAAATTTACTATCTGGAATGATAGTATTTCAAAACCATGACTATTAGGTTTCATTGGTTAATCACTAATTTGTCTTTGGTATGAAATAATTACTCCATGGTCAAATAAAATATTTCTTGGCTTATCAAGTATATGTTGGTCATGCTGGAGAGGGTGTGGAGAAAAGGGAACCCTCTTGCACTGTTGGTGGGGATGTAAATTGATACAGCCACTATAGAGAACAGTATGGAGTTTCCTTAAAAAACTAAAAATAGAACTACCATACAACCCAGCAATCCCACTACTGGGCATATACCCTGAGAAAACCATAATTCAAAAAGAGTCATGTACCACAACGTTCATTGCAGCTCTATTTACAATAGCAAGGACATGGAAGCAAACTAAGTGTCCATCAACAGATGAATGGATAAAGAAGATGTGGCACATATATATACAATGGAATATTACTCAGCCATAAAAAAGAAATGAAATTGAGTTATCTGTAGTGAGGTGGATGGACCTAGAGTCTGTCATACAGAGTGAAGTAAGTCAGAAAGAGAAAAACAAATACCGTATGCTAACACATATATATGGAATCTAAAAAAAAAAAAAAATATGGTTCTGAAGAACCTAGGGGCAGGACAGGAATAAAGATGCAGACATAGAGAATGGACTTGAGGACACGGGGAGGGGGAAGGGTAAGCTGGGACAAAGTGAGAGAGTGGCATGGACTTATATACACTACCAAATGTAAAATAGATAGCTAGTGGGAAGCAGCTGCATAGCACAGGGAGATCAGCTCCGTGCTTCGTGACCACCTAGCAGGGTGGGATAGGGAGGGTGGGAGGGAGATGAAAGAGGGAGGAGATATGGGGATATATGTATATGTATAGCTGATTCACTTTGTTATACAGCAGAAACTAATACACCATTGTAAAGCAATTTTACTCCAATAAAGGTGTTAAAAAAAAAGGCGTATACAATTCTAAAACTTGAAGCTTTAGACTTTTAATATTCTTTATATCTTATTTTTACCACATGAACCCTAATGACAGATCTTAACCCAGATATTTAATTAGGTACTCAAATGTTGGAATAACATTTCCTATAACATGTCTTCTCATATACAGGTTTGCATGTCTCATTAAAATCTGAGACTGAACATTATGTATGCATTTTTACAGAAGGATATAGTAGAAAATTAAAGTGATGATAGGAAATCAGGTTTATAAAATCTAAACGCCAAACCTTAATGGCTCTTGCCTGCTAAATAAAATGGCACTGTTATATTGCAGCACCAATAAATAAAGACTGCTACCATCATTCAGGATCAAACAGAAGAAGATACTTTCATTTTGTCAGGAATCAGAGTTGAGACAAATATTCTACTTTCTGCACAATCACTTTTCTGTACACTTGAAGCTAACACAACATTGTAAATTAACTATGCTTCAATTAAAAAAAAACAATAATTGTTTGAAAATTCAGTGGTAAATACTATGATTTCTCTACTGCAAAGACAAATGAGGAGTTAAGGAAAAGCCAGGCAGATCAAATAAGCAGTTGTTAAGAGTTCACCAAATGCCCAGCATTTTGCAAAATGACTGGGGGGAGGAAAAAAGAAATGTAGGTCCTGATCCTTGTTTCAAAACTTCAGAATTTTCTTGCAAAATTCTATCTTAATAAATAGAGAAGGCGTGTTTTTGTTAACACAGTTTACATTTAATAGGCCCTAAAAATTGTTTATTAAATGAATGAAATGATAATGCATGAGCAAAGACCATTGTCACACATTGGAAAATGTTTGCAAAGATGGTGATACATGAACAAGGTTTAAAATGTTTTTAGTAAATACTTGTAAATAATTTTTTCCCTACACAAAATGAAAACAAAGTTTGGCAGAATTTTTGTTTTGCTACTTAAAATGAAAGCATAAAAAGCATCATTAATTAAACTCAATGACATATCCAATGGGAACATGTCATGTTTGATACAATATTGTCAATGATACTTCGTTTTTTCTAGATGTGACAAAGTTTACTATTCAGAAGAAGAGAATTTCAAAAACAGTTAAAATTCATTTTTTTTTTTTTTTTTTTGCAGTACGCGGGCCTCTCACTGCTGTGGCCTCTCCCGTTGCGGAGCACAGGCTCCGGACGCACAGGCTCAGCAGCCATGGCTCACGGGCCCAGCCGCTCCGCGACACGTGGGATCTTCCCCGACCGGGGCACGAACCCGTGTCCCCTGCATCGGCAGGAGGACTCTCAACCACTGCGCCACCAGGGAAGCCCAAAATTCATTTTTTAAAGAAGAAAATGCTTTACATCCTTGCTATTCAAAGAGTGGACTATGGACATGAAACATCAGGGTAGTTTATTAAAAATTGCGGAATCCAAGATACTGCTCCAAACACATAAAATCAGAATCTATATTGTAACAAGATTTCCAGGTGATGTGCATACATACTAAAGTTTAAGAAGCACTGTTCTACATATTTCATGTTAAAGGCATGTATATGAGTTTATAACAAAGATTACTAATTAAGTGTAAGCTTGTGATTTCTACCCTCTAAAAAAATGGTTAAAAAACTGAGCAAGTAATTTTTCAGCTCTTATAGTACAACCATAATTGTGTTAGCCCTTATGAGGAACCCAAAAGCAGTATAACGCAGAGCTCTGATATAAAATGATACACAATCTAATTGAGCACACATAAAATAATCAGAATATAATGGGCTGCTTACTTTTGACATGATGACTATTAAATACAATAGGATGTGGAAGAACAGAACAGATAAATGTGAACTAGAAAAGTTATTTTGAGGGAGTAGAGGCAATCAGGTATAGGAAAATACCCTGAGAAAAGACATAAAGGAGGGGTGGAGCTAACTGAGACCCTTGAAAGGTTATCAAAGGCTCTCAAGGGAAGTTTGATTTTATGGAAGCTGGTAATTGGGAGTCAACCGTAGTTCTTAGAAAGCAATGACATGATAGCAATGTGAGTCTTAGAAAGATTAACAGAATGAAAAAAGTGTATTATTATAGGGATGAACTTGAGTCAGAAGAGCCTAGAAGTTGAAGGTCAGAGCTGTCCATGTCAATTTGGAACTCATCAGCTTGTAGATGAGGTTGAGATGGTAGAGAGGGATGATCATACCAAGCATTAGGAGAAAAGGGCAGAGAGCCAAGAACAGACATCCAGTTCAGTCAATATTCAGTGGACAACTATGTTCCCAGCACAATGCTCTACACTGGTAAAACAATGGTGACTAAGGTTTGGTCCTTGCCCTGAAGGAGCCAACTCAGTCATCTATGGTCTGGGACTTATGCTAAAAGAAAAGGCAACAAAGAGACAATGGAGAAACCAGAAGAGACACTGAAGGGCTCCAACAGCATAATATCTAGAAAGTCAAAGGAAGAGGGATCTTAAGGAATGTCAGAGACACCTAAATATCAAGAGAAGTAAGGATTTGGTATAAAATCAGTCTGATGCATTTTGAGAAAAAAAGTATCTGTTTATGTATTCAAATCTCTAAATTGTTATTTACTTTTCCAAGCTTCTCAATTTACAACCTAAACTTCAGGGGACAAGAAAATTCTCATGTAAAATTGTTTGCTAAATAAGCCTTGTTCTAAGAGGACAAATACTCATAGAACATATATGTATCACTGTGCTTTTCCTATGCTCCAAATAGTATCAAAACCACACACATAGGGCTTCCCTGGTGGCGCAGTGGTTGGGAGTCCGCCTGCCGATGCAGGGGGCGTGGGTTCGTGCCCCGGTCCGGGAGGATCCCGCATGCCGCGGAGCGGCTGGGCCCGTGAGCCATGGCCGCTGAGCCTGCGCGTCCGCAGCCTGTGCTCCGCAACGGGAGAGGCCACAGCAGTGAGAGGCCCGCGTACCGCAAAAAAAAAAAAAAAACCACACACACACACACACTATAGGCAACACACACACACACAAACACACAAATTATAGGCAACCCCTATAGGCAACTTGTCATCTTCTATAATTATCTCACTGCCAAATCCATTCCCAGGGATTTATTCTTTAAGAAACTTAAAATTTTTCATAAAGAAGGCTAAAAATAGCACTGAAAGGGAAACTCAGTGGTTTCCATTGAGGCTATAGATTTTACTGTTTGTTTTTTATTTAATATAACTAATACAAAATGGGAATATGTCTACTTTCTTGACATATGCTTAAAGAACAGGATCATACATGAAGCTCTAAAAACATAACAGCCTTACCCAGAAAAAAACACAAATTCAAGATAATCACATGTTACCTCGCTGGAGAAAAAGATGTTATTTTGCTTATTTTTGTGCAACTTCTTCCTAAAGCTTACATTTTTCATTTAGAAATTTAATTCTGGGATCAATGATATCTAAATAAAATTTAGGGTTACAGAAAATCCGAATGCATTAAAGATATGAGAAATTTTAAGGATTTTATCAGATATACAGAGCCCAGGGTTTACCAAAGCATACCATCAAAATAGCATGTCTAGAATTGAGAACCATGTCGTTTTGATTGCTACAACTATAAACAATACGTGGTCCAAAACATGATTTAATGTCTGATATTTGTATTCACCAAACTAAACCAATAAAAATAAAAATGGCTGACATTTATTAAGCAGTTACTAAATAGCAAGCACTCTCTGAGAGTTTTACATATATTTATTTCATTCAATCCTAAGAACTACCCCAGGAGATAGGTACAATTATTATCCTCATTTTACAAATGAGAAAACAGAGGCACAGAAAGTTTACGAATTAGCCCATTACTTATACATAATAAAACTTTACAGTGAGTCAAGGAAATTAATTTTAAATTGCTATAACTTTTATAGGTTTTACTAATGATACATGGATTTGATATGCCATGGTCCACCATACTTGTTTTTTACATTGTATTTACATAATTGTAAGTAAAAGGAAGTAATTGTGACATACCTTTATCAAAAATACCTGGCAATCACTGATATAATCATATTCCAGTCCATCAAAAGAATGATAATGACGGTCCCCATATATTGTGCACACTGCTGGGCATGGATAATATGTGCAGTTGAACATTCCTCGTCGACAAACACTATTAGAAAATAATACAAACACTGTTACCTTTCTAAGAAACCTGGCTCTAATTAGTATTTTTCAAGCAGCATAAATATTGGAAGGTTTGTATTCAAAAGCATTCACTGAGCCAATAGCCCTTATAAATATGGCCAATTCGTTCTGATAACATTACAATGATAGATAAGGCATATATTTACCACTTTGTCTAAATAAATTATCAGACATCACAGCCAATCCTGGAAATTGTGCCTGGGTCACACAGAAAACAGGTGATGGAATGAAAAATTAAACATACGCCTGCTGGTGGCTAAAAGACCACAATGCCATCTCATCTACTGGAGTCCATTTAAATACCTTAGACAGGACTTGTTCATGAACTTAGAATTTTTATCCACATTTCAAGGAAACTGTATTTCAATTTTATTTTATGGCTTATTTCCAAACAGAAAACTTTCCATCAGATGTGACCTTCTCTTTGGAACACTTACCACTTTCTTATAAACTTGAGATATGTTTTTCCTATTAAATTTTCAAATTGTCATAGTTCATTTTTTTCTCCAGGGTTGAACAAATAGGAGTAAAAATAATGATCTCCCTGAAGGTAGTAGCTCCCAACCAACTCCTGAAAGCCTTTAAAATCTTATTTACTCAGACTTGGTTTGCTTTTTTGCTGAAATCAGTCACATTAAGTAAATACAAGATGACTGAAACTAATACAATTTCTTAGGAAAATTGTGAAATAAACAGATCTCATTACCAGGTATAACATGGTGTAGCAATCACTTCTCCTGAGAGGTACTCCCAATCTTTCCAGATACACGGACAGCTTTCAGGAACATAACACTTTCCTTTGTGCTCTGCCATTCTTTCAAGTGAAGAAGTAAATGCTATTTAATATAAACTACTAATTTCAGTTTTTTAAAAAATCAGCAATCTTGTCATATTCAAAACCATCTGTATTTGTTACAGCTGTCGTAAGAATGTTCTATCTGACCTATGGAGGGATCGAATCCAGTCTTTCTCCCCTATTTTACACACAGTACCCTTCACATCACAGAAATAAATAAATGCCAGGCAAATGACTGGATGCAAAATTTTAAACTTTCTGTTATCACTTAGTAAAATAAAAGGGAGACAGAAGCCTAAATTTCCGGGTAAAGTGAGATATTCTGAAAAAACAATTAAAGAGGAGGTAAGTCTCCCTTTCTTTAATATTTGCTACTTGATAGAAGAGTCTGTGAGTCTAAGAATTTTTTTATAAAATAGTGAAGTATGAGCTGGATAACATTTTCTATTACAGGATAGAGAGAGTAATCAAAAGCTTCTTTTGTTAGTGCTTAAAGTTAAAAGCCATGAGACATTAGGTGTGTCTTGAATAAGAAACCATTATATCGAGTGTTTCACATTTTATTATTAACATATCAGGTTTTGAATGTTGGTTTCTTCAAAGTGTAATTTCCTTCATGAAAGATTACCCCATAAGAAAGTATCTTAAAATACCTCTGAATACAAAAATTAAAACAAAATCATTATTCATAATCTCAAGGAAAAATCAATTTGGGTGTATTATCAAAATATTTTGATATGAAGATAAAATAAATACATATTATATATAATAAATATTTCAATACCCTTAATATAAATATGTACATATATTTTTCAATATTCCTAAAATCTTTTCTCAAAAATAGCTTCCATAAATAATAATAAAATGCTAATAAATACATACAATAATTTAAATATATAATAGTATAACTATAATATAATAAAAGAAATTAAAATAATAAATAATGGATAATAAAATAGTAATAGCAACATTCAAATCTAGCTAGTAAAAATAGATAAAATACATAGTTCTTTTCTGAACTTGCTTTAAAATGTGAGGATTCCATGTTGTCAAAATTAACATAGAAGTCAGGATTCCTGACTTCTTGCCTCTTCTCTAAAATAGAAATAATCACATATGTTCCTTTAGTGCTCTGCTTCCTCGCTCATAGTTTATCTAATGTATATGTTATCCATTTGACTTTAAGTTTCACTCCGGAAGACCATGAATATCTTGTTAATGGTTGTGTTTCAATGCCTAGCACATAGCAGACACTCAATTGGTGAGTAAAGGTGAAGAAATGAAACAATTTATATAAATGATCCATCAACTCATTCAGATTTCTTTCTTTCAGACAACAGTGCCCTAGAGTCCATAATTTCTCCCCTCAACCTTTCCAAACTTCTAGCCACTTTCCCTGAGCATTGCATCTCTCTTCTGCCTAGAAAACTAAAAGATTTTTTTCTCATCACTCAAGAGTCAATTTAGTGCAATCTTTTCAATGCAATCTTTTATGTACCACACTCCCTATATATAGCAATCTGTACAAACCTTTATTGGAGGATTTACCACAATGAACTGCAAGTAATTCATTAAACGTCTTACAGAGAAAATAAGAACAATAACAAAAACTAGTATTTTTGAGTGTTAACTATGGCCCAGCCACTGTTCCACCCACTTTAAATACATCATTAACTCATCTAATCCTAGTGACAATTCCATAAGGTAGATTCTATTGTTATCTTATATATATTTATTTTCGCACCATCATCCCTGTGTCTTAACACAATGTCCCAGATATTAGGTGCTTCATTAACATTGCTGCTGAATTGTTTAGATAAGGGATGCCTCACGGAAATGAACCACAATTCTTTTTTTTTCAATTCACATTTCTTTTATTTTTTAAAATATTATTCATATATTTAATTTTTTAATTGAAGTATAATTTATAATATTATATTAGCTTCTGGTGTACAGCATAGTGATTCAGTATTTTTACAGATTATACTCCATTAAATGTTGTAAGCACAATTCTTAAATAACCAGCCAAATTAGTGGTTTTAAATGGTTACACTGATGACTGATGAGTTTTTCATAACTAATCAAAACTGGAAGAAGAGAGCTGTAAATCACTGTGAATTGTCTGCTTTAAGCAGGTTTGGGAAGTGGAGTTAATAATAAAATAAACATTTACTGAGCACCTACCATATGACTAGTGTGCTGCATATACTCAACCATCTATGAAGTAGATAGTATTACACCCGTTTTAAAAAGATAAAGTTGAGACTCCAAGTGGTTAAGATTTGTCCCGAGGTACTTTACCTAATAAGAAAGAGGGCCAACATTTTAACCCATTTCTATATGACTCTTTCCACTATATGACTTTCCATTTCTTTAATCCACAATGATTTCTGAGCTAAGGTATGTTGTCCATTTGTAGTCGATGAACTGCTGGCACTATAAGGAGCCCCATGAAAACAAGTGACACCAGGCTTATTGTCCTAAAATAAGTGAGCCAAGGTCATGTGGAAGTCAGTACAAATCATACTACCAAAAAAAACTTTATAATAGAAAGTTCCATGTAACAAAATTATTTCCAAACAGTGAGAGGCCTCTTAGTCAATTCCAACTATACTTATTTCAATAAAATAAGAGAAGGTGGGAGGAAATTACTTTAAGTTTTTGTAATAAAATTTGACTAGTAAATTAATAAATCACTGTTGAACTAAAAGTCAAAGGTGACAGCAAATAGATATTTTTTTAAATAATAGCATCAACCACAAGCACATGAAACAAAATTAGGATGTAGATTTATTTAATCAGCCATGCATCTCTGAGTCATAAATCAAACAAATCAAGCAATGTTGTAGGGTTCAGTTATTTTACTATAATAAAGGTTTTATTTCCCTTGTCCTTTTTACTAAAATGTCTTCCTTGCTCAGCTGCTGTATGACCTGATTTCTACCTGCCTTTATTTTCCCAGGCAAGGCCTTGTTCTTTCACACTCCTTCTATGTCCTTTCTTTCTAAAGAGATTGATACAGTCCCATTACTTGGCTCTTCAGCCTATTCCAGATGGGGACCATTTAGACAAATGTGACTCTCCTGGGAAACAGACCACAAAACCTCTGTCTTCTTTGCTCCTGGTTTATATGAATAGAGCCCAGGAATCGCTTTGTGTGAGTACGTTCATCGAGAAAGAATGGGTGACCTCTTTGCCTTAGGTGGCCCTCCCTCTGTGCACTGCCTCTATTCACTACCAGAAGAAGGAAGGCCAGTGAGGCCACATTCCACGTGTGCCTGCAAGGAAGCAAATAGCCACCAGATTCTGTATTTACCTTCCATGTATACTAGGCATTTCTGCTACTAAAGAAAATTTACAAAGATAAGAGTAAATTATGCTGCCATAAAATAGTGGCCCATACTTATTGAGTGTATACACACACACACACACACACCCCACATTTCACAACGCCTGAGAGTTTAAAGGAACTTGCAGAAAAATCACGCAGCTGATATCGGCAGGGCTGGGATTTGAAACAGGTGTGTCTGAAGCCAGAGCTCCCACTCTTAGCCACTGCCCTAAGTAGCCTCAACACACCATTTTCTGTAACATCCATTAGGTAGATCAGTTGGCATCAATAATATAATTTAAAATCAACAATAGTAACAACACAACAGAATATACAAAAGATATGTACTTCAAGTGTTTTGAATACAGAGTGGCTCACTATCATTTTCCCAAAATTGCAGCTGAATCAGGAGGTAAATGCCAAGTCCATCCTGAAATGAGTTCTCTCCTCGATTCACTGCATTACTTTAATTATATTGTGTACATAACATATTGTGACATTATTTAGTCATGTGTTACATGTGATATGCATCTCACACATAACATATGTGATATGTTCCATGAGCACAGAAAAATAATTACAACAGTCTTCTAGTTACCAACTCAAAGTGAACCACTAGTCAGAACACAATTTTGGCTATTCCTATAAGTAATGTTTTTAAGTGCTCTTGTGTTTTCTATCAAATTCTAAACATTCAAGAAAAAGAGGCTTACCCTGGAGCACAAACACAGCCACTTATGCAGGGTGATGATGGGGCACAAGTGAAGTTCATAGCCAGGTTTGCACATGTAGTTTCACAATTTACACCACCAGCTGGTAATTCAGGGTCAGGAAACCTACAGTCGAAATACTGTTTTCCCTCGGGGCAGATGTGAACTTCAGGGACAAGGCACAGATAAAATACCCTTAACTTTGTATTTGCTCTATACATTTAATCTTATTGACATGCATTTGTCATCAAAACACAATTCACCATAGAATACAGTGCATTTAACAGTAATAACTGATCTTACTCTGTGATGTTTGGTTCATGAGCTTACAAACATTCCCTAGACAGATTTCCTTTAATCACCTAAATTTCCAAAATCTATTTTGAGTTTGAAAACTTTAGCTGCCTTCCATAAAGCAGTAACTAGACAACTAGTATATAATTTTCTGAGATCAAGAACCAGGGTATTTTGATTAATCCAAACATACATTATCAATTTTTGAGGACTGACAGTACAGTATATTTAAACTTTACAAAGTTGTATGCTTACAACAAACACATGATACTTTTAGATCTTGCTTCACCTCTGAGTCATTATTTACATTAGTCCTCACTATAATGTAGAAGTGCAGAAAATGGACATAATTACAGGCAGGCTAGGGCTTACATATTGCTCCAGAAACTTTTGAGCTCAGAGGGATTAAATAACACCCCTTATCTAGGGCCAAAAGGAATCTTGGGGATTCCTCTGTGAGAAGTCTGGCCACCTGGGCATCCTTTTCTTCAATGCTGAGCCACCCTGACGCAAATGGGGCAAGGCAGGGAGGGCCTAGTAGCTATTGAATATGTGTGTGGTCCATGAACATACACTGTAAAGAAGCCCTAGACAGCCTGAATCCTCATAAATTGAATCCAGGGCATATAATTTAAAGCTAATTTATAAAATATATTACATAACTGTGCAAATAAATAACAAAGCAATAGCTCACAATTAGTTTTAGCAGCCTACACTCTTCCTGCCCATTAAAATCAACAAAAGGTAGTTTTGTTTAGTATTTGCCTAGAATTTCTCCACAGTGACCAAAAATTTGAGGCTTTTTGTGTGGTGAAAATAAGTAATATAAAGGGTCTCCTAATATATAAGATCTTCAGGAATGATATGCAATCGTAAGATGATATCCTCAAGAGAGATGGCAGTCGATGTCATTTTACATGCCATTTCTAATTGATGGCTGCTAGTACTAAAGCTTTGCTACTTATAATGTAGCCCAGGACCCAGTAGCATTAGCATCACTTCAGCCATCAACAGAAATGTTGCAGGCATCACCCCTGACCTACTGAATCAGAATCAGCATTTTAGCAAGATCCCCAGGTGACTGTGTGTACATTAGAATCTGCTGGTCTGGAGTAGGGTTTCCTAACTGCTGTTGCACAAGTGAGTTCCGACAGGTGTCTGGATACATATCCCTAAAGCCTTTGGGGCACCTGGGGTGGTGCTGGGATAGGCAACATCAAGGCAGCATCCCTGGGTTGATCAGCTCTGCCCCCAAGCAGCCTTATATGTCCACCCCACACTGTCCTACAAATATTATAATTCCGAATGTGAAAAAAGTTAGGAAGCGCCAGAGTGCCATGCTGAGAAACATTCTAAGGCTATTCCTCCATGCACATTGGCAAGGAGGGCTGTGACGGATAATAACTTCTGCCCGAAGAGTACGAGCAGGACTAGAGGCACATTCTCTTTAAGGAAAAACCCAGATCTTACCAGCAGAGGGTGTTGCTAATTCATCACATTTCACAGTCCCATTTGAACACTGGCTGGTAGAAGTAAACAAGTAGTTAATTCATGAAGCCAAACCTCAAGTTTTTTCTGTATTTCAAAAACAATATAACATGCAAGAATTGACAAATACGATTTTTCATTTTTACAAATAAGTTATTGGTGTAGGTCCAATTCGAAGAGAGCTATTTCAGTTCAACATATTTTTATCAAACACTCAGATACGTGTGGGGCACTGTGACAGGCATGGGGAATTCAAACACCAAAATTCGTAGTCTTTAGCCAAGTGCCTACTATATTCTAGTAGGAGAGAAAGACATACAAATAAATAATTTAGCCAGTGTGACATGCAACATAGAAACGTTTAAGACATAGAAGTAAAGCACCAAAAAATGTTTAAAAATCTGTTAGCAATTGACATCAGGGCAGTCAAAGAAGATAAAGTCGGGAAAGTTTTGAAGAAGGGATGAAGGTTACGATATAGATTAAAGTAGGAAGGCTGTCACACTGAGTGGAGATGTAGTACAAAGCCATGTAGGGGTAGGACAGCTTTCCATGCGACAGAGTACCATGTGGGAAGTGACAGGGGATGCAGATGGCAAAGAGTCAAAGGCCAGCTCCTATTAAGACACTAAGAATTTATCCGTGAAGTGAGTCACTAAAGACCTTAAACACAGATGTGATATGGTTGGTTTGAATTCTAGAAAAGTCATTCTGGCAGCAGTGTGGAAGATAGAGTGAAGTCCAATCTTGCAACCTGAGTTCGAAAGTCAGGGCATAAGGCAAAAACCAAATTCAGGCAATGTGAATCTTGAAAATCCCTTAAGAAGGTATCATGATAAGGAAAAACACACCAGTTCTCAATAAGTCAGTGGATAAACCACAAAACTAAAACCCCTCAGTAACTTACAGTATTTGAACACTCATCTCATCCTTAACTTTTATTTGAGAATCAAACTGATCAAAGGCCTTCCATTTCACTATTTGAAACTTCAATTCATAGCTCTTTTCTGCAGTTATGAGCACAAGACTTAGGCACTCCATGTTGAAATGTAATATATACATGTGGTTTTATATATATATATATATATATATATATATATATTAGGGTTTAATATATATAAATGTAATATATATGATTTAAAAGTGTATATATTAAGGTTATCTGTATTTTTCAAATTATAGGTGTCATATTTCAATTTATGGTTTTGGTTAAGAAGTTATATGATTACATGTTACTTGTCAAGAACAATCACCATCACTGAAATCTACCATAAGCCTGAGAGCGTTGGGATGAGCTCCCCAGGTTGGTAAATGCTGCCTCTGTAATGACACCGACAGTGAAATCTGCAAGGAAAAGAAAGGGTTAAATTAACAAAATAGGATATAAATTTTAAAAAAAAACACTGAAATTCAAGCAGACCATATGCTCTGTACTGGTAATTTTAATGCACAGTCTAACAATGACATTACTCCATGAGATCCCATGCAATTCTGTTATACAAATGTGAAGCCTTGTGCAGCTTTAGATTTTGTTTTCTAAATTCAAGCTCTGTATTGTTTTAGTGACAGAACAGACTGTGTTGTTTTTGTCACCAAATAAAAAGTCCCTGAAGGCACTTCAGAGAAACACAACTGGTATATCATTTAGCCTTATGTAGACAACAAAAGTCTTAATGTCATATGAGATTTGAGAAATTTCTGAGCGCTGAGAGACATTAAAATCCTGCTACTAAAATCTGCCACATGACCGTGAAACATAAACCTTGCTATCATTATTGATATGGCAAAAGCAAGTGGGAATAAACTTCAGGATTAACCATCAGATTCCTTAGCTCTTTCTATAGAGCTTTTGTGAACACATACAGGGTTAACAAATAAATAAATAAAGGTAAAGACATTAAGAACTATTAAAGAAACAACTCACAAGCAGATCTTTGCAAATACGGACGCTTGTTTCATGGAAAAAGTGACTGTTTAATAGTGGAAAAATTTATGGTGCTGAGTCAATTAGATAAAAAACAGAAAGAAAGGAAAGAGGCATGATAGCCCATTTATCCTGTAAGGGAGAAAAGAGATAAAAACTGGACGCTGTCAACCCACTCCTGTGACGTACATGGGCACACAAAAGCTAAGTGTGTCTTCATAGTATTTGCCTTCGGGACAGTTGCAGCCTTCAGCACAGTCATCAGGACACTGTTCTGGGGAAGAGAGAGAGATGCAGGAGCGGCGACAGAAGGTGGAGCAGTAATGGTACATCATGCCTTTCTGGCACACCACCCCTGAGGACGAAGAAGCATCAGTTGAGAAAGATCTCCACAGGGCCGAGAAGCATTTTATGCTGGGTTATAAGTCTATGATAGACATAAATCATGAAAAAAGAAGATATCTTACATCAATAAACCTAGAACATTACAGAATCCTATATCATAAATAAATAAATAAAATAATTCTTTGCCTCAGTGTAACAGAAGAACAAAATTTCTATGTGAAATATATTTAAGGGTGACATTCCATAACATTCTTTAACAGTCTGTGCTATAATTTTTTAAAATATTTTTAAGCCATTTTATCCGTCTAAATAAACTTCCCTTCCTCACATTTTAAATTTATTTACTGCTATACTGACACCACCTTCTTCTTTGACATTATTTAATCCTAAGTAAACTTTTAGTCCTCTACAATTAGCACAAAACTTGACTTTATCAATCTGTACTCACAGCTCCTGTTTTTTGCCTTTTTAATCATGTTTGCACTTTTTGCTAAACCCTCCAATTTCTTTTTAGAACAAACTGAACTGATTACAGTAGGCAAACTAAAATAATCGAAAAACACACTTATACAAACAAAAATGCTGGATAAAACACAACTGAAATAATGTTAAATGTATAATTGATATTGTGAGAAAAAAATGGCGGTGGAGGGTAACTTCTCCATACGCCAGAAGTAAAGAGAGAAATAAAATTCAGAACTTTAAGTAGAGGAAGGGAGGATGGGTCCCAGTAATCTTGGACCTGATATTTAACTCTTAAGGAAATGGAAAATGAAAGTTGGTCCTTTTCAGGGCGAGGAATTGGGAGACGCTTAACTTGGACCTCCAAAACAATCTCCATCGTCAGTTGAAAAGATGGACTACAGCAGAGGTCAGCAAACTTTTTTTGTAAAGAGCTAAATGGTAAATAGTTTCTACTTTTCTGGCCATACAGTCTCTGTCACAACTGCTCAACTCTACCCCTGTAGCTCAAAAGCAGTCATAGACAATATGCAAACATATGGGCAGTAAACTTTATTTTCAGAAACACGGGAAGCCCAAGGGTGTAATTTGCCAACTTCTGGACTAGAAGAAATCTGCTCATAGTACAGGGAGATGCCAGGAAAGCTTCTCTAACTCTGTGGGGTCTCTGATGAAATAAAGTATCCTCTGAGAAATCAAATTCCTGCACAGGTTTGGTATATGAATTTACATTACCTTTATATTTACATTATTTTTGTCTTAGAAAGCCCAAGCTGAGAAATTAACATCACAACTGGCCAGTGTTACTCCTGGAATAATAGGAAAAAGTTTTTTGAAACCACTGAGGGATGAAGAGATGGAGAGAATGAAGCTCCTGAAACCCAGGTCACAGAAGATTCTAATGGGGGTAAGGGGAATGGGCAGCCTTGATAAAGAAAGATTAAATCGTAAAAGAAATTATAGAACAGTAAGGAAAGGAAACAATCTACTATGCATGATAACAACAGACATCGTAACCAGGAAGATTCAAGCCCTAAGAACTTGAGATAATAATTGTCTGTTGCATAATTTACCTATTTACCTACAAATCTGTGTCACTATACCACATAATGCTTTCCCATACTTTCCAATATTTAGCACATTTCTATAAGAATTTTTTCAAATGTTTCAAATTATTTCTGTTGCATATTTCAAACCATACAACTACACTCTAATTTTGCTTATGGTAAAAATAGTCAAAACCCATTGGTCTTATCCAACAGAGCTCCAATTTTAAGAAATAAAGTATTTCACTTTTTTCATGTTTACACATTATAATAAGTCAAATAACCTAAGCAAAAATTGACTTTTTATTTTAAAAAATAGTGGTAATTACAAATACAAAAATCTCTAAAGTGTTATTTGATCATCTTTATCAGTGACAATGCCATCATACTCACCACAGAATGAAATCTGAGCTCTGAAATCGATGGGAACACCATGCTGGCCACAGAGGTAGGCATAGTGGGCAAGAGCATTGCATAGGCAGGCGCTTCCGCACTTGCATGCATCATGGCGGCATAGCTGATAGTACAGCCCAGGGCTAATATAGATGTGGCAAGGAGCAAAGAGCTCTTGGTGGATAACATCACAGTGTGCTGCATATCCAACTAACAGACAAAGAACCCCATTAGCACTTCATTTACTAGTCTAGCTAGTATCAAATACCCCTGAAGTATCAAATTCCAGCACTATCCAAGCATCTTGCTTTCCGAGAAATAACACTGTACTGCATATTATTTTCAATAAGAGCCAATATTTTCAGCTTATACTTCTTTTGGTAATATTGGTAACAGCACTTAATCCATATTTAATATTCTTCTAGCAAAAAAAAAAAAAGAGTATTGTGTTATACCTGAATAAGTTGAGCAACAGAAGGGTTAACTGACAGAAGTGGCCTCAATTACCCCACCGCCTGAGGACCATCTTAGGAAATCACCCTAATTCTACTATAAAGAACTGATGAATATTAGAAGGTTTACCTCCCAACATCCACACACAATAAAAGCAGTGTCAATTGTGGACGTTACGGCAATTCCCTGGGATACACAATTATCCAGGAAGGACTAGGAATCATCTCACTCCAATGGAGTCTCTGAGGTAAATGGTAATGAGGTAGATGCCACATAGTCGTTAAATGCAGTATCTGCGCAAGGCATAGTGCACAATGTCTGGTAAATATTAGGAGATCAATAATGTTTGATAAATGAATCTATGACAAATACGTGAGTAAATGAATAATGAACAGAAATTGGTAATGGAACATATGCTAAAGGCTATGAGCTATCACTACCAAGCCATTTGAGGGGATGTGTATAATAAGTTCTTGAAATGTGTTGACTTTTCCTTGAGAATGACTGCTCAGATATAATTCCTTATGGGAGTAACCAAGTTTGACAAAACAATCTGGATTTCATCTTTCTGAAAAAGCCTCGTCCTGTGATTTCTTGGTGCAATGGACCTTGATTGCATTGATTTCTTCACAGATAAAATTAATCAATCTTTGAGTTGTCATTGTCTTTGAGAGACAAGATGAGCTGCTAGAGATAGAATTTTTTCATTACTGAGGAATTATACTGAACTTTTTTTGCTGAGATTTTAAATATATTTATTATTGGAAACACATGGTAATTATCTAAGTAATTACCTGAGTATTATATATTTTGCATTGTTATGCACATAATATATGAAAACAAATGACAGACTATAACAGCATACTATTAGCATATATACTCCTAATTCCCAGGATCTCCAAGCAATAGCTTTTATTGCGTGCCCTAAAGATTTGTAGATCAAAAAACATTCCTACTGACATTAAGTGAAAGGGTGACTCAGAAAATCCTTGTTTAAAAATATCCTTCAGAATCCATATCAGAGTTGACTTTCATCTATTTATTTTCCTTTCTTTGGGGATCTTTTTGAATTTACCTATTTGAAATTAAAAAATAATAGTTCATGGCAAAGGTGAAGAAAAATAATATCTAAAATATATATGTCATAGAAGACATAAGATATGGGGACAAAAATATATATATAAAAAAATGGTAGGGAATAAAGGAGGTCATTAAAGAAACAACCAGAGAAAATTGGAGTAAAGTCCAATTGATAAATTAGAAGTTGGCCTAGATTAAAAAAAAAAAAAATCACTAAAAGCAAGATTATCTTGTTTTCTTTCCAGGACACTAAAACTATAAGTTAATAATAAGGACCATAGAACAATAAACAGAATCCTTCCAAACAACCACTACAAAATCCAGAAACTCTACTAACTTCTCATGGGTACTCAATCAATATTAATAATGAATTTTTAAAACTACATAAAAACAGTAAACCAACCAAAATAAAGGAACAAATTTAAATTATAAAAATATCTATTTAAGCATGCACATTAATTTTCTTTCACAAAGTGATTTTGAAAAAAAAAAATACGCCTTTTTTTATTGAACAGTAAAATAGCCTTTCACGTGGTCTGCTGTGGCTTTAGTAAAAAAAAAAAATACAGCCAAAAATTCTTGGCATGTGAGTTGCACTGTCATTGTAAATTGGAACTCTACGACAATCTCAAATTGTTACACACCTGACGGCACAAAGCTTCTCTGGATCACTGGCTTCCTGCTTATGAAGCCATAATATGTTCTGTGAGTAGGAACTCGTAGTGTGACATCAATAAACAGGAGAATTCACACGCACTGTCACACTGTGGAACTGAAGTTGAATATCCCAAGACTATACGAGCATTATTAGAATACTTCCAGAGATTTTTCTTTAGCATTTAAATAATCTGAAATACCCAAAATGCTAGCTCACATCTGGGAACAGTTGAGGGATTTCTGAACACCTAAAATAAGTAAATTTATGAATGCAGAGTAGTAAATAAAAGAGTCATTTTCTGGAGTTCTTTTTTAAAGTAACCTAGATTACATAAAGAGGCATATGTATTAAATAAAAATACATAAAGAATGGCATCGATTTTATCATAATGAAGAAAATCAGAATTTAAAATCACTATCTAATTTTACAAAATTACAGTAATAGAGAGAACTTTTTCTTAGGTGTACATGCAGAAAGACTTACTGTTTTGTTGATTAATGTTGCAGGGGTCCATCATAGGAACATGAACAGGTGCAAAGCAAGTGGAGGAAACTCTCCATGCATTTGCATGAAGTTGTGGGGTACCTTCTATCATGCCTGATGGAGAACTAGAAAGCAAATATAATATTCTCTTAGCCTCTCCCATTCATTTCCTTCCTTCAGAGTCTTCAAATATTGAAAAAAGAGAATACTACTTTTTTAATTTACAAAGAAATCTTAAAGCTTGAAATGTTTTATTACATCTTTAAGTATACACGGTGTTAGCTTCTTATTATTAAGATTTTACAATGTGTCAAATTGTGGACATACATGGTTTTATTTAATAATCATTTCAGCCTTGTGAAGGACACACCATTATCCCCATTTTAGAGAGAAGGCAAAGCAGAAGCTTAGAGAAATATTAATGTTCACTCAGCTGCTAAGTGTCAGAGGTGAGATTCAAACGTAGTTCACACCACTTTGATGAAATATCACACAACCAAAGCATGAATGCGTGTGGTTTAGGGAGGTGGAGGTAGGGAGCTCACGTGATTCTTTTCAGGGTAAAGACAAATGTCCTAAAGAAGAAATAGTCTACACTGCTGGTTCAGTATTTCAATTTTCATTATGAGGCCTGACATACTGAGGTTCCACTGTGAGGTTGGGCAAACAAACCAAGTGAAAATTAAGGAGAGATGGTATGAGGCACTCTTCACCCACGTTTTCTCACTTCTTCAGTTCCCTCAGCAAACCAAAGTGGAAGAAAAATATCTATCCTTCAGGCTTATAAACCACAACAATGTTTAAGAGCCAGACACTAAAATGCCCCCTCCAGAAGTCATCAAGATTTAGTAACTCATCAGCCAATAGTGAGTGACAATCCCTGTTGGAGCTGTGCCAGACACTGTCAGAACTACTTAGAGAATCAGGCTGGACTAGGTTTCCTGTAGGAAGCTTTGACCAAGCAAAACTTCACTAATGCAAGCCATAACTGCATGAATTGCTGCAACACGGCCAAATAACAGAGTAGCATTTATCTTCACTCTCTTAGTGTCCAAAAAAACATAACTACTTTGCCTGCCATTTATCTCAATCACCAATATGAAGCTATATGGAGCTTCTCACCACAAAGACAGGAGTAAAAGAGGGAGCCACACAAGCTACTCCACCATGCTCATCCCTTGTAGCCACCCTTTCCTTCTTTTTTCTATTCCTCAAAATGAAACTATTCTAGAAATGTATAGAATTATAACAGACACCCAATCCAAAATCTAATTTTGCTCCAATGAGAACATGAAGACTCACAGAAATTGCATGACTTGCACTAGCTCTTCTCATTCCTTCCCTCTCCATCCCTCTTTATCCCTACAAAGCACAATAAAATAGGTCAAGGTGATAGGTGTACTCAGGATTCCCAGGAGGAACTGACTCAGAGCTTGGCTCTCTTATTTCATTTAATTCACTTAAAACAATAAATACCAAAAAAAAAGCTGAAATGTAGACCCATTTATTTATTGCCTTCATTTTATAAAATAGCCTTTCAGTTCACCGTAGTGAACTTACTAAAACAAGGCATACAAAATAAATTTTCAAGTAATTAATATTTTCCATTCATTATGTTTGCAGATTCACATTAACTTTGTGATGCAAGGAATTTTAACTGCTTATGCTGGAAAGCTAAACAATGTTTGAAAATTATCTCTGACTCTGAAATATTATCCTGCACTGTTATCAGGCCTGAATGTTTATACATGGAGGAGACTGGTGCCTTAGAAAGAGGCAGACAGATCTGCCATCTGTTAAACATTGACTACTAACCCATTCTGACAAACAGGAAGAGAAAAGGCTTAATGTCTCCTCTGCACATCTTAACCAAGTCACTTAATATAGTTTCTGTTTCACAAATTGATAAGAAAGCAATATTCTGATCTACCAATAAATGAAACAAATAAACAAACAAAACCCGCAAATGACCTAAAAGCAAATTAATTACACAGGAGAAAAGGTAAAAGAAACTCTCTTTTAAAATTAAAAAATTGAAATGCCCTTTCTCCTTGCTGATCCAAATTCTCTTCTTGCTGCCACATCAAAAGTCCTACCTCCGTTCAGTTCAACTGTCTAGTGCATATAAGGTACTCTGCTAGTTCTTAAGAATGTAAGGATTAAGGACACGGTCTTTATCCGGACGCGCAGGCCCAGCGGCCATGGCTCACGGGCCCAGCCGCTCCGCGGCATGTGGGCTCTTCCCAGACCAGGGCACGAACCCGCGTCCCCTGCATCGGCAGGCGGACTCCCAACCACTGCGCCATCAGGGAAGCCCGCCTTTGCAGTTTTAAGTGGAAACCAGACAGATAAACGACCGATTTTCATAGATAAAAGAGTCAAAATTAACTTTGGTGGGATACAAACTTACTTTTTGAAGCAAATAATGACCGAGTTGGTTTGAAAAATAAATAGGAGTTAATGGGGAAGATTAGGGAGGGGACAGAACCCAAAGTAGGAAGAATATGCAGAAGTGTTTTTTTAATGGCATTTGGAGAATGGCTTCTCCAGGAAACGCTCCCCGCCTACCCAGCCCACCCTGAGCTACTCAAAATTTTGCTGTGCTTCTAGCCACAACCACACAAGTTAACACTCAACTTTTTGAATTCACCTCAGTATTTTTATACATATTGTGATTAATACCTCGCCTAGAACAAATTATTTCTGAAAGACGGTTGTCCCTTCCCAATCCACAATATAAGCTCCTTGAGGATGGGAACAATGTCTTACTGCCTCTATTGTCCCACAGTGCTTAGCACAATAACAGGTGCTCAAAGCATTTACACTAAGTTATACACCACGTCTTATCACATGTAGGTGAAAGTGCTTTGTCAATACAAGGGGTATAAATGTATTTTATTGCTTTTTCTCCTAATGAAACACCAACTATCATAAAATCCAATTAACTTAGATGCCACAATGTTGCTTTAGAGATATCATTCATACCAAATGATATCAATATTATTAAAGTATAATTTACTATCATTCATACCAAATGATTCTAAGACTTTTTAAGGCAGCAAAATTTTTTTACATAAAATACCGTTAAGCTTGATAGGATAGGCGGCAGAGAGAGAATAACGGGAAGTTATTCTGTGGGTAGCCTTCAGGCTCTTGAGTCTCGCTACCTAAACCCAAAGTCCAGCTCCACTGTATTTGAGCTATGTGACTGAGCTATTTATTTGTCACTTTGATGCCTCAGTTAGCTTCCTTATCTATAAAACAGAGATACTAATCAGGGGATTGCTACAAAATTTAAATACAGTAATCCATGTAAAGCTCTTGGAACAGTGAGTACTAAGCTATTATTAGTTAAGTAAACATTTTTAATGTAAGAATTTATATCCTCTAAATTACTAGTCATTAAATTATGTTAGCTATACAGAGATCATACTTACAGAAAATCATCCCTTATGTTCCCATTAAACGTGCCACACAGACCTAACGTTCTTCTTTTCCACGCACTAGTGAGCTGAATATAAACTCTTTCCCCATCTATAGCAAACAGAATCTTTAAACCAAACGTGGTTTTTAGAAGAATAAATAAGGATGACAGAGTCTGAATTTCAACAATTCCTGCAGGAAAAGAACATACATAAATCAGCTTTGAGACTCACAGGCAGTGTTCTGAAATGCTAATGTACATCAGGAGTCTTCTTCCAAAAGACTTCTTCCCAGTTCCTGCTCCTGTGCTCCGGGGCCAATTTTCACCACCTTGTGCCTGCTTTCTTTTCTTCCATTTCCCTCTGGGTCTTCAGCAGATATTTTTAATAGATTGTCAGGTGCACATGTAATTTCAGTTGGCAAGCATCTCATGGTGGGGGTGGACAGTCCTTAGACATTTGAAATCTGATCTCTTTTCCTTAACGTGTGTGTGTGTGAGTGTGTGTGTGTGTGTGTGTGTTCCCACGAATTGGTCATGATTCAATAAGGAAGGGGCACTTTTTCAAAAACTCCCCATTCCTTTGAAACTGTCAGCAAAAAGGGGAGTACAGCACTAGAGAAGCACCATTTTATGAGACATCTTTAGAGAAGAGAAACTTGTGCTCAAGACTGAATTTGACTTTTGCAACCAGAAGAGTTGCTCCTGCATCTCTATCACAATTTCTGCCATCAGTCTGGTCACCAAACCGAGAAATCTGAGAATTATTCTTTGATCACTTCATCCCCCTTGTTGTCCTTCCCCAACCAACCCCAATCCAATCCATCACCGAGTTGACAGCACTTTTTTTCTAAATAAAATTTCAATCTGTTTTCCTCTCTCCATCTCTACTGTCACTGTCTTGGATCAGTTCCTCCTCATTCCTTGTATGCCCTCCTCTAATAATATCCTAACTATTATCTGTGCCTCCTGTCTGACATTTCTCAAAGCCATTTCCATAGTGTTGTTATAGTAGTCTACCAAGAAAAAAAAGACAAAGTTAGTCTCCTCATTCAAACTCATTGCTTATTTGGTTGAAGCATATGAGATTGTCATCTTTGTACATAAAAATGGTCAAATAATAACAATTGCATATTCAATTTCATATCAAGTTCAATCAACATCCTGGCACGACATTGACTGTGACCATGTAATTTATAACACAATTCAACACATTTCTGAAAGCAAAACAGACTGTTATTAGCAACTATACTGGAACACAGGCATAAACAGGGCCTCCCAGGAAAACCACAAAGTATGATGCCCTGTATATAAGGCATTCCCCATGGAATTAAGAGATACAAACTACTATGTATAAAACAGATAAGCAAGAAGGATATATTGTACAGCACAGGAAATAACAATCATTGTTTTGAAATAACTTTAAATGAAGTACAATCTATAAAAATATTGAATCACTATGTTGTATAACTAAAACTAATATAATATTGTAAGTCAACTATACTTCAATTTAAAAAATAAGGTCTTTCCCATTCTCACCCCCATCTCTTTCCCTCTTCTCATCTCTGGACATTCTACACTTACCCTCTTCATGCTGCAGCAATGCCAAAGTAGTTACAGTTCCCCCTAAACATACTGCATAGTTCTCCTCTTTGCTATGCCTAGAACACTTCCCCCATCTCCTTCATCCAGGCAATTCCTCAGCTGTAAATGCTCAATGAGATAGTCCCTTCCTTAAGAAAATTTCCTGACCATACCTGCAGGGTTGAGTGAGTTGTACCTAATCATTTAGACCCCCAAAGTCCCTATGCATATCTTTGGGTTTATCATATTTTTAAGTGGCTGTTTACTCGTATCTCTCCTCTTCCAAACTCTAGTCCACTTGAGATAAACACTAGATCCCATAAACATGGCAGTCTCAACTAAGTCTGGCTGAGGAGCTGGCAACACACAGTCACTCAATAAATGTTAGGTTAGTCGGCTAATGGGAAAAGACTCCATTGAAGTCGTGCTGCTGTTGTTGTTCATGTAAGAAAAGTACACCATCAGCATTGCTTCTTACCATTCAGACTGAATCCCTGGTTAGGACTGGTGAGGATCTGTCCTCCCCTACTAAGGGTCACTTGTTTGTTGGAATCATCCTCCAGAATTAGAGTTACAGACTGAAGGCAGACCAAGCCAAGGTTCTGCATAAAAATCAAATTATCAATTAAAGGAGTGAGAGAGAGAGAGAGAAAGACATGGAAAGGGACAGGACCAATGGGAGAAGGAAATGGGAGAAGATGAGGGAGAGAAAGGAGAAAAGAAAGGAGAGAGCACACGTGGATAAAAATTTATGGTATATAGAAAACTTGAGAATAAGCAATATAATAGTTATTACATCTTATTGTGAATATAATGTAGCCCCATTACTAATAAAATATATCTTTATGTAGTACATTAAATATAGCATATACATACATACAGTTTACACAGATTATTAAATAGAAATTTTTTCAATAAAGTGCCAATAATTATGTTTTCCATACTGCATAATTAAAGGATCTTTCCAAATTCATTTGTGGTATATTAAATATTTTAAAAATTCAATGTAGAAAAGAACAAAGAGAATTACTGTTCCATGCAGAAGGTTAACTGAGACCTGACATATTGCAAAAGAAAAAATAAAAATCAAACTAAAAAAAAGCTAACAAAGTAGACTGGAATTTTGTTGGAAACAACCATTTTATGTTCGAATGAAAATAGAAAAAAAGATTTTGGCAAAATTTTGACTACTTGATTTAGAGAGAGATGAATGAAAGATCTGGGTTTCTTTGTTTACAAATTATTGATGTGCTTATTTCAAGAAAGTGTCTTTAAAATAAATATTCCAGAATGCTAAAAAATCCATCATATCTATTTAGAATGATGTGAAACTTGTTAAATTCTGTCAAAAATCACCTTTAAGATAGCAGTTTGTAAAAACAGAACTACCATATGACCCAGCAATCCCACTACTGGGCATATACCCTGAGAAAACCATAATTCAAAAAGAGTCATGTACCAGAATGTTCATTGCAGCTCTACTTACAATAGTCAGGACATGGAAGCAACCTAAGTGCCCATCGACAGATGAATGCATAAAGAAGATGTGGCACATATATACAATGGAATATTACTCAGCCATAAAAAGAAATGAAATTGAGTTATTTGTAGTGAGGTGGATGGACCAAGAGTCTGTCATACAGAGTGAAGTAAGTCAGAAAGAGAAAAACAAATACCGTATGCTAACACATATATATGGAATCTTAAAACAAAATAAATGGTTCTGAAGAATCTAGGGGCAGGACAGGAATAAAGATGCAGACATAGAGAATGGACTTGAGGACACAGGGAGGGGGAAGGGTAAGCTGGGATGAAGTGAGAGAGTGGCATGGACATATATACACTACCAAATGTAAAACAGATAGCTAGTGGGAAGCAGCCACATAGCACAGAGAGATCAGCTCAGTGCTTTGGGACCACCTAGAGGGGTGGGATAGGGAAAGTGGGAGGGAAATGCAAGAGGGAGGAGATGTGGGGATATATGTATATGTATAGCTGATTTACTTTGTTATACAGCAGAAACTAACACACCATTGTAAAGCAATTAACATCCAATAAAGATGTTAAAAAAAAAGAGAGAGCAGTTTGGAAGTAACAAAAAGCTTATTGTCTATTGTGCAGTCATGAAATGTTCCAAAAACCTATACATAAACAAATACCATTTTTAAGGAAGAAAGTACAATAAATACGCACTATTTAATCTGATATATTTTTAATATATTTTAATATCTCTGAATTTATTTTAATATCCTATATTTTAATAGATATTTAGATTTTTAGATATTTAATATCTCTGAAATCAGGATACATGATATTAATAGTATAACAGATTAATCATCAACATGCTTTCTTTCTTTGTAGTATATAGAATAATGATGCATCTTAACAATCAGTGGTGTCTTATTTTTGAAGAAAATAACTATACCCATTCATGTTACCATTCTTAACCGAGATAAGAAGTTTGAGTCAAAAAAATGAACATTCCTCTGGTCATTTTGAAATGTTCTTACCTGCTCACAGTGAGCTTTCTGTAAAGTAATTGTGAATTTATCTTTTCCAGTTCCTTTTACAAGGATGTATTGGCACATTCCAATGAAAGAATAATGTCGACCATCAAAAGTAGTAAAATGAGAATCACCTACAACAGAGCATTGAACTACCAAAAAAGAAGAAGAAGAAGGAGGAGGAGGAGGAGGAGGTGGGGGGGTGGAAGAGGAGAAGGAGGAGAAGGGGGAGAAGGGGGAGCAAAGGGGAGCAAAGGGGAGCAAGGAGAAGAGGAAGAAGAGGAAGGAGAAGAAGAAGGAGAAGGAGAAGAAGAAGAAGAGGAAGAAGAAGTAGAGGAGGAAGAAGAGGAAGAGGAAGAAAAGAAGAAGGAGGAGGAGGAGGAGGAGGGGGAGGGGAGGGGGAGGGGGAGGGGAGGGGAGGGGGAGGGGAGGGGGAGGGGAGGGGGAGGGGGAGAAGAAGAAGAAGAGGAAGGAGAAGGAGAAGAAGGGGAAGGAGAAGAAGAAGGAGAAAAGGAGGAAGAAATTATGTTTATTCTTAAAAAGAAGTAGGTCAACTTAGGATAAATTTTTAGGTATCAAAAAGAATAACTAAAGTGTTTAAAATTCATTAGTTTGACAAACTTACTAAATTATGTTATTCAATTTAACTTAAAATGTATTAAATGATAGCTGTCCCACATATTTTTTAGAATATTTCTACTATTTTAGTAAATTTTTCCCAAAGCTGTCTGCTCAGAGCTATCATTTATTCAATTTTCCACTATCCTCTTAATATCTGGATTTAGAAATCATTGCATTTATATGAGATGACCTTACAAAAATCAGTGCTAGCTTCCTCCTCAATTTCAAGAAAATCAAGACATTGTCTTTAAAAACATTTTAAAAGATTACCTGGGCAGTCATGCTCAGTGCAGTTCCAAATTCCACCAACACATACACTAAATGAAATGATAAAAATATTAATCTAATTGTATAGAGAAACTGTATGAATATTTGCAATAACGTATTGGTAAATGTAACCAAAATGTATCATGTTTTTTAGGTTCGGAATAATCTGACTTGAAAAATATCTCTCCAAAAGTTCAATTAACTGATAAATTTGGACTGGCAAGCACCTAAATTATTATTTATTGCATTAGTCAAGAACAAAAACACTAAGCAGAGAACTTCTGTTTCTGTCCTTCCCTCATTGATTAAACCAAAAAAGGTCACACACAATAAAGTATTTACCCACATCATTAGAGAAATATAGAGAGAGAGGTTAAGATTAATAAGTTAACTCATCTACTAAAAATTTTAAAAGTTGGCTTTGAGCATCATCAGACATTAAGGAGAGAGAAAAGATATTCCCTTTGTAAGATAAATTCTGCCTTCTACCATCAAACAGGTATGAATTTTGGAGGACAGAAGCAGTCTCAGAATGGCAGGAACTCAAATCAGTATCTAAGAGCAGGGTTAGTTTTCAATTGCATTTCATTTATATACACAGACACCTAAGGGAAAATTGCCTAATGACATTTACACCTCTGTTTCTTTTTAGATTGCCCTGAAGGGATTTAATCTTTGGCTATAATAGTTTTAGTTAGCTAATTTAAGAAGAATTTCTAAAAGTCTCTAATCATGCGCAAAAACTGGATAGTCACTTTTTAAGGTACTCAATAGAGAAGGCCAAGAGAACCATCAAGTTCTAAAGGTAAAAGTTTGTGCAAATTGGTGATTATGAATAACAAGACAATTCAACAGTTCATCACATGGATATAAGATTTTATAGAACTACCAAGGGAAGTGAGGAGAATTACGTCATAAAAGAAAATATAGATGTTCCCCCACCACCCTGTCCCTGTAAGGCTTTAAATAAAAGGAAAACTGTGTCTTGGAATTTTTGGAAGAAAAATCAATAAAAAGTATATTTCTTTAAACATATGTCATGGTAAAATGGTCAACTAGTCAAGTATCCAGAAATAATTAGCTGTACATTAATCACATACCATTCAGTACATTCTTGTTCAATTTTTGAACCAACTGAATAAGCTAATCCATGAAAACTGCATGGGCAATTTTCCAAGGAGATGCAAGTCCCATTTTCCATTATGAGGCCTATTTAAGAAAAACATATCAAATTCACAAAATAAATAATAAAGATTGTATTCTTTGAATATAATAATTCAACCAACTTTTATTGAACACTTGCTTACACTATGTGCTGGAAATAACAAGTTTCTTTACTTTCAAGGAGGTTACCGACAGCCTTGCTCTGTCTCAATCAGTAGCTACCTTATAAGGGTCTATTTCAGTGGTTTTCAACTTTCTTATCCCATGACTTGCCATCAGAAATTCAAGATTCACAGAACAGAATTAGGGCAACTAATGTCTCTTTGCTTTTGAGGGAAGAGGGGAGGAGAAGAGGGAGAAAGTATATTCTTGGTTTTATTTCTGTTTATGTCAAAGTGAGAGATTTACACTATCATCACACAGATAATAAAGAGCCAAGCAGTGCTTCTCAAAGGGCTAGTACAGTAGAACTGCATTTAGTACTTCTCTCTAATGAGGAAAGGTGGTCGAACCAGTGTTACTAAGCACACTGTTTGATTCAGCTGATCTGTTTTTCAGAGTAAGACTCTCTAGATGAAGGAAGCATTGACTTATATTTTGGTGCATGGATTTATATTCTGGTGCAAACTCCTTATCTCATCACTGGCTGGTAACAAACAGTTTAGGCCTGGCACGGGTCCAAAGCACTTAGAGTAGCACTGACAGAACAATGGACTGAGGTCAACAGATCTGATTCCAAGTAGTCCTCAGTCATATTAAGTGTATGACAGTGGGAAAATCACTTAACATCTCTGGGATTCTATTTTTTTTTTAATCTGTAAAAATAAAAGGGTTTGAGTAAATCCTCAATGTTCTTATAAATGTCTATCAGTATAGCAGATTTAAATCCCGTTTCTATCACTTACTATGTTACTTCTAATTTCAAATATTAAAACTACATCAGGACTAAAATCTTGTACTGCCAAAATGTGAAGGTTTTTTTTTTTCTGAACTTGATTTCATCTTTAAAAAATGAAAGTATATAAATTATTAAATATCTTTAAATACTCAAGAGAACAAAAGATCTGCCATGGGTAACTTCAAGACAAAGTTCCAAACTTCCAAGGAAATTTACAAAGGAATAAGGCTTTTACTAAAGAAAAGCAGCCATTCCTTCTAGTCACTTCAAGGATCAAATCCTACAGGGATAGAAAATCACAACAGCCCTATCATCCTGAGAGATGACATTAAGACATGATTCTTGGATCACAGGGGTACTAGTTTCCATGAGTGCAGACATGGTTTCTTTCATGAAGCACTTACCATCCGCGCAGTAACATCCGTCAAGACAATGGAGATTACTCCCAAGACACTGGTCCTCAAATGTGCAGGTTGGTGGGCAACAACTGATACAATCCCGATGGACAAAGCTGTCATCACATTTATCAACTAAAATGGGCAAACAGGCGAGCTGTAAATCAACTTTATTCAACACTCAAAAAGATTACAGTGGGGTTTTTGGGGTTTTTTTAATTTTTTATTGAAGTATAGTTGATTTACAATATTGTATACATTTCAGGTGTACAGCACAGTGATTCAGAGATATATATCATATATATATGTATATATATATATATATACACATATACATATATATATACATATTCTTTTCCCTTATAGGTTATTACATAATATTGAGTATAGTTCCCTGTGCTATAGTAGATCCCTGTTGGTTATCTATTTTATACATAGTAGTGTATATATGTTAATCCCAGCCTCCTAATTTATCCCTCCCCCACCTCCATTTCCCCTTTGGTAACCATAAGTTTGGTTTCTGTGTCTGTGACTCTCTTTCTGTTTTGGAATAAGTTCATTTGTGTCTTTTTTTTTCTTTTAGATTGCACATATAAGCAACATCATATGATATTTGTCTTAAGGAGATGTGGTGTATACACACACACACACACACACACACACACACACACAATGGAATATTACTCAGTCATAAAAAAGAATGAAATAATGCCATTTGCAGCAATATGGATTGACCTAGAGATTATCATACTAAGTGAAGTAAGGCAGACACAGAAAGACAGAGATTACAGTGCTTTAAAAGTATGCAAAAGTTTACCAACATTATTGCATCAATAACAAGTATTTGCAATTCATTAGTTTTGAGCACTAGGGTAAGTTTTGAGTACTAGGATAAGCCTAAAATTAATAGAAGTGCACAGGGCTGGAAAATAATGCAACATACTGCATGCTGGAAAGTCATCTCTCCAGTCTTGAATAGGGTAGCCAGCATGGGAACAGGCTCTAGCATACTCGGTGGCTGCTCGACAATAGGTCTCATCATCGTGAGTTCTGAAAAGTGAAAAGACAGATCCAATATCACACAGGAAATATTGACAGAAACCATACCTTTGAGCTCCTGATCTCAAGAAATGCTGAGTATGTGGTGAATATTCTAATATTAGCTGATGTCAGCTTGTATATAATATAATACATTATAATATGTTATGTACAATAATGCAGAAAACAGATAAACATGGGATCCCAGCTAAAAAGGCCTAGGTAAATTGTTTCATCTAAGTCTTTCAATAATTTGGCCACTTTTCATTTGATTCAAGGGAGTACCTATACTGAAAAAGATTTCTATTTTAATTATGATGTTCTTCCCAGAATCCTTGTATTTTTTTGTTCCCACACAAAGCATCCTAGATCTTTCAGAATTTAACAAATCCTATTAGAACAGATAAAATTCTATCACAGCAAAAACAACCAATATGAAAATTATTTCTAAGATACCATGCTCTTGATAGTATACATGCTGGAATAAAACCAATACTAATAACCTGCAGAACTTTTGAAAGATTAAATAAATAGCATTTAATTTAAGATTTAAAAGAAGATTTTTAATTCTTTCAGGTTTAAATTACTAAAGCTAGTTACTTTTATAATGCTGCCAAGAGTGAATAACCTTTAAGTATTTTCTTATAATCGCCTTAGAAACTCCTCCAAACAAATATAAGAGGTCTGCCAATTCCCAAAGCAGATTAACAAGGCATCTACAAAATAAACAGGGTTTATAAGGTAGTGGGCTTGTTTTTCAACCCAACTGAAACTCAAAATTAAATAGTTAAATATCTTTCAAGATAATGACCTTACGAATGTTGTATTTTGTGAGTCTTAGCATTTTCAGTATCTCTGTTGTAAAAGCCAAAGCCACCAGTCTCAAATTGCACTTATCCTGTGCTACTGTAATTGAGTCATGAAGCTTATCTAGTCCAATTAACTGAGCTTTAGAAGGAAAAAAAAGGACTGAGCATATAAACTTCAGAAACTCAGAAAATATTCTAAACCTCCGAATAAGAAAAGTCTCTGAAAAACAAGGTAAGTTAAAACTGTTGAATTCCTAGAAAGACATTAAAATCTATGATTTACTTTAAATATGTGCATTGTTTCCTACAATTAATGGAGGCTCTGAAAACTAACAAAGTAACTGAATATTGGCTTTCCAACCCAATGCAACTATTATTCAAATAGCTACTATTTACTGTGACTATGTTATGCTAGGAACTGTACTGGGCATATTACATTTGGCATTGCATAAAAACAACAATCGGGCAAGAAAGAAATTATTATTGTAATTTACTGAGGGGAAAATAAGCTTATTTTTCCATTTTGGATGTGAACTTTAATAGGGAAAATGAACATTAAACAATAGTTGTTTTTATCAATAAATCAATTGATTTGGGTGTGGCAAAATTAGAAGCATTTCCTTGCTGCTAAGTTTAGCATTCTTAGAAGCAGAAACACGACAAGTTCAAGAACTGGTAATGTATCATCCTTCAAATTCCAACTCAGCTGTCATCTCCTCTAGGCACTACCTGATAAAGTTAGTAGTTCTCTCCTCCACATTCACTGCACTTTGCTTTTAAAGCATGTATAATTGCTGAAGGTCTGTTTCTCTGCCCCATTAGAATCTGAGTTCCTAGGGCAGGGACTATTTCTAAATTGTTTTTTGTTTTGATGGCCAACAGACACATGAAAAGATGCTCACCATCACTAATCATCAGGGAAATGCAAATCAAAACCACAATGAGATTATCACTTCACACCTGTCAGAATGGCTGTTGTCAAAAAAATAACAAACGTTGGTGAAGATGTGGAGAAAAGGGAACTCTAGTAAACTGTTGGTGGGAATGTAAATTGGGGCAGTCACTATGCAAAAGAGAATGAAAGTTCCTCAAAAAACTGAAAATAGAACTACCCTATGACCCAGCAATTCCACTCCTGGGTATATATTTGAAGAAAACAAAAGCACTAATTCAAAAAGATATATGCACATCAATGTTCACAGCAGCATTGTTTTTTTTCATCAGTAGAAGGCATTCATTTTTTTCAGCAACATTTATCAAGATCAGGGCCAGCTTTATGGGAATGTGACCTGTGTAGTCAGTCACACAAGGCCCTGCTCTTAAAAAGGCCCTTCACTTAGCTGGACCCTGTACTCGGTTTCGCACTCTGCTGTCACTATCTTGAAATTCTCAACAATGTTTTTAACAGGGGGCCTTGCATTTTCATTTTGTACTACCCCCTCCCCCCAGATTTATTATATCCCAAATGAACTAACTGACATTCTGACATAATTCAGGCTAAAGCACAGTCAGCCTACCCAGAATAAGCAGAGTAGGGTAAGAGATAAGGCAAAGGGCAAATTCAGATCTGCTGAGAATAGTCAAGTTGTATGAAATAAGATCAAGCAAAGATTCATACTCCTTACTATGAGCCCTAAGACTCTAGGTAACCTAGACTCTGCCTACTTCTCTAACTTCATCTCTCTCTCCCATTCACCATGCCCAGCAACACTTTTTTTGTGTTCTGTAAACACCCCGAATTTGTTTTGCCATAGTAGCATTACTTACAATAGCCAAGATACGGAAGCAGCCTAAGTTTCCATCAAAGATGAATGAATAAAGAAAATATTATGGAATATTATAAATGGAACATTACACGGCCATAAAAAGGAATAAAATTTTGCCATTTGCAAAAACGTGGATGGACTTGAAGGGTATTATGCTTAGTGAAATAAGACAGAAAAAGAAAATACTGTGTGTTTTCACTTATATGTGGAATCTAAAAAAATAAAAGAAATGAATGAATATAACAAAACAGAAAGAGATTCACAGAGAACAAACTAGTGGCTACCACTGGGGAGAGGGATGAGGGGCAGGGCAAGATAGGAGAAGGGAATTAAGAGGTATAAACTACTAGGTATAAAATAAATAAGATATAAGGATGTAATGTACAGCATAGAGAATATAGTCAATATTTTATAATAATGCTAAATGGAGTATAATTTATAAACATATTGAATCACTATGCTGTACACCTGAAACTAATATAATATTGTAAATCAACTATACTTCAACAAAAAATTTAAAAATAAAATAAATTAAAAATCAACATAATAGGGCTTCCCTGGTGGCGCAGTGGTTGAGAGTCTGCCTGCTAGTGCAGGGGACCCGGGTTCGAGCCCTGGTCTGGGAGGATCCCACATGCCACGGAGCAACTGGGCCCGTGAGCCACAACTACTGAGCCTGCGCGTCTGGAGCCTGTGCTCTGCAACAAGAGAGGCCACGATAGTGAGAGGCCTGCGTGCTGCGATGAGGAGTGGCCCCGGCTTGCCACAACTAGAGAAAGCCCTCACACAGAAACGAAGACCCAACACAGCCAAAAATAAATAAATAAACAAATGTGGGTTTAAAGAAAAAAAATTTTTAAATCAACATAATAAATTGTTTCTATTTCACCAAGATGTGGCACAATGCTCAACTCGGAATAAACACTCAGAAAATGTGTTGAATTGAATTCAATACACTATCATAATCCAAGCAGGAAATTAATTTGTGCTCAGCAGATTCACAATTATATAATCATGGTATAGGATCCCTGTAGGCAGTCTTTTAATATAAGAAATGAAGAGAATCTCCTTTAGGGGAAAAAGAATGTAGGTAGGTATAGTCCTGGGTGAAATATTGAGGGGAGTGAAAGGCTAACCCTGGTACCTTCTCACTTCCATTTTATCAATGCCCACTTATTCCATTATAAAGCCCTTTCTTTGGTATTACCTGCCTGCTCTGCCCTGCCTCTTCACCTCAGATATGTATCTTAAGGTGTCAGCTGATTTCAACCAGTAAAAGGTGTTTCACCATCCTGCTGTTTTTATTTGCCCTAAAGAAAGCCATTAGGTTTTGAAATCCAAAGCCTAAATACATCAAAATTTCAAAAGACAAAAATGTTAACTTCTTAATGATGAAATTTCAGATGAAGTAGGTATGGCCAGCTACTTTTCATGCCCAGATCCCTCTTCTTTTCAGTATTAGAACCTGCAAGTTTTTGCTGGGCATATGGCTGCCCAGCCAAAGACAACATTTCTCAGCTGTCCTTACTTCTAGGTATGGCCCATGTTTCTAAGTTCTGGCCAAAGGGTTAAAAGTGAGAATGTGCATGAAACTTCCACATCACTTCCTTAAAAATGCTGACAGCCCTCTATTTCCTTTTCTCCCTTCCTAAGGGTTAAAATATGAGCATGGCAGTGGTGAGCCAGTTTTGACAATGAAATTGAAAATAATACCCTAGGTCCTGGGGGATGACATAGCAATAGTATCACTGAGTCAATGGAGAAATATAAGCATTCAATTGAATCGAAGCCACTGATGCTTTTGAAGCAACCAAACAATATCCCAACTAATAAATGGCGACTGACTTTTCTGGATCTGCCAAGTGATCCTTCACTTCAGCCTACCTGAGAAACGAGTGCTAAAGATGATAGACAAGTGAGAAGACTGTTGGAGAATGGTCCCAGAATGAGTCATCATGGAATAAGAACAATTGTTAATTCCATATAGATGGCTAAATAAGGACAATGGACTACCTACAGAGTCCTCAAAAAAGAGCCTAAGTGATAGAACAGAGATAGAACAATATAGCACTTATATGAAAAATAAAACCAAATAGAGGACAGAATGTTATAAAATATCAAGGTCAGTACTCAATATTTTAGGCAGAGGGAATGCTCTTTCAAAGCTCCTGCATTAGTTCAGAAATCCCTGAGACTATACATACAAATAAAGGTATAACTGTACTTTATTCAAAATTAAGAAGTTTCCCAAACAATCTCATTTTAATATCTGGAAAATATTATTACATTCATTATTTTTATAATAATCTTAATTTAATTAAAGCAGAGTGATTATAAATAACTTCACACTACCTCAACCTTTCCTCTCTGTTTTCACTTTTGATAAACTTAGACCTCTTAACAAGCTACCCAAGATATAATTTCAGTGGTTTTACTCAACCAAAAATTAGTTTGGTCCTTTACAGCAATGTTCCCATGTACCATTTAAACTTCTTGGGATACTTAAAAGATGCAAACATAAAAATTTCTTGAGATATTCTCAAACATTCAAGATAGCTAATCACATACACTTGGTAATTTTTTTTAATTGAAGTATAGTTGATTTACATGTTGTGTTAGTTTCTGGTGTACAGCGAAGTGATTCAGTTATACATATATATACATATTATTTTTCATATTCTTTTCCATTATGGTTTATTACAGGATATTAAATATAGTTCCCTGCTCTGTACAGGACCTTGTTGTTTATTTTATATACAGTATTTTGTATCTGCTAATCACAAACTCCTAATTTATCCCTCCCCATCCCCTTTCCCCTTTGGTAACCACAAGTTTGTTTTCTATGTCTTTGTTTCTGTTTTGTAAATAAGTTAACCTGTGTCATATTTTAGATTCCACAATAAGTGATACCATATAGTATTTGTCTTTCTCTTTCTGACTTACTTCACTTAGTCTGATAATCTCTAGATCCACCCATGTTGCTGCAAACGGCATTATTACATTCTTTTTATGGCTAGTATTCCATTGTATATAAATACCACATCTTCTTTATGCACTCATCTGTCGATGGACACTTAGGTTGCTTCCATGTCTTGGCGATTGTTAATAGTGCTGCTATGAATATCAGGGTACATGTATCTTTCACTTGGTAAACTTTTGAAAAACTAAAATAAAAAGGACTTCACCTCAGTAATGGGTAATTTATAAGTTCTACATTGATGAACACGTTATGATGAGTCTCACTGAATTTGTTCCCTAGACAACCACCTTAGTCTACGTGTTCTTAACCCGGGAGTGAAGGCAAGAGTCTGTGCCCTTGGATGTGAAAAATACTACATGTTTATTTTTGCTAATCTCCAGCTGATATTTAGCACTTCTTTCAGTTACACACATGGGCAACACATCACAATGTTCTTAGCAGAATCTGTAACTTTGTCATCAATGTAACTCATATCTCATTTTTCCATATTTTCATTTCTCATTTAATTGTTGCAGATATCTCAAAATATTGTTTATACTCATCACTATATCAAACTACATTAGTTATTAGACCTGAAATGCACATAAAAGAGCACATGGATCAGAAATTCATTTCATTTACTATTTCAGTAATTCTATTTCAATATAATTAGTTCCTTTGTAATCTTATATGCTTTATTTTGTGCATTTCAAAACACTATTTTGAAAAGAGCCTATAGCCTCTCTAGATTCCCAAAAGGGATCAGTGGCACAAAAAGTGTATAAGAACTAATGTACTCTGTTCATGCTGTTAATATAAAACACTCAGACTGTACCTGTTATCCAGTAAGATTTTAATAGCTGTTAGTACAGTGTATGTTTTACATTTCCCATTACATTTTGTGAACTGCTGAGATGATGAAATTACACAATTGTTTTTGCTCTTCTTTTTGGATAAAGAAAATTTTATTGCAAATAAAATCATTTCACTTACTTGCAAAGATCATTAACACAGCTGGCAATATATAAATATGGATCAATATATTCATGGCAGCTCAAAAAGGGAAACTGCAACAGTATCTGACACTTGAAGAAGATTGCCTATGCAGAAAAAGATGGCGGTCAGCAGAACATACTGAATGATATGCTTGTACTCTCATTTTTTTCTACTGATCTGTTTGCAAGACACTCTATTCTTACCAGGAAAGAGAAAGTATGTAGGCTTATAAATTTTAAACAACATTTTTCTAACTACATATTTTTATAATGAGTACTACTTTTATGAAACTCATTGTAGTCACCATTTTTGAAATAATCATTAAGTTATTCTTGTTGCATTACATTTCCTGATTTTAATAGTGTTTATGTAGTATTTACGCTAAGAATGCTTAGTGTTAAATATACAAATACAGTATATGTGTGGTGTATCCAACATGCCTAAATTTTTCACATCATATTTACCTCAAATGCTGGCATTCCACTGGAGCATGGATTTGGAAAATCTGAGGGTGTGGGTACACATTTGGGGTCATCTGGAGTTTGCACCAACCAACTATTTGCAAACATAGCAATGTCTTCTGTATAGTCCTCTATTTCACACAAACACATACAAAAAAATATGTATAATAGGATCACTTTCCACAAAGACACAGTTCACCAACATAAACTTCCTGGTCAAAAAGTTAAACTCAATAGCTTTATAATTACCAATGATATTAGACTATAACATTACTTCAGCATAATAAAAATAAATTGAACAAAGTTTAAGTACCAAATAAAAGTTAATACCATTGGAGAGAGAAAGCAAACTTCATTGAAGCAAAATGGGGAAGGGTTGAAAAGTGAGTGGTACAAAATGAATACCAGTTAAGCCTGCAGTTTATAATGCAGAGAGGAGAAAGAATATGCATAAAATTAAGAAACATAAGTCAAAGTTTGGTATGAAAATTTTCAGACAGCCCTCTCATTCTATTTGACATAAGTCAGAACCTTACTAAAACTGTAGCTCCATTTTTGGGGTACCTAGAGCCCTTGTGGAGATTTCAGAGGATGCTCATACAGACAATGAAAAAATGGAAAAGACACCTGGAGAAGAGGGTACTAAGAAGTGAATTCATTCCATTGGAATATGATGAATAGTGTTTCTAAAGATGCTCGGGACAGATTAGGAATCCTGATACCATCCCAGCATTATTCAGAGGCAAGATTCAGGAGCTACTATGCAGCAGCAACAAACAGGCAGTTGGTGGTGAGCACTCTGGGCCTTCTATCTGGCCTGAGGACAAGTTCAGGGTCTGACATGAAAATTAATCCTGCCCCACGTTCAGACAAGGGCTGAATCTGCAATCTCAAGGACTCCGCAGACCCAAACTAGATGACATCTCAAAGTTCCATCTGACAGCCTTCATGTTTGAGTGTTAGCATCTCTACCACTGAGATTTACACAGCCACAGGTCCACCAGCGATGACAAGCTACTGCACCACTAGAATCAAAAACTGCAAGCCAAATGGTTCACCATTCTATCTCGGCATCTTCAAGATAGGAAGATGTCTACTTACTATTACCAATTTTGGGGAAGACTGTTAAAGTTCATCTATAAGAACGCTTTGCTCTCTTAGTATAAAATCCCAAATTTTACAGGGGCCTGGAAGACTTTTTTGATCTGGCCTCTGCACTCCCCCAACTCCCCACCTGTTTCACCCACTCTACCCCACCCTATCCCTCCTACATCTTCCACTCCTATTTTTGCTCAGCCTACTCCAATCATACAAGCTTTATAATGTTCTTCACTCAAGCTCATTTCCACCCTGCTCCTGCTTTTGCTCTTGCATCTCCTCCTTCGAAATCACTCTTCCCCCACCCCAATCTTCCCTCTGCTGTCTCCCTTACTTCATGTGGACATCTATTTAATATGACCTCCTCAGAGAAGCCTTCTCCGGCCCATGATCTAGACCCACCAAACATACACTGTTCTGTCACTTAGTCTCCTTTTCCCCCTTCTTTAATGGCTGCTATTGCTCACAAAAATTATATTTTAATTTGTCTATTTATTTTGCCTTCTACTACATGAAGGGAGAGAGCTTGTCTAAGCGGTCCTATTGCTGGATCCCTAGTTTACTATCTGGTATAGAGTAGGTGCCCAAAATATATTTGCTAAATAAGTGAACGAATAAATACAAGGGAGTTTTCCATATTTATTAAATAGATTATTAGAGTCCTAGATGTTTGGTCCACTTTATTATCTCTGATATTGTTGGAAATGCTATACCCTGAACCAAGCATGGGTCTGGTCTAATATACTTATTTTTATTTTTTTTTAATTTTTTTTTTTTTTTTTTTTTGCGTTACGCGGGCCTCTCACTGCTGTGGCCTCTCCTGTTGCGGAGCACAGGCTCCGGACGCGCAGGCTCAGCGGCCATGGCTCACGGGCCCAGCCGCTCCGCGGCATGTGGGATCTTCCCGGACCGGGGCACGAACCCGTGTCCCCTGCATCGGCAGGCGAACTTTCAACCACTGCACCACCAGGGAAGCCCTAATATACTTATTTTTATTTTATTTATTTATTTATTTATTTATTTATTTATTTATTTATTTATTTATTTATTTATTTATTTATTTATTTTGCGGTACCCGGGCCTCTCACTGTTGCGGCCTCACCCATTGCAGAGCACAGGCTCCGGACGCGCAGGCTCAGTGGCCATGGCTCACGGGCCCAGCCGCTCCGCGGCATGTGGGATCTTCCCGGACAGGGGCACGAACCCGTATCCCCTGCATCGGCAGGCGGACTCTCAACCACTGTGCCACCAGGAAAGCCAAATATACTTATTTTTAAAAGGAAAAACTGATGTTCCTTTTAAGTAAATTTATAGTCACATTTCATTTCAAAGCATCATCATACTTTTAAAGGTCTGCAGAATCAAAAATATTTCCTAAAGGCCCACATATTTCCATATTTATGCACAAATTTTAATGTAACTAAACAACCTGGGCAATCCCTTAGAGTTCACTTTAATTCCAGCTTTTAACCACATATTTAGCTGTTTTCACTACATTGCATTAACAAAAAAGTCACAAATGTTAGTTACTATGAGACTTTAAATCCACATCAGTTGGTGGTCCGGGAGCCTGCAAAACTAAAATTAAAATGTTTCATATAAAATGTACTACAAACGGAGCAATTTACTGTCCATATTGGAACACTTCTAAGAGTGAAAGAGAGGCAGTAGTAATTATTATGCTGGGAAAAACAAGAGTAAATCAGGGCTTCTATGAGTAGCTAGCCATAGACATGAATTATGGAACCAGAATCTCAACTAGACAACAAATTTAAATATTTCTATATCTACAGAAATTCTGAAAAGGCTCATTGCTTTGTGAAGTCATGCCTGAAGAATGCATAGGAATGCAGAGAGAAATACAATTTTAATCACTTTTAAGAAATTATTAATTCAATGGGATTCAATCAAACTCCCTCTCTGCCTCTAAAGATTTATCTAATCAGCAAAGTACAGGCTGAGTTTCAAGAAAATACTAGGCATCTTTAAGCTAAAGGTAATACAGCTCACCTGTAGACGTATTCTTGCATTATTACGGTATGAGAGAAAATCGGAAAGCAGGTTCTAGTCACATCTTTATAAATTATCATAAGTTAGTTTTTTTATCATTCTGCTTTACTCTGTGCACTAAATAAAATTGTGAAAAAGCTGAAATCTCTCTTTAGGCTCCTTCCATATACTTTCCAGGGTCCTTCTTGCCTTCTGCCAGTTCAGCCGTAATTCAGTCAAATTGCCTCCTTCCGGTCTTCTCCCACAAATAATCTGCTAACACCCCTCTGCCTGCTGCCCAATTATCTCACTGTAAGCAACCATTTTATGTTCCAGGTTATCAAAGTCTGTCTGACTCTTAACACAAATCCTAATCTGAGTCTCTCTGCCTCTAACAAGAGCGGATGCTATTTTCTATCCCAACTTCTATACCATGTTCCCTAGATGTTCCCAGGGAAGTTGCCCATGGCAGTCTTTAACTCTAACATTGAGAATTGAATTGAGTATTATTTTTTTCATAAAGCTTTGATACAGAAGAAAAAGAAATCAATAGCTGCCATCTGATTGGTTCTGCCTACGTCCAAAACCCTACTTCCTAATATAGTCTCAAGATTCCAAGTTTGTGAACTCTCTCATTCTAAATACCCAACCGGATGCAAAACACCATTTCGTGATGAAATGTACAATACTGTACATTTGTACTGTGCTCACAGACTTTTAAACACTTTCACTTACATTTTCTCATTAGATTCTCAGAGGCTAGGAAGCTCTAAGGGTCATTATTATTATCTCCATTTTGCATGTAAGAAAATTGACTCCTTGAAGCCCTGCTCTTTAGCTACTAGTAAACTAATACTGATGAAGCATTATGCATCCTGGGAAAATGTTTGCATTTTGACAAGGGCCTCTTAAAGCAATGTCTTTAATCAAACATTTTCACGTTAGCTCCATTATAGGCTCATTGAGAACACTTGGAGATGATAATAAATTAGCTAAAATGTATTCAGTATTAACTATGTGCCAAGCGAGACACTGTACTAAGTATTTTACAGGGATTACCTCATTTAATCCTTGCAACTCTATGAAGTATACACTACTAGTATATCATTAAACTTAGAAAGTTTAACAAGTGGCAAAGCAGAATATGAATCCCACATTCTGACTCCAGAACCCACACTCTAAGTAGGATTTTCATTCCCTTAAAACACAACATATGGGCAACTCTCCTCTATTAATTTTATAATATAAAACAAACAGTATTATATAGCGCTTTACAGATTAAAAGTCAGTTTCTCTCACATTTATCTAAGAATAGAATTGGGAGCCAGCTGGATCTGTTAACTCAACTCTGATAACACCATTTACAAGCTGTGTTACATTGGGCACATCACCTTGTGTCCTCATTGTAAAATTAAGAAAATACACCCACTTTACAGGATGTTGTAAGAGTTGGGCATAATATAGCTATGTACTCATATTAACTATTACTAAATGGTATCAAGCTATGCTATTATTATTAACAATGCTCTGTGTTCCAAATTATTTTAATCCCTATTTAACAGCTGAAGAAACTGAGTATCAGAGAGATTAACTGAGATGCCTCAAATTATAAAACTTGTAAGAGCTGAACAAGATTCAAAGCCAGGTAGGTCTTCTGGTACTAAGAACAGTATTCTTTTTTATTGCACATTTATATGTGGACCTAAATCATGATTGTGTCCTGTAATTCTCTTATTTTGTTGCCACTGCAAACTAGTACCCATATTGAAACAAAACCCATTTTTAACAGCTCACTGGGATCAGTTTCATGACTTAGAATAAATAGATGAATGAATGATATGTACATCATTATACATGATAAAAACCATTCCAAGTTATTACTCAACTTTTATCAATTCTGCTCACATTTTATTGTATTTACAAAACTATTACATGGAAGTCATTTAATTTATTCCTATCAAGACTGGAAGCAAAATATCTGTTGCCCAAAAGTAGACAAGTTTGCCCCAAATGGGTCTGAATCACTAAAATGTTGATATAAGCCCCAAGAAGGGAGAAGCTTTTTTTTTTCCACTGATATATCCCAAGCTCCTACAACAGTGCCAGACACAAAGTAAATGCGCAGTTAGTATTTGTTACATGAGTAAGACCTGACTTGTATTAATTTAGCAAATGTAAGCTAGCTCATGGCTTTCAAGAATGACACAAAAATATTTTCCTGTTCAAGCTTCACTTAAAATCACATAAGCAGGCAAGCGATAGCTACCATTTTTACCCAACCTAGGACAAGTTGTACCCTTCTGGGTATAAACAGAGTGATCAGTGAAGGAAGAAGAGCTCAGAAGTACCCACCCATTTCTTCTGCTCCACTTACCTTGCTGAATGATGAAATCATCAGATTGAATGTCATTGTAGTTTGCACATAGGCCACATGATTTCCCTTTATGCTCCTCAGACAGCTTCAGGTAAATTCCAGATATTCCATCCCAAGCCAATGAAAAACCAAAGGTTGTTTTCACCAGAATATAGTCAGCTAGTTTCTCAATGAAAACCTGTCCAATTGTCTGAGGCAATGTTAAACTTGAAAAATAGAACAAAGGCAATCTAAGAATTATGATGAAACATCAATTACAGATGATCTATTTCTTTCTTGAAGTGAATGAGAATTAAATAAAAGATAATTATTATTCAAAATTATTGAATAAACTATGCAGTTAGATTTTCAACATTTTTGAAATTTTAATGTTGAAATAAAAAGAGAGTAAAAATGATACCTATTTTTGCATACTGATTAAGATTTTATACTTATAATTGGATGCTTCTTTCAACCAACCAAAAGCACACTTCTGCTAAATGTCAGTGATTTTTAAAATCTGGAAAATAACCTTGTCTATTTAGAATAATGAGAGCTGAATGTATTTATATTTTTATCTAGAGAGTTTAAGATAATCTAAAAATGCTGCTCAACAATTTTGAAGTAAGAACAAACAATACTCAAAGTATGTAAACACATTTTTGAGTGATGATTTTGTTTAATTTTGTTTCAAACTTGGCTGTAAAGAAATAAGAGCTTCTATCCCCAAAATGTCACCTTGGTACAAGTCATTGTTTTCCAAAAGAAAAAGCCATGTTAATTATAATTTTTTATTTTTAATGCTGCAAAGTATATTATTAGGAATAAAAAATACTTTCCATACAGTATTTGTAAGGATTATATTCATAATTTTTAAGTTGCATACAATTTGGTCTATTTAAGCAAGGGTCACATTGAATATTTAAACTCCTGATCCAATGTCTATTCTTTCCATTTTTCACAAGCATGTACACATACAGAGGAAGTGAGAGACATAAGAGGACAGAAGAAAACTAGTCAGGCTAAGTGAATAATGTGAGGTGAGAGGTTAGTAGGCACATTCATACATTTCTCTCAAAAACTTCAAATTAGTGAGTTCCTTTCCAGTAAGAACATGGCTACATGAAATAAAAACTATAAAATTAAACATACTCATTAACATAGGGATAGTCCCTAAAGAAACAATTCAAAATATCTGTAATCATTTGCACAAGTATGTGTGCAGATAATTTTTTTAGTCATAAGATTTATAAGAATAGGAAAATAACTAAAATTTATACCAGAGAATAAATGACTTTACTGTCATAATCTATTATTATTAAAAATTATAAACATAAGAAATTCATTTTCAATTCCTAGTAAAAGTTAGTACGAATAATATTGTTTAAGTTTGCAAGTTTATAAAAGCTATACTTGAAAAAAGTGAGTCATGTTTGATAAAGATATTCCATAGCAATGGGATGTTCACTGCGGCAAGGTATAGTTTTTCTTTTGCAGGTGTTCCTTGGTTTGGTCATTTGTCACTTGATCTCTTTCATAGTAAATTTGAATAAATACACAATTTTTGAAAACAAAACGTGCATAACTGTGATTATCCAAATGTCTATACATTAAAAGATGCTAGTAGAGATGGGTGATGATACTACAAGTTAGATAATCTCCCATAAATTTAAGAAAACCTCCATGCAACTTGAAACATTAACAATGCAAACTAAACTGAATGCACAGATTAATACTGAAAATTATTCACAGGTTCATATGTACCAAAACCCTGCATTTCACAGGGGAGAGAACTGAAGTCCAGAAAGGTAAAGTATGATGTGCAGAGCCAAACACATTTGACTTCATTTTGGTAAACATTTATCTAGCATCTGCTATGAGATAGGCCCTAGGCCCAGTATAGCATTATTATAAGCAATTTAGCTGAATAATACGAACCATCTTCTTTCTATTATACAAATGGAAATCTTCAAAGAAATATTTTTTCTGAGTTAAAATTTAAATATTATGTCCTATATTTAACAAAGGGTTAGTATTCTTGAAAATCTACTTAAATGGCGTTTTTGTTTTACAAAACAATAATTTTTAAGTGCCCACTATGTTACCCCAAATCCCATATAAAAATCCTAAACCACTGTTTAAATTCAGCTCCAAGGAACACATATGTAAGTGCATTGCCTTCCCCTTCAAACTGATAATCTTTCTTTTATAAGAAAATGAAAAGTACAGAACCCAATTGATGAAGAAAATAAGCCCAAGAGAGGCAGAGGGGCTGCTTGGGGTTGCCTGACTATGAAAAAACCTGGGTCAGTGCCTGGCTCCCCTGGTGCTTCATCCAAAGCCCTTCCTGCTATCATCTGCTGCCTCTTGAGGAATCTAAACTGAAAAAAAAGTACATAGGTTGGTACAGCCATTGCCCTGGAAAAAATGCCCATGGTTCAAACACTTGCTGGCGAATTCTGCATGATGGATAGAATTGTGCTATCACACAATTTACTTTTCTCAGCATAAGTCAGCCAAAACACAAAAAATACCTGCCCTCATGAAATATATCCCATTAGAGGAAGACAGTTAATAAAATTTATGATGAAATGTAACTAAAATATGTACTATGCTAGATGACATGAAGGAGAAATATTAAGCAGAGAAAAGGGATAGAGAGTGTGTCAAGGATGGGGGGGGGGCAACTTAAAATTGAGTATTTCTATACTTATTTAGATTGGATGGTAGATTACTCCACAGTACTTCTAGTTTAAAATGTATGAAACCTTCCACCAAATAAATAAACATCCGCTTCCCCTAAAGTTTCAGTTCTACAAGTGGGCCCCTCTCTTAGCTATTCAAGAAGACCAGTTATTTATTGACTCTCAACTCTTCGTCAGAACACTAACAGAAAATCCTGACACCCAAACCTCATTCACACAAATTTGGAAAGGATTTTCAGAGGTTAAGTTTTATTTTGATTTACTGCTTTAAAAAAGAAGAAGAAGAAAAGATTTAAGAAAGGGGGCAAAAATAATTTGAGTTGAACTATGAGGATTTCTCCTGAATCTCTCTTACAAGTAGATGTAATAATCTTACCTCCACCTATATAAGTATATTTGTATCCTGCAAAAACATTAGGGAGGCTAAACTGTTAGATTCCTGGCCACCTGGTTGGCTTTGGAGCCTACTGAAATTTTTATGTCTGTATGCTATAACTTAAAGGTTACTGTTGAAGAAATCCTCTCCCTTCTCTCCACATTCACTTCCAGAGTGAGATGTTTAGAAATTCTGTTAATCCGTTGTATTACTTTCATTATATCATTTATCATCTTACCTGATTCCATTCTTTTTTATTTCATGCCCATAAATTCGAATTTCCTCTTGGTCTGAAAAGAACAAGCTGATCGACCGATAACAGTAATACACTGAACCAAGGCATTTAGGGCTGTTATGAACCTTAAAGGGAGAAAAACAAGAGAAAGCATAGAAACCAACAACAATACACAAACTTGCCTTCATCTGAGTTAACTAAATCCACAATGCACGTCTACAGCTCTATAGCATCATTAGTCCCATGAAACTTCACAAAATTATAACTACAGTTAGGATTTTCAAGAGAAAAAAAGAAATTTATTTCAGAAATTGGACAACAGAAGTAACTTCATAAAGTACAATTTAGCATATTTATTTAAATGATCTGAATCTTTACATACAGGATGTTAATATTCTAAAACTATGTGGCGTGATTGCCAGGACATGGAAGCAACCTAAGTGTCCATCGACAGACGAATGGATAAAGAAGATATGGCACATATATACAATGGAATATTACTCAGCCATGAAAAGAAACGAAATTGAGTTATTTGTAGTGAGGTGGATGGACCTAGAGTCTGTCATACAGAGTGAAGTAAGTCAGAAAGAGAAAAACAAATACCGTATGCTAACACATATATATGGAATCTAAAAAAAAAAAAAAAAGTCGTTATGATGAACCTAGGGGCAGGATGGGAATAAAGACGCAGACCTACTAGAGAATGGACTTGAGGACACGGGGAGGGGGAAGGGTAAGCTGGGACGAAGTGAGAGAGTGGCATGGACTTATATATACTACCAAATGTAAAATAGATAGCTAGTGGGAAGCAGCCACATAGCACAGGGAGAACAGCTCGGTGCTTTGTGACCACCTAGAGGGGTGGGATAGGGAGAGTGGGAGAGAGGGAGACACAAGAGGGAAGAGATATGAGGATATATGTATATGTATAGCTGATTCACTTTGTTATAAAGCAGAAACTGACACACCATTGTAAAGCAATTATACTCCAATAAAGATGTTAAAAATATATATATTACACAAAGTAATATTTAAAGGTTGCAAAAGTAACTATAACTCTAAAAATAAAATTGTCCAAACACTTTAGGGAAGAGAGGTTATTTCTCAAAAAACTGATGGGAATATTAGTTTACTAGTAAAAATAAAAAAGAAAGCAAGGAAGAAAAGAGAAAAGTAAGAAAGGAGAAGAGGAATGTTAGTTTCTCTTACCCTACCACCAAAATAAAGTTTAAAAGGTCCAAATAATGACAGCAGAAAATAGCTGAAAGAAAATATATATAACTATATAGATGGAAAAGAACTTTCAAAGCATAAAAGTGATAAGAAAAATCACCAATGATAAGATAGATTTTTAATACTGCAAGAATGTAATATATAATTTAGTGATTAATCAGCAAATTTTATTGATCACTTATTATGTACCAGGCACTGTTCTAGATTCTGGAGATGTAGAAGTCAACAAAATAGACAAAAATACCTGTCCTCACGAACCTTATATTCCATTAGAGAAAAACAGTTAATAAAAAATATATAACTACATGTAACTAAAATATGCACCATGCTACATGACATGAAGAAATATTAAGTGGAGAAAAGAGATAGACAGCATGTGTATCGAGGGTTGTTGGGGGGTTGGGGGCTGTTTTAGACTGAATGGCCAACAAAAGCCTCGCTGAGAAGGGGAAATTCTAGTAAAGATGAAGGAGGGATAAGAGCAAGCCATATGGATATTTAGACCATTCTAGGCAAAGGGAATAGCAAATGCAAAAAGCCTAAAGTAGGAGTATAACTAAAATGTTCTCAGTATCCAGGAATCCAGACATATGACCCCAGGCAGGATACTGGAGGAGGTTTCCTTGAAGAAACAAAATTGAAAAAGATGTACAGATACGAATATTGGAGGCTTACTTAATGAAACCAGAGACTCCCTGCTCAATCTCCCACTAGACAAGCACGCCCCCATCCATGTATTCAGATCTTCCAACCAGCTTTTAGAGCCTAATTCTCAAATGTGAATAAACATTCATGGATCATTTGATAAAAGCCTGCAATGTGAAAGGCAGGTGCCAAATAAACAAAAGAAAGGAGATCAAAGGAATCAAAAACAAGTCAGAAAAATAAACTTCCAAGAATCCACAATTGATATCTTCAGGGAGAACAGTGAGAAAAGGCCATTCATGAAACAAGAATAAAATGATGTTAAAAATGAAATTCAAGGAATAAAAATAGGTGATTGGATATTGACAGTACGATAGGAAAAACTTATAACTGAAATAGAACCCCTGGAAGATAAATATTTAAGGTTGGAAAGAAATCTCCCAAAATGTACAACAAAAAAGCAAAAAGATGGAAAAGAGAAATAAATCAATGAGAAAATTAAGGAATCAGTCACTTAGTTCAGGCGCTCCAATATCTGAATTACAGAATTTCTGAAAGAGAGAAAGAGAGGAAATTAAGAAAGAAATACTATTCCAAAAGTGAAGGATTTGGATTGCTAGAAAGAGCCTATCAAGTACCTAGCACGATAAATGGGAAAAAAAGAAAAAAAAAATTCACATAATGACATCTCAGAACATTGGGGATAAAAAGAACTAAAAATTTCTATAAAGAGAGGGGAGGGCTTCCCTGGTGGCGCAGTGGTTGAGAATCTGCCTGCCAATGTAGGGCACACGGGTTCAAGCCCTGGTCTGGGAAGATCCCACATGCTGCGGAGCAACGAGGCCCGTGAGCCACAACTACTGAGGCTGCGCGTCTGGAGCCTGTGCTCCGCAACAGGAGAGGCCGCGACAGTGAGAGGCCCGCGCACCGCGATGAAGAGTGGCCCCCACTTGCCGCAACTAGAGAAAGCCCTCGCACAGAAACGAAGACCCAACACAGCCAAAAATAAATAAATAAATTAAATTAAAAAAAAAAAAAAGAGAGGGGAAATTTTAAAAGACCATATGCAAAATGATCAGAAATCAGAATGAATTGAATTTCAACATTCTGAAAGTGATTTCCAAACTATAATCAAGATTTCAAATTTCTCCCTCCTATGCACTCTTGAAACATGGGTAATCATTAGTCAAATCTATTTCACCTGCCTTCACTAACCAAGGTCGTTTTAATTGTTGCTACCAAAGATTTGCATGTACCCCAAGCAACATGTAGCCTAAACAATAAGATGTTTGCCCGAGTTGTTTTCCAGGAACTTGGTGTCAGGGGTGTCTAGTTTGAGTTAGCTGGTTAAGACTGGAGAGGACCCCTTCCCCTCCAACTTGCTCCAATGTGCAAGTGTGGTGACTTTTTGACGTCAGAGGGCTGAAAACACCCTCAGATCATGCTAAGTGCCTCCATTCTGGAACAATGATTCCCCACACCTTTTTCCAGTCACCTTGCCCCAGGCTTCCATGCCTCAGGCCACCCTACTTTTTTATTCTTTATCCAATAAACACCCCAAGACCCTTGCCTTCAGGGAGATGGATCTGAGATTTGTTCTCCTGTATCCTCACTTGGCTGCCTAATAAACCCTCTCTTTGCTGCAAACCCCAGCACCTCAGCATTTTGGCTTGCTGCAAGATGGGCAAAATGAACCTAGTTCAGTAACACTCTTTCCAGGAAAATATCTTCCCTTTCCAGAAAGCACTATAAACAAGCACTGCCCACATGATCAGAGCATCCAATAAGCTTTTTAGAGCCTATCTCTCAAGTATGAACAAAATTCAAGGACTGCTAGACACTTCACGGGACCTAAGAAACAGGGAAACCAATACAGGAGAGAGAAGAATGAAATTCTCCAGGAAGGTGGTGAATAAAATCCTAAGTGCTAGGTGTACAGTAGGCTCAAAAACAACCACTCTCAGGTGGAACAGGAAAATGAAGAACTGAGGAAGGGACATCACATGGGAAGGAAAGAGAAACTGAGAGATTGTCTGATGTATCTGACCATATTGAGAACAGTTGTTTAGAGATACTTTGAAGGAAAAAATGATTGAAGTATAGAAAATGCAGCAAATGAAAAATGGGATAACTGTTAATTCTATAAAATTGTACAGAGAAATAAAATCACAATAACATATTAGGCTTGGCTCTCAACAATATTTATATAAATATTTTTCATATATGTACAATATGTAAACAACAATAGTATAAAAACCACATAGTTAACCAATAACGGTGATATAACTATTAGGAGGAGAAAAGGAAAGTGTGTGTGTTTGTGTGTGTGTGTGTGTGTGTGTGTTAGGGGCACGAAGGATAACGTAACAGATGACTTCCCATTTTCCATAGTAAGAAGTGAAGAAATAAGTCCTAACTTTGATAAATAAAGAAATAATAGCACATTTTGACATGTTAGGTAAAAGCCAGAAGAAACAGCTAAAAAAATTGAAGTAATTGCCTTTGGGGCATCAGACTTCAGCTGGGGTCAAGGAGTAAAGGAAAGAGGGGCTATTTTTTGGCTTCATATATCTTGAAGAAATCTTTTAAACTAAGTACATGTATTATTTTCATTAAAATAAAATAGAATTTAAAAAAGAAAATGCATAAAGATATTTATTAACATACATCTTTTAAAATACTGAAAATACTTTTTAAATCTAAATTTCTAAAACAGGGTACAATTAAATAATTTCAGTATTCCATAGTTGGAACAAATACAGCTAACAAAATCTGTGTTTGTCAAGAACATTTGACGTGGAAAAAAAGTTCTTGATATAATATTAGGTGAAAATGCGGGAAATAAAATTATGCATAGTAAAATTTCAACTTTATGTGTATAAAATCCGGAGGAAAAAAATTAGAAGGAAATATATGAAGCCATTAGCACTGATAAGCCTTGACTGATCATTCTGATAGTACTTTTTAGACTTCTTTGAATTTTTTCAAATTTTCTACAAAAGAGGTGAACAACTTTTACAATTGGGGAAAGATGACATTTAAAGTAAATGGATTTGTTAATGTGAAAGCAAATTCCACCAACCAAACAGGGCCAAGTAAAAACAATTATCTATTAACTCTGGAAGCACAGTTGAACATTGTGTGTTAGGATCACACAATTATCTACTTGACACCTTAGTCCTCAAAAGGATCAGACACTGGACAAGAACATTTCAATGAGAGAGTCAGAAGATGTTTGAGTGATAAACCCAGCAACTCCTTCCTAGAGTGGATGAGTAAAGGACAATAGGGGACTGAGCCCTGTATGAACTAAAAACGCATGCCACTAACTTCCTTACCTAAAGAGACCTCCAATGTTTTAGCCTTATGTCCCATAAGTTAACTTTCAATAGACTTCATTTCCTTTTGAGGGCACAAGGATTTGTCGCTGTTGAAAAGCTTTAGGGCCTACTTTTGAATATTTGCCTCGTCTAAGAGAGGAGGAAAATTTAGGCAACTCCAACATAAGTCAGAGGGATTCAATAACAGAGATTCAAACAAATGATAGTTATGGAGGGTTTTAGCTTTAGAACAGGACAGCACTGCAGTTTTCTAGCTGTGTTTCGAGATACCAGAAAATTCAGAGGAAGACAACAGCAGGGAAAGAGGTCCCTACTTCCTTACTTCTACCAGAGCTACTCTGCAGCTCGCATTTTGAGATGTCTCCTATGAATTCTTTTGAAGAAAGAACTCTGCAATTAAGAACTAACTCTCTGAGCTCAATCATATAGTATCAGTCTACCTAGAAATTAGCTGCCTGTCTCCACATCCTTTAGCCTGTGTTTATATAATTCATACACTCCATTTAATAAATTCCAGCCCCCAGATTAGACCGAGGTATGTGATTTTAAAACATCCAGATGGCCATCACACTGGACATGTCAAGAAGGAAACATACACGAGTAATATGATTGATGCCTGAACCCACCCTCTCTTCAACATGATCAAATAAAACGTGAAGAATGAGTATGTCAACTGGAGTTGATATTATGACATCCATGATATAGACATTTCTGTGTTGCCTACATGTCCCTACCATATGGATGCAAACCTTTCTTCTCCCAGTCCTAGGCTCCATCTTGATAGAAATATACTCAAAATAGCTACAAATTTGGTCCATCCCATTCAGAACCAGCCCCTCTCCTTCCCTAGTCAGGGCCCTAAGTATTCATGCTATGATTACTATATATTTTCCATGATTTGTCCAGTACTTTAAAAATACAGACTTGGCCAGAAATAATTTTTAAGTTAATTATGTCCTAGAATCACCTACCCATACAGTGTACCGAGGCTCCAAATTACCACAGTCCTTCGCAAAAATGTAAGAACAGTTTCCTGGGAAATAATAGTAGATGCCATCAAAAGTTTCGAAGTGGTACTGTCCCCAGCTTTTGCAAATCCCATCTCTGCCACTGCCCATGTTTGGCACTGAAAAGAAATAGGATAATACTTAGTAGAATAAAACAAATTATACCTGTTTCTGGCAAGGTTCAGTCACGCTAGGTAATTCTAATTTTCATTAAAATAAATGTTTTCTTCTTTGGTGGACAATATCACAGGGAAAAATACCTAACAAAATTACCAACTGCTCTCAAAACTATCAAACTCTTCTGAAGAAAAACATGGTCTCCAAGTTGTTTTGAAGAAAGGATTTATGTTAGAAACTTCCTTAATTTTTGCTTCCAAACAAAGACTCTGGAAGAGAGGAAGAGAGGAGATAGTGATAAAGTAAAAGAAGGTGACAGTGATAAAGCAAATATAATGGCTCAGAAAGAAAGAAATGTCACCACTAAGTGTTCTAAAAATTAACACTGACAGTGTTCTAGTCTCTGCAATTCTTTCAAAAATAATAGCATCCACAGAGAAAATTAACCACTGACCAAAAAGTCATGTTTAGAAGCCTGGGACCTGGGGATGGGGAGCATTAGTCATCCAAAGTATGCTGGAATTTAGGAATTCATAACTTCAAACTGGTCACATTGTAAGCAGTGTTTGTCTTAAAGCATACAACTTTATCTCCTGTTGCCTTCATGCCTATCTCCCTTTATACCTTTGTGGGTCACCTTCCATTCCATTTTGATTTTGTAGACCCTTCCTTCTAGATTAATATGAAAATCAGTGACATTTACGGAGCACTCAAAACGTGTAATACATTTGGTTAAGACATTAAAATGTGTTAATATACTCTATAAAGAGCATAAAGATAAGGCACAATCATTTTATCTTTTCTTTTTGTAATTTACCTAAATGTATTAGGCTTGGCCAACTTTGGCCTTTTCAAGAAAAAACAGAGTTATTCATTATTCAGGGAGTCTTCTCTGATAGTATGCCTTACCTCTGTTGCATATTTTCATAAAATCTTGCACTTCCCTTTACAGAACGTCACAAGTGTAATTACTGTGTATCTGTTATGTGTTGGTCCCCCTCCTCCAGACTGTAACCTCCAAGAGGGCAGAAACATGTCTATATTACTCACTCTTCCCAGTGCCCAGCCTGGGATCGAGTAGATGCTTAATAAATACTCATTAAACAAATGAATGCTTTTTAGTCATTATTGATGTAGGGTCCTAACCTAGACACCATGGATAAAAATATTTTTAAGAACCTTCTGCCTTTGAAGAGCTCTCAACACTATTTCTCTTTTATGTACAGAATGTTCCATTAATTCAAAGTCAAAAAGAATGAGTGGCTCCAAATAACAAATCTAATTTATAAAGCAAAAGAGAGATGAATTGGAAGCCTGGTTTTAATGGGCCAGTACCATTTAAAATGGAAAAAACACTTGAATCGCATCAAAAACAAAATAAAATACTTAGGAATAAACCTGACCAAGGAGGTGAAAGACTCATACACTGAGAACTATAAAACATTGATAAAGGAAATTGAAGATGATTTAAAGAAATGGAAAAATATCCCATGCTCTTGGGTTGGAAGAATTCATAGTGTTAAAATGGCCATACTACCCAAAGCAATATACAGATTTAATGCGATTCCTATTAAATTACCCATGACATTTTCCACAGAACTAGAACAAATAATCCTAAAATTTTTATGGAACCATAAAAGACCCAGAATTGCCAAAGTAATCCTGAGGAAAAAGAACAAAGCAGGAGGCATAACCCTCCCAGACTTCAGTCAATACTACAAAGCTACAGTAATCAAAACAGCATGGTACTGGCACAAAACCAGACATATGGATCAATGGAACAGAATAGAGAGCACAGAAACAAACCCACACACCTACGGTCAATTAACTTTTGACAAAGGAGGCAAGAATACACAATGGATAAAAAGATAGTCTCTTCAGCAAGTGGTGTCAGGAAAGTTGGACAGCCACATGTAAATCAATGAAGTTAGAACACAACCTCACAAAAATGGCTTAAAGACTTAAATATAAGATAGGACACCATGAAACTACTAGAAGAGAACAAAGGCAAAACAATCTCTGACATAAACCATACCAATGTTTTCTTAGGTCAGTCTACCAAGGCAATAGAAATAACACAAAAATAAACAAATGGGACCTAATAAAACATAAGTTTTTGCATAGCAAAGGAAATCATAAACAAAATGAAAAGACAACCTACGGACCGAGAGAAAATATTTGCAAATGATGCGACTAACAAGGCCTTAATTTCCAAAATATACAAACAGCTCATACAACTCAATAACAGAAGAAAAAAAAAAAACAAAGAATGGGCAGAAGACCTAAATAGACATTTCTCCAAAGACATACATATGGCCAACAGGCACATGAAAAGATGCTCAACATTGCTAATTATTAGAGAAATACAAATCAAAACTTCAATGAGGGGGCTTCCCTGGTGGTGCAGTGGTTAAGAGTCCGCCTGCCAATGCAGGGGACACAGGTTCCAGCCCTGGTCCAGGAAGATCCCACATGCTGTGGAGTAACTAAGCAACTAAGTGGTTGTGTGCCACAACTACTGAGCCTGCACTCTAGAGCCCATGAGCCACGACTACTGAGCCCATGTGCCACAACTACTAAAGCCCGTGTGCCTAGAGCCCATGCTCCACAACAAGAGAAGCCACAGCACTGAGAAGCCTGCGCACCGTAACGAAGAGTAGCCTCCGCTTGCCGCAACTAGAGAAAGTCCGCACGCAGCAACGAAGACCCAATGCAGCCAAAAATAAATAAATAAAATAGATACAACAGTAAAGAAATTTTTTAAAATGTTTCAAAAAAAAAAAACTTCAATGAGGTAATACCTCATACCTGTCAGAATGGCCATCATTAAAAAAATCTACAAATAACAAATGCCAGAGAGGGTGTGGAGAAAAGGGAACCTTCCTACACTATTTGTGGGAATGTAAATTGGTGCAGCCACTATGGAAAACAGTATGGAGGTTCCTCAAAAAACTAAAAATAGAGTTTCCATAGGATCCAGCAGTCACACTCCTGGGCATATACCCAGACAAAAACTATGATTCGAAAAGATACATGCACCCCTATGTTCATAGCAGCATTATTCACAATAGCCAAGACGTGGAAACAACCTAAATGTCCATTGACAGATGAATGGATAAAAATGTGAAACACAAACACACACATACACAAACATACACACACACACAATGAAATATTACTCAACCATAAAAAAAGAGAATGAAATAATGCCATTTGCAGGTACGTGGATGGACCTAGAAATTATCAAATTAAGTGAAGTAAGTTAGAAAGAGAAAGACAAATACCATATGATATCACTCATACGTGGAATCTAAAACATGACACAAATGAACCTATCTATGAAACAGAAACAGGCTCAGAGACATAGAAAACAGACGTGGTTGCCAAGGGGGAGGGGGGCAGGGGAGGGTAGGATTGGGAGTTTGGGACTAGCAGATGCAAACCATTGTATATAGAATGGATAAACAACAAGGTCCTATTGTATAGCACAGGGAACTATATTCAATATTCTGTAATAAACCATAATGGAAAAGAATATGAAAAAATAATAATATTGTAAATCAACTCTAATTTAAAAATTAAATAAAAATTTAAAAACAGAAAAGAAAAAACACTTGAGGAAATAGAGTTCAGTGAGAAGTTAAAGTGGGCATACTCATTTTCTTTCACATTGTTTCAAAATTACTGGAAATAAATTGTGGATACTCTAGTTAATACACAACATTATTGTACCAACTCCCAAAGAATGAACACTAATACAGCAAATTATGCCTTCATGTTCTCCACGGCATCTCATAATTCTCTCATAAGTATCCCTGAAACTTACCAATCTGGCACCGTGTCCCAAGTGCCTGAAATATTTGACAGTCACATGTACCAGCCTTAGAACAGAAAGCTCCGTTAAGGCATTCATGAGGACAAGAACCTGTAGGGCAAAAAAATAAGTTATCTTCTGGTGTGCATCAGTTTTTACAAACATAAATCTGTCAAGATTTACCTTGGACTAACAGTAACCTCTGTTAACTAAAACAGAACCCTGGGCCTATTGCCTTGATGAGCTAAAGACTTAAGCCCCTTAAGTCTCTATCTAGTTCATTTCATTATGTGTGCCGTGAAACAAGAAAGACAGGCTTTCACATCTCAAACTACCCTGAGAGCAAAGGTTAGCCTCCTTCAAGCAATTGAAAGGTCAAGTTCCCATGTAAGGAATCCCTGTCCCAGATGACGAGAACCAGAAATACACAAGCTGCAGATGATTCCCTTGACGGAATTTGGCACGTCTTATCAGCTACTTCTCCAGGAGCAAGTGTTGTATTAAAGAAAAACGTCCATCATTAGCTCAAGGGATCAGGCACAATATATAATAGAAATCACAAGGAAACTACTTTTTTAAGAGAATGATTAAACATTCCATTTGAAGTTTGTGTATTAATCCTCAGGCTTAATTACAAATGGATGCATTCTTTCTGACCCATAGTTAATTTTAACGGGGCAGAAGCCAACGTCACTGCTGGTTGTCACCAAAAATATTCTTTCTTTCATGGCAAGAAAAATCACCCCAAAGAATTATGTTGAAAAGAGGAAGAAAGAAACTATGACCTCCTTAGTGAGTTTTAAAACTGCAGATGAATCACAGTGAAAATTTGTCCTGTAATAAGGAGAACACAAGAGACAACTGGCAAAACTCAAGCAGAAAGGATTTAAGTAACACATCAATAGAATTAGAGAACATCTCTGAGTGCCCGTAAAGTGTAAAGATTGGCCTTCTCCGGAATACGGTCAGGTCATGAAAGGCACTTATCTAATTGCGGTATTTTAACCACAGCTCTGCAGAAGGCAAGAATTTTAAAACTCTATTATCCTTTCACCTTAAAATTCATTGATCTAAAATGTCTCTACATTTAAAGACATACAACTCTCTAAGTATATCTTAACTGAGGAGAAATGAGCTGCTTTAACTTTAATCATAAATATAGATTAAAATGATGTTTTTCATAAATTTAAATGCAGTTTTCTTTTTCTAGGGGGGCATACATATCTTCAAATTTTATCTTAGGTTACAATCTTGTATTTTTCCAATCAATAAGTGTCAAAGTAATTATGTAAGCAAATGTATCTCCTTCAAAAATTTAGTTACAACCCTGTGTATTCTCCTGAAAACAGATATCAAAACAAAACTAGTCATAAATCCCTGCTATTCTAAATGCAACAAAAAATTCAAATTGAATTTCAAACTACCATTAGCATTCTGCTAAATGGAAATGGAAAATTGGTAAGCAAAAATAGCAATGTCGGGATTCCCTGGTGGCACAGCGGTTGAGAGTCCGCCTGCCAAGGCAGGGGACACAGGTTCGTGCCCTGGTCTGGGAAGATCCCACATGGCGCGGAGCAGCTGGGCCTGTGAGCCATGGCCGCTGAGCCTGCGCGTCCAGAGCCTGTGTTCCGCAACGGGAGAGGCCACAACAGTGAGAGGCCCGCGTACTGAAAAAAAAAAAAACAAAACAGCAATGTCAAAGAATCGAGGAGCCAGTAATTGATTCAGAAAAAAAGCTCCTGATACCCAGTGATATCTTTCCTGGTCATATAATTATCAGCTTTGTCTAACTGCTTAACCTTGTGTATTTCCAAATATAATTCAAATTTCTATATGAAATAAACAAACTATTACTAAGTACTATTACCACCCTGGCTCAGTTTTCTTCATGCATTATGTGGAAATCCTTGAGAGTTGATTCACTATATCCCCCAAAAGGGTCTTTTGAGAAAGCAAATACAAAAACATAGATGTAGCACTAACCTTTTATTTTACTCTCACCCCAATTAATAGCTTCATGGAAGAAATATCTTGGAGAAGTTGCTTCAAACTTTAAAAGAAAGAAATAGGAATTCAAGAGAATTAAATTATTTAATTCAAGACAAACATGCAATTGGAAAATCTGGAAAACAGCTACAAACACAGAAATTATAGAGAGCTGACTCCATATTTCCTTGGGTTATTGAGGCAAAATCTTGGAGAGGCAAAAAGGGCTCCGCTAAGGTTGTACTTAGATCTGATTTCAAGGTTGATTTTGCTTCTTACCTGAATTTGACAAGTCCTTTATGCTCTCTGACCTCAGTTCTGCCTCCCTGCCGTCCTTGGAAAAGAGCCTGGTCAGAATCTAATCTTTGCATTAACTGACTGCTTTGCCTGCAGGAGTAGCAGTTTTTTAATACTTTCAAGTGCAGATGGGTCTGGAGAAAATGCATGGGACCAAAGGACCAACAGACAGTGATGTACCCACTTCCTGCAGCCCCATCTGTGCAGACACCATCCACAGAAGCCTCTGCTGCTGAAGTGTGAGTGTGACACCCTCAGTCTCCAAAGAGCTGACACTTTAAAGTTCGTAGAAATTTAAATGTATCTGTTTATAGAGCCCAAGGCACTTCAGGGTAATCATTAAGATCATGAATTATAGAATCAAACAGATCTGGATTAGAGTCCTGATTCTGCCATTACTAAGGCAAGTTTCTTAACTGCTTAGTGCCTCCTTTTACTTGTCTGTAAAATGGGAACAATGACACATATATACTTCACAGAGTAGTTCAAACAATAAATAAAATAATGTATATAAAGATTCCAGCATGCCTCACACATAAAATGCCTCACACATAAAAAATTAGCAAGAAAGAGATTTACATTAATCGAAGCAACCCAGATAAAACCCTAGGATTTCTAGAGGTTAATATGGAATAGTAGCAAATAGCTGTGGATTATTAAAACTAATCAGTTATGGATTTTTACTCCAACTTAATGCCAATTTAGTGTATCATCTTGGGCAATGTCCTTTCCAACAGCATTTTTACATTCACCAGAATACACATTCCCAAAATTTGCCTCATAATTATCAAATTGAGGACCAGATGATGTTAGAAAAACTGGAAAGAGTGAAGGATAAGAAAAAAGGGTGATAAATATTATTCAACATAGTTTTGGAAGTTTTAGCCACAGCAATCAGAGAAGAAAAAGAAATAAATGCAAATAAGAAAAGAAGAAGTAAAGCTGTTACTGTTTGCAGATGACATGATACTATACAGAGAATCCTAAAGATGCTACCAGAAAACTACTAGAGCTAATCAATTAATTTGGTAAAGTAGCAGGATACAAAATTAATGCACAGAAATCTCTTGCATTCCTATACACTAATGATGAAAAATCTGAAAGAGAAGTTAAGGAAACACTCCCATTTACCATGGCAACAAAAAGAATAAAATACCTAGGAATAAACCTACCTAAGGAGACAAAAGACCTGTATGCACAAAACTATAGGACACTGATGAAAGAAATGAAAGATGATACAAACAGATGGAGAGATATACCATGTTCTTGGATTGGAAGAATCAATATTGTGAAAATGACTATACTACCCAAAGCAATCTGCAGATTCAATGCAATCCCTATCAAACTACCAATGGCATTTTTCACAGAACTAGAACAAAACATTTCACAATTTGTATGGAAACACAAAAGACCCCGAATAGCCAAAGCAATCTTGAGAAAGAAAAACGGAGCTGGAGGAATCAGGCTCCCTGACTTCAGACTACACTACAAAGCGATAGTAATCAAGACAGTATGGTACTGGCACAAAAACAGAAATATAGATCAATGGAACAGGATAGAAAGCCCAGAGATAAACTCACGCACATATGGTCACTTTATCTTTGATAAAGGAGGCAAGAATATACAGTGGAGAAAAGACAGCCTCTTCAATAAGTGGTGCTGGGAAAACTGGACAGCTACATGTAAAAGAATGAAATTAGAACACTCCCTAACACCATACACAAAAATAAACTCAAAACGGATTAAAGACCTAAATGTAAGGCCAGACACTATCAAACTCTTAGAGGAAAACATAGGCAGAACACTCTATGACATAAATCACAGCAAGATCCTTTTTGACCCACCTCCTAGAGAAATGGAAATAAAAACAAAAATAAACAAATGGGACCTAATGAAACTTAAAAGCTTTTGCACAGCAAAGGAAAACATTAAACAAGACGAAAAGACAGCCCTCAGAATGGGAGAAAATATTTTCAAACGAAGCAACTGACAAAGGATTAATCTCCAAAATTTAGAAGCAGCTCACGCAGCTCAATATCAAAAAAACCAACAACCCAATCCAAAAATGGGCAAAAGACCTAAATAGACATTTCTCCAGAGAAGATATACAGATTGCCAACAAACACATGAAAGGATGCTCAACATCACTAATCACTAGAAAAACGCAAATCAAAACTACAGTGAGTTATCACCTCATACCAGTCAGAATGGCCATCATCAAAAAATCTACAAACAATAAATGGTGGAGAGGGTGTGGAGAAAAGGAACTCTCTTGCACTGTTGGTGGGAATGTAAATAGATACAGACACTATGGAGAACAGTACAGAGGTTCCTTAAAAAACTAAAAATAGAACTACCATATGACCCAGCGATCCCACTACTGGGCATATACCCTGAGAAAACCATAATTCAAAAAGAGTCATGTACCACAATGTTCATTGCAGCTCTATTTACAATAGCCAGGACATGGAAGCAAACTAAGTGCCCATCGACAGATGAATGCATAAAGAAGATGTGGCACATATATACAACGGAACATTACTTAGCCATAAAAAGAAACGAAATTGAGTTATTTGTAGTGAGGTGGATGGACCTAGAGTCTGTCATACAGAGTGAAGTAAGTCAGAAAGAGAAAAACAAATACCGTATGCTAACACATATATACGGAATCTTAAAAAAAAGGTTCTCAAGAACCTAGGGGCAGGACAGGAATAAAGACGCAGACATAGAGAATGGACTTGAGGACACAGGGAGGGGGAAGGGTAAGCTGGGACGAAGTGAGAGAATGGCATGGACATATATACACTACCAAACGTAAAATAGCTAGCTAGTGGGAAGCAGCCGCATAGCACAGGGAGATCAGCTCAGTGCTTTGTGACCACCTAGAGGGGTGGGATAGGGAGGGTGGGAGGGAGACGCAGGAGGGAGGAGATACAGGGATACATGTATATGTATAACTGATTCACTTTGTTATAAAGCAGAAACTAACACAGCATTGTAAATCAATTATACTCCAACAAAGATGCTAAAAAAAAAAAAAAGGGTGATAAAGAACGTGACTTCAGGTACAATCCTCTTTTCAACAGATTCCGGTCTCCTTCCTACATGGTAAAAGTTTTACCTTGGCAATTTGCACTGCAGTACTCTTTCTTTTAAAGGGCAAACCTGCCCCATGGCAGACAAAAGGATTCCCACACTCTCTCACCACTTCAAGGCTCTTTTCTAAAGTCCTTGGCCCACATCATGTCTCCAAGTTCATTGTCTCCTGCTTTCATTCCTCCAAGGTTTTGTCCTCACTGCTCAATCTCCTCTTTTTTCCCTTTCCTCCCTCTTCAAACTACGTCAGACTCACAAAAGTCTATGACTTGGATTCCCTCAAGACAAGTCTTATTCTCTCTTTAGCTATATTGTCTGCAACTGCCTAAATCTAACACAACAACCAATATTACTGGGCACCAAATTCTTCTTACTTTGGTGCTAATGAATCATCACTGATGCTCACTAAAAGTGTATAGTGACTTCAACTCTGTCTCATACAGGCTTATAAACTAGAACAAATTAGTTAACCTGTTCAGCCTCAGTTTCCCAATCTGTAAAACAGAATAACAATAACTGCCTCACGGAATTGTGAGGATTAAATGAAATGGGATAAGTAAATCACCAAAAATAGTGCAAGGCACATAAGTGTTGTAAACATGTTACCTACTTTTATTATTAAGCAAAAACTGAATACACTTGACAACATTAGACCAAGGCAAAAACATATAATTTGTTTTTCACTCCATATCCTCTTACCCAACTCAGGCTACACCTCCTCCATGAAAATCACAATAAGTACTTAGCACACCAGCCCCCTAGTTACCACAGCATCCTAATCTCTGCAGCATTCCACTCATCATACTATAACATTTCATGTTATAGATCATTTATAATAGATCTGAACTCAGAATGGCACATCTTACATTTATAATTGGGAGCTCTTTCATTTTTTTATATCATACAAATAATGGCAAAAATTGGTGGTGTCTTAGATTCGATGAACAAGTTACACAGAAATGACTTCTTTACAGCTCTACCTCCACTAGACACTGAATTTCTAGAGAACAAACACTGCTGTTCATGGTTATACCTCTAGTATGGTCCTTTGTGTGTTGTCAACAAATACCAACTGAACCAGAAATAGACGTTATGCAAATGGGAATGATTTGCCTTCCAAAGCTGTTTAGAACCATGACTATAAAATGTTCTGTTGATGGCCCTCCACTTATCCTCTCATCTCACTTTGGATTTCACCTGCGTGTGGGTTTCTGTGCACACTGAGACCCTCAAGCACCGGCTTCTTTTTGTCTCTGCCTTAGGGTAGAGTCCAAGCAGGATAGACAAGAGAAATGACTTTCAGGGGATTTAAGTCCCCCCAGAAGCTGCCCTCAAGGAATGAGAGGCAGGTGTTGGTGGATAAGTATATCAGCTCCCCCATCCCTTGGAGAAACAATTCTAAAACACTGTATACAGTTCCTCAGAGGGATGCCAGCAAGACTGAGCCCCAGATGCCTAAAGCAGGAAGGCCCCTCATTAACAGAGCTGTGCTGGATTTTCTCCCTTCCTAGTCTCCCTTTCCTCTCTCCGTCACTCCTGCACATACAAACTGTATGCAACCTCTAATAAATAAATAATCTGCCCCTGCTTTCAGGAGAAGAATTTTGAAATGTGATGCAAATGCAAAAAAATTCCAAGCAGTGGGTGCATATATTCACATAACCGATGAAAGAGGACAACCCATTCTTCCTCCGTGCTGATTACATCTCCACAGGAGGGTGAGAAGCACAGAGAAATACAGTCTTTAGATGAGAAATCACTGTAGCACACAATTACACCATTGACAGAAGTCTGTGTCTACCCTTTCTCTGGTCATTGTTATCTCATTGCCAACATATTCCTGAGTCCTTATGTGCACATTTATCTGTCCATCAGTGCTCCGTCTTCCTAGAGCAGGGGAGTGAATCTGTGGACAAGAATGGCCTCATAGCAGATGAAATTTCAATCCTAAACAGTGAAACGCATGATTGCGACCTCACTGCCCTTCTTTAACATTTCTTCCCTTAAAATTTGTTCAGATGTTAAGTAATGTTGGTGCATGTTCTCTAGCTGCAGGAAAGAGAAGGGCAAGTGTCCAGCTATTCATTCTCTCTAAAAGGGAAATCAAGGCAAGTGTGTTCCTCACTTATTAACAAAAGGGAGGTATTAAGATAATTCTAGGGGGGTAAATTATACAAATTCTAAAAACATCCAAATGGTCTACAGTAGAAGCCCATCCACAGGCTGTTTCATGTGACACCTGTGGGGGTATATTTCACAGGTTCTTCATCTAGTGGGTTCTACCAGAATGCAGTTTTTCTCAAAATTGGATTTTCTGCTGAGTCACGTTGATATCTTTTTGTGGCTAATATGGTCTACTGGCCAACTTGACATTTCTCAGAGAAAAATCATTTTAACCACTTCACATGATACATAGATACTTAAGTACACAAAATACTCTTTTTAAGAAAAAAAGTGTTTCCCTTCCATAGACAATCCTTTGCCCATTCTAGTGCAAAGAAAGAGCTCCACTCTTGATAAGAATAAATTAGTTCTGCCTTCTGAATCATCACAACAGCATATCAAATCTGCCCTCTATTTTTTTTCAATTCTCTTTAAGTTCACAAAATATTTAAAAAAACCAGGCATCCATCATAAAATGCTAATAGAAATTGACTGCAATTCAGCATTTGACAAACACCTTGAATATATAAGCTGTTTGCTACATAAATACTCAAATCATATTACTTTCCAAAGAAATGTCTTAATATTGAGTTAGGATTCTCTATCTTACCATCCATCTTTAATGGAGAAATATTTTTTAAAATCCACCCATTTAAACATTCCAACCATAATCTGAAGATATTGCAATTATGTTATCCAATATCCTTTATATAGAGGGACCCAAGCAAAAAGGCCTCCTCAAATTCAGTGCTACCCCACCCCTCTAAAAAAAGAAAGGTCACCTCTTCATCAATGCCTGTAATTTAGATTTATTAGATAATATAAAACCCATTTGTCAGGACACTAAGACACCTCTGATGCCCTTTTGTGGTACTTTACTCAGATCACGTACACCTTTCTCTGCCCCTCTTTGCTTGTATTTGTCCTATTAACATTGTGCTTAATTTTTAAACCAATTAAAATGTTTTGGCAAGTAGTGAGATTAAATCTCCCACAAATTCTGGGAGCCTATCAGTAGGGAACCGAGGTGAATAGCAAAAAGCATCTGACCACAAACAAGTAAATGTGAGCTAAGCCTGAGCTGGAGGGTCACAGAACAGCACTAGAAAGTTACTTTGCCTCTTCCTCCTCTTTCCTGTCTTGTTTTTAGCATTTTATTCGCCTCCACAAAGGACTCATTGTTGAAGTGACAGCAGAGGCCCAAAGCAGGATGGATTGTTTCTCTGCCTCTCTCTCCTTCTGAGGCATAACCTACCTGGGCTGCTAAAAGAGCTCTTTTCTGTTGATTTTCATTAAACCCGTTTCTGGAAGAAAACAAAAAGAACTTGTATAGTCAAAGGCCCCTAGGCAACCTGAACAAGCCTTTCCCAAGAGAGAGCTGGTGTTTTCCTCCTGATTTCCATCACTTTATCAAAGAGGTCTTTCTTGCTTTAACATTGAAAAGGTCCCCCTCCCCGCTTTGGAGGGGTTAGATTTGGGTGGTGGCACTGTCTCATTTTACAAAATTTGGGAGTGTCCCCAGATCTCTCCAGTCTCTGATGTAAACTGCATTTTAGGAAGGAACTTTGAGATAGAGAAATAAACAAAATAGTGTAACAGTGTAGCACTAACATGCATGATAATTTCTCCACATGCCTTCATAAAACTGGTGAGATAAGTATTCGACAAGTGCAGGTTCACGTTTTTCAAACATAATACTCGATTCTCTCTCTTTCCATGTCTTAAAGGGCAGATTAACATTCATGAGCATAAGCACATCAAACTGTGGGTTATCAAAATCAAACAGTAGAATTTTTGAGTAGAATTCCATTTTTCATTAAGATCAGTTTAGTCCAAAAATGATTTTCATTATTTACTGCTAGAAACATTTTATTTTTTTATCATTAAAAACGTTTACTCTATGTTAAGAATACAGCACGTTTCTAATCAACAATGTACATTAATAATAATATGAAATAGGAAATTACTGAATATAACTTCCTTTCAAATCTTTGAAGTGAAAATGTCCCCTTAGTATCTACAGTCATTGGACACCACCAAAAACTCCTCTTGTAATTAAAATGAAAGGAAATATTTTTGTTTCATAAATAAGGAACTGAATGCCCAGTAATTTTTAATTTGTGGAAATGTTTTAAAGAACTAAATCTCATGCCCTTATTTTGTAAAATATTTAATTTATTTTTCAAAAGCAGATACACTGACCTGCTGAGCTTTGCTCATTCCAATTATCTTTATGTTTTAGAGGACATAAAGAACAAGAAATACTCACTTTGATGTTCTCGTCAAGATGGATGAAGTACAAATATAACCTGCCAGAGATAAATATATATATATATATGAATGAAAAAAATTATCTAAATATCTTGATCACATGATCTGATTATAAAACAGATCATTTAAACCTAAATTCTGAAACTTAGACTGAGTTTTGCTATTAGTTATTTTACATTTTCTAGAGGATTTTGACCAGCAAATTCCCTGTGAGACATCAGGGTGACCAGTAATTCAGAAAGAATGGGCAGTGTACCTTGATTTATACAGAGACATGATACAGTGGAATAAGCACTAGTCCTGAAGTCAGAGATCCAAGTTTTAGTCCCAGTCCTCCGACTTAGTAAATGCCAAACTTAAGCAAACACATCACAAAATAACAGTGGTAGCCAGGTTGATCTTAAAAGTCTCCTCCAGCTCTCGTTGCTCTCAGACATTTTCTCCTTGGAGTTTCAGTCACTACTAGGATTGGAAGATAGTGTCTGTGACCTCGCTGGTCTTCTACACTTCAGTAATTTCTCCCACTTCCTCTACAAGCACCAAAATATACAGCCCTTTTCAGGGACTAAAAATTAATAACTGAATGTAAATAAATGCTTTCTGCCATAAAAATATTTTATAAAAATTAATTTATAAATATTGCTATAATATAATTGAAAATCAATGCTTAGTCTCAAACATTAAAGTCCTTCTTAAAACATTCCTTTACCATTCTTTGGGTTGATGGCATCAAGAAAGTTTAAGTACTCAATGTCTCCTTATCTTTTATAAAATTTCAAATGTTTAAATTACACAACTGTTTAAAATCATTATTTAGAAGAGAAAACGTTAGAATCAGAGCTTCTTCCAGTACAGCTGCATATCATGATAAAATCATGATTTTAACATTTAAAAAAGAGACTCAGAAAATGAAAACCAGAAGTTCCAAATTATCTATATTATTAAAAATTTTCCCAAAAAATGATCTGGGTGTCATTTAGTATATACCCATCCTAATGACTTGGAAATGTTTTACAGTATAAGAGGAAACAGTTTCTACAATTTACAAGGAAGACTAAAATACAATAATAAGGTAAAAGTTTAACATGAGTTCTTACCTTGTAATGAAAACAGCAGTATATGAAGCAAGAATATACTCCAAGGTATCATTAAATTGAGTTTTCTCACAATGTTCATTTCAGTATAGCCTTTCTCCCTGAAATGTAACCAAATTGTTGGTCTTTACTAAGATGGCATCTTAGAAGTATGAGTACTTGTAGAGTGCTCAAATTCTTATAAATATAGCTTTGTAATAAAGTAATTCAAAAAGCAATTCCAGGATTTCTAACCACATACAGCATCTGAAGCTTTAGAACTTGCAGGCAACCCTTTGGCTGAATCTCTCATTAGCAATGCATGGCAGCTTCTTACTGAGCCGGTATTAGTTACACCCTGCCCGACTCCTGCACATCATACGCCTTTTTAGCCTATATTAGCCTTTCATGACTTCTAAAGTCAGTAGCATCAAACAAACAAACAAACAAAAAACCTGTTATCTCCTGATGTCATAAGAGATAAGCATTATTCCTAATTAGTGATCTATTCCATGTTTTATTCATAAAATAATTACTGTCCTTTGAAAGACTGTTTTATTCATAAAATAATTACTGTCCTTTGAAATAAAATCCTATCAATCATTCCTAGAATGTCTAGATGTTTTCATAAACTTTTCTTTAAGAATTATAAGTAAACTAAAATTATGTGCATATATTTTCAACTCCAGTCCCATTACAGTGTAGTTTAAGTTGACATATTCATGTGCCCACAGATCTTTCTGCTAAACATTCTGCAACAGAAGCAGAAAATAACACAAAAAGATAATATTCTAATATTTGACTTTAAAAAGAAAATAAAGTAACTCACCTAATCCTGAAAACCTTCCTTCACACCCTGTTTTTCCATCCTCTGGGACAAGTACCCAATTAGACAACAAAAAAGAACTTCTTAATCCAACACTAAGTGCACTCTTCTCTGGTAGCAATTGACTACCTGGATTGGCATTAGAGAACAGCTCTAATATTTCGTAATGAACTCCATAGAGATGATCTAAGCCCCATAAATGAGTGAAGGCCATGATTATATAAGGGGTGCACGTTTCCTACAGCAGATCCCATCAGTTACCTGCAAAGTATCAGACTCACTTAACAGATGGGGGCACAGTGGTAAGGAATATCTAACTACACAGGAACTACCTTATGAGACAAAAACACACAGCAGTTCTTAATACCTTGTTGTACTCAGACACTTTTTGTGCAGTGACTTCCTGGTCTTTTCTGTGAAAATATCCTTAACATCCTGATGTATTGCATGCCCAACATCTACTATATACACAGTTTATTTTCTGTGTTGCAAACTCAATAATCTTTTACTCTTGCTTTACATGATTTTAATGCCTTTCCATTGCCTACATAATTGCCAATTCTATGAGCCAAGAGAAGATGTTTGCCTATAAATTCATTTTTAAAGCAGGAAAACCACACCAACTCGCCCAAAGTATAAGTAGCTATATGCCTACACACACACACACACACACACACACACACACACACACACACACACGTACATGTACACTCATTTTTAAATTTTGATGGATTAGATTAAATAATTTAAGTATGTGTCTAATAAATATTTATTGAAAGGTTATTGGTCATTACTCAAAATAACTAGACAATAAATTAATATAAGTCTAAACAGATAGGCCTAGCTATTTATAGTTACATTCTAATTATTGGTCTAAAAATTATGTATCTACTCAACCACAATCAAAATTAAAATATTCTAGATACTTAAGAAGATGTGAATACAGAATAAATTTAAAAATTAAGCTTGCCAGGGGCAGGACAGGAATAAAGATGCAGACGTAGAGAACGGACTTGAGGACATGGGGAGAGGGAAGGGTAAGCTGGGACGAAGTGAGAGAGTGGCATGGACATATATACACTACCAAATGTAAAATAGATAGCTAGTGGGAAGCAGCCGCATGGCACAGGGAGATCAGCTCCGTGCTTTGTGACCACCTAGCGGCGTGGGATAGGGAGGGTGGGAGGGAGACGCAAGAGGGAGGAGATATGGGGATATATGTATACGTACAGCTGATTCACTTTGTTATACAGCAGAAACTAACACAACATTGTAAAGCAATTTTACCCCAATAAAGATGTTAAAAAAAAAAAAAGTTAAGCCTGAAATTTGTTTAGAGAGCAATAATTTTCCTCCAAAGAATTTTTTAAATTAAAGGCACCAAATTGATTTACATAGAATGCTCATTAACTCTTTCTGAAAAACATGGAAATGTACATAACAAATATACATTACTAAGTCCCCTCCTTAATTTACAACAGTTTCTCTTATCTTCATAATTTCCCATAAAAATCGACCTAAAATATGAAGATTCTATAAATCATATTTTAGGATTTTTTTCCCCAATCTGGTAGCTGCTTGACTTAAAATTTGTCACAAGTGACATACCTATGGAAAATTCCCAAATGGAAACCAAAGTTAAATTTCATGGTTCAAAAAAGAAACATTTTGATAACGCTTATAGTTATTTCTAAATACTACCAGATCTTGGTGAAAAAGGATTAGTAAACAGCAATATAAAGCCTGTGAAAAGTACTTCTTTCTAATATAAACTTGGATATTTTACATTCTTAATTCAAATGTAATAACTCTCAACTTTTCATCTCAGATTTCATACAGTATCTTTAAACGTTTGATTCAAAAGCATCACAGCCATTTTCACTGGTTAAAGTTGAAAATTCCAAGGTTATATCACCTGGCATATTTATTACTGTTATTCTATTTTGAACTCTATGTATTTAAAACCTATACATTATTTTGTCTGGTAAAGAAAATAGAAGAAATTATAATGGGAATTCTCAGGGTGACCATTCTTTTATAGCTAGAGGTTTAGCATATGCTGGCTTTCTATTCCTCGTCCATCCAGGTTTAGAGTAGGTCGGAGATTAGTAAAGGAGAATGAACAATGGCAGAGAAAACAATACCAGAAATTCCAAGTTCTTTTTCAACTAACTACATTATGAATTCATTACATTAAATGGTAGCCTGCATGAAAATAGGTAAAATAGACTTCCATGAATAGCTACAGTAGAATAGAGAGCTTAGATGAAAGATTAGACCCAGAACCAGAAAAAAAGGAATTTATGACTGTTGCTACATGTAGTTATTACTGTCAAAATTTAGTTGACAGCTTTTATATTTCATTCTACCCTGACAAAGGAACTCTGGCAAAAAGTGAGTCAGTCACCAGCTTGTGAAGAGATATTAAGTTCATAAGAAGTCTGAGGCAACTACATAATGCATGAGATAAACAGTTCCCTTTCTGATACAAGAACACGGCACATTTTCCCACATGGAATATGATCTTTAGAAAGTTGACACCTGACAGCCTATTGGCCTCAACACACCACATTAAAAACAACTGTCAGGAATGGGAAATTGCTGGGCTTATAGTTTATATGTCAATAATAAAGAAAGGGGTATTTTTAATGAAGTTCATCATCTTTAAGAAAAATTAATTTCTATGGTGATTTATATAACACTCATTCTTCATTCATTGAAATCAAATCTAAAATAGATAACATTTGATTCCCATCATATCACATTCTACTAGTGAAATGCAACTATTCCTCACTTGCCTTACTAAACCTAACATATTTCAGGTTCAGTGATTTTATCTAGAATTTATGTTATCATTGAGCAGCAAAAAGAATCCTATATCTTTGACGTGATTTTAACCACTCTGAATTTAACTGCCTTATTATAAGATAGTTTTGCAGTATTCTATTTATGCTTTCAGGAGGTGTGCTGCTTAGCACTTTCTGGAATGCTTCATATAATTTAATTTGTAAATGACATCTATCTTAGCTTTTCTGAATACAGACTGTGTGTCATAAGTGGTATCTATGTTGGTCATGATTTCAATTTAAAGCTCACCCACAGAAGTTAATGTGTTGTGTTTTATAGGGACATTCATTTTTCAAGTTTCTATGGTGTCACTGATTTGCAATATCTTTCATCTTGAAAGAAGTAATGTTCCTACAACTAAAGTTTTGTCTTGTCAACACTTTAGCATCAAGTTCTTGATATAAAACCAATATTTCCTACAGTTCTCTTTATTTTCTAAACTACTGTAGCACTTACCTACTATAGCACATTACATGTGCATTTATAATATATAGTGTAATATACAATGTACTACACATATAACAATATAAATTATGTTGGTTTCTCATGTTTTCAATTCCATTTTATATCTTGAGGGATAATATTACTTGAATTTCTCAGGAGGAGGAGGGTTCTAACCCTGTTGCTTGCTGTGTTGGCTTCTCACACTTAGGGTGGATTACCGCATAGGTTTTGTAATTTTGAATTTTGGTTTCCCATCTGGTAGAACATTTTCTGTGGTAATTCTTTACTGCCAGCGTTGAAGTTATGCCTCTCCAAAAAAGAGTTTGCATTTACTTCTGCCAATTGCTCCAAGGAATTTCATGTTAATTTCTCAATTTGAGGGTTCCCAGCATACTGAGTATAAATTCAAATCCCAAACTCAAAGTGAGGGAATGCCAAATCTAGTTTCTGCTTTGTCTTTGGCCTTTGGTGATATTCCTTACTTCTATTCAACCACTTAAATAGATGAATATTTTATTTTATTCAGCATGCCCAAGTATTTTATAGCTGACAAATTTTTAGATCATCTCATCTGTTGCATTGCCAAAAACAGAACCATCAACTATCAAAAATTATATGCTCTCATTTTCTAGGTTACTACTTTACGTATTTGCAACATACCTTCTCAACTGAATTACAAACTCGTGATATGGAGCCATCTATGATTCACAGGTAAGTACTTATTTAACTCTTCTAATAATTATATCCAAGTTATTCAAAACAAACAACTATACATTTATAAAGAAGGCATATTAAAGCATCTCATACTTGGATCAAATTATTTAAAATATAAGAGAAAACCTGTCAGATCCCTAAGTGTGATGGTTCAGATGACTTCATATAACACCAAGATTCCAACTCAGACACCTGACAATGATTTATGACAATAGCCACTGCAACCTGCAGCCTGGAGTGTCAAACATCAGCTTATCATCTTCTACCTTTTCTAAGTTGGCAAGGTTAATACAGAAAAACTGCCTTTAGAGACGTGGCACCATTGTGGTTTTCAGCAGAGCACAAATCAGTATGAAAACATAACTCAGAAAAAACTAAGCCCTTCATTGTGATTTGAGAGTCACATGAAGGTCGGATCAGCCCTAAAAAGTGTTTCCCCCTTATCTTGACATGACCTCTTCCCTGGCTTCCAGCCTGAATTAGAGTGTTACTGAGTTACATGCAAAATTGTTATCATTATCTCCCAAAAGCTGCAGTGAAAACACACTAGTTTTTTTCAGTCTTCTCTTCTAACAAGATAAGTTTATCAGCTTTACCTTAGAATACAGAGGTGGTTCTCAAACTTTGGTGTATGCAAGAATCACCTAGGGAGTATATTAGAAGCACAGATCCCCAACACCACCTCCATCACATCCAGTGTTTTCTGATGCATGAGTCTAAGGGGGTTAGGCATCTGTGTTGTAATAGAGACTCTAGCTTCGGGAAAATTAAATACCAAACTAGTCTATTCTAGTACAAAAAAAGGAATGCAAGTGCATTACAAATATGGAGGAATTGATAGATCCCATTGGAGGAGAAAGCAGCAGAGGTCGGAAAAATTAAGTGGAGGTTGAGGGCCAGTCTCACTACCTACTAGTAAACAGTTCCTTGTTTGGGAAGATGAAACTTCAGAGAAACTCCTCCCAGAGGCAACATAGCTTCTGCTCCATTGGCATTACATCTTTACAACTCTCACTATGATAGGTGGAATAATCGCTCCCCAAAGACAACCACATCCTAATTCCCAGAACTTGTGAATTTTGCCTTACATGGCAGAAGAGATTTATGGATGTAATTAAGTTAACAACTCCTCTAACTTAATTCCTTGTGGGCCCAATAGAACCATAGAGTCCTTATCAGTGAAAGCAGGAGTCAGAAGGATTGGAGTGGAAGAGAGAGTCAAAGATGGAGGAAGCAGCCACCAGCCAAGGATTTCAGGGAGCTTCTAGAAGCAGGCAATGGAATGGATTCTCTCCTAAAGCCTCCAGAAGGAATGCAGTTCTGCCAACATCTTGATTCCAGCCCAGTGAAACTGATTTCAGATTTCTGATCTCCAGAACCATAAAATAATAAATTTTTGTTTTAAGCCATGAAGTTTGTGGTAATTTGTTACAGCAGCAATAGGAAGTAAGGCACTTACATTCTCTGGCCACTAGGGATAGGCACTTGACGCTAAACGAAATAATATATGGTGGTCCTAGCAATGGATCCAATTCTCTCTCTCAGGCATTGAAACATAAATCATAGAGATGACAGTCACGTGTAGTCATAAGTCTGTGGGCCCTGGGGCTTTGTGGTCACACAGAATTAGGGATGGCAGCTATTTTCCAATCATGTACATGTTGTTAAATAGGAAAGAATTCTGCAAAAAGAAATAGAATGGAACAGATGTTCAGAAGGAAGCAAAGGAACAAGTGACGGAGAAGATGTTTCACCACGTTTTGGTTTCTATCTATCCAATCACTTCCTTTTTACTTGAGTTAACTTGGTTAGAATTTTATTCCTTGACATGCAGTGATCCATGACTGAGACAGAGGAACTGAGAAAAAGGAGGATGACTGACTGTGATGGTTGATTTTATGTGTTAACTTGACAGGAGCACAGGGTGCCCAGACATTTGGTTAAACGGTATTTTGAATGTGTCTGTGAAGGTGTTTCTGGATGAGATTAACATGTGAACCGGTAGAGTGAATAAAGCAGATTGCCCTCCACAGTGTGGGTGGGCCTCCTCCAATCCACTGGAGGACTGCATGGAACAAAAAGGCAAGTAAGCAAGGATTCGCTGCCTCTGCCTTACTGTCTTTGAGCTGGGACATTGGTCTTCTGCCCTCAGACTCAGACTTGGACAAGAACTATACCATCGGCTCTCCTGGGTGTCTAGCTTGCCAGCTACTGATCTTGAAACAATGACCTTCTAGTAAGAGATACCATAAACTAGATGGGGTTTACTATTCCAAGATTCCCAAATCATCTGTTTAGACACAGGAAAAAATTGGAAAACTAGGATTTATATATACCCAAAGATGTTACATTTTCCCAGAAAAATCTTCTTGAAAGGTATAGAGGGGAGATGAAAGTTGTGAGTGAGAACCCCAAGAGAAACAGAAATGAGGCACTGTGAAATCGTCTCTTTATCACCAAGCACTGTGCTGAATACAGCTACTCTTCTGCTACCCGAGAGTCAGATCCAGGAGAACCTCTAGGTTAGACTTCTCTTACAGTACCCCACTGCTGGGAGTTGGGGCAACTTCAGTAACACAGGGAAGTTGTGACAAGACTGGGGGTTTGGAAGACATTTTCAGCACTGAGTGGCTTGGAGATGAAGGCTTTCATCTAAGAATTATGTGGTAGTATGCAGACAACAGGCAGGAACACACTTGGATAGATTACTGTTTCCAGTTGTTCATTCATATTCTCCTTGTTATAGAATCACGTCTTCCCTTTTCTGTGTGCTTTTGCAATACCTCCCATTGGAGTAGTAGAAGTATACTTCACTTCCCCATTGATGTTTGAATTGGTCACATGACTCTTCTGGCCAATGTAATGTTAACAGACACAACTCCAGCAGGGGTTTACCTGTGTTTCAGAGTTTTGGATTGTTCTCTTGCACTTCTGCTATCCCTCGGAAGAATAATACGTCCTGGGTTGCCACTAGTCCAAGGGGAACGAGGAAACATGTGGAAAAGATTGCAGTGTAAAATAGCCTCAGAGTTGATTCACATGGTCCAGAAAAATAAATGTGTAGTATGCCATTAAGATTTGGGGTTGTTAGTTATATGCAACAATATTGTAGCATCAACTTTCCTTATTTAGAAGAATTAGTAAGGTCAGTGCTTCGGTAGAGCAGTTAGAGGTGGTGATATGGCCCTTTCCTGGCTGGCACTTGGGAGGGCTTTCTCTTCAGAGTGGTCTTCACTAGGTCTGAAAGAAAGCATCTAGTTCTACTTTTTTTCACAGGTTGTGCCTAAGAACTACCACTTCTGGTAAAACAGATAGGAAAATACACAGGATTAGACATAGGGGACTTAATATCCACTCTTTTCTGGTAAAGCAAAACTAGTTCTCGAACTTTTTTTGTTTTGGCCGCACCACACGGCTTGTGCGATCTTAGTTCCCTGACCAGGGATTGAACCTGGGCCCTCGGCAATGAGAGCACAGAGTCCTAGCCCCTGGACAGCCAGGGAATTCCCCAAGCTAATTCTTGCTCATTTTCTATATTAAATTGAAACATCACCCCTGCTGTGTAACCCTTCTCCAATAACAAGGTGCTCAGTCCTTTGTGTGATGTATCATCCATACCACTGTCATTGCTCTCAGAACAATGTATTATATATTTACTGGTCTGTCTCACGTACTGTGGGTTTTTGAGGGCATGGAACACATTTTAGTCACTTCCTTTCCTCACTGTCTCAAAAATATTTGTTAATTGAATAAATTAATATATGCCTCTGCTATAAGACTCTTGGGGAAGTAGAGTTTTCAAAGCCTCTTTTTTTGGTATTTGAATGCATGGCCTCAACCAGTGGACCAGGTTAACTCCTCCATGTGAATGAATCCAAGCACTGCTCTCCACAGGCTAATAAATTTGAGTTTGTAAAGTTAGCAAGAAGGGCTCAAGGAGAGTTGGATGAGGGCCATCGGTCATTGACAAACATCTGTTCCTTTGTATCCTGAATTCAGATTGAATTACGATAGTTTTGAAGATAAGGAAGAAGGAAGACTACACAAAGCAGTGGATAAATCATAGGACTTACCTTCAAAGAGACAGGCAGAACATTAAATATCTCCTCCCTACCTTTCCTTGATTCCCAAAAGTCACATTGACTTGTGGAAACATAAACCTAAAGCAGAGCACTAGCGGCATCTCAGGAAATTGCTCTTCTGCTCTCAACCACTCTTTGGCACTTGCTATTTAACTATCTTTTATGAGTATATCTGTCACTTCGACTAGATTAATAGGTGATTGAGAGCTGTGATCCTGAGTTAAACATCTTTGTATGTCCCCACGGGCCCTCACGCAGTGTTTGGTGTAAACTAATTCTTAATAAACATTGTTAGTGGTGATGGTAATAATGATGATCATCTCCCTTTCCTGACACGTGGGCTTGGTGGGCAGGATTGGAGGGCGGGGTGGAGTGAGATGGGAAATGAAGCTAGAAGGAGGCGAAGTCCAGACCGTGGAAAGCCTCATGTTCCATGCTAAATATAATGGACTTGGAGGCATTCTGGAGGCAACTGTGATCCATTAGAAGTTCCAGTGGCATTTTTTTAAAAGGTCTCTGATAGCAAACTGCTACACGAAGCTGAATTCAACATTTCAGAATCTAACACCTGGCTTACTTCTTGGTTTGAGTTTGATTGCTTTGATCTTCACGGAAATATCTCAGAAAGAACTCTCCTTTTCCTACAGATGAGGAGACAGAAGGAGGCGGGGGGGGGGAAATAGAGAAAATAAAAATTATAACTATTTATTGGTATAAGTTCTAGGACATTTACTATGGGTGAAACACTATGTTAAGTAGTATGACGATAAAACACATAAAGATAAAACATTCAAATCATCTCAAACTAACCGAATGGGTACTATAATTATAGGCAAAAAAAAATCAAGAAATGAATATGATAGCCTCTTTCCTCAGTGAGGTAAACAACATTAAAATAATTATGAAGTTAATTATTTAATTGCAATTGTGATATGTGCCCTTAAAGAAAGTACAAGATGCCTTCAGAGAGTCTTGCAGGAAAGGGGAGGGTCAGAAGGGACTTCCAAGAGAAGGTTACTTTTAAACTGAGAACTGGAGTTAACCAGAGAGAACCAAGGTTTTACCAGGCAGAGAAAACAGCTTATGTAGATGCCTTAAGAAGGAGAGAGCACAGTAGGTTTGAAGAAATAAAAGCTGGTGCAGCTGGAGCAGAGTGAGCCGGGAGAGAACGGTGCCAAGGCTGGGATGTGGGAACAGCAAAGGAAGGTCATTCAAGTGCTTTGGGCCATTGTAAGAATTTTGGACTTTACCCTCAGAAGAACAGAAACTAGTGGAGAGTTTGAAGCAAAGGAGTAACATAAACAGGATTTTATATGTGTATGTGTGTGTGTGTGTGTGTACATACACGTATGCATGTATGTATACACACACACATACATACATTATATGTATATAGGCACATATATTAATATATGCACATAAATATACACACATGCATATGATAAATTATATATCAATATATTTTTTATCATATAAGGTATCTATTTTTTATCATTATCCTCATTTTATTTTATTTTGTTTAATTTTTTTTAACATCTTTATTGGAGTATAATTGCTTTACAATGTTGTGTTAGTTTCTGCTGTATAACAAAGTGAATCATCTATACATATACCTATATGCCCATATCCCCTCCCTCTTGCATCTCCCTCCCACCTTCCCTATCCCACCCCTCTAGGTGGTCACAAAGCACTGAGCTGATCTCCCTGTGCTATTTTACATTTGGTAGTGTATATATGTCCATGCCACTCTCTCACTTTGTCCCAGCTTACCCTTCCCCCTCCCCGTGTCCTCAAGTCCATTCTCTACGTCTGCATCTTTATTCCTGTCCTGCCCCTAGGTTCTTCAGAAACATTTTTTTGTTTTTTAGATTCCATATATATGTGTTAGCATATGGTATTTGTTTTTCTCTTTCTGACTTACTTCACTCTGTATGACAGACTCTAGGTCCATCCACCTCACTACAAATAACTCAATTTCATTTCTTTTTATGGCTGAGTAATATTCCATTGTATATATGTGCCACATCTTCTTTATCCATTCATCTGTCGATGGACATTTAGGTTGCTTCCATGTCCTGGCTATTGTAAATAGTGCTGCAATGAACATTGTGGTACATGACTCTTTTTGAATTATGGTTTTCTCAGGGTATATGCTCAGTAGTGGGATTGCTGGGTCAGATGGTAGCTCTATTTTTAGTTTTTTAAGGAACCTCCATACTGTTTTCCATAGTGGCTGTATCAATTTACATTCCCACCAATGGTGCAAGAGGGTTGCCTTTTCTCCACACCCTCTCCGCCATTTATTGTTTGTAGATTTTTTGATGATGGTCATTCTGACCGGGTGTGAGGTGATACTTCATTGTAGTTTTGATTTGCATTTCTCTAATGATTAGTGATGTTGAGCACCCTTTCATGTGTTTGTTGGCAGTCTGTATGTCTTCTTTGGAGAAATGCCTATTTAGGTCTTCTGCCTATTTTTGGATTGGGTTGTTTGTTTCTTTGATATTGAGCTGCATGAGTTGCTTATATATTTTGGAGATTAATCCTATGTCAGTTGCTTTGTTTGCAAATTCAAAGAGAGAAAACAGGTCTTGAACAGCAGGAGAGCCTTCTATCATGGAGCGTATAATCCAGAGGGTAAGCAAAGTTACATGTATGTAATGGGGATAATTAATATATTTTTTCTCTTTTGCAATTTTATGTGTATGATCTTCTCCAAGTTAGAATGAGGCGCATATCTGCATTTAGGATTTCATATTATTCAGAGGAAAAAAGGAAAATATGATATTCAGCTTCAAAACTACAAAATAGGATATTTTGCCTACAAAAAGATAATAAATTTAAAAGCCAAGCTTTTCCAACGGTATTTCCAAAATCTCCAAAGAAGGAGATTTTCTATACTACTTCTCTCCCCCTCATATATATATATTTTTCCCCCTCATATATTAAGAGGCAGGACTTAGGAATTAGGTCTTAGAGTTTTCTATGGAGTTCTCAGTGAGGTAAGGAGGAAGAAGGAGTTAAAGGTCATCACACACAGCCAGAAAGACTGTGGGGAGGAGAAAGAATCAAAGGTAGGGAAGAAGGTGGCTCCACAAAGGACATGTGGAAGGTAGAAGCAAAGTATGGATTAAGCAAAGGGAGGACCTGAGTGCAGCTCTCCTGGCAGCCCTCAGATGCCACTTGACAGATGAGACCATGCTTCCATAGGAATGCTATGGAAGGCTGTTGAGAGTCTGACTTCAGAGCTCACCAGAGGGCAGCTATCTGAAGAAAGAAGCACCTCCGACACAGAAGTCTGGTGGTTGGATGCATGGCCAAGGATTCACAGACTTCAAAGGGTTCCACAAAGCCAGTGAGAGCTGAAGGAGAGCCCCAAATCATCAGAAAATAACCAGAATAACAAAGCAAGAGTTACAGCAGCTTCCATCAGCAGTTGCAAACATCAGCAAAACACGAGGGATACGAACAACTGTAGAGCAAAGGTCACCAACCCACGGAGAAGTCCAGACCAGCCACTCCCAGCGGAGACCAGCACTAGTTCAGAGAACACTGTACAGACCTCAGAGGCAGTGTTCCAAAGACAGTCAAGGACAGTGACACCTCCACACGCAGATGCCACCCGGGGAAGGGGCTGGAATTGTGAAGGACATTTACCGAAGCCAACCAAATAGAGCTGTGGATGGTGATCATAATAAGGTCAGCTACAGAAAAAAATAAAGAACCTAATTTTTCATTGCACATCTGCATGTGGTGTTCATAAATCTGAGGCCCCACCACATTTATAAATAACAATATTATTACATCAACAATGACAGATGCCATGTGAGGTGTGAAGCTGAAAGGACATAGCATTTTAGAAGGCACAGCTGAGACACAGGTTAACCTTGCCTGAGACAATCTCAATTACTATAACCTGTGAAAGACCAGAGGGGAGAAAATAAACAATAGGTACAGAGAGAGGGGCTGCAGCCCACTGCTCACAGACACATCAAGGCCTGCGCTCACTGCCTCATCCACACACGTTCCCCTGCACACCAAACCCCAAGGGCGACTCCAGAGCCCACCTCCAGATCCCACCTACTTGTTGGTGAAGAAAGAGCCAGAATGAGCTCCCAATATCTAAGACACTGGAACCAAACCTTCGAGAATGACTTTTTGTGCACTCAGCCAGCCTGGACAGAGGCAGGCATGAACAGGCATGAAAATGGTGTGAGATGGCACAATTCTTAAGAAAATCCCCTTTTTGTTATATCCAGAGATGTGCTGGTAAATGTTTAACAACCAGCTCAGGGGAAAGGGGAGTGCCCAGATTCAGAGTGTTTGCAGATTTCCATGGTGTAAATATTCCCACCATGGCCAATTTTGAGCTACAAATGTGATTCCAACTGACTCATTAAATTCTGCAAATTTAATAACAGGCTTTCACGAGCCAGTACGAGCTGGCTCCAGCCCCAGTGCACGGCAACCCAGTTAAAGCCACAGTAGGGCACCACCTACATCAAAATCTAATATGAGTGGACCCCACAGTCTGGTGAGGTTTTACCTGCACTTCTACCTGATTAACACACATTGTGACCTTCAAAAGGATGTTACATTAAAAAGACAAATTGTAGGTTGAATTAAATCATATAAATTTCAATCTACTAACCAGCTTTTCTTTTTATTTAATAAGGTAGCTCATATCTAGGAAACTGATTTCCTTTTAATATGAGTTTATATTTCATAAGGTAATTCTTCTTCAGTTGTGCTATGAATATGCCATTAACAAGGCACTTGTAGCAAGCCCAGGAAAGCCCTCTGCTGGCTTGCTTTTGAAAGCCAACGTGCCTGCTCTCAGGCTTCGGAGCATTCTTTTCCCCTGCTTTGCAAGCTGAGCCAAAATGCAAATTTTGCCTTAAAATGTCATTAAGATAAGAGTGGTCTAACTGTTTCCAGTAGATTTCATTGTTAAAACACGAGACCTGTCAGCTTATAAATCATATCCTACTGCGTTATTCCAAAGATTAGTTATAATAGCCTAAGAAACTTTTATAAACATCAAATTCCTTTTTAAAAATTATATTTTGAGATACCGTGGGTGGGAGTGAGTGATTACTTGCTGGGTATATTAAAAGAAATTACATTAAAAAGAAAAAGGAGGTTTTTGTACACATTTTCTACATAGCAGGGTTAAGCTAAATGCTTTTGAGAAAGAATTTGAATGAGGAAAGAAATTTCAACAGTCATAATATTTCATTGTTATTTTAGTCTGACTCACATAATTCTATAGCTTATTGTTTGTACTACTTTACCAGTTTGGAGAATTTTTTCCTCATTTCTAATAGGAAAAGAAGCAACAGTTTATTCATTTTATATAATTTTTAGATTTAGGAAAAAATCTGAGCAAAATAAATCAGTATTACTTTTATCATCAGAAAAGATTGTAAATGCTATCTTAAATATAATTTTAGAGTGTTCTCTAGCATAATATTATATAACAGAAAACTTTTCTTATTGAGGCAACAAATGTTTATTACAATAGCATTGTCAGGTTAATCTGACTAGAATTCAAAATTTGGAATTGTTCAAAAGATCTAGAACATAGTATTCTGATTATATTTCTGGTCAGGGCAATTAGAAGAGTGTTTTTATTTTTCCTGTATGAATCAGTCTTAAATTACTCTTGGTGACCTAAGGCAGCTCTGCTGGGTGATTTAAATTTGTAATAAGAAGGTCTTGCTTCATTGTTGGGTGGATGGTAGTTGCTGGAATCACAAGGTTCTTTAGTTGCAAGTATCAGAAACTAACTCTGGCCAACCTAAGCAAAAGGGGAATTATCAGGTTATTGGAGATCTCATAGAACTAATAGGAAGGTGGAAGAATCATGCTTGGAATTTGCAATGAATACATATATCAAAACATTACGTCGTACACCTTAAACTTACACAATACTATAAGTCAATTATATCTCAGTAAAGTTGGGGGGAAAAAAGAATCATGTTTAGTCAAATGAATATTAGGTTATAAGATTACCTAAGATAAATGAATTCCAACTCTTTCCTATCTTCTTACAAAAACTCTGCTCAAGATTTAAAGTCCCTGGAAAACTGATTGGGTCACATACCTAACCCTTGGCTATACAGAAGGAATTTCATGGGACACGTCAGATTCCACTGTAAGATTCCATACACTTTGGGGAATATAATTCCCAAAAGAAAATCAGTGTTTTTAGGAAGAGGGACTGGATGCTAGACATCTAAAACCACAAAGCTTCACCATACTACTTAGTCAATTTTGTCTGTGACATCACTAACTGCATCAGCATAAAAGAAAGACATCTACTTCTCTGATTCTCTTTTTATTCTTTTGCAAAATGAGAAGAATGCATTAGATGACTTCAAACTTCCTTTCTGTATTTCACATTCATGATTACTTCTTCGGTAGACACTGAAGCTACCTTTGGAGAATGCTTCCATCTAGCAAAGGGACTTTTCCTAAACTTTGTGGTTCTTAGCCTCCACCATCCCTCCCTCTCACTCATACTCAAGTCTTTAGAGAACATCTGCAGCTTTTCTGGCTCTTGCACATGCCACAGCAAGTCTCCAGGACCCAGTGAATCTCACTTGGATAATTAAAAATCAAACACATTTTACTCCAGCACATGCAAGGATAAGTTGTCTGAAATATAACATTTCCTTCATCAAATAGTACATGTTCCGGGTAATACATGCCAAAGTTAAGAACAGGTTCTTTATTTTCTGTTTAAAATGAAGTTCTGAAGTGCCTTTCACAAAATTAAGACTTATTTATCTTAACAAAGAGAAGTCCTGGTGCTCCATCTAGAGGACATTTTGTATTTTCCAGATAAGGGGGTTAGAGGGTCCATTACAGATATCCAATTCTCTCAACCTTGCTGTGATAACTCTACCAATAATTTTCTAAAGCTCAACAGATAGGTTTTAAAAAAACATTTTGAATAAGCCCATACTGTGTAACAGTGAAGAGGACATTTTCTCCAATTTCAACTGATTGTCTAAGTAATAACTTTCTTTTTCTTCATGAAATATTTGGATACATACTACGGACTCACTGTGCTTACTTTTAGGAGTTTCATGGTTAACAATTTTTAAATATAATTTCTAACAACCACTTACTAGGTTTTAATTATTTTCATCAGAAGCTTTTAATTTGACAGCTATTTCCCCTCATTTAAAATGTAATAATACATTGGACAAAAATATACATGTCCTTTTTCACTTAGAATTACACAGCATTTTCCTTCAAAAAGACCTGTCTGTTAAGAGAACATGATATTTTTATTTTTAGTGACAAAAGAGTTTCAGTCGGATAATGCTTCACAGAATCTTGGAGAAACTTCCTTTTTATGTAAAATCCAGGACCTTATTTCAGAGAAAGCAACATTTCCTGCATGGAAATTCACTTTTAACCAACACACAGTCTCTATTTTCCCATAAAATTCTGTGAGAAAGTAAGGTCTTATGGTGAAGCAAAGAAGGAGGGACTAGGAATAAGGATCTGAGAGAGAATTCTGGTTGGTGGGGGGGAGGTGACTGGCTGATCTTGGACTGAGTCCATCTCAGTCAGGGCAATGCAGCAACCATGACGGGACAAGCAGGCTGGGGCCCTCACATTACTGCACTAGTTTTGCTGGAGGTACGAAACTAGCCTCATAGCAACTTCTGTGAGAACAGAGACATTCGCCAAGCAGAAAGTTTTGCTCTGGGCTCTGACTTGTCACACTAGTTTCATCAAAAAGTCTACCATATGTGCTGAGGGTATCTAAGAGAGACAAATTAATGTATCAGAACTTCCAAGATACACAGGCCAGGGAAACAGATTTTTCCCATAGAAGGAAAGAGCAAATGGGGGGCAGGGGGTGGCGGGGGTCCATCTTGATGTCTCTTACACAAATAATTTGCTATATATTCTTGAGTATAAACTGGTTCTTCTAAGGGATGATTAAAGTAATAATTTACACACAGAGATGAATTTCTTGAAAGCAAGTCTGTATAAACTTTCATTTTAGAATTTCTTCACTGAAATGTAAATAGTGTTTAAGTGCACCATAGTATTTAAAGCTGGTGTAGCAGTCCCTCTGCCCTCTCTCCCCCTGTGAACAGAGATCAAGATAATTTGCTCTATGTCACAGAGCTAGTGAGTAGTGAAGCCGGCACCAGAACCCACTCACACTAGCTGGCCCTGAGCATTACTCTTTTACGTCACTTTGTTACAACAGAATCATTATAAACTATTTTAACACCAAAGCCTTTAAAGAACCAATTGTCAAAAAAATTTTAATGTCCCATCTAAGTAAGTGGTTAACTGTTTGGATGTGGCATTCTTATTTTGAAAGAGAAATAACAAACAGAACAAAACTTTATAAATCGATACCATATTTGGTTCTCTTGAGAAAAATTTACATTAAGAAACACATTAAGTGTTCTTTTTAAAAAAATTCACTTAGCCCTTCCTGCCTTGTTCTAAAATAGTAGGTATCTGGCAATATCCAATATTTTTAAAGCCACGATATAAAAATAAACTTAAAGTATGTCTTATGGCCAGAACAGATCTATCCTAGAAAGTAAAGAGATAGTGACCTCACGCCTACAGATGAAACTACCCTCATCTCCTCCCAGCACACTCCCTTATGCTAACAGAAAGCCTTCTGACCAGAGAACTGGTGTGCCTTAGGTGGAGAGCTGTCCTTTCCCTGTTTGCTGCAGCCTTACCAGGCTCTTCCGAACCAGCCTGGGAAAAGCACGAACTACAAACTAAAAGAAGAACTATTTTTAAAGAGGAACCAGTAAGGATACTAACACTAAACAAAACTTGGATTAATTCTCATAACGAGCTACAAGGATTCACTTTGCCCATGGTTTTGGCATAAGATAAACTCATGAATAGATTCTTCCCAAACTGCGAACATTGACTTGATATCCGTGATACCTTGTTGTCCCGAAGAAAAAGTAGACATCAGCTTTAACTATTTTTTAAACTTCTTTGAATTTCTTTTTATTACTTCTAAGCATTGAGATATTTAAAAATTGTACTAGTTGAAGTATGCATTTACTGGACTGGGGAGGCTCATGGTCACTTAAGATGCAGGGTACATCCTGTTCCCAAATAGCTCAGTAAATATCAGTGTGTGCATAGAGCAGCCTACTAAGTCACATCCAAATACAATTTCAGTGAAGATACTTGCTATTAATACCTTTATGTGCCAAAATAAATCATAACAACAACAGCATTGTTATACATCCAAATTAAAGAGGCAGAGTCTATATAGTATTTCAACCTGCTATAAAAATGGTGCCAGAGGAACTGTGGCCAGCTCCGGCGGGAGCCATGGTCAGGAAACCCTGTCAATCTATGTTCCATACTTCCAACCACCTAAGCTTTACTGGAGAATTAGTCAAATCTCAGGAAAAAGTAGAAACCAGTTTTTAGTGAGTCTTTCCACTACATTCAGCTGTTTTCCATCCCTCCTGAGCCTCCTTCCATATTGCTACCTGATTTCTTAGCTTCACTTAAAATGATTCCTAAGAAGACCACCCTAGCAGAAAGACTGGAATCCATAAGCTCATTGCCCCTGTGGAATAAGGTGCATCAACTAGTAGTTCTCAAACCCAGCCTGCACGTTTAGAATTATGTTAGAGATCCCCGCCCTGACCAAAGAAATTCTACTTTCTGGGTGTGGGACCCAGGCATTAGTATTTCATTTTTAAGCTCCCCAGGTGATTCTAATACAGCTTTGTGTATAGAGACACTCTCTAGCCAGCATTCAACGGTAACAGTTTCGGGACTTCCCTGGTGGCGCAGTGCTTAAGAATCTGCCTGCCGATGCAGGGGACATGGGTTCCAGCCCAGTCTGGGAAGATACCACATGCTGCGGAGCAGCTAAGCCCCTGCGGCACAACTACTGAGCCTGTGTTCCAGAGCCCGCTAAGGCACAACTACTGAGCCCACGTGCCACAACTACTGAAGCCCTGCGCTCCACAACAAGAGAAACCACCACAATGAGAAGTCCACGCACTGCAACGAAGAGTTGCCCCTGCTCGCCGCAACTAGAGAAAGCCCGTGCGCAGCAATGAAGACCCAGCACAGCCAAAAATTAATTAATTAATTAATTAATTTTTAAAATGATAAGACTTTTGTGATCAATTCCTTTTAGTCTTCTAGACAACATATTCTAGTTTCAGAAGCCTCCTAGAAATTCATTTCTTCCATGAAATGAAATAACACTAAACAATTTCTGCTAAAGAGGGCAGGAGAGGTTAAAGAAAAGAGAAAAGCAGAAAGAAGCTAATTTCACTTTTATGAGGCAACCAATTTCCCAGCTGGTGGGTCTTGTTTGGTCAATTGGTCAAAGATTGGATTCTCTTTGTTTTACTAAGAAACATGATTGCTATCCATCCTTCAAAGAAAATAAACATCAAGTTGAAGACAGTGTTGAGTAAAAAGATTATTCAACTGGGATTCACAAAATCTGGATCATGTTTAGCCGTTAATAGTTGTGGTACGTGGGACCTTGAACTTATCACTCTATGTCTCATTTTCCCATCAGAAAAATTGAATAATATACTTCCGTCTTCCAAACTCTCTCTTAATCTGAGCATCTATTTGTGATCCATTCAGCAAAATACCTTAAAGGATGCATTTTTTCTTCACATTGCCCAAAGTGGTGGGGTAGACTTTTTCCTTACATACCCACAAAAAAACATTAGATTAGAGAGACCAAATTATAAAATCCTTAGATTAAAAACAGATAAAATAAAGCAGTGCTGTGGGAAAGCTTTACTCAAACTAACATACTGCAAGTTCTGGGGAGGATCGATTGTTTATGATCCTGTTCTCTAGAGACTGAAATTCTTGGGATACAACAGATGGTTTTATTTATGTAGCAAAAGTTCAGCTCTAGTGAGGTGCAGCTGGCAAATTCACACAGAAATAACAGAAACTGTGTTTATGGCTATGTACATATCCTTGCTCACAAGAGGGATCTTCCATTGTTTCTCACGGGACATTTGAACTAAGTTTAAATTTACCGTGTTAACGAGAAGGCCCACCACATTGGAAAGGAACAGCAGCCTCCCAAGACAGGAAGGTAATCCACAACCTAAAATTTAACATGGAAAAGTGGCAGACCTTTGTGGATCTCCTCTATCCAAATGCAAGACAAATCTCATTTAATTTACTCTTTGATGTTCATATCCAATCTTATCTCTTCAAATAGCATTACTGAAAGTGAAAAAGAACCCAACCCTCTCTCCATCTGAATATTTCAAGCTGCATCCTGTGTCTACTCCTGGCACTGAGTCAGCCTTGTCAGCCCAATTTAGAACACATGGCAGTGATCCAGCTCATTGTGGCTGTTTGTGGTCCCCAGCTCAGGTTTCAAAAAAGAAGGGGCAGCAATCCAGTGACCTTCTCAAGATAGTAAAGAACAACTCTGGTCATGACTGACACCTGATCTTTCTGCTAACATTAGCTCCTAATCAAAGATGGTGCCAAGATTGCATCAGGCACCAGCCCACAACATTTCTGTCCTCCTCCACGAGGTGCGGAGCATCCTGTCAACCGCTGAGTTTCAGTTTTAAAATGCCTTTCCCTTTCAGATCCAAGGAAGTTTGGTTTTATTGACATCTGAGATAAAGCTCAAGGCCTGTCTTAATTGAGATTTCCTGTTCTTTATAGTGCATGCTTATCTACTATTCATTGTCTTTATACCTAGAGAGGTTCAATGTGATTCATAACAAAGACATGGTTATAAAGCTCTAAAATTCACAGCCTTGGACGTTCATATTATAATCAAGAGACCTCATGCACTTGGGATGTTTTTCCTGTGCATCTATCATCCTGTCAACCCTTCTTAAAAATGTGGCCATCATCCTTACTGGACTGAGTCATCCTTCCTCTCTACTTCTGCTGGGTCTTCGAGACTGGCTCAGGTGGAGTCACAAACTGGGAACCCAGCAAGGTCCTACAGAAGTACTCTTTATCTATAAGGGCTTACTGTATAGCACAAGGAATTCTATTAAATACACTGTAATGACCTATATGGGAATAGAATCTAAAAAAGAGTGGATATATATATAACTGACTTTGCTGTACAGCAGAAACTAACACAACATTGTAAACCAACTATACTCCGATAAAAAAAAATTAATTAAAATAAGAAAGGAAGAAGTACTCTTTATCTTCTAGGTCAGGTACATTATTTCTTACTTGACCAAATGCCAAGTATCAGTGTGAAAAACCACCTTGCTACTTGCCTCAGTATCCCTTTAATCTGGAGGCTGCCCTTTAACCTTACAAAGTCTTTAGGAAATATATGTCCTTGGATCATCCCCTAGCTTTTACATAAAAGTCTATGTTAAAGCCTGAATATTCTTAGGGTTCTGGAAATGTTCAAAGTACTATTGGCTTTACTCCAGCTCTGAGTTTACATATATGATTTGTATCAGTAGAGATCCAAGTTTTCTATACAGAATTCTATCTTCTATCTCCCTAAACAATCTTTGAAGCTAGATAAAATGAAAAAAGAGTATGGAATTATTTCACCCTGCCTTATTTGTTTCCATGAGGGTTCGAACCAAAAGGAAAAGATGAGTCATTCAGCATCATTCCCTATTTGGTGGTTTGGACTCTAGGCTACTGTAAACAAAAGGGGGCAGCACTCCATGGGTTTTCAATTCACAAAAAGGAAAACTAGTTTTTACTTGAACTCTCTACCTTAAGCAAGGCACTCCACTCTGTGTTTCATGGAACACAGAGATGATTAATACACTGCTCTAAACATGCAGGAACAAGGAAAGAAGAAAGCACTGGGGTAGCAGTTAGAACACAGCTATGTGTTGGAACATGGTAAAAGATTAATCTGGAAATAAAAAGTGGGATTAGATTATGAGGATTCCTTGTACCTCAGGTGTTTATCCTTTATTTGGAATGCATTAGGGAGCCACTCAAAGTTTTCCAGCGAGTGGGTAATAGGATTATACCTCTGTTTGGAGCAGCTACTGATACATCTGATAAAGATGTATTAGAGGGACTGAAATAGGGTGAGATCAAACGGCAGAGGGAAAAACAGATAGGAAAATAATATAAAGGACATCCAAGAAGTGATGAAGATCTAAACCAAACGGATGACGGTGAGAATGGAAAGGTGAGATCTGATGGGACAGGCACTGCAAAGGAGGAAAACATGTCCTTAATGGAGTCGATATAGGGAGAAAGGGACCAAGATATGCCCAAAGTTTTACTTCTGAGAGTTGGGCATATGGTAGAACACTTAACCAAAATTGGGAAGACAGGAGAAAAGAACTTTTTGAAAACATTTTCTCTTCAGGGAGAGTGAAACACTACTCCGTTGCCAAGATGCAAGGAGTGCAGGGTGGAAATGCACGAATGGCATGAACCCAGAAACTATCTTGGAAAGAGGAATTAGCCAAAATGTATACTCCACCTTTTAAAATTTGTTCAGCTGAATATATGACCACTTGCAAATATTGTGTTGTACTTTATGGCATGTGTTGCTGTGTCCTCTTGGCTTTATATGACTCAACTTATTTGTCCTTTTATTCTAATCTCTTTATATTTGTATCTAATGATAGTGCCACATCAAAGCCCTTTGTGAATAAATTAGAATAAGCATCAATTAATCAATTATAGTTACAACACTTTTCTATACATACTGTAAAGACACACACATCGACAGCAAGCACATAGATTCCTTATGCAAAATGCACATCACTAGCATTTGCTAAAAACAAATGCGGTAGGTACTAAATTAAAAGTTTTATACATATCACTTCATTTCATCCTATGATTAATAAAACAACTCTGTGAGGTCATTCCATTATTATCCCATTTTACAGATGAGGAAATTGACCCAATAAGGAGAATCAATGTGTTAATATAGCAAGTAAGAGGCAGAGCTTGCATTATAACCCAGGCAATCTGATCTCAAAGTCCCTAATCGCTTCACTCTCTGCCTCTCTGTCCAGATTGCCCTTATTATTGTGTTATCCCCATTTTGCTGGTTCTTCTCTATACGTGCCATGTTCCACTTTGGGATGTCACTTTCTCACGTTGAAGGAACACTGGCCTCCAGAGCCATTGTATTCAATCAGGAAGCTTTGTTGCCTCTATATATAGAATATGAACTAGCAGATTCAAGAAAAGGCACATTGCTTCATTTCTCTAAAACTGAATTAAATCTGTCTCTGAGTCCCCACACATCAGGGTAGAAGGATGACAATCCAATACCAGTTGTTTGGGAGACTCAATTTCTCCCTGTATGAAATCATACAAGAACCCTCTCACAATATTAGAAAAAATGGGAGGAAGAGACAAGGAGCCATGCTTACTTTTGGTTCTTTCAGCCATCCAATTTCCTGTAATTAAGCATGACATATTCCCATATCTTTTATGACTGCCAATATGTTGGTGACTATCAAGTCTGTGACTTCAATCTACTTTTTTGTCTTGAGCTACAGATTAGTATATCTAATTTCCTACAGGTAAGTCCAAAAATACTACAAATTTAGTATGTCTAAAGCTAAACCAAACTATCATTTCCTAATATACCCTCCAACCACCACCCTGTTTCTCTTTTTATTGCCCATTTTTTGGATGACATAATTATCCACCCATTTCCCAAGGGACAGGGCAGGATTGGAGATTTCTTAAGAGTCCTACCACTTTTTCAAATTTTACATCTGGAATTTCGAGTCTGAGTAACCATAGATCACCAAGCCCTTGGATTATATCAACTTAAATTGCTGCTATTGGCCTTGATAGATGATAGATATGCATGTTTGTATAGTCTGTGCTCTGCCCACTCACCACGCTTAAGATTGCTGAAGGTACCATTTACTTTATGGGCATTACAGATTTATATGTTTTTTATAAAAGTTTCTCACTTCACAATAAAACATCCATTATAATCAGTGATATGAATATTTTCCAATAAATAAAGTACCTTAAGAAAGGATACCATTATCTAATTTGCATAAAAGTTCCACATGAGCTAACTGTAGCCTTGGGCCTCCTGGCTTCCAGACATTTCCTCTAAGTCATTCATGTACTGCTGCAATACTGACCTTTCCAAATGCAAACCTTATCATGATTTTCTTTCAGTGGAGCACAAAGGTCTCCACTATCTGCTTTAGCCTAACTGCTGATGTGAACGTTCTGCTTCAACCATCCTGAGCTTCTTACAATTATTTAAATGCACTATTGCACATCTTTGCATGTGTAATTCTTTCAGCTTATAATACCAAACCAACCCATCCCCACTGCAGCAGTTTTCCACCTGGAAAACTTCTAATCTTCCTTCCAGACCAGCTCAAGTGTTCCCTTCTCTTTAAATCCTTCTCTACCCTAGAAAAGATGATTACACTTTCTTTTGTGCCTTCATCCTACCTCTCTGTCTACCAATCACAATTTTTTTTTTAACTGATATACTAAATCAGGAGCTCCTTGGTTTAGTATAACCATGTACTATTTAACTTTTCTTTTCCAATGGTGATGCAAATTGGTATAAAGGGAATGTACTGGATCAAACAACTGGCTAACTGGCTCTACTGCTTGTTGTCTAGCACATTCTTTGAGCTATGCTGCTGCCTGCTGGCAAGCTTGCACTTTGAGCTGTGCTGCTTTATGCTGCATTTGCTGAGTCCTACTGAGCCTCTGTCATAGATTTAACTGACCTAATTAGAAAGTTTTGAAAACTAACATTTAGGACAGGAGTATAAGATTGGGGTCCTACTTAAAAAGTGACCCTGGGGGCTTCCCTGGTGGCGCAGTGGTTGAGAGTCCGCCTGCCGATGCAGGGGACACGGATTCGTGCCCTGGTCCGGGAAGATCCCACATGCTGCAGAGCGGCTGGGCCTGTGAGCCATGGCCGCTGAGCCTGTGCGTCCGGAGCCCGTGCTCCGCAACGGGAGAGGCCGCAACAGTGAGAGGCCTGCATACCGCAAAAAAAAAAAAAAAAAGTGACCCTGGGTCATGTGCCGTGGGATAGGACCAGACCTATCTGTGTATCTCAGATTGAATCATGAGTTTGATTCCAGCATAAGCTGTGACTAACTCTAAGCTCTTACCCTGTGACCACTGGTTATATGACTCAACCATGCATTGGCCCTAATTCTAGATAGAGCTCAGGAGAAAGGCTGATACACTGTGGAATATACAGGCCCACTCATGTTGTACACAGACTACTTATGGTCGGTCACTTATGTGAGGAAGACTAGTCACTGTGGTACATGCTGCTGTCACATTCCTAAAAGCAACTCTATCCCGCCACTGTCAAGAAACAGCTATCAACTCTCTAAGCAACCACTGAACTAAAACAAGCTCAACATCTTTTAGGCCTAGTTAGGTTCTGATGGCAACATATTCCTCATTTAAATTTTTCTTAATCCCATTTATGTTGTTTTTCACAAGTTGACCCACCTTGAATGAGACTCCCCACAATAAAGGGCTCTAGAATCTGTCTGAATTACAATACTATAGCACTCTCCTTAGTGTTCCCCCAGAGTCTCCTCCATGTTGAGGCTTTAACAACTCCCTCTAATGCCTGTTGAAGTCTACGGACCCTCCATGATGGCCACAAGTTGCCCACGGACTTCTGAGGTAAAAAACTGCCCTCCTCAGCCACATTAGATTGCCCCATTAAAGCGACAATCACTGACTGTACACTGGGTCATCCTGGAAGCAAAAAGCTCTCACAGGCCTTGACCATGCTCCTCCATACCCATTATGCCTTGGGTTATGAAAGCAGCACCCTGCAAGCTCAGCAAGGCCCCCAAGGCCTCTTTGCTAAAATAGAAATGGTACCCACAGGAAAGAGACAAACCTCGCCTTTCTGGCATATCTTACTTACAGGAGGGGGTGGTCTCCCCTTCGGTACCTTGCCAAATGCCTTATTTCTGGAGGAAGTCAGCCCTCTCAAAGACCCCTTGGCTATCTGAGAAGCCCCTTGGGAACAGCTGAGTGAATAGCAATGGGAGGATTTTTTTTTTGTATTTTATGTATTTAATGAAAAGCATTATGAACTGTACTTTATGAACACCAACATGTGATGGATGCTCACTCAAGAGCTGCTGCTTTAACTAGGATATCCCAAACCACGGATGGGATCCAAGGGCCAACACAATCCAAAACTTCATGCACTGGATGCCCTGGCCAAATTTGGTCACCATTTGCACATTTTTAAAAACTGTTAAGCCACTGTTATTTGTCCATCTAGTCCAGCAAGAACAATTTCTTCCTCAAGGTTCTTTTCTCTTTTTTTTTGCAGTACGCGGGCCTCTCACTGTTGCGGCCTCTCCCGTTGCAGAGCACAGGCTTTGGACGCATAGGCTCAGTCGCCATGGCTCACGGGCCCAGCTGCTCCGCGGCATGTGGGATCTTCCCAGACCAGGGCACGAACCCGTGTCCCCTGCATCGGCAGGCTTACTCTCAACCACTGCGCCACCAGGGAAGCCCTATGTTCTTTATTTAGAGTAAAGAGATCCGGAAATCTCTTGCCTCATATATACCCAAAATATAAACCAAGATCTCACATGTTTCTGTACATACTTAAAGCCACAATACAAGGCCTCACTCCCTATCCCCTTCAGAGTTCTAAACATGACTGAAAGTGATCAAGATGCTCATTTCACTTCTCAAAATACACAATGTTGGGCTCTTGCAAAAGGCTTGCAAAATGAAGCTTTCACCTCCCTTACTGACCTCAGGCTACAAGACCTATATAGAGCCATAAGGACTTACTTAAACAAGGTCAAATTCAATTAAATGAAACATGACCCATTTCAGTCATCAGTCAAATATCAGGGTGAGTTGTAAATTATGAGTCTGACTCCATTTTTGATGTTTGACTGTTGACAGCTTTCAAGCCTCACCACTCCCACTTCTTCTTCTGTCCCACATGTGGGCAAGCTGATAAGAGAGCTCTCCTCTGGCTCCAGCACAAGTTCAAACCATATAAGCCTGCTCCAGCGAGCAGCCCCACCCCCCGGTCACAATAAAAGCCAAGCCAGTCTCCTTTTCCCTGCTCTCTCAAGCCATTTTCAGACCTACTTGGGCGCCTGCTTTGCTTTCCTTAGAAAGCCTCATCGTGTGAGTAATAAGCCTTCAAATGCACAACATTTTCTATATTATATCTCAGTTCTCTACTGGGATTCAAGTCTTACCTGAAACTTCCACCTCAAAAGCAGTAGTTAAAACTAAAAACTCATAATTTACATACTAGGTACAGAGAAATAACTTTCAAAATAAAAGTGTACAATGCAAAAAGATAAGGGTAGAAAGAAGATTTTAAAAGTAGTATTACTTCTGTTTCTGGCAAAACTGGAGTAACAGAGACCAGGTATAACTTCCCAACTGAAACAACTAAACACCTGTACAAAATATATGAAACAATGGTTTTCAGATGCTGGATGTCAGGCAACACTGGACAGTGATCACTGAGAGAAACAGTGTGGTGAGCACTTCAATTGCCCCAGTCTAGTGTCTGAGTAGAAATGGGGATCCCAGGCATAGACTGGTAATCTCTGAGTTGAGGAGACAAGCTGAGAGATGCAGCAGGCCAAGAAAGCCAGAGTTTGCAAGGCAGAGTTCTGAAGAATGGAGACATTCCTGAGATCTGCAGAAAGCCCCCCTTAAATATGCAGTTGAGTATTGGTTAGTACACGTATGCAAGTAGAAACTATCTGCTGCTGGCAAAAACAACAACAACAAATAAAACCCACCTAGGGCTAGGACTAGTTCATGTTCCCATGAGACTCAGTGGAAAACCTTGTAATCCACAGGGTATCGGGTAAAGTATTCAGAAGAGTATTACTTTGGTAGTGAAGCAAATTAACCTAGGCTAAAGATTGCTCTAACAAAGCTTAAGAGCAACCTCAAAGAACAAATATAATATGTGTAAGACCCGTACACTAAACACTAAACCCGTACACTAAACACCCGTACACTAAACACTTCAAAACACTGCAAAAATTTAAAAAGACCTAAGTAAATGGAGACATATACCATATTCATGGATCAGAAGACTCAATATTGTTCAGATGTCATTTTTCCCCAAATTGATCTATAGATTAAATGCAATCCCAAACAAAATCTCAACAGGCTTTTCTGTAAAAATTCAAAGTACAGAGAATCACAGAAACGACTTTGATAAAGAATGTAGTTGAGGGATCTATACTTTTGATTTCAAGGTCTATTATAAAGTTACAATAAATAATACAATGTAGTATTATCAAAAACATAGACAATTAGCTCAGTAAAATGAAATAGAGAATCCAGAAATAGACCAGTACACATATGATCAATTCGTTTTCTACAAATGTGCTAAGGCAATTCAATGGGGAGATGAGAATCTTCTTAACAAATGGTGCTGGAACAACTGGATAACCACATGGTTAGGGAACGTATACAAAATTAACTTGAAATAGGTCATGGACCTTAAATTAAGATCTAAAATTTCCAGCAGAAAACTTAGGAGATCTTCATTACCTTGTTTTTGCAAAGATTTCTTAATATAATACAAAAGACACAAATATAAAATCATCACATTTATTTCATTAAATTAAAAAACGTTTACTCTTCTAAAACTATCGGGAGAAAATATTTGAAAAACATTTTTCTGAAAAAGGACATTGATCCAGAATGAACATATATATATACACACACACATATATTTCTTATAATTCAATAAGACAAACAACCCAATTTTTAAAAATGGACTAAACAACTGAACAGACACTTCACCAAGGAAGATAAAGGAAGATATATGGATGGCAAATAAGCACATCAAAAGATGCTCAACATCATTAGTCTCTAGGGAAAGAGATTAACATTAAAATGACTGATCATATCATTTCTTGGCAATGATGGAGAACAACTAGAATTTTCATACACTGCTACTAGAAATGTAAAATGGTACAATCACTTTGGAAAACAGTTTGATGATTTCTTAAAAAGGTAAATATATACCTACTACATGACCCAACAGTTCTATTCCCAGCTTTTACCAAAGAGATATAAAAGTATCAATCCACACATAAACTTATACAAGGATGTCTATGGAATTTAGACTTATTTGTAATAGCCAAAAACTAAAAACAACCCAAATGTCTACCAATAGGTGACTGGATCAACAAATTGAGGTATATCCATACAATGGATTACTACTCAGCAACAAAAGGAAAAATAATTGATACATGCCAAGTACATGGATAGATCTCAAAAAAGTATGCTGAATGAAAGAAGCATACTTCTTTCAAAGTACCAAAAAGAAAATACTCTGATATTCCATTTTTGTAAAAGTCTGGAAAATAAAAACTAATACATAATGACAGAAAGCAGATAAGTTGTTGCCTAGGCAGGAGGAAGAGGGTTCTGAAGAGAATGGGACAGATTATAAAAAGGCACAAGAAAACATTCGGAGATGATTGAAATATTCATTATTTTTGTTTGTGGTGATGGAATGATAGGTTTATACATATGTTAAAATTTATCAAATTGTATACTTTAAATATACGTAGTTTAATAAATGTCAATTATATCTCAATAAAATTGTTTTAAAAAATGATACCAGAGATTGGCAAAAGGTATTATATATATATAATGGTGCTTCAGCAAATGCAGCAAACTCTGAAAATTTCCGAAACTAAGACTGAATATTTCTATTAGAAGATGAACAACAGTTGCTCAATTTTGGGCAAAAATTACAGCAGAGTAAAAAACTGAGACTGCTCCTTGTTTTCTAGCCACCCATGGCTAAAATGTTTTTCTCTCCTCTAATGAAGAGTGATTACTGAGTATACATATTGTAATTGATCACTTACAAGCCTACATTTACTATTTTAAAACTTACCTTTAAATTACTGATAGCTTTGTGTCTTCAGAATCAACCTCAATTATTCCAAAGTCTTATTTTAAAGAACTTCATTTGGCCATTGTTAAAATAGATACATATGTCTGGGTTGTTGAAATGAAACTTCAGTCTTCATCTTGGTATAGAAAAGAGCTAACTGAGCAAGCCAGGATAACAGTCACCCTGGCTTGCTGGTAGGTTCCATCACTACCCCAAGACAAGGACCACACCCGAAGTAGAGTTGCCAAGATACCCAGTCTGACACAGGATATGAAAGAAGAGCTCAATGTGAAAAAAAACTTAGAGGCAGAACCTAAGGGTGCATGAAAAGAAGGATTTGCTTTCCTAGATAAAGGAATACAAGTTCCCCTGATTAAAAATGTGAATCATGCTTATTCCTTTCAGCTCTATAATCTCTCTGAAGAATCTTAATCTGAGAGGCTTCTAATAGAGTAAGGCAATGCTCAAGGTAACTTCAATTAAGTCTTCTTGAACCAACACTGATTCACTTTTAGAAATACAGTTCAGCACATTTTCCTGAATAAGAAGCTTTTCTTTCATATAATATAATTTTCTGAGACATTTTAGTATGCCAATACAATTTTCAACTTGTATTCATCTGAGAGCTTCACACCTAAAAATGAGATATTTGTATCTAACACTTTGATGATAGGTGCGTTTTGAAAGACTTAATTTTCATAAATAGAAATTAAGCACTGCATATCACCTAATTCTACCACATAGATCATAAGATCATAGATATACCACATAAGTCACATGAGTGACTTAGATATTTCCTTGTTTTTTATTTCCATTGAGAATGTATTTGGAGAATAGAAAATAGGCTTGCCAACTTTGTAGAAGACTGTATTGTTCTTCTTTCATGTGTTCTATGCATTTGGAGCTAAATTTGCATTTCTTGTTTTTTAATTGTTTTTATACAGTGGGTTCTTATTAGTTATCTATTTTATACATATTAGTGTATATATGTCAATCCCAATTTCCCAACTCATCCCACCACCACCACGCCTCCACTTTCCCCCCTTGATGTCCATATGTTTGTTCTCTACATCTATGTACCTATTCCTGCCTTGCAAACTGGTTCATCTGTACCATTTTTCTAGATTCCACATATATGCATTAATATACGATATTTGTTTTTCTCTTTCTGACTTACTTCACTCTGTATGACAGACTCTAGGTCCATCTACAAATGACCCAATTTTGTTCCTTTTTATGGCTGAGTAATATTCCACTGTATATATGTACCACATCATCTTTATCCATTCGTCTGTTGATGGGCATTTAGGTTGCTTCCATGACCTGGCTATTGTAAATAGTGCTGCAATGAACATCAGGATGTATGTGCCTTTTTGAATTATGGTTTTCTCTGGGTATATGCCCAGTAGTGGGATTGCTGGATCATATGGTAATTCTATTTTTAGTTTTTTCAGGAACCTCCATACTGTTCTCCATAGTGGCTGTATCAATTTACATTCCAACCAACAGTGCAAGAGGGTTTTCTTTTCTCCACACCCTCTCCAGCATTTGGTGTTTGTAGATTTTCTGATGATGCCCATTCTAACTGGTGTGAGGTGATACCTCATTGTAGTTTTGATTTGCATTTCTCTAATAATTAGTGATGTTGAACAGCTTTTCACGTGCTTCTTGGCCATCTGTATGTCTTCTTTGGAGAAATGTCTATTTAGGTCTTCTGCCCATTTTTGATTGGGTTTGTTTTTTTAATACTGAGCTGCATGAGCAGTTCATATATTTTGGAGATTAATCCTTTGTCCGTTGATTCGTTTGCAAATAGTTTCTCCCATTCTGAGGGTTGTCTTTTCATCTTGGTTATAGTTTCCTTTGCTGTGCAAAAGCTTTTAAGTTTCATTAGGTCCCACTTGTTTTTGTTTTTATTTTCATTACTCTAGGAGGCGGGTCAAAAAAGATCTTGCTGTGATTTATGTCAGAGTGTTCTTCCTAGGTTTTCCTCTAAGAGTTTTACAGTGTCCGTTCTTACATTTAGGTCTTCAATGCATTTTGAGTTTATTTTTGTGTATCGTGTTAGGGAGTGTTCTAATATCATTCTTTTACATGTAGCTGTACAGTTTTCCCAGCACCACTTATTGGAGAGACTGTCTTTTCTCCATTGTATATCCTTGCCTCCTTTGTCATAGGTTAGTTGACCAAAGGAGTGTGGGTTTATCTCTGAGCTTTCTATCCTGTTCCACTGATCTATATTTCTGTTTTTTGGCCAGTACCATATTGTCTTGATTAGTGTAGCTTTGCAGCATAGTCTGAAGTCAGGAAGTCTGAGTCCTCCAGCTCCATTTTTTTCCCTCAAGATTGCTTTGGCTATTCAGGGTCTTTTGTGTCTCCATGCAAATTTTAAGATTTTTTGTTCTAGTGCTGTAAAAAAAAGTCACTACTAATTTGATAGGGATTGCCTTGAATATGTAGATTGCTTTGGGTACTATAGACATTTTCACAATGTTGATTCTTCCAATCCCAGAACATAGTATATCTCTACATCTGTTTGTGTCATCTTTGACTTCTTTCATCAGTGTCTCATAGTTTTCTGAGTACAGGTCTTTTACCTCCTTAGGTAGGTTTATTCCTATGTATTTTATTCTTTCTGTTGCAGTGGTGAATGGGATTGTTTCCTTAATTTCTCTTTCTGATTTTTCATTGTTGGTGTATAGGAATGCAAGAGACTTCTGTGCATTTATTTTGTATCCTGCAACTTCACTAAATTCATTGATTAGCTCTAGTAGTTTTCTGGTGGCATCTTTAGGATTATCTATGTATAGTATCATGCCATATGCAAATAGTGACAGTTTTACTTCTTTTTTTCCAGTTTGAATTCCTTTTTCTTCTCTGATTGCCGTGGTTAGGACTTCCAGAAGTATGTTGAATAACAGTGGTGAGAGTGGACATCCTTGTCTTGTTCCTGATCTTAGAGGAAATAGTTTCAGTTTTTCACCATTGAGAATGATGTTTGCTGTGGGTTTGTCGTATATGGCCTTTATTATGTTGCGGTAGGTTCCCTCTGTGCCCACTTTCTGGAGAGTTTTTATCATAAATGGGTGTTGAATTTTGACAAAACCCTTTTCTACATCTATTGAGATGATCATATGTTTTTTATTCTTCAGTTTGTTAATATGGTTAATATTACATTGATTTATTTGTGTATATTGAAGAATCCTTGCATCCCTGGGATAAATCCCACTTGATCATGGTATGTGATCCTTTTAATGTGTTGTTGGATTCTGTTTGCTAGTATTTTGTTGAGGATTTTTGCATCTATATTCATCAGTGATATTGGTCTGTAATTTTCTTTTTTTGTAGTATCTTTGTCTGGTTTTGGTATCAGGGTGATGGTGGCCTCATAGGATGAGTTTGGGAGTGTCCTTCCTCTGCAATATTTTGGAAGAGTTTCAGAAGGATTGGTGTTAGCTCTTCTCTAAACGTTTGATAGAATTCACCTGTGAAGCCATCTGGTCCTGGACTTTTGTTTGTTGGAAGATTTTTAATCACAGCTTCAATTTCATTACTTGTGATTGTCTGTTCATATTTTCTATTTCTTCCTGGTTCAGTCTTGGAAGGTTTTACCTTTCTAATAATTTGTCCATTTCTTCTAGGTTGTCCATTTTATTGGCATAGAGTTGCTTGTAGTAGTCTCATATGATGCTTTGTATTTCTGCAGTGTCCATTGTAACTTCTCCGTTTTCATTTCTAATTTTATTGATTTGAGTCCTCTCCCTTGTTTTCTTGATGAGCCTGGCTAAAGGTTTATCAATTTTGTTTATCTTCTCAAAGAACCAGCTTTTAGTTTTATTGATCTTTGCCATTGTTTTCTTTGTTTCTATTTCATTTATTTCTGGTCTGATCTTTATGATTTCTTTCCTTCTACTAACTTTGGGGGTTTTTTTGTTCTTCTTTCTCTAGTTCCTTTACGTGTAAGGTTAGATTGTTTATTTGAGATTTTTCTTGTTTCTTGAGGTAGAATTGTATTGCTATAAACTACCCTCTTAGAACTGCTTTTGCTGCATCCCATAGGTTTTGGATCGTCGTGTTTTCATTGTCATTTGTCCCTAGGTATTTTTTGATTTCCTCTTTTATTTCTTCAGTGATCTCTTGGTTATTTAGTAAAGTATTGTTGAGCCTCCATGTGTTTGTGTTTTTCACATTGTTTTCCCTGTAATTGATTTCTAATCTCATAGCATTCTGGTTGGAAAAGATGTGTGATATGATTTCAATTTTCTTAAATTTACTGAGGCTTGATTTGTGACCCAAGATGTGATCTATCCTGGAGGATGTTCCATGTGCACTTAAGAAGGAAGTGTAATCTGCTGTTTTCGGATGGAATGTCCTATAAATATGAATTAAATCTATCTGATCTATTGTGTCATTTAAAACTTGTGTTTCTTTGTTAATTTTCTTTCTGGATGATCTGTCCATTGGTGAAAGTGAGGTGTGAAAGTCCCCCACTAGTATTGTGTTACTGTCGATTTCCTCTTTTATAGCTGTTAGCAGTTGCCTTATGTATTGAGGTGCTCCTAGGTTGGGTGCATATACATTTATAATTGTTATATCTTCTTCTTGGATTGATCCCTTGATCATTATGTAGTGTCCTTCCTTGTCTCTTGTAACATTCTTTATTTTAAAGTCTATTTTATCTGATATGAGTATTGCTACTCCAGCTTTCTTTTGATTTCCATTTGCATGGAATATCTTTTTCCATCCCCTCACTTTCAGTCTGTATGTGTCTCTAGGTCTGAAGTGGGTCTCTTGTAGACAGCATATATATGGGTCTTGTTTTTGTATCCATTCAGCCAGTGTGTGTCTTTGGTTGGAGCATTTAATCCATTCACATTTAAGGTAATTATCGATATGTATGTTCCTATGACCATTTTCTTAATTGTTTTGGGTTTGTTTTTGTAGGTCCTTTTCTTCTCTTGTGTTTCCCACTTAGAGAAGTTCCTTTAGCATTTGCTATAGAGCTGGTTTGGTGGTGCTGAATTCTGTTAGCTTTTGCTTCTCTGTAAAGCTCTTGATTTCTCCGTTGAATCTGAATGAGATCCTTGCCAGTTACAGTAATCTTGGTTGTAGGTTCTTCCCTTTCATCACTTTAAATATATCATGTCACTCCCTTCTGGCTTGTAGAGTTTCTGCTGAGAAATCAGCTGTTAACCTTATGGGAGTTCCCTTGTATATTATTTGTCATTTTCCCCTTGTTGCTTTTAATAATTTTTCTTTGTCTTTAATTTTTGTCAATTTGATTACTCTGTGTCTCGGCCTGTTTCTCCTTGGGTTTGTCCTGCCTGGGACTCTCTGTGCTTCCTGGACTTGGGTGGCTACTTCCTTTCCCATGTTAGGGAAGTTTTTGACTATAATCTCTTCAAATATTTTATTGGGTCCTCTCTCTCTCTCTTCTCCTTCTGGGACCCCTATAATGCGAATGTTGGTGCGTTTAATGTTGTCCCAGAGGTGTCTTAGACTGTTTTCACTTCTTTTCATTCTTTTTTCTTTATTCTGTTCTGCGGCAGTGACTTCCACCATTCTGCCTTCCAAGTAACTTATCTGTTCTTCTGCCTCAGTTATTCTGCTATTGATTCCTTCTAGTGTATTTTTCATTTCAATTATTGTATTGTTCATCTCTGTTTGTTCTTTAATTCTTCTAGGTGTTTGTTCTTCTAGGTCTTTGTTAAACATTTCTTGTATCTTCTTGATCTCTGCCTCCATTCTTTTTCCAAGGTCCTGGATCACCTTCACTATTGTTATTCTGAATTCATTTTCTGGAAGGTTGTCTATCTCCACTTCATTTAGTTGTTTTTCTGGGATTTTTATCTTGATCCTTCATCTGGTACATAGTCCTCTCCCTTTTCATTTTGTCTGTCTTTCTGTGAATGTGGTTTTCCTTCCACAGGCTGCAGGGTTGTAGTTCTTCTTGCTTCTGCTGTCTGCCCTCTGGTGGATGAGGCTGTCTACGAGGCTTGTGCAAGCTTCCTGATGGGAGGGACTGGTGGTGGGTAGAGCTGGGTGTTGCTCTGGTGGGCAGAGCTCAGTAAAACTTTAATCCGCTTGTCTGCTGATGGGTCAGGCTGAGTTCCCTCCCTGTTGGTTGTTTGGCCTGAGGCAACTCAGCACTGAAGGCTACAGGTTCTTTGGTGGGGCTAATGGAGGACTCCAGGAGGGTTCATGCCAAGGAGTACTTCCCAGAGCTTCTGCTGCCAGTGTCCTTGTCCCCACAGTGAGCCACAGTCGCCCCCCGCCTCTGCAGGAGACCCTCCAACACTAGCAGGTAGGTCTGGTTCAGTCTCCCCTGGGGTCACTGCTCCTTCCCCCTGGGTCCCAATGTGCACACTACTTTTTGTGTGCCCTCCAAGAATGGAGTCTCTGTTTCCCCCAGTCCTGTCAAAGTCCGGTAATCAAATCTCACTAGCCTTCAAAGTCTGATTCTCTAGGAATTCCTCCTCCCATTGCCAGGCCCCCAGGTTGGGAAGCCTGATGTGGGGCTCAGAACCTTCACTCCAGTGGGTGGACTTCTGTGGTATAAGTGTTCTCCAGTTTGTGAGTCACCCACCCAGCAGTTATGGGATTTGATTTTATTGTGATTGTGCTCCTCTTACCATCTCATTGTGGCTTCTCCTTTGTCTTTGGATGCAGGGTATCTTTTTTGGTGAGTTCCAGTGTCTTCCTGTCAATGATGGCTCAGAAGTTAGTTGTGAATCTGGTGCTCTCACAAGAGGGAGTCCAAATCTGTATTCCTAATAAGGCATCCTTCTGCATTCTTTGCCTCAACAGGTTGGCAAATCTGATTAGATTTCTTCATTTTGAAACTTTTCCAGGTATTCTGTTTTTTTTTTTGTTGTTGTTACCATGTCTTAATTGTATTCATTCATTTTCAATTTTATTCGTTAACTGAGGATGAATTAAATATCCAGCACCATGGTAATTAATGATAAGTGGGAAACACATGAATAAAAAAGACTAATTAATCTACACTCTCAAGAAATATTCTAATTTAGTGGATATATGTATACAAACAATATTATATGTTATGAAGTGCCTTTCCTTCTGCTCACCGTAATCAATGCGGAAGAGAAAAGAATCACAGAAATTTGGAAAAGGTAATTAGACGTGGTATCCTCCAAGATTAAACTAATAGAGTTGGGAGATACATAAAAGAGAGCATATGATCTTATAAGGTACCTATTGATAAGAACTCAACATGAATGATGTAAGATCACTGCCTTTTTTAAATACTCAGGAAATGTGGAAAAAATAACACAGAAGGAAAAGAACAAGTTAGTGTAGGAGGCAATCCAATGCCCTTCCCCACCTCTTAAGCCAACATCTACCTCTCCAGGGACCGCCCTGAGAAGAACAATGACTCACATTGCCAAACCTTCATCCATATGATTTGGGATTTTTTTCCAGCTTTATTTATTTTTTTATTAAAGTATAGTTGATTTACAATGTTGTGGTAGTTTCAGGTGTACAGCAAAGTGTTTCAGTTATACATACATATATATCTCTTTTTTTCAGATTCTTTTCCCTTACAGGTTATTACAAAATATTGAGTAAAGTTCCCTGTGCTGCACAGTAGGTCTTTGTTGGTTATCTATTTTATATACAGTAGTGTATGATTTGAAAGATGTAAGATAAGGCAAGGGCCTTGTTAACTGCTGGGAGAAGGGCTGTAATTTGGAACAGGAGGGAAGGTAGAGACTTGGAGCCAGAGAAAAGAAGGAATAAAAAGGACAAAAGCAGAGTGTGTTGGAGGGAAGGGCAGTGGTAGAGGAACAAAGAGAAGACTTGAAGAAAGAAAATGGATTCTTATTTGGTACACGGGGATGAGTCAGACTACAGGTGCAACACATAATTTTTCACAAACATGCCCAATGTGTACATTCTAGATTTTCATCACTGGAAGCATTGAGCAAAGAACTGTTTAACCATTCTTCAGCATTCTGGGTGTAAGTTTAGCTGGCAAAGAAGAATTATTAGTTGCTGCCTCTACCACCACCACCTATTTAGGTATATTGGCACCTGTAGGAGTAATCAAGTACATAATGAAACCATTCAGGGAAATACTGCAATCCAAAAATCTGGAAAACTGTTTCCTCTGACCATTGTTTGCCCTACCCAGAGTAAAGTTACCAATGCTCCTCTGCAGCCAAAGAAAATGGGTTATAGTAGGCAGTAACTATAAGGAAATAGCTATTAAATGACATTAGCAAAGTATAATATACTTTGGGAGCTCAAAGAAGGGATATCACTTCCCTGGGAAGTGATCAGGGAAAGCTTCATGGAGTATATGACATTTGAAGAGGATAAGTAAGACTGATAGATTGAACTAAGAAAAAGGAGTCACAGTAATAGAAACATCAGAAGCGAAGGAACAAAAGCATAAAATCAAATAAGTATGTCTACAACACAAGCTACATGAGGGAAGTCTTAGAAGATGAGGCTGCAAAGGGAGGTTGGATTAGAAAATATTTTGAACTAAATAAAAATGAAAATAAATAAAATATATCAAAGTTTGTGAGATGGTACCAAAGCATTTCTTAGAGAAAAGCTTACAGCATTAGATGCCTATCTTGGAAAAGAAGAAAGGTCTAATTTCCACCTTAAGAGACTGGAAGAGCAAACTAAGCCTAAAGCAAGCAGAAGAAAGGAAATGATAAAGAGCAGAAAGCAATGAAATTGAAAAGTGAAAAACAATGCAAGACATTTATAGAACAACAAGATGGTTCTTTGAAAAGATCAATAAAATTGATGAATTGACAAAGAATAAAAGAGAGAAACACAAACCATTAATATAAATAATGAAAGAGGGGTTGTTAGTACAGCCCTCACTGACCTTGAAAGGATAGTAAAGGAATACTGTGAACAAGTTTATGCCTTAAAATTGGATAACTTAGAAAAAATGAGCCAATTTCTTAAAATAAGAAATCTACTGAAACTTACTCAAAAAGAAATAGCTAGCCTGGATAGTCATATATCTATTAAAGAAATCAAATTCAAAAACATTCCAACAAAGCAAATTCCAGGCCCAAGTGATTTCACTGCCAAATTCTACCAAACTTTTGAGGAATAAATAATACCAATTCTACACAATCTTTTCCAGAAAATAAAAGTAGAGATAAGACTTTCAAGCTAATTTTAGTGGGTTAGCATTATTCTTATACCAAACGAAGTATAAGAAAATAAAATTACAGATCTATAAACCTCATGAATGTAAAATAGATACAAAAATCTTCGAGAAAACATTAGGAAATTGAATCTAGGAATATTTCAAAAAGATCATGACTGAGTGGGGTTTATCCTGGGAATTCAATGCTGGATCAACATTCAAAAATCAATGTAATGCATCTTATTAACACACTAAAGAAGGACAACCACATGATCATATCAATAAATGCAGGAAAGGCTTCAACAAAATTCAAACTTTATTCATGATTTTAAAAAACTTTAAAGAGTAGAAATAGAAAGAAAGTTCCTTAATTTGATTAGGGAATCTGCAAAATACCAAGTAATATAATACTTAATGGTGAAAAACTGAATCTGAATGTTCCCTTTAAGATAAGGAACAATGCAAAGATGACTGCTCTCACCATTCCTTTTCAGTATTCCTGGAGATTCCAGCCATAGAAAAAAAGCAGCAGAATAAAAAGCAAAAGGTATTCACTTAGTTTGTAAAGGAAGAAATAAAACCACCTCTATTAGCAGTGGACATGATTTTCTATATAGAAAATTCCGAGGTATATTCCAAGAAAGCTCCTGGAACTAATGAGTGAGTTTAGCAGTGCACAGGATAAAATATCAATATAAAACTTCATCCCTGTTTCTATATACTATAAATGTACAAATAAAAACTAAAATTTTTAGAAGTACTATTTACAACAACTCCAAAGAGGATTAAATACTGAGGTGTAAATCTGACAGATACATGCATAATACATACGCTGAAAACTTCAAAACACAGATGAAAGAAACTGAAGAAGATCTGAAAAAAAATAAAGAGATATATTCATGTATTGGAAGACAGAATATTGTTAAGATGTCAATTCTCCCTTAATTGATGTGTAGATTTAATGAAATCCCAATCAAAAACCCAGAAGAAGCATGATTCTTCTTCCCAGAAAATATAAACAAGCTGATTCTACAAGCTTTTGACAAAGTAAAAGAATTACAATAACCAAAACAACTAGAAGCTCAATTAAAAGAAGATCAAAGTTGGAGGAATCACAGTATCTGAATTTTCACACTTACTATAAAGCTTCAATGATCAAAACAGTGATGTTAGTGAAAGAACAAAGGTCAGTGAAACAGAAAATAAACACAAATATAGTCAGTTGGTATTTGGCAATGTGCAAAAGAAATTCAATGGAGAAAAAAAAAAAAAAGACCTTAACCTGTACTTCTCACTTTATACCAAAAAATACCTCAAAATGGATCATAGACCTAAATGTAAAATATAAAACTGTTAAAGTGTGAAAGAAAACAAGGAGGGGAGGGGAGGGAAGATGATGACAGAGCCTAACTAACGTCTGCTACGGATACATATTCAGTTTCTTAATTGCTTAAAGATGGTCTATTTACCAAACTAGAGAGGGGCTTCTCAACAACTCTTTCTCTGTCCACTGAAAGAAGAGATGATAACTTCCAAGATAACACACTTAGCATTGAGGTTCATGATGAAGATGCCCTATTAGGAACACTCAGAAAAATCTATTAAATTATATCCTCCAAGTCGGCCAGAAGTCACTGCCAAAATAAAGTTACCTATTACCTTCCAGAGTATTTCATATTTTTCTAGGACAAACTTACCTTAGCCTTTGCTCCATTCTTTTAACTTCATACTTTTATAGCTATGATTCTTGTTGATGTCATGGTGCAAACTGATCAAGAACATTAATTGCTGTCACTTATCATTTTCATATCTTAATTTCCCAGTATAGTTACTCTGAGACCCCTCTCAAAAAAATTAGTACAACTTAATAAAACATGACATACCCTGGTTGGCCTATATTTGAACTAGTTGTCTTCAAGGATGCTTACTTGATTAGGTAAATCAATGTTTACTCCTTACAGCCTATTTTTTTAACTCTCAGAGTCAAAGGCTGTTGCTAAGTCAACAAATGAGAAAACTACACTAGAGTAAGTTAACCACTCATGTGGTGGAGGAGCCTTCTCCTTATTAGGGCTGAAAGAGTTTGTAAAGTATTATGAGAGGCAATTCTTGAGTGACTGGGAGATGACTTTCAATTGCTCGGGCTTTTTGCACTTATTTTGTACGTGTGTGTGCATGTGTGTGTATGTGCGTGTTTTTCACTAGGTGGTGACGTGCTAAACAAAATCAACTCGGAGGTTTCCTGCTGCTGATTTTTTTGAGAACATATAAAGCAATGTTCATCAGATAGGGCATTATGGGGTGAAGGTGTAACATTGCACTTCACCATCATTTTATACTTTAACTAGAGTGAAGTAAAATATTAAAAGGCGAAAAATAAGATGATTTTTCTTTTAAAAATCTTGGACAAATGAGCATACCTTGAAGAAAAAAATTAATTGTATAATTAGTAAGAGAAACTTTTAATTAAAAAATATAAGATCACATTACTTCCAATACCATATCTATCATTACTGCTTTTATTTAGACTTTCAATATTTATCTTGTTTGATGAAACCAACTGCTAATTTTTTGCCACGTTCAAGTCTTGCCTCCTCCAGAGTACTCTTTATAAAGAGATCTTCCAAAAATTAAATCTGATTTCACCACTCTTAATCTTTAAAAAAGACATCCAAAAACTCGTTTAAAGAATCAAAACCAAAATTCCTAGCCTGTTAGCCACTTCACAGTCCAGCACTGTAGCCATATCTTTGGACAGTCTCCACCTTCACTCTACAAAGCCTAAATTGTCATCTTTCACTGGAAAAGTATACCTTTTCCAACTCCATGACTGTTACAGGAAAAGGACCAGGGTGAGAAGAGCAAGGTAGTTGCTTCAAACACAGAGTTTAAAGGGGCACCAAAAAAAACTCAAAAATCAAGAAAATATTTTAAGTAATACTTTTAAAAATCTAAGTCAATGTAAAAAAATGTATAATAAACAAACTACCATCATTTTAAATTAAAAAAAGTTACCCCTGCCTGAATTTCATTCTGCTCAGGAAAGTCTTACTTATATTTAAAGACTAACTTAGGGACTTCCCTGGTGGTCCAGTGGCTAAGACTCTGCGCTCCCAATGCGGGGTTCCGGGTTTGATCCCTGGTCAGGGAACTAGATCCCACATTGCCACAACTAAAGATACCGCATAAAGATCCCGCATGCCGCAATGAAGATCCCACATGCTGCAACAAAGATCCCGCGTGCCACAACTAAGACCCAGTGCAGCCAAATATATAAAAATAAATACATAAATTTTTTTTTTAATAAAGACTAACTTAAATGTTAGCTCTCTGAGAGTATTTTCACATCTTCCCAGAGGATGGCACGTTTACTTTTCTCTGCCTCTAACTCTACTGCCATTAATTCTTCTCCAGTTGGTGTTGTGCTTATCTCTCCACTTATACACCATTTCCAGTGAACTGTGAGAATTTTTAAACAATCTCTGTATCCCGGTGATTGATACATATTAGGAGTTCCACAAATACGTGCTACACGAATAAATAGGTTATGGTAAGCAGAAAGTGAGACACAAAACTTAGAGTCAGAAACAGGAATTTTCAATTCCACCTGCACAGCTCATATATTTTTCAATTTTATGATGCTGAGCATATCTCTGAGCATCATTTTCCCTATCTTTGTAATGGGAATAACTTTACTTCCATAGGACTTTGGTAAGCTAGGTTCTTATTGAATTTTTTGAAAGAGAGGTCAAGTAAAGAGACTAGACATTTATTCACTCACTTGAAGTGAAGAAGGTGACAGGAGAGAAAGGGGAACATGGTTTACCCAGCTAAAAGAACTACACATTTGAAAACAGAGGTAGGAAAAAGCATTAAATACACTGAGGAACTGCAGGTGGTTCAGCCTGGCCCCATGTTAACAGTGACTGAACATCAGAGGATGAGACAGGAAACAAAGTAGGCAGAATCCAGACCCTGGGGGAGGCTGTTGTCTGATACTCCATTCAGGAATATATGGCATAACTGTGTTAACCTTGAATTAACAAGAATGAGTTTCTGCCAAAATTGAACGTGGGGTTCATGAGCTACGTTGAATTTGGCCATGGAGAAAAAATTAAATCAAGCCATCATACACTCAGGTCTATTTCAAATGCCCCATAGAATAAGATTTTAAGAAGAATGTATAACAGAAATAGAAACAAAGAAATCAATTCTTGAGATACTGTAGAAGTAATATATATAAAATTTGGCAACAGACTGCAAGGGGGCAGGGAGGTTATTGAGAATGAGGTATTTAGTTGGAAGTATGTCATGAGAAAGTATAATGCATAAACAGAAACACCAGCATTTAAAATTTTCCTAATGTAAAATGGGGACCAAATCATCTGGTTTTAGTGCTATCCTCTTTCCTTAAAACACCAGCTCTATAGTTTTGTGCAAACATTGCTTAGATTTCAAATGTTGTCTCTCGTCTTCCTACACATAGCAAGTAAACAGAAAGAAGGAAAGAAAGGAAGGAAGGAAGGAAGGAAGGAAGAAGAAAAAGAGGGAGAGGGAGAGGGAGGGAGGGGGGGTGGAAGGAAGGAAGGAAAGGTAAAGGAAGGGAGGGAAAAAGCCACTATACCACACAGTACATGCTGTCTTCAGTATCTCAGAGAAGACAAATAGCCCTGATGAAAGCATTTTCCAAGCAAAAAGGCAAATGTATGAAATATATATTTAAAAAATAGGGTATCACTAATCCAGCAAAGCTTCCTTTTGGAAAGAAAGCACATTAGCACCACCTGTCTCTCAATTCCCATATTGATCTTACAGTGGGAAGGTGTATCAGTGAGGGTCCTGAGGGAACACAGATGGCATAATCAGAAGAAGTGATTGAAGAAGGTTTAGTGAAGGGGTATCTACAAAGGTGTGGGTGGATTAAGGGAAACCACCAAGTATTGATGAAGCATCTAAGGACTAGTAACACTGAAAAGCTATTACCAGCTTAGGCTAAAGGGGTAAGAAGGAGCAGTTACCAGAACTCAGGGGAAGCTGGATCCGTAGCTCTAGGAAAGGGTACAGGAGCCATGACTTTTAGGAGTGTAGCCAATGCCAACTGTCAAGACTGCAGAGCAGGAACCAAACTCTCATCTCCCAGTCTGTAACCTCCTGCTGGTGGTTCACTGACTGAACTCCAATGGAAGCCAGAAGGCAACAGAGGACAGCCTGAGACACAGTGCAGGGAGCAAAGAGTGGAGATTATTGGGGGTGGAGGCAAATGGAGAATATGCAGCTCCCTGATAGCAGAAACACTTTGCATACGTCTCTGTAAACACATCCCACCACCACTACTCCACCACCTCTACTCAGCGTCAGACACAGTGCCTTGCACAGAGCTGGCCATCAATAATGGCTTTATGAATAAAAAAAAAAAAAAAGCCACATCCATTCTTAGCAAGGATTAGAAAAAGCAGTGAGAAAAGATCAGAAGACAGGAGAGAAGCAAACCACATCTAAGTCCAGCCTCCTTGGGTCCTCTCTCCATTTTTACAAATCTCTAAAAAGTCCTGGGAGAGGAAAAGGGAGGGACCAGATGGAAGTGAGAGAAGAGATATTTTTCAAAATTTTTTAAGGACCCACGTGGGACAGGCTCTTTCTCTAGTCTCCCACATGAGGGAAAACACTGTAATGAGACGATCTTCTAAATGTGTTCACTTTGACATCACCTCACATTTTGTTTTATCCCCCCTACCCTTGGAATACCCTCTCCAGTCCCCTCCATTAATCCTCATTGAATATCCTCTTCAGGCCAAGAAAATTTTCCCTTATTTTATTCCTCTTCTACGTTAATGCACTAACATACATTAGTACATTATGTGTTTATTTGCTTTTTGCTTTATAATGGTCTTCTTGGTTTTTAGGGATGTACACCCTGAAATTGCTCTGAAAAAGAGGGAAGAGACCTAACATAAGTTCAAAATATACTGCATAACAAATGTTTTAGAAGTGCTTCCTCTTTATTGTTCACAATTATCCAGTAATACAGATATCGTTAATCCCTGCTCACAGATAAAGAAACTGAGGACAGCCAGATTTCTCAAAGCAATGCAGTAAAGTCAAGATCGCATGTACCTTATTCTTGGCAAAAAAAGTCACAAACTCCCACCCTCTATCTCGCACTCCCCAACATTCATCACTTGCAGTAGTTTAAAGCTCCAATTCTTCATAATCTGCCCCTCCATATCCACGGCCTTCGCCATGTAACTTCACAGCTCCTTTCACTGAAGAGGGGGAATATACCCCACCACTTCACCTTGGGCTCAGCCCTTTGACTTCACCAATGGAATATCAGCAACATGACATAACCAAAAGCTTGAAAGAGCTTGCACAGTTGGGCTTGCTCTCTTGCTCCTCTGTCATTGCCATGAGAACATACCCAAGTTTCCCAGGAGAAAAATGAGAGACACAGTGAGCGAATTCAAATCAAAGTCAAGCACAGCCTAGCTCAGCTGATTTCCAGATATGTGAGCAGAGGCCAGACAATCTCAACAGAGCCACCAACCAAGTCCAGCTGAGAGCAGCCAATCCTCAGTTGACCTACAGATCTACAGAATTAAGGATTACTGTTTAAAAAAACAGCAACAACAAAAACTCTGATTTCAGAATGCCTGCTCTTCCACTACACCACATTACTAACTTGGTCCTGTGGTCTCAGAAACATTGACATCTTTGACCCTCAATTCTCCATTGTAAAAGGAGGAACTAAACTTTTCTCTTACAAGGATCTTCAAAGTCTCTAAGTTATAATGTTCTATGATTTCATTTTAATTCTATTTACAGGGGATTCTATTATTCCATTTTTTAATTTCCTCTTCCTTATTCTTATCCCCAAATGATAATCCAATGTTATATAACAATGTCATTTGTTCATTAGTTTATTTATTCATTTGACAAACTTACTACATGTCAAACATAAGACAAAGCCCTGTCAGCAGAAACTTATAATTAAGTAAATAAATGTTATTTAAGACAAATACCTTAAATAAAATAAAAGTACCTCTCAAAAATTTTTTCATATCAAAGTTATTGCTTTTACTCATAGGCAGACAATTATGTTGCATCCAGGCTCTAAGTTTTTGGAGATAATATCTTCAATCTAAAAGTAAAGAGGACTCGGTGAGCAAATATTAATCTTTCAATTATGATTAATTTTCCTCCTTGAAAGAGCTGTCACAGCTGACCAACCAGGAGATCCTTACATCTGCTTTGCTGCTAGCTAGCTTTCTACCTAGTTCTCAAGAAACTCCATAGTCTTTTTCTATATTAAAGTGGGACCTAGGGGCACTTGAGTCATAGGAACATACCTTACTTATGAGGAGGTGTTGCTATGGATTGAATTGTGTCCCCCCAAAAAGATATGCTGGACCCTTAACCCTCAGTACCTCAAAATGTGACCTTATTTGGAGATAGGGTCTTTAAGAGGTAATCAAATTAAAATGAGATCAAAAGAGTATGCTCTAGTCCAATATGACTGATGTCCTTATAAAAGGGGAAATTTGGACACAGACAGACATGCATTAGATGGCCATCTACAAGCCACGGAGAGAGGTCTGGAACAAATCCTTCCCTCACAGACCTCAAGTGGAACCAACCCTCCTTACACCTTGATTTGGACTTCTAGCCTCCAAAACTGTGAGACAATAAATTTCTATTGTTTAGGCCACTCCATCTGTGGTATTTTGCTATGGCAGCTCTAGCAAACTCATACAGGTGTCTTTGTGTACACTTACCACAGTTAATACCACTCCAGCCACAAGGAGACCCACTTAATGAAAAGGAGCTAGTTGTAAATTTGAAGACTGCTTGCCTTTAAGCAAGGCACTTTCTCTATAATTAGAGAAGTGCATCTGTTTCTATGACACTGCAGTTTCAGTGGTACTTGAGCAATGATGAAATATGATTGTGGTTTTGTAATGACATTTCACAAAAAAAGGAGATAAATGTCCACTTTGTAAACTACTTTTGAAGAATAAGAATTTTCATATCATCTTAAAATGGTAATTCCAAATTCACAAGAAGTAAAAACCATGAAAATCACTTTGGAATTTTTTCATAATTATGTGTTCATTGAATTTGTAATTCTGGAACTGTGGCATAGTTGCTGGGGAAATGAATAGCTAATATAAGAATAGAAATTTCTAGTTTTACTTAATGTATATTTATTTAAATTCTTGCATTGGCAAGGCTTTTGTTTTGAAGAGCTTTATGAAAGCAAATCCATCAGTTCTGCAGCCAGATTTCTACATGTTAATTTCAAATGAAGAACATACTCGAAATTGCTTTTCTCAAAATCTCATGAATCCATAAATGAATCTAGCAAAACTGATATTTACTTTCCATCTTCATAAACATTCTATCATTTCCAGATGGCTTTAATATTTGAGTCTCTCAGTATGTCATGACTTAAACATACTGTCTTCCGCACAAACTTGCTCCTCCTCCTGCCTGGCGTACATCTGCTAATGGCAGCACTATTCTTTCAATTGCCCAGGCAAGAACTTAATTATTCTAGATACCCTTCTGTAGTAGTCAAGATTCTCCAGAGAAACAAAACCAATAGGATATATAAAGGTATAAAGAAAGAGATCAATTATAGAGACTGAGAAGTCCACAATCTGCCGTCTGTAAACTGGAGAGCCAGGAAAGTCAGTGGTGTAGTCAATTCAAACCCAAAGGTCTGAGAACCAAGACAGCAGGTAAGTCCTAGCCCAAGTCTGAAGGCCTAAGGATCAGGAGCGCAAATGTCCAAGGGCAGGAGAAGATGGATGTTCTAGGTCAAGCAGAGAGCAGATTTGCCCTTCCTTGGTCTTTTTGTTCTAGCCGATCTTCAATGGATTGGTGAGGGCAATCTTCTATGCTCAGTCTACTGATTCAAATACTAACCTCTTCTGGAAATATCCTCACAGAAATAATGTTTTACCAGCTATCTGGGCATCCCTTAGCCCAGTCAAATTGACACATAAAAATAACCATCACACTTTCTCTTCCTCCATATCCAGTTAATTATCAAGTCCCGTAGATTCTATATTGGTACTTTGTTTGGCACGCCACTACCTCACTTCAATTGCATTTACTCATCCTATTAAAGTTGCCTGTTAAATGTGTCTCCATTTCCAAAAGGTTTTTTCTTTATGCCAACCTACCTATTTTAATGCTCCTTTAAGCATAATGCTATTTAAGTTACTCTTCTGCTCAAAACTCTTCAAGGGTTCTCTATTTCTTAACAATAAAATCCAACATTTGAAGATTCTTTTTATAATTTGTATACTACTTATTCTCTTTTTTCCTCCTCCTACTTACTATTTTTCACATTCACCTCATTTTTCCTTTTTTTCCACTCTTTTCTTTATAACTGCCTTTTTACTCAGAATTCCCCATCTCCTCTCTCTCCCATTCTTCAAAGCCATTTCAACTTTTTCTTTTTCTGAAATCTGATACAGCCATACAATCCCCTGTTCCAAACCCTTGGGTCCAATGAATTTCTGAATTCAGAATTTTGGGGAGTTTATACAGAGAATATATGCACATACCATTTATTACATAACATTCCCCGTGGAGCCTGATCAGTCTTCTGAGATCAAGCACATCTATTTTATGCAATAAAACATAAATAAAATCACCCTAAGTGGGATAAATAAATAATTCATGTCAGTTCAAGTCAGAATTTGCAATCAAAGTTATTTGCCACAAACTTATTTTTGAAACACTCAAGTTTTCAGAGCTTTTATAGATTTTGGAATTATGGATAAGGAGGCTGTGGGTTTTTTCCTTATACTTAAAATGCTTACAGATTTACTAATTTCTACTTGGTTTATACTTGTTTATACCTACCATATAAGGAGAACATACTATTGCCCAGGCACTAGACTAAATATTTTATATACATGCCTCAATAAGGAACCTACCAGAAAAGCAGAAACAGTGTTAAGAATTTACAACAGAGAAATTAATTCAGGGAATTGGTTGTACAAGTGACTGGAGGAACTGAGACCCAAACAGGGAAGAGTGAGGTAAGCCAGAGAGCAGCAGCGGCGGGAAGCCACTGTAACCCACAGGATGGAGAGACAAAAGGAGGAGGGAGCCCAGAGGCCGGGGACACCTGAAGGAAGTAGGAAGCCAGGTGGGTCTGTCCAGCAGGAGCTGGTGCCATGAAGAAGATGTAGTTGTTGCCCAAGAATATCCCTGGAGTAGAGAGGGAGGGGGAAATGCCCTGACGTCTCCCTTTCTTCTGCCCCCTCAATTTTTCACCAGCCAGAAGTCTGTTGACACAGGAGCCTGGGGAAATGCAGCTCAGAGGAGTCAGCCCCTCTGTGACACAAAATATTGCTGGGGAAGGGCAAGGAATGGATCTGAGCACAAACAATCCCGAAACTAGCCTGATATTGTACATTGTGTTCCTTAACTCTTACACCTCTGTAAGGAAGGCACTATTATTTTCTTTCACAGATAAAAAACTGAGATACAAAGAGGTTAAGAACAGTGGAACCACAATGGCAACATAGTTCTATATCCAGAGCCTATCTTCCTAAACATCACCATGTCCCAGAACTTAATAGATGCTCAAGATGTTTGTTTATTGAGCACTTTTTAGGTAGAGTCTGGAGATACAAATGTGAATGAAAGCCTGTGTTAGAACACTATTCAACTCAACACTATTCAGCTCAACCAATATTTCAGAGAGCAGAAAAAAACAACTGTTGACCCTCCATAATTCTGACAGTAGTTCCAATGAAGAGCACATTCATAAACTCCATCTTCATGTTACATTTAGACATAATGGTGAATCCTTATTCCATGTGAGGAAAATTGCCAGATAAGTAGCAGAAATTTCTGAGGAGCATATTAATTTCTCACTCAAAGGCCAGCATTAATTTATGGGTAGCTATAAGAAAAACCTTATTTCCCATCTATAAAATACAAGTCTCTGAGAATGAATACAATTTAGGAAAGTCAAACAAGCCCTCCTCTAATCCCTTAAAGTCTAACTTCCTTCTCTTTACAATAAAAGGAAGAAGAAAGAATACCAATGAGAAAAAGAACTGAGAGAAAAATAGACAAACTCACTTCCTGAGCTAGGTCATATATATAACAAAAAAGACGAAATAGAATGGAGTCTTATTACTAAATGATCCACCATTACATGGAGTTTTCTAGGAAAGTACAATCACACTATGTGGTCCAAAGTTAAAAGATATACAAATATGTTGAAGACTCGTTATGACTATTATTATCCTAGTCCCAGCAACAGTCAGGGGGCTGTAATTCAACTAATATTAAGAATACCCAAGTGCGACTCTTTCTTTTCTTCCCTCTTCACCCCCATAGGTCCTCTGTCTTCCCTTGACATTTAAGAGTCATGGAGGGCTTCCCTGGTGGCGCAGTGGTTGAGAGTCTGCCTGCCGTTGCAGGGTACACGGGTTCGTGCCCTGGTCCGGGAAGATCCCACCTGCCGCAGAGCGACTGGGCCCATGAGCCATGGCCGCTGAACCTGCGCGTCCAGAGCCTGTGCTCCGCAACGGGAGAGGCCACAACAGTGAGAGGCCTGCGTACCGCAAAAAAAAAAAAAAAAAAAAAGAGTCATGGAAAGATAGAGCAGGGAGCAGAAATCCAACTGTCTCTTACAAGGATTTAAGGAGAAAAAAAAAGTGCTATTTAAGGAGAAAAAAAGTTTGCAACTTCTATACTTGCAAAACTATATAGTCTTAATTGTTGCATTTTTACAACCATCAGCTAAAGTACCTTTTCACCTACATACTGCTTTTCTTTGGGGGAACATCTCCCAAAGACTCTATCAAAATTCTTTCTCTGATTCTGATAGTTTTTCAGGTTGACTGAAAGGAGTGAAATAAAAGAACTTAAAAGTTTCAATTCAAAGCCATTCCATGCTTCTGTAAAAAATCTAGAGAACCATTTCTAGTTTGGCAGGACAGAAAAGAAATAAAAATACACTTTCCTGTAATCCTCATTCAAAAACTATCATTCCTATTTAGAATAAGTACATAAAACATCATCTCTTAAATTACCTGAAAGAAGAAACTAATTTTGTTCGTCAACTATGTTATGGGTTTTGGGTATTGGTCTGTGATTTTATTTTCTTAAACTAGTGGTGTTTAACTTATAATAGACTAAAGTCCTGAATAGGCAGGCTGCTAGGTTTATAAGGATTCTTGTGGAACCTCTGGGTATTGGTTGAGCTTTCTGGAAATCTAGTATAATCAACTTGAAAAGTCAAAAACATAATCATGTCATAATGTCTAACAGTAGATACTCAATGAACATTTGTGAATTGATTTTTTTTTTTTTTTTTTTTGCGGTACGCAGGCCTCTCACTGCTGTGGTCTCTCCCGTTGCGGAGCACAGGTTCCAGACGCGCAGGCTCAGCGGCCATGGCTCACGGGCCCAGCCGCTCCGCGGCATGTGGGATCTTCCCGGACCGGGGCACGAACCCATGTCCCCTGCATCGGCAGGCGGACTCTCAACCACTGCGCCACCAGGGAAGCCCTGTGAATTGATTTCTTAAAGTAGAAATAAAAACAAATCAGTGACAAAAGTTGAATTTTTTGTAACAGGGAACTGGATTTGTTACCTGTCCTCAAACTCTAGGAACACTCAAGGGTCATCTGTGACTATAAATTGTCTTAGACCCACAGACTATTTTACTCTTGAGTTCCTTCAGGACCCTTGGATGAGTGCTCTCCAGTTCCAGCTATTTATTTGCATCTACTTTGTCATTAGGTTTAGAACATACTGTGCCTTGGTCATTATCTGTTCTAGTACTTCTGACCTTTCAGCTTCAAACTGGAATTTGGGAGGGAAAATCTTCTTAGCATCTTCCTTAGCAAAGAATGAAGCACAAGGTTGATTGGACCTCTGCTTTTTATTTTATTTTATTTTTCTCATTCCTAAAGACATCTTTCACTTCATTACCAAACTGTGCTATGTTGGAGTAGGCTGAGAGAAATGAGAAGTAAGGATTCTATTTTCTATGTTCTTTGCTACCAAACTCCCAAACCCCAAGAGCCATTATTCTCTATCTACCATGCCCCACCGTTCCATGCTCCTCTACAACGAGGAGCCTAGCACATTCATGTGACCCTGGTTCTTCCTGCCCTAGAAGAAATCAGTCTCATTTTACAAATTCTCACTGATAGTGATAACTAGACCAACACTTGTCAGTGCCAGGTGACTCTGACGTGGAATGTATTGTTCTTGATGGAGTCAAAAGGAAGCAAATCAGAAACTTGGATTGAAGCCCCAGATCTATCACAACTAGGATTTGGGGGCAAGTTATTTGACCACTCTGACCTTCATTTCCTCATCCAAAATATGAGAATGGTAATAATAATTACCATACATGGTTGTAAAGAGAATAAAATATGATAATAGCTATGAAAAGTACCCATAAAATGAATTTCAAGGCCCTAGAAAGTTAACATTTAGATAGTATTGTTGGACTCTATAAGGCACCGAATTCAAGATGCTCTTTACTTAACAATAATTCTTTAACGTCTTTTAAGTTGGAGAGCCATTCACAGTGATATTACCAACTGGTTAACTGCTTCCCCTACCTCTCATCCCCATTATTCCCTCCACGCTGGAGCACTTACAATCCACAAAAAGCCCATCTAAAGGCGACAGTGAATACGTAAAGGTCCAAGTCCATGCTGCAGAATATTTAAAGGTCCAATAATAATAATTCAGGTATGAATAAGGTGGCTCTACTCCCACAGTGTCTTTTTGGATAGAACTCTTCATTTAGTGTCTACAGATAAACTGACATTTTAGACCTTGGAAAAATCTCAAGATGGTTTGTCCTGTCAGGATTTTGAAATTAATCTTATTGACTCCTACTATCTATTATTTCAGCCACATACAATTCCAGAATTAAATAACTGAACATTACCTTTTCTTAGTAATTTCTTTAAGATACAGATACAAACAAAGCATTATTTTCCAGAAACAGATTTTAAAAGTTAAAAAAAAATAAGAACATATATTTATACTTGCTTTCTATGCTTTTCCCTTTCTAGACTTACTCTGGGGTACAGACACAGGCTTCAGAGAATCCACACGCTTACACCTAAATTATATAAAGTTGTGTGTGCATGCATCTTTCTGGGGAAAGGGTCCTTACTCTTCTGTGATGATCATGACTCAACATAGGCCAATAATTACTGCTCTGTATGGTCTCTGACTGAAAACCAATCACAATGGATGTCTGTGAACTTAAGGCCTACTTTTGAGTTTTCTTTTATCAACCACAAGGCTTCAGGTCTTTTCTCCAGTAACTGTAATATTTGTTTGCTGCCTTAGAAACAGCAAAAGGCTAATGACTGGCACATCACTCGCTGCCCAGATGAAAGATAAATGCAAATGGATGAGTCCTGAATGTTACCCTTTGATCTCCCAGCTTGCTGGGGTGTCTCTCTGGAGTTCCCTTTGCAGGGCAATTTGGAAGTTTCTTCTGAACAGCTTCATTTTTTCATTTTTATTGGATAAGAAATTACTCTGCATTCTGTTCAGCAAGGAACACATTATTCTGTCATAGCTGCATAGAAAGAGAAGCATTTTCAAAATGAATATTACATAGAGGAGAGAGATAATTCTTGAAAGAAGTCTGGCTCAGTAAGATAAACAGAAAAAAATAATCTGGAGAGATTTGTGGGGAACAAAGACTTCTGGCCATGCAGGACTCTCTATCTGAGAGAGAGCAAACTCCTTTCTATAGTTTGCATCAGACATTATATAAAGAAAGATACAAAATATCAGAACATTGTGGATGCCTCTGAATACACAGAAGAGATAAACACATCTCTCTGGCCATGTAAGTTATTCCCTGAGTATGTATTAGCCCCATCTAATCACTTATATGTGGAATCTAAAATATGACACAAATGAACTTATCTACGAAACAGAAACAGACTTGCAGACATCGAGAACAGACTTGTGGTTGCCAAGGGGCAGAGGGGGTGGGGGAGGAATGGATCTAGAGTTTGAGATTAACAGATGCAAGCTATTATATATAGAATGGATAAAAAATAAGGTCCTACTGTATAGCACAGGGAACTATATTCAAGATCCTGTGATAAAACATAATGGAAAAGAATATGAAAAAGAATGTGTATATATATATATATATATATATATATACACCCACACATATATATAACTGAATCACTTTGCTGTACAGCAGAAATTAACACAACATTGTAAATCAACTGTACTTCAATAAAGTTTTTTTAAAAACACATACATCAGCCCCTTCTAGAGTACTGTTAACTCTCTTAGATGAAAGAATCTCTAGATTTAGATAGTATACCTGAATAGCATACCCCATGAGCTGTTACTCTTCCAATAGGATCAGAATCACTATGCTATATATAAAATAGTGACTGATGTGTAACGTCAAGCACATATTTACTGCCCATGTACTGCCTTCTACATGCTTTCAAGATCAAGCAACACACTCAGTTAAACATAACCAACGTGAGTCAAACAATCTCCTCTTTTGCTCCAAAAAAACACTCTGAGGTGAAGTTCTGATTAACAGCATCTCTTACTTTGAGACTTAAGAGTTTCTCCCAACTACCCAACAATCATAGAATTTTATGTGGAGAACTATACACAACCCTATAGGACTTCAGGAGGTAGAGGACAAACAACAAGGAATGAAAGATATGAAGGCTGGTAAGGGAAAGAGAGAGAACATTTGCTGTCACCAGGGGAGAAGGGGTGTGTCTATCAGCAGAGAGCTGACAAGTCAAGCACTGACCTCTAGGCTGTGATGTGAAGTGTTTTAGGAAAGCTTTTCCCATTCCTCCTCTCTCCACCCACACCCTACCTCCAATCCAAATTCAGGTCCACAGTCCCTTACTGGAAACTCAAGAGGCCAGCTGGAATTTGGAATTCTAAAATTTGCGGACTTCAATAGAGTGCATATATCTTATATTATGTCACACCCCATCGTGGGGTCTGAGGGAGCACCCCATTATTAAATATACTAATATTCCTGCTACAAAATGTATGAATAGTCACCCTAAATGTGAAAATAAATACTATGAATAATGTTATGTCAATTCATGCTAGGTTTGTACCCAAACCCAAAACTGTAGTATACTGTTGACCTGTACTGTAGTTCAGGTCAACAAATTATTTTCGTAAGACAGAATATGTTATGTTACGTTACGTTACGTTACGTTACGTTACATTAATTCATCCTAGGTAGCCTTTCCCAGATCTCACACCTACGCCTGCCCATAAAAATTACTAGTTTCTTGAATGGTCCCAAGTTCTCCAAATTTAATTTTAATACTTGAATAAAAATGAGTCAAGTTCCCATCCAATGCAAACTGGCAACCCCCTGCTCTGCCCTCCTGCCATATCTCCAAGCCTTCTCTGATTTGCCTTTTCTGTTGGGTTCTCATCTCACTCACATCTGTCTCCTGATGGCTATTTTATGTTCTCTGCTTTGTGTAACCCAAATGTGGAACACAGCCCCTGTTCTTTTTACTGTACAGTGTAAACAAAGCAAAGTGGAGACAGAAAGGAGGAGATGTTAAGGCTGTAGAATGGAGATGTTAAGGATGTTAAGATGTTAATAGGAGATGTTAAGATGTTAATAGGAGATGTTAAGGCTGTAGAATGAATGACACTTGGCTTTATTAGGCTTCCGGAAATGAGGGAGACACATTATGCCCCTGGCTTGGGTGAATACTTAATAGTATTCCTGCCAATACAGATAAAAATAAATTTCACAAAAAATATTCTATACACAATAATAGAATTTTACTGAAGATACAGGGATGATGGAGAGGGGGTTGCATCTTGGCATAACACAGAAAATGAATTAAAATTTTTAATTTAAGAACCCTCATCCAGGGTGTGGAGAAAAGGGAACACTCTTGCACAGTTGATGGGAATGTAAATTGATACAGCCACTATGGAGAACAGTATGGACGTTCCTTAAAAAACTAAAAATAGAACTACCATACGACCCAACAATCCCACTACTGGGCATATACCCTGAGAAAACCATAATTCAAAAAGAGTCATGCGGGCTTCCCTGGTGGTGCAGTGGTTGAGAGTCCGCCTGCCGATGCAGGGGACACGCGTTCATGCCCCGGTCCGGGAAGATCCCACGTGTCGCGGGGCGGCTGGGCCCGTGAGCCATGGCCGCTGAGCCTGCGCGTCTGCAGACTGCGCTCCGCAACGGGAGAGGCCACAACAGTGAGAGGCCCGCGTACAGCAAAAAAAAAAAAGAGTCATGTACCCAAATGTTCATTGCAGCTCTATTTACAATAGCCAGGACATGGAAGCAACCTAAGTGTCCATCAGCAGATGAATGGATAAAGAAGATGTGGCACATATATACAATGGAATATTACTCAGCTATAAAAAGGAACGAAACTGAGTTACTTGTAGTGAGGTGGATGGACCGAGAGACTTCCATACAGAGTGAAGTAAGTCAGAAAGAGAAAAACAAATACCGTATGCTAACACATATATATGGAATCTAAAAAAAAAAAAAAAAAAAAAAAGGTTCTTAAGAACCTAGGGGCAAGATGGGAATAAAGATGCAGACTTACCAGAGAATGGACTTGAGGATACGGGGAGGGGGAAGGGTAAGCTGGGACAATGTGAGAGAGTGACATGGACATATATACACTACCAAACGTAAAACAGATAGCTAGTGGGAAGCAGCCACATAGCACAGGGAGATGAGCTCGGTGGTTTGTGACCACCTAGAGGGGTGGGATAGGGAGGGTGGGAGGGAGGGAGACACAAGAGGGAAGAGATATGGGGACATATGTATATGTATAACTGATTCACTTTGTTATAAAGCAGAAACTAACACACCATTGTAAAGTAATTATACTCTAATAAAGATGTTATAAATAAATAAATAAATAAATGATTTGGGGGAAAAAAAAAAGAACCCTCATCCATTCCCACTGCTCAGAACTTTAATGATGCTGGGGCTCTTTTCACTGTATTTGTGATGCCCAGTACAGTAACCACTAGCCACGTGTGGCCACTGAACTCTTGAAATCTGGCTAGTCCAAATTGGGACATGCTGTTAATGTAAAATATATTACTAAAATTAATTTCACCTGTTTCTTTTTCTTTCTAAACCTTGCTACTGGAAATTTTAAATTATATATCTGTATGACACATTATGTTTTATTGGACAGTGCTGATCTAAATCTTTCTCGTATATTCCTTTCTCTTAAGAGTTTCTCTCCTTGTCTCTCTTGATCTTCTTTCAGAAACACAAAAGTTCTCCCATTCTATATGAAGCAAGCAATACTGTTCCCTCCTGATCTCAGTCAATCCTACCTTGGCCAAGCCTACATGAGAAAGAAGGAGGAGAGGGTAAGGAGGGAGTGTCGGGGACAGTTTCACATATCCTTCTCAAAGTAGCTATTATGGTACATTCTTAAACAGAGCCTATCCTCACCCAAAAACGAATTCTGCTGCTGACCGTAAAATATAAAAATATTCTTTCTACTACAAATATACATATAGAAAAATATAGTTATCAGTCATTAACTCTGAATATTCTATGTAGAATGTGAGCAGCCTGAAATTGACCTTTACGTCCCTTTGTTGAACTGACATAAAAAGTCTTGAACGGTGACTGATCCTTTATTTGAGTCTCTGAGATCCTAGGAACAGGACTGGAGAAGGAAAGCAAAAGGAAGTTGACATCCTTCAGAAAGATTTCATCCACGGAATGGCAAGGCCTGATATAACAAGTCTGCCTGTTATTAGAGAACTTCACCTCTTTGTTCACTCAGTGAATCTGTACTGAGCACCTGCAAGAGTGGAGCAGGGTGCTCAGAACCCCCAAGTTCTCTGTAGGCAGCATTCTTCTCCCCTGAACACCAAATGCCAGTAAAGAAATGCCTGATTTCCTATATATCCATACATGAACATTGTCACCTTCGGATGATGTATCTTGATGCTCAAAAAATGAATCATTAATAGTCACCTTTTCATCAGAGGAGAAAAATAAAGATAAGATACTGTAGATGTTAATGTTCCACAAATTAGACTAAAGGACAAAAAAAGAGAAAACTCATTCCACAGCCTAATTTTATTTCTATAGCTAATAAAAAATATCTTGCCTTTCTTCCCTTGAAATCACCACCCTACTTTATATAATTTAAAAACTCAGGAAATGTGACAGAGTATTAATTACCTACTTCTTCCTTTTAAAAAAGGGCATGAGAATAAAAAGATCATTAAGTTCCAATAAACATCTGCAAGAGCTACAGAAATATCACTGCTTCCTTATGACTCTTGTGGAGCGAACTATTTTATATTAACAATTATCTGGATAATTTAATCTATGTACACTGCTTTTTTAAGTGAACTCAAAAAAAGTTTTATTTTATGTACGTTTATTTCACAAATGTGGAGAAAAATTACTCGATTACTAAAATCCCTGAAGTCCACATACATTCCCAGAAATACTAGTTGTTCTGTCCTAACTAGTCAGAATTTCATACCATTTAGATACTTTAAAAGCGCAAGGGACTTCCCTGGCGGTGCAGTGGTTAAGAATCCACCTGCCAATGCAGGACACGGGTACGATCCCTGGCCCGGGAAGATCCCACATGCCACAGAGCAACTGAGCCCGTGCGCCACAACTACTGAGCCTGCGCTCTAGAGTCCGGGAGCAACAACTACTGAAGCCTGCACACCTAGAGCCCTTGCTCCGCAGCAAGAGAAGCCACCACAATGAGAAGCCCGCGCACCCCAACGAAGAGTAGACCTGCTCGCCGCAACTTGAGAAAGCCCGCGGGCAGCAACGAAGACCTAACACAGCCAAAAATTTAAAAATATATAATAAATTTATTTTTTAAAAAGCTCATGTTGTGGCCTCTCCCATTGCGGAGCACAGGCTCCAGAGGCACAGGCTCAGCGGCCATGGCTCACGGGGCCCAGCCACTCCGCGGCATATGGGATCTTCCCGGACCGGGGCACGAACCCGTGTCCCCTGCATCAGCAGGCGGACTCCCAACCACTGCGCCTCCAGGGAAGCCCTCAAATTCACATTTAATAAATAGGAAAGATAACAGCTGATGCCATATGTGTACTACAAGCGAGGCACCATTCTAAGTACTTTATGTATACTGACTATTCAGTCCTTACAACAACATTCAGAAGAAGATATTATCCACATTTTCCAAATGAGGAAACTGATGCACAGAGAGATTAAGGAACTGGCCGAAGGTCACCAGGCTGTTAGTGGCAGAGCCTGGGTGATCCCAACCCAGTTAGTCTGACTCCATGTCCTCACTTTTCAACACTGTACTCTGCTTCTTAACAAAATAATAACAATAATAATAATAGATGACACTTGATGTGATTTGTTTAGTTAACGATGGTAAGACTGTCTGAAAACTTACATCTTGCGGGCAATACTGGACACAAATAGTTAACAAAGCAGACATCAAAATCAGCCTTACAACTGGACTCTAGGTACAGTCTCTCAAAATGATCCACATAAGCCAGTAATTTAACTCTGAACTTCACAGGTTGCATTGACACTAAAGCTGAAATAAAGAAAATCGTGGTAAAGCTGAAAAATAACTCAAAAAATGTGATAGAGTTGCTCCATGAAGACCAGTCTGTGATGGGGAAGGAAAGGCAGGGTTAAGGGTATAAATGATGAATTCAGTTTGGGAAATGTTTGTCTTAGGTTGTGAGTAGAACATTCAGATGTAAATATTCATTAAGTGCCTACTGTATCTAAGAAACTACGATAAGCATTGTGGAAATTCAAAAAGGCCTTGAAGCATATTTTAATTTTATACCTCCTCAAAAAACTTGCATTCAGAGTAAGAAGACTAATTCAAAACCAAGACACAATATTACAAAAACCATAACGCAAACACAAAACCTTCTAGTGGATCAAATAAAGTCCATTAGCTGGGGAGATCAGAAAATATTTACGAAAGGAAGTAGCATTTGACCAAGGCAAGATGAAAAAAGATGAGAAGGATGAAGTTGGGGCACTGGAGGTAGAAGGAACCACTAGTCAAGTCTTAGTTGCAGAGGACAGAATCCATATTGACTTCTTTAAATAGGAAGGGATTGCTATAAATCCCAGGTGTTCAAAGGTTCACAGAGTAAATGGGACTACTAAATGAATAAACTCTGGCAGTGTTCAGGAACAACTCCCAAGTTCCCAATGCAGGAATGGACTGCCAAGACAGCTGCTTCCCCCATCACAATCAAGGAGCACCCACTTTCAAGGCCAGTCCCAGTGCCATCCACCCCTACAACAGTCTCAACCAGAAAAATGGATACTTCTTGCTCTTCTTTTCATGGCATAATTCAGGTCCAAATTCAAAGCTCACATGAGTTCACCTGACTGACAAGACCTAAATCATATCTGGTACCCTCACTATTAAAGAAGTCTGGGAGATAAGGTTTTTAGCTTTCCGATCTCTGCAATACAAAAGGACACACTAACAGAAAGTTGGAAAAGATGTGGGTAAGACAATCTATATGTCTGCCACACTTGACATTTTCAGAGACTTGTGGTTAGGCTAGGAACCAACCACCCACCCATTTACTCATTCACCCAAAAAACATTTCTGTGTTAATGATGTGCCACTAATCAATATTAGTTTTACATTCCTACATTCACTCTAACTTCTATTCTCTGAGAACACATCAATTAACTATCCAACTACAGTCTGTTATTATACTCTTGCCATTTTTTTAATCTAAGTAAAAATGACTTAATATTTTCTTGACATTTGTTTTTATCACTTTAAAATGCTAATATAGCTGTTGGCTTTCCATGTTGGAGTCATTTGACTACTAAAGTAGTTGATGATGTTCTTATCTTGCATCTGGTAGCAAAAGCTCTCATAGCCAGTCTTTGAAATATAGAAGATAAAAAGAATTCCTCACTATCCCCATCGTACTCATCTGGAAAACATATATTCTCATCTTCATTTAATAATCATCATCATTTAATAATGGTAATAATGAGAAGGAGGAAGATGAGAAGAATGACAACAGTAACAATATGTAGTACTTGTCATGTGCGAAGCACTGTGCCAAACACTCAACTTAATTTTATTTAATTCTTATAACAACTTTATTAGAGAGATTCTACAATGATCACTATTTAACAGATGAGAAAACTAAGAATATGAAAGAATAAGAAAATAATCTTATCAACCAGCCGGCAGTTTTAGCCAAGAATAATTATACTTCTAAGCCCCTCTTTCTAACACAAGTAAGGAGTCCTCGCCCAAGGACAAGATGCAGTAAGAATCCCCTATACCCCAGAAGGAACTCACGCATTTTGATTCACAACAAGCTACTCTACATATGTATAACTGAGTATGTGGTTGCCTAGAGAAGTGATACCTAACTTAACTCTACCTTCTTGGAGAAGGAAATTCTAGCTCTACTTATAAACCATAATACTCCATTGTACTAGCATCAGAACACGTGGAGCTCTATATTTCCATTAAGCCTTTTATTTGAGCCCCTCTATCTAAAAGGCTGGTAAACACCAAAATGATACTTCTTCCCGAAGAACAGAAATACACATTAGAGCTTCATTTTTTATCAACGTGAACCAAGTCTTGTTCCAGACCCTGAATTTTAACGGGGAAGTCTCCAGTCATCATGGCAGCACCCCCAGAAGATAAATTATGTTCCTTAGGCCTGGATTACCCTGGCATCAGATCATGACATTAATAAACTTAGAGACATGAGACAAAAATGCCTGACACAAAGTCCCAGTAGGCTGTTAATTTGTGAGGCAGCTTTAAATAAGCCATTTAACTTCTTCCCCATTTGCTCATCTGTAAAATCAGGATTAAAAATAAATTCTCAGAATTTGGTTGGCATTAATGTTTTGAAAGCATATTAAGGTATAAGCAGTGAGTAGAATAATGTTAAAACATCCAAAACAGTGTCCTGATGTGTCCTGGGTCAAATATCTAATTTGGCAAGAGATTTTAATCACTGCCATTTCTCACCAGTTCATCAAAGGACTGTCAAGGCAGGTTAAAGTGATCCGTGTGAAACACCACACCAATGTCTTTCACTGGATAAACACAAAAATAAGTATTCACAATTGATTGTGCCAGAAGCATAGCGAACCAGATGGTAATTGAATTTTCAGTAGATATCAATTCAGTGACTTTTTTTTATTTGCTGCCTAGAAATTCCTTTCTAACATGAAATTATAGTAACCACTGGCATTTCATTATAAATTGGACATCTACAATCGACTTAATAGGATTAAATTTGAGAGATTAAATATTTCTTGTTGGTTATATTTTAAGCAATCCTGTCTTGTTGCCCTAAAGGAAAATAGCCTTTTGCATTAATAAGATTTCAGTTCTGAAACTGACCAAAAATGTGCACTTTTTTCCTCTGGTTGGGAACATTAACCCAGCTAACAAATACCCGTTTAACATTATCATGTGCCACGCAATATTCCTGTTGTTGGGATTTGGATAGTAAAGAAAACACATCAAGATCCTTATCCTGTGAAGCTTACATTCTAATGGAATGGAGGAGAGACAGAAAAATAAGAAATAAACATCAATAAATAAAATACATAGTATGTCAGAGGCTAATAAATGCTATGTAAAAAACAAAGCAGGAGAAAAATTACAGGGAATGATGAGATATTGGGAAGGGTTAGAGTAGGGTGAAGACAGCAACTGTAAACAGGACGGTCAGAAAAAGCCTCCCTGATAGGGGACATTTAAACAAAGACCTATAGCTTCCCCTGTGGCTGTCTGGAGAAAATCTGGTACAGGTAGAGGGATGAGCAAGTCCGAAAGCCTGAAGCATTCCTGGAATGTTTGAAAACCAGCTAAGAACTAGCAACTGAGTAACAGAAGAGGTGAAAAATACATTACGTGGTATACCTCATGAGGTCAAAAAGGTATCTTATTACTCTCTATGTGGAGGCAGGGAGACCGGGTAGGAGGCAATTATACTAATCCTGGTAGGAGGCAGTTATACTAATCCTGGTAGGAGGGATACTGGCTGTGGCCAGAGTAATGGTGATGAAGGTGACTGGACTCAGTTAAATATATTTGAACTGTAAAACTAAAAGAATTTACCAAATGATTTGAAATAGAATTGAAAGGAAGAGAACAGAAGGATGGTGTTAAGATTTTTAGACTAAGCATCCAGGATAGAATTGCCATCAACAGAGACTGGAAAAACTTCAAGAAGAGCATATGCTCTGGGGAAAAGCAAGAGTTTATTTTCAGGCAGGTTTGATTTGAAAATGTTGGTAAATATCCAAATTGAGGCATAGAGAAGACACTGCATATACAAGATTGGAATTCAAGGGAGAAGTCCAGGGTAAAGAAACAAATTCAAGCCTCACCAACGTATACACAGAGAATGTTTAAAGCCATGAGGTTTTATAAGATTGCATGAGAGTGAAAATAGCAAGAAAGTAGACAAAATAATTCTTTTGCTAAAAAGTAAATGCTTACCTAATTATAAAAACATCCATAACTTCAGAAAAGCATCAAAGATTCAGACTGCAAATCATTTGAGTAATCCAGAAAAATCTCAAAGCTGACACTGAATTAAGGTGATACTAGATTGCTAGTGCCCTCAAGAACTTGGTAAAAACTATCAGTCTATATTGAGGAATATAATATATATGTAGGCCTCAAAGTATTATATAATATATATGTAGGCCTCAATGTATATATGTAGGCCTCAATATATATGTAGGCCTCAAAGTATTTCTACAACCAACCTCAAATATAATATCTGATATACAATCAAAGATAATAAGATATGGCAGAAACAGCAGACAATAGAGAGATCCACAGGGGCTCTAGATGTTGGAATTTCCATAATTAGACTTTAAGACAACCATGTTTACTTTATTCATGGAAAGTTGACAACTGAAAACTATAAAAAGAAATCACAGCAAATTTGAAAACAGCTAAAAATATAATTACCAAGATTAAGAAATCATGGAAGGATTTAAAAGAAAATTGTATCAGGCTAAAAAGAAAAATAGGGAACTGGAAAAGGTCAGAAAAAAGTAATCCAGAGAAGAAAAATCAAGGCATGTGGCAAGAGGGCTAGAGTGCACTGTGAAGTCTAACATATATAACTGGATTTACAAAAAGAAGGGGACAGAAGCAATATGTGAAGAGATGATAACCAATAATTTTCCAAACCTAATGAAATATATCAATCCATAGATTCTGGAAGACCAAAAGTTCTAAGTAGAATAAAGAAACAATAGAGTATTTTCACTGACTAAACGCTGGAGAACTTCAATATTTAGAAGTTGGAGATATCGACAGACGAATGAATAAAGGAGATGTGTATGTATAATATATAATATATATTTATATACATTTTTATATATATATACATACATATATATACATATTTCCTTCATGAGAAAAAAGGGAAATCCTGCCATTTTGACAACACAGATGGACCTTGAGGGCATTATGCTTGGTGAGATAAGCCAGACAGAGAAAGAAAAATGTTGTATAGGACCCATATGTGGAATCTAAAAAAGCCGAACTTGTAGAAACAGAAAGCAAAATGGTGGTTACCAGGGGTTGAGTCGTGGGAGAATTGGGGAGATGATAAAGTCCAAAGGAAAAATAAGAGCTCATCAACTGGGAGGAAGACAGCAGGTCTCTAAAGAAAGTGGCATTTGAGATGGACATTGAAGGGCAGACAGAATTTCAATAAATGGAGACAGACTACTTATCTGGACTTTATTTGAAGAATGGTTTAAAACAGGAAGATTAATCTGATGTGGTACATAAAATGAGTTGAGAGGAAAAGAAACTAAAGGTTGGAAGACTTTTCTCAGTGGTCTATAGCAATACTCCACGTGAATAATAAAAGAAAAGGGATGGTAGCGTTGAGAATGGAAGGGAAAGAAAGAAAGGAACTGATTTTATCAGTAGCTATTGCTGTAATAATGTTATTTAACAAACAACACTGAAATTCAGTGGCTCTAAAAAGCAATATTTTTTCTTGATCACACGTCTGTGCATTGTCTAGGGGTTGACTGATCTAGTCTGGGCTTGACTGGGTTTAGGTCCAAGCTGTAAGTTGGGTCCAGGCATGCTCCATGTGCCTCTCATCTTCCTTGGACTACTGGGATATGAAGAAATGACAGAAATGAAAAATATTTTTACCCTGGGTAACAAAAAATAAAGAAAAAATTACAAACCAATTAAAAATTGATTGAATGATTAGGCTGTGGAGAGACCAAGGACAGGTGATCACAGACTCTGTAAAAGCTACATTAATTTTCAGGTAAATTCCATGTGTAAGCATCTCCAATATGTATCATAAAGTGAAGAATTTAAAAATTCAGGAGAGATATAATGATATTTCATTGATTTCAAACATATACTTTCATTCATATATTGAATAAATATTGATTAAACACTTACTATACATCAGGTGCTAGTATAGGCAGTTACACCAAAAAAAGTAAGATAATGAGCATTTTTTGAAAAGTCCATAGTCTAGAAGAAAAAGTAGACATGTAAATAAATAATATGATATAATATGACAATATAGATAAATGTAAAATGCTGCAGTAACACAGAAGATCAAATATTTAACTTTGACTTGGGTGGAGGGATGAGAGAAACATGGATTCTTAAAAGAGTGCTTTGTGTGGTTGAAGTATGTGTGAAGAGTTGAGGTTGGGTCGAAGAGAAAAGACATTTCTAGAAGAGGAATCACCACAAGCAAAGCTAAAAAAGAAAAGCAAAAGAGCATATGTTCCAAAATCAATAGCATGAGCAGGGGTGGGGGTGAGAGGGGGGAACTGGTTATAAAGTTGGTAAGGTAAGAAAGAGCTGCCTGGGCCTCCCTGGTGGTGCAGTGGTTGAGAGTCCGCCTGCCGATGCAGGGGACACGGGTTCGTGCCCCGGTCCGGGAAGATCCCACATGCCACGGAGCGGCTGGGCCCGTGAGCCATGGCCGCTGAGCCTGCGCATCCGGAGGCTGTGCTCCGCAACGGGAGAGACCACAACAGTGAGAGGCCCTCATACCCCCCAAAAAAAAGAGCCATTTTGTAGAAGTCAGAGAGGTCTATGCTGGTATTTGATATTTTTACTAGAAATAATGAGGAACCATTAACAGGTTTTAAGTACAGGGGAGTAAAGTCCATGTCGTGGCCGAGTTGAAACTTATCTGAGAGTCATCCTTGATTCGCCTTTCTCACTCACCCTCACTACTCAACAGCATATCCTAAAGATTTTAATTCCTTTGGGTTTCTTACGTCCATATATTTCTCTCCATCTCTATAGCTACCAGTCCAGTTTAGATTTTCTTTGTACTATTTTTGTAAACAGCCCTTCAGTTGCTGCATTAGTTATCTATTGCTACATAATATACTATCCCCCAAATTAGGAGCTTAAACTAACAATAAACAGAATTTCTTTAGTTCTGAAAACATCAATCTATTTCTTTCTTTTTTGTTGCCTTTGCTTAAGATTACCCCTGGGTTCAGAATGTCCTTTTCCTCTAGCACCCGTGCCCAGCCCGACCTTCATCTTCCTCCTAAATTATCTTCTTTCATCTTTCAAAATGCCTTTCAGGAATTATTTTGCCCAGAAAGTCTTTCCTAAACCTCTCTGCCCACTCACTGCCCAAGGCTCATACTTTTCCTTAGCATTTCCTTAATACTGTGCATATACTTTTATCCTTTTACCTATTACATTCTGTAATAATTGTCCAATTATACATCTGCCTCCTCTGCCAAATAGGAAACATTTTGAGGTTTTAACCCTGGTCATATTCACACAAGTATTCACAGCACAAAGCATCTGGAAAAACAGTAGACACGCAATAAATTTTTGCTGAATTAATCACCAACTAGGTTTGCATGTTGGAAAGATTATTTTGATAGTGATAAAAATATACGTGCACTAAAGACTGGAAAAAATGAGGTCACAGAGACAAGTTAAGAGTTCATTTAGATACTTAGGCTGAAAGATGAGTAAGTCAGTGATGATAGAGTGGTAAGGATAGATTTAAGGGAGGTTTATGAAGCTGAGTCAGTAGAACTAGGTGACACATTGTCTAGAGAATGAAAGTCCAGTAGAAAGATGATGGTTGAAACAGTGGGAGTAAGAAAGATTACCATGAATAAAATAGACTGAAAAAAGAATCTGAGAAGTGAGTACAGTTCCTGGGACAGAGTAAATGCTCAACAAATGTTTGTTGGCTTTTCCTTTCTTTTTTAGTAATCAAAGTGGAGCCAGAAACTGTGGAAGGAGGTAGGGAGGATGGAAGAGGAGAGACAGAGGAAAAAGAAAGAAAATCTTTTTACTAAGCAAATTTTAAATACAGAAGCAAGATTCAAGTGATAAACATTAGGGTGTTTCCTTAAAGATACAAGAAAAAGAAATAACTAAAACCTAATCTAGGCAATTTAAACTAGTTTAGTCACTTGTATTTTAAACTCAAAGATCAGAATAAATGAATTGAATTAGACTCAAGTAAAGTGCACTTTTATTATAAATGTTAACAGGAGAGATGCATAAAGAAAAGGGAAAGTAATTATTCATTTTGCCATTTCTGACTCATTTCCATGTTGAAAATGGGAGAGGGGCTTCCCTGGTGGCACAGTGGTTAAGAATCCGCCTAGCAATGCAGGGGACACGGGTTCGATCCCTGGTCTGGGAAGATCCCACATGCCTTGGAGCAACTAAGCCCATGTGCCACAACTACTGAGCCTGCACTCTAGAGCCCATGCGCCTAGAGCCCATGCTTCACAACAAGAGAAGCCACCGCAATGAGAAGCCTGCGCACCGCAGCGAAGAGTAGCCCCTGCTCGCTGCAACTATAGAAAGCCCACGTGGAGCAACAAAGACCCAACACAGCCAAAAATAAATAAATAAACAAATAAATAAATTTTAAAGAAGAAAGAAAATAGGAGAAAACATTCATAAATCCTAACATTATCTTTGAAACCACCTCCATAAGGTTCAATCGGCTTGATACAGGTGAGATGAACAGGGCAGGAAACTTTCATTCATTTGGAATAGATACCTGGTCCTCTGATGGCTAAAATGACCAGCAGACAATCATTATGTTTTAGAGAAGAGATGAACATTTAACTCAGGTATCATCCAATCTTGAGCATCTGGGCAGATTTCCAATGAATCGCAGGCAAGCTTGAGAGATGTAGAATCATAATTGGTATGTTGATATCCTTACTGATGCTCCAGCAAAAGGGAGAAGAGAAGGCAATGTAAAATCAATGACTAAAACATTTAGCTCCTCTGGCAAAGGGCAGGATGTGGCAGAGATAAACCTTGTCTGCATGGATTAAGTTCTGTTTCTCATTCTGCTTCCCTCCCAGTAGATACAAAATGTCCAGGACCCTGGGAAAGTAGACCTGAGGCTTATTCTGAAATACAGTAACTGGCATTCACATAAGTACACTGTACATATATTTTTGTATTTTTAATGTGAGACCTCATTCACCAAGAGCAGCCTCCAAGAATACACAGGATAAATTAAAAATAGGAATTGGAAAATATAAGAGAAAATTCAAATATAATTTAAATGATGGCATATAACAGAATACAATACATAGACAACAGGCGCTCAGCATGACTTATATAGGTGTAGAGCCACATAAAGACATAGACAGTGAGAGAGAAGACAGGTTAGCAGTTCTCAAGCCTTAACATATATCAGAATCATCCAGGTCTTTTTTGTTTAAAAGAGATTTGGGGGTCCCACTTCTAGAGTTTCTGACGTACTGAATGTACTTCAAGACCTATTGAATGTAGGTCTGTTGTGGGGCCAGAGAAACTGCATTTCAAACAAGTTCCCAAGTGATACTGAGAAACCAAAGTAGTTAATGAAGAAAGAGATGAAATGCTTATTGAAATTGTATGTTCATTCAAACTTTATTCTTGCAATTTAAGCAATGCAATATAGTAAAAGGACTTTGGAATCAGATTGAAAGACTTTCGAGTTCCAGCTCTACACTTACCTGCTGTGAAACTTTGGGAAAATTAAAACTTCTCTAACCAACAGTGTCATCATCTGTAAAATGGCCAAAACAATGAGACCTATGTCACATGGTTGTTATGAGGATTAAATGAAATAATGTATGTAAATCACTTCATTTCATGCATGGCACAATAAAGCTAAATAAAATACAGCTGTTATTGTTATCTTTATTATTACAAGAGAAAGTATTCTGCACAGTACCTAACACTCAGTAAGTGTGAGGTTAATGCCAGTTGCCCTCTCCTGGTTCGTCCCACATTAGACTAAATAAAACATGAGGCTGATTCTCATAGGACACCATCCACTGGTAATGAAACAGTTGATCAATATCACCCTTTAAAAAAATTATTTAGTACATGCTGTGTGCAGAGTCCTTTTTTGAGTGCTAGAATACAAAGATAAGGTTTCTGCCCGCAAGGTCTTCACATCTTCTTAAGAAAAACGATATATAGAAACGGAATTAACGGTTGAGGACTACACACCAAATGAGTGGCAGAGGGGAAAAAAAAAGCTTTAAGGAGCAGCAGCGGTCACTTTGAGCTGGGTTACGTAGGGACAATTAGTGGAGGAAGTTGATAGTGGGAATTTATCATTTGGGTGCTCTCCAGCAACTGACCCTCCTTTTCCTACCAATATTCACTCTTTTGAGGGGAAAAGCCCCCACTGTGTATGCTCTTGGTTGGAGCCACTATTCTCTGTACACTATGAAAACAGAGATCAAACTGGGCCAAACAAGTGGACATGTGACTTAGTCTGCGTCAACTGGATGCTCTATACCAGGTCTTGGAATTCTGAGGGGGATGCAATGATGAGGGATAGTTGGAGGTCAAGGTCATGGCAGCAGCAATGGCAGTGATAGAGTCCTTACCAGGCTATTCTTGCCGTGAGATGCTTGCTATGTCTCCTGCTTCTTGACCTTCCACAGTTTCCTTCGTTCCAGCTGTCCCAATCTTTATCATCTAGCCTTCTGTGGTTTCTTCTAGTAAATTCTAACTCCCCATCCATTTTGGGTGGGAGAAGAAGGGACAGCTTAAGTTAGCCATCGTTCACTTTCATTTCTTTGAAGAAAGAACTAACTGATAGCAGATAAAACACTCGTGAATTTTAAAGGAGAGGTAGAATTCATGAAAGCAGAGAAGAAAGATCATGGCGTGACAGGGAATATGGCAGAGATGTGAGAATGGGCTGGGGAACAATTATTACATTCATTTGGTTAAAACAATAGGTTCATGTAAAGGAATTCATGGAAGAATCACCCTCCAGCAAATCAGCCTAGGAAATCCTTAGTCTCTTTCTTTAGACTCTTCCTAAGGCCATTCAGCACAACTTTACTCCGTAAGCAAAAATCACAGCAGAAACTATAGAACTCAGTTTGACTACTCCCCCTTCATCTCCACATCATCTCTAGTAGTGTAAGAACCAAAATTTATTCAACCTAGTCCATTGATTGGCTATTTCCTTTGAACGCCTGCCATAACATCTACCCTCATCTGTCCTCAGACTGGCCTGTGCTTTCTGATTTAAAGCCCCTAATATTCTTCAACACATTTCTGCATAGACTACATTTCACCCTTTAAATTGGCTTTGATTGCACAGTCCTAACCTCTAACCTATGCAATCCAACTCGAAGCTTCAGACTAAATTGGCCTACCTCAGTTTCTACGTCCAAGACAACCACTGATGTGTTTTCCCTGCATCTTCACTGTTAGTATTTGTCTAGTTTTAAGGGAAACACATCATCAGAACAGATGCATTCCCAACTGGCTTGAATCCAGCCACTTCCAAGCACAGAGCATGATGCAGTGACTTGTCAAAAAAAAAGTGTTTGGGGGAAAAAATCTAGCAGTAGCTTAGTAACAGCTGGAATGAGGAAAAACTGAATACAAAGAGGCCAGTTAAGAAGAACAAGCATGACACAGAACTTGGACAAGGGTGATAACAGTGGGATCTGGAGGGGAAAAAAGGAGATAGAACATTACAAAAGATAAACAGATAAGACTTAGTAGAAAAGAGATGGAGATGAGTACAAAATAACTTTATGGTTTTAAGCCATGACCAAACTAGAGAAATTGAGAATATCTGCTGGTTTTGAGAATCAGTTTTATATAACGTTACAGAAGTTAAGAGAACAAAGGAAGAGTTTAAGGCAGTGACGGCAATCAACAAGGCAAATGTTACAGAAAGGTCCAAAAAATGAGTCAGTTTTAAAAAGTCTTTACGTAGGTTTCCTAAAAGGTTACTGGTGACTATGAAGAAAATTTTAGGAGAGTAGTGGGGTTGAATTCAGACCACAAGGAAACAAAGAATGAATAGGAAGGAAATAGAAGTGACAAATATAAAATATTTTAAGGAAGTTTGGAAGTAAAAGAAAAGCAAAAAATGAGACAATGATTCAAGATATTAAAGCTGAGGAAGGGCCATACCACTCTCATTATAAAGCTATAAGGAAACTGTAAAATAGTCTTTTCTACTAGTATAATAAGTCAAGATTGTTAACCATAAAAGTCAATGCATCCTAAAAGCAACTGGCACAGTTTCTTGCTGTTAACACCTGTTGGCTTGGCAGGTTATGACATAAGAGTTCTTTATATATATTATATATACAGAAACATAGGAAAATATACTTAAAACACAAAAAGACTGAGGTACTGACAAGTCTTATTCACACCCTTCTACTCTCTAAATGAACTTGGTTTTGTTTGATGTGAAAGCAAGACACAGAGAAAAGGGTTTTTAATTCAAAGCTTACACTCTCTTCCAAGAGCATGTCTAAAACTAATTGCTTTTAAAGTCCAGAGTGCAAGCAGGGACTTGAGTTGCAGGGCAACTACATGGATTTCCACGTTTGGAAACTTGGTCTTTCCAAGTCATAGAAATGGAAACAAAGCATATATGAAAAATGACTGTCCTGCTCTTATTTGAGTGTTTGCATACTGTTTCCCGTAAAGGAGCAGAAACCCAATGTCAGCCTTGTACATACTCAGAAAGGTAAAGGATAACATCTCTGGAATGAGACAGGAGAAATGTGACGTCTCTTTTGTTCCTTGCCAAGCTTACCTTGACATTTACTTCTATAAACATAGTCAGCAAAGATTATGCAAAGAAATTATCTTCTGAATCTACATCTGGATTTTTTCTCCACTGCCACATCTTGACCAGCTAGGAAAGTTTTGCCCTCTTCCATTAAATAATCGTGCTAAAAATTACCAATGCAATGTACATTGTATTGTCCCTTACTTCCAAACTCCTCTTTGCCTGCTAGTCTCATTTCAGCTTTGCCATAGCCCTGTGAAATAAACAAGGACAATCATTTTTGCCCTCCATTGATTATCAAGGTATGTCATGATGGCCATGCAGAGGGACCACAGAGGCACTTAAGTGTTGGGTAACAGTGCATTTTTTCTCCTTTGTTGTGGGAATGTTATCTTAGAACTAAGTTCATAAGGTAGAAGTGTGTCTGTATATCAATCTTAAACATGATCTCAAGTACTTTTTTTTTCTTTTTAGCTACCTACACAACTCAAAAGAATTGTTTTTGACAACTGTTTGTTTGTTTGTTTGAATCAATCTAAAATGACTTAAATAAGCTCATTTGAGTCTCAGATGAATTTCTGGCCTGAGTTATTTATATTAGCTGTATGATGATTTTGCAGTTATGTCTTTTTTACGTTTATAAAACCATGTTCTGAAACTAAGTACAAACTATAAGTGTGTGTCACCCCATATATTCTCTGTGCATTTCTTGCAGACTTACACCTCAGCAACTCAGGCACACCTCTAATTACTGGAACTCAATACTAATTGTTCCTGTTTAAGATTAGTGAGGGATAAAAGGATTGGTCACTAGTCCCACATAAACCCACAGAGAACCTCCCACTATGGATATATATCATACTATCATCCTTATAACGTCAGTTAAGTTCCCTTAGTCTAGATATCATAATATTAGATCATCTACGAGATACAAAGCAAAGAGTTTTCATGTCAATTATTCTATTTACTTGGTTTTGGTTTAGAAAACAAAACAAGATCATTCAAGCTGCTGCAATGATTCTTTTTTCTTACCTAAACGGGTTGAACTCACTCTGTGTTGTATAGATTCTTCCCTGTAGGGAGGGATGAGAGACTTCTATAAGATGGTTTCCAAGGATGAGGAGGCTGCTGCAGATATTTAACACCTATACTATGTTCAAGTCAAGAGCTTCTCTTCTAGAATATCTGATGCAAGTGCTTAAGGAGCAACAGTCTGGTTTAAAAGTAGGCCTAGGAGTCTACACCATAAAGCTTCATACACGTAGAAATCATTCTGGTTTTGTTTAGATCAAGTGTCTACTTGGTGGTGGCTTTAAAGGTTGTCATGAGTTGGTTCCTAAGCCAAAGATTTACATACACGTGGTTTATTGTGGCAGTATTCTAAAGAACAACACTTGTAAGGGAGTAAGGGAAGCAGTATAGGGCAGAGGGAGAAGCTGAACTGCAATGCAGTTGCAACAGAGGCCTCAACCCATCCCACAGACTTCTCTGAAGTCAGAATGGCCCCTCACGTATGACCTGAATTGAAACAAGGAACTGGGCCTTTGTGCCCTTCCCACTCCCCACTCCCACTCACCCTGTCTATCCCCACCAACTAGTCATAGGAAATATATAGGCCCCAGGAATGGGAAGTAACCTTGGGCAGCCAAAATATTTTTTTAGGGAAGGAATCAGTTGTGACCCTCAACAGCCCACACTCCCGGCCCTTAAAGGAATGAGGGTCTTGGTGGTGAGGGCAGGATCTGGAGAATGAACAAAAGTATCCACTACAGGGCTTCCCTGGTGGCGCAGTGGTTGAGAGTCCGCCTGTTGATGCAGGGGACACGGGTTCGTGCCCGGTCCGGGAAGATCCCACATGCCGCGGAGCGGCTGGGCCCGTGAGCCATGGCCGCTGAGCCTGCGCATCCGGAGCCTGTGCTCCGCAACGGGAGAGGCCACAACAGTGAGAGGCCCGCGTACCGCAAAAAAAAAAAAAAAAGTATCCACTACAGGGGTGGATAACAAAGATTTGGGGGTTTTAAAGGCCATCTCCTTTCCTTAGCCTCAAATAATCCTTTGTTCTGCCACCACTGCCTAAGGACCGCAGAGTCTAAGAACAAATCTGTGAATTTGTTATTTTGGAAAATGCATTCATTCATTATTTTTTTTAATGTTTTTATTTATGTTACTGCCAGGTACTGTCTTGGTGAGCAAAATAGACAATCTCTATCATTTCAGTTATAACACTAGCAGCAAACTGTAGGATGAACTGAAGCCAGGTGAATCTGATGGCAATGGGACCAGCTAAGAAGCTGTTGCATGTATCCTGTGGAGAAATGATGACGAGGAGAGAACAGATTTAAGAGATAGTCGGGAGAGAGTCCTGTATTCTTCACAAAACTCAGAATCATATTTCATTTGCCTTAGGAAGATGCGCCCCTGATGCACTGCAGTCGTAATTCTAAAATCTTGGACTCTTTGGCTGTCAGCTGAGTCAAAAGGTCAGTCCCTCGATGCTGTTTCCTCTCTTCTTCCCACTGGCTTTTCTGGAGTCTAAACAATCATGCTCCTCACATTCCCATCAGATACGAAATTGTGATTCCAGGGAAATGGGCCAAAATTAGCCAGCTTCCTCCTTATAAGCAGGCCTCTTCTCAATAAATAAAATTCTATTTACTTTGAAACCAAAAACCTTGTTTAACATCCAATATCAATATCAAGAGGCAATCTTGTTCCTTTTCTTAAGATGACCGAAAAACCAGATCTAAGTTAAACACTTCTTAAGACAAGCGTTTTAGGATCTCTCTCAGTCAGAAATCTGCCTGATAAAAATAACTTTTCCAGGTTACTACTTTTAGCCATTATCTTTTTCCTACCAAAATATACTCTCACTAGTACAAAATGTTAGCTTATATGCAATAAGTCATTTCTCCCCAATTTTGTTATTAGTAAAAATAACTCCACCCAAATAAAGCAAATGATATGAGTATTTGAAACTGTGTCAAACAATATTTTACATCACTCTAAAGGGCTGTGGTAGAGATTTATTGGTTGAGTTACTGTTTACTACATTTTGTAAATGTAACTGAATTTAGGGTTTGTTTATAATTAAACATTTTTGGCTCATGAGATTCAATGTCCCCTTCACCTTCCTAAGCCATCAGGAGAAAGAAGACATTTATTCTGACCCTTTCCCAGTCCTGCCAGATTATCCCAAACAGCAGATACATAGTTTACTGTCTTTGCAAAATTGGTCAGCATCAATCTGACTCAGTCATGCTTCATAGCCTGGTGGCAGCTGAGAAAGACCTCTCTATAGACTTGCATGATCAAGGAGCTCAATCTAGGATTACAGAACATGGTATCTTTGCAGCATAATCACCTCCAATTTCCCTCATCTGAGCCTGCCAAGTTCACCTCTTCCCTCCCTTGGGCTAAGCTCTTAACTAGACAGCAACTCAGGGTGTGGTACAGATAATACAATAGGCACATGTATACACACACACACACACACACACACACACACACACACACACACACACGCTGCCCCCACCACATACACACTTGTCCTTAAAGGAAGGTAAAAAATAGCCCAAATAAGAAATGAAGAACACCCAGGCAAGAGATTGGTTACTGGTGGTGACAAAAACAGCAGGCTTGGGCTTCCCTGGTGGCGCAGTGGTTGAGAGTCCGCCTGCCGATGCAGGGGACACGGACTTGTGCCCCGGTCCGGGAAGATCCCACATGCCGCGGAGCGGCTGAGCCCGCGAGCCATGGCCGCTGAGCCTGCGTGTCCGGAGCCTGTGCTCCTCAACGGGAGAGGCCACAACAGTGAGAAGCCCACATACCGCAAAAAAAAAAAAAAAAAAAAAAAAAAAAACAGCAGGCTTGATGATACTGCCAGGTCTTCCTGAAGGAAATAATTTTAAAGATGTGCTTTGAAGGAAGGTGAATATTTTGAAAAAGAGCAGTAGTAGAAAGGGCATAAGGCATTCAAGATCGAGGGAAATATTCTCCAAAGAAGACATACAGATGGCCAGCAGGCATATGAAAAGATGTTCAAAATCGCTGATTATTAGAGAAATGCAAACCAGAACTACAAAGAGGTATCACCTTGCATCAGTCAGAATGGCCATCATCAAAATGTCTACAAATAATAAATGCTGGGGGCTTCCCTGGTGGCGCAGTGGTTGAGAATCTGCCTACTAATGCAGGGGACACGGGTTCGAGCCCTGGTCTGGGAAGATCCCACATGCCGCGGAGCAACTTAACCCGTGTGCCACAACTACTGAATCTGCGCGTCTGGAGCCTGTGCTCCACAACAAGAGAGGCCGCGACAGTCAGAGGCCCGCGCACCGCGATGAAGAGTGGCCCCCGCTCGCCGCAACTAGAGAAAGCCCGCGCACAGAAACGAAGACCCAACACAGCCAAAAATAAATAAATAAATAAAGACCTCACCTCAATCAAATAAATAAATAAATAAATGCTGGAGAGGGTGTGGAGAAAAGGGAACCCTCCTACACTGTTGGTGGGAATGTAAATTAGGGATTAACAGATACATACTACTATATATAAAATAGATAAACAACAAGGACTTACTGTATAGCACAGGGAACTATATTCAGTATCTTATAATAAACTATAATGGAAAAGAATCTGAAAAAGAATATATATATATATTTATATATATAAATATATATATATATATCCGAATCATTTTGCTGTATACCTGAAACTAACACAATATTGTAAATCAACTATGCTTCAATTTAAAAAAAAAAAAAGATTGAGGGAAATATGAGCAAGGAATAACATCAAGAAAGTACAGTATGTCCAAGAAATTTAATTTGGTTGCAGCTGGGTACATGGATACTAGTGAAACAGAACCAGGTAGATAAGGCAGGTTTAGTTAATTTGTGGATTGTTCTATACCCTACAGAAAGAAGGTTAAATTTAATTTGGTAGAATTTTGGAAGCAACTGATGTATAAAGAAAAAACATTATCAGATGCTTTAGAAAGATTATTCTGGCAAGCTGTTTTCAGAGCGAACAAGAGAAAGAAGAGGTGGGAAGTACAGAAAACATCGGGTGGCTATTTCAGGCAAAATGTGCTCAGCCTGAGTTAAAATGACATTGGAAATGGAAATTACATAACAGATTCAAGAGCCATTGTGGAGTTAGATTCTACATGACTAGGCTTTTAACTGTCATTGCATAGTAAGAAGAAGCAGAGTCACAGATGACTCCAAGGTCTCAAACCTAAATAAGAAAATTCAAATGCCATTAATGAAAAAATCAGAGTCAGAAAAAGGACTTGTTTTAGAGAAGACATGATGAGTTCTATTGCGTATGTATATATGTGTGTGTGTGTGTGTGTGTGTGTATATATATATGCATGTCACCTACAGATAATTATTATTGCCTCTATTTTACAGACAGTAATTAAGACGATAACTAAGATTCAGAGGTAAAAAAGATTATGTCAGACACTTCATATGTTTCACCACAGATATTCATAGCCCCATTTGTCTTTGAGGTCCCTGTCCAATTGGTCCACCTGAGCCTTCACTTTGACGACCAACTCTATATGAATTCCAATAGTTTTACGCAACAGCATCTGACCATTCATGCCAATGAATAATCTTTCATCTCCTATCCCAGGGCTTCCCTGTTGCCACTGAGGCATAAGATACTGCCCCACTTGCCCAAACCACACACATGCAAACCCACAGTGCAGAGAAGCTAACACTTTATGGAGCAATCCTTTGAGCAACGGAAGATGAGAACTGAGGGATAATTTCTTCTTCCCAAGATGGACCAGCCAGGGATGTAATTTAACATGGTCTATTGTAAGGAGGCCTTTCAAAAGTGAGAAATCAGTTGCACTCGATACCAGGTGATACTACGGCCAGCTCAGAATATATCCTCCTTTGGCTTTCACTCCTCTGCCTCATTCTCCTTTTCACTCACACCAGCTTCCCAGTACTCCCTAATTAAAAGTTTCACATATGCTTTTGCCTCAGGCTTTGCTTTCTTGGCAAAAACTAATCTAAGAGAATAGCTAAAGCCTTAACAAAGTTTGATTGGCTGTATATTTTATAAGCATTTTTGGTCACTGAGATTGATGTTTTTGTCATCAGTGGTATTCCAGTTATCCTTCTAGGCCTGTAGTAGATTTCCACTTCTCTCATCCCTTGAAATTGGGGGTGACCAATCAGGTGTTTTTCTGGCCAATAATGAAATGAGGATTGAAAGGATGTGGGTCAACTCAGGCTTTAAAAGCTTGAAAAGACATTTTATAGTTTTCTGTGTCCCCACAGAATAATGAAGTCTTAAATCCAAATCTGTCTAAACATCTTTTAAAAAAATCACATGGAGGGTTTCCCTGGTGGCGCAGTGGTTGAGAGTCCGCCTGCCGATGCAGGGGACACAGGTTCGTGCTCTGGTCCGGGAAGATCCCACATGCTGCGGAGCGGCTAGGCCCGTGAGCCGTGGCTGCTGAACCTGCACGTCCGGAGCCTGTGCTCCGCAACGGGAGAGTCCACAACAGTGAGAGGCCCGCGTACCGCAAAAAAAACAAAAAAAAAAATCATATGGATCAATCAGGATAGTAAATAAAACTTCTCACAATGCATGTTTACAGCATAACTCAGAGACAAATAAAATACTATGAACTTAAAATTGCATAATAAAGCAAATAAATAAAATAAATATATTAATGTTTGGGGAACCAGAGTTTTCACTGAGGGAGAGAGAAAATGCAAGTGTGGAATGGAAGACATTAAGGAAGAACACTATTTTGATTGATTTAAGATATAGGTATCAATACGAACTCATTTTTTAATTTTAATATATTTCTAGTTCTGACCTCTGCGAGGGCCTAGAAGCAACAGCCTAGTATCAATGAAAATACTTAGTGTTAGATTTTGGTTTCTAAACACCTCTCCACACTCAGTCTCCTCAAAGAAATTAATGGTTCCAGATCTGGGGCAGAAAGAGTACAAGATGAGCCTGGAGTATTTTATCATGGTATGAAGCAGAGAAAGCCTCAAAGACTGATAGAGACAAGTCAGAGGACACAAGAGCTATCCTAAAGTTAAATAAAGAGAATAATGATGATACTGAATTGTTTTAAAAAACTCATTTATCCAAAGTAATACTAAGAAAAGAGGAGTGGAAGAGAACTTCCTTATAGAAAAATGCCAGCTAATAAATGTAGAATGAATGCTAGAATTAGAAAAACACCTTTGTGGGAATTCCCTGGTGGTCCAGTGGGTAGGACTCCACGTTTCCACTGCTGGGGGCCCAGGTTCAATCCCTGGTGGGGGAACTAAGATCCTGCAAGCCGCGCGGCACAGCCAAAAGAAAAAGAAAAGAAAAAAGAAAAACACCTTTGTACAACCACCAAGGTAATAATTGATTTAAGCAAAATCATCAGTGGATGCCAAAACCATTGGGTGGAAGTTTGTTGAACAGGATATTTACATATTCTCATAGCATTTCTCACGTAGATTGCTATGGTTTGCAACAAGGAGAAAAAGTAACTTAACAATGGAAAAACCTAGCAAATGCCACTTTAGCCAAGAGATCAAATTTCATATCACCAATCATGGGACAAACTGGCAATATGTGTGCATCCTGATATGATTCACAGTGCTTAGAATAATTTGTATTAAGAAAACTGGATATGACTCCACCTACTTGCCACTACAAAATGAAAAAGTATTCAAACTTACTGCAGAATAATAAATCAGAATTACTGTAAAGTTCAAATGATATAATGTATCTGAAAGGAAAGCACATCAATATGCCAAAAATAAAATTTTCTAAAGCCAGTTCACTGAAAGTCAATCAGCTAAATGACTAAATCTTAAAAGTCCATTTGCCAGCGTCTGAATATTAGCAATTTACAAAGGGTAAATTTCTTTTAACTACTGGCATAACATTTCACTAAATTTGACGTAATTTTTTAAGGCAACAATAGGAAACTAATACAGTCATTCTACAGTCTACATTGTACAGTCTACACCCAAGCTGTCCTCTGAGCTCAGACACTTACGTAAATCCAGCCAACATCAGCCAGATATTAAACCACCCTACCCATTATAAATTGCCATAAAATTTATAAATAATTAAAAGACCCATATATTTGTAAATTGAAGCACTTGATAAATTTGTCAAATTGGTAATTCAACACAATTTTTAGCAATTTCACTGAAGTAAAACAAAATGCTTCAAAAACATATTATTTTTCACTATGTAGAATGATAGAAACTACAAATAAGAGTTTAATGCCCACTATTGTATTGCCTTCTGTAATGATTAAAATCAAACATAGCCAAAGAAGTTACAAAATAAGGACTGACTCAATCCTAAGCATCACACATAATAAGTACTAGTGAGGCACGAACAACAGGATTCTGTGTGTTTGGCAGTGGGGGTCGGAATTGTACATGTGAATATGCATGTGCATATGTGTCTTCCATAAGATTGCTACAAAATCTTTATACCCTGTAGAATAGGTGCCAGTTGCTTGAAAATCTGAGAGTGTGCATCAGCTAAAGACATATATGTAGAAGAAGAGAAAAGGAATTAGTAAAAACATATGGAGAAAAGAAGAGGAAAGATAAAGGAAAAGGAAATAAAGAAGATGGACATTCAATCTCTGCAGAGATAAAATAAACACAAAGGTGGTCACCAATCCACTGGATAATAAACCTAAACCAGATTACTAGTGTAATGACATGGGACCCTGGACATAGTCTGTGAAGACCATAAAGACACAACGGTGTCAGCAAGAGGTGGTTCCTGGTAATGTAAAGACCATTCTGTCCCAAAAGAAGACAGGAAGAAATGATGATATCATAAAAAGATGAAGCTGCCAAGAGCTGAAGAATCTTTCTTCATTGGCTCATGTGTAAATTTTGCCACACACAGTGACTGAAGACATCTGAATCTAACAACTGACAAGACACCACAGCCTCAGAGGCAGCAAATGTTTTCATTAATACACCCCAGAAGTTAAAATTTGCATCCATCCATCATTATGGGTCTTGAAATGATTCTTTTACTTTTAATGATATGATAAGATATTTGGTCTTATGACTAACTCTGAACACAGCCAAAAAACAGTCTGCTCATATTCTGATGGAAATGTTTTTATCTGCAAATGGGTTAATGTTATTTTTCCCAGTACCTTTTGGAACCAAGCCAGTCATGATTTCCATTGTCAATACCCTCATGTATTTACAGCAAAGTTCCAGTGCTTTGTAAATTTTTCCGTAAGTCATTTTCAGAAATAGTTATTTAAATGCAGTCATGCCAGGGATATCAATTTACCACTTCTTATCCAGAATCATAAAGTCTGGGTAAAAAAGGCAGGTGTGGTAAGGAGAGACAAGATTTGGGGAATAGGAAAGAAAACGTTATTATCAATTTTCACTTTTTGTATTAAAATAAAGTTTCACGATACTTGTAATTCCTGATATATATTCAAACATTTTTATAGGCTGGGCTAAAAACATTAATAGTTTTACTACTTTTACTCTCCAGATGGAAAAAGTCTTAATTAGAAAAATCTGATTACTAAGAACAATAAAAATATGCAGTGCAAAGATAAAATTTGTGGGATGTCTTGAAATAACGCCTTTTGAATTGATATCACCATTTCCATTTCCTTTAGAAATTTAGCTGGTATATGAGAAACCTTCCCAAAATAGCTAGCTGTGTGACCTTAGACAAGTAACCTGACTTCTCTTTAAAATGAAGGATGGGGCTTCCCTGGTGGTGCAGTGTTTGAGAGTCCGCCTGCCGATGCAGGGGACACAGGTTCGTGCCCCGGTCTGGGAAGATCCCACATGCCGCGGAGCAGCTGGGCCCATGAGCCATGGCCACTGAGCCTGCGCGTCCGGAGCCTGTGCCCCGCAACGGGAGAGGCCACAGCAGTGAAAGGCCTGCGTACCGCAAAAAAAAAAAAAAAAAAAAAACAATAAAATGAAGGATGAACCACCCCAGGATGTCTTTTACCTCTAGCATTTTATAACTGAGTGAAAATTAAATTTATTTTGACGTGACTTCCTCTCCACAGATGTTTTAAACCCACAGTTACCTCTACTGCATATGTTCTTAGAATAGTTCTAAATAAATAAATTGTACCCTAAGATAGGAAATTTCTGATTTAGTCACAACTTTTTTCTCAGCGTATTTTCTTAATTTTAGCTTTATTTTCTAACATTCTTTGCTCATAATTTTAAATTTTATGAATTCACCAGATTTCTTAAAAGATTCTTGATATACAATTATTACTAAAGACTTTGTGTGACATAATCCATGGACACCTAAAACAATGCCTTGCCTTTAAGATGTGCTTGACCAGACAGCTCCCCTCAACCCCACCCACAACCCTGCTCTCACCTCCCTGATCCAAGGTTTGCCTGCTTGAAGGAATAAGGAAGGCAATGAAGAATTGAGACACTGTGGTCACTTTACTATTAAGGGTATCCTTGGTCCCAACTAGCTGACAGAGTTAGGAATTTCCCCAAGTTAGGTAAGTGCTCGATGCCACAATTAGCATAGAATACGCCTCTCTTGGCATCTGAATTTAACTGGTCATGACTGGGGCCCAAGTATCAATTTGTTGGAACTCCCAGGAGATTCCAGTGAGCAGCAAATGTTGAGAAATGGAAGAACTACATGATCGTGGCTTTTCTGAGCACCCCCTTACAGAGTCCGGATCAGGGGAGGGCTGTGGAGCTGTGACGGTTCTTGGTGGGCAGAGATTGGCCTTGAGCTTTCACAAGGTATATCTATCTTGTGCCCCATTTAAAGGAGGCCAGTTACTATGATATCAAAGGGATGTCATTATAAACATTCAGCAAGTATTTATTTATTGCATTCACACTTAATGTAGGAACTGTTTCGTTTATAAAATAATCCTGTCTTATGGTGCCTTCCTGCCAGGACATGATGTCATATGTAGGATTTAGAATATTATTAATGTCAGCCACAAAACACTGATCCCGAAAACATCTGGGTAACTATGCAAGTCACATGGGGAGCTTTTTAAAAAGTCAGAATCCTGGTCCCACCACAAAGTTACTGAATCTGGATATTCAAGTGCTTCAGAGGGTCCAAACAACTTACTCTCTCAAGGCTGTGTCCTTGAAATTTTGTCCACAGCTCTGGCTATGGGAATGGTGGGTGGAAGGTACATTCCAAGGACACGGTTGGGCATTAGGAGCTTCCAACTGCCCCGGTCCAGCTCATGGGTCAATCGGCAGTCACATCTTCTTGATGACCTCCTCTAACACTACTGGTGTTGAGACCATCTGGATTGAATATGTTACGAAACCCAGTTAAGGCCTCTATATAAACTTTTAAGATTCTGGTGGGCAGATGCAGAGATACATTTATCTTGCAGCCAACAAAGACAAGCCCCATATGTAAATTCCCTTGCTTACTAAAACTGCCACCTACCAATCTGGAGTTGCCCACCTCTTTCTTTGGTCTCTCTTTGCCCTCTGTGTTTGTGGGCCAGTTTGTGAACTGAAGTAGATTCACAGGTCTGGAATTAATAAAAGTCTGGTTTGGATACATTGTTACATCAGAGAACAGTAAGGCTGTGTTGCAAAGTTAAGAACATTACAGATGACCCTTGAACAACACAGGTTTGAACTGTATGGGTCCACTTACATAAAGATTTTTTTCAATAAATATATTGGAAATTTGGGGGGAGATTTGCAGCCACTTGAATAAACTCACAGACAAACCACATAGCCTAAAAATACCAAAAAAAAGAATAAAAAGATATGTCATGAATGCATAAAATATATATAGATACTATTTTATCATTTACTACCATAAAATATACACAAATCTATTACAAATAGTCCAAATTTACCAAAATTTACCCACACACCTACAGGCTGTACATGGCGCAATCAATTACACTAGGCTACCACAGCGCAATCATATTGCTGCTTCTTCATTATCAAGGCGTGAATCGTTTGTTACAGCTGTAAATAAATATGAATTTCCTTTTCACATTATCTTTTCATTCCATTTCTTTTCATTTTTGATGTCCAGTGTTATTAATATGTATAACACGGTATTTTGTATCATACAAGATAATACTGATGTAGGTACTGACAGACAATTTATCTTGCAAACAGACAAGATTCAATTTTATTTATGGAATCAATAAATATAGTACAATATTTTAAACGTATTTTCTCTTCTTTATGATTTTCTTAATAACATTTTCTTTTCTCTAGCTTACATTATTGTAAGAATACAGTATATGATACATATAATAGGTATTAATCGACTGTTTATGTTATTGGTAAGGCTTCCAGTCAGCAGTAAGCTGTTAGTAGTTAAGTTTTGGATGAGTCAAAATTATACAGGGGGGTATACAAATTATATATTGTAAATGATAATTACACAAGACTTATCAAATGCATGGGGGTTGGTGACCCTAACCCCCACGTTGTTCAAGCATCAACTGTACTTGATTTCAGTTTGTCCCCTGGAGACCAAATACCCTTTCTCCAGAACAAAAAAATTTGAAATGGAGCAGATTAATTTTGAAGCCCTTCCCAAATGACTTTCTGTTAAACTGCACTGAAGACATCAATACCACATCATTTTACGTATAACAGTTCTCCCTTTACATGTACAGTATGGGACTCAGATAAACATGTACTCCAACCTCAAGTTTCCCTTATAACTAGCTCTGTGCCCTTGGAAAGCTGCTTTACCAGTGTGAGACTCAGTTTTTTCATCTATTAGATGTCGATTTTTTTTTAACTGCTTCCACACTTATAATGATTAGATGATGTAAGAAATATACAGGATCAGACACTAGTTTTTAAAACCATTCCTTTTTACACTCTCTCTCCACATGGCCTCCTGATGAATATGTTATACCAAGACTATAATTATTTTTCTTCTTTTATATAAACCGAATTATAATGCAATTGTACGAAAGCATAGACTGTAAAAGAGGGGTGAAAACAGTCTCTACTCAGCCTTTTGTTTTTGGAGAACATCCAAGAGCCTGAACATCAGAAAGGAGAACATTGTTGGGAAGGGGTGGTGAGAAGGAGTTCTAAAATGGGGAGGCATTGTGATTGCCTTAATTCTTACACTAAAATATTCAAAGTACTTAGAATTCTCTGTGTTAAGAAAACCGGATATGTATTCCACCCACTTACCACCACAAAAACAACTAGAGGCATTCAGCCTGTACTGACCTGTTCCACACCATTCTATTTGAACTCCTGTGGAAACATCAACCTTTCACATAGGAGGAGCAAGTAGGATTTGTTAAAATGAGAGAGCAAGAGATTCTGCAGGAACTTCTTAAGTGCTTTTAAAGAAAACATTTGATAAATGAAAAAGAAATGAAGGAAACGATAGCAAAGATCAATAAAACTAAAAGCTGGTTCTTTGAAAGGATAAACAAAATTGATAAACCATTAGCCAGACTCATCAAGAAAAAAAGGGAGAAGACTCAAATCAATAGAATTAGAAATGAAAAAGGAGAAGTAACAACTGACACTGCAGAAATACAAAAGATCATGAGAGATTACTACAAGCAACTCTATGCCAATAAAATGGACAACCTGGAAGAAATGGACAAATTCTTAGAAAGGCACAACCTGCCAAGACTGAATCAGGAAGAAATAGAAAATATGAACAGACCAATCACAAGCACTGAAATTGAAACTGTGATTAAAAATCTTCCAACAAGCAAAAGCCCAGGACCAGATGGCTTCACAGGCGAATTCTATCAAACATTTAGAGAAGAGCTATCACCTATCCTTCTCAGACTCTTCCAAAATATAGCAGAGGGAGGAACACTCCCAAACTCATTCTACGAGGCCACCATCACCCTGATACCAAAACCAGACAAGGATGTCACAAAGAAAGAAAACTACAGGCCAATATCACTGATGAACATAGATGCAAAGATCCTCAACAAAATACTAGCAAACAGAATCCAACAGCATATTAAACGGATCATACACCATGATCAAGTGGGGTTTATTCCAGGAATGCAAGGATTCTTCAATATACGCAAATCAATCAACGTGATACACCATATTAACAAATTGAAGGAGAAAAACCATATGATCATCTCAATAGATGCAGAGAAAGCTTTTGACAAAATTCAACACCCATTTATGATAAAAACCCTGCAGAAAGTAGGCATAGAGGGAACTTTCCTCAACATAATAAAGGCCATATATGACAAACCCACAGCCAACATCGTCCTCAATGGTGAAAAACTGAAAGCATTTCCACTAAGATCAGGAACAAGACAAGGTTGCCCACTCTCACCACTCTTATTCAACATAGTTTTGGAAGTTTTAGCCACAGCAATCAGAGAAGAAAAGGAAATAAAAGGAATCCAAATTGGAAAAGAAGAAGTAAAGCTGTCACTGTTTGCAGATGACATGATACTATACATACAGAATCCTAAAGATGCTACCAGAAAACTACTAGAGCTAATCAATGAATTTGGTAAAGTAGCAGGATACAAAATTAATGCACAGAAATCTCTGGCATTCCTATACACTAAGGATGAAAAATCTGAAAGTGAAATCAAGAAAACACTCCCATTTACCATTGCAACAAAAAGAATAAAATACCTAGGAATCAACCTACCTAAGGAGACAAAAGACCTGTATGCAGAAAATTATAAGACACTGATGAAAGAAATTAAAAATGATACAAATAGATGGAGAGATATACCATGTTCTTGGATTGGAAGAATCAACATTGTGAAAATGACTCTACTACCCAAAGCAATCTACAGATTCAATGCAATCCCTATGAAACTACCACTGGCATTTTTCACAGAACTAGAACAAAAAATCTCACAATTTGTATGGAAACACAAAAGACCCCGAATAGCCAAAGCAATCTTGAGAACGAAAAATGGAGCTGGAGGAATCAGGCTTCCTGACTTCAGACTATACTACAAAGCTACAGTAATCAAGACAGTATGGTACTGGCACAAAAACAGAAATATAGATCAATGGAACAGGATAGAAAGCCCAGAGATAAACCCACGCACATATGGTCACCTTATCTTTGACAAAGGAGGCAGAAATGTACAGTGGAGAAAGGACAGCCTATTCAATAAGTGGTGCTGGGAAAACTGGACAGCTACATGTAAAAGTATGAGATTAGATCACTCCCTAACACCATACACAAAAATAAGCTCAAAATGGATTAAAGACCTAAATGTAAGGCCAGAAACTATCAAACTCTTAGAGGAAAACATAGGCAGAACACTCTATGACATAAATCACAGCAAGATCCTTTTTGACCCACCTCTTAGAGAAATGGAAATAAAAACAAAAGTAAACAAATGGGACCTAATGAAACTTAAAAGCTTTTGCGCAGCAAAGGAAACCATAAAGAAGACCAAAAGACAACCCTCAGAATGGGAGAAAATATTTGCAAATGAAGCAACTGACAAAGGATTAATCTCCAAAATTTATAAGCAGCTCATGCAGCTTAATAACAAAAGAACAAACAACCCAATCCAAAAATGGGCAGAAGACCTAAATAGACATTTCTCCAAAGAAGATATACAGAGTGCCAACAAACACATGAAAGAATGCTCAACATCACTAATCATTAGAGAAATGCAAATCAAAACTACAATGAGATATCATCTCACACCAGTCAGAATGGCCATCATCAAAAAATCTAGAAACAATAAATGCTGGAGAGGGTGTGGAGAAAAGGGAACCCTCTTACACTGTTGGTGGGAATGTAAATTGATACAGCCACTGTGGAGAACAGTATGGAGGTTCCTTAAAAAGCTACAAATAGAACTACCATATGACCCAGCAATCCCACTACTGGGCATATACCCTGAGAAAACCGAAATTCAAAAAGAGTCATGTACCAAAATGTTCATTGCAGCTCTATTTACAATAGCCCAGAGATGGAAACAACCTAAGTGTCCATCATCGGATGAATGGATAAAGAAGATGTGGCACATATATACAATGGAATATTACTCAGCCATAAAAAGAGACGAAATTGAGCTATTTGTAATGAGGTGGATAGACCTAGAGTCTGTCATACAGAGTGAAGTAAGTCAGAAAGAGAGAGACAAATACCGTATGCTAACACATATATATGGAATTTAAGAAAAAAAAATGTCATGAAAAACCTAGGGGTGAAACAGGAATAAAGACACAGACTTACTAGAGAATGGACTTGAGGCTATGGGGAGGGGGAAGGGTAAACGGTGACAAAGCAATAAAGAGGCATGGACATGTATACACTACCAAACGTAAGGTAGATAGCTAGTGGGAAGCAGCCGCATAGCACAGGGAGATCAGCTCGGTGCTTTGTGACCGCCTGGAGGGGTGGGATAGGGAGGGTGGGAGGGAGGGTGACGCAAGCGGGAAGAGATATGGGAACATATGTATATATATAACTGATTCATTTTGTTGTGAAGCTGAAACTAACATACCATTGTAAAGCAATTATGCTCCAATAAAGATGTTTAAAAAAAAAAAAAAAAGAAAACATTTGAATCACAGCAAGAGACACTTTTTTAAATTGAGACTTTCCATTTTGCCATTCATTGGATGTTTATTCATAAGTATGCAGGAATTATAAAATTTTCTTCAAGCTCTTGTTTAATGCTTTATCGGTGCCAACTCTGAACCTAGTGCTACAGAAATATATTCCTATGTAAAGAAAATGGAATAATTACTGAATGTCAAGGAGCTTCCGTACTGGAGAGAAAAGTTTAAAAAAAGTTGCCTTGGTAACCGAAAAGAATTTTTTTTTATGTACTATTATTTTCTCCATTTGAAATGGGAAACAGCCACAGAGGGAAAAAGTGAAAGTAGAGGAACTGGAAAAACAAAAGTAGGAAAGGATTTATTCATCTTAGCACAATGACTACAGTCAGACTGAATCATTCTTCCTTTGCATAAACATTTTAGAGTTGTAAGAATGGCTCACCAACACCAGCTGAAGGAGAAAGAAAAAAAGGTTAACTTCTGTAAAATAATGAGCTTGTTAACTAGTTTCCCATAACACTCGAACACAGGTTAACATAGTGAATTCAGTAAGGCACTTTCTAGCAGTTTGAAAAACCACGTGTTTTTTTTAATGTTGAAATCAACTATAGGAGTCTATATGGGACTTCACTACTAAGTTTAGTATAAACAATATTTTTAAATTAACTATAGGGCTTCCCTGGTGGCTCAGTGGTTAAGAATCCGCCTGCCAATGCAGGGGACACGGGTTTAAGCCCTGGTCCGGGAAGATCCCACATGCCACGGAGCAACTAAGCCCAAGCGCCACAACTACTGAGCCTGCGCTCTAGAGCCCGTGAGCCACAACTACTGAAGCCCGCATGCCTGGAGCCTGTGCTCCACAACAAGAGAAGCCACCACAATGAGAAGTCCGCGCACTGCAACAAAGAGTAGCCCCCACTCACCACAACTAGAGAAAGCCCGTGTGCAGCAACGAAGACTCAACACAGCCAAAAATCAATATATAAATAAATTTTTAAAAATAAATTATTAAATAAAATAAAATTAACTGTAGTGCTACCAATAGGGCAGCTAAAAGTCCTGAGTTCTTAAACTTTGAGAGTGTCAACCTGTCAAGGGATCCCTACTTGCCAGACTTGGGAAGCAGGGAAATTTAGTCCAAGAAAAAAAGGAAATTGGCAGGAGGCAGGTGTAATTGACCCGTTGAGAACTGAGTTTTAATTAATGAATTATTCCCATTCATGTAGAAGCAACAGCAACAATGGCCACTGAGCACAGGTCCACAAGTAGACCTGTCAGAATTGCCAGTTTCCTTTCTGGAAGGTGACTGGAACCAAACCACTGATACTTCCAACTGAGTGAGCCCCAGGGGTTCTTAGATTTATCAAAGGCAGGATTATCCTACAGAGGAAAAAATAAAAGTCATTCTTTAAACTACTGATTTTAATAATAATTTTATCCTAGCTTGTTGTAGGATATATTGTAAATGCTTCATAAAATCTCCCATTTCCATTAAAGCATTTTGAGTAGAGCAGTCAACTACCATGACTTCTAGGTTTCCTCTCGTATAACCACATCAGCCTCTGTCCCCCTGCTCCCCGCCCCCATGTTTTATCAGGAAGTTACCAGCTGCGGCTTTATCCCTTAAGGGTTATATTTCTAGAGATCCTTTAACCTGAAGGTCTAAGAGCCCTACAAGAAAAATATCCTTATATAATTTCTACAGAAAAGGAAAAGAACAGTGGCGAATCACTTAATATATCAAACAGTGGGTATAAATCACTCAGTACCTCATCCCCTTTTTGCTGATGTAAAGTCCATTTCCATGGAAACAGGGATTAGAAATAGCAACCTATGAGAAACACTGGGTTTACTGGAGCACATGGAAGCTTTAGTTTGGTTTTCAGCCAAATCTTGAAAAAGCAAATCTTTGACTAATACCTACATGCTATTTTTATCACTTTTGAGAATCAATGTTTGACTTACGGATTAAGAGGAAATCATTTTCTTCCACTTAAAGACAATAAAAACAACAAACTAATTTGCGTATTGGGAAGCATTATAAGATTTGAAAGGCTCTCCTTGGTCACCACAGTTTTCTATCTCTCCTCTGCCTAATGTAGATATATGACAACAAAATAGTAACAGTAATCTGTCTTGATTTGCAGATATAGTTGCAGCTGGACCCAGGGTTTTTAAGTGATATCCATCCCCAAGTGTGAAATCTCCAGACTATTTTCATTCACAGACAAAAAAAGTTAGATATAGACAGCCATCTAACAGTACTTTATTCTGTAAATTAGATGCCTCCCTGTGTTTGATAATTAAACTGCTTCTTTAAAAAACAGGAAATTGTAAAGCTCCAAGATTCATCCTGGGAGACAGCATGGTATCCTAGAGTAGGCAACCAATCTGTGGTCAGGAAGTTAAGAGGGAAACTGAAACTAGACCCCATAAAGGCTGGCATCTCTCCCCACCCCATCTCTCGCACCTTCATTCGCTCATCCTGCAAAGTCTACCTCAAAACTCCCCTCTTCTATGAAGTCCGTTCTCCAAATTCACAATATACATTATTCACAGATTCTGTATTTGCAAATTCACCTACAGTACTGGCTAAAATTTACTTGTAACCCTGAAATCAATACTTGCGGTGCTTTCAGTCATTTATGACATATACAGAGCAGCATGTTCCCAGCTATCGTCAAACAAGGCAATGCTCTACCTGTTGTTTCAGCTGTTCTATTGTAAACGAGTCCCTTTTGTCATCTATTTAATGCCTTGTTTTTTGCCTGTTTGTGTTTCTGTTGGTGATTTTACCATTTAAAATGACCCCCAAGCACAGTGCTGAAAAGCTGTCTAGTATTCCTAAGCATAAGAAAGCTGTGTTGTCTTACAGAGAGAACACGTGTTAGATTATCTTCATTCAGATATGAGTTATAGTGCTATTGGCTGTGAGGTCAATGTTCATGAATCAACAATATATATTAAATGAGGTGGAAACTGTGCCCCACAGTTAACAGAAGCTGATAACTAACGGAAATTTGTGAGCTTGTCTTACAGGACACCAGATAAGGAAACAGCTTGTTAAAACCCCTTTACTCATAAATTGCCTTCATTGATTAAGCTCACTTTTTTTTTTTTTTCCTTTCTTTCCTTTTTCCCTCTCTTTAACTGCATACCTTCACAGCTTCACAAAGCCCAGTTGTTTTGCAGGAACCTAGAGTCAGCTCCTGCCCAGTGCCAGCTGGCTGGGGCTGGTTGGGACCGGAGACCCTCGAACAGGCCTACAAGGGTGTCCAATGACTGACCTTCTGACAAGAGGGCCAGAATACTCCACCCTCCAATTGTGCTAAGTGCCTCCGATTTAAAATATGCAGAAACATGTAACCCAGTTGTGCCTGCGCAGAAGACCGATTACCTCACCTTTTTCCTACCTTCAATCACCGTTCCCCACGCCTAGGTCCACCCAGCTTATCCCATAAAAATCCTACTCTCTCACCTTCAGGGAGGCGGATCTGAGACTTATTGGCCAAATGGACCTGGTTTGGTAATAAGGTGTCTTTTTTTTTAACATTCTACTTTATTTTATATTTTTGATTTTATATTTTATATATAAATTTTTTAACAGATTACATAATACTATCTACCGTGGAACTGATATCTACTTGTTGGTCCTTGGTGAGGATGTTGGTTGTTTCATCCTGTTTGGGTTTTTTTTAATTTATTTTTTATTGAGGTAGCATTGATTTATAACGTTATATAAGGTTCTTGTGTATAACATTGTATTTCTACTTCTGTACACAGTACTGTGTGTTCATCACCAAAAATTTAGTTTCTGTTCAACAATTATACAGTTGATCCAATTTACCCATTTCACCCTCCCACTCCTGCCCACTCTTTACCCTCTGAAGCCACTACTCTGTTCCCCATATCTACATGTTCAGTTTTGTTTGGTTTGGTTTGTTCATTTATTTTTGTTTTTTATATTCCACATATGAGTGAAATCATATGGTATTTGTCTTTCTCTGACTTACTTCACTTAGTATAATACCCTCAAGTTCCATCCATGTTGTCACAAATGGCAAGATTTCATCTTTTTTCTATGGCTGAGTAGTATCTCCATTGTATATATATATATATACGACATCTTCTTTATCCATTCATCCCTTGATGGGCACTTAGGTTGTTTCCATATCTTGGCTATTGTAAATAATGCTGTGATGAACATAGTGAGACGTATACCTTTTCAGATTACTGTTTTCGTATTCTTTGGATAAAGTACCCAGAGGTGGGACAGCTGGATCACATGGTAGTTCTGTTCTTAATTTTTTTAAGGAGTCTGCATACTGTTTCCCTAGTCAGCCCCTTACTATACAAAACCTTAGACTCTAATTGTTGGTATTATATTGGTTAGCTCTTTGTTATGGACTTTTTGATAAATAATAACCTAATAATAGTATCCGCTCTCAGTGACTGAGTGCCTACTCTGTGACAGACAAGGTACTGAGAGCTTTACAAACATTATCCCATTTGTGGGTGACTCATATCCCAAATTAGATGGTAAGCTCCTTTCAGTCAGGGACCTCATCATTTTTTACTGTATAATATTGTCTAGCACAGAGACAGGCTCATAAAACTTGCTGAAGAATTGGGGTTTTGCTGTCTTCATTCTGTCACACATTTCCTTGGATGAATTTTTTTTTTTTTTTTTTTTTCTTTGCTGTACTTGGGCCTCTCACTGTTGTGGCCTCTCCCGTTGCAGAGCACAAGCTCCGGACGCGCAGGCTCACCGGCCATGGCTCACGGGCCCAGCCGCGGAGCGGCATGTGGGATCTTCGCAGACCGGGGCACAAACCCATGTCCCCTACATCGGCAGGCGGACTCTCAACCACTGCACCACCAGGGAAGCCCCTGGATGAATATTTTTGAAAAGTGATTTCATCCAAGTAAATTTTCTATTATGGCTAATGATTAAATCGTAACAATCATGTTTCTCATCCTTATCACATAGTGAGCCCTAACAATTTTTCAAACACTGTGTTTAGTGCTATATATAAATATATATATATAGTCCTATATAAACACTGTGTTTAGTGCACAATCTCATTTTATTCATTAAAACCACCCTATAGGAAAATTGATAAGAGAAAGTTTAAGTGACTTTCTAAGTCATAGCTCCTAAGGGATGAAGTTGGATTCTAATGCAGAGGTTCTTACCCATTCCAAGTATTTTCCCTCTTAAAATCAATAACTTTCTTAAAGTCCCTGTAGAAGATCAGATATAATAATAAAGAAAACTTAAGTGCTTATTCTGAGCAAAGTGCTGTCTAAGCAACTAGCATAGATCAACTCATTTAAGGCTCACAACATCTTACGAAATCAATGATATCTTTCTTTTACAGTTAAAGACACTGAGCTTTAAAGAAATGAAATAACTTGCCCAGTGTCACCAACCTAGAGAGTAAGTAGCAAAGTCAGGATTTAAATGCCAAGGATTCTATCTCCAGAACCTGGGCTCTTAACCATTTCACAATTCTGCCTTCAACCCATGAGTATACTCTTTCAATCTGTTGCTATATAACAACAAAAGGGAACTCTGAATTTATAAAAGAAGTTTATCTCTCATTAATCATAAAATCAGCCATATACATTTGAAAAACAGGAGTAACTGAATGTGAGAGATATGTTGCTTAGTCTATGGGCATGTGACCAAACACAGTCCTGGTCCCGCCACCACTGGCTGAGATGTGCTTCAAACTGAACAGACCTGCCAGAACCAGAACAGCTGACCACAGTTATTACCACTGCATGATTCTTGAGTCAGACAGACCCATGCTTGACTTTCAACTCCTCTATTTACTAGCTACTAGTAAATGTTAGACAAATAAATCACCTTCCTGAGTCTCATTTTTCCACCCCTCTCCTCAAAATAATGATAATACCATCCAGCTCACAGACTTCCTGTGAGAAAGAAGATAAGGAACATAGCACAATAAATAATAGGCAACCAATAAATGCAGGTTCCTTACCTCCAGGAAACCCCTACTCCTTTTCCACTAGAATAGGCACTTAGAGATCAAGGCCAGCTCAGGTCAGAGAAGAGCTCACCCTTTGAACCCTGAGATTTGGACTGCTATCCACTGTCATAGCCACATTTCCACAGAAACTGTTCCTGTCCAAGTAGAGAAAGAAAGCACCACCCAAAAAACCAGAACCAAAAGCCCAATGAGGTAGCATGCTGTGTTGTGTTAAGAACCTAATTTTGGAATTAAGACAGCTGAGTTTTAATTCAAAACATAGTTCTGGCTGGCTTTGTGACCTTGTGTTAATTACATAATTGACCTGATCCTCCTTTTTTTTATGTCTGCAAAATAGAGTTACTGTAATGATTATTAAGCTAATGTTCCACAGTCCTGGAACATGGCAGGAGCTCTAGGTAGATGGTCGTGTTTATTAACAGTGGCTGTGTGCCTGCCATTGCCTGGGTTCTGTCCACTTTCAACCTGAACAAGGAGGAGCGTTCTCCCTTCACATGCGTCTACATCCCCATCCTCTCTCAGGGGGCTTTCAGGACTGTTGGACAGCAGGCTATCCACAGGTGATCCATACTTCAGAAAAGGTGCACTCTATTCCTTGGTCCTCACCAGCCCCGGGAACTCCTTCTCCTTCTAACTCCACTCTCCTTCTAACTCCACTCTCCTTCTAACTCCACTCTCTTCACACCCTCCTTTCTCCAGTTGCATCTACAGGCCTCTGGTCCCTTCCCCCCACCTCATGTCTAATTTTTGGAGGTGAAAATAATGGTTCTGTACGCGACTGGCAAAATCTTTCTGTCTCATACTTAGGCTATAAGCTTCTTTGAGTTTGTTTCTAAACCAGGGGTACTCTCAGGTACCAATGAGAGAGTAAAGAAGGACATAAATCTACAGAAAACAAAGAGATATATGCCTTTCACACTTATGTATGCGTTTATGTGTTACACATATACATTATATATTATATATTTATATACTTATGAGTATATATTTACTATAATTATATTCTACATATATTCATTCATTGAATCACATATATTGTCTAAGAGACTGCTATGTGCTGGCCATAATTTTAGATGCTGAGATACCGTCCCCACTTTCAAGGAGCTTATAGTCTAATGGGAAGAACAGATAGTAATCAAGGAAACAAATAATGTGTTAATTTCCTTGTTTGTTGTCTCTCCCACAAGAATAAATAACATGTAGATAATATATAATTTATTTTTATAGAAAGAAAATATGATGGTGTGTCAACCTTCTCCCTCACAGGAAAAAATAATAAGCACCTTCCATTATATTTGACCTTTCCTGTGTGCTCACTCTAATGGTGCTTACAGAACCCAGAGAAGTCAACCAGGAATTGGATTGTCTTCTTAGTGGTAGGAGGTGCAGATATAATCATTTGTCCTTTACTTTGGAGGGGATGTCCCAGCCTGACCCTGACCATTAGGCCTCTAACAATTTCAGTGATGTGGAAGCCCCCTGAATCTTTTTACCTCCCACCCTCCTGAATGCATGAGTCTTACTAAGGCCTCCAGTCCACTTGCCACTTGTGACTCACCCAGTCTAATCAGTTTGCTCATCTAACTGAATTAGCTTGATGTTGTCAATGTAGTGAACCATGAAGATGTCTGGTAGACGGTCCGGATGACCCAGTGCCCTTTGGACTATATTAAGAGAGAGGATGAGAGAGTCAATATAGCCCTGGGAAAAGACCATAAATCTATACTTTTGTATAGGATCAGAGTTTACTTTTATAAACAGAAAAAAATATATAACACTTTTAATATGACAGTCATGTCTTGCCCTCCTTTCTATTCCATCACCTTCAAAAGTTAACACATAGGTTTAAAAAAAAAAAAAAAAAGACCCTAACTAAGAACATAGAGTGCTTTGGTTTGGTTTGATTTTTCTTTCTTACCATTTCATTTGTTTAAAAACACACACTCACCAGCAAAGAATGGACATGATGTCCTACTTGTTTATTTCCATCCCTGAATTCTGAGACAATTCAAAATTACTTTGTTGATATACTATATTCAGTGCTTTCAATGCCTTATTTAGTTGTTTGGTTGATCTTGAGAATTCTTTGTTAGACTGTGTGATATATATGCATTCCAGGTTTGCTTTTGGCATCCAACATTGCAGTGCTTCTGGTTAATGTTCAGGCAAAGGGATAGTTCACCAAATAGCTAATAGTTCATTGTGTCCAAAGTTAATGTTCAAAAAATGTAAAATTTTAACAAAATGGTAGAATAGATTTATTAAAAAATAGTTGCTTCATTTAATTCTCTGTGTAACTCTGACTTGTCAAATTTATGTAGTAGTTCTCTTTTATTAAGAGTTAGTATTCTCAATTACTGCAAATGTAGTAAATAGGAGGAATGAATACCATTTTATATACTTCACTGGCAATGATGTTTTCAGTACTTCAGTCTAAGAAGTAATATATGGAGGCCTTATTTAAGCTACTAACCATGTAAAAAATGCAAATTGAGAAGGGGGTCACTAAGGGGATAGAAAAATATTTTTACGTGCCCATATTGGTCTGACCAGTGAACTATTTTAGAAAGCTTCTCAGCCTAGAGTCATAAGTACAGGCTCAGATTGCAGGGATTCAAATTCCAGCTCAGTCATTCACTGACCATGTGACCTCAGGCAAGCTACTCTACTTCTTTATCTGCAAAATGGGATAATAATAGAACATAATCACAGGGTAATTGTGTGGATTAAATGAGAAAATCCAGGCAATGCCTTTAGCCTGGTGCCTGTTATTTGGTGACAAATCAATAAATGTTAGTTGCTGCTAGTTAGTAATGCTTGCTTGTCGATAATGATATTGAAATTGTTGTTTTTTGTTGTGTGTTGATTTTTTTTATTGGATCTTATCAGGAATATTTCTCTCAGTGGTAATATCAATCTAGCAATAAACTAAAAATATTAGTTAGAAGTCTAATTTTCTGACCCAATTTTTATTTTTATTTTTTCCCGCTTAGACAAATAAAGTCTACAACAATCCTAATAGAAAATCAAGACTTTAATATCTTACTCAGTGTTTCAGAGAGAGTACTAAAGATTCATTTTAGTATATTTGTTTACTCTTGGTTTACTCTAGAAATGCAGTAATAGGGATCAGAACCTTAACAAGTTTTTAAAATCTTTAAGAATTATGGAGCCTGTGCTACCTTGAAATATCTAGTACCTCCTTTTGAAACTACCATAATATTATATTAGTGTATTTGTAATCATTTAGAAAATCACATTAGCTGTAATGTGTCCCTAGCCAGCAACATTTTTTCCAGGAAATCTGTTTCACACATTTTTTTTTCCTTCAAAGTATGCATTCTTTCCCTGCTCCCTTATACCTTAACTGCTGTCAGATGTTTTCATAAATTTTTATAAAAAGAGTTTAAAGGACATCTATAGTCTCTGAGGGAAAAATCCTATAAATCATTGCTTTTCAAATTGATCCTTGGGAGTTTTTTCAAGGGTCTGAAAGAGCTCTGTGGATTTTTTCTTTAATGCCACATTTTTAGTTTGATATTAAAATAGCACAATTAAAAAGAGATTGTGGAACATGTGAATGATCTTATAAACTCAATACTGCCACTCAACTTAACTGCCTGTGCTTGTGCTTATATTTATGACTACATTATCAACAAAGAGTACTGCTTTAATTGTTACTATTTAATGAAAAAAGAACAGAGATTAACTTAATACCTAAATGATCAATCTGTGCCAAGTGAAGACCAAGTGATATCATGGCAGGCTGTACAAAGATTTCTTTATAGTCCAACTTGTAAAACATGGTGGCAAAACTGAGTCATCATAAAACATATTACAGGCATACCAAGCTCAAAAGATCCTATCCTTTAATAGTCAGTATTCACATAACAAGTGACAATTTCCTTTCAGCAAAACACATTAAATTAACGTCACTAATTTACATTTTATTGGTTTTGTAGTTTTGGGCATGTGTGTTAGTTTTACTGTCATTTAAGAACCATAAGCATTGAGAGTTTAAATAAAGCTTAATGTTTAGACACATTTAATTAATATAATAAAAATAAATTGTCAACACCAGGCAGTCCTTAGAATATACTTTGAAATGCTGTTATAAAGCTTTCTAATTTCTGTATCTATTTATCTTTTTATTATTTCACTTGTATTAACTTTAAAATGTCTTTTTCAGGCACTTCCCTGGTGGTCCAGTGGTTAAGATCCGTGCCCCCAATGCAGGGGGCCCGGGGTTCAATCCCTGGTCAGGGAACTAAGATCCCACATACCCCCGTGCGCCGCAACCACTGAGCCTGCGCGCTCTAGAGCCCACGCACCGCAACTAGAGAAGCCCATGCACCGCAATGAAGAGCCCACAGTGAAGACCCAATGCAGCCAAAAAAAAAAATCCTAGCAAGTTATTTTTTTTAAAAAAGTCTTCTTCAAACCTATTTTTCCCACTCAGACTTTTCTATAAAATGCTGAAAATATCCAGCATTCTCTATGATAATAATAATAGTTAACACTCATAGTGTTTATTATATGCCAAGCACCATTCTAATTACTTCTCATGTATTAACTTGTTTGTTCAACACAACAATCCTTTGAGGTAAGTTAACCCCATTGCACAGATGAAGAAACTGAGGTAGAGCAAAAATAAGAAAGCTGCTCAAGATCATACAGCAAGTAAGCGGAAGAGTGGGGCATTCAATCCCAGGCATTCTACAGAGCCCACATGCTTAGCTACTGAATTATACAGCCTCTGTAATTTATATATCATTTATAATCTATGATTCCCCTGAAGTTATTCAAATATGAAAAATTACTCTCCCACAATTTTACCTTTTAATGGTATTTAAGGTAAAACAACACGTTTGATTATTCTATAAAAAGTCCATTAGTCTTACTTTTCAGGAATAATTTGTCTCCAACTTCCTAGCATTTCCTAAAATTGCTCCCTGAAAATAAAAGTACTGATTTTTTTTTTTTTTTTTTTGCAGTATGCGGGCCTCTCACTGTTGTGGCCTCTCCCATTGCGGAGCACAGGCTCCGGACGCGCAGGCTCAGCGGCCATGGCTCACGGGCCCAGCCGCTTCGCGGCATGTGGGATCTTCCCGGACCGGGGCAAGAACCCGTGTCCCCTGCATCAGCAGGCGGACTCTCAAACACTGCACCACCAGGGAAGCCCACTACTTATTTTTTAAATGACCACTTATTTGAGCACTTCCTTACTTCAACAATGTCCATCTATAGTGCCCTGGGATGTTGAGCCCAAAACATTCTGAAGGTAAAGAAGATTAAAAGTTAAAGGGATTTTAGAGTCAATTATAAATACTTTAGTAAAAGATGGGACTGAATGGAGGGAAAATGCAAGCATTGAGTGCATTAGATATCTAATAAATATACATTTGTACTCAGGTTCATTAGTTGGAGGAATTTATGGTGACAAGCAAATTCAGAATCCTTACAGAGAAGATTTGGAGTGCCATACATGCAGCTAATGTGGTGACTGTCCGTCAGGACCACATCAGGGAGAGGAGAGCACACTCAAATTAGGCAATCTTTAGAGAGAATTTAATAAAGGGACCCTTTCCAAAGGAGTGGATGGGGTCCAGGGAAAGCACAAGGGATGGCATGGTACCTATAGCTAATAACAGGAGGACATGTTTACCATCTTAAGCCAGAAAGTGTGGGGAAGGAGCAGTTATCAGAGGCAAAAGGGTAGGGTCTTGTGGAGGGAGATACCTGATGGAGGTCACAACCTGGGGTAGAGGGAAGCACCCAGCCCGTGGAGACCCCTCAGGGAAGCCACAAGGCAATAAATACCTGACCTCTCTCTCCTCCCTCCTTTCTGCTCTTGCTGAGGCTCCCATTGGCCAAACCAAACCAGAAGCCAAAGGACAAGGACACTAAAGTGTACACTCTCAAGCTCCTAGGGCACAGAGGAGACTGGAGAATAGTAGACAATGGATCTGGAGGGGTAAAAAGAAAATAGCCAGTACAAACACTGCAGTTGATATAAATATTTTATATCTAATCATCAACTCAAGCTGATTCATCTCCAAACAGTATTTTTATATAGGGCTCCATACCTAGAAATTTTCTTTAATTTCACATGGCAAAAAAAATTTTTTTCCTTAATTCCTTCAAATCTTTACCCAAGTAAATTTTCACCCGTCCAATGAAAATTCTCCCAACTACCCTATCAAAAATTGCAAACCCTCAATACTCTTTATTGTCTTCTGTTTTATTCACTTCTGTACCCTAGTGCTTAGGATAGTGCCTGGCACAAAAAAGGTTTTGCAAATGTTTTATTAACTAATTGTTTACTAGTTGCGTGGCCTTGGAAAAACTACTTAACTTCTCTGTGAATCAATTTTCTCATCTTAAAATGAGGATAATAAATAACTACCCCATAGGTCTGTGATGAGGATTAAATGAATTAAACTATGGAAAGTGCTTTAAAGTACCCGGCACATAATAAACATACAAATATTGGTAATTATTTAACTGAAAACTACTGCATTAGAATATTTAATTTATGTTGGAGGATATTTAAAAGTAAGAGTGGTTAATTTGTCTCCAAGAAAATAAAAACTTAAGTTTTATTGATTCTAATATTTTCTTCCTGATGTTTTAGTGAATCTGACATCAAAATACACATACGATGTATTCACAGCATATATATCACATTGAGTGTCAAACATGCATTTTTCCATATGCATACAAATGTGTGTATTTTTTTTAACATCTTTATTGGAGTATAATTGCTTTACAATGGTGTGCTAGTTTCTGCTTTATAACAAAGTCAAATTTGTGTATTTTTAGCCATGGTGGAAACAAATAAAGCAAACAGGAAGAATGCCTGCTTTCCTCATTCCTTAGAGGTATAATGAAAGCAGAAATTTGTCAAGTAGAATCTGTCTCCTGCAATTATAATTATTTAAGCAAATTTGACTTTTGATGGTGTTCTCTCCCATCATGTAAAAATTAGTAATGATAATGAGCACACAGTTACATATTTTTCTTAATTTGTTCTTGCTTAGAATTAAGCACTGTTTATATTTTTAAAAACAAAATTTTAAAGGCAATCCAAAAAGATACAGTTTGGCAAAACTAATAACCTGTTTTCTCAGCCAAAAGTAATATTAGCCAAACTTAATACAGTGTGTCTAATCCTCAAGAATTGAAAGCTTTAACCACTGCAGGGTTATAAGAGATTTAATATGGAGATAGCTTATATTAATGCTGAAACCTTACCTTTTTATCCTTAGTAAGACAGACTTACAGATGATTAACACATATGATACAAGAAAAGCACAAATAAATTATCTCTTTTTCAATGGTTCAATGATTTCTTTTTTGCTGAACTATATACATTTATAAAAGCTGAATTGTTATCCTGACCTATTAAAAATAAATTACATTCTTAAATTAAATAAGGTATTTGAGTATCATAAGCTAAGGATAACAAAACATCACCATTTTTCTTAGAAACATTTGGGTGAATATATAACTGCAAAGGAGTGAATTTGTTCCTTCTCCTCACAGAGACATAAATTGACAAAAATTTTACATTAATATTATATTTGGTATTCATTCAAAAAAGTAATTTGAAATAGCATTCACAAAATTTCCTAAAGGTTGAATAATCGTTATTTTTAATTCCAGTAAATCACAGAATGTTCATCCTTTCTTTTCATTTATGACAAATTTACAACAAATTGACATTTTATTGCAGGGTTGTTTTTTCTTTTTCTTTTCTTTTTCTTTCTTTCTTTCTTTTTTTTGCTAGTAAGCACATTACAGTTAATAAAACAAATTGATGAAGTTATTATAACATTAACATCTTTAGGACTCTTTCTTAAAGCCTCTTTTTATTTCTCTGTTCCTACATCCCTTTCTCAGCTTCATTATGACTACAGACACAAACTTTAAGGACCATTAGTTGAATAACGTCATTCATGATACACTTAGACCACTTTGTACCCTTATGTAAGGTTTCTGTCAATCCTGTCCAATTTAATCTTGCCCTAAAATCACTCATTATGCATTCACTCATTCATTGCAAAGCACTGTTCCAGGTAGGGGAGATCCAAGGGAAAATGACAGACACCTTACCTCCCATTCTCACTGCTACGTCTTCTTTCTTCCCTGCTGTCTCAATGAAAATAACAATAATCACCATTTATTGAGTAATTATTAGGTAGAGTTCATGGTGATGTGTTTTCACTAGAATTAAATAGTTAATTCTCACAACCTGCCCTGGCACGTAAGAGACAATATAGTATATAGTCCAGTTCAGCTTCTAGCTCTGTCATTTACTACCTGTGTTCCTTGGGAAAGTAACTTAATGTCATTTTCGCTAGGCCTCAATTTCTCTTTCTGGTAAAACGGGAATAATAATAGTATCTTCCCTTTATCTGTAAATCAGGAATCATAATATAATATTACCTAGCAGAAAGAATTATTATAAATATTAAGTGTTAATGTATATAAAGTATGTAGACTAGTGCCTGGGTTAATCAACATGAGCCATTATTACAGTTACTATTTTATCAATGAGGAATCTGATAGATTTAAGTTACCTGAACATAAAGACACAACAATAAAAAGACTGAGCCAGGATCTTTAAACACTGGCCTGATTCTATGGATATCCAAGTGACGTTTTAACTGTACCAACTACCAATGTGAAACAGATTTTGCCCTGTCAGGAAGATTGAAATATAAAAAGAAGAAAACCTTGCCCTATGAATAGAGCTAAAAAGCTCTTCTGAACTGTCTAGTCTTGTCTAGGACAATAGTGGAGAGAGATACTAAAGATTTTCAAATAACTTATGGAAAAGAGGAGAGGGAATAAAAATTACAGTTTTACCATAACTGAACAATTCAGTGGCAGAAAAAAAAATTCCTTTTATTTGCTATTTACTCACTCCTCAGAATACAGGTAATATTAGACACTTGTCACATCATGCAAAAGGAAAAGGGCAAACTTCATGGGACTGATCATCAGACACAAGCAATTCATTCTAGACTAAAACAAACATAGTCAATGCATAACTCTTGCTTTTTTTGCCAGTATGGCTGCCTTAAGCCAGTATTTTAGCATTTAAAAAACTAATCAGTCAAACATTAAATCAATTCATGATTTCTTACTTCCTACCAGTTTGTGGAATCACAGTAAATGTGAATATTAAGCTTAGTTTTAAAAGGTGAAAAGTGCCTTTACTTCTAAAGACATATTTTTCCTCATCATTTATATAGAAAAATAATGCATGGAACTGTGGATGTTGGCTGCACTGTATTAAATCACAATGCCTCTATACTAAGTTAAAGCATTCATTCTCAAGAAAAGATTATTTTTTCCAACGTGTTTAAAGATCACAAACTACACATTTCTAAAGTACTGAGAAACTACTTAATATTACATATCTATTAAGTAAGTCCTACAAACCAATAAACAGAAAAATGTAACCAGTAATGAGAATGAAAATGAAGGGCATAATTATCTTACATCCTATTTTTCTTATTTAAGGTTTATACAGTACACAATAACATTTTAAGAAAACTTTTTCAAATCTGTTTAATGATAAAGTTTGTCATATTTATGTTCCTTCCTAGATATATATATGTGCATGTAAGTGTATATATGTATTTGTGACAATGATGTGTTTTTTAAAAACAATAAAGATTTGAATAAAAAATAAGTCCTAGAGATCTAACGTACAGATTAGCGAATATAGACAATAATATTGAATGATAATCATCAAACTTACAAAAGGACTAGATCTTAACTATTTCCACCACAAAAAGAGAGAAATGATAATTATGTAATGTGATAGAGGTGCTAACTATCACTGCAATGGCAATCATATTACAATGTGTAAATGTATCAGATCAACATGTACACCATAAATTTACACAATGTTATATATCAAATATACTTCTATAAAAAATATATTATGTACCTATCTATGTATCTACTTATTTATCCCATGAAAGAAGATGAACTCAACAAGTGCAGTCCTCACTTGATAAAATGGGTAGAAGAGACAGCCAGAGCATATGAGTGAGGTAAACAAGAGAAACTAAATATGTCAGCCAAACACATGAGGATATTATTTGGGGCATTTTTGCTTGCATATGTTCACATAACATTTCAGCTGGGTAACGCCAGGCTTTAACTTATGCATATCTGTGGGATAGAGGAATCTCTCAGAGAATGAAGAGGCTTTATTCAAAAGTGTACAGTGAAAATTAGTGCTCACAATGGGCTTCCTTTACAGAAAACCATTGGGTTAGCAGTATGTTTTCCATCACACATGAATTTCTAGGGTTTGATTCAGCTGGTCCAAGCCAGAATAACAATTAGAGCACTGTGCAATAATAACTGCTTGCTGTGGCACTAATCACTTGCTGTGGCACTAACTGAAGCAAAATCCACGCCCTCCCCTTAACAGGGAAAATGTTTAAGTAAAGGATGTGACTATGATATCTTTGACTACCATGTCCATGAACAGTGTTTAAGCATGGGCAAATGAAAGGCAGCCACATTTGGAGCAACATAACAATGTAGTGACTTCTAGTTGATGCGCGCATGGTTTTTGGATAAAGAGAAAAATAAGAACAAAGCACATCTGAAAAGAAGTTTACTCAGACCAAGATTCCATTTTGGGGATCAATAAAGGAGATAAAAATTGTACCAATATAATAATAAATGTGGATCTTGGAACAGACAAAAGTATCCTTCATACATATATAAATCCTGCATGAAGGGTACATGTAAGGGATACGATCAATAAACAAAGAAAACCTTTCCATTCTACTGGGAAGATAATGGGCTTATTTTGAGCATATAGGATATGAAGTAGTCAATCGTTAAGATAAAATCAGTTAGGAAAATCATTTGTCAGTGTCTATGAAAACCAACATAAGCATGCCCCATGACCTGTGATTCTACTCCTTGGTTTATAGCCAACAGAAATGCACGTATTGTCCATCGAAAGATGTATACAAGAATTTTCATAGCATCACTATTTGTTATAGAAAAAAAACATTAGAAGCAACCCGAAAGTCCATTCAAGAGCAGATGGTCAAATAGTGGTGTATCTACACAAGGAAGTACTAAAAGGTAATCATGTAATAACAATGAATGAGTTTTTCACACACACAACTTAATGAATGAGTCTTACACATATCCTGTATGATTCCATGATCCATTTATATGAAGTTGAAAAACAAGTAAAATATCTATGGTGTTAGAAGTCTAGATATTGGTTATCCCCTGTGGGGGGTGTAGTGATGATATGAGGGGGATTTGGGGGTGCTAGGAACATTCTGCTTCTTGATCTGTTTTCTGGTTACAGAGATGTGTGTTCACTTTGTGAAAGTTTATCAAGCTATTCATTTTTCTATTTGTATATTAGACTTCATTAAGAAGTTTAGTTAAAATAGTACAAAGCAGACTCTGGATTCAAGTCCTGACTCCATGTCTGACAAGATGCATTCTCTTAAGCAAGTTACATAACCTCTTTTAGCCTCAATTTTCCAATCTGTACAGCATGGATAATAATAGTGCCTACCTCAAAAAATATTTATAATTACATAGCTAATGGACCAGGCACAAAATATGTGTTTAATAAATTAGTGCATGTCATGAGGCAGCCTGATCCCTTAGTGGTGAGCTACAGAAGAAAACAACCTGAGAGTTAAAAGTTACATCGCTGGAGAGAAGACTCATGGCAGATAAGGAAGAAGACCATTTCAAAGCAAGGGCCATGGACAATGTCAAGTACTGCAGAGAGGTCAAGGAAGATAAGGAGAGAAAAGATTTGCCAATATGGAAGTCACTGGTGACCTTTATCTGAGCAGACAACCGAGTTAGGGGCAGAAGTTAGACTGTAGTGAGTTAAAGCACAGATGAGAGGTGAGGAAATGGAGATATCTAAGTAACTCTTTAGAGAAGTTTAGCTGTGAAGGAAAAATAGAGAGAAGGCGCCACAGACAGAGGAGGTGGATATGAAACTGAGAAGCTTATTTATAATGCAAGAGACTACATATGAAGAACCAATAGAAAGAGACTGATAACACAGGAGACAGGAAGATCAACAGAGCAAGGTCCACAAGGAGATAAAGAAAATGGAAACCAAAGCACAATATAGAGTTATCTTGAGGAGGAGGAAAAAAACCTCTTCCTGTGCTGTCCCAAGAGAAAAAAAAGAAAGGATGAGCGCAGATGCTGAACCATTGGTAGGTAGAGAGACATTCTCACCAGGTGGTTTCAATTTTCTCAGTGAAGTAAAAGGAAGCATCATCCACCAATAGCGAAGGTAGAATTAACAGGATAGAGGATATAATGAGATTTTTTTAATAAAATAAAAATAAAATTACGAGAAGAATGGAGAGACCCTAACCAGACACACACACACACACACACACACACACACACACACACACACACACACACACACACACACACACACACGTTTTACCAAGCAGTGTCGAAGTCCCAACTGGGCTGTGAACCATGACTGTTTCATGGCACCAGCCTACAAGCTCATGTGATCTCCAGCAGTACTTTACATTTCTGGGGTATTCTTACAATGACTCTACAATTATTTTTAAGATCCCAGGTATACAGAGATGACAGATGGTTGGACTGATCCAAGTATGAGTTTTTTGCAGGGTTGGTCCACTAGCAAGGCTCATGGTTTCAAATGACAGAAACTCAACTCAAGCTAGCTCAACTTAAACCTATTTAAAAAAAAAAAAGTGATCAGGCTGTATAAATGGAAACTTTAAAGTATATGTGGTTCCAGGGGGTTAACCGCTGTCAATTGCAATGTCTTTTTCTCCATTTCTTGACTCTGCTTCACTCTCTGTTGTTTTCAGGCAAACTCTTCTTCATTGATTGCAAAAGAGAATACTTGAATCTTAATACATTGTTGCACTAGCCCTCCTCCCAAAAAAGAGAGCACATCTTTCCCATTAGTTTCAGAAATTATTATAGGAATGGCTCCTTTTGTATCTTCTTGGATCACAGGCCCATTCCTAAATCAATCTTGTGGCCCAGGAAATGGAGAACTCTGATTGGCTATCCTTGGAGATGATGGGTGGGGTCAGTTCTACTGAAACTACATGAACCATCAGTGTAGGAGGGAGTCCTTCTCCAAAAGGAAGAGATGCAGGGATGGAAAAACAGAAAAAAATGGAAAAACTCAGAAGCACATTACTTGTTCTCATTCATTTTACTGTCCAGTGTCTCCCTCGCATTCAGACTAACCATGTTTTTCAATGCCCAGACCTAACATTATACTTTTTACATTTTTGAATACCCAAACTCAGTCTCATATTTTTCACCTTCTCCTCTATACACCCCCATCTTACTGTTCCTTGCTTCTCAACTTTTATTCATCTACATTCAAAATACGTATTAATCTTCACTTTCTTAAATACTTCACTGACCAAGATTGTTTCAGCACTTAAAAAGCAAAGCCATTTATACTTTTTCAATGAATTTCAATGACTTCAATTTAATTGATTTAATCTTCCTCAAAATGGTGGTATCAAAATTCATTTTCAAAATATCTCCCTATATTTAAGGACATGGTATGAAGTAAAATGTGCTGATGTCCTGTACACATATATTATTCCACACATATTTCAGTACATATATATTGGCAGTCTAAATTTAATTGACATTAATCTGAGGAGTCAATACAAATTGCATCTTGCCACCCTCTGCTTAGAACACTTTAATATTTTCTAGTGCTCTGAAGGGAAAGACCAAACAACTTAGCATGGAATGTGGAGCTCAGCACAGTCCAGCTCCTGCTATCCCACATCATGTTATATCCTCCTTGTGCTCGCTCCACTTCAGCCTCTCTGGTCTTCCCTCAGTTATTCCTACATACTAGGCAACCTCCCACCACAGAGTTGTCACATAGCCTCTCATTTTTGCCTGGCAAGTTTTTCTGTTTTCATTCTTCAGAGCTCTGCTCAAAGATCTCATCGTCAGAGAAGGAGAAACTTTTCCTGACCTCCTTGACCACATCAATCCACCCATTAGATTAATTTTCAATTTTCCTGGAACTGTACTGGGTACCTCTCCCTTGACATCTTTTGACACAGTTGTAGCTTTACAATTGTTTGTATGGTCACTTCATTATAGTCTATCACATTTGCTGTATTACAAATGCCAAGGTAGAGACTGTCTAGTTTTGCTCACTCTTGTATCACTAATACCCAATCCATGTCTTGCACATTCTTGGTACTCAATAAAATGAATACATGTGGAATGAACCAATCAATTTATTTATAAATTCTTGATATAAAAAAATAATCAACTCCTTTCAGTTGATCCCTTGGCTTCTGAAGAAAGAAAGAAGACTATATGAGAACCTAAAAGAATTTTAACTGAGCTCAGGATTTCACTTTGGGGGTAAGAAAAATTATAACTATATATTTACTAACATTTATTTTCTAAACATTGGTTGTTTGTAGGTGTTCCAACTAGATTTTTTCCAAGCCATTTTTCAAGAGACAAAATGCTAAGTGGTATGCTTCTCTTCTGTGTGCTATCACCAGGGAGTTACAAAAATAAAAAGTCATGCATAATAAAAATTTTAGACCTTGACCACTGCTTAGCATTGTCTAATTATATGCGGTATAGTTGCCTGTTTGATAGCAGATGCTATATGTATCTTGGCATCAACATTATTGTTTACATATTACTAATTCTCCATGAAAAACATCTCTTCACTTTGTACCCCAGAGGACTCATTATCTCTCCAGAGGCAGATGGAGATTTATATATATAAATTGATAACAGCCCTCTTTACAAAATTAAAGATGTTGGCCAACTCCTTCTTTGGCAGCTATCCAATTTGCATAATTGCATTTGCCTTTCTAAATTACCCCTGAAGCTTCAGTTGAATAAGGTATTCTTTTATATTTGCATTTTGAAAAGGCCTAATCTAATCGTGCTATGGTAAACAGCTGCCCCCAGCTGCCCCTGCCCCCAGCTACAGTCTCAGACCTGGTTGGTATTGGTGAACTGTGTGTTGGCAAATCACTTTGAGAATTTTCCAATCAAAGGAAAGCCATTAGTATTCATGAACTTATGTGAGCAAAGTGTTTAGATTTTGTACAATGTCAACTAGCTATAGTGAACATTTCTAAGGTAACTTTCCTACAACTCTACTCAGAGTTAATAGCATATTCAATAGGTCTTGCTTACTAAAAATTGTACTTAGAATGGCACTAACATAACAGTCAGGGAAGAGAAGTATGGGTAGGTTTTATTTCTCTGATATCCACCAAAGACTCTAATCTAATGTCATCTAATCTCAAATGTTAATAAACAAGGAGTCTGAAACTGGAGAAGTGACTCTCATTCTCCAGGACATGCTATACCCATAGTTACCTTCTGAAAAAGCAACCACATGTAACTCCTAATGCAAGATTGGCTGAGGTTGGTTGCTTGTGATTAGACTACACAGACTTCAACCAACTTCCTCCCCAGAAGCAATTGACTGACTGAACCAAGAGCCTGTTAGGTAGCCTGAAACAAAAAATTGGTATGATGGACTCTACATTGGATGGTGGCTAACAATCCTATCAGATGCTCTAGCTTCAGACATTTACATTCATTCAACTTGTATGTATTGAGGACATACTCTGGGTCAGTCAGGGCATCCAAGTGCTGCGGATATTGAAGAATGGACAGTTGTTTTCTATGCTCATGGAACTTACTAATGGGGAAGTCAAATATTAGTAAGATAATCGCATGAATGAGCATACATTTATATTCTAACACATGTGCTATGAGGAAGTAAAACAATGCTATGAAAACCTGACCCAACATGAGAGGCTCAAGGAAGACTTATCTGAAAAAAAAGTGGCTTGAGCTGAGAAATGAAGGTGAAATAGAGGTAACAAGCTGAAGAATGGGAGAAGAATATTACTAGTAGAGAGAACAACAGTATTGTGAGACTCTTGTGAGCCCACTAGAAAATCAATCAATCAATGCCACTGGAATGCAGGGATTGAGGAAAAGAGTAGAGTGAGGTTAAGCTGGAGACATAGATAGAAGCCAAACCACAGAAGCCCTTGAGGGCTATGTTCATTATTTTGGTCTCTATTAAAACAACAATGGTAAGTCCCTGAAGGGATGGGAGTTGGGCACAGAGAGGAGGGAACGTACTCAAAACTGTATAAAATATTTCTCTGGCTGCACAACAGCCACAACAAGAGAAGCCACCACAATGAGAAGCCCATGCACTACAATGAAGAGTAGCTCCCGCTCGTCACAACTAGAGAAAACCTGCATGCAGCAACGAAGACCCAATGCAGCCAAAAATTAATTAATTAATTTTTTTTTTTTTTAAAAAGAGTGAGTTAGAGATGAGAAAATGAACTCACCAAATAATGAAAACTCTTTAGATTTAAAGAAATGGAAAAGACTGAAAGGAGCTGGAGAGGGAACATGGGAGTCAAGAAAAGGTTGTTGCTTTTAAGATGGAAAATGCATGAACAGGTTTAAATGTAAATGGAAATAATCCAATTGAGAAGGATATGCTGAATAAATAGCAGAGTGGAGCTGGAGAGGAGGAATTGATAATGTGAGATTTCTGATAAGGCATGAAGGGATGAGATTCAAAACACAGGTGAAGAGATTGGCCCTAAATGATCAGAAGACTATATCCTATACTAACACAAGAGGGAAAGAGAAGAACATGGGTAGAGATGGAACTGTATGAATTTCGTAGCAGGAAGCTGAGGGAGTTCCCATCTGATGCCTTCTATTTTCTTCAGGAAGTAGGAGGTGAAGTCATCTGCTGAGAATGAGGAGTTAAGAATATTTAAAGTTTGACTAGAATGTAGAATGTTTAAAACAATTTTTGAAGATACAGGGAGAGAATTTACCAAGGAAACATGGAAGAATTGGCAGACTTAAAGAATCCAATGTGTTGGAACCAATCTGTCTGATAACTGACTTTTTGGCAGTGCCAGGCTGTTCTGTTGTAGGTATAGAGAACGCACATAGATGCAGTCACCCAGAGTTGGGCTTTTGTCAGATAAATTTAAAAAATCAATGTTTAAGAGATGAAGGCACAAGGTAGTTAACAGTATTGGTGAGAGTGTCATTCAAATAAAGGACTGTGGGATCTAAATTAAACAATGATGGTGAAAAAATGAAAAAAGATAAGAAGGTGGGAGCTGATGGACTGGGAGAAAGTAAAGGGGCTACCACATTAGAGCAATACTTCTCAGATCTGAGGATCTTGTTAATATACAGAATATGATTCAAGTCTGGAGGGGGGACCTGAGATTCAGCATTTCTAACGAGTTCCAAGTTAATGTGATACTGCTAGTCTAAGGACCAGACTTTGCGTAGCAAGGCATTAGAAGTTCAAAGAGGATCAAAAGTAGTTTTGAATTTGAGAATATGAGAGAGAAAGAGAGAATAAATCACAAGAAAGCAGAAGCAATGGGAAAAAAGCATTGGACAATGTATCAGAAAAAGAAAGAAGCAGAAACCAAGGAAAGCTGAGGCATTAAAATTTGAGAGGACCAATGGATGCCCACTTCTGTGGGTGGGCAAATGACAAGGTTACCAAAGATGCTATTAGATCACTAGAGCTGCAGTAGCTGAACACCGAACAATGAAGAATGAGATTCCATGAAGGACACTCTGCACAGCTGCTAAGGAGGCTCCCTTTATTGCTGTTCATCTCCTCACATCTTTCCAGAATATCCCCATTCACATGACGTTGCCTAAATGACTCTGTCTTGGCCACCTGAGCAAATCTAACTAAAGGAGATGCATTGCTGTCCTGGTCAGCTAGGTTGTAGTTCAGTGTGGGAAGGATACCCACACTATTACTAGGAAAGCAAAAAGGCAAGACTGGTCTTTAAAAACAACTATTTGAATTAGAATTTTAAGATGAAATTCCTAGAGTCCCAAAAGATAGGGTAGGTGATTAAAAAGAAAAAAATTGGAGTGTTTTGGAGTTAAACATATGTGAACAGTTAAGGAAGGGAAAAAGAAACTGTTAGAACTTCTAGAAAGAAAGATCCTACTCTGACTTAAGAGAAGACTTTTAAATCTACAGGGTTCAAATGAGATTATCTAACCTTAGGCTCAGGTGATATAGATGGGTCCACAGAATCCACTTTTCTATCCCTGCCTATGAACCAACTGTTCCCGAGAAATTGTAACTTGCCTTCTAAATAGTTCCTGAGTAAGCAGCTAAAGATTCCCTCAAAAGCTGAGGGGATTCAACCACCTGGGCTTGTATTCAAACAACAACAAAATAATAAAAATGATAAATGAAAATAATATTTGTCATTCAAAGTGAATTGATCCAACTCAAGCTTAGGAGAAAAAACAAGGTCAGATTAAACAAATACTGATAATATTTCATTTTATTGTTAAAATGTGTACTTAATGTCTGATTTTCTTTAAATCTTGTTCTGTGTAATGACTCTTCCTTGGAAAAGTGGTGATTAGATACTAGCAAATGTTTGTTCTGAAGACAGAGTTCTAACTTTTATGGAAGGGAAACAACAATTGAACAGATAAACATGCTACAACCATAACTTCAAACCATACTTCAAAACTTAAACTCTCTAGATCACAAGCAAGCCCCCTTACATAGACACAGGTAAGTAATAGTGTATATAATAAGCAGCAATGTCATAAGTTTTCTGGAAGAGTATTTAGGAAGTAGCGAGCAGCACTGTGTTAACTGCCCTTGCAAACCTGAAATCTCTAATGAGATGACAAATGGCACAAACATAAGAGGATTTATTTGCTATTCAACATTAGCTTAATTGCATCAACCTGAATAAATGAGAAATATAGTCATTTCTGGCACCATGACCCACTGATAAACATGGGAAGCAATAGGTTTTTCTGAAACTACAAATCACATAAGCTACACAAATGCCCATTCCCTGGTTAGTCTTGTACACCTGTACATTTTTGGACAGAAGTCACTATTTAATATAAACCAGAAATTTATTCCTCAATAAGTATAACAGTACTTGAAACTGGCCACAGATAATTCTGGGAAGAATATCTGTGGTAGCTGGGCAAAAAGGAGCTGATTACCTAGATTCTTGCATACATGAAAAATTTGATTGTCGTAACTACTCAGCCCAATTTAGGAAGAAAAGCTTGTCAATATCATCAAGTGAGTTAGTTCTTTGTTAAATTAGAGGGACCTTACCTTGGCAGAAGACTAGACACATGACATTCTCAGTGCTGCATTAGTCATTGTGTAATGGTATCACTCATTTCCAGAGGATTCACTGATATAAAGTTTAATCCAAAAGAAAAAAAAATTTAAGGGCAGAAGTCTACCCTAAAATGAAAAAGCTGCAGGTTTAGTAGGTTTGGGGCACGAAGATACAGATGAAAAAACTTACTGGCTCTCTCTCTTGCTCCATTTCTTACATATGATTCAAAATAATCACTATGCTTTTTGTTTGGTGGCTTTTGCTTTTTAACCTCTTAATAAATTACCTGATGCTTTAGCTCATCATGTACCCAAAATAGGGATCATAAATCAAAATACCTACAGGGGTTAAGCAGATAAAGCAAAGGAGTTAGGTCATTTTTCTGTCAAGTCTAAGAAAATATGCAGTGGTGAGAACTTGGCAACTTGTACAGTACATGACCCATTGAAGGGTCTTAGGATTTACTTACCTCCACTCAGTTGTCACATGCAGAAATGCAGGCTGAGTGTTGCCAGATGTTCCAAATTTTCAAGATAAACTGTAAATCTGAATTTTTATGTGCTGTCTCCTGGATATTAAATTTGGCAACAATTCGAACATTGTTTGGAAATGCATGCGGACTCCTAACTGAGATGGTTTAGTGAGTTCATAAATTACCATGCCCTCTTTGTTCCAAACCCTCAGCCATGATTGGAAATGCATAAAAAGGTAAAAGCATTAAGACATTAGCTGGGTGCAAAATCAAGATAAATATCTCCACAGGCCAGGAACAGAACAGGAAGGCCATGCGGTGAGCAAGACTCAGGCAGATGAGCAGCCAGAGCCACGCACCCTGCCTGAGGCTGCAGCTGGGTGGGAAATACCACACAGGTATAGGATGCTTAAAAAACAACTCACTTGCTGCTAGGGGCTGTGGTTTATTAGGAAGTATTGGATTTGAGAAAAGAGGAGAAAAAAGACACAGTCTTAAGACCAGAAACTGATTCAAAGACCCCCTAGCTCCATAACTATATTTGTACTATCCCCAATACTACTGTGGATCAGGAGCCCCAAAACAAAACAACTTTAGAGACTTTATCCATTTTGACTACCAAACCAATATGAATAATGCCCTAATCACACAAGCTCTTTCATTAATATACTCAATTATTTACTCAACAACTATTTATTGAGCAGCATGACATGCTAGGCAGTATTCTCGGTGCTGGAGACAAAAGAATGAACAAAACAAAGTCCCGGCATATTCTAACTGCAGGGGAGGGGGCGGTGTGGGAAACAGATGGCAAATACACAGAAGAATACATAATATGTCAGATGGTAAAAGTATTGTACTATGAAGAAAAAGTAAAGTAATGTAAGGAGGAAGAAGAGCACCAAAGTGGAAAGAAGTTCTTTTATAGAGCGTGCCAGAGAAGAACGAGTGAGAAGGTGAGATTTGAAGGAGTCAGCCATATAGATATGCAGGGGACAAGTGTCCAAGGCAGATGGCACAAGAAGTTCAAAGGCTTTAAGGCAGGAGCACATGTTCAAAGAACAGCAAGGAAACTAGTGTGACAAGAGTGGAGTGAGCAAAGAAGAAAGGTAAAAGCAAAGGTTGGAACTGGAGCAGATCACATAGAGCCTTCTATACCATTTAAGTTCTTTGGCTTTTACTCCCAAGTGAGATGAGAGGCCACTGGAGGATTTTGAGGAGATGGGGGATATAATGTGACTTATATATTGAAAAATCAGTACAACAGCCTTGTTGAGAAAAGACTGGAGTGAAATGTGAAACGAGGCAAGGAAACAAATTAGAAACCTATTCAAGTAATCCAGGCCAGAGATGATGATGGCTCAGACCAAGGTGAAAGCAGTGGAGCTGGTGATAAGTGGTTGAAATATGAATATATGTTGAATAGAGATAAGAGGATTGCTGTTAGATGGAATGGGGAGTGTAAAAGAAAGACGAAAGTCAAAAATGACTCCAGATTTTTTGGCCTCCTGGAAGCCAGCCGGAAGAATGATATTGCCATTTACTGAAACTGGAAAGTATGTGGAGAGGTTATGTTTGAGGTTAGCAGTTAGGTGAGAATAGAGCTGGAGGTTTGGGACATGTTAAGTCTGTGGTATAAAGAAGATATCCAAGTGGAAATTTCAAGTAGGAATCCCAAGTGAGAGGGGCAGGCTACAGATAGAAATTTAGGCGTCGTCAGAGGAATCCTGAAATTTGTATCCATGAGACTAGATGAGATCAGTGAAGGAGAGCATGTAGATTTATCCATCAGTTCATGCAGCACACTCCAGCCATACAGTTTGAGAAGAGTTTAACAAAGGGTCTATTTTAATGGCATGGCAGATTTTAGGGTAAAGAACAAGGTATAATGCACTACCCTAATAGCAGGAAGCCTAAAGGGGTAAAGGGAGGGAGGAGTTATGGGGAACACAGAAGAGGCGGCTGAAGGGAAAGGGCCCCCTGACAAGAGCTGTAACCTTTAGTCGAGGGAGGTTAACACAGCAGTTAGGAGGATAGAGGAATAAATACCCCAACTCCACTCTTTTCCCAACCTCCAAGAGGAAGAAAAGGGCCAGGGAATCTGTTGATACAGTGTACTCAAATCACCTCTTAGGGCACAAATCAAAGAAGAGGAGAAGGCAAATGTGGAGAGGCAAATGAAAGATATTCAGCACAACAGACAAAGAAGAGACCCAAGAACTGAGTCCTGAAGAATTCCCATTTGAGAGATCAAACAGATGAGTGTGGTAGGCATAATTGTAAAATAGCCCTTATGATTTCTTCCCCTTGGTGTTCATGCCCTGCATAATTCCCACTCCTTGAGTGTGGGACAAGACCTGTGACATATTTCTAGCCAATAGAATATGGCCACAGTCAAGGTATCTGAGATGTAATTAAGATCCAAAATCAATTTCTTTTGAGTTAATCAAAAGGGAGATCATCTGGTGGATTTGACTTAATCAGATGAAAAGACATAAGGTGAAGGTGGCTGGGCTCTCCCTGAGGTCAGAGATTCTCCTTATGGTCTTGATGAAGTAAGCAGCCATGTTGGAGATGCCCATATAGCAAGGAATTCTGGGTGGTCTTCCAGCACCTGAGCATGCTCTTCAGCTGACAACCAGCAAAAAGCCATGATCTTCAATCATATAGCCAAGAAAGTGGCATCCCAGAAGTAAACTGAAGAAAATATTTCAAGAGAGTAATCCATTGTAAAAAAATGCTTCTGAGAGTTCATGTAAGATGATAACAGAGAGCTGATCATTAGAATTTAACAACATGGAGTTAACTGGTAACTTTAGCACATAAGTGAGGACAAAAGCCTGATTGAAATGGTTCCAAGAGAGCATCGGGGGGGAAAGAAGTGAGCTGGTGACCATAAGTAAATTTTTCGATAAGTTTTGCTATTATGAGAAGCAAAGAAACATGGCAGTAGCTAGAGAAGACTGTGTAGTCTAGAGGAGGTGCTTTCACAATAAGAGCTGTTGTATCACTTTTGAATACTCACTTCGTATTATCAAATAAAAAGGAAAAATTATTGATGTAGGGAAGAGAGGGAGACTGCTAGAATTATGTCCTTAAATAGGCAAGAAGGGACAGGAATTAATGCAAAAGTGGAATTAGACTTGGAGAGAAATAAGGACTGCATACAAAACAATGAGAGGAGTCAGATTATTTGGGTTCAGATACGAAAACTAAAGGTAGTGTGAGAACAGAAAAGAACAATCTCACTCATAAACATATATGCAAATATTCTAAATTAAATACTAGAAAGTTAAATCCAACCATGTATTCTTTAAACATTTTTGAGGAGATGTAATTCACATATCATAAAATTCACAATTTTAAGTGTACAATTCAGTCGGTTTTAATATATTCACAAAGTTGTGCAACCTCTACAACTTCTAGAACATTTTCATCACCCCAATAAGAAATCCCATATCATAAGCAGTCACTCCCAGCCCCTACTCCCAGCCCCTGGAAACCACTGATCTACTTTCTATCTCTATGAATTTGCCTATTCTGGACATTCGCTACTATCCTTATGTGATTGTCTTCTCTCATTTAACATGTTTTCAAGGTTCATCCATTGCTACTGATACTTGATGCAGCAAGTATCTTTTCCTCTGCTGAATAATATTCTGTTATATGGTTATGCCACATTTGTTTATCCATTCCTCAGATGATGAACATTTGGTTTGTTTCCACTTTGGGGCTATTATGAGTAATACTACTATGAACATTTATGAACGAATTTTTGGGTGGACATATGTTTTCAATGTCTATATACCTAGGAGTAAAACTGTTGAATCATATAGTAACTCTTATATATAACTTTTTGAGGACCAGCCAAACTCTTTTGCAAAGAGGCTGCACCATTTTACTTTCCCACTAGAAATGTGCAGGTGTTCAAGTTTCTCTGCATTCTCATCAACACTTATTATTGCTCATCTTTTCTATTATAGCCATCCTAGTGCATGTGAAGTGGTATTTCATTGTGGTTTGATTTGTATTTCTCTAATGACTAGTGATTTTTATCATCTTTCCATATGCTTTTTGGCCATTTATATCTTCTTTAGAGAAATGTCTATTCAAATCTTATGCCCATTTTTTAATTGGGTCATCTGTCCCTTTATTGTCTCTTTGTAAGCATTCTTTTTTTTAAATATTTATTTATTTGGTTGCACTGGGCCTTCACTGTGGCAGGAGGGCTCCTTAGTTGCAGCTCGTGGGCTACTTAGCTGCGGCAGGTGGGCTCCTTTTGGTTGCAGCTCAAGGGCTCCTTAGTTGCAGCTCACCAGCTCCTTAGTTGCAGCATGTGGACTCCTTAATTGTGGCATGTGGGCTCCTTAGTTGTGGCATGCAAACTCAGTTGCATCATGCACATGGGATCTAGTTCCCTAACCAGGAATTGAACCCGGGCTCCCTGCATTGGGAGTGTGGAGTCTTAACCACTGTGCCACCAGGGAATTCCCTATAAGCGTTCTTTACGTATTCTGAATACTAATCCCTTATTATAAATATAATTTACAAATATCTTCCTCCATTCTGTGGTTTATCTTATCACTTTCTCAAAAATGTCTTTTAAAGCTCAAAAGTTTTTAAGTTGATGCATTCCATTTTTTCTTTCATTGCTTATGTTTTGGTGTCATGTCTAAGAAACCATTACCTAATTCAAGGTCACAATATTTATTTCTATGTTTTATTCTATGAGTTTTATGATTTTAGCTCTTATATGTAGATCACTGACTCATTTTTAATTTTTGTATATGTTGTAAGGTAGGGTTCCAATGTCGTTCTTTTACATGTGGATATCCACTTGTCACAGCAGCATCTGTTGAAAACACCATTCTTTCTTTATTGAGTTGCCTTGACACCCTTGTCAAAAATCAATTGATCCTAAATGGAAGGATTTATATCTATATTCTCAGTTCTATTCCATTGATCTATATGTCTATCCTTATGCCAGTACCACACTGCCTTGAGTACTACAGTTTTTTTTTTTTCTTTTTAAACATCTTTATTGGAGTATAATTGCTTTACAATGGTATATTAGTTTCAGCTTCACAACAAAATGAATCAGTTATATATATACATATGTTCCCATATCTCTTCCCGCTTGCGTCTCCCTCCCTCCCACCCTCCCTATCCCACCCCTCCAGGCGGTCACAAAGCACCGAGCTGATCTCCCTGTGCTATGCGGCTGCTTCCCACTAGCTATCTACCTTACGTTTGGTAGTGTATATATGTCCATGCCTCTTTATCGCTTTGTCACCATTTACCCTTCCCCCTCCCCATAGCCTCAAGTCCATTCTCTAGTAAGTCTGTGTCTTTATTCCTGTTTCACCCGTAGGTTTTTCATGACATTTTTTTTTCTTAAATTCCATATATATGTTTTAGCATACGGTATTTGTCTCTCTCTTTCTGACTTACTTCACTCTGTATGACAGACTCTAGGTCTATCCACCTCATTACAAATAGCTCAATTTCGTCTCTTTTTATGGCTGAGTAATATTCCATTGTATATATGTGCCACATCTTCTTTATCCATTCATCCGATGATGGACACTTAGGTTGTTTCCATCTCTGGGCTATTGTAAATAGAGCTGCAATGAACATTTTGGTACATGACTCTTTTTGAATTATGGTTTTCTCAGGGTATATGCCCAGGAGTGGGATTGCTGGGTCATATGGTAGTTCTATTTGTAGCTTTTTAAGGAATCTCCATACTGTTCTCCACAGTGGCTGTATCAATTTACATTTCCACCAACAGTGCAAGACGGTTCCCTTTTCTCCACACCCTCTCCAGCATTTATTGTTTCTAGATTTTTTGATGATGGCCATTCTGACTGGTGTGAGATGATATCTCATTGTAGTTTTGATTTGCATTTCTCTAATGATTAGTGATGTTGAGCATTCTTTCATGTGTTTGTTGGCACTCTGTATATCTTCTTTGGAGAAATGTCTATTTAGGTCTTCTGCCCATTTTTGGATTGGGTTGTTTGTTCTTTTGTTATTAAGCTGCATGAGCTGCTTGTAAATTTTGGAGATTAATCCTTTGTCAGTTGCTTCATTTGCAAATATTTTCTCCCATTCTGAGGGTTGTCTTTTGGTCTTCTTTATGGTTTCCTTTGCTGCGCAAAAGCTTTTAAGTTTCATTAGGTCCCATTTGTTTACTTTTGTTTTTATTTCCATTTCTCTAGGAGGTGGGTCAAAAAGGACCTTGCTGTGATTTATGTCACAGAGTGTTCTGCCTATGTTTTCCTCTAAGAGTTTGATAGTTTCTGATCTTACATTTAGGTCTTTAATCCATTTTGAGCTTATTTTTGTGTATGGTGTTAGGGAGTGATCTAATCTCATACTTTTACATGTAGCTGTCCAGTTTTCCCAGCACCACTTATTGAATAGGCTGTCCTTTCTCCACTGTACATTCCTGCCTCCTTTGTCAAAGATAAGGTGACCATATGTGTGTGGGTTTATCTCTGGGCTTTCTATCCTGTTCCATTGATCTATATTTCTGTTTTTGTGCCAGTACCATACTGTCTTGATTACTGTAGCTTTGTAGTATAGTCTGAAGTCAGGAAGCCTGATTCCTCCAGCTCCATTTTTCGTTCTCAAGATTGCTTTAGCTATTCGGGGTCTTTTGCATTTCCATACAAATTGTGAAATTTTTTGTTCTAGTTCTGTGAAAAAGGCCAGTGGTAGTTTCATAGGGATTGCATTGAATCTGTAGATTGCTTTGGGTAGTAGAGTCATTTTCACAATGTTGATTCTTCCAATCCAAGAACATGGTATATCTCTCCATCTATTTGTATCATCTTTAATTTCTTTCATCAGTGCCTTATAATTTTCTGCATACAGGTCTTTTGTCTCCTTAGGTAGATTTATTCCTAGGTATTTTATTCTTTTTGTTGCAATGGTAAATGGGAGTGTTTTCTTGATGTCACTTTCAGATTTTTCATCCTTAGGGTATAGGAATGCCAGAGATTTCTGTGCATTAATTTTGTATCCTGCTACTTTACCAAATTCATTGATTAGCTCTAGTAGTTTTCTGGTAGCATCTTTAGGATTCTGTATGTATAGTATCATGTCATCTGCAAACAGTGACAGCTTTACTTCTTCTTTTCCAATTTGGATTCCTTTTATTTCCTTTTCTTCTCTGATTGCTGTGGCTAAAACTTCCAAAACTATGTTGAATAAGAGTGGTGAGAGTGGGCAACCTTGTCTTGTTCCTGATCTTAGTGGAAATGCTTTCAGTTTTTCACCATTGAGGACGATGTTGGCTGTGGGTTTGTCATATATGGCCTTTATTATGTTGAGGAAAGTTCCCTCTATGCCTACTTTCTGCAGGGTTTTTATCATAAGTGGGTGTTGAATTTTGTCAAAAGCTTTCTCTGCATCTATTGAGATGATCATATGGTTTTTCTCCTTCAATTTGTTAATATGGTGTATCACGTTGATTGATTTGCGTATATTGAAGAATCCTTGCATTCCTGGAATAAACCCCACTTGATCATGGTGTATGATCCGTTTAATGTGCTGTTGGATTCTGTTTGCTAGTATTTTGTTGAGGATCTTTGCATCTATGTTCATCAGTGATATTGGCCTGTAGTTTTCTTTCTTTGTGACATCCTTGTCTGGTTTTGGTATCAGGGTGATGGTGGCCTCGTAGAATGAGTTGGGGAGTGTTCCTCCCTCTGCTATATTTTGGAAGAGTCTGAGAAGGATAGGTGATAGCTCTTCTCTAAATGTTTGATAGAATTCGCCTGTGAAGCCATCTGGTCCTGGGCTTTTGCTTGTTGGAAGAATTTTAATCACAGTTTCAATTTCAGTGCTTGTGATTGGTCTGTTCATATTTTCTATTTCTTCCTGATTCAGTCTTGGAAGGTTGTGCCTTTCTAAGAATTTGTCCATTTCTTCCAGGTTGTCCATTTTATTGGCATAGAGTTGCTTGTAGTAATCTCTCATGATCTTTTGTATTTCTGCAGTGTCAGTTGTTACTTCTCCTTTTTCATTTCTAATTCTATTAATTTGAGTCTTCTCCCTTTTTTTCTTGATGAGTCTGGCTAATGGTTTATCAATTTTGTTTATCCTTTCAAAGAACCAGCTTTTAGTTTTATTGATCTTTGCTATCGTTTCCCTCATTTCTTTTTCATTTATTTCTGATCTGATTTTTATGATTTCTTTCCTCCTGCTAACTTTGGGGTTTTTTTGTTCTTCTTTCTCTAATTGCTTTAGGTGCAAGGTTAGGTTGTTTATTCGAGATGTTTCCTGCTTCTTAAGGTGGGCTTGTATTGCTATAAACTTCCCCCTTAGAACTGCTTTTGCTGCATCCCATAGATTTTGAGTCGTCGTGTCTCCATTGTCATTTGTTTCTAGGTATTTTTTGATTTCCTCTTTGATTTCTTCAGTGATCACTTCGTTATTAAGTAGTATATTGTTTAGCCTCCATGTGTTTGTATTTTTTACAGATCTTCTCCTGTAATTGATATCGAGTCTCATAGCGTTGTGGTCGGAAAAGATACTTGATACAATTTCAATTTTCTTAAATTTACCAAGGCTTGATTTGTGACCCAAGATATGATCTATCCTGGAGAATGTTCCATGAGCACTTGAGAAAAATGTGTATTCTGTTGTTTTTGGATGGAATGTCCTATAAATATCAATTAACTCCATCTCGTTTAATGTATCATTTAAAGTTTGTGTTTCCTTATTTATTTTCATTTTGGATGATCTGTCCATTGGTGAAAGTGGGGTGTTAAAGTCCCCTACTATGAATGTGTTACTGTCGATTTCCCCTTTTATGGTTGTCAGTATTTGCCTTATGTATTGAGGTGCACCTATGTTGGGTGCATAAATATTGACAATTGTTATATCTTCCTCTTGGATCGATCCCTTGATCATTATGTAGTGTCCTTCTTTGTCTCTTCTAATAGTCTTTGTTTTAAAGTCTATTTTGTCTGATATGAGAATTGCTACTCCAGCTTTCTTTTGGTTTCCATTTGCATGAAATACCTTTTTCCATCCCCTTACTTTCAGTCTGTATGTGTCTCTAGGTCTGAAGTGGGTCTCTTGTAGACAGCAAATATATGGGTCTTGTTTTTGTATCCATTCAGCCAATCTGTGTCTTTTGGTGGGAGCATTTAGTCCATTTACATTTAAGGTAATTATCGATATGTGTGTTCCCATTCCCATTTTCTTAATTGTTTTGGGTTTGTTATTGTAGGTCTTTTCCTTCTTTTGTGTTTCTTGCCTAGAGAAGTTCCTTTAGCAGTTGTTGTAGAGCTGGTTTGGTGGTGCTGAACTCTCTCAGCTTTTGCTTGTCTGTAAAGGTTTTAATTTCTCCATCAAATCTGAATGAGATCCTTGCTGGGTAGAGTAATCTTGGTTGTAGGTTTTTCTCCTTCAACACTTTCAATATGTCCTGCCACTCCCTTCTGCCTTGCAGAGTTTCTGCTGAAAGATCAGCTGTTAACCTTATGGGGATTCCCTTGTGTGTTATTTGTTGTTTTTCCCTTGCTGCTTTTAATATGTTTTCTTTGTATTTAATTTTTGACAGTTTGATTAATATGTGTCTTGGCGTATTTCTCCTTGGATTTATCCTGTATGGGACTCTCTGTGCTTCCTGGACTTGATTAACTATTTCCTTTCCCATATTAGGGAAGTTTTCAACTATAATCTCTTCAAATATTTTCTCAGTCCCTTTCTTTTTCTCTTCTTCTTCTGGAACCCCTATAATTCGAATGTTGGTGCGTTTAATGTTGTCCCAGAGGTCTCTGAGACTGTCCTCAGTTCTTTTCATTCTTTTTTCTTTATTCTGCTCTGCAGTAGTTATTTCCACTATTTTATCTTCCAGGTCACTTATCCGTTCTTCTGCTTCAGTTATTCTGCTATTGATCCCATCTAGAGTACTTTTAATTTCATTTATTGTGTTGTTCATCGTTGCTTGTTTCATCTTTAGTTCTTCTAGGTCCTTGTTAACTGATTCTTGCATTTTGTCCATTCTACTGTCCATTCTATCTCCAAGATTTCAGATCAACCTTACTATCATTATTCTGAATTCTTTTTCAGGTAGACTGCCTATTTCCTCTTCATTTGTTAGGTCTGGTGGGTTTTTATCTTGCTCCTTCATCTGCTGTGTGTTTTTCTGTCTCTTCATTTTGCTTATCTTACTGTGTTTGGGGTCTCCTTTTTTGCAGGCTGAAGGTTCGTAGTTCCTGTTGTTTTTTGTGTCTGTCCCCAGTGGCTAAGGTTGGTTCAGTGGGTTGTGTAGGCTTCCTGGTGGAGGGTACTAGTGCCTGTGTTCTGGTGGATGAGGCTGGATCTTGTCTTTCTGGTGGGCAGGTCCACGTCTGGTGGTGTGTTTTGGGGTGTCTGTAGACTTATTATGATTTTGGGCAGCCCCTCTGCTAATGGGTGGGGTTGTGTTCCTGTCTTGCTAGTTGTTTGGCATAGGATGTCCAGCACTGTAGCTTGCTGGTCGTTGAGTGAAGCTGGGTGCTGGCATTGAGATGGAGATCTCTCGGAGATTTTTGCTGTTTGATATTATGTGCAGCTGGGAGGCCTCTTGTGGACCAGTGTCCTGAAGTTGGCTCTCCCACCTCAGAGGCACAGCACTGACTCCTGGCTGCAGCACCAAGAGCCTTTCATCCACACCGCTCCTTAATTTGGGATGATTCCTTGTCTATTTAGGTATTCCACAGATGCAGGGTATATCAAGTTGATTGTGGAGCTTTAATCCGCTGCTCCTGAGGCTGCTGGGAGAGATTTCCCTTTCTCTTCTTTGTTCTCACAGTTCCCAGGGGCTCAGCTTTGGATTTGGCCCCGCCTGTGCGTGTAGGTCGCTGGAGGGCGTCTGTTCTTTGCTCAGACAGGACGGGGTTAAAGGAGCCGCTGATTCGGAGGCTCTGGCTCACTCAGGCCGGGGGGTAGGGAGGGTCACGGAGTGCGGGGCGGGCCTGCGGCGGCAGAGGCCAGCGTGACGTTGCAGCCTGAGGCGCGCCGTGCGTTCCCCCGGGGGAGTTGTCCCTGGATCCCGGGACCCTGGCAGTGGCAGGCTGCACAGGCTCCCCGGAAGGGCGTGTGGCTAGTGACCTGTGTTCGCGCGCAGGCCTCCTGGTGGCGGCAGCAGCGGCCTTAGCGTCTCATGTCTGTCTCTGGGCTCCGCACTTTTAGCCGCGGCTCGCGCCCGTCCCTGGAGCTCCTTTAAGCAGCGCTCTTAATCCCCTCTCCTCGCGCACCAGGAAACAAAGAGGGACGTAAAAGTCTCTCGCCTCTTCGGCAGGTCCAGACTTTTCCCCGGACTCTCTCCCGGCTAGCCGCGGTGCACTAACGCCCTGCAGGCTGTGTTCACGCAGCCAACCTCAGCCCTCTCCCGGCGCTCCGACAAAGGCCGGAGCCTCAGCTCCCAGTCCCGCCCGCCCCGGCGGGCGAGCAGACAAGCCTCTCGGCTGGTGAGTTCCGGTCGGCCCGATCCTCTGCACTGGAATCTGTCCGCTTTGCCCTCCGCACCCCTGTTGCTGTGCTCTCCTCCGCGGCTCCCAAGCTCCCCCACTCCGCCTCCCGAAGTCTCCACCCGCGAAGGGGCTTCCTAGTGTGTGGACACTTTTCCTCCTTCACAGCTCTCTCCGGCTGGTGCAGGACCCGTCCCTATCCTTTTGTCTCTGTTTAGTTTTTTCTTTTGCCCTACCCAGGTACGTGGGGGGTTTCTTGCCTTTTGGGCGGTCTGAGGTCTTCTGCCAGCGTTCAGTAGGTGCTCCGTAGGAGTTGTTCCACGCGTAGATGTATTTCTGGTGTATCTGTGGGGAGGAAGGTGATCTCCGCGTCTTACTCTTCCGCCATCTTCCCGGAAGTCGAGTACTACAGTTTTGTAGTAAATTTTGAAATCAGGAAATGTGAGTCTCCAACTTTGTTCTTTTTCAAGATTGGCTTGGCTAGTCTGGGACCCTTATATTTATGCATAATTTTAGGATTAGTTTGTCAATTTCTTTTTTTAAAAAAGCAGCTGGAATTTTGATAAGGATTGTATTGAATCTGTGGATCAGATTTGGGGAGTATTCCCATCTTAATAAGTCCTCCAATCCTTGAGCAAAAGATAACTTTTCATTTACTTAGATATTCCTTAGTTTCTTTCAAAAATCCTTTATAGTATTCAGTGTATAAGTATTGAACTTCTTTTGTAAACTTTATTCCTAATTGTTTTATTCTTTTTGATGCTATTGTAAATGGAATTATTTTAATTTCCTTTTTAATTGTTCATTGCTGGGTATACAGAAATACAATTGATTTTTGTATATTGATCTTATACCCTGAAACCTTGCTGAACTCACTTATTAGCTCTAATAGGTTTTTTTCTTAGCGTGAATTCCTTAGGATTTCTGTATATAATATCATCATCTGAAGGTATAATTTTACCTCTTCCTTTCCAGTCTGGATGCCTTTTATTTCTTTTGCCTAATTGCCCTGACTAGAACCTCCAGTACAGTATTGAATAGAAGTGAACCATGTATTTTTTTAATTAACTAATTAATTTTATTGAAGCATAGTTGATTTATAATGTGTTAGTTTTAGGTGTACAGCAAAGTGATTCAGTTGTACACACATATATATCTATTTTTTTAGATTCTTTTCCCTTATAGTTTATTACAAAATATTGAGAATAGTTCCCTGTGCTATATAGTAGGTCTTTGTTGGTTATCTATTTTATATATAGTAGTGTGTACATGTTAATCCCAAACTCCTAATTTATCCCTCCCCCACTTTCCCCTTTGGTAACCATAAGTTTGTCTTCTATGTCTGTGGGTCTTTTTCTATTTTGTAGGAACTCATGTTCATTTGTATCATTTTTTTTTTAGATTCCACATATAAGTGACGTCATATATTTGTCTTTGGCTTACTTCACTTAGTATGATAATCTCTAGGTCCATGGATGTTGCTGCAAATGGCATTATTTCATTCTTTCTTATGGCTGAGTAATATTCCATTGTAAAAAATTGCCACATCTTCTTTATCTATTCATCTGTCGATGGACATTTAGGTTGCTTCCATGTCTTGGTATTGTAAATAGTGTTGCAATGAACATTGGGGTGCACATATCTTTTCAAATTATGGTTTTCTGCAGATAGATGCCACGAGTGGTATTGCTGGATCATATGGTAGCTCTATTTTTAGTTTTTTAAGGAACCTCCATACTGTTTTCCATAGTGGCTATACCAATTTACATGCCCTTTAAAATTCACAATCAAACATGATTTATCTCAGGAACTTAAAGGCCATTACATATAATAATATAAATTAAAGTAATATATTGAATGAGAAATTTCAAATGACCAATTCAGTATATTTATATAAGGAACACAGTATCATGCTTGCTATGTGCCAGATGGTTGTAAGCACTTTACAAGTATTAACTCATTGAATCTTTACAATAACCCTATGATTAGGTGCTATCATCCCCTCTATTACACATGAGGAAATCAAGCCAGAGTTAATTTCTCCAATATAACACAGCAGTAAGTAACACAGCTAGAACTTAAACCCAGGCAGATTGGTCCAGAGCCCTATCTCGTAACGACCTGGAATGCTGACTCACACATATATTTATTCATCAAGTAGCTTAATGATGAAATTTGAGAAGCATTCTTTTAAATGTCAGGAAAAAGATAGGGATGCCAGCTATCACTGCTTCTACTGAACACTTTAGTGTAAGTTCTAATAAATGCAAGTCAATAAAATTTTTTGGCATAATAATTGGAAAGAAAGAGATGTGTCATTATTTGTGGAAAATATGGTTGTCTACACAGAAAATTCAATAGCCTCTATATTCAGCCATTACAATTTTTAAAAGCCAGCAGATTTATGAATAAAAGAGTAACCTACAAAAGTTGATGACATGTTCCTAAGCACCAGTAATAATCCATTAGATAATATAACAAAAAATATTCCATTCAAAACAAATACTGTAAGATTTCTAAGAATAGATCTAACAAAAGTTAAACAAGTAGGGGAGTGAAGTGTTTGAGAAAAGAAAAGAATGTAACCTCATGTGACTATAGTATAGGGTTTCTGCAGGGGGAGTTCTGAAAGGGAACTTAGCCAGATTAAAAGAGGCTTTGATATACACTCCATAGAAAATTTCTGAGCAAGGAAGTGGCAAAATTAACGTAATAATTAGGGATATATAATCTGACAGCAGTTAAATGGAATCCATTGGTCTAAGCAGCCCAGAAAATGTGGTGCTGGTATTCATTTGTAACCACCTCCTCACGTGGAGATTTTTATAGTCAGACCATTCTCAGTGAAGAGCAACATACTGCCACTGGCCAAAATAAAAGGAAAACCAGTGCTTTGATTATGTTTTTCCTGTACAGTAAAATTGAAAAGCAGAAAAGACTGCTGCAGTGCTGCTTGTCAGACAAACTCTGTTTGGCCCTCATATTTTCAATATGAGGTCAAATGATGGAATCTTGAGTCATCCAGTGGCCTGGTTAATGATCAGGACTTCTATCTAATGACTAATTTTGGCTTTTAGGAAAAAAGACTAAAAATATTACTGTGATCATGGGCAGAATTTACTTATTTAAAAAAATGAGACTTCAGTCTGGTTTCATAAAAATGTAATGAAACCATGGTAATAAAATACAATAACTCTAACGGTTAAACCACAGAGTAAGAAGATTTCAACAACTAATTCTGATGTTAGTTTGGCATTAAATAGAGGGTCTAAGTCCCCAACTGACCTATTTTTGCTAATCCTAAATGAATATATTCAGGCCCTTATCTTTTCTGACTTCTCTATAACAATTTTCATTCACCACATAGTTACTGGGCACCTGCTCTGTATCAGGCACAATGCTAAGTCCAGGGAATTGAGCCAAGAACGAAGTAGATGCAGCACCTGCCATCTCAAGGTTTACATTCCTGCCTAAGTCCACGTTGCTGCACACTCCTCCTGGGCTTCCAGTAAACCACTCTCCAGAGTTTTCCCCTGCCTCTCTCATCCCCTCATCCCTGTCTCCTTTGCTGGCTCCTTTTTTTTTTTTTGCTTTTCTCTTAATATCAGTTCCCCTCAACCCTGGGCTTTCTTCTTTCCCAATATTCTCCCAGAATAATCTCACATACTCCCATTCTTCTATTTCATTTATTCTTAAAAATTATATATATATGGATTACTATAAATATGGATTTCATATATGAATTAATATACATGTGTATTACTATGTGTCGAACACTGTTCTAAGCATTTTGCAAATATCAACACATGTACTCCTCATAACAACCACTTGAGGTAAATACTATTATTTTATCCATTTTCCAGATGAGGATGCCAACACACAAACTGATTAAGGAAGTGGCAGACAGTCAGGATGTCCATCATTAAAAAGTCTACAAATAACAAATGCCGGAGAGGGTGTGGAGAAAAGGGAACCTTCCTACATTGTTGGTGAGAATGTAAGTTGGTGCAGCCACTATGGAATACAGTACGGAGGTTCCTCAGAAAACTAAAAATAGAATTACCATATGATCCAGCAATCACATTCCTGGGCATATATCCAGACAAAGCTATAATTCAAAAAGATACATGCGGGCTTCCCTGGTGGCGCAGTGGGAGTCTGCCTGCCAATGCAGGGGTCGCAGGTTCGTGCCCCGGTCTGGGAAGATCCCACATGCTGCGGAGCGGCTGGGCCCGTGAGCCATGGCTGCTGAGCCTGCGCGTCCAGAGCCTGTGCTCCGCAATGGGAGAGGCCACAACAGTGAGAGGCCCGTGTACTGCAAAAAAATAAAAAATAAAAAATAATATACATGCACCCCTGTGTTCATAGCAGCACTATTCACAGTAGCCAAGACATGGAAACAACCTACATGTCCATCAACAGATGAATGGATAAGGAAGATATGGTACATATATATAATGGAATACACCTCAGCCATAAAAAAGAATGAAATAATGCCATTTGCAGCAAAATGGATGCAACTAAAAAAAAAAAAAAAAAAATGGATGCAACTAGAGATTATCATACTAAGTGAAGTCAGAAAGACAAATACCATATGATATCACTTATATGTGGAATCTAAAATATGGCACAAATGAACTTATCTATAAAACAGAAACAAAATCAGGAACATAGAGAATAGAGTGGTAGTTGCCAAGGGGGAGGGGGGTGGGAGATGGTAGCAGTGGGAGTTTGGGATTAGCAGATGCAAACTGGTATATATAGAATGGATAAACAACAAGGTCCTTTTGTATAGCACAGGGAACTATATTCAATAGCCTGTGATAAACCATAATGGAAAAGAACATGAAAAAGAATGTGTGTGTGTGTGTGTGTATATGTATAACTGAGTCACTTTGCTATACAGGAGTAATTAACACAACATTGTAATTCAACTATACTTCAATAAAAAATAATTTAAAAAAAAGAAAGTGGCAGAACTAGAATTTAAAACAAGGAAGCCTATTCAGCAGTCCCCAACCTTTCTGGCACCAGGGACCGGTTTCATGGAAGACAATTTTTCCACGGACCTGGGGTTGGGGGGAAGGATGGTTCAGGCGTTCAGGTGTTAATGCTAGAGATGGTGAGCTGCAGATGAAGCTTCCCTCGCTTGCCCGCCACTCACCTCCTGCTGTGCGGACAGGTTCCTAACAGGCCACGGACTGGTACCGGTCCGCGGCCCAGGGATTGGGGACCCCTGCCTAAAACCACTATGCTATGCACAGTCTGATGACTTCAACCTATGTGTGGACGCCTCCATAACACAGATCATTAAATCTGACTTTCTATACTCAGACTCATATTTTCTAAAGGCTACCATAAATCTGTACCTGAGCTATCCACAGACAACTTAGAATCAGTGTGCTCCATTTCTCAAATCGCTTTTCTTTCATGCTCTACATTCTGTGTTCAAGTCCCCTTCAATTTCCTCTTGTAACAGCTCTTAACAGGTCTCCCTACCTCAGCAGTTCTCACAGATGATCCAAGATCATCTGAGAGGTTTGGAGACCTTTTCCAGGGATCCATAAGGTCAAAATTATCTTCATAAATCTACTAAGATGTTATTTGCCATTTTCACTGTGTTGACATTTGCACTAATGTTGCAAAAAACAATGGTGTACAACTGCTGGCAACTTAGCATGAATAAGTCAGCGGCAGCAAACTACACTAGAATATTATTGCATTTTTCACCACCATTATTTAAGAATATCTTTGATGAAGCAGTAAAAATTACTGATTTTTCACAATTTTAACTCTTGGGTACGCACCTTTTAAATATTCTGTGGGATGAAATTAAAAGCACACATAAAGCTCTTCTGACATTGAAACAATGCTTGTCTCAAAGAAAAGCAATTATGTGAATGTTTGAGTTTCAAGTTGAATTTTTAAAACATGTTTTTCATGAATATTAGAAAAGTATAAAATTCATCTTAATTAGGATATTAGGAAAATCCAAATTTTGGAAAACTTATATCTGATTCTTTGAGCCTCATTGTTTCCCAATATTTAAAGATTTTTCTGTTGTGGTCAATAATGATATTAACAAATGTAATCTTTTATATTGTTTATGGAAACGTGTCAATATTTGGGAGGTTGACATAACCTAGGAAACCAATATTTTTCAAAAGGTCAATATGTCACAAAATCATACATGGGTAAAGGATTCGTTCGAGATGCAAGATAACTGTAATGCAACATAGTAACAAATACTGTTTCAGATTCTACATTGCAAATAAACTCTATGAAACTACTATTTATTGAGTTCTGAGTTGTTATCAAAGAATATCAGGCATCCTAAGCTTGGAGTTCCTCAGCTATGACACAAGCCCACTGCATGAAGAACACCCACCTGGGCTCCTCTGCATTCCCCACCCCCACCCCGCTCCGGGGATTGAGGGAGTAAGAATAATGGATGCAAACATGAGGCTCACACTGCTTGCTGTTCTGTGAGTAATAACCCAGGAATTTCAAGTCTTCTGCCAGCATCCACGAAACTGTGGCAGGCTAATTTGTTAGCTTCTAAGTGAGGTAAAATGTCAGACTATTCACAGTTCTTGACGAACAATGAGTGAGGAGAAAATCTTAAACTAGGTGAAGTGATGGTGTGAGGCATGCCTGGGGAATAGATTAAAATGATTAGGATAGAGATAGTCCAAGGAGGACCACTATTACAGGTATAGGCAGCAACTGAGAGTGTTTACCATGAGTAAAACATGACAAAAGTGTTACTTTAATAAAACTAATCTGACTATGGTATGCCAATGGCCAATGCAGAGCTGGAACTAGACCCAAACAGTAACAGCCACAGTAATTAACACTTACTGAATGCTTAATCATGAAGAAGGCATTATAATATGAATTCTATTTAATTCCCTTTACAATTGAATAAGGTCATTACAATAAATATTAACACTTACATAGTGCTCACTAAGTGAACAGCTTTAAATACATAAACTAACTCAACATGCATAACAACCTTATAAGATGATACTACTATTACTACCACTTTACAAATAAGGAACCAAGACATCCAAAGATTAAGTAACTTGCCCAAGGTCATGACAAACCACAAACAAGTAAATGGTGGAGGTAGGATTTGACCCTAGGAAGGCTTTCTCCCAGAAACTATGCTCTTAACCATTATTCTATACTTCCTCTATGGTAAGGCATATACAATCATTATACCCATTTTACAGCTATGTAAAGAAGTATAGCAAAATTGTCACCTATCCAAAGCAATAAAGCTAGTAAGAGGTGAAACCAGGAATACTCTGCTAATTACAAAACTACAGAGACTATGTTGTCAGTTATATAAATTTCAATTTGCAGACTTATTTTGGTTCTTTTCAACTAACGCTTTTCTTTTTTTTTTTTTTTTTTGGTTTGGTGCATTTATGTATTGTAATACGATTACTACCGTAGTGTTAGCTAACGCCTTTATCATGTCACGTAATTATCATTTCTTTTTTGTATTAAGAACAGTTAAAATCTAGTCTCTTAGCAACTTTGAAGTTTATAATACAGTATTGATGACTATAATCACTATGTTGTACACTAGATCTCCAGAACTTATTTAACCACTAGTTGCAAGTTTATACCCTTGAACATCTCCCCATTTCCCCAACCCCTAGCCCCTGCTAAACTCCATTCTACTCTCTGTCTTTACAAATTCAGTTTTTTTAGATTCCACATATAAGTGACTCTGGGATAGTACTTAAAACATTCCAAGTTTTTTAATGTTTATATTACACTCTTACCAGAGCCAGTTTTTAAACTTAAAATAGTATCTATTATTTTTTAGGCACTTGGTTTGGTGTTTTTATACATGTTCGCTAATTCAACAAAGTTAGCGTTTACACACACACACAGTTAAGATGATTGAAGAAGCTGAGGTCTAGAGAGATTAAGCAATGTACCCAAGCTCATGACCCTTATATGCTGTGTAGCCAGAGTTCCCATCCAGGTCTGTCTGACTTCCAAGCCTACCTTAAGGCACTATTTGGCCAAAAAAAATATCACATCCTAACTGGATCCCTAGCTATTACACAGTTAATGTTTCCTTTGTAAGACATTAGGGTACATTCAGTCCAAGCAGAAATGTTCACCTCCTAACATTGTGACACTTTCCCCTCCACACATCCAGCATGGAATTTCCAAACATTCATAATCACCTTCATGTTAAGCTACTTGTTTAGAGAAGTCCTCATCTTGAACACTTTGGGCTGTCAAGAACTAGGACAAATTTGTGTTCTCATGGTCCAGAGATAATTTTCTAAAGTTATTTTCAGGAACAAAATCATCACAAAGATGCTGGACGGTAATGAGAAAAACTCTTTTTTGAAATTTTGTTTTCTCTACCAAAGAGATTTTCCTCATATATTCTAAAAACGTAATTTGGGTCAGAAATCAAACAAAGCCAGCTTCAGGAAAAAAAAAAAAAAAAAAACCTACTAACTGTTAGACACATCACTTATGTGTCAACACCTCTCCTTCTGGAAGCCATGCCAGTACAGTCGCCAAGAAAGGCAAAAGAAAAAAATCTTAACTGAGCCACATAAGTCCAGCAGGGATGACTAAAGAGAATGGCCAAATGGTGTTAGTAAGCAGGTTAACGGTGGGTAAGAAGGGAGCCATGAGGCCTAACACAAAACTCTGTTTGCATTTCACAACGATGACTACGGAATCATGTGAGATAAAGTACAGTGGTTACCGAAAGCAAAGACATTTCTTTCTCTTTTTTTAACTATAGGATAAATTGAGTAAATACTGTCTGAATCCAATAAGATTATTTCACAGAAAGAAACAATTCCCTAAATTTCCTCTGGGACTAAAAGGACCCAAGGAGTTTGGACAATGCATTTTTGGGTAATTGTTTTTCCCCCCTTCTTTTGTTTTCTGAAAGAAGTTGGAATGTACCAGCTGATGTCACTGACATATCTTGACACGGCTGAGAGAGAGGAGATAGAAACAAACGACAGGGAAATAAATTAGAATTGACATTCTCTTGACTTCACCAGCTGACTGAAAAAGTATTCTTCCTAACAAATTGGAGACAATTCACAGCCTAACTGTAACAGAAGGAAAGCCCTGTGATAGCTTGAATAAATGTACAAATAGCAATATATGTGTGATGGTTTTGGTATTGAATCCTTATATACTCGTTTATCTGAATATTCAAGTCCATAAAATAACATGTTGTCTGTATGCTGTGTACAAACATACATACTCTAATAACTTTAACAATAACTTTATGTATTTTGGAAGGAGGGAACTTATTTGTTTTATGTGTGGGTTTGGGTTTGAGATGTATGTGTGTATTTATAAAATATTCTTTAGGAGAAAAATTTTATGTATCCACACAACTGGATAAGCTAATTCCAAAGTGTATATATAAAAAAAACATAAAAGTACAGTTAGGACAATTCTGCAAAAAAGATATAAAGTGGAGGAAATAGCCTTATTAGATATTTAAAACATACTGTAAAGCTATGATAATTAAAACAATCTGTACTGCACACAACTAGACAGATCAACGGAACACTACAAAAAGAATTAGAGTCAAATACATACCAGAATTTAGTGTATAATTAAACTGACATCACAAATTTTGGGAAAGATGGGTTAACAAATGGTATTGGAAAACTAGGTAGTCATCTGGAAAACAAGTTTATCTGTAGCACCTTTACACAAAATAAATTTCAGGTGGATAAATTATAAAAATGTAAGAAATAACTGTAAAAGTTGCAGAAGAAACCATTTTGGGTTTTTTTTAAATATAAACTTAGAGTTTGGGAGACTTCCTAAGTCTGATTAAAAACCTAAACACATAATACAAATAAACACAACTATAAGTAAAATTTTCTGCATAGCGAAAACTATCATGAGCACAATGAAAAGACAAATGACAGACTTGGAAAATACATTTCAACAAGTATCACAAAGGGCTGTATTAAGGGCTCACACAAGTCAAATAGCAAAGCCATCCATCCCATAGGAAAAGAAAAATAGGAAAAGAGTACAGACAGTTTATAAAAAGGAAATAAAAATGAGAGAAATGCAAATAAACTTCACACTGAAATGTCATTTTTCACCTATCAAATGGGCAAAGCTCTAAAGTTTTATGCATACTCTGTTGGCAAGTATATTGGGAACAGGCACTCTCATGCATGTTGACAGGAATAGGTATTGGTAAATCCTCTTTGGAGGGAATTACAGCAATGTCTATCAAAGTTACAAGTATGCATACTCTTTAGCCCAGCAAAGATTATCCCACAGATTTACTCACACATAGGTGTGAAATATGAAGGCATAAGATTATACACTGCAGCTTTTTTTAAATAGCAAACTATTGGAAACAGCTTAATATCATGAAATAGGGGCTGGCAAAATCAACGTTGGTACATCTATTTCATTGTGCTTACTTCATGCAACTCCAAACAACAACAAAAAAAGGCAAAACATAAGCACAGCATATTTATGATGACCCCAAATCCCGATTTCCAGGGCAGTCTGTGTTTATGCTTTTTGTCCTGGCATTCCATCCAATTAGCACCGCCTTTTACTCTCAAAAGTGTCCCTCTCTATAATGATAAATAATTTGGCCATCCTAAGTGTACTTTTGGGGAAAGAAGTGGGGTGAGTTGTGGAGCAGAGTATGAGGTTGGATGAAGGGAAAAAGAAGGAAAAGACAATTTAATGTTTCCCAGGCAACCTGATACTACTCAATTCTTCTCCTCTTAATGCTATCTAGACCATAAGTCTCTGGAGCCAGAGAGCCTGAGTTCAAATCCTGGCTTCACTACTGACAAGCTATATGATGTTAGTAAATTTCTTAATCTCTCTCTCTAGCTCAGTTTCCTCATCTGTAAAACAGGGGTAACTAGTAGACATCTCATAAGATTATTGCAAGGATTAGATGAGCTAACATATATACAGCATTTAACATAGTGTCTGACACCTGCAAAGCACTACAGATGTGTTACTCTTACTGTGATTCATAGTTTGACATAGTCAACACATAAAAGATTTAATGGCTAAAAGAAATCTAAGATCTAAATGTAAACTAGATTCACTTGTTCAACAATTTTTTATTGAGCACTTATATTTAAGGCTCTGAGCTAAGCTCTAGGGAAATAAAATTATATAAAACACAGTAGGAAGCTAAGATGAGCTGGTATATAGCCCACATGCATAAGAAGACACTCTTTGCTTTATTATAAGATTTACTGAGTATACATTTCACTCAATTAAATTCAGCAAAAACAAATGGTCTAGTTTCCAGTAATTTGTTAATCTCTTGACTATCTGGCAATCTTAATAGAACTTCAAAATAGAATACAAACCTATTAATATAGACCAATTAGCTAATACTGAACAATAAATGAGGACTTAAATGTACTCTCATGGTCATGAACTAGACCTCTGGAACCAAGACATGCTTAGGCTTGAAACTGGTTCTGCCACCTTTTGTGTGTGACCTTCGGCAAGATACCTAAACTTTCTATCCACTCATTCTACATATTTAAAATGAGTAACTCCAGCTACCTACTTCAAGTATAGTTATGAGGATTAAATGTAGGGCGTTTACCCAGTGTTCAGCACATAATAAATGCTTAATAAATATTTGCTTGCATCATTTTTATTTATCTAAATTTAAATAAACAGCAGTTATCTTTCTACCCATATTACATCTTCTCCACCTGATTTATCTCCATTTATCTCTAAGCAAATGAGACAAAAGATAATTTGTTCTTGTTAGATATTCAATATTTTAAAAATATATTTTCAAAAAACAATAACTTGCTGATATCTCTCATAGCAGGAGTATAAACTAACTCTTCTCCAGGGAGTCACATAGCCATGTCTTTGTTTAGGTTATTTCTAGATCTCCTATTTAGACAAGGCCCTCATCTAGAAGTCATAACGTCTTATATAATCCTGCTCTGATAACACAGCATGAGTGATAGAGCTATAAAGACTCTCTCCTCCTGCATGAACCATGTATCTGTAGGATGTGGATTCAGTTAGTGGAAATTCACTTGTAAAAGACAATTGTGAACTATTACTTCTTTCTTCAACACACATCTTTGGCACCAAAACTTTTCATCTGTACACCATCTCCCTTCCAATTAAGTTCTAAGCCAAAAGAAAAGTTTTCCTAAGTAATCCATGTTTGTAGATATTTGATTTGTCATTTTAGAGTACTAATATTGAAAGCAATTTAAAATTATTTGAAAAGGAAAGTTGATAAATTACTGATATAATTACTAAATTGCATCTTAGGAATTTTAATGTCATGTGTTCTAATGGCGGAAAAAAGTGTGTTTGAGAACTAAAAAGATTAACCAAGAACTGAACTCAGAGGCAGGTATTTTTAGGAATCTTTGGTAGTGTTTTAACATCAGTTAGCTTAAGAAACAAAGTAAAATGTTTGTTTCTCATGGTTGCTAGGCTACATGTTGGGTTTGATTTGGTTTCCAGTCATTTTAAAAAACAGCGCCGTGATTATAATAAAATAAGCAGCATCACATTTTTCTCAATTTAATATTAAAATACTTAAGAACAGTTGGCTTTAGAAGCCTTTATTAATTAACAGATTTTTTTTTCATTGTTTTCCATATCCTTCTCTTAGAATCCTGGAACAACATACTGTACTCTTAAAAGAATAACTTATGTTCCAACTGTGCGTTAGGCTGTATTTCTATTTTAAATTAGAAATCCACATAAAATTCAAGTTACTGAACTTTTTAACCTTTTGTCTGAGTTTCTACGCACTCTAATCATCATATCCCTGAATCATCAAATATTCTCTTTTTAAGAAAGCAAGGAAGCAGCATGTACCTTAGAGAGATTTTCACTCAAAATAGTTGAAATGTTGCTGCTGAAGACGGATAAACTTCAGACATTTAAAAACAAACAACAAAACCCACTTCCACAAAAACTTAATACTCCAACCGAGCTGGAAATAAAATTTGTCCCTATTAATGTGTTTCCATGAGTTGTTTTTTTTTTTTTTTAAGATGTTGGGGGTAGGAGTTTATTAATTAATTTATTTAGTTTTAGTGTGTTGGGTCTTCGTTTCTGTGCGAGGGCTTTTTCTAGTTGTGGCAAGCAGGGGCCACCCTTTTTTTTTGGTACGCAAGCCTCTCGCTGTTGTGGCCTCTCCCGTTGTGGAGCACAGGCTCCGGACGCGCAGGCTCAGCGGTCATGGCTCACGGGCCCAGCCGCTCCGCGGCATGTGGGATCTTCCCAGACCGGGGCACGAACCCGCGTCCCCTGCATCGGCAGGCGAACTCTCAACCACTGCGCCACCAGGGAAGTCCGGGGGCCACTCTTCATCGCGGTGCGCGGGCCTCTCACTATCGCGGCCTCTCTTGTTGCGGAGCACAGGCTCCACACGCGCAGGCTCAGTAGTTGTGGCTCACAGGCCTAGTTGCTCTGCGGCATGTGGGACCCTCCCAGACCAGGGCTCGAATCCATGTCCCCTGCATTAGCAGGCAGATTCTCAACCACTGTGCCACCAGGGAAGCCCATGAGTTTTTAACATAGATGATATTTTTTGTTTTCTTCTAACTATAATAAAATTTTAAATTAGTTTTTTAAAGTCAGACACGACAAAGGAGTACAAAATGAAAAGTAAATCCCTCTTCCTACCCTCTCCGCAAGTTCAATTCTACTCCCCAGGAATAATCACTACTCACACTTTCTTCTGAATATATGTTTTTAAATTCTGCTTGGAAACTGGCATTTTAGATTTTGACACCCAATTCATCTATTGTTAGAGCTTCAACACAATGTTACCACCTAACTAAGAGTTTTTTTTAAAAAACAGCAATTTTTTTCCAGCAAAAAATTATATTCCTGGACCTAAACCTTTCTCTTCTGACTCTTCTCTCATAGTACCTCATTCTTCCATTCCTGAACAATATGCACACTCAGTCCAAGGATTCAACTAACTAAACATATTGGATGGGAATTTCTGGGTGTACGTTTTTAAAAGGTTAATGTTCCTAAAGCAGTTTCCCAGTACTTAACGTAATCTAAGTTTAAAGTAGCAAACAATTTCTCCCTGCTTCCCTTCGGTCTCCTCCTCCCCTCCCCCTTTCTTACTCCTTCTCCCCCTCCTCCATCATTTCTTTATTTCTATTAACTTTCTTTTGTTTTTATTAGTTATTCTCATTTATACTTCACATAAAAGGCTGGAGGGCTAGAATGGTCTAAGCCCCTTAGAGGTACAGGAAACCCCTTCTAGGTACATGTATAAGCCAAAGCTGCACTAAGAAATTATTATTACGAGCTCTTGTCCCTCCCTCCCTCTCTCTCTCTCTCTCTCTCTCTCTCTCTCTCTCTCACACACACACACACACACACACACACACACACACACACACTCACTGCCTCAGAAGGCTTTTCCTCTAGGTACTGTCCTCCTCCAGGTTCCAGTTTTCTGGACAGTCTAAACAATTTCCATCCTCTGGCCCTAGGACAACCTACTGTTCTCAGACCCATTTTTGGTATCTGCAAGACTAGTTTCCTTCCCGTTTAGGCCTGGTTTCTATAATGGGAATTCTGTATTCTCTCTCTCTCTCTCTCTCTCTCTCTCTCTCACACACACACACACACACACACACACACACACACCCCATTTGGAACCTCTGCCATAAGCTGTTTTTCCAAATGGTTTCTCAGCAACCACACTCTGAATTAAAATTGTCCTCGGTATTCAGCTTACTGCTTATCATCAACACACTTTAGGGTGCTTGCCCAGCTCATGCCCTCTTCTGAGAGCTGCCTCATCCGTCTACAGCTGTTTATATCACACGACCTCATTCCTCCGTGGCCAAGAGCTGATTGGATAAGGGTGGACATCTGACCCTTGTACTGGTCCCATTAGACCCTCTCACTTGAGAACTTGAACTAAGAACCCACGAACTGAGAGTCAGCTAGAGCTAAAAAGATACTGTAGTATCAGGAACAAGGGTGGCCATTCGGGTGTAATTATGCTGATGAGGAAGCAGAAAGAACCAAATTTCAGAGAGAAGAAAGCAAAATAACAGATTCAGAAACAGGCAGAGGCATGAGGCCATGTGACAAGAGAAAGCAAAAACGAGACAAAGAATATAAGAGAGAACAAATCTTTCTTAATTACTAATATCTTTCCATTTCTTCATGAAGCAACAGATGCATTTTCTGACCCTGGATCCTTTAAGATATCCCAGAATTCTTTTAATAAATTAATATTGCTTTAAGCTAGCTTGACTGGGCTTTTAAGTCTTATAACAAAAAAAATTTTTAAAGTCCCTGATTATGATCTCTCTTACTCTTGTATGTCCTCTCTCTCTTTTTCTTTTCTTCCTTGGTTTTTTTTGACCCATAGGATAATGCCATCTGGATATTTTCTCTTAATTTTTGAATCATGCCCAGAAATTGCATGGCAAATAGTCAATAAATGTTGATAGGTTTTTTCTTTTTGGCCACATTGGGTCTTCGTTGCTGAGTGCAGGCTTTCTCTAGTTGCAGCAAGCGGGGGCTACTCTTCATTGCAGTGCATGGGCTTCTCATTGTGGTGGCTTCTCTTTTTGTGAAACACAGGCTCTAGGCACATGGGCTTCAGGAGTTGCAGAGCGTGGGCTCAGTAGTTGTGGCACACAGGCTTAGCTGCTCCATGGCACGTGGGATCTTTCTGGACCAGGGATCGAACCCGTGTCCCCTGCATTGGCAGGCGTATTCTCAACCACTGTGCCACCAGGGAAGTCCAAGTTGATAGATTTTTATAGCATCAGGAACACAAATGATAGGATGATAGAATCAATTGCACAATTCAAAATAACCTTCCATTTTGGGGGTAACTTTGAGGCACTGCATCAGGTACTGTATAGACATCAACTATTTTCTTAAAGCAACCATTCAAGGTGAGAGTTATTGGTCCCTTTTACAGATGAGAAAACAGGAGTCTGAGAACGATATAGAATAGTGCTACCCAAAAACACATGGCTAAAAAGCTAAAGAATCAGTGTTGTAACCCCAGTTTATCCAATTCCCAATAAACTCTATACTACAGTAAGTCCATACACTCCATATACTTTGTTTTTCAATACAATACACAGACTTAAAGAATCCCAATCCCCACTAGAGTCCTCACAAAAAATGAACAAGAAATGATGAAAGCACGAAGTCTTAAGCACTACTGGAGTCAAGGAAGCAATACTGCAACACAGATTATGGAATGAATGAATTCTGTGCAGAGAAAAGCACAGCAATGACAAAATGGACATTTCTTTGCTCCCACCTCAGTGTCAAGGCAGAAAAGAAAAATTTCTCCCACTCTATCAGCATATCAGAGAACAAGCAGAACAAAGAGGGTGGGCAAGGAGAAACACACCTCAGACATCCCCAGAAGAAAGAGCAATGGCTACAGACATTTTACAGAGCCTGTTGTACTCTCAAAGTTTCAAGACAGCAGGAATGCTGTGCTGCAGCACATGACACAGTACCTGGCACATAACAGGGGCTCAATAAATCCTGTTGAGTGAATGAGCTCCGACCTCTATAAGTTTCAGCAACTGCACAGATGCGGACATTCCTAAGTACGAAGAGAGCTGCAGAAGTACAACTGATGCTGAGGACAACTGAAGGATGAAATTTGAGCAAGTGTTGGTGGAAATCTTGATAGATAATCCTCTGTAAGCAGGAGGGAGGGGGGGATGTTCCCCAAAATGCAGAGTAACCATTCAGACACAAACAAGAATGGAGGAAGAACTAGCATTGGAACAGAATCAGTGAATGACTGAGAATCAGGGGAATTAACTTAGAAAAGAATACAGAAAAAAAAATCAACAAATTTCTCCTAATGACACCTCCATGAGAATTTCACAAGCATTCTAGTGGGAACAGTTGGAAGTTAATGCTATGAATATATAGTATATCATACAATAATGATAAGGATCATACATAATAATAATGATAATATAATAATATAGCTAAATTTTATTGAGAACTTACAAAAGTATTTTAAGTGAACTCATTCATTCAAACTTTGAATTCTGACAACCCTCTTAGGTAGCTATTACTATAATTCCCATTTTTGCAGATAAAGAAACAGAAATTCAAAGAGGCAAAGTAATTTCCTCAAGATGAAAAAGTTTGTAAGGGATAAAACCAAGATTCTAGCCCAAGCTATATAGAACGTTAGGGTCCATTTTCATAACCACTGAGCTATACTTTATAGTCAACGTAAATCATATGTAGTCTATTCTTCAGTGTGGTTTCAGTCATTCTCAATCCATTGTATTCTCATTATAAAGTTCTGAGTTTAAAAGAATGAACCCCGGGCTTCCCTGGTGGCGCAATGGTTGGGAGTCCGCCTGCCGATGCAGGGGACACAGGTTTGTGCCCCGGTCCGGGAGGATCCCACATGCCGTGGAGCAGCTGGGCCTGTGAGCCATGGCCACTGGGCCTGCGTGTCCAGAGCCTGTGCTCTGCAACGGGAGAGGCCACAGCAGCGAGAGGCCCGAGTACCGCAAAAAAAAAAAAAAAAAAAAAAAAAAAAAGAATGAACCCCTTTCAAGCACTGCTGTAGATCATATCTGGATCCAAGTCAGCTCCACTGGACATTTGTAGACTGATATGGCAGCCAGAGCATCTATCCATTCTTTACCTTTAACTACTCAAAACTTGCCCCTCATTAAGGAAAATATATTTTTTCTTTTTCTTTTCTTTTGTATCTATATGCGATGATGGATATTCACTAAACTTATTGTGATAATCATTTCATAAAGTCAAATCATGCTGTACATCTTAAACTTATATACTGCTGTATGTCAAATTATACCTCAATAAAACTGGAAAAAAAGGTCTATGTTAAAAAAAAAAAAAAAAAGAACTTGCCCCTCACCCATGACCCACAGGAACTGAATATAAATCAAAGGCAAGAAGAAGTCATTGCCTTTAAAGAACATTTAAAATTATTCTAGGCCTCCTTCTGGTCCTCTCTCATTGTTATTGATCACTATACCTCATTTTCAATTCACGCCTGTTTAAATCTTTCTAGACTCATGGATTTTAAAAGATACATAGGTAGATAGATGATAGATAGATAGATAGATAGATAGCAACCGTCTAGTGTTTGGACTATCTTCTTAGTTTTGGCAACTGAAATTTTTGGCTCATGGATTTTAATTAGTAGTTAAGTTTCAATTCTATGCACTCTTCTAGTTTTGTTATAATCACCAACTTTGTATGTTTTGGTTGGTTTGATTTCATTTTTCCATACTTCCTGTTCACATATGACCCATTCTCCTATTAGGTGGCAGTTGAGGCAGTTCAGAACAAAGAACTGTAAACACTTTTTAACTTTTGAGTTTCTAGGACCTGAGCTATATAAAGAGTACCTTCAAAAGTAGCTAAATAAAGAGCTCAGGGCATAAATATATGCTATAAGTAATATCTTTGTGAGATCATATTATCAGTTAGAGGCAGCGTTTATGGCTCTCTTTGGAAATCAGGTCTGAGAAAGATAATGATTCAGAGAATGGAAGGAAAAGAATGTAGACTCTGGGTCTCTTCAGGAGTCCTGTGTCCTGACTTTTCCCACAGATGAAATCCAGGATTGGGACAGGGGAACAGGGAAGATGGAGAATGACAGAGGCTTGGAGTTCCCATTCTCAGAAGATACTCAAGAAAACAGGGAGACTCTGAGATTCTAGGGTTCAGTAAAGTGCAGGACCAGTGAAGTAGTATTGGCTGAAGGGACAGGGCAGGCAGAAAGAGGCTAAGTCAGCTCATAGGGATCATATAGCTCATAGAGGGGACATCCAGCAACCAAAGATTTCTCCTTCCCACTAGACCATGAGCAAGAGACAGTTCAGCATCAACCTGCAAGGATTGACGAACAGGATCAGATAATATCCATCTCAGAACATTCCCATGTGAATTGTTTAAAACAATCCAGGGAAGATGTAAAAGCACCTCACTACTGCATTGATACTCTGTATATGGTGCTGCAAACTGGCCACAAGCTTGGGGAAAGGGGTGGTGAAACCCTGAACTGACTGAGGTGATGTTTCAGCCACTCCGTGTAACTAGTGCTCAAAATGCATATTAATTTCAATCACAAAAAAATTATACAAGTTATATTTCTTACACACATGTGTTTGTCAGCTGATACCACTACCCTGCTATAACTCAGCTTTTCATTTCATGCCTTTATGAACTGTGATTACTTTGGGCCACTATTCCTTCCACCCAACTTCTGGACTTACCACAATTCTAAGAGGAGCCTATCAATACTTTTAGTCTTAATTCTTTGAGTGTTCCTGATAATCTGGTATCCAAAAGAGGCCATCTATCCTATATCAACTTTAATATTAAGAATGTGTTCTAAAGAAAAAGAGAGAAAAGAATGAGCTTTTATTAAACTGCAAAACATCAAAAATATCTGCATTTTTCTGTATCTTGGACCTATAGCCATTATTTGCATTTAAAGGTATAAGAAAGAAGATACACAGAGGTTAAGAAAGTTTTCTGTGGTGACAAAGGTCAAAACTTTCAACAAGATGAAGATTTTTGCTTTTTATAAGATTGAATTCTGTGGATGTGTGGTACGCTCAGACAAAAGAAAGGACAATTAAAGCAGCATTCTGGAAAAGGTTAACTCGACTTACTACCAATAAGGTGGAATCAGAGCATGGGGCTTGCCTAGAGCAGGCCTGGGGGGATTAAGATGGCCTTGTTCAAAGCTGCGAGAGTAGGCTGAACTACTAAAAGTCAGTGGATTGTCTAAAATTGGAATTAAGATCAAGCCCACACACCAAATCCATACTTCTAATCCACATGCCACAGTCTAGGGACCAATAGTATGGTCCTACAATAAAACAAGTTGACAGAGCCGGGATTTGTAAAAGGAATCATCAGACTGGATTAGGGCCCACTCTAAAGGCCTCATTTTAACTCAGTCATTTCTCTAAAGGTCCCATCTGCTAATGCAGTCACATTCTGAAGTACTGGGGGTTAGGGCTTCCACGTATGAATTTGTGGGGCGGGCTGGTGGGGGGACACAATTCAGCCTAGAACACTTGTCTTATCTAAAATTAGACTAACATTCAAAACTACAATGAGGGGCTTCCCTGGTGGCGCAGGGGTTGAGAGTCCACCTGCCGATGCAGGGGACACGGGTTTGTGCCCTGGTCTGGGAAGATCCCACATGCCGCGGAGCGGCTGGGCCTGTGAGCCATGGCCGCTGACCCTGCACGTCCGGAGCCTGTGCTCTGCAACGGGAGAGGCCACAACAGTGAGAGGCCCGCGTACCACAAAAAAAAAACAAAAAAAACTACAATGAGGTACCACCTCACACCAGTCAGAATGGTCATCATCAAAAAGTCTACAAATAATAAGGGCTGAAAAGGGTGTGGATAAAAAGGAACCCTCCTACACTATTAGTGGGACTGTAAACTGGTGCAGCCACTATGGAAAATAATATGGGGGTTCCTAGAAAAGTAAATACAGAGTTACCATATGATCCTGCAATCCCACTCCTGGGCATATATCTGGAGAAAACTCTAATTCAAGAAGATACATATACCTCAATGTTCATAGCAGCAATATTTACAATAGCCAAGACACGGAAGCAACCCAAATGTCTATCAACAGACGAATAGATAAAGAAGATGTGGTACATATATACAATGGAATATTACTCAGCCATAAAAAGAATGAAATAATGCCATTTCCAGCAGCATGGATGGACCTAGAGATTGTAATACTATAAGTCAGACAGAAAAGACAAATATCATATGATATCACTTATACATGGAATCTAAAAAAATGATACAAATGAACTTATTTACAAAACAGAAATAGACTCACAGACATAGAAAACAAAAGGATGGTTACCAAAGGGGATAGCTGGGGGGGGGGGGGCAGGTGCAGGGGGGGATAAATTAGGAGTTTGGGATTAATACACACACACTACTATATATAAAATAGGTAAAAAACAAGGACCTACTATATAGCACAGGGACCTATATTCAATATCTTGTAATACTCTATAATGGAAAAAAATCTGAAAAAGAATATATATATAAAATACACATATACATATATATGTATAACTGAATCACTTCGCTGTATACCTAAAACTAACACAACATTGTAAATTAACTATACTTCAACTTAAAAAATAGTTTTAAAAATTTAGGCAGTTGCTCAAGTCTCAATTTAGTTATTTTATCTTATTACTAACTGGGCCTTTTAAAGTATGCTCTGTGCATGCCAGGAGTTGGCAAGAGACAGGTGCTCTCCCTTCTGAGATTCCCCTTAAATTTTCCAGTAGCTCTTGCACCAAATTGTGTTCTCTGATTATTCAAATTTGAAAATATGCAGGATTTCTATCAATTACAGCCATCCCATGCAGAACCACTTTCAGCCAGTCTTCAGACTAAAAGAAATACAATGTTAGCTCACCCTTTTCCCTTTCCTCCTCCTAAGAATTTACTCCCCCTCCAGAATCTGCCTAATTTCATTCATTTCTCAATGCCTTCACGTAGTTGTATACCTGTATTTTGCCAAGAATTTATAGTTATTATGTCTGTGAGGGTCAGCTCTCGTAGGAGCTTATCAGCCATAGTAAATGCAGAATATAAAGTAATTTTTACAACCATTTGAAAAACTATTTGGTGGTATTTATTTAAGGTGAATAGTTTCATATCCTATGAACCAGTAATTTTAATTCCAATATAATTACATATGTACGGTCACACAAAAACATGTGTGAATATATTCATAGCAGCATTCTTTGTAATAGTCAGAAACTGGAAATGACACAAATTTCTATCAACATTAGAACAGTAAATAAATTGTGATATATTCAAATGATGGAATAACATACAATAAGAATAAACTATTGTTAATGCAACAACATGAATTTTACAACAGAATGTTGAGCAAAGGAAGCCTAATACAAAGGAATACCTACTGATGATTCTATTTCAACGAAATAAAAACAACAACAAAAAAAAACAGGAAAAACTAATACATGGAGTTAAAAGTCAGGAATAATGCTTACCTTTTGGGATTTAGTGATTAGGAGAAGGCAGAGGTTTTCTAGTAATATTCCATTTCCTGGACTGAGCACATCTACCAGGATGTACTCACTTTGAAAAAAATGTGTTCACCTTGAGCTATATATGTGCTATTTGTGTGCTTCTCTGTACATATATTTCAATAAGCATTTCAAAGAAACAAATAAATAAAATAAAATTAGACTAACAACAAAAACAAAAATTTTAAAAAATAGTCTCTTAAGAAACAGATTTTTCCTAAGATAGATAACATGTTTTAGGATGCTGTACCAAATCTTTCAGATTAATGGTCTCTTGGTCTCTTGTAGAATACACAGAAACATTTTATCACCTTATTTGACGTATGAAAGTCTGTGCAGCTGCCTAAGAACTCTTAGAACCATAAAATGTTTTATATCTTAGGAATATCTATTTTGTTTAAAACTGTGTTTACTTTGAACACTGTACATTATGGAATTTAGCACGTGCTTTATAATATAAACTCTCCTTAGCTTTCTTTTGTCTCTCAGCCTGTTTCCTTATTCTTTCATTCATTTTTGCCCTGGGCCCCAATTCCCAGGTGTGGGGACTACTTTTTCTAAAACATATGCACTCTTCTAGGGACTAATAAAGGTTGATTGATAGAAAATGTACTCTTTCATATTCTCTGCTTGTTCAACCATTTATGATTCCTTCAAGGCCACATTCTTGTCACTGACCTCCTCCAGTGAACGTCGGTCCCAGGGAGAGGTTCCATGTATCCAGAGAGGTCATGACCAGACCGTGGTATCCACATTCACTTTTCTATGCTCTAAAAGAATGTATTGGTGTCACAGTGTACCAGAATAGTCGAACCTTTGTTAGAAGACATTCATTCTGTGTAAAACCATTAACTGGAAGTTAACATTTCACTTCTTTTTTCCTTCTAAAACTTTTAAAACTTCTAAAACTTTTTTTCCATTGTTTTTTATAGAGAATCAGCTAATTATTTTTTAAATGCTTAACGCCTTGCTCTGTGTTTCACACTATTAAATATTGTAATTCCATCAGAATATACACTGATAGTGCAGAAAGAATCAATCCATATACTAAAGGCATAATTGTTTAAAATATAAATAAATAAAGATTTACCAGGCATCAGACTTTCTACATAGTGAATGGAAATTTAACTTTGTAACTCTCTGTAGTCCCTGCATTTCTGACTAATCACTTAATAAACTGAATCTACTCTTCTCATTGTTAACCATACTTCAGAAAAGTGGACTATGGGAGGGTCTAATATTAACAGATTTGGGCATAGTCAACACTGCTGCAAAGGAATGATACTGTACACATTTAAAGTCAGTATCCAAATATTCTGGAAAGCTGAACCACATAGACACAGAACAGCTTCACATTTTACACCAGTGACTACATAATTGGGAAACTATGCATCAGTTAAACAAAGAAATTAAACACATAGGGCCTGCTGCATTTAAATATTTAAGTGCCATATTTTAAACAAATCATTATTGTAGGCCAGAGGATTTCCAAGAAAAAAAGTAAACCTATTATAGAACATCTTTTTTTTCTTGAGATTTTGTACCTCACACAATAATGCTTTTCATTTCTGTACTTTCTCCAAATGTTTTCAACTTCTTAGAGGCTACATTGTTTTGTAAGAAGAAACTGTAGGTTTTCCAGAGACTCTCTCTCCCACTCAGCTACCCTGAGGGAGTCAGAGCCTCTGCACACAACTTATTTTCATTTCCTTCACCCCAAAAATGATCAAATAAGGACTGTTTTCCCACAAACATTTCCAGGGCAAGAGGCTCTGACAAGTGCAACGTTTATCACCACAAACATCTCTTCTCTTTCCTGCTCTGGCACGTCCAAAGAAAAAGATTATTTAACACACACCAACCATGTTAGAATCAGAGCTCCAGCAATTACAGAGACACACAAGGTAAATATACAGTTTTAAGCCGTTGGAACGGGGATACCTTGAGTGTCTCTGGAATTCTGCCACTAACAATTGGGAAAGCTCAACAAATGCTACAAAATCAGTACAGTCTCTTTTGAGACTCTGCCGCTTTTTGCCTCCAAAATAGACATTTGTTGGCCGCACAATTCTCAGCATCCTGGTTCAAACAAGGATACTGCATATTACATATTCTATACTATTTTGGAGTTGCCATGGCAGAGTAAAGATATTTTAGTTGATGGAATATCTCTTAACAGAGCTCCTTATTTTGGCCTTCCTGACTTTTTGACACAATTTTCAGCTCTACTTTAAGTACTTCCATGACTTTCTCTTTTTTTTTTAATTATTTGAAACAGTCAACATACCAGCATCCCAGAAAGAGTAGAAGATACAGTATTAAATGTGAAAATAGGCAGATGATCAGAATGTAAAGAAATGGGATTCAGATGAAAAGAATGGATAATCTGTCAGAATTTTAATGAGCCCTTTTTTTTTTTTTTGGCTGCATTAGGTCTTCGCTGCTGTGTGCGGGCTTTCTCTAGTTGCGGCGAGCGGGAGCTACTCTTCGTTGTGGTGCGTAGGCTTCTCATTGCAGTGGCTTCTCTTGTTGCAGGGCACAGGGTCTAGGTGCACGAGCTTCAGTAGTTGTGGCATGTGGGCTCAGTAGTTGTGTCTCGCGGGCTCTAGAGCACAGGCTCAGTAGTTAGGGTGCACAGGCTTAGTTGCTCTGCGGCATGTGGGATCTTCCCAGACCAGGGATCGAACCCGTGTCCCCTGCATTGGCAGGCAGATTCTTAACCACTGCGCCATGAGGGAAGTCCCTGAGCTCTTAAATTTCAGTCCAAACTCCTCCTGGTTCTTTCTCAGCTGCCCTTTCTCTCTTTCTTTTGTCTTTCCATTAACGTTTGTCTTCTAGTTATTCATTGCTGCCTTATCATTTAAACATAGAAATAGTGTACCAGATTGCACTAGGTAATGCTGTAATTTGAAAGAGAATCTTAGTGGCTTAAAATAACTGGTTGGGTTTTTTTTTTTCCCCCAAAGCAGATATCTTTCATGGATCAGTTTGGGGCTTGGCTGTTTTCCTCCTCCTGGGAATCAGGTTTATGGAGTAGCCTTCATCTAGAACAGGAGCCAAGAAACTATGGCCTGTAGGCCAAATCTGGCATGCTGCCTGATTTTGTTTGACCCAGAAGCTAAAAACGACTTTTACATTTTTTAAGAGTTGAAATAATTTTTTAAAGAATAATATTTTCTGACATATTAAAACTATATGATAATTCAAAAAGAGTCATGTACCACAATGTTCACTGCAGCTCTATTTACAATAGCCAGGACATGGAAGCAGCCTAAGTGTCCATCGACAGATGAATGGATAAAGAAGATGTTGCACATATATACAATGGAATATTATGCAGCAATAAAAAGAAACGAAATTGAGTTATTTGTAGTGAGGTGGATGGACCTAGAGTCTGTCACACAGAGTGAAGTAAGTCAGAAAGAGAAAAACAAATGCCATATGCTAACACATATATAGGAATCTAAAAAATTTTAAAAAATGGTTCTGAAGAACCTAGGGGCAGGACAGGAATAAAGACGAAGACATAGAGAATGGACTTGAGGACACGGGGAGGGGGAAGGGTAAGCTGTGATGAAGTGAGAGAGTGGCATGGACATATATACACTACCAAATGTAAAATAGATAGCTAGTGGGAAGCAGCCACATAGCACAGGGAGATGAGCTCGGTGCTTTGTGACCACCTAGAGGGGTGGGATAGGGAGGGTGGAAGGGAAACGCAAGAGGGAGGAGATATGGGGATATATGTATATGTATAGCTGATTCACTTTGTTATACGGCAGAAACTAACACACCATTGTAAAGCAACTATATTCCAATAAAGATGTTAAATTAATTAATTTAAAAAATAAAAAGTGAAACTATATGAAATTTCTATTTCAATATCCATAAATCAAGTGTTACTGGGATACAGCTATGTTCATTCACCTATGTATTGTCTGTGGTTGTTTTCGCACTACAACAGAGATGAGTAGCTGCAACTAAGACCATATGGCCCACAAAGCCTAAAATAATTATCTGGTCCTTGACAGAAAAATGTTGCCAACTCTTGAACTAGGGCATGTCACAGAGTATAAGAAAGAATGGCAAATCAAGCACTGACTCTTAGGGCTTCCACCCAGAAGTAAAACAGCGATTTATGCTCACTTTTCATTGTCTAAAACAAATCACATGGCCACACTGAATTTTAGCGAAGGGATGGGGAATTGCAATCCTACTCTGTGCCCAGGAGAAGAAGCAAAAATATTTTGATGACCAGCACTTGTAACTATCACAATTAAGAAAAAAAAATTAGAAAATAAATGGTTACATGTTAAGCAGATTCTCTATTTTACAAATAATCTACTGGTTGTCCTAGAAAATATGGCAAATTAACAAGAGCTTCTGGCTATCTCTCCAGAAACCAAACTCTGATGAGGCCAAAGAAGTGAGACGGAGGTTGAGGAATCTCAGAACTTTGCACCAAAAGTAAGGAAAACGCTTAGGGATAGAGGTCAAGGCCTGGTGTAACTGGGAGAAGGGGGTTGAGGGTAAGACGGCAACCAAGCGCAGAAGACTGAGAGGCAATAACAGGGAAAAGCCTGGTGAAGGGTTTTCTAATGGTGCCCATTTATTTCCACAACACTACCCTAAAATGTCATTGCCTATCTCCAAACCAGAGCCAACAGAATGGGGGAGATAGCATCAGTATAGCACAGGAGTTCAGCTAGAGTTAGAGTGAAAAGCTACAAGTACAGGCAGGCTGGACTCCATCCTGAGCATTCTCTTCCCTCATTTCTTCACTCTTTTTCCTACCCTTTGTCCCCATTTGTCAAAGTTTCTAATTACAGCTGAGGAAGACATCTCCTTAAAAGGATCTATATACTCAGGGAAGAGTCACTGGAATGGAACACCAGATGGGATACGGTGAGGGTGAGAAGACCACATAAATGAAAGTGGTCCAGCCCACAGGCTCCCCACTCTGGGGATCACCTCTCCTCCCCACTTGGAGGAGTATATTCTAGGCCTTTTAAAATTAGACAAAAGAATAGAAATAGATACAAACAACTGCAAATACAATGGAGATTAAAAAATATTGTAAACAACTATATGCCAATAAATATAAAACTAGATGAAATTAATAAATTTAATTTTAAGCTAAAATGCAAATAGAAAGCTTGAATAAATTAATACCCATTAAATAAGTTGAAATATTAATCAAAGACCTTCTCAAAAAAAAACCAATAAGCCCCACGTGCAAATAATTTTACATGTGTATGCTCCCACATATGCTTCTTACTTCATGTAAGAAGTAATCTATTCCTTATACAAGTTATTCCAAAAATCTTTTTAAACTAATTCATTTTATTATTCCAAATACAAATAAGAAAAGAATACCAAAAATAATGATTTAAGGAGATTTTTTAAAAGCATTCCATAAATTTAACACATACATGCTGGAAAAGCTAAGAACATTAGAAGTAGAACTTCATTAATTTTATAAAGGCTATCTACAAATAACTAATGCAAACATTACAGTTAATGGTGAAAATTTAGATATATTTCCTTAGGATCCAGAACAAGACAAGGAATAGTGCTACGACTGCTACTATTCAATATAGTACTTCAGGTCCTACCAACAAAATAAGACAAAACAAATAAGGATTACAAAATAAGAAAGAGATTTTGTAGAATGGATTAAAAAAGCAACAACTCTCTGCTGCCTACAAAAGACAACTTTGAACAAAAACACATGGACTGGATGAAAGTAATTGGATGGAAAAAGATATATAGTATAAACAGCAGCATAAGAAGGCTAAAGGGACATATCAATATCTGTTCAAATAGACTTTAAGACAAAGACCATTACCAGAGATAGAGACATTTTATAACAATTGAACGCTCAATCATCAGGAATACATCATAGTCATAAATGTATATGCACCTAATAGAGCTTCCAAAATCATGAAACATAAGTGCCAAAATTAAATGGAAATATAAACAAAGCCACCACTGGAGATTTTATCACCCTCTCTCAAAAAACTGATAGAGTAATTAGACAAACTCGATAAAAACACAGAAGAATTAAACCACAGTATCAACCTGCTTGACCTAAATATATTTATATAATACTACACCCAACAAGAGCAGAAGACACATTCTTTTCAAGTGAACGTGGAACACTGACCAAAACAATATATTCTGGGCTCTAAAACAAGTCTTAATAAATTTTAAATACGTTTAAAGCATTGAAATCCTAAACAGAGTTTGTTCTCTGACTATAAAGGACATAATCTAGGAATCAATAATTTTTTAAATGTCAGAAATACCTAAAATATTTAAAAATTAGATAACACACTCTTAAATAACTTATGTGTTAATGAAGGAATCACAAGGGAAATTAGAAAATATTTCCAAAGTAATGACCATATTTGAAAATATGGACAATTAATTACACATGACTGACAATGAAAATACATTTCAAATTTTGTGGGATTTCAAACTAAATATCAAGGAAAACACAACATATAAAAATCTGTTCCTAGAAGAAAATTAACAGCTTTAAATGCTTATTTTTTCAAAAAATAAAGGTATAAAATGGCTTTAGGAAATTAGAAAAAGAGGAGCAAAGAACACCCAAAGAAAGGAGAAGAAGAAAATAATAAAGAAATCAAATTATATATAAAATAAACAATAGAAAAAGTTAACAAAGCCAAAAACTGATTCTGTGAAAAGGCCAACAAAATTGATAAACCCATAGTTAGACTGATCAGTAAGTACAAAGAAAGAACATAAATTATAAACATCAGAAAGTAAAATCACTACAAATCCTATGGATATTAAAAGAATAATAACAAATACTATGAGCTAATTTATGCAATAAATTAAGCAATTTAAATGAAATGGACAAACCTCTTTAAAAATACATGTTAATAAAACTGACACAGATGAAATAATAAATCTGGGTAGCCCTATATCTATTGAACAAATTAAATTCATTTTCGACAAACCTTCCCACAAAAAAATCCCCAGGCCCAGATGGCTTCACAAGTGAATTCTGCCAAATAAATAATAATGAAATAAAAATAATCTCACATAAAACTCTTCCATGATATGGTGGAAAAAAGAATTACTGACCCAATTATGATTGTAAGAACAGGTTTGATAAATATTGCCTGTGTGGCTTCCTTGTTAACGACAGCACAAGTTGTAGTGACTGAACTTCCTAAAGAAGAGAAAGACCTTGCCATGGGTGCAATGAGTGCATGAGAGAAGATGAGAAGTACAGAAGCAGCCTTTCTATAGAAAGTAAATTGATTATGTAAAATTATATATCATCTTTATGTAAAAATTTTTTCATTTTAAAATAAATAGTCTTATTTCTGTTCATCAAAAAGGCCTAAAAGCAAGGTCATTCCTGTATTTGGTCTTTACATCCTATTCAACACCAAAAGGAATCAGAACTCCTTTAAGAAATGGTAGATTCCATGTCTGAGGCAGGAAATGTACGATATGGGTCTGGGATATCTTGTTAATGACAGAAAGCAAAAAAGTTATCAAAAAGTGATCAGTCATGTCCAAGGGACATAGGAACATGCTTGAAGAGGTTCCCACTAACCAAAATGGAACAACTTAAACATCAAGAGGAATAAAGACTGCACCTCATGTCATGCACATGAACACACACAAGTTGATAATGAGTTCAGAAGGATGCTTTAAAAGGGGTGGGGGGGGCAAAACAAAACACAACTCATTAGATATTATGGAAATTTGCAAGGGTACCAAATCATTACTCAGTAAATTGATAATAAAAGGGAAAGAATTAAACATTTATCCTGCCTTTCTGCATTTCAGAGTAACCAAATACCTTTGCTGGATGAGGACAGGTAGTTCTTCCATCAAAAATATCAGCTAGAGCACTGGTGCCTACAAGCTCTTTGGTGGAGCTAATGATAGACTCTGGGAAGGCTTATGCCAAGGAGTACTTCCCAGAACTTCTGCTTCCAGTGTCCTTGACCGCACGGTGAGCCACAGCCACCACTGTCTCTGCGGGAGACCCTCCAACACTAGCAGAGTTGAGGAAGATTGCGAAGAGTAAGACGCGGAGATCACCTTCCTCCCCATAGATACATCAGAAATACATCTCTACACGTGGAACTGCTCCTATAGAACACCCACTGAATGCTGGCAGAAGACCTCAGACCTCCCAAAAGAAAAGAAACTCCCCACATACCCGGGTAGGGCAAAAGAAAAAAGAAAAAACAGACAAAAGAATAAGGACGGGACCTGCACCAGTGGGAGGGAGCTGTGAAGGAGGAAAGGTTTCCACACACTAGGAAGCCCCTTCACGGGCAGAGACTGCAGGTGGCGGAGGGGGGAAGCTTTGAAGCCGCGGAGGAGAGCACAGCAACAGGGGTGCGGAGGGCAAAGCGGAGAGATTCCCGCACAGAGGATCGGTGCCGACCAGCACTCACCAGCCCGAGAGGCTTGTCTGTTCACCCACCGGGGCGGGCGGGGGCTGGGAGCTGAGGCTCGGAGGCTTCGGTCGGATCCCAGGGAGAGGACTGGGGTTGGCTGCTTGAACACTGCCTTAAGGGGGCTACTGCGCCACAGCCAGCCAGGAGGGAGTTCGGGAAAAGGTCTAGAGCTGCCGGAGAGACAACAGACTTTTTCTTGCCTCTTTGTTTCCTGGTGCGCGAGGAGAGGGGATTAAAATCGCTGCTTAAAGGAGCTCCAGAGACGGGCATGAGACGCTAAGGCTGCTGCTGCCGCCACCAAGAAGCCAGTGTGTGAGCACAGGTCACTATCCACACCGCCCCTCCCACAGGTCACTATCCACACCGCCCTCCCAGGAGCCTGTGCAGCCCGCCACTCCCAGGGTCCTGTGATCCGGGGACAACTTCCCCAGGAGAACGCACGGCGCACCTCAGGCTGCTGCAACCTCACACCGGCCTCTGCCGCCACAGGCTCGCCCCGTACCCCTCCCTGCCACCAGCCCGAGTGAGCCAGAGCCCCCGAATCACCTGCTCCTTTAACCCCATCTTGTTTGAGCGAGAAACAGACGCCCTGAGGCGACCTACACGCAGAGGCGGGGCCAAATCCAAAGCTGAGCCCGGGAGCTGTGCGAACAAAGAAGAGAAATCTCTCCCAGCAGCCTCAGAAGCAGCGGATTAAATCTCCACAATCAACTTGATGTACCCTGCATCTGTGGAATACCTGAATAGACAAGGAATCATCCCAAATTGAGGAGGTGGACTTTGAGAGCAAGATATATTATTTTTTCTTTTCCTCTTTTTATGAGTGTGGATGTACATGCTTCTGTGTGAGATTTTGTCTGTATAGCTTTGTTTTCACCATTTGTCCTAGGGATCTGTCCGTCTGGGTTTTTTTGTTTTGTTTTTCTTACTTTTGAAAAAAAAATTTTTTCTTAATATTATTTTAATAACTTTTATTTTATCTTACTTTATTTTATTTTATTTTATCCTCTTTCTTTCTTTTTTTCTACTTTTTCTCCCTTTTATTCTGAGCCTTGTGGATGAAAAGTTCTTGGTGCTCCAGCCAGGAGTCAGTGCTATGCCTCTGAGGTGGGAGAGCCAACTTCAGAACACTGGTCCACAAGAGACCTCCCAGCTCCACGTACTATCAAACAGGAAAAATCTCCCAGAGATCTCCAGCTCAACACCAAGACCCAGCTTCACTCAACGACCAGCAAGTTACAGTGCTGGACACCCTATGCCAAACAACTAGCAAGACAGGAATACAACCCCACCCATTAGTAGAGAGGCTGCCTAAAATCATAATAAGGCCACAGACACCCCAAAACACACCACCAGACATGGACCTGCCCACCAGAAAGACAAGATCCAGCCTTCTCCACCAGAACACAGGCACTAGTCCCCTCCACCAGGAAGCCTACACAACCCACTGAACCAACTTTAGCCACTGGGGACAGACACCAAAAACAACGGGAACTACGAACCTGCAGCCTGCAAAAAGGAGACCCCAAACCTAGTAAGATAAGCAAAATGAGAAGACAAAAAAACACACAGCAGATGAAGGAGCAAGGTAAAAACCCACCAAACCTAACAAACGAGGAGGAAATAGGCAGTCTACCTGAAAAAGAATCAGAATAATGATAGTAAAGATGATTCAACATCTTGGAAATAGAATAGAGAAAATGCAAGAAATATTTAACAAGGACCTAAAAGAACTAAAGAGGAAACAAGCAAAGATGAACATCACAATAAATGAAATTGAAAATATTCTAGAAGGGATCAATAGCAGAATAACTGAGGCAGAAGAATGGATAAGTGACCTGGAAGATAAAATAGGAGATATAACTACTGCAGAGCAGAATAAAGAAAAAAGAATGAAAAGAACTGAGGACAGTCTCAGAGACCTCTGGGACATTAAATACACCAACATTCGAATTATAGGGGTCGCAGAAGAAGAAGAGAAAACGAAAGGGACTGAGAAAATATTTGAAGAGATTATAGTTGAAAACTTCCCTAATATGGGAAAAGAAATAGTTAATCAAGTCCAGGAAGCACAGAGAGTGCCATACAGGATAAATCCAAGGAGAAACATGCCAAGACACATATTAATCAAACGGTCAAAAATTAAATACAAAGAAAACATATTAAAAGCAGCAAGGGAAAAACAACAAATAACTCAAAAGGGAATCCCCATAAGGTTAACAGCTGATCTTTCAGCAGAAACTCTGCAAGCCAGAAGGGACTGGCAGGACATATTTAAAGTGATGAAGGAGAAAAACCTACAAACAAGATTACTCTACTCAGCAAGGATCTCGTTCAGATTTGATGGAGAAATTAAAACCTTTACAGAAAAGCAAAAGCTGAGAGAGTTCAGCACCACCAAACCAGCTTTACAACAAATGCTACAGGAACTTCTCTAGGCGAGAAACACAAGAGAAGGAAAAAACCTACAATAACAAACCCAAAACAATTAAGAACATGGAAATAGGAACAAATATCAATAATTACCTTAAATGTAAATGGATTAAATGCTCCCACCAAAAGACACAGACAGGCTGAATGGATACAAAAACAAGACCCATATACATGCTGTCTACAAGAGACCCACTTCAGACCTAGAGACAGATACAGAATGAAAGTGAGGGGATGGAAAGAGATATTCCATGCAAATGGAAATCAAAAGAAAGCTGAAGTAGCAATTCTCTTATCAGACAAAATAGACTTTAAAATAAAGACTATTACAAGAGACAAAGAAGGACACTACATAATGATCAAGGGATCGATCCAAGAAGAAAATATAACAATTATAAATATTTATGCACCCAACATAGGAGCACCTCAATATATAAGGCAAATACTAACAGCCATAAAAGGGGAAATTGACAGTAACACATTCATAGGGGACTTTAACACCCCACTTTCACCAATGGACAGACAATCCAAAATGAAAATAAATAAGGAAACACAAGCTTTAAATGATACATTAAATAAGATGGACTTAACTGATATTTATAGGACATTCCATCCAAAAACAACAGAATACACATTTTTCTCAAGTGCTCATGGAACATTCTCCAGGATAGATCATATCTTGGGTCACAAATCAAGCCTTGGTAAATTTAAGAAAATTGAAATTGTATCAAGTATCTTTTCTGACCACAACGCTATGAGACTAGATATCAATTACAGGAAAAGATCTGTAAAAACTACAAACACATGGAGGCTAAACAATACACTACTTAATAATAAAGTGATAAATGAAGAAATTAAAGAGGAAATCAAAATATACCTAGGAACAAATGACAATGGAGACACGACAACCCAAAACCTATGGGATGCAGCAAAAGCAGTTCTGAGAGGGAAGTTTATAGCAATACAATCCTACCTTAAGAAACAGGAAACATCTCAAATAAACAACCTAACCTTGCACCTAAAGCAATTAGAGAAAGAAGAACAAAAAAACCCCAAAGTTAGCAGAAGGAAAGAAATCATAAAAATCAGATCAGAAATAAATGAAAAAGAAGGAAACGATAGCAAATTTCAACAAAACTAAAAGCTGATTCTTTGAGAAGATAAACAAAATTGATAAACCATTAGCCAGACTCATGAAGAAAAAAAGGGAGAAGAATCAAATCAATAGAATTAGAAATGAAAAAGGAGAAGTAACAACTGACACTGCAGAAATACAAAAGATCATGAGAGATTACTACAAGCAACTCTATGCCAATAAAATGGACAACCTGGAAGAAATGTACAAATTCTTAGAAATGCACAACCTGCCAAGACTGAACCAGGAAAAAATAGAAAATATGAACAGACCAATCACAAGCACTGAAATTGAAACAGTGATTTAAAATCTTCCAACAAGGGCTTCCCTGGTGGCGCAGTGGTTGAGAATCTGCCTACTAATGTGGGGGACATGGGTTTGAGCCCTGGTCTGGGAAGATCCCACATGCTGCAGAACAACTAGGCCTGTGAGCCACAACTACTGAGCCTGCACGTCTGGAGCCTGTGCTCCGCAACAAGAGAGGCCGCGATAGTGAGAGGCCCACGCACCACAATAAAGAGTGGCCCCCGCTTCCACAACTAAAGAAAGCCCTCGCACAGAAACGAAGACCCAACACAGCCCAAAATTAATTAATTAATTAATTTTTTAAAAAAAGAAAAGAAATTCTGATTTCCTAACTGCAAGGAAGTCAGAATAAAAAAAAAAAAAATCTCCCAACAAACAAAAGCCCAGGACCAGATGGCTTCACAGGCGAATTCTATCAAACATTTAGAGAAGAGCTAACACCTATCCTTCTCAAACTCTTCCAAAATATAGCAGAGGGAGGAACACTCCCAAACTCATTCTACGAGGCCACCATCACCCTGATACCAAAACCAGATGAAGATGTCACAAAAAAGAAAACTACAGGCCAATATCACTGATGAACATAGATGCAAAAATCCTCAACAAAATACTAGCAAACAGAATCCCACAGCACATTAAAAGGATCATACACCATTATCAAGTGGGGTTTATCCCAGGAATGCAAGCATTCTTCAATATATGCAAATCAATCAATGTGATACACCATATTAACAAATTAAAGGAGAAAAATCATATGGTCATCTCAATAGATATAGAGAAAGCTTTCGACAAAATTCAACACCCATTTATGATAAAAACCCTCCAGAAAGTAGGCATAGAGGGAACTTTCCTCAACATAGTAAAGGCCAGATATGACAAACCCACAGCCAGTATTGTCCTCAATGGTGAAAAACTGAAACCATTTCCACTAAGATTAGGAATAAGACAAGGGTGCCCACTCTCACCAATATCATTCAACATAGTTTTGGAAGTTTTAGCCACAGCAATCAGAGAAGAAAAGGAAATAAAAGGAATCCAAATCAGAAAAGAAGAAGTAAAGCTGTCACTGTTTGCAAATGACATGATACTCTACATAGAGAATCCTAAACATGCTACCAGAAAACTACTAGAGCCAAACATTGAATTTGGTAAAGTAGCAGGATACAAAATTAATGCACAGAAATCTCTGGCATTTCTATACACTAATGATGACAAATCTGAAAGTGAAATTAAGAAAACAATCCCATTTCCCATTGCAACAAAAAGAATAAAATATCTAGGAATAAATCTACCTAAGGAGACAAAAGACCTGTATGCAGAAAATTATAAGGCACTGATGAAAGAAATTAAAGATGATACAAACAGATGGAGAGATTGGATTGGAAGAATCTTCCAATCTTGGATTGGAAGAATCAACATTGTGAAAATGACTATACTACCCAAAACAATCTACAGATTCAATGCAATCCCTATCAAACAACCACTGGCATTTCTTACAGAACTAGAACAAAAAATTTCACAATTTGTATGGAAACACAAAAGACCCCGAATAGCCAAGGCAATCTTGAGAAAGAAAAACGGAGCTGGAGGAATCAGGCTCCCTGACTTCAGACTATACTACAAAGCGACAGTAATCAAGACAGTATGGTACTGGCACCAAAACAGAAATATGGATCAATGGAACAGGATAGAGAGCCCAGAGATAAACCCACGCACATATGGTCACCTCATCTTTGATAAAGGAGGCAAGCATATACAGTGGAGAAAAGACAGCCTCTTCAATAAGTGGTGCTGGGAAAACTGGACAGGTACATGTAAAAGTATGAGATTAGAACACTCCCTAACACCATACACAAAAATTAGCTCAAAATTGATTAAAGACCTAAACGTAAGGCCAGAAACTATCAATCTCTTAGAGGAAAACATAGGCAGAACACTCTATGACATAAATCACAGCAAGATCCTTTTTGACCCACCTCCTAGAAAATGGAAATAAAAACAAAAATTAAAAAATGGGACCTAATGAAAGTTAAAAGCTTTTGCATAGCAAAGGAAACCATAACCAAGATGAAAAGACAACCCTCAGAATGGGAGAAAATATTTGCAAATGAAGCAACTAACAAAGGATTAATCTCCAAAATTTACAAGCAGCTCATGCAGCTCAATAACAAGAAAACAAACAACCCAATCCAAAAATGGGCAGAAGACCTAAATAGACATTTCTCCAAAGAAGATATACAGATTGCCAACAAACACATGAAAGAATGCTCAACATCATTAATCATTAGAGAAATGCAAATCAGAACTACCATGAGCTATCATCTCACACCGGTCAGAATGGCCATCACCAAAAAATCTAGAAACAATAAATGCTGGAGAGGGTGTGGAGAAAAGGGAACCCTCTTCCACTGCTGGTGGGAATGTAAATTGATACAGCCACTATGGAGAACAGTATGGAGGTTCCTTAAAAAACTACAAATAGAACTACCATATGACCCAGCGATCCCACTATTGGACATATACCCTGAGAAAACCATAATTCAAAAAGAGTCATGTCCCAAAATGTTCATTGCAGCTCTATTTACAATAGCCAGGAGATGGAAGCAACCTAAGTGTCCATCATTCGATGAATGGATAAAGAAGATGTGTCACATATATACAATGGAATATTACTCAGCCATAAAAAGAAACAAAATTGAGTTATTTGTAGTGAGATGGATGGACCTAGAGTCTGTCATACAGAATGAAGTAAGTCAGAAAGAGAAAAACAAATACTGTATGCTAACACATATATATGGAATTTAAGAAAAAAAAAAAAGGTCATGAAGAACCTAGGGGTAAGACGGGAGTAAAGACACACACCTACTAGAGAATGGACTTGAGGATACGGGGAGGGGGAAGGGTAAGCTGTGACAAAGTGAGAGAGTGGCATGGACATATATACACTACCAAACGTAAAACAGATAGGTAGTGGGAAGCAGCCGCATAGCACAGGGAGATCAGCTCGGTGCTTTGTGACCATCTAGAGGGGTGGGATAGGGAGGGTGGGAGGGAGGGAGATGCAAGAGGGAAGAGATTTGGGAACATATGTATATGTATAACTGATTCACTTTGTTATAAAGCAGAAACTAACACACCATTGTAAAGCAATTATACTCTAAGAAATATGTTAAAAAATATATATCAGCTATAAGTGCAGATAAAATAACAGAATTAGAAAATTGCCATTTGCCAATCCTAATGAACTAACTGATTCAGGCTATGCTCATCAATGGATGGTAGTACCATCAGATTAACGGTTTATGGGAAACTATGAAATGAAGGGGTCAGGCTATCACCACTTGTACCTATGGGGCAAGCTTAATAACATTGAAGTGAGATAACCCAGCATTATATGTCATCTGATGTAAAGTAATAGGAAATAATACATGTGAAGGAAATACACAGAACTATCCATGATATATTCTTGCCAAAATAATGTGAATCTAATTCTAAGTTTCTACATCTAAATTCCAGTCTACAGGAAATACTACAGACAGAGAAACAAGTTAAATGACATTATAGGAAGAAACAGGCCAAATCCAGAATTTCTCAGGACACCTAATCCAGTTTCTTCAACAAGTGAAGAGCATAAAAAACCAAAGAAGAGAGGACCATTCTACTTTAGAACTAATGTAAAAGACATAATAACCAAATACAGTGAGAGTCCTTTGCTTGGATCCCAATTCAAATCAACTGCAAAAAGACATTTTTAGATAATTGGGAAAATTTTATTATGAACTGGAAATTAGATCATAATAAAAAAATACATTTAAAATAACACAAGAGGGACTTCCCTGGTGTTCCAGTGGTAAAGGGTCTGCCTCGCAATGCAGGGGATGTGGGTTTGATCCCTGGTCAGGGAGCTAGGATCCCACATGCATGGGGCAACTGGGCCCGTGTGCTGCAAACTACAGAGCCCACGTGCCCTGGAGCCTGTGAGCCACAACTAGAGAGAGAAAACCCACACGCCACAATTAGAGAGAAGCCCGTGCACCACAACAAAGAGCCGACGTGCCACAACAAAAGATACTGCATGCCTCAACGAAGATCCCGTGTGCCACAACTAAGACCTGACGCAGCCAAAAATAAATAAAATAATAATAAATATTTTTTAAAATAAAAAAATAAAATAACACAAGATGTGATAATGGCACTGTGGTAATGTAAGAAAATGCCTCTCCCTTTTTTGAGATGCATACTGATATATTTAGGGATTGAAATGACATGATTCTGAGATTTGCTTTGAAATACTTCAGTAAAAATAATTGGAGGATAGACGAAACAAGTGTGTCAAAATGTTGATATTTGTTGAAGTTAGGTGATGGATAATTTTTCATAATAAAAATTTTAAAAGACAAAAGACCTAATATCATAAAAGTGTCAACCTGTGCAAACTGGTTTATAAAGTCAAAGCTATTATGATCAAAATCCCAAATGGATTCTTGATAATGTTTGACAAAATCACTCTGAAATTTATATGGAAGCTCAAAGGGTCACACAAAACTAAGACAATTCTAAAAAAGACTAAGATCAGAGAGATCTGCCTACCAAATTTAGAGATTCATTGTGATGCTGTAGTAATAAAGACAGTGAACTGTCATTGGCACAGGAAAAGACAAATACACCAGAGTCAAAGGACTAGAATCAATCTCACATAAAAATGGATTTTTGGCAGAGCAGACTTCACAGAAGGGTGTGAAAGGATGAACTGTTCAGTAAATGCCACTAGGAAAATTGGTAATCTAATTACACACAAAATCAAATCAAATGCAGGTGGATTAAAAATGTAAAAGTGGAAGACAAAAATTACAAAACTTTTAAAAGACATGTAATAGTGAGATTACAAATAGATCATTATTTGTTTACATTAGGAACCCTCAGATATATCTAAATTTCTGAACAACTGACAACATTTCTTGGCAATTTTTCTCTTTCTAGAAAGAGATTTTAAGATGTGGTCTTCATCCCTGAGGCCATACTGGGGAACCCCGGGTCAGTTCTGGAAGGTACCAAGCAGCACGTCACCCCACTTGGCAAAAAAGCAGCCCAGTGCCCACCACAGCATTAATGCCAGAGATACAAAATCCATTCTTAAGCTCTGGAAAGTTTGACAATTACTATGATTTTTATGCAGGAAAATGAAGGAACCCTCTGGTCTTTTCTTTCTCCAATGTGAAAAGAAAAATTTGTAACTTTACACATGTAAATGACCTTGTTAAGAGAGAAATTGTTATCCATACTCTTTGCCTGTGTTCTGAGCTGCACAAACAATGATATGCGCTCAAATTTTTTCAGGCTTCAATTTAAGTTTTTGTTTTTGTTTTTTTTTGGCCGCACCACACAGCTTGTGGGATCTTAGTTTCCTGACCAGGGATCAAACCCGGGCGTTCGGCAGTGAAAGCGCAGAGTCCAAACCACTGGTCCTCCAGGGAATTCCTAAGTATCATTTCTTTATATAGCTATTCCTTCTCTCTTCTCTGTCCTGCCCCCTATCTTTGTCCAGGATTGATATTACCATAATTGAATTCTCAATCTTTTCCTTTGTGACTAGTACTTTTTATGTCTTGAGAAATCCTTCCTTATCTTGAGTCAGAAATATGTTATACTATATCAGCAGTAGACAAACTTTCTTTGTAAGGGGCCAGAGGGTAAATATTTGGGGCTTTACAGACCATATAGTCTCTGTAGCAACTACTCAACTCTGCCACTGAGACACAAAACAGCCATAGACAATATGCAATGAATGGACATGGCTGTGTTCCAATAAAGCTTTATTTACGGACACTGAAATTTGAATTTTATGTAATTTTTACATGTCACAAAGTATTACTCTTCTGGGTTTCTTTCAACCATATTTTACATGTGGACTTTTACAACATTCTAAAAAGGCAGTCTGTTTCAAGGGTGGCTTCAAACCCTTATTCAAAATAAAGTGTGTGGGCTCTCTATTGTTACCTTTCCACCCAATTAGGGAAATTTGTGTGGGTTGTTTGGGGACTTCTAATTTACTCCTGATTTGAAGCTGGGTTCCAGATTACTAACATGAACATTAGAAATCTAGCATGCCTGCATATGTAAATATGTAGATCAAATATGTGATGTAATATGTGTGTTATATACATAAATATATACATTCAAAATGTAATGTAGCTCCCCTCTTCGTCCTCTTGTTCCTATTTCTAACTCTTACTCCTCAATACACCTACCTGATGTTTCTCAACATTTAGTGTACCTAAGAATCATTTGGAATGGTGTGATAAGATGCAGATTCCCAGTCTTACGCCTAGAGATTAAGATTCAGCGGATTTGTGGTAGACTCCAAACATCCCAGGTAAATCTGCTACAAGTGGGCAATAGAGCACAATATGAGAAAAATAGAATCAGGCCATGCAGTGCAAGATGGTGGGAGCAATACTGGCCCAGGGTGACAGAAATACTGAACAATAACAAAGCAGGTGCTGAGAAAAATTACCCTAAGATATCAACTTTTGATGTAGCAGCTCTACCTCATATTGAATATGTTTATATTTGATAGTTGGACTGTGTTATGTGGGGACTTTGGAGTTGACTTGATCTGCCTGAAGGTTTAAGAAGCTTAGCAATTAATTATTACTAACTATATAATCTTGGTCAAATTACCTCATTCTTCTGAGCCTCAGCTTCCTCATCTATAAATTTGAGAAATGTCATCACATTGTATAAATGTATTTTATTTAAGATTTTCTTTTTTGGATGCTTATTCTTCTGGGGTCTCTCTTTTTACATAACGATCTTGGTATATTACTTGGCTTGAGACAAACACACATACACATACCCCATTCCTTGTGCTACCCAAAGGGGCTGTTAACCTCCAGCAGACTTATTCTCTGGGCACCTGCCCCAACTCCATTTTCAGGGAGACATATTATCAAAACCACAGAAAAGATCCCTGCCTACAAACCACACCTTCCCTTTCATTCTATAACCAGAAATAGTGGTTAGATGCCTAAAACTCTGAGGAATCTCTGCATTCCTCAGTTAGAGATTTAATACCTGCTTCCCCTTCCCATCCCAACTTCCCACTGAGTCTAAGAAGAGTTATTCTTGGGTTTACATCTTGCACACTCACAAAGTGAACCTTTGACTTAACACCTGGTGTAAGCCACCAAAGGAAAGAAGGTTGACAACTGAAGTCTCTTATTCTTGTCATTTGCACTTTCTTAAGAGGAAATTTCAAAAGGATCATCATTGCTTTAAAAATGAATACAAATGGTGTTTTGATCGATTGTTACCTTGTTCCTAATAGTTTTTGTGGGAAGAGGTGTCTGCCTGACTTCACTGTTAGCGCTTGCTGATGTACTTTCTCATGCACACCAATGTCAGAAAGATACACCCAAGTCCCCTTTTTTCACCACAAGGAAATCTTTTTGGAAGTTTGGGCAAGTTAGCTGAGCTTCCATTTCCATATCTACAAAATGGAAATAGTGATTCTCACTTCACAAAATATTGTCGGGAGTATAAAATGAATGTGAAATCATTTTGAAAGTAAACACTTTATAAATACATAAATTTAGGTAATGAAATTTTAATCTCATTGGCAACTCAAAGTCTCCTAGTTGGGTATCCTGGTATTCTTAGTTAGGTCTCAATGATTACAAGTAATACAAACCACGTAAAACTAGCTTAAGAAAAGTGGAGAAATGTTTTATAAGAATGCCATAAATAGATCTTCATAGATCAGTGGAATGGAATAGAGAGCCCAGAAATAAACCCACACAGTTATGGTCAATTAATCTACAAAGGAGGCAAGAATGTACACTGGAGAAAATACAGTCTCTTCAATAAGTGGTGCTGGGAAAACTGGGCAGCTACACATAAAAGAATGAAATTAGATCATTCTCTAACACCATATACAAAAATAAACTCAAAATGGATTAAGACCTAAATGTAAGACTGGAAACCATAAAACTCCTAGAAGAAAACACAGGCAGAATACTCTTTGACATAAATCGTAGCAATATTTTTTTTGGATCAGTCTCCTAAAGCAAAGGAAATAAAAGCAAAAATAAACAAATGGGGCCTAATTAAACTTAAAAACTTTTGCACAGCAAAGGAAGCCACTGACAAAATGAAAAGGCAGCCAACTGAATAGGAGAAAATATTCCCAAATGATATGACCAATAAGGGACTCATATCCAACATATATAACAGTTCATACAACTCAACATCAAAAAAACATGCAACCTGATCAAAGGATGCTCAGAAGATCTAAACAGAAGAAGAAGACAAAGAAGACATGCAAATGGCCAACAGGCACATGAGAAGATGCTCAACAATGCTAATCATAAGAGAAATGCAAATCAAAGCCACCTCACACCTGTCAGAATGGTAATCATCAAAAAGAACACAAATAACAAATTTTGATGAGGATGTAGAGCAAACGGAACCCTCATACACTGTTGGTGGGAATGTAAATCTGTGCAGCCACTATGGACAACAGTATGGAGGTTTCTCAAAAAACTGAAAATAGAACTACCATATGACCCACCAATTCCGCTCCTGGGTATATATAAGAAAAAAACAAAAACACTGATTTGAAAAGATGCATGCACTCCAATGTTCATAGCAGCATTATTTACAATTGCCAAGGTATAGAAGCAACCTAAGTGTTCATCAACAGATGAATGGATAAAGAAGATGTGGCATATGTGTGTGTGTGTGTGTGTGTGTGTGTGTGTGTGTGTATATATATATATATATGGAATACTACTCAGCAATAAAAAAGAATGAAATCTTGCCATTTGCAACAACATGGATAGACTTGGAGGGTATCATGCTAAGTGAAATAAGTCAGACAGAGAAACACAAATACTGTATGATAACACATGTGGAATCTAAAAAATACAACAAACTAGTGAATAAAACAAAAAAGAAGCAGACTCACTGATACAGAGAATAAATTAGTGGTTGCTAGTGGGGAGAGGGCTGGGGGGGAGGGGCAATATAGGGGTAGGAGATTAAAAAGTACAAACTATTATGTATAAAATAAGGTACAAGGATATATTGTACAACACAGGGAATATAGTCAATATTTTATAACTATAAATGGAGTATAACCTTTAAAATTGTGAATCACTATATTGTACACCTATAACTTATATAATATTGTACATTGACTATACCTCAATTTTTAAAAAATCTTTTAAACAAAAAAGCAGAACAGCAACCTGTCAATAAATTTGCAAATTTTTTTAAAAAAAAAAGAGGGCTTCCCTGGTGGCGCAATGGTTGAGAGTCCACCTGCCAATGCAGGGGACACAGACTCATGCCCCGGTCCGGGAAGATCCCACATACCGCGGAGCGGCTAGGCCCGTGAGCCATGGCCGCTGAGCCTGCGCAAAAAAAAAAAAAAAAAAAGAATGTCATAGTGTCTTAGAAAACAAAGCAAAACAAAAACAAAACTAGAACAGGAAAATAGCAGAGCCTTGAAAGGGACTAAAACCAGGAATTGGAAGATCCCTGGAACTCCTTGTCTCTTGTTTTATTAGTTCTGCCTATCTTCTTCTTCTCCAATATCGCCCTTAGGCTCAGGCAAGAGGGACCTCTGCCCTGGCCTCAGAACTTTAGAGGGTCCCACTCTTGCCCTTCCCAGACTGTGCCCTTCCCCATGAGGCACAGAGTCCATGGGGTTAAAAAGATATACCCCAACACATGCATAGCCTCTCCCATGTAAGTGTGGGGACGGAGTATACAGGAACTCTGCTATAGGAACTTTCTGCTCACTGTTGCTAAACTTGTATCAATACCTAAAACTGCCCTAAAAAATAAAGCCTATTAAAAATAATAATAATAAAAAAAAATACAAAAAAAAAAAAAAAGCCCACAACTGTGCCTTTCCAGAGCCCATATAGCCCTTTCAAGAACATGGTCTGGGCACTTGAGGACACAGAATTCCCTGCTCCCAGAGGGCCTGAGTTTATTTCCAGGACCTGTTCTATCTTTTTTTCTGGGTCTGTCTTCCTGTGGACAAACTGTTCTGCAGGTGTGCCCCTCTAGTCCCAAAGCATGGCCAAAGTGGATGGTGCTTTGATGAGTTCCTGGAGTGTCTAGTACATGCAATGCATGGCCCTTTGTGGTGCCTGATGGAAAGATGAGGGGCTACAAACCATCTCTCCCCCCAAAGTCACTTTCCATTGCAGAAAGACTCTGAAGAGTCTCAGAACTTTAAATTTTCAAACTTCACCTCCAAGTCTGCTATAAATTATATTTGTCAAAAACAGGAAGGTAAAAATACCATATTTAATAGTTTGTTTTCTTAATTTATGCCTTTCCAATGTTTAAACATATGATATGAGGGCCATCATTTCTACTCTTGTTCCTGGTCCAATTAATGTTAGGGACAAACCAGTTATTCTTTCCCAAAGGCAGGTTGTATCCCAGCTCCAAGGTTATAAGCAATGGGCCCAGTCCCAGGTGGAGAACAAACTCCAGTCTCTCAGCTCTGACTCTAACTTCCTGGAAGAGAGTCTGGTTGGCTCAGCTCAGGTTGGGGAGGAGAGAACAGCTGCAACCCCTGGTCCAATCAATCGACTCTTTTCATGCCCAAAATGGGCATTTTCACAGAAATAAGACTATCAGGGGAAGGAAACACCCTGTGGTAGAACAGGCAGTTCCCAGAGAAATGTGGCTGAGTAAATTCTCCACTGAGTATCCAAATTCACAGATAAAATAAACGCAAGTTTTATTTCTCTCATTTCAAATTGGTAAAAAATATATAGAAAATCAATATATTCCAGTTACAAGACAAATTATACCATGATTTGTTAGCCTTTTTTGCAGTTGGCTTTAATAGGAACAATTAATATGAACTATGGTAGAGAGGAAATTTCTGTTCAAGAGAAAGTAAAGTGTTATTAGGATGATGTTCAATCCCCATCTTCATACAGTATTTTTTAAAGGTGATCAGTGTGCTAATACAAGTCTAATACTTTTTCCTTATTAGAAAATCAAGCTAAAGTGTTTTTTAAAACATTCCATTGACTTATTCTTCCCAATCTCCTTTGTTTAAAATAAAGCAACAAACCTAATAAGGTATACAATGTTTCATTAGAAAACACTTGCCAAGCCTTCTAGCTATAGTAGGATTAATACAGTTCATAACTGGGATCTCTTAACAGTCCTATTTGAAAAAATACAAAAGACTGGAAACCAGTATTTGCTTTGGATACAAGAAAAGCATGTAGAATAACATTGTTTCAGCAAGATTATCTCCATGTAACAGTATCAAATATGGAAGGAATGAGAAAGTATACTTTCAACCTTTTCTGGAAAAAAGAAAAAAAGGGAAAACCTCATCAAAAGAAGAAAAAAGACAGGCATACATTGTTACTGTTTCCATGTATGTTTCTTCACCTCAAATAACCTAATGTTACTGTTAAGGCTTAAACTGAAAGGCCCATCCATTCTACCCAAGTCTGAAGTTTAACATCCTCTACACTTTATGCAGACAAAACTTCTGCTGATTTCATTTGGCTTCCACAGACAATATGCAACCATCCAGAAGTTATCAGCAATTCTAAACAAAGGCATTATTTGCTCTGGAGCAACAGAGGGTCCGTACTATATAGGAAGGGCTTATGGGCAGTAATCCAGTTACAATGGGGAATAGAAGGGGTCTTCAAACATTTTTGCTTGAGTATACAATTAAAGAACATTTAAATACTATGAAGCCCCACTAACATTTTAAAGCCTAAATATAAAATCTCTCCCCCATAAGTTTAAATAGTAGGAAAAGATGCAATTCTGACATACTGTACATTTTGACATTTTTTTAAAAAATGGTTATAACACTCTTTTAAATGTATCAGAAAGAATGTAAATAATATAGTGACTTGACACCACCATCATTCATTTTAAATGAATTTAAGTAAACAAATTCTTCTCTAACAGTTCCTTTTGTTCCTTGAATTCTTATTTTCTTTTCACTTCCCTAACAGAATTACATGATGTAATATAGTTTGTGTTTTCTGTCATATTAATCACCTCCATAATATTTCTTTGCAATAAAACCATGTATATAAATTGAAAGTAAGTGGGTTTTTTTCCCTAAAACATCAATGGCCGAAGTGTTTCATTAAAAGACTTCTGGTTAGTATTAGTCAACAATTATTGCAAACATCATAAAGGACTGAACATTTGCAGTATGCTAGATTGCAGATGGGAGAGAGGTAGTAGGCCTTTTTTAGTCAAGTGGGAGGACAATTTTGAAGGAAAGTCAGCAAAAGAGAAATACAATGACTCTTGACCGTGGGGAAAATTCTCAGGTAGATCAATTTTTAGAAAGAATAAACATGGAAGTTTAATATCTATAAACTGACCCTCTTTAAGTTATGTGTGTCCAAGTACCCACTGTAAAATCTCCTTTTACCCCAGGGGACTGCATATTTTGCTTTGAAGATCTTTGAGCTAGATAAATTTATTTGAGGTTTCTTTTATATAATAAGCATAATAATCTTTTTACATAGATTGTGCCAATCAATAAACCATTAAAGTTTGTAATGATGCTCTTATAGAACACTGAAGAAAATCCACTTGAAAATGTATTATTTTTTTAATTTGGACTCACTTGAGAGGCAGTTGGTAGAGATTAATAAGGAACCAAAAACATCTTCTTGCCACTCCTACCGTTAACAACCACCTATATTATTGCTATGGTTTGGACTGCAGAAGCAGCTGGTTCTTTCAACCCTTCCTAAATTACTCAACCCTTAGTCAACTTAGATTGCTGGCCTAGGTAGAAAGATCTTCTTTTAGGAAAGTTGTATTCCCTTCCATCTCTGCTTGCAATTGACTCAATCCAGTCTGAATCTGTATCTGCCTTGAAAACTTTGCTGAAAGAACTAAAGAAGCAACCAATACATTCCAATATCCTGATTTTTCTTTTTTTTACCTTTTTTCTTAGAGCTATGGTCTCCATGAGTGTTTGGTTCACTTTCCAAGTTATTGCAGATGACAGGTTTTGAAATCTATTTCCATTGTGTAATAATGATAGCCAGCTTTCCAGACTGCAATAACTGTGTTCTTGAACCCACCACCTGACCACTCAGCCAGTGCCCACTTTTAAGTACCAAATTCTGTATTTTTTAGGATACAGGTTCAGTTGCTATAACAAAACCCAGAATAATAGTGATTTAAACAAAATAGTTTATTTTCACATAACAATCCAAGTTTAAGCAGAACTGGCTGATAGGCAGCTTCATGGTATTAGGAACACAGGGCTCATGTTATCTTGTTGTTCTCCTGTCCTAAATAGTTGCAGTCATCAAAGAAGTCTCAGCATCACATACACATCTGAGAGAGCAGGAGGAGAACAGAGATGCAGGGAAAGATTAAGGACATGACCCAGAAGTTGCACACATTACTTATGCTTAAACCTATTGTCTTGATCATATGGCCACACTTAGTGGCAATTGAGAAATGCAATCATTGGGTGGGTGGCCATATACCCAAGCTTAAAATTCAACCTCATGGAAAAAGAGAGGGGACTGGATATTGGGGGACAACTAGCCAACTCTGCTATAATGTTTACTGGAAAAACTAAGCATATTATCTATGCAATGCCCGAGGAGTCATTTGCACAACTCCTCTAACTGCAATAGCAGTAGTTGCCTCTTGATCAGGTCATGTGGGATGATCTGTTCAGTGATTGTTTTCTGACCTGAATGGCTAACAAATACCCTTCAAATAATAATTCAAAATGTGTGGGATGGCTTTATATCACATCAAAAAGAACTGTTGAGAGCAAACAGATTGATATTTTCTCAAAAGAAACATGACTTGCTTTAAAAGACACTGAAGAAAATACACATTTTCTTCACATAAGCTTTTCTTTTCATTAGAATGTTATATGCAGAAAGCAATTTTTCTTTCCCTTCCTCCTTCCTTTTCTGTTTTTCTCCTTCCAGGATTCATATTTAATAACCAGATATAGAGTACCTTATTTATGACAGGAACTTTCACATATAATATTATCTGACTTAAGCTATACATCAATTACAAGAGATAGATATTATCCTTAATATAAAAATGAGGAAACTGAGACTCAGAGAAGTTTAATGACTAGCTCAGGATCATGTCACCAAGTCACACAATCACACTGTGGTACGGGCTTGTTAGAAACTTCCAGGAAACCATGTATCTCTGCCCCAGCCTAAAACAGGTGATATGCTATGTAGCTTTCTATGAGAGTGTCAAGCACTGCAATTCAATAGATCAGAGAAACTGGTTTAAAGAGCAATTTTAGACCACATGGCAGAGATTGCTTGCTGTCACTCAATATGAATTCATTTCTTCTTCCTTAGTAACAGAATCTCCGATTTAACTGGGCACAAAGCTAGTCAACCTCCCTTGCACCCAAGTATGACAACTGTAAGCAAAATCTTTCTGTATACCATATAGAAAGTATCCTTAGAGGAAAAAAGCATAGCCTCCTTCTTCCTTTATTACTTTTGCAGGATGAAATGTAGATATAATGTTGGAGGCTGTCATGGATTAAGTTGTACCTCCCTCCAAAAAATAAGATACAGTGAAGTCCTAACCCCCAGTCCCTCTGGATGAGACTTTATTTGGAAATAGGGTCTTTGCAGATGTAATCAAGTTAAGATAAGGTTATTAGAGTGGGCCTTAATCTAATACAACTGCTATCCTCATAAGACAAAACTTTGAACACAGACATATAGGGACAACACCACGTGAAGACACCCAGATGGGCACAGAAGGAAGACAATGTAGAGAAGATAGGCCTGTTATGACAGAGGTAGAGATCAGAGTAATACATCTACAAGCAAAGGAAAACCAAAGAATGCCAGCAAGCAGCAGAAGCTAGGAGAGGCAAGGAAGGATTCTTCACTACATCCTTTAGAGAGGGTATGGCCATACTCCTTCATTTCAGACTTTCAGCCTCCAGAACTGTGAGACAATAAATTTCCATTATTGTAAGCCACCTAGTTCATGGCACTTTGTTGCAGAAGCCCTAGGAAACTAATACAGTGCCTGAGCAGTCATCTTGGATCATAAGATGGCTTGCTGTGGATGGCAGAAAAGCAAGAGAGAAGAAGCCTGGGGCCTTGATGACTTCATAGAATAGAGTCTGAACTATCTGTCTATGCAGTTTTACATGAGAGAGAAACAACTTTCAATCTTGAAGCAACTATTATTTGGAGTTCTTATTACTCACAAATGAACATAATTCTGATATGAGCTACATACCTCTCCTTCAAAAATGTACTACTAAGGGCTATGGTGCCTAATCCTAGCTTTCATGGAATATTCTGGTTCTCCATCCACTTTCTCAGTGGAAACAATTGGGAGTGTGATAAATCTTATCACAGATTCCAGCTTTACCAAGGAAGAGAGTAAAATTAAGATGGTTCTTAAAGATTGCTGGGAACTGGAGGCAAAAGATTCAGGGTTGAAATCATGGGTTATTCAGATTAAATATGACAGTAGCATAGTACAGTGGGTAAAAGAACAGACTGTGGCATCAAACAGTCTTGGAATCCAATTCCAATTCTACCCCTTACTAGATAGCTAAGTGATTTTTGAATAAGTTATTTCACATCTCTACTCCTCAGGTTTCTTATCTATAAAATAGATGATAAAAAGAGGCATGCTAATGTTTTGCTTAACTGAGGATGGACAGCATGAGTGTAAGATAATAATGAACTTACTGGATTGTTGAGGGGATTAAGTGAAAAATACACATGAAGTGCTTGACACAGTTCCAAGCATGTATTAATTTCCTTCCCACCATAGGGTTTTTGCACATGTAGTTCTATTTCCACAGATGCTCTCTTACTGTCATCAGATTCTGGTAAATAAATACTCTCTGTATGACTAATTCACATACATTAACCTCAGCTCAGAGCTCTTCTCTTCAGAAATTCCTGCTTGGTCTCCCCTGCACCAAGGGCACACATAATTTGATGATTTTTAATCATAGCTCTTAGTAAAATTTGATCTAGGATTATTATTTGTGTTATTATTTGATTGATTTCTGTCTTTCCTTCTAGACTAGCACTCCTCAAAGTATGGTTTACTGGCCAGTGTTGATCTGCAAATTATTTATTTTTATTATTTATTTATTTATTTATTATTTATTTATTATCTCCTTATCCTCCAGGAGATAAAAACAGAAACTAAGATTAAGATTTTAGAAACTTTTATAACAATTTGATATAGTAATAATGGTTTGTATTTTTCATATTTGACTTTTTATTTTGTTTTTCTAGTAATTCATTTTTCTTATAATCTACAAAAACATCTGTCCACAACTGACTTCTTAAAATTTTTAACTGATCTTAACAGAAAACAACTTAAAAAATGGTAACAGTTGGGCTTCCCTGGTGGCACAGTGGTTCAGAGTCTGCCTGCCGATGCAGGGGACGCGGGTTTGTGCCCCGGTCCAGGAAGATCCCACGTGCCGCGGAGTGGCTGGGCCCATGAGCCATGCCTGCGGAGCCTGTGCGTCCGGAGCCTGTGCTCCGCAACGGGAGAGGCCACAACAGTGAGAGGCCCGTGTACTGCAAAAAAAATAAAAATAAAAAAAAAATAAATGGTAACAGTAAAGTCTTCTGTATCAATAATTACTTTAAATGTAAATGGATTAGATTCTCTAACCAAAAGACACAGAGTGGCTGAGTGAATTAAAAACAAGACCCAACTACATGCTGTCTACAAGAAACTCACTTTAGATTTAAGGACACATATAAGCTGAAAATGAAAGGATGGAAAAAAATATTCCATGTAAATGGTAACCAAAAGAGAGCAGGGGTTGAAAGAAAAAAAGTCGCAAGAGAAAAAGGACATTATATACTGATAAAAGGATCAATCTACCAGGAAGATATAACAGTTACATATGCATCCAAGGTCAGAGCACATAAATAATATATAGCGAACACTGACAGAACTGAAGGAAGAAATAAACACCAATACAACAAAAGTAGGAGACTTCAGTTCCCAACCTTCAGTAATTGACTGTAATATCTGAACAGAAGATCAGTAAAGAAATAGAGGTCCTGAATAACACAATAGAGCAAACATTTGCTAACATATGTAGAACATTCTACCCCACAACAGTAGAATACACACTCTCCTCAAGCACACACAGATCTTTCTCCAGGATAGCTCACATGTTAGGACAAAAAACTAGCCTTAACAAATTTAAGAAGATTGAAATCATACCACAAAGAAATGAAAATAGAAATCAATAGAAAAAGGAAAACTGGAAAATTGACAAGCACGAAAATTAAACAACATACTCTTGAACAACCACTAGTTCAAAGAAAAAAATCAAAAAGGAAATTAAAAAATATTCTGAGGGCTTCCCTGGTGGTGCAGTGGTTGAGACACCGCCTGCTGATGCAGGGGACACGGCTTCGTGCCCCGGTCTGGGAAGATCCCACATGCCGTGGAGCAGCTGGGCCCGTGAGCCATGGCCGCGGAGCCTGTGCGTCCAGAGCCTGTGCTCTGCAACGGGAGAGGCCACAACAGTGAGAGGCCCGTGTACCGCAAAAATATATATATATATTTTTTTTTTTTGAGACAACAAAAATGAAAACACAACACACCAAATTTATGGGATGCTGCAAAAGCAGTACTAAAAGGGAAGTTCATAGAAATAAATGCCTGTGTTAAAAAAGAAAAAAGATTTCAAATAAACAACTTACCTGTGCACATCAAGAAACTAGGAAAAGGAGGAACAAGCTAATTGGCAGAAGGACGGACACAACAAAGGTAAGAGCAGAAATAAATGAAATAGAAAACAGAAAAACAGTAGCAAAAAATGAATGAAGCTAAGAGCTGTTTTTTTGAAAAAATAAAGTTTACAAACTTTGTCTAGACTGAGAAAAAAACAGAGAAGTCCCAAATATTAAAATCAGAAATGAAAGAAAGAAGAGACATTGCAACTGATGCCACAGAAATGAAAAGTATCAAAAGAGACTATGATGCACAACAGTATGCCAACAATTGGACAACCTAGAAGAAACAGATAAATTCCTAGAAACATATTATAAATAAAATCATGAAGAAATAAAAAGTATGAATAAACCTCTAACCAACACAGAGATTGAATCAATGATCAAAAACCTCCCCAAAAATTAAAGTCCAGGACCAGATGGTTTCACTGATGAATTCTACCAAACATTTAAAGACAAATTAATACCAATCCTTCTCTTTCAAAAAATTGAAAAGGAGGGAACACTTGAAAACTCATTTTAAGAGGTCAGCATTACTTTGATACTAAAGACAGACAAAAACACCACAAGAAAAGAAAACTACATGCCAACCTGATGAAAAGAGGTGCAAAAATCCAGAGCAAAATGCTAACAAAGCAAATTCAGTAGCATATTAAAATGATCATAAGCATGACAAAGTGAGATTTATCCCTGGGATACAAGGATGTTTCAATATACAAAAATCAATTAATGTGATACACAACGTTAATAGAATAAAGAATAAAAATCATATGATCATGTAAATGGATGCAGAAAAAGCATTTGAAAACATCTAACACCTTTTATGATAAAAACTCTTAATAAACTAGGTATAGAAAAAAAATGTACCTCATTATAATAAAGGATATATATGACAAGCCCTCAACTAACATACTCAATGGTGAAAAGCTAAAAGCTTTTCTTTTAAGATCATGAACAAGGCAAGGATGCCCACTCTCACCACTTCTGCTTAACATAGTACTAGAGACTTAGCCAGAGAAATTAGGCAAGAAACAGAAATAAAAGTCATCCAAATTAGAAAGGAAGAAGTAAAAGTGTTCCTGTTTGCAGACAACATGATCTTATATATAGAAAACCCTAAAGATTCCATTTTTTAAAAAGCTATTAGAACTAATAAATTCAGTAAAGTTGCAGGTTACAAAATCAACATACAAAAATCAGTAGCATTTATATAGACTAACAATGAACTACCTGAAAAGGAAATTAGGAAAATAATCCTACTTATAATAGCACCAAAAGGAATAAAATACATATGAATAACCTTAACTAAAGGGGTGAAAGACTTGTATACTGAAAACTACAAATCACTGATAAAAGAAATGAATATAACACAAACAAATGGAAAAACATCTTATGTTCACTGATTGGAAAAACTGATATTGTTAAAATGACCATACTATCCAAAGTAATCTACACATTCATTGTATTCTCTATCAATATTCCAACGGCATTTTTTACAGAAACAGAAAAAATAGTTCTAAAATTCATATGAAATCACAAATGACTGTGAATAGCCAAATCAATCTTGAGAAAGAAGAACAAAGCTGCGGTATCACAGTTCCTGATTTCAAAGTATATTACAAAGCTAGAGTAATCAAAACAGTATGGTACAATATCATTTTAATTAAAACATCAAATCAAAACAGAATACAAAGCAGAGAAATAAACCCGTGTATATATGGTCAACTAATATTTGACAAGGGTACCAGGAATACACAATGGGAAAAAGGATAGTTTGTTCAATAAAAAGTGTGGGAAAACTGGATATCTACATGTAAAAGAATGAAACTGGACCCTAACTTTACATCATACAGAAAAACCGGCTCAAAATGCATCAAATTCTTAAACATAAGACCAAAACCTGTAAAACTCCTAGAAGAAAACGTAGGAGAAAAACTTCATGGCAGTGGCCTTGGCGATGATTTCACAGATATGAGAGCAAAAGCACAGACAACAAAAATAAGCAAGTGGTACTACATCAAACTAAAAAGTTTCTGCACAGTAAAGGGAACAATTAAAAGGCAACCTATGAAATGGGAGAAAATATTTGCAAATCACATATCTGAAAAGGGGTTATTGTCTAAAATATATGAGGAATTCCTACAACTCAATAGTTAAAAAAAAAAACCTAATACTCTGATTTAAAAATGAACTAGACTTGAACATTTTTCTAAAAAAGACATACAAAAGGTCAATGGTATATGAAAAAATGCTCAACATCACTAATTATCAGAGAAATTCAAATCAAAACCACAATGAGATATCACCTCACACCTGTCAGTTTGCTTATTATCAAAAAAAAGACAAGAAGTGTTGGCTAGGATGTAGAGAAATTGGAACCCTTGTACATTGGGAATGCAAAATGGTGCCACTGCTATGGAAAACAGTATGGAGGTTTCTCAAAAAATTAAAAATAGGGCTTCCAAAAAAAAAAAAAAAAAAAATACGGCTTCCCTGGTGGCGCAGTGGTTGAGAGTCTGCCTGCCGATGCAGGGGACATGGGTTCGTGCCCCGGTCCAGGAAGATCCCACATGCCACGGAGCTGCTGGGCCCGTAAGCCATGGCCGCTGAGCCTGCGCGTCCGGAGCCTGTGCTCCGCAGCGGGAGAGGCCACAACAGTGAGAGGCCCACGTACCGCAAAAAAAAAAAAAAATTAAAAATAGAACTACCATATAACCGAGCAGTCCCATTTGTGGGTACTAATCCAAAAGAATTTAAATCAGGATCTCTAAAAGATAATAGTGCCTTTATGTTTATTACAGCAATATTCACAATAGCCACAATGTGGAAATAACCTAAATGTCCACCATTAGATGAACGGATAAAGAAAATGTGGTATATACATAAAATAGAATACTCTTTGACCTTAAAAAGAAGGAAATCCTGCAATATACAACATGAATGAACCTTGAGGACATTATGCTAAGAAAAATAAGCCAATCACAGAAACATAAATATTGAATACTTCCACTAATATAAGGTATCTAAAATAATCAAATTCATAGAATCAAAGAGTGGAATGGTGGTTGCCAGGGGCTAGAGAGAGGAGGAAATGGGGATGAAGTTTCAGTCAAGAAAGATAAATAAGCTCTAGAGATCTGCTGTTCAACATTGTACCTGCAGTCAACAATAATATATTATACACTTAGAAACTGGTTAAGAGAATAGATCTTATGTTAAGTGATCCTCTCACTATAAAATAAAATACAATATAAAATGAAACTGGGGACTTCCCTGGTGGCGTGGTGGTTAAGAATCCGCCTGCTGATGCAGGGGACACAGGTTCAAGCCCTGGTCTGGTAAGATTCCACATGCCACGGAGCAACTAAGCCTGCGCGCCACAACTACTGAGCCTGTGCTCTAGAGCCCGCGAGCCACAGCTACTGAGCCCACACGCCTACAGTCCATACTCCACAACAAAAGAAGCCACCGCAATGAGAAGCCCGCGCACCACAACGAAGACCCAACACAGCCAAAAATAAATAAATAAACTTACAAAAAATAAATAAATAAAATGAAACTGGTTTTTGATTACAGATAGTTCAAGAAGCACTGTTCTGGACCAGGGATCAGCAAACTTTTTCTGTAAAAAGTGAGAGTAAACATGTAGGCTTTCCAGGCCAATCAGTCTCTGTTGCAACTACATAACTCTGCCCTTTTAGCATGAAAGCAGCCATAGACAATACATAAACAATGAATGTGTCTGTGTTTCAATAAAACTTTATATTAAAAAAAGATGATGGGCCAGATTTGATCCACAAGCTGTAGTTTGCCAACCCCTGTTATAAGCCATGAAACTCCAGGGAGCAGATGTCTCATTTGTTTTGGTCTTCACTATCTCTCCAGTGCCTAAAATATCCTTCACATAATAGGTACTCAATAACTATGTATTTAAAAGATGATTGGTCTACTTTATGATGCAGGTGCAGGTCTTGCCTGAATTGATGTAGACGTCATATATCCAGGGCTATCAATGCCATGGATGACCATGATAAGAATGTTAACTGACTCTGGTTAACCACAGATAACCAGATTAAAACAACAGATGTTCCATGGATCAAATATAGTCTGGGAAGCAAAGGCAATCACCAGTTGCTTGAAAAAAGAAAGGAAGAGGGTATTGGCACTTGGTAGGTTTTAAGGAAGCTGTGAAAGTTTGAGAAGAATGGTAAGGGAAGCTAAAAGTGGTGTGTGATAGATACATTGCTTAGCTGAGGTTGGAGAGCATGAGTGAGAGGTGGCAATGACCCAGAAGGCAGCAGTGTCCTCTAACAAGGCCCTGGGCTTGGTGTTCCAGGTAGATTAGCCTAGAAGGAAGACTATTGAATAATACATCCTTGTCCTTTTCCTCTTTAAAAGCCTCTGATCATACCACAGGAGTGTGAGGGAGACCACAAGTACCATTTCAAGGCAGCTCTAAGCACACTGAGTAGACGCCATGAGCAAGGCTCACCATCTCAAGTTGAAAAAAAATTTAAGAACAAGAAGTTATTACTGAAATTAAACAGCAACAGATGTATCCAAGGAATATTGTGGGAATTTGATCCCTTTATGAATCTTGTGATACATGAATGTATGGAGATCATATCCAGGGCAACAGAACAATATTGGAAAGGGGATAATACAAGGAAATAGTATCATCATGTTAGAATCCTTAGAAAGAGTATAAATGATGGCTGTGTTCAGCAGAGAAATCAATTGCTTCCACATGTCCCATCCTCAAAGGACTTGTTTTATTGTGATGTAAAAGTCAGGTGATGCACACTTGTCATATTAAATTTTTAACTGAAATTTTTAAAAACCCAAAATGCTGATAACTTGCTAAGATCAGATCCAAAATTCCCTGACATCGAAAGTCTTTGATCATTTGGTTCCAATCTACCTTTCTCATCACTTCATGCCAGAAACACCTTTCCCAAAATATACTGTTCCTAGAGCCACACCAGGCCATTTACTCTTTCCCTCAACATGCCTGATGCTTTCACATCTTGACACCTTGGCTCTAGCTATTCTCTTCCCTGCAATGCCTTTCTCTCCTCTTCATCCAGCAAAGTCTTAGCCCCCCTTGGAGACCTACACTGTGAAGCCTTCATGGCTCACTTACCAGATAGTTTGTCTCTCATTCCACTGCTCTGCCATTACATTCTATCCCAATAATTTGTTTGCATGTCTGCCTGTGCGCTGAGACAGGGAGCCCCTTGAAAGCTAGTTTTAATATTCTGGTGCTTAAGCAGAATTGGCAAAAATGCAAAGAGCCCGTGATCTGCATTTAAAGCAATTATAGCAGTATTTTCTCCTGCATTCTCTCTTGCTACACTGATTTTCCTTCCTGCATTTATCCCTTCCCAGCTGAATCTTTTCTTTTGCTCTTCTCAGACCCAGACACAGGAGAAAACCTTTCTATGCAAGGTTGATAAGCTTATCTGTAAGAAGGGCTAAATAAATGTTTCCATTGTGTTTTAAAATTATTGAATACCCAAACCCACAAAGACATTTTAGAGGACTTTTCAATCCCATGTGTATTTTCAGGGAAGTGTATCTAATATGTTTTTATTAGTTAATTTACATTTAACTTACCAACATAATGTATTTAATCATTACACTCCAAATCTAACACATTCCCTTAGGAAGCACAACAATCTATTTTTTTCTCTATTAACAGGGTGTTGTTTTCGCCAACTGAAACTTGACACAAAATAATATTAATTAAACTGAATTTCTAGTTTCTTCAAAATAAAGTTTCTGAATGAACACAATAGAGTGCAAGATCATTGGGTTAGTACCATCAGGGGACTACATTGGAACCCGACTCTTTTCTTTTCTTTTTTTTTCTTTTTTTTAACTTTTTCTTTTTTTGGCTGCATCGGGTCTCAGTTGTGGCACGCAGGATCTTTCGTTCCGGCACACGGGCTCTTCGTTGTGCTGCATGGGCTTCTCTCTTGCTGTGGCACACAGGCTCCAGAGTGCGCAGGCTCTGTAGTTGAGGCATGCGGGCTCTCTAGTTGTGGCATGTGGGCTTGGTTGCCCCAAGGCATGTGGGATCTTAGTTCCCCGACCAGGGATTGAACTGACGTCCCCTGCTTTGCAAGACGGATTCTTAAACACTGGACCACCATGTAAGTCCCTCTCTCTTTCTTTCCTTTTTCTTTCTTTCTTTCTTCCTTCCTTCCTCTCCCTCTTTCTTTCTTTCACTCTTTCTTTTTTCTTTCCCCTTTTCTTTTTTTCTTTCTCTCTTACTTCATTGTGTCATGAAACAGTTTCATATCATAACATTTTAATTTTATCATAATAAACATATATTTTAAATCCATTTGAGGTTACAAGGAACACACTCAAAAGCTGTAGCATCAAAATGAAACAGTGTGAGGGGGGAACTTCAGGATGGTATAAGAGTAAGACACAGAGATCACCTTCCTGCCCACAAATATATGAGAAATACATCTACATGTGGAACAACTCCTACAGAACACCTACTGAACACTGGCAGAAGACCTCAGACCTCGCAAAAGTCAAGAAACTGCCCACGTACCTGGGTAGGGCAAAAGAAAAAAGAAAAAACAGACACAAAGAATAGGGACGGGACCTGCACCAGTGGGAGGGAGCTGTGAAGGAGGAAAGGTTTCCACACACTAGGAAGCCCCTTCGTGGGCGGAGACTGCTGGTGGCGGAGGAGGGAAGCTTTGAAGCCGCGGAGGAAAGCACAGCAACAGGGGTGCGGAGGGCAAAGCGGAGAGATTCCCGCACAGAGGATCAGTGCCGACCAGCACTCACCAGCCTGAGAGGCTTGTCTGCTCACCTGCCGGGGCGGGCGGAGGCTGGGAGCTGAGGTTCGGGCTTCAGAGGTCGGATCCCAGGGAGAGGACTGGGGTTGGCTGCGTGAACACAGCCTGAAGGGGGCTAGTGCGCCACAGCTAGCCGGGAGGGAGTTCGGGAAAAGGTCTAGAGCTGCAAAAGAGACAAGAGACTTTTTCTTGCCTCTGTTTCCTGGTGCCGAGGAGAGGGGATTAAGAGCGCTGCTTAAAGGAGCTCCAGAGACCGGCGCAAGCCACGGCTAAAAGCGCGGACCCCAGAGACGGGCATGAGACACTAAGTCTGCTACTGCCGCCACCAAGAAGCCTGTGTGCGAGCACAGGTCACTATCCACAACTCCCTGCCCGGAAGCCTGTGCAGCCCGCCACTGCCAGGGTCCTGGGATCCAGGGACAACTTTCCCGGGAGAACACATGGCGCGCCTCAGGCTGGTGCAACGTCATGCTGCAGGCTCGCCCCACATCAGTACCCCTCCCTCCCCCCGGTCTGAGTGAGCCAGAGCCCCCGAATCAGTGGCTCCTTTAACCCCGTCCCGTCTGAGCGAAGAACAGACGCCCTCAGGCGACCTACACGCAGAGGCAAGTCCAAATCCAAAGCTGAGCCCCAGGAGCTGTGCGAACAAAGAAGAGAAAGGGAAATCTCTCCCAGCAGCCTCAGGAGCAGCGGATTAAAGCTCCACAATCAACTTGATGTACCCTGCATCTGTGGAATACATGAATAGATAACGAATCATCCCAAATAGAGGAGGTGGACTTTGGGAGCAACGATATATTTTTTTTTCCCTTTTTCTCTTTTTTTGAGTGTGTATGTGTATGCTTCTGTGTGTGATTTTGTCTGTATAGCTTTGCTTTTACCAGTTGTCCTAGGGTTCTGTCTGTCCATTTTTTTGGTTTATTTTATTTATTTTTTTTTTTAAGTATAGTTTTTAGCACTTGTTATCATTGGTGGATTTGTTTTTTGGTTTGGTTGCTCTCTTCTTTCTTTTTTTATTTTTTATTACTTTAAAATATTTTTTTAATAATTTTTTTATTTTAATAACTTTATTTTATTTTACCTTCCTCATTCTTTCTTTCTTTCTTTTTCTCCCTTTTATTCTGAGCCATGTGGAGGACAGGCTCTTGGTGCTCCAGCCAGGTGTCAGGGCTGTGCCTCTGAGGTGGGAGAGCCAAGTTCAGGACACTGGTCCACAAGAGACCTCCCAGCTCCACGTAATATCAAACGGTGAAAATCTCCCAGAGATCTCCATCTCAACACCAAGACCCAGCTTCACTCAACGACCAGCACGCTACAGTGCTGGACACCCTATGCCAAACAACTAGCAAGACAGGAACACAACCCCACCCATTAGCAGAGAGGCTGCCTAAAATCATAATAAGGCCACAGACACCCCAAAACACACATCACCAGACGTGGACCTGCCCACCAGAAAGACAAGATCCAGCCTCATCCAACAGAACACAGACACTAGTCCCCTCCACCAGGAGGCTACACAACCCACTGAACCAACCTTAGCCACTGGGGACAGACACCAAAAACAATGGGAACTACGAACCTGCAGCCTGCAAAAAGGAGACCCCAAACACAGTAAGTTAAGCAAAATGAGAGGACAGAGGAATACACAGCAGATGAAGGAACAAGGCAAATACCCACCAGACCTAACAAATGAAGAGGAAATAGGCAGTCTATCTGAAAAAGAATTCAGAATAATGACAGTAAAGACGATCCAGAATCTTGGAAACAGAATGGAGAAAATGCAAGAAACATTTAACAAGGACCTAGAAGAAATAAAGAGCAAACAAACAGTGATGAACAACACAATCAATGAAATTAAAAATTCTCTAGAAGGGATCAATAGCAGAATAACTGAGGCAAAAGAATGGTTAAGTGACCTGGAAGATAAAATAGGGGAAATAACTACTGCAGAGCAGAATAAATTAAAATGAATGAAAAGAACTGAGGACAGTGTCAGAGACGTCTGAGACAACACTAAACGCACCAACATTCGAATTATACGGGTCGCAGAAGAAGAAGAGAAAACGAAAGGGACTGAGAAAATATCTGAAGAGATTATAGTTGAAAACTTCCCTAATATGGGAAACGAAATAGTTAATCAAGTCCAGGAAGCATAGAGAGTCCCATACAGGATAAATCCAAGGAGAAACATGCCAAGACACATATTAATCAAACGGTCAAAAATTAAATACAAAGAAAACATATTAAAAGCAGCAAGGGAAAAACAACAAATAACTCAAAAGGGAATCCCCATAAGGTTAACAGGTGATCTTTCAGCAGAAACTCTGCAAGCCAGAAGGGACTGGCAGGACATATTTAAAGTGATGAAGGAGAAAAACCTACAAACAAGATTACTCTACTCAGCAAGGATCTCATTCAGATTTGATGGAGAAATTAAAACCTTTACAGAAAAGCAAAAGCTGAGAGAGTTCAGAACCACCAAACCAGCTTTACAACAAATGCTACAGGAACTTCTCTAGGTGAGAAACACAAGAGAAGGAAAAGACCTACAATAACAAACCCAAAACAATTAAGAAAATGGTAATAGGAACATACATATTGATAATTACCTAAAATGTAAATGGATTAAATGCTCCAACCAAAACATATAGACTGGCTGAATGGATACAAAAACAAGACCCATATATATGCTGTCAACAAGAGACCCACCTCAGACCTACGGACACAAACAGACTGAAAGTGAGGGGATGGTAAAAGATATTCCATGCAAATGGAAATTAAAAGAAAGCTGGGGGCTTGCCTGGTGGCGCAGTGGTTGAGAGTCCACCTGCCGATGCAGGGGACACAGGTTTGTGCCCCGGTCCAGGAAGATCCCACATGCCATGGAGCGGCTATGCCCATGAGCCATGGCTGCAGATCCTGCACGTCCGGAGCCTGTGCTCCACAATGGGAGACGCCACAACAGTGAGAGGCCCGCGTACCACAAAAAAAAAAAAAAAAAAAGAAAGCTGGAGTAGCAATTTTCGTATCAGACAAAATAGACTTTAAAACAAAGACTATTACAAGAGACAAAGAATGACACTACATAATGATCAAGGGATCAATCCAAGAAGAAGATATAACAATTATAAATATTTATGCACCCAACATAGGAGCACCTCAGTACATAAGGCAAATACCAAAAGCCATGAAAGGGGTAATCGACAGTAACACATTCATAGTAGGGAACTTTAACACCCCACTTTCACCAATGAACAGATCATCCAAAATGAAAATAAATAAGGAAACACAGCTTTATATGATACATTAAACATGATGGACTTAATTGATATTTATAGGACATTCCATCCACAAAAAACAGAATACACATTTTTCTCAAGTGCTCATGGAACATTCTCCACGATACATCATATCTTGGGTCACAAATCAAGCCTTGGTAAATTTAAGTAAATTGAAATTGTATCAAGTATCTTTTCTGACCACAATGCTATGAGACTAGATATCAATTACAGGAAAAAATCTGTAAAAGATACAAACACATGGAGGCTAAATAATACACTACTTAATAACCAAGAGATCACTGAAGAAATCAAAGAGGAAATCAAAAAATACCTAGAAACAAGTGATAATGAAAACACGACGACCCAAAACCTATGGGATGCAGCAAAAGCAGTTCTAAGAGGGAAGTTTATAGTAATACAATCTTACCTTAAGAAACAAGAAACATCTCAAACAACCTAAGCTTACACCTAAAGCAATTAGAGAAAAAAGAACAAAAAACACCCAAAGTTAGCAGAAGGAAAGAAATCATAAAGAAAAGACCAGAAACAAATGAAAAAGAAATGAAGGAAACAATAGCAAAGATCAATAAAACTAAAAGCTGGTTCTTTGAGAAGATAAACAAAATTGATAAACCATTAGCCAGACTCATCAAGAAAGAAAGGGCGAAGAATCCATTCAATACAATTAGAAATGAAAAAGGAGAAGTAACAACTGACACTGCAGAAATACAAAGGATCATGAGAGGTTACAACAAGCAACTATATGCCAATAAAATGGACAACCTGGAAGAAATGGACAAATTCTTAGAAATGCACAACCTTCTGAGGCTGAACCAGGAAGAAATAGAAAATATGAACAGACCAATCACAAGCACTGAAACTGAAACTGTGACTAAAAATCTTCCAACAAACAAAAGCCCAGGACCAGATGGATTCGCAGGCGAATTCCATCAAACATTTAGAGAAGAGCTAACACCTATCCTTCTCAAACTCTTCCAAAATATAGCAGAGGGAGCAACACTCCCAAACTCATTCTGTGAGGCCACCATCACCCTGATACCAAAACCAGATGAAGATGTCACAAAGAAAGAAAACTGCAGGCCAATATCACTGATGAACATAGATGCAAAAATCCTCAACAAAATACTAGCAAACAGAATCCATCAGCACATTAAAAGGATCATACACCATGATCAAGTGGGGTTTATCCCAGGAATGCAAGGATTCTTCAATATACGCAAATCAATCAATGTGATATACCTTATTAACAAGTTGAAGGAGAAAAACCATATGATCATCTCAACAGATGCAGAGAAAGCTTTTCGCCAAAGTCAACACCCATTTATGATAAAAACCCTGCAGAAAGTAGGCATAGAGGGAACTTTCCTCAACATAATAAAGGCCATATATGACAAACCCACAGCCAACATCGTCCTCAACGGTGAAAAACTGAAACCATTTCCACTAAGATCACGAACAAGACAAGGTTGCCCACTCTCACCATTATTCAACATAGTTTTGGAAGTTTTAGCCACAACAATCAGAGAAGAAAAATAAATAAAAGGAATCCAAATTGGAAAAGAAGAAGTAAAGTTGTCAATGTTTGCAGGTGACGTGATACTATACATAGAGAATCCTAAAGATGCTACCAGAAAACTACTAGAGCTAATCAATGAATCTGGTAATGTAGTAGGATACAAAATTAATGCACAGAAATCTCTGGCATTCCTATACACTAATGATGACAAATCTGAAAGTGAAATTAAGAAAACACTCCCATTTACCATTGCAACAAAAAGAATAAAATATCTAGGAATAAACCTACCTAAGGAGACAAAAGACCTGTATGCAGAAAATTATAAGGCACTGATGAAAGAAATTAAAGATGATACAAATACATTGAGAGATATACCATGTTCTTGGATTGGAAGAATCAACATTGTGAAAATGACTATACTACCCAAAGCAATCTACAGATTCAATGCAATTCCTATCAAACTACCAATGGCATTTTTCACAGAACTAGAACCAAAAATTTCACAATTTGTATGGAAACACAAAAGACCCCGAATAGCCAAGGCAATGTTGAGAAAGAAAAACGGAGCTAGAGGAATCAGGCTCCCTGAGTTCAGACTATACTACAAAGCTACAGTAATCAAGACAGTATGGTACTGGCACAAAAACAGAAATATAGATCAATGGAACAGGATAGAAAGCCCACAGATAAACTCATGCACATATGGTCACCTTATCTTTGATAAAGGAGGCAAGAATATAAAGTGGAGAAAAGACAGCCTCTTCAATAAGTGGTGCTGGGAAAACTGGACAGCTACATGTAAAAGAATGAAATTAGAACACTCCCTAACACCATACACAAAAATAAACTCAAAATGGATAAAAGACCTAAATGTAAGGCCAGACACTATAAGAAACTCTTTGAGGAAAACATAGGCAGAACACTCTATGACATAAATCACAGCAAGATCCTTTTTGACCCACCTCCTAGAGGAATGGAAATAAAAATAAACAAATGGGGGCTTCCCTGGTGGCACAGTGGTTGAGAGTCCGCCTGCCGATGCAGGGGACACAGGTTTGTGCCCCAGTCCAGGAGGATCCCACATGCTGCGGAGCGGCTGGGCCCGTGAGCCATAGCCGCTGAGCCTGTGCGTCCAGAGCCTGTGCTCTGCAATGGGAGAGGCCACAACAGTGAGAGGCCCGCGTACCGCAAAAAAAATTAATAAATAAATAAATAAATAAACAAACAAATGGGACCTAATGAAACTTAAAAGCTTTTGCACAGCAAAGAAAACCATAACCAAGATGAAAAGACAACCCTCAGAATGGGAGAAAATATTTGCAAATGAAGCAACTAACAAAGGATTAATCTCCAAAATTTACAAGCAGCTCATGCAGCTCAATATCAAAAAATCAAACAACCCAATCCAAAAATGGGCAGAAGACCTAAATAGACATTTCTCCAAAGAAGATATACAGATTGCCAACAAACACATGAAAGAATGCTCAACATCACTAATCATTAGAGAAATGCAAAACAAAACTACCATGAGCTATCATCTCACACCGGTCAGAATGGCCATCATCAAAAAATCTACAAACAATAATTGCTGGAGAGGGTGTGGAGAAAAGGGAACCCTGTTGCACTCTTGGTTGGAATGTAAATTGATACAGCCACTATGGAGAACAGTATGGAGGTTCCTTAAAAAACTACAAATAGAACTACCATACGACCCAGCAATCCCACTACTGGGCATATACCCTGAGAAAACCATAATTCAAAAAGAGTCATGTACCAAAATGTTCACTGTAGCTCTATTTACTATAGCCAGGACATGGAAGCAACCAAAGTGTCCATCAACAAATGAATGAATAAAGAAGATGTGGCACATATATACAATGGAATATTACTCAGCCACAAAAAGAAACGAAATTGAGTTATTTGTAGTGAAGTGGATGGACCTAGAGACTGTCATACAGAGTGAAGTAAGTCAGAATGAGAAAAACAAATACCGTATGCTAACATATATATGGAATCTAAAAAAAAAAAAAAATGGTCATGAAGAACCTAGTGGCAAGACGGGAACAAAGACACAGACATCCTAGAGAATGGACTTGAGGATACAGGGAAGGAGAAGGGGAAGCTGGGACAACGTGAGAGAGTGTCATGGACATATATACACTACCAAACGTAAAATAGATAGCTAGTGGGAAGCAGCCACATAGCACAGGCAGATCAGCTCGGTGCTTTGTGACCACCTAGAGGGGTGGGATACAGAGGGTGGGAGGGAGAGAGACGCAAGAGAGAAGAGATAATGGGGACATATGTATATATATATAACTGATTCACTTTGTTATAAAGCAGAAACTAACACACCATTGTAAAGCAATTATACTCCAATAAAGATGTTTAAAAAAATTTTAAAAAAGAAAGTTTGAATTTTGCAGTTAATAAACATCCTCTGAACATGACCTTTTGACATTTTATTTCATAATAAGTCTTGAAGAGGTAGATTCATTTTTCCCAAATTCTTCTCACTTAAAACAGTTACCAAGGTACAAGTTTTCCTTTTGTGACCCCTCAAACAAAATGACAACTGTGACAAGCAATGCAAATTTTCAAATGGACATGCTTGTTCAACAACTATTTCCTGAGCAGGAAACTGTATTGGACACAGGGAAAGAAAACAAAAAGTTAGTTTCATATATCTTGAGAATCTACCAGATGTGGTCCAATTATCAGCAGGGAAATAAAGGAGGAGCTCAGCTCTGATAATAGATTCATCCATGGGAGTAGGTCAGGCATTTGGAACTGACTCAGCCACAGGTTGGGAGGAGGCCCAGTGAGAGAAAAATACTCAGTACCTGAAACATTGTAACAATTAATAAGGGGTAGCCTAGGAAAGTAGTCACTCAGGTGGCTTTTACAGGGAAATAGGAACACTTCTAACCATGAGATGCCAAATGACTATAGTCCAGTCCTCCAGAAGTTCCCAGAAAAGCTAAGAGAGCAAGAAAATCATGTCAGCAGTACCAGTGAAGTCAGACAATTGATGCAGTCATAATCTACGTCTCTAGGACCAAGCAAGAATAAGGCAAAGGATCAGATTTTCATGGACAAATTACAAACAATGACTCAGGCCCACCTATCAAGGGGGGGTGGCCCATTGTTAGAACTGAGGCACAAAGTCAGAAACCAATTTAGGTGCAAAAATCATGATGCTACATCACAGAATTCTTTATATATATATATTTTTTTAATTTTTGGCTGCATTGGGTCTTTGTTGCTGCGCAGAGGCTCTCTCTAGTTTTGGGGAGTGGGGACTACTCTTCATTGCGGTGCACGGGCTTCTCATTGCGGTGCCTTCTCTTGTTGCGGACCACGGGCTCTACGCATGCGGGCTTCAGTAGTTGTGGCACCTGGGCTCAGTAGTTGTGGCTTGCAGGCTCTAGAGCGCAGGCTCAGTAGTTGTGGTGCACAGGCTTAGTTGCTCCATGGCATGTGGGATCTTCCCAGACGAGGGCTTGAACCCGTGTCCCCTGGATTGGCAGGCGGGTTCTTTTTTTTTATATAAATTTATTTATTTTATTTATTTATTTTTGTTTGCATTGGGTCTTCGTTGCTGCGCACTGGCTTTCTCTAGTTGCAGTGAGCAGGGGCTACTCTTCGTTGAGGTGCACGGGCTTCTCATTGCGGTGGCTTCTCTTGTTGCAGAGCACAGGCTCTACGCACACAGGCTTCAATAGTGTGGCTCGCAGGCTCTAGAGTTCAGGTTCAGTAGTTGTGGCTCACGGGCTTAGTTGCTCCGTGGCATGTGGGATCTTTCCGGACCAGGGCTCGAACCCGTGTCCCCTTCATCGGCAGAGGGAGTCTTAACCACTGTGCCACTGGGGAAGCCCTGACAGGCAGATTCTTAACCACTGCGCCACCAGGGAAGTCCCCAGAATTCTTTAGATTACTGTTACCTCTCCTCAATATTGGTTCTGAAGTTTAGGATGAGTTTGAATATGCTTTGGGGTTCAAGTGCAATCAGCGGTGGGGAGGAAAGTACCGCAGAATCCAACAAACAGAGCTGAGAATTGGTCCCTGCCATCATGACTTTCACTGCAAGAACTGAGAAAGGGACAGGGGAGGTGGTCCTGGAGAGGAAACATGAGTTCATGGAGGAAGATTTCATGGGTATCAAGTTGGCAAAAACAAAAGCTGTCCCCTGCTGTGAGGTTCAACACAGTGCTGTTGTCTAATGAATAAACAGTAGGAAAATGATAGTATGTGTTCTGAAAGGTTTAAGCTATAGATCCATCCCAAACCATTAACTTCTGTGGGATCTATGTGATTTTAAGTATTGGGCAGGATTAAATCTTTCACAGTTTGTTGAAAGTTCTAAGTGCACTTTGGACTGATGACTGAGTCTCCTGTGTGAATACAGTAATGAACTTTGCTCTCTCTTTGTTTCTCTCTCTCTCTCTCTCTGGCTACCGAAACCTAGATTTCTAAAGCTATAAGTATATACTTACAGCTTATAGTACACTTACAGCATGTGCTTCAAGAACTTGCGACTATTCCTAGTACTGCAAGGTCAATTCAGCTAATTAATGACACCAAGAATAAAAAGATAAGGAGATAAATACTATTTGAGATCAAACTCGTGGCCATTGTCCATCTAGCCCAGGAATAGAGAATAGGTTGATTCTATGATAGCAACTACCAAAGCCTAGGAATGTGATCCCAAAATAATCCTTAGCTTCCTTTTATAGCAATTATGGATTTTCATCATAAGCCAATGGTATTTTTTTCAAAATCATGCCTTTTCTAACTGTGCACTGAGACCAATAAGTGGGTTGTAAAATCATTTCAGTGGGTTGGGACTAGACTTTTTAATTAAACAGAAAAGAAAATAGAGCTGAAGAGTAGAGAAGATAAGTAAAGGGAAAAAAGAAAACTTTTGTTTTAGTTGTGCATGTGTGTATGTGCTGGGTCCCTACACAAAATACACTTTTTCCTACGGATTACATTTTTAAAAATACATACACAGACATAGACATGGATATAAATATAGAGATATAGCTATATATTAAAGAAATAGCTGGTAAACTCTCCCCAAAATACTATCACCAATCCCATGTAAGGCATTCTCCACCATAATATTCATGGGCATCTACAGAAATACAATTATAATAAAAATGTCTACCTTTGACAAGACCAGGGATAACTAAAAGTTAAAACAGAAAGAACAAGTTACTTAAAGTTTGGAAGACAAACTTAAGCTGAACTTCTCCAACCTTAATTTTCTCATGTTAAAAAGAAAATCAGAGATGATTTAAAGAATAAGCTCTCAAAATACTTCATTCTATTCTCTTCTATTCTTCTGTTCTGCCAACCCCAAATATTTGAGTATTGTCATTCACTTTCATCCAACTCTAATATCAAACATTTTTCATACAAAATAAGGATGATGTCTTTCTTATTTTAAGAAAGTTTCTTTTTTCCCTAGAGAATGAATTCCCATTCAACAAAGAAAATGTAGAAGAAAGAAAATCACTCTTAGGCCTAATTATTTAAAACAAATAGTGAAGATTTTTCTAAGCAGCATAAATTATCTAATACTTTCAGAGAAATTTACTTTAAACTGTAAGAACATGTTTACAAATTACATTATACGGGGTCTTCTGTTTGACTTATACCTTTGAGTTATGCAGAGCTATACAAATGTAGTTCCTGATAAAATAGACAGCAAATCAGTATAACACTGCAGTATCAGCCTTTGTGTTGGCAGAAGTGCCCACTGATATTCTGGAGTGGGGGTGAACACTGGAATTCCTTTTAAACAGAGTATCAGCTGCATAATTCTCCTCTGATCTCACACCCACTTGTGCCGCTCTTCCTTTTTCTCTGCCCAGGCACAGAGTGGAAAGAGATCAGAACACAATTTTTACACTCCCATTCTGCTCAACTCCAGTTCAAAGATAGACATGAAATGCAAGCAGGGTGTGGTTACACTTGTGGGATGTGAGTTTGGCCAGAGCCTGAGCATTGTTATCTCATCTGTTTTATTCACTCCCTGAGCTCTCAAAGTCCTATCTCTGATTCATTTTTTCTCAACCCTCTGAACCTTGAACAGAAAGAACTGCATTTTAGAACTAGAGCAGAGTGACGAGTATCATCTAAACCCAAAGTCCTTGCTATGGTCCATAAGATGCTCCATCATCAGGTTTCTGGCTGTCCCTGTGACCTCCTCTTCTGCAACCCTCCCCTTCCTTGCACTGCCCTCCTGTGAGCCTTAGACACTTCCAGCATGCCCCTGCCCCATATCCTGTTCCCTCTGCCTACCTTCCCTTGGGTTTCTGCATGGCCTAATTCAGATCTCTGTTCCACCTCTGAATCTAGAACTTTCCTGGGCCCATCACTCTGTATCCCATATACCTTGCTCTATTTTTCTTCATAGCACTTAAGTGCTTAGTTTGATTTCTTCTGCTACAAACATGGGCTTTAGTGTAAGACACACCTAAGTCAGAATCCTGTCTCTGCCTTTGCTCTGATCTAGGACAAATTACATAATCATATACCTTAGACTCCATTTCCTTACTGGTAAAAATGAATTATTATATAGCTAAAATGGAATTACATGTAAAAGTTCTGAACTCAATGCCTTATTAGAATTCAAGTTTCATAAGGGCAAAGACTCTGTGGGTTTAAAGCTGTACCTTATCCCCCAGAACAGTACCAAGAATTAGTTTCATAAACATATTTTGAAGGAAGGAAATAAGAGGAGGGAAGGAGAGAGGGAGGTACAGAAGGAAGGAAGGAAGGAAGGGAGGAAGGAAGGAGAACGAACGATTATGGGATCAATTTAAATTATGATTATTGTTATTCATTTTCTTCTACCAAAGTGGCTCTGAAATGCTTCTTTGAAAGAAGACATGTATGATAAACGAATATGCACCTAACTTTTCCTAATGCACAAGAGGTCCTCCTATTCCTTCTCACCATCTGACTCCTAAAAGTTATTCAATCCTTATTTCTAATGACATCTGAAAATAAGCAAATAAATTAAAACATAATAAATAACATACTGAAGCTAAGATAGCAGTGGTATAGGTCAGACAGGCAATAGTTGAGACGCAGAGTCTAGAGAGACCTGCTAAAGTGAGATGGTCCATATAGCTGATGACCCACAGCTATGAAGGTCTCCAGACAAGAGAATGAATTCTTTGCATGCTCAATGTTAGAGGCCCTCTGGGAGGTCCGCAAGCAAAGCCCAGAATAAAAGGTATCTGTCAACAGGTAACAGGAAAAGTCCAGGTAAGCATGAAGTCAGCATCATGGAAATCTAACAGTGGTCCTCCAGCCAACTGTGAGCTCCATGAGGTCAGGGACTTTCTCTGATGTATCCTCTCCCATATCCACAACACGTAGCCAATTCCCAAGGATTGTGCATCCTCGATGATTATTTATTGAGTGAATAAATTACAAATCAAGTAAGATTATTTTTCAATTAAAGGTAACAGCTCCAACACAAGTTCTCTTAAACAAAAAATAATATAACTAAGCAGGCCAGGTTTAGATTTGACTACAGAAGCAGCTGAATGCAGGGCCCAAATATTAATATCGGGTTGTAGTCTTTTCATCTTTCCCTTTGGAGGACTCCATTCTCAGACCACCAACACTTCCCAAGACTACATGTTTTGTTGGTCATGCAGCAAGAAAATTCACACACATGAATGCAGGGGGAAGCATGTTGCATTGCCTCTGCTTGGGACATACACCATTTCTGAGACAATCACTGGAGCACTAGAGTTAAGGGAATGCAAAGCACGGAGTGTCTGAAGCCTCTTGGAGAATAGCATACAGTATTCACAGTAACCACCTGGGCTGACGGAAAAGATGAGGGGGTGGGATTCACCAAAGGGAAATCTTGTTAAGGTTATTTCTAAGAAGAAGTGTGAGTGAGTCTGGGCTCCATAAACAATAAAATTCAACATTGAGGCAGCAGGCCCAGGCACGAGGGTGCCACCCTGAATCAGGGTAGTTCTGCAGCAGGGACCCAAAAATGAGGTCTAGAATAGGCTCCAGTACCTGGAAGCATTGGTGGGAATAAGGCAATGCTGGAGGTCTTGGAGTGCAGCTTGGGTTAACCATAGAAGTATGACTCAGTCATGAGCCAATGTGATTAGGAACCGTTACTAAAACTAAGGGGAAAGGCAAGACTGCAGGAGAACTTAAAGTGGGATTTGATATTAAGCTCTCAAATCCTTCCTTTGAATGAGAACGTGGTTGGTTTTGGTGAAGCCGAGAAGGTGGTAGCATTCAGTAATGAATTAAAGTATGTAGGGGTATTTAAGATGTTGGACATAGAATGACCAGGATGATAACAAGGTTCAGAATGCCACCACAGGACCCATTTATTATCCTCTTACTTTACTAGGTCTTAAATATATCTTCCAGTAGTAACTTTATTCAATCTTTATTTTTTATGCATTTGAAAACTAGCAAATAAAGTAAAACACGAGAAGTAACATGCTGAAGCTAGGATAGCACTTTACCTTTAAGCATGCTTCAGACTCTTATATCAAACTGCACATTTGACATATCTACTATGATGTGCCACAGGTACCCCAACTTCAACTTCCCACTTCTTCTTGCCCCAATCAATATAGTATTTTCCTCCAAAACTGGCTTTTCTCCTGTATTGCCAGTCTCAATTAATAGCACCTTTTCTAAGCCAGAAACCTATCTATCATCTCTCTGCCTCTGTCTATGCATGCATGTATGTATGTATATGTGTGTATATAATATGCATGTACCTATCTATTATATCTCTACCCTATTTCTCCTATCTAATCAATCATCAAATCCTGCCTCTTTTATTTCCTATATATTGCTTGACTCCACCCCCTTCTCCCCACCCCAAAAACTGTTGCCCTAATTCACGTCCTCATCATCTTTTGTGTAGGGTATACTTCAACTGTCTCCTAACTGGATACCCTACCTTGAGATGAACTTTCCTGAAAACCATAGTCCATATAGTTTCTCTCTGTTCACATGGCATTCTGTGCCTGCTCCCTACTTAACATTACAGCATCATACTGAGATTATGGGTTTATGTGTCTGTCCCCCTTACAAGATATTAAATTTCTCAAATATGAAAGTTCATCTTCAAATCCTCAATACCTAACACAATGTCTATTGAAGTGGACCAAGTCATTGAGTGTTTATATACTTAAAGGCAAGACTAGGTCAATAAATACTTAAGACTCTCTGCTAATCATATAGTCACAAACAAAACATCAGTAGTGCTTTATTTGGGGTTCACTGTATAAAGAGTTTTTCCTTGGCACTTTTGTGCAATAGGCCAGACTTTTTCTGAATTAGTGAACAAAATTCTACTTTATTGGAATCTTCTGATTAGACTACATGATTTACTTTAATCAACAATTTGCAGATGCAAAGGCCTGAGGTTCTGTAAAATGCAAATTATATATGCGAAGATGAAAGAAAACATTCCAAACTTGGGCTGTTTCCCTTAATTATAATTACAGATAGCCTACTTTACACCATCATTCTGAAGATCCAGAATATCTTTCACATCAATTTGAAAACTCTATCATAATAGTGTAACTTTGTGTAAGTAATCAGTTAAAAACTCCAAGTAAAGAGTGACATACCATTCTTTTTTTTTTTTTTTAATTTTATTTTTGGCTGCTTTGGGTCTTCGTTGCTGCGCACGGGCTTTCTCTAGTTGCGGTGAGCGGGGGCTACTCTTCATTGCGGTGCGCGGGCTTCTCATTGTGGTGGCTTCTCTTGTTGCAGAGCACGGGCTCTAGGTGCATGGGCTTCAGTAGTCGTGGCACGCAGGCTCAGTAGTTGTGGCTTGCCGGCTCTAGAGCGTAGGCTCAGTTGTTGTGGCGCATGGGCTTAGTTGCTCCGTGGCATGTGGGATCTTCCCGGACCAGGGCTTGAACCCGTGTCCCCTGCACTGGCAGGTGGATTCTTAACCACTGCACCACCAGGGAACCCCAACATAGCATTCTTACCATGAGAAGACAATGAACTTTCCTCTGAATTTATGGATTAACAGAGTTAGTTACATGTTATAATTTTGGCTCACCTACTTAAATGATGCTTTATTTAGGATAATAAAATTTTTAATCATGTTTCTAGGTTACCACGTTTATCCTTGTTTTAATTATGATATATGACCTGCTTTAACTATTCAGTCAAGAGACATTATATGTTTATAGGTATGTGTTTATAGTAAAATTGCTTAGATGAATCTATAATAGGCTGTGATTCTAATAGAGAATTTTTTAATGTGCCTTCCTACTTTTCTCTGCAAAAACGTTCATCTGGGGAAAAAAAAGTTTTTATCATTTTAAAAGGATGAAAGTACCTATTGATTTTATATGTTTTTATGTACTGTGACCAAAACCCCTTCTTAAGGACTATTTTTGTCTTTATTTTTAGAAGATGTGTCATATTAGAGAATGTTTATCTTGTAACTCCAATGTGTAATCCAGAAGTAACACTGATGAATTTGCTCAAGACATAGCCTTAGTGCTGTGTGATGAAAAGACTATAGGTAATGGATGCTTTATAGAAACAAGTAATCTAAAGTTTAACCAAAAGGTCAAGGGCAAAAAAAAGGCACAAGTTAGGGATAATGCTATTTTCAGAAGCATATTGGTATATTTCAGAACTGACCAAATATGCAAAAATGGATTGTCAAGTCATTCCAAAAGGTTTAAAGCTTGGTTCTTTGAAAACAATACATTAAGCTATTTAATGATTTGTGCACTTTCTGTATGTATGCATTATACTTAAATTTAAAAAGCTGACTTAAAAAATGTATACCCTCTAACACAAATAACAGGCACCTGATATGATGACAATTCTAAACTATCAATAAAAAAAATAAAACTCACTATTCTTTATCTTTTTCTCAGCATGTGTCTCTTCAATTCATGGCAAGGACTGCCTGTTTCTACTAATGATCCATATTGTGTTAGCATGTGTTAAAAGTTCAATGAAAATAAGAACTGTAAAGTCAAGATTTCTGTCACTTTCAAATGGCCTGCTCTAATAAGTTCTGGAAACTCTAATCATTCAATGCTTACATATGCTTTACTAGACACCCAGCACTGAAGATATATTAGACTGAAGATATACTAGATCTTTATCTGTAGAAATATGGACCCTGGCCCTCAGATTTGCAATTATACAGTGACTTCTACCAATGCATACATGCTACACAGTGCCTGCGTGTGTGTGCATGTGTGTGTGTAATGAGAAAGAAAGAGGCCATTTTTTTTTCCCAGTGAGTCAGTGGTGTTGGGTCAGTAAAATTAACATTCCTATCTCACTCATTAAGTGGAAACAAGTTCACATGCCAATGGGTGTGTGTGTGTGTTGATAACTGGTGAAGACTTCACCCAAAATGAACAAATTGTATTAGTTTTCCTAATAAATATTCAACAAATATTAAGTACTTGTCTTTTCCGTATTTTTACAATAACATGTGATCATCTACATCTGGCATTCAATGTTTTACGCAGCAGGGAAACATGAGTATACCACAATTTAGGGTTAAAATGAAGGATCACAAACTGGTGGATCACAGGGCAAATCTATCCACCAGGCAGATTTGTTTAACAAACACGATTATTTTTAAAAATTACTTAACTCCCAGCATTAAATAATTTGGAGATTTTGTAAAAATCTCATTAGGAGTTTGTCTAGACAAACAAAAGCTCTGGAATTGGACTCTTGTTACTACATGGATTGAGCTAAGTGCTGCTTGGCTCTTCAGTTCAAGGTTGTCTCCATGCTATACACAGTCTGCTTCATCCATGTAACCTTGCCCAGCTCCTGCAGACATGTGAGGCTGCAATCCTTGGTTTCCAGAAGAGTCTAATTTATCTTGGTAAATTGGTTAATCCAAAATTTATCTTTCCTATTTCCTTCCCACCCTATAGTGGAGGATATTGATACCTTAACTAAAGTATTCTGTTTATGAGATCTCAAAATGATCCTTTGTGGGGCTTCCCTGGTGGCGCAGTGGTTGCCGATGCAGGGGACACGGGTTCGTGCCCCGGTCCGGGAAGATCCCACATGCCGCAGAGCAGCTGGGCTCGTGAGCCATGGCCGCTGAGCCTGCGCGTCCAGAGGCTGTGCTCCGCAACGGGAGAGGCCACAACAGTGAGAGGCCACAACAGTGAGAGGCCCGCGTATAGAAAAAAAAAAAAAAAAAAATCAAAATGATCCTTTGTAAGTGTCTTATAATACTTTAAACAGAAACAAACAAAATCCTTTTTGTTGGTTATTTTTCAACCAGAGAGCCAAGTCTATTTAATGGATTATAAGATTTTTTAAAATATATTTTGTAAGTTCTGATTTCCATATAATTATTTACTCCTTTACTAGAAAAGAGGTCTTAATGATAGTTGACAATAACATTATCCTCACACACAAAGCATGGCATATTTCCACGGAGATAGCCCAAGATCAAAGCACCCAGCCATCAGCTTGTGGAAGTATCTATGTGTATTCGGATATCTGGCTTTTATTTCATTAAACATGATTTAAAAAGAAAAAAAAAAGCAATCTTTTGGGTTTTTTCTTAAAGCAGACAGGAGAAGTTCTTGGTATTGAGTGATGATAGGAAAACACACAGAAAAAAAATTTTTTGCCACTGACATTCAGTGTTATTATTATGTCCACTATAAACTTCCTATTTGTTCAAACACTAGATGCAGGGAAAAACCAAGCATATAAACATTCCACCACACTGTCGACATTTATGGTAACTTTAAACTCAGAAACTTTATAAAACAATCGGCTGAGAGACAGATGTAGTGTTTAAGTTTTACCTTAAGGAATTTTCCTAAGGCTGAGTTAGAAACAAGTTCTGCATGGAAACACTGAGGCATCCTTAGCTAGTGTTAGAGGATGTAGTCTGCTATATTTAAAACTTAGGCAATTTCTGTCTCCTTATAATGCAGGAGTTTTTTTAATTAATTAATTTATTTATTTGGTTACACTGGGTCTTAGTTGCGGCATGCAGGATCTTTAGTTGAAGCATGCCGGATCTTTTTTTAGTTGAGGCATGCAGGATCTTTAGTTGTGGTATATGGGATCTTTAGTTGCGGCATGCGAACCTTAGCTGTAGCATGTGGGATCTAGTTCCCTGAACAGGGATCAAACCCGGGCCACCTGCATTGGGAGCAGGGAGTCTTAGCCACTCGACTACGAGGGAAGTCCCAGGATGCAGGAGATTAACCTCTAAATTTTAAAAAATATCTTCAAGATCTAGCTAATGTGCGTAGAAAAATAAATGTTTATGTGCTCATACAAATATTTTAATGAACTAATTTCACCAAATGAGACATTTTAGACGTTAACATAAAAATTATAATAGCACCAAGTGAAATGTTACTAACTTTCCTTGAGAAGTTATTATGATCTTTCTTCATAAAGGTAAATTTGCCTGGAAAGAAAAAAAACTCTTTGTAACAATTAAAGCTTTGGGAAAGAATTTGAGAAATTGACCATTTATCATCTACTACCTCCTACAAAGATGGTGCTACCGCCCACCTTCAGCAGTCTTCAGGTGTTCGCCCGGGAGTAGGAATGTGTAATGATCTACAATCCTCCCAATGCCCCATGCCACCTTTATTTGATGCTTTGAATTGTGGGATGTTGATTGTGGCCAAGAACAGGAATAATTTATCAGGCTCTGTAGGGAACTGAAACTGTGACAGAACTCTAACCAGCTGAGTCAACAGGCTAAGGTTAGATAATGTTGTTTACACAGATAGTGCATAATTTAAATTTTCCCTTCAAACCAGATCATCCCAGTTATCCTACCATCTCTCCCACGATTTTGCAATTTTCTTTATTAGTTATTTTTTCTCACTATAAAATAGAATGGGATCTTCTTTTTATACTCTGAGTCTGAGGACTCTCTCTTTGTCTTCAACCACGTCAGGAGCTGTCTGCCCATTGCTACAAATACATATGTCAATTTAGCCTCTTCACCTTTGGTTAAAATGGTTCACTCACTCATACCCACAGACCCTAAGTTGGGGACACCCGGAAGATGGGAAGACAGGTTATAATAAGTGCCTGTTACGGCTTTCTGTGTAAACTCTGTTCCCCCTATGTTCCATATTACCACCCTCTGAACAAAGATTGTTATATTATTTTTTATGGATCATAGTACATAGAAGGTATTTAAACAGGTTTGCTGACTTAAAGGAATAAAGGGAATCTCATGGCTTAGAGTGGTTCCTAAATTTCAGTATGCATAAGAAGTTACCTGCAGTGTTTGTTAAGACACAGATTCTTGGGCTCTATCCCAAGAGTTTCTGATTCAGTAAGTTTTGGGCCCCAAAGTTCGCAGTTTTAACCAGTTCCTGGATGATGGTGATGCTGCAAGTCTAGAGATTACAAACTGGGAACTATTAACTTAGACGATAAGCATGCATTACTATAGGACTCAGGTGCTCTATTCACGTACACATCAATCATTTTTCTACTGTTAGCCTAGTTCTTGTCCTCACTACAAGATAGAAATACTACCTAAGATTTAACACGAATGTGGCAAGACTATAAATTGATTCCTCCAAATTATACAAGAAAACTTATTTGTTATTTAACAGTAGTAATGATGTGTGCTAACCAGTAGGGGAAGAAAATGGCATAGTTTGAAAAGAGGGGAAACTGGAGGGTGTTTCTGGGTACAGCAAGGGTGGAGTTGCCAGTGGCAATAATAGGGCAGTTCTGCTCAGAAGCTATGCTGCCTGGCAGCTCTAAAAGGGTGAGCCTGAATTTTCTCCTCGCTCAAAAACAGGATGTAGCTGCTCTGCCATCTCCCCAATCTCTGTCCAATGAACCAAAGAGAGCCCTTAGTCTAATCTCTCTCCATTTTGTGGGGAAGGAAGGAATCAGATGCTTCTCTGCTATTTCACCTAAGCTTTATTATAATTTTTTAAAAGTTGATTTTCAGTGCCATTCAGTGAGTCCAAAATGTCACAGCAGTATAACAGCATCAACAAGAAATGATCCAGTTAGAGGTCTAAAGAACATTTAAAAAATCATGTTAGGGATTAATATGCTTTCACTGCAAAGAAGTCAAGTGCACATTCAATGAGAACTTAATGTAGCAAGGAGCAAAAAGGGCTCAGTGGAACTGAGCAATCAAAATGCCCATATTTAGAAGAACCTAGGGGCAGGACAGGAATAAAGACGCAGACGTAGAGAATGGACTTGAGGACACAGGGAGGGGGAAGGGTAAACTGGGACGAAGTGAGAGACTGGCATGGACTTACATATACTACCAAATGTAAAATAGATAGCTAGTGGGAAGAAGCCGCATAGCACAGGGAGATCAGCTCAGTGCTTTGTGACCACCTAGAGAGGTGGGATAGGGAGGGTGGGAGGGAGAGAGACGCAAGAGGGAAGAGATATGGGAACATATGTATATGTATAGCTGATTCACTTTGTTATAAAGCAGAAACTAGCACACCATTGTAAAGCAATAATACTCCAATAAAGATGTTTTTTAAAATGCCCATATTTAGACAGAAACAGTTTCTTCTTTTATTTAGAAAAAGGTCTTCAATTCTAGGTAGAGCTCATTGTTTCTCCAATTTGAATTGCTTCCTCATGTTGAAATTGGAACTGTTCTTTTGTATAACATAAGAAATATTCCTTTATATTGGATTAAATGCCTAGACCAGCAGCTTCAGCATGTTATCCTTATGAAGGAATAGGGTTTTCAATAAAAGCTGAGGGAAGCAACCCCTGCTTAATCTGCCTTCAAAACTAAAAGTTCTTTCAGGCTTCTCTGATCAAACCCTTGGGTAGCTACACATTAAAAAAATGGCCTTTTGGCAATTTGACCTGCCTTCTGGTGTCATTAAACTTGTTCTTTGTCTATTCTCCTTTTCCCTGTAAACTAGAAACTAGATCTAAAAACTTGATTAAATTTAGTTTAAACATTTTTGACACAAGTAATTCATACTGACACTATAATCCTATAACCACACCTGAAACCACATAATTCAGCTTGTCTGTCAGTGACACTAGGTTTGATAGCTATGCTAGGTGATCAGGTATCTCCATTGCAAAGGTAAGGTTTTTACCCTTTGCAATTAACAAGTAATCTATGGAGTGATACTTGGACACTACACAAATATCCTCCTCCCCATTAATCTCTCACCTAATGTATTTTGGCTTCTATTAATGATCTTTGTCTGAATCAGTTTCCACTAGGAGTTCCAAATGGTGCTTTTTCTAATCTATTATTTCTTCCATATTGATGAGCTGGCATTCTTTTGTTTCAAAAAGGGGTGGGGGAGCTTTCACACATTAACTGGTTTCAACAGTGCCTTCAAAAAAGACCGATAATGTCTTACTTATTTCCAAAGTAAGGTGTTTTTCTCTCTCCCTCTCTTTCTCTCTTCAAAACTAATAGTTTTTGATTTATTTTACATTTTATAATCATTTAGTTATTCTTTTGGGATGCTTATTTTGTTCCAATTTGATCAACAGAAGTTATTTCAAGATGGCTCCAATATTTGAGGACTTTCTTGCTTTCTGGCACAAGATATTGCAAGTTCAACTTTTACCTAATTGCCTCAGACTTAACTTGGAATCAGCCATTTTTTAAGTGAATCTGGTTCCTTTTAGGGATTTGATAATCAAGAATCTAGGCATTACAGGGACTTCCCTCGTGGTCCAGTGGGTAAGACTCCAAGCTCCCAACTCAGGAGGCCTGGGTTGATCCCTGGTTGGGAAACTAGATCCCGCATGCATGCTGCAACTAAGAACCCACATGCCGCAACAAAGATCCCACATGCCACAACTAAGACCCAGCGCAGCCTAAATAAATAATAAATAAATAAATATTTAAACAAACAAAAAGAATCTGGGCATTACAGAGGTGTCACTGTTTCTAGACCCTTTCAGTAAAGAGAGATAGGACATACATATATTCAAAATGAGTTAATATCAATATTTACAATTCAAATTTAACTTTATAGGGATTTTTTCTTAACTTCTTTGATTTCATACTCATGTGTCCTTCTTACACAAAAATCTTATCACCCTAAACATTTATTTTTTCCCCAAAATATGCAATAATGGTTAAAATACATAATACCAATTATCACTACCAACGATAAAAATCACTAAGTGATGTTTAAGTTTCCTTTTTTTGTTGTTTTAATTAATTTATTTATTTATTTATTTTTGGCTGCACTGGGTCTTAGTTGCTGCGCGCAGGCTTTCTCTAGTTGCGGTGAGCATGGGCTGCTCTTTGCTGCGGTTCGCAGGCTTCTCATTGCCGTGGCTTCTCTTGTTGCGGAGCACAGGCTGTAGGCGCACGGGCTTCAGTAGTTGTGGCACGCAGGCTCAGTAGTTGTGGCTCACGGGCTCTAGAGCACAGGCTCAGTAGCTGTGGCGCACGGGCTTAGTTGCTCCACGCCATGTGGGATCTTCCTGGACCAGGGCTTGAACCTGTGTCCCCTGCACTGGCAGGCGGATTCTTTTTTTTTTGTTCTGTTTGAATTTTTGAATTTTATTTATTTTTTTATACGGCAGGTTCTTATTAGTTATCCATTTTATACATACTGGTGTATATATGTCAATCCCAATCTCCCAATTCATCACACCACCACCACCCCTCCCCTGCCACTTTCCCCCCTGGGTGTCTATACTTTGTTCTCTACATTTGTGTCTCTATTTCTGCCCTACCAACTGGTTCATCTGTACCATTTTTCTAGGTTCTACATATATGCGTTAATATACGATATTTGTTTTTCTCTTTCTGACTTACTTCACTCTGTATGACAGTCTCTAGATCCATCCATGTCAGCAGGCGGATTCTTAACCACTGTGCCACCAGGGAAGTCCCTTAAGTTTTCTTCATAGTTCTTTTAGCCCTTAGATTATATCTCACTAAGGATGCATAGAGTATTACATTCAAAATTCACTGGAAATAAATTTTTTTTCTCTGTGCTATGTTAGCAATTTGATACACAGTCAAGGTTTACTTGTTTCTATTTTCAATTTTAGAATTTTTCTTTTTAAATTAACTCTATGATTTTAATATATAAAATACTTACATGATTTAAAACCTAAATTAAATTAAAAAGCATACTTAGATTTCTAAGCCTCATCTCTCCCTTTCCCCTCCATTCTATTCCAAAATCACCCTATGGATAACAACTATTTTAGTTCCTTGTTTATACTACCAGTGTTTCTTTTTGCAAAAATATATGCACCTTGATTTTTTTCCTTAGCCATATATCATGGAGATCTCTCTCATTCCTTTTCATAGTTGCATAATAATTAAAATGGTGGTATCACCATTAGTTTATTAACCAACTAGCCACCAGAGCTGATTGCTAGAAGTAGAATTTCTGTGTCAAAGGACAAATACAAATATAATTTTCCTGAATAAGATTTCGTATTGTTTTAAAGTTTTCCAGAAAACTCTAATAATCAGCCAGGAGCCAATAACCTACATACCAATAGCCATAGTATATTCTTTCAATCAAAGCAACAAGTTTTAACTGAGCCACAACTTTGACCTGGGCATTATGGCAGAATACAAAAAGTAGTATTCGCTTGCCTTCAATGAGTTTTTAAAAAGTAGTTGTCCTGCCCTAACTCCCTTAGGGAGACAAAATTAACCTGCAAAGGAAGCATTTAGATTATACCTAAGTGTGGGTATCTCTCATTGCCAGAATTTTCACAACAGAAATTGGATACACACTACCTTGATAGTTTTTACATTTTACTTCACTCAGTGCTAAGAGTTGTATTATCCTTATGAAGGAAAAACTGTTCTCTATTGCAGAGATTTTCAACTTGGACATGACCTATTACTGGGTTATGAAATCAATTCAGCATGTAGTAAACAATATGAAATAGAATAGAATAAAAAAGTATCAGAATGTATGACAGGTAGTAAGAGTGAATATTTTTTCTTGAAAATATTTTTATATATAAAATAAGAGATTTGTAAGAGTACATGTTATGTCAAATTAATTTCTTAAGGTGAATCATGATATTTTTTTAAATCGAGAAACACCACCTTATAGAAAAGGAACAGCTGTTTTCTTTGAGTACTAGCTGTTCAATTTTCATGTTTAATATTGATCATCACACACTGCTACAACCTAGTCTTTTTTATTTTTTTAATTTACTTTTATTTCTTTTTGGCTGCGCTGGGTCTTTGTTGCTGCGCGTGGGCTTTCTCTAGTTGCAGCGAGCGGGGGCTACTCTTCATTGCAGTGTGTGGGCTTCTCATTGAGGTGGCTTCTCTTGTTGCGGAGCAAAGGCTCTAGGCACGCGGACTTCAGCAGTTGTGGCACATGGGCTCAGTAGCTGTGACTCGCAGGTTCTAGAGCACAGGCTCAGTACTTGTGGTGCATGGGCTTAGCTGCCCCACGGCACGTGGGATCTTCCTGGACCAGGGATCGAACCCATGTGCCCTGCATTAGCAGGCGGATTCTTAACCACTGCGCCACCAGGGAAGCCCCCAACCTAGTCTTAAGGTCTAAAAATATGTTTATTTGGGGCTGGTGTTACATAATAGGATTTGCCCAGCAATTTTCAGTTTTGATAAAAACAATTTACTCTTTTTTAGCTTGTAAAAACAAAATATATCTAAAGCAGAAATGACAAACTGCTGGCAAAATTTGCTCAGAAGCAAATTCTAGTTTGTTAATTTGAGTGCTGTAAATTTAAACTAGTTTCTAACACTCAAAAATTAGGAAATGTCACTTAAATTTTGGATTTCCAGCTTCTCAAGAAAAAATAGATGGTTTGGCAAGTCTGAGCCATCCAGAAAGTGCTGGAGATGGGTCACCTGCTTCCCAGCTCACCAGAGTCTCCCTGTTACATCCCAACTCTGAGGCTGTCACTTGCATTCACTGTCTTACTCTTGGCCTGCCCCCCCACATTTACATTCCCTACGTGGTCTGATAGGCACATCAGTTTCCTACTCCTGATTTGCCTCAACTATAAAATGGAAATAACAGCTGCACTCGCCCCAAAGAGTTGTTGTGAGAAATAAATAATTTAATTCATGAAAAGACTTAGAACAGTGCCTCATAAATGCTATCCAGTATTTCTGGAGTCAAGTTGCAGAGCATATTGAAACCCCAAAATTGATAATTTAGACAAAAGGTTCTCAGACTATGACCATGGTGTGAAGAAACTCTTAAGTTAGGCTAAACTGTCAGGCTTATTGCTATGTAAATAAATACCTGAGAGGTTCTTTTCTAGATGCAAGCCTAAAAATCATGGATATAACCACCTAGAGTTCTCTAATATCTGCTGCTATACATTTTCAAAGTGATGTTTCTACTTGCTCATCATCTGTTACATCATTTTATCCACCCAACTATTCCCTGACAGTCACATTTGCTCAAATCCCCATTTGCTCAAAGATCGCATTATTGCTTTCTCCTCCTCACACACTATTTCTGGACCACCTGCCCCTATAGGCCTGAAATCATCTTCTCTTGAGAAAACAGTTTATCCATCTCTACATTATCCAGCACCAAGGTCTCCATCTGCAAATGTTGCTTAAATTGAACTGAATTTAAAGGGAACATGGCCTAACCAATTGAAAATTTGCCAGCAAATTCCTTCTAGCCACAGCTTCCATAGACACAGAACTTCTCATAATCTTTGTGTTCCTATGTGAAATTAAGTCATTATGCTAGAATAGCTGATTTTCCGGATTTAGCAAGTAAAAATACAGAATGCCCAGTTAAATTAGATTGTCAGATAAATAAAGTTTTTACTAGAAGTATTTCCCATGAAATATTAGGGACATATTTATGCTAAAGAATTTACTTATTTTTATCTGAAATTCAAATTTAATGAAGTCTCTTGTGTTTTATCTGGCAACCCTAACATGAAAGGCACTTTATCTTCGCTTACCCTTAACATTTGCTAACTTATGTCATTTATGCATGTTCACTATTGTTTCAAGTATCTATCACAGGAAGTTTCAATAAATGCTTTTTATAGTGATAATCACCAGGCTTTCCTCTTGGATTTATGTACTACCTAAACAAAGGCAAATGTGCTATAAAATGGAGATAATAAATACTTGAATAATTTTTTTTGTATTTATGGAAGATTTATATGCAAATTTAGTCATTACTTTTATTTCAGCATTTCTAATAAAGATTGTTGGTTGGCTGTGAGGTTTACTGTTCTCAGAGCATGTCCTGTAACTTTTTAATATGAGTTTTCATTCCCTAATGATATAGAGAAATAACAGCGCATCAAACCTTTAGTTGTACGAGGACTCTGCAAAGACAAGGCCTGGCAAGAGACAGTGGTAAACATGCTCCTGGCCTAAACTGGGAACATAGTCCCAATTCTTTCACACAAACAATTTACTCTGTAAACCAGCATTATGTAAATGATCACTGATTTTCAGGTTTTGGGGAAAGAGATAAATTTATAGTTATATCTGCAGAATCCATTTAATTAAACATTTTAAAATATTTTCTGAAAAAACAAATCAAAGTTAATATGCTCTCTATAAAATATAAGTAAGTACCTCACTCTATCATGACTTGCATTCTTAGTACTGTATGCTGAATGTAAGTCACTGGAAGTCATTCAGACCATTTGGAAGGCAGCTATGCTCACCACTATACCACCAATGCCAGTCATTCACACCCTTTGGACCACAGCAAATTCAGTCATTCAGAACTCAGCAACCCAATTACATGTTAGGCTTCCATCAAGTTACACATATAGGGAATTCCCTGGTGGTCCAGTGGTTAGGACTCCGTGCTTTCACTGCCATGGGCCCAGGTTCAATCCCCAGTCAGGGAACTAAGATCCCACAAGCCGTGTGGTGCAGCCATAAATAAATAAATAAAGATATAGAACAATTTTTTTTTTAAGTTACACATACAGAGAGTTTGTTTACATTATATAGCGGACATCTCTAGTTTTGTCTGCCCAATCTTTTGTGTTTCTTTTAGTAACAACATCCTGGCTTTCCCTGGGAAGCCACCCTTCCTGTATTGTCAGTCCATGTACCCCCAACCTCAGCTATAAGTTCCAAGGAAGGACAAATGACCTAGAACTGGCCCATCAGTGCACAGCATCCTCCTGTCCACCATGATCTGTTTAGAGGTGAACACGAAACACAGGCCAGGCCAGTGAGACTCAAGTGTCCGCTAAGTTTTCAGTCCAGTGGATGAAAATAGACGCCCACCAAAGTACAATACCATAAAATTTCAGAAAATTAGGAAAAAGAAAAGGTTCTGGGGGAAAATATCTGGTCAGAAACAAAGGATCAAGAAACAGAATGGCTTTGGATTTCACAGCAAACCTGGAGACTAGAAGATGTTACAGCAACACCTTCAAAATTCTTTAAAAAAAAGATTTTCAATGGAGAATGATATAGCACACCAAACTAATTAGTTGAGAGGGCCAAATAAAGATATTTTAAACAGGCAAGATCTGAAAACTTTACCTTTTGTGCACTCTATCTCAGGAAGCTATCAGAAGATGTGATCCTCCAAAATGAGGGAATAAACCAAGAAATAGGAAGCTGCAGTATATTAAGAGACAGATCTCAGGATTCCAGTGAAAAAAGCCCTAGGATGATAGTTGTCTCCCTGGTTTAGCTAACAACTAGTCCAGATTAGGGCAAGTCAGAAGACTCCAGGAGAGATTTCTTCAGGAGCACGACAATGAAAAGGAAACTTAATCCATCAGAAGGTATCAAGAAGCTGAAAATTACAGAACATTTCAGTTATCTAAAAGTACTGAGGTATTTGGATAACTGATAGAGAATTGAATTTGGATTCGTAAAAAGAACATTCTACCTTGAACCACATAACGCTAATATTTAATAAAAGTGGCAATTTCATATGGTTCAATTTAGTAGAAAACAAAGGGATCAAAAAGTTGTAGAAATTATCTCCAGGGGAAAGAGTTGTGCAGAAAGGAAACACAATAATGGATATTTTACAAACCTCAGTTGTGACTAACATTTTCATAGCTACAATACTGTAAATACTGAATAGTGATTTAATTAGAATAAAAGTATAATGATATTGCTAGACTCAGTGTTCAGAAGGAAGTCCTGTGTGTAGTAAGTATGAAGAAGATGAAAAAAAGAGCTAAATCTCCATCTTTTAAAGTGACCGGTAAATAAATAAAGCCTAAATCTGGAAAATCAGGAAGTAGCTATACAAGCTTGTTATTAGATATAAAGCTTGATAAGCAAGGAATTAGATGAAAGAATTAAAAGTAATTGCCACCAGGCTGGCAATTTCAAAAATTCAAGCAAGAGATAAATGAATAAGGGTCCTAAGACAAAGGCAGAGGGAGTGGACAAAAGGGAATGAGCGATATTAAGAGAATTGTATAAATAGCTATTGGTGATTAATAAGAACACCACATTTCTGGCTTGAACCATTAGACAGATGATGCAGTTACTCACTGAATCAGGTAAAATAGGAGGAAGAGCAAACATGGGAGCAAGGGGATACAGTACTGCACATGTTAGTGTGGAGACACATGGAGGACAAACAGATGGGAATATCATAAAAGCAATGAATATATGGGTCTAGAACTCAAGCGTAAAGCATAGCTGGGAGTAACAGATGTGAATCCACTACACTGTGACTGGCTTGACGGCAGAGAGAAACCTAACTTATTGACATGTGTATCCCCAGCATCTACCACAAATAGTGCCTAATATGTTTATTTATTCATGCATTCACTCAAAAAAAAAAAAGTGTCATTTGAAATACCAGGGCTGGGGAAATGGAGAAGAACAGTAGGAAGTTGAGGGAGTTCATGTGAGAAATTATTTGCTCTGTGAACAAGGAAGTCTGGTGGTTTGCTGTAAGGGAAAAGGGCAAGGAGCAAAGGAAGATGAAACAAATGAAAAGGGTTGAATGACATAAAGGACTGTGAATGTTGGAATAGTCAGCCAAAGGAATGGAAGAAACTGCTGGATAGGGTCTAAAGTCAGAATGTCAAGAAGCACTGTGGGGGGAGCTGAAATTGGACGCTGTATTGTAGTGGCAACGAGCCCAACAGCTGCTTTCCTCTAGCACCGCTCTCCCTTTCAGCCAGGAAGAATTATGCCTCCATGTTCTGCCTTCTTTTAGCACTGTGCTCCAACTGCTCCTAGAGCATTGATGAATATTTTATTATAGCTGTCTGCTCTATCTGCCCTTGCACACCATGAATTCCCCACCTTTGTATTCCCAGCACCTGGCAGAGGGCCTGCCACACTGCAGGCTCACAATCAACGTGTATTCAATTCAACTGAATACCTAAATCGAAGGAATAACTCTCCTACATATTGTAATCTGAAAAGCAAGCGAATTAAATGCTTATTTTCATGGGAGTATAAAAATGTGGTTGGGGTGGGGGGAACCACTGAGCTTTGACACAAAAATTTAAGAGCCCGATACCATTCAAAAGTGATAGACTTACCTGGGCCTGTCCAAGGCCTCCAACAAGCACCATCGGCTACACATGAAGGTGCGGCGCTTCCCCGACTGCTTGGCCAAGGACACCGACAAGGTCGAGGTGTCTGCCCGCCAGGAACTCAAGGAGCAGGCCTCAAAGTGACCGAGAAGTACGAGTGGGATGCGGCCGACGCCTAAAGGATGTGGTGCTTTGGACCCGCCAGCGCCAGCCCCATCATCGTCCCCGACGTCACCAAGGGCCCGCAGTACCTCAACAAGATCAGGACAGCGTGGCTGCCGGCTTCCAGGTGGCCACCAGGCAGGGGCGCCACCGAGTAGCACACGCGGGGCGTGCGCTTCGAAGACTGCGTGCCACGGCTGCTCGCGGATCCATCCAGAGTATCACGGCGCTGCCCCTATGTTGCGTGCTGACCGCCAGCCCCGACCCGCGGAGCACGTCAACGAGCGGAGATCCGGTGTTTGCAACAAGGGGCTGGTGCCATCTAAGGGGTCCTGCACAGGAAGCGGGGCCACGTGTTAGAGGGGTCCCAGGTGGTCGGCACCCCCATGTTTGTCGTGAAGGCCCATCGACAAGTCTTTCTGACTTCACAGCCGACCTGAGGGCCCACGCGGGCGGCCAGGCCTTCCCCCTCTGGGCACCTCCACACCTGCCCGCCGACTCCTCCGACCACATCAGGCGCCCCAGACAGGTCGTGGGGGATACGTGCGAGCACAAAGGCTTGAAAGAAGACGTCCCAGCGCCAGACAACTTCCGGGACAGAACGTAGGCACTCTTCCGCAACCCCTCCGCCCAGGGAGGTCTTGACGCAGCAACCCGCTTCCACCCGGCAACGCATACAACCGCGAGCCTCAAGTTCGCCTCACGACACCTCGCGAGACTCCAGACGCGAGATGCTCCACCTGCCAGGTTTCTGGAGCCCACTGCGTGCCTTCACTCGACATGAACACTTGGTACCTTTTTTTTTTTTTTCGGTGCCTTTTTTTTCCGTATCTATTTCAACATTTCAGAGCAACAGAAATGCCGTCGCAGCACATACTTATTTGGCTGGTGGAGATGGAAGAAGGAATGGGACACACAACACTTTTTCTTTTTTTTTTTAATTTCTTCGCAAGGAAACTCAAATGTCGCCCCTCCCTACCCCACCCCCCCGCCAAATTTAAAATAAACGCATTAAGAAGTTTATTTGGGGGTTAAAAAAAAGTGATAAACTTAAAAAAGCAAACACCTTGTATTATGGATTTGAGCATGTTTATGGAAAAATGAGATTAAAAGCAAAGCTTTCTGGACCTAAGTTGCTATGTTGTTGCTTTTTGTTGTATGTAGCTCTGTGCTTCCTTACGAGATAATCATCAGATTCCGTCAGACTTTTTCTTGGGCAATGCCAAGGTTAACTGGGCGAATGAGTTTCAAAAATAAAAATGGGTTCACAGTAGAACTGAAGCACTGTAATCATTCAGAATGGTTATGCCACTTCTCATGACCCATCTAAAACTATTTGAAGCTCTTATATGGTTGATCAGCTCCTCTGTCCAAATTTTCAAATCTTCTGTTGACTTAGAAGAGCAAACTTAGACTAAGTGTCTTAGGTGTTTATATGTTTATATATAAACATAATAGGTGATAGGGTATAATGAAACAGATTGATACAAATCGGCTAACATTAAAAAAAGTTTTGTAAATAAAATTCAGGTGAAGTTTTTGAGGAGATTATCTGACAGGAAGAAGGGAGGAAATAATGCCTATTCAAGGGCACCAAACTGTCCAAGTAGAGAGGAGGAGTTGATTCAATTTAAAGTCACTGATCAGGAACTTCGCTGGCAATCCAGCGGTTAAGACTCCGCACTTGCACTGCAGGGGGCACGGTTCCTGGTCGGGGAACTAAGATCCCATATGCCTCGCAGCCAAAAAAAAAAAAAGGAAAAGAAAAAGTCACTGATCAGGCCATATTTGATAGTGGGTGGGATTTCCAAGTGTTAAATATCAGAAGTAGGGCTCTCTGATTCTCTCCTTTCCAGAGCTATCAGAGCATAAGGCTGGGACTGGCCCAGCATGTCAGGGGCCTTAAACAGCTAGATCACCCTCAGTCTCATACTTAATTTTGTTCCATGTGACCAGAATAAACGTGGGTTTAAGTGTTTGATGGTGCTTTGGCCTAAGGCCATTTAAATCAACTAGATTAGAAAAACGGTTGCTCCCTTGAAACAATAGGTCAGTATGTCATATTCCTCTGCACTGAGGTTAGGAGTCACAGTGCGAACTCTGCTTTACTTTGCATTTGTTTCTTTTATCTGTTTCTGCCACAAGAACTTTATGGAACGGTGTTGAAGTAGGATTAGGGTATTTGTGCCCTGGCCAAACCACCTTAAAACTAAGAAAATTTTTTAATGTTGGGATGCATTTTTCAAGGCATTGGTTTGGGCTGTGTAATGTCACTGAAATTCTCTCCTTACGTGTTTGTTTCCTCTGTAGTTTAAGAAACTACTAGCTTCTTAAAGATAAGAACTGTTTTCAGCCTACTTTATATTCCTAGTATATAACACAGAGCGAGGCACATAGTAAGCACTCAAATGTTTGTTGAGAGGGACTATTTGTCCAGGGCTAGTTGTATAATTAGAATTTCTTTCATTCTTGCAGAGTTAGGAACAAAGCTGCGCGGACCTGCTGCTATTTTGAGATGCTGACTATCATGGAAATTTTCCCGACCTGCTTTGTTGGAATTGCCCAACCACAAGAGCTCTAGTCAATGTAAAAACTGTACCAAGTATCTTTTGTAAAACCTTTGGGGCAGGGAGCGTGAGGCTAGGCAAGGAATACGAAACTTGAAGTATTCTCCTCTTGGCTCTGCTACTTATCTATTGACTATGGGAAAGCCACTTCATCTCTCGGAGGCCTTAATTTTCTCCTCTGTCTCTTGAGAGGTTTGTATTAAATTATCTCCAAATTACCTCCCAGCATTAACATCCACGTTAAGTTCATCTTTGTATTCCTAACACAATGCTGGACTCATAATATGAGCTTAATATTTATTAGTTAAATTAGATTGAAGTTGCCCCAGGGTCTCTAGTACATTGCTTTACAACGTTTTAGTTCCAACCTAACATTACTTTCAGTGTTAAGTTTTAAATTAACTAAATGGTCTCAGAGAAGAGGTTATTTTTCCCAAATTTTTCTTTATTCACCTTACATAAAAAACACACAGGGAAAAATATCATAGCAAGTCAACCTGTACTTTTAAAAATCTGAGTTGACAAATTTTGCCTTTAATCTTGAGTAAGGGATTCTCTTAGAGAATGAGATTTCAGTGGGGGGAAATGTTTTAAATTACTTGTGCGGGTACCTCAAGAAGTTTTAATAGCATACAATAACTAACAATGTATAAGTGAAAAAACACTAGCTTTGCATCTACAACAAAATGTATTCCCCAAAGAACTCACTGAAAACCCTCCTTTTAGTTTAGTTATTAAATGAATTTAAAAGTAATGTAACTATCTTTACTTTTTAAAAAACCTTTAATTCATACTTTTTACTAATTCAAGCTTATTTCTAACAATCAATAAAATTAGTGTGGTTCTACATATTTATATGATTACACACAAAATTATACAGAATTCTACATGAATATGGAATTAATTTTAGTGGTCATTGTTAATATTTTGAGGTTAAACACTCGTTTTTCAACAGCATTAACAAGTACCTGCTGGATGTAAAGCATCACTATGATTATGAAGAAGAAGGACTGATATTTTTTAACTGATTACCATATGATAGGCACCTTGCATTACCACATTTAACCCTCTCAACAACTCTAAGATTATTATCATCTCCATATTTAAAATGAGAAGACTAATGCTTAGAGAAGTCGCTGCGTGCTCCAGAGAAAACAGTGACATTCCATCCCAAGGTTGTCAAATATCGAAGTCCATCATGTTCCTAAACACCATGCTGTATCAACTTTGTTAGATTAACTGCCTCACATAGTACTTTCAAGAATTCATGAATTTGTCTAACCATGAGTTTATCAAAAAGCTTTCTCTAAAATTCAGCTAACTAGGTAGTCCCTTAAGGGTAAAAGATCCCTTAAGGGTAAAGTCCCTTAAGGGTAAAATATCTGCCCAAGATCCTTGAGTTACCAAAGAATGGTTATAATTTCTAATATGAATTTACCACTTCCCCTGATATGTGATAGCCAAACTGCGATGATAAAGAATCACTCTGTCACTGGTAGGGACATTACGAATGCTTAACACTGCTGCTAGTACCTACCGCAAAAGCAACTTTGGTTTGGTATTTCCCCTTGGCAGATGCTGATATCAAGACTTTGATAGTTAACAGTTTATTGAGTTTATCCAAAACTGTAGACCACAAAGATTCTCAGAAGTTTCTTTACTAAGTAACTATTGATATTTCAAAATACTTGTCAGTGGAGCTACTTAGAAGTCCTTCAAAAATATACTTATGTAATATATCTTCATATGGCTAAAAGGTTAACCATTCCAAATTATCTAAATAGTTGTGTCCCTATAATTAGTCATATAGTCTGATGATCGATCAATAAATATTCACTGATATGCTTGGAGCTCAAACTTCTGTCATGCAATTCCATTTCTAGGGGTATTTTCTTAAGAAAGGTAAATCAAATATGTTCAGCTGTGCAATTTTTTATGATTGAAAATTTATAAGATACATGAAAATCACCAAAAGAAGACTGAAGAAAAAAGTACATAGAATGATATTCATGCACTGCACACCTATATTCTTTGACATGGGAACATGTCCATGATATATTGCTAAATGAAAAGATAGCTACTAGTTTCTATGTATAAAGTGACTTTTTTGGGGTTTATATTTTTTAAAAAAGTAAAACTGTATATGTATTCATGAGTATATTCAAAGAAAAAAATCTGGAAGATATGCTGTATTCCAAATTGTTAACAGATCTGTGAGTAATGGAATTATGTGACATTATTTTCTTCTTTAGATTTTAAACTTTTTTCCTGATAATATTGCAAGGAGAATAAATTAGCTTTATAATCAGAAAACAAAAACTTTTCAAAATAACTCCAATAAGGATTTGTGGGGAGTTTAATCTAAGCAGCATATTTGAAATAAAACTATTATGTTTGCCATAGCCCCAGTTGGAAACCACAGTATCAGCCAGTTAAGTCAGTCATAAGCATTTGTTAAGCATGCACAATGTGAGGGACATGGTCCTTCACAACACAGGAAAATAGAAAAAATTGAGTCTACCTTAGAGGATCTTAGAACTAGCTGGAGAATGAAAACATACCCACATGATCCATTCTCACTATTAACTAGTAAGGTATGTATTAACCAGTAAGAAAAACTTGCTAACGTATGTTCCTGGGCAGAAGGAAGTTTGTCTTTTAACTGCTTGTTGAAACAGTTTCATGCTTGTACCCAAGATGAGGCTGATACAAACCTCTAATATTTTTGTATCATTTAAAATTTCTAAGGCTATTAGTATTTAGGATCTGTTGGACTCTATTGTACCAAAAGTTAAATTTATTAATTTTTCTCCTGCATCAGTGGAAAAAAAACCAACAGACATTATTTAATGTAATTAAATTTTTATTTAAAATAATCTAGGGCTTCCCTGGTGGCACAGTGGTTGGGAGTCCGCCTGCCGATGAAGGGGACATGGGTTCGTGACCCGGTCCAGGAAGATCCCACATGCCGCGGAGCAGCTGGGCCCATGAAACATGGCCACTGAGCCTGCGCGTCCGGAGCCTGTGCTCTGCTACTGGAGAGGCCACAACGTATAGAAAAAAAAAAAAAATCATCTAAAAGTTGATATTGCTCATATCTAAATTTCCTTAATGTCCAAAGTTTACATTTTAAAGGGCGTACTTTTTAATATTTTACCAAAATATTCACAAAGTATGTTCCTGCCTTCTTAAATATCTAAATAAAATTGTATAATTTCTCCATAATTATTATAATGAATATCCACTATTAGAGATTTGTTCCAGACTACTGAAAAGTATAGGACTGCTTGCCCTTTCTTTGACTGGATCCACACTGTTATGTTTTCTCAGTTCTTGTGTCTGCTTTTCATTGTTGTAGTTTTTAACCTATGTAGTCTTTTGCTCTTCAGGTGCCAACCCTCTGTTGGTACCAACAATCTGACTTTAGCAGCATCCCTCCTCTGGCTTTTTTTCCCCTAATTTGCTGCAGGCTAAGAATGAGAACGTGGATAGAAAGAGGTAGGAGATCTCATATGTAAAGTACATAGACCCCTGGACTTTGAGATGTTTACATCAGCTACTCTGAGACTTTTGTTGTCTTCCACGTTCTCAGTACTACCAAGATTGCTGAGGTTTTCATAACCTCCAGGTTTCTGAGATGTTTTGTATTTCAGAAAACTTTAACAGAATCTATTACATTGATTTTAGAATCTTCATAATATTTTAAGTTTGAAGGCAGGCATCCTTCAGAAGAGAAGGGTAAAGAAGATACCTAGAATAAGTGATGAGAGATGATGCAAAATAGAAAAAGAAAGGAAGAGATACAATAGGAAAGCGAGAGGGAAGTGGAGAGAAAAAAGAAGGGAAGGAAGAGGGAAACACAAGAAGGCGGGAATGGGAGGCGAGGGTATGAGGGACAGAGAGGAAAGGAAAGATGGAAAGATTTAGAAAAAAAAAGAAAGAGACAGAGGGAAGGAGCGATGCAGAGAAAAGGGGACAAGAAAAGGGAAGGAGAGAAAATTAAAGCAGCAGTAGGGAGAGGAGAAACTGAGATGTAGAGAGAAAAAGACAGACAGAAAGAGAAACAGATATAGGGAGAAGGAGGTAGGAAAATGAGCATAGAGACAGAGTAATAGAGAGATAAAAAGAGGAAAAGGAGGGATGGAGAGATATACCCCCTGAAAACTTTCCACTTCCCAAGAACCCAAATTTGTTCCTCTTGAACATACTTTCTATGAGGTTCTATCCTTTCGGTATATCCTGTTTTTACTTAAGCTACTTTGATTAGTTTTCAGTCCTTGCAAAAAAACAGGCTCTAAATTTTAAAAAAAAAATTCTCAATCAATGATCACTTACTGATCATTTTCTAACTTCTAGAAATTGAACTCAGTGCAAATCTACATATCACAATATCCTCACTTTATCAGTTAATATAATTGAGCTTAAAATTCAAGCAGATATTACTCTATGTCAATGCAGTATAGCCTGGAATATTTAGGTTTGAATATATTTCAGAAAAATAAAATATATTAGTGTATTTGTTGTCCACTGATACATAACAAATTACCCCAAATCTTAGCAGCTTAGAACAATAATAAACATTTATTATCTCACAGTGTCTGTGGGTCAGGAACTTGGGAGCAGCATAGCTGGATGACTCTGGCTCTAGATCTCTCATGAGGCTGCATTGAAGACATTAGTCAATGAAGGCTTCACTTAAGCTGAAGGACCTCCTTCAAAGATGCCTCCCTCACATGGGAAATTTCCTTACTATGCGGGCATCTCAGCAGGGCTGCATGAGTGTCCTTACAGCATAACAGTTAGCATCTCCCAGAACAAGTGATCCCTGAGAAAGCAAGACAGAAACTTTAAAGCATTTATGACCCAGGCTAGGAAATCACACTCTGTGATTTCCTCAATATCCTATTGGTTACACAGGTCAGCTGTTTGCATAATGGGAGTGAACTTCACAGAAGCATGAACACCAGGAGGTGAGAGTCACTGGGGCCATTTTGATGGCTGGCTCTCTACCACACTTAGTTAACCAGTTTGATACTGTTAACTGAATTTTAAATCTAAACTTCTGAAAAACAAATGATTAGAATATAAGATGGCTTTTGAGAACTTAACTGTTTTCTTTCAAAGTTTTAAAGAAGAGAGTAACTAAGCTATGTTGAAGATTATATTAGTAATAGTTACTATCTTAGGAATATTATCATCTGAATATGAAAGTGACTTTATGAATATGATATATTTTTTCTGGCTGTAACTTTGACAGTCTTAGAACTTAACTGGTTTCTCTTGCTCCCTTTTTTTTTTTTAAAGAAAGTAAATCTCATTCTTTTTCATGTACAGTTCTATGATTTTTGGCAAATGTATACCGTTATGTAACCACCACCATAATCAAGATACAGAACAACTCCATCAGTTCAAAATATTAATACTCTCTTTTTCTCTTTTCTTCCCTTACCCAGGCAAGAAGAAATATTTGTCTTCAGAATTCAGTCCATAACATAGCAGAAATCTTCACAGTAGAGAAAACTACACTTTGTTCACGTTCATCTCTAGAAGTGAGTTAAACAGGGTTGAACTATGATAGAAGTGGTGGAGATGAAGGAAGCCAGAGAGAGTGCCACAGTAAAAACACCAGAATGACTATACATGTACAAGACAAATGCTATAGGGACCGATTTTCAAGCTTTCATCTCATATCTGAACTAATCCGATGCTGTACCAATATTTCCTATACCTGAGGGATTAGAACATTGCATTGGCGTTTATGAAAGTGAGCAGAAGAATGGCCTTATTATCCACTCCAGGGTTTGTTTTTAACCTATGCCTAAAGAGAAGTGAAAATCAGCTACCCTTCCAGATAGATATATCTTAGCTGATTGCCTACTTGGATGTAATTAAGAATAAAGACATTCTCATTCATAATTTCATGTATTTGTATCGTACATATCTCTATCTATCTATCTATCTAAATACACATATCTGGCAACTATAACCCTCACCCCTCTCAGTACATCTTTCATATTTTCTTTTACAGCCATAAGTGGGAATGGAGCACATACAAGCTTCTTTATCCTTAGCTACTCAGATAATGACGTAATAGGTATTAAAAGGCATGAAATGCATGTTATAGAATTTTATCTACAAAAGGTAAAAGTAAGATATAAGAAGATAAAATTTAGAAGGATGAATCTGAAATAGGATTAAAATGAAGTGAATTAAAATAATTTGAGAAATAAGAGAAATCACATATAACTTACATACAGTGTGTGTGTGTATATATATATATACATATATATACACACTATATATGTGTGTTTATGTGTGTGTGTGTATCAGGAGTGAGAATGTTTATGAGTCAGGTAAAGATATGTACAATGGGTGTAATAATATTGGAGATTTACGTAAAAGTCATATAGTTGGGAAAATTAGAAATATCTAAAGTCCAACAGATACAAGAAGAAAAAATAAGTCACTCTGTTCGTAACTAAAAAGAAAATGAAGAGGTTAAAAAAATGGGAAAAGAGAGATTAGGATAATGTGGAGAATACTGAAGAAAATGGAAAGCTGAAAGAGTTGGAGAAATTGTCAGGCTAAGAAATCCAGTGTCTATCATGTTCCTGTCAAGGCAAAGCAGCTTAGAGAAACTTTAGAGCTTGTGCCTCCTCTCTGCCTCTCTGTCTACATTATCCTGACCTAGCCCCACATGCTTAACAAAACAAACAAACAAGCAGACAAAAAATAAAACAATGAGCTTAATTTAGCTTGGCTCATTTTTCAAGAACCTTTAGTTGTTCTTGGTGACCACCAAGTTCTTGTCAAAACTTTCACTTACTTTATGTTCAATTACCTTTCCTAGAGTTTTACTCAGGAATGGTGTATAATTTACTGATGTATGGTTACTAGGGATATGTGAAAATACATCTAGCGAAGTGATCACTGTGAAAAGCAAATCTACTTAATTGATGCAAGAGAACTTATCTTCTCCTAGGCAGTGTGATAAACGGTTTTTAATCAAAATTAGACCCTATCATTCATTATCTATTCAGAAACTATCCTACACTCCTCCCATTTTTCACACCCCACATACAATGGTTAAGCTTTATTGATTTTTGGACCCTCCTTTCCATCTGTACTGTCATTGCCCTATTTGAGGCTGTCTCCAACTGTCACTCCAGTACTGCAAAGTTCTTACCTCCTCTGACTTACCTAGTGGTTTAGGAGGGTAAATGGTGTCTGGGGAGAGGTAATGAGTCTGTTCTCTCTCCCTACCCACAGCCCACTTTTGCTCTAGAATTTATAGATTCATTTCTTTATGGTACCCTTTCCTATGCCCCAGAATCTAACCTATATTTTTCTTCCAGAATGATCTTTCTGACCCAAATGTCTGATCATACTACCTCCCTGCTAACAGTTCTTCAATGGCTAACCAGCATCTGAAGCAAAAGTAGCAATTGCCAATGGCCACAGGGGCCAGGCAGGTGGCATAAGTGACATTTGAATAAAGCAGATCAATAGGTACTATTGCAGAGTGGTGACAGCAGAGACTGTCAAATGTGGGGAAATGTGGCCAGAACTCCCAAATCTTCAGAACAGGCTAGAAGTCCAAACTTGTATGTGAAATTTCTCGATTTTAAAATGTTGACAACTAATTCTACTCTTTTAAAACACATCACTTCTGTAGCCTGTGGGCAATCAATCTGCCAACTCTGACCTGAAAAGATAAAAGCCAAACTCCTTAGCATGGCATAAAAGACTCTACATGATCTACTTCCTTCCTACCTTTACAACTCTATCCCTTGCCAGTTCTTCCTGCCAAAAAAGCATGTATGCTTCATCGATTGTGAATTACATTCACTTCCAGGAGAAGTGTAGTTTTACTTGCCTTTGTGTTTCTGCCTCTGTTCTGATGGAGTCTCCTCCCTAACTCACACTGCATCACCCCCAAACACCTCATCCAATTCCTCGTTGATTAATTGTGTCCGTGAAGTGTCATCTCCTTCCATAAGCCGTCCCTGTCCTACACCTTCCCTCCTTTGCCACCTAGGATAGATGGCTTTACAGTAGGTTCCCAAAGCATTAAGTAGATCCCAGTCATTGCCTTAAATAAAGACTCTAAGAGAAGAAGCAAGTATACGTGGGAAGCTGTTAAATTCCATTTTGCATTTGTTAGGCTCAGATATTTCCTGTCAGTAAGCAATTGTATAAATGACTATGGAACTTAGATGCAATATCTGGCCTTCAGGTGGGGATCTGAGAAAAAAAAACTCTGTAAAGTGAAAAGAAAAAAGGGCTACAGATGAAATCCTGTGAAATAAAATGTAGGCAGAGAAAAAGGAGTGTATGAGAGGAATCTTAAAAGTAGTTAGAGAATTAGGAGGAAAACCAGGAGTGAGTGGTGTCATGAAAGATGAGGGGAAATTTTCAAGAAGGAGAGAGTATTCGTCATGGTCAAATACTGCAAAACGTCCACTGGACTTAACAATAACATCACTGGTCATCCTGATAAGACCAGTTTTTAAGGAATGGTGGTTGTGAAACCAAACTAGAGTGAATTAAGGAATGGAAAGAAAATGAGGAAGTGGAAACCATGAATGAAGATTCCTCTACCAAGATTATTTTTTGCAGATTGAAGAAGAAACACTAGAATTGTATATGGGGTTAAGGAAGGATTTTGGGGGGGAAGAGCTACTGACTGGTTTATTTTCAGTACTTCTCAACAGGGAAGGTAATGGCATTTTGAGAAGTGTAATTCATTGTTGGGTGAAGAATTCCCTCACATTGCAAGTTATTTAGCATCCCTGCTACCTTCCTCCCCATCAAATCATAGTAATGCTCCCCAGACATTTTGATAACCAAAGATACCCCCACCACACTTCCAAATGCCTCTGGGACAATGGTATTGACCCCATTAGGGAATCACAGCACAGTCTCCCTGCAATGGGCTCTTTTTCTCTCAACATTTTGTTATGAGAAATTTCAAACAGACAAGTTGAAAGAATAGTATAACAAACACTTAGATACCCATTAGCTAGATTCAGAAATTGTTAACATCTTGCCAAATTTCCTTTATCTACTTTATGTGTGTTTATTTTTTTTTATTTTGCCAAACCACTTGAAAGGAAGTTGTCAACATGATGACACTTTATACATGCATCTCCTTAAATTATACATGCATCTCCTTAAATTAAGGACAGATTTTGTAATCATAACATTATTACCATATCTCAGAAAACAAATAACAAAAAAATTCTTAATATCAATCTAAAACCCAATCCATATTTAAATTTTCCCAACAATCAATCATAACTTTTTTTTTCCAAATCAGAACCTAGTCAAAATTCACATGTTTAATTTGGTTGTTATATTTTTCAGTCTCTTTTAATCTAAAAATCCTCACTTTTTTTTTAAGAGGCCTGGCCAATTGTCCTGTAGACTATCCTACATTTGGGTTTTTCTGATTAAATCCTTATGGTATAATTTAATATGTTCTTATAGCCCCCTTATTTCTTATAAAATGATATCTGATCTAAGAGGCTTGATTAGACTCAAGCTATTCATTTTCGGCAAAAATATATCATAGATAATGGAAGGGCACATAATGGAGGCTGTTCTATTATTTATGGTGCTGTGTTTGATCACAGAGTTGAGTTACTGATTGTTGTTGATTTAAGGGAATATATGTTTTACACTGTTATAACTTTAGCACTAATAGGGGCTTGCCACGTGGCAGGTGCTCATAAATGTTTGGTGAATGAACAAATGAATAAGTGAATAATATAAACTGATTTTAAGTGATAGCTAACAAAAAAGAGGCAGTTGAGTTCTGATACACAAATTCTAGAATAGCTGGTTATAGATCTAATTGAAGAAAGAAATTATTGAGTATTCTTTATAATTTTAAATCTTATGTTTCATAATGAGAATATAATTTTCTACCCATTATTATTATTATGCCAGTGTTTTATTTTATTTTATTATTTTGGCCATGCCGCACAGCATGCAGGATCTTACTTCCCCCACCAGGGTTCGAACCCATGCCCACTGCAGTGGAACTGCAGAGTCTTTTTTTTTTTATAGAAATTTCATGTAATGTCTGAAACATTTATATTAACATATTTCCATACAAATAACCCAAAGAAAGTTTAGTATTAGTTGTTTTGTTTGTTTGTTTATACTGCAGGTTCTTATTAGTCATCAATTTTATACACATCAGTGTATACATGTCAATCCCAATCGCCCAATTCAGCACAACACCATCCCCACCCCACTGCAGTTTTTCCCCCTTGGTGTCCATATGTTTGTTCTCTACATCTGTGTCTCAACTTCTGCCCTGCAAACCAGTTCATCTGTACCATTTTTCTAGGTTCCACATACATGCGTTAATATACGATATTTGTTTTTCTCTTTCTGACTTACTTTACTCTGTTTGACAGTCTCTAGATCCATCCACATCTCAACAAATGACTCAATTTCGTTCCTTCTTATGGCTGAGTAATATTCCATTGTATATATGTACCACAACTTCTTTATTCATTCGTCTGTCGATGGGCATTTAGGTTGTTCCATGACCTGGCTATTGTAAATAGTGCTGCAATGAACATCGGGGTGCATGTGTCTTTTTGAATTATGCTTTTCTCTGGGTATATGCCCAGTAGTGGGATTGCTGGATCGTATGGTAATTCTACTTTTAGTTTTTTAGGGAACCTCCATACTGTTCTCCATAGTGGCTGTATCAATTTACATTCCCACCAACAGTGCAAGAGGGTTCCCTTTTCTCCACACCCTCTCCAGCATTTGTTGTTTGTAGATTTTCTGATGATGCCTATTCTAACTGGTGTGAGATGATACCTCATTGTAGTTTTGATTTGCATTTTTCTAATAATTAGTGACGTTGAGCAGCTTTTCATGTGCTTCTTGGCCATCCGTATGTCTTCTTTGGAGAAATATCTGTTTAGGTCTTCTGCCCAGTTTTGGATTGGGAACTGCAGAGTCTTAACCACTGGACTGCCGGGGAAGTCCCTATGCCAGGTTCAGAAACATATTCTGATGTCATTTGCTTGGGAGAAATGAAGGGTTTGAAATATTGAAATATTTCCTGTGGGGAAAAGGTCTTTTGGAGAAATAAAATAACAAAGTCTTGGAGAAATAAAATATTAACAAATTTGAAATTCTTCTCTGATGATCTTCTTCACACAATATCAATAATATTATATCAGGTAGAGTTCTTTGTTCCAGCACAGAAATTGACTCTAATTTTAAGCAAAAAAATCAGTTTGTTAGAAGGATATGGTGTAGTCCCCAAAATTGAAAAAAAAGCTAAGAAAGCAAGTAGTACAGGAACTGACATAGGCGATGACAAGAATACTAGACAGTCTCTTTAGAGCATCATCATCTGGACAAATCAACTTTGTCTGCTAAATGCTAAAGAGAGCTAATCTGATTGGTTTCCATGGAGTTAGATCATTTTTCTGCTTGTTGTTTGTTACCTAGAATCTGAACACTTTTTAATTAGGGACAATTCCCATTTTGTGAGTCGTGTTGGGAGAAAGGACCATGCCACCCACTACAGAAGCTACATGGGGCTAGACATTCTCTCTTCCAGTTCCTCAGCAGTTAAGTCTTGGGCACCTGAGCTAGGCTTAACCAACCGGGCATTCAGACCAAGGACTTTGAATTCAGAGAAAATGTTGGGAAGTTGAGTTGTCCTCAGTAATGGTGGTAGAAGGGTCAGCAAACCTTATCTGTAAAGGACTAGATGGTAAATAGTTTAGTTATTGTGTGTACATATAATCTCTTTCCCATATTTGTCTTTGTTTTCTTAAAACCCTCTAAAGATGGAAAGGCTCTTCTTAGGTCGCTGGCAGCCAGAGCTGCAGTCATTTATTTGCAGGCTTGATTGGGGCCGGAGGATCTGCTTTCAAGAAGGCTCATTCCCTTGGCTGGAGGCTTCAGTACCTCACTAAGTGGGCCTGTCCAAAAAAGGTGCCTGAGTGTCTTCACGCATGATAGCCCAAGTCACACAGAATGAATGATTCTAGAGAGTAATCGAGCAAACAAGACTGAAACCAGTGTCTTCTATTACCTAATCTTAAGAGTGACAGATCATCACTTGTGCTGAATGCTACTGGTCACTCAGAACAGCACAGGGACAATGTGAAGGCATGATAAATACCACAAGGTGGGGATCATTGGGGGCCCTCTTAGAGGCTGTTTACCACAGTTGTCACAACAATTACTATCTGGTGGTGGCACCACCAATGTCGTTCTATCAGAGTTTTCATATAATGTGATCTTGACTATGTTATTATTGCCGGACTTACATTTGTTCCTGCTCATTTTGTGGGTTCATTCTCTGGCCTTCTCACTAATTCTGGAACCATTCAACATCCTTTCCATAAATGTCTTTTCTGCTTATGGAAGTGTGGTGTGCAAAATTCTAAAATGCTCCCCAAGATTCTTGTCCCTGGTGTAAACACCATGTATAATCCCCTCATCTTGAGTATTGGAAGGAACTGTGAATACAATGGATTTCACTCTTGTGATTACGTTCCATGAAAAAGGTGAAGGAATTCTGTAGTTGTAATTAATGACCCAAATCAGTTGATTTTGTGTTAATCAAAGGCAGATTATCCTGCTTGTGGGAACATAAAATGGTGCAGATACTATGGAGAACAGTATGATCGTTGCTCAAAAAATTAAAATTAGAATTACCACATCATCTAGCAATTCCACTTCTGAGTATATACCCAAAGAATTTAAAGCAGGGTCATGAAGAGATATGTGTATACCCATGCTTATAGCAATATTATTCACAATAGCCAAAAGGTGGAAACATCCCAAGTGTCCACAGACAGATGAATAGATAAACAAAACGAACCTTGAGAATACTATGCTAGGTGAAATAAGCCCGTCACAAAAGGACAAATACTGTATGATTCCTCTCATATGAGATACTTAGAATGGTAAAATTCATAAAGACAGAAAGTAGAATAATGGTTTCTAGGGACTGGGGGTGGGATGGATGGAGTTATTGTTTAATGGGTACAGAATTTCAGTTTTTAAAGATGAAAAAAGTTCCGTGGATGAAAGGTGGTGATGGTTGCACAGCAATGTAGATGTGCTTAATGCCACAAACTGTATCCTTGGAAAATGGTTCAAATGGTAACTTTTACATTATGTATATTTTAACACAATTAAAACATTTTTTAATTTAAAATGTGAAAAAAATATTATTTTTTTAATAAAGGAGACTATCCTGAGTGGCCTTGAGTTAATGGGGAAAGGTCTTTTAAAGAGTGACTGGGCCCTTCCTGGAGGGAGATTCTCCTGCTTGCCTGGACACCATGTCGTGAGCTGTATGGAGGGGCCACATGGCAAGGACCTGAAGGCAGCCTCTAGTTGCTGAGAGCAGCCTCTGGCTGATAGCCAGCAAGAATATGGGGACCTCCATTCTGCAACTACAAGGAATTGAATGCTGCAAATGACTAGTGAGCTTGGAAGAGGACCCCAAGCCTCAAGGTACCCAAGCTGCGGGTACAGCTAGCAACATCTTTATTTCAGCCTCAAAAAACCCTGAGCAGAAGACCAAGCAAAAATGTGTCAGACTCCTGACTCACAGAAACTATGACTTAAAAATTTGTGGGACTTCCCTTGTGGTGCAGTGGTTAAGAATCCGCCTGCCAATGCAGGGGACACGGGTTTGACCCCTGGTCCGGGAAGATCCCACATGCTGCAGAGCAAATAAGCCCATGCGCCACAACTACTGAGCCTGCGCTCTAGAGCCTGTGAGCCACAACTACTGAGCCTGTGTGCCTAGAGCCCGTGCTCCGCAACAAGAGAAGCCACCGCAGTGAGAAGTCCAAGCACCGCAACGAAGAGTAGCCCCCGCTCGCCACATCTAGAGAAAACCCGCGCGCAGCAACGGAGACCCAATGCAGCCAAAAATAAATAAAATTTTTTAAATGTTTAAAAAATAAATTAAAAAAATTTGTGTTGTTTTAAGCCACTAAATTTGTTGTAATTTGTTGCACAGCAATAGAAAACTAGTACAAATAGGCAGTGTCTTCTTTGCAATCAAGAATCCTAACTGATTTATGTATCTACTTCTGGGTAGGGAAACTTGATAATTCCAAGACTCTGTGCAGTGAAACAAACAATCCTTCCCCCCTTCCAAGAAAACCCACGCATCACTATTAATAGAAGAGGGAAGGCATGCCAGATAGGTGAAATTAAAAAACAGACATCTACTATACTGTGTATGCATGTGTGTGTGTATATATATATTTAACTTAGAATAAGTTAACTAGTTATCTATGTATTATTTTATATCTAATTTCTCCCCAATTTTTAGTATTAATTTTTAACCACGAGTCTCCATCATCTTAATAGTGGTATTCCAAGTTTTCATTTATTTGTTATATTTAAGTTGTGATGGTGGAGTAGAAATAAATTTTCTCTGTAAATTCCAAGGAACTGTGAGGTCATTTAGTCTAGCCAAACCCTTTGACTGAAGCATAATTGGGGATAACCCAGTAGGATACGCCTAATGCTCCAAGACGCTATCAGAATGGACAAATGAGCAGAGGAAGAAAACAGCAGGACACACAGTCCTCATCATCCCATTAGCTTCCCTCTACAACACCAGCTGCCATTTAAACTAGCCTTTCAAATGGAAAAGGTGTTGCCCATTCTGGCCTAAACATATGAGGGCTTTGGTGGCTTGTCATTGCCCTGATGATTTTTCAGTCTTTGAGAATTTTCTTTTAAAATGAGATAGACGGGTCATATTTTAAGCCTTATTAGCTAAGATCTTAATTCTCAGTTTATGCCAATGATGGATTACATCTGCTAATAGCAAGAATGAGTCACAGGATAAATGGGGAGGAGAGAAATTTTCAAAGATAAATTAAGCTTTCTTCACATTTTATCTAGGGCTGTCTGAGCTACTCTGAACAATTCTGTGTTCCTATTCATCCCCATCATTTAATGATAAATATGCCCCACTTCTTTGTATCTAAGACCTTCCATTATAAAATTATTATTTCTCCAGTTTTGGATCCTGCTATGACTTTCTTGATGTTTTGTGCTCTGATACTATGTAACTGTCCCTCTTTCTGCCTTTATACATACAAGATTCCCACTCCCCTTCACACACACATCATGTTCATGCCTGGCTAGTTCCTACTCTTCCTTGAGGATGAGTTCATGTATCACTCCTTCTCAAAGATCTCCCTGATAGGCTGTGCCTATCTGTCCCTCCCCTCAGCCCCCACCCCCAACCCAAAGTACACTCTTCTGTCCTTTAACAGTATACACTGCTTTAACTGTATCCTTCCCTTTATTTGTATCCCTTTCTTTACCCTGTACAGTAATATATTCATTCAGTGCTTATAATAGGAATGGGCCCTTCGTAAATTCTGTAAAAGTATTAGCTCTTATCATTGTATTTAAATTACCTATTTCAATACCAGTTTCCTCTACTAAAGTGTAAACTCCTTAACCTAAAGGATAATGTCATTCATTTTCTTAGTTCTTGGATTACAGTAGGTGATTAAGAAATGTTCTTTGAAATGTAAGATGGTAAGAAACTATTATTTATTGAGCCCTGTGTCAGGCAAGATTTCTAAAACCATCCCTCAGAGATGTCCTTGATTTAATCCCTGGAACCTGTAAATAGGATATTATGATCAGGTTATTTTATATGGTCAGTTGACCTTAAAATAGGGAGATTATCTAATTTCAGCAACTTTTAAAAACAGATACCTCTCTCAGGTTGATGGCAGAAGGGGAAGTCAAAGAGAGGAAGCAGAGCATGAGAAGGATTTGACACACTGTGGCTGGCTTTGAAGATGGAGGGGGGCCACGTGTAAGAAACAGAAAGAGGTCGCTAGGAGCTGAGAGTGATTCCCAGTCCACCACTAGCAAGGAAGTGGGAACATCAGTCCTGCAACTACAACTTAAATGAGCTCCCCAGAGCCTCCAGCTAAGAGCCCAGCCCAGCTGATACCTGGTTTTTGGCCTCCTGAGCATAGAACCCAACTGAGCCCACCTGCACTTCTGACTTACAGAACTGTGAGATAATGAATAGTTATTGTTATAAGGTGTTACATTTGTGGTCATTTCTTATGGCACCAATAGAAAATGAACTACATGTCAGCTATATGCAATGTCAGCTATAATACATAAATAAAGCTGACTATTTATGTATTGGGAATGAATCTCACTTAAAGAGTCCTCATCTGGCCTAATTTTCTATAAATAACTTAATCTCAACCTAAACTCCTGACCAGTAGGGAATTCTATAACAGTCATTCTTGGTGGTCTTTAACCTCCACCGGGGTGTGTGTCAAGTTTCTGAGGTCATACTACACAGTGCTACAGCCATGTGTACACACTAGTTAATGCTGGAACATCTGTCCTAGCCTGCATGATCCCTTCAGGTGGCTTCCCGACATTTAAGTTCCAGCTGGAGGCAGATTTACTGCAAAACTTCAGGGCTTCTAACTTCAATGGGTCCCTTCCAAGGCCCTACACTTAACTGAGTGTAATTTTATATCCTTTTCCTTAAAGAGGAATCCCCAAATTGCATAAATGTCAGGCACAACAAAACCTGGACACCCCCTCAGCTCAGAACTTTCCTGGTTAACTAATCAGAGTAAACTTTTCTTCCCTACCCCACATCTGCCTAACTGCCAGTAACTTTAGACAATTTTTACCTTCTCTCTTCCTAATTTTTTTCCTCACTACACTTAGCCGTATCTGAATTTATTTATTCGTTTAAAATGTGTTCATTTTTTGTCCCTCCCCACTAGAATGTAAGTTTATTGAAGGCAGGCACTTTATTTGTTTTATTCATTCCTATATGCCTAGAACCTAGAATGATGATTGACAAATAATAGATGTTAATCAATATGTATTGACCCATCAACCTCTGGTCTATCAATCTGCTGCATTTCGGTTGTCTTAGTTCATTTGGGCTGCTAAAACAAAATACCATAAACTTGCAGCTTTATAAACAACAAACGTTTATTTCTCACAGTTCTGGAGGCGGGGAAGTCTTAAGATCAAAGGCACAGCCAGATTTAGTTTCTGATGAGAGCTTGCTTCCTGGTTCATAGATGGTAGTCCTTTCACTGTGACGCTACATGGTGGAAGGGGCCAAGGGTACTAATGTGACATAACTAGCTCCCCAAAGCCCTATCTCCTAATACCATCACCTTGGGGATTAGGATTTCAACATACGAATTTTGAGGGGACATAAACATTCAGACCATAGTATAGACCAAGTCTGGGGCACACCTATGTTTGGCTAGTGGGAGTTCCAATGCTTAGGTTCCAGCCTCTCTATGCAGCATTAAGCCATTCATTCTGAGATCTTGTCACATTCTAGGGACACTTCCAGAGATCAGGGAGCAAATCCCCACTGCTCTAGAGGCCCACCGACTTCTTTCTCATCCTTTTAGCCTATGCATCACGTTTTATTCTCAGTGAAATCCTTCTTTTCCACAGAAGTGCCCAAAAATGGCTTGGGAGATTCCCTTTGCTTGGTTCCCCCTTCTCCACCCTAAATAGAAATAATATTACATGATACTATGAAATAACATTTTTAAAAAGTGAGAATACAAGCAATTTTAGAAAATGTTCCTGTTTGTGTTGATCTGTAATACCATGCAAGTGTAGCTTCAATAAACTCCTAGCCAACTGGTACACTACTTCCAACCAGATTACTAGCCCTAAATTCTTATTCAATAGATGTTTGGGGGTGGTCACTTCAAGCTAGGAAGGAAAGTGTTTTGAAAGCAACTTCTGCTTTCTTCCTTGCCACAAACATCCCCTGAGGCAAGGAAGCTGAGTTGCTATCAGCTTTAATGAGGGAAGGAAAAGAGGCAAATACAAGAAAACAAAATCTCATTTTTTTTCTTTCTAATATATATTATTCATTTAATCTTAAAACAACCACATGAGGCTCATATTATTCCCACCTGCCAAAACTGAGCATAGTCTTTACCAGTGATGTTGTGTCTGTTATCACTGCACATGTTTATTCTCACTAATATCCTACTCTGTCCTTTTTTTGCATTCTAGTCTCTGGAGGAATTTAGAAGCTTTTTTCAGAATTTCAGTTTAAGGACATTTGAATGAATCCTTCAACTAAATGCTAGTGTTCCAAGATGGAGCTCATGCACCTAAACTCTCCTTCCAGATGTTGAAGCATCCTATATTATTACATTCTCTAGTTATTTTGCTAATAATAAACTTGACTGGGAGCATAATAACATATTATGCTACACTCTTTAGATGATGGTACATCAGAGAACACAGAAAAAATTCTAAGCTTTGTGTGTGTGTGCAAGTGTGAAGATTTAAATTTTATGATTTACTAAAAATGTCTTCAAATTGATAATTAACAAGTAAATTAATGGTTAGTAGGGGATATCTGTAATGTACTTAAGTTTTGAAAAAGATGTGTACAGATCCTCTTGTGAAAATCTCCTGCATGTAATAACTAAAGACCCCAACTGATTAATGATTTGCTGCAGCAAAGGAAAACATTTAGCAAATTAATACAGTGTAATTTGCACTTCTATTTTAAGGCTTAATTTGCATTAAAAGAGCTGAACAGTATCTTGACACCCTTATCTACTCAGAGGGCATTAAGAAATGAAAATATTTGCATTTCTTCAATTTCTTTTTCTGCTTAGATAAATTTTTAAGTTCATTCTGCTATTAAGGTATTATGAAGTGACTGGCTTTGTGTTGTTTTTTAAACAATAAGTTTTGCCTTTTCTGGAGTTAGTGGTAGGTCTTCAGTATCATTAATTCAAAACATTAAAAAAAATTCTCCTTAAAAAGGCAAACAGGTGGCAGTTTAACAGCACTTGCAATGAGATTAACACAGAACTCCGTGACCCTTAGATCTGGAGAAGGAAAGCTAACCTCAGTGAAATTTGCATATATTAACAGCCCTGGTGGGTTTTTATTTTGTTTTGTTTTTGTCTGGTAGCCTTTGGGAAATGATACTTAACAATTTATTAATAAACTACTGTTTTATTAATTTTACATCCTAAAGTAAGTGCTTGAATCAGAAATAACATACTTCCTACCAAACTCTTGCCCAAATCAAAACTTGAGATATCAATCTATATTCCAAGGCACTTTTAAGAGCTACCAAATAGACCATAACATTCTTGGGAAATAGTAAAGATAAGCTGTCAGTTTTTCTAGGTAGATAGAAGAGCTGACAAGGCAATCTTCAAATTCCTTTCTTTTATTTTAAGAACTGTATTCTGGAGTTTTTTAAGTGAATAGGAATTTTGTATTTTAGTGCTAAGAGTTCTCCAGCACCTAACACTGTCATTATTCAAAGCTCTGATTGGTGCATTTTAGGCATGTTACACTCACTTTCTATTTCTACAATATTTTTAGAGGAAATATTTTTAACCACACCTGGGTTCTATTACTATCCTAGTAATTGCTATTCAGAAAATTTGGTCTTACAGGCAGGTGGTTTCCTAATCACATTTTACCCATTTTTTATTTCTCAATATGATAAGCTGTAATGTAGTCTACTGGAAAATAAGAGAAGCTTAATTCTTCACTGCTGTATCTGCAGCATCTAGAACAATGCTTAACTCACTACAGGTGCGTAATATTTCTGAAGGAATACTAATCCTGCTGCTGAGAAAAATTAGGTAAGTCCATTAGTTCTTTGGAGACTCAGTACAGATGATCCCTCAAGTTCCATTCAATGCTAACCTTTTGTGACTTCTCTTATTTTGGCGCTAAATGTTCTAGAAAATAGTGGATGAGAATATTGTATTGTTTAGAAAAATATCAGTTGGTGAAGATTACAAATAGATGGCTCAAAAGACGTTAGTATTTGTTTCAAATCGCTCGCGCGCGCTCGGTGTCATACGTGACAAAGTTCAAAAGCCTTTTTTATAATTATGATAAATTATGAAGTATTCTGAACATGTGATCTCAAAAGGTGGTTTAAATATGTCGTAATCGTCATTGTATCGCCAGTACCTGGAACCATGACTGGCTCATAGTAAGTATTCACAAAATACCGGTTAAATCCATTGCGTGGTATTAACATTCCTTTTGAACTCTAGAAGCAGCTGGGTCTTTATCCACCCCTAGAAAGCGATGGAGCAGGAACCAGAAATCCCTTAAAAGGTCAGGACCAGTAACAAGGCAGAGCTAAACTCCGGGGTAGTAGCAGACAGGATTAAAGCATTGAAAGAAGGGAAAGAGGACCCAAAATACGAGCGAGAGAAAACAAACAAACAAACAACAAACACAAACACAACAAAGCAAGAAAAAATAAGCATAAGATGAAAGACGTTTCTACAGTGGAGGCTGGCAGAAAGCCACTGCAATTACTGCAGGTCAACCCTTGTCACAAGGCGGTCACCTTGGGCTGAGATCTGGCGTAACTACCAACAAATCCCTCGGCTGTACACACAGACCCTGCTTTTAAAAGGTTCTTAGCAAATTCATCTGAGTTCCTCAGAAAGGGAAATCACTAGCGCTTAATTCACGACCTATCTATCCTCCATTCTATTCAAATAACGCAGCCAATAGGAAAATCCTCCGCCCTGAGCAAACCACTCGGCAGAGCTGAGACAGCCCTGGAGGCAAGTCTGCCCCGAAGAGCCGCCATACAACCCGACTGTTGGCCTGCGGAACCCCAGGAGCCCTCAGCGGGGCAGGACAACCTTCCTTCCCTGTCTCCGCCCTTCCAGGTTGGTCCCAGCCCCCGCTGCCCAGGCGGCCTGGACCACACCCGCTTCCCTCCGGTGGCCTAGCCTCCCCCGCCGCGGCTCGCGGGAGCGCTCTTCCTGGGGCGGGCACAGGCCCATGGCGCATGCGCACTGTCCGAAGGGCGCCTCCCTGCCCGGATCTCGCGAAGTTACGTTAGATTGGCCGCCGGTGACGGGTGGCCGGGCGGGGGGCGGGAGGGCTTCTGAAGTAGGAAGGGAGGTCCGTTCGGCCGGGCGCGCCGCCCCAGTGCTCTGTGGGATACTGGAAGTCTCGAGCGTCTCCTCCCGGTTCCCAGCCCTCTTCTGGCCAGCACTCATAGAAACAGTCACACACCCCCTGCCTCCCCTCTCTTCCCTCTCCGCCTCCCCTTTCCCCCCCTCGCGATAAGAAGACCCGGCGGCAGGAGAGGGGATGAAGATGGCGGACGCGAAGCAGAAGCGGAACGAGCAGCTGAAGCGCTGGATCGGCTCCGAGACGGACCTCGAGCCTCCCGTGGTGAAGCGCCAGAAGACCAAGGTGAAGTTCGATGATGGCGCCGTCTTCCTGGCTGCTTGCTCCAGCGGCGACACGGACGAGGTCCTCAAGCTGCTGCACCGCGGCGCTGATATCAATTACGCCAATGTGGACGGACTCACTGCCCTGCACCAGGTCTGTGCGCCCCGCCGCCGCTCTCCTGACCCTGCGGGTCCTCGTTAGCCTCCCGCCTGGGCCTCCCCTCGGCTCTTGGTCTCCTGAGGCTGGGGGCGGCGGGAGACTCCCTGCCGCGGGGTGAGGGGGCGGCTTCCCGCGAAGGAGGGAGGGAGAGAACTGGTAGAGGGAGGGCCCTAGGCTTGGGGCCCCCTTCAGACCAGTTGGTGGTGGAGTAAGGGAACCAGGAGATTTCCGGGGCAGAGGGGGAAAAGGACTGTGGTCCGCTTGGGGCCCCAGGGCCATTTGTGGACGTGTGTCTGGGATTTGGGGTCGAGATGGGGAGCGGTGTGGTGGAGTTGTGCCTGGGCCCCCGATGTCAGTGATGTCAGAGTCGGAGGACGGCGGATGCTGAAGAAAACTACGAACAAGAGGCACTGGGGACACTTGGGTAGAGGGACGTCTTTGGCTTGTTAGGAGGGCGTTGGATTTATTGTAGTTTTTAGGACTTGATTATAAATGATGATAATAGTAATCAAGCGCCCTAAGCCGAGTGCCCTGAGCAGACGGTTTCCTGTTTTCTCCTTTATTACTCTTGGTCACTGGGGAGGGGGAAACTGTAATTTAGCTGATCTGCACCGGCTGAAGGGGAGAGGGTGAAAGTGGGTAGCGTGAGGAAGCGTTCTAAAGGGCTTGCCCACCGCGGGGCCGGAACGTACGAAAGAGCCTCTAACTCGGAGTAGCGTTTGCCGCAGTGTCAGAGATCCTTTGGCCCCAGGTCCAGGGGTGTGCATTGGGGTTAAAAAGAGAAGAATAAATACGAGGCACTCTTTTCAGAGCCGGTTACCAAGCTCTCATTTTTCTTTTGGGGGGTGGGAAAAAAGAAAGCTGTTCACGAACTTTTCTCAAAATGGATGCTTTGTGCATGTTAAAGTTTTATAGTAGTCTGATTGGGATCTCTCAATGTTAGCCAAATAAGGAGAAACTATTGGCAATCCGGAGATAATGTTGCTTTGCCTTTAACAGGCCAAAAGCAACACAACCACTTAGAGTTCTTCTTAAAAAGCAATTTTTCAGTGATGGTAGTAGGTGTCAAAACATAAACTCTTTCCATTTTATTAGTGGACAACTTGGAATTACTAGAAAACGACTTAACAGCAATAGCTTCCCCTTACAATGAAAAGACTTGTAAACTAACTCAAAGTTGCCTTGGTTATATGTGGAAGATGTTATATGTGGAAGATGTTGATTAATGCTGTGACAAAAACTTGTTTGGGAGGTTGAAACTTATGGTTTCATATTTCATGCATATTGCTGCTTTTTTAAAAGAGGTGTGTGGTGGCGTTTTTCCTTTTACTCCTTCCTGTTTAGTGAATGATGACTGTTTTAAATTTTATTTAATTGAATTCTCATATCAAACTTGGCTTATAGCCTTTGTTTACAAAGTTGACTGGATGAACTGTAATGACTGACAAATTGCAGGACAAATCTGGAATTTAGCGTGTGGCACCCAGTAAAAATATAGCATGGTCTTTAGCTCTTTATCTGTTCCATTAATTTAGAGTCTCTAATGTATAACAAACTTTTTATTTGGCTGAGGTTTATTTTAAGCTGTAGCATAACTCTAGATTCTAAAAACATGGTGTTGAAATGAAAGAAACTTTCAGCATTAGAAATGATAATGTAATTATGTAGGATGACTCTTCAAATTTCTTTCAAGTGTAATTTACATGGTTTAGTATGGAATTGATTCAGAAAGACAGATTATTGTATGCTTGAGGTCAGGATAAGGTTGCATAATGGTTTATATCAGTATGTTTTATTAAAGTTGTCATATAGAAATGTAAAGTTATTACAGTTGTTGAGGAACCCAATTATATTGGCTTGGAGGAAGAGAAAACTTCTAATATTTATATTCTTACTGGCTTAGGTAGAAAGAGAAAATACATCTAACAGGCTTCTTAGAGGTTTTTTTTTTTCCTCCTCTAAATTTGGACATGTTGCAAGAATTATCAGACTTATCAAAGTCTTCCTGATTAACTGAATTCAGTGGTTAGTTTGGCATTATTTAGGTGTTGTCTTTATTAGATATTTTGTTTTAGCTGACAAACACTTAAGCAGAAGTTGCCAAGTTTATGCATAATCATTTGCATAATTTCTTTTTGTAATTTATTTGCACATTCCTTAACTCAGTGAAGCCAAGGTCTTTAAAATATCAACCATTAAAATTTTTATTATGTTTTCTCCACCCTCTTTTCTCGTTTATTGACTCTTGTACTTTTTTGCCATTGTGACAGAGAACAAGGAGTTCGCTTTCGGCAAATTCAGAACAACAGATAGTGAAAGGTGATAAAACTTTTTAAAAAAAGAATCAAAAAATTTTAACCTTAAAAATCTCTTGAATACTGATTGCTTTAAATACTTAAATTATAAAACCAAAATTGACCCGTTGATTTGTTTAATAGCCCTTGAATAATTTTTTTTAATTTAACCTCTTGAAAGCTCATAGAATAACCAGAATGTTTTTACCAGATTAATTATTGGTTAGTCTTTTGGAATATTCATTTCCATTTTTGGTTTTGATCAAGTGTCTTTTTTTTTCTTTTTTAAAGATTTTTTTAATGTGGACCTTTTTTTTTTAAGTCTTTATTGAATTTGTTACAGTATTGCTTCTGTTTTATGTTTTTGTGGGTTTTGGGGGGGGGGGTTGGCCACAAGGCATGTGGGATCCTAGCTCCCCGACCGAGGATCAAACCCGCACCCCTTGCATTGGAAGGCAAAGTCTTAACCACTGGGCCGCCAGGGAAGTTGGATGGAGTGTCTTAAATGTCACTGTCAGGAGAAGAGTTTTAGGAACTTTACAACCCACAAATCCTCTTCTTAATCTAATATTTTACTTCCATTTTAATATAAACAGGTTATATTTAAAAGTTTCTTTAATTAGTTGAATGTTCTTTCTCATTAGAAGTTACGAAAGATAGTTTCCTTTTTTGTGTGTGTGTAAAAATAGGTCATTCATATAGGAGAAAAAGCAGTGTTTCTAGTCAAATTTCCTATCTTGGTCTCTAGAATAACCTCCCTTCCCCTAACCCCCTCCAGTAGCTAGAAAATAGTACTGAAGTTACGTTATAAACTTCTGATTTTCTAGAACTGAGGTAGAGTAGAATTTCATTTTTATCAGTGGGCAATAATCAGCTCTGATTTAAGAGCTACCTGGTAGAGTCTTAATACTATATGATCTGTATCTTTATTTCAGTATACTTTATAAAGGTTTTAGGAGAGTAATAATAGTTTTCTATAGAATGCTTTATTGCTGATGCTTACTGATACTGGTGTGCATAAAATACAGGACTGAGATTTCTTCCAGCAGTTGTGAGTGTAGCCTTTTGATTTTACCTTAAAATCTTATCTGCTTCCTCTGTGCCTGTGACTTCCAAGTCAGTTTCCAGTTCTCACATTGCTGCAGAGCTCCAATCCCTCATTTCCATTTTTCTACTGATGACGAACTGTTGATTTAAAGTAAAATATTATTCAATATATTGTGATTTTATATTTAAAAATATATCTTCAAGTAGTGATGTAGTAAATAGAGGTCCACCCCCTTTGCGGTAGAATAGCAACTGTTTATTTACATCAATATCAGGAATTTCTTTAAATTCAACCCGAAATGAATATTTTTCTTTCTTCGCCAAATCTATTCTTCTCATCGATGCCTGTTTCTGATAATGATGTCATTAATCTCTAGATTAAGCTTTAAACATTTTAATTATTGTTTACTCATCCCCTTGTCTACATATAGACACTCAGTCTTCATAACTGCCTTCACATCAATTCTTTTTCTTGCTACTCTTATTATCAATCTAGGTCATACCTTTATTATTTTTATCCCTAGAGTAAAGTAATAGCCTAATTGCTTTCCCTTCCTCTTCTCTCCCTGGTCCAGTCTAGCATTCATACTGCTATCACATTAATCTTTTAACAATATCATTTCAGTCATGTCACTCCTCTCCATAAATTCAGATTTAAAGTGTTTCACCATTTAGGTTAGACCTGATATATCCCCACTGTGTTATATCCTTTACTCTTTTTACTTCCATGCCTATGGCCTTGCTTTTTCCACCACTAGAATATACTCCCTCCCTCTTTGCCAATCAAAATCTTGGTCATTATTCAGGGTTCAACCCAGTTGTCCTCCAGAAAGGATCTTTCTGTCCTTTGAATTTGTATAATAACTATGTCACTGGAGAGACTCTCCTCTGGGGTGCTCATTTTACCTTACATTTTGCCTCTTTGCTGCTGTTAAAATGCTTCTTACTGAGTAGTGTGTGTTTTTAAGTTTGTCTTTCCTGGCTGACTCTAAGGACCCAATCTTCCATATTTTTGTATTTCCAGAGCCTGGCACACAGTAGGCGCTCACTAAAGATTTATTGAATTTTATCTTTTACCTCGTATCATAGATAGGAAGTTTTATAGTCATTTGTATGTTGTAAGATAAATCATTAAAACATTCACACCCAGCTACTTAGAGTACAGTTCTTGCACATGGTAGAACTTGTTGTGGATCTTCTGTGCAGATATTTTTAATGTCTTGAGATTTAAAAAAATTTTTAATATTAACCTCCTTCCCATTAAAAAAATTCTGAACCAGTTTAACTATTGATTAAGAGATAGAAAAATATTCACTCGAGTCATCAATTAATTTGCTACCTTCTTTATAAAGGTCTGAACTAGGTCCTATAGAGGAATACAGAATACAAAAAAATTCTGAACTGGTTTAACTGTTGATTAAGAGAGAGAAAAATATTCACTCGAGTCATCAGTTAATTTGCTACCTTCTTTATAAAGGTCTGAACTAGGTCCTATAGAGGAATACAGAGAGTAGAATTAAATCCATGTTCTTTGCTATTATAATTTTAAAATAAAGTTTTCCTTTTGATTTTCAATAGATACAGACTTGCAGGTAAGTTTAATATTACATCCCTTTGCTCTTAAAATACAAATTTTATCTACTTCTGAGGGAGCCATTTGAAGCTTCTTTGAGGAATATGTGACTCCCCTCTTGTCAGTAAAAGGAATACTTTTGTTGAGTTTTTTCTCAAGTGCTTAATCTTCTCAGCCAAGCCATTTTCACTGAATCATAATCTGAAATGTAACTCTCTTTTAAAAAGTATTCTAATGGGGCTACTTAAAGTGTTTTCCAACCAAAAGGAAAAGAGACTGGAAGCAGCTGATATTGAGTCTCTTGTTAGAGAATAGTGTAATTGCTGTATATGAGAAATCTCTTTAAAACTGAATGTAGAGTTTATAATTGTTTCCTTTTTTTTTTTTTTGGTGGAGGATATTAAGATCTTGGAAGAATCTGTTGGATACCTTATAACTAATATTAAAACCTCTGTTTAAAAAATATACAGTATAAGTTATTTTCTCTACATAATCTTATTTAAATGGCTGATGGCTCTTCAAACTTTTTATTGAAATCATCCTAACCATAAAAAACAAACAAACAGAACAAACCTAAACAAAATTTCTAACCCCAAACTGGCCCCTCACTAGCCATGAATGGGGTATTCTGGTAGGGCACCAGTGCCCACAGTGCTGTTGTTATAATGCCTTCTCTGCAGTTGATACCTCTGTGCTTCCTGGCAACAGTTTTGTGGTCTGACTTTGAAGTGTCATAACCAAGACCATCTTTCATGTACTTCAGCTACAGTGTGATTGCAAGCTGTGACTGAGCACTTTCTAGTATAGCCAGGTAGAAACATTAGATGGAATAGAGGAAAAATTTTTTTCATTATGTTTGTTATCACATTTTACAATACTGTTCACATAAGATTTGTACTTTAAAAACTGTCTAGTTAGATAATTTAAAAAATATAACTATTTAGAAACCTTTGGAGGGAGGCAAAATATAGAACATTATTTTGTTACTGCTGTAACATGTTACTTCTTGACACTTCCCCAAGTTGCTATTTTCTTTGCCTTTCTGCCTGCCAAAAATGATGATTTTCATCCCACTTTTCTTTTGAAAGTTTGTGAGGTTCCACAGGGGTTGGCAAATGGAGTATTGGCATTTTGGTATATCTCTTTGAAAGGTCGAAGACCTCCAACAGTCATTTTTGAGTTTCTTCTAAATAAGGGTTGGATATGTAGTAGCCATGCCTTATCCCAGTGTTATATTGAAGAAAGGAATTGGCTGGTGAACATTTGCTGAGGATTTGCTACATGTGAAACATTATGTTAGATAGTTTTATAACCAATATCTCATTTAATTCTCACAGTGTCCCTTTTTTCTTGCTCAGTGTTACCAAGATAATAAGTGGCAGAGCTGGATTCTGACACAGGTTTATGTGATTCCAGAGCCCAAATTTAACACTATGCTACATGTCTTTTAAGTCTGAAGAAGAAAGTATTCTTAAATCTTCCAGTAATTATGGTTGATGATTAGTAGTTGGAAGTTCTTCCATGTTAATCAGTAGAGAATCAAATGAAACACATACACATAGATCTAATTATATTCTTCATCTGCTGTTGTTTGGCTAGTCAAAACTTTTAAGAGCTTTCTATGGTAATTGAAATGCAGTAATGCCATATTTAAATTAATCTCTAAATCTGTCCTAAACTTTAGGAACTGCCAGGATTTTTTTTTTTTTTTTTTTTGCGGTACGCGGGCCTCTCACTGTTGTGGCCTCTCGCGTTGCGGAGCACAGGCTCCGGATGTGCAGGCTCCGCGGCCTGTGGGATCCTCCCAGACCGGGGCACGAACCCGTGTCCCCTGCATCGGCAGGCAGACTCTCAACCACTGCGCCACCAGGGAAGCCCCCCAAGGTTACTTTTGACTGACCATTATGTGCATAATATTTGATCAGGTGCTTTCGGTAGTTACAAAGGAAGTTACAACAGCAACAGAACTCTTTTTTTAAGGACAGGGTTTACTTAGTCTTTAAACATCTTCATTTTTCTTTATCTTAATAACAATTTATATTAATGCTTTAGGCATTTTTACATACTCATTTACAGTAAATGCTTTATACATTCACAGACTTTAACTTTTTCAATGAAAAGATATAAATTATAGGTAAACTCATATCACTGATAGTGAAAGAAGGAAGGCAAGCAAGCAAGCAAGCTCCAGCTTGTCACCACCATTTAGCTTAATCTTCTGAAATTTACTTTCTGTACAATGATTATTATTATTTATAATTAGGACTTGAGACATTACATGAAATGCTAGTAAAGTTACCTGAATTAAATTTAAATTCTGAATTAGTAAAACAAACTTTTTAATATTTATCATGTTGGATTTTAATTGGAAGCCTTTTGTTAGTAGGAATATCCAAGTCATAAGAATATTCCATTCCTTAAATCATTTTGCAGAATTTAGCCAAATTATATTTCAAGTCACCTTAGAAAAGGCAATAGAATTTTTTTTCTTAGTGGTAGTAAGTGAGAGCACCATCTGAAATGTGATTTACTTGTTGCCTATGAAATCATTGGTTCCCAGAATTGTACATTTCATGGACCAATGAAATGGTTTCTGTTTTTTGTTCTTTGTTTTAATTATGATGACTAAAAGAGGAGAACCTAATTTTTATGTTGTCATGTTAGGGCGTTAAAAACAAACAACTTGGTAACCTTCTACCATCATCATTTCATAAAAGAAAGAATACTTTAACAAGAAGAAAAGGATATAGTATCCAAATAAAGGACAGTGGAGCCTCATATATTAGTCTATAAGATTATTGCTGTATTGACAACAGATGTTCTTGATGCTCTTCCATGAAGTAGAGTAGTTAAGGGTGAGCAGATTTCAAAACTTTATTCCCTATGTTCTCCATTTGGTAGGATATGAGAGAGTGCAGGTGGTGGCAGGCCATATCATCAGGATGAAAGTGCCTGGTCCCTGATCACTCAGTAAGAAGTGGAAAAAGAATTTACCTGAAGAGATTCAGGAGATTGGTGAAAGATTTCTTGAGGAACCACTGGTTTCATATTTATATTTCCATAAGCCTCTGCATATGTAATCTTTCTCTGGAATGCATTTCTCAGCTTATTTGTATTAAGACACAGCTCAAAGCATAAAGTGTGGACTTGCTTGACCACGGGGGTGCACAGTAATTCTTTCACTTACTATTTAAACCCTAAGTTTGGCACTTACACACTACCTGCTATTGTTAGTATATCTTATCTCCAGACAGAGTAGTGAATTCCTTCAAGTGGGGGACTTTGATTCATTTTTCTTTAAATCCCCTTTGGTATCTGCGTTTTATTTTAGCAGGTGCACAGTAGATGTTTGTTGATTTTTTAAAAAATGAGCACAATGTAAACTAATCTTGTGAAGAGCAGAGTTCATAGAGAATAAAATGATGACAGTTTGGGTAAATATAACAACCAGCAAACATTAAAATGTTCTAATTAAAAAGTGTATACCAATAACTTACTTTATAATAATTATAATGTAAAGGTAACCATTATTACAGTCAAAATTTAGCAGGATCTTAGATTTTTTTTTGAAATGGAATGTGTTCCTGATTACCAATACAAGTAGCATTTTGCTCAGTTTATGTAACATACTTTAAAAATGAATTTCTTTAAACAAATCATCCAGTATTGGCTTAGAAGAGGAATCCCTAGCATATGTCATTAGAAGCTAATTCATATTTTCTAATGATCTTAATCATATTTTTTTCCTAAATAACACTTTCACTATGGATCCCTGTATGTCACTATTTTTCTGACCTTGTTAGTATTTTGGTTGTTTAGCTTTTCATTGTTATGCTGGCTAACCATAAAAAGACAAAGTTGAGCTCTGTGTTACTGCCCTAAGTGTGCTTGCTTGACTTGAATGCTCTTTCATGGGTGGAGACATTCCACATTGTCATGTGTTATATAGGCATTTCTGAAATGACATTCAGTAGAAACCATGGAAAGAAATGAAGGCATTCCTCAGCTGTCACCTTTTCAGTAATCTATTTAAATGCGTTATGTGCACTGAGTGAGATATTCTGCAGGGAGAGCTTCAGTGACTAAAAAGCGTTACTTTAATTTGATTATTAACTCATATGAACTGAAAATGCATGTTTTACATATTTAACATGTTTCCTAAGGAAAAAAATCATAAGGTTGTAGAAAGTTTGTACCATTTTCTTGACTACTTGGAGAAATTTTGTGACTTGATACCGTTTAGAAGTTAACCACATGGGAAAGTATATTTTCCTGGATTAACTGTTAAAACACACATACACACATCAATTACCTTTACTTTGTAGTAAACAAACTAAAGTGTATACATTTTATTAGCCTTCAAAATTATATTTTAGATGGTTCTAAATATTAATCCAATATTTGTACTTTTCCTTGGAACATTTCTGGAACTTTTCTGTCGGAGCTTCAGTTCCAGCAGGTTCTTTTGAATATCCTCTGTGTTGAGTTGAGTTTGTGCTATTGTTTTTTTTCTTTCAGGAAAGTTTGTAAATTTTGAAAATGATAGTCACTGGAGACATGTCGGGTGAAAATAGTAGATGCTGGGTAATCATGGTTAATAAATACTATCAGTGATTAAATGATATTTTCTAAAAAGCTTTTTCTTAATTGGAACATGATTATAAAGAGTCTAGCTTGGATTTTAGTCAACTCTTTTTACATTGCTTGGACTTGAGAGTATGCTTCAGAATTTCTTTATGATTAACTTAGTGCACTCTTCGTTTGTGTTCTGAATTTTGCGTGAAACAAGTCAACAGCTTATATAGCTTGTGAATTGAACCATGGTCTTTTTTTGTGTTTTCCACGAAAGATTTTGATGCTGCTGTTGCCAGATCATGACACCGTATTTCATTAAGAGCTATTGTTTTTCTCAAAGATAAGTTAATTTGTACAGTTTTTATTAAAAGATTAGAACAGATGACATGTTCAACAGTTTATATCCTTTCCAAGTACATGGAATGATCTGCATAAAAATTTTGCCTAATATTCAAATTTTTTCCCTTTTAAACTGTCTATTGCTATTTAACTTTTAGCCATCTTTAAAAAAAAAACACTAAAATGTCTTTAAATTTCTGATTTTCTCAATGTGGTATACATGAAAATGCCTCAAGTAATTATTAGGCCTTCAGTGCCTTCTATTCTTGCTTTTTGTCTTCACCATCTCCTTTTTAATTTATTTTTATTTTTTATTTTTTTTTATTTTGCGGTACGCGGGCCTCTCACTGCTGCGGCCTCTCCCGTTGTGGAGCACAGGCTCCGGACGTGCAGGCTCAGCGGCCATGGCTCACGGGCCCAGCCGCTCCGCGGCACGTGGGATCCTCCCGGACCGGGGCACGAACCCGCGTCCCCTGCATCGGCAGGCGGACTCTCAACCACTGCGCCACCAGGGAAGCCCTCCTTTTCAATTTTAAACATGGCTTACTTTCAAGTTTGTTTATTGTTCTATTTGTATTTTATCCCAAACAGAAATTGAAGAAGAATAATTATTTAAGTAACTAAAGCATGATAGAAAAATATAAAAAAAGAAAATAAATGCTATTCAGATTTTCAGGCATGGAGCTAGCTAGCCCCATTTAAAACTTTAATAGACTCTCTTTATCCATCTCTATCCAATATATAATTTTCTAAAAGTGAGTTTATATTTAATTTTCTGGTTTATAACCTACTTTCTAAATTACACATTTTTAGAAATATTACTGTGTTAATGAATATTGGGTCCGCTGTGTGAGTTTGTGTGTACATGTGTGAGTACGTGTGTACATCCTAAAATTTATTTTCCCAGTTGTCTGATGATGAATATTTAGTATATTTTCAATTTCTCATGATTGGTGGATATTACACTATGTATATCTTTGCTTACTCATGATATTGTATTGTTCAGATTGTTTATCTTAGAGATTTCACCTGCAATTTTATATGTTTTGCCCAATATAACATGATAACATGCTGTTTTAATGCTTGTTATGCAAAAGATATTTTCAGTAAAGTCTCTAGTATATTTAATATAGAAGACTAACCTTGAAAGTACTCCGGCTGACACACGTGTTACATTCATAATGTGATGATGTCATCTCCCTTCTCTGAGGCACCCATAGAAAAATCTGTTTTACTCTGTGTGTTAAGAAAATTTGTAAGTTGTTTGAAATATTAAACAATATTTGTATTTGCAGGTAAATGTTGCTATTATTTGTTTCAATTAGTGATTAACTCATTCATGAACAAATATATAAATCATTATTTATCATATGCCTGGCATAAGGTCCCTGTGTGCATGTAGTGTGTAATCTAGAGGAGGTGGCAGTGGGTGTTAGAATAGATCTAGGGTAAGATAAAATTTTTTACTAGGAGGACTTAACCTAGAATGTCAGGGTAGACATCCCTGAGAAAGCTATGTTTAAGTTACAGGAACTTAAGAGATGTCTTGAGCCTTTCATGACTCTGTTCCCTCCTGTTTGTCTTCTGAATTCTCCTGTTCAATTTCTTTTTCTGATCTGTTTCTTTCTTAAAGAAGAATGTTCCAAAGTTCTCTGTGTCTCTATTTTTTCTTTTCCATATCATTCATTCTTAGAGTTTCAACTGTTCTCTTTTTATATGATCTGTTCTCCTTTTTGTATAATCTACATCTTATTTTTGATGTCGTCAGTCTTCCACTTACTAAACTACAATCTCAGGGTCTTCTTGTGTTTACTCCTTCCGCTTCCAATATACAGTCAATAACTCCTATCATGCACACCTGAAAAAGAAATACTCCCAAACCCATACTACTTTTTTATATATTCACTTAACAGAATTAAAGGCCTACTTTGTGTCATACACTATTAAGTACTGGGGGGGATATGCTTTTAAACAAAAGAGATATCAACGCTACCTTCATGGAGTTTAGAGTAAAATTGCTTAGCCATCAGGAAAGTGCAAATCAAAACCGTAATGAGGTACTACTTCACACCTAATGGAATGGCTATAATAAAAACAACAGATAATAACAAGTGTTGATTAGGGTATGGAGAAATTCCATCCCTCATACACTGCTGGTGGTAATGTAAAGTGGTGCAACCATTTTCAACCACTTTCAAAACAGTCTGGCAGTTCCTCAAAAGGTTAAACATAGAGTTGCCGTATAACCTAGCAGTCCTCCTCCTAGGTGTATACTCAAGAGAACTGAAAACACATGCCCACACAAAAACGTGTATGTTAATGTTTATAGCATCATTATCAAAATAGCCAGAAAGTGGGAACAACACAAAATGTGCTGATGAATAAATGTATGTTTTGTTATGGAAATCAGTGGAATGTTATTTGGCAATAAAAAGAAACTAAGTACTGATACTTGGTGCAACATAGATGAATCTTAAATACATTATGCTACGTGAAAGACACCAGTCACAAAAGACCACATATTGTAGGATTCCATTTATATGAAATGTTCAGAATAGCTAAGTCTATAGAGACAGAAGATAGATTAATGGTTGCCAAGGGCTGGAGGTATTGAGGGGAAATGGGGAGTGACTGCTAATTGGTATAGCATTTCTTTTTAGGTTGATAAAAATGTTACAAAATTAATTGTGGTGATGGTTGCACAACTCTGGATATACCAAAACCTTTTAATTATATACTTGGAATGGGTTATTATGTAATGTGTGAATTAATTTACAATAGGCTATTGTATTTTTAAAGAATGAAATTAGGTATTTATCAGTGTTCACCACAAAAAATTGAGGCACTGGCAGAGGCTTGGTATTCATCTCTGTAGTTATGATGACAAAGAAGACAGCCAGTCATTGTCCCTGCCCTAACACAGCTTGCAGTGTATTAGGGTATATAGATAAACATAAGGAAATTATACATTTATGTCAGTTATGTGTAATGATATGTAATGGTTATAGTACAAAGTGGTGTGGAAGTTGATGAAGGCACATCTCACCTTGATTTGGGGAAGGGGAAGTCTTCCTGGAGAAAGTTATTATTTAAGCTGCTGCGTGATGAATAAAAGTTAGCCAAAGTTGTAAGGGAGGGAAGGGTATTGGAAACTATTTCAGAGAGAGGGAACAGTATGTGCAAAGAGCTGGAGGTGTATAGAAGTGTTGAAGGATTTTAATCAAGTTAAATGAGACAAATTTTCTCTTTAAGAAAAATCACTTTGACTGCAGCGTGGAGAATGCAACTGAAAAGAGGACAAGACTGGAGGCAGGGAGGCTAGTTCAGGAACTTGAGGAGTCTAAGAGAGACGAACTAGCTTAGTGGAGGTGAAGTTGGTAAATAGTAGATGAACTCAGGACATATTTAAGAAATAGAATTGGTAGGAATTGGAAGGGGTTTGAAGTGAAGGAATAGAGGCAAAGTTGTGGGTGCGCTTGGTTTCCAGTTTGGATGACTAGGTGAATGGAGTGCTTTTCACAGGATGTGTTCATTCAGTAAATACTTTGTGCTTACTGTATAGGTCAGGAGCAGAGTATATTTGAATGCTATTGGGGGAGACAGGCAGTAAGCAAGAAATTACAATCAACTGTGAAGTATGCTAAAGGACATATAGGATATTGAGGAGAGGTGGCCTACTTATAAATAATATATAAAAATCTTGTTTGGAGGGTGTTTTGTCTTGGAGTTAGCCTGTTTTCTTAGATCTATTTGAATACCAAATAGAAAAGAATTTACTAGGCTACAGGAAAACCACAGGATAAGGATTCATGATTAGAGTTTTTAGGGCTTTGGTGAACTGTCCAAAAATACATGCAAAGTTTTGTGTTTGATTTCCTCTGCCTTTCACTTCAGAAGAATTAATTAAGAACTTTTAAGTAAGATCAGATTTATTTTTATGATATTGTGGAGGAGGGCAGAGTGTGTCTTTTTAGGGATATGGGGATGTGGAGAGGTAGAGCACAGAACTGTTGGAGAGCAATAAAGGAGTGGTAGCTGTAACAATCTAAAAGTCTTTCATTGCCTGAAATAATGCTCTGTGAAAATAAGGTCATAGGTTAAAATGAGAGGTGAGAGTACATTTCTCAGAGCATGTTGGATTTTGCTAAGAATTGTACAGTTAAAGAATTCATTCAGGGCTTCCCTGGTGGTGCAGTGGTTGAGAGTCTGCATGCCGATGCAGGGGACACGGGTTCGTGCCCCGGTCCGGGAAGATCCCACATGCCGCAGAGCAGCTAGGCCCATGAGCCATGGCCGCTGAGCCTGCGTGTCCGGAGCCTGTGCTCCGCAACGGGAGAGGCCACAACAGTGAGAGGCCCGGGTAAAAAAAAAAAAGAATTCATTCAACAGTCTCTGGCAATTCCTTGGTGGTCCAGTGGTTAGGACTCTGGGCTTCCATTGTGGTGGGCACGGGTTTGATCTGTGGTCGGGGAACTAAGCTCCTGCAAGCCGCACAGTGCAACCAAAAAAAAAAAAAATCCTCTAACTTTTTTCGGTTTCTAAATTTAGTAAGCTGTGTTTTCAGGGAAAATAAAGGTAAAATATTAGCTTTAACTAAAAAACTTATACATTGATATATTTTTTCTTTTTTGCTCAAAATATTACTAGAGTTGCTTTGAGTATTTGTGACTTTTTTGCATATTTTAATGTTTTTTTAAAGTTGCACAGGTAATGAGAAAAGTAGCAGTTCTATAAAAAGGTTGTGTGGGTTATTTTGACCTTGAGCAAGCATCATTGGGTTTGTTTTAGCTTAAGTGAAATAGGAAATGGTTATTATATATTTTTTTGTACTCTCATAGTTCTTTATTTGTTTGTTTATTCATTTGTTGTTTTTCCCCCCACTAGAAGGTAACCTCAGTGAAGGCAGGACCTTGTCTGTCTTGCTGACTGTATCCTCAGAGCCTATGACAGTACCGTAGTAGGGGTGTATAGACATTTAATGAGTGAACAGTAAGTGACGTCTCTCCATCAGTCTGAGAAACTTAGAGATGATTATGTTGGTATCATTAATCAAGATTATGTATACACCCAAGATGCACTTTTACTATTTACTTTGCAACTTCTGGTAACTGTTTCCATCAATCTAATTTATATTCCTCCCAGTCATCTCCCTCCCTTGCACAAATTTACTGACTCTCCGGTATGTGCTTTAAAAAACAATATGCTTTTATTACTGCCAGCCGGAGTGGCCTGCATGGGGTGGTGGGTGCGCCGGGCTCAGGGTATGTGTGGGCTGTGAGGGGTAGATGATAATTGGGAGGCTGAAGGAAAGGGAGTGGAGCTGGAGGCCAGGCCCAAAGACTCCTCCGATTTACTTCTGGGAAGAGGTAGACTTAATAAACGAGTCATGGCAAGCTATGGCCAGGCCACCAATAAGATTAAGAAATTCTTGGAAATCTAGCTGCCCATCAGAGTTGAGGTCCAGTTTCTTCATCATGCGGTCAAGGACACCAGGGTACTTCTGGTTCTTTGTGAAGGCACCCAGCTCTGTATTCATGAAGATAAGGAACTTGGCCTTGGAGAGTTTGCTGTTGTTACTGTCCCTTCCAGCATGCTTTTGGAAAACAGCAATTAGAGACTCGATGCACCGTTCCGTCTCTGTAGGGCTGATGTCGGAGAGGAGCGAGGCACGGGGCTGCGAGTGGGGAGTGGCGCGGTGAGCCTGGTTACTATATATATTAAACCTTAATTCAAAATTACTGTGGCATTTTTTCCGCTTTTTAACCCACCCTTGACATTTAAAGCCAGTCTTATTGGGGAGTGGGGGGAGATTATGTGTATGTTTGTTTTATGTGTGAAATGGACTGATGATACATAAATTGTTCCCTGTTAAATTACACTTAAGTGTCAGAAAGTTAGTTGCAAGACAGTATGTATGATGTGATTCCATTTTGGGGGAAATGTTGTTTGCATAGAAAAAAATCTGGGGAAATAACCCCAACTATTAATGGTTATGGATATTCTGGATTATGTCATCTTTGAATCTTTTACAACAAGCAGAAAAAAGTGATGAAGATGAATCTGAACTGGAGAAAAATGCCTGAATGGCTACTTCCAGTAATGTATTCAGGATTAAATATAGAGACATTGACATAATGAATGTTAGTTTGCTAGTCTTTGTCCACTCAAGGAAGCTGGTGTTTTAAATATTTATTTCTATATTATGCCTGTCTTTTCTCTGAACCTTTTATTTCATAAGGAAAGATTGATTGTCATTATGATGTACACCTTGGGAGAGTTTTACAAGTAAGAAAATGAATTAGGGGTTTAGTTGGATGTATTTTGAAGCTTTTGGCAAGTAGACTACCAAGAAAAGATAAGCATAATTTCCAAAAAAGCAGATAGTTTTGAGGAATAAAGGGATTTTAAAAGATAGAAGAGCAATTTTTATACAGTGAGCTCTTTTGACTTGTTTTATATGAATATGAAAATGATGAATTTAATGATGAATATCTGTTTTAAGAATGAATTGAAAAAATGGCCTCAAATCTCTAAGAATAGAATCAGGAATGGTGAAGCTTAGAGTTATGTGAATTTTGTGAAAATATTTTTGAAGACAGTGAAAAGAGGGCTTTTAAGAGTTGTGAAATGGAGCAAGACTAGGAAGAAGGAAATAACTGATGGCATAGCCCTTAATTTACATGTACATTTGTTAAAAATGGTCTTCTACTGTAACCAGCAGAATTCTAATATCCATTATTAAGCGTATAGTTTTAGAAGAGGTTATGTTGATCACTAGATGCCCATTTGAGTTTTCTGAAAACAAGTTTTGTGTTGACCTATCTTTACTTCCTTTTTTGACAAGGTTGGTAAGTTCAAATGAGGGAAATGTTGCAAACGTAGTGTAGCTTGATTTTGTAGTACAGCACTTGGACAGGCTCTTGTTAGATCTTTGCGGTTAACATGACAAAAATCTGACATGAATATTAGCAGGATTGGATGGATTAACCGCTGGGTGAACCACTGTATACATGTCAGTCTACTGATTAATCACTCAGTGTCAACCCAGAGGAAGGACTAAAGTGTAGTGGTCCTTCTGTTCTTGACCCTATCTTATTCAACATTTTAGTAGATTAAACTGTAGAAGCTGAGAGAGAACTCTAAAAAGTGTGAAGTAGTAGGTTTTAAACAGTAAAATGAAAAGATAATGGATATTAATGTAAAATTCTGCATTAAAATATTGATGGCTATAGGTTGGTAGAGACCATCTTTGACAAACATGAGAAAAATGTTGCTTGAAAGTTTAAAAGGAAGCCCAGGGTCTGACAACAGTATAATCATTTTAAAATGTACTAATTCAGTGTAAAGCTAAATTAGTATTTAGTATAGATTTTTTAAAAAATCCGTTCCTTTACACTGTTAGATCACATCTGCAGAACTGTGTCTAGTTCTACAGTTTGAGATTTGTCTACTGTTTCGGCAGATCTTACCAGTTACAGCCTTTTTTTGATTACTCACCAGTGGAATGGCTTTGTATAATAAAATTATTTCTACTGAGGAAAACCTATATTCCAGTCCTTTTTCTAGATTTGTTAACAAATGTATACATAATTATATACACACAGTTGCAGTTCTTCATATATCTTAAGACCCCCCAAATCATCAGCTCAACTATTTTCTTTTGAGCCTCTCGAAAAAAAAAAGGGAGCCAGTTTTCAAAGCCACATACTTTGCCGTGGTATTAGGAGAGCCACTAGTAGTAAAGTGGTAGAAGGACCTCTTGCACATGTTAGTTAGGATTCTTTGTTTTAAGTAAGAAAAGCCCATTGGAACTAGCCTAAATAAAGTAATTCACTGTAAGATTATAGAAATGTCTTACAGAATCTGGGCTTCTGGAATGAATTAGAGCCAGGAAGTATATGCAACCCGGGAAGTCTTCTAAGTTTCTCATCATTGTTTCCACCAAATCCACTTTATTCTTTTTGACAGCAAACTAGATTTCTTGTTTTCCCAGTTCTGAAGGCAAAATAAAAGGGCACCAACAATTTCAGAATTTGTACCTGGTCTAGATATCCAGAGAGATTATCTCCTTCTCAGTTCTAATTCCAGATTCCCAGGAAAGGGACCAATTGATCCACCTTAGGTTATTCATATATCATCTGAGGTCATCAACAGTAGCTGGTGGGGTTGGGTGCCTCTGAGCAAACATACCTACTCTGTCATTCTAAATAATGTATTATGAGGAAATGAGGAAGACAAAGGTAGAATTAATAAGTGAGTTCATAAAGAAGCAAATATCGATTGTATAAATGCACAATCTATAAAAATGAAAAAGCATAAATAAACGTTAAATCTTAAATCAGCGGTTCTCAAACCTTTCTGTTTCAAGGCCCCCTTTATACTCTTAAAACTTGAGAACAGACTGCACCAACAGGGCAAGTAAAACTGGGGAAATCTGAATAAGATAGATGGATTATATATCAATGTCAATGTCATGGATATAATATTACTGTATACAGTTATCACAAAATTTTATCGTTAAGAGAAACTGCAAAGGAATATCTCTATTATTTCTTACAACTACCTGTGAATCTAATTAACTTAATAAAATAATATTAAAAATTTTGTTTATTATTATTTTTTGTCTATTATTATTTTAATGTAAAAAAATAGTGAAGAACCCAAAGACCTTTTTTGTTTATGTTGGCTGTCTTCCAGTATTTAACAAATTAGAAAGTAAAGCTCAAAAATCTTTAAAATTTTATTAATTTAAAAATAATAACTCATATGCCAATGTAAATAACATGTTTATGAAAGATAAGCATTTTTCAAGTCAAAAAATTTAAGAAGGGCATTGTTTTACATTTTGCAGATTTTTTTTTTGTTTGCGGTACGCGGGCCTCTCACTGTTGCGGCCTCTCCCGGTGCGGAGCGCAGGCTCAGCGGCCATGGCTCACGGGCCCAGCCGCTCCGCGGCAGGTGGGATCCTCCCAGACCGGAGCACGAACCCTTGTCCCCTGCATCGGCAGGTGGACTCTCAACCACTGCGCCACCAGGGAAGCCCCTGCAGATTTTAATGTCTTGCTTAATAGATGATAAATGGATTCTCGTAACTATTTCTGCACATAGTCTGTTGTGATTTCACATATTTAGCTTTTGAAAAATTCCACCATACACTTGTGAGAGAATGAGAGTATTAACCTTGCCAGACTTCCTGTAAGGGTTTCAGAGAACCTCTGAGCTAAATAAGTGAAGGGATATACAATACCATGCTCATGGTTTGGAAGATTTTCTATTATAAAGAAGTTAATTCCAAACCAATCACAGATTCAACACAAGCTGAACCAAAATCCTAGTTGTGTGTGTGTGTGTGTGTGTGTGTGTGTGTGTCAAAAATGACAATCTGATATATAAATGAAAAAGGCCAGATATAGCCAGGTTAATCTTTAAGAACAAAAAGGTGAGAGGGGAGGGACAGATTGGGAGTTTGGGATTGACATGTACACACTGCTATATTTAAAATAGGTCATCGACAAGGACCCTACTGTACAGCACAGGGAACTCTGCTCAATACTGTATAAAAACCTAAATGGGAAAAGAATTTGAAAAAGAATAGATACATGTATATATATATAACTGAATCTCTTTGCTGTACACCTGAAACTAACAAACATTGTTAATCAACCCTACTCTGATATAAAATAAAAATTTAAAAAAAGAACAGAAAGGTGAGAGGACTTATTTACTCTGATGGAAAATAAACGGAACTCAGCCAACCTATCCATATGGAAAAAGAATTGACACCCTATACTTTGCACGATACACAAAGATCAATTTGAGATGGATTGTAGATCTAAATGTGAAATATATAATAATAGATATTGAAGAAGGTAACATATGAAGATATCTTTATAAACTTCAGGTAGGGAAAATATGTTTAAACAGGACACAAAAATCATTAACCATAAAAGACAAGACTGATTAATTGGAGTGCATTAAAATGAAGAATTTCTGTCCCTCAAAAGATAGCATTAAGAGAAGTAAGCTTCAAAATGGGAAGATATTTGTCTCACATACAGTTGACATAGGGCTTACATTCAGGGGTGTGTATGTGTGTGTATGTATGTATTAAACTACAAATGAGTAAGAAAAAATCCACAATCAGGCACATCACAAAAGGAAATATTCAAATGGTGATAAATGTTCACCATTAATATTCAAATGGTATTAAATGACAAAAACTTATTCAGTATCGTTCATCAGAGAAATGCAAGTTAAGATCACAGTAAGGTGTTAGTACACATCCACCAGAATGGCTAAAATTTAAAAGACTGATAATACTAAATGCTGAGAAGGATGTGGAGAAACAAGAATTCTTATACACTGCTGGTATAAGAAGTATGTGAGATTTCAAATGAATTCAAATATTTTTAAAAGTTATCTCTTTTGCTAGGTTAGACATGTATAATACCAATGGAAACATTTACTCTGGATTACTACATCTTTTTTAATAAATTTTTTTTAATAAATTTTTTTTAATTAAAATTTTTTTTTTAATATTTGGCTGCCTTGGGTCTTCGTTGCTGCACCTGGGCTTTCTCTAGTTGTGGCGAGCAGGGGCTACTCTTGGTTGTGGTGCATGGGCTTCTCATTGTGGTGGCTTTTCTTGTTGTGGAACACGGGCTCTAGGTGTGCAGGCTTCAGTAGTTGTGGCACGTGGGCTCTAGAGCACAGGCTCAGTAGTTGTGGCACATGGGCTTAGTTGCTCCGCAGCATGTGGGATCTTCCCGGACAAGGGATTGAACTCGTGTCCCCTGCATTGGCAGGTGGATTCTTAACCACTGTGCCACCAGGGAAGTCTCTGGATTACTACATCTTTTAAAGCTGAAATTTCACAAGAGACGGCTAAGGCTCCTTATTAAACTGATTCATTATAAAACTGTTAGAATTTATATTTGTAGAGGGCAGAGATTCTCTTATACTGATTAGTTGGTGATTGAACTATGAGTATTTCATGAATTTAACAATGTTTGTTGAATTCTTTGTATGTGCCAGGCTTGGTACTAGGAGCTAAGGAATACAGACAAACTTTTGTTCACATTAATCGAATGATCAATCAGTGTTGAGGCTTTTGAAGGAAAAGCATAAAATATTGTATATGTCAAATATATTTCATTTAAAAATACATAATAAAGGGAACGAAAGGTTTTGAGAGTTTGGATGGGATCTCTGTGGAAGTGATGGTTGAACTGAAAGCTGAAGGATGAATTGGTATGACTTGGTAAAGTTGGTAGAGGGTGGAGGGGTAGAATCTTGAGGAATAGGTTCTGGACAAAGGAAACAACATATAAAAGCCCTTCATAGGAAGGAGGGAGGGAGCAAGGCCCAAGGAAGAACCCAATGGAAGTGTGACCAGAGCACACTGATGAGAAGAATGGTACCACAAGAGGTATAGAGAGGTAGGTCGAGGTCAGATCTAGTAGGACCCAGTAAGTCCTATTAAATCCATTTCATACTGAGAGCTCTAGAAATGCATTGGAGATATTTAATTGCCTTAATATAATGAGATTTGCATTTTTAAGAGACAGCTGCTGCCTATAGAAAAGATTGAGGTGTGGGGGAGGAGGGAAGAGGGAGTTCTACCGGGAGGCCAATTCTAGAGGCTATTGCAGTAGTTCAGACAACAGATCTTTCCTCAGATGGCTCTTCAGTTGAACACTGGTATTTTACAAGATGTTAAAAGGTATTCTAGGTGGGGGAGGGTGTAAGAATTCTGTGGTTTGTATGTTTGAGATGATTCATAAAACGAAGGTAAGGTAGAATTTTTCACAGTCTTCAAAATGTGCTGAAGGAGGCGAGTGAGGAAGGAGCTGAACCCAGGTGATGGAAATGCAATCAGGGTTTTGGGCCTGAAGGAGGTTTAGTTTTAGGAAATGGAGAATAGCCTGTGAAGGAAGATTGGGAGGATGCATGGTGGCAAGCCCAGAAGTATAGACTTGGTGTATAAATTGGTAAAGAATATAACACTGGGGGCTTCCCTGGTGGCGCAGTGGTTGAGAGTCCGCCTGCCAATGCAGGGGACACGGGTTCATGCCCCGGTCCGGGAAGATCCCACATGCCGCGGAGCGGCTGGGCCCCTGAGCCATGGCTGCTGAGCCTGCGTGTCCGGAGCCTGTGCTCCGCAACCAGAGAGGCCACAACAGTGAGAGGCCCGCGTACTGCAAAAAAAAAAAAAAAAAAGAATATAACACTGGAGTGAATGAATTAAGGTCTATTGGAGGAAATTTATTTGATAGTTATGGAAAATAGCAGCTTGGAAGCCATTTCAGTAGTTCAGCTCAGAGATGAAAATATTCCTTCCAGTCTCCCTTTGATTTTATTTGATACTGTAGGTTTCCTATTTACCAAGAAAGAGTTGGGTTTTGGATCAGTATTTTATCATTTTTATCTTTAGAATTCTTTGCTAATGTTACAAAGTGATTTTTATTAGACGTTGTAAGAAGTTAGGAATTGATGCATTTTTTACTGCTTTCCAAGTCAGTAATACTAACTTTCTTAGCCACTAGCTACATTTTCTGTTGTAATAGAGTTGCATATACTGAATACTAAATTGAGAAATTTTTAAATAATTTGAACTGATAGTATTCAGCTTTGTACAATGACTAACCCTCAAAATTGGAGGGTTGTTTTTTTATTCATATGTTCTAATGCATTAACTCTCTTTTTTTAGGAGTGGAATTCATAGTGGAGTAAACAAGATTTAAAGTATTTTAATTTTGTGTAGCTCTTAGATCAGAAAAAAATTTTTTAGGACAAAGTAATTAATGGATATTATATTTTGAAATATACCTTGAAGGTTCATTTTAATTGTTGTCGTAGTTATTCCATCCAGTTCTGTTTGAGTTGGGTCTTTTAGACTAACTCACATAGGCCCTTTTCTCACCCAATAAGCTCCTCTCTCCTTTAGTCCCACCCAAATGATAAATATGATTTGTTGTCAGTTTACAAAATGATTCCTCCCCTTTTTATTGTGAAAATGATATGACATTAAACAGAGGCCATGGTTAGGGCATAGAACTTTTAGTTTGTAACAGGTTCTTATAAAAAGTGTGGGAATTCACATCTCTCCATCTTCAGAGGGACTGATCTCATGGGAATAATAAATAGTAAACATAAATAATAATGTTTAACTATATAATAAACACTGTTTTAGGCAGTTGTATTGTCTCACAACAATCATATGAGGTAAATATTTTTAATCTTATTTTTCTTTTATACCAATGAAGAAAATGAGATGCAGTTGTGACTCCAAAGTCACAGCAAAGGTTATACATTGCAGAACTGGGAGTTGGATCTGGGTAGTTTGACTCAACATTATTCTCATAAACACTGTGTTATAGTGCCTCTGGGCTACTTGAATCACCAGATTCTACCTCTCTTGGTATCCTAAAGAATCCCTGGAGCTAATTATAGTTCAGTAGATAGGCTAGAGCAGATCTGGTAGATCAGTTATCTAAAGTGTACCAGTGGGGTATGCCAAGAAGCTCCCTTTATACAGCCAGGGAACACCAAGGTTTGCTTTTGCCAGCTAATATTCTCTACTGTCCCAGAGCTTGCTGTTTATGATTGTAGGTGCTATTAGACAAGAATTGTAGGGCCCTGACTGATAAGTGGTATAGTTAATTTTTGAATTATCAGTCCTTGGTTCTAAATAACTTTACCTGAAATATAGTAACTGAACATATAATGACTAAAGCGTAACACAGAACTAACAGGTCACTGGTTTATATTAGTATTTTATGATTCTGTTAAGTTCTTTAAGATGTTCCTTTTGTCAAGACATCATGTAAAAAGCCTCATTAAATGCTTTTGTCTCATTTTCAATTTACATGAATGGGATCATATACCTGCTTTTCTGCTAGCTTCTGCTCTTCTATTAAGTCATTTTTTCCATTACTAAAAGCTTGTTTGTTTTCACTGGATAATCTGATTCCAAGTTTAGAACTTCTGCGTTTTACAGAACTGTGGATGACAGGGAGGTAAAAAACAAAGACTACAAGAAAAGCCGTTACTAGTTTCATTAGAAAATTCAAAGGCATCTGTTGTTTTCTGTTATTAACTGTTGTCTTCCTATTTTGGAATAAAAGTAAAACTAGACCCTAGTTTAGGTGTGGCAGTTATCATTGATACTTACAGTACCACAAGCATTATGCTCTTTGAAGATTTGGAATAGTTAAATACAGTGCTTTGGATCATCATCCTGTTTTAAATTGAAGTAAATTTTAGGAAAGATTCTACTCTTTACTCTGCAAGACACTGTAAAATTTAACATTGTTTAAAGAAAGCTTTATATAGGAGAAATGAATTATGAGTTAGTATCCTAACTAAACATTTCCAGTCCCAGAGACCCATTTATATGAAGAAGCCTTCTATTCCTTCAGATATTTACTGTAGCAAGTAGTCTGATTGCTCCTGAGGCTAATAGTGGAGATCACTCCCTTTAAAATGCTATGAACCCTTATTAACCAATACACCATAGAGTATAGCAGTCTTCCAATTTTTAAAGAAAATAGATTTATTTTTATATACAGTAATAAAATGAGGTTAAGTCTGCCATTAGTGAAAGTAGACAGTAGTAGAATAAAGGTGCTTGCTCTATTTACCAATTTCTTGTTTTCATCTCCTCCCAAGGAAATATTCTATACTTTAAAATTTTTATTGTAAACTTGATGATCTTTTTTGTTAGTACAGGCTGAGTATCTTTGGACACTCATAATTTTTCCCTCCAATTTTGAAGGTAAATTTTATGTTGTTAGCTGTCTTTGAAAGCTAAAGTATGTTTATCATAAATGAAGAATCATGAGCAATGAGTTCCAGTAGAACTAAGAAAAGCATTAGGACTTGTCTTAATTTCTTAGGGTAATTGGGAAGTTTATCAAAAGGCATTTTACTTCTCTTTGTTATCTTTTTCACAAGGGCTGCCTTCTAGATGGCAGCTACACTCCTCCAACCTGCCTCTCTCCTGTACTAATATACTTTAGAGACCTTGAATGAGAGGAGCCAGAGAATTATTTTAACCTGTATTTACATATTAATGAAATACATTTTAAAATTGAATTATGCATGAATAAAAATAAACTTAGATAATTTATGAAGTATAATCAGTCTTATATACAATAAGCAATGAAAAGCCATCTGATTTTTTCTATTGATATTTGCTAAATGTTCACTTTTTTTAGTTTTTTTTTCTTTTTAATTTTGTTATACATAAGCCCTATAGAGAACTTGGAAATACTGAAAAAAGAAGAAAACAGAGAGAGAGAGAGAAAAGGAAAAAAAAGGTAGTCCCTTTACTCTATGTTAATGAATTTCCTTGCAGTCCCTCTACCTTGCATAGGTGTATGTCTGTGTTTGTGTGTATTTTTTATATACTCTCAATTGTACTGTTGATACATTCCAGCACTCAACTGTTGTTACCATTAGTGTATATTATTAAGCTCTAGTGGTGCTATCTTTAGATTAGTGGGCTTTTCAATTTTATTTTGTTAGAATATTTACATAGAAATTTGCAGAATGACCTGTAAAAATTGTTTGATGGGTTTTAAGTATACCAAGCAGGAATATAATAGCTGTAGTAAAACATGAATAGAATTAGTGAAGAAAGGTTATTTTGGTAACATGGCAGCTGGAAGAAAGATTAGCCAAGCCATCTGTGAATTGAATTACAGCATAACGTGTTAAAGTGGATTTTCAAACATGAATTTTTGCTATTTTAGGTTTTGGAAATGTTTTTGTATTTGTGTTTAAACTTGGGTGGTCTTGGTATTCACTTCAAGTAAAGTGAAGATGCTTCAATGTGTCTTGAAGAATTAAACAATAGTTCTTTTTTCACCTTGCTTTCTGCTTTACATCTATACCACACTTTTTATTTGGCCCTTTTAAGTATCTAGAGCTATTTGCCTTTCAAAAAGCTGAGTATGAAGCAAGTGAAGTCTGCAGATATTTTCAAGTTTATTAAACAGCCAATTGCTTAATAGAATGTTATATTGTAGAGTGGTGTAGGTTTTGAAAAAATAGAGAGCTAGTAAAATATAGAAGGAAGAACTTCTACAATTGGAGTCCTTTCCCCTTCAGAGTCTGCTAAGTAAGGATAATAATATTCTGTAGCAGGGTTCTGGGAAGATGAAATGAGGTAGTGTAAATGAAAGTACCTAGTACAGCCTTTCCTACCAAAGGGGAAAGGGAGCTAATATTTGCATAACTGCTGTTTCAGACCTTTCGCTAGGTGTTGGAGGACAAATAGAAAGTACCTGCCTTTGAGTTTATATCTAATTGTGGGTCCATAATGAATGTATCTGTTATGACTTTAGTCATTTAGAACATTTACTCTGTTTAATTAAGCACTACATATAAATGGAATCATTTTATTCTATTCTAGCAGAATTGGGACGAAAGGGAAGAACTCTTACATAAAGGTACTTTCCTGCTTGTAGATGATATACAACAGCAGATTTTCAGGGGAGAAAATCTAATGTGTGGGTGGAAAGGCAGAGTTACTGAGTAGAGGAGAAAGTGTGTCAGCTAGACAGTAATAGTTGTGTAGTGTGGTTTCACACACATTCTTTTGAAGAGCTGTGAATTCATGATCGTATTTATATTTACCTTCATTTTCTTGAGGGATTAACTGTAATAGCAAAAAGGATAAAATACAGCATATACACATGAAACTGGAAAACAAGATATGGACTTAAATTATCAAGGTCCAGTGGACCTAAATTATCAAGGTCCACACTGTGGTATTTAGAATAATACAAAAATTTAAGTTCTGCTTGACTGATACTTTGGTAGAACCGGTTAAAAATTACTTTATAAGGTTAACAGCATGGAAGCAAAGCTTTCAAAAAAAGAGTAAGTTACTTTGAAAGTTCAACCTCCATATTTTACCTCTGAAAGCTGTCTTTTTTAAAATAAATTTATTTTTTATTTTATTTATTTTTGACTGTGTTGGGTCTTCGTTACTGCGCGCGGGCTTTCTCTAGTTGTGGCGAGGGGGGCTCCTCTTCGTTGTGGTGCGTGGGCTTCTCGTCGTGGCGGCTTCTCTTGTTGTGGAGCATGGGCTCTAGGCGGCAGGCTTCAGTAGTTTTGGCTTGTGGGCTCTAGAGCGCAGGCTCAGTAGTTGTGGCGCACAGGCTTAGTTGCTCCAAGGTGTGTGGGATCTTCCCGGACCAGGGATTGAACCCGTGTCCCCTGCATTGGCAGGTGGATTCTTAACCACTGCGCCACCAGGGAAGCCCCGAAAACTGTCTTTTTTGTATCAGGTAAATAAATGCTTGTTGAATTGAATTTTATAATTTAGAATAAGAATCTCATACTTCTTTTTTTTTCAATTTAGGAATCAAAGATTTCAAAAACCTAGCATTTGCTAGAAAAATTGGACCAGCTGTGAGGATTAGATGAAATACTATATAAAAATGATGTATAAAATGCAATACTAATAAAAGGGCTTAAGAGGAAATGTCAGTGTTTCTAAACATTGGTATTGATATCAGTAACAGCTGAAGCTCAGAGGAAATGTGTTTTTCGATAGAGAACACTAATTATAGACTTGAAATCCACTTTGAATTTTATATCTCTCTTAGAGGAATTATCATGAGTATAAAGTAGATGACACTCTATCTAAGTTGAACAAAGTTGTTAGGGAAAAAGATCCCAAATCTAACTAGACTTATCAGGATCAGCTGACTTTTGTAGTCTCTTCCCTTTGCTCATCAATATTCTAGCTGCACTTCCTTCACACCTTTAATTATCTAAGCTTTTTCATACCTCTAGTCCCTGTGCATTTTCCCTTTGTCTGAAACAGTCTCTCTACCCTTTGGCTAACTCATTCATTAAGCTTTGTGACTTTCTGGAGCAAACCTTCGCTGATTCCCTGTCTTATTCTCCTCAAACGTATCTTTCCCTGTTACCACCCTGTTCTTTCATATCTCTTCTTTTAGGGTGTAATTATGCATTTATTTATTTATTTATCTACCAGTGAAGCCCAAGCATTTATCATAGTGCTTGACTCATAGTGAATTCTCAGTAAGTAATTGTTGAATGATTTAATTTTAAAATTCAGTAGCTTCTCTTTGGATTTAAATCCAATTTTTACTTTGCTTCTTTTTCTCTTTCTCACTGTCTTTCTTTTTTGGCAGATTCAGATAGTAAATAGCTGTTATTATTACTGCTTGGTAGTATTTACCTTTAAGAGAGCTATGCAATTGTCCTATGCTTTTTTTTTTCTTTTTTACAATGTATACATATATTAAATATTACAATTTTATTTGTCGATCATATCTCAGTATAGCTGAAAAAACAAAATATTTTTAAATAAAATAATTTAAAATGAAAATGTTTTTGACAATGAGAACACTACAAATCAAAAGTTCTGGAAACTGTTCCAGGGGGCATTTCTAGTCTTAAATGTATGTATTAGATAAGAAGAGAGGATGAAATTTTATAATCACAAAATTGAAAGTCTAAATAAAATGAACAATTTGTTAGCAAAACCTATAAAAACTGACCCAAGAAAAATAGAATATACACTAATTGTTAAAGTAATTAAATCAGTGGTTAAAACCCATTCTGGGGGTGGGTGAATCCCTGGGGCAGATTGTCTTATAAGCATATTCTACCAAACCCTCAAGAATAAATAATTTCAATCTTATTCAAAAGGTTTTGGGGGTTTTTTTGTTTGTTTGTTTTTAAATTTATTTACTTTTATATTTTTTTATTTTTTGGCTGTGTTGGGTTTTCGTTTCTGTGCGAGGGCTTTCTCTAGTTGTGGCAAGCGGGGGCCACTCTTCATCGCGGTGCGGAGCACAGGCTTCAGACATGCAGGCTCAGTAGTTGTAGCTCACGGGCCTAGTTGTTCCGCGGCATGTGGGATCCTCCCATACCAGGGCTCGAACCCGTGTCCCCTGCACCGGCAGGCAGCTTCTGAACCACTGCACCACCAGGGAAGCCCTCAAAAGGTTTTGAACAAGAGAAAAAGGAATAAAACTCATCAACTTATGAGGCTTCCAAAACTTTGATTCCAAAATCAAACAAGGATAATACAGAAGGAAACATTTCAGGCCAAACTCATTCATAAAAAGAGATGTAAAAATGTTGAATAAAATTTTTTTAACAAACTGAATCAAATAATGTTTAAAATCATAATACATGATGAACCGTGTAAGATTTATCTCACAAAGGCAAGGAAAATTCAATACTAGAATATCTACCAACATAATAAATCACATTAAGAAAAGGTAGAAAAAGTACATAATGAACAAAATAGAGACATAAATCTTTTGATTAAAAAAACATTAGGTACTTCAAAAATCTTATCAAATAGAAATTCTTTCTTTTTTTTTTTTTTTTTTTTTTTTGCGCAGTACGCGGGCCTCTCACTGTTGTAGTCTCTTCCGTTGCGGAGCACAGGCTCCAGATGCGCAGGCTCAGCGGCCATGGCTCGTGGGCTTCCCGGACCGGGGCACGAACCCGTGTCCCCTGCATCGGCAGGCGGACACTCAACCACTGCGCCACCAGGGAAGCCCAGAAGGGACCTTCTTAATAGCCACCAAAAACTTTATCAAACATTGTTCTTATGGTGAAATAGAAGTATTTCTTTTTTTTTTACACACACACACACACACACACACACACACACACACACTGTATTTTTATTTTTACAAGAGATTAAACTGACACCAAGCATTGTAAATGGGTGACCACAACAAAAGCAACAATGATTGCAATTACCAAACATGAAACACACTCATGCTATGTCATAATATTGACATTCAGTCCAGTAATCCTCCACTGTAACAGCTCCTTTACTTTGCAGTGAAAATTGATTTGTATATTTTTTGCCTCTGAGTCCTTGTGGGATTTTTTATTATTATTATTCAAACAAAGTTACAAAAATTATAATCATCCTCATCAGTTCACTCAGTCCCATGTAATTAATTTTTTTTTCATCTTGATCTTTTGTTAGCACTTTTATGAATTCATCAGTTTTCCATTAGAGTTCTGAAAATGCTTATTCATTCAGTTCATCAGTATAGTCAGTTACCAGAAAGCTGTACTTGTCAGAGTCTTTTCCATGAATTCCTTGAAGATGAAACCCTTTTATAAGAACATTTTTGCAAAAGCATCAGAGTACACCAAGAACTGTCTGGTTTTTTTTTTTTTTTCTTGTAATGACTCCAAAAAGTGAGGAGCAAGTTAAAGCAAGTTTTTTGCCTCTGCAAGAGAAGTGAAAACATTTGGTCACACAAAAACTCGTATGCAGATTTTATAATGACTTTATTTATAATCATTAAGAACTGAGAACAAATCAAATGCCCTTCAACTGTCATGTCAACAATCCAAATAGCTTTCAACTGTTCTTCAAAAACTATAGGAACCCTCCTGAACAGGATCAATTGCTGTACAGAAAACTGACTCGAGCATGATTACTAGTGAGTTTTCACTTCAGAAGATGACCTCTATTTTTCTGGTTCATGTGATTAGGTATCTCAAGCAGCTACTTCTGCCAAGAAGCTTATCCTAACTTGTTCCCAATCTAGAGCCGTCTTGAGTGTTGTCCTTGAACTCTTGCATATTTCTGTAACAGTTCTGTAATTGTTTATTTACTTGACTGCCTATTCCACTAAAATATAAGTTCCTTAATTTTGTCTTTGTAGTGAGCACCTAGCATAGTACACAGAATACTGATTGCTAGATATTCAGGAAATGTTTAATGGTATGAAGAATTGTCTTCACAATGACCAATTTCAAAGACTTCATCTTCGGGCTTTGAATAGAAGTGGACATTATGAAATTGCTCTCCCTAATTTATTTGGTGCATAGGTATACAGGTTGAATAGTTAAATTAAGATTTTTAGTTAAGTGGACAATCCTATACTATATCATTGATTGCCGGCTTGATTTGGTACATCTGTGGAGGCTATTCAGGAGCCACCTTCTTTCTGTAAAATTCAGTGTGTATGCTTCCCTAACTTGTATACTTAAGTTAAAGATAATTACCATTCCAGATTGTGTGAAGATACACTTTGGAAAATATTTTTAAATCCCAGACAGAAACTTAACTATTTATAAAAGGATATATTCATGGGTATTAGGGTTTAAAGCTGTTAAAGCTATAACTGTAAGAAGCTTTGTTGTTCATTGTTTTAAGTTCACTGCTATTGATTTAAAGGCACATTTGTAGAAACATGTATGTGTATTCAACAAATATTTGTGTGCCTATTACCTGGTAGGCACTATTCTAGACACTAGGATACATCAGTGAACAAAGCAGGCAAAAATTCCTTTGGTTGTGGAGTTTACATGGAGCTATGTTCTGTTTCTGTATGTTTTTATATGTATGTGTCTAGATATGACACTATTATAGGAAAAACAGCATAATAAATGGTTTTAGGGTTGTTTCGTATTTTAGCAGAGGACTACGATAAAATTGGAAGATTGTTACCAACGCTTGATTGTGTGTAACTTCATTTTACATATGTGCCTTTTAGATTTTATTTTCGCCGTTGCTTATCGAGAATGGGGAGGACAAATAAATTTTAATAATCAGTTAAATTAAACTGACATTTATTGTTTTGGCATGTGCAAAGCACTCTGCTATAAACATTGTAGGGGGAAGGGGACTAACAATTTGTAACTTCAAGACGTGTATATAGTCTAATGGGGCAAATCAAGTGCAAATATAACTAATTCCGCACAGGATAAGAGGAAAGGTGCAAACACATTGCCAGTTATTTTCAGAAAGGGGGAATGTTACACCAATCAGTGGCTAAATGAAAACAAAACAAAACAAAACACATCATCAAATGTTGGTGAGAATGCAGAGCAATGGGAACTCGTTATTGGTGGAGATATAAATTAGTACAGTTACTTCGGGGAAATGTTCGTCAATTTCTTATAAAAGTAAATATACGTCTGCCCAGAAATTCTGTTCCTAGTGTTTGCCTAAGAGAAATGAAAACATATGTTCTGAAAAGACTCATACCAGAATGTTCATAACAGCTTTATTCTTAATAGTTGAAAACTGGAAACAGCCCAGGTGTTCATCAGTAGAGGAATGGATAAATAATGATATCGCCATACAAGGAAATAGCCACTCAGCAATTAAAAGGACAAACCACTGATACCTACAGCTATATGAATGAATCTCATGAACATCTTGCTTACAGAAAGGCTTTCACATAATAAGGGTATACTCTAGAATTCCACTTACATGAAATTTTTAAATAGCCACATCTTATTTATGGTGAAAAATAAAACAGTAGTGGTTGCTTTTACGATGGGGGTGTGGGAGTTGAGTAGAAAGCGACGTGAAGGAACTTTCTGTAGTGATGGTAGGTTCTAAATATTGATAGAGGTTTGGGTTACACAGGTTTATGCATTAGTTAAAACACAGTGAATGTACATTTAAGTTCCTTGCATTTCATAGTATGTAAGTTTTGCATCAAAAGAAAACTAAACAAATATTGAACTCTAATTAATGATACACATGCTGAAGTATTTAGGGAGATAATTTACTAATTATCTATACTAATTTCTACAGCCTTACTTTTTTGGTACTTTTTAAAGTAGCTGGATTAATGGATGGATAAAGGAATGATGGATAAAGGGTAGATAGCTATATATGCCAAGCAAGTAATAACTTGTTAATAATATATTCTAGATGATGGATACATAGGTATTCACAGTAAAAGTCTTTCAACTTTGCTATATGTTTGAACATTTTTATAATAAAATGTAAAGGAAAAGCGGGAAATACTATACGTGGAAGGTAGTGTCAATAAATATTTTTGTGTTTTATGTAGTTTTTAGGATGTAGAGGAATGGAAAGAATTTTTGTTGGGGCGGGGGTGCGGTCTAGGCAGAGGTATAGGGAAAGCATTATAGGAGGAGGGGGCAACATTACAAGAGATGCCAGGATAAGAATTGAACTAGTGAGTAGTTCAGGTTGGCTGATGCATAGGGTAAAATATTGAAGCATAAATATAGAAAAGTAGAAGGCATTTGTGTAATAAGTCATTAGGAATTAGTTTCGGAATGGTGGGACATTTCTTCTCCCAAACCAAAAAGAGAAAAAAGAAGGGAGATGTAAGAACTTTTAATGTGGGAACAGTGAGATCTTAGAAGATTGCCATTGACCATTTCAGTTTTCTTTATAGTATAAAAGTATAGCTATTGGGTATTTATCTCAGGTGGCATTGTGGAGCAGTAGGATTTAATATAAGGAGACTGGAGGGGATTTGGAGTGGTAAATACAATGTGATAGGAATTCAGGGAAAAGAGAAGGAGGGTAGAATAATAGTGAGGTTAGAGTGATGTTATAATGGACCAAATTAATATGGTTTCATAATATTTCTAGCATTGCTTGACAGCATCTTTATAAGAGCACAGAGAGCAAATGGATGATACTACTCAGCCCTAAAGATTGGCAAGAAATTCTGGGGTGCTGAATGAATAGTTGAAATAGAGTAGGCAAGTAAAGCCTGTGAATGGTGGACTGGGGAGAATTGGAAGGGGTCAAGAATCAGGAATTCACAATGAGCACCAAAAAAGAAGAGATTCAGTCCAAAGAGAGAGGAAGATGTAGAATGGGACACCATATTCTTCTCTGGGAATTTCAGAATTCTAAGATCGTCGAGGTGACACATTTGGAAATGGTGGCATTGTCTTCCATCTAATCACATAAGCCAGAAATTTAGGAGGCATTCTTAAGATGCTTTTTCTCTTAATCACTATCTCAATAAGAATGTCTAAATTCTTGAGTTTTCATTGTGAAGATAATCTAAAATATATGATCATGGGTAGCCAGGAAGATGGGTATTTCTAGCTACCCATGAATACTGCTTCTTAGTTTCAGTTGCATTTTACAACTGAATACTGCTTCTTAGCTTCAGTTGAAGACATTTGCATTTGCATTGGTGTTGGTGCCAAATATAACAGATTTAACTGTCAGCAACAAATGAGGAGAGACCAAGATGGATTTAGTGAAAATGTCGTGTTTGCAATTGGATGGGGGTAAATTCCCAGCCAGTTGACATCACAGACCCCTTTACAAACTAAAGAAAAAAGTCATGAGAAAATTTATAAATTTGTTTAGATTTACATATATACTAAGGCATGTATAATGGCCTAAGTTTATGTTAGTAGCTGTTTAAATAACATAATAAAAATAATTTCAGTTAATTTTAGGGAAGTTTGTGGGAATTTTTTTTTCCTTTTCGAGGAATCCCTTTATATTACTGATACTGGACACATATTGTTTGTTGTACAGAATACATTTAGTCTCCTTAGCCTGATCTGCAAGGCCAGCCACAGTCTGCCCCTCTTTTTTTTTTTTTTTTTTTTTTTTTGCGGTATGCGGGCCTCTCACTGTTGTGGCCTCCCCTGTTGCGGAGCACAGGCTCCGGACTTGCAGGCTCAGCGGCCATGGCTCACAGGCCCAGCCACTCTGCCGCTCGTGGGATCTTCCCGGACCGGGGCACGAACCCGTGACCCCTGCATCAGCAGGCGGACTCTCAACCACTGTACCACCAGGGAAGCCCATCTCCCCCTCTTATCTCCACTTAATTCTGCCTCATCACCTATCATCTCTTGCACTTTATGGTCCTTCCGCAATACCACACGCTCTCTATCTGATATTCTACTCCCTACCTTTTAGGAATATTGTTTTAGCCTTCACCATTTCTATATTCTTAAAGACACATACTCCTAGAAGCTCTGACTCCTCTCTCTCTAGGCTCTTCCTATCTTCTCAGCTCCTACAAAGTAAGGTACTTGCCATGTTAAAGTATTTCCTATTTGGCTCCCAATTAAAACCGTGTATTTCATATGGATCTGTATCAATCATGATTCATCTTTGTATGCCCAGCATGTTGTATCACAATAAATGATATTCAATAGTTATTGAAAAGATCTGAACCATGCTGGTGAAGGGTATTAAAGTCCAGAAACTGTTTTTGCTCTTCTGAAAGATATTTTCTGGAGAAGGAAGACTATTGTGATAACACAGAGCTTGGGGGTTTACCTTCATGTCTTATTTATATAATCTGTTCTCTTGTTAACATGAAATCGCTCTGTCAGAAAAGATTTCCCGGGACTTCCCTGGTGGCGCAGTGGTTATGTATCTGCCTGCCAATGCAGAGGACGCAGGTTCAGTCCCTGGTCCGGGAAGATCCCACAGGCCATGGAGCAACTAAGACCATGCGCCACAACTACTGAGCCTGCTCTCTAGAGCCTGTGAGCCACAACTACTGAACATGTGCACCTAGAGCCCGTGCTCCGCAACAAGAGAAGCCACCGCAATGAGAAGCCCATGCACCACAACGAAGAGTAGCCCCTGCTCGCTGCAACTAGAGAAAATGCGTGCACAGCAACGAAGAGTCAACGCAGCCAAAAATAAAAATAAATAAATAAATTCATTTTTTAAAAAACAAAAAGATTTCCATCTGTATTAGACATGACTGCTCCACTGAGCTTTACACACTAAGTTTTGTGAAATGAACTTCTACTTTCCCTGTCTTTGCTCTTGAATTCTTGAAAATTAAAATCACAATGTAAGTTATCACGATATCTTATTATTCTAAAGACATGAGCATGCAATGTTGTAAGTAAAATATAAGTAATGTAAAAGTGAACTGTTATCTCAGGGTCTTTGCTCGTTTTCTTAGGGTGACTATTTTTTCCAGGAGCTCTGAAATGATCAGCACTAGTTGCATCACATGATTGTTCTCTTAATCACCCCTATGCAAGGAAAACATTGCCAATAACATATATTAGTTCCCCGTTTTTCAACAGTTGTCAGTTTTGATGTTACTTGGTTAGGTCTGTCCTCTGCGTAATTTCTCTAATCATTTTTTTTCTCATTGGAAACTTTATGACCTAAACAATAACTAGAAAATAAGCATTATTCATGGAACTGGAACAGATGTTGCAGAATGCACACGCTTAAGCACAAGTACTTTTATTTTACTTAGAAGTCCTCATATAGTTTCTATGTACTCTTTTTTTTTCTCTTCAGGTTTTTATTAGTTATCTCTTATTTACATATTAGTGTATATAAGCCAATCCCAATCTCCCAATTCATCCTTCTGCCACCATCCCCACCCCACTTTCCCCCCTTGCTGTCCATATGTTTGTTCTCTACATCTGTGTCTCTATTTCTACCTTTCAAACTGGTTCATCTGTACCATTTTTCTAGATTCCACATATATGTGTTAATATATGATGTTTGTTTTTCTGACTTACGTCACTCTGTATGACTATTTCTGGGTCCATCCATGTCTCTACAAATGACCCAATTTCGTTCCTTTTTATTGCAGAGTAATATTCCGTTGTATAAATGCACCACATCTTTATCCATTTGTCTGTCAGTGGACATTTAGCTTGCTTCCATGACCTGGCTATTGTAAGTAGTGCTGCAGTGAACATTGGAGTGCATGTGTCTTTTGGAATTACGGTTTTCTCTGGTTATATGCCCAGTAGTGGGATTGCTGGATCATATGGTAATTCTATTTTTAGATTTTTAAGGAACCTCTATACTGTTCTCCATAGTGGCTGTATCAATTTACATTCCCACCAACAGTGCAGTAGGGTTCCCTTTTCTCCACACCCTCTCCAGCGTTTGTTGTTTATAGATTTTCTGAAGATGCCCATTCTGACTGGTGTGAGGTGATACCTCATTGTAGTTTTGATTTGCATTTCTCTGATAATTAGTGATGTTGAGCAGCTTTTCACGTGCCTCTTGGCCATCTGTATGTCTTCTTTGGTGAAATGTCTATTTAGGTCTCTGCCCATTGTTTGATTGGGTTGTTTATTTTTTAAATATTAAGCTGCATGAGCTGTTGATATATTTTGGAGATTAATCCTTTGTCCATTGATTCGTTTGCAAATAGTTTCTCCCATTCTGAGGGTTGTCTTTTCATCTTGTTTATAGATTCCTTTCCTGTGCAAAAGCTTTTACATTTCATTAGGTCCCATTTGTTTATTTTTGTTTTTATTTTCATTAGTCTAGGAGGTGGGTCAAAAAAGATCTTGCTGTGATTTATGTCAAAGAGTGTTCTTCCTATGTTTTCCTCTAACAGTTTTATAGTGTCCAGTCTTACGTTTAGGTCTATAATCCATTTGGAGTTTATTTTTATATATGGTGTTAGGGAGTGTTCTAATTTCATTATTTTACATGTAGTGGTCCAGTTTTCCCAGCACCATTTATTGAAGAGACTGTCTTTTCTGCGTTGTATATCCTTGTCTCCTTTGTCATAGATTAGTTGACCATAGGTGTGTGGGTTTGTCTCTGGGCTTTCTGTCCTGTTCCATTGATCTATATTTCTGTTTTTGCACCAGTACCATATTGTCTTGATTAATGTAGCTTTGCAGTATAGTCTGAAGTCAGGGAGTCTGATTCCTCCAGCTCCGTTTTTTTCCCTCAAGATTACTTTGGCTATTCGGGGTCTTTTGTATCTCCATACAAATTTTAAGATTTTTTGTTCTAGTTCTGTAAAAAATGCCATTGGTAATTTGATAGGGATTGCATTGAATCTGTAGATTGCTTTGGGTAGTATAGTCATTTTCACAATATTGATTCTTCCAATCCAAGAACATGGTATATCTCTCCATCTGTTTGTGTCATATTTGATTTTTTTCATCAGTGTCTTATAGTTTTCTGAGTACAGGTCTTTTACCTCCTAGGTAGGTTTATTCCTAGGGATTTTATTCTTGTTGTTGCAGTGGTGAATGGGATTGTTTCCTTAATTTCTCTTTCTGATCTTTCATTGTTAGTATATAGGAATGCAAGAGATTTCTGTGTATTAATTTTGTATCCTGTAACTTTACCAAATGCATTGATTAACTCTAGTAGTTTTCTGGTGGCATCTTTAAGACTCTATGTATAGTATCATGTCATCTGCCAACGGTGACAGTTTTACTTCTTCTTTTCCAGTTTGTATTCGTTTTATTTCCTTTTCTTCTCTGATTGCCATGGCTAGGACTTCCAAAACTATGTTGAATAATAGTGGCGAGAGTGGACATCCTTGTCTTGTTCCGGATCTCAGAGGAAATGCTTTCAGTTTTTCACCATTGAGAATGGTGTTTGCTGTGGGTTTGTCGTATATGGCCTTTATTATGTTGAGGTAGGTTCCCTCTGTGCCCGCTTTCTGGAGGCTTTTTATCATAAATGGGTGTTGAATTTTGTCAAAAGCTTTTTCTGCATCTATTGACATGATCATGTGGTTTTTATTCTTCAATTTGTTAATATGGTGTATCACATTGATTGATTTGCGTATATTGAAGAATCCTTGCATCTCTGGGATAAACCCCACTTGATCATGGGGTATGATCCTTTTAATGTGCTGTTGGATTCTGTTTGCTAGTATTTTGTTGAGGATTTTTGCATCTATATTCATCAGTCATATTGTTCTATAATTTTCTTTTTTTCTGCTATCTTTGTCTGGTCTTCGTATCAGCTTGATGGTGGCCTCATAGAATGAGTCTGGGAGTGTTCCTTCCTCTGCAGTTTCTTGGAAGAGTTTGAGAAGGGTGGATGTTAGCTCCTCTAAATGTTTGATAGAATTCACGTGTGAAGCCATCTGGTCCTGGACTTTTGTTTGTTGGAAGATTTTTAATCACAGTTTCAATTTCATTTCTTGTGATTCTGTGTCTTTTGGTTGGGGCATTTAATCCATTCTTGTGTTCATGCTTTCTATTTCTTCCCGGTTCTTGGAAGGTTATACCTTTCTAAGAACTTATCCATTTCTTCCAGGTTATCCATTTTATTGGCATAGAGTTGCTTGTAGTAGTCTCTTATGCTTTGTATTTCTGGAGTGTCCGTTGTAACTTCTCATTTTTCATTTCTGATTTTTTTGATTTGAGTCCTCTCCCTCTTTTTCTTGATGAGTCTGGGTATTGGTTTATCAATTTTGTTTATCTTCTCAAAGAACCAGCTTTTAGTTTTATTGATCTTTGCCAGTATTTTCTTTGTTCCTATTTCATTTATTTCTGCTCTGATCTTCATGATTTCTTTCCTTCTACTAACTTTGGGGTTTTTTTTGTTCTTCTTTCTTAGGTGTAAGGTTAGATTGTTTATTTGAGATTTTTCTTGTATTGCTATGAACTTCCCTCTTAGAACTGCTTTTGGTGCATCCCATAGGTTTTGGATCGTGTTTTCGTTGTCATTTGTTTCTAGGTATTTTTTGATTTCCTCTTTGATTTCTTCAGTGATCTCTTGGTTATTTAGTAATGTATTGTTTAGCCTCCATGTGTTTGTGTTTTTTACGTTGTTTTCCCTGTAATTCATTTCTAATCTCATAGCATTGCGGTCGGAAAAGGTGCTTGATATGATTTCAGTTTTCTTACATTTACCAAGGCTTGATTTTTGACCCAAGATGTGATCTATCCTGCAGAATGTTCCTTGTGTGCTTGAGAAGAAAGTGCAATCTGCTGTTTGGGGATGCAGTGTCCTATAAATAGCAATTAAATCTGTCTGGTCTGTTGGGTCATTTAAAGCTTCTGTTACCTTATTAATTTTCTGTCTGGATGATCTGTCCATTGGTGTTAGTGGGGTGTTAAAGTCCCCTGCTATTATTGTGTTACTGTCGATTTCTCCTTTCATGGTTGTTAGCATTTGCCTTATGTATTGAGGTGCTCCTATGTTGGGTGCATATGTATTTTTAATTGTTATATCTTCTTGGATTGATCCCTTGATCATTATGTAGTGGCCCTCCTTATCTCTTGTAACAGTCTTTATTTTTTTAAGTCTATTTTATCTGATACAAGTATTGCTACTCCAGCTTTCTTTTAATTTCCATTTGCATGGAGTATCTTTTTCCATCCCTTCACTTTCAGTCTGTATGTGTCCCTAGGTCTGAAGTGGGTCTCTTGTAGACAGCATATATATGGGTCTTTTTTTTGTATCCATTCAGCCAGTCTGTGTCTTTTGGTTGGGGCATTTAATCCATTTACATTCAAGGTTATTATCGATATGTATGTTCCTATGACCATTTTCTTAATTGTTTTGGGTTTGTTTTTGTGGGCCTTTTTCTTCCTTTTGTTTCCCACCTAGAGAAGTTTCTTTAGCATTTGTTGTAAAGCTGGTTTGGTGGTGCTGAATTCTCTTAGCTTTTGCTTGTTTGTAAAGCTTTTGCTTTTTCTGTCGAATCTGAATGAGATCCTTGCCAGGTAATCTTGGTTGTAGGTTCTTCCCTTTCACTTTAAATCACTTTAATATATCACTTTAAATATATCGTGCCACTCCCTTCTGACTTGTAGAGTTTCTGCTGAGAAATCAGCTGTTAACCTTATGGGAATTCCCTTGTATGTTATTTGTCGTTTTTTCCTTGTTGCTTTTAATAATTTTTCTTTGTCTTTAATTTTTGTCAGTTTGATTACTATGTGTCTCGGCATGTGTCTCCTTGGGTTTATCCTGCCTGGGACTCTCTGCACTTCCTGGACTTGGGTGGCTATTTCCTTTCCCATGTTAAGGAAGCTTTTGACTATAATCTCTTCAGATATTTTCTTGGGTCCTTTCTGTCTCTGCTCTCTTTCTGGGACCCCTATAATGCGAATGTTGGTGCATTTAATGTTGTCCCAGAGGTCTCTTAGGCTGTCTTCATTTCTTTTCATTGTTTTTTCTTTATTCTGTGCCATGACAGTGAATTCCACCATTCTGTCTTCCAGGTCACTTGTCCATTCTTCTGCCTCAGTTATTCTGCTACTGATTCTTTCTAGTGTATTTTTCATTTCAGTTATTGTATTGTTCATCTGTTTGTTCTTTAATTCTTCTAGTCGTTTGTTCTTCTAGGTCTTTGTTAAACATTTCTTGTATCTTCTCGATCTTTGCCTACATTCTTTTTCCGAGGTCATGGATCATCTTCCCTATCATTATTCTTAATTCTTTTTTCTGGAAGTTTGCCTATCTTCACTTCGCTTAGTTGTTTTTCTGGGGTTTTATGTTGTTCCTTCGTCTGGTACATAGTCCTCTGCCTTTTCCTCTTGTCTGTCTGTCTGTGAATGTGGTTTTTGTTCCGCAGGCTGCAGGATTGTAGTTCTTGCTTCTGCTGCCTGCCCTCTGGTGGATGAGGCTATGTAAGAGGCTTGTACAAGCTTCCTGATGGGAGGGACTGGTGGTGAGTAGAGCTGGGTGTTGCTCTGGTGGGCATAGCTCAGTAAAACTTTAATCCACTTGTGTGCTGATGGGTGGAACTGAGTTCCCTCCCTGTCGGTTGTAGGCAACGCAGCACTGGCACCTACAGGCTCTTTGGTGGGGCTAATGGCGGACTCTTGGAGGGCTCACGCCAAGGAGTACTTCCCAGAACTTCTGCTGCCAGTGTCCTTGTCCCCATGATGAGCCACAGCCCCCCCCCCCTACAGGAGACCCTCCAACACTAGCAGGTAGGTCTGGTTCAGTCTCCTATGGGGTCACTGCTCCTTCCCCTTGGGTCCTGCTGCACACAAAGTCTGATCCTCTGGGAATTCCTCCTCCTGTTGCCAGACCCCCAGGTTAGGAAGCCTGATGTGAGGCTCAGAACCTTCGCTCCAGTGAGTGGACATCTGTGGTATAATTGTTCTCCAGTTTGTGAATCACCCACCCAGCGGTTATGGGATTTGGTTTTATTGTGATTGTGCCCCTCCTACCATCTCATTGCGGCTTCTCCTTTGTCTTTGGATGTGGGATATCTTTTTTGGTGAGTTCCAGCGTCGATGATTGTTCAGTAGTTAGTTGTGATGCCAGTGCTCTTGCAGGAGGGAGTGATTGCACATCCTTCTACTCTGCCATCTTGAACCAATCTCCCTATATACTCTTATTTTAGGCTCAGTTTTTTTTTAATGTTTCGCAAATTAAGAGCTACAAATTAAGATGAAGATAGGATGCTATCATGTAGTTTCAGGAGGTGACAGATGGAAGCAATATATAAAGCAGAAAACCTATTAAAAGCAAACGATTCCCAAAAAGCATGTTAGGTATCATTTTAGCTGCATACACTACTGTCCAGAAGGACAGTGTTATATAACATTAAGAGTTTAATAGTTGACACCGTAATGAGTTAATGGAGAGAAATGAAATTGCATCTTTTTGTATGTGTTTAAAAATGATAAAGGAGGGCTTCCCTGGTGGCGCAGTGGTTGAGAGTCCGCCTGCCGATGCAGGGGACACGAGTTCGTGCCCCGGTCTGGGAAGATCCCACATGCCGCGGAGCAGCTGGGCCCGTGAGCCATGGCCGCTGAGCCTGCGCGTCCGGAGCCTGTTCTCGGCAATGGGAGAGGCCACAGCAGTGAGAGGCCCACGTACCGGAAAAAAAAAAAAAAAAAGAGGAATGTGTAACAGACTTTAGGAGGGTTTCCATTAAAAGTTGCTTATTTTTTAAGGAATTTTCTGTGAGTTATATATACTTTTTATATATTTCAGCTTTGTGAATTTGATCGTAATGTTTTGCAGGAACACTTTGGGGATTATCTGTAAGAATATATTTAAGTGAAACTAGAGCAAAAAATAAGAACCCTCTCATGGTAGTTTAGTACCTGTATTTCATGTATTTTAAGGTTATTAGATTTGACTGTTGCCTAGGCATTTCTATCCATGGGAATCCCAAAGCCTTATATGGTCAAGACTTAGCTTTTAGACTTTCAGTGAAATGCAAGGCACCACTCCAAAAAAAGAAAAAGAAAAAAAAAAAAACTAGCTGGCTTTCACTTTGTCTTCAGTGCTCTCTTCTTGGCTGCCTTTATTACCACAGCAGCTAAATTACTAGGAACCTTATGTGCATTGGGAGTCTGTCTTACACAAAAAAGGAATTGCTTTTGTGGCAGTAGTTTTATGCTAGAATGCTAATGTTATTTTTAACAAAACATTACATGATATTGGTTATATAATTTGATTTTTCTAAAAGGAAACTTAAAAATAAGACGGTTTATTTTATCTGACCCTTAGATGAGGGGAAGGGATCATATCTGCATATGGTACAATTAAGAAGTGCAAGTTTCACTAAAGGCAGGCGTTAGGGTAAGTGAAAGTGAAATTATTAATTGTTTGGAGTCTTTCCTACCTTGGAACTCCTGGTACCTGATTAGGGGACACAGGTGAAAAAAGTGTAAACATTCAGGAGCAGCAGTGATCACCACCACAGGGCCGCTAAAACAATAAGTTATTTCTATCCTGGTATGATCTTATTCAGCTCTAGTCATCTTTCTGCTTTGAAGAATGTGATTTTTCTGAGTGATCTGTGTCGATCAATTGTACCTTTAACTGCAAAATAGTTTAATACTTTGTAGATACTAAAATTCTTAGTTATAGATTTTTCGTGTAGGAAAAGGGACGGTATTATTCCCCCTAACATAAGAAGATTGCAAAATGTGTTTTAACTTATCCACTGTAGTAAGTCAGATATGACATGGAAAAATTAATTTCTGATACAGTCATCTACAGGTAACAAAGAATCAGCAACCTATTTCTGAGTCCTACACTGAAGCTAAATCCTACTGTTTCCTCCATTCAACGTTTGATTACTGCCTAATGTAGTCTATGCTCTGAATACATAATGGAGTCCTTGCCTTTAAGAGCTCCCAGTAGTGGAAGCAGAAGGAGAGGAAAATGAATGCAGAAATAGTACATATGGGTAGATAATTATCACACAGTGTTCTAAGTGTGTTAGGAGAGGTGTGTTCACAGTGTTACAGAAGATGGAAGAAGAGAATGATTTAATTCTAGCTACATGAACATAGGCTGGAAAAGTTGTCAGAAATAAAGGATTAAGATGGTTAAAAGAAGTCTAAATTGAGGAGCAACCTGTAAGGTCTAGCAGTGCCTCAGCCATTACTCGTAGGTTCCCTTTGTCTTCTTCACGAGAAATCCCAAACTGCCTTAGTTAATTCGTATGATCAGAAAGAATTGAATTTTTATTACCAGGTTACTTTTCTTGGCAACTGAACTCAACCCCTTCCTCCTGCCAACCTGCTTTTTTTGTGATGGAGCATGAGCGTGCTTTGTAGGGTTTTTAGCACTGTGTTTTGTTTTATCTAAAGATCCTTTGTCACATCTGTCTTAGCAGAGTGTTGTAGCTTTTGTCTTTCTGGCAGAGATGCGTATGTGTGTCAACGTCTTCTAGGTAGCTGGAGAACCATCCCCAAAGGTGAAAATCTCATTTGTAATGTGCTGAGTTAGCCATGTTAATTATTGATTGTTTAGTTTAAACAACAACAACAGAAAACCTTTCAGAAGTTTCTCGATTCCATGCAGTTATTGGTACACAAAATCTGCATACAAGGTTTTTCCGTTAGAGGTGAAAAATAGTGTAAAATTATGAAATTAGTTCATTCTGTGAGAGAGACTAGGAATTCACAGTGCAGTGGTACACTTGTTTGTTATATTACATTGTATGTGTGGAACAATGGTTCCCAGACTGTCTGCTTTAACTTGGACATAAAAATAGAGTTTGGGGCTTCCCTGGTGGTGCAGTGATTGAGAGTCCACCTGCCGTTGCAGGGGACACGGGTTCGTGCCCCGGTCCGGGAAGATCTCACATGCTGCAGAGCGGCTAGACCCCGTGAGCCATGGCCGCTGAACCTGCGCTTCCGGAGCCAGTGCTCCGCAACGGGAGAGGCCACAATAGTGAGAGGCCCGCGTACTGCAAAAAAAAAAAAAAAATTTGGTGATAAAAATAGATGTCAGTGGGAAAAGAGACTTGTTGACAAGTTCTGCAGTAAAGAAATCTGTTTAATCCAGTATTTCCTAAATTTAATTATTTTTAAGAACCTTTTATTAAAGACCGTTTATTAACCTTTTCATTTTAGTAATTTCATGGAAACAGTTTGGGAAATACTACAGTAAATTTTTGTGATGAATTGCATTCAGAAGGGCTGCATGCTGACAGTTGTTTCAGGAGGCAAATTGAAAATTTACGTATTTTTATTTCTGCCTTATTACTTTCTCTTTTGACTAGTTATTTACATTTGAAGGAATGTCAAAACTCCATAATCTGTAAATGTAAAATACTGGCATCTTTTTATAACAGTCTTGGGAAAATGATCAAACGAATGAATTATGCAGTAGAAAATTATACATATCCTTTTCCCTCAATGCAAAGGAATGTATAAAAGCTGACTTTAATTCTTGCTATTCATATGCCCTCCATCCTCAAAAATAAATATTGAAAGAGTAATAATTTTTATTGTTTATTAGGATAGCTCTGGTTAGTTAGAAGGTTATTTTCTTTTATATCAAATACGTTTTTACTCATCAAACATGAGTACTGGTACATTATCAGGTGATTGTTATTTATTCTGAAGTTATAATTTCAGATTGTTTGGCATATTCAAGAAATGGAGCGTGGTCCATTGTGATTAGAGCTTTGAATTTGTGGAATTAGAGTGATAGGTCTAAATTTAGATAATAACTTGAAGGACTAACTTACCACATTTAAGAGAAGTGGAAATACAGGAGAAAAGACAGATTAGAGATTAAGTAGAGAAGGGAACAGGATATTTGGATACACACAAACGGAAGCAATGAAAACTGATATAAATGCCTTCAACATTCATCAGTAATCCAGCAATGTAGCTGTTATTTATCACCACATAATAAATTACCCCTAAACTTAAAATGTCAAACATTTATTACCAAATTTTCTATGGTTAAGGAATTTGGATGTAGTTTATCTAGGTACTTCGATTGACTTCAAGTCGTCTGAAGGCTTAACTTGCGGGGGGTGGGGGGAAGGCGGGGAAGGATCCACTTCAAAGCTCATTATTGGCAGGTCTTACTTCCTTGCCACATGGGCCTCTTAATAAGACTGCTTCTTGACACTGCAATTGAGTTTTCCCAAGTTGTGAGCAATTTGGGAGAGGGCAAGAGAGGGTTCATGCCAAGATGGAATCTACGATCTTTTAATAGCCTAGTCTTAAAAGTGACGTACCATTACTTCTACCTCATTCCGTTTATTAGAAGCAAGTTACTCAGTCTGGTCCACACTCAAGGGGAGGAGTTTACACAAGGATGTAAACTTGATGAGGATGAGGCAGGAATCATTGCTATTTTAGAGGCTACTTACACAAGCATCAAATTAAAATAATTTTTGTGGTATTTTACATTCCTCAACTTATATTAGTAAATACTTAATTCATTCGTTCCTATTTACTATGCCTTGCTCCCTAGGAACTGTTTATTTCTCCTTTTCTTACTGTTCAGCAGAGTACTTGAAAATCATTTATAGCTTCACCTTTTTTTTTCTCTCTTCTCTCCATTTGAATGTTTGGTGCTCCTCTTATTTTGTGACTTGGAAGTATTAACTCCTGCTCCCTTAAGTCTTCCATTAATGGTTCCAGAAATGCAGACTAGCTTGGTAGGCTAAAATGGAAAATAATATTTGGTTAAAATAACCAAATAAGATTTTTTTTTCAATTTTTTCCGTCAGGACCGAGACTCATATATTCTTAACTTCATCCTTGATATTTTTTGCCAAAGCATGTCTGAAAATAGCAGAACAGCTACCAGGTTCTCAACGTTTGTTAGACATATCTTTGCTCTTTCGTTTCTGAAAAGGATGTAGAAATATAACTCCAAGGCTTAGATTGCCTTTTCCCTAATTTTTTCCACCCATTCATGTCATGGTATATCAAAAAATTTGCCTTTCCCTTCCCAAACCTCTCCCTTTCCCCTGAATTTGATATTTTTAATATATAGAAATATATATATTTCAATTTTTAACATATAGTTTTAATTCTTGAGGTTTTAGAAAAGGTATACTGAAATAATCCATGTATACTGGAATGAGGAGAATTTTAGAGAGGTTTTATTGTTTTGTAATTTTATCTATATATATGTTTATTTCTGATTAGACTGAATTTATTGCAGGAAGTGTTTGGCTCTTTTTTTAACTTTAAGAAATGTGCTATATGCTGAAAAAAAAAGTAATAATAGTTGCTCAGTGGATGTTGATTATCCATAACTAACCATTATTCATTTAGGAAACATTATTTTAGAATCTCTGTGCAAATTATTTGATATACTTTTATTTAAAAGGACATATTACGTATACTGTTTTAATTAAAATGTGTAAAATTGAGTTTTGCTTTAATTTGCCAAAAGAAAAAAACCTGAATACTGAAGTAATGGTTAAATTTTAGATAAATTTTCTTTATAACTACAGAGTATTTCCTTAAATATTCCTTTAAGATTAAGAAAACAGGCTATGCATAATATCAATACATTGCAATAGGATTTTTTATGAACCACGTTCCAGTTTTAGAAAGATCATACTACTCATTAGGAAAGATTAGGAAATCAGCACTCATTCGTTTTTGCTCTTCTCTCCCCAATCTTGTTTTGTTAACTGTATTAATATTTCTACCTTGTTAGAATTTATAATATTTACACTATTTTTGATTCACTTGTTATGAGTTTTGACCACTGTGTCTTGATTTCTGAATTTATTTTAATTGGCTGAATTTTTTGTTAAATAGGGTTTATCTTCTTACCTTTTGATATCGTGTTTTCTTCATTTGTGTTGTTAAGTAGCACCAAAATATGGGGCATTTCCTTTAGTTTGTCAAGTTGCATTTTCTTCCACACTGCTTTCTCTACCTGAATTTTTCTCTTACTTACATACCTATGTATATTTTAAATTTTTATTTTATTTTTTCTTTCCCTTTATTTTGTCTCTCCTTTATTAAATTCTCATAGCTCTCCAGATTTGACATAGGCTTTTCTGATCATATTTTACATATGCTGTTTGTGCCTTGTTTATTTCTCTAGCTTCAGTTACTGGGGATATCAGTGGTTCTCAATCTAGTGTGTTTTTACGGTTTAGATGGCGAGCCTTTAAAAGTGGAAATTCCTTAACGCCATTCTCAGATATTCTGATTTCTCCTCTCTTTCTCCTAAATCTAGGTTAAGTTCTCTAGTAAAGTCCATAGTATTTATCATGCCTCTTGTTATTGTTTGTTTAGTTATCTTTCTTGCTTGCTGGACTGTGTAAGCTTTATGAGTATAGAAATCTGGTTTATATCCTTCCCCAGTGTATTCCTAGCAGCTGGCATGGTATCTTGCTGTAGTGGGCACTTAATAAATATTTATTGAATTAGTGAAGAGTCTGTGCTATTTATTGACCACTTATTTTGCTGAGCACTGAAGAAATTCATCAAGAAACAGATAGCTAACAACTATGTGATTTTCTTTTTTGTTTTGGAAAACCATAAGAATTTTATGTCCTTTAAGGTTTTTGGAAAATAACTCAATGACTTTGACTTCTGTTAATTAACATTTTGGCATATAGAGGCATACCTCGGAGATATTGCAGGTTCGGTTCCAGGCCACCGCAGTAAAGTGAATATCCAAATACAGCAAGTCACATGAATTCTTGGGTTTCCTAGTACCTATAATAGTTATATTTACACTATATTGTAGTCTGTTAAGTGTGAAATAGCATTATGTCTTTAAAAGAGTGTACATACCTTAATTTGAAAATACGTTATTGCTAAAAATGCAATCATCTGAGCCTTCAGCAAGTCATAATCTTTTTGCAATATTAACATCAAAGATAACTGATCACAGACCATCATAACAAATATAATAATAATTAAAAAGTTTGGAATATTCGGAGAACTACCAAAATGTGACACAGAGACACAGAGTAAGGAAATGCTGTGTAAAAATTGCACTGATAGACTTGCTTGACCTAGAGTTGCCACAGACTTTCAGATTGTTAAAAAAAAAAAAAAAAAAAAATGCAGTATCTGCAATGTAAGAAAATTCAGTATCTGTGAAGCACAATAAAATGAGGTATACATGTATTCTTCCAGAGTCTTGAAAAGGAATATCAATGAAGAGAATTGAATCGTATTATACATACTCCCTTGTAACCTGTTGTTGTTGTTGTATTTAATTGAATTGCATAAAACAGTATGTAAAAGCTTTTATTACTTCCCCTGAAATTAAATTATTTTCTTATTGGTATATATTCATTGATTAAACACCTCTAGGTCAGTGTGTGATCATGTCTGATAAAGGAATTCAACAAGGAAAACAGCTACCTGTACCTGGCTTTCTATCTCCAGAGCTCAGACAGTAATGAAACCTGGCAAAGGATTTATTATGTATAAAAAGATTTCTTTAACTCATCTCTACTCACATACCCACTTTTCTTTTATTAATGCTATTTTGCTTTTATTTTTTAGGAGGTGAACTATTTTTTTTTTTATTGGAGTAAAATTGCTTTACAACGTTTTGTTAGTTTCTGCTGTACAATGAAGTGAATCAGCTATATGTATAACCTATATCCCCTCCCTCTTGGACCTCCCTCCCCCACCTCCAATCCCACCCATCTAGGTCGTTGCAGAGCACCGAGCTGAGCTCCCTGTGCTGTCTGTTTTACACATGGTAGTGTATTTACGTCAAACCTAATCTCCCAATTCGTCCCACCCTCCCCTTCCCGCCCTGTGTCCACATGTCTTTTCTCTATGTCTACGTCTCTATTCCTGCCCTACAGATAGGTTCATCTGTACCATTTTTCTAGATTCCACATATATGCGTTAATATATGGTATTTGTTTCTCTCTTTCTGGCTTACTTCACTCTGTATGACTGTCTCTAGGTCCATCACATCTCTATAAATGACCCAATTTTGTTTATTTTTATGGCTGAGTAATATTCCATTGTGTATATGTACCACATCTTCTTTATCCATTCATCTGTCGTTGAGCATTTAGGTTGTTTCCATGTCCTGGCTATTGTAAATAGTGCTGCAGTGAACATTGGGATACATGTGTCCTTTTGAATTACAGTTTTCTTGGGGTATATGCCCAGTAGTGGGATTGCTGGGTGATATGGTAGTTCTATCTGTAGTTTTTTAAGGAACCTCCATACTGTTCTCCATAGTGGCTGTATCAATTTACATTCCCACCAACAGTGCAAAAGGGTTCCCTTTTCTCCACACCCTCTCCAGCATTTATTGTTTCTGGATTTTTTGATGATGGCCATTCTGACAGGCGTGAGGTGATACCTCATCATAGTTTTGATTTGCATTTCTCTAATAATTAGTGATTTGGGGGCTTCCCTGGTGGTGCTGTGGTTAAGAATCCGCCTGCCAGTGAAGGGGACATGGGTTCGAGCCCTGGTCCGGGAAGATCCTGCATGCCGTGGAGCAACTAAGCCCGTGCGCCACAGTTACTGAGCCTGTGCTCTAGAGCCCACAAGCCACAACTACTGAGCCCGCATGCCACAACTACTGGAGCCCGTGCTCTGCAACAAGAGAAGCCACTGCAATGAGAAGCCCGCACACTGCACTCACTGCAACTAGAGAAAGCCTGTGCACAGCAACAAAGACCCAACGCAACCAAAAATAATCAATCAATTAATTAATTAATTTAAAAAGTAATCAGTGATGTTGAGCATCTTTTCGTGTGCCTCTTGGCCATGTGTATGTCTTCTTTGGTGAAATGTCTATTTAGATCTTCTCCCCATTTTTGGATTGGGTTGTTTGCTTTTTTGATATTGAGCTCTATGAGCTGTTTGTATATTTTGGAGATTAATCCTTTGTCCCTTGCTTCATTTGCAAATATTTTTTCCCATTCTGAGGGTTGTCTTTCTGTCTTGTTTATGGTTTCCTTTGCTGTGCAAAAGCTTTTAAGTTTCATTAGGTCCCATTTATTTTTTTTTTTATTTTCATCACTATAGGAGGTGGGTCAAAAAAGAGCTTGCTATGATTTATGTCAAAGAGTGTTTTTCCTGTGTTTTCCTCTAAGAGTTTTATAGTGTCTGGTCTTACATTTAGGCCTTTAATCCATTTGGAGTTTATTTTTGTGTATGGTGTTAAGTAGTGTTCTAATTTCATTCTTTTACATGTCGCTGTCCAGTTTTCCCAGCACGGATGCTATGTTGCTTTTAAATTGCTTAGTATTTTTCTTTATCTGCTTATCTTATTTTCCTAAGTAGATTATAAGCATCCTGAGAACAGTACTACATGATCAATTGTTTTAGTCCATTAAGAAAAATTTGCTGAGTAGCACTGTTAGGTATTGTGGGATATATAAGACAATTTCTATTCTTAAGAGATTATAATCCAGTAGTGAGAAAAGACTGGAACACATGAAACAGTAATAAAGGCAGCATGTCTTATACAGTACTTAGTAGAGTTTAATGTACACATACACTAGGTCATAAGCACCTGCTCATTAAGGAGAGGTTTGCATTTTATTTTGATTCATTTTACATGTATTTATTATGGACTTGCTATATGACAGGCAGCGTGCATAAAGGAAACAAAAAGAATATACTCTCTACTGCTGGTCCTTGTATCCACCAAAGTGGCTGGCTCATTGCTTTATATATAGTAGGCAGTCCATAAAAGTTATTTGTCAAAGAATGATCCTGAAGTTTAACATTTTTATATCCATAAGGATTCTAAACTCTAGAAGTAATATTCTTCCCTTACTGAGTCCTCAAATCAAAGTCTTTGGCCTCTAAAGATCTAGGTTTGACTTACTACTTTATAGATCTTTATCAATAAAGGAAATAACAGCTGTGTAATAAGAGTAGATAAAGGGTGTGTTTTAATCTTGGAATAATTATGGTTTCCAGTTTTTGGCATTCTTATTCAAATACTTAGTACTTGTTAGATGAAGTATGAATGTTTACGCAATGTGTCGATTATAGTTGGCCGTCCTCTACATCCAAGGATTCAACTAACCAAGAGTTGAAAATAGTCCACAAAAAAATTCCAGAAAGTTCCAAAAAGCAAAAGTTGAAATTGCCGCAAGCTTTCAACTCTTTACATAACATTTACATTGTATTTACAACCGTTTACATTGTATTAGGTATTTTAAGTAATCTAGAGATGATTTAAAGTATACAGGAGGATGTACGTAGGTTATAATCAAATACTACCCCATTTTATATAAGGGACTCGAGCATCCGCAGATCTTGGTATCTGCAGGGAGTACTGGAACCAGTCTCCCACAGATACCAATGACTTTTCCCCTCGAAATTTTTTCTCAAAAGAGTTTTTTCAGATTTTTGTTATAGTCTTTTTGCCTTGTCCAGTTCATTCAATCCACAAAGATAAATTGGATCTTCTCCTTGTCAGGCATTGTGTCTCCTATGGATACTATATATACTATGTAAGTCTGAATTTTTCTTAATCCCAATAGAGAATTTCCCATGGTTTAGCCATTGTGTATAATCTGTGTTTTGAATTTTATTCTTCCAATCATTTTTATCATGTGAACATATGATTTATTGTAAGGCCAGGTCTTTATTTTTATGTCTAGAGATCCTACCTGCTTATAAGAAATAAGAAAGGCAAAAAAAAAAAAATCATTGAACTAAAATGCAGTGCTGAACTTACTTGTTTTCATTATTAAATATAATAGATGATCTCCTAAGATTGTACATGCTCATTTATTTGCCAGTCTCAATGCAAGACCAAGGTATTTATCGATATTTTTTATTGTTTAGTATGGGAATGCTGCTCGGAGTTCTTCATTATTTTTCTTGTATAAACTACACCTGTGATTCCTCCTTTGATATGTCCAAGTTTTCTTTAAAATAGAACAAAAACTTGTTTGGACATCTCCAGTTTACTTCCTCTTTACACATACTCACTGACATCTGTGTCACCCTGAATGCTTAGGGCATGAACTATTTTCTGGTATATCTACAAATTTCTGTTCCTATCAGTTGAGTAGAACTGAGTTTTCCTTGCTAAGAGTCATAAAGAGTTGTTTCAAGGAAGTAGAAATTGTTTTAGAGAACTTCTGTATTCAGATTAATTTGTCTTTTACCTTTCAGTAATTAACTGTGTTAGTAATGATTAGGTGCAAATTGTAAGCATTTCATCTAATTGACTATAATTATATTTTCACCTAAGTTGGTATAATTACATTTATACAACTAAATCTTTTCCTTTGTTTTACTCTCTTGTGTTGTATGTAATTTGTATGAATGAGCTTATTTAAAACTTCTACATGTAAAAGTTTGTTGGAAGGAGGTTTGATCCCTAAAATTTTCTTAATGCATCTTTTAAAATTTAATCATCCTCTTAGAAATCATTAGTAGATAGGACTTTTACCAAAAGTGGTACTACAAAGAATATTTGACAAGTCTCCACCATTTACCTTTGTTTTGTAATTTTAAAGGGATGAAATAGTAAGTTTTAGATGAGAATTGAAAAAGAAAAAGATTTTAATGGGGGATGATTGAACATTTGGATTATGTATTGATATAAACATAATAGTACCTACTATTCGACAGATACTACTCTAAGTGATTTATATATTAATTCATATACCTCTCATAGTAAACTTTTGAAGTAGGTACTATTGTTGTCCTCATTTTCCAGAGGAAATTGTGGCACACAGGATGTTATATAATAGGCCCAACAACAACCATCCTACTGGCAGAACTGGATTAATCCCAGACAATCTGGCTCTAGAGTCTGTTCATGAAAAGGAATATAACAGTGTTAGAATTTATTTCAAATGCTGTTTATTTTGTAATTGTGATTTTACTCAATTGAATTGAATGGTTGCTAAACACATTTGTTTTTATCTCTTCTAGGAATGAAATTTAATGATTTTTCAACTCCACGTGCCTCACCCAGAATCTGTCTTTAAGGCATGGACTCTGTCTTCTTAGAGCCAACTTTGTGTAGCCGCTTTATAATTCAATTCTTTGTTATTAGACTTTTGAGCTTTTTCCTAAACATGAGTGGGGAACAAAGGTTGTCCTTGCGCTAACTTGCTGAGAAAAATAACTAGGCCCCCTTTTCAATAAAAACAGATGTTTTATGTACTTGAACTAGTTTATTGAGATAGTTTATAGTTCAAGTTGACAAAGCTGCCTGTACCTGGGATTAAATGACAAAAGTGTCTTCACACAATCATCTGTTACTGGTAATGGCTCGGAATATGTATTTAAGAAAAACTTAAGATAAATCATGTCAGATAAGATTTTAGAAGTATATTTGAGTCACTCTGTTTCTTTCCATATATGGCTTAATAGACTGACCATATTTAGTCAGATATTTCAAGTCAGCAAGTCATGTATCTCTTAATGTGCTGCATGTGTTAGCTTTTGATTCTCTTAGCAACAATATTTTCATGGGCATGTCTGCCAGTTTATTGTGTATGCTTTGTAAATATTCAGGAGAACACTGAACAATTTACAACACAAACTTGAGATTCCTTTATAATATATGTTTTACAATGATGTTTTTGGCATTTAATTTATATTTAAACATTTCAAAAACTTATTACATTTAAACAAAATAAAGGCCCAAGCACATTTAACATTAACTGCTTTAGGTATTTTAGGTATTAACTGCTTTTAGGTATTTGATGTTTCTTAAGTTATACTGACTTAAAAACAAACATTTAAAATCAAAATCAGCAACATTTCATTTACTGGGGAATAGCTATTCCTATATGTTAATTTTTTCAAAGAGCCAGGGCAGTCACCTTCTTAAAATGGAGAAACTTTAAAAATTAACCATTTGTTCTGAGGATCTTTTATCTCACTGTCAAAGAATTACTCATAAGATGGCAAATAAGACTCTGTTCTGAATCCTGCCCTACCTTTATCCTCCCCATATGTGATTTTGCATCTTCATATACCAGGAAGTGTTTGTTACCTGTTCATATGTTAAGTTCAGGTGTAGAGCCTCCTCCAGGAAGTATTACCTGACTACAACCATTCTTCTTTAGTTCTTCTCTTCTTGGCTTCCATGGTAAGAAGTGTACAGCCATATAACTATATTTATCATATTCATTTTGATATTTTTATTTACTTGTGTATTTGTCTTCCATACTAGATGATGAGCTTCTTGAGAACTCTCTGTAACTGACTGAATAAAATACCACAAATGTCTATGTCCTCCAAGTAGAATATACTGATTATAATTTAATTTTAACCTTTCTCTTACTATTTTCATAGAAATCACTTCTCTACATTCTTTCCCTGAGTGATTTTAGGTCCCATTATTTTAATTATTACCTTAATGCAGGTAATTCCCAAATAGATATTTTTATCCCACATTCATTTTTAAGCTCTAGATCTGCATATTCAGGTGGCTACTGGATATGCATCGTTAGATAAGTATACAGACACCTATAATCAATTCAGCATATCCAAAACTAAAGTTATCTTTCTTCCTCCAACCTGCTTTTCGAATGTGTGGTATTTGTTTTCCTGAATGACCTCTCCCTGTCCCTCGCCCTTCATATCCAATCTTTAATTAAGCCTTGTACATTTTCTCCCAGATTTCTCTTAATATCCGTTCTGAGTAACTGGTGTTGCTCAGTTCAGGCTCTTCTCTCTTCATACCACTTCCAGTAATCTTTCTGAAATACTGATCTGATCATGTCACCCCTCTGCTTTTAAACTCTGAATAGGTTTTTCAAACATCATCTACCTGAAATTCTACAGTGTTTTCTCCTACTTACTCCTACTGCTGAATTGAGCCACTATTACTGATGGGAGTGTAGCAGGTTTTCTTGATGAGTAGGATTAGAAAGTAGGTTGAAAACCACCTCTAATGTCAAATCCTGTCATCTTTGCGTTATGTTCAGATTTTTTTACCTGCAATACATTCAGACCTCTTACCACCTAGCCTTATTCTGTTTTATAACTTGCAGATACTATCTACCACTGGATGACTTTCTGTTCATTTATTTCATACATTGTTTAAGTCATAGTGCATCTGCTCAGTGAAGTTCCTTCTAGTTGAATTGCGAATTGAACAACAACTATGTAATCTTCAAAACCTTGCTCAAATGTATTCTCCTTTATGGACTGTCTTAATCACAAGATCTCTTTATGTTCCCAAAGATATTTTAGTACTTTCTACCCACTGCTCTTATACCCTTACGTTGTTGTTTATGGACTAGCCTCCTATACTATGTGATCTTTTCCCTTCATTGTATTTCTAGGGCCTTAGCATATATAATTTTTAGCATATATAATATGAGGAATAGCCAGAGAAATTAGGGATACTTAGCCTATAAAAGAATATGTGAGAATTTGGGCATATTTGATACATGGAGCCTCGGGAGGCAGGGGATAGAAATTAAAGGAAGACATGTTTTAGCATGTGCAATTTAGAGAAAGAGAAAGTGTTTTATACTGGAGATAATATACAGTAGGCTTTTAATACATGGTAGCCTATTTTTTTCTTTTTCTTTTTTTTTAAATGAGGTATAATTTGCATACAATGAAGTACACAGCATATAATTCAGTGAATTTTTACATATATGTACGCCTATGTAAAAAATCAGAAAGGTAGGGAACATTTCCAGTCTTCCAAAAAGCTCCCTCGTGCCCCTCCTATTATTTCCCCACAAATTTACCAGGATTCTGAGCTTTATAACCAGGAATTAGTTTTGCCTGGAAATTTACAGTTTGTATCCTTTGTGTCTACTTTTTTTCGCTCATGTATTATGTCTGCAGGGATTATCCATGTTGTTGAAGGTAGCATTAGTTTGTTCTTTTTGTTTGTTGTTCTTCTTTCATTGATGTATAGGATTCTATTACATGAGTAGACTCTCCCCATATATACATACATCCCACCCCATTTATTTGTCAATTCTATATAACTTCAGTAGATACTGTCAAATGGTTTTCTGAAGGGGTTATATGAACTTTACACTTTATCAGCAATTAGTTTTTTCTCCATATCCATACAGTAGATTTAATATTTTTCATTTAAGAATCAAGGCTTAGATTTTCTTTTTATGTAAACACTGCCTATTCATTGTACACATTTTGAAAATAAAGAAAAATTTAAAGAATAAAAATTATTCATAGTCACACAACCAATGATAATGACTATTAACTTATATATTCTTCTAGTCTTTTGTGTAGATTTTAAAGTAAAATTAGAATCATATTAGGCAAACTGATTTGTATCCTTTTTAAAAAACTAAATATATTGTGAGCATTTCCCATATATATTATAATTTCTTGTTTTAATGTTTTTCTCCATTTTTTAAAAACAGTAATCATATTTGTATTAGAAAACATTTATCAGGTAGAGTTTTATATTTTTATATCAATGATAAAATCAGAATACTGTTTTGGAGCCTGTAGGAATTAAAAGAGGTTGAGAGAGAAGAGAATACAAATTAATATCTTTTCTCAAGGAAAATTAATGCTTAAACTTATAAATAGATGTAATATTATTTCAAGCCACTGTGAGTCATTAGCTATCTCAAATAACATTTTATAAACTACTTCATAATACAGTAGAATTTTGATGTTTCTTGTTATTAGATAGATGTGGTTCTCAAATCTCTCCTACCCTTTAACCACTGCTCCTTGAAAAACACAGTTCTTTTCCCAAGCAGTATATACTTAAACTTTATATGAATGTTGTTTATATATACTCATTTACCATTTGCTATGTGTAAAGTACTGTTTGGGCACTTTGGGATCTTGCCTTCAGATTGCCTGTAACTTGTTCCAAAGGGAAGAATCATGGATATATAAGAATGTTAAATATGTTAGGGAATTTTAGAGATATGTAACCCACCAGCTTCTCTCCTCCACTTGAAAGACAGAGCCCCAAAAGTTTAAATTACTTGTTCACAGCTATAAAATCTGTGGCAGAGCCAGAACTAGAGCCTACAGCCAAACACTTGTCAGTGTTTTTCCACTTTAGGTGTAAAGTACTTTGTCCTTAGTGCTTTTCTTGACACCAACTTTGTCATTTTTTCCCCCCTAGGAAAAAGCTACTAAAACTGTTTTCTTTTGCTTCTGTGATAGATAAAGGAAAATTGGTTTTATTTATACAGCAAGCACTTATTAAGTGCCTAGAGTGTATGATATCCTGTTTCAGAGACTGCAAAATAGGTGAGAAATAGTTGCTGAAATAGGAACATCTGTGGATATGGTGTTAAGTGTGGAAGGAGCTTATTTTTTGGAATCTGAACATCTGTGATAGAATCTCAGCTCTATCATTTCCCATCTCTGTGGCTTATTCAGGCTACTTGATCTCTTTGAATCTTAGCTTTCTTGTTCATTTATTCATTTATTGAGCCCCTACCACATGCAAAGAATGGTAAAAGGTGCTGGGGATACAGCAAAATTCCCATTCTCATGAGGGATTTTGTGAGGATAATATATACAAATCAGTAAACTAGATAAAGCACCAATCATACTACTTGGCACAAAGTAAGCATTGAAAAAAGTTCCCTTCTTATTTACTATAGGCTGCGGTTCTCAAAATTTTTCATCTTAGGACCCCTTTATACTCTTAAAAATTATGAAGGACTTCAAAGAGCTTTGTTTCTGTGGGTTGTATATATTAATACTTACAGTACTAGAGGGTAAAACAGAGGACTCTATATATTCATTAATTCATTTTTAAATGAATTAAAGCAATACTTTACCCATGTTATATAAATGGCATTTTTTAATTAAAATAACTAATTCATTTACTCCTGAAAGCTTGAATTTTATCATTGGCAACAAATACTGTTAGTTTTTTTTGACAGACTTTGTTCATTTTCACGAAAATTTCTGCCAACATCCAAGTTAGACTAACTATAGTTTGCCATTTAAGTAAAAATATATTCCATAATGGCCTATATGGGAAAAGAATTTTTAAAAAAGAGTGGATATATGTATATGTATAACAGATTCACTTTGCTGTACACCTGAAACTAACACAGCATTGTAAGTCAACTATACCCCAATAAAAAATTTTTTTAAAAATGATGTTCCATGGAAAAAGTGGCTAGATCGGCTTGCAAATTAATTGCACAAGTGTTTTTCCTCAGGGCAGTCATTATATTTGGAAGAAATGCTTTATGCATGCTTCCTGTCTTATTCCACAGAGTATTTAAAAGATGTATATTCAAGAGTCAAAATTTAATAAAATTTATAGTTTTTACTGCATTGTCAAGGACATTCATAAGTAAAAATAGCTTGGGAAAGAAAAAAAACCTGTGAGTGCAGAGTGGTGAATACAAGGACAGTAAAGTGCTGTGGGGTGTTTTTTTTGGTTTTTTTGCCACTGCCTTGATTTATTCTTAGACAGAAACATATTTACCACTAGTGCTTTTGCATCCTCAAGTGCACATGTCAACACAGTGAAAAGGGGAAATACCATCTTAGTATTATTTTGAAAACAGTTTTGACCTTGTCACCTCCCTGAAGGGATCCCACTCCCTGAACAGACCACAGTTTGGGAACCACTGCTATAGAGGATATTATTGGTACTTAATTATAATGTTTTGATTGTTTCCATGTTGACATGTACTTGTTTTCCTCAAGTTGGCATAAAATGTCTAGTCACATACAGTATTGTTATATGGGTATCTAAGCAAGGACTATTAAAATTTAGGTAGTACCATTGGCCTACTTCATAGCAGTACAATCAAGATGGCAAGAGACTACCTTATAGAAAATATGTTATAAAAGCTTCAAAATAGGAATTTTATTCTATTGATGTGTTGTTGGGAGTATTGATTCAAAATTTTTCTAATCCTGCTTTCTGTTTTGTTTTTAGGCTTGCATTGATGACAATGTTGATATGGTGAAGTTTCTGGTAGAAAATGGAGCAAATATTAATCAACCTGATAATGAAGGCTGGATACCACTACATGCAGCTGCTTCTTGTGGATATCTTGATATTGCAGAGTAAGCTAGTTCTGTGTTTGTTTTTATCCAAATACTATTTAGAGACTTGAGATTTTATAGAAATTGTTGTTATAGATAAATGAGTGAACTCTTATATTACCTTAATTCATAAAAATTATTCTTCCCAGGAAAGAGAATAAGTAGATCATGGGAATCCAAATATTGTCTCTTGGTGTGAGATCATCTTCTTGTCTCCCTACCATCTTTGACTTTTGGTACTTTGAATTGATATGAGTAATTGTACACATTCTCCAGCCCCATCTCCTTTTCTTTTGAGTATATGTATTGTCAAATGATTCAAGGTTAATATTTAGCAATCTAGTATATCCCTATGTAATCATGAATTGTTAGGGGAAATTAACAACAATTCTGAATTAGGTTACTTTGCTAAAGAAAGAATATGATACATAATTCTCCAATTATTCAGTATATTCTTAGTTTTTATTAAGATTGTTTTCTAAAAACATGAAAATTTATTGAAAAATAGTCATTGTATTCTTAAATACCTTTAATAGGGGAGTACTTTCTGAGAAAATTTGATTCTTGAAAAATTTAACAAGGAAGTATACATATCCTGACAAAATAATTTTTTCATCAAATTATTTTTTCTTGTTGCTGTGTATCCAGCACCATAAACATTTTTATTGTCTATCTGCTCGCATCAAAGCTTATCAGCTAATAAATATTGAATAAATATGGTAGTCCTACTCTGTGAATCTCTCTTAGTAAGTCTTCATAGTTTTATTTCTTTGTACATTTCATGCACACATACACTGCCCGCCCCCCCCCCCAGCCCCCATGTGTATTGGAGATACAGTATACCAGTTTAAAGGAGAGGCAGTGTTCGGGGAAATGAAAAGTGCTCTGGGAATCAGAAAATCTGAGCTATTTGACTCTAACACTGACTGCGCTACACCTTTTGATAATTTGTTTCCTCTTTCTGGGCTTTGATTTCTTTATGTGTAAAATGAAGGATTCTTTTTGCCATTGTAAATCAACAGTGGTTATTCATAATTTTAATTGTGGTTCTCTTTATTCCTTTCTGTTCTTTTCATGCTCAACAAAGGGCTTGGATTTCATCTTCATAGAAAAAAATAGCTAAGGTGCATTTATCTTCAGCTGTCCTTAAATATTTGGTACTTAGGTTCTTAAGTCAACTAATGTGGATTATGAAGGCTTCCTCAACCACTCTCAAGGGGTATGACCTTGGGCAAGTTGCTTAACTTTTATAATTGTCAGCTTTCTCCTCTGTAGAATGGGAATAATATTTTCTAGGTTTGTTGTGAGGGTTAACTGAGATAACCCACCAAGTATAGTTCCTGGCACATAGGAAATACTCAGTATGTATTAACTTTTGACCATTATCTTTTATCTTTTTGGGAAAATGAAAACCCGGCTTCTTTCTTCAGATGTGTAATCCTGTGTTTCCTTTTTAATTCATGCTTCTGAGTTTGAAAAGACAGTAATAATTGTCCTGAATAATTTCCTCTTGTAGACTTGATTAACAACCCATTGTGTCAGTTGGGATGATTTTAGATGCAAGTAACAGTATCAAACTTAAACTGACGTAAAGAGAAAGGGTACTTGTTGTACAGGATAATACATAGTTTAGAGGAAGGGCATTCAGGTTTGTTTATTAAGCTGCTCAGCGCTGTCATCAGGGCTTGGAGTCTTCAGGTGTTTTCTTCTGCCTTTCCCAAATATAGACTTTATTCTTAGCCTTGTTCCCTCCTGGTTACAAGATGTTTGCCACAACTCCTGAATTGTGTTTTTACATATGCACATCCAAGAGCAAAATAAAAAGTGGTTGGGGAGTGGAAAGTATCTTCTCCATATTCTGTGACTGTCAAGGAGGGAAACCTTCCCTAGAGAGCCCTCTGACTATAGCAGATTTCCCCTTAAGGGACTTATGTTGGCCTGGGCTTGGTAATTTGCCCATGTCTTTGCTGGGAGAAGCAAGTATCTGGCATATTCAGTTTTTTTAATGCCAGAAAATAAGTGTGAGGAGGGTTGGGCAGTCTGCTGCAGGTGTTAATAGTTTCAGTAGAGTAACTACAACTTTTCTTCTTTTTGGAAGGTGGGATACGGAATATGTGTTTCATAGGACTTATACAAACAAAAATGACCTATTTTGACCAAGGTTGACTATAGTTTTGCTGATCTAACTACCTTTATATAGGCATTTATGGCATTAATGGCTGTGGTATAACTGAAGTATAATTGACCCTTGAACAACACAGGTTTGAACTGCGTGGTTCCACTTATACATGGATTTTTTTGAACAGTAAATACTTCAGTACTACGTGATCTGCAGTTGGTTGAATCCGCTGTTGTGGAACCAGGAATACTGAGGAACCACAGGTACAGGGGGTCTGCTTATGTGGAGGGCCAACTATAAGTTATTCACAGATTTTTAACTGCAGGGAAAGTCAGCACCCCTGACCCTCATGTTGCTCAAGGGTCAACTATATTTAAATTTATAGTTTTTTTGAACAAAATTAAAATTAAAAGAATGATGACTTTTCCTTTTTCGCTCTTTCTGCCCTCTGAGATTCTTTTTTTTAAATAATGATAATATTTTTATAAAAGACCGTTCAACTCTCGTATATACTGGGCTATTTGTTAGGTGATGATTGCCTAAAACCCTTCTAAATGCATGATTATTTTCACCAGCATTATCTCTTTCAGTAATTAATTTCACTAATGAGTGAGAGAAGTTAATGAAATCCAAAATCCTAGTTTTCTTGGGTCTAGAAAACATATAGCATGGTGGCTTAAGAGATAGGGTGAAAGATACCTCCCAAATCAGAGCATTTATAGGGTAAAGGAAGGCCCTATTAATAATGACGTAGAGACAACAGTTATAAACCATGGGGTCACTCCGGTAAGTGATGTATTTGGAGTTAAAGTTGTTTGCAAATCCTGGTTCTGCCATTCTCTACCTTTGTGCCCTTGGCTGAGCTACTTAGCCTCTATGATTAATATTATTTATAAAATGGGAATGATCTGGCTTCTTCCTAGCTCTTGTTTCTCATATTGCTTTCTACATTTTTTACTCTGTCAATATAGACTACTTTCAGTTCCCCAGCATTCCCTGCTGGTTCATGTCATTGTGTCTTTGCTCATAGTGATTCATTTGCCTCATTTCTTTACTTGACCAGCTACTACCAGACTTCAGCAGCTTATGTTAGAATCACTTCTTCCAGAAACCCTTCTAATGTTCCTGGCTGATTCATCATCATCTCTAACATATCAGTTGTTTACATGCTTCTTTACCAACTACATTTTGCACAGAATAGTACTAATTCAACCCTATTGAACTGAGAGGTAAAACAAAACAGTGAAGCACAGATAGTTCACTATGAGGATTTGTGGATGATAAGGTAGGATACAGCGAGTTCTAAATTTTTGACCTCTATTGGAGACAGTAGAACAAAGAATGTGAGGTTGCAGTTTAGTTTCTAGACAATTAACAATTTCACATCTGGTCTCTAGCCTAGCAAAAGCCAAGTGAATAGATGAATGATAGCTCTTCATATTCTGGCTCAATTTTCTCACATTTTCACCAAAATAATTACTTTCAACATCTCCCTGCTATGAATAAGGTAGAAGTCTTAGGGAAAACCAAAAATAGAGATTGTTTAATAATGCCCCTTCACCAGAGTGGATTAGAGGAAGAATAAATGAAGTGAGTTTGGGGAGCATAGTGTTAATGGTCAGTATATGCATTGTTTTACTATTTACTGATGGGTCAGATATTGAAATGTACGCATTAACATTATTCTCTTCCTTTGGGGTGCTGAATTGACAGTGTTACGCTCTGAATCATGTCCCCACAAAATTCATATGTTGAAGGCCTAAGCCCCAGAACCTTGGAATGTGACTGTATAGATGGAGATGATTAAATTAAAATGAGGCCCTTAGGGTGGGCCCTAATCCAATCTTACTGTATCTTTATAAGAGGAAATTTGGACACAAAAAGTGGCACCAGGGTCTTGCACACAGAGAGAAAAGACAATGTAAGGACACTGTTAGAAGGTGGCCATCTGTAAGCCAAGGAGAGAAGCCTCAGAAGAAACCAAACCTGCCAACACCCTGATCTTGGTCTTCCAGCCTCTAGAACTATGAGAAAATAAATTTCTATTGTTTAAGCCACTTTGTCTATGGTATTTTGTTATGGTAATACTAGCAAACTAATACAGGCAGTATAAAATTCTCACTGTCACATCAAGGTATTCTTCCCTAAAAGTTGTAGTTGAATGTCATTGGGCTATGGACTAGAAGTAAAATTGGACATACTAGAACTATGACTTCTGGACATACTAGAATGATTATGGAGCCCAAGAAATTATGTATTCAATTTATTGTTCCAGTCTATAATGATTGGTTAATTATAACTCTAGCCATTAAGTATAACTGAATTATATATTTAAATTATGTGCAAAACATTGAAAACCAAGTCCTCTGACTTGGCTTTCAATAACCAAGAAATAATAACAAATAAAATAAAGAAATAATAGATAAAAGAATAATGAGATGAAGAAATAATTAGATGAAGACATAGGAGTTTTACGATTGCAGCATTTAAACTTTGTCTTTCTTTTTTATTAGCTGAAATATTTTTGTAAAGGAAACTGCCTCATATCTACTATTTGGTTACCCCTTGTACAAGTTTTATAGGAAAACAGGATATATTCTTTATTCTTTCCCTGCATATACTGATTTTTAAAATAATGAGTTGGTTTACTAGTTACCCTCAAAAAGGACTAATTGATTTTTTTGAGATCTAAATAACTTGAGCACATGCATTTAAACGTACTTGATGTATTTCAATCCATCGCAGTTATTGCCCTTATTGATTAGCAAATTGTACCATCTTTGGTCTACAAGAGTCTCTTCATGTTGGCTTCTAAGACCTTGGGACATGACCAAATAAAGTGATCTTTAAAAGCTTCCTTGCTCTTTAGTAGTATAAAAATGTTCCAGACTCATCTTTTATGTTTCCTGCCCTGGGTCTGGAATTGCCATTTCTCTAAGGAAACCTGTTCCTTGTAATGGGTGCTAGAAGTGCTCATTGCTGCTGCATTGATCATTCTTTCAAATTCAAATTCAGCATCAGGGTGTCTTTCTTTAACCTCTTCAATCTGGTATCAATATTTCCTTTCTCCCCTACTTTGTTGCCAAGAACTGTAGAATTAAAATAACACATAATACTCATTTGCTTCATCATATATTACATATACATTAGATTGCTTATAACAGTACCACAATAATAATGATTACTGAAAGCAGTTTGAAGTTTGGGGTTTTGTTTTCGTTTTTTTGGCAGGGGTGAGGGGGGTGACATTTCTTTTTGTCCTTATGGTATCCCACTTGGAATATACCATCAAATTACTGTGTGTGCTGAAGTCACTTGGAATAATTCTTTCCTGTTTGATTATGCCACTAACTAGATATACCATTAAGTTCACTGTTTAAGTTTGTTTTTTGTTTAGTTTAATTTTGTTTTATAATTTACATAAAATACCAGGTTCTTAACAGCAGTCCCTACTCTACCACCCTATTTCCTATGGGTAACATTTTTAAATTTTATATTTTATCCCAGTTTGTGTTTTAATATAAGTATTATTCCGTCTTTGCAGATAAATGAAAGACTATCATACACTATTTCTCCAGTTTTCTTTTTTCACTTAACAGTCTATCCTGGAGACCACTATATAGTGGGTTATAGAGCTATTTCTCATTGTTCTCTTCAGGTGTAGTATTTAGTACTCTGTTGTGCAGTGTCATTGTAGTTTATTCAGCTTGTCCTTCTTGATGGACCAGTGAATGTTATTTATTTGAATGACTGTAACTTTAGCCTTGGCATTGTCTTTATTTTTCACATAAACAAAAATTCCTATGACTTATAAGAATAAAAAAAAATTCTGTATTTGAATAATAAAACTTAAATGATTTGTTTTATTAACACTTTGGTTATTGATGTGGTTATAATCTCTTTTGTCTCTCTTTAATTTTGTCACTACATTTCTTTTTTAGCCTTCTGCCACAGATGTTTAAGGAATGCTTTTATCTTGAGTAGCTTTAGTGTTTGTATTAAACTTTTTCAATAGCAGAGAAAATTAGCCCTGTGTTAGGCTAGTATTATGTAGTTTTATAGTATATAGAATGGAATGTTGATTAATTAGTACATTTAACATATTTTTCTTCACGTTTGGAGTAGTTTTGAAGACATTGCTGAAGATTTCATATCATTATAATATACTGGTAGTGACATTCAGTGACATCTTCATGGTCTTATTTACAGCATGGAAAAAGTTTCATTAGCTTTGTTATTTGATCATTAAAGAATCAGCTATTTAAGGATATAATTTTTTAAAATATTTGTGGTGGCTTATTTATGGCATGGCTTTTCTTCTTCACTATAACCTTTATTTCATAAACATACAACAGAATCCTCAAGATTTCTCTTGGCTTATCCTTTAGAATATATCCAGTATCTAACTGTTTCGTCACCTCTTTCATTTCTCCCTGATCCTGGACACTGTTCTTCACTGAAATTATTGCAGTTGGAATCATTCTAACCATAACCATCCTCTTCCCCCCATCTGTTTTCTGCACAGCAGCCAGAATGATCCTTTTAAAGTATTGCAAGTGGAATAACATCACATTTTAATTCAAAGCCCTTCACCCTCCAGTGGGTTTATAATGCATTTAGAAACCAGAGTTTTGGTGGCCTACAGGCTATGGTTTGACCCTCTGTTACCTCTCTGATGTCATTTTCTCCACGTTCTCCAGGCTGTCTTTGTTAGCCAAACTGGTCCCCTTGCTGAGCCTTTAAACAAACTAAGCATCTTGCTTCATAGTCTGCACCTGCTGATTCCTCTGCCTGGAATTCAATAATGTTGTTATTTTTGGTAAAAGAATCAGAAATTCCTACCAATTTAAGAACTATATAAATTGCACCACCATGCCTATGAGAAACGTTACAATATTCCTAATATCAAGCTCAGAAATGAGACAACTCTATTTTAATCTTAACTCTGCTAATTAATTGCTATTAACTTTAGACAAATTACCAGCTTCTCTGAACCTCTGTTTCCTCATCTTTAAAATAGGAATGTTAACGCTTATCCCTATTCTATAAGATTATTGTGAAGATTAGATGAGATAGTGTTTATAAGACACTTGGCACAATCTATGGCATATATTTAGTTATCAGTAAAGTTAGCTGAATTAGTTGTTGTTATTCATAATTCTATCTTTGGTCACTACTTTTAGTGAAAAATAGCTAAGCTCTTGGTTCTCCTGGATTATTTAATAAAGTAAACGATCATCTGATCATTTGGTCTTAGAGCAGACCTAGCTAGATGAGAGGAGCAGGAGAGAGTGAAGTAGTCATTTGTCCTATTTACTTTGATATGTGGGTATTTGAGCACGAAGAAGAGTTGGCAAATCCATGCATTTCGGTTATTTACATATTTCTTGTCAAGAATGATACATAGTTAGTGTAAAGCAGACTATGTGTTTTGGTTTTTTTTTTTTTTTTTTGCAGTACGCGGGCCTCTCACTGTTGTGGCCTCTCCCGTTGCGGAGCACAGGATCCGGACGCGCAGGCTCAGCGGCCATGGCTCATGGGCCCAGCCGCTCCGCGGCATGTGGGATCTTCCCAGACCGGGTCACAAACCCGTGTCCCCTGCATCGGCAGGCGGACTCTCAACCACTGCGCCACCAGGGAAGCCCCCTGGAGTCGTCGTTTTTTGAGGAGAGGAGTGTTAGTGGTATATGGAGAGAGTAACTGATAAGACAGGAAGAGGGAACTGAGACTACAGCACAGAGGAATTTGTATGCCTTGCTAACTGACCTTTAGTGGTGATGCGTTTTTAGGAACATGATGATCCTTCTCTGTATTTTAAGAAGACAATTCTTGACTGATTAGGGAGTTTGAACAGATTAGGGATTAGGGAGTTAGAGACAGGGCAGTGGCAGTGAGCTTGGAAGTGGGGCAGATCTGAAAGAAATTTGGAAAATAAAATTAATAAGGCTTGGTGTGATTCACTGGATCTAGATAGTAAGGTGGGAGGAAAAATCAAAGGTAGTTATAATGCTGATAATAGCTAGCATTTATTGAGTGCTTACTGTGTGCCAGTCACTGCTCTGAGTCCTTTAATATACACTGCTCTAAGTCCATAATTTTGGTCATCCTAACAATTACATGAAAATATATTGCTGCCACCACCCCACAGGCCCAGATGCACAATTCCAAACCCTCAAAATTCTGAAAAATGACAAAATAAATTGTAAGTTTGATGTAGGCTCATTTGGCAACTCACCATGACTTGAACTGATACGAGGCTATTTATAGTCTTTGTTTCTCCCCCACTTAACTTATTTTTTGCAAAAATATTAACATGTTTGGTTATGGAGTACTGCCTCAGACTCAATAAGGGTGTTGCATAATCTACAATATTATATTTCTAAAATATGAAAAGTTTTGAGGGCTTCCCTGGAGGCGCAGTGGTTAGTAATCCACCTGCCGGTGCAGGGGACACAGGTTCGAGCCCTGGTCTGGGAAGATCCCACATGCCATGGAGCAACTAAGCCCATGAGCCACAACTACTGAGCCTGCGCTCTAGAGCCCGTGTGCCACAACTACTGAAGCCAACGTGCCTAGAGCCTGTGCTCCGCAACAAGAGAAGCCACTGCAGTGAGAAGCCCATGCACTGCAATGAAGAGTAGCCCCCGCCCGCCGCAACTAGAGAAAGCCCGCGCACAGCAACGAAGACCCAATGCAGCAATAAATAAATAAATAAATATTTACTTATTTCTTTATTTATTTTAAAAAAAGAAAAGTTTTGAAATTTGGATTTGGATGAGTGATGGTTGGCCCGTATTATAATTCTTATTTTATAGATGAGGAAACTGAGTCATAGAGAGAAATCACACGATAATTGGCAAAGCTAGGATTTGAACCTAGACAGTCTAACTTGTCAAGTCTGCACTTTAAGACACTACACCATTCTGCCTCCCTTTCTAGCCTTTGTAATTGGGAAAATGATGCCCTTTAACTTTAGTATTGAAGAATTAAAGAGCAAGATTGAGGGAAGCAGAGGAGATTCGAGTGTAGTGGAATGTGAATTTAAATAAGCCTAGTTTGAGTTGCCAATTAAAAAGGTGCAATAGGAAGCCAGGACTTCTTTGGGTATGTTTATAATGCGTAAACTGAATTTCATCAAATCTAAGATGCCATCGTCATAACACATTGTCATTATTTTATGTACCAATTTAAAAGGTTAAAAAAAAACCTGTAATACAGTGTGTGTGGTTTTTTGTTTTTAAGCACCTTGGGGTTTTTTTTCCCCACACACACAGTATCATTCTTTATCTAATTGTAGTGTCTTGGATGCAGCATTGCTTAAGAATGTTTTATTGTTGCCTTTGGGATTTTCTTCTAAGCCACTGATAGCATTCTGCAAGTGTTGTTGGTGGTGCTTTCTTGATCTTACTACAAGGTATCAGCAAAAAGTTTCAGACACCATCTAGGAAGACATTTTAAGTAACAGTTAAGCTCAGTAAATAAGGTATCAAAGGTATGAATGCACATCAATCAGTTGAAGTTGAAAACAATATGAATAGCTGTGACTGGGGTTACATGAAGACAGATGATGACAACCATGTTGTGGCCATTGTCCATTGCTGAGACATCATTGATTGTAAGGTCAATAGATTGTAGAAGATTTCAGCAATATTAAAATTTGGGGAAAATGTATATCTTAGAATTATTACACAATGAGTAGGATTTTTGCCTCTGGGAATTGGGAGATACAGTAATAAAGTAAGACAGTACTGCATGTAATTGATTTTAATAAATAAATATGCATTTTCAGGAGTTAGTGCATGGTCAAAGAAGTATAGTCACTGCTCTGAGGAATAATTAAGAGAAATAAGAAATGCTGGAGACAGAACCTACAGAATTTCCTGTATTTAAAGGTGGTTTTGCAAAGAGAAGAGAGGAATTTAAATCCTTCTGCACATTTTGAATTTGTTTTTGTGTTTTGTTTTGTTTTGATAATCTGGGTGCCTAGATAACTGGAAAATAGAGCCCACTTTCACAGATAGATTCATTTCTCTCACACACAATAGCCTGGTCTTTGCTATCGGCATAATTAATTGTATCTGTAGCATAATTGTGAAACCACATGTCAGAAATTTAGCACAGTATTTGGCAAGGTACATTAGTCCATGTTACTGGACTAGTAACAGGGTTTATGTATAAAAATAATACTTCTACCTGTGAGATTTTGACAAAATGAAATTTTTTTAAAGGTTAAAATTGGTAATGTTATAAACATTATAATTTCCTGACAATTAAAAATGAGAATTTCTGCTTCTTGGAAAATAGAATAGATACGTTTTTCCCGTTTTTCCTCCTGCTGAATACAACTAAAAACCCTGAACATGATATATAAAATATACAAAGACTCTATAAGATAGAGAGAAGACAGAACAGCTACAGATCTCAGGATCCAAAGAATGACAGGAGTAAGTTTCTGGCTTTTCTCTTTGCCTCAGATATACCACACTTGGAACTGAGGAAGCTGATAACCCAGAAGCACCAATGGCCCCACACTGCCCCCCAAAAAAAGCCCCAACAAAACCCTAACCTCTTTAGCCAAATACTAGGAGAGGGGCACCCTAAAACCTTAAAAAAAAAACTACTCCAGCCAAACACTGCAGAAAAAAACCATGGTCCCACCCATACCCTCACTAGCAAAGGCCAGGTAGGGAGCATAGACTTCCAACATTACCAGGCTATCATGAGGTATCCTAGCACCTCTACTGTCATGATGTCAGATTAGGCCAGATACAGAACCTGCCGAGATTTTCATCCCCATCGGATAGTTAACTAGCCCTACCCTAACTGGCACTGGAGACCACGTGGGAAGCCTGGACTTACACCCCCACCTGGCAGTAAAAAGGAGCTCCTACTCCTCCCCACTGGGGTGGAGTCAGGAGAGGCCTGGTAGAGAGTAAATACTTTCACCACCACCCATCAGTAAAGAGGCCTAACTCTTTCTCCCCTTATGGTGTCAGTGGAGGCCACATAGGGTGTAGTAGTGAGGCACCCATAGCCTCCTTAGCCAGGGAGGTATCAGTGAAGGCTTGGTGAGGAGTCAGAAGTAACAAGGAGCTGTTCCATCGCTAGTGTCAATGGTGGCTGAGTGGGGAACCTGAACTTCTACCCCTACCTTGTAATAATGAGATGGCATTTCCCCATCTTTTCTGCTAGAGCAGGGCCAAATATAGTCAGCTAACATAGAAGATTTAAGCACAATCTAGAGTCTCATATAATATACCCAGAGTGTTCCAATTTCAATTGAAAATCAGTTGTCTTACCAAGGAACATCTCAAATTGAATGAAAAAGACAATAGGGGGCTTCCCTGGTGGTGCAGTGGTTGAGAGTCTGCCTGCCGATGCAGGGGACATGGGTTCGTGCCCTGGTCCGGGAGGATCCCACATGCCGCGGAGCGGCTGGGCCCGTGAGCCATGGCCGCTGAGCCTGCGCGTCCAGATCCTGTGCTCCGCAACGGGAGAGGCCACAACAGTGAGAGGCCCGCGTACTGCAAAAAAAAAAAAAAAAAGACAATAGGGACCAGCGTTAAGATTACAGAGATATTAATCTTAAAATTATTTGACAGAGATTATAGAGTGGCTATCACAGAAATGCTTCAACAACCAATTACAAGTATGCTTCAAACAAATGAAAAAAAGTCTCAGCCAAAAAAAGTCTGCAAAGAAATAGAAGATATGAAGGGGAACCAAATGGGAATTTTGGAACTGAAAAATCCAGTAACCGAAATAAATAGCAGATAGACTCAGCAGCAGAATGGAGGGGATGGAAGAAAGAATTGGTGAACTGAAAAACAGAACAACAGAAATTACCAAATCTGGGCAACAGAGAGAAAATAGACTAAAATAAAATGAACAGAGCCTCAGGGGCCTGTGGGAGTATACCAGAGAGCTAACATTTTTGCCATTGGAGTCCCAGAAGAAGAGAAAGAGTGCATGGCTGGAAAAGTATTTAAAGAAGTAATAAATGATGGCTAAAAACTTACTCAAACTTGGCAAAAGATATAAACCTACAGATTCAAGAAGTTTAGCATATTCCAAACAGGATAAACCAAAGCAGTTCTGAAAACAAAAGACAAAGTAAAAATCTTGAAGGCAATGAGAAAGGAACTACTATAACATTGGGGCAGGGGGCATTGCATTAAAGCTGACTTCTCATCAGAAACATGGAGACCAGAAGGAAGTGGCACAACATTTGTCAGGTGCTGAAGGAAAGAACTGTTATTTTAAAGAAAACTTTCAAAAGTTCCAGGTCAGAACTTTCGTTTGGATTCTTACTGTTATAGTTACTTTCAGCTGTTTTTTATTGTGATATAGAACTTCAAATATGAAATAGGAAAGTGCATTCCCACTAAAGATGCATAAGGTTATTTACACTGATTTTATGTTGCTCAGAGGTTTCCAAAAGAAAATAGCATTTATTTACTTATTTATTTTAATATATATTTTAATATATTTAATTAATTTATTTATTTTTGGCTGCGTTGGGTCTTTGTTGCTGCATGTGGGCTTTCTCTAGTTGTGGCAAGTGGGGCTACTCTTTGTTGCGGTACGCAAGCTTCTCATTGCGGTGGCTTCTCTTGTTGCGGAGCACGGGCTGTGTAGGCGTGTGGGCTTCAGTAGTTATGGCACGCAGGCTAAGTAGTTGTGGCTCATGGGCTCTAGGGTACAGGCTCAGTAGTTGTGGCACACGGGCTTAGTTGCGCCGCGGCATGTGGGATATTCCTGGACCAGGGATCAAACCTGTGTCCCCTGCATTGGCAGGCAGATTCTTAACCACTGTGCCACCAAGGAAGTCTGCATTTATTTTTGAAGTTAATAGTACAATGTTCTCTTACCCATCTTTGAAAAGTTCAGGTAGCTTAGTTTTCATAATTTCTGTCTCATTGGATGGCTTTGAGTAATTCATTTGAATTTTCAAGAAACAACTATTTCAGTAGTTTTCTGACTTTGTGGGTTTTTTTTTAATTGTGGTAAAAACATAATATTAAATATATCATCTTGGCCATTTTAAAGTGTATGGTTTAATAGTGTTAAGCATATTCACATTTTTTTGCGGCAGATCTCTAGGATTTTTCATCTTGTGATACTAAAACTACCTGGTAAACACTAATTTCCCCTCCCCACTCCCCTAGCCCTTGGTAACCACCTTTCTATTTGCTGTTTTTATGATTTTGACAACTTCAGACACTTCATATGAGTGGAATCATATAGCATTTGGCCTTTTGTGACTGGCTTATTTTGCTTGCCATAATGGCCTTGAGATTCACCTGTATGACAGAACTTCTTTTTTAAGGCTGCACTGACGTTTCGAATTTTAAAAATTCATGTATTGAATACATGAAAAATCCATGTATTGGTTAAAACAACTTCTTGATACTAGTTTTTCTACAGTAAATAAAACAATGTACATTAAGTTTGAACACTAAATATATTCAGCTCTTGCTGATGAAATTTCTCTTTGTCTCTTTGATTACTATGTTCTCATTAACTTCTAATTTAAAGACAAGGGCTTTAATTAAAACATCAAATTTTTAAAATGAACTATTTCTCCTTCTCAATCTCTTCTGTGGTTTGGCTTTTGACAAAATTCAGAATCCAAGATAATTATGAGACTGTCAAATTTGTCTGCTGAATTCAGTTAACATTGAATCATTCTAACCCAGATAGAATCCTATCCATCTAATATACCACATCCAAGTTGCACCCGATAATTTGGTTAACAAGTTTTACACCTTTTATTAGATTTTTAAATTCACACATATGCAAATAATTTTGTAGAAATCCATTTGGATCATGTCTTGAATTTGAGGTTTATTAATTATCCAAAATTATTTATTGACTCCAAGCTGTAGGTTATTATAAATCTCAGTAAACCTAGCAGTTTACCATTTTTCACTTCAGTAATTTATAAAGATTTTCATCATTCAATAGGTGGCATCTCCTATGTTGACCTCTTTTGTATTGCTTAAGGACATCATTAACCATTGTTAAGCAAATAAAAGCCTGCCCTTTTTTTTTTTAAACCCTGAAGCATTCAAAAAAGTTACCCATCTGAAAAACAGCCTAATATTCTGACTTTCAGTTTGGGACTCCTGTGTGAAATCTTCATAGTTTTTTATTTTTCCCCCCCAAGAAATCTTACAGTAAATATAGTGTATTTTTCCTAATCAGCAGTCCCATGAGCTGCTTTTAATACCCCAGCCGTTTTTGTTCTGAAGGAAATCTGACCATCTGTTTTCAGTATCTCCAAGGGTCCCACAAAGTGAGTTTCTGGTATTCCAGATAGCCTGTATTTTGTTTCACATTATCTTAAATATTGCTTTCTAAGTGTGATGATTTTGCATGATGTGATAACAGATAGAATTTAATTTTATTTTTAGACATTAACTCATTTAAACATAACATAGCCCTGTAAGTTACCTATAAGCTAGGTTTCAAATGTTTTTAAGTTAATGAATATCACACAGCTGTCAAGAAACAGAGGTGGGAACAAAACCCAAAGTCTGCAGAATTTAAATGTTTATGCTTTTTTTCACCCAACCAATCTTTGAATGGCTTTTTGAGATTATTCATGGTAAATAAGAATTAATGCCATGGGGTTTTATTTATTTATTTTATTTACATTTGCAAATAATAGTTCTTGAGTCATGGAGAGGTTTGTGAATTGTATGCATACATATTTATACCTAAACTTTTGGCTCAGGGATTGCTCCAGGCCCTACTTCCTGCCCACAGTTTTCCGAACTTTACTCTTGTTAGTTTCTCTTAACATCCTTCCTGTTTATATAAATTTTGGATTGTCTCATTTTGGCTTTGACCTGTTATTTCCTTGAGACTCTGCTTCCCTCTGCTAGCACTGCAGCCACTCTGAGGTCTTCCTTTTATTCTGTCTTTACATCCTGTGAATGATTTCTAATACCTAAGCAAAATATACGTGGTTTTATGTAAATATCTCTGATTGTTTGAGATTTTGCCTAGCAGGATACGTACATATTCCCCTGGAGCATAGCACAGGTTCTACTCCAATAATATCTTATTTTTTTTTGGCTCCAGATTCATTTATTTATTTATTTGTAGTATATAAATGTTCTTCATTAGTTTTATATTACATTTTTTAAAACTGTGAAACAGAAGAAGTTTCTTCAATTCAAATATGACTTCTGTTTGTAGAAGTCCCCGTGAAGATCATAAAAATTGTTTTGCACAAGGAGAAATGTTTATAACATATTATTAATTGTAAAAATACCAGGCTACAAAATGGCATGGTAGCCATTTTTGTGGTCTAATATACATACACAAAATAAACTTGCTGCAGAAAACCAGGATAACAAAAAAATCCCCCCCCCACGAAAACCCCAGCTAATACAAATCCCTCCTAATGTGGGACTTCCCTGGTGGTCCAGTGGTTAAGACTTTACAGTTCCACTGCAGGTGACGCGGGTTTGATCCCTGGTCCGGGAACTGAGATCCTACATGCCGCACAGTGCGGCTAAGAAATAAAATTAAAAAAATTAAAAAAGCAAATTCCTCCTAATGCTACCTCTGTTAACTTTATAGTGTATATTCTTTCCTTTTTCTATCTTTCTCTTTCTATGTGTGTGTGTCTTGTAAAAGTTAAATCTCCACACAGATATCAATAGCTAGTCGGTAAAGTCCTTCTTAAAGCAAAAGATTGACAGACCTGACTTCATACAACCTTTAAATTTCATTCAAATACAAAATGCTGTAAGAAAAGGTTTGCTTTTTTTTTTAATGTGGTGACAATATGGAAAAAATATTTGCAGCACATCTATTTGTCAGAAGGAGGGAATAACTTATTTTTTTGTGTATCATTTATTAGTACCACCGTCCATCTATCACAGACAAGTCAAGAACTTCAGTGTATCATAGACACCTTCCTCGCCCTCGCTTCTCATATCCAGCTGATCTCTAGTATCTCCTAGATATCTCTGGAATTTATCCATTTCCTCCATCAAATTCAAGCTTCCAACATAATTTTTGTCTACTGCTGCAGTAGCTCATTAGCTGGTCTGACTACTTTCATTCTTTCTCCATTCTCATTTATTTTCCATACTTCACAAAAGTGATCTCTTTGAAACACATAGTTGATCATTTACAGATCTTACAAAATAAACATTCACTGACTTTGGGGTGTACCTGACATATTATATAGAGATTGATTCTTTCATTTACTCTCAGGAGAATGAACCAAACCCTTGTCTAGCCATACACACTTCCTGTCACAGGTTTTTGGTGCCTTTTGTTCTCTCTCCTGGAACATACTCTCCTTCCATTGTGTTTGCTAGTACCTATATATTGTTCAGAGAATCCTTTTCTGACCTTACTAAATCAAATTATTCTGTTATTCACTTGTGGACATAACTCACTGTTATAAGATATCAAAGTTTTACATGTATTTAGGGAATTAATCTAGCTCTCTTTCTAGATTATAAGATCTTTGAGGGGAAGATCTGCATTTGTTTTTGCTTACTATTATATGCCTGACATGTAACATAGTGGTAGATACATAGTAGACACCTGTCTCAGTCAGCTTTGGCTGCTGTAAGAAAATGCCGTAAACTGGGATGCTTAAACAACAGACATTTGTTTCTCACAGTTCTGGAGACTAGACAGTTCAAGATCAAGGTGCTGGCTAATTCTGTGTCTGGTGAGGGCTCTTTTCCTGACTTGCAGATGGCTGCCATCTTGCTGTGCCCTCCATGCAGAGAGACAGTGAGCTCTACTCTCTTCCTCTTTAAAAACATTAATCCCATCATGGGTTCTCCAACCTCTACCTCATCTATACCTAATTACCTCCCCAAAACCCTACCTCCTAATAGCATCATATTGGTGGTTTGGGGTTTCAACATGAATTTTGGAGGAGCACAAAACCATTCAATCTGTAACAACACCCCATAAGTATTTGTTGAGTTAAGGCACACATTAGAAATACAAGCAAAAGAAGTAAATAAGAAGTTCACAAAAGGAGAAAATACAAATGCTAGTGAACATATCCAGATTTTTTTCAAATTCGTGTGTAATCAGGAAAGAAAACAATGATAAGATGCTGTATTCTCATCACGTTGAGAAAAATTTTAAAGATTGATAATGTCAAATGTCCATTTAAGAACACATCCATTAGGAGGATGGCATTAAATAAAAGTATGATCCAGCCATATTGTGGAATATTTTTCAGCTATTAGAAGGCAAGTGTTGCACTCCAGTACATTTAAAGTAATCCCATTAATTTTTGTTTTACAAAAAGAACCTCAAAAGTGACTATATATTTCTTTATAGACACACATATAAGTTCATAGCAAAGGTACCAGAAAGATATTTGCCATGCTGTTGATAGTGTTTATCTCTGGGGAGGGAACATGATAACAGAAGGAGAGATATAAGGGAGTTTTTTCTTTTTTTCTTCTTTTTTTAAAACTCTGAGGGCTTTTTGTCCTTCACTGTTTTGATAATGCGAATATTGTCATGTAGCCTGTAAAAAAATATATATACAAATAAGAGTTAGATTGATTAGGAACATCGGAAAAAAGGGAGCCATTCTTTATATATAGAAAAGTAAAATCAGGGATGCCAAAAGAACATGGCTTAATCTGGAACTACAAACAGTTCCATATTGTTGGAGTCTGAAGTGTGATACAAGAAGGAAGAGGAATGAGGCTGAAAAGAAGACAAAACCAGATCAGTAAGGGCCATGTAGGTGTGTTTTCTCCTAGCATGGACAACCATTCAAAGAATTTTAAGTTGGAAATTGACTCTGGTTGTGTTAAATAGATGATTCTGGGAGATGTGCAGTTGGCATAGTGAAAGAGATTCGCAACCATTTTGTATCCGGATCCCTTTGTCAGGTCTGATGAAGCCTGTGAATATGTTCTTAGTATTGTGTTTTGGATGCATAAAATAAAATACTGAGTACAAAGTATGTATGTGCTTCTTTAGTAACACATTAAATAAAAAGACTCAGTAGTTGGTCTAATAATTACCTTAATTTCAAAATAGTGATGAACATACACGGTATTTTAATATATCTGTATCAGCTGAATGACCTTCTGAATTATGCCCATGAGCCCAAAGTTAAGAACTATTGCTTATGGCATGAGACTGGGAGCATGAAGTTCAGTTAGGAAATTAGTCAATATGGAGATAGTGAAAAATCTTAATGGAGACAGTCTGAAATAATTCTATGAAAGACTTTGTAATTATTTTAAAATAACATTTTTGTTTTAGTTAATGTGTGTACCTTATAGAAAAATTTTAGGAAATATAAAATTTTAAAAAGGAAAGAAAACATTTTTTATGGTAGTTTCTTAAAACTTAAATAATACCTATGCTATCCTTGGTTTTTATTGCTGCTCTTGCATAGGAGCTTGCCTCATTAGCTATGCATTCAGTCTTATTTTGATGATACCGTCATTGCTTAATTCTCTTCCCTTTAATTTTACAGGTTTTTGATTGGTCAGGGAGCACATGTAGGAGCTGTCAACAGTGAAGGAGACACACCTTTAGATATTGCTGAGGAGGAGGCAATGGAAGAGCTACTTCAAAATGAAGTTAATCGGCAAGGTAATGTAACCAACCTAGATGTAAAATATGTTTAAAACTGTTGTGTAAAGAACATGATACTTGACTTTTTCAATAAATGATTGTTGACATTGAAGGGCAATCTTAATTTAAGTGGAAAGAAAATCAGTTTATCTAACAGTATGTGAAGTAAGGTTCTACTTGAAAAAATATATGATTCTTAACTCTACGTCTTTTTAATGTTTTTAAAGTTGAAAGAAGTATCATGAGTGGTAGGGTAAGGCATAAAATTATCTGTCAATAAAAGCTTTGGAGAGAAGTGAAACAGGCAAAGGGGATAAGGAAGTGTACGGGGTGAATGAGACACATTGCAAACTTAAAGAGTGGTCAAGAAGTTGTCACTGATAAGGTGGTATTTAAGCTAAGGTCTTACTGGGGTGATGGAATGAATCATGTAGGTCTGGGGAAGGAACATTGCAAACAGAGGAACCAATGAATTCAAGGATGGGAGGGTGCCTGGTGTTTTCAGAGAAGCAGCGAGTGTGACCAGTATGACTGAAGCAGGCAGAACAAGGAAGAGGCTGGAAGGAGATGAGGTCAGAGAAGTAGCAGTGGACCATATCACATAGGGCCTTGTGGTCTATTGGAAGGATTTTAGCTTTTAACCTGAGTGAAACAGTGAGCTAGAGGAGGGATTGAGATAGAGGAGTGACATGATCTGACTTGCTTTAGAAAGGATCTCTGGGGCTATTGTGTTGAGAATAGATTATAGGAAGGTACGGGCAGAAGTAGGAGAATGGCAAGGGCAGGAGCAGGGTGGTAGTAGACAAAGTGATGAGAAAAGATTGGATTTTAGATATATTTTGAAGGTTTGGCCAAGAAGATTATTGAGTGATTAAAACTACAGTGTGTAAGAAAGAAGAAGGCAGGGAAGATTCTAAGATTTTTGGTTTGAGCCACTAGATGGGTGAAGTTTTTATGAGAGGTGTGAATGTTGTGGGAAAAGTAAGTTTTGTAGGGAGAGTTCAGGAGTTCATTTTTCAGACATGTTAAGTTTGTTTTGCCTATTAGGTATCCAAGCAGTTGAATATGTCAACAGAGAGAGGTACAAGCTGGAGATAAATTTGGGAGATGTCAATTTATAGATGAGGAACGATTGCTTATGGGTAGAATTTCTTTCAGGAGTGATGAGTGTTCTAAAACTGTTTGTGATAGTGGTTGCACAGCTCTGCGAATTTACTAAAACCACTGAATTGTATACTTTAAATAATATGTGAATTATATCTCAATAAATATAAAGCTGTATTATACCGCAATTCCTCTTCTGGGCATATAACCAAAGAATTAAAAGGAAGGTTTCAAAGAGATTTTTGTACACCCATGTTTATAGCATTATTCACAATAACTAAAAGATGGAAGAAAACCAAGTGTTCATCAATGGATGAATGAATAAACAAAATGTAGTATATACTTAGAGAAAATGCTGCTCAGCATTAAGAAGGAAATTCTGACATATGCTACAGCCTGGATGAACCTTGAGAACATTATGCTATGTGAAGTAAGCCAGTCACAAAAAGGCAAATACTGTATGATTCCACTTACCATGAGGTACCTCAAGTACTCAAAATCATAGAGAAAGTGGAATGATGGTTGTCAGGAGCTAGGAGGAAGTGGGAATGGGGACTTGTTTAATTAGCATAGCATTTCAGTTTTGCAAAATGATAAGAGTTCTAGACATTGATTGAGCAACAGTGTAAATGTACTTAACGCTACTGAACTGTCTACTTAAAATGGTTATTAAGATAGTAAATTTTGTTATGCATATTTTACTACAACTTAAAAAAACTAATATATATATATAATATACAACTTTAAAAAACTTATATATATATATATATATACACACACACACATATATATAAATTACTGTGTGATTTCCACTATATTATGTCTAGGCAGTGATTAAATGGGTATTATCAGAAGAGAACTGTGTTTTCCTGAGGTATGGGATATTGGTTCAGAAGGTTGACTCCAGCTGAAATGTGGTTCATCAGGAAATAAAAGCAGAGAAATAGAAGCTAAGTCAGTTCCTTGAAAAGAGATTTTTATTCCTTGGGATTAGGAAAATTCATAATGACTACCTGGTTGTTAAAAAAAAAAATCTTAGGCACTGAAACTGAAGAAATATTTAAATGCCTAAATAGAGTTGAGGCATTGTAACAAGTGGCTGAAGGTACCTGGAGCTCAGGAGAAACAAGGCACACATTAGGAAACTAGTCATAACTGGAACTTGGATAGATACACAGAAGAGCTTTTAACAGCTGTGTCCTAAGCAAGCAATTTTGGAGTAATGGGATCTTCAAGACTTGAAGAAGCTGGAGGAATGGGTATAAAGCATCAACCTGGATGAAGAGTCCCTTATCTGTCCAGCTTGCCCTGGTGAGTGCCCAGATAGATAGCAACAATATTGTTTAATAGTAGTTAGCAATTATTATGAACTGGGAAAGGGATGGATATGTACTGAAAACTTCTTGTCTTTAGTTTCCTTCTATATATAAAGGAAACTGTTAGCAAGGCTGATTTTAGTTGTAATGATTCATTCAGTTTTGATTAAGGTGCCAGCATATGTTCTGAGTGCTGGGTATTTTTTTTTTAAGAGACACACTTTGTTCTTAAGGATTTCACGGTGTATAGAAGTGACAAGTATATAAACAGAGCCCCACAATGCAGTGTGCTATGTGCTAAAATATAGGTAGGAACAGAATGATGTGGGAGAACAGAAAAGCCTATGAGTAACTGTTTGCAGTAGTCCGGAAGGGTTTGAGAGATGACATTTGAGAGGGAATTTACTTGGCAAAGAAGGGGGGTAGTGGACAAAAAAGGCATGTGAGACAGGGGTATCAGCATGTGCAAAGAAAAGGAATTGGAGACATAGCATACGTGGAGAATTCATTAGAATTGGAATGGAGTAAAAAGTCAGGATGGAATTAGTATGAGGTTGAGGCTTGAGAAGATTAGGCTGGAGCCAGATGGGGGACATCTCTTTTGTAGGCGTTAGACAGATGCAACAAAGATCCCCAAGCAGGAAATTAACCTGATTGGATTTGGTTTTTAGTAATAAAGCAGCTGATGGTATCTGGAGGATGCATTAGAGTGGGGGATACATGGTGGCATGCCTTTCTTGAAGAAGATTCTTCACTTAATCCAGGTGAAAGATGAAAAGGGGCAAAATGGTTACACTTAAGATGGAAAAGAGCAAAGAGCCAGGACTGTTTTCAGAAAATATTAAGGTAAAATTAAAACAGCTTGGTGGAGAATTGAATGTGGAGATGAAGGAAGAATTGAAGCAAGCTAATTTGCCTCCTGAAGTTTCCAGTTTAAGAAGTGATGACTGGATAAATCACTCTGGAAAATGTGGGACAAAGCAGGAATGGATTTAGAGAGTGTATGAGTTTGTTTTCGGATATATTGAGTTTGGTTGCTAAAGCACATCTAGATGACAGTGTTCAGTGCACTGTTGGAATTTAGGAAATGTCAGGATGGAAAATGTAAATCTGGGAAAATAATAGGTGAGGGGAAATTCTAGAAAATAGTATATAGTATGACCCTGAAACTGAAAAGTAAAGAGCTGATACTAAAAATAATAGCTAACTCTTATTAAATACCGATTGTTTGCCAGGCATTGAGCAAAAGGCTTTACATGCATTATTTCATTTCATTCTCACAGCAATTCTAAGAGGTTAATACTACTGTCACCCCATTTTACAGATGAGAAGCTGAGGCACAGTGATTTGCCCAAGGTCATACATGTAGGAAGCCGTGCTGTATGTAGTTCAGTCCCAAACAGTGTAGCAGATACCTTGAGCCCACACTCTTCATCACTGTACCATACTACATTTTATTAGGAATATCTCTTAGAAAATATTTTATGATATTCATTTTATTCATATAATGGGAATACATGAATTTATATAGCATAACTTTATTCCAAAGAAACAAAAGATAGAGGCATCTCTAATAGAGTTTAACATTTATAAAAAGAGCACCCTAAATATATCTCTCGTAATGACAAGATTTCTCAAATTATCCTGGTATGAAAGTTATTATTTAATATTTTAAAGTTCTTTAATCACTCTTTTGGCTCTTATTTCTTATTCTAATATATTTGATTAACAACTAGTCATGCTTGAGTAGATTGCCTTTGAAAGTAGTAATGATTGAATAGTAGATGAAAGTATTTCTGGTTTATGTTTTAATGCAATTTTCTTTATTTAGTGTGGGACACAAGTCAATTTTTGCATTTCTTAGCTAACAAAACTCCAATTTGATTTTATTTTTTCTTACCTATGAGAATTGGCTACATTTCAAGCTAACATTTACTGTTGTTGGGTTTTTTTGTTGGTTTTTTTTTGGTTTTTTTTGCGGTACGCGGGCCTCTCACTGCTGTGGCCTCTCCCGTTGCGGAGCACAGGCTCCGGACGCGCAGGCCCAGCGGCCATGGCTCACGGGCCCAGCCGCTCCGCGGCACGTGGGATCCTCTCGGACCGGGGCACGAACCCATGTCCCCTGCATCGGCAGGCGGACTCTCTACCACTGCGCCACCAGGGAAGCCCTACCGTTTTTTATAGCAGTGACAGATGTTAAATAGTCTAATCACTTTATTATATCACACCCAATTTAGTTCAATATACATTGTTTTCGTTGTTTAAAAACCTTGCAATTATAGGTGGATTAAGGACCAGTTAAATTCATTATAAGATCTTCTTCCTATTAGACCACAATGCAGTTAAAGAGAAGCAGAATCATAGACTTTTAGAACTGATCATGATAATTAACACCTTAGTGCTTATTCCTCATCTAAACACTTCACAGATAATATTAATTAATTTAATCCTCACAACATTGTGGATAGGTATATACTTTCATTACTCCTATCTTACAAATAAAAGAACTGAATATTAGTGTAGATTGTGTCTTGCCCAAGATAATAGAGCTAGTAAGTGGCAAATCAGGGATTGAAACCCAGCAGCCTAGGTTCAGGTCTGTGTTCTTAACCCATTATACTAATATTCAAAGAAGTTATGGCTTTCTCAAAGGTTGCTAGCCTAGTTAAAGCACTGGAATTAGAAAACAGGTATTGTAATACATAGTCCAGTGGGGTTTAAACAAAAATTAATGGTCTGTTGCTCTAATCAGTGGTATTTTTGAAAGATTTTAAGAACAAGAGTGTTTTTTTTTCTAACTGGATTTTCTTAAGCATAAGAAATTTCTCTTCACATGTACTTTAATTTTAAACTTGAGTTGTATTTATATATAATTCATATAAAGGCACAATTTGGTGGCAGCAGAGGGTAACTGCTTTGTAATTAGGTGAAGATAGCATGAAATTAGATAAATCCAGAAGAAGTAGCTGGTTTTTTTTGTTTTTTGTTTTTTGTTTTGAAGTAGCTGTTTTTTTATTTCAAGTCCAGAGGAAATTTAGAATAATAAAAGACAATAAAAGTCAGACTATTTAAGATGATAAAGAGAAAAGGGATAATGATAATAAAGATGTTCATGTATTAAAAGACATGGTAAAAAAAACTAAGCATAAGAAAATAAAATAAATCAGTCTGAGAAAGGTCATTTAGTAGAAAGATTATTCTTAATGTATTAACAATTACAGCTTTATAATTTCTTTTATGAATAACATTAGAAGGCATTTTAAATAAGATGGGCTGATTATCTTTTGAAAGGAAATTTATATATGTATAAAATCACATTATTATAGAAATGGTGATACTTTGTAATTAAAGATTATAATAGGTTTTGTCCGTTACATATATAGTGTATATAATTGTTTTTATAAAGTCTATTTGGAAAACTTTTTTGCAAGTTTCTTTCAAATGTAGTAATGAGGGACTTCCCTGGTGATCCAGTGGTTAAGAATCCGCCTTGCAACACAGGGGACGTGGGTTCAATCTCTGGTCACGGAACCAAGATTCCACGTGCCATGGGGCAGCTAAGCCTGCATGCTGCAACTACTAAGCCCATGCACTCTAGAGCCCATGCACCACAGCTACTGAGCCTGTGCGCCGCAACTACTGAGCCCGCATGCCACAACTAAGACCTGACACAGCCAAATAAATAAATAAGTAAATATTTAGGGAAAAAAAAGAAAAATTCAAGAGAATAGTTGGTTCTAGCACCAAGAGCAAACATTTGGGAAAAAAAAAATGAGATCTCTAGTTTGAAGATGACTTTACCTGCACTTCTGTAATCTCGGGATTTTAAAAATGTTTTTCAGTCATGGCCTACTTTTTTGAGATTGAGCTTCAGTTGAACAGTTTAGTTGTGTGTTGAATAAATGGTAATTTACTAAGCAAGCAAGGTAAGGATACATTCCAGATAGAGGATACTAGCTTGCACAACAGCACAGGCACATGATGTACTTGATCTATGTGAAGATCTATATGGTTAGAACACTGGGTGATGATAGAGGAGAAAGACTAGAGATTAAAAATGCATTGAGACCAAATCATAAAAGGCTCTGTCTGCTACACTAAAGAGCTTGAGCTTTGTCTTGTAGGAGGTGAGCAGTCATTGACAGATTTTTATAGAAAAGAGAGATGATTGTATTTTGCTACAGAAAAACCAGTCTGGCGATGATGTGGGGAATGACTCAGAAGGAACTGAGGAGAATGAATTAAGGGCCAGCTGTAGTCGTCAAAGTGTGAGAGACATAAGACGAACTAAAATAGTGATTAGGGGCCATTAAGAAGACATTTTAGGAAAAGAAGACATTTTAGGAATGGCAGCTCAGAATCTGCTGACTAATTGGATGGAGGCTGGGGATAAGGCAAAGGGAGGGATTAAGGGTGACTTCCGGGTTTCTGGGTAAGTATTGGAACCTAATATAGGAAATATAAGACAGACAGCAAGCAGATTGGCTAGGGAAAATTGAGATAAGATTTTAGCATTGAGTTTGAGGTGACTGTGTTATATCATTTTATTATGTATTATATTACATCCCTAGTTTTGACCTCTTCTCTGTTCTCCAGACTCAGATATCCAGCTAACTCCAATTAGATGTCTGTTAGTGCATTTCAAACTTCACATTTCCGAAATTGAAAATTTAATTTTTCTAGTTGCTCAGGCTAAAAACCTTTGATTCATCCTTGACTTCTCTTTTTCTCCTACATCCAAACTAACAGCAAATTCTGTTGGTTTGCCTTGAAGAATGCAGAATCTAACCTCTTTACTACCTTCACTGCTACCACCCTGGTTCAAGTTACCATCATCTCTTGCCTGAATTATTGTTATAGCCTCCCAGTTTCTACCTGTTTTTACTCGTAACTTTTCAGCTTAAGTGATCCTCTTAAATTGAGTGGGATGTTGTCACCCTGCCCCCCGCTCATTGTCCTCACTACTCTATAGACACCCTGCCTTTTCCTAATCAGAAGAACATTCCAAGCAGGCTTCTACCTCAGTGCTTAATACAGACAGTCCCTGACTTATAGTGGTTCAGTTTAACGATTTTTCAACTTTATGATGGTTTGAAAGCAATGCACATTCAGTAGAAACCATACTTCAGATTTTGAGTTTCGATCTTTTCCCGGGCTAGTGATATGCAGCACATATTCCCTAGTGACGCTGGTCAACAGCAGCAAGCTGCAACTTCTGGTCAGCCACGTAATCATGAGGGTAAACAACCAAACTGATACACTTAAACAACCATTCTATACCTATGTGACCATTCTGTTTTTCACTTTCAATACAGTGTTCAGTAAATTACATGAGATATTCAGCGCTTAATAATTTATTTATAAAACAGGCTTTGTGTTAGATGATTTTTCCCAACTGTACGCTAATGTAAGTATTCTGAGCGTGTCTAAGGTAGGCTACATTAAGCTATGACAGGATAGGTATATCATATGCAGTTTTGACTTAGGATATTTTCAACTTTTGTTGTAACCCTATTGTAAGTCAAGGAAGATCTGTAGTACTTCCCTCTGTCTGGAATATTCTCTAAGATTATGGTATGACTGTCACTTTATTTCTTGCTGTAATGTCACCTTATCAAAGAGACTGTTCTTTACCAACCTATATAAAATAACAACTCTTTCTCATTACCTTCTATACCTTTACTCTGCTTTTTTTTCCTTCACAGATGTATCATCTGCCATGTAATAGGTTCACTTCTAAACCCCTAACACCTAATAAAGTACCTGACATATAGTAGAGACTCAGTACATATTGACTGATTGATTGATGAATGAGTGAATGAAAAATTCCAGCCAGCCAATTGGATACATGGATATGAATTATAGAAGAGATCTTAGCTGAGGAGTTGTGTGTATGTGTAATTATTTTTTACTCATGTATTTATGTATTCATCGTTCATTCAGTAAACATTTACTGATCCCTTTTACTTTGTATCAGGTATCCATCCATATGGTGGGGATACAAGATAAAAAAGCAGTATATTTACCTTTTTTAATAAGCTCGTTGTCTTCTGGAGTATAAATGCATCATGGTATGTGCTATTTATTAAATAACCAGCATTTGAAGCCATAAGATAACATGAGATCACTGAGGAATTTCAGGATTATCATTTCTATTTTAATTTTTTTCTCAGGTTGTTGAGCGCTTTGAAGGTCGTGTCCCTTTTTGAATTCTCCCCACTCTTATCATCTCAACCTAGCGTAGCGCTTAATGCTTTTAAATGAATAAACATCTATATAACTTACTAAAATTATAAAACTGATACTGATGGTATGAACAGTGTACTATGTTGGAAAAAGAAAGGGGTGTTGGTAGAAAAATAATCTGATTTAAGGTCTATTCAATTTTAGATGAGGACAGGACCTCCAAGTTGAAGTGTTCAATAAACATTTGTACCTACTAGGCTAGAGTACAGAGAACTGGTCAAAGCAGTGGATAAAAATTTGAGACTTAAATACATATGATTGTTTAAAACAACAAACTTTTTTTTTAGACCAAAGGATGGGGAATACCTTGGGGAGTATTCAAATCTTCAAAAACAAAAGGAATAAGCAGAAAAGGTAAAAAGAAAGCCAAAATAATACTGTAGGGCAAAAATTAAATAGTCAATAGAGAATGCTAATAAAATATCTACAGTATTCCTACATTTCTTTATTTAACCAGCTTGTTCTAAGCAGCCCATTTTTCAAAAATATAATTTCACTTTTAATTTTCAATTAAACTTGGAATGTTTTGGATAATTTTATTTCCGAACAAAAACATTTACTATAGAGAAAAAAATGAAAAAAAATATTTTATTTTATCAGGGGTTGATATAGAAGCAGCTCGAAAAGAAGAAGAACGAATAATGCTTAGAGATGCAAGACAATGGCTAAATAGTGGCCATATAAATGATGTCCGGCATGCAAAATCTGGAGGTACAGCACTTCATGTTGCAGCCGCTAAAGGCTATACAGAAGTTTTAAAGTAAGTATTGCTTCTCACAGTTGTTTTTCTGCTTTGATTTGTTTTCTTTATTTCACTTTTCCTTTTTTTAAGATACCTGCTAACATTATTTGGAAACAGCTTTTGTAAGTTATTTAATGTCTGTCTATAGGGAGAAAGAGAAAACTACCTTGAATGTTATTGCTTTATTTCTAAAGTTCTTTCTTTCACTCTCAAATTTTGAGTATTCTACTGTTCTTCCACTGCAATTTTCCAATAAGTGAAATTTAAGTGTCAGACAACCATTATATGTTACCTTCTGGCCTAGTAAATTATTAGAGTCACTTTGAGATACCCAGATAGGTTAGCTCTGGATACAGAGACTAAGAACAATGTTGTGTATAAACATATTATCAAATTCTGAGAGCTTGATTCCTACTGATTGTTTATTTACATGTAACTTATCTGATTTTGTTTTAGATTTTCACTACATGAACACTGGAATTCAGAGTGCTGTTAGCATAATATTAAATATTAAACCATAAGCAACTTAGACGATATAGGGTTATATACTGATCAACAAATATCTTTGGGGCAAAGCTCCTTTATGTCACAATAAATTTGTGTTTTGGTTTTTACTTGTGCAGTGCAAAGGTGTTGGCAACTGTATGGAAAAAACAATTCAGTGCATAACTTTTGTTATATCTATGTGAAGGCTAATAAGACTGGCCCTCAGCAAAATCTACTGCACCCTCTATTTTACCTTTGTTCCACTTTGGTTTCTTATATCAATCCCTTCTCCTTATTCCCTCTCCTCAGTAAAAACAGTGAAGAAGTTTAAGTGGGTCAGTTATTCCGGGTTTCCTCCTATTTCAATCCCTACTCACTTCAGTAATTTAAGCCTTCTCCTAGAATAGTACAGTTAACTTTTTTTAAATTAATTTATTTATTTACTTTTGGCTGTGTTGGGTCTTCGTTGCTGCACACGGGCTTTCTCTAGTTGCGGTGAGCAGGGGCTACTCTTCGTTGCAGTGCGCGGGCTTCTCACTGCAGTGGCTTCTCTTGTTGCGGAGCACTGGCTTTAGGCATGTGGGCTTCAGTAGTTGTGGCACGCGGGCTGTAGAGCACAGGCTCAGTAGTTGTGGTGCACGGGCTTAGTTGCTCTGCAGCATGTGGGATCTTCCTGGACCAAGGCTCGAACCCGTGTCCCCTGCGTTGGCAGGCGGGTTCTTAACCACTGCGCCACCAGGGAAGCCGCTACAGTTAAGTTGTAATTAGTTTCCTTGTCCCATCTGTTTCTCTCTAATCCAAAATTTTTCAGACTTTCAAACCCCATCAGAGTGGGTCATAAAATGAACTTAGTGAGCTGTGAACAGCACTTAAAAAGAAAAAAATCGAAAATATCAAAGAGTATTGCATATGGTAAAGGTATTTTGTTTCTTAAAATTCTTGTTTCTATAAACATATATATGAGTACTGGATTGCACTGTAAAATAGATTTCTAGACTGCTTCCAAGTGGTCTTTGTAATTCAGTTGTCCAGGCTCTTAAAATCCTTCATTAAGATTCTCAGCAGGAATTGGGATGAATTTTAAACTCCTCAGCTTAGCACATAAGACCATTAGTCATCTGGCCATTGGTTCCTCTTTCAAGCTAAGCTGCTACCATTGCTCCTCAGGCATGCATGATTCCAGCTGTATATATCTACTTGAAGTTCTTTCATGATGCCTTAATGCCTACTCTTGTTTCTATCTAGATACCTTCATTCACCATCTCTTCAACTTGGAAGCAGATTCCTTTCTATCCTTTGACTCAGTTCAAGGCTCTTAAGCCCATGAAAAAGAAATGCTCAACTTCATTCATAACAAGTGCAGATAAAGCTACAGTGAATTATCATTTTTCATCTATCATATTGGCAAAGATCAAAATGTTTGGCACACTGTTGGCAAATTTGGGGAAAGGCACTCTCTTACATTATTGGTGGAAGTATAAATGACTATTGAGCAAATTTTATCAAAGTAACAGTTATTCTTTGGCTTAGCAGCACTACCTCTAGGAATTGTTTTTTTTTTTAATTTATTTATTTATTTTATTTTTGGCTGCGTTGGTTCTTTGTTGCTGCGCACGGGCTTTCTCTAGTTGCAGCGAGCAGGAGCTACTCTTCTGTGCGGTGCACGGGCTTCTCACTGCTGTGGCTTCTCTTGTTTCAGAGCAGGGGCTGTAGAGCGCAAGCTTCAGTAGTTGTGGTGCACAGGCTTAGTTGCTCTGCAGCATGTGGGATCTTCCTGGACCAGGGCTTGAACCCATGTCCCCTGCGTTGGCAGGCATATTCTTAACCACTGTGCCACCAGGGAAATCCCTAGGAATTTTTTTTACAGATATTCTCACTCACATAGGAAATAAGGTATGTGCTAGCAGCATTGTTTGTAATTGGAGTAGGAGAATGGTTGAATAGATCATGATACATCCTTTCACTAGAATACTCTATAGTGATTAAAACACTACTTATAGATATGGAAAGAGCACTAGGATATGTTAAGAACTATGCATCATTTGTGTTTATGTTTTAAAACTTTAAGTTGTATTTATTTATATATGCATAAAATCTCTCTGTAAGGATCTAATCAAAAGTAGTAGTATGGTTATCTCTGGGGCAGGGAAACTGGTTGGCTAAAGGTCAGCAGTGGGAAAGTGACTTTGCTATCTAGCCATTTATTCTTTTTTAGTTTTGAAATTTGTGAATATTTTACTTAGGAAAGAAAATATTAAATCAAAAATAAATAGAAGAGATCCATTTCAAATGTAACTGTGTCCCCACTTACCCCCTCCCCCCAAACGCACACAACCCCTTTCAGTTGATTTTTATGCTTTTCAGTTCTGTACTCCTATTGCAGCTTCATCATAGAACCTGTCTGTGAGGGTTGATTGTTGTTTTACTTAACTTTTGTCCTCCATTAGAAGTTCCTTGAGCATAATAAATACTGTCTTATTTTTTTGAGTATCCTTGCATGGCCTGGCATATAGAGAGCCTTATGTTTGGGGGGCAGGGTGTGTGTGTCTACCTTTCTCTCCGCACAGACTCTCAAGTACTTAGAATTTTGTATTGCTCAGGATATTTAACATTATTATAGTTCATATTTCCTATTGGGGGTATATTTTTATTATCTTCCAGTATTATTTCTGTCTCTATTAATAAAGTATCTGATAATATTTATGTTAGTTGCCATATTTTTTTAACTTAAATCTTCTGACATATCTATTAGCGTGTTTTTTAGATCACTGGCTCTTAAATGTTGATCTGCAGGCAGGAGACAGGCAGTGATGTGAGATCATATGCAGAACTTATTAAAAGTAATAAGTTGACAGGGCCCATCTCCCAAGATACTGATTAATTCAGTGGAACTGGGATGGAGCTGGGAAAACTTTTTTTTGTTTTTTTAATAGCAAGTTTTTCAGATGGTTCTGCTATGGAGCCATAATTAAAAACATCTGCTTTAGATATTGTTAGGAAATAGGGGATCAGTTCTTGAAACATAAATAAATGGTTATATATTAGCTATCACTACCACCTCCTGTAGGTAAAAAGAAGCCCTTCTCAAGGTCAGCATCTTGGAAAGTAAGGTTAAGGTTAACCAGATTTGAGTTATAAAGTATTTAGTGTTCGCCTTTGTGTGTGGCGCTGTGCTGTGTGCAATTTATAGACCCATTCTTTGCTCTCTGTGAGCTTAATTTCTAAATAAAACGAAGGTTGATGTCAATATACAGTTATAAGGGCATACTAACATTTATGCAACTCTTTCCATTGTATTTTCTAGCTTTGTTGATTAGAATATGTGCTTTCTACTGCTACAGAAAAGTAGACTCGACCCCTCGGAATATTTGTTTTGCTTTGTTTTGTTTCTAACAGTCATTTTCCTATGAAAATTTCCAGTGGTAGATCATAAAGGTTCATGAAGGCTTTCACAAACCAGTTCCTTAACCACAAGGCAACAATGACACTACAAATAACTTTGTTTGATCCCAGTATATTTTTAGAACATGTTCAGCTTGAGATGATATATCATATGGACACTTGAAGACATTTCCTACAATAAATCAGTTTAACATACAAATTGATCCAATAGTTTTGAAAAATTATAGACTCTCCTGCAAAATTTTCAGTTAGAAACATATTAACAAGAATTAATCAGTGTCATACCAAACCATAAGACTCATAGTCATTAGGAATTAATTAAAACTGAATTCATTATTATGGCAGTAACTCAAGATCCTCTATGCCAGTGTTTTCTGAGAATTCTTTTGTCCTAGTTAATTTGTTGAGGGGAGGAGGGATTCTGAACTATGAAAAGAAATATATTGCAAATTTTTGTTAACTTGCGTCGTATATAGCTGTTAATTATATCCAATCATTTCTAGATTTTAATGATGATGTAATTCACTGTAATTTGTTTAGACTTTTAATACAGGCGGGCTATGATGTTAATATTAAAGATTATGATGGCTGGACACCTCTTCATGCTGCAGCTCATTGGGGTAAAGAAGAAGCATGTCGAATTTTAGTGGACAGTCTGTGTGATATGGAGATGGTCAACAAAGTGGTAGGCCTTTCAAATGTACTTTAAATATTTCAACTTCTAGAAATATAGTTTTAGTCTAAAAAATGTTATGAGAATATAAGTTATTTAATTCTATTAAGGTTTATTAACTGTGTAAAACATTTTGTGAATCATTTATTCATTTTTATTATTAAGTCTTTTCCAGCTACTTATGAGGTGATTTGGCCGTGTTCGACAAAGAAGTATTACTCTTTCTGTAATAGTGTTACCATATGTGTCGAGTAGATTTGGGTGCTTCCATTGATATTATATTCTTAGAAATTCACAAATTAAGAAATTTTGCAAGCATATAAGGTAGAATATATTCTAAATAATGAACTTTCTGGCATTCTGGAGACTTGTACCAGTAGGGTTATTATAAGGACTAAGCTGGCAGCAGGAAAAATCCTTACTATTTTGGGTCAACAGCTCTTTGAAATTTTCTTTTCCACTATGAATAAAAATAGATTGACAGATGTTCACCTGGACTACTTTTTGAAACTAAGTCATACCTGTGGCTGGCTGAACTTTTAAGTAGTTTAGAAATACATATGTTTATTACTCTACTAAGAATTTACAATTAATTTTTATGGCGGTAAAGTAGAAATAAGATCTCAAAAAGTTAAACTTGGAGTTACCACATGACCCAGTAATTCCACTCATAACTATATACCCAAGGAAATTAAAACAGATGTCCACACAAAAACTTATACACAAATGTTCATAGCAGTATTATTCATTGTGTACCAGAAAGCAAAAGCAGATGTCCATCATCTGGTGAAGAGATTAGCAAAAGGTGGTAGATCATGCAATGGAATATTATTCAGCAATAAAAAAGAATGAAGTAGATACATGCTACAATATGGATGAACCTTGAAAACAGTTTGCAAAGTGAAAGAAGCCAGTCACAAAGGACCATATATTGTATGATTCCATTTATATGAAATGTCTGGAATAGGCAAGTCTGTAGTGACAGAAAGTATATTAGTGGTTGCCTCAGACAGGGGGAGGGGGAGTGGGGAGGGGATTGCTAATGGGTATGTCATTTCTTTTGGGGGTGATGAAAATGTTCTAAAATTGATTGTGGCAATGGTTGTAAAACTCTGTGAATATACTAAAACCATTGAATTGCATACTTTAAAATGGGTGACTTGTATGTGAATTATAGATCAATAAAGCTGTTACCAAAAAAAGTAAGGGGAGGTATATCAGCTGCTTATCTCTCACAGGGATTTCTCATACATCTCCTTCAAGTCATATGTACCATGTTTTATACCTACCATTAAAAATGTTATCTAACTTCTTTCTGTATAATCATACGGAATCACCGAAGGCATTTTATAATTTATTGATTTTTTAATTATCACCAACCCTCTTGTTTCCTGCGTAGGGCCAGACAGCCTTTGATGTAGCAGATGAAGACATTTTAGGATATTTAGAAGAGTTGCAAAAGAAACAAAATCTGGTATGTATGATGATTGTCTAAAAATTGTCTCTATTAGTGAATTCTCTTAATAACTTTGAATCTTAGACAGCTGAAAAAGTATTCTTGTGATGTTTTGTACTGTTTGATTTTAAGTTATTCCTAGCGATCAAATTAAATGACAGTGAATGAGAATAAAGGAGTAGTGGTGGGGTTTTTTTTAGCCTTTTGTGTTGCTTATCCCCATTTCTCTAGCATCCCTTTCCCAAAATGAATACTTCTATAATGTGTATGTTCTCAATAATAGTATCTTTTTCATACTAATTTCATAAGAAAGTTTGCTTAGAGGGTGGAGACTATAAAATCTCAGATTTCTAAAATAGCATACGCTAGATAAGCAAGGAGTTACATAACTAGGAAGCAGATGTTTAAGTAAAATATTATTAGACATCCTAAATGGTTAATGGTCCCTGGTTTTTCAGTAAACTAAAGTTGGAGGGATCTTAAAAAAAAAATCCAACTTAGTCCTTTGTGGAGTGGTTTGTTGTTGTTGTTGTTGTTGTTGTTGTTTTGGCTGCACCACACAGCAGATCTTAGTTCCCCAACCAGGGATCGAACCCATGTCCCCTGCAGGGGATGTGCAGAGTCTTAACCACTGGACTGTCAGGGAAGTCCCCTCTGTGGAGCTTTTAAATTGTCTAGTTCTTTTTATTCTTTATCCAAGCCCTTTTCTTTTTAGGTAAAACAAATCTTTTATTTGTTTTGTCTGTTTTGTTTTCATTTAGTGTTTGGGAAGCTACTTTGTTATTATTTTAAATTCTGTATTTTGCTCATTAATGTTATTTTAATAGTATTCTTATTTTCCTTTGCATAACTTTTATAAAGCTCCATAGTGAAAAACGGGAGAAGAAGTCTCCACTGATTGAATCAACAGCCAATATGGACAATAATCAATCACAGAAAACCTTTAAAAAGTAAGTAAAATATTAAAGTAGGTTTTGTTATTGTTTTAAATGAGTTGTCATGATAGCCACAAGTATGATTATTAGATTTTGTGGTTCTGGGAAAAATTAATTTTCACCTTTTGTGTTTATAATTATTTCAAGGCTTTTTTCCTTTCACAGCAAAGAGACATTGATTATTGAGCCTGAGAAAAATGCATCCCGTATTGAATCTCTGGAACAAGAAAAGGTTGATGATGAAGAAGAAGGAAAAAAAGATGAATCTAGTTGCTCTAGTGAAGAAGATGAGGAAGATGACTCAGAATCAGAAGCTGAAACAGGTAAAATTTGAAGGATAAAGGGATTTTCAGTGAATTTTGATGAAGTGTAAAGTAAGATGAGGTCAGGCTTTAATTTTGAAACTTTTCACACTGACATGCTACTTGTTAGGATACCTCCCAAGCCAGTAAATTGCCTTTCAGGGAGTGTTAGAAATTTAAGTATAGCTGTGATTTTATTGTTCTCTGCTTACCTGGAGGCAGGTAATTGATCACCTCTGCATTTTACTGACCTATATTTTTAGGTTTGAAGAAGGTGAAGAGGCTTCTAAGATTCTCTTTGGATGGTGCACATAGGGTTAGATGGGTTCCCAGCAGCTCAAGAATGTTCCTGCTGCTTTCTGAGACCTGAAAGTACAGGAAGCTGGCTCCAACAGCATCCCAAATATTTCCTCAGTAATACTAAAGTTTTAGAAAGCTGGGGCGGAGTCAAGATTTTTTCCTGTAGAGGTGTGGGGAAATTTACTTTGTTTTGAGAAATTTTAAAGATGCAGAAAAGTATAATATAATAAACATTCATATTCCAACTACCAAAACTTAACAGCTGTTGACATTTAGCTGTATTTGCTTATAATTTTTCTTTTAATAAAATTAAAACATTACCATTGTCTTCTTTAACCACCAACCCTAATCTACTTCTCTTTCCTTTCTTTCCCAAATCACTATCATGAGTTTTTTTCTGAATCTTCTAGTCTATTTTTATACTCTTATCTTACATTCAGAAGTAATATATAGTAATTATAAGGTTGTTTTGTGTTTTTATTATTCCCTAGGAGTTGTTATGCAACTTTCATTTTTTATTTGAAAGTTGTATTTTTTAGGTTTGTTTGTATCTATCTGTGTCTTTATGTAGGTAACTTATCCTTTTAGTTGCTGTATAGTATTCATTAAATACATTAATTTCCCTTTTGATAAAAATTTACCTTATTCCCAATGTTGTGTTATAAATAATGCTGCAGCAATCATTTTATAATTGCCTCCCTGTGTATATGTGCAAGAGTTTCTCTAATAGATACACTTAAACATTGGATTATTGAATCATATTTTCACTCTTCATAGATGCTGCCAAATTGCTTTACTATTTACATTCTTTCCCTTTTTATAACAATTAACAATTTACGTTCTTTCCCTTTTTATTATCAAGGATAGGTTTTCTGCTTTTTTTTCCCTCTGGCTCACATGTTTTTATAGATTTTATTTACTGAATTGCTTTTATTCTGTATTGGCTAATCACTCAGACTTCTGAAGAGGGACTTCCCTGGTGGTCCAGTGGTTGGGACTTTGCCTTCCACTGCAGGGGGTGCAGGTTCAATCCATGGTTGGGAAGCTAGGATCCCACATGCCTCACAGCCAAAAAAAACCCAAAACATAAAACAGAAGCGATATTGTAACAAATGCAATGAAGACTTTAAAAATGGTCCACATCAAAAAAATCTTAAGAAAAACAAAACAAAACAAAAAACCTTCTGAGAGCATAAGATTCCAGGATTGCTATCTTTGAGTTGTATAACCTGGCATTTTGGCATTTTAACGTATTTATCAGAAAAGGTATTTCATTTTCATTAAGGTTTTTATCAATGAAAAAACTGTCATCATTATCAGGACCAGTTTGGTGATCATTAGTAAACACAAATGGAGCCCTAGAATTTCTTGGACTCCCATATTTCCTCTAGACACAACAGCAACAGTTTTGAATCAGGTTTTTTACTCACTCAATAAAATATTTTCTCTAAGAAAATGTGAGAAGCTAAAGTTTACTAAATAAACATGTCAAGGAACGTACTGATAATTCTGTTTCCCATTAAAAACAAGATATTGCTAAATGGGCACAGGCTAGCTTTGTTGCCAGGTGATGTGTTATGGATTCCTTTATTTTCTTGAAGCTTGCTAATCCTACAAGTAAATTATTTTTTGGAAATGCACAAAGAGTTTTTGAAATTTATAAATGACTAGATTCTAGTCACTTAGGGATTTAATTTTTTATTTATTGCTGTGACATTGCTGATCAGGTGAGTCAGCATATCTTTTGCCTCACCTGTAAATATATAGGTAAAATAAATAGGTAAAATTGGCAGTAGAATATAGGTAATATAGGTAAATAGTAATATACCTAAATATAGGTATAGGTAAAATTGGCAGTAGAACAACAGGTAGTCATTGAATATTATAATTTATTCGTATAACATGCTAATTAAAATATTTCTAACTATAAAAACAAATTATATGAGAATCAGCATGTACAGTGTTCAAGAACATGGACTGATTCATGCATGTAACTGTAGATGTGGGTAAGTTATTTAATCTCTGATTTCTCCGTAAAATCAGGGTAACAATACCTGCTTTACATGGATACTATATAACAATCAATTGCTTTGTAATGAATGTTAATTTTCATGTAATAATTGTATAAAATTAAAGTCTACTAATTTAAATAAGATTAATGTACATGCTTACCTAATAACATTCAGTTAAATTTGTTCAGTTCATTTGAAAGATGAAATGATATCATTGAAATTTAAATTGACTCAGATACTTTTGCAAGTATTTAAAGTTGTTTTTATGTAGTTAATCTCCTGTCTGTGAGACATGCCTTGGCCCCCAGTCTCTAGTAAAATATATCATTACAAATTAAACTATATGCATATGTGCACACGAAAGCCAGGACCAGCACCCAGATCTCCTAGCTCATGTAGTAGAATTCAAGAACTGGAAGTCCAGATATCTCACAGAGATTCCTGAGATTCTTCTACCTATTTTTTCTTAATTGGTCCCTTCTATACAGTTCACTGTTCAGTATTAGGCACCAGGGAGCTATTTAAAACAAAAAAAGACTTCAGATTTAGGCCAGTCTTGCCACTAACTAGCAAGCCTCCTGACCTTTGGTTGAAATTTCCTTGCTTGTAGAATGAGAAGTATTGGACTAGGCTATCTGGATAGTTCTTTAAACTCTTCTATAAGTATGAATAGAATTAATTACCATCAAATTGTATTGTATTAATTTCCCAATTTGGACTTTAAGCATACCAATCTCTTCTCAGTGCGCTAACTTTAAATGTTCCTCTGAAGCATTGTACTTGATAATTTTGTTCTTCCTGTTGCTAGTAGCCAGTTGTGCCAGGAAAATTTAACTATCTCAAGAATTAATCCATGTAAATGCTGTGTGGTTCCTTCTCTCTCACTCTTTTAATATCAACAAGGCTTTATCATACTTTATTTGGCAAGCTTGAGAAAGCAGCCATTTCCCTGTAGAGGTATAGCTTGATCTGACAATTCTAAACTGTTTCTTTTTTCTTTTTGTAAGGTTATTTCCTTGGGAAACTGTTTTATGTTAAATAACTATTTTGCTGAATTTTCTTTCATAAAATATTTTCCAAACCATTTTTTAATCAGTTTCTTATAAATCAGATTGAAAATAGGAACTCAACCAAAAGTTTAATTTCCTTCCAAATGATATATAAATTTTTCAGAGGTAGTTGAAGGAATGAGAATAGGGAAGCATAGTTTTGCTTTTAGGTTTTTTCTTTTTTTTCTCTAGGACATGAAGTTTTTATTCTTCATTGAAATCAAATGGATAGAAAGGGCTTCAGTAACACTGATAATGTTTACTTAAGTTAGATGGTGGACACCTGAGGTTTGTTTAATTATTATTCTTAAACCAAACATAAATGTTTGCATACGTGCATATACATTCTTTGACGTATAGATTTCAATAATATAAAAAAAATTTTAAACCTGGAGAAAGTAGGGGGAGAAGGAGAAAATAAAATGAAAAAAACACATGTTGAGCTTTAGTTTATTACTTATTTCTCCTACTAGACTGTAAGCTTTATGCAGTTAAGATATTTTGTCTTTTCATTGACTGATATATATCCCCAGTGCCTAGGACAGTACTTGAGGTATCAGACACTTAATAAATATTTGTTGAATTACTCTCTCTGGTTGGATGGATTGTTTTCCAGGAGGATGGTCTAGTTAGAGTATACATGATTTGTACTTAACTGTGCTGAATAGGCTTAGCTTCTGTTGAATGAAAAGAGGGATTTAACAACAAGAAAAACGTTTATTAGACTGAGTTTCGCTCATTCAGTTTATTTGAAAAGCTGCGGTTATAGTGATTTTTAAATATGCCAGTTTGGCCTTGTCTTTTGATACAGTTTAAGATTATGCTTTTCACCCTATTAACATCTTACAGATGTTTTCTTAGTCACAAATAGGACTTAATGAATCATTGCAAATTCAGAATTATTAGTGGGAAGTTTATATTTGCCCTAAAGATAAGGATTTGTTAATATTGTCTACTTACTCATAATGGTAATTTATGGTGGAAGATTCTTTGCAAAACTGACCTAAAGAAGGGAGAGAGGTAATATAATGAAAATGAGTATCTCATAGGGCTTTAAAAGCAGTATACTTCTTCACAAAAGTATAGAAAGATACCTGTCCTATCCCATTTTGAAACTAAAGGAATATTTTAAAACTGGATAAAATGACTTTTGACCATTTGAAAAGTGAACTTTTCTAGCCCATTTATAAATTACAGTTAATTTAAAGGTTTAAATTTATATGTGACTTTTGCTAAAGGCCAGTTTATGTGTTCAAATACAGTCTTTGAATTTTTGCTATCATCATATTGATTTTTTTCTAATATTTCAAAAATCTTTTTCTAAGTGATCAATTACTAGTTGGAAATTGTCTTGATACATTGTGAGAAGAGATTTAACCTAATTTAGCTGATATTGTGCCCATTTAACTCTAGACTTTTGGGGGGTGAGAAGGAATGCTCATTTGTGACATTTGACAGGAATATAAGTCATTATCGACAAAGAGCACTTTTAGATTTCCTAGAATAAAGAAGAGCTATAAGTTTTAGATAAGCAATGTAAGTTGTTTATTCATTGGAAAACTGCATAGCTCTTGCATTTTTTGAAGTTACGTTGTATTCGTGTATTCAAGTTTTAAATATTAATTTAAAACTTAAAAAAATTTTCCATAGTGTTAAAAGTACACAAGTCAGATAGTCATATTTTATTTGTGCTTTTTATTCTTAAAAGTCTGGTTGTGTGTCGTGTTCTTATTTAAGTCTCATACCTATTGAGACATTTCTAGAAACTCCTTGAAAATGACACTTGTTAAAAGGTATAATAGTGGGAAAAGACTGAGTTAAAAAAACCTTAAGCAAAAATACAGTGTAAAATGCTGTTTTCAATACCATTGAAACTGAATTCATCTAGAATCATGACTCTTAGTGTTCTTTTTTTTCCTTTTCCTTTCCCTAAAGATAAGACAAAATCCATGGCTTCTGTAACTAATGCCAATACTTCTAGTACTCAAGCAGCTCCTGTAGCTGTTACAACACCTACTGTGTCATCTGGTCAGGCAACACCTACATCACCTATTAAAAAGGTAAGCCAAAATTGTGTTTGTTAAAAATAAATGTATTCTGTGTAAGTACCATTTGAGCTAAAGCATTAAGACAGTTCTAAGTTTATTTAAGGTTTTAGAATAAGAATGTATTTTTCTTTATTTCCTCTGAATCTATTATGTTCTTTTTCTCAAGTACTTTTTGCAGTTGATCATTAACAAAAATATCAGGTTGGCCAAAAAGTTTGTTCGGTTTTCACCAAGAACTTTATTGAGCAACATATTCATTAACCAAACGAACTTTTTGGCCAACCCAGTAAATAGCAGAAAGATAAAATTTTTCATATGAAAAACTACTGATCATGGTAGTTTTTTATTTTCATTGAACTTTTGAGAAGCATGGGGTTTGTATCCTTTATTTCTGTTGAGTAAAGGTGCATTTTGGTAATTTCACATGTGTATAAGTTAAGCACGAAAAGTACTACCACAAGTTACTGAGAGAACTGGAATCTAGATTTTCTAATTCATTTACAAAGCACCAGGTATGTCAGAACAGACCAAAGGTCAACTGCTGACCCCACCTCTTGTTAGTTGTTGTGACCTTGAGCAAGTGACTATCTTCCTTATCTGTTCCTCCTAAAAAGGACAAAACAAAAATAATAACAAAGAGAAAATAAGTTAACATTGTTAAGCGGTGATTGAGAGAGCTTGGCTAGTGACTGAGTGCTCCCAAATTGTTAGTTTCATTTCTTCCTCTTCCTTTTTTTGTTCTCCACTTATTCTTCATCCTTACTTTCTTGTTGATCTGTTAAAGACTTTTCTTTTCCCTGCTGTTTCAGAACCTATACTTCTTTTAACTCTAATTAAAGATTAAGGGTTTTCTGTGGGTTTTTTTTAACCTACTGGTCTCTTTTTAAAGGCTTCTCCCCACCCTTACCTAACTTTTAGGAGTAAACTCATTTCCCTCTCTGTGTAACACACACATGCACGCATGCACGCACATGCACACATGTAGACATATTCACACTCACACGTACTTTTTTTTTTTTTCCTGGAGCCATTTAAGAATTGACTGCTCAGGGCTTTCCTGGTGGCGCAGTGGTTGAGAGTCCGCCTGCCGATGCAGGGGACACGGGTTTGTGCCCCAGTCCGGGAAGATCCCACATGCCGCGGAGCGGCTGGGCCCGTGAGCCATGGCCGCTGAGCCTGTGCGTCCGGAGCCTGTGCTCCGCAATGGGAGAGGCCACAACACTGAGAGGCCCGCGTACCGCAAAAAAAAAAAAAAAAATTGACTGCTCTCACTGTAACACTTTATTCCTAATACTTGAGTACGTACCTCTTAAGTACAAAGGCATTAATCCTTCATTCCCTCACGGAAATCATCATACTTAGAAAATTTAACATTGATATAATACCATTATTTATGTTCACTAATATACAGACCATACTCAAAATTTTCCCAGTTGTCCTCCTAGTAACATCTTTCTAGCTGTTTGATTTTTCAAATTAAGGGTCCACTCAGGGATTATACATTGTGTTTACCTATTAAGTCTCTGCCTTTGGACTTCTTGTTTTGTTGCTTATCTGACGTTATTTGGTTTGCATGGGTTTGAGGACTGATTTTAAATCCCCACAGTGTTTCTATCATATTGTCAGTTTTGCTAATCTTTGGATTTGGCTCCAAGTGGTCAAAATTTGAACCTTTTAAAATCATAAACTAGAGAATTCTTTTAAAATCCATACTGTTATTAATAATCCTCCTCTAAAACTCTTCCAAAGGAAAGCAGTAGTATGAATTCTTAGTGGTAGAAATGTATGAATTTCACTGGTACAATTTGAATATCAGAAGACTTTGTGACTGAATTATCTTATTACCTGCTGTATTCTAGAACTGAGGGTTTCTTGAATTCAATTACAACCCATTCTCAAATGGTCATAATTTCATATGCTTTAAAATGAAATTCTCCAGAATTTCTGGAGAATTTCTGGCCTTTTCAAGGCCAGAAGCAGTCGTCTGCAAAATTTTCAAGATAGTTATGCCATAACTGGTGTCACCATGAGCTGCTTTAACTAAAGATTTATTAATTCTAGAACCCCTTTATACTTCTTCAGTGAATCCTAAACTTTAGCTCTTTTGATTATCTGTTAGAACTGTAGATTTATCAAGTTCCCAAAAGCCCCATCCCCCCAGAATACCTGGCCAAGAAACCGGCTGTCAGTCTTTTGAGTATTTAACTAAGCAATCTCTTTCCTACTATAGTCAAATAATTACAGTAGGGTTCTTATGATCAATTATATTTTTCTCAAGCATAACCCTAGATTTATGGCAGTTTACTTCTCAGTTTATGCCAACTGCCCTCACTGAAAGCAAATACTTAATAGCTCTGTTAGATTAGTGGGCCAGTAATTTACTTGCTATAAAAGTTCTTATTCAGAATTACTTTGATTCTGTAATTAAATTGATCTAATGACAACTGTTTCTCTAATTTGCATATTTAGAAACTCCATTTTATTCTCCATTTAAACTCATCATAACTTGCTTTAAAGATTACATTGTTTCAGTCTTTGTTCTTAAAGTTTTATGGGCAAATTTTATTCAAAGTAATAAAGTCATGGTGTACAAAAAAATGAAGTATTTTTAAGTTTTATCAGTACTATATGACTTTTAAAGCCTGTTACCATGTTCAGTGGTACTGTATTTACTATAATTTAGCATTTTAGTGTTTTTTTTTTCATTTGTTTCAAGATTTTCCTTGTAACTTAGAGACCTAACAGAAATTTCCTTGGATGAATTAATTTGTAAATGCATCGTAAAAGATTTTGTAATTAATTAAGAGTTCTCTCTATTTTTAGGTTGCCACTTACTACTCTGATTCTATTATCTAGACAAGTTATCTTAAGTTCTCTAGCTTCCTCCAGCAGTACATAAACTATGTATATAAATACATACACACACACACACACACACACACACACACACTCTCTCTCTCTCTCTCTCTCTCTCTCTCTCTCTCTCTCTCTCTCTAACATTCATGGCAAGGAATAGATCACGAAACTGGAAGCTCTAAAACAGTATTAAATATCACTTATATTCTATAATAACTCATGATAACTACAGAGAAACATAGGTATATTCACTTTAAATGATCTTCTCTTAAGTTGTTAACTTGTCAGCTAAAATTATAGAACTATTTCTGTAGCAGTGAGATCAGGCCTATGATTTATGGATATATTATCTATAAAACCATTAGTTTGATCTTATGATTTATTTTAACTAAAAATAGTAAGTTTATCGCATTATTTAACTTACAATAAGTTAAATAATATACATTTTATATTAAATTTTTATCTAACAATAAGTTTATTGTTAAAGTTTCAACTAACAATAAGTTTAACTAACAATGTTTATATATAACTCTCTAGTCAAAATAAATATTGTTGGGATCTCTGAAAAAGATTACCTACTCTGCTGTATACACATATATTCCAATAAGCATAAACTATATTTTCTTTGCTAGATGGTAAAAATTCAGAGTTTTCTTGGAATTACATGTTCTTGCTAATTGAACCTACATCATAATAAAATTTAGTAAAAGACTACTATGTGCTGTGGGCATATGAAGTATACCGGTAAAAGTGTATAATTGTAGAATGATAGTTTTTAAATGGAAGAAATCATTTTTTGATTTGAGGTAATGGAGTTAGAACATTTGAGATAGATCTTGAAGAATGAGGTAGTATTTCAACTAACAGAGAGGAGAGTTTGTACAGTCTGTTGAAAAAGAGAGAAGAGAAACAGTGTGATCAAAAGTAGGGATAGGGCTTCCCTGGTGGCACAGTGGTTGAGAGTCGCCTGCCAGTGCAGGGGACACGGGTTCGTGCCCCGGTCTGGGAGGATCCCACATGCCGCGGAGCGGCTGGGCCAGTGAGCCATTGCTGCTGAGCCTGCGCGTCCAGAGCCTGTGCTCCACAACGGGAGAGGCCACAACAGTGAGAGGCCTGCGTATCGCAAAAAAAAAATGAAAAAAAAAAAAGTAGGGATAATGTGGAGTGTTGCAGGAAAAATGAGTTGTCTAGTTTGATTGATTTATAGGATATATATACGAAGTAAAGCAGGAAAAGTAGAGCCAAATTGGAATGTTTTCATTACTATGGTAACATTTTCATAATTTGATAGATAGTAGAGGATCATAGATGTTTGAACAAGGCCATGAGAGAATTTTAGAATGTTATTCTGGCAGCAACGTACAGGTGTATTTGAAGGTGAGAGACTGACTGAGAGAAGGTTTATTAGAAAGTCATTGAAGTTGCCTAGCATGATAAGAATATAAACCAGAGAAGTGGCAGTGGACTTATAAAGGAGAGGAGGAGATTTAGAGACTTGGCACTTAACTTGTAGATGGAGGAAGATGACAGAGAAGAAGTCTAACATGACTGCGAAGTTTCAAATTTAGGGAGTTGGGACTTCCCCAGTGTCCAGTGGTTAAGACTTCGTGCTTTCAGCACAGGGGGCATAGGTTCGATCCCTGGTCAGGGAACTAAGATCCCACATCCCACATGCCACACAAAGCGGGCAAAAAAAAAAAAGAAATTTAGGGGATTGAAGAGATTTTTGGTGCCAGTAACAGAAATAGGGAACTGAGGAAGAGTTGGTTTGGAAATAAAGGTGTTTGACTTTAAACATGTTGAGTTTCAGGTTCCAATTTTAGTTACATATAGTCCATTCTACAGGTAAATAGAAATTCAGGACTAGGAATTTAGGAGTCAGATTGAGCTGGAGAATAACAAATTTGAGAATAAGCTGAATACAATTAATATTTAGCCTGAGGATATAAGAAGACCCTACTCACAACATTCAGAAGAAAGTATAAAGAGAAGATAGGAGATACAAGAACAGACTCTTGGAGTGCTTATGTTACAGGGCTATGACAAGGATAGTTGCTACCAACAACAACAAAAAGACCAGGAAAGGGGTAGTCAGAGAGTAGGAAAGTCAAAATAGTGTCCTGGTTATAAAAACCAAAAAAAGAATTTCAGGGACTAGGTATACTTGAGTTTTTCAGAGAGGTTTATTTATATACCAAAAATTGAAAGATGCTTTTAAACACATAAACCAGTATTTAAATCCATGTGAGGTGGAGAGGAGGTATATCAGTCGTAACAGTGCAACAAAATTTCAAACTTGATAATATTGCCTCATTTTTCTCAACTCTAAAATATTGGATAATAGTAAAATGCTATTTCATTGGGTGATTGTAGGATTAAATGAGATAACCCATATTAAGCACTTAGTTTAGGGCCTCACACAAGTAAACATTTGTTAAATGTTAGCTTCTGTTGTAACACTCAGCAAATATTATTTGCTATATGATGATTTTATCATGAAGGAATAACATTTGTTTCCAGTTTGGGGAAAGTTCTGGGATAGGGAGGGATTGGCAAACCATGGTCTGTGGGCCAAAGGTGGCCCACTACCTGTTTTTTGTACAGCCTGCAAGTTAGAATGGTTTTAATACTTTTAAATGGTCAGCAGAGGCAGGGGGAGGATGAAAAGAAAAAGAATATTTTGTGACACAAATTCAAATTTCATTGCCCCTAAATAAAGTTTTATGTGACACGGCCACATTCATTCATTTGTGTACTACCTATGGCTGGGTTTGTGCTACAGCAGCATAGATGAGTAGTTACAGCAGAGACTCTATAGTCTACAAAGCCTAAAGTTTACAGTCTGGCCCTTTACAGAAGGAAAAGTTTGCCAACCTCTGTTCTCGAGTACCATGACTTTAAACTCTGAAATCAATAAGGAATCATCTCAGTGCCTATCATATTATGTAAAATATTACAGAGCTTCCTGGACTTTCTCAGTCAGTGGAGACCTTAGTGTTTTACTAAATTTTTTTCACAGTGCCATTTGGCAAAAAAAAAATACCTCTTGGTTTCATTGATTAAGTAGTTAGGTACAAATAAGTTAATAATGGCAATTTGTGCAGTGTCCAACAGATGTCACTGTACTTCTCTCAAAACTTTAAAATATCCCACAGCACCCCTGTGATTTTGTTCTTGCGCCCTGGAATGCCTCAGTGTGCATTTTGGGAACTGAAAAATGCTTGTATATCTTGAGCCTCTTTGCAACCTTATTGTTAGGAATTAATTATTGGAAGTATTAGAGGTATCTTGTAGCAGTTTTGTCTAGGAATTAGCCCTCCAACATTATGGGTGCTTTAACAAGCTCTATTAAACTGCTGTTATGGCAAACCTTGGTAATAGGTGTGAAAGAAAGGTGGTTTTGTGTTTTTTTTTAATCTATATCCTGTGCTTGTAGTAACTAGATAGTTGCTATATTTACCATCTATATTTAACTGTGGTTGAATATTTAAACTCTGTAAGTGAAGTTAATGAGGTGAACTAGTTACAGACAACAGACATTTCATTTTTAGGGTAGTTGGAAAGCCCTGAAAATGAAATAAATATTTGTACAAAAACAGTTTTTAGTTGAAATGTTTAATGTTTGGTGGAAAAATCAAACAGTAAATTTAAGGCTATGATATTTAAAATATTAATGAATTAAATATTATAATTAGAAATATATTGATGATTACTTTTTTTTTGATGATTACTTTTTTGTTGATGATGATGGATTTAAAATTTTTTAACCCAAGTACAAAATGAATAAAAACAAAATTCAAGGGCAGTAGTTTTTTCACTTCATACTATAATACTATCAGCTCTATGTGGCTTTAACTGCCTTAGAAGTTTCTGTATTAGATTCTTTCAGATTCTCTCATGCTAAAACTGGAACTTGTTCCCAGTGACTTTTAAAGATTGGATAATTACCCAGTTGTTGGGTTTTAATTTATTATAAAATTCTTTTAAAAAGAGAAAAGTCTGTTTTGCTCATAACTTCCTTTTCTGTTTTCATGCTTTCAATCTTTATCTCTTTACCTGTCTTATTTTAATTGGCTTTAGTATGATTTCATTGCTCCTATCATGCCTGTGGTGGAATCAGTAGATCCTGCATCATGGAGGCAGGGCTTGCGCAAAACTGGCATTGTTCTTGTGCCCAGTAAAGGTGAAAAATCTATGGTGAGGCATTTCGATGTGCAAGGATTTATATTAGGTTACAACATAACAAGTTTAATATGAATATTGGTTTCAAAGATGCATGGTTTTAAGTCATTATGGTGTGCTCATTTCTGTTCTCTGTATTTGCATCATAATTTTTCTGTGTGATACAAAGTGTGGAGTGTGTGTTCTTAAATCTAACATCTGGAAAGGTAGTATTTCCTTCTTCAGTTTTAGATCTTTACATTTTTTACTAAGACATTAACCTGCTTAGTAAAAGTGTTTCTCCTGAAACTATTAACTATAATTTTAAACATATTATCTGTAAACTTCTCATTTTCAGTTTAAGGACTGATAAGTATTGTATAATTTTTCTCCTTTTTCTTAAAAATAAAATAAAATAAAAACAGTTTCCAACTTCAGCTACAAAAATTTCTCCCAAAGAAGAAGAGAGAAAAGATGAGTCTCCTGCATCTTGGAGGTTAGGACTTAGAAAGACTGGTAGTTATGGCGCACTTGCAGAAATCACAGCATCTAAAGAGGCTCAGAAAGAAAAAGACACTGCAGGTGTTATGCGTTCAGCTTCAAGTCCCAGACTTTCCTCCTCTTTGGATAATAAAGAAAAGGTAATCTGTTTCACAATTTGGTTTCTATAAAAACTATGATAATTTGTTTTCCTGGAATCAGATCTGTTGGATTTTCTACTATGTATCATTAGATCTATGTATCAACTTAATTCACCTGACTTAATGAGTTACATGATAATACAAATGTACTTACCTTAAGCAGATATCTATATGGGATATAATTATTGGGAAGATCAGATGTATTTGCCCAAAACATAAATTATGAGACTATACTCAATTAAAGGAATCCTTTATTCTATTTGAGAATTTACAATAAAATGTATCAAGGAGCAAGCTAATTTTATTTATTAAGAAGGGTTTTGAAAGTTTAGGAACACATTTTTCTAGAATGTGCTTATACTCATAAGTTAAATTTATCCAATATATGCAATTTCTTTACCTACTTTTTTCATCTGATACATCACAGCTTTGTCCTAGTGAGCAATTTTAATAACTGTATTTTGAAAGGCAGTATTAAATTGCATTAAATAGAATGCACCACAGTTCATTCAGTGCTATTTTGTATAATTGGATTATTTATTTTCTATTGCATTTTTAGTGCTTGGACATTTTTTTCCTTAGAGTTTTCTTGCTCTATACAGGAGTGTTTACATGTATCAGAAATTCAGAAATGAATTTCTCACTAAGTAATTTTAATATTTTTTATTTTGTATAAATTTATTTTCCAGCTGTTTTCCAAGTACTTGATGCCAGTATAATGAGAATGTAACAGATGTCATTGTCACTACACTCTCAGCCAGATTTGGTTAAATATAATTTAAATAACCTTTTGTTTTGTATATTTTAATGTTATATTTTTAAAACATAGTATATCAAGGTAGTAAATAGCCTTGTATAATGTAAGTAATTGAGACTTATCAGTGAACTGTATTTGAGACCTTATTTCTCTGAAAGAAGTAAAGATATTTTATCTTACAATACTACATTACAGTAGATGTTACAGAAGTTTCAGGAAAAGTCATTAAAATGTGGAGGAATTTTTCTTATGTTAAAAAAGAGCTAATTCTAGATTAAACAAGAGGGAAAAGAAAATTAATTTGAACAGGCTGTCTTTTAGTGTTTATAGTACTTGAATATTGATAGACATCAATTTTGGAGTTTAGCTAGGAATTATGGAAATATTATAAAATAAACTATGATGGCTGTGTAATTATACATTGTTGAATACTCTTTACATAATACTTTTAGCAGCACCTATAGTCATCACAGATTTATTTTCACTCTTTTTTCTCCCTGTTGTGTAGGAGAAAGATAGTAAAGGAACTAGGCTTGCATATGTTGCACCTACAATACCAAGACGACTAGCCAGTACATCTGACATTGAAGAGAAAGAAAACAGGTGGATTCATTATGATTTGTTTTATTTTTTTTACTATAAAATCTTTACTATCTAGCATAAGAGTTAAAACATGAGCATTGTTGTAATTATGTGGGATATGGATTTCAGGAGGAGATGGAGGGTATTCCTAATAGGAAGAACACCAAGTACATGGACTTGAGGAGGTGCAGGCTTGGTATGTTCATGAAATAGCAAAAACAAATGAAGGCATTATGGTTATAATGGAGTGAGGGGACAGTGGTGGCAGATGAGGTCACAGACTAGTATATGCTTTCTAAATATTTGGAACATAATAGAAAAGGAGAAAGAAGAAGGGAGAAAAAGCACTTACTTGATCACTGTCAACATTTTAATTTGTTTCTTCCTACTTTTCAGCACATATAGAGCATGAGAATTTTTAATATAATTGTAATCATGTTATAATATTCAATTTTGTGTCTTGCCTTTTTCTTTCACTTAAGATCTCCTAATGTCTTATATGTTAGTATGTATTTTCAATAAGCATTGTTCTTCATTAGTACATAGTGTTGCATAGAGTAGATTTGCTGAGGTTAAAGTAGCCATTTCCCCTCCCCAAACTATGGACATTTAAATTATCTAATATTTTTGTCATTATAAATAAAACTTCTGCAAACATTTAAATTTCCCCCCTATAGTTAGGATTATACCTTTGGGATAGAATCTTAGAACTGGAATCTTAGTGAATTACTTTCACTTCTTAATAAGTATTCCAGACTGTTTTTCTAAGGGATTTTACTAGTTTCTGCTTCTACAGATGTTTATTAAAATACAGCTTCTTTAACCCTATTTTAAAATTATTTACCAGAATCTGAAAGATATTTTTTTCACAGAGATTCTTCAAGTTTGCGAACAAGTAGTTCATATACAAGAAGAAAATGGGAAGATGATCTCAAAAAGAATAGCTCAATTAATGAAGGATCAGCTTATCATAAAAGGTAATAATATAATTCTTAAGTAACTTTTGTGTATTCTTTTATTAAAATATGAGGCAGTTTGGAGCTCTCAATTTAATATAACATTAAAAATGTGCCTTTATTAAATATATCTTTTGTTGTTTAAATAAAACTTCATTTAAAGACACAGAATATATATTTAAAGATGGGTGAAAATTTGCTCCTACTTATGCCTTCCTATTATATTATATATTTTTAAATTAAATTTGATATGCTAAGAAGTATCTTTTAGATTATAGCATATTAAAAAAGGAACTCTGTATGTAATTATATATAAGTCAATTATGTAATTGACTAGAGCAGTTGAAATAGATTAATTAATTGAGCTCATGTGGTGACCTGGAAAGTTTCTACCTGTGTTAGAACTCAGAGCAGTGGAAATGCCTTGAATTGGAATGTTGGTAATATCATATTGGAGAGGGGGTGGAAAATCTATGTGTTATTTTCTCTGCTAAAAGCAACCAAAAAAAGACTAAAAGATCAACAAATATAATATAGGCATGGGTCACCCCTAGGGATGTGACCCATTGCCAAAACAATTTCTTAGAAAATGCTTAAGTCTTAACTTTCCCCAAGTAAAACCAAACCAAAGTGTTTTTCCAGACCCAACCTGGCGTGACCATATGACCTGGAACAGTTCCAGAAATGTAAACTATCAGATCATCTTTGAATCTTGTTGGTGGGGGGGGGATGCAGTAAAATGATACACTACCAAATTAGGGAAATCATCTAGACTCTAGCAAGTTGTAGATGCAACTCTTGGTGCTGGAGCCGGTGGCGTATTTAGGAACACAGTCTTTTAGATTTTTTCCTAGCCTTGTGAATCTGTATAATGTATAGGCATTGACTACAGAATACACATACAAACACATTCTATATAGATATGACTCTTTCCTTTAGTTGCTCCTTTGGTAGAAGACAAGATGATTTGATTAGTTCTAGTGTTCCAAGCACCACATCAACACCAACAGTTACCTCTGCAGCTGGGCTTCAGAAAAGCCTGCTTTCCAGCACAAGCACTACTACAAAGATTACAACGGGTTCTTCCTCAGCAGGCACACAAAGCAGGTGAGTCACAGATACATTTTGTGTTCAGGCCTACTGTGTGCTTATGTATGTGCATGCATTTTTGTTTAGAAGATTGTGGGGCTCTGGATTTTTTCATTGACCTTGTTAAAATGATTTACAAACAAAAATTGGTTCCAAAAAGAGGCAATTATGCATGTCTGGGGAAAAAATATTAAGTTCCTAACTTATGAACTTTCTTTGCATTAAGCTGCTTAAAGTGTAAATTTCTCTTTGACAGCTCTGGGTGAACTTTTTGGTTCATAGATGAAAGATGTCTCACCTTATGTTTTAAAAAAATCCATCCCTGTAGTCACATGTTTTCAGCTGCTAGAAAGTGCTTTCCTTGTTTAGCTGTTTTCCTTTTCTCTTTTTTGTGTTGCTGCTTATGATGCTATAGTACCTCAAATCGTTTGTGGGCTGAGGATAGTACTGAAAAAGAAAAGGACAGTGTTCCTACGGCAGTGACCATTCCTGTTGCTCCAACTGTTGTAAATGCTGCAGCCTCTACCACAACCCTGACTACAACTACTGCTGGCACTGTCTCCTCCACTTCAGAGGTCAGGGAGAGACGCAGGTGTGTAAAGGTCCTAATAGGACTGCTGATATATCTTGCCCAATGATGAAAGTTGTTTGTTTTGCTTGTTTTTTTAATCTTGGGAAGTTGGTGACTATCTCTTCAGTAGGTTAATACATGAGATAACCTAGATCAGCTCAGAACTATGTAAATTGATATAATTAGCAATTATTCGCCTTTAGGCTTGGTAACCCACCTCTGACAGAATTAATGTTCTTGTTTAAAGGCACTGAGCCAGATAGTTGTCTTCATACTTAGCCATCTTAGTTTTAATGATTTATTTAATTCAAAACATTTTTGTGATGAAGATCTAAGCGCATACTCTAAACACATATTAAACAACTCATACTCATGGAAAACTAGATGTAACATGACAAAAACAGGTTTTTTATTCTTCTCATTGTTTCCCCCTTCCACCTCATTATTAAGAAATTTGATGCGTGTTTAGCGATTTTTGTTGTTGTTATTTTTGAGAATTTCATTTTAAAATTCTTTTGGTGAAGAATGGCTTCTTATGCATATGTGTAAGCCAAATAATTTTAAGTATGTTAACTACATTCACTTAGTTTTAATTCTGGTACATAGAAGGCACTTATTAATTAAATTTTTTAAAGGGTCTGTGAATTTGTTTTATGTGCTTAAAACATTTTTATGAGCATTGCTCACTTCTTCCTGTTGCAGCCAATTGGTATGGAATCATAGATGTGGAAAGGAATTTACCTATTATCTTTTATGATATCCTTTACAGAAGGAAACTGAGTTCCAGAGATATTAAGTGACTTTTCCACTTTTATGTGGTTAGTAAGATTGAGAGCTAAGGCTAGGCCCAATATTACAGGAGAATCAGTCCAGGGTTCTATTTGCTATATCATGCATAGTCCTAGCTTTGAATTTGGTTTTCCCTCTTGAGAAAGAACATCTTAGGAAACTAAACGTAACCTCTTTAAATATTTTATTCTTGAAAAATTAGCTACATAGCTGATATTTTCCTTAACTAAAATACCAACCAGATTAATTTGGTTTTATTTCTAGCACATAGTATTCATATACAGTCTTATACATCTTTTGTCTCTGATGCCTAGCAAAGTACGTGGCCTGTTGTAAGTAGTAGCATCCTTATAGTAATATTTGTGGTGAATATATGAAAAGTAACAAAATGTTAAATGTTTTGAAAACTTTTTTAATTAAAAAAAAGTTTTCTTTCCTATCATTACATCTTTAGTTTCTGTCAATATATTTATGCTTCATTTCTATTTTTATGGTGAAATTTAATGATACTTCTCTAACAGCACTACAAGCAGTTAGCATTTTGTGATTTTTGAATACCAGTATAGGTCATATCATATTTTAATTATTCTTGTTTTTCTCTTAAGTTTAGTCAGTTTTAGGTTTTTGAGGTGTTTTCAATGAGACCACATAGCCTACAGAAATTAGAGTTTCATAGGCACTCATCGTTCTCTTCTAGTGAAAATGAATTTGAGGGCTTTGGTTTTTTGGGAGGTGGGGAGCTGAAGGGGAAAAGGTTCAGGAGGTCTTGGTTTTTTACTCCTTGCTGTGCCTTAATCCTAAGGTAAGAGTTCTCTGTGGGTTAGAATTTATTCTTCTGTAAAATGAGATATTTAATTTATATAGTTTTTAACTTCTAGAATCCTTTCTATCTAGCATTCCATACTTTAAAAAAGTTTTTCCAATGACAAAGCCAGTGATTGTTTCCCCAAAATCATCAGTTGTTTCAGAACAAGCAAATTATGATTCTTAACCTCAGATTTCTTTATTTTTTATATTGTTGGAAAGTATTGAGTTTCAGCTTTTAGAATAAATCCCGGAAGACTTTAAGATTGAGAATAAATATTTGGTGATATTGTTAGGACAGAGCAGGTTCTCATATCATAAGAAATAAAATATGTCTATTGACATTTTCCCGGGTCTACATTACAGAAATTTTGTCTCACTTGCTTCAGTGATGTGTGCAATAATATTAATGTTTGTGTTTTGTTTCATGTCAAATAACTGTTTGCAATTTTGGCCTCGTCTGTCTTTTTTTTTTTTTTTTTTTTTGGTTGGCCATGCTGCTTGGCTTGTGGGATCTTAGTTCCCCAACCAGGGATTGAACCAGGGCCTTCAGCAGTGAAGGCACAGATCCTAACCACTGGACTGCCAGGGAATTCCCCTGTTTGTCTTTTTAATTAAATTTCATTAATGGTTTCAAAATGTATATAGTTGAAAATTTGCCCCCAAATGTATGTATGGTGATTTAAGAATATACTGTGGCTGAAAAAGATACTAATACATTTATGCCATTTTTAGGTACCCTTACATATGTACTTTTAGATATTATGTAAAGTTACTGTGTACACTATTAAATTCCACATTATTGTTGAATTTTCCTGTTTTTATGGATCAGGTTTGGATGAAAATTTTCTGTTTTTATAAAGATTTCCAATTGATTAATTGGAGGGAGGAGGCATTGGGGAGCAGGGAGGAGAAGGTAGCTTTAAACAGATGGAGCATGGTGAGGTTCCCTGGTGGCCTAGAGGTTAAGATTCCAGGCTTTCACTGCCATGGCCTGGGTTCAATCCCTGATCAGGGAACAGATCCAGCAAGCCTCGCGGGGTGGCAGAATATCTAGATAGATAGATAGATAGATAGATAGGTAGGTGGAGCAAGATGGCAAATTCTTTCATTGCTTAGGCATTTCTAATTCTCCATAGTCTTTTCAAACTGCAAAACAGTACCTTACTAATAACTTCGTATTTGTAGTATGAGTTCACATGGTTCGGTACAACTACTCTTTTCTACCATTTTCCCTTGGCTCAGCCAGCTCCCATTTGTCTACTTATTTTTTTCCCTCTGGAAGGAAAAATGCTGAGTGAGAAGCAAGGGCTGGTATTCAGTTTTTTAGAGATCTAATTTGGTTGACTAACCAAAATATAAATATTATAAATAAATATAAATATTTCAGCCAATAAATGTCAGGGAAATAATATATAGAATAATTGCTTTTACTGAGGGAAAAAACCTTAATTTAAGAATAACCTTTAAAAAAAAAAAAAGAATAACCTTTGGATTGTTCAGAAAATAGTGGGCAATCTAAGACTAGTAAGTAAAATTATATACCCTATACAGTTATACGAAAGAGATCAGTATGACAATATGATATAGTAATGCAATTTGGTATGTTCTGCCATCTTTTTGATGATCACCTCTTTGGAATTAAACACATATTAAAAATATGAATTATTTGTTTTCTCTACATCCTGTTCTTAGAGATCTGCTCTGTATAGACACCTCAAGGAGGAGAAAGGAACTGAATTTCAGATGGGGACTATCAAATATATTTCCTATATTACAAATCGATAGGCTAGGTTTTTATGCTAATTTGGAGCAAATGTTTGTATGGAAATTTTAAATGAACATATTTTACAAGTCTTTCAGCTAGTAACTTTTATGCCCCTAACCTGCATATGTTAAACCAGATATGATAAATAGATTTATTAACTTTCATGGCAGCTTGAAAGTATTGAAAAAGAATCTAGGCTTCTTGGGAGAGAGTGTGATGGTTGATAGTGCTATTTGCCATGGGGTAAAGGGGCATAGTGACAATGCAGTTGTTTTAAACTATATATGAAAACTTTGTACATAGTGGAAATAAGAATTCAGTCTTTCATGTCCATTTGTACTTTCAGAGCAGCTCATGAAATGCTGAAGTGATACATGCAGCTGTCTAGGCTGCTATAAACTTTTGTTAAACTAGATTTGCTATCACATTTAGGTTTCTTCTCTTTCTGTTATTTTTTTTTCCTCATCTGGTGGAAGTCCAAAAGGCAGTAAATTGCATAGGACCAGTAGATGCATAAATAAATGTTAAATGAATGGATGAAAAAAAATAGCCATTTTACAGGCTAATATTTCACAGAGAACTTTTACACGTTTAAAAATGTACCACAAAAGAAAAAAAAACTTTTTCCTGCTTAAATGGTCTTGGAAAATGCTGAGTTAAACACAGTTAAACAGGTTTCTTCCCTTAGTCCTTTTCAGACCCTTTAATATGTTATTTTCCTGGAGAACATTAGAATGTATAGTATTTTCCACATTTATATAATCAACTTCTACAACAAACAATACAAAAATTGTATTCCAGAATTAATGTTTCTTAAACTCTAATAACAAATTTATTGGTTATCCTCTTTCTTGTCCCAGAAAAATCACTGGAGTTGTAATAAAAATGAGAAAGTATCTGTTACAGCTGAATAAAAACCTTAAAACTCAAGAGAATTGATGTATAGACAATAGAAATAATAAAACAATGGGAGAAAAAGGAATATCAAGCTTTTGAGCATCATAGAATGGAGAGAGGGCAGGTATCCTACCAGTTGTATTCATCTCTGGGTTTGTGTGTTGGTACAGATGAAGCCTTACAGAATTTCAACTAAGAGAAAGTTAAACTATGGAAATGGTGATAAGCAAAATGTTTTATTTAGTGACTTCTCCCTTGCCTTTCACTTTTAGGGAGACAAATTTTTTTTAATTAAAAAAATTAAAATTTTATTTTATGAACTTAAGTCAGTACTAGTTTTTAATAGAAACAAAATTTCGTAGAATAGAGCTCTTCAATGAAATGCTTCAATTTGATGAGCTGTGCCTTATTGATGAGATAAATGTAGTGCTATTATGATAGCAAAAAGACATAATCATTCAGGATATTCTAGAAACCTAGAGGTAAAAAGTGATAGAAAACATACGGATAAAGAGAAAAAAAAGTTTTATCCTTATGATATAGTGCCATAAGTTATTCAACCGAATACAGAACACAAGTGATACTTTCTCAAAGCAGATGATAAAAACAAGTCAGAATATAGAAGTGATGGGATTTTCATCTAAGTTTGCTGGCTGTCTCATTCAAGTAAAAACACCCTCTTGAGAATTTCTTGACTTACCTTGCTTTACAGTTTATCTGTGATTAGAGTAGAAGCAAGAAGAACCAGTCCTCTAGAACTAACTTTAACCAATAAGTAGTAGTTAATTGATGAAATTGAGGCAACCAGGATCTTGGGTGAGAAATGACTATGTCATCTTAGGGTTAGTTATCCAAGGAGACAAATCCTAGGAATAATGAATCTTGTATTCTAGTTTTAGAGAGACAGATTCCAAAAAATTCAAGATTTTGGAGGGAAAGACGCATTCCTATGTATCAAAAAGAATGAGAGTTCTCTAAAAAGAATTCTGAAGGAACTGTAAATAACTGTAAGGTGTTTGAAGATGTGTTATACTCTCTGAACTTAGAGCTTTAAAGGACACAGAAAAAATAAAACATAAGGCATAAAACAAAGAATAAATTCTAAAGTTTGTTACGAATATGTGAATAGTGTCAGGGAGGTTAAAGAGCAGAATGAATTACAAATTGAGAAGAACACTAAAGTTAACATGAGAGTTTTTAAAAAATAGCATTTGGAGATAGGGGTATGATGATAGGTTATTGATAAACTTAATGAACAACAGAAAATAGAGATACTCAAGTTCAGAATGTTCTCTGAGAAATGTGAGCTAGATGGTAGTAGTATAACTAGATAAAGTGTTAACAATTGAACTTCCCGAATAATATTGATCATTAGAGGGAAGTTTTCTTATGTTGCAGGGCTCTGTCTTGTCTTTGCTTGTTCAACCCTTTAATTCATTATTTACCTCTTGACATAGAGTGCATGCTTTTGAAGTTGTGCATACCGTGTGACAGGATGGAACATAGGCTTAGATTTATAGTATAAAATCTAGTGAACATAAATGCCAAATCCTCTTCTCTGTATCAGAAAATCAGTGACGCAAGAATAAGATGCTGATTTTAAAGCAATTCGTATATAAAAACACTTGAATTTTTAGAGAACTTAAAGTATGAACAAGAGTGTGATGTCTGCCAAAAACATTATTAGTAAATGCACAATGACAAGAATGCAGGGAGTGCTGCTTCCTCACTAGTCATCCCATATCCTAAATATTACATTCAGTCCTTTACCATAAGAAGACATTGACAGTCTAGAGTTTAGCCTTGTAACTTCACATATCATCTAGGATGGTGTTGCAGAAAATCAAGAAAGGAGCTAAGAGGAATGATGTTAACATGGTTTAAAAAAAACCAAAACTGTGGTTAGGAAGAACTTTAAAAATATGTTAATATGAGTAGTTCCAATCTAAAAAACTATCAAATTGCATTGTTGAATTTCAGAGTGGGTTTAACCATTTTCTGAAGACTCTTTCTTAAAATCCATTAAAATGCTAAACTTAAATGTTTCACTTACGCACATTCGTGTATAATTATATTCACAGGTATTGCATCTCCAAGTGACAATTTTTATTTATTACTGTAGATCATACCTCACTCCTGTTAGAGATGAAGAGTCTGAATCCCAAAGAAAAGCAAGATCTAGACAAGCAAGACAGTCTAGAAGATCAACACAGGTATAGTTAATGTGTATAATATATAAAAGTTCAAAATAAATTATCTTTCCCTTTTTCACATTTCTGTGAAAATACTGATGTCACTATATAATATGAGTAAATCTTAAAAAATAAAAGTTGCCTTAGTAATCCTACCGTAGCCTTTTTATGTGGCTATACTGTTAATGTTACATTTCGTCTAAGTAGCATATGCCTTTGTATCTCTTTAAGTATTTATTTTTCTATTCCTAATATAGTGTCTGGCTCAGGATATTTGATCAGTGTTAAAATTAATCATATATGATGTCGCATAATTATTAAAGAATTCTATGCGTATTTGGAAGGTATGGGAAATAGGTCTTTTATATTAGGTATATCAAAAAGCTGATATACAAGTATGAGAAAAATGTCACTCAAGCTAGTTATCATCTTCTTACCCACTTGCCATTCTCTCTCCTATATCTCTCGTGTCTTCCCTTTCCTACAGTTGAGGGGCTCCAAAGTCCAGATTCAACTGTTTATTTATTTATTTTATTTATTTTTTCGGCCACCTTGGGTCTTAGTTGCAACACGCAGGATCTTCGTTGAGGCATGTGGGATCTTTTCGGTGAGGCACATGGGCTCTTCATTGCAGCGTGTGGGCTTCTCTCTAGTTGTGGTGTGCGGGTTTTCTCTCTCTAGTTACGGCGCGTGAGCTCCAGGGCATGTGGGCTCTGTAGTTGTGGTGCACAGGCTCCAGAGTGCATGGGCTCAATAGTTTGCAGCACGTGGGCTCTCTTGTTGAGGCACGCGAGCTCGGTAGTTGTGGCACATGGGCTTAGTTGCCCCGCGGCATGTGGGATCTTATTTCCCCGACCAGGGATCAGACCCACATGCCCAGCATTGGACAACGGATTCTTTACCACTGGACCACCAGAGAAGTCCCTAGATTCAAGTGTTTAATCCTTGCCATTACTTAACATATTTTTTCTGTCTTTGTGCCTTAACTTCTTGAAATCCAACCTATTCTTTTCAAGACTTAACCTTCAAAAATTACTTCTTTACTGAAATCTTCTCTGTGTGCATATACATATATAGAAACATAAATATATATAAATTTAATACATAAATAATGCATATATTGGCTTTTCCTTCTTTCTCTGAACTTCTTGGGAATATTTATATTCATATGGTCAGTTCCTGTGCTATTCTGTTAATTTCTTGAATACAGAGACAATTTCTCGCACATATTTTATTTCTTTCCCAGTACCTATTATTGTGCTTGCTCATGATGATTCTTCATAGAATGAATGTGACTAGAAATTCTGTTTCAATTTGCAAACCAATTCCAAACATGCATATTTGACTTTTAATACATTCGTATTTAATATATCTACTTATAAAATATTCCTTTGAAATGAGCTTTAATGCCTCTCATAATTAAATTTATCTTTTTTTGCATGCAGGGGGTGACATTGACTGATCTTCAGGAAGCTGAGAAAACGATAGGAAGGAGTCGTTCTACCCGAACCAGAGAACAAGAAAATGAAGAAAAAGAAAAAGAAGAAAAAGAAAAACAGGATAAAGAGAAGCAAGAAGAAAAGAAGGAGTCAGAAACATCTAGAGAAGATGAATATAAACAAAAGTACTCCAGAACATATGATGAGGTAATAGTATACCAACAACAGCGCTAGATCAGGTGGCACGGATAGTTCTTGTGATTCTCAAAATGCAAGAGATTTATATACTAACAAACCATATACAAAATATTCATAAGGATTTTAACTGGAAATCTAAATTATTTTGACATGATTAGAACGTTACTTTTCCTTTGAAATGAATTTAAGTGTCTTATATGTTTTTATCTATGTTTATATTTCAAATGGTTGTTAATTTTAATGTTTCACAGACTTATCAACGCTACAGACCAGTATCAACTTCAAGTTCAACCACTCCATCCTCTTCACTTTCTACCATGAGCAGTTCACTCTATGCTTCAAGTCAACTAAACAGGCCAAATAGTCTTGTAGGTATAACTTCTGCTTACTCCAGAGGATTAACAAAGGAAAATGAAAGAGGTAAGAAGACCAGATTTTGAAAACACTTTGTTTCCTTCAGATTAATTCTTTGACTTGGTTTTTCCTAGTAGTTTAACAGAAGAGTAACAACATCCTAAACTGGGACTCATTCTACCTAACCAGAAAGAACATGATGGTTGAGAATGAGAAAAGTAGAAAATAAAAACAGAAAATAATGTGGTCTGGCATTGATATGTATATCTTTATTGCCTTCAAAAATCTTTATGTCCATCAACATAGAAAAGTTAGTATAGAAGAACTGGTGGGGTGATTATTTCTAGGAGCAGTTTATTGATTATTTCTAGGAGCAGTTTATTAATGTTTCAAGTCATTTCTTGCATATTATGTAGATATCTTTTAACTGTTTTCTGTGAAATTGTTTTAAACAAAAATCATTTAACTTATGTAATGTCTTTGCCAAAAAAACTTATTTTTATGCTTATTTCTTGAGAAATAGATTTCTTTTTCAGCTGTATATTGGCATATTGATGCTATTAACATTTCCTATTACTTCATATAAGCTTCCTATGTAAACACTAATTAACTCCTCCTTTAAATAAGAGATGGCTACTAAATAAATTATTCCTAATTGTAGGTATTTAATATTTTAAAAGCAAAATCTCGGGCTTCCATGGTGGCGCAGTGGTTAAGAATCCGCCTGCCAATGCAGGGAACACGGGTTCGGGCTCTGGTCTGGGAAGATCCCACATGCCGGCAAGCAACAAAGCCCGTGCGCCACAACTACTGAGCCTGCGCTCTAGAGCCCGTGATCCACAACTACTGAAGCCCATGCACTTAGAGCCCGTGCTCTGCAACAAGAGAAGCCACCGCAATGAGAAACCTGCACACTGCAACGAAGAGTAGCCCCTGCTCGCCGCAACTAGAGAAAAGCCCGCGCACAGCAACAAAGACCCAACGCAGCCAAAAATAAAATTAATTAATTAACATTTTTTTTAAAAAAAAGCAAAATTTCATAGTATTAGTCATGATAATATCAGTAATCATGTAGGAATAAACTCAGAAAATTAAATTATTTTCAACTTCCAGCTGGCTTTTCTTTTGTTGGTCATTGAAATATTTCAGTTCTTTAAACCAGTAAGTGTGAGACCCATCTAATGTTTGTAAAAATTTTGAGCAAACATTTAAAGTTAGGGGTATCTGCATAAAAGTTCAGATTTCTGTCTTCTGTTGAAAAGTTGGAAGATACGGCAACACTGGCTCTGAATTCTCACAGGTCAACAATTGATTAGAGCCAAGTAGTAGCAGCCCCACCCCCACCCCTTTGGAGTAGTGCCCTCCTGGCCCATTTTACCTCTTTATGTAACCTGGATGGCCACTCTCTATGTTGGAGTTTGCGACCTTTGCTGTAAACTAATTCTAAAAGCAACTTTAAAACCCCTCTTAATACTGTAATTTTGGGGTTTCTTTTGCTTCTTTTTCTTCACAGCAAGGAGACAATGACACAAGGAGCCTTTTAAAAATCATTTTTAACGTTACTTTGTTCCATATGTCTTTGTTTTTTTTTTTTTTTTTTTTTTTTACAATCTACTTTTTTTGGGGGGCTGCATTGGGTCTTCATTGCTGTGCGAGGGCTCTCTCCAGTTGCAATAAGCAGGGGCCACTCCTTGTTGCGGTGTGCGGGCCTCTCATTGCAGTGGCTTCTCCTGTTGTGGAACATGGGCCCTAGGCACGCAGGTTTCAGTAGTTGTGGCTCGTGGGCTCTAGAGCGCAGGCTCAATAGTTGTGGCACACAGGCTTAGCTGCTCCACGGCATGTGGGATCCTCCTGGACCAGGGATTGAACCCGTGTCCCCAGCATTGGCAGGCAGACTCCCAACCACTGCACCACCAGGGAAGCCCTGTCTACTTTTTACAGCATATTCAGAGGCCCTAATATTCTTCTAGTATGTGAGTCTGAAGCTATTTTAACTATCCCAGGAAGGGAACAAATTTGAAGACTAACATTTGTTTACATTGATTTGTTTTTAATAAAAGATAATTTTTTCCCCAGCAACACAAAAAAAGGTTTGCTCTTAGATACTAATAGAAAATTCAATGACTACTGTATTCATTCTGCTGCTGAAGGAAGACTGGGAATGGTAGAAGCAGAAACTGATAAATTCGTATGATGCCCACTAGCTGTTCCATCATTATGCACTGTTTGGTTATAATAACTATCTTGAAGTGTTAATGTTAGGTATAATAACTATCTTCCTGTCAGATGTTAATAACTGGGACCCCATTCTCTTCATAGGATTCAATTATTTTCTATTCAGCAAATAGTGTGTCTTTTTAGCAAAATTTTTGTTTTAGGCACTAGAAAAATGAAGTAATTTAAATCAGTTCTTATCTTGATTCTCAAAAACGTATCTAATGAGAGATACAGATACATGTTTAAGCCACATGTTATAGGAGCCCTGGGAGGGGCAAAATTTATTTCTGATTAGAGAATTTTAGAAGGCTTAACAAAGGAGGTTGACTTAGAATTATTTTCTAAGTCACACTGCAAAATACTATCAAGATACATGGCTGCCATATGAATAATTTTAATCCTTAACAGAGGGAGAAAAGAGAGAAGAAGAAAAAGAGGGAGAAGATAAATCACAACCTAAATCAATCAGAGAACGACGACGACCAAGAGAGAAAAGAAGATCTACAGGAGTTTCATTCTGGACACAAGATGTGAGAACCTATTAAAATATAACTACTTGATAGTATGCTTAATCTTTCCAAGAATGTACACTAATGATTTCTTATATGCCTCAGATTATATATTCTTTAGATCATCACTATGTGTTTGAGCTGACTTATTTAAATCAGAAGAGTTCTTCTTTACAAGAATAAACAACTACTTAGATTTCTGGTATTAAAAGTAAGAATACTGTCCCAATATTGGAATAAAAATAATAATGGCTGCAGCTCAGTGTACAAATGTTGATTATTGTATAATGGCTAAACTGCTCATTTATCTTAGCGGTTCTTGAAAGAAAGATGCTTTACATTTAATCCTATTTTCATGAATATGATTATGATATACATAACAATTATTTCCATCTCAAGTGATGCTGGATAGATGCAGTGCTTTACTTATCAAATTATAACAATCCTATAAATTTAATTTTTTTCTTGATTCCTGATTGTATGCCTGACATTGATATTCATATGCAAGAGAAAGAAGAGCTGTGGGGTAATGTGGTTAAAGTGAAATTTATACTGTTTCAATACAACATATACCTACACGAAGGCAAAAATAATTTGGTTTTGGGAGGATTGTTTTTTTAGCCAGTTGATTTTTTTTTTCATTAAAAAAATTTTTTAATACAGAAAAGTTCAAACATAAAAAAGTATATGGCCCTACCCCAGGTATTTATTGTTTAAACTAAATCCCCACCACTTTCCCAACTCCCATATTATTTTGAAGAAAATCTTAGTAATATCATTTTATATGTAAAAACTTCATTCTGTATTTTTTTTTTATTTTTTGCGGTACACGGGCCTCTCACTGCTGTGGCCTCTCCCGCTGCGGAGCAACAGGCTCCGGACGCGCAGGCTCAGCGGCCATGGCTCACTGGCACAGCCGCTCCGCGGCATGTGGGATCCTCCCGGACCGGGGCACAAACCCGCGTCCCCTGCATCAGCAGGCGGACTCCCAACCACTGCGCCACCAGGGAAGCCCTCAGTCTGTATTTTTAAGAAATAAGGACACCTTTTTTAAAAATATTAGAATTTTATTTTTAAAAAATAATAAAAGTAACCACAATACGTTATCATATAATAAGTGATCACAATACCATGATCATGTTTATTTTTAAATAAATTGACAATAAATCCTTAATATTGAATATTCAGTCAGTTTTAATGTCCTGTTGACTCATATTACCATAAATGGTTTATTGTAATTTTATTTTATTTTTTAAATAGTTATTTTATTTATTTATTTATTTTTGGTTTTTTTTAAATCTACAATTCCTGAATCTTTCTGGGCATATGGCTAGAATTTATTTGCTCTGTTGCGAGACCCTCCTCAGTAGGCATTTAGTGTTAGATTTCTCAGTTTTGCCATAGACTGTTTTATTTTTGGCTGCGTTGGGTTGTTGCGCATGGGCTTTCTCTAACTGTGGTGAGCGGGGGCTACTCTTTGTTGCGGTGCTCGGCCTTCTCATTGCAGTGGCTTCTCTTGTTATGGAGCACAGGCTCTAGGCACACGGGCTTCAGTAGTTGCGGGGTGTGGGCTCAGTAGTTGTGGCTCGGGGGCTCTAGAGCGCAGGGTCAGTAGTTGTGGTGCACGGGCTTAGTTGCTCCACGGCATGTGGGATCTTCCCAGACCAGGACTCGAACCTGTGTCCCCTGCATTGGCAGGCAGATTCTCACTGCGCCACCAGGGAAGTCCTAAATAGTTATTTATTTATTTATTTTGGCATCGCCAGGTCTTAGTTGCAGCATGCGGGGTCTTTTAGTTGAGGCATGAGGACTCTTAGTTGCGGCATGTGAACTCTCAGTTGCGGCATGCGTGCGGGATCTAGTTCCCCGACCAGGGATCAAACCCGGGCCCCCTGCATTGGGAGCACAGTCTTACCCACTGGACCACCAGGGAAGTCCCTGTTCTAATTTTATACTTTGCTAATTTGAGTAGAAACCAAATAAGGACCATACATTATGATTAGTTATTTCTTTAAAGTCTCTTGTAATCAGTTATGTCCTCCATCTCTTTTTTTCTTACAGTTATTTTTTAATGAACTGGGTTATATCCCTGAACTGTAGTTTAACACAGTCATGTAGCTTTTTATGTTTCCTATAAATTGGTAGTTTGAGGTAGAGAAATGATCAGATTTTGGTTCAGTATTTTCTTGGCAGGGTGTTTTGTCCTCTGTCAGGAAGTACATGATGTCTGGTTGATTCTCACTGATTGCCCAGTAACATTTTAATAGGAGTAACATAAAACCTCACAGTCTTAGCACCTTAACATAGTAACTCTTACTACTTAAAAATTATCTTTTTAATAACTTATATGTATTAGGGGGTTAACAGGCAAAGTTTTATTATATGGTATTTATTTTTCCCCAATTTTATTTATACCAGCTCTCCCTTCAAAAATCCACTTTCTGGAGTCATACACTTAACCAGCATTATAAGAATTCTTCCTGAGATCCATATGGGCAATACTCATCTTTTTAATTTGAGCTTGCGTTGAATTGTGTTCTAATCAACCATCAGCACAAGTCTCCTTCCCTTTTCATGGCCTCATGATTGAACCTATGTCAGAAAATATACAAAAAGAACCAAGGGCTCTGTCAAAGATAAGGTAGTGTTTTTACTCTGTTAAATTATTAGGTTTCCTTTTTTTTTTTTTCTTAGTTACTACTTTTCAGGACCTCTGAGCCTCCCCACTTTTTTTTTTTTCTTTTTAAATAAATTTATTTATTTTTGGCTGCGGTGGGTTTTCGTTGCTGCGCTCGGGCTTTCTCTAGTTGCGGCAAGTGGGGGCTACTCTTTGTTGCGGTGCACGGGCTTCTCATTGCGGTGGCTTCTCTTGTTGTGGAGCACGGGCTCTAGGCACGTGGGCTCAGTAGTCGTGGCTCACAGGCTCTAGAGTGCAGGCTCAGTAGTTGTGGCGCATGGGCTTAGTTGCTCCACGGCATGTGGGATCTTCCTGGACCAGGGATCAAACTCGTGTCCCCTGCATTGGCAGGCGGATTCTTAACCACTGTGCCACCAGGGAAGTCCCCCTCCCCACTTTTTAAATTTCCAGTTCCTGTGTTCTTCCATGAAACAGTAACGCATAAAGACAATTAGTTCGTGTTGCGGAATTAATACATTTATATTAATAAGTAATACTGGCATTAGGAGCATTGATTTCTCCTGTTCACTTAGTAACTTCACATATCATTTTTGCTAGGTACCACATGATAGTTTGTACAAAGATCCTCTATAATCCTTAGGGCAATTCTATAAGGTTTTTATCCCCACTTGAGGAGATAACTGTGGCTCAAAATTTTTTTTAATAAATTTACACTAAGTCACAGAGCTGAAAATAGCTGTACCAGTGTGAAATAGGATGATTTAGTTTTAAAGCCTGCGGTATTTTTATAGTGAGCCTGAGCCAGATATGTTTGATTGCAAATTTCCCTTTTCTTTCAGTCCTTTATGGTTTGTTGAGATGTTCAGGCCTTCTAGTAGAACATTCCTATTGTCTGGGAGTCTAGGTTTTTAGCCTACTGAGACCTTAGTTTTCTATTTGGTGTGCTGTAAATTCCCAAAAAATTTCTAGATAGCTGAACTACCTAAATATAATAGGACCGTTGTATAAATCTTGCCAAGCTTATAGAATAGAGTTTTTCTTACTTAATGAGTTTCCTATTTTTGCTCCCTCATTATAGTTGAGCAGCTACATAGTATCTATATTGACTATTAAAGTACACGCCGTAACATTACAATATAAAATTGAGTATCATCTTTTTCATGCTAAGCCTCCAGCTTCCTCATCCCCAGTATGTGTTTCCTAAATCAGAATGTTAGGTAGATGGTCTTTCTTCACCGTATACACTAACCTACTTATATTGTACCATGCAGACAAAATAGGCTTCCTCTAAATAAGGCAAAAAATGTCACACTTAAAAAAGTTTTCCTTTTGATCCATTTCCTGTTAGGTTTTTCTCAAGGGTCCTTTTAAATTACAAAAACCCTAATGTATTTAAATATTAACCGTTTGAAATTTATCTTTACTTTTCTAAAATCTATTTTAGAGTGATGAAAATGAACAAGAACAACAATCTGATACAGAAGAGGGATCCAATAAGAAAGAAACTCAGGTAAATAACATTATTTTTTGTATTTAGAAGTATTCGTATTTTTTAAGGGTTACTTTTTACTTGTGTTTATATTTATTCATGTCAGACAGTTACTGCACACTGTACCTGCCTGCTGGGGGTAGACCATCAGTGGTTTTCTGGAATCAGGCGTGGAGGGACTGGAAAGGGGCACAAAGAGTATTTTAGAGACATTGGGAATTGTTCTAGATCTTGATTGTAGAGGTATTTTTTTGGATATACACAACTGTCAAAACTCATCAAACTGTGTTCTCTAAGTGGATGTAGTTTATTGTATGAACCTTCAAAGTTGAAAAGAAATATGTAAATTAACCTTCAAAGTTGAAAAGAAAAAACAAAGAAGAGAATACAGTTTTCCACTGCTGTCCAAAAGTAGAGTGTTCCATAATCTTCAGTAAGCCACATAAAGTGAAGAGGGAATTACCTTAGGACACATCTTGCTACCGGATGCAAGAGATAAATTGAGATAAATCGCGGTGCTCAAAGACACAGTCCAAAGCTGTGGCAGCTTAAACTGAGTGTAGTTCCCAGGGAAGGAGCTTGGCGGTGTCTCTTTTGCTGCTGAGGGTGTGCTGCCTCTATAATGGCTCGCTGTAAAACATGTTGAGTACTGTTTGCACTTTTTGCCTTTTTTCGTAAAAGCAAAGTGGCGTAAACAAACTTTTGAAAAGCAGGGGCTACCTGTAATAACCTTTGACCAAAGAAAAGTATCTAAAGAATATCCAGAAGTAGTGCATACCTTACCAGATCCAGACTTTAGTTTTGTAAATGGCAAAGTTGTATTCTGGAGAAGATAATAGGTCATTTTAACTTGCTTTACATTTGTTTAGAAATGTAGTGTCTCTAAAGGATTTTACATTCATTATCACAGCTGATCTTCCTCAATAATCTTCAGGAAAAGCCCCCCCACCTCGCCCCCTCAGTATTGATGAAGAAACTAAGGCAAGTTTGAATGACAAGGTTGCATAGCTAGCAAATGATGAAAGTTTCTTCCCACTAGTTTTTTTGCCCCTCTGTTCCCTATTGTTTGGCTGTGCACAAAGCTGACATACTTAGAAGAGCTGTATTCACATAAGGGTAGATCTGTACAACATAAGTTAGTCTTAATCTTTTATACTCAGCACTGTCTAGCCTGAAATCGTATTCTGATCATATTTTCTTCATTTTGACTTGGCGTTCCTACATAAAGCTGTTAAAATTACTTTCAATCGCAGGAATCTACAATAATGTGAAGTGCCCAGAAGTTGGTTCTCTGTGCTAGGTGACTCTGGACATTACTCTTAGGGCCTATTTTGACCCAAAAGTTACTTTTATTTTACCTTTAGATAGCCAGACAGATTGAGAAATTAATTACTAACAAGGGTAAATTATTTGCAGGGCAAAAGTTTTGTCATTTTTAAACCCTTTGCCTATCAGTTGTCAGCACTCCCCCATTTCACCTATGCCTCTTCTTTATTATATTCTGTAAACTTGTCCATCATCTTCCTTGCCCATTGGTACACTATGAACTCCCATCTTTCAAGGAAAAACAATGGACAGGTAAACAAAAGCAAAGGAATTAGTAAACCATCTCCAGCTGACCCTTCTCACTGCCATATCACCCAGATCTCCTATCCCAGCAGGCTGGGATAGGAGGGGAAAGATATTCTGGCTTACAAAGTTTTCTGGCTTACAAATTTTGAAGCATATTGATATATGTTGTATTTAAGTTTTACTGTTAAAATTATACATGAGATACATTAAGGTTGAGTAGAATATTGTTTCTATGAAGAAATTTTTTCTTAGTTCCAAAGAATTTAAATAGTCTTTGTTCATTTTAAAACTAGAGGATTGTTTGGATCTTACTTTGTTCTAGCATTTTTTTCAGTTACAAGTAATGCAAAACCCAGCTTAAACTGGATTAAACAAAGAGAATTTTTTATAATTCAGTTATATTACACAACCCTCTATGTCAGACAAGGCCTACCACTGATATATTGCAGCCGTTTTGCTGCTAATGTGGGCTACGTACCATCTCATCTAAACTTAATGACTGCTGTACCATGAGGAAAAGCAAGAGTGGAGGTTAAGACACTAACCCATAGTGTCTTTACAATAGACTAGAAAAGTGCTTCCACTAAATAAGTGTTGCTCTCTTATGAAAATTTGTAGCATCAGCCCTTTTTTTTTCTGTGAAAAAGTATGAGCAATACAATTGTTCGGTGCATTTTATCATTACCTCAGAAGTGTGTTTGATAAACAAAACTTGTATTCAGTTTATAGAATCCCAGTTCACCAATTTGAAAAATGGCTTTGTAGCATATACTTTTTCGCTTCAAACTAAATTGTAAGTTGCCGAAAAGTTGTTAAATATTTTGAATTACCTGTGAAGCTACCTTCAAGATATAAATTAAAATTAAGGTGAAATTTGAATTACTTTATCATAATATGGTTCATTCTTTCCAAAAATGGGGCTTCTGTTGCTTGGGTTATTATAATTTGCTTTCATTAAACTATTGGATGATAAAACTTTTACCATGAAAAGAACATTAGTAATAAATCAAAAATTTAAGTAAGACAGACACCAAGGCGAGAAACTAAAAAGAAAAGATTAGCAGATTTGATTATTTAAACATGTAAAGCTAGAAAATGGCAAAAAAGATGCCCTTATTAAAATTGAGACACATTTGCTCAGTTAAAAGTAAATAAGCTGGGGCTTCCCTGGTGGCGCAGTGGTTGAGAGTCCACCTGCCGATGCAGGGGACATGGGTTCGTGCCCCGGTCCAGGAAGATCCCACATGCCGCGGAGCGGCTGGGCCCATGAGCCATGGCCGCTGAGCCTGTGCGTCTGTAGCCTGTGCTCCGCAATGGGAGAGGCCACAACAGTGAGAGGCCCACGTACCGCAAAAAAAAAAAAAGTAAATAAGCTGGACTTCCCTGATGGTGCAGTGGTTATGAATCCACCTGCCAATGCAGGGGATACGAGTTCGATCCCTGGTCCAGGAAGATCCCACAGGCCGTGGAGCAACTAAGCCCATGCGCCACAACTACTGAGCCTGTGCCCTAGAGCCCGTGAGCCACAACTGCTGAAGCCCGTGCGCCTAGAGCCCATGCTCCACAACAAAAGAAGCCACCGCAGTGAGAAGCCCACGCACCGCAGCGAAGAGTAGCCCCCACTTGCCGCAACTAGAGGAAGCCTGTGCGCAGCAATGAAAACCCAATGCAGCCATAAATAAATAAATAAATTTTTAAAAAGTAAATAAGCTTAGCCCTCTTTTGTAGCACTTAAAAGATATTTGTACTATTTAAAAGACAGTAAAACAGAGGCAGAATCCATGAAATTTATAAATGTTACAAAAGAAGAAATATAAATGGCCAGCAAGCTTAAAGTACATTTACTCTCATTAATAACCAAACAATTAATACAAAAGTGAAATTGGCAAAGGTTAATAATGCTTAGGTTTGGCGTGATTAGTATTGAAATAGGCATTTTCATATAAGATTTTGGGATTATAATTAATATGTTTTCTTGGGAAATCAGTTTAGCAGTACAAATCTGAAGGCTTGAGAAAAAGTTCATGCCTTTTAGCTTAGCAATTCCACTTTGAGAAATATATTCCCAATGAAATGACTTAAGTTTGGAAAAACAAGTCTAAAGTGTTAACAGCAGCATGGCTCTTGAAGCAAAATATTGAAAACATCCTCATTGTCTATTAGTTGGGAATATATCAGAATGTATTTGCATGGATAGATATTTTATGTGTTCACAAAGATATGTATACAGAAAAGATTAACTGTGGTTATCTAGGGCGTTTGAGAGATGGGGAATTATAGAGGAACTTTTTATACTGTGGTATTTTATATGAGCTTATGGTACTGTAATCAGAAAAACTTAAAGGGCATTTTTACTTTGGAAAAATAATTTTAAAACACATAGAACCACAAGGACATTATGCTAAGTGAAATAAGCAGGTCACAAGAAACACATAGTGTATGATTCCACTTAAATGAGGTACCTAGAGTATTCAAACTCATGGGTAGCAGAAAGTAGAATTGTGGTTGCCGGGAGCTAGGGGTAGGAGGATATGGGGATTTGTTTAATGAGTATAAAATCACAGTTTTGCAAGATGAAAAAAATTCTAGAGAGCTGTTGCACAACAGTGTGAATATTGTCAGCGCTACTGAACTATACTCTTAAAAGTGGCTTACATGGTATGTTTTGTTTTATGTGCTTTCTACTACAATTTTTAAAATATAAAACATAACCAATACTTTAAAAACCATGCTTTTTAAAGGCAAAGAAATAGAATTTGAGTGATTTCTGTGACTACTTGGAGTTTTTATTTATTCTTAAATTTTAAATCAGTGAACCAGAGTGCAGACTGTGAGGTGAGATGTGATGTTTTCATTTGATATGTATACATTTTATTTCATGTGTGGCTAGTTTCCTGAATTTGGATAAATAATATCTTTTGTTTGTTTCTGCTCTTTTTTTAAATTGAGATATAATTGACATATAACATTATATTAGTTGCACATGTACAAAGTTGTTATTTAATATTTGTGTATTGTGAAATGATTAGCACAATAAGTCCAGTTAACATCATCACCACACATAAGTACAAGTTTTTTTTCTTGTGATAAGAACTTTCAAAATCTACTCTTTTAGCAGCTTATGAATTTGAATGATATCATGAAAATTGAAATTTAACTTCAAAATTGTTCATTATTATAAAACTAAAGAATAAATCAATAAAGTAAAGCATTACATCAAAAAAATAGGAAGCAGGTAAGAAATTGGTTTTGCAAAGGAAACTTAAATAGACTTAGGAAGACATTTTTAGTCTGAATGAGACTTCAGACAGTCCCAAAGGAACCCAGTAATTTCACAGTGCATTCAAGGGTAAGTATAAATATCTAATTTCAGAAATTTAACAAACCGTTTCTGAATAGTTATTTTATAGAAAATTATAGATTGCGTGTTTCAGTAGAAAGAGAAAGAGCTAAAGATGACCATCCCCCAAAAATTCTTTGACTTCAATAAGACTATTTTATCCTATTAATCATTTCACTATTTAGATAAGAAGAGTTTTGGAACTTCAGTATAGCATACCACTTGCTTAAGAAAATTAATTATAATTTCCTATCTCCTAATTGCTAAACTTTGAAGGAACGTATAGCTGGATTTCCAGAAAATAAATTTTAAGCAAAATATGTATATGCTGTCATACATAAAATACTTTAGGCATTCATTTGTTTGTCTCCGATGGCCTCAAAAACAAAAATGGGAAAGATAATTGCTTTGAGATGTCCCATAATAAACTTGCATTTCTTAATATAAATGTTACTTTTTCCTGCTAAACAGGTTGTAAGTAATGGATATGTCTTAGTCTCTCTTTTTTTTCCTTCTAATTAAAAAAATAATGTATGGTGCCATTTTGTAGAAATTCACAAAATATGACTATAAATTGGCAAATGTAATCGTATAGTATTAGACAAGTAGAAATATACAGTGACTGTTCTAGAATTTCTTTTTAAGAACAACTACATTAAAGTGTATATAATAAATAGGTGTTAGTTTAATAGTGTGAAAATAGTATTGATGTTAAATTTTCTTGATAAATCAATAAGTTACTTTAGTGAAAGCATAAAAATTTAGTTATGCTTATGTTTTTCTCTCTTTATAGACGGATTCCATTTCTAGGTATGTTTTACTTTTTTTTTTCTTTTCTTTTACTGACCTTTTACTCATTTTTATCCTTTCTAAAAATATATTGCTAGATATTTATAAATTTTTTAAGTTGGTAGAATTATTTTAATAATAAAAAAATCTGTAGATATTTAGATGACCTGATAAGTGTTAATAGCTTTCTTTATCAATGGCTTTACTTCTAGTTCAATAGTTATAGTAAGTCACTAAGAAAGACTTTTTCTCAGATCTTTGCAGCAGTGATAACTTTTCTTAGTTTTCCTAACCATCCTAAGTTACTTCAACACTGACCATCTCATTATTCACATCAGAGACTGATGAAACCCACCAGAAATTTATTTCACTAGGTATTCAGAATCTTCTCTCTTATCCCTGCTTCAGATAAAAGAAAACCAATGAAGACACTTTTTAAAAGTGTCATCTAGCTCAAATTGTTCATCTTTTCAGAGAACCTCCACAATATCCTTGAATCTAATTTTTGTTCCTCTTGCCCATAATTGTTAACCAAAGCTTTGTAAAAACTAAGAACAAATTTTTATATACTGATGATTCTATTGAATTGAAGTGTAGAGGCAGTAGCATTTATCAGAAAAAGTAACACAAATTCAGAACTAGATAATAAGAGGATCCTCATTTTCAAATGAGATATGTTCTTCTTGTTTAGGACAAACTGTTCTGTTGTCCCTCGGTATCCCTGAGGGATTGGTTCCAGGATTCCCCCCCCACCCCGCCCCGGCTTCTGCAGTGGATACCAAAATTCACAGACAATCAAGTCCCTTATATAAAATGGCATAGTACTATCTATCACTTCGGATAGACTCTAGTTAGTTCATCATCTAAAATGTTACTAATTTTAAAATACAATTGTATGCCACTTAAAAAAAGGAAAAGTGCTACCAGTTAAACTATAATACCCATCAATTGTAAGCCTTGTTCTGATTTTAGAGATGTTAAAATGTGGGGGGAAAAAATGTACAGTTTAAAATTGTTGAAATAATTCATCATGATGTAAAACCAGTTTTGACTTTCAAATATAGAGATTTTGAACTTCCCTTCTCAGTTAAGGGAAATTAGTGTTAAAAATAACTTCCCATTTATTTATTATATATCATGAAAGTTAATTAGATAACCGATGAAGGAGAATATTACCTACTATTTTGGAATATCTAGTTTAATATACTAGGATGCATGTTAATATAAGTTGTGAAAGCCTATAATAAAGATTTTGACTCAAACTCATCTTTTGAAGATATGAAATCAGTTCTACATCAGCTAGTGATCGGTATGATTCCTTGCTGGGTCGCTCTGGATCATACAGTTACTCAGAAGAAAGAAAACCTTACAGTAGCAGGCTAGAAAAGGATGATTCAACTGACTTTAAAAAGGTACTGGGTTATTTATTTATATTTAATTAAAAATAATCTTTTTGTTGAGATTTTTATGTTTGGATATTACTCCTGGAAACTCATAATTAAATCAGTTTATTGAAATAACTTACTTAAATTTTCAGTTTTTGGTAATTAATGGTAAGTAGAATTTAAAAAGCTATTTGTTTAGAGGAAAACATAGGCAGAACAGTCTATGACATAAATCACAGCAAGATCCTTTTTGACCCACCTCCTAGAGAAATGGAAATAAAAACAAAAATAAACAAATGGGACCTAATGAAACTTCAAAGCTTTTGCACAGCAAAGGAAACCATAAACAAGACCAAAAGACAACCCTCAGAATGGGAGAAAACATTTGCAAATGAAGGAACTGACAAAGGATTAATCTCCAAAATTTACAAGCAGCTCATGCAGCTCAATAAAAAAAACAAACAACCCAATCCAAAAATGGGCAGAAGACCTAAATAGACATTTCTCCAAAGAAGATAATACAGACTGCCAACAAACACATGAAAGAATGCTCAACATCATTAATCATTAGAGAAATGCAAATCAAAACTACAATGAGATATCATCTCACACCGGTCAGAATGGCCATCATCAAAATATCTAGAAACAATAAATGCTGGAGAGGGTGTGGAGAAAAGGGAACCCTCTTGCACTGCTGGTGGGAATGTAAATTGATACAGCCACTATGGAGAACAGTATGGAGGTTCCTTAAAAAACTACAAATAGAACTACCATACGACCCAGCAATCCCACTGCTGGGCATATACCCTGAGAAAACCATAATTCAAAAAGAGTCATGTCCCAAAATGTTCATTGCAGCTCTATTTACAATAGCCAGGACATGGAAGCAACCTAAGTGTCCATCATTGGATGAATGGATAAAGAAGATGTGGCACATATATACAATGGAATATTAATCAGCCATAAAAGGAAATGAAATTGAGTTATTTGTAGTGAGGTGGATGGACCTAGAGTCTTTCATACAGAGTGAAGTAAGTCAGAAAGAGAAATACAAATACCGTATGCTAACACATATATGGAATCTAAGAAAAAAAAAAAAGGTCATGAAGAACCTAGGGGTAAGATGGGAACAAAGACACAGACCTACTAGAGAATGGACTTGAAGATATGGGGAGGGGGAAGGGTAAGCTGTGACAAAGTGAGAGAGTGGCATGGACATATATACACTACCAAACATAAAATAGATAGCTAGTGGGAAGCAGCCGCGTAGCACAGGTGATCAGCTCAGTGCTTTGTGACCACCTAGAGGGGTGAGATAGGGAGGGTGGGAGGGAGGGAGACGCAAGAGGGAAGAGATATGGGAACATATGTATATGTATAACTGATTCACTTTGTTATGAAGCAGAAACTAACACACCAGATGTAAAAAAAAAAAAAAAAAGCTATTTGTTTATTTGAAGGAAAAGGGAAAGTACCCAGGACTTCCTGCACATTTAAGTCTCTCAGGCCAGTACTGTAATACTGTGGTTGAGCTAAAAGGGGGCACTGAGTAGATGTGGGGTAGGGGGGGGAGGGTGTTGTGCGTGCATGTGAAATCTTTTCTTTATTTAATAGGAAGCAGCCAAACAAAGAATATAGCTTTTCCCAGGACAGTATAGTATTTCCTAGGTAACCGAAAAACTTGTGAGATAGTTCAAGTGCTGTTAAGGGTTAAGGATGGAACTAATTAAGAAATAAGTCCTGGCAACAAAATAATCTAGAATTCTGAAGATCATGATTCTTCATATTGTAAGCTTTGAATAAACCTAATGAAGTTTGTTGTGGAGGAGGAAGGTGTGTGGTATTTGTACATGTCCCCAGGTATTTGGCAGCTGTTTGAATCACCCACTTTCTTACAAGCCAAATCAACAAGAAAAGGAAGGTAGGGGGTCAGTTTATGTTAGGAATAAGATTCATTCGTTCAGTAAAGAACTGAACACTGAATTGTGCTTAAATTAGTAGTGAAGTTCTGCTCATGGGCAGTGGAGATGGAGATCCTGTCCCTGCTCTTATGAGCATCTTCCAGACAGACCTTATCATATAATGATACAAATCAATGGATAATCTTTAAATTGAAACCATTATCCTGAAATAAAGAAACGGTTTTATAAAATTGTGTAACAAAAGAAAGTGACAGGGCCTAAGGATAGATTTCCTAAGGAAGTAACACTTCAGCCAAGAACAGAAGGATGATTAGTAGTTAACTGGCAAAAATGGGAGAAAAAAGTGTTCCAGATGGAGAGAAGGGCAAGCACACAAACCAGCCTGGTGGTGGGAGGGTACATGATGTATTAAAGTAATTAAATTTTCAGTATGGCTAGTAGAGCGAAGGGGATGGTGGTGTGAGTTTGCACCTACAGATGTGTAGGCTGGGACCAAACCATCAGTGCCTTACAGGCTGTTTTAAGGATTTCCTTATACTGAGAACATTGGGAAGCCATTCAAGGGTTTTTTAATGTATGGAGGTTAATGGAATGGTTGGCCTATGAAAATTATTAGATTGTCATTTTGAAAATTTAACTCTTGCTGCTTTGTATAAAACAGATTAAAGAGAGGTCAGGAGAACAATTCTAATAATAGAAATATCTAGGTAAGAGATGATTGTAGACATCTATGGTTGTAGTAGTAGAGATGAGGAAAAAAGTAGTAGATTCAAGTGCTATGAAAGTGTTCAAGAAGTATTTTGCTTTCCTTTTACCTTTAGTAAAAATAATACAAGTATAATGATAAATGCAACTGATACTCCCATCTCAGTATCAGGAATTAAAGAGTGAATGATAGGCAGAAAAGCTCAGAGACCCCAAATAAAAATTATAATGCTCCTGAACTCCAGCTGTGGTCACAGTGTGGTCCCTCTTTATCAGATAACTGAATTTTTTTAATCAAACTGAAAAGTTAGGATTTTCAGTGAAGTAATAAATTTTAAATACCAGAACTAGTTTTTAAAGAGTTTATGTGGGACAAATACACCTGAATAACCAAAAATTTCTGCCTTGAGACCACAAAGCATTAAAATATTTTTAATGCTTTCTTTAATAGTTCGTATGTTACATTAATCTTTCTGTTTTAATATTGTAAAGTAATCAATGGGAAATCTTCTTAAAATAGTAAAAAAGCAGAAAAGTAATTTGTTCTTCTCCCCTAATTTGTATAGCTTTATGAACAAATTCTAGCTGAAAATGAAAAGCTGAAAGCACAACTACATGATACAAATATGGAACTGACAGATCTTAAATTACAATTGGAAAAGGCCACCCAGGTTTGTACCTTTTTCTCTTTGTTACTCTAAAGATAATGGTTGTGATTTATTCTATCTGAAAATTGCATTGAAATGTTCTCTTGTGTTCTAGATATAAGTTTGGTTATTGATAAAAGCTTATTTATTAATAGGACAGAATCAAGATAATACAGTTTACCAATAATTTATTTTCTTCTAAAGTGAATTTAAAATATGAACGTATATAACCTTACGGTAGAAAGTCAAAGTATTTTTAAGCCTTTTAATACCTATGTTGTGGTACATGAAGGATTTTAAATGCTTATTTCCAGCATACCAAATGTAGCAAGGCAAAGCATCTATCTATACGGAATCTTCTTAAAGCCATAAAATTTTGTATAATAATTTTTATTCATTATGAATGTTTCCTGTTTAATTAAAAAAACCTTTTTAATAATTTGACATAATAATTTGTTTAATAATTTGACATAATAATTCTGGAAGAAGATAATTTTAGTCATAACTCCTTTTACCTTCCTTCTGTGCAACAACCTAGTAGAGATAACTTTAGACAAGAAAACTAGGATAGCCAAGCAGCACTCACAGCCTTGTACATATGATCTAGGATGTGTATGATCTAAGAATTGTTTCCCAAGCTCTTTTTTCATAAAACACTAGTTCTGGGAGATAGTTCCGGCACATTCCCTCTTCCTTCTCTTGCCCCCCTTCAAAACAAAAAAAAGAAGAGGAAAGAGCTTTGTGATCCAAGAAACTGAAAATACTATATGTTCTATATCTTGGAGATTTTACACGGTTTATTTATATGTTAAAGGCTCTAACGAGTCCTGTAATTTTTAAGGAAACAAACTCGTTTAATTTTAACATAAGACTTTCTAGCATAAACACATTTCTGCACTAAACTTTTAGAATCCAGTTTGAAAACACTGATCTAAAATGGCGTCCTCAGTTCTGTAAATGAGACTGCATACTTTCTGTGACCATTCTTTTATACTCATCTTTCTCATAATTTTTAAAATTACTTCTCTATGTTGAACTTACACTTATTACCAGGTCCTTTTTTGTTGTTAACCACTATTACATTGTGAAGCAATTGTCTATGTACAGTGGAGACTGTGCTAAATTTGCAGGTATCATGCTAACCTTGTGAGGCTATGAAGACTCAGATTCCATCAGGTAATGAGGGTTTACTATGAAGATACACAGTGAAGTACAGAACAAGAACACGTTTCATAGTGAGGTGTCATAAAAACTTGGACTGTCACACAAGTTTAAACTTGCCGTCTTACACTTAGGCCTCATGGTAAACTGGAACGTCGTCATTCTTCAGGTTGCATTAGTAGCTTAGTGAGCCACTGCAAAATATTATAACTAGTTCCCTGAAAATAGTTTCAGCTCTAGAGATTTGGTCATAATATTTTCTAAATAAAAGTGTCCACTGCTCCCTACTGTAGTATTCTGTCTTATGGTGATTCAGCTAATCTGTGTTTCCACTGCTTACTGCCATCTCTATGTTTCTCTGCTTTTCTACCTACTCTCTTGTCATCTAATTCTTCCTATTTGTTTCTCATTCAAACTCTAGAAGAGAGGGGAACTGATAGAATTAGCCAGTTATCATCAACGTGAAGCAGTCCTGTTAGTGCCCATGGACCTATTAGTGACCATTTCATAGGACACTGGGCAACTATTGCAAGCTTCCTTTGGGTCAGGTACCAATTTCTGATCCCATTGACTGTCACCAGAGAAATAAGTCACTGCATTAAAGAGTATGACAGCTTCTGCCTTAGCAGGCATTCTAAGTATCATGCCCAGTATACTGAATTAATAATAGGAGGGGTAATTAGAGTATGAGATATTGAGTAAATATTCAAAGTTAGTATCTTACACTATGTAAATGTCATTTGAAAAATTTAGGGATATATGTAAAAGTAAAACTGATAGAACATTAAACTTTCTGTTCAATTTTAGAGTTACTTATCCTGAGCATTTAAGTCTACTGTGAATCTTTCCACCTGATGTTTTGGGGGGTTTTTTTAACATTTCTTTTGTAACTGTTCATGAATATACATAGTAGTGGCAATTTTGATAGTCACGTGGAATTTTTCCAAGGGAACGATCATCCTGTTAGGAATTAATCTTGGGAATTCCCTGGTGGTCCAGTTGTTAGGCCTCCGTGCTTTCACTGCCGTGGGCCCAGATTCAATCCCTGGTTGGGGAACTAAGATCCACTAAGATCGTGCAAAAGGCGCAGCACAACCAAAAGAATTAAAGTTGAAGTTCAGGTCTGTGTGATAGTATTTAGCCAAGGACTCTAGAATCCTTGAATCCTGCCTTAACCCAGCCACCCTACTCCCTGTACAGTCTCCAAGGGAGGGAAATAGGTTAATTTACCAGAAGCCAGTTGATGAATAATGATTTTGTCAAATGTCAATTCACCAGGTTTACCAATTGTTATTTTAACAGCTTTAATTAGAATATTTACCAAAAATATTAACTAAAGTTGGGCTTCCTTGGTGTCGCAGTGGTTAAGAATCCACCTGCCAATGCAGAGGACACAGGTTTGAGCCCTGGTCCGGGAAGATCCCACATGCTGCAGAACAGCGAAGCCCGTGAGCCACAACTACTGAGCCTGCATGCCCACCTAGAGCCCGTGATCCGCAACAAGAGAAGCCACCGCGATGAGAAGCCCACGCACCACAACGAAGAGTAGTCCTTGCTCGCCTCAACTAGAGAAAGCCCGCAAGCAGCACTGAAGACCCAATGCAGCCAAAAATAAAAACAGTAAATAAAATTAATTAATTAATTAAAAATAAAATAAAAACATCAAAAGTATATCAGAATTAGCTGAAAGTCTCATCTTTTTAAAAATTTATTTATTCTTGGCTGTGTTGGATCTTCGTTGCTGCTCACAGGCTTTCTCTAGTTGCGGTGAGTGGGAGCTGCCCTTCGCTGCAGTGCACGGGCTTCTCATCGCGGTGGCTTCTCGTTGCAGAGCGCGGGCTCTAGGTCGTGGGCTTCAGTAGCTGTGGCATGCAGGCTCAGTAGTTGTGGTACATAGGCTTAGTTGCTCCGCAGCATGTGGGATCTTCCCAGACTAGGGCTCGAACCTGTGTCCCCTGCCTTGCAGGTGGATTCTTAACCACTGTACCATCAGGGAAATCCCTGAAAGTCTCATCTTATTTGAAATTCTGAATTTGATTTCTAACAGTAAGCAATGGGAATACATTAACTTCTATTTTTCCAGGAAGAGTAAGCACAAAAAACAAAATCATTTAAAACAGCAGATTAGGAATTCCCTGGCAGTCCAGTGGTTAGGGCTCCATGCTTTCATTGCTGAGGCCATGGGTTCAATTCCTGGTTGGGGAACTAAGATCCTGCAACCTGTGCAGTGTGGGGGAAAAAAAAATTAAAATAAATTAAACAAGTTAGATGGCCATGATTTAGATCTTTATTTATATACTATAACATTAAAAAAGAAATTGTGCAAAAAAGGGTCAAAAAGTAACTTGGTTTACAAGCCCTGATGATACAAAAATATGAATGTTGAAAGGGTTGACAGAAGAGAAAATTATATAAAGAAATGTTTGGTTTGTTTTGTTTATTTATTTTATTTATTTATTTATTTTTGGCTGAGTTGAGTCTTCATTGCTGCACATGGGCTTTCTCTAGTTGCGGAGGATACTCTTCGTTGTGGTGCACGGGTTTCTCATTGCATTGGCTTCTCTTGTTGCAGAGCATGGGCTCTAGGTGCACGGGCTTCAGTAGTTGTGCACGGGCTTAGTTGCTCCGCGGCATGTGAGATCTTCCCAGACCAGGGATCGAACCCATGTCCCCTGAATTGGCAGGTGGATTCTTAACCTCTGCGCCACCAGGGAAGTCCCCTAAAGAAATGGTTTTTATTTAATTAATTTATTTTTTAATAAATTTATTTATTTATTTGGCTGCTTTGGGTCTTTGTTGCTGTGTGCAGGCTTTGTCTGGTTGTGGCAAGCGGGGGGCTACTCTTCATTGCAGTGCGCGGGCTTCTCATTACGGTGGCTTCTCTTGTTGTGGAGCACAGGCTCTAGGCGTGAGGGCTTCAGTAGTTGTGGCACTTGGGCTTAGTTGCTGCACGGTATGTGGTACTTTCCCAGACCAGGGCTTGAACCCGTGTCCCCTGCATTGGCAGGCAGATTCTTAACCACTGTGCCACCAGGGAAGTCCCAAGAAATGTTTTTTAAATCACCAAAGTAAACAGTGAAGTTGTGCTTAATCAGTGATGAACCATATATGTGTATGTAGAGAGAGTTTTTTAAAGTATATTTTGTGGTTAATGATCATAGCAGAGCATTCTTATTAAGTAGTTGTCAAAAACCATGTTTGGTAAATTTTTTAAATTGGTTATTCAGCAGATTGGCTTCTAGGGAATGAGCCTTTTGATGAATTCATTTTCAGCAAATAGACCAGGAATCCCAAGGGAGATATATGAACAGAGGTCAATGTAAATGAGAACTAAGCACTTGTTTTTTAACTGGTCCTGTGCTCAATACCCATATATGCACAGCTCTCTGGTATTGAGTGCAGCATGTGGCTTAAAACCCCAAGGGCCCTTTTCATCCCCCAGATCTCAGTATTTATCAACTTTAGTTGATTGTATAGTACAAGAAGCAGAAACAAATGAGACCTGACCTTACCAGAAGAAAAGTTATATGGCTAGGATTTCTTATAAGTGACAGTGGATATGAACCTTCTTACCAATTTTGGAACATGGATGATTGGGGAAAAAAACTCTAGAGAAGGAGTGAGCAAAACTAAGGTAGCTGTGAAAGAGGACCAAAAGGCCAGTTTACTAGTCTGACTGCATGAATACAGTCACACAACCTGGTCCAAAGTACATTTCAGTCAAGGTCGTGGACTCTGAGCACTAAGGTTACCCACTCTTCCTGGTGTAGGAAAAGAGAGAGCTTGAACATCGGAGGGAAAACTAGGATATTTTTGGCTTTGCTCCATAGTACTCACCCATCCTTACTCTCAGCTCAGCTGTAAAGACCCGAGGAAAACCGATACATAAACAATGAGAACTGTGGAGACCATTGTATTCCTAAGCATTCCTCTAACTCTTTATTATTTCGGTAGAAATCCTGTTTTCTCTGTTCTTTGCTTACACCTGTATATTACTCCTGAATAGTGTGATTTCTTTGAATACCAGTAGAGGAGAGTTACTGTGGTCCTCTCCCTTTCCCCATCTTTATTGCAGTTACATCTCTTCTATATTTCTTACTTCCTTGCAGAGACAAGAAAGATTTGCTGATAGGTCACTACTGGAAATGGAAAAAAGGGTAAGTGTCCATCTTACTGAATAAGTAATCAATTTCCCCCTTTGTTTTTTATATAAGCAATGGTAGGTTTTTTGGTTTTCTTTAGTTTTGTTTTTATAGATGGTAGTTTTAATTAGTTTAAATTAATATTCAATAATTTGATTATGAATGTTTTCTAGCTTATCTTCTTTATAGAGTCTTATGGGGTGAAATTACCTTGTTAAATTTAATTTACCATGTTATTCTTTTAATGTACAAAAAAAATCTTGCCTTAATTATGAAATATACACATTGTGATAGTGAATCTGATATTTTTAAAATGCCATTTATCTCTCTTTGATTTTCTGTGGTGATATACTTAAAACACTTTAATCATCTATACATTTAGTTTAATTCTTTACAAAATTAAAATGCTTCCATTCTTAAAGTTTTTAAAGATCTGGGGACCAAATTTTCAAATTCTTTTTAAAGTTAATTTAACAATATTTTATTTAATTTTGAGTTTAAATATTTAACTTAAGTAGGCTCTTCTAAAACAAACAAAAAAAAGATTACAAGAAAATCCTTTTACCATTTTATGTCTTTCTGCAATTTTTTATCTGGCCGTGATATATTCACTTGTATTTTTCTCCTTTTATTATTATTATTGCCCAGGGATTTGGCAGTGGGCATAAGAAAAACTCCACAAGTTTAGTCTGAGCAGTTGAAGATCTATAAATGATCAAAAGTTAATGGAAAAATTAACTCAAAGAGTACCTGTAGTACAGCTGAGCAGTGGCTAGATTTTCAAGGTTTCAGCCAGAGAAGAAATTACATACTGTGGAGCTCTGATCTCTAGATCGAAGAATAAATAGTCAAGAGCACTTGATATGAGAATATTTTCTTCCATTCCATTTTAAAAATTTACCTTGTTGACCCCAAAAAAGGAGAGAAATGATAAAAATACCAAATATATAAACATAACAGTTAATGTCTATGTCATTTACTAAATTGTAACGTATAATAACTCCTAGTTTTATTATGATTTCATGAGGTTTTAAAAATCGTTGTTCTGGGCCATTTAAAAAACTATTGATCTAACTTATAATTGCTAAAAATTTGGAATCACTTATTTTATTAAATTTAATGTTGATTATTATACCACAGTATAACTTACTGAATTTTACATCCAAGATATGTGAAACAGTAAAGAAATGTTTTCAGTTCTCTTTTATCCATACTAATAGTTGAGATGAAAGACATAGATAACCATATACTTAATCAAAATATTATTTATTTTTGAGATAGTCACATTTTTAAGAATATTTTATTTTTGTGAAAGTAATGTATTTATTACAAAAATTTTAACAAAAGATGAAAATAAAATCTCCCTATCATGTAGAGATAAGTGACAGTTTAATGTTTATCTTTTTTTTTTTCATCTAGGCTTATACACCTACAATATATACATGTTCATATTCTGACATTCTCACCTGACCTCCTCTTTCTGCCTGTCAAATGCAGATAAATTATGAAGTAGCTAATCTACTTTCAGTTTAACAGACATTGGTAATCCTAGTATTAATAATAACTGCCAACATTTATTCAGCACTCTTTTACATACCAGGCAGGCACTGAATTAAGCACTTTATATGCATTTTTTTCTCTTAACCATGTTTTTAAGTGGTAATAAGTTTATTTGTTAAATATAAGAAATTTCCTGCAACTTTACAGTTGTCAGTTTGGCAGTGAGGCAGTTCAGTATAGTGCTCTTGTCTTGCTTTACCACTACATAGTTAAAATCTTGAAGGCACATAATAAAATTGAGAATGATGGGGTTGTTACCTGTCAGTTGGAGGAAATAATGCTGTTGCTGATATTTCACAAAGTTATGAGGATCAAATATAATATTATATGTCCTAATATTTTGAGAAGTGCAGTGGTTTTGTGAATGTGTCATGGATGTATTGTTAAATAGGAGAAAGGTCTGTTTATCAAAAGTAACATTTTTGTCTGTGTAATAATGTTTAAACATGCTAATAGTAGAATAACACAGTACTTATAAGACTGGGTAGGATTTCATCTATTTTTTAAAATCACATACTCTAAAAACGTTAACATTTACAGTAAATGTACTGCTTTACTAAATATCAACATTAATTATTAATCTGGGAAAGAATGTCTTAGAAATAGTTTCAGTGTGATTAAACTAAATTTAAATGGTTTGTATCTGAAAGGTGACCGGCAAGAGTCAGTATCTTCTGGGCGGTATGACCTAACCAAAGTTTTAAGCACATTAATTACTGCTGCTTGCTTTTTGCATAACACCTTAGAATGCTTATTATTTAAGGGAGAATAAAACTGTACACTGCAGTAATATACTGTATGTTGCCTTTGCCTATCACTCTTTGAAACAAGGTAGTTTAAAATAAATGCTACAGTTGCTTCTTCATTAGATTCACTGCATTAATGCTATGTAGAATGTCAAACTAAATACAAAGCTATAAAGTCAATTGGACAAATAATGACTAGTTAACATTGTGGGTGGAGGAGATGAACATTTCTTAGATCCTTTTGAAATTTAAAGTACAGATATTTTAGGCACGTTTGCTTCTTGCTTTTCTGCTTTTTATCACTATAGAGTAATTGCATCTTTGTGTGAGTTTCTTTTTTTTTTCTTTTCTATTCAATCCTCAGTCTTGAGTATTGGTTTACTCTATCCCTAACCTAAGTTTTATGTGAACTAAAAACAGTTTAAACGTGTTATGTAGCATCTTACCAGAAAGTCAAAGCTTTAAAGAAAGAGCTTACAGGAAGTAACAAAATAATGATCCTCATATTTATTTCTCTCAAATTTTGGAAAGCTCTTTACACATCACTGGCATCGCATCTTTTTCTACACTGCTCCTGATTTAATTTTTTATTCTAAAGTGTCACTATTTCACAATTTAGAAGAAAATTTAAGAATATAATACTTATATCATTAACATTAGTACCTTAAATTCACCTAGGAACGAAGAGCTCTAGAAAGAAGAATATCTGAAATGGAAGAAGAGCTCAAAGTAAGTAAATCATGCTGCAGTATAAACTCAAATTTTACAGTACCATTACAGATACTATGTTTACATTAATTGTTCTTAAAGCTGCTTATACAGTTTGTGAGTTATCTATATCTTGTGCTTTTCTTTCTTCCTAAATCCAGGTTTTAGGTGAGCTAGAAAAGTATTTAAAACCCAAATCTTTTTGTTAATCAGTTTTCATGGCACTTTTGATGTTCAGGTATAGAATAAATTGGACAATAATGACTATAAGATTTGGGATTTATCATTTATTTGTTGCAGTTTAAATACTCTGTTCCTTGGAGAATAACTGGTGAGGAGGGATCACTATAGAAATGTTCTCTTTTGAAAATAAAGGACATTAGGGGCTTCCCTGGTGGCGCAGTGGTTGAGAGTCCGCCTGCCGATGCAGGGGACACAGGTTCGTGCCCCGGTCCGGGAAGGTCCCATATGCCGCAGAGCGGCTAGGCCCGTGAGCCTGCGCCGATGAGCCTGCGCTTCTGGAGCCTGTGCTCCGCAACGGGAGAGGCCACAACAGTGAGAGGCTCACGTACCGCGAAAAATAATAATAATAATAAAATAATAAATAAAAATAAAGGACATTAGAGTAGTGGACAGTCAGAGGTACAGTTTATCAAACTCTGCATCACCTGTGAAAATAAGTTCATTTTTAATATTGGAAGGTACATTCTTCTCAGGAAAAAAAAAGAATGACATAGTTAATTGATTACCTCTTATTACATTGTCTTGCATAAAATATCTATCACATTATGAATTAATGGACTAATGCATAGGAAATTATGCCCATAGAATTAGAATTTCAAGATTTAAATGTTTTTCTATTGAATTATTTAGTTTCTTATTAAAACATTATTGAATGGCTTTGGAGAAAATGTTTTTGGATTTTGTTTGCCTGTGTATTTTGTTTGATAAGGAATTTTAGAACTACACTGTTTACTTTTGCAAATTTCATGGAATATTCTTTTAAGACTCTTAATTTTTTTCTTCTTACATTTGTTATCTGTGATTCTTTATGTTTTCATTGTACTCTTTTCCACTTTCTTATTTTTTATTTTCTATTTCTTTATGTTCTGATTCCTGCAGAATCTGCACCAAATAAAGCAAATTCAAACTCTGAGAGAATTAAATGAGCGACTGCTGACTGAGAATAGGGCCTTGACAAGAGTGGTAGCCAAGCGCTCAGGGTTCTGTAGGCAACTGCAGTCTGTGAATCTATAATTTATAGTTTCATCATTTCTTCTTAGTAGAGCCAGGCAGGTGTTTTTGTATTAGTAAGCGTGTCTTGAGCTCACTTTTACAAATTAATGCCATTGTGTCTGGAGCTTATCATATAACTGTTTAATTATGCATGGCTTCTCAGAATGTTAGAAAGTGTCACTAATTGTGTATTGTGACTGATAAACTGCAGTAAACTGAGGGAATGATCGAGGCATTTAGATAAAAGACTTGTCTGCACTTTTGCAAAGCTATTGCACATTTTGGCTCTATGAATATTTTAGCACTTAAAAATATGGCTGTTTAAAACTCTTTACTAGAAAGAAAATGGAACATGTATTTTACAAATAATTAATATATGTTGAAGCCGAAGATTAAACATGAATTATCTGCTTTTCAAAATAATGTCATTTTCAGTCAGAACCATCTTCGTTAATATTCACGTAGTTCTCTATTAACAGCGGTATCCTAATAAACTTATTAGTTATCCTAATAAACTTCAGATTACTGTATTTTATATCCCTGCATCCTGAGCACAGGTAAGAATTGATTGGTTCCACATAATATTAAACTCTTCATAAAGATTTTGCTTAAGGTAATTTTGCAAGTAGTTTTACATTTATCTAATTTGATAACCTAGTACATTTGAAAGCTGAGGAAAGAGACCTAAATATCTTGGAAAGTATATTTTAATGTCTAAAATATAAGCTATTCCATTTCCAAGCAAATCTGGCAGAGCACATGTGATTTAAATCATTCTTAGTAGAAAATCCAATTAACTTATAATAATTCCACCCCCTCCTTCAGTTTGTCTGTAAAACAAAAAATAGTTTTGTTTTCAGGATGTAAGGGTGTGTTTTTCTATTTACTCCAAATACTACTTATATTTTTCTATGCTTGAATATTTTTATAAATTCAGACTTACTACTTTGGCTTATAAATTATTTTATACTATTGTAATGATAGTAATAATTGCTTTGTTACCATTTAATTGAGCACTTATCTTGGATCAGACATTGTACTAGGCACTTAAACTTAGTACAAGGTAAATCATTTAAGGAATTTTAATAATTTAGAACAAGTCTAATTCCCTCAAAACTTCCCTAAATAAGCTGGTTTTCTTGTGGAATAACAGTATGGTTTGAGGTCTGACATAAATAAAGCAAAAGGCCTTAATTTAGGCTGACAGGAACTCTTAAAGGAATTCCCTTTAAGAGCCTATCCTAACAAAAATAGGCTTCCTTTCCTTGGCTGCTCTAATATGGTGTGCTCGTGACTCATAATGTCAAGTGATTTAGTACATTTCAATTGATAACTTTGGGAGAATAAACCTTTCATTTCATCATTTATTAAACTAATTAGCTTCACAAATGGGGGGGTTCTTCCTGATACATGTTTTAGTCACTAGAAATATATATAACTGACAAAGCTTGTTCATGTGTCTTGTGGTAAAAATATAACATTTATTAAGAATCATATTTTATCTTTTTATTGAATTAAAACTTTCTCTTCTGTTTTTCCTCTCATAGATGTTACCAGACCTAAAAGCAGACAACCAGAGGCTAAAGGATGAAAATGGGGCCTTGATCAGAGTTATAAGCAAACTTTCCAAATAAAAAAAGAAAAAGCAGCAAGTAATTGGAATTGCACATATTAGTAACCCAGTGGACCATAATTGACAGTCACTGGAAGCCTGGGAAGAATCCTTGGAGACTGTCATTTTTGGATATCCTGCCAAATGCCCTCTTATCTAGGAGTTTTGTTTTGTTTAATTTTCTGGTGTTTTTCTTTTTTTTTTTTTTTTTTTTCCTTGTATCAAGACCATTGTTTCATGTTAATGCAGCTGCTGAGAAGATTTTTTTTTATGACTGAGAAAACTTGTTTACAGCTCCAGCATATAAGGAAAGTGTTCAAGGCCAGATATGCCTCAGATATTTAACCAGTAAGCCTTAGTTGTACATAAATACTTTTGTGTCAACAAAAACTCAGCTCTCACAGAAGACAGTTATTCAGCATTTTTTGATGTGCCACAGTTTCCAGTTTTTCGATATTTAATTTTTATTTTTTTTTTTGCTTTTCATCTGAGTTTGGGTTTGTATTTTTTCCTTCTAACTCTTCATGTGGCAGACCCTTCTCCTGTCTCACAGCTTTCTCATTTACAGAAAAGAACACTTGCTCTTCTGAGATCATTGTCATATATTAGGCTAATGCTGTGTTGTCCCCCACCTGGAACTGAATTGCTTGGTGGAACATTTGCTTTCACTGTTTGTGCAATATGCATTTATTCCTTATATGAATGCTTTAAAGTCAGTTGAGATTAGATTCTTTTAAGTCCTGTTTTCTGCCTTCATTGGTCACTTTTGTTTTGTTTGTTTTTTATTATTGTAGTATAAGATGTTAGATTCTTTAATCTTCACATTCATTTTAGCAGGTACTGAGTGATGCTGTATATATAAATAAGTGTATTGTTTTGATTTTTAGACCACCACATGGCATGCTTGACTGTTTTCTTATTTCAAATGTCTGTTAATGCAAAGTAGGCTACTCCATAATAGTGTTAAAAACAAAATTTGCTAACAATGTGATATAAAGACTTTTAAAATAACACGTTTATGTGGAGCCCTATCTTTACAAAAGTTTTCTACTGTAAAATGCTTTTACTTTTATTTGCAGTTTTCATTTGATAGTATTCAACCATAATTAAAGTTCCATAAGGTAATTACTTCACATTTCACATACCTGTATTTATCTGAGTGCTGTCTATAACTGTTGTGCTAGCCAAAGTAATGCTATGAAATCATTTGCAGACTTAACGTGAGTTCGTGTTAAATGCACTGTTATTGCCATGTGAAGAGGCATTGACTTTGATACCACCATCATGTTCAGACCATTTTATACATTTCAGTGGCCTTTTTTTAAAAAAAAGCAAAACCAAGTACATATGAAGATGGCTTTTATTTGGACAAATAGCTTTTATATTTTCATTAAACCATGCAAAAAATACTCTATCTTTCTGGCACATAACTGTCTCCTTAACCACTGAACAGTTCAGCCATTTGAATAAATTGTACATTGTAAAGCTTATAGTAGCTAATTGTATTATTGATTGTATTGTATACTATATTAAATGTGAATTTGTACCCCCTTCATTTTAAAAGGTCATTGTGTTCTACTGCCTATTTTAGATTACTTTGGGGTTGGGAAAAGGTGTTTTGGTAAGCAGGATTTTAAGTCCTCTCTTTCTTGATTGGTTTTATGAAGATATAAGGTTATGCTCTTACTACCAAGCTCAGGATTCTTGATTTTTAAAGGTACAAGGATAGTTGTGGGAATTTTATTTTTGGTTATATTTGAACTGTATGAATGGTTGGTCTGAATATAAAGAATTTCCATGGTCTTATGTGGACGTAAAATATACAGATAATTGGTCAGTTTGAGTGACTGCAACATGTTCTGGTTGCACAACAGTTAGGCATGCTAAGGATTATATTTGTGAAGTTTGGATGCCTGTGAAGAATGATTAAATACATGTTTCTAATATTTTAGTGTTTTGTATTTAGGTTATTTATTCTTTGTATCTAAAACTGAACAGCTACTGTGCTATATTGATTTTATTGGTAGTATTGAGCAGACCTTGTTTCTGCATGAAACTAGTTGCAAAACCCACTATTTTGGAAATAAAAATGTATTTTGACATATACAAATAAAATGAATAAAACTATTTTAAATGTGTGAACTTTTACTGAAGACGTTTAAAACTTTATTCTGAGATATTTAAATTCTGCATGGGTATTTTTTCACTAATTGCTTTACTTGGATTCCAATTGGAATAATTTTTGAAATTGTAATATTGTGATAATTTGCACAACATTGTACATGCACATCTGTAAATGCAATCTTAATTGCCATATTTATGCAATCTGTGTATCAATTTGGACAAATGTTTATATATTTTACATAAAGCTGTCTGTGTGCAGAATCTGAGAACTAGTTTTTTTATGATAATAAGTGGGTAAAAAATAATGATAAAAGTGAGTTTCAAGATAGTAGCTTTGTAGCAAAAGATTTCATTTACCTGAGTATTTTGTGGCTTCCAAATTAAACCTATGCTTTTTTGTAGTTGCAAACGTAGGCTTGGGAATACGTATACGGATAATATTCCATTGAAATGTAAAATAGTAGATCATTCTCCAACCTAGATTTGTCCAAGTTTCAACCCCCATCTACTACACATCTGTAAGTAGATAAGAGGCATTTCTGATTTGGGAACTTCGGTAAAAGACTTGTAGTAAGCCTGTGTCTCTTGTTTCTACTTCCAGTACTTTCCCTGTGCATGCTCACAGAATGATAGATATTACTGTTCTTTGTCCTCCATACAGAAAATTTCACATGCAAATACTTCAAACGAAATGCAAAGATAGAATTATCTAGGAGAGTATTCATACGGATTATGAATTATAATCCATAATGGATTAGTAGATATTCACTAATCCATTAGGCTATTTTATTCTTTTGCTTAAAGGTTTATTACCACTTAGTCTTTCCTGGCTAATCTGAAACAGTTATGACTCCCAGTGTCAGCACTCATTGAGTGTTGTTGTAAGAAGAAAATATCCAGAGGTCAAATTGTCTCCAAACTAGGGCAATGTATTTCCCGTAGGAAATAACAGCCTTGTAGGTTGTCCTTCACTTTGTCATTATAAGCAGAAAACAGAGCAAACTCTGTTAACAGTTATTAACAATCCATTAGCCATATCTTGATAGAGAAAACCTTTGGTTGAAAAGATGAAAGCTGACTGATAAGCAGTCTCTTCTGTGATGTTCCATGTTTTATGCTGTGTGTGGTCTCTGTGTGTCTGAATTTGCATGTTCCCCAGGGGTAATGTACATATGAGAGCCATTGTCCAAAAAGGACTGGGTGTAGAATGAAGTATTTATTTTCCTATTATATATCTCTAAATAGCTAAATACATTTATTTCTTTCTTTTTTTTTTTTTTTTTTTGGCTACATCAGGTCTTAGTTGTAGCACGTGGGGTCTTCGTTGAGGCATGTGAGATCTTTTTGTTGTGGCTTGGGCCCTTCGTTGTGGTGCGTAGGTTTCTCTCTAGTTGTGGTGTGTGAGTTTTCTCTCTCTAGTTGTGGGGCACAGGCTCCAGGGCATGTGGGCTCTGTAGTTTGCAGCATGGGGCTCAATAGTTGTGGTACACGGGCTTAGTTGCCCTGCAGCATGTGGGATCTAAGTTCCCCGACCAGGGATCCAACCCACGTCCCCTGCATTGGAAGGTGGATTCTTTACCACTGGACCACTAGGGAAGTCCCTAAATACATTTCTTGGCTTTCCTTTTAGAAAGGTTCTCTGGGGCTATGTGCTATGAAACAACAGAGTGCTTTCTTAGGTAAGTGACATAGTGTCATATTGCTGTTCCAAACCCCCAAAATGAGCAGATTAAAACGTAATAAATTTAAAAACACAGGAGTCAGAAATTTTAAATTCTGTAATGTGACATAAATAATTCTATCTTATTACTATAATTTGAAATTTTACTACAAGTTTTCTAAAGTGTATTAGAAGTAAGCATTTTTGAGCCCGGCTGTCACAGCTTGTCACTGCTTAAATTCCAATAAACAGGTCACAAAAATTAACTATATTTTAATTTTAAAAGGCTGAAGAGAAAAAACGGAGGAAATGTGTAAAGAAATGAGCAATATTAGTAGATTTTGTCCTGAATAATATTCAGCTTGTAGGGCCTGTACTTCGTCTTACAGGTCTGTGACAATGAGAGTGGGAAAGAGAAGGATTTACCTTCTCTCCCCTTCCCCACGCTCAATTATTCTTACAGGTTTGTTCTGATACAAGTCTTTTTCAGTAGGATACCTCATTTGATTCTTACAACAGGCTGGGTGAATAAAGGTGAGAAATTTCAGGTGAGAAAGCTGAGATGTACATATTATTAACTGGGTCAACATCCCAAGCCTAGTACAAAGCAGAGCTCTTACTCAAACTTAGTGGTGGTTGCCATTGTTTTTTCCCCAGATCCTAATCTAGGACTTTTCCCCCTGTATCACTTAGTTTGATCGTTTTACACTTTGAGGATGGCGTTTCTTGGTTTTTTTTCTTCCACATTCTTTCTCTAATCCCACATCCCTGCCCCCACACCCACTAATTTTTTCTCTCTTTAGGACTTATTATTAACTAAACCCTTTGCCCTGTAATGGGATTTTTTAAAAGATTAATGCTTTTAATGCTCAAGCGTCTAGTTGATTTCCTGGCGCAAATTCTAACTATGCCCAGTAGACCATAAATTTGTAAAAGATTTTCATATACCTACATGCAAAAGAAACTTTGCATCCTTCAAAAATAGATTTTTTTAATTGGTGATGGGAGCTTAATTCCCAAGAATCTTTCTTATTCCCAAGTAAGATAGGCAACATTGATAGTGCTGTGGTTTTAGCAGCAAATTTTTCTCCCCCACTGAAAATGTGTGGAATACCAATATATAAAACAGATAAAATTTGTATTCATATTAACTCACAGATATGACCCCAACCCAAAAGAAAGTGCAGTTGGCCCTCTGCATCCACAGATAACAGAGGGCCAATGGTACTATGTCAGTTTGTTTAAGGGACTTGAGTAGCCACAGATTTTGGTATCCATGGCAGTCCTGGAATCAATCCCCCACAGATACTGAAGGATGCCTGTACTCAAAACATAAAATAGGTCTGTATAAGATATGTGTGACAACAGCATGACTCTCACTTGTTACTATATAATTCTTAGGATCAGAGCATTACTGAGCAGATGCATCTTAACTTCAGTTGCTTTCACAATAACCATGCTAAACATGTGCTCTAGCAGTATACTCTAGTGTGAGTATGTTCTGACCTAAAGAAAATCAAGACCAAGTACAGGACATAAGAAGCTCCACACAAAAATGAGATAACTTGACAATATAACTTAGTGTGTATGTGCTCTCCAGTGTTTTACAATTTGACATGTATGTGAGTGTATTTATAAATTTGAGGAAAGCATTTTAGCAAACAATTTCAATCAAAATTTTGTGGGATCCATAGTATATCTTTTCAAAACCTATGGGGTACTGATTTTTTAAACACTTGACAGGGTGGAAGGAGCTTTGGATTCAGTCAGATGTAGATGTAAATCTCACCTACACTACTTTATAATTGTGTGATGCTGGTCAAATCATTTATCCGTTCAGACTCAGTTTTTTCAAGTAAATGACATGTCTATGTAAGGTGCCTTGAACAGTTCTTGAGCTTAGTGGATTGATGCCCAACAAATGTAATTATTATATTATTACTTTGAAGAAATTACATTAATAATTTGTGACTTTTAAAAGTACTAATTTACTTTAGAATGTAATTTACTTTTTCTGGGATCATTTGATAAATGTTTATAACGTATTTCCAAAGAATCTTTTAATGTGTAAAAATTTTTAATAGGATTGTTTCTTCTTAGAATATATTAAAGCAAAATTTTAGAATAATGTACCCAATTAACCATAAACACCTATTTTTTTTACTCTGGGGTCAGTAAGGGAGAAAGAAATGAGGTGGATTTCAGAGGACCTCCTTCAACCATTGGAAAGAAGGAAAAAGTACACCTCTGTAACCATGCCACATCTATCCTAACAGATTCCAGGAACACTGACTCTCTACTCGTGTGCATCTAATCCATCTGTGGACCCCAGTTCCTGTTACCAAAAGTGGGGGGATGTGTCAAGAAGTGTATAGGTGTGCCATACAAAATGCAATTGCCACAGAAGAGGCAGCTGGTAAGTATGGGCTAGTAAGTGTTTTAGTAAATACTTAATGATAGTCGCTACCCCATATTTCTTGTTTTCATTAAAATTCATAGTTGTTGGAATGTCAGGATTATCCCTAATTTTGGATGTTTTTAGAGTTTACATAATACTTCCCAGAAAATATCCTGAGGTCATCCGGGCCATTTATCAGCCTACAGATCAAGGTTATGCAGCTAACCTTGTTGCATAATGATCTTCTGCATAAGAGTTGTATAATCTCATCTACTCTTTTGGTCTGAAATTTAGAGTCCTGCCCATCTCATTCTTACTCCATGCTAGCCTGCACCTCTGATGTCCACTACTTCCTTTACTGTGACCAGTAGTAGAAAAACCAGAGAGGAGGGGAGCTAAATTTTAGTATTTTCTATGTTCCAGACACCCTATACATACCTTGGTTTTCTGGTTTTAAATTCTCTTTAATCTGTTTCTTCTATTTTACTGTACTATGAGCTCCATAAAAGGACAAAGTCTTTTTCATCCTTGTTCTCAGCAGTTAGTATAGTGCCTGGCACATAGTGGATGTTTACTTGATGTTTTTCAAAGGGAAGAGTGAATCAATAATTGTGATACATTTTGTGGAGGAAAAAGTCTTGACAGGTTTTTAAGAAAGCTTTGTAACGTGTTAAATATAAGCATTCTGATTCCTGCAGACTTTGTCTCAGTCATTCAAGTTCTTGTTAGCGCTTCCAAGCCAGACTGCCCTATGGGGTAGGAGTACACCCGGAAGCAAACAGGTAAAAATAAATCCCTGCCTTGTGGAGGTTACATTCAAGGAATGGGAAGATTGAAAATAAGCAGCTACACAATATTAGAAGACAACAGATACTATGGAAAACATAGAGCAAGATAAGAGATTTCAGGAATGAGGGAGAGCTTGTCAGAGAAGGCCTCACTGAGAAGGAAACATTTGAGCCAAAACTGGAAGGAGGGGAGGGCAAAAACTGTGCAGGTGTTTGGGAGAAGAGCATGTCCAGGCAGAGGGAGCCGCGTAAACACAGGCCTTGAGGTGCAGATGTTCTTGAGTGTTTTGACAAACGGTAAGGCTATTGTAGTTATTATAGCTAAGTGAGCAAGAAGTAGAATAGTAGGAGGGAACGTCGGAGAGTCGGAGAGGCAGCGAGAGCTGGATGAGGGACTTGTTTAGACATGTATTGACCACATGCTGTGCACTAGACTTGCTCCTTGAAGAGCTTTACTATCTTTGTCCATACCCTCTTCTCAAGAATATTTTGTAGCTCTTTATAATAAAGCCACATACTGTATAGCTGTAAAATTATTTTTTACAAGAGATAAGAATTGGATTATAAATTGGGGAGGATAATTATATTAGAAAATCTAGGCTCAGTTTCCTAAGGGGAAACTTACTCAATTAAATGTAAAACATTTGCTAAAACTCTTTGACAACCAAGTTAGAAATGGACAAATGGATTATTACAAACATCATTACTATGTAAAAGAAGCCCATCAGTTCATTGGGCAAAATAAACGTTTTGGATCACTTCTCAGGAAGGAATTTTCTCATGGGTTTTACAGTTGGTCTATATACCTAATGTACATTGTCCTCATTTGTTTCTACTTTGTGGGGTAGTATTTCTCTTCAGATGGTCGTTTCTTATTTCTGCTTTCAAAAGAAAAATCTAGAATATAAGATATGCTTCCACAAATGTTATGACATAGTTGCAAGAGAGATCAAAGTACTATATAATCCAAGTGTGTAGTGTTCACTATCTTTCTTGTCCCAGGACTGGTTAGCTTAATCATTCCCCTACAGCAGTGTTTCTCAAGCTTGAATCACCTAGAGAGCTTGTTCGAATATAGTTTAAGCCCCACTTTTATTTCCTTTTTTTTTCTTTCTTTTTTTTTTTTTTGCGGTACGTGAGCCTCTCACTGTTGTGGCCTCTCCCATTGCGGAGCCCAGGCTCCGGACGCAAAGGCTCAGCGGCCATGGCTCATGGGCCCAGCCGCTCCGTGGTATGTGGGATCTTCCCGGACTGGGGCACGAACCCGTGTCCCCTGCATCGGCAGGCGGACTCTCAACCACTGCGCCACTAGGGAAGCCACCCACTTTTATTTTCTAATTCAGTATTTAGGGTCTGGGATGGGGCAAGTGAATTAGTATTTCTGTCAAGTTTGCAGATGGTGCTGATACTGCTAGTCCAGGGACCATATTTTGAGACCTACTGCATTGCAATATCACGTGTTCATATTCTAAATGGAAATGGAGAATTCAAAAGTAAAATCCCTTGTGAGAACCTAAAATGTAGATATCCTATGTTAATAGTTAAAAGGAGATCATATAGCCCAAACCTTGAGTAACACCAGTGATAGTCTAAAAATAGAAGACCATGTGTCCAATCATACCACATATACCTGGCTGGGAAAAAGGACACATGCAGACCAATCGAATCCAGTTTACCAGGAAGTCAAATAGAAATGGAAAAGGATTTTTTTTTCATATGAAACAAGCACCTTGATGACAGGCGCATACATTTGATCAGAAAAGGGGTAGCCAATCCCCTTACTTTGCCTTTTCTCTTCTTGCTAGAGAGATAAAAAGCCTAAAACTCCATAGGGCGTATAGGGCGGCAAATGTCCTAAAATATAAGTTTAAGTTAGGAAAGGCAACACAACTGCCTTCTTACATTTCAGGCCCAAGCTGCCTGCATTCCCTACAATGCATCATAAACACTGCACAGCATGCTGAAGGGACTCAGCTATATCTAAAAATATGCATCCATTTTTGCTGCATATCTTAAGTGACTAGATATACCAGGGTCACTACTTACTATAGCTAAACTCCTTTAAGGAAAATGGACTTAACCAGTTCATATATATATATATATATATATATATATATATATATATTATTTATTTATTTATTTATTTATTTATTTATTTATTTATTTAATCTATATCAGTAGATCATCATGAGAACATCACAAGACCAATAGTGTCAGCATCACCTGGGAATTTGTTAGAAATGCAAATTTTGGGGCTCCACTCCAGACTTGCTGAATCAGAAACCGAAGATAGGGCCCAGCAGTCTTTTTCAACAAGCCCTCAAGGGATTATGATGCAAGATAAAATTTGAGAACTACTAGCCTATAGGCCTATAGGTTTCAAATCTAGATCACCTGGGCTGAAATGGAACTAAATGTTAAAAAAAAAAAATTCTCAAAGACTGTACTAGTAGAGAATGAAAAGGATTATCAGTGGGGAGTGAGAAGTCTCTAGCTATGTTGGGAGCATATTACTGGTTCCACTCAATCTTAAAAATACTAAGGAAGATTTTACTTTTACTCTTGAAACTGGAGTGGGGAGGTTCATAATCAGATAAAATTAATCTGAAGTGGAGCAGATTCACCTCAAAGAAGAAAGCATCACCTTTAATGGATCCCTACAAAAGGAATCCAACAGGAGATTTTTGTTTGAGGGAAGATAATGTTATACTATAAAATGAGTTTATTATTCAGTGCTTATCAAGTAAAAGTGAAGTTTCCGTCCATTACAGGTTCCTACCTCTGGGTGAGGTACAGGATCACTGAGAAAACTCCATTCCTGAGACCAGAGAGACAGGGTCTGGCTGAACCTGAGGCTGAAGCAGGAATACAGAAAGCTCTTCCAGCCTCTCACTGCCCTCCCCACCCCCCGGCAAGCACCAAATAACAAGTAGCAGGTAACAAGCAACAGAAGTGTATGGCGGGGGGAAGGCGCAAGAGCAGGGAGAGACCACTTGTGAGGAACAAACTAATAGAGAAGACTTAAGGTAGAAGCAGAACATTGAGAAAAAGTCTCTAGTAAACCAATTCTCACCCTAACCACAAGGTAAGTCCAGTGAAATTTAAAACCAGTGGTAAATGTAGCAACAACAAAAGACAAACCCATCTCAATTCCTAACTATATTGACTCAACCCTCTACAGGCCAGCAGAAGAGGTGTCATATCCAGTAATAAATACTATGTATCTCAATCTCTACTGTTCTATGCATTATGAGCAGCAAGATATCAGTAAGTACAAGATAGAAAAAAGCAAAAAAGCTCTTCCAAACCCATTGTCAAGAGACAAAGCAATCAGAACCAGATTTAGAGGTTGCATGAATATTGGAACTATCTGATAGGAAATCTAAAATCATTATGAGAAAAAATAAAATCATTGTGAGTAACATGTTAACTCTCAGTGGAAAAGGTGAGGAACAGGAATGAACAGACAAGGAAATTAGAAGAGGGACTTCTCTGGCTGTCCAGTGGTTAAGACTCCACGCTTCTACTGCAGGGGGTGCACGTTCAGTCCCTGGTCAGGGAACTAAGATCCCACATGCTTTGTGGCACGGCCAAAAAAAAAAGAAAAAAAAGAAGCTATAAGAAAGAGTCAAATGAAATGATAGAATAAAAAATCAGGATAACAAATTATAAGAATGTCTTCTACAGACACATTCAGATTTGACACAGCCAAGGAAAGAAAGAGTGAAGTTGTTGATAGGTAGGTAAATAGAAATTATCCAAACTCAAGCTCAAAAAGAAAAAAAAAAGAGCAAAAAACCCAGAAACAACACAGCACTCAAAAGATGTGGGACAGGGCTTCCCTGGTGGCACAGTGGTTGAGAGTCCACCTGCCGATGCAGGGGACACGGGTTCGTGCCCTGGTCCAGGAAGATCCCACATGCCGCAGAGCGGCTAGGCCCATAAGCCATGGCCGCTGAGCCAGCATGTCCGGAGCCTGTGCTCCGCAACGAGAGAGGCCACGACAGTGAGAGGCCCACATAACGCAAAAAAAAAAAAAAAAAAAAAATGTGGGACAAAATCATGTGGTCTAATATATGTGTAATTTGAATTCCAGAAGGAGAGAGAAAATGAGACAGAAGAAATATTTGAAGAGATAGTGGTCAAGAATTTTCTGAAAATGTTGAAATGTATCAAACCACAGTTGCACAAAGCTCAAGAGAATGCCAAGAAGGATTTAAAAAACAAACAAACAAAAACTAGACACACTATATTCAAACTGCTGAAAGGCCAAAGTTACAGAGAAAATCTTGTAGACAAAGGGGGAAAAAAAGTGTTATATACAAACCTGTGCAAGCCAAACAACAGTGGAGTGATGTCTTTAAAGTGCGAGAAGAAAAAATCTGATGACTCTGAATTCTATGCCCAACAAGACTATCTTTTAAAGATGAAGGAAAACTGCTTTTTCAGCCAAAAACTGGGAAAATGCAATAGCATATCTATGCTACAGAAAAATGTTAAAGGAAGTTCTTTTTTTTTTAATAAATTTATTTATTTATTTTTGGCTGCGTTGGGTCTTCGTTGCTGCACACTGGCTTTCTCTAGTTGCGACAAGCAGGGGGCTATTCTTTGCTGCGGTATGGTGGGCTTCTCATTGCGATGGCTTCTCTTGTTGGGGAGCACAGGCGCTAGGCACGCAGGCTTCAGTAGTTGCGGCACGCGGGCTCAGTAGTTGTGGCACATGGGCTTAGTTTCTCCACAGCATGTGGGATCTTTCCAGACCAGGGATTGAATCTGTGTCCCCTGCATTGGCAGGCAGATTCTTAACCACTGTGCCACCAGGGAAGTCCTAAAGGAAGTTCTTGAGGCAGAAGTAATAGGATATCAGACAGTAATTTGGATCTCCACAAAGAAATTAAGATTTGAGAAAGTGCTTAAAATGTAGGTAAATATAAAGGACATTTGCTTTATACTTAATAGCTGTTAAAATAATTGACTATATGAAAAATAAAAACAATATATTGATGGTTTATAACATGTAAAAGTAAAATGTATGACAATAGCACAAAAGATGGAAGAGGAGAATTAAGACCATATCATTATAAGATTCTTAGACTGCATGTGTTGCTTATAATGTGCTCTCAATTCTGGGATGAACTTAGAACAAGGACAGATTTCATTTTCACCTGAAATAAATAAGCCTGTTCACAAATGTAAGGAGTTGAAAACTGCAGCATGATGTCCATTATTTTCCTTTGAATGAAAGGATTTTTTTTTTAATAGAAATCCAGAAGTTGGCTAGGGACAGGTTAGTGAATCTCATCTTCAGTGCACAGACTGCAGCTCACAAATTCTCGAGCTGAGCAGAAGATTTAGAGAAAGGGGCCCTCCCTGAGTCACACTTGTTTTGGAAAGGAGGGAAAATACTCCTCAGTTTTGTCCTGCAATTCTTCCATGTGGTTTCAATAAAACTGGACACTTCATGATATACCTCCTCACTCTCAAGCCCAAGCAGCAGTGGAAACATGCCAGTATTTCCTTTTGCAATATGATTTTTCCAAAGATCCAATTTCCTTTAAGATCCAGAATCTTGTCACTTCAAATCAAAACCTTTTCTACAGGGTCTTACAGAGATTTGTTCAACTAGTTCATATGATTTTAAAAATGTGTGCTGGAGCTCATGCAGTTCAATATCAAAAAAACAAACAACCCAATCCATAAATGGGCCGAAGACCTAAATAGACATTTCTCCAAAGAAGATATACAGATTGCCAACAAACACATGAAAGGATGCTCAACATCACTAATCATTAGAGAAATGCAAATCAAAACTACAATGAGGTATCACCTCACACCAGTCAGAATGGCCATCATCAAAAAATCTACAAACAATAAATGCTGGAGAGGGTGTGGAGAAGAGTGAACCCTCTTGAGCTGTTGGTGGGAATGTAAATTGATACAGCCACTATGGAGAACAGTATGGAAGTTCCTTAATAAACTAAAAATAGAACTATCATGTGACCCAGCAATCCCACTACTGGGCATATACCCTGAGAAAACCATAATTCAAAAGGAGTCATGTATCACAATGTTCATTGTAGCTCTATTTACAATAGCCAGGACATGGAAGCAACCTAAGTGTCCATCGACAGATGAATGGATAAAAAAGATGTGACACATATATACAGTGGAATATTACTCAGCCATAAAAAGAAACGAAATTGAGTTATTTGCAGTGAGGTGGATGGACCTAGAGTCTGTCATACAGAGTGAAGTAAGTCAGAAAGAGAAAAACAAATATCGTATACACATATATATGGAATCTAAGGGGAAAAAAAGGTTCTGAAGAACCTAGGGGCAGGACAGGAATAAAGACACAGATGTAGAGAATGGACTTGAGGATATGGGGAGGGGGAAGAGTAAGCTGGGCTGAAGTGAGAGAGTGCAATAGACATATATACACTACCAAATGTAAAATAGATAGCTAGTGGGAAGCAGCTGCATAGCACAGGGAGATCAGCTCGGTGCTTTGTGTCCACCTAGAGGGGTGGGATAGGGAGGGTGGGAGGGAGACACAAGAGGGAGGAGATATGGGGATATATGTATATGTATAGCTGATTCACTTTGTTATAAAGCAGAAACTAGCACACCATTGTAATGCAATTATATTCCAATAAAGGTGTTAAAAAAAAAATGTCTGCTGGGACTCCCTGGTGGCACAGTGGATAAGGCTCTGCACTCCCAAGGCAGGGGGCCTGGGTTTGATCCCTGGTCAGGGAACTAGATCCCACATGCATGCTGCAACTAAGAGTTCACATGCCATAACTAAGGAGCTTGTGTGCCAAAACTAAGGAAGCTGTGAGCCACAGCTAATGATCCCACCTACCACAACTAAGGAGCCCACATGCTGCAACTAAGGAGCCCACCTGTTGCAACCTAGAGCTGGCACAACCAAATAAATAAATATTTTTTTAAAAAATGTCTGCTAAGTAGGCCCATTTCTGCAGCTCTTCATTTCAAAGCACTGGACAAACTCTAGACATGTCATATCATGTCATTTACTTTCAACTTGAGGAACATCTTTTTTATTCCTTGCAGTGAAGGCCTGCTGGTGATAAATTCTCTCAGCTTTCATTTTCTTTTTTGTTTTTAATTTTTGGAGATATTTTTCTCTGGATATAGAATTCTTAGTTGACTTTTTTTTTTTCTTTCTTTCTTTCAGCTCTTTAAAGTTGTCACACAATTGTCTTCTGGCCTCCATTGTTTTTGATGAGAATATAACCATAATTTTTTTCATTTTTTTCCCTGTATGTAATACATTTTTTTCCTCTGGTTGTTTTAAGACTTTCTCTTTTTTTTTGGTTTTCAGAAGTTTGGTAGTGCACAGGTATGATTTTCTTTGTACTTTTGCTACAAGGAGTTTACTGAAATTTTTGGAACTGTAAGTTGATACTTTCATTAAATTTGGGAAATTGTCAGCTATTATTTTTTCAAATAATTTTTCTTTACCATTATATTATTTTTCTCTTCTCTTTTTGGATTGCAGTTGCATGCATGTTAGGTTGCTTGATGTTGTCTAACAACTTACTAAGGCTTTGTTCATTTTTCTTCATCCTTTTCCTCTTTGCTCTTCAGACTGGATATTTTTCTGTTGATCTTTCTTCCAATTCACTGACCCTTTTGCCATCTTCAATCTGGTGTCATGCCCATCCAGAGAATTCTTCATTTTAGATATTGTACTTTTCAGTTCTAGAATTTCATTTTAGTTCTTTTAAAATAGATTTTATTTTTCTCCTGAAATTCCTCTATCTATTCACTTGCTATAACTATTTTTTCTGTTGTCTTTGAAAATATAATAACTGCTTTAAAGTCCTTGTCTGCTAATTCTAACATAGGGGTCATCCCAGGGTCTGTTTCTATTGACTGCTTTTTCTCTTGATCTTGGGTCATGGTTTTCCTGTGTCTTTATATGTTTAATATTTTTTATTCTAGACATTGTAGATAATACATGAGTTCATCTTCCTCTGAAAAGCTCTGATTTCCATTCTAGCAAGCAACTAAGTTACCAGCTAATGATTTTGATCTTGTATAAGTTCACTTTTTATATTTACAGGACAGACCTATTTCAATTTTACTCTTAGTCTTAGAACAAATCTTTAGTTCTAGGAAATAGTCTTTACTTCAAAGTTATGCCCCTCTTGAGTTTCGATTAAAAGCTTAAAGTGTGTACCAAGCCCCTTGGACTTGGTAGGTGCTATGGTCTGAATGTTTCTGTCCCCGTCAAATTCACATGTTGAAATCCTAATACCCAATGTTATGGTATTAGGAAGTGGGGTCTTGGAAAGGTGATTAGGTCATGAGGATAGAGCTCTCATGAATGCAATTAGTGCTTTTATAAAAGAGATCCCACAGAGCTCCCTACCCCCTTCTGCCATGTGAGGATACAGAAGAAGCCTATGACCTGGAAGATAACTCTCACTCAACCATGCTGGAACGCTGATCTTGGACTACCAGCCTCCAGAACTGTAAGAAATAAATTTCTGTTGTTTATAAGCCACCCACCTTGTGATATTTTATTATGGTAGCCCAAGTGGACTAAGAGACTAGGATTCAAACTCCAAACTCTGTCTCTTCTATGGTGGGCAACAATTGGAATCTCTACTCGGCATTTTCTAGCTGTTTCTTTCCTAGGCTTTTTGAGACCATGTATTTGCAAATCAGAGGTCATCCAAAAATTTGAAAGAAGTTTGTGCACGTATTTTGGAACTCGCATCTCAATGGCTCTCATTTCCAAAAATCTCCCCCTGAATTTCCAACTGGTCTGGCAGCCCCAAACTGTGTCCTCTGATACCTCAAGTTGATAAGAGTGCAGCTTAATTTCTAGTTACTCTCTACTGTACTCACTGGGGAATGCCCTCAGGGGTAAATCTGTTTAAACATGGATCTCACCAAGAGTGATTCCCTTTTCTCCAGGGTTAAGTCCTCTCCAGTTTGTGCCAGCTTTTGGTCACTCCAGCTATTTTATATATTTTATCCAAAGTCCATAACTGTTATCTGTAGGAAGGCTTAGTCCAGTATAAGCTACTCTGCTATTACTAGAAACAAAACTTTTGTATTTTATAATTTAAAAACTAGCTTTAGGGGCTTCCCTGGTGGCGCAGTGGTTGAGAGTCCGCCTGCCGATGCAGGGGACGTCGGTTCGTGCCCCGGTCCGGGAAGATCCCACATGCCGCGGAGTGGCTGGGCCCGTGAGCCATGGCCACTGAGCCTGCACGTCCGGAGCCTGTGCTCCGCAACGGGAGAGGCCACAGCGGTGAGAGGCCCGCGTACTGCAAAAAAAAACCAAAAAAAAACTAGCTTTAAAAAAGGCTTGAACAAGTAGACCAAAATATAATGTTTTGTATTAGAGAATAGCTCTATAGGTAATATTTTTCCTCTATTTTGCAAATTTTCTGTAATGTGATATTTTTTAATTAAACTTTTTAAAATAGAATTTTCATGGAGTGAGAAGCATCCCAGATAGCAGGAAGTATATAAACTAAAGTAAAAGGTGTGTTAAAGTGAAGAACATGAGTCTTCCTTGGGTCAGCTGTTGGGTGGGGGTGGATTGGTTTTGCAAGGGTGGAGAAGCATTGGAGAAGCTTAAAGAAACAAGGAAACTCTACCATATTCAAAGGCAATTAGTCTCAACTCATTGTTAAATGCCTGGGCTATAAACCTGTTGGATTACCTTATACAGTAGAAGAATAACTGAACTGAATCTGCCATAGAGAATCTAGACTTTTATTTAAAGTGTCCAACTTAATATTACTTAAAATAATGAATAAAGTATACATATACAACTAATATGTATACATTGGATGCAAATCAGCAAGGGATATGGAAAAAGGAAAGAAAACAAGTAATTTGTAGAGTGATAAAATTGGGGGGTGATTTTTAAGGGAGTAGATCTCAGTTTTTCCCCCTGGGACACACTTAATGGGTGACTTTCATATTCCCAAGGAATTCCTAGGTGGCGGCCTCTGGCATAGATAAGACGTACTGGCAATTATCGGAAATATCCTTTCGACCTGCAGGAAGATACTGCCCCTCCTTTTTCTCTCCCATTCAGGATAGTATATGAGAATTCAAGTAAATGAGAACATTATCAGAAAAACTCTGATTCTGCTCTAACTTATTAAATAATTAGAAAACATTCATTCATTTAATAGATATTTACTGAATGCCTGCCATGTGCAATATGCCAGTTCTATTTCAACTATTATTGAAAATTATTGATTACACAATTGATGACTGGTTTAGGTAAGGCACCCATGTAAGGCAACAGAGAGACTGAGAGAATCCCTGTTTTACATAATTTAGATTGTTACAAAGTTGCATGTAAAATAAATTAAGATTTTTACTAACCTAGAATATATCAGGCTTCAGTCAATACTTGATTCCTTAAAAGTCTTAACTTCAGACTAATTTCTCAATAATGAGGATAAACAAACTGGAAGTCAGGAAGGTAAAGCAAAGCAAAAATCCAGAGCTCTTGTCTCGCCTTTGTTCAACATATTTAATCTCTTGCTCAAGTCCTTCTTTCCCTACTTTTAAATAGTATTTCATTTGCATCACTTTCTCTTGGCTCTGAGTAGTAACCTTCCTGCCTGGTTTAACCTGTATATTTTTATCACCTAATATTTTCTCCTATAATGTAACCTCCATGAGGGCAGGAACTTTTATTCACTGCTGTATTGGTACTGCCTAGTATCTGGCACACAGTAGGTGCTCAGTAAATATTTGTTATTAAATGACTTGTTCCTTGACATTTTACTTTCACTATCTCCTAATCATCCTCAAATAAATTCCAAGGCCTCCTTTTGAAATCTAGCTACCAAGACTTATCACTTCGTCCTCTCCCACTTTAACAGTCTAAGCAGTCCTGTCTTATCCTATTCCTCCAAACACCAGTTCTCCTGATCAGAAGGCCATTCCCTCTGTCTAGCTACATCCCAACCAGCTTTCCATGTTCTTCTTGCATCCCTTTTTCTCCTTGAAGACCTGTAGTTACCTTTAGCCCACACTCTCCCTTCATTTCTCTCCTCTAAGACTCTTCTATAGGATCTGTTTCACTCAGTTACTATGACCAGTGGTCTTCCTCCTGTAGATCCTTGTATTCTTATTTAACTGCCTCAAATGCCTCTTTCCTCCCCACTGGAATGTAAATACCTGGAAGACAGAGTACTTAAGGCTCCAGGCATATCAGACTTCTTTGATTTCTTCCCACCCCCTTTGGCACATTCTGCTTCCTCACTCTGAGGTACTCTTTATTGTTCCCCTTTTATTTGGCTAACTCACCTCTCAGGTCTCAGCGTGAACATCGTTTCCTCTAATAAGAGCAGATAAGAGTACCTACCCTTCTCCCTTATACAAAACGCTGGTCATGCTTCACTGCATCTCTCCCTACTTGCTTCTAAGCTCTGTGAGAGCAAATCTGTCTTGTTCATTGCTATACTCCCAGCACCTAGCCCAGCACCTCGCAATAATAAGTGCCCTTTATAGACTTAAAGAATCATCCACTGATTTCTTTTTTTTCTCCTGCATGCATAATAATATATTAACTACCTGCTAGGTATTTAATATATTCCTCTTTAATGAGGGAAAAGATGTTAAGAATTTATGGAGGGTCCATCTGTAAGCCCAGAGATGAGTAAAGAGGTATGGCTAGTGAGACAGTGTCCTGCAGAATAACTGGACATGGTATTCAAAGCCCTCCATCAACTGGCCCCTTGCTCTCTCCTTTCCTTCCCTAAATAACTTATTGAAACCAACTATATACGAGGCACTGGAGATACAGAGGTAAAGAAAATAAAGTCCCTATCCTCACTGAATTAACTTATAGTTTAGTGGGGGAGATAGAATATTAACAAATAAACAAAGGATGTAGTATCAAGCATGAATAAGTGCTACACAGAAAATCAAAATAGAGAAAGTGGATAGTAACTGGGGTGACTATTCCAGAAGAGGTGGTCAAGGAAGGCATCTCTGAGGAGGAGATGTTTGATCTGAGACCTGACGGAAGTGACAGGTGGAACTGTGGGCATATCTGAAAGTTCAGTGGTATTAGCAGAGGGAACTGCCATTCATGAGCCAGAAACAGATTTGGCATGCTTGAGAAAGAGAAGGGAGCCAGTGGCAGCATTAGCCAAGGTGACAAGTGGTAAGAAATAAGGTGAGAGGGTTAAGGGGGCAGGAAACACAGGGCCCCATGAACCAGAGTAAGGCCCAGGATTTTATTCTGAGTATAATGGGAAGTTTTCGAGCACAGGAGTGACATATGCATCTTCTTTTCTTTCAACATTGACTGAGCACCCACCATATGCCAGGCACTGTGCCAGGTTTACTTCTTTGATCCCACTTTGATTTGCCCCCTTTACACTCCACCCATGAAACCAAACATTCTCAGAACAGACCTCAGACTTTCCAGGCCTTTGCCCACCATGTACCTTGTTTCCTAGGCAGCTGTCAAGACTCAGCTAAAATAGCACGCTTCTCAAGAAGCCTGGTTTTCTTTGGGTTCTCATGGCACTACTTTCTGCCTCTGCCACAGTGGTTATAATTGGCCATGAGTACATCAGTTCCTCTCACTAGACCGTAAGTCAGCAGCACGTCTTATTTTTGTCTAAGGCCCTGAAATGAGTCATTCCTCCCCTTAACACTTGTGCAAATTGAATCCATTTTAGGGGCTATTTTAAGCATGAAAGAACAATGTGTATGATATACTAAAAGGTAAAACTAGTTCAGTGACATAGGAAAAAAAAAGATATTCATTGAATCTAACAAAAAATATGATAGTAATATCTAGGTTTAATGAAGCATTTTGTCATTGATGAAATTTAATAAAAAGATTTAGTGAACACCATAGAATTGCAGAGTTGGGATTGATTTTATAGCCTTTTAGTCTGCCTCTCCTAATCAGACCAGAGAGTCCTTGGGCAAATAGGCTAGGATGTCACAGAGGCATAAGTGACGAATGAAGAGCAAGAGCTGAGGACAATGGGTGCTGGTAACTTACATCACAGGTGTGAAAGGCCCTCTCTGTTCTGATACCTTCAGAGCCCCTGAGCACATGGCAGTGGTTTTAACTGTGCAGCTCACCCCATCTTTCTTTCCATCTGGACCTGGGGAATGGAGCAACATTTGGAAGCCCTTCTACTCACTTGCATACATACTTCTTTCCCTGAGATAGAAGAGAGAGAGAAGGCTAAGAGGTAAACTGTAACCACGCTGAAGGAAAGTTCAATAACTGCTCAGATTAAAGAAATGCACTTCTAGATGAATATATAAAGATGCAGACCTACTACAGAATGGACTTGAGGACATGGGGAGGGGGAAGGGTGGGCTGGGACGAAGTGAGAGAGTGGCATGCACATGTGTACACTGCCAAGTGTAGAATGGATGGCTGGTGGGAAGCAGCCACATGGCACGGGGAGATCAGCTCGGTGCTTTGTGACCACCTAGAGGGGTGGGATGGGGAGGGTGGGAGGGAGATGCAAGAGGGAGGAGATATGGGGATATATGTATATGTACAGCTGATTCACTTTGTTGTAGAGCGGAGGCTAGCACACCACTGTGGAGCAATTGTACTCCAATAGACATGTTAAAAAAAAAAAAAAAAGAAATGCACTTCTAAGTGTTTCTCCTGCAGCCCTGGCTAGAATATGTGCATAAGGAACACAGGCAAATCCACACCTTGCCCAAATTGAGTGAGCAAATGAATGATTGAATAACAAACTAAATAGAATAATATTAGAAATAAATAAAGTGACAATAATATGAATTTGAAAAAGCAAAGAACAGTATTGAAGGGCTTTAATTTTTTAAATAATCTAGTTGGAAAAAACAGACAAAATACATTTAGTGGCTTAATAAGAAATATTAAGCAAGATTTCAAATGGCAAAGCTATATAAACAGGCATGCTTAGGTACTATTTCTTACATATAATTAGTACTCAAAGTTTTTAAAGTTTATTTAAATTTTCCATTATAATTTTACTTTAAATTGCCAGATTTTTAAAAAAGGGCTGAACTTGCCCTTTACCAATATGCCAACCATTGTTTTTTTCTTTTGCTGATTTCATCAGTAAACCACTGAGTTAAGAAAGGATGCCTACAGGCACAACTTATTAATGTGAGAGTGTGTGAGTTTTAAACTGTTGTTGAGGAGCCCTCATGTAGACACTACATCTCTGTAGTGACACTCTTATCAATTATGGCATGTTTATGTTCTGGATTTTGGACAGTAATAATAACGGAAGGCGTAGTGAGTCTTAAATAGAATTCTTAAAAGTTATAGTCTGTATTCATTTATACATCTTTGTAAATGTTAATAGGAGCAAGAGTATTTTCTCAAATCTTGGTACAAAAATCTCTTTAGAAGACACCAGCTTTTCACATTTGGTCGATACTAATCCTAAAAATAGAAGTGCTCTTTTTGTTGCCTACATACTTACTATTCCCTTATTCTTTAAAAAGTTCCACGTTGGCTCTAAACTAAAAAATTTGCGACCTCAAGTTAAAATGGAAGAAGTGAGTTTCACTATCTCGTAATTATTAGAAGATTTTAAAATGTGTCCCTAGGTACAAAATCTACTTGTTATAATTATATATAATAATAGATTCTTAGGGCATTAAGAATTTTATGTGAGACATTAAAAACAGCTCGTGACTTCTTTGCCAGTTCAAGTCTATGCTGCCAGTGAAACCAGAAGACCATGGGAAAGAACTTTGAATGCTTTGCTGATTGCTTTACTAAATATTGTCTGAAAAAATAAATTACCATTTCTTAATCACCCTCTGTGTGGCAAGCATTGATAAGCACCTTACCCACATATATATGATTTAATCCTATGATTTAATCTATATATGATTTAATCCTCTCAACAACCATCAGAGGCTGTATTCCCACTTTACAGAAGAAGAAACTGAAGTCATGAGCTGAGGGCATAAGCAATGAAGCCAGGATCAGAACAATATCTGACTCAATGTACATTCCACTTCATGTGACTTCTGGAAGTCAACATAAAAGCCCTCATGTACTTTTCCTTCAAAACCTATTTTGTTCTCACCTGTCTTCAACATTCAGTCTGAAGTGTTTCTATTGGAAAAAACTGAGGGTATTCCAATAGAGTCCAGATTTTTTTTTTTAAGGAGGCAAGAGCTTCAATTAGTCAGTGGGTAACTTAAATGAAGAACTTAATATTACCTGACATGACTAATGAGTGCTACCCATAACCTTCATCTCTGATCCAAGCCCTTGGAAATGGGCTACATTTGCATGTTTTCTTAAAAAATCTTTTTTGAATTGGCATTGTGAAAATGTACCTCTACTCAATAGTTAAAAATATTCAATTACTAAAATCTGGAACAACTGCATAATTTTGCACAGGTTGATATTTTTACATGGGAATGTAAATTTGCTTTCCAAATTTCTCCTGTTCGTTAAACTTTTTCAGCATTATCTCAGACCTTTTTCGCTTTTGCCATGATGGTACCTCACCTCTGTTCCTTAAATGTTTTTCTCTTCTCTTTCTGTCATTGGTTCCATTTCTCTCCATATCTGCTTTTGTATCCTGCTTTTCTCAGATTTATTCAGGTTCCCTCCACAGGCTTGTTAACAACCTCCCTTATCCTTGTCTACCAAATATCTTTTGTGTACTTGAGTATTTACTCATCATTGTCATCATTGTTCCGAAAATAGCTTTGGTAAGTGGACCAGCCCAGAAGACCAGAGATTTCCAAAGTTAATAACACCTTTAGCAAACAAATTATTTTATGATTTACTCCTTTCATGACCCCTCATAAAAGAAAGAAAATTGTTATATGGTGAACAATGTAGAAGTAATTAAGCGTTTTAAGTGTTCAACAGTTGTTGGGAGGTATTGGTCTGCTCAAATAATTGCTTTGATGTTAGGAAAAGGATTATATCTGCTAAAGTATAAGTTTTCATTGAAAGAAATATATGCTCATTAGAAAACTTCAAAGAGTTGAAACCCTTCTAATGGTTAAATTGTGCACTTAATTCTAATTGCAGGCCTTATGACATTAGTCTTTAACGTGGTCACAAGGTTTTTTTATACAGAGTAATACTTGATTTAGTAAAAGATCCAAATTGCAGATTTTGTAAAAAAGAATGTTAATACTTTTAAGCCTGACTATTAGTTTTATAGGAATCCTAAGGATCTGTACTAAGGATTCACTATTCTGACTTAAAAATTAGTTGCAATTAACAAGTAATCTGGGCTTGAAAATAATTTATCTAAGTAATTTGCTCTATCAAGAAGAAACTTTTTAATTAGCAGAGATAAACTTTATAGCTAAACCAAAAGTGAGCCTCTTATTTTGTATTTAGAAAAGCATTTTCACCTAAAACATCATAAAGTGGCTGAGGTAGCTGTCAATGACTTTTAGTGTATCAACTGAAATAGCGTTGGGCTTCCCTGGTGGCGCAGTGGTTGAGAATCTGCCTGCCAGATGCAGGGGACACGGGTTCAATACCTGCTCCAGGAAGATCCCACATACCACAGAGCAACTAAGCCCATGCGCCACAACTACTGAGCCTTGCGCTCTAGAGCCCACGTGCCACAGCTACTGAAGCTCGCGCGCCTAGAGCCCGTGCTCTGCAACTAGAGAAGCCACCGCAATGAGTAGCCCGCAGTCACTGCAACTAGAGAAAGCCCACATGCAGCAACGAAGACCCAACAGCAGCCAAAAATAAATAAATAAATAAGTAAATAAATAAATAAAAATTATTAAAAAAAAAGAAATAGCATTAACAAAAGTGGGCTTCTAAAATGTCTTCTGAAGTACTACTATTAATATCTATCACTTGAACCACTAGGTGGCACCAACAAGCTTTTTCCAAATATGTACTCTAACTGATGTATGTTTAAGACACTCCTTGAATTCCATCCACCTATAAACAATATCCAATACCACCGTTACCAACATGTCTACAAATTCACCCCATCTGTTTAAGGAAGACTGTATAAAGTTACGGCTCTAAACAACAATACATGTTATTACATTAGCAAATTTATTACCTGATTAAGCTATTTGCACCATGATTTAGTAAAAAAAAAAAACTGGACTGAGGGTCAGTAGCCCTATTTCTGTTCTCAGCTCCACCACCAACTACTTAGTGTCTTGAGTAAGTCACTAAACCTCTCTGGTTACCAGTCTCCTGGTCAGTAAAATGAAAGATTGGGATTAGAAGAATTGTTTTCAAAATGCCTTAAGTAAGAAACGCTTTTCTCCTACAAAATCCCTCAGAATTCTAATATGGAAAACAAAGGAAAGCAAGGCTAAGTGGTGAGGGGAGTGGGGGTGGGACTTTAGACAGAGCTTCCCATCACTCTGCACAATGTCCAACCTGTGGTGGCTATGGTCCAGAAAAAAATAATTTGGAGACCAATGAAATAGGAAATTACTAACGTCCCTTCTGTTCTAGAAGTCTGATTCCGAGTATGTAGCTATGTGCAAATTCTTAAAATTTTTTTCTCTTTATTTGCCCACTTCCAGGATATAGTGCAGGTATCATTTCCTCCATTTTACAGATGAGTAAACTGAAGCTGAGTAATGTAATGTCTTTATAAAAATCACCTAGACATAGGATCAGAATCTAGGACTTCTGGTGTTTTTTTTTTATTCAGTTAAACTTTTTACTTTCAGAAAATTACAGCTTCACATGCAGTTGTAAGAAAACAATGTAGAAATTCCATGTACAATTTACCCAGTTTCCCCCAATGGTAGTAATTTGCAAAATTATAGTATCATTTCACAACCAGCATATTGATATTAATACAGTCAAGATACAGATCAATTACAACAACACAAGAATCCCTATGTTGTGCTTTTATAACTACACACACTTCCCTCCTCCTTCTAACCCCTCCTTAGCCCCTGGGAACTACTAATTTGTTCTCCATTTTATCATTTCAAAAATGATACATAAATGGAATCATATAGTACATGACCTCTTATGATTTATGTTTTTTCTCATCATACTTCTCTGGAGATTTATCTAGATTGTTCATGTATCAAGAGTTCATTCTTTTTTATTGCTGAAGAGTATTCCATGATATGGATGTACCACAGATTTATAACCACTCATCCATTGAAGGACATCTGGGTTGTTTTCAGTTTTGGGCTCTTATAAATAAAGTTGCTATAAGCATTTGTGTGCAAGCTTTTGTGTGAACTTAAGTTCTTATTTCTCTGGGTTAAGTGCCCAGGAGCACAATTATTGGGTCATTATGTAGTTGCATGTTTATTTTTTAAAGAAACTGCTAAACTATTTTCCAGAGCGTGTGCCATTTTACATTCCCACCAGCAATCTGGGAATGATCCAGTTTTCCTTTGTCCTCACCAGGATCTTCACTACTTCTTTTTATTTTAACTGTTCTGGTAAGTGTGTAGTGATTTATCTTAATTCACATTTCCCTATTGGTGCTAATGTTGTTAAACATCTTTTCATGTGCTTATTTGCTATCTATATATTCTTTTCGGTGAAATGTCTCCTTGTGTCTTTTGCTCATTTTCTAACTGGAGTTTTTAAAAAACTGTTAAGTTTTGAGAGTTCTTTATATATTCTAAACACTAGTCTTTGTCTTTTCATCCTCTTAACAGGATCTTTTGCAAAGCAAATTTTTAAGTTTTGATGAAGTTCAATTTATCAGTTTTTCCTTTAATAGATCATGGTTTTGGTGTCAAGTCTAAGAACGCTTTATTTCTAGATCTCAAAGATTTTCTCTTATGTTTTTGTCTAAAAGTTTTATATTTTACAGTTATGTCCATGATCTTACTTTTTGGATAAGATCTGAGGTTTAGGTTGAGATTCTTTTTTTAAAATGAATGTCTGGGACTTCCCTGGTGGCCCAGTGGGTAAGACTCCATGATCCCAATGCAGGGGGCCCAGGTTCGATCCCTGGTTGGGGAACTAGATCCCACATGCATACCGCAACTAAGTTTGCGTGCCACAACTAAGAGTCCACATGCTGCAACCAAGACCCAGCACAGCCAACATAAATAAATAAAGAATTAATAAATAAGAAAATAAAATGAACATCCAATTACTCCAGCAGCATTTTTAAAAAAGGCTACCTTTCTTCCATTGAACTGTACTTGTACCTTTGTCAAAAATCTGTTGTGCTTATTTATGTGGGTCCTTTTCTGGGCTCTCTAATCTATCCCATTGATCTATGTATCTGTCTTTCCACCAACACCACACTGTCTTGATTAAAGAAGCTACATGATAAATCTTGAAATTGAAAAGATTGATTCCTCCCACTTCATTCTTCTTTTTCAAAGTTGTCTTAACTGTTTTATTTCCTTTGCCCTTCTGTATATTGTGTTGGCAAAAAAAGTTCGTACAGAAAAACCCAAACAAACTTTTTGGCCAACCCAATACATTTTAGAATAATCTTGTTTGTATCTACAAAAGTCTTACTGGAATTTGGATAGCAATTGCATTAACCTTGTATATCAAATAAGGGAAAATTGTCATCTTTACTATGTTGATTCTTCCAATCAACAAAAACAGTATGTCTCTCCATTTATTTAGATCTTTTTTCATTTTTTTCACCAGTGTTTTATAGTTTTTAGCATAGAAAACCTAGACATGTTTTGTAATATTTACATCTAAGTATTTCAATTTTTTGAGTTATTGTAGGTAATATTATATTTTAATGTTTGTGTCCACATGTTAATTGCTAGTATATAGAAACAAAGTTGATTTTAATATGCTTACTTTGTATCCTGTGACCTTGATGAACTCACTTATTGGTTGTAAAAGATTTTTGTAGATTTCTTAGGGTTTTCTATGTAGACAATTATGTCATTTGCAAATAGAAACAGTTTTACTTCTGCCATTCTGATCAGTATGCCTTTTATTTCCTCTTCTTGCTTTATTGCACTGGCTAGAACATCTAGAACTATGTTGAAGAAGAGTGGGGAGAGCAAACATCCTTTCCTTATTCCCGATCTTAGGAGGAAAGTATTATCATTCACAATTTCTGTTTTCTCTTTCCTGTCTTCCTATAGGTTACTTAAACTTATTTTAGAATTCCATTTTTATTTATCTATGGTATTTTTTTTAAATTGAAGTACAGGGCTTCCCTGGTGGCGCAGTGGTTGAGCGTCTGCCTGCTGATGCAGGGAACACGGGTTCGGGCCCCGGTCCGGGAAGATCCCACATGCCGCGGAGCGACTGGGCCCGTGAGCCATGGCCGCTGAGGCTGCGCGTCCGGAGCCTGTGCTCCGCAACGGGAGAGGCCACAACGGTGAGAGGCCCGCATACCAGGAAAAAAAAAAAAAAAAAAAGTTAATAAATAAAATTGAAGTACAGTTAATTTACAGTATTGTGTTAGTTTCAAGTGTACAGCAAAGTGATTCAGTTATACATATATATATGGTCTGTACCTACTGGTGTTTCTGTTTTTTGTGGGCTTCTCCATCACCCAGTCCAGCATACATAAGGCAAAAAGAAAACTCAGGGTATTTACCGCCATGTCATTCCTTGGGTTCCAAGGTTCCTATCTGGTCTGCCTTCTTCTCTCCACCTTTCAGAGTCTATTTATGTTTGTTTTCCAGAGAATGTGCAGAGTGTTTAAGCTATACTTAATGAGAGAAGTAGGGAAAAGTTTATCTCCTCCCTCTTCCCAGAAGTAGAAGTCTCATTGCTGGTCTTTTTATCTCATGCTTTGAGGCAATAATCTCTACCCTGCAATGGAAAATAATAATAAAGGTATCTTAAGTGTGCAGTTAGTGGCAAATGCAGAATAGATCGTTATAGCTTAAGGACACTTCATGAATCAAGGACTTAAGTTCCCGTCCTAATAAGTAAATGCTAGTCCTATAATTTTCCAAACATTATCTAATAAAGAGCTCAAAAATAATTATTGCGCCTTTAGTTTTTATCATGTGTCAGGCACTATGTTGGTTGTCTTATATGCAATTAATGCTCTCAATAATCAAATGCAGTAAGCATTATAAAAGCTATCTATTTTACAGTTAAGGAAAGTGAGACTTAAAGACTTGAAGTAAATAAGCCAGGTCTTGCATTTGAACTGGCCCTGTCTGAAACCAAATACTGAACTTTAACGGCTCTGTCATACTGACTCATTCCTTTCAAAGTCAAAACAATGCATGTAGAAGGGACCTTCAGGCACCATCTGTCTAGTTCAGACCAAAACTAAACTGTTGCAGACTGATAGACATTGAAAAATATGAGTACCCAGTCACATTGGAAGCAACGGCTTCAAAGTGAGTATGGAGATACCAAACAAGAAATGAACAAAAATACTTAATATAGAAGTGAAGATTTTTACTCCTGACAATGTCACTTGCCTTCGTGTTCCTCAGTTTCTCTGTGGGAAGATGATGTGAAGAAACACGCACTGTTCTTTAATTGAATGTGATGTAAGATGTGCCAGCATCATGAATCACAAAACGATGAAATATTTTATGTGGCTTTAAAGCTCTTGAGCCTCAGGGGAAAATACATTCCTGGTCAATGAAGTTTTATGAAGTTGTGTATCAATTCTATCTTCTCAAGTTATAGAAAAGCACTTTTTCTATAACCATTAGTGTTGTCCTTTACATGAATCAAATACATCTCAATGACATTATCTTTGAATTCATTCTTTTTCTCTTTGAACATATGGATCCCTAAGAGTATCTTTCTAAACAAATGCCTCTCACAACAATTTGAAGACTCAATCTGAGCTGACCTTTTCTTGTTCACATTCTATCTGCTTCTCTCTCAATCTTCTGAGTTGATTTTAGCAAATATGCTTGCTCTTTCTTCCCCACCTTTTAAATTACATCACTTACAAGAACATTCTGGTTGGAAGAATATCTCCTTAGAGTTGAAGCCTATGAATGGCAGGCAGCACCACTGTGTCAGAGCTAAATGGAGATTTAAGGAAGGGAAATGGAGCTTAAGCTATCCCTTCAGATAGATGACACCCCTTTCACTAGGCTCTGTCAGTCCTTTCGTTGCCTCCTCTTTATTGTAATAAACAACAAAATATGCCTTTGTTTACCAAAAGACCAAACAGAATTTTTGTTTCATTGTATTTTTTTTACACGTTTGTTGCATAGAACTTTACAACTAGACACTGTAATTTTTAAGATACATTAAATAATATTTTTAATGTTTCTATGTGGTACTCATCCTGAAATTACAACACTGTTTATACAGATGAATTATATGAAACTGAATGCATCTACAGAATTTATGTTATTTAAAATTCTAATTCACTTTTTAAAAATATTTATTTTATTAATTTATTTCTTATTTTTGGCTGCATCGGATCTTATTTGCAGCACACGGGATCTTCGTGTGGCTCTTGGGCTTCTCTCTAGTTGTGGTGTGCGGGTTTTCTCTCTCTAGTTGTGGCGCATGGACTCTAGAGCGCGTGGGTGGCACGCAGGCTCTCTAGATGAGGAGTGTGGGCTCAGTAGTTGTGGCACACGGGATTAGTTGCCCTGCGGCCTGTGGGATCTTAGTTCCCCGACCAGGGATCGAACCCGCGTCCCCTGCATCGGAAGGTAGATTCTTTACCACTGGACCACCAGGGAAGTCCCTCTAATTCAATTTAAAACAAATTAACTAGGCAATGACTATTACATAATATTCAAGGATAAGTTTGTAAAATAAACAAAAATTTAACCTCTTTTTTGAATTGGTTAATTTTAGAAAACTGTAAGAAGATCTATTTGTAACATTCAGGTCAATGTAGTTAATTACTATTAATAGTAATAGCTATGACTTATTAAGTACTTTGTGACTTTTCTGTTGAGGATTTTACATAAATAATTTCATTTACTTTTCAAAACAACCATATGAATTAGGTACATCTTTTGCTCACTTTTCAGATGAAAAAGATGATACTTAGAAAAGGTAAATAAATTCCCCCAAAGACAAATCCAGATCCTTTTGACCCCAAAGCCTGATCTCCTCTAGTAAATACATAAAAATACTTAGGAACTCCAAATTCGTATTTGCCCTCACATAAATGACTGCTAACATCATGGTTTCCTTTCTGATTGAAGAAGACTGATAGAAATAACATCACGCATCTAGTAGAAACTTGGTTTCTTTTTTAAAATAGTTAATTAATTTTTGGCTGCATTGGGTCTTCATTGCTGCTCATGGGTTTTTTCTAGTTGCAGCGAGAGGGGCTACTCTTCGTTGTGGTGTGCAGACTTCTCATTGTGGTGGCTTCTCTTGTTGTGGAGCACAGGCTCTAGGCACACGGGCTTCAGTAGTTGTGGCACACAGGCTTCAGTAGTTGTGGCTCGCGGGCTCAAGAGCACAGGCTCAGTAGTTGTGGCGCACGGGCTTAGTTGCTCTGCAGCATGTGGGATCTTCCTGGACCAGGGATTGAACCCATGTCCCCTGCATTGGCAGGCGGATTCTTAACCACTGCACCACCAGGGAAGTCCCGGAAATGTTTCTACTAAAGCACATTTCTAAGCTCATTACAGTTTTATTCTATTTAATCTACTCAAACCCCCAATGAGGTAAGTATTATTATTTTTCCCTTTTACAGGCAAAGAAACTGAGGCAGAAGACAAGATCACGCCGTAAGTGGTATACGTATACGCAGAATTCAATTAAATGAAGTCTGACTTTGAAATTCATATCTTAACTAATATGCTATATAGCCCCTGGGTGATTCTGATACTGAAGGGCCATCTTCATTTTTGTTAAGTCCTTCAAAGCATTAACGTGGCATGAACATATCTTTTATTTTAGAAATACTTTCCCTCAATTTTCCCTTCCTTTTTGCTCTTAGGTTGAACCATATGAAACTGGTGATATTCAGCCATTTATAAAATGGCCAAATATACCATACTTTCTCAGTATAACTCTTTTCTTTCCCCTCCCTTGTCTTCTTGAATAGCCTATACTGTGTCTTATTGTTCAAATCTTTAACGACACTATGGGCCATACAACTAGATTAATACCATGGAAGAATAAGAAATTTGGGCCTTGCTTCCCTGTGATAACAGGCCTGTTTCTTTCTGAACACTGCTTTGTACATTTATTGTGATACTTATAGTAACATAAGGCAACAGAAATACCAGTTGTGATGTTACTGGTTTAGAAACTATTGAGTATGTTTTTCCTTGTTATTTATACAGTTTGAAAGAAACAAGCCCAAGGCAAAAATAAAGTTGGAAAAAAATTTCAAAGTAAGAGTCTCCATTCAACATTTTTTAATCAACATGTATTAAGTACCCACAAGGTACTGGCACTCTATGAGGCACTAGGGTGTAGAAAGATAAAAATGGGGAAAAAAATCATCATCTTGGCTCTAGAAGAATTTAAAGGACAGCTTATATACTTAACTATCAAATTTTCTTTGGAATTTTCTGGTTTCTGACCTCTGTCCTTAGGGGAGAGTTATGTATACAGAAAAATATGCCAGGGGCTATTGCTTTCTTCCTTTACTGTTGACTAACTTTGCAAATTACCGATTTTGATTTTTTGAAATGGTGGTTGATAGTTAAAATAATTTGGTTGTAAATCTAGATTCCTTCTCTTGAATATGGAGGTGGCTGTCAAAAAGGCACTTCAAGTTCTGTGGTCACCCGGGTTGCTTGGCCTCACAAATGTGGGTTCAGGGAACACTGTAGACACAAAGGGTCCCAAGATGAGGGCTCCATAGTTCTCTGGGACAATACCAGTGGACTTTGCCGTGTGGGCTGAGGAGGGCAAGAGGGACCAAGCCTTCCCTTTGGCCTGATTCCGTCTTCAAAGCTAGAGTGATAGATATTGCATAACTTTTGCATCTCATGTTATTTATTAAGGGTGGCTCTTTTTCAGTTGTCCATCACTTATTCATTTGACAGATATTTGCTAAGAGCCTGTTTATGTGCCAGGGCCAATGCTATGTGCTGAGGACATAAAAATGGATAGAATATGGTTATTGACCTTGAGGGGCTCACAATCCCAAAGTACAAACAGTTATAAAATATGATGAAAGCTAAAGTAGGGGTCTGTGAGTCAACTGCTACAGAGGAATATGCACCTAGCTCCTTTGAGAGTGGGCACAGAGGGTATCCAAGTCTGAGGAGGCGACATCTGAACTGATTTACGAAGAATAAGTAGGTGTTTTCAAGGCAGAAAAGGGAGCAGAGGAAGATACTACAGAAGGAGAGAATAAAATTTTTATATGTTAGCTTGTTTGCATGTACCTGAACCTACTTTAAAAGGAATCAGAGACAAGATTCAAAAGTATGTTTAGGTTATGTTAAGATTGGACTTTATCCTGAAGCAAAAACTAGAAAAAAAATGAAGAATTTTTATTTAATAGTCTAATCATCAGATTTATATTTTGGAATATCATTCTGTTTAACCTGAATGATTAAGGAAGTCATCCAGGCTAGAACAGATAGGAGGTTTCCAAAATGGGAGAAGGGGCAAGAATTTAAGAGATTTTGGAAGTAGAATTTAAGAGATTTTGGAAGTAGAAACTCTAGAAAATAAATGGGCACAATTCTGTCATTGGAAAGAAGTCAATACGATCCACTGCTATAATGTCCTAACCAGTCTCCATACTTCTACTCTTATTCTTCTATAGTATATTCACCACGTATCACTTAAAACTGAAATTTCATGTCATTTCCCTGCTCAAAACTCTGCAGTATTTCCCATCACCCTTAGAATAAAATCCAAATTTAACTCAGCCTACAGGGTCCTATATGATCAGGGCTGCTTACCTAAGTGCCCTGATCTTTTTACTCTCCTTTCTTACTCCCCTCTAGTCAGACCTGTCCCTACGCTGTCTGTGAAGCGTGTACCCAGCAACAATATCCATTATTTTCCCACCTCAGGACCTGTGTCCTTTTTGTTCTCTCTGCCTGGACTGTCCTTCCTCCAGATTTTCCCACAGTTTTCTCCCCTCGTTTAGGTCTTTGTCAAATGTCACTGGCCCAGTTAGGTGTTGCCTAAACACCCAGCCTAAAACATCCAACGCCCCTCGCTGCCATGACCTTTCCCTTTAGCCTGTGTCATTTCTCTTCACTGCACTTAACACAACCTGAAATTATAGATTTAATTGTTCACCCCAACAAAATGTAAAATACAAAAAGAAGGACTTAATAAGATTCTAAGACCCTTGCCTCAGCAGAATAAACCAGAGATTGGGCCACAAGGACCAAAGATAAATATCTTCAGGCTCACTTCTCCAAAGCGTGCTCCACAAACCAGTAGCATCAATCAGCATCACCTGCAAGTTTGTTAGACGTGCAGTATCTCAGACCTACCCAATTAGAATCTGCACTTTAACAAGATCCCTAGGTGATTAAAATCTGAGAAGCAGTGAACTATAGCATTGTTTTTCAAACTGCAGAGTTAGAAGTTACAGCTAGCAGTTTTTTAAATGAATAGAGCAGAAGGGGATAGGCTAGATTAAGAACAGAAAATACGGGAGTGTAAAACCTGTAGATCGATTAAGTATCATCTTAAGAAACTATACACATACATGCGTAAGTTCACAATGTAAAATATATTTATTACTATGAATTGTGGTCAAAATGCCCGGAAGCTGCTGATCCACAGGTTAGCCAGGAACCTGAGGTGAGAATTAACCCATTTAGGAAAGTGATACTATATTGTGCCAATTAATCAGATCTTCTAAATAGAGTTTGGAGAATGAAAGCAAAGGCGTTGTTTTGACAAACCTTTTCCAGGCTGTTAAAATGGTCCTAGTTTCGTCTTATCACATGTAGAACAGTGCTTAAATTATTCAACTCTTTCCTCCCACCATTGCATCCTTGAAAAAAATCAAACAGACTAAACCCTCTTAAAGTCAGCAATTTGGGGCTTTAGAAATGTCCTAACCTCAACATGCGTTTTGTTAATGAATAACAGATTTAGAGGGTTACAGTGCCTTTTGGGTGTTTTAAAAGGAAAATGAAAAATAAAATAGCAAAAGAGTAAATTTTAACCATAGTGATTGATAAAGACTCAGTACAAATCCAAATGTTAGTAATCCAAAAACAGTTTTCTAGTAATATGACATTTGGAAATTATCTACATTCATCATCTTTTTAAAAGCTGATGTATATTTAGACTAACTAAAGCCTTTCCTTTGTTCAAGAGACATTGCAACATATTGGTAATATAAAACCACATAGGATGCACTAATTACCTAACACATTCAACAGATCTTTTTAAAGATCTGTTCTATTTAAGGTGATGTGGAAAATAAAGGTGAAAGCCTTTGCACAATCTCAAAGCAACTTTTCTAGACAGGAAAACTTGAGTATTGATAGACAAGCAGGGGCCAAATTTTTGTATGTTTGGGGGAAAAAAAACAGCCTCTAAATTAAGGCCAAATTTTGGCTAATTAGAGGCTGATGAGTTATTGTACTACCAGGTGATTTGGCTCTCATACTCCCTTCCTATTCTTTTTGTTTGGCTATTTAATTCTCCTCTGGTACATCCCTTAAAGAATGAGCAATGTCAGAGCAAGACACTGAAACTTCTATCAATTAAGTTTCCTTTTGGGGCATTTTGCCTCTGTGTAGAGCCTGTAATCCTTGATGAGATTAATTTCAGATAATCTGGTATATATAAAATTGTTAGAATAGTGTTGGGCTAACAAAAAAGGGTGAAACAAAGAGTAATTAGCAAACACACCGTCATTGTTTCTTATCTCCCTCATTTGTCTAAATATAGCCTTATGATAACTCCCCATCACTAGAAAGAATCTTTGTATAAACTTCATCTCTTTCAAAGAGTTTGATCTCTGGTAAGTACCCTAGATTTTTATGATTAAAATACCTAATGGAGACTCCTGCTTCTAGCTATGACAAAGAGCAGCATTCCCAGTAACATCAGGAATAAGTTAAGGGTCTTCTTTATAACCACTATTATTTAGCCAACATAATTAGATGACATAAATAAATAAAAATTAAAAAAATGGGAAAAGTGAAGCAAAATCATCATTATTTGCTAATGCTATGATTGTTTACCCAGAAAACTCAAGGGAATCAAATGAAAAACTGTCAGAAACAATAAGAGAACTCAAAATTAGTACATAGAAACTAAAGATTATTATACAACCAGTAAGAAGACAAAAACTGAAAGAAAGGATAAAATGTATAGAACATGTGAAAGATTTAAATGAAAACTAGTGAGGGACACACAAAAAGACATACTAAATGATATCCCATGCTCTTGTTCAGGAAATTTCAGCATGACAAAGATGTCAATTCTCCCTAAATTAATCTATAAAATTTTGGGTAATCCCAAGAAAAACACTAAGATGATTTATTTTGGAACTAGAAAACTGATTCTAAAGTTCAAATGAAAAATAAGCAAATAAAAAGAGCCAGGGAAAGTCTAAAAAAAAATAAGAAAAATGAGATGCGTTTTTCTATCAGACAGTAAAATGTATTTTATAAGCTGAAACATTTAAAATATGGTACTCATGGGAATTCCCTGGCGCTCCAGTGGTTAAGACTCCGTGCTTCCACTGCAGGGGATGTGGGTTCGTGCCCCGGTCCGGGAGGATCCCGCATGCCACGGAGCGGCTGGGCCCGTGAGCCATGGCCGCTGAGCCTGCAGGTCCGGAGCCTGTGCTCCTCAACGGGAGAGGCCACAGCAGTGAGAGGCCCGCATACCGCAAAAATAAATAAATAAATAAACTGTAAAAGTACTAGAAGAAAACACAGGAAGTTAAAAAGAATAATAATTTCTGATGCCATTAAAAAGATGGTGTAATTAAGCTACATAATAACAAAAATTTTCTGTATCGCTAAAGCCGTTTATTATAAACACAGTCAAAAGAACTGACAAATTCAGTAAAATATTTGCTACTCACATCCCAAAGAGGATGTAAATTCTTTACTGAAAAGAGTTTCTACAAATCAGAAATGAAGCGAAACAAAACAACCAACACCACCCCCCACAAACACACATAATAGAAAATTTGGCAAAGGATATGAACAGATAGTTTACAAGATGTAGAAATGGACTTTAAATACATGAGAAGAAACTCACCTTCAATCATAAAAAGTGAATGCAAATTAGACTTATAAGATTTCATGGTTTACTCATCAGATAGGCAAACATCGTGATCTTGACAACACACTGTGTTGATGAAGATGTGGTCCGCTCATTCGTTGCTGAAAGGGCTGTAAATTGGTACTCTTCAGAGAGTAATTCGGCAAAATCTCTTAAAATTAAAACTGCACAGACCCTTTGCATATGCTAATGACTTTAATCTGGCAATTCCACTTCTAGGAATTTAAGCTACAAATATACTCTTGGATGTGTCAAATGACATATGTGCAAGAATTGCATCACTGTAACAGCAAAATGTTAGAAACAATGTAAGTTTCTATCCGTAGGGGACTGATTCAACAGATTATGATATATTCATCTGACAGAGTGCTATTGGACCAATAGGGAACAAGATCTGTCAGTCTCTGTCTCTCCTGCAACCATTGCAGCCGCTCTCCAACTTCTACCCTCTCAGGACTCTGCTTTATTTTTCTCCATAGTACTTATCACCATCTGGCACACTATATGTTTCAGTGCTTATTTGATTTTTGTCTGTCTTTTCTGTACCCCTTCTACTAGAATATAATTTCCACGAAGGCAGACATTTTACCTATTTTGCCCACTGCTGTATCCTCACCACCTAAGTGTGCCTGACCTATAAAGACATAAAGACTTGTCAAATGAATGAATAAAGACTTGTCAAATGAATGAATAAAAGGATAAATAAACATGGAAAGATCCCCAAAATCTATTGTAAAGCAAAGAAAGCAAGATGTAGCAGTAGTCTATTATTTGTGTAAAAAATTATATACATACATGCATTTGTGTATAAACATGTGCATATACGTGCCTATGCAGAGACGTTCTGGAAGGATATGCAGGAAGCTGGTACCAGAGGTAGTCCCTGGGAGCAGAAGAGCAGAACTATGTGGCTGGCCATCGTAAGTCAAAGGGAGACCTGATTTGTCACACTTTGCCCTTACATCTTTTGAATATTGTACCACACTTATGCATTATGTAATAAAAAAATTAATTTTTAAAAATCGCTGATTTAAAGAATTACCTGAGGAAAGCAGAGGCTTCTGAAAGTAACAGAGAATTAATAGCCAGAGGCACAAGAGGCAAACATGGAGAGGTGAGAATTCCAACGGGAAGAGGGAAGGTGGGAAAGGTCTCCTTTGGTCCTGAAGACTCAAGTAGACTCATCCCTATGCCCGTGTCCCCTCCAGCCCACCTTTGTGTCCACTCCCAACCTTCCAGAGGCAGCACCTTCTCCATTCCTTGGAGGCACTTATATTTCTGTACTTTTCCATAAGTGGTTCCATCTATTGGAATGCATATTCCTCTCCTGTCTACTTAAAAATATCTCCCATTCATTCTTGGTGAAGGCATCTCTCCTCAGTCTGTGCTTGCACAACAACTTGGTCTTTTTTTTTTTTTTAATATTTATTTATTTGGTTGTGCCAGGTCTTAGTTGCAGCTCACCGGCTCCTTTGTTGTGGCACGTGGGCTCCTTAGTTGTGGCATGCCAATTCCTAGTTGAGGCATGCATGTGGGATCTAGTTCCCTGGCCAGGGATCGAACCTGGGCCCCCTGCATTGGGAGCACAGAGTCTTAACCACTGCGCCCCCAGGGATTTAGTTGTAGTTGATTTACATTGTTGTGTTAGTTTCTGCTCTACAGCAAAGTGAGTCAGTTATACATATACATATATCCACTCTTTTTTAGATTCCCATATAGGTCATTACAGAGTATTGAGTAGAGTTCCCTGTGCTATACAGTAGGTCCTTATTAGTTTTCTATTTTATAACAACTTGTTCTTATTTCTATTTAGAACTAAACACCATCTTTTTGTTTACAAGTCTTTTTATTCAGATAGTCTTTTATGGTATCTGTTTTTGTTTACATATGTGTTTACACACCTGCAGACTCCTTGAAGGTAGGAGATGTCATTTGTCTTTGTACTCTATTGCTTAAACAGTAACTTGCACGGAACAAGCCTGACAGATAGTAGGTGTAACCCCTTAAATATTCATTGAATGAATGACTGTAATTCTCTTCTTCATATAGCTTATATATTGACTTTAAAATTAGGAGCAAATTCTATTGGAAGATCTATTGAGTGGCCTTAGAAAATGCTAGTCATTAGTACACTGAAGTTATAGTAGAATGCCCACCAATAAAATTGCCTTGAGGGAATTAAACTTTAAAAAAATTCAATAAATGGATTTTGCAGCAATATGCAAATTCACCTGAAAGAGGTCTGACCAATAAAACAGGACCGTAACCAGATTAAAGTCATTAGCACATGCAAAGGAAGAATGTGTCCCTCAGTAGCAGAGTTAGCAGCCTCCTTAGCAAAAAAGAGTCGGAATGCAAAGGTCCTGGGGAGAGCCATTCTGTTCTGTTCAGTTTGGCAGGGCTCTCCTTATTTGTGGAGATAAATGTCTCAAGCTCTCTTAGCAGAGGCCAGTAAACACTGGATTCCTCTAATTAACCCCTCCTGTTCATTTTCCATATTTACCAAGTAAGCTTACAGTCCTGCTTTCACTCCCACATAGGTCTGCCTTCTTGGAGAATGCACACTGTTCACGATGACTTTAACATTCCTGGGTTTCTGACCTTCATATTTTTCATTATAAATTGAGTTATTTGGCTCTTAGACAAATGTAGCCCAGGCAAGTGGGCTACATTAACGTGACTGTGTGTCCCTGAGACATTAATAAGTGCTTCAGATGCTGATAAAATCAGAGTTCTGAATCTGCAAAGCTGAGGATCAAAGGCTGGCTAGGGCACAAACACCAAGGAGTACTTCCCTACCCCAAACTGTCCCCACCTCCCAAGTAAAGCCCTGGGAGACAGTCAGCTTACTTCCAGGGCCACCTTAGGACAGCAGTCCTGCCTGTGTGCCATTTGACAAACATTTATACCTGCTGTGCGCCAGACACAAGGATGCAAAGACAGAGAGGGGAGGGGCTGTGCAGGGAGCCCATGCTGCCTTGTTTGTCTGGTCTAGTTGTTCGTAGCCCTAAGATTCACTGATTACGAAGCCCTAACCTTGTGATAAAATCAAAAGAAATCTTTCACAGGAAAATGCACAGAAACTGAGCTGGTCAAGCTGTTTATTTTATTGCATTAAAATTAATTCCTTTGACATATAAGGATGGGCTCTGGAATCAGACAGTTACGTGCTGAAATGTTTGGTTTTATCATGTACTAGCTGTGTGACACTGGGTAAGTTACATAATCTCAATTCTCTGAGATGTTTAAGGGACGTAATATTGATGCTCCCCTCATAGGACTGTTTAAAGGGTTAAGTTAGACACTGTATACGAAGTAATATCATGGTGCTTAGCTTGTAGTAAGCAATAAATAACTGCTATAAGTATTATTATGCAAAATGTTATCTTCATTAATTTAAATTAAACACAAGTGTCTACAAAATAAAAGGCAATCTCAGCTTTACTCAATAGTGAATTCCAGTGAAAGACTGCTTTTGATTTGAATAAGAAGTCGTGTTATGTCATCTATGTCATCCATTTAATTTCAATTTTTTTTAATGGCAAAAAGCTCTGAAAATATTGGCTTAATATACGTTAAAGTACATACTCCAAGATTGAGTTGAATTCATGCCTCATCACCACTGTGAATCAATGGAACCATCTTGGGTGAGGTGTACATCATTGAAGCTTTCTGTGGGCCAAAAAGGATGATGAATTCATGATTTAATTTTAAAGTCATCTAAGCAGAAGTAACATTCAAAAGAATTTTATGGTGTTTTGGGGTATTGAAGATTTCTGCTTGCAGAGAAACAAGACTTTGAGCTTCAGACCACAGAAAGTCCTTCCTCTTTATTGGAAAGTTTACATGTTGTTTGCTTTCTATCTTCACTTCCTGACATGGCAGCTGAGCTATAAGAGTTGATGGGGTTCTTTTAGCAGCATCCAGAATGCTCTATGTAGGACCTTGGATCAAAAGATTTATCTTAGTCTCATGGTCAAAAACACCTATGACGTAACAAAACTAGGAATGAACACCTCCCAGTTAAATTGTTCTGAGAAGGCTTTCTTTCTCTCTCTTCCTCTCTCTCTGTTTCTCTCTCTCTCTCTCTCTCTCTATTGAGCACACATACAACTTAGGCATGAAGTTCAATCACATACTTTAAGATTTGTTCTTTGGAAAGTCACAAGTGGACTAAGTGTAATGGAGAAGAGCTTCCTACTCTGATCTCTTTTCTATTTAAATTTTCTTGAAAAGGCTGATATCAAGACCAGGCTCTGGGAAAGTCACCTACTTTCACAGCAGTAGACAAGTTTCCTTTCAGATCTGCTGGCACAGCCCAATTCCTGTTGATGCTGAGAGCAATGAGTCATGACAATGTGTGGAGCGTCTTCAGCAAAGCTGCTCAACCAGGCGTGTTACTGAGCTCAGGTGCTCCATCTGTGCCCAGAGAACCAAAATGTTCCATTCACACAGAGTTTTCCTGGACAAGGACGTTTTTTCACCATTCGGAAAGTGGCAAGGGCTTGCCAAGTCTCCAAAAGGGGATCAGAAAAATTGGAATATTTCTTCCAATTTTTAGTGGAAGAAATAGTGGCACCCGTGTATGAAAAAAAGAATGATAGTGGAAGAGCTGGTTAAAATGAGAGGCATCAGCGGTTTCATCCAGTTGTTTGCCTGTTGAAGGAAAGTGGTTTAGGAGCCATTTTAAGGATCTGTGTCCAGATATTAGAGGAAAGATCAGTGATTCTAAAGGGAATTGTGACTTTTGACATTGGCATGGCTTCAGTTTTCTTCCTTTGCCCCAAGCCATAAACCATTTCAAATATTTCCAGGGTACATGGCTTCATTAAGTTTTCTACAATTTTATGGCTTCTTTTGCTTGGCAAAAAAGGGGGACATTTTAAGGCTGCCCAAAGACATGTTGGGCAAGTCCAATTTTGTTAAAGTTTCAGACTTTTAAAGTCAAAACTTTTCTTATGAAACTATTTACACAAGTCCAAGTATTTTTCCTTTAAAAATTACTTTAAATTCTAGCATATTTCAAATATACAAAAGTCCAGAAAGTAATATAACAAATAATCTAGGTACCCCCTACACTGAGATTTAACAAATGTTAATGCACATTTATCTTAGATCTCTTTCCTTTTTAAAGAAATAAAACATAAATAACAGCAACATTACAGCTCCTATACCTTTTCCCTCCATCTGTCTTCAGAAGTAACTAATAAGCTGAATTTGGTATGCTTGTATTTATATTACAAATGTGTATCTGTTAAAAATATATACTATTGTACCTTTTGGAAATTTATATGAACAATGGCATACTCTACATATTCTTTTTGTTTTTTTTCACTGCACTGGGGGGGTCTTAGTTCCCCGAACAGGGATCAGGTCCTGGGCCCCCTAACGTGGAAGTGCAGAGTCCTAACCACTGGACTGCCAGGGAAGTCCCTACATATCCATTTGAAACTGGTTTGAAATGATATAAATGTTCCATTATACTAATAAACTATAATTTATATATTCACTCTCCTGCTAACTACAAGTACTTTTTCATTTTTTCACTATTATAATTAGTGCTGCAATGAACATTTATGCCCATGTGTCCCTGTGTTCATGTCAGAGTTTCTCTAGGGTAGGTGCCTAAGAGTGCAATTGCTGGGTTGTCAGGAAATCACATCTTCATCTTAACCAGGTAAAAGGGGAAACACTGTGCTCTTTCTCTCAACATATCTGACACCAAATGTGTGCGTGGTTTTCCCACACTAACCAATTCTCCCACTCTCTGGACACCAACTGAATGTCCTACAATTCAGTTACAACACTAGCTAGCCAGAGTTAGCACAGACCCCACAGGTTAATGGCTCATTCCCACAAGACTGCAACAGTGAATGAAGATAACTCTTCCAAGACTTTTGACTGGGAACATGAACAGAGAAATAGGACATTGACCAGATTAGATTCTAGAGTCTGGGAAAATGTTTTTCTTTAAGAAGGTGTGGTAGGAAGAACAATGGCCCCAAAGAGTTCTAGGCCGTAATCCCTGGGACCTGTGAATATAAGTTATATGGCAAAAGAGAATTAACATTGAAGATGGAATCAAGGTTGCTAATCAGCTGATTTTAAAACAGATCATCCTGGGTTATCCAGGTGGTCCCAATATAATCACAAGGATCCTTAAAAGTGGAAAGGGGAGGCAGAAGAGAATCATGGGGAGATGTGGCTCTGGCGGGAAGGCACAGAGAGATGGGACATTGCTTGCTTTGAAGACCAAGGGCCAGGGAATGTGGGCAGCCTCTAGAGGCTGGAAAGGGCAAGGAGATGGATTCTTCCAGAGAGCCTCCAGAAAGGAGTGCAGCCGGGCTGGTTCCTTCATTTTAACCCAATGAGACCCATCCCTGTAGGACATCTATCTACAGAACTGTAAGATGATAAAGTTGTGTTGTTTAAGATGTTAAGTTGTTTCAGCAGTAAGTAGAAGATTAATACAGAGGGAATTAATATAGAGTGCATTTGTATGTTGAAAGGAATTATTTAAAAGAGAAGAAATTGGTTATGCATGAGAGAAGAGTATTAATTGTACAGCAAAGCTCTTGCAAGGGGAAAGATACAAATGCCAGGACTGCCTTCAAAAGGAGCTAAGAACTTCATCTAAACGTAAGGAGGCAGAGGGTAGATCCAGATGTAGGAAGGTGAGTAAAGGTGTGGGGCAAGATGAGGAGCCCCACTCACATAGGTCCTACTTTAGTCAACAAACAAGTTCATCAACTGAGAGCGAGGGTTGGATAAGGAGGTTTTGGAGGTTTAAGGGAGTGATGTGAACTAGTCATTCTGCAGCACAGGTGAACACGCTTACTAAGACTGCAGGATTGCCAGATAGTATGCACTGCCCAGTTGAAACTATGGTCATGCATTTGAAGGAGAGTTAGGAAAGATGCCACGCTGTTTTTTTTTTTTTTTTTTTTTTTGCGGTACGCGGGCCTCTTACTGTTGTGGCCTCTCCCATTGCGGAGCACAGGCTCCGGACGCGCAGGCTCAGCGGCCATGGCTCACGGGCCCAGCTGCTCCGCGGCGTGTGGGATCCTCCCGGACCGGGGTACGAATCCGTGTCCCCTGCATCGGCAGGCGGACTCTCAACCACTGCGCCACCATGGAAGCCCACCCACCAAACTGTTTTTAATTAGCCTTATTTTAGCTGAGCAAGAGTAGGCAGAGGAGGCTAATAATGATAAGCTTTAATCTGAGTAAGGAGGTTAGGACATGGAAAGGAGTGACAGATAATGAAAAACTGGTAGGATCAATAGAGATCCTGTGCTTATGATGCACAAATATATATATTTGTGTACTACAAATAGAGGATGCATCTGTGTATGAAGTCAGATATTTTATGCATCAATTAATAATAAAATTGGAAATTCCCTGGTGGTCCAGCAGTTAGGACTCTGTGCTTTCACTGCTGTGGGCCCCAGTTCAATACCTGGTTGGGGAACGAAGATCCTGCAAGCTGTGTGGTGCAGGCAAAAATAAAATAAAACAAAATAAAATAAATAGTAAAAATGCAGATAAAACAGTATTATAGAAATATGTCAGAGAGTAATAGTGAATAATTTAGGTTGTTTTTCTGGATTTTTGTGATGCTTATGGCACTTTTCAATTTGTTAAAATTTATAATCTTTAAAATTGCTCATTCTAACTATTTTTTTTAACCTATTCTTTTTCTTAAAGAAGGTGCCCTAAGTTTTATAAGCTTCAGGCACCACAAAACCTAGATCTTTCCCGGATAGGCCACAAATCTGGCCTAAGATTAACAGCAGTTGATGGAAGAAGGGAAAACTTACCAGCTATGAAACACATAGTTTTATTGTGGTTAAAAAAGTAAAGTAACAAAAAGGGACTTCCCCGGCAGTCCAGTGGTTGGAACTTTGCCTTCCAGGGCAGGGGGGGCAGGTTCGATCCTGGTCTAGGAGCTAGGATCCCACATGCCTCGGGGCCAAGGGGCCAAGACATGGAACAGAAGCAATGCTGTAACAGGTTCAATAAAGACTTTGAAAATGGTCCACATCCAAAAAAAAAAAAAAAAAAAGCCAACAAAAGAGAAATACATACAACTATTCTTAGTAGTAATGTCAGACATTTTTTTCCTGGGGACATTATGTAATGTAATGAGCCACATCTTCCTAAACAGCCTCCAGAAAACACAACACATTTCATAGAACTCTTCCTAATAGTGTCAATCAATAGGGGCTTAAGATGTAATAAGAGGTAGAGGTCTCTACTTATCTAGCCTCATCACAGATTAGATTTCAAAATATCTAGAAATCTGCAAAATGGACAGATTAGATCTCCTGTTAAACATAACAGATTGAACACACATGTTTACCTGTACACCCTCAAGTAACTTCACTAAAATAAAAGTAAAGTGATAAACCAGTAACAACCAAGAGGATGGGAAATGAGAGCAAAATTTTGGAAGATGGAAGATGAAAAACAAATAGATGTTAGCAGAGAAGAGAAAGGTGAATTCTAACCACCTGCAAGAGACAAAGCCAGCCAGAAGGAATCCTTTTTGTCCTGAAGAAAGCTCAGAAATCAGAGGCAGCAGCATATATTGAAAGAGAGGAAAGAATGGGGGTGAAAACAGCTGGAGTCGTTAAAAATCTATATAAGGGACAGTTAGATTCTCAAGTCCCCACTGTAAGGCCCAGGAGCAAGGAGGCTGTCTCTCCTGATCCTGGCAGAGGACTGGAAGTTCACGCTCTGAAGTTGCTGAATTACAAATGTACTGAACTTGAGCACCCCAGGCATCCAAGCATAGGGACTGAGTGAAACCTGCATGCTGAGTACTAAGGCTCCCCCAGTTCCCTTTTTCTACTTGGAACTGGAAACAGTTGACAACTAGCAATACAGGCAGAAACACAATTTCTCTCAGGGAAACTGATCTGGCCAAGAGAAAAGCCTCAAAGAGGCTGACAATGGACACATGCCTCCACAAAATGCCTGGGTCCAAACACCAGCTCCCTAAATTGAGACCATCAATCAACAAGCTCTGCCTTTTGAAAGAAGAGCAAGCAATCAACTTTTCATTTATTTATTTATTTGGTTGCAATGGGTCTTAGTTGTGGCAGGCAGGTTCCTTAGTTGTGGCATGCAAACTCTTAGTTGAGGTATGCATGTGGGATCTAGTTCACTGACCAGGGATCAAATCCCGGTGCCCTGCATTGGGAGCTCAGAGTCTTAACCACTGCGCCACAAGGGAAGTCCCCCAAACAACTTTTCAATGCTTCAATCTAAAATATGAATGAACACGGACTTCCCTGGTGGTCCAGTGGTTTAGACTCCGCACTTCCACTGCAGGGGGCACGGGTTTGATCCTTGGTCGAGGGACTAAGATTCTGAATGCCACGCAGAGCGGCCAAAAAAAAAAAAATTTTAAAAAAAATGAATGAACAGCAGACTGACAAGGAAATCCTCTAATATGAAAGATGAAGACTAAAACAATCAAAAAGATAAAAGGGAGCAAATAGGAGACAAAGTGTAGGACCAGCAGAAGAAAAGTTAAAGGAATTTCCTTAGAAAGAGAAAATCTGATGAATCTGACACAAAAATAGGATAATATGGAAGAAGAACATTTAGAGTCTAAGAAATAGATCAAAGAAAAAATGGTGGCAGAAACAGAAAATTCAACAGAAAGGTTTGGCAAGTAAGACAGGAAATTTCACTGAAAGTATAATAACATGCCAAAGAGATGGAAACTAGGAGAGAAAAGACAAATATTTACTAGAAAACACTTAGAAGTTCAATATCTATTTAACAGGGGCTCCAGAAAGAGAAAATGGAAGGGAAGAATTACCAAAGATATAGGATAAAGAAATTTCCCAAGTGAAAGGCACATGGCAGATTTAGACGGCCCACTGAGTGCTTAACATAATAATGAAAAAAGACAAATCATGGCTGGGACTTACCTGGTGGCGCAGTGGTTAAGAATCCGCCTGCCAATGCAGGGGACATGGGTTTGAGCTCTGGTCTGGGAGGATCCCACATGCCGTGGAGCAACTAGGCCCGTGCACCACAACTACTGAAGCCTCTGCGCCTAGAGCCCATGCTCTGCAGCAATGAGAAGCCTACGCACTGCAATGAGAAGCCAGCGCACCGCAATGAGTAGCCCCCTCTCACGCCGCAACTAGAGAAAGCCCGTGTGCAGCAACGAAGACCCAACACAGCCAAAAATAAATAAATTTATATAGAAAAAAAAAGACAAATCATGGCAAATCTTTAAGATATTCAAGTAGATCTGGGTAAGAAGTTCCAAAAACTTCCAGAGGGAAAATACAAAGGAATCAGAATGCCATTGGTTTTCCAAACTGCAACTCTGGAAACCAGAAGACAATATTGTGATGCCTTCAAAATTATAAAGGAAAATGATTTCCAACGTAGAGGTCTATGCCTCACCAAACTATTAACCAAGTGTGAAGATAAATTAAAAACATTTTCTAACACACATGGTCTCGAAGAATGTGCAATCGGATCTCCAGAGAATACTGAAGAAGTACTCAACTAAAATAAGGGAAAAGAAAGAGGACAATATGGGATTCAGGAAACAAGGAGTCTGCACAGGAAATAATTCCCAGGATGTTAGGGAAGTATAATCCCAGAATAACCACAGAGCAATGAGCTTTAAAACCAATCCAGACTAGAGTGGGGGTGGCAGGCTCCAGGAGAGATACCTCCAAGAAAAAGAGAAATAGAACTGACAGATCATCTGACGTGATGAACTGCATCGACAGGAAGAAAGTCTGGGTGTAAATTTGTGACTGATATATAGAAAAATAAGGCAAAAAGGGGGCAAGTTTTAACTGTAGGAAAAAGAAATATTTGTGTAACAAGAAAATAAGTTGGAGAAAAAAAAAGAAAAGCAAACATAGTACACTGCCTGGCTCAGCTGTGAACAATATTTGCATAGTAATAACACTATAAACATTAAATGTTTATTCAATAAAAATTGCAATACAAGTATAGCAGGAGTTTAGGAGTAAGAAACGTGTAGGTGTAGTCTAAGTAGAGGAGAACTAAATTTTCTTCTGTATCAGGAAGCCAAAAATGGATGTCTAAAAAATGGAGAAATCAAGAAGTAGAATAGCAGGTGAGGGCATTAAAATATAAATAGGAAGATCTATATTAGCAGAAACAGTTATAAGAGTTCAAAGTTCTGGGTAGGGTTTTAGGTAGGGGATTGCTGTCTTTTGTTATAATCCTTGTAGAACTGAAGTATTTAACCATTAAGACGATGTGCATGTATTATTTTGATTTTAGAGGGCGAATTGCATATCTTCCAGAAGTATTTGCATTGCAGGCAAATTGTTATTTCTTAATATCCCATTAATTATTTCAACACATACAAACAGGCTATTTCACATATAGCTAATCCACTGCCTGGAAAACATTAAGTAAGACTTAACATTTAGAATAAGTTTGACTCTGACATATTAAAATGAATCTTTGTTTTGTTATCATCATCTTATTTCCCTCTATTATTAAGGGCAAGTGTATCACCCAAATTAGTTGTTTTAGGTTTGCTCAGAAGTTCTTAACTGGGGAAGATTTTGCCCCCCAGGAAGCACTTGGCAAACTCACAACTGGGGGTGGAGGACACTCCTGGTAGGTATCTAGTGGGCAGAAGCCAAGGATGCTGCTAAACATCTTGCAATGGACAGGACAACACCCCCAAAGAATTATCCAGTCCCAAATTTCAGTAGTGCTGCAGTTGAGAAACCAGGCTCAGAGTCTTTAAGGATTATTTCATCAGAACGCTGTACGTGAAGATTGACGACATGCAAACACAGCAATTTAGAACTGACTCAGCTAAATATCTTGATGCAATGTTGGAAGCAGTCTGGCTGTGAAATATACCTTTGGGAATATTGAGAATGGTAAGGTAAAGACAAAAGGTATAATGAACGATAACAGTAATAATACACAGCGCTTTGTGCCTCAGTAATCTCTTTCATCCATGGTTCCTAGGGCACTTTATAGACTAATAACAACTACTCCGGTACTCCCATACTACCTTTTATCTAAGGATCTCTCGGACACTTTCACAACCCTCTCACAATGTAGGAAGTATTATTATCCCCATTTTATGTGTAAGTAAACAGAGGCACAAAAGGTAAGCAACTTGCCGAAAGTCACACAAGTCCATAGTAGCCAACATTCCTGACTCAGCGCTTGTTAATATACCAAGAGAACTGGTCAAAGAGATGCACTGATAAATTATGTGGCAGAGTGTTATCCTAGTTCATTCAAAGTCTATTGTTTTCAAGTTAATATTGTGTATTTAGTACCTTATCTTTTTTTGTCTGCGCCCCCCTTAGAAACCCAGGACTCTGTTCAATATCCTATTAATAAAAGAGACTATATTTACTGAGTGCTTTCCTTGACCAAGTACACAGTGTCGTTTCTTGTAACAACATAAAAACATAGGCTGTTATTACTGGTTTTATAGTAAAGAAAGCTGAGTTTCAGAGAATTTAAACAACATGCCCAAGATCTCTCAGCTATTTAGATGTTTGTACTCAGGCACATTATATCCTCTTTCTGCTATATCCTGCAGTCCCTCCAAGAGAAAATCCTCTGTTAAGTTATAAAGAATATTAATGTGAATCTCTTTAATGCTCAACCCTCCCTCCCCCACCTTAAAACTCAGAAAACAAAGTAATGAATCATTAATTGAGCAGTTTCAGATGGCACACCCAGGTTGGTACCAGCCAGGCTCAGCCTTTTAAACCGATTCCCAACGTAGGCCTTTAATTTTTTAAAGAGTTTTTCCAGAACTCAATCCGGGTTATCCACAAGTTCACTCCAGCAGTCAGACAAAAGACGAGAACTGTGTGACCTTCCCCTCTGATAAATAAATAGCATGTGAATCACATTCTCCTGTTCTCCTTCCTGAGCAGGCAAAGGCTGACGGCTCACCCACCGTGTGCCACCTAGGCAAAACAGGTACTAAGTAGGAAGAAAGAGTTATGTTAGGTAAGAATGTGACTCAGGGCTCGCCTACTTTTTGCAAAATGGTGACCAGGCATTTGTACCCTATGACAGTGATGTGCCCTGGCGTTACTCGGATACGGTGACGTCTGTCTGCTCAAGTGCTTGACAGTGGCAGTCCACCCAGCCCTGATCCAGAAATCGGAGATGACTTGCCTCTGAAGATAAGATTTACCCTATGGCATGTGAAGGGTAGAAGAATAGAGACAATCACCGCCCCTGCTCATATCAAATCAGCCTCAATGCAGCTTTAGGACTTTGGTAGGGAGTTTTGCTGCTAAATTCCCTATCTGTGAAGAGGAGTTGTAGAGACAGGGTTAAGAGGAAACTCCAAGTAGGACTGGGATCGCCAACACAATACATTTTAAAATGAGCTTTAAAATTTTTCCCTGCAAGCCTAAGATAACAGTAAAGCCTTGATAATACACGTACAGTTGAAGTCTCTCCTTTCAGGCGACACGTTCACCTGAGACCACAGACTTAGAAGGAGGGGCCTGGGTTTTAGCCGTTTCCACTCTCCTGTTTGCCACCCCAGTACATCTGAAAAGGGGGCAGCGACTAGGAAAAGGGACGCGAGAGTATTTTTCCATCCTAGCTAGTCAGGCCCTGAATCATGCACTTTCCCCCTCAGCCAGCAGTATTTGTGATTTTCCCTGGAAGAATATGTCTTGTACTTAAAAGGAAGAGTGGTGGGAGACTGGAGAGGCGGAGAAGAGGAACGGGGAGAAGGGCGTGGAGGGCGGTTCACGCTCCAGCGTCGGAGGCGCCGGCAGGTCGGCCGCCGCGAGGTTGCGCGCCCAGGAATGTGCGGTCGCATCTGCTGGCGCGGGACTGGCGGCAGCAGCGGGCCGGACGCGGCGCCGCGCACCTGAGCGCCGGGGGCGGGGCGTCGGCGGGCCCCGCCGCCCCCACCGCGCGCCGCGCCCCTCGCGCGCGGTCTCGGTCCTTTCCGCCGGCGCTTCGGCGCCGCTCGGCTCCCCTCGTTCCCTTCCCTCCCCTCCCTCATTCCCTCCCTCCCTCCCTCCCTCCTCCCTCCTAGCCCGGGAGCGCCGCGGGCTCAGGACGGAGAGCTGGCCGCGGGTCTTTCCGCGCGGCTGCTTCGGCTCACCTGGGCGCCAGCACCCAGTCCCGCTCCTCGTCCCCCCAACTCCTCCCAGGTAAGGGGCCGCCCGGTCGGTCCGCGCTCCACACGCGCACCCGTCCCCCTGGACTCGGCTGGACTGCTGGGTCGGGAGGCGTCCCGCCTCCTCCGCGAGTCGGTTAGGGGACTCCGCGCCTCGTCCCGGGAATGAGTGTGTCGGTCGCGGGGACCCCGGACCGGAGCGAGGGTTGGAGATGCGACGGGTCGACAGGTGGGGGGTCTGGTCCGGGTCCCCCGACCGCCGCAGGCTCGGACCCCGGCGGGGATGGGGCGGGCGGGCGGGCAGGCAGGCGGGCCGGGGGTGGGGACCGTGCCTCTCTCCACCCCTCGAGGGGCGGTGATCGTCCGGGCCAGCCGTGTAGGTGCGTCGGAGAAACTTTGCAGGGTGGGGACTCTGCGGCTCCTCGCCTGCGGGGCTGAGTGGGCGCGCTCTCTGTGGGTCTCCGAGGGGCGCGGCCGCGGGGCAGACCCTCGGGCCGGGCGAGGATCTTACGCTTCCCTTCTCCGCCCCCTTTTGTGTTTCCCTGCAGACCAGCCGGTCCCTGGGGGAGCCGCGGCCACCCCCGCGCCCGGGGGTCGTTCCCTCGCCTCCTCCGGGTGGCGGGAAGGAAGAGGGGGCGGCGGCCGGAGTCGGGGCCGGCGGCCTGAGGTGAGAGCCCGGCCGGCCCCGCTGGGAATATGGCGACCGGTGGCTACCGGACCGGCGGCGGCAGCGGCGGCAGCACCACAGACTTCCTGGAGGAGTGGAAGGCGAAGCGCGAGAAGATGCGCGCCAAGCAGAATCCCCCGGGCCCGGCCGCCCCCGGTGGGGGCACGGGCGACGCGGCCGGGAAGCTCCCGCCGGGGCCCCTGGGTACTTCGGCCGCCGCTGCGGCCAACGAGCTGAACAACAACCTCCCAGGCGCCGCCGCCGCACCTGCCGCCCCCGGCCCCGGGGGCGTGAACTGCGCCGTGGGCCCTGCGCAGCTGAGTCGCGCCGCCCCCGGCCCGCGGCGGCCGGAGGATGAGTGCTCCGCCGCCGCCGCCGCCGCCGCCGCCGCCGCCGCCGCTGCTGCTGCCGCTTCGGGGGCAGCCCCCGCACGGGACGGCGAGGAGGAGCGGGACGGCGCCCTGGAGAAGGGCAAGAGCTCGGGCCCCAGCGCCAGGAAAGGCAAGGGGCAGATCGAGAAGAGGAAGCTGCGGGAGAAGCGGCGCTCCACCGGCGTGGTCAACATCCCTGCCGCAGAGGTGAGCCGGGCGGGGGCCGCGGCCGGACCCTGGAGGGCTGCCGCCTCCTGGTGTCTTCTCTCCAGGGCCCAGAGCTTTCCCCCTCGAGCCTGCACTTCTTAGCCTTTCACTGAGTTAGGCAGGCAGGGGGTGATGGAGTTTTACTCTCAACAAATGCTTGCTGGGAACTTCCCCAAATCCAAAGTCGGACGCGTGCTTTTCAGGCTTCCCGGCTAAGATCTCAGACCCAGGATCCTTCTTTTCAGTGTTGGAAAGACAACTCGGGGCTCTAGAACTTGCCCACCTAGCCTTGTTTGTTTATGCTTGATCAGTTAGAAAAATTGATTAATGGTGATGACCACGTACTTTAGTTTCCCACGTGCCCGTCTCAAATTATCAGATAGTTTATCTCTTCTTCTCTCTTAACAGTGTTTAATAGCACCTGTAAAGAAAACGTGGCTTTAGCACTCTCCCAGACAGCTTTATCTTTCAATGAACCCAAGATAAGTATATCCAGTTGAGCATATGCTCTATTTCATATATAAACCAGCTTTTGGAAATAGTGCTCCCCAGCACGCGCGCACACACACACACACACACACACACACACGAGTTTTTTCCTGAGTGGTATTGTGGACATTAGGAACGCTGTAGCAACCCTCAATTCTTTTTGCTAAAGTGCTCTCTCCCTGTATTTAAGTATTTGGCTCTGTGTATTCTGGAAAACATTTGTGGTAGGGTTGGGAATTTTTTGTTTTTTGGGTTGTTGTTGGGTTTTTTTTTTTTTTTTTTTTTGGTATTTTTGAGCAGTCTCAAAAACCATTATGCAGGCAGCAGCATCTTCCCATTACAGAGTTACTGGTGAAACATTTCTACTTGGGGTATAACTGCACCTTTCTCTACCCTCAACAAAACAAAACAATCCTCTAACAAGTATTTGGTTACTTTAATAGTAACTCACCGGTTTGGGGAAGTGATTCAATAACCTTGTTTCACCCGAAGTAGTTGCATCTTTTTCTCATTGGTTCTAGGTTTTACCTTTTTTTCCCTCCTGGCCTTCTAATTTATTCAACTTTGACACACAGTAAATAAATAGTAAGAATTCACCAACTTTAATTGTGGTTCAAGTAAAAGCATTTGCAGTAAGTTAGGGTGTATATCAAACATACCCAAATTTTTAAGTCTTAATATAATTTCCATACCTGGAAAATCAGAGTTTGTCTTTGAAGGGTATATTTTTATGAGTGTTTCAGAGAGATTTTTATCAGCCAGCAAAACTGTCCTCTGTGGTTTCCTACTTGCACAAAAGATCTGTTACTCATTAAATTGCTTTAAAAGGAATTCATAAGAGTGGTAATCAAATTTCTAGGGTTTTTTTTTTTTTAAGTTAAAAATATGAAGATTAGGGAGAAACTGAAGAGAAGGCTTTGGAAAAGCTACATTCCTCAACTTTCTTTTTAAAAGTAGCTGATGGTCCAAATAAAAGAATTTGTCATTTGCAATCTTTTCCTCATTGTTCATTTGACAGGGGTCTTATTTTGGGGAATATCTTGGCAGATGTTAAACTTCATTTTTTGTCTGGCTGCTTGTGCTAAAATTGTTATTTCTCAAGTATCTTTTTGTTTTTGGTTTTTAAACAAGGGTAATGTTTACCGGGGGTAAATAAGTATGGTGTATCTCGTGAGATCCTAAGAAGCATCCTTTGTTAATATTCCTGTTTTGGGTAAGGGAATGTAGTGCTGAGAATGTAGATGACTCCCCACTACAATTGAGTCTGATACTCTGGAATGTTTTTCGTTTGGGTGTTGGCAACTCCTAAATTTAATCTTCCTTAAAAACAAACAACCCAGGGTACCATTTTTTTGACTGTGGAATTTGAACCTTTTTTATTGAATAGGGAATTGTGTACTGCTTTCTTTTTGTGGTAACTCCGGCTCTATCTGTTTAATGCTGTAGGACCCAACAAAACATGGTAATGTTTTACCACAGTATCTAATTAGCAGGCATATTTCTTGAGTGCCTCCTCCCCATATTTTCAGTTTTTTTTAAAATTTATTTATTTTTTTGGCTGCCTTGGGTCTTTGTTACTGCTCACAGGCTTTCTCTAGTTGCGGCGAGCGGGGGCTACTCTTTGTTGCGGTTCGCGGACTTCTCATTGGGTGGCTTCTCTTGTTGCAGAGTATGGGCCTTAGGCACGTGGGCTTCAGTAGTTGTGGCAGTTGGGCTCAGTAGTTGTGGCTCGCGGGCTCTAGAGCACAGGCTCTGTAGTTGTGGCACACGGGCTTAGTTGCTCCGCGGCATGTGGGATCTTCCCGGACCAGGGCTTGAACCCGGGTCCCCTGCACTGGTAGGCGGATTCTTAACCACTGCGCCACCAGGGAAGTCCCCATATTTTCAGATTTTTAAAAACAACATAAGTCTTTCAGATTGTTAATAGTGGTACACGTATGACACAAAACTTTTAAGGTGAGTCATTTTCATATCTTTAAATTGTTTTTTTTTTAGAATTGTGTGCCATTCATTTCTCTTAGTAGTTTCAACATTGCGAATGCCAGTTGCTGTGGAGTTTCTTGTGTAATACAGCTTAGCACTCCTATTTTTTAAAGTCATATACTATTTAATAGAATTTTCAGGTATGAAAATACTATAAAAGCAGAAAATCATCAGTCTGTCAATACTCACAATTAGACTTGTATTATATATAGTGTTGAATAAGACTCTCTTATTTTCAGACAGTATTCCCATCTAAATTTATATTAGAGATTAGCATGTAACTTGTATGCAAAGAGTCTATTTTAGTGGTTGATAAACATTGTTTCTTCAAGACGTATTTATTAAGCATGTGTGACACATTTGTTGTGACTTTCATTAACTTATTTTACTAATTACAGAGTATTGTAAAGTTGTTACAAAAGAACATGACAGCAGCTAAAGATACCACAAGCAACTGGAAGATAGTTTTAGTAAGGAAGCAGTTCAGAATCTTAAAGTGGTGGATGGTGATGGGATACTGCATGTGATGGCTGTAATAAATGCAAATATATAGATGCTCATTAATGAGATAAACTTTAGTTGTTCTTATTTACTAAGTTAGAGGTTTTTTTAAACTTTTTTCTGACTTTTTACTTTTTCTTTTTTTGAGTCATAGCCCAAATTGGTTAATTTGGATGTGACATACTTCCTGCTGATAATTTTTGTATGCATTTATTAGATCAGCCACATGTTTATTACATGTTGGTGTTCAAGGCACTATCATAAGCACTGTGGAGAAAACAAGAAGAATAAGGCAGTGTATATTTTCAAGGAGCAAGACTGTAATCTAGGAAGAAGGCTAAGGCATAAGTACATGAAGAAGCTTAAGTACTGTACTGAGTTAACAGTTTAAAAACCATCTTAACGCAGCATGTAACTAATTGTTTATTAACAGTGTTGTCTGTTTAAAGGAAAGAGATGATGGGGCTAGGAGTAGCTGTGAGGTTGAGGGTCTTGAACTGAGACTTATATTTCTTTACCTATATATTTATATATTCACACACGTATACATACCTGTTTGTATAGTATTTTAAATGTCAGAGTGCAGTGGTTTTTAACTGTGGCAGCACACTAACATCACGTGAGGATATTAAAAAAATGCTCCCCCCTTGCTGATTACTTGTCTTCTACCTCCCTGACCTTCTTAGATTTAATGGGTCTGGGATGGATCCCAGGCATTAATATTTTGATAACCTCCCCTTGTGAGTCAGGTTTTAGAACTATTGGGTTTCAGTCTCGGGATACAGAAATGAATAATAGGACACAGGGCTTGCCCACAAGGGGCTCTCAAGTAATATAGGGAACTGTGTTAAGTAGTACAGTGCTAAGTACAGGCTATTTCCTGAGCAGGGTACCTAACTCAAGAGGAGGGGACTATAACTTCCTCGACTGTTAATATCCACATTTTCAGAGTGCTTGTGAAGTTATTGCCATTGGGTAGGTGTGCATGAATGGGTTAACAGAGATGGTTTTCATAGAAAATAAAATCTTTCAATAGATAGAGGTCAAATGATGCTAAAGTTTGGATTTATATATAGAAGTTAACATTTATTGAAACTTAACTGTTTTCATAGTGGTTGGCTAAAGTGTTTTATGTGTTGTCTTGATTAATGCTCACAGCAATCCCATATGGTAGTTATAGTTACTCTTTTTATCCCCATTTCCAGAGGAGAAGGTGGAGGCTTGGAGAGTTTAAATGACTCAAGATCACATGGAAAGTGAATAAGTGGTAGAGTAGTATTTTAAAAGTATTTTTTTGTGTGTGTGTCTAGGGAAAGTGGAGTTTTTAATTAATCTATGTTGCATTATTTAGCTTACGTCCCTAGATTTTTTTCAATAACTTTTTATTAGAGGTTATCTTAAATGATTTGAACATCTGAATGGGGAAAACAATGAAAGTATGGAATTGAATAGAAGTTAAGGTCAAATTTGTAGGCTCAGAGATTGCTTCTGAGCTTCTAGTCTGTAGTTTGCTTGGCAAAATTTTGAACACCAGATCATCAGCAAATTATTAATCTGCTTTTGGCTAGCAGTCAGAAAATGTGGATCTTCGATTTTACTTAAGTGATATGTTGTTTTTCAGTCAAGATGGGGTTATAACACCTACTACATACTTTGAAGGAACGTTTGATATATACAAACACTTTTAAGTGAATACAGTGTAAGTCATAATTATTTAGCATATTTTTTGACCATTATATAGGACAAGTTCCACTTAGTAAATCTTATAAATCCAGATAGATTAAGAAATACCTTTTAGTATGCCAATTATATTCCAGACTGTCTACCTTTCTATGTGATGAGTCAGGAGAAGAACTAATAGTGACTCAGAGTTGGAGAAAATTGGACTTGTGAATAGGGTAGAAACAGCATAAACACCTAGGTTCCTTAATAATATTTTAGTCGCAGCTTTCCTAAATTGATAAAGAAAATTGAAATTTTAATATTATCAGGATTTGTAATGAGTTTTCTAAGCTGAGAGGCCTTTTTACATAAAAATAATTATTATGTAATTAAAGTAGATGATATTTATGGTGTGTTTATTAAGTGCCAGGCACTGACTTAAGCACCTTACGTATATTGGTGCATTTAATTCTCTCTACAACCCTATGGGAAAATGGGGCAGAAAGGATAAGTTACTTGCCAGAGGCCATATATGTGGTAAGAAGCAAAGTAGTCTGTCTTCAAAGTCTGGTGCTTAATAACCATCTTATTATATTTCAGTGTATTACATACTATATACCTAGTTTAAGAAATACAAGATTATTGAAATAAAAAGAAATAAAGAAATAAAAGATTATTTTATAAGATGCTAATAAATTACTATAGAATTTGAAAATAACCCTGTTATAAAAGGCAGATGAAGTGGGACTTTACTGGAAGAATTTGAGAGCAAATAAATATATAAACAGTGGTATTACAATTCTTGTTTAAAATCTTTGTCAAGCTAGCAGCCTTATTTATGTTCTTTATTATTTCTGCACTGGTTTTCAGCATCTGTGATATAGGCCAGAAAATAATTATGCTGTTTAATAGTAAGGCTGATATAATGTCTTAGAAATTTAAAATTACTGGAAAATACTAGTTTGAAATTTTCTAAGAGTTTTTTTCTTTTTAAAAAGTGAGATATAATTTACATACCATAAAACTCACCCTTTCAAAGTGTACAGTTCAGTGGTTTTCAGTGTATTCACAAAGCTGTGCTCTAAGTGCTTTTACATTTTCATCTTAATTTTTTAATTATGTTCCTAGAACCTGTGGTACCTAAGTTTTAGCTCCCTACTCAGTAAAGTGCAACAGTATTCAAACCACGAGAAGCTATTAAGTTAATATAATTTAATTTCAGCTTTTCCTGCATTTCACAGAGAAATGAAATGGTAGAATCTCCTCAGTTTTAAGTTTCTTAAAAAACTTAGACATCTACTACCACTTGTTTTTACTGGAATTTAGTATAAGAGGTACTTAATTTAATTGAATGTAATATTTTCAACTTGTTTAAAATTTTACGTATCTTTCATGAGATCTGTAAAGCTCTACCATCTAAACTTTTGGGAACTTTGATTCAGAGTAAAAATGGAGTTTTATGCCATTAATGGCTTTAGTCATACATTACTTAAATCAGGGTCCTAAAAGATGTGGCTGGGTTGGGGTGGGGGGAACCACCTGTACCAATATCACCTGTGTTATTTATTTAAAATGCAGATTTCTGGGATCCACTTCAGTCTGCGGATGGGAAGGAGTTACTTAAGACATCATTTTAACATGTTCTTGAGTGATTCTTGTACATACTAAAGTTTGAGAAGAACTGACTTAAATGCTCTGTACTGGTTTACTGATCTGTGAAATGAAATTGATACTGATTATTTTATTTAATTCATATAATAATCCTGTGAGATAACGTTTCTGAAAATGTTCGAAGAATGACCAAATGATAAATTATAGTTACTGTGTAGGTTACATTGAAAGGTGGTTGTTGATGTCTAGTGGAAATTTCTTACTGGGATGTTAAACATTCTTATTTTTCCCTTTTAATTAAGAACTTTATAGATATTTTAACAGAGACAACTTGAGGTAGTTGTAAATTCAGAGGATCTTAAACATTTATGTAATGTCATATATTTAGTACAAAATGTTGTCTGTCTTGCTTCTTGCAGAAGCCTAGCCTACAGAAGAAACCTCTAATACTTCACGTGTAATTTGAACTGTACTTTTACTCATTTTTCTTTTTTATATTCTTTAAGGGAAAGTGTATGTTTGTAAATATGTTTAATAATTAGTTCAAACTCTTAAAACAGGTTTTGTCCATCTTGTCAAAATAGTCTCAAGTGAAGACTTTTCTCCTTTTGTTTACTACTCTTACATATTAGACCTGTCGGTGTCCTTAGCTAGCCAATTGATTCTTAACATATTTGCTTATTGCTGAGGCAACTTTTGGTGTAAGTCTTATCCATTTTTTTAAAAAAATTATTTAATTATTTTTGGCTGAGTTGGGTCTCCGTTGCTGTGCGCGGGCTCTCTCCGGTTGCGGTGAGTGGGGGCCGCTCTTTGCTGCGGTGTGGCGGCCTCCCCTGTTGTGTGGAGCACGGGCTCTAGGCGCGCGGTCTTCAGTAGTTGTGGCACACGTGCTCAGTAGTTGTGGCTTGCAGGCTCCAGAGCGCAGGCCCAGCAGCCGTGGCGCATGGGCCCAGCTGCTCCGCGGCATGTGGGATCCTCCCAGACCAGGGCTCGAACCTGTGTCCCCCACAATGGCAGGCAGATTCCCAACCACTGTGCCACCAGGGAAGCCCAAGTCTTGTGCAGTTTTGTTTATAGCTGTGTACATATGGGTGTTAGAATTGAGCCTCAGCTATTTATTACATTCTCCTTGGGTTACTTAAAAATATGCCAGGCACCATGTCTGAATAAAATTACAACAATATTTAATTTCTAAAAGCAGCAAAATTATATACATAAAGGGCAAAAACAGCTCCAGTGAGTTCAAAACTAAGCACGTGAATTGGCTAATAAACGTTTATTCGGTGATAGTCTTTAGAAATTTCCTTCACCAAATTTTTATAGGTTACAGTGTGGTTTTCAATAATAGTTTCATTTGCTTTATAAGTTGAATTTAAAGAAAAAGGGCTGTTGTGTTCTGAAAGTGAGTATTTTATTAGAGTTTTGCTGAAATGAACAGATAGGAGAGAATTTATGTTGTAGATTACAATTCTGTGACAGCTAAAATTTTGTTTGCAGGCTCTTTTTATAAACTGTTAAGAGACTAATTGAATAATAAATAAAAATAATAAAATACAGTTTGAAAAACATCTGATGAAAACGTGTTTTGTAATAAAATTAACTTTAAAAGATACCTTTTAATATTCAACTTATCTATGGGCATGTAAGTGAACTACTTAATCTTATTTGAGAAATTTTCAGATTATATGAAGTATGAAATGATTTTCTATTACTTTTGGAATTCCTTGCAGAATACTTTTAGTAGTATTTAAAAAGAATGGAAATCTGAGTTATGAAGAACAAAATGAACGTTCAGAAGATGGTACCTGAGGAATATGAATAGAAAGTATTTTAGCTGACATAGTCAAAGAAGTTACTTTAGGTCTCAAATTCTTGACAAGACCTCTTGATATTCTGTAATGCCAGCAAAAGTTGATCCAAATCAAATTTGTATCTTAAATATTTTTTCTCTGCTGGTAAAAATGTGTTAAAACAGTAATGTATTCATTGTAGTTCCCTTGTGTAAATACAAAAAAAGATAGAGAAACCAATCACCTGTTATACATATTAATATTTGTTATAGTCCTTTTTCTATCTACATAAAAAATGGAACCACACTATACAGGTTTGTGTGTATATTTAGTCATTCATTATGAATATTTTTATGGTGGTGTTCTTCAAAAATAGGGGTGGATTTTAAAAAAAAATTTTTTTATTTTTGGTTGCATTGGGTCTTGCGTGGGCTTCTTATTGCGGTGGCTTCTCTTGTTGCAGAGCACAGGCTCTAGGTGCACGGGCTTCAGTAGTTGTGGCACACGGGCTCAGTAGTTGTGGCACACGGGCTCAGTAGTTGTGACACGCGAGCTCTAGAGCTCAGGCTCAGTAGTTGTGGCACTCGGGCTTAGTAGTTGTGGCTCGTGGGCTCTAGAGTGCAGGCTCAGTAGTTGTGGCGCACGGGCTTAGTTGCTCCCTGGTATGTGGGATCTTCCCGGACCAGGGCTCGAACCCGTGTCCCCTGCATTGGCAGGCAGATTCTTAACCACTGCACCACCAGGGAAGCCCGAGAGTTGGATTTTGTTTTTTAATCATGGTAAAATACCCATACATAAGATCTTAACCATTTTTAAGTGTACATTCAGTGGTATTAAACACATTCACATTGTTGTGCAGAAATCACCACTACCATCCCCATAACTCTTTTCATCTTGTAAAACTGAAACTATATACCTATTAAACAGTAACTCTCCATTCTACCCTCCCTCCAGCCCCTGACAACCACCAGTATACTCTCTGTCTTTAGGGATGGATATGTTTGTGTTTTTTGATGTTAAAATATTTCAACATTGCTTTATTGGCCCTACTGCTAAACAGCTATTTATTCCTTTTCATATATTGTGTTTCCTGAACCATTCAAGAAATGTGTTTGGGTCATTCAAAGCATCTTATAGGTACTGGGACCTTCAGATAATTGTGAAGGATGCCTGAGATTTTTTTTTTTTTTTAACCTCCTCTGTTGCCTTTGATTTTGGCAGGAAATTCGTGATTAGAGCTGCAGTAATTATAAGTGTGTGTAAGCTATAACTCAACATACAAGTTCATAAAACTCAACATGGTATGCAAAAGTCACATGATTAAAAACCCCAGGGTGTATGGAAAAATGGAGTTTAGGGGCAGAACACTCAAAATCTTTGTCAGTGACATGTGAAAAGACAGAAACCTAATGAAGACTAGCACAATTTTATACATGTTAAATGGTTAAATATAGAAGTACTGCAATAAATATGACACTTTACCTTGTAAAAGGCCTGAAGTTTGCTTACAGAAGTGGGTGTCAAAAAGGTTGCAACTTGTGAAGTGGTGGAAGAAGGGCTATCTGAAATTGGATTGAAAGTTCAACACCAGATATGGATGGGTATAGCTCATAACACATGCAGTGAGTGAACTGAGCTACCTGGCAGAACTTTGTGGTGTGTGTGTTTTGTGTGTTTCTGTGTGGCTGGGTAGTGTTTTCTCTGCTCACCTAGTGTTTCTTGCAGTTGCACAGAAGCAAATGTGAAATTTGTGTTATGCTCAACTTGCTCCCTAACATATTAGTTACTTTGGAATAAATACAGTTTTCTAAACAAATGCTGGAGTGTATATGTATATGCCCATACATACATACATATCTATGTATCTATCTATATCTGTATTCATATCCACATCCATATATCCAAAATATGTAAAACAGTGGCATGGGAAGATCAATCCAAGTAGTGAGGTAGAGAAAGATCTAGGGAGCAGACAGTGACTAGAGCTGAGAATACTCATTTAACCATATACTAATACTGATTGCTAGGGCAGTGCTGGTAGAAAAGGAAAGCAGTGGATGGATTTTAGAGGGTTTTTCTTTGGTATTAGAAAATCACATAACTGGGTGTTTTGAACTCGAAAAGTCTTTAGAGATCATCTAGTCCATTATAAAAAAGTGTTAACTTGGTTTTCCCAGACTACTTTTATCTCAGAATTTAAGTTGTATTTCGGCCTCAGCCTTCTTCCCTGTAGCTGAGTGTTGCAGTCCTGCCTCTCCCCCACCACGCCCCCGCCAGGCTAACTCTCCTGATTACTATCTGGAATCTCGCTTATTTTATTATTTTATTCCTTCTTAAATACTCAGCCTTTCTCTGTTGGTTCATCTTGCCATGAAGGAATGTTCCCTTAATTCTGCTTCACCTTCAACTTACTTTTCTTTCCTTAATTGCTCAACTTAAAGGCGTTGTTTTCACCTGCTAACTCCCATTTCACTGCTCAGTCCCATTACTTTATTAAAATTGATCTTGCCAAGTTTGCTTATGGCCTCATAATTGCCAACGTGACAGCTTCTTTTCTATTTTCATCCTACCTGACCTTCTTTAAGCATTTGCCCTTGTCACTCTTCTCCCTTGGGTGCTACAGCACTTTTGGTAGATTCTTTTTTAGTTGTTTTACTCAAAAACATTTGAGTGCCTTCTCTGTGCCCCAGGCTCAGTGCTCCGTGATACAATGAGTTACATTATCAGCAGTCTTTAAGGAACTTCAGGTTTTCTCTTAGAGAAAAAATAATGTCTTAGTTTAGGCAGCTATAACAGAATATCATGAACTGGGTGGTATATAAACAACAGAAATTTATTTCTCACAATTCTCGAGGCTGTGATCTTGGACTCCCAAGATCAAGACAGCAGCAGAATCTGTGTTTGGTGAGAGCCTGCTTCTTGGTTCACTCTGTCCTCACATGGTGGAAGGGGTTGAGAGAGATCTCTGGGGTCTCTTTTATCAGAGCACTAATCCCATTCATGAGGACTCCACCTTCATGACCTAATCTCTGCCCAAAGGCCCCATCTTCTAATATTATCACATTGCGGTTTATGATCTCAACATAGGAATTTTTTTTAGCTTCTTATTTTTTTAACATCTTTATTGGAGTATAATTGGTTTACATGGTGTGTTAGTTTCTGCTTTATAACAAAGTGAATCAGCTATACATATACATATATCCCCATATCTCTTCCCTCTTGCGTCTCCTTCCCTCCCACCCTTCCTATTCCACCCCTCTAGGTGGTCACAAAGCACTGAGCTGATCTCCCTGTGCTATGCGGCTGCTTCCCACTAGCTATCTGTTTTACATTTGGTAGTGTATATATGTCCATGCCACTCTCTCACTTCGTCCCAGCTTACCCTTCCCACTCCCCGTGGCCTCAAGTCCATTCTCTAGAAGGTCTGCGTCTTTATTTACGTCCTGCCCCTAGGTTCTTCATGACCTTTTTTTTCTTAGATTCCATATATATGTGTTAGCATACGGTATTTGTTTTTCTCTTTCTGACTTACTTCACTCTGTATGACGACTCTAGGTCCATCCACCTCACTACAAATAACTCAATTTCGTTTCCTTTTATGGCTGAGTAATATTCTATTGTATATATGTGCCACATCTTCTTTATCCATTCATCTGTCGATGGACACTTAGGGTGCTTCCATGTCCTGGCTATTGTAAATAGAGCTGCAAGGAACATTGTCGTACATGACTCTTTTTGAATTATCAACATAGAAATTTTGGAGAAACACAAATATTCAGTCCATAACAGATAACAAATAATTATAATTTGATGTTATAAAAACTGCAATATAGAAAAGAACAAAGTATTGAACTAGCTCAGAAAAGGGAGCCACCAGTTACATGAGGGAGTCAAAGAGAGCTTTATATTTGATGAAGTGGTATTAAGCCCTGAGACTTGACTGATGAAGACTTCCCAAGTGCAGAGGGGACACAGTAAGGGAAGGCACAGAACCAAGAGATAATAGCATTACATTGCATGCCTACTGTGTGCACAACACTGTGCTGGGAACTTTCTGTGCATTATTTCTGATCTTCACATTAACTCACAAGGTAGATTTTTTTATATTTCTCATTTTACAAGATGAGGAAGTTGAGCTTCATAGAAGTTGTGACTTGCCCAAAGCTATACTGGCAAACTTGGACTCCACATTTGTTTAGGTGCCAGTGCTCACACGTTGGTTATCATTGTTGGAAAGAGGGAGGGATATGTTCTTACAGAGGAAACTGACATGCACAGAATTCATGATTGGGAGTGAATGGAGAACAGCTAAATAGGAATGATATGGACCAATTGTGATGGATCTGAATGTCATGCCAGGGAATTCAGACTTTATTCTGCTGTTCTTTGTTAGTATTATTGGCTAAGCATTTCCTTCCTTTGTCCATACCTATTTATACAATAACTCTGACAGCTTCCAGAATGGAATAAGTTTTGCCTGCCTAATTTGAAGTCATTAAGGGAATTTTCTTCTTCATAGACAGGTACCTATTCGAGAATGTTAAACAATATAAAATCCTGTAAAAATAATATGCATATAATAGAATAAATAAATCCAGATTTTCACATGGGTTAAAAAGAAACGAGAGGATAGGCCCTAAGCAAAGTTATACCAAAAATAATTATGTACTGAAGATTTAGGGGTGACTTTTTAGGGGAGCGGGATGGAGTGGAGGTGGGGGCTCTGGTGATATTAAATTGTCAGATTCTGTTCTGAGTGTAATCAAGAAGAGGTTTATAGCTTAATTTTGTCCCTGGGTTTAGACTTTTTCCTGTATTTGATATAAAAACAGGTGTTAATTCCACTCCCAGATTCTTTTAGTTCTTCTTGGAATACAGATGCTTGGAATACAGATGCTAAAGGATGGGCATTGCCTTTGATTCTTTTCCTGCCTTTATTCATTCAGCTTCTACAGATGTTCCCTTCCTCCCTTCCTGTCTCCCTTCCTTCTGCCCTCTCTTACTTAGAGGAAGTTAAGTGCTTCTCCAAATCACGTATTAGGAATAGTGTTTATTTTTGATGATTTAAAGGCAGTGCTTTCTCATTGCAGAAAATTTGAAGTTAAACAGCCAAAACAGGATTGTGCAAACATCAGCTATAGATTACTGCTATCGATTTGACATACATTCTTTCATTTTTATTAATTGGGATTATATTCTATGTACATTTTTATAGCCTATCTTTATTTTTTTTAATTTTATTTATTTACTTTTTTTTTTTATTTACTTTTTTTTTTTTTTTTTTGGCTGCATTAGGTCTTTGTTGCTGCTCATGGGCTTTCTCTAGTTGTGGCGAGCGGAGTCTACCCTTCGGTGCAGTGTGCGGGCTTCTCATTGCAGTGGCTTCTCTTGTTGCAAAGCACGGGCTCTAGGCATGCAGGCTTCAGTAGTTGTGGCTCGCGGGCTCTAGAGCGCACGCTCAGTAGTTGTGGTGCACGGGCTTAGTTGCTCTGCGGCATGTGGGATCTTCCCGGACCAGGACACCAGGGGGTGTCCCCTGCATTGGCAGGCGGATTCTTAACCACTGCGCCACCAGGGAAGCCCCTATAACCTATCTTTAAGCTTGACATTATATCATGAATATTATTTCCTTTTAAACTTTTTTTGAAAGCGGAGATGTTAATTTTTTGGTTTCATAAATGTAATTCCCACTGTCCAATGATAACTATTACTTTATAGTTTTAGTGTACAATTTTTGAGGATATTTTTGGGCATACACCTAAAATAAATATATAAGTCCAGAAATTTAGTCATTCTACAAATATTATAACATTTTGCTCTTACTATCTTATGATCATCTTTATATGTCAGTGAATATATATATAGCTGTGTTGTTATTCTTAATGGCTACAGAATATTTAATAATTTAGATGTTCCAGTAAAGCTACAACACATTTGCTACCTTCTTAGTATATATTGCATATTAGACACCGAATTAGGCCTTTTGGGCATCTGAGTTGCTATGTCTGTTGTTACCAGCATTGCCAGGATTTGGACAAACTCTAATTCATGTTTTTTTCCTTGAGCAATTTAAAATCTAATTTGGAGAAATAAGATAATTTTGAAACATTTAAAAAAATGTGTAATAAAGTGGTAAATAATGCCATACTCTTAGTACAGAGAAGTGAGAGTTCTGTAGAGGACTGAATAGTCCAGGAAGTTTCACGGAGGGAGTGTGAGATTTGAGCTGATCTAGAAGGACTAATAAGAAATGGGCAGGTGAAGAGGAGAGTCATATTTCAGACTGAGAGAGAGCAGAGTGGGCAGTGGTACAAAGGTGGGAGTTAGCAACCTGATTGAGATACAGGGTTTATTTATTTATTTATTTTTTGGCTGCACCGCGTGGCTTGTGGTATCTCATTTCCCCAACCAGGGATAGAACCCAGGCCCCTGGCAGTGAGAGCACCGAGTCCTAACCACTGGACCACCAGGGAATTCCTGGGATAGAGGGTTTATATTAGGAAATATACCTCAGCTTTGAAACCCATAGAGTAGAAGGATACAGGTATTACAATTGGTAGTTTGCTTTGATGCTACCTTCAGAGCTCTACTTTGTAGATCATTTGAAGCACTCAAATTTGTTCATAGTAATATTTCTTTTTAATTTATAGGCATACCTCAGAGATGTTGTAGATTTTGTTCTAGATCACTATAATAAAGTGAACATTGCAATGAAGCAAGTCACATGCACTTTTTGGTTTTCTAGTGCATATAAAAGTTATGTTTGCACTATACTGTCGTCTATTAGCGTTATATCTAAAAAAATGTACATACCTTAATTAAAGAATACTTAATTGCTAAAAAATTGCTAACCATCTGAGCTTCCAGCAAGTCATAATTTTTTTTGCTGGTGGAGGGTCTTGCCGGATGCCTGCTGACTGATCAGGGTGCTGGTTGCTGAAGGCTGGGGTGGCAGTGGCAATTCCTTAAGATAAGACAATGAAGTTTGCTGCATCAGGTAACAACTCTTCCTTTCACCGATGATTGCTCTGTAGCATGCAAAGCTGTTTGATAGCATATTACCCACAGTAGAATTTCTTTCAAAATTGGAGTCAGTCCTCTCAAACCGTACCACTGCTTTATCAACTAAGTTTATGTAATATTCTAAATCCTTTGTTGTCATTTCAACAATCTTCACAGCATCTTCAGCAGGAGCAGATTCCATCTCAAGAAACCACCTTCTTTTCTCAACCATAAGAAGCAACTCCTCATCTGCTCAAGTTTTATCATGAATTTGCAGCATCTCAGTCACATCTTCAGATTCCACTTCTAATTCTAGTTCTCTTGCTGTTTATACCACCTCTGCAGTTACTTCCTCTACTGAAATCTTCCATGGGGGTTGGGATCACCTTCTTCCAAGCTCCTGTTAATGATGATATTTTGACCTCTCCCCATGAATCATGAATGTTCTTAATGGCATCTAGAATGGTGACTCCTTTCCAGAAGATTTTGAAATTACTTTGCCCAAATTCATCAGAGAAATCACTGTCTATAGCAGCTATAGCCTTGCACAGTGTATTTCTTAAATAATAATACTTGAAAGTTGAAAGTACTCCTTGATCCATGGATTACAGAATGAATGTTGTATTGTCAGGCAAGGAAACAACATGAATCTTATTGTACATCTCCATCAGAGCTCTTGGGTGACCAGGTGCATTGTCAGTGAGCAGTAATATTTTGAAAGGAATCTTTTCTGAGCAGTAGGTCTCAACAGTGGGCCAGCTATGTTGTAAACAGATGTGCTGTCATCCAGGCTTTGTTATTCTTTTTATGGAGCACAAGGGCCCTAGGATTTTCAGAATGGTGAGTGAGCATTGGTTTTAACTTCAAATCACCATCTGCATTAGCTCCTACCTGGCAAGAGAGTCAGACTGTCCTTTGAAGCCAGGCATTGAATCTCTCCTTTGTAGTTGTGCAAGTCCTTGATGGCGCCTTCTTCCAATGTAATGCTGTTTTTTCCTATCAGTACAGTGAAAATCTGTTTTTTTAGTGTAGCCACCTTCGTTAATGATCTTAGCTAGATCTTCCGGATAACTTCCTGCAGCTTCTACGTCAGCACTTGCTGCTTCACCTTGTACTTTTATGTTATGGAGATGGCTTCTTTCCTTAAACTTCATGAGCCCACCCATGCTAGCTTTAAACTTTTCTTCTGCAGCTTCCTCACCTCTCCAGCCTTCATAGAACTGAAGAGAGTTAGGACCTTTTTCTGAATTAGGGTTTGGATTACTGGAATATTGTGGCCTGGTTTGATCTTCTATCCAGACCACTAAAACTCTCTCCATATTAGCAGTAGGGCTATTTTGCTTTCTTATCATCGAGTTCACTGGAGTAGCACTTCAGTTTCCTTCAAGAACTTTTCCTTTGCATTCACAACTTGGCTAACTGTTTAGTGCAAGAAGGCTAGCTTCGAGCCTGTCTTGGCTTTCAACATGCCTTCCTCACTAAACTTAATCCTTTCTAGGTTTTGATTTAAAGTGAGAGACTTGGGACTCTTCCTTTTGCTTAAACACTTAGAAACCGTTGTAGGGTAATAAATTGGCCTAATTTCAATATTGTTGTGTCTTAGGGAATAGGTAGGCCTGAGGAGAGGGAGAGAGATGGGGGAACAGCCGGTCAGTGGAGCAGTCAAAACACAGACATTTATCAGTTAAGTTGGCTGTCGTATGTGGTTGCCGTTTGTGCCACCCCAAAACAATTGCAATAGTGACATTAAAGATCATTGATCACAGATTACCATAACAAATAAAATAATGAAAAAGTTTGAACCATTGCAAAAATTACCAAAATCTAACTCAGAGACAGGAAGTGAGCAAATGCTATTGGCAAAAATGGTTCTGAAAGACTTGCTCCACTCAGGTTTATAAAAAATGCAATATCTGCCAAGTGAGATAAAGCAAAGCACGATAAAACGAGGTGTGCCTGTAAAAGACTTTGTTAGAGTTGCTTTAGTTTGCAGAGAAATTGAGCAGAAAGTAGAGAGTTCTCATATACTCCCCTACTCCCTAGTTTCCCCCATTATTAACATCTTGCATTGGTGTGGTACATTTGTTACAATTGATGAACCAGTATTTATGAACCAATATTAAATAAAATCTGTAGTTTACATTAGGGTTCATTCTGTGTTGTACAGTTTAAAAAAATTTTTTGAATGCATAATGTCACTGTATCTACCATTACAGTATCATAGGGAATAGTTTCACTGCCCTAAAAAATCCCCTATGCTTCACCTATTCATACCTCCTCCCCTTCCCCTGGCAACCACTGATCTTTCCACTGTCTCTATAGTTTTACCTTTCCCAAATGTCATAGAGTTGGAATTCTCCTATGCAGTCTTTTCAGACTGGCTTCTTTGATTTTAGCAACATGCATTTAAGGTTCTAAGATTTCATTTTTTTAAAATCAGATAATAATGGTATTAATTAACCTAATCACCTAAGTTTCCCCAGATGACCTGGGATGATTTTTTTTCAAAGCATCATTATCTACCCTCAGATGACAAACATTTGTTACCAGTAAGGAGTTATAGCATAAATGAGGTGTTGAATCAATGTTTATCGAATGAACAGTTGTTCAGAAGAGTATGCCAAAGCTTTAATGGAAATATCAAAAGAGGAGCACTAAAAAATATTTTGGTTAATGGTATTTTCATAAAGTGTGTACAACTTCATAAGGTGTATAGAAAGCCTTGAGACGGTCCTATTGCTTATTTGATCATGTCAGTTAGAATATGTTTTATGTTAAAATATTAATCACATTACTTTCTAGTCCACATTTGTAGTTTTTTATGTGGTTTTCCACCAAATATCTGATCCTGTGTTTGCACAAAGAAACAAATAAAAATCTATCTTTGACTTTCCAAAGATCCTTATAATTCATTTTTTATGAATTCTAATGATACTTTAATTAATTTTTTTATTGATTCAGTGAAATGTCAGAAGGGTAAACATCTAGAGCTTAAGTGCTTTCTTTATGCCTGGCTTCATTTCTAGATGGCAATATATTTGAATTCAGAGAAGTTACTTCCACCTTCAGTATATAGAACTTAAGGCCTGTGTTTCTAGCCTGTTGATTAAAACCTTTCCTGCGTCAATGAAATCTAACCACAGACTTCTCCCAGAGAAGGGACTCAATCTTGAGATTGGTGGAATATTTAGATGGTAAGTTGATTAGAGACAAGGAACTTTAATTACATTCCTCAAATTTTTATTTTGTTGAATTCAAGGTTAAAAGGGTGAACGCAAAACAACTTTAAGCTATACGTGGTTCTGAAATAATTATTAGAATGTAATGTTTTCCTTTTTTAAGCTTAGCTTTCCTTGAGACTCCACTTAATATCCTCAACACTTAGCTCATTGCTTGCTATGCAGAATTAAGACTGTATTGAGAATGTGGCAAATGTGGCAAATCTGAGTAAATGATTTCATTTCTAAATTATATTTTCTCCTAGATTCCTGCTCTAAAATTACAAAATCTTGAAGTTGACTTAAAATTGGAGTTAAACTTATGATATCTCCTTTTTATTGTGAACTGCAGTTGGTAATATGGTTATCTATTCCAGTGAATAGTTGAGGATAACAAATACTAGAAAACATCTGCCAAAAAATTTGTGTGGGCATAAGAAAGAGTCAGTTACAGTAACTGCTGTTATTTTGATATTTTGTAAATTACTCCCTTTGCAATACTTGTGTCTCAGGAAATATCTTTTTTTTTTTTTAATGTCATGGAATTTTTTAGAATGAAACTGTACGAGAGACATTTTTAGCATTTTGTAACCCACTGATTTTTCTATGAAGAATTTTCACTGTTACTGACTGGAATTTTTTGTTCAAGAAAAAATGTGTAATAGTAACACATAAGATGGGCATGATAATGGTAAAATGTTTTGCTCATTTAATTTTATTTTGGCTCCAGAAACAGATTTGACAGTTTTGTTTTTTAATAGACTTCAGGAGCAGTTTTAGGGTCACAGCAAAATTGAGTGTAAGTTGTAGAGATTCCCCACATCTCTCCTCCCTCTACATTGTGCATAGCTTCCCCCATCATCAACATCCCCTACCAGAGTGGTATATTTGTTAGAACTGATGAACATACACAGACACCCAAAGTCCATGGTTTACATCATGGTTTACTCTTAGTGTTGTACATTCTGTGGGTTTGGACAAATGTATAATGACATATATCTATCGATATAGTACCGTACAGAGTAGTTTCACCACCCTAAAGATCCTCTGTGCTCTACCTATGCAGGCTTCCTCCTAACCCCTGGCAACCACTGATCTTTTTACCGTCTCCATAGTTTTGCCTTTTCTAGAACATCATATAATAGCAATCATACAGTAGGTAGTCTTTTCATATTGGCTTCTTTCGCTTAGTAATATGCATTTAAGGTTCTTCCATATCTTTTCATGGCTTGATAGCTCATATCCTTTTAGTGCTGAATGATATTCCATTGTCTGGATATACCAATTTATTTATCCATTCATCTACTAAAGGGCATCTTGGTTGCTTCCACATTTTGGCAGTTACGAATAAAGCTGCTATAAACATCCACGTGTAGGTTTTTGTGTAAACATAGTTTTCAGATCCTTTTGGTAAATACCAAGGAGCATGATCAACAAATTATATGGTAAGAGTGTGTTTAGTTTTGTAAGAAACTGTCAAACTGTCTTCCAAAGTGGCTGTACTATTCCCACCAGCAGTGAATGAAAGTTTCTGTTGCTCCATATCTTTGGCAGCATTTGGGGTTTTCATTGTTCCTGATTTTGGCCATTCTAATAGATATGTGGTGATACCTTGTTTGTTTGGTTTTTTTAAAATAAATTTATTTATTTATTTACTTTTTGGCTGCGTTGGGTCTTCGTTGCTGTGTGCCGCCTTTCTCTAGTTGCGGCGAGTGGGGGCTACTCTTCGTTGCGGTGCGTGGGCTTCTCATTGCGGTGGCTTCTCTTTGTTGCGGAGCACAGGTTGTAGGCATGCAGGCTCTACAGCGCAGGCTCACTAGTTGTGGCGCATGGGCCTAGTTGCTCCGCGGCATGTGGGATCTTTCCGGACCAGGGCTCGAACCTGTGTCCCCTACATCGGCAGGTGGATTCTCTTTTTTAAAATACTGCTTTTTATTTATTTAATTTTATTTTTATTTATTTATTTTTGGCTGCGTTGGGTCTTCCTTGCTGCCAGCAGGCTTTCTCTAGTTGCAGTGAGCGGGTGCCACTGTTGGTTGCAGTGTGCGGGCTTCTCGTTGCAGTGGCTTCTCTTGTTGCAGAGCATGGGCTCCTGGTGTGCAGGCTTCAGTAGTTGTGGCACGAGGGCTTAGTAGTTGTGGCTTGTGGGCTCTAGAGTACAGGCTCAGTAGTTGTAGCACACGGGCTTAGTTGCTCCGCAGCATGTGTGATCTTCCCAGACCAGGGCTTGAACCCATGTCCCCTGCCTTGGCAGGCAGATTCTTAACCACTGTGCCACCAGGGAAGTCCTGTGGTGGTACCTTGTTTTAATTTGCATTTCCCTGATGACACAGCATCTTTTTATATGCTTATTTGCCATTTGTATATCTTCCCTGATGAAGTGGTTATTAATAGGTCTTTGGTTCATTTTTAAATTGGGTTGTTCGTTTTCTTTTTGTTGGGTTTTAAGAATTCTTTGGATATTTTGGCTAATAGTCCTTTTTCAGATGTGTCTTTTGTAAATATTTTTTCCCAGACTCTGTTTTGTCTTCTAGTTCATCAACTATTTCTCTTCATGGATTGTACCTTTGGTGTTGTACCTAAAAAGTCATTGCCAAACCCAAGGTCATCTAGGTTTTCTCCTATGTTAGTTATCTTTAAAAAAAAAAAAAAATTATTTATTTGGTTGCATGGGGTCTTAGTCGCGGCAGGCGGGCTCCTTAGGTTCGACAGGTGGGCTCCTTAGTCTTGGCAGGTGGGCTCCTTAGTCGCAGCACGTGGGCTCCTTAGTTGTGGCATGTGAACTCTTAGTTGCGGTGTGCATGTGGGATCTCGTTCCCTGACCGGGGATTGAACCCAGGCCCCCTGCGTTGGGAGCGAGGAGTCTTTATCTGGGCACCACCAGGGAAGTCCCAGTTATCTTCTATGAGTTTTATAGTTTTAGGTTTTCCATTTAGGTCTGTGATCCATTTTGAGTTAATTTTTGTGAAAGTTATAAGGTCTGTGTCTAGTTTCATTTCTTTGCATGTGGATGTCCAGTTGTTCCATCACCATTTGTTGAAAAGACTATCTTTGCTCCATTGTATTGTCTTTGCTCCTTTGTTAGTTAACTGTATTTATGTGGCTCTATTTCTGGGCTCACTGTCTGTTTCATTGCTCCTATTGGACTGTTCTTTCACCAGCACCACAGCATCTTAATTACTGTAGCTTTATAGTAAGTCTTGAAGTTGGATAGTGTCAGTCCTCCAACTTTGGTCTTCTCCTTCAATATTGTGTTGGCTATTCTGGGTCTTTTGCCTCTTTATATAAATTTTAGAATCAGTTTGTCGATGTCCGCAAAATAACTTGCTGGAACTTTGATTGTGCTCTCATTGAATCCGTAGATCAAGTTGGAAAGAACTGAAATCTTGACAGTGTTGAATTTTTCTAACTGTGAACTCAGAATATCCCTTTATTTATTTAGTTCTTCTGATATCTTTTCATCAGAGTTTTCTTGTTTTCCTTATATAGATGTTGTACATATTTTGTTAGATTTATACCTAAGTATTTAATTTTGGGGGGAGCTATTGTGTTTTTAATTTCAAATTCCACTTGTTCATTGCTGGTATATAGGAAACGTATTGATTTTTAAAATACTAATCATATATTCTGCAACCTTGCTATAATTCCTTATTAGTTCTGGAGTTTTTTTGTTGATTCTTTCAGGTTTTCTACATAGATGATCGTGTCATCTGTGAACAGTATCATTTCTTCCTTCCCAATCTGTATACATTTTATTTCCTTTTCTTATTGCATTAACTGGGATGATAGTTTCATTTTTTAAGTTTAAATTACCTGATTCCGTGGTAAATTTTGAGAATAGTTTTAAAAACAAACAAATAGTAAAACCCTTTTGTAATTTGTTAACTTTCCATGCATTTTTCTTTTAGACCTTGCTTACATACTGTCATTGAGTTCTTTAAAATTTGTTGTTAAAACTGTTTACATTGTTAAAATGGGGAAAAATAATAGAAATTTGCTCTGGTGCAAGGAGTGAAACAGTGTGATTAACAACTTTTATTTCTTATTTAAAACCAACACCTATCTTTAGCTTTTTATGTACCCATAAGTTAAAAATATTGATATTTTTTTCTCAGAAAAGTAATCCATTAAAAACAAAGAATAACTGGTATTCATAGAGTATAACTTACCAGTTTCAATATACTTTTCCATTTATTATCTGATTTTTTTTTTAAAGAACACTTGAGAGTTACTCAGCTAAGGATAGATTATCAAGATGTTTGTTAGAGTGGCTTCTTTTGGAGGACTTGAAAATGAAGCATAATTTAAGATGATTATTAGATGGGGAGATGTTATTTAAATATGTTTCTTAGTTATTTAAGTTCCATGGATATGATGACTGTATTTTGCAGACCAGTAATCGGGATACAAGACCTGACGACAAGATAGGATATTTGAAATTTGGATGATCCTGGAAAAATAGACATGGCCCTACTCTATGACATGGCTTACTCTTTCTTATCATGTGGGGAAAGTTTTGAGATTTGTGTGATTCATAAATCTGTTATGCAAGTTACTTAAAATTCTGTTAAAATCATAGTACAAGAAACCCTCAGTGTAAGGTTATTGGTGTTATATCCTTGATCTTTACATAGCCTCATTGGGTGGGGAATCTCATCTGTAGCCCAAGCCAATAACTTTTAGGGCTAGTCTTTCAACACCTCCAGGAAAACCAAAATGTGAAGACTAATCAAAGTCCATATCTGAAATAGAAAAAGACAGGAGTGAACTTACTTTAACGTGCACTCATTCCTTCCTTCCCATGGCTCTGTTTTGAACTTTTTCTTCATTTCAGGGTCTCGGCTATAGCACACAATCAGAAATGCATGTGTGTAAGCATGCTGGTATTTGTTCTATTGGGATGAGACTATATCCTTCTAGTGTGAAGTTTCCAACTTGCTATACTGATTCCTCTCTTTATGTTTGTCCTCTCTATAACCTTCCTTTCTTACCAGTTGTCCTTTTTGTTTTTGCTTTTGTTTTGATACTCTTGGAGGCGAAGGGTTCAGAAATAAAATGCTGGAAAACCAAAGACATACTGTTCAGGGCTGTCTTCTGAAGCAGAAACGGCACAACATCAGGCAGCTTAATGGGAAGAAATACTGGTTATAATAGCCTTTGGCTTAAGAGTAAATGATAATGATTCAGCTTACCTACAGAAATAAATTTTTTCCTAACTTGAATCATTAAAAAACAACTACCTTTATTATGGAAAAATCAAAAGAACAAAGGTGAACAAAATAGTATGATGAGCTCTATGTATAAATGTATTTTATTACCCAGGTTCAATAATATTTCATCTCTTTTCCCCAATTCCCATTATTTTGAGGTAATTCTAGAATCATGTCATTTCATTGTAAGTAGTATAAATTTATAAAGATAAGGACTCTTTAAAGATAACCACAATACCACTATTACACGTAAATAATAATTCCTTAATATCAAATATCCAGTGTTCAGATTTCCATGATTATCTCATGCATGTTTTTATATTTGCCCAAATAAAGTCTATACACTGCAGTTGGTTGCTGTGTCTGTTAAGTTGCTTTTAGTCTTCACATTCTTCCTCTTTTATTCTTTTGCAGTTTAGTTTTTGAATAAAGCTGATTGTCCTGTAGTATTCTCTACAGGCTGGATTTTGCTGATTGCATTCCTATGGCGTTGTTTAGTGTAATCCTCTGAACGTTGTATTTCCTGTAAATAGGTAGATTTTTATTTAAACTAGATGTTTGATTAGATTCATGTTCAATTTTATTTTCTCAAGAATACTTCATAGGTGATATTTTGTATTTCCATCAGGAGGATTAAAACTCTGGTCAACTGTTTTTCTGTGATGTTAGCAGATGCTGATGAATTGCCTAGATAGCTGTCCCCAAGCTTTTTAGTTTCAGGACCCTTTATATTCTTAAAAATTATTAAAGACCTAAAGACCTTTTGTTTATGTGTAAATGATATTATATCTATTGGTGTTTACCTTATTAGAAATTAAAACTAAAAAAATTCAGAAATATCTGTTATTTATTTAGAAATAACAAAGATAAACCCATTGCATGTTTAAATAAATAACATTTTTGTGAAAACTATTTTCCAAAACAGAAACTTAGTGAGAAGAGTGGCTTTGTTTTACATTTTTGTAAATCTCTTTATTGTCTGGCTTAAAAGAAGACAGCTGGATTCTCATCTGCTTTATCGTTTAGTTTGTTGTAATATCACGTGTCATGTAGCCTCTGAAAACTTCACGTACACTCATGAGAGCGTGAGGGGGAAAAAGCGAGTAACATCTTAGTATTATTGTAAAATACTTTTGACTCTGCAGATTCTCTGAAAGAGTTTTGGGAACCCACCCACAGGGGTTCCTTGGACCATGCTTTGGGGTCTGTTGGTCTAGCTCCATTTTGTTAAGGGTTGCAAAATGGGATACTCTAATTCTGTCATTCCCTTGTAATTTATTAGCTGGAGTATTTTATAAAGAGAACTTTTATCAACTATTTAGTTACCTTAAGATATGGCCTGTACAAATAAGGTAGGCTAAATGCTTGGTTCTTTCCCTTTAGAGAGATAGAAGCTTTATTGCATTTGTTTTGCCATGTGAGAAAGAGAAAGAGAGGGCCATGAAGCCCACTTTGTACTAATTGAAACCATGTCTTCCAGTTAGAGTCTCCTAGAAGGGAAGGGAAGTCTCCTCTGCTAATACATTTGAGTTGCCTTCCTAAATTATTAAAGTGCAGTTTGTATCTTACAGGTTGCTTATTTAGTAGTATATCATATAACATTATAATCTAAGAAACTATTTGGAGAGTCTAAAAAGGATTGAAAAGCTTCCAAGGTATCTGGTGCTTTTACCTATCTGCTTCCTTATAGAAATTTTGTAAAGATTAACAAGATAATGTCTGTGAATAGTTTAAAGCTCTTGTATATTGTGAGATGTATTACTGTTAACTCCATAGAAGGAAGACTATAGGCTCTCTTATGGGATGTTAAGTTTTGCTGCAGTTTGATTTTAGAAAACTGAACTTTCTAATCTACTTCCAGAATTGCTTCCAAAATTTGAGCACTCTTGAAGCAAGACTGGGAGTTGTAAGCTGTCATAAATGATAAAATCCAGAAACTAAAACTTGGAATGGAATGAATTTTGGAGAGAGGAGATGTGTGTCAGAGAAGTATAAGCAGTAGATTAATTAGGCATAATAAAACTTAATTTCTTGTTCTTAAAAACAAATGAAAGGGGAAGGTCGTCCTAGTTTCTTACTCTTGTGTACTTGAGATGAAATGTAGACTCAGTTTTCCTGTACTTAACAATTTTTATTTTAATTGACTTTTGGAATTTTTATGATACAATAGAAATATGTTGAGATGAGTTTATTGAGCCAGCCATCTATAGATCTTAAAATATTTGGCAGTTTAAATAGTTATTTAATGTGGGTTAGAAGTGAGAAAGGATGTGAGTTGAAGGATGGAAAGAAACTGAACCAAATAGAATAATGTCAGCAAAATAAATCTTTTCCAGTTGGACTTAATCTCTTGTTGTTTTTGGACCTGGTGAAAATTATTTTAGAGATTAGAACTTAATAGCATAGTTTTGGCTTGAAGATATCTGTTTTAGCTTTATTTGTAGACTATAAGAAAATTTTAAAAATTTGAATAATTTTTGCATTTATAAAATTTCTTTGAAAAAAGTTACATTTTTTGGAGAATCTTTTGAGTAACCACCATCATTCTATGGAAAAATATCTGTTTGGAGAAGAAATTAAATCTTATCTTTTAATCTTTTTTTCTCATATATATTGGGGGTATTATCAAACCTCTTCACAGTTGAAGCCCATAATGTAAGTATTGATTCTTGGAAAAATATTTGGTGAACTGTCCCTCCTTCCTGGAAATTGAAGAAGAGTTTTCTAGTTGTTAATGAAGAATGCATTGACTGAATGTTCACTACAAAGTTAAAAAAGTTTTTGGTTTACTTAAGGTAGTGATAGATGCATATTTACTATGTTTATACAATTATCAGTATGTGTTTTGTTCTCATTCTTTTTTTTTAAAGTATAAACTTTGGAGCTTTATGAAAAAAATGCTTACTTTGACCTTGAAATAGTTTGGTATCACACTTAGGACTTAAAAAAAAATTATTTATTTTATTTATTTTTGGCTGCGTTGGGTCTTTGTTGCGGTGCACGGGGTTTCTCTAGTTGTGGCAACAGGGCGGTGGCTTCTCTTGTTGCAGAGCACGGGCTCTAGGCGCGCGGGCTCTGGAGTGCAGGCTTAGTAGTTGTGGTGCATGGGCTTAGTTGCTCCGCGGCATGTGGGATCTTCCCAGACCAGGGCTTGAACCCATGTCCCCTGCATTGGCAGGTGGATTCTTAACCACTGTGCCACCAGGGAAGCCCAGGACTTTCTTTTTACTATTACTTTCAAAGGCATTGACTTTCTGAAAAACAATATATGACCCAAAACAAGCTAATTCATGGGTTTAAAAACATAAATAAAATATACTTTCAGGGTGTGTTCCAGTAAATATAGATTTAGTGTAAAAACTTGCTATTATAGTTTAGGATAATTGATGATATAAAAGCACGACATGACCGTAAAGGGCCAAGATTTAGAGAAGACTCTTAAGGCGTAAAGAAACCTTCTTTTTGAGTTTTTAATTTAAAATTATATAATTAAACATTTTTATATTTATTTATTTTTGGCTGCGTTGGGTCTTCATTGTAGTGCGCGGGCTTCTTGTTGTGGAGCGTGGGCTCTAGGCACGTGGGCATCAGTAGTTGTGGCTCTCGGGCTCCAGAGTGCAGGCTCGGTAGTTGTGGTGCACAGGCTTAGTTGTTTCGTGGCGTGTGGGATCTTCCCGGACCAGGGATCGAACCCATGTCCCCTGCTTTGGCAGATGGATTCTTAACCACTGCGCCACCAGGGAAGTCCTGAAATTATATAATTTTTTTCTAATTGGGGGAGGGTTTTGCAGAGGTGTAGTGAAAGAATAGGATCATTCTGGTCTTCCTTTTATAAAATCTCTATATCCTTTTGAGTAATGAAAACTCACTTCAAAAAAAATTGGGGACTAGTTAACAGCCCCAAACCTTTGAAGTGGTAGCCTCTAGTGACTATTTTAAGGACTGTTGTTTGCTTTGTACAGCTTTTATGAAAATAATCATTTATGTACAATAGGTAAATAGTCCTACTAAATTTCTTACCAGGTCTAGTTATTTTTAATAGGCAATTTTTTGTTTAGAATGTAAAATAAACTCCCTTATTGTAAGCTGCTAATGACCGAATGTTTATGTCCCCCCCAAATTTTTATGTTGAAACCTAATCCCCAGTGTTTTGGTATTTGGAGGAGGGATCTTTGGGAGGTGATTAGGTCATGAGGTCGGAGCCCTCATGAATGGGGTTAGGGCCCCTATAAAAGAGGTCCAAGTGAGTTACCTTGCTCCTTCCACCGTGAAAGAAAAGCAGAGAACTCCAACTTTGAACCAGGAAGTGGCTCTCACCAGAATACCCAATCTGCCAGTGCCTTGATCTTGGACTTCTAGCCTCCAGAACTATGAGAAATAAATTTCTGTTGTTTATAAGCTACCCAGTCTATGGTATTTTGTTTATAGCAGCCTGAAGAGACTAAGACATGAGCTATTAACTCCCTTTGACAATTTCATATTTGCCAAGACTTAGTACTTTTTCTGGCATGTATATTTTGCATGTGCTTTGTAGTTGGATTTATTTTTATTTATCTTTATTTATTACATTACAAACACATAGCCTAGTTAATTGCTACATATAGTATAACTTTAACTTTATTTCGTTTGTTGGTTGCTGTGTCAAAAGTTCACACTAGCCTATTTAAAACAAATTTATAAAACTTTATTTGCCAGAGAATTACTAAGGGAGATTTAGTAAGTCTAGGATAGGACCCATGAGTCTGCATTTTAAAGATTTCACCAGATAATTTTGATGAATGTGGACCATCAACAATACCTTTGAGAAATATTGATTTACAGAATTTATTAATAGCTTCATGTTAGCTAAAACAGATTACTCAATTTAAATCTGCGGTTTCTTTTTTCTTGGCTTTCATTTTAGTAGTCCTACTTTTTTGAAGATTTCGTAGAGTTATTAAACATTTGGTATTTTGCCTGTGAAGGTAGAGTAAGGAAGCATTGAGAAAATGCTATTTAAAAAATGCTGAGCCCTAATCATAAGGAAATAATGAAAATGATACTGTGTTGTCATTGTAAATAAAAATAGCTACCACTGGGCTTCTCTGGTGGCGCAGTGGTTGAGAGTCCGCCTGCCGATGCAGGGGACACGGGTTCTTGCCCCGGTCTGGGAAAGTCCCACATGCCGCGGAGCGGCTGGGCCCGTGAGCCATGGCCGCTGAGCCTGCGCGTCCGGAGGCTGTGCTCCGCAACGGGAGAGGCCACAACAGCGAGAGGCCCGCGTACCGCAAAAAAAAAAAAAAAAAAAGAAAGCTACCACTTATTTGAGGACTTTTACTTGACAGATAATTTAGACAAACACATTTAATTTATTTAATCCTGAATTTGGAGATAGGCGAGTGAATCTCCATTTTATTCATGAGAACTCTGCACCTGCTCAATTTTACACAAGTAATAACTGATGGTACCGAGATTAAAATCTAGGTGTATCTCACCCCTGAATCCATCCTTCTTAATCATTAACATCATTAGTAATTAACAATATTCAATAATACTTATTAAGAATTAATATGAAGAATAAATGTTAGGAATTAATAATTCTTAAAGATTAACATTACGTTAACAATAATTTGTATAATGGGAAAATGATGAGTGGATAGTTGTTTCGTAATGTGAGGCTTGCTGTCTTGGAGCACACTGATCACTTACTCTGTATTTACCATATATTTCACATGGGGTATGGAAATCTGCTGAGATTCTTCTTGGTGCCCTGCCCATTTTTCCTGTCGCTCTCATGATTTTAAGTGTTGATTCACACATTTTAGAATTTATCTTCTGTCCTCTGTCCTCTAGGAATAGACTTGATGGGAATGGGTGCCATTTTATGACTTGAAGTTTGCAGATGCATAAATGGACTTAATGTGATTTGGTGTAAGCCTTTGTGGATTTCTTACTCTGGAATCTGTAAGAGCTGGGTTCTTGCTTTGGTCTTTATGTGTGAATGATGCTTTTGCTTTGCAAGAAAGGATAAAGGGAAAGAAGCTGAACGGAATTCTAGTTCGCTTTGACAAAGTGGTAGGTCCATTAGTGAATGGGCCAGAATGCGGATGTGAATGGAAATAAGAGTTTAGTAATCCCAGGCTATCTAGATTTACCCATGTGGAGATACAGAAGAAAGGACTAGATGCATTAGAAAGATACAGGGTAAAGACTAAAATATTTTTGACTTCTACAGCTTTTACCTAACTTCTCTCATCTTTGATTTCTTTATTTGTTAGAATACATCTTAACGTAGTTGTTCTAATATCACAGCCTATTTACAGGACTATTGTGAGATTCAAATGAGAGGTTATCTATAAAAACTGTTTTGTGGAATGTGAAGTATTATCCTTACAAATTTTTTTTTTCACTCTCTCCTGTCTCAGATATCTGGATTTTTTTAAGCTCTACTGTACATATTGACTGAGATTTTTCTATATTTCAGGTAACATTTACTGCATTTCAGCTTCTTTTGAGAAGGCTGTTTTTTAGTTTGAGAATCTTTTCTAGCATTTTTTTCAAGTGGCAACATTTGGGTTTTCATTTGAGATATTTTTATTTGTTTTTACTTCTTATTGCTTTCCCATTTTACTTTCTGAATATGATTAAGCAGGCTATAACCCTCCTATATTATAATTCCCTGAATCCTGTCGCCTCTGAGCCCTGCTTAAGGTATGGCCCTGTTTGATCATATTATTTTTTTTTACTGATGACACGTGGCTTTTCATAGGTTCTTAGTGAAAAAAATGTTTATGGAGATAAAGGGAACATGATGAAGGGAGGGGGCTTTGGTTTAATGTAACATAATGATGCAAAGGCAGCATCAAACTTCACAGAAAACAAATCTCCTAGTTCTAATAGGGCTTTAAATTCAAGTGTTACTAATATAAGAATTTTTTTAGAAAGTAAATAAGAAAACTATCTTCTTATAACTAAAAGTGAAATATTACCTTAAATGTAATATATTAATTTTTAAAAGTTACATGCCCATGATAAAATTTCAAATGGTACAGGCAGCCACTGTTATTTTTTTGTGTACCTTCCAGAGATATTCTCTACTTTTGCCAACAAATATGTATGGATATCCCCAGAGATTCTTTCTTTCAAGGCTGGTGATGAACACTGTCATGAATTTGAAATTTTTTGTTAGTAACTTTCTCGTTAGAAATATTATGGCTAAGAGTTTGAAATACAAGTTCTTAAGGACAGATTTTTTTCCTTAGCTGTGAGTATATAGTTACTATTTATATTCTCCAGTTTGTATGATTTCATCTTTTTTCAAAGTTCAATAAAATGCTTTTTGACCATCTTACTAGACTGTGTCTGGATTTTAGGGAAGAGGTCTGGCCTAGAGATAACAGTTTGGAGCTAGTTAGTCTGTGGCAGTGGTTCTCAAGTTTTAGTGCACATCATCACTTGGGGGACTTGTTATACACACGCTACTGATGTCCACCCAGTGTCCAATTCAGTAGGTCTGGGTTGGTGTCCAAGAATTGCACTTCTTACTTGTTCTCAAGTGATACTGATGCTACTCTGATTCCACACTTTGAGAACCAGAGATCTGTGCTGTTCAAACCATATGAGAGTAGATAGATTGAGTTAGCTTGGGTGTGAAAGAGCAGACAGAATTCTGAGGGCTGGGTACCTTTAATTAATGGAGGCAAGGGGTGGGGTGAGGTAGGGTGAGGTCCTGCCAGGAGAGGGAGAAAAGTTCAGGTAGTTAAATAAATTTGGAAGATCTTTTATGTTATATCACTCTCTTGAAAGTTTCAGAATACACACAAACATGGTAAAGGACTTAAATTCCTGAGGAGAGAATTACAGGTTTTTTTTTCCTTTTATTTTTATTAGGGCTTTCCAGTGGTTGGTTGGTAGGGGGCAAACATTTCCAACATGTTTTAAAACAGTGCTTTATGGGTTTTCATTTAGTGCTGACAAAGGATGGACACAAAGCAATAAGATGTCTTAACAGAGGTCGATTAGCAAATCAGCATCAACTTCAGGACTGGGACACTTATCTTGATTTATAATCTGTTTAATCCATTCTCTTGATCACTTGTTTTTTCCATTTTATTTTATTATTTAAAAAAATTTTTATTGGAGTACAGTTGCTTTACAATGTTGTGTTAGTTTCTGCTGTACAGCAAAGTGAATCAGCTATATGTATACGTATATCCCCTCTTTTGGATTTCCTTCCCATTTAGGTTACCACAGAGCATTGAGTAGAGTTCCCTGTGCTATACAGTAGGTTCTCATTAGTTATCTATTTATGCATAATATCAGTAGTGTATATATGTCAATCCCAGTCTCCCAATTCATCCCGCCCCCGCCCCTTTCCCCCTTGGTATCCATACGTTTGTTCTCTATGTCTGTGTCTGTATTTCTGCTTTGTAAATAAGATCGTCTATACCAGTTTTTTCAGATTCCACATATATGCGTTAATATATGATATTTGTTTTTCTCTTTCTGACTTCACTCTGTATGACAGTCTCTGGGTCCATCCATGTCTCTACAGATGACCCAATTTCATTCCTTTTTATGGCTGAGTAATATTTCGTTGTATATATGTACCACATCTTCTTTATCCATTCCTCTGTTGATGGACGTTTAGGTTGTTTCCTGGCTATTGTAAATAGCACTGCAGTGAACACTGGGGTGTATGTGTCTTCCTGAATTATGGTTTTCTACATGTTTTAAAGAACAGTTCTGTATATCTGCCTTGGGGGCAGAAGGAAAGGGTTGCAGTAGAGACAGTTTACCATTTCCTGGCTGGCAGGGGGTGCGGGGCGGGGGGGGGGGGGGAGGAGGTGGGTGTGGCATGGAAGTTGGGGAGGTATTAGCAGTTACCAAAAGGAAAGTCATCCGGGTTTATTACAGAGAGGACGTGGTACCAGCAAAAAGGCCCTAGAGGTTTCCTAATTCTGAAGTCAGTTTGCCTGTGTTTGAATTCCAGCCACGTTTGAGAATCACTGACTGATCCTATTTGTATTTTTTTTTTAAGATTTATTTATTATTTATTTAATTATTTAATTTATTTTTGGCTGCATTGGGTCTTAGTTGCTATGCGCAGGCTTCTCTCTAGTTGTGGTGCACAGGCTCCAGGGTGCGTGGGCTGTGTAGTTTGCGGCACTTGGTCTCTCTAGTTGAGGCGCGTGAGCTCAGTGGTTGTGGCGTGCAGGCTTAGTTGCTCCGTGGCATGTGGGATCCTAGTTCCTTGACCAGGGATTGAACCAGCGTCGCCTGCATTGCAAGGCAGATTCTTTAACACTGGACCACCAGGGAAGTCCCTTGTATTTTTTTATAGATTAATGTTACACACAGTAGGTACTCAATTAATACATTTTAACTTTCACCAAATGGTCTTTTTTGGTTTCTTGTTTGTTGCTATAGCACAGAATGTTTTCAGTTTTGCTAGTGCAGAGATTTATACTTTTTGTACTTATTATGTTGAATTACTCATACCTTTTTTCATTAAATTTCACAGTTGTACTCTGATATATAGTAAAAGGAGAGGGAATAAATAAAGTTTTTCTCTTTTAGTTGCTTTAGCAGATTAGGTAGGCATGAATGTCAGGAATTTGTAGCCTTCAGGCCAGGAAAATTCTTGTTTGTGTCACCATATATGGTTTCCCTATCCAGTACAGAGTCACTACCACAGGTGGCTGTTGAGCTCCTGAAATGTGACTAGTCTGAGTTGAGATGTGCTGTGAGTATAAAATACATACATACTGGATTTTGAAGACTTTGTTTGAAAAAATGTAAATATTAAATCGTTAAAATATTAAACATTCATATATAATGTTTTATATGAATTACATATTGAAATGATACTTTTTCGAGTTATTGGATTAAATAAAATATATTATTAAAATTAATTTTACCTGTTTCTTTTTCCTTTTTTAAATGTGGCTACTAGAACATTTAAAATTACATGTGGCTTACGTTTTATTTCTATTGGACAGCATGGGTATGGGGGAAGAAAATTAAAATAGGAACATCCAACTTTTAATACTCTGGCATTTGTCAGTGGATGAAAGGGAAGGGAAGAGATGAACTAGGTAGTGAATCATATAATGTTATGAAAAGATTAACACACATCTGTTATCTTTAAATTGCTTGACAATAGCAATTTGCATATGTATTCTAAAGATATAGTGGTAGAGAATCTTCTATAAATGTTAATTATAAAAATGACTTTGGAGAGAGAAAACTATTTGTTACATGTGCCCTTTCCTCAAGGAGGTGGGCCATAGTTTTTAAAAAACAAAGCAGACATTAATACTAATTTATATAGATAGGGCTTAACAGTTTGAAGAAAATGAACATGTATTATCTGATTTGATCATATTGACCTCATTTTTGGTAATTGTAGAAACAGATTTAATGTTATGCTACTAAAAGGTTTACATTACAAACTGGTGTACTCAGACTGCCATCAAATGACTTTGGTAGGAGAGGACATGGTTTATATCCCAAGGGGCTCAAGTTGTACTAGTATGGTTGCCCAGTTCTTTGAAGTCTTCTGTAGTGTTCTGTACTATTTAACTATTCCCCCCAATCTTTGAATACATTTAGTACTTTAGGAATAGGTCATATATTAACTGTGCCTCTGCATATGAGGATATGTATTTCCAGGAAGGGTATATGTACCCTAAAATGAGAAACACAGCTTCAAAGAAAGTAGAACTACATCAGATCAAGTATTTCTTGAAGGCCTCCTTTATGAGTTCTGTATATAATATAGGAGAAGATGATGCCTCTGCTTTCTTTTCTCTTTTACACTACCTTTCTAACTATTCTTAATTGGAGGTTAATTCTGTTAAACAGTGTCTCCGCCCACCCCCATCACATTTACAAAATCTTTTCCTGTAAACGAGAAGACTGAAAACTATAAGGTTTATAAATCGCAACTTTTAAAAACAAAATTTTAGTTAACAGTACTTTGAGTACAGATAAAATAACCAAATACACAAAGTACTTAAATAGTTATAGTAATTACAGATCCCAGGACTTAATCTCTTTTAGCTTCAATTTCCTTACTTGTAAAATGGGACTAATATTCATCTTGGTGTTGATATATGGATTAGTAGTAATAATGGTGATGATGATAATGACAATAGAAGCTAGGTTTTATTGCTAGACACTCTTCCAAGCCCTTATGTGGTTGGTATTATTATTATTACTCCTGTTTAATAAAAGAAGAAATTGGCTTTATTTGGAATTCAGATCCATGCACTACTGTGTTCACTGAGTTTACACATTAATGCCCTTGACTACCATGTTATTTAGCACACGGGGAACTCATTAAATGGTAGGTTAAAAATAAGCAAGACAGCTATAACAAAAAAACTGACGGAATGGAAAAAATAACAGTTAAGCAAGAGGCTCAAAGGCCAAAATATTTGCCCAAGGCCATTCTACTCGGAGGTGAGGTAGGAAAAACTGAGATTTGAGCCTAGGTCCATCTGACTCTAAAGGCAAATGATTTCATCACTTACAGCCTAGTTTACTTATCTCTGAAATGTAGAGAATATTATCTGGAGTGGTTGAGTAAATGTAACTGCCTAGTGTTAGTGTCTGACTCATAGATACTTAATGAATTTTAGTGATGATGATTAAGATTATAGATATCTAATGGTGGTATATCCATAACATATTCTCTTCTCCACTTGAATTTATCACTCTTGCTGTTTAAAAATACCATCTTTTTAATGATATAAAATATTCATTGATTTTTCTTCTTTTACTTCTAACTTTTTTGCTTTTTCTGCCCTTGTCAAATTTCTTTGGCTTATGACCTCCCTATGAAATTAGATTGATGGCCAGTTACTGCCGTTCTCATTAAGACTTGGGCAGTTCCTGTAGCAAATACTTGGACATTTATATTGTGCTTTTGTTTTCTATGTCTTCATACTTTTCTCTTTTAATCTCCCTCCCCGCCGCCATTCACTACATTCCGTGTTTTTCACAATGGTCTTTATTCAGTAAGCAATATTTGGAGACTGTGATGTATTTGGCATTGTGCTAGGTGATAGGAATACAGTGATGACAGTGATGGGTTTAACAGTCTTTCCCCCCACTCCAGATGACAGATATTAATTAAATAAGTGAGCATGAGTGGGTTGAGTCTTACAAAAGGGTAAGTATAGGGCAGTGCTTCTTAAAGTGTGGTTTTTGGGTCTAGCTTTATCATCACCTGGGACCTTGTGAGAGATGCAGATTCTTGGGCTTCATCCCAGACCTACTGTTGTAGCAAGTGCTCCAGGTAATGCTGCTGCGTTGTAGCGTAAGTATGAAGGTTATTCCCATGAAGCGTTTTTTAAGTTCTGTTTTCTTTCATTCTTCTCCTCTTTTTTCCTTTTTTCAATGCCTGCTCCCAGCACTTCTGCTGCTTGTTTTTATGTCTGTCATCTTGAATTGTCCTGTGGTACTTAATAACTACTTTCATTCCCTGTTCCTAACATGGTCAGTTGATCAGGAAAGGACCAGATTCCTGTCAATGCCACACTGAAGTTTACCCTAGGAAAAAGCATTTTATCTTTGCTGTTTCCTGTTTCCTTCATTTCATTTCCTCTGGCTGCTCCTGACTAGGATAAATTGATCAGAGGCTGCTCACCACAGCTGATTGCACAACTCCAGGTACTTGCATTTATAACCCAGTATGTCTGTGGTAGATTTGCTTTTAATGTCTAGCTGTGTCTCCCAAACTGTTATGGGCCTGGCACTAAACATAATGAGCTATTGTCTTCAGGTTTGTTTTTTTAAAACTATATTTGTTGCAGCTGTGTCTAATAAAATAGTTGGTTAAGAAGAGTGAATCTTTTCTTTCCATGCCCACCCCCGAACCCCCGCCTTTAATCTCTTTTCTTTTGCACAATTTGTAAAACTGCTTGTGGGGAGTAATGTAGTCTTTTAAACCCAAATATTTTCTTTTGTTAAATATCAGAAAAGAAAAAAAAAAAGGAAACAGCATGGGCCACAGACAAAAATCCTTTCTAAATATCACAGAAAATAATTTTTTAGAACTTCTAATGTTCTGTCTTTCATTGGTAAGTTTTTTTAATGAACGTCTGGTCTCAAGCTACTATAGGTTATTTTCTTCCTCTTAAATTATATGTTATATAAGAATGTAATTGATGTTCTGAATGATTACGGATAGAAATGTGCATAGTTGTAAAATGGGATTTACTGTGAAAAAATTTTTTTAACTAAAGACGGATTTCCTCTATAATTCTTTTGTTTTTCTTTTTTTTTAAAGGCGAAGTTTTAAAATTTTATTTATTTTTTGGTTGTGTTGGGTCTTCGTTGCTGCACACAGGCTTTCTCTAGTTGCGGCATGCAGAGGCTACTCTTTGTTGCGGTGCTCGGGCTTCTCATTGTGGCTTCTCTTGTTGTGGAGCACGGGCTCTAGGCGCGTGGGCTGCAGTAGTTGTGGCACGCGGGCTCAGTAGTTCAGTGTTTTTAATTTTTTATAAAGATTTTAATTAAGCTTCATAGTCATAAGCAGTTTTTAAACTTATGCTTCATGATCCTTTTGACTTCATGCTTTCAAATAGAATGATTATCTTCAAAACATGACAAATTTCAGAATCCATTAAAAATTATTTTATTCAAATTGCGTTTTCCAAAAGAGAGGGTTCTGTGCTAGTCGTCTTTGAAAGTTTTCGTACCATTTCAGAACCACATTTGCCAGAATGAACATTTCAGATGGACTTGGTGTCATCTGGGCCTGAGAGACAGCAAACAATGAAGCAAAATTGTAGAAGTTGTCTAACATCTTTTGTGTGAACTGAGTGAGCCAACTGAAGACATAGCAGCATTACCTACAGGAGTCTGCTGAGCCAGACTGTCCAATAATTCCACTGAAATTCCAATCTGAGCAACAGATGGAGTTCGGACAATATTCATGGCTCCAAAAGGGTGCTGGCTTCCTCCTCCAGATTTAAGACCTGAAATTTTGAAGATGGCACTTGGTTTCCCATTTGTGACAAATCCTAGGAGTTGCCATACTGGCATTCCATTTGAATCAGGATAGGAGAAGTAGATAGGCTCTAGAGCGCAGGCTCGGTAGTTGTGGCACACGGGCTTAGTTGCTCCGTGGCATGTGGGATCTTCCTGGACCAGGGATTGAACCCGTGTCCCCTGCATTGGCAGGCAGATTCTTAACCACTGCGCCACCAGGGGAGTCCCACTGTGAAATTTTTTTAACATTTTAGTCTTATTTAGGGATTGGTTGGTCTGGACAATATTGTGAACTAGTGGGCTTTCTCCAGACATTTATTACTACTGTACAAATGGAAATGAAGCTAGTAAGATGAGGTAGAGAGCAGGGGAAGTGTTTTTAATGACAAGAACAAAGTCTGCCTCTGTTTGTGAATGATACACGTGTTTGGCCTTCTACATTGGCCTATTTTATCCAATATCTAAAACGCCCCTGCTGCAAAATATTACAGAGATTTTTAGCTTGAGTTTAGATATTTAAAAGTATGTTGATAGTCAAGAGATGTAACAGATTGAATTTACTAAATATTCAGAAATGAAACAAAAAAAAGTTATAAAATATTCTATCTGTGTAAAAATTTAAAAGAAGCAATTAAACATAATTACTTTTTGGTATTATTTATTTTGAAGGATGACTAGTTTGGTCTCTTGGAATTTTATTGTTATATAACATATATAAATCTGCATTTGTTTTGAAGATTGTTCACTTAATTTAATTTACTGAATTAAATTCTTATGTGTGCTGATGATGTGCATCTGTATGTAAACATAAATTTTTATTCTAACATGAGGCAAAAAAAATCTTGTTCTTCTTGGTTGGCTGATAGGAAGAACATAAATAACCCTATTACTCATTAAAAAAGAAAAACTGAAAGAATTTCAAGTATTTAGTTTCCTATTAAATTTAGATGGGAAGATAGACCTCCAAGTTGGACTTTCACTCATGCTTAATGAGTATATGCATTAATTACTGTTAGCTTGATTCTGATTTGATTTCCTTTAAAGACTCAATTAAGGACAGTTAATTACTGTTGTTTATGTTGAATGTAGCATATTAGTTAGGAGGGTGCCAGTGCCAGATGAAAAATAATCTATTAGTATCTAGGATTCATGGTTTTTCTTAACAGTCAAGCCTTAAATAAATTTTTTTACTATATTTCTTAGTCTTTCTAGTTAAAATAACAAATTATTGGATCAAGGATGACTGTCTTGGTGCTCCTTCTCCTACACCATGCCTACCTCATAATATTCTTCTCTTTTGTACATTGAACATTTTTTAGGCTTTATCTTAATTTGACATAGATTGCTCTTTCCTTTAAAGACTCCTTGAGGGAAAACTGTTTTTCCTTTGCTTCAATTATGCCACACTCTGCAAGTTTCTCCTCTAATTCTTTGAAAACTCCTTCACAATCTCTCTGCTTTATTACTTCTTTAAATGTTGGTATTCTTTATGGTCCTTTCCTAGGCCTTCTTCTCAATCTGTGTATAATTGCTCAGCAATCACAACCACCCTCATAACTTCAGGTTCTGTGTATATGCTGATAGTTAAATTTTTTTTTTATTGAGATAGATTGACATATGATAAACTGCATAAATTTGAAATGTACAGTTTGATAAGTTTTGACACGTGTGTACACCCATGAAACCATCACAACAACCAAGATATTGAATATATCCATCACCCTCAAAAGTTTACCCGTGATCCTTTGTAATTTCTCCCCCATCCAAGGCAACCACTGACCTGCTTTCTGTCACAATAGATTACTTGGCATTTTCTAGAATTTTATATAAAGGTAATCATATAGTGCGTACTCCTTAAAATCTGGCTTCATTGAGCACAGTCATTCTTCTTGTATCAGTTTCCCTCTAATCCTTTCAGATGCATTAGCCTTGGGGTGCTTCCTCTGTGCCTGCACTGGTCAATGCTTAGCTTAAATCTAGAGAGGGGGCCCTTTCCGATCTCTGGATATTTTTGGGCAGCTTTCTTCTCTTCAGAATTCGGTCCTGCATACTCTAGCTACCTTGGCCTTGCTGGGCTCCCATACCCACTTCCTCAATTCAGGGAGATTGCTGGTCTCTGCCCAGGTTCTTTCTCACTGTGCTGCTGTCTGGAAACTCTCTCTAGGAAGTAATTGCAGAGTTTTTAGTTTTCTGTCTCTCAGGATTCATTACTGTGTGCTGATAGTTATTGTCTGAAAACCATTTTTCCATGCATTTTATGTATTTGTTGTTGTTTCAAGCAGGCAGGTAAATCTGGTCCCTCTTTCTCCAACTTGGCCAGAAGTGGGTGTTACTACTGTTAATTTATGAATATATATTTCCAGTGCCTATTTTCCTCTTGAGCTTAAGACTTGTGTGCCAGTCTGTCTACTGAACATTTCTGTTTTTTTCCTAAAAATTTAGTCTTTTCTGCTAAACCTTATTGCTCTGGTGTTCCCTAACTTGTGAGTAGTATGGCCATCTGCTTAGTTTTTCCAGGTTATTGATATGAATGTCCTGAATTACATGAGTATCTGGCATATTTCCCTGCCCCACCTCCATGTCACATCTATTCATTCACCACATGTTGTCAACTTTAGTTCCTAGATATCGTTCAGATTCATCTACTTCCCTCATATCCTCATTACTACTATACTATTTCAGGCCACCGTTATCATTCATTTGGATCACTACAGTAGCTCCTAATTAATTTATCTGCCTCCAGTATATTATTCATCTTGTTAGAGCTAGATTTCAAAACACAAATCTATTCATACAATTTTCCTCTTGGAAAAGGAGTTAGGAAGTCCAAACTCTTTAGTTAGTTCAACACTTTCTCCATTATCAGAAGTATATTCAGATTTTGAGTTGCTTTCATTGTCCATTCTCAAGTTTTAAAATGTTTGGAAAGTAGTGATACGCAGTTAGGCATGGGGTTAGTTGGGGATGTCAGGCTGTCAGGTGTGGCACTTTAGACCAGGACACCTCAGACTTAAATCTGTATACAAATCACCTGAGGCTTTTGTAAAATGCAGATTTTTTTGAAGGATCTGGGGTGAGGCCTGAGATTGTGCGTTTTAGCAAGATTAAATGCATTAGGAAACTAGTAGAGATGTTAAGGAACTTTAATGAAAACAGACGTGTACTTCCTTTTACTTCCTTGATTTCCCCCTCAGAGTATAGTAGCAGTACTTCACAAGCTGAAATGATTCCTTGATTGTTACCGAACGGAAAAGAAAGGGCTTTTAAATACTGCAGTCCCCAGTTCCCAGGTGGTAATTCCCCCACCCAAGGGGTGGTAAAGTATCACCAGAACTAGGCTTTTTGAGCAGCTTTCCATCTGCAAACTCTCCCAGAGCCTTCCTTAGTTGGTTGATTTATGGGAAAGAGGAACACTTTCCTTTTGCACAGAGGGACAAGAAGGCTGTCTTTTGAGCCATTGTCTTAGAATTATTGCCAAGCTTTGTCTGTTAAATGGGACCATATCCTCTCTTTTTAATATACTGATTACAGGTACTACCTTATTACTATTACTGTTGTTATTATTTTTGGCCATATTATAACTATTGGATAGGCTAGTCCTTGTCTTCCCCCTCTGCACACACCTTCTTTGCTGGTGCTTTAGTGGAATAGTATTTGTAATTAAGATAAAATTTAAATGTAGTCATATTTAACCAAACTATTTATGCAAATAGTGGGTGCTGCCGTTACGGGTAGACTTTCATCCATTATTTTAATCCCTATTGTTGTGCCAGTAAGAATGTTATTTCCCTGAGTCATAGGACTGGAAGATTCTTCCAGCATTATCACAAGGATGTTTTTGGTTTTCCCCATTTCTATTCTTTAAGGACTGTCAATTTATTTTTGCTGATCTTTTCTTCTTGTTCTCTGAGGTTTATTGCAGCTATTCAACATGTTTGACTATTTAAATTAAGCTTATTTGACAATTTGGCTCTTACAGGAAGAGTGCGTATCATTCACATACTACCTCTAGTAGTACTTGCGTTTCTGTGATTTACCACACTACATATAAGGATCCTTTAGAACAATTTGAGTTTTTAGGCCTAAACTAAAAGTTGCAGAATTAAATTAAGTGCCTGTTATCTACAATTAAAATAATTTGTCCAACTAACATTTTAAAAAATAAACTAGAATTTGAAATTTAAAAAAAGATAGAGTGATTTTTTTTAATAAGCACTGATATATTCAAGTGTAAAGTGTTTAAGGAGATTGAAATTGCATCAATTAAAAAAATTATCCTACTTTCTGGTAGATAACTCTTGTTCTTCAAAGTAGATCAGTTAAGAGTTTTTAAATGATGCAATTGAAACAGGATTTCCTGCCTTTGGAATATTTAATTTAGTTCCTTTTTTGCTTAAAGCAGAAATGTGATTTCAAATACTGTACTGTGGTGGACAGATAAAGCTAACATAATAATGAGTAGAAAACTACCAAAGGATAATTTTAATTGAAATTCTTTGTTATTTTGTGTCTTTGCTAATAATGGAGGAAATAAATGTGAAAACTCATGATAGAACATTTTAAGTTCCTCAGAAAAGAAACTCTTTGTCAAATCCTAAATCCAATTCTTTGCTTTTAAGCCAGGTTTCCGTCCCTCACAAACTAATTTAAATCCTCCCAGGAATGCACAGTGTCCCTGCCAAAGGTTTTCACATGGTGATTGATGAAAAGATTTGCTGCATTCTTTGTAAATACATTTCAGGAACAGGTTAATATAGAGGTTGGAAAATGAAGTAAGCGCATGATGGTCCATATTTTTGTCTTCTTTTATGATTGAACTCTTTCCAAAGAGCTTTTGAAAAGACATTCCCTACAGAATCACAAATCTGAAACTTTTTTATATAAAGGATTTAAAGTGACTCCTATTGAAAGTCTTTCTTTAATCCGCTCAAATATTCACATTCGTCAGGTTGTGGTCTGTATTACAAGGTATATTTAGCCAATGAGTATCTGTATTACTTAATAAATTAAATATTTAAATACCGCTAATGCTCTTGAAAGGTTTTCAGGGTCTTAGTCGTTGTGAGCTTAATTGTTTTTATCATTCCTTTCCCTTTTTTTTATTGTGGTAAAATATACAAAACATAAAATTTACCATGTTAACTATCTTAAAATGTACAGTTCAGTGCATTAAGTACATTTACATTGTTGTGCAACCACTTTTCATCTTCCCAAACTGAAACTCCATTAAACTGTAACTCCCTATTTCCCCTGCCTCCCTGTCCCCCACTCCTACCAGCCACCATTCTACTTTCTGTCTCAGAATTTGAGTATTTCAGGTACCTCATAGAAGGAGATTCATACTATATTTGTCCTTTTGTTACTGGCTTATTTCATTTAGCATAGTATCTTCAAAGGTTCATCCGTATTGTAGTGTGTGTCAGAAGTTCCTTATTAAGGCTGAATAATATTCCACTGCTTATGTATACCACTTTTTGTTTATCCATTCATGGGTTGAATGACATTGGGTTGCTTCCTTTTCTTTCCTTTTATAGCATAAATTCAAAATACTGATCTTGGGACTTCTCTGTCAGTCCAGTGGTTAAGACTCCACGCTTCCACTGCAAGGTGCTTGGGTTCGATCCCTGGTCGGGGAACTAAGATCCTGAATGCCCCGAGGTGCGGCCAAAAAATTTAAAAAATAAACTAAAAAAAATACTGATCTTATCAGTCCCTTTTAGTGTTTACAAAAATGGTTTAGAAATCCAGTATAAAAGGGGACTGAGGGACTTAAGCCTTGGGACTGACTATCCCTTCCTCCTTGATTTTTATTATTGTCACTTGAGTCTTTGTTTTGTTAGTCCAGCCTGGATATGAGAATAGCCTGATCCTCTAGCCAGATCTAAGCTGAGATACCACATGAGACAGCTACATTGAGAGACTGAGCTGAGATAAGGAAGACAGATCTGGGAGCCAGGATTCAGGCCTGGAAGGGAAAGCTTTAAATGCAAATTATATATGTGCCGAAATTTCTGTGACCAGTTCTCTTTTGGTTGTAATTTGCTTTTCTTTGAGAATTGTACATGTTTACTTACTTACATACTGAGTGTTTATGTTTTCCGAATTGCCTGTTCATGTTTATGGTGTATATTCTATGCAGTCACTTAGTGTAAAAATTTAAGTGTGAAGAAAGAAAACTACTTTAAATTTCAGAAATGCAATATTTTGCTTTACTTTAAAATTTTATTTCTTGTGATTATGCTTTATTCATTTCCTAGGCACCTAAGTTTCTCTGTTCAAGATCATTTACTCCAGTATCCAAATAGATTTATTGATTGCAGATTCATTACTGTAAAATGTGTTTGTATAGGATTGTTTCTTCCCATGCCATACTGGCCTTTTTCACACTGCTGTGCAGTAATACAATGAAGGATTGCTATGACATTAAAGTTTGGATTGGGTCTCACAAGCTATCCTTCCCTGAGAGCACTGGTAATGTATTATAACTTGCAAATTGAATGTTTGTATAATCAAAATGGAAAGTATGGAGTATAAAAATAAGCTTTTTTAGTGCCCAAACTAGAGAACAACATCTAAGCCTGTTGACTAGTTTAGCTAAATCTTAACTCTGGCTATGGACTCAGTTGGAAACACAGTAAAAAGGAATGGATGTTGATAATGTTTAAAGTATTAGTTCAACCCTTGAGTTTAATGTGAAGGGATAATTGAGATAATATGATCTCCCATTGCTCTATGTAACAAGGAGATTTTTTAAGTTAAATTGGATTGGCTTCCAGTTAGGGAAGAATGCTCATCTAGAGCCAGTGGTATTTACCAACTGCGCCTGTGAAAACATTCCTTTTTACCCTCAGATGCTCACTCAGCCTTCTGTTTTCCAAGTGACATTATTATAGCCTTTAGTAGTCAGAAAAATTAAGAGCACATTTTAGAAGCATGAATAGCAGAGTCTCCCTTCAGTTTTACAAAATTACTGCTTTTTATGATAATGTAAATATGGGACGATTTCTGAAAACTTAAGAGAAGTTTTTTAACTGCTAAACATTCTTTGACATTTTAAGGACACAGATCATAGAATTATAAAGCATATGGCAGTTATTTTTGTTGTTGTTTGGTTGGGCTGCTCAGTAACGTCTGACTTCGTTTAACTGAATATTGGAAATGGGACCATTTAAGAAGTTTTGGGCATTTTTTTTTGCTATGTCTCTTCTTTGGCTGAACCAGCAATGTAATTAAGTCCTCAGCTAGGGTAAGATGCACATGATGAATCTACTCTATCAAATTGAAGTTTTTTTCCTGGGTACAGTATCTCTGTGGAATACATCTAATTTATTGGCCATTTGTTTAACCACTAGTTTTTAGTCGTTTACTTTGTGGATTTTTATAAGGGTTTCCGAATGTTAGGAATGTGGAAAACTATAGTATTGGGAATTTAATTGTGATACTTAGTTGATTATCAAAGATTTTTCTTCCCTTATGTCACACTTTTTCCCCTTCAGCTACCCCTCTTTCCCCCAACTGGGACCATAAGTAAATTACTTAACTTCTGAGTCTTAGAATTTTAACCTGTAAAAGGGAGTTGTGTAAAGAGTTCCTGTTTTGATTGGCTAACTCAGTGCCTAGTACACCGTAGAAGCTCAATAAATGGTAGTTTCTATTAATATAATTTATAATTTTCCTCTACCTTATCTAACTGTTCTTATTCATCTAATCTATTATTCTATTTTTAGAACTTTAAATTACTATTGCTCAAAGAATACTTTTTTACCTAATGTTGTATCTTGGGAAAATGTTTCTGAAAAAGCATCTCTTTGGTCAACCTACATTATGTCAATATATATCCAGAAGACATTTGTTTCCTAAAGTATGTCTATTAAAAATATTCCTAGAATCAGAATTGAAGGGATCCTTGGAGTTTGAAGTAATTTTCGTTTACCTGGCCTTAACTTTACCATCCAATTTAGTTATCGTCTCTGCAGTAGTTTGCCTCAAAGTTTAGACATTTACATACTACTGCCATTTCTGCAAAATACCTGTGTTAATATTTTCTTAATATTTTTTAAACTTAGCCTTAGCTAAGCAATACTAATTTTGAAATTATAGGTTCAGTAAACTAGCTATATTGTTTCTAATGTATATTAAAATAACTGCATGACATTTTGTGTACTGTTAAAAATTGTATTGAATTACCTCTTTATTCATTGCCTAAAGCTTCCCTGACAAGACGATCATCTAGCCTCTAAATATAATTCCCTTTCTTTCTTGTTTTTCTCCCTTTCTATATAAACTTGAACCTAATAAATCTTTTTTTTAATAGCGAAATACGGCTTTTTGGTGAACAGGAACCATTATAAATAATTACTATATATAGCTATCTCTTAAGTCTCAAAATATGGGGAATATTTATTATCTAAACATTTTCATTTTGATGTTTTGAGATGCACTTGGGGAAGAGGACTGGAAATACCACTGTTTTATACATAGACTTTCACTCCTTGTTTCAGTATGATCCTTCCTCACCTCCACCCTTGACTATTACTGGTGTCTCAGAGTCCGGCACTTCTTTGGTTCAGTATTTGTAGAGAGTAAACCTTGTCCATCGGGATAAGATAGTTGCCTGACTGAGGAGGGGAGGGAGTGAGATGTCCTAACTTCCTCTTTTTTTTTTTTGCGGTACGTGGGCCTCTTACTGTTGTGGCCTCTCCCGTTGCGGAGCACAGGCTACGGACGCGCAGGCTCAGCGGCCATGGCTCACGGGCCCAGCCGCTCTGCAGCATGTGGGATCTTCCCGGACCAGGGCACGAACCCGTGTCCCCTGCATCGGCAGGTGGACTCCCAACCACTGCGCCACCAGGGAAGCCCCTAACTTCCTCTTATGTAGACTTTTCACCATTCCTCCTGTTTTTGCCCACTCCTCTCCCTTGCCATTAGGGACTTGTGACCTTTCGGTTCCTAAGCCTCTTCCCCAATTCTTTGGTATAATTTTTTCCCCCTTTTTTTGCTTGACGTGTAGATTTCAGCTTTCTTTGCACTGCAAAATCTGCAATTGTTCATCTACTCTTTTTTTTTTTTTAAGTTAATTAATTTATTTTTGGCTGAGTTCCATCTTCGTTGCCACGCCGGCTTTCTCTAGTTGTGGTGAGTGGGGGCTACTCTTCGTTGTGGTGCGCGGGCTTCTCATTGCAGTGGCCTCTCTTGTTGCGGAGCATGGGCTCTAGGCGCGCAGGCCTCAGTAGTTGTGGCACGCGGGCTCAGTAGTTGTGGTGCACGGGCTTAGTTGCTCTGTGGCATGTGGGATCCTCCTGGACCAGGGCTTGAACCCGTGTCCCCTGCATTGGCAGGCGGATTCTTAACCACTGCGCCACCAGGCAAGTCCCCATCTACTTTTTATAGACAGAATTTAGCTGTCATCTCTCACTCTTCTGTCTCAAGTTTTGTTGATATGTGCTAATATCTTTTTAACATGTCTTCGTTGTCGTTTTAGTGGAAGTGAGCTGAGATTAAATATATTATTTCCCAACTAGAATCTAAGTTCCATGAGGAGAGGGTTTTTTGTCTTGTGTTTTGCTCTGTCGCTATTTGCTAATACGGTGTTTTGCATGTATATATTTGGAAGAATGATGGATCCATTTGTTTGTATAATAAGTAATATGTTATGAAGTGCTTAATAAGCATAATTTCATTTGAACATTCCTAAATATTGTTATATAAATAAATGACCCTATTTATGGTTGAGGAGACTGGGACTCAGGAGGTAGAGGGACTTGCTTAAAGTTAACGGTAGCGGAACTTGACTGCTACCCACTTGTTCTTAATTGAGATCCTGCCCTTGGTACTACTGAAAGCTCTTTGAATTGCTATAACCAGATCAACATTGAGCTGACTTCGTGTGCCTTCAAATTATACAGAGAAGCACTATTGTTGGCATAATGACAATATTGATATTTCAGGATATGGCTCTGAAAGTATTTTGGAGAATTTTGTATAATATTAATATTGGTACTGTATATATATATATAGTTACCAAGACCCATGAGAATTTGTTGAAGAAGTTCGGCCTTTATCATAAGAATACTATGTAGCTCTTTTTCCTAAGTATGGAAAAAGGAAGATGAATTTGTGCCAGCCCAAATGAGGACTGAGGAGTATTTTACCCCAGAGACAGCTGAAGAGGGACTGGACTTTAGGTAAGAGCTGGACTTCAGTTAAACAAGAGGGAGGGGTGGAGAATGTTCTTTGAAAAGGTGATGACTTCAGACATTTGTAAATAGAGTTATTAGAGCCTACACAGTAACTTTTATATATGGTCTTTTGAGGATAATGTAGTCACTTAATGTTTCGTTAAGTTTAGTAACAGTCCCAGTGGCATTTCATTTTATAGTCTTATCAAAAGGTTCCCAAACTTTCTCAATTCACCACACCCTTAGTGTGCCAGTAATTCCTTCATGATGCCCTTCGATCCAAAGAAATACCAAATAACTCCATTTACTTAGGTCTAAACGACTTAAGTATTTATGTTCTAACAACTTGAATAAATAACACATATGAATTCTTTGACTTTCTTTTTTAAAATAAATTTATTTATTTATTTTTGGCTGCGTTGGGTCTTTGTTGCTGCGCGCGGACTTTCTCTAGTTGTGGTGAGCAGGGGCTACTCTTGGTTGCGGTGCGCGGGCTTCTTATTGCAGTGGCTTCTCTTGTTGCGGAGCACGGGCCCTATGCGCATGGGCTTCAGTAGTTGTGGCACGTGGGCTCAGTAGTTGTGGCTCGCAGGCTCAGTAGTTTTGGTGCATGGGTTTAGTTGCTCTGCGGCATGTGAGATCTTCCCGGACCAGGGCTTGAACCCGTGTCCCCTGCATTGGCAGGTGGATTCTTAACCACTATGCCACCAGGGAAGTCCCTTTGACTTTCTTCTTTGAAGAAAATTTTTTTTTTTTTGGCTACACCACGCCACATGTGGAATCTTAGTTTCCTAAGCAGAGATCGAACACGTGCCCCCTCCAGTGGAAGCGCATAGTCCTAACCACTGGACTGCCAGGGAATTCCCCAAGAAATATTTTAATTTTATTCTTAAGTAGCTACAATTTTTTTCCAATGGGATGTGTACAGTTTATACTATGCAACTTCATAAAACTTGGAATGGAATCAATGGGAACTTGTACTCTTCATTTTGTATTCCACATTTATTTTTTGTTTTGGCCATTTTTTTTCCTCTTTTTGAAAATTTTAAAATTTAGTTGCAGAGACTTAGTCTTGCGAAGATAATGAGTGCGTATAAAGGAATGCAGTAGGATCTGATTTTGAAACTGAACTGCCGTGAGCCTAGTGGCTCATGCAGTGTTCCACAGATATCAAAAATTATTTGTTTCCTTTGGAGGAGCCTCTGAGTTCACTCTACCTTGGTGTACTGTTTGGAAACCATCATCCTTATTTAAGAACTATTAGGGATAGAATGTATAAACTCAAATTTATTTGAAATGTAACTTTCAATTTGAAATCCTAGTTTCAGTTTAGACTTCACATAAGTTGTATTTTCTTTACCTTAGGTTTCTGGTCGTTAAAGGGAAAATATATTTACAGATAAAAATAACAAAAATACAAAGCTTCCTCTCTTTGCTCACAAAACATGAATCATTGTTGTAGGTAAAAGTTGTTTTTTTAAACTTTCTGAAGAAGGGCACTATTGAAATACCAGTTATTTGATAAAGGGAATAAGAAAACAACTAAGGCAAGGAGAAATGGAATTTTTGTTACCTAGTGTCCTATTTAAATCTCTTATGTAAGTGATTTGGTCAATAATAAATGCATTCTGAACACTGAAGGAAGGTATGTAAATGAATACTTTATGCTTGTAATTGTTAGGCATAGAATTTGATCTGAATTATGTAATGGGAAAGGCATATTATTATCATTCTTTAAAAGGCTTTGAAAAGTAGGCTACACAGAGCATTTTTCAGTAAATGAGAATTAAGACAAAATGAACTTATTGTTTACTATAGACATTTTGTTTTCTTTCTCATTATAAAAGTCTTGTTCATTTCTCCTGACGTATGAGATCAAGAACTTTGGATCCTTTTAAAATAAACTGAAACTGAGTGATATGGGATTTTGGCAATTTAAACATATGTTAAATTTCAATTATAAAGAAAAGAAACCATATACATGTTTGTACTGAAGGAATGTTTTCCTTTCTAAATAATAAGTAACTATTGTTTGTTAATGTTCATTAATTCAGATGTGTCAAATTAAAGTAGTGTTATTACCTTAAAATTTGCTTTCATACTCAGTGGTCTAAATTTATAGAGAAGCGTGGGCACATCAAATAGTAGACCAAAAATGGTCCACCTTTGTTTATGTTATCTGTTATTCAGTCCAGTGTGATTGAAATATTTTTCATATGGTTAAGACCGCAATGAAACATTTAAATATTGCTTTCCTTTTTTTTTTCTTTTTTTGCGGTACGCGGGTCTCTCACTGCTGTGGCCTATCCCATTGCGGAGCACAGGCTCCGGACGCGCAGGCCCAGCGGCCACGGCTCACGGGCCCAGACGCTCTGCGGCATGTGGGATCCTCCCGGACCGGGGCACGAACCCGCGTCCACTGCATCGGCAGGCGGACTCTCAACCACTGTGCCACCAGGGAAGCCCCTTGCTTTCCTTTTGATATTCCTTGACAGTTGAAAATAGCAGAGTATTTAAGAATATTTCTTTCATATAGATCTAGCTTACTCTATGCTTCCACTTCTCCCTTGTAGATTTGGAGCCACAAGAGAATGTAGATGATAAATACTAAATGAGTTGACTACTCAGTGGATGGTTTCTGAATATCTAGGGTTTAGAGTAGGTATTATATGTAAATGCTGTGTTTTATGAAGGCCTTTTTTGGGGGGGGGATAAAATGTAAAAATTTCTCGTTGAAACTGTAGAATCAGCTGACTTCAAAAGCCAGCTTTTGAACTAGTAGACTTCCTGGCAATTACATAGGCCCATGAGCTCTGAAAGGTCTTTTGAACTGTGTCTGTTTCTGCTTTCAAATAGCATTTAAATGCTCATTCGGGGGGGCTGGACATTGTTCGTAAGATTTGCTTGCTTTCTACTTTTATGAACTGTGACATGAAGCTAAGAATCAGCTGAAGTCTGTGTTAGACCTTAAACTTGCTGTTATCTTTATACGTTTTTTGAATGTTAAGCATTTTGGTTCAAGGAATCCGGAGGGTACAAAACTGAAAGCAGATAAGAATTTAGAGTACTGTACCCTAAATTGATAATTATCTAACTTACTTTCTTCCTTCTTTCCTTCTACTCTTCCTACCTCTGATATTTGTTGAGTCACTACTATATGCTAGGCGCTTTGTAAGGTGCCAGTGAGTCAAAGGTAAATAGTGGCTCTAATTCTTAAGTAATATAGAGAATAGTGTGCAAAAATTGCCTGAAAGCAAGATTTTCCTTTGTAATATAAAATGTGAATTGATTCTAATACAAGAATGTAGCAAAAACCAAAAATAAGGACACTTTATGGAGCTTAAACAATTTTCTAAAATCCCATAGAGTAAATTATTTTAGTCTCAAATGAAGAGCTATTCTGTTTGTTTGTTTGAGTTGTTGATCCTAATGTAGAAATGACTTGTGTTGAGTACTATTACCTCAGTAGTATCTTGCTATAACAGATATGATGTTTTGTATTCCAGGAATGGGTTCCACTAAGATCAGCTATTTTATGTTGTTAAGGACTGAATTTTGTATCCCCCTCACAAATTCGTACGTTGAAGCTCTAACCCCCAATATGACTGTATTTGGAGATAGGACCTTTAAGGATATAATTAAGGTTGAATGAGATTGTTAGAGTGAGGTGTTAATCCAGTATGTTTGGTGTCCTTCTAAGAAGAGAAAGAGACACCAGGGCTGAAAACACACAGAGAAAAGGCCATGAGAGGACACAGTGAGAATGCAGCTGTCTGCAAACCAAAGAGAGGCCTCAGTAGAAACCAAACCTGCTGATACCTTGTTCTTGGACTTCCAGCCTCCAGAACTGTGAGAAAATAAATTGCTGTTGTTTAAGCTATCCAGTCTGTGGTGTTTTATTATGGCAGCCCCAACAAACTAATACATATACCCTGACCTAAGCATATGTTTGGTAAACCAGTTTATCATGTTGTCCTGATGTTCTCTACAACCACAACTTAAGCTCTAATCATATGTTGCTCTCATGTTTTTAAGTTCTTCCAAATATGTGGATTCCCAGAATGATACAGCAGATTTCAAGAAATGCTAATAGTCTTTTACATGGTCTCATCTTTTATGCAACCATCTATTAAAAGTGCCCTTGATAAGTGACTGTAGTTCATTGGCTTAGTTATACTTTGTTCACTTTTCATTTAAGGGTATGTTTTAAACTAATGGTGTATTATAGTTTGGCAGAATTTTCTTTCTCAGTGGCACATAAAATAATGGTATGTTTTCAGTCAATGGCATCTTTAGATTCAATGAAATATATTTTTCTGATTATCTGCCCCCCACCCTAGATTCGTCCTGTAGCATCTGAGGTAAATGAATGTTTATGATTCCTTAAAATGCTCACGAAAGGAGTTGTTATGCAGATTCCCTTGGTAAATCATTAGACTTTCTTAATCCTGTTAATAAGCATTGTAAAAATATCTGCTGTATTTGAGACCTTTTTTTTTTTTTAACAGTGAAAGTAGAGAACAAGCTACATCACCCCAGCATAGTAAATATAGCCTAGTGGTTAAGAGCCTAGACTCTGCAGCCAGATTGTCTGAGTTTAAATAACAGTTCCATCACTTTTTAGGTGTGTGACTTTAGGCAGGTTGCTTAACTGCTTCCAAATTTGTAAAGTAAGGATAATAATAGTGCCTGTCTCATAAGGTGGTTGTGTAGGTTAAAAGAATTTTGCTCTGAAAAGAATTAGAACAGTGCCTGGCACATAAGTGCTGTATAATTGTTAGTGTTCTTGTCATTATTATATTTGAATTAACATCAATAGTATTCTCTCTAAAAACATTTTAAAAATTTTGGTTAACTTCCTTTGTATAATCAGTAAACCTGAGAATTAAGGGCACAAATAGAGTTCGTTATATAATGAAAGTTAAAGCAAAACGAACCCATCATTTAAAGATGGGTGTTATATGGTCCTTAGACAAAATTGAAATTACATTTTTAGTTCTCTTTTTACTATCTTTATCTAGCCACTGCCAGTACAATTTAGTTATTTCCCCTAACTTCACTCTTAGATGCACATACACATAATACTTACAAACTCTCATTCAAAGAGTCCCACCCATCAAACCATTCCAGGATTGATTTTCTTTAAGCTGCATTCCTGTCCTCCCAGCTGATCAGTTCTCTCCTAGTTCCTTTCTCTTCTTCATACCCAAAATGTGTATACCCAAAGTATTAAAGAGCTTGAGAAGTTGGAATTTTGTGGTCATACAGGTTGGATTGCTTACTTGGCTCATTTTATGATTGGAAGCCTGGGATAAAGGGAGAAGGTACAGCATATAATAGAACTGAGTCCTTGATTCTTGGGCCAAGGGATGGGAGAGAAGTGAAAGATTTAAGACTAAGGGAGTGCTAAGGAAAGACCCTTGTTGGGTGCGGAGCATGCTATGCTCAAGTAGATTAATTAGTTTACTTGTTAAGTTGTTCATTCATTTATTTAATATTCAAGTACTGGTAGTGTGCCAGCCTCTGTGTTAAGTGCTAGCTTACATTCAAGATCGGTTTTAATTTTTTTTTTAATATAGACAAAACTTTTAATTTTTCTGTGAGAGGAACTGTTCTTAAAAATGGAAGTATATATTAGTATGAATGATTTGTATGATAAGTTTAAATTAAATTACTTTCAGATTGACTATCTGGGGGATGAGAGGATATGCATAGGGGACGAGGAAATTTAAACAGAAATGTAAAGCTTCTTGAGAGGGGCTAGACAAATGTTCCTAAGGGGGAAAGAGGACTGAAAATGAAGTTTACAGACATTAGACCAGAAAGGTATGTCGTCCATAGGAACTCTACAGAGCTTTAGCTGTGCATGTGGACACCTTAGCAAAATTATGAGTCTCCATGTATTCTTCTCTAGGATCCCTTTTCCGATAACCTTTCCTTATTTAGTTATTTCTTTTTAGTACTACTGACCATTGGTGAAAGGAGGCAGAGAAGCTGTTTGGTGGTTTTGTTTCTCTAAGCATAAAAGAGATTCCAGGATAATTGCTCATTTTCAAAGGATTCGGTGCTATCATTCTTTTTGTTCAAGTATGTATACAAATTATTCTGTCATTATGTTTATCCAAATATTTCTGAATTCTCAGAAAATGTGTGTTACATTGGGGAAATCTCAACGTGTGGTAGATTGCCTTCTGTTCTATAATCTTCTCTCTCCCTGCTGCCTAAAATCTCAATAGGTGGTTTGACTATAGGAAATTCTGAGTGTTTTTATAAATAAACATTTCCACAAAAACTAGTAAGGTAACTTATTTTAAAAGTTTCAGGGCTTCTGCCTGCAATCCTTTTAGACTTGACTTAGTTTCAGGTCCTCTGAATTTATTAATTACTGCTTTTCATTCTTTGAGGGGGGAGGGGTTTGAGGCTGAAAGTGATCCACATTCATTATATAAGAGGGAAGTTTTGCTTGTTTATTGCTGAAGAAACGAGGCTTTACTGCATTTATATAGTGTTTCTTAAAGTATGCTGTGTATGGGAGTTCTTGAAAATCCTGTATTTCTCGTTAGAATCTATAATGAAATTGACTGGGATAAAATGGGAGGTAGTTACCAGATATTATTTCTGTGTACATGAGGATTTTTCAAACTGTATTTTTTAAGCAGAAGGAATGTTTTTGAATAAAAGTGAATAAATATGCTGTTAAAATTATTTAAAATTTATATAGGACAGTCAGGAAATATTAAATTAGGGAATTTGCATTTGTTTATTAAGTTCCCATTGTGTAGGTGTTACTGACAAGAAACTGAAGGATCCAGAAATAATACTGGATGAGGTTTCTGCCTTTGGGAACCTTGAAACCTAATTAAGTAGGTAGAATTTGCAACGTAAAAGAAGGGACCAGGGACTTCCCTGGTGGCGCAGTGGTTAAGAATCAGCCTGCCAATGCAGGGGGCATGGGTTGGAGCCTTGGTCCGGGAAGATCCCACATGCCACGGAGCAACTAAGCCTGTGCACCACAACTACTGAGCCTGTGTTCTAGAGCCTGTGAGCCACAGCTACTGAGCCCACGTGCCTAGAGCCTGTGCTCCACAAGAAGAGAAGCCACCGCAAGGAGAAGCCCATGCACCACAACGAAGAATAGCCCCTGCTCGCTGCAACTAGAGAAAGCCTGCAAGCAGCAACAAAGACCCAACGCAGCCATAAAGGAAGGAAGGAAGGAAAAGAAAGAAAGAAACGAAAGAAAAGGGACCAGTGCTATATAATATGTAATCAAGAACTGGAATGAGTTAAAAATTAAGAAATGGAGAATTTATAATCTGATTTTTTACATTTGGAATAATCAGACAAGGTTTCATTCAATAAATAAATATTCAGTAAATACAAAGTGCCTACTCAGTGGAAGAATTGGATACTTGTGGTTGGATTAGCACAGAGGAGTAAGGAGAAAGCAATTCCAGTTGAAACAGCATTGACCAAAGGAATCTATACTAGTACCTACCTGTGAGGATTAAATGAAATGATCCAAATAAAGTATTAGAATAATGCCTAGTACATTGTGTCTGGTAAAAGTTAGCTGGTGTTATTATCATCATGTTTACTTGTACATCTGAGTGTTCATTGATGGGAGTTATGATGATAATAAAACATTTACTAAGTTGCTGTGTGCATCACTGTTCTTAGCTTTTTGCATACATGATTTCCTTTAATCCTTAAAATTTTATGGGACATAATTATTGCTGTCATCCCCATTTTACAGATTTTAAAAAAACCTGAAGCATAGAGCAGTTACATATATTGCCCAGACATCTAGGAAGTTGAAGAATAACAATCATGGGATTAGATTTGCATCATTGGATGTAGTTGAAGAAAGGCTGTGAATACTGGATTGTTTAAATCTGATAATGGTTGAAAGCTAAATATAGGTATTTTGGGTTGTTTTCTTTGATTACTCATTGAGTCTCTAGGAGTATAATCAATAATTTGTGAGCCGTTAAGCTTAGGAGTGTGATGTTTATTTTTGCAACCTCAGCACTATCTTATTTAAGAGCCATCATTGATACATCTAAGATAGAATATATTTTACACATTTGTCTCTTTTGGTAGTTCGTTCTGAAGATAGTCTCTTTCTTTACACTAGTGCCTAGTTTGTTTCCCTAGCATTGTTTGTGTGACTCATGTTGAGGAAATTTTATGTTGTAAATACCCAAGCCTAGTACTTGGGATTGCTAAGCATTAAAACAAATATAATTAGGTTGAGACCTGGGTTGTAGATAATAAAAGAAAGTATAATATAAAACCATAGAAAGAATTTTCATCTAAAATCAGTGTGGTTCTGGAGTCTAGTGGGGGAAAGTCAGATATTGATGGAAAATGATATTAACAAAGTTTTTTTTTGTTTGTTTTGCGGTACGCGGGCCTCTCACTGTTGTGGTCTCTCCCGTTGCGGAGCACAGGCTCCGGACGCGCAGGCTCAGCGGCCATGGCTCACTGGCCCAGCCGCTCCGCGGCATGTGGGATCTTCCCGGACCGGGGCACGAACCCGTGTCCCCTGCATCGGCAGGCGGACGCTCAACCACTGCGCCACCAGGGAAGCCCTAACAAAGTTTTTATGTTCAAGTATAATCGCACAATTAATATCTCGCTGGTCAAGACTTGCTTCTGAGTTACCTGTTTGAACAGTTAGGGATATGGGGAGACCCTCCTCCTTACTCATTCCAAAAATAATTAGACAACTTGCTGAAAATATTTATAAATAAGTTTCTCTACTAGAGTTGGACTCACAGCAGTAATGAGCTTTAAATTAATAACAGCTGATATTAGAGATGGGTGCCATTTTGAAGTCTTAGGGTTTTCCTTCTGAGCTGGACCCTCAGCACTTGTCTGGAAATCCTTTACATACTTTTATTTTCACTCAGTTTCATATTTCCTACAAATATGTATTCTAAACTTTTAATCAACCTACACCCCACTACCTTATCCTAAACTTTTACCCATGTTTGTCAGCAAAAAAGCGCAGTTACTTCTCAGAGAAGTTCGAGAACCCTCTGTCAGAGCTCTCTCAATTTTTGTTTGCCTGTGTCGTCCAATTTACCTACATTTAGAGCCATCTTGAGAGTTTTACTAGAAAAGGTTTAGCCTTTGATCTCTACCTTGGTCCTTCCTTTCCTTGAATTATTTGTTTATATCACACAAGTATTCCAAATACTCAACACCAAAGACCTCATTGTTTCTCCTCTCTAAATTATCTGCGTGCAAGAATGATACCATGAACTAGAAAACTAAGAGTCATCTTGTTACTGCTGCTTGCTGCTTGGACTCTCTCAGTCCGTTCAGATCCCACTGCTGTTCGCTATGTCTGTCCACAGTCCATATCTACTTTCATTTCCTTAGTTCTAACTAATTGCACAAACTTGTTATGCGGGTACTGCTGTTCCCATTTCACAAGATCACACAGCTACTTAATGTTGTCGGTAGTCTTCTCCAAATAATTTATACATTATTTCAAATGTACTGAAATAATTATTCCATTGTACCAGGAGAATTTGTCATCTGGGAATAGCCAAGAGAGTTGAATAATGAATAATAATCAAGGAAACTGTTAGATACTACTAGATACTATTAACTTTTAATGATAAAAATAATATGATTTGAGCATTAACGTAAATAGATCAATGGAACAGAATAGAAAGCTAAAACATAGCCATATATAAAAATATAAAGATGGCATTTTGAATCAGTGGTGAGGAGATAGGGGTTGCTTAAGAGCCCCTAGGTGTGAACCTGGAGGGGTTGCTGAGCTCCTCCCAGGGCTGTTACTCATACAGCCTCCCGCCAGTGTTGCAGTTCTGGGTTAGTCCATTTCTGTGGCTAGAACAATGGCTTACCCTAAAAAAATCATTAGATTCCAAACTCACTCCCTATACAAGAAATTAAATATGAGATGAGTTAAAAAGTTTAAAAAAGTGAGATGGTAAAAGTTAGAAAGTATGTGTGTTTATTAGATTTTTTAAAAATAGGAATATCCACAAATTCCAGAATTCATGAACTTTGGAATTCATGGACTTTTTTGTTTGGCTGCACCGAGCGGCATGTGGGATCTTAGTTTCCCCACCAGGGATCGAACGTGCGCCTCCTGCAATGGAAGTGCAGAGTCTTAACTGCTGGGCCACCAGGGAAGTCCTTGTTTATTAGATCTTAAAGTAAGAAAAACATTTTCTTAACATAAAACCACAGGGAGTAAATCTCAGAAGGAAAACTTAAACAGAATTAAAAGGTGAGCTAGAAAAAAAAATTGACGATAAAGGTTACCATCTTACTATATGAAGAGCTTTTGGACATACTAAGGAAATGAATAAACCAGTATAAAAATTGAGAGAGGATATCAGTGAAGAAAGTGAAGATACATAAAGAAATACATAAAGCCAATAAAAAGAGAGCACAAGTTCATCCTGCTCACCTAGGATTCAGTGAAACCATTATTTGCCTAACATGTTCGGAGAGGGTTAAAACAGTAATAAGGGTGAGACAACATTAACCTTCTTGGAGGAAAATTTGGCAGCATGTTTATAGAGCCATAAAAATTAGAGATAGGCACACAAATTTATATGAAAGGCTATTTAGCTTATATGTCCTACAACACAGATCTGATTAAACAAATCTAGTATCATACTATGCAACTACTAAAATTTTTGTTGAAAATGAAGAGGCTATGTAAATAGATCTCAAAACAGGATGCCTACAATTATATGGATTTAAAAAAAAAGAAAGAAAAAGTTGTACTAGAATGATTTGTACCAAAGTGATGACAGTTGTTTATTTTAAGATAAAGGATGATTTTTAATTTCTTCTTTTCTGTATTTTAAAAGTTTTCTTGTAATGTACATTAATTTTGTAATTAGGAAAATCTCATTTTCTGTTTAAATAAAAAGTACCCAACTGTAGTTTTTAAGTTATTGTTGTTGTTGAGATTGCTGAAAGTGAGAATGCTGCCTGCCTCTCTAATCATGAATATTGTTGCTCTTTAGAGAACTTGACACTGCTTAGCCCTGAGATCTGATGGGATCCCAGCACGAGGTTGGATTGTCCATGGCTGAGTCATATCTGATAGTATTGGTGTAGAATTTAAGGTGGGGAAGGTACTTTAAAATTATGGAAGGATGAAATTCTGTTTTCATTTCCTGTTTTTTTTGGAGTGTTATATTTTCAGATTCTTTACAGATAAGATTTCATTTTTGTCTAAAATGCTAACCTTTGTGCAAACTCAGCTTTTAAATCCATGAAATCAAAGTACTTATATTAGTATCAATATATTAGCAAGTTGTTAGAAAGCCTAATTCAGTATGATAGATGAAATTCATTGCTAATTTACAAAGTTAATCAGGATGTTTAATAATTAGTCTGAAAAATTCATACATTCTATTTTATTTTAAAAATTATTTATTTATTATTTAATTTTTGGCTGCATTGGGTCTTTGCTGCTGCAGGCGGGTTTTCTATAGTTGCTGAGAGTGGGGGCTACTCTTTGTTGTGGTGCACGGGCTTCTCATTGCGTTGGCTTCTCGATGCGGAGCACGGTCTCTGGAGTGCAGGCTTCAGTAGTTGTGGCGCACGGGCTTAGTTGCTCCGTGGCATGTGGGATCTTCCCGGACCAGGGCTCGAACCCTTGTCCCGTGCATTGGCAGGCAGATTCTTAACCACTGCGCCACCAGGGAAGCCCCATACATTATAATTTATCCCACTTAGTTTCCAAACTTTCTAGCTTAAGGCTGTGTGTGTGTGGCAGTTTTTAAGCATTGTGTTATATATGTGGCTTTTTCAGCTATCTAATGAGAGGAGAGCAGTCATTTGTTTATTTTGCTCAGTTCTTTTCACATAAAGATGCTTATTAATTTGATCTTACTCTTCTTTTTGTTAATGTTGTAAAGTTCCTTTTGTTTAACCATTTCAAAAGAAACCTCTTGGCTTAGGAACAGGGAGGGAAGGGAAGGAATAGCTTGGCAGAGGTTGAATGATGACAGAGTGGTATATGCTAGATAAAGGACTAATGGAGGATGAAAAGGGGTGTTACCAGAGTGGGAGGCAGATGAAGCAGCAGTAGTACTGATAGGATGGCATGGTCTCTCTGAAGAAAACGAGTGGAATCTAGCTTAGCTCCCCTAATACCTTTCACGGACACAATAACTTTTCGTTTTGGAAAGTACAGGCACTTATCCACATTCATGGTTTGTAACTGTGTGATCCCAAATACAGACTTTTTTCCCCTCTCCTGGAGCTGTATAGTTTTTTTTCTCTTCCCTAAAAGCCTTGCTAAGATTGCTTAAAATGCAAAGGGAAATCAGCATGCTTTTAGAGCCACATTTATATGATTTATTGTACATAAATACAATTAAACTTACTTGGCTGTTTAGTTCTATTGTAATTCTGTTCCTCATTCTGATTCATATGTTGAAAATATTGTGCTATTCCCTAGTGTTAGAGTTTATAGAGAAGTAATTATACTTTGCAAAAATTTACTGAAAAACTGAAACACCTAAGGAATTTGTGTGGATTCCTTATATTAAGATCAGGTGTTCATAGGTTACAGAGACAGGCATTTGGGAAGAAGAACATGATATTACACTTTTGGGGAGGGATTCTGAAAATTAAGGGGACTAGTATTTTTGAATGGATTTTAAGAACTATTGTTAATAGTGTTTGGAGATGAATGAATTGTTTAATTCATTTGTAAGACTCCTCACTTATGAAAGGGAACAAATGTGAAAAAAGAAAAAGGAATGTGAAGCAATCTCTAGCTGAGCTCTTCCAAGAACTAGATAGTATACCACACAATTTATTCTAGTTATGAAAGTGTCAAAACTTGGCTTCAGCATTTATTTTATTAAAAATTATTTTTATCAATTTTTAATGCATTTGAAATAGTTTTTAAAATTGTATTTTCTTTAGTTGTGTGTGCATAGTTTCAGTTAAATAATAGTTATGAGTGATTGTTGAGGCTTACTTACTGTCGAAGAATTCTTATTAAGTAAAAAGTTCTATTGAATATGCTCTTCTCCATATATTAGAAGCATTTAAAAATGTTAATACAAGTTGTGTTTAAAGTAGGCAAATGGTATGTTGGTTGCTTTTTCTGGATTCCTGAATTTTGTGGAGTTCTGCTTTTTCAAATTAATAGGGAAAAGCTACCATGAAATGGATCCTGTTTAGTTATTTTAGTCTATGAACTTATAAAATGTTGATTATTAAAAACCTTTTTTTGGACTGATAAAAGTGTGCTTTATTAGTGAGTCAAATACCACAAATAGTTTTGCTGTCAGCGACCTTTTCCAAAATGTTGAGCAACTTTAAAAAAATAAGGCTACTAACAAATGAAATATCATGTTCTCTGGATTTAAAGGGTAGTTGTCTTCCTGGAAAAATCTGTATGTATTTTAAAACTCTGGAACCTCCACTCCCCCATCCCCCCGCCCCCCCGCACCACCACCCCGTAAAATATGTTTAGGCTCAGATAATTATAAATAGATTTTTCACCGCATGACTTTTTGGTATTACATTTTACATTTGGATGGGACGTGGGTCAGTTCTATCTTAGAGGGACTAATTTTTCAAATGCAAGATATCCATTTCATGCTTCCAATCCATAAACAAGTAATATTTCTTAGTCATCAATATGACCAAAAATGCCACCACAAAATTCCATGCCTTGTAGGGAGTGGTATTGACTGAATAAGAATCATTGGCCTAGAGCATTGTGGCCAAAGGAGATACTTGCTCCAGAGAGGTAGTCAGAGAATACACTAATCCTACCACCAGGCCCAAAGGTATGAAAGAACTTCAAAAACAAATAGCTTCCAGTTGACTGAGCTACAGGGGAAAGGGCTTTTTCAGGGAGCCAACTAGGTTTCATCCTGTAGCTGAGGAAAGCAAAATGTTAATCAGCAGGAATTCCAGAGGGCGCACAGAGGAATGATTTGGAAGGGAGAGGAAGGACACAGGATTGGGTCAGATTAGGGACCGTACAGAGTGGTATGGAAATGAGAGTCTGTACAAGTGAATGGGTGAGACCTGGGGAAGTTTGGTCTGCTGTCAGTGACTGAAATAAACATGGAAGTGAGACCTGGTAGAACCTAAAAGTCCCTTTAAAAATGGGGGGAAAAAAAGGTAACATACACAGAGCTAATACAGAGTAAATGAACCCCCCTTATATAACTGTCATCCAGCTACAACAATAGTCAACTCATAACCACTCTTTTTTTCCCTGTAACTTCCAGTAATTCTGTGTTCTGCAAAGTGATCCAGGACCCTCACGAGATAACGTGAAACCAAAGTTTCACAGAAAAGTGTCACTGATATTTTCTGTTCTGTTCCTTTTCTTTTTCTTCAAATAAACTCTGGGTTGCAGAGCACTAAATGGATTTCGTGACAGATGAATAGGTTACAACTGGTAGTTGGAAAATTGAGGTTGAGGTTTGTAGTTAGGCTGCTTGGGTTGGAGTTCTGACGGTACCCCTCAACAACTTTGTGTCCTGTTACTTAATTCTAATCCTCACATCCCTCTTACATAAAGTAGTACCCACCTCCTAAGGTTTTTGTGAAAATTACCTGTATTTGAAATACTAGATATTAGAGCTTAACAGTGCTCTCTACACACCTAGAAAATATTCAGTTACTAGTAGATGCTATTACTATTTTAATTCACCAACGTGGGATTTGAATCTAGGTCTCTCTGATTCCAAAATCTGAGTTCTTACATTTTTTAATCTAAAATATAACTTATAGACAGTTATAAATTTAAAAAAAGAAAATCTAGAGATAATGTATATTTTTCTTTTTATCATTCATCATAGTATTTTTCCCCACTCTACATTAAATTGCAAACATTTCCATTTCTTTGAAAACAGTTTTCAAATAATATTCCACCATTTTGTTCTCTAGAGGCAGAAATGTTATGCTTCATAGGAAAGATACTTACCTAGTTCTAGTTACTTAGTCAGTGCACAGTCAAATTTTATTGCTACTTTTAGAACTTTATTGTGAGAATTTTGGTCAAATATAAAAGTCATGAGAATGGTGCAGTGAAGTCCGCCATGTCCACATCCTTCAGCTTCAACAGTGATCAACTCCTGACCAGTTTTGTCTTACCTATACCACCACGCACTACCCATTCTATCCCTATGTTATTTTCAAGCAAATCTCAGATGACTTATTATTTTATTCTTAAAGATTTCAGCATGTCTCTAAAATATAAGGAATCTTTTTAAAACAAAAGAACAATATCACTGTCAAACCTTAAATATAGTTCCTTAATCTCATGAAACTCCTTAGACTTAATTTCAGATTTCATCATTGTTCGAACTGTCTCTTAAATGATTATTTTAAAAATAGTTTCTTTGAAAAAAAAAATAGTTTCTTTGAGTAAGGATGCAAATGAGGTCAATATATTGATATTCATTCATATGTCCTTTGAGTTTCAAATTTGTGGCTCTCTTCTCCTTTTCCCTCTCTCTCTCCCTTTCTTACAATTTATTAGTTGTAAGAACTGGCCATTTGTATTTTATAGTTATAACAGGGATCAGCAGAGGCTTATTTCTATATGATGGAGAGCTGAGAATGGTTTTTAAAGTGTTTTTTTTTTTTTAAAGCAACAAACCTTATGTAGCCCCAGATGCCTGTTTGCTCTGTGGTCTTCTATATCCCCACAATCTGGATTTTCATGATTGCATCTCCATGGTGTTGTCTAATATACTGTTCTATTCCCTCTATTTCCTTTAGTTGGTAGTTGGATCTAGAGTCTTAATCAGATTTAGGTTCAGTTTTTTTTTAAACTCATTTTATTTGTTCAGTACCTCCACGATATTTCTTTCTTTGTTAAGTCATATTTATTAAGGTGTCTTTTACATATAATAATATGCTACTGTCTTAAGAGTGTGATTTGATGAATTTTGACAAATACGCACAACTGGGCAAACCACCATGAGAATCAGGATGTAGAACACTTCCATCATTCATTCTGCCCCTTTCTAGTCAGCCCGCTCCCCTCAGGCACAGCTTCTGACAACCACTGATCTGCTTTCTGTTACTATGACTTTGCTTTCTCTAGAATTTTACAGAAATTGAATCACACAGCACAATCTTCATTTCCTGGTGTCTTAGCATAATTCTTTTGTTACTGAGTATATTCTGTTGCATGGCTGTACTACTCTTGGTTATCTGTTCACCAGTTGATGTGCATTTGGACTATTTCCAGTTTTTGGCTATTATGAAAACTGATTTTTATTTTATTTTATTTTTTATTTTATTTCTTTTTTGCGGTACGCGGGCCTCTCACTGCTGTGGCCTCTCCCGTTGCGGAGCACAGGCTCTGGACGCGCAGGCTCAGTGGCCGTGGCTCACAGGCCTAGCCGCTCCGTGGCATGTGGGATCTTCCCAGACCGGGGCACGAACCCGTGTCCCCTGCATCGGCAGGCGGACTCTCAACCACTGCACCACCAGGGAAGCCCTTATTTTTTTTTTGTTCAAGTTTTTGCGTAAGGTTTGAGTGAATATGTTTTCATTTCTCTTCGTAACTAACTAGGAGTAGAATTGTTGGGTCATATGGTAAGCATATATTTAAATTTATAAGAAACTGCCAAGCGTTTCCCTGTATGACTACGCCACTGTTAGTTCCTACCAGCAATATAGGAGACATTCGGTTGTTTCAAATCCTCATTAACACTTTAATTTTAGTCGATATTTAATTTTATTATTCCAGTAGGTATGTAGTGATAGCCCATTGTGGTTTTCATTTGCATTTCCCTAATAAGTACTGATATTGAGCCTTTTTTTCATGTATTTATTTGTCACCCCTATATTTTCTTCAGCAGAGTGTTCAAATTTTTGCTCTTTTTTTTTTTTTTTTTTTTTTTTTGTGGTACGCGGGCCTCTCACTGTTGCGGACTCTCCTGTTGAGGAGCACAGGCTCCGGACGCACAGGCCCAGCATGGCCGCTGGGCTCAGGGGCCCAGCCGCTCCGCGGCATGTGAGATCTTCCCGGACCAGGCACGAACCCGTGTCCCCTGCATCGTCAGGCGGATTCTCAACCACTGCGCCACCAGGGAAGCCCTTGCTCATTTTTAATGATGTACTGGAATTTATCCTAGTATGTGGAATAAATCCAATTTCACATTAAAAAATACATAGTTATCCAGTTATCCCCAAACCATGTGTTTTAAAAAAAGCCCATTCTTTCCCACCAGTAAGAGTTTCTACTTTATTGTAAACACAATTTGTCTATTTAGACCTATTTCTGAACTTTCTGTTGTGCTCCTATGAAGTACAGTTTTTTGAATCCTAACTAATAGGACTTAACAAAAAATCCATTTTCTTTTTATTTGGTTACTTTGTCAGATCTGAGCAATAATCTTACATGTTATAAAAAATTATTCAAAGTAGCTTCTTTTTTTTTTTCCAGTGTTGATACTTTGTTATTAGCAATGAAAATCATACATTTCCTTTTTTGTTCTGAGGTTTTATTTGCTAAAATATTAACACTCTAAATGTACCTTTGGGAAGAGCAAAGAGCTTGATGAGAATTAGTGATGCTTATTATTATCATTTCATAAAATCTGACTTTTTGGTTTGTTTCAAATAATTGTTAATTCAGTTCCCATGCAACTTCCTCTTTAATCTGTGTGAAAGGAGAGAATAACTTTTACATGTTTATTACATTTATCTATAAATGAGAGCTGAGGAGAGAGGTAGGAGATTCAGTCCCACATTACTGTTGTAAGTATACTATAAAATCAGTAGCTATTTTCTTCTCATCTTTTACCCTCCCAGATAAAAAGCTTATAATTCATAGAAAGAAGCTTTAAAAAATATTTAGGGTTCTTTTTGGTTTTATTTTTGCTAGTACTTATTTAAAGACCAACTCTCTCCTCCCTTGAGGATACCAGCCAGCTTCTGTGCTTAGAAAATTATTAATCTTTACAAGAAGTAGAATAGGAGATGTCTTTACCCACCTTTGTCAATTAACTCAGTTCCTTTTTGCTTTCAGTCTTTTCTTATTTCTCACCATTTCTACCAAATGGTTCCTCCAGGTGTAGTTATCCCCCGTTAAGTAAGATAGTTTAAGGAATTTGTAAGATGCTTGTTGCTAAAAGAACTATACTGGTTTCTAGAAGAACTTTGGAGGGAAATTGTGATTCATCAAGTAATTCCTATTCTAAAAGCTTCCTGGAAAGTAAGATGTACACACTCTCCACAGAGATAGTATGTGTGATAAATAGGTTCCCAGGTCAGTGGGTGTAAGAGTGTTGCCAAGAAAAAGAACATTCAGAATTTTAACTTGGTATGCAACAGTCCATTTCCCTAATTTGTCTCATCTTGGTTCATTTAGCAAACATTTACTGAAGTTTATTTTTTCTGCTTTCTTTTAATGCTGGTGAGTCTATATTACTCTATGATTTAAGAATTCATGCTACTGACATTTGATCCTACGGTCAGGGATTTTTACAGCCCAGGTACCAGAGAATGATTGCTTTCACAGAGTAGAAGGCTAGATGAGACCACTTTTTATTCTTTCTAGGTCTTAGAGTCTTGCTGACTCTTGTTTCAGTACTATGTATTGAAGAATTTCTGTACTCCACTCTCTTTTCCGTTCTAGTATCTTTATCACATAGTTTTCGGTGTTGTGGTTTTATACATTTTAATGTTAGTTAGAGTGAGTGTTCTGTCATAACTCTCTTTAAGAAGTAATTTTTCTGGGTGTCTTATGTAATTATGCATCCAGATGATCCACCCTTACTTTCCAAATAAATTCAACTTATGAATTGATTTACAGATATTGACACCTTCAGTATTAGTTTTTTTTCTTAAGAAGAGATCTTAATTTATACCACTCAGTAAAGTTTTATAGTTTTTTCATAAAGTTTTTTTAGTTTATTTTTATGGTTACTCTTAAAATTATATAATCTAACTAGCTATTGATGTTACTCTGAGAAGCTATTTATTTCTGTGTGCTTAATGAAAAACCATCTTAAGGAAATGTAGTAATTCTAAAATATTTCTGACAAATTTGTATCATTTGAAATGATGAAAATTTGCCTTTCTGATGCTGAAATCTCTTATTCTTCTTCCCTAGTTTTACCAAATAGTACTTCCAGAGTGATGGTAACCACCCTGTTGATAGTGGACATCAGTGTCTTAAGTCTGGCTTTGCATTTAAATTTTGTTGATATTTTGGCATAAAACATGATACTGTCTATTGGTTTGAGAAAGTCTTTTTAAAAGTCCTAAGAGAGATTCGTTTTCTAATCAGGACTAATTTCTTAAACTTTGGTACCCTTTACTAGATTCCTTTTATTGATTCTGTTTCCACCTAAGATACATCTTTTTTTGGGGGGGGGGGCATGCTGAGAGGCTTGAGGGATCTTAGTTCCCCGACCAAGGATCAAACCCAGGCCCCGGCAGCGAAAGTGCTGAGTCCTAACCACTGGACTGCCAGGGAATTCCCAGATATATCATTTTTCATAGGATCCCATTGCCTACTATGTTGTTTAGTCTCCACTTTTGGTCCCTGTTAATCAGAACTCTGAATTGCTGTATACAGGTTCCTTTCCCCAAATCAGTTTTGATCATGTTTTACTTATATTCCAGGGAATTGTAGCACTGTAACATGTTTCAGTGTTACGTAATGAAAAGTCTAGACTTCTTAGGCTATTTATTATCTGTATTTCTTTGTGATCAGAGCATATGCCTTTCCAATACTCACCTCTGTCAAGGACTTTGAAGGATCTGAGATCTTACCCTGCTTACAAGCTAATGAGTTAGCCTGCTCTGGTTTCATGGATCCTGGCAGAAGACACTAGTCTCCTGGGAGTCAAGAACAGTTTGTTCCTCACAGCAATAGCAGTAGCCACAGTGTTATCATTTTTCTTGTACCAGTTACCTAAGCCCCAGTTCCCACAGGGTGAGAAGAGGGCCAGGTGACACCTGTACACATAGTTAGTTGCATTACAGGAGAGACCCTAAACATTCTCTGGAATCTCAGCCTACTTGTTTCTTTAATTCATCCCTTCCATTCTGTCCCCCAGCTTTCCCTCCACATCATCCTGATTTAAGACTCCATGTCAAACAGATGCTTTCTTCCATACCCCCCGCTATGGACCTTGTGTCTTTGAATGTGCTGCTTATTTTCTGTGTTCTCCTATTTCAGATGCTCCAGGGATCCTTCTTGGTTTGCACAGTGGCTTCAGCCTTTCTTTTCTCTTTGCACAATTTGTAAATACTGTTGTCTTTCCTGCTATTCTGTGCTTTGGTCAGTGTCTTAGTGTTTACAAAGTGCCTGCAGAGATATTATTTATTTTTTGTCTCTTACAAAACACACACAGGCAGTATATTGGTTAAGAATGTGTTCAGTTACAAGGAACAGATGACCTATTTCACAGTGGGTGTAATGGATAGAGTTTAGTTTCTGTTTATGGGTTGTTGGTTTTGTTTTTTTTTTATTAATGTAAAAAGTCTGGGTAGATAACACAGGTGGTGATTCGGTTTTTTAAACAGCACCCTTTCATGTAAGCTTTTCCATATGTTCTTCCCATCATCTGAGATTCTTCTTTTTTTAATACCTGCAATTCCAAATTAAACGCATTTTTTAAATTGTAAATTCTTCTACAGAGTGTTTGTAGAAGACTTACTCCCTAGGTGAAGATACTTATAGGCTACTAAGGTAGAAAATGGCCTTTAACATTAAGTTATGTGCGCACGTACACACACACACACACACACACACACACACACACACACACACACACACACACACACACACACACACACACCCCTACCTTCAGTGGCTTTTATTATTAAGTTATCTGCACATGTACACACAGACACACACCCCTTCCCGTTAGACTCTACATTCCATGTCTGTGTGGTGTGTCTTTTGTTACCTTCCAAAAAGTGCTTTAAGGTAGTCCATTTACTTGAAGATTGAATGATGAAGAAAGAGTGAACCCTACCTTTAAGCAAACCTTGTCACTGGTAGTTAGAGCCTAGAGCCTAGAAAGATGTTGACAAGGGTGTGAATGTGGAGGTTTGGATTTTAAGCAGATAATTTAGTTTATAGGAATTAAATGTACCAGTTGTTGAAAGGAACACTTTTATTGTGTAGTTTCTGAATGCTTAGTATTTCTTAATGCTATCAAATGTATCTTCACGTACTATCAAAACATTTTATTAATATTATATAGAAGTAAAATGGAAACTATTCTTTCTTTCAGTGCTTAGATGAATATGAAGATGATGAAGCTGGGCAGAAAGAGCGGAAACGAGAAGATGCAATTACACAACAGAACACGATGCAAAATGAGGCTGTAAGCTTATTAGATCCAGGAAGTTCCTATCTGTTACAAGTGAGTATTTAAAAATTCTAGAATGTCACTAGCTATTTTAACAATTTTTAAGTTACTGTTAATAATTTTTCCTGTTTCATTTTGGTTGCATCAACTCCATTTAAGTACTTTAAATGGATTTAACCAGTGATTTTCCTTATATCTAAATACTTTTTGACGTAAGCAGTATTTGGTCCTTAGTTCCTGATCAGTGAATATTTACTGACTAAGCAGGTTTAAACAGTATCTGTTGTAAAAATAAGCAGGAAAAATAATTACCCTTTTGCTCTTAAAAAAGTAAGGATTAGTGAGTTTTAAGTGAGTGGAGAGTACTGTTCCAGGCTGATATCTGCATTAGAATTATGTAGCAAATAAAGAGTTGAATAACAAGTGTCTACCAAGCCAAATGTTTCAACATAATAATAAAACACAACATGTAGTATTGTGAATTGCCAGAAACACCCATATTTCTGTGTAATTATAAAATACTTTTTAAAACAAAATTTAAGTCAGTTTCCAATTAGCTGTTATCTTGGCTTCTTGTAGCACAGAAAATTGGGAGTTGTTGGCATTGGGGTGCCTGAGTTTAAAGCAAATCACTCTTCAGAATCATTCCATATAAACTGTACTTTGGGAATTATCTTGATAAATCTAATCTTAAATTAATTTGATGACATTTTGAGATTGTAAGCTACTGTGTTGTCTTTTCAGAGTTCCAGCTTTGACTTTTTAAGTGCATTTTATTATGATACTACTCTAAAAGGAGTTTCCGAGCAGTACACATATCTCCCTGTTTTACTGATGAAAAAAATGAAATGTAAACTTGTCTATTAATTTGCAAGGTTATGATAGAAGGCATTTGGCAGAGAGAGGCAAAATATTTTGAAATGGTTTGGATGTGAACGCAAAACTTCTTTTTCCTCTGCTCTTTGAGGCAGATACATTGATGCGAAGAATGGTAATGTGGGTTTGTCTGTGCCCCTGTACTGCAGTTGCTACTGCTAGAATACCCTATTATAACATAGTGTAAGCTAAGCAGCAGTGCTTCTCTCAGCACCTCTGTGACTGTTCATAATCTAAAGTATCTTTGTATCCTTTGTTTTTGTGTATTACAGCAAAGTTGAAATTAAATCTGTGCCTATTCCAGGAGAAGAAATAGGCTTAATTTATTGGGATAGAGACAATATAGCATTTTGATTGAGTCTAGAACTGGTTTTAGTTCTTGGTCATGTCACTTAACATCAGGCAGCAGCTTTTGGAAAGAGGGCTGATTTCTTTCTGTTCCTTACCCAGTCAAAGCTGAGGAGCCTAGTGTTTAGTTTATTTCCAAGTTTATACCCAGATATGTAGCAGTCTCTGCTGATCCGGGCTCTCTGAGGAGCTTTCTGCCTTATCCAGTTTATCTTCTTTCCTGTAGCTTTTCTAGTCTCTTCCTAGGTCTGCCCTTCATTTCTCTCATTTTTGTTTATTTGTTTGTTTCATTAGCAATTAGGATGTAACTCACTGATGATCTTGGTTTTAAGTATGTATATTCCAGGCTATGTGCTTAGGATGAAAGTGAGGCAAAAACTCTCCAGTGGATCCCAAATTGCCACATTGAAGTTGGAATGGGAACAGGAACTTTTCTGTCTACATAGTTGACCTCTCTCTGAGTTACTACCTAAACTCACATATTCTATTACTCAGATAAGATATAGATTTTATTTATAACTCCAACTTCAAAAACAACAAAAAGAGAGAGAAAATATTGGCATCATTGGTTGTTTTAAGGCTTTTCTTGAATAGGACAGAGAGATTTTGTTTCTTAGCATTATGTATGTGAATCAGTTAAACAAATTTTTTTAAATGAAGAATGAAATGGGAACATGAATTTGGCATAACAGTAAGCTCTGTGAAAGGTTAGAGTGTTTTAAGTTTCTGTTTGGCATTTTTCAAATAATATGGAGTAGTGGTAATAAAAAATGAGACTTTATATTTTTTTCTTATATTTTTAGCTATGATTTTACACATTTTTAACCATGTTTTTTCCCTAGATAATATGCCAGTTTTTAAAGTAATATATTAATTCTCTGATTAAATAATACATGATCAATTAGAAAATTTGAAAAAAATGAAAATGTAAAAGACGGGAAATTACCTAGTTTGGTCTCCTTATGTATTTTATGAACTGTTTATTAAATTTTAAACTTTAGGCTTAACTAATTTTAAAAGAAGCATACAATCACATGCTAAAAAATGGAAAAAGCATAAGAAGGTGTAGGTAAAAAGTCTTCCTCAGCTACCTGGTTACCTTCTTTGGAGGCAACTAGTGCTTTCTTTTCTTGCACATCCTTCTAGATCCTTCTTGAGGTAGTCCATAAACAAATTTATGTCTATATGTGTGTATATATATGTCTATATATGTATTCACTAATTTTTAGCACACTGTTTTGCATCCTGTTCGTTTCATTTAATATTGTGGAGTACATAAAGAGCTTCCCTATTATTTTTTTGTAAACACAGAATATTCTATTTTGTATATGTATCATAATTTTTCTAACTAATTTCTGTTGATGGTCATTTAGGTTATATATAATTTTTTGCTTTTACAAACAATGTGGTGGTGAAAACCTTTTAATATATGTTCTTTTGCATATGTGTGTGTAAATCAGTAGGATAAAACCCTAGCACTAGAATTTCTGGGTGAAAAGGAATGTGCATTTGTAATTTTGATGGTATTGTCAAAATTCTCTTTGTAGGTGTTATAGCATGAACATTTTTTTTCATGTTATTCAAAACTCTTTGTGTATTATTTTCAGTGGCATAGAATTTTCTTTTTTAATGTGTGTAATAGGTGACACAAATTTCCCATTAATACAAATCCTCAGTGGTTAAACGTTTTTACTATTATAAGTCATACTGGAATTAACATCTGTGGAGATTAAATAAGCTTTTTGTGTTTTGAATTATTTTCTTTGGCCAGATTACCAGAGATGAACTTATTGGGCCAAAAGCCATAAAGCATTTTTAAATGTTTTATTTATTTATTTTTTGGCCGCATCTTGCAGCTTGAGGGATCTTAGTTCCCCCAGGGATCGAACCTGTGCCCCCTGCAGTGAAAGCACAGAGTCCTAACCACTGGACCGCCAGGGAATTCCCTATAATGCCTTTTAAAGATTTTAAAAATTTCTGATACATATTGCCTAAATTACTTATGAAGAAAAGTTTATCAGTTTATGTAAATAATGGCATTTTGTGAGAGGACATTTATGAGTTTTATTTTTCTCCTTTCTTTGATTATTTATTGATTTGCCTTTTAAAACAATCTCAAGTTTACTGAAAAGTTGCAAGTACTGTACAGAGAATTTTTTTCCCTTAAAATGTTTGAGAGTAAGTTGCTAACTTGATGCCCTATTACCCCCAATACTACACTGTGTGTTTTCTACAAACAAGATCTCCTACATAACCACAACGCACCTCTTAAAAATAGGAAATTAAAATTGACACATTCTTTTACCATCTAACATATTCAGCCATCATCAAGTTTTGCCAGTTGTCCCAGTCATGTCTTAAATTATAGCAAGAGGGTCTAATTCAGAATCACATGTTCTATTTAGTCACTATATCTCTTCTTCAATCTGATACAGTCTTTCCTTAACTTTCTTAATCTTAACACTTTTTAAGATTATAGGTCATTTATTTTGTGATGTGACCTTCAGTTTGGGTTATCTAATATTTACTTATAATTAGATTCAGGTTATATGTCTTTGTCAGGAATATCACAAAATTGGTGCTATGTTTTTCTCATTGTGTATCCTATCAGGTGACACATGATTTTAGTTTGTTCCATTGCTGATGATGATCACTTTGGTCGTGTGATGAAGGTGGTATTTGCCAGGCTTCACTGCCCCTTCTTAATAAGTATTTTGTGGATAAGTGCTTTGAACCATGTAGATACCTTAATCTCCATCAAACTTTCTATTTATCTCTGTCCATTTATCTATCATCTATTTATATCTGTATATCTGTATCAACTCACTATTACCTATTTTATCTGATGGGTTTTACTTACCATCAGTATTAGTTTTCTATTGCTGCTATAACAAATTACCACAAATTTGGTATCTTAAAATGACACAAAATTATCAACTTACACTTCTGTAAGTTGGAAGTCTCACTGGACTAATAAAATCATGGACTGAAATCAAAGGCTAAAATCAGGGCTGCATTCCTTTCTGGAGGCTGTAGGGGAGAATCAGTTTCCTTGCCTTTTCCAGCTCCTAGCGGCTACCTGTATTCCTTGTCCCTCTTCCTCCTTCAAAGTCAGCATTGTGACCTTTATTCTTTGCCATATCTCCCTCTGACCTTCTTCTGCCTCTTTCTTCCACTTTCAGTGACCCTTGTGATTACATTGGGCCCATCAGATAACCCAGTATAATCTCCCTGTTTAGTGGCGTTGATTTAGCAACCTTAATTTCCCTTTGCCATGTAGCCTAATATATTTGAAGGTTACAGAGATTAGAATGTGAACATCTTTTGAGGGTCATTATTCTGCCTACAACAGCACATCATTATTTATTTTAATAGTCACTTTATCCCAAATTTGGCCAGTGAGAGCCCCTTTAACCTTTTGTATCCTTTGCTACATCTCCATCATTCTTGGAATACTTCTTTGTTTTCTGGCATAATAAGATAATGCAGACTCATCTTTAGCTTCTTACTCCAGTCTTGGAAGCTAGCAGCTATTTCTCTAAGGAGCCCTGATTCCTTTTACTGGTAAATGATATTGTGAAGCCAAGATCTGGGCTGTAGTTATGTTCATGTTATTGAGATGTCACCATTTGTAGTCCCTCTCTATGTACAGACCTACTGTGTGTGTCTCTATGTACATGCATACGTATACATATCTGTTTGTCTGCTGCCTGCCTACCTACCTAGGTAACTACATCTATCTATGTAGATACTGAAACTAATTTATACCAATATGGCCAATTCTAATCTAATATCACAAGACTTAAATCTAGTATTTGTAACTCCCTTTTGTGACACTGAGGAACCTGTTTCCCGTTATTCTTAACGTGTTTTCTTATTTAGTCAATTCCCCTATATGTAACCTATTTCCCATTGCCACTCCTTCCCCACACGTATGCCCTCCGTACCGCGAGTGGGTTCTGACATCATACGTTGGCTTTACCTTGTGCATGAACACTCTCCTCAGTTTCTTCAGGCTTGGGCATCCCTTGTGAAGCTGCAGGTTGCCCTCTTTACCCTGCTTGAGTTGTGACTCCTCACACCAGTTCACCCCCTCTGTGGATTCCGTCCTTACCCTGCTTAGCTTCTCCATCCTGTGACAGGCTGCTCTTCCTTAGGGTCTTCCTTTGTTCCCGCTCAGACTGAGACCTCATGCTGGATTACTCCGTCATGGGGACCCCTTATCACCTGATTGGGTTTTGACACCTCCAAGCCAGGCTGCCACTCTGTGGACACTCTCTTCATCCTATTTGGGCTCTGGCACGTCAGCCCTGGTCATGCCCTACAGAGATGCTCTCCACACCTTGCAAGGGCTGTGAATTCTCCATGCCAGACTGCCTTTTTTTTTTTTTTTTTTTTTTTGCGGTACGCGGGCCTCTCACTGCTGTGGCCCCTCCCATTGCGGAGCACAGGCTCCAGACGCACAGGCCCAGCGGCCATGGCTCACGGGCCCACCGCTCCGCAGCATGTGGGATCCTCCCAGACCGGGGCACGAACCCGTGTCCCCTGCACCGGCAGGCGGACTCTCAACCACTGTGCCACCAGGGAAGCCCCAGGCTGCCTTTTTTGAGGGAACATCTTCTTTACCCTTCTGGGGCTCTAAATCCCCATTTTGGGCCCCCCTCATGAATGGATGACCATCACACCATGCTTGGGGCTCTCAGTATCCCTTCCTGGGACTCCCTTTCTGACCTTGCCTCAGGCCTGATAACCTAACTTCCCTTTCATGCTTTGTAGACCCCTCCTCATTCTGCTCAGGCTCTGATTTCTCATGCCAGGCTAAGTCCCCCTGCTGTATGGATGCTGGCCTCAGTTTTCTTGGACTCTGATTCTTTCTGCCAAGCAGCTCTTCTTCATGGAGTGTTCCAGTATTCTGATACCCTGGTTGGGGCCACCTTGTTTCCTCCCCACCTTGCTCTGCCCCACCTAATGGCTTTAGGACTAAGGCGTTCAGGAAAGGAGGGGAATAATGAGCTTTTCCTTTTTTTTTTTTTTTTTTAATTGAAGTACAGTTGCTATACAATACTATACAAGTTACAGGTATACAATATAGTGATTCACAATTTTTAAAGGTTATACTTCATTTATAGTTACAAATATTGGTTATTATTTAGTTTTTCCTTTTAAAATCTTTGTTAATTTGATAATGTCCTTATTTTATTCTCATTTTTAAAGTTATTTTTCTCAATTGTACATTACAGATATTCTGTTCTGCATTCATCTTCAACATTGTATCTTAGTATATTATATATACCAGTATAGGTATTTTAAAGTTAGTCCTGAGGGCCAGTTACCATGGTATGCCATAGTTTACCAAGGGCTATACTGAAGTTATTCAAGTTTATTTGAATAACTTCAGTATTATTTTACTATATTCTACTGGGCCTGTATTTGTCTGATCTTATTTCACATATGCTTTTATATTCGTTTATACTTTACAAGTGCTGATCTGCCACTGCACCTGTAAAGACAATGTTCGTGGAATTTCCTTATTGACCATTCTAAGCTTGAATGAAGCAGAATGTTTTATTTAAACTCACATAAAACAGTTCGTGCTTTGCCAACATTTTCTAAGCTCTACATAGGCCTTTCCCCCTCCCTTTTGTAATATAAACCACCCATTACAAGAAAGATTATTTCAGGAAAAGTATATTTTAAATCAGTTGTATAATAAACTTTAGGGTTATTGGAAGGTCTAATTACATAGTCTTTGAAACTTTTAAGACCAATATAGTCTTAGCATTCATATTTTTTACAAGCAATTTCAGTGATACTGAAGGTATTTCTTCTCCCCCCACACACTTAGAATGGAATTTTCAACTTTCACAGTTATAGTAATTATGACGTTATCACTCTTTGCTTGGAAATCTTTGTGGTCACAGAAATATAGAGGCTTCTAGTTAACAAATCTAAGGTTTATATTTGTGTAGAATTTTGTATTAATGTATAGAAACAACAAGAATTTTCCTCCTTAAAGTTATAAGGGACTCTTTTACTGCACTATAGGGGCTGATTTTTTTTTTTTTTCTATCATTTCAGTTTCCTCTTTTTGGCAGGGAATAGTTAAATTCCATCTGTAAATGTGAGTCTTGAATACACATGAGAAGCAGGCTACCACCCCTCCCAATCTCTGCTAATATTGTCTATCCAATTTGGGGAACATTCCATTGTTAAGCAATGGAATTTTTTATATATATATATAAATTTATTATTTATTTATTTATATTTGGCTGCATTGAGTCTCTGTTGCTGCACGTAGGCTTTCTCTAGTTGTGGTGAGCGGGGACTACTCTTAGTTGTGGTGTGCGGCCTTCTCATTGCAGTGGCTTCTCTTGTTGTGGAGCATGGGCTCTAGGTGTGCGGGCTTCAGTAGTTGTGGTACGCAGGCTCAGTAGTTGTGGCTCGCAGGCTATAGAGTGCAGGCTCAGTAGTTGTGACACACGGCCTTAGTTGCTCTGTGGCATGTGGGATCTTCCTGGACCAGGGCTTGAACCTGTGTCCCCTGCATTGGCAGGCAGATTCCCAGCCACTGCACCACCAGGGAAGTCCCTAAGCAATAGAATTTGATTAGTAGAGTCACTGTGAAATAACATTTAGTTACAAAATGTATAATCTAATAAAACTGTATTCAAATCTGACCAATAAACAGTAAGCTTAAGTGTTGTCTAATAAAAACCATATTCACATCTAACCAATAAACAATAAGCTTAAGAGTTGTTGGTCTGCTTTAGAATCTTAGCTCTTGAATATTAGTTATACAGAAATAGGCTTAAATCTTATTGTTTATACATCTTGGACATGAGCATGGAATAATTTGATCAAGTATGTCCAAGTTGTCATTTGATCAGTTGCACCAAACTAGCTGTAGAGAAAATACCGTAAAAGTTGACATATGTTTTAAGTCACTAGTTGTTTAAAAAAAAAAAAGCTGTGAGAAACGTAGAAAACAGATATTATACAACTTATTAGTATACATAAATGGAAACTTACCTGATAACTGACTTTAAGTCATTTATAGTTGGGTCAAAGTATAACATTAGTATAATGCCACGATAGTGTAGTGTTGCTGAAAACATCCTCCAACATCCTCCATTTCACCTTTCTGTATTTATTAAAATTCTACTCTAAATGTGTATTAGTCTTAAGTTTTATCATGTTAGGGGAAAATGCCTACTTTAAGCCTCAGAAATATTATTTATTGCCAGGTTGTTTCTACCATTACAATCAATATATCAGTTACCCACAAATCAGTAAATGCAACAAGGGCTATTCTTATTTAGCAATTTTGCCTATTTCATTGCAGCAAGAGATAGTCTGGATAATCAAGCTGATGTCATGTTTTGAAATATTTCATTTATAACCAAAGTGAGAGAGGTGTTATGTTTTGGAACTTAAGGCATTATTAGCATTTTTTCTAATGCATATTTAGACAGATATCATTCAAGGTCTGTGCCTTAAGTTTTAGTTCATATAAAATAAGATTAGGGACTTTTATGAAAGAAAACCTTGATAAAATGTTAGTTGGAGTACTGTTTGTGAAACTTAAGGGGAAAAGTTCCATATGGAATCATTATTATCTACATTCAATAAAATGTACTTTGAGTGCATACACATAACCTTAGTATTTCTTTCTGCTTTATCTAAATAACCAGTGATTAAACATTTAAATCTAGTTCCTGTGGTTTCAAAAATAGTTTTAAAGGGACTTCCCTGATGGCGCAGTGGTTAAGAATCCTCCTGCTAATGAGGGGGACATGGGTTTGAGCCCTGGTCTGGGAAGATCCCACATGCCGCAGAGCACCTAAGCCTGTGCGCCACAGCTATTGAGCCTGCGCTATAGAGCCTGCGAGCCACAACTACTGAGCCTGCATACCACAACTATTTAAGCCCGTGCGCCTAGAGCCCGTGCTCCACAACAAGAGAAGCCACCACAATGAGAAGCCCGCACACCACAACAAAGAGTAGCCCCCACTTGCTGCAACTAGAGGAAGCCCGCGAGCAGCAATGAAGACCCAATGCAGCCAAAGATAAATAAGTAAAAATAAATAAATCTATAAAATAATTATTTAAAAAAACAATGGTAATTGTTCCAGTATTCTCTGTCAGTAGTTTTATGGAATACGGAATTGTGTGCTTATACACATACCCAAACTGATATGTCATTTTTTATTTTTACTTTACAGGAGCCATCTAGAACAGTTTCAGGCAGATACAAAAGGTAAGAATCCTTAAGTTATGACTAACAACATATTGTAGACATAAGTGTAATGTCTTCCTGACCATGGCTTAACTAACTAGAACTGTTTCAAACAGCTGTTTGAAAAATAAGAAACCTTAATATTGTGCTCTTAAAAAGAAATTACATCGTAGGCAGGAGTGTAATGTCTTTCTGACCATGACTTATTCTGACATACTCTGCAGTCTTTGAATACTGCAAACACCATGAATTTGTAAGGGTTTGATGAACTTAGCAAAAGAAAAACTGTGTCATTTTCCCTTGTGTATTTAAACACTGAAAATACAGATATACCATCTGTATTAGTCAGCTTTGGGATACCATAACAAAATACTATAGACAGGATGGCTAGAGCAGAAATTTATTTTCTTACAGTTCTGGAGGCTGTAAAGTCCAAGATCACAGTGTCAGCATGGTCTGGTTCTGATGAGGCTTCTCTTCCTGACTTGCAGAGAGCTGCCTTCTTACTTTGTCCTCAAATGGTGGAGAGAGAAGGGGTGGCTTCCCTGGTGTCTCTTTTGATAAAGGCACTAATCCCATCATGAGGGCCCCACCCTCATGACCTCATCTAAATCTAGTTACCTCCCAAATGCCCTGCTTCCAAATATACCATCACATCGGGGTTAGTGCTTTCAGCATATGAATTTTGGGAGTATCCAATTCATTCTGATCTTAGTTCATTCAGGCCACTATAACAAAATATCACAGACAACAGAAATTTATTTCTCACAATTCTGGAGCGTGGAAATCAGAGATCAGAGAGCCAGCAGGGTCAGGTTCTGGTTGGTGAAAGCCCTCTTGCCAGTTGCAGACTAACAGCTTCTCACTGTGTCCTCACATGGTGGAAGGAGCTAGAGAGCTCTGTGGGATTTCTTTTATAAGAGCACTAATTCCATTCATGAGGACTCCACCTTTGTGACCTAGGCACCTCCCAAAGCCTCACCTCCTATTACCCTTACATTGGACGTTAGGATTTCAACAGAATTTTTGGGGGGACACAAACATTCAGACCCTAGCAAGTCCATAGCACCAGCTATACACAAGGAGTAATGCTTTTATCAGAAATGTGTTTGAGTGTGTGTACACATGTATAGGAGGAAAATCACAATTAAGTATAAGTTGTTTAACGGAGATGACTGAGATATTAGCTTCTTTCCCTGTTGAAGCCATGAAGGTTGCAGAAGGTGTGGTCATGCTTGTGCTAATAATTAATGGAATAATGGTAGATCTTATCAAGTGCTTATAATGTCCAAGAAGCTTTACGTAGAGATCTCATTCAATTCCCAAAGTTATCTTGTAAGGTAGGTACTGTAGGTATAATATTTACTCTTATTTTATAGGTGAGTGAAGTGGGATAAAGAGGTAGAATCATTTCACTGTGCTTACGAAGCTAGTGAACAGAAGAGTCTGGATTTTAACTCGGGCAACCTGACTCCAGAACTCGCATGCTTGCACAAGACAGTCTACCTAGATTTATACATATAAAACCTCTGTCTTGCCCTACTTTTACGTTAAAGTTTAAAATATTTGGTTAAAAGTTGTGGTTATTATAATTCATCTAAAATAAAACATTGATTAAGAAGAGCTCTAATTTTAATACTAAGTTATTATATAGATAAAACTCAATGTTTAACTTTTTTAAAAATAAATAAATTTATTTATTTTTGGCCATGTTGGGTCTTCGTTTCAGTGTGTGGGCTTCTCATTGCGGTGGCTTCTCTTGTTGCAGAGTGTGGGCTCTAGGTGCGTGGGCTTCAGTAGTTGTGGTGCAAGGGCTTAGCTGCTCCATGGCGTGTGGGATCTTCCTAGGCCCAGGCTCGAACCCGTGTCCCCTGCATTGGCAGGTGGATTCTTAACCACTGTGGCACCAGGGAAGTCCCAGTGTTTACCTTTTAAAAGAGATAAGAAGGCCAAGGTAATCAACAATTGACTAAGTAGGTCTGATATGTTTGCCACTGCTGCTGCTTTTATTTTCATTTCTGAGTAATTTTGATGTAGATATAATGAAACTTGTGCTTGGTAATTTTTACTTAACATGAATAGTTTAAACTGGAAAGACTCTTTTTTCTTTTGCTAGCAAGCATTGCCAATCAAATAGCTTTGATTTGGCCTATTTCCAGGCCACATTTTCAAACCAAAAGAGTTTTTATCATCAGTTTTTGGTTTGGGGAATAAAAATAAACTTCAGTAACTTACCAAGTTTGCTGTATCATTCATACATATTTAATCCTTATTAAATTATAAACCTTAAATTATAATTGGCACTTTTCAGATTTGCATTCTTTAGGTAGAATCATTAGGGGAATAATTTACAAATCCTCATCAAAAGCTTTATTTACATATTGTGTTAAATTAGGTAGAAAATTGATTTCACATGATGTATGTTTTTATTTTTAAGCTTTTTTTATTGGAGTATAATTGCTTTACAATGTTGTATAAGTTTCTGCTGTACAGTGAAGTTAGTTAGCTATATGTATACATATATCCCCTCCCTCTTGGATCTCCCTCCCTTCCCCATCCCACCCATTTTTTAGACCATTATTTTACTTGTGACCTGTTCATATACTTGTTACTTCTTTTATTTTCATAGCCTAAAGCACATGGTTTGTTACTTTTTAGCTCTCAAAGGTTTAGCCATGTTTAATACTGTTATAAAACAAACAACAACAATTTTTTTTTAAAGTTTCTAGTCATTATTCATGGACTCATAGCAACTCGTAGTTGAACACACACCAAATAAAAACAAGCACAAAATCTAGATCTGAAATTATCAATTCCTTATCTAAAGGAATTTGTTACATTGTATATCAACAGTTCATTACTTTCATTAATCTGTCAGCAAGTTGTAGCAAAGACTGGAGAATGTATGTTATTTGGAGAAGGGTGTCTGCTGATTAATGGGGGTGAAAAAAGGAGGAATGGGCTAAAGGATAGAAATTTGGCATTATATGTTAGAAAATATTTTCAGCAAACCAAATAACTTATGATATATATACGACTAGACAAACTGAAAAAGTCATTAGAGGGTACAAGCCACCCACAAGACTAGTTTGTGTGCTCTTGTAAATTATGGATTAAATATTAATTTTTTTCTTACAAATATCAAGGATGTACTTTTTAAGCATTGAGTTTGTTAAGCAGTCACTGTAGTTGAGCTCTATTTTATTGAATCAACTCCTGTTTACCTAGAACATCTCTTAACATATTCACTGAACTCCTTTTTAAAACATGTTTAAATAACTTTGGATAATTATTTGGAGGGGGGAGTCTTGAAATTTCTGAAACTCAAGGTTTAAGAAGGATGGATCAGTGGTTATGTATTTTTGGGGTTTTTTTTTCCCCCAATGTGTAATTTTCTTAGTGGAATGTTTACTTGGTTAAGTTTATAGTGATTTCTTTAGGATAATTCATTATACTTAACACACCAGAAATGAACAAGTATGATAGCCCCTAACTGGAGAAACTTAAATTTCTAACAGTGAGATAGGTTATAAGCTATAGCATATTAATATAAAGTTACAATACAGGCATTAAACTGATTCTTTAGAAAACCGTTAATTATAGGAATTAATAATTATAGGAGAATTATTACCTATTTATGTTAAATGGAGAGAGGGAAAGCATATTACGAAGAGTATGATATAAAACAACATCTATCATAATATATATGTGTTCTTAACTTGAACTCTATTGATGAGCTGCTAAAATTCTATATAAAAGAATATCATGGTTATCTGGGAGAAGAGCTATATTTTTCATCAGATTTTCAAAGAGATCTGCAATACAAAAAGGTTATGAACTACTAATATATTGTAGAATATAACAGCCGTTATCTCTGGGTTGGTGGAGTTACTGGAGATATTGATTCATGTTATCTGTTTCCCACAGTGAATATGTATCACAATTTTAATAAAGAGTCTGAGAGATGATTTTGATCTTTAGTTGTTGCTGTGTGTGTGTGTGTGTGTGTGTGTGTGTGTTTAAAGGGAGAAGAGAGAGAAGACCTACCCAGAGTGAGGGACTGTTTGGGACAGTGGTGGTGGAATTGAATAAGGTAGTGAAACATTAAAAATATGGAGACCAGTCATGTACTTCTTGGTTATTTAGTAATTCCCCGACTTACCTAATACTTCTAAATATTTGGTATCCATTCTAAAACTAGGATTTTACTCATGGGTCTTGTATTTCTTCTAATTGCTAAGGTTTAAAATATCTATTTTAGTGGAAAATTCCTTTAGCTGTAATCTCATAATGCTGCCAATCTTGTTCTCGTGATAGTTTTATCCCCCAACACAACACCTTCTAGTCTTTCCACAGAAAATATGAAAATTCCCAGAGGGGAAAATTTCGGTAAATGGTGGTATTTATCTTTGATGATACTGTTTATTCTTTTTCCTTTTCTGCACATTATGGTTAATACTTTGTAGCTAAGGGCAGAGGGGGATTCTTTTTGGAATTGTATTGGTTAGAGATTTGTGTTAACATTCCTGAATAGAACGTTACAATCTTTTTGGAGTTAATAAAACAATCTTTTATTCTGGGTATTTTGCGCTGTACATATCCAGCCCTCAAAAATAGGTTAAAAACATTTCTGTTTTTATTTATTATTTTTTATTTTTTTGCGGTATGCGGGCCTCTCACTGTTGTGGCCTCTTCCGTTGCGGAGCACAGGCTCCGGACGCGCAGGCTCAGTGGCCATGGCTCACGGGCCCAGCCTCTCCGTGGCATGTGGGATCTTCCCGGACCGGGGCACGAACCCGTGTGCCCTGCATCGGCAGGCGGACTCTCAACCACTGCGCCACCAGGGAAGCCCCTGTTTTTAAAATAAACAGAGCTAAATTTGGTAATAAGATCAGTTAACACAGTTATTCACAATTATGACAGTGTTCTTTACAAACCTAATACCTAATGGGGATAAATCACTGATCATGTTTTTCAGTAATAATTATTCCTTGTTTTGAGTTTGTATGATATTATCACTTGTGTATTGACAGGCCTAATAGGAAGGGTTTTTAAAATTGTTAATAGGTTAAACTTTTTGAAAGGCTGTTTTAAGCTTGTACATCAAGCAAACAAACATATTAAGGGATATCCACATTTTTAGGTTTTCGTTTGTAGTTGTCAGCGTTGTGGTTTCTACTTGAATAATCTGTGGTTGATGCAGATAAGTGGACTTCTTTTTAAGTGAAAAGAGGTCCTTTAAAATGATTCTAATGCTCTTTTATAACATGATAGATAATGGCTTTGGTGATACCTTACCCTCTTGATTTTCTTCCTGCCACTTTGCCAGTATTTCCCAGTTTTTATTTGTAGTTCTTCCTTTCCTGTACTTACTCTTTATGTGTTGATGTTACTCAGCTCTTTGTCTTAGACTATTCTCTTTTTGTTCTGTGTATTTGTTCTAGAAATTTCTTTCACTCTGGTGACTTTGGTTACTGTATATACCTACGTTGATGATTTTAAATCATTAGCTCTATATCTGTATAACCAACAACTTTCAAATGTCTACTTTTAGATATCTTAGAAGCATCTTAAACTCAGCATGTTCAAAAGTAAACTTGTGAAACTTAGTGGATTTCAGTAGTTGGTATCAAAATACATTCTTGCTCAAGTCAGAAATCTGGACATTGCTTTTGACTCTTCCTTCCTTCTTCCTTCCTTCCTTCCTTCCTTCCTTCCTTCCTCCCTCCCTCCCTCCTTTCTTCCTTTCCTTTCCTTTCCTTTCCTCCCCTCCCCTCCCCTCCCCTCCCCTCCCCTCCCCTTTCTTCACAACCTCACTTAAATTCAGTCATTGTAGCTCCAGTGCCAACCCACCAATCTAGGACACCATCATCTCTTTTTTAAAATAAATAAATAAATAATATATAAATATAATATATATATTTATTTATAAATTTAATTAATTAATTAATTTTTGGCTACGTTAGGTTTTTTGTTGCTGCGTGTGGACTTTTTCTATTTGTGGTGAGCAGGGGCTACTCTTCGTTGTGGTGCCCGGGCTTCTCATTGTGGTGGCTTCTATTGTTGCAGAGCACAGGCTCTAGGTGTGTGGCTTCAGTAGTTGTGGTGCACGGGCTTAGTTGCTCTGCGGCATGTGGGATCTTCCCAGACCAAGGATCGAACCCTTGTTCCCTGCATTGGCAGGTGGATTCTTAACCAGTGCACCACCAGGGAAGTCCAGGGACACCATCATCTCTTACATAGATGATTACAATACCCTTCAAACTGGTGTCGCTGCCTTCAGTTTTGCTCATTTCCAGTGCATTTTATTAAAATGATTCTGTCACTTTCCCTGCTTTAATGACTTCCTATTACCTTTAAATGAGTCTAAACTGGTCTCCAAGGCAGGGTGATGCACAAGATAATGTTAGGATGCAGGAGGGAAATACTAGATCTTCTGTTTGTATTTACCTTTTAATCTAAAAGACAGTAAGACATTTACAGTCATCCCTTGATATTCACGGAGCGGGGATTGGGTCCAGGACCCTGAGGATATCAAAATTTGTGGATGCTCAAGTCTCTTGTATAAAATGGTGTATTTGTATATAATCTATGCACATCCTCTTGTATACTTAAATTATCTCTAGAATGCTTATAGTACCTAATACAGTGTGAGTGCTATATAAATATGTTTGGCTTTTTGGAAATTTCTAGCATTTTTCCCCCCTGAATATTTTCAATGTGGGTTGGTTCAGTCTGAGGATGTGGAACCCACAGATTCGTAGGGCCCACTGTATACTTAATAGCTAGCACTATGTACTTGTTATTTATTCCCTTGTTCTATGTATCAGATGATTATTTAGTATTTGAGGTATCCTGAGGAAAGTGTGCTTTGTTCACTTTCTAAATGTTGCACAATAGTGTAATTTGAATGGTTAGATGGATTTATGAATTATTATGTTGTTTAACTAATACAAAATGGATAGGTCGGGGGGAATTTAAGGAGAATATAAAAATAAGTATATAAACGCAAAGGTGATCATGTGGTGTTCAGTTGGCAAGATACACAAAATCAGATCTGTTCTTATAAATTAGAAAAAAATTTTGATGCTTGCTTTGGAGTTTTAAGTGAAAATTTAAAAAACTTTAAATTCTTCCTGTGAGACATCTCTTTCTGCTGTTACAGACATTAAAAATCAAATATGCATAGAACTACACCTTCAAATCTCTATATATCACAAAGAGTTAAAATAAGTTCCTCAGAAGTGAAGCATATTCAAATTATACTTTCATTAAAAATACTATAGTCGGGCTTCCCTGGTGGCGCAGTGGTTGAGAGTCCGCCTGCCGATTCAGGAGACACGGGTTCTTGCCCCGGTCTGGGAAGATCCCACATGCCGCGGAGCGGCTGGGCCCGTGAGCCATGGCCGCTGAGCCTGCACATCCGGAGCCTGTGCTCTGTAACGGAAGAGGCCACAAGAGTGAGAGGCCCGCGTACCCAAAAAAAAAAAAAAATACTATAGTCAATTTTTGTGAAAACAAAAAAATTTGTATCATAAATAATTAAAATGTATATTTAGGGACGTCCCTGGTGGTACAGTGGTTAAGAATCCACCTGCCAATGCAGGGAACACGGGTTTCATCCCTGGTCCGGGAAGATCCCACATGCCATGGAGCAACTAAGCCCATGCTCCACAGCTACTGAGCCTGCCCTTTAGAGCCCACGAGCCACAACTACTGAGCCTGTGCACCACAACTACTGAGCCTGTGCACCACAACTACTGAAGCCTGCCCGCCTAGAGCCTGTGCTCCACAACAAGAGAAGCCACTGCAGTGAGAAGCCCGCGCACCGCAACGAAGAGTAGCTCCCGTTCACCGCAACTAGAGAAAGCCTGCGCACAGCAACAAAGACCCAACGCAGCCAAAAGAAAAAAGATGTACATTTAAAATCTTTTCACCCCTTTATGTTATATTTTTAGTGATACAGATAATATTTTAACAATATCACATTATAAATCATATTATTTGATTTACATATGTTTGTATAATAAAGTATATATGAATATGTAATATATAACCAAACATAATGATATTGTAAATCGATTATAAAGATAGTAGATAAATATACATACCAATGTGTATGTAATGAATAAATTTGGAGACCATTAGTTGAAATTCTTCATAAAAGAGCTTTCAGGTCTCCTGCTTGCTTTTCCAGTGTCATATCTTGCTTTCAGGTCTCCTGCTTGCTTTTCCAGTGTCATATCTTATCACCCTTATATTTACCTTTCATGCTTTAGCCATATTGGATTTTTCTGTTTCTCAAAGGGCCACATACTCTTTGTTTCTAGATATTTACACATTCTTATTCCTCTTTTAAGTCTGAGTTTAAACATTCTTTAGCATAATGCTGCTCAAAGTGTGGTCCTTGAACTGTTTGTAAGTAATCCATGACAAGGTAAGAATAAAACTTGAGAGTAAATGTTTAGAAGCCTGAATTGCATTTTAACATTGTCATCATCACACCTAAGTGCATGATAAGCAGAATCCTTTCAGAACAGGATATCGACTAGTTCAGGTGCTGTGGTACGTACGTGATTTTTTTTAATTTAAGTTTTTAGAGCAAAATTGAGGGAAAGGTACAGAGATTTCCCATATAAACCTGTCCCCACACACGGATAGCCTCCCCATTGTCAACATTCCTCAATAGGGAGGCCCATTTGTTACAACTGATGAACTTACACTGACACATCATAACCACCCAAAGTCCATAGTTTACATTATGGTTCACTCTTGGTGTTGCACATTTTGTGAGTTTGGACAAATGTATAATGACATGTATCCATCACTATGGTAGCATTTTAGTCTCTCATCTTTTTATTCTCTCCATAGTTTTGCCTTTTCCACAATGTCATATATCTGAAACCATACAGTATGTAGCCTTCTCAGATTGGCTTCTTTCACTTAGTAATATGCATTTAAGTTTCCTTCATATCATTTCATGGCTTGATAGCTTATTTCTTTTTAGTGCTGAATAATATTCCATTTTCTGTAGTTTATTTGTGTATTCACCTGGAAAGGACATCGTGGTTGCTCCCAAGTTTTGGCAATTGTGAATAAAACTGCTATAAACACCCACGTGCAGGTTTTTGGGTAGACATATGTTTTCAGCTCCTTTAGGTCAATACCAAGGAGCATGATTGGCGGTAAGAGTATATTTAGTTTTATAAGAAACCACGAAACTGTCACTGAAGCGGCTGTACCATTTTACATTCCCACCAGCAGTGAATAAGGGTTCGTGTTACTCCACATCTTCACCAGCATTGATCCTGATTTTAGCCATTTTAATATGTGTACAGTGGTATCTCATTTTAGTTTGTATTTCCCTGATGATATATGATATGGAGCATCTTCTCATATGCTTATCTGCCATCTGTATATCTTCTTTGCTGAGGTGTCTATTACGTTCTTTGGCCTATTTTTCAATCGGGTGGTTTGTTATTGTTGAGTTGTAGAATTCTTTGTATATTTTGGATAACAGTTCTTTACCAGATGTGTCTTTTGTAAATATTTTCTCCCAGCCTGGCTTGTCTTCTTGTTCTCTTAACATTGTCTTTCACAGAGCAGAAATTTTTAATTTTAATGAATCCAGCTATCAGTTTCTTTCATGGATTGTGCCTTTGGTGTTTTATCTAAGAAGTCATCAGCATATCCAGGGACTTTTACATTTTCTCCTATGTTAGTTATCTTCTAGGAAATTTTGTAGTTTTGCATTTTTCATTTAGGTCCGTGATCCATTTTGAAGTAACTTTTGTGAAGGGTATACAGTCTTTGCCTTATTTTTCATTTTTTGCATGTGGATGTCCAATTGTTCCAGCATCATTTGTTGAAAAGACTGTTTGTTCCATTGTATTGCCTTTGCTTCTTTGACAGAGATCACTTGTGGGTTATTTATGTGAGTCTCTTTCTGCTTCCATTGCTGTTCCATTGCTCTATTTGTCTCTTCTTTGACGAGTGTTGCACTGCTTGATTACTATAGCTTTATAGTAAGCCTTGAAGTTGGGTAGTGTTAGCCCTCCAACATTGTTCATTAATATTGTGTTGGCTATTCTGGATCTTGCCTCTCCATGTAAACTTTAGAATTAGTTTGTCAATAGCCACAAAATAATTTGCTAAGATTTTGATTCGGCTTTCATTGAGCCAGTAGATAGTGGGAAATCAAAGTTGGGAAGAAGTGACATCTTGCCAATATTGACTCTTCCTATCCATTAACAGGGATTATTTCTCTATTTAGTTCTTCTTTGGTATCTTTCATTCGAGTTTTGTTGTTTTCCTCACGTAGATGTTGTATATATTTAATTAGATTTATACCTAAGTATCTCATTTTGGAGAGAGCTAATGTAAATGTATTGTGTTTTTAATTTCAAATTCTGCTTGTTCAGTGCTGGCGTGTAGGAAAGGGATTGACTTTTGTATGTTAACCTTGTATCTTGCAACCTTGCTATAATTGCTTATTAGTTCCAGGAATTTTTTGGTGTGGATTCTTTCACATTTTCTCCATAGATGATCTTATCATTTGTGAACAAAGACAGTTTTATTTCTTCCTTCCCAGCCTGTATTACTTTTATTTCCTTTTCTTGTCTTATTGCATTACCTAGGACTTCCAGTAAGATGCTGAAAAGGAATAGTTGGGGGGGGGGGACATTCTTGCCTTCTCCTGATCTTAGCAGGAAAGCTTTTGAGTGTCTTACCATTTCATATGATGTAGGTTTTTTGTAGTTATTCTTTATCAAGTCAAGGAAGTTCCCGTCTGTGCTTAGTTTGTCCAGTTTTTATCATGAATAGATGTTCGATTTTATCAAATGCTTTTTCTGAATTTATGGGTGATCATGTGATTTTCTTTAGCCTGTTACTGTGATAGATTACATTAATTGATTTTTTTTTAAACTGTTGAACCAGGCTTGAATAAATCCCACTTGATTTTGGTGTATAATTCTTTTTATACATTCTCAAATTTGATTTGCAAATATTTTGTTGAGGATTTTTGCATCAATGTTCATGAGACATCTTAGTGTTTAGTTTTCTTTTCTTGCGATATCTTTGGTTTTGGTATTAGGGTAATGCTGGCCTCATAAAATGAGTTAGGAAGTATTTCCTCTGCTTTTATCTTCTGGAAGAGATTCTCTCTTTTTCTTAGTTAGCTTGGCTAGAGGCCTATTGCTTATATTGATATTTTCAAGGAAATAGCTTTTGGTTTCATTGATTATTCTGTGTTGGTTTCCTGTTTTCAATTTCATTCATTTCTGCTCTGGTTCTTGTTATTCTTTTATTCTGCTTACTTTGGATTTAATTTGCTCTTTCTTTTCTAGTTTCCTAAGGTAGAAACTTAGACTATTCATTTTAAATCTATCTTCTTTTCTAATATATGCATTCATTGCTATAAATTTCCCTCTAAGCACTGCTTTTACTGCATTCCACAAGTTATAAGTTGTGGGTTCGTTTTCGTTTTGTTCAAAATATTTTAAAATTTCTCTTGAGATTTCTTCTTTGACCTATGTGTTATTTAGGAGTGCACTGTTTAATCTGCATGTTATTTTGGGGCTGTTACTGGTTCTAGTCTAATTCTGTTGTGGCCTAAGAGCAGACATTATATGGTTTCTGTTCTTATAAATTTGTGAAAGTGTGTTTTATGGCTCAGAATATGGTTTATCTTGGTTAGTATACCATGCAAGCTAGAGAAGAATGTGTATTCTGCTCTACCTGTGTTATTTTTATGTTAGTCATTTGTAACCCAAAATGTGTAAGAATTGAAGAAGGATTTATTTACCTTAAAAATCATGTGTTAAATTTAATCAGGCATATTCTTGTTTCATAAGTAAAATAATTAAAAAGTAAATATATAATAAATCAAAATAAAACAAATAAAAACAAAAAACCTTTTTTATTCTTTTCAATTTCTGCTTTTGTTAGTATTACCTAAATCTAGGAAGTAAAATTTTTTTTTTCTGCGGTACGCGGGCCTCTTACTGTTGTGGCCTCTCCCATTGCGGAGCACAGGCTCCGGATGCGCAGGCTCAGTGGCCATGGCTCACGGGCCTAGCTGCTCCGTGGCATGTGGGATCTTCCCGGACTGGGGCATGAGCCCGTGTCCCCTGCATCGACAGACGGACTCTCAACCACTGCGCCACCAGGGAAGCCCTAAAATTTATATTCTTTATTTTCAATCTTAATTTACTTATGATAAAGGAAGCTTTCCTAGATTATTTTTTTAATAAAAAAAGATACATCTTTTCTGAATGTGACAGTAATACTAAACCAAATGATGATGATGGAAGTAATTTCAAAGAGGTACAGACCAAAAGAGTTTGTACTAGTTTTGTTGGGAAGTATCCTCCCTCCTATATTGAGTTCAATTTTTAGCCATTATTGATGGGAAGTGCTAAAACCACAGTGGGTTATTTGCAGTGATGTACTGGCTGCTAAAACAATAAAACCATCAAAATTTAAGTGGCATTTACATGCATGACATAATTATATTCACAACCACAAATGCCTTATTTGAAAGAAGAACTATTACAGTTAAGCTGACAGAAGAGATCTTCAGGATTTCATATATATTCAGGATTTCATTAGTATTTTGTGAGTTTCTTTTACAGTCTGACTTCAGGTTGCTAACATTAAAAAACTACACACAAATGACAAGACAAAGATGTTCGCTGGAAGGTGTTGGATGAATCTGTAGCAAAGAAGGTAGTTCATGTAATATTTCCCAGCAACACCCATAGCTTGGTATATTTAGGGACAGTTTTAGTCATACAGAAGACCAACTCTTAGACAAATCAGGATAGCAAAGGAATTTTTCTTACAATATGATCAGCACATTGATTTTGCTCACATGACAGTAATGTGAAGGAAGAATTTATTTTTCAGCTTCCTTGCTGACAAACACAGCTTGTCTGAGATATATAAAACTTTGAAGAGTTACCAAGTCAACAAATGTGGTTTGGTGTTTTGCTTTGCTTTGCAGGAGTATGTTCTGATTATTATATAGACAGTGACAGGGAAAAAGTGTTGAAACTTGTGCCAGAATGTAAATCAACTTCCTGCTTGTTTCATTGAGAAAGTCTTGTTATGTCGGCTGAACTAAGTAGTGTACTTGGTATATCAACTAAATTAACAGTTCGCTAAAAGTGTGAATTACTTAAACACTAATACATTAAATTTGAGGTTTTAAAACAACTAAATGATAGTTTGGAAGCTGAGCCAATCAGCTGTTACGATATGCTGAGGTATACAATAATTTTTAAAGGGAAATTTTCAGGCAAAGTATTTGACCTTTGGCATGAACACTTCATGTTTTTACAAGATAAAAAATCAGGTTTTGTAAATCAACTATACTTCATTTTTTTTTAAAAAGAAACTAGTTTAGTCCCCAGCTTTTAAAATATGTGAATTAAGGTTATTTGTCTGATAGCATCATTGTTTTTTAAAAAATGATCTTAATTAGCCTTTCATGCAAGAAAAAAATATCAAATGTTTTCAGTGTTACATAAGGTCAAAGGACAAAAATGAAAGTTAGAAATTTTGGGGAAAAGATTCTTCAAATTGTTATGATGGGTTCCACAATTTATCAGTAAGTAGGTGATGATTTTAATATTGCACTGTTGCAAAATGTTATAAGCATATACCTTACAAATTTGATAAGACTTTGAATTTTATTTTCCATCAAAAGAAAACCCATGCATAGGAAATTAATAGATCAAGAATCTATTATTTTTCATCAAAAGTTATTATAGATTTAACTATACTTTTGATGGATAAATTTTTGGAACTGGCTACCAATAAAGAATTGAGGACAAATTTTGAAAAGTGTCATTTTCTGCATATTGGGTAAAAGTTAAAACTGAATATCCTGAGCTTGCTAAAATTGCTTCAAAGTCTCTTCCCCTGTTTTGGTCAATATACATCTGTGAAACTAATTTCTCTGTTGTGAGTGCTACTAAAACAAATCATAGAGATAGTTTAGATATACCTTACCCCTTGTGATCAGCATTGTCATCAGTCCAACCTAGATTCGGTAGATTAGCAAGAATGATGCCAGCCTCCAAAAGAGCCCCCAGGAAGCTCTACCTCCTGGTATTTTCACCTTGTGTAATCCCCTTCCACATTCAACATGGGGTTGATGTGATAGTATGTCACTTCTGAGTTTAGGTCATAACAGAGACTGCAGTGTCTGTCTTGGTTGTTGTGTCGCTTTCTCTCTGGAAGCCAGCTGCCTTGTCGTGCACAGCCCAGTAGAGAGGCCCTCATACTGAGGAATTGAGGCTTTTGGCCAACAACCAGTGAGAAACTGATGAGCCCTTTTACCATCAGCTCAGTGAGGCAAATTCTCCAGTCCAGACAAGGCTTCAGATGACTGTAGCCCTGACCAACATCTTGACTAAAACCTCATAAGAGACCCTGAATCATGAACACCCAGCTAATCTGCTTCCAGATTCCTGACCAACAGAAATTGTCAGATAATAACTGTGTTATTTTAAGCCACTAAGTTTTGGCATATTTTTTTATGCAGTAATAGATAACTAATGCAAAAGCAAGAAGCAAGCTTATTTGTTATATTAAAAACTTTAAATATTGACATATGCTATTAGTTCAGAATGTGTGAATTGGTGTTTAATATGAAGAATGGCTATTTCAGTGATAACTTTTGGTTAAATAAGAATTATGAAATGACAAAAGTTGCTAGTGCGATAGCTGTTTTCTATAATTGCCTATATGCATACTTCCAATGAAAATTCTGCAGTTTTATGTAATTCTTTTCTTTTTTGTTTATCCTGTTTTTGAAATATAATTTTATGGGTCTGAATCTAATAAAACATTTAGGCTTGTATTTTGTATGGCCTTTCTTACTTTTATTTTTCCAGTTCATTTTTGTTTGATCTTACAAAAGTATTGGTCCATGGGGACTTCCCTGGTGGTACAGTGGTTAAGAATCCGCCTGCTAATGCAGGGGGCACGGGTTTGAGCCCTGGTCTGGGAAGATCCCACATGCCGCGGAACAACTGCTGTATGCCACAACTACTGAGCCTGTGCTCTAGAGCCCACAAGCCACAACTACTGAGCTCGTGTGCTGCAGTTACTGAAGCCTGTGTGCCTAGAGCCTGTGCTCCGCCACAAGAGAAGCCACCTCAATGAGAAGCCCGTGCACCACAATGAAGAGTAGCCCCTGCTTGATGCAACTAGAGAAAGCCTGTGTGCAGCAGTGAAGACCCAGCACAGCCAAAAAAAAAAAAAAGTGTTTGTCCATGATGTAATGGAATTTAAAAATAAAAGGAGAAAGAAAGTGGTTCTTCACTACAGATAGGCTACATTAGGTCCACTGTCATAGTTCTCAGAGTACCTTACACTTACCTTATTGTGATAGTTGTCTTGCTTTATTGTCATTGGTTATATTCCTATCACACTGAAAGCTCTATGAAAGTCAGAGTCCATGTTTGCACATCTGTGTTTCCTGTTCCATCTTCAGTACTCATAACAGTGTCTGGTACTTAGCAGCTACTCAGTAGATACTGGTCAAAAGAATTAATTAAAAAAAAAATTTTTTTATCGTGTTGGAATAATGATTAACTTCCATAATTATAAATAAGTTGGCTATTATAACCATGTGTCCTCAGGGGAATGATAATTGTTTAGGGTGAACAGAAAATACTCTTGGCACTCTTCTTGCTGAATATTAGGTATCTTTAAAAATTTGGGGGGCTTCCCTGGTGGCACAGTGGTTGAGAATCTGCCTACTAATGCAGGGGACACGGGTTGGAGCCCTGGTCTGGGAGGATCCCACATGCCCCGGAGCAACTAGGCCCGTGAGCCACAACTACTGAGCCTGTGCATCTGGAGCCTGTGCTCCGCAACAAGAGAGGCCGCAATAGTGAAAGGCCCGCGCATCACGATGAAGAGTGGCCCCTGCTTGCCACAACTAGAGAAAGCCCTCGCACAGAAACGAAGACCCAACACAGCAAAAATAAATTAATTAATTAATAAATTCCTACCCCCAACATCTAAAAAAAAAAAAAATTTTTTGTATCTTTTTTATTTCCATAGCACAACCACTGCCTCTGAAGAAGATGTCTCAAGTAGATTTTCCCGAACAGATAGAAGTGGGTTCAGCAGGTATAACAGGGATGCAAATGCTTCAGGTAATTTGGTCTCAAGTAGCACATTGGAAAAGAAAATTGAAGATCTTGAAAAGGTATGAATTACAAATTATTTAAGATTTATGAAATTAATATACCATTGGGATCCCTTTTTCACTTTCATAGCAGCACAGAGAAAAATTGAAATGTGTAAGGAAGAGACAGTGACAAAAAAGGGAAAAGAATGAGGGGCACTAATGGAAGATAACCAGTAGTGTTAATCGGTACTTCCATGTGTAGTCAAATAAAAGCTTTGAATCACTCTTAATTATATATTTTCTAGATGCATAATGGCTAAGCATTTTCTGATTTCCTTAATACTTTTCTGTCCAGTTCTGTTGATGTTAAAACTTTTAGAAATGGAGCCAGCTCTTGAATTGGTTAATATTTAATGGATACTCTCATTTTGCCAAGTGTTATCTTTAATATATTGAAAACAATCTTTGCCTTTGAAATGGTTAGAAGTCTCTGCTAGCAGTATGTACTACTGTGTGTTTATTATATTATCTGTACAGATTGTAGACTTTCTTCTGGGTTGTGAGGTAGAGCCTAGAGCCACTGTGGTGTTTGAAACAATTTTAAGGATAAACCTGTTTAGGAGTATCTTTGAGAACATCTCAAATGAATATTGGCATTAATTTATTAACCATGGGGTCTCAACTTTGTTCTGTAAACATTAAATCCCTAAAATTGATAATGGTGCTGAATTACTTTCTGATTGTTGAAAATGTGTTTTATTTTGCTGAACTGAAACTATTCCTTGTGATATAAAAATTGTTTTAAGTAGAGATTGAATTTTAAAAATTGTTTCTTTTTATAATATTATGATTATTGTTAGTTCACATTCGAACTTTAACCCTAGTTTCTGTGAGTTTAAATTAAAAACTTTAAGGAATACATAGTATAATAGTTTTCAAGGGGGTTCTTCAGAAGGGCTTTTAAAGTTCCACAAGAGTTTGGATTGAGTTCCTAGCAGTTGGCAGCAGCTGATTAATGAGGCCGGCTGGCTGCTTTCCTCTGAGGGTGAGTAAGAAAGAAGCCAAATTCTATGTGAGACCTTTTCAGTTCTGCTTCACTTTTGCCCCCAAGGTGGCTGACCCAGCGTAAAGTCCAGGCTTCTGATAAGATTTCTTTGGAAAAGGTGTTGCATTGTTTAAAGAAAAAAAAAGTTTAAAAACCAGTAATCATTTTCAGTTCCTTCATTTTATCCATTGTCAGTTAACTGGCAGAGCCAGAAGTAAAATGGAGGATCATTATTTTTCTGTTTAGAGTTTTCCATAGAGCCATCTCCTTTTCTTGAACTTTGTATTTTTTATTAAAATTTTGAATTTTCTTCAACAGGGTATTGGTCATTAAATGTTAAGATATTTTATTACTAATGGTGGTGATCAACTAAAGAGCTAAAGTCATTGAGTATTGGTATTTGTTAAAAACTTGGGTAAACAGAGATTTAATCAGAAGTATATTTTACAACTCCTGTATTCCTCTCATTCTCTGGTTCTTTTCTGGGATGGGGTCCTCCTTTCCTTACCAAGTGACTTAAGAAATTCATTGGAAATCTTCATGTATCTAAGGTACTTCACCAGACTTAGCAGATGTATGCTATTTAAGATTATAAACAACTTGTTACTTCCCAATTAATACTTTGTAATTATATCTACCAGGAAGTGGTAAGAGAAAGACAAGAAAACTTAAGACTTGTGAGACTAATGCAAGATAAAGAGGAAATGATTGGAAAACTCAAAGAAGAAATTGATTTGTTAAATCGAGTGAGTATTCACATATTTCAGTTTAATGGTTTCCTTTTTTTCTGTCAACTGGATGAAAATACATAAATATGAAGAAATTATTTAATTTTATTAAATAATAATATGAACTAAATAGTTCATTCTTTTGTTAATGCAATAGTAATTTGTGGTAGCCAGAACCGTCATTTCATTCCATAAACTGATTTCCTCTGGCCAGTTACCAGTCAGTTGTATTTACTTAATATTGTTCTTTTGGGGATGGACCAGTGAATGGATTTGTTCTGTGTTTTGTTAGAGTCTGGAGGTAAGAGGCAGCTTGGTCAGCACCACACATAAAATGGTACTGGTACAGAGTTGCCCCAGTGAAGAACTAAAATTGCTACTGTCTTGCCATAAGAAACTCCATATGTCCTTGTCTTTGTGGTATTTTCACCACTTCTTTTTCTTCAGTTATACATATGCATCCCCAGCTTTAGGTTTAGCCTAAACCTAAGGTCTCTCGTTTTTTTTTCTCTTTCAGCCCTAGAATTTACTCCCTGCTTAAGAAGCAGGTATTAATGCTAGGCCATACTTAGGTAATGGTAATGAGGAGAGATTTCATAGTTTCCCTTTTTCGAAGGCTTTACATAAGATGGAGGAAAGAAATAAATTTGCTTCAGGGAAAAACGGAACAAATTCCTAATCCAATCTTAACTCTAATTCTAAAAGAAGGGAAAATAGAAAGCTTCATTATGTGCAGACTTATTCTAATACAGCTCTCCAGCATTAACTGCAGGGTGTGGATGAGGACACTGAAACTCAGAGTTTAACTTGCTCAAGGTCATATGTAGTAATCACATAGTTATCTGCTGAGCCAGTATTTGACCCTCAGGTATTCAATAGTTTTAATTCTAAGTAAGCTCTTCCATTCTTATAGACTGCCTTTCATCTTGGTTTGGAACACGGGCATTCCTCTTTTGGTTCTAGAATATGATTTAATAAAATCTGTAAATATTTTTATGTCTATGATGTATTCGCATTGTCTTAGTGTGTTCATTAAAAAGAATAAAAAAAACACCTGCCCTTACAGAGTTTGTAATCTAGTAAATGATATGTGAATGTATTTTATTATTTAATTCTAAATCTTAGGTAGGTCTCAGTTGTAGTGATTTTAGGAATCCCGTATCTTTATTATTGTTAGTTTCAACAAATTAGTTTCCTAATATCATTAATTTAGTTTGTGAGTAAATACAAATTCTGTGTTTGAACATTTAAAACTCATTTACCTAATTGTTCAAAGACAGTATACTAAATGTTTCAGAATTTTGCTATCCAGTAGTACACTTAGAATTCAAATTGATTTCTCCAAGTTTAGTATTTTGAATTGCAAGGATAAATCTATAAATGTTTTCTTTTCCAACCATCAGTAAATAGTCTACCTTGAAATAGTCTTTCTCCAAACTAAAACTTATAGTGGATTGCCTTTGTATTTACCAACTGGTGTTTATATGGTACTAAGATTAATATAAGGAACATAGAGCTAGAATCAGATAACTTTAAAGCACCTAGTTTAGTGGCTTTCGCATTTTTTTAAGCTCGAAACCTTTCCCTTAAACAAAATATCATAGAGAAGCCTAACATAAATTGAACCAGATCAACTCTGTAAGCCCCAGACCTCCTTTTCTGTATACCTCAGTTCTATCACCTCCCCAAATTCTCCCCCTGCAACATGCATACTTGTCAAAGATCACCAAGGTGGTAGGGGTACATCTAGAACTTGTACCTGGATCTTTTTGATGCCTAATTTGACACAGGGTTGCAATCCAAGGCCCCAAACCTCACATTGACTGCATATGTATTTAGCTCTTAGTTTGGGGAAGGAGGGATTTGTTTTTAACTAAAAACTTAAATTATTTATAGTGATTAAAAATTGGAAGATTCACAATAAAGAATTCTGATTTCTGGCTTCTCTTTAAAAACTGAAAGATCTGGCAGGAGCTGGCCTGCATTATCATGATACCAGTGAGGAGTCTAAGTAGTGGATGCTGCCTTTAGGTGGGGCATATTCCTTCCAAAGTTGTTTTCAGAACTAGCCCTCGTTTGCAGACTAATTGCTTGTATGAATTATCTTTGAATGTATATTTTTGAAATTTTTTTATCACCTTCAGAATACTTTTAAGTGTTTTAAAAACTTACGTATTATTTTCCTTTTTGTTTCCTTAAGGACCTAGATGACATAGAAGATGAAAATGAACAACTAAAGCAGGAGAATAAAACTCTTTTGAAAGTTGTTGGGCAGCTAACAAGGTAGAAGATTCAAGGCTCAGTGTGGAAAAATATTTTAAAACTACTGATTGAATGTTTTGGGCGCTAGGACAGTATTCCTATGCTGTAATACATTAAACTAACTAAGTATGTATATTTATTTCTAGAAAACAGTGGATGTTTATTTTCAAAATATTTCTTTTTCATTATCAGTTTCAAAAAGTATCAACCTTTTAGTTCACAAATAAGTAACATCTTTTAGTTATTAAACTGGTAGGTTATGCCTCTTTCGGTTTTGTGTGGTATTCAAATAACATATGGTTTAAAGTCACAACCATCTGAATATATTTCATCTATGGTAGTGCATTTTCTCCCTAAAAGAATATACATAGTCTTCGTTTACATGAATTCAAATACTTTTTAGGGAGTTACCTGCAAATGCCTTATTACTGATGTGTGCAACCTTTTATATGTTGATGATTTACTCCTAAAGGTCTTTATCTACTGTCATTTGTTCTCTCAACTTATTCTAAGCAATTTAGAGGAACATAGAGTCACACTCTTTTGTATAACAGTCATCTTTAAAAAAGGAAAGCTATTATAAAAAGTCAGTTAATATCATATACTAGTTGGCTAAATATAAAATTTAAGAGAATACTTGAATTATGCTATAGTAAATTAAAATGTACTATTTTGTATTCAAATATTGAAATAAATTTAAAATCACTTTGACTTCAGAAAAACATACAATTGTAATTTTAATGTAAAATTTCTTATGTAGGTACTACTTTTTTTTTTATTATTATTCCAAGGTTTATAAGTGAACATGGGGTATTTTAAAAGTTGTTTATTCATCAAGCCTAGAGAGTGTATACAATTTCAGTGTAGAAGGAAAAAAAAATCCATATTTTTAATTATCATATGCATTAAAATCAAAACCAAAATATTTATCCACATTTAAAACATTTGTACTTACTGTAACAAAACAGTATGTAAACAGAAATAATACTGAAATACTTTGCTTAATTTCTAACTTGGAGGATAACACTGTGACACAGTTGTTCCCATATGAGAGAATTATTCCCCTACCTCAAATTTAAGGGATTTTCTTCCTAACATTGGATTTATAAAAACAATTATTTTGAAGAATTATACAAATTTTCTCTTTTATTAAGTAACAATAATGTTTAGAATTATTTTATATTATTACATTCTCATGTTGAGTAAGGAAACCTTCTCCTTTAAAATACATTAAGAAATATCTGTCTGAAGTTGAATCTCAAACAGTCTACTGGTACCCTTTTATCCAATTAATGTATGTAAATGGCTTGAACATAGTAAAAACCCATTTTGGGTACCCTACTGACTCTTTTCCTTTTACGTGCTAAGCCACTTAATTATTCACTGTTAGAAAAATAGGGAAGGTGAGACAGTTGGGAAAAAATGCAGAGTAAATGATAAATATCAATGTTGAATACTAAAACTCTGCAATAATCTGGACCGTGCCCTCTCCCCTCCCCCATGCCCCCAATTCAGAAGTTTCAACCTTGACTAATCATCAGAATCATTTGGGTTGCTTAAAAAGAATTCTTGGGTTATAGCTTCTAGATAGGTTTAGGTTGAGACCCTGGATAGAATTTTTAAAGCTCAACATCTAATGATTCTGTTCATAACTTAGATTTGGAAACAGCTACCCTTGCCTCTTTCCTCCTATATCTTCCATTGAAAACCCTGAAATTAACATAATTTTAGCTATTAGCATTTTTTCACCATTTAGTTTATTTAATAATTAACTTGGTCACTGGAGAACTTCACATATGTCCATATATATATTTAGCAAAAAGTTCAATGTTAGATTACCAAACTTGATAAAGTTGTAGAATTACTGCATAAGGGCATCCTTTTTGGAGAATAGTCCCAGCATGGGAACAGTGATCTGCTGCCCACATGTCAAAATGGTATGCCAGGCTCAGTCACCATCTTTGGGGGTGAAGTCCTCATCTCCCTTTGTTTACCCTTAGGCGTATGGCAGAAATATCGGTGTTGCCTAGTTTCCCATCCATACTTTGGATGTTGTGAAAATGGTGTTAGTATCCAGCCTTAAAATGTATTTGTGTACTCGTTTTTCAATAAGAGAAGTATTTTGACTTTTCTGTTTAATCCATTTGGAAGTAAAGGAATATTTCATTTCCCCCTTTAAAATTATGCCAGGTATTAATGCTTTTAAAGACCAAGCTGTTTTAAAGTTTTTCCTTTATTTCAGTTTATCAGGAGCATTTCCAACAATGATCTTTTACATAACGGTACCTATGCAGGAGCCTGGCAACTTAGGCAAAGCAGTTCATTTGCAGTCCTCCCTCCTGTCCTTAAAATGTATATTTATATCACATATAGATTTTTACACTGAATATTGAAAAATAAAGTAGGATCTGCTACAGTTTCCCTTTAAATTTTATAAAAAGCACGAGATTTTAAAAAGGTTACTTAAATACATGTGCATGACCTTAAAAAACTTGGCTATTGTCAATAAAGTGCTAGTATTTGTGAAATTATTAGTCCCGTTCAGAAATAATATTTCTTATATCTCTTGGGAATTTGTGGCATAATAAAGCATATCCAAAGTTCTAATGTGTTTATGATATTATTTTCAAAACAGTAAGTTTATCATCTTTAAAATGAATGTGACTCTCCTCCTTGATTTCTGACATGCATAAACTTGGGAATTACTGTAGTAATATCTGTTTCATCTTTCTAGAATTGTTACTAATTTTATTGCACTATAGTTACCTTTAGAGAGGAAGAGGAAGGCTTTAGGGTGTGTATTTCTAAGGGAATTTATTAAATATAGTAGATTAACATTGTAATACTTGCTCAAGTAGTTTATAACAGAAGGTTAAGTATCAGGAGCAGATATCTGAAACAATGTGTTTTTAAAAATAACTTTCTAGTTGCAGTAGAAAGCAATGTATTCTTAAGGTAAAAAACCTACCTCAGTTACATGTGGTTTCTGTTTTCTGGATTACTCTGGATTTTTATAATTAGAAATTAAAATGCAAGTTTTTGAGTCCACTAATACTTTGTGGAAAATAATGCAAGTCAATGTAGTAGCACGTCCGTATGTTCAACACCAAAAGACAAAATAGGAAGGACCTTGGGTTTGATGATTAATCTGATGTCCTACACAGTATTCATATGTATAGTGATAGTTATCTTTCATCTTTTTTGTAGTTCTTTGATCTTGACTCAGTACCTAGTAAGTTCATGCAATGTTGGCACTTATTTAATAACTATTCATAATGTTGTTAATAACCTGTTATAAGATTCAGGCATATATTTTCATCTTATAATACGAAAAACCGAACACCAGCTTATCACTGGGGAGAATATATTAAGTGAGAAGGAACTAACATTCAGGAATCAGAACTTTAAAATAACATGTTAAAGTCAGTGGTAAATGTTCTCTTATTATATCTAAACCATTCCTAATATGTAACAGTAAACTTGACTTCTTTTGCATTGGAACTATGCTCTCATAAATAAAGGACATCCCATTGATTAGGATTGTAACTTGTACGACTTATCTGAGAACTAGTGACACTTTTGTTGTTTCAATAAACTGAAAACATAGTACTAATAAGACAAACATTTTGCTCATCAGGTCCATCAACAAAGGTACTTCCCCCCATCCTGTTACATTTTCTCATTGATGTATAGAAGTTGGTCATTTCATTCTCAGTGTAGACTTGAATCATAGTCCAAGAAAACCTGAGCCCACGTTGTTTTTTTAGTTTACTTAGCTAGAATCTCACAGCATATTAAAGTCATATCCCCATCCTACCCCCCCAAAATAATTATATGTGAGAAAAATATGGTTGAGGGGGTTATGTTAAATTTTCATACTTATTCTTTCAGCAAGTATTTATTAGTCAACTGGGTATACAATTCTAGATATTACAGAAGTTTCCAAAAAATGGACATGGACCAGCCCTTCTATCTAGCATTGTACAATCTGTATAGTGTGTGTCAGTGCTATCTTAAGAGTGCTATATCTTAAGTAGCATTAGCCAGTCTAATCTGAATAGTTCATTCAAAAGTATTCTTTTTGTATTTATTATCCAGGTCTGGTTAATAGGTACTGTTTAATTTGCTGCAGCATTTACTGAGTGGTGGATGAAAGACCTGATGCATTTTGGGAAGTATCTTACCATGTTTCTTTAAGATAATTATGTATTATGAAAAGAACATTTTAAAGGCATTTGTAGCAGTGGTGAAGTAAAAAGAATTCAGTTTATGTCAGATACACCAAACTGTTAATGGTATTCAAATGTAATTTTAAGTTAGTTTTTCTGTATACATTATTGATTACTGGTTTGTTTTAGGTATTTAAGTCTAATAAACAGTTCACATATTGGCAGTCACTTTGGTAATAATAGAATGTTAGTGATGATCACTTGATGGACATTTATTACATGCCTGTTTTGTTTTGTTTTGTTTCCCCCTCTGGATACCTAATAGATGTATATTACCTTTTTTTGGTGAACTTGTTTCTTGAAAGTTTTGACTGTGCTATTCAGGGTTTTTATTATTATGCTTTTCTGCTAAATTTAAGTATCAGATGTCTGCTGTTACCAGTAAAGACCATATGAAAGCTAAAATTACTGTTTTGTTGAAAAATCAGCTAATTCAGGTAATGCAAATTTGTAGAGAAACATGTGGATCATTTATTGATCACATTAGTATTGTGTAGACAGCTTTCATAATTCCCATTGTGTAGGTTTTCACTGGGGTAGTCAACGTGATATAGATTCACTTTTAATATGCTTTGCATGTAAAGTAATAAATACTCAATAAAAAGTAAATTTTTGTTTAATTTTTAACACTGGTTAATTATTTTTTTCCTTCCTGTACTATCGGTGAAACCCTGACCATGAGTTTTATTTTCGAAGTTAAAGGACAATGTTAATATTCTCATTATGTGCCTCTTACTGAAACAGTATGCAGTACTTTAAAATCTTTATTAGTATATTATTGTAGAAGGAATTGTATTTTACAAAACAAAAATATGGTATTGATAAGATCTGAATACATTCGTAGTGGGGCTTTTTGAATGAGGAAGTGTACATGTTCAACCTGACTAAAAATTTTAATTGTTTTTGTGTTTTGAAACTGCACAAATAATTTCTTAATCCAAAATTTGCTCTGTCATCCACTAAATCTGATGGTGGTCAAAGAATTTCAGGTCCCTCATACTTAGAAAAGATAGGTAGAGGTCTGGGAATGTAAAAATCCAGTCTGTGTTTTTTTAGTAAATGGTTTACATAACCTCTTGCCTAATGTGTCATTCTTCATACACCTGCACAGGCTAATCAGTCTTCTTTACTTCTAGAACTCTAAATCTTCTCAGTAATGTCATACATGTCTAACAAGTGAACAAGCATCTTTCAGTCAGACTGTTTAGATAAAGTCTCAAGTCATTATGTAAGAATGTACTCCATTTGCAAGTTTATTGAAAAAATTTGCAAGGTCTCCTAGTCTCAACTGGAACTGGATCTCTTTATCTTAGACTTCATCAAATCCCTATTTTTTGTTTTTCCTTCTAGATTCACTCTGTGCATGCACACAATTCTATGAGTAGCTATAAACTACCCATATGATTTTTTAATCTCATGCCTCTAGTTTTCTCTTTTCACCTCTACAAGAGGTTGGTTACATTTTACTCTCGGTCAGCTTCTTGGAAAGAATTATGTAATATTAGACCTTCATGTTAAAGAGGTAGGGCTGGTTATAATACCCTTTACAAACCTTTTTTTTTTTTTTTTAATGTCTAACCATGTAAGGTTAAAAAGAAAGCAAAACACTTCTCTCTTAATTCTGGACCAAATGCACAATTCAATTCTCACTTTAAAAAAACTGCTCTGACTGAATAAAGATGCTTTTAATAAAGGAGAATGCTACTTGGTGTCAGATAGTTGAGCAGTATGAAAAAAAACTAATATGAGCTAGTTAGGAAAGGTAGATTGGACTTTGACTTTATACATGTGAAAGAAAAACGAAATAAGGGTTTTGACTGCTAGGTATGTTTTTTCATGTTGAAGTATGAAAAATTATTCAGGATAAATTATTGTCTTAGTCCATATATGATCAGCAGCTATACCTGCTTAGATATACTACGGGACATGAAATTTACAGTCTATATTACATTACAGGCTTTTATCCAGGGAAATGTTTGCATTCCTTTGAAATGTAAACTATTTACTGTGGTTAAACAAAGGTGGATGATGTCATCAGTGGACATTTTAGCTTTATGGAAGCAAAGTTTTAGGAAAAATAATAGAAAGGTATCTGACTCCTTTTATTATTTTTGTAGTGCAAAAGTATAAACAAAGCTATCAGTCAAAGGCATAGGAAATTCCATTTGAAGAACCTGCAAATCAGTTTTGGTAAGAATGCATTCATTTGATACAGTGTTAAGAAAAGTAGGAAAATTATTAGCCTTCTGTAGCCGATTGAAAGTTTCATGAATGGATAATTCAGGATAGTAAACAACATCACTAATCTAAAGTAAAGTTATGCCAGTAATTTTCATATTAACTGTATTCTTTATTATTTAAAGTAAATCAGTTAATCAGTGAACATTGTAATTGGATGAATAAATGTACACTTCAGAATGGTAATTAATGATCATAAGAAGACTAAAAGTACCTCTTGTTTCTTGTAACTCTTTTGAGATCAGTATATCTTAAGTTCAGTTAAGCATAGTGACTCAGTTAACAGTATGAACATAACTTTAACCTTAATTTCGTATAGCGTAAAAACATTCAATAATTAATAATTCAGTAACCACATATGCCAGGTATTGTGTTAAGTGCTTTAAATATTGTTTTTATTTGATTCCTTAAAACCTATGCAAGGTACAGATTGGGAGGTTAATTTGCCCAAGGTCACAAAGCAATACTTTGTGCCTTTTGCTATGACATACTCACTTTCATGCCATAATTATTGTCCTATTAAATATTTTCCCAGTGGTTCTCAAAGTGTGGTCCCCGCACTAGTATCATTGGCTTCACTTAGAAACCTGTTAGAAATACAAATTCGTGGGCCCCACCCAACAACAGAATGAGGCGAGGCCCAACAATCTGTGTTTTAACAAGCCCTTCAAATGATTCTGATGCAGGTCAAAGCTTGCAAATTTGCATTATGCACTTCTATTTTTAAGCAAAGATCTTGGTCCTCCTTTTGTCTTTGGACATTATATAAGTAATATAACATGAACTTGTAAAAAAAAATGATATTTTCATTGTTGCTTACATTGCAAAAGATTGTATCAGGAAAAGCCTCAGCATGGATACTGGCAGCTTGACATGACCCCATTAGTTTAGTATTATCTCTGGAACTCAAATGAATTCTTAAGTCCAAGAGTCTGTGGAATGAAATCTTTGTTCTTCTGTGTTAAGGTTGGTCTCTGTTATTGCCTGAAGGTTTTTGGTAACAGAAATGCATTTTTGTCAAATTTTAAACCTTGATGGGAACAAATAAATGTATGTTTCATCAGAGTTATAGTTTTGTTTTCATTTTTTTGTATGTATAGACACTGTGGGGTGGTCCATGGGGAGACTGAATTTTCAGTTTACTCTCTGTGCACTCAGAAATTCAATAGCATTTTCTAGCTAATTGACTGGTGAGGATAAAGCCACAAAATTGCATCCCAGTGAGTAAAGAAAAACATTAAAGTCTAATTTGGGATCATTATTTTCTTACATGATGAGATAGTTAAATAATCTACTGTTTTTTTTTTTTTTACTTTTTAAAAACTTTGGAGCAAGTTTCTATTACAGAATTATTATGAAGATGGTACAGAGAGTACTCGAATACCCCACACCCAGTTTCCCCTGTTATTAATGTCTTACGTTAATGTGGTGCATTTGTGATAATTAGTGGATCAATATTGGTACATTATTATTTACTGAAGTTCATACTTGGTTCATGTAGCCTCACTTTTTCCCAAATGTCCTTTCTCTGTTCCAGGATCCACTCTACGATACCGCATGATGCTTAGTTGTCGTATCTCTTTACACCCTTCTTAGCTGTGAGTTTCTTAGACTTCCCTTGTTTTTGATGACCTCGACAGTTTTGAGGATTATTGGTCAGGTATTTCTCACATCTTACTATGGATGTTTTCAGATATACACAAAAGAAGATAAATTACCCATATTTTTCCAATCTTAATTTGTCCCCCATTTTCTCATTTTTTGCTGAGGTATTTTTACAGTTAAATTTCAGTCATCCTATCGTTTTACCTGTAAATACCTGAGTATGTGTCTCTAATAGATAAGGCTCAAAAAATAATCACAATATTAGCATCCCCAACTCATTTAATGCTAATTTCTTGATATCATCTGTTTAGTTGGGGTTCTGGCAGGCCTGCAAGAGATCTGCTGGGGGAAAGCACATGTGAGGAAAAATGGGGCAGGAGCTAGGGCAGGTTGGGAAACCTCAGCATAGACCTGACTGCTGTGAAGAAGAGAGGGAAGGATGGTTGAGCAGGAAGTCTTAATCCACAGTGCAGTTTGAAGAAAGTTTTAGCAAGTCTGTAAAAGTCCTCATGCCAAAGATGCCCATTCATCAGAGTAGTCCCACATCTTGCAGGAATGGGCTTGCCTTTGTATTCCTGCTATGCTCCTTTGTTGGCAGGGAGTAGCCAGTAGGAAGCAGGGCCTTAGCTGCACACCATGGCAGATTCAAATCACAGCAGCTGTCAGTTAATTACCCACCCCACAGTAGGAGCATGGAGAAGCCCATTTTCATGGCTGCCGCATCCTGTAATACTTCGTGTTCAAATTTCCCGACACCTCAAAAAATGTCCTTTTACTGTTTATTCAAATAAAGATCCAAATGAGAGTCATTCATTGCATTTGGTTACTATGTCTCTTAAGCCTTTTTTAACCTATAAATTACACACACCCCCAATTTTTATGCCTTTTTTCAAATTGAAGAAATTAGATCATTTGTGCTGTAGAATTTCCCACATTCTGGATTTGGCTGATTCTATCTTTAAGATGCTGTTTAACTTGTCCCTCTATCCCCCCTATTTTCTATAAATTGTTAATTAGATGAAGAGACTTTACTAGATTCAATATATGTATACCTTTTGGGCAGTAATTTATAAGTGTTATGTATTTCTGTTGAATCACATCAGAAGGTGCATAATGTCTGGTTGTCTCACTTTTAATGATGTTAAGATAGGTCAGTAAATTCAGATGTTATTAGTTTGATTGCTCTATTTAAAAATTCGACATCAACCTTTTATGTAATGGTTTTAGCAAATATTGATAATTATTGCCCAGATCTATTATATCATTAGGTATTGCAGTGATAATTTTCAAGTTCTATCATTCTGTTTACATTAGTAGTTCGAATTCTTTAAAGGCAAGCTCTTCATCAATTACTTGGTTTCTCTAAAATATAAGGAAGATAAGATCACATGCTTTTCCTTTATTTACCAGTTTTACAGTAATGGGCCAGAGCCCAGGCTGCCTCCAAAGGTAAGTCATATGTTTGTTTTATATGGTTAAAGTGTTTTAATCCATTGCAGTCATTATTTTTTTATGTCCAGATTATCTCATATGTGGCCAGTGGGTGCCCCTTCCAAGTTAGCTCCTGTGTCCTTTTGGTCATGGATAGCCGCCTTGTTTTCTGGCATTAGGTGTTCCAGTCTCATCTTGTACATTGCCTTTTCAAGACCTGGAATTAAGAGCTACCTTTCTTTGTAAAAAATTAAATCCTTGATAACCATCTAGATTATCAGATGAAATAAAAACCAGAGAGCACTTACAGAGTTCTTCTTAACTGTAAAAGCTGTAAGGACCTTGAAACATTTTCCAACTCGTACTTTTACTAGAAAATTTTAAAAAGATGACAGAAAGCTGCTTGTTGCTTTGTGATTTCTCATTCTCTCACTCATTTTCTGTGCAAATAAATGGTAAGCAGATCTTACATATCTTGATTTGAAAAAAATTTAAATCTATTCATGCCTGTTGAGAACCTCAGGAGATTGACTGTAAAAGTCAAGATTTTTTCTTTTTTTTTTAGTAGTTAAATCAGTAAAGTGGTGTTCAAATTAGAATGCAGCACAGAACTAACGTCAGCATGTATAGATAGATGTTCATTGAGTTGGATGTGAAAAGACATCAGAGAGCTTATATAATTTAATTAAGCTAATAAAATCATAATTAAAAAGTGGTGCACAAATTCTCATTCCTCACCCCATTAAAATTTGGCGCAAACTCGGAGTAGGGGTTTTAATAGATGCTAGACACTTCCGTCTCTAGTCACATATGAATGAGGGTCTATGTAGAGGTGCCAGCCAAGCAAGTTTTCACAGCTGGTTGTGAGGCAGTCCTGGTGAGTAGGAGGTAGAGTGTTGGATGACGGCTAGAGGCAGGTTGTGAAGTCGCCCTGTGACTGAGCCACCACGAGTTCTTGCGGTGCTTAGAATAAAGCCTGGTTGCTGGCAGCCATCGACTAGGGGACCACCTGATAATTAACATTGACAAAACCTTTCTTCTCTTCCTGCCAGTATCTCCATCCAGAAAGAAGGATCCCCTCTTTTCTTCCAGAACATGGAAACCAGCTGTAGCCTAGAATTCTTGTATTTTGCATCTTGCATTAGTTCACAAATACTCCTTGTATACTACTTTGTGCTAGGCTCTGGTTCTAGGTACTTGGTATATCACAGTGAACGAAAAGACAAATCCTAGCCAACACCATTTTATTCTCTGTTGCCCTAAAAAGAGTGTTGGCACAGGGTGGTTGCTTCTCAGAATGTCCTTTGGAACTTCCCAAAAGATGAGAATTGAAATTCACTTCTCTTTTGACAGAGAGAGTAGCCTCAATACGTGTCATGGGCTATAGTTTGTGTCATAAACATGCTGATAGGTCTAATGTTTGGAAAAGGCAGATTTATTCCCCTAATCATGAGAAATTGGGCATTTAGAGCATAAATTTGTATTTCCATTCATTTAATTTGTTACATGGATTTTATTTTTGCCCCCAAATCATGTCCTTAATGGCCAAGGCTAGTAAGTTCTTAGTGGAGGTCAGGATTCCACATTTTCTAGTACATTCTGATCATCTGAAAGATCTGTAATTATTTACCATTTCTATGCTTAATTTTATAATGGATTCCCAAATATGGATCTATGTTCCTATAGCTCATAAAGTTCCCAGAGTCACCCATGGTTAAATAAAACTTATTTCTCTGTGTGTTTTTCTTTCCTTCTGAGCTCTGCAATTGAGGTGGAACTAAGTACAGTGTCCTTTACAAGCTTTTGGTGTCTAGTTACTTGAGAAACACTCCCCCTACGGTGAAATCATCATCCATTTACTTTTTTTTTTTTTTTTTTTTTTTGTAATTGAGCGGTCAGGACACTTTATCCTTTTCCTGTGAGTTACCTAAAGATTTATTTCTTTGGGGAAGAACATATGTGGGGGAATTAGAACCAGTTTTGAGGATTTACCCCTGATTCACTTATGAACTTAGGATAGCCCTTTCCCTTTTATACTTAGATTATTTTAAACTCTTAAAAGTAACTTAAATTGGTAAGAATTATTTCCCCTCCCCAGGGTACTTGAGAAGTTTCTCTTATTTGGTCTCAAATAGGCTTATAACATCTTCATAACTTTAAAAAGCTGAATATATCTGCGTTGATGGGGAAATAAGACCGAGAGGAGTGTTTTATTTACCCTGAGGTCACATAGTGATGTAAACAGAATCAGATATCTTACTAGTACCTGAAAATGGAGGTGTCTGACCACTAATAAGATTAGTCTGCAACACCGACCTGTTTAGAGAAAGGTCAGAGATTAAACAATACTATAAAACCATAAGATATAGGAAATCATAAAAATTATTTGAGTGGAGGGAGAGTGGAAATTAACTTTTATTTTGCTCGTGTCTCTTTAGAACATGATTTCAATCCAAAGTCACAAACAGCTGGAGGCAGTGTTTCTTTAAGTGTAGTAGTCCCTCTACCCCTGCCTCAGAATCACCTGGAGTCCATAGGGACACCCAAATGAATCAGACTGTCTGTTTGTTCTCAAAATGCATATACATGGTTAAGGATTAGACAGGATGTGCACAAAAAAGAGGAGGGGGAGATTAATTCCTTAAAGGACTGAGGAGACACCTTTAGGACCTAGAATTTGAGGCAAGTTTGAAGGAACTGGGGAGGGAGGGCTGGTGTCAGTCATAGTCAGGAATATTTAGGAAAATAATACTCAACGTCTGATGAGCCATGGTATTGCACCCGAGAGTTGCAGCTAAGGTTCTTCATACACACACCACCTTATGAAGTGCTGGCTTCCAAGTTAGACCTACTCAAATTCAGAGCCTGGCTGTACCACTACTAGCTGAGTGACCTTGGACAAGTTGCTTTATAATTTCATCTGCACCCAGGACAAAATAGTGCCTAACTTGGTTGGCTCATTGTGAAGGATAAATGAAAATGTGACGCCATGCCTGTTCATAGCTATGATGGGAGAAGAATTTAAATGAAGTACCTTTTCTCGTGTGAGTTTTACCAGTGAAGAAGTTGAGAAGATAATGATTGTCCTCCCTGAAATTAAACAAAAAGTAATCAGGAAGCTCTGAGTGAGTAATAAAACTGCCCTCTGGTCTTAAATATCTGCTTTGCTAGGGAGACTGTCCTCAGAAGTCCAATTGAAGCAAGTCTGAGCTCTGTCCTGAAAGAGGATGCGCTATGTGTTGATATTAATGTAACATAATCTCTATAGCCCCTGGAAAATTGTGGCTACCCAAGAAACACTGAACAAAATCTTGGTTGAAGGCAAGCATATTTTAGAAAGAAAGAGCTTCTTGATTTAGTTTACTTGAGAAGCTCAGAGTATTTCTCAGTTAGCTTTCTCTTCCTTTCAAATCCCCAGGCTCAACCTGGGCCTGTTTTCCTACTAAGAAATGTCTCTGCCTGGACTCCTGAACAAATATATTCCAGAGGAGTATCATTAACCGAGCTGATACGGGAACTAAACAAACAGGGTGAATCAGCTTGAATTCATGAAGGTTGGCAACGAGTCAGTTTCTTTCTCTACTTCTCCACTTGTTTTTTCAGTGTACCTGATTACTAGAGACTGGTATGTCCTGATAGCAGAAAACAGGAAGCATATCAAAGCAAGAGGTTGTTTGTCTCCTGACCTGCTCCTGTACAACAAGAAGCAGTTTCTGTTGCCCTGGATACACGTGCTATATTAGGCGGCAAAGCAGAGGATGGCAGTTACAGGTGTCAGTACTAGGGATGATTTTTTTTTTTTTATCACTGAGGCAGGGTACCCCAGTGGCAATTGAAAGGGCTAGGACATTTTTTTTTCCCTCCTGAATTGTACAAGTTTAAAAGTAATGTTCATCTTCTGACCTAGAAAAAGAAACTTAACTGGAATGTGGACATTTTATTTGCCCGGTTATATGTATTAATTTGAAATTGTACACACAGTGTATCTCCTTTTGTTGTATTTTCTCCTGAGATATCTTAGATCTTACACTTGTCCATTCTTAGACCTTACACATGCATATCGCTCTAGTAGGAAAATACTCTGCTCAGCTTAAACATGTGTATTTTACTTGTTATATGAAATTTGTGGAGTATAAGAAAGTTTAATCTCTGTTTTAATTAAGTTCAGAAATAGGAATGTTTTTTCCCATGAGTGAGATTGATGAGAAAAATTAAAGCAAGCGATAGACTCTTTTTCAACCAAAAATATTTGGAACTTCAGTTTAAATTGGTGGAGGTTATGAAAGGTAGTATGGACTTAAAGAGAGAGATGGATTTTCTTAACATTTAAAAGATAGCTGACTAAGCTGCTAAACAGAAAAAAATGTGAAAAAGGCATCTTTAAAAAATATAATTCCCAATGAAAAAAATTAATGTACAAAGAAAAAGCCTATTCCTAAAATCGTGCAGTGCTTCTATCTCCTAGAAATAAAACTAGGACATCCCTTCTCTCTTCTTTCTTGCACCCTTTCTGACGGCTACTCCAGGACTACGCTGGTGGGGATAACGTTTTCCAGGACTGTCAGCTAACAGTACGGAAATGATTGGCATTTGGTGTCTGTGTACATTTTCCTTTCAAAGGCCCACCCGTAGGAGGTTTTCAATTACCAGTTAAATAAGTGAATACAAGAATGAATGAATGAATAAATGGGAGACCTTGGTTGCTACTTTAGCCTAAGCCTGACCCTTATTTATTATGTTTTGTGACCTTTAGCAGGTTACTTTACTCATGGCTCTGTATCTGTAAAGTCGAGTGAATGACACCTACCATGTAAGTACTTCATAAATGTTTATTGAATGTTTGAATTAATCACTAGATTCAATTCAGATATACTAGATCCAATTTTCTGGAGTCTGGCGTCTGGGGATTTGCCCCTTTAACAAAATCTGGTGGTGATACTTTATGCACCCAAAGTTTGAAAACCACTCTTTTAAACTCTACTGTTTACAGGGCAGGGCACTGTGGTATATGCTGAAGGCAGTAGTAAAATAAATCAGACTGTCTCTGTCTTCAGTAGGTTTACATATAGTTAAAGGATAGATATAATGTGAACAAGCACAGAGGAAGGAGAGATTGCTTTGAAGGACTAGTGAAACTTCTTAGGGATCTAGCAATTTTTAAGGGATTAAGATTTTTTAAAAAATGCCTAAATCAATATGTATTACATGGTAAATGCAGAACTATTAGTATTGTTATTTCTTACTAACCTGTTAAGGACAGGGTCTATATTTTTCAGTAGCTCTTCTCCAGCCAATTTATAGATTTCTTTGGGTGACTAGATTACCTTTTCTGAAAGATTTTTGTGATTTTTTACAATTTTGTCCTGTGATAGAGTTCTCACAGGCGTTTTTCTCTTTCTGTAGGCCAACTTATGCATTTTCTTATTTTTAAAAAAATATTTATATTATTTTATTTTTTGGTTGCATTGGGTCTTAGTTGCGGCATGTGGGCTCTTCTTGCGGCACGCGGGCTTCTCTCTAGATGAGGCATGCGGGTTTTCTCTCTCAAGTTGTGGTGCGTGGGCTCCAGAGCGCATGGGCTCTGTAGTTTGCGGCACGGCGGGCTCTGTCGTTGACGCACGCGAGCTCAGTAGTTGTGGCATGCGGGCTTAGTTGCCCCGTGGCATGTGGGATCTTAGGTCCCTGACTAGGGATCGAACCCACGTGCCCTGCATCGGAAGACAGATTCTCTACCACTGGACCACCAGGGAAGTCCCTGTGCATTTTCTTATTTCCATTTTGTGACTCTGAAAATTTTTTCATGAAAATAAAATTCTAATACAAACCCACATTGTAGCCTGCTGAATCCTTGGACTCATTATATGATTTAAGAAAGCTCACTTTTGGGCTTCCCTGGTGGCGCAGCGGTTGAGAGTCCGCCTGCCGATGCAGGGGACACGGGTTCGTGCCCCGGTCCGGGAAGATTCCCACATACCGCGGAGCAGCTGGGCCTGTGAGCCATGGCCACTGAGCCTGCGCGTCCGGAGCCTGTGCTCCGCAATGTAGAGGCCACAGCAGTGAGAGGCCTGCGTACCGCAAAAAAAGAAAGAAAACTCACTTTCTAAACTGTAGAAAAGAAATCCATTTAGTTAACTCTCGTTCAGTCAGGTTTTTCTGGCTTGTGGATTATTCAGATTCTTTGCTCCACATTTACAGCTTGCTTTTTACCTGTTGTTTTGCTTGTTAGGCATGAATAGAGAAAGAGAAAGAAGCAGATCTGGTAAGATTTAGCATGGGAACTGATGGCTAAACTAAGGCTCAGCTTAGAGAGTTCTGTTGAATTCTGTTGAGTTCTGTCACAGTTTTATCTTATTAGCAGAGGTGTGACCTAGTGATCCTGGCACGTTAGGATATCGAGCAGAGATTTTGACCTTTGATCCTCCTAGTCACTTACTGTGTACCTTGTGCAAACCAATCAGTCTAATCGTGTAATAGGGAAAATGCCTACATAATTTTGGATTCATGGTCCAAAGGGATGTCCGTAAAAGGAATTTAAAGAATTCACTGATTGTGATTACAATATTCTAGATACTAAACAAGAAACCTCAAAAAAATGTACCTTCTCTCCTAAGATATTGCTGAGCTGAAACTGGGCTTTTTTCTCTCCCTTTTCAGAATTCATGTAACAGTAACACTAGGTACTATATAAAATATTTTAGAATTAATGATTTTGTTCTTCTTATAAATTTAAAGGACACTTTTTATACACCTTTTATAGTGTGTAAAACTGTCACAGAACTTGACATAGAGGATTAATTAGCTAAATAATGCTGAAATGAGGACTAAAATAGTTTTTCTGATTTCCTGTTCACCAAAATGACATGCTCTAAATAAGAGCATTTTTGTTCTATTTATGGAAGTCTGATATACCTGTAGTCTACTGTTATCATGTGTTTAATTTTTGTTTTTAATTCAAATGGGGCATATGGTATGTTGTTAAACAAAATTAAGCAGGAAACTTCTGAATCTTAAGGAGGAATTCTTGATGTGTTTGTAGCATAACAGAGTCCCACTCGCTAGCACAAACAGACAAAAGTTTAAATTTTAAACTAAATTTAAATTGAGGAAAAGTAGAAAAGCACACTGATCAGATAGTCTTAAGATTTGGATTCACCACCTACTAAGTGACTTTGGATGTGTCATTTCCCCTTCTTTAGCCTCCACTTCTTAATCTACAAAATATACTCTTACATAGTAATACCTCTCCTATTACATGAGAGTGATTTTGAGGGTCAAAAATATGGTGGAAGTTTGTAACATGAGCTATAACAATATTAGTGATTTATCACTAGTATAAAGCCATATGTAGCTGCTATACTATTAGCTCTTATATTGTTAGCAAATGAAATTGACTTTATCTTTTAGAGGTAAAACTTGACTTCAAAAGGAGGTTTAAAAAAAAGGTCTAAAATCCTTGAGATTAAAAGAATCCAAAAGTCATTTGTTGCCAGAATCAAAAGGCAGGTTTTTTAATTCAGCTTCTAAATTATCAAAAGATAGAAGCAGGTAAAATATGAAGCTTCTGTTCACAGATTTCACAGTACACGGAAGGAATACTGAAGACAGAGGGGAGACAGGCTTTAGTGCAGACCTGGACACCTGGAAAAGCAAATAGTCTCCTGAAGTCTCTTCTACTATTGTAAGGTCCATGAGTATACAAGGTCTGATTGCATAATAGGTGCTCAATAAATATTTGTCGAATAAGTGGATGAACGAATGATAAGTAAATACAAATGCATCTACTTCTCCCTTGGCTGCTTCTCCTGTTGGAAGGCTTAATCTTTTAACATTGGAATTCCACAAGAAACATCTTAACCAAGTCATGTGTTTGGGCCAATCTGTTTCCAGGCTTGTTTGTGTTTTTCACATTCTTTTTTTGGCCTGCAATATTATTCTGTGACCTCTTTCCAGTAGGTCATTCAGTTGGGCCCCAAGGAAGTTAGTAAATTAAACTTGATTTGGAATGGAATACTTATAGGGTGTGTGGCTTGGATTGGAATCAAATTAGGTCTGGCTAATCTTATTTTGGTTTAATCTATGTGGGAAAGAATAGAAATAGAGGAAAAACAAACAGAAAATAGTGGAAACTATTCTTGTATAATGATAAGCAGTTTTCGTAAGGAATAGTTCCAAGGGCCAAAACCTAAATTATTTTTATGAAAAGTTTGGGGACGAGATTAGCAGTGGAAAGATTAAGTTCGCCAGTCGTCATAGTTGGTGTTTACTTTTCTAGCTTTCCCAAGCCAGAGAATTTCGAGGCTTTTAAAATGTGGATACTCCATACACAAGGCATGTTACTTAATATAGTACATGCTTTTTAATCTTCTCCAGGGCTCTGGAAATGGAAAAGCCCAATCTTTGGGAAACCTCAGCTACTAGGGAGGCAAAAAAAGTTTCTAGTCAAATCATCCAGACTCAATCTTGAGTCTCTTATGCAGTTCTATGGTGAAGAAATGTTGAGACAGTGCTCTCAATTCCTGCACTAGTAATTTCTTTAAAGCTGACTTTTCCCCCTTCAGTCACTTCCAAGTTGCAATATATTGGACCACAGAAGACTTAACCTTGGCGCTCAGAGTTCAGGAAATCCCCTTTCCGAACTGGCTGAGAGCATTTGAATAAAATGGGAAACTTCTTCAAAGCTACCTGGGAAGGGGGAAAGCAGCAAGGAGCAAGTGAAACCTTCAGAGTGAGAACCCTTTTGTTCGGAGTTCTGACTGGGGCCTGGGGAGTCTGAATGGGATCTTTTCTTGAAGAGAATTTCATGTGATTGCCTAATAGGTTCTTACAAAGGAGAGAATCAAGATTTACCATTTGGAGTTTCTGGACTGTAATAATATTTGTTCCTGACAATTGAATTTCCCCTCCCATGGAAGTCAGTATTTTGTTCATTTAATAAAGCAAATTAAGTTTTCACTTTTAAAAGGGGGAAGAGTGACTACATTATTTCTAACTTTTCATATTTGACCTGCGGATTAAAGGGGTGAGTTAAGGTACTGAAACATGGGGGAGATGATATGGAATTTTTTCAGTGCTTGCTACAGGATTTTAAGTACCCTGTCTCCCCACTTAGTTGCCTGATGTTGTTGAAGGTTTCACTTGCCTGAGTAGAGGGTAATAATAATGGGTTTTTTCTGTCTAAAGGAGATGACCAGACCAAATGATTTTATACAGTTCTTTTAAGCACTTATGAATGATTCCAAAGCAGCAAATGAATTTTGGTTTTGGTTAATTTTCCAGGAGCAAATCTAGTTAGTGGCAATCTTCTAAAAGTATAAAGGACTTTTGGCTGCTTCAGCAATACTTAAGTATTTTAAAAATTATTTTGTTATGTGATATTTTCTGCATGTAAAATTATGCATATATGTACAATTATTCCCACACCTGTAAAATACATATTATACACTGTTGATATAGATTTGAAAATAAGAAAATGAAGATCCCAGTACATACAGACCAGCTAAAGCAATAATATATTCTGTACTTTTTTTCTGGAGTTACAGAGGTTTTAGAGTAAATGCTGTTCCCCCAGAAAGGACACCATGATTTCATTTTCTGTTTTAGGAAAAAAGAGAGGGTTACCATTTCATTTGTTCAGTTCTGATTCTCCCTAATAACTAGCTTTTTTGTTTTTGCTTTTAGATATTGCATCTTAGAAATGTAAACTTATTAGCTCAGGCACTGTTGATAACGTTTTGCTTAAAGTAATTGTTGCTAATGGGAAAATGGTTAAATATGCTAATTCTAATAAATTATCTTTTTAAAGCGTTTATAAAAATATGGACAGACATGCAGATGCCTTAAATCTTTTTTGAAACAAGGCGATGTATGAATAAATAAGATTTTAAAGTGCTCACTTCGTTAAAGTTTAAAAGGGAGAAATATACAGCTGCATATCTAGTATAATCACAACTACTCATCATGGCAGGAAGAATTAAACATTTGTCCGTATCTCTGGGTGGTATAATTCTCTTTCCTCTTTTCACTGTCATATTTCCCAAACTTTTAGCATATTTGTTCTTATAATGGAAAAGTCTCTTTTACTTTTATGAAAATAAATTGATTGTTGATGCAGTTTCCATGATTATTCTAGTTGCATTTCTAGTGTGCTGCTGCCACCTTGTGCTTTCTGCAACCCATTACAGTGATCAGAGAAGAAAGGAAAATCCTTAGGAAGGTGGGTATTTCCTCGGAGATGAATTTTCATAGTGTAGGAAGATGAGAGGGAAACATGTTTCAGATACATGAAAGATACATGGTGTGTGTGTGTGAGAGAGCGCGAGAGAGCTTTCTAAAGGTTTGGGGGATTGTTTACTAGATGATATCTCTATTAAAATTATATTTTATGACTAGGACTTGCAACCTGGCAAAGGAGAAGAGGAAAGACCTTGGTTTCAGTGCTGATAACAATAAACTCCTTAGTAAGGGTTTAAAATACATTTTGATACTTTCTATCCTCACCTGGTTTTTAAAATGTATTCCCTTAGCTTGTGCCTAGAAAGCTCTAGGTGGCTTGTTCAATGTGCTTCTTTAAATTAAATCGCCTGCTGTGTTTACATGACTGTTTTTCTGTTTTCACATTATCATTCCAGACGACATTCCATTTGTTCAGTGCCTCAAACTATTTAAATGGTCTGCTGCCCTGGAGTTATGCTGAGCTCCTGAAAGGGGTGTCTTACCTGGAACTTTGGCCTTCCTGGAGCGTAAACAAGCCCAATTCGGTAACTTGTCTGAGGAGCTCTCAGATCTTTCTTTTTAGGAATTTATTTAAATACATTTGATTTTGAAATGGTCTTTAAAGAGCCTGGATCCAGATGACTTACGTTTGTCGTTTGGGCAAGCACCTCTTTCTAGGACGATAGCGGAACAGTGTTTCCCAGCTCTCTTAAATACTGACAGCACCAGGCCTAAGGCAGACTTTTTTTTTACCCTGTGGACTCCCACTTTGCCTTGAAGAATTATGACTGTGACTGAAACCACAGTTACAATCTCAGAGGGCTTGAAAGGTACAGAAAACAAGTTTATTGAGCACCCACTACAGGGCAGGCCTGGTACAAGGCTTTTTTTAACCTATATAGTCACATATAGCCGTGAGTAAAAACTGTGAGTTACGTACTACACCCCTCACCCCACATTTGAGGAAACAGATCAGAGATGAAACAGCTACCCAGGGTCAGGCAGCTTGGAAACGGCAGAGCAGGCATTGAACTCAGGTGTCTCTGCGTCCCAGCTCCGTAGCTGATGCAGAGCAGACTGTCTTTCCAGGGCAGGTGGTCAGGCTCTTTATGGTTGGGGTGGTCTGAAAAGCGAAGGCAAGTCTGGCCTGCAGCAGAAGCAGGGCCTCCCTGCAGGGAGGCACGCCGCCAGCAGGCTCAGCCCCGCCTCTTCAGGAGACCGCATCTCCACTAGGGTTGGCAGGGCATTAATGCCAGGGAGCCTGGAAGCCCTTCCCCAGTACCTTCCAATTCTCCCTACACGGTCAGTTCTGACTTGTCTCAGTGCAGTAACCTCCTGACTAATCTCCCCGCCTCCATCCTTGCTCTGTCTCCAACCTGCTCTGCACTCCGCATTTGCAGCAGCCTTTCTGAAGAACACATCAGATCTTGGTGCCCCTGAGCTTTAATTCTTTCAAAGGTTTCCTGTTATAATTTGGACAAAGTCCAAATTCCTTAGCTTGGCTGGTTAGCCCCTTCTACCCCAAACCTCATGTCTCTCTACTGCCCACCACAAACGCTGCTTCAGCTCACGGGGCAATTCACTGTTTACCCAACTGTGCCGTGCTTTCTCCCCTCAGCACCCAGCTGTTCCGCTGGTCCTTGAGCGTTGCTCACTCTTCCTCCTCTGTCCCTCTTCCTACTTATCCTTTTTTTTTTTTTTGCGGTACGCGGACCTCTCACTGTCGTGGCCTCTCCCGTTGCGGAGCACAGGCTCCGGACGTGCAGGCTCAGCGGCCATGGCTCACGGGCCCAGCCGCTCCGCGGCATGTGGGATCTTCCCGGACCGGGGCACAAACCCGCGTGCCCTGCATCGGCAGGCGGACTCTCAACCACTGCGCCATCAGGGAAGCCCCTTATTTATCTTTTATGGTCTCTGCTTAAAAGTTACTTCTTTCAGAAAGCGTTCATCAGACTGCCTTATAATTACTTCATTTTATTGAGATATAATTCACATACCATAAAATTCACCCTTTTAAAGTGTATAGAGTTCAGATGCAGTCATCACCACTACCTAATTTCAGAACATTTTCATCACCCCAGAAAACAACCCCACACCCTCTGAGCCCCTCACTCCCCTCCTCCCCCATCCACTGGCAACTACTGGTCTAAATTCTATCTCTGGGGATTTGTCTCTTCTAGGCTTTTCCTGTAAATGAAATCATACAATATTTGTCCTTTGGTGTCTGGCTTCTTTCACTCAGCATAACGTGTTCAAGCTTCGTACACGTTGTAGCATGTATCAGCACTTCACTCCCTTTTATGGCCGAACATTATTCCATTGTATGGATACACTACATTTGTTTATTCATTCATCAGTTAATGAACATCTGCGTTGTTTTCTCTTTTTGGTCGTTATGAATAATGCTTCTATGAACACTTCTGTACAAGTTTTTGCCTGATCATGTTTTCAGTTTTCTTGGATATGTACCTAGGAGGGGAATTGCTGGGTCATATGGTAACTCTGTTTTCCACAGTAGCTATACCATTTTACATTCCCACCAACAGTGTATGAGCATTCTAAATTCTCTGAAGTTTTGCCAGCACTTGTTATTTTCTGGTTTTGTTTTGTTTTGTTTTAAGTGGTGACAGCCACGCTTGTGGGTGTGAAGTTATAATTGACTTTTAACTGGCTTGTTTCCCTCATGACTAAACGCTGTGAAGGCAAAGTCTAGGCTAGATCTTGTTTATTTATTTATTTAAAAAATTTATTGATTTATTTCATTTTATTTTTCGGCTGCATCGGGTCTTAGCTGCATGAGATCTTCGTTGTGGTGCGCAGGCTTCTCTCTAATTGTGGCCCGCGGGCTCCCGAGCGGGTGGGCTCTGTAGTTGAGCACGCAGACTCTCCAGTTGCTCTCGCATGCTCGTTTGCAGCGCGCGGGCTTAGTTGCCCCATGGCACGTGGGATCTTAGTTCCCCGACCAGGGATTGAACCCCCATCTCCTGCATTGGAAGGTGGATTCTTAACCACTGGACCGCCAGGGAAGTCCGTAGATCTTGTACTCTAGTGCCTAACACATTGAACAGTCGCTCAATTAATATCTGCAAAGCGGGTGAGAGGACCTAAATCTTACCTACTTGCTTTGCTTCTATAAATTCAGGAAAGATAGGGGCTGGAATGGGAAAAGATGTTCTGGCTGCCAGTCCACACACTCTTCACAAGGGTGCTGTGGGATTTTAATAACCACACTAAGTAGATGACTCCATGGCTTTAATAGTCTTACCTGAGAAGCTCCCCACATGGAGAACGGCATGAGTGCTCATTTTACCAGCTCAGAATGGGGAAGAACATACTCAACTCTGCTGGCATTTTAATCTGTGATTCCGGGGAGTCTTTCTACTCCAAACACATTTTCTGAGGGCATGTGAACGTTGCCTAATGAGAAAGCCATTCTTTCCAAGTGAAGGTGGAGAAGAAAAAAGCAGAACACGAGTTCCTTTCCTGGAAACAGGACACATCGATTATACATTCAGAATAATATGGATTGAAGCCCAGTTGTCATGTTCTGAAACAACTCTATTTAGCCAAGTTACAGCTGGGATCTCACCTACTGTTTATCCTTTCCTAGCTATCTGTTTTTTTTTTTGTCCCCAAATCTTGGACTTGTAAAGGTGAGCTGAAAGCAAAGAAGTGCTTGTTCCCTGATTTCCTGGGGTGGGCAACATCTGGTAAAGAAGGTACCTGTAAGAAAAAAGGCCATGATGCCTCCTTGGTAATGTTCATGGGGTGTGTGGGTGGTGAGGGCCACAGGTGCCACCTGTAAAACTCTTGAATCCATCTCCACCCTTTGTCAACATTCTACCTAGTTAGGTTTTGCTCCATTTTCTTCTATCTTTGTTTTTATGTGCTTTTTTCTCTATTTGCCTGCTGTGAAGCACAATGTGGGCCCAACCCTGGGAGCTTCCTGTTGAAATGTCATCTTTAAATTTTGGGACTAGTTTTCAGCTCCCATCTTCCCTTCAGTGCACGTGGATTTGCGGAGTTACAATCCCCACCTGACTCATTTCAATAAACTTCTCTATTTTATTTTTCCCCTCAAAAGCATAATATGGGCTCATGATCCTTTGAGGGAAAAGAATAGGGAAAGAGAAGGGAGACCTTTGAGAAAGTCTTAGGTAAATAGTACTGACCTTGTGTAAAGAGTGTTAATGTTATTATATAGCAGTGAAAACACAAAAGATAGGAAAAAAAACATAGCAATCTTTGTCCAAATATGGCCCACTTGAACTCTGGATGGTATTTCAGCATGGTAGGAAAATTCCAGATGTCCTTCTGGCTGCAAATGTTTCACCTTATCTGCCTTTGCTGATAAACTGAAGATGAGTTTGATATCAGGAGGTACTGGTTGTCTAAGGAAGTACAGCACCAATGTTGGGGCAGCGATGTCCATGCCCATGTTCTAGCCCTTACCTCATTCCTTTAATACTCCCTGATTTATCATTTCACCCAGACCTTCAGTCAGTGGGTTAGTTTGCATGGCTTCTTCAAATACTAATCTCAGAGAAGTCAGATACGAGCCTGTCCCCTGGGCCTAGGAGCACTAGTGGAACTCACAGGAAGGGGAATTCTGCCAAAAACGCCCAAAGCTTCTAGCAACTTTGTGTTTTTGGCACATTAACTAGGACCAGATCTACTGGGCCCCAGTTCATACTCCCAGTGCCTCCAGCAGAGAGGAACGTGTGGCTCCTGGTCCCCATGTTTGCACACACGACTAAGCTACTAATCACTTCTGACCAGTTGGGCAACCTTGCTTTTTGAGCAAGCCAAACACTTGTAACTTGAACATGGAAACAAAACAGAGTTTTGTACAAAAAAGGCTGTGCAGGATCCTTCAACTGTTCATTCCTTTGAAAAGTTCCTTTTGCTCCTGAGGGCAGCATATGAGAGAAATTCCAGAATTCAGGCAGAAATTCAGAAGGACGAAAATGCAAGTTTAAGCTCCGGCTTTTGACCTGTGCTACAGTTGAGCAAGACTGTTACAGATAGACCGGAAGCTTTGGCCCAGGCAGCTCATGCTGTGCTGTGATGTGCATCTGGATGGATCCACCCCGAGGTTGTTTATTTACAATGAGAGTGGAAGGAAAAGTTCCGAAACATCCTGTCACAGGATGTGTGCCTGGGCCTGCCTGAACACTGCAGCCAGAGGAAACCGGGAGCCTTATTTAGGGGATCAGTGACGACACTGCCCTCTAGTGGTGTGTCTGAGGCATAGATGAATAAACTGCAGGTGTACCCAGTTCTCAGGAAGATTTACCCCAATAAACTCTCAGGTGGTGTGTGGGAAAGAGAAAGGAGGCGGAGGGAGATGGAGGGAGAGAAAGAGACCAGAAAGGGAGAGGATTTTTGCCGATGGAGTTCATCTCTGAGGCTCTAGTGACTGGGCTACTGAGGTACACTTAGGGCCTCAGTGAAAACTTTTTCCCCCAGGGGTTCCAGCAAGTGATACTAGCGAAAAATCTTGATTAAAAATTTATATTAGGGCCCTGGGTTCCTTTCCAGCCTCCAAAGCTTTGCACCAGCTTCTGCTGGCCCACGTTCCTTTCCAAGGTAAGTCCCTAACCAGGCTGAGCCGGAACCAAGGTGCTGCAAATTCTCCTCTAGACCAAGCTCCCTCTCTGGCACCCTCCACCCTCTCGTGTGTGTGTGTGTGTGTGTGTGTGTGTGTGTCTGTCTGTCTGTCTAAGGCCTCCCTGTCGTCCTCCCAAATACTTTGGCTGCCCTGTGCACTTAGCTTCCTTCTGCCTTCCCACAGAACTGCGGCCCCATTCCTCAGGTGCCTTTGGGCAGGAATGTTTAGAGAGCTGTCGCAGCCCTTGGGGAATGCCAGGAATGCTGAGAATTTCAGACCCACGGGAAAGAAAGTTTAGCCTCAGAGGGAGGGGGAGGGGCTTTCTCGAAAACACCTCGGATCACAGTGACCTCAGGCTAGGGAACTGGTTCTGAAGTCAGAGTCTCCTCTTGGAGTCTTTTCGTGGACCTGGGAACTGATACCTCGGGGCAAGGTGGTGACCTAAGCGCAGCAAAGGGCGCTGGGATGTGAGAGAACAAAGATCCCCATCCCACCCTCCAGCATTTAAGATGACTGAGTTTTCTAGGGGTGTGGGCAATAGAAGGAAGAAGACCTTTGAATAGAAAATGATTGTAAACTAAAATGAGCACTACTGAGTCTTAAGATTTCAATGACACTTTTAATAAATTGGGAGCGACACAAGGTATGGAATTGGGCTGAGACGCCATTAAGATGGCTTACAGGGACTTCCCTGGCCGTCCAGTGGTTAAGACTCTGCGCTTCCACTGCAGGGGGAGCAGATTCCATCCTTGGTCGGGGAACTAAGACACCGCATGGCGTGCGGTGTGACCACAAAAAAAAAAAAGAAAAAAAAAAAGAGCGAGCGAGCGTTTACAATTCCGATGTAGGAATGGAAGCTGGCAATGCCTCCTCTTACCTGCCTGCTTCTGGTGAGGAGGTCTGTACTCACCTCTCCTTTCTGTAGGCTGTGGCAGCTTATCTGGCCAACACTGATTGCCCTTTGCTGTCTGAATGCAGTTTCTCTCTTGGGGTACATGTGCTGGTTCCTCAGTGGGCTCTCCAGGCTACCCCTGGCCATGCTCCAAGTGGAGATCTCTCTCAGGTGCAATGTTCTCGTTTAGACCATGGTACGCTTAGCTGCCTGGGAAAGCATGACGGCTAAAGCCCAGTCACCTTCCTTGGATTCTGTCAGAGCCAAGTGGAACACTTGTCTTCTTGCTGCTCTAAAGAGGGCAACACAGCCCGCCTTCTAGTGCTTCCCGTCAGCTTCAGCACCTCTCTTCTGCTCCCCCCTCCACTCTGGCAAGGATCAGGTGCTGTGCCAGACCAGTGACTTGCCAACTGTCAGTCCAGAGCCCATCCCCAGTCCTCAACTTAGCGGTAGTGGTAGGAAGCGACATTTCGGCCTCAGTTTTATCGTGCGCGGATCCCAGCTTGAAAACTAACCTTCTAAACAGTGAGGGGCGATGGAAGGGATGGTTGCCACTCTGCAGAATGCGTTCCTCCCAGAGGTACCCCCTGTCTCTCTCCCCTTCTCTCTCTTGCGTCAAAGAAGTGGGTCTGCTGGCAGGTTGACTGTCTCCAGTTCCTACATGAAGGCATCTGTCCCCTACACCCGTGAGCTCTTCAGACATGGAATATGGGTGGGATTTTGTTCATAGCTATAGAACTTCCTCAACAATTCTGGAGATCTAGCGGCGAAAGCCGTCTATTATACAGTCATATCCTGGTTCTCAGCTCTGGCTTCATACTAGATTCAATCAGTCTGGAAGTGGGACCTGTGTCTTGATAGTTAAAAAAAAAAAAATCAAAAAATCTAGTTCACAGTGAGGGATAGGAACTTGACATGACCAGTGGAGGGCAGAACAGGATCCTGAAGGGGCAGCATGTAGAATTAATTCTCAATTGAGAGAGGGTAGTGTAGGAAAAATATATTTCTTGAGCTGCAGCTAAAGAAAGCAGACTTTTGTAGAAGAAAGTAGGCTTGGGCTTCCCTGGTGGCGCAGCGGTTAAGAATCCGCCTGCCAATGCAGGGAACACGGGTTCGAGCCCTGGTCCGGGAAGATCCCACATGCCGCAGAGCAACTAAGCCCAGGAGCCACAACTACCGAGCCTGCGCTCTAGAGCCTGTGTGCCACAACTGCTGAGTCCGTGTGCCACGACTACTGAAGCCCGCACGCCGCAACAAGAGAAGCCACCGCAATGAGAAGCCCTCGCACCACAACGAAGAGTAGCCCCCGCTCACCGCAACTAGAGAAAGCCCACGCGCAGCAACGAAGACCCAATGCAGCCAAAAATAAATAAATACAATAAATAACTAAAAAAGAAAGAAAAAAGCAGGCTTGAGGAATGAAGAATTTGGGGGAGGGGATCCTAGAATAGCACTAGTTCCCCCCAAATCTTTCTTTCTAATCATTTTGTTTTTCTCACTATCAAATACCCAATCTCACTCCTTGAAAAAGATTTATTTTTTTAAATAAATTTATTTATTTGTTTTTATTTTTGGCTGTGTTGGGGTCTTTGTTGCTGTGCGCGGGCTTTCTCTAGTTGCGGTGAGCGGGGGCTACTCTTCATTGCGGTGCACAGGCTTCTCAGTGTCGTAGCTTCTCTTGTTGCGGAGCACAGGCTCTAGGCAGGCACGCGGGCTCAGTAGTTCTGGCGCATGGGCTTAGTTGCTCCGCGGCATGTGGGATCTTACCAGACCAGAGATCGAACCCGTGTCCCCTGCATTGGCAGGCGGATTCTTAACCACTGCGTCACCAGGGAAGCCCGATTTATTGGGTTTTTGCTCTTGAACTTTTTCTGAGCACTGTTGATTGGGCTATACAAGACACTGTGCCTGAGGCCTTCTCCTAGACATGGTCCTTGCCCTATAATACAGCAGAGAGTAGGGATAGGAAGAGATTTCTGCAAATAGTTATCAGACAAAGCAGCCAGCCTCTTAGAAGTGGCTTAGCTCCTGCCTGTAGGAAGAACGATTGCTATTTCCTACTATGGCATTTCAAGTCCCTCTACTCAGATATCTAGCTTTTTCTTTTTTCTGGGCCTTCTTTTCCATCTGCTAAAATAGGGCCTAGTGCTTTATAGTGAGCCCACTGGGTAGGTGTTTGACCCCAATGTCCAGAGGAAGAGTGGGAATACCTCTTTTTTGTGTCTCCTTTTTAGGAGTGAGAAAACTTTCTGCTTCTTTCCATGTCTCGGAGACCAAGATTGGCTCCTGTGTCCATTTTAAACCAATGACAGGCATGGGATTCTTGTGGGTGGGTAGACTATTCATGTGGAGTAGAGATGATATCGGAGAGTCCACCACCAAGAGCACTTCACTCTGCTTATCTCTCTTACAGTACTTTTCACACCATTTTTGTAGTATTCTCTTCACTTGTCTGTTTTCTCTGATAGGTCAAGGACCTTGTCTTGTTGATCTTTTTCTCTCCATATTCTCCTGGAGTTTATAATCTGGTTAGAAATATAATATCCACCCACACATGAAGCATACACACACATAGACATTTTGAGTAGATTCATACCACACACAGTGGCACAGTTTTTTTCCCTGAACTTGGGCACCCTAAAGGAATCAGCATTATAAACGGCTGTTACAGCAAAGTCCACTGGAAATGCATTTCCACTTGGTAGATTGGCAGTCGATTTTCCAGTTTCTTCAGATCCCCTGAAGTTCTGTTGGGTCTCCAGCTGTATCTTCCTTTAGCTGCGTAGTCGTGCGATGGTTGGTCAATCCGCCATAGACGCAGTAATGTTGATGAGGATGTTCGTAAAGTCAGAGGACTTCTGGGTCTCTTACTGACTAAGGAACTTCATTGTCTGTTTCCTTGGAGGTGCCTGGAGCTGCAATAAAGCAGGCATTTGAGGGTCTCCTGTGCTGCTCTTTCTTGCTCCATTTGGCAGGTACAGCACCGTCATCTGAACAGCTTTTCTCTGGTGTTATTGATCAGATCTGTTTGCCAGAGCCCAGAATCAACAGAGAGAGACCACGCTGGAATAAACAAGACACTGAACTCAGGGCAGCATGGTGGAGCTCTCAGTGGCTGAGCGAGTGTAGTGTACCTACAGCATTCAGGGCAGAGGGGAAAATATGCAGCTATAAATTATGTGGAAGACATAGAAACAATTATTTATAAAATGCTTTTGGAAAGTAATGCAGACAAGTGGGCTTAAAAGGAGCAGATGTAGATGCTACGTGGAATGACATTAAATAAGTTAACTGTGTCCTAATATACCAACTGGTAGCATAATTAACTAGTTTGGGGTGCCTGCTCCATTCATATCCCCTTTTTTTCAGATGTAAACCTATAGCCCTGCTGAAAGGATGGTTTAGGTGGCCAGGTTTGTACCATGGAACCCACACACCTGTCCCCCAAAGGTTGTTCCAGGGATGTGGAAACCTGATCTAAGCTGAAGTAATTAGATTTTCTTAGTTTCCTAATGACCCCAAAACAATGGTCAGGTGATGTTGAGTTAGGTCCAGTGTCCCAACTGGGTTTGGCTTTGAGGAGTAGAAAGCAAAAATTATAATTCCTTAACAAGATAGAAATTCACTTTTTCCTCACATAAATGTAGGCAGTCCAGGGCTCCCATGGCAAGGTATTTCATTGCCATCAGGGACTCAGGCTTCTTTTGTCCTGTTGCTCTGACATCTTCAACATACACTTCTTTCTATCCAATGGTGTGCTGGTAAACTGATCCTCAGGGCTGGGGGTGACGGGTGGGAGTGGAAAGGCTTGAGTTGTAACATTTGCCTGATTCCTATGTTGGAAACCTTCCCAGCATGGCCAATTTCAAGCTACCAGTGGTTTAATCACTAGTTTGCAAAATTCCTGAAGGTTCAACAATCTGCTGCCCTGAACCTGTGAGCCAGCTCTAGCATACCACTGCTTCTTCCTCATGGTCCAAAATGGCTGCCTCATTTCCAGCCATTAAAACTGCATTTCAACCAGTAGGAAAGAAGAAATCAAAAGGGAAGAGCAAACTCCCTCACTCTTAAGATATCTTCCAGAAGTTGTGCATAGCCCTTCCTCTTAAATCCCCTTGGACAGAACTTAATCACATGACCACATCTACTTGGGAAATATATTCTTTATTCTGGGTTTCCATGTACTCAGCTGAAATTTGGGTGTTCTGTTACTAAGGATGAAGAGGGGAATAAATCTGGGGGAAAATTAGCAGTTTCTGTCACTAATGGCAACACCCAGTTCCACATAAATTTCTAAGTTAATGAGGAGCCAGAAGCTCAAATAAAAAAGAAGTTCATTTTCAGAGGGAGAATTGGAGTGGATTTCCAGCAAGGATGTTAAGTATGTAGCTCCAGTTAGAGAATTGCTGCTTCTTATTTAGATGGTTATAGGGTGACCAGTGATAATACCCTTTTCTTTCTCGCCTGAGTTGGAACCAGCTGAGGGTCAGACAAATAAGGCAGCTGGAAATAAAAGTGTCACCTTAATCTGTTTGGGTTGATTTCCAACTTCAACCCTGCAGTAACAAGGGGCTCACTAACTTCACCCCAAAATAAACTTACCCACCTAGTCCAAGCAGAGTTGGAAAACTGCAGTGCTGCCCACCTCCCTGCCCTGGGCACCTGCCCTTGAACGCTCCCTACAGAAGCCTGCCTCCCCCCACAAAAAAGGAGAATAAGGGGCTACACTGAGCGTGTACTTCCTTCTCCCAAAGTCACCAGTCGGACAGTTAATTGAGATTGATTGAGGGGTAGGGAGAGAGGACAGTATATGTCCATCCATATTAAAACGTGAGGAATAAGTGTCCCTGTCTACTACTTGTGACCTTTCACACCTGTTGAGGTTTAGCTAATCATCCTGCAATTGGGTTACATGAAATCTCTCTAAATCCTTACAGCTATCTCCATTTATTGAAACAAGCACAGATGGTTTCTCTTACAACAAAACAGTCCCTAACTAAGAAGTGTAATTAAAGGCTATCTTGTATGGGTCAGGCACTGAATGCTATAGGAGTTCACAAGAAAGTTTATAAGAGATGGTTGGAGTGGACAAGGGATTTTTCATGGAAGTGGTAAAACTTGAACTTGTTCTTAAAGTCTGGGAAGGATTTTAATAGGCTGAGGGAATGGAAGTGTTTCAGTTAAGGGGAATTTATTGGAAGAAATGAACATAGGGGAATAGGCATAGTATGGTCAAGACACGGGGGTGAGGGGGTGGAATATTACTCATCCATAAAAAAGAATGAAATGATGCCATTTGCAGCAGTGTGGGTGGAGATAGAGATGATCATACTAAGTGAAGTAAGTCAGACAGAGAAAGACAAATATCATATGATATCACTTATATATGGAATCTAAAATATGATACAAATGAACTTATTTACAAAACAGAAATAGATTCACAGACATAGAAAACAAACTTATGGTTACCAAAGGTGATAGCGGTGGGGGGAAGGGGAGATAAATTAGGAGTTTGGGATTAACATATACACACTACTATATATAAAATAGGTAATCAACAAGGATCTACTATATAGCACAGGGAACTATACTCAATATCTTGTAATAGCCTATAATGGAAAAGAATCTGAAATAGAATGTGTATATATAAACTGAATCACTTTTGATGTACACTTGAAACTAACACAACATTGTACATTAACTCTACTTCAATTAAAAAAAAGACACGGGGAAAACCATAAAGTTTCTAGCAGCGGTACCTGTTGGAGAGCAGTGGGAAATCAAGTTAGAGAGATAGCTTGGGACCATGGTATGGACAACCCTAACAGAGGAGTAGCTGATGGAGATGGAAATTTGCAGCCGTTGAAGAAAAGCAAAACATGGTGTTTTCCCCAGATTATTCTAGAGGAGGAATTACTCCTTGAACTTTCAAATTTATTTATTTATTTATTTATTTTTAAATTCTAGTTTTGGCTGCGTTGGGTCTTCGTTGCTGCCCGTGGGCTTTCTCTAGTTGTGGTGAGTGGGGGGCTTCTCTCGTTGTGGAGCATGGGCTCTAGGCGCACGGGCTTAGTTGCTCCGTGGCATGTGGGATCTTCCCGGACCAGGGCTCAAGCCCATGTCCCCTGCATTGGCAGGTGGATTCTTAACCACTGCACCACAAGGGAAGTCCCCTCCTTGAACTTTTTAGTTGCATAGATGAACAGATTTCCTTTTTTGTTTAATCCAGTTAAAATAAATAGCCCTAATACATTCCACTTACAGGATATGGGGAAGTGACTCTCAAACTTGTGTGTGCCTGGAAGACTTGGTAACATACAGGTTGCTGGATCCTACCCCCCACAGTTTCTGACGCAGTAGATTTGTGGTGGGGCTCAAGAATTTTCATTTTTAGAGGGTCCCAGGTGATGCTGCTGCTGCTGGTCCTGGGGTTACACTTTGAGAATCACTGGGATGAATGCTGGGCTGGGATGAACCCTGTCTGGTTTTGAATGAGTGAATGAATGAATGGGAATGAATTCCCTAAATCATAAAATGAGAGCTTAGATGACAGGATCTCTGAGGTTTTTTGAGTCTATGCTGCTTCTAAACTACAGGATACCCCATTCATATTTTTTTCCCATATAGTAAAAATTTCAGTGTTTATCGAGATTACTTTTATCCTGTGTGTGAATTCATTTTACATTCTACATGAAGGCTCATATCATTATATAGGTGGGAATCTGAAGGCATGTGACTTGACCTGAGATGCCTTCTCCAGAGAGAATACCCGCTTAACATGGGCTTCCCACACTTTCACACTCAAGAAAAGATAACAGGAAAAATAAAGTAGCAGCTATCTCAAATAGTGTCCATACAACTTTAACAGGTAAAAAGGGAAGGGATGAGACTTTTTCTCTAAATGAAAACTGCCTTTGACCCAGAACCTGAAGCTTTGAAGAGCATTCACTCAAACTGCTAAAAATATTCAGCCTTATGAAAATATTTACCTGATTCGTAATTGTCCAAAACAACCAGCTGGATGTCTGGCCCAAGGGGTCACAGGCTTCCTAGCTCAAACTCAACACAGAAGACCATGGCAGGCTGATCCAGCCACAGGTGGAGGGACATTTGTCAACATCTGCAGCAGCAGCAAAGCTCTCCCTGCTCTAAGTGGCGTTGGCTGAGTGAAGGTGGCCTGAGCAGTGACAGCTGTGGGCAGCCATAGGGCGGACACTACCCAGACTGGGGGATTTCCAGAGTTGCACTGAGTGATCTTTACATGCAGCCCCACATCAGGGAGATGAGGGAGGTGATGTGTCCAAGGCAACCAGATGACGGGAGCATGCAGCCCTTGGCAGAAGAGGCAAGATTCTGAGGGGTCAGCAGGATGTTGAGGTTTCTTCTCTTTTACAAGTAAGATGGGATTTGTGGTTCCAGTAAATGAGGAAGTGGTTACCCTTTTTGCTGAGAACTGCCCCACGTGATATTAGCTGTGGGTGAATTTTCCCGTGATCAGGAATTTTTCCATGATAAGTTAGTAAATGTAGAAAATTTAAAACCCTTGAGTCTCTTTCCTGAGCTGGGAGAACCTGACCTTTGTTGAGTGGGGTTTATCAGCAAATTGGAAACATGAAGGTGGGGCAGAAGACAGCCACGCCTACCCACTCAGTCTCCTCTCACTCAGGCAGGACTTGGCAACATTGACTTAGCCACTGGATAGTACTTTTATCTTATTTTTAAATTTTTATTTATTTATTTTGGATAGGATTTTAAATGAATCTACGCACCATGACTTCCGTTTTGGGAGCTGGGCTAGCTTTATGGCTGGCTGGCTTTACAGCCAGTTCACGCTCCACTCTCTCTTCTTCTTAGTCTTTATTCTCTTATGTTCTGTGCATCCATTTCTATTTCCGTCCATTATATTGTGAATTGCTTTGTGGCCGGGCTGTTTCTTACTCTTCATTATATTCTACACAGTGAATTGTCCATCACGAATATTCTCAGTCCATATATATATTCTAAATCTGAGCACTGGGTCTTGTCAGCAGAGTTTCTAATCCCTAAGGTCAGGGTTTTCCAGAGGGGAGAGAGAGGTAAGTTAGAAACCAAGCTGCCAATAGAATGCTTTCAATCCCCCCCCCCCCGCCGCCGCCCCCGACCCCTTACTCATTTTGATCCATTGCTTTACAACGTCCGACTGCTGACAGATTCTTATTTATCCTTGAGAAACAAGCTCAGTCATTGCCTCCTTTGTGAAACTTTCTCTTTTTTTTGGGTATCAATCTGTCCTTTAAGTAATCTTGTAATTATTTCATGAATGAAAATGAATTGTTTGCATGTTTGTGAACTATGAACTAATTGAAGGAAGGGCTTGGTTTTGAAGTTTTTAAGTGAATTTATTTAATCACACAGTAGGCTGAGCTGGCAGCTGCCGTCTCTATAATTTCATGGGTTCAGGAAAAACTCCTCATCTCCCTACATGTTCTCTTGTTCTTGAAAACATAGTCTAATTCAAAGCTTTGATCCCTATTTGTAGCTCCTGGAGAAAGGTCATTCTGGAAGCTTCTAGCAGAGGTTTATTTTAGTGCTAAGGAATTCAGATCTCTTCTTTAGAGGCTGTTTTGATAGGGAAAGAACTTGAGAGCAAAACAGGGACAGGAGCGTGGGGGAGTGTGGAGATGAAGTGTTTATCTTGGGTCACCAAAGATAAACTCTGCCTAGTTTCTAATTTCACTAAGGGTTGAAGCCTTCTAATGAGTTAGTCCAATGAAAACCCCGTGTAAAGTGGAGCCCAAATTTGACTTCTTGAAGCTGGAGAAGGGGCAATTGATATTATTACCATCAGTCATAGATTAAAAGTCAGTCTGAAATGGCTTTAAAATCTTTAGATGGCAAAGTGGTGGAAGCCTTGTAGCTGTTTGTGTTGAGTGTTGCTCTGTTACCAGAAACCGTGTTAAGTTTTGATGCTTTGGAGACCACACGTTGCAGTGTATTAAATCCTAAGAAATGTTAAAATATTTCTAGACTTTTCTGGGAGAGATGATTAACTTCCTTTCTGTACCTGTTCTCCTGGAAGCTGGGCCAATTGGACGTTGATTAGGTCTTGATTTGATGTTGCTCATAACGATTGGCAGCTTCATGAAGGATCTTTTCCCCTAGGCAAGGCTTGAGGGATACCAGTTAGTGAAAAACATTCTTTTCCTTTTAAGAAAAGTCAGTGCTGCCTCTGCTAGTTTCCATGGCTGCATTCTATGCATCTGGATGTAGGAAATCATTTGCTTTTCATCATCTCATTTCGGGGTCTGACCAGAATGAACTTTGTGTTATGTGTTTGTAATTTTTATACACGTCATGGTGTCTACTGACAGAGATGCATCATTTAGAAAAGCACATTGCTGAACAGTTGTAAACCTGAGATGGAAATAAAAGAGGTGGGAAGATGGGCAAAAAAGCAAGTAAATCATCAAACACTGATAGGCCCAGGATTCATATTTAATTTTTAGAGATTACCATATCGAATCTAAAAAAGAATAAAAACACTTCATTATTCTGATGTTCTGTGCATGTTCTTACAGGCTGTACTCTTGATGCCTAGTTTCCCCAGTTTTCTCAGTGGTCACGTAGGTGACACACCTATCCTGAGTTTCCTGCCTTCCCCGTTTTTCCACAGAGTGGAGCTGTAACTGCACCGAGATGAAGCAAGCGGAATTCCAAAGATCAAAGATTGAGTGAATGATAGTAAGAAAGACCACAAGTGTCTGTTTATCAGTTGACAGGCGAGGGGAAAAAACTCATCAGGTTTCGTTTGAAGATCTCAGGGTGTGGAAATTAGACTTTTAGATCTTAATCTAGTGAGAATGAAAGACAAACTACCTCTAGTGTCTGCTCATGACAAGTCATTTCTCTACTCTGGATACGAATCTTATCCACAGTGGTCTGAAATATTCCTTTCAAAGAGATAAGTTGTTTGTTTTTCAAACGACGGCACCTCACAGGTGTGCTCATTCTCGCCAGATGCTAGCATGTGGTATGTGGAAAAGAAGATCCTTTTTTTGGTGGTACTCAGTTAGTTGGCAAATATTTATTGATGCACGCTTTGTGCCAGGAAATGTTCTAGTCCATGTGGGTAGAGCAGAGAACTTAAACACATGAGTCCCTGACCTTAAGGAGCTTCCAACTTTAGTGGAAGGAGACAGATAATAAAATCTAACCTTGAAAGAATAAAATAGGGTCATGGGTTAGAGAGTGGCTTAAATTGGTCAGGAAAGATGTCGATTGGTCAGAGATGTCAAATTGGTCATGACGTCTGAACTGAGGTCTGAATGTTGGGAAGAAAGCAGCCATTTGACAATTTTGAGGGAGTAGGGGCTGAGCTCAGCATGTTGGATAGAAACGAGGCCAGTGGATTGGGACGTGATGAACGAGGGAGAAGGGAGGATGAGACGGGAGAGGGAGGCAGGGGCTGGGTATGAAAAGCTTCAGAGGCCACGGTGAGAAGTTTGGAGTTTACTCACGGTGCAGTGAGAAGTCATGGAGTGTTTGGTGCAGGAAAGGGATGTGGGCTGATGTAATTAGAATAGACAGTTTGGCTGCTGTGGAGAGGATGGACAAACGGGACAAGTGTGGTGGAGACGGAGACCTGTTAGTGGGCTTACACTCGGGTGGTAGCAGTGGGGGGAGGGAAGATGGTCAGTTTAGAGCTATTTATGTATTATAGTCAGAGCTATCAGGGCTTATAGACGGACTGGCTGTAGAGTGTCAGAGAGAAGAACCACAGGCGGCTGCTAAGTTTCTGACCTGCGCAGTGAGTAAGTGGTAGTGCTGTTGGCTAAGGCTTCTGGTGGTGTTGGGGAAGAGGGGAGTTTGACAGAGAAATGATTCTCTACAGAGTTCTTTTCAGGTCTGTGTAAAAGAATTAATCATTTTGTGCCAAGCTACTCCATTGATGTAATGAGAGAGCTGCATTAATACTTCTAGCCTATGGGGGCGCTTTTTGGTGTTAGGTTGTTTCCTATGGCCTGGGTGAAGCATCAGTACCAGTAACATGTGATTTCTGTAGTTAGGTTTTTCCCCCCAGTCTAAAATGGTACTAAGGAAGTGAGTTGGAACTCTAATTAATTCTCTAGGCAATAGAGGACTACGTTACAATTTTATTTTCAATCAAATGGTTTGCTTATTGGCTCCAGGGACTTTTGGAATGTTAAGTGAGTGATAAAAATTAGCCTTGAGGATAAGAAAGTAAATACAAGTAAATTCCTCACATTCATGGGGCCAAAAACCCCCACTGAAAAGAGCAACCAGAACTAAAATGCCCGGTTTTGTTGGGCTATCAGATAGAGATAATAGCTAGATAGATAATCTTTTTTTACTGTGCATATTTCCTGTGGGGGGAAAAAAAAATATATATAATACGCCTATATTCACAGGAAAAAAATTTATCTATCTGTCTCCTCCCCTGCCCCCTTCCTGTGAATATGAGATAGCAGAAACAGTCACAATTTTGAATCAAAACAACTGAACAGAATCTTGTAAGAATGTCTCATTCTTCCACTTGTTTCTTCTTTCACTTTTTCAGTTTTTCTGTCAGTCAACAAGCATCTACTGTATTCTAAGGATTCTCTTAGCCTCCGTGGATACAAAGACATAGTCTATTGTTACTTACTATCAGTTACTATGCACGCTTGATGGATCCAAGATGGAGAATTTTGTTCCAGATCCTGAAAGGGGGGTAGACAGCATGTTAAGGGGGTTATCTTGAAGGCAGTGGGAACCATTGAAGGCTTCTACATGTGGGAGAGACTTGATCTAGCTTTGCAGATTAGAAAGATTGCTATAGCAACAGTACAAAGATGAAAAGTAAATGAGTAGGTGTACGCATCAACTGCCCCCAGATCTTTGCCCTCCCTCCCAGGTCGCTCCATGTATATAGGCTTGTGACTTTCCACCATTAATTAGTGTATTCTGTGCCTCTTAGGAAAGACAGATTCAAAATATGTACCTACTTGAAATTCTCTGCTTTCAAAGGAGCTTACTGCATTTCAGTGGTTCCCGTGGTGTCAATAAATGCATCAGTAGAGTTAAATCCAATATAATAACCAGCAGTGGTTTGAAACACTCTTTTGAAATGTCCTGGGGCTGGAATACATAATGCATCATTATTATGAAGTGGTAGGACCCTGGGGAGTATGACCTTTGGACCAGCCAGAGATGGGATGAAAGGCATTTCTGGTTACTGTGGCTGTGTGAGGAGACAGCACCTGTAATAATCCAGCCACATCTCAGCGTCCGCGACAGGGGACAGAGCTGCTGCCTCTCCGATGTATACTGTACATTCCCAGTTCTTAGTTACTATGCTGTGTATCATCTAAACCCTACTGAGTTTTCCTCCTTGGCTCTAATGAACATTTTTCTCCAAAAGTTGTTGACCACTGTCCCTCCCACAGAGTTGTTAACAAATCTTACAAGTTCAAGGCCAGGAATGACAAACCATTTTTCAAGCAGAGCTGAAAAAAATATTAGAGTCAAGTGACCATGAGTTCGCAATATTTTTGTTTTTGTTAACCTTCAAAACATCATGACACGCTTGCAGGCTATTGGGATACTAGAGGACTAAGATCTTAGCTTTTGGAAGCTGGGAGGTAAGCTTTAGTATTGAAGGGATCTGTTCAGATTTCAGGTCTGGAAAAATCTAGAGAATTCAGAGAGACCTCACCAAGAGAATTTTTAAAAAATAGGCCGGGGGCTTCCCTGGTGGCGCCATGGTTGAGAGTCCGCCTGCCGATGCAGGGGACACGGGTTCGTGCCCCGGTCCGGGAGGATCCCACATGCCGCGGAGCAGCTGGGCCCGTGAGCCATGGCCGCTGAGCCTGCGCGTCCGGAGCCTGTGCTCCGCAACGGGAGAGGCCACAGCAGTGAGAGGCCCGCGTACCGCAAAAAAAAAAAAAAAAAAAGGCTGAAGGTAAAGATAGAGTGGGAAGAGTATGGCTTTGAGTAACAGAGGACATGATGGCTTGTGAAGGACAGTTTTCTTTGGGAGGCGAGCATGATGAGTGGAAGAAGAGGCCATGGTTGAGGCAGGTCTCTTTTGATTCTTTTTCAACATCTCTGTGAAGTAGGTTTTTAGACTCCCACAGTCTATACTATTTCCATTTGCAAAACGAATCGAATTCGAAGTGAGGTGAGTGATTCAGCTTAGAAGCATGCGCTTAATAGATGTGCTGTAGTCCCAGGAAGAGCACAAGCTTTCCAGTAGATCTGCTTTGGAGTCCTGACTAGGCTGCTTGGTGGATGTGTGATCTTGTTTAAGTTACTTCATTTTCTCATCTGTACAATTGACCTAGGGAAGCCGGGGCTGTTACTGAAAGACTAAGTGAGTGACTGTATGGGAAGCACCCACACATATTAGCTTTTCACTAAATGGAAACTATTATGATGACAAAGTTACAGAAGAAGGTTGTAAAATCTTTATTTTCTGAAGATATTGAAAAACCAGACAGATGTTCATGAAATTGTAATATTAAGTGTGGTCCTGGAAGAGAGGATTTGGAAACCTTCTGTACACTCCCAACAAATACATCTTTTTTTGTTTTTTTTCCTCAATGCAAAATAATGTGGTGTTGATATGATGATTCAAAATATTTACTACTGTATAAAGTAAAACTGTACTGCCTCTAATTCTATGCCCTGTGGTGATCACCATGAACAGTTTGACCTATACCCTTTCATATCTTTCCCTGGTTACATGAAAAAAATAAAAATAAACATACAGATATACATATACACTTTTTTTTTTAAATAAAATGGAATTCTGCACATATTTCTGCAACATTTTTTTTTAGATAACAATGTATTATGGACATCTTTCTATGACAATTCATGGAGTTCTATCTAGTTTTTATTTTATTTTTGTTTAAATAGCTGTATAATATTCCCTAGTGTGGTTACGTCGTTATTTGTTCAATCAATCTCCTGCTGTTTGACTTTTGGATTGTTTGGTTTTTTTGTCATAACAAAGGATGCTGCAACGCACAACCTTGTATGTCTTATTTCTGTAGGATATATTGCTAGAAATATGCATGGCTGCGTCAATTCATATTTGATATTGTAATAGGTTCGTTTTCAGAAGACTTGACTAGTTTCAGGTTAGAATTTATTTTAACTGAGTTTAAACCAGTATGTATGGCTTACATTACTGAAAAACAGCTTAAAAGAAATGGCCTATTGACCAATGAGTTCAATGGGACATCAAGTGAATAAAGTTGGAAGTAGATGTTTATTTCTCTTGGACTCTGGCAGTTATAGGATTGTCTTCTTCCCAGAACTTGTTTCAGTAACTCTGATCCCCTGGGAACAAAATCGCATCTTTGGGAGCTTTGGGGTTTGCTGAAGAGGAATGTCCTTAGATGTTCTATGGTGATACTGGTGGCTCAAGTTAGATCATTAGTACCTTTTTGTCAACAGTGTCAAAGAGGTGGGGGAGATGCAGTCTGAACTTTGTTCATATCCCAGAGGAGACTGTCAAGATAACCATGGCAATTTTCTCTTGTACTTTTAAGAGTGAAATCAGTTTGGAGAAAGTTGGTATCTTACTTTAGTGGGAGAAATGCAGCATGCTTAGTTATCCAACTCATATACCTGCCACCTATTTTAGCAAAATGGAATCTGAGCGCATGTGTCATTTGCATTGTTTGGAGCGAGAGGAAAACTGGTTGTACTGTAGCCGGGGGATTTTTCTCTTTCTTTGCCCTCCAAACTCCCTTATCTCCTTCTATTTCAAACACTTCCACTGCCAAAAGCCTAATCCACATCTGCACAAAGAGAAACTACTACACTGATAGCACGGGGAAAAGCACTGGGGCCCTTGGCATTCTCCCCTGGTTAAAAGCACTTCTATTAACGTTTGTTGATTTGTCTCCGAGAAAGAGTCTTATTTTCTCTCTGGTGGCTCTAGAAGAGGAAATTAATTTCTAGTTTTGAATTCATTTTCTTCTTTATGTAAATGTTAAAGCTTTTATCAAAAATAATGCATGCACATGGTTTAAAAATAAAATAGTGCAAAAAGACTTATAATGAAAAATAGTTTACCCACTCCTTCCCACCTCAGTTCTGGTCACATTTTTAACTTCTGTTTCTTCTGATGACTACCTCCATCCCTCTAAATAGAATTCTTACACTGCTACTTTTCTTTTGTTAAGAAATCAATTATATACATACATATATATACATATATACCATAGATATATACATATATATAATCTTCTGCTATTATACTTGAGAATTTACTCTTTTTCCCTTCCTCCACATTTAAATCATCATTTACATCTCCTCCTTCCTTCTTTTTTCCTTCCTCCACATTTAAATCATCATTTTTAGTTCTGCAGTGAGTTATCGTATTTAGGTTGTTTTCACTTGTAGAAAGAGAAAATCAATTCCAAATATTTAAGCAGTAAGGAAAATGTATTTTCCCACAGTAAGATGTTCCAAGATAGGTTAACTATAAGGTTAATCAATTCAGATAATGTCTAAAACAATATGAGAGGCCGTTTCTTCCTTTATATATTTCCCAGAAGCTCAGTGCCGATTTTTGCCTCCTGTCTCTTTGGCTAGAACCAGCCACATACTCAGCACTAATGACTGACAAGGGGTGTGCAGTTATCACGATTTAGATCAATCATGATTTACCCTTGATTGTTCCTGAGCACATGATTCCAAAGAATAACGTGGGCACATGAATAGAACCTGGGCTCTGCTAACAAGCAAAATGCAGGGGGAAAGGGAGAGAAGGGGAGGTGGCAATAGGTCAGGCACCAGTAACGTCCACTCTAATTACCGTGGTAATGTTAACGCATTTATACCTTTATTTGCTCCTCCATAGAGTCCAAATCCTTCCCCTCAGCAATCTTCCCTCCCTTTCATTTATTTATTTATTTATTTATTTATTTATTTATTTATTTATTTATGGCTGTGTTGGGTCTTCGTTGCTGCGCGCGGGCTTTTTCTAGTTGCGGCGAGCGGGGGCTACTCTTCGTTGCGGTGCGCGGGCTTCTCATTGCGGTGGCTTCTCTTGTTTGCGGAGCATGGGCTCTAGGCGCGTGGGCTTCTGTAGTTGTGGCGCGCGGGCTCAGTGGTCGTGGCGCGCGGGCTCTAGAGCGCAGGCTCAGTAGAGCGCAGGCTCAGTAGTTGTGGCGCATGGGCTTAGTTGCTCCGCGGCATGTGGGATCTTCCCGGACCAGGGCTCGAATCCATGTCCCCTGCATTGGCAGGTGGATTCTTAACCACTGCGCCACCAGGGAAGCCCCTTCCCTCCCTTTCACTTGCCAGCATTTGTCATTGTACATTTACATCATTTTCTACCATTCACATTCTGCTCTGTACATTTTTTAAGTTTTTCAAGTTTTATGCATAGATTAACTTGCTAAAAATCAATAATCGGTGTTTGCATTATTATGGTATATAATTCTCTTTCAAAATCAAAATTCTATCTTCTACAGCTGCTGCTGTGCCTGGTGCATAACAGACACTTGTATTTGGTGAATGAATGAATGTGCCAAGTTATTTACAAATGGATTCTATCTGTAATGTCAAGTCCAATAGGGAGGAGAGAGGGAGGGGGAAGGGTGAGGAAAGGGATGTAGGAACACGCCTACATTTGGGAACCCAACCTTCTCTTGTTGGGTTCTGATAATGGAGGTAGTTAAAGCTACTATAGAAACAAAACCTTTGGCCTGGGGGAAATCTCAGCTTGCATATGTAAATTGCAATACTCTATGATTCCTTTTTTCTCTGAGAATTGGAAGAATCTTTCTTCCAAAGACAGTGATAGGGCATGTGTTACTGCCAGCTGGGGGGACTTTGTCCAGTTCTGGACTGGTGCCTCTGTGTGCAAAATAATTTCCTTTGCTCAGGGCTGGAGAACGTACAGCTCTCACACAGGAGAACATACAGGCTTTCAATTAGTATTTACCTCAACAGGCTAGCTCCCTGTGATAAATGACCCACGGGGAAAGACAAATGAAGCCCGGCACTGGGCAAGCTGTTCTCTGAGAATAACTCTGCTCTCCGGGTATTGTCAATGAGAATTCCTGGTGAGGGGCAATGGATTGTGTCCCAGGGAGTAAAAGCACACAGGAGTGAGTATTGCTGTGAGGACTGTGGGTGAAGTGGCTCTAAGGAGGAGTCAATAACTGATGGATGGAGACTTAGAAATGTGAGATTTTATATAGGAAATCTTTGTAGCTCTGATTAGAATCAGAATATGGATTCTGCTCAGAAGGCACCTCTGAAATACTTGCCACTCCATTTCACTATTCATGCAATTCACGTGATTTAGCATATCGGTGGGCAGAAACCCTGATTACAATGACGTTAATTAGAATGTCTGTACTCACACCTAGTGGAACATTTCCCTGGCTTTGCATCTCAAGTAGTGAACTGAAGAGGGAATTTTAACGATGCCCTATTAAGGCAGCTAAACAGTGCAACAAATAGTTCTCACTTCCTCAGCTGGCATCGTTAAGAAAATAATTTGTTCTAGTAGAATTCTAGTTCCTTAACAATTGAGGGTTATTGTTGGTTCTCAAAGGACCAATGATTCAGATACCTTTTTGGATGGGTGTAGGGGAAAAGGTAGAAAAGGTTTCTTTGTTTGCACGGAGGAGAGGAATAATTTTATTCCTCTCATTGACTTTTTTTTTTCTTATGATAATTATTTTGGAATACTTTTCTCCCACCACGGGCCAACTTAGGGTAACTGTGGAAATTGAGTTACAGAGAAGTGGTAAGCCAAAATTCCTGCATCATTAAATTTAGTATCGGATAATAATATGGGTTCTGCTGGCGAGTAGCCATATTTAAGCAGCCTGCTCCTATTTCAAACCAAAAAAATTTGGCCCTGTTTGGACTGACCCTTGAGATTCAGGGCGGTTAAATCTGGGTCTCGGAACCTCTCTGAAATGGACACACCTCCTCCCTTGCCCTGCCTTTCGCTTCTACCCTAGGATGAGCCCATATTAACCCCTGGATTACTAACTCCAACCTGGGCCAGTCTTCTTGCCTTTCCTGAACTCCAGACCTGAGTCTGTGGGTGGGCTGCTCGCTGGAATCTGATTGGACTTAGTGGTGGAGCAGCAGGGCTGGGGTGAACACTATGATTCACCCCATGGCAGGTTCTTTTAATATCAGATTTTTCACTCGGAGTAGCTGTCTCCTTTCTCTTTGTACCTGTTTCTTTGTTCACCTTTTCCTCCTTTTCGTTGGTAGCCCATGCCCTCCACTGTCAGGGCTCACATCGAAGAGCTCCATCGCATGATGGTGATGGGTGCGTCTTCCTGAAACAAGTGGCCGAGGCTGGCAGGAGAGCTGGGGATTTTGCTCATCTGACATGGACGGGTTTGAAAGTAGTTTCTCTTGCTCTAATTTCTGGCTTAATCTCCTCTCCTCTTAGGACCCATCTGGGGTTTTAACCTCTTATGCCTTCTGGTTTACTTTTTCAGTCTTTCTTCCTCTACTGGCTTCTTCCTTTAGACCCACAGATGTGTTTAGATTTCCTTATAATTAGCCAAACCGTATTTATTTCTGTATATATCTATGTATTTATCTGTATCTCTATCTACATTTTCTCAGCCTGAGACTCCACCGAGCTATGGCCAGAATTCTTGAATTGAGTCAATATTTCATCACCCATGTACCCTTTGACCCTTTTAAATTTGTCTTCTCCCCACAATATTTATCTGAAGTGGCTTCCTTCAAGGTCGCTGGCCACTTTTTATATTTAAAATTTTTTTTACAGAAAATGTCAAACATATATAAAGGTAGAGATAAGGTTATTCTCTTTGAATGCCTGGTGATTTCCTTTCTGTGATACTTTCTTTTATAATCAGCACTCTCACGCCTATCCCATTTCCACTGTAGGCCAATTATATGAGTTAAGGTAACTCATGAAGTTGAACTCTATGTCTTTCACAGAATGGTACTTAAAAAAATATAACCACCATATATCACACCTAACAAAATGAACAATTCTTTGATATCATCTAATTCCCAGGTACCTATTTTTTTCTGAAACTAATTATCTTTTAATTGCCAAAGCCAATGACCTTTTGTCCTTATTCCTTTGATTTAACAGTCACAGTAGACCATTTTAGTGTGGTAATATTAAACTCTGGGTATAATAATCTCCTTACCTCAACTCCCACTGTCATCATTATTCCTTTTCTCAAGTGAGGATTGAGAGAATAGCCTAGATAGTCTCTTAGACTCCTTCCAATTCAGCTGTACATCTCAGAGTCTGCAACATTTCCTCAAGGAAGCCTTCCCCAGCTGCCTCACCTCACCTCACCAGGTCCAATTCCAAAGCAAATGTTCCTTGAAAAAAAAAAAAAGTATATATACTTTTATATATATATAAAAAAGTATATATATATATATATATATGCACACACACACACACATCTTCCTTGGAGAGAGATCTGTATCTATATATATCTATGTATATCTATATCATCATCATTTCTACAGATTCCTGAATTTGTTATTTGTTTAATTGTCTGTCACTCCTGGACAAATGGCCTCATAGTCATTCTCGTATGCCTAATGCCTAGTTAAATAGTACTGAACTCAACTATCTAATTAATTCATTTTTTAAAAATAAATTTATTTATTTTTGTATATTTATTTTTGGCTGTGTTGGGTCCTCGTTTCTGTGCCATGGCTTTCTCTAGTTGCGGCGAGCGGGGGCCACTCTTTATCGCGGTGCACGGGCCTCTCACTATTGCGGCCTCCCTTGCTGCGGAGCACAGGCTGCAAACGCGCAGGCTCAGTAGTTGTGGCTCACGGGCCCAGTTGCTCCACGGCATGTGGGCTCTTCCCAGACCAGGGCTCGAGCCCGTGTCCCCTGCATTGGCAGGCAGATTCTTAACCACTGCACCACCAGGGAAGCCCTCTAATTAATTCTTAATATTAATATTACTATTACTGATATGTAACAGTTATTGATCACTTACTGTATGTTAGGTTGTATGCTAAGTGCTATACATGCTTTATTTCATTTGATCCTGATAGCTCTTTGAATAAAGCTCCATTACCATTATTATTACTTTACAGATGAAGAAGCTGAGGCTTAGTGAGGTCACTGGGATCAAGGTAGGAGAAAGGGTGAGACAGGGACGTTGTATGGCGTAGAGGTTTGAGTCCCAGGTCTGCTGCTCCTTGACTGAGATTATGGGCGAGGTTTGCTAAAAAAGGCAGGCGTCTGCTTCTCCACTGGCAGCATGAGCATTGTGACAAATCTTTGCCTTACAGAATGGTGAGGACTAATGGGATGATGCATTTGAAGCCACTTGAAAACTGTTAGGTTTGTGAGAAAATCATGCATGATCTTTCAACTATAATTTACTGCTCTCATTGGAGAATAACTACCTTCTATTCTTTCTCCCTAGTCATGTAATGCAGAGTTGTAATCATAGCATGCATTCAATTTCATGGCCTACTTGTCCAGTTATGGACATCATTATGTTGCTATATATTTTTTCTTTTTACTGTGAAGTGTATCACACACATAGAAGTGTGTATAAAATGCATATGCACATTTTAAGTAATAATTATAAAATGAAAAGTTATAATACATGAAGTAGATTAAAACATTACCAACACTTTAGAAATGGCTCTGGGTCCCTCTCTGATTGTACCTACTTCTAACCCTTCTAGAGGAACCACTGTACTAGCTCTGTGTTCATTGTGGTGTTTCTCTTTATAGATTTATCACCTGTGTGTATATCCTTCAACAACATAAGCACAAACCTAGCTGTGTAAGGAAAAGGCGATATTACCACCGATGAAACATAGAAAATATAACTTGCACAGAGTCACTGGGTCATGGCCTGGCCTCAGCTTTCCTGAAAGTTTTTAGGAGCCCCTTTTTGGGAAGTTGGGGGGCACAGTCAGGAGTGAATCCTGGGATGCAGGGCTTACCACAGTTGGGGCATCTGGCAGGAGTGTAGATGGGCCAGGTACTGGATATCTAGCAGGAATAGGATGAAGGGAAGAGACTGCTTTGTATTTTCCACTTTTAAGCTTGCTATGTCCTAGTTCAAATTTTCAGGAATAGATCAAAACAAAACATTTCTCTAGAAAGAGTTGAGTACTCCCAGCTGATCCAAGAGTCAAGGTGTGCAGTAGAGAAGAGAATCATCAATGCATGGTTCAAATAAGCCAAGTGTGTATGAGAATCTGGGTCAGGCTTTATCTGGGCTTTCAATCCTCAGATTAAAATGATGGCAAAAAGGCAGGAGGATCTTGCTAATGGTAATTCTCAGCGTGTCAGTTTTTTGAATAACGCTGTTCTGGTTGCTCTTCTATACTTGTTCTGTAACTACCTTCTTGGGATCTTCCTTCACATTCCTCCTGGAGATTCCATATGCTTTCCTTTACATTGGACCTCCCTCCTGTTTTCTTAGACCCCATGTTTTTCTCTTTGTTGGTTTACGTCTTCATTTTTTTGGAACTCATTAGTCAGTTTTACTCAATAATGGGTTAGTGGGAGATAGATTTTTTTTTTTTTTTTGAGATCATGAGTGTCTAAAAATGCCTATATTCCATCTTCCCACTTGTTTGATAGTTTGATTGGGTATAGAATTCTAGACTGGCTGTCATTTGAAGCCATTTCTCCATTGTCTTCTAGCCTCCAGGGTAGCTGCTGAGATGTCCAGAGTGATATGGATTTCTTCTTCTCCTTCCCCATCCTCTTCCTCCTCCTTCTTCTCTCCCTGCCCCTCTCCATCTCTCTCTCTCTGAAAACTTATAGAATCTTTTCTTTGCTCCAGTGTTTTGAGATGTTACAATAATGTCCATCATTCTAGGTTATTTTCATCCACTGTACTTGGCAGTCAGTGGACCCTTTCGATCTGGTATCTCAGTTTTGGGGAATGTTCCTTAATTATTTTGTTGATAATTTTGTCCTGTTTATTTCTCTGTTTCTGGAACTTGTACTACTTAGGCATTGGATTTCCTGGATTGACTCTCTTATTTTTCTTATCTCTTTCTCTTCTTTCCTATATCTTTGTCTTTTTTATGTGTGAGTGTGCCATCTCTGGGAAATTTCCTCAACCCTTCTATTTTTTATTTTTAACTTTTGTGATCACATTTCTAACTTATGAAAGCATTTTTTTCTTGTTCTCTGAAAATCCCTTTTAAAAAATAGCATTCGGTTTTTGTTTTATGAATGCAATATCTTATCTGATGAATAACAAGCTGTTTATATGTTTTCTCTTTTTGCATCTTCTCTATTTCTACTAAGTGCTTTTTTTCTTAATTTTGTGCTTTGGGTCTCTATATTCTACACAGGATTGAGCATATTTTCATGTGGTTAAAGGCATTTGTACTTCCTATTCTTATTACTATCTTTCCATATCCAATGTTTTAAGATTGGCAATCATTAGTATTGGAATGCAAAACTCTTGGTGGAATATAAATTTATAACACCTTTTTTGGAGAGCAAGTAGGCAGTATCTCTCAAAATTCTGAAATGTACATACACTTTGATCAAGAACTTAGCATCAGAGAAATGCAAATTAAAGCTACATTGAGAGGTTTCTGTATGAGAAGAAATGAAGGGACAAGATTTACTTTGTTCCCTTAACTGGAAAACTGGACAAGATATACAAAACAATAATCTTCCAACATTGGATAATAGGCAGCAAGAGATATATTCCTGAGAGAAGAAAAACAAACACACAAAACTTGATGTGACTGTACCAGCTTACTGCCCGGAGGCAGTTTCCAGGTCACAGCACAGGAAGAAGGAAACTGGCAGTCCCAGTTAATTGTGGAGACAGAGATTGGAGTCTGGGGAGGCCAACATGGCAACAATTTGTGGGTCAGAGTACCCTAGAGAATGGAGCTGCAGGGCGGGCAGAAAGGAGGGAGACAGGGAGGGAGGGAGGGAGGGAGCAGCAGTGGGTCCTTCTGAGACTTTGGCCCAGTACTGAGTGTGAGAGGGGAACTCTCTGAGACCAGAAAAAACAACCATCAAAAAGAAGTAGGAGGAACAATTACTGGGATTCAGACAGGCTGGGAATAGCTCATGTTCCCACAAGCCGTATTGGAAAGACCTCATTATATACACAGTGGGTAGAAACCTCCAAAGAATATTATCTTAGTACTGGAACTAAATTAACCCTTGACTAATGACTGCTTGGATACATCCTAACAAAGCTTAAAAGTAAGTCTTGAAAGCATTCAGCTTATTCCAGTAACTTATCTGTGTGCCAGGAAAATATCCAACCTCATTGAAAGGAATACAACAGACTCCAGAGATGACAGAACCGGCAGAAAAGGACGTTAAAACATCTGTATACATACACGCTGGGGCTTTCCTGGTGGCGCAGTGGTTGAGAGTCCGCTTGCCGATGCAGGGGACGCGGGTTCGTGCCCCGGTCCGGGAGGATCCCACATGCCGCGGAGCGGCTGGGCCCGTGAGCCATGGCCGCTGAGCCTGCGCGTCCGGAGCCTGTGTTCCGCAGCGGGAGGGGCCACAACAGTGAGAGGCCCGCGTACCAAAAAAAAAAAAAAAAGTAGAAGAAAACATGATGTGTTGAGGAGAGAAGTGGAACATAGATATATATTCCAAAAGGAACTTTTAAAGATGAAAAAAATAACCATATCTGAAATTAAAAATAGACCAGGTAGACATAACAGCAGATGAGGCACTGGAGAAGACAAGTTCAGTATACTTTAACGCAGTAACAAAAACCATCCAAAAGAAAGCACAGAGAATAAGGAGCCTAAGAAAAAACTTAAATAGAGCATCATGCTCTGTGGGACAATATTAAGTAGCCTAAACGCTACGTAATTGGACTCCTAGAGAAAAAGGGGAAGAAGAGAGAAAAATATTCAGACAGCCCTGGCCATTCCCAGTTATTGGAGGAAGCTTGGAAAATTTCAGAGGGGCTTTTGGTGACCAGGACCCATATTGGACCAGGTCCAGACTTGGAGTGCCCTGCTTGGATGACACTGCTGTCTCTGGCAGGTCCAGGCACGAGACTTAGAAAATTTCAAGGAAGGTGTTCCAGAGCACAGGGATCCTTGAGTGGCAAAATGTAGGACAGGGGCCCCACTTGCCAGTCTAAGGGTGTGATTGTATCTACACTCATATTTATCCCAGGGAAGAATGCAGCAGCCCCCTTCCCTGAAATGCCCGTTTGCATCTCTGCTGCTGACGGCACGTGATGTAAGTAAGGGAAATGAACTTTTATTGTATTAACCCCTTGAGATTTCAGGACATGTCTGTTATAGTAGCTATGCAGTAATTACCTGAATTAATCATCCCACCTCCTCCACGTTTTAATTACCTGTGAACTTGGATAACCTCCAGAATGGCTCGTATCACTGCAGTGGTCTTTTTCCCCCATACTCTTTTGGGTTTCCTCCATCAAGCCACTGCAGTGTGATTTTTATAGTTCAGGAATCTCACAACATTTCTAGTCTGCTGATAGCACTTTGTTCTAGTTTCTTTCTATCATCGCTGACATTTTTGGGATTTGGGGCTAAGAAAGTACTTAGATTTGTGTGCTTAATCCACCATCTTGAGTCAATCGTCCTCTCGTATTAATTTGCATTTTTTGATTCCTAATAAGACTGAATATTTTCCCATATGTTTGTTTCCTAATTACTTCCTAATTTGTGATTTTGCAGCTCATGTCCTTTGCTTCTTTCTTGATTGCAATATTCAGTTATTAACAACTGAGAACTACTGATTTCAAATTTATTAATTCTAAAATGTGCCCTGTGCATTCCTATTCCCTGTATTTACTTATGTTGGTCAAGATTTGAGTTATTCTCTCTTCTCTCTCCTCTGCTTGTTTAAATTGGATGCTTCACAACATTTCTGAAAGACTTCCAGTTCAGTTACAGACCCAGTCTTCAGTTATCATTCCTCCAAATTACAGGCATACCCCGTTTTATCATGCTTTACGTTATTGCATTTTACAGATTCTGCGTTTTTTACACATTAAGGTTTTGTAGCAACCCTGTGTCAAGCAACTCTATTGGCACCATTTTTCTAACAGCATCTGCTCACTTCGTGTCTCTATCACATTTTGGCACTTCTTGCAATATTTAAAACCTTTTCATTATTATTATATTTGTTATGGTGATCTGTGATCAGTGATCTTTAGTGTTACTATTGTAATTGTCTTGGGGCAAAGAATTGCACCCATATAAGACAGGGAACTCAATAGATAAAGGTGTTCTAACTGCTCCACTGACTGGCTACTCCCCATCTCTTTACCTCTTCTGGGGCCTTCCTGTTCCCTGAGACATATCGATATGGAAACTAGGCCAGTTAATAACCCTACAGTGGCCTCTAAGTGTTCAAGTAAAAGGAAGAATCACGTGTCTCTCCCTTTAAATCAGAAGCTAGAAGCTTAGTGAGGAAGGCATGTCAAAAGTCAAGACAAGCCAAAATCTAGGCCACTGGTGCCCCTTAGTCAAGCTGTGAATGCAAAGGAAAACTTCTTGAAGGAAATCCAAAGTGCTACTGCAGTGAACACACAGATGATAAGAAAGAGAAACAGCCTTATTGCTGATGTGGAGAAAGTTGTAGTGGTCTGGATAGACGATCAAACTAGCCATAACATTCCCTCAAACCAAAGCCTAATCCAGAGCAAGCCCCTACTCTCTTCAGTACTATGAAAGTTGAGAAAGGTGAGGTAGGTGCAGAGAAAACTTTGAAGCTAGCAGACGTTGTTACATGAGGTTTAGGGGAGGAATCATCCCCATAACATAGAAGTGCAGGGTAAAGCAGCAAGTGCTGATGTAGAAGCTACAGCAAGTTATTAGAAGATCTAGCTAAGATCATTAATGAAGGTGGCCACACTGAACAATAGATTTTCAATGAAGACAGTATAGCCTTCTACTGGAAGAAGATGACATCTAGGATTTTCATAGCTAGAGAGGAAAAGTCAATGCCTGGCTTCAAAGCATCCAAGGACAGGCTGACTCTCTTGTTAGGGGCTAATGCAGCTGGTGACTTGAAGTTGAAGCCAATGCTCATTTACCATGCCCCAAATCTTAGGGTCCTTAAGAATGATGCTAAATCTACTCTGCCTGGGCTCTATAAATGGAAAAACAAAGCTTGGATGACAGCACATCTGTTTACAACATGGTTTCTTGAATATTTTAAGCACACTGCTGAGGCCTACGGCTCAGAAAAAAGCTTCTTTTCAAAATGGTATGGTTCATTGATAATGCATTTGGTCACCCAAGAGCTCTGATGGAGATGTACAATGAGATTCGTGTTGTTTTCATGCTGCTAACACAACATCCATTCTGCAGCCTATGGATCGAGGAATAATTTTGACTTTCAAGTCTTATTATTTAAGAAATACACTGTGTAAGGCTCTAGCTGCCATAGACACTGATTCCTCTGATGAATTTGGGCAAAGTAAATTGAAAACCTTCTGGAAAGGAGTCACTACATACATGCCATTAAAAACATTTGTGATTCATGAGAAGAGGTCAAAATATCAACATTAACAGGAATTTGGAAGAAGGTGATCCCAACCCTCATGGAAGATTTCATTGGAGGAAGTAACTGCAGAGGTGGTATAAACAGCAAGAGAACTAGAATTAGAAGTGGAATCTGAAGATGTGACTGAGATGCTGCAAGTTCATGATAAAACTTGAGCGGATGAGGAGTTGCTTCTTAGGAATGAGCAAAGAAGGTGGTTTCTTGAGATGGAATCTGCTCCTGCTGAAGATGCTGTGAAGATTGTAGAAATGACAGCAAAGGATTTAGAATATTACATAAACTTGGTTGATAAAGCAGAGTCAGGGTTTGAGAGGATTGACTCTAATTTTGCAAGAAGTCCTTGGGGTAAAATGCTATCAAACAGCATGGATGCTACAGAGAAGTCGTTCATGAAAGGAAGAGTCAATTGATGCAGCAGACGTCATGGTTGTCTTAATTTAAGGAATTGCCACTGCCAACCCAGCCTTCGGCAGCCACCACCCGCTCAGTCAGCACCAGCTACATCGAGGCATACCCTCCAACATCAAAAAGATTATGACTTGCTGAAGGCTCAGATGATGACTAGCATATTTTTAGCAATAAAGTATTTTTATATTAAGGTATGTACATTGTTTTTCAAGACATAATGCTATTATTGCACACTTAATAGACTACAGTATAGTGTAAACATAACTTTTATATGTGCTGGGGAACCAAAAAATTCATGTGACTTGCTTTATTGTGATATTTGCTTTATTACGGTGCTTTGGAACTGAACCCGCGATATCTCTGAGGTATGGCTGTATTTATAATGGATAATATTTATCGTGTACTTACTCTTGCCAGAATCAATACTAAGCATTTTACATATGTTATCATATTTCTTTCTTTCTTTTTTTTTTTGTGTGGTACGCGGGCCTCTCACTGTTGTGGCCTCTCTCGTTGCGGAGCACAGGCTCCGGCCGCGCAGGCTCAGCGGCCATGGCTCACGGGACCAGCCGCTTCACGGCATGCGGGATCCCCCCGGACCGGGGCATGAACCCGTGTCCCCTGCATCGGCAGGCGGACTCTCAACCACTGCGCCACCAGGGAAGCCCCATATTTAATTCTGAAAACAACCTTGTGGTAGTTACAACTATTAAATCCATTTTACAGATGAGGAAACTGAGGCATAGACAGGTTAGGTAACTTGCCTAGAGTCACAAAGGTGGAGTGAGATGGAACAGGGACTCAAGCCCATTCTCTCTGTTCACAAAGCCCTTAACCAGGACACCCTGTTTATTCCTTTGAATTCCTGTAGTTCCTTTGGCTGTGTCACTTGGGTGCAGCAACTTAGTTTATGTATCATTGTTTATTTTGCTCTTATATATGTCCTAAATTTCCTATTCAGTTGTAAACTTTTTTTAAAAAAATAAATTTATTTATTTATTTTTGGCTGTGTTGGGTCTTCATTTCTGTGCGAGGGCTTTCTCTAGTTGCGGCGAGCGGGGGCCACTCTTCATCGCAGTGCGCGGGCCTCTCACTATCGCGGAGCACAGGCTGCAGACGCGCAGGCTCAGTAGTTGTGGCTCATGGGCCCAGTTGCTCCGCGGCATGTGGGATCTTCCTTGACCAGGGCTCGAACCTGTGTCCCCTGCATTGGCAGGCAGATTCTCAACCACTGTGCCACCAGGGAAGCCCCAGTTGTAAACTTTTTATGGTTACATACTTCTGCCATAGAAATGCTTTTTATATCCTTTGTGTGAATCTCAGTGATAACAAACGATAGGCCTTCAGTGAAGTTTGTTAAATGTATCAGTTGTTCAGGATTGCTTTGGGGTTAATTAATTACTTAATGGAGACTCTTTTTGCATGCAAAGCTGAGAGACACCTTCTTTGTAATTTATCTCAGATAATTCTTGCCACATGTTAAATATCACTCCTCTTTAATATGCTTCTTTTTATGGCAGTTTATTTAGGAAGTCGTTAAGTGACAACACTCCTTCAGCACTCCATAGAATTCCACTTGTAATTATTATTATTTTTAAAAATTAATTTATTAATTTTTAGCTGCATTGGGTCTTCATTGCTGCATGTGGGCTTTCTCTAGTTGCAGCGAGCAGGGGCTACTCTTCGTTGTGGTGCGTGGGCTTCTCATTGCGGTAGCTTCTCTCGTTGCGGAGCATGGGCTCTAGACGTGCAGGCTTCAGTAGTTGTGGCCTGTGGGCTCTAAAGCGCAGGCTCAGTAGTTGTGGTGCACAGGCTTAGTTGCTCAGCGGCATGTGGGATCTTCCTGGACCAGGGCTCGAACCCGTGTCCCCTGCATTGGCAGGCGGATTCTTAACCACTGCGCCACCAGGGAAGTCCATCCATTTGTAATTATGAAGAATTAACCAGGATACCCTGTTTATTCCTTTGAATTCCTGTAGTTCCTTTGGCTGTGTCACTTGGGTGCAGCAACTTAGTTTATGTATCATTATTTATTTTGCTCTTATTTATTTATAAATAAGCAATTGGAAGCCCCGGTAGGCAGCCAGGAGCACCGAGGGTATGGGATCCAGGCCGCAGTGAACTCACACCAGAGGGCCCCACACCATGAAAGTGTGAGCAAGCCAGCCGTTGGGACCTCAGAGCAGAAGGCCCACATACCCATGGGGATGGGAACCTGGCAGGGGTGTAATAATACTTAAGGACATTTACAGTTTTTACAAAGGATGAAATAAAATTGTCACTACAAAATTTATTTTCATTTACTTAAATTATGAATAGAGCTACATTTACAAACAGAATTTATAGAAGGTGATTGCTACGACATTAAACAAAACTAATGGTTTTGGATTCTTTGACCAATATTCAGGTTTAGAAAAATCTTTGCAGACCACGTGTACATTTATTTCTAATTGCTGACCTACAGCAATTTGCAATGTGGAGCTTGCAATGGTTATAAATACATATGTTTTTATTGTTTCATATACACTATATGTACTGTCAAGAAGGGTTTGAGGTGATGTACACTAAAAGTACAAGAATAATAAGTCTAAAACACAACTCATTGCAAGATAAAAACTATGGGAAATGTGATCATAAATGTGACTCTTGGTTACGAATGTGTTTGGTCAAAATTAAAAGAAAATATGACAGACAATGGCTTAAACAAGAAAGAAGTTTGTTTTTCTGAAACAAAAAAAAGTTCTGGAGCCCAGGGCAGCCCCATAATGCCCTCAGCCGCCTAGGCTGCTTCCATCTTGCTGCTCCACTCTCCCCAGACTGTGGCTTTCAATCTCATGGATGCAAGATGCTGGCTCCCCCTCAGGTGTCATGACTGTGCTCCAGGCAGGGGAGAGGGACAGAGGAAAAAGGCTGTATGGGTACACCAGCAGAATTTTCACCTTTTAAATAGCTTCTCTAGAAGCCATACCTAGTTACTTCTGCTTAGATCTCATTTGCTAAAACTTGGACACAATGCCACAAAGGGATGTAGATTAGGTGCGTGTTTGTAGCTGAATACTTTGCCACATTGAACAAAAGGGATTTGTTTTGTTTTGTAAAGGTAGAAGGGAAAAATGGATATGAAAATATAACTCACAATGTTTGCTACAGTAACTGATTTTAAAAGAGGTATATCTAAAATCTATATGTTCAAGTAAGGGTTTTTAGAAAAAAAATTAAAATTACACAAGAAAAGCACGTGTTACTTTAAAGCAAGATTTTCTTGTTATATATCAATTATACCTCAATAAATTTTTTTCCAATGTTGATAGGCATAATTTTTTTTAAAAGTCTTCTCAGTCAAATTAGTTTGGGAATCCATAATTAAGCAGCAAAGAGCTGATAACATAATAGAAATATGCTTTGTAAATCTCCAGGGTGGAGAATAGGATGAAGTAGTTCCTAAACTTTTTTGGCCACAGAACTCTTTTGTTGGTTTATGTTTAAGACTAGTATAAAAGGGATCTCAATTTGAGAAATGCTGAGTAGAATTTTTTATCTTGTGACTGACCAAAAGAAATTCCTCATATCTCAGCTGTATCCAAAAGCTTTAGTTAAACCTATCCTTAGGGTATTTTTTTTATGAATAATTTTACCGAAAGGAATTCCAAAGATGTTTCGAGCAACAGCAACTTCATTGGAATCCTCCCCTTCACACACACACATGCAGGGCTTTTTCCTTAAAAAACCAGCCGTATGTATTTCTATCTTCTTGTTCTGAATTATCATTATTTTTAATAGCACATACCCCTTCATTAACTCTTTCATCAAAGATCTCTATGTATTAAGCTCCTACAGGGGTCATAAACAGAGCAATACTAACTTCCTAAAGAAAGGGCAGTGACTTACAGACTGATCTATGATTCCTACACTGTCCCTCCCATCTCCTACCCCCATTTTACAGAGAGTTGTTCATGTGGTTTGTGTTTACTGTCTGGGGGAGCAGGTTGTCCACAAATGCATAGGTGAGATTGAAATATTGAATGGAAAAAGAATAGTTGATAAAAAGTGCCTCAGGGATTTGGGGAGACTAGAACCAAGGCCCTGGCACCCAAGGCAGTTAGTAATTAGTTAAAACAACATTTATCCAGTGTCCCCTATATTCCTGGCATTTGTGAGACTCCTGGATGCAAAGAAACAAAACAATCCCTTCACTTTAAAATCCTTTTGGGAACAAATTATATCTCTTTTGCTCAAATTATAAACTTAGCTCCTGGCATTTTTAAGCACTCAATAATTGCTTTTATTGAATTAAAAAATGGATAAAAAGACAAAGTCCCTGCTCTCAAGTTCAGTTTAGAAACTGTGTGGTTTTTCTCCTGGACGTATATTTGTGGAGGTCAGTATTATATCAAGAATGACTTTGGCTGCACTGGCACGGCTTGTGAGATCTTAGCTCCCTGGCCAGGGACCAAACTCACGCCCTTCACAGTGAAAGTGCGGAGTCCTAACCACTGGAAGGCCAGGGAATTCCCAAGAATGACTTTAATACAAGATGAAAATATGTAAAGAGCATTTAAGTACTAGTGTGTCCAGGACTGCATCAGAGTGGTTTTCACTTTTGCTCCCAATACATGTGTCTTCTATTTACTTTGTTACTTTAAAAAAGTTTAATTAATTAATTTTTGGCTGCATTGGGTCTTTGTTGCTGTGCACAGGCTTTCTCTAGTTATGGCAAGCAGGGGCTACTCTTTGTTGCGGTGTGTGGGCTTCTCATTGTGGTGGCTTCTCTTGTTGCAGAGTATGGGCTCTAGGCGTGCCGGCTTCAGTAGTTGTGGCACATGGGCTCACTAGTTGTGGCTTGTGGGCTCTAGAGCACAGGCTCAGTAGTTGCGGTGCATGGGCTTAGTTGCTCCATGGCATGTCAAATCTTCCTGGACCAGGGCTCGAACCCATGTCTCTTGCATTGGCAGGTGGATTCTTAACCACTGCACCACCAGGGAAGTCCCTACTTTGTTATTTTTAAATTTCAAAATGTAGTAATATAAAAAAATCTAGGTAAAAAGGGAAATAATGTACCCTTTATCCCACTATCTCAAAAAACTAAGAGTAGAAATTTGTTTACAAAAAGTATAATCAATGAAAACAACACCTGAATGTCCTACAGAGAGAGAAGAGAGAAGGCAAAGAAATAAGGCAGAGGAATTTAGAAACCGAGAACGAGAAATCAAAATCTCTAGGGGCTTTGGACTCTAGACTAGAAGTTGTGGGTTTTTATTTTTTATTTTTATTATTATTATTATTATTTTTTTGCGGTACGCGGGCCTCTCACTGTTGTGGCCTCTCCCGTTGCGGAGCACAGGCTCCGGACGTGCAGGCTCAGTGGCCATGGCTCACGGGCCCAGCCGCTCTGCGGCATGTGGGATCTTCCTGGACCGGGGCACAAACCCGTGTCCCCTGCATCAGCAGGTGGACTCTCAACCACTGCGCCACCAGGGAAGCCCTATTTTTTATTTTTATAATCGGTCTGTGCTATTACTCAATAGAGAAGGTAGTCATAGAGAAGGTCGGGTTTTTTCCCCCATCTCATGTCTCGGTGGATGTTAACTAGGAACCTCAAACCCCCTGCATCCTGCTTCTGGCTGCTCTTGCCTCCTTCTTGAACCCCTTGCTCAATCGTCCCCTCGCGTGAGTATTTCAAGGAGTATCCGTGAGTATCTTTCATGTGACACAAATCAATCTAGGAGCCCACCTATTTGTCTCTGCCTCTCTGAAGCAGCACTGCTTTCTGTATGGGATGAAAAAAATGCAGTTCAAAATTTGACATCACCAGCTCCAAAAGCATTAGCAAAAAGAGAAATAAAGTTGTACAGTAATTAGAAAATATAATGCCCCTGTTCCTGTTCTTCTTAGGTGATAAGCAATTAGTTTGCCTTCTGAGACTCTTGATGTGACAGGAGCCTGAGACAAGCAGGCCCCTTAGTTTGCTAACTGAAGCTGTCAGTTGGGAAGGATGTTCTGTTTGACAGTTGATTAGGGGTTAAATGAACTGAAAATATCAGTAGTTTTTGGCACTTTTCCATTTATTGTAACAGCAATTATCTACATTTTCCCTTGTCAGTTCTAAAGACGAGATTTAAACAATTATCCACGTAAGAAAAACTGATTTTGAGTGGCAAAAGGGCAACTAGGATTTGAAACCATAGCTTTTTGAAGAATGAGACTCCTATCTGAAAATTGGCTAACTCTTGAAAGATGCCTTTAAAGATCTGCTAGAACCAAACAATACAGTTCTGAAAAACATATTTAATGCATGGTTATCTAGCTCATTCTTAATTATTCAGCCTAACATTATGAATTCTTTCTGAGTCAATTAGTTTATATATTTATTGAGCACCTACTATGTGCGAGTCACTATTCTAGATGCTAGAGATATAGGAATGAACAAAGCAGATGAAAGGCTCAGTCCTTATGGATACATTTCTTTGAGCAGAAACAGCCAGCAAACAGATAAACAAGAAAATATTTAGTGTGCCAGGTGGTGTTTCATAGAGAAAAATAAGGCAGTGTAGCGGGAAAGGGTGAAGGAATGAGGATGGTGAAAGTTGGTGTTTGATTAAGGACCTAAAGAAAATGAAGGAACGAGACAGGGGGTTCTCTGGAGAATGACTGCTGAAGTAGAGGGAACAGCAAGTGCAGTAGGTGCAAAGGCCCTGAGGTGGGAGCATGTTTGGCATGTCTGAGGAACAGCAAGGAGGCAAGTACAAATGAGTGGTGTAAGCCAACCAGAGAGTGGTAAGTGATGAGGTCAGAGCAGTAGCTGGGGTCCAGACCATGCAGGGTCTTGTGGAACATGGTAAGGAATTCAGTTTTTCTTTCAACTGAGATGGAAAATCGTTGGAGAATTTTAAGATGAGAAATGATGTGATCTATGTGTTTTAACATGATAACTTTGGCTGCTCTCTTAAAAATAAACTGAAAGGGAGAAGGATGAAATTATAGAGGCAAGTTACGGAGCTGTTGAGTTAACCATGGTGAAAGACAAGGGTGGCTTGGACCAGGTGGGAGGGTACCAAGAATGAGCAGAAACTGGATGTATTTCACAGGTAGAACTGACAGAACTTGCTGATATATTGGATGTGGGTCAGGAAACAAATAGAGTAGTCAATGTTACCTTTGAGGTTTGGGGCCTTACTGAGATGGGGGAAAACTATATGAGCAGCAGGGTGGGATCGAGAGTGGGATTGGTGCTGGGGAAGAACAAGGGTTCAGACTGAGACATATTACATTTGAGATGCTATTAGGCATCCAAGTGAAACATTAAGTAGGTTGTTGGATATATGAGACTACAGTTCAAGGATGAGGTCTGGGCTGAAGATAAAAATTTTGGACTCATCAGTGTGTAAATAGCATTAACGTCATTAGGCAGGATGAGATCACCCAGGATGAGTATGGAAAGGGAAGTCTGAGCCCTGAGCCTGAGCCACTTCAAAGTTTTTAGCACCATTATTGAGTTGATTTATAAATTTTGACAAATCTCTTGATCTCTGTGTTTCTCAATTCTAATATCATATTGTCCAATAAAAATATAATGTGAGCCACAAAAGAAGGCCACATAGGTAACTTAAAATATTTTAGTAGGCACATTAAGAAAAGTTAAAAAATTGAAATTAATATTTTTAATAATATTTAAATAACACAATGTGATAGGGAGATTAATGGCCCCAAGGATGTGCAAGATCCCTGATATGTGAACATGTTTGTTACATGGCAAAGGGATTTTGTGATGTGATTACGGTTAAGGACCTTGGGATGAGGGGAGTATGTTGATTATCCACGTGGGCCCAATTTAATCACGAGTCCTTGAAAATGGAGAACCTTTCCCTGACTGTGGTCAGAGAGATGGGAAGAAGGAGGATGGGTAAGAGAGGAGATACTGCTACATGGAGCAAGGGGGCCACCAGCCAAGGAATGTGGGCAACCACTACAAGCTGGAAAAGGCAAGGATATGGACTCTCACTTAGAGCCTCCAGAAGAAATGCAACTCTGCCACAATGTCGATTTTAGCCCAATGAGACCCATTTCTTACAAGGACACCAGTCAGATTGGATTAGGGCCCACCCTAATGGCTCATTTGAACTTAATCACCTCTTTAAATCTATATCTCCAAATACAGTCACATTCTGACTGGGAGTTAGGGCTTCAACATATGAATTTTGGGGAGGACACAATTCGGTCCATAACAGGGCCCCACTTCAGTCCAGTCTGCCTGAGACTCCCAACCAAAGAATTAGCACTTATTTCAGAGTAAGTATTGAATAAATATGTAGAGATGGTATATCTCTTCCTAAAGAGCTCCTGGTGAAGTAAGAGAATCTTTTCATGGTAAAAACACCAGCTTGGGTGATGGGTCCTGGGGGTTGGGAGGCAAAAGAGGCCATGTGGTTTCTTTCTGGCCATGGGACACATGCAGGGATCATCCCGGCTAGAGGCAAAGCCAGAGTTAGTGAGTCACTCAGCCCGTAAATTACTGTCCCGAGCCTGTCTAATTTGGGTCACCTGAGTCTGAGTTCCGGCTCTGAGAAAACAGCAGTGCAGATTTTAGGGAAATGTAAGAAAATGAGGCAACTGTGACACTGACAGGAAATTAGTCAAGGACCGATTGTCCCATTCCTTTTTATAATTTATAAATCATCTGACTGTCTCACATTTGCTGGAGGAAGCAGTGCTTTAATATTCTGAAATATGTTCATGTTCCCTTGAATTAAAAAAAAAATCTTCAGTATGTTCAAGGAAAATGGTGAGTCTTTCAGGCTTCGTTACTCTAAAGATTATGGTTGTTTGCCTAACGGTTGGAGGCATGTGGGGCTCATGGGTGGCTGGAAGAACACAGGACTAAGGAACTAAGCCTGAGAACCTAGGCTGTGCTTCACAGAGACAGTGCATTGGGAACAAAATGTCACATCTCTCTCCTTCCCCAAATCGCCTGAATGTCTCCACAGCCTTCCTTCCCTTCCCACGTCACTCACCAACCTGCCAGATTGTATCAGGGAACTTCAGGTGGAGGGGACAGCATCAGTGAAGGTGTGAGCCGGAAGAGCACGTGGATTTGTTCAGAGAATTGTGTAGCTGGGATACGGGGTGGGGCTGGCAGAGGGGCGTGGTTAATATCTGGAGACAGCTTTGAATGCCACGCTGAAGAATTTAAATTTAAGTCTATAGGGAAGAGGAAACGGGAGCTTTTTTGTTGTTTCTTTTTTTAAAAATATATTTTATTTATTTATTTTTGGCTGCATTGGGTCTTTGTTGCTGTGCGTGGGCTTTCTTTAGTCGCGGCGAGCGGGGGCTACTCTTCATTGCGGTGCACGGGCTGCACGGGTGCAGTGGCTTCTCTTGTTGCAGAGCACTGGCTCTAGGCATGCGGGCTTCACTAGTTGTAGCATGCGGGCTCAGTAGTTGTGGCTCAAGGGCTCTAGAGCACAGGCTTAGTAGTTGTGGTGCACAGGCCCAGTTTCTCCACGGCATGTGGGATCTTCCCGGACCAGGGCCCGAACCTGTGTCCGCTGCATTGGCAGGCAGATTCTTAACCACTGTGCCACCAGGGAAGGCCCAGGGGAGACTTTTAAGAAGCAGAGTGATGTGACTCGAAGCTAGTCCGCAAACTACAGCCATTTGTACCTGTATGGTCTGTGAACTACAAAAGGTTTTTACATTTTTAGTATATGTGCTGCCAAAGCAAGTGCAGGGGGTTTCACATCTTTAAAGGGTTGGAAAGAAAGGAGGGATGGATGACTGTCAGACAGCCAGAAGAAGAGAAGATGCCACAAAGAACATATTGCCCACAAAGCTCCCCAAAAGCTTTTTTTACAGGTGAAGTTTACTGACACTGAGCTAGATTCAGAAAGACCATAACTACCTTTTATTGAATGCTTATTTTATACCAGGTTTTCATATCAATTATCTTTTATTTGCAAAAGTAGGTGGCTTGTCCAGGGCTATGTAGCTTAGTGATTGGAGCAGGATTTGAACGCAGGCTGCTAGCTCTCAGGGTGGTGCTTTTTCCGGTCTGCAGTGAGAGCTGGAGCCAGTGAGGCTGGGTGTTGGGAGGGATTGTTGTGAGGCTTCTGTGACACTGATGGTAAGATAAGGTGCAAGCCTGAACGAGGGGTTTAAAGAAACACGGAGGGACCGGAGAGACTCCCCAGCGCTCAGAGTCCCTGGATTTGATGGTGAAGGTGAGAACGAGGAAAGAGTCCCATCTGAACCCTCCTCGTCCTGGGCCTTCTCTTCCTTGAGATTCTTGCCTGCTGTCCTTTCTTTTCAGGCTCTTTGCCAACGTTTTACTCCTGCCGTTGATTTTCTTTAGCCAAGCTGCCTGGCGTAGTGAGGAGGGCAGTGGCCCTGGAATGGAAAGACTCATATTCCAGCCCTGGACCTTTTATCACCGAGGCAACATGACCCTCTACAGCTGTCAGACATTCGAAGCATGATGACCACAGCTGGGAAGGCTGTGGGAAAACTGGAGCACATAACACCAGTAGCAGTGCATTTTGGTGGGAACTTCCAGAAACCAAATTGGAAAATTCTGGAAACTTATCTTGAGAAAATAGATAATAGTAGATTAACAGAATAATAAATAAATAAAATCTTCACTAAAGTATCACTACAATGTTATTTATATAAGAAATAAATTAGTAACAACTTAAAATCTGCTATTAGGGAAATGGTCAAATACATTTTTGTTTGTCTATCTGAAGAAAAGTCAGGTGGCCGTTAAAAATAAGAATTACAGACTGTGTGGTGACAAGAAAAAAATCTTGTGTTTCACGTTAAGTGAAAGAAGTTGATACTAAATTCTATACAATCACCATCTAAAGGGTGATTGTATATATGGACCAAGACAGTCAGTCCATTTGTAAAAACAAGAAAGGTATGTAGAGTGAATTTTTCCTATTTCCCTTTCCTCCTGATAAGTTTCTATAATAATAACAAATTCTTTTTACAAATTCAGGAATCTAAAGTTGTGTTAATATCTCAGTGCTTTTCAAAAGAGGCTGCTTAAAATATATAGCAGTTGACTGGTTTTCCTGGCAATAAGTAGGAAGGTGAACACGGATGTTTTCAGGTGGTTGAAAGGTGGTGCATACTTTCAAAATTTCCTTCCTGGTAGTGCTTTTGGTCAAAAGGAAAAATGACCAGGCTACTGCCGTGGCTGAGTTTGTACCTTCAGCTTTCCTCCTCTTGGGGCAGAGGCGAATCAGGGCCAACGAGTAGATGCATGTTGTTTTTGTCTGCTAAGTACCACTTTTCTTCCTTGGTAAGAGCACTTCGATTTTCCTTTGAGTAACTATCCTTGCTCCATCTCTGTGGCTCTTGGGCTGGGACAACACCTAGGCTTGGCCAAAGTGAACACTGCATCATGTGGCCACAGTGGTTATTTTAAGGAGGGCATGTGCCGCAAGCATGTAAGTCAGGTCTGGGAACTTTAGCGACATAATTGTGAAAGTGGCACTCTCGGCAAGCGTGCTAAGCTGGAAGAATAGAAGTTTGGAGGTGCTAGGGGCCATCATGGAGACACTGGAACTTGACAATGAAGTAATACTGGGAACAGAGTTGGACAGGGGTTGGGGGGGTGGAGGGAGAAAGAGAATGATGACATTGTGACCCTTGATCCAGTTGTTTCTGAATGGAATCATAACTTGAACTTCCTGGTTAGATGAGCCAATAGTTCCTCTCTCTGTCTCTGTCTCTCTTTTTGTTTTGTTTTTTTGCGGTACGCGGGGCTCTCACTGTTGTGGCCTCTCCCACTGTGGAGCACAGGCTCCGGACGCGCAGGCTCAGCGGCTATGGCTCACGGGCCCAGCCGCTCCGCGGCATGTGGGATCTTCCCGGACCGGGCACGAACCTGTGTCCCCTGCATCGACAGGCGAACTCTCAACCACTGCGCCACCAGGGAAGCACTGTCTCTGTCTCTCTTTGTATCTGTCTTTCTCTCCCTCTCCCTGCCCTGGATCCCTTTCCCTCCCTCTCTTTTTCTCCTTAACCCAGCTTGAATTGGGTTCCTTCCACAGGCAACTCAAAAAATCCTGCCTATAAAGGATGTCACCTCTTTGCTTCACTCCCAGACCAGAGGAGGTAGGAAAGTGACCAAAGTAAAGTGGACAGCTGAGAAGGAAGTGAGCCCTGACTTGTTCAGTACAAAATCCCTTTTAACCTTCTGTGTGCTCTGGCGAGGGCAAGTCCATTTTGCACAGGGAAAAAGCCTTTGCTGACAAGATGGTTACTGTTAAAGAAGGATGAGTGTGGGAACTTTGGGGATATGTATTGGTCGGGGAGGGGGAAGGAATCAGTATGGCTGAAATGCAGACTTTAAGATGCAGGTAACTTACAGGCAGCCTCAGAACTTAGATCACACAGAAATGATCAGCAGGTTTGCATGGTGCTTTTATTACTGCTCCCTCTTGATGGTTCCTCCAGCATAATTATTATTCTGTATGCTTTGGAAAAGTTCTTTGTACATTTAGTATCAGGCTATTTCTCATTTTTATTTTCCTGCTTTTTTAACCTTCTTATTCCAAAGTCACCGTCTGACTGTTTTACAGTAAAGATTTGTGTGCAGCTTAAATCAGTTGCTACACATCAAAGAGTCCTGTGCATATGTAATAAAGTTGTGTTGCAGGGAGTGGGTAATGGCAATCTTGGTTGGAACTTTCAAATCTGTATTAGTCAACTCTCTGCATAAATGGAAGACTGTGATTTCTTGCACCTGTTTCATCAGGTGTGGCTCAGATAGGAACACCTGAATCCTACAGGGAAGAAACCAGAGCATTTAGAAAACCTGTGCAGCTGCTAAAAGTTTCCTTTATGTCCCCCTGAAATTCTTATGTTGAAATCCTAACACTTAAAGTGATTGTATTAGAAGGTGGCATGGGGGGCTTTGGGAGTGATTAAGTTACAAGGGTGAAACTCTCATGGATGGGATTGTGCCCTGATAAAAGAGACCCCAGAGACAGCTCACTTGTCCCTTCCCCCGTGTGAGGACACAGCAAGAAGACCACCTCCCACCAGACACTCAATCTGCTGGTGCCTTGATCCTGGACTTCCCAGCCTTCAGAACTGTGTGAAATAAATATTTGTTGTTTAAATCACCCCGTCTACAGTGTTCTTGTTTATAGCGGCCTGAATGGACTGAGACACCTAAAGTGTTGGTCATTTGCCTGCTTTTTCTCCACCCTCATTCCCACCTTTCTGTGCTGGCTATGTACGCAGTGGCCGGCTCTAAGACCTAGCAGGCTATTTCCCGGACTCCCTCCCCAGCTGACTCTGATTAGGTTATGCTGGTGGGAGGCCCAGGTTGAGCCTCCAATGGGGAGCCTCTTTGTTGGTTCCAACACCAGCACCCAAGACCCTTTGGTGGTTCCATGCTAATTCCCGCAGGTTCTGGCCCCTCCGCTATGGTTCTGGGCTGTGTTAACATCTCTTCTCCATTTTGTTTTTCCAGACTTAGGGGTGGTGTTATGGGCTCAGTTACGCCCCACCCCCAATTTATATGCTGAAGTCCTAACCCCTTAATACCTCAGAATGTGACTGTATTTGGAGATAGGGTGCTTAAAGAGGTAATTAAGTGTAAATGAGGTCATTAGGGTGGACCCTAATCCAATATGACTCATGTCCTTATAAGAAGAGGAGGTTAGCACACAGGCACACATAGAGGGAAGTCCAGGTGAACACACAGGGACCAGATGCCACCTAAAGCCAACGAGAGAGATCTCAGAAGAAACCAACCCTGCCAGCACCTTGATCTCAGACTTCTGACCCCCAAAACTGTGAGAAAATACATTTTCGTTGGTTAAGCCACCAGGTCTGTGGTATTTTGTTAGGGCAGCCCTAGCATATAATTACAGGTGGTATCTGTTCACCTCTGAGTTAACCTGCTGCCTCTGCTTGGCTTTCTCAGATCTTTTATGGGGCCAAATTCTTATATTAAATTCCTTATTTGAAATACAGACATTGAAGAAAGGATATGGTGATTTTTCTTTTTGGTACTTCATTAAGAAACATTCTTTTTGTAAACTAATGTCAAGAGCTATTTAAGGAAAACAAAATGCTCACATTGAAAACTGAACAATTTATAATGCTGATTTTTTTTTTTTTTTTTTTTTGCTCCTTACCCTCACGGGTCTCAAATTTTCTTTTCTCAACTTACATTTAGACCTCTGCCAATTGTTTCCTCAGAAACAGTAGTTAGGTGGCCTCTTCCCTGGCTGTCTAAGCTGCTTGGGCTGAGTCCTTACCCTTATTTGGCAGGTCCCAGTAAATGCTGCTGAAGGGAGTAAGGTATAGGCAGCTACCAGAGACCTTATCACGAGTGAACCTTAAGCCTTGTTAAATGAGATAAATGTTGCCACAATCTTGCCCACTCATGGACTTGGATAACTCGTACCAGTTCCTTTAGGATTTCCCTCTGGTATTGTATTCTCTAGAAATCTTCTCTTCCTATCTCTTCCCCCAAAGACAGGGATCCCAGGGTATGGATTCTGAGAAGGAGTCTTATTGGCGAGCGCCCTTGGGAGCGCCACCGTGAAGGAGTGAGGACTACTGACGGGACAGAGGGAGAAGTCGAATAGCACTGCGGTTGCACAAGCACCGTCAACTAACCCTCTCGGCCATGATGGCGCAGGAGGTCCACTGTGGGCCACGGAATGTGAGCTGCGCCCCCTGGGAGGACGCATGACCTCAGGTAAGGCAGTCTCCTCAGCAGAGGGCAGAGGGACAGGGCTGTGAGCTGTCGGCAGGCAAGGCTTCTAGCAGCTTCTAGGTGCTGAAGGGGAGTGAGGGTGGCACACCATAGTGTCCACTAGGATTGGTCTGGTGAAAGTTCTCAGGGACTCAGGGTGTACCTCATAGCATCTTGGGATACTGCATGTACATGTCCACCTGAGACTGTGGGCTCTTTGGGACCAGGTGAATCTTATTACATCATTTGTTGTATCTCCATCACCCAGGACAAACACGGTACACAGCAGGCACCTGATGAATGTTGCATTTAGTGGGGGAAAGGTGTTTACTTGTTTTACCTAGTAATTGTGGTAGGCAGGGAAGTTAATGTGTCATGCTCTCCTTTGAAGACTGGCTTTAAAATATCTTATTTTTAATTCCATTCTGGAGAGGCTTATGGCACTCAGACTCTAGAGTATGAAAATCCTGGAGGACACATTTTGGGCAAAGCAGGAAGCCTGAAAGTGTGCCTGGTGAACTCATCATAAACAGGAACAGAGAGACACATGTTGAGAAAGACATGCCCAGGAACACTGGGCAGGAATGGGCAAATGCTCTCTGGGCATTGTTTTCCCTCCAGCCATTCTGTCTTCATAGACATGACTCAGAGGTTGGCATTCAGTGCAAGCTTTTGTTTAGGTGCCCCTGCTTCCAGCAGGCTCCAAAGTCAATAGGCCATGGACTCCCCACCAGAGTCAGGTAAGAAAAAGGGTTGAAAGGCAGCAACATCAACAGGAAATAAAACATTTTTATTGAATATCTGTGTAATATGTTAAGTCATTTTTAACAACAATCAGAAAACTCCTGTGGAATTCACTACACAAAATGAAACAAAATTTAAACTACCTCATCGAAAATGAAGGTAAAATACAGCTAAGGAGTTGACTCGCGGGCCACGAGCCATATGGCAGAAGAAAACACCCCAACGTTTCTACAAGATACAGAGAATACCCACACAGAGAAGCACTCAAGCAGGCAGTAAATATACACAAAGGCAACTAGGATCTTTCTAGAGCATCAGATTCTAATACTTTACACAGCTTTGTCAGAAAGGTACATGTGGCTTATTGGAGGATGAATCTTGGTCTTAAAGCAGGTTCGGTCACTGACTTGTGACAGGTGGCTTAGTACCAACTAATTCTATCGTGACAATATCCCATGTCTGGCAGTGTTGCAAGAGAATGCATTAATCGTGCTTTAATGCAAGAAATGATGTGTATTCGGCAGCTCGAACCTGCTTGTCTCAAAATGTTTGTTTCAGCGCGAACAACTTAAAACTGAAGTTTTAAATCAAATGTCAGTTTCTGGTATTCAAGGAATTTTTAAAAGTCAATCAACTCCCTCTCTTTGGTAGGGTCTGATCTTTTAAGTTGGAAGGAGTCTCATTTGAATCTTCTGTTCAAACTGGTATTTAATCTCACATCGTGACTTGTGCATTTTCTATTATCTACCTTTTGAAAAAAGTATGGACCATCCACGGAAGAGGGAGATGTTATTCTCCCTTTGTCCTCCAGGTCTATCCCAGTTCTAAGGAGTTTGCTATGACTGGGCTGAAAGGCCAAAGGGCTTGCCTCTTCTTTGATGGGAAAGAACAAGACAGGAATTGTAGTTTTATCAGGAAACAGCCAACCCCGTGTTTGAAGCTTCCCATCAGCCCTTTTTGAATTCTCTTTGCAGTTGTAAAAGCCATGGTGCGATATCTGAAAGTCAACGTGAGGCTAATGCTTAGTTTTCCTTCATTCTGTTTTGGTATTTTTGGAGACAAAACTTTCACTTCAGAGCATCACTACTCTCTGTGGCCTGCGAGTGAAAAGGGTCACAGAGGGGAGTGGGAGAAAAGGCTACATGCAGTGTGAGATCATGGGCTGCCTTTCGGCAAAGCGGTGGTCTAACATGGTGGGGAAAAATATGGAATATTGCACAGTGCTTGACGAAATGCTGTGTGTTCCACCCCATGCTTTGTATCTTTCTTGTCCTATGCATAGCTTTTCAGTGCTGAATTGGTCCTTTGTAATGAGAACGGTTTGTGCTACACACACCTTGGGCAGTGCAGTAGGAGGGAATGGCAGTATTGTTACAATATCACTACGGAATAGATTGAGTGCTATCCACTGAGGAAACTACATTACGTGTCTAAGCACACAGGGCAGTCACAGTGTTACACAGAGCAGTCCTTTAAGACTCTTATGGAATGACTAGTAGCTTCGTAATAGTGCCAATCACTACATAATAACACTGAAAACATTTAAAAACTCCTCTAAATCAAGCATCTAGTGTACATAAGAGGTTGCTTCAGTTTTCTAGAACTTGTTCTTGGTTTTGTTTCACCTTTTTTTAAAGGACAAATTAAAACTTATTTACGTAAAAAGAGCATATAAAAAGATCACTAGCTGTCTGTTTTGGCTTAATGGAAGTGCATTCAGAACTATGGCTAATTGTTTTATTTTTTCCTCTTTTGATGGGATTACAATACTGTCTGCTTACCACAAAGTCATTTTGTGTCATAAGCACAGATTGCTGTGTTAAAAATATTCTGCATTCCTTCTAATCTGGTTTTGTATAATAAAATATTTTGTTACAAAGTCTGACGTGCAAACCTTTTGAAGTTATAGTAGGTGTGAAATCTGGAACAGAATTCACAGGATGCACATTTTGTATAAAGGTGTTAACGGAGAGCTACTTTTTTCTTTTTAAATAGTCAGGCAGTATTTCAGAAATGCTGACTTCTTCTCCCCTCAGCTTTTTTCCCACCCACCCCATCCCCAAACAAATGCACATGTACACACGCACACACACACACACACACACACACACACACGGAACACCATCGTGTCATTACTCTATATGCAGTAACGTGAAATCATTGACCCCTGTTCAGTTGCTTCCTTGAATGTAAGAGTGAAGCATGACTTGAGCTCTGTAGATACGTACAGACAGATGCTATTCTGGTTTGTGGCTCTACTTCCTGGAGGTCAGGCTGGATGCTTCTCAGATCGTGCTAATTTGCCTGTGAAGAAATTCTACAAAATTGGATTCATCCACCAAATATGTGGTGTCAGCGTATCTTGGTGCTCATATGATTCAACAGAAAGCTCAGGTTTAAGTTGTCCTTTAAGATGTCAGTTTCACTGTACTAGTGCCTTACAAGTTGATATTTTTGCTGGAATGCAGGCGATACTATATTTACCATATAATATATTATCAGCTCTCCTATGTCTCAGTCAATTTACATAGTTTAAAATAGAACATCTTATTAAAAACATCTAGATATACACAGATTAGGAAACGCTTACAACATACAAATACACAAACTAGAAATAAATCTTTAGCATACTGGTATATACAACGGTGTGATACAATAAATAATTTCAGTCATGCTCTATCTACACATCATATTGCTTAAAAGAAGAGTAGATTTGGAGAGCAGTGGTATGACGAAGGGCTTAGGGGCTCTCTACGTTTAAATCTGTGCAAATTAAAACAGGATTTGAAGTACCACTGAATTGTGTTAGGAATACATGGCTGGAAAAATGAAAGGACCCATATTACTGAGGTATTTACAGATACTGGCTAAAGAGCACTACGTGGGCAAATGCAGAAAGGCTTCTTCTTCCCTTTACTTCTTGACGGCCAGCATGGCGTCAACTTCCTCCTCTACCTGTAGGGTGTGCCATTGGGCAATGGGTCGCCTGGGGTTGGCCAGCATATCTGACCAATGTCGCAGCTCCGCCCCGGTGCTGTTGTAGCCCACAAAGACTTTGCCGATGGCATCGTTCTTGCCAATCTTGTCATAGTCCAAAACAGTTACCACCACTTGCACTTTCTGAAAGAGGACACAAAATAAACATTAATCATCCGGCTCTAGAGATAAAGCCCTACTACCAAGCTTCCTTGAGATCAAAGCAGTTGGAAATAAGAAGACCCAAGCTCCAAACACCAGGACAAGGAGGAAAATGACCTGAACGTGAAAACCCGAGTCCAGTCCCTGCCATTATTACATCATCATCATCTCCTTCAGCATCTTCAGAATACTCAGTAAATGTTAATTTTGGCACAATTCTGAGTCTTTCATGTGAACTACTCAGTTACAATAGATCCCGTTAACATTGACATTATAGAGATAAGATGCTGAAGCTCAGAGAAGTTAAATCACGTGCCTGAAGTCATATGAGAAATGAGTGGTTTGGTTTCGGGAGGCCATGTGATACAATACCATGCCCGGCTGCCCATGTCAACTTGTATGCATTTTTTTTTTTAAGTCTTTATTTAATTTGTTACAGTATTGCTTCTGTTTTGGTTTTTTTGGCCGCAAGGCATGTGGGATTGTAGCCCCCTGACCAGGGATCGAACCCGCACCTCCTGCATTGGAAGGCAAAGTCTTAACCACTGGACCACCAGGGAAGTCCCCTGTATTCACCTTTAAATCCAGTTGTTTCCATTGTTTCATCAGCAAAATTTTTGGCGTTAGTACTCAGATCATTTTTGTTTTTTTGGTTACAATTTTCAAAGCAACCATGTACTGCAATCCTATTTCAGGTGGGAAGAGCCAGCATAGTTTTACATAAAACTGATATAGAATTTCAGCTAATCACATGATTATTGTGAGTTTAAAGTGTGACAACAGAGTGAAAGTCTTAAAAAAGTAGTAATTAACTAAAGATATTTTTTCTCATTCATATATTCTCTCAATAAGCATTTATTAAGTAACTGTGTATCCAGCATTGACATCAACTGGAATAACCCTTTAGGCCACACAAGGTTTACTCCAGTGATTCCATTAGGTTGTGAGGGTTTATTTAATGCCTGACTTTTTTGAACTGGTGAAAGCAAACCCATACCATTTTGACATGAAAGAAATACTTTTTAAAAGTATGTTTTAGTTCTTCCTAAGTAATGAATTTGCTTAGTCAAAATAGGCAATGGCTCCAATCTAGAAACCGAGGGAAAAGATAAAGGGAAAATTTAGAATAAAGTAGAACGTGTAGCATTTGGTGGCCAGAGGCAAAAGAAGCAGAAAATGTAATGATGGAAGCCAGGGCCAGATGAAGATCCCACTCAGTTGTGGCCCTTTACTGGGCTTGGCACTCTGAGGACTGCATCATTGGACGAATGTGCTGAGAGAGGTCACCAGCATACAGCTTCAGATCAGAGAAAATGATCACTTCTGAAAGTGGAATTTAGAATGTAAAATGCAACACATGGGCAGTAAAGGAAACCGATTTCCATCTTTCCTTGTGCAGCCTTGGATTGATGCCATTATCAAGGGAATTACCTATTCACTGGATGGCATTCGAAGCCAAGAACAGAATCACCTTGGTTCTGAGCACCTTTCCCAAGCGAATTCATCTGGATGCAGTCATATTGCAAGGAATGAGGGACAGGGACAGTAGGATGCACAAAAGTAACGAGGATTTTGGAGGTTGGAGTGAATAGTTAGAGTGAATTTTGACTCTTTCACCTAGGAATGTATTGATTAGGAGCAATCAAGACAAAATACCCTTATAAGGGCCTTGGGTTCATTTTTTCAGCTGCATCTGTAGTCTATACCTTTTTTGGTGGGGGGTGGTTTGCAACCTTTTCATATGCTTTTGGAAATCAGCATATTTTGCTTCTCTCAATGTATTTCATATGGATAGAGACAGATAGAAAGACAGACAATCGTATAACCTCAGGGTAAATAAAACCTAAGCCCCCCCCCCAAAAAAAAAACCTAAGCCCTTATTATAGCATGTTAAATGCTCAATTATTTTCTCTAGGGAAATGCAAAGACTAGGATAGCAGCCTACTGGGGAAAAGAAGAAAGAAAAGAACAAATTGACTTTAGGAGCAGTGAAGAAGGGATGCAGTCAAAGGCATGCTCATTATTTCCATGCCTCATGGACTCTGTATTGGGCTGAGGTTCTCTCTGTCCTGACAAAATGTTATCTTCTCTGAAAGGCTGCCCCAGAAACCCAGCATACATCTTGTTTTTAATGTGCTTCATTTTCAATATATTTGCATTTGCTGGAATTTATAGTTGAAAAGGGACATGTATTTTTTTTTCAAAGGTATAGAATTGTAGCTCAAAGGAGAAGATTTACAATAGGATTTTTCATCTCAATGTCCTGCCTCATATTGTTTTGTGGAATTAAAACACAAAATGCCAGGAGGTGTTAGTTTCCATAGGAATAATGTCTCAGAACTCAAAAAAGAGTTCACTGAATAAATATTGCAAAATAAATTGTTGGAGAAATTGGATGTCTTAGGTTGCCAGTGGGTCCAAAGCAGTGAGCTCACTGGTTCAGGCTAGTAAACAAGTGACTGGGGACAGGGAATCAGTGTCTTCTGCAATGTCATTTACTTATATAACAGCTATTGAAAGTAAATAAGTATGTACAATCAGCTGACATGTGAAAATGTATATAAGAAAGGTTATATAAAAAACATGAACTAATGTGAGGATGGTGGGATTACTGATGATTTAAAAACTGCCTTATATTATACAGTAGCTACTAGCCACATGTAGCTGTTTAAATTTAAATAAATTAAAATTAAACTTCCTTGTTTATACTAGTGGCTGAGGTGCTCATGACCTACCTATGGCTGGTGGCTACCCTATTGGACAATACCAATGACATTTCCATCCTTGCAGAGTTCTATTGGAAAGTGCTGATTTACATACTGTTTTAATCTTATTGTTAGATCCATTTTCTAATACATAAAATGTTAATTTGAATAAAAGACAACAATAGCATCGTGAGTAAGAATGATGGGAACCATTTACTGAGCGTTTGTATGTGCTCAGCACCGTTCCAAATGCTTTTACATGCATGGTCTCACTTTGACATGGATTCTGTTATTATTCCTATTTTATATAGAAGACAATTCTAAGCCTCAGTTCCCTTATATGTATATAAAATTGGGGTAATAATGGTACCTTGCTTATAAGGTTATTGTAAGGATTCAATGAGATTTTGCAGGTAAAGTGCTTACCTTGGGCCTAGGTCCAAAATAAATATACAATAAATGTAGCTATTATATTAGCTTTCTTCATGGAATAAAGGTGTGATTCATTCCTAAGGTACTGTATTTTAAGACTAGGTTAAAAATAAAAATATGCAAACGAAGAATATTTGCTGCATTTTGTTATTCTGGACCATTAGAAGGTTCCATGCTGTAGTTTTGATGCCTACCCTTCATCTCTCCTTCAAGTTATGAGCAAACTTCTATAGGACTAAAAAGATAGACCCACATCAATTTTTTTATAAAGTGTAAAAATAGTGTTGCTTTAAGAAATTTGACTCTCTGATACCCATTAAAGATTAGCAAGAATAGAGCTTCCCTGGTAGCGCAGTGGTTGGGAATCTGCCTGCCAATGGAAATCCGCCTGCCAATGCAGGGGACACGGTTTCGAGCCCTGGTCCGGGAAGTTCCCACATGCCGCGGGGCAACTAAGTCCGTGAACCACAACTACTGAAGCCCGTGCTCCGCAAAAAGAGAAGCCACTGCAATGAGAAGCCCGAGCACTGCAAGGAAGAGTAGCCCCCGCTCTCGGCAACTGGAGAAAGCCCATACACAGCAACAAAGACCCAACACAGCCGTAAATAAATAAATACATATTTAAAAAAAGAAGAAAGATTAGCAAGAATAGCCCATAATTAATGGATGCGAACTTTGGATCCAAGAGCCTAACTATGAATATGATGTAAGAAAATCTGAAAATATTTAAGAATGACTAAATAATAAGATCATATGCTATCACTGTGTCTACATGTAGCATCCTATTTTCAACATGTTAACCACAAGGTCTTTTAATAGGATAATTCCTATCATAACAAATATTATCTAGCAAATTAAGGTTCTGTCTTTACAAAAATAACCATCCATTCCAACTCAGAAACAGGAAGCTGAATTTAAACAATGAAAAATACAACTTAGCCTAATTTTTCTACTGTTAATTATTTTTTAATAGTGAAAGATTAAAGATGCTGCATATTTAGCATCAACCAAAATATTTCCTTTATCCTACTTTTTTTTTTTTTTTGCTACAAAGAGGTGATAATGAGAATTACATATTGTGGCCTGGGAGTAAAGAGTGAAAGCTTATTTTCTCTCGACCTTTTAACCTTTGTGGATGTACTTTTTGAATTAGTAGAGTGGTTCTGTCGATGTTCTTTTTCCTACTTTATTTCTGCTCAACAGAATGACAGCTGTTTTTGGCGATGAATCAGCACATCCTGTGCTGTGTATTTTATCATTTCCCTCTTGATGTAGTTTGAGCATTAAATGTGCGTGGAATGAGAATAGCAGTTCTAATGGAGGCATATGCACTGATAATTCACAAGATCTGTGTGTTGAATTTATGTGATCTGAAGAAATGAAATTGAATGGGAAGAAAAAATACGGTTGACATTACCTGGATTTGCTCGAAGGGTACTTCAAAGCTGAATGACTCATTGTAGTAGGGGTTAAGTGTGTTCTTTTTAATCGTTGTCTTTTTCTTCTTCAGCCTCTTGCCATTCTGCATCAGATGAATCTTCACATAAGGATCTGAAAAACAGAAACAAAAACTTTAGGAAATCAGAGACACATATTTTTATATTATAATTTAGCTTATAAAAAGTCCAAGTATTCCTGACAGGAAAATAATTGTGTAGCATGTACTTAGTATTTTTTTTTTTTTAATTTCAAGCGTTTTTTTATTGAAAGATTTTAAGTAACCTATGGGCCATTTTTTTTGCCATGATATCTCAATATTTATAGTTGGATTTAGGAGATGAGAGGATTGGTGTGCTGGTAAACCAGCTTTTTGGGAAAAAAAAGTCTTGACATGTAGCATTTGCTAATGTCCATGGTATAAATACTCTCAGCGTGGCTGATTTCAAGCTAACAGTTTAACAATTGGCTCACTAAATTCCTGAAAATTTAACAATTGGCTCTTGTGAGCTGGCAAAGAACTGGCTTCAGGATACCACTGCATGGGAATTAAAACTCTTGACAGAGAGAGGACAAAGGAGACATTTCATTCTTTCATTTATTCACTTGCTCAAACAATATTAGTTAAGCCCTAGGAGTATAGCTGTGAACAAATCAGACCATCCCTCTTTTCAGGATGGAACTTCAGACTTGTGGGGGAAATAGACAATAAGCTTGTAAAGAAAAGAAATACATATGAAATTCTAAGTTGAGAAGAGTGCTGTGGAAGGAAAGGGCAGAGAGATGTGTGATAGAGACTCCCAGAGGTATGGTGAGTCTAAGGGAAGAATGGAATTCTTATACTTAGATCACTCAGGTAAGGCCTTTCTGCAGAGGTAACATTTAAAGTAAGATGTGAATATTGAAGGGTGACAAGAGGCCACATGTCTGAGTGTGTGTGTGTGAGTGTCTGTGTGCATGTGTGTATGTGTGTGTGTATGAGACAGAGAGAAAGAGAGATAACCAGGATCTGTGCCAGAACATTTCTAGGTAGAGAAGAGCTTCAAGGATTCAGAGAAAAGAGAATAAGCTGGTAGCACACACAGAGGTAATGAGAAAAGGAGCAGAAAGATTCCCTTAGCAGTTTCCTCAAAGCCTCATTAGATAAAATAATAAGTAAGTCACTGGAGGGGAAAGACGATTCTCATTACTAACAGATGAATGACCTCCCTTCAGGTTATTAAGAACCAGTACCCAGGTTTGATAGTAAAATCTACTGTTTTCTTCAACATTTTTCCATCGGATACGTAATACATGTTTATTATAGAAAAAATATCAGGAAGCAATGATAAACAAAAAGAGGAAGAAATTTTAAATCATCCATGATTTTACTCCCCTAAAATAACCACTGCCAAGCCTTCCAAAATTACTTTCCTTTCTTTCAGAATGTGTAGAGCTGGGAGAAACTTTACAGATAATCTAGTTTAATGCCCACATATTGTACTTTTAGAAGATAAAACTGCAGACCAGCAAAGGTGGTTTTTATCTCCCTCTTCCTATCCCCTAGTAGAACATAACTCCTGAAGGACAGAAACTTTGTCTGTCATATTCACTAACTGAATTTACTAAACAGTACCTGGCAGTATACAATTTTTGTTGACTGAATCAGAGGAACTTGTTTAGGGCTGGCCTCATAATCTGGGTCTCCTTATTCTTAGTCCTATCTTCTTCCCACTGCCCCAAAGCCCACATTACTTGAATATGTGTTGTTTGGGGTTTTTGTTTTTAATGTTACATCCAGTCAAGGGGCTCGTAATGAAGATTTTCATCAAAATGAAGAATATCTTTAAAAGCCAGACCAAGTGATGAGAAACCAAGCCTATCAACTACATAGTTGATCAGTTAAAAAAATGCACTGTAAATAATTGCAAATGAAGGGGAAAAAAGGCCCTTTTTACTGATAATCCATCTTGCTGTTCACAGGCAACTCTGATTTTTGGTTCAGAGACCTTGTGTGCTTATGAAGCTCTCTGGGTCCTCCATCCCTGCCCCTTGCACTTTTACAAAGATGGTCAAGTCTCCAGTTGCTCCTTGGCACTGACAAAATACCCAAGTACTAAATAGTCACAAATCAATGTTTATGGCTCCTGTGTTCATGTGTTGAAACTTCATCAACTTAACTAAGGCACAGGGTTTTGCAAGAGAAGCACGGTGACTGTTTATTCATTTAACACAGTATATGACAAGAAATTTCCTTGTGCATCTGCCATGTGAGCAAGCAAATTAAAAACCCAACAAGATAATTTCAGATTTCAACATGAACTCTGATGTGATGTGATCAATGCCTGGGGGAGACCAAGTTAATTTAGGAAAACTGATCAACAAGGTTCTCACCGAGGAGGCCAGGTTTGAGCTAAAAACTGAATTACAAGGAGTGAGTCGTTGGTAGATGTGGTGGAAGCTTGAACCAGTCAGAAGGAGCAGCACATGCAAAGCCCTAAGGTGCTTGTCCTTCTGTGTGTCTACAGAACAAGAAGGCAAGGTGGGGAGAGGTAGGCAGTGAGGTCAGAGAGGTAACACTGCTGGCCTCCCACTTTCAAAAGCAGAATCTGCCACTTCTGACCATGATTCAGAGATATTCTATAATTTCATGATACTTACAAGAGGGGACACGGGGCTGGAAGAGGAGCAGGTATGGGGCTGCTATGAATGGGCAGAGTTAGTCTTTGCAGATCCATCCTGTTACAGGTACCAAAGCAACTTACTTTACAGGCAAAATTCCCGTCTTAATCATAACCAAGACTGACAGTAACTTAGAGCTTATTCTTTCCTTTTCCTCCCCATATTTATTGAGATATAATTGACATGTAACATTGTGTAAATTTAAGATGTACAGTGTGATGATTTGATATACATATATATGTGAAGTAATGACCACCACAAGGTTAGTTAACACATTGATCACCTCACATAATTATAGTATTTTTGTGTGTATGGCGAGAACATTTAAGCTCTACTCTCTTAGCAACTTTCAAGTATACAACACAGCATTGTCACCATGCTGTACATTAGATCCCCAGAACTTATTCATCTTATAACTAGAAGTTTGTATCCCTTGATCAATGTCTCCTCATTTCCCTCACTCCTCAGCCCCTGGCAACCACTATTCTGTGCTCTTTTTCTATGAGTTTGGCTTTTTAATAGATTCTACGTCCACATAGAGAGAGAGAATGCAGTATTTGTCTTTCTCTGTCTGACTTATTTCACTTAGTATAACACCCTCAAGGTCCATCCATGATGTCAAAAATGGCAGATTTCCTTCTTTTTTGGTGGCTGAATAATAATCTATTTTATATATACCACGTTTTCATTATCCATTTATCTGCTGATGAACACTTAGGTTGTTTCCATGTCTTGGCAATTGTGAATAATGCTGCAACGGACACATGGGAATGCAGATATCTTTTTGAGATAGTGATTTCATTTACTTCTGATGCATACCCGGGAGTGGAACTGCTGGATTATATGGTATCTCTACTTTTAATTTTTTTGAGGAACCTCCATACTGTTTTCCATACTGGCTGCACCAATTTATGTTCCCACCAACAGTGCATGAGAGTTCCCTGTTCTCCACATCTTGCAAGCACTTGTTATCTCTTGTCTTGTTGATAATAGCCATTCTAGTAGGTTTGAGGTGATATCTCATTATGGCTTTGATTTGTATTTCCCTGATTATTAGTGATATTGGAAATCTTTTCATGTACCTGTTGGCCATTTATGTATCTTCTCTGTAAAAATATCATTCATAACTTCTGCCCATTTTTAATGGATTTTTAAATTTTTATTTTTTGTTGTTGAGATGTATGAGTTTCTTATATATTTTGGATATTAATCCCTTATCCAATATATGGTTTGCAAATATTTTCTCCCACTCCACAGGTTGTCAGATGTCTTACTCTTTTTCAACTTTTGTGCCTGGATAAGTCTTGACTGTCTAAGCCTGATAGGTTATGTACCCAAGGTGGTCACATTTGAGCATCTTCTTGGTTCAGCCATCCAGAGTCTTACACTGTGTCTCCATTTTCTCCAGTCTTCTCCATTTTCATCTACTCTTTGATTGGCTTGATTTCCTAAGTGTCCTCTGGTTGAGTCTTGCCCTGAATTCTGGTCCCTTTGGAGATGGCCCTAATCCCTTGATTAGTTCATTAGTAACTTCTTTGGGGATCTAGACCTGGCTCCTGTCTCCGTAACTATGGTTGAGTCTTCTAAATGGAAACATACCCACCTAACTATGAGATACCCATCATGCTTTAGGTACACACACGTTTTTTATAGTAAGGATTGCCTCTCCTGCAGAGTAAGACCCTGTATAATTAAATTTGTTCTGTTTTAGGGGCTGTTCCACAAAGCAAATCCTTGTCAATTCAGAGTTTCTTAGTGGCTTAGAAATCCTGATCATTGCGTAATAAGACATCATTTTATGGAAATGATAAATAGGCTGTAATGAGACTCCCTAATGTTGTTGCTTTTCCTGAGTACAACTGCTGGACACCATGCATGGCATTCAAACATCTGTTAGGTTTTTGTAAACATGTAAATAGCATGGGGAAATATGCAAGCTACAAAGTTGGGCTACTGTCCTCAGGGACTCCATACCTCTGCGGCTGCACTGCTTTATTCTGTCCCCAAAACAAGCACTCATGGAACCTTTCATCATCTAAATACTGACAACCCTTCTTCAACACCATTTAGATAATCCCTGTTGCCACTGAAACAGGTGCAAGACTTGGGACAGTTTGCTTCTTTTATTTGTTTAATTTATCTTAAAAAAGGTTAGCGTCTTTTTGTTTTTCAAACTGTGGTAGAAAGGAAGGGCTCTTTTCCGATGTCTATCTAGTCCCTAATAGTGTATGAGTGTAACTTTTCAATTCTGGAAAATGATGGACTGGGATCAGAAAGATGGTTCTTTATTCCCAATAATAAACTACAGGTACAAAGAGTGCAGATTCATTGCCTCATTTTGGATGATTTTCAGGTCTATCGTTTGGTTTTGTTGTCACTGAGGCACTGCTACCTTCACTCACCATTTGTCGGCTCTCTTTTTGTCTGAAGTCAGCCTAACTGAACTTCATCTCCTTTCTGTCATAATAGCTGTTATGACTTGGTGGTATTTTAGGACGCTGTAATGAAGTCACCCTCAAACTTTTATATGTTGACAAGCCTCTTTAATATAATATACAACAGTTTTTGGTTTTTGTCCCTAAAGTTCACAATTATGGAAGGCAGAAAAACAGCTTTCTCAAAAGATGTCCACATCTTAACCCTCGGAATTCGTGAATATGTTACCTTATATAGCAAAAGGGACTTCGCAAATGTAATTAAGGTTAAGGATCTTGAGATGAGGGGATTACCTAAGAGGGCAAAATCTAATCACATGGGTCCTTAAAAACAGAGAACCTTTCCTGACTGTGGTCAGAAAGAGATGTGACAATAGAAGAAGGGTAAGAGACAAGCTACACTACTGGCTTTTAAGATGGCTACACTGCCACAGAATGCAGCTGGCCTCTAAAAGTTGGAAAAGGCAACGGATTCTCGCCGGGATCCTCCAGGAAGGAACACGACCCTTCCGACACCTTGATTTTAGCCCAGTGACACCTGTGCACGACTTCTATAGAATTATAAGATAATAACATGTATTGTTTTAAAAATTAAGTTTTTGATTGTTTATCATGGCAGTAGCAAAAAACTAATACAACAACCAAAGCTGAAGAGATAGTTCTATTGTTTATCTAGCAAGGTTTGATGATGAAAGTCAAGTTTAAATAGGTCTAGAAAACAATCTTTTGGAAAAAAATTGATATTTTTTTCCAATCTTCTAAAAATTATTACATTGTTCCTCAAAACAAAATCCTTCAAAAAAGTATTTTTTAATTCAAAAAAGTTAACACAGAGCGTGCAATCAGAAGACAACAGTTACGTACAGATGTTTCAGGATCCGTGGTAAGATTAGTCAAAATGGATGAAACCTTAGCTGAGAATAATTTTTACAGTCAGATCCATTACAAGGTTTAATATAATAATGTTCCTTTATGTTTGTAGAGTATTTTAAGATCATATACATATATGTTAGGTATATATATATAAATTATGTCATCTCCTTTAATCCTTACAACAATTCCAGTGAGGGAACTGGGGCTTGGAAAGACTAATTTTTTTCCCCAAGAACTCAAACCAAGGTCCTATGACTCTGAACCTACTGCTCTTTGTGATACGTTGAAGAAATAATTTAGTATAGTGTTTATAAGTATAGACTCTGGAGCCAGATTAACTTGAATCTCAGCTGTACTGCTAGCTGTGTGGTTTGGGCAAGTTATTTAAGCTCTCTGTGCCATAGTTCCTTCACCTCAAAGTGGTGAGAATGATAACACCTTGCTCAGAGAGTTGCGAAGATTAAATTGAGTTTCTACAGGGAAGGTGTTTCAAAATGTGCCTGGAACATATTGTTATTAATGATCAACGTTTATTATTGTGTCATGAAAGGGCTGAGATCTAAGTCAGCATCTACGTGTCAGACTCTCCCCCAACTCACGTTGCAGAACTGGTGCCCACCATTAGCAAATGGGAGGAAGTCATTCCATTGGCTGCAGGAATGAGCCAAGCTGCCCCAAGTGTCAGATTTACTTCTGGAAAGAAGCAAACCCATGCTAAGCAACTGGTTCATTAGTGAAGAATTTAATCATGTATGGTGTGAAAGAGAAGGGAAGGGTTTCTTTCATTTCTACCTGTATATGTGGTCTTGAGGTGTGAGGTGGGAAACTAACTCAGCATCCTGTATAGTTTCCTCTTGTTCCTGAAGTCAAGACATCAGATTACACAGAGCTGAAAAGTTAATCTGGAGAGTTCTAAGTGGACTCTTATTACTGAGGCTCTAGGCTAGTGTGAGTCAAAACTATGATTTATGGAGATTTCTTTCCAGATGTTGAGGCCAGCTAATGTGGATATACTTGGGCATATTATGTATGTAGTATCTACTTTCCTGATGCTGCTCAAAATGAGGAAACAGAAAAGGAGGCCCTCAGCTTTGAGATTTATTGTTGTTGTTGGGAATATAGTAATGCCTACTGGTTGCTGGAGAGAGGTAGTATCTATACCTCCTCCCTTTTTCTGTTAATTCCTTTCTATCATGAAAAACATTTATAGTCTGGTTTCTTCCTTCTGCTTCCATCTAGCCTTAGAACTCCTCCTTTCTTTTTTTCCACTCTTTCCAATCCAGAGCGAGGGACAGGTAATCATTGTGTTAAAGCTACAGTGAGATGATTTGCTAAGTCACTTATTACACCTCACCTCCTGGGCAGTGGAGGCTAGGGAGCACTGACTTTGCCATGTGAAAGGAGTGCAGAGGATCCTAGGTTGACGGCCAAATGAATACTTTGATCTCAGCGGCCATATTCAGGGATGACTGGTTAGGTGATTCCTTGGTCAGCTCCAGCTTATAAGCAATCCTGAAGGTGAAAGGACCATTTTCTGCCAGTTGGGCAGCCTCTTCTGAATATAATTCGTGGGGTGGACAGACTATGGTCTGGTGCCAATCTTTTTCTTTCATTTGGTCCCTATTCAGGCATTAATTTTGAGTGGAAGACCTCTCTCATATATATATACTTTTTTTTTTTTTTTTTTTGTGGTACGCGGGCCTCTCACTGTTGTGGCCTCTCTCCGGACGTGCAGGCTCAGCGGCCATGGCTCACGGGCCCAGCCGCTCCGCGGCATGTGGGATCTTCCCGGACCGGGGCACGAACCCACGTCCCCTGCATCAGCAGGTGGACTCTCAACCACTGTGCCACCAGGGAAGCCCTCACATATATTTTTCACATTAAGTGGTAGGAGTTTTCTTTCTGAAGGATTTCTTCCCACAACCAATTCCTAGTGGTCTGATCTGGCCCTGATGCTCCAATATTTAGCTCGAGCTACCACCTACACATAGTCCTTTAGGCATTGCATCCCATCCCACTCATCTCCATCTGATCTGCCCTGGATGCACTGAATCCGCCATCCTCTTTTGGTTAGGGAGTAAGAAGAGTGATGACACATATATGCCCCTATTTTCTTGCTTTTCCAGACTTCTCCACAGTCTACCTTGCTGTACAAAGGCTCGGTTGATTTGATGGCTTTGTCTATGGAAGGGATGGAAATGGGGAGGTTGGGGATGGCAATCAAAGGAGGGTGGAGTCTTATAAGAAGAGACATAAGAGAGATGATCTTTCTCTCTGCCATGTGAAGATACAATGAGGAGAGTTGTAAATGAAGAAGAGAGCCTTCCCTAATAACCCAACCATGCTGTTACCCTGATCTCTAACTTTCAGCCTCCAGAACTGTGAGAAATAAATGTTTGTTATTTACGCCACCCAGTCTGTGGTATTCTGTTATAGCAGAGCCCTACCTGTCTGTCTGTCTATCTATCTCCAGACTAAGATAGCTCTCTTCCCACTAAACTCTCCCTTGGTCCCCTCTTTTTCTCTCTGACCATTACTGATACTTCTTTATTTTCTCCTCTCCCTTCATCTGCCCCAAGACTCTCGAGTGTAATCACATTTGATATTATTTTAGCACACATTTAATAGGATTTTTCTCTACACTACTTTTCTCAGACACCCTGCAGTACAACCTTATGATTTCAATATTACTGCCACCTCAGTTAAACAGCTTCTGGCCACAGAGTCTGGCACTGGAATGTAATGTTTTCACCAACACTGGTGTCCCTGGCGCAGTTTCAACATGTAGAGATACATTCCCAAAAAAGGACATAGAGTAACCTTGGAGGAAGACTTTGGAACTAAGTATGAAATTCAGTAAGTTGTTTTCCTTCAATTATAGGGACACCATGTTGGGTGAGCTTTGCAGAAACGTAAGTGCAGCCCACATGCTGTACTATAAGGTCATAACTATAACTCCCTCGGCTCTTTTATCCTTGGGACAGAAACCTACTGAGCTCATTACCTCCCCTGTTGGCCTGTTCTTGTGTCATGAGTCCAGCCTGATTTGGGGCCATCTTTGATTCCTCCTTTTCCACCTCCCATGAAGAGTGAGCCACCACATCCTGCCAACTTCCCTTCACCTTGTCACACTTGTTGGTTCTCTCTAACTTGTTGCCACATCTCGAGATCAGAAATCCAATCTCTCTTGCTACCATGCCATCAACACCAAACTAGTCTTCTTATAATTGCTAAAATGACATTTGATCACACTAGCTCCCTCATTAAAAGCCTTTAATGACTTGCCAACGTAAAAAATCTCCAAACTCTACCATAGCATTCACAGCCCATCCTAACTTCCTCATCTCATTTCCACAAACCCTGTGCTCCACTCCTGGTCGATACTCACTCGTCCTCACAGAGAACTGAATGCCCGTCTTTGAACTGCCTGTCCTTTAGCCTGAGATGCCTTCTTTTCCCATTGTAAATGTGATTTAAAAGTCACCTCCTCCCTGAAGATTTTACTGATGATTTTCTCAGTCAGAACCTTCAGACAAACCTTTGTCTGCCCTGCAGCATTTTCTTTTGTACTATTGCAAAGCATACATCTCTTTCTTTTCTGGTATTGGAGGACTTCTGTGGTTATCTAATAACATAAAAACAATATTCTTGTGGGAAAATGTGTTTTGAATTCAGAACTATTGGCTTCAGGATGAACTCTGGGAAGACTATCTCCTTGTAACAAGGGGGATCCTTCCATTACTATTCCATACTCTACTTTAATACCCAAGAACACTGTCACCCCCTTCTTCCCTTAGGCAGTTCTAATGTCCAATTATTCTAACTTCATAGAAATAGAATTGCAAAACAGCTGGCTGTAAGCAATGATCCTTTTGTGTGAGATATAAAGGGGCCACTAAAGGCTTTTTGTATTTACAATGAGAACTAGAAAGCAGCAGTTCAAAGCCGAATAATGCAAGATGCCTGCAGTTTTCATCTTGACAATTTTGCATAATTATACTGTCTTCTTTCTTAACTACCACAGTGACCGTGGGCCCTTGTAACCATGGCCTTTCCATTTCAACCAAAGACTTGTTATGAAACAGCCTCATTTCAGTTGTTTTGTTCAATCCCTTCTGAGCCAGTACCCAGCTTCTGAGTAACTTTAGGTATCATTCCTTTCACCTTCCCGCTCCCCCCGGCCCACCCCATGGATAATGTTCAGTAAATTTCAACTTATCGTGTTGGAAGAGGAAAGTAGCACTTTTATCAAGTAAGGTCCCAAATTTCAAGTGACTGAAAACTCATTTCAGTCCACCCACCACATATGGTGGAAAAGTCCAGAAGTAGGGCTGTGTGGCAAAGATTGATTGTCCCCTAAAATCCTTTTCTCCCTTCTTTTTATTTTTAAAAGATGTATAAAATTTATTTATTGTTTTTGGCTGGGCGGTGCAGCTTACGGGATGTTAGTTCCTCCACCAGGGATTGAACCCGGGCCCTTGGCAGTGAGAGCATGGAGTCCTAACCACTAGACTGCCAGGGAATTCTCTCCCCTCCTTTTTTTTTTTAGCAATGAAACTCCTAAGTTTTACCTGGGCACCATTTCATCCAGCTAGAAATATTTCTCCCAGACTCTCTTACAACTCAGTATGGCCAAATAAGTGACTTTGGCTATTGGAAGTGAATGGAAGTGTTGTGTGTGAACTCCATAGCATATCTTTAAAACAGTGGCTCTCAATGGAGGGGCTATTTCATCCCCCAGACATTTTGCAATGTCTGGGGAGATTTTTGATTGTCATAACTTGGGGAGATGATATGGGCCTTAAGTGGGTAGAGGCCAGGGATTCTGCTAAACATCCTACAATGTATAGGACAGCTCTTAACAGTAAAGAATCATCACCTCCAAAATATCCATAGAGCTAAAATTGGTAAATCCTACCTTAAAATAAGCTTCACGCCCTCCACTTTATATTTCTTTTTTCTTGCAGCTGAAACATGGATGATATGGGAGGGCAGTGAACCAGCTTTTACCTTGCAACATGAAGTCGGTACTCCAGGGGAACAGGACAACAAGGTAGGAAGGTCTTGGGTTCCTAAATGACCTCACAGCCCCAAACTGCCTACCAGTCTTGCCCACCCACCCACCTATGGACATGAGGGAGATAAAGAATTTCAAACAGCAATTGTATCTTTTGGAGTCTCTTTGTTACAGCAGTTCAATCTGCTCCCTATTTAATACAGAGTCAACAATACCACGGTCCCAGGTTTGCCTGCGTCTCTACTGTTTTCTACAGAGTCCTCTGCAAATTCCACACGGTGGCCTCCCCAAGATATCCTAGGCTTTTCTCTTAAGGATGTAGATGACTGTACCAGCTTCAAGTCTCATATCATCACACTATACCATCCAAAGGAAAGAGAATCTACATCAGAATTCCCAGGAAAAGTCCCAAGTTCACTCTGATTGGACAAACATAGATGAAATGTCAACCCTGTATTAATCCCTGTGTTGAAGATGATGTGATGAGCTAAGACTGGCTTAGTCCTGGGTCATGTGCCCATCCCCAAACCAATCAGGAGTGCCAGGAATCCTACCTTTGGAGTTGGGTGTAGGTGCAACTCTAGCCTAAGTACAAGGCTCAGAATAGAAGAAAATGGTAGTTCCTCAAACAGGAGTTAGAAGGCCCTTACCAAGAATGCTGGGAATAGAAGTTGGGAGGCAACCAACCAATGTTTATAGAGTTTCTCAACCTAGGGTCTTGAGGATTCCATCTCTGTCTAAACTTGAAAGTGTGCATACACTTATTTTCAGAGAGCCATTCCTTTCCACTTGAGATCAAATTCCTAGGAATGAGCCATTAAGCGCTTGTAAAAAGTGGTCCATGACATGAAACTTACTTTTTTTCCTAGGGGAATGCAGAAAAGTATATGTTTGTATATCTTACAGTAGACAGATAGATCTAATTATCATTGAATTAAACTGCCATATCAGTATTACCAAAAAAAAAGTGGTCTAGCAGTAGCAGAGACAGCAGAGTTAAAACATGGCAGATTTAGGATTTAGAGTTTCCTTGCCAGCTGCGGCTTTTTCTTGTACACTGACGGAGTATTTCGTCAGTAAGCCAATCATTAAACAGTATACAAATAAATAGTAATAGGGTTCACAGAGCAGACAATTTCCATTTCCATCACTGGCAGTTACAACACATTTACTTGCGGGGGTCTTTATAAATAATTTACAAGTACTTAGAGAAGACTACATTGAAAAACTTATGTGTCTTTATAGTTTAAAATGCTCCCTGTAATGTTATAGTAAGGATGCAGCATTAAAAATATATTCCAGGAAAATTTTCCTCTGAGCCCACAATTTAAAAATGAATTTACATTAGTTAAGTTCAGTGTTTGCTAGAAGAAAACAACATGACACAAGTGACTGCCACAGAGAAAAGCAACCTCATTGTAGTGAGACATTATAAAATAGCAAAGGCTGATTTAGCTCATTAATGGCAGCAGAGTGCTTTGATGAGACAAATACATAAGTGCAAAATGCTATTGTTATGAATTAAGTGGAAAGCATTTTTGGTCGTGGTAGAGGAAGCCACTGAATTCCAACAGTCATTTTTGTTGTTGCCAAAGTGGACTGTACGTGACCGCCAGCCTCTTGACTAAAAGTGTGGGAATGCATGAACAAAACCTAGGGAGTAGGACTACAGCCAAGAAAGATTTTCCAGATGTGGTGCGTTTATGGGCAAGTAAAAGAACAGTGTGAGGGTTTGAGCTCCACCCTTGGTAGAGAAAGGGGTTCACTGTGTTTGCAAAACCCAAATCTTTCCTTTTCAGTATTGAAGGTGAAATTCTTCATCTGTAATTCAACCCTCTTCTTCCTGAACTTTGGAAAATCTTTTGGGAAGGGCAAACACATGAGACTAGGAACCGTAGTAATTATGTTTGATTCTTTCTGGATGACAACAAAAAGTTTCATGGAATGACCATGTATAAACCGTTTGTATGAGCTGATTGGAAAAACAAAAACAGTCCAAGGATTCAGCAAAGCAAACAAAATTGCAAACAGCAAATTTGACTTTTTTCTTTTTCTTTTTTTGGACATTTGGGCTTAGCCTCTTATTTATGCCAGATGAAAGATCACTAGTAAGATACTTTCTTCCTTTCTTTCTTTCCTCCTTTTTTTTTTTTTTTTTTAACAATTATTAGACATTTCTACTTGATGAGATAACATTGGTAACTGGATAACATTGCTGGGATTTTTTTTTTTTTTTTTTTGCGATACGCGGGCCTCTCACTGCTGTGGCCTCTCCCGTTGCGGAGCACAGGCTCCGGACGCGCAGGCTCAGCAGCCATGGCTCACAGGCGCAGCCACTCCGCGGCATGTGGGATCTTCCCGGACCGGGGCACGAACCCGTGTCCCCTGCAACGGCAGGCGGACTCTCAACCACGGCGCCACCAGGGAAGCCCCTATTGCTGGGATTTTTAAGCACATGTAATATGGCAATAAATGGATGCTACTCCTTATCCACATAGAGAAGGTTTCCAGGCAGTTCAGCCTGAGTTCAAAACAAAAACAATGTGAGAATAGAGATGCTCTTACACTTAGTATGACTGAACAGGGTTTGTGCTCTGGTGGGGTTACTTCAGCTTCACCCAGTTCTCACATTGGTTCAGCCAGAATGGATTTCACTCTCATTAACTCCCTATTCCTTGCATGCACTTGCTTTAAAATATCTATGTGTCTTCTAGACATTTTGCAGTCCAAATATTAGAAAGTTTATGGACTGAGCCTGTCTAAGGATAATGGAGGGAGAGATTTGGAAATGTTTCCATAGGGAGTGGAGGAATTCCTCTCCATGTCCTCACTTTGAATTGCTTCTAGAACTTGTCAAGTGCCTGGGTCTGTCTCCTAGGGAGCGGGGGAACGGCCCCTACATTTTCTTCATTGGAAATGTCTCACTGCTTCTTTCTCTTCTTGAGAAAGGAGATGAATTCATGATCTCAGGAAGGTTTCTTTTTCCTTGCTGTCCCCCTCCTGCCTTTAAGTGACATCGTTAAGCATGCCGACCTGGAATAGGATGAACAAAGTGGCTTTCATTTTCTTCTACAAAGGAGATAATGGTTTTTAAGACTCATAATATTGCTGATAACTCATACTTTCCACCTTTGGTTTGAGATTTCACAGTATGAATAATGCATGCCCTATTTTAAAGACACAGAACTTTGAACACCATGGTTGGCTTGTTATTAAGTTTCTTTATGTAAATATTGATTTCCTTTATCCTTCTAGAGAGGTATTTTATTTTGGTTCATTGATGGCCAAATATGGTTCTATTTTATAAAGCTGTGAAACTCTGTTCGAAATCAGCTGGTGCTCTGCATGTCAGGAAGATAAGTAGCTTTGCAAGAGAGATCAACTTCTACCTTGGTAATCTGGTTTTCTTACAATACTGTAAGGAGAAAATAAACTATGACTTCAATCTTATACTGCATATAGGAAAATGACAAGGAGTAATATAATTCTGTGGTGATTTTACTGCTTTTGATGAAGCAAATTTGTGATTAAAGTCAATCACAGCATATCAGTATTTCAGACCTCAGTAAAAACTCACAATAATATTATTGTACATACTGATTTCTATGGAATTGACAACACCTAAGATTCTTCGTCCCTAAATCTGGGAGACGTGAGAGTTGGGGTGTTAGAGTTAGTCAAACTCTTTATATAGAATATTTGGTTTCTGCGGATCAGTTTAATTCTTTGCAAGATTCCAGAGCCACACACTAAAAATAGCCACGGAGATGGCCCAGAGGTATAAATGTTAGGGCTGCTCTTATTTTCCCCACATTTGACATTTTCTTTTTAATTGTTTACTCTTTTTATATATATATAAATTTATTTATTTTATTTATTTTATTTTTGGCTGCATTGGGTCTTGGTTACTGTGCGCTGGCTTCCTCTAGTTGTGGCGAGCGGGGCCTGCTCTTCATTGTGGTGCGCGGGCTTCTCATTGCGGTGGCTTCTCTTGTTGCGGAGCGCAGGTGCTAGGCGCATGGGCTTCAGTAGTTGTGGTGCATGGGCTCAGTAGTTGTGGCTCGCGGGCTCTAGAGCGCAGGCTCAGTAGTCATGGCACACGGGCTTAGTTGCTCCACGGCATGTGGGATCTTCCTGGACCAGGGCTCGAACTCATGTCCCCTGCACTGGCAGGCGGATTCTTAACAGCTGCACCACCAGGGATGTCCCTGACATTTTCTTGAATCATAGATATTCTACAGGCTGACATCTTTTACTTTGATGACTTTTGGTTTAATATAACTTAAGTGGTTATTCCATTTTTCTTGCTATTATTCCTTAGTTCTGTGGTACAGAATTCACTCATTGATGCATCCATTCATTTATTCATTCACCTGCTCAGTCTCTCATTTACTGAGTGCCTATTATGTGCCAGGCATTTATCTTTTAGCCAGTGTCCCATTCAATCTTGTACCCTCGTGCTTGACACAGAGCCTGGCACATGGTAGAATCCAGTAAATATTTGCTAAATGATTGCATCAGTCAGTGAGGTATAAATATCTGTTGAGCAAACTCTTAGGGAAGAGAGTGAGGGGATACAGAAAACTATAGAACCCAGTTTGTTCTTCAAAGAGCTCACATTTGGGTGGGAGGAGAAGACAGAAATTCCTGAAAAGTTAAGTTTAAATCAACTCACATCTTTTGTATTAGGAAAGATAGCGTGAGACAGTGTATGTTTTCTTGCTAAATGATTTGTATGGCAATGACAGTGAGAGGAATTCGGAGCAGATGGACACCCTTCACTCGGTTGGAAACGCTTAGTTTGAATTCAAGGCTCTACACTTAGGGAGTCCAAATGAATGTCACAAAGAGAGAAGTAACCTTTCGTTAGTTCTAAACAAGACCAGCTCTTATGTCCTCTTTTCATTCCACCTCCACATATAGATGTACAATTTCACAAAACACCATACAGTGATATTTGGATGGTGTTTCTGCTTGTGTAGAGAAGAAAAGAGGTCACGAGATGGATTGCCTTTCTTTGAACTTGTTTTATTTCCCTTGGCCTTTTCCAGCCTTCCCGAGCATAATGGAATTTCATGGTTGCCCTAAAGTGATTTTCATAAATAGGCAACCCCTACATCTTAAGGCGGTTTAAATGAAATGGAATTTTGTGTGGTATGCAGGATTTTATAAATAATAGGATACATATATGCCTGCCTGTAACATTTGCAGGGCCCAGGTTAAAACTTCAAATGCAAGTCCATATACCATATGTCTAAATTGTTAAATGTTATAAACTAGAACACAAACTGTTAAAATGTGTAGTTTCTATTCTCATATCTTAACACATAATAACCAGGAAGTCCAGCTTTAAATCAAGAGCTCTCAGACTCCTTGGGGTTCAGCAATGGAAACGGCCCCCTTTTTCTCCTCGCTAAACTCCCACGCACACCATAAGAAGTTTCACATACACCCACGGGGACACCCCAGCCTGCATGTGTCCAAAAACTGCTCTTTAGCCGTGGGGTATGCACTTGCCTTCAGGCAGTCATATCTGGGGGAAAAAAAAGCTTCAAAGACCTCGTGAATAAACTTGAGATCATTTTGGCAGGGAGCATTGGATCTGAGGTACCCAGAGCCCGGTCTAGAATGGAGAGTTGGGTGCAGCCCCTGGATGAGCGTGTTCTGTTCTGCTGGTCTTGAGGATTCTTCATCCCCTGGAAGGGTAGATAGAGGAGGACCGCAGTAGGATCTCTAAACTCTGGGTTCCAGGGCACGGTCCCTTCTTGCCCACATCTAAGGCCTGTACTGCATATTCTTTCCGATTGAAAAAAAATTCTTAGCAGGCACTTTATTTTTCACTCTTTGTATTTTATCTCACTTATTCTTCATGGCCACCCCGAGAGAGAGGTTTCATTACCTCCATTTTAAAGCTGAGGGACCTGAGACTAAGTGACGGGTCCGTGGTCAGACAGTTAATATCAGTGATTATAGAAACCCTGCGACTTTGAACATTCATCCTAATCTAACATTCAGAAACTTGATCAGTTTTAGACTCTATACATTGTGCAAGGAAGGATGATTAAAACATGATATAACTCCTTACATGGTTTTCAATCCGGTAATTATACTGTAAGTTTAATGTTCACATTTCTTAACTAGACTAACAGACCCTGAATGGTCTGGCTCCTACCTACCTCTTCAGTTTCGTCTCTCAGGGTACTCCCCCTGCTGCTCCAGCCCTTTCAGCACCTTGAATACACTGTGTTTCATCCCTCTTTGGGGCCACATGCCTGAAATGCCTCCTCTTCACGCCCCTACCCTATACCTCTGTAATGAAGCTCAGCTCTGTATCATTTCTTCGTGGAAACTTTTTGACTGTCCATTTTAAAGCAGCTTCTCTTTTTATAATCTTCATTAAGGATGGCTATCAATCACTAAAAGGATGGCAAATGGGACTTGGTGAAAACAGCCCATTTACCCAATAACCCTTTCCCCAAGCTTCTCATCGGAAACACTCTAACAGGTGCTGCTCTGGATTGAATAGAACTTGACAGAAATGACCAGCTGGAATAACTGTAGTGAGCACATCTCATGATTTGCGTCAGATCACTAGCAATGTAGGACATGAGTTTTCTTAGAGCAGAGGGAATAAAGTCATGAACTCCTTTTGGAGAAAAGCTATTCCATATCATCCTTCAGAAGATTTTGCCTTGTTTGTAAAGCAAGTTTATCTAGCAAAAGGCCATGAGATATGTTTTTTCCCTTGAATAACCACTTGTGGTATGGATGAGGTTAGAACATTCTGTTCTCATTCTTCCCAGTTTAGCATCAGGGTGGGAAGGATGGCGAGTGTTAAACGTTAAGAACTGTCATCTCCAGGAGTGAAGATTAGGCACAAAGCAAATATTCTAATGCAAGTTCATGATTTGCCTGGAAAGGCCATCCCAGAGGATGCAGAGTGAATTAATTTAGTGGCATTGCTGGGCAGAGTCAGAGGTCTGATTCTGAATCTTTTTGGAAATATTCTGGATGGTTTGGATACAAGCCTAGATTCAAAAGGGTTAATTCTTACCAAGCAGCGCTGGATGTGCAGATACTTCAAACAACTCACAACTTGTTACTTCATCTGAAAGCCATTTTAAAGGGACAGTTAAATATCTTTATTGAATAAATGAATAAGAGGGAAGACATTATGTTCTAAGACCATTTACGGTCTCTGAATTAAGTAGAAGATCTCTCTGTGTTTTTAATGCCTCTTTTAGGACATGGCATAAATGAGTCAAAGGCCATATACCAATAAGCAATGTTAATGCTTTTTCGGTAAAACCGTTCCTAACAACTCTGTTAGATGGAGAGAAGTCAACATTTTACAGGATCCATTTGAATAATATAGTGCTAGATTTTAGGAGATAAAATTTAGCTAAGGAATTATTCATTAAACTATCAGTGTATTTCCCTCTCAAAAATATTGAAAGAGAAAGAGTTATATTTAGTCAAATGGAAGAAAATTTTCTTACACTGGCATTTTCAACATGGCAGTCAGAACAGTCCAAAGAACTTAATTAGGTAACTAATATGAATTTCATATTTGCCCTCAGTTCAGAGTGATGCGATTTCAGGCATAAGGACAGGTCTACAGTACAAAAATTGAAAATAGGGCCTGAATGAGTTAATTGACCTTGACTCAAGATCCTCTCTGAAAACAGACTTACTGCATATTGCTTAAAAAAAGGAGATCCCTACATAATCTTGCTGAACATGAGCAGATGAAAACTGAGTTGGAATGTAAAAAGGTTTTGGAAGTTCCTGGAGGGCAAATTATACGATGGGTCAGGTTTATTGAACATTCATTATGTGTCCAATGCTTTGCAGGATGATCTGAGAAGATGGTGGGAAATATGGACACGTTGTTATTACCTTGGAGGAAGCTACAATGAGTGAAGTTTAACCTGAAAACCTAAGAACAAATATTAAATTTGGAAATTTAGGTCTATTGGTCCTATTTTGGGTAATGCTTGGTTTACGTTGTTTTTTCCTGTGTCTTTGATCGTAATAAAGTTTTAATATTTATCACTGGAATTTTTTAAGGTCCACATTAAAGTAGTACCAAAAATTTCTCCAAAAAAAAAAAAAAGACAGATGAAGCATTAATGATAATGACAATGATAATGATTAATGAAAAACATTTAAACTTAAAAACTTAAAAAGTCCAATCTGCCTATAATCACAAACACTAGTTTCACAGAAGAATGGGAGACCAAATAGAGTTAGAACGCAGACTTTGTGGCATAATTCTGAGGAAATCAAAATAGCAGCTCTAAGTTTATTTGGGAACTATTAACAATCAATCAATTGGTTTGTAAAAATCAATCCTCACCAATCACCTGTCAGCCACACTCCAGCACCCCTAGAAAATCCTCAAAAAACAGAGCCTGAACAAGAAAAAGAAACTGGGCAAATGGAAACTATGTTAACACTGATGAGAAATCAATACAACCATGGCCATGAATTTCAAATTGTAGGAAGAGAGAAGATGTCTATATGCTTATTCCTGCTGTGGTTTTTACTGCCTTCTTTGCTCTTAAAGTGCTTAAGCACAACTGCCGTTCCACAAAAATGTAAATCCTAATTATGGACAAATCTACACCAAACACACACACACACACACGCGCGCGCGCACGCACACACATAATACATCACATCTACGGCATTCGTTTGTAAAGGCACTTCCAGGGAACAAGCATCATTCCTTTGTAAGGCTCTCTCTGTGGTTATTTGTTTTCTGGCAATGCAGAAATTCCTCTAAATAGGTCATCATAATACTGATAATCATCTCCAAGGTAACCAGCTTTCAAGGCAACTGGCTGAGAATTACATTTCTGGGTGGGGGAAATTACATTAGAGACATGGTAGTGACACAAGAAGATGCAATCTAGTGCCGTTGAAATTCCCTTTATCAAATATTCTCAAAGCATTTATCAAATATTCTCCTCATAATCTGAATTAAGTATGATTTATTTGGGAGACATTTGTAGGTAATGCTCAGTCTCTTACTGTACAATAAAAGGCACAAGTGTTTGGTTATTTCTTTGACTGTGTAGGTTCAGCAAATAGGTCTAGGTGCTTGGGGTTTCTCATGCTAACCCAGAGCCCATATCTTAGCGCAAGTCTAGAGATAGGTATTTATTCTCACTTCCTGTCTGTGCCTGCTACTAACTGTGTAGGCGTTTGACATACTCAGAAGAGAGATTGGATTCTTATGGGATTGTGCAAGAAGAATCTTGAGCATAAGGTGTCATGAAATTGAAGAGCTCTTCTGACAAATGTGTTCCCTAGATATGAAGGAATCCAGAATAACCAACTTCTTACAAGTGCTCTCAAGTTTAAGTCCTTGAAATGTATTTTAGCCAAGAGGAGCTGGCACACAACCCAACCAAACCACTTCAGCTTGATTTCTTTTTTTAAATCTGAGTCTTCAAGTATTCAATACTTGAATAATTATGAGGAAGGAGCTATTCATGGTAATTTTATATTTGCAGACCACAGATAGGATATTTAGTTAAGAGTTAAAAGAACAAGTTGAGGCCTCCAGCTGAAGGTGATAGAGTGAAAACAGGTCATAGAATCTTCCATTTTTCTCTCACAACTAAAAAAGTGAACGCCAACCCCAAGAAACACTAGCTCTCTCCTTCCAAACAACAAACCAGCTACCAAATTAAGGCAAGGAGTGCCCCTTACTAGTATGGACACCGAAACAAAACAGAACATGGGCATGTACACACGCAAGCAAAATGCAGGCCAGGAAAAGAGAAGATTCTGGAGTGACACAGTGTAGCTCCTAACCTTGACCTTCCTCCCTGCCCCTCTGAAGCTTCACTGGCGAATTTGATGAATTTTAAGGCTTCATTATTGCCCTCAGATCTACAGAAAATTGAACTGAATGACTATCCTTATTTTTTTTTCCTCTCTTTTGACTAAGGGGTGGTGGAATGGCCATTAGGCAGAAGTGGGCAGCTTCTTTTGGATACCACGTTGTATCAGTCAAGATACCACAATGAATATAAACTCACAAGAAAGGGGATTTTTGTCTCATTTGTTTCCAGTGCCTAGATTAGAATAGTGCCTAGTAGAGAATAGGTACTCGATAAAAATGTGTTGAATGATTGTGGAGAAAAAAATCCCAGAGTGTCCCCCTTCAGGGTGGATATGAGTCCTGACTGTAGGGAGGGGTTAAAACTTAGTTCAAAACGCCTATCAAATCCCAGAGAGAGCAGAGTCCAGAGTTCTAATTCACACAGATGTCACACAGCTTCCCTTCAGTCTAATTCACACAGATGTCACATAGTCTTCCCCTCCAGTCCCCACAGGAAAGTGGGTGGTATTCAATACCAAGTTCTCAAACCATAGCTCAGTGTGGAAACAAGTCAGAGTCAATGGACATGGAGTCAAGGAGAAGTCACGTACACTTGGTCAGAACAAAGAGAAGGTCCGGATAGAAAAAGGTTGGGGGGAACAAAACAGAGACAAATATCCAAACATGCTAAGGCAACGCTCCCAAATAAAAACAAACAAAACCAACCAACCCTTAAAAGAAAGGAACATGGCATGCAGAGGAATGATAAAACCCTCACTCTTAAAGAAAACATAATCCAAAGCACAAAACAAAATTCCTCAGCAGCGCTTTGTACTATGAATCAAGTTAATGAGAACATGCACTCCGGAAAATATGAGCTCAATGATGAGATGAGAGAACACCAGGAAGGTTACAGAATTAAAGAAGGTTGAGGACAAAAACAACATTATAGAACAATAAGTAAAGGTGACATAGCAAGGAATGAAATAAACATGGCTGCAAATAAAATTACTGACCTAGAAGAAAGGCTTGTGAATACAAGAGGAGCAAAGGAATTAGAAGGTAATAGATTGGAGTTCCAAAGCACTTAACATAATTGAGGATCCCTGGAGCAGAGGATCCAATAAATAGAACAGGAAAAGTATTTGCAAATGTCATACAAGGAAGTATCACTAAAGACAAAGAAGCCTACAGATTGAAAGAGTATACCATGTTCTAGGACATATTGGTAACAGAATGCTCAACACTACAAACGTATCCCTGACTGAATAATTGAAGTTCGAGAATACAGACATTCCTAAGGCATTGAAGCAGAAAAAAAGTCACAGACCAGGAAGCAAAAATTAGGCTGCCCTCAAATATCTCCACAATAACATTCAACATGGAAGCAATGTGTAGGCCAACCAACATGTCAAGACAGATACTCTATCATGAAAGAATTTCAGTCAAGGATAACATATAATTGGGTCTTGTGAATTTCTGGTTTCAGTGATTCGGGGTGATGGTGTAGCCAACCTTAGAATATCTATCCTTGCATTTTCCGGTGTGTCTTCTGAACTCTAATCCTGTCAGGTGTTTCATGGAAAAGGGAACTGTGGTCAAACCACTTGGAAACACAGAATCGCTGTCGAAACACAGAATCGCTGTAAGTCGTGCCTTATAGATTTATAATACATATCAGCAAATAACTGACTCTGAGAAACTTTTGCATTAGAGAAACTTGATTTTCCTGTAGAAAACATTCTTCAATCCAACATTTTTACTGACATAAATTGTACTCCCCAGAACACCTATTAACATTTTGCTAAAAGAGTATTTGATAGATTCCATTTGGAGAAAGTTTGATCTATGATAATGGAGGAGGAGAAGATTTAATAACTCAAAACAGTGGTCAATCCAAAAGCAAATCATATTTATTTGCCTACTTTCCCCCTTAAGGACAGTAATACAATTTTATGATTCATTCATTTTAAAGGACTGAAATTTAAAAATCCAGTTCTAGGAAGGAAAAAGTACTCCCAGCAGAGGGGTGACAGTAGGACCACTTTGAAAGTACTAACAAACTCTCCTCTAAAGCAGCCATTTTCAATCTTTAAGCACAGCTCAATTTCACATCTGCTTTGTTGAAAGGATTGCATCTTTGAGGGCTGCATTCCCACCATGGAGCTCTGGACATGGAGAGACTTCAGCTCAGTATAAATGAGAGAAATTCAAGGAGGTGTATTGAAACTGAACTCTCTTTTTCTTCCTTAGGGAACCAGCAACAATGTAACTAAGAAAGCAAAGGAGTAAATAGCTTCTATTCCAGAAGAAAAACAAAGCCACCACTGCTTTGCAATACTTTTCCCTACTTCTCAGCAATTTTCCAATTTACATAAACAGTTTCTGACAGTGTGCAATGCCTTCTAATTAGGTTACATACCACTGTTTCAGAACTGTGGAAGACTTTGCTGTCCACTCACATCCTCTCTTAATGCTACTTTGAACTGGAATGAGTATTTTAATTCAAGACTGGCTTGCCTCTATTTCCCTCCCATCCTGTCAGGAGACAGATATGTGCCAGGAATGTGGAGTGAAAAGTGGGAGGGAGCTTTCAGCTTTCAGATGGTGTTATATTTGTCCGTGTAAGATATCTCCAGGGAGCTGGTGGAGGTAAGAAAGCGGGTTGAGGAGTAACTAAGAGAAGGTCGAAGGATTTCAAGGAGTGAAGGAAGGGACCCATTAACTGTAATGCGGCAGAAACAGCAAGAATCACCAGGATATGCTGCCCCCTGCAGGATTGTTTGGTAAAAACACACCAGTTAAAATTGACTACTTAAACGTTAAACAATCTCAGTGTTGACAGGATGTGAGCAATAGAAATGCTCATATTCTTCTGGTAGGGTGTTATTTGGTAATGTCTAGAAAAGCTGAAGATGTACATTCCCTACATCCCAGAAATCTCACTCTTACGTAAACATCCTAGAGATACTCCCCCATGTTTGGATAAGGAGACATGTATAGGAGTGTCCCTTGTTGTGCTATTTGTGACAGCAAGAAATTGGAAACAACCCAAATATTCATCAACAGAAAAATGTAAACCTCAGTTGGGGTATATTCCTACCATGAAATGCTATATACAGTAATTTAAAAGTAACAAGTTCACATTAACCAACATGGATTCATCTCAAGAATATAATTTGGAGAGACACATTCCTGCATAAGGATACATAATATGATACCACTTGTATATATAAAGTTTGAAAACACATAAAATACACAGAGTACAATATCATTTATATAACTGAAAACATGCAAAAACAAAACTGTATGTGTAATAAAAACATACTTAGGAATAATGAACATAAAACTTGAAACTAAGCTGAGAATCACAAACAGCAAATTTAAGATAACAGTTACCTCTGAGGAGAGAATGGGTGAAAAAGGATAGGAAAGGGTACCCAAGGTATTGTGATTAGATGTGCTAGGTTTTGTTTCTTTTGTGTACTGGGTACATGAGTATTCATTATATTATACCTAATATCGTAAGGCCTGAAATATTTCATTAAAAAAATTGAGTGTCATACAGAGTGAAGTAAGTCAGAAGGAGAAATACAAATACCGTATGCTAACTCATACATATGGAATCTAAAAAAAAAAAAATGGTTCTGAAGAACCTAGGGGCAGGACAGGAATAAAGACGCAGACATAGAGAATGGACTTGAGGACACGGGAAGGGGGAAGGGGAAGCTGGGACGAAGTGAGAGAGTGGCATGGACATATGTACACTACCAATTGTAAAATAGATAGCTAGAGGGAAGCAGCTGCATAGCACAAGGAGATCAGCTCCGTGCTTTGTGTCCACCTAGAAGGGTGGGATAGGGAGGGTGGGAGGGAGACGCAAGAGGGAGGAGATATGGGGATATATGTGTATGTATAGCTGATTCACTTTGTTATAAAGCAGAAACTAATGCACCATTGTAAAGCAATTATACTCCAATAAAGATAAAAAAAAAGACTGAATGAGAATGTGTGTTCCATTGTTCTCTGTGCTGCCTCAAATTGTACTACAGACACTTTGGATGACTGATAATTGGTACAGGCTTTACATTTTAGATTAAGTTAAAAATATATTGCTGTTGTACAGTTTCTCAGGAAACGAAGCACAGAATGATTACGTCCACACACGTATATGTATATCTTCTGATTTTTGTTGTGTTTTTACTGTTTATGACTACTAAGTCATAAGCATGGTTTCCTAGTGGCCAACAGAGGAGCTGTTCTTTCCGTTTCTCGCTGAAGGTGTAATCATTTTCTGGAGCATATTGTACCTCTCCTCCCTCCTTTCTTCATCAACAGCACATGTGTAAAAGAATTTGTTAGTCCCAAACTTTTCTTTAAGAGCAGAAATAAATTTCCAGTTGTTTGTTGTTTGAAATATTAACGTGGCTGATGGTTTTTTACTCATTCTCTTAGCAAAAATAAATTGGACTCAGTCTTTTTCCTTCTATTTTTACATTTAATCAATAACATAAATGATGTATGAGAAGGCTTAGTATATAATTAACTGCATTTTAAAAAGATACTTGACAAAACGTGAAACAATTACCAATGCTATCATTTTTCTATCATTCACATGTTTGTGTTTGAAAATGTGATTATCTCTTATTTTATCACAATACCATGCATATAAACCCCCAAGTCTACTTAGAAGAGGATTTATATACATACACATCAAATGGTAATGAAGATGAAGCTGTATGTTTCTGAGAAGTATTTGAACATGAGAGAGAGGAAAATAGCAAAAGTGCTGAACTTCTCGTCTTTGCCATTCAGCCTTGATGCTGAATCCTCCTCGAGGGGCTTTCAGGCAAATATCTACCAAACCTTTTCTTTCAGGAGGCCAAAGTGGTCGTAGGACTGTCTCACAGTTCCTTCTTCAATTTCTTGACCTTGCCTCCCTGCCTTGTTTCTTTCTGTCTGCCCTCCTGACGGCTCAGACTTAGCCTTCACAGCTCCCTCCCTCTTATTGGTTTACTTTCTCAATAGAATTTTCCCTAGGTTTGGAATGAAAATCCTTTAATAGGTATTTACACTCCAGAAAGCGAAAACAAAAATGGTTCTTAATGTAGGCGGCACCGTACCACTCCCGTTTAGCTGCACTAAGGCAAACTGCCCGGGGATGCCAAAAGCTCAGAGAACCTTGAACTTGCATGCATGGCTGGGATCCTGATTGCAAACAGGTAGGTTGATCTGAAGCTTGCAGAACTGGTTCTGTGGCAGCTTAGCTCAGCACTTTCTCCAAGCAAATCCTAAAATATACAGATTGTCTCTACCATTGACTTGTAAATTGGAAAAACGTCTGGGGAAAGCAGTTTGGCAACATTTTATGGCAACATTTTATCAGCGTTTAAAATGCACGTTCCCTTCCATTCAGGGATTCTGCTTGGAAGATTTTATGCTCTAAATTCCCTTTCCTAAGAATGCAAAGGTACATGTAAAAAGAGATTCAAAAAGTATTGCTTATAAAAAAAAAAAAAGTATTGCTTATGAAGGCAAAATCACTACGTACAATCTCTGTATATCTACTACTAGAGTATGATTTAAAAATTATGGTCCATTCACACAGTGAAATGGTAGGCAACTGTTCTGTGCTCTCATGCAGAGATGCCTAAGTGGTAAAGCCAAGGAATTTCTGGGTGGTGCTTTACTGTTCCTGGCTTTCTAGCACGCACCTTTCTTTGATATTGACAATTGATATTTTATATATATATATATATATATATATATATATATATATATATTTGTGTGTGTGTGTGGTACGCGGGCCTCTCACTGTTGTGGCCTCTCCCGTTGCGGAGCACAGGCTCCGGACGCGCGGGCCCAGAGGCCATGGCTCACGGGCCTAGCCGCTCCGCGGCACATGGGATCTTCCCGGACCGGGGCACGAACCCGTGTCCCCTGCATCGGCAAGCGGACTCTCAACCACTGCGCCACCAGGGAAGCCCTTGATATTATATTTTATATAAAGTGTATTACAACAGAGCTTCAAGACCTTTTCCCAACCAGATTGCCTTCATCAAGTCTCTCCTATATCAACATTATAGAGCTATCACTATAGCAGAATTACATTTTTTAAAAAGTAAAATAGTATGATAATATTTATACATAATATAGATTCTGTGCTTATATATGCATGGAAAATTTCTGGACAGATACACCTGAAACAGTGGTTATCTCTGGATAGAAGGGTTGGGTATGGGGGTGGAGAAGAGACTTTATACTTCTGGTCTGTTTTTACTGCTTTTTCACGAACACATATTACTTTTAAAAATTGAAAAATGAATTTTAAACAATTCTATACACAGAAGTACATAAAATGGAAAATTAGTAAAGGCCATTGAAAAGGGGCAGTTATCTAAGTCCTTCAGATGCAGGCACCCTCACAAGGCCCTGCAAAAAACAAAACAAAACAAAACAAACAGGCCCTTGTGTTTTCTGTGGTGGTCCATGAAATCAGAGACTTGTCTATTTTGCCTATCACTGTATCCCTACTGAGGAAATGGTTCCCTGCAGTCCTACTGCTACCCGATTCTTCGGGACCCTAAAGGTTTTGCCTTACGTCTGGCTAGGGTAGCAAACATCCCCTCTTCAGAGAAGCCTTCTGTGATTCTTGTAGCCCTCATTGGTCCCTTCTTTTCACTCCTATTACGAAAAGTTCCTTGCTTTAGGGTTGGTGCCTATCTGCCTTTTATTTTTATTGACTGAATTCTTTTTCTCCCCAGGTGGTTGATGGCAGGAAGCGGTCTTCAGCACAATCACAGCTGCTCCTATCATAGTGTTTCCTCTGTTACCCTGCAGATTGCTGATAAGGAATAAGAGTTTTACTTTTCTACCGAGATGGCAGGTATCTTCTTTGTGCAGTAAGGTAAAGGGGAGAAGCTCACACAGAATGTGCCAAATTGCATGTAATGGGACATTCCTGGACAGCAGCTACAACTCTCCTGGGAGATTACTGCTTCAGGACAGAGTCCCGACTTCTTAGCCTTAGGTATGGGGATCCATATGCACGCTCAGCCTGCCAACACACACACACACACACACACACACACTCAGAATCCTCATCTGCGGCCACTTTCTGGTACACACCCATACTCCAGCTTCTTCCTGGAATGCACAATGTGTTTGTATACCATGATAATAATTTATCCCAACTGTGGTTCAGTGGCATCCAGAATGCAACTAACCCATATTCATTTTCTCCTTCCTTTGCGTTTTGACTTAATAATGCTTGACTCTAAATAATTGCTCCCACAGAAGGAGAAAAAAATAGTCCAGCAGGACAGTTGGAGGATGGGCAAACCCCAGCCGTGTCTTACAATCCTATGAGTTTGTAGTGTTCGATGTCATTGCCCATTAAATTTTCTCTGGGGTGTGCCCCATGTGAGTCACTGTACAACGCCTAACCTAAATTGTAAACAAAAATGAGTATTTGCTTTCCTTACATATATGGAAGAGAATCGTTAGGCTTACAGAGAAAAAGAGAGAGTTGTGGTTTAATGTTTAATTTTTGGTTTTGCTGGTAGAGGATGAAGTATACTTTTTTTTTTTTTTTTTTGGCGGTATGCGGGCCTCTCACTGTTGTGGCCTCTCCTGTTGTGGAGCACAGGCTCCGGACGCGCAGGCTCAGTGGCCATGGCTCACGGGCCCAGCCGCTCTGCGGCATGTGGGATCTTCCCGGACTGGGGCACGAATCCGTGTCCCCTGCATCAGCAGGTGGACTCTCAACCACTGCGCCACCAGGGAAGCCCTGAAGTATACTTTTATTCCTCCTATTTTTAGTTGCACCTCAGCATTCAGGCATGCAGTTTTCTGAAGTTTTGTCCTTATGGTCTAATTGGGAATTCTCCTATGATGTTCAAATTATCTCTTATATTAACTCTTGATTTACTAATTAGCTTTTAGGCACAAAGAGAGGATTAAAAAGCTGCAGAGATAAACTGCTCCAGAATAACGTATACAACACACAAGCAAGAAAATACATCAATCCCATTCACAGAGAGCATGTGCCTAAGGTATGGGAAGTTCTCTACGTAGCAAACATCAGGAAATGATACCAACGTCTGTTGGACTGACATGTTGTGATCTGGCTACTTACTGTGTATCACCCTGGCTTCAGAGGTAGTGAAATGTGGCACATCATCAGATATTTAAAGGCACAAAATTGTTTTCAGCTGTTACAAATTTAGGTAGGAGATATCCTATCTGGTATGAAAGTAGTTAGCAGACAGACCTTGTGGTTTGCTGACTACCTGAATTAAGTTGGAGACCCTCTGAATATTTTTACCTGCCACTCTGCTGAGATAAGAGCCTGACAGTCAGCTCAAGGGAATGACTGGGCTGGGAGAAAACTCACAAATCACATATGAAGCATTGTCCTTTAAGCTCAATGTGGACCAAGATCGTGGTGGCTTCTTCCTTAAACAATGAGGAACAAATTGAGGTACCTTACCTGAAGTGGCCAGGTGGCATCGTCATTGAGTGCCACTTGAAATGGAAGGATAATCTCTTCTCTATGTTGCCATTCATGAGCATGCATGACTTATCTAACAACCAGGGACTTGTTCCTTTCAGTTCAAAGTTAGTATTTCCAAATTTGAGTCCATGAACCTCTTTCTCTCATGTCCTATCTTTTCACAATAAAGAAAGCTAAATCTAAGGCAGGGGGAAATATTCCACTTCAGTAGTCTCATACTTTTTTTTTTTCTTTGCGGTACGCGGCCTCTCACTGTTGTGGCCTCTCCCGCTGCGGGGCACAGGCTCCGGACGCGCAGGCTCAGCGGCCATGGCTCACGGGCCCAGCCGCTCCGCGGCATGTGGGATCCTCCCGGACCAGGGCACGAACCCGTGTCCCCTGCATCGGCAGGCGGACTCTCAACCACTGTGCCACCAGGGAAGCGCTCCACTTCAGTAGTAATCAAAGAAATCCAGGGACTTCCCTGGATTTAGTGACAAATATATTAATTGCAGTGTGGTTTATAATACAGAAAAATTTGAAGTGACTAAAATATTTAACAATTGGATATTGGTTAAACTATGGTATAATCATATAAAGAAATAATCTATAGTCATTTAAAACAATGTTGAAAAGATTATCGATGAAGAAAGATGTTCACCATATCGTGAACATCTTGTTAACAAAGCAGATTAAAGATTAGCATGCTTCGTATATTTCAAATTTATTATGGAAAGTATATACACACAGGTGTGCATAAAGGTAGGCCTGGAACTATGTGCTAAACAATTAACCCCACTATTTCTGGGTGGTGAAATTTAAGATAGTTTAAAACTTTTCCTAATTATCTGCATTTTCAAAGTTTTTATAATTTATATATATATTTACATTAGTGAAGCACAACAGCTACTTCTAATTTAAATAAATCAATATGAATATGCATGGAGAAGCTAAGTCATCCATGACCCTGACAATGATAGCAGGTCAAGGAGCCTGTGAATCTATGATGGAGACTGTGTGTTGCCTACTCCAATATCCACTTCACCCCTTTCCCTTAGCTTTAGCACCCCAAGTTTTAGCTGGGCACACTGCTGAAATAAAAGACTACATTTCCCAGCTTCCCTGGCAGGTCAAGACTAGATTCAGACCATTGAGATGTAAGTGGAAAACCCATGTGGGACTTTAAGAACTTTCACTAAGCGGCATGGGTTTACTTCATTTCCCCCTTTTTCCTTCTCACATGGATGTTGCAGCTGCCACACGAGTCCATGATATGGAAGCCACATGCAGAGGATGGCAGAGGAGAAAGATAGCCATAGGTTGCTTGTGACAGATGGAGACCCCATGTCAGCTCTGGACTGATGGCCTTCACAGTACTTTGTATTATAGAAACATAAATTTCTATATCCTTTAAACCACTGTTATTTGGGGATTTTCTGGTTTTTGTAGCCACGCCCAGGCCTAACTAATATACAGACTAATTGTGTTTGTAGTTGTTGCTAACTGATCAGAACCCTTTCAGAAGGGCTTCTAAGAATTAGTTGTCCAGAAAAAGAAAAGATATGGAGCATCATAAAAACGATACTTTCAGGGACTTCCCTGGTGGTCCAGTGGTTAGGACTCTGCGCTTCCACTACAAGGGGTGCAGTTCGATCCCTGGTCCGGGAACTAAGATCCTGCAAGCTGTGCCGTGCGGCCAAAAAAACAAAAAACAAAACAGAAAAACACCCATACTTTCAAATGTATCTACACTAGCATGTTGAATTTCTTGAATTTCTAGATGACTCATTAGTTGATTTTTTGGGTTTTTTTGATGCAGCAGATAAGCCCATCTAGACATGATCCCAAATGTTGATACAGCCAATTTGGAGGCGATAGCCACCAAATATAATTCTTAATTACATAAAAGTTAAACGTTAAATGGATGTTAATTATGATGAAAATAGTGACATTTTTACACCAGTGCAAATGTGGCTTATTAAAGTACAGAGGATTTTAATAAATACATTTAGAAAAAAAAGAGCCTACTGCTAAAGGAGAGTTTGTCATCTGGGATGTATTGTTAAAGGAATTTTTACCAAATGAATACTTCTGTGAACTAACCTATAACTGAGAGAAAAACTGTATTGACCTCTGAAACAATCAATCCATGGATTCTTTAAAATTAAATCTCATTGCTACAAAAATTAGGAGGAACAGTATAATTTGTACAGTGAATGGACAGAATAATCTATTACTCTCTTTTGGGGACATGCAACTTATTTTCCCAGATTTCATCACTCTGTGGCTAATTTAGAGAACAGTGTCATTGGGTGCTTCGAGGATTTAAACCTCGAGGATGCTGAAAAGTGTCTTTTGTTAGCACTGCTTCTATACAAACACTCAGGCATTTCGAAACGATTTTTGAAGTGTTCTGATAGTACAGGCAATTAAAAAACACAAAGTTAATTCCTTCCATCCCCCAACTGTACAACATTAGAAATGAAAGTGGCCTGAGTTAAAAAAAAAAAAAAAAGGTTTTAGAGAGACATCCTCTTTTTCTTTCTTTCTTTTTTCTCTTTATCAGTGCAAATGTTCATGTTTTCATCTCTGTAGGATTCTTTCCTCACTGCATTCCACAAGCCCAGAGAAACTCGCTGGAACTCATACAAAACCCTCTCCTGCTACCATATTAGGAATCAAAATGTGTAGCAGAAACCAACTGCCAAGTCGAGATAATCAACAGGGAATGTCTGTGCCTTCAAGCCAAATGAGTGCAGAAAAATGATCAAGGCAGCAAAATAAATAATAAAACTGAGGACTGGCTTTAGATTATGGTCTTGTTATATCCCACACACTAATAAAGCTGTGTTGGAAATTTCTGTACCTCTTGGCCATTCAGGTACCAGAGTCAAGTTCGGTCTAATTTTATTGTGGATATAATTCACTCTAGGTCACAAGTGGAGCAAAGTGAAATAATATATCTCTGCCTTATTAACTACATCAAAAATTGTGGTTTGCATGCCTCCTAAATCTTCTACCTTAATACCAAACTGATTCTGCAATACTTGAAAATTCAGATTTTTCTTTTTCCAACTTTTGGAAAGGGTCTATAAGTATATGGAAGTTACCAGAAAACTTTCCGGCTAGTGTTTTCACTCCAGGTGAAACTGGTTATGTTTTCCTAATTTATCTGCAGCACTTGATCCATCATGTACTTGACTGGAAACAAATTTTTAAATAATACATGTGACAATTTAAGAGATACTTCAAACCACAACACAGTGGTTCTGGAGTCCAAGCAAGGGACAGGATGGGGATTATACAGTGAAGGCTGAGCCATTATCTAGTGAATTAGACTATTGTGGAACTAGCTGCCTGCTTTATTAAGACAGTAATGATTACACCTGAGAATGCAATGCTGGCACGATGAGAAATTTGACCTTGCAGCCACATTTCAGAAGTTTTAAAGGAGGCAGGTGTAAGAAATGAGGAGATCAGAGGACAGAAGTTCTCATAAATCAAGACAACAGATGATAGGAGCCTGGGTCAGAGCGTAATTGTAGACTCAGGATGAAGCAAAGAATTTAGAGCTATTACAATGTAATTTGTGTGCCGTAGCTCTCTGGGAATTTATAATTATCAGAGAAATAATAGACCCATGGTCAAACAGCTTCTGGCCATATAACCTGGATGAAAAAAAAAACAAACAAACAAAGGAAAAAAAAGTGGTCCAGGACATTTGGAGGTGCAGGGACAAGCCAACAAAAATGCCTTCCTCGTACGTTTATAGCATGTCATAGTTTACATGGTTTTCCTGGATCTTATCTTATTTGACGCTTTGTGAAGCCTGCGAGAAGGACCCCCTTACCCCCTTAAGCCACATGAGGTCACAGGTTGAATCAATTCTGCTAAATAACTTGCTCAAAGTCACCGTAAGATTGTGCACTAGATCTCAAATCCTTTCCCAGCTTCCAATGATGCCAATCTAAGCAGCAGCATCTGTGCTTTCTGGGGCTCCTCCTTCCCTTTGCGGTGAGAATTAGTAACAGCTCCCCCACCTTGCTCATTTGCTTGTTCAGCCTTCCATTTGAGCAATCTTTAGCCCTTCAATAGTTGTGGAGTCCACAGCTTGGCTCTGGTGAGCAAAATTATGCCCTGAATTGACAGACAGGAAATACCCTTTGTTAGGAGGACTGGAGAAGGATGCCCAGATACCTTTGCCGCTACTGCCATCTCCTGTTCAGAGTGGCTCACCCAGAACTGCCTTTACACGCATTTGCTGTAAATTCAAGTGTCATACCCAGGCCAAACTGATTCCAGGTGAGAGTCAGGAATATTCCCCCATGCATTTGAGCATCCCTGTCAACCTGTTCTGGAAGCAGCATCTTTTGGTGGCCAGTGTTAGAAGGTAGTGTGAACAGGATTAAGGAAGTGAAGACTGTTGTTTGCAGAAAGAGGGAACTGGAAAGAAGAGGTCTCTGTGAGGTGGAGACGTGGTCAAAGACGGAGGAAAAGAAGACGGCAAGGTGCATCTACTCTGAGTGTCCTGCATGAACCACCACCCTGAAACAGAAATCTCAGTGCAGGCCATGTGCAAGAGAATCGAAGGAACATAGAAAATCGGATCCTCTTCCGATTTCAAGAGGAGTCATCAAAGAAGCCTCAGATGAAGCTGACTTTTCCAGATAAAAAGTTATGGGTATCCTTGTTGTATTATATATCTCACCATCCACCAAGTCTTGGAAATAACTCACAGGTGAATTCAACCTTTTTGCTCCTGATGCTGTAGATTCCTTTTTTGTTTGTTTGTTTAAATTTATTTATTTTTATTTATTTATGTTTTGGCTTCGTTGGGTCTTCGTTGCTGTGCGTGGGCTTCCTCTAATTGCAGCGAGTGGGGACTTCTCTTCCTTGTGGTACGCAGGCTTCTCATTGCCGTGGCTTCTCTCGTTGCGGAGCACGGGCTCTGGGCTCGCGAGCTTCAGTAATTGTGGCACGCGGGATCTAGAGCGCAGGCTTAGTAGTTGTGGTGCACGGGCTTAGTTGCTCCGTGGCATGTGGGATCTTCCCGGACCAGGGCTCGAACACGTGTCCGCTGCACTGGCAGGCGGATTCCTAACCACTGTGCCACCAGGGAAGTCCCAGGAGTGCAGATTCTTAAAGGGCCTGGTGAGAGGCATGGCCAAATACACTTACTAACCAGTGTATTTGCAGAGGCTAATGTTCTGAGGGTGAAGAGGATATTTTGGGGCCAAGTGTAGCATAATCTAAATTTGATTCTTGCTCAAAAGTGACCACTTAGTTCTATTTCTAGTTTTTCTTTTTTCTTTTTTTTTTTTTAAATTTATTTATTTATTTATTTTTGGCTGTGTTGGGTCTTCGTTTCTGTGCGAGGGCTTTCTCTAGTTGCGGCGAGCGGGGGCCACTCTTCATCGCGGTGCGCGGGCCTCTGGCTGTCGCGGCCTCTTTTGTTGCGGAGCACAGGCTCCAGACGCGCAGGCTCAGTAGCTGTGGCGCACGGGCTTAGTTGCTCCGCGGCATGTGGGATCTTCCCAGACCAGGGCTCGAACCCGTGTGCCCTGCATTGGCAGGCGGACTCTCAACCACTGCGCCTCCAGGGAAGCCCTAGTTTTTCATTTTTAAGAGGGAGAGTAGAATGAATTTTATGAAGATCAACCATTCTAATTTAGTCTGCCATTCATGGGAATTGCATTAGGTAACGGGCGGCCTCCAGCCAGCCAGACAGCTATTAGACTGCTCTCCTACTTGATAAATTAGCTTTATCGGGTCCCTACAGCTTTGCTTTCACCTTGTGAAATCTGTATTCAGAGGCCAAGTCCCTTTGCAGTGTTGTTATCACGCTTATCCCTGAAGCTCTGGCTTCAGTTCCAATTTATAAGAGTAAAATGGATTTCAAGGCCCTTTTATAAAATATGACTCAGCTTCATATTTAAAGAAAAGACAGGTTAAACACTACTGACAGCCACATTGGTTGGAAAATTTCTCAGGTGGCATTGCTCTTATAATCAAGAACCTTCTAAGATAGTTGTTCTCAAACGGTAGCCTTCATTGGGATCACCTGGAGGGCTTTGTTAAAACAATTGCTGAGCCCCACTCACAGATGCCGTGGATCTCGGGTGGGATCTGAGAATTCGCCTTTCTAACAACTTCTAGGTGTTGATTATGGGCCTGGGCCCAGGGGTGGAGAATCACACACGTTTACTCTTTTTTTTTTTTACCAACCTCTCTCCACCTTTTCTTTCTTAATCTCTAGATCATAATGATACTCACTCAGGCCTGTTATGGGCTGAGTCTTGTCCCCCCAATTCGTATATCGAAGACTTAACCCCCAGTAGGACCCCAGAATGTGACTGTATTTGGGGATGGGGTCTTTAAATAGGGAACTAAGATAAGATGAGGTCATCGGGGTGGGACTACATCCAATTGAAGACCATCATAGAAAAAGGCTGAGCTTGCCTAGGGAAGAGGGAGTTCTGCCAGTGGACTGCAGAGCGCCGACATCGACCCTGCCCTGGTTCTCCAGCCTGCCGCCTACCCTCCCAACCGCAACAATTTCGTGAGTCACTTTCTTAAATTTTCTCTTCCTGTTCAGACACACATATCCATCCTCTTGGTTCTGTTCCTCTGGAGAACCTTAATTCAAGGTTTCATTCCCATTCAAGTTCTGCTTGAAGTCTGAGGATAAAGTTTTTCTTACGAGTATTTTCCGGTAAATATAAAGCACTGGGAAAATGGAACTTACTGGCTTTTCTCACATATAACTATCGCCTAATGTCTGATCGTCTATTCAGATGTATTGAATATTTACGGTGTGTGGGGGCTGCTGTTTGCTCAAGAAGAGACCCCAACAGGCTCTCCATCACGGGGACCATGCTCTGAGTTGCTTTTTTAATAGTCTTGTTTGTGGTCAATGTTGTGGTCGATGTTATAACAAAACTATCTCCCAAGTCTGTGACTGTTCATCTGGACTGTGGTTTAACTAGAAGAGCTAGTTCAGGCCCCTTAATATGAGGGGTGAGTGGTGTGGAATTTCCTTGGGGTATCCGGAATGCTTTACAAATGTGTCGGTATGAGTGGATGTGGTGTCTTATTATCTTCATTTTGACTTTTCCCGAAGTCCTGCCTCACACACTGAGGATTTAATGAGCTTTCACAGAGATCTCTATATCAAAAGAGCCCTTGCAGAGCCATAAGCTTTACTGAGCTTGCTCTTACCTTTTGTTTCGTCTTTTTTCCTGCCTCCGGCATCGATGTGATTGAACTTGGGCTATTTAGGTTTGCAGCACAGAGGAGACACCTGTGAAAAATCCGCCTTTTGAGGCTGCCTATCCAAGAGGGGTCGTTCTTGGGCTGCCTTGTTTTCAGTTTGCTTCATGAACAGAAACTAGAGCTCTCAGAATGGCTCAATCCTAGATAACCACAGTGAAAAAGACTTCATCAAACCTGAAACCCAGGTTTTATCTCCCAAAGCTGGAAACCTTGAACTTGTGTGTTGGGACTGGAAGGGAAAATCACACATGTTGAAATGGCAGCACCTGCTGGTCAAGTGTGATATGGCAGCTCGAGAGAAGCGGCTGAGCTTCAGGCAAGCCGGGAGCTAGTCCCAGGGGGTTTGTCCGTTGCCTTGCGGAAACTTTCCGCAGGAGGAATTTTTACCCGAGCTTGTGAGGGGTGGAGTGTAGATTGACCCAAGCTGGAGGGTCAACGCCAGTGTCAGAAGGTTCTGTGAAGCCTCCCGCCGTTCTGAAAGTGCCACAGTACTCGTTCTGCAAACAGTGCTATGAGTATATACCAGTCCCCCTTCTCTATCTTCTTAAAAAGTTCACAATTTATTTTTAATGGCTTGCTTTCATGTGGTAATCTCCTATTGAGCAACAAAATAAAATTGGAGAGTAAAATTCTTTTTACAGAAATCTGCTAGCCAACAAAAGTTCTCAGAAAAGACATTTATTCCGGAGTGGAAGAAGTGACCAACCTGGATTTTGTCTCAGGCTATATCATCAAGGGGTTTATATCACTAGCTTCCTGAATGCCAAGTGAAAGCGTAATGGGAATTTTATGGCATGTTCTTGATATGTGGTATATATTGAAAGCTGATGATTGCTAGTTAATAGAGTTCACTTAACTTACCCATCAGTGTTACATTTGCCCATGTTTGACTTCTTGAAGCATTTTGATATAGCATAATAACAATAAAAAATAGATTAGCCAGGCGGCGTTAGGTCCATCTTCCAGATGGGGGGGGTCACAGACACAAGAAACTGAAAAGGTTTATTGAAGGTCACATTGTTTGTTAGAGCTGGCACCCAGGTGGCATGTCCCTAACGGCTACTATGGTGCTTCTCAAACTTGATGGGATGATGACTTGCCTCCGTAGATTATTGTGCTCCTGTCTAAAGCAGCGGTTCCCAACCTTTTTGGCGTGGGACCGGTTTCGTGGAAGACAATTTTTCCATAAATCAGGGTGGGGGAGGGGATGGTTGGGGGGGGTAATGGGAGCGATGGGGAGCGATGGGCAGCGGCAGATGAAGCTTCGCTTGCTTGCCTGCCGCTCACCTCCTGCTGTGCGGCCGGATCCCTAACAGGCCATGGACTGGTACCTGTCTGCGGCCCGGGGGTTGGGGACCCCTGGTCTAAAGGAGCAAATGAAAATATAAGGAAGATATTTGTTCCTCTTTCGGATTAGAGGTTTAGTTCTTCTAGGTTCACACATGGACTTCATGGAAACCAAATACACTAGGGCATCCTGTGGATACGTGGCAACGGCACAGACAACAGCGAGTTAGGCAAGGTGAACAAAGTTAACGCCTGCCTTTCGGCAATGTGCCCTCGGTCTAAAACTTGGTGTCAGGCATTAGGTGGTTGCATCTGTTGTGTTCTGTCAGATGGTGTGGTTACCTGTAGATAAGTTGTTCAGACAGAGGTGATGAAAATGGCCAAAAAAGTTCTAGAGCTCTGATTTCTGGCCCTCTACCTTCCTGCAAGCAGCAATCAATCTACCCCCTTTGTGTTTCTTTGCTTTCTGAAAAACTGAAAACGCTGCCTAGCCACCTTCATTCTCCTACTTTCTGCCTGGTACACTCTGTACAAAGTAGAGTTGACAAGGAGATTAATGTGATGACATGTAAGGCCTAGAAATTCTAGAAGGATGGAAAGGAAACTCGTTTTGCCGGCAGTAGGAAAGAAGGCCTCCTGTGTGCTGGGTGTCACGCTTGCTTCTATACACATTATCATTTCTTTTAAGTCATCAACAGTAGCCAGCAGAAGTAGATGTTTAGGTTTTGATGGAGAAATCATGGCTCAAATGGATATCTTGCCTCAGGTCCCTGTGCCCACTTCTCTCTCTGACATCACACTATGTCGCTAAACATTAAGGATAGTCAGGCATAGGGGAATGAGAGTAGAGTGGGGAGTTTGAAGTTGATGGAGGGTATGACTAGTGTCTTCAGTATTTGAGGAGGTGAGGCCCAAGAATAGGAGAGAAGGTGGGGGACTAGGTATGTTCTACTCATCTTGGCTTTAGAGAGAAATGTACTTGGATAAACTCTTTGCTTTCATTCAAGTCATTGTGGTTTGTCCAGCAGAGCATTTTGCATTTCTGCATTTTAACCGGACCTCCAGATGATTCTGAATTACGCCAAAGTTTGAGAGCCACTTCGTTACTCTGTAATATCTACTATGTGGAAATTTTAGTCTTTCCTCATCTATACATGAAAAAGTGTCTTTAGAAACAAACGGGCAGCAATCATCAAGTGTGCTTGATTAGACTTAATCTGCTTTCTCTCCTAATAAGTAATGGAAGATGAGATAAATGTAATACTAGGAACCGTCTAGGTATTATAAATACAGCCATTGAAGGTTTTATTTTTTCCTTTTTGGCAACATATTTGAACTCTTTAATTCTAGAGAAAATATAATTTCTAAATAGAACATCACATCTGAATTTTTACTTTATCTTTTACCATATTTTCTTTGAAATTATCTCCTGAAGACAATGAAATTTTAAAAGGCCAAAAAATTATTCAAATGACCACAGATCACTTGTTCAAATGTCCTATGCCATTCATTTAAAGATAAACAATATCAAAAACCCTTCGAAAACTTAAAGACCAAAGAAAGGATCAATATTCCTTCTCATTTCTGCCCTATCCCAATTCCCTAAGAAAAGAAATATCTTTGAAATTATAGGATTTTAAGATTGCAGGATTTCAAAGGAGACCAAGCATGGCAGTACTGGACTGTGTATTAATGTTGCAGAAAATTAAGTAGGCAGAAATACAGAGAAGACTTTCTGAAATTACATGCTTTAATCTGCATGTTGAGCTAGACAGTGATTTGGAGTAGAGGTCTGGAGAGAGACCAACTAGAAGGGCTGTGACAGAAATATTAAGGAAATCGTGAAACAGAAAAAATGGTCTTCCTGGCTTCCAATATCAAGTTCTCCCTTCTATTCAAACTTCATTGTTTATAAAACATGTCCTTTTCTTTTGGAAATACTAATTTAGGCGAGTTCTCCCAGAAAACTTTCCTCATCCATAAATCCTATTTGCAAGTGTTTTGATACATGTTTGTTATTGATGAAACTTTATACGTGTTGATTTATAATATATATTAACATTGATCCAATCATATTTTAAAATCTATTCTCGGCTTCTGGAGTAGAGGGACCTTATTGTATTAAATGTGTTTTGTTCAGTGGATATTTACTGACTTCCTATTGCGTATTTTGCACCATAATAAGGCATTAAGATGCATGTGCCGTATGACCTGATCTCTGTCATCAGAAAAATTAAGTTGGCTGACAATACAAAGCCAGGATAAGTTAAGAGGTAAGTTAAGAATTGAACACAGTAGTGCAAAGGATTTTTTTTTTTTAAGACAGTACTTGCTGAAAAGCCACATCAATTATTAAATACAAGGTAGTGATTGCCATGAACTCAGAGCACAGTCCTTAGCATTCTTTCCACCTAAAGTGTGAAATTCCCTCAATAGCATTTGAACAGATTTCCCCTGGTAGTTGAGAGGGGCTCAGCCTCTGTTGTAGCAAGGGCCCTCCTACCCCTATGTTCTCCTTTTCTGTGGATCAGACCGACCTTGCATACCGATCGCTTTCTGAGGTGTAATAAATGACAAATGGAATATAATTGATAGTAACAGGAAAATACTTCGTATTTAGAAATTAATTCAGTTAGGTCAACTTTCAGCTTTAAACAGCAATTCAGAATCGAATGTTTGTTGCATTAACAGAACCTCATCCACCTCAACAATTTTCTGAGACACACAAACTTGAGAGGTTTCAATTCTATGTAGTAACACAGAATTTACAGTTGCTAGTGGAAAATACTGTGTAAGATTTTCCTAGATTGGAAGCTGTTGGGATTAGAATGTCACATATACTTATAAAAAGGAACCATCCTGATATATTTCTCTATTAATCGTATCCCCCCACCTGGCCACATCTTTAAGACTTGTAGTATGGTGTTTCTGATCTAAAAGAACGATGAAGAAAAATCATTACTTGAGACAGAGGATCAGTTAGAATCTTCCCAGTACCAAGCCACCATCATCTTGGTGCAATGAGGATGCTGCCCACAGTTTTGACCCCCTTCACAGACCCTCTTCTAGAGGGTAAGCAGAACAACATTCCAACGTGCAGGCAGATCTCGTCATTGTCTTTTTTTTTTTTTTTCCTTCACTGAAAACCCTTTTATGGCTAGCTCCCCAGTGCAACTGAATGCAAGCGAATACCTTCCCAAGGCTTCTAAGCTCCTGCAAGAGCTGGTTCCTGCCTCTCAGACCGAATTCCCTACACATTCTCAATGGTGTGCCAAGATCCAGCCACACCAGCCTCTTAGATATTCCTCAAACACACAACATTTCTTCCCATCTCAGGAGCTTGGTATTTTTCTTGTTGCTTGAAAAACTTTCTTCCGGATTTTCAAATGTCTCTGTTCACCAGAGCTGTCAACCCTCCACATTCACCCTCTACATTATTCTGTTGGTCTCCTTCCTAGCACTTACCGGTACCCCAAATTATCTTACTCTTCTTTTTGGTTTTGTTTAATTGTTATTATCTCTCCCTACTAGAATATAAGCCCTTAAGGGTGAATGATCATGTTAACTTTTCTATTCCGGGTATCTATATGATAGTGCCTGGCACTAAATAAATGCTCAGCAAGTATTTGACAGACTGTCTGAAAAAAAAATCAGCCTTTAACCAAGCGACACAAAGTATTGATACTTTAGCTACGATTTTCTCCATTTAATCTGTGATTATGTCCCATAGCCTGGATATATATGAATTTATAGAACTTCTAGTCCTTGAGCTCTATCCCTTTATTCTCAATCAGAAAAAGAATTTAATCTGGTTTTGTATTAGATTAGTATCGACTGGGGAAACTTAAAAAAAAAAAAATCGTTGCTTCCTGGGACCTTCAGCCGACTGTTCCTCTTGGAATAGAGCCTGGGCATCTATATGTTAAAATCTAAGGTGATTCTGTACTGAGAGGATTGAGAAAGACTGGAATAATATTCAACTTAATATTTAGATATTTAATATTTACTTTAAATATGCTACAAAATTATCAAATATATTCTCCTAGCATGTATTCAAGTGAAAAAGTATCAGTGTAGGGCAGGAACCACAGCAACCAACCTTCCTGTACTAGGGTAATCTAGCCATCAGTATAAAGATCCCTTACTGTTACCTGGAAATCTGTTAGCATACTGTTTGGACCCTATAAAGTGTTAAACATAATAAATACCTCAGTTTCTAAAGTATTAAAATATTTGGTTTAGAAATGATTATAAATAACTTCATATCTGAACATTAACCTGTTAAAAATTATATTCCTAGATATAGTAACCAATTTAGTATACAAACTATTATTCAGTATTTTCAGCCATAATATAAAAAAAATTGTCAATGGTTGACTTGTGGACTATAACAGTAAGTCTCCCTGAATTTATTACTAAGGATTAATTTAGGAAAATCTGTATACTTGTTTTCTTTACCAAGTGTGGTATGGTAATAAAAACTTTATTATAAGGTATTTTATTTTTGATGTGATATGCATCAACTTAAATTGTTTTTCTCTCCCTTGGTATGCTTCCTGTACTTTTTCTCCTTTCATTATACTCTAAGTGTATACTATATATAGACTAGGAGAAGAAATTTCTTTACTTCATGAATCAAAGATTACTACTGAAGTCTATAATAATGTGGGGCTCTCTACTTTAATTAAACAACTAAATCATTTAGAGGAATTTTTGATTGATGTCTTCTGTATAACCAGTCTTCTTTTCTACATCTTTTTTCTTTTCTCTCATTTGACAGATGTATTCAATGCCAATTATGTATTTGGTCCTTTAAAATCATCTTGGCATTAAGAAATGATATAAAAAACTGAGTGGTGTGTAAGTAGTTTTAAAACATTTGGGTTATCAAGAGATTAATCTATTTAATCTTAATTCTGATAATTATGGAGGTAATTTTATGTAGACAGGCAGTCCATCTAATGATTAAATACACTCAATAGCAGAACAACTCTTTTGTGTAGATATGTCATTGGTAAGATAAAATTTATGGTCCAGATGTTTTAGCATTTGAGTAAGAGGGAAAATATCTGGTTTTTTGAAATGATACAGTAGAAATCTGTTTTGATGAATTCTAGTTAGGTATTACAGTTTATTGATGTGGGCTGAAACAAGTTTTCTTTAACATAAGCCAAATAGATTAATTCCTATCCTAATAGTCAAGCATCTTTAAATGTATTAATTCTGAAACGTGTTAACCTCTTGAGAGGAGATGTGAGAATGAAGGGTGGGTTATGTGTCATCAACTTCTGATTGGTATTGATCTTCATGAGTTTAAATGGGTTCATATTTGGATACTGAATCATCCTGCAGACTGTTTTATATACTGTCATAGCAATCTATCTTTAACCTGTGTAGGCAATTGATAAACACTGATAAATCTTATTACTGTGAGTTTCTTCCTGTAACTTTCTAGTTGTATTTTCACTCTTTTCAGTCTTTTTTCTCCTCAGTAAAAGCAATATTATTTCCATTTTGACAGCTGCCTTGGTGATATCCCAAATCATATTCATATCTGCGGGTCCATTGCAATTCACGTTAATACCTAGCTATATACCCCTAGCATTTACCAGTTGGTTATCATCCAGCTATCTGGATGATACATCAACAGTTTATGTATCTGTCTGATTTTAAATAATACATGTGACCAGATGTAAAGCATGAGAGCAGATTGCAGCCGAATAATACATCACCTCTCCAATGCAGTCCCTGTTATAGCTTTCAGGTTAGTCAGAAAGAAGGTATACATTGAAATGGCGGCTGTTTCTGGTTCTCGCTCTCCCAGAATGACAGAGATGTTAGGGTTTGGCAGAGGGGTAAATATCGGGGGAGGTGGTCAGTCTTTGTTCCTTCCCCAAAGGGCAGAGGAAATCGGAGAGGGATGGGGTAGGGGAGGATGGGGGCTGATAGAGAAGTCTAAAGAAGTGCTTTCAGGATTGTCTATCCAGACAGGGTCAGAGTAGATACACTTGGATTTCTTTAACTAGAGAGACTAAAGTGAATCATCTCTTTATTTTATGTACATCATACATATATATGTATATATACATATACCTATGTCTTTGAAAATTTTGCATCAGCTTACATTAGTTTATCTCTCTTGATATTCTTTCTCTACTCTTTGTTCTTCATACTCTAAGTAAATTGTATGTCACAGATGGGGTCAAGTGGGGAGTAAAGAATTATTCTCCATCTTCTGTCCTCATTTGCTGTAAACCTGTGAATATTCTCACTTATGTATCAGCAGTAAGCATTATTTGCTATGTTCTTAAAATCTTTGTACAGCTGATAGCTTTACTATAAATTATGAACTCTCTATCATTATTTTTCCTATTACGTGTAGTTTTCCCACAGTGGCAAAAGTTGATGTGGTTTTTGTAGGTATGAGAGGAAACGAGGATTTTTTAGAAAATGGTTTGTAACTACTAGTTTTTCAAATTGTTGTCCACAAGTGTATTCCCATGGAAACTTGCCTATTTTGGGGTTTTCAAACATACATTTTAAAAAGATTGAAAACGTGGCGGCCATGGAGATAGTCTCATGAAACAGTATCTAAACTGTTCCTTCTTTGGAGAAACAATGATTAATAGCATGTTGTCACGTCTCGTGTGTCCACTCATTCTTCAAAGAGCGTTATTTCTGTGGTGACGCATGCTGTTCACGTTGTGTGGACGTGGCACATTTGGAGAAGAATTTACAATGTATACAAATTGCAGAGCTTTCAACAGTGTATTGATCTTTGCCATATAGCTTACAAAATCGCTGTATTGATGGCCTTATTTTTAGTTGGTCCATTGCCTCCCAAACCTCGCATGACGGTTTGTGCTCCTTGGTATTTTAAAATTCCTTGACTTCTGATCACAACAAATCAGCCATCCTGAATAAAAATAAATCCATTAATTTCTTTCTCTCATTTTCCTAAGTGGTGCAATCGTGTTAATTCTTACTGTCTACTCAAAACTGTTGGGGGATTAGCTAAAGATTCTATCCCAGTGGTTACAAAAGATAATGTCTTGTCTTTGCTCTTGGCAACATCTTTCCCACGTTCAGAAAATAATGAAAACGGGCCATGTTGGCTCTTCGCCATCTCACTAACGCATCCTTTGCAGTTAACGACCCACGGACTGTGTCATTCTGTATTAAACTAGGTTTTTGCACTCCTAGGGGCTTTCCAAATTCTTTGAGCACCGTGATTCTGGCATCCCCAGATATATACAGTTTAGAACTGGGAAGGAATTTTTGAAACCTTCTTTTACTGTTGTTTCCAAAAACCACTTTCGTCCTTTGTTTTGTGTTGTATGTTTTTAAGTTAGTGTTTCTCAAAGGGTGATTCTTCAGGACTTTGCATGAGAATAACCAGGAGTTGTTACATGCAGATACCTGATTCCCTATCCCAGAGATGCTGAGTCAGGGCACCTGCATTTTTTTTTTTAAATAAATTAATTTATTTTGTTTATTTATTTATTTTTGGCTGCGTTGGGTCTTCGTTGCAGCACACAGGCTTTCTCTAGTTGTGGCATGTGGCGGGGGGGCTACTTTTCATTGTGGTGCGCAGGCTTCTTGTTGCTGTGGCTTCTCGTTACGGAGCACGGGCTTTTAGCACATGGGCTTCAGTAGTTGTGGCACCTGGGCTCAGTAGTTGTGGCACACGGGCTTAGTTGCTCCGTGGCATGCGGGCTCCTCCCGGACCAGGGCTCGAACCCGTGTCCCCTGCGTTGGCAGGCGGATTCTTAACCACTGCGCCACCAGGGAAGCCCAGGGCACCTGCATTTTTAACAAGTGTCTCCGGAGATTCTAATGCCCTCTGCTGATGGAATACAACTGTTTAACCTCTGGGCCTAGTGACTGGCTGATCTTGAAAGTAACGACAATCACCTTGCTCCTGGTGACATAATTTGCACTGGGTGGCTAGGGTGAAGCACATGAAAGACTGAATTCAACCTATAGAACTTGGCAGTCAAGCTAAATATCCTTGGATACTTCCAGAGTTACATTTAAAATTGTGTCCTATGACACGTGCTAGAGGTGGGAGTTAAATCTCTTCTACCATTAAGATAGGGTGGCAGCGTTTTATGGTGAGATAGCAAAGGAAACCTGAATATAAACAAAGCTAGGGTGCAGGATAGAATGATTAAGGAGCCAGACAAACTTGACGTCTAGCTCCGCCTCTGTAATCGTGGGCAGTTACTTAAGCTCTTCAAGTTTCAGCTTCCTCATCTGCGAAATGATGATGATTAGAGTACTTACCTCACAGGGTTGCTGTGAGGGTTTTTCTCTGTAACACTTAGCACAGTGCCCGATTCATATCAAGCACTCAGCAAATGGCAGTATCTTAGGTTACTTAAGTTCACTAAAAATCACTAAAAGTGTTCTTCGTATTCATTGGCTGTCTAACTTAATTTAGGGCTTTCTAGATCTGTCAGAGGACACGTTACTGGGAAGAGTATAGATACGTTGTACTACTGATAGAATTTTTACAACAGGATGTCGATTCAATGTCTTTATACAAAAACTATGGTTGACATTGTGTTGCTGAAAGTTGTGATTAGTAAGATTTTCTATAATCTAATAAACGTGTCTTGAGTCAGAACTGATTTCCACATTTTTATTTCTTGGCAGGGTGTGCAAATGTGAATGGAAATAACTTGATTACGCAATTCTGTTGCAAGTAGAGAGTCATGGAGAATAATGGACAAGTAGGATAAACCTACTGACGAAGCATATTTTTCTAAACACAGGATAGCCAAGTTTCAAGTATTGTGAATACATATCCTTAATAGCATCAAAAATGAGTTCATTTGGAGTCTGTTAAATGGCAAGATTTAGGTATATCACAGGCTCAGCAAAAGAGGACTGAAATCGTGAACATCATCTCCTTTGTATAATTTTTATAATATATTTAGTGCTGGAAATTGGGATTTGAAGTACCCATTTCTTAAGTTTTTCTATGAATAGGATATGAATACCCTTCTTAAAAATTTCTACCACTGCAAAAATGTATATAGTTTCAAGCATATAATACTCCCCCTGAAATCAGTGTTCCTTATTATTTTTTTAACGAAGCAAGACAAAGTACTGATGTGTATATGTTGAAGAGAAAAAAAGACACAGGTAAAGGAAAGTGTTGAAAGACGGTGACCGAGGAACTGGAAAAATGTTACAAGTGCACTGCAGATATTTTCTGACCCCACTCCATCTATAGTCCCCCTACAGCTCTATGCACATGTGTTTAAGTATTTGTACAACGTAGAAGAAAAAGTGTGTGCAGGATGTAGAGGCTCTTTTGTTTTAATGTAACAAAATGACATTAAGTGTTCATGAGAATTTAATGGTGAGATGTCAAAGATTTTTGCATTAAATATATCACCTAAAAATGCTGATATTACAAAAATCAACTTCCCAAGAAAAGGGTTAAAATATGTCCCCTTTAATTGCATGTATTGGTCAAACCATTCTAATTCCAGCAGTTACTTGGATATTAAGCATGAATAGTCTGGATCTATACATAATTAGATAGAGCAGATATAGAAATTTCCAAGACCATCTCATAGGCATTTTAGCCTCTCTCCTAGCAACTATTATTTGGGCATTTCTTAAGACTGTATTAACATTACAAACAACCTTTAAAATAAGTTAACTCATAATTGGCATCCCCAATAGAATGCATGTAAAAATAAACATTTGTGCATCATCCTTAATCAAATGCACATAGAAAATAACAGAATAACTCAACAGTGATTAAGCTTGGTTAGAAATATTCCAAAAATGTCTGCACAGCTGACATAGCTTCGTATTTGAAATCATTTCTCTCTTGTTTTTACTCTTTATAGTAACTTCATTTGATAGGCCAGCTTCCTAAACCTTATTTAACTAAAAAAAGTAATAGAATCATTGATTTTAAAAATGGAAGCAACCTTAGATGTCAAACGTTTAATTTTTTTTTTTTCATTTGAGAAATTGATGCCTGGACAAGTTGTGTGACTTGCCCATGCCTATGGTTTGAATTGTGGTATAATTGTGACTAGAACTCGGTTTAGTGCTTTTTCCACTGAGCTTAGGTAGAAAAAAGAGGCAGATTTTAACTAATGAATTACCACTAATTTCCAGCGGCTTCTCTGGGCCACTGCTGTCTCTTCAAGCAAAAGCATATAATGTGCAAAAACATTCCTTTTATAAAGGATACTAGTTAGATAAAATATTCAAAGGGTATAAGATGGGTAAGAGGGTGCAGATAGCAGAAGTGCTGAAAATGGAGATAAGATAAATACAGGTTATCTCAGTTTAAGATATCAACTATGATTGTCATTTCTAATAATACCTATGTCTCCCATCACACATGTACTTCCTTTATCCCCTACAGGCAGGTGACCAGGCAAACATCTTTATGTCAACTGCATTCAGAATGACTTTATAAAATGTTGCAACAGGTTATTCTTCCAATAGACTGTTTTTCACATATGTGAGGTTAATGTTGGGAGAGAAATCAAGAAGAATGAGAACAAGGTAGAACTACAGAAACATTGACCATGAACAAGACAGCAGGGGAAGAGAGGGAGGGAAGGGGATGGAGAAGCTGAAGCAAGTGTGAGGATATTGCAGGGGCGCCCACAGACCCAGGGTTCATGAGACTGGACACAGGTGCCTAGAAGCTACTAACTTCAGGGAAGGGCACTGAGAATTTTTGTAAATCATTATTAGGTTTCAGAGATTAAGATCATAATAGATATTTAAAGACTCAAACACTAGGGAATTTCAGGAATGCAGAGTAGTTATTAATATTTTCAACAAAAGTACAATGGGTAGGAAGATAGTCCATGCAATAGAAAGCAAATAAAAAGGGGAGAAAAAAACCCCAAAGACATATTTGGGGGAAAGTGTGGCTACTTCCAAAGGGATCTTAGATTTGTGAACCTTTTTTGGTTAGAAATTTATTATTTTCAAATATAGATATATATTTATATTTTATATTTATATATATATTTGGTTTGTCAAGAATCAACTAATTCTCTGGAGAGGGATGTGGTACCTTTCTTTGGGAATGGTTTCAAGCAGTGTTATCTAATAGCAAGGTAGTGGACTGGACAACCCTTACTGGTTAACTAAAGGCCCAGGATATGCCAGTGTTGATTTAAAGTAGCAGTTCTCACAGCACAAGGATAGTATCAGAGATCGTGGCAATGACATTCACCTGCCCTACCTTAATCTTGGGCTAGCCTGAGTTTTCATAACAAAGTTTGTTTTCCTTTTGACTGCAGAATTTTTCTAGCTTGGTTCATTTAATGATAGACCAGTCTATCCAGTGAACTGAAAAGAGCAGGAAAAGCAGCAGTCTTTGGAGTGTTATGAATCACCACGTGTGTTCTCACCTAAGACCACTCCAGTGGCACATTCTATTTATGGCTTTATTTCTTTCATTTATTATGCTCACAACACATTTTTCTGAATTAAAAAATAGGTAATTGGGGGCTTCCCTGGTGGCGCAGTGGTTGGGAGTCCGCCTGCCGATGCAGGGGACGTGGGTTCGTGCCCCGGTCCGGGAGGATCCCACATGCCGCGGAGCGGCTGGGCTCGTGAGCCATGGCCGCTGAGCCTGCGCATCCGGAGCCTGTGCTCCACAGCGGGAGAGGCCGCAACAGTGAGAAGCCCGCGTACCGCAAAAAACAACAACAACAACAAACAAACCAGGTAATTGAATTAATACCCACAGTTGATTGATGCTCCCCTCGAATTGGTAACCTTAGCCTAAAACACTAATTTATTCTAAAACCCATAATTGCCTGCATATGTAATTTTGCCCTAACACCATTTTGAACTGTAAATCCTGGCATTCTGCCACCAGTAATTTTGGTATCATGACTTTAATTTTAATTGTGGGTGACATTTGGAGGGGGGGAATGAGCATAAAGATTCAAGCTACATTTTAAAGGCTAATCAGACTTGAAAAATCAATGAATATACATAAATCTTGATTGAGCATCTACAAATAGATAGAAAACAAAATATACAAACAGTCCTGAGAATTTACTTCCAATAACTAATTTATATAGAACTGATTTTGTCTCTGTAGAAGTTTTGGGAAAAAAATTGTGTTTGGACATAGCTTGTTCCACACTGAGTCCCAATTACCAGCCTGCCCCCAGCCCCATCAGCTATTTATTATAAATTGCTTGGTGGGACTAACTCTTAGCTGAAAAGAATAAACAATCAAACAATAATACAAAGGCTTCGGTATTAAACCCCTATATATAAACAGATTAGGAACATGTCTATGTCCCTAATACATATGTCTATGTAATTCAGGAGAAAGCCAGTTAAATCTATCATATAATAAGTGATGATGTTTTCTTACATCTGCCCACAAAACTGAATCAAGTTTCATTTTTGTTTTTTCTTATGCCTATATTCAAAGCTTGAAATGATGGAACTATAAATTAAAATCATCATCATGGCTCTAAGTATACGGTGCTCCCGAGCTCCCAGGATAGTGTCAAAAATGTTTGTCAGGGCTTCCCTGGTGGCGCAGTGGTTGAGAGTCCGCCTGCTGTTGCAGGGGACACGGGTTCGTGCCCCGGTCCGAGAAGATCCCATATGCCACAGAGCGGCTGGGCCCGTGAGCCATGGCCGCTGAGCCTGCACGTCCAGAGCCTGTGCTCCGCAACGGGAGAGGCCACAACAGTGAGAGGCCCGCGTACCGCAAAAAAAAAAAAAAAAAAAAAGTTTGTCAAAAGAGTCATGCATCTCAGTGCCATAGCATCTTTGCCCATAACCCGTATGGTTAGGCAATGTGAAGCCACTTAAATTTTTTTTGTTGTTGAACTCACAAATTTTACATGCCAGGGCCAAGCTGAATATTTTTTATACTTATTCCAGATACAGGCCAATCTGGTTACAGGTCCCTGTAGATAATAAATTCTACTTATTTTAACACTAACCTGTTCAATTAGTCTTGTTTTTGATACCCAAGCATTAGATAATTATAGACATGGAAGAGGTTGTCTAAAGATTATTTTTGTCATACAAGTCTAATCCGATAAAATTCGGTTTCAATTTTGTATATAAAATATGTGCTATAAAGACATTTACCCAAAAGCTTATTTATTAGCAGCTGCAATTAACATATATTTAAGAGGTGGTTATGGTAAATAACAATACTTAAATCTGCTGGATATTTTCAAAGCTGGGAACTTTTCTTCATTTGCTGTGTTAATTGTATAGATCAGCACTCAAAAAGAGATAAAAAAGGATGCATATGGAGAATTTGCCTCAGCTACTAAAAACTCAATTTCCTTTATTTATGAAAAATCTTCCATATTAAAATGATCGCCTCTCAGCCTACCCTCAATGTTAAGTTCTCCAGAGGAGGGTAAACCCTCTAGTTGTATGACTACAACACAAATAACACTTCTATATATTCTAGTTTCCACAGAGATTTCCCAAATCGTAAGTATGATCCAGAAGAGGTTATATTCTTGGGGCCATTGATCACAACTGACTTCTTACAGTGTTCTAGAAATGAATTCACCTTGTTAGCTCACCAAAATAATAAAGAGGGATTCGCATCTTTTAGAAAGGCACAGGTGTTTTACATGATGAAGAACTGAGAGGTGCAATGTAAAAACTCTAGTTAAATTTATTTTCACGTGTCTGAGTAATCTAGGGATTTACTCCTTCATAAGATGAAAGATTGGAAAGCTGTTGCAACCACAAAAAACCTAATTAAATTCTGATCATTCAATGGTGTGTTTTGTTTAACTCTGTAAATTCTGTGAGGGACAACAGCAAAATGTTCATAAAGGGTAGTTAGAGAAGCACAAAGAGTTTTTTGTTTTAGGAAAAACACTTTTTGAATTAAAAAAAAAAATTTTTTTTTTTTTTTTTTTTTTTTTTTTGCGGTATGCAGGCCTTTCACTGTTGTGGCCTTTCCCGTTGCGGAGCACAGGCTCTGGACGTGCAGGCTCAGTGGCCATGGCTCACGGGCCCAGCTGCTCCGTGGCATGTGGGATCTTTCCGGACCGGGGAACGAACCCGTGTCCCCTGCATCGACAGGCAGACTCTCAACCACTGCGCCACCAGGGAAGCCCCAACCTGGTATCTTGAATAGCCATCTGTACCATATGAATTTAGTTTGCTCTTGTGCCATATTGAATAGGATGAAGTATAGTTAGGGAAGAAATGGAAATTTGTGTCTGTTCTGCAAAGCACATTAGGACCTCTATTCTAGGAATAAACATTGCAAGAGCTCTGTTTAGGTGTGGCTAAATTTCCCTTAGACCATTCATAGAAGACAAGATACCAGGTGATCAATAGTGCCAAACAGCACACAGTCTACTGGGGAGAAAAATCATATTTTACGAGCAGTCCAGATGTGCTTGCATTTCTACAATATCTGAATTTCTTTAGTAAGTGAAAGAGGGGACTGCACTGTGACATTTATACTTCATCACAACCCAGGAATCTCTACTCAGTGCTGGAAGTAGCAATCATTTGCCATAGTGTTAAACCATTTTTTTCTCTGAATCCTTATACTCGTAACAGGGCTAAAAAGTGTTAGAACCATATCATTTTAATAAGACAGATCATTTCCAGAAGGGCAGCCCATCTGTACTATTCAAATTTTTGATAAAGCTTTATTTCTTTTACTTCCTTTTCTTCTCTGAATTCTCTAATTTTCTGTTTTTTCCTTCTATAGATTCTTTGCTCTCTATAGGTAAATAACAAGGAGAATTACCACCACCCTTTTCCAGGTAAAATCAGTTAGGGTGTGGGGAAAGGGAGGAGATTCTCAAGAGGATGTGGAAAGAAACAAAAGCACATGGATTTGTGTACTTTTGAAAATTCCCTGAGGTCAGAGTACCTTCTAAACATTATCCAGAACTGTGTAGGGAACTTCAATCCAAATTGGTAGGGGGAAAATAATCTCTCGGGGAATATAAGTGTAATAAACAATCTGGCTCTCTTTCACACTAGGAAGAAACAGAGCATGGATAGTCAAAGGCATCCTTTTCAGGAAACAACTTGCACTTCACCCTGAGAACAGTTTCTTACTGTTTAGTTCTTTCCCTGAAGTAACAGACACCCATGGCTGAGAATCAGTGTCATTTCCATAGGAAGCATTTCTTTAACCAGAATTGGGTACCTTGACAACTTGATTGAAAAACATGTTGACTAAAATGTTCTTAATAAGCATGCCTCATGACCTTCCTCCCCTGTGGTCTCACCAGCAGTCAATAAACTAGACTCATCATCCTCAAATCTCATGGAAAAACCTATCTGTCAGAGAAGTAATTACCTAGCTAGATCTATGCCTCTCTGAGGTGAAGCCCAGAAATCATTATAATACACTGTAATTAGTGTTTATTATTTTATCCGTTCATGTCACTGGTAGTACCAAGAAAGTGCCCCTCAGCTGGACATTCCTATCATAACAAGACATAGAAAATATTCATGTAAAGGATTCTCATTGTCTGCATCTTCTTTCCATGGCAACTTAAAATCAGCTTGCTTCCAAGCAATTTGTGGCTCAACCACGCTCCCTCAACCGCACACAGCAGACCTGGCATTTCATCCAGGAGTATCTAAATCTTTAGCCTGACAACAGGTGTTGTTATTATCTTGACAAAGACCTGCATGATAAGCTCCTCATTTTTCTCCATGGGGACAAATAGTACATTCAGGACTTGTTCTTGGCAGATGTTATTGTAACAAATTCAGAATTCAAATCCTTCGAACCCCCTGCTATGCTGTGAGTTAAGATGGGGAGTGAAAACACAGATGCTGCTGCATTTCAATGCAGTGCTGTTACCTGGTCTTTGGCTTTTGTTGTGCTGCGCTTTATAACCATGCTGGTCCTTCTATCTTCAAGGGGCTCTGATAAGGAATATCTGATCTGATGACAACTTGAGACAGTCTCAACTACTTCTCAACTGTAAAGATGACATATACAGTTTTACCTTTGAAGGAAGGATAAGTTTCTTCTGGGGAGAGCAAAATAAAAGCACCTATAATCCTTTAAAAAAAAATTGACACTGTTTTAAAGTAGAAATCAGGGAATTCAGAATAACGGTATTGTATAATACAGGCCATTGATCTTCCATTTTTAAAGAAATAAAAACTTAAATCCTGCAGTAGCTAAGGGCATGAGCTTTAGCTGACTTAAGTCTCTAAGCCATAGTTATCTCGACTGCAAAATGTTGATAATGATAGTATATATTTCTCAGAATTGTCATAGGAATCATGGGGTAAAGATTGTCAAGTGTTGAGCATATGCCCAGCACACAGTAAGCTCAGAGTACGAGTCCTGCTACCTTATTCAGTCAGACCACGTGGTATTACACACGGCTGCTAATCCTCTTTTGTGGGTTTAGCATTCTGGGACACACACTACACTCCTCTAACGTGGGGACCCTAAATATGGGATTGCTCAAGCAGGTCCAGGAAATTTGGGGTTTCACATTTGGGTGTCTTTCAAAAAGGCACAAGTAGGTGTTTCTAGGAGATAATAGGATTGAGAGGGAAAGCTTTGGCAAAGTTCCACTTTGCAAATTGCAAGGGAGGCTGCTTATAGTTCTGCTAAATAAGCCCTCTTCACTTTTAGGAAAGTACTCTTTTGACACTGGATGCAGAGAGAGGAGTGACAGATGTTTACTGATTGGCTGATTGAATAAGGGGGCCATGTGAATAAACATGGTAGGGGGCGGGGGGAACACATTTCAAATTTTATCTTTCCTAAGAGTCTCTCTGAACTCCCTATCTGACTTCCAGAGTATGCTAATTAGTTCCTGCTGTTACTATTGTCTCAAAAGCTCCAAATGACAGGTGCTGTTACATCCTCCATTTTCAGGGGAGCTGAAGGATTGTTAAAAGAAAAGCCAAGATTAGAGTCAAAATCTTAGTTTAAAAGATTCCATCTGCTATGAAAATTAACGTAAAATAGGTCAACTGGAAAAGAAGTTTTCCAAAGAGGTCATATTGTTTCTAGAAAGGGGTTTTAGATTTTGTAAGTCAGGAAACATCCAAGTAGAGTTAGAAGGTGGGGTTTGGATTACTGGTTCAGTCATTTCACTGTCTGGTGTGAACCTGGCAAGGTATTTTATCTTCCACAGGCCATCTTTTCAGGGTAAATAGTACATGTCTCAGGTATGTTGTGATAAGATGCCATACTACATATAAAGTATTAAGCACAGCAAGTGGAAGATAGTAAGCCTTCAATAATATAGCTATTTTTAAAAATTATTATATTTCCTTTGGGTAATTTTAGTATTCTCTTAGTAAACATGTTTTTCAAAGATAGAGTTCCACTAGATGATGACTCAGTATGCAAATATCTATGATTACTATATTAAGAGGCAAAAGACACAACAGAGAGGTTTATTTAAAATCACAGCTATCCAGGGGTTTGATACTGAGCTTGGAAATAAAAATTTCAACCAATCCAAAAGCTTGGGCTAACTAGGACTTTCCATAAAACATCAGGAGGCTTTATGTGGCTTTACTATGTTATTGTGTAGCTTAGACTGCTCTTTGAGATTTTAAGATAATTAACCAATCCCTTATGTATTTTCAGAGTTCTCTGAGGAATCCCTGGAAAGGTACACAGCTGGCACCTTTTAGTAACCTTCAAAAGGGCCAATTTTCTTTATTCCTTGAAAATGTACATGTCATTACCCAGAATATTTTCAACTGAGGTTTTAAAAAATGACAGGGTTTCATTTCGTGGCAGTCTTGCTAACCTAATTAACTAATCAAGTGATTTGTTATTTCAAGCATATCCCGTTGTCTTGCCTGCATTTTGATTAACTTGCTAAAAAAAATTATCTGCTGATAAGTTTATTGGGTCTGAGGACCATTTACTAAACCATAATCTCAGAACTGAAAATGAGAATGTAAATCATCAGAAACATGACAAGAACACTAGAATTAAATGCATTTCTTTTCTCAGGAGGAAATTTCCATGGAAGGATATAGGAGGTAACAGATCTCCAATTCGCACCCCTATTTTGAAAATAAACATTTTGACCCAAGCCCTGTTTTCAAACATACACTCCTTTTTGTTTTGACTTCAGATCCTTTCAAACTATATTCAGAATCTGACTACTTAAACATTCCCATCTCCATTTTTCTCCTAAAAACTTATTATCTAACACACTTTGTAGTTTACTCATTTATCTTGCTTAGTGTTTTTCTCGCCCTCTGGAATATCAGTCTCATGAAGGAGGGTTGACTGTTTTATTCACTGCTATATCCTTAGCCTCCAGAACTGACTAGGACACAGGTGTGCTATACGTTTTGAATCAATGAGCAAGTAAAACTATTCGGGAAGAAGAAGGGGCAACAAACACTAAACTACATTTACTCAGTTGATTCAACAGCTATTTCCGTTGAATATTCAAGTGTTTAAGTCTTGTCTATATAGTATATATTTCACCAAAATGTTAAGTCATCCTTAGGATTTTGGATAAAATCCAGACTAAATACATATATCATAGAATACATATACATAATATATATTCATAGAGTATATATTTATGGCACTGAATGAATACATCTCTCCCCACTTATTTGGGTTAACAAGTTAGTAACTGCAAATTTATAAAATCCTGGGGATCTCATCACATTTGAACAGAATTTTCTTGGAAAGAACTCATTTTCAGAAATAGAATTAAACTGTTTTCTCACATACACTATTTTCTGCTTAATTTTAGTCAAGACTGGAGTGATGACGAAATAGGTGTTGGAATGTAATTATAAGCTCTCTTGAGAAAATGACAGGGTTTTTCTAAATAACAGATTTGGTATGTTGTGTAAATTGTATATCGTTTTAGCATCCTGGATATTCTCAATTTATAATCAGTCTTAAAGGACTGTGGAACTAAAAGGGAGAAAGGGAACTAAGTTGTTTATATAATAATGGCGATAGGGCCAATGTGAATTTTCAAAAGTAACGCTGTCATATAAAAAAAACACTACATTTTATTGTTGGCTAAAATATAAGCAAAGACAGTGCTTAACATACAATTATATACCTTGTGTACCAATTCTAAATGTGTGTAATAGTATTTTTGTTAAAGTCACACTGAGATATTAAAACTCAAGGTTAATTGATTCATTTTGTATGATTATGGAGTAAAATTTATCTTGAGTGAACACTTTATGACAGGCTTTTGAATTTTTGAAATGTATTTTCCACTATATGTGTGACGTACACCTTTTGGTTGCAGAAGTATATGACAGAACATTAAATATATTTCATTTAATCTAATAAAGGCATTTGCTCTTGAAAAAAAAGTAACACCATCTTATGTAAATGAGGTTAGATTTCAAGATGCAGTTATGATTACTTGGAAAATAGAAGGATGACAGAAACTGAAGATCATGCTTCTTAAAATCTGTATGGCTTAAACAGCCCTATGAGTTTTTTATATTTTATCCTATCCCTAGAAACTGTTAGACTTTTTCTAATTAGGCCATTATTACCCATACACATAATAGGAAAAATAAAGTGGTGAAGAATTCAGCTCTTTAGAAAGTAAAAATGTCAAACATGTTCCATGAATATCCCTAAAAGGAAAGATTTAACAGTGCACGGCACATAGTAGGTGCTCAGAAAACATTCATTGAATGAATGAACTTGAACAATAAGAAACAATTTGAGCAAAACATCAACATGGATTTTTGTTGCTTTCTGGTTTGCTCTGGAGCAAGAGTCCTAGAAATCTGGTGATTAGATAAATCATATGTATACAATTTATAATGTGTTATGGTATCAGGTAGTGAAATATGAAGGACTTCTGGCAATTTATAGGAGGAAGGATACATCATTTGGATCATTCATGAAATGGGCCACTTGTCACCTTATTTCTGAGTTTAAGTTAAAAAGTTAGCCCGATGCATTGTGCTTTGGAAAGATACTACTTCAAGTTTAGTGCAATATAAACTAGAAAATTGCCTATTTAAATTAAGAAAATTTCTTGAAGGAAAGGCATCTCAGTGGAAGAGGGCGGGGGGAAAGCCATGTGCCAAAATGTAATGTAATTAGAACTCTCTCAGAAAAACAAACTTATTATGCATAAGATAGTTGTATAGAGGATGATGAATCATTTTTCTCTCAGTGCCTTTGTCCCAAGTTTTAAATAAATGTTACAACATATTCTTGCAAAACAAGAAGCATGTATGGACAATGATAGAATGACAAGGTGGGAGAATATTGGCTTTGACTTGTTTCATTTATTCCTTAACTACTTTTGTGTACCTGCTGTGAGACACAATGCTAGGCACTTGGTGTACATCGGTAATGACATGTTTCTGCAAGCTAGAGGGGACATCAGTCCAACAACCAGTTAGTGACTCACATTATCAGTTGTGAAAGCATGTGCAGCAAGAGAAGCAAGTAACAGAGAATAGCAAATGCTAGGGGAGTGATTATCTTTAGTTTTCTTTCTTCTTTTCCATTATAGTTTATTACAAGATACTGAATATAGCCCCCTGTGCTCTACAGTAGGACCTTGTTGTTTATTTTATATATAGTAGCTTGTATCTGCTAATCCTAAACCCCTAATTTATCCCTCCTCCTGCCTTTCCTGTTTGGTAACCATACAGCTCAGAATGGCCATCATTAAAAAGTCTACAAATAATAAATGCTGGAGAGGGTGTGGAGAAAAGGGAACCCTCCTACACTGTTGGTGGGAATGTAAATTGGTGCAGCCACTATGGAGAACAGTATGGAGGGTTCCTTAAACTAAAGATAGTTGCCATATGACCCAGCAATCCCACTCCTGGGCATATATCTGATAGAACTCTAATCTGAAATGATATATGCACCCTAGTGTTCACAGCAGCACTATTTACAGTAGCCAAGACATGGAAACAACCTAAATGTCTATCTACAGGTGAATGGATAAAGATGTGGTACATATATAGTACAATGGAATATTACTCAGCCATAAAAAGAATGAAATGATGCCATTTGCAGCAACATGGATGGACCTAGAGAGCATCTTTTGTTTTCGGATGAAGGGATTCAGAGTTAGAGGGATAAGAAGCTAGTTTGAAGTTGTATGTGTGGTCAGTGGCAGAATGGGGATCCTAGCCCAAGTCAGACTGACTGCATAGCCAGAGCTAGAATTGACATTCTAGAATTTCCCCACTGCTGATCATTCCAACACAAACTCCCTGCTTAGACCCCTCAGTGTCACCCTAACACCCCCAGAGCATAAAATTCGATTCCCTCGATCCTGCCCTGCCTCTCTGTCCACTTCATTTCTCACTCTTCTCTGCTGCAGCAATTTCATATGCACTTGCCCATTAGTTTCACACAGACATGCCTTTGCTCACACTGTGCTTTGGGCCTGTCCTCCTGAGCTGCATAACCCCTCACACAGTTCCTCCTCCAGGAAGCCTCCATGACACCCCAGTAGGGGTTACCTACCCTTCCTCTGGCCTTGGGGCTCCTCAAATGATTGCCTATGGACCAAATCTGCCTGCTGCATGTTTTTTTGTGGGCATGAACTAAAGAGGTTTTTCCATTTTTAAAAGTTGGAAAAAAAAAAAATGGAAAGAAGAATAATATTCCACGAGATGTGAAATTATATGAAATTCAAATGTCAGTGTCCCTATATAAAGTTTTATTAGCACACCATCACATCTATTCTTCATATTGCCTATGGGTGTTTTCGTGTTACAGGGGTAGAGTTGAATAGTTCCATGAAACCAGGTGGCCTGCGAAGCCTAAAACACTTACCTCATTCGCCAGTTGATAAGTTACAATGCATTGTGTTTCTGGGTTAATAAATAATTGATTTTTTTATTTTAAGGAAGGAAAATTGAAGCAACATGATACAATATCTTTCTGGCTGTGGTAAGAGAAAAGACAGGAAAAGAAAATGTAGTATGATTGGCAGATTTCTGGGGTATTAACTAGAAGCCTTGAGTCTTCTGTGGTCTTCAGTGTGGAGTTAAATATTCTCCATGGGGAAGAAAATATTAGAATTTCTGCTTTATTTTTTCTTCTAAAAATAAGACCAGATTAGAGAGTTGCCACGGTCTGAGGTACAGAACAATGTGGCATCCTCGTCTGGGCGTCATTCACAGGCGGTGTTCAAGGGTTGCTGAGGGGCCGCCACAGCACCGCTGCCCGAGGGACCCTCACTTGTTTGCTTTTTGTGTTTTGCTATGTACTGCAGTTTACGTGAACTAAGTGATATGTATTTCTGGATTATATTTAGTTTTAACCAAACATCCTCACGAAATGAGCATGTTGCTTAAAGTGATTCCTGAAAAACAACGGTGGCTTAAAAACCTGATAATGCAAATGTATTTCACACGAGTGAAAAATAAGAATGTGACAGAACTGACTGTTTCTCGAGTGAGCTCAGTGTCAGACATGATTAGAAGTAAAAATGATCTATTTCAGGTTAGAGAAGTGACTGAAAATCTTTTTAAAAACATCAAAAACTTCAGTCAGTGTGATCTACTGATTTATATTTACTGTGAATCTCAATTTACAGTCAATATTGTGCCTTTGTGAGGTATTTTTTTTTAATGACACTTCTTTTTAGAACTAAGTGAAATAAACTAAGTGAAATAAACTTGTGAATTGCTATGTCACAGGGTTAAAACTATATTTTCAATGACGCATATTTACTAACACAATATATTAATAACACTGGAAGGGAGAATAACATTTTCGTCATTCATAAATGTAAAATGTGTATTTTACTTTTGCTATAGGCTTTACTTTTTTTTTTTACTTTTAAAGAAGTTTATGATGTCCATTTTATATTACTACAACATTAAATGCACAAAATTTATAAACATGCAAGGAAGAAGGTGCTCCAAAAGTTTTACTGATCAGAGATCTTCAAATTGATGTTCACTTATTTCATCATCAGACAACTGTATGCTGCTTAAACATTGATTGTAAAGAAGGGATAGCTCCCCCCTCAGCCCTGTCCTCACTTTGATTTTCACAAAATGTTTATCTGGCTTGTAAATAACTTTTTTGAAAAGAGAATTTTTGAGAAGAATTGCCTGTAACTCCTACATCAGAGTCCATATCCATCGGGTGAGGGAAACCTCCTTTAATTTCATATCCTGTTGATTTTTTTTCTAATACATAGGGTTTTAAATTATTTTTATACTTTGCTTGGTCTTTTTTGAGACTGTAGGCTCCAGAGCAGGACAGACTATGTCCATCTTATTGACTGAATCTCGAGTACCCAATGTAGGGGCTTAACCCAGATGGTGATTGACTTGCTGATTACTCTGGCTTTAAAAACCAGTCAGTGAGAAGAGAGGAGCGAGGGGATGACCTGATGGTGATGGGACTTCCTCTCCCTCTGGGATGACAGCATATCTTGGACCAAGAAGTTGACTTAGCCTGGAAAAGGAAATTTAAAATCTACTTGTTTTGAGGAATCCTCCTGTATAATCAATAGTGTAATGTTACTTCATGTTACTTTATACATCATTTGCTTTCTCAGACATACTGTCAACCTTCCAGAGGTTTGTTCTACATTTCCTAGCCACTCTTTAAATACACAGTGATTTAGACTGTGTCTGCCATTATGGCCTCAGTTGAAGGAAATAACTATAATATTATGCCTAAAGGTATTGCCCTTTCTATGGTAACATAATAGGTAATGCTAGGAGTATCAGTCATTAGAATCACAACATCATAGTTGGGCTGTGCTAATCAATTTGTCTATATGTGTAAGTGTAATCTGGATAATTTTATTGTGATATAATGTATTCAATTCAGTTCAACTTAACTTTTGATTGGATTCATTTCAATTCAGTTCATACTTTAAGCCCAACATGGGGGGATAAAATGAAATATTTGTATTTTCATTTTATTTCAACCCTTATGGGGCCCTACTTTAGGCAGTGCTAGATGACGGCCATGCAAAAATGAATTAAGTCAGGTCTCTGGCAAAAGGAACTCAGAAAGAGCCACAGACACCTACAGCATGTGATAAGTCACGGGAAGGGATAACTCCGGTGTGCCGTGGAAACACAGAAAAAGGAATAAATAGGGTGCCTGGCAACGCTGACGATTAAAGAACTCAGTCTCATGAACGAGGAAAGGCATTTATAGGACATGATCAAAGAAAGACAAGCCTGTGATCCAGTGAAATACATGGGCAGTACAAAGGTAGAGATGAATGATGATGGGACTAAAATAACGGAGGAATTTTCCCGGGGAAGCAAATACTTAAATTGCTTCTACCCAGGTTCGTTTGTTTTGTTTTTCTTGCTACTTTGTGCCAAACTGAAAAAAGGAGGAGGAAAAAAGAAAGGCAAGATGTTAGGAAGCTTTTTAGCTTACACCTCTTGAGGCACGACTTTGGAAATGATTAAAGGAAATTAAAATTGCCCAGGAACTCACTGGTGGCATGTGATTGTCTTCCCACTGGGAAGCCACAGCTCACTATTTCATGGCTGCTCTTTTTTTGTATTATGTAAACTTGTAAACACTAATCTCCTCGCCCCTCGCCCCCTTCCGTCTCTCTTTTCTTTTTAGTTGTTGGAAAGAACATAAATTCGTTCTGGACATTATTTTCCAGCAGAAATAAGCACACAGAAAGAAATAAAGAGCAGTTATTTTTTACTCATTAGGGCATTTGCTGTTTATCTGTGAAGTCGCAGGCATTTGCATGTGTTGGCATTTGCAGGCACAGTTGGATATCGTTACTTTGTCACGGTAATCTATAGAGGGTATTAATTGTGAGTCAACTATCATTTTGCAGCTCAAAAGCATTTATTATCTTCTACGGTTGAGGTTTCTACGGTTTGGGGATTATGGCCAATTGAAATTACAGTGTGCATCGTCTAGACAGTGGAATGTAGTGGGTAATCAGACAGGCTTAGGTAACAGACCCAGCTGGAGCGAGGAGCTGGGACCTGCCATTCATTCACTCTGTGACCTTGAGCAAGTCTCTTAATTTTTCCAAGGCTTCGTTTCCTCATTTGCATATGGGGATAATCTTGACTTCATGGGATTAAGATGAAACAAGACTTATAGTATTGTCGTTGTTGTCATCATTATCAGCAATAGTCTTTCATCCTCAATTTTTATCCCTACTTGGTGGGATAAATCTGTCTTTAATAGATACACTCTTCCATGTGCTAATACTAGCTTCAGGCTGAGCATGGTCATTTAGAGCTTTAGTTCTCACCTAAAATGAGACAGTCTTAGGAGATTGGAGGCACTTAACAGGTTGACCTCCTAACCTACAGCTGTGAGTAGAGCACAATTTTTAACCAGTGTTTCTGCTAAGCTCGCCTCTAGCCTTTGCTTAGGTACTGAAATTGAAAGAACCAAGTATGGATCTGCAGTTCAGCTCTTTAGAGTGAAGAGTAAGTTCAATTCTTTCCCCACGTATTTGCCAGCAGTTACCATCATGTCCTCTCTAAGTCTGTTCTTTTGTAGCTTTAGCATCTCCAATTCCTTGAACAGTTCTTCCAGTGAGACTGGATCTACCCTCTGCATGACCCTATTTCCCTCTGGATTTGCTTCAGAGAGTTAATGTCTCTCCTCTTAAGTGTGTTTCCAGAAACGAATGCAATATTCCAGACTTCTCAGTGTATAGAAGCTCTGTTGCCAGAGTCTCATCTTTGAAATGAATAATTTCAGTTGGTAAGGTTTCACTGCTGTTTCTACATATCAGATCAAATGGAAAAGCTAGGGAGGCAATGGCAAGACCCATCCACACCAGCAGCAAAGAGAAATAAAAATCGTTGTGCTCATCAACCCACCCAAGATGAAAAAAAAATCCCATTCCTGTATCTTGCTTGCAAGCAAATGTTAAGTTCTAGTAGCTTTAAAAACTAGGTCCTCTTACAGCATTAAAGATGGCTAGAATAGTTTACATTAAAAAAAATTTCAAGTGGCAGTTATAAGAATCAAAATCTATATGCTATAATTATGTGGGTATGTTAATTTAAAAGATGTATCTATTTACACATGAAAATCTGTATATCTAATTTGGTTTGAGGATAGCATCTTTAGCTTTGGGCTAAACTTACATAATACTTCTCTTGGGAATATTACTCCGGGAATACTAAAGATATATCTTGATTTTAAAAAATAAAAGCAGCCTTGATCGCAATAGGTTTGAAAAGTTTTTTAAACGTGAGGATCAAGCTGGAATATACCTCCTAATCTCATGTTTGTATCTGCCTTAGCATCCTGTGAAGCTCTGACATTTATCCCTGGAATACAGATAGTCTTCAGGTTCTTAGCTTCACAGAAAATGCTTCCTAAGCAATTGGTTTAAACTGGGGTCAGGTTGGCTAGTTGGAGAGAGACACACAGTTCAACATTACTGATGTAGGCAAAATTAGCAATTAGTTGAATAATAAATCAAAGTGACACAGAGGGTTCATCTCTGCTCTAGGGCACAACAATTTTTCACATATCTTCCCCCAGAGTTGCTCTGCGACCAGGCCCTGCCCCTTCTAGTCAAATTAACAAAGCAACACCAGGTTCCATCTTACGGCGTTTTCATTTTAGAGAGAGTTTATCCAGCTTCCAGGCATGAACTTGGTAATTAGGATGAGAGAGGTTCTATTCTTTATTCCTATTTATTAGCCCAGTCTTGGGCCTGTGATCATAAAGAACCACTTGGGAGAGAACTCTGGTATCTCAGAAAATTCATATAACTTAAAGTTGAAAATGGTAGAAATATATCCTTGAGAAATACACTACTGGTCTTATTTCTTATAAAATATACAAGGTCTTGTGGCCAAGAATGAATGGATGAGGGGAGCAGGATTTGTTAGCCTTGGGATGTTCTCCTAGAGAAGGTGAGTCCAAGCAGGTGATTGCCATCCAAATAATGGGGGTGCATTCTTTAAACATACACAGTATGAGCCATATAGGACTATATTTTCTAGGAACCAGGATATGGTGAGAAAAATAGTCAACCAAGAACTGTCTTCGGCTTAAAAATAACCAACACTTAACATGGTGCTGTCAACTCAGAGTTTCCACCTGACATTACTTCATTTGCTTACGTGACAACCTTGCTGTTATTAATACCCCAACTGTATAAACAAGCAGACAGGATCAGAAAGGTTAAAAGGCTTCAGATCCAGGTTTTCCAATGCTGGCTACTGTTCCTTTCCCACTGCATCCTGCTGTCTCTCAGGAGAGGGTCTGTTTACGGCTGAGTTGCAACTCCACTGGAGGCCAAGGAGGCAAGGACAAATGCTGGTTTTTTCAGATGGGTCTTTATTATTAGGCTTTGCCCTGTAATAACTGTTAAATCATGCCTAAGGCATGTCTTTTGGCAAGGTCAGGGCACATATAAAGCCTTTCTATAAAGTTAAATTCCTATTGGGAGGCTTTTAAGGTTTTTATATTTTAATGGAGTTATTAAAATGAAAGTTCAGACTTGCATAATTCATAAGCATTCACTGCCTCTTTTAAAATCTCTGCTACAAAACTCTTCTTAAAAATTTTTCAGTGAAATTCTTATATAAAACATGAGCACGCCTTCCAGTTAAGATTAAAATAGGTATCTGATTATAGTAAACGGAAGCTTCCCTATGATATAATACAGCTCTTTAGGCTGCTTTCATTTATAATGTTTTCACTGCATGTAAAGAAGATACTATAAAACTCAGGAGTATTTTCTACACCTAGAATTGGCAACTTTCAGTATAAGTAGTTTTCACGTGTTTAAGTAGTTTTGTAAAATCTAGAACTTGAGAAATTGCCTTAAAAATATTGGTTTTGACTTTGTAAAAGTATATATTTTTACTTTGACTATAATGACTGTCACAGATATCTCCAACCTGCTATCAAAACAATGCTGCTGGACTGAGTGTGTTAAAGGATTAAAACGCCTGCAAATATAGCTGATGAAAATCTGAAAATCTACACGCTAATGACCTGATTTTTTTTTTTTTTTTGTATTCTTTGCAATCAGTAAAGGTTGTCTTTTTTTTTTTTTTTTTTTTTTTTTTGCGGTACGTGGGCCTCTCACTGCCGTGGCCTCTCCCGTTGCGGAGCACAGGCTCCAGACGCGCAGGCTCAGCGGCCATGGCTCATGGGCCTAGCCGCTCCGTGGCATGTGGGATCCTCCCGGATCGGGGCACGAACCCGTGTCCCCTGCATCGGCAGGCGGACTCCCAACCCCTGCGCCACCAGGGAAGCCCTCACAGTTATATTTATAAGGGAATTACTAAATATATTATGGTGCACCCAAACAAAGAGATGTCATACAACTAGTAGAAATAATGGCACGTCTATACATACTGTCCTAGAAGGAAAAAATATTATGTAATATGTTTTATGATCTCATTTTAATAAAATGCATATATTATATATGCACATATAATTTATATAAATCAAAACAATCTTGATGTGAAGTTTCAAATTGTTTCCTTGAGACACTGAATTATCTCTGAATGGAAAGGGATTAGAGGGAGTAGTTTTGGGGCTTAATTTTTTACCCTCCATTTGAAATCAGTGGTGGGGTTATAGGTTATTTTAATTTTATTGAGCTTCTCTATAATTTGAAAACTAAAAATGGAGGGAAATAGTTTAACAGTGCTATGTGTGAAAGCATTTGTTTCCTTAATTAGGATATGAAAGTCCATAATACTATGAACAAATGGCAGCTGTAACAACTGTAGATAACTGCGACATGTCACAGTTCCGTATGTACGCATATGAGCTCTGCACGTGTGCTATCACTAAATGCAGTCACCTCTTTTTGGTTCACATGGGACAGTTAATCACACTGTCATATTATTAGCTGAAATCAGTAGTTTGAAGTCTAGAAGTTAAGTCAGTCACCATGTTGCTTTAGTTTTGAGCAAAAGCAGTTTGAGCTTTCCCAAGGAGATCAAATAGTGTGCTTATCTCATTTTCAAGTTACAAAGTTAATTTCCTAAGTAAACACTTAAAACCTTTTTTTTTTTTTTTTGTAGAAGAAAAAAGTTATAGAAAGCCTCCTAGTTTTCCTGGGAGCCCTGAGAATGATACGTAGCAAAAGTTAGGCCATTAGGAATTGAAAAAGGCAACCAGCTGCTATGTTCTCTTGACTTTTATAAGGAGTTAGTCTATAAAGCAATGAACAAGTAAGATGCTGAGTCATTGCCTTATCTGTTCATGCCGGGCTAAAGATGTGACTAGGGAACCGTTTTTGTCTTTACTTCTTCACTGAAAAATGTCTTTATGACCCTCATTGAGGAATAACTGTAGTAACGTGTACATTTCTGGGTTACTCTTTTCCTTTATTTCCTGGAGATGATCTGTTTCACTGTTTTTTTTTTTACACTATTAAGGAAGTGGGGGAATAAAGGAAAAAAGAAATCTGAAAATGACAGCTGAAATCAATTTCAATAACTACATGTTATGTTTCTGATCTTATTTCTTAGCTGCTGTTTCTATTATACTATTACTACTCTATGATGCCAAAAGGATTTCATTAAATGGAAGAAATAAAGTCAGATCAGTTGGAAGGTGAAAGCAAAATAACCAGTTAGATTGGCAGAATCTTAAAATCTGTAACTGGTTGTTTAGGCAGGGAAGCTGAAGTATGTTCCCCTCACATAAGTTCCAGGGCCTCTGAGAAGGCAAACATATGTAGATACCATCTCTGCTCTCAAGGTAGCTCTTGGTACAAGCAAGTGGCAAGGCTATAAAAAGGAAGGAAATAGAATGATTAAATTTATAACAAATCAGGAATAAGGGATTAAGGGACCAAATACAAACAATATATCCTTTTGAAAGTGGAGGTGACTATAATAAAGTATGTAATTTTTTTTAAAAAAGATTGTTTTTGATGTTTCTGTTTCTCTGAGCATTGTTGTGGTGTTTCAGACTCAATAGTATTTCCCCTTTTTGTTACCTAACTGTTCCAGGCTGAATGGGAAACTGGCAGTGTCATAAAAGGAAGTGAAAAATGGCAAAGATATTTGCAATACTTTTTTAACTTCTGAAAGTTTAAGTATAGTTAATTTATAATGTTGACACAAATGTGATATATTTTTAATAGTTTTATTTTAAAACATTATCAAATACATATAATATGGATAATAAAATCTCTTAAAGCCCACCAAATACAGTTTTAAAAACAGAAGTATTTGGGGGCTTTAATCCTGCCAGTGCAATTACCTATTAAATCTGGCCTTCGCTATTCCTTTCTTACATACTGAATGGAGAGCAGAGGATAGAGTGCAAACTCAAGGATGCAAATATAGCCATTCTGGGTTGAACAGCTAGTGGACTTTGCAGCTGTGGGGTCTGTTTCTGATGGTTACTCATGGAAAGGCACATGGGGTCCTACAAGACAACATACAATAAAGGTTTAGAGATGTCCCCTTTCAAGCCTGTAACTCAAAACAGACCCATACATTGATCTTAACCCACTCCATCTCCTAGAACAAGTTTTACTACTGAACTGTAAAGTAGCAGAGAAAATTTGATGAAGAATTTGAGCAGAAAGGTGCCTTTGGGATGATTCTCAATGGCCCTCCCTTTTATCTATTCTCTTTCAAGCATCAAAGTCACTTCCTAATTTTAGCATTGTGGGATGTGATAAACAGGTTGGTCTTACTCTGGCTCTACCTTTCATGATTTTCAGACTCTAATCATCTCTCTGCTCAGCTTTCCTTTTCCAGACTACAAAGTCGCAATCTTCTTAGCCTGTTCTCACACACAGCCTCTTCATCCCTGTTCTAGCCGCCTCTCTGGCAGCTGGGCCTTTAACCCCACTCTCTTTCCTAAGGTCGGACTGTAACCACAGGCTCTCCACACGTGAATGAGCTTCAGTCTGGGACAAAGGCAGGGCATTTTTTCCCTGTTGTGTTTATAAAATCCTCCACGACAACACCAAGCCTCTTTGGTTGTAGTGGCACACTTGATAAATGTCTTCAATGGATGGCTCTATGTGACTTTTCTTGGCTTATAATAGACCCTATTATTTTATACTCTAACTTTTTTTTTTTTTCCTTTCAATATATTACTTCTAAGCTTGACTACACTGAAGCTCATCTATCACACTTTGGATTACTCAGCCTAGCAAGGTTTTTTTTTTTTCTTTTGGATTTATTCACTGAGCTTGGAATTTCAGTGGCTGGAAACATGGATGTTACCTTCAGAATTGGAGTTTCAAGGTGACTAGTAAAAATTCAGATTTCTTTGGAACTATTTCCACTTCTCCATATGTGGATCTCATTAACATTGTCCAGATGAGCTCTATTTTCCTGGTAGTTGTCTGTTGCAATTCAAGTTTCTTCAGTCTTATTATTTAAATATGTAATATCGGCCCACAGAGTCCCATAGCGCTTTATAGGGGCAGTAAGCTTTTGTACTATTAAATCATATCTCCCCCCCATCCCAATCATATCATACATACTGTCATCCAGAATCAGCCCTTGATATTGAGTAGTAGGTAAAATTTTTCTTTAGTGTTCCTCTGCCGCCTAATAGGCACTCAAATCCTTTAGACTTGGGCTTTCTTCCATATTGTTCTAGCAACATCCCTGCGTCTCTACCACGGATACAGCTGAAACTACACTGTTTTGTATTTTGTCCTCTTTTGTGCATAAAGAATCAGTCACTAAAATAACATACCAGTCTGTACACTGAAACTGACGTGGTCCTTTCAGACTGGAAATCTATTAGTATTTGATGTCTGATCTTATGAACTCATTGATCCTGTCTTTGCTATCTAAGTAACCAAAACCTAATTGAACAATCAACCAGTGAATTTATATTAGTGGCTTCCATGATCTAATTTTAGTTTGGGCATGAAAGAATTTTGGAATCAGGTAGAATTTTTGGCCATCTCTCAAACTATAACAGGTGGTTAGCCATCTGTCATCCAGATTGAACCTGGTGAGGAAGGATAATGCCTGAGGAGTCGAGTTTTATTCATGGAGTTGGAAGACTGCTTGGCTTGACATCCTAAATCTGCCAAATACTGATTCTGTGACCTTGGGAAAGTTACTTACCTCTCTATTAAAAATAGTATCTACCTCATAGGGTTGTAAGTGTGGGTTAAATCACTTAGCATATGTAAAGCATTTAGGACGATGTCTGGCTCACATCGTGCTACGTGAGTGTCTGCTGTTATTTTTACTTGTTTAGCCAAGGACTGGCATAGTGCCTGGCGCTGAGTGGGTATTCAAATGTTTGTTGTATGATTTATATATGCCTGCTGGCTAAAGGACTTATTTAGGAGTTTTTGTGCTGTTCTGAACTAATGTGTTTCAGCCAATCATTCATTTTTTCTGATATCAAATCTAGCCCACATCCCACATCTCCTCTTCTCATTTCACCCAGACCACTTAGTCCTTCAGGTGTAGCATCTCTCTCTGTTCTGTGGTAATTGTGGCTGGATCTCATATTGCAGGATGATCCAGTTTAAGGATTTGTCATTTCTTTTTCAGATCAACTTGTTCACATCGTAGGGATTCAGACTATTTTATCAATATTGTAATTAAGCCTTTTGAAGTGTCACAGAATTTTGTATTATAACATTCAAGCCTAAAATTAGGATGAAGCCATCTGACATCATGGCCAACTTAATATGCATATTCCTATCTCGTTAGCTCAATAAGATGCCAGTTTATTTGCATGTTATTGCTTGACCCTGATATCATGGCCAATTAATTTGCATATCCCTATCTAATTGGCTCAGATAAGTTTTTGCCACTTGGTTTGTTGGCCCAGCTCCCAGACTAGTGTCTTTTAGTCCAAATCAATTGAATTTGGAGTGGTTTTCTTTGTCATGCTTTCAACACCAATGGAAGGACAGTTAAGAGTGGTGATCATGAATGTATAAAGGAACTGCCTATTTTGTTTCTGGTTGGAAAAAACCGAAGAAGAAAAGACAGTAATTTAGATATGTGGGCAAGGTATTTTTCAGGGAAGAGGATACTGAGCTGATTTAAAAAAAAAAAAATAGGACTTCTTAAGGAAATTCCAGTGGATGAAGCAAAGGATGTATTCTATATCACTGATAAAAATTATAACTTGGAGTTGGGCTGACCTGGACCTCAGCTAAAAAATTATGATGTAGAATTTAAGCCTCAAAAACACAGTTTTCTTTTTCTTTTCTTTAAAAAAGAATTGTGACATAAATTGACAAACATTGTAAGTTTAAGGTGTTCAATGTGTTGATTTCAAACACATATATTGCAATATGATTTCCACCCTAGCTTCCTCTAACTCTATACATTCCCTATAAAGTATAGTTTCCTATTAAGATGCATAAGCGTAACATGGGGGAATGTTTAAAATGCAATTTCCAGGTTGCCACCCATAGATATTCAGTTATAGGTTGGTCTGAGGTGGTCCTTGAAATCTTAAATTTTAACATGTACCTGGGATGATTCTGACGTAGGTAGAATATCACATCTTGCTGACTAGTGCTTGAAAGAACGATAGGCCTGTGCTCATTCATGGTTTCTATGTGTGGAATCTAGTGATTCCCCAGGGTTGGGTGAGTTGCCCTTTCCTAGATAACTTCCAAAATTTAAATTGGCTCTATTTTCCAAATTCTATTTCTAGGACAGTAGAAATGACAAGACAAACCCGTGACAAATTAAAAAAAAATTACATCTTGAGGAAAGGAAAGCAGTGCGTGTGGGGGGGGGCGGGGCCGGCAGGGCTGGGGAAGCATATGGTGAATCATACTGGGTTGGGTGTCAGGGGCTTGTCCACACACTGGCAGTTTGCTGTAAAGCAGTGGTGACTTCTTTACCACCGTGTGCCTCCTTTCTTCCTCTGCCATCATCTCCCTCAAGTAGTTGGTGCTGTTTGTGAAATCCATCGCCCTGTTCTTTGGAACTTAGATGCTTTGGGGGACCTCTCTACTCCTGCTCTTTGCTTTTCACAGTATAAATTCCATAGTGATGAGACAGGTCTGGGGACGGCCAGGAAGAAGACTGGAGGTGGGACTTGGTGTGGAAAGTGAAAGGGAGAAAAGATGGTAAGAGAGAACAGTTTCTATTCACAATAGGCAAGACATGGAAAAACCTAAATGTCCGCTGACAGATGAATGGATGAAGAAGGTGTGGTGCACATATGGGATGGAATACTACTCAGCCATACAAAAGAGAGAAATAATGCCGTTTGCAGCAACATGGATGGACCTAGAGATTGTCATACTGAGTGAACTAAGACAGAAAGACAAATACCATATGATATCACTTATATGTGGAATCTAAAATATGGTACAAATGTACCTATCTATAGAACAGAAACAGACTCACAGACATAGAGAACAGACTTGTGGTTGCCAGGGGGGAGGGTGGGTGGAGGGAGGGACAGAGTGGGAGTTCGGGGTTAGCAGACTATTACATATAGAATGGATAAACAATAAGGTCTTACTGTACAGCACAGGGAACTATATTCAATGTCCTGAGATAAACCATATGGAAAAGAATACAAAAAAGAATATATATATACGTACAATGGAATCACTTTCCTGTACAGCAGAAATGAACACAACATTGTAAATCAACTATACTTCAATAAATAAATAAAGTAAATCAAAAAAGAGAGAACAATTTCCACCACGCTCTCTCCAACCAGCCCTCAGGATGTCTCTGACCTGATCCTACCTTGTAGTTACCTCTCCAGGTCCTTGACCTTCAGCAGGCTGCTGGAATTAGGGGCATATCATTTCAGTCCTTCCTATGTTTTCCCAGCATTCTCTTGCTGCCAATGATTGGCATACTTTTGATGTTCTCTTCACAATATAGGTGAACACAAACCGTATCAAGGGAGCAGGGCTGCAGATTTTTACCTTGATTTACTTGCCATGGTTCCTAGCAGTACAAACGTTTAGAAAAATTTCAAAAGAATTCTGTCCTAGCTTCAGCGGAAGAGCGAAATGGAACAGTCTTTGAGATGTTCTATGTTGGGGAATTGTAGGGCCTGGACTTCAGTCCCAGCTCTACAATCTACACATTAGGTGACTTTGAATGTCAATAATGACAAAAGCAATGGCCAGTACTGAATGCCACGTATGTGACAGATGTGGAGCAAGATGATTTACGTACATTGTCTAGTGTCTCTAAGCTTCAATTTTCTGAGAATATCACCTTCAGAAACTACCTTACAGGTCTATCTTGAGGACCACATGAGAAAACCAAGTTAGAAAATGTTTTCTTTTTTTTTTTTTCCCCCCGACCCCCCTAGAAAATGTTTTCTAAATTAGTAGAGTGTTTTATAACTATGTGCTAATGACTTCTTAACACTTGAAAACAATTTTCAGATTAAAGCTGAAAATTAGAACTTCTCCCTAATACAGAAACTTAAAAGCTTACTATCACTTCCATTTTGTTGGTTCAGAAGTTTTGTCTTTCCTTCTTGGAACAGTTATGTACTCGTTGGAAAACTTTCAGAATTTTTTTTAACTTGTGATATATAAAGCCCAAACTGAATTTAGAGTCTTGACATTCCTCTTTAAAGCTGTACTCAGAAGTCTCAAATTTCTGGAATGACCAAAAAAAAAAAAACCTGAGAAGATTAACTGTAACATATCCAGGGACAAGAAATTAGGGGCAGGGTATCTAGTTATTTCTGACTTGTGTCTCTACACGGGTAGAAATTCAAATATAAAAATTATACAGCTAAAAAATGCAAGACATATATAGAACCTCACACCTTTAGGAATTCTCAACTTTTCTGATGCTTTCAATTTCTTAGACCTCTTTTCTATAGACTGAATGTTAATGTCCCCTTAAAAATCATACGTTGAAACAGGGTCCTCAATGCGATGGTATTTGGAGGTGGGACCTTTGGGAGGTGATTAGCTCTTGAGGGTCGAGCCCTCATGAAAGAGATTAGTGACCTTATAAAAGAGACCCCAAAGAGCTCCCTTGCTCCTTCTACCACGTGAGGACACAGAGAAAACATCCATCTGTGAACCAGGAAGGAGGTTCTCATCAGACACAGAACCTATTGGCACCTTAATCCTAGATGTCTCAGCCTCCAGAACTGTGAGATATTTCTGTTTATGAGACACCCATGTTATGGTGTTCTGTTATAGCAGCCTGAATGGACTAAGGCACTCTTCATACTCTACCTCAATTTTTACAAAAACATTTATTTGAAGGGAGATTTACTCCAAAAGTGCAGATGTATATTAAGTTGTGGTTACTAGGCCGAAGGCTTGAGTTTTTTCCAAGTACAGGGCACAAAAGCTGCTCATTTCCCACTGCACATACGTGCACCTGACGAACAGCCTTGCAGCCTGCAGGACTCAAGATTTCAATACAAATAGCTAGATTCGGAAACCCTCGCTGGTGCTCAAATACTTGAGCGCTAGAACAGGAAGCAACAAAGCTCAAGTGTCTACTGTAGATATGTGAATGGTCCAATCAAATTTGTCACTGTAAAGTAAGAGTTGGGATTTGCATGGCTTGTTGTATTGGGTATATGATAGAGGCAAAATCTTGGGGCCATGCTTTTTGAATTCATACAGTAGAAAAGAAAGAAACTGTGTTGAGTCGTAAGAAATTATTTTTAAAAATGTTCCTATTTCTTCAATATTTTTTGTTTAATCCCATATATTGTCTTAATTTGATATTGGGACTTAGAATACAGGAGTCTACTGATATCTCTTTGTCTGAATTGACCAGCCAATCCCATCAAGCTTTTTTCCCACTAAATCAAGGAATTGGTTAAACTATCCATTGGTTGCTTTCACATTTTGCATATTTAGCCCAAGATTTGATAAGGTTACTAATAGAAATAAGGACAATAATAGTAAGCACTTTAGTGTGCTTTCATTTATTTCTCACAATAACCTTATAAATAAGATTCTCTAATTATTTCCACTTTACAGATAATGCAACTGAGACTTAAAAGCTAGATAACTTGTCCAATGTCAAATTGCTAACAGTGGGAGACTGGGATTTAAACACTGGCAAAAACCCATTTTGGTTCCAATTTACTAGCCATTTCCAGCAAATGTAGTTTGGCATTCAAATTACCTGGAAGGACCTCATTATATAATTTTGGTCTCCTTGGACATAGGTCAACTTACTTTGAGACAGACCATCCAAGTGCTTAAAGTTATTTTAATGGTAAGTAGGTTAAACAAATTTGAAATGCAAGACTTGTTTTTTCAGGCCATAGCTCCTTTGTAAATAATTGATTATTCATTCAGCGGCTCAGCTCAGTGCTACCAGTCAGTGTGGGAATGGTGGGATATATAAATATAGAGCACAGTCTAGTGAGAGAAGCGTGATGTTTGAAGGGTGTAAACAAACTCCTGGCATTTAAAAAAGGAAAAAATTTGTTCTTTTAGGATGGATCAAAAAAGGCTTCATGGAATCCCTCCATGTATAATGCTGTCTGTCCCAGGCACCCCTATGGCTCACTTCTTCACCTCTTCCAGGTTGTTGCCAAAAGGTTACCTACTCACGGGTCTTTCTCCAACCACCCCATTTAAAGCTTCTCCCCAACATTCCTTATTCTACTTCCCTGCTTTGCTTTCTTCATAGCACTTATCACCTCTTGGTGTACAACGTGCTTTTCTTATTTATTGGCTTCTGTCTGTTTCCGCACATTACAATGTAATCTGTATGAGGGCAGGGTCCTTTGGCTGTTTTGTCCACTGATGTAAACCTGGTTTCAGAACAATGCCTAACATAAAGTAGGGACACAATACATAGTTGTTCAATGGATGGAGGAAATAAGACTTCAGCTGGGCCTGAAGAATGGATAGGGTTTTAGCTAGACCTTCCTTGGTGGATGGAAGAGATTCCAGGTGAAGGAAACAACTTAAGCAAACAGTGGAGGCAGCAAATCCCATCGCCTGTTCTGGGGACCAGTGTGCTGGTCAACTTGGTTCAGATATAGAAATATGGTGGGGTGTAGTCTGGAAGTATCTATATTATGTAGACCTGAGTGATTATGACTTAATTTTACAGGCAGCAGGAAGCCCATGTGATTAGGACTCTTTAAGGATATTTCAAGGCTAAATATCCTTAATTTAATATTTAACTGTTCAACCAAATCATTCCAGGTACTTCAAATTTAGGGGTGGAACTGGGTTAGGTGGGTTGTGAAGCTACTATAATTGTAAACCCTGGCAAAATAGCCCACTTTGGTTCAGGTTAACTAGCTATTTTCAGCAAATGTAGTTTGGCATTTGAAAAGAGAATATATTTTTTTCGCTTTTATAGAGTTACGAAGACTGAATTAGATATGACCTCTGGCCTTGCCCCTTCCATGTCACAGTGTTGAGTTAGCCCAATGGGTAGTAGGAGTCATGCCAGGAGCCCTTCCTTCACTGGGATACCTAGCAGTTACCCAACTACACATGGTTATGACTGCAAGCCACATAAATAATGTCCTGCTAGACCCAACTTCCCATAGCTAAACCTCAAAAATGCCTGTAGCATCTCTGATGCTGCTGAACAACAAGAGAGATGGATGATGGAAGAGGCGTGAGAGTGTCAAGGGGCACAAACTGTGATTAACAAATTGTGGGTGAAATATCTATCTGTGACCATGGGGACTCCTTTCTAGGACTTTGGGAGAAGACAGAACAAATAAGGGACCCTGAAGTTACTGGCTTCATGGTAGAGTTTCTTCTGGAACTCTGATGAAGGGTGTTAAGGTGAATGGGGAGGAAGACCAGGAGAGCACTGGATAGAGGTGATGAGGAGGTGGGTGGTTGGCATAGGAGTTTGGAAAGAAGTGTGGGAGAGAGGATGCAGAGAACTAGATGATGATAGTTGGCTATCGAACCAAAGGAAGAGGAAAGGTCAAAGGCGTCTGAAGTCAGACTTCAAGATACTAAGTAGAATTCTGGGGGTAAACTGTTCTCGTGCCTAAAAATTTCTCTGCACATTAAATACTCTTTTGTTTTAGGTTTAAATACATTGCATTTATTATCATTACTGATGTTCAAATGATCACATCTTTGGCCAGTGGAAGCCTCTTCAAGGTGACTCTTAAGCCTGTTGACATGACTCCCTTAGTCTTTGATAGTTTCCTTGCTTTCTGGTATGATGAGATGTTCTCGGCTTGTCTTGTATACCTTCTTTTGCCACACCTGGAATCTACCATTTCTCCAATAAGCTCCAGGTTCTTCTAGTGAGAAATTGTATTTTCACACCATTTCTGGTTCTGGGATGGTCATGGCTACTAGGTCAGTCTTTGTTTCTAGGCCTTTTTGCAGGACAGAGCCAGGAAAAGGTGGATGTGTATAGATACTTACATAGGTGTATGCATATATTTTGCATCTTAGGCACAGTAAATACTCTACATTTTTGAAAGAAACTGCTTATTGCTTTAAACTTGCTCTGTTAATGCCATTAGGCAATGAAAGCAGCAAGTTTTTAAATGGGGTCTTAGTGACATGAAAGAAGTCGTGCAGATTCCCCAGGCAATATATTTATAAAGAGAAGTAAATTTAGGTACCAGGAGAATTTGGTTGACAAATTAGTGGTTCAGTAGGTGGAACCTTAGCTTTAGCATATTTTAGCTGTTACACTTTACAATATAAAATCACCATGCTGCATGAGGGTGACCTTTTGAAGTTTGCAATATTTTTATTAGAGAAAGCACTGAATAACCAGTAATGTTGGATCTAATTCCATAGCCATGAACAATGACAACTATAGTCTATTTTTGACCCTGTGCCATATCAAGAAAATTCCTCACACTTTAGTTACTAGAAGATCAAGAATATAACTGATTTAATCACACAGAGAAGAAAATAAAAACAATTGTGTTCCGCTGTGGAAATGACAAGTCCTTCATTTGACTTTGCTTTTGAGCAAGTATAATGGACTTGAGGACATGGGGAGGGGGAAGGGGAAGCTGGGACGAAGTGACAGTGTGGCATGGACATATATACACCACCAAATGTAAAACAGATAGCTAGTGGGAAGCAGCCGCATAGCACAGGGAGATCAGCTCGGTGCTTTGTGACCACCTAGAGGGGTGGGATAGGGAGGGTGGGAGGCAGACGCAAGAGGGAGGAGATATGGGGACATATGTATATGTATAGCTGATTCACTTTGTTATACAGCAAAAACTAACACACCATTGTAAAGCAATTATACTCCAATAAAGGTGTTAAAAAAAAAAAAAGAATATACTTTACTCACCTAAAAAAAAAAAAGAAAAGAATATACTCACTTTTTTTAAAACTAAAATTGGGTTTTACAGAACTTTAAATCCCCAAATTTCCCCATCCCCAACACAAGCTGTAGAGAATAAATGCATTTCCATGAGGATTCACCCTCAGATTTTATTGTTCACATATATTTGAAATGTTGCATGTTCACACAAAACAGTATTGCTAAAAACTATCTTAGGCTATATACTTACCTAATATTTGTCTTTTATTATATAAATTAAGTATTAACCTAATGAGTCTCAGATAAAACAGTATTTTTCATATCATAAATGAATTTTGACCAAAAAACAAAACAAAAAAAAGGGAACAAAATTATAATTGGTCATAGGTGTTGCCTTTCAAAAGAGAAGCAGTTTTTCATCTTTCAGAGCAATAGGATTGCCAATTGATACCTGGGCTGTGAAGTGGGAAAATAGGTCTCATCTTCTCTGCTAATTCTAATAAATTGAGAGTGGCTTCCTGGGTCTCTGTGTTGGGATGAATTCTGAAACTGCTTCCAGGTTCCATGGGAAAGAGAACTGTGACCAATTAAGGAGTGGGGCATCGCGGCACGTGTGCTGTGCATTCGGTATCCACGATGAAACAGCATCAAAAAACACAGTAAACATCAGACTCACCAGACAAGCCACCTACATCCATCTTCTTCAGGTTCTTTGCCTCAAGAATGACAACAGTCAGTTTGCCAGCAGTAGGTACGTAGCGAAGGGAGAAGCAGATATCACCCAATTTCTCTTGCTATGAAAACCAATAAGAAAGTATAAGTAATTTTTCAAATAAAGGTGAATGTGGTTTGTACATAAACACTGTAAACTCCTCAGGGAGGGGGATTATGACAATTAGAATTTGAAAACTCTTAACGTTCACTGGCATTTACCCAGTGGTCTTTCATTCACTAAGGTATCATCAAGAGTGACTGTAACTCATTTCAGTTTTTAATTAGCTCATCTATACTTTAACATTCATCAAAATATATCCATAATTCAATGGTTCAGGAGATGGGACCAAGACAACTTTTTTAGAGACTGCTTTCTGAATAGTACTGCAAAACTCTTGGCAAAAATTAATAACTTGATTAAATAGCTTTGAAAAGAGCCTAACACTTTTTTGGTAGACTCAACCCACCTACTTTTTTGTCTTTTGACATTTCAAATAGGATTATGTGTAATCTTAGACTTTTGGGGGAAAAAGACTTGTTTCCGTGTTCCATTTAAATTCTATTTATTGATGAGAAATTGTAAATTCCTAATAGCAGAAAGGCAAAAAGGCAAAAACGTATATAAGTGTTTGCACTTTTAGTTTTACTCATTTCAAGTGAGGTCTAACTTCCTTTTCCCTTATCCTAAAATTTATAAAAATCTAAGCGGTGGGTCAAAAAAGTGAAATACACAGTAACACAAAGTTTCTCATACACCCTCACGTTATTTCATTGGTATCATATTTTAGTTTCAAGAACATTCACCAATCCTATATTTGAGCATCTCTGAATCACTGAAGAGTTTAAAATGTTGACGTTATATAGAACTTTTACCTTTTTCAGAAAAGAGACCTATGGGTTCTCCCACCTTAAGTGTTTTACTCTTTAGGATAACTAAGAACTTTGGTAATTGAACATGAGGAAGATTTTTGCATTCATATTAATGCATGAGAGAGGGGGCAAGGGTGTGCAGTTTGTTGTATTCTCAGATGCTGGAGGTGCTAGACTGCTCACTGACATACGGGATTAAGTATATGTATGGCAAATCAGGGTTTATTTCTTTGCATCTTTTCCCTGCCCATCCCCCCTCCAATAGTAATTCCAAAGAAGGTAATGGTTGTGCCAGACTTGTGCAGATAGATTTCTAACATAGGAGTGAGGTACAGAAGGCCATATCCTCAGGTCTTCTCCTGCTGTACTCCTAATTTGGCTGTTTTTGGCCTTCTCTGTATCTTGACATATGTTAAATTGGCTAAATTAACTGCCTAGATGTAATCCAACAAATTAAGAAAATGCAATTCCTTTTTTGGGGGGTACTCATTAAATCCATCTTTCAAAAAGGAAAGGGTATCTACCTGTTCTATAATTTATCGATAGGTGAGAAGTAATATATTCAATGTCTGTGTGTGTGTGTGCGTGTGCACGCACGTGAGAAAGAGAGAGAGAGAGAGAGGAAGAGAGAAATGGTACTTTCTGCTTATGTAATGCTTTTGAAAATATCACCACATGTGTGTATAGCCATGGTTCTTTCATTTCTTGAGTTCCCATAGCACCTTACCCACATATCTCTTACGTTACTAAGGGAACTTTTTTGGTCTTACTGTGTGTGTCTTAATTTCCCCACTAAATGACTAATGACTAAAAACTCCTTGAAGACAAGGTCCTTCCCTGAATTATCACTTTCCACATATTTTCAAAAAGTAAATATATGTAAATTGGAGCTAATTCCCTCATTTTGAATTATCTAGGTCATACCTCTCTTCCACTAATGTAGATAATAGTTACTTGTAATGTGCCTACTCACCCCTAGGAATTAATGTACACATCAGGAGAATCTAGCGGACTAGATTACATTTCATAGTCTCTGAAAATACAGAACGGGCCTCGATAGCACAGAAATTAATACAAAGGATGGACAAATTCATCTGAACCTTAGGAGACAAGACAAAGGTAAATGAACAAAACTCCTGTTCAGAAATGCTCATCAGAAGGGTTCTCTTTGCAGGAGTCTATTTGCCACAGTAACCTTCCTGGGGAACTGCTGGAGAACCAGGTCACTCTAAGCATCCTAATCAGCTGTTCTTTCTTAAATGACACCGTTCTTCGTGGCCCATAATCTAATTCCACACTTTATAGGCATCTCAGGTGTTCTAAACGAAGAGTTGTCATAACCTCTAGTATACTTTTACTCTTCAATCTTAGGATATCTAGGGAATCTTTAAGATTTTACATATTTAGTTTCAGAAGAAAGCAGTTGCAGTTTGAAAAACCATACCTCAAGTAGAAGAAATATGTCAAGTTACCTCTAATTTTAAAGCTATGGGATGGGGGAAGAATGAGTGACTGGATTTCAAAGTGGATATTTTGGGAGAAAGGGAAATAGAGAAAAGTACTTATTTTAGCACCTTTTACAGATCTCCATTTAATTCATTAACTTAGGAACTTGAACATGTAAGATTTCATTTGCTCATAAAATCATCATAATTGGTATGCCAAATTAAGCATGTATTTTTATGTTAATCAACTGAAGTTGCTTTTCAGTGCTTTAAAATTTTTAAACTCGGTTTACATAAGGTTACCTGATGTGTCAGCATGGAGCTAATGCTCAAAGTCTTTTGACTTGATCCTGAGTTTTTTTTGTTTTTTTTTTTTTGCGGTACGCAGGCCTCTCACTGTTGTGGCCTCTCCCGCAGCAGAGCACAGGCTCCGGACGCACAGGCTCAGCGGCCATGGCTCACGGGCCCAGCCGCTCCGCGGCATGTGGGATCTTCCCGGACCGGGGCACGAACCCGTGTCCCCTGCAACGGCAGGCGGACTCTCAACCACTGCGCCACCAGGGAAGCCCCTGAGTTTTCTTTAGTGTCAGACTGTCATCTGGAATGGTAGAAACTAATATTCCTAACTGACCGCCCACTAGGATATTCTCCTTTCACTTATAGATTGTCTTACTAAATGGATGTTCATCAGCAAACCCTCCCCTCAACTGTTTGCCTTTTCAACACTCTTACCTGTCAGGGTTGCTAACTCATCTGTTTCCAGTGGCCACCTTACCTTTTGTTTTCCTCTAGTCATTCAGCCTACAAGTCTTGACATTTCTTTTTTTGGGTAATGTATGTTCAACTGTATTTTTTCTTTCACTTTTTTCTACCACCATCATCAGCATGACCTCTACCCTCACCACCTCCACTTCCAATATGACCTGCATCTCTACCATTTGCTGCCATTACTACCATCACCCTACACCATGGCCTCCACCACTACCTCTATCCCCTTCACCTCCATTTCCACTCTGTGAGACTATGCCCTAAATACTTCTGTCATCTCTTTTGAAATAGTCTGAGCAAAGATTTCTTTAAGTCATAGTCTCACCAAAGTCCAATGTAGACCACATACTAAAGCCAAGCTAATCTTTCAAAGGTCCAAACCCATCTTCCTGGCTTTCAAGAAGCTCTATACTTTGCCCTAACTATCCAAATTTTTTTCTTCAACTTCACTACCTACTCAATCTTCAGAATATATTTTGAATTTGACTGTATCTCCCCATTTATAGGGCCATCATTCTAGTCTAAGAAGTGTGACCAACCACCCTCATTTGCTCAAGACTCTACTGGTTTAAGTCTCACAAGTCCTGTATACTGGGAGACTTCGATCCCAGGCAAACCATGACTATTGGTAACCTTAAGTCTAAATCATCACATAATTCCTGACCTAGACTTCTCTAATAGCCTCCTGATAGCCACTCTGTTTCAACTCTTGCTCCTTTCTAGACTCTTCCTCACATAGAAGGCAGACTGATCCTTTTAAAGTGGAAATCTGGTCATGAGACAATCCTACTCAAAGCCCTTCGATGTATTCCCATTTCACTTAGAATAATCTGTATTCCTTACACTTAAAGGCCTTATAGATGGGGGTCTCACCCCTCCATCTCCTACCATTATACTCCCGATCTTACTTTCTCTCCTCCAAACCCGTTAGGTACACTTTGACCTCAGACCCTTTGCCTATGCTCTTCCTTCTGCCTGCAATATTCTTCCCCCAGATACTATCATGGATTGTTCTATTAGTTTGCTTAGCTTTCTGCTTTACATATCACCTCTTTAGAGACCTTTTATATGGCCATGCTATCTGAAGAGGTTCCATCCACTCCTAAACACTCACACTACCTACCCCCATGCCCTGCTTTTTTTTTCATCCTAGCACATATTGCTCGAAGTTCTATTTTGTTGAGGTTTTCCCCACCAGAGTATGAGATCCACAAGAGATGCTCTGGCACAGAGCAGAGCTGTATGATTCCTATTGATGGAATAAATGCAGATTCCCTACTATCAATTATAGTCAATGTCCTCAGTATCCACAGGTTGGGTTCTCCATGGAAGCAAACTGATTTGCAAATGGGAGATTGGGATGTGTCCTTTGAATCAACACCTGTGGGAGAATGCAGAAAGCAGGATGGCTCAGGTGGAGAAGTTGGGCTATGATGCAGTCACACCAAAGGCCTCAGTCGATCCTATAGGAAGTTCTGGAGCTAAAATAGCTCTTCAGAGATGTTCTAAATTCTGAAGAGATGACTTTTATGCTCCTGAATCCACCGGTCTTTGGATGTGGCCTTTCCCCACATCTTGGACCAGGGCCTCCTCAGCTGTGAGGGAGATTCTAAGAAGGAGCAACTCAGTTGTTACGAGTGTCAGCCATCAACACTCTTGGCCAGTGGAATAAATGCCTTCATCATGAAGATGGTGCAAGACTGTGTGTGTGTGGAGGGGTCACCACAGCAATGACTACGTCTCTGAGCTATCTTCCTTCCCATCACCAGATTTTTGCTTAGTCAGGAAATTCATCTACAATGTCTGTCTGTAGTCCCTTATTATGCCTAATTAAATTACCCCTAACCATTAAGCCCTAGTCCAAGTTCCATATCTTTAAGTATCTCCATAGTGCACAAGGATTTCTACTAGTAATTAATTGCTTTATAGCCAGTAGTATGGTGCCTAGAGATATTTTCCCCTATTCATATTTGCGAGTTCCCCTCACCCTAATCTCCGGAAGAAGAGGGATTGTACTTGATACTACCTAATAAGGCACATGATAGGGGCTTAGAAATAACTGTTGGTTGATTGCATTGAAAAGAGAGCCTCACCAGTCTTGTTTTGTAAACAGTATGGACACTAGTACTCGATATATCAACAGTGTTTCTAGTTAATCAACAAGTCAACTAATGAATATATTCAGAGGTCTTTCTTTGTTCCTAGTTCTGTAGACATGGCTCAGTTAGTCCTTTCATGAAACTGGAAACGAAAACATTCTTGGAAGTGCAGTTTTTATACGATAATTTCAAGACCCTATGGGGTTGCAGCCGACAGATGAGTGCTTTTGCTGGTATGATTAGCTCATGAAGGGACCTTACTACTATTAGAAATCTCAGCTTTATGTATAATTTATTTTAGTCAATTGCCTTGATCACTAGGTGGAAACTGCCAGTTAGTGTTAGAAAGTTCCAACTGTGAGATTCAGAGAAATTAACCTGCTCTTTTAGAATATGGAGCTGACAATCAGAAAGCACCTTTGTTCTGAGCAGCTTGATAATTCTGATATTTTTTTAAAAGCATCCACTGGAGTAGACATGAATTAATGATTTAATATAGACAACTACAGTAATACCTTTCCTTTTTGAAAAGCATTATAGATACTAGAACAGAGGTCATCTCCATTGGGTAAATAAAAAGCTTGATTAAAATGAATATATGCTGTTTTTTATAGCACCATCCATCATTTTATGTGTAGAGAGAGGTGTTCACTTTAATGATCTTTGCAAATGGGGCTAAGTTCACACACTTGTTGGAAATGCTATACTTTTGAATGAGTTTTAAAAAGGTACCTGAATTGACTTAATGCTGTGACATTTTAAAAGGACATATTCTATTTATGTTAATCTTAAGATTTTTCTATGTGTTAAACTGGAGATATTCTCTCTGAATAGAAGGTTTTTTTCTGAGGTTGGGCATCTATTTAGAGGTGACAGACAAATGGCAGTCCAATCTCTCAAAATGAAAATCTAGACTATTTGCGTGTTCTCCATTAGTAAAAATACAAAGATATTATTCGTTTATAGGAAAGGTCAATGTCAGATTTTTAATTTTAATAACAGGTAGGGTGGCTTTAAACATATCCTTTGTGTGGTAGTATCTTTCAAATTCTTTTTATTCCCATAACTACTCTTCTACCCCTGAAGTATCTGCAAATTGGTATTTACATCTAATGGTCCAGATGGTCACAGTGTGAAATGTTGCTGTGGATGTACCCAGGCTAAAAAGACTGAATCTGGCCTAGCGTGCAAATGGACAGTAAATGGTTCAGGTGAATGAGACTATGTTATTTCTTTTAATACTTATTTTTGTGAGGTTACCATGTAATTGATTAACTTCATATGCATTCAACTATTCATTTCTTACTAAGCAATGATTAAGTTCCATCATAAACTCTTCCAGGGTCTAGTCTAGGCTCCATAGATACCTAGAGGAATAAGATGACTTTAAACAAGTTCAGAATGTAGTAGAAAGACAAATTTAAACAGAATAACAATATCATGTGTTAACTGCACTGAACAGGTGGCACAAATACTCTGGGGGCAAAGAGGAGAAGGTAGAAACTTGCCAGGGTCTAGTGATAGAATTAAGGAAGGAAGACTTTATTTGGAGATTTATACCCCCAATAATCAAGGATAAATTTTTCCAGCCACCCCAAATAAACATTCTTTGTAAAACAAATGTGCTTGCCATGCAAATGTAGCTTTAGGACAAGTCTTCCAGCTTTCCCCTTTCAGCTAGAGCTAGTATATATGGGGGATTGGTGACATGTAAGTGTGCTTGAAGAGAAAATACCTGAGCTGAGATGGGAAGATTCCACAGGAAGAGTCAATGTGAACCCCTTGAAGGACAGGGCAAGAATATTCCAGGCACAGGGATGCACTGGCAAAGTCTCTAAGCGCTTAAACAAGTTACTCTTCTATAAGTATAAAATGTATGTAATTTAATTAAGGACAGATTTCTATTTATGATTTACATCTTCAAATTTTTTTCACTATATCTTTAACTTCTACTTTGATGAAGAGATACACTTGTAGTCCTATTAGAAATAAGAATTAACAACAGAAAAGTGGATATTCTGAAGTGCTCTAAAAATGATGAAAATAGAAAATCAAAATGCCTGTTAAAAATAACAGTACAGTGCAGTACAGAGTGATGGAGAGAGCACTGGACTGAGACATGGGCATTAACTATTTGTTCATCAAACATTTATTGGGCATCTCCTATGGGCCACCACTGTCCTAGATACTAGGGCACAATAAAGCATACAAAACCAAGGAACAAAATAAACATGGTAAAATACAAGGCAAAGTAAAGTAATTAGAAGAGTGCTTGGCACATAAAACGTACTATGTGAGCACTTGCTATTATAACAAAAATCCTATTTCAACCACCTTCTTCCCCATACATAGTGCCTATTTCGACCACCCTCTTCCCTATATATGGCACTATCTAGAGAAGCCAAACTTCTTGAATGAATTGTCTACATTCACTGTCCCTATTTGTTCATGTTCTACTGATTTCTCCATTACTTTATTGAATTGAAATTGTTTCTGCCAAGTTTTCAAATGACATCCATCTTGGTAAGTCATAAATATTTTTCAGGTTTCATTAACCTGAACTCTCAGCAGGATGTGTTGACTTCTCTCTCTTCCCTGGATTCTGGAATTCTGGAGGCTTTCTTGATTTATCTGCCTCTCTGGCCACTGATTCTAGTCCAAGCCCATTTCTTTTCTTCTTAAACTGATATTGTCCCTGTCTATGGCTTTAGTTACAATCCAGAAGTGATTCCCAAGATTGTTTCTTCAGTTCCGATCTTTTATCTGGACTCCAGACTTATATATCCACTGCTTCCTTGTCATTTCCACATTAGTACGTTAAATAAAGATCTTAGACTCAAATGCCAAAAACTGAATTGCATTACATTTCTCACAAGCCTGGTTCACTCTATTTCAGTATTGGTAACCGCCTCCAAACAGTTGCTAAAGCCAGAAAACTGGGCATTATCACTGACCATTGACTTCTTTAGAGATCTGATTTTATCTATTAGAAATCTCTCAAGTGGGTTCACTTGTTTCCATCGTTTTCCAATAAATCTCTAATATTTCAATATTAGAGTATTTACCCCCTAATCCAATAATCTGTCACCTGGGATATTCTAATAGTCTCTAAATTGTCCTCCTCCAATTTACTCCTGGAATATAGTGGGCAGAGTCGGCCTCTTAAATAACAAATCTACTTAAAATCCTCAAGTAGGTCTTCTGTCTCTCTTGGGATAAAGATCCACAACTTTACCACCAGTTAAAATATTCTTCAATGTCTTGTTCCTGCTTACTCCTCAGCCTCTTCATATCAGGCTTCTTCATATCATGAAATAAGTCATGTTAACTGTACTCTTAGCACCACCATATGAACAGTTCCTTTTGCTTGACACATTCTGTCCTTTCGTTATTCTCCCTTTTATGTAACCTTTACTCATCTTTCAGACCTTACCTCAACATTTATTTAGAGAAGCCTTACCTGACTCCAAGACTAAGTAAAGCCTTTCTTAAATATTCTTTAGTGGTTCCTTATATTCTTCTTTTGAAGTTTTGACTATAGTTATCATTACTATAATCATGCCCAGTAATTGTAATGATATACAGCAATCAGATATTGATTTGTGTGATTATTGGATTGCATCTCACTTACATGAACTTGACCATCTTTATACAGTACCCTTTTAATCTGTATGCATAGTTCTGGCATATAAGATATGATTAGCACATATTCATTGAGACAAAGAATGCATGCATATTTGAGTGCTCAACTCTGACAGAGACTGCTAGTTGTTTGTCAAAATCCATTCTCTTCTTCCTGGACACATAGCTAGACTACATTTCTCAGCCCTCCTTGCAGTTGGATGAGGTCTTGTGATTGGATTCTAGCCAATGGACTGTGAACCGAAGTGAAGTGTGCCCTTCTAGACTCAATCCCCCATAACTACTTTGTATGATCTTTCATCTCTCCTATGACTGTGACAGTGACCTCTGTGACCTTCGAAGCCACGTGCTGTAGATGGCAGAGGTTCAGTTTGCCAGGATCCCCAAATGGCACAGTAAAAGAACCCTACCTGCCAATGTGGAACCACTTTGTACTACTGAGTGAGCAAGAAATAAATTTCTTTTGCTGAACCATTACATGTTTGGGCCAACTTCTTACTGTAGCCTAGCCTTACATAATTAATAGAAATAAATGAATGAATTCTAAACAGTGTTTTCAAAAGTATGATTAGTGATCCATTTCACTTTCTGTGGTTAGTAGAAAATGAGCAATGCTTATACTTCATTAATTCAGTTTGCCAAATGCTTATTTTGTGTTTTCAATATGTCAGTCATGGTGCAAGGTACTAGGAAGAATGGATGATGAAAACTTGTCCTTGACCTTAAGAAACTTATTCTGTGTTGAGGGGGACAAGCATAAAAACAAAAGTTCAACATAAAATGATTAGTGCCATTTTAGAAATATATATTTGGAAGGACCAGTATAGAGAAGGTAGAGGAATTTGTTTTGGTTAATTTCAAATGAGAATTTCAAGTGGTGGACAGGGGAATGCGACCAGAATGTAGAATGGAAAGTGAGTCCTGGCAATGTCCTTGTCAAAAGATTCTTCATTCTGTAGTGTGCTTTGGGGCCTGAAATTCCACCATTCATTCCCTTCCCCTAAAGTTTTAGATCTCTAGGAGTCCTTTAAAATAATATGAAACGCTGTTTTGCCCCCTAGAGGATGACATGGCAATCCATCATGGTATTAAATTTTAGTTGACAGTTCTTTGGGTTATGGAAGATTTATCTAAGTGAGTGGAGACGGGCAAAAACGCCAAAGATGGTGAGTATGTCTCCATAGCTAGGGATGCTGCCTTAGTCAGTCAGAGCGCCTAGTAGGAATCCAGGTGAATGACCCAATTGTATGAGGACATGTGAAGCGAAGGGAAATAATGCAGAACGTTTGTGGAAAGTATCTAAAGAGACCACGTTGCTTTGTCCCTTTAACATTCTCTCTCTGTTAGCTACATGTCCTTGATTTTCTAGGTCAGACCCAATTTTAAATATTCTATTTTCTTGTCTTCATGTGACTTTTGGGGCCTCTTCCAAATAGTTAAATTTGGATTATGGGAACCAGCGTTATCTTCTTTTAAACCGGAAGTGTGGATACTAAGTAATTTTGAAATATGAGCAACCTATTTCTACATAAAAATGCAAATTTGACCTAGGCAATTATAAAGGAAGCCATTATACATAAATAATATGCCAGAAGGTGGGCCATTGGTGCTGGAGCAGTCATGAAAAACAATGCCAGGTAATCCTTGGAAGGCATAGTTTGGCACTTTCAACTCTGAGATGTGTCATTTTTACTGGCAGAGATAAGCATTTGAATAATTTATACATAGTCTTTCTGGTAGAGCAGCATTAAATGTTTACTAATCATACTCAACAACTGCAAAGACTTAGTACCCTGACCTCTCACTCCATAGCTACGTTTACTGGTGCATCCTAACTAACGTGAAAGGTACCATGGGGGAATAGGGTCTTGACAGAGAGAACTCAGAAGCCAAGGTGCTGTTTTATCCAAAGAACACTTTCCCTTTTTAGTTCTGGGGTGGTGACCAAGAAATCCAGAAGGAATGGTAATACCACACAAGTAGGAGACACCATTGCCCCAGGAAGGTTTTCCTTCTTCTCAGGGAGGTCTGGGTGAAAGGGAAGGTAAATGCTCCGTAGACTTGAGTTCTGCCACCAACCACCTCAGGGGAGCACTGCAAGCAAGTTCTTCCTGCACCATTAAAATAGATGAATCGTGCCTGCTCTTTCTTTCCGTGAGGATTACGTAAGACCCACCTGTGAGCCAAGAGGAGCTTACAATCACGGAGAAGAGAACCAAAAAGAAGGCAACAAAAAGAGCACGCTATGCACTAGGCTAGTCACACAGAAGCTGCAAGGGGAGAAAGGCCACTTAAGCAAGGTGAGGGAGGTCATAGGGGCCAAGTCCAGCTTTTCCACTTGCGGCTTCAGCTTGCCAAGGGGGCTGTCCATAGCAAATGGGAGCCTTGAAAAAAGAGAGAAGACGGGAAAAAAAAGCCAATAAATTGAGGTTGGAGAGGCAAGGCAGTGGGGAAAAAATAGAGAAAGGAATAGAGGAGAGAAAAGAAACTTGAAAAAGAGAGTAAGGGGTCGGGGGAAAAGCCAGTTTGTTTACTTTATCTTCCAATAAAGTGCAAGTACTTGACAATAAAGGGGGAAGTGAACATTCCTGAAGGGATTGGTCTGGGGGTTCTTGATACCCATCAGTAGGGGAAGAATGCCACAGGAGTGGGGGGATGGATTTTTGGAAAGGGATGGATTATGGGTTAGATGTGTGAATGTGTAGCAGAGGAAGAAGAAGACCAGCTTTTTGACTGTTCTGGTTCTCATAATCTATATGAGCAAGAAGAATTAAGAGAGCAGAAGTAGGAGGATTCAGGTTAAACACAACCGCCCTTTTGACAGACTCTTGGAAAGGGTGGTCTCACTTGAACAGATTTTTGAAAATACAAAGGACAACCTATGAAGATGACACCAGAGCAGAGGATGAAGCCCATGGACATACAAAAGAAAACGATAAAAGTATTATATAAAGAAATAGCAAAGGAGATGCACACTTATACAACAGAAATGTTACTACACGAAAGCAGATTCATTTTGGATTGCAGGCAACAGAACAAGAACTATTGCATGTTGTGGATTGCACCATGTTCTTTTGTGCTTTCATATCTTTGGACATCTGCTTCCTTTAACTGGTATAACTCCCTCCCTTTGTTTTACTACTGGACTCCTCTTAATTCTCAGCTGTCATCTCTACTGAGTCATTCTCTGGCCATTCTCATGAATGGCTTTTCTTCCCTATTTTTCTTACAATGACACCTTTTTAAACTCTCAGTATAGCACTTATAATATTACACACAAGATGCCTGTTCCCTATGTGCCTCTTTCATTAAACAAGGCTTATATTTTCATCACTTTTGCCTAACAAAGTGTCTGCCATATGGCTAAAAGTCGATATAAAGTTACAGGTCAAGAGCCATTGTGTCTTACTGTAGAAAAGGGATAGGACAGAGGAAATGCCAATTTTTAGTTTTTGTGCTATTGTAAGAAAAATTTGGAATCAGTTGGCCAAGACTCTGATGGGGAAGAAATGAAAAGCTATGCTATATGCACTAGTGATGTAAAAACAAAAAACTGTCGAGCACATAGCTGACAATAAAGTTTCTTTAGAGTTAAGATATCATTTGGGTTTCTTATTAAAGGCAAAGAGAATATGGAAGTGGAATCTTGGGGATCAAGCTTTCTGAGAGAGCAGACATGCCAAGGACAATGGATAAATATCATTAGCGGAAAAACTAGACAGGACAAAAACATAAAAGAGCCAAAGAGAAAACAGTTACTGTTTGGGAATAGGTTTTAAAAATGATACGCGAATAACACTGGGAATTTGGCTAGTTTGGTTGAAGAGAAACTCTAACTAGATTTATATATAATAATGCAACTACATTTTCTAGTAAAGACCTGGTAAGAATAAAATGAAATCAAAGAAAAGAGCTTTGAAATACTAACCCTGTACATGAGATGTATTAATATCATTTTCTTACTAGGTTAATATCAGTAGAATAACCATTTTTAAATAGTTTCCACTACTTCATTATTTATTAGACATTGAGTAGCTGGCTCTTGTAAAGATGCAAAAGAATCCTCATTACTTGATGATATAACAGCTGAGGTGGAATATTTGAATTTCTGAATAGGTACAAATCCCAATTATGACTATGGCCATCTCCAGGGGCATTGCAACCCTCCATGGATGGGATACGAGGAGACCTGTAAGGATTATTGAGATAAAGAGAAAAGTACAGTCCATCTTCTGTACCACAAGTATGTTGCATCTGCTTGATAGTTTCAGTGTCACTGTGAAAATAGTAATATAATCAGATTGTGGATAATGGAAGCAAAATCTTTCTCATGAACAGCCCAGTTAATTCAGTTTTCAGATAAAGATAAAAATATATGGAGTTGCAAATTATATGCATATAGATTAGGCATTTGAATTTATATTTTCCTCTTGGCTATGTAACTGACTTGAAACAATGTGAAGAAATTTGCTTAGCTTGAGTTACCCCCTTCACAAAATAGATCACCAGTCTCAAAGGTGATAAGTGAACACCTCTAACAACACCTACATTAATCTCAGTTTCTTAGTGAAACGGTCCCATCTACACATTACTACTTTATCAGAGTTTGGCTTTTCTCTCTCCAGTGGTGATCTTCTGTTCTCATTTATTTTTCCTTAAAGGTTATGCAGATAATTAGTGTATTTCTCATGTAGGCCTTAAATGCACTGCATGTTGTGGCAGACTTACAGAGGAAGTCAAGATCATCTCTAAGTATATTTGGAATTCAATTTGCCAACATTTCACAAATTGTTCATTTTGCAGAAACAATTTCGTTTCCATCTGGTTTGCCTAGGGGAAAGTTCACTGGTGCTCATCGTTAAGAAAATCAGATCATTAGGGAATTCAGTGGTCCCTTGCATGGAAATGTGGATGTCACTACATCACACAGTGCAAAAATATAGTTTATCTGCAAATGAGTGTGATGTGAATTTGCTTGGAAGCTATCGTCTTCAGACAAAGAAAGCACATAGGTATATCTTATTTCCTTCATTTTGCATGTATTCAGACTGACAGCTGGAGTGACCTGCTGAGATGTCAGGGTTTTGTTTTTATTGTTATGTAAAGGACATCACAGATTTTTTATGCGAAATGACGACTAAAAGAATTTTTAAGAATGTGTGTTATGCAACTGTAACTCAAGGCATTTTAAATTGTGATAATTTTCCTCTTTTATTTGTAATGGCATTCTGGTTTTCAACTTTGAACATCATATTTTTAATGAAGGAAACTTAGCTTCTAGAAAATGTGACTGAGAAAACGGACCCATAAATTTCTGGCCAATTTCATCAGGTGATTTTTTTATCATTTTATTAGGATTTAGTTTTTATCTATGGTTTTCATCTCGGATTTTATTATGTGATATCCTGTTAATGGAGATCAATATAAAATTTTAAAAAATTTATTTATTTATAAATTTAGTTATTTTTGGCTGCGTTGGGTCTTTGTTGCTGCATGCAGGCTTTCTCTAGTTGCTGAGAGAGGGGGCTACTCTTCGTTGTGGTGCGTGGGCTTCTCATTGTGGTGGCTTCTCTTGTTGCGGAGCACGGGCTCTAGGCGTGCAGGCTTCAGTAGTTGTGGCACGCAGGCTTAGGTGCTCCACAGCATGTGGGATCTTCCCGGACCAGGACTCGAACCCATGTCCCCTGCATTGGCAGGCAGATTCTTAACCACTGTGCCACAAGGGATGTCCCAGTATAAAAATTTAAAAAGAACTTTTTCACATTTGAAATCCCATAAAAGCATTTTGCCAACACTGTACCTTAAAGTAGTTTGCAGATTTCCATGAACTCTTTCTTAGAAAAGTAGTAACCATTATTGTTCAATAAATTCTGCAAAGGGACAAATTAAGAGCCTGAGGTAATCCTTATTTCCATTGCTTTCATGCATATTTTTGGCAAATAAGTAAAAATGACATAAATTTAAAAAAAAATCACCATATATACTTCAGATGACCCCCCAAAATCTTTTGACTCAGAGAAAGAATATGTGAAATCTAAGGGACATCATTTTGAATTTGAAGCTAAAAAGAATATGTATAAAATTGTTATGTAGGGCTTCCCTGGTGGTGCAGTGGTTGAGAGTCCGCCTGCTGATGCAGGGGACACGGGTTCGTGCCCCGGTCCAAGAAGATCCCACATGCCACGGAGCGGCTTGGCCCGTGAGCCATGGCCGCTGGGCCTGCACGTCTGGAGCCTGTGCTCCGCAACGGGAGAGGCCACAACAGTGAGAGGCCCGCGTACCGCAAAAAAAAAAAAAAAATACAACACCAAAAAATTGTTATCTGAAAAAAGCCTTTAGGCAGTCAGAGTCCTTGAAATATTTGAAAAGATTTGTCTGAAGATAATGAATCATAGATACATATGACTACTTTTTGAAGATAGAGGAGTCTTATAGGTTTAAGCTTATGGGAAAAAACACAAAAAATGTAAAGAATGTATTGTACTATAAAGGGTTACTTTCAAACTTATCCAGAGTGAATTAAAGGCAGAGAAGTGAGCCAATGATGTCCCTTGTAGGCGACAATGGTACAGGGTCAGGTGGGAAATCTTTCTGAAAGAAGTTGTTTCTAGTATAAATTAAGAATACTCGTTTGTGTGTGAGGGTAAAACTGAACAGCTTACAGAGGTAACCAGAGACAATTTTTCATGGGGTCATTGAGAAAGAGTTTCCTATGGTTCCAAATAAGGTACATCAAGAAAGGAAAATGGACTGGAGGTTAAGCTTTTATTCCTAAAAGGTATGAGCTTCTCAAAACTGATTTTTAGAGACAGTTAGTACCACAGTTAATACTGTAGTAAGGCTGCCGAGTCCAAATCTTGACCAATCACTTACTTAGCTGTGATCTGGGGACATTCTTAACCTTTGTGGGACTCTGTATCCTTATCAGTAGAGTGGGAATGATAATAAACTAAAGGACTGTTGTGAGGATTAAAGAGTTAATATACACGTGCTGTGCATACAGAAGCTGGCACACAGGAAGTGCTCAGTAAATGTTAGTCATTGTTAATATCGGGCTTCCGGGCTTCCCTGGTGGCGCAGTGGTTGAGAGTCCACCTGCCGATGCAGGGGACGCGGGTTCGTGCCCCGGTCCAGGAGGATCCCACGTGCCGCGGAGCGGCTGGGCCCGTGAGCCATGGCCTCTGAGCCTGCGCGTCCGGAACCTGTGCTCCGCGGCGGGAGAGGCCACGGCGGTGAGAGGCCCGCATACCACAAAAAAAAAAAAAAAAAAAAAAAAAAAAATCGGGCTGCCTTTTACAGATCAGCTTCTATGTGTTGGATACTTCATATGATTTATTCCATATCTTCACAGCCATGAAGTACAGGTTATCATTGTCTCTACTTCATAAATGGACAAGCTGAGGCTCAGCCCTGTGGAGTAACTTTGTTAATGTAACATGATTATTAGAACCCAGAACACAGGTTTGTTAAGCATCAAAGTCCATGCTTTTTCTTCTATCTGGCAAATCTCGTGAAATTTTAATTTTCTTTTTATATTGGGTAATCATTGTTCAATAGTATCTAATACTAAGCCTGTAAGATACTATTAGGACAAGGTGCTGAACTGGAAAAAAATGTCACATGGCAGCACTTCCCTGGTGGAAGTGTTCATAGCCAGATGCTTCATCTCTAATATTGCACCCCCTGTTAAGCAATTTGCAATTGCTTTCATGTCTTCCTGAGTGTACAGGAGTCAGCAGGCTACAATTTCTGAATGACCGTCTCAAGGTCTTCCATGTATACCTGCAGACTATTGAGATGAAAGGTTTCTCAGAGGAGCAGAAGCACGTCCCAAACACAGGCTCCCTGATTCTCCTTTCCGTTCCTGAGGTTGCCTGAGTTAAATGTATCGACTAAAAGGAGATGTATTACATCATCTTGAATCAGAAGGGGTAATCAATTATATTCTTCTCTCCTCACAGGGATTTGGTGAGGTCAAATAAGGAAAAAGTGGGTAGAAGGATAAGCTTTCTGCAAAAAGGAGGATAAATAAATGCAAGAAAGGGATTATTTCAAGCAGTGAATTAGAAAAATATAAAAGCAAGCTACATTCTCTAAACACATGATAAGTGCTGTATTCTCTGTTCTCATGTGGCCAGAGGTCAGTGGATACGGTATAGGGATGGATCTGTGGCTGAAGTACCTGTTGGGCTACAGGTAGTAGAGGTCTAGAGCTGGAGTCTAAAGTCAGATAGACCTAGATTTGAAACCCTGGTTTGTCACTTCCTAGCTCGGTGACTTAGGGTAGGTTGTTTCATCTCCCTAAGCCTCAGTTTCCTCCTGGATAAAATGGGGATAATGATAGTACTGATCTCAACTGGTGGTTGTGAGGATCAAATGAGAGGAGATACACCAAGTGCTTAGAATGATGCCTAGAATATGGTTTAAGTGCACAGTGCATGTTCGTTATTTTATTCTTAGCATTTCTATCCATCAAAAATTAAGAATGAGTTTTTACAAAATACAATTATATCCATCTTTGTGTGTTCCTTACTCAGTTGGTGCGGGGTACAGTGTCTGGCACATAGCAGACACTCATAGTTTTGTTGCATTAATGAACAGAAGGATAATGTCATATGAATGCTGATACAGAGTTCTCGCTCTCAGTCAGCCCTCTTAGGAGTTTGTTCTTGGACACACAGAAGAGCTGTGGACATGGACAGCCAGCTGTGGGACCTGGTAAGATGTCTATGTGGAGATGCCCATCTCACTGCACTTGGGCCCCACCTGAGGTCCTCCTTCTGCAGGGGAGCTCAGGGTCTCCTCACACGGTGGGTCTCTCTGAGTTGAAGTCCACTGAATCCTATCCTTGGGTAAAACGTGGCTTGGATTTTGTCCCCCCACTTCACCCCTCAGTGACCTTGAGCTTGGATCAGCACAGGAAGGAGCAGGTGCTAGTAGTGGTTTATTATACTTGGCTGCTAACTGGGAGGAGTGGAAATGGAAATCAGGAAGTTCCTGAGGAAGCTAGAAAAGGTACTAGCTTAATGGCAAGGATGAAGGTTGTTTTCTTCACTTTCTGTCCTTCAGGACATTTTTTCCTTGGGAGATTTCTTTCCTTTGAAGAAAGGACGTGCCTTCTGGCTTTATTTATAAGCAATTTAGAAAAATACTAGACTGTTAAGGAGATGATGGAATCAGGAAAATTTAAGCAATGCAGGTTGATGCTGGGTAGGGTACTATATAGGAGAACATAAAATACGATATATAAAGCACTTAAACAAGTTTGTGATGGGGGAGAAGTAGGGTGTTAATATGATCTAAAATGGAAATGAATTCTGTTTTAACCAACATGTCCAAAATAGAACTTAATGTTTATCCTTAAAATTCATGCATCTTTCTGTAATTTCATTTATTGCCCCGTTTGCTCACTTCTCAGTTAACCAAGCTAGAGTTGGAATCACTTTCAATGGCTTTCAAGCCCTCACTCTTCGTCTAATTGAAAACAAGTTTCTATAAATCATATCTTAAAAACCTTTTCAAATTTGAGTTCTTACTTTCACTGCCACGTAATTTCATGAACTCTGCCTCTGGAAGCAAGAGCTTTCAATTCATCGTCATGCTGCCAAAGGATTAGCTTTCTAAGCCATAGAGCTGATACGGCCACTGGCAGCTTTAATACCCTCCTGGTTGCCAACTATCAGAGTAAAATGTTAACTTCCAAATTCAAAGCACTAAAATATTACCCTTATTTATTTTTGTGGCTTAGCCCCTGCCCCCATCATTCTCCTCTCACATGCATTAGATCGTAGCCAGACGTTATTTCTCTCTGAATGTTTCAGATGCTCACCCTTCTTCCCCTGATTGGAAATCCTTATTCTTGACCTGTTGAATTCCTAATCGTCCTTTATAACCCACCTCATTCATATCTAATCATCCCTTCTGAACTCCTCACCACCAGACAGCATCATCCCTTCCTTGTTGCCTATGAACTCCTTTGAGTGGAAAAACTGTATCTAATTCATCTCTGTATCACCAGGGCCCAGCATAGAATGATCTGTAGATATGTTGTTGAATTGAGGCATCAGATTAATGAAAAATCTTCCACCAAGGAGCTATTTCCTTTGCTGATGTGTTTTTGTTTGGGATAGTTAAATGTAGAAGGTACAGAACATAGTTGCTTATATAGGAAGCCTTTGGTACATACAGTGAATTGATTGCTGGAAAACAGGGCAAGGGTTTTTATGGTTATGTGTCAACAGGAGCACAGGCTCAGACTGACCTGAGTTAAGATGCAGACTTGGTAACTTAATGGGCGTATGACTGTGGTACTCCCTTTACTTTTCCTTTATAAAATGAGGAGAATACTTCCAAGAGTGCGTAGGATGGCTATGGATATCAAACAATATGTATAGCCTAGAATACAGTGCTCTTAATTTTATTGAAATAAAGAAACTTGTACATACAAGTTTAAAAATTGGGTGGTATATCAATAGTGCTCCTGAACAGACAGGAAAAATAATGTGTTGACAGATACATGAAAGAAATGTAGAGACTTATTACTCTAGGATGAGGCCTAGACTGAATTGTCAAGTTTATAGTAAGAGGAGACACACAGCTTCCTTAAACTATTATATAGCTCCTCCTTAAACTATTAAGTTTATATATAAACTATTATAATATATTATATAAAACTATTATATAATTACATAATATAAACTATTATATAGTTCCTATCTATAGTAATCACTTAACAGGGAAATCTTCATTTTCCTTATAATTTGATTTCTGGTTGCAACCCTTGAACTATTAGAGCTCAAACAGAAAAAGACAAGATACCACACCAGCTACGTCGGTCATACTAAGATCTTTTCTTCCTGGGTTAAACATGTGTCTTTTAACTCTTTGCAGACAGCATGTTGATCTGTGCCAGTGGCAGGGTATGTGTGTGGGGTTCCTAAGAAGTCTCTGAAATGAACACAACCATTAGGGCTTTAAAATGCCACTTGACGGGTCATTCATTTAAAAGCTATTACCAGTCAGCTGCCTCTTGCAGGCAGAGGGAAAAAAATATCTGTGGGTTGAAGACACTTGAAATCAGAGATTAGCAGGAGGATGCTCTCTCATTACCAAACAGGGAGCCAGGATGTCAAACATCTTTAGTTTCTCTAAGACACAATCTCTCTTCTGGAATTTTCGTAAAGGGCAAAATGAACTAAAACAGCCCCTCCCCCCACGGCGTCACCTTTGCTGTAATAATACCCTGCATCTCTCTGCCTGTGCCCCCAGATGCCTGCAGTGAGCAGCCCTGCTCTAGTGAGCGCATCTCATTCTGCTTTACCACTTGGCTTTCTCAACTCCTGCCTGATCATTTTTGGAAATGTCATTCACCTTTATGTGCAGGCCAGCGCACAAACCAAAATTAATTTAACTCACAAAGGCATGTTACTATTATTACTTTTGACACCATGGAGAACTTATTAACTATAGCTTGTCACAGGCCTCTCAGCCTGAATACGTTCCTTCTCCATGCTGTAGTCCGGCTAATCCGAGCTAAAGGTTTTCTGGATTGCCAGACACTGTAAAAAGTCAAAATAGTTGAGTTTTTCAGTAATTAGGCTAGACAACTAGGGCACCTACCAGGCACCTGTGGGGGACCACGGACACCTAAGGGGACGGGAGGAACCCCCAGTGACTGGGTAGGATGTGGGGCATGGGGGGAGTGAGGGGGAGGAAAAGTGGAGGGGGGACGGGACTGGCGCCCCTGAGGGGCGGCTGGGGGAGGGGAAGGGATCCCACACCCGAAGAGGGAAATTGGTGAACCATTGGGAGGGCAGAGGATCGAAAGAGAGCATGGCCAAGTTTCCCCTGCCCACTTGGGCCCCCGGGAGCCTGTTGAGATCCCAGGCCTGATCCTCTGCCCACTGAGGCCCCCTCCAGCCGCGTGGGTCCTGAGGGAGTGGGAGGGAGGGAAGGGGGAGCGAAAGTAAAGGCCAGACCTCCAGGACGGCACCCTTGAGGGGCGGCTTGGGGAAGCGAGGAGTTTGTACACCCAGAGTGACCCACCCATGGTTACGGGTCCAGTGGTGATGGGGGAACCCTGGGGAAGATGGTGAGGGGGGTGTGAAGGAATCAATAGCAGAATCACTGAGGCAGAAGAAAGGATAAGTGAGTTAGAAGATAAAATGGTGGAAATAACTGCCAGGGAGCAGAATAAAGAAAAAAGAAAGAAAAGAATTGAGGACAGTCTCAGACCTCTGGGCCAACATTAAATACACCAACACTGGAATTATAGGGGTCCCAGAAGAAGAAGAGAAAAAGAAAGGGTTTGAGAAAATATTTGAAGAGACTGTAGTCAAAAACTTCCCTAACATGGGAAACGAAATAGTCTATCAAGTCCAGGAAGCGGAGAGAGTCCCACACAGGATAAACCCAAAGAGAAACAAGAGAAACAATCAAACTATCAAAAATTAAATACAAAGAAAAAATATTAAAGGCAGCAAGGGAAAAGCAACAAATAACGTACAAGGGAATCCCCATAAGGTTAACAGCTGATCTTTTAGCAGAAACTCTGCAAGCCAGAAGGGAGTGGCAGGACATATTTAAAGTGATGAAAGGGAAAAACCTCCAATCAAGATTACTCTACCCAGCAAGGGTCTCATTCAGATTTGATGGAGAAATTAAAACCTTTATAGACAAGCAAAAACTAAGAGAATTCAGCTCCACCAAACCAGCTCTACAACAAATGCTTAAGGAACTTATCTAGGTAGGAAACACAAGAGAAGGAAAAGACCTACAAAAACAAACCCAAAACAATTAAGAAAATGGTAATAGGAACATACATATTGATAATTACCTTAAATGTAAATGGATTAAATGCTCCCACCAAAAGACACAGACTGGCTGAATGGATACAAAAACAAGACCCATATATATGCTGTCTACAAGAGACCCACTTCAGACCTAGGGACACATACAGACTGAAAGTGAGGGGATGGAAAAAGATATTCCATGCAAGTGGAAATCAAAAGAAAGCTGGAGTAGCAATTCTCATATCAGACAAAATAGACTTTAAAATAGAGACTATTACAAGAGACAAAGAAGGACACTACATAATGATCAAGGGATCGATCCAAGAAGAAGATATAACAATTGTAAATATTTATGCACCCAACATAGGAGCACCTCAATACATAAGGCAAATGCTAACAGCCATAAAATGGGAAATCGACAGTAACACAGTAATAGTGGGGGACGTAAACACCCCGCTTTCACCAATGGACAGATCATCCAAAATGTAAATTAAAAAACACAAGCTTTAAATGACACATTAAATAAGATGGACTTAATTGATATTTATAGGACATTCCATCCAAAAACAACAGAACACACTTTCTTCTCAAGTGCTTGTGGAACATTCTCCAGGATAGATCGTATCTTGGGTCACAAATCAAGCCTTGGTAAATTTAAGAAAATTGAAATCATATGAAGTATCTTTTCCAACTACAATGCTATGAGACTAGATATCAATTACAGGAAAAAAACTAAAAAGTACAAACACATGGAGGCTAAACAATATGCTACTAAATAACAAAGGGATCACTGAAGAACTCAAAGAGGAAATAAAAAAATACCTAGAAACAAATGACAATGAAAACATGACCCAAAACCTATGGGATGCACCAAAAGCAGTTCAAAGAGGGAAGTTTATAGCAATACAGTCCCACCTCAAGAAACAAGAAAAATCTCAAACAACCTAATCTTACACCTCAGGCAGTTAGAGAAAGAAGAACAAAAAAACCCCAAAGTTAGCAGAGGGAAAGAAATCATAAAGATCATAAATAAATGAAAAAGAAATGAAAGAAACAGTAGCAAAGATCAATAAAACTAAAAGCTGGTTCTTTGAGAAGATAAAAAAAATTGATAAAACACTAGCCAGCCTCATCAAGAAGAAAAGGGAGAAGACTCAAATCAACAGATTTAAAAATGAAAAAGGAGAAGTAACAACTGACACTGCAGAAATACAAAGGATCATGAGAGATTACTACAAGCAACTATATGCCAATAAAATGGACAACCTGAAAGAAATGGACAAATTCTTAGAAAAGCACAACCTTCCGAGACTGAACCAGTCAGAAATAGAAAATATAAACAGACCAATCACAAGCACTGAAATTGAAACTGTGATTAAAAATCTTCCAACAAACAAAAGCCCAGGACCAGATGGCTTCACAGGCGAATTCTATCAAACATTTCGAGAACAGCAAATGCCTATCTTTCTCAAACTCTTCCAAAATATAGCAGAGGGAGGAACACTCCCCAACTCATTCTATGAGCCCATCATCACCCTGATACCAAAACCAGACAAAGATGTGACAAAAAAGAAAACTACAGGCCAATATCACTGATGAACATAGATGAAAGGATTATACACCATGATCAAGTGGGGTTTATCCCAGGAATGCAAGGATTCTTCAATATATGCAAATCAATCAATGTGATAAACCATATTAACAAATTGAAGGATAAAAACCATATGATCATCTCAATAGATGCAGAAAAAAGCTTTTGACAAAATTCAACACCCATGTATGATAAAAATTCTCCAGAAAGTGGGCATAGATGGAACCTACCTCAACATAATAAAGGCCATATAGGACAAACCCACAGCCAAATTGTTCCTAATGATGAAAAACTGAACCCATTTCCTCTAAGTTCAGGAAAAAGACAAGGTTGCCCACTCTCACCACTCTTATTCAACATAGTTTTGGAAGTTTTAGCCACAGCAATCAGAGAAGAAAAAGAAATAAAAGGAATCCAAATTGGAAAAGAAGTAAACTGTCACTCTTTGCAGATGACATACTATAAATAGAGAATCTTAAAGATGCCACTGGAAAACTACTAGAGCTAATCAATGAATTTGGTAAAGTTGCAGGATGCAAAATTAATGCACAGACATCTCTTGCATTCCTACACACCAATGATGAAAAATCTGAAAGAGGAATTAAGGAAATACTCCCACTTACCACTGCAACAAAAGGAATAAAATACCTAGGAATAAACCTACCTAAGGAGACAAAATACCTGTATACACAAAACTATAAGTCACTGATGAAAGAAATTAAAGATGATACAAACAGATGGAGAGATATACCATGTTCTTGGATTGGAAGAATCAACATTGTAAATGACTGTACTACCCAAAGCAATCTACAGATTCAATGCAATCCCTATCAAACTACCAATGACATTTTTCACAGAACTAGAACAAAACATTTCACAATTTGTATGGAAACACAAAAGACCTCGAATAGCCAATGCAATCTTGAGAAAGAAAAAATGGAGCTGGAGGAATCAGACTCCCTGACTTCAGACTATACTACGAAGCACAGTAATCAAGACAGTGTGGTGCTGGCACAAAAACAGAAATATAGATCAATGGAACAGGATAGAAAGCCCAGAGGTTAACTCATGCTCGTATGGTCACCTTATATTTGATAAAGGAGGCAAGAGTATACAGTGGAGAAAAGACAGCCTCTTCAGTAAATGGTGCTGAGAAAACTGGACAGCTACATGTAAAAGAGTGAAATTAGAATGCTTTCTAACACCATACACAAAAATAAACTGAAGATGGATTAAAGATCTAGATGTAAGGCCAGACACTATAAAACTTTTAGAGGAAAACATAGGCAGAACACTCTATGACATAAATGACAGCAAAATTCGTTTTGACCCACCTCCTAGAGAAATGGAAATAAAAGCAAACATAAACAAATGGGTCCTAATGAAACTTAAAAGCTTTTGCACAGCAAAGGAAACCATAAAGAAGACGAAAAGACAGCCCTCAGAATAGAAGAAAATGTTTGCAAATGAAGCAACTGATAAGGGATTAATCTCCAAAATATACAAGCAGCTCATGCAGCTCAATATCAAAAAAAACAAACAACCCAATCCAAAATGGGCAGAAGACCTAAATAGACATTTCTTGAAAGAAGATACACAGATTGCCAACAAACACATGAAAGGATGCTCAACATCACTAATCACTAGAGAAATGCAAATCAAAACTACAGTGAGGTATCACCTCACACTGGTCAGAATGGCCATCATCAAAAAATCTACAAACAATAAATGCTGGAGAGGGTGTGGAGAAAAGGGAACCCCCTTGCACTCTTGGTGGGAATGTAAATTGATAACCCACTATGGAGAACTGTATGGAGGTTCCTTATAAAACTAAAAATAGGGCTTCCCTGGTGGCGCAGTGGTTGAGAGTCCGCCTGCCGATGCAGGGGACACGGGTTCGTGCCCTGGTCCGGAAAGATCCCACATGCCGTGGAGCGGCTGGGCCCGTGAGCCATGGCCGCTGAGCCTGCGCGTCCGGAGCCTGTGCTCCGTAACGGGAGAGGCCACAACAGTGAGAGGCCTGCCTACTGCAACAACACCAAAAAAACCTAAAAATAGAACTGCCATATGACCCAGCAATCCCACTACTGGGCATATACCCTGAGAAAACCATAATTCAAAAAGAGTAATGTACCACAATGTTCATTGCAGCACTGTTTACAATAGGCAGGACATGGAAGCAACCTAAGTGTCCATTGACAGATGAATGGATAAACAAGATGTGGCACATATATACAATGGGATATTACTCAGCCATAAAAAGAAACGAAATTGAGTTATTTGTAGTGAGGTGGATGGACCCAGAGTCTGTCATACAGAGTGAAGTGAGTCAGAAAGAGAAAAACAAATACCATATGCTAACACACATATATGGAATCTAAACAAACAAAAAAAAAGGTCTTGAAGAACCTAGGGGCAAGATGGGAATAAAGACACAGACCTACTAGGGAATGGACTTGAGGACAGGGGTAGGGGGAAGCGTAAGCTGGGACAAAGTGAGAGAGTGGCATGGACATATATAAACTACCAAATGTAAAATAGATAGCTAGTGGGGAGCAGCTGCATAGCACAGGGAGATCAGCTCGGTGCTTTGTGACCACCTAGAGGGGTGGGATAGGGAGGGTGGGAGGGAGATGCAACAGGGAGGGGATGTGGGGATATATGTATATACATAGCGGATTCACTTTGTTATAAAGCAGAAACTAACACACCGTTGTAAAGCAATCATACTCCAAAAAAGATGTTAAAAAAAAAAAAAAGGCTAAAATTAACTGTCTACGGATGGCAAGAAAATCTTGGTCCCATTTTGTTGGACTACCCTTTAAAAAAATGACACAATATGATTTAAGCTTTATGTATTTGTTCCCCTGTATCAGTAAATATGGTCTTTGTATTTGAAAGAAGTAGTAGGGAATTTAAGTAACACAATTATTGTGTAAGTTATAATAGCCAAGAGTGTAGAAGGAGAAAAAAAGAAAGGAAGCTAGTGTTCATTGCACGCTTACTGGTTTCTGGATGTTTTCACATGTAGCACCTTATTATTAGTAGTCTGTGACGAGGGTTTTTCTTGAGGTATAATTGCCATTGTGATAGGGTTTTGTATTCTCTATCTTAGGCATAAGGAAATTAAAGCACAGAGAGGTTAGCTGAATTCTCCAAGTTTGCACAGTCATGAATAGCAGAGGCAGTTTGAACCAAGGTGTACCTTCTTGATCCATGAGTCCTCCCTGCAGGTATATAAATCAGTATGGAAAGAGGGAAATCATAGGCCTCACACGAAATGGACAACCTCTCCTCTGTCTTCCATGAACCGTAGGTTTCATGAAAATGGTTTTATATACATTTTGAATTACTCAAAGCTGGCATTAACAAATAGACCTGAAGTTGGCATTGAAAAGGCAAGCAAGGTCAACAAAGTAATATCTTTTTGGTATGAAGCTAGGTGCATAACAGTATTTATTTTCCTGTTCACCCGATGGTTTGTTTTCCACATCTAACAAGAATGAGGGCATATGCTTTTTTTTTTTTTCCCTCTAGGCCATAACATTGCTTTTCCCCACCAAGGAGGTATACTACATCATACTCTGTCTGAAACTGTGATTTAGAAAATGACATAGTAAATACTGGGAAGTCTCATTCCCTGAGCTTCTAGCAGGCCAGCCAGGAAGTCAAATCTCCTTAGCTGTCCGAAGCAGGCCAAAGGTCATGTAGAAATGAATTCATGGTTCAGTCTCCCTCAGTCTCAGGCTCCCCCTGTAAAGATACGTAACTGGGATTCAGATATTATAGAAGAATATCCAAAGATTACTCGGTTTCATTGCAGTGGAACAGACCTGCTAACCACCACAGTTTCTGGAGGTGGCCAGGAGAAGGTTATGAAAACTTGATGGCTACTTAGAATAGCAGCTGGCTGGCATGAAAAATGCAAACGCTTGAAAATCCATGCTTCAAGGAAGCATTTTGATCAATGTGATTGTGTGATGGCATCTCAGTGGCACTGAAATTTTTTACCAATATAGTTTTTGCTGCATTAACCCAAGGTATAAGTCTTGATCTTTTTATTTTGCCCCATTCCTTTGTAGGGCATGGAAACATTCACCACAGAAACTTCTCTTTGTCAGTCGAGATTTTATTGCAGCCACACAACTTTTCATAGCCCCTTCCAGATTTCTCACTTTGCCAGTGACGAAACACATGTATGATACGGCACATCTCAAACGCCACAGAAGCACGGCAGGGGTGCTCTCTCTTATTTTTAAATGTTAATCTATTCTCGCCTTCCTATTTTCTAATTACTTAAGGGTAAATACTACATGCTTTTGTGGAATAATCTAGGGGAAAATTTCTGGGGCAAACTCATTTGGAAAAAAGGAAAAGGAAAAACTTATCAGCTGAATACAAGTTAAAATGGAAACCCATTCAATATGTGGGTACTGCAGCTGGCAGGGGTCTTATGAGCAGAGAAGTAAATGAAGGAGGGAACATGTGGGTTTACCTGCATTTTCTTAAAACTCATGGTAGAGCACTTAAAAAAAAAAAAACTTGTGCAGAAAACAGAATATACTAGACTGAACTTTGAAAAAGTGGTCATTTGTTATATCAAATGTACGTGTGTGTATATTTACATTTATATATGTATGTTAAAAATTGGACCAAAAATACTATCTTAGCATCCTAAAACAATAATCTCATTTTCATAGATCCCCAAATTATCTTTTCCATATGCAAATATTTAAAAAACCTACAACACAAGCATATGTATCTATGTATAAAATTTTATATTTTGGTTTTTCTGCCTAACATATTAAAGCATTTTTCCATATAATTATGTCTAATGCCTAATATTCCATTAAGTGGTAGTGTAATTAGCCACTTTCCTATTTTTGAGCACTAAGCCCATTTTAATGTGTGAAATTATAAGTTAAAGTTGGCTTCCATGAATATGAATTTCTATGTAGTTTAGATAGGATGGCCAGAGGCTCAGCTTGTTACTGCTTCTGTTTGCAAGAACTCTACAATGTGAAATCTCATCTCTGGACAGAACATTTTGCTGTATATAACTGTCATTAAAAATAGATTGTTAAAAAACTGGTACTTTTTTTTTTTTTTAAATCTACCTGGTAGAAAAGTCAACACGATATAACTTCTGTTTTTATTGCGTTTGTGTAAGTTTCCACTGAAATTTTGCTGCCAATGCGCACTTGCCCAAGAAAGTTAGCCAGGGGCTAATATACGGAAAGCCACTCTGCTAAAATCAACTCTCCAAATCTATGACTGGAGTCAGAGCTTCAGGAATCAGTTTCTGCTATTTGTCACTGTCAAAAATTGACTACTTTGAAAGAGACTAAAAACCTAAGTACTGATACCATTGTTTGTCAAAGTAATTGTAGAGGGTATGTCCTACTGTGATAGGTTTTATGAAAATGCAGGCAGAGATTAGAAGTTAAAAAAAAAAAAAAAGAGAAAGTACATCTGAGCCTTGATTTAGATTGATGCTACAGCTCTTTTTCTTTCATGGTTTTGCTTTTTAAACACCACCTTTGATGAATCACCCGGCTGCTAGATCCCATGAGAGATCGCCCTGTCTGTCCCCTTACCTTGAAGCAGGACTATAAATCCATGACCCAATGCTTATTTTTTGTTTGTTTGTTTTGTGCTGTACGCGGGCCTCTCACTGCTGCGGCCTCTCTTGCCGCGGAGCACAGGCCCCGGACGCGCAGGCTCAGCGGCCATGGCTCACGGGCCCAGCCGTTCCGCAGCATGTGGGATCTTCCCGGACCGGGGCACGAACCCGTGTCCCCTGCATCGGCAGGCGGACTCTCAACCACTGCGCAACCAGGGAAGCCCCCAATGCTTATTTTTTAAAACCCTCCAGAGAGGTAGGCTCTTTGGGGTAGCTGTTTCAACACTGCACCCTGCCAGGAGGGGTATCTTTGGTTTCCATGCCACATTTAAACGCCTTTTATTTAGGCTTTAGTCGCTTCAGAAGGTCATTCTAAGCTGCCTCAAATGGATTATCTTACCCCCAATTAATGGACATTGATTATTCAGTTCTCTCAGAGAAAGATTGTGGTTCTCTATTTTAAGAGCCCAAAACAGATAGGCAACTTCCATAGATGCCACAGCCCTGAGACTTGAGGGGAGAGAGAATTTGGTTTGGAAACACAGGGCTGGTTCCCAATAGTCTCTAGAGCACATGAAAGCATCACACAAATGTAAAGCAATATTAATAATATTTACTGTTAAACTCATAAAAACAGATAGTGTAAATCTTACTTATCACCTATTTAACCTACATTTTGGGGGGGACAAATATGAACTAATAAAAGCTGAAATATATGGAACAAAAAAGATAATCCAGGATTTCCCTGGTGGTGCAGTGGTTAAGAATCTGCCTGCCAGTGCAGGGGATCTGGGTTCGAGCCCTGGTCTGGGAAGATCCCACATGCCACCGAGCAACTAAGCCCACGCGCCACAAGTACTGAGCCTGTGCTCTACAGCCCGCATGCCTAGAGCCCGTGCTCTGCAACAAGAGAAGCCACTGCAATGAGAAGCCCGCGCAACGCAACGAAGAGTGGACCCGCTCGCCGCAACTAGAGAAAGCCTGTGCGCAGCAACGAAGACCCAATGCAGCCAAAAAAAAATTAATTAAAAAAAAGATAATCCAAACAGATGCAGCATGTTTAAAAGTAAGAAAATAATCTCAGACTTAATAGGGAGAATAAAGCATAGAAGATGTTAATTAGCAGTTTCCATTCAGGGATATATTAATCCTTAATTTTCACAGTCCGAGAATATGTTTGAAAAACTGACGCTTGAAACTCTTTGAGAGATTTTAACTTACTGCATACAAATCTTTGTTTAGGTGAGCCAGAACTTGCATTTGGGAAATGAACCATTTCCATTCTCGGTTCTGAGCCCAAGTGCATATGATTTTATGTGGAAAGGAGGCACCCAGAAGCATTTTCTTAGAGAACATTGGCGGGCGAGTATGCTGAGAATGGGAAGGGCAGTGGGCAATGGCAGGTCACCACGTCAACACCCAGAGAGAAATAATCCACTACACCCTCCCTGTTGGGCTCCCAGCCTTTCTCTCTGTCTTCTGTCCTGACACTCTAATGGCTGGACAGTGGCTTCCTGCTTCACATACAGGAGATCACATAATGTATCAAGCATTATCTTCCTGTAGAAATGACACATGATGAGCTGGGTTTTGCTCCTAGTTACTTAAGTTCTAGCCCAGGGCACTGAATTCATTATGCGCTGAACATGAGGATCTGAAAGGGGGTTTGATCCTTGTGATTGTGTACTGGGTTCTTCCGTGAAATCATTTGCTGGTGACTTGTATAGCAGTACATCCTGGTAAATACTTATCTCAGACTCAAACCAGAGGCCCCAAACAGCAGCTCTGGCCTAAATCAACCTTGTTAAAATGCAGCTGTCTCATCTCTTTTCTCTCTTGAGGTTCAGCACTGTTGGATATGAAGTCACAGTCACTGGGATAAACAATTTTCTTTCCTCCAGCACACCAAAAAAGGAAGAAAAAGAATTCAAACTGCATGTATGCTATTTAAATAGGCACCCTTCTGATCCTGATTACTACTTCGGGAAAACCCTTACCCAGTTTTTAAAGGTCACCACTGTCGCATGCTACATTTCTTTCCTAAGTGAATTACCAGGTCCCTTTATACATGGCTTGAACCTTTCCTAACTCTCAACCCCAGGAATCTGACCTGGAGTCCCTGCTCCACTTTGGAATTTAAAAATAGAATAAATAGTAATTAACATGGACTTTTCGGCAAACCATTTAAACATCTGGTCGTTACTTCCTAGTTATGTGATTTCAGACAAGTTTCTTAGCCTCTGTGAGTCTTGGTTTCCTCATGTGCACATTTAGCGTAATATGTATAACACAAGTCTGTGAGATTTAATTGAGCTAATGTGTTTAATTATTTCATATATAAATTAAATATGTAAATTGTTTTACCTCCCAAGGGAATGGATCAGCAATTCGAATTACAAAGTCAGGAGATTTTTGGAGAGGGACCATAAACCAGCAGGTGGAAGAGGCTGGGGTTTTGGGGTGGTGGTGAGAATCAAGGTCTCTAGAAATCCCCCAATAGAGATGATTTCCTTGTGCAGGAAACCAGGTCTGCCACCAACTGATACGAGGTTTTTGGAAGTCATGACTGACAATGACACCAGCCACTGCTCATTTAATAAAGGCTAGTTATCCTGCTAAAATTCAGACCTAACATAAAAAGTGTTTAAAAATTTGGCTAAGGTATATGTGAAATTAATTCATATAAAGATGACATAAATTTCCAGGCAGGAATGCTATGATTTTATTCTCAAACTATTAAATATTTGGATTTGAAGAAAGGCTAAATTGGAAACTGGATGACAGGCACTTAGTAATCATCTGGTTTGGTGAGAGGTAGCTCATGCATTTTCTTTCCCTCTTATTCTTTCTCTTGTAAGAAGAGTTTGAAGTGGCAATCTAGCAGGATGGTCAGTGCCATGTTTCAAATTGTAGCACCTCATAAAGGAATCAGCCCTTTCTGGCAGATTCATTGCTCTTTAAACATTATTTCGGGAGTGACAAAAATATTGAGAAATTCTACAGAGCTCAAAATCTTCTGTATAGGGTGCGAATAAGGAGCTTCTCTTGTTTTGTGATACACGGGGGCTTAGGACACTCTAAGCAGACAAAGATAACTTTGTTTTACAAAGAACTTTCTCTTAGATTCAAGTATACCTTATTAAACACTGTCTGGAGAACATGAAAATGTTTCATTGATCTTTGGTGTCTTAGGGATAGTTACCAGGCAGATGTCCAACTCCAAGTTCACCATTGTACCTGGTATCAGGAAAAGTGATGAAAGAGATGGAAGCAATTACTTCCTCCTGCCGGGAACTTGAGATAGGATGGAATGAAACAGATGGGAAGATGGGGAATAGAGAGACTTGGAAACAGAAACATGTGAATCCTATGTGCATCTGTCACAGATGGATCTATGTCATAGAAAGATTGACCCAGAAAGCTGGGGGACAGCTAAGAGGGTTGGGAATTGGGATTGGTGTTGAACTGAGGCAAGCTGTCGTAGCCCTCTTTGCACAGTAGGGTGGAGGCCTTAGAGTTGAGAGCGTAAGAGTAAGAGAAACAAAGTACAGAGTGTGTGCAGAGCGGGTGTGCGTTTGCAGACTAAAACATCATCCCTAATGCAGGCCTTGTGACCTCTTTTTCAGTTAGAGGCGATCCCATGTGATGCGTGATGTGTGTCTGGAGTCAGACCGTGTCTGAACCCCAGGCCTCCCATTAGCTGCATGGCCTCATGCTATTCAGTTTCTCTGAGTTTCAGCTTCTTTGTCTATCCGTTGGGGATATGGAGGGTACGTACCCCAGAGTGTCACTGTGAGGAATCAATGAGCTAACACACCTAACACGCATCTGCCCCCCACACAAACTCAATAGATGGGAGTTTAAACACAGTTAAGCTAAGTTTGTGCTCTACCTGGTTTTTCTAGCTAACGGAGCTTTGAAAATACTGTCTACCAAAAAAAAAAGAGGGCTTCCCTGGTGGTGCAGTGGCTGAGAGTCCGCCTGCCGATGCAGGGGACACGGGTTCGTGCCCCGGTCCGGGAAGATCCCATATGCCGCAGAGCGGCTGGGCCCTTGAGCCATGGCCGCTGAGCCTGCGCGTCCGGAGCCTGTGCTCCGCAACGGGAGAGGCCGCGACAGTGAGAGGCCCGCGTACCGCAACAACAACAACAAAAAAAGATAACATAATTTCCCCTAAAATTAGGCAATCCTACTGTGACACTCAGGTTCCATAGCCTGGATGTAATTTTCAAATGTGGCCTCAAGATAAACAAAGCATCAACATGATGGGACTTGGAAAGCCAGTGACCTCAAGAAGCAGCACACATCTGTCCTCAAATTCTAAGTTAAACATTGATGGTAATTTTTTTTTTTTAAATCAGGCAAGCATTTCAAAGGCTACTGTCTACATTCTCTCTTTATGACTTAGGCTATCCAAAAATATGTTCAAAGATCAAAAAACAAAACTCCAGACTCTTGACCTATTTGAATATTCTAATCTCACTCTATTTTTGCTTTCTGACACTGAGATACAATTAAGAACAGACAATTCCTGACACTATGCTGGTTCCTAAAAGTTCCCCTCCTACACTAGCAGAAGGAGAAAATTCAGGGAAGCTCCTTGTCGGAATATTGATTTCTACATGCAGAAGTAACACCTTAAACTGAAGAGCAGTTGGTTAACTTTTGCTAAATAACCTCTCACCACATTCCAGAGTGTTTGCAGCTTAGAGAATGAGGAGACATGACTAGAAGTATTTTTAAAACAAAAAAAAATTTTTTTCCCTTTTTTTTAAAGGGTTTTTTTTAATTATGTGTAACACAAAGTTATTTAAGTCAATAAATTTTTAAGGAATTTCACACGTTCTGATTCTTTCCACTGCCAATCACCTTAGTTTCTCCTAACTCATAATCTTCAAGATAAAACAGCCCTTTCAAAAATAAGTTATCATGTGAATCAGCCCACAATTCTTTTAGTTAGGCTTCTTTGATCTCCAATGAAATATGGACACACTTCAAAATTCCCCACCTGTAATCTTTGGGATCCAATTTCCTCAAGCGATTTACTTTAGGACCATGTTCAGGGTCAGGAGATGGATCTGCCTGGTTCTGACAGGCAGAACCAGGGCTTTTTAGAGGGTTTGACACCCTCTAAAAATGTATGAGGTTCAAATCATATTCACTCCTAAGCCATCACACCCTAGAACAGTACAGATCATTGGGATATGCCAATACCTAAGGTAAAAAGTTAGGTTTTTCATAGTTCACTTGGCAGCTCTGTCTTGTAGTTCTTTCCCACAGATCTAACATGTAGTTCTGTGAGTAAAGGAAACCACACCGTTAATCTACGAGGCGTTTCCAACGATGTAGGTTTACAGAAAAAGCCCCATCGGGATAGACCTCAACTTTTTTCCCTTCTGATAGAATTGTCTGTAGGGCCTCACATTTCACTCACAAATCCTCATCTCTCCACTCCAGTGTTATCTGAAGTCCAGCAAATTGTTCTTGCATATAAACTCATTATGTTCCACCCAAAACCAAAAATACTGATTTAGAAGTTACTTTCAGAAAGGATGTTGAAAGGAGGGGCTCAGTTTAGAATGAAGGGCATTACCCCTAAGAACACTTCTCTAAGCGTTTTAGATGGTTTGCCCAAGGCTGGATTCGCTGTGCTCTGGGTCCTCCTACTGCCCGGTGCTCTCCTGTGTTTTCCAAGCTGGACTCCTGCCAGCTCCTGGGGGCCAGGTAAGACCCTGTGAGCACCCTGACATACATGCCTGCTTCACAGTCTCGCTGTGTTCCATCAGGGAGAAAATAACTGCACGTTATTAGCAGCTTGGGGGACATTTAAAAGGGAGCAAAAAAGCAATCTAAATGGTTTATTTGTTCCCTGAGTTCTCCTGAAGAGATAAAAAGAGAGAAGAGAGGAGATAAGGCTGGCAGGGGACGCCAAGTGGCAGAAGTTTTGTTTGCAGTAGACTGACAGAAACCTCCCATCAGTCTTCCCAAAAGCTTAGGTGCCATTCCTCTTTGTCTTCAGGCACTTGAAATCTGGAAAGAGTGGACAGGAGTGAGTGAAAGAGATACTGAGACTGTCAGTGGTGCTACAGTGAGAGGAAAAATACTCCTGAAACTGCCAAATGGTACTGGAAACAATGAATCTCCCCCTGCTCCACCCCCATAGAGCAAGTGATTTTCTACTCAATGTATCTGTTTACTTGAGGAACTCATTTGGCATCAGACAGACCTGGGTTTGAAAAATAACTTTTTAAAGGCCACATACTGTAGAATTACGTTGATAGGCAGTGTCTAGATAGGCAGTGTCCATAGAGACAGAAAGTAGATCAATAGTGGCCTGGGGATGAGGGCTGGGAATGGGAGTGATTGCAAATGGGCACAAGGTTTCTTTTTGGGGTGATGGAAATGTTCTTTAATTAGGTTGTTCTGACAGTTGCACAACTCTATGAATTTTCTAAAAATCATTGGGGAAAAAACAAAAGTAAATTTCAAACACGTAAGTACATATCGTTCTACATTTTTCAACAGCATTTTACATATAAGGAAATGAGGCTCAGAGGGTTGATGGGATTTGGTGGGATCTGTCCTCATTTGATCCCTGCCACACGTTCTCCTAAGAGCTAATTACTGTGATGTGCAAAAGTAGTAAATACTTTCCTTACTTCCAAGGAGCTTATACTCCTGTAGACAACAAAACAGGTAAACAAGGCATCTTTTTATGTAACGGCACAAAGCAGCTTGGCACTGACACTTAGAAAACAGGGATGTGTGTAATGAGGTGCCAGTCGTACGGTACAGCGGAAACAATACGCTGTGGGTTAAAGGTCAAGGTGATGCTGAGTATTATCAGGGCACTTAGTGAGAATGAGGAAGAAAAAACTATAGAATCCCATTAGAGTAGGTATCGGTGCATTCCTGTATAGACACCAAGATGCATGTGGGACTTCTTGGGGGTAAAAAATGTTCTGCAACCTGATTGGAGTGGTGCTTATATTGGTGTATACAGTTGTGAAGACACATTGAACTGTACACTTCATATCTGCATTTTATTATATGTTGAGTTCTACCTCCATTAAAAAAAGGCATGACGTTGCTAGTCAAGGCACAGAAAAGAGCAAGGAAATGACTGGAGGAATCTCTGAGAATCTACCGTAGGAAGGCAGACTGCAAAAGGGAGTGGGTAGTTCTAATATTTAGAACATTGTTCTTGTGTCAGGATAAGCAACCCTAAAGCTTCTACCCTACGAGAGAGTACACTAGTAGAAAATGGCTTTGGAATCAGAAAAAGGGTGTCTGAATCCTGAGTTCTCACTGGCTAGCCACGTGGCCTGAGCCTGGGTTCTTCATCTATCCAAGGGGTCTTAGCATTGACCTTACATCAAGAGGTGTGGTGGTGAAGAGCGGGATCCTGCAGACACATGTTCTGATTTAAAGGGAGACTGGAATATTTTGAGGAAATATCCCTCAACTTTGGAAACAGTATTGGGAGAGGATTCCCAGCATACATCAGTTCTGTTTCAGATGGAGCCCCAGGTCAACCTAGAACATCATGCTTCCATGATTAGGGTTTCAGTGCCTGAAATAACATTTTTTTTTAAAACTGCTTTATTGAGGTTATACTTCACCTACTAGAAAATTCACCTTCTTGAAGGATACAATTCAGTGGATCTTAGTAGATTCAGAGTTGTGTTAACCATCACCACTATCTAATTTTAGAATACTTTCATCAGCGCACAAAGAAACTCATACCCACCAGCTGTCATTCCTCATGCCTCCTCCTCTACTGCCCCCCACCCCACCCTGCAACTCCCAGCCTTAGGCAACCATTCATCTGCTTTCTGTCTGTGTGGATTTGGCTGTTCTGGTCTATCCATGTTGTAGCACGTATCAGTGCTACACTCTTTTTTATGGCTGAATAATATTCTACTGTATGACTATAGCATGTTTTGTCTAATTATTCATCAGTTGATGGAAATTTGAATTCTTTCCACTCTTTGGCAATTGTGAAAAATACTGCTACGAACATTCTTCTACAATTTTTTTGTGTGGAAATGCGTCTCCACTTTGGGGGGCGAGTATAAACCTAGGAGTAGAATTGCTAGGTCATATGAATCCTCTCTGTTGAACATTTTGAGAAACTGTTAAACTGTTTTCCGAAGCGGCTACACCCTTCAGAGCTGTGTGAGGGTTTCGATTTTGCCACATCTTCACCAATACTTGTTACTGACAGTCTTTTTGATTTAGTAGGGCCTGGACTTTGAATTCTTTTTTTGTGGTGTCAGAGCATAGAGAAGTGTGTGGTCATTGGGGCCACACTGTGTTAGTGCCACCTTCCACTCATGCGTGCTAAGCCTTACCCTGGATGGGCCTTGTGACCTCTTCTCCATGTCACCCCCAGTCTGTCTTCATCCACCGTTTCTCACACATGGGGGCTAAACTCGGATATCCTGTCTTTCATCAGAACTGTATGCTGATGTCCTCTGAACCCTAAGGCTGTCTCAGTCTCCTCACAAAAGAAAGTATATAAGTCTAGTGGTCAGAGCAGTGCTTTTTCAGTGGCAAGGAAATAAAGGCTCTGATCAGTGTCTTCCATAATAAGAAAACCTAGTATTTGTTGAGAGTTTATTAGGTGCCAAGTATTGTTTAAGTGCTTTAAATGAATTATCTTTTAGAGTGTATCACAACTCATGGAGGTGGGTAATATTAATCCCATTTTACAGAAGGGTTAAGTAACAAGCCTAAGGACACCAATAGTAAGTGGAGTCATGGTTGGATACACATTGGTGGAGTCCAGGCTCAGAGCTTTTATCTACTTGTGGTACTGTCTCATAATTAAAGTATAATTGACTACGCTTAATGGGTCTGTTTATCTTCACCACTGTTTTTCTAGAAGCTAGTACAGTCCCTGGCTCACAAAAGAGCCCTAATAAATATATGTTGAATAAATGAAAGAATGAAGGAATAAAAGTAATTTGCAGTATTTAAGGCCTCTTGTTCACAATTGGAAAGAACCTTAGCCACGTGTAAAACAAGTAGGTTTGCATGTGTGTATGCGGGCTCCCTCTCTTTCATCCTTTAATTATTTAAGTTCTTGTTTATCAGCAAGTCCTCATTCTTCTCCTTTATTCTTTAGTACAGATAGTACAACTGAATTGCTGACATTTCATCTAATTGCAGGGTAACAGATTGTAATGGATTAAAGATTCACAATACAAACATTTGGCTTGCTCAAAGCGAGGCAGGAGTAAAGCAGAAGGTGAAAACATTTTATTTGAAGAAGTCACAAACAAGATAATAAAAAAAATTGTTCCAAAGCATATGATGAACCACCAGAAAAGATGACATTGTACAAGATCCAAATGTGTGGAATTGGAGGACAGGACAGAACGAGACATTCTCCTGCATTGATGACACTGCTTCCCACTCAGAATCCTCTTTGCTATTTCAATAGTAAAACAACCAGATACAGGCAAGATTGCACTTGTCTATATCATTTTTCTCACCCTTCTTTTGTTTTCTATTCATTCCTCTTTCAATTCCCACTCCTCACTTTATGCTCCTCCAATCTATATTCATGAAATCCATGCTTCTAAACCACTTTGCTGTATTTAAAGTTCAACTGAAAACTCTCACTCTTTATTCTTTAAATAAAAAAGAAAACTAACACCTACACTAGTTTCTATTAAAACAGATTTCCTTGGCACTACATGTAACCAGAACTTATATCTCTTGATGATTTTTCCTATAGTGACCCATTTGAGAGACTATATAATGATGTTATTGCTCAAAACATTTTGGTCAGAGTCAGAATAGAAGTCTCACAAGAACATCCACTTCATTACTTGATCATAATAACTAAAACTATTTTACTCAGTTGGATCATCACCTTATAGGCCATACTTGGAAACAGCTTATGACCATTTCAATCAAACTTACTTTTTAAAGACAGGCCACAACTGAGGACAGAGAGAAGACTGTATTGTATACTGAGAAAGACTTTTGGAGAGAGGGGCTGGAATTCAAAATATGTACCATATAGGCAGTACAACTGGAATAACTGGGTATCCTTCAAAGATGACTTCTCTGAAGGTGGTATGACTCATGCATGTTTGTAAAAGAAAATTTTTATTTTAATTTGTCCAACCGATTCCCTTGGAAATACTTATTTAAGCACTTGGGATGTTCCAGGCACAGTGCCAGGCACTGGGGATAAGAAGAGAAACAAGATTGGCAATATCCTTGGACTCACTGAGTGTTAGTCAATTAAGTAGCAATATGGCAGAGGAGAGAGAGAATGGGTTTGGGAGTCAGACCTAGGTCTAAATCTTTATTCTGGTGCTTACCTTCTGGGTGCACCGGGCCAATGGGGATTGGCCAATCCCAAACAGGAAACTGAAGAATGACCCCATAGGACGGCACCAAGGATTACCTGAGATCATGTGAGAAAAGCACTTAGTAGAGTGCTTGGCATAGAGGTGGGGCTGGCTTTCATATTCCAGCTCTTGTCCTTGGGAAGAACAAGTTTTACGAGCTTTATTTAGCGTCCTAAGTTTAGGTTGATCAGTCTGACATTGTAAGGGACAAACTGTCACTAAACTACTTCATTCAGTCTTCTTTCTCAGGATATCTGTTCAAGCTTTCACTCTACTTCTACCTGGGCCTGTCATTGGCGGTCTTAGCTATGTCAGTTGTCTCTTGTTCACCTCTTAACTTTTGGAAGGCATTCTTAGTTTCCTTCTGCCTATTCAAAATCTACTCAGTTTTAAAGACTAGCTCACTTTTTTCAACTCTTCCACGGACCCTGCCTGTCCGTACCTTTTCTTTGCGCCTAAAACATACGGTGCCCCGTAATTTATACTTCAGATCTGGCTCTTTACCAAACTGCTTTTGTTAATTTTCATTACGAAATTTTGCTACTATTATTGACCATTTCCCATATGTGAATCTTAATCTTCCATTCCATGCACTTTTCAGTGGTAATTTCACAGATATTCAATATATGTTCTGAATAAATGAATGGGAATTTAAATTCTATTTAATGAATTTTTTTAATTGGAAAGCAAAATCCCTCTGCCTTCATTAAATTCATCAGCAATCATGAGTGAATAATAACATGTTTGTGTTAATGAGTACCTTTGAACTTTAGGGCTTTGTATCCTGGACAGGACCTTTGAATTTTAGGACTTTGTATCCTGGACAGGAATTCATGCTAAGTATTTATGAAATATTATGAAGAAGAAACAAAAACGCCATAGCTATTTACTGTTTTTTTTCTTTTGCTGTGTTACATTTGCAGTGTATTATAATATTTGAGAGGGAAAATATATATGTAGATTTTAATCAGTTGAATGTTGTCAAAGAAAATTGACCAAATGTTGAAATTCCAAAATAAACAAGCCAAAGCTGAGGAAAAACTAATTTGTATCAGTTTGGTTTTGCTCTTTTTTGTTGTTGTTGCATTTAAGTTGAGTTTATAGCTACACTTGGAGGCTAAAGAGACTGAGAGACACTGTTTAAAGCAGATGGTATGGTGAAGTAGAAAGAGTGGTGAAGTAGAAAGAGTGGTGAAGTAGAAAGACCGGTGTTTGAAGTTTAGCTCTGGCATTGGTTGTGTGAACCTGGACAGACTACTTAGACTTTCCTGGGCTCAGGTTTGTTTTTCCCCTCATTTTGTAAAACAGATTTAATATGCCACTTTTGCAGACTGTTGTGAAGTTTTTTTGTGGACACACAGTAGATTCTCAGTAAATAGTAGCTCTTATTATTATTGGTGTTTATAACTTAGGTAGAGAAGTTAAGGGAAGCTTTTAATAAGATGAATTTTGGAACCGAGGGAGCTGGGTTGGAAATCCAGGCCTCTGGGCCATGACAGCTGTGAAGGGGAGGGTAATGCAGTAGGTTAAGTTATGATAATGGGGGAACCATGGGAGGTCGTCAAAGGGCATTTTGAAAATGTCCAGGGTCTCTCCCTCCACTTAATTCTTTAGAGTCTAAATTTATTTTTTCTAGGGAATTCACAGTAAAAAAAAAAAAAAAAAAAAAGGGCCAACTAAAGAATGTCGCTTGCTGTCTGGTTCTACAAGGATTGAGTCATTAGCTACTGGAGTTGCTGACCTTTAACATACCCTGAAAGGAGCTCAGGGTGGAGATCAGGAATGAGGCACTCTGTGCTCTGGGAAAACTGGCAGAACAAGGCTTTCAGATAGTTAGATATTTTCAGGAGAAAATCTTATGAACCCAAATTCTTGCATCTTCCCATACTTTAAAGCACTAAAATCGTTAACTGAGATATCTTTTCCTCGTGGCTAGTAGCAACCTTCTACAGAGATGTGCTTTTGCTTGCCAAACCTCTTTGCCAAGATCACGTATATACTAACCTCCCCCCTTATGTCCTCCTGAGAGTTCCTTGGAGCTATCTGAGAGGCTGTCTCTGGGGCTATAGTCCTCAGTTAAGTCCCCAATAAAACTGAAGCTCACAGTTCCCACGTTTTTATTTTAGCAGACAAATGATACCAAATTTTCATTTAGAATCTCAGTGAAGTGAGAATTTGTTTTCATCCATTTGTGCCTGAAAAGGCTTTTTAACTAGAAAGGCAATCAAATTACAGTCCTACACACTAGAAGGATATTTCCAGTTATTCTTTCCTGTGATGTTTTTAGAAACCACATCATGAAGCCGACAATACTTATTATGCATAGCAATACAGTTATAATTGGTGATTGAAATTCTGACCAAACTCAGATGCAAGTAAACCACAGCTATGGCCAAAGACATATCAAGAAATCAAATGCAACTCTACTTAGTTTAAAGGGAAACTATTATGTTGCACGTACCACAAAATGGACACATAGATACTAAGTACACTAAAATATATCATGGTCTTCATATAATATTATTGAATTGTTTTATATCTATTTTATTATAAATCTGACTAGCAACAAATACTCTAGATACAATAAACTTAGATTTTGTTCATATTCTTGGACTTCTCCTTGGAATTGATTCCCATTTCCCTCTGGGTAAATTTCCATGTTGCCAGCAGAGACTCAAATCAGAGCTTTAACTAAATCTTAACTTTAAATAAAAGTTAAATTAAGCTGAGCCACAAGCTGTCCGTGCATCATGGAAACAGGATAAAAAGGTTTATACAGAGGAAAGAGATCCTGAATAAGCCTTTACCCCTCACCTCCCCCCAAAAAATTAGTGAGAGAAACTCATCATTTTCATGACCATCAACAAAAACAACTAGAATGATTTTGCTAAGCATCTATACTGCCTCCCTTTGATATAAAAAGACTGAAAAGACAAAAGGGTACTAAATCACTTTCATTGTTTGGTGCTAAGATACTTTATTGATGGTTTTTCAGAATACTTTAAACTTCATTTGTAAAATAAGAACACAATTACCATAACATGGACTTTAAAATGGAAGTTTTGAAGCATCTCTCATGTATAATAAGCAACTCTGCCCCATTCATTAATTGGAAAATATTTTTTTACACCTACTGTGTGCTTGCCTCTGTGATTAAACTTGGTTTCACAGTTGGGAACAATAGATACGCTGCCTATAGTCCAGTGGGGAAGACAGACGATGAAGAAGTAAAAATAAGTATACCTTCCTGGAATGCTGGGGGTCAAAATGAGTGTCTTTGTTGCATTTCTCTAATGTGATAGTTTGTGAGTGACAAGGTAGATTCTTACTGGCTTCCATATTAAAGTTCCTGCACTTAACCTTTTATGAGGATTTCGTTCAGGGCACTAATTTGTTGTGCGGAGATTCTTGGAGGGCGTGAGCTACCAACTGACTGCTAAGTATACTTAGAAACAGCATCAGTTCTTTCATGATCCTTGGACAAAAGAGATGCCATAAGGAATAATGACTTGAACGCATTCCAAAGGAATATCAAGTAACTTATCATAAGCTTAAAAAAACTTTGGATTTTTGATTGAATATGTATTCTCCAAATGCTTTTCTGTGAATTAAATGTTTTTCTAATTAGACTTAAAAATGTGAAGTTTTCTTGCAAAACTGATTTTCTATTAAGGCACTAAAGTAGTTTCTCTTCCCTTCTGCTTGGGTCCTAATTAAATTATGTCCCAACTTGTTTTAATTCAGCAATCAGTTTTTTTTCCATTTGTACTAGATTACAGAATCTCATTTAAAAATCACTCTTTAACGAATTCGACACAAAGCAGAGGTGATGGACATTTTCTAATGGAGACAAAATAGTACTGGTCAAGTTATGAGACAGACTCCTTAAAAAAAAGGGATCCAGTTGCATTCTGGTGGTATTTTATGCTGTTTTTAAGGATTAAAAAGTAGTAGTGGAAGGCATAGGGATGAAAAATTAGGAACAAATGCTAAAATAAAAAGGGTCTAAATGCTTTGAAGATGTACTTGATGCTGGGGTACAGGACTGATACAGTTGCTGCAATGATCATAAATAAAATTCATTAAAAAAGAAAATGGAGTCATAGCTATTGATCATAATATTTGAAGTAATTAAGTAAAAATATTAAAAGAATGGATTACTCCAAATATCTGGAGTTTGGCTTCAGGTTTGACTTATGGATGACATAAATATTCTTGAATGATTAAAATGAAGAAAATCTTAAAAATTCACCAGGTAGCCTGAGGCTATACATGTTAGAATCCTTTTGCCAGTGGAAGAACTGTATATACTGATTATAAAGGATGATGTTTGAGGCCTTAACCTGAAAAGGGGGAAAATTAAGACAATGGTTTTATGCGTAACCATCTCTTGAAACTCAAAGAGACAAAAGGAAGAGAAAGGTTTAGCTGTCTTGCAAGGTCAGATTCCATCTTCACCTGTTAGCAGGTGGAAGGAGAGTGGGTCATCAGTCATGCAACATTAGACAAAAAAAAAATGGCTAGCGAACCTGAACTACTAGTAAGGGAGGGGACTTGGATTGTGTTAGTCAAAAAAACGTCATAAAGTCAGGATGGAAACTTCAGCACAGAGGTTTTCTCCACGGGCTAGAATCTAACAATGGGAGTTGTGTGCTTGTTGAAGCTCTTCTGGCCTAATTTCTCTCTTCAACACCCCCTGTGTTTCAAACATGTGCTTAGTAACTTTTAGATAAGGCTCCTTTCCAGTTTCTCCCCAATTGCTCGCGTATTTAATTGCTTACTAAGATAACACATAATCCTTTAACTTACGTAATTGCTTCATCATCTTATGACTTTTATATTTTTTAACTTTAAACAACAAAGCCTACCCCATGCTATCAAAACCCTGGGGTTGGATCCTAGTGGGATGTATTTAACCCGTTTAAATCCAAGTCTCTCCTTGAACAGACTATTAATGACTAGCGGTTCAGTTTCTAGATTCCAAAGCTGTTTCTTGAATTCCTTTTTCTCGCTTTCTTTGGTATCTTTCACTCATTATGACATTAAAAAGAAGATTTAACACTTTAGAGGAAGGCAAAACAAAAATCTTAAACAAAATTGCTCATATAAAATGGAAAAAGAATTTTGTTTGAAACTGTGAGAACTAAAGTCAATCTAAGACTTCAGTTTATTCAAACAACTATAATCTTCTCTAGTTAGTGAACAGTAGCATGAAAAGACAGCACGTTATCAGTGAGAAGTAATTCTTTAGACATAAAATGTAATTGGAATCTTATTTATTAGGAGAAAGTTTATACCTGAATCTAGTTATCCAGAGATACTTTGTAAGCTAGACATCTGTTTTATAAGGTTTCCTATATCATGATAAAAGGAAATAGTCACTCAACTGAAAACCAAAAATTATTCCCAAGTAGATACCAAAGAGGAAAGGCTCCAGGGTTTAAAAGTATAGTTATAGAATTATTTCCCGTTAAAAATCTCCAGAGCCATTCAGTAAGTACAGTGGTGGAGAGGAAAAGAGTAGAGCAATACACATAGAGGAAAAAGAGTAGAACGAATAGGGAGATGAAAGCACAAGAAAGAAAGGACACAAAAAAGATTGGTCAAGAAGAAAGAATGGGAGATCTCTTGCTTGTTGAATATGTCAAATGGCAGACTCCACGCTAGGTACTTTATACTCTATCCTATTTAATCTGTAAAATAAGATAATGTTAGACCACTTACTAGATTAAAAAAAAAATACTGAAGTTTAGAGAGCATAAGTGACTTGTCTAAGGTCTCTGAGCTAGTAAATGGATCTGTAGGGATTGAAACCCAGGAGTGTTTGATCTTAAAGGCAAGACTTTTACTAGAAATCAGTCTAGCTGGCAATAAGCAAGGCAAAAACTGGAGTGAGGGAGGAAAGTGAGGCAGCACTAAACTCCATGAAAGCAAGAGCAGTGTCCACCCTTTTCACGTTTCTTTTTTTTTTTTTAAACACCTGGCACAGTTCTAGGAATATAGCAGTACATAATAAACGTTTGCACAGGCTCCGGACGCGCAGGCTCAGCGGCCATGGCTCACGGGCCCAGCCGCTCCGCGGCAGGTGGGATCTTCCCCGACTAGGGCACGAACCTGCGTCCCCTGCATCGGCAGGCGGACTCTCAACCACTGCGCCACCAGGGAAGCCCTGGTGAATCATTTTGAGTAAGTTGGATCACAAAAAAAATCTTTCATAGGGAGAGAAGATGAGGAGGAAGAAAGTTATGAAAGAGAGAAAACGGGCAATTCAGGGGGTGAGAATAAAAACGTGATTCTTTTTGGGCAGTCTACCTAAACTTGTAGATTCTAGCGTCACACCTGTCAGCTCAGTGTCAAGTATCAAACTCTGCCCATATTCAAAGAATTTTTTAAAGAAAAAAATGGCTTGCTGGATTACATTTCCTAACACAGACAAAAATATTTACCAACTTTTCAGAAGCCCAGGGGTGTAGTCTTGGAACCCCATACCACTTGATAGTGACTAGTTGGGGGGGAAGGACATGAGCCATGCCCTCTGGACAGGTGGGCTTGTGAAGGACAAGTGGGTCCTATCTGGATACTCGACCAAGAAGCCAACCAATAATCAATTAACAAAAATCTATCAGTTAATAATACTTGTTATGGTCCCACCCCTATCCCCCAGCCACAAGGAACTTACAAAGTCAAATATGTCAATAAAATATAAAAATTCAGTGAACCAGGTCACTACTTTGTTAAATGACTAGCAACATTATGATTAAAGGATTAAATGTTTTTCACACAGATGTTGCATTTTAATATAGATATTGGTCTACTCATAGGGAAGAACTACTTAAATAAGTTGTAAAACTTAAAAACTCCGTATTATCCTTGGGTGGTTCTATCCCCAGGGGCGGTAAATCTATTTCAATATCCAAGAATCTAATTTTGACTAAACGTTTTCCTTCCAAAGAAAAAGCAGAGCTTAACTCAAATAATTTTGACTCGTTTTTTTTTTTTTTACAACGAAGTAATAATTTTAGAGCACTAATAAAATTCAATTTCAGTATAGTAATAAATAAACCTGTTCTAAAACCTCAATGGTAATAATGGTTACAGAAAACCTTAGGTTGAAAGGATTCCCAGGTGATGTTCTTGGCTGAGTTTCTCTGAAGGCTTGGGTTACTTTCTGATTTCCCTGGTGGCCCCAAAGTGACCACACCTTACAGAATCCAAGGCGTCTAGTGATCCTAAATGACAAAGGCTGTTGGCAATCCCTTGGGTAATTATAAACCCATGTTAGGAACAAAAAAATGGCTGGAAAAGGAGTTGCTTTAGGAATTCAGAGAAGCTAAGAATTGTTTGCTTTTCTGGTATTGGCCTGTTGAGACACTGGCTCAGAAAAGCACTAGTGTCAGGCTGGCATAGCATAATCAAATAGAATTGATTATTATGCAGTTTAAATGCACTAAGGCTACTGAAATTCCCTTCTTTAAATCACAGAAAAATCCTGGGCTAACCTATTAAAACTGGGGCAAAACAATGTGAAGAATACTGTAAAAATGTGAGTCACTTAAAAAGTGGATTTAATATCTGTCTTTGTGAATTTTATTTGACGTTTTACCCACTGTGCTCTGATATCTTTAGGAGAAACAATGAACTGTCTGTAATATGCAGAAATAATCAAGGAAAAAGTGCCATTTCATTTCTATTTAATAGCTATATAATCTATGTAGAAAACAAAGTCTTTGTGGAAAAATACAAAGGAAAAGATGACTTTTCACTGTCCTTTTAAAGAAGCAGATTGTGTGTGTGTGTGTGTGTGTGTGTGTGTAATATTTTCTAAGCTTTTAGAAGTGGTGTGTGTGTCTGTCTGTCCCCTCAACCCCAGGGAATTATCTGTAGACCTGCACAAATCTTTGTTTCTTTCAAATAAGACCCAGAAGATCAGTGTACTTTTTTACGAGGTTATGCAATCCCCTGACCCTATTTTGCTCACTGTCAGAAGCTGGAGGGCCACATCACTCACGTCACCCCAGCAGCTCTCAATAGGTTAGTATGAGAGTAGCAACTGGCGAGTTACGGCTTGTCACATTAGAAATGCTAATGTTTTTCTTACCTCTTCCTTCTCTGCACTTTGCAGATCACGCCACTCCTCAGTTACGTGACCGAAATCCACTGTGTTCATGGGGACTTTAAATTCCCCAATGATGTCATGCTTGGAGAAACGATCAAAATCATAGACAGCCATCACCAGAGTTTTGCCACCCAATTCCGAATACGGCACCTAAATAAAAAGATGAGGACAAAATATCTGGTCACAAAAAATGCTTAAAACATGTTACCTGTTTATAGTCTTTAATTTTAATATTTATGATGGATAAACAGAACAGGGAGATACTTGTGCTTTTGGGTTTTTTTCCTTAAATTGAATCATTTAACTAACTGCTTGGGGCTTAAATTACTTGGGAGAAAATGAGGACTTACCATAGTGATGTATCACTTTATCCCAAAGTTCTAGAAGCTGTTAGTATTATTAATAGTAGCTCATACTATTAGTCAGGCTAGAAACACTTCAAGGTTAATATACGAATAAACCAAGCCAATTGCACTTGACTATATAAATAAGTTTTTCTTGTAGAATATTTTGTTGTCATTTTTATGATAAGTTATACTGTCAGGGTGCAACTTAACCGGGTAGATAAGTTGTTTCAAAAGTTCTACTAACTCTTTCATTTTTTAAAAAAATTTTATTGGACTATAGTTGATTTACAATGTTGTGTTAGTTTCAGGTGTACAGCAAAGTGAATAAGTTATACACACACATATGTCCACTCTTTTTTTAAAATAAATTTATTTTATTTTTGGCTGCGTTGGGTCCTTGTTGCTGTGCACGGGCTTCCTTTTAGCTGTGAGCAGGGGCTGCTCTTCGTTGCGGTGTGTGGGCTTCTCATTGCGGTGGCTTCTCTTGTTGTGGAGCATGGGCTCTAGGCGCACGGGCTTCAGTAGTTGTGGCACACGGGCTCAGTAGTTGTGGCACACGGGCTTAGTTGCTCCGCTGCATGTGGGATCTTCCCGGACCAGGACTCGAACCCATGTCCCCTGCGTTGGCAGGTGGATTCTTAACCACTGCGCCACCAGGGAAGCCCCCCACTCTGTTTTTAGATTCTTTTCCCATATAGGCCATTACAGAGTATTGAGGAGAGTTCCCGCTCTTTCAGGCCATTTGGATGTCATAGTTTAATGGAGCAGTGATATATGAACAGGCATGCTAGGAGTCTGCAAGGACTTGAATGAAATTCACAAGGTGCCTCACCTATTCCTTAAAATAATTTCCTGATTGACAAGAGCTGACTAGAAAATTGCTGTTTTGAATATCAGAGATGCATTATAATCTACATCTTGAAGTTCATTCTTAGGTACGACACTCTTTAGGATGAGCAGTGGCAAAAGGCCAAGAACTGATGAATTCTCCAGCTGTTCAGATATAACTGGGACAGATGCTATGGGTTGGGATATTTATTAGTGACATTTTTAATATTCAGAGAAAGCAGGGCAATCCAAGTAAGCTACACTTCAGTAACCGGGAAGAAATGCCTAATTAAGAAATTGTTCAGACTTGTATTGAAGGTTTGATCAACTTTCAGACACTTGCTATTATTTTATCAGTGTAAATAGTTGTGTTATGCTCCAGCAAACATTTCTCAATTAACTCTGTATATTAAGAAGGAAAGGAGAAGGAAGAATATTTGACTGCATATATACAAGAAATTTTGGTTTTTCCAAAGAGTTTTTATTTTATATCATTTGTCATCTATTTGGAATCAGATTAAAATACTATGATTAAAAACTAGGCACAACACATTTTCTACTTTAGAGTGAAAAAATAAACCCTTCCAAAGAGCCAATTTTGAAAGGAAGAAATAAGGAATTTTAGAGTAGGGATGAACTCTTGAAAATTTCATCTGATTTCTGAAATCTCTCTAGATTTTTTGGTGATTGTACTGAAAGGGCATTAGTCAAAAACTTGAGCTTGAGGTCAGGCAGGTCTGGGCCTGGGTTCCCCCTTTTTCCCACTGATGGCGCTGGGACAAGTAAATAAACCTCGGCTTTTTCATCCATCAAAAAGTGATGATAACAGTGTCTATTTCACAGGGGCTGGTTGAGGCCAAACGAATACATGTAAAGCATTTAGCACAGTGCTGGTACACAGTAGGCACTTAATAAATATTTACTGTTTGAATGATGAGTAGCTCTTTCAAATGGTAGTTTGTTGTGGAGAAAAGAAGGAGCATTTCATGTGGGGCATGTCAAGTTCATGTTCAGTGGATTTGAACTCAATTTTAAAGCCAATCCTCTTTAAACTGTTTTGCTTCCATTCTTGTATCATACAGCCTATTGGCATTTAAGATGCATAATCTACAAGGCCTACAAGGAAAAATTAACTAGTTCCTAGAAACGGTGGTATATTTCTCAAATCTATCAAAATATATTGTACTTTGGATTGATTTATGATGTGATCAACACTCCTGAAGTAAAATGGAACCTATTAAATTTTATAGGCAATTTCAAAATCTCAGTGATTATAATTCTTGAGGTTATAGACATTACTAAAAATTATTAGCAATACACTTTTTTTAAAAGAAATAACGTATAGATAACTCAAAACAAAAACAAAGCCCCACAATATTTCAAATAATTTAAGAATGTGCTGACTAAATTGTGGTTAGAAACTACTGACCTAAATTAAGATCAATACATAGTCAAACAGAAGGATTGTAATTACCTTTTGCAATATTTTTTTGTTTCGTTTTCACTGTATGTCCTGTGGTATATTGACCCTAATGATTAGTTCTTCATAAGCTGGTTTTTACTGCTACTCTACATTAACTATCTGGGTTTAGAAAAGTATAGATTTTAAACAGAGTTGCTGACAGTAGATGAGGGATTTTTTTTTTGTCTTAAAAACTCTAATTTTAGAGTGAATAGAAAGATACCGCTCTTTTACAAAATTGGAAACAAGGTTCATGGGAATGACTCACGCCCTCAGTTTCATCCATTTATTTCATACCAGGATGTTTGCTAATGTCAGGTGCGTGCTATCGCTAAGGCTGACTGGTAGACAGGTGATTCTGAATCTGCTCCTTGGCATATTCACAGACATGTATTGTTTTAAGTAATGCATTTCAAAAAATTTCACGTGTTAAACATATCTACCAAAAGACTGTTTTTATGCATGACTTCAAGATGAGAACTACAGAGACTAATCGTATATGCAGAGATGCCTGAGACCTGCCAAGCACCTTTTCCTGCTGAGTTATTATGTGGCCAGAATTCCTCTTTGTTACTGCTTGTTAATTGAGGTGTCTCAACAAGATGAAGAACACCAGGGAAGAGCCAAGAGTAAGGGAAAAATGCTAGAGATGGAAAAAAACAATAGGTTCATATTCTTTTTATTGGTGGGTTAAGCAGAATGTTTTAGAATACTTAAATTTCCCCTGTACACAAAAAATTTTGCAACGAGAGTAATACCTCATTGTACCATTTAAATAGTGTTGCACAGCTTACTTTATTCTGTGGTCGTGATTTATTTTCAGGAACTTGGAAACCTGGAAAAAGTTTACAGTTCTTTTGGCTTTATTTTAGAGAGGGGGGAAACGTTCAGGTCCACAGACACACTTGAAGCTGAACTCACTTTTTAGATACGAATGACATCCTAGTTCTATCCCAGTCCATATTCTTTTCTGAAATAGCTGAGCTGAATCCTATTGGGACCAAATTTTAATGCAATAGAGAGTCCTCATTACATTGAAGATAAGAATCTTAAATATTCTGAATAGAATCATTTGTGAGTCTCTGAACAAGTGGTCAAGTGGTCTCTATATGTGTCAGGATGAGATCAGTCTGTTATCTAGAACAACAGAGGACAAGTTCATTAATAAGTACAAAAAAAAAATTACCTTGAAAGTAAATTGCTCGTTGAAGACAGGATTAAGGGTCTTTCGGTGGACTTTTGTCTCAAATTTCTTCTTTTTATCTGGCAGCAGAAACACCTTCACATAGGGATCAGATGTGCCCCCCATGTCTAAGGCGGGCAACTCGGCAGCCTGGATGATTCCTACCAGCAGCTGAAATGAGAGGCAGGATACAGCAAACACTGGCATTGGTGGACATGTTGGAAAAGATTGATGTGTTCACACTGCTGCATATTGTGATTTTTTCCCTTTTGTTCTTTGCTTTTAATAAACTTTTATTCTCTTCTGAATCTGAGCACAGAAGGCAAATGAAGTGAGCTACATAGACTTCAGAAACCCAATTATGACAGATGCAGGCTCTAGGAAGCCTGGTTTTAAACACAAAAGAGGCTTTTAAAAGGTTTCTGATTACAGTTAAATATGGAATTCATGTTTGCAAAAGGGTTGCAATCAAATAACTTTCCAGTTGCCAAAAGCCCTTGTGCATTATTTTTCTTTCCAGGGCATGATTTGTAAGTGGAAAGAAATTGTTAAACAATCACAAGCTTGTAATTATAAAGTAGGAAATTCTTATTTTGAACCAAAGCCCCAGAGCAGCTAAATAGAAATTTTCTTAGAATTTGGTAGCTTTTTGAGATAAAAATAAGATTTTCAAGTTTCTATCATATTTGACCTTTACTTGGGTACTGGCTCCTCCTTGTTTTAACTTAGAGTAAAATGATTATTGTATATTAAATTCTGTGTTAAATATAGGACATGGGGTCAAAGAAATATAATTTTAGCTTCATATAAAGGAAGGGGAGATTACAGTTATTGTTTTTAATGCTAAGTGACTAAGTTTCTGATATTTTTCAAATACAGCAGAAATCTCTGCATTTCTTCACGTCCGGTTTTCTCAGTGATACATTCCTATCTCTTATTATGAATGCGGGTATTGGCTGGCACTGATAATGTTTTTGCAAAGGAAACAGAAGGTGTGAGCAGACTCTTCTGATGCCCTGCCATCAGACATGCTGTGTCAACAGACTGGTTTAGATCCATATGGGAAACAAAAGTACACTCCCTTATTGTTATTCAATGTATATACCCTTCAGAAAATGCAGTCACATCATAGCTGTTCACATCAGGGTCTGAAATGTTGAGTCTGTACCTTTTTCACCAATAGAGTGGAAAAGCAAGTCACCTCCTTGAAAAAGTCACATCCACTTTCTACAAAATGGACCCACCATGTGCATAAGTGCACTTTAGCTAGTTGGCTCAAGTTTTAACCTAGACCAATACCCTTAAAGATTGTTGTTTCCATCTTAATGCTTCAAGATCTTTGTGACTTCATCATACAACAGTAGCAATAAGAATGCTGGATTGTAGGTATACAAAACGTAGACAGATGGTCAAAGAATGGTTAAAATAGACATTAGCTTATAAAGACATGATTAGTAAAGCAAACAGTTCATCTCTAGGTTTGCCAAGTTGGTATTTGGAATTTGCCTTTGGATAGCAATGTGAATAAGCAAGATTATATTCTCTCCTCACTTTTTGTAATACTTTTTCTTTGGGGCAGGGAAAGCACTAGTGATATAGCCTAAACTCTTTCAAACTTGATCATCTGTACTTTAAAGATTTGGGGGTATCTTGTTGATAGAGGTGGAATTACTTCTCCCAACCCCCCTCTGACTTCTGCTTGAGAGATAAGTATCACATTTCTCTCCACCATGAAAGGTTCTTAGAGGACTTTTAGGATTGTCTTTTAGTTTTGGTAAGCAGGTGTGTATATTTGATTACAGCCTTATCTACGAAATTCCTCAGACTTTATCTTCCATGACTCATAGGAATCATTTCATAAATCAGATTAGCAGAGAACGTTTGGAAGAATAAATGCATACTATTAAAATAATTTATCAGGTAGAATACCCTAGATCCTCTGAATGAAATACTTTCTAAAATGGGTTTGCTAGAAAAGGAAGAGTAAATGCATTTGAATTATATTTGAGTAAAAAAAATTCAGTGCTGTATTCTTAAAAATACTACCTTATAAAATGTTACTTAGAGTACTCAAAGCCAACGTAGAAGTTTCAAAATTATGACTAACCAAGATGAGATCCACTAGATTTCTACTGGAAAATATGAAAGTAGAATAAATTAGTAGAAAATTGTTGGCTACATATATAAAGGCAGGTTATACTTCTGGAAAAGATGTTTTGTGTTAAGATAATGTAAGTTGACCTTGACCTTCTCTAGAATACATAAATAATAGGCAGTTTTGCTCTCAACCAATCCCTAATGATCAAATTTTGGTAGAAGCGATAAAAATGACCTCAAATGCCCTATTTAATTAACTAGAAATGGTATACCTATAATTCTGTATAATTCCATACCTATTAGCTTGTATCTATAACCAACATGCAGTTTTCTGGAATGTATTATAAAATAATGAGCCAGGGCTGTAATGAAGCTAACTAAATACAATTATTTATTATATGGTGGTACGTATCAATATGTTCTTTTCGAGGAACCCTCTGGACACTTCAAAAAGTGAAGACATTATTTGAACAGTCAATTCCTAAATAAAGTCCAGAATTTCTGCCATTGTTTAGAGCTCACAGTATTACTGACTTTGGACATAAGTCACCAAAGCTGAGTATTGGTGTTTGATTTATTTATTGTTTATTCCTCATCAAACTAGACATAATTAACACATGCTGCATTAGGTAGTAACTGTATTTACATCTATCAAGTTCTTCCCCACCCCGAAAGGTCAGTGAACTGATCAAACTGGAGAAATCGATTTAAAGCTCTCCTAGTCGGAAGAGAACTGTGTCTTATAGATTTTTAAGAGCCTGATCTCTAACTCAGCTAATTCTTATCTAGCTTTTAAATTTCTTGAACAGTTCAGAAGGTAAAGAGACATCTTCATCAAAGTCATGGGTCCTAGAAGGTCTTTTTTTTTTTTTGCGGTACGCCGGCCTCTCACTGTTGTGGCCTCTCCTGCTGCGACGCACAGGCTCCGGACACGCAGACCCAGCGGCCATGGCTCACGGGCCCAGCCGCTCCGCGGCATGTGGGATCTTCCCAGACCGGGGCACGAACCCGCGTCCCCTGCATCGGCAGGCGGACTCTCAACCACTGCGCCACCAGGGAAGCCCCTGGAAGGTCTTTTTAGGTAGAGTGTCTTTTTTTTAACATTTATCTTGGAGCTACCATTATAGCAGGCAGTTAATAAAAGCCAGCTAGTATTATCATTCATCTAGGGGACACTTCACGGCTTTTAAAGCAGGAAGGACTGTTTTGATGCAACCTTTAGTTCCTTGTCACTTTTCCGGAAGCAGGGCAGCATGCAAAGGCATTAGAAATCAAGTTGATGGTCTTTCTACTTTTCTAGAGCCGTTAACTCATTTGTGCTAGGAGGTTTAGCCAGTATCATGTTACATAAGGCATTCTTGCCATTGAAATTCATGGAAAGTCAATTTTTTAATCTTTGATTCCTCATCAAATGGTTAATTTTTGTTTGAAGACTTTGGCTTAATTGGTGGTCTAACTCAAAGGTCCCTTGCCCTGTTTGGAGCTAAATCCATGAATTCCAAGGAAGATTGTTGTAGCTCAGCCTGAGGGATCTGTGACTGGGCGCTCTCAGAATCAGACTGATGGCTTCAAGTTAATTTGTATTCTGCCTGCCTGCTGTAAGTGCCATAAGTAGATGTAATCGGCTGAACACTGTGGATTCTAATTACCAGAAGTTAAATTAGCAAGTAGGGGACCGCCTGTACTTAGAAATGATTTCATCAATAGCTTTGATAATTGCATTTTCCCCTCGTAGCAAACCAAATGTTTTAAGAAGTATCTTGTTTCAATTTCTAGTTGGTAATTTCAGAAAACGTAATGGAATTACAAGACATTTTCCCCCTCAGACCTGGTTATTCTGGAAATCATAATCCAGTGAATATTGAAGTTTTCCCAATTTCTCCTCTTCTTTGGGTTCTTCTTTTTCTTCCCCATCAGTCAATCCAGTTTCAGCATCATCATCCTTCAGGGCCTATGAGTAGGGAAATGGATTATATGTGAATTCAAATGAATTTTCATCAGAACTCAAATGACACTGGGCCTGTGGTTATACTTCCAAGCTGTTAGAAGCAAGCACTGAGATGCTGTAAATCTCCATTTGTCTGACACACATTCACATCTGCTGCTTACATATTTTTTTAAAATTCCATTTGTGCACGGAATTTTTTCCCCCCAATCAGCAAGCAACATGGAAGCAATGGAAATAGCCCCTCAGAATATTGCAAGCAAAAAATGTAAAGTTGTTGCAAAGAAAACGTCAACTTTGTGTTATATTTGGCTCTGATAAAATCGCTTCTTTCGGAGGTATGATAAACATGCTATTAACCAGGCCAGTTTTCACATTCATGTAATTTAAAAGAGATCTTAAGCATCATGTAAAACATCCTTGTTACATGCAGTGGAGTAATTTATATGAAATGGGTGGCCTTTTCTTGCCTTGTTTCCTATGAAAAAGATAGTTGAGTAAGTGATTCTTAGAAAATTGTAATTTCCTGAGTTTTGCGTATACGTTTGTAATGGTTATGGGAAAAGAGGAAAAAAAAACATGCCACCAGCAAATGCATGTTTGGAGAAAAATCTACCCCAGTTCCAGTTTAAGTTTACTGTTTTACTTTCATAACAGCTCCACAGAAAGCTAGGCTGAATTAAATTGACTTACGGGTCTGTTTGATAGCAAAAGGTAAAAGGAGTTATGTTTGCAATTCTGTCAAGCTGAAATTAGCATAAAAATTAATTTTGTGGTAACAAGCAAAAATCATGGCACAGAATTCTCAAAATTGAGTTTAAACCAATTGAATGTTCCTGATAACCTAAAACTTAAGTGTAATATAAATTGAAACACTAGAAAGCTCATAATTTCATAAAATTCATTCAAATGGTCCTCTTTATTAAAAATAAAAATATATAATGTATTTTCCCAATTAATGCAAAAAGTTTGCTCAAAAAAATCAAAGGTTATAAAGATTATAAATATTAGAAGTTTTGTTTCTAGGGGGTGTGCATTCTTATTGCTTTAAAGAATTAGAAAAAAATTAGAAATCTATAAATAGTTATTCGAAATGAAAAATGATAAAATGTTACGTTTTCCTGAACACTATTGAGGTTGAAAATTTAAAAACCTTTATATGAACTATTTGTATTATTTCTTCTGGGGACTACCTGTGTAATAATCTTTTGTATAATATGTATATATAATACATCCTTTGCTAATTTTTCTATTGGGTTGTTTGCCTCTTAGTGATTTGTAGAGACTCTGTATTTTAGTGGTCTCAATCTTTTTGTTGTTATATACTACAAATATTCTCTCTTAGGTTTTGGTTATGGTATTTTCATTGCCTTTCTTTGTGTGTGTGTGTGTGTTACTATAGAATCTCACAAAATTGAAGATAAGACATATGAGTGGTAGGCTGCTTTATATCTCTGACAAAGCAAAGCAAAATAATTTTTTTTTTTTTTTTTTTTTTTTTTTTTGCGATACGCGGGCCTCTCACTGTTGTGGCCCCTCCGATTGCGGAGCACAGGCTCCGGACGCGCAGGCTCAGCGGCCATGGCTCACGGGCCCAGCCGCTCCGCGGCATGTGGGATCTTCCCAGACCGGGGCACAAACCCATGTCCCCTGCATTGGCAGGCGGACTCTCAACCACTGCGCCACCAGGGAAGCCCAAAGCAAAAGAATTTTAACTCCTGTCAGTGATCAAATTAAACCTGAGAAATCTTCTAGAACTCAAATGCACAGAAGTATAATCAGGCTTCAGAAAGGCTTCAGAGTCATTAGACTATAGCTCTACCATCCAACCTCCCACAACTCCCAGATTACATGGTTTTTTCCCTCTGCTCAGAGAAATCTCTTCTGTTCACTTATCCATTCATACAGAGACCCGCAGTGGTGTCTCAAAATGACACCCTCAGTCTCTGAACTGACAAGACTGCAATTTGGCTCTAGCCATCTAACTCTAATTTGATCCTAAAAAACAGACTTGGCATCATCTTACTAGAACTCATTAGGGTGGGAAGATGATAAACAGAGAGTTGAGCTGAAACAGAGAGTTGAGCTGTAGTTGGAGATGCCTCCCATTTTGTTCTTCCTGAAAAGTTTCAGGAGCCTACAATGACTTTGGAAAATTGAAAATTGCCATTATTACATCTGTGCAGAAACCTTTTCAAATCTGGTGAGCCATACACCATTTAATTAGGAAGTTTATACTTGGATGTTTCCTTGAATAGTAAAATGTTGCTTTACTGATAGCCACAGGTAGGAAAACAACATAATTATTTAAAAATTAATATTAATCTTTTAACTTGGGGTGTTGCTAATAGAAAAATGATAGTAAAGTGACAGGAAAAGACTACTGAATTTAAGGGGAGGACTTGAGGCAGTGAACCCACATTGCCCTTTCAGAACCTCAGCTGTGCGTCAGTCTTTAATACTGTCTGAAAAGATGTGTTGAGAAAATGGCAATGTAGGTAATTTGCCTCCTGTAAGATTTTAATTTTTTTTAATAGCAAACTATTTAACGCACATTTTTGTCTGAAAAAATCTTCACACCACTCCATCATAAAAAAAATTTTCATGGATTAAAATACTTTTTCAAAATCTCTTTCAGAACTGACAATTTACATATGTTTCAGCTCAGTGTCATTTGAAAGAGCTGAGCTATTAAATCGCCTTCTCTCTAAGTGGTTTTTGCCCTAATGAAAGGTGCATGACCATTTCTGCAATTATTCTGCATGGAATAGGGCTAAATTTTTGATAATTTCTCAGTGCTGCTGTTTTATCAGTGAAGTGATTAAGTCTATTCTTGTCCCAAAGGCCGAGCTTAAGCAAGACATTTTCTGTACCATTACATTAAATTAAGACCTATTAAATCAGCAGCTATTATAATATCTCAAGAGCAGTAGTCTCCCCACCACACGCACCAAGGAACAAAATGCAGAGGAAAATGCATGTAAGCCCAGCAGTTCTGAGAGTTTGATAAATTGTAGTGGGAAAAGCTGTGTTGGGAAAAAGACCTTGTTTTAAATTTCAAAAATTTAGTGCACATGCTTCTGGCTTGATTCAACATTCAAAAGGTGTTTAGTTGTACTTGGATAAACCATCAGAAGGTACATTTGTTCATTCTATGTTAAGTTGTTCAGATTTGGAGTTGATAAGGCATGCTAAAAAGGGAGCGTAAGACACTACATTTTCTTTCTGTGCCCATCTATTAAAACTTGAGCTTTCTAATACTGTTCTATTTAATCAGTAATCTTAAAACGAAAACCCTTTATCTTAAAAAAAAAAAAAATCAATTTAGTTCAGCCTCTTGATGTGTGTCAGAATGGTACACCCTCAGCTGCGGAGCCCCGGCTGCCAGGCCACTAAATGTAGTTGAGCGTTGACTAAGGGTGTCTCATAGCAGAGGAAACCTACCGCAAGGGACAGTCCAGAACAGTCATGAGACATAATACAGATAAGGAGGACACAGAGGGAAGAAATAAAAATTTAAATATCCACACACGTTAGTAAAAGCCGTGGAGAAATGACCTTTCCAGACCTCTGACTTTGCAAGTTGATTTTGCCCCTCTGTATTTTTAGAGCTTTTAAGTTTTAAGCCATTATAAAAGTCTTAAATATGTATCCTTTTCTGTATACAAATATTATGTATCATTACCATTTTGTTGTTATTGCAGAATATTTAAAAATTCTTCCTTGGTTATAAAATCTTATCATAGAGACATATAGTCATGAATACTGAAATTTGAATTTCTGTTAGTTCTTATATGGAGTGAAATGGTACAACTTACTGATTTCTGTCTTTACTATTTTTGAGATCTTGGTCATTTATCCATGTCATAATAGGGGTAATAAACACTGCTACTATCCTATAAATTAGTCTTACATCATACAGAACAAATTCCACAAAGAAAAATACAAATTTCTTGTCCTAGGAAGAAATGCTGTAGTAATCATTTAACATTATTTAGTGTTTTAAACTGTTAATTCTAGCCAACATGAAAACCACACTTGAATTTTAATGTAGTTATGAAAATGATAGTATTATATTTCCAATGTTTCATAGACATAGCTCAAATTCACATACAAATTATTCAGTACATCCATGTCCATCTAGAAAGTTATTACTACTGTTATTAATCTCCCAAATATGTTGTCTAAAGAAATCTGTATCACGTCCTGCTGGTTACGGAAAATGCTGAAATAAAACAAGACATGATTTAAAGCTTCAGTTTCTATGTAACAAATTAACTGAAAAGAAAAATCCTTATTAGACATCTGTGGTTGAACACTGGCACCTGGGCTTCTGTGGCTGTGATTAGAAACTTTGAGAAAGATATAACCCTTGATACTCTGAGCTCAGGATGAAGCTCTCTGAGTGTGAGTGCAGGCATAGCATTCATTCTACGGCTCTGAAACCAAGCAAAAGCTCAAGTGAAAAATGAGCCTATGTGAAATTGTTGTCAAGAGACATTACCGTGTCTTTGAGCAAAGTGTTTAAAACTCAGGCTGGGGAGAGGGATTAGTGTCCTGAGTGTGTGGATAACTACACAAAGGTACTAAAAATACCTTCCTTAACTAAATTGTTCTTAAGGAGATTCACATAGTTAAGAGTTCAATTAATAGTATAATAAGAATTTATAAAACTGCCTATATATGTTGCTATTAGGGAATAAATAGAAATTTTGAATTATTGGAAGGGAAGCATTGATAATTGAAAATGTTATTTCTCTGAAAAATCTTCACATTTACTTTTTTTTTTTAATATAAATTTATTTATTTATTTATTGGCTGCGTTGGGTTTCTCTAGTTTGGCTTTCTCTAGTTGTAGATAGCGTGCTACTCTTTGTTGCAGTGCTCAGGATTCTCATTGTGGTAGCTTCTCTTGTTGTGGAGCATGGGCTCTAGGCACACAGGCTTCAGTAGTTGTGGCACACGGGCTCAGTAGTTGTGGCTCGTGAGCTCTAGAATGCAGTCTCAGTAGTTCTGGTGCACGGGGCTTTGTTGTTCCACAGCATGTGGGATCTTCCCAGACCAGGGATCGAACCCGTGTCCCTGCGTTGGCAGGCAGATTCTTAACCACCGTGCCACCAGGGAAGTCCCTACATTTACTTTTTATATGAAATAAGTTGTTCCTTAGAAATATCCAATATGAATATGATTCCAATAGAGAAATGAAGAGACATTTAATTATTATACTTATTAATAGTAGACTTTATTCTGAACCAAATCACCTAGCTCGTTTAGGAAAGATAGATAACAGTGTAAAGGACACTCAGATTGCTTCTTTGGGCTTGGGAAGATAACTCAGCCAGATGGATTTTATAACTTGCATTATGGTTCTAATTGTCCCTAAGTGAAGAGTTTTGCCTTAAAATTCTACCCCATTCTTTAGAACCAGCTCATACTTCTCTCACTTGCCTTGTATAACTCATTATTCCTGAGCGCTCATAATTGAGCTGGATGTTTGTATAGGGATGGTAGCTTTCATCAAGTGTGATAAATAGCTATAAGACTCAGTATTTAACAGTGATTATGAACAGTGATGATGATAAAAAGATGTCCCGCCCAAGAGGAAGAACAGGTACTCTTTATTCTGTTTCTCTAGCTCTAGGCACAATTAAGAGAGGCTAAACAGATGTAATACAAATGTTCAGGTATCATTCCAATACGCTGGGCCTACCAATTTGGCCTTGATGGTCATGGATGCCCTTTCCTGGTCTATGTGCTTAGGAGACTGGAAAACCCTAACCACACATTTCCATTGTACTTTGGGATGTTGAGTCATGACTGAAAGGATTGCAAAGCATTTCTAAAACTGTGACAAGTGTCCAGATATTGTTTATTTCTATATTTATCTGGCATAAACGAATAAACTGTCTATTCTTAAATTTTTGATAAAATAAGAAGAAACATGGAATGAATACATTACCTGATCTTTCATGGTCTTCCCTAAGTCTTTCACATCTTTCATGTTGATGGCATTCTTCCCTCCCTTTTCCTTTCCCTTCTTTTTGTTTTTCTTTTTGAACAAGCATTTCTTACAGATACAAAAGCAGCACGTCAGGACTAAAAGGACTGCGACTACGGCTATGGCAATTAAGGCCCACGGTGGCACTGAAAGGAAACAAATGCAGAGACTGTTAGTAATAAAGCATTTACATCTGCAAAACCTTTAAATTCATGGGCTGTAAACATAGCTGTTCACTCATTCATGCATATTTATAGAGCTCTAGGCACACTGTTGTGCATTGCTTTATCCATGTTGTTTCCCCAGCCTAGAGTGTTTCTATCTTTTCCCCCTCGCCCGTCCAGGCATGCCAAATGTCATCTCCTCCCTACAGCTCTCCCTGCCCCTCCAAGCTAGATTTTCAATGATCCACTCCTTCATTTCTTCAGAGCTTACCTCTGGAGTCTGGCCTTTGAGTTCAAGCCCTGGCTCCACCATTTTACTAGCTGTGTGACCTTGGGCAAGTTGCCTAACCTCTCTCTGTCTCAGTATCCTCATCTCTAAAGTGGAGGTAAATTGGTGGGTACCTGATAGTCTTTCTGAATATTAAAATAAGATGCAGTACCTGGCACATGGCAAAAACTTAATATTAGCTGCTATTACTCATCTATCAAATACTATAGGTTCTATTAACATGCCCTGGGCACAGTGGAAGGGGTAGATATTAATCAAGACAACAGAAAGACAAATGTAAAGTCCTAAAAGTAGTGAAGATTAGGAAGAAGGACTTGGTGCTCTGAAAGTCGATCATGGGGAGATTTACCCATGCAGGGTCTCTGGAGGTAGGGCAGCGGTTATAAACCCAGGCTTAGATTCAGGCTTGGCCACTTACAGGCTTCGTAACTGGCCAGATTATGTGTGTTGAATTGCTGTTTCCCTCTCTATAAAATGAAGGTAATAGTGGTACCCGTTTCATCTCTTTTCAAGGTTGAGTTAATAGACTAAAAATCTTAGAATGGCATCTAGCACACAGCAAGAATTCAATTAATATTAGCTTTTTAAAAAAATATTCAAGGCATAGGGCTAAGTACTGTGGGTGACACAGCTCAGAGTACCTATGGGGGCATAAAAAATGCACATCAATAAATATATAAAAAGAAAGAGGTGAATACACTGAGAGGAGTTTGATGGATATGCTAAGAAATTGAGAGGAGGAAGAGAGAATTTTTAGATAAGAGCGTAGACTTCCGATTCACAGGGTCTGTTTAATAAAGCACACACAAATAAAGACACTCAAGCATTTTTTTCTATGACACGTTGTCCAGCTACTAAAAGTAACTCTATTTTCTCATTTGGCATCCCCTACACATGTGCTTATAAAACAATCAGGTCTCATGGAAACACGGAGGATTTCAGTTTGCCTAGAAAGTCATTCAACTATTGAGATTAATCACAAGAAGCAGTAATTAGATTTGCCTGTTGTAATCAAAAAGGACATTAGTTACTGAAATGGTAAGAAAAAGTGCTATTTTCTTCTAGCTACATAAACATCGTTAATATCAATGATTGCTGAACACAGGTAGGAGTACTTTGATGACGTAAAAACACCTAAAAATTAACTTCAAAACTGAGAAAATCCGCTCTCTTGGCTCCTTTTGCATTTAGCTTCAAAGTGAAGAAGACTTACTATGCATATTATTCTAGCTTATGAAAGATGACTAGATGTTACCCTAAGGACATATAAAACCATAACTGCTGAAATTGTGTTTTCAGCTAAAGAAAGATTTGTGTGAAAGTTACAGATAAGCCCATACCCAAAGACATGCTTTCTTATAGGTCTCTAATCTCATTAAGCAATCATATTTTTAAAAAAATGTAAAGGGAGCTTATGTAACCAATGATAGCATTCACAATACTTCATTTAAAAGCTTCTACCTCTTTTGATCTAGTTAAAACCCTGCCATGCGTGAAGGAGAGAGCCTGTGTATTCACTGCAGGTGAGACAGTAGAATAATGACCCTTCATTTTGAACCTCGTAAATTATTCTCCTAGTTGGACTTGCGTGATAGTCTCTCAGAGAGCTACATAAAAGTCTCTTAAATTACACAGGGCAAGACAGAGATCATTTGACAACTTAACAAAAAGAAAATAGACAGTGACAGCACAGGAACATTATTTAAAGGAGGTAAAGAGATAGGAACATAAGATTACAGGAAGAAATTTGAAATAGTGCAACTTGAAGGTGAATTATAATCACTGAAAAAAACTTTTGTTTTTGACTTCTATTTCTTATAGTGCTGCTGTCTTCTAGATTTGCTTTCAGCTGATCTTCTGAATAGCTTAATTTTAACTTTGAATATATGAAATAAACAAAAATTTCCTCACAACTTACTGGTACCTTTAGATGGAATTTTAAAAAAGCCTTAATGCTATCATTTTGTGTACCCATATGAAAACTGGACTGAATAGTTAATTATAAACCACCATTTTAAATTAAATGCAGTTATTTAAATTGAATTTTCGTGCTAACGATCTTATTTCGTAGAGCAACTAAATTTCGAGAATTTTGTAAGTTTAGTCAGAAACACCATCCACAGTATTATTACTTTGTAGCATTTATAGAAATAAGTTTCAATATTAGTGAGCAAATCTCATGAAATATATTTTGGATTACGCTAAAAATTTATTGAAGACCTACTTATTATGGGCCAGCAGCTGTGCTATGGCTTTACATACATTAAATCTCATGTAATCTTCACAGAAATTTTGTTCATTATCCCTTCAATTTTATAAAGGAAAAACTACAGATTGAATAGTAGGAGAAACTGAAATATATTTTTACATCATTAGGTTAAAAATATGCATATTATACATGTATACAAAGGAAAAGTCCTTGTGGGGCTGTGAAGCCTGTTTAATAGGACATTTTACTTTTGAAAAAAAATGGAGAAAATAACAGCAAAAGATGCTGCTAAGAGTGATTTCTTTATTTTATTTAAATATAAAATATAGTTTCAATCAAAAATAGGCTCATCAAAATATTGCTACTGGCAGAAAGCTATCAGCTTATAGTTATTGCTACCCAACTATCATTAAATGGAATTTTATAACATGAATTTTAGCATTTAACTTAAGGACCTTTCAACAGAAAATAATAGACTAATGTAAAAGCTCTCCGTTAAAAGTGTTATTTTCATCTTCTAGTTAATGAATTAATCTCACATATCATTTAACCTGAAGGTAAACCGATGCATAAGAATTAAGTCAAAGTCAATTCTGCTTCTGATGTTTTAACTTAGATTTTGTGGTACACAGAATAATGAGTCCTCAAAAATGTCCACATTCTAATCCCTGGAACCTGTGACTATGTTACCTTACATAGCAGAAAGGACTTTACAAATGTGATTAAGGATCTTGAGATGGCGAGTTTATCCTAGGTTATCCAGATGAACCCAGTGTATTCACTATGGTCCTTCTCAGTGAAAGAGGCAGGCAGGAGTTTCAGAATCAGAGCGATTTGAGGATTCTGTGCTGCTGATTTTGAAGATGGAGGAAGGGACCATGAACCAAAGAAGGTAGGTGACCTTTAGAAGCTGGACAACGCAAGGAAAGGGATTCTCTCCTACAGCTTCAAAAGAATTAGTTCAGGGTTTCCCTGGTGGCGCAGCGGTTGGGAGTCCGCCTGCCGATGCAGGGGACCTGAGTTCGTGCCCCGGTCCGGGAGGATCCCGCATGCCGCCGAGCGGCTGGACCCGTGAGCCATGGCCGTTGAGCCTGAGCGTCCGGAGCCTGTGCTCCGCAACGGGAAGAATTAGTTCACATAGTCGTTATAAAAAAACAACAACAACAAAAAACTATGGAGTTTTCTCAAAAAAATTAAAAGTAGAACTACCATGTGGTCCAGCAATCCCATTCTGGGTATTTATTGAAGGAAACAAAAAATCACTCTCTTGAAGAAATATCTGCACCACCATGTTCACTGCAGCTTTATTCACAATAGTCAAGATATACAAGTAACCTAAGTGTCCATCAATGGATAAATGGATAAAGAAAATAAATGGATAAAGAAAATAGAATATTATTCATCCATAAAAAAGGTTCCTTCTGTCATTTGAGACAACATGGATGACCCTTGAGGGCATCAGGCTAAATGAGAAGTTAGAGACATAAGTCATACAGACAAATACTCTGTGATGTCAGTTAAATGTGGAACCTACAAAGTTGGAACTCATAGAAACAAAGAGTAGAACGGTGGTTACCTGGGGCTGGGGGTGGGTAGGGGAAATGGGGAGATGTTGGTCAAAGGGTACAAACTTTCAATTATGAGATGAATAAGTTCTGGGTGTCTGATGTACAGCATGGTAACTGTAGTTAACAGTACTGTATTGTATACTTAAAATTTGCTTAGAGAGATCTTAATTGTTCTTACCACATACACACAAAATGGTAATTATGTGAGGTGATGGATATGTTAAATGACCTTATTGTAATCATTTCACAATATATACGTATATCAAATCATCATGTTGTACAACTTAAACTTATACAATGTTACTTGTTAATTACCTATCACTAAAGTTGGGAAGAAAGAAGGAATCAGCCCTGCTGACAATGTGATTTTAGCTCAATTAAACACATTTTGGACTTCTGACCTCCAAATAATAAATTTGTGCAGTTTTAAGCCAGTGATTTTGTAGTAAGTAATTACAGCAGCAATAGGAAACTCAATAGAGACAAAGCAGACCTCAAGAGATTTATAACATATGCTGCATATAGATGACTATGCAATTGGAATATTAATGTGGGCTATTTCTGTATATGTGGTGATCTTTTCTTCTTATTCACCGTTTTTATCTATGCCTTCTGCAACCATTTTCATGATACTAACAGTGCACTCAAGACTCTCTCAGAGATAACCAATGATTTTCTTCTGGCTAAACCCAAACTACATTGTCAGTGGTATGAAAAAGTCTTGATCATGTATTCCTTCTTGAAAATTTCTTCTGCTTTTGTTTCTACTACCCTTACCGGCACCTCCTTCTGTGGCTCGGACATTTTCTTCTCTTTCCTTTCCCATTCCCCAGTGTCAGATGGAGTTGTTATTCAAGGCGTTTAGCTCTGTGCTCATCTTCACATTCCCTCGTTAATAAGCACATCATTTCCCATGCCTTAAACTGTAGGTCAGTTACTGTCCCTTCTTCTGTTCTCTAGAACCGTGTTGCCAACTGTCTAGGAAATGTTCCCTATGAATCTTTCATCATCTTCTCAAACCAGTTCTCAAACCAGCTATGTGGCTTCTGTCAGTGCTTTTATAATTTCCTGCCTTAGACATTGGAACCACGTGGAAATTCTAATTCCCATTTCCAACTGATGGGCAAGTCTTGTCATTTCTTTGATACATTTTATATGTTTCTTTTTTTTTTTTTTTTTTTTTACATCTATTTGACTTGGAAGGTTTGGGCCTGACATTACCTCCCATCTGATCTCCCTTCCCATCAGTTATCTCTTCTCTCCATTTTATCCATCCATTGTCATTGAACAAAACTTTCTTTTTTTAGAAAATTTTATTGAAGTATAGTTGAATTACAATGTTCTGTTAATTTCTGCTGTACAGCAAAGTGATCCAGTTATACATATATATCATTCTTTTTCATATTCTTTTCCATTATGGTTTATCACAAGGTATTGAATGTAGTTCCCTGTGCTACACAGCAGGACCTTGTTGTTTATGAGCACAACTTTTCTCATACATACTTTTCAGTCATTTTGTGCATAGCTTTCACAGTCCTCTGTGTTTGGCCCACCCCACCTATCCACCTTTCTTTCTCACTCTTCTCCTGTACCACCTGTAGTCCCGTCAGACAGGGCAACTCATTGTACTTTGCTCAGTTCTACCCCCATGTTTTTCTAAAGCAGATTCCTTCTTTTGTGAAATGGCTTTTCTTCTTCCTCTTTGGTCATTTAAATAATACTTACTTTTCAAGGCTCAACACAAGTCTCACTGAGTGTTGACAGATTTTTAAATAAAAATATTGCATATATTTGCTAACATTTCCCCCTCCCAGCCAGTGGGAAATGGGGACTATGTGGTATAATACACTGGGTGGTTTGTGAGACTGGCATAAAAATGACATATAATATAAAAATAAAAAGACAAACCTGTAAAAAATGTATAAAAGGTATTTAATAAACTCCTTCCTACACATGAAATTCACTTCTTGCTGACTTAAAACTCAGCTCTTTGTAGGTTATTCATGACATGAAGCACGGATATTTAATGCAAACACAATAAAATTAATTTGGAACCAGTTAGAAATAAATTTTCATTCGCTGGTCTTCTGTTGGAAAAACCCCAAACAACTGTTTTCCCTTATCAAGAGAGGCTGTCCTTTCATGGGAAGTCGGCCGTTTAAAAAAGTAATTATTTAATCAAACACATATTTATGGACCATCTACTGTGTGTCAGGCATTTTTCTCAGGTCTGGGATACAGTGCTAAGCATGGTTTCTGCAATCATGAAGCTTTCTATTGACTTCCCAGGTGTTAAATCTAGGTCTAATTTACTTTCTTAAAAAAGTAACTTTCCGTATTTGCCAAGCTCAGTACTCAGAACATAGTATAGTACATTTTCAGGTAGAAACTACATGGCTTAATATGCTCCTGTGGACAAATTTAGAACTCCAGGGGTATGTTTATTGATGAACTCAGCAAGTAAATATTCTTTCTACAATAAAAATGTAACTCTCCAACTGAAAAGCCTCATTTCCTGCCTCACCCCCCCCCCCACAGGGAGTTTGGCAGTAAATAAATTTCTTAAATTATTTACTTAAGGGGCCCTGACATATACGTAAAGAAAAAGTAGACACTCCAAATATCCTTTTCTTTAATAGAGCAAGAAATATCCTTTTCCTTAATATATGGTGAAATCAAAGATAAAAGTCTCACCAAGAACAAGGGTATTTCAGAGAGTACATTTATAAAAGGGAAAATTTTAGCATTACTGATAGCAGTCATGTGTGTCAACCTTATGCTCCCAGATCTGAAATCTACTCATCAGACATGCGTTGTGCCTCAGACCTACAGAATGAGCAGTTGGCGAGAAGAGCTTTTTCTAATTTACACAAAGTGCCCTATGGCTGAGGGGAGGCCTGCTCAAGCTCTTCTAATTCTGAGCTCTCACCTCCAAAGAGACTTTTCTTTCCCCTCTCTGAAATACCTGACTCGGTACTATCTGCTTAATGGTGCTCAGTAAATGGCTTGAAAGAAACCCACGTCCCCACATTCTTGAGCTCAAGTAGGAGAGAAGTGGACAGTCTCTGAGGCCCACCACCCTCCCATGTGTGTCTCCTGTGGGTCAGCTACTCCATCCCATGTCCTCGGCTCTGATCCTCTCCTTCCTCATTCCCAGTTAGCTACTGCAGTCTCCTAGGCTGGCAAACTTTGGTGGATTTACTCATTGGGTTCAAGGTTTAATCGAGGACAAAACTTACTGTTTTTTGTCTTTCTGCCTTGATTTCACTTTCTGGAGCAGCTCTGCATTATCTTTCCATTTCATTCCCATCTATCATATTAAGAAACAACCTTAAATTCATAACTCTTTCACAAGATGAGCCATATTTTCCTCTCTGAGAAATGTAAGCTTGTACTTTTATATCAATTCTTGTTATGTGAGCCAAGAGCCTCAAGATACAGAGGTAATATCATTGCTATGGCCACTGCAAAGATTCAGCAATATCTTCAAGCATTTTCTACCTTTGATGTCTCTCTGTTTGTCATATGAGTGCCTCACCACTGCACTAAGGTATGTGTAATTCATTTTATGAATAATTTATATAAAAACTTAATTCTTACATTTACTGAAGATTTTTGCCAACTTCCAGTTTTACCCCATACAATCCATCTTTCTAGATCATTATACGTTGATGCAAGATGCAGAATACAATAGAAAAATAATAATTTTGCTCTTAACCAGTAGGAAAAATAATCTGTATGTCAGAGCTTTGCTTTTAGACTGTTTATAAATAATTATTAAAAAACAGACAAGGATAATCATTTTTCAAAAATTGGCAAAAAAAAAAAGGAAAAAAAAGAAAATAAGCCTTGCATTTTAAAGCTTTTTCTAAATTACAGAATGCAAATGGAAAAAAAAGTTCTGCAAATATGTGGATTAATACACTCATTAACCACCTCTGGAGACAGACTGTTAAATGCAAGATTTGAAATAGTGTATGAAGTAATTCAGAATATGGCTTAAGATTAAACCAACCAGTCAAAGGTCAGAATGAAGAATTTCTCATTACAGACCGAAATGGCTTCAAAGACCATGCATTCTTGGCTTCTGGGTATTAAACTTATTTTTCTTCACTATTTAGAATGGTAGTTCTAAGCCCCCTTTGAATTGTATGCTCTTTTTAGAATATGACAAAAGCTATGGGCTCTTGATGGGAAGATGTGTGTATGTGTGTGTTGTGTGTTTGTTTAAATTTCCACACAATTGGGAGTGTGTGGTACCCTTGTGGAGATTACAGTTCCCTAGGTCTAGAAGACCATTGGATTCTGAAGTAAAAACTCCTTTCTGAGAGCATCAGAGTAAAATTCAAGATTAGTGAGTTAGGGAAAATGTAGTCTTTATTTGGTCATTTAACCCTTCACTTATTTCTTCTGGGCAGTCTGCTGTGTGCTTATACTATGCTGGGGGTGGTGGGGAAACAGAACCCAGAGAAGATGGGCCCCTTTATCTAGGAGATTATGAAGACTAACTCCCAGGAATAAACTACAGGAGACAGGAGGCTATACAGAGTTAAACACAGAATTCAGTGGAGTAGGTGGGCTCGGCAGGTAGCAGGTTAGAGAAGAGCAAGATAAAAGGTCCTAGAGTTCAAGGAAGGCTTCATGGAGGAGGTGAGTCTTGAGGTGAGCTTTGAATCCTTGCTTGGTACACAGTGAAAATAGTGTTTTGGGGACTCCAGTTCTTTTCTTCCCTCCTTCCCTTCCTGACTCCCTCCCCTCCTGTCTATCTGTCTCCCTCCTTCCCTTTTTTCCTTTCTCCTTCCTTTCCTTTGGGTTTTAGACTCCTTTTAATCTAACTTATCACCCAGTGACTACCTTGCTAAACAAAGCTCTCAATAAGACACGGACTTATGAAAATCTACATTAGATTTTTTTATCATAGTAAATGGAAAGACATTTCTTTGAGGTAAACACACGTGGCCTTCCCTGAATACCCTTCAGAATTACCTTCTTAAGAACACATTTCACATTTCCTCTAATGTAGTTCTGTTCAGTTTTCCAATATGAGCCCCTGACAGAAAGCAAACTGGAAGATGTGTCTGTATAAATATGCTGTAAAAATGATCCAAGTCATTGACTTGAGTCAGCTACCCGTGGTTTCTTAAGGTGGATGGATTGCGTAAAAAATAATGTAGGAGAGAGGCTCGCTCATTCATTCATCCATTTGAATGTCTATTTAACACGGTAATGCTCAACACATTGGAGGAATAGTGAAGTTTGAAACAATTTTCTTAATCAGCTTCCAGTCCAGTTGGTCAGATTTGATTAACAGACATGAAGCAGTTGTGAACAATACCAGATAGCATGTTAAATGCCAAATTAAATGGGGCCTTTTGTTAGATTCTAATTCTATATAGTCACAGCAATCTTATTCTACTTGTCCGATGAGCACTAGTGTAGAATTATTTTTTAAAACTTTAAAATTTAATAAAGTTAACACATAAAAAGACTTCAGTAAGATACACTGCTTTGATATGCACAAAATCACAACCTATACATTGATACATTTTTACCAGAACCTCTATCCATTGATCTGATTTCAGTATGTGTTGCTCTATTGAACAAATTCACAGTCCCTGCTGAATAACTTATTAAGGTTATTGATGTTTCTGGCTGAATGCAAGGATCAGTCTTGGTAACAAAAATTAGTCGACTGAAGTCCATTTTATCTGCACAGGTGTTAACCAAATAATTAATTTTATAAAATGCCTGTAATAATCGTCTGCTTTCAACGATGAGGCCAAGTCATCCATATCTTCACAATATTGGAATGTCTGCAACTTGACATGGAAAATGACATTGGGTCTTCAGGCAGAGATAAGCTCCCCTCACAGCTTTCAGGGGATTTAGATAAGGCTCCAGAGTTGACTCCGGAGCTTGCTCTCTGCAGCCTCCAGGGAGAAGTGTGTTGGTAAACATAGAGGGATGCCTGGTAAGTTGGCAGAGATGAAGGCAATTCACTCGCTAATCAGTGCTGAAGCTCTTGGAAATTTGTAACAGTTTTCAATCATGCTGTGGGCAACACAATTTTGTGGTTAAAGGGAAATCCATTTATCCTGTAACATTTGTAGCATGTCTCTCTCGAGTTTTGATTTCTAAGTTCAAAACTAAGAAAAATTATGTCTCGGGTTTTTTCTTCCCATAGCGGAAGCTAACTTTCTTCTTGACTTTTGTTTGCTAAGGCTTCAAATTAAGCATCTCTTGGATCCTGATCCAATTAGTACTTGGTTTTATTTTGATGCTTTGAATTTGGTCAACTAGGTCTTTAATCTGTTGTCTGTTTTTGGCAAAGATGCCAAGAAAAAAACGACTTTTCCAAGCATTGAATATAGCACCCGTTGTTAACTTTGGAATAATTCAATAGTTGAGAGTCTACTTGTTTCTTTACTAAGAAATTTAATGTTATTAGGATGAAATCCAATTATGATAAAAGAATGTCAGGTAAATGGGCGGATATATTCCCTGCTTCCCTATGCTCTTTTATAACAGTTAGAAGAAAGAGACAAACAAAAAGGCCGTTTGGTTTCATTACCTGCTTTTTGGAAGGATTTTTCTCCCCTGTATTTCCTGTTTATTATTCTAGGAGCAAACGATGCGTTTTCAGAATTCCCTGTAACTTGGAGAGATTTGATTGTACTGACAGGAGAACTGTGTGGTTGCCGTGCATGAGCGAAGAAGGGCAGGACATTCGAGTCTTTCCAGTCATGAAAGGGAAGCGTCAGGTTCATTAATTTCATCACTATACAAAGTGACATGTAGACAACAGTGAAAGCAAAGCCGCCCACTTGTCTAGCTATCCACAGGACATTTTGCCTTGATGATCCGATGGATCGCTGCTGCTACAGACCACACTTACTAATTTTCCTTTCCAACTGTTGTTTTCTCTGTTTATCTCAGTCTGTTTCTCTCCTTGGCAATTTTATGTGTCCAATTCACAATCTGTAGCGTCATTTCTTTTTTTTTTGTTTCCTGGTTCTGGGATGTGAACTTTCATTTTTCGTTTACAGCTCCCAAGATCCTTGATTTATTTCCTGTTCTTGCTTTTGACGGGGTTTCCCTATGCTGGTCAATCTTGTATATGGTGACTCTTTCTTTATTTTTTCTTTTTCCTTTTAAATATTATTTCTCTTTTGTTTAGAGCTCGTGCTTCTAAGCACCGCAGCAGTGAGCATGTGACCTCAAGGCCCTGCAAATCTTGTTGGTCTTTGTAGATTCTCACAGATGTCCACTAAGAATGTAGAATTCCTTTTATTCTCTTCTCTTTGTCAAACTCAGTTATTTCTTCCTTTGAATGACTCCCAATAGACTTCCTCCAAATGTCTACCTGAGTAATACCACGCAGGAGCCCTTTGCGTTGTCTCTCATCCACATTCATTTATGCCTTCTATTATCACGTATTGATCCTTGTTTTCTAGTAGCTTTGTGATTTGTCTCTTCAACATGAGGAGGCTATCTGAAGAGGCATACTGATATCTTCCTTTCCTTTGCCTTCTATGAAGTATCAGTTGGGTTGGGTACAAGGGTAAGTCTTAAGTAAATGCTTATTGAATAAATGAAAGTATAATTAGAGGCAGAGACAGCCTTCTTCAAATACTGTTTATACATAGGGCCTGGTTCCTTGGACACCTTGTTGAAACTAAAACGTACACTTAAAAAAAAATACTACAGATTAAATCATGATAAACCTTCATACATACATCAACTTTTCCAGATTATTTAGAAAATCTGTGCAAGCATCCCTTATTTTTTATTCCAGATAGACTATGGAAAAAGCAGTAAACTGGCTTATTTTTTTCTGTCAATTATTTTTTCTAAATGATTTTTATGTCATATATCTCCTTAAAAGATTCGATTAAAATCGTACTAGTAATGCTGGTATGCCTTTTCCTTTCTTATACCCTACCCCTGCAGTATTTCCTAATTCAATTTCTCATTTATATAGTTCTTTCATTTTATGACACCCTTTCACATTACCTCAACTGATTTGACCCTAAAAGCCAAATTGTAGAGTAGCTAAAGTGGATACCATAATCTCCATTTTACAGATCAGAACACTGAGGATCTGAACTATGGTTCCTGTAATGTGATTCCTTTTAGAGTTGAGATCAGACCTAAGTCTTTGGGGTTCAATTTTCATGTTCTTCTTATATATTGTGGCATTCTCTCGTGTCCACATTGACAGATGAGCAAATATTCACTAATTATATCACTTCTAAGAAGAGTTTAGTTTTGTGAACATATTTGTATATTACTGTCAGGTTTCTCTTAACTGAAATAAGTTTTAATTGTTTATGCCAAATCAATGAAAATCATTTGTCAAAAAATATTATTGATAATCGTAACAGGGCAACATCAGATATAATAAGGATCATGGATCTTGACTCCAAGTTCTGCCACTTAAATTGCTAAATCAATTTGATCAAGTTATTTAAACTTTCTGAACCTCAGTTTCACCCTCTGTAACAGGGGAGGTGGGTGAAGCAAGGAGATAATGATATAAACTCTGACTTGTGATATGTAAATTTATGACATGCAAAGTGCTTAGAATGGTAGATAATATGAAGGAAAGTTTTAAATGTCAGTATTATCTGCCAGCAATTCCGATGAAATTTCACAATTTGAAAATGCTTAAAACTTGGCAGAGAAAACAAGTTCTGAACGTTACGTGGATAAAAGATGAAATACAAGCAATTTTGTATGTATTGTACAATTTCCAGTATGCTCAAAGTGTTCTGCCCTAACAATATATCCGAATGTCAGGGTCACATTCTAAAATAAAGATTGCTGTTGAAAAACTGAAATGCAAAGCATTTTGGTAGTCATCAAGCTATTCGTGGATAAATAATAGAATGAATAGATCAAACTTTGGGGGAACATAAATAATTGTCCTTCAGAATTGCACTGGCCAACAATTGTTTATGTTATTCAAATAGTGCAAGCAGCATTAGAATAATATTAAGTTTGTATTAATGGAAATAAACATGTACTGCTTCGTATTTTCAGTAATTTTTCAGCCCAGCTAACATTTCCTGAGGTAAACCTTTTTATTAAGCAGTAAAGATATTAGTGGAAAGATTTTACTCTTTCTACTGGCAAAATGGTAGATTTTGCTTGAACACACTCCCCGTTTTATAGTGCTTATGCATTAATAACAACATGCTCTTGATGCTGTTTTTTTTTCTCCTTAAAAATTGGCCAAGTATTATAAGAGACTGAAAAGCTATCTTGAATTCAGCATTTATTGTTCAGTAACTATTTACATACACATTTAAGTTATAATGATCAATTTTTATTAAGAACCAACTTTGATTTTATACCATTTGTTTCCATGGAATAATTTATAAAATAGTTGGGTTTATTATTTCATTTAGGTAATATCCTCATTCACAGATGGTAAATCTAAAGTACCAAAAATAATGACTGTCCTAAGATTCTGGGAAAAAACCATGGCCCAATCTTGAGCTCAGTCTTTTGAACATCAAGCTCTTTCTACTAATCCAATTTCTGATAATTCCTGTTTCAAATCAATCAACGGTGTTGGGATTTAAACTTATCTAGGATCACAGTTTTTGGTTCTTTGCTATTTAAATCATTCCAATGTCATATTCATTTACAGAAAACCTTTATTTTCTGCTGTCTTTGCTCATTTTCAAGAAAATTAAGTTAGGAGCCTATAGTTTTCTTTTGGTGGTTTTGACTAGAATTGAAACAGTAGCTGAAATTTACATTTTAATATGATTTAGTAAAATAGTGAAATAGAGGATTTTCTTTAAAGATTGAAAGCTATGAAACTTAATGGAAGGGATAGCTGTTTTTTTCCCCAGTATTTTACTTATACGTAACCATCAAAGTCAAGAACCCGGTTGCTGCACAAATATTGTAATATTAACATGTATGCTTGGAGGATCACTAAATCCAGATATTGCTTGGAAGAAATAGAATTGTCTTACTAGACTAGTGGCCTCCTAAGATTCTTTGGAAAAGGATAGTAGATCCATTTCTTAACATACTGAGGCAAATGCCTTTCAAGTAATAAAAAATTTTATATTTGAAGTTCATCTTAATGATTTTAAATGAAATAATAAAAAATGGAGAATTCAGTGAACTGATGTGGGTAAATCTTTTTGACTAAAGGTCAAACTATTATCTCTGAAAAAGATGTTTACTTTAAATTAAATATTGATGGACAGAAAGGAAGAAAATAGCAGAGCACTCAACATAAAACAGGTTATCAGAAGAAGGATCTTGAGGGGAAAAAAAAAGAATGGAGAGCGCTATCTCCTATTGAAAAAGCATTCCACTAACCTCAGAGGATAGCTCGCTGACTTAAAAGCGGCAACTGATTGTTGTAAGTCATTTCGTTAATCAGTGCTCTTTGAAGTCCTACCATGCGTTTGAGACAAATGGAAGAAAACTAAGGACGCATTCTATGGACACTGCCAAAGGGGCAGTAAGTGACCCTATGTTTATGTTAACCTGGGTCAGCTCCCTCCTTGAACCCAGGGTTCCTGCCATCACTCCTGGTCCTTCTTGAAGCACATGGTGCTGCCTTGTGCCTTGGTTTTCTCTTTTCCATTCACTCTACCGCCTCTGTGGGCTGCTTTATGCATATATGATAATGTGGGGGAGTCAAGGGAGGGAAGAATACAGTACAGAGTTTGGGGAAGCCATTTGGGGTGATACGTTCTTTGGCACTTTTTCTGACTGTCTCTGAGCAGTCATCTAAATGGTGAAACAGGGAGGGGAGGTTTTAAGTGGTCTGAGGCTTGCATACATTTCCAGGAGAAGAAGAGTTGAGACCTATCTCAGTTTCAGCAGTGCTCACAAGGACGCAGAGAAAGCATTTGTCACCACCAGGTTCCTACCTGGTGAGAAGTGTGTCAGGTGCCTTATTTAGGGATTGTAAGGGTGAGAATCTCAGGTAGAATCTCAAGAACACAAATGTGAAAATGATTAAGATGAGCTTGAGGTAGATTGTTTTGTAAAGTTCCAGTCATCTGTGTAATTGGACATGTGGAATGATTATATAATGTTTAATGTAAAAAGTGATCTTTGCTCTAGCCCTCACCCCAGTCTCCCCCAATCAAAACCAAAGATTTTACAACAGCAGATGCTAACACCTACGGCTGGAAAAATATTAGGGGAGAGTCATGAGGTTGGAGTTAGAAGTATTTTCCTTCAGAAAGACGGGATAAATACTGTTCGTTTTAAGTGATTTTGTAATTTTCTAGGCAAAAGTCCAACTATGGCATAAAACAAAATAGACTTTTTGGAAAAAAGCGCAAAGTATAAGGAGAAAAAGTCTTGTTAACACAACTGATCAGAATGATAATTAATATACAGTAATGGAAAATAAGTTTCTAAAATGGCTGAAACATAATTATTATTTGGTTATTGTTCTAAAGCAACACGTAAGAGTTTTACCTTTCTAGAAGGGAATAGATTTGGATTAATTTTCCTCATAGAGCAGTTATTTTGGCATGATGTCAATATAATTTGATTTTTAGTAAAGGTAAATGTTTTTGTGTGAATTTTAATAAATTTGAAATTTAATAACTGAAACAGTAAATTCATAGAAAATCAATTATAATTCTATATATTACTTCAACTCATCGTGGTATACTAAAAGGTAGTAGAGGTTTGGAGTCAAAGAACCCTGAGTTTAAAGCGCAGTGAGTCTTTTTCTTCTTTGAGCCTTTATTTCTCTCCATGAGAAGTGGGAATAATAATACCACAATAATAATTGAGAGAATTCCATGAGGTAACACATCTGACACTTGGCAGATAGATGAGGTTTAATAAATGCTAGTTCTCTTTCCAATTTTATATAAAAATAAATATATATCAAATTCTGTTCTAAAGTTTAATATTTTTCATCCTGAAAGTATTTCTTGGTAACATATTTAAAATGATTAGACCCAAGCAATAAACTATATGAAACCTGCTGGGTTTCCTCTAGAGCCCTGGTTCTATTTGCCTGTCATAACTTAAAGGAAAAGAAAATTGGCCCAGTGTAATTGCTACAAGTTGGAAGGAATATAGGTAATTTGGCATATCCAGCATCAAGTAAAGAAGACATTTAAATCTTAGCCAGTGGGACCTATAAGAGAATTAAAGACCTGTTTTCTATGAAGGGAGAGTTAGCAAAAATAAACAGAGTATAGCAGAAGAGACTGAAAATATTGGGGGCAGAGAAGTAGAAATCTCTTAATTTTAAGGATTGATATGTACTGAAAGAATTTTTTAAAAAAGAGCAGATCTGGCATAGCTCATGAAATCTTAGAGGCAATGAAGCTTGGCTGGCGATGATGCCTGGCCATCACTTACACTGTCTCACTGGGTTTTAAGCCTATGGTTTTAAAGTATATTAATTCCTGTTTGAGAAACCTGCGTATTAAAAAAAATTTTTTTTCTTGAAGTATAGTTTATTTGCAATGTTAATTTCTGCTATACAGCAAAATGATTCAGTTATACATACATATATTCTTTTTCAAAGTCTTTTTTCTCTTATAGGTTATTACAAAATATTGAGTTCATTTCCCTATGCTATACAGTAGGCCCTTGTTGATTATCTATTTTATATATAGTAGTGTGTATATGTTAATCTCAAACTCCTAATTAAATCTGAATTCCTTGTTAAAGTAGCCTTACACTCAAACGGAACTTTATTGTATTTGTGGTCCTCTGAGGGAGCACCTTGGGCATCAGTTTCTGAAGGCATTTTGGTGCGCATGTATGGTGAAGTAAAGCCACCAATAAAAATTTCTTCTCAGAAGGTTTCCTTAGTGCGTTATTAAAGGCAGGAGAATAAGAACAAAGTCTTTAAGATTGTTTTTCTTTGCAGTTCAATGAAATAGCCTTTTTCTCTAACTGCTTATTTACTTCCACCAGTCCTGACAAGATGTTCATTTAGAATACCTGCCAATTTCAAAGCAACCAAGAGAGCGTGACTGAAATTGATCAGAATGAAGTAAATGCAGCAGAACAATAGTAGGTAAATGAGAGGTTCTACTCTGAGTTTTAGCAAAACAACCGGTGCATTTGAATTTATTCAAGGCCATGGGAAATAAGGAACAGTTACATTAGAACAAAGAAGAATCTTTTTGCCAGTTAGACTCAGCAAGTTTTGCTTTCTGGCTGGGAATTCCTGTAGGAAAAGTAAGTATTTCTAAATCTTTCTGAGGTGTGTTTGCTCCTCCTCACATATATCTCCATGTAATCAAGTCCCTTTGGAAAAGTAAAGCTGAGTTTTTTTTCTAATGTCACAGTTATGGTAGAAGTGAGAAATTCTCCTTTTATTTAATCGTTGTCTTATTTTACATGCCTCAGTTAAGCTTTAAGCCTACAAGTGTTAGACTATATCAAATTCAGAATATGCAATAAATAGGAAATTCAGCTGAATGCCAATTATTGTGTTTGTAATATTTAAAAACTGTGGATGCACTTTCACCTTGCTTTAAATTAAGAGCTCTGAATTATATTTTCTTGTAGAACTCTGAATTTTAACTCCAGATGTTTTCAGAAAAGGAAGAATTTTTCTTTAATTGAAAGAGTGTAAAATGATGGGGTGAATACAGGGGAGAGGAGGAAGAAAAAGCCAAGGTTCAAATTGGTTATATACTGAATATTTAAATTGATTTATACTGAACATTTCCTTTGTTTTATGTGAAAGAAGCTTCCATTTTCTTCAGGTTCTATTTTCCCTTTTTTTTTTATGTTGTTGATTGCGGTGTTCTTATTAATTAATTAATTTTTGCTGTGCTGGGTCTTCGTTTCTGTGCAAGGGCTTTCTCTAATTGTGGCAAGCGGGGGCCACTCTTCATCGCGGTGCACGGGCCTCTCACTATCGCGGCCTCTCTTGTTGCGGAGCACAGGCTCCAGATGCGCAGGCTCAGTAGTTGTGGCTCACGGGCTCAGTTGCTCCGCGGCATGTGGGATCCTCCCAGACCAGGGCTCGAACCCGTGTCCCCTGCATTAGCAGGCAGACTCTCAACCACTGCGCCACCAGGGAAGCCCTATTTTCCCTTTCTTGATCACCAAACTTTCAAATCATATCTCTCAGCAATTGCCATGCAAATGGCTCATAATTCTATTATTTTATCAAGTCACCTCTTAACATTTTCCTTTCTTATCTTCATTTACACACATATATTTAGAGTTGCCTTCACAGCACATGCAATTTTGTATTCAGCTTTTTTCATTATGAATGTTCACATGATACTACATGGACTTTAATTTTTTCAGACATTATTACAATTTAAGTCAAGCAAAAAGGAATAAAGTGTGATGTTCATTTACCTCACACCAAGCTGAAGAACTAAAAGATGGTGACTGCTGAGGCCACATAGGACCACCTCTGATTGCATTTCCTGTCTCTTCCCAAGATGTAAACTCTGCATGAAATTAAGTGTTTTTAATTTCTTATTCCTGTGCATTTCCTTATGCTTTTACATAAGTGTTCTTAGGAACTTTGTAGATTTAACTCTTCATTCCTAAGAGAACCACAGCACACATTATAGTGAAATCTTAACAGCAATTTGAACTTTCAGTGTTAAGAGTCAAAATAGCCTCAGCAAAATAGCCACAGCAGAGCAGTCAATGCACCGTACGTGATTTGTCTCTCAAATTACCTAAAGACATCCCACATGCCCAGAAATCCATGCTTTGTGTTTTCTATGTAGTTCAGCAGTCACTCTATCTATCCTGGGAAGCACTATCCTAGTTAACAAAAGTGATGCGGTTCTGGAGTCTCCCACCTCCATGCCTTGTCTAGTTGGCATCCTCACTTCATTTGGGTTGTTTGAAAGTCAGAAAAACAAAAGAAAGGAAACATAAAACCCTGCCTTCCAACACTGTCACAATCATTTTGAAACCAAATAAATCAGAATCATTATTCTGTAGTGTTCTTAAATGTGCAATTCGTAGGGATACGTAAAATAAAGGTGTACTTTAAGCTGCTCGTCTTCTGAGAATGAGATGTGTTGTTTATTTTCAAAGCAAAACAAAATAATCTCTATTTCTATTAACTGTTTAATTTGCTTCCTCATCTGAGAAGTTGATCTTTTTCTCCTTTAAGTAGTCTCACCCTTAGGGAAATAAAATGCTAAGCATCAGAGGAAATTCAGGTGTCATTGTGAGGCATCTTAAAACATTTGAGTTAGTTTTCTTCCTACTCTTTTGACCCACTATGTACACAGCAAGGGATTTTCACTTCCAAGGCCATAACCCAGGCTATCAGAGAGGATATGGATGCGAACATCCATTTCCAAAAGTATTTGAGGTTAATAGTGAGATGCTTTTCTTTCTTTCTTGGTTCACTTAACAGTAATGTTCCAGTGGGATGATGATAGATTCCTGGTTTCTGTTTGTTCTGCACCAAAAGTGTGACCTCATTGCAATAACCATTGGCAAGATAATAGTTTAGTTAGTACCAGCCATGAAACTAACACATAATTTAACCTTAATACGTGACTGCTAACCAAAGTCAAGTGTCCAACTATCAAACATGCTGATTGACAGTTTTGGAAGGATAGAAGTTGACTATTTTTCCACATCTCAATTAATATACCTTTGTCAACAAAGTTGAAAGTGAGTTATTGTCTTATTCTAACTTTTAATACATTTTCTTCAGTTTTGGATAAAATTGAATTTTGATACATGCTGCTAAATGTCTATTAAGGTGAAATTTAACAAAACTGTCTCTTGCTCTACATCTTCAATGTCGTTTATCTCAGCTATGGCCACACAGAGACTCTTCTAGCAAGTTGATAGAAGCTATTTTTGTTAGTAAAGTGGTCTCTGCTGGAAAGAATACTAACGTTTATATTAGCAAGCTTAGGTTTGAGATTTCTTAAAGTTAACTTAAAGGTGAATCATGGATACATACAGGGAAAAAGTATAGTATCCTAATATTTAAGTGTTGTAATGTTGCTACTCAGAGATGAAAATTCAAGTGTAGGATAAACAAATAAGAAACAGATTAATGAATAGCAGGTTTCTTCTGCATCAGGCGGAGTAATTGGCATTACAATTTTGGAAGGATTCCTATTGTTAGGAATCTTTTGGAAGGATACCTACTATTAACAGTGGTAGAGATCTCTTGGTCAAAAAAAAAAAAATGATTTGGATTTATTGACCAGCCCCTTTTAAAGATCTTGGAACCGGAGCATGAGAAAAATATACATTTCCACCACTAGACGTGCTCAAAATATTCAGTAGAACTCTTGAAATTGTAACACAAATAACTCAGAAGTCACAAGTGTCGGCAAGACATTTGTGCTTGAGATGGTAATGGTTTAATAATTTAAATGCTGTTCTAAAGTAAGCATGATGGCCAAGAATTAAAAAAAATTCCCCAGATACGTTAAAATCAGCCTTCAGCTATGGGATTCTGCAGGCCAACAGAGCCTGTGATTCCTTTTTGGGCTCCTATTTTCAACACTAAATGGGTTTGCATTCCAACATTCAGAGGCAATTAAATATACCTGTGCTATTAGAAACTGGAATTGCAAATATTAGTAAGGAAAACGTGTGCTACAAGGCGGAATTTGTTCTGCGTGATCATGTTTTGGAAAGACATGGAGGTCACCAACTTTTAGCTTTTACCTGGAATCCATGCTTTTAAACTGTAAATTGTGGTTTTTTTCAAAGCCATAAGGGGGTTGGAGAGTCGATCATCATTCTCTGGTAACCTCTTCCTACATTTCTCACCTTAGAACAAAATAAGCTGCTATGCATTTTGTATCCTAGGCATGTATTTTAATTCAAGAACTGCTTAACGTTGGGATAATCATAATCTAAATAATTAGTTCATGTAACACATTCTCCCTATTAACATACTTCAGTGTCCACCAAATTATTAGGTGTCTGTCTAACAAGGTGGCTGAGTAAGCAGAAGGGTTTACCAGCATACCTCAGTCTTCTCAGTAGACTTGAAATCCTCTCCTGGGACAACTTCATTGACTGTAAGTAGGTCATTTTAGAAAGTCATCTAAAAAGTCCTCTTTTAGTTTTACAAGAAGTCTTGTAAAAGGCCATTGCTCTTGGGAAAGATACTCTTGGTTGCTTAGACAAATAACCATTCTTCTTCCTCACTCTCTGCTAAGGAATACCGATTTTGTTTAGGTATCATGCAAGGGATTAGTATACTCAAGAATAGCAGGCCCCTTCCCCAGATTGATGGGATGAATTACGATTGAATTAAATCAGTTTTGTAATTCCTTTTTTTTTTTTGGTCACTAATTGGTCTAGAGTTGGACATAAGAGCCAGTACTGCCAATACTATTTAAGGGAAATCTGCGGGAGACTACTGGGAAAAATGTTTTCCCTGATAAAAGAGATAGCACCAAGGGAAAAAGACCCCTTTTGCCTTTCTCTGCCACCATCTCCTGGATTGGATTGTTATATTGATAATGTATGGTGTCTGGAGCTGCCACAGCCATCTTGCAATTATGCAGAGACGGTCAAAGGAAACTCAGAGTTCCTGGCTGTAAACTAGCTCTGGGACTGCCTACCCCAAGACTTTATTTTATACGAGACACTTAAATGCTTCATTGTGTAAGTTGCTTGCATCAGTCAAGATGTGTTTGATTGTGCAGCAAACCTCAGGGACTTAAAACAACAAAGGCTTATTTCTCATTCACGCTAGAGGCCTTTGTGCAGCAGCAGGGGCTTCTGCTTATTGTAGTCACTCAAAGATGTGGGTTTATGAAGCAAGTACATCTCCAAAATTGCTGGTTTGGATTCCAGAAGGAAGAGTTTTGGATGTTCTCACATCTGAATCAAATGTTCTAGCCCAGAAGAGGCACATGTGACTTTCACCCACAACCTAACCTCCCAGAACTAGTGACACAGCTTCACCTACAATAAGGTGAGGAAGTGCAACTATACCAGTGCCCCTAAGGAGGGACAGTCAGCACTGACGATACCTATATCAGCTTAAGATGAGAATCCTGTTACTGGCAGGAAAAAGCATCCTGAGTATGACGAAGATAATGATGACTAAAATTAGTGAATGTTAACTATATATCAGCTGTTGTGCCGAGTTTTGATGTCTGTTAATACCTTTAATATGTACAGCAATCTTATAATGTGCTATTACTCTCATACTCTGAAAAACTGTTTCAGAGAAGTTTCTTGCTCAAGATCATTTAGTAGCTTAATGTTGGCGTCATGATGTTAACTTAGGCAGTTCACCTGCAAAAGTCACCATTCTTAACCATGTCATAAATGTCTAATAACTTTGCTTTTCAATACACACACACCCCTATTATCTGCCTATCATCTAGCATGTTAAGAAAAAATAAACAAGGACAACTACCATTATATTATTGTTGGAAAAAATAAGTATTTCCTAATGAAGTTTTATCTTATCAGTTACTATCCAGTTATCTAGAGTCGGTATATTAGACAATCAAATTTTGAATCAATTTTCCCAAAGCACAGGGGGCAGTTTTTCTTCCATGACACAGAAGAGCAAAATAAATTTTATAAATTATGAAGCCTGAGGTCTCAATCATTAATAGCTTGAGCTCTCCTCACCTGGGGTGAGACAAAATTGAACATAACTTCCACCGTCTGTGGCAAGAAGGAAGGACCCATAGCCCATAGCTATTCACTGGGTGGATGTTGAAATTCTCTATATAAATAAAACTTACATTCTGACAATGACTGAAGATAGCTATTATCCTTGGAAGTGCGACTCTACCCCATATACTCTTCATTGGAAGACTATTTTCCCCTTAGTGCTCATGGACTAAACAAGGAGGTGTCTAGACTGGATGATTCTGGAAGCTTAATTTGACTCAAAAACTTTATCTGAGCAAGTTCTACTTGTTTTCAGGGGAGATTTCTTCATCTAAACTCCCTGAATTTGGATTTTGGAGTTTTAATTGAAAAATTTTCCTCCTAGGTTTACATTTGTTGTTTGGTAAAAGCACCCCAGTTCTTCTTTTTTAGTCTTAAGGTGATTTGAATGTTACTGATCCTGTCTTCCCTTCTTTAAGCACGGGTTTAAGTTGTAGGTCTGGTGAACGAGAACATTCCGTTCCCCCAGAGCATAATGATTGTGGCATGGATGGACACATGATGTTGAAGTAGTTATACCTGGAACTATTCTTACAAATAGTAGATCTAGAAAAGATAACACAAGGGCAAAGATTTTTCTCTCTTCACTGACATATCTGTACATTTAGAGCAATGCTGGTACACAGTAAGCACTCAACATGTATTGATATTTGTTGAATGAGTGAAAAAGTCACTTATACTGAGCGTTGCTACACTGGCTGAATGTTAGCCGTGAGCTGCTGGGCAGCTGCCATGTGGACAATGCCGTCCTAGGAGGGAAGTAAAAATTGAAGAAATCCATGCTAAAGGTTGAAAAGAGAGAAACTGAGTTCTGATGACATCATTTGAGCTTGAGGACACAGTTATGTGGGAGCCAGGGTAGGTGGGTATTTGTTAGTTCCAAGAACCAAAAACATCACTCATCATGTACACAAATTAGCGTTGGGTTTCACCAAAAGAATGCTGATCACCCATTTCAGTGTGAAGACTCTTCTAGTTTTGGGCTATTATGATGGAATGACCCAAATTGTATTACTCTAAGTCACTGACTTGTACATTTCATTCATAAATTTTTTATTAGAAACTATCTATACTGCAGCAATATAGACATCTCCAGAGATATATCACAGTTGTGCATGAGAATTGCTCTCAAATTAAAAATATTTTAAATGACTCAAGGGAGTTGATATATTGATATATAAGAGGACTTCACCTTGAGTATTCCAGAGGAGTCCTTGATGGCAGTAGTAGGACTATGTTTACATACTGGGATTTTATTAATAGATAAGGGTTTGTGAGAACAGGAGCTAAGAGCTCTCATACTGGGAGGTAACTTATCCTGGAAGGCAGACATACTCAGCAATGGCCTTTTCTTTCTTGGAAGGACTTCTAGGAGGAGTGTTGTTATAACAAGTTCATTCTTGTTCTGAATCCTCCTTTTACCCAGGCAGTAGTCTCTTTTTGTCACACACTTATGGATTTTGTATCCTCCTGGCTACATACTAGCTGCATAATTTTAAGCAAGTTAGTCTTTCTAAAATGGAAATAATAATACCTATATTATAGGATTGTATAAGGATTGAATATGATGATTCAGGTAAAGCACTTAATAATTACTAAATTAATGGGAACTATTTTTACTATTAGATGGTCCAGACCCTCACCGGTTTCTTGTTTGGGGGCTTTAAGGAATTCCAGCTATCTATTAGCCTTATTCTGATGTGGAGATCTACTTCCAGAGTCTGGCCTTCAAAACCTTAATATTTAACATTCTAGTTCAATTTCTGTAATGGGGTTTTATTCTTCTAAACTGCTGTTGTGATGAAAAGTCTTAAACTCCAGTTTTTCCAGGGTTGGGGACCTAATCTTCTCTTGTTGATCCATCCAGAAGAGTGAGATCATCCCTCTGGTTCCGCTCTTGCTAACACCTCCTCCTTCCTGGAAATACTTACCACTTAGCTTTGCTTAGTGTTTTGCTGGGTGTTTGCCTAAATAATTGACCTTTGATCTTTTTCCATCTATCTGATTAAGCACCAAGTCCCTCATTATAGTTGCATATGTCCCCTAGGATCTGTCTCCTCTAGATGGCTTTGTCTTCTCACCATCCACACTTCCAACTCTTTGGATGGAAGACTTTTGGGAAAACAGGAGGAAAATAGGGAATAAGTTACATAGCTGTCACCCTTCAACACCTGTGAGCCTGGAAAAGTCACATAGCCCCAGGGAACATGCTTGAGAGATGGACAATACAAAAAATATATACATAAAATGAAATCAGTTTTTTCTGTCAACGATCTTCTACCTCTGAAAACAGAATTAATTGATTTCATGAAATCTCACTAGATTCACAGATTTTTTTTTTGTACAATCATTTTTATGTTAGATTTGATCCCACTAACTACCTTGTTTTTGAGGCTAACTCTCAACTATGATTTCCTATATGTCAAGGGTCTCCAGCTGACTTCAACTTCTGACCCAAAGTGTTTGTTTCAGCAATATCTGAAACCAGAAATGTTCCAGAACCAAGCCTGTCTTGCCTGTCTGTACCCAACCTGAGCTGCTGTTCAAGTTTTTGCATTTTGCTAAACATATCATCACTTCATCATTCTTCTAGTTTTATTCTTCGGTTAGTTTTGCCTTCTCTATCTTTTTTTTGCCAGTCATTTTGGCATTTTTGAGACTCCAGACTTCTTCATTTTTACAAACACCATTCTTCTCCATGCCTTTGATATTTCATACCCGAATTGCTATGATGATTTCTAAGCAAGAAGACAAGAGAAGTCTCTGGCTTACACATTCTTATTCAAATAATTTTTATTTTCCCAGTATGTATGTTTTCCCCTTTTAAGAATGTCAGGTGCAATGGAGGTTCTCCATCAACTGCCCAATCCAACTTCTCCCTCTACTGAGTCCTTGTTTCTTCATAACATACTTTTTAAGAAATCTAATCTTGCTGTACTCTCCATCCATCTCACTCCTCTCATTATTAAAAATGCTACTCTCCATCAATGGAGAATTTACTTTGAGTATTTTCACAGAAATGTCATTAGTCTTGCACCATCCTTTTCATGTGACTAATTCACTTGCTACAACGAGGGGCATCCTGAATGGGATTAAAGTGTCCTGTGATACTAACTGGGTCAAATGGGCTTGGTTTAGCCTCAGTGAACTTTAAAAAATGGATTCAACCAGTCTGACTACTTTTTGCTATTTTCTTTTTAACCCATAAGATCTTTATTGACCTTCATTTTCTGAAATCCCAACTCAAAATGTACTTTCTCAAGAGGAATATTTTCATCCTACAAGATGGTTCTTAGTACTTTTCTATTGTGTGCCCTTTCAGTGCAAAGTCATGCTTTTAACTATAGTTTCCTATGCTTTTTTTGATCCCCTGCCCTGGAAAGTGTTCTCCAACTCTTTGAATGTGTGTTTTTTTCCTTGTATGACTGTGAGCCTTTTGAGTATCTATGTCTGTGTGTGCTAAGCATCTGTTGTGCTGTGACTCTCCCCCACTGCCATTGCTGTGCATTCTTGAAGGTCACTGAGCACACACCAGGCACTCATTCAATACTGAGTGATCAACTGCCAACGTGTAGGTGGTTGCAAAACAATCTGCCATGTGTGAAGGGAATATATGATCTAATTTTTTCCATTTGCTAGCGAGATGGTAATAACCCCACTGTCCTTAATAATACCTCATAAATTGTTTCTCTCTTAGCAAAGAGTTGTGAGTCCTTGACTTTGTGCTATGTTTCATTATACCCTATATATCTCAGCAGTAGTATGTTCTGTTTATGCCAAGAATGTTCAAAGACAACATTGTAAAGCCTATCTATGTGAAAAGCATTTCTACTCCATAAGTTGCACCTCATAAGTTGCTATTTTGCAACTTCTGATATCTTTTTAACAACAGTGAACCAGAAGTACTGGTAAATGGAAGAAATGAGAATGCATTTGGTTTATAGCTATGCGAAGAGGCCTGATAGCCCTTGACTTTGGAACACCTTTTCTGAAGTCTTAATATCTTCTCTATAAAAACAATACTCTGGAATTTCACAGGTGATAAATAATCACTATATTCAATTATCTTCACTTTGCCTTATCTCTAATGACACTTGGAATTAGGGACAGATTTAAACTTTTTAAATTAAAAAAAATCCCTCCTTTGAAACTCTTGCTGTTATTCTTTGACTTTCCAGCAAGTGTATATTGCTAGTTCTGCACTTTATCCACGTAACACCCCCAGCAAATACTGTCACCCTTATACTGAACCCTGACTTTCTAGCCACTGGGCTGGATAAGGATGATAGACCGAAACTAAAGCATCATCTCAGTCTTCTAGGAACTCACAATAGTTGAGATAAGAGGTCAACAGAGGTGACTATGATAAAAGATAGAATTAATAATAATTGCTTCAGAGACAAAGGTAAAAAAATAAATTCAGAGAAATAATAGAAGAAAGTATAGAAGAATTGGAATGGCCTCATTATGATGGTATCATGAAGGCTGTACAGAATTCACACATTTAGAACTGATGAGGGAATGACCGCCAACATGAACCAGAGAATGGGGGCAAAAATAAGTACCAGATTGGAAAAGGGGATAATACATTTTACATGTATTTCCTTCTTTGAATTTCTATTTCTACTAGTCAGGACAGGCTCTTATTACCTCCTGCCTAGAATACTTGGATCACCTCTTAATCGATTCCCATTCTTCAGCCTCTCCCTTCCCCAGTTCATTCCAAAACAGAAGCCTAGAGGAAATGGCATAAGCTCTGGCCAAAATACTTCAGTGGTCCCCAGTGACACTTGGAATTCAAGGCCATCGATGACTGGACTCTATTCATTTTTATGGTCTCATTTCCATTTCCCATTATGGAATACATGCTCAAAATGTCCAGTTTTTAACCATTGCTCCCCCATTCTCTCAACTCTCCCTAGGCCTAAAGTTTTAATCATCTTTGATTTTCATTGCACCTTTAATTTTCATGCTTAAAACAACTGCCATGTTCTAAAACATCTATTGTACCCACTACTCTCAAAAGGATCCTTATCTTTTGGGATTGACCAGTAATATGTCTTCTGGTCTCCAGAATCTATAGTCTACTAAGTTTTTGCATAGTTTCTATAAAATACCATTTTTAGTGAAACTAGAGACTAGTTCGAGGTTTCCTCCTGAGTTATTCCTCCGAAAAGTTTGTCTTAATCTTGGTAAGAATTAACAAAATTGCAAAAGCTTGTTATCATTTTCATAATTATTTTCTTTTTTTTACTACAGTTTTTTTGCAGCTATATTTTTCTTCCCATAAACATTACCTCTTATAAAACTCTGCACAAAAATATAAAGTTCTACTTAAGAAATCAAAGGAAGGTTAAAGGTTATTTATTTATATTTGAGTTTCCAAGTAACGAGAAGGTGGTATTTTTTTAAAGCATGGCTTCTACACAGAGATATAACAGTTTGAGTCATTCCTTTGGTGAAAAAACTCATTGCTTACACTAGATTTTGCAGTTACAACAGCTATCACTCACTGGAAACAATTTCCAGGAATTACATTTCCTTGCTAAGACTGCCACCTACTTCACAGACTAAGTTTTAGAATAACATTTAAAGTGCTTTTCCATTTTTGCCACGTAAGAAAAGAAACTAAAGAGAGAAATCTCAGTTTAGAAAAAAATCTTTTCAAAGTAAAATTAGAAGCCCAACAAGAATTAGAGTGAAATATGTGAAAACTTGGGGGGAAAGGTTAGTATAGATCCCTTTAGTTTTATGATCAAATATTAGTGTTTTCTGCATTAGTATATAGGAAATGAGAATTTCTATGAAGAGAGAAAAAATTGCTAAAGGACTGTGTAAAGGAAATCAGGCAGAAAGTTCTTGAGGATCAAGGTTACCAAACAAAAAAAAGCTTTAGCAAATTGTAAAAATAATAAGGGGGTAGCAATGTGCAAAGCCAATGACAGTGATGAAGGTATTAACAAAGGCACCTTAATTTTAGGCCTGGAAAAGAGCAGAGAACACTGGTAATTATCAGTATGAAAGCCTTCACTGCAGTACTTCAAACTGCAGAGAATGGAGTTGAAATGAATTGATCAATTGTTCTAACACATTTGAAAATGTGGTAGTAGAGTCCACGGTGAAACTGGGTAAATGGATAACTAATTCTTTTTACTCTATGACAGAGCATGATATAGCATCATGCTTTTACATCATAAAAGCTATACTAGATTCTTAAGCTTCATTAGGTGTAACTTTACTCCCTGCCCCCATTTTCTTCCCCTCCCCTCTTCCTTTTCCATGCTAACTAAATCTGTAAAATTGCCTTTCCTCCCACTCCTTGATGGCCCTGTTAACTTTGCTTTCCCTTTCTGAGATAAGGATACATTGCACTTTTAGAGAGTAGACTTTTGATAATTAATACTTCAAGTAAAGTCAATCATTAGAAGCAACAACGCATGCCATTCTGGGATGGGCTTAACTTCAGAGACCTCCTGCTTGGCGCTCACAAAGCGATCGCTGAGTTTGGAAATGGGGAAGAGGGATGAAATTTTCTGCACTGCATCTCCAATATCTGCAATCCTTGCTTCTGAGTAAGGTCCTCCAATGCATTCTTGCTGCACTGATTTTGTTTTAGAATATTTTTAATAAATAGAGACACAAGAAGGATTTAACAAGTTTCTTAATTTACCAGAACAGTTGCATGAGTGTGAAAAAAATGCCCACTGCCTGATGTTGTGCTTGATACTGAAATGTGAGCAAGCATGTGGTTATACTTGAGTAATTTACGAAATTCCATTTAACAAGCTTAAAAGAAAAAAATGTCATGGAAAAATGAAGAAATGGGAAACTGACTGTCTTCAAATTTTGGAGACAAGGGGAAAAGTGGCAAATAGCCTGTCTTAGTGCATTCAGGTTGCCATACAAAAATATCATAGACTAGGTAATTAGTAAACAACAGAAATTTGTCACAGTTCTGGAAGCAAGATCAGGGCACCAGCAGATTCTGTGTGTGTGGTGAGAGCCCACTTCCTGGTTTATAAACAGCTGCCTTTTCACTGTATCCTCACATGGCAGAAAGAGCAAGGGAGATCTCTGGGATCTCTTTTATAAGGGCACTAATCTTATTCACGAAGGCTCCACCCTCATGGCCTAATTACCTCCTAAAGGACCACCTACACATACCACCACATTGGAATTAGGTGTCAGTATATGAATTTTGGGAGGATGTATATGAGCACCCTCATACACAAGTTACTTATTACATACAACACAAGGTCTTATTATGAGTGTTTTGGGAGGAGAGAGCATCTTGCAAGAGTTAAGAACCTGGATGGATTTGGATTGGGCTCAAGTTAAAAGCCAGGCTTAGGTTTGAATCCTCTGTTGCTACTTAGTAGTTGAATGACCTTGGTTACTAATTCTCCCTATCTTTCATTTCATAGACATTATGAAACCCGTTGATGTGAACTCATTGTCATTACCAAAATATAACCTTTGAAAAATTTGCTAGACTGAGAGTTCTGAACAGCACACTGCTTTAGCTTTCGCACTCCCTTTAACATTGCTCAGATACCAAAGAATCTGCACTGAAACATCTCAGCACTTTAACTCTGCTGCTGCTAACCCTGTGAAAATATACTATATTAGTGGTCATAATGGAATCTGCCCCCCACACCCCGCCACCAAAGAAGAAATGGACAAAATGAGAATGAATGATGCTTTCCAGTTCAAATCCTCTTAATTTTGTAAAAAAAAAAAAAATGTATATAGTACAAATAGATACTATAGAAAAGGAAATATCTATTGCTTTTTCATTAAAGAAAAATTATTTTGCTCTCTCCTAATGCTCCGTTTCCCCTTCCATATCTGTGTGGGCAGAATTCTGAGATGGCTCCCAAGACGTCCCAAATTCCTCTTAGCACTCCTTACGTACACATCCTGTAGAATTCCCTCTTCTTGACTGTGAGCAAGACCTGTGATATGAAGTTACTTTATATGGCAAGGGTGAAGGGATTTTGCCAGTGCAATGAAGGTCCTAAGTCAGTTGATTTTGAATTAATCAAAAGCAAGATTTTCCTGAGTGTATTTGACTCAGTCAGTTGAAAGCCCTTCAAGAGAGACTAGACCCTTCCTGAGGTGAAAGAGATGTTCTTCCACTTGCCTCGAAGAAGCAGACAGCCTCTAGGAACTGAGAGTCTCAGTCCTACAACTGCAAGAAATGGATTCTTGCCAAAAACCTGAAGGAGCTTGGAAGAGGGGCCTGAGTCGCTCTTCCGGAGTCCAAGTGACACATAGATTGCAATCTTGTGAGACCCTGAATAGAGGATTCAGTTAAACTGTGCCTGCATTCTTGACCTATGTAAACTGTAGGATAATAAATGTGTATTGTTTTTAGCTACTGAGTTTGTTGTAAGCTTTCGTGCAGCAGTAGGAAACTAATATATCTCTCTGCAAACCAATTTTTTGCATGTATTTATAATAGTGAAACAGACTCCAAAATTAATTCAATAAGGAATTATTTAGTATCTACAGGAGCAATATATATGAGAATGTCCATTTCTGCCTCCCCCCACCAAAAAAAATTTTAGACTAACCTGGGAGAATAAAACAAATAGCTCTCACATAAGAACAAAATTGGCAAGTGCCGTAGCATGAAGTTTACGGAAAGAAAGGGGAAGGGAGACTCTGATCAATGAAGAAGGAAAAATAGTGCAAACATATTGGTCTGTGGTCTCAGCAACACTTTATAATCCCAGTGAATTAGTCATCTGAATGTATTGGGAAGAGTTTCTAACACTGAAGCTCTCAGTGGACTGTCACCAACTTTTCTGTCCCAGGTTTACAAGTAACTTCTGTTGCAAAAAAATTAGGAGAGATGTGTGATGGGGTGTGGATGTGTGGTGGCGTTCAGAATGAGCCAGGAAAGAGTTCACTTTGCCTATGGTAATGACAGTCTCTGTCATTTCATCTCATTCTGCTCCCTGCCTCAACACTTATCCAGTTCCCCTTCATCCTGCTAAGTGCACGAGCCGTCATTCTGTTTGTCCCATCACGGGAGAGAACAGTTCACACTCACTGCTTTCACTTTCTCACTCCACTTTCTCACTTCTTAACTCCTCACCTCACACCCTGCAAGCCAGCTGTCTAATGAAACGAGGCGTTCCAAGGTCAACAAAGAGCTCTACATCCACTGACCTTTTGTCAAGCATAAGCTTCCACGATCTATTTGCAGCATTTGCCATGCCTGGATGTTTATATCTGTTATTATTTCTTCTGATCATCAAGAAAGAAAAAAAAGATTAGTTGGACCTACACTCTATTTTTTAAAATCCCATAAATGTTTATGGTTTGCAGGATAAAGTATGACCTGTTTAGCCAAGCATTAAATATTCTAAAAAAATGGGGTCACATGATTTGCATCAACATCATTTCAATGTGTCCTACAATTCAGTCACACCAAACCAAACTGTTAACCATCAAACTCTGTGATGGCACTCACGACTCATGTTGTTCAGTAAGAAATGGCTTTCTGTCCAGTTCTTCGGTTGCATGAATCCTCTCTTTCAAGGCCTAATTCAAAAGGCACCTCTTTCTTAACTAACTCCTTCTGTTGCTCCTATACCATTTCTCCTTCCTTTGTGCTTTGCTTACTTGCACCCTTCTTTAATACTTATTTCATTATGCCCTGTACCAGAGTACATTTTGCTTAATATCTTTGAGATGCTTTACTCCTTTATAAAATTAAAATCATAAATACATACCCAACAAGGTTGTTATGAGGAATAACTGGTCAAATAATAATTTAATACATAGATGAGGTCCTGTATTAATCACTCAAAAATACTGGTAATGATGATGACGATGGTATCTCCTCCCTCTCCCCCACTATATTGAAAACATGGTAAGGGTAGATTGCATGCTTTAGTCATTTTTGTTTTTCCAAATTTCAAGCAGTACATTCAGTACATTTCTTTTGAACCAGATTGGCTACTGTTTCTCAGAAAATTTTTACTTAGCTTCTATGACACTCTGCATTTCTGCTTTACCCACTACTCTCTGACAGCTCATTTATCCCGCCATCAATTTCACTACTCATCCATGAGTTTTATATTTTAAGAATTTATCATTGACTCCCCCCACCCCCATCCCACACATTCTTACTTATGTCAACTATCCACTTTCACAACCTAGATTTATATGTGGTCAACTCCCCAAACCTCAATTTCCAATGCTGAACTCTCCCTTGCTTTCCCCATTCCCTACAGGGCATAACTGGGGAATGATCACCCAGATACTCTGGAATTATATTTTTTCTTTTTTTCCTACACACCCTCAGATCCAGTTGCAGTGTCTGTCAACTGCATGTTCACAGAGTCTGAAAATCTGTGCCTTCCTTTCCACATCAATTTATACTTTCATTATCTCTACTGTTCCTTCAGTTGCCTCCTTCCTGCCTGGTCCGTCTCTCCAGGCTCTCCCCTTGTAATCTCTCCTGCCCACACACTGCTGTCAGGTTGATGTTCCTAAAACAAAACAATGATTATGTTACTTCCATGTTGAAATATCTTGAATGGTTCCTGGCTCCTCTTTAACGATTTAATAAAGTCTAAACTCTTTAGCCTGATATTGATGGCCCTCTCTAACCTAATTCCAAATTACATTTCCAGGCTCATCTTTGATGACTCCTCTACACATTTCTACTGTCTTACACTGTTACTGTCTCTGCATATCTTATCTCTCCTACTAGATTACAGGAATGATAATTTACTCTGTTTTGTATTCTACAACCAAGCAATTCATCCAGGTCATACACATTTATTGACTGCCTATCCTTTGTAAGGCACATAGCACGTAGTCTAAAATATGAAAAAAGGGGTCAAAGTCTGAGGCTATCTTCTAAGAAATTAAAATCTGGTAAGGAAGATAAGATATGGGCATAATACTACATGGTAGAAGATAAGTATATTGAAAGAGTAAAATGGTTATTCAGGAGGAGCAAGATAGAAGAGCTGGCATTTGAATTGAGCCTTATCATTTAGGTTAGGAAGGCTGGGATATGCAGAGATGGGGGTAATGGCATTTCAGATGTAGGAACACCATGGACTGAGGTACAAAAGCAGGAAATGGAGGCATGTCTCTGGAGAACAGTGAATAGTTCAGTTCAAAGAAGTTGGAATGAGGTTGGAAAAGTAGGTTGGGGCTAGACTACAGAGGGTCTTGGATGGCAAATAAAGGTGTTCAAAAATCAGATAAGGGGGAAAGTACTAAAGGTTTCTGAGCAAGGGACTGGTGTGTTCAGATCTGTGCTCTAGGAAGATACAACTGGAAGATTTATGTACAGTGGATTGGCCAACAGGGGAAGATAATTATGGGAAAATCTCTTAAGAGGTCCTAATAACTGTAATACAGATGGACGGCCCAAATAGAGAAGCAGCAGTGAGAATAGAGAGGAGAGAAGGCAGAGATTGAGGCAGTAGAACTTGTTACCTGGTTGGACAATGGGGACAAAAAGTGGGAAGAATCAAAGATGATGCTAGGGTTTTGAGCTTCAGGGTAGAGGTGTGTGTGTATTTTTTTGGGGGAAAAGGAGGTGAATTTACTAAATTTCAATTTAGTAAAATATGCAAATGGCATATACAGATGAATGGATCTTAAAGAGAGCTTTAAAAATGAAATTCATTGTAGTTTTAATTTGCACTTCCCTAATGACTAAAAATGTTGAATGTAAATGATCGTGCAGTTGATCCTTACATGAATTTATTGGTCATGTATATCTTCTTTGACTGAATATCTGTTCAAATCTTTGCTCATTTTTGTATTGGTTTGTAAGAGTTTTTTAAAAAAATATATTCCAGAAACAGCATCTTTGTCAAATCTATGTATTGCAGATACTCTAGAGCTCTCAGTCTATGATTTGCCTTTTTATTTTCTTAAAAAATAAATAAATAAATTTATGGCTGTGCTGGGTCTTTGTTGCTGCACACGGGCTTTCTCTAGTTGCGGTGAGTGGGGGCTACTCTGTTGCGGTGCGCGGGCTTCTCATTGCGGTGGCTTCTCTTGTTGCAGAGCACAGGCTCTAGGCGCGCGGGTTTCAGTAGTTGCGGCTCATGGGCTCTAGAGCGCAGGCTCAGTAGTTGTGGTGCACGGGCTTAGTTGCTCCGTGGCATGTGGGATCTTCCCAGCCCAGGGCTCAAACCTGTGTCCCCTACATTGGCAGGTGGATTCTTAAACACTGCGCCACCAGGGAAGCCCCCTGCCTTATATTCTTAGTGCTGCATTTCAAAAAAGCAGTCTTTACTTTTGAAGAAGTTTAATTTGTCACCTTTATCTTTTATTGTTAATGGTTTTGATGTCCTTTTAGGCAGACTATTGCTGGGTAGGAGAAATGGGGAGTTATTGGCCAAAGGGTACAAACTTCCAATTATAAGACAAACAAGTTCTGAGGATCTAATGTACAGCATGGTGATTATAGCTAATGATACTTTATTATCTACTTGAAATTTGCTAAAAGTAGATCTTGAATGTTCTCAGCCCCAAAAGAAATGGTAATTATATGATGAGATTGATGTATTAGCTAATGCTATGGTGGTAATCATTTTGTATAAAATCAACACATTGTACAGTTTAAATTTATACAATGTTATATCATTGATTATATTTTACTAAAGCTGGGAAAAAAGAATTTCGCCTGTATCAAGACCATTGAATTATCTGCTATGTTTTCTAGAAGTTTTACAATTTTAATATTTATGTTTAGATCTATAATCTATTTTGAGTTACCATGGAAATGCACATTAAAATTATAGTGATATACTTGATACCTGTAATACAATGGCTAAAATTTAAAAGGCCAACAATGCCAAGTGTTGGCAAGGGCACAGGGCAATTAGAACTCTCATACATCACTGATGTAAATACCACAGTCATTTTAGGAAAAGTTTGACAATTTTTTTTTTTACATAAAGAAAAATAAATTCTATACTAATACTCAGCAGTTCCACACCTAGGTACTCCCCAAGAGAAAACATAAACTTCTATCAACTCAAAGACTTGCACAGGAATATTTACAGCAGCTTTATCTTATGAGTTCCAAACTGAAAACAATCTAAACTTTCATTAATAGATAAGCAAATTGTGGATATCTATACAACGGAATACTGAGCAATAAAATGAAATGAATTACTGGTATATAAAAGAACATGGATGAATCTCAAAAACACTAGGCTCAGTGAAAGAGGCCAGATGCAAAAGACTACACAGTGCATAGTTCCATTTTCATGAAATGCTTGAACAGTCAAAAATAATTTATAGTGACAGAAAGCAGATCAATTATCACCGAGAACCAGGGCAGGAATTTCTGGAAAGGGACTAGAGGCATTTTTTTGAGGGGTGATTACATTTCATATACTTGTCAAAATGCACAGAGCTGTACATTTGCAGTGGGTGCATCTTATTGCATGTAAATCATTCCTTAATAAGGTTAATTGAACAAAAGGGGAGAGCTCAGTAAAGACATCAAGACTGGGGATTGAGTTTAGAAGTATGATTTACATAAAGAGAATACTGAAAGTCCTGAAATTATGAAGAAATCATAGCAGTAGATGAATGCCAAAGGCAGGTCCTTGGAAAGTACCTATCAGTGATTGAAGGAGGCAAAGAGAAAAAGAACACTCAAAACGAAAGAGGATTAAAGTGTCAGGAACCAAGGGAGAAGAGAGTATCAGGAAGGGTAAGGTACATGGCTCTGGGTGTCTGTACAGATAGGTCCACTCTCCCTGGCTGAATGAATGGCCAAATCAGGGAATCCAGATAGAAGCAAAGGTGCATCGAGCTCCCATGGAGGATAAAAGCAGCAGAACTGACTTCGGGAAATGATCCGTTTTCCAGTAATTGAGGCACCGGTGAAATCACGTGGTGCTCAACTTTTAGAAAGATCATCAAACTCGAACTCTTACGAGAGTTCCTGGGCTTTCACATCCATAGCGTTGCTGTTAGAGGTGAAGGCTACGGAATGCAAAATAGCAAAACAGAGTCTCTACAGATGAGGACTTGAAAGACAGCCAGGTAAATCACATCAGAGCCACATTAACAGGTATGGAAAAGACAGGTGGATGGATGACAGCAGCTGTGGAAAGGTGAGGTGACATGGAACAGTTCCAGTTAGTGTGGGCAGAAGATGGCTGGCAAGGCCATTCTGAAGCACCACTTCAAATGATATCCACCTTGTGGCCTCATCGGCAGCAACGGTCCCCCAAAGACCAAAGGGCTGTGCTTTGTGTGGCTGATAAGTGAGACAGGGAGACTCATACAAGTTTCCTATAAACAGCTACTCAGCAGAGAAAACCTCACAAAAGTACCCAGTGTGGTAAAAGCTGCCGTAACACAACACTTAGCGATAGCTTTGAACTCTCTCGGTGAATGCACAGGAAACCGGGCTGTGTGGTTCAGCAATCGTTGAGAGAAATGAGCTCATCTTGTTTCCTGGGCATTGCAGGACCGTGCACTATTTTAAAAACTAAAACATGAAAGTGGTATTAAGTCCCAGGTCTCCACTTGAATAAAAATACTTGTGGGGAGAGCTGTGTACTCTGAGGACTGATTGGGTGGCGGTTTGTATCTCAGCGATGAATCAGACTGGGCTACCACCAGGCCAAAGAGAATCAAACAGTTCCTAACATTTTGATACAACACAGGCAAGGAGGAAAGAAAACAAAACAGCAGATGGCAAAGGCTGAGCAAAGGGAGAGAAAAATCAAAGGTGAGAAAAGATGATTGTCAAGGGCTGAGTGGTTGAGGGGAAAGCAAAAGGGATCTGGAAGGTGGCCCATCTTCAGTCCAGCATAATGTTGAATTTCACCTTTGATTATTATTATTACCCCTTTGCAGTGATACCCCTTTGGAAGCCCTTTTTTAAATAGATATATAATTGACAGATAACATTATATTAGTTTCAGGTGTACAACATAATGATTCAATACTTGTATGCGTTGTGAAATGATCACCCCAATAAGTCTAGTTAACATCCATCACTACACACAGTTAGAAATGTTTTTGTCTTGTGTTGAGAACTTTTAAGATCACCTCTCTTAGCAACTTTCAAATATACAATACAGTGTTACTAACTATAGTCACCATGCTGTAACTTACTTCCCCATCCGTCCATCATGACTGATTTTATAACTGGAAGTTTGTACCTTTTGACCCCCTTCACCCATTTTCCCCACCCCACCGCCTGCCTCTGGCTTCTGCCAATCTGTCCTCTGTATCTAGGATTGGAAGTCCTTTCCTTGTTAATATAGTTATGTAGGATCTTTTGAGCTAAAGGAGAATAATAATTCTGCCTACTATGAGCCAAGTTTTGTGCTGAGGTTGGAGACACAAAGATGAAAAGACAGTGTTCTGATCTCACGTAGACTGGTTCATATTAAGAGAGAAAACACAAAAGTAAAATAGAAAGTAAAAATTATGAACATATGTAAAGCACAGACTTATTACAGAGGGAGAATTGCTGATGAATATTGGATTATGGGATTGGTAGCATGAGGACAGGAAGACCTTTAAAAAAGAGTTGAGCCCTTAGGCATAACTAAAAGTAGTCCAGCTAGACAAGCAGTGGCCAGCAAGCAATTTCAGGCAGAGGAGAGAGTCTGTGCAAAGACCTGGAAGCATGGGACAATGTGCATAATAAATTCAGTAACTCTAAGAGTCTCTGTATTGACAAAACAAACTGTGTGAGGGTGAATAATTGCAGATGAGACTGGAATGTATGCAAAAATCATATCATATCTTACAATACTGTTGATGTCTTGCTAAGACAGTTTAATTTAGAGGTCCTTCTGGTAGAAAAATTCTGAGCCTGTAATGCTATTGAAGCCAGAAACAAGTTAAAGTGATGTGCTTTAGTTTAGTTCCTAAGCATGGCATACACAGCCTAGCACACAGTAGGAGCTATATAAATACGCATTAGGAGTTTATGAATTTTGAATATGGCCCATGTTATATTCCAGACAATGTTTAAAGCACTTTATTAATACTTCACTGCTCACACCTTCCCAGAGGTAAGTACTATTATTATCCTCATTTTACAGAGAGATTAAATGATTTGCCCAAGGTCATGTAGTAGTAATGGCAGAATTGGGACTTTGAACCAAGGCAGAACAACTCCAGAGCTCACCCTCTGGCCTCTTATTGTAGCAAACAGTGCTCCCCTACTGCGGGTTAACAACTAATACTGGGCCAGAGCCTCTGAGTGACTAATTTAGAATTATGGTCAAAGTCTTAAAACTTAAGGCTACTGAAGTGTACAGAAGAATTTAGGGGTAATATTTATATAACAGCAGTGTTTTTAATCTACTGCAATAGTTTACTGATTTTAACGAATCTGATTCAAATCCTTATGAAAAAACATTATTGCAATAAAATTTTACTTGCAAGGCACTGAACCATTAACTCTACCAATTGAAGTTTATTACCATGAGATCCTGGCTCTTTTCTAAGCTTTTGTGGACAGGTACACACTCCTTTCCATAAATGGCATAATTGTTAGTCAAATATATTTCTATTATTTGTAGCTTACTGTTGCCTTTAAAAATAACTTGTATGTATGTAAAAAGCTTGAAAGAGAAAAAGGCAGAGGGTTGAAGTGATTTTGAGATTCCTCCAGTACAGTGGTTTCAATGAAAGTGTTGCTTGGTGAGGAAACTTTTAAATGGGCCAATATCTTGCACAGGCTCAGTGGCCATGGCTCACAGGCCCAGCCGCTCCGCGGCATGTGGGATCCTCCCGGCCCGGGGCACAAACCCGTGTCCCCTGCATCGGCAGGCGGACTCTCAACCACTGCGCCACCAGGGAAGCCCTGGGCCAATATCTTCTTAATCTTTATTTCAAAGTTATCTAAGTTCACTTAAAAGGCAGAGTGAGGAGGTATGTGGACTGAGAAGAAAACAAGTTCAAATCTCTTTATTATAGTATTCTCAGAAATGAAAATCAAAACAAAGAAAAATAAAGCCGAGTGCTAAAAAGATAATGGCACATCGCATAATTTCCCTCTGGTTTCCACTTCTAAATTCTTTATCTAATTTAATAGAAACTGGCACAAACCTGACAGGTCAGCAGTGCAATAAAAGATCTACATAGTCATTAGAATAGGCGAAAACGGCAGTCTCTCAGCTTCTTTCCTTTTGCTGTTTTCTTTATAGATTTGCATTTATAGTCAGACTTCCCTGAGTGAAAATGTAGCCTGTATTTTGACATGCAACTGCTATGTGGTGAGAAATAGATGTTTAAAATTATTTTTAAATGTATTTATCTATTGGTACAGTATTTCAGCAAGGTGATTCCTGAGCTTTTTTTTTTTTTTTTTTTTGCGGTACGCAGGCCTCTCTCTCACTGTTGTGGTCTCTCCCGTTGCGGAGCACAGGCTCCGGACGCGCAGGCTCAGCGGCCATGGGTCACGCGCCCAGCCGCTCCGCGGCATGTGGGATCTTCCCGGACAGGGGCACGAACCCGTGTCCCCTGCATCGGCAGGCGGACTCTCAACCACTGCGCCACCAGGGAAGACCTCCTGAGCTATTTTTAATATATGTCCAAAATATTGTTCACTCCCCTTATTTTTCTTAGGTGTGTTTACTTAATATCTTTGAAATGCTAATAGAATGTAGCTAAATAAGGTTTAGAAACTTCGCTGAGATCTTAACTGGGTGGCTTAATGTGCTTACTGTTACTCTGTATTACCTATGCTTTGGAGGCTTATAAAATCTCACAACACTAATTAATTTTAAAGGCATGAATTTCTTGGGGGAATTTTCTGCATAATAGGCTTCCAAGAGGGAAACAAAATTCAAGGACACATTTAAACAACCTTCCTGAAATACAGCATCAGAAGCCTATAATTTTGTTAGGTTTATACATTGAATATAGGATGTTGATAGAGTCAGATTACACACTTGCTCTTTAAAATCAGTAGTATAATGAATATTTTATAACAATCCTTTTACTCAGAGTAAATAATAGATAATACAACATACCCACATAAATTTTACAAATGAATAAAATGTGCTAACTATAATATAGGAGAAATAATAAAGTAATTTGTAATGAAATAATTCACAGTTCACTGTAAAAATCTTCAGACAAAACTTTACTAGAAGACACGATGAAGTAATCAAATGCTTGCAACTGCTAAAAGGGATGTTTGGAATTAATGAAATAAGACAGAAGATTTGCAAAAAGTCAGGAGCAAGTGAAACTTCAGAGGTTAGGAAAACATTAGAATAAAAGCTAGAATATTCAGTTTATATCAGAGCCACGCAGAAAACACTTTAACATTTTATGTCAAGTCATTCTAGGTTCAGATAATTATAAACAGGGGTTCCTTCCATATGCACATCCCAGGGAGATTGTGAAATTTGTGCAGAATGTGGAACAACTTTTCATTGTGCGAAACTGTCTGACATGTTGGAAGATGTGTAGGTTCCCGGGCCCAGGGCCTCTAAATGCCAGTAGCTGCCCCTCATGCTCATTTATCAGCACAATAAAAACGGCCCAACGAGTATTCATAATATCCTATAAGGGGCAGTGCCAACTCAAAATTTTAAGAACCAAACTGACTTTCTGCCCTAGGATTAAGTTTTTCATGGTAACTCAATACACACACATTGAATTCACATTGTATTTACATATACATGTATGCATTTCCTACATTTTGAATCAGAGTTAAACTTGAAAAATGATATAAATAAACGAAACCATTTATTGAGTGTAAGCATGAATCACTACATTGTGCTGTGAACTGCAACCCTTATCTCTAAGTGTCCTTGTTCCAAGTAGATTCCTTCAGCATTGCACTGATGAAGTAACTCAATATTGCAAAGCACTTGCTCTGAAAATAACGCTCATCAGCATTGTAACTTTTTTCTCATAGATATTTCCATTTAGTAGAGGTTAACAATGAATAATCTCACTTAACATTTTAGCCAGTGCTTTTCTGAAGTGTGAGAAGTACAGAGTCAACAGATGAGAGCGGAAGCTGAGTCAGTGGATGATATTTGAGAAGTTCATCTATACAATGCAACAGAATCTAACTCTTAGTACTTAGGTAGTAATGGATTATTTATTCACATGACAGTGTGTTAGAGTGAGTCCAATAAAAGAAATGCAGAAACATAAAGTGAATAAACACTTGCCTTTCAAGCCAAGGAGAAACTCTGAATTAGTACTAAACTTGTATTCCAAGTATTCACTTAGTAAAACAAATAACAAGAGATGAACATCAAATACCAACCAGTATCTCTGAACAGGCACATAGAGCCCTAAGAGTTTCAAGTCAGTGGAGATAAGCAACAGTGGAGGTGATTTGCAGTCTTTGTGATATTTTATGAAGGCAAAAAAACTGCAAAAATTTTCCTGACACAGCCCTGCACCTACAACCTGCACCATGTGTGCCTTACTAGGCTTCAGCTCTCTTATCTGTAAAATGGGGATAATAATTGTTCACACCTAGTAGAGATTTTACAGGGCAGAATGGAGGTTGATTTCACAGAATGCACAGCCCATGCTAAGTGCTCAGTGAACATTGGCAATCGTTACAATAATTATTGTTCTTCACATGCTAGGTATTACTATATGTTCCTAAGGGTTCTCTTCCTACGTTTCTTGAAATTATCTTCTTGAATTAACATTGTGTTCTTGACACTAACATACGGCAGTAGCATTATATTCATTCTGCAGCCCCACGAGGGAAAACAAAGTTACTGGACTGCATTTTTCCTCATGGATGAATATTTGCTTATGCCATATTTAACCAGTTATATCACTACTGGTTGTTGAGTTTCACTGGTTATTGCTGTGAGGGATAACATTGATATATCTACCACTTGTTGAGGCCACTGCCTTCAAACTGTGTTCCATACAGCCAGGTGTCTTTGTAGCTGCTAATAAACCTTGGGAGGGTGAGTGAGGAAGATGTGTTTACTCACCAAGGCAGCTCTGACTTCCTGTACATAGGTTTCCGTATAATATTTTATTTGAACAAAGGGATCCTTGGCTAAAATGTTTGAAAACTATTGCTTTCTAGATCATAGTTTCTCCAAGCATGGCACAAGAACCACAGTATTTGGTGTAATGTTAATACTTGTAATATGGTAATACCTATAGTATAGTTTCTAGCCTGGTGGCAGATACTTTCAAATTGGGGATTGGGGATACGAATGTGTGTAAGAAATTGTCCCTGCCTCTGAAGAGTTTACATTTCAGTGAGAAAGACAGATATAACCAAACAAAACAAGGTAACCAAAACGAAGATTTTAATGAAGAGCTTTGAAGGCTGGAGGACGACTCAAACAATTCTGCTTTGGGAAATGAGGCAACTTCTCATCTAAATGGTAACATCTGAACTGGTTGAGTGATGAAAAAAAAAAAAAAAAAGAACGTGTCAGGGTTAATTGGGTAAGGGAATCCAGGAAGAGAGAAAAGCAAAGTGCTGGCTGGTTTTGAGAGGTTTTTTAGGAGGAGATTTCACAGGACTTAAATGAATGCGGGTATGGAATTGGAGGTGCAACAGATGAGGGAGACAAGGATAATAGTGAGATTTCCTATCTGAATAGCCAGGGGAATGAGATGGTCCAGGGAAAGCATAGAGAATAAGATTGCAACAGGATTAAAAATGGAACCCTGGAAACCATGACATCTACCACTTCAGGGAAGGAAAGATAATGAAAAGGGAGGACCAGTCAATGAAAGAGAATAAGGAGGGAAGGAAGCAAGAGGAGGAAATGAGAGTAGACTCCTGGAAATCAAGAGTTTTCAGATGACGACCGCTGATCATAAAGACGACACAGAAATATCTGACCAAATGAAGGTTGACAATCACCCTCATAATTGTGCAAAAGGAAGTACCTGGTGACCCTTTTAATAGTACTTGACAATGCAGATCAGAGCAAAAGAAGCTGACTTGTTAATGGAAGTTGAAGAAATAGATGTCAGGATCTAGATTGTTGTTTCCAATCAGTTTGATGTAGACACGAAGGAGGAAGTGAGAATGGTGGGTGATGGAGGAGGTAAAGGAAGAAGAAAATCTTAGAGCATGAAAGAAGGAAACTGACATTTCTGAATCACCTATGATGCATAGCATTTCACTAGGCCCTTGCAAATATGTGGACTTTTTTGAGCATACCTGTAGGCTAAAAGGAATGAGGGAGTAAGAAAATGAAATTACAAAGGAAAAAAAGAAAATTAGATGTGATGGGAAGAGGAAACACCAAGAAGGAATCTGTCTTTCCTAGAACAGGCATCCTTGGAACGTGTTTAAAGAAGGCAATGCTTGAATATTTGGCTGCAAAGTTTCTGGAATTTTCTCAATTTGGGTGTCTGACCTGAATAGCGGGCTTTTCTGAAAGAGGAATACACTTGTTAAAAATGACAACTAGACTCTAATAATAGCTAACACTTATAGGATGCTTACTCTGTGCCAGACACTCTAAGCACTTCCTATGCATTGATGCCTTTGCCCAACTACCCGATGATGGAGATATTATTTTTAACCCCCATTTTATACCAGCAGAAACTGAAGCACAGAAAGATGAAATAATTCCCAAGGTCACAGAGCTAGGATGTAACAGAGCTAAGATCTGAACCCATGCAGTCTGTAACCAAAGCTTGTGTTTTTAATCCCTGTTTAAACTGTCTATCCAATAGTATTTCTGCACAAACCACATAACTACGCTTAGCCCACTTGCTCTTATTCTAGACTCAAAGTCAAGTTCTGGCTATTTGGTTTTCTGCTGTGCTTCAGGAAAGTTGCACTTTACTTCAAGAAGCTCATGAATATCAAAACCTTAATCACAGCTATTTGGATGACACAAGTTCATGCTTTACAAACCAACCATGGCCCTAGTCATATTAAAATCAAAGTTGCAAAATAAAGAAACATTCTGAAAAACCTTGTCTGCTTCATTTAGATAACAGTGTGCAGAACGAATTGAAAGATAAAAATGCTCAGCATTTACCATTTCCTTTTCCTTTTTTTATTTGAAACCCCTGTGGTGGTGTGGATGCTATCATCAGGCAATTTGGTTTGAATATGCTCCGTGCTGGACTCTGCAGATTACCCAACTAATGACATGCACACTCCTTGCCATTGTGACACCTCTCTTTTCACAAGTGGGAATTTCAAGTGACAGACTAAAGCTGTTTGCTATCAATTTTGCAAAAAACACATCTGCCAGAGAGCCAAGATTTAGTTCAGAGACGGAAATCAATTAATATTCTAATTTGTTACCTGTCATTAGCATCACCGTGTTATGCCAAGTCAAAAGTGATAACCTTTATATAACATATGCTCCTAACGGAATTTGATTTAGGGATCTGTTTCACTTCTGTTGAGTGTTGCTCTCTGTGTATAAATCCCATTCGAAATTTCAATTACACGGGCAGTAAAAATTGTGATGGATTAAAATGAAAGTGTAAAATATGCCGTTACAATATTTATCATAAACCTGCATGGCTGTATTTATTATTTAGTTTTCCTAAACTTATTTACCAAACCGTTTAAAAATTTTAGGTATCTCAGTTGTTTCTTCCCATTAAATCAAGGAGAGAGCCAGCAACATAATATTTCTAGAGGTGCTACCTAGATCCTCTGACATTCTATTATTTTAGGTTGCTGGTCAAAAGCAAATCTCCATGGAGGAAGGCTGATTTCCTGGTCTAATTCCCAGTGCCCAAGAAAGAAACACAGGAATGGGATAGAAGGCTTGGGAGGAAGGAAAGAAATAAGATTAGCCAAGGGAAAGAAAAAAAAAGAAAGGAGAGTTGCATAGATATTTTTTCCCAGCTGATTCTTTTCCTGCTGTTACACAGGGAGGAAAGTATAAAGTAATAGCTGGCACTAAGTGGAGAAGGCTAAATGATGGAGTTATGACTATAAATATGGAAACAACTTGTTTTTTCAATGTGAATGACACAGTCAAGCATTGAAATGATGCTTTCTTTGGTGTTAGAAATTAAATTAAAAAAATGTATTGTAGTTGATTTACAATGTGTTAACTTCTACTGTACAGCAAAAGTGATTCAGTTATACATATTTATACATTCTTTTTCATATTCCTTTCCATTATGGTTTATCACAGGGTATTGAATATAGTTCCCTATGCCATACAGTAGGACGTTGTTGTTTAAATTTTTTTCATATGCTTTAAATTTTCAGCATCTTAAGGCCTGAAAATCTAAGAGTGGGTGGTTCAGGATATAAGTTAAATCAACATTGATTCATTCATTAATTCACTCAACAAATAGATATTGAGTGCCCCGTATACATTAAGGATCACCAGGGATGAAACTATGCATAGAACAGACCCAACTTCTTGCACTCATAGAGGTTACATTATTTTGGAGAGAGCCAGAGCAACTGAACAACAGATAATAAAATACATAGCATTTCAGATGGTGCTAAGTAATACAGTGAGAAATAAAGCAAGGGAGAGCAAGGGAGAGGACAGGAAATGCTGGCAAAGATTGGGTGGGGTAAATGGGTTAGAGTTTTAAATAGCATGGTTGGGGAGGTCCTAATTAAGAAGATGCTGTTGGGTGAAGGCCTAAAGGAGATGAGAGAATGGGTGTGTGGATACACGGGGAACATTAAATCTCACTGGTATCGACATTGCCATTGCTTCTCATATTGTCTACTCTTCCAGAGAAGGAAATGGTGTTGAAGACAAGGCAGAATACGCGTTTGATTTGGTGTTGTTCTTTTCTATCTCTGCTTCCCTCTAACACATTTCTTTTAGAGCAAGCATTTCGATAAAATATTCAAGGGAGAGTTTGCCCCCATGACAGGTGCATTTGGCTTTTGCCCTGTAGTTATGACTTCAAAGTCATATCAAAAGATACCCAAATCAGTCCATCAGCTCAGCAGCAGAGCAAGGAAGAGAACCTGAGAGCCTGTGTTCTCCATCCTAGGGATCGCTCTATTGGACCATCTCCCTCTTCCCTAGGTTATGGAACTTCATGCTGGGAATGGAAATTACTGACAACTGAGCTGAGTGTCTCTCAGATGCACTTGGATTTGTTAAAGGTGGACAAACAGATGAACAAGTTGTTAATTCCTGGGAGGATAAGAAATTGATTCCCTGTAGTTTTCATTTAGTTTCTCAATGTCCTTATAGAATAACTCTTATAGCTTTGGTAAATCTCTCATCTAGATGATTCCAACAGCCTGCTTTATCTTCTGTCCTTGCCCCTCTAAGCACATTTTCAACACAACAGCAAGAGTGATTTTTAAGAAAAACCTATGTCAGATCATGGGATACCTCTGCTCAGAATGTTGCGAAGCCATTTCATTTCACTCGGAGTAAAACCCAGCTTCCTTGGAACAATTCACTAGGCTCCATATAACGGCCTCAGGTTGTCTTCTGCCATTCTCTACCTTGTGTTATTCTACGGAAGGCACACTGAGCTCCTTGCCATTCCAGACAGATTCTTGCCTAAGGGCCTTTGTATAACACAGGTTTTAGAACTTTCTCCCCTACTTCCTCCAGGTTTCCTTACAAAGGAAATCAGCTCAGATAATCCTAAAAAGTAATAACCTTTTACCCTCTACCCCCTTCCCTTTCCCACTTACTCTCCTTCTGTTTCCTTATATTATTCACCATTTCATGATGTACCATAAACATTTGCCTCCTTACTGATTATTTCTTTTCCCCCACTAGAATAAAAGCTTTGTGAGGGCCAAAACTTACTTTCCCAGAACCTAGAGAAGTGTCTAGTGCATAGTAAATGTTCATCTCTGAAGAAAAAAGAACAACCTGTAGTTTATGATTTAAATTAAATGGCGCTGGTTGGACTTAGTGCTATACCCACACAAATAAACTTAGGTCCAGGTTATTGTTTCTTTCCCAATGACAACAAAGAAAATGTTAAAAAGTGTGCAAAAGCTTTTGAAATATTAACAGATGAGTGAAAGAAAACCAAACGTGTAATAATGGGAAAGTACATTTTAGCTATTGCTTAGTAATAATCTTTACAATGGAATGATTTCATAAATACAAATCTAAAATACACAACACATAAAACGTTAACATTCTCTGGAGAAAGAGACATTGAAGAAGATTAAAAAAGAGCCCACCTACATTAAACACAAGATAGTTTTTTTTATAAATTGGATTTTCATTTATTAAGTATATTTAAATCCTTAAGAAGAATATTCCATTTCCAAGAATATTCCATTTTATTTTTGGAATACTACCATTCCAATAATAAAAAAAATCAAAGGTACACTTAGGTTAAGAGGAATTCTTTTCCTCCCAATGGGTACGTTGATTTTCAACCATTTATTTTTACTCAAGTAACAATATACAATACTCACATGGAATTTTATGCAACTCATTCATAAACTTTTCCTTCAGCTTAGAAAAGCCATCCTCCTTTCCTTCCCCAGGACTGGCTGGCTCTGTGGCATTATTTGGTAGAACAGTCGCAGCAGTGGTGATTGGCGGGGCTGCCAGGGCCTCATGATGACTCTCGCTCACCATTTTAGGTTCAGGTGAAACTGTGAGGGGAGGGAAGCAAAAAAAAAGAACAATTCAAAATGGTTTAACTGACCCCACATCAGATCTATTCTAGAGATGAAAAAACATCAGAGGGCACATCTGCTCACTGGGTAAACAGCCTGTCATTAGCATATTGCTTTATGTTGGTTCATGAAATATTTATGGAACCACAGAGAAGGTTCTTCCCCAGAAGGTAAGACTAGACATAGTTATTGAAAGCATTTTCTCCTAACAATAAAATGAAACTGTCAAATCTATTAGTTACTTATACAGGCAATTACTTGCTATATAGATTTAACTTTTTAACCCATATCCTACTAAAATGTCCATGAAACAATTGCTGACAACATACATGCTCTATACTCTAAATGTTTTGCGTTTCTGAAAAGGAGAGACCAAATATTTATATTGGAAGTGTTGATAAATTATAAAAGATAGCACATTCAAAATGTTAGTAAATTTTAAAATGGGTGTAAAGAATACTATTGTAACACGGATACTCTAAGATTCCTGAATGTTATACAGAAATCAGTTCTTGAATCTCATTTATTGATAGCATGCTTTCTGCCCAGTTTTTTTTTTTTGACATTTACTATAGATAATACTATGATCAATAATTCACTTGTCTTGCTGGGTGAATTTTTTTTTTTAATTCTTTATTGGAGCATAATTGCTTTACAATGGTGTGTTAGTTTCTGCTTTATAACAAAGTGAATCAGTTATACATATACATATGTTCCCATATCTCCTCCCTCTTGTGCCTCCCTCCCTCCCACCCTCCCTATCCCACCCCTCTAGGTGGTCACAAAGCACCGAGCTGATCTCCCTGTGCTACGCGGCTGCTTCCCACTAGCTATCTATTTTACATTTGGTAGTGTATATATGTCCATGCCACTCTCTCACTTTGTCCCAGCTTACGCTGAATTTTTGAAGCCACTGTAAATGTGGCATGATTGACTATATAGACTAAGGTGCTGATGATAAAACATAACTTTAATTATTTCAGTTTATTTAGTTTGATTATATTATTGAATTATATAATTAATAATATAAATTATTAAATTTATTCAATTATTGAAAACGTTATCTTAAAAAATGAATCCTTAAGGTAGTCAGTGAAAAAATCTTAGCCTTGAATACAGAAAACAGTTCTAGTTTTCTTCACTAGCTAAATGAAGATTAACAAGGCGTTAAACTTCTTAATTAATACATCTTTTGAAATACGAAGAATCAAAACCTGCCCTGCCTGGATTTTTCTTAGTACCTGTGAAGTGCTGTATAAATGTAAGGGAGGTCTTCTAAAGGGGTGCAAATGAAGTCATATTCTCCAATCTAAACGTATTCTGGACTTAAATACTTTTACTGTGTGATGTAAGTTTTCAGACTGTGCTGGTGAGAGTGGACATGATTTGGGGCAGAAATAGATAAATACAAATAGGCCTGGGCCTAACTTCACAGTCTCAGCAGGAAAGTTGATGGACCCATAAAGCCCTTCTGAGTTGCAAAGAAATGGAAATAACGAGCAAGCAGATAAAGGATTTTTATAGAATTCAAACCTTCTGTGCATTAATTACGCCTACTTACATATTTAGCGAAAGTAGAATAATCTCAAATGTATGGGATTTATTAAAATCTTAATCAAAATCTAGAGATTTTGGGTCTCCTGAAAGGAGATCAAGGATGAGGCTGAGATACATAGATAATCAAATTTTATAATAGATTAGTTCTCTTTTCAAAGCTTTGAATTTTTCAATAGTAGTCACTAATACAATCCTAAGGGGTAGAATTAGACAGATAGGGGTTCAGGGCTTCTCTGTTCTTGAGTTTCTTCATTTGTAAAAGGAGAGTAATCATACCAAGTATGTAAGGTTTTAATCCATGCAAAGAATTTAGCACAATGTCTGGCATGCAAGTTTGTTCCTTCTGTTGATTAATTGATCGATCGATTGATTGATCTATCCCTCCCTAATAGCATTTGGCAGCTCAGACTTTTCCAGACTGTGAAAAAATTTTATTTTTTCTAACTCAGGGTCACTTTCCAGAAGCTTTCCCTGATTTTCTGATTCTGTTTAGCTTTGGCTCTTGTCTCCCTGCAAAAATCTGGAGTACTGTTCGCACAACCTAGATGAAGCTATTGATATTGATGATGCCTTCACTCGTATTTCATGTAACTTAGCAAGACTACAACTACACACTCACAAACACATACATATGCATAAAATATCTGTGTGTATTAAAAAATGAATTTGTTCCTCTGCTATGAGAATCACCAGATGTGATTATCATTACTTATCTCCACAGGATAGTTGAGGATATTTGAGGAATTATGGTTTGCTGTGGGATTTAAAGGAAGTGATTGTGCTAAATAGAATAGCTAAATACAACAGTGTCATCATTAAATTAAAGGTATATTGTCTGTTTCAGCTCAATTTCTGTCATGTTCTGGAAGTGGGATATCATTGCTGGGATAAGCCTGACGTTCGGCTGCTCCCTCCAACGGGCTACACAGTTGTTTATAGCTTTTGTGCTCGGAGATGTTTGGGTCCTTTCTCTTGGATTGTTAAATATTTTCATATTTCCCCAGTTTATTTCGGAATATATATAAAACATTTGTATATATAAGTTGAATGATCTAAAAGGCTTTGGGAAAAATGAGGCTTTTATTAAACAGAGTCAACATTTAGAAAAGGCACTTAAAGCTTAAGCAGTATTTTTGTTGTTGTTGTGAAGGAAGCAAAGAATGTTTCTATAATTTCCAGAAAGAATTCTCTTCAGACATAAGGTACAGCTTGCAAGGTGTTTTATCAAAAAAAGGTAAAATCTAGGGCTTCCCTGGTGGTGCAGTGGTTGAGAGTCCGCCTGCTGATGCAGGGGACATGGGTTCGTGCCCCGGTCCGGGAAGATCCCACATGCTGCGGAGCGGCTGGGCCCGTGAGCCATGGCCGCTGAGCCTACGCGTCTGGAGCCTGTGCTCCGCAATGGGAGAGGCCACAAGAGTGAGAGGCCCGCATACCGCAAAAAAAAAAAAAAAAAAAAAGGTAAAATCTATAAACTTGGAACTTACTAGCCAATGATATTATCCCTACCATTTCTGATTGTTTTAAAAATCAAGAAAAGATTATGTAAGAAATATACAGACAGTGCTTCTTTTACTTAATGTATACCACTGTGAAATTAGAGGTCTTTCACAAATTATAAAGATATAATGGGCAATTAAGGATCTACTATACTGACAAAGAAAGACCAATTGCTGAATTTATTTTCATTCCTTTATATTTTGAGAGATAGTGTTTGTAAATAACAAAACTAAGAACAGTTACATGGCTCTCGAAAATGCATATTTATGGAAATAAGATGCTTATCAAGAAGCATCATTTTGCAGGTGGAAAAACTAGCTTATTATTCAGTCCTGACTAATGTGATGACTTTATACTCTCTTATGTACTTTAGTGCAGGTGGCATTGTTTGTTTATTTAGTAAAAAAATTTATGTTCTACTCAAGTCTTGATAAAAAACAGCCAACAGTTATTGAGGATCTGCTAAGTGGCTGAGATATATGAAATCATAGAGTTCTCACACCATTCCCATGAGATAGGTATAATTAGCACCCATTTTACAGGTGAGGAGACTAAGGCATACAGAAGTTATGCAATTGGTTCAAAGATAGATAGCAGTAATTAGTGGAGTTGAGATTTGAACCTAGGTGTCCTAGCTACTAGCATAAGGGACTTGTACGCTATGAGACTAAAATCTAATAAAATAGTGGGTTTTTTGAAGAAGTTTTGGACTATGACCCTTAGTAAGAAGTACATTGTATTGTGCTCCAGTATACACACTCTCCCCCTATATGTTAAATATGGAACACATTTCACATAAAGAAACTTGCCCTTACTATGTGTGAGATATTCTGATACATTCCATTCTATTCTGTTCTGTTTTAGTAAAAAATTCTCGTTATATTTATTAGTTTCACAAACAACTATTGGTTTGTGACCTACAGTTTGGAAAATCACTATGCTAAGGGACCTGTTAAGATACAATAACATTAAATGAGGCTAAGAAAAACTAAAGATGCCATTTATTAAGAACCTACTATGTGCCAAAATGCTGGCATTGATATTCAAGTATAATATCCTCAATTCTCATTACAACCCTGAAAAGTAACTTATCATATTTTACAGGGAAAAAAAATGGTTGTGGAGAGGTTAAGCGATTTGTTCTACACAGATTTAGCCTGATCCATAGTTCCTTCCACTAGTCTATTCCAGTAATAACATTTAAGTATTATGAAACAATTAAATCAGCACTGGAAAGGTATTTATGATTTTCTTTTGAATTGGTTTAGCAGTAAATAGAAAATACAAGTCATCTTACTAATAGGAAAGAGACTGCTTAATTTTGAGGTATAGTCATTGAGTTTGTTAAAATGGAATTTAACATCTTGAATGTGCCAAGAGAAATATTATTGAATAGAAAAATAAATTCCCGCCTAGAAGAAGGTTGGGTACAAAGGACACAAGCAAGCAATTCTAAAAGAAAGAAATGCGAATCCCTCCTACCAAAAAAAAAAATGTGTTTAATTTAACAAATAGTCAAAAAACTGAAAGTTAATATATATTAATTGTAAATGAGGATAAATATAGATGTGAAGGTGAGGATACAAAAAACTTGGCAATGGGTACAGACCATAGTTTTGAAAAATACTTTATCGAGGCCAAAGTAAGAGAATATGTTAAAAGCTGTGGAAGCACTCATTCTTTTTCTAGGAATTCACAGTAGAGAATTCATTTAATATAAGGATGTTTGTAGTAATTATTTACAGTATTAGAAGACCAGAAACTACCTAACAGAGAGACTTAAATTGTGGTAATCCATAAAATAATGTTATTAGAATTATTTTAAAGATAAACATTTACAAACCTGGAAATACATTAGAGAATTAGATGAAAATGCAAATTATGAGACATTATAGAAAGTATGTCCAATTTCTCTAGGTAAGATCTTTTGTATAAAAGAGGTTGGAAAGATACACTTAAAAATGTCAACCTTGTGATAGGATACTCTGGGCTTTTTCCCATATGTTTATATTGTCAGTATATTATAAACCTGAATTATTTAAAATTACACAGAAGAAAAAGCCTTTAAAACTGTTTTGCTCTTGAGAAAACTATACCTTCCAGAAAGAGATTTCTTAATACCAGATTAAAAAAAAAAACCAAACTTTACGATGTAATGTAAAAAGCTAAACTGCAAGAAAGAAGGATTCAGCTGCATATCTAGCAAATATAATATGCAAAATGGCCACTGGTTAAAATAGAATGTAGAAGAAATTTTAAGGTATCATAAAAGTTAATACATTTGTGGTATAAAATGAGGAAAATCAGGATTTTTTGTTGCCATGACAACTTCCCTCTGTCCCTTACATTTAATCTACTTAGGAGGACTTTAATTATGTCTATCTCTAGGTCCATAAATTGATATGGATTTCTTGGATTTTACAGTGAGATAGTCTATCATACTGCATACACATAATGATTCTTGTTGAAAGAACTATTTCCATCTCTATTTAAGCATTGTATTTTATCATAATAGCATGCAAAATTAAAGAGCAAACAGGAGAAGAAGGTCAAAGAAATATTGAAGAATATATTATTACTAAGAAAAAGTCTTTGAATGCAGAAATGCCCCAAACTGAAAGTAATTCTTGCAGAAATTATTACAGAGTCCAGGCGATATCACAGAATGTGTTATAAAATATTTTTGAGATGAAGGGCAGAATGTAGTCATTTTATTCCATCAGAATTTCCCTTGACCTTCTGTAAGTGTAGGTGAAAACCCTAAGAAGATGCCCTGTGCATCCTTCCCTCCCTTTCAGGAATGAGGCCCTCAGTCTCAGGGCCCTCTGACAGCTCACAGCTGAGGAGTCTCTCCTAAAGAATCACCCTTGGTTAAAGGGAACTGCTTTGTCCAAGGTTAAACCCACTTCCCCAGGGACAGCCTACATGCAATGACTAGGATGCTGGTGTAAAGGCACGTCCCCCTGCCTTAATTTGGTTAATCTCTGAAGACCCCTGTAGGATCAGCTGAAGGTTGTGGTAACTGCATCTTGCCTAAACCTTGCTTTCTCCACTCCCTTACATGAAAAGCATTCCCCAGTAAGCTACCTCTGACTTAGAGCAGCTTCCCTGGGAATCCCACCTATGATACCCACTCTGAAAGATTTTTTTGGAAAAAAAAAAAAAACACTGTCAAAAGTTTCATTTAAATTCTTTCCAAACCCAAGGATCCTTAGGCAGTTAGTGAACTGTAGCAGCATGATCAAAATCCTCTATGAGTTTGCAAATGTTGCAATGTCAGGCTTGAGGTGTAGCGTCTCTTTGGTTTAGATAGTTTCTCTTGCTGGAAGTAGGAGGACAGCCAGAGATTGTATGGTCCCTGTCATGGCAGGAGAAAGCTGACTTCTGGTGTTAGTCCCAGTAAAATGGAGAGAGATGAAAGGTTGCTTATCAGACCTTGGAGCAAATGGAAGCATAGCATGCAGCCTACCTTTATGAAACCATAAAACATACAGGCTCCTGAGCCCTTTATCTGCAATCTATTGATTCAAAATAGATGTAGGTACCTCCAGATTTTACCCCTTTATCTCATCACAAAAGTCTCCTAAAGAGGTGCAGCGAGAATTCTGCTTAAGAGTATGGTTCTCAGCCAGTATCTCTCACAGATGCCTTTGCAAATCAAATACAAATGGGCCTGCTTAGCTTTACTTTGCAAAAAGCATCAACATTCCTCCCCAGTCCTACAAATATCACAGTACAAACCCTGAAGAGGTGTAGAGGTTATTATGCTGAAGGTGTCTTTGGAAAAATGTGAGGAGGGAGGAGGACTGAACACTCACCAGCTGCATCTCCTAAGAATCCCTTAGGAGATACTGAATGACTGGGGTATGGTTGATATACAAAAACTGTACATATTTAATGTGTACAACTTGATGAGCTTGGAAATAAGTAAACGCCCATGGAAACCATCACCATGGTCTCCCATTCCTGGCCCCATAGAAGGTGCTGTTATGTGTTCTCTGTCCCTTCTTCCAAGCCTGGCTCTCTGCAGCCTCCTACAGCTATGCTGGTTTTCCTTCTCCTATCTTTCTGCCCCCACCCCCGCCCCTGTCCCTCCTCTCCAGTCGACATCCTCCTGCTCTCCTTAGTTTTGTCTTTTCTTTCTTTCTTAGTTTCTTTTCTTCCTCCGAAGGGGAGAACCATACTTATTTACTGCTATGTCTTACTTATCATGTACTGGGTATGATGCCTGTTATGTGTGTCTCCTGAGTGCTGTGCCTTGTGTGGAGTCAGTGAAAAGGAGAGTAAGATGCCAATTCACACCATTGAGACAGCCCCTGAGTTTCTCCTGGCTGCCTTTTCCTGCCATTATGGAAACTCAAACAGACCCCAGGATGGCATCTCTTGACACCAATAGTGGTAAATTACAACTCACAGTTACCTTCCTGACATAGTTAGATAACTGGAAACACTACTCTGATCACCAGGGAGCAGGTGACAAAGCATGTATAAGAAGTAAACTGTAGGACCAGGAATTAGGAAATCTGGGTCCAAAAGGAGTAAGCAGAGAGGGGTACATATGTTAGGGGCTCCAAAGAGCAGAATAGCAACATTTGTATTAAAAACCAGAGGTCAAACTTTTAAATGGTCAGCTACTCCTACTAGACTTTGGAATTGACTACCAACTTCTGGTTTTCATATTTTCAGTGTGAATGATTTCCTATCTTTATCTTATACAATTTAGTTTTCCAGATTGTCCAGTGTTTACCCCCTTCCATTCCTGTCTCCCCAAGACAAGCAAAAGCAGTTCCTCAAGATTTCTCTTCCTTAAAGGTGGAAGGACACTGGCAATAATAAGAATTCAGTTATTTTCCTGTCTTACTCTAATTTTCATTGTTTAAAAAAATAATAATGTACTTTGGCAAAAGTGTCATTATTACTAGGGCTTATTTCCAAGCTGGTCCAATTTGTTCAAAATTCTTTGTATCTATTAAAAATTTTTTTTCAACTGTTTTTTCTTTTTTTCTGAGGAGAGATCTGACTGTGGATCCTGTAGATGGTGGTGGGAGATGTACTTAAGATGTGAATGTCCACCCATAGCCCCTTTCCACTGAAATTGTCCTGCTTACAGACTCTAATGATAGAAAAGAGTCCATGTAGATTGCATGATCGCCCCCAAGAGCCATGGGCACAGCAGATTTAAGGAGGTATGAGTACCTGATGGAAGGGCACCTCACTTAGATGCTGGCCTGAGGCCAATGACACTGTTTAGCATGAAAAGGTGAGTGAGGCCAGTAAGATTCTCTCCTTCAGGAATGGAAGCTATGAAATACCCTAAAGAAACTGAAGCATAGAGAAGAGAAGAAACATGCTCATTGTCACAGAGTTAATAAGTGGGGGGACCAGGGCCCCAAATGCAGCTGATCCCAGGGCTCAAATCTGTGACCACCATGGCAGCCGCATCCCTCTGGCTGTCCTGCTTCCTTTGGCTTGGTTTTCAGTTCTGAGTTTCAGTACGTAGTATCTTGCAATACTAATATTGATAGTAATCTGAGTATCTGGACCTTGTAATCAAGAAAGCACGATTAGAAGTAAAACCTGTGTGGGTTCACTAGGCTTAGTTGTTCCTGGAATATCTGAATTTATAGCCAGAGGTGGTGAATTCTGTTACTAAGTCTGCTCTGCATTCATAACTGGGTGTGTGTGTGAAGTGAAAGAACTGATGATGTAGAGTGATGTGGGACCCCTATTGTGTAGGTTTAGAAAAATGCCATGGTGACTCAATGATAGTGGAGAGATTAAAACATTTGACTCTGAATACATTTTTTTTTCCACATTACATTTTCCCCCATGTTTTTACACCTCTGAAATGAGGATTTATTTGTCTTATAATATATGGCATCTCCCTATCACTGTCAGCCAGGCCTGTGCACACTCAACTGTCTTCTTATTCCTATTGATATCCCAGTAACAAATCATTTAAAGGCCATTTGAGGAAGGGATCAGAATCCTGGCTGTGTCTGAAGCTTTCTACTGTAAGCTTACACACTGAAAACTAGCAGAATGGGGAGTCAAACAGCTTGGAAGATTTTAGAAGCACTAATGGAACAATGTTTAAAGAGATGCTTTATCGAACCCTATTGATGGCCCAAAGGAAAATGGTCTGTAAGAAAAGATGGGCATCATCAACTATGAATTGAGGACAGATTTAGAAATCTTTGCAAGTTATTAACCCATCTCTTTTATTTTCCTCGTTTGTATGCACAAAAATGACACAAAATAAAATCTAAGTAAGTCAATGACCTTTCAATAAGTACAAAATAAAAATTCAAGTGATAGGAAACCATTTTTGGACATAGTTTAATTTGCAGCATTTTTTTCTTAGTGGTATATAAAATCATGCTGCATCCTGTAATTAGTGGTTTCTTAGAGTACATGAAATAGAGATTTCCTAAAGAATGAAGAGAAAGCACGAGCATTGTTTACAAATAATGTATTATAAAGTAATAGACTGTATAAAATTTTAAACAAACTGAGTTTCTCATTCCCAGAAGATCAGTCACTGCAATTATATTCAGCAATTATAGTCAACATAAATTTCACAAGAACTAGCTAAAGTAAAAATGAATCTCTGAGCCAAATGAAAACTATATTCATTGCTAGATTATTTCCCCCCTTAGACCTATAATACAGAGAATAAAAGAATGGAAACAAAACATATCCAAGTCAAGACCCAAGTACTGAAATACTGTGATAATGATACAGAAAAGCAAGAGTTCTTAGACAAATTGAAAATTTCCCACCTATAATAGGGAAAGAAATCTTGGAAACTGGGATATCAGAGATGTTTCTAAAAGCATTTAATAATAAATTCACAAATTTAACATTGTTTTTCTAGTAATCCATTTATTGTACACCCATTTCTCTACTAATGCAGTTTCAAAAACTGTAATTTATTTTCAAAGCACCACTCAATATTGGAGAAAGTTTATAGCTTTAAAGGGCCTCCCAAGATTTTGGTAAGAATGGCAGGGTCATGATCAAGAAAAGATTGCAAAAGAGCTTTTTCAGATGCATTATAAAGACTTCAAGTGCATTTTGTAGCATTTTTAAAATGATACAGTGTCAAAGTCTCCCGTTTTTATTTTCTGATAAAACCGGTAGATATGAAAACCTAGAGATGGAATGGAAATCTTACATGGATCAGTTTAGCATAGTTTTCATCAACAATGTCATTGTGTACGATATTAATTGAAGTTACCTCTTCTGTACAGTTTTGTTCTTTTGTACAGTAAGATAAAACTAGATGCTTTTGGCAGTTTTGGAAGTGGTACAGGTTAGCTGGATCAAGCAAATTGACTGTCAAAATGTTTTCTATAGCAGCAACAGAATAATCATTTGGAATTCCCATTCTCCATTGCTTTGCTGAAACCCAGCTCTGAACTCTTGCTGTTTCTGAGCTACAGGCACTTGAGAGAAAATGTAAGCTTGCGACTCAAAGCCCTCTTTTATCAAACGGTGTGCAAACTGTCATTGTTTTGTCACACAGGGAAGCAAAACTTTAAAATCAGTCTATACACAGTTCAGATAGTTAAATATGATGGAAATTTCTGCAATTTCCAGTTAAAAACAGTAAATGAATAAAATAAGAGCTTGAAACGTAGAAGCTCATTTAATGCTCACAAAATAAACCCATGAGTCAGGCAGTACTATCTGTCTTTCACAGATAAGGAAACTTAACCAAAGGTTGCACAGCTAGTAAGTGCTGAAGAGAGGATTTGAATTGAAACAAGCTGGCTCCAGGGCCCGTGGAATTCTGCCTCGTTAATAAATGAATAAATACAGATGCATACAGATGGTTAAAATCCAATGTGTTATATGCTCTAGTAGAAATGATTATGAAAGACTGAACTGAGAGAACACACCAGGTAGAAAACCACCAGGATCTAAATATCTGAGTATAGTTGGGCCTGAAGTCTAAGTTTACACGCTAAATATATCAGATATGAAGTATAAAAAGTGGTTTGGCTTATTCTTCCTGAATTCGACCTTGTGTTGTGTGCTAATGAACTAATTTGGTGACAGGAGACTTGAATGAACAATATATACAATTTACAAAAAAATAATAAGCAAGATCGTAGGTCAGTTGCTTACCTAACAGCTATTCCTTCCTTCTGATTTCAGATAAGCCATATTTTTAGATATGCATTTTTAGATAAGCAACTACTACTCCTTATCCCCCACTCATGGGTAAATTTTATTAGTCTATATGTCAGTCCTGGTAATCCCATACTTCTTCCCAATGGTTGGTTTGAGCACTGCCATGTGATCCAGTTTGGGCCTGTTGTGTATAAGAGGAAGTCTGCTGGCTGATGTCTGGGAAAGTTTTTCTAACTCTTGAAAATACCTACACAGGAAGTGATTTCTCTTCTGCTGGTTGGTGTTATATTTGTGTGTGGCAGCTAGAACTGCCTGTAACTGTGTTGTGATCATGAGAGAACTGTTCAGTGAAGGAGAGGCTGGTGTTTTATGGATAAAGGAGCTGAAAGTTGGGAGTAATCATGACCCTGAAGATGGTTTGAGTTGCTGTACTGTTTAGCCGTACAACCACCATGCCTGGGAACTTCTTGCAATGGGAGATAAGTGTTTCTTACGGTTTAATCCATTTGGTGTTGCATTTGGTGTTGCCTGCAGTCAAAAGCTAGCATACACAAATACTTTATAATATGATCTCCACAATAACAAAAATAAAATTGTTTCTATCGGCTTATTTTCTGTTATGCTATGCCTAGCATAGTAGTAGAAAAGGGTATTTATTGGCTGCTTGCTAATACCCTTTACCTGTGTGTGCATTTGACCCCTAGTTTTTTTTGTTTTTTTTCGCGGTACGCGGGCCTCTCACTGTTGTGGCCTCTCCCGTTGCGGAGCACAGGCTCCGGACGCGCAGGCTCAGTGGCCATGGCTCACGGGCCCAGCCGCTCCGTGGCATGTAGGATCTTCCCGGACCGGGGCACGAACCCGTGTTCCCTGCATCGGCAGGCGGACTCTCAACCGCTGCGCCGCCAGGGAAGCCCATGACCCCTAGTTTTTGATGCTCAATAAGTCTATGAGACACTCATTACATTTTCTCCTATTCAGAACAGAGCTGTATCTTCCCTACACCCTATGAATTACGGTGAAGATCATTGCCCAGCATCCTAAAGTGCTAGATTAATACAAATTGAATTTATTCAGAATACCAGAAAATTGGCTTCATGATTGGTTCTATCTAATTTAGAAGATTTAAAAGGTTTAGGTAAGGTTCTAATTTTATACATTGTATTCAAATTAAATGCTCTACCTTTTAATGTGTCCATAATTAATCAAAACGTGTGAGTGACTGGACATTGTACAACTGTGCCTTCATCCACTTGGAGCACTTTGGAAGTAAATCGGGGGAGCCAAACACTTGGAAAGGATATTTGAGAGGCAGGTACCCTATTATGTCGTTTACATGGCACACTCTCCAAGCATTTCTTAGTGGATTCCTTTTCTTTGGCTTCTCCTCATCTCACATTTAAGCATCACTGTGAAAAATATGACTTTGATAAAAATCAGTATCTGTAGGCTTTATTTTGTTTAAACTTACATTTGGCCAACAATTGGACTTCATGCCATTTCCATTTGAGTGGCTCAATGATAAGACAGATGAATATATAGCAGTTTACATTTTAGGTCTTCAAAGAAAGAGTTCAGCAAAAGCACAATCTGTAAATACCCTCTCATTTGCATAATAAACAGGCATTCTGGCTTAATGACAGCAATATATGGAGTCAAACTGCCTTTACATTGTAGATTTAGTAATTACAGACAGTATATTGCATCAAAATAAAGTCATTCTGGGGCTTCCCTGGTGGCGCAGTGGTTGAGAATCCGCCTGCCGATGCAGGGGACGCGGGTTCGTGCCCCGGTCCGGGAAGATCCCACATGCCGCGGAGCGGCTGGGCCCGTGAGCCATGGCCGCTGAGCCTGTGCGTCCGGAGCCTGTGCTCCGCAACGGGAGAGGCCACAACAGTGAGAGGCCCGCGTGTCATTCTGTAGGGAGTCTTACCTCTTTAGGCTTTTTTCCAAACATATGAATAATTTGATATTATGACATATTGAAAGAAAACTGAAAAGTAATCTAAAGTACTTGTCCTGAATGGCCCATCTTCCTCTTTGAAAGTTGTTGGATGACCTTTAATCTCAGAATGCCATATTACCACAACTTTTTAATATTCTTAAGTAGAAAGCATCTCTACCTTACTGTGAAACAACAGGTACAGGGAAGATTTGCAACTTGTCCCATTGTGTAGCTCAAGATCATTGATGGTTAGAACTACATGTTTCATTTCATCAATCTGGTTATAAACGATGATGCATTTACTGGGAGAAAATGTTTATATTTAGCCAAACTTTTTTTTCTTCCACGCCATTAATATGCAACTGCTTTTCCTTAAAACAGGTAATAGCAATAGCTGAATTGCAATTAATATCCAACTGACTAAGGAGACATTTCAGAGTGAGGGCACAGTCTTACTGATTCATCACTGAATATCATATTACAGATAAACTAACACTTTTACTAAGCTAAAAGTATACTGATAGCATGAATAAAATATGAGTGTTGATTTCAATCAACTAAAAGTCACCTTGTATTCTAGAAGGTGAAATATAGAATCAAATAGGAGATATGACTTAATATCATTCCACTTGTTTACTGAAGATTTTGATTGTAGAAATCACTCAGGGGCTTTGGCATCAAAGACAAAATCAGGGAGAAAGAACGCAACCAAAAAACCCCCAAACCAAAAGGACCGTGTGAAAGTTTTGTGCCTAACAAAGAAAGAAAAGGTAGGAATGCCAGCAAAGCACCACTAAAATCAACGGAGTAAAATTATAAAATCAAACTGAAATATGAGAAGGATTTCTACAACAGCAACTTCAAATCACAGAATTATCAGGGCTAGAGGCAGAAAGAACAGGCAAAATATAGCTCTACGAGAAACTTTAAAGCTACACAGGTGAAAGTAATAACAACATACCTAAAGGAAAAATAATTCATAATGAAATGTAGGAATTAGGGTGTTAAGAAAAAAGAGATAAAATCCATCCAGGGAAGAGGAGACTTTCACAAGGTAAGTGGTACTGTTAAGGACCTTGTGAGCACACATGAGCTCTAGGATGGCCAGTTTGAGAGGGATCTCAGTTCTGTCCCTTGCCTTTTTTAGCTGTGAAAACAAGAGCACATTACTTGCATTCTGAGCCAGTGTTTCCTCACCTGTTAAAAAGGATAATAGTATACAACTTATATATTTATTATGAAATTAGATAAAATGTGAATAAGCACATTGCAGGCACTCAGTGGTAGTTGATAACAATTGTTTTAATGCAGTGTTGATGATGATGATGATGATGATGGTCAGCATCATCATCTTGTTCCTGTAGCAAATATTGATATATCCCTATTACAGAGCTAGATGCAAGGAGCTTCTCCTGCTCTGATTCATGAAGTTAACATAGTATTATTTGCATGCAGATTTCTCTGCTAGGAAAGAATGTACAGGTAAGACATGCCTAGATATCTAGTCCCTGAACAAATATTGGCATTCTAGTTTATACATTAGTCTCTTGTGAATTGGTTAGTGTGAGTCACACTGAAAGATAACTTTCAAAATCATTTTCTAAGTCTATCACTTTGAAGGCCAGATCCTGGAATATGGCCACATTTTTCTGTTTACCTCTCCACCCTCTGCTCCCATAGTCATATCAATTAGACTCAGAAAGAAATGAAAAATTTTTGTTCTGTTTCTCGATGGAGGTTGTTCCCCTTTCTCTATGGAGTAGGATCTAAATATATATTTCAGATTTATCAAATTTTCAATAAGAGGGCAGCTGCTACCAAAGGAATTTTTCAGGATTCTGTGTCAAACTGGTTAAAATTTCTGAAGCTCTGTGGCCCTGGCAAGGTGTTATAGGACACTGAGAGTTAGGCACCCATTTAGAAGCCCCAATTTCCAAGTCGTACATATATGGGAATCACCCTTTCCTAGCACTAGCAATTCCAATACAGCTGTAAGAACATTAGCCCGAATACCATGCGGCTTCTAGAGGCCCTGCTGCTTCAGAAATTAAAAGTTTTGAGAATCAGAAAGAGCCAGGGTCGGATCTAAGGATGACTTCATGGAACAATGGCTGGTCCATGTGGTAATGCTCTGGTTCCAAGGTACATTTCCTTGATTTTTTTACCTTTTCAATACCTGTATAGGTAGCTGTTTCACCAATTGGATATTTGCCTGACACTAAAAAAATTCCCTTCAATAATTGGAAATATGACATAGGTGTGGGGGGCAGGTTCTGTTACTAAGCTAGGTATACTGGGCCAATGCATATCTAGACCAGTTACGTGCTAGATGAGAGCATAGGCTCTGAAGCCAGAATGTCTGTGTTTGAACCTTGTGTTGATTAGTATTAGGGACTGCTATGGATTTCTCCTAAATTGGGCAAGTCTCTTTTCCTGTTAGCCTCTCCTCTGAATGGAGGGGTTGACCGGGAGCTCAGTGCACCTGGTTGGAGTGTACTGATGATCAGGCTTCTCTTACAGACGCCTGGGCAGCAGGTAGGCTAGGAGTGACCTCGTTATCAAGGTGACGAAGGCATTCCTCTGGGAGTGGACCATGTTTTATTTCTGACAGAGGGGCTATTCCTGTTCTTCTTAATATCCTTTTGAGATTCAGAATACCTGGCTCTGCTTCTGTTTTGGTCCTAAACCGTTCCCAGACTTCTCCCCACATTACTCAGCGTGCATTCCAAGTGGCCTTATTTACCTCTGTGTAAACTAGAGTCGGTTGCCCAGCTGTGAGCCGGCAATTCTCCACTAATAAATTACTCCATTGCAATTACTCTCTAGGCAAAAGTGCTGGATCAATTTGTTAAAATATCTAGGGCCGGCTGGGGAAAATGGTTCCTCTCTCTGGACTGTATTTTCATCAAGTACTTCTGGATTACAGTTTTCTCAGATCTGCTGTCTTGATCGATTACTATGAAATGCCTTCTATCCTTTGGAAGTGTCTCAACTTCTGATTTATTAACGTACTCTCATGTTGCCCAGAGTTTTATATACTTCACCCCTTTCTTTTCATATCTGTTCTACCATTTCAATAGCTTTTGGAAGTAAGCATAAATAATCTCTGTGGTTAATAAGCCACCAGGAACAGAAATCCTGTCTATACTTCTGATGAAAACACCCCCCCTTTTCTTCAATATGTAAAAAGACTCCTCTACTTTATGTTGGAAAAGGGAAAAAATGAGGACTTTAGTGCATTTTTATTGCATTTCTAGAATTATGTCATGATTGTCTGCTTATGTATGTATTTTTCCTACCAGCCTCTGAGCCCCTTGAGTTTTGGGATAGGGTCTTATTCATGTATGTATTCGCACTATTCAGCACAAAGTCTCAATCCCTACCCCAGTATGGTAGAAATTTGATTGTTTTTAGGATATATACTTATAACATTTTTATAAATAGATACTTCATTTTCCTGGTATGAGGGAGTGAACCACATCAACTTAGGTGAAGTTAGGTGAATTTGCCCACCATTCTTCACTTTTCTCTGGTGTCACAAGCAGGCTCTGGGTGCATTTCTGAGTTTTGCATGTTAGATCAGATTAAGTTCCATTTTGGAGAGAATTGGGATTAGCAGAGGTGACACGGCATTTGAACAATACGAACAGGGGCCTGCTTCAAATCCTGAGCGAATGTAAACCCTACACAATATTAGGCACACTTTGTCATTGAATCTTTTTCATCACAAAATGCTGACAGCGAAGAGAGAAGGCAGCTGGTAGACAGAAAAAGGATAGGGAGCATTCAGTGTTGAAAGAGAGAACACGTATCTACAAAATCATGCTGTTATTCATGATAACAAGTAAAGAAGCCAGACAGCATTTTGCAGAGGGTGTTAGAAGAAAAGTCTCTGTAGAAATCAGCGGATTCAGATGGTACTTTGTAGAAATCCATCATCAGAGACTGAATAGCTTTCTGAATGAGAAAACAGCATTCCAGATGAAGTAAGAAAGGTGTGGCATTGAAGGGGATAAATTAGGAGTTTGGGATTAACATGTACACAGTATTATATATAAAATAGATAACCAACATGGACCTACTGTATAGCACAGGGAACTATACTCAATATTTTGTAATAACCTATATGGGAAAAGAATCTGAAAAAGAATATATTGAAAAAATATATATAACTGAATCACTTTGCTGTACAACGGAAACTAATACAGCACTGTAAATCAACTATACTTCAATTAAAAAAAAAAACCTTAGGCAATGACTGGAGTCTATACTGCCCTCGAGACTTTTCCCTTGGCCATGCTGGTTAAGATTATAAACACTGCCCTAGTGAAAAAGCCTGGAAATCGGTATCAGAATGTCATTTGATTTCAGAATGTCAGTGTCCAAGGTTTGTGGTTCCCCAAACTCATGCAGCCTTCCTCTTTCTTACTGTGGTCTGTCTCCATCATGTCTGGGCATTTGCTCGACTGCATATGTAATTTACAATTTAGGCCTGAGTCTTCTGCTTTTATCAATCAGATTGAAAGAAAAGGACTGATGTCCTTAAATTTAAGTATTTTCCTTTAAGAATAGGAATAAGAGAGAGAAATCTGTAGCAACTTCTTCCCACGTGAACTTCACACGTACATCTTTTTTCTCGAACCTGTTATCTACACAGTCCCTCCCCTGACATTCCACTCAGAGACATTCATTACTACTGCAAATGACAAAGAAACTCACATAAATTAATGTTCAACTTGATTTAGGCATGAAATTCTAATACCGTCCAGAGAGGGATCATGCTGTTTCAAAATAATCTTTAATGTAATTCTACAAATAAACCATTTATATCAATAACATACTTGTTTTCTGTGTATTGCATGAAATCAATTTATCTTCAAGTATTTGGCTACTGCCAAATCCATGTTTTAAAGAGAGCTTAGAAACAAAACTACCGTGGAAGATTAACTGTGAAACATTTTGCTCTATGAAGAACAATAAAACAGAAATTAGAATATTAACTAGATAGCAAAGCAATGCTGACAAGATCACTTTCGTAGCTGGGGGCCACTTCTAAAAATGTTCTACTACTGTTCTTGCAATCGATGGATTCTTTTTCTCCCTGCTCTTGATTTACTTATTCATTAACTAGAGGGATTAATAAAATTAGTTAGAGCACGAAAGTTGATGTGAGTACTAAAACACCACAGACAAGGAGCTGGGAATATCAATTTGCTTTTCTTCTTAATTTCTAGAATTGAATTACAAAATGGAATTTTCTAACACATTTCTACCAGATTTTTATTTAAAGGTTAGGAAAACTTGTGTGAGATGAGATGAATTCTTTCCTGTTTCGGTCTAGAGATAGATTTAATATTTAGAGTTAATTTTCTCTGTTAGCATTACCTTGTTTTCTGGGTGATAGTGATATTATTTGCCTGCCTTATTTCTTAGCTATCCTATTTGTTTCCATCAGAGTTTTCGGCAAGAGATTATGCATTCATCAAAGTAACAGTGCTACCTTTTAAAAAACGTACATTTTCTCTGAGGGATTAAATTTGAGTAACTCTAGGGCATTACTCTCAGAATGTGTTTGGGTTTTAAATATTATTACATACACACATGTTAACATCAATAATTTATTTACTCATTACTGAAGGCTGAACAAACTAGTAGATATGTGAAACTGATCAGGGATTTACATTCTGGACTGAGGTAGCTTTGATGATTATTAAGTACGGATAAGAAAATCTCCAAGCTTAAAACTTGGTAGAATTATGGCTTTAAACTCCTTCTTATATCTTGCTTTAAAAGAAAAAGAATTTGTATTACATTTATTGAACATTTTGCTTATTCCACTGTTCTCAGTGAAATGTTCTTGACCATTTTTATTCCTTTCTGTTGTCTCATTCCCTGGACCAGAGGGACCCTAGGCTCAGACTTGCAGATTATACTGCATGCGATGTAACTTTAAGTTCACTTGGAGCTAGACCATCACCCTTGGCCCCCCTGATTTCTACCCCTAACTTGAATTTTATACCATGATATTGCAACGAGGGCTAAATCTAGAATTCTATGTGAGGATCCCATCAAATTACATTACTTCAAGTCGTCTCATGTTTTCTTGGTTGTATTTGCATCAATCTCATAAATTTTAGAATACTCCTACATATTGCAGTTTTCTAAATACAAATATGAATTAAATATGGACCCCAAAGAAGACACAGCAGGATGCACTGAATGATTGGTTCCTGAAATTTCCAACCTAAGACCCATAGAAAGGGAGTCACAGAATTGCATTCTTTAATTAATTAATAACGCTGAGCTTTTCAGGAACACTTCAGCCACATCATGTCAAAGCTAAAACCAGCAGCCTTCCAAAACCATGAACACAACTTGACTGGTTTTGACAGTCTATTTATTAATTGCTGCCAAGTTATAATTGTTATTGCATTAACGTAGCCTATCTGCAGAAGAGCAGCGTCAGCTAAGCATCTGCCTCTGAAATTTGAATATAAATTTATTTCTTTAGGTTTCATCACTGATCTTTAATGTTCTGAATATTTTCAGGCAATTTCATCTACAGCCTCAAATAAATTGTAGAAACTGGAACTAATTGTTCCCCTAATTGATTGACTCTCTTACCTCCTGTTGTGTGTACAATGCATGTCATCCCGGCTGCACACAGCAACAGGAGGGAAGCTATTAATCAATCATAGAACAGTTAGTTCCGATGTGAAGATTTCCCCCCTCGGTTGAAAGGGAAAATAACCTCCTCAGAGGTTAAAGGGACACATTTCTTCTCTGTAGTTGTTGCTGAAGGAAAAAAATATATAGATTAGACTGATTGTTTTTCCACATGTAATTTTAATTCTTAATTAGGGTTCCTTAAGTTTGCCAGGAGCACTCAGACACCATGATTAGTACCAGGACACCTTGATACACTGCATGATAGGTCCATGAACTTCTGTTTCCACAGTCAATGCATGTTATTGCTATGAGCAGTTCCTTGGTATACTTTAACAACCAGGCCAAGCAAGGGATGTGTGTTCACAACTCTATTTCTTGCACGAGTCACCCAACACGAGTCACATAGAAGTTGCTAAATAAATATGTGTGAATGAATGCATAAGTAGAATTTATTGACTTCAAATATAAACATTGCGAGCAATTTTAGATTTTTCATGCCACTGAAGGCAGTTCCCTATAAGAAATCCATAGGCAGAGCAATTAAAGTAAGGTATGTTTTAACTTTGCATTCTATAACTTTACATGGACTTATAAAAGGGGAAGAAGTAGGTAATTTGATTTTTTATATTTAAATTTTTTATATCATATTTATATATTTTCTACCTTAGTTCCTTCCAAGTTAGACTACAAAACAAGGTAGGTCACTTGATGAAGTTGTGAATTTGTCATTTTAATCTGTTATATCTAAATCTTTACTCTGAGTCTTTCCCCACGCTACTTAAGGCATCCTCTTCCTTCCCCTTAATCAACCCCAAAGCCTGATGATGACAGTGTGATAATCTTCTTGGTTGTCCAGTAGTCGCCACGTTTCCAAATTTTTATATTCTCACACTCCCCTATCCCAGCTTATTTGCATTGTATTCTCTTATTTCAGGGTTATGTCTCTTTTTTAGGTATATGATTGCACAAAGGATAATTTTGAATTAAAACAACTGGAAGACTGAATGTAATACCGAACTCAACAAAATACAGCATTTATTTTTTAAATAGTGGAATCAGTATAGATATGATTTTCATTTTGGTGGAGTGAAAAAGCAAGTTAAAAATTTTGGACTTTGAAAACAGATTCTAGACAAGTATAGGAAAAAATGAGAAAGTTAGGAAAGGAATGACAGGATGACAGCAAGCACTTTTTCAAATGTTTTCATAGTTTCTCCAAATGTAGGTAAGCTGCTAGTAAAGTCACATCAGGCATCTACATCTAATGTAACGAGTGGAAAAGGCAAAGTCAAAGACCTAGTACGTAGAGAATAGATTTCATTAGTCTGATATGCCCTTACAAATTAAAAGGGATAGCAATAAATATGCAAAATGGGCTTAGTTAACAATAGGGATTTCCTCACTTACTTGTGTTTAAATCAGGGCTCCAAGGTTAACAGAATTTGTGTTATTAAAGTTTAGCAAAGTAGCTTATTGAAATGCCACTTTTATATCTATCTTCCTGACATTAAATCAACCCAGGCAGGATTCTATTGACAATTTGACCTCAGCATTTAAGGCATTCCCAGCAGCTGAGAACTGGTTTTGCCAACTTTGCACATCAAAGCAGCTCTACAGGGCAGAAGTGGTTATATTCACTACTGAAAAACAAAGAAAGGATTGATAGATGAAAGAATGTAGTTGGCTGAATGACGCACACATACAGGGCATCTTTTAATTTTTTGGAATAGAAAAGAGTTTTATCTGAGCCAAATAGAGGACTATAGCCCGGGAGACAACAGATTTAAGAAGAACTTGAATTGTGTTCTGCTGGGCTACAAAATGGGGAAGGCTTACATAGGCAAAAACCAAAAATTTGCATAAGTTGTTAAGAATCAGGATTGGAGCTGGCAAGAAGTAAGGATGCTTGCTTAGCAAGGATTGACTGGGGTCCAAAATGCTTGCATAGTTACATGGGGGAGACCTTGAGACCATAAGGTTGCAGCTGGTAGTTGCTAGCAGATTTTCTTTTTTTGTGAAAATGGCTGCATACACGGGTATCTTTAAAACACACACCCACACACCCACACACCCACACACCCACACACGGACACAGATGTGAGATCCCTGGACCAGCAGCATCACCATTACTGGTAACTTGTTGGAAATGTGAATTCTCAAGCCTTACTCTATACCTACTGAGGGTAGAATTCTGCAAGCTAGTTCAACAGACGACTCTCCAGGGGATACTGATGCATGGTTATCTGTGAGAACCACTGCAGTAGCGTTCTAATTAAACTTAGGTGACATCAACCATACCCACTCAGGAAAAAAAAAAAGCAACAATTCAGTTTTTTCATCCAGTACGGCTTCTAACTCAGGTGATTATTCCACCTCAGTCTCTCACCAAGAACAGTGATCTCTTTCAACGTTGTGTTAGATTTACTGAAAAACAGGAAAAAGCAGCCTACTGAATTTTATGGTAGGCTTATTTTCAAAGGTCACTTAGACTATAGATAATTTTTGCTTCATAGGCTCACTCTGCATAAGACACTACCCTTCTGAATGAATTTAAACGACAAGTTTCACTGGTCAGCAGAGACTTGAAATCCAGGGTTCAAAAGAAGTTAGAAGATTACCATAATAAGAATCTATATATTTTATAGCCAATTACATTTCTACTTAAATTCCAGTTTTTAAATTAATCTGGGCATCCAGTAATTCCAACGTGCTGTATGATTTATCAGTACATAGGGATTTTAAAATACCTAAGAAATAGAGAAAAATAAAACAAAAACAAATTGAATCCACAAAGAGCAAAAACGTTCTGAAATTTGATGAAGTAATGAAATAAGAAACATATTTAAAGTTGGCATCATCAATTTTTCAAGTATTATACAAAAGAAGATATATTTTGGTCATGATGGATCTTAATAACAGTAAAAAATGAAAATATAGAAATAAGTAATTTAAAGTAAATACTTTAGAGAGAATTTAAAGTAAATTCTTGGTGTGAAACACCCCTGAATTTCTGCTCTGTTAAGTAATTTACCTCCGTTGCAGCAAATTTTCTACCTAAACTCTGCCCCCATCTAATTCTTTACTATCTGAATCTTTTTAATGCTTCAAGTTTTAAGTCAATTGTTTCCTTCTTCTCTGAGCCCACCCAGTCAGAATTCATTTATTTCCCTAGTGTGTCTCATATGTTCTACTGCTTAGTACATATTGGTTTACACATATTCTTCTTATACTAGATTGTAAACTCCTTGAGAGTCCAGTAGTGGCATCACTGCATCTTCTTAGGTCTAGAACAACCCCTGGCATAAAGAGGATGTTTAAAAAAATCTTTTCTCGGGCTTCTTTCATTATCCTATGTTTTTTCTGAAATTTGTTGGAAAGTTATAGAGACTCTTTCAGGCTACTAGGAAATTGTTTGGGGTCCTTAGGGTAGTACACTGACCATGACATTGTGTGGAATGGAATGGAACGTAAAGCCACCTGAATAGAACTAACTTTAGTTCAGGTATGGTGTGCTAGTTTGAGAGTCCACAGTTTTGAAAGGAATTGGTTCTAGAGAATCCATGTATGAGAAGCACAGCTACTGATACCAACTTATTTGAAAGGAAGGGCAAAAAGAAAATGCTTACTTTGATTCTCTTAGAGGTCAGTGAGTCTTAATATTTGAATAAATGATAAATGGTAAATGCATTCACATGAATCAGTTCTTACACCCTGTGGGTGATGTTGGGGGCAGTTACTTTGTCCTTCTAGGAATGGTGAGAGACGCTCAACAAGGCTGGCCCCTGAGCAAGCCAGAATGATTTCGCAAAATACTTCACCCATAAGCAAGATCACTCAGCTTGGCTGTGGGAGAAAGGCCACCTTTGCCACCATTAAAACAGGTGCCTTGTCCTCTTTCGCATCCCTTTTCTCCGTATACTAGGTATTAATATTAGGAAACTTTAAGACCATCAATAACTGAAGCATTTCTTACTTCATCTTCTTCTCTTGAGAAATGAGCTTCTGAGCTTGGAATGTCTTACACATGAGATCAGAAGACAGATTCTCCCCTGACACTAGGAAGGTCAACTCAGGCAACAAATAAACTAGACTGCCTTGGTGGTGTCAACTGGTGGTTGTATCAAGGGAACATTAAACCATCACTTTCCTTCTCCCCCACCTTCTTATTTGTAACTGATTAGGAATAAGGTCTTTCTTATTTCTATCTTTCACAATCTCTCTTTCATGAAAACACATAGTCCTTGTTAGGTCCTTCCCATATTCTCCTACCTTCTCTCCCTTTTTTCCTTGCTCCCTCGTCTTCATTTCACATTTTGCCAAGGTATCATTCTTACCTCGTTTATGTTTGTTTACCACAAGAATAACATTAGTGGTACACGTCTAAAGGGAAGAGGGAGTCCTAGGATTTAAAGTAACATTAGAAATACCTTTCTTCCTCTCAGGTCTGATGGTAATGTTACCTTTTCAAGGAGCTTTTAAAAATTTCTTCAGATAGAAGGAAACTTTCTTCTGCACAGCTATTGTTATACGTCTCTGTACTTGGCTTGCAGCAGTCATCATTTTATGTCTTAGTTGTAGTCATGCAGGGCATATGTCCCAGTTTCCTTACTAGATCAACAGGTCCCTCACAGGTTGCTGGGAGGATTAAATGAGGAGATCGTATGTATAGGTGAAGTTCCTGGGACATAGCAATGCCCAGGAAGAAAGAAATCACTTATCACTCGTTTTTGAAGTCAAAATTTACCTTAAAATCTCAACCAAATATCTTTACCTAATCACCCTGGTGTAATGAAACCCACAGATCCTCATGTATAAGTGTATTGGGAGGAAGAAGAAAAGAGAAAATGGTAATTGCATTGCAACTAAGATACAGGATGTCATACTGTAATTAGAAACATTTCTAGGAATCATCAGTACAAGGAATCATCTCTTCTTTATTCCCAAGGGTCCTCACGTACTAGAATCTACTGCTTCAGAAGAAAATTTCATGGTGTGCCTATAAACAGCAAAACAATTAGATTGTTTTACACATGTTCTTGATAAGTACAATTTAACAAGTGAAAAATCCTTTATGTATGTGGACTTAGATAAATGTAGGTATTACTGATCCCTATCTATCCTTCCTTCCTTCCTTCCTTCCTTCCATCCATCCATCCCTTCCTCCCTCCCTCCCTCCCTATCATCATTGCTTTTGCTAAAGGAATAGTAATATATTGAGAGATCCTGTGACTAATTTGAAGTTAGCAGTAACAGCTGCAAGAGTAAACAAATAATAGGATACTTAAGAAATGGAGCAATGAGTTTACATATATTCAGTGCAAATTAGGAGCCAATAATACGTGTTACACAAGCAACTAAATTCCTGATCCTCTCTGTTCCAAGACTTATATTTTAATAGTCTCATTGCTAAGTGAAAGGGTTCACAGAACTTTCTGTGCAAATTAGCACGAGGAACATAAACCTTTTGGCTTTTGTAAATACCTGCTCTCACTACAAAGGGAATCAACACATCCTTTTAGATAGAAACATGTAATAGATTATTCTATCAAAAGAATGATTGTGGGACACAAAGTCCTGGAAAAAGGAGCAACTGGAAGTAAAATAATCCAATGCTATAAAAATTAGCCTTGCAGGGCTTCCCTGGTGGCGCAGCGGTTGACAGTCCGCCTGCCGATGCAGGGGACGCGGGTTCGTGCCCCGGTCTGGGAAGCTCCCACATGCCACAGAGCGGCTGGGCCCGTGAGCCATGGCCGCTGAGCCTGCGCGTCCGGAGCCTGTGCTCCGCAACGGGAGAGGCCACAACAGTGAGAGGCCCGCGCACCGCAAAAAAAAAAAAAAAAAAAAAAATTAGCCTTGCAAACAGAACTAATGAAAAGCTAGGCTTTTTAAGTCCATCAATCCATGATATTAGTGAATGATGGCTGTGACTGAATGAATATAAATTGCTTCTCAAATGAAGCGAAGCGCATATATCTAAAATAGCTGAAAGTCATTTCTCTGAAAGAAGGGAATTAATCTGGAGAATGAAACAGATGTTGTTTCCCAGTGCAGTGAAGTGTTGCACCATGAGGATCTGGAGATTGAAATGTAGCAGTTTCAAATGTCTTAATTGCCACCATCTATGGAAAACAATGGTGTTAAAACTCTGACCTCTGACTTCTTATATTTGAAATGAAGGGGTGTGTGTGTGTGTTTGTGTGTGTTGATGCAATGTTTTCTGTGGGGCTCTTACAGGCCTATCAACACCAGTTTTATCTAGCTTTAGGTGAATTCCAGGCTAGATCTAAATAAGTCTCTGAGATTCCCAAGAAACTTGGTCCTTCATATGTGATTCTGAAGGGGAAGGATAATGAAGGAGGCGAATAATGAGTCGTGATTTGAAAACACTTTTTGACTTCATGGGTTCATAGCCTCATAAAAGTCCACTGGCAAGTTTGGAAGAGAATTAATATAAATCAAATAGGGATTATAAAATGATTGAAGAGATGAGAAGGTTTATTTTTATTAGGATCTAGTGCTGCATTTAATTAGGGTTTAGTCATCTAGATGGAAGGCAGAAGACCTAGAATGGAAGGCAGGATAGCACAGTGATTAAAAGAGTGAACTCTGGGGAAAAAACTGTTCGCCACCACCTCCGGCACCTTTTTTTTTTTTTTTTTTTTTTTTTTACTTGTGTGATTGTGTGATCGTCTAAGCCTTTGTTTTATCATTGGTAAACCAAAGATAATTGTATCTTCTACAATGTGTTATTGAGAGGATTAAATGAGATTTACAAATGAAGGACTTAATCAATGTTTGGCACATAATAAACACTTGATAAACATCAGCTATTATACAAATATCTAAAATCATATTTACATTTTTCAGTTATGCTGTTTAATGTATCTGTGGTAACTTGAATTTAGCTCTTAAAAATCAAGTAATAGCTAAAAATTATTAGAATCTAACTAAGTACTTACTCCATTTGATGTAATTCCTTCCAAGGTAGGTACTGCAATCATCTCCATTTTAGAGATGAGAGAAGTAAACCATACACAGATTAAATAGCTTGTGTAAGATCACACACCTAGTAGAGTTCAAGCTTAAATCCAAGAAGACTGTGGCAGAACCATTAAAAAAGATATTGTTGAGCTTCCTAAGTTTAGAGGAGGAAAATACATTCAGAAAGGCACAGCTGCTTCCAAAAGTCAGAATGCTAGTTAGTGGCAAATCAGACTAGACTTGGATTTTTGGTTTCCAACCTAGTCATCTTTATATTCAGTTACCTTCTTTTTTTACTCCGTCAACTGTACTAAAAATTAGTGGAAGTTGATGCAGCCATTATAGAAGGAAGAAGTCTGACTGAGAAAGAACTACTTTCAAAGTTGGAGAATCAAGATTATAAAATTCGGGTTAGAGATTGAATACTCAGATTTTTGGTTTTCATAAGAATAACAAAATGGGACTTTCCCTACTCCTCCATGCAGTTTTCAAAGACTTGGAAAATACCCAGCGATATCTCCTAGATATCTATCTCACATTCATTATTGAAGTTCTACCATTAGTGATTCATTCATTTGGGTTGATTATTTCCTTTCTTTAACTCTCTGGGGGATGCGGGGAAAGCAAGTTCTCTTTGAGTGATGTTATAAGATAATAAGACCCTTCTTTCAAGATAGAAAAAGGAGTGTTAGCTAGAAAGCCACACTGCGTCTATAACAGGAGATGTAGAACTGAAAAGGTGAAATGGAACAAAGGAAAATGAAGCCTTATTTATAGCTCTGCCTAAAGTTCATCCTTGTAAAAGAGTGATGATAACACATGCATTCCCTGCTCCATGAGGATGCAATGGGAATAAAGGAAGTCAGCATAAGTGAAAACAGTGTAAGTCCTTAGAAAAGGGTTACAATCCAAATTACACCCTTTCTTTCTCCTTAAAAATCAATTCAGCATGGCTATTTTCAGAAAAAGGAAAGGGCTTTTAAATCATGGATCTGAATTCTAAAATAAAATAAAAAATCTTGCACTCAGATGTTCCAGATACATATTTTATAAGTTTCAAATCCATTTTTCATAAGGCCTAAAATGGAAAAATCTGTCATTTGTAGAATGTCTCCATTCTAAAAATGTTTTCTATTATTTTGGGCTTTTCACTATACTGCACACTATACAATCTTATAAAACTCTCTGGATGAATAAGGGAAATGGAATAGAAAATTCTTGTAAAAAACAGCACAGTAAATATAAAAGTTACAAGACACCTATACGGTATGAAAAAAATTATCTCCAATTGTCTGTTTTTGTTTTTTTTTAAGATATAGCTCTTTCCCAATGTGATTTTGATATCTCACAGAAAGAAATGTGGAAATAATGAAACATGACATACCCTTTAAATAATGCAAATGGGAAGAACTGGGGGGAAAGAGAAAGTAAAGATTAGCTGGTGCCTTGCAATTGGTGAACATTGTGGCTGGCTGTCTTGGGGGAATCAAAATTAGATATTCTCACATATCAAGGAGATTCTTGGTGGTTTGAAGTTTTCCTTTTGTTCACTACCAAATACATTGTCTTTGAAGGGAATTCTTGTCTGCCCTCTCAGGAAAAGAAAAGAACCCCCAAATCTATGAGAACAGTGAGGAAACTATTTGTAGGGCTTCTACTAATCTTTTATGAAGCCTCGTCTGCTGTCTCCTTTAGAGACTAAAAATAACATGGGGTGATACATGAATATGCAATGAAATATTAAAGCTGTTTGCCCAACTTGGGGGAAGGTTCTCACTGTTACAATTGGGAAATTGCCAAAATTAGTGTGAATTTATGAAATCCTGAAGGAATTGATCCCCAGGTGCTTGTCAGCTGTTGAGATTGAGCGATAGGCATAAAAACTAAAGGGGAAAGTGGAGGTTCCAAAAGCATTGCTCTCCGCCTGTACCTGCGGCATGATGATGGGAGAATTATTCCAGTGCTCCCAGAGCAGCTGCTGCTATGACCTCCTTATTATTTCCACTGTTATGCTCAATGACTTTTCAAAAGCTATTTTGGGTGCAGTTCCTGGGCTCTATCCAATATATATATTTTTATTCTTCACTGGTATATTGCCACTTGAATGGCCTCAGAGAGTTATGTAAAACAAGCCAGACGGCAGCTGCTTGGGGTTTGAGATACCTTGTGCTGTAAGGGGGTGGAGAAACAAAGAAACAATAAAAAATCTAAAACCAGGTGTAAATAAAATAATGTTTAGAAGAGGTGACTATATTTCTTGTATCTAATTAGCAAAACACTCCTAAAGTTATACATAGAGAAGACAAATGTTAAGTAAACTTTTAAATGAGACCAGATTAGATGATCTTTTAAGGAGGAAAACAATAATAATATTTATGTTTATCATCTCCAAGAATTGGTACGTCATCGTAGCTAGAGAGCCTGTTAAGCATTGTAACATAACTGCTTTTGTCTTTTGCATGGACTAAGAGAACATGAAATTGACATTCACTAATTATTCATTTGCAATGAAAATGAATCTCAGACCTTAATTGTTTAGTCCTTAGAAAATGACAAATTACGATTTCAGGAGAAAGCTGGTAGGAGGAAGTGTATATCATCACTTATGTATGGTGTGAGAAGCCAGGGGGATGGGAGTCCACTTTCTACTTGACTGCCTATTGGACATTTAATCTCTGGGGAATCAGCCACTCAGAGACATTTTTACTAAATGAAATGGACTTCATGAATAAAATTACTTCCTTTCTCTCAAAGAAAGAATTCTAAAAGTTCAATTTCTTTTCTAGACCTGGGGAGAGTAAGAAATTAGAGGGTACGTGAATAAAAAACATACACATCATAATAAGTTCTGGGAAAATGAACACAATTTCAACATTTCTATTCTATGCTTGAGGAAAGAAAGTGCTCTGCAGGATTAAAACCAAAGTCTCCTACGCACTCTCCACTGTACTGTAAAAATAGTCTTTACAAAGAAATAGTTTATGTGCGGTATAAATAAAATGCAAACCAACTATAGGTATGATGCATGTAAGGTGAAATCAATACCAGGAAGTTTGAATGTGCAGAACTGATAAAGTGAGTAACTGAATTTCATGAATCTTATACTTGATGTGTAAAATCCAGGAGATACTAGAAAATTACAGGCAAAGAAAGACAAGAGTAAAGTTTGAGAAGATGTGAATATGTGGGGATCCTTGAGCCTCAAGAAATCTTGTAGTTTCATGGAAAAGAGGATTGGAAGGAGCTTGTTGAACAAAGAAAGATGATGTGGAAAATGCTATAGAAACAAAATGAACTCTTCTTGGGGACTGAAATGTTAGAACATAAAACACTTCAATTCCTGACATACTGCAGGATTGCACTTAAATTTTCATTGGCCAAGAATGGAAATATAGGATGTACTTTATAGAAAAAGCATATATAGTTAACTTTGCTATAAAATACCTAACTATTAAATGATAAATTACTTGGTTAGGTGGAACTGGTTCATAATCATGGGTATTTTCAAACCATTTCTTCTATATACTACTTTTCTACATCTTTAGTTCATACTGCTTGAAGATAGCTAGTACTATGATGATTTGCAGTAAATCACATTTATAGCAAATTGATCTGCTCTAAACCATCACAGTATTTTTTGGAGTGGGTTATTTATTCTTTTACATATCTTTTATATCCAAGAAAGGTGTCAGCTTCTTGAGAATCAGACCATTCCTTCCACAGTGCAAACCTGGATAATAAGATGTAGCCTGCCTACTTGTTATCTGGGTATTGTGAAGAAATCTAACCCAGAAGGGATACTGGAAAGGTGGGCTGGTGATTCTGTGAAATATCACATGGAGAATCACTCCAACGTGCATCCAACCTCAAAAGTACCTGATGGAGGGCTTCCCTGGTGGCGCAGTGGTTGAGAGTCTGCCTGCCGATGCAGGGGACACGGGTTCGTGCCCCGGTCCGGGAAGATCCCACATGCCGCGGAGCGGCTGGGCCCATGAGCCACGGACGCTGTGCCTGCGCGTCTGGAGCCTGTGCTCCGCAACGGGAGAGGCCACAACAGTGAGACGCCTGCGTATCGCCAAAAAAAATAAATAAATAAAAATAAAAAAGTACCTGATGGAGGTGGAGATTTTACCATACTCAACAAGAGTGCCTAGAAAAATGGTCTGGATACATTGAAATGCAAGTGGATAGGTGAAGTGTAAATGAAGTAGTGTTTAATTTCATTTTAATATTCCCTCAGAACCTAGTTATTTATCAGTTAAATGGGTTACTCTTTACAAGCAGTGGTGATTGACTTCTTGGGAGCAGAGGTAATTGGAAAAATCACAGAATTCAGAAATGATGTCCAAGATCTACTCCAGCCACCCACCCACAAACGTGTCTCTCTTCTTGCTCTGGACTGATAAATCATGGGGTTTTCTAAAAATGAACGACATCACTCTTGATGGTCAGTAACTACAGACCAAAATGCCAGGTCACAGTGGATGGGACCTGGCTCTCCATACCTCTCTTTGGCTGGGTGACATTTCCGTTTGCTAGTGAAGGTGTTCTTGCTGTAATAACAGAGCTCATACAGTTTTAGGACAGAAAAGAAGACACATTCTGAGATGGGAGACTTTTCAGAGAAAATATTCGACCTTTACTAAAAAGAAGTGTTTTGTTTATAATGTATTAGTTCCTAGTGAATCTAAAATAGATGTGCATGTTAAGAAATTTGGAACCACTGGGGTAAAAATTACATCTCCACTCCTATACTTCTATGCCTACAAAGTGTAATTATTTTACTAGGGGAAAAAAAAGCTGAAACACAGAATTTAAAACCCTACTTAATTTTGGCCAATTCAGACATCCTGAATATTGGATATCATCTCTTAGATACAGTTTAGGGTGATATTGAGTTGTGTCTGTAGAACCAGAAGACACATTCAAGATAACCATCTAGTGATGACAGAAGCAATGGCAAATAGCTTTGTAATACTCGAAGTAATCATATTATAATCTCTAGAGTCTAAATGGTGGGATGACTTGCTGATGGCATCACCAGCTGATGGCTGTGTGACCCAATTCAAACCCAGGATTCTCATGCCAGATACTAGCTCAACTTATTTATTTAATGCATTACTAAATCCAGCCCTTGAAAGGTTAAATGGGTTATCTAATATTATATAAGTAGTAAAAGTATAAATTCCATCCGGAGTTCAACAGTTACGTGACTTAGTTTATACCTTGCCATAGAGTTATACAGGTAAAATGATGACATTATCATCTATAACGTTTAGGCAGTATCTAAAGGAAAGGAAAAACACAAGTGAATTTTGGACTAACAACCAAGGCCCCTGTGAGTTTTCTACCATGTGAAATATAACACTTCTAAAGAATAACATGATTAACTTGCCCTTCTATTCATGGATTAAATAATAACTTCTTAGTTATTTTATAGCAGCATAACCACTGTAGGCGAAAAATAGTGATCCACGTAGGCAAAACTGCAGAATGTTTCCTCACCCTGGGAGGTTTGTTGCTTCTGATATTTTAGGAAGGTAGCTAGAAAAATGGTGGCTGATGGAGACTGATTTGGCCCTGCTGTGAGCTGCTGAGGGCACAAACACACCAGAAAAAGATTGTAATTTGTAGATTGTGCCTCTGCTTCCCATTAGGAGATTTTTAAACTGAAGTTGTTTTCTATAATTATGCCCAGCAGGCACAGAACTTACCTTAGTGCTTGCTCGAAAACTTTAGCAAGCATTGATTGACCCTTGAGAACAGCCCAGAAAAACAGAATGTACAGATCTCAGTTGAACATTATATGTTTTCCCATGGAACAAAAAAGATCAGAGAAATAAACTTGAAGGGAGATCTGTATGGTCAGAAGTAGGAGAAAGGCTGTGGAAGAATGTGGTTTATGTCCCTCTCCTAAGAGAGAACCCAAGCCACATGAGCCCTTTTGCCCAGAGCACGGTTTCTCAGCCTTGGCACTGTTGACATTGTAGATGGGATAATTCTTTGGGAGGTTGTCCAGTGCATCGTAGGAACCCTTTCCCATCAGCTTGGGCAACCAAAATGGTTGCCAAAAGTCCCCTGGGGCAAGACCACCCTTAGTTTTGAACATGGACACATGAACAGTTCCCCTTTATAGAAGATAAATATCTTCCTAGCTGCCCAATTTAGTGGGTTCACTAAAGCTGGTACACCCTATACAGCACCACCCACTACAGGAAGGACAGGTATAAGCTACAAATACCATTACATCTAAGCCATTCTGATTCATTCAGATGAAATGTATATGCTCTCATGGCAAAGATTTTTGTCTAGATTGAATCCCTAATGTCCTAATAGAGACTTGCATATGATTGGTGCACAACAAATATTTACTGTAATTTAGGCAATGGATGTGTGATTAAATATTGCCTAAGTTCCTGACTGAAGGAATGTGACATTTTTGGTTTTTATTCTGAGTGATTACTATAAAGACCAGGTTACATCAGAAATTGACCTATGTCAACTGAAGCTGTAACAGTATTTTTATTGTAGAAAAAAACCTATTCAAATTTTTTAGGTCTTTAAAAATGGAGAAATAGAGCTGATTTCTAAAAAGTAATGGATGATTATTAATGATTTAACTAAGGGCAGTTTAGACATAGTAATATGATGCAGTTTGCTTTTGGATATTAGATTAAAAGAAAATCTTTTCAGCAGAAAGGCTAAAAAGAAGGGTTAACATTTTATCAATGTTTTAAAATTATAGTTCGGACCTCTGCTTTCAGTCAGTTAAAAACTGTTGTTGGATATATAATTACCTGAGAAATACTGGCCCACAAATATTGTGATACATACTGGCCCAATAAATAGTCTTAGAACTACATGGCCCATTATCTGAACCTATATATACCTGTTGCCTATCTATTATCTGCTGCCATATAGTTCATCTGAACCTATCTATATAGCTATAACTCTCAGGCTTTGTGCAATGAGCTCCCCAATATGCATTCTACCATTTTCACAATCCAGGACACATCCTCATGTGTGGTCTTCCAACACGTTGTTTACCTGATGAACTATTCAAATAAACCTTATGGAAGACTTTTAGGAAATCCCTAATGTTAGGAGTTGGGACGAACTAGTGAACAAGAGGGAGAGGGAATGTTGAGGAGGAAAACTGTGGTAACAAAGAGTCCAGATGATCTCAGAAAGGGAGTTTGAAGAGGAAATCAATCAATAGCACCAAACATTGAAGTGAGCTTAAGAAGGTTGGAGAACAGTAAGAGACTACTGGAATTAGAGTTTAGAGGTCACTAGAAACTTTTAAAAGAACATATTCTGTGAAGTGGAAGCCAGATTACAAGGGCTTGACAAGAGAGTAAACAGAAGCTGTGATTTTTAATACAGTGTCTTTAAGAATTTTGCCATTGAAAGGACAAGAAAAAGTAACAACTCCAAGTTGAGAAGGTGAAGAAAGCTGTTGTTAGAATGTGTGAGTCCTAAGCATGTGTGGAGACAAAGAGAAGTTGCCAGAAGACAGAAAGATTTAACAAATTGTAAGCTGAAAAGGAGACGATTTATGGAGCACAGCTCCAGAGGAAGAGTGCAGGTGTGTGGAGGTGAGAAGGGGAGAGTTAGCCTGCAGGAAGAGTGAAAATAAAGATGTTACAAGGAAGGGAGGATAGAATTGGTATGAATACAAATTGAATGCCCTTGGTTTTCAAGTAAAGTAAAAACTAAGGTCATCAGCTAAAAGAAAAGGTGTAGAAAGGTGAATTTCAGATGTCTGGAGCCTGGAGAAGGAAGTACTGCTGAGTGGCAGTGAAAGCCCATTGGTGTCACATGAGGAACATCTATAGTGGTTTAGTCACGTGAGCTGGTCTTCCACACTTTGTGGCCTGGGAATGGGAACTAAGAAATCAGATTGTGAGATCTTAGGAACTGTTTAAATAGAAATATTAGAAATCTAGGAAGGTATAAAGTTGATACAGAGACTGAGAACCCTAGAAGAAAAATTAAGACAGAGAAGATTATATTTTCAGTGAGAGTAGCAGATATACTATATAGATAGTCATACTTCCAGAAATAACTGTAATGTACATTCAATCATGTTTATGTTGTAAGTACTTCACTTTCTTCTAATATAATTCATAAAGATCAATCTCTGAGATTTCTTTTCACTCTAAATTTCCATTATATGAATTATTTAGTTTTATTTTGTATTTTTAATTAGTCTAAGAGAAAAATAATCATAAATACTACAATTTCAAAACATACCAGCTGTCCAGGTTTGTCTAGTATTATAGTCCTCTGTTTCTGTGGATATATACATCTGCCACCTATATAATTTAACTTTGAGTTTGGAATCAGGAAGTGGGTGTGTAAGGAATTCTTATAGTTCTATAAAATTAATTGTTTATTATTTAAATAATTAGCGTTTTCAGGGAGAAATAATGATTTGGTTATTTTAAGAAGTACAATGATGCAAGTGAAAAATGGCACGATATCTATGGAGGGGAATTTGGCACTATTTGACAAAGGTATCCTTGGTAACCCCTTGCTTCTGTAATCCCACTTCTAGGAATTTATCCTGAAGGTACACCTTCGAAAGTACAAAACAAAATAGACAAAGTTAGTCATTGTGGCATAATATTGGGGAAAAACCCTTAAATGCCAAATTATAGGAGATTGGTTGAGTAAATTCTGATGTATCCATAACATGGAGTACTATAACACCATCAAAAAGAATAAAAGATATCTCTATGAACTGATATGGAGTGCTTCAAGATGCATTGTTAAGTGAAACACCTTAGTGGTACATAATCTAAGGACATAAAAGAATAGTTTAAAAATCTTGAATCTGACATAGCAGGTTTGTTACTACTGCTATTGGTGTAGTAATTCTGAAGCTTTTGTGTATTGTAGGATAGAGCAAATGAGAAATATATGGATGATGTTAGAAATTGGTGTTCTCACAGTGAGATGTGGGGATATGCATATGGAATGGAAAAAAGTGCTGAAGAATCCTGTGTTGTTGAACTTGACTTAGAGGTGTAAATTAGAATGCACTCTTTTTAAAAAAAACCTAGCTCTGTCCACCAAAAGAGCCTAGAAGATGATATTCCAGTAAAAATTAGTATATTTTGGTTTCTCAATACCTTTACCCATTGGGGAGGGAAGGCAGAACGGATTTCTTGTGTTTAAGTCTGGGACAAGGAAGGTACTGGGTGGGCCTAGAGCTCCTCATTGTGTAAGAATGTAAGGATACGCCCCATATTGGTTGGCATGTGTCAGAAAGACACGGAGCTGGTCTTTGGGGCCCTTACTGGCCACAACTGGCACAATGTGGATGTGAAAAAGTAAAATGATTTAAAAAGTCCATGAACCCAGGGTGATACTATTAAATAAAAGGAAAAGAACTTTCTTCTTTACAGCAGAATGCTGTCTCAAAATGTAGAAGAAATGGCAAAATTAGAAAATCACCTTGTTTTGCAACACCCAGCATAATAAGTTATTCAGGCAAGAATTCGTAGATGTTAAAAACATTGCGTAGGGCTTCCATAGTGGCACAGTGGTTGAGAATCTGCCTGCTAATGCAGGGGACACGGGTTCGAGCCCTGGTCTGGGAAGATCCCACATGCCGCAGAGCACCTAGGCTCGTGAGCCACAACTACTGAGCCTGCGGGTCTGGAGCCTGTGCTCTGCAACAAGAGAGGCCAAAATAGTGAGAGGCCCGTGCGCCCCCTCTTGCCACAACTAGAGAAAGCCCTTGTACAGAAATGAAGACCCAACACAGCCAAAAAACAAAATTGCGTAAAAGGTATCTGGGGATATTCATTGTAAAAGTTGAAGTGTACCTTTACAAGAGAGCTATTGAGTGCATTTTTGGACAATTGGGGAAATTTAAATTTAGGTATTATATTTGATAATATTATTGCACCAATGTTCAAGTTTTTGGCTTGTGATACTGGTATTGTGGTTATGTAGGAGAGTATTCTTGTTTTTAAGATACACAGTGAAGTAACTTAGGGATGAAGTGCCTACAGCTTATTTTCACATAGTTCAGCCAAAAAAAGTGAGCACACACACATACACAAAGCAAGTGTGGCAAAAAGTTATCATTTGGCATAAGCAAAGAGTATATGTGTGTTCACTGTACTATTCTTTCAATTGTTTTGGTAAGTTTAAAATTTTTCCAAATGTAAAGTTTAAAAAATAGTACAACAACCAAACAACCAAAAGTTCATTGCATGAAGAAGGTTGTAGAGTGGTAGAATTTAGTAGAAAAATTATTTAGCATTAATTTAATATTGATAAATAGTATGGAGTATGTAACTGCATGAGTTAAGATCAAATGCAATAACTTGTATGAACCATAAAGTTTTCTATTTTGATTGTTGTCATCAGTTTTGCCTCTAAGTCTGGGTAGCATTTGATCTCTTGCTCCCCCAGCCCTGAAAATCTGCAGACGTTGCCATCGTTTATGTCAATACCGCCTTCTTCTCCAAATCAATTCTGTATTTTCTGAACTGAATTTAAGCAGTCTAAGGACAAATAGTGTGAAAATAATCAAATGACAAATGGCTGCAATCACTTTCAAATTGAAATGATTTAAAATATTGCATCAGTACAGCATAGTTGACTGTGGTCAACCCCTCTATTGTTTCTAAAGACCCCTCTAGGTCTTTAGAAACAATATTAGATATTAATGTACATTTTTCTAGGGTGGTTTAGTTATGTTTATGCCTACCGATAAAGGCGTAAACCAAAGGGCCTTTTCATAGCTTCCCACCAGTGAACTGTTTAGTGATTCCTCATACAAACAGTGATAAAGATGATGAAACTGTCTCTATTCTTGCCTTTGCTTCATAGAAAAATAAAGTAGCTACCTCATAAAGCTAATTTACCATGGAGATTCAAATAATGAATTTTTGTGGCAAAGGAGAATTTTATTGCCAAATGTTTGCATATCCCAAATAGGATGTCGCTAAAAATTACTTTAAAATATGCGTTTAAAGGGATGTGCAATGAATGTGAAAGCTGTGCTTTTACAAAAATTTTGAGAAGGGTTCCTGCTAATGGCAGCTCGATTTATCCTACTTTGTTAGCAACCAAATGAAAGTCTCCCCGCTAAATTTGCCCAAGTAAACGTATAGACAAACTGAGACTACCTATAAGTCAAGTCGAAGTATGTACCATACTATTACTGTACCGATGAGCATTCTGTGAAGGATATAACCCAGAACACCCATAAAATCATAGCAGAAAATATCCATTGCTTTCCTGTGTTCAACCAGGCCTATGTCGCAGATGTTATTTTCCATTGTGTTTCTATTAGGACTAAAATTGAATACAGTGTAAGGCCCATTATTTCATGGTTCTTTATTGCATTAATTTCAATAGAAGAGAGGCTAAATCATGTTTCCTAGAGCATAACACATATAGAAAACAAGCTGGGTGTAACTCCATTATCTTAGAAGTAAATAACAAATCAAATCCCTCCTCTGTGATTTTTGAAGATACAATAAAATGCTTTTCATAAAAGCCTGCTGAAACTTAGATGAATATTCACTATAAAATAAAATATATTCTTTTTTTTTTTTAAAATAAAATATATTCTTAAAGAGAGACGGACAGTATCTGTGAAAGTAACCAAGCTAACCACTGGATGGCATCGTGACTACATTAGAATGTGTTGGTGAGACCATGTGTCTGTCTCTAAAAATTCCCACATTGGTGTTAGCAGCAAGCGCCAATAGGATGATGCCAATTCCCATTCCTAATTGTAAGGTGTTGAAAGAATATAATTTTTCAACATCCCTAAGTGACCCGGCAATGCCATTCCAGAGGACTGAAAATGATAAAATTATGCTACCGCCTGTACTGTCAACAGGTCCCTGGAGCTTCTTTCTCAAACCGTCGTTTCCTTAATCCTGGCTATTGATGATGCCCGCATCCTTTTTCCTATCTAGATTGCCCCTCTTCCCCAGGTCCCTTGCACTCTGGCCCATCCCCTTATTACTGTGTCATGCATAGTGTGTCAGTTGAGTGCCTGCCTTTGATTGCACCTTGTAATGAACCCTCAAATCTTTCTTCTAAACTCTTTCCATCTTTTATTAACTGAAACCCAGCTTCCCCCTGATGCCTCTTAGTCTCTTATTTTCCATAAGCCCAGGAGAATTTATTTCAATACTAATTCCAGACAATTAACTCCCAGCAGTTTCTTAAGCCACTTATATTTTCTGAAGCATTTATGCTATTTAATGCTTCATCGTTGTCACCAGGACTTCTAGGATGGGTGTCCATCTTCCTCCACTGGCTTGTACTGCATTTCGCTAACATCCTTAGAGGCATTCTTAGTGATTTCAACGTCCATTGATGATTCTCTGCCATTTGGCTCTCGAAATTCCTTTATTTTTTGATTCTAATGATTTTTGTAATTATGGTTTGGGCTTCACCTCTGGGCAGTGATCCACTTTCCATATTATACATTCCAAAATTCCTTTCTTTCCGGATAGCCTTCTGTCTTCTTTCCCCTATAAATCTGTTCATTATTTTCGTCATTTACTACCCATTCTAGTGTGTGATATAGGTGCTGGTTTCATTTATCCAGCAATCGAGCCTGACCCTCACAATATCTATTTAATAATATACTATTTCCATAGAATGTTACATCATCTTAAATATATACCGCATGTGCTTGCTAATCTTAAACACCTTACGATGACTGCCTATTTCTTGCCTCTTAAATATTAACAAAGTCTCAGGTGTTCGAAGTTCATTAAAAATGCACTTCAGTGTCAACTGTGATGGGTCTTCTTCTCTGATGCTTGAAAATTCTTCTAGCTTTTTCTTTAGGACTTACTACCAGCTCCTCATGGTAGCCCCGTTCTTTCATCTTGCCTATCCAATTGATACTCCTTTAAAATGCATATCCCCAGTACTATCTACTCTCTGAATTGTTTCCTAATCATTCCAACCCTCCGGACTCTTTCTTCTTTGAACCCCTATGCATGTTGTCTCCTTTAGGACAAGAACACTTATTTTCACTTCTCATACCCCACCAAGTGAAGGGGGAATTTCCATAGCACTCTTTCAAGGAAAAAATAAAGGAGTGATGTTTCTGTCTTTCTGGCTTCCTCTCTCCATCCGTCTTCCCCAGGGGAGGAATGCCTGGCCCTATTGATAAATGTGAGAGAAGGAATTGAGCATGCTTGGCCCAGGGTGTCTGAGGTTCTTACTGTACATCTGCTTTCCGACAGAGAGGTGCATGCTCTTGGATGTGCAGTGAACTTACAGGGGTACAGTCTGCACTTTCAGGGAGGATTGCAGATTTGAATTGCAAGCTCAGTTCAAGGAACCACACTGAGGCCACACATTTAAGCCTCGTAATGCAGTTAATGTGCTCCCTAAAGCTATAGTAGTAGCTTGATTCCTCAGCCTACCTCTCTTATGTTTTTTTTTTTTTTAGCATCTTTATGGAGTATAATTGCTTTACAATGGTGTGTTAGTTTCTGCTTTGTAACAAAGTGTCTCATATGGTTCTGAATTCTGGAGGAAAAAGATACGTACGCCATTAACCAGTCCCCTTAAATCTTAAGAGTTGGTATGCCTTTTATGCCACATCACTTCCTTGGGCATCTCTAGTTGCACAACTCCTTTCCTGAGGGCAAGAACTCTTACTGACTTGTGTTATACGTAATAGCATATTGATACATATTCATTGAATTAGGTACCTGGGTAATTCATTTTGAATCTTTCAGTTTTGACAGTATTTTCCTCTATTACAGAAATCAAGAAAAGAGATACAGATTTGCATGGTGTAGTAATAAAATATACCTTAAAAATAAATGACCTCTTTCAAGCCTAGAAACCTTAATAATTAGCATTTACTGAGTGTTTGTAATACCAAATATTGTCAGTGCTTTCTTGACAACTCTATCATTTAATCTTCTCATTAAAATAAGAGGGGAGACATTACATTACCCTGATCTTACAGTTGAGGGGACTGAGATTAGGAGAGACTAAATAGTTTATTGAAGTCACACAGCTGCTAAGGAGTATAGCCGAGATCTAAACCCACCGGGTCCAGCTCCAGACCCCGTGTTTCTCATCACTCTGCTATCTTACCCCTCTTCTGGAAAATCATGCAATGGTTTTGTCAGATTAACCCTCTGTTGAATGAATAGTTAAATTCTGGAGGAAGTATATGAAATTAGTGAGTGGGAATTCATTTGAAAGACCTGTTTTATAAACAGCAATGTGACTAATATGAAGGTCAAACGATTCTTCCTCTTCTGTGGTTATTTAGTAACAGCAGGAATCATCTTCACTAATTATCGATCTTCTTCTGCCACGCTCCTTCTGAGAAACATAGATGGCAAATGCCAGAGTAGCTTTCAAAGACAGCTGCTTCATCTCACACCACCAATAGGTCAGATCTGCTTGCAGCCCTGGCAGACGAATCCCCCCTGAGCCCTCGCTGATGCTATCCTCTTCCAGAAAGGCCTTTAGACTTCTGTTTGCCTCACTGCATCTGAGGGGCCTCTAAATTGTTCTGCTCACAGATGCGAGTGACAAAAACAAGCAGGTAGCTAAATAACATCGTATACATTTCTGTTTTTCCCTGTATGAGTTCTTATATTCTCTTTAGATTTTTTTTTTTCTCTTTAGATTTTAAAACCTTTTTTTTATACCATTTTTATTTAGACTTCTAGAAGTCAGGACATAAATATTTTGTAGGAGTCCTCCAATAACCAGTAGCATATTTAATGCCCTTTATACAATTTGAGAGTTTATGTATAAAGTTGGCTACTTTACTGACTGTTCTTGTGTGAAATTCTGAAGCCATAAACGTTCTCACTCATGTGATGCTTGAGGTCATAACTAGCTATTGTTTACTACACGTTCTCACTCTAAAAAAATAAAACAAAGGAATGAATTTAACAAAACAGAGACAGACTCACAGATATAGAGAACAAACTCGTGGTTACCAGCCAGGAGAGGGAGGGGGGAAGGGCATAAGAGGGGTAGGGGATTAAGAGATGCAAACTACTGTGTAGAAAATAACTAAGCTACAAGGCTATAGTGTACAGCACAGGGGATAAAGCCAATATTTTATAGTAACTTTAAATGGAGTATATCTATAAAAATATTGAATCACTGTGTTATATATCTGAAACTAATATAATGCTGTGAACCAATGATACTTCAATAAAAAAATTTTTTTTAAATAAGAATTATTTAAAAAAATATTGAGGCACTGGCATTAATGGGTCATATCTGTTGAGAGCTAAGGATGCCGTGTTTTAGAAAGACACTTGCAAATGCAGAAAATCACAGACTTCCTGCTGTCCCTTGATTCATCCATAATTTCATCGGGACTCTCATTTAAAAGTATCTACATTGTTGAAAATCCATTTATTTTCCCATTCACAAAAGCATTCAACTGGTGATTGCTGCAGACATGGAAAATTGCTGCTCAAGTATTCAAGATGTCTTGAAAAGAATATTGAAAACTTTAAAGATGAGGGACTAATGGCCCAAAAGGGTATGGGAAAGCTGTTTAGAAACTTGACTTCTGATTATTATCACTGAGGCCAAGTTAAAGTAGCAAATGGTATTTGCTATGTAAGGCAAGTCTATTGATAATAAGCCTCTCATCTCCCTTTATCTTATACATGTTTAGTAAACAATAGCTAGTTATGACCTCAAGCATCACATACTTGCTAACCTCAAATAACATGATAATATACCCAAACTCACATATTTCTGAGGATAAAGCACTAGTCTGAAACATTTCTTTCAGTGAAAAAGAATTTAGAAAACTGTGTGCTATTTTCTAACCATAACAAATACTGTTACTTTGTCTTCCTAGTGACTATATTGAAAGCATTTAAAATGTGAAAAAGAGCTGTCTTTATTCTGTAAATACTAATGGTTCACCAGTAAGAACTAGTAGTATTCTGTGGGAAAGAGAAAGAATAATTAAATTTAGAGCAAGGTGTCCCATCTTTGCCAGATTGAAACATCATTTGTTGTGTTTATTAAAATTGAAGACTCCTTTTCAAAAAACCAAAAGTAGAACTACCATATGATCCAGCAGTTTCACTCCTGGGAATGTATCTGAAGGAAAAAAATATTAATTTGAAAAGATACATGCTCCCCAATGTTCATAGCAGCATTATTTGTAATAGCCAAGATATGGAAGCAACTTAAGTGTACACCAACAGACGAATGGATAAAGATGTAGTGGATACATGTATACACAATGGAATACTACTCAGCCATAAAAAAGCATGGAATTTTTCCATTTGCAATAACATGAATGGACTTGAATGGTATTACGCTAAATGAAATAAGTCAGAGAAAGACAAATATTGTATGATACCACAATATGTGGAATCTAAACAATACAACAAGTGAATGAATATAAAAAAAACAGACACAGGTATAGAGAACAAACTAGGGGTTGTCAGTGAGGAGAGGAAAGGGGGGAAGGGCAAGATAGGGGTATGGGATTAAGAGGTTTAAAAAACAAAAAGGAGATTCCGACTTGCTGAACATTATTGCTTACTTCTTAAACTCCAAGCACTTGTCTGGCACAGTTTGGGTCACTTTTGTTCACTAGAATGCTGAATCTTATCACAACCTAACAAGTTAGAGCTTTCCTCATTTACAGATGAGGAAGCTGAGGCTCAGTGAGACAACTTGACAGTGTCACTCGAATAAGGCTTTCCACCAGATCTTACTGACTCTTCTAAGCTCCCTGTCTAAACAAATCACTAGAAGACTAAGAAGTTAAGTGTATACATATGTGTTAGACCTTAACATAATGTTTTAATCTTTTGTTTTAATTCTAATATATTGGGCTTTGGGGAATGTATAGCTACAAATATTTGGTACCTGACAATTTAGTCTTTTAATGTTTATATTTCATAAAAATAAAGACCTGTTTCTATGTAGCAGGTGCAATATGTTTCAATAATACATCCTGGTACAAGTCTTTTGACATTCATTTTATGCTTCTTCATAGCATAAAATCTTGAAGTTTCACAAATGAATAAGGTTGTCGAAGGAAGGGAGGAACGATATGTTTACACTCTTTTGTAGTACACATTTCAACTTCATTCCCACCCTCCCCAACTACTCCACACATACACGCATACACTCCCACAGATCAGGGCATAGGACAATATTTTGTACACAATTAATTCTCAAACAAGTATTATTGAAGCTAGGTGACAGATTTAATCATTCAAGTGGCCAATAATGTGGATACATTTTAAAAAATTTCCTTTACCTCTTGTAGAGACTCAAAGTATGCCTCACTTTCTTGAAATGGTAAGATGTTCAAGTCCAGGACTTGTCCACCATTTCTCTGCCCTCTGCATAGGGACACTGAGATAGTCATTTGATAAGTACTTAACAAAGAACTCACTTCAATTGCCTAGCCCTTCTAAACAGATATTCTAATTAAACAATTTACTTTGTTATAACCATTACTTTGCCTTCTCTCTATTTAATAAATAACCACTCTAATAACAATACACCAGTATCGTGCTTCATTGTTCACAAACACTTTCATCATAGGTCTCATTTTGTTTGAAGGTGATTTACGAAACAGCACTGTGGTAGAAATTAGTTTACTTGTTTTACGTATACAGAAGTGAGACTCAATTTTAAATGATTGGCTCAAGGGAACAGAGCTAGTAAAACTAAGATTTTTCCAACACTGAATCCCAGTATCCTTCTACTGTGCCAAAGCTGTCTCTAAAAAGCCTTCCCTTAGAATCCGACTAGCATTTGTATAGCATCTGTAGTGCTTTCATGTACATTATCTCATTTGATCCTCACAAGACCTAGGGAGGTATAGGTATTTTTATTCAATTGGATTTCTAAAACTGGAAGAAGAACATGTTATCACCTAGGATTTAGGGCTGCTTGTGATGCTATTGAACCATTAGTAGGGCATTGCAAAAATAAAATTAAATGAAATTTTGGTCTAACCATATGACCTAGATGACCATGCGACACCCTGATTTTTCTCCCTAAAATATTCTTTTTTAGAATAGCATCTCTGTCTCCCAGATAGCCTCCATGGTTTGTACATCAATATAGAGCTTGGTCTTCCCTACATAGAATAAGAAGTGACCACTATTAAAATCAGCTATTGAATTCTATTCTATGCATTGCATTAAACTTTTATGCTCATTATTAATGCATTCTATTGCAATTATTATGGTAGAATTGACCAGAATTGAATTAAAAAAACCTAATCACCAGCAGAACTTTTTATAGATTCTGACAACTGGTATATATTTCAAAATCCTAAGTTGCCTTCTGAAAAATTATCTGTACCAAAATGGTGTTTTGCGAAGACAGGTCTCATGGCTCTTAAGTTCCAGAAAATGTAAAAGTGTAACTTTTTTTCAGTAAAATGTTTTTGTGTAAGAAGTCAGGTAGTCAAAATGATGAAAGGTAAGGAAAACTTGATGAGTTCAGTGGGTGAACTTTTAGTAAATAATTAGATTTTAGCCTGAAGCAGCCAAAGAAACTTTCCTATAATATAGTTGTTTAAAAGAAAATGTTCTTTGGTGCTCATCCTATTGCATATGTATAATATATATCTGTATAAACAATGGAGAAGGTGGACAATTCAGTTTCCACTTAATATAAACTCATTAGCTCATAGAATAGGCTAGCAAAAGATTAAGTTGTATTGCAAGGATTAAACACGCAGATTATTATTCACTTATTTAGGAATGGGAGTCAGGTCTTCAAATGGTAAGTGCTTGATGATAAAAGCTCTTGGGTTATTATAAGGATAAATAATTGCTCCAAATTGCCATCTTCCAGTGCAATCAAGATAAATTTCTTATGCGTCTGTTCAAAGGATAGATTTTCAGTGAAACACATTTTAATAGAAGAGTCTTCACCACCATATAAAGTCAGCAACCATAGCCTCCTTCAACAATATAGAACTTTAGAAAAGTTGGAATAAGTTCAGTGAACAAAACCTTTCCCACATTATTCTAAATCTGAGTTGGGATGGTGCTCAGCCCATAGAAAAGCTTTTATGTGTGAAGAATCCTCTCAAGCTACAAATATGTAATAAATGTGGCTATTTAAATACCATGTAAGCTATATAATTAAATCAACAGAGGTGGTTTTTTCCTGACTGTTCATTTACAATTTTTAACCGTGATATAAAGAAAGAGTTAAAAATTGTTTCTAAAGAGAAATGCAGCAAAAATTTCAGGCCGCCCCATTTCCATGAAATGAGCTTAGATGATGTCTGAGGAAAATTACATTTCTCTACACAAATGGGATATCCCTGAACAAAATTTTTGAATGTGATAGAAAACCTATTATTGCCATTCTCCCACTTCCACAAGGATCCAGACACAAGATTCCTCAGTCCCTGCCTCATACCAACTCCTTTACCGAAGGCTAATGGTAGTCATCAGGTCACTCCTCTAGACATATGCCTTTTGCTTTATATCAACGTCTTAGAAAGTAAAGGGGTAAGGTAAATCTCTATCAACATAAATTTAGGTATCTACCAGGATTCTGTCTAGATCACCATTTCCCTCTGTGCCATTTCTCATTTGTTAAATGTAAAAACGGAATATTTCTTAATCCACTTAGAAATGACATTTAAATCTAGTTCATCCAGTTTGTGACTCAAACAATGATTGTTACCACATGCCCCCTCTCATGAGAAACAAATAGTTTGACATATTAAAATATGGTTCAACACGAAATTCCCAAAGATAAAGCAAGGGGCTCAGTGGAGATTGCAGATACTGAGAACAGTCATTCCTAAGGATTTCTCTTTACATTGTGTTTCTCTGGGCACGCTCCAAAGGTAAAGAGACCCGGTTCCTTTCCGTACTTTTCGCATAGCTTATGACAGCTAACCATGATGTGGGGAAATTTGTGAATATCTATTCATACATACACTTTAATTTACTGAGGCATTTGACATAGCTTCTTGTGATGTTTTTGCAAAACGAATGGAAACATGAGGGCTGGAAGGACAGTCTAGTTTAGATGAACCAATAGTTGGGGGAACAACAGAAAGCCAAAAAAGAAGGAAAAAGGAAAGCACGCTGTAAATTCTCTGTGAATGCTTCCAAGTTCAGTGGTTCTCCACTGCAGTGTCTTGCCATACTAGTAATTCACCACTGATAGTAAAGTACCAACATTTCTTAATTATCCACTCTACAAAATATAACTGGTTTGATTATGTGATTATGTTCATAAACAGGCACCAGTGTTAATTCTATTCATAGGCAGTTTTTCTTTAGCCTGCATGGTGTTTAAAATGATGCATCCTATCAAAAGTGGACGGTTTTGCCTAGCATTTTTTTTTTTTGCGGTACGCGGGCCTCTCACTGTTGCGGCCTCTCCCGTTGCGGAGCACAGGCTCCGGACGCGCAGGCCCAGAGGCCGCGGCTCATGGGCTCAGCCGCTCCGCGGCACGTGGGATCCTCCCGGACCGGGGCATGAACCCGCGTCCCCTGCATCGGCAGGCGGATTCTCAACCACTGCGCCACCAGGGAAGCCCTTGCCTAGCATTTTAAGTTCCCACCTTCCCTGAAAAAAATTTGGAGATTTGGCAACACAAGACTTTGAGGGGTTGCCACCTTTTTAGATGGACTTTTACTCTCCATTTTGCCATAGTCGCCGCCATTCCTATTGTCCTCAGCACTGAATTCAAGCATCTTTTGCTCTCATCTCATTACATCGTTGTTTTCTTACGGTAGAGAAATATTTGTTTCCATGTTTCAATCAAAAGTGGGAAAAATGAAAATAGAGTAAGAGGACAACATTTTTTAAGGAAAACTTTTTTTTGTAGAAGTGAAGAATATATCTTCATGGTCAAAACAAGGGTGCAGTGTCAAAAGCAGACAATTCCAGATACCATTAGGGGTAGATCCAGCTCAAGTCTCTGAAACACATTACTTACTTGTGTCCTCTCTGGGCATTTGGATTTGTTACATGAGCTCTGTAAAGAAGAGGAGCAATGTTTGACAGTGACATGAAGATGGGCTTTGTGTAGGCTGGGAGTGCATTAGGAAGCAGGAGAGCTTGCAAGCAAGAGCCTTAGATTCAAATCCCCACTCAGCCACTTCCTAGATGTGTAACCCTGGGAAAGATACTAAACCTCAGATTTTCCTCATTTTTGAAATGGAGATTTGAGTATCTACCATGCAGTTATTTATTTATTTATTTTTTCTTATTTTTCAAGTATTTTTTTATTTCTCATTTATTAGTAGTAATTTCTTTGTTTTTTAAGTTTATTTAGTTCATTCTTTTATTGTTTTTAATTTCCTGAATTAGCTATGTCACTTATTTGTTCATTTTCATTTATCCTTGTTTATTGGCATAATTATTAGGACCGTGAATTTTTTCTAAAATGCAGTTATTTAGAAGTATTATAAATATCAAATGTGAAATGGCTCATACATATAAGCATTCAATAAATCATAGGCATTTTATTATTAAATAATGTCATTTCTTATTAAATAATATTATTTAGGATGAGATAGAACTATTTCTTCCACCTAAATGTAACTTTTTTTAAAGTTCTATGGTTGAATTGTTTCTACCATCCCTATTTCTCTCGGCAGTCTTTTATACCACAGCAGCAACTTTCACTATGAAGAGATGACTCTCAAATTTATATCTCTAGATCTGACCCATCTCCAGAAATACAGACTATACATTTTTTTTTTTTTTTTTTTTTTTGTGGTACGCGGGCCTCTCACTGTTGTGGCCTCTCCTGCTGTGGAGCACAGGCTCTGGAAGCGGAGGCTCAGCGGCCATGGCTCACGGGCCCAGCTGCTCTGCGGCATGCGGGATCTTCCCAGACCGGGGCACGAACCCGTGTCCCCTGCATTGGCAGGTGGACTCCCAACTACTGCGCCGCCAGGGAAGCCCCAGACTATACATTTTAAACTACTCTTAGGTCATTTTCACTTGCATATCCTGATAGCACTTCCAACACAGCACATCTAGAATTGCAATTTTTATTCCTCTTCAATCAAACTGCTATACTTCTTAACTTCCCATATCACCCAATGGAATCATCTTTCTCCCAACCCTTAAGGATTATCAGTATCAAGACTGAGGAACTTTATCTTCATAGTATTTCTTGAATCCATCTCCTTTCATTTATTCCTAAGGCTTTGCCCTAGTTCAAGCCAACATCACCTCTCGGTGAGACTTGCTGTAGGTGACTCCATCTACTACCATGGTGTCACCACATCACTTGGATGCTTCCTAAATCAATTTGTCCAAGCCTGTCCTCTTTCCTAAGCAGGAGCCAGGCACTGATTCTAACTACCTGCTGACATCCCCACATGCAAGTCCTATCTTTATTTCAACCTCAGCATGTTCAGAGCCAAACTCATGGTGTCACAGACTAATATTTTCATCTTTTTATACTTGTCTTAAAGACATTACCTTGTCAGCCTTCTTAGACCTTTAATGGTTATCCTTAAAGCTCCTTCCCTCCCTTTCTGCATTCAGTAGTACAACAAAGCTCAACAAGTCTATTTTTAAGAGATCTTATATCCAATATCATTTCTTTCCCTTAGTCACTACTGCCGTTTACTCTCAACACCTCCATTATATTTCTACATACCAATATTCAATAAGTATTTATTTGTTCAATGAATTTAGGTTCCAATTAACTCAGTGACTGGGATCAGTAATTAAGCCTACTTTTGCCTGAGTCATTATACCACCTTTCATAGATTCTAAGATGCACTCACTTCTACATTTTAACATCTGTGAACTTGGAATGCATTTTATGATAGATGGTGTTTAATTGTAGGCATTTTTATTTCTTAGTATTTCTTAAAATCATGCACTTTAAAATCAGTGGTGCCTTGGATTTGATGAAACACGCTAATGGTTTTCTGAATATCTTCCCAGCCTCTCTGTTTCCTCCCTCTCCAGTGATTTTTTTGTAAGTAGCCAGAACAGTGTCTTAAAAACAAAATGCTGACTATGACATCTTTGCATAATCCCTAAGCCCACCTAATTGCCACATTGGACTTTTTCTATTATTTGATCAGAATCCACAAGCCTGTACTTCAACTTAAAGTTTACTTCTCCTTACCTACTTTGGAAATCTCTGCTGTCTCTGTATTGTTCGTAGAATGAAAATTCAAACTTCTTCAGCATGACATAAAGGGCCCTTCCCCATTTGTCCTAATGGAATTTCCCTGCCTTTCTTAATTTCTCCCACGCACTTTAAATGCCATCTTTACAAACCGTATCAATGTTCCCTGAACAAACTGTCATGCTTCAGTATGTTTTGTACTGTATGTTTTGCCTTGAAAGACCATTCTTTGACTAAATTCAACCTGTCTTTAAGAGTTCAGTTCTAACATCATCTCTCAGAAGTATTTCCTGGATCCCCTGGAGAGGGTCGCGCTCTATTTTTAGAGTTCTACAACAAGGTGACTGAAATTGTGGACTCTGGAGCCAGGTTGCCTGAGTTTGAGTCCCAGCTTCAGCCCTTACTAGCTCAATAAATTAACCTGTCTGGGCCTCATTTTCTCCATCAGTAAAATGGGGATGTTAACAGCAAATACCTAAAAGGTTGTGTGGGGAATTATATGAGTTAATACATTTAAATCACTTAGGAGAGTTTCAGGGTTATAACAAAGGTACAGTTTTTAGTATAATGCCCTATAATTGTTTGTCTTCCCAGTTAAAGAGTAAGTCTTGCCCTGACAGGAACAATATCCTGTTATTCTTTGCATCTTCAACAACCCCCAATCTAGTTCATGACATGCATCTGCACTCTACAAGTACTTGCTGAATGAATAGTGCCATCAGATAAACATGGACTAGAAGAACAAATTTATCATATGTGGTCAATTGGGGAAGTTATTTTTTTGGTTGTATTTCACGTACAGAGAGAGTTAAGCATGCTTAGAGTTTCATTTAAGTGGGGGATTTCTTGTCACCTACTGCTTTGAACAGGAAATCTTAAAATAGTGGTGGGACTGAGGCTGTGCCTGAGGTAGCTATTTTGGTTCTCTCACTTCATGCCCGTCTGTCTTTTGCGGTTTTTAATTGCCCAAGGAGTGTACCCGGTATCATAGCTCCAACCAGACACGTCAATGCAAAGGGTGAATGATAGTCATGCCTATAGAACATTGTGCTATTAAAGGTCACAGCCAAAAGTTTCCCTTGCAATAAACTGTAAGTAGGTCACTTTGTCTTGTGGAACAAGCTTGCCTGACAGTGGAAAGGACGGGGTCCTAAGCACAGTGGGGTGCAGAGGTGGCAGGAGAAGGAATGATGGCTGTGCTCCATGATCATGCTAGTGGTCCTACTTGAACCCTTCATCTTCTTCTCAGCACCTTCCTCTGACGCCACTCCCTTTGCTTCCTCTCCATCAATCTCTCTCTCTCCTGTCTGAGCCAATCTTGGAGGTGATGCTTTGGACACCTCGTGCTTGTCTTGGTGAGGGGAAAGGTGACCTGGAAGTGTTTGTTCGTGGCAATTGGCTGTAACGCTTGCCAAGGAGGACCCTTTTCTGAGTGATGTCAGTGATTGCATCCTATCAGGACTTTAAGATGTGTTATTTTTTTTTACTATTTTTAATTAAATAAATAAACAAATGAATTAAAGAAACGGAACAGCCTGTATTTTTCATGCAGTTTGGGGTGAGTATGGCCTCTGAAGGCAAACTACCTCAAAGCAATGAACACACCCACAAATAATGACCCTAAGAAAGCAAACTGTGTATCAAAGGAGTACCTAGTGATTTTCCCTGATGAAAATGAGGCCATGTGGCCTTGTGCACGGATCATGGGCTTTATAGTTAGACCTACTGAATTAGCCTCAAAAAGAATTTCATTTTGTAAGACCCTATCGAGTCTTGATTTCGTCATTTGTAAAAAGAGTAATAATGGTACCCATCTTGCCCAAGCTTGTTCTTAGTATGAGGTCATATGTGTGACAATTGGCACACAGTACTTGATGTAGGTGTATAATGACCAAAGGTTGGACTCACATGAATTTTAATACGTGGTTCCTCTGGAAATGTTGGTTAGAAACTGAACATATGACTGGGTAATCTGCTCCATACATATAACAGTTGATGATTCAGCCACCGAATCAAATACTCAAGTTACATAATTGTTAGCAAATTCTCATCAAGTGTTAGTTAAAAATGCTCATTAAATCCTACTCTGTAAATAGGGAGTTCTCAAAAGGGGCCGGAAGGCAACAGAAGAATTCCATTTTGGTTTTTTTTTTTTCTTCTGAAATTACCGCTAAAAGTTTGCCAGAGAAAATGATTCCATTTTAATATCTATTTTTAAAGCTGAACTAAATATTTCTAATTTTTCAAAAGAGTGCATTAACGGAATCGTTAACTCTGATAGGCTATTTCCTGATACGTAAATTGCATTTAAAACATGATTTGTATCCTTTAGAGACATCACCTGGTGAACCGAGGACGCTACTAAATTATTCACAGATTTTAAACAAAATATGTACAGTTGATTTGGTGCCTAGATAAAGGCATCAAATGCCTTAGATGAAAAGAAAGTTTTATTCTGTTTTAAAAGAATACAGTGTCAACAGAGAAATTCAAGCGTGTTTGTATTGTTGATGCCTCAAGACAATGTTTATAGCTAAATATGGATTTTTAATTTAAATAGTGGGATTCTAGGGAGCCTTTACCTTTAGACATCTCAATTTTTAATCAATAAGGATAAACAGCATCACTTCTGATATTCAGAAACAGAGGCTAAACAATTCCTCTTGGCGGCCCATTCTAATACTTTATTATCTTTTTGATTAAACAGTTCTTCCTTTGAAAAATTACAATCTTGCTTTATTTTCATCTCTCTTGCATCTGTTTGGCCCTCCGTGGCAATAAGTACGTTCTTTAGTATGTCCTTTAACAAGACGTTACATATTTTAAGTAGAGCAATCTCATTTCTCCATTTAGTCAAATATTTATCTTTACTTTTCCTGGCTTATCAGATCCTGAGCATAAGAGCTTGGAGGAGTGGAATGGAGGTACCATGGCCATATGGCTGTTTTATGTGGGAGTAGAGAGAACTTCCTGGCTCTTTTGTAAGTTTACTGGTAAATGGATTCAGTAATGAGTATGTCCAAGCTTACAGAGTACCTTCAGTGGCACAGAAGCAGCAATTTTCTCCCCACACCTTGGTTGTCATGTTGATTCCAAGGGCCCAGATCCATATGCCTTTTCTTCTGAATTTATCATCACAAATTCCCAAACGAAGCTATGAAGCAATCTGTCTTCAGGGACCCTTCTTTTTCTAGGCATTTCAAATTGTCTCCCCATTGTCACTCTGTGGCCACTATTTTGATATCACATGCTCCGACAGTAATATCTTCTCAATGCTTCATTCTACAGTTTTTCCTGTTTTCCACCAAAGTGTACTATATAAGTACGTAACTGGACGAAACGTTAGGATCTTTTTCCCTCTTATCCCGACCCGAGAGTGGTATAGAGCGTGGACTCAGGGGTCAGACCTCTTAGCTTATATTTTACTATTCTGTCCTTCAGATTCCTCATTTATTAAAGAGGAAGGAAAAAAATGTACCTATGACATAGAGTTATTCTGAGGATTAGATAAATTCCTATCTGTAAAGTTCTCGGAGCAATGTGGCAAGCACTCAAGAAGTGTTATTATTTCAAGGTAACACTGAAATAACCTAAAATAATAGTTTTTTGGGGGGTAGTTTCTCAAATTGTAACCTTTCAGTGGCTCCATAATGTCCCTTTGAGTATTTTAACTCTGACTTATACCAGAGAAATTTAATCATGAATCAGGTTAGTATTAATACAAGCCTGTAAATCCCAGTCATACTAATGATTAGGAGAAGGTAGTTGAAGACTGTGAACACATACTGGACGTGAAGTTCTTAAAGTCAGAGGCTCAATTCTCAGATTTGCCACTTAAAATCTGCTTGGCCTTATAAGTTCTTTAACCTTTTTGAACATCAATTTCCCTTACTGTAAAATAGAGACAATATCATTAGCCACATTGATTTACAGGTGGTACATCTTTTTCATTCAGTTGATAAACATGCAACTTGACTTCATGTCTGAACCTCAGATATCTAACTGAATACATGGGTAGACCCCTGGGAGAAAAATAGCACCATCATGATGACTCATTTTAAATAAAGACCTCTGAATTTGCAAATTCCCTAAGAAACTGTGGTGACAACTGAATGATTTTTTTCTTTGTTTGTTTTTTTTGCGGTATGCAGGCCTCTCACTGCTGTGGCCTCTCCCGCCGCGGAGCACGGGCTCTGGACGCGCAGGCCCAGCGGCCATGGCTCACGGGCCCAGCTGCTCCGCGGCATGTGGGATCCTCCCGGACCGGGGCACGAACCCGCGCCCCCTGCATCGGCAGGCGGACCCCCAACCACTGCGCCACCAGGGAAGCCCCTGAATGATTTTTTAATGCCAGAAAACAAACTTATCATCTGTGAAGTCCACCCAATAAAGTAAAACTATTTGAAAGTCACACCATTTCAGAGAAAGAAGGATTACCAGTGCTACAAAGTTTGAATCAGCATTCTCCTATGGCGGGATAATTTATACAGAAACATATCATATTATCTCTTCTATGCTTAGGTTTATTGTTCCAGTCATAATTAATGTGTCCCTATTGTTCATAAATTGAGTTTTTAATCATAGCCATACTGTGACATAGATGCATTAGGGTAGTCTATAAACCACTAAAAAGTGTAGCTCAATTTTTCTTTTAGATAGTAAAACAGAACAGAATTTTCCTGTATGTTCAATGGATCTTTCCCCCAACCGTAATTTTGATGAAAGTTAGCCAGAGGCATAAATTTATTGTTAAAAATTTGAATCCAGGAGAATTTGGGTTGATTGGCATCCTATTGATGGAAGGTGTCATAAAGACTATCTAGTTTAAAGCTTCCATTTTCCAGATGACAAAAACTGAGGAACCTGGGAAATTAAGTAATTTGTCTAATCCCCAGACCCTGGGCTGGAACCTAGCCCCACCTCTCCCAACCTCCACCAGTGAGGCTTCCTTTTAAGTCTGCACTATAACTTATGTTTTGTGTTGGGCCATTGATCAAGACTTCGGACATAGGTGCTTGTGGTTCATTGTCCAGATAAATGTCCAGATAAATGTAGTTTACCTTTTAAGGTAAACTACAATTACCTTTCTTGAATTTTCATGTATATAATTGTTGAGGAGAGTGTTAAGGCTGGATGATGCTGAGTATCTCTTCAATCACGAAAAAAAGTAGATTTTCCTTTTTAAGTTAACAATATTACATGGTATTGATCCACCAAAATTCTTCTCTTTCCTACATGGAAAATTTCTGTGGGCTCCCCTGCTTTGATCATTGGAGCTTGCTTAGTTTTTCTAAACTCCTACGTTTTTTTCTTTGGATCAAAGTGAAGTGCAAACCAGAAACACACTGATACTCTTTTAAACTTCGTATTTATAAAATGTGATATTTTTACTTGCCTGAAGTTTGGAAAATTCTCTTTTTTCCCCCCTTTAGGAGGTTTAAAAAATAGGGAACACCAGGAATACTTATAGGAAAGGCTGGGGATGGGGGAAAGGCATTTTATAATCACTGAAAAAATTAAAACCAAAAAACAACCTGTAACTCAATTTGGGACATCCATTTCATGCCAGAAATTCAGTAAGGAAGCAGTTGTTCAACAATTTCAGGCAAAACTGTCCCTGAGAAAATATAGCCTAAGAGTATTCAAAAGGTAGGTAATGTCATATCCTCCAGAAGTTATATAAGCTGTTCGTGAAATTATTCCTGTCCTTGCTAAGAACAAAACAATCTTTGGAGTAAAAAATCCCCAAGAATATGTTTATTGAGGTATGTCCTTTTTAAAGGACTAAGTTATGAGGTTTCACCAGTGAAATTAAGTGTATGTATACTTACTAACTAGGGTGTTTAGCCACAAAGAGTTTGCAATTCCTGAAAACTGAACAGGAGGTAAGGATTCAGAGAAAACGAATTTAAAAGGTTGTATACGTGGCTTCCAGGTTCTGTGGGCTCTGCTGATCTTGCAAAATTAGCCTCCTGGTAAATTTTACTTATGTGTGGATGAAGGCCATTTATCAAGAGGCAGCTGCAGGAGTGAAAGACTTCTGTTACAGCAGGGAGGGGACTGGAGTACGGTGTCACTGCTGAGCTTTGGGGAAGTTACTTGACCCATCAGGTCTCAAGTTACCTTACATATAAATGAGCAGAGTAATATGGCTGGATGAAACCTAAGGCTCCTCCTAGGTCCCAACTTCTCTTACTTCTTTTTACATTTTTTCCTGCTTTTTGTAAACGGTCTTTAGTAAATTAACATCCATAGTTGAGGTCCAAAGGAAAGCTCTTTGCAAAACTTACCGTGTAAGTGTTCCACTTACCCTGTCAACTCCCCCTCCCCCTCTGTCCTTCCAATATTAACTATGTTCACTTCTGAACTCAGTCTTCCAAACTGTGTCTTCACTCCCACCAAACAATTCCTCTCATGGAACAGAGATTCTGCTATATAATTCCTCATAGAATAGACATCATAGAGATTTAGATAATATGAAAATAGGTAAGTCCTTATAAAATATTCCTCACAAAATAGACAATTACTCTCTTGCCTATTTTCTCTCAGAAAAATAGAGGCAAACAAGCAATAATTTCCTTGACATTTTGCACTTTTTATTCACTTCTTCCTGCTCTATACAGACGTGAAGTGATTCTGATTTCAAAAGGATTCTAACTTCCTTCTCTTCTGTGTCTATCTGCATTTTGTCTCTTTCTGCTTTTTTTTGCTGCCACAGGCTACCATTCCTTTATCCTTTATTTTCTCTTTAACCTCTTGTCCTCTACTTTCCCTTCCCACACTCCACAATATTAACTGTTCCAATCTCCCCCCGTGAAGCAGCAATGAAAACAAGATCACTTGGCTTCCTTGATCCTAAAACCCGTTTAGAGGCCTGAGTGTCTATCTCCCCTTCTGATTCAACTTTATATATAAAGTATCTATTTCATCACCTAGAATTCTCTTCTTGACTCACTGAAACCTGGTTCCACACCTCCTTCTATCATAACAATTCTTTTCTCACAGGTCATCTAAGATCTCATATTCAAGATTTTCCAAAATCTAGTTTCCTTGCCAGTATTTATTTTTGTTCAAATTTTCCAAAATCTGTTTTACTTGCTTATTTTTTTTTTTATCACATCTGACACAGTTGACGTTTGTTTTCCTCCTTCCTGAAAATTTTTCCTCTCGTTTTTTCTGGGATAGCATTCTTTACTGTTCTTCTAGCATTCTGCTCACTCCTTCTCAGTCATCTATAGAACTTCTCTCTCTGAATGCACAGAGTTCCTTTCTCAGCCCTTTTACTCTCTGTGCATTTCCTGGGCTAGGTCTCATATACATGCCTCAAACTTCAACTTTACTGATGAGCCCCAAATTCCTCTCTCTTGTGTTCTAGATAATTTTCTCCCTTCTTTCAGGAGCACACTCCTCAGATTCTTGTCGTACAAATGATAACGTGATACCTCCTCCTCCCCTCTCAACCCTCCAGGCCAACCAGAAACCTGGGAGTTACCTGAGATTTCTTTTTCTTTCACCATGCACATCCAAGCATGATGGTTCTATATTCTAAATAGCTCTCATGTCAACAGTTTCTTTCTATTCTTATTATCTTAAGTTCAACTTATTATCTCTTGACTGCAATATTGCTCATACCTGGGTGACTTCCCACTAGTTTGTTGCTATCCAATCCAAACTTCTATTACCATTAGGGTGATGTTTATAAAATTTTAATCTAAACCTGTAATTTCCCTAATTGAAAACCATGAATGGCTGACTCTTCTCAGAATCAAGTTGAAACTTATTAGCTCGTTATATGATGCCTTTCAACCTAACTCTCTTGGTTAAGTAGCACATAAGAAATCTAAAGTTACAAATTCAAATGACAAGAAATATTGCATTTCTTAATTTTTTTTTTTTTTTTGCGGTATGCGGGCCTCTCACTGTTGTGGCCTCTCTCGTTGCGGAGCACAGGCTCCGGACGCGCAGGCTCAGCGGCCATGGCTCACGGGCCCAGCCGCTCCGCGGCACGTGGGATCCTCCCGGACCGGGGCACGAACCCGTGTCTCCTGCATCGGCAGGCGGACTCTCAACCACTGCGCCACCAGGGAAGCCCCTTAATTTTCTTAAATGTACTTTAAACCTGGCTCTAGGCTTCCATCCTTCCTGGCAGGTGGGGATGTCAAATTTAGTAACTTTATTGCCTCAAGGTTATTCCGAAGTCCTGGGGAATTGCAGAACGCCAAAATCATGGAAGTTCCTCTGCTCGTGGTTCATCTGCTCATCCTAGTCACCCCTGCGATGCCCAGTGTTTCAGCCAGTATGGTCTCTCAGTGGGTTTCTTACCCCAGTAGCTCTCTGTTCTCCATCCCATGCTTCAGGCACAGGAATTTTTGGTGAAGCTGGCAGCTTCTGGGTCTGTGGTACAATCATTACCGTCATCCTAAGGTACTGACAAACCAGCTTTCCTTATTTGTCTCAAGGAGTCTCTCTTCTTACTCTCTCCTTGTCTTCCAAAGCATGCTCCCCTTATGCTCCTTTTTCTGGAACTAAGAGTATTTCTTCGATGTATTTATATTCTGACCAAAAGCAATAAGTGCTATTGACTTCTGGCTGTTTTTCTTTTCTTCCCTGGAAAGAAACCCTCTAGGCAAGGAGTGGGTTACTTGCTTGATGTGGAGAAAAATGTTAAGATGAAAATAAAAAATATACTGCATCACTGTAATTTCACATTTCTGTGCATATTCTAGCCATTCCAGATGACTGCTCTGTGCTCCTTGTCACCTCTGTACATTTATATGTGTTATGTCCTCCCTCTCCATATTCATCTGGACTTTCCTTTACGGCTTAGTTGAGTTCTCACTTAAAAATGGTCTGGGGCTTCCCTGGTGGCGCAGTGGTTGAGAGTCCGCCTGCCGATGCAGGGGACATGGGTTCGTGCCCCAATCCGGGAAGATCCCATGTGCCGCGGAGCGGCTAGGACCGTGAGCCATGGCCGCTAATCCTGCGCGTCCGGAGCCTGTGCTCCGCAACGGGAGAGGCCACAACAGTGAGAGGCCCGCCTACCGCAAAAAAAAAAAAAAAAAAAAAAAAAAAAAGGTCTGCTCTGGGTTAAATAATATAACATCCTATTTATACCATTCATTCACTCTCATTCATTTATTCAACATGAATGCATATAGCAGCTATTTATTACATGTCAGAAATGGTGCTGGGCATTGAAGATACTATGGTAAACAAGAAAAAAGATACGGGTCCCTATAGAGTTTACGGTCTATCAGGAAGACAGATTTGATTTGTAATTGCCATACAGAATGTGGAGTACTTTTTAATAGGGACAATTTAGTGTGCTCAGGTAGTATATTATAAGGGGATAAACCTAGTTTAGCAGTCCCTGAGGCAGTGATGTTTAAGTGCCACCCTTAGAGCAGTCATCATACAATTTTTCAATTTGCCCCTTGTCCATCTTTTCCATTAGATTATGGGTTCTTCAAGGACCAAGGCAAGATTTTTCATCTCTTTCAGATTAAAAAAAATGTGTTGTATGTTACCAGTATCCAAGAGAAAGTCTATTTAGAAAATTATTTTATGCTTCTTAAACTTCATAGATATAATTTAGAAAAAATATCATGAAAGCCTTAAAATGTTATAAAAATGGGTCATTTTGCTTACAGACATTATACATAGCTAACGAGTCTTAGGAAGAAACTACTTCACCCAAAGTTGAGTTAAAAATCATTGACAGAAAAAAAAATCTGTGTTTTTGTCATTTCATTTGAAATTTCACACCACTATCTTTTAAGTAATACTTTCAAATAGCAATAAAACAGTACTCACTTTCAAAGATAAAAAACAGACAGACACATTCTTCTTTCATAATAATATCTTTTTAGGTTAGAAGGGGGTCTATAACTCAAAAGGTCAAATAGAAAATGTTAATGAAAACAGAATGTAGTCAAGTCAAATAAAATAAAATAAACCAAGATTTTGCTTCAGGCATTGCAAATTTGATTTAAACAATCTTCTCAGAAGATTAAAGCTGCTATTTACTGAAAGGTAAAGTAACGTTCTTATACTTATTTACAAATAGTTCTCCTTTTTAACGTCAGGATGTAACATTCTTCCAGATAATAATCTAAAATTATTTTATTTGTAAGAAATAATTTAAATGATTCCTGGGAAGCTAATTTAAAAACATGGATTTAACAAATAGGTTAGAAAACCTTATGAAATTACTAATTACAAGTATTTAATAAAGAAAGCCAATGGGTAATTTCAATATTAATGTCTTAGAATCAAATTACAGACATTTCAGCAATGATTGAACAAGTCTATGATCATTATTGTTTCAAAGCTGTAAGAATTAATTTAACTTTTTGCAAATACAGACCCAGCACAACATGTCTTTGGAAACTATAATGCATCATTTATAAGGGCCAAAGATCTGTTTCCATAGAATAATGCCCACTTACATTCCTAGGTGTGCATTGTTAATCACAGAATTCTTGGGCCCGTGAGATTCCCAACAATATAACACCAGGAACATTAACATACTCTTTATTTATGTGAAATTGTGTCATCTCTTTATTACCGGGTTGGCCAAAAAGTTCGTTCAGGTTTTTCCGTAACATCTTACCAAAACCCCGAATGAACTTTTGGGCCAACCCAATAGTTACCATGAAGTATGTGCTTATTAACTGATCTTTAGTTGGACAGGTCAAGGATAATTAGGGAGGATTTTCTCCTGAAATTAAAGGTATCAATTGAAAAATCAAGTAGCAATTTAACAGTAGAATTAATTTTGCACAGTTTTATGGAAAAGAAGATTATCACTAAAAAATATTTCCATTGTCTGCCCCGAACTGATTATCTCTCTCTCAGGGTCTCTAGGCTTTCATAAAGGTTTTAACAGGAGATTGGAAGGAATTTGCTGCCCACTCATGATGATGCTTCAAAAACAGGTTCAGAATGGTTCAAAGGCTGTAATTTCCATGCCATTTCTGTCCAATTTTCTTTTCTCCCAATGTTTTCATTTTTGAAATGGCTATGATTGCAATCCAATTTTGCCCACACAGCACTGCATGCCTAAATGAACCATTTATCACAAACTTTTTGTCTTTTTGATGCTTGAGGTTTTTATTTGCTTAGAAATCTTTTTTTTTCCCCCATTAATGTTTACCATTCAAGCTGCATTACAATTACCTTCAGTAATTACTACCTGTAGTGGCTTATATTATTCTATTCTCCAGATGTGGCATCAAAAGCTCCTATTTCAAACCAATGATATGGTAGTGCGGGTATTCATTGCAACTTCACCAAATAAAGATTCCCTTATACATCTCTGAAAGACTATAAGTTTGAGTCATCCTGACTTACAAATACTAAAACTTTAAAATCCCTAGGATTAATATTTCATGTGGATCTCACAGATTTTCATGAACTCATTAGATGTAACTGTTCCTTTCTATCAGTTGACATTTTTGCATTTTTGTGATGGGAACATTCAAGTTAAATATTGTAGCTACTAGTATACGGCACTGAGCCACATGTTCTAAGAAACATAGTTATTAGTTGACAAACTTTTGAATTTAAGGCCTTTTAATGTGGTTTAACTTTACAAAGCCTACTTAAAATTGTTCAAACCTATGTTATACTCATTGCAATGAACGTTATAATAATAAACTCTTTTCCCCACTTTCAGCACTCACAAAGATAGAAGAAAAATCAGTTTCAGTTTAGAGTAAAACAGGTGTAGACTTTAAAGTATACACACTTCAGCTCCTTTCCTTGTCTTTTAATTTTCATAGAAATCTACAATTAGGGGAACACTAAAAGTATATTTGCTAAAGGCCTGTGTTTTCAAATGCTTGGAAAATAAAAGAGGTAATTGTTAAGAATAAGTGTGAAATTCGCTTAGATGTTCAAGAGGAGAACAAATAGGCAACTTAGTTATTTTTGGTGATGATTGTAAAGGTTCATCTTATAAACTATATTTACATTCTGGAGATTTATGCATTTTTAAAAAGATAATATGCTATTTAGTCTTCCTCTCTCCTTTACCTTGTGGACATAAATCACAATTAAATTTTTCAAAAACCCCAGGTCAGATCTAATAACGTTCAGAAAATATTTTCTGGTGAATTTCGACAGGCTCTGACCATTCTTCTACCTTATACTCCGTAAGGCCATATTTTGACGTTTATTATTTGCCAGAAGTGCTGAAGTGGAGACACTGATTTTCATTATGCGCATCTCCTACTGGCTTTTGTGGTCCGTCTCTGGAGTATATTAGTCTTTTCTGTACTGTGGTGTGGTGATGTCATGGGCTTGGACTCAGAACCCGGTTTAAATTCCAGCTCCTTCACAGTCATCTGTGTGGTCCTCAGCAAACTACTGAACTTCTTTAAGCCTCAGATTTATCTTCTATAAAGTGATGAAGATTACAGGAGATGGTATATGGAAAAGGCCTGGCATATAGTTTATAATCTCTACATGTTAGTTCTGATGGTTCTAATGAACTGTTTCCTACACATAGGTTAACTTACATCCGCCTGTAACTTGCTTTGTACTTTTAAGTGTGTATATGGGTACATGTATAAAGTGTTTTTGCTGTGAGTGTGTTCAGTCTCTTTGTGGGAATATGTGTAGGGCTAGAAGGGTGGTTAACGTATTGGGCTGTAAATTCTCTCACAATTAAAAGTTCTTTGAGGTCTGAAGTGTTTTTCATTTGTTGTGGTTGGCTGTTTCTTTTGCTATTTGCTTTTCCCTTTTTTCCAGGACCTAAAATACTATATGGGTAAAGAGAAGCAATGTAGATAGCATAATTATTTAAATCTTGGGCTCTGGAGTCCAATTGTTTGAGTTTGAATCATTGGCTTTGTGATGTTGGGAAAGTTACTTAAACCTTTTCTGCCGCTCTTTACTTATCTGCAAAGTAGATCTGTTTATAATGATGCCAATCTCATTGGGTTTTTGCCAAGAGGAGAACATTTTAATACATAAAAGAATTAAGAATAATGATGGCCAACAGATGAATGGATAAAGAAGATGTGGCACATATATACAATGGAATATTACTCAGCCATAAAAAGAAACAAAATTGAGTTATTTGTAGTGAGGTGGATGGACCTAGAGTCTGTCATACAGAGTGAAGTAACTCAGAAAGAGAAAAACAAATACCGTATGCTAACACATATATATGGAATGTAAAAAAAAAAAAAAGGTTCTGAAGAACCTAGGGGCAGGACAGGAATAAAGACACAGACGTAGAGAATGGACTTGAGGACACGGGGAAGGGTAAGCTGGGACTAAGTGAGAGAGTGACATGGACATATATACACTACCAAACGTAAAATAGATAGCTAGTGGGAAGCAGCCGCATAGCACACGGAGATCAGCTCGGTGCTTTGAGACCACCTAGAGGGGTGGGATAGGGAGGGTGGGAGGGAGACACAAGAGGGAGGAGATATGGGGATATATGTATACGTAGAGCTGATTCACTTTGTTATAAAGCAGAAACTAATACACTATTATAAAGCAATTATACTCCAATAAAGATGTTAAAAAAAATAAAAATGATGATGGCATCTTGTACATTGCTGGCACGTATACCTGTTACTTATTACTAATTCTTAAATGACTTATGTTCAGTATGGCTAAATAGTTCTTGCCATAAACAAAATGATTTAAATGAATCTTTTAAAAAATAAAGCATTAATTTAAGTATTTTTCCTAAGTTCTGTGAGATAACCATCTTTAAAATTTATGTAAAACAAAATGATAAGGTATACTAAATCATATTTTTAAAAAAGTTAACACTCTAAATAAAGTTAGAAAAACAGGTTTTTAATGAAGATGAACCAAAGCCACATAGATTTAGAACACTGGATAATGTACTATTAGGCATGTATAGTACAAATTATAGAATTTGTTAATTTGTTACTGTCTAAAGCAATTTGAGGTAATGAGCAGATAAGGTCTTGATATTTTTTTAGAGTGGAGACTGTTCTGTAAAGTCAATTAATAGATTGATGAAATAAATATTGAGAAAAGAACTTCCAAAAATCCACAGTGCAGAAGCCACAAGCAACTTGGGCACTGGAAAATATGCAGAAAAAACAGCATAGTTGCTTTTAGTATTGAACTTGTTAAATACAGTATAGATATTACCATTAAAACAAAGACATGTCATAAGTTGCATAGTAAACACTACACATGTTTATTGACTAGTTATTGACTAGTTTATTGACTATGACTAGAATTTTCCTATTTAATAAAGATATCTCCTATGAAACTTAAATATAAGGAATTATATCAGTCATTCAGTCTCCAGACATCAACAGCTGTAATGATATTTAACCTAAATGATGGATACTTGACTTAATTGACCGGTTGTTTAATTATTATTAAAGAAAGAGTCTGGCTATTATTTCCTCAATGCCAAGCCATTTTCCCTTCTTGAGGTATAATTTAACTCATTCCCGCAGCACCTGTTTCCCTGCTGGGTGCTCCATTAAGGGAATGGAGTTGTAAGAAATGACTCACCAGGAAAGCCAATACATTTTGTCCACCAATATCTTTGTTAAGAGCAGTTTGGGAAAATCACTAGCTGTTCTTTAGACATAGATGAACGAAAGGTAAGCTCATATTTATATTTCTAGGCCATTCATAACCATGCAAGGAATACTAAAAAGTGAAGATGTACATAGATTAATTTATCAACTGCTTAAACTAATGCACATTTTATCAGAATAAAATTATATCCATCTTCTCATTCATTTCTTCACTTGTTCAATAAGTATTTATTGTATAACTATTAAATGCCAGACACAGTGCTAGACACATAGTAGTGAGCTGAGATAGAGACAGGGTAGTAAGTAAGGCATATAGCTACTCCCTTCATGGAGCCTACAATTTAGCTGAAGACTCAGGAAATACACAAACAAATAATTACATAATTACCTTTGTGATGGATTATATGAGGAAAAGCATAAGGTCTTATCAGAGCATTAACAGGGATGAAATCCATGCAACGTAATTTATAGGAGTGCTCATTAAGTAGGCTTATTTAAAAGTCTAAAGTACTCATCTGGAAGTTGACATGGGAAGTTTGCTAAAGAAATATGAAATTGATACCGCAGTGCAATGCTAGGGCACTTGCAAGAGTAGTTATGACAAATGGTTCCAAGACGGTAAGAAACAGAGTGAGAAAAAGAAAGAGTAATTGAAATGAAGAAATAAACACCAATAAAAGCATAACCTCTGTGGCGTGGCTTGTAGAAATATTTCTTTCAGATGCTGTTAATAGAACCTCTGGTGATTCTTTGGGAACTTAGGTAGTTTTATTGCTTATCATTTTGTGGCTAGCTTTTATGCAGCAATGTAAAAGTTGAGTTTAAATGAATCTCCATTGTTAATTTTTGCACAGATAAGTTTTGATTTAAGAAGTTTTTCTAAAAGTCTTATTATTTTTTTTCTAATTTAGGAAAATTTACTAGTTTACCTTTGAAGTTCAAGAGAGTTATTGCTTTTATTTCAACTTGCTGTGTGAGAAGAGAATGCAATATAACATTTATTGAGCAACTACTATGCAAAACACTCAGCTATGTGATACTGTTGTGGCCTCTTCCATTGTGGAGCACAGGCTCCGGACGCGCAGACTCAGACGCCATGGCTCACGGGCCTAGCCGCTCCGCGGCATGTGGGATCTTCCCAGACCGGGGCACGAACCCGCATCCCCTAGCATCGGCAGGCTGACTCTCAACCACTGCACCACCAGGGAAGCCCTCCAAAGGAGCTTTGACACAGTGTGCAATGTGTGTTACATTTGTGTTCAGGAGTCCTTCTTTTGTACACAGCTATGAGGATCTAAAAGACATACGTAAGACTGAGAATTATAGAAGATAAGTAAAATAAGGACTTGCCAATGCAATGAAACGGATAAAGTTAAATTGTCTTCTGAGGCAATTTAATTAAAAGTAGAAATTGCAAAACCTTACACTAATAAACAGTAGGGACTGCAAACATTGTATTACAAAAGATGTAGATAAGCACTGGTGATTTGATCAAAGGAGAACAGTAAGTGAGAGAATATCTTTAGGAAATCATGAAGATTAAAAAAAAAAATGACTAGGTTGGCCATCCAGTGTATGGAAGTCTGAGGGGCAGAATTACAAAGTTTGGAAGTACTCAGGCTCATAACTAAAAATAATAGAACAGAATGAATGAAAATATAAAATTTGGTCTATCAGGAAAGGTCTTTGACAGTAAGAGTTATTGATTATGAGTTTTTCAAGGGAAGCAGAAGCTGCTTCATCATTACGACATTAGAGATGAACACTGGACAAAACCCTAAGGGGTGGGCAAGCAGAACTGATGACTTGTTATGCTTTAAAAATTTTTGGTTTCTCTGACTTTATGATTTTTCTACATTGCACTACTTAAATTATGACCAACAGTGTTCTCGTTGCCTCTTGTAGCAGTAATTTTTTTTTTTTTACCAATATATTTGTTGTCCCATGGGTATTTCCTTTTATCAAGTTTGGAAAACACCCACCTGGAACTTGAATTAATTTTAGATTTCAAAGTGAAGTTTCATGAATGATAGTCACAAAGAGAAGTGAATTGTAAAATAAGCTCAAGTAAAACTGATTACAATTAGAGATATTAGTCCGATTTCCTTCCAACCAGTTCTGCAGATAATGTAGAAGCTATCCTCTCTTTAAGAGCTTTGATATTCCAGATACTGTGCTGGAATATGCATTATTTAGTTTAATCCTCATTAATACTCCAATGCTACAGAGTAAGGTTATGCTCTTAATTTTCTATATATGGAAACGGAGGCTTAGAGATTTGCTGATATCAAGGCTCTTGCTCTTTCTACGATGATAGGGAAAGCAAGTTGTCCAGGGCAAGGTCAGACTCTGATACTCTTGATTACTAAGACTACCAAGCCCTGAATACAATGGAGGACACTGACATGATATAAAACTTAGAAAGTGCCTTCAAGCTACAGCTAAACGGGATAGAGAAGTTTTTTGATTTGGGTGGTGCAGGGAGATATGAGGCTATTTCCACCCTGGAAAGGTAAAACAGAGTTCTCGCTAGTTTAAAATGAAAGCCTATTGGAGGCTTATCCCATGGATAACTCCCTGGGAGACAAGATTCTCAATGCAAAATGAACCAAGCTGTGAAGAGGGTTAAGGAGTATTCTGGTGTTCTCAGTGCTGGGTTAGCACTTGTCATGACTACGCAGGTGGAGGGGTCTGGTGGAAGGATCACTTCTTGGTTGCTGTCTAGCTCAGTCATTTGTAAGTGGAATTGTGCCACGTGGGCCATGGATGCCTGGGGTCGGTATTCTTGGAAAGAGAGACAGTTAGAAGCCCCCTTCCCTCATCCCAGTTTGGCCTGACAAGATTGTTAAGCTGTGCCCTCCTGGCTGGTGGGAAAATGAGGGAGTGTCTCACTAAGGAATGTCACGGAAGAGATTCGTGTCTGGGGGCCCATATCTCTGTTCTCTATGTCATTGAGGCAGTATTTTATGTCAGCTGTTGGATGTATCAGCCTTGTCAACAGGTGTTATTGACTCTGCTTTGCTGTTGGCTTTTGGAATTCAGGGGAAATAACTCTGGTGCCCTGTCTATTGTATGGTTGCAGTAACAAACTTTATTGACAAAAATTGAAAAGGAATTTGATCTATAGTAAGCGAAATGAGCTAATTTTGGAGGAAATGGTATGTCAAAGAGGTGATGATGGGTGTGACATTAGCAGAAGCCTACAGTGGTCAAGTGTGGTGTGCTGTATCTTCCACAATACCCCTCCAAAACTCCCAACTTACAGTATTTCAGGGTATCCACAAGCAATGCACAATTTCCCAACCAAGACATGGGAACTCTTCTGCCAATTTGTTTCCTGGCAATATGTTAACACTTTACATCCTGAATTCAGACTTCAAGCTTTTGATTTTAGAGAAATCTGTAACGTGAGCTAGCATGCTCTTTGAACAGTAAACTATGGGCCTGTAATCAGTACCTGTGTAATGGAGTCTTATTTTAAGGGAAAAAGTAGAAGAGTATTTCTCAAAGTTGCTTGAGCTCTTCCATTTGATCAGAATTTGTGATTTTTAATGAAAAATCCAGAAGCATATTTTAAGGAATTTGAGGATGGCTACTTGTTCTGATTTTGCGTTTTCAAAATAATACTCAAGATTATGAGGTTATGGGTAAAGCGTGACTTAAATCTGTAGCAGTGCCAAAGTTTCCTTTGATTTTCTTATTTGATTATGGCATCCCATCAGGGCTGAGCACCCACCACTGCTGTGATTCAATGTTCCCAATAAAAATGACAGTTGAGTTGAGAATATTAAAGTTTTTTTTCTGCCTTATATGCTGAAGAAAGATAAAACTTCAATGTAACGAAGTGAGTGAGAATTTAAACTAATAAAAGCTGGCAGTGGGCAAATTTACTCATGCTTGCCTAAAAAAGGGCTTAATAAGTTGTACCACACACACAAATGCTGCAAAAGACAACACTATAAAATTCTAAAGGTATTTTAATTAAGTTACTTTTGAGGTTATGTGTGTGTAAGTGATGCTTACTAGTACCATTGTTTCTATGGTAACAATTCTCCTAGCAACATGAAAAGATCTTAATAGGATCTGCTCTTAAGAATCCATTTTTGGAGTATCATCAGAGAAAACGGTATGTTACTCTCTATATCTAAGCATCCATCTTTTCTGTAACATAAGATTTTCTCAAAATCATAAACCTATAAGGTTACACACAAAAAATCTAGTGCTTGAAGTATTGTTATTTCTGCTTCTTCCTTATCTAAGGACAACTTGAGTTTGACCTCTTGTCTTAAAATGCACTTGAAGTATAGGAATACATCCTACCATGCCTATTTCAGTTTTCTGTAAGCAAAAGTGACATTCCTCAAGCAATCTGTGGCTGACACAAATCAAATAAATGATTCTCTGATTCAGAACCTGGACCTTGGACTCATAACACAGGTACATTCAACAATAAGTGATAAAACTCTGAAAAGAATTCTGGTTCTCAAGCGATTAAAACAGTGACAGTCATTTTATTCTGCTTCTCAAAAGACAAATGAAAGGCCATAAGAAATTGTGATCTGCTTATAGTGTCATTTCTTCTCATTTTACTAATGTTCACATTTGACTGTTTAAATTTGTCTCCACCTCCAAGCATTTTGCCAGATGGAAACATTCTATTTCATCTGTCTTAGTAAGTGTCTGTTTCCCTGGCATGGGAGATTAATAAAAAATCATATTGTTCAGTCTCTCATGGTTGGTCTACCTTGTAGGTTGATTTGTTTTTCTTTATTCTGGCCACATTTTCAGTATACTTAACCCAGCCAGCCATGTATTTATTTCCATCTTTAGTACCCTCTAGAAAATGGACATTTTTAAGCCCTCTCATAAAAAGGTGAATAATGTAAATCATCAAGTGGTAGGCAAAGAAGGGTCTTAACTTCTCAATGATTTTTCAGTACTTCACACTAGTAGAAATGAAGGTGAGATGCTTACCTGGTACCACAGGGGCTGCTTTGGAATTCTGCATAAGTGTGCTGTAACGTGAGCGAGCTGCGGGCCCCAGATGCAACACTGATCTGCACTGTCTGTGTGTTCGTCACTCAACAATGATCCTGACATTTCCTTTCCTGAGATACCAAACTAGACAGAGTCACGCAGGATTACTGCCTGGACCCTGTTTCCTCTCTGGCTCTCAGCAATTCTGCTCAGGCCTCACACAAGGCAGCTACTCAAGCACCATTCCCTAAGAAACTATATGCTAATTCTCTATCTCAAACTGCTGCTAGCTGAGCTGGGTCCTGATGTACTTTGGGAACACCCTGAAGAAAGAAACCCAAGCCAATGACATAGACTGTTTAACCTAATGAATTATGTAGACCAATGCCATGTGTTCCTACAGCCCCATGATATTCCTTAGAAAGTATGGGATCCATAAACTACAAAAAATCATGAAAGCAGTAGAAGCAATGAAAATAACCTCCTGAGCCCACCTTAATTATGTTATATGAAATATTTCTAAATAGCTTATATTTTTAAAAACTTTTTTTAAAGAGCAGTTTTAGGTTCACATGTGTTGTTCTTTAAATAGATACCTGGTCTTCCACATTCAAATAATCATTACTAACCTAAATATTTTCAGTCTTTGCCCCAATTACTCAATGATTTCTTTTTCATCAACAATACTAGAACAATGGTTTTACTTGTGCTATGAAATGCAAAATAATTGGAATAAATTGGGAGATTGGGGTTGACATATATACACTAATATGTATAAAATAGATAACTAACAAGAACCTGTTGTATAAAAAAATAAAATACAATTCAAAAATTCAAAAAAAGGAAATGCAAAATAATTTAGCGTATATTCCTCATGTTTTTCAAATGTGTTAACCTATATAACCACAGTAGTATTAATGGAAGTAAACAAAATAGCTTATTTTAGTTAAGCCATCCATTCTAGCATGTCTGTCTAATGTCACATGTAATATTTCATGCATCTAAATAATAAACTTAAGCAGCAAAGATACAAATATGTTATTTGTACACTTTCAAAGGAGTACATTTTTTTAAAGAAATAAGGAATCTATAGGGTGTCACAAGATATTAAAATATAAAATTCCTTAGGCCTAAATTAGGAATAAAATGAAGCGTAAAGAATAATGTACCAATGCACAGATTGAATCTGATCACAGAAAACTGGTATATGGAAGGGGAGATGAGGATGAAAAAACATCATAAGGAGGGGTGAAATAAATATTTGGTGCTGAATGAAAAATATAGAACTGTGATATCTGCAAGGAGACAGATGGCAAAACATGCTGGTTTCCACAGATAAGAATAGGCTTTATTTTAACAAAACTCAAGAGAGAAGGCAAGGCGAAAAAGCTGGCCTACTTTTTTTCAAGATGAACACTTAGGAAGTTGACTCCCTTGACCCTGACTGTCAGTTCATTATGATATAGGCAAGCTGAGCTCAGCTTGGGGTAGTGACTAGAGTATATGTGTGTGTGTGTGTGTGTGTGTGTGTGTATATATCTATATCTATATCTATATCTATATCTATATCTATCTATATATATAGAGAGAGAGTATATGGTTTTTTTGAGGGACGCAAAGACAGCTGTCACAATGGTACTGGTAACATGTAAACCTACGGACTTCTCCTAAGATAACCAGAACTTCAAATCCTAAAGGAGTCAATGCAACGAGGATGCAAATCAGTGATGCTCAAACTTTAGGGTGCATGAGTCAAGTGGGGGCTCAGAAAAATAACAATTCTTTAGCCCCACCCCCAAACATTATAATTCAGGAGTAAATCTAGGGAGATGCCCAGTAATTCTGCATTTGATAAGCATTCCAATTGACTCTAATGCATGGTAATGAAATACAGTCTTTTATAAATTAGGTATGCCTGGGTCCAAACTCATTCATTTGCTCTGAGAACTCAATAGGCACTTAACTTTGCATGTGGTAAGAACTAAATATATTTCAGAAAAGTTAATCTGTTGTTATCTTCAGACCAAACTGTATGTGGAAACCACCTAGTTAAAATGTACTAAGTCTGTATCAAGGAGTGTTCTAGAAAATGGCTTTTGGAGATACCAGAATTCTAGAGGCAGATATACTGTGAAGGAAACCTGACTCTGCTTTCTATACCAGAAGCAAATGTGAGCTTCCTGGGGAGAGTTTGCAGAAGAACCTGAAGAGTCTATAAAGTCTGTAAATATTCCCTTAATGGAAGCACATAGGTTATTAGCCTATGTCTCCCTGGTGTCGTAGACTCCATGTTTTGAAAGACTGTGGCATAGAAGAACTTGGCTGTATTTTCAGAGCTAGCAGGGCCTTCCCCAGATGAAGTGAGTCTCTGGCAGATGTGCGCCCCTCAGGGAAGCCAGGGGCAAGAGGAAAGCCATATGCTGCCTATCTGCCCCCGCTGTGGGGAGCCACTGCGTTTCCATTAATTTCAGAATTCTTGTTAAATAAACCAGGGACTTTCTGTAGGCTCATGTGGTCTTTTCCTGCCATCCACAGCTCGCCTGAAATGCTGCATACATGGCCACACTAACTGCAGATACGTTTTGTGCATAGTTTGGTAACTGAGGGATAGAAGCACCGTCACCTACTCATTCTACTCCATGGCTTGGTTAATCTGTTTCCTGGGTTGCCTACTGGTGATACAATTCTTTCCCTTGGGGTAAACCGAAGAGAGCAATGTGTCTTGTCTCAGTGAGAGAATCGGTCTAAACCAAGTCATATCAAGCACTAACTTGGTCTACAATTTGGCTTTAGTAGAGCCTGATTTGAATATTTAGGAATAGGTACAATATGAAATAAGAAAACATTGTAGAAAGAGGATGTACCCATTCTCATTTTTCAAAAGCACTATTAAAATCAACTCTATGCCTACATATGCTGAGTACTTAGATAACTGTAATCATCAAGGCATTCCCCCCACCCCCCCCCCACCAAGTCCAACAGAAAGGAAAATAACTATGGAGTACTCTGTTATATTCATAGGCCTAAGAACCAGAAATGTATTTAGTGCCTCCCCAAATCATTATAGAAACATGTCACAGTCAGAAATCATTCTTGGATGAGGAAGTTGAAGCAGAATGAGCAGAGAGACAGTAGTCTGTAGCCTTTTCAAGGTTGGCAAGTTCTAGAACAAAAGCTCTCTCATCACTAGGTCTCTGTGATGCCCTGCCCTCTCGCATTCTTGATTCCTCAAGTTCTCAGCTCATACTTCAGCCTGTATTCCTATCTCCAGTTTCAAGCCTTAAACCTTTCAGCTTCAAACTGGGAAAAAAAATGAGGCTGTGATGAGCTACCTCATGCAAGAGGCCCTGGAATAAGAACACAGACATGCTGAATATTCTTTCTACGGAGAGGCTGAGAGCTCGGAAACATGCTTAGGTAATTCTGGTGAAAGCAGTGCTGGGCTGAGCCATATAAAAGCCCAAGGCAAAGGAAAGACCAGTAATATTGATTTTGCCCTTACTTAATGTTTTGATATTTTGTTCATCATGGAATTTCGATAAATTCTTATTTTTAAAAATTGCATTAAAATATTATTTACTTGATTATGTTCTTTTTTTTTTTTTGCATCATCTTAAGTTTTGTACATGAAGCAAGTGCCTCATTCTGGTCCCACCCTGAGTGAAAGCCTTGCAAAGTACAATGTATTTAACAAATTATATATATAGTGTGTGATACAGAGGTGATAAGGTATAGGGTAAAGTATAACGTATATTTATACATTATACTTTAGAGTATACATATACTTTATAGTATGTGATAAAGTACAATATATTTAACAGATACGTACCTAGTATACAATACATATATGAAAAGGAGAAAATGGGAGGGAACTCACACTTATTGAGACCCTACTACGTGTATGGCAGGCATTGTTTGTGTGATATATATATGTATATACACACACACATATATATAATCATATAATATCTATTTCCTGATAGATAGTATTTAATGAATATATTTATCTCAACAAATGTGACATATATAATGCACACAAACATATTTTCATTTAATCCATGGATTTATTTTACGTGTTAAAGGTGAGGAAAAGATAGCTTGGAGAAGTTAAGTAACTTGCCCAAAGTTGCAGATCTGTGGTCAAAAGGAAGAAGCGAATGAAAGTCAGAGACAGTGATCTGTTTGTAAATTGGAATGTAGGTTGTAAATTCTAACAGACTACTAGTTCTTGTATTATTGCATTTAGGAAATACCACAAAATATTATTTATGGTTTTATTAAAGAGTAATGATGTTTATGTCTCTTTCACTGAGATTGAAATATAAATTTGATGTTGAAATGTAAGTTCCTAGTGATATCTTTTTAAAATCTTACAGATTTTTTGGCTTCAGTTGATTTCTTAAGTTCTTAGTTTGAATTACTGCTTTTTTGGTAGTTTTTTTGTGTACCCCAGTAATATTTAGTGATGTATGAAATGGAAGTTAAATATTTAAACGCTGGAGAGTTTCAGAGGTAAAGTGTTTCCCTATCAGTCTGTACCAGTGAAAGCTGTATGGGTTCAGGCAAGATCAGGGAAATCAATATTAATTATATATGTTGCTCTTCTTGTCATGATGAAATAAGTATCTATGAATGACGTGATGGTTAAATCTGTATGTGTTAGGGCTTGAGAAAGGACATGCATATCTACAGTCATATTTTTATGCATTACTGCTTGCAGAGTGGAATAAATATCTGCTAACAACGTGACAGGAAAGAGATTTTGTGCAGGGGTAAAGACAGAAATGTCTATAGTTAATACAAAAGCATGATCCTCTACATAAATACCAGTGCTGGGAAAGGTCAGCCATGCTAACAAAGGGTTGATAAGATACTGAATATATAAAGAAACAAATTACAGAGTTACAGCTAACTTTAATTTTTATTCCCCTAAGATCAAAGGATATCTGTCAAAGTGTTTATGAAGTGCAAACCTAAAATGAAACATGCTCAAGATCTTATTTTTACAGATAGTTTAATTTTCAGTATTTTCAAAGGTATCTTGGAGGGAGCATGGTGATAGGCTAAAAATTTAGTGCCAGGATGCAGGCAGGTTTTGGAAACAGCTTTTGTCACTTCTAATTTATGACTTAGGAGAGTTATTTAACAACTCTGATCCACAGATTGCTCTTATATAATTGTGGGTAATGATAACTACTTTATGGGATGGTCGTGGATATTAATGATACAATGGATATAAAGTGCCAAGTACAAAAAAAGTTCTAAGTTCTAATTTAGTGCCAGGATGCAGGCAGGTTTTGGAAACAGCTTTTGTCACTTCTAATTTATGACTTAGGAGAGTTATTTAACAACTCTGATCCACAGATTGCTCTTATATAATTGTGGGTAATGATAACTACTTTATGGGATGGTCGTGGATATTAATGATACAATGGATATAAAGTGCCAAGTACAAAAAAAGTTCTAAGTGTGGTACCTAAAACATATCAGTCATTCAATAAATGATAGATCTAACTCGTTGTTATTGACGTTTTTGGATGCAAAGTAATAATACTTTGGAACAAGTATTTGATATGACCTACAGAAATGACTAGCCATACCTCACATAGGTGGAATAATGAAAATAATTGAACATTTTTCTTGTTTCCCAGATACGTAATAGCTGCAGAATTAAAAATGTAGAGAAAAATCAATTTTAATATGTAGAGGGAGCCCATATTTAAAGTTGATCAGTGCCATTATAATTAATGAAAAACACAAGAAACATGATTTTCTATAAATAGAAGAGATTTACCATTTACATGTAATAAGCTCATTTTTAGATTTTTTTTCTTTTAACAAAAGCAATAAATTATTGGCTAAGAAGAATTATTTATGCAAAAACTGCATTAGATAACATTAAAAATGAAAATTACAGAGATACACTGGCCATCTTCAGTAATAATTGTCATTATTATAGTGTTATTATTAGAAGCGGTGGAAAATAGTTTATCAGAGATGTGTGGTATTAAAAAAAAAAATGCTTGGAGAGTAGAGGTCTTGTATGCAGTCAGGAACTAATTTACCTAGCACATTCATATGTAATACCTGAAGTTCACTGCTGGTCAAGTTTGGTAGTACCAGGTCGTAGTTAACACGATGACTTTGGGGTCAGCATATTTGGGTTTTAATCTGAGCCCCACCTCTTGTGAGGTGATGGATCTTGAACGAGTTACTTAACTTCTCCAGGATTTTTTTTTCCTTTGTAAAAATGGGATAGAGTACCAATCTATAATACGGTGTGAGTTTAACCAAGATAATGCTGTCAGCAGATGTCTGGCTGCTCATAAGAGTTCAATAGACAGCAGCTGAAAGGATGTCTACTCATGAGAATGATACATTTAGTTTTATAATAATGGAAAATTAAGTGATTTTCTGTCTAAATGTTAAACTTAAACATTCACCATTTATTCTAAATATAGACATATTTTCCAGTCTAGACTGAACTCAACCCAAGTCCTTTTAGGCATTCAGGAAATTTCCAGACAGTGTTGTCTCAGGCTACCCTTCTGGGCTTCAGAGCAATGATATGACTTGGAGTGAAAGCTTGCCACATCGATTTGCTTTCCTCAAGTTTAGATACCAAAAGCTTTTAATTAAGAGCTTGTTTTAATTGCTCTTGCTAGGATCTTATTTGTTCAGAAACTCAGCCACTCCAAAAGACACCTGAATCCTGCAATCCTTGACTTCTGCTAAGAGAATAATCATCCCCTGACCACCACCAACCCGTGTCCTGTGGCCCTAAAAGTAAAGGCATGGAGTAGGATAAGCTGATATTCCCATAAGTGTCTTTGTCGATCAAAAGCAAGATGCTCATGTCAACCAAGGAGGTATTTGCATCCAACTCTTAATCTTCCTTATCACAGAATAGAAAGTTGAACACTTATGAGTATCTACACTTGCTTCCCCAGTGGATGTTAATTTCTTCCGTCTTAAAAGTCCATAATGCTCAGCCTTGCGGTAGGCACATGGTAGATACTCACTGAACAATTGTTACTTATTTACTGGTATCTGAGAAAAGCTCAGAATAATTTTATGCTTACAAAGAAACAAAGATAGAAAAAATACCTTCAAATTCAAGGTATGAAATTTAATGAGTGTGACATATATATTAACCAAATAACATACTATTAAAAAGAGTATATATTAAAAAAAATCTTGCATGCAAAATAAAGGAGCATTCAAGTATAGTCTAGTACAGGCGATGTCTCTGAAAGTTCGATTTCATACTTTCATGAAGCCACAATCAAATCTTGCTATGTCCCAATCGTCAGTGTGTGCTAAAGTGCAAAATCGTAATCGTTACCCTGACATTTTCACTTAGCTTCTGCTGAATACCCAGTCAATTCTTCCAATATTTAGAAAAATATTCCTCAGCATTTGCCTTGTCATTCTGATGATGCTATACATCCCACAATCACACAGAAATTGTCAGGTCTCCTTTCCTTTTATAGTAATTCAAACATGGCTTTGCAAACCTGAATTCCTTGCATTGATTGGTGAAGATGATTTATTATTATTTTTTCACATTTCCATATTGCTCAGGGAAAGGAAAATGTAATTATTCAATTTACAAACGCACAACACTGTTTTTAAAAACTTTTACACTTAAAGTGAAGGTAGATTTGGGTTTGACACCCTGCAACAAGGAAAATGGTGTATGAGATTTGAGGCAATTTACTGAGTCACAGCGAAATCAGAATGTGGACTTTTTTATTGGAAAGAGTGGCAGGAAATTGCCAGCATTACTGGCACTTCCAGATTCAAGAATAAAAGCTAATTTCTGATATCTGAAGCCTGCAGTCTGTGGACACAGATGACTACCAAATCCATATTTCTAGCTAGGCCTCTTTCCTCAATTCTGGCCTGTTCGTTAGGGATTTATACCACGTGGCCTGTTATCTCTTCAAATTCCACCTTTCTCAAATTGTGCTCATAATTCTTGCTTTCAAAACTGGTTACTCTGTTCAACTTTCCTGTTTCTATCCAAGTTGCCATCATTTCCCCAGTCACGGAGATGCATTGGTTTAAGTGTTTCTGCACATGAATCAGCCATTGGATTGTTTCTTTTTCCATATTGCCTTTTATACACATCTCTTTTCCATTCTGGCTTGTTCCTCCAAAGTTCAGACCGATCCCTTCATCTTTGGGGACAGCAATGCCAAGCCAGAGCAAAAGAAAACTTTTTGTTCAAGGAAACATTTATGTTCAAGGAAACCTTTAATAATGATTTTGCTAGTAGGGACAAAAGCTACTGTAGTAAACCCATACTCCAAATTCTTGCAGTATTCAACTATATGACCTTAAAAGAAACAATAGGATCCTCAACTCAAAAGGAAAATAAGCTTCAAATAATTATAATAGTTCCATATGTATATATAGTTAGCTTTTCTGCCTCTACTTCTCTTCTTTACCCCAATTCATTATACTCCCTTTCATCAGACTAATAGTACTGTAATGCATCAGTGTGTCATGTCTCTGATTGATAAAGTCAGCATTGCAAAGTGGTTGTTGTTTATAACTCATTTAAATAGCAGTCAAAAGAAACAATTTTATGAGTGTAGGTTTATTTTAGAAATTGGACTGTATGGCACTTGCATTTTGTAAGGTCAATGAGGATATGTTCCCTCACTGTTGGTCTTCTACGTGGTTGCATTTAGCTTCCAACACATTGCAGTATCCATGTGGTTTTGTTTCAATTTAAAAACTAGTTTATACTTACGTGAAAAATAAACCAATCAAGAATTTTGGAGTTCCCAAATCTTCTTTGAAGGATCCTGGGATTTATCAGAGCATAGTTATGGTAATATCTAGAGTACACTGTCTCTAAGGAGCTTCTGCATGCTAATATTCTGTGAGTTTTAACACATATACCGTAGAGCACATATCATATGTACATAGGATGCATCTATAAATCATGTGGTGGGAATGAGGGACAGAGTTATGGGCAGACTGAAAGAATCACAAATGCAAATAATTTAGAATCAGAAGGACTTTAAAAGGCCACCTCCTTCCTCTGACTATGGATGAGAAAACTGAGGACCAGAGAGAAAGGGAGTAATTTGTTCTTTCACTCAAAAAGGCTGTAGTCTAGTGGGATTAGCAATTTATCTCTGGACCCCTGTCCAATGCCCTTTCTAGGACTCAGATTAAATATTATTATCACAATGGTTATTTGTTTTGCTCTTGCCCTATCCATGTGTGTTAAAAGCTATGAAGTGGCTGGGATTTTGCCCTACTTGTAAGTGAACAAGTTAGCCATCTAAATATCCATGGATACTGGCAGAAGACATGAAACTCCAGGGCCAAAGATAAAGGACTTTTATTTGTGGCACAGCAAGCAGCATGAGCTTCTTATTTGTGTCAATTCTCCCTGACAGTCCAGGTCCCATAAGGATTATGCGGATGTTCTGCACATATGGGATTTGTGTCACAGATGAGGAATCCTAAGCTTAGAAAACCTGAATCTTTTGTGATGATATGCAAGCTAACCAGCCTAACTTTTGCTCTGGATCTCTAGCTTCCAAAACTTTTGCCACACAAACATTCTTGAAAAGACTGAGAACCAAGGCAGCTGGTTCCTATGCTCTCCAGATGTACAGAAACATGACACCCATGAACTGTCTTGGAGCAATAATGATGGGTCTCCACTGGTTTGATGCTGGACAATATAATGCATGGGATGACAAATGATTTCCAGGTAACGGCAATTATTCCTAGAGTGAATGCATTCCAGTATGCATACGGCAAAGCCAGGTATAGATCAAGCAATTCCTTTTAATTTGGTTTAGCACCGCCTCTAACTCTCAACAGTGTCCTACTTTAGTATGTAAATTGTATAGTCACCTATAGTTCACTATGGGTGAGAAATCACTCAGTTTTTGAAAAAGAATACCTTCCAGATCATAAAAAAATTTCATTGATTGCTATGACTATATACACAGGAATTCCTGATGAATCTTAGCAAATTTCCCACATTTTTATGTACCAAGAAAAATTTACTTCTTTATATATGGATTTCTGAGAAAGATCTGCAAACTTTTCATCAAAAATGTTACTTGAGTTTTGTTTGTATGTAATTCTTTTCATCTGTCCATTTGCAGAGGTCTGTACCCATTTGCAAAATAAAACATCTCTGAAAATGTTTATAATGTACACATATTGAATCATCTTTGATATAGCTTTACATTCCATCCAAAGCCCTGTGACTTAAACGGAATTTTACACATTTATAGTTAGATTCACTTATTAAAAGCCACTGTCTCCATCTGGTTATGGTATTTTGTTAACAGGTGTCAGTAAATCTCCTGATCTAAACTGCAAAGTTTAACCCAGAGATTCCCAACCATTTTGTATTTTTAGCACACTTTCAGATACTAAATTTGTAGAAACTCATACTCAAATATGGTGAATGAGGCAGTATATTTTACAATATAATTCCTCCTAGAGTACATCAGTGTTCCTATGTGGATTTAGGAAAGCACCCATGTCACTGCACTATTCAATTCCTTCAGTAGTGACTCTTCATTTTCATACAATTTTCATCGACCTGACTGTGCTCTCTTACAGACCCATGAAGGGAAGTTTTACGGGTCTATTGAGTATTTGCCTTGACATGCATCTGTGCTTTTTCTCTCTTACTCATAGCAGATTGTGTCCTGTTCTCCACTGTACCTCACAGCCTGTTCTGCTTAATGTTTCATCGGATCAGCATGACCTTAATAGCACGTGTGTTTGGTTTTAGCAAAAAATTAATATATACATTGCTAAAATAAAAAGAAAACAAAAATTGTAAACAGTTTGTGTTTCAGACCACACCAACTGTTGTGACCCTTTGATTGACAGTGTACTTCTAAAATTTTCAAACAAAGTGCCCATAAAGACAAAGAAGAAAGAAGGGATACCATCAGGAGAGTCTAGGGGATTGTAACCTAAGGCCACGCTTTTCTAACATAAAAACACATGAGCTTTTTTCTAAAAAAATACCTATGTATTTGTACCTTATTTCATTATATATTTGGATTTTTGAAACAAAAACAAAAAATTCCTCCCGAATACTTGAAGATTATAGAATTTCTAGGAAAATGTAACAGGTTTTTCTTGTAATTTGAGTACACCATGCTGCAGTCTGAAGATCACAGGCTTGAAACATAAGTATGCTTGGCTGTAATTCAAAAGGGAGATAGGGTTCTAGGAATTTCCCTCTTTACCTTGAATTCCATACCATGATGTTTCTCATACCTTATTCATACCATAACATCCATCCATCCATCTATCTATCCATCCATCCAATCATATATGATTTCATCTTTCTGAATCTATTTGTTACCTAACCATCCATGCATATATCTACCTATTTGTCTATCTGTTCGTCCATCCACACCTGTATGATCCTATGTCTCTCTTTCCATCCAAGCATTAATTTACCTATGTGTCTATCTACATCTTTCTGTCTCTCTACCTGGCTAGATAATTCATTTCCTAAGTAGCTGAATTTAAACGATATTAAATAATAGCAGTCACTTCTGCTAACATGATTCAACATTTATTCCTAAGAAAAGGCCTCTTCTATTGCTCTTAATAAATAAAGACAAGGTAATCATTATTTTCTAGGTTTCCTCTCAGCTTTTATTCTTGTATGTGGCAGATTAAAGACAGCTGGAAACAGAAACAGCCATACCAAGGCAGGATTTTGGTAGCACAAGGGAGTACCAGGGACTGGATCCTTCCCAAGTGAAGGGAGAAGAGAAGGAAATAGGCATGTTGACCTGCTCCATGATAGTCATTTCACGCCCATTATTCTTCCCAGTCGTCATGACAGCTTTGCCCAGTACTTACCCAGTATCCTCACATCAGTTCTCTGAGCTAGGTGCTGTCATTATTCCAATTTTATGGTTGAGAAATCTAAGCTTTAAAATATTAAGTAGCTTGCTCATATTCATATGGCTGTAATTCTCAGATTCAGATATAAGACACACCCGGCTAGCTTCAAAGCTCTTGCTTTTAAACATTACTAAACTCTTGACCCTCGATTTATTTCATGATAGAAACTGTCCTTCTGATTTTTTTCATATCTTTCTTGCAACCAGTGCTAAGTTAAGGCAAAGTCAGATCAAGGGTAGGTTAGTCAGGCATTTTCCAGAAAACCAATGCATAAGTGGCACTAAAATATATCTTTGGATTGTAAGAAATGGAGAAAATTGTACTTATAAAAATTTGCTTCTGTCACTGGGAAGAATGCTCTGAACAGCTTGGGTGATGGGTATGAGGCTCTAAGGGATTATGCTTAGTAACAAATGTCATTTGACTACTTTTAATGGAAGGTAGGTCTGGATCATTCTCAAGTCTTTGTTGAACAGGATATAAAACTTTGGAGCCACATCTTAACTGTGTGAGATAATAGATTCAATGCTGAGAGATGCCACCAGCAGAATTTCAACAGCCTCCTCCTGGTGAGGTGTGGTCCTAGATGGGGGTCTCCCATGAATCTGAATGACACAAAATTGTAATCAAATAGCTTAGGTGATAATTCTCAAGTTGCAAGTCCAAGTTTTAGTGAATTCAGTACTAACACCACAAGGCTGACAAACAGAATTCATGTAATTGGTAGGCCCTACCTTAACTACAATCTTGAGTCCAAGATATGGTCACAGAGTCACCATTCCTGTATTTCTCACTCTAGTACCGCTCCATACCAGTTCACCCAGTAATTCAGGACATCTGGGGCCCTATCTTATTCTGAGTCTAAATATATTTTTACCAATACCATCTTGAAGTTGTCCAGATAGCCACCCTAAATGAGGTCATTTGACACTGCATATAGCCTCCAAAGTGACTTTGTCACTGGAGTTACCTGAGTGACGATTCCAGCATGTTATACTTTTAGTAGTGCCATTCTCTCTCTCTCTCAATATGTGTGTATATATACACACACACATTCTCTCTGTATATATGTATATATACACATATACACACACTCACAAGGACTACATAATAAAGATATAAGCTCTTTATTTTAAATGTGCTGATATTAATTTTTTCCAGTCTCTGAGACCTAATCAGGCCTTTGCTCCTTCAATAGTTCTTTACATTCACTAATTTAACAAATAACCACTGAATTCCTCCTTCACGCCATACAGTAGTGAACCAAAGAAAATCTCTGTTCTCATGGTGCTTACATCCTCATGAGGTGAGAACAACACTAAACAGATAGATGTCACATGGTGATAAGTGCTCTGAAGAAAATAAAGAAAAGGTTGGATTAGAGGGTAGCAAGTGATGGGGTGAGGGAACTGCTGCCTAGGAAGAAGATAGGAAAGGCGTCTTTGATAAGGTAGACTGAGCAGAAACCAGGAGGAATCTGGGGCCTGCCTGTTCCAGGAAGAGTGAATGTTCCCAACTTAGGAATGCGGCATGCCTATTAACAAAGTGATAATGATATTGGAGCAGTTGAGAGAAAATGATTTTTTCATATATAAGCTGAGGACTCTGACTAAACATTTTTGTTACTTTACAATGTCTGCCAAAGAATGGAGTCCTCAACTGGGAAGAAGAAGAAAAAACGATATGTTATTTTTTGCTTACACAGTTTTTAATAGTTTCTAGTTTTTTCTTGAGGGTTCTGTGTTATAACTTTCTGAAATTAAGCGATCTGCTAAGCCCTAAGACACACACCGTAGAAGGGATGGATTACTCTTCATCAGAGATAACAAGAATCAAGGTTGCATATGTCAATGCTCTAATCCCTGTAAAGAAATCACACAATGGCAGAGAATAAGGAAGAAATAATGAGCGTATTTTCTTTATTCCTCTCTCTCAATTATCTCTTCTTCTCCCTCCTTTCTTTCCTAGAGTAACCTCAAATACTTTTTTCCCTCAGCTTCACTTGAAGTGAATTAATACTTTTAATTTTACTCAGACTGCTCCATACTTAACTTTTCAAATCTTTATATGCTGGACATTTGATTGATAATCTAGAAAAAAAGAATAGGGGTATCATTGTCTAGTCACCAAGTATGAAATGACAATAATATATAGTTTTATATATACAATGTATACAATTACTCCATGGAGAAGTCTTATTGTCTATTCAAGTCCTTCTTATTTTCTGGTCAAAGAATCTGAGAAAGTACCATCTAATAAAGATGATGATGATGAAAAAAATTATTTCATTGGGCTGTTACTTCCAGGTTATCTATGGCTTATTTAAATTCTTCCTCATGATAATTTCTTGGGTTTGGTACCCTTTTTTTTTCAGATGAGGGAATGGAAGTTCTGAGGGGTTGTGTATTGTCTCCAAGATCATAAAACAAGAAAGTTGCAGGGTGTATTCAAACGCTGGGTGTCTATGCTATTCCCATTACATCATATCTGTGCTGGGGAATTCTTCCCTAAGGCAGGCCACATAATTTGAAAGGCAATAGACTTCTGGCTGTGCTTAGGGCAGAGTCAAAAGTGTGAATTAGAGATGACCTTTTAGAATGGGAATCCTGGTCTTCTGTATAAGTGAGAGCTTTGTTTGAAAATTTCACTGTGATGTAGTTCCTGAAGACCTCATGGGGTTGTTGAATATATCAATGTAGGTTCTTGTCAGTGTCTGGCACATAGTATGTGCTTGATAAGTGTTAATTAAAAATACGACAAGAGCACCAGCGAAAAAGAAGGAAGGCAGGCAAAGCTGTTTCTCCCATTGGTATCTGAAAGAGTCCTTCATTAGTCTCCTCTTCATTTTAGGGGAAGAGTAGAGCTATTCTGGACTTTTCTTCCTGTTTTTTCTTAATTTACTGGTCAAGGAAATAAAGAACTTTTATTTATTAACTTTAAAAAAACATTCCTGTTTATTTGTTTCAGGTTTATGGGGAATCAGTAATTGGAGCTCATTGAGTTCTAACGCCAAAAATGGAAAACTAAATCTTTAGACACCTACTGTCATTTAAGGAAATGTAAAATGCTTCAATTTTATTTTAGCTAGTGGAAAAAAAGATAGTGTGATTATATGCACAAAAGAACTAGATTTATGCAGTAAATGTGCTTCTAAAATGTAATTGAACAAAACGTTTGTGTTACCATAATGCAGTGCTGTGATTTCAAGCACAGGCTTGAATAAGTTCCTCAATCCCTGTGAGCCTGTTTCCTTATCTATAGAGTGGGGATGCTGTTAGTGTCTAGAGGATCAGAAGAATCAACCATTCGGTGTTATTATTTTCAACATAATTACCTATTTGTTCTTCTATAAGATTCTCCATGCCCCCCTCCCTTATTTCTGAAGTGATAGCTAAGGAATCTGAAAATCAGTTCTATAACTTTGTTAATGGGACATTTATTCTTTTCTATTTTCTCTCTTGCAACTACTCCCCGCCCCCCACCCTGGCCCCGACACACACACAGTGCTTTGAGATGGATGCCTTCAGCAACAGTAGCATGGCCCAAAGAATTGAACTGGATGATGGGACCTGCAATGCTGAGGCAGACAACTTTTTAGACAGATGGGAGCTTATGGTAGGAATCCAAGAGCTCCTTCTCTTGCTTAATATTAGAGCCTATTGGAAACATGGGGATTAAATGGCAAGTTGATTTGAAGCTTTTGAAGGATATTTCATTCTTTCTCTATCATAAGTGAATTAAACACACATTGGGTGGCTCTGTAGAACTTGTCTCCAAAAGGAAGGGTGAAATACTCTCCTGTAAAACTAGGCTCTCCCCTCATCATAATTCTTCATTTTCAGTCAAACTGCTTATAAAAATGATGGATGTTAATGATCACCTTACTTAGGAGATGTCATCATTTATTTTAAAAAATAGAGCGAGTTAGATTAATAGTTAGAATTATTACTGGGAGGCTAGGGAAATATGGGAAGATAAAAATAATCTTTCTCAAAGTAATTGAGAATTTATTATTTACTAAGAACTTGGTGGAAAAAAAGAATCACTTTAAACATCACCATCCTTCAGACATTTTCATATCTGTCTCTCAAACTTACCAAACTTAATTTATTGGCAATAAAATAATGGAACATCCCCACCAATAGTGCAAGAGGGTAACCTATTTGCAGGGCAGGAATAGAAACACAGACATAGAGCACAGACGTGTGGACACAGGGCGGGAAGGGAAGGGTGGGACAAACTGGGAGATTAGGTTTGACATAAATACCCTACCATGTGTAAAATAGATAGCTAGGGGGAACCTGCTGTATAGCACAGGGAGCTGAGCTCGGTGCTCTGTGACAACCTAGATGGGTGGGATGGGAGGGGGGTGGGAGGGAGATCCAAGAGGGAGGGGATATATGTATACATATAGGTGATTCACTTCATTGTGCAGCAGAAACTAGCACAACATTGTAAAGCAACTATATTCCTATTAAAAAAAAAAGAAAAAAATGAATGGAACATATATATGACCACAAAAATTTGCTTTACTTACCATGTTTGGACGCTGAATTAGCTATATTCAAGTTCAAAATAGCCCAATTTACAGGAAAGTCTTCCAACTGAAAAACTTCCCCAGAAATTAATTTTTAGGAAACTAGTTAAAAATTCATACTTATTTGGAGTGTGAATCTTTTCATTGACCTTTTTTCAAAGAAATTTCTAGTCTTTTATATCTAATTATGTGAGTGATGATGGGCTTGAAGAAAGAGAATATGCTTAAGACACACGCTATAGTTCTATAAGTTGAAAGAACTTAAAAATCTTGCAAGGAAACATGATAGACAGAAGACATCTACTACAAAAAGTGCTGAAAAGCAGTGACCAGAGGGGAACAGTTTCATTAAAGTGTGTGGCTAAAAATGCAGCTTTTCTAAGTTCCCCTTTACCAGGGCAAGCAGGACGTTTGATTTTTGTTTATGTCTGGCTATCATGTATTAGGAACTCAATAAATGCTAGTTTACTTGCATGGCATCTACTATGTTGTATATCATTCAATACCTTAACAGGTAATTACTAATTAAGCAAATATAAGGCTTGACTTCTTCTCTCTACAAGGTGTCTCCTTGGGGTGTTAAAAACACTACTTGAGCTCCAGAAAATTTTACTGAAAGCAGCTAATAAGAACATTTCCTTTCCTGCAGCATCTCAGGTGGCTAAGTTTGCAAGTTTAGCAGACTCATAAACGTGACCTTAAAGCTAACCTAAGGCATAAATTGCCAGGGATGGGCATGAGAGGAGCCTGTGGGTGATGGTGCAGGTGGAGAGTGACTATGGGGTTAACGAGCCCTGAGTGGGAAGAGGAGAAAAGTGTAAAACTGAATTCACCATTACAGAGGCCCTGCTTCTGAAATCAACAAGAGGCTAGCAAAATCAAATAGCGGTCTACCTTCCTTTTTAGATTTATTCAATGTCACTTAAAAATGCACTCTACATTTTATTCCAGATTGTTCTAGGATGTTAGAAAACCCAACAGACAAAGCAAGTTTTCATTTGCAGTTAACATGTGAGGCTGCCTATCTCTATAGACCAAAAACATTCCTACCCCAAGTCTGGGAAAGAGGTAACTTGAAGCATGTTTCCTGGTAGCTAAACTCAAGCCCCACATTTTGGGAGTCAGGTAGGGCAGTGAGTGGTGTGGATGTGAACAATGGGATCCTCATGACTGGGAAATGGGTTTGCCAGAGGAGAAGGAAAGGAAAATACAGGCTAGGAGCCACTGCAGGGAAGAGAAACTGACCCCAACCGTGGAGTGTATACAGAAGACAGTGTGACAATATGGACCTAGGCCCCACTCTCCCATAAGGGATAATTTGAGATGACACATAGATGATTTCTGCTGATTTGAAACATGATAGCTCACTACTCTAAATACCGGCTCACACACCTAAATCATTACTTTTTGAAAAAAGGAGGAGTTTACAAGGTCCAGTAGAACTTCCTCCCAGGTCAGGGAACTTGGGATTCAAGGCTGACACTGGCCAGGCAATCACGAGTGAAAGACTGAACTGCTGCTATTAGCATCAGATTCTCAGCTGCGAAGCAAGGAATCTGGATCAGATGATGCCTGTATGGCTTCTGAGGTATAAGAATGAAATGTTTAAGGAAATTCTCTTATTGGAATCACATATTTGATCACATGAAATGTCACATAACTGACAAATTTTTCATATTGAGTCCTTTGTTTAATGTGTTGATTTAACTCAGCTAGTGTATATGGGGAACATACACAGGAAACAGAGTAGAAAGAATAGGGAAACCACTAGTGGATATTTGGAGGAGGAAGTGTCTAGGAACAGGGAAGGGAGGATATCTTAGGCAGTTGGGCATTTGGGTTTGAGGTTTGGGAGAAGGGTTTCAGTGGGAAATAATGGATTTGAGAGTAATTGGAGTATATAAGCAGCAATTGAAACCCTGAAAAGAGATGAGAGCACCCAGGAAAATCATGTACTGTAGCAAAAGACAGTACTCAGGACAGAAGCCTGTGGAGTTACAGCATTTAAAGAGCCAGCAGGACACATTCGTTAAATTACTTAATTCCCTGGAAACTCAGATAATTACTTGATTTTTGTGTTGTGAAATTTACAGATGATAACACATGTACAGTGTTGGACTCAACTTTGATGTTCACTAAATTCTTTTTATTTCTAATTTCTACACTAGGGCTGTTTGCTTTATTACATAGCAGAAATGGTAAACTCGATTATGATTTTAAACAGAGAAGAATAGACAGTATGCCATTTGTTTTTGCGCCACTACTTACACAGGAAAATTGTATGTAGACTTGAATGAAATGGCTTGTCGATTCAAATTACGTGAAAAAAATTTCCCTTAACATTGCACTTGAAAAATGTTTACCCTTATGGTGTACAGTCAAATTTTGAAAAAACTCCATGTTGTGCATACATTTCTAGAAACATCTACTTCTTTACTAAAATCATAATTTTAGTCGGAGTGTGACAATACATAACCAATAATAAGTACACATGTGAAACAGCAGAATGGCTTATTCTAACATGCAATTCACAAATGCAAGGTGATAGGGTAAATGATAATATAGTTCAAGAATAAAGGATCTTGTCAAGGATCATTTCTATAATCATCAAATTATTTGATGGAATCAGCATATAAGGAAAGTCAGAGGCAAGAGGAGGGAGGTCAAATGGACAAAGGTAAAGCTTTCCTGGCTCTGGGCCACAGACTTGCTATCGCATGTGTCCATCTCAATACAAATTCATTTAGTAAATACAGCTTTTTTTTTTTTTTTTTTTTGCGGTACGCGAGCCTCTCACTGTCGTGGCCTCTCCCGTTGCGGAGCACAGGCTCCGGACGCGCAGGCTCAGCGGCCGTGGCTCACGGGCCCAGCCGCTCCGCGGCATGTGGGATCCTCCCAGACCGGGGCACGAACCCGTGTCCCCTGCATCGACAGGCGGACTCTCAACCACAGCGCCACCAGGGAAGCCCAAAATACAGCTATTTTAAGTTGATGATAGCGTTTGTGGAAAATTTCTGAACATTTAGGCTCTAACCCCCTAACCATGAAAATTAGAAGTTTTAAGCTGTTACCCTGAAAGTTCTATAATTTTTTCCAAAAATAAACATAAGCATTTATGATATCTGGCTACCACCAATCATGCTGTAAATATGACCTAGCTCTTACATGGGATGAAGACTGGTTTGATAATCTTCCCTGTGCAACCTATATATTTTCCCTTACCTTTTCTATAGCTTTTTTTTTTTTAAAGATAAAAATCCAGTCCTGTATTAGAGGTAGATAAGCTGTCTGCATCTCTGCACCCCATGGGCAGAAAGTGGGGTCTCCTAGGCCCACAGCTGCTGCCACTGACAAGGGACTGATCGCATCCATGCTCACACGGTGGGAGCTTTTTGCTTGAGCGCAGCTTACTCCTGAAGAGTGATGGTGGGGAACTGCAGTCAGCAGTCATCCACTGTGGAGTTGGCTGCTCCTTCTGAGATTGAAATAAATTGGCTGAGGGAACAGTGCAGAACAGCATTTGGTGAATTTAACATTGAGCACTGTGGGCTCACGTGGATGGTGACTGCATTATACGAAGCACAGAAAAGGAAAGGGAAAACCCACTTAAGAATAAGTATCTCTCCATACGTATCAAGGCATCAAAAATGTCAACAGACATTTTATATTTTAATTGCAGTAAAAGTGCGCGAAGAGGGAATTTAATTAGCCTGTGAATGATTTTACTGGAACCCCCATCTCTTGCTAGTCTGTCCATGTACTTTGCTTCTAGATTAATCTTTCTAATAACAGGACTTTCGAGAAGCAACTCCCAAGCTCAAGAATTTATCCTTAGTCCAGAATTGAAACACTTTCAATTTTATACCCTGGCTTTTTCATTACTCTTTATTATTCACCAATCTCTACGTGCCCGTTTCTCCATTTACAAGAGGTGCTTCTGGATTCTAAGGGAACCCAGAGAGAGGCCTAGTTGCCACCCTCCCTGGAGTGGAAAGAAGTGACCTGCCCACCAATCCTAGCGGTGGAACTCAGATTCGAATATAAGGCCTTAAGATACAGAGATGCACAAGAAATTCTCTTTGACCTGGAGCTCAAAATTCAGTAGAAAGAGATAGAACACAGCAAATATTTATGCTGAAATAAAATGAGTATAACATACAATGGGAGTTAAAAATAGGCAATGACTAGGAGGTTGGCTGGCTGGGGAAGACTATTATGGGCAGGAATGGTGTCCTAAAAGGCATCTGGTATAAGCAGATAAAGCACTGACTTTGGACGCAGAAATCCTGGGTTTGAGTCCTTGTTCAATCGTGTTGGGTGTGTTACGTTAATACCCTGAGCCTTGTGTCTCCACCTAAGGTGGGATACTTATGAGAGGGTTTTCTGCTTTGCTAGCGATTTTGTGTGCCTCTTACATCAATACGTGGAGGAAACACTTTGCTTTCTTACTAGTCTCCCAGCGTCTCCCCCACTGTACATCGTGCACATTCCAACCACTTCTCTGGGGGCACTGATACCAATCCTAAACTCCTCTGGGCTTTTCGGCCTTCGTGCCCTATCGTTCCCAACAGACACAGTAATACTAACAACAAGAACGCCAGCGATGATAGAAAACGATAACTGCAGACATGGACTGAGGACCAATGTGCCTGGCTGCTATTTGCTTTCCATCAATTATCTCAATCCGTTTCTCCCTCTGAGGTGGGCATTATCATTTCCATTTAAAGGCCAAAGGGTCTGAAACTCAGACAATAATAAATGACGTTTCCAAGGTCAACTGGCTTGTTAGTGACAGAACCAGGTGTCAAACAGATCTTTCTCACGCCAGAGGTTGTACGCTACTATTTTCATATCACTAGCGTCTACCCCTCTGCTCCTTGTAACTTTCAGAGTACGGGGAAGAGAGAAACTTCATAGGAATTGAATACAGATTTGACTGACAAATACATGGTCTCAGAACTGTTCTAGAAATCCTCAAAGCAGCCCTAAATTGTGGAAGGACAGTTTCTAGAGGAGAGCCTTGATGGTGTGCTGAGTGACAAAAGGAGAATAGTACATAGGATAAAACTTTAGGGGACATCTGGCATCTCCCAGATTCCCAAAAAACTTTTAAATTACAATTTAAGAAAATCACTAATATCCTCTAATGTCAGCGGAGGAAAAGCTATGCTTACTTTATGGTTTCTGTGGGAATAACAAAATGTTTTTGTGCAGAGGGTAGATTATCCTTCCACTCTTAAGACATTTTAAAAATCCTTGACGTAGAAGTGATTAAAAATTTGTCTAGCCAGTGCTGTCTTTTAGACAAAACAAGAAATATCAAGGCAAATAAATGAAAGGGTTTTCAAAAGCTTATGGGGTAAAGTCATCGACAGATTTCTTTACTTAATTTTGTGGTTTTGCTGTTGTTCAGAGTCCATTCACTTTTATTGATATGATAGAATGTGATTTTTTTTTGAGAATTTAGCTGAATATAAACATAAGGAAACATTAAGAACTGTGGCATATGGAAAAAATATTTGTCTCTCTATAAGTGTAATTGAACCCTGTAGCTAACAAGAATAATTGTTGGACCATCTCTTTAGATAGTTATTCTTTTCTGGAATTATTTGCAACTCAGTCCTGCCCAGAGGCAAGGAAAATGAGTTAGACATGTTTTTGAAACTCTTTTCAGAGTTGTAATTTTATAATCTTGTAATAAATTCCAAGAGTGTGTTGTTTTACACAAGCATTTTACTGCTACTATGAATCTGCAATAATTGGAGATAATTTACTGTTTTATGAAGCATAACAGAATAATTGCACCATTTTCAAATTTAAAGAGAAAAGAGTAGGAGAGGTCTGGTCAGGATGATAAATGATTCACAGCCTCCTGTGACTGTTTCCTTTTGAAAATGTAGAATCAATGCATATAATAACATATTCTGGTCTCTCATTTTTAAGACATTTTCATCTTCATTTTATTAGAGTGTTACCAATTTGGTGTTTTTGAGTTTGTGTGAATAATACTGACATTTTCAATTTTAGGTACTCTTTTCTTTTGCTCATTTGTGACATATACATTGATTTCACAATCCTGTGAAAGACAAATCAGTGTTCCGACAAGAAATGAACATCCATATAGGCTTGGCCAGCAGTATCCTAACACATCTCCTATTTAGTGGACATACTTCAAAGAGCTATATTCTGTCTCAAAGAAGTGTTTCTGGTCTTGACTTATGGTTGCCTTCATGACTTAGAGTCAAATGCTGCCTGAAGGAACTTCTCCAGGGTTGGATAGAACCACAGAGGAAGCACTGTAGGAGGAGTTGTTGGTTAGCTGGTTGGCTCTTTGTAGCTCCGAACTTAAATCACGGTGGGCAGGTGGGGGTGATTCCAACATTAGCTTCTTGCCTCCAAGTAACAGCAGTTACTTAATCAAGGGGCAGAGGGTCAAGCTTCTAAAAGGCATGATGCCACCTCCTCTCACCTTTGGATTACCCTACAGGTACCAAGGTTTGAATAGTCTCTACTCTTCTGAGAAGGGAAATTCAATAATAAGAAAGACTTTTCCTTGGGATCCATACTGCATGGATGGAGCGAAGTACCACATTTACTTTTTTCCTAAAAGTCAAGCTCTCCACACCAAGGCCTTGTATGACAATCTTCCTTATCTCTCACTTATTCTTCAGATTTCAGTTTATTCTCAGCACTTAGTCCACTAAAGCGGTACGGATGCTCCTCATTTGTGTTCCCACAGTGCAGGTATTTTCCTTAGAAACGTATCAGGCTCTTTTCTTGTCTCTTTCTTCCACTATTTTATTTAGTGAAGCTGAGGGCCATGGGGTCTGTATACTATTTATCTCCAGAATATATCATGCTCCCTGTCGTGGAGTCAGAACATAGAAAACATTGATCAAATGAATGGATGGAGGCAACAGAGTAGGGGAGACAAAATCATCAGAGATAATGTCTTTTCTTTTTTTTTTTTTTTTTTTTGCGGTACGCGGCCCTCTCACTGTTGTGGCCTCTCCTGCTGCGGAGCACAGGCTCCGGACGCGCAGGCTCAGCGGCCATGGCTCACGGGCCCAGCCGCTCCGCGGCATGTGGGATCTTCCCGGACTGGGGCACGAACCCGTGTCCCCTGCATCGGCAGGCGGACTCTCAACCACCACGCCACCAGGGAAGCCCCTAATGTCTCATTTTTGAGGCAGGGCTAAATAGGACTATGGGGACCCCATGAGCACCTATGATAAATTTGAGCACCCCATGGGTTGACTCAGACCAGAATGCCAGTAGCTTTTTTGGGAAGTAGGGTTAGTGGTGAGCAGATCTTTCATTAAAAGTTCACATTTCCCGAATATGTAATGCTGTCTTCTTTGTTCGCTGGCAATATTTCCTAAGGTCAGCATGGAATAGGAATAGATATGAAAGGAAAATAAATAGATTCTATTTATCACATAAGATTGGAAAGCACTGGGTTGAATACAGTTAAATAGGTTTTATATTTAGGCAGGATATATCAGACTTGACTATGCTAATGTGTAGTTTGTATCTCCAAAGAAAGAGACATGCAAATTTCCAAAATGTAATTGACAATAGAAAATTTCTTTCTTTTGCAGATCATCTCACGGAATTTATAACACAGAGAGTTTTGGGGCTACCTAATACAATATAGTTTGTAAGCCATATCTCTTTAGTATAAAATCTCTATCATGAAGGAACTATTTATGAAATGTCCATAAGTGCAAGTTTCAATGGTATAGCACTAGGACAAGTATCTTCTTATTCTATTTGATGAAAGCATCATTAAATCTCTAAGGCAGGTTGGGATGTCAGTTGTTAAAGTCATATTTAGTAATACATATTAGTACAATTAAAATAATAATACATAAAATATTTTGGCTAACTTATATGTGAAACACAAATATCCTAAAAATGACTCCTTTTGAAAATAATAATCAAAAGTGACTTGACCTGCCTGTGAAATACATTTTGGAATTGAAAGATAATCTGGGCTTGCTCATTTATCAGTAGTTACCCTAGACAAGTTCCTTATCTCTTTATATACTTCTGTTGGTATTCATGGATGAGTCTAAAGAAACACCTTTATTAGTCTAATTTACATGCCTTTTCTTTGTCTGCACCCTGCCAGTTTAGATGTCACCTGTAATAACTATGAAAAATTGCTGTGTGCTTCGTGTTCTTCTTTTTCTTTTTGAATCTGCAATAGAACTTCTCTACAACTACCAAAGGGAGTTTCGTTCCAAGAAATAACAAATCTAATTTAACTGTACTGCGTTGCAATCTCTCGCCCTGATAGGCTTTTTTAGTATGAAAACTCATCAGTGGGGACTCTCTTAAAACTGTTTCATCTATTTTCAGGGAATAAAAGAATGTGTTTATTTTAGATCACCTAAATATTTTCTGTACTATAATGGTGTAATTAAGTGATGCTGCTTTATCATCCTTAGCTTTGAAAACTTGTTTCTTGCTGCATCCTACATACACCAGGTAGATAAATCTTTACAAATCCCACCTCGAGTGATGTCATTCTGCTGCTCAAAATTTTCATTGGATCCCCATTACTTATCAAATTATGAATTAATTCCTTAGTCTGGCATATAAGGTCCTGACATTCATTCTTTTTCACCCATTTTCCCCCTTTAACACTCTCATTAAACTAGTTCTCTCCAAAATATGCCCCACATGTTTCTATCTTGTAGCTTTTGTCTAATGTCTCCATAGCTCCCAGAATGACCACCTTTATCCTTATTCTTTGAAAGTCAACCAGCTCTCTAAGCTTCCTCTCAGTTTCTACCACTTCCATGACTCTGTTCTTTTTTTTAAGGGGAGGGAAGCACTTTTTTTTTTTCTGTTTTTTAAAAAAAAATTATTTATTTAGTTTTTGAATTTTATTTTATTTATTTTTTTATACAGCAGGTTCTTATTAGTTATTTTATACATATTAGCGTATATATGTCAATCCCAATCTCCCAATTCATCCCACCACCACCATCACTGCCCCCGTCACATGACTCTGTTCTTAATTCAACCCACTGGATATCGCTTTCTTTTGGGAGCCCACAATCCCATTTTTAAATCTTCATATATCTAACCCATTGCATGAAGCTTGGCACATAGAATTAGTTATTTAATTTGTCCAATGAACTACTGACTCTCTTGTAGCATCTCTTTCTTGCCTTGAGTTAAAATTATTTGCGTTTTTCTCTAATCCTTTCAACTAAACTTTTAGTTCCATGAAGGGCAAAGATTGTCTCTGTTATTTACTAACTCTATGCTCTGTACTAAACAGTTACTGAATTGAAGAAAACTCTTATTTTGTCCATTAAGCTTGAAATGTACAGTTAAAAATTTCTGTGGCATGCTACCACTTCAATGTAGTAAAGTTTTTCAGAGAGTGAAATGTGGTATGCCAGAAGTATACCTCGTACTTTCCTAGGAGACTGATTTCTCGTCTTCGTTGTAAGGCAAACACTAATGGACAGAGTCCAAAGACATAAGTTTCAGTCTCCGTTTTGTTTTGTTGTAGCACTTGTGACCTTGGACATGTTTCTTAACTTTTCTGCATTTTGGGTTTCTCGTTATTTAAAAATAAGAATATTACACTCAGCACAGAGGTGTAACATGAAAATTAAATGAGGGAACACATGACAAAATACATTGAAAACTGGGAGGTGCCTTGAAATATATTTGTTCACTCAACAAATACGTTTTGAGTGTTGAGTCTCTGGCAGGCATTATGGTACTCACTTGGGATAAAAATAATAGTTGTCTTTTATTTTTAAAATTTATTACTACAGTAAGATGAATGAAAAACTCATTGTCTCTGCTTGGAAGGATATGATGGACTAGATGGACAAACATATAAATAAAGGATTAAAATACTGTGTGTGTGTTAGAGGGAAAGGGAGAGAGAGAGAGGGACGTGATATGATAGGAAAGAGGACAGGGTGCTATGAGCAAGAGGAAGGACACCCTAACTGAACAGGTAGGCTTCCTGGGGAAGGTAACATGTGAGTGGAGACCTGCAGGATAAACTTAGCCATGACGTAGGGTAGAAGCAGAAAGCATGTTCCATGAAGAGGAAGAGTATTTGAAATGGTACGTACATACGTAATGTATGAAAAGAATAGGGAGAAATACTGGAATTGGGAGGTGGAGTGAGCATAGTATAAAAACAGCCCTCTTGGATTCTGACATATTCCTCTAAAGGTTTTCCCTTCTTTGCTCCACAGCCTCCTATCCCAAATTTTGTTAGGAATACTACTGTAGACCATGGAGTCACCTCAGGATTTTCTTTGCAGTGAAACTAGTATTTTTTAATTTTAAGTGAGGAGGATTTAAATTCCCAATATTCTTATATTTGATTGCTACACTATAGTGACTATTTTAAAAAACAAGTAAGTAAAGTACCCATAGTGTGGATGAGTGGTAAGGAGTACTCTTTGTAGAGTTAGACCAATGGGAGTGTAGTCCAACTTCATCACTTTATCTTTGCACGTCCTTGGGCAGGTCACTTAATCATTTGACTTAAAAATTGCTAATTATTTATAAAATTATTGTGAGCATTAAAGGGAGTAATACTTGTGATAACTAAGTCATCTGGCACTTGGTAAGAGTTTAACAATTGTTAGCTTTATTATTTAAGAACCAATAACTAGCAAATTTCTCTGTGCTCTTCTATTTATACTTTATTTTCAAGTGCATACATGTTTAAAGCTGGGCCTCTCACTGTTGTGGCCTCTCCCGTTGCGGAGCACAGGCTCCGGACGCGCAGGCTCAGCGGCCGTGGCTCACGGGCCCAGCAGCTCCGCGGCATGTGGGATCTTCCCGGACCGGGGCACGAACCCGTGTCCCCTGCATTGGCAGGCGGACTCTCAACCACTGCGCCACCAGGGAAGCCCCTAAAGCTCTTTTTTGATATCTGTATCTATATCTATAAACACTGGTTAAACCACACTGCTAAATCAAGCATTAAGGTTTATAAAATTAAAAATCCATTTTATTAATCAGTGTTTAACCGAGAAGCAAACTTCTGATATCAATAATTAGCTTTAGAATTAAAGTATCAATGTATTATACCTGAATTCACATAAAACATTTTCTAGATTTCCTATGATTTAAAGCAATTAGAGTCTCCAACTACTCAAAAGAAAATAAGATCTAAACCCCATAAAATCTTTATTTTAGAGAAGGATAGATTTCTGAAGTCTTTGTTCATAGGTTGCTATGGAACTAAAGGAGGCTACTTCTTGTTTTCAAGTTCATTTCTGGTTCTTACTGTACCTTATCACAGAGAAAAGGCAGGAGGTAATATTGGAGGTCAGCCCACTTTTGTTTTCCCCATTGGAAAAATTGACCTAGATCTCTATTTCTTGTGTAGGACTCTGTACTCATGACAGTCTTCCTTCAATCTTGTTGTCATAAATGAAAAAAAAAAAGTTTTAAAATTTTAGTCACTTCTTGTAAAATGGAGCAGAAGTCGAAAGGAGACAACAGGAAGAACATTTTACCCAGATGAAATTAGGGGGCAATGAGGTATCATAAATAGAATGTAATTCAACCAAAATTTAATTATGGTCAGAAAAAATACTTGTTTGTAAAGTGTTCACTACATCTTTAATCACAAATAGTTAATTTCTTTTCTCTCACATCTCATCAGGGGTCCTTTGGCAGTAGTAATATATACTGGAAAACTTGCTATAGATACATTATTATTATTTGCTGCATCTAAAGTCTTATACACAAAGACAGCTTCTGTGGTTGGGATTGGTTGGTCTGTAGTAAAATTCTAACTAGCAACACTGGGTGGACAATGCTTCAGACATTGTACTCAACAAAGAACAACAATTTCTCCTACAAAATAGCATAGATTTTTTAAAAGAACAGGGAAAAATAATCGATGACACTAAGAAAGATACTTTTTAGAAAGGAACCGTTATCTAAATACTTAAACTAAACTCCATTTTTTCTACAATCATGTTTTAAATTTACAGAATTTGCTCCTCAGAGCACTTTCATATATATCACATCATTTGGTTTCACAACACTGCCAAGTGTTACTATTTTCATTTTACAGCGGAGTTGAGAACATTTTGGCTCAAGTAAGTGACATGACCTCAAAAAAAAGCCCAAGCAAGCAGTCTAGCAGGGCATAAGATCCTGGCATCCCATCTCTGGAGTCACAGTGCTGTCCTGCACATTTATGTAACTTTTCTGACACTTAGTTTTTTATCTATAAATTGGTAAAGCAATAATACCCACCATATAGGGTTTGGTGATTAACTGTGTTCATACCTCTGAAGAGCTTAACACAGTACCCAGCATATGGTAATGTTAAATATTTTGACTATTACTAATATTATTACAGTTATTACTATACCTATCACCCAGCATCCCTATGAGAAGAAATTTGTGTATTTTCATTTCAGTTACTAGAATATTATGAATGAACTTACTGGGGAGAGGAATTGAGGCCATAACCATGTCTGTCACTAACAAATAAATTAAGAAAAGCCGTGATTTAAGAAATACCATATTAAAAAATCCTAATTGCTGAATTTACATTAAGCAACTTTATTTTTTAAAAATGCTTTTTATTTTTCTGATTATAAAAGTAATAGGTAAATAGTGTAGAATATGTTAATATTGTACTATTTAAATGTGTAAATATTGTAGGAATTAAAAAAATCCACAAATATGTGAGTTGGAAAATCAAAATCCATTGTGATCTCTCAGGCAAGATTTCTGCTGACCCAGTTACATTCCTACAAGAAGAGTCTGGGAGGGCCTCTGTCTATCAGTCATAAATATTAACATTTTAAACCACAAAATCAAAAAGATAAATATGGTATCTCTATTCTGTTTTAAATTTATTTTGTTACTTACTAATGATAGTGAACTTTCAAGGAAATTTCTTCTTTTGCCAATTATCTAGTAATATTAAAGTTTCTACTAGAATCATTTAGCATTATTATTGAACTGAAATATATCTTTATATATTAAACATACTAAACATTCATTATATTCATTTAAAATATTTCCTTTTTTTTGTTTTAATAGGATCATTTTTTATTGTTTTAATAGGATCTTTTAAAAATTGAAAATTACAGTCAGAAGAAAGTAAAAATCATTCCCACTAAAATAAATATAGAAACAAAGAAAAAAAAAGCCTCCCCCTTCCATCAAGTTCTTTTAATCCCGCCCTCAAGATATTAGTATTGTTATCAACTTGGTGCATGTCTTCATTTTTGCTCTTTAAGAAAATCATTAGTTCTTATTGTACACAAAAAATGTAATGCCATTTGATTGTAGTCATTCTTCTATCTTATTATTCCAGATGAATGTTAGAACCATGTATCAAATTCTCAAAAATATTCCAATGACATATTACCAAAGATTGCATTAGATCTCTAAATTTAGTTAGAAAGAATTCATATTTTTACAATATTTAAGTTTCCCATCCAGGAGCCCATCTAGTACATCTTCCTATTTAATTTTTTTCCTTTTTTATCTCTAAATAAAGCTTTATAGTTCCCTTGACATAGTTGCCACAATGTTTTAAGGCTTATTTCTGGATACATTTTAATTTTTTCTTAGTTGGTAATTATTTCTGTCTTGTAACTACTCACTGGTGATTCAAATTCAAGTTGCTGTTTTTCAGGTGTTTATATTATACCTAAATTCCTGTAGCTAAAGTCTTTAAGAATATCTAATAGGTTTTTAGATAATTCTCTGGGACTAGTCTATGAAGATAAGCATGTGCTCTTTACAGAATGACAATCTATCTTTTTTTTTTTTTTTTTTTTTTTGTGGTACTCGGGCCTCTCACCGTTGTGGCCTCTCCCATTGCGGAGCACAGGCTCCGGACGCGCAGGCTCAGCGGCCATGGCTCACGGGCCCAGCCGCTCCGTGGCATGTGGGATCCTCCCGGACCGGGGCACGAACCCGTGTCCCCTGCATAGGCAGGCAGACTCCCAACCACTGCGCCACCAGGGAAGCCCGACAATCTATCTTATTCTAAAATAATGGAGGGAATAAGCATGCCGTGTTTCTGATTTTAACGATAATACTTCTAACGAGAATGTAAAATTTTATCAAATTCACTGATTTAATTAACTTAATTTTTTGGAAACAAACCTATCTTCATCATAATGGATTATACCTTTAATGTATTACTGGAATTACTTGTTAGTACATTTGTATCCAACTTTGTGAATAGCTGAGGTTTCATGCATTTTTGTTGTATGTTTATTCATGTTGATCAAATTTTGAAATCATCAAGAATAACAATGGATAACTTTTACTTTCTATATTATAGAAAATAATATAATAAGTTATTACTTGAATGTAAAAATTCAATTGGTAAACTCTAGCTCTGGAATTCTTTGATAATAATAATTTCATCTGGTTTATTGCTCTATTTATATTATATATTTCTTGAGTTAATTTTGATCATTTTTACTTTTCCACATATTTATTTAATTGACATTTTCAGGTTTATTAACATATACTTGGCCATAGCGTGTATTTCAATATTTTATATCAGTTCTACTATTTTTAAAATTTCATTCATAATTTCATTTATGTAAATAAGTCTGCCTGTTTGAAGGAGAAAAACTTTTTTCCCCTATTAACTTGAATTCAGATCTGTACAACACAATGTGAAATATGGGGGTGAACAACTAGTGATATGAGACAATCTATATCATTTTAATTTATACTTGCTGATTTTGTTTATACCTCGTTTCTATCATAATTAAAGTTAAAGTAAGGGGAGAGGTGTAGCAGTAAAAAAAAAAAAGGCTTTTGTGATAACACCTCATATATTATGCATTCCTAATGCCACCCTGGGAATTGAGTCATTTAATGAGAAAATAATTTCATCACCTTTAGCTATTATGTCAAAGGAAACTTTTTTCATGCTGTTGACAGGACTTATTTCCTACGTAGCTATTCAGCTAAGTCTGAATATTTCACAATTTCCTTAAGAAGTGCTTCTATATTTTAGAAATGGAACATTTTAAAAAAGACCTCTCTATGAGGACTTTGTAAATAAATTAGATATATACAAGAAAAAAGACAAAGCTCAAGAATTTTACATCATTTTCATGATGCGTGAAAAGCATTACCAACAATTTTTAAATTAGCTCTTTTGGCATCCTATAAACGGAATATCTGAAAAAAAGTGTTTAAGTTCGTTATTTAGGTATTATTTACATACAGCAATTGACATGCAGAATCTGCTCTTTGTGTCTACTGGCTGTCCTTCGTTCATAGGGATCCCTCCCTTCCCCGTCTCATTCCCAGACTCTTTCTTCTAGTTTCTTTAGTAAGAAGTATTCAGACATTGGGACTATGCCCTTACCATCCTTTTCTCTTATCTCCATTCTCTCTTGGCAGAGCTATCCTGCCAGCATTCAGGGCTTCAGCTACAATCTGAATGTTGATGATACTCTAACCTACATTTCTAACTAGTGCTTTCCCCTTTATTTTTGTTCTACATTTTCCACTGCTGGCTGGGTATCTTTTGGAATCTCAAACCAGTGTGCCCACAGCTGAGTCATCTTCTTCTGACTCAAAGTGGGTCCTTTCATTGCCATCTCTATTCAGTTATTCTCTCAGGCCCCCAGCCTTGACACCTGTACTCATTCACTTAGTCACAAAGTCCTGTCAACTTGACTTCTGTAATGTCTGCAATCCTTTCTCTTGTTTTGGTCTCTATTATGGGAGTAATTAAACTGCTTCTTAACTGATTTTCTACTTCTGTATTTCCAGTATCCAAAATATTCTGTAAACAACTGATCTATTAATCTTTCAAAAGCCTAGCACTGAGACATCACTTCCCTGCTCAAAAAACATTTCACGATTCTTTCCAGCTTAAGGAATAGGCTGGTGTTGCACATTCTGCTTATTCTGGTTTCAATTATATTTGTAGACTTATCTTCCCTTACTCTTCCTCATATGTTACAGTCAAGCTGGACTAAACTGTATTCCCCCAAATGCTCTAAAATGGTCACTTTTATTAGTGCCAAACACTTGGCTAAGCCTTTTACAATACATTATGCCTATTAGTACTCATTACAAATTGTAAGGTAGGCATCATTGTTATGTTTGCATAAAGATGTGGAAAGTGAGGCTTGCAGAAATAGGAAAGTTGGCCAATGCTAACAATTAGAAAGCAGAAGAGCTAGATCTTGAAGGCAAGCCATTTGCTTCTAAAGTACATGTGTGTTCAATGGCTAAGCCTGAATCCTTTCTGGGCTCATGCCAAATATTTACTCAATATTTTATTAAAATCAATTTTAATATTCAGATTAATCACTTATCATTTATTGAGACATATTTCCAGAAAGTCCTACCTTGAAAAAAAGGCCTTTTTCTCCCCTCATTTAGCCAACTCATTCACTGTGATATTATCCTATTTTATTGTTGTAAAGAATTTATCGATATCAGAATTTGTTTACTAGAATGAATGAGAGCTGAGATCTAGTCAGCTTTATTCAATCACTCTGCCTAGCCTTAGAAAAAGTGCATAATAGAGTGCTAATTTTTTTTTTTTTTTTTTCCCTTTGCGGTACGCGGGCCTCTCACTGTTGTGGCCTCTCCCGTTGCGGAGCACAGGCTCCGGACGCACAGGCCCAGCGGCCATGGCTCACGGGCCCAGCCGCTGGGTGGCATGTGGGATATTCCCGGACAGGGGCACGAACCCACGTCCCCTGCACTGGCAGGCAGACTCCCAACCACTGCGCCACCAGGGAAGCCCGCCTAGAGTGCTAAATTAATAATTGTTTAATGAACAAAGAGATCTCTATTAAAAGCTTACCAACCAGTCAGTATCCAAAATAAAGCCACCACTTAAAAAAAACAGTGAGCTCTGCATCTTCACTATTATTTCCCAATCATACTGGTTTATGATCCCTCTTTTCTTTGGGAGGTCATAACTTAGCACTTTGTAACTATTAGGGAACATGCCATTTACATTGTATATACTGCATATTGTGTCTTTTAAAATCCTACTCCTCAGCTAGTTTGTAAATCCCTAGAGGGCAAGTATGGTCTCCTACTCAGTTTTGTAAGCACCATAACTCCTTATTTATACGCTTTCTGTAGTTTCTCAATACATCTCTATTAAACTTTAAAAAAGAACTCTTCATAGTTTGAGGTACATTTGGAGATGAATATTTTATAGTGGAATAGACCAAACTACAAAAAATTTATTTTGACTTCATTGAATGATGTCAACACAATATTTTTGATAATAACCTATCATATAACATTGTAATATATTATAAACATAAACTATTTCCCAATGACAATAGCCCAGAATAATATACCAAAACAACAAATCCTGGGTAGCTATTATTAAAAATTTTAATTATTTTCCACTCTGGCAGTCTTTTTGTATTCTTTTCTATTGATATTTGCTGTCTCAAGTTCTTTTTTTTAAAATTTTATTGAAATATAGCTGATTTACAATGTTGTATTAATTTCTGCTGTACAGCAAAGTGATTCAGTTATACACATATATATTCTTATTCACATTCTTTTCCATCATGGTTTATCACAGGATATTGAATAGAGCTCCTTGTGCTATACAGTAGGACCTTCTTGTTTATCCATCCTACATATGATAGTTTGCATCTTAGATTGAGTTCTTTTTTTTACACGTGAACAGAGTGAGTTTTACTTATTTATTTATTTTGGGGGGGATTTTTAAATTTTAATTCAAACAGAAAGTCACAAAAATTATAATCATCCTCATCAGTTCACTCAGTCCCATGTAATTAATTTTTTTTCATCTTGATCTTTTGTTAGGACTTTTATGAATTCATCAGTTTTCCATTAGAGTTCTGAAAATGCTTATTCATTCAGTTCAGCAATATAGTCAGTTACCAGAAACCTGTACTTGTCAGTCTTTTCCATGACTTCCTTGAAGATGAAACCTTTTTATAGGAACATTTTTGCAAAAGCATCAGAGTACACCCAGAACTGTCTGTAAATGACAAAAGACTTAATAATGACCACGGTTAAAGATTTGATGAAAGTTCATAATAATGCAATTCACAAGGAAATTTAGTTATTTCTGAGATATACATTTTAAAGTAATAACTAGAATTATGACTTATAACATTATACCAGAATATATAAGATTTTTAGAAATTTCATGTAATGTCTGAAACATTTATATTAACATATTTCCATACAAATAACCCAAAGAAAGTTTAGTATTAGTTGTTTTTTTGTTTGTTTTTTTATACTGCAGGTTCTTATTAGTCATCAATTTTATATACATCAGTGTATACATGTCAATCCCAATCACCCAATTCAGCACACCACCATCCCCACCCCACCGTGGTTTTCCCCCCTTGGTGTCCATACGTTTGTTCTCTATATCTGTGTCTCAACTTCTGCCCTGCAAACCGGTTCATCTGTACCATTTTTCTAGGTTCCACATACATGTGTGAATATACATATTTGTTTTTCTCTTTCTGACTTACTTCACACTGTATGACAGTCTCTAGATCCATCCACGTCTCAACAAATGACTCAATTTCATTCCTTTTTATGGCTGAGTAATATTCCATTGTATATATGTACCACATCTTCTTTAGCCATTTGTCTGTCAATGGGCATTTAGGTTGCTTCCATGACCTGGCTATTGTAAATAGTGCTGCAATGAACATTGGGGTGCATGTGTCTTTTTGAATTATGGTTTTCTCTGGGTATATGCCCAATAGTGGGATTGCTGGGTCATATGGTAATTCTATTTTCAGTTTTTTAAGGAACCTCCATACTGTTCTCCATAGTGGCTGTATCAATTTACATTCCCACTAACAGTGCAAGAGGGTTCCCTTTTCTCCACACCGTCTCCAGCATTTGTTGTTTGTAGATTTTCTGATGATGCCCATTCTAACTGGTGTGAGGTGATACCTCATTGTAGTTTTGATTTGCATTTCTCTAATAGTGATGTTGAGCAGCTTTTCATGTGCTTCTTGGCCATCTGTATGTCTTCTTTGGAGAAATGTCTATTTAGGTCTTCTGCCCATTTTTGGATTGGGTTGTTTGTTTCTTTAATATTAAGCTGTATGAGCTATTTATATATTTTGGAGATTAATCCTTTGTCTGTTGATTCGTTTGCAAATATTTTCTCCCATTCTGAGGGTTGTCTTTTCGTCTTGTTTATGGTTTCCTTTGCTGTGCAAAAGCTTTGAAGTTTCATTAGGTCCCATGTGTTTATTTTTGTTTTTATTTCCATTACTCTAGGAGGTGGATCAAAAAAGATCTTGCTGTGATTTATGCCAAAGTGTGTTCTTCCTATGTTTTCCTCTAAGAGTTTTATAGTGTCTGGTCTTACATTTAGGTCTCGAATCCATTTTGAGTTTATTTTTGTGTATGGTGTTAGGGAGTGTTCTAATTTCATTCTTTTACATGTAGTTGTCCACTTTTCCCAGCACCACTTATTGAAGAGGCTGTCTTTTCTCCATTGTATGTCTTTGTCTCCTTTGTCATCGAGTAGTTGACCATAGGTGCATGGGTTTATCTCTGGGCTTTCTATCTTGTTCCATTGATCTATGTTTCTGTATTTGTGCCAGTACCATATTGTCTTGATTACTGTAGCTTTGTAGTATAGTTTGAAGTCAGGGAGTCTGATTCCTTCAGCTCCGTTTTTTTCCCTCAAGACTGCTTTGGCTATTCGGGGTCTTTGTGTCTCCATACAAATTATAAGATGATTTGTTCTAGTTCCGTAAAAAATGCCATTGGTAATTTGATAGGGATTGCATTGGATCTGTAGATTGCTTTGGGTAGTATACTCATTTTCACAATATTGATTCTTCCAATCCAAGAACATCATATATCTCTCCATCTGTTGGTATCATCTTTAATTTCTTTCATCAGTGTCTTATAGTTTTCTGCATACAGGTCTTTTGTCTCCCTAGGTAGGTTTATTCCTAGGTATTTTATTCTTTTTGTGGCAGTGGTAAATGGAAGTGTTTCCTTAATTTCTCTTTCAAATTTTTCATCATTAGTGTATAGGAATGCAAGAGATTTCTGTGCATTAATTTTGTATCCTGCGACTTTACCAAATTAATTGATTAGCTCTAGTAGTTTTCTGGTGGCATTTTAGGATTCTCTATGTATCGTATCATGTCATCTGCAAACACTAACAGTTTTACTTCTTCTTTTCCAATTTGTATTCTTTTTATTTCTTTTTCTTCTCTGATTGCCGTGGCTAGGACTTCCAAAATTATGTTGAATAATAGTGGAGAGAGTGGACATCTTTGTCTTGTTCCTGATCTCAAAGGAAATGCTTTCAGTTTTTCACCATTGAGAATGATGTTTGCTGTGGGTTTGTCCTACATGGCCTTTATTATGTTGAGGTAGGTTCCCTCTATGCCCACTTTCTGGAGAGTTTTTATCATAAATGGGTGTTGAATTTTGTCAAAAGCTTTTTGTGCATCTACTGAGATGATCATATGGTTTTTGTTCTTCAATTTGTTAATATGGTGTATCACATTGATTGATTTGCACATATTGAAGAATCCTTGCATCTCTGGGATAAATCCCATTTGATCATGGTGTATGACCGTTTTAATGTGTTGTTGGATGCTGTTTGCTAGTATTTTGTTGATGATTTTTTGCATCTATATGCATCAGTGATATTGGTCTGAAATTTTCTTTTTTTGTAGTATCTTTGTCTGGTTTTGGGATCAGGGTGATGGTGGCCTCATAGAATGAGTTTGGGAGTGTTCCTTCCTCTGCAATATTTTGGAAGAGTTTGAGAAGGATGGGTGTTAGCTCTTCTCTAAATGTTTGATAGAATTCATCTGGTCTTGGACTTTTGTTTGTTGAAGATTTTTAATCACCGTTTCAATTTCATTACTTGTGATTGGTCTGCTCAAATTTTCTGTTTCTTCCTCGTTCAGTCTTGGAAGGTTATACTTTTCTAAGTATTTGTCCATTTCTTCCAGGTTGTCCATTTTATTGGCATAGAGTTGCTTGTAGTAGTCTCATAGAATGCTTTGTATTTCTGTGGTGTCTGTTGTAACTTCTCCTTTTTCATTTCTAATTTTATTGATTTGAGTCCTCTCCCTATTTTTCTTGATGAGTCTCGCTAATAGTTTATCAATATTGTTTATCTTCTCAAAGAACCAGCTTTTAGTTTTATTGATCTTTGCTATTGTGTTCTTTGTTTCTATTTCATTTATTTCTGCTCTGATCTTTATGATTTCTTTCCTTCTGCTAACTTTGGGTTTTGTTTGTTCTTTGTCTAGTTCCTTTAGGTGTAAGTTTAGATTGTTTACTTGAAATTTTTCTTGTTTCTTGAGGTAGGCTTGTATAGCTATAAACTTCCCTCTTTGAACTGCTCTTACTGCATCCCACTGGTTTTGGATTGTCGTGTTTTCATTGTCATTTGTCTCTAGGTGTTTTTTGATTTTCTCTTTGATTTCTTCAGTGATCTCTTGGTTATTTAGTAGCGTATTGTTTAGCCTCCATGTGTTTGTGTTTTTGACGTTTTTTTCCCTGTAATTCATTTCTAATCTCATAGCATTGTGGCAGAAAAGATGCTTGATATGATTTCAGTTTTCTTAAATTTACTGAGGCTTGATTTGTGACCCAAGATGTGATCTATCCTGGAGAATGTTCTGTGCGCACTTGAGGAGAAAGTGTAATCTGTTGTTTTTGGATGGAATGTCCTATAAATATCAATTAAATCTATCTGGTCTATTGTGTCATTTAAACCTTCTGTTTCCTTATTTATTTTCATTTTGGATGATCTGTCCATTGGTGTAAATGGGGTGTTAAAGTCCCCCACTATTATTGTGTTACGGTCGATTTCCTCTTTTATAGCTGTTAGCAGTTGCCTTATGTATTGAGGTGCTCCTATGTTGGGTACATATATATTTATAATTGTTATATCTTCCTCTTGGATTGATCGCTCGATCATTATGTAGTGTCCTTCCTTGTCTCTTGTAACGTTCTTTATTTTAAAGTCTATTTTATCTGATATGAGTATAGCTACTCCAGCTTTCTTTTGATTTACATTTGCATGGAATATCTTTTTCCATCCCCTCACTCTTAGTCTGTATGTGTCTCTAGGTCTAAAGTGGGTCTCTTGTAGACAGCATATATAAGGGTCTTGTTTTTGTATCCATTCAGCAAGCCTGTGTCTTTTGGTTGGAGCATTTAATCCATTCATGTTTAAGGTAATTATCGATATGTATGTTCCTCTGACCATTTTCTTAATTGTTTTGGGTTTGTTTTTGTAGGTCCTTTTCTTCTCTTGTGTCTTCCACTTAGAGAAGTTCCTTTAGCATTTGTTGTAGAGCTGGTTTGGTGGTGCTGAATTCTCTTATCTCTTGCTTTTCTGTAAAGCTTTTGCTTTCTCCATCGAATCTGAATGAAATCCTTGCTGGGTAGAGTATCTTGGTTGTAGGTTCTTCCCTTTCATCACTTTAAGTATATCATGCCACTACCTTCTGGCTTGAAGAGTTTCTGCTGAGAAGTCAGCTGTTAACCTTATGGGAGTTCCCTTGTATGTTATTTGTCGTTTTCCCTTGCTGCTTTCAATAATTTTTCTTTGTCTTTAATTTTTGCCAATTTGATTAGTATGTGTCTTGGCGTGTTTCTCCTTGGGTTTATCCTGTATGGGACTCTCTGCGCTTCCTGCACTTGGGGGGCTATTTCCTTTCCCATGTTAGGGAAGTTTTCGACTGTAATCTCTTCAAATATTTTCTGGGGTCCTTTCTTTCTCTCTTCTCCTTCTGGGACCCCTATAATGTGAATGTTGTTGCATTTAATGTTGTCCCAGAGGTCTCTTAGGCTGTCTTCATTTCTTTTCATTCTTTTTTCTTTACTCTGTTCCACAGCAGTGAATTCCACTAGTCTGTCTTCCAGGTCACTTCTCCATTCTTCTGTCTCAGTTAATCTGCTATTGATTCCTTGTAGTGTAGTTTTCATTCCAGTTATTGTATTGTTCATCTCTGTTCTTTAATTCTTTTAGGTCTTTGTTAAACATTTCTTGCATCTTCTCGATATTTGCCTCCATTCTTTTTCCAAGGTCCTGGATCATCTTCACTATCATCATTCTGAATTCTTTTTCTGGAAGGTTTCCTATCTCCACTTCATTTAGTTGTTTTTCTGGGGTTTTATCTTATTCCTTCATCTGGTATATAGCCCTGTGCCTTTTCATCTTGTCTATCTTTCTGTGAATGTGGTTTTTATTCCACAGACTGCAGGATTGTAGTTCTTCTTGCTTCTGAAAATGTCTTTTTTTTTTTTTTTTTTTTGCGGTATGCGGGCCTCTCACTATTGTGGCCTCTCCCGTTGCAGAGCACAGGCTCTGGACACGCAGGCTCAGCAGCCATGGCTCACGGGCCTAGCCGCTCTATGGCATGTGGGATCATCCCGCACCTGGGCACAAACCCATGTCCCCTGCATCGGCAGGTGGACTCTCAACCACTGTGCCACCAGGGAAGCCCAAAAAAAGTCATTATTTTTAAACAATAAGATTGTTCACATAGAAATTCTGAGATAATCTCCTTATAATTATTACTATTAAGAGAGATCAGTAATGTTGCTGAAGGTCAGCTTTGCTTATCCCTGGGCTGTAATCCAGTAACCAAAGTCACAGGGTCATAGAGCTCCTGGGAAATCGTTCTGAAGTCTAGAAGTCTAAGATCAAGGTATCTGCCGGTTTGGCTTCTCCTGAGGCCTCTCTCCCTGGTTTGCAGATGGTGCCTTCTGGCTGTATCCTCATGTAGTCTCTTTCTCTGGGCAAGTTCATCCCTTGTGTTTCATAGCGGGGGCTTTTGTGTCAGAAAGACTTAGTTTCAGACACTTGCTGTGCCTCTTTGTGGATATGTGACCTTGGACAAGTTGGTTAGCCTTTTGCAGATTCAGATTTATGTATAAAACTCCATGGTAGGGGCTTCCCTGGTGGCGCAGTGGTTGAGAGTCTGCCTGCCGATGCAGAGGATGTGTGTTCGTGCCCCAGTCCGGGAGGATCCCGCATGCCGCGGAGCGGCTGGGCCCGTGAGCCATGGCTGCTGAGCCTGCGCATCCAGAGCCTGTGCTCCTCAACGGGAGAGGCCACGGCAGTGCGAGGCCCGCGTACCGCAAAGAAACCCCCCAAAACAGAAAAACTCCATGCTAATATCTCATTCATATAAGTAACAGAAGAGGAGATGAAATAAAGAATATAAAACTCCTATCGTTTGGCACATTCAAGAAACTTATTAAATGGTGGCTAAGATGAAACGTAAGCCCAGAGAGATTAAATAAAAACATTACCAAACAAACTTTTGGGAAAGCAAAACAAATTTTCAAAGATCATGGACTATCTATCAGATTTCAGGTGTGCCTATGTACACACAGACACACACACACACTAAAGTGACTAACCTTCTGGTCTCACCCTGAAGGAGGTGAGGAAAACAAGGGTCTTCTCTACTTAGTAACTAGCAATGTAACCTTTTTTTTTTTTTTTTAAATCCACCAGCTGCCATCTGCAAGCCGGAGACCCAGGAAAACTGGTGGTGTAAATCAGTTGGTGTCCCAAGGCCCGAGAACCATGGAAGCCCAGGGCAGAAGACAGATTCCCCAGCTCAAGCAACTGGGTAAGCAGAAAGAGGGAGGAATTTCTCCTCTCCCCACCTTTTTTGTTTTTTATGTATATGTATAGCTGATTCACTTTATTATACAGCAGAAACTAACACACCATTGTAAAGCAGTTATACTCCAATAAAGAGGTTAAAAACAACACACACACACACACACACACACACACACACACACACACACACACACACACAGAAATAAGCAATGTAACTTTGAAAGCCCTTCTTTTTGATTTCTAAGTAGGATCCTTGAAAGTTAAAATTTCCATCATTATTAAATATACAGTAATAGTTGTGATATGTTCTGACATTATTTTTTGGAGAAGGCAAAGAGGCCATTTTTCAGAAGTCAGAAGGAATGCTTTCCTCCTTGAATATGGCTGGGTAAGGCCTTATTTGACAAGATCTTAGCATTATTTTATGAGCATTTTGATTTTCCAGAGGGAGTTAGATTGCATAGTATCTTAGTGATACCAGGTCCTATGGGTGTTCATAAGAAAAGGAGAAGTACATTTCTGCAGCCCCTTGGAAAACTGCTTTCTAAGACCTCAGAGGTTTAAACCTTGTGGCTAGATGATATCAGCGACCTCTGGCTAATGGACTGTCTGGCAGTCTCATGCATCATTAAAGGATAAGAATATCTTACTTGAATTTTGTAAACCAGGGAATATGTATTTGAGATCTCTCGGAAGTATGGCTGACATCCCTTAGACTAATTTAGAGGAACCAGGCCCATTCAGGGGCGTTCTACCTTGAGTCACTGCATCCACACCTATGACTTCAACCTTTCTGCCTATTAGACTCCCAAATATATAACTCAGCTTAGCTCACAGGATCCTTATACTCAGCACTTCCAGAATCACCTATATTATGCTCCTCATGCTGATGCAATCCCAGCCAATATCTTTTATTCTCTATTTTGGTTAATGGCACCTGGGAATTAAAACCTTTACTTCTGCTTTCTCCCTCATCCTGCCCTCCTGCACTTTGTTATGAATTGATGTGGATTCTGATTCCTGTAACTCTCTTGATTCCATCCAGCCTCTTAATCCCCTTGACTCTGTCCCACCTCACTCTGACTATGGCCATAGACTTTTATGTGAACTTAGTACCTATGTTAATTCATCTTCCATACTGTTTCGATGTGATGATGGCATGCCTCTGCTCACAGTCTTTTAACATCTGCCCAGCCAGCATCTGGTCCCTCATCTTTGACTATTCTTCCTTCCAGTCCCATTTAACTTCTTTTCTCCAAATGGATCACATCATTGCCTTCCTCTATTCCCTTTATCATATTGCTTTTTTTGTTTTTTTAACGTAAAATGCCTTCCTTCATTGGCAAACTCTTACTCATCCCTTAAGATTCAGCTAAATATCACCTTTGCAGTGAAATATTCCTTGACTGACCCAGAAAAAGTCAAAGCCCTCTCCTCTGGATAATATCTATTGAAGCATGAATCACACTTAATAAACTTTGTTTATGTGTCTTGTCTCTCAGGAGTTTAGAAGACCCTTGTGAGCAGGTATACCATACACCCAGCAAATATAACTTTCATGAGCTCCAATACTGCTTAGGCTTCTCCAGTGGTCTCAAATATTCAATTATGAGGGATCACTGGGTTGACAGATAAGATAGGAAAGTGTGAGAGGTCTTATGGGAGATCAGAATAGTAGGGGAGAGGGAAGAAGAACAAAGATGGAGGCAGATAGTTTGGAATGATGGGCACTTGGCTGTAAGTGGGGCTAGCGGAAAACAAAATGGTATCCTACACCTCTAATCTGATTTATTGTTATCAAAATTTGAAGTTTGTACCAGCTTAAAATGACATCTAGTCTCACATCTTTAAAAACTTTTTTAAAGAAACAGTTTTACTACAACAGAAATAAATTTTTTTTCAAGTGAAAAAGAATCTGTTCTACCTTCAAGAAATCTATCAGTCACTAAAAGCAAGCAGGAGGTATAATAAATACACTCTTACTGAAAAGACAAATCTCAGAGAAAAGTAGAGACACACCTTAGGCTATCTGTCCTACCTCATTGGGGTGTAAACCCACAAAAGACAAGCTACAGAGATGATTTTCACCCCCATGCTTTCACACTATTGCTGTTGGCATAATCGCATGGGGAACAATCAATGCCATACAAATGTTTCGATACACATGCGTTTTTCTCTGAGTTCTGAGTGAATTAGAGTAAAGATAGATGAACGTGCACAAGGAAGGAGAAACTACATCTGTGTATTTTTCTTCAAGTAGACCAGGGCTCAATTTGACCTGGAGTTTGGTAAATTAAATGTAAGAGACACATTGAAATGTTGCTCTTGACTCTGGTATGAGGCAAAATAAGGAAGAACAAGGATGCTAAGAGTTGTTTGCAGGATGTGGAAGTGAGGGTTCCCCTTCTTTGTGGTGCTAAGCAGATATCTGGAACTTTCTCAGCAAGCCCAAGCATGAGTGGTTTGAATTTATACAACAGCAGACCCAGGAAACCTACAATCTCAACTCGAATTTCTGTATGGGCACAAACCATTTCTTTTCAATTTACTTCCACAATTACTGAGTACACACTATGTGCCAGGCACTGTGCTGGGCAGTGATGACACAAAGGTGAATAGTGTACCAAGGAATTTATAATCTAGTGGGAGAGCAAACCACATACACAGTTAGCTCAATATAATATGATAAACATGAAGATCCTTAGCTCAAATTGTTTTGAAAATTTTAACTGTTGCCAATCAACTAGTAAATGTAGCTTAAATTGTTCACCCTAGTCTTTTGCAATATCATATATTCATCCATTTATTTAGTGTTAACTTGTTTAAAATTAAAATCTCGATTTTTGCTGCCAGTGGTCTTCCTCATAAATCTTTTCTCCATCTCAAGAAATGCCAGCTTTGATCTACCTGCTTAGGCCAAAATTCTGGAATCTACTTTTTTTGAACACCATGTATCCAATCCATCAGTGAATTCTGCCTGGTAACCCTCAAAATATATCCAGATTTTGACCACTTCTCTCTGCACCCCTTCATCACTTAGCCCCCCCGCCCCAATACTGGCCCAAAGCCACCATTTTCTGAATAATCTTCTACCAGGTCTACTCTCTCCATCCTTGTCCTTCTTCAATCTATTCAATGTGTAATTCATTCGAAGCATAAGTTAGATCCTTTTTTTGCTTAAAATTCTAAATTTTTAGCATGCTTATAAATTCCTATGCAATCTGTGCCTTTCCCTCTTCCAGCAAATCTTTCAACTTCATTTCCTTTTACTGTCTCCATTTGTCTGCTCTAGCTACACTGTAAACTCCATGAAAATTAGCTTTTGTTTTGCTCACAATTAGCGTTTAAAACAGTATCTGGCATTCTATTACTACTGCTACTAGTAATAATAACTGGCTTATATAACACTGATTTTGAGCCCAGCACTGTTCTATGTTACTAGCATATATTATTTATTCCTTGTAATAATCTTAAGAGAGAGGTATGATTATTATGCTAATATTACAGATAAAGAATTGAGGCACAGAGAGGTACTATGCACTTGATAAATATTTGTTGAGTTATCTCATTGAGGTAACAGTCACTGAGTGGGAACTCTGAGAGCCAGTTTTCTAACTTATAAAATAAGATAGATATTGGTTTGCATACCTCAAGGGAAGAAATGAGTGGGCGAATACATAAAAGTGTTGTTTAAACATAAAGCCCCATACAAATTGTTCGGTTTCCCTAATTCAATTCCATTTTACTTGGATCCTTTTGGTTAACAAACTTCCCATCACTGCCTGTCATCATTTTACCCCTTTTTTTTTTTTTTTTGGCGGAATCTTAGTTCCCTGACCAGGGATCAAACCCGTGCCCCCTGCAGTGGAAGCACGTAGTCTTAACCACTGGACCGCCAGGGAAGTCCCTACCCCTTTTTGTCTGGCTCAGAGATCACTTTCTCCAGGAAGCCTTCCTTGAACTCCCATTCTCTTCTGTCGCCCCTATGCCTGGTACACATTACTACCACTGGGCTTTGATGCACCATACACATTTCTTGTTTCCTTTTCTTCTTCCTTTATCAGACTAGGAACACTCTGAGGACAGAAACTTTGTGCCATTTGCCTCTGAATTCCAAAAGCCAGGCACATAGGAGGTGCCAAATACATGCTTATTAAATGAATGGATCACCCAACAACACACATTAGGACTAACAATTTAAAGAAATATAATATTTGAACCTAAATGGGCATTAAATGACATATCCAGGAAGAAAATAAAATTTAGATTGATTTGCTTAGATGAACTAAAGTAAATGTCCTATTCAGATTAATTACCACAAGCTAATGCTTTTCATAAAGAGACTTGTGATAACTGTCCTTCTGTTGTTTTAGTAGCTTTTCCATAAACCAACACTGAAGTTCCATTTGCAGTGAAAGTCAGAGAACATCCAGGAGCGTTACAGATTTTGGAGACAGGTTAACTGCTCTGTAAACATAACACCTACAACTTCATTCAACACAAAGACATCATGTAGAGGTAATGTAGAGTCCTAAAACTAGAAACGGCCTGAACTGTGCACTAACACAGCTGTGAAGGTAAATTTGCAGAGTTGGTTTTTGGCTTTTCATTTATTTCTGACTGTAGTAACTCTGGTTTTTTATACTTCAGTTCAATCCTATCAGGCTATTTCATGCTTGTCAGAAAATAAAGTCAAAAGAGTATTACAGTGGTGATTGGAAAGAACGTAAGATTAATTTGAAGGAGAAAGAAGGCATTTTATAAACGAACATGAAATGCCTGGAGGCCTACCAAGAACACCCAGCCATACACTAGTTTTTGAGCTCAGATTTGCTGCACACAGCATGCCATGGCCTTGGGAGAAAACCCCATGTCAAATGTCATTGGAAGCTGCTCAGCCAGGCACATAGAAAGGCACATTGCATCAATGATATATGACAAGCCTGGTGGTGATTTTTCTGCTTCAGTGGCCAACTCATCCAAAGGCTGGACAAGCTAACACGCAAATAGTTCATAAAGAACTAGGCTGTCAGAATCATCTTTACAAGGCAGTGACTAGGGCTCTTCTTTTAATGAACATCTCACATTCCTGTGTAGCCAGGAATGTCTCAACCACTAAAATATCCAGAGAAGCAGATACAAAACTACTGGGGATGGAGGAAAGTTTCTCACAAAAATACCATTAGCTCAATATTCATTCTAATCTGCAGAAAATAACTTTCATCAGTGTGTTTTGAGGTTGCTATCTCATTCATCATTACCTTTTAATATAATCTAACAGCTTCTAGAGCCTAATATAGAGTCGATATCTTGGCATAAAAGTAGGAAAATGATGGAGGTGTAATACACACACATCTTGTGCCAGGCAACTGCTAGGTTTTTTTTCGTACATTTGATTAATTTCATAACAGTAATGATGATGATGTTGGTGGTGGTAAATTGATCAGTAGGTTACTTTATTGATCTCTTTTTTAGGTTCCAGGCACTTTTCTAAGTGCTTGACATGCATTATCTTATTCAACATTCACAATAACACTATAAGGTAGGTTACAGGGAACTAGTTTTATACCAGTTAATTCGCTCAATGTAAGACAACTAGTTAGTGGAGGATCTGAGATTAAAACCACGTTGGTCATACTTTGAGGCCCACAATTTTCTCCTTAATTAATTTAATCTTAGAATTCATCTTGTCCACTAATTTTTTCTGACTTATCTCTGGATTGTTCCAAAGTGTTCCTGGAGATGTGTCCAAGAATTTGGGGAGAGTTCTCAATGTCCCCTTTCCAGGCAATTGACATATTTGACTTTGGCTTAAAATTTTAAGTAAACAAAGGGGTCTAGGACTTAAAATACATTTGAAAACTACTTCCATGCTTTTGACCAATGCTTCCATTATATTGAAAGAAAAGCTGAAGCCTGGAAAAGGTGAAGCTCAGGGTTCCCTGGTGTGTTATAGATCTCCTCCTGGTGAATGGTAGTTGTGTGACTGGGACCCAGCTCCCCTGACTTAGGTCAGATCTTTCCATGCCACCATGAGCCCTCAGAAAGGTTCACACCGCTGACGGAAAGAGGTTATAACACTTTAGTTGCCTCTACAGGGAGCACTTGAAGAAGGCTTCTGCCCTGGGACATGGGACATGGTCAGCTGCATTTTCACCACATATAAACTTATTTAAAAATGAGAAGAGATTGGTGTAAGGTTTTCAAACATAAGGTTCATTGTTGCATTATTTTCATGTGTGTGTGTATGTATGTCTATATTTATTTCATATTAAGTCAGTAACCTATTGTCAACTAATTCACCTATACCAAATTCTATAATACACAATGTAAAACAGTAAAAAAATCATGCTTAAGGTTAAGCAGTTTTGTTCTTAAACTTTACCTGCATTATACTGTATATGATAATTGAAATATTATATTGACACCAAAGTATATATTGGCCTTTCTTTGAACCTTAGGAAGTATCTACTAGTATGCAGAAAGGTAACATAGTGTAGAATTATGGTTCTCAAACATTTTAAAGCTGCCGTAGCCAGTGGAAGTGCAGTTTGATTATCACTGTAAACAAACGAGTTTAGGAGTCAGATGTCGGCTTTAATCTGGACCTCACAGCTCTCACGAGCTTGAAGATTTAGGCAAAACACTGAGCCTCTTAGGACCTGGGTCTCCTTACACAGGATAAGAGTTGCTGTTGCCTGGTTATTTGGAGGCTTACAGGTAAATTATGGAAAGTGTTGGAGCCTAGTGGATATTCAATTAATGCTTGTTACTAAATTCCCATATCATTCCATTTGCCCTCATAACATCTTCATGACATTATGTGTTTAGACTGGGAATTTTAATAATATCTTGATGAATGAATGGACTATGTCAACGTTTATGGACCATTTATTCTGGCCACAGTGCCGACTGTTTTATATATGCTACATTAGTACATTTTGCTTCACTATAATACCATGGAAGTAGATTCCATTATTGTCTTCACTTTACAGAGGAAAACTTCGATTCTTTAAGAGGTTAAATAACTTTCTGAAAGATTCAGGTCTGGTAAGTCGTGGCTCTGGATTCTTCCACACCTGATCCCAAAGCACACCACCAAGCCCCTGTCCTCTTCACCTCTATGACATTTGACCTTTCAACTCTACCTTATTCCTTGAGAAACTGGTTTTTCTTCTTATTAAGAGGTGTGTCTGTGAATCTCCCACAATAATCGTGATTTCATCAAATAAAAATAATATTACAAAGGATGTCCACTTCTGTGCACAAACAGATGCTGACATGCTGACATCTCTGTGTCAAGGTGCTTTCTCATTCAGTATCAAATGTTACACATGTAGCTAATGACTGTCCCATTCCGTTCCCCCCTTCCTTCTCAGCTGTAATCACTTTCCTGACATTGGTAGATGTATGCATAATTTAAAAAAAATTTTATTGGAGTATAGTTGCTTTACAATGCTGTGTTGGTTTCTACTGTACAGCAAAGTGAATCAGCTATATGTATACATATATCCCCTCTTTTTTGGATTTCCTTCACATTTAGGTCACCACAGAGCATTGAGTAGAGTTCCCCATGCTACACAGTAGGTTCTCATTAGTTGTCTATTTTATACCTAGTATCAGTAGTGTATATATGTCAATCCCAATCTCCCAGTTCATCCCACCCATCCTTTCCCTCTTGGTATCCATACATTTGTCTATTTCTGCTTTGTAAATAACATCATCTATACCAATGTTTTTAGGTTCCACATATATGCATTAATATGATATTTGTTTTTCTCTTTCTGACTTACTTCACTCTGTATGACAGTCTCTAGGTCCAGTTTTTATATTTTATAAAATATGGATCTCTCTATGAACAATATATATGTTATTTTCTACATTTAAAGTTTTTATATAACTTTTTTTATAAATGCATTTTTTACGTTGAATACATTTTGTCAAGTTCAAATCATTTAATACTTTTTAAAAATTCAACTTGGTGTTTCAAAATCACCCTGTTTATTGCAATTTATTCAGGTCAATATATGTAAATTCATTTGTTTTCATTTTGGTTCACTATCCTACCGTGTGAACAAAGTCCACTTTGTTCATTTATGTAGTGAAGAATAATTCATTTATGTAGTGAAGAATAATTAGGTTGCTGCGATGTTTCACTCCCCCAAAGGGAGCAGATCTGGGCATCTTTGCATGTAAGTCCTTATAAAAGTGTGCCAGAGTTTCACTAGGGAATTCATTCATCTAGTAGGAAAACTAGTGAATCAGGGCTTGTGAGCATGTTCAAGTTTACCAGGTGTTTTGAAGGTGCTCTCCTCTGTAGTGGTACTAATTTCTACTTCAACCAATAACGTCTGTGAGTCTTACCTTTCTACATCTTTATTACCACCTTGGTGTAAGATTAATTGGGGTCAGTATCTATTAATTAGTATTTCAGAAGTTACTAGTGAGCTTTAATATCTTTTGATATTTTTATTGGCATTCTAATTTTCTCTGAATAAAATGCTTTAGGCCATTTTTCTTCTAGGCTATTTGATTTTTTAAAAAATATACTTTCTTCATCTGGCTTATCCTTTTACTTTTTAAAGTTTCTTTTTTATATAAGTTTTTATCCTAGTACAGTCATGTTGAATAATCGTTCCTTTCATGGTTTTTGCTTTTTTTATTTCATGATTAAAAAAATCCTTCTTTCATCCAGAAGCTGCTCAAGGCCTGGGGAGACTGGTAGACCCAGCAAAGACCACTCTTGCAGGCAGCCTTTGCTCATCCACCCCGCAGGCCAGACCTTCACCAGAATCTACCACATTCATTGGGGCCTCCCTTCAGGCCTTTCCCCACTGGTCCTTGCCTCTTCCTTGGTTCATGAAGCAAAAATTCCCCCAAGTGCTCTTTCTTTCAAGGCTCTGGCAGCACAGGAAGCCTAGGTAGCTGCTTGGGTCAGATACAGGAGCAGCAAGGGTAGCAGGGATATATTCAAGCTATCATCTTCCCATAATAACCCAGTAGTTATTCTCTATCATTGACCAATTTGTTTCTTTCATTGAGCTTATTTTAAGGTGTGTGCTTATATGTGCAATATATTTTACTTGTCTTCTCAGAATTCCCTAGCAGTGATTCTCTTATCACAGCAGAAATGGTTTTTTTTACAAGGTGCATGTTATTTTCTCCTCTTTTATTGTCTGACTTCTCTGTTCTGCCAGTTCCCTGAGGCTAGGAACCATGTCTGTTCATAGTTACACTATGGTACTGCTGGGATACAGCAGGTATACAAAAATTTATGTTACATTGATAAATGAGAGATTAAATTTCCTTACAATATCTGGGAGGTTGCTATTCTCTGATGCTAACTGAAGCTACTTCTTGCGGACCACTAAGCTGAAGATGGGTTTATAAGCCTTTGTGAATATTGATAAACCAAAAAGTATACATGTCTGGAGAAAAAGCCATGTGACTTCCACTCTTAGGTAGTGTCTACAGAAGGGTCAGAATCTGCCCTCCCCGCCAAATCTATGTTGAATCTCCACCAGCATTCCAATATACTTGAGGCCCAGCTTACTACACTATTCATCTTGGCCACAACAGTTTCAGTAAGAGAAATTTTAATGACAATGTATACACTATTTCTATTTTGTAGAGACGATTGAGATACAACGAAACTAAGGTTTTATGGTCACACCATCAGCCAGCTATAGTGTAAGAAAATAAGAAGCTTATAATGACAAACACTCCTTTATAGTGAGATGAATTAAATGATAAAGCAGTCATTTGTCATCTTAGAACCTCCCAAGGAAAGCCGGCAGAAGTACTTGAATTGACAGAGGATATGCTACATCAGAGAAGCAAATTACAGAAGGCAATTTATAATTTGATAGGGAGAAGAAACTGCGGAATAAAGAGAGAAATCAGGACCGGTTACCAGATACAGGAGAGTAGGCCTCATATGTAACTTGGACAACAAGTGAATTTGTGAAGCATAACAATGTCCATATTGCATCATATAGGTAGAAATGTAGTAATATACTTTTTTCTTTTTTTGTAGATTTTATACACAGGCTTTAAAATGTTTGTAGCTATATGGTCTTCCCTGGAAGGGGAGTTGGAATGAGGGAGTTGAGGAAGAGGATGCGACAGGTTACGCGATAGGTACACATACGTTATGTGTACAGGTTTGCACAAACACATATACATATATATGCATACAGTGATTCCTTTTGACATGATATATAGCTCTTCCAATCTCTCTTATTTTTTAATCGTTTCAGTCCCAAACTTTGTCAGTTCCATTCCTACCACACTCAGATTCCTCACTGCCCAGATATACAGCTCTACTATCTAAGCAGCCTGGTAGCATGATTCCAAATCCTCATTTAGTTGCATTCACTTTCCCTTCGGTCTGCTCTTATCATAAAGCTACAACCTGACACTTTCTAATCTCATGCCCATTGGCAAGACTCCTAAATTCCCTGACCCATCTGTCATCTTAGACTATTTTGACAAAGTATTGACAGTGGAAGAGACTGATTCGATTAGTCTAACAGCATCCTTACGGCTGCTGGGTTGCCTCTCTGGAGCTGTGGTACCCAAGCAGAAGGCCTGAGCGGCTGGGTTAAGATCCCAAAGGCTTTAACAGAATTTAAGTCTTGCCTGGTGTCCTTGCTGCTCACTGATGTGGGAGCCAGTAAATCTTTCTCATCGTTTTCGCTTGTGAAATTTAGCCTGTGAAACTTACATATATTTAATTCACCATCTTTTTTGTGATTTGTTTTGTCTTAAAGATCAATATACGTACATCTACCGACATCAATTATGTTTTCTTTCAGATACAGATTTAGGCAACAGCTTTTATTGAAGTGAATGGCTTCTCTTTCTGTTTCACAGTAGAAAATTATCTAACTTTCCTTGGAATTGAAGGTTAATAAATAATCATTAAATGTGTTTCTCTTAGGGGCCAAGTCATTTAGATAAAAAATATAATGCTTTATTAATCATAATAAGTTTAGTGATGGTCAAACATCTGGATGTCTCAAGATGTTTGGTACGACATAAAAAGAAACTAATTTGCAGAATTCTCCCTTTTTTGGCCCAAATATAATGATTTTATATAAATGGGTAAACGTCTACACACTAAACCCTCTGTTTTTCTGTAGGACCCAATAGTATAATATTAAATTTAAAATGAGTATTATTGAAATGCTCGATCTCATTGAAACAGCAGGAGATTTACTTTTGAGGAAGTGAAGGTTTTACTTTTGCAACGATGACTCACATATGAGGAATAGAAAAATATTGTACTGTGAATTTAAGGTTCTCTTCATCCATACCAATCAGCTAAACACAAGTAATGATCTTGTTTATAAGATATTCTCACTGAGTTGGCAAAGAGTACAGACAGCCCATTTTTCATGTCTCTGGATCTGTTCAATGTTAATAGCAGTCACTATAACCTTAAGATCCAAAGTCTGTTTTATCACTTTAGTGTGTTTCATTTTCGTGCATATCAACAGCAAACAGTTCTTTGAAATTACTGTGGTCTTTCAAAAGAATAAGGTTATTTATGTTTATGTTTATAACATACATACATATTCCACAGTTTCTGTAGCTGATAGAGAACACTGCTATAATTAAAAACAAATTCAAGTATCTGAAAATATCATTTCTACTATCATACTCTGATACATTAATTTTATTTGATATATCTAGGTAGTTAACTCAAATAACATACAGATCTCAATTTAAAGAAGATGAAAATCTGTATTAGTGGGAATTTAAATTTAGCTAGATAAAATTTCCCATTCCACATTCTAAAAAAATAATCCCACAAATACATGCCAATCATCTTATAAAGTTCTAAGCTTTTTATACCCTGGACTCAGGGCCTTTGATATATCTAATACTCCATACACCACAGGCACTATTTAAATCACTGTCTTTAATATGGATTAGGTACCAAAATAAGAATTATCACTCTATTAATCTCTGCTGTAGGGAGAGGTTAAAATCAGTTGGAATATCCTTCTCATGTTCTTTACAGCTTATGACAATAGTTTCTATATTAGTCTTATTTTTTTTCACTGTGATTTTATGTTAAATATTTTCTATTCTTTCTTTTTTTCTCCAAACTTTGTAGGGTATTCCAAAAATACCCTAAATCAGAAGTGTTAAATGTGCTGGAGATTCTGAGGTGTAGCCTAAATCAGTCCCCTGTCAGAAAAGAATTTTTAGATGGATCTTGTGCAGTCTTTTAATTCATGTGACTTTTTTTTTTAAATATCTCTGCATTCTTTTTATTTTCTTTTCTTTTTGATGTGGACCATTTTTAAAGTCTTTATTGAATTTGTTACAATATTGCTTCTATTTTATGTTTTGGTTTTTTGGCCGCAAGGCATGTGGGATATAACTCCCCAACCAGGGCCCGAACCCGCACCCCCTGCCTTGGAAGGCGAAGTCTTAACCACTGGACTGCCAGGGAAGTCTCTAATTCATATGACTTTTTAATTCTACCCCTTCACATAGCTGAGTTTACTTATCACATTGCATTGAGTACAGTTGACTCTCTGTGAAGTTGTATCATGTGGTTTAAGTATCCATTAGCATCTGGGGCAAGCCAATACATATAAGACCTTTGTGAAAATCTAAACCAGGAAATAACACCCCTCTCTTTCCCTGTAGAGGTATGTGTATATATGTGTGTGTGTGTGTGTATATATATATATATATATATATATATGTATGTGTATATATATATGGCTTTCATATATAATATAGTTACATCATATATTTATATTATATAATTTACATAATTATGCAATATATAATTATATTTTATAATGGCTTTTATATATAATAATATATGTAATTCTGAAAAAAAGTGATTCTGGCATAAAATAGAATCTTACAGAATATTTTGTCCCTTAAAAAGTAGCCATGGGTTCTACCTGTGAAAGACAATTTATTAGTATTAGATAAAATAATGGAAAGCATGAAAGGCTTTTAATAAAGGCATGGGTATAATTAGAACAGATTCGAGCATTGCATTATAACATCTGCCTCAATTACTCCAGATATATATAATTAATGTTAGTTTTTAATAATTTTTTATTAAGCTCCTACTGTGTGTCAGGCAGGGAACTAAGTGCTTTATATATATTGTCTACTTTTCTTCTCACAATGACCCTCAAATAAGAAAGATACTGACATTCTGACTATTTAGAGATGAGAGAATTGGTGGGCTAGTGGGGGTAAGATCCAGGAGTGGAGTGGAGGTAGGTGGAGAAGCCAGAATTAGCTGCCAACTCTGGCTGATTCTGCAGTCAACATGCTTTTCCCATCAAACGATGGTCATTAAGTTAGAACTGGACAGTGGTCAGTGAGTTAAAAAAAAGTGCAACCTTAATTTGATGGTTCTATGAATAGCTTATAGAAATCTTAGAAAACATTTCTTTCATGGGATACAACAGTTTTAAAAACCAGGAATACAATGCTCAATTTTAGTTTTAAATAATTTTGTCCTATTCCTACTAATATACCCATTTGTACAGAAATATGTCAGAAAATGAACCAGAAAAAAAATGTGATAGTACTTTTTAATGATTTGAAATTTACATACAATTACCAGAAGAAAGCATGTAATTTTTAAAATGAGCATATTATTTCTAAAAGGGCCAGAGAGATTAAAGTGATAATGTTGAATGGCCCAATGCTTATTTTGAGGTGTCATTATTTTCAACTAGCTTTTTAAAAGTCCCCTTCAGCTAACAACATGTAGGAAAAGCAAAAACAGATTGAAAAGCAAAAAGTACATAATGCTCTTGTCAAAGTTTATGTCTTTATCTAAATCTCATTTATCTTTGCAAATACAGCATGGTCGACCACCTCAGTCCCTTGCTTAATACCATTTTATTTTAAAAGAGGAATATTCATAAACAGTCTTGATTACTTTCCCATTGAATGTCCAAGTTATTCATGAATGGTTCAAACAATTATGTACTTTCCCCTCCTATTTGGAAATGTCAGAATGGGTCAGAGTGCTATTTCACCAACAAGAGGCAACGGAAACAGATATGGACAAAACACTGAAACTGGAAAGAAGACCTATCCGTGGGGCTGTCCTGCGTAAAACGGCAAATCTCTGTGTGGTTACTGTGGGTGTTGCATTACTGTGGGCCAGTTGTGGAAGAACGAGTTCAAGGTCAAAATAGCTGGATGGCAGTGTTGCGCCTTTGGGTGAGGAGCCCATTCCTGGAAGGAACATGGTAGTGTTGTGGGAATAAACAGCTTCCTGTTCTCTAGAGGTGGGGCTGACAAGAGCCAGTGAGGCCAAGGCTTTTTCTACAGGGGCTCAGGTCTATCGGGAACTTGAAGCAGAAACTCTATGGTAAGTCAATGCAGTGGCTAGAGCTGGGCCACAAAAGGAGGGCTAAAACTTACTGGGCATGTTAGTAAGACATTCCAGACCCTATGCACTGCTGGGTTGAGGCTGACTATAAAACATTTGCACTGCATCAAGAATGACTCAGGAATTGATTGATAGGGTAGACTCAGCAAGTGAGAGAATGGAGAAGACAAATCCACTGGTGAACTATGCACATTTATTCAGAAAATTAAGAAATTACAATTAATTTTTTTAAAAAAAGCCATTCCAATTATTTGGGACCTCCCAGACAATGTGACTGGCTGAGTGTTCACTTTCAAATAAGTTTTTAAAACATTATTAATGTATAGCTAATCCTGGAGTGTGAGTTTTATGATACAAATATTCCTCACACTTAACAGTCTTGTAAATAGACACACTGAATGTTTCACACTGAAAGCACCCACTATGGAAAGCAAAAACAGAGGAATAGGAATCACGATTATGTTTCATCTGATCTGCTTAACTTGAAAACTGTGTATGTAACTCACCTCCAAATAAAGCAGTAAAGAGTTGACAGAAAATAAAAAGGTAACAATATATAAGATGTACCTACATCTTCTTAGGAAATTTTAGTAATCTCTCTGTTCTTAAAGCTGATATAATTTGTGATTTATAATTATCAGATATATATTTATTTCTAATTTGCATAGTTTACCTCTTCTTATGGTTTTCTAAAAAGGAGTATACGACTATGAAGGTAGAAATCCTGCCATAGCAAAATCATGCCTGGGATCATTTTTGTTCTCTCTGATTCCACAGACTTGAGTTTTATAAAGAGGAGAGGCTCTGCCGAATGTGATGAATAATTGCATTACACACCGCAGAGGTGGAGGTGACCTTGGAGATCACATAGCCAGTATCTTACAAATGAGGAAACTAAGACTTGGGGATTAGGTTCACAGAACTAATAGTAGATATTTTAGATCTAGAGCATAAATATTAAAGCATCAGAAGCACTTCCCCACAGCAAAAAGGACAGTTACGTGTTTCATCTTGAGACCTAGTTAAACATGGCTCTGTTTACTTACATGCGGAAAGGTTCTCTGGCTAAGCTCTGCATCAGACTTCAGAGACAGACACTTGCTGGGAAGAAAGAGCTGGATGTTGGCCTGACGCAGACAGAAAAGCCTGCTTGGGCTAGCACAAAGAGGAAATGTTCTAGTGGGTGTAAGTGGAAAAACTCAAAAGAGATGTAAAAAAAGGTGGAGAGTGGGTCCATAGACCAAAAAGAGAAATTCGTTATGAAATTCAACAAGCCTTGATGATTTTGGCCAGGAAGCAAAAGATGGCATGAATTGAGAGGGAGAAAGTCATGTTATCTTTTTTGTAAGAGTATGATTAGAAATGTTTTAAAGTTCTAGTTTCTGCACACACAGGGCTCTTCTAATGCCTGGTTCTGAAATTACAGAACAATATGTATATGCTGTCTCTAATTCGTGATCCTTGAGATGTGAGATATTTAAAACATTTTTGATTTGAAGTTCAGAGTAAAGTATGTAGTAATGTTGGTGTTATTCTTACTTTGGAAAGCAAGAAACAAGGAGCAATATCCAACCAGTTCGATTACTGGGCACAAAGGGGGGCGGGCTTAGCTTATGCCCCAGTGTCCTGGTCCTACCACATCCAATGAGGGCAGACAGGGATAGCAGCCGCTGGAATCACATTCTTTTTTTTGTTGTTTGTTTTTAGTTATTTCTGAGATATACATTTTAAAGTAATAACTAGAATTATGACTTATAACATTATACCAGAATATATAAGATTTTTAGGAATTTCATGTAATGTCTGAAACATTTATATTAACATATTTCCATACAAATAACCCAAAGAAAGTTTAGTATGTTTTCTTTTAATTTTTGAATTTCATTTTATTTATTTTTATATACAGCAGGTTCTGATTAGTCATCAATTTTATACACATCAGTGTATACATGTCAATCCCAATCACCCAATTCAGCACATCACCATCCCCAACTCCCTGTGGCTTTCACCCCTTGGTGTCCATACGTTTGTTCTCTACATCTGTGTCTCAACTTCTGCCCTGCAAACCGGTTCATCTGTACCATTTTTCTAGGTTCCACATACATGCATTAATATACGATATTTGTTTTTTTCTCTTTCTGACTTACTTCACTCTGTATGACAGTCTCCAGATTCATCCACGTCTCAACAAATGACTCAATTTCGTTCCTTTTTTATGGCTGAGTAATATTCCATTGTATATATGTACCACATCTTCTTTAGCCATTCGTCTGTCAATGGGCATTTAGGTTGCTTCCATGACCTGGCTATTGTAAATAGTGCTGCAATGAACATTGGGGTGCATGTGTCTTTTTGAATTATGGTTTTCTCTGGGTATATGCCCAATAGTGGGATTGCTGGGTCATATGGTAATTCTATTTTCAGTTTTTTAAGGAACCTCCATACTGTTCTCCATAGTGGCTGTATCAATTTACATTCCCACCAACAGTGCAAGAGGGTTCCCTTTTCTCCACACCGTCTCCAGCATTTGTTGTTTGTAGATTTTCTGATGATGCCCATTCTAACTGGTGTGAGGTGATACCTCATTGTAGTTTTGATTTGCATTTCTCTAATAATTAGTGATGTTGAGCAGCTTTTCATGTGCTTCTTGGTCATCTGTATGTCTTCTTTGGAGAAATGACTATTTAGGTCTTCTGCCCATTTTTGGATTGGGTTGTTTGTTTCTTTAATATTGAGCTACATGAGCTGTTTATGTATTTTGGAGATTAATCCTTTGTTGATTCATTTGCAAATATTTTCTCCCATTCTGAGGGTTGTCTTTTCGTCTTGTTTATGGTTTCCTTTGCTGTGCAAAAGCTTTGAAGTTTCATTAGGTCCCATGTGTTTATTTTTGTTTTTATTTCCATTACTCTAGGAGGTGGATCACAAAAGATGTTGCTGTGATTTATGTCAGAGAGTGCTTTTCCTATGTTTTCCTCTAAGAGTTTTATAGTGTCCGGTCTTACATTTAGGTCTTGAATCCATTTTGAGTGTATTTTTGTGTATGGTGTTACGGAGTGTTCTAATTTCATTCTTTTACATGTATCTGTCCAGTTTTCCCAGCACCACTTGTTGAAAAGACTGTCTTTTCTCCATTGTATATCCTTGCCTCCTTTGTCATAGATTAGTTGACCATAGGTGCGTGGGTTTATCTCTGGGCTTTCTATGTTGTTCCGTTGATCTGTTTCTGTATTTGTGCCAGTACCATATTGTCTTGATAACTATAGCTCTGTAGTATAGTCTGAAGTCAGGGAGTCTGATTCGTCCAGCTCCGTTTTTTTGCCTCAAGACTGCTTTGGCTATTCAGGGTCTTTTGTGTCTGTACAAATTTTAAGATTTTTTTGTTCTAGTTCCGTAAAAAATGCCATTGGTAATTTGATAGGGATTGCACTGAATCTGTAGATTGCTTTGGGTAGTATAGTCATTTTCACAATATTGATTTTTCCAATCCAAGAACATGGTATATCTCTCCATCTGTTGGTATCATCTTTCGTTCATCAGTGTCTTATAGTTTTCTGCATACAGGTCTTTTGTCTCCCTAGGTAGCTTTATTCCTAGGTATTTTATTCTTTTTGTGGCAGTGGTAAATGGAAGTGTTTCCTTAATTTCTCTTTCAGATTTTTCATCATTAGTGTATAGGAATGCAAGAGATTTCTGTGCATTAATTTTGTATCCTGCAACTTTACCAAATTCATTGATTAGCTCTAGTAGTTTTCTGGTGGCATCTTTAGGATTCTCTATGTATAGTATCATGTCATCTGCAAACACTAACAGTTTTACTTCTTCTTTTCCAATGTGTATTCTTTTTATTTCTTTTTCTTCTCTGATTGCTGTGGCCAGGTCTTCCAAAACTATGTTGAATAATAGTGGAGAGAGTGGACATCCTTGTCTTGTTCCTGATCTCAAAGGAAATGCTTTCAGTTTTTCACCATTAAGAATGATGTTTGCTGTGGGTTTGTCCTATATGGCCTTTATTATGTTGAGGTAGGTTCCCTCTATGCCCACTTTCTGGAGAGTTTTTATCATAAATGGGTGTTGAATTTTGTCAAAAGCTTTTTGTGCATCTATTGAGATGATCATATGGTTTTTCTCCTTCAATTTGTTAATATGGTGTATCACATTGATTGATTTGCATACGTCGAAGAATCCTTGCATCCCTGGGATAAATCCCACTTGAATCATGGTGTATGATCCTTTTAATGTGCTGTTGGATTCTGATTGCTAGTATTTTGTTGAGGATGTTTGCATCTATATTCATCAGTGATACTGGTCTGTAATTTTTTTTTTGTAGTATCTTTGTCTGGTTTTGGTATCAGGGTGATGGTGGCCTCATAGAGTGAGTTTGGGAATGTTCCTCCCTCTGCTACATTTTGGAAGAGTTTGAGAAGGATGGGTGGTTAGCTCTTGTCTAAATGTTTAAAAGAATTCACCTGTGAAGCCGTGTGGTCCTGAACTTTTGTTTGTTGGAAGATTTCTAATCACAGTTTCAATTTCATTACTTGTGATTGGTCTGTTCATATTTTCTATTTGTTCCTGGTTCAGTCTTGGAGGGTTATATCTTTTGAAGAATTTGTCCATTTCTTCCAGGTTGTCCATTTTATTGGCATAGAGTTGCTTGTAGTAGTCTCAGAATGCCTTGTATTTCTGTGGTGTCTGTTGTAACTTCTCCTTTTTCATTTCTAATTTTATTGATTTGAGTCCTCTCCCTCTTTTTCTTGATCATTCTGGCTAATGGTTTATCAATTTTGTTTATCTTCTCAAAGAACCAGCTTTGAGTTTTATTGATTTTTGCTACTGCTTTGTTTGTTTCTATTTCATTTATTTCTGCTCTGATCTTTATGATTTCTTTCCTTCTGCTAACATTGTCTTTTGTTTGTTCTTCTTTCTCTAGTTCCTTTAGGTGTACGGTTAGATTATTTATTTGAGATTTTTTCTTGTTTCTTGAGGTAGGCTTGTATAGCTATAAACTTCCCTCTTAGAACTGCTTTTGCTGCATCCCATAGATTTTGGATCGTCGTGTTTTCATTGTCATTTGTCTCTAGGTATTTTTTGATTTCCTCTTTGATTTCTTCAGTGATCTCTTGGTTATTTAGTAACGTATTGTTTAGCCTCCATGTGTTTGTGTTTTTTCCTTTTTTCCCCCTGTAATTCATTTCTCATCTCATAGCGTTGTGGTCAGAAAAGATGCTTGATATGATTTCAATTTTCTTAAATTTACTGAGGCTTGATTTGTGACCCAAGATGTGACCCAAGATGTGATCTATCCTGGAGAATGTTCCATGAGCACTTGAGAAGAAAGCATTATCTGCTGTTTTTGGATGGAATGTCCTATAAATATCAATTAAATCTATCTGGTCTATTGTGTCATTTAAACCTTCTGTTTCCTTATTTATTTTTATTTTGGATGATCTGTCCATTGGTGTAAGTGAGGTGTTAAAGTTCACCACTATTATTGTGTTACTGTCGATTTCCTCCTTTATAGCTGTTACCAGTTGCCTTATGTATTGAGGTGCTCCTATGTTGGGTGCATGTATATTTACAATTGTTATATCTTCTTCTTGGATTGATCCCTTGATAATTATGTAGTGTCCTTCCTTGCCTCTTGTAACATTCTTTAAAGTCTATTTTATCTGATATGAGTATAGCTACTCCAGCTTTATTTTGATTTCCATTTGCATGGAGTATCTTTTTCCATCCCCTCAGTTTCAGTCTGAATGTGTCCCTAGGTTGAAGTGGGTTTCTTGTAGACAGCATATACATGGGTCTTGTTTTTGTATCCATTCAGCAAGCCTGTGTCTTTTGGCTGGAGCATTTAATCCATTCACGTTTAAGATAATTATCGATATGTATGTTCCTATGACCATTTTCTTAATTGTTTTGGGTTTGTTTTTGTAGGTCCTTTTCTTCTCTTGTGTTTCCCACTTAGAGAAGTTCCTTTAGCATTTGTTGTAGAGCTGGTTTGGTGGTGCTGAATTCTCTTATCTCTTGCTTTTCTGTAAAGCTTTTGCTTTCTCCATCGAAATCTGAATGAGATCCTTCCTGGGTAGAGTAATCTTGGTTGTAAGTTCTTCCCTTTCATCACTTTAAGTATATCATGCCACTCCCTTCTGGCTTGTACAGTTTCTGCTGAGAAGTCAGCTGTTAACCTTATGGGAGTTCCCTTGTATGTTATTTGTCATTTTTCGCTTGCTGCTTTCAATAATTTTTCTTTGTCTTTATTTTTTGCCAATTTGATTTACGTGTCTTGGCATGTCTCTCCTTGGGTTTATCCTGTATGGGACTCGCTGTGCTTCCTGGACTTGGGTTACTTCGTTTCCCATATTAGGGAACTTTCTGACTGTAATCTGTTCATATATTTTCTCGGGTCCTCTCTCTCTCTCATCTCCCTCTGGGACCCCTATAATGCGAATGTTGTTGGGTTTAAAATTGTCCCAGAGTTCTTTTAGGCTGTCTTTTCATTCTTTTTTCTTTACTCTGTTTCTTTACTCTGTTTTGCAGCAGTGAATTCCACCATTCTGCCTTCCAGGTCACTTCTCTGTTCTTCTGCCTCAGTTATTCTGCTATTGATTCCTTGTAGTGTAGTTTTCATTTCAGTTATTGTATTGTTCATCTCTGTTCTTTAATTCTTCTAGGTCTTTGTTAAACATTTCTTGCATCTTCTTGATCTTTGCCTCCATTCTTTTTCTGAGGTCCTGGATCATCTTCACTATCAATCATTTTTCTGAATTCTTTTTCTGGAAGGTTTCCTATCTCCACTTCATTTAGTTGTTTTTCTGGGGTTTTATCTTGTTCCTTCATCTGGTACATAGCCCTCTGCCTTTTCATATTGTCTATCTTTCTGTGAATGTGGTTTCTGTTCCATAGGATGCAGGATTGTAGTTCTTCTTGCTTCTGCTGTCTGCCCTCTGGTGGATGAGGCTATCTAAGTGGCTTGTGTAAGTTTCCTCTGGAATCACATTCTGAATTGAGTTAGCACACTAAGAACAGATCCCCATGCTGGTGCTCAGAGGAAGTCAGTCTATCAAGCAAAACATGACTTATGTCAGGAAGCATGACAATAGCAGGACAAAATTCCAAGTGAAAAGTCAAGAAAGGGAGTTGAGAAGTTGATTTGGGATGTCTTGGCTCCTGAGTGAGCAAAACTCAGGGGTGAAGGATGATTAATACTCTGATATTTTACTCAGAAAATTGTATCAGTAAGCAAAATGATCTCAAGAACCAGGCCAGAGATTAGAAAACAAGTGTATTTTAGAAGCGTTAATAACAAGAGAAAGGTCATATTCCAGGCCTCTAGGGGCTGGAATATTGGGAAGCTACCAAGTCAGAGATTAAGACAGAAGAATGGGGGCAGAACAGGAACACAAATGCTGTACAAGTGTCCCTTGGATTGAGAGCTATTTAAATCCCTGGTATTTAAAATGGGGGGCACTGCTGAGTCCACCTTTTGGGGCCACAGAGACCACCTCCATGTGGAGAGAAGGGTCAGGTTGCAGTGTGACAATGTCTAATGGAGGCCAATTTTCAAAACAAAGAATGAGATGAATAAATTTGGGCATTAGAATCCCAATATGTGGTGTTATTTTGAAGGTTAACCAACTGCTAGTAAATCCACAGGGTTTGATGAGAGGTTTCATTAAATAACAATACTCTCTGTGTCTTGGTCTCTGCTGCAAAATGTGTGGAACTCTATAACACACTTACAGAATATGAATACATTATTATTTATAGGTAGAAGCTAATGACTGTAATGAAAGCAGAACATTTTAGTTAAATAAGCAAATGATCAAAATTGACAACACAAGTGTAAATAAGGCCCAGATTAATTAAGTTGCTCATTATTTTTCCTTGTAGCAGACATTACTTTGTGTTGAGCCTCTCCCTCTCTCTGTGTGTGTATATATATATATATGTCTTACATATAGACACACACCCACACATGCATTTGTAGAGAGGCAGAGATAAAGAGAGGAACAAAGAGACAGAGATGGACAGACATACAACTTAATGTCATATTTTGAGTAATGCCAAAGAATTCGTTCTGACTCATAATAAATTCTGAAAGGGCAATACAAATGTTGCCCTTCCCATTGCTCGCTCTGTTCCAACATACAGGACTCTTGGTTCCCTGGGAAGCCTACAGTATTCCAACCTCAGGGATTTTTACTTACTGTCTCCTTAGCCAGGAAAGCTCTTCACCCAGGTAGTGGTGTAGATCACACCCTCACTTCCTTCAGGTCTCTGCTCAAATATCTCCTTCTTGGAGGGACCTTCTCTCTGATAAATGTAATGGCGACCCCGTATTCTTGCAGCATCCCCAATTCTCCTAACATTACTTTCTTTTTCTTCCTAGTATTTATCTATGGCATACTACTTTTTGTATGTTTATTTTCTTTCTCCCTACCTTAGGACTGTCAGATTTAGCAAATAAAAATACAAGGCACCCAGTTAAATTTGAATTTCAGATGAACAACAAAACACTTTTTAGTATGTGTGTCCTAAATATTGTATCAGACATACTAAAAACTTATTACTTGTCATTACTTATACTGAAAACTTATTCATTGTATAATTATTCAAGTGTCCCAAATATTGTATTGAACATACCTATACTACAAATGTATTTGTCGTTTACCTGAAATTCAAATTTAACAGGGCATGCTGTATTTTTTCTGATGACACCTCTCGGCCCTCCCCACCCCCCTTCCCCCTCCCTCCCACCCCAGAATTTAAGCTATTTGAGGACAAGAACTTGGAACACTGTGTTCACTGCTGAAATCCCAGGGCCTGACAAATAGCAGGTTCTCAATATATATTGGTTGAATGAATTAATTAGTCATTCTCTTTTCCTGAAATATCCACCCTTGTCCTGTAGTTCTCATCCTGGTGAAATCTCTTAAGGCCCCTATTTATATAAATAAAGCATATTATAGTAATAATATGGTCCTTGGTGTCATGGCAAAAGTCTTGTTTCTCTGCAGTGTCCAGTAGACAGTTTGGAATTTGCTGAGTACAATAAGTTTATAACAGTCAACTACAGTACACAAAACGTTGCAAATATTTCTATGTACCATTTGCGCCTCCTGAGAGACTATAGGAAACTCAAATATCACAAAATAGTATATTTTCAGGTTGGACATGCATTATATATGTAAATACCTTTTAAAGGTAAAATCTGTCAGTCTTATGTAAGCATTCCTGCTTATGTGTCATACTATGTTCAAAAATTTTAGATTTTTGTTGTATTCAAATGACTGCCAGTGAAGTTACTCCAGGAGGTCATTTAGTGCCCTTTCTCTACTGTGGGCAAGATTTCATCATTTCACTTCCTTAGTTTACCTATTTCAATAAATCACCAGTGAGAGTCATCCCACAATAGCCACAATAAGTCTGTATTAGAGAGCCATTGTTCTTTTCCAGCCCTATCTTTAATTGCTACTTAAATCTAGTTTACCTTTTTCCTTGTTCAGAAAGAGAATCCTCTTCATCTTTAAAGACAGAATAGTAAATGCTACAGATAATAATGAAATACTGAGAGCTGTATGTATAAAAGCTCATATACATAGATCTGCAAACTGTAAAAATTTGATGAATTATTTTATTGTCTGATTTTTGAATGAAACCACTATTATTTTTTAAACCAAGGAGGACAAGTACCTAGTGTTTTAATGAGTATCTAGTGCCGTGTGTTGGATTGTTTCCCCCCAAAAGCTTTGTTGAGGTTCTAATCCCTTGTACCGGTGCATGTGACCTTATTTGGGAATGAGGTCTTTGTAGATGTCATTAAGTTAAGATGGGGTCATAATGCAGTTAGGTGAGCCCTAAGTCCAGTATGACTGGTGTCCTTATAAGAAGAGGGGGAGAGACAGAGACACAGAGGGAAGACAGCCATGCAAAGACAGAGGCTGGGATTGGAATTATGCTGCCACAAAGCAAGGAATGCTTAGGGCTAGCAGAAGCTGGAAGACGCAAGGTGGGCTCCTTCCTGAGAGAGTTTGGAGGGAGCAGGGCCCAGGTAACTCTTTTTGTTTTAATTGATGTATAGTTGACTTACAATGTTGTGTTAATTTTGGCTGTACAGCAAAGTGATTCAATTATACATATATATATACATTCTTTTTTAAAATATTCTTTTCCATTATGGTTTATCATAGGATACTGAATGTAGTTCTCTGGGCTATACAGTAGGACCTTGTTACCAGCTAACTCTCTGATTTTGGATCAAAGAACTGTGAGAGAGTAAATTTCTGTTGTTTTAAGCCATCCAAATTTTTGATAATTTAAGGCAGTCCTAGGAAAGAAATACAGTAGGCATTTAATTAACATTGGTTCTTTGGGATCCAGTTTTCCAGTCTGAAATATTTACTGTCCACAAAAGTAATTATTTTTTCCCTTGTATTCTCTTAGCACAGATTTATTAGAGGTTTTTTTGTTATTGTTTCCTTTTTCCTCTCTCTTTCTTAGACTGAGCTTTTTAAGGGAAAGGTTCATATCATTTATTACCATAATTCCAGTGCTTTTAATAGGGTCTGGCATAAAAGATAGTAAATAAAATGTTGTGAATTAATCAACAAATTATTTTTTAAATAAGTAGTACTGATTTACAAAGGTTTCTCTACACTTCAGCCCAGTAATGTACTGAAGAGGAGTCTGTGGCTTTTAAACACCAACCCAAAGTTGAACAAAGACTGAATTCCCTCTATTTTTATATTGTTTCTCTAATTAGAGTTCAGAGGTAGTATCTTTAAAAAGGGAGGATCAGGAGTTCAAGTCACATGTTGTCTTTTGTCCATAGCTCCTCACTTTTGAGAGGCAAAACTCTCTTCCTATATTCTGACTGTGCTCTGAGGGGGACCTAGGTTTGAATTATCTACTCTTCTGTTCACAGAGCTTGAAGAATATTCTTCACTTGCAACTGTTATCGGTGTCAAGTTTTGACTAATTGAAATACGACCAAGCAGTTTTTTAATACAACTCTTTAAATTTTCTGGAAGAAAATAAAGCTTGGGGAAAAAAAGAGGAGAAAAGCATAAAAAGCTGTTAGTGATGAAAATAGGAATTTAAAATAGAAGTGTAATCTCAAGTACAAGTATAGGTTTGCAGTAACAAATGATGCCAAATTCCTAAAATAATAAAAAAAACTTAAAGTTAAAAAGTAAAGTGCAATCCAAATAATCTATCAGACTTAAAAACTTGCGGCCAAAAACCTTAATCTTTCTTTGGCCTTGGGCAAATTAGAGATAGCCAAGAGTTTTTTTTTTATCATAAATTGTCAGTAATAGCAAATTACCTCTTGGGGTGTGGTTAGAATTTCTCGAGGCCCGTAAAGCATTTTGAAGACAAAAATCCTATGACTAGACAAATTGCTCTTCTTGCACTGGTGTGTACTTAGCTTCCTAAGTCTGTCCTGGTCAGTTTGGATGTCATTCATTCTGTAGGTTGGTAGGCCCATTATATAAAATAGCAGGAATTGGTGATAAACAGCTTTCAAAAGATAGGCTATAGTTAAAATGGAAGCATTATTATTTATTTATCTATGACACCTTAAGTATATTTTGAAATATTTAAGAGGATGAAAATAGAAGGCATATTGAAAATTCTTACAACCCTTCAAAGCATTATGCTCAAGGTTATATTTGAGCCTCTCTTTGTATTTATTTTTCTTATTTATAATTTATTCAATCTGTTGGATAATGAGATATTTAATTCAGTTCTTTCTGATTTTTCCATTTGGCATGTCAAACAGCAGCACGTGCTGCTGGAAAAGATAAAAAGTAAAAATTATCCTTTCACGCAGGCATTTTTCTCCAATTAAAATATAAAGAGTTAGTTACACAATACTTATGTTTGCCAAGAGGACTGAGTTCCAGAAAGGAATTTTAACATCTGACTAAATCCACACTTGTATACTTTTCTGTCAATGCCAAGTCACCTACAAATGGTCTTTAGTAGCCATCATTCTATACAGCAGGAATTTTTAGATTCCTTTTTATACTTTATTGTTAATTTTTAATTACTATTAAAGCTAATGTTATAATGTCTATAAAAAAGAAAAAACTCACTCTTAACACTCAAACACAGTTGTGGAAAAATAGGAATGTGCAAATAATAAAAATAGGAATTTAAAAAAATTAAAAAAAGAATTCATAAATATAACACTATGTGGAAAAATGAAAAGTTTAATTTTTCAAAAATACATTTTATTTATTTAATTTTATTAAAAATATTTTTATTGGAGTATAGTTGCTTTAGAATGTTGTGTTAGCCTCCACTGCACAACAAAATGAATCAGCCATACACATACAGATATCCCCTCCCCATTGGACTTCCCTCCCATTTAGGTCACCACAGTGCATTAAGTAGAGTTCCCTGTGCTATACAGTATGTTCCCATCAGTTGTCTATTTTATACATAGTATCAGTAATGTATACATGTCAATCTCAGTCTCCCAATTCCTCCCTCCCCACCCCTTTCCCCCTTGGTATCCATACATTTGTTCTCTACCTCTGTGTCTCTATTTCTGCTTTGCATGTAAGATGATCTATACCATTTTTCTAGATTCCACATATATGCATTATTATACGATATTTGCTTTTCTCTTTCTGACTTACTTCACTCTGTATGACACTCTTTAGGTCCATCCATGTCTCTACAAATGACCCAATTTCATTCCAAAAATACATTTTAAGTAAGCACTTAAGTCTGCATTATGGTTTTACTTATGTATGTAATATATTTTATAAAACCTAAAAAAAATTAGGAGGACAACAGTGTTTAAAAGATGTTCTTGATTACTTCGTTTATGAATCTAACATTTTTGTGGTTTATACATTTGTGAAACCCTTAACAGGTATATTATCTGTGCTCTTGTTTTCACATTACTCATTGCCATTTATAGATGAGCATTGGTCACCTCTATTCTTTCTCTTCTGAGAAACACATTAATTCACTACAACAGTATACCCGTAAAACTGTAATGATTAATTGAAGTCCACAGCTTTAGTTTTACAATACTCTTTGGCCTAAATATGCAAGAAGATTTTGAAATGGTTCATATTTATATTTTCTCTCTGACATGGATGGGCACAGGCAAGATTTATTGATCTTAGGTGTTATTACTATTTATAAGTTAAATTTTCTTATTTGATTTGCTAGATCCTAAAAGAAACATTAAAAAGGAATGAGTAGGAGCTTAAAGAAATAGCAACATTTTTACCTCATGGCATTTTTCTCCATAGTCCATGAAAGACAAGATTGGGGAAAATTAGTCTTCATGCAGCTTGAGAGCCTTTATATTAAAGATAGTAACATTTAGGAGCAGAATACAAGCAAAATAAGCTGTCGCTCCAAATGAGAAATTTTAGGTTAATTTTCAGAAAGGATTTCTATTGTTGAATCTTAATAAAATTGAGAATTAGTCTTTAGGGGATGATATAATATTGTTTTTAAAAGATTTTTTTCTATTTGTAATTGGTAAAAAGTTACATTGTCTTGCGTAAATATTAGGATGTGAGGTAATTATCTATATTTTCCCAGCTTTCATATATTATCTTTTCCATGTAGCTTTTCTGATGGAAAGCTCTTCATAAAACCCTACCTCACAGACAAACCAAATTGTATTTAGCATTTTTGCTTGATTTTTTGTGAATGTGGCATTAAAATGTCGGTTGAAAAAAGCTATTTGTCAAATAAAAGCACACTGTACTGGCATATAAAAGGGACAAAGATATTACGACACCACGCTTCATGGAACTCATTAATATGTATGTAAACCAGGAACAAAAATATATAAAGGAGAACTCAGGTGCCTGGTTAAAACTGAGTAAAACGAATATTAAATGCATAAAAGAACAAGTATCATCTTCGCTAAGAATCATTTGAGCAAATACTTGCTCTTGCTTTGGACGTTTATGTCGGCTCCCAATGGTTGGTCAAAGAAAATATTCCATAACAAACAATGATACAATTCAAACTCAAGAGTTTATGACTAGATATTTTTTACATCTGGTAACACGTAGGGTTTGAAGATCATTAATGCTTGTGAAAATAGACAAATGCAATCTGGAATCTGAAGAATTAATTTAAAATACTCAGGAGTCCATAAAATATTCTATGGTAGTGCAGGACATGGTTTTCTATATGCTCATGGTTTTTCAATGCTCATCTATAAGCACAAGTCATGCGCAGGTGTCTTTCAGGAAAAGAAAGAAATCTTTGAGGATCCCTCAGTGGGGCTTGAAAACCCTGTTTGAGAAATCATGACTTAACAACTGAAATTATATTGTATTAAAATATTTTTCTTGTTTGATCACTGCCAAGTAGCTGTTTTGTATTCATAAGTGGTAATACGTATACACTGTAAAATTATTATTGAAATGAAAGGACAGGATTTTTAAAAAAAGTCTCATGGACCCTCAAGAAAACTTGTTACTAGGGTCCCCAATGTAACAAACCTGAAATAGTTTAAAAAAAGAGAAGAAAGGTGAGATTTGGAATTACACAGGCCTAAATTCAATTCCTAGATCTTGCCCTTATTAACTCCGAAAATCATTCAGTCTCCCTGGACCTCTCCTCCTCAATCTGTAAAAATGACACATTCCTTATAACATTATATTTTTAGAACAAATGGGATAATGTGGGTAAAACTCCTTAGTACAGAGGTTGATACGACACATACATTCTCCTTGTCTTTATTGTACTAATGTAATGATGGTCAGAAATGCTTTGGATACAGTAGGAGGAAAATAACTTGTCCATGTGCAATGAACACATTCAGACAGAGGGCCCTTTTTTCCTATGAGGCATTTATTTGTTGGGTGATGTTTATAAGGTTTTTAAAACGGAATATTATTAAAACCAGAAAATAATTCCAGAGCACAACTAGCACTCTTGAGCTCTGGAAGAATTTATCTACTTCACATATGTGAACAATTTATCGCTAGAGTATGTTTTCTTTTCACCCTCCATCACCAAAGGATTATGCCCAATTATAATTAATTCTTTAATAATGAAATTGATACCATTTTCAAGCATTTAGACCAGATAGTAGATTAGAGTACACTATAAAATATGCTTCTGAGTAATTATGACCTAATTAATTATTTTAGACAGCTTTTAAAAGTTTGATTTACTAATTAGACTCTCTGAAATTGAAAGCAGGAAATAGAGCTGTCCAGGCCACCAGAGGCTTCATCCCGTTTGGCACAAAACCAGAGTAAAAGTTGACTTAATTTGCACCGTTCTGCATGGTTGGGTTTGACAAGTGTGTTTAGGTTTCATAAAATAATCAAAGGTCATTTGTGGCTTGGCTTTTTGCAACTACAACCCAAATTAATAAGAATGAAATCCAAAGCCTGGCAGGGGCTCTAAGAATGATGTGAAGTCTTGCCTTCCTCTTTCAGACTTGCCTCATGGGTGTGTCGTGGTGGAAATAAAAGTGTAAAGGCAATAATGCCAAATGATGACACTCAACCCTGAAATAGGCAGGTACGTAACATATTCTACATCAGTTTGTACTTGGTGTGTGTGGTCATGAACAAATATATTCTCCGAGTCTCAGTTTGTAGCCCAGGGCAGTTTGATCCTAGAGGAGGATGTAGGCTAGCATAAAGAATTGGGGAAGTTTACGTGAACCTTTAGCCCAGGACCTGGTGCCCACATCCTTACTTCTCCTCTCTGCCTTTCTACACCACTGAGCATGAAAGTACAGCTGGTATTTGATGTTTTACCTGGAAACCCCAACAAGTCTATATTACAAGGTCTCCTTACAAACTAACTGCTAGAGAGAATCATCTGGGGCCTTGCTTGGGTTCATACCTTGTTAGTTATTTGCTTCAAAGTTCACATAAAGCCATTCAGAACACTATGGTTTTTATATGATCTTAAAATTATAAGAAATTTTTTCCAAGTAAAAGCTTAAAGGTTAAAATTTTAAAAAATGACTTAGAACTGACTCTTAAAAATGCCTGTGTATCAATATAGTTTCCTAATACTTTTAATATTCAAATGGCGTTGAAATGCATATTTCCAAATTCCAATTCCACAATTCCATGACTCTATTTTTCTACTTAATACAGGAAGCAGAATTTAAAGTCAACTATGAGAATTCAGTACACATAAGAACTCTATTTTTGTAGGAGGGACATCTGAACAAATAGTCATGAGCTAGATGATTTTAATTCCATACAACTACGTTTAACCAACATCTATAACATTATCCTCTTCTTAACACTTGAAAGAATTTTTTTAAATGCTTTCTTTTAAAAAAGCATGTTGATTTTTATAAACTGGGTGAATCTCACAATTTAAGTAGCTTGTCATAGCAGAAGGGTTTCTCCAGTACACGGATATATGATCTAAAATCATACTCAACAGACTGCCTTGAGGAAATATATACGTAACACTTACTTCGTGTGTATTTCTGAACTACCTTTGAAAGTTTTAAAGTTTTATTCAGATTTCAGAGACAGATTAATGTGGACTAAGTAGTCTTTATTAATATTTCTTAGGACACTAAAAGGTGATCAGATCTAGTAGATTATATGAGGGAAATCAACCAAACCAACAGCAGCTAGAAATCTTTATAACAAAGGTAAAATTACGCCTCGCCCTTCTCCATTTTTTTTTTTTTTAGAGCATCTTTTATGCACCAGGCATTGTATTAGGTGTGTTACAAACGTTATTTCACTTATTCCTCATTAGGCCAGTGTTATTATTCCCACTGTATGAATTCAGCGTTAGATAAGTACAATCCACGATATTTAATTCAAGGGAATGCAATATTGCTCGTAACTCCTTGGCACTGACTCTGCTTCCTCACGCTAGATGGTCACTGAATTTGCTTTAGGAACCAAAAGATATCTGAAGCATATAGACTATAAATTTAAGATTTTCTGGAATGATACTGTACAGCAGTATATAAAGGTGCAGCACAGCAAAGATAGTGGAGCTTTACAGATCTGGTCGCATGGCCAGTCCTAGGCAACTGTGAGCCCTGCCCTCCCCATCCTTGCCCCCAGAGCACTGAGGACCAAGGGAAGCCACTATGAGATATGGGAGCATAACTTTGTTGTGTCTGTGTGTGCTTGTGAGCAAATGAGCAAGTGTGTAGTCTGTGCTTTTGTGTGTGTGGATGATACATCTGAGGCGGAGTCTGTGCATGTGTGTACATCTTTGTGTGTGGTCAGTATGGTCAGTATATCACATGTGTGGGTGATGTGTTGCGTGTACGTGGCTGTGCATATGTGTGGTCTTTTCCCTCCAACCCATAATCCAACTCGTTTTTGTGAAATATCTCTTTTTCTATCTATCTTGTGAGTAACTACTTTGTTCTTTTATAATTTTTGCAACCCTTGATCTTTTTACTCTTCCTTTCTCCCCTCTTTCTTTTCCATCTTTTTCAATTTTCTGCTCATTACTAATTGAAGCCATAAGATAATGAACAGATGAAAAATTCAAACCAGTTCACACAGCATCTTCTACGCCTATAAATGCACAAAGACTAATAAATATTCCTTTCTCATTGTGTAATATTTGACCTATAGATTTCAATAGATACTGGGGTATGTGTTGGTCAGATCTGATTTAGAAGTTAGGAAGTGATTATAATACATTTCAAGGTACTATTCAAAAATCATACTTGATTTTCTTTTTCTCAAGGTTGTTTATTTTTCTGTTTAATCTTCTTGCCTTCCGTGACTGCTAACTAACTATTGCTCCCGGGATATTTGTTTTTGAGTAGCAGAGAGATAGATAGGAAGAAAAATAAAACATCGGCTTTTTATTTAATAAATACATTGTCTGCCCACAAGTATAGCAAGAATCGGAATCAAGTCTCAATCATTAAGCGGAGCAATGTGTCTTATGATCAACACTCTATCCATGAGTTTCTAGTTGTTGGAATGTATGAAGAGCAGTAGAATGGTAGCATGCAGCCCCTCAAGGCCTAGAAGTGCTAGAAAAATCAGGAGTTTTCTTAGGATTGATGAGGGCAGTGCTGAGAAATTTTAAAAAGGAGAAAGTAAAGCTACAGAGCGCCTGAGCAGGAGAATGAATAGTAAATGGTGTTTCCTTGGGGAGTAGTTAGTTCCTATTAGGAGCACTGGTATCAATTAGCATAATCAGTCTCACAGAGACCAAAAAAGAAAACACACTCACCCTCACACTTGTATATGGTGGATTTTGCATTATTTAGGAATATTTTAATGCAGTAATTTGTAGATTGGGAGATAAAATTCTTTTGCCTTCGTATCTTATTTGTTACATTATAAAAACATATAAAATTGTCTGTTTCTAAAATTTGTTAGCTAAGGAGTGAACAAAGACCTTGTCATAATAAAAGTGGAAATAGTAATAAGAAAAATAAACTTCCAAAATAGTGGGAAAACAAATTATAAGATCTGACTTCTAGTCCTACATAAAACTCATTTCCCTCATCCCCACTGTGAGTTCTGAATGACTCTGAAATATTTATTTTTTCAAATAAATGTCTTTCTTTGCTGAAAAAACTGTTTTACATGAAAAACTACGTGATAGATTAAATCATGACATTGTTTTTTTATATCTTCCGCCTTCCTTCCTTCCCCTTCCCTCCCCCTCCGTCTCTTTTTCCTCTCTCTCATTCCTCCCTCTCTCTCATTCCTCCCTTCCTTCATTCCCTTTCTTCTAACATTCCTTGAGGCTAACCCTCAGAACTAGCACAGGGTCTGGTGCTGTAGAATCCTCTGCTGTGTGCTGGGCATTGTGCTCAAAGGGCTGGACTGCTCTCTGGAATGATGGGGGTGAGGAGGTGGCAAGGTTACCCTACTGATGGCTGACTCTGTTCCCATCCAGCAGATCCGAGCAGTGCTGTGGTAGATGCTCTGGGGATATAGATGAGACGGAGAAACTTAGCATAGGAGGAGGTTAGGTCAGGAAAAGTGGGGACAAACTCTCAAGCCAAAGCTCTGGTGTTTGAAAGAATAGGGAACTTTCTGAAATGATGAGTAGAGTGGTTTTGTGGTCCATGGGGGACGGGAGATAACAGGTGGCTTTAATTGTTTTATTTTTTCTTCTATTTAAACTTTTTTATTTGTTGTTCCCATTACCCAATTGGTATTTTCCACCCTAAGTTATGTCAGAGAATCTAAGGTCATTGAGTTTCGGAACTACTAGTGATGAGACAGAAATGTACTTAGTATCGATTTTCCTGTAACCTTATCCTTGTGTAATACTGTAAGGTGTCCTTTCTCTCTCTGTGCACTTGTCTATTTCCTCCCCCTCTTCCCTATGTCTATTCATGTATATGAATGAATAGGATGCTTTAGTACATATGAAGATATGGGAACAGTCTGCAGAGACTGGAACGTCTTTAAATGGCAAGGATGCTGTGGGCTGGGATCTTGGTAGGAGACAGTAAAAAATAGCAGCTATGTATATAATTTTTACACAGATTTCTTGGGCAGAGAATTATGGTCTCGAAAACACTATTATGCTTCTGCTTTAGGCAGCTGTTGTCTGGGTAAGCATAATGCCCCGAATTCTTCAAGGGTATCAACAGGCAAGTTCTCCAGCTGCCTTCTCCACTGATAAACTAGCAGTGGTAGAAACGAAGCTATTATTTCAAATGATGCTAACCTAACAAAGGGTGATATTTCAGCCCAAGGAAATTCATAATCCATTTCAGAATCTGGAGCCTTAAAATGGTCTTACAGAGACTAAGACGAAATAGAAAGTACAGATACCAGTTTTGTGAGGTTAAAAGAGGTACCGTATGTGAACTGCCATGCAAACTGTGAAGTGCTCTACAAATCCAAACACTATTCATTACTATCATTTTAGATACTAAAAGTCAAGCATGATTAGAGAGAGAGTAGTGATTATTATTATCTTGGGCAAGTGACTTGATCTCTCAGAGTCTTAGTTTCCTCATCTGTAAATGGGGCAATGATAACCTACCTTGTAGAGTTGTCAAAATTATAGATAACATGTAAAAATTGCTATGCACAGAGCTTGGCAAGTGGTAGGCATTCATTAAATGATTGATAGTTATTTTTATTATAACAGACATTTCTAACCATCCACAATTTCAGAAGAATCGAAAAATAGGTTTCTTTTAAAATTACTAACAAAATATGTACTTGCAATTCAATATACTGTGGATTCCAGGTGTCCAAAAAAATAAGAAAACACCTATGACTTTATATATCAAGTTTCACTCATCATGGGGGATTTCTAAGAATGAAGTTTAAAGAATAAAACAGGGAGAAGAAAAAAGAATGACAGAGAAAACGCAACCCTGTAATGGCAACAGCCTAGGACAAGTGGGTGATTTCAGAATGAGAATAAGCACACACCACCCCGTGACTCAGGGCTGCTCCAACTTCATGCACAGTGGGGAACCTTCTATGCCCTTCAATATCAAATTGTACATGCAAGTTATTTGTAACAGAACATTGAAAAGTCAGTGAAGGCAAACCTGGTAGGCAGCTACTGTCAGAAAACATCTGAATCAGTAGGACACTATCAGAATTGTCTTTTCCAAGCAAAACACAAAACTGTATTAACCAAAAGCATGACAGCACTGTGAAATTTCCTCACTGCAGTAACTTAGAGCAACACAGACCTTGGGAAGCAGGCTTCAGTGCCTCGCCCAACAGGTCAGAAAATAGCAACGAAAGGTTATTATGGATCATACTGTTGAGGATCACCCGAGAGAAGGGATGGTTCTGAACAAAAGCCAAGGTCATACACTTAAATCTTGCCTCATTTCTATAATGCCAGAACATTAACAAGCTAACAAAAATTATTTTTCTGAAACTTATCTTTTTTTTAAAAATTGTTACTATTACTAAGGCTTCTACAGAATGAGAGATTAAGCAGAAAAAATAACATTAAAAAACTGGTTTTCCACTGGCTAGAGATTGACTTCAAACAAACACTTGAACTTGACCTTCATGATCTCATTACAGCCTCAACCCTAACCAACCATACCATGTGCTTAAGTAAATTCTTTAGCAATCAAAGTGGAAAACCAGCATGGAAGCAAGTCATGCAAGGTCAAGATGGACTGCCCTTTATTCTGTAAAGTTTTTCAGGCGATGTTAAGCCATGTCCAACTGGATTCCAAGTATTTCTTATCGTACTATTATGATGCATTTTAGAATGTTCACCAATTCCACTATAATGTGAATTACTCCAGGGTGGAGATGGTGTCTTGCCCTGCATATAACACCATGCATAGCATGTAGAGGGGGGGCAGTGTGAGGTGGCAGAGAGCAAGAGCCATGCATCTAGAATTCCAACTCTGCCACTTACTAGCTGTGAAAATCACTTTACCTTTCTGATCCTCAGCTTCCTCATCTGTAAAAATGGTGATAAAGCTTGTCTATTAGAAGATATATACAGCTATAAACATATGTGTGTGTATCTTGCATTCAGTAAATGCTAGCTGTAAAAATAGTAAGCACATAAGAAACATTTGTTGAAAACATGAAGGGATGAATAGATCATTTCTTTCTTATTGATTTAAGATTCATCCAGTAATTCTTGAACAATATTTCATAATACACAGATTAGAAGTTAAATGGTAGTATTAAAAAAGTTGAAGGTTATAAATTTGCATTCCTATTTTGAATCAACAAGCCTCTATTTATTTTTAGAGAAATGGCAATTTAAAAATACCAGCGGCTTCTCAAATCTTCTAAAGAAAAGTTGATGTGTAAAAACATCAGATAATCACATGAAGACTGCCTAATTCTAGTTGGAGCAGTTAAAACATGGCATATTTATGACTCAGACACCCTAATTATCTTAAACTAACTCATCTATTTCTTTTGCTGATTGCCTATACTCAACTAGCATTCTGTGATTAATTTTAGAGTTTATGACATAAAAGAATAGCTGTCCTAGAAGTCACAAACTCATTGCATTTCTATATTTGCATCTTAAGTTAGGAAATGGCAAAGAATTCCACATTGGACAGCTACATTATTCAATAAACTATAGGATAAATGGATAAACAATATGTAGCATATACATACAATGAAATATCATTCAGGCTTAAGAAGCATAAAAATGCTAACGCATGCTATAACATGGATGGACCTTGCTAAGTGAAATATGTCAGACACAGAAGGACAAATACTGCATGATTCCACTTATATGAGATACCTACAGTAGTCAAACTGATAGAGATAGAAAGTAGAATGGTGGTTTTCAGGGGCTGTGGAGAGAGGGAATGGGGAGTTATTGTTTGATGGATATGGAGTTTCAGTTTGGGAAGATGAAGAAGTTCTGGAGGTACATGGTGGTGATGGTTGTACGACAGTGTGAAAGAACTTCATACCACTGAACTGTACACTTAAAAATGGTTAAAACAGTCAATTTTATATTATGTATATTTTATCATAATTAAAAAAAGGTCAAAATAAATGACAAATTTGTATAGGGCTAAAGATACAACTCTTGAAAAGAAAACCTTATTGCAATGGAGTGTTTGGGGATGTGGATTAATCTAGCTTTGGTGAGGAAAAATAAGAGAAAAGAAAATTTTCAATAAAGCCACCACTATGAGAGATCTGAGTAAAAAAGTCATCAGTTTGGTTCAGCTAGCACTGAGCACGAACTCTGGCACAGAGTCTGGGACACAAAGATGATTCGCCTACCACACTCGAGGAGTTCACCCTCTCATGCAGAGAGAAATTCTTCAAACATTGTTTTGGTATAAGTCTGAAGTTTGTCTGTTTAAGAGTACGGGTTTTAGCACTATATAGACTCGAGTTGGCATCTAGCTCAAAAATTATAAGATATGTTACATTAAGAAAGTTAGTTTGCCTCTCAGTTTGCTCGTTTGTGAAATAGGGGAAATTACATGTAAAGTGCTCAGGGGGAAGTAAGCGTTCAGTTAATGGGGACCACCGTTGCCGTCAGTCCGAGGACAGAGGCATGGGCTGGCTTGGCCTCACTGTGCCACTTCCATAACTGTTGATACCAGCACAGAAAGGACACAGCATTTGTTTCATCATTACTAATTATATTTACATCCAGAGTTAGTTATGATACAAATTGAAAATTAAAATTTAAGCGCTACTTTCTTGATCTGAGTCGTCCCAATAGAATGGTTGGTATAGATGGTTGCGATGGACTGAAAGTTTGTGTCCCCAAATATCTCCACCCATACCATCTGAGCTCATCATTTCAGGACCTCACACTGTGTAAAATCCCCTCTGTCATTTGCTTTTTGGGTTAACACTATTGTGTGTAGGGGTTGGGGGGAGAGCAGAGAGAATGCAGGGCCAGTACGAGTACTTTGAGCCGGTTCCTTTTTTCTTAGTAGCTTCCCTATACCAGCTGCACTGAGGCGTGCTGAGCAAGAGAAAAGTGGGGTGAGGAAATTAGAAGCTGAAACCGCTTTAAAGAAAAGGCATCTCAAGAACACTAGGTGGGAAACAGAATTACATCAGGAAAAAAGCAAAGGTCAGAAAGAGATAAGGCAGTATGGAAAGCCAGCTTTACTTATTTTTCAAATTTTGGGCAGGGTCAAGTCAGTGTCAGGAGAAATGGAGAAACATTTTGCTGTTGTCCCCCTTTCACTCATGCCATCCCCATTCCCAATGCTCTAAATACTGTGGCTCAGTGGAGACTGTGGCTTTTCATGGGTTTGTTTGTGCAATGACTCTGAGTAAATATCTATCTCATGAAATAGAAAGAAAACATAACTTTCATAGGTGGGGGACTGCCTGTTTTTTCTCCATTTCTTTAGCTGTCTCAATAACAAATTTGGCTTTGCCTTTTGTAAACTATATTGACAATTGTTCAAATCTCATCATAATTGGAAACAATGGGCATATTAATAATTACACAATTATGCAAACCCATCTTTTTCTAGAATTATGTTAGTTATAATTCAGATAAATTTTTAAAAATCATGCATTCTAGAATACAATGATATTATAAATACTATCACATATAAAATGCTGGGGGGGGCATTATGAAATGCCCCACACAATGGGGGGGCATTATGAAAACCTTCTCTAAAATGAGGAAAATGTATTTTAAAATACAAAAGAGAAGGAAAATTCAAGGCTAAATAATGTTCAAATATTACATAGTTAATAAAAAATAAGTACTTCCCAGGAGATGTTAAAGCAAACGTGTCAATGCTACATGCCAAAATAAAATGGATAAGCAAAAACCCTGAGCAACTGGCAAAACTGCTAAGAATTAGTTTTTACATTTCAGACTGTTGAAAATTCATATAATACCACTTTGGGGGGTCATCGAGTTAGGAAGCCTATGTACTTTGAGCACTTGTTTAGAGACTTTCCTTCCTCAGTCTGAAACATTTTGTACCAATTCATAAACATAGGCTTTGCCAGGATACTTTTGAAAGTGGAAAATAAAAACAATAGCAGGGTTAAGCAATTCATATTAGCCATAAGGAGACATAAATTGCTCAAATGTGCAATGGAGCATATGCTGAACCAGATTTTTTATATTTTAGAATAGGAAAGAAATAAAATTGTGTGTAGTTTATGTAAGAATTAACTTTTAAGGAAAAGAGAAAAATAAGATATTTACCATGAATTACTTTCTGGTGATAAATGAATCATTATTACTGAGGCTGGGATATACCTGTCTTTAGAGGCAGAACAGGATTCGACATGAAAAGGAGAGTGGTGTTGGTATTGATACTCCATGTCAGTATTATAAAGGGATTTTTACGATATTTGCAAAAGAATGACAAACAATAAAGCAAATTAAAATGGTAGATGTGAAATTTACTAACAACATAGGTGAGGTACTAAAATGAGGAGAAACTCAGCTGATTCCTTAACACGGGGGAAAAGCAGCAAAATAAGAAGTGCTGTTATCTGAGATTTCCTTGGTGAAAGAATAATTTTGCGATTTCAGTTTTAGATATCACATACAAAATTTTATGTAACTTTCTTTAAAGGAAGAGTGTATCATTTTGCTATGCAGTGGCATAAAACTGCCCTTAACTTTACAATGGTGCCTGTAATAGCATGTGTTGGGTATAATTTATTTCTGGAAACCTGCTCAGCCTACAGCTGGGGTTAGGGTTATTTTCTCTGGAGAAAATGACCCCATTTGTGACCCCAAAGGAAGGCATTTCTTGGTAGGGTAGAAAGCCTTTTTGGTACCCTTCACAACAGGATGCATGCTGATTTAGCTTACTTGTAGAACCATGAAGACTGTCAAAATGTCTCAAGTCTTACTTTTGACCTCTCTGAAAGGGAGCCACGCTATTGGCCTTGTCTAATTTCAGTAGCATTTGCTTTAAGGAGGAAGAGGCCTTCTAGGAGAGGGCTCATGGTAGACTACTACTGTATCGAAACCAAATTTCATCTTGCATTCAGGTTTTCTAACCAGCCTTCATTACTCTTCGTCCTTTGTACTTTCCTTCGTCTTTATTCCTTGCAGACTTGTATGTGGTTTATGATTTTTAAAAAATGCCCCTTTAATATTGCAAAGGAGATATCTTTAATAGCAAATATAACAACAGAAGTACTATCTGCTGATGTTACTGTATTAACTTCTGTAATAAACACTTAAAAAACGTGTACTGGAATTCTCATATGAAGCCTATAAAATAGGATTTATTATCTCCATTGTAATATATGAGGACATTGAGGCAGAGGTTAAATTGCCTTCCTGAGGTCATACAGCAAGTAAGTGGCAGGAAAAGGACCTGAATGCAGTTCCTTCCTCCACTGCCAATGTTCTTAATTACACAAATGAATAATGCAACCCACAGTAATGCCCTGGTGCCGACAAATCTGTAAATAAGTCTCCATGTTAGAGCAGATCAAAATTAGCATTAATCACTCGGCTGAATCATTTGTTTTAAAGTCTTATTAACTTTAGCCTTCACATATCTCTAAAACCATATTGCTGATCTGAAAGCATTTCCCTTCTCTTTTGTAACTATACAACTTATATTTGAGTCATGAAAGATGATAAAAATTTCAGAACAAAATAAAGACTAATTTCAATAAGAGCAGCCAAATCAAAGCTTAATGTTTCTAGAAATAAAAAACGGACTGAATTCTATCAACTTCTATTGAATAAGTATAATAGCTAACTTCAGTGTAGTACCTACAATCACAAGGTCTACTAAATTGCCCTAAATCCCATAGCTAATAAGCAGTGGAGCTGGTATTTGAACACAGAGAGTGAGTTTCCAAAGCCAGTACAATGCTATAATATGATTACAGAAGGCTCCTTCTTTAGTGTTCTAGGAAATGCCCTAAGTCACAAAATTTGTTTAGCTTTGCTTTACCATGAATAGTAATGATTGTGGGAAACCCATCATACCCAATGTCCCAAAGAAAGCAACAAAATTCTCAGTCACCTAGTAAATAAATACATAAAGTGATTCTGACCATGGTTAATCATATGAGAATCTTAAATTACTGTAAGTCAAAGTACTGTTATTCTCTTTATAAAATAGACATTCCAGTATTTGTAATTACTCTAAATATAAGCTACTTGATGGCAGAGGCTGTGCTTTGGTCACTTCTGTATCTCTAACACCTGGGACAGTGTAGACGGTAGGCACTCACTAGCAAATATTAAAGAATAATGAACAAAGGGATAAATTTCTGAAGTTTTACCAATGATTTTAAAGGGAACAAGTCCAGATAATAACGTAAGCATAAAAATCTAAGAAGCACATACTGTGAACATCAATTTGTTAATTTACAAACAAAAAATAGAGTAAATATAGTTCTTTCTCTGTAGGTGATCTTTTACACTTATGGCTATCATTCATTTAAATTTTGGTTCTACTTTTTCCTATCTAAAGATAGCTGTCTTTAATAATTAAATTCTCCTACCATGGTTTAATTTTAGCATCTGAAGGACAAATAGGCATGATGCAACCTAATGTTTATTGACGATAAGTGATAAAGTAGTATTATCTGTACATCAAGTATTCTTCATAGACAAATTACATTTTAAAAAGTGATATATTGTTTACTTCCACCTCCTCCCACCATACCATCATTCATACAGGAAAATGAAATAGGCTTTGCCTTCACCCGTTGTTAAATGTTTAAGAGTGATAACTTGAAAAGGGGTAAATCAGACCTGAGTTCAAATGGTAAAACTTCTGCTTACTAAATTAGGCTAACTTTATAAGGCTTTCAGTTCTTATTTTCATTATCGATGAACCCATGATAACATAGGAGGAGTACTTTTGATAATCAAATGAAATTTAATTGTATAATTAGTAGAGCATGTGACAAACTAAGAGCCCAATAAGTGTTCCTTTTCCCTTCCTAACACTCTTCCTTTTTTATAAGAACTCTCTTAGGTCTATGTGTGAGAAAGCTGATCAGGATTAAGGGTAAATTATAAATTCAAGGAAAAGGGAATTTTTTTCTGGGTGACCATTATTGTCTAAAACGGACATCAATCAATAACTTTGATTTCATCAGCAATGGACTGTTGTAAAATGAAATATTGGATTCCCAAAACAGTAAAGTCAAATTTTCACACAAAAGGAACTTGTTTTTTTTTTACAGTAACATAGTATAAGATCTTATAAAATAATGTAATAACATCACTACAGCAATCTAATTAGCTCTCAGAGAGTCTCAGGAAGCAGACTGGACAGATTTTTTTTTTCATCATCTAGATAAAAGTAGAGAATCAAAGAGGTAATTGCTTAACTTTTGCTGATGGTAGATTGTATGTATGTATTATTGTTATCCAGTAGTAATTTACCTGTGTGATCTTGAAAGTCATCACCTTCCCCAGGACTCTTTGCTACGAGAGGGGGAATAGACGAAGTCAAGATTCAAACTCAGATTCTCTAACTAACACTCTCTAATTCTTTCCACTATAAACATCATCCTAGTGAGTCATATCACAATAAAATTTTTGGCAGGTAGAGAGTAGGCCATGCTGTTTAAATAAAATTTTGTTAGAGTTTTGGTTGAATTAAGTTAAAATTTTGAGAACAGGCTTCTTGAACCAATCTGAAACCCTCAGTTTTTCTATAAGCTCTTTCAATTAATACTACAGATAGGAAAAACAGTGGGTGGTTAATGAAGCCAGAATTTTTCTTGATTCTGTCACTAGACACAACAGCTTGGATAAATGACTTGTCTTATCTGGCCCTCTATAAATGAGCATATTAAAGGACGTAATGTCTAAAATAAGAACTTTAGACCAGATAGATAAATTTTTTTCCCTAGCTCTATGCTACTATTACACACACACACACACGTCTATACTTTTTGATTACAGGGACTTAACTACTTCAAATAAAGAGAGGTTTGACTAAATGAAGCTTGAGCAGAGCATTTACAAATAATGTTTCTTCTCCAGTGAATCACAAACACTTTCCTAGTTAAAATCTGCTTTCCATTAGGAGCTTTCTTACTGAAAACTTCTTGCTCTATTTGGTGTGCCAGGAAAGCAAGATTGTTAATAATAGTCATGCTAATAGTCATGCCTTGAGTGAGAACATCAACTCCCAATAGTATTTAAAGAGGTTTAGTAAATCTAGGGTAATGTGAATAGCTTTCCAGAAGCACGCTTGAGCACCTGAATTTTTAATATGTATCCTCTTTGTTATTATTTTCCAGTGTGTTTAGCGTCTATAAAGTGCTGACCCATTGAGCTCTTGAAAGCACCACCAAGTGTTCAGCAATTGAGAGGAAAATTATTAATATAAACTACAATATCCAATGGTCCTCTTTCCTTATTTTCCTTATCTTTCTTAAGCACAAAAAGTTTTTGTGAAATATAAGTGCAATGTGCTCTAAAGATCTGTAGTAATATTTTAATCACCAAATCATTAAAAACAATTTTTTTAATATATATATATATATTTTGATGTGGACCATTTTTAAAGTCTTTATTGAATTTGTTACAATATTGCTTCTGTTTTATATTTTGGTTTTTAGGCCATGAGGCATGTGGGATCTTAGCTCCCTGACCAGGGATAGAACCCACACTCCCTGCATTGGAAGGTGAAGTCTTAACCACTGGACCACCAGGGAAGTCCCCACCAAATCATTCTTAAGCTATGGGCTCTGAAGAAAAAGTATAGGAGGTCTGTATGGCTTTCCTTTGCTAAAACATCTTTCATTTGTAAGGTTTGATTCAAATAAAAGTTGTAAAAGCTTATTTACTCATCATGGGTGTATAATACAAGCACGTATTCTACAGATAAAGACAAGAAAAATAGTCACCTAATATCATGCTTTACTCCATGCACTGACACCCTTAAGACATATATTAACACATATTTGACATCATTTTAATTCAGATTATTTCTCTTCATAAATATTTTATAAAATTTTAAAGAAATAAACTATATGTTTTTTATTATTCAGGCTTAAATTGAGTCATTTTTTTTGAGGAAGGAAGGAACTAAAGAAAGGAGGAAGGATCCAGTGTGGGCGGAGACAAGATGGCAAAGTAGAAAGACATGAGCTCACCTCTTCCTACAGAAACACCCAAATCACAACTAACTGCTGAACAACCATTGACAAAAAAATGCTGGAACCTACCAGAAAGGATAACCTACATCCAAAGACAAAGGAGAAGCCACAGTGAGACAGTAGGAAGGGTATAACCATGATAAAATCAAATCCCATACCTGGGGGGGTGGGCAACCCACAAACTGGAAAATAATTAAACCACAGAAATTCTCCGACAGGAGTGCAAGTTCTGGGCACCACGTCAGGCACCCCAGCCTGTGGGTCTGGCAATGGTAGGAGGAGCCTCCAGAGAATGTGGCTTTGAAGGCCAGCAGGGTAAGATTTCAGGAATTCCACAGGATTGGGGGAAAGAGAAACTCTACTCTTGGAGGGTGCACACAGGGTCTTGTGGGCACCAGGACCCAGAGAAAAAAGGGGTGACCTCATAAGAGACTGGGTCAGACCTACCCGCTAGTATTGGAGGGTCTCCTGTGGAGATGGGGGTGGCTCTGGCACAGTGTGGGGACACTGGTGGCAGTAGTTCTGGAGAGTACTCATTGGCATGAGCCCTCCTAGAGGCCACCCCTTCTCACCAAGACCTGTCCCCACCCAACAGCCTGTAGGCTCCAGTGCTGGGATGCCTCAGGCCAAACAACCAACAGGGCAGGAACACAGCCCTACCCTTCATCAGACAGGCTGCTTGAAGTCTTCCTGAGCATACAGCTGCCCAATAAACACCCTGTAATATGGCCCTACCTGCTGGAGGGACAGACCCAGCTCCACCCACCGGTGGACAGGAACCAGTCCTTTCCACAAGGGGGCAGACAGCAGAAGCACAAAGAAATACAACCCTGCAGAATGGAAACTGCAATCAGAAAGTTAGTTAGACAAAATGAGACAGCAGAGGAATATGTCCTAGAGGAAGGAACAAGATAAAACCTCAGAAGGGCAACTAAGTGGAGTGGAGATAGGCAATCTACCTGAAACAGATTCAGAGTTATGATAGTAAAGATGCTCTAAGATCTCAAAAAAGAATGAAGGTACAGATTGAGAAGATGCAAGAAATGTCTAACAAAGAACTAGAAGATATAAAGAACAAACAAACAGGGATGAACAATACAATAACTGAAATGAAGAATACACTAGAAGGCATCAATAGCAGAATAACTGAGGCAGAAGAACGGATAAGTGACCTGGAAGACAGAATGGTGGAAATCACTGCTGCAGAACAGAATAAACATAAAAGAATGAAAAGAAATGAGGACAGTCTAAGAGGCCTCTGGGACAACATTAAATGCACCAACATTTGCATTATAGGGGTCTTAGAAGGAGAAGAGAAAGAGAAAATATTTGAAGAGATAATACTGAAAACTTTCCTAACATGGGAAGAATAACAGTCACCCAAGTCCAGGAAGCAGAGTCCCTGATAGAATAAACCCGAGGAGAAACATGCCGAGACACATAGGAATCAAATTGACAAAAATTAAAGACAAAGTATTAAAACCAACAAGGGAAAAGCACAAACATACAAGGGAATCCCCATACGATCATCAGCTGATTTCTCAGCAGGAACTCTGCAGGCCAGAAGGCAGTGCATGAAATATTTAAAGTGATAAAAGGGAAGAACCTACAACCAAGAATACTGTACCTAGCAAGGCTCTCCTTCAGATTCGACAGATAAATCAAAAGCTTTACAGACAAGCAAAAGCTAAGAGAATTCAGCACTACCCAACCAGCTTTGCAACAAATGCTAAAGGAACTTCTCTAGGCAGAAAAGAAAAGGCCACAATTAGAAACAAGAAAATTACGAATGGAAAAGCTCACTGGTAAAGGCAGATATACAGTAAAGGTAGCAAATCATTTTCACACAAATATGATATCAAAAACAGCAACTGTGAGAAGAGGAGAGCACAAATGCAGGATATTGTAAATGCATTTGAAATTAAAAGACCAGCAACTTAAAAACAATCTTGTTTATATATAGACTGCTATAGCAAAACCCCATGGTAACCACAAGCTGAATATATACAATAGATACACACACAAAAAAGAAAAAAAATCCAAACACAACACTAAGGTTAGTCCTCAAATCACAAAAGAAGAGAACAAAGGAGGAAGGGAAGAAAAAAGACCTACAAAAACAAATCCAAAACAATTAACCAAGTGGCAATAAGAACATACATATCAACAATTACCTTAAACATAAACAGATTAAATGCTCCAACCAAAAGACATAGACTGGCTGAATGGATACAAAACAAGACCCGTATACATGTTGTCTATAAGACACCCACTTCAGACCTAGGGACACATACAGACTGAAAGTGAGGGGATGGAAAAAGGTATTCCATGCAAGTAGAAATCAAAAGAAAGCTGGAGTAGCAATACTCATATCAGACAAAGTAGACTTTAAAATAAAGACTGTTACAAGAGACAAAGAAGGACACAAGATAATGATCAAGGGATCAATCCAAGAAGAAGATATAACATTTGTAAATATATATGCACCCAACATAGCATTTGCCTAATATACTGAGGTGCTCCTAACAGCCATAAAAAAGAAACTGACAGTAACACAATAATAATGGGGGACTCTCACACCCCACTTTCATCAATGGACAGATCATCCAGACAGAAAATCATTACGGAAACACAGGCCTTAAATGACACATTAGACCAGATGGATTAACTGATATTTATAGATCATTCCATCCAAAAGCAGCAGAATACATATTCTTTTCAAGTGCACATGGAACATTATCCAAGATTGATCACATGCTGGGCCAAAAAGCGAGCCTCGGTAAATTTAAGAAAATTGAAATCATATCAAGCATCTTTTCTGACCACAACACTATGAGATTAGAAATCAACTACAAGGAAAAAAAACACAAACATGTGGAGGCTAAACAATACGCTACTAAATAACCAAGGGATCACTGAAGAAATCAGAGGAAATCAAAAAATACCTAGAGACAAATGAAAATGAAACCACGAAGACCTGAAACATATGGGACACAGCAAAAGCAGTTCTAAGAGGGAAGTTTATAGCAATACAGTCTTACTTCAGGAAAAACCTCAAATAAACAACTTAACCTTACACTTAAAGCAACTAGAGAAAGGAGAACAAACAAAACCCAAAGTTAGTAGAAGGAAAGAAATCATAAAGATCAGAGCAGAAGTCAATGAAATAGAGATGAAGAAAACAATAGAAAAGATCAATGAAATTAAAAGCTAGTTCTTTGAGAAGATAAACAAAATTGATAAACCTTTAGCCAGACTCATTAAGAAAAAGAGGGAGAGAGCTCAAAACAATAAAATTAGAAATGAAAAAGGAAAAGTTATGACACCACAGAAATAAAGAATCATAAGAGACTACTTACAAGCAACTATATGCCAATAAAAGGAAAACCTAGAAGAAATGGACAAATTCTTGGAAAGGTATAACCTCCCAAGACTGAACCAGGAAGAAATAGAAAATACGAACAGACCAATCACAAGTAATGATATTGAAACTGTAATTAAAAATCTTCCAACAAACAAAAGTCCAAGACCAGATGGCTTCACAGGTGAATTCTATCAAACACTTAGAAAAGAGTTAATACCTATCCTTGTGAAACTATTCCAAAAAATTTCAGGGGAAGGAACACTCCCAAATTCATTCTATGAGGCCACCATCACCCTGACACCAAATCCAGACAAAGATACCACAGAAAATAAAATTACAGGCCAATATCCCTGATGATCATAGACACAAAAATCTTCAACAAAATACTAGCAAACGAAATCCAACAATATGTTAAAAGAATCATGCACCATGATCAAGTGGGATTTATCCCAGGAATGCAAGGATTCTTCAATATATGCAAATCAGTCAATGTGATACACCACATTAACAAACTGAAGAATAAAAACCATATGATCATCTCAATAGATGCAGAAAAAGCTTTTGACAAAATTCAACACCCATGTATGATAAAAATTCTCCAGAAAGTGGGCATAGAGGGAACCTACCTCAACAAAATAAAGGCCATATATGACAAACTTACAGCTAACATAATGCTCAATGGTGAAAAACTGGAAGTATTTCCTCTAAGATCAGGAACAAGACAAAGATGTCCACTATCACCACTTTTATTCAACATAGTTTTGGAAGTCCTAGCCACAGCAATCCGAGAAGAAAAAGAAATAAAGGGAATCCAAATTGGAAAAGAAGAAGTAAAACTGTCAGTGTCTGCAGGTGACAGAAAATCCTAAAGATGCTACTAGAAAACTACTAGACTCATCAATGAATTCGGTAATGCAGGATATAAAATATAGACATAAAAGTCTATTGCATTTCTATACACTAACAACAGTAGTTCAGAAAGAGAAATTAAAGAAGTGATCCCATTTACCACCACATCAGAAGAATAAAACACCTAGGAATAAGCCTACCTAAGGAGGCAAAAGATATGTACTCTGAAAACTTTAATATGCTGATGAAAGAAATCAAACACGACACAAACAGATGGAAGGATATACCACGTTCTTGGATTGGAAGAATCAAAACTGTCAAAATGACTATACTACCCAAGTCAATCTACAGATTCAATGCAATCCCTATCAAATTACCAATGGCATTTTTCACACAACTAGAACAAAAAATCTTAAAATTTGTATGGAGACACAAAAGACCCTGAATAACCAAAGCAATCTTGAGAAAGAAAAATGGAGCTGGAAGAATCAGGCTCCTGGACTTCAGATTATACTACAAAACTACAGTCATGAAAATAGTATGGTACTGGCACAAAAACAGAAATACAGATCAATGGAACAGGATACAAAGTCCAGAGATAAACCCATGCACCTGTGCTCAATTAATCTGTGACCAAGAAGGCAAGGATATACAATGGAGAAAAGACAGTCTCTTCAGTAAATGGTGCTGGAAATGTTGGACAGCTACATGTAAAAAAATGAAATTAGAACATTCTTCAATACCATACACAAAAATCAATTCAAACTGGATTAAAGACCTAAATATAAGACCAACTACTATCAAACTCTTGGAGAAAAATAAAGGCAGAGCGCTCTTTGACATAAATCACAGCAAGATCTTTTTTGATCCCTCTCCTAGAGTAGTGGAAATATAAACAAAAATAAACACATGGGACCTAATTAAACTCAAAGCTTTCTCACAGCAAAGGAAACCAGAAGGAAAACGAAAAGACCATCCACAGAAAGGGAGAAAATATTTGCAAACGATGCAACCGACAAGGGATTAATCTCTAAAATTTACAAACATCTCATGTGGCTTAATATTAAAGAAAAAATTTTAAAAATGGGCAGAAGACCTAAATAAACATTTCTCCAAAGAAGACATACAGATGGTCAAAAAGCACACAATAAGATGCTCAACATCGCTAATTATTAGAGAAATGTAAATCAAAACTACAGTGAGTATCACCTCACAATGGTCAGAATGGCCATCACCAAAAAGTCTACAAACAGTAAATGCTGGAGAGGGTGTGGAGAAAAGAGAACCCTCATATGCTGTTGATGGGAATGTAAACTGGTACAGCCACTATGGAGAACATTATGGAAGTTCCTTAAGAAACTAAAAATAGAGCTACCATATGATCTAACAATCCCACTCTGGGTATGTATCTGGAGAAAACCATGGTTCGAAAGGATACATGGACCCCAATGTTCATTGCAGCACTGTTTACAGTAGTCAGGACATGGAAGCAGCCTAAATGTCCATCGACAGACAAATGGATAAAGAATATGTGGTACATATATATATATATACAATGGAATATTACTCAGCCATTACAAAGAATGAAATAATGGCATTTGCAGAAACATGGATGGACCTGGAGACTATCATACTAAGGGAAATAAGACAGACAAAGACAAATATCATATGATACCGCTTATATGGGGAATCTTAAAAAAAATGATACAATTGAACTTATTTACACAACAGAAACAGTCTCACAGACTTAGAGAATGAACTTATGGTTACTGGCGGGAAAGGATGAGTGGGGAGGGATCAATATGGAATTTGGGATTGACATGTACACACTGCTATATTTAAAATAGGTAACCAACAAGACCTACTGTAATGCAAGGGAACTCTGCTCAATACTCTGCAATAACTTAAATGGGAAAAGAATTTGAAAAAGAATAGATACATGTATATGTATAACTGAATCACTCTGCTGTACACTGAAAACTTACACAACATTGTTAATCAACTATACTCCAATATAAAATAAAAATTAAAAAAAATGGAAGGATTAGGGCATAAGAATTCTGGAACCATTAAATCAGATGATATGTATCTTAAAAAGAGTCACTTTTTCCTTACAATTATTTACGAGTAGTTTAACATGTTGTTGTTAAATAAAAGACAATTAAAGACTGAAGGGAAAAACTGCCCTATACCACAAAATGCACCAAGAAAAGGCATGATTTTTTTCTTGGAAACATACATTATTTTCCCTAGGATTATTCCAAATGAGCAAAAGATGTCATTACTTGAATCAGGTCCTTCCAAAGTATGCCATACTAAATCCTATTGAAAATTACATTTCAAATCAAATCACTTATATAAGTCACACTGAATAACAGACCAGATAAGTTATAGATTAATCAGATCAGATAAAAAGCCATTGATAGCTTTTCACAATAAAATTATAAGAAGATGACTAAGAAATTGTGAGAGGCTAGGGTAGGTATTACCTGGCTCTTGTATAAAGACCTTAAAACAAACATGCATGGTTCTTTCATTTAAAAATCCAACCTTTTCCCCAATAAGTAATGTAAGGAATTGAAATTATGTTTAAAAACTGACTTATTTACATAAAAACAAAACTTAAAGGGAAGCTAGCCTTCTTGTGGGACAATTTCTAGGTGTTATGTTTTGGCTGAATTACTTAGTTGACTTTCTCTGGTCAGTAAGATGTTGGCAATAAAACATGTCAAAAAGAAATTGCCCATTTATTTCATATTCTGCAATTCACTCAAATTGGCGGCACTTTTTCTTTTTTTTAAACATGATAGAAAAATCTAATTCTTAAATTATCCTTCTTATACCCAAGACGATGTAAACATATTATGTCACCTCAGAAAAGCAATTCACATATTTGGAGTTTCTTTTTTAAAACAAGGAACAGTTGTTGAAAGTTCTGAAGTTTGAATTTTATAAATCTCTGATTAAAACTGAAAGTGTATAGCCATCCATAACCACAGCAAAAAGTGAGGTAAATTACTTTGTATAAAGTGAGGCAGCACAGGGATAATATTCAGATAGGTAAGTAAAAGAAAATCCTTTTCTTCCTGCTTCTCTCACACTTCAAAAGTAAAATAAGTTTAAGATAAACTGCATTTATATCATCATTACCATGATTAATTATATTTAATCATTTAATGCATGAATCACATCTTAAAGTTCTTTGGGTGCTAGAAAATCTTATTAAGTGTAATTTGTATATATCCTAGAAAAATTATTCATGAATTTCTTTTTTTATATCACACTTATAGCCTTTCCATTGGACTTTATTCTATTTTGATATATATCAAGATATAGATCTATCATTTTGCTAATTCACTACATTTTACTTCAACATTTCTGTTTTAAATTTTAGAGAAATGCATTTGAAAACTCATTTCAAAACTACCATGGTATTAAAAGTGATATACCATGGATCACCAAAGTGGATTTTGCTTTCCTATATTTATTTTACTATTTTTTGATATTCACATATTCAAAATTTATAATTATTTACATTATATGTAATTGTTTACATCTAGGAAATCATTACAATATTACTAGTTTTATCAGAAAGAATGATATCAAGAATGCACTTAATTTTGTTTAATAAAAACAATTATTACTAACAAATAATAGCTATGTAAGGAAATATATGTCATAATTAAGTTGTGAGAAGATTGGAAAGAAATGCACTAATGAGATTAAGCTCTGTTTTAATGCCTGCAGATGGCTGCCATTTTTTAATAATTCTAATTTAATGACTATAAACAAACCAAGCATATTGATTCTGCTTAAAATTTTGTTCAAAGTGAAAAAAAATTTGTATCACATACAGAGAACGTGAGGTAATTTGATTAAATTTTACTTACTGTTTTTCTTCTATAGAATTTAAAATGATACGATGCTAGTCAAAAGATATGATGGAATCAACATAAACATTTTCTGCCACATATATGTATCATAAGGATTACCCTGGCCTCTTATCTAAGAGGATTATAGGATAAATGATTTTCAGTTTGCTCCAGTAAATTGAAATTGAGTTTTAGAAGGCTCCATTCACTTAGTATGTTAGTTTCTTATCTTAGAAAATAGAAAGGTGAATATTTCTATAAAAGAAATTTGTAAGGTCATAGAAGCTCTAGTATAATCATTGTCTCATTAAAGTACTTACTGTTCTTTAGGAATTCTCGGGTATTTTGTTCTTTGTTTTCTTTCTTGGTATTTTTTTTCCTAAAAGGAAACAATATGCGCAATGGTTAGGTGAGTACACATAGTTCAGAATCATTTCATATTGTCATGAATTATAACTGATTCATTTTATTATTTAATATTTCTACTTAAACATCTTACACTATATACATCCAAATACAATACAATATCATATATATACTTAGTAGATATAGTATAAGATAGATAGATAGGGATTTTAAAGTTGAAGATTTAGAGATCAAGGTTCTGTGCATAGTTTATACACTGATTTTGTGGAAGTTCATTATGCTCCCTACATTATAGTTTTTCCATTTGAAAACTGAAATACTACTAAGTTAGGCAGACACTGTTAGAGAATATTGCATTATTTTATTCATTAAAAAGGAATCAATTATTAGTCAATTAAATGCCTGTTGCTATATTGAACACTTCAATATATTCTATCTATTTGCCTATTTTCGGAGCCAAATCAAGGTTCGGATACAACCTAAAACTATTCTAGTGTGTGTGTTTATGTGTGTAAGTATATACACATACATCTATACACATATATACTATATATATAATATATGCACACATATATATAAAATCCCATCAGGGATAAAGAGAAAAATAATCTCACATCATCGCAGAAAGCAGTACAACTTTCAGTTTAGAGAATAAGAAAATTAAATCCTTCCCAAGAGTCAATATCAGGAACTGCTTTAATGTTATAAAGATATCAAGAATTTCTGATTTGGTTTGATAAGTTAGCAACTCACAAATGAACAATTTCACAGTGCTAGAAACAAGTACCTTTTTATTATAAGTTCTCATTAGTTTTGGTCATCAAAAAATTTAAGTGGAATGAAAATCAAGAAGGAATGAAATATTTAAAAATAGGTTGATAATAGGCACGTTACTCTGTTTAAAGAGTTCTCAGTGTCTATTTTCAACAAAAGTACAAAAATATTATAATGACAGCAGCTCTGGTGATTGGCTTACATAGGTACTCAGTGGAAAAGATGTGAAGTGACAGCTGTATTTCCAAAGCTGCATTTACTGCATCTGTTCAATGGTTAAGACTCCAAGGTCTCCTTTCATTTTAGTCCTGCTTGAAACTCAACTGTTTTCTAGCAAAATCCACTAGAAAGAGCAATGTAAAAATGCACCTTAGATTTACCTGCCTGCCTCTTAAAATCAATTTAGATAAGAGCCACAATCAATTTTAGATAAGATTTCCATACATGGTTTCTGCTTACTGGCACTTTTCTTATTAAAACAAAAGCTACAACAGAATTCTATGGATGTACATATTAAGGTAACAGAGTGGCATAAAGCTCTTTATATGAAATACAGGGACAAAACTCTGTTAGAAAAAATGAAGGCTTTCTACTAAAAAACTAACAGAATACTTGACATTATACATATTGCATGTTACTACTAACCAAGGGGCAGGCTTCCCAAAGGGATGCAATGAAAGGATTAAACAGTTTTTGTGACTTATGAGCCATCTGCAGGGATTTGGTTTCATTTTGGTTTTGCATGCATATCTATCACAAGGATGAATGGGCAAGCCTGTTCTACTGTAGGGAACAGACAATTATTTTATTTTTAATCTACGTGCTGAATATGGATGTGCATAGTATTTTTCTGGTAGCTCATTTGTCTCTTGCATGTATAAACATCTCTCTCTCTTTTAGAGGGAAAACGTGAAAATAACACGGGATGACTCTGCACCTCCCGTCAACCATCTGGTTTTTCAGTAGTGTAATTGCTACCAGTAGGTCTGACTCAGTTTCCTGGTACTTGGTACTTTTGCCTGTTTTTACAATACTTAAAAAAAAAACAAAATGAATCTGTTTAGGTAGGTACGTTCATATAGTTTTCACAAAACATGATATGTATTCATAGTCAGTAAAACCGATGGCTCTTTCATGTTCTTTTTATCTAGTTTTAGAAGCAAGCCTGACATGGAGAAAAAAGAAAATTGTCTGAGATTTAGGTATCACTATTGCTCAACAGTGGCTAGAAATTGCTGTGGAAACCTTGTAGCCCTAATCATAATTCTATTTACAGAACTAAGCAAAACACTGCATGCTTTAGGCATCATAAATACTACAGATCAGTGTTCCTTGTTTTTTTTGGGGGGGGGAGGGAACTACTTGTATTCATTTTAATGCTAGACATTTAAAAATGCACAGCTTTTTTAAAAAAGGGGACTTAGATTAAAAAATGACAAATAACTAATATTTACATCCAAACTTTAAAAAATATCTCCAGTATTTTATTTTGATGGAAGCATTGATTTTTACTAAGCATTCACTAACACATCATTGAGCTAAATATTTATTTAGGGTTGGATTTAAAGTCTGCACTGTGAATCTGTGTGCAACACGGCTACTTGTAAACATTACCCCTTGACTGGAATGGCAACAGAATCTCTATTCCAAGTTTTAAATTTCAAAACTGCAAAATGTTGCTTAACTTAGAGTTCTCTTTACTGTCTCCTACTGAAATGCCAAAACTTGTCGTCACAACAGGGTTTCAAAGTTGTTGTGCCATTTCCGGCACAGATAACATTATTCCTAAGGGATTTTGTTAGACAGCTTTTGGCTTAAATTCCTATTCTTGGAACAGTAGTCAGCAAGCAGAAATTACTTTAAAAAGAGACACTATCCAGGTCATTAGTGACTGAATGCAAGCTTTTAAACAAAAAAGTAAAGCACAGCATGACAATTAAATGGCTTACATGATTCTAGATTAGATCCTGGACCAATGGGAAAAAACAATTAGCCGTTAAGAACATTATTGTGACAGTGGATGAAATTTGAATGTGGACTATGCATTAGATAATGGTATTACATCAACGATAAATTGCCTGTGTTTGATTCTTGTTCTGTGTAATGTAAGAGAATGTCCTGTACTCAGGAAATACACTGATATATATGCTGAAGTATTTAGGATAAGTCACACCATGTTTCCAACTTATTCTCAAATGGTTTATGAACTGCGTATATACACACACATATGTAACATATATAATATGAAGAATATATATGTATATATATGTATATCATTTTTTATGAGACAGAAAGAGAAACTGATATATAGGATAAAATGTAAACAGTTGGTTAATCAAGGTAAAGGGAATATGAGATCTTCCTGTCCTATTCTTGTAATGCTTTATGAGAGTTTGAAATAGCAAAACAAACATGACCAAAAAAGAGAATCTAAAACTATCTTTAAAAAAAATTAAATAAATACAAAATGCCATTTTTCAGTATCTCTACAAAACATTACACTGAACTGTGGCTATTCTTATTTTGATCATTAAGCACAAGATGGTTTTATTCTGTCTATAGCTACAAAAGATAAGACAATGACATTTATCTGGGTAACTATTAGAGAATATTAGGTGGTAAAAGAAAAATATTCCATCAAGTAATAGAGTAAACAAACAAATGTTCTGTAACTAAATGCAATCACTGTAGTTGCTGGTAGGAACAGTAAACAAGGCAATAACACAGAATATGGACTTTCCTTCAAAGGAAGGTAGAAGGCCAAAAGATTGTACCTCATATTAGAGGAAAGAACATTTTCTATGTTTTGTGTCTAACCATTCACAGTCACTTAAGAGGCTTAAGTCTAACAAGCCTGTCCTCATTACAATAGAAGCAAATATTTACCAACAAAGAATGAAATGGGTGGGTGGGGGGAAGGATGAAGGGTTTGCTTATTTTTTTGATGTGACACTTTATTATACAAGTCAAAACATACTATAAAACAGCTGTTGGCAGGCAGTTATAACAAATCACATACTGGGTTCAACCATGTTTAACATTTTCATTATACTCAAAATAATTATTTTAGAATGGAGGCCTGATAATGAGGCAGAATGGCACTGAGCCAGGAGAGAGCCAGTTTGTACCTTGAAAAGGAGGATGGGAATTAATTAAATGAAAAGCTTGGGAAAGTTAATTGGGACTGAGTGAAGATAAAGACACTATCAATACATGAAGAAATAAAACAATTTTTAAAAAAGGTATAGCAGGAAGCCACAGTGAGCACAGCAAAGGGAGAAGAAACCCAAAGAAACATGAGCCACAGGACCAGAATTATGCCTAGGGGAGCCTCTGTTGGCCGTCAGCTCCTAGAATTGTTCCTATCACACAAATAAATGTTTGTTGAATGAATAATATTGAATATTGATAAAAGTAAAATTAAGTGTCATATAATCCTAGTCTGCCTCTGTCTTATCTAGTGTATGACTTAAGGCAAATCCCTTAATCTATTTTAACCTCAATGTCATCAGCCATGAGAGTGTGGAAAAAGGTGATTCTCTAATGTGCCTTCCATTTCTAAATATTTCTGTATGTGGTTCTGTTTATTAAAATGGGTAACTGTGAACCTTTTTGTAGAAGAGAATAGCCAGATATGAGTTTTAAATGAAGACAAATGGAGGGTGGAAAAGAAAAGATGAATAAAAGAGCAATGCATTGATTCAAGTAATGGGAAATAAATCCCATCGAAAGAGACTTTAATATAGAAGAGAGAATGCAAAATGTGCTTTATGGCTTTGGCATGTGTGAAGTGACATTTACATATACTACTGATAGAAGCATGCAGATGTAGAAATCTTTATCTTTTTATTATTATTGTGACACTACACACTCTCTGCTTCCACATCTAGAGTTCCCAAGTGAATAGAAATGGAAAGTGTTCAAAAGAAGCCACGAAATGGCAGGAGTTCATAGAAATATTCTGTTACTACATGGTCATAGAATTGTTACTGTCCATCTTAGAGAAGAAAAAGCTGAAGAAAGTCTTAAGATCTATATTTAATTCCATGAAGAGCTATTTAATTCAAGACCCACAAGGCACAGTTGCAGATACCTCCATGATGCCTTTGATGATCAACACTGGCTTCCTACTCTTTACAATAGCCAAGACATGGAAACAACCTAAGTGTCCAGCAACAGATGAATGGATAAAGAAGATGTGATAGATAGATATATATACACACATACACACACACACACACACACACAATGGAATACTGCTCAGCCATAAAAAAGAATGAAATAATGCAGCAACATGGATGGACCTAGAGGTGATCATACTAAGTGAAGTAAGACAGAGAAAGACAAATACCATATGACATCATTTATATGTGGAATGTGAAATATGATACAAATGAACCTATCTATGAAAAAGACACAGACTCACAGACATAAAGAACAGATTTGTGGTTGCCAAGGGGGAGGGTGGTAAGGGAGGGATGGATTGGGAGTTTGGGATTAACAAATGCAAACTATTATATTTATGTATAACTGAATCACTTTACTGTATAGCAGAAACTAACACAACATTGTAAATCATCTATACTTCAATAAAACAAATTGAAAAAAAAACCCACTAGCTTCCTCATGTTTCTTTCCTACAAGCTTGTGGAGCACTTACATTCAATAACACATAACTTAGCCCTTACTTATATATGATCTCATTACTTTCCCCAGTCCCATCTATGCTGATTTTGAATTGACTACTAGAGGAGGCATGTGCTATGCATTTGTGTTTCCCTACAATAAGGTGGTACTTAAAATGAGTCAATGCATGGTAAACACTCATCTGTTGATGGAGATGGGCAGAGTATATTTTGAGCTCAGAAAATGTACTCGAATACTGATTGGCAGATACCAAAAAATGACTTCTTGGCCATTAACCATGGTTGGTGATCCTGGGACTTCTGTGGATCCCCTACCTTGCTTTCTTATCAGCACCTATCCTTCCTGGCATTTTTGGGAAGAAAGGCCAAGGACCTATTATAGGGGGATGAAAGGTATACTGTTCTTTAACTAGAAAGACCTAGTCAAATAGCCTGAAAGGCACCTCAATCTATGACTTGAAATTAGTTTGCCAATTCAGTCTAATCTATTGGAGAGGTGAGAGGGGCCACTTTCCCAGCTTTGTCAGAAGAGAGCAGGATGTTCCTTATGGTTGTATGTTCAAAACAAGACCACTGATGGTGATACCACTATAAGAAAGATGGAGGGTTGTTGATGGCAGAATTAGCGTCTCTGTGGGCAGCCAGGGGTACAAAAGAGGAAGAAGGCACAAGGGAAAGAGAACACAAACGAACTGGACTATTTTCAGAGGGTTTTGATTTCTCTACAGATTCTGGTGCTGCAACAATTAGAGACTGTGGAGAATATTTACATAACATAGATGCTGACATAATTGCTGGAAAAGGAGAAGCCAACCAAATATCTTTACAAAGGGCTCCAAGGTAGCTATAAAAACCACACCTGTCCTAATAAGACATGATGAAGTGACAAGCAATGAAAATAAGTTGACTCAACTTTCCCAATTTTTTGAGGTTGGGTAGGGGGAGTGGGGCATCAATTCTGTATACAGATTTAAGACTGAAGGAGAGAAAATGACATTTAAACCTGGATTTGCTGCAAATTCAAGCCCAACAAAGTTCAGTGACCAAATAAGTGTGATGTTGGGATATGGCATGAAATCTTTACAGGTCTATGCTGATTGGCTCAAATTCTGTTGTGTTTTGAGTTTAGTTCATCACCATGGGAAAGTACCAAGCTGGAAGTTCAGGGCCAGCTGTGACAAAACCATAGCCTAGAAGAAGTGGTCTTCAGTCACTTCTATTCACTCGGGGAAAAATTGTAGAGGTAAAATAGAAAATTAGTGATTTCTCACATTAAACTAGTTCTCAAGACATTGTCTTATTTTTCTCTTTCTTACTGGTACATTAAAAAAAAATCAACACAAATTTGCTTATAGTATCCTGGGCCTTTATATTCACATGAAAACTGCCCTCTTCAAAGATTCACTGTCGGGGTTTACATGCTTATTTTTGGAGAAGCAGCATGATTTAAAAAAGTAAGTATAACTGCTATTTAATTAGTTGCACTCAGCAAACTGCATATATTTATCACATTCATCTTCACAAGGACATGGTGAAGTAGGTGTTAAATCTCTGCATAAGAGCAAACTCAGGTCACAACTTCTTTGGAATTAGTAAATGGTAGAGCCAGTATCTACATTCAGCTCTCTATCTGAATCCCATTTTTCCTTTGCAACAAAGTCTCTGTAGTGTTGGAATGGACTTTGAGAAGGTAAAAAGCCTATTTTCTAGACATTCCTCTTCTACTTATTCAGTGTGTATCACCTGAAGCAATTCACATGCTTTCTGCATCTTAATTGCTTCATCTGTAAGATGGGGTAACACAATACCTACCCTGAGGAAAAAGACTAAATTACTTGATTTATTGAGGTATCTTTGGTTTCTAAAAGTAATTGAATATATCTAATCTCTGAAGCGTAAAAAGCCTTAAAAGTAGAAGTCTTTTCAAGGAATGTTCAACATGTAACCTTTGTAAAATTCATTACTACTCCTGGAACTTTTACCTGAATTGCATTATTCCTACATTAAACAAAAGATTTCTAAATCAACATAATAGTTTCATCTACATATGAGGATTTACTATTGTGGGACTACCTTCAAGGATATATTTATGAGACGCATAAAACATTTGTCCTACAAACATCTACACAGTTCACATCGAATTAGGCAGGAAGTAAAAGTTGCATGCTCATGGATGTCTAGAGATACATTTTCTAACTAGAGTCAACCAAATTTGAGTGAATACCTAAGTTAAGAGCTACATACCGGGGGGATGGCTAAAAGACGTTATGTGATGACCCCAAAGCACAAAGGTTTGTGTTAACTCAAACGGCCAAACTCTCAACTCTTTAAATGGACAATGCTTATTTAATTCTAAGAGGTTTAGAAATTAAAAAAAAAACAAAAAAAACAAAAAGCAAACAAACAAAAAAACCAAAACCAAAAAACTTTACTTGGAGAAAACACATTTTAAAAACTAGTTCTTAGAATTAGATGTGTGGGTATTGGAAATGGTAAGCATTTCAAAGAATAGAATGGGATCTCCACTCTGAAAGTGAATGCACATGAAGTCAGTTTCAGAACACCAGACTCGAGATCCCCCATCAGTGGATGAAAACAAATTGATGAATAGAAAAGACCAAAGGGGAGAAGAAATGAAATAAGACACTTGCTATAAGAACAAACCACTTAATTCTGATAAAATTATTTTTCTCAAAATAACCATAAATGCAATCCTATAAAATTCTGAATTAATGATTTACTCAGAGAACTCAAAGATGTTTTCAAAACCTAAATATACTTGAGAGAAATGAAGAATGTCCAACAAGTTACATGGGGAATGTATAGTTAAATCACACTAAATTTTTCACTAGAGAAAGCAGTTGAGTGATCTAGCATTAGAAATTTGGGGGAGAGTTCAATAAAATTTTACTTAAAAATTTGACACTATTTTACTTGGGTTTGAAAAAAGACTTTCATTTCACCCATGAAATGATATAATGAATGGAATAACAACAGGTCCAGTGAGGCAATAACATGGGTGAGCTGGTTTCCCAGCTTCTATTCTTTGATCCTTTAGGGGTCTAATGTGGATGGCGACTAATTTTCACTGACAAAAGGAATACGATCAAGATTAATTCCTTAGAACTAATTCCTTAGAACAGGGAAATTCCCTTGGAGGCAGGATTCTAGGCAGGGATTATAAGGGCCTGAGTTTTGGGCCCACTGATAGAAAACTCAACTGAAGAGAACAACCTTCAATTTAAAATAAAAATTCTTTTGGATTTACATATTATAGCAGGTGAACTTTTACTGTGTTTCTCAGTGGTGTTCTGGTTTTTGCCATAGAATTCCCTAGCATTGTAATTTCCTCTTTATAGTTTAAGGTCATGTCATTTTTGAAAAGAAACTGATTTTATTATCATCACTTCCATCTCTTTGATATAGGGGAGACTCAGAAACTAATCATGTAATCATTCACTTTAACAGACTTCAATGAAGTCTATGAAGTATCATCTACCACATGTGGATTTCTAATTTTACTAACAATCATAACATGGACTAAAATGTCAACATAATGAAATCATTTAAATGCTAATTATATTAAGAATAGTAAACTTGGTTGGCGGAGGTTGATGGGAAGCACAGACCTTCTCCGATTTGAATACAAATCACAGTCTTACTGTCCATGTACTGGAGGTGGCCCCAAGTCAAGTCACAGTTCCATCTCTCTAATCAGGCAAATCTCAACAAATGTCCTTGTGTTTCTGTAGTACCATTCCAGGAGTTGTGTGGAACAAAATGAAGTAGAAGAAAAGGTCTCTGTCCAATAGAATGCCAATTCATATCTGTATCATAGCACTTAGTACATCATGTTAAAGTTTTTGAGGTTGTTTAACTCCATGACAATGTACTTGGAAGCACCTAGTACATTGCCTGGCATATATGAGGTTCTAAATAAATGTCTGTTGAACTAAACAATTGAAGAACCCAATCAGTCTCCCTTCTCTATGCAGTACCCTCTCACTAAAAATCTAGTTTGCCAATTTGATGGTGCGGTTGTATCATATACTCCAGACATTTCAAGTGCAGAATATTGTAACTTATTCTATACTATTCCACACCACATTCTCTCTCTCCCAGGTAGAAAACTACTCCTCTCAAACCTTATTCTCTTGCCCATTATCTGTGTACTTGTTCACTTTTCTTTTAGGTTCTACAAGAAAAAGCCAGGTTAGTTCTGTGATGTGTCTAATATGAAAGTTACATGATAGGGAACTAACATGGATCATCACCTTAACAAGGGGTGAGAGGTGACTGTCTTGGTGAATTAGGGACATTCAAGCCTAAAATATAAAATTCTGCATTTATTTGATTAGCTATAACATGGTCCTAAGAGGCCGTTTCTATGTTGGATTGTCTTCATGCTCCTTTATTGAAAAGAAGCAAATGCCAAGAAAAGAAGTCAACATAGAAGACCCAATCAACACATCGGGCACAGTGTACCACAACCTCAAATTTAATATTATTTAAAATTGATGATCAGAAGTATTTGCAGGAGGTATATAATAAAATTTACAAGCTCTCTAGGTCAGGAAAACGTTCTTAGCGACTTTTTTTTTTTTTTTGCGGTACGCGGGCCTCTCCCGTTGTGGAGCACAGGCTCCGGACGCACAGGATCAGCGACCATGGCTCACGGGCCCAGCCGCCCCGCGGCATGTGGGATCCTCCCGGACCGGGGCACGAACCCGTGTCCCCTGCATCGGCAGGTGGACTTGCAACCACTGCGCCACCAGGGAAGCCCCTTAGTGACTTTTAAAATAGACTCTTAACATGGGAGGAATCAAATAATTGTGCCATTCATAGTTAAATTCATTGCAAATGATACTATTTTGAGATTATTTTAATTCATCTCTCTTTTATCAAGGATTTATTCAGTAGGTGTCATTTATGTAAATCAATCCTTAAAATTGGATGAGCATTTATTCTGTTATTAAATACAAATATTTTATTCTTTCTGGAATAAAGAAAATATAAATAAAGATACATACATATATGTATGTATGTGTATATACATGAGCAATAGCTCCAAAAGTCTAGATGGTGATCATGGGAGGTGAGTGCAGACTGGCGATAAGAACTGAAGCAACAATACTGGAGACATGATACACATCTGAAGGAAACTGAACCTGTTTCACCTAAAACAAGTCATTATTTAAGGACAATGTAGGTGTACTTCTGAGCTGACACTATCACTTTACCCCTCCATTTAATTTAAACATAAGACTGTTTAAACAACTATTCTTATTTCTTTCATTCTGTGAGAGCCTCACCAAGGCAAATGATGCAATTCCTTCATGATATATTTTCATTTAATGGATTTTGCTGATGGAATACTTTGGGCAAGGCACCTGCCCAACACTGTTCTGAATACAAAAACGAGAAATCCCAAGAAATTTCTATCCAAAAGGTAGGGTGGGGGAGGGAGCGTTGAACCCACTCATAACTCTTACCTGAAGCAGACTATAATGAGTTCTCTTTGTATGTAAACTAAAATCCAAAGGAGTAGCAAAAGCCCTAACGGCTTAGGGTACATGGAAGAGCTATTCTTTGTTTGAGTTTTGATAGGGAAAAGCGTCTCAGAGGGACCAGTTATGGAGAAGCAAAGCGATGGAGGAGGAAAAGCACTAGGCATCTTTGTTTTCTAGACAGTAGGCTGGTCGGGCAGGAGAACCAGGTGTATGCAAGGACAGAGAAATAAGGCTGGAAAAGTAGGTTGGATCATATTGTAGACAATCTTAGAATGAGATTACAGAAGGCAACAAGAAGCCAATGCAGGTTTCTCAGAAGATCAATGTAGCAAAGCAACTGGGTAGTAGTCTTCTGATTAGGTAATGCTTTATTTCACTTTGTGCTATAAAAATATTGGAGTAAAATATAACAAAGTATTGTTAGGCAGTCTTGAAAGTGTATTATAAAGTGTGCAAAGTTTTTGTTTCTTCCATGAAAGTGTTCTTAACACTGAAATTCATGACACATGGAAGAGAAAGACATTACCTGATTTAACAAAATGTCCTATCATTTGTTCTATGTGGCATAGACAATCTGTACCCAGGAGGGTAAAAGAAAACTACACGTAGACAGTGAAGCAAGCTTGATACAAAAATTAAGCACGGGCTTCCCTGGTGGCACAGTGGTTGAGAGTCCGCCTGCCGATGCAGGGGACACGGGTTCATGCCCCGGTCCAGAAATATCCCACATGCCGCGGAGCAGCTAGGCCCGTGAGCCATGGCTGCTGCGCCTGTGCGTCGGGAGCCTGTGCTCCGCAACGGGAGAGGCCACAACAGTGAGAGGCCCGCGTACCGCAAAAAAAAAAAAAAAAAAAAAAAAAAAAAAAAAAAAAAAAAAATTAAGCACAATGGCACTTAAATGTATTAGAATTTATACTATGCAGGTTAGAAACATTGCAACATTCAGTTAAGGTTATTCTTCTACACATGGTTGAGTAAAGAAGAGCATTATCTTTACTTGCAAAATGTTACCATAGGAATTCTTAAAGAAACATTTATTACAGTTATAATTAATTAACTTACAATTACCAAGTAACCTCCTCTGTTCACACTTAGCACATCTATATAAATAAAACTTCATTTAAGGTTCATTAGCTAGAGAAAAGCAATGAATGTATGGAAAATATTTTAGTTTCATTGATTTCACAAGTGATGTTACATTAATCACCATGTCAGAAGTCACAAGTATTTCTGAATCTGGATGGTAGGAAGAGAGCAGCATATATGTTTGGTTTCATAGTCGTTTTTATTTACTTCCCTTTCTCTTGCTCAATTTTGAGAAGCATTCAAAAAGTACATTTGCTCCCGACCTAAAACTTTCCAGAACCAACTTTAATCATTTAATTTTTTTTTACTAGTACACTAGCACAGTATGTAGATTTCCAAAAAAAAAAAAAAAAAGAAAAAACAATTTGCACTGTTGATGTTGATGTATGGAGTAATTTTCTCAGACTCTTTCAATGCAATCTACAAACGCATTAACAAAGACTATAAAACAAAACCAATCTGCACTACCCATAACACACAGGGTGAGATATTGAAAAGTTTGAAAGCATAATTGATATCTGCATTAGTAGAAATTACCTAGGAAGGAGAAAGTATCCTACTACCATGCAGGACTTCCAAAGCCAAATATATCTTGTACAGCTTCCTGAATAAGAAATGTTCCAACCTCTGAATACAGGAAAAAAAATATTTGTGTGATGGTGGTTAACGTAAAGAGCCCTTTGAAATAATGCTCTTAGAAAATCTATTACTGTTATTATTCCACAATGACTGGCAGGAACCCCACATGCATTTTCTATTTCTTATTCCCATTTAAACTACTCTGTTGCTCTGGAGACAAAGTCAGCAGTAAAGTGTAGTTTTTACTTAAGGAAAAGCACAAAATCTTCACTGAATTATCCAATGATCATGCTCTATCCATATTAGTTTAGCTCTGTCTATATTAGTTTATTTATCTGTTTTTGGATTTTGAACATCTAAAGCATTAGGCTGGCCAGGAACATGTATTATATTACATAATTTACACTTAAAGTTTCAGAAGGACAACAATAATGTGAGAAGATTATGTTGAAAAGTGTATTTTTCTGTTGGAGTAAAGAAATATCTGCTAAGGGCTGACTGGATGATAGATCACAAATAACTCCACAGAAAGGAAATTTGAAGTGGCTTGCCAACCAACAGTGCATTATTTTGCTGAAGTTTTCTAACACATTTTTCATGGAGACATCTTTGAGATGATTAAAATAACATGTATTTCTATAATATTACTTGACGAAGCAAGCAGTAATCTCGTCCTATGGATTTGGTGATATTCAATATTCCTCTTTTGCTCTTTTATCCTGATCAAATACAGAGATCTTTATCAATTCATACTATACCTATACAAAGAAATGGGCAAACTCAAATAAATATAGCCTGGGAAGGTATAAGGAGATCTCACCATCCACAGACAGGCAATCTGACCATTAAAACTCGGCCAGTAGTTGATGCAAATCCCATAGCTAAATTGGTCTCTATTTATTTAAAGCAATTACAAAATAATAAAGGTATGTTATGCCATACCCTTATATTAATTGTTACAAATAGAATTTATCTTAAAGCTTCTTTTTTATGCTTTTAAATAACAATTCTTTTGTTACAGTTAAAATAACTAGAGCATATTATGTTTTAGTCTGCCTACTTCTTGGGAAAAAAGGAATTCATTTTTTCGGATACTTTGGGTATGGTATTATTTAATCATAAATTGGCTTCAAGTGTGTGCGGTTGTCACTTGCCTAAATCTTTTGGTTTTCAACTTGCTTTCTACATTGATTAAGCATGGGTTTGATACATATATAAGTATAAATATATATATATAAAATACATAATATTGAGAACACCTCCAATATGACAGGCACTGTTGAGAGAGGTGAATATAGCACACAAGATCCTTATCCTCATGGAATCAATAAGAAAGTGAATCACTATAACTCCAGGTAGTAATAATGGCTATGAAGAAAAATATAGGTAGGCAAGACTTAAAAGAATCAAGCAGAAAGCAGGCTGGAGAGGTTATTTTAGGTACAGTGGTTCCAGAAAGCCACTTTGGAAAGATATTTGAACAGAGACTAAAGTGAGGACGACAGCTGTGTGGGCAGCCAGGTAAGAACCTTCTGGGTGGAGAGAATTGGAAGCACCATGTCTGAGGCAGGGAAAGTTGGTTGTGCTCAAGAAAGAGCAAAACAACAAGAACTTAAGTTCCCTTAATGCAGCAGAGTAAAGTATTTTCCAAATAGTTTTCCAAATTATGTGGAGAATTTCAAGGCATCTACTAAAGGGTGTAAAAGGAACACATCAGCGTTCAGTGCTGTGTGGGTTTTCAAGCAGCTTTAAATACATTCTAATAGCTGAAAACAAATAATCAGGCAAATAAACTAAGTGATTCCAATAAAATAAAGGCACAGTGCTTTTTAAATTTAATAATGGCCTGTTGTTTTTTCCTAACTGCAGAATGGCATTTTCTTTATCAGGAAAGAACACGTTAAAAGGATGAGAATGGGCAATTTTTTTTCAGTGATCAATATACAAATGCACTGAACACTCACAGAATGAAACTATCTCTGAGTGTTCATCTTCCTCATTTCTATAACCGGGACACTAAAGTCTCCTTGATCGGGAAACAATAATAACTGCGTACTTGAAATATGTTTATGGAACAGACATAATTCCTATTCTGAATGGGTTAAAAACTTTCTTCTTTCTTGAAAGTGTTCAAATAGAAGCATAAATGCTGTAGCCAATCTGTTAACTTAGAAGAGCAAGCAATTTTACATGCTTGAATAGTAATATTTCCTTAAGAAAAGAGTAACTAAAATAAAGCATGCATAAAATTAACAAATCAAGATTTTAAATACAATTCTTCACTATAATATTATTATGCCACAGCATTTATATTTCAAGGGTCTTTTTTAATATCTATTTTCAGTAGCTGACATCTAGCACTGAGGAGGAAGATTCATTTTGAAGCAATTGCACACTCATATGTAGACATAAGCTACTTCTCTTTAGCAATATCACAATACAATTTCCAACAATGTACATATGCATCAATATTACCAACCTTCTCAAAAGGTCACTTACACAGGTACAGTGTTTGGCATTTAAAAAAAGAAGGAAAAAGATCTAGAATCAGATAGTCTTTATCACTTTCTACTGCTTAATAGCTCTTCTACACACAAATGTATATAAACATATATGTGTATACATTGCATGCGTGTCAGAATAAAACAGCCTGTATATACATGTATATTATATATATGCATAAAAACACATAGATGCACCAATATACACTTATTTCATATGCATGTTGTATATATATGTGTACATGCATGTGTCTATGTCAATGTGTATTGTGTATATATACACACATACACATATGATCAAGAAATCAAATTACATTTTTTATTTTACAGTGTAAAATAATACACAAAGTATACTTCAGGTTTTTCACTCTAGATTTGAGTCTAGAAGGACAATCCCAAAGCAAGCCATTAAACTTAGTTACTAATGATTGTAAAAATGGACATTAGAAACTCCAATGTTCAATATAATTTAAGCCTCATTTCCAGGCTTCCCAATGCTTCCATAAAGCTTAACAAGCAAATATCATATTTTGGCTTTGAGTTGAAGGGCTTTTAGAGTGAACTTAGAGGAAATGGAATCATGCTGATGAGGCACATGATTCACATTGAAGTAAGAGTAATGATGGCTCAGATAATTTTTTTTTTTTTGCCTCTAAGTAATTTTAAGGGAAAACTACTCTGAATTCAGGCTTGAATGTTTAGTACGTGTACCATGTCAAAATACTTCTAGACAAATCAGTGCTGCCTAAATGGTAAAACCACACAGAGAACTTTGGATAGAAAACAACACTCACACTTGGTATTCATAAAAATCAATTAGTGTGCATACATGTGGGCTTTAGCTTATGAATGTATGAATTCTATCTGCCTAAAGAAACATTTCATAAGCATATTTTATTTATTTAAGATCTTTATTGGAGTATAATTGCTTTATAATGGTATGCTAGTTTCTGCTTTATGACAAAGTGAATCAGCTATACATATATGTATATATCCCCATACCTCCTCCCTCTGCTTCTCCCACCCAGCCTCCCTATCCCACCCCTCTAGGTGGGTCACAAAGCACTGAGCTGATCTCCCTCTGCTATGCGTTGCTTCCCACTAGCTATCTATTTTACATTTGTTAGTATATATAAGTCCATGCCACTCTCCCACTTTGTCCCAGCTTACCCTTCCCCCTCCCCGTGTCCTCAAGTCCATTCTCTATATCAGTGTCATCATTCCTGTCCTGCCCCTAGGTTCTTCAGAACCATTTTTTTTTTTTTTGGATTCCATATATATGAGTTAGCATACAGTATTTGTTTTTCTCTTTCTGACTTACATCACTCTGTATGACAGTCTCTGGGTCCATCCACCTCACTACAAATAACTCAATTTTGCTTCTTTTTATGGCTGAGTAATATTTCACTGTATATATGTGCCACATCTTGTTTATCCATTCATCTGTCGATGGACACCTAGGTTGCTTCCACGTCCTGGCTATTGTAAATAGAGCTGCAGTGAACATTGTGGTACATGACTCTTTTTGAATTATGGTTTTCTCAGGGTATATGCCCAGCAGTGGGATTGCTGGGTCATATGGTAGTTCTATTTTTAGTTTTTTAAGGAACCTGTTCTCCATAGTGGCTGTATCAATTTACATTCCCACCAACAGCGCAAGAGGGTTCCCTTTTCTCCACACCTTCTCCAGCATTTATTGTTTGTAGATTTATTGATGATGGCCATTCTGACCGGTGTGAGGTGATACCTCATTGTAGTTTTGATTTGCATTTCTCTAATGATTAGTGATGCTGAGCATCCTTTCATGTGTTTGTTGGCAATCTGTATATCTTATTTGGAGAAATGTCTATTTAGGTCTTCTGCCCATTTCTGGATTGGGTTGTTTGTTTTTATGATATTGAGCTGCATGAGCTGCTTCTAAATTTTGGAGATTAATCCTTTGTCAGTTGCTTCATTTGCAATTTTTTTCTCACATACTGAGGGTTGTCTTTTCGTCTTGTTTATGGTTTCCTTTGCTGTGCAAAAGCTTTGAAGTTTCATTAGGTCCCATTTGCTTATTTTTGTTTTTATTTCCATTTCTCTAGGAGGTGGGTCAAAAAGGATCTTGCTGTGATTTATGTCATAGAGTGTTCTGCCTATGTTTTCCTCTAAGAGTTTTATAGTGTCTGGCCTTACATTTAGGTCTTTAATCCATTTTGAGTTTATTTTTGTGTATGGTGTTGGGGAGTGTTCTAATTTCATTCTTTTACATGTAGCTGTCCAGTTTTCCCTGCACCACTTATTGAAGAGGCTGTGTTTTCTCCATTGTATATTCTTGCCACCTTTATCAAAAATAAGGTGACCATATGTGCATGGGTTTATCTCTGGGTTTGCTATCCTGTTCCATTGATCTATATTTCTGTTTTTGTGCCAGTACCAATATGGCCTTGATTACTGTAGCTTTGTAGTATACTCTGAAGCCCAGGAGCCTGATTCCTCCAGCTCTGTTTTTCTTTCTCAAGATTGCTTTGGCTATTTGGGATCTTTTGTGTTTCCATACAAAATGTGAAATTTTTTGTTCTAGTTTTGTGAAAAATGCCAGTGGTAGTTTGATAAGGATTGCACTGAATCTGTAGATTGCTTTGGGTAGTACAGGCATTTTCACAATGCTGATTCTTCCAATCCAAGAACATGGTATATCTCTCCATCTGTTTGTATCATCTTTAATTTCTTTCATCAGTGTCTTATAGTTTTCCGCATACAGGTCTTTTGTCTCCTTAGGTAGGTTTATTCCTAGGTATTTTATTCTTTCTGTTGCAATGTGTTTCCTTAATTTCTCTTTCAGATTTTTCATCATTAGTGTATAGGAATGCCAGAGATTTCGGTGCATTAATTTTGTATCCTGCTACTTTACCAAATTCATTGATTAGCTCCAGTAGTTTTCTGGTAGCATCTTTAGGATTATCTATGTATAGTACCATGTCATCTGCAAACAGTGACAGCTTTACTTCTTTTCCAATTTGGATTCCTTTTATTAATTTTTCTTCTCTTACTGCTGTGGCTAAAACTTCCAAAACTATGTTGAATAACAGCAGTGAGAGTGGGCAACTTTGTCTTGTTCATGAACTTAGTTGAAATGGTTTCAGTTTTTCACCATTGAGGACAATATTGGCTGTGGGTTTGTCATATCTGGCCTTTATTATGTTGAGGTAAGTTCCCTCTATGCCTACTTTCTGCAGGGTTTTTATCATAAATGGGTGTTGAATTTTGTCAAAAGCTTTTTCTGCATCTATTGAGATGATCATATGGTTTTTCTCCTTCAATTTGTTAATACGGTGTATCACATTGATTGATTTGCATATATTGAAGAATCCTTGCATTCCTGGAATAAACCCCACTTGACCATGGTGTATGATCCTTTTAATATGCTGTTGGATTCTGTTTGCTAGTATTTTGTTGAGGATTTTTGCATCTATGTTCATCAGTGATATTGGCCTGTAGTTTTCTTTCTTTGTGAAATCTTTGTCTGGTTTTGGTATCAGTGTGATGGTGGCCTCGTAGAAGGAGTTTGGGAGTGTTCTTCCCTCTGCTATATTTTGGAAGAGTTTGAGAAGGATAGGTGTTAGCTCTTCTCTAAATGTTTGATAGAATTCACCTGTGAAGCCGTGTGGTCCTGGGCTTTTGTTTGTTGGAAGATTTTTAATCACAATCTCAATTTCAGTGCTTGTGATTGGTCTGTTTGTATTTTCTATTTTTTCCTGGTTCAGTCTTGGAAGGTTGTGCTTTTCTAAGAATGTGTCCATTTCTTCCAGGTTATCCATTTTATTGGAATATAGTTGTTTGTAGTAATCTCTCATGACCCTTTGTATTTCTTCAGTGTCAGTTGTTACTTCTCCTTTTTCATTTTTAATTCTATTGATTTGAGTCTTCTCAGTTTTTTTCCTGATGAGCCTGGCTAGTGTTTTATCAATTTTTTTTATCTTCTCAAAGAAACAGCTTTTAGTTTTATTGATCTTTGCTATCGTTTCCTCATTTCTATTTCATTTACTTCTGATCTGATCTTTATGATTTCTTTCCTTCTGCTAACTTTGGGGTTTTTTTGTTGTTGTTTCTCTAGTTGCTTGAGGTGTAAGGTTAGGTTGTTTATTTGAGATATTTCTTGTTTCTTGAGGTAGGATTGTATTGCTATAAAATTCCCTCTTAGAACTGCTTTTGCTGCATCCCATAGGTTTTGGGTCATCATGTATTCATTGTCATTTGTTTCTAGGTATTTTTTGATTTCTTCTTTGATTTCTTCAGTGATCTCTTGGTTATTTAGTAGTGTGTTGCTTAGCCTCCATGTGTTTGTATTTCTTACAGATTTTTTCCTTAATTGATATCTAGTCTCATAGCATTGTGGTCGGAAAACATACTTGATACAATTTCAATTTTCTTAATTTTACCAAGACTTGATTCGTGACCCAAGATATGATCTATCTTGGAGAATGCTCCATGAGCACTTGAGAAGAAAGTGGATTCTGTTGTTTTGGATGGACTGTCCTATAAATCTCAATTAAGTCCATCTTGTTTAATGTATCATTTAAAGCTTGTGTTTCCCTATTTATTCTCATTTTGGATGATCTGTCCATTAGTGAAAGTGTGGTGTTAAAGTCCCCTATGATGATTGTGTTACTGTCGATTTCCCCTTTTATGCCTGTTAGCATTTGCTTTATGTATTGAGGTGCTCCTATGTTGGGTGCATAAATATTTACAATTGTTACATCTTATTCTTGGTTTGATCCCTTGATCATTATGCAGTGTCCTTCTTTGTCTCTGTAATAGTCTTTATTTTAAAGTCTATTTTGTCTGATATGAGAATAGCCACTCCAGCTTTCTTTTGATTTCCATTGCCATGCAATATCTTTTTCCATCCCCTCACTTCCAGTCTGTAGGTGTCCCTAGGTCTGAAGTGGGTCTCTTTAGACAGCATGTATATGGGTCTTGTTTTTGTATCCATTCAGCCAGACTATGTCTTTTGGTGGGAGCATTTAATACATTCAGGTTTAAAGTAACTATTGATATGTATATTCCTATTACCATTTTCTTAATTGTTTTGGGTTTGTTATTGTAGGTCTTTTCCTTCTCTTGTGTTTCCTGCCTAGAGATGTTCCTTTAGCATTTGTTGTAAAGCTGGTTTGGTGGTGCTGAATTCTTTTAGTTTTTGCTTGTCTGTAAAGGTTTTAATTTCTCCAACGAATTTGAATGATATCCTTGCTGGGTAGAGTAATCTTGGTTGTACGTTTTTCCCTTTCATCACTTTAAATGTATCTTTCCACTCCCTTCTTGCTTGCAGAGTTTCTGCTAAAAGATCAGCTGTTAATCTTATGGGGATTCCCTTGTCTGTTATTTGTTGTTTTTCCCTTGCTGTTTTTAATATTTTTTCTTTGTATTTAAATTTTGATAGTTTGATTAATATGTGTCTTGGCGAGTTTCTCCTTGGATTTATTCTGTATGGCACACTCTGTGCTTCCTGGACTTGATTGACTATTTCCTTTCCCATATTACGGAAGTTTTCAACTATAATCTCTTCCAATATTTTCTCAGTCCCCTTCTTTTTCTATTCTTCTTCTGGGACCCCTATAATTCAAATGTTGGTTTGTTTAATGTTGTCCCAGAGGTCTCTAAGACTGTCCTCAATTCTTTTCACTCTTTTTTCTTTATTCTGCTCTACAGTAGTTATTTCCACTATTTTATCTTCCACGTCACTTATCCATTCTTCTGCCTCAGTTATTCTGCTATTGATTCCTTCTAGAGAATTTTTAATTTCATTTACTATGTTGTTCATCATTGTTTGTTTGCTCTTTAGTTCTTCTAGGTCCTGGTTAAACGTTTCTTGTATTTTCTCCATTCTATTTCCAAGATTTTGGATCATGTTTACTATCATTACTCTGAATTCTTTTTCAGGTAGACTGCCTATGTCCTTTTCATTTGTTTGGCCTGGTGGGTTTTTACCTTGCTACTTCATCTGCTGTGTGTTTCTCTGTCTTCTCATTTTGCTTAACTTACTGTGTTTGGGGTCTCCTTTTCGCAGACTACAGGTTCATAGTTCCCATTGGTTATGTTGTCTGCCCCTAGTGGCTAAGGTTGGTTCAGTGGGTTGTGTAGGCTTCCTGGTGGAGGGTGCTGGTGCCTGTGTTCTGGTGGATGAGGCTGGATCTTGTCTTTCTGGTGGGTAGGACCGTGTCCGGTGGTGTGTTTTGGGATACCTGTGACCTTATTATGATTTTAGGCAGCTTCTCTGATAATGGGTGGGATTGTGTTCCTGTCTTGCTAGTTGTTTGGCATAGGGTGTCCAGCACTGTAACTTGCTGGTTGTTGAGTGGAGCTGGGTCTTAGTGTTGAGATGGAGATCTTTGGGAGAGCTTTCACCATTTGGTATTACAAGGAGCCAGGAGGTCTCTGGTGGACCAATTCCTGAACTCAGCTCTCCCACCGCAGAACCTCAGGCCTGACACCTAGCCAGAACACCAAGACCCTTTTCCTTCAGCGGCACCACCTCTCAGCAGGTCCTGAGGAGACCAGGCTCCCGTTACTGTGGACTTGATGCCTCTCATCCCAGAGCCAGGGCCGTCAGCATGGCCTCGGCCCTGCTTGTTCCAGAAGCCAAGGCTCCAGGGGGTCCTGAGGAGACGCAGCTCCTCTCAGCTGCTGGGGCAGAGCCAGGTCCCTCATAAGCATATTTTAAATAAGGGTATTCTGGGGCTTCCCGGGTAGTGCAGTGGTTGGGAATCCGCCTGCCAATGCTGGCGACACAGGTTTGAGCCCTGGTCTGGGAAGATCCCACATGTCGCAGAGCAACTAAGCCTGTGTGCTACAACTACTGAGCCTGTGCTCTAGAGCCTGTGAGCCACAACTACTGAGCCCATGTGCCACAACTACTGAAGCCCATGCTCCACAACAAGAGAAGCCACTGCAATGAGAAGCTCGCGCACTGCACTGATGAGTAGCTGTTGCTCGCTGCAACTAGAGAAGGCCCATGCTCAGCAACGAGGACCCAATGCAGCCAAAAATAAATCAATAAATAAATTTATTAAAAATAAATAAATAAAAAATAAATAAGGGTATTCTGCTTTGCAACTGACTGTCAAAAAGTCACAATAAATGCAGGGTTAGGTAGCTATTATCCTGGAGCTATTAAAAAATAAAATATGTAGCAAACAGCAGGACTTCAAGAAGACAATACATCATCACAGTGGAAAAAAGCTGGACTAAATTCTCCATTAGCTTCATTCTCTGATCCAAGTTCTTTCTTAATCATTACAGCATAAAAACTATAGCACAGATATAACAAAACATCTTTGCAGCATCCCCCTTGCAGAGATAAGCTCAACAAGGACAACAGAATGCACCCTAGAAAGTAACTAACTAACTTCGTGGCGAGCAAGGATCTTGGCCATTTTAGTCAAATACTATTTTCCTAGCACCTAGAAAGTCTGGTACATGGTACTTCTCAGAAAGTATTTGTTGAATGAATAAATGAATGAATGACTGAATGTTGAGACTGCAGGAATGTATTCCTAGTCTAGGACTTTACAATGTATACATTTAGTTAATATTTGATAATTAAATGAATAAATGTCTCTATAGCTCTAGAATGGTAAAGATATGTTGCAGATACATACTGCTAAGCAAAATTCTGGCTTTGGATATTGACACAGCAGCTAGTCTTGGCCACTGAGTATGAGCAATCTCTACCTGTTGAAGAAGCATAGCCCTGGTTTCCTCAATCAATTCTGACAATAAAGAGAAAGCACAACCAGGAGCCTGTGATAGGTGCATTCCAATCTGTGCTTAAATTTGCCTTGCTGTTGGTCGGCTAGGTACCTCTTTCAACCCCATTTCCCAGAAAATAAATCTTTGAATTGTTCTTCAGTGAATGAGTCCTTTCTATCGCCAATCCCAATTTCCTAGAATCCTTGCCAGTCACTCAAGGCTGGGTTAGAGATCTACGCATTTCCATCTGTTCCCCCTTCATACTTCCTCTCTCAACCCTTGGGAGATCAGCATTTCTACCCCTAGGTGGGGTCAGGATGCCCTTCTTGGGAAAAATTTGAAACAATTCCAGCTATAGATTAGGTGATACTATGATAACAATGAGGAATTTCTTGATATTGATAACTACACTGTGGTTATATATGAAAATGTGCTTATTCTTAGGAAATACACATTAAAGTATTTAGGGATAAAGAGGCATGATGTCTTCAGCTTACAGGCAAATGGTTCAGAAATAAAGTGTGTGTGTGTGTGTGTGTGTGTGTGTGTGTGTGTGTGTGTGTGTGCATGTGCACGCATGGAGGAAGACTGATAAAGAAAGGGTATGATAAAGTAAATGGTACAGCATAGACATAATTGCCGAATCTTAGCAAAGAGTGTATGGTAATTCTTAGTAGTAGTCTTGTAACTTTTCTGTAGGAATGAAATAATTATGTAATAATAAATGTATTACTATGAATTATACAATATACAATAATAAAACATTTTAAAATTACTAAAAACAACTCCAGGCTGTTTATTCAATACCTGATCCCAGAGGAAATGCTCACCATACTTGGCCCTGTCAACTTCTGAGTCCAGACTGCTCTCAGTGAAGTCTCTTCATGTTCCTCCATCTGAGGCCTGAGCCAGTCACAATATCCTACATTCTGGCTTTTCCTACTGTGGGCCAGGCATCAACTGCAGGGCCACAGAGACTCCATCATGTGAGGAACTTCAGATGGTCTCTCTAAAGCCCCTTTTCTCTAGGTTTCAGGCTAGAGGGAAGCTGTGTTTTTCCTGCCCCCATAAAGACTCAGCATACTAACAACTATATTTAAAGAAATTATTCAGTTTCCAACAACCTGGCTTCTCCTACTTTGACCCTTTTATTTCAACCAGGTAAGAGAGGTATTGTCAAACTAATTTTAAAAATTGTCTTTGAAAGTTTTATGTATATTACCGTCCCTCACTTTGGAATGTGTAGGCTTTATCACCTCTCTTTTCCTTCTTGGCCTTTGAGAACTTTGCTAAAACTAAGTCAAAAGAGTTAGATTTAAATAACTGACTATAGTGACAGTTCATAACTCTGGGCCTCCAAGAAAAGAACAATAATTACTGATTTCTTTCTAGGATAAGTTAAGTGAAAAAACAACATGGCAGCAAAGTTTTATCTGAAAGTCATTTCTAGCACTAAGACTGATGTACACATAGATTTTCTTGTCCTTTGAAAGACAGGTCCTGGGTTGTTTTGTTCAATGAGGAGGCTTCATCTAACATAGTGGTTCTCAAATGTTTTTAGTCTCAGAACTCCTTTATACTAAAAAATTATCAAGGATTCCACGAGATCTGTTCCATATGGGTTACGTCTGCATATATATAACCTATTAAAAATTAAAAGAAATGTAAAATTCTATTAACTTATTAAAATAACAATAAACTATAACTCGTTAATATAGTTAACATGTTTAAAAAGTAACTATATTCCCAAACAAAAAGATTAGTGAAAGTAATGTCATTGTTTTACACATTTACAAATCTTTAAAAATCTCTATCTTAATAGAAGGGAGCTGAAGTGTCATGTCTGCTGTTTCAGTCAATTTGTTGTGTTGCAATACGTCACATAACCTCTGGAAAACATTGTAAAATCATTAGGCAATGAGATTGAAAAGGTATAAAAATAGTTTTGATCTCATAGACTAGGTCTTTGGGCCTGCAGGGGTCCCCAGACCAAATTTGAGAACCACTAGTCTAGAACACCCAGCATTTGTTTTTGTAGTAAAAATCCTGATTTTGAATCTTAGTTGTGCCTCTACATGGTTTTAAGGCCTCAGCTGAATTATTTACCCTGTCTGAGACTTAGTACATCATTTAGGAAATTGAGATAATGCTTCTTCACAGAGAATTACATGAAATAACATCTATAAAGCTTCTCCTACTAGTTTAGCACAGATCAGTCAATAGTTGGTATAAGTAAGTTTCCTCTCTTATACTTCCTTCTACAAATTCATTGACACACAGGTATATTGTCATTGTCTGTATAGATTGGTTTGTGAACGTGGTAGGGTTATATTTTACCTCTTTCTTTTTCAGTGTCCTCCGTGAGGGGGGAAAAAACAAAATACAGAAGATATGAATAGCTACCTTATTGGAGAGCTATGGTGACAAAACAAAATGGCAGATTTTGAGATGCTTTGAAAAAGCAGAAGAGACATTAAAATATAAGAAATGCACTTATATTGGCAATAGAATAAAAATGTTAATGAATAAGTTTGGTACTTAGACCAAATTCAGCTCTTTGAAAGATAAAATAAAAATATGAGTTATGGTAAATTGTTTCCTTAAAAAGTCTAGGTTTAGGAACTATACGTTTTCTAAATCCCTCATTTTATTGTCAAGTTGTTAAGCACACTGAAGAGTGAAATGCTTTCCTAGGGGGCAGACGATGGCACTCTGTCTGTTCTCCCATCACTAGATAACGTTCTGATTTGGAGCAAATCAACCTCTTTGGACAGTAGTTTTCATCTTTAAAATGATTTATTGAGGGGTTAGATCCATCTTTTCAGCTCCCAAATTTTATAACATTATTTCAGCTCCCAAATTGTATAACATTATTATTCTTTTTCTATAAAATAATCATTGGATTTTATCTAAAGAAAGCAGGTGTTTGCAAAACGTCAGGCTCATCTCATCACTACATATATATGCACAACTTTAATTAAGGGCCACTGTTCATGGAGGAAACCTACGAGGTGTCTTAATAATGACCATTCTCCATACAAAGGAAAATAAACCAGTATTAGTGAGAGAAATTCACCGGAAGAAGTAAAAGTTCCTATTTTATGGGCTCATGATAGACTCTCGAACCTTTCTTTAGCTCCATTTCTTTTCTCAATAGTCCAAAACGAATTTTATAACTCAGTTGCCTCCCAGCTATTATGTGCAGCCTGCTGCAGAGCTGAGTTTGTGAGGCTTAACCATACAAAATGGTATATCTAAAGAGCGCCCGCATATATTTGTAGGGACGTTTTTATAGTTGAAAGGAGCTTTGCTTCAGTTTGTTTTCCCTTTTCTCCTTTCTCCTGTAGGCTTACAAAAACTATTAACAAAAAGAGATCTATCAAGAATAGAACCTGGAGAAACTGAATTGGACTAGAAAAGCTAAGGTTTACATGTGCAACTATATTAAAAGTCTAGCATGCACCAATGTTGACGGAGGATGAGAAAATGTCAGAGTTTCTAATCTTATTAAAGCATTATTGCAAAACTGCATCAATTCTTCATGAAACCAGTTGGAGCCTTTGTCATACCGTGTTTCTACTTTATCACTCATTAGGTTGCCTTGCTTAGCCATAGCCTAGGAGGAATTAAACACTGCAGGTTTCTTCAAAGGGTTCATGAAGTAAACGATACTTAAACATTAGAATGATGCATTTTCTTCTACGTGTTTCCTCTCCAAAGCACAGGAAACACAAATCTGTTGCTATGGACAGGTAACAGCAGGTCATATTAGCATTATGAATTGATGATTGTGTCCATAATCCATCCATTTTTCTATAGACGTCGAAGAATTAGGAAAGGATGCCTGGCACATACACTATAATGTGGAGGAAAAAAATACACACACAGACCCACACACAGACCCACACACATATAATATACATAATACAAACAACATATAATATATATTGTATATTTTTATGTATAATTTTCCATTATTTATATTCATTTTATGCTAAGACTTTGTGTTCTGAAAAAAAAGGAAGTTGACTTCATTTTAACAGTACATAATATTTTCTTCTTTTTCAGAGAGGAGGCAAATTAGTGCATACTTTCATTATCCTGACAGGGAAATGTCCTGGGTGTCCTGTTAATTGAAATGGACAACTTCCTAGGCTCAAAAATCTGTCAGGTGGTCTTGTTGTAGCAACATAATGCTAAGCACAGGCACAGACGAAATGAGTCACATTCGCAACATGCTGCTGGGTAAATTGATTTAGGGAGATAGAAATTACACGTTGGAAAATAAACTGATGATCACAGAAACATACATTAAAAAACTGCTAATTCATGCTGATGAAGAACATTCTTAGTGTTAGACTTCATTTTCATTCAAGGTCACAAATGCTGTGAATACCCAAGGTCAGGGAAAAAAGATAGTGGGCCTTCCAAGTAACTTATTTTAGATTTGAACTGTCAGATGCTAAATCAACTTGGAATGTAGTATTCATTCTCTTGCCATAGAAATCGACACTGCTTTTGTTTCTCAAAATGAGGTTTGCATCAGCTCTCTGAGTAAGTATCCTATGGTGCAGTATATTACACGAAAGCAATTTGTAGAGGTGTGGAAAGAAAAAAAAATTAATGTATTTTTGCATTGCGGGAAACACCTACTTGTTAAATGGGTTGTGAAAATGAAAGCATTTTAATGCATATTGCAAGAATCTATTAGTATCTTGTTTGACCTCACTTGCAAATTTGGCTTCTGGTTTCTCCAGCCAGCAATCTTCTCTTTCTCTGACATGAATGGAGTTTAGTAAGAAAAAAATGCTGAAGGTTGTTTCCCCACTTCTTAAAAACACCCTCAAAACCCTAAATGGCATTTTGCCTAGCAAAGTTAAAACCAACAAACATGGTACTACCAACCAGATGCTTCATAGAAAAAAAGTCTCTCATGTTGGCTATGCTTGATCATTACGTCTATACCAATACCAACTATTAATAGGTACAATACCAACTATTAGGTAGACACTCTGAGTTACAATGTTTGCATTTATTATGAGTCATCACTGTACAAATTTATTTATGTGGCTATATCTTCTAACTTTAGCTTTGAATCTTTAACTTAAATTCGATATGAAGATTTCGGAATACGTTTTCAAAGAGAAGAAATATTTCCACCAAATATAGGCATGACATAGAATGGTTAGAGGGAAGAATTCCAAACACTATTCTAAATGGTATCAAGTATTTGAAAAGAGTTCTAATCACACTTGAGTGCAAATTTTAGGTTAGACTTAAGAAAAAATAAATGGTACTTATCATGAGAGTTATTTCTGATTAAAGTATCTGAATTGATTTTTCGCTAGAAGTTGTCAAAATACCCTAGATTTGTTTCTTCAAACAAAATTGATATAGTCATGAATCTCATTTGTATATGAAAAAAACAATGTACTATTTAATCTTCTAATATATTTTGCTGGCATTTCCATTCTATAACTATCTAGAAAAAAAGGTACTTTTTCTTATACTATATCAAGAATTGATCTGAGGTTTTGGTTTGTTTCTAGAATTGGGCCTGACTGAATGCTTTACTTGGACCTCCTGGAAATGGGCTAGGTGTTGTATGGGGAAAACAGAAGAAATAGAAATGGAATATGCCCAAGTTGCTTGCAGATAAGTTGGAGATGAGTTCGGAAGAGCTACCACTTACACAAATGAGTGATACAACAGCATCTCCTTGGAAGAAAGTTGCCTAAAACTGAGAGTGCATGTTGTGTTTACAGCTCACAAACAGTTAATCCATCTGTGTCTTCCTGGTGCCTATTACTGCGTCCAGAACATAGCAAATATTGAATAAATATTTGATGAACCCACTGGATGGACTGAGATCCTACTCTGAAATACTCTGACTTTCTTCAAGTTTTTTACACTCTTCATTCACGTCTTCAACAAATATTTATTAAGTACTTACTATGTATAGACAATGTGGTATGTGTCACATATACACACACACTGTTTCTGCTTCCAGTTTAGTTAAGGAGACATTAAGCAAATAAACTCATGAAGGAGTATATACAGTAACTCTCTGAGAAAAGCACCCTAGGAGATAGAATAATGTTGATAAAACTGACCTTGAGTGGGAGTCAAGGTGAGATTCTCTAAGTGACTCCTGAGCTGCCGTGTGAAACAGATGAGTGTTAGGCTGATGTGGAAGCAAGCAGAGATGGCAGGGGTCTTCAGGCAGATGAGGGTGCATGGAAAGAGGTGCCATGTGACCATAAGGCATATGTGTCATCCTTAATGAAGCAAAGAAAGAGGGGACATGAGTCTGGAGGTGAGTCGGGGCATGTCCTATAGAGCATGGTAGGCCTCATTAAGGAGATGACTTCATCCTAAGAGTGATGAGAAACCATGGAAGGAAAATTAGCAATCTGGCTGCAGAGCAGTGACCACCTGGGAAGAGGCATGGGAGCAGCTAAAAGGTACATTCTGTTTTTATCAGAAGGAATGAACACTTGTCTACAGAAAGCTATCAGTTTTCGCCTACATACTTCACAAAGAACCAGGAGATATTACAACATTTTTTTTTCTTGACTCTTTCTGAAAGCAAGAGCTATATAATGGTGACTTGACTCCATAGATCTCAGAAGTGTCACAGAAACAAATAAGAGAATAGGAAAAGCCCAACTCCTTTCCTTCCATATTGAAAACTCTGCATACACTTGTGGTTTTATGAACAATGAAATGTGGCTTGCCATTTGTATATCACAGTAGTACGTGCTCAGTTATGCTTGAATGGGAGACGGCTTGAGCTCGATGTGGCCAGAGAGTAAGATACCCTCCAGGTGATTGGATCCAGTCTTCTTCTAAAAATTAAATCAATATCTAGTCCATAATATTCTATAACAGATAATGTTGTCATACAACTTTAGAGTGCTGCTTATCCATGTACGGTCCACCTACCCCTGAACTAGAATCAACTGGACTGATGCCTACAAATGAAGATTCTGGGCCTCTTAGTTCTAAACTTTCCAGTTCCTAAGTGTGCCCAGAGAATCTGCAGATAGAAAACATCATAGGTGATTCTCAAGAAAACCTATGTTTAAATATTAGGCAATGATTCCCAAGCATTCATAAATATAGGAGTCACTGGGGATCTTATAAAATGCAAATTCCCAGGATTTATACCAAGAAATTTTAATTCAGGAGATTTGGGGTGGCAACTAGTCATAGATTTTTTTTTTCCCATAAAGCTCAGGTGAATTTTAAGTGCAAAGAGCCATTGGTCTAAAAGTTTTCCCTAGTTTATTTGAACTATTTCTAGTAAGATCTCTCAGAAAGCATATACACACCTGTATTGTAAGTTCTTTGAGGTCAGGGGCACTATCTTTTCAACCTTCTCTCTTTAGCACTAGGATAGGGTTAACTCTTACTGTTCTTTAGACCTCAAATGAAATGTAATTGCCTTCTTGACTAGATGGAATGTTCCTGCTACAGATCCACAAACCTTTGTAATTTCTCAAATCACTCATCACACTTCTTTGTAGTAAACTGATTATTTTTCTTCTAAGTTATTAGTAAACACTGGGAGACACTGTCTACTTTATGCTCAGTAGAACTGTTAATATCTAGCAGAGGACCTGGCACTTAATAAATACTTACTGAATGAAAAATATATGCAGTAAATATTAAATAAATGTTTCCATTACTTGAAGACTATGATCTCTTTTAACCTCCTCTTTACCTGTGAAAAGATATTTCATTTAAGGTTTCATATGAGATCCTAAAGCAACTTTTTAGGCTAATGTTAAGAAACAGACATCAAATTCTGGTAGGACTTCTCAACAATGACTGGCATCACGGCCCAAATCTGGCCACATTTCACCCTCTCTACAGCCGCAATCCCAGTCCAAAATGCCTCCATCTTTCCCTTGAAGAGGAAATCAAGTAGACTTGGAAAATAAAGGCATCCTCATGCTAGCAATCAGGAATTAGATGGGTGTTAAATAGAGGGTACATTCAGAGGATCTAGCTTTAGAAGAAAATTGTCTTCAAAGATTGAGATAAATAATGAAAATTTAGATAATAAAGTAGTTAGGATGGGGTCCTGAAAAGAATCTGAGTATCTACAGGAATGGCTTAACAACTGATTGCAGAACAAGACTTTGTAAGTCTATATTGCAGAAATAGAGCAAGTACAGGTGAGAGTAAAATGATCAGGATCTGGGTGTCTTGGAGGCATTAAAGGAGATACTGAATTTGTTAATCAAGAATCCAGATTTAATAAAGAATATAGTAAAGAATAATTTAGTGGGCTTTGATAAGAGGGGGTTTCAAATATGGATGACTTTCCTCCTCACTTTTATATCAAGAGGAGTAGCAAAAGGTATGATCTTCATGAAAAAAAAGGCAGTGGAACATGTTATTATGGACAACTTACTTCCTGTTTTGAACACATAGGGGACATGATTTTGAGAGGAGAGTTTGTTCAGAATGAAATGGAGGATTTCATGGAAGGCAACCAAAGTGAGGACAGGATACATGTGAGATATTCCCCATCTTCTATTTTCTAAGAAAAGTGAGAGACATCTAGTCTAATCTTCAACTTAGACTGGAAAAAAAAAAATCATTCAATTTGTTTCTGTCCAATTTTCATCTTGTCACAGTTTCTTTTCAATTCTAATTCTATTGATTTTTCTACCTCTTTCTCCATAGTACTAGAAAAATATTGAAAGAACGGGATAAAGAAACAAACTACTGTAATAGGAATGCCATAGTATCCACTTAGCAATAAAAAGAAACCCATAAAGCCTCTGGTAAGACCTCAGACTCCACACAGCAGTATTCCACCCAGAGACACTGAAAGGCAGGTTAAGAAATCTTGGAAATACACTTGGAGCTCAGGATTGCGAATCCAGGAAAGAACATAGTGACAGCAATGGCAGCAAAGTGTCATGAAGTACAAAGAATGCCTTCTCTGGGCAGAGCTTTAATATTAGGGAGTAAAGCACTAAATCTGGGCTAGGGAGAAAAGATGATAGTGAAAGAAAGGTAGAGTAAAAGGATAAAGAAACAAACAGAATTGATAATGATGGGAAAAGAAAATGAGACACAGGTTAAAGTATAGACTCTCAAAATGTTAGAAAATATAAACCTTTAAAGTTAACCAAATTATAAAAATAACCAAAATATCAGCCGGATTGACCTTCTTATGTCAATATGCAATATACCTTATAGTTGAGAGTCTGAGTTGTGGACTTACATTGACTTCAGTTCTTTGATTGACAGCTAGATGATCTTAGGCACAGCCTTCACTGTTTCTAAGTCTCAGCCTTTATCAGTAAAATGGAGATAATGATGCTTCTTACTTCATATGGTATTTACATTGATTAAATGAAATAAAACATACAAGTGTTTATCATGGTGCCAGGAAGCAAGTAAGAACTTAATACATGTAATTTAGTATTAATAGCTATGATTTGCTTTGCTGCCTTTGCTAATATTCATCAATAATGAAGTGTGCAGACAACCAAAGTTTATTCTGGGTGTCAGGGGAAAACAGAAAGTAGGGCTGCCTAATGCTTTAGACAATTCACAGGATGGATGGCTTTGCATAAACTATTGAAAGTTAAAAAAAAATCAGAGGGATCTTTACATAAATGGTAAAGATAAAACCACTAAGACTTAAAATATTGTTTTAGAAATACGTTGTGTTGATAGGTATTGGTTTTCTCGTGGAAAGTACTAAAAACTTATAAAGGTTTTAAAATGCCATCTTGTATTTCACACCAGCCACAACAGAAGTTGTCACACGGTAACCAGAAAGGTAGTCTTCGTGTAATTTAATGAAAGCGAGCAATTCAGATTTTCAATTTGACGTAAGGTGTCTAAATGGAGTAATAATCTTATAAGTAATCTTGGGAGCATAAATATATTTAAAGCAATGCTAAAGTTTCTAAAAATTTCACCATAATGTTTTTCTTATAGAAGAAAATTGTTCTTGAATAATATTTTCTTGTTCAAGTAGTGGAGAAAATAAATCAATGGAGTTTTTATTCAACTCCTACTATGGTAAACACTATGGACACGAGTAAAATGGGGCAATTATCCATGAGGACATTATCTGGGGAAATGAGGCTAGCAAAAAACAGGAGTGAACAGTGGGAGATGGCACAGTCATCAGTTGGAACACCTTATGCATCCAACCTGAGGCTGAAGCTAGGATACTACGAATCATCTATGATTCCTTCCTTTCCCTTAATCTTTATATCAAACCTACCTATTCCACCTCCACAAAAGTCCAAATTTGACTTCTCCCCATCCGCACAGCCACAATCATAAGACCACAATACCTTCATCTTTCCCTTGGATAAATGCTTTTGTCTCTTAACATCACTCCTTTCTACCTACAGAAAGGAGTCTATATTCTATCCAATGGCCTGTATAAGCTTCTCGAATATAAACTTGGTCATAGCATTTTTCTGCTTCAAATTCTTCAGTGGCTCCCCGTCACAATTAGAATGAAATCTAACCACTTCTCACGCTTATAGGATCGTACATATTTCCCCTGCCTATTTCACCTAACACTCTCCTTCAGCTTGCACTAAACTCCTCATACTTTTCTTCTTTCTGCCCCTAGAACAAACCAAGGTCGCTCTTGCCTCAGGATTCCTGTATGTGCTGAACCCTCTGCTTAGAACCCTCTCCTTCCAGATATTCCAGGATGGTTATAACTCTTTAGGTTTCGATTCAGAGGTCATCATCTCAGAGAGGCCTTCTGTGACCATTGTATATAAATGGCCGTTCACCCTCAACTCACCACTCACGACTGCATTTATGTATTTTTTCTAATCACAGTCATAACTATTTATATGTACGTGGGTATATCTTCTTTTTTACTTCACTAGAGTGTAAATTCCTTGAGGGCAGGGATCTTGGTTAACGTATTTTTGCTGTATCCCCAAGTACCTCCTTAAACCAGTGCCTGACGTCTAGTAAGCATTTGTGAGTTGAATGTTGAATGAATGAAGGGGATCATTACCCATAGCAATCATCCAGGTACATTCCCAATCTCTGAAGCCATCTCCTCCCAGAATTCTTTTCTGTCTTTGATGAGCTTTTGCATTGAAAATCTCCCCTTACCCTCCTAATGAGAATTGAACCTCTCAATCTTCTATTCACCTTCTCCCAAAGCCTTTTCTTGACACCTCCCAGGAGATGAAACTTGACATATGTAACACAAAACAGTATAAGTATTATCTACTTTTTCCCCTCCACTCCCAACTTGACCTTCAACTACCTTCTGAGTTCAGATGCTATGTTAATTTAAGAGGAAGAGAACTCTTAAATATGGGAACATAAAAGTCCTTAGGACAGCAAGTTCCTGCAGTACTGTCACTGCTTATGTGATGGTTGGTGGCCCTGGGGACTGATCTAGGCAATAATTTCCTAATAATTGTAACAAAGCTGACTGAAAAAAATAGAACCACCACATAAAATGTTTTTTCCCAACTCCTGGAAAATAGTTTCATGTGCCAAATGACTAACTTACACATAAACTTATAAAATACATCTTCATTTTCATTTCATAACTACCTGAATAAACTGAGCTATAGAACTGCAGAGGACAGGGAGGTCATCATGGCCTGAAGTAATTTAAAAAGCCTCATGGAGGAGGCGGAGGGACTTGAGATGGGCCTTGAATTACAATTGGATTTAAATAGCTACCATACTTAATTGCATAATTTGCCCTCACCTAACTGTGAGGGGAAATTTGCATCTCCTCTATGCTCAATTTCTCCTGGCTGGCTGCCATGCCTGTCAACAGTAGCAGCCCTTTTGCTGAAAAATGGCCAACAAGGTAACTGTGAATAATTTCAGGCTGAAAACACTTGAAATGTCCACACACTGAAATTTTAATGGGTAGAGCACCTTAAGAGTATATTTGTGTGGACTTCTTTTGTATATTTGTATGGATTTTGTTTTTTAAGATTTCTCTTGGCAGCTTTAAACAGGTACAAAACAACAAAATAGCAGGAGCTATAGATTTACTGAAGTCAATCATCAATGCATAACATCTTAATTACTTGCAACCAAACTGTGCTTCAAAGTTATTAACCACAATAATAATGTGTTTCACCATATGGTTTGACATGGCTCGTCATGGGTAAAGTGGGAACTGTGTTGCAGGACCTCCCTCTTATCCTCCATTAGAATCAAACTTAGCAAACAAAGCTCTGAAGCTTTCCGAGAATATCTTCTGTGAATCTCTAACGATCCTACATAGTACATTTTAGATAACCCAAAACAAAACAAAGGGAAAAAAAACACAAACAAAAACAGGTGGGAGATACGTCATTTCAGGGACTCTCAGAAGATGACACCAAACAGTCATCCTCACTGATTGTCAAAAGACAAGAAAACCCAAACATCCAAGCCTGCAATGTCATCATTCCCAGTAACATGACTAGTTTTCCAAAAAGAGCACCTGTTGCCTGGAGCTCATTCATGGTCACTGCCACTTTTGCCTTCCCTTGTCCCCTCACGGTACACTCCAATTACAACTTATTATGGAAACCACTCCTTGCATAATAGCCACCCTTTGGCCTTGGCAACTTCGGCCAAACAGGTGCCAGCTGTTGGCAAACCGCTGCATTGGCCAGTCCTGACTAAGTGTTCCCTTGACCCAGAATCGAATACTTTAATTCCCATGCCTTATATAAGTGACCTTCATACATCGGCACAAGTAGACCGGCCTGAGAGAGAAAATCCTAAAGTAATGAATGCCATCACTTCCTCTCCAAGCTAGAATGGGAATTGATATTTCTAGTCAATTTCAAGAGCTTGGTCTTCCCTGGAAGAGGACTTGAGTAAAAAATCTTCTAGGTTTTTTTAACCCACAGTCACAACCATTTCTTAGGAACTAAGGTGTCTAATCTTTTGGCATCCTAAAAGGCATACCATCACCCTTCAAGGCAAACCAATTAGAGAAAAGGAAGGTAGGCAAACAGAGTGCCTGTCAAAACCACAGCACTACCCTAGATGTCTGATGTTAATCCACCAGGGCTCAGGTGTGTCCATGGTGGGAAGAGCAATTTGAAGATGTGGGACTGAATTGGGACCTGCATGAAGTGCATACCTTCGATGGGACCAGTTCTCAGTTTGGAATGGTTTTTTAAACTGAACCTTTTGGAACTCTTGATGACTTTAATCCTCTTCCAGCATAGTAATTGGTAAACTGCACGGCCATGCTTGTTTGCCTATCTTTTCAATCCATAACCTCTATGTCTAAGTTGAGGCCATGTCTATCTGCTCTTAAGGATCTTGTATACAATCCGGTATATATTAATAATAATGCTAGTAAATGAACAAAATAATTTCTGAAGTGTTTCCTATGGAGCAGATACACTGTCATTTACATGTATTATCTCATTTAATACATGTTAATGTACAAAAGCCCTGTGAGAGAGATACTATTATTAGCCTTGTTTTTCCTATAAAGAAACTGCACATTAGTGGGTTGCAAAGACTTGCTTAGATCCAGAACTAGTAAAAGGAAAACTAGGACTGCGATCTAGGTTTGTGTGACCTTAAACATCCATGTTTTTTAATCTTTGTGGGTAATCCCACAGAGATAATCCATGTTTATTATCTATTCATAAACATTTGTTTAATTGATTTCATAATATGAATAAAACATTGTCATGTTGAAACATTAAATGGGTTCAGACATATTGTGACTTCATTCATGCTCCCTTTCTAAAGTCTATAGCTGGCCTCTAACACATAAGGTTGGCTGGGACCCTTGAAACAAGGGGTTCTGCTGACCTCATCGTGTATCGCTGGGGCAAGGAAAATTATCATAGTTTTAGAGGGGGCTTCTTGTTTGCTAGAATGCGAGGGCTACCAGAAAGTTTTGTTGTGCTCACACAGTAAGGATACTAGATTCTTTTATGAGATGCCATCTATCAGGGTTTTCAAGTTATGTTCTAGGAAACCCTTCTTCTCATGGAAGTATTATACATGCAGAGTTAAGCTTCAGGTTTTTGTGTACGTTCTCATTCGAAGTTAAAATGAGCATATGAACATATTAGTCACCAAATCAGTGTCATTATTGAGTGGAGAGAGTTTTGGAGTCAGCTACTTTGAATTATCATTTATAATCACGTGACATTGAGTAAGTTACTGAACCCCTTTCTGCTCTATTTTCTTCATCTAAATATGGAAATAATTTTTTCATTATAATATTGTGGTGAAGTGAATCGAGATAAAATGCTTAAAGGAAATGGGACATACTAGATACCTGAAAAATTCCCACATCTGTATTCAAACTGCATTCTGATTTTCACCCTTGTATTAAGTGCTACTATCCTATTGAAATAAACCAAACCAATAGCAACATCAAATACTTCTCTTTATCTTTAGCTCCAACCCAACAAAACAACTTAAACATAAGATATTATTGAAATTTTACCAAAATACAATTACTTATACTAACTAAACAATAATAATGATAAAATTTGTATAGAGCTCAGTATTTCTAAGTGCTTTATATCCAAATCATGGAATTTATTAGGCACATAAGAGAAGTCAGTAAGAATTAGCTAAATTAATTACGTGTTGTAATTATTAGAGAGAAATTGCAATTGTCATCACCTTTATATTTATGATCTAATTTATTTAGTTTCATTAAAAATTTAAGTTACTTTTAAATGTCCAAATATATTACTTTGGGAAGTTTAGACAACTGGTAACTTTCACCACAAATAACTATAAATCAAACTAAATGAATATAAGCATGTTTTCTTCATATTGCTTTGTATATATATAAATTACATGTGATCGTCTTTTCTTGATTAGAATATGAGGTTAAAAAAGCAGGGTTATTAGATATTTGAAAGCATAGAAAATTGAATACTTGGTGGCATCACAGTTACTTTAAAGATGAAGGTTAACTATTTTATTATGGTTTCTGCGCAGGGCAGTTTTTCCACATAACTGATGCTTTTTAAGATGCTGGCAATCGTTACTTTAAAATTGGAACAAAAGAAATTAATCCTTTCAGAGGGAGTGCTGATTCAAACCTGCCAGATGAAAAAAGAAATAGCTCTAATCTGACTTCAAAGCAGAAGAGTTTCTATAGAATTATAAAAAATGAAAAGGGACTGTCCAATGTACTAATGAATTGAGAAGATTATATCATCAAAAGATAAAATTTGAGTAGGTCAAAAGTTTTGAAAACGTCTAGTGTATCTTCAAAATGGAAAATGAAATATATATACATGCTTTTCAAAATAAATTCATCTGCAAAATGATCACTATCATTCAGGACTTTGGAAAGATCTACAATACAATGTAAATGAAGGTAGAGCCTTTTTATTAGGAAACAAAGAAACAACAACCCCTCAATGACACATATTACGTCTATTCACTTGGCTTCACTGAATGTCTCAAAAACTTTCTAATTTTGCACTGATGTCTTAAGCTTGGATCTATTTATATTTACTTGAAATTAGAGAAATCTATCTTACCACCTACAACTTTGACACCTTGGGTTTTAAATAACACGTGCGTTACACTCCTAACATTGGCTAGGACTGGTGACATTTGCAAGGAGACCTGACGGTGGGAACCCAGGTGCATTAGAAGAGTGGACATTGGAAAGTCATTAAAAGAATTTTTTTTTTCTGGATCAGTTCTGGACTAGTTAATTATCAAGGGACTAGATCCAGGAGATGTCACATGTGATAAACACTAAAATGACAAGACACTGATCATGGGTCAAAGGCACTACTGTATAATGTTTCAGGGAAAGATTGGAGTGTTTGGCCTGAATGTCCTGGCCACATTCCAAGTTGAGAGATTGCAGTCTGCTTTTCTTAAATCCCCCCTGTCATTTCTTTTGGAGGCTGTACTCTCATTCAATTCCTTTCTTAAGTGATTTTGCAGTATTGTTGTATTCTGTTAAACAACTGCTCTGTTCCACTCCAGTGATGGAAAAAGTAATTTCTGTGCTCTGTATAGAGTTTGTAACACACTCCTTAGGGGGTGAAAGGTGCAGCACAAATGTACCTTCTGCTCATTTTAAAAGAAAGCTACATACTTATCTTAATATAACAGATATTTATTTTTTAAAGCCCAATACTACAGGTTTCATGAAATCATTTTCCAAACAAAGTGAATAAGAGTTCAAGCTGTTTTTTTTAATGTTGGATCTCATTTTTTTCTCATCTTGCCTTACTTCACCATGATAGAAGAATCCCAAAGGAGTGACTTAGTGAATTTGAGATTCAAGGAATACACAAATGTAATGTGCTTCGTGACGCTAAACTAAATTCATAGTTTGACTAGATATGGAATATAAATGAAATAAGCTCAGGGCAAGAGTTCAGGACATCTCAATAAACACAGCATGAGACCATTTTCTGCGTAGCTCACTCACTACCTGGATACCGAACTTGAGAGGTTCAAAAGCCGAATTTCATTCATCTGAGAAAACTTTTAAAACTGTGAAATGATGAGACTTTATTCTAAACGAAATTTCCCCTCATAATAATAATAAAAAAAATGACAATGCGAGAAAAAGCCAAACAAGGAATATTTCCTCTTGCATTCACAAGTGCATTGTTATTCTTTCTGCCAAAGACATTTCAACTTAAGGTAAACAAGTTGTTCATAAATGAAAATTATTATAAGTGACCAATAAGCACACGCCAGGATGACTTTTAATTTATAATTTTTCTGGCCAGGAGGGAGCACACTGTACTGACGTGCTTTCCTTGATCCCCTTAAATTTATCACATCCATGCCTTTCTGCCATTCTTTTTAACTAGTGAAAGATTATGGTAAAAAATTACAGTAAAATCTCTTTAATTTTTTGAAAAGTATAAGGAGGAAAAAAAAGGTATACATATTTCTATCCTTTTATTAAAAAAAGGATCTGCAAACATCTCTATGCATCCTGCAACAGCAGTTTTTTCCTTCAATATTTTAGTGATTTTACCATGCAGATGTTTAACGCAGAGCACACTCTTAAAATGGAATTAGAAAACCTTGAAATTACTAAAAGCAAAACCTCTCAGTTAATCCAATCACTGAAATAAATCCACGTACTCTGTTTATGTTCTTTTAATTTTGCAGCAAGTGTCAAAAAAAAGAACATTTATTTGGATGAAGACAGTTGAAGTGAAAGTGAATGCACATGATAAATTTCACATGATGAAAAGCAGATGATCACGAGTACTGTTGTCCCTCACTATCCTGGGGGACTGGTTCCAGGACCCCTGCAGATACCGAAATCCAAGGATGTGCAAGTCCCTAATATAAAGTGGTATAGTATTTGCATAAAACTTACGTACATACTCCCATATACCTCAAATCCTCTCTAGATTACTTAAAAGACATAGGTAAATACTATGTAAATAGTTGTAAATACAATGAAAATGCTATGTAAATAGTTGCTGGGGTGCAGAAAATTCAAGATTTGCTTTTTGTAACTTTCTGGAAATTTTCAATCCACATTTGGTTGAATCCTGCACATTCGGGACACTTGGATACGGAGGGCTGACTGTATTTGAAAATCCACATCACTTTGACAAAAATCTTCTCATCTGAAAAACAAACTTTACAATGTGCTGTTCTCTCAGGCATCATTGACACCAAGAATAGACCATAAATTGGTAGTTTAGAGTGCCTTTCAGCAGTTTTGGTTTTTCTAAAAGCACTTCACAAAGCAAATTAGTCAGATAATGGTGGTGTGCTCACTTCTTTGCAGCCTTTTTGTAGCCACTAATAGCACACAATCTTTCCAACCGATAGAATGGATTGTAGGGATGGCAGTGTAACATCTTTAGTCTTCTCAACTCTGGTCACATTCTCTTCTTAAATAACATGTTTGTACTTTCTTCTTATTCGTAAAACAGCTTAGAGTTAAAATGTATACTAATAAAAAAATCCCTAAGCATTGGTTTTTTTAATCTAATTAATCATAGGATCTACAGTTGATGTTCTTTAAATTATCTATGAATGATGAAACTCCAGAAGGTTTTACTGTCACTCTAGCGGTGGCTTTGTTAGTGAGATTGGGGACTTTTTTTTTCTTATTAACTGAAGTGAACTTTATAAAGGATTTGTAAAATATCACCATTTTAGTCTATCCAATATAACATGTAAAAGAGAGGAACTGATTATCATACTGGCAGCTTTTAGCTATTTTAAGGGTTAAATACGAATTGTCCGAGAGCCCCTTAAACTTACTGTGATTTTTATACTAGAATAGTAATGAATTAAGGTGTAGACAATAGTGGTATTCTGACTATTAAAAAAGGATACTCAAAGGCAAACACATTGGAAGTCTTAACTTTTAGAATTCTTTAATATTCAGTTACATAATTTATTTGAGATGATTTCTGTTGCTAATTTGGCTAAGACAATTTTCTGCTTATTGTTCGCTTTTTATTTTCAAGTAAAGATGTATTTGGGAATTTAAGTTGGCATTTCTTGGAGTGTCTCAGTACATGGACATTTCACCAACGGACATCAATGGAAATAAAGGTCCAACAACAGTATTTTCAATTCATGAAAAGAAGATGACAAAACGTTTTATATGGAAAACAAAATACTGATTGGAATCTTTTGGCCCCAGGATAGCGTGTGTGACTAAGGCATTATTAGACAATCCAGCATCAACCTTGATAGTTTCAAGTGTAGACACAAAGTATAATTTTCTTTTAAGGACAGAAACCTTCATATCTTCAAAATGAAGAAGTAGTTAAGGTGGTTCTAAAAAGTGATTTTTAAAAAACCACTTATGTTCAAAAGCAAGAGAGGTATTTTGTTTCCAAGGAGTAAGTTTACAGTTTTTAATCCTTCCACTGCTTAGCTGAAGAAGAAGAACAGCACTCTCCTTTCCATTTTGCTTTGCATCCGAATCACATCTTGGTAACGGTGAATTAATCTTGAATTACTTCTGAAGTAGACTGTGTCCTATATTTTAACATACCCTAATCCAATTTAATATAATCTGATCTAACATCAGTAATGTTTGCATTTATTTCACATTTCAAATATTTTGTATATTTCCACTAACCTCACTGATATGTTTAAAATAGTCAGCGTTTCTCAGTATGAAACACCCAATTGTATAATCAAAATCCTGCCACCTATTAAGTGCAAGTACTTAATTTAAAACGTGTGGTGATTAGAACCTTTTCTCTCAAATTACATCTTGTTGAAGTTAATGAATTCTCTGTAGGAATATTAACCAGCTTCTACATTTCGGTGCTGATCCCCTTCCCCACCTTTGCACTAACATATTGAATACATTAACTACTAACAGTGACTGATTCCTGAAAAATCTCTGATAAGGTGGCAAAGGACTGCACTGGACCCTGCATGATACATACCTTCCCTCTTCCAAACACCCAAGTTCAAAGTTTGAATATGGGATTATTTTAATTTAGTTGCTATTAAGTACATATGTTCTGATAGATGTAAATTTAATCCAGGTTAGACTATTTCTGCCAGGGTGGAAGGATTATAAAAGCAAGGGCAGTACAAGTCAGAATTGAACTTGTCCTTGAAAGGGCTGTCAGAAGCAGTTTATACCATGGTTATCCTGATTTTGAGCATTGCCATTAGTCTCCCATTTTTAGACAAAAAATATAAAAGCATGTCAAAGATTTAGACTCTTTAAAGATAAACTCCAGAAAAGGAAACCATAGGTACACAAAACAATCTCCCTTTAGAAATCATACCATCACGCTGCTTCCAAATCACTTGCTGCTCTTCTATGGGGGGAGTTACAAATGCAGATTCCAAAACACAGTCACAGCCAAGAGCATGCTAATGCTTTTCAATCATGCCAGTGTTGGAAGAAAAACAGCAGATACGAATGTCTAAAAACCCTTGGTGAATCAGAGCTTCCTGTGTGAATATTTTATAATGTATTTATTGGTGAACTGATAGAAGAACTATATAATAAGCCATTTTCTGTCACATAATCATGGAGCCTTGCTGCTCTAGAAATTCACTGTTATTAGCCAAGAGCAGGACCTTTACACCACCTCTCTTTATTGCACGCATCCCTTGATGAGTAATAAATGTAACAGAGTGAAATTTTCTACCAACACTAAACTCAAAGGATTTACAAAATTTGATTGGATTTTGCATATAACTACACGTGACAACTTGCTATACTTAATATTTCTGAGTACTCATTGTGTAGCAGGAAATATGCTAAGTGCTTTATGTGTAATAGATTTATTTTTAAGAACTATCTCAGGAGGAAGCTCCTATTATTATTCCAGTTTTGCAGAGAAGGAAACCGAGTTCACAGAGGTTAAACAAATCAGCAGAGGTCACAAAGCTAGAAAATGGCGGTCATAATTTGAATCAATTCAGTCTAACTCACTCGAGGGTCTTCATTCTTAAACACTGTGCTAATTCTACACTGCCTCCCCGCATTTCCCGAAGGTCACATTGTTGTTTAGACACTGCTTTATGATTTAATATCTTTTCAGCACATGTTACTCAGTGCCTCCATGCTAGGTGCTGGGTATTCAGTTGTTACACAGAAGACATGGTGGCTGTCCTCATGGAGCTTCCAGTCCAGTGGCCTGGACAAAGCAAGCAGAACTCTTCCCTGACAAAGAGTGGTGACTTTGGGTAAGGAATAAGGATGGCACTGAATTCACACATTTAGGGTTACCTGCCAAGGAGAGCAAATAAAAGTTGCTTCTTAATGAAATTCTGACCCCTGTGCTCTTGAACTCCTAACTCTCCCTTCACCTAATTTAAAGGTCAATATCCATAAAATATCTCCATTCTTGGACTTAATTTCAGTATTTTTATTTCTCATAGGCAAACAAAATAAAATGACTTCTAATCAAGGACAGCACCGGGTAAACTATGAAGAGAGCAAGGGTTTGGGGCAGGCTCTCAGATCCTGCTCTTTCCCCCACTTTTCCTTTTGGGTTGTTATAATTCTCTTGTTCCTCTCCAAGTCTTTCAAAACTTGGTCTTGGGCAAAAATTTGATATGAGTCAGTTTCTAACTTGTTTTGAGCTTAAATCCACTTGACCCTTCCTTCTTAAACGTGGACTGAAGGCTCTGAGCTCTTGTAAAGTCATTTTAGGCATTTGTGGCACTGAAGAGAGGGGCGGGGTGGCTGAAAGGACTAGCCTCAACTGTCTAGAACTGTTCCTTGGAGCAGCTGCTTCCTCTAACTCTCCATTAGGTTACTGGGTGAGGGAATCCAGGGAACATGGTGCAAGGCACACTCTCTTCTTCCCCATTCTTTCCTCTGTCTTCTCTTTCTCTTTCCAAAACAGGGAACAAGAAAGAGGAAAAGAAATTGTAAAGCGATAGGCTTAGGGTACAAGTCAGCTTCTGGGAAGAAAGAAGGTCATCTCAGTACACATTCCTCCTCTTGCGTTCACTCAAACTCAAGAGGAAAAGGAAAAAATGCCCATTCTCAAGATTGCTCATGCTCCTACTTTTCACAAAGCAACACATGACCACCTTCTCTCAAGGCACAATTACTTAACATTAGCAGTCACGAATATAAGACAATTTAGGCAAAATAGAAAGGCCTGAGGCTTCAGGAATAACACGATCCACAGATGTCCCTGTATTTTGAGGATCTCTTCTTTTTGTTTTCAGGACTCTCTGAAAATATTCATAATAGAATCCTATCATGGATTACCTGTCTGGTCCTTCCTAGTTGAGAACAACCACACTGTCCATAGGAATGACTCCCAAGGGCCATGTTTTTGTTCCAAGAACAGCTGTCTGGGATATTGCTAATTAACACAGGATAGGCCCTTTACCTCAAATGGGAAAATCAAATTACTTTCCTGCTAATTTGGGAGTTAAACTGTTGGGCCTCTAGGAGAATTCTAGAAGCCCGGAGAACATATTCTTGCCCCTGAGATCTCTGTCGATACACTGGATCCCGCTCTCCCTGAGATGTGAAAGCTTAATGCTTCCTTGGATTCTGTAGATACCCCAGTGCCTTTCCTATAACATCACTGAGATTTATGCCAGCTCAAATAGTTTCTGTGGCTTGCCATTCAAAGATTCTCACTTAATACTGTGACGAGACCTATGTTTATCCTGTGAACAATCTAATTCCTGTTTCTCTGACTTTCTTTTAAGCATTGCATTTCCAAAGCCACTTGTGTGAGTTTATGTTTGCTCTTTATCTTTCTGATTTATTTGATCCATTTTCTGTATTTTGCCAAACTGGATTTGGTTGGGTAGGGTAAGGCAGACAGATGGAATTTTAGGGTTTGATATATGACTCTATAGCATCCTCAACTCTTACTGTGCTTTGAGGTTATTCTTATATATACTGTTTGATGTAGTATTTAGAAACCAATCTCTTGACCATCTAAGAGTGTCAATATGGTCCTTCTGAATTCTGAGGCTCTTCAAGAATACCCTATACTATTAGCATCAAAACTAACCACTAAGGGAAGTTTAAAGGTCTTCCCCAGGGGGCTTCCCTGGGCTTCCCTGGTGGCGCAGTTGTTGGGAGTCCGCCTGCCGATGCAGGGGACGCAGGTTCGTGCCCCGGTCCGGGAGGATCCTGCATGCCGCGGAGCGGCTGGGCCCGTGAGCCATGGCCGCTGAGCCTGCGCGTCCGGAGCCTGTGCTCCGCAACGGGAGAGGCCCGCGTACCGCAAAAAAAAAAAAAAAAAAAAAAAAAAAAAAAAAGGTCTTCCCCAGGGCTTTAATAAAGTTGTAGTAAAACAGAACTTTCAGAAACCCAGCAGAGTTCCCATTCATGCTTTCTTCTTCTTTTTTTTTTTTTTGCGGTGCGCGGGCCTCTCACTGTTGTGGCCTCTCCCATTGCGGAGCACAGGCTCTGGATGCGCAGGCTCAGCGGCCATGGCTCACGGGCCCAGCCGCTCCGCGGCATGTGGGATCTTCCCGGACCGGGACACGAACCCATGTTCCCTGCATCGGCAGGCGGACTCTCAACAACTGCGCCACCAGGGAAGCCCCATGCTTTCTTCTTAATTGGTATCAATATAGTATAGCTTTCACTAAAAAAGAAATGTGTTCTTGCAAGGCTCTCCTATATCTTAGAAGCAACCTTTCCCTTAGGTGGAAATCAGTGCTTAGTCACATTTCCCTAAGCCCAAATCATGGCTGTAGAGGTGATCAAGGGATTCTCTTGAAAGCAGCTGGACTTTGATATAAAACAGAAAAATTATATTCATTGAAAATTACTATTCGTCTATTTTTTTATAGTTTACCGAATGCACTGAGGGAGAGACGCATAAAAGTAACAGCAAAAGCTGACAAAGATCTTCCAATTCTCTTAAAATAAATGACATTAAGGTAGATAGGAGTAAAATTATACCCATAATTTTATCTGTAGACCTCTCTGTAACAATAATGGATGGAGAAAGACCTGGATTATTTGTGAAACTGACAGATGATAAACAGTAAGTTCAGTTCAGAAATTCAGGCAAATTTTTGATTCTAAAAGTGTATAATGTTACATAGTAAAAGAACTCTTTCTTTCTTAACAGAAGAATGTCCATGTAAATTAAGACAACACAAATAACAACACAGTTCATTCAAACAGCAATTAATTTGGGGATTGGTTACATGTTTGGGGCTACTTCTTACTCCTTTTGTTTTTTTCTTTCTGGGGAAACTTGGTAGCAACCGCAGGAATTGTGCACAGAGTCCAAGGAGATTGGGTAAAATCCTCCATTAGGCTTTTCCAGTCTAATCTACTTGGGAGAACCAGCAGATGTAGGTATTTAATAGAAATTAATCTTTTCCTGTTATTCAGTCTTCCAATGCTTCATTCTAATACTGGCTACACTGATGTCCTAAGCTCTGCTGGCAAAATGCTGCTGTAATACAATTTCTTTGCTGCTAGAAATGTAAAGCTCTTGAGATTGTTCTTGCTTACATAGCTGCTTCAGGTGATTACATCTTTACACAGATGTTAATTACTCTTAGGAAAGCTGCCCAAAGTGTCAGGTGTGTAAAATAATCTTGCAGTGGATCCCAAAGAGTGACTTCAGGGCTATTAGATATTATGGATATAATTTCCCACTCTTGTTGAGATCTGAACTCCTCTCTGGTAAATGTAGGGCAGGTGGTAAAACCTTTATAAAGTAACCAGCTAATCATCAGAATGGGTTACTAAAAGAAGTCATACACATTAGCTTTCAGCTCATTCCAAAGTCTGGACCAGCTTCAATGAGACCAAAGACACACAGCTAGCTCGACGTGGGAACTCTTATTAAAACTTTAATCAGTGGGTCTCAGACTTCACTGTGCATTAGACTCCCACTGGGAAATGTTTAAAAATATTAATGTCCAGGCCTCAGTGCAGGCCAATTAATTCAGAATGTCAAGAGCAGAACCCAGGCGTCAGTATTTTTAAAACTCCGCGGGGGATTCTATCGTGCGGCCAAGGTTGAGAATCACTGCCATGGTTGCACCGCCTTGCTGTACTCAGTCTATAGTTTGGTAACATTAGTGCAGCAGTGGCGGGTGGGATGGTCATTTGGAAGAAACAAAACGAGGAGTCTCTGAAGGAAACAAAAGCCCTGCCACACTGGATAGTGATGGGAGCAATCATTTCAAAAATATCAACCACAGAGCAAAGGACTCCCTCCAAACAAAACAAAACTAAACCCAAGAATAATGCAACTTCTAAAGTAAACGTGAAAAGAACTAGAAATAGCAACAGACAGGCCAGGCAGTGACTATCTTACAAAGAGGCAAACTACAAAGATATCCACTCATTCTCACCTCCAAAACGAAGAAACAATAACATAGGAACATCTGTAATATTTTATTGATTGTGGCTGGTGCAATTAAAACGTTAAAGAGCCACCTTAGTGCTTTGTTAATGCTTCAAGATGCAATGAGACTTTAGGTGGTTAAATGCTTACAGTAGATCATTAGTATTTAAAGATCAGGGACAGGTACCTAGGAAAGACTAAATGACACTGGCAGGTTGATTGGAGAGAGTATCTACTCAGGAGGAAATAAATAGAGGGACAACACAGGAAGGGGTTTGATGATTCTAATACGACACTGAGCCCATATTTAAGAAAAACCACATACCTTATTGGGCTATCAAGTTCTGTGTTACTTTATGAGTGAAAAGGAGGATATAACTTTATTTTGCTACCAGTCTACCAGCAATCAGAAAAAACATTACATGATTCTTAAGCATCTGTTGGCTTTATCTTTGTCTTTACCACATGCCTGGTGCTCTGAACATAGCTATAACTGAGGAAAATATTTACTAAATACAAGAATGAAGAAAAGTATCAGCCCATATCTCATGCTGGCTGAACTCAGAGTCTGGCTATTTAAAAGGAAATGTAAATTGAATACAGGATATTGTCTTTTCAAACATAATATTAGACTGAACTATGTGAAACTGCCTGAACTACACATTTATAGGTCAAAATGAGTCAAAGAGCAGTTTTATATGGTTAAAGAATTTGTGGTAACCTAAATGAACACAGTCTGCTTAGTTTGAAAGCTTTTCTTTCCAGAAGCTGGATGCTATGGATGTTCAACTGCTCCTAGAAAAACAAAAGTGGGGTCCCAGTGGAACAGCTGAATTTCTGACCAGGCAAACACATCAGCAAACAATATGTAAAACAGCATTACAGGACCTGATGTCAAAGGCTTCAAATATTCAAGGATGGCTGATTTGATGCATGAAACTGATTTCATTAGGAAAGTGGAAAATGATTATTCTGAAGGGAAAAATATCAAACTGACAGAAAATAAAAGTACAGGTGTTTGAACATTACTGTCCTTCTTTGCAAGACATACCGTGCCCAAAAGATTAAGCAGCTTAGTCAATATTCAAGCACACCTGCTTGTTCTGATAAGAAATATATTTTCCCTATGATTATATGTTCTTTCAGAGTTTGGGGTCCAGGATAATTTAGGTCCAACAGTTTCATATGCTGTTTGAGGAAACAGAGAAATCTAATACAGGCTTTAAGTCATTAGAGAGTGCTATCAGAATGTAAGAGTTGTGAGTTGGTGCACAAGGATTTATTAGCCCAAAGGAGCCATTGTGGGGCTGACACAAAAATGTCAGAGAACAAACATCAGAGTGTGAAGAGGAAACAAACAGAGAATTCTCTCTGCAGTAGTCTTAGCACCACGGATTTTGAGGAAAGGTGCCTAAAAGCGGTTCTTAAGTAAACCAAATAAGAATGCACTAATCTATCTGCTTTCTTCTCACAAGCATCCAACCCAATGGGCATGGTGAGTTTCTAAATATCACCTACACATGGACATCTACAGCTCAGCTACTTTACTTAATGCAATGACATCGGTAAGAAATATGTTTTACAGCACAATTCAGTCACACAATGCAAATATGTAACTGAATACATAACTGTTTCACAAAGCAATACTAAGCCTCACTGCATCTGATGTAACTTACACACTTTTGATTTTTGTCCTATTTTATTCCATTTAAAATGTTTGTCACAAACCACTAATTTGGTTCCATGACCCACTAATAGGTCACCATCCACCATTTAACAGGCACTATTTTAAGTTACATCTTAATAGAACCTCATGCCACTGATAAACTAGAAGTCAGAATAGTCTGGAGAACCATATCTACCTTCAGTTTTTGTCTTTGGAATGATGTTGGGAGGACCCTTTTAAATTACTGCATATAAAGGACATTATTATGTTGAAGAAAGTTCCCTCTATGCCTACTTTCTGCAGGGTTTTTATCATAAATGGGTGTTGAATTTTGTCGAAAGCTTTCTCTGCATCTATTGAGATGATCATATGGTTTTTCTCCTTCAATTTGTTAATATGCTGTATCACGTTGATTGATTTGCGTATATTGAAGAATCCTTGCATTCCTGGAATAAACCCCACTTGATCATGGTGTATGATCCTTTTAATGTGCTGTTGGATTCTGTTTGCTAGTATTTTGTTGAGGATTTTTGCATCTATGTTCATCAGTGATATTGGCCTGTAGTTTTCTTTCTTTGTGACATCCTTGTCTGGTTTTGGTCAGAGGGATGGTGGCCTTGTAGAATGAGTTTGGGAGTGTTCCTCCCTCTGCTATATTTTGGAAGAGTTTGAGAAGGATAGGTGTTAGCTCTTCTCTAAATGTTTGATAGAATTCGCCTGTGAAGCCATCTGGTCCTGGGCTTTTGTTTGTTGGAAGATTTTTAATCACAGTTTCAATTTCAGTGCTTGTGATTGGTCTCTTCATATTTTCTCTTTCTTCCTGATTCAATCTTGGAAGGTTGTGCATTTCTAAGAATTTGTCCATTTCTTCCAGGTTGTCCATTTTATTGGCATAGAGTTGCTTGTAGTAATGTCTTATGATCTTTTGTATTTCTGCAGTGTCAGTTGTTACTTCTCCTTTTTCATTTCTAATTCTATTCGAGTCTTCTTCTTTTTTTTCTTGATGAGTCTGGCTAATGGTTTATCAATTTTGTTTATCTTCTCAAAGAACCAGCTTTTAGTGTTACTGATCTTTGCTATCATTTCCTTCATTTGTTTTTCATTTATTTCTGATCTGATTTTTATGATTTCTTTCCTTCTGCTAACTTTGGGGTTTTTTTGTTCTTCTTTCTCTAATTGCTTTAGGTGCAAGGTTAGGTTGTTTATTCGAGATGTTTCCTGTTTCTTAAGGTAGACTTGTATTGCTGTAAACTTCCCTCTTAGAACTGCTTTTGCTGCATGCCATAGGTTTTGGGTCGTCGTGTCTCCATTGTCATTTGTTTCTAGGTATTTTTTGATTTCCTCTTTGATTTCTTCAGTGATCACTTCGTTATTAAGTAGCGTATTGTTTAGCCTCCATGTGTTTGTATTTTTTACAGATCTTTTCCTGTAATTGATATCTAGTCTCATAGCATTGTGGTCGGAAAAGATACTTGATACAATTTCAGTTTTCTTAAACTTACCAAGGCTTGATTTGTGACCCAAGATATGATCTATCCTGGAGAATGTTCCATGAGCACTTGAGAAAAATGTGTATTCTGTTGTCTTTGGATGGAATGTGCTGGAAAGGTCAATCACCTTGTGCAGAGTCACACGGAACTGGCAGATTCAGGTCCAGACATAACCACTTCTAAAACTTGAATATTCCGTCCATCTGCAGTGACTTTCGGGTGATATTTGCTGTTCGTTGCTCTGGGGCATAGGTAAGAAAGAGCTATTCGTTTCTTTTCCCTGTAAATGAATGTTCCTGACTACAAGGGTGACTTTGAGTTGGGGAAAGGGCAATGGTAAGAACAGAACAATGACCTTGGTGAAGAGCCTGGTCCCTAAGTCTACATTCTGGGGCCCCAAAATTAAGGTTCCAGGAAATAACGGCTCTTCACAAAATGACCCTCACTACAAAATGATCAGCCTTTTCCTCAAACAGTAATCCACAGAGAGCCAAATCAATCTGACACAAACATACTTATCCACAAAACAATTCAGCATGATTTTATAAAATCTATAAAAAGATTCAGTGCTTATGTACAGCTATCAGTTTTATAAACAGCACCCCAAATGATGAGATCAAGAAAACTTGTTAATCTGAGAAAGAGTTCATAGAAAGGGCAAGGATGAATGTCTGAGTTTTTCTAATCACATTTGAAAATCAAAATGTTTCCTCTAGAATTTTCTTGGATAAAAATGTCGGTTTATGATTTTAAATAAATGATGAAAATCTTCTTTCACATAAAATGATTCAAAAGGACTAACTCTGCCTTTCTTCTAATTACACATCATTGAATTTTGCTTTCATCTGTGAAGTCCAGAGAAACAAAATTAATTATCTAGGGGTCCACAATTTAAAAATATCCACATTAATTAACTACAGTGTTTTTGGTGTTAGCTCTAGACCCAAAAGACATGATACTCTACTACTAATTTTCTAAGGAAAAGAAAACATAGGGTTACTATAGAAATAAAGCATTTGAGTTAGATAGAAGGAAGTGTTTCTATAAGATGTAAGGTTCCCTTTTTAGAAGGCCTTTACTAATTTCAAAACTGCCTAGAGTTAGGCAAGAACTACATAACTTCTTGGCGCTTCTTTTTCTTTTTTTTGGCGGTACGCGGGCCTCTCACTGTTGTGGCCTCTCCCATTGCAGAGCACAGGCTCTGGACGCGCAGGCTCAGCGGCCATGGCTCACGGGCCCAGCTGCTCCGCGGCATGTGGGATCTCCCCGGACCGGGGCACGAACCCGTGTCCCCTGCATCGGCAGGCGGACTCTCAACCACTGCGCCACCAGGGAAGCCCTTGGCGTTTCTTTTAATACTATGTTTTCCCTCAAATATTTTTTAATTTGATAATTATTTAAGATCTATTCAAATGGAGTAAATGGAGCACTAAGGGGTAATGTCTCTTCTCATTTTCATGTCATTTTTATTCATAAATTGTTAGGTAAGAAAAATGCTGTTGTTCTGAAGTCAAAGGTAACGTAATACAAAGGGACACATTCGTGAAATTATTGTACCTAAAAGTCAAACACAGATCCTCATAAGACCGCTTTCACATGCTTTGTTTCAATAATTTATCCCTTCACACATTTGTCACAGACGCGCTGTCCCTTGCCATTGGTGTCTGTCTTTGATACCAGTGAGACTGAGTTGCAACATGCAGCCCACGTTTCTCCCAATATTAGTTTGATATAAAAGTTGGATGTATGCTTGAATAGCGAGTACATGTGGCTGTTCCTTTGTGTTTTCCTTCTTTATTACATTTTCAGAATCAAAAGCAGATAAGCTCTTACACCAGCCACTGTTATCAGTATCAAGTAGACATACACAAAAGATATGTGAACAAAATGAAATTTGACATGTCAATAAGAGACAGACTATTGTAGGGAAGTACCAGATAATTAAATTTAAGAAAGAACCTAAATTTTGGACTTCTCACAACACAGTGTGATATGGCAGACAGAGATAAGAGTTTGTACTTAAAAACTCATGTAGATATCAACTCACATTGTTTTTTTCTGTAATAGAACAAATAGAACAAAGTAACTGTAAGGAAGGACACTGTAAACTAGATATACATGATTTAAATGCCAATGGGTGGCTTGGATTACTTTTTGACATCAGAAAGAAAGAAAAAAAAACCCTGCAATAATAGGAAATTGTGGCAAGTATATTTTATCACGTTGCTTATTTAATACTTATCTCCCAATCAGAGATTATGACCTTTTTGAGGACAGTGGTCTCTTTTATTTGCCTCTGCCAGGGTACTTGGCATATGGGAGATTCTCAGTAAACAAATGAACAGTTAATACCCATAAACCCTACTCATAGAGGCGGCAGGTGAGGCAACACTCACAGGCCGCATAACACTGTCACGTACACAAGCGCATGTTCAAATACTAGCAGAGACCCTCTACTAAGGGTGCGCAAACACAGAAACTTACTTTCTGGAATTCAGTTGCTTCCATTCTCCTGTAAATTTTCTAAGTCTCTTCCCAGTATTTCTGATTGTCCCATTTCTGATTCTTTAACAGATCTGTATATCCCCCCTCTTAGGCTGATTTAATCTCTCTTTTGCCTACTGATTTCATTAATTTTCCAGCACAGTCTCTGAATCAGATATGTTTACATCTGAGCTCTATTTTTTTTTTCTCAGAAAACTTTCTTTCCCTGGGTCTCATTTATCCTAGACACATCCTGTTCTCCTTCCTGTTTATTTCACTTCACACACTACCTATAATCTCCAACTAGGCTGTGGAACACTCAAATGCATTAATCACATCTTATTCATCCGAAAAATTCTAATATCGAATTCATTTACTGTCACTTAGCAAAGGCAATTCAAATAATCCTTGTGATATTAGCTATTCTTCCTCGCTATATTCCAATTTATATCTTTTAGACCTGTAAGCCCAGAAATATAGGTACATTTTTTCCCCAGGAAATTTTTCATTTATATCTTGGTTCATAGGCAGATGATTAATTTCAAAGTTATAAAAACATAGTATAAAATTGTAGGCCACTGTTAAGACATTTCATTTCCAAATTAAGAGGCACTGGAGCACATAGGTTAAGAGCCTACAAGTATAAACATGAATATGCACATAAATGATTACAACCGTATGAAAAAGTTTCACGATTGGTTCCTCTTGCATTTAGTGCCCACTTTAACCAACTACTATGTCTAAGAAAACACAGTCATGTACTTTTATTCATCCTATATTTTGAAGTAGAAAATGTGGATTAAAAGGAAAAAAGTCTCTCAAAGAAAGAAGGAGGTCAGCTAAGTCATAGGCACTAATAGAACAGTGAGTTAAGAATGATTTCTAGATGTAATTTATTTTCCTAATCAGGGGGAAAAAAAAAAAACTTCCAACAAATGTCACTCAAAAAAAAAATCTTCTCAGGAATCACAGAATATAAGTGTTATATGTTTTCTTAAAGATCATATAGGCCCGTTATTTTCAAAGTATCCTCATTTACAGATGCACAAATGAATCTTGACCGAGTATGTACCTCATAGCACGTGCTGTCATAGGTGCTGAGAGCCCATGGAGAAGAAAGCAGACGTCCTTGACCTAATTAAGGGTGGGGAAGAAACATCTTATAGGTCCAAGCAAAAATATATACAATGTTCAGTTAGGGATAACTTCTGTGCATTAAAAGCAGTTATTTAAATATGTATTAAATATGGAGGGACTTGGTACAGGTATGGCTGCTCTCAGTAAAGTGGTCAAGGTAAGAGGCTCTAAGAAAATGACATTCTCATCCAAATAATGAGAACTGATTGGCCCCGTAAAGATCTAAGGGAGGTGATTTCCAGGTAGAATGGGCAGGGCAAGAGCAAAAGCCCAGAGATGAGACAGTCATGGTTCATGAAAGTAAAATGGCTGTTATCCAGATCTGCTGAATTTAAGTCCACAATAAATATATGTAAGATTATGATATTTTAGGCTGTGGTTTTCCCTAAGCTAACAAGAAACATGAAGTTACTGGAAATCATGGTGTGTGTGTGTGTGTGTGTGTGTGTATGTGTGTGTGTGTAATTCTCATCTGTGATGAGAGATAATCTTCATTACAGCCAGCTTAAGTTTGTTGGGTTATGGTTTTCTTTCACTTCCAGAAGCAACTAATTTGTAGGTGATACTCTAGATTTCATTCTTCCAGTGGCCATTTAAAAAAGGGTATTGTAGAGAGAGGGTGAAATATTTTGAGTGTACAGTGATATATTTTTGGTGACATCATTTGTCCTGATTTTAAAGCCAATGTCTCCTGTAGTAGACATGGATGGTTACCTTCCTTAGACAGCCTAGCTTTTTTAAAATTAATGATGGAATCTTGGTTATAAGAAATGACACATTTGTCTTATCAATTTAGATAATACTATTTCCTTTTGCAAGGGGTGGGCATTTGATATTGCTCTGGACAAGAGACATGGGGGAATCTGTTGGTAATTTTCTGGAAAAAATTTTGCTCCCCAATCAGAAGAGAGAGCTAACTTTTTGGCTGCACACTCTTCTTTCCTTTACCCTGCTTTCTCTGTTGCCACTTGAAGACATGATGCTTGGATGGCTGCACTGACACTGCATACCTGGCGGCCAGGCCAAGAGACTCTCATAGAGGCTGACCCAGGGTTTTTACAACAATTATCTGCTGAGTTATCTAACTCTGAAGTTAAACTTAATAAACAGACATGGTAAAGTGACAAAACAAATGTCAGTAATATTTATTTTTAAGCAGCTTCTGGTAAGGTGTTCTTTAATTTGCTGCTGAGAGCATCCTAGTTAATACAAATCTTCTTTTGATATTTCCATCCCAGTCATTTCTCCCGGGGCCCAGCCTCCTGCACCTGAGCCTTTTTGTCATCCCTTGAAAGTCCAATGAGAATCTCAAACCTACTATGTAAAAAATAAAACTCTATTTATCCTCCCTTATTGGATCCTGTTTTGGATCATCCCCATCATTGTGAATGACTTTACCAAGCTGTTGAAGGCAAAAATCTAGGATAATTCTTAACTTTTTTCCTCTTATTCTCCATAACCAATCTATCAACAGGTCATATAAGTTCTACTTTGAAAATATGTCTCAAGTCTTTTTACTTTTCCCCTTTATACTTCCATGAGCCTAATCAAAGCTACTAACCCTCTGATAGCTTTCTCACCTGCACTGCTGCAATAACTTACTTCTGGTCTTTCTGCCTGTACTTTTGACACCTAAATATATATTCTCCACAGAAATAAGAATGAATTTCTAGAATAGTCAATCATTGCATGGCATTTTCCCACTGAACACCCTCCAACGGTTTTCCATTACACTTGGCATAAAATCCAAACTCCCTGCCATTTCCCACAAGGCCCTGCGTGACCAGGTTTCCACCTAACTCTTCAACTTTATCACCAAGCACATCCCTTCTCTCACCCTTCATTGGCCTCCTAGTTATTTTGTTTCCTTGTTCCTTCTACCTTCTCTTTTCCAGGAGACGTTGTCAAGACTCTCTCCCTTGCATCCTTTGGGGTTCTACATAAAGTCGTCTTCTCAGTGAGGCCATCTCTGAACAACCTATGTACATTTCACCACCACATACATGTTACATTCATATTTCCTCCTTAACACGTCACTAACATGTTTTACATTTTAGGTATATATCTTGTTTGTCGTCTGTTTCCCCAGTAGAACGTAAGCTCCCCGAGGGCAGGAGTTTGGTTTATTTTGCTCACTGATACATTCCCCAGTACCAGGTATAATGCTTGACACCTTGTAGATGTTCAAGAAATACTTGTTGGATAAGTTAATTGATAAGTGACTGATTGAATGGGGGATGGTAACTAGTCTGACTTCTCGACCACATAGGATAGTACTCAGAACAGTAAACTTTGGTTGAATAAATGAACAGTTTGTAATAGAAGGTGAAACATCCCTCCACAGTTCCATTACCTCTTTCACCTGGCATGATAGCTCATGGGCTGGCTCCTGTTGAGGATTTTTGCATCTCTGTTCATGAGAGATATTGGTCTGCAATATTCTTTTCTTGTAATGTCTTTCTAGTTTTGGTATTAGGGTAACGTGGGCCTCAGAATGAGTTAGGAAGAGATTTTAGAGAATTGGTATAATTTCTCTCTTAAATGTTTGGTAAAATACACTAGTGAACCCACGTGGGCCTGGTATATACTGGCTTTTTAGGGTCCATTTTATAAACCCCTAATGCAAAGTGAATATTAAACAGTAATTAGGTATGCAGAGTACTATAGGCTCTGGTAAAGTTTTATATCCCATTAAAGGCCAGTAGCAGGGGCAGGTCATGTATAGTCCTAGGGGTTCTAGTAAGGACCTTATATACTTGTCCAGGATAAGGATATAACTAAATGATATAATAAGAAGTGAGTAAAACAATGAGCCCATAATCCTTCATCTAGCCTGAAAAATCTGTGTTTCCTGATTTTTTTTTTTTAATATCTTAAAGAATCCAGTGTTCTGGGCATAGCCTAAGAAGTTCTTTAACCAACATGTGATCTCATGATTCCATCAGCCTCAGATCCCTCCTCCTATGTGACAGATATATCTTTCTGTCCAGAAAAAAAGAGTACTATTTAAAATAAAAATATAATTTATGAATGCCTATTTTGCTTGAAAAGGGCACAAACTCATTAAAAGAAACATCTCAGGTCAAAGGAAGCACAGAAAGTCATTCTGAGTATCTTAGGGTTGTAGACTTAGTGCTTTTGAAAAATGTAAATAAATATATTCACAAAAGCAAGAAAAAGAAAGAAAGAAAGAAGGAAGGAAAGAAGGAAGGAAGGAAGGAAGGAAAGAAAGGAAGGAAGGAAGGAAGGAAGGAAGGAAGGAAGGAAGGAAGGAAGAAACATACATTTCAGAAAGTCTGCCTTCACATTTGCCATGATCATGTGATTTTAAAGCCAATGTCTCCTGTAGCAGACATGGATGGTGTCTGCCTTCCCAGTGTTCTTTGAGGAATGCTTCCTGGTGCACAAACTGGCTCTAAAGACAGACCCCAAAATGTGTTAACAAAATACTTTGAAGAGCAGCAGCATTTCTGAAATCCAAGGTGACCACAGTGAAGGACGACATTCATTTGAATATAAATTTCAGTACATGAGCTTTTTTGAAAAAAAGAAGTTTTGTTATTTCATGATCACACTTTATAAAATTTTAGTATTTATTCATTCTGCATTGTGGTTTTTTTTGAAAGGAGAAATATCAGAAACACTGAGGCAGTTTTCCATCTATATTCAGAGACTGATAATGCTGATGGCATTTTTGGAAAAAAGAAAGCTATGTATTTAATCCTTCATGTGTGTATGGAAAACATGAAGGAAAAACCACTCATCACAGTCCAGAATCTTATTATAAAGAGACATATGAACAAATATATATTCAGTTTCGTGAACTAAATTTCTGCATTCATACCAAGCAAGTGGATGATTTATATTCCACAAGCTAAAAAATGTAGTTTCAGGATATGAATAGAAAGCCTTTCTTACTGTGGAAGAGTGATTTTTCCCTTTTAGAAGAAATCTGAATTTCACTATATATAAAAAAGAACTGTAAGTATTAGAAACCTAATAACTTTTACTCTTCATAGAACTGTTAATTAATACAATTAAATTTTAATTTCTGAACAATAAATAACAGGCAGAGGCAATTTTTAGTCATTACAATGTGTTAGCTGAAACTTTGCAAAAATTGTTGTAACCATGTAGTTAACTATTTGTTTCATTTTTTAAAAAAAGAAGAAAAACTATAAACGTAAAAAATTTTTGGAAAAATAGATTTATTTAAACTGTCATATGTTCTAAAGTATCAAAGATCTACAAACTAAATGGTGTATTAGAGATACACAAAAAGAAACTGGAATAAATGATAGCAATATAAATTCAACTTTATGGGAAAAACAAAGATTTTTTATAAGGTCAGATGTATGCATATAAATCATCTTCCCTATTCACCAGAGACATTTCTTTCAGTATAAAAACACAAACTGGGCTTCCCTGGTGGCACAGTGGTTACGAATCCGCCTGCCAATGCAGGGGACACGGGTTCGAGCCCTGGTCCGGGAAGATCCCACATGCCGCGGAGCAACTAAGCCTGTGCACCACAACTACTGAGCCTGCGCTCTAGAGCCCACGAGCCACAACTACTGAAGCCCACGCGCCTAGAGCCCAAGCTCCGCAACAAGAGAGGCCACCGCAATCAGAAACCGGCGCACCGCAATGAAGCGTAGCCCTCACTCGCCGCAACTAAAGAAAGCCACGCTGGCTCAGCAACAAAGACCCAATGCAGCCAAAAATAAATAATAAATAAATTAATTAATTAAAAAAAATAAAATAAAAACACAAACTTAGATTTTTGGTTTGAAAATTCTTGCCTGTATAGAAGAAACTGGTGGGAAAACACTACCCTGCCCATTCACAACATAATGCAATCAGAGAAGATTAAATAAGTATAAGACAGTAGTCCATGTGAAAAGCAGGCAAGAGTCCATACAATTTTTAAAGTTTTATGTAATTTTTCCTCCCTTTGTGTTCTTTTAAATTTTCTCCTTCCCCCAAATGTGTTTTTATAAAGAAAAGAACGAGGGTGTCGGTAAGTAAAAATAGATTAATGTAAATTTTCCTAACCACAGAGAATTTCTATTGGATGAACACTTTTTGAAATTATTTCCTTTGTTGATTTCAGTAGATTCTGTAAGACATTTTGCATCCAAAATAAACTTGAAGCATAATGACCATAAATCAGTTTATAAGCCTTATTCAAGGGTCTAAATTATAAAACTAAATTATAAAACAACTTCCTTACATTTATACTCAGAAGTAAAACAGCAGTACATAAAAACCTCCAATATTTTTAGAATTAAAGGTTCTAAAACAACATAAAGAATTTATTATCTGTCCTCCCCACCTGGAATGTTCCCATTTTATGAAGGGGGTTTGTGAGGGATGGTGAGCGGATGACTCTATCTCTGTAGGAGCACTTCCTTGAATACCATCACAGAATGATCATTTCTCCTTCTATACAACATCAAAACCACCACGAAACCCAAACGATTAATCTGGTCATTCTCTGGACTTGGCTGCCATCTTGACAGGAGTTATTTTGGAAACGGATTTTTTTTTTGTGGGGGGAAGATTATGTTTTTGGACTCTCCTGTTGCTCATTCAATGTAATAACAAAGTCATAAAATAACTTATCGCCTAGAAAATTGCAATGTTGTGCTTCTACTTCAGGAAACCTTTGGGTTGATTACCCTAAGCCTTCCAAATACAGTGTCAAAACTTATCTATCAATATACATATACGAGAATTGGGAAGTGTTATAAACATGTATTTCTTTACTGTCAGGCAGAACTGTATAAAATTTTTCACAAAAGACAAATTTCTGTCTTTTCAATAAATTCAAGAACAGAATTTCAACATTCTCTTCTGTAGAACATCACATCATCTCATCTGCTATTCTTTCCGACAATTTAAACACATTTCTCCCTTTTGGGCCTCAGTGTCTGACCTTTCTTGTAATGGTCTATATTTACTTTAAATCCACATCTGATGCTTCTCTTTTTCTCATTTTAACATCTTGAAATTTCTTTAGTCTTTTCTGACAAGGTGATGTCTCAAACCTTAAATAATTTTAGTTTTCTTGCTGTTTCTCAATTTCTTTTAATTCTTTTACTTTTAAATATATTTTATTGAAGTATAGTTGATTTACAATGTTGTGTTAGTTTCTGCTGTACAGCAAAGTGATTCAGTTATGCATATATATTATTTTTCATATTCTTTTCCATTATGGTTTATTACAGCATAATGAATACAGTTCCCTCTGTTAAATCTTTTTTTTTTAAATTTTTATTAGATCAGAGTTGATTTATACTGTTGTGTTAGTTTCAGGTGTACAGAAAAATGAATCAGTTATACATATAGATATATCCATTCTTTCTTAGATTCTTTTCCCATATATGCCATTACAGAGTATTGAGTAGAGTTCCCTGTGCTATACAGTAGGTCCTTATTAGTTATCTGTTTTATATGTAGTAGTGTGTATATGTCAGTCCTTGTATTAGTTCTTGATGCTGTGTTTCAATTATGGATCTAAATTAGAACTAGGCTCTCTAATACAGTGATCTGTCCAGCATTATTCTTATGTTTCTATTTGAATATCTTAGAATAATGCTGGTTTTTAATAGTAGCATATTGCCAGCTCTTCAGCTGTTTTAAACCAAAAACTCCATCTAATTTTCTACATATTTGATAGCAAATTTTAATTCGCCTTTGTAGTATGTTCCTTTCATGAATGTTTTAATACTTTCCTATTAAATTCATCCTTTATGTTTCCTAATTTCTGATCATCATAATAAATAAACACATTAGCTTCAAGAATTAAACAGAATGAGAATGTTTATATGTCATTGTATGGCTAGGATGCTCTGAGTTTTTAATTATCTTAGTAAATTCTGTCCAGGGCATAGAAAACATCACAGGCACAAGAAGGGGTATAATTGATTTGTGAATGTTTTATCTAATTTAAGGGGTAGATAAGTTACTAATGCAAATTTCTTTGTCTTAGTATTTGGTCTGTCTCTAGTTCTTAAGGCTTTCCTGGGTAAAAACACACTCTTGCTAAACCACTCAGTCATTAGGTCTGTTCCTATGCTAGTTCCTAGTGCCCTTCCATCTTCTTCACAGAATCACTTTATTACATGAAGAAGTTGTTAATTAATGATCATAAGCTGTCTGGCAAGAACTTACTCCAATTACCCCTACAGTCTTTTTTATCTCTAGCTCAGCTATCCTATAATTACTAAGTGTGCTTGGCACAAAGATGGTTTATAGGTTTAACTATTGATTATTTATAGATCTCTCACACTATTACAGAATAGCTGAGCAAGATAAGCATTTACAGGTGTACACATTTAAATGTCTGGATGTGCATTTTGAAATGCAATAGTTTACATTTAATGATGGGTCAAGAATGATAACAATGATTTTAGGAGAACATAAAGATTTTACATTTGAAGTTCCTGTTCAGAAGAATGGCAATGTTACAGACTAGCTAACTGAAGAAGTAAATGATCAGGACAGTGCAGTTTCTGTATTTTAGGCCACTTAACTATCTATCAAAAAGGCACCTCTCTTATGCTATTAAAATTTCAACCTTTTGACACATAAAGATATGTCAGCAATGAACTTGGTCTGTAACAATACGCTATTGATGATGTTTTTTTTAAAAATTATTATTTATTTATTTATTATTTATTTTTGTCTGCGTTGGGTCTTGGTTGCTATGTGCAGGCTTTCTCTGGTTGCCATGAGCAGTGGCTACTCTTCGTTGTGGTGCGCGGGCTTCTCATTGCAGTGGCTTCTCTTGTTGTGGAGCATGGGCTCTAGACATGCGGACTTCAGTAGCTGTGGCACACAGACTCAGTAGTTGTGGCTCACGGGCTCTAGAGTGCAGGCTCAGTAGTTGCGGCACATGGACTTAGTTGCTCCACGGCATGTGGGATCTTCCCAGACCAGGGCTCGAACCTGTGTCCCCTGCGTTGGCAGGCGGATTCTCAACCACTGCACCACCAGGGAAGCCCAGGGATGTCTTTTTAGTTTAGAATCCTAGAATAACCAAGTTTTCAAGGCTGAAAACCAGGGTTTCACCAAAATGCAGATAATATATATTTTGTTACTCAAAATTATTTATGAGTGGTGAACTTCTTTAATCATTTTCTGAAAAAGTACATTGATTTTGCTGTCATTATTGAAAAATAATGACAGCAAAATCAATTCGTAGTTTATATAAATATGGAATATAAATATGGAACTTGCTAGTTATTTCCCTTCAGCACATGAAATTTTTTGCACTGTCATCTTGTCTATTGTAGTTGATGAGATATCCATTATTTTTTCCTTGCTCCTTTATATGTTGTTTGTTCTAATTGATTTTTAAGATCTTGTATTATCTTTGGAGTTCTGTGGCTTTGTTAAAATGTTTATGTTTGAATTTGTTTTTCTTTATCTGGTTTGTGGCTGGGAATGATTTTCTATATGGTATTAATGACTTTCTTCAAATATGGAAAATTCTCAGCTATTATCTTGTAACTAACCATCTAGAATTCCTAATAGATATTGGTGTGCTTTCTCATTTTATTCCTCTATGTCTCTTAAGTTTTCCATCTCTTAACATTCTGTGCTCATTCTAGAAAATTTCTTCAGATGTAATTCACAGCCCATTAATATCATCTTAGGTCATTTCTCTTCATCCTAAAAGTTTTCATTAAATTTTTTAATTTGAAAACTATATTTTTCTTTTCTATGAGTACTTGGTTCTTTTTCAGATCTGCTAATCTGTTTTCATAGCGTCTTACTGTTGGTTTCTATTTCTTCCTTCTTTACTTTTATAATTTTTTAAATGATTAGTTTATGCTTTTTTTCATATTGTTAAGCTATCTCAAAACTTTAGGATTTGAATGCTCTTGCTTATGGTGCCTCACTATGCTTTGCTATGTTGGATAATTCTCATGCGTGGTTTTATCATTATTCATTTAATTGTAAACTCATTTTAGTTTTTTTTTTTTTCTTAAAGAGTCCTGTGTGTCCTGGTTCAGACATGTTTCCATACAGAATTGTAGGTTCCCATTAGTTTATATAAATTACATTTGGAGGATTCATGCACTGTGAATAATATACATTCAAGCCCCGTACTGACATATGCCAAAGCCTGGTGTTTTGATTTGTCACAGTAGAACTATTTTTTTCCCTGTATTTCATCTAGGTTCCTAGGCAGATAAGCTCTAGTCACTTCCCTGGATCAGTGGGTGCAATCTTCTTGCTGCTTCATCAAGAAGGAAGCAGCTCTTCGCCGATCCTGAATTTATGTGAGAATTTCAGTTCCAGATCTCGAACCTGCTTAGACCCAAGTCCTGTAGTCGTTAGAGACTTGATAAAGGACCGACCTCTCCCTACTCAGTCATGACATCAGCTCTTCGTCTTTCTACTCTGCCTTCGAGCTCTCTTTCTTTTCTGACGCTTGAGGATTTTCAGGGTTTTAATGTGTTGTTGATCTACATATTTAGAAATATTTATAGTGATAATACTATAGATATGTATGTATGAACAAGAGGTGGTAAATGCTTCATCTCAGATATGAAACGAATTAGTAATCAGTGATTAACCTAGATGCATACAGTGAAATGAGACAATGCTTCACATAGTTCTGTGTGAATTTCACAATGTTAGGAAAAGGATAGCTTTCCGGAGTTCATTACTATTGCACCTGAAAGAATTTTATGTCCTTCAACATATCCCCTTGTGACCTCACATTCTTACTGGGTTTTGAAAATATCCTTTCATCTATTTTATACATTTCCTTCTGGTTCAGTTTTTCTAGAAGATTCTATGAAGTTCTCTTCAATGTTCCTGTGAACTGTATTATTCTCCTGGGTATATATGTTTAAGATATGTTTAGCTGCACATTGCTTAGGGGGTTTAATGTATGGCAAAGTGAAGATTCTTTAAATGCCTTAAAATTGGCAAAAATATTTTCAAATAAAAAAGATAATCAACCCTAAATAAACTAATGAGAGCAACACAACTTTTGCTTTTATTAAATTACAATAAAAAGTATTAACTTCTCCATAAAACATTTTTAAACTGAAATAAGTATCAGCATAAGCAAATATAAAAATCATTTTTATCATTAAATTAGAGTGGTTCTACTCTCATTAAATATTTCATTTTAATGTTATTAGTTTATTTTTAAGTGATAATAAGTGTAAAGAAAATTGTTAAGAATGAATGTCCAACTTCTGTAACTTTTTCAGGCTATTGGTTTATCTCTTCTTAAATAGCATCATTCTCACAAATTGCTATGTATTCTTTTCTTATCATCTATTTCCTGAATTACATCCAATATCTTCAAGTAGGTAATTTTCCTTCCTATTACCACAATGAATTCTCGAAAGTCTATTCTTTTATATTGACTAGATACACACAAACCTTATTGAATTTAAAAGTGGCTAGTCCAATTTCATCCATAGTGAAGTTACTTTGCCAGATAGAACAACAGAGCAAAAGATTTATTCTGATGTGTCCCAGAACAGGACACTTAGTCACTGGGAAATGTAATTAAGAAAAATCTCAGGATCAGAAATGATGCCTTTGGTGGCCTGGGTTGTGGGGTATTAGATTCCATAATGGCCACAGTGTAGCCACCGTGGCATTACTTAGGCCTAGCTTTATGGATTAGATTTCTCAGGCAATATAGCTTTATCTAATATGCAAATTTATACATTTCATTTAAGGAGGTATAAAGACTAAAAAGAGTTAAAGTAAGTGGACCAGATTGATTTTAGTGCATAACTGACAACAGTAAGAATCAGTGAGATTAAAAAGAGTAGGATCATTGACTGGAAACAACTTGGAGGAAAAAAATGCAGAGAAGGATATGATTAGAGTTACTCTTTTTTTCTTAGAGAGCTCTTTTTTTCTTTTTTTACAAATCATATAATTTGACTATAATTTTGTGGATTAAAAAAAATTGAATGTGGGGCTTCCCTGGTGGTGCAGTGGTTGAGAATCTGCCTGCTAATGCAGGGGACACGGGCTCGAGCCCTGGTCTGGGAAGATCCCACATGCCATGGAGCAACTAGGCCCATGAGCCACAACTACTAAGCCTGCATGTCTGGAGCCTGTGCTCCGCAACAAGAGAGGCCGCGATAGTGAGAGGCCCGCGCACCGTGATGAAGAGTGGTCCCCGCTTGACACAACTAGAGAAAGCCCTCGCACAGGAACGAAGACCCAACACAGCAAAAATAAATTAATTAATAAACTCCTACCCCCAACATGTTTAAAAAAAAAATTGAATGTGCATCTAACATCATTTATAACATCGTTTCTGTGTGAAAACATTTTGAGTTCTAAATATTTAACTTATAAATTAAACTTTTGAAATACAATCCAATTGAAATTAGTGCCTGCCTGTATTGTAAATGTGATTTTTAAAACCAGTTGAAAACCAAGAATATTTTTATTTATAAAAAGATTCGTATGAATTTGGAAGACAATTATTCCAACTATTTTAGGACACTTTTATAAAGTAAGTACACCTGAAAACCTAAAGATTTTGAGCATTTTCCCCTTTTAGACCCTTGTCTCAGTGGATTCTACAAGATAGGAAGCAAGAATTAATTTTATGGGTCAGTCTCTGCAGTTTTCCTACTAAATCTAATGTTACTTTTTGCTCTCATTCAGTGCCAGAGGTAATCACAATATTCTGTCGTTTTCATGGTTCAGAAGAAAGTTCTTTGTCCCTTCTAACTTAAATGTATACTTCAGAGTTTGACATGTTAAGTTGGCAAACTGTCTGACATTTTTGCATTAAAAATAAAGCTATGAGGAAATTCCCTTACTAAAATTAGATAAAAGAAAAATATTCACTTATGAATAAATGGGGTACCCTTAGCCAAAAGGTTTTACTTAGTTGTACCAATAAATTACCTTTTGAAAGTTTGACACCCACAGGACTTGTATGAGTAGAAACCATAACAGAAGTACAGGCTGGAATTCTTAAAGAAGTGATGCTTATTAGACATCTAATATTGAAAGAATGACTTGATATTTAGAAAGTTTTGTAAAACTAAAGATTTAAATGTGAAAATAATTGTAGAAATTATGAATTTAATACCCTTTACTATGAGATCATTTATTATTTGGCAACTTTGGGAAACTTTTCAATTGATAGACATTCATACCCTTAACATCTTTAACATTTAATTTTTAATTTCAAAATATTTATGACTCAAATGAAAGGGGAAAGAAACAGTCTAAAGTCCTTTGTACACTCCTAGGAAATAAAAATATGTAGGGAAAAAGTCAAAATCCTAATTTATTTTCAATATTTTTATATTAATTATATGTCTATAGCTTTAAAATGTTTTCCACTTGGCTGTTTCCTTGCTGTCATATTATAGAGTAGTGGTTTTTAAACTTTGGAGTGCATTGGGATGATCTGATATACATATTTAAAATGCTGGTTCTAAAGCCCATTCACAAAGATTCTGATTAAGTACATCTGGCATGGAACCCAGGAATAGATATTTCCTTAGGTTGGCTTCAGGTTACATTTTGAGATGTTTCTCAAAATATTTGCAGAGTAGAAGATGAAACTGTTTCTAACATACAAAGTAGAAGAGTATAAAATGGGAATATTTTAAGAACTGTACGGGAAGAACCACACTGTCAGATCATCAGCTGTGCCTTTCATTATAAAATGATTGAAATAACCATTATATATTAGCACTGACAATTACTGCCTAAGAAAGAAACTTTTGATTCTAGGTAATATGCACTTCAGAACCACTTCATTGGTTTTAATAATCTATGTAAGGAAATTATAAAAATTAGCAAAGAACATGTTTCAGCAATAACAACTGCGATCCTGTAAAATCATACTGTATCAGAGATAAGAGGAACTTCCAGCATTCAAATGGTTCATTCCCCAAAGGTGAAGAACTGTGTTACAACACAAGCCTACTGGACAGATTTATTTAATAAGATGGTGAATTTATAGGAGTGTATAGTTGGTTTATTTCTGTATGATTTTAGGATCAGAGACCTATTGTAGCCAACTTCCTCAGGAAGAAACTAATATACAAATAGCAGAATAAAGTTCAAGACACGGCCTCATACTATAACATCATTTCTCCTATATACAATGAGAATCATGTGAAAGATGATTCTTCAGAAATCCAAAACTTCAGTAACATGAGACTCCCAATAATGATTAGTGAGATAATTTAATCACCTCCAATTTACTTCAGAGAATTGTGGTTATGCCGAGTGAAAGGGTGTTAGAAATGACAGACCAAAGAAGCAATTTGATTGGTTAATGAAGAGTCTAAGAATGATAATTGAATTTGATGGAATTCATTAGTTGGGACATTCAAGCAGATACTTTACAACCTCGATTATGTACTCTAACATAGGTAATAGTCACAATGTGATATATGTACTTCATTGTTGAATTAGGCATATAGGAAACAGTAAGGCATAGTATGGCACAAAGAAACATCAGCCTGAGACAAATCTGCCTCCACTCCCACCCCTTACCCAATATTGTTGCTGAAATATCATCCGTACAGCAGGGCACAAAAGCACAGAGGCAGATGCTATGGCATATTCTTTTAGAATGCAAGGCTGCTCAAGATCAGCTACAGATAATGAACCATGACAACTTTGGATTTGATGAAGTACAAAACGAGAGTGGGAGAAAGCAAAATGTTATATAAGTGGCCAGTGCCCCATCAACTAAACTAGCACGTCAAGGGCGTTAATACTAGTAATACTTTCAAAAGACATGACAAATACTAAACATTCTTTTGAAGTAAGAGATACAGTCCTCCAATTTTCCGCACAAATGCATTCTTCTTCCACATATCACAAGTTCATCAACAAAACATATCAGAGTTTCTGTTTTTTTTCCACGTACCTTAGTTAGTTGCAGTGAAATTTCCAGGAATGAAGCAATAGGCAGGTGAATGGTCTCCAATTCAAAGCCAGGCGTTTGTCAAGCTCTTGCTAGTTCTTGTTTTCCTGGTTTCCTTTGAGAGAAAGAGGAGAATGGAAAAAATTCATAAAAATGCTGGCCTGCAACTCTGCACCCGCCTTTGCTACTGAGTGTGTATATAGACTTTTGCTGATGTGGCCCATTCATTATTCACAGCCAGCTCTAGCTTCCTCATTTCCTGGTTGCACTACATGCTCCAGGCTAAGAACCAAGAGGTATGAATCATGTGGACATAAAGAAAAATCTAGAAGAAGAAATGTTTCAAGAAAGCAACTTTTTTCCTATTTCTTCTGACATAGCCTGTTCTACGGCATTGCTCCGTAGAGGAGAAAGAGCGTGTGCCGCCACAGAAGGCACCCAGTGGAATTACCACCCGGGGGGATTATCTCTAAGCAATTCATGCTTTGTTTTGCTAACAAGACTCCTTGTTTAGGATACTGGAGTGCTGTCCTTCTCTGGCAGTGTTCTCCCATATTTTAGAATTATTGAAAAGCTAACTGAGTCTATTTTGATTTGTGAACCTCTTTGCAAGCAACAGCAGCTGCAGCCGTGCTAATAAAAAAGAAAGGCATTGTATGTACCTAGGAAGGACATTGAAATACTGCACATACAAAAACATCTGAGTTGTGGCGGAGGTCTATCAGATATTCTAATAGTTCCCTTCTTTCCTTGCTTCCTTTGTCCTTTTCTTCTCCCTCCTTTCTTTTCCATTCTTTTTTCTTTTCTTTCCTTCTTCCTTTTATTCTTTCTGTTTTCTTTAATATACTCTTTAATTGTATTTATTTATTCTTAGATACAGGGCAACCTATGGTATTATCTTATATTTGAGATTTTTAAATAATGATTTTAGAATATGGAATCTCAAAAACACTAAAGTAACAGGATTCATCCACGAATGCAGAAACTCACAGAGGGAGACTTTAAGTAATCAGCTGCATCTTGCAGCTCCAATTAAGAATGGAGGCTTTGCAGATTCCAGCAGCTCTGATACTAATCAGACCATTCTGCTCTCTTCACAGTTGAAGTTTCAGTTTTCTGGAGGAAGCTAATATGGCAACACCCTGTTATTTGAGGATTCAAGCTTTCCTACTTCAAGATAAATGAATACACAATCCCCCGCAGCTTTCATTATATTCTGAATAGAATTTTACAGTTCCTCTGAAGTTATTATGGAGTCCTCTTTGCCAACTAATGGACCAGAATCGTTCTGGCATAAATCCATGTAGGAAAATCTTTTGGGGGTTTTCTGGGTTTGGGAAAACCTTAGCTGTTGGTTTAAAGGAGAGGATGCTGCATAAGACAGTGTAATTCCCTGAGTGGTTTCTGAGCTCCATTTTGCCTGGCTGAGATAGACAAGGGAAGGTTGACTCCAGCTCAGGCTATTTCCATTATAGGTACTTATTTATAATCTGCGATTCATTCAATGAATATTAATTGAGTGTCTATTGTGGACTGTCTTTTTGTTGGCCAGGTTTTGGGGATAAAAAGTGAAAGTTTCTTGCTTCTAAAAGAATTGGCGAGACAGGTAAGGAAATAAATTATTACTACACATAGATAAGTGTCACAGTGGAGATGTAGGATGTGGTAGGCATCGATAAAGGATTCTTCCCATCCTCTAGGAGTATTCTAAGTTCTCATGTGGAATGAAGCAGAAAACATCACCAACACTGTGTGTTTATGCACATCTATGTGTGTGCCCTTCACACACACGTGAAGTAAGAGGATAAAACAATAAAGTCCTGATCTATGTCACTCCCTGGAATTTTTTAATAGTTTACACAACTGTGGCTTTTCACAATTGGATCTTCCTTTCAACAATGGTTCCAAGCATAAAATGGCTTTTCCCAACAGAAAGCGTTCAAAACCTCTTTCCCATGGCTACAGGTCCCAGAAAGTATCTGATTTCTCAGAGCACAGCCCCCAGGGTCATTTTCTAAATGTTGGTGAGAATACATGAGTTAGTAATATATACCCATTTTGGAAGCCAAATAGCAAAGATTAAAAAACATCTGTCATTGGGACTGTGAGCCTACAAGCAAGCAGTAGACTTCCAGCAGAGTACGGGGCAGAAACAGTATGTAACACAGATTTAAAAACAAAAGATTCAACTAGATTTAGCTCAGTCACATGGTTTAAAAGGATATTACCAGCTCCCACCAGAACCCACTTTGCAATGTGTTACATAAAACCATGGGTTGTAAACTTAAGACATTTTTTATAGAAATTCATTCTTTCTCTCAGAAGTGATTTTCTAAATGCTTATTCGTGTCAGGCAGGGTGCAAGACACTGAACACTCACTGGCAAAGGAGACAAACGGCTGCCTCTAGTGCCCACCTCACCTCGCCCCACGGAGACTGCAGGCTAATGAAAGAGAGAGATGATAAAAACATACATACAGAGCATGTGTCATTACACACTTTACATGTAATAAATTCCAAAAAGGACAGGTAAAGATGCTGGGAAAGTGAGAGCAGGGGCGCTTCATCCAGAATTGGCTTCCTTGCAGAAATCACATTCAGGAATTAGCTGGATTTACGGGTAGGATGGGGTAAAGGGGTAGATTCAAAATATGACAATACATGTGTAAAGTCCTGAGCTCCGTATGCTTGAGGAACAAGGACGACACAAAGGGTCAATGTGGTTGAAATGTAGTGAGTATGGAGAGGCATGGGGGTATCAAGGCTGGAGAAAGGCATGGGGCAGCCTCTGATGAGGGTTCTAGGTGAGGGGACCCTGGAAGCCACTGAAGCATCGACTCCCTTTAGTTACTCTTTGGAGCATGGATTGGGGTAAGGATATTTATCACTATTAAAAAAAAAAACAACTTTCTTTTACCTACTCATAGGAGTGAAATTTATCGTATTGATTTAAAAATTAATTTTCTGACTCCCTGATGTTGAATAGGTCTAGGTTTATTTGTTTTCTTAACTTTTCAGTAATGCTGTATTTTTCTTCCCAGTACTTATCATTAAGCTGCATATATGCTTATATGCTTGTCTGTTTCTTCCTGGCACCACGACCACCTCTTCAAAAATCTGTAAGAGCTCGAGGTTTTTTCAGTTTGGTTCATTGATGCATATCTAGTGCCTAGAACACCATTTGGCTACTATTCTATACAGTCGTAGCTCAACAAATACATGTTGAATGTATAAATGAATGGATAATTTAGAAAACTGTCTCCTGATGCTAGCAATCATTTACTATTATTTTTATCCCTAAATTACTTTCATGCCAGGTCAGCTTTGCATGCTAATGTAGAGCTTATTAGACTAATGAAATGTGCTTCTGGTGATTCGTCATTAAAAACAGTATTTGTAAATATATGAAGAGCTCATACAACTCAATAACAAAAAAGCAAACAACCCAATCAAAAAGGGGGCAGAAGACTTAAACAGATATTTCTCCCAAGGAGACGTACAAATGGTCATCAGGCACATGAAAAGATACTCAACTTCACTAAGTATTAGAGAAATGCGAATCAAAACTACAATGAGACATCACCTCACACCGGTCAAAGTGGTCATCATTAAGAAGTCTATAAGTAATATGTGCTAGAGAGGATGTGGAGAAAGGGAACCTCCTACGTTGTTGGTAGGAACTCAAATTGGTGCATCTACTATGGAAGACAGTATGGAGGTTCCTTAAAAAACTAAAAACAGAGTTGCCAGATGATCTAGCAATCCCACTCCAGGGCATATATCTGGAGAAAACTCTAAATTGAAAAGATACATGCACCCCAATGTTCACAGCACCACTAATTACAGTAGCCAAGACATGGAAGCAACCTAAATGACCATCGACAGATGAATGGATAGAGAAGATACTACCGTAACAACTGAGTGCAATACCACTCAATTATGAAAAAAGAATGAACTAATGGCATTTTCAGCAACATGGAAGGACCCAGAGATTATCATACTAAGTGAAGTAAGTCAGGAGGAGAAAGACAAATATCATATGATATCACTTATATGTGGAATCTAAACTATGATACAAATGAACTTATTTACAAAACAGAAACAGACTCAAACATAGAAAACAAACTTATGGTTACCAAAGGGGGTGGGGAGGGATAAATTAGGAGTTTCGGATGAGCAGATACAAAGTACTACATATAAAACGGATAAACAACAAGGTCCTACTGTATAGCACAAGGAACTATATTCAATATTCTATAATAAACCATAATGGAAAAGAATATGAAAAAGAATATATATTTGTATACACACACACACACAAAAATACGTAACTGAATCCTTTGCTATACACCAGAAACTAACACAACATTGTAAATCAACTATACTTCAATTTAAAAAAAAGTATTTATAATTGTAGCTTATGGAAAAGGTATAAATAAACCTATTTGGGCAAAGTAAATGAATAAAAAAATAAAAGATGAGGAACCTAACTTGAAAGCAAAATATATTTGTCCTAACGTACTTCTCTTAGACTTTAGGTTCACTCATTTTAGGGTAAGAGTCAATCATTTTTCAGTAAATTCTCTTGTTATTTTCACAAAACTCTAAATCCTTTTAGTTATTATCAATTTAGAAATGGATACAGATAAAGGGCTCTCTGGTACCATTTATTTGACAGGGGAACTTAGAGGAATTAACCAAATATATGTACTTCAAATTTTGTAATATTAAAAGATTATATTTTTATGATATAGATGAATTCATAAAAGCTCATAGACAAAATAAAATATCTAATAAGTTAGTAATTTTAATAGACTGCTTCCAGAGTGAGATGTTTAATTTATCAATTATTTTCTTCCACTGAACACATGTACTATAAATTTTACTGGGTTAGATACAAATTGTTGTAACACAACAAACAGCTTAAATAATCTAGAGGAATGTGCTTAAGCTACAGTTTTCCCAAGAAAAACTGCCCAACTTATTTGCTTACGGTGCCCTTAATTTTTACTTACGTAAATTCACTTTTTTATAGTGTAATTTAAAAAGGTTAATTTGAATACTGCTTTAATATGAAAAATTTAATGTTGCAGTAGTCAGTGTAAGTTAAATGGTTCAGTGAACCTTGGCAAAGAAAATATAAATGATTAGTTTATGATGTATTACCAACAGGGGTCAGGTTTTTGACCTTATGTATAAGCAAATCACAGACAATATACCAGCCAAATTACCTGAGACATGAAAATGTAAAGAATAATTACATTTGAATATCCTTATGCCAAGATGCCCTGTAAGATAATTGCGTAAGAAGAATCTTGTTTGCAATGTGCAAAGGCAAAAAGTGGGGGAGAAAGCAGGAGAGGTAGGCTCTTGCACCATTCAAAAATTTTTTCCCTATTAAAAAATAATTTAAGACAAAATGTTTGCAAATTGTATTCGAAACATAGAATGTGGAAGGACTTCAGTTAGAATTAAAATTTATTTGGATTTTTTTAAAGCAAAAAAATGCCAGGGAGAAATCTTTTACCATATTAGTCAATGTGGGATAAAAGCTACAAAGAATTTTATATCATTATTCTTTGTAAATTGGACAGAAGAAGGAGTTTGAAAGCCTTGGCTCTCTTTGTCTGATTTAATCCACAAAACAGTGCATCTGCTTTCATCTTTTTCTTTTTTATTTCTAAAATTTCAACATAGAACACACTGTGAATTTTAACAACCTGTTTTGATTCAACTGATTGCCTTCAGTTTCTCTATTCCTTTGTTATTGAGGACAAATGAATATATTTCTGTTTTCTTTTGTAAATGTATTTTCAGGTTTGATTTTAAATTATTCAAGATACGTTTGGACCTCTTTATAAGATAACTTTAGTTAGGAAAGGAATCTAGTCTAGAGATTTGCTAAAACTGGCCATGATGCACATGATCCATTTTTTTATGCCATCATCTACTGACCACTGTTAGTGGTATGCTAACTACTAGATAACAAACTAGCAACACTAGCAATACTTGACCACTGTGGGAATTTAGGTGAACTCTGATCTGAAGTGCAGGTAAAAGTCACTGGGAGAACAGATTTAGGAAAAACACACAAGCATGGAAGGCACGTATATATAATGCATTATATATTATATATATCATGTATATATAATATATATTAATTATATTATATATAGTGTATTATATATGTATCTTCCATGCTTGTGTGCTTTTCCTAAATATTATATATATATATATATATATAATGCATTATATAAGACTAAAGACAGGTAATTAATTTTGTGCCACTATCTGAGTCAGTCACAGTCTCAATTTATTACAATCATTGTAAGTATATTACAATCATTCTTGGATTGAATAAGCCAAGAGATTAACATTTTATTCTGCACAGCAATCTGCACAGCTCAAGTTCTAGCAGACTTTCTTACATGTATGAGTGGAGCAGGGAAAGAGAATGAGCAATAATTCGTAGATGAGGTTAGAAATCTAGAGACAAAATGCTAGAATCAGCAGAACACTGAGATGTTCTTAGATTTTCTTTAGCTGCTTGTTTCAAAGCTACTCTTTCAGTTTGGGGTTGGTAGATGCAAACTACTACATTTAGAGTGGATAAACAACAAGGTCCTAATGTATAGCACAGGGAACTATTGATATAATCAACATTCTCTGGTAATCCATAATGGAAAATATAAAAAAAAGACTGTATATAGGTGTATAACCGAGTCACTTTGCTGCACAGCAGAAGTTGGCACAAAATTGTAAATCAACTATACTTCAATTAAAAAATAAATATAATAGATACCCTTTCAATAAATTTTTCAAAAAAGCATAATTAACATTTGTGCTATTTAATAAATTGGAGCTTTTAAATAGTTGAAATAATATTTATATTGTTATACTTATTTATATTACTATTTTACTATAAATCCAACTTAAGGAAAAAAATTAATGAAAGTAAAATACAAAAATAAATGCTGTATGAAAAAAAGGTTTTCGGGGCTTCCCTGGTGGCGCAGTGGTTGAGAGTCCGCCTGCTGATGCAGAAGACACGGGTTCGTGCCCCGGGCTGGGAAGATCCCACATGCCGCGGAGCGGCAAGGCCTGTGAGCCATGGCCGCTGAGCCTGCGCGTCCGGAGGCTGTGCTCCGCAACGGGAGAGGCCACAACAGTGAGAGGCCCGCGTACCGCCAAAAAAAAAAAAGAAGGTTTTTTTTGAGTGATATTTCCAGTAAAGGACTGAATTGAGCTTTCACAGACTGTTATTTCGGTACGCGGGCCTCTCACTGTTGTGGTCTCTCCCGTTGCGGAGCACAGGCTCCGGACGCGCAGGCCCAGTCGCTCTGCGGCATGTGGGATCTTCCTGGACCGGGGCACGAACCCGTGTCCCCTGCATCGGCAGGCGGACTCTCAACCACTGCGCCACCAGGGAAGCCCAGGCTGTTATTTTTTGGTTGTCACTGTGCTCTGTCTTTAGAACTTCCTAGTTATAATCCTCAATTCCTTCAACTAAAAAACCAAATATAATAATAATAATTATCCAATAGTGCTATTGTGAGGATTGGATAAATTAATTTACTTGAAATGTTAGCATATAATAAGCTCTGTTGCGTTGGCGTTAATATTACCATTACTAACATCATTATTCTTTTTCTCCCTATCTTTTTTTTTTTTTTTGCGGTACGCGGGCCTCTCACTCTCACTCTCCCGTTGCGGAGCACAGGCTGCGGACGCGCAGGCTCAGCGGCCATGGCTCACGGGCCCAGCCACTCTGCGGCATGTGGGATCTTCCCAGACCGGGGCACGAACCCTCATTATTCTTTTTAATATCAAGTTAACACAACTTCAAATTTAAAAACACTTCAGCCTAAATCCCATTCTTGAACGCTGAAGGCACATATAATTATGGTATATTGGAGGGTACATCACTGTATTGTTATTCTAGTTTTTACGCACATGTCATATTTCCTTATCTGGCCTCTAAGTCTCTTCAGGACAAAAACTGTCTTATTAATTCATCTTTCCCTTTCTCTTGTCCTCTATCTCTTCTTTCTTCTCTCCTTTACATTAACATATTTATAGAGCACCTACCTTGTGCTAGACACTTTTGTAGGTCTGAAGTTACAGAGGCAAACAAGACAGATCAGATCCCTGCTTTCATGTTGCTTAAGTTCTTGCAAAATTCAATTAAAACTCTGTTACTACTGTATTTGCTAAATTCTATACCAGTGCCAATGTTGGAGTGCCAAATACAAAAATAAAGACATGAACAAATATATACATAGTAAATATTTTAGAAAATGTATTTAAAATGTAAGAAATTGTAAAAGATGGAAACTTTCATAAAAAGACAACAAAAGTCATGAAAAATTGACTGTAATAACGAAGGCAGAGTATACTGACCTTGTTTGAATGGCTCTGTATTATTATCAAGTTCAAGCTTTTTTCATGTAAATAAGTACTAAATGAACCAGGTTACAATAAAATTTTTTATAATTTACAAAAGAGGCTTTCAACTTTGATGAGAAAAGAGCCTATCAATAAACAAATAAATGAAGTAAATTGTAAAAAAAACTTTATGGTATAACAGTTTATTTTGCACAAAATATTTAGTCCCACACTTTTAACATTGCATTGTCAGTGTCATAAGAACCCAGATATGAGAAAACCCAGACTTAAGCAAGTACGATGAAATAGAATAAGGAAGCCTCCAATGAAATAGCTTGCTCATGTAGTAGTAACCATAAACTTCTCATTCTAAACTTCATAAATTACCTATATTTAAAAAAAATTACATATCTTCTATGTATGATTTGGGCAATAAGAAGATAGCGTAAGTAGAAGACAACTGTATCAATCTCAACTGAACGATTAAATAAACATTTACCTGTTTCTTAAATCAGATGTAAAAGCACATTCTTTACAACAACTAAAGCTACCCAAGAATCACTAACATTTTGAGTCCATCAGTTATATGGGGGAAGGGAGAATAGGGTACTTATTGTTAGTTCCTAGAATTATTTTATATTTGTAAAAACATTATGTACTAAAGAGAACCACTCAAAAAATCGAAGTTAGAAATATTATAAAGTTTAAAACCAATTTTAGAATAACTAAAAAAATCAGTCTACTTTATTTTCATGTTCTTTAAAATATGTACATATAAATCAGTGAAATATGTTTACTTTGGAAACTCTCAGAACTTTAGGCTCTGCAAAGTAAGAAAATTTATAAAATGATCTAAAGCTACTATATTAGAATATACCCATTTCAATCTAAAGCATTGTACTCAATACAGTGTCTTGTATAAAGAAAAACAATTGGTATTTCTTGGTAGAGAATCTTGGATGATGAAATTATCTAGTGATGTCTTTGATCTGCAAACCTTGGGTTTCTCGTGTATTGTTGACGACTAGTTGGTAGTAAACCATTCATCAAGTCCTTTCTATCCTATGAAAATGGTAATACTTTTATCCCCACCTCCAACTTCATTTCTTTACACTCTCCTTCAATAAGGAGTCAAACTTCAATAAGGAGTCAAATAAGTCAAGCTACTCCCTCCAATCCTCACTTGACTTATTCCTATTTCAACTCCTTAACATGGCTCATACGTCTTTTCTGGCCTCATATACTCTCCTCATCTGTCTTCCTCAGTCTGTTCTGGACACACTGGCAATTCCTCCAGCTCAACAGACCATATACCTACCCAGGGCCTTTGTTCTCTCTACCACCCATGATCTTTCCTGAATATTTACATGGCTCATTTCCTCTGTTTATTCCAGTCTTTTATCAAATGTCACCTTTGTAGGGAAGTCTTCCTTTGCCACTATACCCACCCCCGCCCCGTATATTTTCTTTATAACACTTATCAAGACCTGATATTATAGACTTTTATTTGTCCATTTGTTTACTTTGTCTCCCTCTTGCCACAATGCACGAAGGCAGACATTCCTGTCTTATTCGTGCCCAGAAGACCAGCACCTGGGATAGTATCTGGCTCATATGGGCACTAAACATTTTTTGAATGAATGGGTTCTTCATGTTTTAGCTTAGATAGTTTGTCTGCTAAACCATTACTGAATCCCACATTGGCATGGTTCCACTAAATTCTACGTTAGGTGTCCTGCCTAATTGTTTGAGTCCACGCTGCACTATGCCTGGCACAGATTGGGCAAGTGCTCAGTTATCTCTTAGGTAATGTGTACAGTGATGATCCTTTTAGGTCTATTTTCCTTTCAGAATTCAGAGTAAATTAAGAGATGATATGAGTTATTCTTTTCAAATTTGTTTTAAACATACATGGAACACTTTGAGATTCACAGATGAAATTTTCAATGAAATGGTGTAGAATATACATCCCCTTGAATTCATTTCATCCTGCTTCCTTGGGTATTGTCCATAGAATCTTCCCTCTGTGTATTTCAGAGATTCCAAAATTTATTTTTGGGAGGTTGCAGTGAGAAGTAGAGATCCTTATGAGAATCTCATGACTCTTCAAATAAAAATTTACATACACTCAATATTTTGTTTATGCTTTTAAGAGATCAAAATCAACCTGAAGTCCCAAATAGACTCCTACTCTATGGATCTTGAGTTAAGTATCTTTCTTCTTCTTCTTCTCTATTTTTGTTTTTTACTAGTTTATAAACAAGTTCATTTTTCTCCATACTAAGCCAAAATATTAATTTTACATCAACTACCCTTTTACCCCTTACTCACTCTTCTCCTCTTTATTATAAAACTTTCATAGTGAACTTTTCTGCATTTACTTCCATATACCTATTCAATCTTCAGCAATCCGGCTTCCTCATTCATTATACTAAAGTCATCATGCATCTCATGGCTGTCAAATCTAACACCTAATTCTCAATTTTCAACTTCTCTGCATTATTGAGGTTAAGCACCATTCCACTGTTTCAAAACTTTGGTTCTGTGTTAATGCCCATACTTTTTGGGCTTTGTAGTTTTTGGTTTTCGTAGTTTTGTGGTTTTATTTATTTTTAAAATTATTTATTTATTTATTATTTATTTATTTTGGGCTGCATTGGGTCTTTGTTGCTGCACGCGGGCTTTCTCTACTTGCGGTGAGAGGGGGCTACTCTTCGTTGCAGTGTTCCGGCTTCTCATTGCGGTGGCTTCTCTTGTGGAGCACGGGCTCTAGGCTCGCAGGCTTCAGTAGTTGTGGCACACGGGCTCAGTAGTTGTGGCACACGGGCTCAGTAGTTGTGGTTCGCGGGCTCTAGAGTGTAGGCTCAGTAGTTGTGGCACACGGGCTTAGTTGCTCCGTGGCATATGGGATCTTCCCGGACCAGGGTTCGAACCTGTGTCTCCTGCATTAGCAGGCAGATTCTTAACCACTGCCCCACCAAGGAGGTTCCCGTAGTTTTGTGTTTTATTGTAGTTTCTTATTTTGCTTCCTCCTCACTATATTCTAGACCCAAATTTCCTCCTGCTGGCTATCTACTTATAGATGTCCTACTGGTATATTAAACCCACAAACCCCAAATGAAATGTTGCACATTTCCCTTACGCTTTTTCTTATTTTGTGTTCCCTGGCATATTATCTGATAAGAAAACTGAAATTCATCTTTGACTCCACCTAACTTCCACTCCCACATCTGATTAAGTGTCACATATTATTGATTCTTCCCCTGAAATGTCCCTGATATTCTTTACCTTCTACTCTCTCAGTCCACTGACAAATCCAGACTCTTATCATGTTATTGCCTATATGTGCTTTAGCTTCATAACTGATGTCTTCCATTTAATATCCTGCCACTTCATTCCAAGCTCCACAGTGCCCTGCCCTCTAGCCTTGCTCTTTTTACAATACCAGAGTATTTTGTGTTGCTATTAAAAGATGTACTTTTTTCTTCCAGATACTGCAGTTGATTACATACAAGTCTGCTTTTGCCATCAGATTATGAATTCCTCAAGGGGAGAAATGATATTCTAGCCTCTTTTGTACCCTCCATAGTGATCCCTTGCCCACAGTATGCACTTAATAAATATTTGTTAAATTAAGCATAAGACAATGTGAGAAAAAACAGTTCAGAAAATATGTCATCACTGTGATAGTCTGGCTAAGATGCCCTTCTCTACTGTAACACAAGAAAATAAAACTACATCATTGTCCTTAATAGCTTATGCTCAAATATTAGCTCAAATATCTTACTTGTTATCCTTGATATTTAGTTTTTGAACAAGGAATTGTTCAATAATATACTGGAAAAATTAAAGAGAGTAGAAGCATATATTGACTTAATGGTCACATGTTATCAGAAGCCAATGATTATTTCACTTAAATTTCTCTCAATAGTTATTAGCAAGACAAGGCTTTTATGAATATTAACTTTTTTGAGTGTTTTATATGTATAAAAAGAATGCAGGAGGAATAAGTACCTTCTCCAATATGATATCAAAAATATATAATAGGGGATTAATTCACATCCTTAAGTTTTTGACTCATACCTCTGTCTAAGTTTCTGTAAATAAACAGACAGGTGACTTACCTTGTCAATGTTTTTATTCTGACTTAATCTGAAGTGATATGACAGAGTGCTCGACATATATGTTGTGAAAAGCTAAAACTATGGTGTAAGAGGAAACTATTTTCCACAGATTGTCAGGCAAAGTAAATAGGCAAGATGGCATAGTAAAAAGATTGCGGGTCCTTAGAATTAGACAGGTTTGGAATTAAATTGTGACTTTAACATGTACCAGCTCAGGAATCTTAAGAGAATTGTTCAAACTCCCGAGTTTTCTCATCTTTAAAATGGTGATAATGGTACCAGTCTTAGAGTTATGAGGATAGAATGAGGTGAAGGATGATGAATGATTAAGGTATATAAATGTTTCCTGCTCAGAAAATACTGGTCCCTTCCCACTTCCCTGTCTTCTAACAGAACATAAAATAGACACAGTCAAAATGTAAACTCTGAATTAAATAAATTAGGGTTCATTCCATTCATTTAGTTCAAGAATATGTATTGATGTTCTACCAGGTTCCAGGAAACATGGTATCTTTGGCAGTGACTCATACAGAAAGGGCCTGAAGAACAATCTTGGTCCAAGTGTCAGCTCCAGGACTTATGCTGTGGGATCACTGGCAAGTGGTTGACCAATGTCACACCTGTGAGACATTCAGAAAGTTGTTTCCTGTAAAATGTAATTGAAGTAATGTTCAATTTACCAGGGTACCCTTGTAAAGATGTTAAGTGTTATGAGGACTGGATGTAGATTTGAGGGGGAAGCATGTTCTTGTTTTGGATTTAAATATCTTGTATTGGAAATACCAGGAGGCCAGCCAAGCACACAAATCTAGTGGGAAGCTAAAAAGAGGATTATAGACTATAGGCTCCAGGAGAGCAGGGGTCAGGTCCTGTTTCCTTTGCTCAGTATTATGTCTCCCTGCTCATGCTACCTGCTCAATCAGTAATGACAATGACAGCACAACAAATCTAACAGAGCACTTATTAATAGAAGACTTATTATGTGTCAGGTTCTATTCCAAGAATTTTACATATGTAGCTAACTAACTCTCACAGCCATACCATGGAATACAAGAAACTGGGGCACAAAGATATTAAATAACTTGCACAAGGTCACCTAACTGATAAGTAAAGCTCACATTTATACCCAAGCATTTTGTCTTCAAAGTCCACACTCTTAACTACCCTCTCTAATTTGCAAAACTAAGGAATAAAAAACAAATTTGGGAGCTGAGAATAGAGATTTGAGATTGTTTGTAGAGATGTAAAAACAAGCTAAGGGAATAGCTGAAATCTCTCAGCGAACACATGAAATGTAGGAAGAGGAAATGGCTGACTACCATTGAAGAAAACCCACATTTAATAAAAGATGGACAGAGAAAATGTAATATACCCAAGAATAGGCAAAAGAAGGGAGCAGTGTGTTGAAAGACAAAGTAGAAGAAACTTCTAAAAGTAGAGTGTGTGGTCAAGAAACCAAGTAAGTTACAGATTCAAAGTATATCTCTTGACAGTGTTCCTTCAGAGACAGAGTGAGAACACATAGAATGGACAATGAAATAAAATATAATGATATACAATAACTCAGAGAATAAGCATAGTAATACTATTGTATGTGCACTTCTAATTGTTACTCATATTAGTAGTGTGGGACATTTCGGGATGTTTAGATACACACACCCACATACACCAACTAGCATCTTCATAAACTAAAAAAAAAGACATTTCTTAAAGGCTTAAAAGAGTCAGACAATATTTAATTTCTATTTTATAAGAAGTAATTCAGACAACAAATATTCTTTTTCAAGATGTGTGAAACTAACAAGTAGAGAGAGATAAAAATGAATAATGAAATCTTGAAAGATTTAAAATTATGAACAAATGTTTTAAAGTTTAGAAGTAAGATTAGGAATAATTTCTCATTTCTAATTGGGTCTCACTTCTATTTAGTGCACATAAAATAAATCAATTTCCTCAGTAGCATACAGAATGCATTGACATTACTAATAGTTAACAAAAAAGTATTACTCATGTCAATAGTTTAGAATTGTACAGTGTTCTAAATTCTTCACATTCATTTGGTCACAACAACCTTGTTATATAGAGAGTAAAGCTCAGAATTTTACCTTTCTTTCTTTTTGCTACCCTAAGAATAGAAGAAAATTCATCAGCTTCTGGAGCCCAAACACTTTTTCTTTCAAAGGAATTCTATTTACTCACAGTTCCTCATTCTAATCAACCAAGGCTGCTATGAGAGGGAACTTGGGCAATTGCAAAAGCTTATTATTGTGAAGCTTCCATGTATGGTTTTTCTCCTTTTAAGATTTTTTTTTTTTACTTTGTTATCTCTGTCTGGCTATAGTTTCACAATATCTTCCTTAGAGCACAAATTGTAAGACAGTTTTTATATCATGTACAGCATATTCACTATTACAATTGTTACCATTCAATATAGGCTTGATACATGCAGTCATTCCATTTTTGGTGAGCTAAGTTTTGGACCTTTTCTCAAAATCTTCCAAAATTCTAGAGAGAGAATGTATTACCCCTTCCCCCTTTATTAATGTATTAACCCTAAATCTGAAAAGAATATACTAGCAGATAAAAGACTTTTTTCTCTACTAACAGGGTAAGAATCTTTTAACAATTCAGATACATGAATGTGAATCCAAAGAAGGGAATATTTAAATTGAGTTTGAACTTTATTCTAATATAAAGTGACATAAAGGGAAAACTGCTAGTGAAAAAAATTTCAAATTATCCTTTATTACAGAGCTTCTGAGACAGTACATGTTCCATTAACCATCCACTTTTTCATTTATGCTACCTATATTTTGGAGCACTTATTATGTGCCAGGCACTGTGTTGAGATCAAACTTAGAATTAAAAATTACTTGAGCAAGGCCTTGTAGGGAAAAGCATTCCAGGGGGGTGGTTCAGCATGTGCAAATTTTCTGACATGTCGAGCCCATGATCAGGGCCACTGAACCACAGAAAGCACAGTGTGAGTGAGGAGCCCTAGGCTGGGAAGGTAAGGAGGATTCAGATCCCAGAGGTCCCTGTAAGTCACAGCAAGGACTTTGGCCTGTTTTTCTTAAACTTTATAAAATCATTAAAGAGCTATAAGTGGGGCTTCCCTGGTGGCACAGTGGTTAAGAATCCATCTGCCAATGTAGGGGACACGGGTTCGAGCCCTGGTCTGGGAGGATCCCACATGCCACGGAGCAATGAAGCCCGTGTGTCACAAATACTGAGCCTGTGCTCTAGAGCTCGCGAGCCACAACTACTGAGCCTGTGCACCACAACTACTGAAGCCTGTGCGCCTAGAGCCTGTGCTCCACAAGAGAAGTCACTGCAATGAGAAGCCCGCGCACCACAACGAAGAGTAGCCCCCGCTCGCTGCAGCTAAAGAAAGCCCGTGTGCAGCAACGAAGACCCAACACAGCCAAAAATAAATAAATAAATAAATAAATAAATAAATAAATAAATAAATAAAGAGCTATAAGTAGGGTAGGAGGGGGCAGTAACTTAATCAGAGCTGAATTTTCAAAACACCACTTTGGCTGTGGTATGGTGAATAGATTTCAGGGAAACAATAATAGAAGAGTTAAGCGACACAATTATTTATTACCAAAGCTTATGAAATAAATTCATTGTTCCTATAAGCCAATTCTTTTAAAAAGTTTGAATGACAGCTTGCTTTCAGAATATCCTATATAGATTAGGACTGAGAACACACACAGGGCAACTCCCTGCTTCCTTGCCCCAAACAGACTCACAGACGCCACATTTTCCAATCGCTTTACAAAGCTGACATACTTGGTTCATGTAATATTTAGGTCATAGACTTTGAGCTAGTTTTCTAGTAGTGTTGTTCAGTTTTTATTGATCATTTATAGGCTACCTAGGATAAATCTGCTTGGAGAAAAGTAAAGGTAACTGACCTATGGAGCGATAATATTTAATTATAATGCCCTAAAAAGAATGCTACTGAGTGATTACTGTGTGCCAGGCAGTTCTCTAAACACTTTATCTTGTATTGTTATTTAATCTTTGTAAGAATCGTATCAGATAATACCCTAAGTGACCCAAGCTTCTTGCCTAGGCTATCCATATCAGCACAATCAAAAAGTTTGAAGAAAAACAAAATCACACTAATGAACCTTAAAACCAAAAACGAAGAAAACCCTACAAACAAACAAAAAGCACAATCCAATATTTTACCTCAATACACTGTTGTTACAGTAGGTTATGTGACATTAAAAAACACTACAGGTATATAACAATATTACATCTGGCCTCTGACTGGTTCTATGTAACTCATGAGTCAAAGGTTTTACTATGAATTTGCTCAAGTATAGCATCAGATATGTAGTAAATGATTATGTTCACTTACCAAAATATGACACATCAAGCAGAAAAGAAAGGGATATAGTGTTTACCGGTTATTCCAGTTCAATTACAGAGCTTCCATCTCCTGGAAGGTTGATCACTTTATCTGGTGCTAAGTGTCATTCTAAGTAGTTCTCAAGTTGCCATTAGTAATGCATAAGAACTACTCATCATTCAGGCAGTGCCTACAACTACCTTCTCATTTCTCTTATATGACATACTGCTTGTGATTCAGAGGAAAAGCAGGCTGCTACAGGAGACAGGGTTGCAAAGATAATATCTCCACTTAGGAAAACAAAGGGGATATAATCAGCTTCTATGAAGACATGAAGGCAGTTGATTGGGTCAACATGAACTTGCTCATAGAAATCTTGAATCACTAGAATTTACGGGAGTAACAACGGCTTAAACCTTGAAATAGCAAACTTAAGACAACAAAACAGATACTAAATAGTCCACAAAATGGGCCTTCGAGTATAGAAACGCACACTTCAGAGAAGTAGAATGAAAAGATAAGTTTCTTTAAGGAAAACTTTATATAATTGATGGATTACAGATCCATACTGGGCTATTAAAAATAGAACTGCAATAGTTTTATATTCTCCACTGTACGTTCCTTTGCCAATATGTAGGCACAGACCATGAGCTGAAAGAAAGTTTTATAGTTCAAGTATAAGCTGATGTGTTTAATTCTACAGGGAAAACCATGGCAGGCCCTTCTTTAAAATTTTTGGCTAGGCTAACTTTTCTGCAGTTGAAATTCTTCAGAAATGATCCTCACTCCTATTCACATCTCTCAGAAGCCATCCTTAACCCCACTGATCTATGTAGAATCATCTCTGTGTCCCCCAGAGCAACGCATGAACCTCTCTAAATGTGACACTAATGTATTACTCTGTTCTGGCATCTTTACTTTCTGTTTTTTTCCAATAGACTGTGCTGTCCCAGGCAGGCAGCACATTAAGACATCTGTCCATTACACCTGCTTCACCAATTGATTTCATTGGTTGCTAAAGGAACTTCTTCTTTGAGATGAAGAACTAGGTGAGAAAAAATTGAGTCAGAAAGGTGTTTCTACTTTCCAATGATTAAATATGCTTTACCTATTCACTCAAGAAATGAACAGATCACTGTATTGCCAGATTCTGCATACATTTAAATTATAGCAGAAAATATTTTGAGAATTCCTAAAATTCATGCCGTTACTTAAAATGCTTGTTAAGAGAAAATCTAGAAAGGCTAAAGGTTAGAAAAAACTCTCAAAAAATGGAGTTGAACAGGGTTGAAACATGAACTGTTAAGATTTTCTCTTTTACTTTCTTCTTTTATTTTCTTCCATGACAAGCAAAACTCCCAACAAAGCATGGAAGTAGTGAAGTTGCCTTTTTATTGTTTTTTAAAACTAAGATATTAACTATTAGACTGTAAAATCAAGTATATATAAGAGTTTAAAATTATTTAAATTACTCTGAAATCATGTGCCATTTTTAAACCACTCTGGAATGCAGTTCTTCCTAACTTTAGCTTTATATGGTTTTTCAAAATCACCAGTAGTGTTTCTTGAATCCTGTAGTTCAGATCCTTTATAACTACCTTTAGAAACAGAATCACTTCATGCAGCCTCCCTGCTCACGGCATAACATTCAAATGCACTTACAATTTCAAAGGACTTGAAAGCATTTCTGATATCTCACTTTTCCACTGAATTCCTCCCTAGCTTACATAGCTGGCATTGCAACTGTGTTTTTATTAGTTTCAAAGAGCGTAGAACTCAGCAGTATTCTGTGATGGGCACACATTTTCTTAAGAAGCCCTGACATCTGTTGTTCTGTAATAAGAGCTAGAACCTATATGTTTGATTGATTGTTTCTTTTTAGGGGCCTCTTATGAGAATCATCCATCAGAATTATTGCATCTATTAACCTCTCTCTTTTGTGTTCATATAGAAAAGAAGTCCTTCTAATGGAATACACCCTCGTTTACATTTTAAGGTAGCACAAGCAACATGTTTGTAATAACAGATGGGGGCAGAAGGATTAAAGGGTGTTTGAAGCATATTAAAACCAGTATTTTCTTGTGAGGAAGCTTTTTGATTATAATTGCTCTTAAGTAAGATTATAATTTTCATAATTCTAAGCAAACATCTTAAAATATTGCATTTTTAGTTACATATAATTTTATTCCAAATATATTCGTAACACAAATATTTAATAAGAAAATCTTTCTTCCAACTGATTCAGTACTTTGGAACACTGCTTAACCTCCACATAATACTTATACTAGTTAATATATACAGCTTTCTACCAGTTTGTTAAAAAAAAAATTAACTAAATAAATTGAATAATTTGCTGAACAATTAAGAGACTAAAGTTCAAAATTAGCATATTATAAGAATAAATGTTTACATATAAAATAATTTCAAATATGTTATATACAACAGACTCTTCGGTCCTATAAATGTTCTTCTCAATTGATGTTAAAGGGATCTTGAATGTTTTTCACACTGGCACAAAAGATACAAAATGATATCAAAGCATAGTGCACTTTCCTTTACTTAAATTATAGCTGAAAGTAATAAAACTCAATCACTAGAAAGAATAATACATAGTATTTTGAACGATCTTTGGTAAGTTCCTGACCTTGCCTGGTAGGGGCTAGGTACAAATTCTAACACTGGAATGTAGAAACAGAAAAATACAAACAAAAATACGGCAAGGAAGTGACCAACAAACTTCTGCTGTATTTGGATTTGTAAACTAAATTAAAAAGAGCAAGTTGAAGTATCTATTGCGTCCTTGGCTTCTCAGTGACAGCTCTGTATGCAGGGTTCTTGTGGTTTGGAACTATCTGGGCCTCAGAAGCATAATCCATTTATTAAAGGGTACTTGGAGAAGGGAGATCAGACTTTATCTCTAATTATAACTTTCTTCACAAGGAAAGATGAAAAGTACACTCAAAAATGGCTTTTCTTTCTTTTCCTGAAAAGTTACACCTTGAACAGAATTAGAAGCAGCTATGATCTCAAGTGAAGCTATGTAAGGATTTAGGGGATAAGAGTAAATTGAGGGAAACGAAAATTATGTGAATGCTAGAATGTAAATAAAAATGCAGGTTGACTAAATTGACTTTAAATTTTTAGATGATTTCTTAACCAAATAATATGGTATAATGGTTACTGCTTTGCCACATCTTGCAGGATTTTCATATTTATTTGGGGAGTATTATTTGAAATACCTTACAATATTAAGATCTTCAGTGTTTTGTTATTTTATCCATTGTACATATGACTCATTTGAGTCAAAGAAAACGTGTAGTCTATTTGGGCCAGCTCAGAGTATTTTGACTCCCAAAGAAAAGCAAAGAATACAGGATTTTCATGTAGAAAAACACAGGATCCAATTCTGGTCTCTACCCACCTACTGGCTGTGTGACCATGAGCCAATGACTTAACATTTCTGAGTCCCTTTAGATGCAAAATACAATTAATAAAATCAACCCCACAGAGTTTTCTTAGTTGAAATGAGTATTGAGCTCAGTGCTTGAACACAGTTAGTGCTTCAGCAGTCATATTACCCAGGTGTAGGCAATGTCGATAATACGATTCTCTACACTAGTCAATTTCCATAGATCTGAGCCACGTCTAAGGGATGACTGTCCTTTATTGCCATATAACTCTGATGGTACCTCAATTCCTAGGCTTCCCACCACTGTGCCTTTACTGCAGGTCTTACTATCAATTTTATTATGACTTAAAATTAAGCACAGTAAAGTATAAGGAAATTGAAATGGACTGACACCTTTTCATTTAGTATGATTTGTTCATCTAACCACCATTTACTGACAGCCTGCTCTGTGCCAGGCACTGTGCTAGTTATGAAGGGGCAGTTATGAAGAGAGAGAGGTCTCTTGCTGGTCTACAAGCAGGTGACACTCCATGGAGCAAAGACAGTTTAATTAAGGATATTTAAGAGGTTACACAGCACAAAATAGATTTACTATTAGCACTAGAGCAATGACTTCAAATGCTGTGTAATCAATCGTGATCAAGGCTGGCTATCAAACTTACTTAAACTGATATTAGTATTTAGCAAAAAAAAAAAAAAATTACTCAAGAAATGACTAGCTCTTTACCATAATGGACTTCATGGTCCTGAACAACAATAAAATCTTTTAAGGTGTCTGTCATTAAGAAACAAAACAAACAAAAATCCCTCCAACTTTCTTAGTCCAGTAAACTGTGATGTTAAGACAATATTTTCTCCATGAAAATCTGAAGGAAACTCACCATAATAGGCAAATTTTGATTCTGATGTAATCTGTATTTTTCAGTGTTCTGTAATTATTCTTTACTGATTAATTTATCAACTATATAAGAGGTCAAATCTCAGTAAGTAACACAGTCACCTTGGAGTAAGCTGCTACTAAAACACAAAACCTATGCATAAATGTCCTTGCCAGTGGTTTAAGAAACACATTTTTTCTCCATTTCTGATAGGTATTTTCAATTTTAAATGATTGCCACCATTGTTTTGGTTATTTAGGATACATCCTTTAAAAACACACAAAAAAACCCTGAATTTTCCTTTCTAAGGAGAGGAGGGAGTGGGATATGAATTTTCCTTTCTAAGAAGAGGAGGGAGTGGGATATTAACTCACTTAATCCTCAAGCCAATTTAAGAATGTAGCTGCTGTTACTATCCCCATTTTACAGAGATGGAACCTGAGGTGCAAGTAGGTTACATAAGTAGCCTGTCACAGAAAAAACAGGTGGAGGAGCCAGGATTCAAACTCAAGCAGTATGCCTCCAAAATCTTTGCGCACTTTGCATTAATGTTTGTATTAAATTGTTCCAGCTATCTCTCAGAATGTCATTTCACATTTATTAAACACATACAAGCATACACACAAAACCAGTCCTTCCAGCAATGTTAGTACTCCATGATTACCAAGGCACTTCCTCGCAAATCCCTACACACCACATCCTCATGCAGAAAAAGAAGACCTAAGTTCAAACGAGTAAAGCAACTTCATTTTAACACAAAATTTCTCATATTATAGGAGTTTCCATTCTGACTCGTACCACTTGTCTTACACCACCCCATTCTATGCTGATCACTGATTTTCAGCCAAAGAAAAATATTAATCTTAATACATGTTTGACCTTGAAACTTGGAAAGACATAAGAAAATGCAGTTGATCTGCTAGGTAACCATAGAGCCAACAGACATTGTATTTCAGTGTTTCTCACCCCTGCCCTCTCCGCCCCCCGTCCCCAGTCTTTACCTACATACACCCACACAATGTCTTGGCAGAAAATAAAATGCATGGTCCCATAAAACTTTTAGGTAATGGTCAAGTAAAGATTATTTTCTTCCTGGTCATTATAAAGGTGTAGTTCATTGACACTAAGTCTACTAAAGATACTAAATAAACACCTATACAACCAATAAGCATTTATTTCTCCCTGAGGACCAACCAGTATTACCCCACTCAAGAGATACTGACATAACCTGAATGGTGGACTTGAAAATTAAATAAGCAACACTTTTCTTATCTTCTGAATTATGATCCTGCTAATCACCCAGACATCACCTTAATATGTATAGCGGCTAGGCAACTCCTAAAATTATTGGAACTCCTATCTTATTGTTAAACAATTGGAAAAGTAGGTTTTTCCCTCTTAAAGTATTTCAACATATTTTAGAAACTCTGTTTAACTGTCATTTTAAGTGAAAGCAGTATTTAAAGATAACAAGAAATACTACTTTTATTGGAGAAAGTATAAAAAACTAGAAATTTTATACTATAAAATTGAAAAGCAAATCTCAAAAGGCATATGAACTCAGTGCATGCATTCACACAGCCTTCCCATCTTCAAGGTTCAGATAAAGATTTTAATTAGGCCTCTTGAAAACTGCTGTTAACACTAAAATAAAAATTCCATCATCACTTCCTTTTCACATAGTACTCAGGATACCATGCCTAAAAATAAAATTTAAATTCCTGATTAACATCGCAATAAAAAGGTAGAGAGATATAAAGCAGGCCATACTGCATTTGTTTAAGTGTATTTTAGCAGATATGTCTTTAACATTTAGCATTCATTATTATACACTTAGAGATGGGTTACATTACTTCTTTTCCCTCACCTGCTAATATTTTACAAAAATCCCAAATGAAAAAATACATATATAAAGTTATTTATAATAACAAACATGCCATTATTGAAAAAAATGATCCAGGGTAATTATCACATGTACAACAAACTAAGGAAACTCAATTGGGTTCAATATAAGAAGATATTTACATATGTTCTCTCTCTCTCTTTTAAAGTCTCTTTTCCATGCCTATACCTACCATAATAAAAGGTGGGTCGAGTACATGTGGGACTATTTTTAATCATTATCTGCTAGTCATTTTGATAATTATTAAGCTATCCTCAAATATAAAATGTATGTTAAATTAATAAGTAAGCAAAATGAAAAACTTATTTATCAAATGCATGTTCATTCAAGTTGGAATACACGAGTAATGGAAGATAACGTTTGATTTCATTCTGAAGCTGTAATTTGCAGGAGCCTTATTTTCATGGTCAAGGTGACTTCTGGATATACTGAGTGAATCCTTACACAGAACTGTACCGAAGAGAAAACAACATGTGTCAACCCTGTGGGTGGTGATATGCAATTTAAAATGTCTAATTACACGTTTCACCTTAGCTAAACATCCTGAAAGATGACATGATCTAATTGCAGATTAATGCATTATTTCTCTAAGGCTACAAATGAAGCAGCTAGAGGAAATCTCTCTCTGATTCTCCAAGTAGTCCAAGACTTTTATTAAGTACCTTTGTTTGCCATGTAAATCTGAATAATCCTCCTGGATAGCACTGACTCTAAAATATAACTAAAATATTATTGGGCATTGAAATATCATTAAGGATTGCTTTTGAAAATTGAATAGGTAAAAATCATCCCTGGTTAGGGGTCCAAAGCAAACCAGGCTAGACCTAATGAAAACTCTGATCCACTGTCTTCACTCTTTCTGGTTCTTCCCTCACATTCCCTACTGCTTTTTCTCCCTCTCCATGCCCCACCTTCTTTTCTTCTTGAATTTTTAATGAAAAATTTCAAAACCCTTTTTTTCTTCTGGCAAAGCCTATTTGAGTTTTTTTAACTTCATACTGTGGTTCGAATTTTCAAATTTCATCAAAATTTGTGTTTGCTGGATGCCTATTCTTTTAGACACTGCTTCTGGTGGATTATACAATTTGTCTAACTTCTCAACACAACACCTCAATTCTCTTTAAACTGGGAAAGACTTTAGCATTTGATGATAATGATATTGGGTGTGCACTGGTTCAGTCCATCCATAAATGCTCTCTGAATACTCATTCACGTGCCACACTCTGTGCTAGGAATGAGAAGATGAACACACTCAATCGAAGCACCCCTAGGAGCTATAACAATGAAATGTGCCAGGTGCCACAGCTGCACATGAGCAATATGTGCTCTGAGGAGGGGTTGTTCATTCGGAGGTTGCTATAGATTGAATGTTTCTGTCCCCCAAAATTCACATTTTGAATTCCTAACCACCAATGTGATGGTCTTTGGAGATGCACCCTTTGGATAGGTGATTAGGTCATGAGGGTAGAACCCACATGTATGGGATTAGTGCCCTTATAAAAGAGACCACAGAGAGCTCCCTGGCCCCATCCACCATGTGAGGACAGTGAAAAGGCTACCATCTGGTGATTTGTTGTAGCAGCCCGAATGGAATAAGATAGAGGCGGACTCTTAGGCTGGATAATTATGTATCCTTTTCAACTCTTCTCTAAATCATCCTATTTCAGTCCTATTCTTTACTATTTTTTCTAACTTTCTCCAGCCTCCCAATGATATAGTCACATAACTTGTCTTCCAGAATCATTCATTCCTGCCACTAATCTTTATTATGTCCCTACCATGGGACATAGTTAAAGGTGGAGGGTGCAGAGGTGAAAGACTGTTCTGCTTTTAGGGAGCCTAGGGGGTGAATTAAACTTAATATCTATTTAATTGCAATTATTAAGGACTAAGCATGACAAGTAAAATTTTCTGTCCTCCTGGTTTTGTCATTTAAAGTTAAATTTTTCTTTCTTTCATCTGATTCTGATTTTTGTTTTTAATAGTCAGCTTCAAGAAAAAAAAAGTACCTAAGGAGACAGAATGTGATTCAAGAAATCTATAGTGTCTCCTTAGGGAAAACCACAAATGTTGGTCTCTTTTCTTGATAGATAAAGGGTTGCGTCATGCTGAGCAACCTCATGTGGCAATGGCCATTTTAGGGGGCCAGAACCTACACAGTGTTCATTAAGCCATTGATTGAATTTTGCCCTGTGAAGAAAATGAACATAAGGAAATGTAGGAGTAGAATGATTTTACGGGGCTAAAACCTGAGAAAACTGTAGTCTAGGAATATTCTAGAGCTGCCAATAAATAGTGAAAACTGTGCTTTTCGGTATAACTACTATACAGTATTCATCTGAACCAAGCATGAGTCATGGCATCCTGACAATCCATGCCACATTTGAAACAAATTGGAACTACAATTTATAGCACAACAGAACCCAAGACAGAGGCACATGTAGTCCCGGCTCTTTAAATATTCTATAAATAATAGCTCAGAGAGGCACAATTGACAATGAGCAGAAGCTGGATGATGAATCATCAAGTAGTTTAAGTAAAACCCTGCCCGATTAAATGCTTTGTTTTTAAACCACCTGCATCAGCGTCTGCTGTTAGCAGGACAGATCAAATTGTTCTCGGGCTTTTTTTCAAAAAAAAAGCAGACGGGCTTACAAATGACAAATTTTATTATATTATGAAACTGCCACCAAACGGAAGTGCTGAGCATGGTATAACTGCAGTTATCTACATTTTGGCCCAGGATGGAGTGCCAGGCAATGCCAAAGACAAGGCTGATGTACACGGTCAAACTTCTATGGCTCTGGGTTGATGGCTCGTAATTTCATCTTGGTCTTCGTGGTCTGGAGAATTCATTTTTCCTTCCTTCACTTTAGGAGTCTTTTTTGTTTATCCCACCAACCAGTTACCAGATGCTGTATTGACTGAGTTAATTAGTGGAGTCTCCTTCGGAAGCTGGGGCTTGTTGAGGGTGGTCATTAGAACAAACAGACGTGCAGAGGCTGGGGACATCCTAAATGACACATGAGCTCTGGCAAGCGCTCTAGTAGCCAAACCACTAGGGGCTGCAATGGCGGCTGTGACCAGATGATGGCAAAAGGTCCACTCAGGTGAACAAAAGATCTGGTCATTCATTTGGTTTTGAACACGATGCCAAAAAGGGGGTTGACTAACTTGTTCACTGCACTGACTCGTAACACAGACTAAGAGAGTCTTATTTTAACGTTAACCAGACGTTTTGTTTATGTAGTTACAAACTGACATCACATATTAAACAGTACTTTTTAAACTAGTCGTTCCCCCCTTCCCTGGGATTATCCTAATTACTTTAAAAATTTTATAATATTAAATCCCACAATGTTGTTGTCCTGAAACCTTATTTAACCCTATTTCTCATGTGTCTTCTGTATTAGGACCCAAAATTAGCACTGGGCTCTCATTTTACTTTATATCATACTTTGTATCAATTCCTTGCTCATGTCCCTTCCCTACTTATCACACTGGTAGTTGCTGGAGGAATGGAGACATGAACTCTCTTTCTAATTTATTTTGATATCACTAGAATTCAGCACAAATCCAGTAACAATTGCTTAATAAACCAATGAATGAAGTTCCTGGTTCCATAATAGAATGACCTGTAGATAATTAGGAGACAACTTTTTATCCAAAAGAAAAATCTTTGTTTTGTATTAAAAAAAAAAGTATATTTGAGGCTTTATGACACCAGCAGAATTATACTGAATTAGGGCAAAGAGGTAATCCATATATCGAGCGTCTGGACTTCACTATTATTCTGGATGAAATACACTACCTATTTACATAGAGGATTATCTCATATCCCATTAAAAACAGCCACCTCCAAATTAGTATAAAATTGTATTAGATGAAAAAACTTTATCCTTTGATGTCCATGAGTGGCGTTGCTTTATATTTAAAATATAAAGATACAGAAACCCATCAATCCTCATGACACTATTTGTAGGTTGGTACTTTGGTGACAGTGCAATGGCTCCTCCATTTTGGTCTAAGCAACAAGGTTTCCTGGTACAGATGTTAGAGGAAAAAAAAGAATGGCACAATTTTGTTCAATAATTCTCTTAAATCCAGGGCTCTGTAGTTAAGGAAAACAACTTGAGAATGAAACTCTCTCACTAAAAGGTCATGATGAAATAACATATTTTTCTCACAGTTTTCTCACAGTTTGTTGGCATGTCAAGGACAGGGAATCAGTCAGACATAACTGGTTTTGAATATTAGCTTTGTCATTTACTAGCTCTGTGTCTTGTTTGTTTTACAAAACATATTTTAATTAAAAATGTTGGCTGTGGGTTTATTATTATTGTCATTTAAAAATGAATCAGTAAATAAATTTCTCAGTTTAGTTTCTAATACATAAATATTGATGTATTAGATTACAACCCACACAAACAAAATATCCTTAGAATTCTCAATAATTTTTAAGATGTAAATGGATCCTGAAACCAAAAAGTTCATCTCTGGGCAGGCCTTCATTCCTGTATGACATGGGAGGGACACACTACCCATACTTTTTGGATATCTTTTCTTGACAGGGTTCTTCTGTATTTGGCATGCCTGTACCCCAGGAGCTGGGCGATAACTGCATACCCACCAGTTTTCTGGTTGAACGACTGGGTAAGTTATATATATTTTTTAAATTTTATTGGAGTATAGTTGATTTACAATGTTGTGTTAGTTTCAGGTGTACAGCAAAGTGATTCAGTTATGCATATACATATATTCATTCTTTTTCAGATTCTTTACCAAACCAGCTGTGTCTTGCAATAAACTTTTTAACTTCTCAGAAACACATTGTTTTGTGCTGTGAAATGAAGCTTATGATTTCTACATCCAAAGGTGGTTGTGATTTCATAAAATACTATGAGAAACTGGCTGGCACTTTGAATGTTTTCCACTGAAGGAAGTCCCTTCTCATCGCTGGGGTTGATCAGAAACTGTGTTAAAACCTAAATCACACTAGAATTTATGATTACTTATATTATCATATTATGAATATACTTCAGAAAGGGATAGCTTCAGTGAATTATGGTACATCCATTTAATGAAACATGGTAGTGTCAAAACTATAAAGTAGGTTCCTATGTATTCACACATTAATTTATACCTTATATGATTGAGTAAAAAATTAATCTACAGAAGGATATTACAGAAAAACCCATTAATGTAAACGTATATATTTGCATATTGTCAAAAGTTTGAAAGGATTCACACCAAACTGACAATTTTAGTTACTTTTAGGAGCTACCATTCCAGAAAGGCTTTACTTTTTTCTTTGTGTTTTTGAAAATTTTGAGAATTATGACTTCCCAGAAAAATGCTAAAACATTTCTAACTTTTGAAAACATAATTTTATTCTGCCACTATGCACAAATATTGATTATAATCTTCATGTACATCTACTCTGTTCCTATGAAAGTAGAGGCAAATTCATATCCCAAAGGTTTTTATAGTTCAGATTATTCAATGTAATTTAGGTTGCCCAGTTCTACCTCTGTACCCTGTTCAGGCTAATGGGAGGGAAACTCCCTATCTATTCTCTCTGGCATCTCTGTTTTCCTCAAATGCTTCCTTTTCAATGTGAGGCATATGCCTCAAAGAGAGATCTGAAAGTCTCTTGTATTTTCTCAGAAATGCGTTTCCCTACCTGGTTGCTTTTAATTCTCTTCTTTTAGAGAGACTTATTTCTGCTGTATCTCATTTTAGATATTTTCTTCAGCAATCACTCAGAAACACCTGCCATTGTCAGTCAATCTCTGGAATACAGACACTCAAAAGTGAATTATAAATGAAATGGTGTTATGATTGACTTAAGGTTTTGAAAACTTCGCTGTATTATTTTGTGACAACTCACACCTTCTAAACTCACTTGGAACAATCTTGAAACCAGTGGATACATTTTACTCATTATCATAGCTCTGCAAATATTACTTGGTGTTATTTTATGGAAATAACTTTACTTCACATTCATTATTAATGTAGAAATCTCGACTATTCATTCAATCTATTTATGAATATTCCTCTAAGTATTCCATAGCAATTCTGTATTTCCAAAAGGATCCTCTACGGGAAAACTATTAAGCATTCTTTTTAGTATTTTTATGCCTATGGTTCCAAAAATAACTGTTCCCATATATCCAGGGATATACCATGTCTTTCTTATTACTATAGTCCTTGGTTTGGAGACGTCATAGCCAATCACTAGCCACTGGTATAAAGAAAATGACTGAATTCAGTAGGACTAAAAACGAAAGAGGTGACCCTATTTGAGAAACTGGAATTTTACACCTGCTACACTATAATGTAAGGGGCCCTGCTATCCATTACAGGAAAAAGAGATTTTAACTAAAACTGTGCAAGAAACTTAAATCTGAGACACCAAACTGGAGATATCATGCTTTAAATGTCAGTGCATGCATGCCATGGAAGCATCTCTCTGTGGACACTATACAAGTCTATGTCTGTCTGTGGACACTACCTTGCTTTTGGCACAGGGAGCATGAAGGGAATGGATACTACCTAAAATGCTAACGTGTTCAGTCTAATTTAAAATGCTCATATGTCTATGATAAAATGAACGGGAAATAAATTCTTGACCAGATTAGAATCGTGAAGAAACTGTCAGTCAAACGCTACTTGTCATGCCTTGAGTTGATTAAATTCATATAATCCTATATACACATGAATATAGTGAATGCAAATTTTAATCCATGAAGCCTAAATTAATAAACAGAATGAATATAGCTTCATTTCATAGAATTATACAGAACAGACATAAAATGGACAGCAATTCATGTATATTATATCTGTGCAATGTTTATCATTAATAACAGTATATTTTCATTGAAATGTGGGTTATGAACTATGCTAAATACTGCAGGCATCATTAATTTTCTGTCACAGTATATTATAAAATTTAAAAAGGCAGTAATTAATCTGACATAAGTCTTTCTTACAAGCCAGCTGTTAATTTCTAGATGAAATAATACATTCTCTAAATTATATTTTGATTATGAGTAAAGAAAGCAATATGACTAAATAAGAAAATTAAATATGCCATTAATTGTAGAAAATGTTATTCCATGACTAATTCCCTCATTTTGAGAGCCTTTAATATAGTGAGTTGTAGTAATATTGACTTAAAAAAATTATCTGAGAAATAGTGTTCTTACTTTTCTTAGTTAGGTGGTTAAAGTAAGTTGCAGGACCTTTCATGTATTATATTTGTATCCTTTTCTATCATTACTGTTGGATTTATTCATTTTTTACATACAGTATTTCTATGGTTCTTTAAAAGCTCTGAAAAAAATGAACTTGAAAATGTATAGCTGGTATTTTAAAACACTACTTGACTATGAAGATATTTTATTAAAGTATTTACTAAGATTGTTTTGTTAAGATTGGTTTATATAAAAAGACCTACCCTAATTTAGTTATTTTTCTCTTATCCATATAGGGACTAAAGGTCTTTAGTGCTATCACTCTTTAGACAATATCTCTTGCAACAAGTCCAGGCTCTCCTACGTTAATAAAAACGACCCAAGCAGTTTTATAAAGAACAACAATAATTTGAATAAAACATAGAAACAAAAATCAAACAAAATCCCTGTCTCCAAAGCTACACCGGCTGTATCAAGGCTTTCTGTGGCCTATTAGCACTGAGAAATTATCAGCCTGAACAACAGTAATTTTAGTACATATTTAAAAACTGTAATCTCTTACCAGCCGTTTTCTGTTAAGTGAATCTGTTTTTCTTTTCTAGATTCAGCCAAACTCTTGCCAGGCACTGTTTCATCCGTTTGAATTTGATAGCCTGTGTGAACAGTCCATGACTCTAACTTAAATCGGCTTGTTTCACAGAAAAGTTCCAATTCATCAGCTGCTAGGTTTCCAATTCCAGGTCGTGGTGTATAATCTAGCCTAAATGTGAGTGATGTTTCTTTCAAGAAAAGAAAAAATTTCCAATGCAAAATGCTTTCCGCTCCGTCTTTTGGCTTATTTTCACTTTGCCAAGTTGTGCCCAAAAGAGAGACTAAAGAACTGAGCAGTACATGGAGACATCGCCATCTAAAGTGCCTTCTTGAAGGTTAATTCCTAAATCTATAACATTCCTGCTGTTTGCCAGGAAACTAGGGCTCCAGGAGAGAGGAGAAAGAAACCAAGCTGATGGGGTAAACTAGTTGCAAATCTTTCAGGAAAAGTAAAAACAACAACAACTAAAACACCTTAAGTGGTAGTCCATCACAATATACAAACAATTCGTAGTTAATAAATAAATGTCACGAAACATTTTGGAAACAAAACTTGCAAAGTTTTGTTTTTTTCCAGTAGATGTAAATAATTCTTATACCCTTTATACTAAGAGGCAGATTCATAACAAACAGATATTTCTCTTCTACATTTTGATCAAACCCAGTGCTTTTGTTTGTTCACTCCAAAGTGGAGATATTTTAGCTAAACATGTAATGGCTTTCCAGTTTGGTGAGGAAATGTATCATTAAAGTACTTACTACATGTTTAGTGTAAGATGTTATGGGCACTATAGAATTACTGAGTCTAGTGGTTTTAAGGGTAGCTCCAGTTCTTATAAATACAAGCTTTAACCCTTTAAGTATTACTGGATAAAGGAACTTTGTCCTCCTTTTCCTACTGTATCTCCAGTGAGGAGATGCCTGGCACATACAAGACACCCAGCAAATTCCTGTGGAACGAATAAATGTGTTCCCTCCTTGTAAGAGAGATTATCTTTTGGGAAATATTTTTTTCAGATTTTAAATATTTTTAAAAGGACATTTTACTGAAATATAAATAAAAAGGTTTTTATGTTAGAATTCTCTAACATATAAATATACAGATTTCTCTAATATATAAATATAAAGCTGCTGTAACATTACATACCTGAGTTACAGCCTAAAACTTTTGTCTGGATACTACTTTAAAAAGAGAAAAAAAAAAAGGATCTGAGTTTCTCTCTGAACAAGTCCAGTGGTAACATTAAAGAGGAAACTGCATATTTTGAACTAGACTTCTTCTATTCCTCCTCCTCCTATCTTCTCCCACAAGGCTAAGAAATATTAGAAAAAGTAGAAAAGCCAAGAAAGGCTGCCTCCAGTTTCAGGTGGGATATGGGAGGCATGTTGGCTGTGGGAGAGTGAACAAAGGATTGAGTAAGGGCAGAAAGAGCACAATTATCCACCATTTACTCTCTCTATACAAACAGAAGTGATTCCCCATTAATATCATTAGATTTGTGCCAAACCCCACATTATTAGTGAAGTACAATGCTAATGTGACTAGATGAGCACCAAAGACTGATGATTCCATGTGCGTTTCCCATAAGCACTGCTGATCTCATTTCCTGAACAGAGGAGAGAGGCTTGGTAACATTTGCCTAAGTATATCACTGAATGAACTGAAATTGTGCACATTAAAAAAGAAAAAATATATCAACACATGATACATAGGTTAGATATGTAAGACTCTATATGTATGTACACATATGGATATTATATTAAGTCCCTTATTTATTCTGAAACAAATCCAACAGCTGAATTGTCTCTGTAACATCTTTTGGGGAATTATAAGTTTTAAATCATGTCCCAAGTCTAAGGGGAAAAAAACACATTTACTTCACAATTATTCTATTTTAATCTCAAGTACTTTTTTTTTTAACATCTTTTTTGGAGTGTAATTGCTTTACAGTGTTGTGTTAGTTTCTGCTGTATAACCAAATGAATCAGCTATATGCATACGTATATCCCCATATCCCCTCCCTCTTGCATCTCCCTCCCACCCTCCTTATCCCACCCCTCTAGGTGGTTGCAAAGCACCGAGCTGATCTCCCTGTGCCATGCAGCTGCTTCCCACTAGCTATTTTACATTTGGTAGTGTTTTTACGTCACTGGATATTAATCTCGGTTATTAGGATGGAGGGCTACATTGTCAACAACATATATGTGTGTGTTTTAAAATAGAACCTTAGCCAAGAAAAGCGCAATTCCTCCAAAATTATATTCAGAGGAAAATTCAACTACTGAGATAAGGTAAGCTAGTTATAAATACGGCACATTCTTGTTTTGAATATATTATGAGTTATGTTTATTCCTTTCTGTATTTAATATAAATTAACTTCATTTCTCTCACACGTTTATCACCATAATACTTTACTTACTGTAGTAAAGAAAATAACTTATCTTTTAAACAATTCTTTAAGGGGTTTTGATCAGCTGAAATTTGTTTTCAGGGAATTTTGTTGTTATATTTGCATTCTGAACTGCCAGGATAAACAAGCTTAAAGTGAAGCCCACTTACAAATATTACATGGCACACAAATAGAATTAGAGCCCCGAGGCCGAGTTAGTTTTTTTTACTTCTTAAGTAGAAACTATGCTGTTTGTGATAACTTACTTATCAAAAATATTTCCATCTTTTACTTGGTGTTTATCTCTAGGGCAAAGACAAATGAAATTTAATCTCTTTAGTAGCCAACAAGTCATTCCTGTATTCCACATCTGGGGGGAGAAGACGGTGTTTGCCAATATTACTGTTATTTAAATATTTAAAAAAGAAAAAACATCCTCTGGGCATTGGATAACGTGGGCTACACTGAAAATTAAGCATCTGTTGGCATATAACCCTTCTCAGAGATATTTAAAATTCTGAAATCTTTGTAAAAATGAACTAAGTTTTCAATGTTTCTTATCAATGTAAAATCCCCCGAAGATACGAGCTTCTAGAAGACATAACTCGCCATGTTTATAAGATACCATCATTTGAAGAAAAATCTATATAATTATGCAAAATTGACAACTTGAGGCAACCAATGAGACAGGAAGAAGGTACAACTTCTGATTTCTTATGAGGTTCAAACAAGATGAACCAGGTGATGGAGCTTTGTCAATGGTGATTAACAAGGTGAGTTTTACATAGTTTATTAGAGAAATATCCAGGAAGGCACAAGAACCATAATGATGAGGTGTAATTGAGGTGTTTTGCAAAGGCTTTTCAAAGAAACTGTGGCATTGTACAACTTGCCACGAAAACTTAGAAGTCTGTTTTTTCAAACCTGATATGCCATGCTTTTTATACTAGTTTTAGTATTTGCCATAGGCTAAAGATGTGGTCCAGAAGACAGAGCTAGTGGAGAAATCTAATCACGGATGTGATGAAAAGAAGGGGTAGATGACTGAGAACTGTATCCTTAAGTGGATTATTGACTCCTTAAAAATTATTGTGCTCTGTTTTAAAAAAATTAGTAAATATCTCCTTATTCAATGAATATTAATGAATATTTATTGAATATCTACTAGTTTTAGCCTACTATAAAGAGAGTGATATGGAAATAATAAACATAGAACGCCCTGGCCACTTTTCTGATAATTTCATAGAACACATACAAAATTTAACACATCATTTTAATCGATGTCCTCATTCTCCTGTTACATACATATACAATTGTAGTTCAGTAGGGTGAAGTGGTAAGTCAGAAAGAGCTCATTAGAGGTAGACACGGAACTAATACCCTATTTTACTAACATAGTAAGCTGGTTCTACCTTTTAGGCAATTAAGGAGACAGATAAATTTACAGTTAACCCCAAAACAAAGAAATAAATGCTTTCAAACAGTGGAACCCAATCCACAGAACTTCTGAGAAGAACACAGACACTTTCACATGGAGTGGTCACAGACTACTGGCCATTTGGATCTTAAAGGAAAGTAGGTTTTTTTGTGGGGGAGGGTAGGACACAATTGACAGAGGCCATGAGAATAGCTTAGAATTCTAGAAAATTAGGCATATTTGGAGAATTGCTGGATCAGTTATAATCTTGCCCAAGTAACAAAAATTGTCTAGAGACAAAGGTTGAGGGCCAATTTTGATGGACTTTGAACACCAGAAATAGGAAGACTGAACATGTGGCAATAGGAATCAGTGACTGCATGGATTAATGCGGTGCTTTAGGAAAATTAAATAGATAATTTTAGGGTTGAAGAGCATGGAGGTTGAATGGAGGGAATGGGGGAGAGAGAGAAAGAGAGAGAGATTCATTCTTTTCTTTGGACTTGAGCTTTGATGATGTTTGTTGAGTGAAGTGTCGGTAAAATTTCTTGGGATAAATTGATGGGTTCACCATAATGACACTGAAGCTATACACAAGGATGCTTGGGTTTGGGGGTCAAAAGGAAGATAGGGAGCCAGATTCCAGTGTCCTCAATGATTAGAAGACAGTGTGTCTGGGATGTGTATGCAGAGTAAGGGTCTTGCAGACAAAGAAAGTGATGGTATTTGAATGCATGGAAATTTAGAATGTTATTCCCATTTTCAGCCCTCACCTCCCCACTCCCCCATCCCCTTCTGGCTGTAGTGGAATGTACAGCCTCCACTTGAGTTGCCTTTGTTTCTTGTCAAGTGAAGAAACTGGAAGTTTATTAGCTAAAGGAAGAAGAAAGAATATACTGTAAAGAAATGTGGAATGTAGGTCACAGAATACAGAAAAGAGATTGTGAAGACAGCTGGTTGTAGAAATAACAATTGATGGGAAATATCTTCTGTAATAGAAATCTTGTATTTTGACCACTAGTCAAAGACAGCAGGATTAAAGAAAACATGATGAGTGTGAATAGGGTCCAGTTCCATATGGTGGCCCAATATTGAATATTGATGAAAAGTTCCCTTTTATTTATTTTTTTCAAAGCATGTAGTGAGTGTAATACATTGTTTCCCTAAAACTTTGTAGATGCCTTGGACTAATCCACTAATCTAACTTGACACGTTACTTTACAATTTTTGAATTCTACTGATTTACCAAAAGCTTCAAGAACCATGGCCTTTTTCTTTAGGAAAAGTGTACCTAAAAAATAAAATTGAACTCCAAGAGATCATCTAAAAATCTTTTGTTGTAGACTAACTTCGTCACGTTAAATTTTACTTGAAAAATGTGGAACATTAATGGAACTTGGAAACATTTGTTTTATTTTGTTCTTACAATATTTGATCTCTATAAAATAAAAAACACAAAGATGCCTTAAAAAAGAAATAAAGAGAATGTTGGAATAGAGAACTGAAATCAGCCAGGAGACTCAACACTTCTCATGATTGTCCTCACCTGCCCTGAGGACAGAACAATAAAGAAAAACTAGCTTCAACCGGATTTAGAAGAAAAATATTAAAAACCAGCATTTGCTGAGTAATGATTAAGTACAGAGCATTGTGCTAGGCTCTGGCAACTAGCATTCAAGGACTTCTCATTAAGGTGCAGAGATGTCAAAAGCTACTTTATACAGCTATCTATATTCATATTATAGATTTATGTATATATCCTGAAGTCTTACTAAATATAGGTACCAAAAGTTAAATAACCAATGGATATGGAGATTAGTAAGATTTTAGGGAGGAATAGCACTTGATCTGGACTTTTAAGATATGACATGAGAAACACTAAAAATGACAGTCATTTTAGCCATCACTGCCTTCCATTGATTATCTTGCGATTGCAGAAGGCTATTGTAGGATGCTTACATCGTCTTTATAATAATAATAATACCTCCTTCTGAACACTTATTACCGGGCCACATCTGCAATGTTCATAGTAAGTGCAGAAAGTAAATCTAGGGTTCCTATTTCTTTCATGTAACCTGAATGCCTGTGTGGACGTTGGTTTAGACTAGAGTTAGTTTCTCCTGGAGGAAAGGGACTGGATTAAATATCTGGAGATCCTCCCAGCTGTGTAATTATTTTGTATCGATTTTAATTATCCACAAAGCATGAAACTGCTGAGAGCCTGATTCCAAAGCTACGACCGAAGTGTTCCAGAGTCCTACCCTTTCCCCTGCTAATTCAGTTCCCCTGTCTTTACAGGAAAATTAATGCTGCAGATAAAGCTTTAGGTAGCATTTGTCTTTTAACAGTGAAAATAAGGAACTTAAATCCTTAACAGTAAGATTTAAGTTTAGAAGCTTACTGTGTAAGTTCAAAAGGTGACTTTGATCCCAGGTGTCTAGAAAAACAAGAATATGAAAAGCCACATTCTCTTTAATAATGCATTGTCTACATTTACATTTAAATGAAATATCCTTTGAAATGCTTTCTTTTACATCAAACTATTCAACAGTTCATTCTATAAAGTAGGTTTACTTAAAAAAAAAAACCTGATTAGAAGTTTTAATCTATGTTGAGAAATTCAGCAGTACCACAGATCTTAAGGCTTTCCATATGCACATATGTCTACCTCATTTGGCAACTGCATGATGGATGTTCCCCTGAAGCAACAGATGTTTACACACAAAACATTCTTATTCTATAAATCCCGAGATGAACAAAGAATAGCATTAGCCAAAATACTATTCAGTTTTAGAGATTCTTCAGCAAGGCATCCCTGATTTTTGGCAATTTCTAATCTGCTAATTGGTTTTGTCATCAGTAGGGTCTACAAAAACAACCTAGGTGTGAGCTACACAAAGATAGCAGCTGTTCCCGTAATGTTACTGTGCAGAGTTATACTGCCTGGATAGCTTAGATTTATGCCTCTGGTCCAATCTGTCAGCTTCTTTCAAAATTATTTTTTAATTTGTGTTATGAATGAATCATGAATGATGAATCACAGGACTTCACAACATTTACTTTATTGATGAATTATTCTTTTCTATAATTTAGTATGCCCAGCATGCTTATGTGTGTGTGAGTCTGTATGTACATTTTAGGACCTTTTTTTTATTTCCTTGCACCTGTGCAAATAGATGGAGGGTCATTATCCTAGGTGATATGTCCACAGAAGTCAAAGAGTAAAAAAGGCATTATTAATAGCAGTGAAACACTCCAGATGTAAATCCAGTGACCTGCTGCTAATTCACAGTTTATGGTGATGTTTCCTTATCAGTAGAGCCACACTTCTCAATTCCTTTTCCACGACTAGCTTTATCCTATCAAACCCAGAGGAAAGGTAGAGTCTTCAGACATGGCTTACTGAATACTGGCATGATTAGGACCTGCTGTCTGATGGTTGTTTGACGTTATATATTCTTTCAGTGTCCTATTTACTTAAAGAGCACTGCTAAAGGAGAAAGAAATAGAAGGAAAACGTTGGAAAGGAAGAGTGAGGAGAGAGGCCCCAAGAATTCAGCTGCTATAAGAATGGCAGAAGGAAACAAAGAAAGAAGAAAAGTAAAATGACTTTAAGCCCTTGCTCTGATTCTTTCAAATATAGTTCAAAGACTCCCAGTTCCAAACCCTTACATCTACTGTTAACTGCCTCATCTTCACATCCCCTCACACGGTCAGCATCACATTACACCATAAAATTATGATCTCAGCAATCCCAGTCACATCTGCTCTTTCTCCAATAACTGGAAAATCATATCTAATTACCCACAACAGCATTCAAAAAATAGGTATTAGAGAGCTTTAGTTTTCAGAGAATTAAGAATTAGCTAGGTAGTTCTTTTTTATCAACATTTTTATGAGTTATTTTATTCTAAATAATGTTTCAGCATTATAGGACTATAGAATTTTCCAGAAAGTAAGGCTTTTTGTTTAAGATTCTGAAGGAGGACGAGAATTCATAATTATCACTGTCTCCTTAACAGGATGACATATAAACTTTCTCTTTTAATTCCAGTTTGAAGGTAAGAAGCTGCTAGTATAAGAATAAGGCTATTCTGCTTAAGTAATTGTTCAGCATAACTTACCTAAATTTACTTATCTTTATAGTATAACAACATCTCTTTTCTATGCATCATGATGGCTAAGTTCAACACAAGTACTAAAAATACTACTACTAATCGTATTTCTATGATAATCTATGCAATTCCAATAATTTATTTCATTATTGTTTGTTACTAGAATAAATATCTAATTTCTTCTCAACTTACAAAATTTAAAGGCCCCAAAGGCAGCTTCTCAAGACATAAATAGTTGGTAACAGAGTAAAGAAGAGTACCAAAGCATCATCCCTATTGTTACTTCCCCTTTCCAGAAGTCCAAATGAGTCACACCCAGAGGTCCACAGTCAAAGAACCTTGGAGAAGAAGTCCAAATTATAACATAATCACGACATAATATATTGCTCAAGTTGGTCCCTCTCTGCTTGACTAAACTTTAGTTATCTTCCTGACTCTAAGCCCTTGATCTCTCTTTTCTTAGAGCATTTACTTTAGAAAACATATCATTGTAAAATCCTTCTCTGCTCCTTTGAAATGTAAATATCTTTCAAAGGCCCTAGCCAGTTTTACAACCCACAGATGTCTTTCTCAAAGACCTGGAAGTCATTCCTTTGAAATGTAACCATCCAGGAAGACAGTACCTCTATCTTTCAGTGTCTGTAGGAAGGTAGAAGCCTAAATTTGATAGGTGCCTTGCTCCAAGTTGTAAAACTATCTTCCTTTTCCTGTAGGTAAATCCAATTAGCAAACAAAGGCAGACTTAGAGGCCTCCACGCACCTCTTAAAACTCTCCTGCCCAGCTTTGCGCAGTGGCAGTATCGTAGCCAATGAGGTTTATCCGAGGCGTGATTATTGCTAATTGAAAACTCTCCTGCCCTTTTTTTTTCCCTGGAGTAGAGCTCAGATTGAGTTCCGGTCTCTCCCTCCTGTTGCAATAGCTTTGAATTAGGGCTTGTTTATGCAAAGTTACCAGACTGGGTTACATTCAGAGAAAATTATTTTCCACATTCACTAATAAATAAAGAATTTATATTTCTTATTATTTAGTAAACATGAAAGTTTGCCTACTTTATAAGGAAAAATTGTAATTAAACATATCTTCTAATGCTAATCTCCTAAATAATCTAAAAAAATAAACAGGCATATCTGCAAAGCCAATTCACAAGAATTATATTGAAAGCTGTTTAAAATATGTAACATATATGTAATGATTTAAGAAACCTTAAATAGCCAGGTCTAATTTCCCAGCTAAATAATAGAGAACATACAAGTCATCATTTGAACTTGACTCCTTAGGGTTCAAGTCCCAAATCATAGTGTTCAAGTTATTAGCAAACTTAGAGATACTGCTGATTCAACTACCATTGAAGGAAACATGAATACTTTGTCGTTATCTAAGTAAACATTCCTAAATAGAATATATTCTATTCATCAGTTAACCTTTTCTATATTAAAATTATCCTTTTAAATTGTACATTCTTAGAAGAAAATGTTTAAATTTTCTCCTAACTTTACCACTCTAAAAGAAGTGATATAAGTACAGTGAAACTCAATAATTGATTTTGATGATAATGAAATAATTTTCTTCCAACTTTTGTTTATCTTATATCCAAAACCTTACCTATTTACTGTGTCTCTCTTCTTTAACATCAAAGGAAATTTGAGACTTTATACTTTGAAATATTTTATGAGGCTGCTCAAATACTGGTTTCTAGATGATATGATCTAGATGGGCTTCCTCTGCTCTGAGATACATATATAGCTAAGGTGGCCACAGAAGAATACACCCATTTCGAATGACTTTACAGCAAACTTCGTAATTTATGTATACTCTTATCTCTAACAATTTGCCCTGCTAGGAAAGATTGTCTCTTTTTTTGTTTTGACCTGTACAGATTTCTCTTAAATGCTATCTAAAAGCCTTCATTGGCAAATGACTAACTGAAACCAGTATATAAAAGCATGTTAATCTCAGAAAGGATTAACATCATGGGAACACCTCCCCCACCCCCCATTTAATTACCCATATAAGAGCAATTAATCTCATATTTTTATTTACCCAGACTGAACGCACACTTCAATTTCCAATCTTATGTATTTGCCTCCTTTTATGGAGGCATCCTACTTCTGTTCTGTTCTTTTCTATAATATTTAGCCTCCCTTCTCGGAAGTAATGTTATCTTTACCAAAGCAACAAAATTTAGGTTGCACCACACATGAGCCATGCCTATGTCGTAGCTGTATGGCCTAGCATACCACTGGCTCCTTCCAGGAACTCAAAAATTTCTTAATTGAATGAATGTTTCAGTAAATCAATGAGACCCAAAAACTTGCCTCTCAGAAACTTATCAGCAGAGAGTCTGCATTGGACTTTAGAGCAACGTTCTAAATGTGACCATTGACACCCAGGGGATGAGATGTCTCTGATGTCATCACAAGAAGCCTAATTTCCCCATAGCTGCCCTTCTGTTCAAAGACAGAATTCAAATTATCTAGGCCCAGAATGCACCACCTTTAGATCTTACATTTTAAATTTGTCTGAGTTCAATTTTAGTCTTTTTTTTTAAGTGCTTGCTGCCCTTAATTCATTGGAAAAGGATCCAACCAAATCTAAAGTTACAAGTAAGGTGTGATTTCTGTGGAGTACAAGCAAGAGTATGGTCCTTTGTTTTTTCACACCTCAGTTACCAACATGTGATGTGACCTGTTAGAATCTGTAAATTCTATTATTCTAAATAGAATAATAATATTTTATTATTAATAGATATACTAATAATATCTATCTAAATTCTAGATATTCTTTACCTCCAAGAATTTGGGGGTCCTGCAGCTGCTCCCTGTGCTTGTACTATTCTCTAAAGAAAGAGGTTGTATACCAACTTCATCAGAGAGAGTCTTGGATTCTTTCTGTAGTAAATTTCAGTGTACCTTTTCCGAAAACAGCTCATATTTAATTATAATTAACATATTTAGCACTTTAGATTTTTCACTTCAACATCTAGTTTTTTACCATATAAACAACCCATGTTTTGACAGGTCTTCTCACTTGCAGATGTGCGATAAAACCAGTGATTTTAACATCTCAACTCCTGCTTGTTCAGATGACTCCTAGGTCTTTCACAATTGGAATGGATTGATACTGACTTTGGGTCAGGAAGCCAAGTTAGCAACAACACCAGAAAGAGATATAATATTGCTTTTACTCATCCCAAAGGATTGCCATAAAGATCAAACAAAAATATTTTATAAATTTATAGATTTTATTCAAGCCTATTTACTCAATAAAGCTGTATTAAACATTCTTTCATTGGGGAAACCATGGCCCATAAGACATATAAACTGCTTCCCTTAACTATAGATTACCCTCAATTTCTTCTAATAAATTTCCTGTTTCTGGAAAGCACCAAACACACAAACCAGGCATGTTTCTTTAAAGCTTAATTCCATTCCCTCTCTCTTCCCTTTTCTCTCTTAAAGAGGCAAAACAAGCATATAAAAAGACAACTTGCCTTGCAGATTTAAGAAAAAGTATCTGTGATGTACGTTTATGACAAGTATTCAGAAAGTATTAAACAATTCCTAAAATGGATTATCTCCCAGGGGATCCAAAACATGTAGAGGATGTTTGACCCGCATCTCTAGTCTTTCAAATGGAATGGATTTAATAATCTGTATTTGAAAAATAGTAATATTCTTCCCCGTGGTCTGAACTTGACAAGTGGCTTAGGTTGTAAAGAAACTGGCATCTCTAGAAACTGGACATTTAAACCTAAATCAAAATAAAAATTTTTTATATTGCTGGATTCAAGGATTTAGAAGCCATAAGAATGGTTTTCCTGGGCTACTCTTGATGATATATGACAAAATTTTTATTTAGGAAGTTATATGTATTTTTCAACCTTTTTCACTTTCCCTCCCCAAACTTTAGTCTTCCTTCTTCAAATTAGAGTTTCTTAGAGACTCTATAGCTCAGCCAACAAATTCTTTGAGAACCTCCAGACTCACAGAAGTTGACACACTGGGGTCAACACTGTTCTAATATTCGTCACACAGATTCACTTAAACCATGTGCATCTCAACCCACAGAGGTGGTAGAATATATTATGTATGACCTAGGTATATCTTAACAGGCATATCCTTTTAATGCAGAGAAAAGTAAGTTAAAAATATTACTGAACTTGACTGGTTAAAGGATTTCCTCAAAAATCAAACAAATAATTTCCAAGGCTACCACGAGTGATGCCTGATAACCTTTATAATTTTGGACATCTTGGTACGACAGACATTTGCTGTACGTACAATTTTAAAAATTTTTTACACGAATAAGACTTTTTCAATTTTTGTGTTTCAGAAGGCTGTAAGAGTTTAGTAGCCTATAACTGAAGTGAGGAAATAAAATGAATCAGTTTTAATATGAAAACTGTTTTAGCAGAATTCAATGGACTGCCTCTTATCCAAATGAATGTATAATTTTTATAATCTTTGATTTTTATTGATAAGAATTGATAGGAGTTAAATAAGCTCTAAGTAGAGCTCTTATATTGTTCCCTGAAGGCAACTAAAAAGAAAATTACAAGAACAGTCAGATAAAAAAAAATGGTGGCTATAAGATTGTACAAAATGTGATTTCCATGTGATGTTAGCATTTACACAAAATTTCAAAACTTCACATAGCAAACTTGAAGTGGATTTTCCTTTTTTTTGCTAGTATGATAAACTTTATTTAATTTTATTTTTTAACATCTTTATTGGAGTATAATTGCCTTACAATGGTGTGTTAATTTCTGCTTTATAACAAAGTGAATCAGCTATACATATACATATATCCCCATATCTCGTTACATCTCCCTCCCACCCTCCCGATCCCACCCCTCTAGGTGATCACAAAGTACCGAGCTGATTTTCCTGTGCTATGCAGCTGCTTCCCACTAGCTATCTATTTTACATTTGGTAGTGTATATATGTCCATGCCACTCTCTCACTTCGTCCCAGCTTACCCTTCCCCCTCCCCGTGTCCTCAAGTCCATTCTCTGGATTTTCTTTTTAAATAAAACTGAAATCAAAATATTTTAAACTGACAGCTTAATTATAAACCTCATTACCACAGGGATCCTTTTAAAATTAGTATTTTTATGAGTAGATAATTTGGGGGACACAAATAGCTTTGTAAGTGTTTAAAAATACACCTAATTGGCATTCAATATAATCCTATGAGATAAATAAAAACACTGACATACCTCCCACGAATATATAGGAAGAAACTGAGGTACAGAGAGCATAAAGGCAGCAGGCATATATTCTCCTAGTTGCCGCTCTCAGGCTAGGGTACAAACTACAATTATTAGGGAAGTCATTATGGTAATAAACGAACAAAATAAATATAAGAGGAAACCCAACCCAACCCAACCCTAAATTTGGATATTCAGATTATATTCTGAAGATGTTTAGATTTGGAGGAAGAACCAAATTTAGCCTCTCATAATTTCACAAACAAGGGCATAAACCAAAAATACCACTAAGGATGAAAAGGAGACATACTTTGCAGCGAGGGAAAGTGGCTGTCCAAACACACCGGTAGACTCAGCCATGCACAGATTCTGACATGATGATGTCTATCAGAGTCATCCTTGTCGAGCCATGTCAAATGTTAGGAATTCTTATCGAAAGTGGCTCTTGTGCTAGCTATTCCTACGTGGACAGGAGAGGTGGCTACAGAAAAGATTCTGCTTTTCCCAACACTACCTCTCCTGACTGCTTAGTTCTCTACCTGGTTAGATCAGGGAAGTTACCTGCATGATAGGCACACTTTGCCCCCCAAAGCTCCTGTCTTTTCTGCAGAGGCAATATCAGATAAATTGGCCCACCTCTGTTGACAGAACGTAGGCAGCATCCAGAGACACAGAACAATTGAAGCTGGTAGAAGTCTGTTAGAATTCTCAAAGGAAAACTATGAAAATAACTCCTAAGATAGAAATAAATAAATCCATCATGGCCACACACGCGTTCACTCACTCCTAAGTAACCAACTGGAATTCTCAAGACGTGGATTGAAGTCCTCAATTCTATGGGCAGAAGCAAGCTCGAACCGGGATCTGAGTTTAGATGTCTCATGTGACAACTTATGCCTCAGCTTTACGTGTTGATCATTTTAACCTTCGGCCATTGAAGAGATAAATCGAATTCAGTAGATCAAATCCTGGTTATATCACTTAATTATTTTCAAACCTTAACCACTCTCCAACCTCCAGCTATAGAGCATAACTAACTTGACAGTCCTAGAAAAGATTTTCATTCTGTCCTTTAGTCATTTTTAGCATGTAAGAGTGCCAGAGCCTCAATCACCCTTCCCAAATCTAATGACCATCTTAGGCTTCACAGCTTAGTGCTATTTCTAAAAGTCTCTTAGTCATTAGCTCTATCTATTTTTTCCCCCAATTTCTGACTTTTTTGTTTACCATGTTAATTTTTCTTTAATTCTCTCCTCCCTATTCCCAGGGCTGCATTCTGTCTTTTTTGAAAATGTGTTCTGATATATTTCCATTGTATTTTTCCTTTCACCTCCGCCTTCAGTTTTTCACTGTCAGTTTTCTTTATAGGATTTTGCTCTTTTTTACAAATAGGTCTACCCAATATGTCTCTCTCTGAATTACCAATAAGTACCTATAAGTCAGCATAAAACTGTACATATATAACTACCAAAGGTATCTTGATATTTGACCTTATAAAGTACTTTTTCATACATTGCATTTTGATATTTTCAACCACGTTTTACCTTGATAATTTTATTATCAATCACATTTTACAGATAAGAACACTGAGGCTCAGAAGAAATATATGACATCTACCGAGTCACATGGCTAGACAGTTGCCATGTTTTCTGTCTATAAATTCTATGACTTTTCATTACATCATTTGACTTTTCTATAAAGTTTAGCTTTTGAAAAACTATCTTTTCCTAATCAGATAGGTAATAACTGCTAATTGATAATCATGCACGACAAAGTTGTTAAATTAGAAAGTAAAATTACTGAATAAAAAGTCTTCCTACCCTCTCCCAAAATAATTGCTGTTAATAACTTTTTGTGTATTTATACAGATTCTTTGATTTATTATTTTTATTAATTATTTCAGATACAGGATAAAAGTATATATTATTTTCTGCAACCCTATTTTAACAATTTTTTTTAGTTAAACATCTTAAATTTCACCTTAAAACTACCCTGTAACTAGCAGATACTCACTTGAATCAATAGAATGGAATGGAATGGAATGGAATAGAATAGAATAGAATAGGATAGGATAGGATAGGATAGGATAGGATAGGATAGGATAGGATAGGATAGGATAGAATAGAATAGAATAGAATAGAATAGAATAGAATAGAATAGAACTGAATTAGAAATAGGCTGGGATCTGGTCCCAAATGGTCCCTCTGTGTTGGCACTTTATTGGGCATTTAAGGCAGTGTCACATTCAAGTTACAATGTTCAGATTATGGAAAGATCAATTAGAACTATTATGGTAAAATAGCACCAGACTGTTTGACAGAATCCAACTGATAACATTGTTTAATTATTCTTCCTGCAGTGCAGGACTTCATAGCATCTTCAAACTCCGGGATTCTGAAGGAGAACTTTGGTCTGATGTTAGGTTCCTTGTTCATGCTGATAGAATTTGACCTTCAACTTCAACAGCATTATTTCCATTTTATTCCCTTCTCATACAGGAAATTTTGGATTAAAACTATCTACCATATTTCCAGATGATTACAAGAGAAATCAAATACTAGCTTTCATATTCTTTGTTCTCAAAATGAATGCATGTGCTATACTGGGATAATTCCGGTCAGCCAAACCCGAGTGATTGGATTCATGATTCAGAATGTGTTAGAATTCACTATATAGTTTAGTATAACTGTCAGTAACAACATGACATGTCTTAAGGATAGTCTCAGATTTCCTGCGATTGCCCTATTTGTGGTATCATTTCTATGTCCCAAATTCTGGATTTTTAAAAAACTTACGTTTCCTGCTGTTTTTTGTTTTTGCTGTTTAATGAAGTCACAAACTTTTCTAAGGTCATAGTTGTTCCTCTATGATCTTTACTTCAGTTTTTTAAAAAGCTGCATTAAGTGGTAAATATATTAAATTATTTAATTGATCCAAAGGTAAAAGAAGCCTAGAGACAAATATAAAATCATCTATATTGCTAAATTATACGATCTCTTAGCAATGATTAAATGCAGGGGTAATGATTTATACACAGAGGTAAAACATTGTATGCTATATCTTACACAAATTATTCCCAATTGGATATGAATCAAATATTTATACTTTAAAATGGAATACAAATGACTCCTGCAGTAGTTACTAATGAGATGAGCTAAGAAGAGAAAATATCCCAAACTCCTTCATTGCTATGATAAGTTACATCTTTCTAAGCTATCACTTTGTCCCCATCTTATCACAACAGAATTTTTAAAAAATTGTGTGCCAATTAGTATTATTTACTTCAAGTTCAAAGGCATACTTTTGAATCCCAGTGAGGGGAAATAGGGAGAAATACTGAAAAATGAGGTATTGAGAAATCTGTAGATTTCTGAGCTGAAGCATGCAGAATAGTATTGGCATAAATGAACACAAAGGCAGACAGAAGCATCCTATTAAGGAGGTGCACGGTGCTATAGATGCCTGGTTGGCTGGAGGCTATGGATGCCTTATTCCTAATGATAACCACAAGATCAGGTGAGAGAAAGGCAAGCTTTGTAGCAATGGGAGGCTTAAATTCTGCCATCTACTACAAATCTTATTGTAATGAAAGTGGAAAAGCTAACAAATGTTTTCCTCGCCCTGCTAACAATTTTATCTAGAGAAGGAAAAGAAAGTTGTTAGGATAATTTCTCTTCAATGCTTAATTCAGACCAGCAAGAAGGAGAAAGATAGCAACTAGTTAGAAACATACTGTAGGCATTTGGAAAAGGCATTTCAAAAAGGCAAAGAAAATTTAGGCATGATCCCATGGTCAGAATTATGGAATGGGACATGGCTCACAATGAATGCAAGATACAAAATTTAAGAAAAATCATGACCTGCAATAGTCTTAGAGCAAAACCTATAGTTGTATTATTGAGGACAATGAAACCAATTTATTATAAAAATAACCTTACACAAAGATTGGGTCTCTAAAGCATCCCAAGAAATTCCTGGGGTTCAGCATGCAGCTAGAACCCGAATGCAACCTGGTGATGATTCTTGGAAGTTCCACTTAACTCACTTATTTCTTGAGACATGTCTCAGGATTCTTTATTTGTTTCAGTCCAATCTAACAATTATTACCTTCATACAGAATTACAGCTTTGTTTAGGGAATCACTGAAATGAGGTCTTACTGTGATATGTTTTCTACATAATTCCTGCAATAACATTATGGTTATCCCACAGACAGTAAGCATATTCTTCTCTTTTAAGGAACAAAATAGGCCACTGATTAACGGGGTAACTAAACACAATAGCGTTTTGTGATCAGTTGTGATAAGGATATCAACATAATCTGTTCCTAGTAAGACCTAAAATATCAAAGGTTGAGAAGAACTTTATTCACACAATTGCTTTCCAGTTTTGTTTCACAGATGGGAGGAAAATGCATGAAGTATTTGAGGAGTGTGTAAATGAACAAAGGTAAAGCAATATTATTAAGTGAATAGCTAGATGGGACTTTCTGGAATCTAAATAGGTACCAGGTCATGTGTAAAAATCTAAACATTTATAATCTTATTTATTCCTCAAAAACCTTCTATGAAGGAAGAGGGGGTTGGGATAACACTTCTCTGAATACAATTTCTGGTAAAGTTCTAATTTTTGGAAATGGTTAACGTTTTACATACTTAAAAAAAGAAAATGGACAACACTTCGGGGAGGGACCCAAATCTAAAAACCCAAAACAGAAACATGAACAGAGTCATGTTTTTATATCAAATGAATAACATAGCCACATTGGGCATGGTGGCAGAGGGGGAGAATTCAGGTAACTTTTAGACTATTTGGACTTTGCATATTTGGACTATATATCCTCAGTCTGAAGACACAAAGAACTCTAAACAATTATTGAATTCTACATAGCAGGTATCTTTTTTCAGATTTATTGGTTAATACTTCTGAAACTACTTTCTATGTATTCTTGGACTGAACAAATAAATAAATATATTGTGGATAATGAGATCTAGGTCTTGTACTGTCAGAGAAGGGAGTTACAAATGTGGGAAAGAGGAAAGATATAATTAACTCCATGATGCTGGTTGGAATTGAAACCAACTTGAACTTGTTTGAACTTGAACCAGTTTGAACTTACAACTTTTATGACATAGATAGAAGGAAGGAGGGTAGGAAGGGAGGAAGAAATTACATATATATATATATATATATATATGTATGTATGTATATATGTGGTGGTACATACACCCATCTCTGTGTGTGTAGCCTAGTTCTAACTGCTAAAAAGCCTAGAAGTAATGACATCCAGTAGCAACAACAAGTCCACCAGGCTCTAAGATCTTGCTTTCGAAATACCTTTCTTTTACTCCTATAAACTGAAGCATTTTGATGAAATTAATGATTCCAGGAGGTAGTCAGGGAAGATAAGACCTGAGTCTGAAGTGACTTCTTATGCCAGAAATTAGGGATGTATTCAAATAATGATGGAGTCATGTCAAGGATATAAGGGTCAGCTTGAGGGGGGCTCTCTCTACTCAAATCTGGAGCTACAGTATCAAAAAAATAATTATATGAATTTATAAGCTTAACTCGAAAACATGTTCTTGGTAGATAGAAACTTACTTAAGTGACCAAGTGATCTAAGTTATTATCACCATAATGGCCCAACATAATGGGGCAAATGGACATCACATGTCTCCTGATATGATGCACAGCAAAGGACATGTCATAGCTTTCTTATCCCTAACGAAAGTGCACAAGTACATCAAATTATGAGGAAACAAAGGACAAACCTAAACGGAGAGACAGTTTGCAAACTAACTGGCCTACATCATTTAAAAAACATCAATGTCGTGAAACAATATCAAGATTGAGAAACTGTTTTACAGTAAAAGAGATTAAAGAGACATGAAAACTGAATGCACAGCATAAGATGGTATTTGCTTTGGATATAAAAGACATTATTGGGACGACGGCTGAAAACTGAATAAGGTCTGTGGATTAGATAATAGTATTATGACTAGTAACTGTTAATTTCCTGCCTTGTCTAAGATAATGTCTTTATTTTTAGGAAATGCACACAAGTATTTAGTAAAAGGAAAGGGGAGTCATGCCTGCAACTTATTCTCAAATGGTTCAGGGCAATAATCATACACAGAGAGAGACAGAGAGAGAAAGGGAGAAAAAGAGAGAGGGAGGGAAGAGGAGAGAGAGACAGAGAGGAAGGGAGAGAGACAGAGACAGACAGAGACAGAGAGAAAAAGTAATAAACTTTGGGGATTCCAAGTGAAGTGTACACAGGAATTCTTTGTACTATTCTTGCATTTCCCCCTGTAACTCTGAAATTACGTCAAATAATTTTCTTTTCAGTTTTTAAAAAGCTCAGTGATGTAATTTAATTACTGCCCTGATTTAAGGGTAAGTCAACTCCACACTCTGAGTCACACATTCAGCACGACAGCCGACATTTGAGCTTAAGTCGGCTTAACTTCAGCCTCTAAATTCTTAGCCACTACTTGGTTCTGTCCTGCCAGGCTCCATTCATGGGAGAGTGTCTCACAAATAAATGCCAGCTGTCATATATACCAAGGAGGAAAAAAAAAGAGAAGCATTGATCTAGAACCTGAAACTGCATTGTTCAACATGTGGTCACCGTGTAATCACTATCTACATCTACCTATTTAAACTTAAATTATCAAAATTAAAAATTTGGTTCCTCAATCACACCATTCACGTATCAATTGCTCAAAAGCCAAAGGTGGCTACTAGCTACCATACTGGACTGTATAGATATAGATTATTTCCTTCATCTCAGAAAGTTCTATGGAACTCTGCTGGTCTAGACTCCAGACTGTTATGGAATTTGATAGGATGCGCCTTACAACCATCCACTGTTGCATGCAGGGAGCAGAGAAGATTCCCACATTCCACTTCACCTGGGGAGGGTGCACTGTGCTGGTTAGGAGTATGGACTCAAGACTGTCTCCATCCTGACTGTCTAGGTTCAAGTCCAGGCTCTACAACTTACCAACTGTGAGTCACTGGGCAAGTAACATTACAATTCTTTTTTTAGGTTTCCTCATCTCTAAAATGGGGATAAACGTAGTGTCTACCTCATGGAATTGTGTGCGGTTTAAAAGTGTGGAGTAAAGTACTGAAAATATCACTCCTTTATAACTCAAAGGGAATGTTTTGGGTCATATCAGGGGCAGAATGAAAAACCCCTTATGTATAAAATAAAATATGCATTTCATATCCATTACATCCCTGTTTAGGAAGAAAATCAAGTACCAGTGGTGTGGTTGAACTTAATGACTTTTAAGGTCTCTTTCAATACAGAGACTCTATGATTCCACGATATTAAGCCATTGTCATTCTGCCTTAGAAATGGCTTTATAATGGTTAGCATTTATAATTTTCAAAGATAATTTACATGTATCTCCTTCACAGAGACTAGGAGAATTGTTTTTAAAATTTTACAGATACATAAATTTACATTCTAAAAAGTTAAATCACTTGCCCAAAGCTAAATAATCAGCAAGTGGCAAAGCCCAGGACTGAAGACAGGACTTGTAATTCCAAGATCTTTATGCCATGTAACTCCATTAGTTATGCATTCATTATATATTTGTTGAGAACATAGTATGTACTGGACATGCTGGTACATACTGGGAAAATGATAACGAATATGGAGAACTGTTTCCTATGGTCAGTATAAGGGACAGTCTAGTTCAAGACCTCCAAACTGATCACAGAATCTCAGTTGAGAGAACTTCATTTGATTTAGGATTGCACAGAGAAAAGTCAAGTAATTCTGTACCTCTCTGGGTTTGTGTAGCCCTAAGGAAACTTTTATAAAGAAATATTTAGATGTAATTTTTTGATGCAAGATAAAATATATTGAAATTTCTGCAGTGATAGTAAAAAATGTGTTGATTTCAAAATATTACCCCTTATCTTCTCTTAGACCTAAACTTGTTCTAATACAGTTTTCATGAATTATAGAGACATGTAAAAAAAGATGTTCTTTTGCTTATTTATAAAATCCAAGCATTATTTATTTAAAGTTTTCACCTCATTCTCACCATCTTTTATTTTTTCCTGACCCTGTCTCTGCAATACTTTGTGATTCAAGCCATAGCAGAAATTCCAAATAAAATTAATTAAATAACATTGTAATAATCTCAGAAATACCATGTAAACATACTGTGTATACATATAAATTGATTCCAAACACCGTTCATTGTTAAATATGACTGTACCATGGTAGAATACCCAAAAGGAAGAAGTCTGGTCAGGTACATCTTTGTAAGTAGCATTTTTACTTATTCTATCCACCCTGAGCATTAGAATCATGACCTGAGCTGTACAAAACACATTACTGAAATGTTTCAGAGTCTTAGGAATTTTAGTGCACAAAATTAGAATTTATTGTATGGATAAAAATCCATTTTAAGGATTCAAAGACTCATCAATGACCATAAATTTCAGTATTCTTTATTTATGATATATTAGTATTCTCTCCTTAAGTATTTTTTGATTAAAAATAATAGCTAGCTTCTATTGATTGCTTTCTACCAGATACTCTGACAAGTGTATTTTTGTTACAACAGTCTTAAATACCATTTCCATTGTAATATTCCCATTTTATGATTAGATAACTGAAGCCATAAATAAACAGAGTCATAAAGTGAGGGAGAAATAATTTGAAATCAGGTATGTTTGACCAGAATTCCTACTCTTAACTATCTCTTATGCTGACTTCTATTATTACAGCATATTAGGAAAACATTAAAGTAGTAAAAGAATGAAATTAATTACTTATAATCACACTATATAACAACTATACTGAACATTTTGATTTGTTTCCTTTTAATCTTATTTTGTGGTCATCATGGTCTTAAGTACCATGAAAGTTATATTGGTAAGTAAGATGGATGCCTTTCCTTTTAAAAATTAAAGATCCAGAGAAGAAAATATATATTCAATTAATAGTGCAGGGATTGAAAGTACGGACTCTAGAGTCAGATTGCTTAAGAATGAATCTTAGTACTTTATTTATAAGCAGCACGACTTTGAACAAATTAGCTATCTGTCTAAACTTTGATTTCCTAATCACTAAGGGTTCATTATTATCGTTATTCTCATCGTCATATGATGCAAACTTAAATGAGATAATACAGGTAAAAGCAAAGTTCAGGGGAAACATGGAGGAGAAGGAAGAGAATTAATTTCAACTGAACAAATCATAGAAGGCTTTGAATTGCCAGTTGAGACTTCTTTTATACATACAAAATAACAGCAATATTTAATGGGCTCTTTCCCCCTTTCCTCAATGAAAAAAATATTCTCAAAGTGGTTATGTGGGACTTTTAATTAAAAATGCTTATTCAGAGATCTTTCGGTTGCAAAGTTTACAAAAATACATCTGACTGCATAAAATTAAGAAATGAAAAGCATCTGAATTTTTGAAAACTCAACTGCTTCTTGAATTTGTATTAAAATAATCTCAATGTGTTTAAGCCATTCCAATATCCCTTAGCACACATTTATAAATAATATAGTCATACATTTATCTATGATGTATATTCTGCCTTTTCATTTTCATCTGTTGAATGTCATCTATTAGCTCATAAAACAACTCAGTGGCAGGTACTACAACTATAACTTTCTTTGTGACCTTGTAAACCATCTTATAAAAGTGCAGTGAACACTCTTATTAAATATTATTGTTTTACTAGCAAGACGTGGTCACTACATTATTAACCTAATCATAGATTCCCATGACTTTAATTTAACTGACATTTTTCTTTTGAGTCTGTTAATCAGAAGACAGGCTCCTACATATCCCTCAAAAAATAAAAATATTTGTATATATTTTTAAATTTGGATTTTGGCAGTTAGCTTAGTAGTTCACTCTGCCTTAGTATTTCAAAAGGACTAAATTTCATAGCTCTCTTGAGCAAAAAACATCCTGATGGTACTCTACAGTATATTGACACTAATATATGGTGTCTGACGCTGGCAATGCATACACAAATCGTTTCATGTGTTGGTCTCCAGGAGAATGCATTTCTATTATGCCTGAGCTACATAATACACATTACTGAAATATTCCAGAGTCTTAGGAATTGTGGCATACACAATTGGACTTACTTGTACAGATAAAAATCTATCTGAAGGATCCTATTTAAGGCTTTTAAGCATCTCCAGAGAAATATTAACACAATGTTTTACTAACTCTTCCAACATTTGATGTACAGAACATTTGCTACTACTTAGCATCCAAGAAGCTTTCTACTGGAGGGAGGTGACAGAAACCTCAAAATAAGAGGTGGGTCTCCACCTGAAGCCAAGGGAAGCAGAGAATAGCCATGCAGGGCCCTGGAAGCTTGGGCATGGACACATACTATGGGTTATGGGCCACTAATATACACCATCCCAACTTGGACTTTTGTATCTTAACAAAGTGAGGCAAAGATGTAAGGAGAGTTAGTGATTATTCTGGGCACAGGAACAGAGGTGTCAAGAGACTATGGCACATATCACAGTCCAGTGACAAAGGTACCAATGGAAGAATTATAAGCAGACCATCCCCTTGTTCTGCCTGATCCCTTTCTGCATTCAGCTGTCCGGGCTTCGCTTGGTATCCTGCTTCCCTTGACATCTTTCCCAATCTTGGATTCAGCAGATTTGGAGAGTTCTCTGATAATCTTCCAACACATTCTTTTTTTTTTTTTTCAAGTTCCCTAGAGCTGGGTTCTGTTGTTTAGAACCTGGAAACATTATTTTTATACCCATCAAAATTGTTTTTAAATTATCCATGCTTTTATTACAAAAGCAGTAACTTTATTGTCTGTGTGTTTGCATAACACATATAAGCACAAACAGTGAAACTAAAATAATCAACAAGTCATCAATAACTCTCTACCATCTAGCAATAATATTCTAAAATTTTGTTTGATAATCCTTCCTATCTTCTGTTTCCACATCTCATTCTCAATTAGTATCGCTCTCCCAGTACATCACTTATGCATTTTAACAAGCTGCCACCATAATACTGCCTTGAAATTTGAGTTTTGATTAAGTATCTCATCAACTTTTATAGAAATTGAAGGTTCTTCTTTAACATCACACAGGATGCATAACATTTCCTGGTATGGATGCCCTATAATTAATACTATAATTTCTGGCCATTCAGACTGAATAGTTTTTCCTTTCCATTATAAATAATTCGACAAGGAACATCCTTTATATAAAATTTGTTCCCAACTAATCTCTCTCTATATTGTTTTGTTTGTTTGCTTTTGTCCAGGTGGTGCTCTGATGAATAATGCTCCATGAATAACGCACCTGCTATGAGGGCCATTTGCACTGTTCAGGAAAGTACTGTCAGTTTAGCCAGTAAGGCCTTTTCTATGTTACCAAGAGTTTTATCTCTCAAGCTTGAAAAAGGACCAACCAGCTCATAAGGCCACAGGAAAGCCCTCTTGTCCCAGAGCCTGTAGCTTTCAGTTCTCTCAATCAGTCAACCCTGCCCTAATATAGCTCCCCAGAAAAGCAAATTACATAGGCTTGCTGCATGAACCGATGCTGGCAGTTTTACAGGTAGGAATGAGGCTTTGGCAGGCAACCAGCCCGGAATGGAGAGAACAGCAAGCGAGAGGCTCTTCTCACATCAACGCTTTCTCAGTCTCTTCCCTGGAAGAATCAAGCCCACTCTGAGCACCTATGGCATCACTGTCTTACTTAAGCAAAAAAAAAAAATCCATGTTACTATTGTACCTTTCTGAGATAAATTATTTTTTATAGGATTTGATATGGGATTACTTAAAAACCTTACAGAGGACTTAAAAATCTCTTAATGTATGGCTTTTAAAAGTTCTAAAAGATTTGTTTAATATGAACATGAGTTCTTAAGATGTAGCTACTCTTTCTTTGATCTATCCAACAGTTGATGCTTGTGTTCTATCTCAGGCCCACATTCTAGTTTATTTTAAATTTAATATGAGCCAACATGATGAAACAATCATTTTGGAAACTAATCTGATCAGATGGGTAAGGGTATGTGTGGCTGGGTATCTAGGGGTGTTAATGCAAATACATTCTCAAGAACAAAGTTAGTGTTGGTCCAATTTTATTCTGTGATGCCAGGGTCCTACAGTCAGCTTTGATTATAAAGATTAATTGAGATAATATTCAGAAGACAGGATGGTAAAGAAATCAAAGACATGACTCATGAAAAACTGCCTGGAGCAGAGATGGTATAGAAGTATGAATATAACCATCTTCAGATACTTGAAAGGCTGTTGCATGGAATACGATTTGTTCTGTCTAGCCACAGGGGGTTGAGCGATAGGTAGAAATATAAGAAGACATTTCAACTCAATATAGGAAAGAAGTTTCTAATAAAGCACGGGGTCAGTTACAACTGCTTTCAGAATTTATACTGAGACTGTGAAAAGGTTTTCAAGTTTAAATTACTAGAAAAGAAATGAGGTGGCAAAACAGTAATTAAACACTATGTTTTCATAAATAGTAAGGCCAGAGACTTAGACAGAGAATAGAGTTCTAGTTGTAATTAAAAACGGGTTTTCATAGTTTCAACAGATACAACTAACTGAGGTACTTATAAATAAAGAATACTATGCTCCTTTTCTAGGTATATCAAGAGTAAAATAAAACTGTATAGATCAAAGAGACAGTTCAATACTAAGCAATAAACTACATTTGCTGGCCCATAAACGAAAAGGTAAGATAGCAGGGAAATAAATGGATTTAACTGGGCTGAACTTTGGAATAAAAAAAGGAGAAATGTCATCAGAAGAATGTTGGTTTCTGTGCATTAATTTTGTATCCTGCTACTTTACCAAATTCATTGATTAACTCTAGTAGTTTTTTGGTAGCATCTTTAGGATTCTCTATGTAGAGTATCATGTCATCTGCAAACAGTGACAGCTTTAATACTTCTTTTCCGATTTGGATTCCTTTTATTTCCTTTTCTTCTCTGATTGCTGTGGCTAAAACTTCCAAAACTATGTTGAATAAGAGTGGTGAGAGTGGGCAACCTTGTGTTGTTCCTGATCTTAGTGGAAATGGTTTCAGTTTTTTACCATTGCGGACAATGCTGGCTGTGGGTTTGTCATATATGGCCTTTATTATGTTGAGGAAAGTCCCCTCTATGCCTACTTTCTACAGGGTTTTTATCATAAATGGGTGTTGAATTTCGCCGAAAGCTTTCCCTGCATCTATTGAGATGAGCGTATGGTTTTTCTCCTTCAATTTGTTAATATGGTGTATCATGTTGATTGATTTGTGTATATTGAAGAATCCTTGCATTCCTGGAATAAACCCCACTTGATCATGGTGTATGATCCTTTTAATGCGCTGTTTGGATTCTGTTTGCTAGTATTTTGTTGAGGATTTTTCTGGCATTCCTATACACTAATGATGAAAAATCTGAAAGTGAAATTAAGAAAGCACTCCCATTTACCATTGCAACAAAAAAAAATAAAATATCTAGGAATAAACCTACCTAAGGAGACAAAAGACCTGTATGCAGAGAATTATAAGACACTGATGAAAGAAATTAAAGATGACACAAATAGATGGAGAGATATACCATGTTCTTGGATTGGAAGAATCAACATTGTGAAAATGACTCTACTACCCAAAGCAATCTACAGATTCAATGCAATCCCTATCAAACTACCACTGGCATTTTTCACGGAACTAGAACAAAAAATTTTGCAATTTGTATGGAAACACAAAAGACCCCGAATAGCCAAAGCAATCTTGAGGACGAAAAACGGAGCTGGAGGAATCAGGCTCCCTGACTTCAGATTATACTACAAAGCTACAGTAATCAGGACAGTATGGTACTGGCACAAAAACAGAAAGATAGATCAATGGAACAGGATAGAAAGCCCAGAGATAAACCCATGCACATATGGTCACCTTATCTTTGATAAAGGAGGCAGGAATGTACAGTGGAGAAAGGACAGCCTCTTCAATAAGTGGTGCTGGGAAAACTGGACAGCTACATGTAAAAGAATGAAATTAGAACACTCCCTAACACCATACACAAAAATAAGCTCAAAATGGATTAAAGACCTAGATGTAAGGCCAGAAACTATCAAACTCTTAGAGGAAAACATAGGCAGAACACTCATGACATAAATCACAGCAAGATCCTTTTTGACCCACCTCCTAGAGAAATGGAAATAAAAACAAACTAATGGGACCCAATAAAACTTAAAAGCTTTTGCACAGCAAAGGAAACCATAAAGAAGACAAAAAGACAACCCTCAGAATGGGAGAAAATATTTGCAAATGAAGCAACTGACAAAGGATTAATCTCCCAAATTTACAAGCAGCTCATGCAGCTCAATAACAAAAAAACAAACAACCCAATCCAAAAATGGGCAGGAGACCTAAATAGACATTTCTCCAAAGAAGATATACAGATTGCCAACAAACACATGAAAGAACGCTCAACATCATTAATCATTAGAGAAATGCAAATCAAAACAACAATGAGATATCATCTCACACCGGTCAGAATGGCCATCATCAAAAAATCTAGAAAACAATAAATGCTGGAGATGGTGTGGAGAATAGGGAACACTCTTGCACTGCTGGTGGGAATGTGAATTGATACAGCCACTATGGAGAACAGTATGGAGGTTCCTTATAAAACTACAAATAGAACTACCATATGACCCAGCAATCCCACTACTGGGCATATACCCTGAGAAAACCATAATTCAAAAAGAGTCATGTCCCAAAATGTTCATTGCAGCTCTATTTACAATAGCCAGGACATGGAAGCAACCTAAGTGTCCATCATTGGATGAATGGATAAAGAAGATGTGGCACATATATACAGTGGAATATTACTCAGCCATAAAAAGAAACGAAATTGAGCTATTTGTAATGAGGTGGATGGACCTAGAGTCTGTCATAAGGAGTGAAGTAAATCAGAAAGAGAAAAACAAATACCGTATGCTAACACATATATATGGAATCTAAGAAAAAAAAAAGGTCATGAAGAACCTAGGGGTAAGATGGGAATAAAGGCACAGACCTACTAGAGAATGGACTTGAGGATATGGGGAGAGGGAAGGGTAAGCTGTGACAAAGTGAGAGAGTGGCATGGACATATATACATTATCAAACGTAAAACAGATAGTTAGTGGGAAGCAGGCACATAGCACAGGGAGATCAGCTCGGTGCTTTGTGACCACCTAGAGGGGTGGGATAGGGAGGGTGGGAGGGAGGGAGACGCAAGAGGGAAGAGATATGGGAACATATGTATATGTATAACTGAGTCACTTTGTTATAAAGCAGAAACTAACACACCATTGTAAAGCAATTATACTCCAATAAAGATGTAAAAAAAAAACCAAAACAATGTTGTTTCAATAACCAATCTGAGCCCTCCTCAAGTATTTGTTTAAAAAAAATTGTTTTGAATGAGCTTATTTGCATTACCTGTATCATCACTTATTTCATGTAAGATTTTTGGTCTTGCCATGATTCCAATATGATTTAATAGTAAACCATACATTTGGCTAAGTAATTTATTCAGACATATCAGTGAAACTAAATAAGAGAAAATCCTGGCTCAACAAATGGGTCCTATACATGATTTCAAATCTTGTCTGGCTAGTTCAGCTAGAGAGCTGAGCTACTTTATGTTTAAAAAAAACCAACAACTGAAACCCAAGACTTCCATTGGGGTTCTTTTCTTTTAGCTTTTCCTATCATTTTTAGCACCATGTACCATTTAATTAAAATAAGACTGGATTTCGTTTAGACCCAGAAACATCTAATTAAACTCTACAATAAAACATCCCCATAAACATGGCATAATTAAATACCAATATGTTAAACGTACATTTAAAAATAAATCAGTTTCTATTGTTATGTATTTGGGAATCTTAATAAAAATATACAGAATTTGAAAGTGGCTAGCAAAGCCTAGAAAACTGTTTCAAATATAATGTTTTCTTTCATAATCAGCTGATATCATTCTTTCTAAAAGTATCTATGGTAGCAATTTAAAATATTCGGTGCAATTGCAAAAGGCTTAAAATCTTAAAATAACTTCAGAATTATTGTCAGCATGAGTAGAAGGAAGAAACACTTTTGAAACTTATTTTGACAGAATTTGTTGTGATGTCAAATGAGGAACAAAATGGTAGGAAAATAGATTAAAAATGCTCTATAAATATAGTAACAAAACAAGACAGAAAAATTTCCACAAGTGCAATTCACAAACTGCAAATAGTAAAACTTGTCATTTTGAATGTTGGGCAATTATTAACAGCTAAAATAACTTCTATGGCATTCCTACATTTGTTTCTTTTTTCTCCCATTATCTTAATTCTAGTTTCTACTAATAAGGCCAGAGGGTTTATCATTGCAACCTGTGATTCTTAACCTTGGCTATACATCAGAATCACTGATGGGTTTTCAATATTGTTTCTGGGGTCCTAACTAAGACCCACTGAATCAGAGTCTCAGGAGGGACCTGGAAGTTTGCTGTTTAGAAAATCTCTGCAGATACTTCTGTAGCAGGGGTGCTTGGGAACCGGTGTTTGGGAATCATGGACCTATTATTAAAATAGTCCCCTAACTGTACTTTTATCTGCAGAATCATCCCCTGTGTTCTAACCAATATGGCTCAAACCACCACTTCAATCTTCTTAAAGCATTTCTTTAATGATAGTGCCTTCTGATTCTAAAACTTTCAATAGCTCATACTGTTGTCCAGTCTGCCTTTTTCAAGAGATTATCAGTCATCTTTCCATATACAGCTCAAAAGGCACTCCTTCACAACTTGCGATGTCATCACTCTCTATTATACTCCAATAAAGATGTAAAAAAAAAAAACCAAAACAATGTTGTTTCAATAACCAATCTGAGCCAAATTTCTGTATTTGGCTTTCATTCTGTATTACCCACGTGGTAGTTATAACCTTCATTTTTGTATTATAAATATCTGTACATGTTTTACTTTTACATTAGATGGCATGTAAATTGAGGATAGGTACAATGTATTATGCACACATCTCTCACGAAAGTAGATATTCATTTGTATGAATTAATGCACAAAAAGATGTAGAAAATAGCATTCTTGACTCAGAGTTAAATTCAGAGGTTTTATAAGGAGAAAAATAAGAAATGTTTCTGGTACAGCATTTGAGCTCTATACTTCTTTAGCAGACATCACAAGGTGTAGGGACCCATACACTATTGCACATCAGACTCAGAGCTGTAATTCATATGCCTATTTAAACTTATGCAAATGAGGACATTAAAGTGGAAACGTATATATAATATGTGCATCAATAAAAGAAAACAAATTACTCTATAATTTGTTGCTGTTAAAGTAGGCTTAACTCATTAAACTGCTTGGTGGCTAAACACATGAAAACATCTGCTGTAGACGGTCACAGGCTATTATCAGAACAGATTCCAGGGACAAAACCAGGAAATAGAAGTTCCTTTTCACTGTGTTTCTAGTCCCCAATTATGCACCTCTCTCTTCAGTATTAGCACAACTTCTTTCTTCCCACCCACAGAAGTACTTTCCAGGGTATTCTACTGAAGTCCCCATTTCTCCAATGTCAAAGTCCCACAATCATTTTCCCAAAACCTTTTTGAAAACTGACCCATATCTATTTCCTCAGAATTTTACTAAGGGATGGATTTGATAGGTGAGCAAAAGAATAATTAATTAAAGATTAATTCCATTTTTCTATGTTTAAAAAAATCACATGTTATCTTACTTGAGTCAGAACAATCTGTATGATAAGTAAAAATTATTATCTGCATTTTTCATATGAAAAACTAAATATGATGAAAAACTGATTTTCCCAAGGTAAGTCCAATTTAGTGCCCTTTCCAAAATACCCAGTTTTCCCAAAGATATTTAAAGTTTTAGGGGACTCCTAGAGACACAATTAAAATTTTTTAATAGGAATATATTACACCCTTTCAATCTCCCCACTTATGTGACCAGCGATGCAGAAGGCTAATTTGTTCATCATCTAGATCACTGATTAATAATTAATTTCAATTATTGTGGGTTTAATCATTTCCTATTTACGTCATTGTGAGTCAAATAAATCATCTATTTTACTGGATCAAGTAAATATTGCAAAAGATTTGATTATTATTCAATGAAAGCAAAAAACCAAACAGCAACAACAGCAACAAAAACCCCTAACAACTCACATACTGGTAAAATTTAAAGATTTCTTCGGAGCAAGGAATGAAGGAAGAATTCTGCATTTCATAAAAATCATAACTATCATCAGCTGAGGAAACTTTTCAAATAATCTGGAAAATGAGCATAATAGAGCATTCTGCAAGCATGTATGCACTTGCAATTATTATGAGATCTAGAGAGAAAGTACAAAAATTTCTTAAATATCAATAAAGTATCTAATATTATATTAAGTAGAAATTTGATACTTTTTTGAAGAAATATCATTCTTCAAACTTTAAGGCTCTACTCAAGTGTTTACTCAATTAATATAGAAAAAAAAGAGTGTGTTTGGCTTAGTCTAACTTTTTTTTTTTCTTTGGACGCACCATGCGACGTGCAGGATCTTAGTTCCCCAACCAGGGATCGAACCTGTGACCCCTGTAGTGGAAGCGTGGAGTCCTAACCACTGGACTGCCAGGGAATTCCCTAGTCTAAAATTATCACTGTTAGATCCCACAGTAAGTAGAGACTGATCAAAAGTGAGTATGATTAAAAATTATATTAGAAAAAAACAAAAGGAAATACAATAAATAAATAAAACATATCTTTAAAGGATAAAGAAATTTAGAATTGGGTTCCTTAAAAATAAGCTATCTCTCTAAGATTTCTATGGGAAATCAAGAGTACTGTGTACATTTGCTTATGACAAAGTTGAGATGTTTCACTTGTCTTCTGAGAACAGACTCAACAGCACATACTGGCAATGAATAAACTTAAAAGGATTTCACTTACAATTAAAAGTAAAATTTAACTTTCCATTCTGATGTAAGTAAATATAACTAAATAGATTTGTAACATATTTTCAACCAATCAACTTTCTCACTTGTCTTTATCAATCTATGGCATATGTTAGAAAATTCCGGTTACTGAGTGGGCCTTCCCAAGAAGTATTTGAGAAAATGTTTAGATACCTGAACAGTAATTCTACATGTGTTTTATTTTCTTCTGCCTCAGTATATGTGTGCTTGGATGTCCTACCAACACCTGATACCTAATAAGCCCCAAATTATACTTTTATTTATTAAAAATATCTCCCTCACAACGTATCTTGAATGTAAAGCTCCTTTTGACTCCAAATTGACTGCCTTTCTCTGTGACATGTTCTCAGGGATTACTGAGACTTGAGAATACTTCCATGGCATAATGCATCTTGTTTATATTCATTTCCCAAAATTGATGTCTAGGATTATTACGATAACCAATGTCTCTTTATTTTTAGACCTGTGCAGAACTTCTAGGATAATCTCTAAGTTTTATTTTCTTAATAACGTTCTATTCATCACTATATCACAGCCTTGCATTCAAAAGTATTTATCACTCCCATTCTCTTAATCCCATTCTCTTCAATCTTATCTTTGTTTATTCTGACATAGCTATTCTGTTTTAGCAATTTCAGTGTACTTATCATTTAACTCTTCATTTACCTTTACTAGTTATCAGCTAGTACTTTGCATATTACAGAAGAATCATTAGGTGTTCATTCCTTAAAGAGAAGGAAAGAAAGAAGGAAGTAAAGAGGGAAGTAAAGAAGAAAGGAAGGAAAGGAGGGAGGGAGGGAATGGAGTAAATGTATAATAATAAATCCATTTTCATTTTCTGAGATATCACAACTGACCCATACCAAATATTCCATCCCTGATATTACCTTTCTTATGTACCCCAATTCTAAATTCCATTGCATACATTCTATAGAGGAAACTTACAGAAATATCATAGAAACTCACCCAGATATTCATGGAAATAGGAAGTCAGACATAGATGTCATCAATTATGTTGTGCTTTGAGCCTTGGGGAAGACTTTATGATTCTATTAATACAATTAGTATAGTGAGCAAATATTCATTGCTTTCAGTAATTTAACAAAGTGGGGATACACTCTAGGACTCCATTACTGACTTGTTTAGAATAAAGAGAGAACAGGAAATAAGGCAATGGCAAAAGTGTTTCCTGGGAATTAAGTCACCTCACTTCCCCAGGAAGTCACCAACATCATCATCACGAAGCATTAGAGAGGCTAAAGCTGTCTATACTTATGCCCATTTTAACTTTCACTTACTCCTCACCCATCATTCTGGCATCTGGTCTCCTGAGTCCATTGAAACAGTTCTTGCTGAGATTCCTAGTGATTTCCAATGTCAGTAAATCTAATAAACATTTTTCAGATTTTAGATGATGTCACAGCAGTTTTTGACATAGACGATGTCTCCCCCCCTTTCAAAACATATTTTTCCCTGGTCATCTGCCACATTTGTCTTATCATATTCCTTCCTCTGTGCCAGCTCTTTGTTACTTGCGGGTTCATTTGTGTGTACACAGACACTTATAACATTTATAACAGTGGAGTACCTCGAAGTTCAGACTTAGGCTTGCCCTATTCTATGCTCTCTTCCACTTTCACAGTTTGCAATATGACCTAAACACAAATGACTTCTTCTGAGCTCTAAGCCAATATATTCAATTTCCTATAAGACATCTCTTCCAGGATTTATTTCCAAACACACATTCATGTCCAAAATAAAATTCACAATCTTCCCACCCACTAGGTGCATTTTCTATCTCGATAAATAACACCCACACCCATCTAGTTGTACAAGTTGTACAACTCATCTTGACAACAAACTAATTTATCCACACCCAGCTCAGTGTCCCTTTAGTTCACTCACAACACTGCAGCTTGGATGATCATTTAAAAATGAAAATCTGATCACTTCCCTCCCTTGTTCAACACCTCTCAGTGGCCTCCCATCACTCGTGGACAAATCTTGGCATGTCCTATAAACCCTATATGATCTCTCTCTGCTTTTTTAATCTTTTCTTAGAGCATACTCTTAGGCATTCCCTGTACTTTAGCAGAGTGGCCTTTTCAGTCCCTTGTCTGCCCTTTCTCAAAAATTTGCCTGCATTCTTTCCCCCGTATGCATCACCAAGTTAATTTCCAGTTTGTCCTCTAGATATCAGCTCATGTGTACCTTATTCAGGAAAGCCTGGCTTACCCAGTAAGGCAAAATGTCCTTACTATAAGCTCTCAGAACACGGTATATCTTACTTTCTCTTGTAGCATTTTTCAGAGTTGTAACTTAACATTTTCTGTGATCATGGTGTAATTACTCTTTCTCCTTTTCTAGACTGAAATTTTCATGAAGGCAAAGGCTGTACTTGTTTTTGCTCCTCTTTGTGTCCCAAATGGCCAGCAGAGAGCAAGAAATCAATAAACACCGCTTGAATAAATGAACATTTAGTCAAGTAAGATAAACATTTCTCTGTAATAAAATGTAGTTCCCAAGTTTTCTTTGTCCTGCAGAGATTATGAACATTTTGGTTGATTGAAATGGCATTAATTATATATTAATAAATTGTGTTCTGATTTTAAATCAATTCTTTGTGAAAATGTTCAATATTGATCAGTGTACTAGAAACTGATCATTCCTAAGTGAAGTATGGAAACTGATTTCCTAGAAACGCCAGGTAAGAGATTCAACCCAGATACGTAGAGATTCTTCTAAAGGCCAAAATAGTAGATCTGCCCTCAACCTGTCCATGAGTCCTTCTTTATCCATTATAGTTCCAACATTTTCTTAAGCCTATTTTATTTACAGAAATAAGGAGTAAAATAGGGTAAACTGGAAACATCAAATCATGATTGGAACATGGCACGATTACGCTTTAGAGATTAGGGGGAAAAATATGGCTTTAAATTCTTATCAGTAGACCAAAATTATTAACACAAATTCTGGTCTAAAAATGAACTGTTGAGTTCTGTTCAGCTTTCTATTGTTAAGATATCTAATCATCAAAACTGGCAGACATGGTGGTGTGAGTTTATGTTATCTCTGAAGCTGTACCACATGGCCCTTACAGTAACATTATATTTAGAAACAATATAACCGGTACTCAAAAACATCTCACTGATCTTCAAATTCTGCAAGTTTAAATATAATATTTCGATTAGAATAATGGAATAAGAAAGATCCCATGGGCTTGGAAATTATAAATTCCATGAATATTAATGAGTAAACAGAATTTTTACAGAATTTTGGATACTGTGGATATGAGGAAACTGAGGCTAAGTGGGGTGAAGTGATTTACTCAAGACTGAGCCACTAGCCTGGGAAGGTCAATCCAGAGAACCTTTGACAGATTCTTTTCCTTGAGTTTCTGAAAACTCTGGCTTTCTATCACTTGCCAGGGACACAGTGAGTTTAAAATATATAAAGAGAGAGAGTGATTTATACAAAAGGGTATGTGTCTTTGTGTAAACAAGGAGATGAAGAAACTAGAAAAAAAAGACTAGTGTGATCTAAAAATTTCTAATAAACCCAATTATTTACACCTTTTGGGCACAAAATGTAATTTGCATATTTTCTATGCAACGACGTGGCTGCTGGCTGGCTGAGCAGCTCCAAATATTGCAGAGTCAGACTTCAGGAAATGGTAGGAGAAAAGACTTTCTCCCCTCTATACCTGAGCGGTAATTCAAATTATGCCTTCCTTTCAAAGCATCAGACAGAGAACTAAATCAACGTTTTATGTAAGCAACCATCTTGATCATTTTGCTTCTGTTAAGTCCCAAGAACTTGTGGTTTTGATAACGCTTTTCAGGTTGTAAGCCATATGCAAACTCACATTTTTATTTCATTTGACAAAATAAAAAGTAGCTTCATGACAGTAATAACTGGGAGGTAGATCAGAGTTTTTGACCTAACTACACATGGCATTTTATATTTTGGCTTCAGACAGCTCGTCTTTTGAGACTTCCATCGGTACATAAAAGGAGAATTTAGTAGTTAATGCTCTAATAAGTATGGAACTTCTGGAAAGGAGGACTGCTTTGAGGATGTAAATCTGTAAGCATCATCATCTAGACTTGATCACTTTGCTTGGAGGAGCTCCATCCCTTGGTCCTTTATTAGAGAAATGTTCTGAATATATATACACGGCATTATCTTTTGATTTAACACATCTTCACATAATTTTTTTTCCATATTATACATTTTTTCCATATTATACATGATGATAACAAACTACCAAATGAATCTCTTTCTTGGGGTGGCTTTTGTATACACCATGTTCTGACAGAAAGTATGGAGACTTTGGATTCAATAGTCTTTCCTGCTTCTTGCTTACCCCATGAACTTGGATACCTTTTCTTTTTTCCTTTTCTTAAAATAAGAATCATAATATCCAACTCCTGGGAATATTTTATTGATTTTATGAAGCCCCTCCTCCAGAACCTAAACACGAAAAGGTTAAATTCCCATTCTGAGAGCACTTTACCAATGAATCAAAACATGAAAATCTAGTCTCTAAATAATTTAAATCAAAGAGTTATACCGGTAGTATTATTGAAGTGCCAGGGTTTGAGCTTCTCACATGCAGTTATGAGGTCTTCATCATTTTTGTGTTCATAAGACACAACACACTCCTGGCACAGCAGGTGCTCAAATCGACGCTTCAGTGATGACATGGAATGAAATGGCAGAATGATCCGTATGACCTAGGGATACTGTGTGCTCTGGCAGAGAGAAGACGGAGCCCAGAACACTGCTGTCTCCTGGTGAGACTCTCTTCAAGAACACTCCCAGTCTGATCACTCCCTGCGTGAAGACAGGCAGAACTAATTCTGTTTGCTCTAATTTCACTTCTGTGTCATTCCTCTTAGTTACTGTATGAGTAGGTGGCCCAGGACAACTCACACTCCTGCTGCTGGTAGGCCCTTCCCCCTATTTCTTGCTCAATAGCACTTTTGCCATCTGACATGCTCAATATTTTATTTTTTATTATATCTGTCTGCCTTCCACATTGGAATATAAACTCCATGAGGACAGACATTTTTATCTGTTTTATTTACTGCTATATCTTCAGCACTCAGCCTGGCACTTTGCAGGCACCCAGAGCTATTGGCTGAATGTTTGAATGAACTTCCATTCCTCATGAGGAAATGTATTTTTACATGGTAGCTCCTTCCTTTTCTTTGGGATATATACGTAAGTGCCTAGAATAAAATCAGTTATCAGCACTTAATATGAGTAATATTTTTTTCTAGAGTTTAAAGACTTTCTTAATATTACTGAACATAACTGAATCCATCCCCTCCTTCTATTAAAAGAAACATGTTCTATAATTGTACATTCTAAATATACAAATTTCTTTATTTAATTCATATCTTTATTCACTGGCTTGACTGAGAGTATGCTAAAAATACTGCTTTGATTTCTTCAGATTCCTTGAATACATGAGAAGGACGAGTACTCCTCAATTATGAATATTTTTATCTTACCTCAGTAAAGGAAAAACTCATCAGTGTTTACAAAATATGACAAACCTCTCTGGAGGAAAGAAAACAAACTTCCTTGATGCTACATCTCATATAATCAGAACTATTTTTCTCCATATTAGAGAGTTAAGTAAGGTTTTATGTTATTTACAACATTTAATAGCACTGTAATGTGCTGTAATTTTTGAATCACTTAAATAGTTCAAAGAATCTATTTTTCCTTTTCCAAGGTTATTTCCCTTAAAGAGAACAGGATTCCTACATTCAGGTATTTATTTATTTTACTGAAACTGAAATTAAAATAAACAGTAAGCAGAGCAAAGCTAATGTATGGTAGAAGATATCTATATTAAAAGGTCAGAGGTATAAAAATGAGTGGTTTATCCTTTTCCAAATTGTTCCTGCTTTGAAGATTTTTAACGCACAAGTCGTTCTTTAAAAAGGTTTCAGTAATTAGTAACCGACAATAACATTTGCAGTTTGTTTAGAAAATACAAGTATAGGGCTTGAGGCATTTTATGCTTAAGTATAACATATGAAGCCTAGAAAACTTGAAAAACAATTTTCGAGCTCCTTGACACTGGTTTTAGCAATGATTTTTTGGGTTTGACACCACAAGCAAAGGCAACAAAAGCAAAAACAAACAAGTGGGACATCAAACTAAAAAGCTTCTCCACAGCAGAGGAAACAACCAACAAAGTGAAAACACAATCTACCAAATGGGAGAAAATATTTACAAATCATATATATGTAAGGGGTTAATATTCAAAATATATAAATAACTCATCCAGCTCAATAGCAAAACAAAAAAATAATCCAATTAAAAAGTGGGCAGAGAGTCTGAATAGACATTTTTCCAAGGAAGACATACAGAGATGGCCAACAAGCACATTACAACATGCTCAACATCACGAATAATCAAGGAAATGCATAGCAAAACCACAATGAGATATCACTTCACACCTGTAAAAATGGATATTATCAAAAAGACCAGAAATAATAAGTGTCAGCAAGGAAGGAAAGGGAACACTTGTGCATTGTTGGTGAGAATGCAAACTGGTGCAGTCACTTTGGAAAACAGTATGGAGGGCCCTCAAAATATTAAAAATAGAACTACCATATGATCCAGCAATTCCACATATGGATATTTATCCAAAGAAAACAAAAACACTCACTCAAAGAGATATACACACTCCCATGTTCACTGCAGCATTGTTTAAAATAGCCGAGGTATGGAAACAACCTGTGTCTATCAATGGATGAATGGATACAGAAAATGTGATATACACACACACACAAAGAGGAATATTATTCAGCCATATAAAAGAAGGAAAATTTGCCATTGGTGACAATATGGTTGGACCCTGAGGGCATTATACTTAGGTAAAATAGGTCAGATAAAGACGAATACTGTATGATCTCACTTATATGTGGAATCTAAGACAACAACAACAAAAGCAAGCTCATGGATACAGAGAACAGATTGGTAGTTGCCAGAGATGGCAGGAGTTGGTGGGGGAGTGGTTAGGTGGGCGAAGTGGGTGAAGGGGGTCAAAAGGTACAAATTCCACTTATAAGATAAATAAGTTCTGGAGTCATAACGTACAGCATGGTGATGATAGTTTGACAGACCATTTTAACTACAAAACTTTGAAGTCTATTGCACACTTTCAGCCTTTTTGTCTCTTCGTTCCATAACTTAACTATTTACTTGTGTAAAATATAATTTTACATATATATTAAATATGTATTACTATATACAAATATAATTTCTTCAATTATCCAAAATTATTTTCTTATGGTCTCATCTCAATATGGGGATGAGAGTGAATAATGTCTCTATTTATGTTACATAATCTTAATCATTTTCTAAATATTCATAATATCTCCTTCCAACTTTTGTGTTTCCAGGATGGATCCCTAATCTTTGGAGGTTCTGAATTAACATTTACATGTACCATAAGTCTTAACTAAACTCTCTGCATTAAAAAAGTTGCCTTTATCTTAAAAAAATACTTTAAGTCCACTTTAAAAGAACAGATATGTTTCTGTGAGCACAATTGTTTCACTTAGGGACCCCACCATTAACAATTTTCTACCCAGATAAGTTTCCCTTCCTAATCCTACTTTATATTTTTAAGCCACTTCTATAGCAAAGCATCTACTCCAATACAATGGCGACTCAGGTTTTGCTTTTTGAATTAAACAACCTCTGTGTGAAACCTTATTGTAGGCTTTGTAAAAGTTAACTTAACAGGTAGGTTAACTTTAGATTTCATTTAGGTCCTGCCAGATAATACTGCTGCTGTGGAAGTGAGCATATATCAACAATAAAAATTACTTACATACAAGCTTTATCTTGCAAGTCTCAAAAAGCATATTTTTAAGCAAGCATATTGAATATTCTTGCATTTTCTTCATTAACAAATTTTAATAACATAGATATAATTTAATTTATTTTTTGACAATTACAATTTCAGGTAAGCAAACTTCCAAAGAATTTGATGCTAAAAGCTGATCTACAGAGCAGTTTTCCGGGGCCATGTGAATGGTTACAGAATTTATCGCCTTGTATGAACAAGTGGCCTGTGCAACGTTCTGTATTAAGAAGCTATCCAAGTATCTTTTAATGAAAATTTAGTATAATTTGTGTTTTGTCATTTAAATATTTTTTAAAAGTACTTAAAAACCTGTGAAAATAATACTTTTATATTTACTCTAAATTTCATCACTGATGACAATACAAAATTTTTGGACTTAAAATGCATTAGCTTAGAAGGTATTATTCAAAAATCTTGATTATAAAGGCAAGTAAAATAAATTTTTTTAAATGTCAAAAAAAAAGAAACTATCAAAATATCCAACACTCTTACCTTCATCAGCTAAAACTTGACATGTTTTTTAAATTAAGAAGATTCAGAAGTAGGGGATGCTGAATGATGGCTCTAGTTTCCCAGGAGAAGCTAAACAAATATTTGTGGTACTTAAAAAGTAACTACCTTCGAGAAAACTATTGTTCATATTTTACCTGCCCTAAGGCTTAAAGTTTTTCCAGAATTCACAGGACAGAAAAGAAATTTAATGCCTAACTAATAGATTCAAGGTCATGCTGAACCTAAACCACTATAAATTAGTGATAACAAATTTCTTTGAAATCTCCATTATGTTTTACCTTTAAATATTGAAAGTAGATTTGTTTTACTTATTATTCCTATAATTAACACTTTATTTAGTCTGTTTTTAAATTGAAAATAGAGAGCAATTGCTTCCTCTATTATGGTACTTAAGTTATTCACTTTGTAGAGAAATAAGACAATTACCATCTTTTCTATTATTTTTAGCCTTATTTTGCTACGTATTTGCATTATCTCATGTTTTTCTTTCTTGTAGAGAAAGAAAAAATGAAAATTGTTCCACTGATTCTTCCATTTTAATAATGTAAAAAAATCTGAATAACCCGTAATCTCCCTTTAATAAACTACTTAATATACATACTACATTTTGCAAGATTTCATTAGTATTCAAGGAGATTTACAGAAAGATTTGTTCCAAATTTAAGAATGTAAATAATTTTCAAATGTCCAATAAGAAATTATTTATAAAACATTTAGCCAATCTGGTGAAAATATTCTTTAGATTAACATATACAAATTTAATTAATTGCAATGTATGAATATCACCCTAATTTTGAAAACTGGTTCAACTTTACTTCTGCATGCTTTATTTGTCTCATGTATTTATTTGTCTCGTGTATATGTGTATATATCTATATAGATATAGCTATAGATATATATCTGTCTTATAAAAAGTTCTGGGCAGTAGTGAGTTTAGTTCAGCACCTGCTCATGGAAAGTGCTCAATGAGCCAGCAATACTCTTATTATCTTCCTTACTTAAAACAAATAAAAACTAAAGAGTTAAAATACAGTTCCATTTAAGCTAAAACTCTTTTCTTCCAACATTCCCCAAATATTTGTGAAATTCTGTATGCTTTTCAGATGAGAATTAAAATTGAGTAGTTGTAGTTCCTTATCATAGCATTGCACACACTACCTTCTTTCACTTACAGTTCTTTAGAATAATGCATACTATTAAAGAAATTCAGCATGTCCACATTTAGATTCACTGAGTCTATTTACTACAGATCCAATATATTGACTTCCCCAGAATAGGTGGACATTAAATCCTTAGAGAGCAATTAATTTTTATATTTTTTATGGGGTAATGGTGGCTGTCTTCAATACATCTAACTTTGCATAAGCTTTCTAATGGATGAATCACGTATGAAAATTAATATACAATTATCTTAAGGGCTCAGTCACCTACAGATAATGACTGATTTGATATTTTATAATACTTAGTGGCAAATTTCTCTAAGAAAAGATAAATTAAAATGTAATACACACTAGTATTTCTAGTTTGCTTTTCAAATTGTAACGTAAAAAATAAAGATTGGTAAATTTGATTTATAACAATTTTAATAATTGGGATTCTGATACTCTTATGATGCATAATTATTTAATTTATTGTTATTTTCTGAATACACTAGTTATTGGTTCCATTAATCAAATAGATCAAGTTTTGTATCATATAGATTCAGAGGGTATATCTTGTGATCCTTTAACAGGAATAAAGATAAATTGGTATCTTTATTGACTCCCGGCTTAAAGAATACAAAGAACTGTATGGTTTGGAGACTCTAAAAAATTCATGACATTTTTATATGTAAATATATGTATAACTATTTACATTATATATTTCATTAAGTTAAAAACATATAAAATGATAGGCTATTTATCATACAAGATTATGAGAACTGTAAATGTATATGTTTATATAAATATATACCCATAATCTACATGTAAACATATACCTGTAGTTCAGAATATCCTAAATATCATTTTCACTCGGCAATTTTTGAAATTGTTATATTTGTGTATCCTTTTAACCAATTAAAAAATTTAACAAATGCAGAAGTATTTAAAAAGCACTATATCCTATTTATTCTGCAGCATAAATATCACAAATAAAATATTAGATATTTAGAGACGCTTTCCTACCTTCTTGACATAAAATGCCAAAGATATATCCATCTTTACCTTGAATGATTGATTTGAGATTTAATAACTTTATATTATACTTCCAGCTTTGAACTAATACAAGGTGTAATATAAATGACTATTATCGGTTCTTTGAGTTTAAAATTGATTCTGTACAATTGTGGCTAAATTCAGCTGACAATATTTTAACCCCAATTCAGCTCCTAGCAACATATATTACTAGGGTTTAAATAGTAAGATCTGAATTTCAAGACCCCTGCTTTATCGTACAGTCCCACCAATTACTTTCAGAAAACTGGAAACACCAAATGCTGTATACTGGATACATCCAATGTTTTTTTGAGACTTCAGATTGTCAATAACATCTTGTGATGAGTCTTTCAAAGCAGGCTACAAATTCCATGACCATCAGAGGACAGAATATTATTTCTCCAAAGGGTCAAGATGAAGCAAAATCACATAACTACCAGTGAAATAATCAAGTATTTGGAGATGAAATGGATGAAAAATAAATTTAAATTCCTCATATATCTTTATTTGATATCTACTCAATGATGTTTATTTGGTTGTTAACTAACTCATGGTCTTCTACCTTTTAGAAAAACAGAAAATTCCTGGGGAAAAAATAAATAGCAATATTCATTAATGATACTGCTAATATTCAGTAAGGGACAGCTATTATAACTAAGAAATTATTTTTACTTTCATAATTTCAGTTTGTCTACCAACTTGTATTATCTATGTCATTTTTCTTCACAGTTCATAAATAAATAACACCCTGTATATAGTCTTATGAGCTATTTGCTTGATGTATATAGAAGTTACAGAGATATCCCTAAAGTACTCTATATGGTTTGACTACTGTTATATGTTGAGCTTATCTTCAACTGGGTCCTTGAAAATCTATGTAAAGAAATGAATTTTCTTTTTCCAAGAATCAATGGGCATAGTTACATAGGTAACGTTAAGATAAAGTATCCTTATATGATCAAAGTTAAAGATTGGTTATAGCATACAGCTAAAACATAAAATAATTCTTAAGATGAAGAGGTAAAGAAGCAGCACCCACATTTCTGCTGTTTTAAAGACACTGTCTCAAGCACATATGATGGGATGTGATCACATGAGTGTTGTGAAGGCCAAACACTCAACAACAACCAGTTGGTGCCTGGGAAAGGGAATTAGCTTGGTCTGATGATCACCATTTTGTTGACAATGACATGAACAAATATTTGGACATATTTTCACAACAGCAAATTATCTCCTTCAATTACCCTCCAATTTGCACTTGGGCTACTTTTAACAGCTAGCTTGTCCTTTTGCACAAATAATAATGGCCTCAACCACTAAAATGAAAATCAAAAGGAGACAAAAGCTTAGTTCTATTAATGCTGAGGCAGAAATGTTAATTATAGAGGATAATGAAATATAAAAGAACTCCCTTTGCTGTCTCCAAACCCTTTTGAACTTCTCAGGGGTTTAAATACAGTGTTTGCTTGGCAGTTATTCATGTCTGGAAAATAAAGAAAAGGAAAAATGCTATACCAAAATAAAATCTCAAAAACTCAGTAACCAATTCTAATCTTTATCAATCAGGGAAGAAGATTATTGCCATTGGGCAAAAATTCTTTTAAGAGGTCCAAATTCAATTCAAAGTTTCTGTTGCTGGAAAATACATAAATTTTATCATCATGAAAAATGTTGATGGTTAAATGGTTGAATAGAAAAACACTGTTCATGACTATCCTTCCTAGAGAAGCAATGAATTAATATCATGTCAGCCAGATAGACACACTTATGCATATACCTTTAAAAATAATGTGTGACGTTTCTACGTAGGAAGGATATAGTTAAATAAATGGATTAGATATTGTTTAATTGAAATATTATAAAAAACTTAAAATGCATTTGTGAAAATGGACAAAAAGGAAAATAGTATGTCAAATGATTTTAATTGCCTTCTAGTGTTCTGACAAACCACATTAAATTAAAAATTATGTGCATTTTGACAGCATTGAGTGTTTAAATTAAGAAACAAGACTGCATTGCCAACAGGGATCCAAATGTATGTGACTTTAAAAAGTATAGAACAAATATTCTTTCACATAAGTTTTTTTTCTAAAATTATAAAGAAGAGCCTGACACTATGCTGTTTACAATACTCCACTGCACTTGGAGTACAGCCCAACTCTTTTCATAGTTTCCACAGGGTGTTACTTAGAGATATCTAGCATCCTCTCCCCTCCTTTCCCTAGTTCTACATGCTCCTGTCAAATGTGCCTTCTTTCCATCTCTCAAACACTCCCTTAGGGCCTTTAGCTCCTCTGCCTAGAGCATCTGACACAGGGCTGGCATCTCCTCGTCTCAGTTCAAATGAGACTTTCTTGACTACTCATTCAAAATTAGCTGCATCTCTCCACAGTCACTCTCTAGCCTGTTTTATCTTCTTTTGCACTTAAAGCTACCAGATTTCACCATATGTATTTACTTATGTACTTAATAATATCTGTCCTGTCCTCTTTTTATTTTTAAACATCTTTATTGGAGTATAATTGCTTTACAATGGTATGTTAGTTTCTGCTTTATAACAAAGCGAATCAGCTGTACGTATACATATATCCCCATATCTCCTCCCTCTTGCATCTCCCTCCCACCCTCACACCAGTCAGAATGGCCATCATCAAAAAATCTACAAACAATAAATGCTGGAGAAGGTGTGGAGAAAGGGAACCTGCTTGCACTGCTGGTGGGAATGTAAATTGATACAGCCACTATAGAGAAGAGTATGGACGTTCCTTAAAAAAGTAAAAATAGAAAACTACCATATGACCCAGCAAACCCACTACTGGGCATATACCCTGAGAAAACCATAATTCAAAGAGTCACGTACCACAATGTTCATTGCAGCACTGTTTACAATAGCCAAGACGTGGAAGCAACCTAAGTGTCCATCGACAGATGAATGGATAAAGAAGATGTGGCACATATATACAACCATAAAACGAAACAAAATTGAGTTATTTGTAGTGAGCTGGATGGACCTAGAGTCTGTCATACAGAGTGAATTAAGTCAGAAAGAGAAAAACAAATACCGTATACTAACACATATATATGTCCTGTCCTCTTGAATGTAAGTTTCATGAGAACAGTATGTTGTCTAGCTTGTTCCCTAGTGTAGCCCTGGTAATAGAAGGGTGCCTGGCAAAATGTCCAGACTAATATTTGTTGAATGAAACAATAAAATAAGTAAATAACCATCTTTTCAGTTATTTTTCGCCATCAAAACATTTTACCAGAAAACTACCAAAATACAGCTATTCTTATCTACTGCCTCTCTTAATCACCACCAAAGGGTCTATTAGCAATTTTCAATGACCAATTATTCGATTAACCTGTTTTGTCATATTTGTGTTTGGTCTTACCATACTATAATTACAAGGTAATGACATTTTTAATTTAGATAAGGAGCCTGTCTATTCATATAATTTTCTTAATTTGTGTTTCTAAAGGTATCAGATAAAAAACTAGGAGCTAAATTCAATTATGTAACAAAATTAATGACTTCCTTCAAAAGGTCTTCCTATTGCAAGAATATTCTGTTTTACCTATAAAATAATCTAAGTATAAAATTATTTGAGCCTCGTTAAAAAAAAATCAATAAAAAATATAAAGCACATTGAATTAAACATAGTAGAGAGAAAGTTTTCACATAGTGTTTTAAAAACCAGGTTCAAAAAAATCCAATTATGTTAAGTTTGCAGATTAAATAGAGAGAACAGAACATTTTTAAGAGCTACATTAAATTTCAAAGACAAAAATCATCTTGGATTAAAAAAAACAGAAAAATCTCTTTTGGGGAAAAGTGTTAATATTTCACAAGTATATCTTAAAAACTTTAAAATGGTGTAGGTTGTATCCACCTACACTTATAGAAACACATTTTTTTAACCAAATAATACATTAATATATGTTTAATATATAATAAATGGAAAAAAAATTTATCTGGAGAATATCACATAGATTTTGAAATTAAAACAGTTTTTCCCAGGGTTTGTAGCTTTTCATCATTACCACATTTCTCCTAACTGACATTCGGGATTATTTAGATTTTCATATTTATTAACTCAATTATTTACTGCATTGTATAGTTTAACTTGTGCCAGACACCGCTCTAGCTCCAGGAATACACTGGAGGATAAAGCAAAGTCCTACACTAGAGACACTCATGAGGAATTCATTGATAGCCTTAAATATAGAGTTAAATGAGAAATATAATCTCATATTTTATATGAACATGGAGATATTTAGTGAGCATTATTATCTAGAACTAGTCTAGTATAAGAAACAATATCACATCAGAATTTGCCAACTCAAAACCAGCAACAATGACGTGAAGGCGTCTCATGTTAAGTGCTGGGCACACAGTAGGCACTATGGACTGAAGAGATGAATGAAAGGAATGACTGAAACATTTCAATATCAACAACTATATCATTCTGTATCATTACTGAATCTGCAGTTAACTATTGGAAAACATGCTCTGTTATAGATACCCAGGTTTTTTAGCTGATAATTTGCTAGTATCCATTTGGAAAGGATATATATTTAAAAACTGCATTTTTTCAACGTTAAAGTTATAACTTCACTGCATATGAAATTGCTGTTAAATAATTTTCTTCCTTATTGTAAATTGTGCTCGAATGGACCTGCAGAATCAAAAATATCTGTGCTCCTGTTCTCCAAAACTCAGAATGCAGTGGAAAGCCATCTGGCAGGGCCCACTGGCATGATGCCATTCTCATCTGCAGTTGCAATGCAGTCCTAGGGGGAAAAACAATCATGAATTCTGTTTAACTAGGGCCATAGAATGACATTTGTTTCTTGATGGACTGTGGGTCTATTACTAAGACAAACTAGATGAAAGCCATTTAAATCCTACTTTCTGTGACTCTGTGAAGATCAGAAGGCTGAGGACATTTTGAGAATAGAGATTATGCTGTTTGTTATTCTTTAACAAAATGATTAAACAGCCAAACAGAAAGTAAAATGAGTTCTGGCACCAAATCATTATTTGACTAACATTTCCCCCCTCAAGTTGACTGAATTCTCTTGGCCTGGTATAGGATCAGCCTGTATATGAGAAAATAACAAAACAATAACAATCACAGTAATTGACAGTTATTGTTACCTTTTTCGAGGCATTGTTCCAAGATTATTGGTGTTTATTAACTCACTTAAATCCTCCAGACAAGCCTATAGGTAGTACTATTCTTATGCACATTTTACAGGTAAGAAATATGAGACAGGAAAGTTAAGTAATTTACTCAAGGTTGTATAGTTATTAAGTACAGTTTTAGTATAAGAATTTTACTCCATATAACATTTTTTAACCATACAGACAGGGTAAAAGATTTATGAACTATAATCACTGACATTCAAGCATTCACGAATGCCTTAAGAAATTCTTGGTTAGTAAGGTTAGGAGTTAGGTTAGTAAGATTTTTCAGTCTGAGGTGTTCCACCCCTTTGGGAGCTAAAGATGAGGAAGGATACCTAGCACAAGGTACAAATGAACTTTCATATTATATGTAGTTCATTTCCTAACTCTAGAATTTCATCTCTGCCCATGCAGAAGTGTTTTGGGGACTAACTCTATAAAATAAAATAACATCACTTGTATGTGGAATCTAAAAAATAATACAAATGAATGTATATACAAAACAGAAGCAGACTCACTGATACAGAAAACAAACGTGGTTACCAAACAGGAGAGGGAAGAACGGAGGGACAAATGAGGGGTGTGGGATAAACAGATACAAACTACTATATATAAAATAGATATGCAACAAGGATTTACTGTATAGTACAAGGAACTATACCCATCATCTTGAAATTACCTATAAATGGAATATAATCTACAAAAATACAGAATCAGTATGTTGTACATCTGAAACTAACGAAATATTGTAAATCAACTATACTTCAATAAAAATGTAAATAAATTAAAAATACCAGCTAAGAGAGTTCAGCACCACCAAACCAGCTTTACAACAAATGCTAAAGGAACTTCTCTAGGCAAGAAACACAAGAGAAGGAAAAGACCTACAATAACAAACCCAAAACAATTAAGAAAATGGAAATAGGAACATACATATCAATAATTACCTTAAATGTACATGGATTAAATGCTCCAACCAAAGACACAGACTGACTAAATGGATACAAAAACAAGACCAGTATATATACTGTCTACAAGAGACCCACTTCAGACCTAGGGACAGATACAGACTGAAAGTGATGAGATGGAAAAAGATATTCCATGCAAATGGAAATCAAAAGAAAGCTGGAGTAGCAATTCTCATACCAGACAAAATAGACTTTAAAATAAAGCCTATTACAAGAGACAAACAAGGACACTACATAATGATCAAGGGATCGAACCAAGAAGATAAAACAATTGTAAATATTTATGCACCCAACATAGGAGCACCTCAATACATAAGGCAAATATTAACAGCCATAAAAGGGGAAATTGACAGTAACACAATCATAGTAGGACACTTTAACACCCCACTTTCACCAATGGACAGATCATCCAAAATGAAACTAAATAAGGAAACACAGTCTTTAAATGATACATTAAACAAGATGGACCTAACAGATATTTATAGGACATTCCATCCAAAAACAACAGAATACACATTTTTCTCAAGTGCTCCTGGAACATTCTCCAGGATAGATCATATCTTGGGTCACAAATCAAGCCTTGGTAAATTTAAGAAAACTGAAATTGTATCAAGTATCTTTTCTGACCACAACGCTATGAGACTAGATATCAATTACAGGAAAAGATCTGTAAAAAATACAAACACATGGAGGCTGAACAATAGACTACTTAATAACGAAGTGATCACGGAAGAAATCAAAGAGGAAATCAAAAAATACCTAGAAACAAATGAAAATGCAGACATGATGATCCAAAACCTATGGGATGCAGCAAAAGCAGTTCTAAGGGGGAAGTTTATAGCAATACAATCCTACCTCAAGAAACGGGAAACATCTAAAATAAACAACCTAACCTTGAACCTAAAGCAATTAGAGAAAGAAGAACAAAAAATCCCCACAGTTAGAAGAAGGAAAGAAATCATAAAGATCAGATGAGAAATAAATGAATGAAAAAGAAATGAAGGAAACAATAGCAAAGATCAATAAAACTAAAAGCTGGTTCTTTGACAAGATAAACAAAATTGATAAACCATTAACCAGACTCATCAAGAAAAAAAGGGAGAAGACTCAAATCAATAGAATTAGAAATGAAAAAGGAGAAGTAACAACTGACACTGCAGAAATACAAAGGATCATGAGAGATTACTACAACCAACTCTATGCCAATAAAATGGACAACCTGGAAGAAATGGACAAATTCTTAGAAATGCACAACCTTCCAAGACTGAACCAGGAAGAAACAGAAAATATGAAGAGACCAATCACAAGCACTGAAATTGAAACTGTGATTAAAAGTCTTCCAACAAACTAAAGCCCAGGACCCGATGGCTTCACAGGTGAATTCTATCAAATATTTAGAGAAGAGCTAACACCTATACTTCTCAAACTCTTCCAAAATACAGCAGAGGCAGGGACACTCCCAAACTCATTCTAAGAGGCCACCATCACCCTGAAACCAAAACCAGACAAAGATGTCACAAAGAAAGAAAATTACAGGCCAATATCACTGATGAACATAGATGCAAAAATCCTCAACAAAATACTAGCAAACAGAATCCAACAGCACATTAAAAGGATCATACATCATGATCAAGTGGGGTTTATTCCAGGAATGCAAAGATTCTTCAATATACACATATCAATAAACGTGATACACCATATTAACAAATTGAAGGAGAAAAACCATATGATCATCTCAATAGATGCAGAGAAAGCTTTCAACAAAATTCAACACCAATTTATGATAAAAACTCTGCAGAAAGTAGGCATAAAGGGAACTTTCCTCAACATGATAAAGGCCATATATGACAAATCTACAGCCAACATTGTCCTCAATGGTGAAAAACTGAAACCATTTCCAATAAGATCAGGAACAACACAAGGTTGCCCACTCTCACCACTATTATTCAACATAGTTTTGGAAATTTTAGCCACAGCACTCAGAGAACAAAAAGAAATAAAAGGAATCCAAATCGGAAAAGAAGAAGTAAAGCTGTCACTGTTTGCAGATGACATGATACTCTACATAGAGAATCCTAAAGATGCTACCAGAAAACTACTAGAGCTAATCAATGAATTTGGTAAAGTAGCAGAATACAAAATTAATGCACAGAAATCTCTGGCATTTTATACACTAATGATGAAAAATCTGAAAGTGAAATTAAGAAAATACTCCCATTTACCACTGCAACCAAAATATCTAGGAATAAACCTACCTAAGGAGACCAAACACCTGTATGCAGAAAATTATAAGACACTGATGAAAGAAATTAGAGATGATACATATAGATGGAGAGACATAACATGTTCTTGGATTGGAAGAATCAACATTGTGATAATGACTATACTACCCAAGGCAATCTACAGATTCAATACAATCCCTTTCAAACTACCACTGGTATTTTTCACAGAACTAGAACAAAAAATTTCACAATTTGTATGGAAACACAAAAGACCCCGAATAGCCAAAGCAATCTTGAGAACGAAAAACAGAGCTGGAGGAATCAGGCTCCCTGATTTCAGACTATACTACAAGCTACAGTAATCAAGACAGTATGGTACTGGCACAAAAACAGAAAGATAGATCAACGGAACAGGATAGAAAGCCCAGAGATAAACCCACGCACATATGGTCACCTTATCTTTGATAAAGGAGGCAAGAATATGCAGTGCAGAAAAGACAGCCCCTTCAATAAGTGGTGCTGGGAAAACTGGAGAGGTATATGTAAAAGTATGAAATTAGAACACCTAATCCACCTGCTGATGCAGGGGACACGGGTTTGTGCCCTGGTCCGGGAAGATCCCACATGCCGCGGAGCGTCTAGGCCCGTGAGCCATGGCTGCTGAGCCTGCGCGTCCAGAGCCTGTGCTCTGCAATGGGAGAGGCCACAACAATGAGAGGTCTGCATACCGAAGAATAAATAAATAATAAATAAATAAATAAACAAACTCAAAATGGATTAAAGATCTAAATATAAGGCCAGACACTATCAAACTCTTAGAGGAAAACATACGCAGAACACTCTATGACATAAACCACAGCTAGGTCCTTTTTGACCCACCTCCTAGAGAAATGGAAATAAAAACAAAAATAAACAAATGGGACCTAATGAAACTTAAAAGCTTTTGCACAGCAAAGGAAACCATAAAGAAGACAAAATGACAACCCTCAGAATGGGAGAAAATATTTGCAAATGAAGCAACTGACAAAGGATTAATCTCCCAAATTTACAAGCAGCTCATGCAGCTCAATAACAAAAAAACAAACAACCCAATCCAAAAATGGGCAGAAGACCTAAATAGACATTTCTCCAAAGAAGATATACAGATTGCCAACAAACACATGAAAGAATGCTCAACATCATTAATCATTAGTGAAATGCAAATCAAAACAACGAGATATCAACTCACATCAGTCAGAATGGCCATCATCAAAAAATCTAGAAACAATAAATGCGGGAGAGGGTGTGGAGAAAAGGGAATCCTCTTGCACTGCTGGTGGGAATGTGAATTGATACAGCCACTATGGAGAACAGTATGGAGGTTCCTTATAAAACTACAAATAGAACTACCATACGACCCAGCAATCCCACTACTGGGCATATTCCCTGAGAAAACCATAATTCAAAAAGAGTCATGTACCAAAATGTTCATTGCAGCTCTATTTACAATAGCCAGGACATGGAAGCAACCTAAGTGTCCATCATCGGATGAATGGATAAAGAAGATGTGGTACATATATACAGTGGAATATTACTCAGCCAGAAAAGAAACGAAATTGAGTTATTTGTAGGATGGACCTAGAGTCTGTCATACAGAGTGAAGTAAGTCAGAAAGAGAAATACAAATACCGTATGCTAACACATATGTATGGAATTTAAGAAAAAAAAATGGTCATGAAGAACCTAGAGGTAAGACGGGAATAAAGACACAGACCTAGTAGAGAATGTACTTGAGCATATGGGGAGGGGGAAGGGTAAGCTGTGACAAAGTGAGAGAGTGGCATGGACATATATACACTACCAAACGTAAAATAGATAACTAGTGGGAAGCAGCTGCATAGCACAGGGAGATCAGCTCGGGGCTTTGTGACCACCTAGAGGGGTGGGATAGGGAGGGTGGGAGGGAAGGAGATGCAAGAGGGAACAGATATGGGAACATATGTATATGTATAACTGATTCACTTTGTTATTAAGCAGAAACTAACACACCATTGTAAAGCAATTATACTCCAATAAAGATGTTAAAAAAATAAAAATAATAAATAAAAAATAAAAAATAAATTCATGATATCTTTTACCTCTAAAACTATCTTTAAGATTTTCCAAGGAGCCTATGGAAAATCAAAAAGATTTCATATTCAGTTTAAAAAATATCAATGGGAGAAATAATTTGAAAAAAAGAAAAAAATACCAGAGCCTCAGCACTATATTCTCTGATCAACGTAATACTCCAAAACAATTGAGAAGATAAACCTTCCCCCTACCAAATATTTATTTTGTAGTACACACTTATCCACAGGTTAAGTATGATCTTCGTGAGATGATAGATGAAAAGCCCTAGTATAAGTTTTACCTTGTGGCACTTGATAAATTATATGGATCCTTATTAGTTATACAGAGCAAATCAGTGGATGGGATCCAGTAAAATCATTAATAAAGCATCAACTGTCTACTACTTTTTTTTGCGGCACGCGGGCCTCTCACTGTTGTGGCCTCTCCCGTTGCGGAGCACAGGCTTTGGATGCGCAGGCTCAGAGGCCATGGCTCACGGGCCCAGCCGCTCTGCGGCATGTGGGATCTTCGCGGATCGGGGCACGAACCCGTGTCCCCTGCATCGGCAGGCGTACTCTCAACCACTGCGCCACCAGGGAAGCCCAACTGTCTACTCCTTTTAAACGATCAAGACAAACTGCTTCATATGCCTGTAGACGACAGTCCTGAACTGTCATTTTTTCAGGCTTACCAATTTTTATGCAATGATGAAGATCCACCTCTGGGATTGAACAGCATCTAAGACCTGGTCTAATAAAAAAGAGTTTAACTTCTAGTCACTAAACATTTAATCCTGCCCGAAGTACTCTGAGGATAGTTTATTAAGTAGTATTTCTATGTGGATACCATTGAAATACAGAGAAAGGAAAGTAGCTTTTCTCTTAAGCTCAAAAATCATTAATAATATCCTGATATTTGACGTTTGATAAAAATAAATTAGCCTGAATATTTTTCAAATGAGATTTCATAGAAACAAAGTACAAAAGCTATTTTATGGTACATTTTAGATTAATCAGTATGAAGGCATTACATACTTAAATGCATGGTCTGCTACTTCTGTAGTCTATATGTAACAAATTTAAGAAAAGTTTAAAATAAAATTTTAAACATCTTGTCTTTTAGTTGACTGCTGACACTGTCACAAATTTAGATATTACATATAGATATTGTCATAAATCTAGATATTATACATAGGTCAAAAAGACTAAAGTGCATTATTGTGAGCTTCTAAGATTTAAGGAAGGTAAATTTTCTAATTATACATTTCTGTTAATTGAAACTAATATTTTGTAGAAAATATTTTTTATATATTGAATTCTAAAATTCCTATTATCCTTTGTAAAATATATAAAATCACTCTTTTTTTCCTTTTTGTGTTCATCAAGGAGAAATGAAGCTAATTCAAAAATACCTTTTCAAATAATTTTTAGTATATAATATATTTTATACTGTTTTAAATTAAAACAGAATTAAATGACTTTGGTATCTACATTATAAACAATTAATGGAAGTTGGGAGACTGGGATTGACATGTACATGCTACTATATATGAAACAGAGAACTAATAATGACCTATTGTATAGCACAGGGAACTCTGCTCAATACTCTGTAATGACTTATATGGGAAAGAATCTAAAAAAGAGTGGCTATATGTATATGTATAACTGATTCATTTTGCTGTACACCTGAAACTAACACAACATTGTAAATCAACTATACTCGAATAAAAATTAAAAAAGAAATATCATTGACTTCTAAATACTGTAAAGTCTCTATTTACAGTATTTAGAGGATATATAGTTTGGGGACATTTGCCCCTCAGGGAGAGTGGTTGCTGTTCATTTCAAATTAGGTTCCCCCCATCTGTGTTTCAGAATGTTTTTATCTCCTATATTAAGCATATGTTTCAGATAAAATTTTGGGTTGTCTCAGATAAATTTCTTCTTCCAGGAGATTTATACTTGTTCCACTGACCACATTTTCTTATTTGTTTAACAAAAAAAGCTAAAATGTTCTTCTTCATCATTTACCCTGAGACATTTCCCTAGTTATTTATCGTGTGTTTCCATATCTCTTTTCTCTCAAGCACATTTTTTCAATGTATTTATCTTATAATTCCTGTGAAGACAATACTCATTCACTAGTTAGCACGACTGTTGAAATAGCCAATTCTTTATGCAAACAGGGCAAGTAGCAATTAAAGTTAGAAAAGAATAAATGCAGTTCTAACTTTACACTAAATGCTTAGGGAAAAAAGAAGAAGAAAGGGATTTTGTGATACTTAGAGTTGGACTTCTAGAAACAAATTCTTTCTTTCATCTATGTATATGGTAAAGTCACAGACTATACTCCAGAAATTGATCTAGGTGCTTTATGTATATCTACCTTTGAAGTCAGTATAATGATTTCCATTTTATATATGAGGAAAAGGCTCAAGGGTAAAGAAATTGCCCGTTGCATGGCAACCAAATAGCTGAGCTTGCCTCCTGTCCTTAGGTTTCTTTTGGCCATTTTCTTTCTCCTATACCATTACATTTTTCACAAGGTCCCCATTATAGCAGGAGGCCTGATTTCTTTACCTTGGAACTCCAAACAGTCAAAGAGGCTATAAACTGCAGTGGTGTCCATAGATCCAAATACAGAGTAAACTTAAGAAAACATTTGACACAGAGAGTGTTGCATCTTTTTCTGTCCTTAATAGACTAGAATTAGCTTTCATTATTCAAATACTTTGCACATATCACAATCATTCATTATTGTGTCCTGTGACTTCAAATATATGCCTTATTTAAAATATTTTGGAATCAAAAACATGGATTAACAAAAAAAGGAGTATTTTTATAGAATACCTTCAAAAATATTTTTTAAATAAGTCAATCACAGAGAAATGAAAATGTTTCTGTGATAACATATTTTATTTTTCAAATGGAAATGCCATAGTTCAAACCACCGAATGTGTTTTTTTAGAGTCTGTTTATTATGTGGGAAGTACACAAATGCCAACTCTTTAGTAATTGCTAAAACTAACATTATTTTACATTAAGCACTTAGAATAAATATTACATCAAAGGATTTTTGATTGTTTTACTTACCACGTTGATTACTTAATCCTAAATGTCATAAAGTAGTTTTACGAAGAAACATTTTTTGTCTTTTCTCATTTTGTATTTCAAAATGATCCTATAGCCTGAAATAATCATATCTGTTATCAATAATTCATGTCAGTACATATTTATTTTCACAGTATTTTACGGGATGCTATGGAAACCTAAAATTTTTACTTAAATAATCATAATTGTAAGAACTAACTCATGAGTTTTTACTATTGTCCAAGCTTTCTAATAAGCACTTAATATTAATCATCTCATTTACTCCTGACAACAAGTCTATGAGGAGAATATTATTATTTTGATGTCCATTTGATAGTGCGGGACTGAGTCCCAGAGGGAGCAAGAGAATGAGTGACTTGCCTGGTGTCACACAACTAGGAAGTCATGAGGCTTGGGAGTGAGTCTCCAAGAGTCTATTAGGCTGGAGCCAATTGTTACTAGATTATGTGGGTGGTGAAAAGCAAGAAGAACCATACACAAGCCATAAATTAAAACTAACACTGAAAATAAATAGGCTCAAAGTTCTATAAACAAATCACAACACTGGCATAGAAGAAGAGGTATGTGGAATAGGCTTTGAATGTTAGGTAGGATTCTAACAAGTAGGGATGAAGGGGAGAGAGATCTAAGCAGAGGTAAAGCATATAGGAGCAGTTTCAGGCATTGAGTTTCCTGACACTTATACAATTCTGAGGGCCCTTTTGAAGGCAAAAAAATCACAAAAGCAATAGGAATACAAAGTTAGGTGCAAAGGACAGCGTTATCTCACTAATTATGGTTAAAATATTTTATTTTTACAAATTTTACAAACAAAACATATCCACTGCTAACCTCCCTATTCCCCCGGGATCTCGGAAGGGTCTGTGTGCATGAGAGGCCCTGAAAACTGAGATCTGAAGAAGAAACATAGACGACATTTTACTATGTTTTGTATCGTTACTTTGGTGATGACAGAAATGGGTATCTACATAGTATGCATTTAAACTCATTTCTAATTTATTAACTTAATGCATCATGGTTTTTGTTTATCTGTTTGTTTTGATTATCTATATAACAGGAGATAAATCCAGTCTTTAACTACCTTTAAGGTTAGGTTTAGTTTCACTTCAGAGAAGTTTGTTCTCTGCAACACATCATCATCCACTGGTCAAGTTACAGCAGAAATCATAGGATCAATATATTAAATTTTACTCAGGTAGAAGGCTAAATATTTTTGACTCAACTTTTCTATAATATCTGCTTTTAAAAGCTTGGATTTCATGAGTATCAAAATTATCAGTCTTTTTATTTTTCAGGTATTCAGTGAATGTTGGTACTTAGATTTGCTTCCTCTTCGATAAAATGAAGAGAAATGTATGTACCTAGATGACCTGGCTTTGAAAATTATGCTTAGTATTGAAAACAAACCTTGCAAACTTTAAAGAAGTTTAATTTAGAAATATGTATTCTATTCAGAAATAATGTTATTGGTCTAGATGCTAACAACTTTACTGTCAGTGTTAATCTGTAAGTTTTGATAAATTAGCCAATGGAAAGTCAAAAAAACTAAGGCAAGAATCATTATTAGTAGATTGAAAGAAGTAACCTGTCATTAACTATTAATCACACTTGCTTTTGATGTTGCAACTGCCTGCGAATAATGTGGAATGGTTTCCATTTGTATGCTCATGCTCGGTGCGCTCATACTGGCTACAATCATGGCGGGCATCCATTTGTCTGCACAATCCTCATAGATCTTGGTAACCATTTTTGATGGCAAAGGTCATCAGCAGAATAACCTTGTTAGGCAACTAAGTTACTAGGGAACACAAATCATAATAAGAGCATCACGATGATACTTATATGAACTATTTTTTCAATTTTAGAATTTGACTTTGTTTTTTCTCAAAGTGATTTTCTCAAACTAAGATTCATAGGTAGTTATCTTTAAAATATCGCAGAATTCTCAAAAATAACTTTCACCCTAATTGGTATATCTATTTGTCATCAAATTCTTTTCCTTGGTATAATTTTTGGAGAGAAAACATGTTGCTAAATCAAATATGCATTTGTATCCTACAAATACCAAATACGCTTGATTCATAAATACTAAGACTAAAAAAGAATACACGTCAAGAGAAATAGAATGGAAAACTGCCAATATATAAAATTATTATTAGTAACCTTTTGTAGTTTTCTTAGACTTCTACCTCTTGATTATTTGTCACACATAGGAGGATTTATTTGAACAATTCTCAGCACCTGAGCTTAACAGTGCTGGCTTTGCGGACCTAAGAAGACACACATGAAATGACATGCATCTAAGTTTGAGGTTGGTTTATTTTGGTACCCACTACCTAGCTTTTAAAGAGAGGAAAGACTACTTAATGGACATCCCTAAAGGAGTGATTTGTGACCTTCCTCCTGGGCACAATTCAAATTGTCACAGGTTTCTGGTGATAATACTGACAAAGTTTCCTTTTATCCTACATGTTCTGAGATATCTTATAAGTTTTACACATTAAAAAGCTGTCAAAAATGCCTCCTTCCGTATATAAGTAAATTTCAATTAACTGTCATTTCATGGTGGATACTTTACAATTCGGCAACATCTAGAACTTCTGTTAGTTATCTTGACAAATTTGTTCCAGATCTATTGCCCTTTGAATATTAGAAACTATTCAGTCTTTTAACTTTCTTTTATAAAATGCAGCCCTAGAAGGCAGCTATGCTAACATGGAAAGCTGGGTATAGAGCAGACATTTTGAGTTAATGCTCAGGTCAGGTATTGACTAGTTTCCTATTCCTGACCAAGTCTGTTTCCTTATCTGCAAAATGAAGACGATGATACATAATAGTGTTAGTAAATGAGATAAAGTATGTGAAAATACTTTGTATGTACAGTGTAAATTACAATGTATGTGAGTGTTGATTACGTGCCATTCTCTCCTAAAATTTTGCCTGAGTTTTAAAAATAGCTATACATAAAGAGCCCATTTTGTGCCTAATGATCTGACAGATGAAAAACACAACAAAGCAAACAAACAAGAAAACCAGGAGTAGGAAACCTGATCCAGCCAGCAAAAAGATTTTGGTTAAGGTGGAAAGATAAGTAACATATGTATATGTGAAAAATCAGCAGGGTTAATTCTACATAAATCCAAACAGAAAATATAGTATAAAACAGGGTACTATCTACATACCTAAAATCTAGAAGTATTCATGTTAGGAGCATGGTTACTATTGTATAGTTCTTATTTAGAAACACTCTAGCTGATGGTTTCTCAGTTAAGCCTTGAAGGTAGGACAATATTTACCTTGATGGAAAGGAAAAAGAGTCTGACTCTGGATAGGAGATCCGAGGCAATGGAAATGTTAGTGAGTGGAGAATGAAGATGAAAAATATGGTATAAGAAGAAGATGAAGAAAGTTTTCTGGGAAGAAGGGATCAATTTTGGGAAGAATGAGTGACTTGGAAGATGAAAGACTGATTACAATTGAGACACTGCAAAGTTTGGAAGGGAGGGGAAAGAAAAGGAGGATGAAGAGGACGTGAGTTGAAGGAAGAAGAGGGTCATGAGCGGTCCAGTTTAAGATGCTTAATTTTGAGATAGTACGTGATATTTGAGTACAGATGTCTACACTCTTAAGCCATGAAATTTGAACTTTTTTTTCCTTCTAATTGGATAAAACAGAAGCTTAGAAACAAAATGCACTGGATATATTTAAGAAAACTAAAATATTCAGTCTAGGTTAGTGTAAGCTGCTGTAATATAATTTACTATTGAAGAACTGTACCTCATGTCTTTGTGAAATGGACCATAGTGTCTTTCTTAATGACATATCATGCAGATCATTGTTATTTTACAGAAAAATATCTTGATGAATATTTAAGGTTTTCAGAATCTGAATGTTTTTAAATTTAAGGAAGATTAGCTAAAAGATGATCTGCCATGAATATTTTTACTATTCAACATTTTAAACCATGGCAATTATTAATATATCATGTACTCAACAACACTTTTATTTATAAACAAATATAATTCAAGTAGGCTCTTCATTATCTTCCCAGACACTCTAATCAATACTACTAATTCCAAGGACTTGTTCACTCTTTTCCCTCAGGTTGGAAGTCCCATAAAACTTTAAATAACTTATTTCTAAACCCAGATGAAGTCCCAGTTCTTCCCACCAATTTATTTCTAAGTGATTTTTCTCTGCTTACCTATTGTACTATATACTCTTCACCCTTATTTTTATACTGTCATTTACCTGTTAATTTCACCTGTATTGTAAGCTCCTCAACCAGAGGAATGTGTTTTATGCATTTTTGCCTCTGTTGTGGGTGAATCTTGATCTTTTTGGCATCTTCACCCTTTGACAATCTGATGGAAACTATGAGCTTATTCCCCAGAAAAAACATACCTGCAAACATGCACACCACGTTTTCCACATAATTTCAAGGAAAATATTCTGAAACCCTTGAGGCAACATGGATGCCAAGATAAGATATCCTGAATTAGTGTTTAACAAACGTCCCTGGACAAAGTAGGAATTCAATATATGCTTTTCAACAGATTAACTACAGGTAACCAAATCATTTTTTATTGGTTTAACAAGATTAACTGGACCAGGCACTCGGGGAGAACTGGGGCAGAAAATTGCTAACAGTCAGCTCAAGGAGGGGAAAGAATGGGAGATTTAGGAAAAAAGAAAAGCTTTGTCCTTAGGTATTAACCTAGCTACAGCGGTCTTTTTCTAGTAAGGATTTGTTACCAAGTACACATTTCTTATAGAGAAGCAGGTAGTAAATCTGTGGATGCGGGAAACCTCAGAATACAAGATAAGCCTTAAAGAACCTTGTGCTCCGGAGTAAAAATAGAAGTGACAGTGAGAAGGAGGAAGGAGGAGGATATTCTGGGATGCAAATCACAGCCTTGGTTTCCTGATAAAGCATGACTCAGAAGCTACCAAAGATATGAACCAATCACCAGGCAGAGGTATACTGAACAATGTAAAGTGAAGAAGAGTTCAGAAGGTAAATGCAAAAAGTGATCTCCAAAGCATTTCAAAAGTGAACAACTCCAACAAGATTAGTAAGAATAATAATAGCAATTATAGATATCATTATCATTTATTGAACATTTCTTTGTGTCAAAGAATCACTGATATGATTTTGCCATACTAATCACTTTACATGCATTATTATTAAGTTGAATGTTTTATTATATCAGCAGCTTGAATATGTTTATTAAACCTACTTACTTACACCTACTTTACAGTCAGATATGTAGTCTTCTACATACAAGGGCAATATGTAATCTTTGTAAATCATAAAAATTGAAACAAAAACCCTCTATTTAAAAAAAATGATTTAAAAATACTTTTATATTGGAAATTGCACTAATTTATACTTTTTATTACTACTACTAATGATACTAATTAATATTTCACTTTTTATATGTAGTAAGTTTGATTACTAACTATAATCTCAACATAACTTAGTTTAAATACTCTACTAATAATAATTTGTGGGGGGGGGTAAAATTTAAGCATGCCTCTTTGGAAATAAAATTTAGTTAATTTTAAATATTCCATCCAAAAAGGTAAGCTTTTTCTCAATAAGCCAAGAATATCACATTTGGGAAACATGATCAGTGCTCTCAAGCAAGCAATAATCTATTTCTCCTAATGAAAGTTCTAGACATTGAAATTATGTTTTAGCATCTTAGGGGAAAGCACATACTTCATTCAATTAGTAAACTTCTATTGAATATCAACTATGTGTGAGATATTGTTTGGGATATAAAGATAATTAAGATATCTTCTCAACTATCAAGGAGCTTATATTGTAATAGGGAAGGGAAATAATGTACACAAACAACTATATTATAAGGTATAACGTACAAGTGTCATTGGAGATACCTCCTCAATTCCACCCCTTGGCATTCCCAGACCACACGACTAAATAGCACTTATAGATCATGGAGTCTTGTTGAATGACTTAACTTTAAATAGCTTATATCTGTTTATCCACCATGTCTTTTATTTAAATATTCATTTTCTCCACTTCAGCAAAAAATAATATACTGTTTTATATTTTTCTCTGAAAGTATTTTCTGGGTCTTTTGTAGCTTTTTAACTATATTATAGTCTCCTTTTAAAAAAGCCTTTAAAAAAATCTAGAATAGCTGGCTGAAGGCTCATCTCATAGTAAGCAAGCAAAGGAAAACTATTTGCTGATGGTGCACTGAAACATAAGGAGTATGTACTGACTAAAACACAAATCAACTTAGCTATAAGCGTTATAGATATCTTTTAATTCTGAATTTGTTGCTATGAATTTGACTATGATAAGCACTATTTGGATGATGGCTAATTTTAGAGAATTATATCAAATGTCTTCTAAGTCTCAAAATCGGCCTTCAGTAGGGTGGGTATCATTTGCAATGTTGATATTGATTTATTTTTGTTTAAAATGAAATTAAATGTAAAATATTGAAAGGCAAAAGAATTTTGTCTAGAAAAAATTTTCTTGAAAAGCAATGCCAATCCAATCTTATGGAAGACGGCTTTTAGAACTAATTGCACTCACTCTATATTCATGAACCCTTAATGCTTCTCTTCCTCTAATGTTTGAGAGGGCATTAGTAAGTCTTTCAAGCATAGAAAGAATAAAAAAAGATTTTCTCTGCCACTTTCCCAGATGCCTTGAAGTTAGACCACCTTTTATCTGCTTCCCCCAAAATAAAGATGGCTGGGAAATGCATGTATAAAATGTTAAAACAAACAAATCCACAAACAAACCAAAAAAACAGTGTTATGATAACCTTCTATGATGGAAATTAAACCCATTTTTTTCATAAACATTCTGTGGTAACATATTCCTGAGCTTTCCACCGCTCTCTTAATGTACTTAAAGGCTACAACATCTAGGGAACAGAGAGAGAAGGTGCAGGCAATTTCATTTCAAATATAAACCTACAAAGAGCATATTTTCTCCTTGCTTCCACCCTTAACCCACTCAGTCTATTCTAGCAAAAACATTCTATTCAAAAAGATCATTAAAAATCCAAGTTGGAACATGTTACCCTTATGCTCAAAACCCTCCAATGGTTTTTCCATCTCATTCAGCATAAAAGCCAAAGTTGACCCAGCTCTCTACACCATCTGCCCTCAAGTCACCTCTCTGAAATAATCTTTTGGTGCTTTCTCAGCCTGTTTCACCTGGGCCACAATTGCCTCCTTTGCTTTCCTTGAATCACCAGGCATGGTCCCACCTCTTACCAAAGCTTAATTCCTCACCTCCTTCAGATCTGTGCTCAATTATGACCTTTCACTGAGGACCCTATTTAAAAATGCATTCTGCCTTCATCTTCCCCCACCCACCACAACCTGGCACTCTCTACTCTCTCTCCTTGTTTTTTTATCTTGACTATTTTGATAGTACTTACCAAGATAAAACATACTACCAACAAATCCCTCTCTTCCTTCTTCCCTTCCTCTCTCCTTTCTCCTTTCTTTCTTTTCTCCACTTAACTTCTTTTCTGCCCCCCCTAAAAGATAAGCTCTCGGAGGGCTGAAAGTTATTGATACTGAATAATTTTGAACTAATGCTCAGAGGTTTTTGAATTAATGACAGAATAAATAACTAGATTCTATTGGCTTTAAAGCCACCCTCCCCTCACATGGAACTGAGTCCCAGCTATAACACCTAACAGCTATGTGACTGTAAGCAGACAGCATCATTTTTCTGACCCTTAGCTTTCTCATTTCCAAAATGGTAATAATGGTACATACCTCACAAAGAGTTTGAAGTAGTATTAAATGAGTAAATACTTAGAATAGCAACTGGCATGTAATTAAAGCTCTCTACATGTAAGCTACTATTATTAAATCAACATATTCTGTAAAGACCCCTAAAAACTTCATATTCCTTCAAATATTTTCCATATCCTTTCTGTTGTAAAATACTTGTCATGCACCCAAAACAAGCAAGATCATTCTTAATGTTTTACATTTTGAAATATTTTAAAATCCTTAAGATTAACGTATTGAAGCCCCCAAAGACATAATAAACGTGATTATAAAATGTTATTTATAATAGTGTCTGAACATTAAAAATACTACAGAAGATTATGCTCTCTAATGATAATTATTCATTTTAAACAAGATATTATAATATCTGTTGACAGATACTTTGCAATATGAGAAAAGTAAAACTTTATAAAAATCCTTAAATATGATCAAATCTATAAAATCATTTAATATATCTAAAGTGAATTGTCACAATCATCACAAATTATACCAGAAAATACTTAAAATTATAAAACTGATTTAGCTTAAAGTTAAACTGAATCACTTGCAATTAACATATTTTATAGAATTAGTTCCTGTTACATTAACCAAAAGTGTTAGCTATAACTCTTACTAACATGTAAAATATATTATGTACATTATGAAATAATTGTAGTTTGTATAAAATATTATCCAACATAAATAAAATTATATAATAACTTAAAATGTACAGAGCATTGTGTATATAATGGAACATTAATTTTAAATGTGATGTATGTTTGCATACAGAGATAATATTTCTGCTAGGGGATATAAGAGGTTATTAACAATGGTTGCCTTTGGGAAGACAACAAGTGGTTTGAAAGGAGACTTACTTTTCAATTCACATATTTTTGGATTATTTTAATATTATAAATATTTTTAGGGAATACTTTTTCATTTAAAAATCAAGTTAATACTATATATAAAACAGATACACAACAAGGTCCTACTGTATAGCACAGGGAACTATATTCAACATCCTGTAATAAACCATAATGGAAAATAATATGAAAAAGAAATATGTATATATATGTATAACTAAATCACTTTGTTGGTGTATACCAGAAACTAACACAACATTGTAAATCAACCAACTTCAATTTAAAAAAAAATCAAGTTAAAATATTTCTTTAAAAACATTGCTCTTTACTAGCAATAAACCATAATTTTCTAAAAAATACCAGTTTCCAATGTAGAATATTAAACATATATTTAAAATCCATACAGAAAGAATATTTTTTTTGCTTAGTAGTAGAATTCTTCTGTGCTTTGAATGCAATAGATATTTATGATAAAATTGAGGAAATGGTTAAAAAGAGAGAAGGAAGAAAAGGTGGAGAAGAGATGAAAGGGAAAAAGTGAAGCAAAAGACTGATTATCTATTTCAAAGATAGTTAGCGTTGACCCAAATAATCCACAATAGTGGCTCCATTAAAGTGGAACTGGAATAAATTATATGTTTTTACTCTTAATGATCTATACATTTAAATTAGCACACATTCATTTGCAACTTAGTAGTGAGCTACTGGGATGATTTATTATAGAGAAGTAAAGGCTGATTAAAGAAAGTAAGTCATATTTCACCTTGGATGAAATAAGAGTCAACTATAACTAATTCCAGTTCATGAAGATTCATTACCAAGGCTAAACATTAAGTTGGAAGAAAAATAGAAATGCGTGAGAAACAAATGAAAAGAACACCAACAAGGATGATCCATCCAGCAATGTCCACCAAAGATTTTTAAGTTCCTACTTAGTAAAGTGCTAAGCACTGCTAGGTCAGTTGACATCGAAGATATAATTGGAAACAAGATGATAAACATTAATCTTCATTGCTATAATTTTATAACAATGAATTACTGTTTGAACTAAAGTACAGAAATATACACATAAACATAAGAGATTTCTTAACACAGTCAATCTCAGAGATTTTTCAGTCTCAGTAATCAGAGATTTTAAACATTTTTAAAATCTTTATTTTAAAATTTCTCTTATAGTCTCGCTATTTTATCTTTAGCTAGATTTATTTTTCACTGCATTTTTTCAAGTATTTTCTGAAAGTGTGTTTTCACACCCAGAGGATGTAAGATCAGAGTGTTCCCATTACAAAGAAAAGAAACAAACAAGAAAAAACTCTATGATGGCAGGATTTGGAAGAAACATGTTCTCAAAATAATTGGAAAAAATCCTAAGGTTAAAATTTTAGCAATATATATTTAAAGCACTGTTCTATATCCCACTGAAGATTTCCTTCAATTAAATTTCGTTTCATCAGTATCCTCACCTGTAAGATTTGAATTTATAAATACATTTCTTCTTTAAAAGCAGCTAACTATTCAACATCTTCAAACTTATACTCAGGGTTTCCCAAACCATAAAAAAGTTTCAATTACTGTTCAGATCCCTTTCTACCACATGGTGATTGCCAATTCTTGACAATTCTGCAGTAATTTTGAAAAGTGACATATTCATACTCATAATATGAAAAAAACCGAACACTTACTCTTGTATATAAAGAATAAACATTTATTTTTAAAAAGCTGGCCAAACTTTATTGCTGGGTTTACATCCTTAGTGTCTGCCAATAGTAAATACAGTCCACAGTAACCCAAGCATAGAAAGAGCATGTACTAGGGCCCTGAAGCAGGAAGGAGTTTGGAATATTAAAACTTGACAGAAGGCCAGTGTGGCCTGAGCATGAGAATGAGAGAAACAATATGAGAAATTAGGCTGGTGAGTAGGAGGCGCCAGATAATGCATGCACTTGAAAGTCAAAGTAAGAAGAGTAGAATTGAGAAGGCAAGGTTGGTTTGATTATGGTATGGCAATGGAGATAAAGAAAAATAATGAGATGTAAAGGATATTTATAAACTAAAAATAATAAAGATATCATATATTTTAGACTTCGGGTTAAGAATGAGAGACACGAAAAAAAAAAAAAAAAAAGAATGAGAGACACGAAAACAAAGATGACTCCCAGGTTTCTAGATAACACAACTAGATGGACGATGGAATCATTCATTAGGATCAAAGACACTGAAAGTTCAGTTTTTCCATGGTAAATATGAGGTGTCTTTGAGACATCCAAATAGATTTGTTAAATTGACAGTTGTATTATACATCAGCACTCCTAGTACGAGAGAAATGATTTAGTTCATCCACCAAATTTACCAGGAGTGCTGGCATTCTTAATAAAACACATATCCCGTGTTTGAGATTCAGGTTAAAAAAAGAGAGACAGAGAGAGAAGATTTCATTAAAGAATGAATTAAGCATCTTTCATGATAATAGAAAGGTCCCTCAGAGTGCAGCCCGTGCATCACCTCCTCTGTGAAGCCGTAGCTGGCTTGACTAACTGATCATTCACTCTCATGTGCTTTCACTTTTCTGTGGCAGCTAATAAAAGAGCCTTCAAGATCTTGGCAATATCCTCTCCTTTCGAGGCCCAAGTTGGGGTGGAGGGTGTTATACTTCCTATGCCCTTGTAGTTACAGGCCACGTTGGCTGGATCTGGCAAATGGTCTCTGACCAGAAATTGTATATGCCTCTTATAGGGTCAAAGTAGTTAATTTTCTCACTGGATGGTGAGAAACTGTCCAGCGCTTTCCTCCCAACTGCAATGAATCCTTAATGTCATTGTATCATTAATGTCATTATGTTGAGATGACAGTGTTATAACTCATTGAAGCTCTCAACATTCTGGGTCCCTGAATGACTTCAAATCAGAGGGTCTTCTGCCACCCTTCCCCCCAAATACACACACACTTTTCCACAATGGTTACATAGTATAAGCAAGAAATAAGGCTTAGATGTTTAGGCCACTGAGGTTTTCCTATTGTTTGTTACCATAGCATTTCCTACCCTATCCTGATTATTTCACAGCTCACATCTGAATATATTATCACTACTTGCTTATGCTGTCTCTCTTAACTGAACTACACTTTTCTATAAGTGGCTGACAGTGCCTGAGAGTTTGTACTCTTAAATATTTTTGAGCAGCTTGATGAATGACTGAAAGATTGAGGACATCATCTCCACCTTATCCACTATCATGAGAAAACTCACATGGATAGTAGGAAGGCCATAGAGGCATTACTGTGCTGAGCCACTTGAATGTCTACTACCTTGCAGAGAAATATCATGATCAATTACAGATCCTCTCCAGTTAGCACAGAAAGGTTTCAGAGAGATCATACTGTAAAAATCACCATATCATAAACTTAGTGACAGATTGAGGGTTTTTATATTATTTGCTTGTTTTTATATTTGAACACAAAAATCTAAATATTTATGCTCAGTCTTCATCATCTGTTGGTTCCATAGACTAGCTCTGTATTCACTACTTTAAAGAAACAGAAATAATCTCCTATCACATCTCTGTATTTTCCTCTAGTCTATAAAAAGTTTATTTTAACTAATGGCTATTAACTGAATTCCTCAGAAGGCAGCAGACCAACATAAATCTGCTTGGTTGAGAATGACCAGTAACAGCACTGGCGCCAGATTCATTGTGGGTTTAAAAAAATACAGTGTAAGTTCACACGAAATCACCTGTATGTGAATACAGCAAGAGCATTTTGGTCTGGGAATTCTATTAACTTTCATTCATTTACAGTATGATGATACTTTATGTTCCAAATAAGGCACTGCAAGTTCCTGTATATCCATTATATTATACTTATGTATGCTTAATGGGATCTTAAATATACTTTTTTGAAATTGATAATACTTTTTTAGGAAACTGTTTTTAAAACTACAGATTGTTATCCATTGGTATGCTGTTACATTAACTTTGTTGGTCATGACCAGTATTTTTTTTAACAAATTAGGTAGGGCTTCCCTGGTGGCGCAGTGGTTGAGCGTCTGCCTGCCGATGCAGGGGACACGGGTTCGTGCCCCGGTCCGGGAAGATCCCACATGCCGTGGAGCGGCTGGGCCCGTGAGCCATGGCCGCTGGGCCTGCGCTTCTGGAGCCTGTGCTCCGCAATGGGAGAGGCCACGGCAGTGAGAGGCCGGCGTACTGCAAAAAATAATAATAATAAATAAATAAAAATAAAAAAAATAGGTAAAAAAGAGAATTGAAAAGGAGGTATCAGAATACAACACCAGTAAGAAATACTTCATAGAACTTTTGTTCATATAGTGTGTATGTGTGTTTGAAAGCATACTGTGTTTGGATGTCATTCAAAAACATTAGAAAATATAGATTTAGTGGATTCATTCACTCATTCAATAAATATTCTATGGAATGCTCTCTTCCTAATGTTTGTCAGGCACTGCAGAGTCAAAAGATGATAAAAAAATATACATACATCATTGCAAAATCCTGAAAAACTTGCACTTAGTGGAGTGATCACATAATTAAAAAATTCAAATATACTATATATATATATATATATATATATACATACAGATGTAGAAAAACATAAGATATTTAGGATACAAAACAGCCTGATTTCCACAGGTAAGGAAAACAGAGTTTATCACTTACTGATGAGAATGGTCCATTATAACACTCTTGCTATATTCACATATAGATGATTTTGTGTGAATTCAGCAAAGAATACTCTCTTTACAAAATACATTATTATCAGCATATAATGTCTATGGGAGGCTTAGGGGAAAAAAGAGGGCCATTTAAGATTGACACTGTAATTATTACTTCATTACTGCTGCAGCATAGGGAGTGGTACTGCAGCACCACTCGCAACGTTAATATGCCTCTGTAAGCACCTAGTTTACTGTCACAGAGTGACCTAGGTAGACTTGGGTTACTGAGTTCTTGAAACCAGGATATGAAACCAGATAGAGGAAAAATAATTTCCGGTTAATGCTCTGAGACCCGTGTTGTCTAAATGATAATCGACACAAAATGAGTTGTTTCATCATGCTTTCAGTGTTTATTTACTTTTGTTTCAAAATCTAAATTTGAATTTTGTTGGATATAATCAAACATATACTCAAAAGGAAATTAAATTGAGAAAAAAACATTATTGTGATAAAAAACCAAGGTGTTCACTTAAATTTTGAGAAACAATAAAATTGAGGGTAGGCTGTGTGTTCAATTCCCTTAGAAAGGAGGGCAAAAGGAGAAAGGTTATTAAGATTTAACAAAAGATATACGGAAAGTGTCTAAGGAATCTGTGTCATAAAAGAAAAGAAGTTACCTTTCTAGAGAAATTGGAAGATAAAAATATATGCCTGTAAGTCACCTGAGAGTGCATTTTGAAAGTCAGGGTGGAAATAGTATGTATTCCATGACTGTAATCATAAAATGTGTAAGCATGATTACATAGACTGGAAATGTATTACACAGAAATAAGATACTACATATATTTAAATAATGTTGAGGTGACGTGATCATCTTGTTTGGAAAATTTCCTTAATAATGTTTGTAGTTTGCTTTTAGTTAAAATATTAAAGCAGGGTTACACTCATGAAGCCAGCATCTTTACAACTTCAGCTACATTTGCTTTTTTCTCTTCCGTAAGTAGAACAAACTCACCCCCACTGCCAAGCTTCTGCACTTAGGATTTCTGCTGTCTACTGTGCTCTTCCCCTGGTGTTTACATAGCCAGATCCTTCTCCTTTCATGCCTCAACTTACATAGCTTTGGTTTACCACAGTCCTTGATTTTACTGTTTTATTAGGTTGTTTTATTATGTAGTAGCATTTCTCACTATTTGAAAACTACCTTAGTTATCTTTTGTTGTTGTTTTTAACTATTTTGTCTCCTTCCCTAGAATGCCAGCTCCCTAAAAGCAAGGAACTTATCTACTACATTTGCTTCTATATTCCCAGCACTAAAATAGCGCCTGGCATGTAACAGGCATGCCCTAGTGCTTACGGACGAAGTGCATCATTCCTAAATAATTCCCTTTCAGTTCGGGGTACAGCAAGGAAAAATGTATAGTGTTTTTGTGCAACTTTATTTTATTGTATCTGTAGCAATACATAGGTAGTTAGGGTAATCATAAAATAAAACTCTATAAACTCCTGAAAATAACCAGCCTTACTCAAAACCAACAAAAATGTGAGGTATTGACATATACACAGGTGGCCTTGTACATATCTTTAGTTGGCAGTTCTCAGACCTACTGAGCTCTGAATCTAAGAATCCTCAAATCCTATAAGTATTTTCCCACTGCATTAAAAAAGAGGAGGCCAAAGCAATAAGGCAAGGACCCAACTAGAGTTAAATGACACTCAACTCAGCCCTCAGCCCCTGATAGGCAGCCTTTTCACACTGCTATAGTCATACCAGTTGTTTAATTATTGACTACATCCACACCTGTTTGTAAATGGCATTGCTTCAAGCCTTCTGAGGGCCACTCCTTTCCACATCCTCAACTACTATGGACCTTCCCCTAGAATTCCCTGGATCTTACCCCATCAACTAAGGGGTTAGTGCCAGGAAAAATAAGGGCCCTCCAGGAGTCTGCTCCAGCATTAATGCCAGCAGGCATCCTCTCGACCGGTCAGTGCCCATACCTTATGAGCTAGGCATTTGTTGTTTTGCCTGCTCTAAATCTAATCATTTCCCTTCTTTTAACAGCAGAACTCTCTTTCTATGTAGTTGAGTGATGCTTTGTACAACTCTCAAATCCAGGGATGACACAAGGCTCAGCTTAGAAAAATATATTTCACAGCCTTCACCATAGTGATGAGTTTGGGGCAAGTGACTCAAGTTGTTCCAGTCAAGATTATCCTAGAAATTTTTGGAAAAAAAGATGCTCTCTTTACATGGAGATTTCTTATGTAAGCCTGTTCCCTGGGAACATTCTTACCACCGTAAAGAAAGAGCCTGATTCTAAATAAAGCAATGGCAGGGAAAAGTAAAATTAAGGAGGTAGGGATGGGTGGGAGGGTGGGGGGCGATAGGCCTGGTCTTGATCATATAGCTTGATTTCCTATTTCCAGCTATGATGAAATCCAGAATATTCCTGGATTTTATGGTAACATGAGCTCTAAAATCCCTTTTCTCTCTAAACCATTTTGAGTTAGGTGGCATTTTTGAAAGTGAAAGAGTTCCTGACTAATAAAAAAAGGGGGCAAGAGTGGTCAGATCTGCCATTTATTAACAGAGTACCAGACAATTTGCAAACATTTCCATTCCTGGTGAAATGAAGCTTTTAGTAGTGAAATATATTACTGAAGCTCACCATGCCAGAGTAGGTCTTTACACCCAGACCTATGAGACTCAAGTTTCAATCTTTTAGCACATTGCCATGGTGGTCATATTGACTCAAACTATGAAGTACAGTTTGCTTATGACTGTTCAATTTCTTTTGATCACTTCTATCTGTTTGCTTCCAACTGTTCTGCATCTTCTACCACTGAGGAGTTTAATGATTATGATTTCTTATGGTTGAGTGTTGGCTCTAGAAATAGACTGCTTGGGTTTGAATCCAATTCCCTCTACATAACAGTTGTATGACCTTGGCAAGTTACTTTTCCACATTTTTCTCATCTAAAAATTATAGATAAATTAGTACCAGTCTCAAAAAATTCTTGGGACTATTAAATGGAATCGTAGTAAGCACACGAGAATATGATTAACTTGTGTTTGTCCAAAAATCCCCATAAATACCTGTCTTCTGTTCCAATTAATCTTGCATTCTTTCTATAAGCCTTTCCCAATTAAAACTTCTGTTTCCTTCTATCAGATCAGCTAGAAAGTCAATTATGATAATCCACATTGCAATGTGTATACCTACTGGCAATCATTTCCAAACGTGTTTGATTCTTAACATAAAGAATTGCCAATTGATGGATTTCACATTAGGGCTGGATAATAATTGGGGCTTGAGTATGTTCCCTGCTTAGCCCTTTCTATCTTGAAATAGGAGAGAAAAAGCACCAGTAGATTCAACAACTTCCATTAATGTCAGGTTCTGGAAACAGTGAGAAGTTTTATGTGTAAGTACCAATGAGAAAAATAATGAGAGATGAGGTTGTAAAGCTTCTAGTAAAGCTACAACGTTCATTTTCTCATCACATCTCTGTGTACTCTAGGAGGTGGCTTATGACTCCGTAGTTTCCAAATAAGGAAACAAATGAGGTAACATCTAATACCACAGTGATACAGCAATGACTAAAGGCCAACTAAGCCTAGTGACTCAGGATTGGTGAATTGTCTTATGGATTAGAGAACTGTTCCTTGAATAATTTTAAAATACAATTTATTCCAAAGTTAGAGTCACAGAAGTAATGACAGTATATTAAACGGTCCTTCTCTTTTCAATGGGAAGAATAACAACTGTATATCCAATATTCAGTGAAGATGTTATATTTTTGTTTTTATTTTTGATAAGAAATAGCAAACTAGTTCTAATATATAGCGAGGAAGTTTAAAAATATACTTGACTTTTTTCTTGATTAACTGCTGAGGCAGTATGATTCAGCAGGTGAAAATTATAAAAGCCTTCCTAAGTGTGTAATTACAGCCAGGTAACTTAACTTCTGAGTCTCCTTTATTGCCTCTGTAAAATGGAGAATCTCTCTATTATCAAAATCAAATAAGGCAACATAATATTTTTTACATACAGTGAGATACAACTGTTGTGAAAACAATGATGTAAAAGTTACCACTGGAAGAACAAAACAGAGAAAAAAAGGTGCCTAAAAGTACATGCCGTTTGGAATTTTAAACATTATTGTTTTATCTCTCTTCAATCAATTTTGTTCTAAAAATTACCAGTGGGCTAGTCTTTACATGTAAGGTCTTAAAAACATTCAAATCGTGGCACAATCCATTTAAGTGTGCCAACTACTTAAACAAATTAAGAGGATGCTCCCTTATCTATCTATACAAACCTTTTGTGAAACTAACCTGAAATGTATACAAACTAAGAGTGAAATTTCTTGGTTACTGACAAAAAATAAATTCAGCACGTGGAGATTAGTATGGGGCCTAGAGTACCAAGCTCCCAGTGATTCTAGGGGAAGATGATTCGTCAGGAGGTGAATAAGAAAGAAAAAAAGGAAGGAAGGCAGAAGAGGGCAGGAAAAAAAGAGATGAGAAAGGAACAAAATGGTGGGGAAGGAAGAGAATACAAGAGAATTGCTATATCATGTTCTTAGCTGGAGAGCTGAACAAATCTCTTCTACCCTGGCAGTGAGTAGTAACACGCTCCAACACATACGGGTCTAAAAGTCCAGAAGTCAAAGAAATCAAACTGTTGCTATGTGTTCAATACCTAAATGATGAAACAGATTCTCCAAGGCTAACAACTTGTCTACTCCACTCTGTCCTGAAGGAGTCGGCTCTCCTATCATTAATATTCATTTTGTGGTATCTAGGAATGGTTCCGAAAGTATCTATGATTCCACAGGAAAAAAAAACAAAACAAAACTGGAAACTTGCATATGAAGTACTTTTTTCCTCCCACAATTTAAAAGCAGGGTGGTGTTGGAGAATTTAGGAATATGTTGGCTTTTTGTTGAAATGTCACTTTCTTGAATTATTAAACTCAACTGTATCTCAAAGTGATTGTTTGGCATTTTAAATTTAATTTTATAATTTAATAAAAACACGAAAAATAGGTAAATTACTTGTACAGTCATGTTGTTAACTAAGCTTTCAACACAAGAATTTCCTGTACACAGATAAAACTCAAGCATTTTTAGGCATATAATGGTCTGGTTTATATTTATATATAAAACTTTTAGTGGCCTTGGATTCTGGACACTGGCTAAAATAGGATAGTGATGTTATTCTATTTATAAAAAGATGCTAGTGCTCTAGAAATATGGTCTAAGGCCCAATGGTTCACTTTATTCATTCCTCAAATCTGATAAAAATGCTAGGGATTAGGCAGAAAGCCAGCCTTGTAAACAAGGATCTGCAGACACTCCAAGTCAGACAGAGATTCAGAGCTTTGCTACCTTGCCTTTCTCCTGAGAAGCTGTGTCAACTTTTCTTAATAATCTTGCTAACGCAGAGCCTGCTTGCTAGAGGAGCTTAGCTAGGCCTTAGTAACCTGTGTTCTATCATTTGTCCTTGTTTCAAAAGCCATTAAGTCATTTGTCCAAAAAAACATTTGTTAATGACTTTCCCCACAAACATAAGCAGCTTCCATATTTCATAGGTGGAGAACAAGGACCTATTTCGCTGTTTATAATACATAGAATGCTGGGGGGCAGAACATCATCAGGAAAAAATATACTTAATCGTCTCTTTCTCCTTCTCAAGGAAAGAGCAAACAATTCCAACTTGACATTGTAGTGAGTGTAGTCTGCTGCTGTGATGCTACATTGCTGTTTACACTCAGTTACATTCACATAAAATTATGCCTGAAAGAAGATTAGCAATAATCCATCCTAAAAGCAACCCTATGTGACGTTTCACAATATCCAGTCTGTAGATGTACAAACCAGTTCTCAATTATCTGTGATGAGCAGGACGAGGTATGTAAATGTTTAAGGGTCTCCATAACAAGACACAGGTGGATTTTGGAAGTATTAAAGCCAATCGAAGGATCTGAAATTCTTTTAAATAATTATCTCAGCTTTGTCCACTGGTGCTAATAAGTTAAAAAGTTATACGGGGCTTCACGGTTGAACAATCTCACCTTTTGCTTGGATCACTTGTGAGTAATCAAAAGAAATTCCATGAAAGAAAACTATGTTATCAATTATCTAAATGTTATATAAGATTCAGCATCACATTTGAAAAGTGTTAACACCAAGTTTGTTACAGCTGAGTATGTTCTGAGTATTTCCGTGTGCTTTTGCCCTCACGTTGACGAAAATATGCCAATAAATCTCAAAGTAGCAATTCCTAAATTCAGTTATCTGCTTTCAGCTAGAGTAGGGCCTGGGCTGATAATGCAAGGAGACCTCAGGTAAAAACAGGAGGCTGTCCCCTGGAGGCCACACACAAGGAACTGTGCCCAGAGGTGTGAGGTGGGTTTGCCTGCTCTCCCCTTCATTTGCTTGCGACAGAAAAGTTGGCTGTAGTCTGGGAGGGTGTAGGAGGACAAGAGATAGTATGTCTCATTTAAACAACTGCAGTATCAGAAGTTCTCATATTTAAGTAACTCTCCGATTCTATTTGTGTTTAAGCGCCTATGTGCATTTTATCCTTGATTAGGTGAATGATTTAGAAAGAAAAGGAAAACATTCATCTATTGCAGGAAACAACACTTAACTCTTTTTAATTATAAGCAAAACTACATTGAGCAAATAGAGAAACAACAGGTTTAACGGGATGAGGCAAGACCAAGTTTCAGTACCATCCATAGCTGGATTTGATTAAATGGCTATTTCGACCAAAATTCGTTCTTGACTGAGACACTTAGCTAACTGTCTTAGGCGTAGTTTTGGGGGCTGCGGTAGGGGGGTTGTAATCCAGTACTTCCAATGAAATGTTGTCTGACAGGGCTGCTAGGAAATGGTATTTTAACCAAATTATTTCAGAAACTACATTATTTCACCAGATTCTCATACTAGCTGAGAAAGGCCATTCTCAATCTACATGGAAAGTTTCCAGCTCCCATTTTGTACAGACAGCTAAAATACAGAAGGCGTTTATTATCTTCATAAGCTTTCCAATTTTCCAGAGCTCCTCTTCAACAAAATGACGCCCTATGCGTATAACTAATACGTTCAACATACTACATGTGAGACCAGTATAGGAACGATCGGTATCTTTTCTTTTTATCTCCACAATAGCAGTAACCAAAAATGATGAACTCTGACCTCCTCTCATTTACATTACTGGTAAGTTAAGGAAACCAGTGTGTCACATCCCTTCCAAGCACTGAGTGTATTTGTAGAGACAAAACAAACCCAAAGAGAATCAGAATTAGTTCTAAACAACTAGAAGTTGTGGTTTAACTAAATACAATTACAGAAATTACAGAAACATTTTTTAATCTGCTTTGCATTTTTCAAAGACAGCAGAAGACTTCTTTCTAACACAGTCATAAATGTGCTATTGTTATGCTAACCTAGGTTTCAGTTTGTTTTAGAACTCTTTTAAATATTGTTTTTAGATTTAGAAAGTGGATATTTTAAAAGGAGGTTTCTTTGCAATAGGACCTCTATAATTATTTTTAAAACTGCGGAAATAATATCCCCGGTGCTTACTCCTTCTATAACATAGCAATAATTTCACGTTGTACACTTTAAAATAAGAGCTTTTCTTTTTTAAACAATATAGCAAAGGTTGAAGTTTTATTCATATATAGCAAGAAAGGACTGGGTGCTCTCTTATTTCCAATAGATAGCATGACTATACTTGCAATATTATTTAAAATACATTTCTTTTATACTAACACATATGAGTAGAACGATGTTCATATGCCCTGCTATCACAGTTCATCTTATAGTCAATATAAAAGTGGCTCTTCAAGAACTCTCCTAAAATGACAGAGAAGCTAAAGGAAAAACACTGTTTTCTTCAGATTGGAAAGATTAAATTCCTGCTTTAAAAAAGTGGCCACACTGAATGGAGAGATTTGAATCAAATTTATAAAACTATTAGGAAAAATATTGATCACTCCTAAAGGAATTATTTAAGATACCAATCTAAACCCCCTTACCTGAAAAAGCAATGATAATCGTGTCGATTATGTAAAAGATTAAGAACACGTTTACCTTTGTGCAAATGCTGAAAGAAACACTGAAGAAATCTTAGAAAGATAAAAACTTTAATGCCCTGTTATGTCCAAATCATGTGAAAGCGTGACTTCAGTTTGTTACCTGTATATAAAAGTGCATCTTGCACTGAGAGGTGTTTTGTTTTGTTTTTTTTAATACATGATTCATATAAAAATCACTTCTTCCGTAAGCCACAGAAGGGCTGTATAAAGGAAAAGATCTAGACCTCCATTAATTTTGCCTCTGAGTACTCCTGGTCTTTTCAACCAAAGAAATATTAAAAGCATCCCCAAGACATTGTCATCTTTCTTTAAATGGTACTTTTTACAGGAGTACTCCCTAGTTTCAGCAGATTACATGCTACTGTCCATTAGTCTCAAATCCTTTTAGAAAATGTTACATAATATGTATATATATGTACACACGTACACATATATATACACACACATACGTATATATATATATCCTTAAATGCTAATTGAAATTATGTTTTACACAGCCATATACTTTATCCCTATTTAAATAGCTTTGATCAATTTCGATGGCAAACAAATTCAGTTAGGAAGAATATCATATATTAAACTTTTGATACGGATGTATTTATGACAAGAAAATCATTAAAAATTATTTTAGGGGCTTCCCTGGTGGCGCAGTGGTTGAGAGTCTGCCTGCCGATGCAGGGGACGCGGGTTCGTGCCCCGGTCTGGGAAGATCCCACATGCCGCGGAGCAGCTGGGCCCGTGAGCCATGGCCGCTGAGCCTGCGCGTCCAGAGCCTGTGCTCCGCAACGGGAGAGACCACAGCAATGAGAGGCCCGCGTACCACAAAAAAAAAAAAAAAAAATATTTTAAATCACAAGTGTTCCAGGTATTTCATTTTAGAAAGCATTAGTTTTTAGCAAAACACTTGTAAAACCCACACCTATGTTATTCTAATGCCAGAAAGTCTAACTTTGGTCTTGGTTTTCTGTAATAGTAGACCAAATTTGCTCCATTATGTAATCAAACTGTTTACTTTTATTTTCCCTTCCCCAAATCATTTAATCACTACCATTAGGAAAAGAATTATGATGTTCCAATTTGGAGTTAATGGTATCTCTTCCTAGCTATTACACAAACTGGAAATCCTAAGTGGTATAAGTATTTCAGGCTCACATAATTGTCTGTGTTAAGTGTGAGTTTTTTAAGATTAGATGACTGTAAAAATCTGTTTTGGGAATTCGCTATAAATTGATTTAGTATACTGAACTCAAAAGAATGAATTGATATTATGTCCATGGTGTCATTAGGCAAACAGGAAGTTCGAATTAGCTTTTAGATCTAACACATTCTGTATTTTATTTATTAATCATCCAGTTCATTTTGCAAGTACAATTAAGAGAAGCTACTATATTCTAGTTTTATTTTCAGTTAGCACCAAGTCTAATGTGCAAATCTTGTACATACCATGCTAACCATTTTCATATTTCTGAATTAGAACTCTCTGACAATTTGACCAGACAGAATAACTAATATTCTCCATTATGAAATAAAGTTCAAAACTACTCTGTAACAACTCTCTATCATGTGGTATTTTATGAAATTAGCATTTTAGCATTTCCTCTGTAGGGTAGCAACCTTTAGTTCTGATAAAAATACATTAAAGTCTAATTACCATATTTGCTCTAAAACATTAATAAGACTTACTAAGATATTCTTTTAAAAGGAGAAAAGATGAAGGTTGTATGAAACTGTTACACTAGACCATTTTGTGGAAAGACAGGGTAATAATTTCCCATAATATATCATTTAAAGTCTCACTTTAATCCACTCAATATATATTGGAATTAGTTCTGACTTCCGGTATATAAAGGCTTAATTTTTTTGTATGTGAGAAACTCAATACTCATATGCATGTCTTTTACATGTCATTGTTATAATTAGCATTTGTTAAGAGTCCCGAACATAAATGTCACAAACCAAGACCAAACTTTTACCCTTCCTAAGACAGTGGAGAAATAAGCAAGTAAAATATTTTGCTCGCAGTGAAAGGCAGTTGGTTTCCTTTTTCTATATCTTCTCATGTCTAAACTTGTTAATTCAGTTGTACACACATAAGGCAATTAAACGATTGTCCTTTTGTCCTTATAACCAAAAGGTGGCACCACTAAAAATAAGTTTTAGCTTTCAACAGAGATACTACATTAAAAAGAAAAAAAAAAGGCATTTAAATGTCAAAGGCCTAGAAAGAAGATCTTGTTTTTGTGACTCGAGGCAATTCTACTTAGATAGGAAAGATAAGTGTCTCAAATGGAAAATGGTTTAGAAAATAACATATATTATGTTGATGGTAAATGAAAGCAGCTCTTCTTTAGGTCAGTGTATAAACTTGTCCACTGAAGATATGTGGTGAAAAAAATACTTTCTGGGGTACATAGATTAGTGTGGAAGATCAGGCAGAGTTAAGAAGGCTCCCTTTTCTTATCCGAAGTGGACACGTAGAAAAAAAAAAAAAGGTAAGACTTGGCATTTCCCCTGATAAATCAAAGGAAAAGATTTATCTGGACACTAACATCTGCTGATTTCTCTGCACTCATGTAGCATCCACTTGGGCTGCTTTCCCATTACATTCAGCTAAGCACTTCTCTCTATCTCCTCCCATCTGACGGTCATCACTTAGCTGAATAATAGGAAAGGAAAGCTTATACCATTGATGATGGAATTAGAAATTTCTGAGGCTGCTGTCAAGGCTCTGTCCAGCAAGTCCCTTTCACTTGACCTACCATGCAGGCAGCCAGGGCACATAGTTGTTTTGATACCTTTCTCTGTATTATAATAAGACATGAAAGTAAAAGCATTTTCCCCTTCAAGATTTTTTAATTTGACGCTATCTTCCTACCATTACTTCCTAAACTTTGTTCCAGTACAAGAGGATTCTTGGCCAACTGAGCTTCCATGCACCTTCTAAATCGAGTACTGAAATTGTATAAGCATCATGTGTACATCTATTAAATATACTTATTAAAAGAAAATAAGGCAAGGCATGAATTCGATTTCTGGGCAGCAAAATGCAAACAGCAGAAAGGTAGAATGAAATCACAATTCATATGCAAATGCAGCTTTAACACAAAAGTTAAATGTTTGCATTATTTCAGAAGGTTAATATTCAAGAAAGTCAAAATCACCATGTACACAAAGCTAACTAGATTTGCTTTCTCAAAGTAGAAATCCAAGCCTCCTAATAATACTGGTGTCACTAACAAATGTTTTGAAACTTTACTTTTTTTTTCTTTTGCCCCTCAACATAAAGGCCATGCCAAAGAACCTCAGGAAAGTAATAATCTGTTTTTAAAATTTTTTTCTCCACTCGAGAAACCTCTCCAAGTTCAGACATTACCAGTGATGGATAAGACCAAACAGTCAGCCCCGCAGGACAAATGGAACCAGGAAAAGTCAGATGGTGGGCACTTAAAAGCAACAGCAATTAAGCAATTGAAAGTGGGTTGGATCGGTGGTTTATTTTTGTTCCATTTGAAGCAATCTAGTGAGAGACACAGCCCCTTGCAAGCATAAGATCAAGTCAAACTTGACACTTCCCCTCTCTGGCAGCTGGGGCTGCATGGCTTGTCTACTTCCTTTATTCAGTTTAATTGCTTTTGGTACTCTAATTTTCTATCGTGTATTCTATCTTGTTCTTTTCCCCCTGGGCAGAAAGAAATCTTTCTCCTTTCATCACCACCCCCCTCTTTCCTCTGAGAAAAGGCAATCCTTTCCAGGAAGAGAAAGAAACACTGTGCGTGCTTTGGATGGGAGGAGGGAGAAGATGAGAGATTTGAAAGGGGTTGAGGGGAGGGAGGTGAAGGATAGAGATTGGGGGTGGGGGACGGAGGAGAGGAAATCAAAGAGGGAAAGAAGAAGATGGGGGATGACCAACATCATCAACTCCAGGCTCTAAATCACGGGCGCTGTGCAAAGTGCTTCTCCAGGAGAGGCACATGTGGTCTCATTACATCGCTCACAATAGGCCACCCGGGGCTCCCTGCCCAGGTCTCAGTCTCCCACCGCCAAAACCTAAGTGTACCGAGAACAAAATCTTACGAACGGATTCAAGCAAATAGGCACAGCTGAGGCTGCTGTGCCGCCAGTCCCGCTGTCTTACCTGGAGGGAGAACCAGGAGGTGGTGCCGGGCTCCGTCCCTACTGCTTCCCCGTGCGGACCGGTGCACACACGTCCTCTTGCTGCCTCTGCTCTTGGAGGGGCAGCCTGCAACACAAAAGGGGTGTGTGGGTGTGGGTGTGTGGGAGGTTTTCCAGGGCCACCAGCTGGTCCCAGCTGGCCGCCCCCACCCTACACACACACCTTCGGGCACTGAGCCCCCCCTCTCAGTTGAGCACCACCCTGGGGGGGGCTTGCCCTGGGCGCAGTCTCAAGTTGCCGCTGCCAAGCGCTGCTGCCGCCGCTGCAGGAAGAAGAGGTGGAAAGACACTGGGGGCAGTACTCGGTCTAGAGCATCCCCACACTGCAGCTTCTCGAGGAATCCCTCCAGTGAGGAGGCGGCCGCCCATCAGCTCCCAGCCCCGGCCGCCTGATTGGTTCCACCTGGGGTACGCTGCGCCGAGGAGCCAATCCTGGTGCACTAATAATAGGTGGATCCGCTCAGCCAACAGCGCCCATCCCAGTTCTGTTAGTGTCTCTCCATCCCCACAGCGGACAGGGACCTGAGGAGGGGGGGGTTGAGAAGGGTTGGGGGGGGGAACTACGAGGGGTACAGATGCCAAGGAGGCGTAATCAAGGGCACTAGATAAACCCTCTGGGTAGTCGCAGGAATGCCCCGCAACCTGTTCAGCAAGCTGTAAGCACATGAGAGGAAGACTGCATAATACAAAGCTATTTTCTTTCTTTCTTTTCTTTTTTTTTTTTACTTTCAATCAAAATCTGCCTTGATACTGAGCATGCCCGGACTGCAACAGCACCCTTGGAGTTCCGATGTGTGTGGGTTTGCAGACTGCGGGGTTTTGAAAATGTGGGAGCCGGGAAGGAGAGGCAGAAGTTTGTCTTTGGCCATTCGACCCGCTGGAGTTGTGAAAGCAAATCAGGGCGGGGAAAAGAAAGGATTCCGCAAGAGTGTTCTCAAACTGAGGACACAGGAAGGTGGCCCTCTGGGCTGTAGGAGGCTGATAACATTATCGTGTGGGTGCAGGGGTGGAAGCGGGGGGTAGAACAATCTGAGCCTTGCTAGGTACCTGGAGACTTTTCGTAAAGGGTGCGGTGGATCGGAGATGCAGGGGAAGCTCCTTCCCATAGGTGGGGCCGGGAAGCGCGACTCCACCCAGCAGCCGGGGCTGTCAGGCAGCGGAGAGTGCACTGGGAGTTTCCACTGTGGCGACCAATAAGTTTGTAGACTTGGGTCAAGGGCGACGTTGTTGAGGATGCAGTTTCTGCCAGCCCCCTCCCCCATCTCTCCACCCTCTGCCAGCGCAGTGACGACTAAAGCGTGGGTTCCCTCCCTCCTTCCTCTCTTTCCCCCGAACGATTCTGCTCGGGAGTAAGAAGCTTTTCCCCTGTGACAGCGGTGCTGACCTGATTGCCTCTAAGCTCTAGGGCAATTTATAGCTTGGTAATACCGAGAGATACCAAACTGGGAGGTTCAGCGTGTGGGGGGCAGGGAGAGCAAGCGAGGCAAGGGGCGGAGCGGAACCTGGCTCGGGGTCGGACCAAGTCCTGGCTCTGCTCCACAGGTGCAAGTCTTTCAAAACGCATAGAAGCATTTCCATCTCTCACTCACTGACCTTGTTTACCGGACTTTGAATCTCTGATTTGTTTTGCTTAGAAATACTTCCAGTTTGTGTAAACTTGATCAATAGCTACAAATGAGAACTCTCCTAACTGGGTTCTTTATTTTACTGAGAAGATGATCACGGCATCTCAGTTAAGGAAATAAATAGCTATCTCAATTCCCCAAACCCATCCACTTTGAACTGGAGTTTCATTAACATTGGTTTGCAAAGGTAACTGTATCAAGAATTCAATTAACAGTAACACATTTCTTCAAGTTTTAATTAAATCTCTCCAATTTATGTAATGTTTAAGATTAAGATCCTTATTCTAAGTATATGGGAAAAGAAGACAACTTGATATAAACTAATCCTTTTAATGACAAATACCTGTGTATTCTCCAAAATTGTAACTATGTATCTCCCATTGTTTAAAAATATTCCTCAAATCTTAGAATAATTTCATAGATGGAGAAAGATAATAGATGTTAGTTTAAAATCAACTTAAGTATTTGATGACGAAGAAAAAGAATGAGGAGGTTGAGGGGGGAGGAGGAGGAGAAAAAGAAGAATCAATTACCTAACACTGTTTCCTAGTAAACGTCCTCACATGAGGATCATTATATTATCCACCTAATAGAGATCTTTATTCTAAAAAATACTCCTAGCACATTCTCTAGATTCCAATAATTAAAAGCTGCTTGTTTTTAAAAGCTGTGTCCAATAGCTGCACGTAGAAACAAGTAAACTTATTTTAGAAGAAATCAGTAAGTAGAATATGATTCCATATTAATCTCTGTTCCAGACTCTGATCCTATTATCAGCGTTTTAGCCAATTTCTCTTCCTGTCTACCTCATATGCTACCCAATAATCAACTCTCTCTCAGTGGTCAGAATCCTAAACAACAGGAATGGTGTTAGATGTTTACATCCCAAAGTTCCTTGCAGGAGACTGCTGGCTAAGATATGAATGGGTTTCACAGGTATATTGTGATTAACTTTGGAATAAACAGCATTTCTGATCATGAATATTAGGAAGACTGCACTTACACACTGGATATATATACGCTGTAATTTTTAAAGAACTAAGATTTTTAATTCTCTCTCCTATTCCTATGTTCTCTCCAAACTCTGGGAATGATCTAAAGACCTCCACCTGGGCTCACATATCATGCTATTCTGTTGCAGAGAGTATATATCATCTCTTTGACTTTATAGTAGACTCACCTCCATTAAAAGAAAGATCAGGTCAATAGTCTTTTGTCCTTATCCAGTTCCTCAGGTACTTCTAAAATCTAGAAATGTCTATGTCTTATGCTACTGAGATTGAACTCATCCCTTGGTTATCCTGTATTTTTAAAAAATATTTGCTATTTTCAGAACTGTGTTTACCTATTTTGTTCAACATTTTGCTTCCTCATTCTTTGCTTAAAAAAAAAACCTTTGTTCATTTTTTTCTTCACATTTTTTGCTCTGAGATCTCATCATCATTTTCTTTATTCCTTTTTCAATGGATTCATCTATTTACTACTTTAATGTTCCCTTTGCCATCTATTTTAATAGGCTACAGGATCAGAATAGAAATTAAATTGGATTGGGGCACTGAGGAGAAGAGTGTGTCTTAGGGCAAGAGTGGGAATTAGAGACTTTAGAAACTAGAAATTCATTAAGTGCAAACTTAGCCAAGGTTTTGTATAGACCACAGAAAGAACACACAAGAGAGGTATCAAGAGAATTCTCCACATTGCTGAAAAGGCTTGTATATGCTAGTTGATCAATGGTACTGAAGAGTTCCATTGAATTAACACACTCATATATCATTAAAGTTTATATCTTTAATAACCACACTAATTGGTAAAATCTATTCATAAGTATCATTTCTCAAGGTTGTGAAAAAATGAAAAAATAACCAACTTTTCCATATTTTGCCTGTATAGATTTATTTTGTTTCTATAAATTCATATTTTCTTTTATAGTTATACATTTTCTGTCATTGCCTTTCAAGATACAGCCTTTTTTCTCCCCTCTTTCCAGGATACAGGATTGATTAAGTGTTTGTTTTCTGGAGCAAAAATCTGTATAGAATTCCAGCTTCCACACTAATTGTCTATGTGATCTCGAAAAATGTACAAAACCCCTCCAAGCCTCAGTTTTCTCATCTATAATATGTACAAAAGGACACAGCATATATCTTAGGGTTTTTTGCGAGGATTAAGTAATGCAATGTATATAAAGTGCTAGTTCCAAGCACATAGCAAGGATTAATGACATTAGCCATTATTATTATTTTATCATTATCGTTCCTCTTGCCATTGTTTTTGTTTTTCAGATTTCTAGGAGGTGGCACTTCCTCCCATAATCCGATCCATTTAAGCCAACAGTGAGTTGGACACTCTTTACGTATGAACATTGAAGTTAGAAGAGAGTTAATCCGTGTTATAAAAATTTGTTTATACATAAAGCATCAACAGTCTTCTATCTTGCATGTGTTGGTCTTAGACTGTAAGCTTCTAGGAGATGAATAATTTTTAGAGAATATGCACTTAAGTATCGTTTTGCTGTTAACATTTAGTTTATATTACTCTTTAAGAAAAATCTATTCTAGTGTTAAAAATATGAACACTGGTGTTTTTGGTTTTTAGGAGGCCAGTGGAACCAACCACATGTTTTCAAAACACTTAAAGACAGTGGAGTCATCCATTTTGGTTTCCTTTCTCTCACAATCATTTGGCCTGATAGTACTGCTAATGATATTATAGCCACCTGGTAAGGAGAACACATCAGAGCTGTTTTAGAATTAGATAAAAAGAAATTAACCACATGGATTTTTTAACTGGACACCCAAAGTTTTAAATAAAGAGAATCTAGAATTGAAAGAGGAAAAAAATAAAATGAATACATGGGAGTCAAGTCAAGTCTTAGTCTCTAGGGCAGAGAGTAAGAGTTCTATAATTGAACTACAATACCTTACAATTTTCACAGAAAAGAAAATAAAGAGCTAGAAGTATTCAATGTGGCTTTACAAAAGGCTTTTCTTAAAGTTATGGCTAAGAAAATATTGAAAATGAAAAGGAGAACAGTGACTCAAAAAGTAATATACTGTGTCAGGCTGTTGAGGTTAGCAAAAGGAAAATAATATTTAAGTGAATCTATCTCAAGAGCAAAATAAAAAGTAGTTTGAGTTAGTGTTAGCCAAAGGTTTTAGAAGGAAAACAAGTGATATATTTTTCAAATACCCTATCACACCAGGAATATACTGTAGCAAAAGCAATTTTGCTAATAAATCAAGAGGAACATTAAATTTTATATTAATTCCCTTTAAAATCAGAGGGAGAATTCTATTTAACTGAATACATAAGAGAATCATAGCTCAACTACTGCCTTCAATTTATGTAAAAAAAAAAAAATGTGTGTCCAGAGGGATTAATTACTTATCAAAAGCCATAGAGAGAGTTAAGGTAGGTTGAGGCTGTGGAAGGGGAGAAATAGTCTGTGCTTTCAACAAGCTAAAATGTTTTAATAATGTTTAGGAGAGAAGCAGGGCAGACATTCAAGACTTCAAAATTTGATTCTGGAATGGTGCTCAGTGCTTTGATAGAAGGCAGGAAAAACACAAATACGTTTGATTCATTCTAGTACACTCCTGGGAGGGTTTTTGTAGAACCGACTATCTGTGTGTGCTTCAACAATTTATATGCAACCTGGTCCATTTGTTTCTAATTCACCTAATACTAAATTAAGCATCAAAACTGGCAGGCTTTTGAAGGAAAAGTTCATTTACTGGATACTGAACAAAGAGGAAAGATGAGACAGACACAAGGTTCTCTACTTCTAACCCCAGAATAAAAGTCTCTCATAGATCTGGGCATGCTTCCCTTTTGGATATTGAAGACTTTTGACAGAGGTAACAGGAGCCTGAGTGATTGGTCTCTTGGTCTGTGAGCATGCTTAAACCCCACTGTAGTTGAAACCTATTGTGGATGCCATGATGATGACATCTCCTGGACCATGGTTGTCCATTTTGTATGTCCCCGTGTTTTCTATCTTAAGAGTAGAGGAATAGATTTGAGTATCAGGAAGTCAATGGGATATAAATATTAAAAATATTTTTGAGAAAATTGAAACAGAAATGTTAATTTCTCCAACATCACACAGCACATCTCAATCCCCAACACATGACAATCAAGAGAAATTTAAGATATATTCAAAATAACTGTGACTACTTCAAGAATTCCAATCCTTTTCTACTAGGCTCCAAAAATACAGAGTAAATTGAAAGATTTATGGATTAAGGAATAGCTTAAATAACACATTAATATAACTGTCTCATCATCACCAAGGGAAATGCATGGAACCAGAAAAGGGATATTTTGCCAGCCACTCTTCTTAATGAATAAGGTTACTGAGTTTTAGCTGTTGGCTTTAGAACTCTTAGAAATGTTCATTAGGAAATAGTATGAATAGTTTAAATGTTATTAATAAAGACACCAGTATATGCACCATCCAGCTTCAGAAATTAAGTATTGAAAATTACCTTTGCCATCATTCATTTGCTCTTCCTCATCTGATACTCTCCTACCTGCACCACCAAGGTAACCACTATCCTATACTTTGTGTTTACCATTATCTTGCTACTCTTTATAATTTTACCACATATATAAGTAACTCTAAAAATTGTCATTTTCAGTTTTTCCTTTTTTTGGATTTTTATAAATGGACTTATGCAGTAATATATATTCCTTCAACACACTTAGTTTGAGTACATTTTGGGATTCAACCATGTAGCTGAAGTTTATTCATTATAACTCATAGATTGTATTCAATTGTATGAATACATCATTTTAAAAAATATTTATTTATTTATTTATTTATGGCTGCATTAGGTCTTCATTGCTGTGTGCAGGCTTTCTCTAGTTGTGGTGAGCGGCGGCTACTCTTCATCGCTGTGTGCGGGCTTCTCAATTGTGGTGGCTTCTCCTGTTGGGAGCACGGGCTCTACATGTGTGGGCTTCAGTAGTTGTGGCACTCGGGCTTCAGTAGCTATGGCTCATGGACTCTAGAGCACAGGCTCAGTTGTTGTGGTGCATGGGCTTAGTTGCTACGTGGCATGTAGGATCTTCCCAAGCCCGTGTCCCCTGCACTGGCAGGCGGATTCTTAACCACTGCGCCACCAGGGAAGTCCCCATCATTGTTTTTTACCATTGTTCTTTTGTCTATAGATAATTGTATTGTTTTGCTATTACATATGGTACTGCTATAATTAATTTCAAACATGTCTTTTGTTCTGCATGTGCATGAGTTTCTCTTGGGTATACACCTAGAATAAGAAATGGACCCAGGTTTTATAGATCTGAGGTTTTTACAATTTAGGGACCTTATTTTAAAATATAGCCCCAAATTAGGAATTGAAGTGTATATTTATTTGGAATGAAAAAAGTCACAACAAATCTTTTTTATTGACAATATGTCCCACACTGTATATTTCATAGCTGTGACTCATTTTTTAACTAGATATCTGTACCTCTTAATCTACCTCAACTATTTCTCTCATCCCCACCACTCTCCTCTGCTCTGCCAACCACCTGTCTGTTCTCTAAATCTGTGACTCTGTTTCTCTTGTTATATTTACTCATTTGCTTTATTTTTTAGATCCCCCATATAAGTGAAATCATACAGTATTTGTCTTTCTCTGTCTGACTTATTTCACTTAGTATAATACCCTACATGTCTATCCATGTTGTCAAAAATGGCAAGATTTCATTCCTTTTTTATGGCTGAGTAATATTGTATTGTATGTATACCACATCTTCTTCATCCATTCATTTATTGATGGACACCCTTAGGTTGCTTTCCTATCTTGGCTACTGTAATTAAAGCTGCAATGAACATAAGGGTACACATATTTTTTGAATTAGTGTCTTTGTTTTCCTCAGATAAATACCCAGGAGTGGAATTGCTGGATCATACGATAATTCTACTTTTAATTTTTTTAAGGAAGCTCTATACTTTGTTTTCCACAGTGGCTGAACCAATTTACATTCCCACCAACAGTGCATGAGGATTCCTTTTTCTCCATATTCTTGCCAACACTTGTTACTTGTTGTCTTTTTGATAGTAGCCATTTTGACAGGTGTGAGGTGATATCTCATTGTGGTTTTGATTGGCATTTCCTTGATGATTGATGATGTTGAGCACCTTTTCATGTGCCTGTTGGCCATATGTATGTCTTATTTGGAAAAAAATGTCTACTCAGGTCCCCTACCCATTTTTTTTTCACCTGCCCATTTTTTAATTGGGTTGTTTGTTTTTTTTGATGTTGAATTTTATGTGTTCTTTGTATATTTTGGATATTAACTCCTTATTAGATACATCATTTGCAAATATTATTAACATCTTCTTCCATTCAGTAGGTGGTCTTTTCATTTTGTTGCTAGATGTAGTCCCATATGTTTATTTTTGCTTTTGTTGTTTCTTTTGCCTGAGGAGACAGATCCAAAAAAATATTGCTGACTGATGTCAAAGAGTATACTGTCTATGTTTTCCTATAGGAGTATGGTTTCAGGTCTTACATTCAGAACTTTAATCCATTTTGAGTTTGTTTTGTGTGTGTGTGTGTGTGTGTGTGTGTGTGTGTGTGTGTGTGTATGGTATGAGGAATTAGTCCAGTTTGGTTCTTTTGCATGTAGCTGTCCAGTTTTCCCAGCTGTTGAAGAGGTTGTCTTTTCCCCATTGTATATTCTTGCCTCCTTTGTTGTAGATTAATTAATCACATAAATGTGGGTTCATTTCTGGGCTCTTTATTCTGTTCCATTGATCTATGTTTCTGTTTTTGTGCCAGTACCATACTGTTTTGATGACTGTAGCTTTGTAGCATAGTTTGAAATCAGGGAATCTGATACTTTTAGCTTTGTTCTTCCTCAACGTTGTTTTGGTTATTCAGGGTTTTTGTGTGTGTGTGTTTCCATACAAATTTTAGAATTATTTGTTCTAGTTCCATGAAAAATGCCATCAACATTTTGATAGGGATCACACTGAATCTGTAGATTGCCTTAGGTAGTATGGTCATTTTAACAATATTAATTCTTCAAACCCATGCACACGGTATAGCTTTCCATTTGTTTGTGTCCTTTTTTGTTTCTTTCATCAGTGTTTTATAGTTTTCCAAGGGCAGGTTCTTTATGTCCTTAGTTAGATTTATTCCTAGGTATTTTATTCTTTTTGAAGTGATTGTAAGTGGGACTGTTTTCTTAATTTCTATTTCTGATAGTTCATTGTTAGTGTTTAGAAATGCAACAAACTTATGTATATTAATTTTGTACTCTGTAACTTTACTGAATTCATTGATGAGTTCTAGTTGTTTATTTTGGTGCTGTCTTTAGGATTTTCAGTGTATAATATCATGTCATCTGCTATTTAAAAATAGCCTCAAAATAGGAATGGAAGTGTATATTTATTTGGAATGAGAAAAGAAATCACAACAAATTTTAAAAACAATTTTTCTTATTTGGTGGAGATCAATGATATATTTTTGAATTTTTAACTTGTATTTTTCTGATTACTGAGAAATTTGTTGAGAATAATATCATATGTTATTGGTCATTCATATTTCCTTTTCTGTGAAATGCCTTTTCTAAATCATTTCCCCATGTTTTATTTTTGGTCTTTGATTCACTGGAGTTCATTATATATTCTTTGTATTAATATTTTGTTGGTTATATGTATTGCATATATCTTTTCTCAACTTGTGGCTTGTATTTTCATCTTTTTCTGTTTTTTTTTTAATGAAGACAAATGCTTAATTTTAGTGTAGCCCAATTCTATGATTCTTTCACTTCATATTCTCTATATTTATAAAATTAAAAATATTTTAACTTTTGAGTCATCAATATAACTAAAATAATTTTTGTATATACCTTGAGATAGAATTTATTTTTTTCCTACTGATGACCAGTTGTCCCAGCACAGTTATTGAGTGCCTGTCCTTTCCTCCATCAACCTGCAATGCTAGCTTTGTCTAGATCACTTTTTCATTTTTGCATATATGTTTCTTATCTATCTCTGCATCAACAGTACACTGTTTTAATTATGTAACTTTATAATAGATTTTGATATCTAAAAGCATTCCCCACTCCTCCTCCTCCACTGTTTCTTCCTTCTTCTATTCCCCAAGTGTCTTGACTGCTCACCTTAAGCATGCTCATATAATTTAGAATTCCCCTGTAAATTTCCATAAAAAAACTCTGTTAATATTATTGATAACATTTATTACATATTTTACTAATTTGGGAAAAAATTGGTAGCACTATGACTTTGACTCTATCAAAGACATTATACACTTTTTCCCCAGATTTAAGTACCAGTTTTTATTGTTTGAGGCAAATTCTACCACTTAAAACTTACATTTCCTCATAAAAAATGAAGTTGGCTTTTGTAGCAAAGCTGCTAAACTAATTAATAATGATAATTTGGATATTATTTAGATTTTCTCTGGAGACAAAAATCTATGAATAATGACAATTTTCTCAACAGCTATCATTTTCACTTCTTTTGCCTGATTATTGCATTGGGTAGATGATCCACTTAAGTAAAGATCCTTATTATTTTAACTTTAAGGAAAACACTTTTAATATGTTACCAATAAGTATTTGTTTGTTGTAGAGTATTTGACAAAGTCCTTATAAGGCAAAGAAGTTCTCTCCTATTTCTGGTTTACATTTTTATTTTTTAATCATGGACAGATGTTGAATTTTCTCTAGGTTTTAATTTGTTTTTTGCATCTACTGAGAGGGCAATTTCCTCTTAATACATTAATGTCATTTACACTAATATGTATTTTAATATTGAATTAATCTTGCACTTTTGACATAAATTAACTCTAATATAAACCTATTTTTTAAATAAATGGCTGGATTTGGTTTCATGATATTCTGTCAAGATGTTTGGATTTCTGTTGTTGACTAAGATTCAGTTATAATTTTCCCCTTGAGCTGTACTTCCTGGTTTTGGTATCAAGGTTACTAAAGCATCAAATAACGTGTATTGGGTCTGTGTTCTTTTTTCTGTGTAGCACAACCTTTCACATCACACCTTTATGGATAGCTTGTTTTATGCCCTATATATGAAATGTTTGCTCACTCTAAAGTTATGAAGACAGTTTCCTGTGCATTCATCTAAGAGATTTGCTTGTTACTTTTAACATTTAAATAAGTAAGCCATCTGGAATTGATTTCTATGCATGGTGTCAGACTGGCGGTCAGTATTCATTTTTTTTCTATGTGAATATATGGTGGATTCAACTCATTATTTTTACTATTCTTTTAGTGTTTATATAACATATACCCTTTACTTATTGCAATCGCATACACATTATTTACCACTTTCTCAATAATGCTATAATTTAGGAACATGTAATTCCATTTATTCCTATACCACGAGTAGCATAAATCTGACAATTTATTCTAATTATACAAATATTTTAAATCTACATTATCATTAGTTTCGTACAATATTCACTTATCTTTACCCACAAACTTTTGCTGTTTTTCATTGTTTCGTGCATTTCTATTTTTATCTGGGTTTTCCTCCAGCCTGAAAAACATCTTATAACTTATGTTGTGGTACAAGACAGCTATTCACAAATTCTCTGAACTTTAGTTTGTTTAAAAATGTCTTTAATTTCATCTTAATTTTTGAAGTATATTTTCATTGAACATAGAAATATAGGCTGATAAAATATGTGTTTTTTCCCCAGGACTTTAGAAACATTATTGAATTATCTTCTAGTTTGCAATGGTTTTGATGAGAATGATTTTTTTTTTTTCTTTCTCGGCCTGCATAAAATATGTTCATTTTCTCTGACTGCTTTTGGGATTTTCATTTTTCAAATCAATTTCAATATGATTTGTTTGGTTTCAGTTTTTTTGTGTGTTTATTTTGCTTGGGGTCATTGAGCTTCTTTAATCTGTAAACAGAGTTTCAAATGAATTAGGGAAAATTCTGAAAATTTTTAAAATATTTCTTCTCATTCCAACCACATTTCCTCTTTTCTAGGATTCCACGTCTGTATATGTTAGACTGCTTAGTATTTTTCCACAGGTATCCAAAACTCAGGGGTTTTCCCTCCCTTTTACTCTTTTTGCTTCTGTGTTAATAGTTCTATTGCTATGTCCTTATACACACTTTTTTTTCCCCACCCCTCGGTATCTCATCTGTTATTTAGTCTATCAATTCTCATTTTGAATATTGTGCTTTCAGCTTCAGAATGTCATTTGTTTTATATCTTCTGTTTCTCCCTCTGTTATGTTTATATTTAGCTTTAAGCATGAACTTATCTCATTTGAAATCCTTGTTAACTCTATCATCTATTATTTCTGTATTTTTTCTTATTGATTGATTTCCCTCATGATTATGTGTCAAAGTTGCTTCCTTCTTCTTTCTAGTATTTTTTTATTGGATACAGGACATTGTGAATATTACATTGTCAAATGTCTGAATACTACTGTCTTCCTTTAAAGTGTGCTGAAGTTTATTTTGGCATGCAGACTAATTTCTCTTAGACCAATTTGTTCATGTTAAGGTTTATTTACAACCCAAGGTACAACTGCTTTTTGTAAATAAAATTTTATTAGAATCCAGCTACACCCATTTGTTTGTCTGTTGTCCATGGCTGCTTTCACATAGCAGAGATAAGCGTTTGGTACTCATAGATGTTATATGACCTACAAAGCCTAAAATATTTGTGATCTAGTATTTTACAAAGACAAGTTTGCTGATTCCTGTCTTAGGCAAGTATGTGGACCTGAGTGAAGTCAGTAATAATGACATGTTTAAGATGAGCCACATTTGGGAGATGTTTAAAAACATGTATTTAAAGGTTTTCCAGGTCAAAGGTGGTAGAGAGGGAGGAATTTAGACAAAAGTCTAGATATCTGAGCTGGTTAATTGAAATATTAGAGTCATTGACTGGAGAGCAAATACAGAGAATAGTATGCTTTAAAAAGAATGTGAGTTCAGTGTGGGGTTTTAGAGTTTAAGTTGCCTATGGAAAGGAGATCTGGTGATGTCACTTAAGTCAGTAATTCTCAGGTCTGGGAATTTGGTCAAGGTTAGAGATAACAATTTGGGGACAGTTATTGTTGATTTATGATTGAATTCATAGAAATAAGAAAAATTCTCACCATTTCTATTATTTTGCTAGCATATGCTTTTAAACAAGGGAATAAGCAAGCATACTGATATCACAACAACTTTAACCCTGTTTAAAAAGTTCCTGGGGGCTTCCCTGGTGGCACAATGGTTGAGAGTCCACCTGCCGATGCAGGGGACACGGGTTCGTGCCCTGGTCCAGGAAGATCCCACATGCTGCGGAGCAGCTGGGCCTGTGAGCCATGGCCACTGGGCCTGCGCATCCGGAGCCTGTGCTCCGCAACGGGAGAGGCCACAACAGTAAGAGGTCCACGTACCGTAAAAAAATAAATAAATAAAATAAAATAATAAAAAGTTCCTTAGATCTTAATTTCATATAAAGAATACCATGAAGAGATACCTTTACTTATAATAAACAAAAAAATATTGAATAAGTAAAAAGTTTATTTGTAAGGCAATTGTTTGGAAGTTAAATATATATATTTAAGTGGAAACACTCTCAAAATACTCCTCTAGAGAATTCACAAAACTTGTAAAATCTATTACAAGCTCAAAGTTTAGTAATATTAATCCCATGTTTAGTATTCCTAACTGCCACTTTAAATATGGTTTCTAAAGGAAAAAAACATCAGTGCTGTATCTCAGAATATTAAAAAGATATTTTCAAAATTAGCATATTTTATAATAGTAATATGTTGGGTTTTATAGTATACTTTTTACCCATATCATTTCAGTGTAATAGTCCTCTGATGTCATTCCTATTGTTCCCACTTAACAGAGGATGAAAGAGGGTCAGATTGTTTAAAAGGCTTGCAATTAAAGGTAATAGGGAGTATAACCTGGTTCTACCAATGCAATGTCTTTTGTTTTACCCAGTCTCCCTCTTTACTTTCTGCATTGGTAGTGGCAGAGCACACATTGAAACCAGGCAAATCTAGAATGGAATGTCTAGGGCTAGTTTCAGGGTATATCAGTAAGCATGAACAAAACATGGAGCAACTAGGTGAAGGTAGCCATTTTCATTCAACGATCAAAAAAGTTTTTCCCAAGAGATGAAAGTACTGTGGTGATGTTGGGTTAAAGATTAAGAATTTAACATCAGTGGTGTTGAGATGAGCAGATGGGAAGCAGATTCTGTGCATGTCTAATAGATCAGAAGATTTTGAAACTGACTAACAGAAGGTGAAAGGGAAAGAACATGGACTGCTTTGAAAACAGGTAGCAAAGAGCCAGTAAATAATGGCAATTTAACCAAGCTTGAATTGACCTAAAGTTTGGGAAATTAACTTTGCTGTGCTGCCTGTTCCTAAGGCAATGTTAGATATTTGATCATAAGAGAGACTGTAGTAAAAATTAAAGTATACAAAATTGATATTTCTATGATTTGAGTTTGTTTAAATAATGGTGAAAGAATTATGAACTTCATACAATCTATTCAGTGATTATTGCTTATAATTGTTTTATTCTTTTTAAAATGTCTCCATTTCCCTGCTTAAGTATGGGTTTCTCAGCTGAGCAATCCAGGTGTTTATACTTTCCCTTAAACTGCAGAGTTTTCAAAACATTAAAAAAAATGAACTGGAATTTTAAATTAATCTCAATTAGAATAGATGTATTTAATCTCAAATTTAACATATAGGATCTTAAGTTTTATACAGTACTTTAAATTTTTGTAGCATTTATCTGTTTGCAAAGCACATATTGAACACTGCTAAAATAAAAAATGATTAAGCAATCTACACTGTTAATATCCCCAGAAATGGAAAGAAGTTTAACTTCTAAATACAAAATAAACTGTTCATGGTTTAATTATAGTGGTTTTTTTCTTTAAATAAATGTCTTAAGTATTTCTTTATCAACTGACTCAAGTCTCAATTCTGATACTTTCAGGCAACCCATCATAAGTTAGAAACTTATTTCCTACCCTTTCTCGATTAAAAATGTCTTCCTCTGAATGCCTCACAATATTTTTTGTTGTTTGTTTTTTGAAAACTTGTTAGTGGTTTAAGTTACTTATCCTTTATAATTACAAGCTTAGGATTTCAGAAGGATTTAACAGATGAAGTTTATGGAGAGACTGATGGAAAGTTGTTGCCTACTTATTATTTCTGTAGGTTTGCAGCCAAGGGTCTGGTTATGGGTCTGTGAGCATTATTGAGAAGAAGAACTGGACATGGAATAGACAGAACAAACTAGAAACTGCCAGGTTCTTTCTGTTACATGTAATCTGCCAGGTTCTATCTGATACCACATCTAAGCATGAGGACCTTCCGAGAACAATAGATACAGCTTCACTTATGTCTTCCATACGTACACAAGTACCTCTGGACCAACTCTATTTAGGCATTATACATAGAAGAAGATTCTGGAAAATGGACTTCTCATCTAACCACACTGACACAGAAATATGTGAGAAAGATTATATATTATGAAATTTTAAAATCATATATATGAAATTTAAATTACATATGAAATTTAAAAATCAATATCATTATTTGCAAATTACATGTTTCTATATGCAGAAACTATGAAAAATCTAGTCTTAGAATTAATAAATAAATTTACCAAGTTTTCTTCATAAATGATCAATATACAAAACTAATTTCTGTAACTATTAGAAACAAATAATTAGAAGTGATATTTAATATTACATCATTTACAATAACATCAATGGATATTAAATACCTAGAAATAAATCTAGGAAAATATGGTTATGATCTCTACATTAAATATTATAAATATTGATGAGAAAAATTTAAGAAAACAAATAAATGAAAAAATATCATATTCTTATATTGGAGAAATAAATAATAGGATGCCAAAATCTCCCATATAAATTTATAGATAAAATTCAATATCAATTTTAATGTAAATTGACAAGCTGATTAAATATTTATATGGAGCTAAAAAGGTTTACACTTTCTGTGAAAGTCTCAAATACATTTAACAGAGTTGAGAGTCTTACAATAGTAGATATGAAACTTATTACAAAGCCTCATATTCAAAACTGTGCGTTACTGGTACAAGAATAGACAAATAGTCCAACAGATCTGAAAGTAGAGTCCAGAAACACTCTCACATATATATAGTCACCTGATCTGTACCAAAGGCACATCGCTAATTCAGTGGGGGAAAGGATTTATTTTCAACAAATGACATTAAACCAATTAGATACATTTATCCAATGGAATAATTGGAAATAGATCATAGACCTAAATGTGAAAAGAAAAACAGTAAAGCTTCTGGAATAAAGCATAGAAGAACATCTTCATCAGCCTGAGGTAGGCAAATAATTCTTAAATGCAACACAGAAATAGCTAGCCATTAATGGAAAGATTGACATAATGGACTTCATTAGATTAAGAATTTCTGACCATCAAAGACAACATTCAAAGAATGAAAAGACAGAACACAAACTGAGAGAAATCATTTGTAATGCATATATCTGACAAAGGACTTAAATCTAGAACAATTAAAGAATTCCTAGGCTCTTAGAACAAACTAATAACTATAAAGGAAAATATAAATTAAAGTTCATCAACATTAAAAATCTCTTCAAAAGAAACTTAAGAAACTGAATAGGCAAGCCACGTATTGGGAAATATTATTCACAAACCTATATCCTGTTTGTGTCCAGGATATATTAACAATTCTTACAGCATAATAATAAAGACTGCTAAACAATTAAAAAATGGTGGAAGAGTTCAACACATGCTTCACATAGTGTGAATGGCTAATAAGAACATGAAAAAGTGCTCAGATCATTAGTGTTCATAAAATTAAAAGCACATGAAATATCCCAACAAAACCTGCTGACAAAGAAAAGTGCAAGAGCAGATCACTTTACTGGTTAATTTTACCAAAATTTTAAAGGAGTCTCTCAAATTCTTTCAAAAATCAAAAGAGGAGGAAACACTATTTTCACACATTCTTTGAGGCTAGCCTGGCAAAAAGCCAAAGATATCACAAGAAAAGTACTGACCAATATCTCTTATGAACATAGACGCAAAAATCCTGGATAATATACTAGCAAACTGAATCTAATAGCCTATATAAAGGATTAAACACCATGACCAAGTGGGATTTATTCCACAAATCCAAGAGTAACTAAACATGCAAAAATCAATATAATGAAGGAAGGTTAAAAAAAAAATATGTTCAGCTCAATTGAGCAGAAACAGCATTTCACAAAAGCCAACCCCATTTCATGATGATAACATTCAACAAACTAGGAACAGAAGGGGTCTTACTCAACATAAAGGGCTCTTACTCAAGATAAAGGGCATTTATGAAGAACCCACATCTCAATAATGAAATACTGAAAGCTTTCCCCTTAAGATGAGGAAAAAGAAAGTGATTCCACTTTTGCACTGCTATTGAACACTGTACTGGAAGTTATAGCTAGAGAAATTAGGCAAGGAAAATAACTAAAAGTCATCCAAACTGGAAAAGAAGAAATAACAAAAACTATATTCTCAGATAACAGGATCTTATGTATGGAAAATCTGAAAGAATGCACAATACAACTATTAGAAGAATAAACCAATTCAGAGGGCAGACAGCAGAAGCAAGAAGAACTACAATCCTGCAGCCTGTCGGAGGAAAGCCACATACACAGAAAGAGAGACAACATGAAAAGGCAGAGGACTATGTACTAGATGAAGGAACAAGACAAAATCCCAGAAAAACAACTAAATGAAGTGGAGATAGGCAACCTTACAGAAAAAGAATTCAGAATAATGATAGTGAAGATGATCCAGGACCTCAGAAAAAAGAATGTTTAACAAAGACCTAGAATGTTTAACAAGAAATGTTTAACAAAGACCTAGAAGAATTAAATATCAAACAAACAGAGATGAACAATACAATAGCTGGAATGAAAAATATACTAGAAGGAATCAATAGCAGAATAACTGAGGCAGAAGAATGGATAGGTGACTTGGAAGACAGAATGGTGGGATTCACTGCTGTGGAACAGAATAAAGAAAAAAGAATGAAAAGAAATGAAGACAGCCTAAGAGACCTCTGGGACAAAATTAAATGCATCAACAATTGCATTATAGGGGTCCCAGAAGGAGGATAGAGAGAGAAAGGACCAGAGAAAATATTTGAAAAGATTATAGTCGAAAATTTCCCTAACATGGGAAAGGAAATAGCCACTCAAGTCCAGGAAGTGCAGAGAATCCCAGGCAGGATAAACCCAAGGAGAAATATGCTGAGACACACAGTAATCAAATTGACAAAAATTAAAGACAAAAAAAGTATTAAAAGCAACAAAGGAAAAATGACAAATAACATACAAGGGAGCTCCCATAAGGTTAAAAGCTGATTTCTCAGCAGAAACTCTACAAGCCAGAAGGGAGTGGCATGATATACTTAAAGTGATGAAAGGAAAGAACCTACAACCAAGATTACTCTACCTGGAAAGGATCTCATTCAGATTCGATGGGGAAATCAAAAGCTTTACAGACAAGCAAAAGTTAAGAGAATTCAGCAACACCAAACCAGCTCTACAACAAATGGTAAAGGAAGCTCTTTAAGTGGGAAACACAAGAGAAGAAAAGGACCTACAAAAACAGACCCAAAACAATTAAGAAAATGGTAATAGGAACATACATATTGATAATTACCTTAAATGTGAATGGCTTAAATGCTCCAACCAAAAGACATAGACTAGATGAATGGATACAAAAACAAGATCCATATTTATGCTGTCTACAAGACACCCACCTCAGACCTAGGGACACATACAGACTGAAAGTGAGGGGATGGAAAAAGATATTCCATGCCAATGGAAATCAAAAGAAAGCTGGAGTAGCAATAGTCATATCAGATAAAACAGACAAGAAAGGACACTACATAATGATCAAGGGATCAATCCAAGAAGAAAATGCAACAATTATAAATATATATGCACCCAACATTGGAGCACCTCAATGTTAACAGCAATAAAAGAGGAAATCAACAGTAACAAAATAATGGTGGGGGACTTTAACACCTCACTTACACCAATGGACAGATCATCCAGACAGAAAATTAATAAGGAAACACAAGCTTTAAATGACACAATAGACCAGATAGATATCATTGATATTTATAGGACATTCCATCCGAAAACAGCAGATTACACTTTCTTCTCAAGTGCACATGGAACATTCTCCAGGATATATCACATTTTGGGTCCCAAATCAAGCCTTGGTAAATTTAAGAAAATTGAAATCATATCAAGCATCTTTTCCAACCACGATGCTATGAGATTAGAAATCAATTACAGGGAAAACAACATAAAAAAACACAAACACATGGAGGCTAAGCAATACATTACTAAATAACCAAGAGATCACTGAAGAAATCAAAGAGGAAATCAAAAAATATCTACAGAAAAATGACAATGAAAACATGACAATTCTAAGAGGGAAGTCTATAGCAACAGAATCCTACCTCAATAGAGAAGGAAAGTCTCAAATAAGCAATCTAGGGACATCCTTGGTGGTGCAGTGGTTAAGAATTCACCTGTCGGGCTTCCCTGGTGGCGCAGTGGTTGGGGGTCCGCCTGCCGATGTGGGGGACGCAGGTTTGTGCCCTGGTCCGGGAGGATCCCACATGCTGCGGAGCGGCTGGGCCCGTGAGCCATGGCCGCTGAGCCTCCGCGTCCGGAGCCTGTGCTCCGTAGCAGGAGAGGCCACAACAGTGAGAGGCCCGCGTACCAAAAAAAAAAAAGAATTCACCTGTCAATGCAGGGGACATGGGTTTAAGTCCTGGTCAAGGAAGATCCCACATGGCACGGAGCAACTAAGCCCATGTGCCACAACTACTGAGCCTGAATGCCACAACTACTGAAACCCCAGTGCCTAAAGCCCGTGCTCCGCAACAAGAGAAGACACCACAATGAGAAGCCCATGCACCTCAACGAAGAGTAGCCCCCACTCTCTGCAACTAGAGAAAGGCTGCACGGAGCAACAAAGACTCAAAGCAGCCAAAAATAAATGAATAAATAAATTTTTAAAAAGCTACCTTTTAACAAAACAAAACAACAAAAAACAATAAAAGCTAACCTTACACCTAAAGGTTAGAGTGTAGCCAGACTGCTCAAGAAAAAGCTGGAGAGGACTCAAATCAATAAAATTAGAAATGAAAAGGGTGAAGTTACAATGGACACTGCAGAAATACAAAGCATCATAAGAGACTACTACAAGCAACTCTATGCCAATAAAATGGACAACCTGGAAGAAATGGACAAATTCTTAGGAAGGTATAATTCTTAAAAAGGTATAAGACTGAACCAGGAAGAAATAGAAAATATGAACAGACCAATCACAAGTAATGAAATTGCAACTGTGGCAAATGGATAAAGAAGATGTGGTATATATATACAATGGAATATTACTCAGCCATAAAAAGGAAAGAAATTGGGTCATTTGTAGAGACATGAGTGGACCTAGGGACTGTCATACAGAAAGAAGTAAGTCAGAAAGAGAAAAACAAATACCGTATATTAATGCATATATGTGGAATCTAGAAAAATGGTACAGATGAAACAGTTTGCAAGGCAGAAATAGAGACAAAGATGTAGAGAACAAACATATGGACACCACAGGGTGGGGAAGTGGGTGGTAGTGGTGGCATTAACTGGCAGATTGCGATGGACATATATAAACTAATATGTATAAAATAGACAACTAATAAGAACCTGCTGTATAAAAATAAATAAAATTCAAAAAAAAAATCTTGCAACAAACAAAAGTCCAGGACCAGATGGCTTCACATGTGAATTCTATCAAACATTTAGAGAAGAGCTAACCCATCCTTTCCAAACTCTTCCAAAAAATTTCATAAGGAGGAACACTCCCAAATTCATTCTACAAGGTCACCATCACCCTGATAACAAAAGCAGACAAAGATACTACAAAAAAAGAAAATTACAGACCAGTATCACTGATGAATATAGATGCAAAAATCCTCAACAAAATACTAGCAAATAGAATCCAACAACACATTAAAAGGATCATACACCATGATCAAGTAGGGTTTATCCCAGGGAGGCAAGGATTCTTCAATATATGCAAATCAATCGATGTGATACACCATATTAACAAATAGAAGAGCAAAAACCATATGATCACCTCCATAGATGTAGAAAAAGCTTTTGACAAAATTCAACACCCATTTATGATAAAAAAAAAACTCTCCAGAAAGTGGGGATAGAGGGAACCTACCTCAACATAATAAAGGCCATATACAACAAACCCACAGCAAATATCATTCTCAATGGTGAAAAACTGAAAGTGTTTCATCTAAGATCAGGAACAAGACAACGATGTCCACTCTCGCCACTATTTTTCAACATAGTTTTGGAAGTCCTAGCCATGGCAATCAGAGAAGAAAAAGAAATAAAAAGAATACAAATTGGAAAGGAAGAAGTAAAACTGTCACTGTTTGCAGATGACATGATACTATACATAGAGAATCCTAAAGATGCCACCAAAAAAACTACTAGAGCTAATCAATGAATTTGGTGAAGTAGCAGTATACAAAATTAATGCACAGAAATCTCTTGCATTCCTATACACTAACATTGAAAGTTCAGAAAGAGAAATTAAGGAAACAATACCATTCACCATTGCAACAAAAATAATAAAATACCTAGGAATAAACCTACTGAAGGAGGAAAAGACATGTATTCAGAAAATTATGAGATACTGATGAAAGAAATCAAGGATGACACAAACAGAGAGATATACCATGTTCTTGGATTGGAAGATTCAATATTGTGAAAATGACTACACTACCCAAAGCAATCTACAGATTCACTGCAATCCCTATCAAATTACCAATGGCATTTTTTTACAGAACTAGAACAAAAAATATTAATATTTGTACGGAGACACAAATGACCCCGAATAGCCAAAGCAATCTTGAGGGAAAAAAACAGAGCTGGAGGAATCAGACTTCCTGACTTCAGATTATACTACAAAGCTACAGTAATCAAGACAATATGGTACTGGCACAAAAACAGAAATATAGATCAATAGAACAGGAGAGAAAGCCCAGAGATAAACCCATGCACCTATGGTCAACTAATCTATGACAAAGGAGGCAAGGATATACAATGGAGAAAAGATAGCCTCTTCAATAAGTGGTGCTGGGAAAACTGGACAGCTACATGTAAAAGAATGAAATTAGAACACTTCCTAACACCATACACAAAAATAAACTCAAAATGGATTAAAGACCTAAATGAAAGGCCAGACACTATCAAACTCTTAGGGGAAAACATAGGCAGAACACTCAATGACATAAATCACAGCAAGATCTTTTTGACCTAGCTCCTAGAGAAATGGAAATAAAACCAAAAATAAACAAATGGGACCTAATGAAACTTAAAAGCTTTTGCACAGCAAAGGAAACTACAAACAAGATGGAAAGACAACCCTCAGGATGGGAGAAAATATTTGCAAATGAATCAATGGACAAAGGATTAATCTCCAAAATTTACAAGCAGCTCATGCAGCTCAATATTAAAAAAACCCATCAACCGAATCCAAAAATGGGCAGGAGACCTAAATAGACATTTCTCCAAAGAAGACAGACAGATGGCCAAGAGACACATGAAAAGCTGCTCAACATCACTAATTATTAGAGAAATCAAAACTACAATGAGGTATCACCTCACACCAGTTAGAATGGGGATCATAAGAAAATCTACAAACAGCAAATGCTAGAGGGGTTGTAGAGAAAAGGGAACCCTCTTGTACTATTGGTGGGAATGTAAATTGATAGAGCCACTATGGAGAACAGTATGGAGGTTCCTTAAAAAACTAAAAACAGAATTACCACATGACCCAGCAATCCCACTACTCAGCATATACCCAGAGAAACCATAATTCAAAAAGAGACATGCACGCCAATGGTCATTGCAGCACTATTCACAATAGCCAGGTCATGGAAGCAAACTAAATGCCCATTGACAGATGAATAAAGAATATGGAAAAAGAAGCTGTGGTACATATATACAATGGAATATTACTCAGCCATAAAAAGGAATGAAATTGGGTCATTTATCGAGATGTGGATGGACCTAGAGACTGTCATACAGAGTGAAGTAAGTCAGAAAGAGAAAAACAAATATCCTATATTAACATATATATGTAGAACCTAGAAAAACGTTAGAGATGAACTGGTTTGCAAAGCAGAGATAGTGACACAGATGCAGAGAATAAATGTATGGATGCCAAGGGGAAAAAGGGGTGGGGTGGGTGCGGTTGGTGGTGGTGGGATGAACTGGCAGATTGGGATCGACATATATACACTAATATGTATAAAATAGATAACTAATAAGAACCTGCTGTATAAAAATTAATTAATTATATTAAATTTTAAAAAGAATAAACAAATTCAACAAAAGTTGGAAGATATTATATAAACACACAAATATTATTTGTATTTCTATACATTATCAATGAACAATCAAAAAATTTAGCAAACAATTCCATTTATAAAAGTATCAAAAAGAATAAAATTCTTAGGAATAATTTTAACAAAGAGTAGAAAACTCGCACATCGGAAACGATAAACTTTGCTGAAAAATAGAAAAGACTTAAATAAATGGAAAGGCGTCTCATGTTCATGAATTGGAAGATTTAATTTTGTTAAAATGGCAGTACTTCCCAAAGTGATCTACAGAATCAATGAAATCTTTATCAAAGTCCAATGACCATATTGCAGAAAGGAAAACCTGACCGTAAAATTATCATGGGACTGCAAGGAACCCTGAACAGCCAAAACAGTAATCATACTTCCTGACTGCAAAACTAACTACAAAGCTACAGTAATCAAAACAATTGCACTGGCATAAGGGTAACATATAAACCAATGAAACAGACTTGAGAGTACAGAAATAAATTAAATACCTATGGCCAACTAATATTTGACAAGGGTGCCAAGACCATTCAATAAGAGAAAGGACAGTCTTTTCAATGAATGGTGCTGGTACAGCTGTATAGCCATTTGCAGAAGAATGAAGTTGCACCTTTACCTCCCACCATATATAAATTAACTCAAAATGTTTCAAAGGCCTAACGTTAAGAGCTAAATCTCTTAGAAGAAAAGAGGTAAATTTTCATGACCTTGGACTTGCCAATAATTTCTTAGTTACGACAAAAAAAGCATAAACAACAAAAGATAACAGATGAATCAGATTTTATCAAAATTTAAAGTTTTGTGCATTAAAAGACACTATCAAGAGAGTTAAGACAACCCACAAATGGGTAGAAAATATTTTCAAATCATATATCTGATCAGGGTGTTTAGTATCCAAAATATATAAACAATATTTACAACTTACCAACAAAAAGACAAGCAACCCAATTAAAATATGGACAAAAAGATTCAATGGACAGGGCTTCCCTGGTGGCGCAGTGGTTGAGAGTCCGCCTGCCGATGCAGGGGACATGGGTTCGTGCCCCGGTCCGGGAAGATCCCACATGCCGTGGAGCGGCTGGGCCCGTGAGCCATGGCCGCTGAGCCTGCGCGTCCGGAGCCTGCGCTCGGCAACGGGAGAAGCCACAACCGTGAGAGACCCGCATACAGAAAAAAAAAAAAAAAAAAAAAAAAATTCAATGGACATTTTTCCAAAGAAGATATACAAACTGCCAAAAAGCACATGAGAAGTCTTCAATATCATCGGTCATTTAGGAAATTAAAAACCACAATGACACACCACTTCATACCCATTAAGATGGCTATCATAAAAAAAAAAAAGTGATAATAAGCGTTGGCAAGAGTGTGGAAAAGTTTTAACCTTCACACACTTCTGGGGGGAATATCAAATGGTGCATCTGCTGTGGAAACAGTTTGTCAGTTTCTCATAGGTAAAACATAGAGTTGCCACATGACCCGGCAATTCCGCATTGAGCACAGATATTCAAATAAAGACTTGCACAAAACTATTCAAAGCAGCATTATTCACAATTGCCAAGATGTGCATACAACTCAACTGATTTGCATTTCCATCAACTGATGAATGAATATTGTGGTATATACATACAATGGAATATTGTTCATCCATGAAAAGTATTATAGTACTGATATATGCTGTGACATGAATAAACCTTGAAGACATTAGGCTAAGTGAAAGAAACTAGACAGAAAAGGCCACATATTTTATGATGCTATTTATATGAAATATCCAGAATACTTAAATCCATACAGATACAAAGCACATTAGTCATTGCCAGAGGCTGAGGAGAGAGATGAGTAGAGAGTTACAGCTTAATAAGTATAGGGTTTCCTTTCAGAGCAATGAAAACTTTCGGGAACTAAATAGTGGAAATGATTGAATAACATTGTGAAGGTACTAAGTGCCACTGAATTGTACACTTTAAAGTGGTTAAGATGGTGAATGTTATGTTATATGTTTATGTTGTTATATATATTTTGCCACATTTTAAAAATCAGTGAAAAAAATACAGATGATCCCATGTGCCAAGAGGGAGAGAGTGAGATAAGAGAATGACACTATATGTTTTATGTGTTAAGAGTGTCACTTTTGATGGCTGTGTGTAGTATGTTTAAGAGGGATCAAGGAATACTTCTGGAATATGCATTCTAACTGAATATTGATGAGGAGCTGGCCTGAAGTTTTTTCGCTAAGAGAGCTGTTTGCACTTTAGCATCTACATAGGAAATTTACTGATTCATTTTTATACTAGATCTAACTCCTCTGACCCTGTAGTTAAACCTGAGCCATTTTCAGGAATCACAGTAGAGATGCCCCTCCTCAATAAAATATCAGTGTATTCCTTCAGTCTCTACGATATTAAACAATTAAGTCTGAGGAGGAACACTGAGGTCTTTTTATTCTGTTTTTGTTTTTTTGTTTGTTTGTTTTACATTATAACTCTGTTTCTTTAGCTTCCTCTTAAAATCCCTTAATCACAGAGTCCTCTAAATTTTCTATGTGCTTTCAGAATTGTAGGGTCCAGCACCTGTGCAAGCTCTGACTACAGCTAAGTAGCTCCTAAATCCAAGTCAGTTTAGAACATTTGCTTCTGGGTTATTTTAAAGTTATTTTTAACTTAAACTGTTGCAAATTCTCTAGATTTATAGGTTCCAGCTTTACAGGACGATAGAGATGGGAATTTTGTATTCGGCGAGATTCAGGAAAAGATGGAGGAACATACATATGCCAATTTCCCTGTGTAACTATAGGTTCATTTTTAAAGCATGACAATAATGTCTTTTCTATAGTCTTTCAAAATGCATATGAATGTTTGTACTGAAGAGATTTCATTGCTCTCAAACATATACTACTGCTGGAGTTCACTTCTCTTGCTTTCATTCCAATGGATTGTAGAAAGTTTTCCAATTCAAAGTCATTATGAAAGTATTTCCTAGTGTAAGATTTTCAGGCATGTTCTTTAACAAGTTGTTTTTCTTTGTACACTAGAGAAACTTCTGTTGTTAAAAATATTGATAAACTTTCTCATTTCTTCACTGCACATTTCACATAAATGCCTTTCCGGTATGTGTCAGAGTTTTAAAATGATATCAATAATATGATTAACTTCTATTTCCACCTCATTTCATAGAAAATAAAATTCTGTGTGATTATGATACTTGAAACTGTGCACTTTTTATTTAGGCTCCCAAATACACAGAGCTTCAGTATTTAATCATCTAGCAGCAATAGTAAATTTACAACTTAGCATTATTAAGTGATGATACTATGTACTTTTAATACATTATTTCACTTAATAAAATATCAGTATAACCTAAAGTGGAAGATACTGATATTGTAAATTATTTAAGAATTATAAAAATAGAGTAATAAAGCCATGGTCTTCTAATGGGTACTTTTATTTGAGTGTGGAAAACTTCACTTACAATAAAAAATTTATGGAATTGGTATAAATTGGTAAAATCTAAAGCATGACAATTAAAAACCCTTTGATAAACATGTTCTTCTACTTAGAATTTTTTAAAACAGAGATACTTTTTAAGTTGCAACACAAGATGAGGAAAGGAGCTAGGTTAGAAAAGATAAAAATAAAAAAAAACATTTTCAGGAAGAATAGTAATAGCAGAAACACTTCAAATATAAATAATGTAATTTTAGATTTTAAAGGGATATACCACTCTAGACATTTCAATAAAAGATTAAATGTATGTTGTATAGGGAAAAGAAAATCATACTTCCATATAGCAATTGGAATAACTCATTTGTCTCATATAGCATTTTGGTTTTCTCTAAAATAGTTTAACCAATGTTATTTAGACAGTTTTGATTATTTAGAAATTGCATAAATAATCAAACAAAATGATTACCTCATAAAATCAAGACGTTTTCCCCCCTCTATATGTAAGAGAAGGAATTCACTTTTAGATAATGGATAACATTCCTTTGGACATAAAGACAATGCTCCAAGGAACTAAAATTAAGGTGCCTGAATGTCAACAAAGTTTTTAGGCGATATCAACAAGGACAAGAGAATAAATTTCATGGATAGAATTCTGAACTCCATTACTGACTTTTATTATTAAGCCTTTTAAGAAGCAACTCAGAAGAAAATGTCACAGTGTAGAAAGTAATTTTCTAAAGTTATCTGGAGTTAAAAATAAGTGAGAAGTTAAATTAAATGTTAGTTCATAACATATAAGGAGACTAAAATCATATCAAGCATCTTTTCAACCACAACGGTAAAAAACTAGAAATCAATTACATGAAGAAAACTGGAAAATTGAAAAAAATGTGAAGATTAAACAACATGCTACTGAAGAACCAATGGGTCAAAGAAGAAATCAAATGGGAAATTAAAAAAAAAATCTTGAGACAAATGAAAATGGAAATACAACATACCAAAACTTATGGGATGCAGCAAAAGCAGTTCTAAGAGGGAAGCTCTTAGCAAAAAATTCATACATGAAGAAACAAGAAAGATCTCATAAAACAATATAACTTTACAACTCAATGAACTAGAAAAAGAAGAACAAACTAAGCTCAAAATTAGTAGAAGGAAGAAAATAATAGAAATCATAGTGGAAATAAGCAGAGTCTAAAAATGCGATGAAATTAAGAGCTTTTGTTTTTTTTAAAAAAAAGGATAAACAAACCTTTAGCTAGATTCCCCAAGAAAAAAAAAAGAGAAAGTACTCAAGTAAAATTCAGAAATTACAGATATGTTACAACTGACATCACAGAAATACAAAGATCTTAAAAAACTACTATGAACAATAAAAGGTGAACAAATTGAACAAGTTCTTTTCTTCTATGCAAGTATAAGGAATGGCATCTGTTATTATTAAGAATAATTCTGGTACTTTATGTGCTTGTTCATAGTTTTCTTTTTATTCATAATAGATGTAATAAAAACGTTTTTAAGTAGAAAATTTCAGTAGTCCTAAAATTCTTTCAAATGAATAATCTTTGACTTAACTTTCCATTACATGCAAAGTATTCTAAGAAAATAATTTGATATATGTATAAGGATACATGTGTAAGAATCTTCATCATAGACATTCTCTTTCATAGTGAAAAATCTGAGGTGCTTTGAAAGTTTATCAAAATAGAGTTGGTTAAATAGACTCTGGTATATGTACACATGACAAAATACACAGTAATAGTATAAAATAAAATTATGAGATATTATAGTATACTATGTTACATGAAATACTATGTATTAGTTGCTTTACAACAGCTATATGAGGTAGATGGTGCTATTATTTTCCGATACAGACATGAGTTTCCACAGAGTTATGAAATTGTTCTATGTTCCATAACAACTAAATGGCAGTCAGGCAATCTGAATCGGGAAAATGATTTTGATCACTAGACTACTGAAGTCTCTCTACATTTATTGACATGGAATATATTCTTAATATTTTACTTAATTATACCAATTATTCAGGATAAAGATTGGGAAAATGAAATATACAGCTATATCTTAAAATATTTCCAGTAGTTATGTCTGAGAGCAATGATTTATAGTAATTCCAATTTATTATATTTTTCTTTCTTTTCTAATTTTCTATACTATTTGTATTCAATTAGAAAATATAAGATTTTTAATATATTGGAGAATAACTACATGAGTGTTTGAGGAAAAATAAAACAAAGAAAAACACATATACTCATATAAATATATCTGAATGGTCATTAATATTAAAATATTAATAGGCTTTATATTTAAATGCTAGGTTACAGGAATAATTCTCCTAAATTCTTTCTTATCTTTTATATGTATACTTTATTTTTTCTTTAGTAACAATATTGTTACATAAGCAATAAAAATGTAATGAAAATTTAAAACAAAAAATATGACACAATTTGCTTTGCTTGCACCGAGTACCCAGTGTTTATAGGCAATGATGGTGGCAGGATGGAAACATAACCGTGAGCCTTTCTATCCCTATATCAATGTAAACTATTTAAGTAGTACACAGATAATTTAAGAATGATAGAGTCAATGTTCCCAGAGTAAGCAATTTTCATTCCCTTACCACAGATACATAGAGGACAACTCTCAACCACCTGCAAAAATTTCTTTAAAATATGTCCTAGGAGAATCTCAGCATGCAACTTAGCAGCTTTCTCTTTAAATGTGTGTTTTCACAGAGTGAAGAGAAATAGCCACCCATTGGACTTGAAGGTTTTAAGAATCTATATCTTGGAGGAAACACTGTTTTGAGTTAGGTTAAGCTAAGCTCAAAATCTGTCTTTGTGAGTGATCTGAACACATGACCCTAAGACAGGAAATTTATAAATAAGCATAGATGGCCTATCTATTGCTCTTTCAATCCCAAATCAAATCTCACCCCTTCTACCTGTATTCTATTTGGAAAGATCACAGACCTGGATAATCACAATGACATGAAACGAAAACTTTAGATTAGCTAATTAAATAGCTTATCTTTAAAAAAATCTTGTTAAATCTGGTCTAGTCTATGTTCCCTTTGTCACTTTTCTTACTAACACTAGAAAAATATATTAATAATTCATTTTGAATTGTTTCTCAGAGGACCAGAATCAATGACTGAAAACTCTATTACTACACAAAGTCAAAAATGTCATTGAGAGTGACTGTGATTTCACAATATTCTTGATCATGTTTATTAAAACATCCATTAAAAGTCCATCATGTTAATTTAACTGGGAAAATCTAATAGAATGCCATTGGCCATTGGATAGCTTCCACTAATGTAGGAGAATTATAACCACAGCCTTAGGTGCTGTCATTAAGAAATAAAAACTCTAATGATGTATTAATTACAAGCAGAAATCAATATCATTAATGAGTGAAATTAAATCTTTATCTAAGACAAAATTTAGTAAAATTTTTGGTTCTCATTTATTTTTTTCTTGTAATTCATTGATATTTTGACTTCAGTGTTAGATAATGCATCTCACTCATTATAACTTAGACTTGTATACACTAATTTGAAGTACTGTAGGGGTAAACCATTCCTGTTTCCTTCCTTCTGAATGTGTTCATAAGATATCACATTTTGTCCTTATTCCTCTGGTGGCAGACTCTTTTGTAGGGGTGGCTGGCTCAATGCAAAACTTCCCAGTTGGTATATCTCTCTATTATGGGTTCAGTGAGCAAAGCAATTTTGATTCCTCCATTATGTCCTTCCTCTTAACCTTTATCAGCAGTAAAGGAGATACTTTGGTTCTCCATCTGCTGGCCTGTTATCTTGCCTCCCAATTCATCTAGGATACAGGCAGTAAAGAAGGACACTCTTTATTTGGTTTCATCAAGGAATCTAACCTAGAGCATTTTATGCGTTGAGTGTGTCAAGTAAGCCATTTTATCTTCATCTTTCCAGTGGTGAATATTTCATATTTAGGAAAAAAATGATTAGTAAACAGGAGAAACTCAATTATTTCTTGAATGAGTATATCATTCAATGAATCAGCTAACAGCACAAAAGGCAATAGTATATGATTTCCTATCATCAATCCATAAGCATTGATTAAGTGCTTGGCATTCTGTGAAGTGCTAGCATAAAAACAAATAAGACTTAAGTGACATCAGCAAGAAGGCAGAAGAGGAACCCCTGGACTCACCCACCACCAGCATACAAATTCAACAGAAATACACAGATAAATTCCCTTTGTGAGAAATCCAGAAACTAGTTGAGGGGCTCCTGCAGTCTGGACAAGTACAAAAACCAGGTACAAAAAAAAACTGGTAGTAAAATTGGAGACATCCTCTTGCCATAATCCCTTCCCTGAAACAGTGCCATGCTGTTGACAGGAAACCCCCAGGTGCCAGCTTATCAATGAGGAGAGAAAGAATTAGACCACACATATAGTATCCCAACTTTTTGCATGCTGCCCACAGGACTGGCTTCTATCTCATCTCTTGCAGAGTGCTTGACAGGATCAACATATGCTAGACTCCTGGGACCACAGAGAACAAAAGCAGCAATTTAAACTAAAATTCATGCACTCAGCACAGCTACTCAAGCCTAACACAGAGCTAGTGGGGAGAAAGAAAAAGCCACCCTAACTCCAAGCTTCTCCCTAGGGAGGAAAAGATTTGGATCACACATTCAGTGTTACAATTTCTCCAGTTACCACCAAAGGGATTGACTTCTGTCACTTCTGTCTAGGGGCACCTAAAAACAAAAATGGTGATTTGGACTGACACAAATGTTTGAGAGCACTACAGAAGCTCTAACTGGCTTGACTGGTGAATATCATCTCTTGTACAAGGCCAATGTGCAAAGACTGAGAGAGCTGGTCTTTTTCTTCTGTGTAGCTAACAACACAATGAGTTAAAGGAAATGAAGAAATATGGAAATATGATTTTAAAAAATGGAGCAAGGTAAAATTCCAGAACTAGCCCTAATGAAGTGAAGATATATGAATCACCTGACAGAGAATTAAAATAATTATTATAAGAATGCTAAAAATGCTCAGGAGAGTAATGCATGAATAAAGTGAGAATGTCAACAAAAAGACAGAAATTTATAAAAATAGCCAAACAGTAATTTTGGAACTTAAGAATACAACAACTAAACTGAAAATTTCAATAGAGGAGTTCAACAACAAACTACAGCAAGCAGAAGAAAGAATTAGCAACTTGAAGACAGGTTATTTGAAAGTATCCAGTCAGAGGAGCAAAAAGCAAAAAGAGTGAAGAATGTTTAAGGGATATATGGGATACCAAAAAGAAGATCAATATATGCATTATGTAAGTCCCAGAAGAAGAACATAGAGAGAAACAACCAAAATCTAATTCAAAGCAACAACGACCAAAAACTTTCCAAATCTGGGAAAGAAAATGAACATATAGATGACTACGAGAGACTCACTTTACATTTATGGACATGCATAGGCTGGAAAAAAAAAAAAGAAGAATGGAAAAATTTATTCCATGCAAATAAAAACCAAAAGAAAGCAGGGGTAGTTACACTTATATCACACAAAATAGACTTAAGTCAAAAATTGTAAGGGACAAAGTATATTAAATAATGATAAAAGGGTCAATTCAACAGGAAGATATAACCATTATAAATATATACGTACCCATCTAAATACATTAGCAAATATTCCTGAATTAAAGTGAGGATACAGAGCAACACAGTAATAGTAGGAGAATTCAATACCACACTTTCAATAATGGATAAAACACCCAGACAAAATATCAACAGAGAAACAGCAAACTTGAACAACACTATAGACCAACTGAACTTAATACTCATACACAGAACATTCATCAGAATAACAATCTTCTCAATCACATGTGGAACATTATTCAGGATAAGTCACTAGTTTGTCACAAAACAAGTCTGATCAAATTCAGTAAGACTGAAATCATACAAAGTACCTTTTCCAAACACAATGGAATGAAATGATAAATCAATAGCAGAGGGAAAAATGGAAAATCAAAAAAACATGTGGAAATTAAACAATACTTTTCAACAACCAATGGGTCAAAGAAGAAATCAAGGAGAAATTAGAAAATATCCTGAGAAAATGAAGTGAAAATACAACATACCAGGGCTTCCCTGGTGGCGCAGTGGTTGAGAGTCCGCCTGCCGATGCAAGGGACACGGGTTCATGCCCTGGTCCGGGAAGATCCCACATGCCGTGGAGCGGCTGGGCCCATGAGCCATGGCTGCTGAGTCTGCGCGTCCGGAACCTGTGCTCCGCAACGGGAGAGGCCACAGCAGTGAGAGGCCCGCGTACCGCAAAAAAACAAACAAACAATACAACATACCAAAATTTATGGGTTGCAGCCAAAACAGCACCAAGAGGGAAGTTTTTAGTGATAAACCTTTAAAAGAATAAAAAAGAAAAAAAACAAAGATCTTAAACAAACAACCTAACTTTACACCTCAAAGAACTAGATAAAGAAGAAAAAACTGAGTCCAAAATTGGCAGAAGGAAAGAAATAAAAAAGATTGGAGCAGAAATAAATAAAGAATATAAAAGAAAAAAAATCAACAAAATAAAGAGTTGATTTTTTGAAAAGATAAACAATATTCACAAACTTTAGCTAGATAACCTAAGGAAAGAAATACTCAAAAAAGTAAAATGAGAAATGAAAAGAAGAGGTGGTTTGCTCATTTTAAGAACTTTGAGGATTAAAGAATGAATATGTCTAATAAGGATTTTAAGTCTGGGCTATATGTTATACCTTTTCTTCCCCATCTACCCATGAGATAAATCTTCAGTAAAATATCCATATTTTAATGTGTTAAAAAAAGAAATTAGGGGCTTCCCTGGTCGTGCAGTGGTTGAGAGTCCACCTGCCGATGCAGGGGACACAGGTTCGTGCCCCGGTCCGGGAAGATCCCACATGCCGCGGAGCGGCTGGGCCCGTGAGCCATGGCCGCTGAGCCTGCGTGTCCGGAGACTGTGCTCCGCAATGGGAGAGGCCACAATAGTGAGAGGCCCGTGTGCCGCAAAAAAAAAAAAGAAAAAAAAAAAGAAATTAGGATCACAGGCACAGGACTTAGCTATGAAGGAGAAATTATAATTTATCAAGGTAGGACTACCAGGTATAAAAACTGTACTGAAAAAGAAGGGCAATTGTGCTGCTTGGTTTTTACCAAAATGAGTTGAAAACTTAGGTCCACAAAAACCTTACACATGAATATTTACTGCAGCTTTATTCATAATTTCCAAAATTTGGAAGATGTCCTTCAATAGATGAACAGATATACAAACTGTAGTACATCATACAATGGAATATCATTCAGGAATAAAACAAAATGACCCATCACGCCACTAAAGACATGAGGAAATCATAAATGCATATTGCTAAGTGAAAGAAGTGAATTTGAAAGGCTAGATACTGCATAAATTCAATTATATGGCATTCCGGAAAAGGCAAATCTATGGAGAAGGTAAAAAGATCAGTTATTGCCAGGGGTTGGAATGGAGGAGAGATGAATAGGGGGAGAACAAAGGACTCTTAGGACAATGAAACTATTCTGTATGACATGATAATGGCGGATACATGCCAGTATACATTTATCACAACCCATAGAATGTACAACAAGAGTGAACCTTAATATAAACTATAGACTTTAGTTGATAATAATGCATCAATATTGGCTCATCAATTGTAGCAAATGGACCACATTAATGCAAGGTCTTAATAATTAGGGAAACTGGAAGGAAGGGGAGGGAAGGCAATTTACAGGAATTCTCTGTACTCTGCACAATTCTTCTGTAAACCTAAACCTGCTTATAAAGAAGAGATTACAACTGATGTCACAGAAATAAAAAGGATCATAAAAGACTATTATAAACAGTTATACATCAACAAAGTGGATAACTTAAAAGAAATGGATAAATCCCTAGAAATATAGAACTTATTGGAACTTAGTCATGAAGAAAAAGAAAGTCTAAACAGACCTATAGATAGCAATGAGATTGAAAAAGTTATCAGAAACCTTACAACAAGAAAAGCCCAGGACCAGAACACTCCACTGGTGAATTCTATAAGAATTAAGGCTAACCCTTTTCAAACTCTTCCAAAAAATTAAAGAGGGGCAAATACTTCCAAACCCATATCATGAGGCCAGCAGTACCTTGGTACTAAAGCCAGATAAAGACAACAAAACATAAGAAAATTACAGGCCAGTATCACTGATAAATGCAAGGATGCAAAAATCTTCAATAAAATTGCAGCAAACCAAATTAAAAGCATATTAAAAATTTCATACACCAGGACCTAGTGGGATTTATCCCTGGGATGCAAGGATGATTCAACATATGAATATCAATTAATGTGATATACCACATTAATAGATAGAAAGATAAAAATGACATGATATTGTCAACAGATAAAATGTTTTACGAAATTCAACACTTTTTCATCATAAACACTCAACAAACTAGGAACAGAAGGAAATTACCTCAAAATAATAAAGGCCATATATGAAGAGCCCATAGTCATTGTCATACTTACTGGTGAAAAACAAATTTGTTCCTCTAAGATCAGGCACAGGCAACGGTGCCCACTCTAGGCAATTCTATTCAGCACTGTACTAGATGTCCTATCCAGACCAAGTAGAAATGTAAGGCACCCAAATCAGAAAAAAAGAAGTAAAATCACCCCTTTTTGCAGATGACATAATCTTATATATAGAAAACCTTAAAGACTTCAAAAAAACCCCTATTATAACTAATAACTATATTCAGTTAAGTTGCAGGATACAAAATCAACAACAACCAAAAAAATCAGTTGTGTTTCCATACAAAAATCAGTTGTGATAATACACTAACAGTGAATTATCTGAAAAGTAAATTAGGGAAACAGTACCATTTACAATAGCTTTAAAATAATAAAATACCTAAAAATAAACAAAAGGAAGTGAAAGAGTTGTACACTGAAACTACAAAACATTGATAAAGAAATTAGAGAAAATACAAACAAATGGAAAGACATCTCATGTTCAGGGACTGGAAGATAATATTGTTAAGATGTTCATACTATTCAAAACAATCTACAGATTCAATGCAATATCTATCAAAATCCCAATGGAATTCTTTTACAGAAAAAGAAAAAACAATTCTTAAATTAACATGGAAAAACAAAGGAACCAAAATAGCCAAAACAATCTTAAGAAAGAACAACAATGCTGGAGGCATCTCACTTTCTGATTTCAAACTATATTACAAAGCTACAGTAATTAAACTGTATGGTACTGGCAAAAGGACATATAGACCAATGGAACAGAATAGCGATCCCAGAAATAAACCCACACATATATGGCCAACTGATCTTCAACAAGGGTACCAAGAATACAAAATGGGGAAATGATAGTCTATTCAACAAAGGTGTTGGGAAAACTGGAAAGCCACATGAAAAGAATAAAATTGGATCTATATATTACACCATACCCCCAAATCAACTTAAAATGAATTAAAGACTTAAATATAAGACCTGAAACTGTAAAATTCCTAAAAGAAATAACAGAAAAAAGCTTCATGACATTGGTCTTGGCAATAATTTGTTTGATATGATACTAAAAGTACAGGCAACAAAAGCAAAAATAGACAAGTGAGACTATATCAAACTAAAAAGATGCAGAGCAATGAAAACAATAAACAAAACAAAAAGGTAACCTATATAATGGGAGAAAATATTTGCAAACCATATATCTGATAAGGGATTAGTTTCTAAAATATATAGTCAACTCCTGCAACTCAACAGCAATATTAATAACCTAATAACCTGATTTAAAAATAGACTAAAGATTTGAAAATACATTTCTCTGAAGAAGATATACAGATGGCCAACAGACATATGAAAAGATGCTCAACATCACTAATTATCAGGGAAATGCAAATTGAAACCACAATGAGTTATTACCTCACATTTGTTGGGATGGCTATTATTCTCCCCTCAAAAAAAAAAAAAAGACAAAAAGTGTTGATAAGGATATGAAGAAATTGGAACCCTCTACACTTTTGATGGGAATTCAAAATAATACAACTTCTATGGAAAACAGTATGGAACTTCCTTAAAAAGTTAAAAATAGAACTACCATATTATCCGGCAATCCTGCTTCTGGGTACTTATCTAAAATAATTGAAATCAGTATCCTGAAGAGATATTAGTACTCCTATGTTAATTGCAGCACTATTACAATAGTCAACATGTGCAAACAATCTAGGTGTCCATCAACAGATGAATGAATAAACAAAATGTGGTATATACATACATTCAATGAATATTATTCAACTTTAAAAAGAAATCCTGCAATATGTGACAGCATGGATGAACCTTGAGGCCATTATGCTAAGTGAAATAAGTCAGTCACAGAAGGACAAATACCGCATGATTTCACTTACATGAGGTATCTAAAATAGTCAAATTCATAGAAGCAAGAGAAGAATGGTGGTTGCCAAAGGCTGAAGGGATGAATAATTGGGGAGTTGCTAACTAAGGGGTATATGGTTTCAGTTATTCAAGTTGAATAAGTTCTAGAGATCTGCTATTCAACATTGTGCCTGTAATCAATACTTTACATGTACTGTATTATACATGTAAAAGTCTATTAAGAGGACAGATCTCTTGTTAAATTGTTTTTACCACAATAAACTTTTTAAAAAAAGAGTCAATCCTTGCCCTCAAGAGATGTCAGTCATAAAGGACAAATTATGTGAACTCAAGAGAAGATATTCCATTCTCCCTATAAATGTAGAGCTAGAAACCATTTTTTGGGGTGTTATGAAACTTTTGTAAATGCTGAAACCAATATGAAGTACTATAATTGTATTGGGTTGATTCTTCTTTAACATAGTAATCATCTCTACTACTCTCTCTTCCTCTGTTTGCTTTCCTTTCAATATTCCTTTTACTTTACTGACCTATAAGCGTTCTTTTTCCATCACTCCTTTAGTTAATCTTCTTTATTTCTAAGAAGTTGATATCTTTGAACTTTTCAACCTATCCCACTGCTTCCTTTCCTGAGAATTGTTCCACAATTCATAGGGAGAAGACTGACTAATCTCAATTTAATTATCATTCCCTGGTGAAGGCTGATTAAACCTATTATACTAGGGGTAGATCCTTGATCCAATTGGGTTAAACAAACTCCTATGATAATTTGAGATTAAAATTCAGAAATCCTAGCCAGTCTCTGATGCTGATTATACTGAGTAGATGAGAAAGTGGAAGCTGCAAGAAAACCAAACTTCTAACCAGAAACCAGTCTGCAGAAAGCAAAGAATGAAAAAAGGGAAGAATGGAAGAAAGAGCCCTTGACACTGTCAGCTTTCCAGTTTCGGGTGCTAGTCCTTGGGAAAACCTGCTTGAACTTCCATGTCTTGTGTTCTCTGAGATACTTTTGTATCTTTATGAGATATTTTCTTCTTAATTAATTAATTGCAACATAGCTGTGGTGAGTGTATAACTTTCAGTCAAAAGAATCTTAACTTGGAATTTCTTTTTCTTTTGCCTGTTCTTCTAGCTTTCTTTTTACTTCCCCTCTTTGTCATTTCTGATTTTTTTGTTTTTGGAGGACTGAGATAATCCTCTCTACTGACATTTATTTTTCTCTTCCTTTCCCTGTTGCCTTGTTACTTCTTTCTATTCAGTATTTATGTCTCTTCTTCTACTTCTCTCTCTGTGTTTTCCTCCTCATGGTACTTCTGACACTTTTCTGCCCGTTCTTAACATAATTCTCTATCGTTTCTAGGTCTGTTCTCATTTCATTGTTTTCCTTCCCTTTTTTTACTCACCATTTTCCATTCTTGAATCTGATGTGTTTCCAATTTGAGGCTTGTACATGTACCTAAGTCTTTGTTTAGTTGTTTTAAGCTCTGAATCTTCCCATCTATGTGAGATTGAAACTTACAATGCTATATTATTTAAAAAGAAAACTAAAGGAAAAATGCTGTTTGATCTCAAAATATATAAACATGCTACAAAAAAAGATATGTAAATATTGTATGAATTTTTCTCATCAAGACAACTTACCAAAATCTATTTTATTTTTCCTTTCAGTGAAAGAAAATTAAACAGCCCTCAAATGCTTTGAGGTCAATGTGTCATGTTTTCACTATAGTATACAGACCAAAATTAGCCTGCACTATGTGAGAATCTGATAAGTAAGGTTTAATCTTGTCCTCAATTAAAAATACCACCACCTAATTATCATTCGTTCTGTTCTCCTTACAGAAGCTGAAAATATGCAAATGAGTGAAATTTCCATGAAGGTAATGTTTATAGTCATTTCTGGGTTAAAGAACACGATTTATTTCACTTTATGGGAATGTATTTCCTGACATTTGTCCTACTGCATTATGATCAAAAAGCTAAATATGGGAACTTCTCCAGGAAGGCTGACTGTAAGTGATTATGTAAAGGTCTAAGCAAAGGCAATCTCCATCATGCACCCTGACTGTCAGAAATCCTTTGCAGGTTACATATTGTTGAATATAATAGGCTTCTCTCTATTGGAATTCCACAGGAGAATTTGGATTGTTTTATAAGTATAAAAATATAGAGGTATGCTGTTGCCAATAATTTGAACCCAAAGAGATGCACATGTTTGAATCATACCCATTGATGTTGATTTTCTTTTATAAACAGATTATGAGGATTTTGCTAACAAATATATAACCAAAATTGGTTTTTAGATCCATGATCTCTAACCTACCAGACAAGAAAACTGGCCTGAGTAATCATGTAACTCTCTGAGTCATACTTCAAACCTCTCATATGTCAACCAGTGAGTTAAATATGCTTATTTTGCTACTGTTAATAAGGAATAATGTTATAAATTCTTTATGCTAAATGCTTGCTGGGGAGTGACTTTAGGATGTGACATGAAATTATTTAGGTTTTTTAGTTTATTGATTTTCCTTCCCTTCCCCATATAAAACTAAAAATATTCAAAAAGACCTGCAATAAAAAGTTTTATGCACTAAACTTTATAATTTAATCATCATTTCATTTAGGCTTCTATTCAAATATATCCTCAGAGAGGCTTTGCAAATTCAGTTTGTCTTAAAGAGAACTTCCCCATCAATATTTATACCCATATCTTGTCTTAGTGTTCTTTAAAGTACACATCATTCCTTTAAATGTATGTAGAGTTATCTGTTTATTGCTCCTTTCCCAGCTAGGACATTAGCTCCACAAAGGTAGGGATTCTGCCTCCTTTGGTCCCTACTGTTTCCTCTGGCTAGAAAGGACTCTTACTTGGTGAATGAACAAACCATAGCACTAGCTATAATGATAAAAATAAGAGAGAGAGAGAGATGAAAGTAAACTAAATGATTCACAATAGAAAGACTGTTGAATAACCTAGTATATATTCATAACTTAAACCATTAACATGATGTATATTTTATAGTAAAGAGATTTCTTTGGTAACATTATATTAATAAACAGGAACTAGAATTTTATATGCAATACGATCATCACAGTGTAAATTATACCTAGGGGGGAAAAGACTGAGAAGAAACACCTCAAGTATTTCTAGAACATGTTTTTGGATGAAGACATCATGTATTTTCCTTATTTCAAAATATTTTGCAAATATTTTGGTATTATTATTGGTATATGGGTATTGGTATATTATTATTGGTATATTTGGTATTATTATTTGGTATATTTTGGTATTATTATTTATTACCTGTGCTCAGAAGAAATGAGGCAAAACGGAAGAAAAAACATAGTAGTGATTGAGAATTGAGCATTAGAGATTGATAGATTAGCTAATATGCTAAGGCACTGTAATATGAAAACTTTAACAACTAATAATAGTACATGATGTTTTTTAAGTACTCAGATATTGTTTGAAGTCTTTACATAAATAAAAATTGCCTAATGCTCCTAATTACCAAATGAGGTCATTACTATTATTATTATTATTCCCATTGTATAACTATAACCCAGAGAGGTTACACTACTTCCCAAAGTTATTCAGCTAAGAGATTGTGGGCCTGGAATTTAAAGTCAGGGTCTGTAGTTTTAGATGAAGAATAAGAAAGGGAATAACTGATTCTAAAATAAGAATAAAGAACAAAATATCATTTAATTCATAAATTCTCATCTTATTTTTTTTCAAAATAATGCAGTGTAAAATATGTTGTTTACTATTTAAAATGGCTCATTCAGGGTTTAGTCAAACATATAGAACAATCTTGAATATTTGGACATAAATGAGCAAGCTGCTGCTAGAATGTAAACTGGTGAGTTACAAGACACATATTATATATTATAATTAGAGTCTTTTGGTAACATACCAGGCTACTATGAACAGCAAGTGGCCTTAATAACTCAGAAATCTTTATGTAAAGAAACTTTATTAAGTCTCACGTTTTTAACATACAATACTATTACGACTTTGTATCTACATGCCATTTTGAAGTGGTCTGAAAATTCTTCTTCCTATTTTTAACTTTATAATGTTCATGCTTTCTATAAACATTAAAAAAACACCTTTAACTCAAACATCATGTAATAGAAAAATATATGAGCTTTGGAATTAAATTGGTTTGGGTTTGAACCTCAAAAGAACAATTTAGGATAGTATTCATGAGGCACAAAACTCAGTATAGGATGAATAATGGAAGTTCAATTAAGAGGTTTTAGTATTTCTCTAGTTCAGAATATAGGCCACGGCAGTTCCATAGATCTAAATAACCCAAATTTTCATTTTCAAAATTTAGAATTCTGAGTATTTATTACTTATTAATTATAACAAATGGGTTAATTATATAACTAAAAAAGTGACTGAAGTCACAGCTGACAGCTGGAAATGTCTTTACAAAACAATAAACCCGATTCTGTTCTCAGTGAAAACAGTTCAGGAAATTGAATTTAGGATGCCAGGTGGCACAATAGGTTATACATTAACTTGTCCCCTCTGGAAAATTAAATTTGAATTTGGCTCTGGTCACAAATGAAATGAGTCATTTGGTACATGCCACTAAGGATACTCACAAAAAACCAAAATGACATTTCATTGAAAAATCACCTGTTAAGAAAAATGTCTGGGGAATTTTCAAGAAAAATAAACAAGTGCATAAGGCAAAGTGAATGGGATCTAAGGGCTGTTGTAGATTATAGGCTTGCTGAAAATCTGGAGGAAGGCAAGTGCTATAAAACTTATGAGCTGATATGCAGACAGAAAGTCTTAATTTTTAGCCTGTACTTCCTATTTTTCCCAGTTTCTAGATTCTAGGAGATTATTCACTTATTTTCCAAAGAAAATTTGCTTTTTTCCTTGTCACAGGTTTAGCCAAATGTCACTTTGTATAAAAGTATCAAGGATTACTGAGCTCACTGCAAGGAATCATCTAATTGTGAGTTTGAGCCATATGTTTAGATCTTCCTGTTCTTTAGGTAAATAAACAATATAATTATAAACCATATTATCTCCTTATTAGGAGACTAAGACAATGTACAGTCGACAGACTTCAAAGATAACCTTAGTTGAATTAATGCTTGTTCTTTTCATTGTTACATTCTTGTCCATGTAATAATCACACAACACGAATGTAGACAGATGGTGAAATTAATGAGAACAATAAAATTCCCAACACAAACAATAAAAGCCCAGTCCTTTCATATTCACTATTAGAGAAATATAGTAAAAAGTATTAAAATCACCTTAAGTGCTTATATTTCAAGTGCTTATTACTGGATTCTAAATAGACACTGTCAATTCATTGTTTGGGGGCCTCCAAACTACTTCTTTCTGCTCAAAGTAATATCCAGACCATACTTAGTTATTCCATGATTGTTTTCAGGCCTCTTTCTGATAGTCGACACCTTCAAGGTCTAAGTGGTCCTGAGCATCTTAGCTGTCAGGCCTGACTGTACAGGGGCAAACTGAGGTAGCCTCTAGCTTACAGTTATACCTCAGCAGGCAGACCTCAGACCATTCCACTCATCACTGAAGAGAGGTTATGATAAAAATTTATAGCATGACTAGGTTATGTTAATGACCCAAATTTATTCACAGCATCCCTAGATTTTATTCCCAACAGTACTTGCTAGACAAAGGTCCTTGCTTAGCAATCTTATTAGACGTGAAACAAAGGGACAAACCTCACTTTAAGTAGATTAAGACAACAGGGTCCTGCAGCAAGATCTACAAAAAAACCCCCAAAAAATCCCCATAGGATTTGCATATGTTAACTCATCCTTCCTTAGTGCAAACATGTAAATGTATTTTTACAGAAAAAAACGCACTGACCTTCTGGCAAAACTCACTTAGGAACAATGGCCCTAGATTTATTAATATTCTCTGTTCACTTAGAAAGGAGAAATCATTGCAATTGGGATGATTGAAAAAAAAACCCATAATAGCAAATCACAATAAACATACACACATAAAAATGAATATATCCAACTCTTCTACAAAAAAGAAGACCCAAGCATTATAAGCATAGTTTCTGTCTTTTATATGGCCTAAAAGAAATTTATCTTCCTTGTACTCTATTATCTGCGTATTCTTTCATTATCTTGGGAACCCTAAAACCTAAAAATTATTGTTGGTTTTATGTGATAACATCTAGACCTAGATTCTCGAGGAAGGGCTCAATATATACAAATAACAAGGAACTCTTGCTGAAATTTTCAAGGATAATGGGTGAAACTGCTATCTTGCTTTGATTATTTTCAGATATTAAAAATCTGACAAGGAGTCTGACAATTATGGAAACAATAAAAGACAGAATTGGCAATATGTATTGATGTACTGTCTCACTTCTAAGAGATAGATACTGAGAGTGAGCCATTGTAAATAAAAATTTTCTTAGGCTTCTGCATCACAAACTTCTATCTTAGTCTGGAGACAAATACCACTTTTCAATGATAGATATAAAAACTTTCAATTTACTATCTAGATATTTTTTTCAACTAACAAATTGAAAAGCAATTGGCAGTTTTGCTAGATGTTAAATCCAGTCTTGCTTTTTCAGAACTTATTTTGTTACCTTAAAAATAGAGTTCCAAACATATCACCAGACCTTGTGAAAACACTGTCAAAATCAACAGTGAATAGAAAAGTAGTTCTGTGGGGCTTTCAGAATGTATTTCCTTAGTCACACCATTATAAAAACCATTTCTCAGGATTGGAGAGACTATATATTATGCCTGAGTTGGGATTATTTGAGGTTAGCATCATAATGAGAACACAGTATCACTATATTGTGTTTTTCTAATATCTAAAATTCTCTGAGATTTATGGGAAATTTTGAGACATTCTATCAATATATTTAATCAATTTGTTTCCATACACTTCTAATTTGTAAAATACACTTCTAATTTTAGTTTTTTAAAACAGGTTATTTGGCTTATTTTAATACAATTGGATCATGTATTTCATCAGCTTAAACTCCTTCAGTGAATACCTATTGCTTTTAATAGGTAAAAAGCATTCACATATTTCTTTTGGGGTTCTTGGTTATAAGCACCAAAACAACTCTATTTTAAGAAAGAAAAGTTTTATTTGTTGAAGTACCCATGCTAATAATGGGGAGCTAATGGAAAGACTTGGAAGGAACACAGGTAAAAGGCAAGGCTGGAAGTACAAAAATCAGAAAGGACAGAAACCATCTTTTACAAATGACAGCCTATAGAGGATGCAGAGCCTACTAGTTAAGAATATGGACTCTGAAGCTAACTTAGCTGAACTTGAACCCTGCTTCCTACTGTATGACCTTGTGTAAATTACTTAACCACTCTGTGGTCGGTTTTCCCTATGAATGGGAATAACAGTACCTACCACACAGGAATTTGTATTAGACTAGGGAAAGCTATGCTCTGGTAACAAACAACCCCCCAAATCTCACTGACTTTAAAATATTCATTTCATGCTCATGGAACATGTTCATTATGGTTTGGCTAACTGACAGCTCCATCATCTGCACTCTTAAATCCAGGCTGAAGGAAGAGCCATTCTCTGGATTATTATCAATGGCCACAACAAAGGTGAAAGAGGACTGGAGGGTATCTTATTGACAACTAGTTGGTAGGCCTAAAAATGACACACATCCCTTCTACTTAAAACTCCCTGGCGCAAACTGGTCACTTGGCTACACCAGAAGGACATCAGAGAGTACAATCCTACTACAAGTCCAGAATATTTGGCAGAGACTAATAGAAGTTTCTAAATGAGTTAATATTTGTAAAACACTTAGAGCTGGACTTGACACATAGTAAGACCTATATGTATACTTGCTAAATAAATAGCCAGGGTATTTCTGTGTCTGGACACAGTCACAGCTAACTTTAATAAATACCAACCATCTCACTGCCTTTACATCATTCATTTCAGATACAACACCCAAGGCTGAGCTGTAGATACTTCTATGTACATTTGCTGCCATTAGGTGCCATTTCCCTCAGTCTCCATAGTGAGAAATGAAACAGATATTATACATGAAGTTTCCTTTTTTACCAGTTGAAGGAGGGGTCAATGTTGATGGTACCCCAAACCATGAAATGTTTACAAAATTACCCCCTTGGCTACCTCATTTCCTTATATATCTTCTAACTATATTACATTTCTAAAAATAATATTCCCTCATAACATAATCAACCTTAAAACTGCAAACATACCCAGTTCCCCCCAGAAAGGCCAACAATCCACAAATCTCATCAGTTATTGCAGACAGCTGTAAGAGTTTAGGTGCCTAAGCCCAAGATTTTTAGGTGGCACCTTTTATTTCCTTAAGTCTATGATTATCCCATCTCAATAAAAATGATCTATAAATGCTAGTAAAACAGAGAAAAGAATGAAAAATACAACCATAAACAATCTATTCTCTTTCTGCAGGCATAATTCCCTTTTGTCATGGGGCCATAGTTGATATTCATGGTTTTTAACTCTTTTGCCAATTCATTATTACTTTTGCCTTTAGCCAGAAACTTGACCATGTTTGTTTGTTTCAACTTTGAAGGATGACCCAAAATATTCTCGTGGGATGTGAGCTTTACAGTAATCGTACTTGTAATGGATTGCAGTAGTCTTCCATTTCTTTTATAATGGAACAGTTGAAACTAGGGGAGTCTCTGATTCCATTCGTGCTTCAATTCTCCCTCTCTCTCTCTCTCTCTCTCCCTCTCTCTCTCTCTCTCTCTCTATATATATATATATATATATATTTAATAACTGATACATTCTAGGCACGGTTCTATACAGTGGAAATCTTTGGTAGACAAAAGAAGACAAAGATCTCTGTCCTTGAGTCACTTATATTTAAGCACGAAGTGATATATGATAAACACTGAACACTAATGAGTAAATTTTATATAATGTTAGAATGTAATAAGTATGAAAGAGAGAATATGTAGAGAACAAGAAGGAGGGTTGGAATTCCTGGACTGTAGGAATTATAACCCAGTTTTTCTTAAAACAGATCCACTGCCCATATCAACTATATAAACTTCCATTTGGGATTGCTCAGTAAGTGGCATGAAGAACCCCAAAAGGCCAAGTAGCAGTATCAGTTTTTAATTGGTGTAGATATTGGTTCAGTCATACAAATAAAAACAAAAAAGCACACAAGTGGATCATTTGGTTTCCTAAGGGCAGGCTCCATGTCAAATTCCATGCTAGGAGACCTGACACTTGAGTTCTGGTTATGGGAAAAAGATGACAAAAATACAAACCATTTACCACATCCTCTAGGTATGAGATACGGTCCAAGCCTAAAAATGATTTGACTCCTTGTGCTGGAGAAATGTATTTTTAATAGAAATTTTATCATGCTATAATACCAGCTGCTTTTTGATGATCAGTTAACTGATAAGGTTTTGAATTTTACTTTTTCCATAACATGATTTCCTTAAAGCAATGATACCATCATGCCAGGAGAGCGGATAAGGCATTTAGCAAGCCCATGAATGTTTGTGCTGGCGTAACATAATGAGCAAAGAAAACAAATCTCAATCTAGAGTACATGTCTCTTCCAAGCTTCCTTCAAATGGAAGGTGTCCAATGTCATAAGCTTGATACCAGGTATCTAGCTGGCTGCACCCTTTGTTGTATGTTATTGAATTGGGGGTTCAGGGGTGGTGGTTGTTACTGAAAAATTGGGTTCTTATGTGTAGTACAGCAAGGTCAGCACTGATTGAATGGAGAATTGTGATGTTGAGCTGATGAATATTGCTTATTAACCCACTGGACAAACATCAGGTGAACAGAATGTGACTGAAGGATATACAAATACCAAGTACACTCATGTGCCTGATTGTCTCTTCAGCAGAGAGGGGCTTTCAGTAAACAATAACAGAACAAATTTTTCTGCACTGTAGGCTTATTCTAAAAGTTTCAGGAACCCCAAACCTCTCTTTAAAATCCTCTAATCTTGCTCCTTATAAGTTCTTGGAGTAACCCAGTGCTGTCTAGTTGATCTTTGTGTAATGATGAAAATAGTTTGTACAACTGTCTAATATGGCAGCTACTAGACACATGTAACTACTGAGCATTTGAAGTATGACTAGTGTGACTAAAGCGCTAAACTTAACTTAAGCTTAAATAGTCACATGTAGCTAGTGGCTACGGCTTTGAGCAGTGAAGCAGCCAAACTGTTAACCACATACCTTGTTTGTATTTCTGTCTCAAGCTCTTCAATATATTATCAAAAGTTTTACTCTAGGAAGATTTCTTCACTTTACTGAGCTTGACGTCTCCCCTGTTCCACCCCAGGCATATTGCTAGCAAGTGGAGGAGCTACTTACTTACCCAAGGTATGTCATCTACAAAGTGATGAAGCCAGGATTTGGGCCCAAGCAGTCTCTGGAGACCATGTTTTTTCGCCCACTGCTGTCCTGCCTGTAGCCTACCCACAGGTTTCATTCAGAAGCTCCAGAGTCATCCTGACTTTTCTCTGTCTCTCATATCCCACACCTACTTGATCATATACTCTTGTCCATTATGATTCCAAAGCTCTCCCAAATCTTCATTACCTCTGCTTCCACTATTTCATGCTTCACAATTTCTCTCCTGGATTTAAAAGTAGCTATCTCTTCATTTACGCATCAATATAACCTATCATGCCTGGTACACAGGAGGAGTGGACGCATGCCTCCAAATGCTTTCTATATGATCTCTATAACTGTCATACTGCTCCATCTCCAATTCACCCTCCAGTTGCCACCAGAATAATTTTCTGTAACAGAAATTTGATTCTGCATCATTCCTTAGAATATCACACAAGTCCTTCACTATCTAACTCCAACACTTCACCTCTCCGAATTCATTCTCTGTACTCTTTTCTCTATTCAGTCCACCTACTAGCAGCTTGTCAACTGTTCCCTAGGGACCTAATATAAAGGCATTCTATTATTCTAGCTTATGCCATTTGTGCTTTTCTTTATCTGGAACATCCTTGACTACTCTTACTTGAGTTTAAGACTCTGCAAATAATCCTAAGACTCTGCAAATAATCCTAACACTGATCACCATTTTACAGAACATCTACCATATACCAGACCATTAGCCAATATATTAAATCCTTGCAACAACCATTCCAGTAGGTATAAGTTCTTGAAATGTATGAGGAAATTGAAACTCAGAGAGTTGATGTCACATATCCAACTTCACACTGAGCTGCCAGATTTGAATCTCTACTCCAAATTTAGCCCATTTTCTGTACTATATCTGTTTTATTTTTTACAGAAGTTTTCCTGTAATTGCTATCTAGTCTCATAGCTTTGTGGTCAGAAAAGATACTTGATACGATTTCAATTTTCTTAAATTTACCAAGGCTTGATTTGTGTCCCAAGATATGATCTATCCTGGAGAATGTTGCATGAGCATTTGAGAAGAAAGTGTATCCTATTGTTTTTGGATGGAATGTCCTATAAACATCAATTAAGTCCATCTTGTTTAATGTATCATTTAAAGCTTGTGTTCCTTATTTATTTTCATTTTGGATGATCTGTCCATTGGTGAAAGTGGGGTGTTAAAGTCTCTTACTATGATTGTGTTACTGTCAATTTCCCCTTCTATGGCTGTTAGCATTTGCCTTATGTACTGAGGTGCTCCTATGTTGGGTGCATAAATATTTACAATTGTTATATCTTCTTCTTGGATTGATCCCTTGATCATTATGTAGTGTCCTTCTTTGTCTCTTGTAATAGTCTTTATTTTAAAGTCTATTTTGTCTGATATGACAATTGCTACTCCAGCTTTCTTTTGATTTCCATTTGCATGGAATATCTTTTTCCATCCCCTTTCAGTCTGTAGGTGTCCCTAGGTCTGCAGTGGGTCTCTTGTAGACAGCATATATACAGGTCTTGTTTTTGTATATATTAAGCCAATCTATGTCTTTTGGTTGGAGCATTTAATGCATTTACATTTAAGGTAATAATTATGAATATATATATTCCTATTCCCATTTTCTTAATTGTTTTGGGTTTGTTATTGTAGGTCTTTTCCTTCTCTTGTGTTTCCTTCCCAGAGAAGTTCGTTTAGCATGTGTTGTAAAGCTCGTTTGCTTGTGCTGAATCCTCTTAGCTTTTGCTTGTCTGTAAAGTTTTTAATTTCTCCATCAAATCTGAATGAGATCCTTCCTCGGTTGAGTAATCTTGGTTGTAGGTTTTTCCCTTTCATCACTTTAAATACGTCCTGCCACTCCCTTCTGGCTTGCAGAGTTTCTGCTGAAAGATCAGCTGCTAACCTTATGGGGATTCTCTTGTACGTTATTTGTTGTTTTTCCCTTGCTGCTTTTAATATTTTTTTCTTTGTATTTAATTTTTGGTAGTTTGATTACTATGTGTCTTGGCATGTTTCTCCTTGGACTTATCCTGTATAGGACTCTCTGTGCTTCCTGGGCTTGATAAACTATTTCCTTTCCCATATTAGGGAAGTTTTCAACTATAAACTCTTCAAATATTTTCTCAGTCCTTTTCTTTTTCTCTTTTTCTTCTGGGACCCCTATAATTTGAACATTGGTGAGTTTAATGTTTTCCCAGAGGTCTCTGAGACTGTCTTCAATTCTTTTCATTCTTTTTTCTTTATTCTGCTCTGCAGTAGTTATTTCCACTATTTTACCTTCCAGGTCACTTATCCGTTCTTCTGCCTCAGTTATTCTGCTATTCATTCCTTCTAGAGAATTTTTAATTTCATTTATTGTGTTGTTCATCATTGTTTGTTTGCTGTTTAGTTCTTCTAGGTCCTTGTAAAACGATTCTTGTATTTTCTCCATTCTATTTCCAAGATTTTGGATCATCTTTACTATCATTGTTCTGAATTCTTCTTCAGGTAGACTGCTTATTTTCTCTTCATTTGTTTGGTCTGGTGGGGTTTTACCTTGTTCCTTAATCTGCGGTGTTTCTCTGTCTTTTCATTTTGCTTAACTTACTGTGTTTGGGGTCTCGTTTTGCAGGCTGCAGGTTCATAGTTCCCGTTGTTTTTGGTGTCTGCCCACAGTGGTTAAGGTTGGTTCAGTGGGTTGTGTAGGCTTCCTGGTGGAGGGAACTGGTGCCTGTGTTCTGGTGGAGGAGGCTGGATCTTGTCCTTCTGGTGGGCTGGACCTCATCCGGTGGTGTGTTTTGGTGTGTCTTTGACCTTATTATGATTTTAGGCAGCTTCTCTGCTAATGGGTGGGGTTGTGTTCCTCTCTTGCTAGTTGTTTGGCATAGGGTGTCCAGCACTGTAGCCTGCTGGTCGTTGAGTGGAGCTGGGTCTTAGTGTTGAGATGGGGATCTCTGGGAGAGATTTCACAGTGTGATATTATGTGGAGTCAGGAGGTCTCTGGTGGACCAGTGTCCTGAAGTCAGCTCTACCACCTCAGAGTCACAGGCCTGACACCCAGCTGGAGCACCAAGACCCTGTCAAGCATATGGCTCAGAAGAAAAGGGAGAAAAAAGGAAGGAAGGAAGGAAGGAAGGAAGGAAGGAAGGAAGAAGAAGAAAGTAAAATAGTTGTTAAAATAAAAAATAAGAAATTATTAAAAATAAAAAAAAGTTTAATAAAAAAATAGAAAGAGAGCAACCAAACCAAAAAATAAATCCACCAATGAAAACAAGTGTTAAAAAGCATACTAAAAAAAAATATACAAACAAAACAAACAAACAAACAAAAAAAAAACTGGAGAGAACCCTAGGACAAAAGGTAAAAGCAAAGCTATACAGACAAAATCACACAAAGCAGCACACACATACATACTCACAAAAAGAGAAAAAGGAAAAATATATATCTATATATAAAAAAAAAAGGAAGAGAGCAACCAAATCAATAAACAAATCTATCAATGATAATAAACTCTAAATACTAAACTAGGATAAACATAAAAAGAGAAACAAATTAGATGGAGAAAGCAAACCCCAGATCTACAGTTGCTCCCAACGTCCACCACGTCAATCTTGGGATGATTCGTTGCCTGTCCAGGTATTACACAGATGCAGGGTACATCAAGTTGACTGTGGAGATTTAATCCCCTGCTCCTGAGGCTGCACAGAGAATTTCCCTTTCTCTTCTTTGTTTGCACAGCTCCTGGGGTTCAGCTTTGGATTTGGCCCTGCCTCTGCGAATAGGTTGCAGGAGGGCGTCTGTTCTTCGCTCAGACAGGACAGGGTTAAAGGAACAGCTGATTAGGGGGCTCTGGCTCACTAAGGCCAGGGGGAAGGGAGGGGTATTGAATGTGGGGCGAGCCTGCAGAGGCAGAGGCCAGCATAATATTGCAACACCCTGAGGCACGCCGTGTGTTCTCCCGGGGAAGTTTTCCCTGGATCACAGGACCCTGGCAGTGGCAGGCTGCACAGGATCCCGGGAGGGGAGGTGTGGATAGTGACATGTGCTTGCACACAGGCTTCTTGGTGGCTGCAGCAGCAGCCTTAGCGTTTCATGCCTGTCTCTGGTGTCCACGCTGATAGCCGTGCTCGCACCCATCTCTGGAGCTCGTTTAAGTAGTGCTCTGAATCCCCTCTCCTCGTGCACCCCAAAACAATTGTCTCTTGCCTCTCAGGCAGTTCCAGACATTTTACCAGACCCCCTCCGGCTAGCTGTGGTGCACTAGCCCCCCACTTCAGGCTGCGTTCACGCAGCCAACCCCAGTCCTCTCCCTGGATCTGACCTCCGAAGCCCAAGCCTCAGCTCCCAGCCCCCACCCGCCCCGGCGGGTGAGCAGGCAAGCCTCCCAGGCTGGAGAGTGCTGGTCGGCACCAATCCTCTGTGCGGGAATCTCTCCGCTTTGCCCTCTGCACCCCTGTTGTTGTGCTCTCCTCCGTGGCTCTGAAGCTTACCCTCCCCACCCCGTCTCTGCCAGTAAAGGGGCTTCCTAGTGTGTGGACAGCTCCCTCCCAGAGGTGCAGGTCCCATCCCTATTCTTTTGTCTCTGTTTTTTCTTTTTTCTTTTGCCCTACCCTGGTACGTGGGGAGTTTCTTGCCTTTTGGGAAGTCTGAGGTCTTCTGTCAGCACTTAGTAGGTGTTCTGTAGGAGTTGTTCCACATGTAGATGTATTTCTAATGTATTTGTGGGGAGGAAGGTGATCTCCACATCTTACTCCTCTGCCATCTTGAAGGTCTCCATATCTGTTTTAGACAATGATTCTCCTGGAAATGTTCTCTTACATGTCCAAGTTCTCTTAAATTATGGCATTGGCTTGCCTATATTAAGTGACCATTCTATATTCTCTACAGTTTTGTGCTTCTTTTTATAATTCTATTACATTGTATTGTAATTATTTTATTTCTTTTCTAAGCAATATCTTAACCTTTGTATATTTGGCCCATAGTAAGGACTCAATCAATACTCACCAAATGATTAAATCAATTAATGGAATTCACAATACCTACATTCCAAATTAGCTTCTTTCTATTTTTAGATCTATAGTAATTTTTTCTAGCATTTCCACACCGTTTTGGATACTAAGAGGCCAAGAAAATGGGGTTTAAACTTCCTATTACCTCACATCATTTAACTCTTTTACATGAAATTTATCTCTTCTTTATATTAACTTAAATTTTCTAATATTTTGCTTCTCTATAATTGATGAATGCTAAATTATTTACTCCCTTTACTCAATACAATACTGTACTGTAGAGTTTTTTATTGGGGATTATACATTGTATGAGAGCAGGATCTTTGAGTTTCTATGTCACTAGTATGTATTCAGACCTACAGCTCTGAAAATGTTTGGTAAATATTCGTTGAAGTTGGAACCATAAAAGACCCTGAATAGCCAAATCCATCTTGAGAAAGAAGAAGAAAGCTGGAGGCATCATGCTCTTTGATTTCAAACTAAATTACAAAGCTATAGTAATCAAAACTGTATAATACTGACATAACCACAGACACATAGATAAATGAAACAGAATAGAAAACCCAGAAATAAATCCACACATATATATATTCAATTGATTTCTGACAAAGGACCCAAGAATATACAATGGGAGAAAGACAGTTTCTTCAGTAAATAGTGCTGGGAAAACTGAACAGCCACATGCAAAAGAATGAAACTGGAACACTATCTTATTCGAAACACAAAATTAACTCAAAATGAATTAAAACTTAAATGTATGACCTGAGAACATAAGACTCCTAGAAGAAAACATAGGCAGCAAACTCCTTGACATTGGTCTTAGTGAAGAGATATATATATATATATATATATATATATATATTTGATTTGACACCAAAAGCAAAAGCAACAAAAGCAAAAATAAACAAGTGGTACTACATCAAATTGAAAAGCTTCTGGACAGCAAAGGAAACCATCACCAAAATAAAAAGGAAACCTATTGAATGAGAGAAAATATTTGGAAACCATATATCTGATAAGAGGTTAATATCCAAACTATATAAAGGACTCATACAACTAAATAGGGAAAGAATTTAAAAAAACCCCAAACAATATGATTAAAAAATGGGCAGAGGATCTGAACAGACATTTTTCCAAAGAAGACATACAGATGGCCAACACATGCATGAAAAAATCCTCAATATCACTAATCATAAAGGAAATGCAAATAAAAACCACAATGAGATATCACCTCACACCTGGCTGTTATCAAAAAGACTAGAAATAACAAGTGTTGGTGAGGATGTGGAGAAAAGGGAACCCTTGTGCACTGTTGGTAGGAATGTAAATTGGTACAGCCATCATAGAAAACAGTATGGAGGTTCCTCAAAAAATTAAAAATAGAACTACCATATAATTCAGCAAATTCCACTTTTAAGTACTTATCTAAAGAAAACAAACAAAAATCTCAAAAAGATATAGACACCCCATGATAATTGTAGCATCATTTATAATGACCAAGATATGGAAACAACCTGTGTCCATAAATGGCTAATGAAGATGTGCTTTATATAGACAATGGAATATTATTCAGCCTAAAAAAAGAATAATAAAATATTGCCATCTATGTTAACATGGATGGACTTTGAGGGCATTATGCTAAGTGAAATAAGTCAGAGAGAGACAAATACCATATCATCTCACTTATATTTGGAATCTAAAAAACAAACAAAATATCTGAGATCATGGATACAAAGAATAAATTGGTGGTAGTGAGAGGTGGGGGATGTTGGAGGTGTGAGTGAAATGGGTGAAGGACTCAAAAGATTCAAACATCTAGTTATGAAATAAATAAGTTAAGGAGATGTAATATACAACATGGGGACTATAGTTAATAACATTCTATTTTATATTTGAAAGTTGGTAAGAGAGTAGACTGTAAAAACTTTCTTCACATGAAAAAAATTTGTAACTATGTATGGTGACAGATGTTAACTAGGCTTATTCTGATCATTTCACAATGTATACAAATATTGAACAATTATGTTGTACACATGAAACTAACATAATGTTATATATCAATTATATCTCAAAAACCTGGTATATAAAGTATATACAATCAAAATATTTTAAACAGTGACCAAATGTAAATGAATTACAGGCAGAGATGGAACTGCTGGCTTGGGGTCTCTGCCCTCCGCCATCATTGAACAGCCCCGGAGCCTGAGGGGAGGTAGGCCTCACTGAAGATGCTGGTACTGGAGGGGCCCCAGCAGCTGAAGCCGTGACAGTCCTGGGGACTGCAGGATGGATCACTCATCCTGGAGTAAGTCAGCTGCCATGAGGACACTCAAGCAGCACAAAGGAGAGATCCATGTGGCAAGGAACTGAGGCCTCCTACCTACAGCCACATGACTGTATGGATGAGAGGCTCTTGGAGCTCCAGGCAGGCATCAGGGCTGTGCCTCTGAGGTGGGAGAGCCAAGTTCAGGACACTAGTCGACAAGAGACCTCCCAGCTCCATGTAATATCAAACACTGAAAATCTCCCAGAGATCTCCATCTCAAGAACAAGACCCAGCTCCACTCAACGACCAGCAAGCTCCAGTGCTGGACACCCTATGCCAAACAACTAACAAGACAGGAACACAACCCCATCCATTAGCAGAGAGGCTGCCTAAAATCATTAAAAGGCCACAGACACACCAAAACACACCACCAGATGTGTACTTGCCCATTAGAAAGACAAGATCCAGCTCCATCCACCAGAACAGAGGCACTAGTGCCGTCCACCAGGAAGCCTACACAACCTGCTGAACCAACCTTAGTCACTGGGTAGAGACACCAAAAACAATGGGAACTACAAACCTGCAGCCTGCGAAAAGGAGACCTCAAACGCAGTAAGTTAAGCGAAATGAGAAGACAGAGAAACACACAGCAGATGAAGGAGCAAGGCAAAAACCCACCAGACATAACAAATGAAGAGGAAATAGACAGTCTACCTGAAAAAGAATTCAGAATAATGATAGTAAACATGATCCAAAATCTTGGAAATAGAATGGAGAAAATACAAGAAACGTTTAACAAGGACCTACAAGAACTAAAGAGCAAACAAACAGTGATGAACAACACAATAAATGAAATTAAAAATTCTCTAGAAGGGATCAATAGCAGAAAAACTCAGGCAGAAGAACAGAAAAGTGACCTGGAAGATAAAATAGTGGAAATAACTACTGCAGAGCAGAATAAAGAAAAAACAATGAAAAGAATTGAGGACAGTCTCAGAGACCTCTGGGACAACATAAAAAGCACCAACATTCGAATTATAGGGGTCCCAGAAGAAGAAGAGAAAAAGAAAGGAACTGAGAAAATATTTGAAGATTATAGTTGAAAACTTCCCTAATATGGGAAAGGAAATAGTTTATCAAGTCCAGGAAGCACAGAGCGTGCCATACAGGATAAATCCAAGGAGAAACATGCCAAGACACATATTAATAAAACTATCAAAAATTAAATACAAAGAAAAAATATTAAAACAGCAAGGGAAAAACAACAAATAAAATACAAGGAAATCCCCATAAGGTTAACAGCTGATCTTTCAGCAGAAGGGAGCCAGAAGGGAGTGGCAGGACATATTTAAAATAATGAAGAAAAATCTACAACCAAGATTACACTACCCAGGAAGGATGTCATTCAGATTTGATGGAGAAATAAAAACCTTTACAGACAAGCAAAATCTAAGAGAATTCAGCACCACCAAACCAGCCTTACAATAAATGCTAAAGGAACTTCTCTAGGTGGGAAACACAAGAGAAGGAAATGACCTATAATAACAAACCCAAAACAATTAATTAAATGGTAACAGGAACATACATATCAATAATTGCCTTAAATGTACATGGATTAAATGCTCCAACCAAAGACACACACTGGCTGAATGGATACAAAAACAAGACCCGTATATATGCTGTCTACAAGACACCCACATCAGACCTAGGGACACATACAGACTGAAAGGGAGGGGATGGAAAAAGTTATTCCATGCAAATGTAAATCAAAAAAAGCTGGAGTAGCAATTCTCCTTTCAGACAAAATAGACTTTAAAACAAAGACTATTACAAGAGACAGAGAAGGACACTACATATGATCAAGGGGTCAATCCAAGAAGAAGATATAACTATTGTAAATATTTATGCACCCAACACAGGAGCACCTCAATACATAAGGCAAATGCTAACAGCCATAAAAGGGGAAATCAACAGTAACACAATCATAGTAGGGGACTTTAACACCCTACTTTCACCAATGGACATATCATCCAAAATGAAAATAAATAAGGAAACACAAGCTTTAAATGATACATTAAACAAGATGGACTTAATTGATATTGATAGGACACTGCCTACAAAAACAACAGAATACACTTTCTTCTCAAGTGCTCAAGGAACATTCTCCAGGATAGATCATATCTTGGGGCACAAATCAAGCCTTGGTAAATTTAAGAAAATTGAAATTGTATCAAGTATCTTTTCTGACCAAAATGCTATGAGACTAGATATCAATTACAGGTAAAACTCCGTAAAAAATAAAAACACATGGAGGCTAAACAATACACTACTTAATTACCAAGAGATCACTGAAGAAATCAAAGAGAAAATCAAAGAATACCTAGTAAAAAATGACAATGAAAACACGATGACCCAAAACCTATGGGATGCAGCAGAAGCAGTTCGAACAGGGAAGTTTATAGCAATAGAATCCTACCTCAAGAAACAAAAAACAACTCAAATAAACAACCTAACCTTACACCTAAAGCAATTAGAGAAAGAAGAACAAAAAAACCCCGAAGTTAGCAGAAGAAATCATAAAGATCAGATGAGAAATAAATGAAAAAGAAATGAAGGAAACAATAGCAAAGATCAATAAAACTAAAAGCTGGTTCTTTGACAAGGTAAAGAAAATTGATAAACCATTAACCAGACTCATCAAGAAAAAACGGGAGAAGACTCAAATCAATAGAATTAGAAATGAAAAAGGAGAAGTAACAACTGACACTGCAGAAACACAAAGGATCATGAGAGATTACTAAAAGCAACTCTATGCCAATAAAGTGGACAACCTGGAAGAAATGGACAAATTCTTAGAAATGCAGAGCCGTCCAAGATTGAACCAGGAAGAAATAGAAAATATGAAGAGACCAATCACAAGCACTGAAACTGAAACTGTGATTAAAAATCTTCCAACAAACAAAAGCCCAGTATCAGATGGCTTCACAGGCGAATTCTATCGAACATTTAGAGAAGAGCTAACACCTACCCTTCTCAAACTCTTCCAAAATATAGCAGAGGGAGGAACACTCCCAAACTCATTCTACAAGGCCACCATCGCCCTGATACCAAAACCAGACAAGGATGTCACAAAGAAAGAAAATTACAGGCCAATATCACTAAAGAACATAGATGCAAAATTCCTCAACAAAATACTAGTAAACAGAATCCAACAGCAGATTAAACGGATCATACACCATGGTCAAGTGGGGTTTATTCCAGGAATGCAAGGATTCTTCAATATACGCAAATCAATCCACATGATACACCATATTAAAAAATTGAAGGAGAAAAACCATATGATCATCTCAATAGATGCAGAGTAAGCTTTCAACAAAATTCAACACCCATTTATGATAAAAACCCTGCAGAAAGTAGGCATAGAGGGAACTTTCCTCAACATAATGAAGGCCATATATGACAAACCTACAGCCAACATCGTCCTCAATGGTGAAAAACTGAAAGCATTTCCACTAAGATCAGGAACAAGACAAGGTTGCCCACTCTGACCACTTTTATTCAACACAGTTTTGGAAGTTTTAGCCACAGCAGTTGGAGAAGAAAAGGAAATAAAAGGAATCCAAATCGGAAAACAAGAAGTAAAGCTGTCACTGTTTGCAGATGATATGATACTATATAGAGAGAATCCTAAAGATGCTACCAGAAAACTACTAGAGCTAATCAATGAATTTGGTAAAGTAGCAGGATACAAAATTAATGCACAGAAATCTCTGGCATTCCTATATACTAATGAAGAAAAATCTGAAAGTGAAATCAAGAAAACACTCCCATTTACCATTGCAACAAAAAGAATAAAATATCTAGGAATAAACCTACGTAAGGAGACAAAAGACCAGTATGCAGAAAATTATAAGACACTGATGGAAGAAATTAAAGATGATACAAATAGATGGAGAGATTTAACATGCTCTTGGATTGGAAGAATCAACATTGTGAAAATGACTCTACTACCCAAAGCAATCTACAGATTCAATGCAATTCCTATCAACTTACCACTGGCATTTTTCACAGAACTAGAACAAAAAATTTCACAATTTGTATGGAAACACAAAAGATCCCGAATAGCCAAAGCAATCTTGAGAACGAAAAACAGAGCTGGAGGATCAAGCTCCCTGACTTCAGACTATACTATGAAGCTACAGTAATGAAGACAGTATGGTACTGGCACAAAAACAGAAAGATAGATCAATGGAACAGCATAGAAAGCCCAGAGAGAAACCCACGCACATATGGTCACCTTATCTTTGATAAAGGAGGCAGGAATGTACAGTGGAGAAAGGACAGACTCTTCAATAAGTGGTGCTGGGAAAACTGGACAGGTACATGTAAAAGTATGAGATTAGATCACTCTCTAACACCATACGCAAAATTAAGCTCAAAATGGATTAAAGACCTAAATGTAAGGCCAGAAACTATCAAACTCTTAGAGGAAAATATAGGCAAAACACTCTATGACATAAATCACAGCAAGATCCTTTTTGACCCACCTCCTAGAGAAATAGAAATAAAAATAAACAAATGGGACCTAATGAAACTTAAAAGCTTTTGCACAGCAAAGGAAACCATAAACAAGACCAAAAGACAACCCTCAGAATGGGAGAAAATATTTGCAAATGAAGCAACTGACAAACGATTAATCTCCAAAATTTATAAGCAGCTCATGCAGCTTAGTAACAAGAAAACGAACAACCCAATCCAAAAATGGGCAGAAGACCTAAATAGACATTTCTCCAAAGAAGATATACAGACTGCCAACAAACACATGAAAGAATGCTCAACATCACTAATCGTTAGAGAAATCCAAATCAAAACTACAATGAGATATCATCTCACATCAGTCAGAGTGGCCATCATCAAAAAATCTAGAAACAATAAATGCTGGAGAGGGTGTGGAGAAAAGGGAACACTCTTGCACTGCTGGTGGGAATGTGAATTGATACAGCCACTATGGAGAACAGTATAGAGGTTCCTTATAAAACTACAAATAGAACTACCATATGACCCAGCAATCCCACTACTGGGCATATACCCTGAGAAAACCATAATTCAAAAAGAGTCATGTCCCAAAATGTTCATTGCAGCTCTATTTACAATAGCCAGGGCATGGAAGCAACCTTAGTGTCCATCAACAGATGAATGGATAAAGAAGATGTGGCACATATATACAATGGAATATTACTTAGCCATAAAAAGAAACGAAATTGAGTTATTTGTAGTGAGGTGGATGGACCTAGCGTGTGTCATACAGAGTGAAGTAAGTCAGAAAGAGAGAGACAAATACCATATGTTTACATATATATATGGAATCTCAAAAAAAAAACAAAAGGTCATGAAGAACCTACGGGCAAGACGGGAATAAAGACACAGACGTACTAGAGAATTGACCTGAGGATATGGGGACGGGGCAGGTAAGCTGGGACAGAGTGAGAAAGTGGCATGGACATATATACACTAACAAACATAAAATAGATAGCTAGTGGGAAGCAGCCACATAGCACACGGAGATCAGCTCGGTGCTTTGTGACCACCTAGAGGGGTGGGATAGGGAGGGTGGGAGGGAGGGAGGGAGACGCAAGAGGGAAGAGATATGGGGATATATGTATATGTATAACTGATTCAGTTTGTTATAAAGCAGAAACTAACACACCATTGTAAAGCAATTATAGTCCAATAAAGTTGTTAAAAAAGAAATGAATTAGACCAATATGTGGGAGAAATTTGCCTGCATTTACTTGAATATAATTAACATTTTCTTTCCCATAAGCATTTGAGAAAAGAAAACTCTCCTCTAAGTTGGTGGGGGAGTGGGATGATAGTTATATTCAAGAATATGAAAGGACCAAATGTGTCAATTATCACACAGTGTCTTGAAGCTTTCTGCCAGCTTCAGAATCTAACTCTCTTTGCATTTACATATTATGTTTCTTCTCTAGGTCTTTCCCTTAGGAAATTCATTTAAAAATGTCAATTCTGGTAAGTAATCTGTTAAGGAAAATGCAGTCTTTTTCATTTGAACTATGTAATGTGTGTGCACTTACCAGTCCCAGTTGTTGAGTTAAATTTTTCAGATTTTTGCTAGATTTAGTTTAATTATTAGACCCATCTGAATTCATTTACAACATGCTCTGAAGAAAAAGGCAGGGCTTACTCCATTTAAGTATTAAGTTTTATAGGAGGATTTTCTTATCTGCATTTTATTTATGTATTTTTTCGATTAATCATGGAGAAGATCTATAGCATAAGTGATACTTTAGATACAAATTCAGGCCATAGGAGTTAAATTTTATTTAAATTCATTTTAATTATTTATTCATCCATTTCTTCATTCAGCATATATTTACTGAGTTCCTACGATGTGCCAGAAGTAATGGTGTCAGCACACAGTGGTGAAAAAATATCGAATTTTAAGAAAAACTGTGACTAAAATCAATTGATATTTAATATTGATACTTACTTGCACTATAATTCCTAGAAAAAGAATAGCGTACCTCTGATATGTAATAAAAATCATCCACATGAACCTTAATATTCATTTTATAAAGTACTCATCACCTTTTTCCAATTTGCTGGAAGTTTGTACATTGAAGTCTCACTCAACACCTCAAAAACTGTTAAAAGTATAATTATAGCATTTTAGAGCTGTAGCTAATCTTAGAGATGATTCAGTCACAAAACTCAAAATGGAATTTCACCAAAGTTTAATGATTTGCCTATTTACTCAGATGTTATAGGTGGAGACAGCATAGGGCCCAGGTATAATGAATCTTAATTCATCTTATTCTTATGACACCATAATGTAGGTATTTTCTACCACAGAAACTCAGCTTTTTCACTTAACATCATTCAGATGTTAAAATACAGCACAGAATTGATTTCTATGTCAGAGACTGTGGTTTACTGAAATCCACTTGCTCTTCTTCCTAGGCAGGCAAATTGAGTACATGCCCCAGACTTCTTTGCAGTTAGGTGTGAACATGTCACTGAATTATAGGCAATGGGATAAAATGGAAATGCTATGTTCCATATCAGGGACAAGGGTTAAGAAGATGGGTGGCCTGTTGCCCATTCTTTCTTTTTCCACTGACTGGCTGCAAATGATAACAAGAATCCACACTATAGTAGGAACATAGATGAAAGAACCCTGCGTCTCCTAATTACTACTTAAAGAAGAACCGCTTAAAGATCAAGATTCACCGCCTTGAACTGCTAAATGAGCAAGAAATAAACTTCTCTTGAGCTTTAGTTGCTAAAATTTTGTTGATGGATTTGTTTCTGCAGTTTTTGCATCCCACCTCATTAAGGATTCTGATTTCTTGGAATCTGAATATTTAAGCACCCAATCTGAATATTCCCATGGAAATTCATGCAGGTTTCTTTCATTCTCTCTTTTGCAGGGAGAGTCTAGGTGAGAAAAGAAAACTGATTTTCATATAAAAAATGAGTATATAAGTGTAATTTTAAGTATAGAGATAGCTCTATTTAGACATTAACTATTTTATGACTAATTTGATAGCTAAGAAGTTTTAAAGCCATACTTTCATATAAGAAGTTCCAGTGTACATCTATGAAGTTATCTTTTTAAAAATTTGGCCCTTGTCAACTTTTACAAAACTGTCAATGAATGTCTGCCAAGAAATGAAGAAGAGCTTTAATTCCATGTCACAAAGAATGAAGGATGCAATAAAATTACGTTTCTCGTTTTGTAATCACATGCATTAAAAAAGCAATGGGCTAACACTGATATACTCCAATGGTTTTACTTCATAACTGTTTTAGTCTATTTTTCTTCATAAACTGTACTCATTCTCTATATGCCACATTTTTCTTCAATGGTAGAGATAAGTACTTATATCAGCAACCTTTAAAAAATTATTTACCACTATTATAATGAGCAATGAAAGTGTAAAAAATACATATGTACATTTATGTGGAATATACTATGGTATATATACCATACAAAATAAAACACATATATATGTGTGTGTGTGTGTGTGTGTGTGTGTGTATACATGCTACAAGAACTTCCCTAGGCAGAAATATTTTGCAGTACTTATTCGTAATCACACACAAACATGTGTCATGTTGTTTCATCTTCATATTTCAAAAATTCATGAAATAGTAATAAAAATAATAAAATTTAACATGGTTATTAATTTTATTATTTTCTTTAAAAGATATTCTCTTGAAAATTTGGAAAATAGAAATAGAAAATTCAAATATACAATATCATCTTGAAATAAATACACATCTAAAAAATATTAGGTTACTGTTATTGTTATTTGAGTCTATAAGTAAAACATCAAGGTTTTTGAAAACTGCATTTTTCTCCCTTGTACTTACGATGCACAGAATGAGATGAGTAATAAACCCTGGTTCACTGAACATACTCGTCGTTGTCAGTACTTAGCACACTTTTGTTTGGTATTTATTATATTTTAATAATGTTAATAAATTTAATAATGTAATAAGCACCAGCAAACTCATCAATGAAAATCTGAGTCATCTTGCCAATGTTTTAGTTTTTAGCTGTTTTAATGCCTTTTTAATATTTGTTTTTATAACATATTATAATTTTTCTTTTTTTTTTAACATCTTTATTGGGGTATAATTGCTTTACCATGGTGTGTTAGTTTCTGCTTTATAACAAAGTGAATCAGTTATACATATACATTTGTTCCCATATCTCTTCCCTCTTGCGTCTCCCTCCCTGCCACCCTCCCTATCCCACCCCTCCAGGTGTTCACAAAGCACGGAGCCGATATCCCTGTGCCATGTGGCTGCTTCCCACTAGCTATCTACCTTACTACGTTTGTTAGTGTGTATATGTCCATGACTCTCTCTCGCCCCGTCACAGCTCACCCTTCCCCCTCCCCATATCCTCAAGTCCGTTCTCCAGTAGGTCTGTGTCTTTATTCCTGTCTTACCCCTAGGTTCTTCATGACATTTTTTTTTTCTTAAATTCCATATATATGTGTTAGCATACGGTATTTGTCTTTCTCTTTCTGACTTACTTCACTCTGTATGACAGACTCTAGGTCTATCCACCTCATTACCTCTTTTGTTTCTCTTCTTTTGGGTATATTCTATAATAATTAAAATTATTTTTCCTGATGAATGTTGAATTCATTCATTCGGATGCTTCCTACCATTCTAATACATATATTTAAGGCTATAAGATTTCCACAAAGCATAGGTTTTGCTTAATTCTACAGGTTTTTATAAGTACTGTCTTTACAATCATTCACTTCTAGGAATATTATAATCAGCCTAATTGAGGTACACTCTGCACACAGTAAAATTCATCAATTTTAAGTGAATTGCACAGTAAGTTTGGAGGCAAATATATGTACTCATAACTACCACTGCAAACACTGCAGAGAACATTTCCATCACCCCAAAAGTTACATCATGCCCTTTTGCATTAAATCCTCTCCACACATCCACCCTAACCCCAGCAATTATTGATTATTAAATGTGTATTTTGTGGAATTTTACATAAGCACAACTATATAGTTTAAGATTTTTTATCTCAGGTTTTTTTTAACTAAGCACAATTTGTTTATCCATTCACCAGTTGATGGACATTTGGGTTGTTTACAGTTTGTGGGAATCAAGAATAAAATTTAATGAACTTTCATGTACAAGTCTTTGAGTGGACGTATATTTTCCTCTCTCTTGCATAAATACCCTAGGATTACTAGGTCATATGGTAGGTGTGTTTACCTTTATAAGAAATTGGCAAAGTATATTCTAATGTGGAAACCATACCAGCAATATGTGAGCTTTCCAGTTCTGCATTCTCACAGATACTTGTTATCATAAGTTTCTTTCATTTTAGCCATATTAGTGTATTTATAGTGGCATTTCATAGTTTAATTTTGCATTTCCCAAATGATTAATGGTGTTGAACATCTTTTTATGCGCTGACTGGACATTCATATAACTTCTTTTGTCTATTTTATTTATACGTAAATTAACTAAAATAAAATGAAATTTTAAAATTCAGTGTTCTCAGAAATAGACCCACAAACATAGAAAACAAACTTATGGTTACAGGGAAAGGGAAGAGGGATAAATTAGGAGTTTGAAATGAACATATACATACTACTATATATAAAATAGGCAACCAACAAGGACCTACCATATAGCACAGGGAACTAAACTCAATATTTTATAATAGCCTATAAGGGAAAAGAATCTGAAAAGTATACATACATATATATATGTATAACTGAATCACTTTGCTGTACAGCTGAAACTAACACTGTAAATCAACTATACTTCAATTTTAAAAAAACTTAAAAATAAAACATTAAAAAAAAATTGGCTTTCTAGTCACACTTGGCCACATTTCAAGTGCTTAACAACCACATGCAAAAATGCAAACTATAAACTGGGAGAAAATATTAGAAAACAAAATCTGATAAAATATTTTAATATTGAATATATAAATAGCTCATAACTCAGTAAAAAATGAACCAACCTAGTTTAAACAACAGGAGAAGTTTTGAACAAACACTTCACAAAAGAAGTTTTTATTCACACCAATTTCTTCCTTTCGTAAGTGACTTGGTTTCTTTTTCTTTGTTTGTTTGTTTGTTTTGTTCTGGAGGCATAGATTTACTTTGATATATTTTGGGCTTGACCCTTCCAGGTTAATTTTTCTAGGTACAAAGATAGACCTTTTCAGTAGAAAGGGCAGGTCTGCTTTTATGTCAGAAAAATTTTTAATATTTAGCTCGGTTATAAAATTCTGTTTTGTTTTTATTAGATCTTCCCATTCCAGTTGTATGTATGCATGTATGTTGGATCTCTGTGCCTGCCTTCTTTTTTTCATAATTTAATCTTTTTTTTTTCAGATTTCATTTTCGTTCTTTTACTTTCTGTATCTATCACTGTGTATTGAGTCATATTTTTTTCTCCCTTGGATACTTTTTATCTCCATATTTATTTCTGAGTTGATTTTCTGTTTTTCTTCAATGAATAATTTGTTTTCCACTTCTCAGTTTTTGAATTTCTGATTATTTAATTAGGTTTAATTCATATTGATGTTATATACCAGTTTTTCTCTTCTTTGTGGTTTGGAGTATTTCTTCAGATGAAAAATTTTGAGTTTTACTTTATCTTTTCTTCTCATACTAGCTTTTTATGACTAATGGGTTCCTTTTACTGTTCTTGATAAGCTTGGTAATATTTTTCTGGACCAATAATAATGAATTATTCTGTGGATGGAGGATAAAAGAGTTTGGGTGATTTTATCTATTAGTGCAAGATTACCTTCAGAGTGAAGGACAGTTCATTTAATAAATGGTGTATTGGGAGAGGTTGTTTTTTTTATTTTATTTTATCCAGTGAGCTCATTTGCCCTCCGTATATCAGCTATTTGTCAGACATGTGGGAAGGACATGACAGATCCAAACAGCTGAGGGATAGAGAGCAAATGAACCCCTAGGATGAAGACCCAGAGTCATTAGAAAACCACTATTCACTCTTTACTACCTAGAATCAGAAAAGGCTTACACTTACCCTTTCCCCCAATAAGACAACATTAGGAGGAGACCCTCTTTAGAGTTTATCAGTCCAGTAAGTTTAGAAAGGAGGGGTGGGGAAGCCCTGCCTAAAATTAGTTATTTTAATCTATTTTATCAGATTCTTAAATACATAGGGCTTCCGATTTTACTCCTGACAAATCCTGAGAGTTTCCTGAATCATTACCAATGTGAAGCAGGCACCGTTTGCCCAAAATCATTGGCAAGGAGAAGCAACAACATAATCCCAGCAGTTCTTTTTACTATTTTATCATTCTGCAGCACAGCAATGCCCCAAGCCAAAAACTCTACTCCCTGCCTTGTCCCCCAGTCCTTACACAGGATGCACATACTAGTTCAAAACAGAACCCTAGACACTTTGTGTTGTTGTTTTTTTCATTTATGGGTGTTTTCTATTTATCACCCCACATTGACCTTGTGGGAGGGAATCAGCCAAAGTAATAGTGCTCTTACAAAGTGAAAACATTGAGTCCCTGTAACAGTTATGAAGAGTTCCTGCAACTAGCATAATTCTGAAACTTTTATGAGAACAATTTATAAGATTTCTTTTAATAAGAGAAATTCATAATGGAGGTGATCCTTATAAATTCTGGAATTTTCATCTTTCAGATGAGTTTAGGTTAAAAAGATGTTTATTTCACTAACATACTTGCCTTAGTAGGTAAATAAGTTACCTACCTTGGCAAATAAGTTTAAAATTGTCTTTTCCTTTATTAGAGTAAATAATGGACTAAAGTTTTAAAAGCACAAGTAGAGGTAAGAAAAAACAATGCTTTTTGGAGACTTTGAAGTTAATAAATTTTGTTTTACTGAGGCACTAAATGAACCACAAAACAACTGCTATTACTCTTTATGTAAAAATTTGTTTAACCAGAGATTTTAAATTTGGATCAAAGTTTCAAATAGGAGTGCATCAGGCATAAAGACATATAACCACATAGTTATTCAAACTCAGATTTGTTCAAGGTTTCTTAAGAGTTTTTTCACCCTTGGTTTCTTTTGGATGCTATTTAAAGGACCTAAATCCTTTGTTTTGAAAATCAAACATTTAGAAATATAAATATAATAAAGGATGGCCATACTTCAATATATGTGCATATATGTCATTTTCCTCTTATATCCATGAATGGTGAATGAGAAAATACTATTAGCATGGTAAGTTGGGAGACAGGAACCTGGCAATGAGCCATACAATGTACTAGAGAATTTACCTAACCATTCAGAATCTCAATGTACATAGCAGAGATAAAACCATCTCTAAACCTCCCGGGTAAAATTCTTGAATAGAAAATTTCATTAAGAGAGTAGTTGGCATTATCTTAGAAGGCTCCTCAAGGTCAGTTTACGTGGAATTTTGTACGAGTAAATCAGGATGGGTTGAAGCTTTTCAATAAAGTGAAGATTCTTTTTTATAATCTTCTATTCTGAAATAGAGAGCCTTGATAAAAGACTGGAGCAAGTATAGAGCTTTTATAGACCCTGGTGCAATGTTGGCTACCTTGCAGAGAGCCATACATCTCTATTTAATCATCCATTCTCTAAGGGCCTTGGGATTTCAGATAAATTTAAATAAATCAACCTTAATTTTTCAGACAGAATTAGAGGACCTCTGATTTATGGGCCACTCAAACTTGTACCTGTAACAGTGCAATGACAAAGTAGGAGACAATTTTAGATAAATGTCAGCTAAGATTACAGTTAAAACTCATGCTCAGTTGGGTCTTGTTATGTGATATATTCTTTGTAGCTTTGTTTTATCGATGTATCAAAAGGCACTTATATTTTACAGAACCTTTCAACATTTGTTACTTTCACAAAGGGAAATATATATATATAAATTGAAAAAAGTTCTGTGCACTGATTTAAAGCCCATACTAAGGTTCCAAAGGTAAAATCAAAATATTATTCTATCTTGTGCTCTGTCACCCTTGTTTAAAAAAAAATTTTTTTTTTTTTTTGGCTATAGAACTGGAAACCAGTAACTCTTTCAGAGATTAAAATTTTATGAACATGGTCTTCACATTGAAATACTCTGAAGGTGACTGGTTACAGTTTTTCCACCATTGTTTTTTCTACTCAGTATATGCAATTTTCAAGTGGGGATATAATTGAGAGAAGATGGAGTAATTAGTTTTTCCTCAATTTGTAATAGTAATAAAGGTATTTTGCTGCATTTTCCATTCTTGGTAGAGTACTAAAAGGTACATTATTGTCTCAGGGCATAATATCAGATCAGATATGAATGAAGTAAGGCAATGACTTTTAATAATTTAAACTAAATACTTTTAGTTTCAAAGATAAATCCATTATTCAAAATATATTTTAAAACATGATTAAATGCATATAACTTGTAAAAATTAATATATATTCACCATAGAAATTTTGGAAAATAAAGAAATATATAAGGAAGAAAAGCAATATTATGTCTAATCTCACTTTCCGGCTCCCAACACCCTTAGCATATAGAATATTATTTTGGTGTATTAATCTCTGGCAATTTTATATGTATATATTTATATATAAAATTGGAATTATATTATGATTACATAAGTTTTATATCCTGCCTTTGGCCATTTTAGATGATTTAAAAAATATTTTCCCATGTTACTAAATATTCTTCCACAGAATTTTAAGATCCACATAATAGCCTGTGAAATATATATAGCATTATTTATTTCTTTGTTTATTATAATAAACATGATTCTCCTTCACTAGACACAATGTAGTGAACTAAATGTGAATATCAGTTGATAAAGGTACAGCTTTTGCTGGAGAGTCAGACATCTGAATAAATAATATGACAGAAAAAAATGAAGAAAAACATGATATGAAAACAAGAATTGGAAATCAATGATGGCTACAAAGAAATAAATTTAAAAGTCCCAAATTAAAGAAATTAATGTACCCATGTTGCATTATTTTACTAAATTGAGTTAGAATTGAGTTTTTAAATATTCTTTTAATTTCCCAAGTAAATAACTTACTAAGGTTAAGCCATATATACATATTTTCAGTATTTCAATTTATTAGTGTTTTTTATTCAAATAATAAATCTTCCATATGGTTATGTAATTTTTATTGCATTCCAGATGTGACATGGAAATTAAAATTACTTTCACACTATACTATCTAATTAGACATTAATAGAGAAAACCTCTATATTATTTTCCATTTTGTAGCTCTCATTGAAAGATGAAAATTTTAAGAAAAAATTAATTTCTTTTAATAAATAAGTTTCTACCAATTAAGATTGCCTTTTCAGTTAAATAACATAAGGAGATAGAAACAGTACTTGATCTAAAGTATGCAAATTCACTCCTAAAAGCAATGTGAAATATAGCTGTATATGACAGAAAAGAAATTAATCTGATACTGATGAGAGAAGGAGGAGAGAATAAAATCTGTTCATACACTTTATTGGAAATTTCATGAGATGTTGGTTCTTATTTTTTAGTTTTTGGGGTTGTCAATACATTGTATCACTGAAAGTCAAAGAGTAATTATAAAGTTAAAAAAAAAATATATATATATATATATATATTCAGCAGATGAAGAAAATATATCCATAATTTCCATTAATCACTGAAGTACTTTTCCCTTTATCTTTCTTACTGATATTATTATATCTTGTACTTTTGTGTTGTTGTTGTTGTTGTTGTTGTTTGGTGGTACGAAGGCCTCTCACTGCTGTGGCCTCTCCCTTTGCGGAGCACAGGCTCCAGACACGCAGGCCCAGCGGCCATGGCTCACGGGCCCAGCCGCTCCGCGGCATGTGGGATCTTCCCGGACCAGGGCACAAACCCGCGTCCCCTGCATCGGCAGGAGGACTCTCAACCACTGCACCACCAAGGAAGCCCTATATCTTGTACTTTTAACCTTAAATAATTATATACATCTCCTTTGATTTTTTGTAAGGTAAGCACAAATATAAGAACTAATTTTAAAATTTAAATATGTAGTTTAAAAGGATATATAGCTTCACTTACACCAATGGATAGATCATTCAGACATAATTAACAAGGAAACATCAGCTTAAGTGTCATGTTAGACCAGACAGACTTAGCAGTTATACATATATATGTTTCTCTCCCCAAATGGCAGAATACATATTATTTTCAAGTGCATATGGAACATTCTCCAGAACAGATCATGTGCTAGGCCACAAAACCAGTCTTAAACATTTTAAGACTGAAATTATATCAAGTATTTTTCCTGACCTTAATAGTGTGAAACTAAAAATAAATTACAAAAAGAAAACCGAAAATTTCACAAATATGTAGAGATTAAACAACATCAAACTGAACAACCATGGATCAAAGAGGAAATCAAAAGAAAAATTTAAAAAACTTGAGATAAAAGAAAATGAAAATACAACTCACCAAAATTTATGGGAATGTAGCAAAAGTAGTTCTAAGAGGAAATTTCATAGCAATACATGTTTAGCTCAGGAAACAAGAAAAATCTCAAATAAACAACCTATGTTTACCCCTTAAGGAACTAGAAAAAGAAGAATAAATAAAGTCCAAAATTAAAAGGAAAGAAAAAGCAAAGATCAGAGCAGAAATAAATAAAAGAGACTAAGAAGATAATAGAAAAGACCAATGAAACCAAGAGCTGGTTTCTTTGAAAACAAACAAAATTGACAAACCATTAACTAGATGGTTAAAGGGCTAAATGAATAAAATCAGAAATAAAAGAGACATTACAATTGATACCACAGAAATACAAAGGATCATAAGAGACTACCAAGAACATTTATATATCAATATTGAGCTTTGTAGAATAAATCATACATTCCCAGAAAACTATAGCCTTCCAATTGAAACATAAAGAAATAGAAAATCTGAACAGACTGATTACTAGTAAGGAGATTGAATTAGCAATTTAAAAAATCTCCCAACAAAAAAAGTCCAGACAGCTTCACTCATGAATTCTACCAAACATTCAAAGAAGAATTAATACCTATTCTTCTCAAACTCTTCCAAAAACAGGAGGGAACACTTCCAAATGCACATTACAATGATACCAAAACCAGACAAGGATACCACAAGAAAGAAAATTATAGGCCAATATCTTTGATGAATACAGACTCAAAAATCCTCAACAAAATATTAGCAAACTGAATTCAATGATACATTAAAAGGATCATACACTATGATCAAGTGGGATTTATTCCAGGGATGCAAGAATAGTTCAGTATCTGCAGATCAATCAACATGATACACCACATCAACAAAAGGAAAAATAAAAATGACATGACCATCTCAATAAATGCAGAAAAAGCATTTGACAAAATTCAACGTCTATTTATGATAAAAAAACTCTCGATAAGATGGATATGGAACAAACATACCTCAACATAATACAGACCACATATGACAAGCTCACAGTTATTCATACTCAATGCTAAAAAGCTGAAAGTTTTTCCTCTAAGATCAGGAAGAAGACAAAAATGTTCACTCTTGCCATTTTTATTGACACAGTATTGGAAGTCCTAGACAGAGCAACTTGGAAAGAAAAAGTAATAGAAGGTATCCAAATCAGAAAGAAAGAAGTAAAATTTTCACTATTTGTGGAAAACATAGTATTATATATAGAAAACCCTAAGGACTCCACCAAAAAACTGTTAAAACTAATCAATGAATTCAGTAAAGTTGCAGGATAACAAATCAGTATACAGATATCTGTTGCACTTTTATACATTAGTAACAAACTAGAAAGAGAAATTAAGAATGCAATCTTACTTACAATTGCTTCAAAAAAAAATACCTAGGAAAAATTTATCCAAGGAGGTGAAAGATCTATAAACTAAAAACTGTAAGACAATAAAAGAAATTGAAGAAAATACAAATATATGGAATGATGTTTGGTGTTCAGGAGCTGGAAGAATTAATACTGTTAAAAAGTCCATACTACACAGTCTACAGATTCAATGCAATCCCCATCAAAATTTCAGTGTCATTTTTCACAGAAATAGAGCAAACCATCTCAAAATGTGTATGGAACCACAAAAGACCCTGAGTAGCCAAAGCAATCTTGGGAAAGGAGGACAAAGCTGGAGGCTTCATGCTCCCTGATTTCAAACTATTTTACAAAGCTATAGTAATCAAAACAGTATGGTATTGGCATAAGACAGACATACAGATCAGTGGAACAGAGAGCCCAGAAATAAACCAACACATATATAGTCAATTAATTTATTTAAAAAAAAACAGCCAAGAAAATACACGAGGAAAAGGATAGTCTCTTCAGTAAGTGGCGTTGTAAAAACTGGACAGACACATGCAAAAGAATGAAACTGGTACAATGTCATATATCATACACAAAAATTAACTCAAAATGGATTAAAAAATTGAATGTAAGATTTGAGACCATGAAACTCATAGAAGAAAACATAGGTGGTAAGCTCCTTGACGTCAGTCTTAGTGATGATATATTTTTTCGGATTTGACACCAAAAGCAATGAAAGCAAAAATAAAGTGGGGCTACATCAAACTAAAAAGTTTCTGGATGGCAAAAGATACCATCAACAATATCAAAAGGCAATCTTCTGAGTGGGAGAAAATATTTGCAAATCCATATGTCTGATAAGGGATTAGTATCCAAAATATAGAAAAAAACTCATACAACTCAATATCAAAACAACCAATCCTATTAAAAAATGGGCAGAGGCTCTGTATAGACATTTTCCCAAGAAGACATACAGATGGTCTACAGACACATAAGCAGATGCTCAATATCACTAATTATCAAAGAAATGCAAATCAAAACCACTATGAGATATCACCTCACACCTATTGGAATGGCTATTATCACAGGTGTTGGCAAGGAAGTGGAGGAAAGAGAACCCTTGTGCACTGCTGGTGGGAATGTAAACTGGTGTAGCCACTATGGAAAAAAGTACGGAGATTCCTATAAGTAATTAAAAATAGAACTACAACAAGATCCAGCAATTCCACTTTGGGGATTTATCTGAAGAAAAAACAACACTAACTCAAAAAGATAAGTATGTCCATTCATTGCAACAGTATTTATAATAGCCAAGATATGGAAAAAAACCTGTGTCCCAAAATGTGAGATTTTTATATATATATATATATATATATATATAGAATATTACTCAGCCATAAAAAAGAATGATATCCTGCCATTTGCAACAACATGGACGATCTTGAGGGCATTATGCTAAGTTAAATAAGTCTGACACTTTGCTAGGAATTATGAGAGAATTCAGGGAATATTTCTGATTTCTTTAAAAAAATACCTTATAAACTTATCAGCTTACAAACTATTTTACCAAATAAAAAACCAAGGCTCAGAGGAGTTAAACACTTGCCCCAAATGAGACAGCTGGAATGTCAACTCCAGAGTATGAACCAGGATCTGAATTGAACTCCAAGGCTATTATTATTGAGTTCACTATTCAAGACCCTTGAATCAAATTGGAGAAATAGAAACTATGAACATATGAGAGGAGCACCACCTCAGAGCGGGAGATCTTAAGCATGATGAAGTTTCTTTCATTGTATACTCTTTCTACCAGAAGAAGGGCATTTCCAGTTACCTTATATCTGAAAATGAAATCCACCTTGTTCAAATGCTTTTTTAATGAACTTATTTACTAAGATAATAATATAAACTCTGCATGTAAAGTCTGTCATTCAATCTATCTTTGATTAAAAGTATATGGAGGTTCAGAATCAAATCTATATATCTGAGTCACTTTGAACATAAACACATTTTGTCCTTATAACTCCCCCAACTATATTCGCTTTGAGCAATGAACAGTGGTGATGGGTTAAGTACAATCCTTCCCACATATTTAATATGGTAGGTGCTTTATAAATCTTACCAGTTGTGAAACTGTGCACAAATTTGAGTGTGGAATAGAATCTTTCTGTATGCACAGCTGGATTCATGATGCATGGATATTTATAGGTAACCTGGATACACAATGCATAGATAATATATAGATAATCTGGATATGTGAAACTTAAGCCAGTGACCCAAGCAGCAGCATCATACCCAACCAGTGAAAAGTAATCAGTATCCACTATAATCTTCCGGGCCAATTAAATAAAAATATATTATTTTGATCAGTTTAGAAAGGCTTTTTTTTTTTATCGTTACAATAAAGTCTTCCCATGTGACAAAATAAGATTTAAGCATTATGATACAGAGTCCAGAAAAAAAAAGTAATGTTTTATTCAAAGGAATAAACTTACTCATATGTTGAGTAAAGAAATGTTTTTGTATCTTCAGTTGTTTATTTGTTGCAGACCATTTGGAGAGTAGGTTAACTGAAAATTCATTTTATTCAGTCAACTTTTAAAGTACAGTTAATAATTTATATTTGAAAACATTCATAATATATGAAAAACAAATTAGCCCTAGAGCTCCCCAGCCCACATTTCATCTGCTCAGTGGAGAGACTGTTGGCATCAATTCCTGGGGATGGTTTGCAGAAGACCATCTTAAATCCCTAGCAATCACTGGGATTGCTCCAGAATCAGCCTTAATTTAAGCATGAAGGAGAATTAATGCAGAGGTTCCCTCCAGCTCCTAAGCTCTGAGCTATTTAATCACTGCTTTGGCTCTGCCCAGGGCAATCAGCGCATCAGAGCTGTGACTCATTCCTGGGTAAGCCGAGTCTGGTATGGACCTGGGTGGATGAGAGCTTAATTATACCTTGTCTTTTTCACAGCACAAACAACCGGTATATTTAGAGTCTTCTGCACTGCCTGAGATCATATTTGATCTACTGACCTGAAGATGAAAAACTTCCAATGTGAATTGCTGACTCATGTAATACCTAGTCTCTCCTTTTCTCTCCATCTCTTTCTATTGTTATTGGTGGAGGGTAAGACCTCATCTTAAATACCTCTGATATTTTATTTTCAGTTCATGGAAATGAGATTATTTTTCTCTCTTGCTTGATTTTCTTTACATCTTAGATTCCCTCAATTTCTTTTTGAATATGAACTGATTAAATTTCCTGATTTTAGGTCAATACTACTGTTGATACTAGAGATCAGCTAGTTCAAGTCATGTAATTGTCAGTGAAATTTGTTCCTTCAAGGTTTACTATTGGTACCTGGCCACCCTGAAAATTTGGGCACAGGTTATTAAGAGGCATATGTTAATTTCCCAGCATAATACAAGGGATTTCTACAATGATTTTACAACTAATCTGATGTTCTCTAATGAGATTACAACTTAATCCATTGTAATTTAACTTTTATTTTTGATTTGTAATAAGAATAGCAGCATCTCACATGTACCAGGCACTGTCCTAAATAACTTTTTATATTATTTCAATCCCCACAGAAACTTCTATGAGATAAATTTTTGTTATCTCCATTTAATAAATCTGAAAAGAAAGACTCTGATTTTATGAGATTCATCCAGGCCCAAAAAGCAAGTAAGTGGTAGACCACAGAGTGAATCTAGGTCAGTCTGAATCCATGTCCCATGATCTTAATCAATAGTATATACTACTTCACAAAAAACTGTACAGATTAAAAGCTATAAAAGTATTTAGATAGACTGTCTTTGAAATAGTTAACTTCTCTAAAACTGAAATATATTTTCTATGAATCTGAGGCAATCCATTGAGAGTTTTTAAGAGTTTAGATTAACTGTAATCTTTTATATGAAGAGACAGATCTTTAGCTGAATCAACTTTTATCAGACTCTGTGATGATTTGACTGTGTTCAACACAGCTAAAATAATACGGTCTACCAAAGATCTTTAGTCTGTATTTGGAAAAATCTTTGTCAAAGTGAGACTACAGCCTTGTAACATAAATATCGTACTGGGATCCATTACTTCACACATTGTCAAATGGAAATCCTGGTGAATATTTTACTCATTAGATTTTTCAACATAAGTTTTCAAGATATTAAGCAGTCTAATTATTTTTAAAAGTAGATACATACAGTAACAGCAACAGGAGTATAATTTTAGAATTAGGCTATTTTCACATTAGCTCTGTAGCAGACCTCAGAACACACTTGAAATGTGGAACTTGTAAAAACACTTATCAAAAATGAAATAAGGTGGTGTCTACACCCACACTTGTAATGGAGAATTCCCAAAAGCATTCTGCTGCTAGTTGGACATTTTCTCCCACATGTAATTATTTTTTAATTCCATCAATTTCGCACTGTGATTGTTTTTTCCATGACCAAGTCTCCTGTCAGAACTAGGTATATATTCAACTTGATGACTACTTTTCTATGTTTATATTTACCTGTCCTTTCCTGGACAGCTATGGCCCCTCTTTTTGTATGTAAGCTTTCATGTATAATAAAGGGAATGGGCACATCAAATAACTGGAGGCTCTGATTCATGGTATAGGCCTTAGACACGAACCTGGCTGAGTGGCCACTTGTCTGTCCTCAGGACCCCAAAGAACCTGAGTCTTTAAAGCTTTCACATCTTCCCATCTTGCTTCGTGTATAGCCTCAACTAAAATAATGACAGAATAGTGGGCTGTCCTATGAAGAATGTAGCCATAGTCAGAAACAAGTGCTGCTGTACACATTCCTGTGTGGTAGGGCTCACAGGCCTTCATACAAGCAATAAACTATCTGACTGTGTCTAAGAAGTATTAAATCTTTCCACCTAGCCTTAAACAACCTACCTTGGGAATTATGTGTTTATAGCTAATTGCAACCAGGTACAGAACTGGTGGCTGGGCTGAATTCACATGAACAGCCAAAGGGGATTTAAATATTTGTGTTGTTGAAGAAAAGGGCACGCTGATATATTGATATAACACAATTTTCAATATTTATCCAAACCAACCAAAAATTTCTTTGTGTAATTGAACCATTCATCTCATCCCAAACAAATCATGCTACTTCCTGTATTTTTCACCACTGTCACCCCTTTGGAGAAAGAGATAGAAAAACTGAACAGTTATCATAATCTATTATTTCATTTTAATTATGTACTAATTTAACCATGACTCATGCTAGCAATAGGATTCTTAATACCATTACTTTGGGGAAGTAGATTATGATTTTTCCCTAAACCACTTGCTTATTCTTGTCATCACTCTTTTATTATTCCAGTGCTTGAAATTCTGATACAAAGATGTATTTTTAAGCGTTCTTGGAAAAATATCAGTAGGCTCCCGGCCAATCTCTTAGAGCAGTGAAACTGCATTCAGATTTTGCATTAAAATGGTAGATGAAAGGAGACAGACACCGCCGATGCAGTCTAGGAGCAAGGCAGCCAGGTGCTTAGTTAGGATTATGTTTGATAATTTAAAAAGGAGGGGGAAAAAAAGCTGTGCATATCATCAGTCTAAAACCAGGAACAGAAACCCGCTGAATTTAAGCTGTGTCATTTATTCCATCACTGCCGTGCGTGTGCCACCTTCTCCTCCTCCTCTACTTTATCTTTCTATTTCTTCAGTTTCCACCCACATAGATTGTTGCTACCACTTATTATCCTCCAAGGGAGATAGGAGAATGGACTGGCAGCTTTAGCTCTCTGGAGAGCTGGTGCAGCTCCAGTTCTGGAAATCAGCTCACTGTGAGTGTTGGACGCCTTCTGAGCACTGAAATTTCACACTTTGCTAACATGCTTGCAGTTCCATATTTTAGGCTCTGTGTGATTACAAATGTTTAACAGGCTAGTAAGATCACCCACCGGAAATGTTTGTAGAAACTATATTTCAGAACGATTTCTAAATGTCTTTTTTTTTTTCTTTCTGAAAATCAGGATAGGATTGAGAGGCTGTTCACTTATAATAGGATAATGATAGAGAGCTGTTTATTTCTAAGGCTGCTGGATCAAGCTTTTAAGGAGAGCGATTAAAAATGCATCCATGGCAGAATAAGAATGTACACTGATAGTATGAAGAATACGATTTTATTTTATTTTCCTACACTCCAGATATGTACCAGGCCCCTTACACCATCCTTTCCAAGGTTCTCTGAAAGACATTCTTTTAGTTGCAAAGTGCCTTACCGAACTTAAAAGGTATGACAGTAAAATAACAAAGACAATTACTAACAAGTACCACAATGAGTGTTTACCTGCTAAGAAATCTCTCTGGGAGACTGTACGTTAATTACAATGAAGCTACCACGGCTTGAAACCTTTCTGGAACTCCTCTTCTGGAATTGTGTTCAGAAAGCCTTTTTTTTACAAATCACCTAAGAAAATGAATTTCGTACCTTGTCTATTCTTACTGCTGTGAGTGCACTCAGGATGAGTTTAAAAACTGGGTTGTTTCATAACCAGTTTGAATTTGATGGGAGAGCATTCGTCACTGATAGAACTTACCAGTTTCTGATTTTTTTAAACAGAATCTCTCTTTTCAAGTATTCATGAACTGCTTATTGAATTTCAAAAAGAAGTTCATGAATTGTTTAGCATCTAGAAAGATTGATTAAATAATATAGACCATTTCCATAGAAATGGGCTTATTATTATCACTAACTTCCAATATTTTTACATGGCAAGTCAAAAGAAAATAATGTTTTAAAAATTCATGAAGAAGTATGGTTCTTGAGTTTTCAGAAGTCCTAGAAAATGAGACTCTCACCCTGGGGTGAAAACTGACAGTTAACTTTATCAACTTCCAAAAAAAAAAAAAAAAAATGAAACACAAAACTGAAAAGACTACAATTAAAAATAAAATAATAGCTTTGTGGGTTTGACTATAATAACCACAGTAAAGGAAAATAAAATTTGATTCTTCAGTTGCATATGAATAACTCAATCATAGCAACTATAAATAAGGTCCTTAATTTAAAAGCAATACAAAGACCATTTTTAATACTTTTTTTCAAGTTTATATATGCTTCTTAAAAACCTTGATTATATTTATTATTAGATAACTATTGAAGGAAACTCAACACAATTTTTAAAAGCTGCATTCACTGAAGTACCAATATAATGTAAAATCTGTCATAAAATTAGTAATGAGTTATTCTAAATAATACTTGAATACTGTTATCAGCTATTATCAAAATAAATATCCTTCTAATTAAGCAAAACAATTTAACAACATTTTTAAGGCACAGGTAGTAGGCCATGAATGAGTTATATTCCAAATATTTATACACTAAAATTACAAAATTTAACTCACAGTATATCTCAGATATGCAGGGGAAGAGTAAATTATTTATCTGTATTTGATCTGGTTTTTCTCATAAGTATCTACTTGATACTAGGATGTTACTAGGCAGGTATGTGTCTGTATGTGCAGGGGGAGCGACATCTAATGAAATATCTAAAAACTTGCAAACTTAGTTCAACATAATGATTAGGCAATCCCATTTAATCATGCTTAATTTCTGTAGGAAACAAGAAAATTTTATTTCTTTGTATTTTATCAAACTTGAATATGCAGAGAATTTAGAATCCAAACAGCAGAAGCAGAAGAACATAAGCATTATGACCTTAAAAAGAGGGTATTATTTTTATTTTTGTGTGTGTGTGTGTGGTACGCGGGCCTCTCACTGTTGTGGCCTCTCCCGTTGCGGAGCACAGGCTCCGGATGCGCAGGCCCAGCGGCCATGGCTCACGGGCCCAGCCGCTCCGCGGCATGTGGGATCTTCCCAGACCGGGGCACAAACCCGTGTCCCCTGCATCGGCAGGCAGACTCTCAACCACTGAGCCACCAGGGAAGCCCAATGCTAGTTTTCTTAACATGTAGACACTACTGATTTTTTTTTTCAATTTTTCAGAGTTTGTACTTGGTTTCTCATATTTTGACCTACGCAGCTTTAAAATTTAGCAAATATCTTGAGTACAAACTGACACAGTATTGAAATCATTCTCTGCACCACCCATCTGACTGAGATCCTGGCCCCTTATGTTTTTTTGTTTGTTTGTTTTTTGTCTTTATATCCCCTGAAAGCAGCCTAAAGCTGTGCTCTTTCTCTGCCTATTAGAAGAGGCCTTTTCTCCGGGTCCGTGCTGTGTTCAGTCTTCTGCCTAATGTTTAGAATTGTAAGAAAAAGAAAGAGCTGTAAAATGTTGGTTTACTTAATCTTACACCTGCTTATTTCTCAGGGATTATGTCCATTAAGTCCTCAGCTGTTCTCCAGTGCCTATAATTTTTAAATATTTGGGAATCAGAAGAACCATGTTAAATTTATCTTCTCTATCAGATTTCATTACCTATAAATGTCTTTACTCTCTCACTAGCTTGTTCCCAAAATGAAATGGCACAATATTTGTAAAGAAGATTTTAAACTTCAGAGACAACCATCAGTTATACTTCATTTCCCCCATATCACACTAACAACTGCTCCACAACCAATTTTCATTGAAAAGTCCAAGTTAATCAGAAGAATGAAAAGCAAAACTAATGAATAAAATATCTTTCTGGTTTCTACCAACAATATCCATCTTTCCCTGTATTTCAACTCAGTTTTGCTTAGGCTGTAGGAACATGGGAAGAATTGATTTACAATGACTGAACTACAGCAGTGGTGCAGTGATAAGGGGAAAGAGTTGATCCAGCCATTCTGAATGGTCCATTGGATTTTATAAAACAACAAAAGACATATTTAAATTAGTGACACTTGAAAGATTTCTGATTTTAATCATGATGGGCGATCACAGTGGACACAGTGTTTATACTAATTCTTCTACTTGATTGCTGGAAGCTTTCCTCCCCTCCCCTCTTAGGTCACTGGCAATCTGTGAAGAAGAAGTAGTTGTCCTTCACGGATTTAGACCCAGTGAGAGCTGTATTTGCATAAAATAAGAGTTTATATTCAGCTTATACTTCCACTGATAAAGATAGTCCCTGAAGCAAAATAGTCCTTGATAGTCAAAATGGAGGACTATCAAGAGAAAAAGTCATTTTTATTTCCACTGAACTGAAAATTATAGTCAGATGATGTGATCCAGACATCAGTAATTTCTAGTTTTTCAAGAAACAAATTGATTAATTTTTAAATAAATGAAAGATTAATATGAAAGTAAATCTTTCATTGATATAGTATGCTTCAGAATCTTTTCATAACAAAAATATACTTTGCTGATTTTATTTTATTTTGTTTATTTATTTATTTTTTTGCGATATGTGGGCCCCTCACTGTTGTGGCCTCTCCCATCGCAGAGCACAGGCCCCGGACGCGCAGGCTCAGCGGCCATGGCTCATGGGCCCAGCCGCTCTGCGGCATGTGGGATCCTCCCGGACCGAAGCACGAACCAATGTCCCCTGCACCGGCAGGCGGACCCTCAACTACTGCGCCACCAGGGAAGCCCTACTTCGCTGATTTTAATAAATATATAAATTGATTTTTTAATCCAACACACTTTTACTCAGAATCTATTATACTGCAGTGAAACTAGTGATCAATTAAAACAAGCAAAAGTATGTATCTGTTTCAAGTCTTTAGAATTGTTTCTGAAAGCAATGCTCCAAGTATGTACATATGATATCAATGTTGGGCTACCTAATTTTTGTCTAGAAATATAATAAAAATTTTTTCCTCTTATTATATAAAGTCAAATTTTCAAACCATATATTCCTTGATGTAAGTTGGAAAAATGTTCACATTATCAGTATTTTATTGCCTTTCTATGTGTTTAACTACTGATATTATGTATTTAACAAAGTCCATACTAATTCATATATACTTTCCAGTACTCATATATACCTTTGCCTAAATCACCAAACATTATTTAGTTAGTTATCTAAGCTCCATAAAAACTTATTGTTAGAAAATATAACCTCCAATGAAGATTGCTTTAAAAGATAATTTTACATAACTGAACTAGTTTTCTATGTATAGTTACATTCATCAGAAATCTTATTTCCTAATTTCCTTTATTTTACTTAAGGATTATTTAGAGTAAAATTAGAATAATCTCTTTTGATTAGCATTTTTTTTCTGTGTGATAAAGTTAAAAATGATAATTAAGTGATTTAAAGCATCAGGCAAAGGGCCACTAGAAACATTTTCAGGCATGATAAACATGGTTTTATAGGGATGTAATAACAGTAAATGAAACTTATCTCATGATGTGTTTGTTCAGGTGAACCTACTCTTCACTGAGCATTTTTGAAGCATATATGAGAATAATTGAAAAAGGCGCAACAATTTTTATATGAAGAAAAATGAACCTTGAGAGATATAACAAAATGTTGGTAATGAGCTACCTCAATTAATGAGGGATAGTCTAAGAAGTAGTTGATTTGAATTGAAACACTAGGGATTTAACTGACATACAAAGAGATTCCCTGATGATGAGTATTATTAGTTACTGGAATGTGTTCCTAAGAGTTCTGCTGGAATTCCCACTTTTTAAAGTGGGCACAAATAACTGGATATCACAGAAAGTCCCCAATAGTATACTTATGAATAGATGGGTTCTCTCTTACTCTGAAGAACAGTCAGCATTATGTTTAAATGCAACTCTGAAAGCTTTCTTACAATAGTTTAGTTTAAGAAAAGGAGAATTACCAGTCTCATGTTTTATTAAGTCAATAAGCCACAAATCAGATGTATTGGTTATTACTTTTAGAAACTTGACATCACCGTCATAAATACTTGCAGACAACATGCTTTTCTATGTATTAGAACTAATGGGAAAGCAAAGTGCCCAGGTACAAAATAAATATACCAAAATAAATAACTGCCTTATATAACAACTAGAACAAAAAATATAAAATATTCAGAAATGTTTTAATAATATGATGAAACTATATTATAAAATTATGAAAAAAAACAAACTCTATGAGAGAAACTTTATAAAGTCCCTGTAGTTAGAACAAATGATATAAATCTCCAAAGTCTTCTCTAATAAGTTTAGGAAATTTTAAGCAAAATCTCAAATGGGGAAATGTTTCTTTTTTTGCAGGAATCACTTTGAATATTAACTATATAAAATAGATAAACAAGATTAGCCAATCCATTTTAAAAAGGAGACTGAGTAGCACTTATCTTGTCAGATCTTACAAATATATCATAAAAATAAAATAATTAAAAATTCATAATTAATTATTGTGTAAAATTTTGTGAGTAGTAAAATGCACAGCTTCTCCAACTTTTTCCTCTAAGATGCCATGAAAAGATAGGAAAAGAAAATTACCACGTTGAAAAGGAAAGACTCAAAGTCAGTCTACTGACAGATTCTGTGAAGAATTTCCAGTAACCACAAAGCCCATAAATTTTAATTAAGAACAAATTGGTACTGTGACCTAAAAAGGATGCAAACATTTTCACCTTAAAGAAAGTAGAGATGCCTTTCCCTTATTTTCCCCAGTGATTCTAACGTTTTGTCCATAAATATAAGATTTGTAACAAAAATGTTGGAGTAGTAACTGTATTGTGACTTTTTTTCACCAAACCGTTTATTCTATCTCCACAGTTCTACAGGTATCTATTTTTTTTATTTACCCATCTAGTGATTATTTTTGTAAATGTAAGAAAATATGAGTACATATATTAGTATATTTCTTGCACAAAGGATAACATACTATGTATATTGTTTGGCATCGTCCTTTTTTCATTCCACATTATGTCTTGGACGTTGCTCCATATCAATTTATAAAGATATTCTTCATTCCATTTTGCAGCTGCATTGTATTTGATTGTGTAGGCAGAGAATAATTTATTCAATCAGGTCGAAACTGATGGATATGTGGGTCATTTCCAATACATTTCCACTACAAATAAGACTGCAAAGAATAACTTTTTGCCTAAGTAATCCCCCCCCTCCACCCTCAGCCACGCAGCATGTGGGATCTTTGCTCCCTGACCAGGCATCGAACCCACGCCCCCTGCATTTGAAGCGCAGAGTTTTAAGCACTGGACAGCCAGGGAAGTCTCTTTGCCTAAGTAATTTTATACTTGTGCTGGTACATCTTAGGAATAGAATCCTAGAAGAGGGACTATCAGATGAATTAGTAAATGCCCAGCAACTTTTCTAGGTCTTCCCACATTCTTCATTGTAAGTGTTGAACTATTTTGCATTCCCATCAGCAATGGCTAAACCTTCCTGTTTTCCATACAAGAGTTTGTTATCAAATTTGTAGATTTTTGCAAACGAGCTTAGAAATATAATTTTAATGTTTATTTTCATTATCATGAATAAGGTTTTCTGTCTCTTCACATGTTTAAGAGCTATTTTCATATCTTCCTCTCTGAATAGTTTATATATTACAACAATTAGCCTTTTGTGTATATTATATGCCTCAAATATTATTTCTCAGTATGTAATTATAATTTTTATTTATTTTTTAGTGTTTTCTAGAATGCAAGTTTTAATGTACTCAAATTTAGTAATGTTTTGAGACATAATTAAAAGTGTTCCCTTTTCTCTAGTTATAAAACAATTTGCCCATGCTTTAAGTACACGTTGGTTTAAGTTTCCACATTTTCATCTCTGATCCACTTGGAATTTATTGTGCAGTACGGTGTGACATGAATCCAATATTTTTTCAAATGACAAAGTAGCAACAATCTTTAGCAGAAAGTTCTTATCTCCTCACATATTTGAGATGCCTCATTCTTCATATACTGCATTTCCACATGTATTTGTATCTATTTGTGGATTTAGGAACCTGTTCCACTGTAGGTCTGCACCAATAATAAACTGCTTTAATTATAGAGGTTTTATAATATGTTTTAATATTTGGTAGGGTTATATCCCCCAATATTGTTCTTTTTTGGTGACATTTCCTGGTAATTCTTATTTGTTCATTTTGCTATATGAATTTTATAGTTAATGTAGAAAAATAAGCCTACAGACATTTTTATAGAAATCATGCAAATTTGCAATTTAGGAAGAGATGGCATTTTCATGATGTTGAATTTTCATATCCAAGAATAATATGTTTTTATTTTTTGTTTATTATGTGTCTTTTGGGGTTTTAAACTTTTCCTCATATAGTTATTGCACAATTTTAATTTTTTGTGCTTAGGTATTTTTTTTTGCTTTTTTGTTATTCTTACCCCAGAAAACAGAATTTTCTCTGGCATATCTTATAACTGGTTTCTTTGTATTGATTTCTATATGTATACTTCCTGTTATTTTACCACATTCTCTTATTGTTTTATAGTTTTTCCACTAAATTTCTTTGGTTTTCCAGTTATATAATCACATAAACTGTAAAACTCCTTTCATTTTTTATTTTATTCTTCTGACTGCATTCTTTTATCTAAATGCAGTGACTAACACCTCAGTACCATGTTAAGTAATAATGATAATAGTGGCATACTTGTTTTATACTTTGAAGAAATGCCTCTAATATGTTCTCAATATATTAATTTTTCAATATATCAGTCAACTTTTACTACAAACAACCCTAAAATTAAATGGCTTTCACAATAAACACTTCTTTCTTCTTCTCAGCTTGACGGGTTGATTGTGGCTTTGCCTGACTCCTCTGGTCTCAGTCTGGCTTAGCTCTGTAGGTTGACTTCAGGTCTGCTTCACGTGTTAAAGGAACAGGAATTAAGGCAGCAGTCCCTAACCATTTTGGCACCAGGGACCGGTTTTGTGGAAGACAATTTTTCCACGGATGGGATGGGGGATGGTTCAGGCAGTAATGTGAGTGATGGGGAGCGATGGGGAGCAGCAGATGAAGCTTCGCTAGCTCGCTGCTCACCTCCTGCTGTGCAGCCCTGTTCCTAACAGGCCATGGACCCCTGAATTAAGGGAATAAGTGTTCCACTGCTTGGAACAAATTTTAATTTTCATGTTTATTGATATAGCCATTTTAGTGCTATGAATTTTGCTCTGAGTACTGCTTTAGCATCATGCCATAGATTATGATAAATAACAATTATTAGTATTGGTAAGTTTTACAATTTAATTTTGTATTTCCCCCTTGGCATAAGAGGCTCTTTTTAAAGGGTTTTTATTTTATTTCCCTGTGGCAGACCTTGGATTCTGCTGCTTCTCCTTCTACATCTCCTTTATCTCCTCGTTCTTCTTTTTTTTTTTTTTGGCCACACCTTAGGGCACGTAGGATATCATAGTTCCCTGACCAAGGATCGAACCCACGCCCCTTACAGTGGAAGCATGGGGTCTTAACCACTGGACCAACAGGGAAGTTCCCTCCTTCTCATTATTCTTATTCATATTATTATAAAGAAAAAGTTAACAAATGGAAATGATTAGAAGGAGAGAAGTAGTGAATATGAAAGAAGGAAAATGGAGAATAAACCAAGAATTATAAATGTGCAGGAAGAATAATAACAGAAATAATATTTAAAAACAGAAATGAGGAAAATAGTTTTCATTAAAATAGTAACTAAGTATACAGTTAAAAGGGAACCACTATGCTCCCACCCAAATTAGATAAGATCCAAATCAAAACATGTCCTGACTAAAGGTTTAAATTTCAAAAAGAGATGAGAACAAAAGCCTATAAACTTTGGTCAAAAAAGTACTTGTAAATTTTATACTCAAACACAATAAGATGCCAAAAAGGCACTGGAGTAACACTTAAAGGTACTGAACAAACATGTTTAAAACACAAGAATTTTATAAACAACCAAGTCTTCCATGTCAGAAGACAATGAATTTCTCAGATATACAAGGGCTTAGAAAACATACCACCTATGTCCTCTTATGGAATATACCATTAACAAACACACAAGATACACACACATAAAACTTTAAGATTTTCTTGTTATTTATAACAAATATTATTTTTTAACATCTTTATTGGAGTATAATTGCTTTACAATGGTGTGTGAGTTTCTGCTTTATAACAAAGTGAATCAGCTATACATATACATATGTTCCCATAACTCCTCCCTCTTGTGTCTCCCTCCCACCCTCCCTATCCCATCCCTGTAGGTGGTCAGAAAGCACAGAGCTGATCTCCCTGTGCTATGTGGTACTTCCCACTAGTTATCTATTTTACTTTTGGTGGTGTATATATGTCCATGCCACTTTCTCACTTCGTCCCAGCTTACCCTCCCCATTCCCCATGTCCTCAAGTCCATTCTCTACATTTCTGTCTTTATTCCTGTCATGCCCCTAGGTTCTTCAAAACCATTTTTTTTTTTTTTTAGATTCCATATATGTATGTGTTAACATACTTTGTTTTTCTCTTTCTGACTTACTTCACTCTGTATGACAGACTCTAGGTCCATCCACCTTACTAAAAATAACTCAATTTTGTTTCTTTTATGGCCGAGTAATATTCCATTGTATATATGTGCCACATCTTCTTTATCCATTCATCTGTTGATGGACATTTAGGTTGCTTCCATGACCTGGCTATTGTAAATAGTGCTGCAGTGAACACTGTGGTACATGTCTCTTTTTGAATTATGGTTTTCTCAGGGTATATGCCCAGTAGTGAGAATGCTGGGTTCTCCATAGAGGCTGTATCAATTTACATTCCCACCAACAGTGCAAGAGGGTTCCATTTTCTCCACACCCTCTCCCGCATATATCGTTTGTAGATTTTTTGATGATGACCATTCTGAACAGTGTGAGGTGATACCTCATTGCAGTTTTGATTTGAATTTCTCTAATGATTAGTGAGGTTGAGCATCCTTTCAAGTGTTTGCTGCAATCTGTATATCTTCTTTGGAGAAATGTCTGTTTAGGTCTTCTGCCCATTTTTGGATTTGGTTGTTTGTTTTTTTGATATTGAGCTGCATGAGCTGCTTGTAAGTTTTGGAGATTAATCCTTTGCCAGTTGCTTCATTTGCAAATATTTTCTCCCATTCTGAGGGTTGTCTTTTCATCTTGTTTATGGTTTCCTTTGCTGTGCAAAAGCTTTTAAGTTTCAACAGGTCCCATTTTTAAAATTTTGTTTTTATTTCTATTACTCTGCAAGGTGGGTAAAAAATGATCTTGCTGTGATTTATGTCATAGAGTGTTCTGGCTATGTTTTCTTCTAAGAGTTTTATAGTGTCTGGACTTACATTTAGTTCTTTAATCCATTTTGAGTTTATTTCTGTGTATCGTGTTAGGAAGTGTTCTAATTTCATTCTTTTACATGTAGCTGTCCAGTTTTCGCAGCACCACTTGCTGAAGAGGCTGACTTGTCTCTATTGTATACTCTTGCCTCCTTTATCAAAGATAAGGTGACCATATGTGCGTGGGTTTATCTCTGGGTTTTCTATCCTGTTCTATTGATCTATATTTCTGTTTTTGTGCCAGTACCATACTGTCTTGCTTACTGTAGCTTTGTAGCATAGGCTGAAGTCAGAGAGCCTGATTCCTCCAGCTCCATTTTTCTTTCTTAAGTTGCTTTGGCTATTCGGGGTCTTTTGTGTTTCCATGCAAATTGTGAAATTTTCTGCTCTAGTTCTGTGAAAAATGCCATTGGTAGTTTGATAGGGATTGCACTGAATCTGTAGATTGCATAGGGTAGTATAGTCATTTCACAATGTTGATTCTTCCAATCCAAGAACATGGTATATCTCTCCATCTGTTTGTATCATCTTTCATTTCTTTCATTAGTGTCTTATAGCTTTTTGCATACAGGTCTTTTGTCTCCTTAGGTAGGTTTATTCCTAGGTATTTTATTCTTTTTGCTGCAGTGGTAAATGGGAGTGTTTCCTTAATTTCTCTTTCAGATTTTTCATCATTAGTGTATAGGAATGCAAAAGATTTCTGTGCATTAATTTTGTATCCTGCTACTTTACCAGATTCATTGATTAGCTCTAGTGGTTTTTCTGGTGGCCTCTTTAGGATTCTCTATGTATAGTATCACGTCATCTGTAAACACTGACAGCTTTACTTCTTCTTTTCCGATTTGGATTCTTTTTATTTCTTTTTCTTCTCTGACTGCTGTCGCTAAAACTTCCAAAACTATGTTGAATAATAGTGGTGAGAGTGGACAACCTTGTCTTATTCCTGATCTTAGAGGAAATGGTTTCAGTTGTTCACCATTGAGAACGATGTTGGCTGTGGTTTGTCATCTACGGCCTTTATTATGTTCAGGTAAGTTCCCTCTATGCCTACTTTCTGTACAGTTTTTCTCATAAATGGGTGTTGAATTTTGTCAAAAGTTTTTTCTGCATCTACTGAGATGATCATATGGTTTTTCTCCTTCAATTTGTTAATATGGTGTATCACATTGATTGATTTGCATATACTGAAGAATCCTTGCATTCCTGGGATAAACCCCACTTGATCATGGTGTATGATCCTTTTAATGTGCTGCTGGATTCTGTTTGCTAGTATTTTGTTGCGGATTTTTGCATGTATGTTTATCAGAGATATTGGCCTGTATTTTTCTTTTTTTGTGACATCTTTGTCTCATTTTGGTATCAGGGTGATAGTGGCCTCGTAAAATGAGTTTGAGAGTGTTCCTCCCTCTGCTATATTTTAACAAATATTTTAATATGATACTATGCATCAGATACTCTGCCAACTCTGCCAAGAGTTGGGATAAGCTGGTGATCAAAACAGAAGTGGATCCTGTCTTCATGGAGATTTACAGAGAAAAACACAAGAAAAACCATAACCTTAAAAAAATAGGTGGGGGGCGGGGCTTTTAGATAAAAGAACTTTTTTAAGTTTTCATAAAGTTTGGTTCTTGACTTCAGGAAGTCGTTCAATTCATTAAATTTTTCTCATGTGGACTGGATAAATACTGGTTCTGAATTTGTATTTTCCTAAGGGAAAATGGGATTTTTGAGCCACATCCTTAATCCTACAATTCACATGTAATTTCCTGTCTTTTTAAGAACCCACTTAAAATTATTGTGCTGAAAGTAAAACAAACAAAAAATATTATTCGCTGTCTCCAAAAAGGGAATCCTTGCCGAGATAAAATCTGTAAATGTTCCTTTATTGACCACTGTTAAAATCATATATGAAATAATCTCAACTATGTAAAGTAAAAGTCTCTATAAAATAGAAGACAATTCTTTTAAGGGTCTATTTTTTATAGTGCTGACGCTACTGTAACTAATAAAATGTGATATTAGTACACTTAATGTACAAAGAACTCTTTCAAATTTATGAGTGACATACTGGAACCTAGTTTTAAAAAAGATCAAAGACCTGAAAAGACAATTTATTAACACCAAGTTATTTTATGAAATCATGCTCAACCTCACTGAGAGAAAATTAAAATTTATTCAAATGTTGAGATGCATATTTTAGCCTATCAAAATGAAAAAAAAATTGAATGTGCATAATTTTGAGCCTATAATTCTACTTCTATAAATGTTTCTTAGGCATTACATTCAGTAACATGGATATAGACATTTCTACAAGGGTGCAACTAGAACATTGCATAAAATAAGTGCTTTTTGTCTGGATAGGCTTGTTATTAGAATACAGATGGATATAACTCCCTCCCAGATTTCCACAGAAATGGCCAAAAAGAAGAAAAAAAATGGAGGAAAATTTTGTGTTAGGAAAAAAGCCAGTCTTTTGAAGCTTTGGTGAATCTATTTTAGTTAGTAATGCCGGCAGAATGAGCTTCTTATATGAAAGCACAAGTGCTGGAGAAGCAATAAGGAAGACACTCATAACTTGATTACCACTGCAGATTCGAAGCAGGGGATGCTTGTTCTCGAGACCAGTTCATACGAGATATAAGAAGTTTAAACTTGCATATAATACAGCTCTCAGAATAAGAAACAGGATAGATTATTAGCAGTGATCAAATAAAAGTAAGAAGAAAACACTGCTAACCTGAAAAAAGTCCTTGAACTACTTTCTAAAGCAATTTTAACTAAGGAAAAGAGACCAAATCCTAGACAAAGTCTGGCAATGTACAGGATGCAGGCAAAACAAAACAAATCTGTACAAATACCCTTAGAACACAAATCAGTTTTTAAGCAGGCATCTGTGCAATATTGAGTATTTTTTAAAGTTTTAAAGTAAAAATGATTGTACATTCAGAAAATATTTATCCAACCAAATTGTCATTCTTCTCAAAGAAAATGCCAAGCCATTCTCAGATATTAGGAGGCCAATATGCTTTCTTTTTAAAAAATAATCAAAGAGATACTTCAATTGACTGAGAGATAAATGACATGAAGAATGGAAGAATAAAGAGACTGTGATTTTAAAAGGATTTAAGTTGAGACACAGAAGCCAAGATTTAGTTTAAAAATTAATTCCTATGGCTAAAAGTAATCAAACATTAAATAATCAGTAGGAAAGTAAATAATTTAAAAAATATGAATGCAATGTATTTCCCAGATAACATCAACAAAAATAGAGACTAAACATGCAGAAAGACCAACACTGTCACTTATGAAAATAAATGGATCTAGATTTTAAAATATAGGTAAGTATATTAAAACCCTGCCAGGCTGTTTACTGAACAAAATAAAATTGTAGGAATGCAATGATTAAAATAGACTTTTTCATACTCCCTCGACTGAATACCATCTCAAGTTCATAGATTTTTAGTTGCTCTCAGATATTGACTAAAAACCTCATTCTCTAGTTTATAAAGTCCACTTTGATCTAAAGCAAAAGCTGACTTCCTTTTTCCTTTCAAAGCTTCTTTTCTTCTCCCCTCACTGATGCCTGACTCAACCCACCACACGGAAAGGGGGTGGGTTCCAAGGTTTGGCCTCTTCCCCATCAAGCTAGGCCAGCCTCAGCAGGAGTGAGAAATCCCAAGAGTGCACAACCTTACATGGCAGGTGCTACTGTAGTCTGGCAACCTGGAACCATGCTTGTGTCAGAAATTTAAATCTCATTTTATTTGCTTTTTCTGCCCGTGAGGTGCTTTTGTGGGCCTTTTGGAGACCCTGTCACTGGACTGTCTCACCTGCAGCAGGCTGATATGTGTGGTGCTGCCTCTGGTAATCAGTTTTGGCCTTCCCACTGTCTTGCCTTCAGGAGGACCTCACCACATGGACCCAATCACTGGGGCTGTTTCCCATCAGGCTTACTCTCACCCAGCTACCTTCCCCAGAACGTTCCAAGGGAAAACCCCCAGCCATACTGTGAACCTCAGTGTTTCCAGGACGTCTCCCTCCCCTCTGTCACACCAGGCCCCTCCAGCCAGCCTCTGGCCTTCAGCCGTTTCTCAGCCTTGACACGGACACCGGCCGCAGTGTCTTTCCAATTCCAGGACACGGATCAATCTTTCTGAACGTGCTCTTGGGAGCTTTCTTCCCTGGCTGGGAGGGAGTGACAGGTCTATGCCTGTGGGAAGGAGGAAGACACCAGTGCTCCATAGAATTCCTCATTCTCTTCAGAGAAACTATCCTCTCTAAGGAATGCTTAGCTTTTGCTCATTAAATGTGTGATGGGATACAGATTAGCAGTGGCAGAACCAGATTTGAACACCTCTCATATATGTCCAGCATGACAGTTCTATACCTAGAATGACAGGTTACTTTGCACTGATTGTTCTCTGATTTGAGGCCAGACTTCAAAACAGAGCAGTCTTTAATATTTTCTTACATACTTACTCTGCAAATCCAAAGGCCTTTGTTATCTGGCTCCTGTATACCCTCTAACCTCATTCCCACCTGCTCCATGCCATCCGGCAACAATGGCTTTCTTTCAGTTCCTAAATGTTACGCACCTGTTCTTTCCTCTTCCTAGAACACTATTCTCTTAAATCTTTGCGTCACTGGATCTTCATTCAGAAATTAGCAATTACTCAGAGAAAACTTCTCTGCTCACTTATCCCGAATATCTCATATCCCCTTTATCCCATTCAGTTGCTTTAATTGTCTTCATAGTGCTTACTAATATCTAAAATATGATCTGCCTCTCCCACATGAAGGTAAATTTCAGGGAAGTAAGAACCTTGGATGTATTTCACACCACTCTACCCCCAGAGACTAGAGAGCTGGCTGCTTCAGGCTGTGTACCAACAGATAGTGACCGAACAGAATAAACAGTTAAAATAGAACAAACAATGTAGGATATAAAAGGATAGTATATTTTGTATAAAAGAGACAATCAACAAAGAAACGGGAGAAAGAAGTAAAAAAAAAAATAAAATAAAAGTATAGGTAAAATTTTACCAGGAAAGTACAAACTTAAGGAAGGAGAAGTGTAAATATTAAAATTTGAGAACTTACACTGAATAGGTGTACAAATAAAAGGACAAGCCAAAATTAATACAGACCTTTCATTATCTTTTAGTGTCAAATGTCAGAGCATCAAAGATGGTACCATGGGACTACAAAATGAGCTCAGTGAGAGCAGGAACTTTTGGATTTGTCTTTTTCATTAACTACTATATCCACAGTACCCAGAAAAACGCCTGGAATATGATGGATATTCAGTAAATATTTGTTGAATGAATGAATGACTCAACAATTTAAAGCAAACACATTATAAACTCAATAAAAATTGAAGAAAAAGTGATGGTAGTTGAATTGTTCAAAATATCATTCAAATCATGGGCAGACCCATTAAGTAAAACAGATACATTGATGAATGTTTAAAATAATGTCATTATGATCAATGATTTTTTTAATTTTAATAATTTTAATTTAATTTAATAATTTTAATTTCTTTAATTCTTTCATCCCTCTCTTTTTTCATGTATTTACCTGGAACAACCAAAATCATGACATTTTCATGTACTTTTTTGAATGAATTTTGTAAGAATATTGTATAATGAAAAACTTATTAATATAATAACTTGATTTAAATTAAATATTTTACTTTGTAAGGAAAGAATACATATTTTTGCAAATATTTACAAACCTTATTATAAACCAGGCTACGCTTAATGAATATTTCAATCAGCTCCTAAAAGTCATATTTATACAGGTATAATATCTAATTACAGTGTAACAAACTAGGTATTAATGAAAAAAGTTTAAATAAGAAACATCCATTTACTGTTAAGAAAAGAAAGTCTCAAACAATTATTGTTTCAAAGGAGAAACCAAAACAAAGAATTTGAAAAAATTTTAATAAAAATGTACAAAATATGTAGTAAAATCTGCAGTTAGGAACTAATTATATATGTTTAAATTAATATATTACTGAATAATTAAGGAAAAATATGTGAATAATTAGTCCATTCAGCATTCCATAGAAGGAAGCACAAATGGAAGTAGAGAAATAAAACCTTGCACTAACTTTATTCACATTTATGTTTGTATATATTTTGCAATGTCTATTCATTATCTTGCAATTATAAAAGCAATATGTAGTAAACAGATGAATGAGTATGGGAGATCACTTTTTATATCTGCTGCATTCTAGTGTTTCTAAACCACTGTCCCACAAAGCCTTGTTCTACAGTATATTTATAGGTATGTTTTTGTGTGATGGTAGAAGTATCCATGTTCAAGTATGTTTTGGAAATTCCAAACTAAAAGAAAAATGAGATATTTTGACTCTAGGAATTTTCAGAAGATCTGATAGGTTAAGGCATATTGCTGATTTCTAATTTCCCTGTCATAATATGCAAATGTATTTTACTAAGGAATACTTATTTCTTGGCATATCTGTTATCAATTCCTGGATCCAGTATCTCCAAAAGCCCATTTTTAGGAATACTATTTTATGCTGATATACATTTTAAGATTTTATCAAATTGGTGATTTTCTAGGAAAACATAAAAGACCAAAATTGAAGATGCAACAAAATATACCAATAATAATGGAATAAATAAAAAGTCTGTTAAAGAACTACAACTGGAGCAGGCAATGTCCACACACCATTTAGTAAATAACCTTTTTGATCATTTTAGATAAAAAGTCAATAAAATATTCCAGGAAATAGGAAATATTGGTTGTTTCTCTGTTAATTTTATAAATCTTGCTTACCACTGATACACAAATCTATCAGAGACCAAAATCTATCTATCTCTTTAGAGATATCCAATACCAAATAAAATATCCAGCAGTATAGTAAAAAAAAAAAAAATCCTTTGACAAAGTAGGATTATTTATCATACCTTTAAAGATTGCTTATGTTTTTATGAAAGGTATTCATATAAATCATCCTATCAATGATTCAGAGAAAAAGTGGTTTAGTAATCACATTTATTTAATCCAACCATGAACAATATCAACTCTAATGTCAGATTATAATTCCTGACATTCTCCCATGTGTCTTGTCTAGTCACTTTGTCATGACATACACTGCTTTGTAGTTTGCTCTGATCAACGTTTCATCTAGTTTCTAGAATTACGAGCATGAGATCATCTGAAGTACATTTTTTAATAGAGTTGCACAGGAAAAGGTTGGTGAAAACCTTTCTTTAGTTACTAAAATCTTCCATCTCCTTTACCTGATCTCTTTACAGTATTTCTAACTTGGGTGGTCATTTAAATTTTTCCCTTTGTGTGAACAAAACTAACTCATACTCGTGTGATGCACACTAAAATAAAGGACATGTGGACAAATAAGTAAAATCTGTATTCATTATTACCTTCCCAATGTAAGATTATCCACTGAGGGATTATGACCAAGAAGTGTAGGAGTCAGAAGTGTTAACATTTTCTTGCTCTACCAAGATGGTGCCTTTGAAGTTTAGAAGTGGTGAAAATAAAAGTTTGTCTTTAATTTTCCATCACAGTTTTGTGAGATGGATTTTATTCGTTTTTAAATATATCAAAGACATTTATCTGAGGAATCATAAGAGTCGATATAAAGTTCATGCTATGCAAATATGCTCTTCTATCTGGGCAGGCTGAAGCTATAAAGTTCCTGTTGAGATGAGCATAGGCTCAACATTTCAGAGTTTAAAGAAAGCTAGGAAGCAAGAAGACTGAACTATAATAAATATCAAAAAGGTCAATTAGAAGCCTTGATCCAGTATTTTTCTGGATGATTACTGCTCCTAAATCTCCCATTTGGCCAACTGGCATACTGGTAAGCTAATGTTTGTCATTACAGGGAATAGATTTTTGCTTCCTACATAGGAAGTTATTATTTAGGATCTGAATGTTTTTTGTCCTCCTAACTCATCCGTCCAATCATTCAGTCAGTCAGTTATGATATCTACATGATGTACACATAGAAGAAAGAATGCATATGGCTGAATATGCAAAAAAAAGTTGAAGAGTATTTATAAGTAATATTAAGGATAAAATATTGCAGATAAAAGACACCATACCATCCAATCTTTATCTAGTAAAACATAGCATTTCTCAATATAGTTCGTTGGAATGGATAAGTAAATTGTAAATTAAAGAGCACTGCCCCTGAGTATCAGAAAATGTAATTACACTACTTGAGCATACTGTGTACTTGTCTTTAATATAAAGGTGCTATGCTTAAATGTGGTACCTCTGTAAGAAACCATCAGAGAAATCTTTCTTTGCTGCTGGGACCAAAAAACTCACTCACTCACTCACTCACTTACATGTTCTCCTAATTATCTAGTTTCTTTTTCAGCATTATGGATGCTGTGTTCACTTTTCTTCCTTCCTTTATTTACTAGGAATGTCATGGCCAAATTTGTGGCTCCTTTAACATGGTCTTAGATTTTAATTTTTGACATAGATTTTATTTTTCCTTATCCTTGATTTAATAATCTATTTTTATTCTATGCCAGTGTTCACATTTCTACAACCTTTATGAAAAAGAGGTTTTTGAATGAAGTGTGTCAAATAAATAAATAAAACCAGCAGAGTCTTCCTATCTTTTACCCTCTAATTTCCCCTATTCCAGCATTATTATGTTATTTAGACCTTGCAGTAACCTCCACACCATCATCTACTGAAGGGGTTCAGTAGAATTTCTTTATGTCATTCCCCCGTAACACTACTCCTCTTTTACCATCCTAATTCTTTTAACTTACAACTCCAATATTTAATATCTCTCTTTACTATTTTATTGCTACAGGATATAATTACTGCCCTTCAAGGAGTTTCTAAATTACCTTTCTAAACTGATTTTTAACCAACTGTATGCTTCATGGAAAAAATATGAAAAAAATATACAGCAAAGCTAAAAATTGGGACACACATGTATTACCTTGGAACAAAAATATTTCAAGAATGGAGAAAAATATTTTTATGAATACCAATTATTATCATTTTATAATACAGTGTGAATGTTAAATGCTTAAAGGTCCCTAATCAAGACCTCTCTTAGCCATCATGTAGTAACTAATACTAGACTTGCTCTTTTTCTGCAAACAACTATAAAACTGGACAGAATATTAGAGAAAACTGTTTACATACATCCTTCTCAAGAGAAGGGAGACACACCAGGTGAACTGCACATTTGCTCTTGCTTTCTGCCTGTGGTCTCTTTCTAGATTATGCTACAGGAAGATGGGTATAAGTAGAGCACAGAAGTCTTGCTACGCTGAGAGGGCAGATACCAGAGATGCTGTTGAATTTATTGAGCAGGGCACTGAAAAGGAGAAAGCTGCACAGAGAGGTGGGCTCAGAACTCTGCATAGAGGTTCCCCACGTGCACGTGGCTGAGAGCTGTAGAACCTATGTACAGACGAGTCAAAATAAAACAACACATACACACACACACAACATTCTGACAAGTTAAAATGAATTATCTGATGGTAATTGATCTGCCTAACTAAACAAAGTCTGATCTCTTTAAGGAAGACAACATTCAGATTGTCTACAGCATCACCATAATACCCTAATATAACTTTAAAATATTATTAGAAGAAAATATGGCACAAAATAAAGACAAAAGCAGGTAATAGAAACATCTTTAAGATGACCTAGATGTCAAAATTAGCAGGCAAAGATTTGAATAAAAGTATTATAAATACTCAAGGACTTAAATAAAAGATGGATATAATGAGTAAATAGATAGGAAACCTCAGCAGAGGAATGAGAAATATAAACAAGGATCAAATGAAAATTCTAGTACTGAAAACTATGATACCTAAAAAAATTTCAGTATCTAATGGACTTAGCAGATCAGAAACTAAAAAATAAAGTGTTTTAAAGACAAATTAATAAAATAATTACATCAGAAGACCTAAGGAAAAGAAAGATTGAAAAAGAATACAGACTGTTATAGGGCAATGTTTGGCAGTCTATCATTACTTACTTGGGAATCCAATAAAGAGAAGAGAGAGAGATTGGACAGAAAAAAATATTTCAGGGGGAGGTGAAGAATGGGAAGTGACTACTTAGTGGGATTAGGTTTCCTTTTGGAGTGATGAAAATATTCTGGAACTACAGTGGTGATGGTTTTGCCAACACCGTTAACATATTAAATGTCACGGTAAATTTTATGTTATATGTATGTTATCACAGTTAAAATAAAAAAGACTGCCAATATCAAAAGTTGTGGAACAAGAGGATATTTATATATTGCAGGTGAAAGGGTAAAATGGTATAACCACTTTGGGAAACACTTTGGCAGCAACTTTTTGCTAATATTTGTAATAGCCAAAACTTGGAAACAACTCAAATATACTTTAACAAGATGGTGGATACAAATTATTTTTATTCATAAAACAGAACACTAGTCAACAATAAAAGAAAATCTGAGCCACTTGTACATGCAACAACATATGTGCATCTCAAAAACAGTATCTGAGTGAAAGAAACTAGGCACAGAAGTATACATACTGTATGGTATCTTTTATATGAAATTCAAAAATAGGCAGTATTATCTATGGTGGTAAAAATCAAAACATGAGGAGAGAAATTTACTTGAAGGGTAGCAGACGCAAGCCTATTGGGATGATGGAAATATTCTATACCTTGATTGGGATATTTGTTATATGGTTCTATGTACATCAGTGAAAAGGCATAGGATTAAACTCTGAAGACTTCTATTTTGCACAGACACAAATTTTGCCACATTGAAAACAAATGAGTATGTAGAATATGATCCCAGCTTGTAAAAATGGTATATCTTTATAAACATGACTATGTGTATTTAAAACAAAGTGGATCATAGACCTAAATGTGAAATTCAAAGTAATGAAATTTCTAATAGAAACATAAAACAACATCTATTGTACATGACCTTGGATTGACAATGAGCTTTTAAATACGATACCAACAGTATGATCCATGAAATTTAAAAAAATTAAAGATGTACTTCATTTTTAAAATTCTTTTCTACAAATGACACTGTTAAGAGAATGAAAAGACAAGCCACGGACTAGAAGAAAATATTTACAAAACACATACCTGATAAAGGTATGTGTATCCAAAATATACCAAGAACTATTAATACTCATAAATTAAAAAAAGATGACTCAATTTTTAAAAAATGGGCAAAAGTTATGAACAGACATCCCATCAAAGGAGATACAAAAATGGCAACATAAGCATCTTAAAAATGTTCGACATTATCTGCCATTGGGAAACTGCAAATTGACACAGCAGTGAGATAATACAATGATCTATTAGAATGGCCAAAATCTAAAAACACTGACAGTACCAATATTGGTAAAAATGAAGAGCAGCAAGAACTCTCATTTACTATTGATGGTAATACAAAATGGTGTAATGACTTAAAAGATGGTTTGACTGTTTCTTACAAAGGTGAATATAGTCTTACCATATAATCCTGCAGTTGTGCTTCTATGTATTTATCCAATTGATTTGAAAACCTATGCCTACACAAAAACCTGCAGATGTTTATAGTAAACTTTTCATCATTGCCCAAACTGGAAGCAACCAAGATGTCCTACAATAAGTGAACAGACGATGATGCATCTATACAATATCATTTAGGAATAAAAAGAAATGAGCTATCAAGCCATACAAAACATAGATGAATCTTAAATGCATACTGCTAGTAAAATAAACCAATCTGCGAAAGCTGCATACGGTATGATACCAATTCTATAACATTCTGGAAAGGCAAAACACACCATTAGTTGTCAGGAGTTCAAGGGATACGGGTTGCAATAGATGAAGCAGAGGAAATTTGTTCTGTTTGGCACTCTAGTGGTGAGTACAGGACATTAAGCATTTGTCAAAACCCATAGAACTTTATAGCACAGTGAACCTCAATGTATGCAAATATTTGTGAAATTATTTAGGGCTTCAGAGGAATCACGGGATGAAATGCTAAGTGTAACCAAAACATGTAACTATATTACAGCTATATGAAACCACCTCACTGAATGGGATGGGAGAAGAAGTCCCTGAGCTAAGTAACTCTGGAAATGAGTGGCGTATATTCCACTAAAGGCAAAGAGAGCTGTACATATGAACTGCATTCTAGTTGATAAAGTTATTTCCTATGGGCATATGGGTTTAACAATTCTGAACCCATTTTATATGTATACAGAAATTGAACAATTAAAGAAATGGAAGGGGGTGGGAGGAGTAAGGTTTCTCAATGTTGGAGTGGGAGGTTATAGATAAGCAGGAGGAATAAGCTAGAATGATCCGTGTAGTAACTGATTAGACTTAGAGACATCAGTATCAACTCATATTTAGCTTAGTATAAATATAAAAACATGTGTAAATATGTGCATATGCACAGGTTAGTGCACAAATATATATATCTCCATGCTCTGTCAGCTGAAAGGCCCTAGAAATAATGACACCCTAATAGCAACCGGAACAGCTAGCACCCAGACTTTGGACTTCAATAAAAGGAACAAGAGAAACGGCTGATTCTTAGAATGTAGAAGGAAGTATATAAACAAGCCTAGAGCATCTTATAATTCCAGAAAGTAAGAAAGTGCTAAAAAAAACAAAAAAACCCCCACAATTATGAGGGTATGTCTAACGGATACAGGAGTCATCTGAAAGAGTTCCCAACAGCCAAGCTGGAAAAACTTGAGAAACAAAGTAAACTAAGTAGTATTAGGTTATAATCCAAAGAATAAAATAAATATGCATGAGTCCATAAAGATAACCGGTGATTTGAGTAATAAATGAAAGGGAAAAAAATAGATAAAAACTTCCAAGTAACTCATATAGATACTCTGCCCTTATGGAAGCATAAAATCATAATTTCCCAGTCCTTAAGAATGGACTGAGGGCTTCCCTGGTGGCGCAGTGGTTGAGAGTCTGCCTGCCGATGCAGGGGACACGGGTTCGTGCCCCGGTCTGGGAAGATCCCATATGCCGCGGAGCAGCTGGGCCCATGAGCCATGGCCGCTGAGCCTGCGGGTCCGGAGCTTGTGCTCCACAACAGGGAGAGGCCCGCGCACCACAAAAAAAAAAAAAAAAAAAAAAAAAGAATGGACTGAGCATAGTGACTTTCTTCCATTGGGTATATTATGAAAGGGAGGGGAAAAAATACTACCTCAAGCAGGTGATCAAGATTAATCTGGTAGGAAGAATAATGGCCTCAGAGGCATACATGTTGTAGGCCCTGGAAAATATGAATATGTTATGTTACATAGCAAAGGCAAATTAAAAGTTGCAGATGGAATTAAGGTTGCTAATCAGTTGACCTCAAGATAGGGAAGTTATCCTGTAGTATTCAGCTGAACCTAATGTAATCACAAGGGTCCTTAAAAATGGAAGAGGGAGACAGAAGAGGAAAGTCAGAGGGAGAGATGTGATTATGGAAGAAAGGCACTGAGAGATGCCACATTGCTGACTTTGAAGGCGGAGGAAAGGAGTCAAGGAACGTGGGAAGCCTCTAGAAGCTGGAATGGCAAGAAAATAGATGTTACTCTAGAGCTTATGGAGAAGAATACAGCTCCTCTGACATCTTGATTTTAGCCTAGTGAGACCTATATGGGATTTGTAACATATAGAAATGTAAGGTAATAATTTTTTTTTAATCTTCTAAAGTTTGTGGTAATTTGCTACAGCAGTACTAGGAAATGAATACAGGTAACAACAACAATGGTAGGTCATATTGATAATACACACCTCTGACATTCTGTGATGAGGACGGCACCTTGTCTCTGGGGTTACACCCCCAAAACACATTACCCCAGTCTAATCATGAGAAAGACATCAAACAAATCCCAACTGAGGCATAGTATACAAAAATACCTGACCAGTAATCCTTAAAACTGACAAGGTCATCAAAAGCAAAGAAAGTCTGAGAAACTCTTCCAGCCAAAGAGGAGTTTAAGGAGACACGACCATGTATGTAATGTAATGTGTTATCCAGGCTGAGATGCTGGAACAGAAAAAAGGACATTAGGGTAAAACTGAGAACATCTAAGTACATGATGTACTTTAGTTGATACTAATGTATCGATTCATTACTTGTGACAAAAATACCATACTAACGTAAGATGTTAATAGTAATGGGAACTGTGTGTAGAGTATATGGGAACTTTTTTTTTACTATCTTTGTAATAATTTTGTAAATATAAAACTGCTATCAAACAAAGAATGGATTTTAAAAAAGAAGCCTTTGAGATGACTCCAGTTCCAGTCACTGTCTGACTTTTGTCAAATGAATGACCTTAAGGGAGAGAAACTTGACTGGGATCAATCAACCCCTGAACTATGAGAGAGAATATTTTTTTTAAATGTTGTTTTCAATACCATCAAATTCAAGGTGGTTTGTTTTGCAGCAATAGATAAAGGGAACAATCTTGAAACTAAGAAATCTCCTTTGCACCCCTTTCCCTGGCCCGCACTAAGCTTTCCTTTGCAAAGGTGGCCAGTAAGATGGGCTCTTTATGAGAGGCCTGAATTCTCTCACTCTGCACAGTCTCCTGATTTTTCTATTTTGAGGTGCGTGTTCTATAAACTAATTAAAAGCAATTCCGATTATGAGTAAGACATTACAATTTTTACTGAATGTTCTGCTTGAACCTTAAATAAAAGCCATCATCTTCTTATACATACAAAAATAGTAATAGTGAAAGCAAAGTGCTAATTTTGTGCCAAGTTCAAATCTTAATATAATACACATTATGACATTCAATCCTACAGCTCTATGATGAACCTGCTACACTGATAATTTTACAGATGATGAAACCAAGACTCAGGGAAATTAAGTAACTTATTAAAGTTGCACAGTGAGTCAGCACTGCAGGAAGACCTGTAACTAGATGATCTGACCCCACAATCCACGCACCTAACTAATACAATATACTTCTTACCAACAAACAAGCCATATGAACCACCTAGACTACAGAAACACTGAAAAAATTTAAACCAGAATTCCTTTGGGATCTCGGAGATCAAGTCATCCTACAGTAGCCACATACCTCATCCTCGGATACCACATTAAATGCCTCCTTTCTTAACACCTATCTTTTCTTGTAACCTCATCCCCATATATTCTGTGCATCCTTTCCCTACTCCATTTTTCTCACTGTTCCCTTCCCTACTAACTCTTCCCTCTAGCCTCTGGAATGACCCTTTCATGGTCAACAAACTTTCCTACATACTCAACTATTTCACAGTTTGCTTACTCCAGTATCTTTCCTTGGCTGTTAATTACTTCCCATATTGTTGGCTCCATTCAGCTTAGTTTCTCTGATCAGAATTGTATTGGTGGTGGTGATGATCAGAATTGCGGTGGTGATGATGATAGTGGTGTTGTCGGTGTTCACCTAGCTCCTGTTCACCACTGTGAACTTATAACTTGATATTAAGAACCCTTCTCTTTTGAGATTTGTGATATCCATTGACATATATCCATATAACCTTGTCATCTCTCCTTGATACTGTTATTTACCGTCCTGGTCAAATCGATAGCCGTTGAAGGCTGTGTCAGGCTGACCCAGAGTGTGTCTCTCCATCTCTAGCCTCTAGACTTAGAATTTCTTGATTTCCTTAACTCAAGAGCCAGCAAATCTTCTTTGCAGAAGTCACACACACCCACAGTCAAACATTAGACACAGCTCATACTTCTCAAAAGTTGTACCTCCAAATTGTAAACTTTAATATTCCATTTTCTTAATTCCTTTTTTTCTGGCTTCAACTACACCCTGCCACACTATCAATGACCCTGCTTCTGTTAGATCTTTTATAACTGCCTGGAAAAACAAAACAAACAACAACAACAATGCCCTAATCCTGAATCATTCTAACATTCTATCTTCTCCATCTTCTCTGAGATTCTCAGTACAGTTGAGAGAACGTGCTTTAATCTTTTGTCACTGTAAATTTGTAGTCCCTCTCAACTTCTTGGAAATTTCTGCATATGACAGAGGTGGCTCCCTTTCCTATTCCTCAAGGCTTAATTATACCTAGATATAAACTAGATATTCTCTAAGGCCATCTAAAGTGCTCCTCAAAATGTTACAGATGCTCACAAAGAATTTTGATATAACCTACCATCACTATTACATAAACGAGGTGATCAGTAAACTTACCTGGAATGAATGATTCTAGCTATGTATTTTCTTACTCATAGATAACTATTTTTAGACATTTTTTTCAGATACTTTATATGAATTTCAACATTTAGTCATCACAAGAATCTATCAAGATATATATCATCACCATTTTCAGATGAGGAAAATGGGTTAGAGACCATAGCTCAGATCATACAGAGTATGAGAGTTCAGACTTGAATTTAGTTCTAACATTAAATTGATGCTTTGGTCCACCGTGCCTCTTGTCTTAGCAGTCTCAAATACATTGTCCAGTGTATTTTCATACTGGTCACTCCATGTAAGCATAGGGCTGGCTGAATTTCACTGCAACACTGAGAGCATTTTCAGGCCTGGGGGAAATCATTTTGATGTTTTCAAATTTTAGCAAAGCTTCAGACTCCACATTTTGTTTCTACGCACTCAGAAAGTTGTCCTCTGTATTTGTTTGAGAGCTGCGCAACTTAATCGAAAGAGCAGAGGCTAGAAGTTTGCAATAGCCCCAGGGAGGCACAAATCTCCAAAAATCTGACAGGAGACTGACTTTTTGAGCTGAGTAGAAGTTAGAAACTGGAATACTCGCCTTGTAGTCCCTCTTGTCCCTTCTGTTTTCAATGCCCTGATAATTCAATTAAGGTTATGTAAACCTCATCAGTTTAAAGTGATAGGCCCACGGCATTTACAGGGTCACTAAGCAAACCAGATGTCACAGGCTAATGCACACTTTCCTTAAAATAAATTCTCTTATTTAGTTTTATGAACTATTGCTGAGAAGACAGGTGGAAATCTCACAGCATTACTGAGAAAAGTTTATATATTGGGAACGGACCCTTTCCACAAAAACTGGATTACATTAAAAAACGTGAAATGTCTGCCTTGCACATAAACACTGAGTTTTCTTTGGACCAACATCCAAAAACTTGAAGCATATGCTTCCTTGAGGTATGTATATATATATTTTTTCTTCACGTTATACAAGTTTAACAAAAACAAAAAACAACCAATGATTTCAGAGAATCAGAATCCAGTTTTAGAGGTGACTGCTCTTCTGGGTTTTTTCCCCCATAACATAATTTTTAGCACCTTTTCTTTTTTACATACATGATGAATTTATTACTTCAATATATACATGCTTATTTTTTTCCATATAAACTTACTATTTTCAAAGTTTGCATAGGCATATTCTCATTTAGCACAGAAGAAGCATACCCTGATTTGCATTTGGCATTCTCCTGTGAGACTACAGTTATTTTCTATTTTAATTAACTTATCTTTTATTATATTAGGTTGTTTAAACATATTAGCTACTATGTTCATCTTTGTGAATTCCGATCTTTTAGATGACATGCAGAATTTAAAAAGAATTTAACATTTTATAAATTTTTATGTTTAAGCATGCAGCAAAGAGGCATTCTTGTCCTTGCTCTAAAATTTTAAAATCAGTTTTCCAAACTGATACTGGAAGGTTTTTGTCATTTGTAACTCTGATTCTCAAACTTTGGAGTGCACCAGAAATGCACTAAAAGTGTAGGTGCCTCCTGAGACTGACAGAGATGGAGACTGAGGCATTTATATGTTAAACAACCTTCACAGGTGATTCTGTGGCATATGAAATCTGAAACCCAGTGCACTGTCAGATTTTTTCAAATTAACCCTCTTCTCAACAACTTTGAGTTTATTCTGTGTCACTTACATTATGTTTTTTGGCAAATAAGTGAGAACAATAAATTCTATGATAGCTCTGGGAAAACTTTCGCCTAAGAATAAAACTTTTAATGTGAGCCTGTCTAGTCCATTGGGATGGTTAGTCATCCAATGGTAACACACAGAAAGAGAGTGACAAAATTAATAGGGAAAGTTTTTATTAAAATTATTACTCTATTGCCTAAATTGATGGCAACATGTAATTTTCTTCTTTGTAGCCCTCACTATAATTTGCTTCATTTAGTTCACTGAGAGGAAAGTTATATTTTTCTGTGATCATTGTAGCAATATCAAAAGAAGGTGCTTTCAAGTGTTAAGCATTTTATAATGCCAGCCAAAAGGCACAGCCTTAGTAAGAAGAAACCAAAAGGTTAATTTCAATTATGATCATCCTTTGCTTGTGATCACTTGAGTGATTCTGCTCAGATCATACAGAATATACAAAACATACTCCTCCTACACAGGCCAACCCATTAGAGAGATATCCTGCTCTTTAAATGTTCCACCCTTAAAATAGATATTTCTAAAGATCAGCCTTGGAACTCAGAATTCACAGTCCCAACTTTCTTGTAAAAAAAATTACTAAGATAACTCTCACTGTATTTATTTTTCCTTGAGTCCTTCGTATCTCTCCTTAGCATTGGTATGATGTCAAGAATATATTACTCTATTCCTAAACTCTGGATTTCTTCAAGGATAAGGGCAACACATCTCCTATAAAGAGAAAGTTGATTTCTGAGGCCATAAGATTCTCAAGGAGAGAAATACATCTTTTACCTCTAAATCTAACCATTTCATTTTCCAACTTAAAATCCGTGTGCTATCCCCACAGTATAAAATTAAAGTTCCACAACATGGCTGACGCCTCTTTACAAACTTGTTTCTTCCTCCTTCTCCAACATCATCTCCTACCATTCCTGTCCTCCCCCTGAAAAGCCAGGGCCACACTAAACTGTGTAGCTTCCTGCACATTCCATTTTGTTTCTTTTCTCATTGCTCATACTCTCTCTGTGGTATACGTCCTCACTTCTTATATTCTTCCTGCCTGGTTCTGAAGCCTAACTTCCTTCTCAAATTTTTAGCTCATAAAAGGCATATAACAAGAATCCTCCTTGGCTTTCATGCTAGGTTAGATGATATGCCCTATAGTTCCATAATACTTTGTGCACATTCTGCCAGAGTGGATTTAATTTTTTTTTAATTGTATTTCTTTCCCGTTATACTGACCTATTTAAGGATAGGAAATATGTCTAATTCATCTTGGAAATTTCTAGAAATAGTCTCACAGTTACCCCTTAATAAATGTTGAATAAGGGAATGAATGGATATTTCTAACTCCTAAATAGGAGATATATATATATATATATATATATAGAGAGAGAGAGAGAGAGAGAGAGAGAGAGAGAGCGCATATATATAACATATATATATAGCATCTATATATATATATATATATATATATATATATATATATATAGCATATTAGGTGTCAACAAGTATATTTTGAATTGAGAGCATAATTGGATTAATGAAGCACTGCAATCATCAGGCTAGATGTTTTCTACCACAGGTAGATGTCAAATACCAAGTCAAAGACCTGAATATTTTTCTTGCTCTGAAATTTTGGTACAAGGTAATAATATTTTCCTTTACTTACTTTAGAAGTATTTTAATAAATTGAAGATATATAGTCATATTATATACATATAACTCTTTGTTTATTGAATGTTTTTCCCATTCATCTATGAGGTCAATGACATTATTGGTTTCATATCCTCAGGGTGGAACATTCTTGGCTCACAATGGACATATAGTAAATATTAGTTGAATGAGTGAATGGCAAACAATAAAAATGTCTTGAATTTTGAAAGGAAGTTCAAAAATCACAATCAACAATTTTGACTATTTGTACAAAGTTGTACAGCTTTCCCTTAGCTGAGGGAGCAAGGAAATACATGTACCTGTACTAATCTGTATGTACACACATATCTATAAATATTTCTAAATGCAAGTAACTCCACTGACATTAAGTGGGATGTGCGTTGATGCTGATGTCTCTGCTCTAATCCACAACCACGTGGGTCATTCTAGCCTCCTCCTCATGTTTTCATGTAACCTCTACTCTAGCAGCTACAAAACTCATTCCCACCATCCCCTTCCATTTACTTAATTGTTCAATTACAATATCTATAATGGTTTCAGAATTGTTAACCCACACCCCATAGGAACCAACTTTATCAACCAGGGTAGAGTGTTCATGCACAGTTCCTTTTGCCTTTAGTCATACAGACAGCACTCAGCTTGCAAAGTTACTTACTTAGGTCAGCACCTTATTCCCCCACTCTAATCACTGAAGCTGTTTCATACCTCTCTTACAGTTTCTTTTTTTTTCCTTTTGGGCACATCCCACATTCATCCTGAGATCCCTTAACTTCCTTAGTAGTTTAAAAATTTGCCTACATGAGAGTTCACCATTGTATAGTAAAGTTCTGTGGATACTGACAAATACACAGTGTCATGTGTTTTCCATTACTGTATCATATAGAATAATTTCACTGCCATAAAAAAATCCCCTGTGCTTTGCTTATTTATTCTTCTCCCATCCCCCAAGCTTCTAACCACTGGTCTGCTCATTGCCTCTATGGTTTTGCTTTTGCAGAATTTCCTTTAAATGCAGTAATAAAATATGTTGCTTTACAGACTGGCGTCTTTCACTTAGGAATATGTGTTTAAGATTTATCCATGTCTTTCTCTGTACTTGATGGTCCATTCTTTTTTATTGCTGAATAATATTCCATCATATGGATATACCACAGGTGATATATCCATTACCTGGTGTAGGACATCTTGGTTGGCAACAGTTTTGGATGATTATGAATAGAGCTACTATAAACAGTTTCATGCAGATTAGTGTACATATAAGTTTTCACATCAGTTGAGTGAATATCTAGATGTACAAGGCTGGAGCATATATCAACACTATGTTTTGCTTTGCAAGAAAATGCCAAACTGTCTTCCAAAGTGGGTGGACTATTTTGCCCTCCCACTGGCAATGAATGAGAATTCTCCTTACCAGCAATTGGTAGTCTACGTTTTAAAAAATTACCTTCTATACCTACTGGAATGGCTAAAAGAGTAGTGTTTTATCACTGTTATTTGATTTGCATTTTACTAACATGATATTGCACATCTTTTCATATAGTTATTTGCCATATTTATATGTACTTTGGTGATGTATTTTTTCAAATCTTTTGCCCATTTTTAAAGTGGATGGTTTGTTTTATTATTGTTGAGTTCTAAGGTTTTGGGTTTTTTTTTTTGGTATATTCTGCACACATGTCCATTATCAGGTATACATTTTGCAGATATTTTCTCCCATTCTTTGGCTTATCTTTTCATTCTCTTAACAGTGCTTATCAGTTTACAATGGCTGCTGAAACAAATTACTACAAATGCTTAAAGTAGCAGAAATTTATTCTCTCACAGTTCAGAAGGGCAAAAGTCCAAAATCAGTTTCACTGGCTGAAACCAAGGTGTTAGTAGGTTAAATCAACCTCCGGATGCTTTCTAGAGGGGAATTTGTTCCTGGTCTCTTCCAGTTTCTAAAGGCTGCTAGAATTCTTTAGACTGTAGCCACCCTAGTTTCTGCATCTATGGTTAATTATATAGTCCTCTTCTATGTCAAATCTCTTTCCACATCTTTCTCATAAAGACACTAGTGATTTCATTTAGGGCCTACCAAACAATCCATGATAATCTCTCCATCTCAAGATCCCTACATTAATCACATCTGCAAACATTTACATGTTTGGGGGATTAGGGCCCTATGTCTTTGGGAAAAGATTACTGAGCCTACTACAAATATCTTTTACAGAGCAGATAATTTTACTTTACTCCAATTTATCTGATTTTTCTGTCATTGATTGCATTATTGGTGTTATATCTAAAAACTCAGTACTAAATGCAAGATCATGTAGATTGTATCTTATGTTTTCTTCTAGAATTTTTATAGTTTGGCATTTTACAATCTAAGACCCATTTTGAGCTGTTTGTAAAAGAGGTAAACTTTTTGTCTAGGTTCACTTTATTTTTGGCACATGGATGTTCAATTGTTCTAACATCATTTGTTACACATATTAACCTCTCTCTATTGTACTGACTTTATAAATTTGGCCAAAATTAGTTTATTATATTTGAGCATGTTTATTTTGGGGCTGTCTCTTGTGTTTCATTGAGCTGTGTGTTTATTATTTTTCTACTACTTCAAGCTTTATAGTAAGACTTAAAAACAAGTAGTAGAATCTTTCTGAGTTTCCTCAGTATTGTTTTGACTAGCCTAGGCTATTGCCTTTCTATTTGAATATTTGAATCAGTTTAAAAACTGTTTCAAACTACAAAAGACTTTGCTGGGATTCTGATTTGAACTACACTGAAGGTACAGATCAAGTTGGGAAGAACTGCCATCTTAATATTGAGTCTTCCAATCCATGAACAAGGAAATTCTATTTACTCTTCTTTGATTTCTTTCAACAGTGTTTTATAGTTTTATTCATATTCTGTACATATTGTTAGATTTGTACCTTAAGTACTTTTTGTATATAAATTTGCAGCACAAACAACTCCATTCTCATACTCTCCTTAGTTCTTTAGACACAATTTCTTTTAGCTCTTTGAACATATTTAAAATAGCTGAATTAAAGTCTTTGTCTGGAAAATTCCTGGACAAGATGGCGGAGTATAAGGATGTGAGCTCACCTCTTCTTACAGAAACACCAAAATCACAACTGACTGCTGAACAACCATTGACAAAAAAAAATGCTGGAACCTACCCAAAAAGATACCCTATATACAAAGACAACGGAGAAGCCAGAATGAGATGGTAGGAGGGGCACAATCATGATAAGATCAAATCCCATACCCACTGGGTGGGTGACCAACAAACTGGAAAATAATTATACCACAGAAGTTCTCCCACAGGACTGAACTCAGAATTCTGAGCCCCATGTCAGATTCCCCAGCCTGGGGTTCTGGCACTGGGAGGAGGAGCCCCCAGAGAATCTGGCTTTGAAGGCTAGTGGGGTTTAACTGCAGGAATTCCACAGAACTGGGGAAAACAGAAACTCCATTCTTGGAGGGCACACATAGGGTCTTGCGCAGATTAAATGCTCCAACGAAAAGACACAGACTGGCTGAAGGTATACAAAAACAGGACTTATATATATGCTGTCTACAAGAGACCCACTTCTGATCTAGGGGCACATACAGACTGAAAGTGAGGGGACGGAATGGAAAAGGTATTCCATGAAGATGGAAATCAAAAGAAAGCTTGTGCAGCAATACTCCTATTAGACAAAAAAGACTTTAAAATAAATACTGTTACAAGTAACAAAGGACACGACATAACGGTCGAGGGATCAATCCAATAAGAAGATAAAGCAATTGTAAATATAAATGCACCCAACAGAGGAGCACTCAATATATGAGGCAAACACTAACAGCCTTAAAAAGAGAAATTGGGCTTCCCGGGTGGCGCAGTGGTTGAGAGTCCGCCTGCCGATGCAGGGGATGCGGGTTCGTGCCCCGGTCCGGGAAGATCCCACGTGCCATGGAGCGGCTAGGCCCATGAGCTATGGCTGCTGAGCCTGCGCGTCCAGAGCCTGTGCTCCGCAACGGGAGAGGCCACAGCAGTAAGAGGCCCGCGTACCGCAAAAAAAAAAAAGGAGAAATCGACAGAAACACAAATAATAGTGGGGGACTTTAACATCCCACTTTCATCAATGAACAGACCATCCAGACAGAAAATCAATAAAGAAACCTAGGGCTTAAATGACACATTAGACCAGGCAGACTTAATTAATACTTAGAGAGCATTCCACCCAAAAGCAGCAGAATACAGTCTTCTCAAGTGCACATGGAACATTCTCCAGGATTGATCACATGCTGGGCCACAAGGTGAGCCTCAGTGAATACAAGAAAATTGAAATTATATCAAGCATCTTTTCTGAGCACAATGCTACGATATTAGAAATCAACTACATGAAAAAACTGTAAAAATCACAAACACATGGAAGTTAAATATTATGTTAATAACCAACCAATGGATCAATGAAGAAGTAAAAGAGGAAATCAAAAAATACCTAGAGACAAAAAGAAAATGAAAGCACAATGATCCAAAACCTATGGGACATGGTAAAAGCAGTTCTAAGAGGGAAGTTTATAGCAATACAATCTTACTTAAGGAAACAAGTAAAAGCTCAATTAAGCAACCTAACCTTACGCCTAAAGCAACTAGAGAAAGATGAACAAACAAAACCCAAAGTTTGTAGAAGGAAAGAAATCATAAAGACCAGAGCAGAAATCTTTAGCCAGTCTCATCAAGAAAAAGAGGGAGAGGTCTCAAAACAATAAAATTAGAAATGAAAAAGGAAAAGTAACAACAGACACCACAGAAATGCAAAGGATCATAACAGACTACTACAAGCAACTATATGCCAATAAAATGGACAACCTAGAAGAAATGGACAAATTTTTACAAAGGTACAATCTCCCAATCACAAGTGTTAAAATTGAAACTGTGATTTAAAAACTCCCAATAAACAAAAGTCCAGGACCAGATGGCTTCACAGGTAAATTCTATCAAACATTTAGAAAAGAGTTAACACCTATCCTCTGAAACTATTCCAAAAAACTGCACAGGAAGGAACACTCCAAAACTCATTCTATGAGGCCACCATCACCCTGATAACAAAACCAGACAAAGATACCACAAAAAAAGAGAATTACAGGCTAATATCACTGATGAACATAGATGCAACAAAATACTAGCAAACTAAATCCAACAATACATTAAAGGAATCATACACCATGATCAAGTGGGATTCATCCCAGGATGCAAGTATTTTTCAATATCCACAAATCAATCAGTGTGATGTACCACATCAACAAATTGAAGAATAAAAACCATATGACCATCTCAATAGAGGCAGAAAAACCTTTTGATAAAATTCAACATTGTTTTATGGATAAAAACTCTCCAGAAAGTGAGAATAGAGGGAACATACCTCAACATAATAAGTCCATATACAACAAACCTGCAGCTAACATCATACTCAACAGTGAAAAGCTGAAAGCATTTCCTCTAAGATCAAGAACAAAACAAAGATGTCCACTCTCATCACTTTTATTCAACATAGTTTTGGAAGTCCTAGCCATGGCAATCAGAGAAGAAAAAGAAATAAAGGGAATCCAAATTAGAAAAGAGACACTGATGAAAGAAATCAAAGATGACATGAGCAGATGGAAAGATATACCATGGTGTTGGATTGGAAGAATCAATACTGTCAAAATAACAGTACTTTCTAAGGTAGTATACAGATTCAATGCAATCCCTATCAAATTACCAATGGCATTTTTCACAGAACTAAAACAAAAAGTCTTAAGACTTGTATGGAGTCACAAAAGACACTAAGTAGCCAAAGCAATCTTGAGAAAGGAAAACAGAGCTGGAGGAGGCACGCTCCCTGACTTCAGACTATACTACAAAGCTACAGTCATCAAAACAGTATGGTACTTGCACAAAAACAGAACTATGAATCAATGGAACAGGATAGAAAGCCCAGAGATAAACCCATGCACCTATGGTCAATTATTCTATGCCAATAGAGGGAAGACTATAAAATGGAGAAAAGACAGTGTCTTCAATAAATGGTGCTGGGAAAACTGGACAGTTACATGTAAAAATATGAAATTAGATCATTCTCTAACACCATACACGAAAATAAACTCAAAATGGATTAAAGTGCTAAATGTAAGTCCGGATACTATAAAACGCTTAGAGGGAAACATAGGCAGAACACTCCTTGATATAAATTGCAGCAATATCTTTTTCAATCTGTCTCCTAGAGTAATGGAAATAGAAACAAAAATAAACAAATGGACCTAATTATACTTAAAAGCTTTTCCATAGCAAAGGAAACCATAAACAAGACGAAAAGACAACCCAAAGAATGGGAGAAAAAATTTGCAAATGATGTGATCTACAAGGGATTAATCTCCAAAATTTACAAACAGCTCATGGGACTCAATGTCAAAAAAACAAACAACCCAATCAAAAAAAAGACAGAATATCTAAATAGACATTTCTCCAAAGAAGACATAGAGATGGCCAAGAGGCAAATGAGAAGATGCTCAACATCACTAATTATTAGAGAAATGGAAATCAAAACTACCATGAGATATCACCTCACACTGGTCAAAGTGGCCATCATCAAAAACTCTACAAACAATAAATGCTGGAGAGGGTGTGGAGAAAAGGGAACCCTCCTACGCTGCTGGTGGGAACGTAAATTTGTGCAGCCACTATGGAGAACAGTATGGAGATTCCTGAAAAAACTAAATCTAGAACTACCATATGATCCAGCATTCCCACTCCTGGGCCTATATCAGGATAAAACCATGGTTTGAAAGCATACATGCACCCCAAAGATCACTGCAGTGCTGTTTACAAGAGCCAAGACATGGAAGCAACCTAAATGTCCATCAATGGATAAATGGATAAAGAAGATGTGGTGTGTGTGTATATATATATATATATATATATATATATATATATATATATATATACAATGGAATATTATTCAGCCATTAAAAAGAATGAAATAATGCCATTTACAGCAACATGGATGGACCTGGAGATTCTCATACTAAGTGAAGTAGGTCAGACAAAGACAGACAAATATCATATGATATCGCTTATATGTAGAATCTAAAACTATATATATAACACAAATAAACTCATTTATAAAACAGAAGTAGACTCACAGACTTAGAGAATGAACTTATGGTTACCGGGGGAAGGGTTGGGGGAGAGACAGATTGGGAGTTTGGGATTGACATGTACACACTGCTTTATTTAAAATAGATATAGACATTTCCAAGATACTCATGCGCAGTTCGGTCCTGAGCCAGGCTCCCAGCCTTCCTCCCTGCACAGCCTGTGAGCAACAGCCCTTCCCTTGCACATGACTGGGCCTCTGGGATGAGGAGATGCTGCACGAAAGGAAACCTGAGGCACAGAGAGGTTAACTGTCTCATTCAAGTTCACAGAACTAAGCTGTGAGACTTGAGCTTGTGTACTTCATGCATCACATCTTCCCCATCACTTAAGAAGCCATTGAGATACTTTCTATTTAAGTGTCTCCTACCTGCTGGTAACTGACAGGGTCTGGGTGCTCTGGTCTGGTGTCAGGCCTGAGGCTCTAAGGTGGGAGAGCCAAGTTCAGGACATTGGACCACAAGAGACCTCCCAGCTCCACATGATATCAATTGGTGAGAGCTCTCCCAGAGATCTCTGTCTCAGCACTAAGACCCGGCTCCACCCAATGGCCAGAAAGCTCCAGGGCTGGAAGCCCCATGCCAATCAACTAGCAAGACAGGAACACAACACCACCCGTTAACAGAGAGGCTGCCTAAAATCTTACTAAGTTCACAGACACCCCAAGATACACCACCAGAAATGGCCCTGCCCACAAAAAAGACAAGATCCAGCCCCACCCACCAGAACACAGGCACCAGTCCCCTCCACTGGGAAGCCTACACAAGCCATAGAGCCAACCTTACCCACTGGGGGCAGACATCAAAAACAATGGGAATTACGAACAGACAGCCTACGAAAAGGAAACACCAAACACAGTAAGTTAAACAAAATGAGAAGACACAGAAATATGTAGCAGATGAAGGAGCAACGTAAAAACTCACCAGACCAAACAAAAGAAGAGGGAAATAGGCAGTCTACCTGAAAAAGAATTCAGAGTAATGATAGTAAAGATGATCCACAATCTTGGAAATAGGATGGAGAAAATACAAGAAATGTTGAACAAGGACCTAGAAGAACTAAAGAGCAAACAAACAATGAACAACACAATAAATGGAATTAAAAATTCTCCAGAAGGAATCAATAGCAGAATAACTGAGGCAGAGGAATGGATAAGTGACCTGGAGGATAAAATAATGCAAATAAATACAGCAGAACATAAAGAAAAAAGAATGAAAAGAATTGAGGACAGTCTCAGAGAGCTCTGGGACAACATTAAACACACCAACATTCGAATTATAGGGGTCCCAGAAGAAAAAAAAGAAAGGGTCTGAGAAAATATGAAGAGATTATAGTTGAAAACTTCTGTAATATGGGAAAGGAAATAGTCAATCAAGTACAGGAAGCTCAGAGAGTCCCATACATGATAAATCCAAGGAGAAACATGCCAAGACACATGTTAATCACTATAAAAATTAAATACAAAGAAAAAATATTAAAAGCAGCACAGGAAAAATGACAAATAAAATACAAGGGAATTCCCCTTTGAAAGTCTCTTCTTTCAGCAGAAACTCTGCAAGCCAGAAGGGTGTGGCAGGACATATTTAAAGAGATGAAAGGGAAAAAACTACAAGCAAGATTACTCTACCCAGCAAGGATGTCATTCAGATTCGACGGAGAAATTAAAACCTTTACAGACAAGCAAAAGTTAAGAGAATCCAGCAACACCAAACCAGCTTTACAAAAAATGCTAAAGGAAATTCTCTAGGCAGAAAACACAAAAGAAGGAAAAGACCTAAAAAACAAACACAAAACAATTAAGAAAACTGTAACAGGAACATACATATTGATAATCACCTTGAATGTAAATGGATTAAATGCGCCAATCAAAAGACAGACTGGCTGAATGGATCCAAAAACAAGACCCGTATATATGCTGTCTACCAGAGACCCACTTCATACCTAGGGACACATACAGACTGAAAGTGAAGGGATGGAAAAAGATATTCGATGCAAATGGAAATCCAAAGAAAGCTAGAGTACCAATTATAATATCAGACAAAATAGACTTTAAAATAAAGACTATTACAGGAGACAAAGAAGGACACTACATAAACATCAAGGAATCAATCCAAGAAGTAGATAAAACGATTGTAAATATTTATGCACCAAACATAGGAGCACCTCAATACACAAGGTAAATGCTACCAGACATAAAAGGAGAAAGCAACAGTAACACAATCATAGTAGGGGACTTTAACACCAAACTTTCACCAATGGACAGTTCATCCAAAATGTAGGTAAACAAGGAGACACAGCTTTAAATGACACATTAAACAAGATGGACTTAATTGATATTTATAGGACATTCCATCCAAAAGAACAGAATACACTTTTTCTCAAGTGCTCATGGAACATTCTGCAGGATACATCATATCTTGGGTGACAAATCAAGCCTTGGTAAATTTAAGAAAATTGAAATCGTATCAAGTAACTTTTCTGACAACAACGCTAAAAGACTAGATATCAATTACAGGAAAAAACTGTAAAAAAAACACAAACACATTGAGGCTAAACAATACACTGCTAAATAACCAAGAGATTACTGAAGGTATCAAAGAGGAAATCAAAAACTACCTAGAAACAATTACAATGAAAACACAATGACCCAAAACCTATGGGATGCAGCAAAAGCAGTTCTAAGAGAGAAGTTTATAGCAATACAATCTTACCACAAGTAATAAGAAACATCTCAAATAAACCACCTAACCTTAAACCTAAAGCAATTAGAGAAAGAAGAACAAAAAAGCCCTCAAAGGTAGCAGGAGGAAAGAAATCATAAAGATCAGATCAGAAATAAATGAAAAAGAAATGAAGGAAACAATAGCAAAGAACAATAAAACGAAAAGCTGGTTCTTTGAGAAGATAAACAAAATTGATAAACCATTAGCCAGACTCATCAAGAAAAAAAGGGAGATGACGCAAGTCAACAGAATTAGACATGAAAAAGGAGAAGTAACAACTGACACTGCAGAAATATAAAGTATCATGAGAGATTATTACAAGCAACAATATGCCAATAAAATGGACAACCTGGAAGAAATGGACAAATTCTTACGAAAGTAGAACCTTCCGAGACTGAACCAGGAAGAAATAGAAAATATAAACATAACAATCACAAGCACTGAAATTGAAACTGTGATTAAAAATCTTCCAACAAACAAAAGTACAGGACCACATGGCTTCACAGGCGAATTCTATCAAACATTTAGAGAAGAGCTAACAACTTTCCTTCTCAAACTCTTCCAAAATATAGCAGAGGGAGGAACACTCCCAAACTCATTCTACGAGGCCACCATCACTCTGATACCAAAACCAGACAAAGATGTCACAAAGAAAGAAAACTGCAGGCCAATATCACTGATGAACATAGATGCAAAAGTCCTCAACAAAATACTAGCAAACAGAATTCAACAGCACATTAAAAGGATCGTACACCATGATCAAGTGGGGTTTATCCCAGGAATGCAAGGATTCTTCAATATATGCAAATCAATCAATGTGATACACCATAATAACAAATTGAAGGATAAAAACCATATGATCATCTCAATAGATGCAGAAAAAGCTTTTAACAAAATTCAATACCCATTTATGAGAAAAACTGTCCAGAAAGTAGGCACAGAGGGAACCTAACTCAACATAATAAAGGCCTTAGATGACAAACCCACAGCCAACATTGTTCTCAATGGTGAAAGACTGAAACCATTTCCTCTAATATCAGGAACAAGACAAGGGTCCCGAATCTCACCGCTATTATTCAACATAGTTTTGGAAGTTTTAGCCATGGCAATCAGAGAAGAAAAAGAAATAAAAAGGATCCAAATCGGAAAAGAAGAAGTAAAACTGTCACTGTTCGCAGATGACATGATACTATACTAGAGCTAATCAATGAATTTGGTACAGTAGCAGGATAAAAAATTAATGAACAGAAATTTCTTGCATTCCTACAAACTAATGATGAAAAATCTGAAAAAGATATTAAGGAAACACTCCCATTTACCACTGCAATGAAAGGAATAAATTACTTAGGAATAAACTTACCTAAGGAGACAAAAGACCTGCATGCAGAAAACTATGACACTGATGAAAGAATTTAAAGATGATACAAAGAGATAGAGAGATATACCATGTTCTTGGATTGGAAGAATCAACATTGTGAAAATGACTATACGACCCAAAGCAATCTACAGAGTCAGTGCAATCCCTATTGAACTACCAATGGTATTTTTCACAGAACTAGAAAAAAAATTTCACAATTTGTATGGAAACACAAAAGACCCCGAAGAGCCAAAGCAATCTTGAGAAAGAAAAACGGAGCTGGAAGAATCAGGCTCCTGGACTTCAGACTATACTACAAAGCTACAGCAATCAAGACAGTATGGTACTGGCACAAAAACAGAAATATAGATCAATGAAACAGGATAGAAAGCCCAGAGATAAACCCACACACGTATGGTCACCTTACCTTTGATAAAGGAGGCAAAAATATACAATGGAGAAAAGACAGCCTCTTAAATAAGTGGTGCTGGGAAAACTGGACAGCTACATGTAAAAGAATGAAATTAGAACATTTCCTAACACTATACACAAAAGTAAACTCAAAATAGATTAAAGACCTAAAGTAAGGCCAGACACTATAAAACTCTTAGAGGAAAACATAGGCAGAACACTCTATGACATAAAACACAGCAAGATCCTTTTTGACCCACCTTGTAGAGAAATGGAAATAAAACAAAAAACAAAAACAAATGGGACCTAATGAAACTTAAAAACTTTTGCACAGCAAGGGAAACCATAAAGAAGATGAAAAGACAACCCTCAGAATGGGAGAAAATATTTGCAAATGAAGCAACCGACAAAGGATTAATCTCCAAAATTTACAAGCAGCTCATGCAGCTCAATATCAAAAAGACAAACGACCCAATCCAAAAATGGAGAGAAGACCTAAATAGACATTTCTCCAAAGAAGATATACTGACTGCCAAAAAAATACATGAAAGGATGCTCACAACATCACTAATCATTAGCGAAATGCAGATCAAAACTGCAATGAGGTATCACCTCACACTGGTCAGAATGGCCTTTATCAAAAAATCTACAAACATTAAATGCTGGAGAGGGTGCGGAAAAAAGGGAACCCTCTTTCACCGTTGGTGGGAATGTAAATTGTTTCAGCCTCTATGGAGAACAGTGTGGAGGTTTCTTAAAAAACTAAAAATAGAACTACCATATGACCCAGCAGTCCCACTACTGGGCATATACCCTGAGAAAACCATAATTCAAAAAGAGACATGTACCACAGTGTTCACTGCAGCACTGTTTACAATAGCCAGGACATGGAGGCAACCTAAATGTCAATCGACACATGAATGGATAAAGAAGATGTGGCACATATACAGAATGGAATATTACTCAGCCTTAAAAAGAAATGAAGTTGAGTTATTTTTAGTGAGGTGGATGGACCTAGAGTCTGTCATACAGAGTGAAGTAAGTCAGAAAGAGAAAAACAAATACTGTATGTTAACACATATACATGGACTCTAAAAATAAAGAAAAGAAAAAAGGTTCTGATGAACCTAGGGGCAAGGACAGAAATAAAGACACAGATGTTGAGAATGGACTTGAGGACACGGGAGTGGGAAGGGAAGCTGGGACGAAGTGAGAGAGTAGCACTGACATATTATACACTACCAAATGTAAAATAGTTAGTGGGAAGCAGCCGCATAGCACAGGGAGATCAGCTCTGTGCTTTGTGACCACCTAGAGGTGTGGGATAGGGAAGGTGGGAGGGAGACGCAAGAGGGACGGGATAAGGGGATATATGTATACGTATAGCTGATTCAGGTTGTTATACAGCAGAAACTAACACAAAATTGTAAGCCAATTATACTCCAATAAGGATGTTAAAAAAAAAAAAGAAAACAATTCTTGGAAGTCTATCAGTTAGAAAGAAACACCATTTCCTGAATTGGCTTTCTCTACGAATTACCTCTGTAATTGCCCTTTCCTATTATTTTGTACACTTGTAATAAAATATACCCTCTTAACTGGTGTCTCTACCTTTTGTGTCTCCCTTCCCCAGTCTTTATTCCATATAGCAAATAAAATATTATGTTCTTGAAGCACAGAAAATAAATAAATAAAATAAAATAGACAACAAACAAGGACCTACTGTATACCACAGGGATCTCTGCTCAATACTCTGTAATAAGCTAAAAGGAAAGAGAATTTGAAAAAGAAAAGATACACGTATATTTATAACTGAATCACTTTTCTGTATACCTGAAACTAATATGGCATTGTTAATCACCAGTACTCCAATATAAAATAGAAATTTTAAAAACTTAAAAAAAAATGAAGTCTTTGGGAATTCCAATGTTTGGACTTCCTCAGGAATAGTTCTTTCCTCAGGTGTAGATCCTATTAATTATTTTTTGTGTTTATGAGGCACCCTTTCCTGTTGATTTGCATATCTCATAATTTTATGGTGAAAACTTGACATCTAAAATAATATAATATGGCTTTTCTGGAAATCATTGTCTCCCCTTTCCCCAAGGTTTGTTGTTGTTGCTACTTGTTACATTTGTTACTGTTTGTTTTAGTGACTTTTCTGTAAAGTTTGTATTCTTTATTGTCTCTGGCCACTGAATTTTCTGTTTAATCATTTGTCAGATCATTGGTCATTTGTTTAATCTTTTTGTGAATACTAGACATATTGTCTTCAATTCCTGGAAGCAGTACCTCTCCCAGTCTTCACCAGGGCACTCTGTGCATGCTGAGGCATGCCTGCTATGCCCAGCCAAGCAAGCAGGTGACATCTCTGTCTTGGTCTTACTTCCTGCTTTCACTGAGCCTTGAAGTCAGCTGGAGGTGAGAGCTTATGGCCTTCTCAGATCTTTTCCTGAGCGTGTCCACAGCAGGTATGTGACTTTCTAGATCCCTAGGACTATGTCAGAGTGTTTCAAAGCCCCTATGCACACATTATTCACCAGAATTTCCTTTTAGGCTTTTCAGTTAGTCTACTGTTTGCCCCAACTGTTATCCACCCCCTCATACAGCTATGAAGTTAGAATGCTCACTGTAATTGTTTTCAACAAACTCCTCTAGGAGATAGGGCTTTTGGTATTGGGTATGCTCTCTGTTAGGTCAGATACAAATAGTCTTGCAAGTGGGATCTTCCAGGGAACCATTAGACAGGTTAAATAATGCAATTCTTTTGGAATAAGACTTTGAAAGAGCTCTATCTCTGATCTAATTCTGATTAGATCAGAATTAGCTCTAATTCTGATCCTTCAGGTGGCTATTTGAGTCTTTATGCTTAATTCACATTTCTGGTAGACAACAAAAAGGCCTTATATTTTTATCCACTTGGAAAATCTGTCTTTTAACTAGTACACTAAGATTATTCTTATTTTAAGTGATTATCATTTTAGTTGGATTAATATCTACCATGTTTGTAACTTTTTTTGTTTCCTTTGATCCCTCTTTTTCTGATTTCTCTGGTTTTAATTGAGCATTTTCTATATTAATCCACTTCATTTCTTCTCTTGGCATATTAATTCTATTTCTTGAAAACTTGTTTTACTGGTTGCCCTAGAGTTTACAGCATGTATGTATGTGTGTGTGTGTGTGTGTGTGTGTGTATATATATATATATATATATATATATATATATATATATATATATTCTTTTTTTTTTTTTTTTTCCCGGTACGTGGGCCTCTCACTGTTGTGGCCTCTTCTGTTGCGGAGCACAGGCTCCGGACGCGCAGGCTCAGCGGCCATGGCTCACGGGCCCAGCCGCTCCGCGGCATGTGGGATCTTCCCGGACTGGGGCATGAACCCGTGTCCCCTGCATCGGCAGGCAGACTCTCAACCACTGCACCACCAGGGAAGCCCTACAGTATATATTTTTAACTAATATAAGTTCATTTTCAAATAACACTATACCCCTTTACATACAGTGCAGTTAACTTAGAATAATATATTCACAATTCTTCCCCATCTCTTGGGATATTGCTATCAGTCACTTATCCATATGTTATAATAACCCAATACATTGTCACTATCATTAATTTAACAGATATATTTTAGATAAATTAATAAAAAATAATATATTTCTAAATCATTACTTATTCCTTCTCTGGTACTCTTCCTTTCTTTATATGGATCCAAGGTCCTGATTTGTATCATTTTCTTTTTGCCTGAAGAACTGCTTCTAACATTCTTTGCAGGCCAGTTCTACTGGTGATGAATTCCCTCTGTCTTTGTTTATATGAGAAAGTCTTTATTTCTCTTTCACCTTTAAAGGATCATTTTGCTGTATATAAGATTCTAGATGGGTGGGTTATTTTCTTTGATCACTTCACATATTTCACTTGACTATCCTCTTATTTGCATAACTTCTGATAAGAATTCCACTGTGATTCTTATCTTTTTCCCTCTATAGGTAAAGTATTTTTCTTTTGTGGCTTTATTGAAGACTTTGTCTTTGGTTTTCTACAGTTTGAAAATTACATGCATAGGTGGTTTTCTGTGTGCATGTTTTTATTTTTGTCCTGCTCATTTTTCTCTGAACTTCCTGAATCTGTTGTTTGGAGATTCTCATTAATTTTGGAAAGTTCTTGGCTATACTGAGTCAGTATTTCTTTTGCCCCCTTTTCTCTTTCTTCTCCTTCTTGTATTCCAACAATATATTTATTATATGTTTTGAAATTGTCCCATAGTTCCTGAATGTTCTGTTCTATTGGGTTGGGCAAAAAGTGGCTTCGGTTTTTAAATAAAAATAAAAAACACGTTTTTCATTTTCACCAAGAACTTTAGTAAACAACATATTCACCCTTTTGTTCTACTACCTTCTGCCATTTTTCAGGCAACTTCATAATTTCATCTTCCCAAAACTTTTTGAGCAAAGAACTGTTCCTGGTGCCTTTTATAGTCTTCCAGGGAATTGAAATTTTTTCCATTAAGAGAATTTTGGAAAGACCAAACTCAATGGAAATCCAAAGGTGCAATATATGGTGAATACAGCAGATGAATTGGAACTTCCCAGCCAAGTTGTAACAGTTTTTGCCTGGCCATCAAAGAAACATGCCATCTTGTGTTATCCTGATGGAAGATTATGTGTTTTCTGTTAACTAATTCTGGATGCTTTTCATTGAGTGCTGCTTTTAGTTGGTCTAATTGGGAGCAGGACTTGCTGGAATTAATAGTTTGGTTTTCCAGAAGGAGCTCATAATACAGGACTCCCTTCCAGTCCCACCATATACACAACACCTTCTTTGGATGAAGACCGGTCTTTGGTGTGGTTGGTCGTGGTTCATTTCACTTGCCCCACAATCTCTTCCATTCCACATTATTGTACAGTATCCACTTTTCATTGCCCATCACAATTTGTTTTAAAAACAGGACGTTTTTATTACTTTTAAGTAGAGAATCACCTGCGGAAATATGGTCAAGAAGATTTTCTTTTCTTAACTTATGTGGAACCCAAACATCAAAGCGATTAACATAACCAAGTTGATGCAAATGATTTTCAACTTTTGATTTGGATATTTTGAGTATGTCAGCTATCTCCCACGTGGCATAATGTTGATTGTTCTCAACTAATATCTCGATTTGATCGCTATCAACTTCAACTGGTCTACCCAACCATGGAGCATCGTCCAGAGAGAAATCTCCAGCACAAAACTTCGCAAACCACTTTTGACATGTTTAATCAGTCACAGCACCTCTCCATACACCGCACAAATATTTTTTGCTTTTCAGTTGCATTTTTATGTTTCATTTCAGTTGCGTTTTACCTTTCTTGAAATAATAAATCATAATATGCCGAAAATGTAGCTTTTTTCCTTCCATCTTCAATATTAAAATAGCTACACAAAAATTCACCGATTTTGATAAGTCTTTTTTTAAATGCACGCTGATATGACAGCTGTCACATACAATCGAACAAAATTGTTTCAAGTGAAGTTAAAGACAACTAAGTGCTACTAGAGCCACCTTACAGAAAAAAACAAACGAAACTTTTGGCCAACCCAATATGTTTTCATTGTTTTTCCTCTTTGCATATCGGTTTGGTAAGTTTCCACTGACCTATTTTCAAACTCACTGATTTTTGTCTTTGGCCATTCTAGTATACTGATGTGTCCAACATAGGCATTCTTCATTTCTGTTTCCGTATTCTTTATATGTAGTATTTCCTTTTGATTTTTTTTTTAAGTTTTCATCTGTTTACATTATCCATTCTTTCTTACAAGTTGCCTCCTTTTCCCATTACAAGTCTTAACATTTTAATCAAAGCTATTTTAAATTCTGTCAAATAATTCTAAAATCTGTGTCATATGTGAGTATGGTTCTGATGATTGTTTTGTTTAGTTGCTTCCCTTTTGGGGTACCTTGCAGTTTTTTGCTAAAGGTAAGACATGATATATTAGCTACTAGTAACTGAGGTACATAGGCCTTTAAAGTGAAGATTTGTGGTAATCTGGCTGTGTTTAATGTTTGCCCTAGTCATAAGTGCCCAAGGCTTCAAATTCTCCCAATATCCTTGTTTTTGTTTTCTCTCCTGACTTTGGCCTTCTGTGATGAGGTCTTCTCCTCTTCAGAGTCTGTGTCTTGAGTTTTTTCAGCTATGACTCACTGTTATTACAATGGATTCTTGTTGGTGTGGTGATGTGGTTTGGAGAGAGGGATACTCCTATAACCTTATGATTAAATATCAGTCTTTTCGTAGGCTTGTGCGAGCTGTGACTTTCAAAAATGTTTCTCCAGAGGTATAGAAACACCCCTCCTCTACTCCCATCCCTTATGGTATCATTTCCAATCTATTTCCTAGAGGCTCTGATCCCTTTTGACTATGTGTCTTCCCCTTGCCTCTTAGGTGAGACAGAAAGGGTATGGAGGAATTCTCTTCTTCCAGATGAGATAAGGCTCATAAATTGTTTCCTGGAGGGCAGGCCTTTGTTATGGAAAAGGTACTGGCTGTATTTCATAATAATTATTCTTACCCTCCCCTTGCCAGATCCAGGAGGGGATCTTTCTAAGATATTCAACAGGAGAACCTAGTGGGATTCCTAGAGTAGAGGATCCCCCAGGAATTTCTCATTCTTATAACAGTCCACACTCAACCTCTAACAATTTGTCAAAATTACAATGTAAGTGTTCTACCAGTTAGTTTATGACTCAGTCTTCTGCTCCAAGTAAGCACATCTCAGATGTGATTCTCAGCGAGAGAGGGAGAGAGGGTGCTCTGTCCTTCCAGATTTCAGTGTTGGTTTGCCCTGCAACCATGGTTCTCTGATGGGTCCAAGAAAAGTCACTGATTTTCTGTGTGTTCAGTTTTTTCTTGTTATAAGGATAAAAGTGAGGACCTCCAAGCTCAAGCTCTTTACATGTTGAAACTGAAACCTGAAACAGTCTCCTCTAGACCACTGTATTCTAATTTTTCTTGCTGTTTCTATGATTCCCATTCTGGCAAAGCAGAAGCTCATAGCTTCTCTTATTTTTTCTTATTACCTCCTTATTTCATGTTTTTTGGATTTCTGATAAAGCCTCAATTCTCATGGTTGTGCTGATGGAATAATTTTATGTCCTCAATGGTCTCTATGTCATTGGATTGTTATTCTTTTAAGTACTGGGGAAAAACAAACAAGCAAGCAAGAAATTCCACTATTTCTGGGATTTTTTTTTTACTACATCTCATTGTAGGTGTCTTTTATATCTAGGGGCATTTAAAAGTTGTCTCTGATGACATAAAGACAAAGATTTATGCCCATTATAAATGCAATACAGATGCATACCTCTTCATTGAATTGATTCATAGGAAGGGTGTCTTCTACTCCAGTGTTTCTCAAAATGTGGTCTTAAGACCACCTGTAACAAAAGAGCCTAGAGGCTTATTCAGAATGCAGATTCATGGACCCAAATTTTATCCATTAAAACTGAACATCAGGCTGTGGGGCCTGTAATATGAAGTTTATTAGCTCTCCAGGTGATTTAGATATACAATAAATTTTGAGAACTATTGTTTTTAATATTCATCATTAACTTTTGTTATTAGCTATAGTAAGTCAAGAAATAGCGGGCTTCCCTGGTGGCGCAGTGGTTGAGAGTCCGCCTGCCGATGCAGGGGACACGGGTTCGTGCCCCGGTCCGGGAGGATCCCACATGCCACGGAGCGGCTGGGTCCATGAGCCATGGCCGCTGAGCCTGCGCTCCGCAACGGGAGAGGCCACACAGTGAGAGGGCCGCGTACCGCACAAAAAAAAAAAAAAAAAAAAAAGAAATAGCTAAGCCTACCTTTCTCCAAGGAAGTTATTGTTTACTCAAGTATCAATCTGCATAACTAAATGATAAATGTAACCCAAATTATTATGGGCTGCATAAATCACCAACACAACACTTATTTTTTAAATCCTTTAATGTTTTAAAGATTTATCCCATGGAGCTATTTCTTCAACCAGGGCAGAAGTGTGAAAGATTTCTTCACAGTTCTTCTAATTATATAATCACATTATCAACCATGTAAAATGAATCGATACTGCAATGTTGTTTCAGTACACTGCTTTTGAAAGAAATGCACTATGAAGCTAGGCCACGTTGTCAATCTTAAAACAAAATTGAGTCTAGACTGAAATGAAACAGAGCATCTCAAAATCAAATATAGAATGTATCCTGCTTTTTTTTCCTCCTGCCATCCTCAGAAAGGGAGATACAAGAGCTTATAAGGGATCACTCAGTATCACTTTTAATATTCAAGTTTACTTTCTTTACATCTTAATGAGAAGTTATCACACAACAGTCTCCTTATTCCATTAAAATCTATTTTAAAAATGAATCCTTGGCACTTTACAGTTTTCATTCCATTTTTGGAACATGAGTGTAAATAAAAATTGGGTTGAAATGTTGTCTTAGTCTTACTTCATCTTTCATTTTTCGAGCCCAACCTACTTTTCCCTGTGATCAAAGACTGTGAAGGAATAATGCAAGAGTCCATCAAGTTCAAAATGGAAATTCTTCAAAAGAATTCAGTATAGACAGAACTTTGCTGAGAAGTAAGATTTATGAATTGATAAGGTTCACTTATTTCTTGGAAGGTCAGAGGATGTGGGTTACATGGAAAAGTTGTACCAATTGTTTATAATTTCCCCACAACTGGCTTTTGAAGGGCAAGAAAGATTCCCACTGTAATTGGCTAGAATTTCAAGAAATGGAAGAACTTTCTACAACAAAAGATTATATTGCAATGAAAAGTCAAATGTGTTAGCAAATATGATATTCCTATAATAATTAACACTGTTGTTTCAAAGAGCTACTGGTGATATTTGGGGTGTATTTGGAAAAGAAACTGTCCTGGTGCAAAATGCTATCTGAACATGGAATAAACCATTTTGCTAAAAGAGTAGGGAGGTGATAGCCAAGGAAAGATGGTATCCATGTTGGAATTTGCATTTATTACATGCTGACAATGTGTCAGACTCAATCCCAGTGCTTTAAAACAATATTTGATTTAACAGCTATACCATTCTGGTGAAGTATTATCATGGAAATTTACAGATGGTGAATCTAATCACAGAATCAGTACTTGGCACAGAAAGAATCAGAATTCAGATCTATCTAACTCTAAAGTACATCCTCTTTCCTTATACTATGCCTTAAAAATCATGGAGTTGCAGTCATTTTGACCTTCATTGTGTCCAGACCTTCCTGTCTCCAAAGATCACCAACCTCCTCAAACAACTTGTTAATTATACCTGCCATTCTCTTTATTTCCCAATTCAGTATTTGGTAAGTTTTTGAACATAAGACTCAATTCTAACAGCAACAGTATTAAATACATTATAGTTCTCTTTGATCTGCAAATCGCTTTGACTAGAATAACATAAAATTGGTAATTAATAGCAACAGGGAATCCCAAAGTATATTTGCTTTGGTAAAAATGTTAAAAGGTCCTTTAACACCTCTAGAACACCTTAGTATTAAATGTTTGGAGCAATCTTATGTGGACCTAACAGATATAGCCTTATACACAACTCAGGGGTTATCTGTTCTTAAATTATTTATCTTATCAATGTAAACATATAACTTAATACCAATGCTATAATCCAACACTGTAAGATATGATAGAAAAAACATATACTTATTCTTCCTTCCGCCCTCAGTACCTCCCTTTTTTCCTTCCTTTTTTTTTCTTTCTTTCCTTTTTTTCTCTCTCTCTCATCAAAGATTTAATGAATGTTCTCTGTGTTCCATACCCTGTTCTAAAGCAAGGACATATAGTAGTGAACAAAAGAAAAACCCAGACTTCAAGAAGCTTTCATTCTAGTGGAATTTTATTAATATAAAAATAGATGTAGGGCTTCCCTGGTGGCGCAGTGGTTGGGAGTCTGCCTGCCGATGCAGGGGACACGGGTTCGTGACCCGGTCCGGGAAGATCCCACATGCCGCGGAGCGGCTGGGACAGTGAGGCATGGCCGCTGAGCCTGCGCGTCTGGAGCCTGTGCTCCGCAATGGGAGAGGCCACAGCAGTGAGAGGCCCGCGTACCGCAAAAAAAAAAAAAAAAAAAAAAGATGTAAATTTCTATTTAGACTTTTACTTTCAAATTTTGCATTTTTTTTTCAGAAGATCAACATGCAAAATAAAATCTGTGAGTATTCTTAATAATACTGTTTATATTGAGATAAATTGAAAGTTAAGTGTCATTATGTAAGGAGTGAGGTCTATCCAACCACCCTTGTTTTCTCAGAACATAGCATAGTTCATGGTACTTAGCTGGCACTCCCTAAATATATTCATGAATTTAAGAGGTTTGTGTCTGGGATTGCACTTTCTAGTATAGTAGTCACTAGCTACATATGGTATTTAAAGTTACATTTAAATTGTTTAAAATTCAATAAAATTTAAAATGTAGTTCTACAATACTATTAGCCTCATTTCAACTAATCAATAGCCACATTTGACTAGTGCCTACTCTATTGGACAGTGAGGAGAACATCGCTACCATTGCTATAAGCACCGGACAGCACTGCCATTGAATTCTACCACTAAAATTGATGTCTACTGTTGGTCCAAATGGGTAATTTTCACTCATGTTAGGAGAAATATGTTTTTAGAAACACTAGTTAATGGAGTAGGGAACAGATGTTAAATTTCATCAAATTAATTAAGATGATTATAGCTTTTTTGTGTGTGTGTGGTACGCGGGCCTCTCACTGTTGTGGCCTCTCCCATTGCGGAGCAATGGGATCTTCCTGGACTGGGGCACGAACCGGTGTCCCCTGCATTGGCAGGCGGACTCTCAACCACTGCGCCACCAGGGAAGCCCTGATTATAGCTTTTTTTTAAAAAAAATTCTCTTAAACTTCTTTGTATGATGGATTTAATAAGGTATTTTTTTCTAATGTTAGTCATTCTTGCTTTCCTAGCACAAGTACAATTTGTTTGTGGCATTTCATTCTGCTGTATGAAATTCTCAAAGATTTTTCTGGGAATTTTCCTTCTATACCTTACAGTAAAATATAGTTTATTCTTTGAATAACATGTTAAGAGTGCATATCAAACCATTTTTAGCTTTCGAAATTAGTTCTAGGAAGACTTAATCTTTGTCAATGTTATGGGACATGTCACATACCTAAATAATTACCTATTTAAAAATTTTGGTCTAGTACATATATTAGGATTTTTTTTAAATGGTTAAGTGATGCAAACACATTTTCAAGTCAATTTTCATAATTTATACTTTACTAGACAATTGCCACATTTATTGAAAATTTCCCAATTAGAAGAGATTCTCCTTTTATCCTTTAAAAAACATCTTTGCATTTTGGTTATAATGTCTTTTTCATTCTTGATGTGTGACTTTAGGGGTGGCCTCTCACTTTCTTTAAATATCCTGCCTGAATTTGGATTTACTCATAAATTCTAATGTACTTCTAATTTTAAGCAATTTTTAATTCTAATGTTAATGTCTTTTAAAAAAAAACTTTGGAGCTGAGTGCTTAGTTTGTTTCTATTATTTCATGTTAAATAACATGAGCATTTTTCACTATGAATTTTCCACATAAAATTCAGTTCTTTAGTTATATTAGTCATATTTCAAGTGCTCAATAGTAATATGTGGCTAGTGTCTACCATGCTGAACAATGCAGAGAACATTTCCATCATTGTGGAAAGCTCGATTAGAGAGCATTACTAACAATTCACTATTAAACTTGATGTCCACTGCTGCCCAAATAGCTACTCTTAATGTCATCTCATAAATTTTCATATGCAATGTTCTAAAACTAAATGAGTAGTCTGTTAGTGTAATTTGAAATTTAAAATTTTTTCTGTGACCAAGATTGTATTTTAAAAGTTTTGTAGTTATTTTTTAGTTAAATTTAAAAATTGTACTCTAGTGTTACATTACCATGGTCAGAGAATCTGGTTAGTTAAATAACAACTTTGGGAAATTTTCTAAACTGTTATCTCCAGCTTAGTATGAGATCTTGTTTTACAATTGCAGCATCAACATTTAAAACAATGTTCTATAAACATCTCTCTGTTCATAGAGTAGAATGTTAAATATTTTACAGATATATTTTTTAAATTATAGTAATATATTAAATTTCCCGATTATCTCATTTAAAGGCTCTATTATTCTTTTCTATTTTTTCCTAGGGTGCCTACAATTTTCTGAAGCTATATGTGAAAAACATGCTTTCTCTTTAAGAGCTGACTCGTTAGTATCTTGGGGTATCTTCCAAGGATGGTGGGGAGGGGTGTGTATTCTGTTCCCTGGGACACTAAATAAGTAGCCAAGAGTAAACTAAGGGCATTTAGAGGACTCATGACCCAAATATTTCCAATCCCCTATATAACACACAATTTGAGAAGGCTTTTCACCTTCTACACTTTTCTTTTAAACTGCAAAGCTCTCTTCAAATTTCTAAGCCACTTTTAAGCCTTAGTGGAAGGAGGCTTTTTCATTTGAAAAGGGGTAAGTTCCTAAAAGCTATTTTGTATTTTCTGCTTAAAAATAGAACATATCTTCCTGGGCTGAAATTGTTTCACCATCTTTTTATAATGATATAGTAGGTAGTCCCACATTAGGAGAGAGAAGGAAGTCTAAGATCTATTGTAATTATATTTATTCTGTTGCTTAATACAAGATAACCAGCTCACAAAGCAGCAAAGGAATAGGGCAGGAGCAAGAGGTAGTCCTCCATGGGGAATTTAGCACAGAGTAGGCACTTACTCCTTTTTGTTAAGTGGATGGATGAACAAAACCAGGGAAGTTTTGGACCAACAGATGATACACAAATGAATAAATGATAAACATCTAAAGGTTGGGAAAAGGGAATCATAGCATAGAGATGAGTATCTGTAAAGAACGTTGGGGAATGAGAGAAGCATATTTTCTATATCCATTCAGATGTACGGTAGCTAATTATCTCACTATTAATGTTTACATTAAACAACTCAAAATATTGTAAAACTCAACATTCTTCATTTTAGCCAAAATGCTAATATGTTGTATTTGCACTGATTCCTATAGTGTAAAAAAGTACTATAGGTATGTTTCTAAGTCTAGGGTAGTCTTTCATCTTCTCTACCTTTCCCTTGTTGTACAAAGAATGAAAAAGGCAGAAGGTAATATGGAGGAATATCTATGAATGAATTTATTATCAGTATAGATCATTAATGTGTAACACTAATATTGAGGACTCATATGTTCCAGAGTTTATGCAAAATTACATTAAAATAAGTAACAACATTCTATCAGAAAAAAATTAAATCTTTGCTCTGGCTTTAAAGATACACAAAAGTCCATGAGTTGTGAAGGCAATTTTTAACATGTCAGCATTAGATACTCTCTCTCATCTATGCCATACAGTAACTCCCGGAAAATATTTTTCTCTCCCCTCTCGTTCTGGAACTCCAACCTCTCCTCCCCACACTCCCTGTCTCCCACCGTGTGTGGTGTCTGTCTCTCACTCATTCTCATTCTCACTCTCACTCTCTCTCTCTCTCTCTCTCCCTGCTTCTCACTCTTACCCATACTATTCTCCACATCACCTTTCCCTTCTACATACCTTCCCATAAAATGCTCCTGATTCTTTAAGCTAATTTTCCCCTTATTTCTCTTTTCCTTGAAAATTTTAGACACTATCTATACACTTGCAGACTATCTGGCATAAAACAGTGGGGAAAGCTTCAGCTCTCTTACAGGTATTCCTATACCTGGGTCCTGAATTTGTCTCTAATTGGCTGTGGGCTGTATTTTCCCTCTTTGTACCTTAGTTGCCTTATTTGCAAAATGAAGGAAATGTATGTATGTAAATATCTTAGTGCTGTGATAAACAGGAGATCATATATATGAAAATATCTAGCACCTAGTTCAACAATTATTTTCCTCCTCTTCTGTCATATTCCTCCATTGTTCTAACAGACCTTCAATGTCTAGAGAATATCATGGTAGAAAATCTCATAAAACATCAGCTGGTTTTAATGCAGTTCAGGCAATATTTTTTCTACATACATCTGCAGCAATAAAAAATGATGTTTAAATGGAAGACTTTTTTAAAAATTCAGAATTGAATGTGGTTCAAATAAGTATATTATGATAAGCTTATAATGAGTCTATTTTGGACTTTACTACTTTACTACGTCCTCACTATGAAAGAGAAGGAAACTAAGCAGACTAGAACCTTTATTGAATTAATTTATTCTACTTCTAAAGGCTATTAGGAAATTCTATGCTGACTTCACACTGGGCTCAATAGTCAAAATAATAAGACTTCCTCTGAAGAATATAAAGAATGCCAGTCTATGAGGAGATAAGTATGTTAAGTTTAGCAGATGTTATTGACTAATTTTTCATGAGAATTTCTTGTATTTTAACAATGAACAATATTATTCACATTGATGAACTAAAGTATATTTTATATAAAGTTAGTAAAAGAAATTATTAGAAGAGAGCAGCGTTTTCAGGTTCAGCTTTTTTGAGAGCTTTTCTAAAAAGGCAGCGTGGTATACTGGTTAACTGCACTGATGCACAAGTCAGACTTCAGGGGTCAGATAACAGTTCCACCCTTTACTAGGGTAGAGTATTAATATCTTTATGCCTCAGGGAGCTCATCTGTAAAAGTGGGGTAAGAGGTGGGCAAACATTAGAGATACTATCAATAAATTGATACAGCATCTAGTAAGTGTTAAATAAAATGGCCTCAGGGGCCATTGCAGTGGAGAAGCAGCGTGTAGTGCAGCAGAAGAAACAGGCCTGGACCCATGCTGCTACAGCCGAGCTCTGAGCTCTGATCTGGCCAGGAACTTCCTGTGACTGTGCAAGGCTGGCTTCATTCCTCAGGGCCTTAATTTTCTCATCTGAAATTAGCTCTAATTTTTAAAATTCCATGACCTATTGCATTTTTAACACTATGAGGAATGAGATGATTGAACGAAAATCGGATGTGTATTCAACATCTGTTCTTAGAATCCACACTTAAAGGACTAAAATAAATTTGGAAAGTAATGGGGCTGTAATAGGATTATATTCAGAAGAACATATTAACAAATACATTACTGTCTGGCAGAGGCTGAAATCTATTGAATGTTGAATAGAGATAAATAATTCTCACCAGTTTGTATGCTAGTAATCATCCCAAAAAAGAGAAATATATAAAAATGCAGTTTGGGATATGCAAGGATAATTTTCTTGCATGGTTCTCTTTACATATAAACAACTTTGAAGCCACGTATGAAGACTAACTAGATTTTTGTTTTATTGTTGAGAAGAAATGTCTTACTCTGGTTTAAATTATATTGGGAGATGAGATCAATACACTGATTATAATAAACCAGCTACATTTTCCAGGAAGGCTACTCAGGAATAATGTAAAGAAAAATACATTTAGCATAGATTTTTAAAAGGCTAACTTGGCACTTGCATACGTTTACATATTCTGTTTCCATTCTGCTACCAAATTAACAATTATATAAGCCAGAAGAAACCATCTAACTAAAGAACGGAACATAATCTGCGTTGTTACACTTCCCTTGGTCCTATTATAGAATTATCTGTGAAGATGATGAAATACTGCTCACTACTAAGTGATTTATGCCTGTATGGCCATTTATCATTAGAGGTAGTTGTGGCTTGGTGTAGTGCCTGGAGTCCTAGTGCAATGCTGTGTTAGCAGTGGATCTTTGGAATAGTCTAATGTAATCCCAATAATATAGCCTTCCTTATGTCTGCCATCCTTTCACCCCATCTTTCTGGTGTTTTCCATCTTAATAAATGGAAACATTTATCTAGAAGCACAAACTGATGAGTCATTCCTGACACTGCCCTCCTTTATCATCACCCCTCCTATATTCAGTCAATCACTAAATCTTTTATATTTTATCTTAAATACTTCTTGAATACTCCCATTTCTCTGTCTCCAATGCTCCCACCTAACCCCAGCTGCCACTTGTCATCTATAACTACCTTTTCTTCATTCACACTTTTCCTAATCCAATCTCCACCTTTAAATTACTTTCTTTGTTCTTAGGCTAAGGCACAATAACCTCAGCATGTCTGATTCCCTGTACTAAAATATTCTCTCTCCATCACTTCCACTTCAGATACACACATCCTCAGGAATGTCTTCCCATTTGGTTACTTCCCCTTACAGTATTTATCTTACAATGTATTCGTATATTCTTTTATGTAGTTATTTCATTAATGCCTGCCTCTCCATTAGTATGTAAATTCCCTGAGAGCAGCCATTGTGCCTGGTGTCCCCAGCCATTTTTTTGTCTCCACCATCATTTGTCCAAAGCACAGTGCTTGGAGCACAATTGGTACTGAATACTTTTTGAGTGAATAAATGAAGGAATGCGTGCCAATATTATAAACAGCTTTCTGGTTCATGGCTCAGCCTTTGACTAAGATATCTTTTATCAACTAATTTAGGGGGAAAATAGGAGAAACAATTGGACACATTTAAATAATCTGTAAAAAATATTTCATGTCATCAGATTATTTTCGTTTCGGTGTTTCCTTGCAGCAATATAATTAAGTGATTAAGGTAGATTTTGAGATAATGAAAAGTTTCATTATTTTTTTCATTATTTAAATCTATTTCCATTATTTTCATTATTTAAATCTATTTCTTATCATCGTAATATAAGCCAAGTTTCCTCAGAAGTTGTGAGCTTTAGCTTAAAACTCCCTTTAGGCTATAATGATGCTATTTTGTTGTATATTACAAAGTACACAATTTTTACTTAGACCTGGAATAACCACTGTTTTTATTCCTTCCTTCTTATAATCAAATTTTCTTTATTTTTCTTAATTTTTTCAACTGCAAGCTCACATTAAGGGAGCCAAATAATAAATTTCCACTAGATACTTCACATATGTTCCTCACACAATATTACTCAAATACAAAGTTTCAAGTAGGCGTCTATTCTTTGGAGGCAGAACACTAACAGATTGTTGAGTCAAACCAAAAGCTTTATTTTCTCACACTCCTTCTCTCTCATGATTCTCATCTCTTTCTTATTCCCTCTTCTCCTCTCCCTTTCTTGGCTTTGCTTCCCCACCTCCTCCCAAACTGTTCTCAGAGAATCTCCTCACTCAATCTCTACACTTTTGCCAGTCTCCTCTCCTCCCTTCAACCTGCTTGGTACACAAAGACATGTCTCTCTGGGCTGCAAATACATATAATTTATTTTTCCTATCATTTTTCTCAATAGCATTGGACACTTGACCTGTTTTCCCTGGGTTCCTTACACATAGTTGTTATCCTCGCATTTCTCATCACACGTACCACGTATATTAGCCCTGCTCTCTCACTTACTGGTTATGTGACTTTTGGTTCTGCACCTCACTTTCCTCTACTGTCGATCGGATATCATAACATCATTCAGAAAGAGGGGCTCTGAACTAAGACCATTTGAGGGCCACTGTTTAAAAAATAATACTGCAAAATTGAGAGTAAAAATTGGTGCAGTGTGGTTACTTATTGAGAATAAAGAAAGAAATCAAAGTACAACTTATTAAAAGTTGAGACCACAAATATCACAAAAATGAGGAAATAAAGCAATATTTTTATTCATTAACTAACACTACTTTTATAAGACTTTTTGCCTGAAAATTTTGGCTGCAAACTTACTGATTTGATGATGCCACTTTCCCATGATGGCAACTTTGTAAATCATTTTCTATAGAGAGAATTGAAAAAAGACCTTAGTTTTTCTACCAGAGTAGACTGAATTTTTTATTGATGGTTTAGAAATGATTGCTTTAGATTTATTACTGGCAATATCACATAGATTTTTAAGAATCACCATCTAATTTGGGAAAACATTTGTCACGTCTCTTTCATATGTGAGCTGTAAGATTGGAAGGGCTTTTCACAGCCTGGCTCTGGCTCTGTATCTTTCCAACCATGCTCCTCCCTTACTCTCCACATGCTTCCGGGGCTGGAAGTCACAGGAGCCACTTATACCCTGATGCCATCTTTGGCCCTTCATGCAGGAAGTTATAGGTTGGGTACAGAGCATCTCAGACCACCTAAAATTAACCCATAAGTAACATGTTATGAATGAAATAAAATTTTTAAATGTTCTATCGTGAATAACTAAGTCTATATTAAGGTAACAAGAAATATAGTCAAAGTAACAACATGAAAAATAGTCTATTTTGTCTTATTTCAAGAGTCATTGAAAAAATATGTATGAGTATTCAGAATAGTGTAATAAATAACACTTACCTAGAGTTTACTGTGGGACAGGCACTCTTTTAAGCACTTTATATAGGTAATAATCCTTTCTGTTACCCTATGTGGTATGTGGTTTTGCATTCCTTCTTTACAAATGAGGAAACTGAGGGTTGGTGATTTTTATCATATTTAATCTCTAGAGTGCATATTATTTTTCTCCTTTAAACTGAGAATTGTGAGAAGTTTATATACCATTCTACGTGAAGTAAAATGGTAAAAATCTACCTGAGATAATTTAAGAACACTTCCCCAAAGACAAAAGTACAGGTAAAATGACTAGATATATTTCTCCTTTTTAAAACTTCTCTAAACTTTGAAGGTTAGACTTGGCTATACTTGGAAGCTCATGTCAGAAAAATATTACATAGAATTTGTTGCTTAAAAATAACCAGATATCTATAGTATGAATGTCATCCAGGAATTAGAGTCCCAGAGTGGGCTAATCTCTAGTCACCTTGCAGTAACCTTCCTCTCAACCACTCTTTCGTTCAAAGAGCTTCCCTTTGCTTGAAGATCTAGGTCAAAGATTTCTTCTTTGCAACTTCTCTCTCCACTCACCTAAAGGAAATTGATTATGACTCCTTTAAACCATACCTGTATCTTGTATAGACAAAACTAGCATAGTCATTTTCATTCAGTTGGAAGACTACTTGGTTATATGTGTTTTTTTTTTTTCCTGTAAATATAAACTGCTATAACTTGGGGACCATTTTTATTCATCTTTATATTATTAGAACCAAGCAAAGAGATCAACAATTTGATGTCAAATAAATCAACAAACACTGTAGGATAGCTTTGGAATTCAACCTTTCCAAGATGTAAAGCATTCTAGCTATTAGAAAATGGTGTGGTAAAAAAGGATTAATAAATTCACAAGAGAATTTGTTTATATTGTTTCTAGGATTGATTTATGAATTCTGAGATGACAAATGAATCCAACCTGACTCAGATAAGTTTTGCTAGAATGAGCATGTAAATTTGCACATTTGGAAGACAGATTGCTGTTTTTATTCTTTTCTACTACCTTTTTAAATCCTGTGCTTTTTAAACTCTTTTATACAGTGGTGACACCCTTTATGAACATGAAAATAACACAGACCTATTTGAGAATCTCTGTAATATACTTCACATAACTTTAAATTCAATATATTGTTTCAAAAGTATCTTTGAAGGTTTCTTTGGAGGTCTTTTTATGTGTCATAGACTAGTAATTATGAATTTGCTTTCTCTTTATGATAGTCCTGTCTTTTTTCACATCATTTACAACTTACAATATTGTATTTTCTTTTTTTAGTTATGTTTCATATTTATATACAGATGTTACTTTAAAAGCTTAGAAGTCAACAGTCACATTACCCACTTCAGTTCAACAAAGTCACAGTGTTATAATCAGCTAATGAAAGATATTAAGCAGCACATAATACGACTGGGTTTATGTTTGAGAAGATCATCCTGACAGTTTATGGAAGGTAAAATTGGATGGGGCAAGAGACCAGTTACTAGCCTACTTAATTTAGTTATTTACTTATAAATTTTTATTGGAGTATAGTTGATTTAAAATGTGTTAGTTTCTGCTGTACAGCAAAGTGAATCAGTTATACATATACATATATCCACACTTTTTTAGATTCTTTTCCCATATAGATCATTACAGAGTATTGAGTGGAGTTCCCTGTGCTATACAGTAGGTCCTTATTAGTTATCTATTTTATATATAGTAGTGTGTATAAAAGTTGAGGCTAAAGGTGATGAGTCTTGAACCATAGCAATTGCAGCCAGGATGAAAACTAAAAGGTGGATCTAGAGATGTTAAAAAAAAAAAAAGGAAAGTAAAAAGGGATCTGGGGACTGACTGCGTGGATGGTCTATTTTTAAAAAATAATTGGAGTTACGAAAATTTGAGTTTGGTGTTGGCAGGCTTTTGAGCTAACAGGTCTCAGCTTGCAGTGAAGAAATTTACAACCCGGGGGTCAATGCACAGAGGTCATCTTTGGTTCATTTGTGTAACCCTCAGTGACCAGTTAGATGTACAAGATGGGAGCGAGAAATCCTGCCAAGTTTCAGTTTTGGATTTCTGTTGGATCATGACACAATTTTTTATGTTCACTAGAAAAATTAAGGCCACTTTGTGGATGCTCAAAACTATAAGTATATATGTATTATCAATAATAGAGAGTTCAGAAATAAGATTTTAGCAGCTCTGAATGAATGCCTCTAGAACAATCGCTGGTATTATTGAGAGATTACCACATATTTAGCACTGCTCCAAAAACTTTTGATGTAGTCATTTATTTAATCCTCAAAACAACCCTATGAGAACAGTATACTAGAATCTCCATTTACATATGAGAAAGCTGTGAAAAGGAGAAGTTAACAGCTAGTAATTAATGTGGAGATACGTTTTGAGCCCTAAGCTCTTAGATGTAAAAATTTACCAGGTCCATACACAATACAGCTACAGTAATAAAAAAGGAGATGACTGCAACCAGGAGCAAGAGGATACATTTACTGTAGTTGAGCACTGTTAGTAACATGCTTCATTCAACTCTCCATGAATATCCACAGGCCTGGGTGCTATGCTACACATTGAGAACAGAGAGCTATAGAAACATACTATCTATCTTTGGGGGAATTCTGAGTCTTACAAAAATAACAAGATGATATAGTCAAATTTTTTCAAAGACCCACCATGCTCCAATCAATCGTAAAAAAATCTTTTTATTTCCTGCAGCCTTCACTCATCATTTATTTAACACAAATGTATTGAATACCAACCATGAGCCAGACAATCTGCTGGATAGTGAGTATGTAGGAAAAACTAAGTTAATCAGGTTTTTTGCAAATAACCAGGAATTACAAAAAACAATGTCTACTTTTCTGGTTTTTAGATTATATAACTAAGGATCAGATATGTTAGGAAAATTCCCCAAGATCATTTAAGAACATTTAAGTGGTAAGGCCAGGAACTTGAATTAAGGTCACTAGTCTATAAAAGTCCAGCTCACTCACTCAGTATGTATTGAGAGCTTACTATGTTTTAGACCACAAATACAGCAGTGAACAAGGTAAAGAAGATAGACATGGGTCCTATCTCTTGACACATACAGCTTTATCCATTGCCCCATAATCTAAGTATTAGTATAGGTCCAGACAAAAAAACTGGAAACTATAATGAAGAATTTAATATAGGACAATGACTAAACTTAGAGGGCTGAAAAAGAAGTGGGAGTTTTGAAAGAAGCTGGAGACTGGAACCAATTGCTAAGCAACGTACAACAGCTCAACATTGTTCAAGGATCAAAAAACAAACAGCCTTGCTGTCTCCCTCCGGTGCTTCCTATTAAGAGAATCTAACTGGAAACCAGGTGGCATAAGAGAAATGTAGTTTGCAGAGTCCCAGCTGTGAGCATCACAGAGCAAAGGTATATAGTGATAGGTTTGGAGCTGAGAGACAACAGGGAAATGACAGACACACACTACCACCCTGTATCAGAGAGAATATCTTCAGAAATTTATGAACATTTGGATCCAGGTAAGGTGGTAGGAACTACCTAGTCCGACCTGCTTCTTTTTTAAATGAGAAAACTGAGGCCCAAAGGGATTGAGTGTCTTGTAAAAGGTTATAGTCTCTGTAAGCATCAGATAAGGATAAGAATCTAGATTTTCTTATTCTGAATTTCACTGAAATTTCTGCTATTCAGTGCTATCTCTAAGGACAATGAATAATTAATGGACAATGTTCTCAAAAGATGAAAAAGATAATCTACAAAGGATGCAAGAGATGAAGAACTGATATAATGGACAATTATTATTTCCTACCTATATCAAAATAAATTACTGCCTGCTGACTTTAATATGAAAGGAAACTGAGAATTTAGGGAACAGATGATAGCATGTCTTACCTGTGTCTCTCAAATTCCATTCTTTTGGTCTGGAGTTAAGTACCACTCAGTTTGAGATTAAGCTCCTATCAGGACTGATGAATGACTTTAGTGTAATTATACATTTTTTGAGGCTATCCATTTGATAATTTAGTTCTATCCAGTGATTCTCAGGTATGAGACTACAGAACAAGGGAGTGCGTAAGGCAAAGAATGTTGAAGTAACATAGCCTGCTTCTTCATTCCTTAAACTCAAAGGATGCTGTGCTAATTGCATTGCCATGGACACAGCGTTGTTAGTCTGGGCATAGGAAGCTGTTTGACAAGCAACCGTGCTCTAGCAGTATCTCCTCCTTACTGAGAGTCAAGTCAGATCATGGGTTTCTGTGAGTTACAGCCTGTTTGACTAGCCCAGGTTTGTACAATCTTGAAGGTCTGTGAAAAGGTAAGTTTTGAAAAGATGTATGTCTTCCATTATTGTTTTCATAGATAAGCTTTTGAATAAAGACACCTACACTTCAAGCCCTCTTTAATCCGTTTTCTGTAAGTAAAAAAAAAAAAAATTCCCAAAATACATTAAAATACTACAGTATGTTTTTGTCTTTTGTCAGGGCTTTTCAAGGATTTACTGATTCACATCACGCAGGCTTTTGTTTGGGCATTTTTCTCAGTGATCCTCTTATGTCAAAGTCTTTTGTTTAATTTACTCAATAAGAGCGGGCTTGTCTTTTCAATGGTTTAGAATGAGGATGGCATTTAACTTTAGCACTTTATTGTCTTGGCATAAAGCTGAACTTTGGCAATTGAGAGAATGTTTTATCTTCAAAAAGCAAAAGAGTCTAGAAATTTAAGTAGTTGTACCATCTAATTTCATTGATAAAATTATACAGTTACACACTGATTAACTATTTTTTGTTTTTTGAGATGAGTTGTTCTGAAGCAACAATTAATAGTAGAAATTTGGGAAGTTGCTCAGTTTCACAAGGTGGACTTTTTCCATGAACACTGATCATTCATAAATGATGTACTAAATATTCACATTAAGCTAGAGAAGAACTAATCTAATTTTACCCCCTTGATTAAGGCATCAAGATGATGGTTATTGTAGAGAATATGCATGAGTGGATCAGCTCAAACTTTGCATTTAATTACTTGATTTAGTTATTTAGGTTTGATTTAAACCCTGTTTGAAAAGCAAAATAAAAATCAAATTAAATGGTAGAATCATAACACACTGGATCTCTTATTGTATGGTCTCTGGATTTTTTTTTTAAATAACAAAAAAAACTAATAGCCTTAGAATCAGAAAAAAAATATCATTCTCACCTTGACATTCAAATCTTTTCTCTCTGGACTTATTCTCTAGCTTCTAATTAAATCTTATATTTATCACAGAGAGATGAATTATTTTCAGCATCATCAGAAACCCCTGGGTTGTCAAGATCTTTCCAAAGATAGAATAGTGCATTAGCTAGAATAGAGCATCATTAGGTGCTCAGGAATGTAAAGGTAAAGGAGAACTGTGGAAATGAGTAAGGAAAGACAGAATATGGGAAATAAAGCAAAGCCAAGTAGATAAATTATTATAGATGTTAAAGACAGTTACATGCCAGGTAAGAATAAGGTGAGCCTTCATTATTTTATAAATGAGTTATTCAATATCAAATAAATATTTATCCTATTAGGTAATATTAATCTAAAACAGTTATTGCAATTTGTGGGTATTCTCTTATTTTAAATATATTAAAAAGGAACATTATCTATGTTAGATATGGTTACTTTTTTCACTTTGAAACTAAAATATCCTTTTGTTCCTATTCAAAGCTTTTGGTCACGTTAATAGAAGAATATCCTGTGATTAAAAAATCTACTTCAAAACTGTTTCCATAAAGCAAAACTTATAGTGATGCAACAAGGATTTGTCTTGTAAATGCAAAACAAAATATAAAAAAATAATTTTTATGCCAAGGCTAAACGAATGCTACTATTGCCCATAGCCCTTAATTTGAAGGTATACTGCATCACTGTTGCCACAGATCTTTCCATTCAGATCTCATAGTGGTTTTTTATTCACTGAACACTTTTACAAATGGCTTAATGCTCTGAGCATAGATTTGGGAGTACAATTATGCAATTTATTACTTCCATAATTTTGAAAAAGTATTTAGCCTTTGTGATATCTGTTTCCTCATCTGTAGAATGGGAATAGTGATAGCTACCTTTCAGAAGTGCTGTGAGAATCAAGGTACTTAAATATTAAGTACATAGTAGTTCTTCTGATTATTGCTATTCATCAAATATATTATTTTCTTTCAAGGAGAAGGAGAGAAGGGTAAGTATGGAGACTAGACTGTAATCAAATTATTACAATGCAATACTGTTAGTACATTTTATTAAATTAAAGGTGATTTGATAATTAGTACTGTTTTACAGAAAGTTTTTTTTAGTAGACCAAAAATAATGTTTACTTTGGAGGTCTTTCTGCCAGAATAGGTTGCATAACACTTACACTTTCTTAAAGCTGCTAAGTGTAACTTTATAGATCACGAGAAACCACCTGGTCCGAGTGACAGCAATATGACCCAGTAGTAACAACACTGACCACCAACACAGCAGTGGTTACTAATACTTACTGAACATAATATGTGCCATGCACTTTTATAAATGCTTTATATTAATTATCTCATATGATTTGCATAACAGTCTTATGAGGCAGGGATAATTAGTATTGCTGTTTTACAGCAGAGAGAAGTTAAGTAAGAGACCTAAGGCGTCACAGTTAGTGGAGTAACAAAATCAAGTCTTGAATCCAGGGAACCTCAACTCTAGATCCTGCCTTGGTGTCCAAGGAATCACTGGATAGACAGCAAGACCTCCATAACTGTGCCAGAGAACATTTCCAAAATAGACCGAACCAAAAAGGTCAGGGTGATAAGGACATAGCCCACTTTCTTGTCCTTAGATGCAATGGTTTTCTCAGGTAAACTGTTTTTGTATACTTCATTCAAATTATAAAAAAAATTTAATAAAAAATATGTAATACATATTTAACTTCCACCCAACATCCCTTGATATTTAGAATATTTAACAAGGATTATGAAAGCAATCAACAGGCGAGTTGTGGAGGACCTACTGTTTCCCTCAGCAGCCCTAGATCTTGCTGCAGTCTTGACAGGATGGACAGAATGTGCTAGGGGCAGATACTGAAGCAGCTGAGCTTTGTGGCTCTTTTTCTTCCAGTTCAGAAATATTCATATATTCTAATATCTGGAACATCTGGCATGACTGAAAATTGTGCATATGGGCTAAATAGCAGCCCTGCTTTGTACATGTATCGTTTAGTCAAACTATGAGAATAAAAAGCTTATTGTTTATAAAATTGCATGATAAAGAATAAGCAATGACATCATTTGGTGAACTCAGGTGTTGCTGCTTTTTGAAAGATCTGAAAAAGAGAAAGAAGGAAATTCTGTAATCAAAAAAGAACTGCCTAGGTAAGCCAGCTGTAAAGAAAATCTATTTTTTAAAGGTTCCTTGGAGATCACAAAACTGCAATATGTTATGAGACACACTGCATCTGTAGTCTTTTTTACTACACTAACTACTTTACAATGCCTCTCTGGACTCGTAGGCATGTGTGGGATCAATGCTTTGTTTATGATCACATGCAGTCTAAATAAAGAAAATCATTGCTGTATAATACTTGTCACTACTATGATAAATTTCAGTACTAATATAGACAAAGCAAAAAAAGAAAACATGATACTCAAAGAACTGTCTTTCTGGTGAGGGGTTTAGAACTCAATATTCCAATTAAGACATAAAGAGGCATAATAATTTAAAATAATAAAGTAACATGATTTTGTCTCTTGATTAAAGAGACCGATAGATGGTGTAGAGGTCTTAGAAAAGAGAAGATCACTGCATAAACTTAGAGGTAGTTGGGATTGTTAAGATATTTAAAATTTAAGTTTTCAAAGTCAAAGAGTAAAAGACAAAACTAGCATTGTGTTAGCTTAAATATTTTAATAGTAAATTATGACTGTTTTATGTTAGTATTTCATATAAAAACACATACTGCACAGAATTGTATACAGTTAAAATAACTGCAGCCCTTCACCTAGTTGCTATAGTGTTTCCCAGAGAAAGCAACTCATCATCTGCTGTGCCTTTTATCCAGATATTTGTGTGCTCATGTGCGTGAGCACGCGCATGCACGCGCACGCACACACACACACACACACACACACACACACCAGAAAGGAAGATTCAACCAAAAAGAACAAATTATGATGGAAACTTAAAGAAAGCACAGATAATATTAACATGTCAGAGGGAAAAACTCTCTTTATAACCCACGTTATCTTTAATATAAATTTAATATAATTAAAATTATATTAAATATAATTATATAATTAATAGAATTATATTAAATATATAATATAATTAAAATTATATTAAAGATAACTGGGGTTATGAAGAGACTGATTAGCAAAAGGTCAAAAGAAAGAAATGTACAATATATAAGGGATTGCCAAAAATTTAATTCTTTTATCAAAGTCGATTTTTAAAAATATTTATTAAGAGCAAACAATTCAGCTAGCATTTTTTCACACATAATGGCATAAATCTCAAAAGCCTCTGCAAACTAGGTATTATTAGTCCTAATTTACTGATAATGAAACAGGCGTGGAGGACACGATGACTTTCTCAAGTTTGTACACTTAATGATGGGAGAACCAAGTTTTGAGTTCTATTTGTCTAATTCGTAAGCCCATATTTTTTTCATTAAAATGTATTACTTTCCTTCTAATTTTAAGAGAGATAATTTAATTTTAAATAGCAAAGTAATTTCTTTCATCGGTAGATTTATTTTCCCCCTTTTCCCAGACATCTATATACAGAGCAGTTTTTCAGCTAAAATTTTACCTTGATGTACTAAGTTAAAAATTATATCCTGTACACCAGAGATTTTAAAATAGTTAAACAATAAAACCAGGGCTATGAAGGTGAAGAGACACCGCTAAAACTAGAAGAAATGTAAAATACAGTGGTGTACACGAAACCGCACTTTTGTGCACATGTTAAGAATTTCAGTTGGGCCTCCATGAGATTCTCTTTCTCAAAAATATCCAGAGAAAAGAAGAACCACTCACCCTCCAACTCATTCCTCATCCCTGTGGATTTCAGCAACATAAGTAGATTTTAAATTTAGAGGGAAAGAGATCTGCTACAGTGATTTTGCAAATATAAACAAATTACTATATTCCTAGAGAGAGGAAAAACAAAGTTACAGTGTACTGTGGAATATCCAACAAACTTTCTTGTGGGGTGGGGGGCAAATTGGCACTGGCATTTTGATAACTATATTGAAAGGGGGAAAGCCAGTAAGAACACAATTAAATACAATGGAATATTACTCAGCCATAAAAAGAATGAAATAGTGCCATTTGCCACATAGTTGAACCTACAGATCATCATACCAAGCGAAGTAAGACAAAGACAAATACCACCTGATATCACTTACGTGTGGAATCTAAAATATGACACAAATGAACTTATTTACCAAACAGAAACAGACTCACAGACATAAGAGAACAGACTTATGGTTACCAAAGGGTAAAGGGCAGGGAGCGAGAAATTGGGAATTTGAGATTAATAGATACATAGTACTACGTATAAAATAGATTTTCAGGAGGACCTACTGTACAGCACAGGGAACTATATTCAGTAACTTATAATAACCTATAATGGAAAAGAATCTGAAAAAGAATAAATATATGTATAACTGAATCACTTTGCTGTACACCTAAAACATTGTAAGTCAACTATACTTCAATTTAAAAAATCTAAAGGAAACACAATTAAAAACAGAATTACCTAGAGTTATATAAATTCATTCTATAAAGTTGCTTTAATTAGAATTATATTTTGAGTAGCTTCAAATCTAGAGACAGAATCCCCTCAAAATAATATTAAATGTTTTTCTAGAGAAATGACGTAGATACAGAAGAGAATCTAGTACTAAAAGGCTGACTATACTCGACTAATGGGGACACAATTTACCTTAGCCACACGTGAGTAACTATTTCACTGATTCCTGCAAAGGAGAGATTGGAAGTTACAATAGACTTACATTATATGGTATGTGCAATTTTGTAAGTTACTGACATTAAATTAACCATTCAGTAAACTATATACTTCAGTTGTAATTAATCCACGTTTGTCTATCAGGGAAATTCTTCTCCTTCAGAGGGAAGATATGTACTCAATTTGTTTCAGTTCATTAGGATTTATTCTATCAATGCAGGGAGAAGTGAGCAATCATGCAAAGCCATCTCAGCAATTGTATGGTCACTGGATACCACTCAGAGTTTCCATGACTTGAAGGTGCACGAGCATCAAGGAGAATAGAAATAAAATGTTCTACTGTGATTCAGGCTAAGTAACAACTCAAATGAACATATCCTGTTCATTCTCCTCACAATCAAGCATCCCCTATTAACATCTCTGTATTTCATTTGAAAATCACAAGAGAGTATCCAGCTGGGTCATTTTAAGTCCATCCAATATAGACTGCACTTATTGGGCAAAGGCTATGACCAAGCATCCCATGGGCAGTTGTTATCCCTAATATCCAGCACATCCATCAGTGTGCTTAGCTTAGATACCACTCCCTGTTAGTGATTGCTTTTCATCCCAGGGCTGCTATTCCTCATCATTCCTACTGATTCATCCCATATTTCATGGGTAAGATTAAGGCAGGAGAATACTGAGTGTTAGGCCATAAAACCTAGGACAAGAACCACGTCTAGGCATAGTATAGAAGCAGGAGACCCCATAGCTATCTACAGCAAAGAGCTAACTGCCCCATCCTTAGCACAATGTTAAGTCATACTCTGTCAGTGCCCCCAAAATATCAAATATTGGCTGTTTTCAGGTTCTGTTATTTTCATCACATTGTCTGTTTTAGCGTTTATTCATACCTTATTTGTATTTATATTAAAATATGCTTGGTTATAGTATAATTTAAGTTATACATTTTCTTAGTGCATAGCTGCCGCTCAGCATTATCTTAAAAATTAATATTTTTCTGAAGATTTACATTTAAAATACTTTAGTCAGCTTAAAAGGATTTTTAGCAGACCCTTAAGGACTGTAATTCATTAACAGAGGGACAGATGGTTGCGGATTTTTGCGTTGTTCCATTTCTATCTATTGCCTTAAGTACAGCTGACCACTTTTAATCTTAGAGTCTAAGTATTCCCAACACAAAAACTGCATCAATAACAGCTTCAATAAGAAAGAAATTAACTGGATTTATTGAGGAAGGAACTTTGGAATAGAAACCAGAATTGTTAAAGCAAAAATAGAAACAAAAAAACAAAAAATCCCAACTACTTTATGTACTGTTCAGAACAATAAACTTTCCCTTGGTGTAGGAATGTGAGAATTTTTACATATAATGTCTAAATTATAGTAAGTGAATTGATGAATTAGTTTAATTTCGTAGATCTCAATATACTGGGTCTTTAAAATTGTTTTTGGTCAGCCACATGATCAATACCCATTAGAGGAGTTTATTTGGAGTAAAGATACATACCTAAGAAATTACTACCGGGAGACAATTTTCCATGCATCTTTCATGTTTTTCCATATCTTCAGTTCAGAGGCACTGCCTTTTTTCCAGACTATTTTCCAGAATGGAAACAACCTTGGAAGATAAAGATAGTGTCTCCTTCCAGAAAAAAGGCCAGGCTCTCTTACTGCCCATTATAAGATATTTGGGTTACCTAAACTTAGGGTTCCTCTCCTGTAATCCAACACACTGCATATGCAAACATCAACTGGTCCGCTTCCTCTCACCCTGTGAGAACTGAGGCTCAGGGAACCAAAGCAGAAATTATACTCTGTCTACTAAGATTCCTGTCAGAAATAAACTAGCATTAGTCTCTGATCCAGGAACCTTGTGTATTGTACCAGCATTTATACAACTGTTGTAGGCTAACTTGTTACCTTGAAGGAGGGTAAAATCTCAGATTTTTCACAATTCTTGATAAATCTACAACTTTTATGAAAAGCTTCCTAGTAAATACTTTTTCACCAGTGTTTCCTGAGATTTCTTGACATATGTTTCATGATATGAACTGGCTTAAGAGCAGGAAAATAGTTATAATATTACTGCTGATAAACAATCTATCAGCAAATGGGGCTGATATGAAATGGGGCTTTTAAAAGATTAATTTGAATGACCAAAGATAGACATTTGGAACATTTGTTATAATGTAATTTTCATGGGGAAACAATTATCTCCATAAAATACTTCAAGTAAGACTTTCTGTTTTGTGGAAATTTTTCAAAACAATTTTTCCATATGATGTATACAGATGACTTAACATAGAAAGACAGAAAAAGTTGTCTAATAAGTCAAACTTAATTTCTGAAACTTTCCATATAAACTTCTAAGATCTATTAAATGCTTTAAGAGATTTAACTACATTATGATAAAAGTTCTCGGCTACAGAGTATCTCAAATGACTGATAATTCACACTTTTACTGAGACCTGCTGCCTAAAAAAAGAAAAAAAAGAAGTTTCTCTTTAGTCACTTGATGATTAGCTCCTGTTGTCAAAGCTTCAGTTACAGTTCAAAAAAAAAAAAAAAACCTAAATGTCAAGAACCATGCTGTCTGATAAATATGGATGACATTTAAGAAGAAAAGTAGGTAGTGTCTACAAAAGAAGAGACTGTTTTGTGCTGCACTTATGATTAAAATACCTTATATCTCATTCACATAATTATTTGCTCTTCTATATGAATGACACATTCTGTTTATAATGAATGCTATGACCCCCTATTTCCCCTTGTTAAATACTAACAAGTTTGTAAGTAATACCTCAGAACTAGAAATAGGCTATTGAAAAGGAAAATTAGAGCATGTATAAGAAATCCTGTTTATTGTTTGGAGTCAGATGCAGACAGCTCTCTAAATTATTATTTTTTCCCTAAATTTATTTTATTTACTAATTGAATCCTTGAGACTACATTAGTGTATATTCATTAATTATTACACTATATAATTCAGGCCTGCCATTTGGGTGAGCAGCCACTTCAGACCAAATCAAAGACTTACTAACAATTGGGAGATATATTGCTGAATTGAGTGATAAGCAAACAGCAGGCAGAGCACCTATGTAAAACTTGGGAAAAACAGCTAGCTGTGAATTTTTAAAATAGCACAGAATTTAACAACTTAATTCTCAAAGATATTCACCAACTCTAATTTGCACTTCATTTTGATCTGTGGTTTGATGCTAGCTTCTCTCTATATTGATCCTGCTACCCCTTATTAGAAAGTTATGTAAAACCATCAGTTATGCAAACTAACTAGAAATAATTCTGTTAGCCATAGACATAAAACACAGTATTTCAAGGCTTTAGGTTATTATAGTAAGGGAACACACACATTTAAGTAAAATAGACCCACAGCTATAAGCCATAAATTTGGGGGAGGGGGAGAGGGTAGAATGTTATGGACTCATTGTGTTCACCCCAAAATTCATTTGCTGAAGACCTAATTCCCAACATGACTATATTTACAGATAGGGTCTTTAAGGAGCTAATTAAGGTTAAAAGTGGTTATAAGGGTGGGGCCCTAATCTAATATGACTGGTGTCCTCATAAGAAGAGAGTTACCAGGGATGCTCACAGGCATAGAGAAAAGGCCATACAAGGACAGCAAGAAGGGAACCAGCTGCGAATCAAGATGAGAGACCTCAGGAGAAGCTTCATCTTGAACTTCTACTGAGACAATAATTTTCTGTTGTGTAAGCCACCCAACCTACGGTATTTTATTGTGGCAGTCCTAGCAAAACAATATTACCCCCCCAAACTTTACTTTTTCTTCTTTGTAATCCCTTCCCAGCCTCTCACACCATTCCCAGTCAACCAATGGTTTGCTTTATGCCACTATAGATTGTTTGTATTTTATAGAACTTTATATAAATGAAATCATACAGATTGTTCTTTTTCTGTTTGACTTCTTTCACTCAATATAATTGTTTTTAGATTCATTCATATTCTAGCTTTGGATCAATAGTTTATTCCTTTTTATTGTTAAGTTTTATTTTATTGTATGTATATATACCACAGTTTATTCACTCACCTTTTGGTGGATATTTGAGTTGCTTATAGCTTTGTGCTATTACAAATAAAGCTGTGCAGTATTTTTATGTATATGTGCTTTTATTTGTCTTGGGTAAATACTTACAAGATAAATGGCTGGATCATATGTCAGAAGTATGTTTAATTTTTGAGAAACTTCCAAACTGATTTCCAAAATGGTTGAAATTTAAAGTGTGATACCATTTATGATAGCCTCAAAATATGAATACCTAAGGATAAATCCCACAAGATATGAAAGATCTGAAAACCTTAAAAGGTTGCTGAGAGAAATAACAGGGCTAAATAGAGACAGATACATTCTACGTGGGCTGGAAGATTCAGTAATTTAAGATGCCAGTTCTCACCAAACTGATCTATCAATTTCACATAATCCTAGTCAAAACTGAATAGGTAATTTTGTAGAGATTGGCAAATAAATTCTAAAAATTATATAGAAATGCAAAGAGACTAGAATAGCAAATAAGTTTGAAATAATTGGAGGTCTAATATTACCTAACTTCTTATAAAACTACAACAAACAAGACAGTGTGACATTGGTGTAAAGATAGAAAAACAGATCAACGGAACAAAATGGAAAGTCAGAAATAGTCCCACACATACGTGGACCACTGTTGTCAACAGAGGTGTAAAAGCAATTCAGTGGGGAGAAGACAGTTGTTTCAATAAAACATGTTAAAACAACTGGATAGGGCTTCCCTGGTGGCGCAGTGGTTGAGAGTCCGCCTGCCGATGCAGGGAACATGGGTTCGTGCCCCGGTCCGGGAAGACCCCACATGCTGCAGAGCGGCTAGGCCTGTGAGCCATGGCCGCTGAGCCTGCGCGTCTGGAGCCTGTGCTCCGCAACGGGAGAGGCCACAACGGTGAGAGGCCCGCATACCGCAAAAAAAACCCCCACAAAAAACTGGATATCCCTATGCGAAAAAATGAACTTCAATCCACACCTTGCAGCACATAAAAATTAGTTAACACAAAATAGAGCATAGACCTAAAGGTAAAGATAGAAGAAAAAACATAGGAGAAAAACTTTGTAACTTTGGACTATGCAAACACTCTTTTCTGAAAATTCAATAAAAATCATTATGGGGCCCATGATATTTCCTCTCAACAGAGAGCAAATGATTCAGTGAAGTTAAATACTTCATGTGTTAAGTATCTCACACTAATTGTCCTAAAAATAATTTAGATGTTTTATTTTTCTGTTGAGAAATTATTTTGCTTAAATATCCCACAATATCTTACAATGAATTATACAAAAATAAAAATAGAACCTCTTTTCTTTACTCTTTACAACTATTTACAACTATTCTCTCATAGGCCTCATAGCAATCCTGTGGGGGAAAGTGCTGTTATTTTCAAAATATGCAGATAGATGGATAGTTATAGAGTGATTTGCCCAAGATCACTAGCAAAACAAAAGCTGTGATTCACACCAAATTTCAATGACTCCATTGACTCCAGAGTTTCTACTCCATCACTATACCACATGCAATATTTTTATCCCAACCTCCTACTCTTCATAAGCTATAGTCTAATAAATTGCTATTAGTACCTGTACTTTTTCCTATAGAAATCAATTTTCTAAAGGGTAGGCGGGCAACTTAAATGCTTGGTTTGAATTCATTTATGTTTGCCTAGAAGATAATAAAATATATGAAACTTTCATCTCCATAAAAACTCTACTGCTGAATAGTTTTGGTTATGTATTCTCAATTACCTTGTGAACTTCTCTTTAAATTCATTAGATGTCAATGTCAAAAAACTACAATTTCCTACTAATTCAAATTATATATGTGTGTGTGTGTGTGTGTGTGTGTGTGTGTGTGTGTATATATATATATATACACACATTCTTTTTAAAGTGTACATTTTTAGAGGCTTAGGGAATTACCTTTCCGTGAGAAAATACTCTATTCCATTCCATTTCTCTCCAATGTATGGAGAACATTTCATTAAAATTCACAGCTTATTTATCAAATAATAGAAAAATCAAAGGAAGTAGAATATTTAAATCTAATCAATTTTACTTATCTTGTACCCAGTGCAATAGGTCTATAGATGGTGCTGCAGAAGGGTAAATAATTATCTTCCATGGAATACAATTACAATACAGATGAATAGGAAGATTGAGTATATAAAATAAAAACAAATTAAGACAGGATACATTACAGTAATATAGTAAATAAATGCTAAAGTAATTCAGTGACCAGAGAGTCAATATACGAACGCATGGTCTAGGAAATATTTATAAAGAAGTAGGATTTGACCCAGGTTATAGAACAAATAGTAATTTTTAGAAATGGCATATGAAGGCAGAGCTTACCAACACTGATTTTTAGTATTAGCAAATTATTATATCCATTTAAACTGACTAATCTCTTGGTAATAAGTTGCATGTCAATTCAGATAAAGAAGGTGAGGGGACTACAGAAACAATGGGGAAAGTAGCAATTATAATTTGTTAAGTAGTAGATGCTACCACCATAATCTTGTTGTAGTTATTCAAACAAGAACAATTCTTTAAATTCCATGTTGGAAAGGAGAGAACAGGGCATTTCAGGCAACAGGAAGTAAGCAAGGCATTTCATCAGTTCCTTCTTTATAACTCTCTAGGCTCTCATCTCTTCTTGTCTGGCTTATTGAAATAGCCATCTCAATGGCCTTCTAGTTGGTAAGATCTCCTGGCTTCCAGTCCATTCTATGCCACTGTGTTCATCTCCTCCAAACACCCAATTTTTGATGCCAATTTTTTGATCAAATGACCTAAGGCAGCAATTTTAGAAAATGTTACGATAGTTTAGGCAACGTTAAAAGTTGTTCTTCAAAAAAGTTTTACAGTCAAATACATTTGGAAAATGTTTTAAAAAGCTACATGTTTGCGTGGAATTTAAGACTTTAATGTGCTAATATATGAAATGAATCTTCAAACTGGTAATGAGAAAGGATGTAGGATGCATTGATTTTTGAACATCCATCTGGGAAAGGCTGACGTAAAATAAAGACAGTGTGGTGGATATTTCACAATGTATACGTGTTATCAAATCATCAAGTTGTACACATTAAATTCATGAAATTTTAAATGGTCACTGTATCTCAAAACTGGGGAAAAAAGAAATGCATGAAGAATCCACAGAAAAGCAGAGTTGGAGGGTATAAAGTTAATATTAAAACATCTATTTCTATATACTAGTAATAACTGATGATTTAAAATTTAAAACTAATATAATTAAAATACAACTAATAGAATTAAAACATAAAATTTGATAAGTATTTTTAATCCTTTTTTTTTTTTTGCGGTATGCGGGCCTCTCACTGTTGTGGCCTCTCCCGGAGGCGCAGGCTCAGCAGCCATGGCTCACGGGCCCAGCCACTCTGGGGCATGTGGGATCCTCCCGGCCCGGGGCACGAACCCGTGTCTCCCGCATCGGCAGGCGGACTCTCAACCACTGCGCCACCAGGGAAGCCCTTTAATCCTTTCATAATGAAAATACAACACATTGTTGAGAGAAATATAAAAGGATATTTTAAAAAATTGAGAGATATACCATAATCATAAATTGAAAGACCCATTATTGCTGAGAGGTAGATTCTCCACAGTTTGACCTATAATTCAACACAATCCCAATCAAAATCACAGAAGACTTTATTGGGTAGAAATTGACAGGATGATTTCTAAAATTTACATGTAAATGGAAGTTTTCCAGAACAAACAATTCTGCAAAAGAAAAACAAAGTTGGAGGAGTTATACTAGCAGATTGCAAGACTTACTACTAAACTACGGTAATCTAGACAGTGTAGTACTGGTGGAAAAATAGATATATAGAACAATGGAAGAGAATCGAGAGTCTAGAAAAAGTCATCTATGTACTGCCAATTAATTTTGACAAAGGGGCAAAGGCAATTTTTGATGGGGAAAGAAACATCTTTTCAAGAAATAGTGCTGGAGCAACTGGTTCTCCACACACAAAATAATGAATCTGGACCCTTACCTCATACCATATATAATACTTTACTTGAAATGAATCATATCTCTAAATGTAAGAGCTAGCATTATAAAGCTTTTCTAGGAAACACTAGAGAAAAATTGTGATTTTATATTACGAAAAGGTTTCTGAGAAAAACCACTAAAATATGAACCACATAACAACTGATAAATGAAGTTTTATCAAAATTACAGGCTTCTCTTAAAACCAGTTGTTAAGGCAATGAAAAGTCAAGCCATAGACTAGGATACAATATTAACAAACAAATAACTGAAAAAGAACTTAAATCCAGAATATATAAAAAAAACTTTCACAACTCAATGATAAAAAGATACATATCCCAATTAAAATAATTAAATAGATAAAATCTTTGAATGGCCACCTCAGAGAAGATTTCCTAATACCAAGTAAACACAGGAAGAAAATGTTTAAGATCCTTAGTCATCAGTGAAGTGCAAATTTAAAAACACAGCATGATACCATAGAACACCCACTTGAAACACTAAAATTAAGAAAACTGGCCATAACAAGTGTTTGTGAGACTGTCGAGTGACTGGAACTCTCAGACTGCTGGTGGTATCAGTCTTACAAAATTAAACATAAAACTACCTTATGACATACGATTTCCACTTCTAGGTATTTTCCCTAAAGAAATTAAAGCTTATTTCCACACAGACTTGGTGGTACACAAATGTTCATGTGAGATTTATTTGGGATTCTTATTAAAAGCTAGAAACAACACAAATGACAACCAACAGGTGAATCAAATTGTGTTCCATTGTGTAATTATACCACTACTCAGTAATGAAAGAGCGAATGATTCATATAACAAACATGAGAGATTCTCAAAACAAAAATGGTAAGTGAAAAATGCCCCATTATCTTCCCCCACATACATTATAAATACAATCATATGATTGCATAATGGGAGTGTATGGTGGGACTAATAACCATCTTGACTATGTATGATTTCATTTATTCTAGAAAATACAAATTAACATATAATTACAGAAGACAGATCAGTAGTTATTTGCGGGTGGGGTTGTGGAAGAGTTGGACTGCAGAAGAGCACTGGGAAACAAAGAGTTCATGGAGTTGTTTGTTACTTTACTTGTGGTAATGATTTCATATATATACATACACACACATACATACTCATATATATGTTGAAATTTATCACATTTCAATATGTACAGTTTATTGGATATCAATTATACCTCAACAAAGCTATTTTAAAAAGTAGAGAAGGGAATAAAGATAACATTTCTTAAACTGCAATTTATTTCTCTCTGCAATCTGATCAGTCCCTGAAAATACTCTAATGACAATGGCCCATACTTGCTGATCTGAGGTTTGAAGTTGGCCTGGCTAAATATTTCTCGTCCTTTGCAATTTTATTATGTTTTTGCCCCCTAGAACTGTGGGATATTTTTTTATTCTTTAAAGTTTAGTTATTTCATCAAGATAGATCTTGGTGTTAAATTTTCGTAAAACATGATTTAAATATATACTGATCTAGGTGTTATTTGATTTTGGGAATTATTCTTTTATTATGTCTTTGAAAGTATTTTCTATACCTATCTGGGGACTGAATCTTCATTTTGTGGCCCTCTGTATCAACTACCTTATCATCTATATTGACCAAGACCACCTTAACCTTTCTCTCAGGTTGACTAAACTTTAGACAGGCATCTTCCTACCTCTGACCTCCCTTGCACATGCCTTACAAAATCCAGATAGCCTAACCACAGAGGCCTCTCTCCTCTGTTTACTTAGAGCATTTACTTTAGAAAACTTGTCATTATAAAGTCTTTCTCTATTCCTTTGTGATTTAAATCTCTTTAGAAGCGTCTTGCTGATTTTACCACCTAAGACTGTTTTCTCTAAAGGACCTGGGATTCATCTCTTTGACGTGTAATAAACAAGGGAGAGAGTATCCCTATCTCTGTTTCTGTAGGAGGGTAGGAGCTTAACTTGCCTTGTTCCAAGCTGTAAGACTATCTCTTGTGATGAAGGTATGAGAAGATGGTCTATGGTCCCCCATACTCAGCCCTTAAAAACTCTTCTGCCACTTCTATCCGCAGAATTCAGCTTAGACTGCATTGGCATCTTTTTTCCCCTATTGCAGTAGCCTTGAATAAAGTCTTCTTCACCTACTTAACTTTGTCTAAAACAATTTCTGCATTGCCAATTATTAATTTATTTTCCCTTTCCCTCAGTATATACATATATTCCTCAAGTCTGTCTGGTAAGCTATAGAGTGAAGACTAATAAAATTCTGTTCTTTTTCAGTATAACTTTGAAATTATCTATTTTAATTTAAATATTCATTCTGATAGCTCATTCTCCAATGGATAATTTGGTATTTTGCATCTTACCCTTTCCTGTCTTTTATTAACCTGAAAGGGGGACGCAATTCTTTCCTAAACTTCCCAAATGTGTTTAGGTAAGTGTATTTCCGTAAATTCGAGCACGTATTTATGTCTAGCATAGGTGTCTTCTTTCATTCTGTTGAAGGATTATGGCACCAATTTAATCTTGCATTTATTTGTAATTTTGCCCGCCATTGTCCCTAAATGTTGCACAGAGGTTCTCTCTTTTCTTCCCTACCTCTTATCATGGCATCACTTCAATATTCTAAATTGAAGGCCTTGATGTTATTAATATTTTTCCTTCCTCCAATTATTAGGGTTATTTAGCTTTGGGAGGGGTAAATTCTAAGGGAGACAGGGCACTCGGCAGCCAACTTCTTTCAGCTTTTCTTCCAGATTTGTTGAATTTCATCCCCTATTGGCATGCACGGTCACATCAGTGTAGGTCAGGATGAGATCTTCATCTCTGGGCTTTTAGGAGTGAATACCATCTTGGAAGAAGTTCCATCTAATGTGATTTTCTATGGCTCATGGAGTTTTTCTATTGAATCTTTAACACAGAATGTCTTTGTTGACCCAGAATGTCCCCACAATGTTGTTCCCTTGTTTCTCCTTTGACCCAGCTATAATTACAATCTCCCCTTTTCCTTTTAAATGCAATATCGTGGCTATCTTGTGTGGTCAGAAGATCTCTTGCTAACCCCCGCCGTTCCTATTGTACAGAATGAGAGTGAGTCCACAAATATATCCCACTATTAACCTCCAAGCGAGAGAATTTAGTGGTATTCTTCAGAATGTTCCCATCCACAATCTAAACTCCTTATCATACTTAGGATTATAGGTAATATCTATTGAAGTTTGGAGTACTTCATCTAAGTATAAGTTGCACACTATCCAGCAGGTAACCTATAGAATTTGAAGTATGACTTTGTTGCCACTCTTTAGTTTCAGTATACATATGCAGTTTACATCCAATTTGAGGCTGTCTTTCTTCTTTGAAAGAATTCGAAAGAGATTAATGCCTTGTACGCTTTGCCAACTTTCTTGCAAGTCTTCCCAAGTTAGCATTAAAATCACATTCAAATTTTCTCTGTGCAGCAAACAAAACATTTGATCGATTCAGATGAGACATGATTAGCACTCATTTGCCTCATCTCTTTTAATAATTTGACAGGTGATAGCCTCCTAACTGGTCTCTCTGCTTCAGCTCTTGTTCCTCGCTTCAGTTTATTTTCAGCAGAGCAGCCAGAATTACTCTGTTAAAGTGAAAGTCAGATTATGTCATTCCTCCACTCAAAATCCTCCAATAGTTTCTGAGGTTCCTATTAGGAATTATAAGGACCTTCATGGTCTGGGTTTCCTTTATGTCTCTAACTTCATCTCTTACAGTTTCTCCCTTATTCACATGAGTTGACAAACCCTGCTCTGTCACTGTCTCGTAGAAGCCAGCCACACTCCCCCTCAAGCCCTTTGCTTTGGCTCTTCCCACCATTTAGCCCTTTTAGATTAAGTCAATGTAAATTGATACAGCCACTATGGAGAACAGTATGGAGGTTCCTTAAAAAACTAAAAATAGAACCACCATACGACCCAGCAATCCCACTACTGGGCATATACCCTGAGAAAACCATAATTCAAAAAGAGTCATGTACCACAATGTTCATTCCAGCACTATTTACAATAGCCAGGACATGGAAGCAACCTAAGTGTCTATCGACAGATGAATGGATAAAGAAGATGTGGCACATACATACAATGGAATATTACTCAGCCATAAAAAAGAAACGAAATTGAGTTATTTGTAGTGAGGTGGATGGACCTAGAGTCTGTCATACAGAGTGAAGTAAGTCAGAAAGAGAAAAACAAATACCGTATGCTGACACATATATATGGAATCCAAAAAGAAATAAAAATGGTTCTGAAGAAACTAGGGGCAGGACGGGAATAAAGACGCAGATGTAGAGAATTGACTTGAGGACACGGGGTAGGGGAAGGGTAAGCTGGGACGAAGTGAGAGAGTGGCATGGACATATATACACTACCAAATGTAAAATAGATAGCTAGTGGGAAGCAGCCACGTAGCAAAGGGAGATCAACTCGGTGCTTTGTGACCACCTAGAAGGGTGGGATAGGGAGTGTGGGAGGGAGGCGCAAGAGGGAGGGGATATGGGGATATATGTATACATATAGCTGATTCACTTTGTTATACAGCAGAAACTAACACACCATTGTAAAGCAATTATACTCCAATAAAGATGTTAAAAAAAAAAGAGTCAACTTCTCAGAAGACTTTCTTAACCATCCTATCCAAAATGTCAACACCCTATATATGCTAACCTTCTTTTCTGCCTTTTATCTCCCTTAGCACTTACAGTCTATTTATTTTATTTATCTTGCTTATCATCTATCTTTTCCATGAAACTTTAAGCTCCACATGGGCAAGGCTTTTTGTCTGACTTGTTTATGCTATATCCCCAGTGCCTAGAGCAAAGTCTGGCTGTTATGAATGGAACATTTATGTTCCCCCAAATTCATATGTTGAAACCCTAACCCCGAAAGTGATGGTATTAGGAAGTGGAACCTTTGGGAAGCAATTAGGTTTAGATGAGGTCATGAGGGTAGAACCCCCCCACATGATGGGATTAGTGCCTTTATAAGAAGGGAGAGACACCAGAGCTTCCTCCTTCTGTCATGTGAAGATACAGCAAGAAGGCAGCCATTTGCAAATCAGAAAGAGGGCTCTCACCAGACACAAACACTCTGGTATCCTGATCTCGGACTTCTAGCTTCCAGAACTGTGAGAAAATAAGTGTCTACAGTTTAAGCCACACAGTCTATGGTATGTTGTTATGGGAGCCCAAGCTCACTAAGCTACTGGCCCAAGACAGATAATTAAGAGTTGAATGAGTACATAAATAGCTCAGGGTCTAGAAAGGAAAGACCCTGATAGCTTGTGTCTGGGGACCTTTTCTCCAAGCAGGAGAACTCAGCTGCCACAGACCACTAAGATGATCCATGTTATCCAAATTGGTGGTAAAAAATAAAACCAATGATCTGGAACTATTATTGACAGTGTTCAACTTAACATGTATTCCATAGAAACACTATAGTGTATTGATTTTAAATGCAGGCTGCAGAGCTGGAATGCGTGGGTTGGATCTTCAGCTTGACCACTTACTAGTACCTTGTGCAAGTTACTTAATCTCTTGTAACTCATCTGTAAAATGGATAGAACAATAATACCTGCCTCACAAAACATTCTCTGACATAAGTCATACCAATGTTTTCTTAGGTCAGTCTCCCAAGGCAATAGAAATAAAAGCAACAATAAATAAATGAGACCTAATCAAACTTAGAAGCTTTTCACAGCAAATGAAACCATAAACAAAAAGACAACCCAGGGACTGGGAGAAAGTATTGGCAAATGATGCAGCCAACATGAGCTTAATTTCCAAAATATACAAACAGCTCATACAATTCAATAACAAAAAACTAAACAACCCAATCAAAAAATGGGCAGAAGACTTAAATAGACAATTCTCCAAAGAAGACATACAGATGGTCAATAGGCACAGGAAAAGATGCTCATCATTGCTAATTATTAGAGAATTGCGAAAAAAAAAAAAAAGCCTTCTTTGGTGGTGCAGTGGTTAAGAATCCACCTGCCAGTGCAGGGGACACAGGTTCAAGCCCTGGTCTGGGAAGATCCCACATGCTGCAGAGCAACTAAGCCTGTGCGCCACAACTGCCGAGCCTGCGCTCTAGAGCCCGCATGCCACAATTACTGAGCCCACGTGCCAAAACTACTGAAGCCCGCATGCCTAGAGCCCATGCTTGGCAACAAGAGAAGCCACTGCAATGAGAAGCCCACGCACCACAATGAAGAGTAGCCCCTGCTCACCGCAACTAGAGAAAGCCCGCGCACAGCAACAAAGACCCAACACAGCCAAAAATAAATTTAAAAAATACATAAATTTATTAAAAAAAAAAACCTACAATGAGGCACCACCTCACACTGGTCAGAATGGCCATCATTGATTCACTTTGTTATACAGCAGAAACTAACACACCATTGTAAAACAATTATACTCCAATAAAGATGTTAAAAAAAATTCTGCAGATAACAAATGCTGGAGAAGGTGTGGAGAAAAGGGAACACTCCTACACTGTTAGTGGGAATGTAAATTGGTGCAACCACTATGGAAAACGGTAGGGAGGTTCCTCAAAAAACTAAAAAATGAGTTGTCATAGGATCTAGCAATCCCGCTCCTGGGCATATACCCAGACAAAACTATAATTCGAAAAGATACATGCACCTCTATGTTCATAGCAACACTATTTATAATAGCCAAGACATGGAAACAACAGATGAATGGATAAAGAAGATGTGAGATATACACACACACACACACACACACACACACACACACACAGTGAAATATTACTCAGCCATTGAAAAGAATAATATAATGCCATTTGCAGCAACATGGATGGACCTAGAGATTATCATACTAAGCGAAGTAAGTCAGAAAGAGAAAGACAAATACTACGGGATATCACTTATATGTGGAATCTAAAATATGACACAAATGAAAATACCTATGAAACAGAAACAGACTCACAGACATAGAGAACAGACTCATCATTGTCAAGGGGAAGAGTTGGGGGGAGGCAAGGGGAGTTTGGGATTAATAGATGCAAATTATTATATATAGGATGAATAAACAACAAGGTCCTACTATTCAATATCCTATAATAAACCATAATGGAAAAGAATATAAAAAAGAATATATATATGTATAAGTAAGTCACTTTGCTGTATAGCAGAAATTAGCACAACATTGTAAAGCAACTATACTTCAATAAAATAAAAAAATAATATCTGCTTTAAAGAATTGTTTTGAGGATTACAAAACTTCAGATATTAGAGCATTTAGAATTTTTGGCACACATTTAGTGTTCAGTAAATATTGGATCATGTTTACTGTTGTGAAGTTGCTTGGCTTTATTCTAGAATTCACAAATAAGTAAAGATATGTCTGTAAGCCAAAGGGCTACCCTAGTTTTATATCCCCTTTTCTGATGAATAAACCTGTGCACAATGTCAAAATTCATTCTTTACAAGGAAGGAGCAATGCATTTTAACCTTCAAAAATAAAAGTCCATAGCTTCTTCCTGATGCTCCCAAATCTCTCAAAGGTCACAAATGCCTAGAGATGAAACCAGATGAAATGTGAGAACATTTGGATAGAACTTCCTTAGGTAATAAAATTATGCCTATTTCTACCCTTTGTAATGAGCAACACGTACAATCACACAATCAGAATATCTGAGGAATAGGAGATCATATAGGTCATACTCATTTTTTCTGATGAGCAAACTGAAGTTTCAGTAGAGAGTTTTCATAATAGATGTTTGATATACAACTCTTAGGGTTTAATCTAAATTCTATTACATTAAGAAGAAATAACTCAGAGCAGTACACTTTCTATTTGCTTAGACCCAAACTAAAATGGTTTCAGCACGAGTAGACTTAAAAATGCAACATATATAACAATACTCAAATGCTAGAGGATGCTCAAACACTTGTAAATAGCATGTCAAGTGAGTAAATCGCTCTTGAACACATGTGTTTTACATAAAACCCCCAATATGCCTATACGTAAACGTGGTTGCATTTAACATCATGAGAACAGTGCATCACTTTTATGAATTAGCTTTTTGCCTTTACATGCAGATCATCATCCCAAATAAAACTGAAAGTGGATACGGTTGTAGTTGAAATGACGGAAACAGTAGCATATGATTTTTATATTAGGAGTACTTGGTAAAGCAAAATAATTTTCAAACTTCTATATCTTCATGCAACTGTAAGTAATTTAACATTATGATCTCTATGATTTTTCAGTTTTAACTAACTAAAATGAACCATCTAAACTGAGCTGTATGTAATTAAGTAAAGAGAAGTTATTTGAGGGTCTTTTTTGCACTGACCACTCATTACTCATAATGAGGGCCTACAATCCACAACTGACACAACTGAATTTCACAAAAACTTTTCTGCTATTTCCCTATACAAGAACTTTGTCTCCAAATTTTATGCTGCTTACTTCTCTCATTTACTTTCTTTCTCTACTCATGGTTTTCTCTCCCCTTGTAGGAATTGATAACCATAGGGTGGCAGTGCCTTTAGCCAACACACTACTCATATCAAAAGGAAATTGCTCTTACTCTTGTGAATGTTTGGCAAAAATACCTGCTAGGAAAGCTTATGTCCTTTTATCAGGATGCCTGAATTCTAAATAGTAAACAGCAGTCACTGAATTATTTTTAAATAGCATCACTTACATATTTCTAATTCTTTAGGAGACCTTAGGAATAACACAAGGCTAATTTTCATGCCAGAGATTTCTGTATTCATTTTCTAATTAGCAGGTATCATCATTTGCTATAAAAACCCAAACTGATATGCAGTAGCATCTGATTCAAATACTATCACATTTGCAAATGTCTATGTGATATTGACAAGGCTAAAGTCAGTAGGTTGGTTTTTTAAAAATCTTAGTCATATTTTACATCAAGTAGGTGTAAGTGTATTTTTATATGCAGTAATAGCACTTAAGAATAATCCTCGATTGAATAAGCATCAACTTCTTCCTAGATTAGCTTAGTTTATGAGGCCTATTGAGCCGTTAGCTTTTACTGAAGGATAGAAGAGTATCAGTCCCTACAGAATAGAGAATTAGCTCTTGCCTTGTAGCAAAGCTTTTTCCTGGTTTCTCTTCACAATGGGATTCCTTTAACCATGCCTTTTTCTAAGGCAACCAGAGAGTAAAGTGGCAGTCAGAAGAAGAAAATTAAATCTATTGAAATGAAATCATCACGTGTGCGTGGCTTTAGATTCTCACAGTAGAGTGATCTGACATGATTAATCTTCAACGATAGACCCCCTCTGGGGGTCCATGGAAATTCCTCCGAGTATTAAAGTATACACCTTCTGGAATGGAAGTAATAGCTGTCATTCATGAAAAGATTTTTTTAAATGTTACCTAAAAAGATGTAATATCTGATACATGAATCTTATGATAGAATAAAATGTTCCTTCAGTCTTCAACTTTTTTCATTTAAGATAGTTTACACTTGTCACTTTACAGCACATTTTACTACTTAAAACAAATTTTTTAAAGCAGAAATAAAAAGATGTGGGAGAGATACTGTATAACTTTCCCTTGGAATTTAACAAATTAGCAACTCATTTAGAGAAAAGAAATAAAATGGTTAACTGCGTGTTTTCTAGCTGGGAAAGGCTAAATCTCATATTTCCATTTTGTTTTTTAAGGTAATTTTTTCTGAGATCTTTCAGAGTGAGTGTGCCAGGATTTTTACTTAGCATTAATTTAGGAAAATGGGGAAAGATGCTAAGAATATATGAATTTTTTTAAACCAGATGTTAGCAGAACCTCAGTATGTTCAGGACATCTAAAGAACCAGTGAATCAACTTCTACTAGGAGGTAAGCAGTAAAGGATTTGAAAGATCTTTTCGCCCACGATAGAAGTAAGAAAAGTCGACACAAAATAAAAACCATACTTCTCTGTGGGATTAGGAAAAGGCATTTGCAAAGAAACCTTGATAAACTGAATTCCAAGGAGTTATCAGCCTTCATAGTTGAGCAGAGTATAATGACAGCTTCTACAGAGTTCCTAGAAAAGATGTATACACTGAGAAGAAAGTTCTAAAATCTTTGATCCAAGTTTCCACCTTAAAAAGCTAGATAACAACAACAAAAAGACCAAACTGAACCCAAAGTAAGCAGAAGAGAGTAAATAATAAAAATAAAATCAGAAAATTATAAAATAAAAAATAGAGAAAAATCAATCACACTAAAATCCAATTTGTAGGAAAGAAGAACAAAATTGATAAAACTCTAGCTACAATGAACAACAAGAACAAAAGAGAAAATACCAATTGCCAATATCAGGAATAAAGAGGAAGTATTATTATAGATTCTACAGGCATTCGAAGAATAATAAGGAAATATTATGAACAATCTTATGTCAATAAATTTGACAATTAAGATGCAACCACCAAATTCCTTGAAAAACACAAGTTACCAAAACTAATCCAACAACAAATAGATTTTGAATAGCCTTACACCTTAAATAACTTGAATTCATAATTTAAAATTGTCCCACAAGTAAAACATTAGGTCCAAAAGACTTCACTGTTGAATTCTACACCACATTTAAAAAACTATATAGTCATTTCAATAGGTGTAGAAACAGCATTTGATCATATTCCATGCCCATTCATGATAAAAATTCTCAACAAACTGAGAATCTAAGGGAAATTCTTCAATCTGATAAAGGTCACCTTGAGAAAAAAAATCTACAATCAACATCATAGTTAATAATTAAGTACTTTCCTTTCTAAAGGAAACAGGCAAGCTTGTCCGTTCTCACTACTTCTAATAATACTGTAATGGAGTTCCCATTCAGTGTAATAAAACAAATAAAAAATAATAAAATATAGTAAAGATTAATATAGTATTTTTTCATGGACAACATAACTTAGTCCATAGTAAATTTTAAAAATCTATTAGAAAGAAGAAATGCTATAACTACTAAGCAAATTAGTAGTTCATAAGAACACTATACAATAATTAATTACATTTTTATAAACTACAAACAGTTGGATAATGAAACTTAGAAACCAATACCATTCTTAATAACAAAAAAGTAGACATACTGAATAAAGAATATTTAATATCTCTATACTGAAAAACTATAAAACACTGTTGGAAGAAACTAAGGAAAAAATAAGTTGAGAAATATTACAGTTTATTAATTGGATGGCCCAACCTTGTTAATATTCCAATCAAATTCCCAGCAAGCACTCTCCCTCCTTGCCTCCCTCTCTCCCTCCCTGCCTCCCTCCTTACCTCTGGTAGAAATAAAACAAGCTGACTCTAAAATATGTATGAAATTATTAAGTACAAAGGACATCAAATAACCGAAATAGTCTTGAAAGAACACACTTATGCTACTTAATTTTAAAAATTACTCTTAAACTACAGCAGTCAAATGGTATGGTGTGGTGTAAGGATTGATAAGTAGATCAGTACAACAGAATAGAGTATCCAGAAATAGACAAACACACATGGTCAATGGATTTTTCACAAAGTGGCAAAGCAATTCAGTGGGGAAAGGAAATTTTTCAAAAAATTATCTGGAACAGCTGGATATCCACGTGGAACATAATGAACCCTAACTCCTATCTTATGCATTCACAAAATTTCAAAATTAATAGGAGAATACATTCAGAATCTTGGGGTAGCAAAGATTCCTTAGAACTAAAATGGCAATAAACATAAAATAATAAATTGGACATCATCAAAATTATAAATTTCTACTCTTTAAAAGACAATATTAAAATTAAAATAAGCCACGGATTATATATTTACATATCCATTATATATATTTATATATAATTGTCTCACATCTCAATAAAGTTACAAATAACTCAAAAAGTAGACAAAAGATTTGAACAGACTTTTCACAGAAGAAGTTGTATAATACAATAAGCACATAGAAAGATGCTCATCATCACTAGTAATCAGGGGAAATCAAATTAAAACCACAAATTAGGGCTTCCCTGGTGGCGCAGTGGTTGAGAGTCCGCCTGCTGATGCAGGGGACACGGGTTCATGCCCTGGTCCGGGAAGACGGGTTCGTGCCCTGGTCCAGGAAGATCCCACATGCCGTGAAGCGGCTGGGCCCGTGAGCCATGGCCGCTGAGTTTGCGCGTCTGGAGCCTGTGCCCAGTGAGAGGCCCGCGTACCGCAAAAAACAAAAACAAAACAAAAAAACCCCCACAAATTAAAACTCACTAGGATGGCTAAAATTATAAACACAATGCAAGTGTTATGAAAATGCGAAACAACTGGAACTCTCGTTCACTGCTGGGAGAGGTGTAAAATCTTACAACTGCTTTGACAAGCAGTTTGGCAATTCCTTCCAAACTCAGACATATAACAAAGCATGTGAGCAAATAATTCCACTCTTAATTTTCTACCCAAGAAAAATGAAAAGATTATGCCTACAGAAAGATTTGTATAAGAATTTTCATAGGAGATTTATGAGTCAAAACTCTGGGAGTGGGTGTTGGGTAGGGGTAGAAATGTCCATCAACGGGTGGATGTACAAACAAATTTTGGTATATTTATATTCATCCAATGGAATGCTATTCAGCAATGAAAACTAACTGACTGTTGATACGTTCACCATCACAGATTAATGTTTAAAAGATGATAAGCAAAATAAGCCAAACACAAAATGTATACATTCATTGTATGATTCCCCTTATATGAAGCTCAAGAACAGGCCAACGAATTATGGTGTTGGAAATCAGCAAAGTGGCTGTTTGGGTGGGGGATTGCCTGAAAGGAGCATGAGAAAAGTACGATGGAAATTTTCTTTATGTTGATTGGGGTGGTGTTTGTACTGGTGTATATATACGTTTGTCAAAACACATCATACTGTACAGTTAAGAACTGTGCATTAACTGTATATAAACACTACCCTCAAAATAAAATGTTTAACAATTCTGGTTAATATTCCCCTTTCCTTTTTTCATCTTCTACATCACTGAATACTCTTGTAAAGAAGGAAATGTAAAAAGTGAGTATAGAGTCAAATACATGTTCATAGTGGCCTCTCTCATTGCTTTCTCTTTCATTCTCTAAATAATTTAATCAGTGCTTAATATGTGCTGGGCTTTGTATTAATCACTAGGTATAAAAAGTCCATTAATATATGATTCCTACACCCTAAGTGTTTAAGGTCTGAAAATACACCATTAATTAATCCAAATACCCTCTACCCCACCCAGCTCACACCAGTTTGTGGATTCTAACTAATTTTATTTAAACAGTGTGTCACTAACATCTCTTGGATTCTCAGCCAACAACTCCCAAATGATAGGTAGCCTCCTTCCTTTGTCTCTGGAGGTAGTTTGGTATGAGAGAAGGAATATCTCAAGTGTAATTCTTTGCACTGCCTGAATCTGACGGCTATTCCTTGTATCTCTATCAGAAACTGTCCTGTGACCTCAGGCTGATAAATATGGAGACTGCACGCACATTTCAGTCCTGAGACTGGAAAGAGGCAAGGGCAAGAGTGTGAAACACCCATGCACTAGCCTATAAATATTTTAAGTTTCGTCATAAAAGCTATGTTGGCCATTACAATTATGTGTGTTGCGGGGGGGAGGCCATTACACTTTTTAAGCAGGAGAAAGACAAGGTCAGTCTTGCCTTATGAGACATCACTATGGTCACAATGTGAGGAAGACTTGAGGAAAAGATATTGAACATAGGGGGACCACTTTAAGGCTGTGAACTCACACAGTTCAAGAAGCCATGAGGTACTAAATTAAAACAGGGGAGTGGACTGGAGCTGTGAGTAATATTAAGGAAGAAGAATATGAAAGAGGTGATAATGGAGGTTACAAAGCAATTTTCTAAGATGTTTCCTATGTTTCTAGCTTGAATGACGAGTGGATAATAGTGCCACTTTCTAAGACAATGTAAAAAAACATTTTTTTTTTTAATCTGGGGAAGGCGTTCAGTTCAGTGCTAGACTATTGAGTTTCAAATGATTGTGGAATATCCCATCGAGGTTTGCATCAAGTAGCTGGTTAGTCCAAAGTATAGGAGAGAAAGCTGACCTGGAGATTGGTTTGTGTTGGGAATAACCTGCTTGTTAATGGCAGTTGAAGCTACTGAGATCATCCGAGGGTGATAGAGGGTATGAACAGCAGTGGGACAAGAAAACAACACTGAATAACTTGGACTTTTAAATGGTTAAAAAAACATAAGCCCACAATAACCATCCTAGAAAGAGCAGCCAATAAAGTAGGAGGAAGATCAGAAAAGTTGCTATAAAAGCCAACGGAGAAACATGCAGAAAAAGTTACTTAATGCTGCTCATTGAGTGATTAGCCTTCCCAAGGGACATTATGAAAGGAGTACCCATTCAGTCCAGATCAACACTTAATGGATCACTTGGCAGGAACTGCTTTCTCGTAGAAAGTAGAAATGGAAATATATAATTTTTACCATGGCTGACCCTATACCCTTCCAAAAGCCTCCTTCTTTAATATTCTATTTGGTTCTATGGATAAGTTTTATCTTCCATATACCACCATGACCCAACAAAACTGGGCAACTGCTACCTCCATTTCACAGAGGGCTAACAGAGAAACTTAATAAACTACCTAGATTTTAAGTGGCAGAGCAAGGCTTTAAAATAAGTCTAAGTCCAAGCCATTTTCTACTGTATCATGACACAGCATCTCTCTTACCTCTACCACCATCTTTTTAAGAGGAGGCGCTCAGTAAAAATAGTAAGTTTGGCAAAGGGGAATGCAAATATTTGAACCCATAAATCATAAGTCAAAATGTTAACATATGTTCTTCCTTCATAATAATAATAAGCCTTGGGAAAGTATACCAAAATTGATGTCAGCCATCTCTTTTTCCTTAAGAAAATCTGAGAAAATGTGTAAATAAATAAACAGCTAACAATTATTGGGTACTGGCTGTGGCCAAAATAGTTTTAAGCACTTTACGTGTTAGAATCTCCTTTAATCCTCCAACAGCGCTATAAGATAGGCATTATTACTCTTTCAGCCATAGAGGGGAGGACACTAAAACCAAGCGGAAGAAGTGCTGTGCCCAAGTACATTTCCATAGCTGTTGCCAAGTGTATGCACGCAGTGAACTTGGGATTCCAGTCCAGGCAGTCTAGATCCAGTGACGGTACTCAGAAGAGCAAAGTCATGCTGTGTAATGAGCATTTCGTGAGACCTGGGAGAACCACCTGAACTCATCTGCCTCAGAATAGTATCCAGATGTTGTACTACCTGAAGTTCATAATTAGAGCCTTGTTCCTTTGGGATAAGTTTTGCTTGTTCCAGACATTATCCACCAATATCAACTCACTTTTACCTCTGTGTGAATTAGATTAAAAAAGAGGCAGCTGGTGATGGAGCTAGGCAGTGATGTGTGGAACAGAGAGGCAGGAGAGGGATAAAATGGAGAGATAAAATAACGTGAGATGTTTGCCTAGGGGCTTTTCTGGCTTAAACAGTTTCTCATAAACAGATAAGAAGGAAGTGGCAGAGCTCAGCCCTAGAATTCAAGCTTCCATTTTAGCTGTTAATCTACTCAATAGAGCAAAACTTCTTTCCCTTTTTATTTGTCCTGCTGCTTAAGTTTCCTAACTGTGCGGCATACTTATTCATCTTAATTTAATATTCTGCTTGTGAGACTGGATTTTTGGCAAACCATGACTAATTACCTTTGGTCTCTAGGAAGCAGGATAACAGTGTCCATAGTTCTACAGCTTTCAGTTGCAAAATCAAAGGAAGCTCATAAAGTTTGGCTGGTTGTTTACAGTTAACTAAGAAAGGAACTGGTCTAATTTGCCAGATAAGAAAACATGATCTGTCCCTTCAATGTGTATCTGTTAAAATAGAGCATGAACAAATCCTATTATCAGTGTTCTGAAAATGATTCAGCTCTATCCTTTATGCCTTTTTTTCACATCTTTTTGTCATTTTGGTTTTCTCTGGCACTCCTACTTAGAAAGAGGAAAGGAGAAAAAAAAAAATCAAGATCTGAAACTTCAACCAAATCTTTTTAACAATTAATAGCTCTAGGAAAAGTTGGGGTTTTTTGTTTGTTTGTTTGGTTGGTTTTTTGAAGAGGGTTAGGTAGAAACTGCAAATGTTGGTTTAAAATAAGTAAGACTGTTAAACCTCCAAAATGCTTCTTCTATATGATATTTAATATCACAGGAAAACCAAAAGACAGATTTCCAAGTGGATAAGCAAAATGTTTCAGGTTTGGGAAATGACATCTTAAATTATATCCTTGATTTGAAATTTTATTATATGTTCTAGTAAAATCATTGTGTTTTCCTCAAGGAGTGAAGATGAAGTTAAAGAATGCATTTGTTGGAGTCATAAAGCAGTAAAACTGACTGTAGCAGAGTAACCAGAAGATATCCCCCCATCAGAACTATTCTCTCCAATAGTACATGTACACTCCTTTACTTAATCATCTCTATCATCTTAATCTTTAAAGCTAATCTTTAAAGCTTAATCTTTAAAGCTAATGGATCATTGACCTGTGCCTTCTTCAGCTTCTACAGTAAGACCAAGGCTACCTGGGCAACACAAGAAACAGGAAGAAGATGGTCCTGCCATCAGAGCAAAAGCTCCGAAACCATTTATATCTAGACAAAGGTGCATAGTACCCGTCCTAACATTTCCCAACTTCCCCATGGAGTTAGGTTCAGATTTTCTGGCTCCATCTAAGCTGTTATTACTGTTAATGTTCTTGTTGATAACTTAGAGGTGCAAAGTTAAAACATAATGATGTGAAGAAAACAATTAAAAAGTGATTTCTAACTTTAAGACTGGTGATACCAATATTATAAATTGGAAGTCCACACAGAAACATGTCTTCCTCTGCTTAAAATCCTTCAGTGCCTCCCGTATTGCTTACAGAATAAAGTCCAAATTCCTTACCATGGCATTAAATGCTTTTTATAATCTATCTGCAACCACTTTTCCAGTCTCATCTCTTCCATCACCTTACACTGACCCTCTACTACTACTGGAGAAAACATTTGGCTCTTCCTGGAGTAGATCATGGACTTTTATTGTCTTGCCTTTGTACCTACCTTCTGCTAAATAAAGTCCTGTTGGTGAAAAGAAAAGCATCACCTGGTGATTAAACGAGCATGGGCTCTGCCATTAGACCACCAGTGTTTAAATGCTGGCCACATCACATGTTAGCAGTGTGACTTCGTTTGAAATCTACATCTCAGTTTTCTTATGTATAAAATTAAGGAAATAATTATGCTTCTTTCACAGGATTGTTAATTCTTATAAAGATCTCAGAAGGGTACTTCCCCCCTCTGTGACGCTTTTTTTGAATTAATGATCTGCTTTTCCATTATTTTATTCATACCTCTTTTATTATATTTTATTCATACATTATCAATTTGGACATTACTGGTGTTTGTGTCTTGATAACCTTTGTATCTACAGTGCCTAAAACAGATGTAACATACTTACATTGATTAATTTCATGCCAAATATAGCTGTAGTAACGTGTTATTTTTAAGAAAAAATAAAACCATATTTTTAGGATTGTGTTATTTAAGGTATAAAGGGTGTGCGTGCCATAAAGAACCAGTAGGTTAAGTATCAAGTAATTTAGGATTATCTCAGAGTGATGCGATGAGTGATTTTTATTTTCTTCTTTTTGGTTTTCTGTACTATGCAAATTATTTATAATACTGTTAATATGAAAATAGTATAAATATCTTTAAGTTTTATTTTATTGTTAGAATTTAGTCATATTAGGAATACTTAACATGAGATCTTACCTCTTAACAAATTATTAAGTGTACAGCATATTATTGTGGATTATAGGTACAATATTGTACAGCAGATCCCTAGAGCATATTCATCTTGCTGAACTAAAACTATATGCCCAGTGATTGGTAACTCATCATTTCCCCCTAGCCCTAGCTCCTGGCAATCACCATTCTAGTCTTTGGTTCTATTAATGTGACTATTTTAGAAACCTCATTTAAGTGGAATCACACAGTATTTGTCTTACTGTGACTGGCTTATTTCCCTTAGCCTAATGTCCTCAAGATACTGGGACTAACATATATACACTATTGATACCATGTATAAAATATATAACTAGGGACTTCCCTCGTGGCGCAGTGGTTAAGAATCCGTCTGCCAATGCAGGGGACACGGGTTCAAGCCCTGGTCTGGGAAGATTCCACATGCCGCGGAGCAACTAAGCCCGTGAGCCACAACTACTGAGCCTGCACTCTAGATCCCGCAAGCCACAAGTACTGAGCCCACATGCCACAACTACTGAAGCCCACGCGCCTGGAGCCTGCGCTCTGCAACAAGAGAAGCCACCGCAATGAGAAGCCACCGCGCACTGCAAGGAAGAGTAGCCCCCACTCGCCGCAACTAGAGAAAGCCTGTGTGAAGCAACGAATACCCAATGCAGCCATAAATAAATAAATAAATAAATTTATATTAAAAAAATAGATAAGTAATGAGAACTTACTGTATAGCTCAGGGAAATCTACTCAATGCTCTGTTGTGACCTAAATGGGAAGGAAATCAAAAAAAAGAGGGGATATATGTATAAGTATAGCTGATTCACTTTGCTGTACAGTAAAAACTAACACAATATTGTAAAGCAACTATATTCCAATAAAAATTAACTTTAAAAAAAGAATTAAAAAATAGGGCTTCCCTGGTGGCACAGTGGTTTAGAGTCCACCTGCCGATGCAGGGGACATGGGTTCGTGCCCCGGTCCGGGAAGATCCCACATGCCACGGAGCGGCTGGGCCCGTGAGCCATGACCGCTGAGCCTGTGTGTCCGGAGCCTGTGCTCCGCAACTGGAGAGGCCACAACAGTGAGAGGCCTGTGTAGCGCAAAAAAAAAAAAAAAAAGATTCATCCATGTTGTTGCATATTGCAAAATTTCGCTCTTTTTAAAGGCTGGATCGTATTCCACTGTATGTATATACCACATTTTCCTTATCCATTCATCCATCTATGGACATCTAGGTTGTTGCTAGATCTTGGCTATTGTGAATGGTGCTACAATGAACTTGAGAATGCTAATATGTACAGGATGAGAGAAAAGATTTACAAACCATAAATCTGATAAGGGAGTTCATCTCCAAATATATAAGAAAATGGTACAAATATTGAAAATGTTTTAACATTCTGACTCATTGGAGCTTAAACTGAAGTAGAATCAAGTTAAAGAGGCTAATAAGATAGATGGGGGAATTGAGTCTACAATTTGCTTGGAACTGGTGGTCAGCCATGATTTATTATGCCTATTTCATTTCAAAATATGATTGCCCTGTTCCCTGAAGAAGGTATTTTTACTAGCATGACACTACAGTTTACAAACCATAACTACAGTAAAAGTTAGGCTTATGAATTGAACAAAGAAAGGAGAAACCATCCAAGCCAACAAGAAATAGTAAAATATCTTCTGGAGCTAACTGGAAAAGTTAGAAGAGATGGGGTGATGGGGAACAGTGAAAAACTGGAATGCAATGATCTGTTAATGATGCAGCATGTGGAGAAATGGAGTGAGATGCAGTGGCTTCTGCCCAACAACCATGTCTATTTTCTTTAATGATTTCTTTCCCTTGCTTCCACTCTTACTTTTTCTGATGTTTCCTTTTTCCTTTTTCTTCATGGAATGTCTTTGGTTTTTCTTCTTCTACAACATTCTTATTCTGTCCAGTGAATACTCTGTACTTCTCTACTCTCCTCAAATCTCTGAATTCTCCTTCTCACCCTCAACTGATGCCACTGATTGGGTACCACCTTGATTTGTATTTACTAACCCTTCCTTTATCTTTAACTATAATTTTTTTCTTTCTTTCTACTTACAATGGAAGAAATAACTCCTCTACCTGTGTTTGGAATCCCATCTGTTTGTCCTCTCAAAAACTTTGTTGTTTCCAACCTAAATGTCCATCAACAGATGAATGGATAAAGAAGATGTGATACGTATACAATGGAATACTATTCAGTCATAAAAAAGAACAAAATAATGCTATTTGCAGCAACATGGATGCAACTAGAGATTATCACACTAAGTAAAGTAAGTCAGAAAGAGAAAGACAAATACCATATGATATCATTTATATGTAAAATCTAAAATTCGGCACAAATGAACCTATCTACAAATCTGAAACAGATTCACAGACACAGAAAACAGACTTGTGATTGCCAAGGGGGAGAGGGGAAGGGAGAGGGATGGACTGGGAATTTGGGGTTAGTAGATACAAACTATTACATTTAGAATGGATAAACAACAAGGTCTTAATGTATAGCACAGGGAACTATATTCACTATCCTGTGGTAAACCATAATGGAAAGAATATAAAAAAAGAATGTCTATATCTGTATAACTGAGTCACTTTGCTGTACAGCAGAGACTGGCACAACGTTGTAAATCAACTATGCTTCAATTAAAAAAATCTGTGCTGCTTCACTTACCGCTTCTCATATTTTCAAACCTGACCTTTCTATCAGCTCCTTCCAATTATCATTTTAACATGATCACATTTTACCTATATTTAAAAACAAATAAACAGACAAAAACTATCCCTCACTTATCACACCATGGTCTTTTCTCCTCACTGCTCTGTTTATTTTTTCATTAACAGTCAAACTTAGCAATAACCAAAAAGTTGTTTATGCTAAGTGTCTCGGCATCTTCATCCCTCGTTCACTTCTCTATAGGTTTCAATTCAGCTTCCCCTCTTTCTATTCCACTGGAACTGCTCTTACCGAGTTCACCAATGGGCTCCATGTTACTCAGTCAAATGGATATCTCCAAGGACTCATCACTTCAGAGCTCAGTTTCATTTGATGCAGCTGATCACTCCTTTTTTTAGTAATATGTTCTGCCCTTGCTCTCTATCACCTCTCCAGATTTTGTTCCAATATCTCTGTCATCTATTCCTTGGTCTCATTATCAATTCTTCCTTCTGAATGCTACTATTAAATGTTTGAAAATATCAGGAGCCTCTTCTAGATTCTCTTCTTATTCTCTACCTATGGAATGCCTATGGAATGCCATGCACTTCCAGGACTTCACTTATAATCTGAGTGCTGTATTTCTAGAGCTCTCACATTGCTTCTGATTTCAAGATTCGCATATCCAACCATCTGTTTGACATTTGGATAGCTCACAGTCATCTCAGATTCAATATGTAAAAAACCTCTACTCACTCTGTAAATGACACCATCTTCTACCCAATTCAAGCTAAAAACCTGGCAGACTCTTCTCTCTCTTCTACTCACATCCACTTAATCACCTAGTGCTGATGTTCTACCTTGCAAATGTCTCTCAATTGCATCCACCTCACTCTAGCCTCACTGCTAATAATATTTTCTAAGTCATAAACATTTCTATTGTATTACTATAATAGCCTTCTAACTGCCCCCAGAATTTTTCTTCATAACCCATTTCTTCTTGGGTATTGTCAAACTCCCGTGACTTCCGTCAAACATGAAGCCCTACAATGTGCTAAATATGGTGCAAACGCTGTAGATACTCATAATGCAATTATGAGTATGAGATCTGCTACAGATAAATTTTTAGGCACACTAGGGATGGTGGAGAATAGGGGAGGGAGGGGAATGAAGAAGATAAACAGACAAATTATTTAACTAATACCAATTTCACACCTAGCTCAATGTCTTGAAGCATAATAGTCAATGGCCTATAGGCAATTTTATTTCCTTCTAGATGTCAAAAAATCAAACTCATTCTATTCTCTCTCCAGAAATACTAGCACCAGAATATGTATTATCTTATTGCATCTTTGTAACAACTCTGTTAAAAAAAAAAGCAACAATTATCCAACCGTTTAAAGGTAAGGAATTACTGTGTGTAAAAGCATAAGACTGGAAAATTAACCAGTGCCTCATTTCATGTGAGTTACAATTGTCTCTGTTCAGAGCAAGAGCCTCCAACTTTTGTGTGGGTGACGTGTGTGGTGAAAGGGGTAGTTCACATTTAAAAACACAAAAACGTTTGTGTTTTTAAGTTATGTGAAGTCTGGATGCTCATAATTCAGGTGGTGGTATAACATAATTTAGTAAAATTTTAAAAGTTGATCAGAACATGGCGGTTACTTGGTCCAAACACTCCAGTTGGAAAGCCGAGAAATTCAAGTTGAAAGGTTAGATGATTTAACTTGCCTGAGATGACACGATAAGCTTTTGAGAGAGCTGGGACCCAGATCTGACTCTCCTAGCTCCAAGGGCAATCCTTGTTCAAATACATATGACTCCCAGTTTTCTTTCAGGCTTCTTGGCCTCAGAAAAAGGCTCTCCATACATTTCTTTTAAATTGCAAGCTTGTCATGTGAGCATTAAATACATTTAAATATTGTGAAATCCAACCTGAACTGTTTTAAATTTATCTTGGAATTTTAAGTGTTTATGTATGCAGAAGATGAGCATTGACAAACTCTTTCCATGGTGTCAGGAACAGATTAATGACATTAATAAAATAAAAAGGGTCAGGAAGTGATACTGAATGACAAGATCTGGCTGGGGCTGCTTGTCTAACTAAATCAAGTCCAGGCTTAAGGCAAACAAACAAAAGGCCAGGCCCAGAAACAGAGTGCTAAGTGGGTTAGAGATTCTGACAGAAAATGCAGTGCTCTGGCTAGCTGCCAGAGAAAGAAGCATTAGGGCACATTGAAAGGTTCCTCAGAGTGTCTGGATGACTCAAGGGGTCCTGTCTTCTCTGATATACTTCATGTTAAAGGAATCGCACCCCTTTTGTGCCAAAATGGAGTACTTCCAAGGTTAGTTCATCGATAATTTTGGTAAACAAGCCCTGAGAATACACCCTTTATTGTAGTCATTACACTGTTAACATTTTTAGAGAACACAAGAGTCTGATCAGATGATATTTATCCAACCTCTTCTCGTTGGCCATTGCTCCTGTGGAAGACCTCTTTCATGGACCTGAAGCCAGCCTTTAGCTTAATTTGAGGTCCCTTCCCCCTATTCCTCTCCATCTCCTCCCCTGAACAGGGAAAGGAGAAGACTAGAGACCTCAAGATGCTTCAAATCAGCAAAGAACAAAAGGACCAATAACGATCATCTTTGAGTCTTAACCGCTCTCATTCTCACAGATGTGGCAGTTGTCTCATGTTCCGTGACTCTACAGTTTGTCTATTTCGCATGTATAATTCCTATGGCCTGAGTTTAGGACTCAAGAGCTTTGTACGTAGAGGTGATGTAGTCATGTTTGACAAGCTTGATGAGGAAATAATGGGAGTACATTATTGGGTACTAGACATTTAAGCTTAGAGGCCTTGGGACTGATTGCTTTCTCGATGAGTACAGACACTACAAATTGGTTATGTGGTCTTAGTCACAGTAACACTTTTCAGAGGATCATATAGATAGACATGATCTTAGATGCTAGGATTTTCATGAATCTAATGTAATGGCCATTTTCCTTCCTATGTGACTTATGTCTGAGTCAATAAATGGTTTAGGTAGAAACCATGTTGAGAGGCCTGTGTTTTAGTCATATATTAATTTACAATTTATTTAAAGTAACGGAGCTTCCGCACTACTGGCAGAAGCATGGGCGTCACTAGAACCCTGAGAAGGGGCAGCTGACTCAGCCTACAGGGTCGGGGAAGATTTCCAGAAGGGATTGGCACATGAGATGTTTGGATTCGAGAAAAAACACAAATAAATATGAATTTTTAGTGGAGGAGTGAATTGAACCATTGTACATTGACAATAGGGAGAATCATAGTTCAGTTTTTGATATGCCAAATAAAAATTTAGTTCCTTTGCTAAAGTGGATCTGACTTGTTCTTTTGATGATGATATCAGGATTGAAGAAAAGAGTTTGACTAAAACAAGACGTGAATGAGGAACCTGATCTATAATAATTTATTTAAAGAGATGGTGGAAACAGAAAATTTGGGGGACAAATGGTCAGGATCTCATAGCACTTTGAAATTAGTTTCTCTTACCAAGGCTTTCTCCAGTATGGAGGAGGTAATTAAGTTATAAAGTATCAAAATCAGATATAAATGCATAGTGGTTCATGGGATAAGGATTCTTAAAATGAGTAACGGTGTTGCAGTCCTTCAATTAGGCACATATTTTACTATAAAAATATGTAATTCTGCCCTTCCTTTAGAATAAATTGGCCAAAGAAGATTTAGATGAGACTGCTCAGCAAAAGTTATCTACAATAGTTCATCAAACATAAAGCATATCAGAAGTCTTTGGATTAGTTAGGGGGCTAGTCTGGAACAACATATATAGATCTTCTGAGTATCTACGTTAAATATCTACATGATGACAATGATAAGGATGATGAATGTACACATGATGTACAACTATAATATTTTAAGAGTTCAGAACTTTAATTTTCTATATAAGAAAAAGTAACAGAACTAGTTTAAAGTGAAATATTCAGGGCTACATACTTTGATAGGGTTTAAGGAGCTACTTAGCACATCATAGACATTTATGATTGTGCATTTACTGAGTAGGTCATGGAAGGTGTTATACCCAGAGTGCTGATTGCAGATGATAATTGCATTAATCACTCTTACTTCTACAAATATAATTTCCTGCCACACTCATTGAAATAAAAGGTCAGATATTTTCCACTATAAAATTCATCCATGCAAGAGATTTGTGAGAAAAAAAATACCCAGTTAAAGAAATAAAGAAAAAAGCAATCAATTTCCCTTCACATAAAAATAGCCACAATTAATTCTTGGTGTGTATCCTGGTTTTCTATACATTATGCTTTGTTTTGATTAATGTTATATAAAGAGGATACTAGTATACTTTTTAAAATTTGTTGTAACATATGCATTTTATATATTATAGTATTTTCAATGAATATGATCAAGTTTTAGAGTTGTGTGAGATTACATCAAGAGGATGTTTATGCATTTGGTATTACTATTTATGTTACCTCCTGTCTTTCACTTGTATAAATAAAGCTAGAAAACATCATGTAATTAATGTCTTTTCTGTACTTTTTTTTTTTTTTTGGCTTAGAATAACTTTCTAAATATAGTCAGGGTGAAAGAACTGCCTTACAAAATATTTTCATTTAAATTCTAATCACTAAAATAGCAATTTTTTTCTAATATATAGGAAAGCTATTGAATTTGTTTATGACATTTTTCTATTGAATATTTTAGGCATATGCATATCACATGAAAAATAAGACACTCTTGCCTTTTAATTTCTAAAAGTTATTATTTCTATTTTCAGTTCTGACCATCCTATTAACCAGAGTTTCTAAATTATTGTTAGATAAGGTACAGGCAGGTATAGTGCAGAAAGATCACACATTTTGGCCTAAGAAAAGCTGAGTTTAAAATGTGAGTTTGATAGTAACACAGTAGAAGCTTGGCCAAATTGCAAAGCCCCCTCAGTTTCTTTTTATCTTTTCTTTTTTTTTTTTTAATAGGTAATATTAGCTATGTTAAAAGATACATGTGAGGATTAAAATAGATCTTTATAAAAGGCTGGCATGTAGATGTTCAGTAAGTGGTTACTTTTATTATTCTAATTATTATGGTTTTGCTGTTGTTATTGATGTTTTCATTGGGATAGCCATAAAATATGGCAGGGATGACCAGGTCTTGACTATGGTGTAGTGGCGTTTGAGCAGTTGCTGCCCAGCTAGGAACTGTTTCCAAGACTTCTCTTCTACACATGTCCCTTGCATCTAGGTAGGGCTGGTAATGTACTTTCAGGCCTGGCCATTGACACATTCCGTATACCCTCCACATGCACTATCTTACCACTCGCCATGTCTGGGCTTGAATGTTGATTCCCAAGGTGACCTGGAAACCACATGAAGATAGCAAAACCTTTGTCAGCCTGGGTCCTTGAATGACTGTGTCAAACAGAACTCTCGCTTTCTCTGCTGTCATTTGGCATTTATTTGAGTGAGATACTGTGTTACTGTGTTAACCCTAAGACTCCACTTCTAGTGTTTATACTGATAAAGGAACTGGTATCAGAAGTGGTGTGGTATCATTAAAAGAACCCCAAAACTAAAGCAAGTGGCACTGGCTTAGTAGTTGGGTATTGGGTAACAAGGAAACTGATACTGGTGTTTGATCCATGTTACGCAGTGACAAAACATTGAATTAAACTGTCACACATAATAATTTGGAAAGCAGCCAGCCAATCCCTTGTCTGTAGCTCTTAGGAAGGAGGATGAAAATAGAATAGACAATTTAGCAGGCATTAGATCAATGAGAGAGATCAAGAATTGGTCAGTTTGCAAATTTCATAAACCTCAAATGTTACAGGTGGCTACTCCACTTAGAAATTCAGCTGAAAGAAGTTTGCCACCTTCTATACATAGTTTCCATTTTCCCTGACCTCGACAGGTTGTTGAGAAGGGAAGTTAGAGAGTATATTGCGTATGTGAGCTGGTCCCCTAACTAGGGGATACGCCCAGAAGTGAGATAAGTCACTTCTACCAGGATTGGTCCAAACTTAGTCAGATGCCCCCTTCCCTTGATTCCATGGGGCTGTAAAATCAAGCTCTCAACTGGACAGTTGCTTCCCCGCAAAAACTCTACTCCAAGGAAAGAGAGTCAACATTTTTTCTGGACAGATAGCCAATTCCACTACAGCTATTAGCTTAAGCCTCTAATATTTCAGGATTTATCTGTTACAAAGACGGTGCTTAATTTAAGCAGTACACAGAGTATACTGGAATTTTTAATCAGCAAGTCAGTAACAGACGGGATTAATTGCAAAGACAACTGATCTGCCCTAGCACACCATTACCAGTGTTGAAGGGAACAGGACTGTGTCCCAGTGTTGACGGGGGCATGTTTCTATTTGGTAAAGGAAGCTCAGGTACCTGGTTCCCAATCCTCAGTTCTTCCTCTGTGGCGATATTTGGTTTCCTCATTGACTTTAATTGAGATTCTTCCTCTGGCTATGCTGTCTTTCTCGGCCCTCAAGAATCTCATAACCTGCTCATGCTGGGCTTCTACTTCTTCTCTATTTGAGTAGTCCCTTATAGATGGTACTCTCAATGGGTTTTCCCTAAACATCCATACTCAGATTTTGTAGTCAGACTTGGTGAAGGCAATAAACAAAAGGTCTAAGGGTAGGATGTATAAAGGAAACCAGGTTTTTAAAGTACAAGGTTTCCATGAGCTTAAGAATCCTCTGTCAACCTTTTTCAAAGAAACGCGCTTCTATTGGAGAAAAACAAAAATAAAGCTCCATTAGGTGCTGTTGCTTTGACAAATTTAATAGTAATAGGCCTACAGACAGGAGACAGATGCTCCTGTACTCGAAATACACAGCTGGTGTGCCAGAACTGACATCTTCCTTCTTTGCTACCCTTGGTTTCATTAACCTTCAGAACTCCTTTTATTCCTGTCTTAAACTAATCTCATTATTCCTTTAAGAGTCTGGCATGAGCTACAGAACATGAGCTACATCGATAATTGTGTTAACCAATTAGGTTATCCTTTAATGGAGGCCTAAAGTTTACCCCAAATCTTAGATATGTATGGAGGTAAAAATTGAAGGATTTCATCTTAGCTAATGTGACACAATTTCCCAATGTATCTTTTTCCTCATGTTTAGATACATTCTGCTCAATCTGCATGAAGCATATTGACATGATTCCTAGTGATGCTACCTATTTGAGCTTTCCTAAAAGCACATTGGAAAAATGGAATGGAAACCTCAATGTTTTAATCTCTCCTCCACAATATTATAGTGTTATCAAGGCTTAAAAATACGACTTAATCTATTAACATTTTACATTTACAAATATGGCAAATTATTTACCACATGTACATAGGAATATGATCGAGAACTAGCTAGGAAGTAAAATACCAGAAAGTACTGAAAGACCTCTGAGTACTCCGACTCTTTATTCACCCTGCTCAGTATTCTAGTCCTAATCCTTGCTTTCAAGTACTTTTCTATTCTGAAAGTTCCTCTTTTCTCCCAATTTTATTTGCATAGTGGATACATCTCAATGGTGGTCAACAGAGTATATTATAAAATGGAGTTAATGGGATCCAGTCCACAGGCTTGAGCCTTAAGCAACAACTTGATGTGTGCATGGAGAAACCGCTTTGTGGATGTCTCTGTCTCTGCCACCACCTGGCAGCAGCTGACTAGGTGTTTTTGTTAAGAATGTGAGGTTTGGTTCTTTGGGGGTTTTTTTTTGCTTGTTTTGGAAGACAATTTTCACAATGTAAAGTCTACATCTCCCTGAGAGTAGGTCGGTAAACATCTTTAAATATGAAGATCACAAGCAAGTTTCTCCCCTTTCCTAATAATAGAAACATGCAATAGAATAGCTGGGGACATTTTTTATTATTTCCTTTCGTTTAATTTTTCCTTTCATTATTTCCTTTAGTTTTTCTAATTCCTTTCACTTTTTTTTTTTCTGTTCTCTATACTTGCTTTACCCTACATTTCATGCTCATAGCACTTGCCAATGTAGCAATGGCTACCATTTTCACTTTCCACTCAATAAAAATGTTCCTTTTATGATAGACAAGCATACCTCTGGGATACACTACCATAACCAATGAGTGCTCAGCTTTTTCAGCCCAGAAGTTCATTTTAATTCATAAGGCTTGTCATTTATCCGAAATTAATCTAGACCTCCTGAGCCTGCCTTTTTCCTTTAAAAAAAATGGAGGGGTGGAGGGAAACTAAGTGCTCTGCATAACTGAAGGTTGTTAAGAAGATTAAATAAAATAATGTATTAACAAATAATGTACAGCTCTAAAATATCCTATCATATTATTATTATTGCTTTATAGGCAAGCAGACCATGATAGTCCCAATTCGGGGGCCAAATTTACATATAGCTGGAGTAAGTCATCTGTTCGTGTCATATGATTTCTGGGATGCTGAACAGTGCCCAGGGCCCTGAAATATACTTCTCCCTCCTGTTCACTGGTGCCTGAAAGTAATTCCCTAGAGTGTCATTATTTTGACTTAAGGTTTCTTGGTCTCTGTTAACATGCAAACAGTCCTGGGAACACAAACATATTTATGTCGTACCTGTATACATGATAGTTTAGTACCATTCTTATGCCTGGGTTTCATTATTCAGGAATTAAGACCTTGAAGGACTAGGAAGGTTTAGAGCAGTTAAATACCGTAACACTGCTATATTTCAACAAGGTTATGTACTTCTGAAGTTTAGGATCCTGTTTCCTAGTGACTTATAATTTGTTTTTTATATCCATAACTAGTTATTGTACCCTCTGGTCACTAAATAACATAATTTAATTGAATGCAGAGAGAATTCCAGTAGGAAGCTAACGCATTTTACCGTTTCTTTAAGCTGGAAAGCAAGCATTACATTCAGATGCTAAATTGTGACAGACACTTCTAGTGGCATATGGCTCTTTGGAAGGCTTCCTTGTTTGGGAAACTGGCAGTTCTGAAGTCACCTCTGGTTAGTCACATGGCCAACTTGCTGATGGGCTGTCTAAAGCTTCCAACAGACTTTCAGAATCATCAGAACACATTTGATTCACATTGAATCTCTGGTGTCACTCTGAGCAATGGTGTTACTTTCTTCTATCAGAAGTGCCTAAAAGCTTAGTGTGAGACCTAGCTGAGTAGTTTGGTTTTTAAATATCAGAGCCCTCCTCCCCAATTTCCATTAAGCTTCAGATATCCAAAGAGGATGGAGGTATCAAGACAGATTTCCCATCTCAGCTGGTGGTAATTGGGCTGAAAACTACTTCCCTCCTGAATCATCTCATAGAAGGACCTAAATAAAGCTTTCTAATTCAGCCCAACTCACTTCAAGAGAAGAGCTTTGCACAACTGTGTGGCTCCTGAGGCCCTTGGGACTCATCTGCACATGCTCAGTTTCTCTGTGCCCAGTCTGTCTGAGAAAGAAAATTCTGGAAGTATAACGTTGATAACAGTCAAAGTCTTGATGTATGATGTTTCTCAGAGGGTAGTTTGTAAGCAGGTCAATAGACTTACCCTTGGAAACAAATGATGTTTGTTCTCATTTGCACCAAATGTTTATTTCATAATTTGCTTTATGACTAAATGTTGGGCTAAAGGATTAAATCAATGAGTAGGGTAAAGGTTAGTAGCAGTACACATAAAGCAGTGTGGCAAATTTTGTATTATTACAAATTGCTGACATAGGTAGGGTTTGGGGTTTTTTCCTTTATAAAAGAAAAATCTGCTTTCTCATATGCATTTTTTCCCCCATAGAAGTTTAAACAGCTCTATATTCTTAAAATGATTAAAGGTAACTAAATCAGATTTTGTTAGTCAATTTTAGGCTTGATAAGTATTTACAAATGAAGTGGTTTCAGTGGAAAGAGTTACCTTGGAACATCAGAAAGAATGAAACTTTTAATAATTTTAGATGAGTTCCATAACTTCATTAGACCTCTGTTTATTCATCTGTTAGTTGGGTGTTGAAGTTATTAACTCAGGTTTCTTGGAAGACTAAAATAAGATTAAAGCAGTAAAGATACTTTAAGTTTTTAAGTGTGATATCTAAATGTACATTATGTATGTTATACATCATTAGCAAATCACTTGATTATTTAATCAGAGATATGACTAGTTCTAAACCTAGTTAGGCCTCTCAGATCAGATCTCATCTGGATCTAGTCTATGCATAAAAAAAATAAATGCACACCAAGATCTGCAAGCAGAAAACCTGAGCTCTAGTTTCCAAGAGACTGATTTCCAGCTATGAGCCTTTATTCTTCTGAGCCTCAGTTTCTATCTCAATAAAAGTATCAGGACAGTAGCATCTGTCTCCCAGGGGTATTGTAAGGATTGAATGAGTTTTTGAATTGGTGTATAAGCATATATACATTCACTATATTTTGTAACTTATGAAGTGTTATGCTAATTGTAATAATTATAATACCACTTTTAAAGTACCCACTCTTCAATATATTTCATGATATCATGGTGAGAGAATAACAGATATAAATTCAACAGCAGCAGTTGAAAAAAAATTTAGCCTTCAGCTAACCATATAGTATAGTTCATTTTCTGGCAATATCTTTAGTTTTCATGATATTTTAAGCCTCTGGGTTTGAAAATCAGAATTAGTTTACACAAATGTTCCAAAGTACCCTGATCTTGTATAAGTTTTATGTTTAAAATCCCATTCTGTAAAATTACAGAAAGAAAAAACCCATTTGAAGTTGATTATTACATTCAAGGGTATTATTTTTATTTGAAGCACATTGCTTAAACACTACCTCTCTGATTACTAGACAGACTGTAGATTAAAATCTTTGCCCTATTATGGACAAATGCACATAACAAAATACTATCTCTAAGTTTTCAGTAACTGTAAATTTTCAGTGGCTCACACATATGTTTAACCATCCACATTCCCATAAAGTAAAGTTTAATGCTGGGTTTTAACGTAAATGCTCTCTTTAAAGCTATGTAAACAAAATACTCTTATCAATGACAATAAATGATAGAAAATAAATTTTTTTAGCTAATTTTGTTCTCCACAATTTTCCCTCCTCTCGTCTATTCCTAGCCAGTGAGCAAGACCCTCTACTTCCTTGTCTCAAAGAATTATGCAGGACTGAAAGCAGCAGTGTTTTAGAAGATAAAAGAATTTTGCTGTCTGATAAAAGTCTATACTTAGTCCAAAAGAAGAAAGGGGCGAGGAAAGCTTTGGGCACATGGAAAATAACCTCCTTATCCTGCGAGCTGCAGTGAAGAGCAACTGCTCTGGAACCACTCGGGGCCCCCAGGATTCAGAGGGGACAACCGTACTTGCAGCTGGAGAGGCAGAAGCCCGGGAATGGGAAGGTCAGACTCTGGCAGAGATGTCAGTGCCAGGTGTTAAGGTGTACCTACTGCTACTGATGGCACATTTTCACTGAGACGCTTATGCTTTCACAGCTTTTACAAAGAGAACAAAAGCAAAGACAAAAGAAGAAAAAACCACCACCACCACCACCAACCTATTTTACGTTTAAATGATTCATCAACACATGTTACAAAATATATAATTCTTCTTCTATTAAGAATTCTGATTTTATATGTACATATAGATGCATAGATACAAATATATTAATATATTAAAGTATATTTAAATAAAAGCTTTTGGAAGATGATAGGGAAATAACTCATTGTTCTACAAACTGGTCAATAAAAGAGGACTTTTATGCTTAATATCTTGTCTGGAGTATGACTTGGACATGAAGATTTTGTAAAGTTCCTTGGTGACGCAATTGTGTAGCCAAGTTTGGGAACCATAATTCTAGATACAACTGTCAGTTTACAGGATATCACAAAGTACAGAGGAACAAGGCAAATGACATCGTGAAGATGAAATTAGCAAAATCCTGAATGTAAGATGCTCTACAGTCACATTTGCAAGTGAGGCCTGTAAAGCTCTGGCACTAGGTGGGAGGGAGCTTGTTAGAAATGCAGACTCTCAGGCCTCAACCCAGACCTACTGACTCAGAATCTGCATTTTAACAAGATTCTAAGGTGATTCATAGGCACATTAATATTTGAGAAGCCCTGCTCTATAAGGAACAAGAAACTGGTTTCTTTAACAGCAATATCAGGGAGGAAGTAAAGAGGAAAATTACCACAGGATACTTAAAAGACATATCAATACAAGAAATGTGGAAATTGGGATTCTGATTCTCCAAAACTAGCTATTTAAAGAACACTTGCTTATTTAGAAATAACTGGGAAAATTTGGACTGAATGATGACACTAAGAAATTTTTGAGATGTTATAAGTTCTTATAAAATAGAGAACACATCTTTCAGTGATACGTGATAAATTATTTATGGATTAAAGTTGATGAAGTTTGGGACTTGCATCAGAATAGTTCAGAAGGAGAGGGGGAAAACAGACCGGGTAGAGATGAAAAGATTAGACATGTTGGTAGTAACTGACAACAGGTGATGAGTACGTGACGGAGGTTCATAATGTTATGCTCTTTGATTCTGGGTATTGCTTGAAATTTTCCATTATAGTAAGTTTCTTTTAAAAAAGGCTGTTGAATGATTGCTCTTGCTCTACAACAAAAAATTATTGACTTAAGAATTCAAATTAGGTTTGTTTCCCTGCAAGATCTGTGCTTGTACCTTTCTTTGACTTCACCGCATCCCCAGAATACTCAAATGCCTCTCAGTACTGCTTCACACTCATTCAGTGTATACGATGTGTCAGCACTGTATTATGCTTTAGGTATACAAATGTTTACAGGAAGTCACAGTAAAGGAAAAAGAGAAAGATAAACATGATAAGTACTATAATAGAAGCATAAGCAGAGTCCTAGGACAGGTAAGAGGAAATATCTTGGCCATGGACGTACGCACGTTTCAGAGAAAGAATGGCATTTGAGAGGTTTTTCATTTGAATGTTGGTAGGTATTATTTCCTAGATGATGGGATCAGCACGTACAGAAGGAGAAATTGTGGAAAAGCCCAGAATACTCTTAGATGGTAATAACCCCGTATGGAAGGAAAAGAGAACATGGCAATGAGTTGCTTGCAGATGATCATGAAGAAGTAATGGGAGCCAGGAGAAGAAGGTAGATTGCAACTGTCTTGCTCATCATGGTACCCCAGGCCTCCAGCACAAGGAGCAGTGCATAGCAAAAGAATGGATGTTTTTATCCTGAGGCCAATCAGGAGCCAGCAGATATCTTCAATGCTGGTGACATGATTCTAGTTTTAGAAAAACAGCAATGACAACAGTGTGGGGAACAGTCTAGATGTATAAACAGCTGAGGAGTGGAACAGAAGGCTGCTCTAATAGGTTAGGGGAGTAATGATGGGTGCCTAAACTAGTGAGGTAGCAGTATGGATGACTGGAAGTCGGCTTCTAGAGATATTTCTGAATGGGAATTAGTAGGACGTGATGGCTGCATGTGACCATGACCAAAAGGAAATGGTAATTGATGATTCTGTTTTAACTGGTAAGACTGGATTTACAATGCACTTTACTGTGGCACAGGAAAGAACAAAAGCTTTTCCTTGGAAAAGTACTGATAAATTGTATTTTGAACAAGTTAAATCTGAGATGTCTGAGGTCAGCATTGGAATGATAAATCTGGAGCTATTTAAGGAAGTCAGAAAACTTGTGTGTGAAGCCTTTGCCTATAAACAAATAATAATACAGAAAAGGTGATAGCCAAATTTCACTGAATTCTTCCTTTGAGCCAGGCACTCAGTATATTTCATTTGGATGACAACTGAAGTCATGGGGGTGGACAGAAAATAAATCACGGAAGGAGAGAAAAAAGGAGCTAAGACAGGATCTTGAATTTAAAATTTCTTGTCCCTTACTACAATCTCCACAATGCTCCCTCTCCCAATTCTTCATGCTTACAAAACACTAGTGTCTCCTCTCCTTGTGGTCTCAGGTCCCTCACTCTCCTTTTTCTCCAAGCCTAAATCCCCTTCTAGCATTACTTGCCTCGTAACTTAGTTGGGTTTCTAGACATATCTTTTCAGCAATGGGTCTGAACGCTCCTAAGAACTCCTCCATCCAGAGTCCTGAATACCTCACTTATTTTTCTCCATTTCCAAATACTAAAATGCTCACTACAAGAAAATGTCTCAGTACCATGTGAGTTTATGCCTTTATGTTTTATTCAGCTATTTTAACAAAGACCTATTAAAATTCTCCCATGTGCCAAGCTCTGTTACAGGAGCAGAAATACAGCAGGATTGAAATAAAGTCTGTTCTCATGAGAAGGAGACATTTATTACAGTCTCTTGTTCTAGGTGCCTCTTACACCCACTTACTAATTGTGCACATTATAAAATGTCAAAAGGATCTTTGGTACCACTTTCTTTCTCCATAATTTCCTTGTCAATTTTCATAATCTGTGTGGCTTCCACTTTCACCATAATGCCTAACATTATCAAAATTCAATTTTTAGATCTACTTTTGCTCACAACTGAGTTCTGGGCCCCAACTATCAACCCCACGAAGGAAGTTTTTACCCGGTAATTTTGCAAGTTTCTCATACCCAACAAGTAGAAATGCAAAATGATTCTCTCTTTCTCAATTCAGCTTTCTTCTGGTTTTGCTTTTTAAATTATTACCCCCATTTTCTGAGTCACTCTGGATAAAGTCAAGTGCAATTTCCCTTCCTTGTATTACATTTACTTACATCAGTTTTCACATTTTAATGTTTTCTTCAGCTTCTCATCCAATGATATCACATACTCTTCATGTGGAGAATGGCAGAACATTACTCTGAGGCAGAGGCAGGGTCCCTGGCATGGAGGGTCTGGGAAGTCATATGAAATCATGTTCCCTTTATCCCATAAGCATCAAGGAGCCATTAAAGGGTTTGGACAGGGCATGGTCCATTGTATGTTAAGTTGAAAACACTCTAGAACACTATAGTATTGACATATTTAAGGGTAAACAGGGGACTCTTTTAATGGACAGAGAAGATGTGGGCTTGGTCTGGGAAGAAGTATCAAGCGTATCATTACCAAATGAACCATTCTGTGTCATTAACTTGAATCCCTGTTCCAAAACCATGAGTAGACCCTCTTTTCCTTCAGAATAAATTGCAAAGAGCTCAGATTATCTCAGATTCATCTGATTCCATTCTAAGTATTCAGTTATAATTCTTACCACTGTATTAAGTATTCACACAAATTGACTCTTTAGTTTGAGGTATCTATAATTTTCTAATTTTTCCTTTCTTCTGTCATTCTGTCATCATAGGAATAACCATTAGTGTAAACTCCACTACTAGCATTTCAGTAATTCATCAAGACTCTGCTCAAATTCCACCCTTTTTAATGAAAACTTCCTTTAATAACCCTAAATGGAAAAAAAAAAAATCTCTTCCTCAGATGACTGTAATGTTTTCAGGTTTTGTTTTCTACTCTCAGCCTAGTTATTATTACTGTTTTATTTATTGATCTATATGTTTAATCCTCCAAACTAGGTTATCATTTCATTAGAGGTAGCATTATTTCATATTCTCTCAAACCTAATTCAGTATTTTGCTCCTATGCAAGAGTCAAATAATGTTGGTAGGTTGGAATAATATTTATGAAAAATAGCACATTAAAGATAGCTCAAAACAAGGATCAGGTATAAATATCATCATGTGAAAGCTAAAATTAAAATTGTTACACTATTTAGGCTTGTTCTAGATCAACAAACATTTCTACATGAAGTTCCCAAGAGAAAAATAATCATGGGGAGAAGTATGCACAGAATGTTGTTATTCCAGGCTGGGGCTCTATCTAGTGAAACAGATATTCTATTCCCTAGTGAAACAGATTTGCCCAAGTTAACTCGTTTGCCTTCTCAAAACCAACCAACCAACAAACACACAGGGAGGGAATGCAAATTAGACAGAGTATTCCTCCCCCAGGTGGAGAGCAAACCTCCAAGAGCCATTCTATTTTGGAGGTAGTTTGGGAGTCAGAGAGTAGCAAGGGGGGACGGGGAGGACGAAGAGAGGAGGAGAGAAAGATATACAACAAAATAGCTCAGCTTCTCAAAGGAAAAACAACTCCCTCTATCCTTTTTTTCTCCATCATCCTTTCAGCAATTGCACTAGAAAAGAGAGAGAAGAGAGATCATCCTCATGAACACCGGATTTTTTACCCCTTAGTTTACAAAGTTCAACCAATTACCATACTGGCCAATAAAATTTCAAGAGCTTGGTTCATAGTAGTGAGTGCCTTTCTTGGGGTTGTGTGAAAGGGATGGGATAGGAAGGGCTGCTCTTCTCAACTTGCTTTAATAAACTGAGATTCTCTACTTCCCCTTTACTTTTTGGGGGGACCTCAATTCTGCTCTTATCCTTGAAGTTTGGGGTTTTCTAGGGTGAGACTCTGGATGGGCAATTTAGGAAGGCATTGGTCCTGTGTATCAAGCAGTGTCCTTGTGGTCTTCACAGTGACTGAGGAAGAGTTCAGGTTACAAAGTTGTAAGGTGAGCGAGAAGCTGAGCAGAGAGTGACTGCAGTGAGAGTAAGCATTTATGTAAGATTTGGGGTAGTAAGTAAAGAGAGAAAGAGTAGTTTGGACTTTGCATTATTGCTAGCTTTTCATTTTAGTCTTCTTGGTGATGAGACAATCTGAAACCCTCTGGAAAAATATGATTAATATTCAATAGTGGTATCACAAGGGTATAGATCAATTACTTCAACCTCAATTCCAATCTTTGCTTTAATCCTGCTTCACATAGTTAAGGAATACAGATTATTTGCCTCTGACTCTACTGAAATATTTTATTTATTTTTCCAATTCTGATGCTCCCCACTAAATTTTTCAAATAGGAATTGTGCCAGTAAGTCTTTTACCAAATAGGGGATTTTATAAAAATTAATTGAAGATTTTCTAGGTAATCTTTCTCCTATTGCTTTTTTCTTTTCTATGAGAAATTTACAGCATTTGCTGAGAAAAATCGGTAATATAAAGAAAGCAGGAGTATTTCCACACATTCTAATGTTTAACTAGCCTGGCCCCTGTTAGCCTTAGGTTTGCTCAGAAGTCAAGCATTTGAGATATAGAAGACTTAAGAAACTAGAAGAAATGTATTTTCAAAGACAAAAATACAAGACTGCTTTTCTTCTTTCAAGAAGCAGCTACTCAAGAACCCTTAAATTCTCTCTAATATAGTTGACCTTTAAAACTTCATTTCTTGGAAAAGAAAATGAAAGATGTCTGCTTTGCAAATTTAAGAAAACCATTTGGGGATGTGTGGGAAGCAAGTGACACATCAGGGCTCCTCTTACAGGCCTCAATGCAATGGGCTCCACACTCCACGAGGAAGGGAGTACAGCTTTCCTCGTCACTCCCTCCATCCTCCATCCAGATGGTTTCCTTGTTGAGGATGAGAAAATTATTTTTCCTTTGCACTTGGCTAAAAATAGAATTTGCTACACAACTTTACCTTCCCCAGGTAAGATGGGAGAAAAACAGTTCCTAGGCTCTCCTGTGACATCACATTCAAAGTAGAGACCCATAAAACACTGAGTAAATTGGACATTCTTGAGAGGGCCATATGTGATGGGAAGTGGAAAGTACCAGCACCAAACAGGGTTCATGGGGCTTTCTGAGAAATCTCATAGCCACAGTACTTACAAGAAGAGTTTCTGATATATAAAGAACACATACAATTCAACAGCAAGAGAACAATCCAATTAAAAATGAGAATATCTGAACAGACATTTTTCCAAAGACGACATACAGATGGCCAAGAGGTACATGAAAAGATGCTCAACAACACTAATCATCAGGGAAATGCAAATCAAAGCCACAACAAGATAACCTCACACCTGTTAGAATGGCTATTACCAAAAAGACAAGAAAGAACAAGTGTTAGCGAGGATGCAAAGAAAATGGAACTCCTGTGCACCGCTTGGGGGACTATAAATTGGTGCAGCTACTACAGAGAACAGAGGAGGTTCTTCAAAAACGTTAAAAATAGCAATTCTACTTCTGGGTATTTATCTGAAGAAAATGAAAACACTGATTTGAAAAGACATATGCACACCTATGTTTACTGCAGCATTAGCTACAATAGCCGAGGTATGAAAACAACCTAAGTGTTCATTGATAAATCAATGGATAAAGGTGTGGTGTATATTATTCAGACATAGAAAAGAAGGAAATCTTGCCATTTCAACAACATGGATGAATTGTGAAGGCCTTACGCTAAGTGAAGTAAGTCAGACAGGGAAAGGCAAATACTGTATAATCTCACTTATATGTGGACTTTAACAACAAAAAAAAGAGCTCTGGCTACAGAGCACTGATTGGTGGTTGCCAGCAGTAGGGGTGGGGATGGGGGCTAGACAAAGTGGGTGAAGGGGGTCAAAAGGTACAAATTTCCAGTTAGAAAATAAATCGGTAATGCAAATGCAATGTACAGGGTGGGGAATATAGTTAATACGATATTGCATATTTGAAAGCTGTTATAAGAATAAATCTTAAAAGTTATCACAAGAAAAATTTTGTAACTTTGTAGCGTGACAGATGTTAACTAGACTTGTGATAATTTGGCAATTATAAAAATACTGAATTCTTATATTATACCCCTGAAACTAATATAATGTTCTATGTCCATTATACCTCAATCTAAAGGAAACAAACAAATAGAACAGTTTTGGCCTCCAGGCAGCTATCTATTCACCTAACAACAACGAAGAAACAAAAATTTTAGAGGTTTAATTAAAATCATTGATGAAAATTATTTTGCCACACGTCTCAAACATTTTTTTGAAATGGGATCTTGCTACAGAAATCCTTAGTGAATGTTTCTAATATTTCTCTCAAAATACAGGCAATTATCTAGTTCACTGATTTACTGGTGACTTGCATTTGCAGAAGCGAAAGTCCTCTTATTAAGCTGTATATTGTATAGTTTGAAAGTTGAAGGACAAACAGCCTCAAGGAGCTGGGATTAGGACTGATGGCATCCTCCTATATGAATTGCAAAGAAGTCTTCCAGGTTTTTCTTGGTCTTTTGTTTTAGGAAGAAAGGTGTTTTATGAAGCATATCAACAGGAAGTCACAGAGTGAGAGAGCTTTGTTTAACATCTGTCTGTCAGCTAACCGCACTACTGTGGGGAGATTGGCAGAATCTTTTGGCATTTAAGCAGAAGTCTTCGTGTTTGTCATAAGTAGCTTCCAGTCTAAGACAATTTTCCATGTGACTGGGATGCACACACTGTACCATTCTGAAGAAAACTTCTTACTCTTATCTTTTTCATTTTTTATTCTTTAAGAAACTTTGATTCTGAGTGTGTAGTCCCTGTGTGTAGGCTTGAAATTTTCCATTGCCATTTTGCTTCTTTTTCTTTTTTTAAACACTCTAATATCACAGTGTTTTTTTAGTGTATTTCATTTAAAAGGATACAATGTTCTGGAACAAAACACAAAAGAAACAATAGACTAGTGTCTAGTCTACCAGGAAAGATCTAGGCATTTAATTTTCAGGGCTGGCATTAAAAAGTACACAGAAAATATACTTCTGTTTGAGTTACCTTAAAAGTAATATATCCAGTTGTTTTGGGTTACTTTGAATTTTACTGTTAAATAAAATCTTATGTTTGGGAGTCTATGAAATTCTACCACATTCAAGAACTAAATGAAATCGGCTGTTTCACAGTGTTCCTGATTAAAATTATCAGCATCCACATTCCCAGGAGCAGCTCTTAATTGGAGGTTAATTTGTAAAGGATAGGATACTCATTGGTTCATCCAGATCACAGGTAGAGATGAAAGAATGCTGAATAATATTTTTAATTAATCAGAATTATTTCAGATTAAAATAACACTTGCCATTTAATCTCATTTATACATAAATTTTACCAAGTATTATAAATTTTACCAATCTATAAAGTATTTCATAAAATTTGTACATAATTATAACCATTTTACAAGAGATGAATTTAAGGAATATCATTATTAACTTTTACCTGTATGAATACACAAAACTCACTATATAGTTTTGGGAAGTAGATCAGGAATAATCATGGCAAAGACCCATGCTCAAAAAGCAAACACACATGATAGGAAACATTTATCAAATTATCTTTCTATAATGATTGCCTTAGGTTCTGGTTCAAGATGGCGATGTAAAGAGATCCTGAACTCACCCCTTCCCATGGTCACATTAAACCTACCGCTACATATGGAACAACATCCTCTGGGGGGAAAAAAACGAAACAAAAAAAGAAAACCTAAGAAACTTGCAGAGCGACTCCCTATCGGGCAAAGGATAAAAAAACCCAAACACATGTAAGTAGTTAGGACAGGCTGAGATGTAATCTCACCATAAACCCCATTGGCCAGCACTGCCAGGCACAATCAGGAGGGAACTCGAACCTGGTGCTCCTCCCTGAGGAGCTAAGGGCTCATACCACACAACAAACACCTCAACTTTTAAGACCTGCACCTGAGAGACAAGCCCCCAAAACATCTAGCTTGAAAACTAATGGGGCTCATGCTCACAAGACCAAAGGGGCTGTGGTGAATTTTAAAGGACTTGCACAGGGACTCACATGCCACAGGGCCTAGGGCAGATGCAGCTGTTTGAAAAGGGCCCAGAATTTATGAGAAAGAGGCTTATTCCCTATATATGGTGATGGATGTTAACTAGACTTACTATGGTGATCACTTCACAAAACATACAAACATTTAATCATTATGTTGCACACCTGAAATTATACTAATATAACACTATATTATACCTCAGTTTAAAAAAACTGGGCCTAAGCAACACACAGTAAATGGTAGAGCCGTTTACTGAGACAGAAACAACCTGCAAAGAAAAGGCAGGATGTGATTAAGACTTCTTTTCTGAGTCGCCTACCAGGCATCAAAGTGGTAGTTAAATGAGTCCAAACTTAAAGAAGAGGTCAGAGACACAGTTATAAGTTTTGGACCCATTTTATTATTGACAGCATTTTGGAGTCATGGAATAAATGTTATTACCCAGGGAGTGAGCATGATAAAGTATGTACAGACATCTCTTTTAAGGATTTTTGCTATAAGAAACGCTCTCAGAAAAGTAGCTGCCGACACACATTTATTGAACACCTGTGACGCGTGGTGACCTGTATATACTGATATAGGTCTCAGGTGCTGGGCAAAGTCAGTTTTTGAAATGTGGTAAAAAGCTTTCTCTGTTAAGGAATGTAATAGCCAAGGCCAGCATCCCCAGCTCTAGTTTTTTATCCAATCATGTCACACAATTTTCTAACTAAACAAAATAGTTTCTAGTTCAAAATGGTCTCTGACAAGAAGATTCTAATACAACCTCTCTCAACTGATCACTAAGATATCCATGAAGTAAATTTTTAAAAAAAGATTCACAATCTTGGAAACCAAGACTGTCAGAAAACATAATAACAGAATGAGAGGAACTGACACTAATTATTAAGTAAATTGAACTAAAGTAGGGAAAACTCACAAATCACAACTCAACTTTATCCAAGCATTAAAATTAAATACAGAATGAGACCAAACTTGAGAATGCCCTGAACAGACACAACCATTTAAACCATGTAAGGAAAACTAAAATCTAGCTTATTTCATGAACATAAGCAAAACTTAACCTAGGTTATTTCTTTTTTTCTTTTTTTTTACTTATTAGTAACTTTTTAAAAAAACATCTTTATTGGAGTATAATTGCTTTACAATGGTGTGTTCGTTTCTGCTGTAAAACAAAATGAATCAGCTACACATATACATACATCCCCATATCCCCTGCCACCCTCCCTATACCACCCCTCTAGGTGGTCACAAAGCACCGAGCTGATCTCCCTGTGCTATGCGGCTGCTTCCCACTAGCTATCTATTTTACATTTGGTAGTGTATATATGTCAATGCCACTCTCTCACTTCGTCCTAACTGACCCTTCACCCACCCGGTGTCCTCAAGTCCATTCTCTATGTCTGCATCTTTATTCCTGTCCTGTCCCTAGGTTCTTCAGAGCCACTTTTTTTTTTTTTTTTAGATTCCATATATATGTGTTAGCATACGGTATTTGTTTTTCTCTTTCTGACTTACTTCACTCTGTATGACAGACTCTAGGTCCAGCCACCTCACTACAGATAACTCAATTTCGTTTCTTTTTATGGCTGAGTAATATTCCATTCTATATATGTGCCACATCTTCTTTATCCATCCCTCTGTTGATGGAAACTTAGGGCTCCCATGTCCTGGCTATTGTAAATACTGCTGCAATGAACACTGTGGTCCATGACTCTTTGAATTACGGATTTCTCAGGGTATATGCCCAGTAGTGGGAATGCTGGGTCGTATGGTAGTTCTATTTTTAGTTTCTAAAGGAAACTCCATAATGTTCTCCATAGTGGCTGTATCAACTTACATTCCCACCAACACTGCAAGACGGTTCCCTTTTCTCCACACCCTCTCCAGCATTTACTGTTTGTAGATTTTTTGATGATGGCCATTCTGACTGGTGTGAGGTGATACCTCATTGTAGTTTTGATTTGCATTTCTCTAATGATTAGTGATGTTGAGCATTCTTTCATGTGTTTGTTGGCAATCTGTATATGTTCTTTGGAGAAATGTCTATTTAGGTCTTCTGCCCATTTTTGGATTGGGTTGTTTGTTTTTTTTGATATTGAGCTGCATAAGCTGTTTATATATTTTGGAGATTAATCCTTTGTCCAATGATTCATTTGCAAATATTTTCTCCCATTCTGAGGGTTGTCTTTTCATCTTGTTTATGGTTTCCTTTGCTGTGCAAAAGCTTTTAAGTTTCATTAGGTCCTATTTGTTTCTTTTTGTTTTTATTTCCATTTCTCTAGGAGGTGGATCAAAAAGGATCTTGCTGTGATTTATGTCATAGAGTGTTCTATTTTTTCCTCTCAGAGTTTTACAGTGTCTGGCCTTATATTCAGGTCTTTATTCTATATTGAGTTTATTTTGAGGTATGGTGTTAGGCAGCGTTCTAATTTCATTCTTTTACATGCAGCTGTCCAGTTTTCCCAGCACCACTTATTGAAGAGGCTGTTTTTTCTCCATTGTATATTCTTGCCTCCTTTATCAAAGATAAGGTGACCATATGTGCGTGGGTTTATCCCTGGGCTTTCTATCCTGTTCCATTGATCTATATTTCTGTTTTTGTGCCAGTACCTTACTGCCTTGATTACTGTAGCTTTGTAGCATTGTGTGAGGTCAGGGAGTCTGATTCCTCCAGCTCCATTTTTCTTTATCAAGATTGCTTTGGCTATTCAGGGTCTTCTGTGTTTCCATGCAAATTGTGAAATTTTTTTGTTCCAGTTCTGTGAAAAATGCCATTGGTAGTTTGATAGGGATTGCACTGAATCTGTAGATTGCTTTGGGTAGAATAGTCATCTTCACAATGTTGATTCTTCCAATCCAAGAGCATGGTATATCTCTCCATCTGTTTGTATCATCTTTATTTCTTTCATCAGTGTCTTATAGTTTTCTGTATACAGGTCTTTTGTCTCCCTAGGTAGGTTTATTCCTAGGTATTTTATTCTTTTTGTTGCAGTGGTAAATGGCAGTGTTTCCTTAATTTCTCTTTCAGATTTTTCATCATTAGTGTATAGGAATGCAAGAGATTTCTGTGCATTAATTTTGTATCCTGCTACTTTACCAAATTAATTGATTAGCTCTAGTAGTTGTCTGGTAGCATCTTTAGGATTCTCTATGTATAGTATCAGGTCATCTGCAAACAGTGACAGCTTTACTTCTTCTTTTCCAATTTGTATTCCTTTTATTTATTTTTCTTCACTGATTGCTGTGGCTAAAACTTCCAAAACTATGCTGAATAATAGTGGTGAGAGTGGGCAACCTTGTCTTGTTCCTGATCTTAGTGGAAATGGTTTCACTTTTTCACCATTGAGGACAATGTTGGCTGTGGGTCTGTCATATGGCCTTCATTATGTTGAGGAAAGTTCCCTCTATGCCTACTTTCTGGAGGCTTTTTTTTTTTTTTTTTACTATTTATTTATTTTTGGCTGCGTTGGGTCTTCGTTGCTGTGCGCGGGCTTTCTCTAGTTGCGGCGAGTGGGGGCTGCTCTTCATTGCGGTGCACAGCCTTCTCATTGCAGTGGTTTCTCCCATTGAGGACCATGGGCTCTAGGTGTGTGGGCTTCAGCAGTTGTGGCTCACAGGCTGTAGAGCACAGGTTCAGTAGTTGTGGCACAGGGGCTTAGCCACTCCACAGCATGTGGGATCTTCCCAGACCAGGGCTCGAACCCTTGTCCCCTGCATTGGCAGGTGGACTCCCAACCACTGCGGCACCAGGGAAGTCCTGGAAGGTTTTTATCATAAAGGGGTGTTGAATTTTGTCGAAAGCTTTCTCTGCATCTAGTGAGGTGACCATATGGTTTTTCTCCTTCAGTTTGTTAATATGGTGTATCACGTTGATTGATTTGCGTATACTGAAGAATCTTCGCATCCCTGGGATAAACCACACTTGATCGTAATGTATGATCCTTTTAATGTGCTGTTGGATTCTGTTTGCTAGTATTTTGTTGAGGATTTTTGCATCTATGTTCATCAGTGATATTGGCCTGGAGTTTTCTTTCTTTGTGACATCTTTGTCTGGTTTTGGTATCAGAGCGATGGTGGCCTCATAGAATGAGTTTGGGACTGTTCCTCCCTCTGCTATATTTTGGAAGAGTTTGAGAAGGATACGTGTTAGCTCTTCTCCAAATGCTTGACAGAATTCACCAGTGAAGCCATCTGGTCCTGGGCTTTTACTTGTTGGAAGATTTTTAATCACAGTTTCAATTTCAGTGCTTGTGATTGGTCTATTTATATTTTCTATTTCTTCTTGATTCAGTCTTGGAAGGTTGTGCGTTTCTAAGAATTTGTCCATTTCTTCCAGATTGTCCATTTTATTGGCATAGAGTTGCTTGTAGTAGTCTCTCATGATCCTTTGTATTTCTGCAGTGTCAGTTGTTACTTCTCATTTTTCATTTCTGTTGATTTGAGTCTTCTCCCTTTTTTTCTTGATGAGTCTGGCTAATGGTTTATCAATTTTGTTTATCTTCTCAAAGAACCAGCTTTTAGTTTTATTGATCTTTGCTATCGTTTCCTTCATTTATTTCTGATCTGATCTTTATGATTTCTTTCCTTCTCCTAACTATGGGGTTTTTTTGTTCTTCTTTCTCTAATTGCTTTAGGTTCAAGGTTAGGTTGTTTATTTGAGATGTTTCTTGTTTCTTGAGGTAGGATTGTACTGCTATACACTTCCCTCTTAGAACTGCTTTTGCTGCATCCCATAGGTTTTGGCTCTTTGTGTTTTCATTGTCATTTGTTTCTAGGTAGTTTTTGATACCTTCAGTGATCTCTTGGTTATTTAGTAGTGTATTGTCTAGCCTCCATGTGTTTTTATTCTTTACAGTTTTTTTTCCTGTAATTGATATCTCGTCTCATAGTTGTTGTCAGAGAAGATGCTTGATATGCTTTCAATTTTCTAAAATTCACCAAAGCTTGACTTGTGACCCAAGATACGGTCTATCCTGGAGAATGTTCCATGTGCACTTGAGAAGAAAGTGTATTCTGCTGTTTCTGGATGGAATGTCCTATAAATATCAATTAAGTATATCTGGTCTAATGTGTCATTTAAAGCTTGTGTTTCCTTATTTATTTTCATTTTGGATGATCTGTCCATTGGTGAAAGTGGGGTGTTAAGGTCCCCTACTATTATTGTGTTACCAACCAAACCAAGAAACAAACCCACCAATAAAAACAGGCACTAAAAACTAAACCAAGATAAACATAAAACCAATAACAAATCAAATACAGAAAGCAAACCCCAATTCTACAGTTGCTCCCAAAGTCCACCACGTCAATTTTGGGAACTTTCACAGATGCAGGGTCTATTCAATCCCACTGCAGGGATTTCATCCACTGCTCCTGAGGCTGCACTGAAAATTTTCCCTTTTTCTTCTTTGTTTGCATGGCTCCTGGGGTTCAGCTTTTGTTTTGGCTCCACCTCTGCTTGTAATCCTTCCGCAGGCATTCTCTTCCCCACCCAGACAGGAGGGGGTTAAAGCAGCAGCTGATTAGGCCTCTCTTGCTCCCTCAGGCTGGGGAGAGGGAGGGGTATGGCAGTCATAACTGGAATGCGGGTTGGGGTTTGCCTGTGGTGGCAGAGACCAGCATGATTTTGCAACAGCCTGAGGTGTGCCGTGTGTTCTCCCAGGGAAATTGGCCCTGGATCACAGGACCCTGGCAGTGGTGTGCTGCACAGGCTCCCAGGGGGTTGTAGGTAGTGACCTGGGCTTGTACACAGGATTTTTGGTGGCAGCGGTAGCAGTTCCTGCCCACCTCTGGGGTCCAAGATGATAGCCATGGCTCATGCCCTTCTCTGGAGCTCACTTAGGCGGTGTTCCGCCGTCTGTGGGCACATGGAGCAAAAGCCTCTCTCCTCACACATTCTGAAACAATGGTCTCTTGCATCTCCGGCAGGTCCAGACCTTTTCCCAGACTCCCTCCCGGCTAGCTGTGGCGCACTAGCCCCCTTCAGGCTGTGTTCACGCAGCCAACCCCAGTCCTCTCCCTGGAATACGACCTGTGAAGCCCGAGCCTCAGTTCCCAGCCCCCACCCACCCTGGCGGGTGAGCAGACAGGCCTCTCAGGCTGGTGAGTGCTGGTCGGCACCAATCCTCTTTGGGGGAATCTCTCTGCTTTTCCCTCTGCACCCCTGTTGCTGCGCTCTCCTCCGTAGCTCCGAAGCTCCCCCCACTCCCATCCCCACCAGTGAAGGGGCTTCCTAGTGTGTGCAAACTTTTACTCCTTCACAGTTCCCTCCCAGAGGTGCAGGTACCATCCCTATTCTTTTGTCTCTGGTTTTTCTTTTTTCTTTTGCCCTACCCAGTTACATGGGGATTTTCTTGCATATTGGGAAGTCTGAGGTCTTCTGCCAGTGTTCAGTAGGTGGTCTTTAAGAGCTGTTCTACATATAGATGTATTTTTGATGTATTTGTGGGGAGGAAGGTGATCTCCATGCCTTACTCCTCTGCAACCTTAATGTCTCCCTGATGAAGTTATTTTTAAAAAAGAAGAAAAATATAAAATACAATGATTGCCTTAAATAGATCTGAAGAGGACTCAGTTATTCACTGAAGCACTGTTCTTAGTTAAAAAAGAAAAAAAAAGATCAGAATTCTGTAAAACATACAAGATTGTGCCCTTTTCCTTTGGTTCCTAACATCTAGTACTTTGTTCTCCTAAAGGCCAAACTTTGGTCTTCTATTATTATTTTTTGTATTTTGAGTTAAAATGTCTTCATCTACTCTAATCCTGTAACTTACCACCTCTGTGGTAATTATGTAATTGTTGAGTCCATCCAGTACCACTTCCCTAAATGCCTACCCAGCTTTTGTATTTGGACATATCACCACCATCACCTGTCTAAAGCTGAATTTATCTTCTCTCTGAATTCTTTTCTGTTCTCAAGCTTATTTTTCATTGTTCTTATTTTGCATGCTCTCCATGTCCTTCCCCATCACATTCTATGAATCTATCATGAATATTAATTACATCCAATGCTCCATGTTTATTTCTTTTGATATCACTCTATTTCAGGACCATACCACATGAATGATTAATAATAACATTTCTCTTAAGTGTGCTCAGTGATTAAAATCAAACTCTATTTTCAAATAACCTCTATTTCACCCTGCCTGAATTTGGGGAACACTCTTTAATCCTGAGGTAAAGAACATGTCATACTTCTGCTCAAAATGCTTCTCTTGCTACCCATTATATAAAAGACAGAATCTTAAATTTTCATGTTTTCATAGTTAAGACTTAACCTTACTTTCTGCTCACTCTTCTGCGAAATCTCTTACTTGAATCATCTACTTGGGTTGACTTGTCTTCTAAGATCTCTGCCTAGATCATTTTACTTCCCACATTTTATTTATGCTTCACCTTTTTCATTCTCAGTATTATTCCCTCTCACCATCATGCTACATCTTCATATATATCCAAATGCAACCCAACCTTCAACCTCACGTAGTTTCTTCTTTAATCAAAACTATTTATTGAGCACATGTTTTGTGCTATTCATTGTTCTATGCTATGAAATAGTACCAATGAGTAAGATACCATCTCTGCCTCCAAGAAGCATAGAGCTGGTCAAGAATCAATTACAACAGTGTAAACAGTGCAGAAGAGGGACAGCAACCAATATTCATGGACCACCTGTATCAGCCAGGCACATTATGGGCTCCAGACAACCCTGTGAACTCAAGTTGGTTATCCTAACACTCGGAGAAGTGGAGGCTTAGAAAGATTAGATAACTTGATCACACAGCTAGCAACTGGCCCCCAATAGTCTGTGAACCCAAAGCTTCCCATTGTACTGTGATGCAATGAAAACTTCACATAGCAATCTTGCTCTCTTTTGATTCCCTACCATATTTTGTTTTGTGCCATATATTTGACATTTATCATACACTGGATTAATGCTTATTTCTTATATTTACTCAGAAAAACACTGCTTAAATACCTGCAAACTGCCTGACATTGGACCAAGTGCTAAGAAATACAAAGATCAACATGATAAAATCCTTGCCTTCAAGAAGCTCCCAGTCTAGTGTGAGAGGAAACCTTCATCATATTTTAAATTGTGTATTCCACTTTTCTAAATTATATGATATATACTCTCCACATTATAAATGTATAAGAATGGGATTTTAGGACTTTTCTCCTGGATGTATATCAGGTGGTTCATAGTTTTTAGAAAATTATTCTCATTCTCAAGATATTTAAATGTACTAGTATACAACTTTGCCAACTGTATCATTATTCATTTGATAGGGAGGGTGGGTGGGAGGGAGACACAAGAGGGAAGAGATATTGGGATATATGTATATGTATAGCTGATTCACTTTGTTATAAAGCAGAAACTAACACACGATTGTAAAGCAATTATCCTCCAATAAAGATTTAAAAAAAAAAAACTACACCTTTTAAAAAAAAGAAATTATCTCTGTATATCTTTACATAATCTATGTCTTCTTCATGTATTTTCTGTTTATAAATCTTTTTTATTAATTTGATTTTTCAGAGTTTTGCTTTTTAAGCTTAAAGAATAATTTTCTTAATTGCACTGAGTTTCAGTGTACTAATTCAGGATTTACTACTGTTTAGAACTTTCCTCTTACCATCCATGAAGCTGAGTTTTTAATATTCACATTCTAGCTTCCTTAGTTGAATACCTTTTCCATTTTATTAATTATGTATTTGAGGATTGAAATTTACTTCTATTTTTTTAAATCATGACATTTTCAAGTTCAGGAAAAAAGCACAGAGAATAACATGGCATGCCTACATATAATTATCATTCAGTTTTATCAGTTTTTCAATTTTTGCAATACTTGCTGTAGATAATTTTTAAGAAATAACAAATGACTGTACTAGTTTGCTAGGGCTGTCTACCAAGGTACCAAAAACCAACTGCTTAAAGAACAGAAATTTATCATCTCACCGTTCTGGAGGCCAGAGGTCTGAAATTAAGGCGTCAGCAGAGCCATGCTCCTTCTGAAGATGCTAGGGATGGATCTGTTTCATACCTCTCTCCTAGCTTCTGGGAGTTTCTTGGCCAGTGGCAGCATAACTCCGACCTTCACATGACAGTCTTCCTTTGTGTGTGTCTCTGAGCCCAAATCTTCCCTTTTTTTAAGGACACTGGTTATATTAGATTTGAGGACCACCCTATTCAGTATAACTTCATCTTAACTAATGACATTTGTAACAGCCCTATTTCTACTATTTCCATACAAGGTCACGCTCTGAGGTACTGGGGGTACAACTTCAATATACAAATTTGAGGGGGACAGAGTGCAACCCATAACAATGACAAATATCCTTGGCAACAAGGGGGTATATTGACCAGAGAATATAAAAAGAATTTTTTTAATGACTTAAATTTATTCTGCTTTTTATCATCACCATGGTCTAGCATTTCCAAACAGCATCAATGAGATTGACCAAGAGGTCTTTAATGTTCCCCTTGGCTTGATTAAACCTTAGCCAGGTTTCTTCCTGACCATAATAAGCTCCTGACCTCCCTTTTCTTAGAGCATCTCCCCTTTGATGAAAATCTTCTCCAAACCTCTTGTCATTTTTACAACTCAAAAATGTCCTTTTCAAGACCTGAGAGTCATCCCTTTGAAAAGTAATCATCAAGAAAGATAGCTCTCCTCTCTTAGTCTCTGTGGGATGGTAGGAACCTAACTTTGATAAGCACCAATTAGCAAACACAGATGGCCTAATCACACTGACCAAGCTCCCCTCAACCCGATGCCTTTCAGTACTCTTCCATTAGCTCACCCGAGTATTTAAAACATCTCCCATCTTTTGTTGCAGCAGAGTTTAGTTCAAGCTCTCTCCTTTATTGCATTTCTCATGAATAAAATCTTCCTTGTCTGTTTAACTCTGTAGGGTATAATTATACTTTGACAGTTTAAAGTACTCTATTCCAAAGTCACCTGGAGTACTCTATGATTCTTATTAAATGAGATTACAGTCTAATCGCTGGCTGTGTTTGTCTTTCTTCAAATGAGGCATTCTCTTACCATTAGTTTCCAAGACTGCTGTTGTTGGATTTGATATGTGACTAATGTGTTAATTTCCTACTATATATCCATTTATCTCTTCTTCCTTATTATTTAGTTGAGTGTGACAGTATTTCCAATTAAAAGATAGTACCTTGCAGGTAGCATTGGCCAGGTGGCTAAATTCCAGACAATGAGATGTAAGTGGAAGTTAGGAGGGTCTACTCCCTAACTTATCCTTCTTGACAGAACAAGAAACCCCACTTTGTTTAATCGGCTATATTTAGGTTTTCTGTTACATTCAGCTAAGCTTAAACTTTAACTGACAGAGCTTCCATGGCACATCTAATTTGCCACAAAGAATTACTCATTTAAGAAAAAAGAATTTAAGAAAAAAGAAGAAACAGTACTATTTTGTGGCAGATGGTGACATGAGTGGAGGCCACTGACTAGGACTCTCAATGATGCAGCTCCTCACCAGTTAGTCCGTATTCCTTCCCGGAGCTCACAAACCATTGATTTTTATCAACCTAGAGCAGAATTCACCAACAGTTTTTTTTGAAACAAAATTAAACATACAAAGTAGCTGTAAATCTACACAATGACAGTAAAAAGAGACAAAATAATAGCAGAGTGGCATCTGGAGTGAAAGAAGAGGAATATCAGACTGACCCCAGAGTGGCACTGTGTACTGTAATGCAGTCTATTAGCTTGTAATCATATCAGCTCATTATCTTGCATTACAAGGTATTTTATAATGCTATTTTCTTTTTGGATAGACAGTAGTGCTTTCACTCAATTCCCTCTAGCAGTCACAGATGTGCAGTGCATTACTCTGCATGCTCACATTTCCAACCATAAGGCAGAGCACTGAGAATAATTCACATGGACTAATCATCAGGTTTATGAGTATTTTCCCACATTTACTGGAAATATTCTTCATTCCAGGTCTTGGTTTCATATTTCATGGTTAACTAGCTTTCTTTCGATGTCTCATATATATTATCTGCCCTCAAATGAAGAAGTATTCTTTTAAATATTAAGCCTACTAATATTAACTAATATTATTAATTAGCAAGTACCAGTTACATATTTAGTAATCCAGAAGAATATTACATTTGTGGAAAAAGTAACAGTTACTGCTGACTGTTTGAAACTCAACTCAATTACTTCATGCTTACCAATGTAAGTATTTGGAGACAGCACCCCCCCCCCAATCAAATTTGGTTTCTAATAGGAAAAAAAGCAACTAAAAATCATACATACCATTACTTCCAATTCAAACTTATGGATGTGAGTATTCTGGTGAAAATCTTTGTTTAAAAGATATTACAAACCAGAAATTTGGAATAGAATACTTATATCCTAATAAAGGTATTTATTAATTTTAACTTATATTCCTAAAAAATCATATCCTATATAATGATCAGTGCTTCCTATAACAAAATATTTGATGGGAAAGTGTAAGTATCATGGAGAAGATTTATGAGTCAGAATTTGGATTTACTAAGATACAGGGTAGGCCATGGTCTCCTGACCTTATTTGAGGATCTTATCTTTGTACCCAAAGACTCTCCCACATGCTCATATGATGCCATATTATTTGAAATGTCACTGTTTGCTGAAGGATAGCAAGTAGCTCACTGAATCATCAGGAGGACTAGAAAAACTCCCTAGCAGGAACAGAGGAAGTTAAGGTTCAATGAAGATTCAGCCATGGACATGTATGCTTAGGATGTGTGGCAGATTATATTACGTTCTCAATTCTCCATTCCCTTGTAATAACATTATACATTCATACCCTTGCCATGGTCTCTTGGTAGAAAAAGTGTTATTTCCTAGCTTCTTGACTTTGGGCTTAGCCACGTGACTTGCTGTGTCCAGCGGGATATTAGTGGGCATGATAAAGCAAAGGCTTGCATCATGCCTGGAATGTGCATGCACCAGGTATAATGCTGTCCCAGAAAATGTGAGCCATATGGAGAAATCCTAAATGCTAGGCATGGCCTGGAGCCAAGTCCAGCCATGCGCCGTCGAGATCAGCTGAGCCCCAGTTAACATGCAACGCATGAGTGAGAAGCAAATACTTTTGCTGTATGCCACTGAGATTTCTAGAGTAGTGTATTGTGCAGTATAAGCTGAGCAACATAGGAAAACAATGGCCCCATTACTACTGGTCACTGATAGCCATAGATGTTAAAAATAGCAATAAATATCCTTGTACTTTCCTGATTTTCCTCTTAAGTATTAAATTTCCAGATAAAAACAGGTAATCAGGCATCAAAGGGTAATATAGCTCTTTCTGCTTTCATGGAAGTAGGTGAGGTCATTGGCCAAATATTTAAGGGTTATGCCAAAACAGGGAAGGTATTCCCACAATGGACAGCCAAAACAACAAACACGCTATAGTTACTCAAGAGAAAGAGGTAGGCATGGAAAAGAATCCCAATTTAGGAAAATAAAGGCTAACAGTACAGCATTTGCAAAAACTGTTGCTTAATACTTAATAAGTATTACACCAAAATAATGGTTCAATGTTTATTTTTAAAATCTGGAATACAAAAGAAAAATTGCCATCTTTCCTTCAGGTCTTCTCTGAGCCTTTAAAATATATATATTCATACAAACACACACACACACACACACACACACACACACACACACACTTTGTGACTTTCCTAGGCAAAAGAAGGCATAGTGTGTGGCATTCCCCAAGTTTGACCAGTGACCTGTTTTTTTGGCATCTCATATGTGACTTGTTTTATTTGTCCCTGATAACACAAACTGAGAAATACTGTTAGAGGAAATCACAAAGTACTTTTGGAGTACACGGAAATTACCAAATTGACTAATTTACTAAATTACTAATGTGACTAAACTGTGTCCGCCAGGAGCTGCACATAGAGAGGGATGCTTGGAAGCAGAATCTAGAATGATGTGTAGGACTTTTCCAGGGAAACTTCTGAGAGAATAGCATTTCAAGTACATACAGGAAAGAGAATCTAATATGAAAGACAGATATATAATGAAGTACTTGGGAATTTCAGTAAGTGATGCCCAACAAAGATCCGTAAGAATGATGGAAGTTTAGATGTTTGTGACGATGGTTATAGCAAAGGCAATAGAGGCACCGCGGTGTGGTGCTTAAGAGCATGAGCTTTGGCCTTCAGCACACCAGAGTAACTGGCCCTGTGAACTTGGGCAAAGTAAGTTACTTATCTCTGCCCCAGCTTCTTCAGTTATGAGGTGCTAAACTTGATGGCGCAAAGAATGTTAAGTAATTCAAATAGGATGTAGTGAAGCACAGGTGGAAGGGAAGGGTAAGTAAGGTAAGGCTATAGAGCTAGACTAGGAGCCATATGAACATACACTGGGAGAAAACCCTCCAAATTATATAGCTGATGTTTATTGAATATATACTTTGAGTCAGGTACTTTTCTATACAATTTACATACATAAACTCATTTGTCTTCAAAATAATCACAAAGGTAGATACTGTATTTTACCTCATAAATATCTCTGGAGCCAGAGATGTTAAGTAATTTACCCAAAGTTACACAACTTGTAAATTGCAGAACTGAATTTGAAGCTCTGGTCACCTTGTTCCAGAGTCCATGCTCTTAACCACTATGCCAGTGGCTTTCAAAGTAATTTTTTTGCCTCAATCCACAGTAAGAAATGTGTCTCATGTCATAAAGTAGTGTGTGTGTGTGTGTGTGTGTGTGTGTGTGTGTGTGTGTATCTCAATTCCAAAAATTATGGTTATCCTTTATAAGTGTGATTTATTTAGATATATCTATTCTAGTATAGTCTATTTAATTTTTTTAGAACTGTTGCTCACAACAAAAGAGTAAATTTATTTTGGAACCACTAACTGATCATAGCCTACTGTTTGAATAATGCTGCACTGTGCCATAATTTGCACCCCTTTCTAAGGAACTTAGAATTTACAAAAAAAAAAAAAAAAGTAAAGAACAAGTGAAGGACTTAAAATAAGGGACTAACCTAATCAGATTATGTATTTTAAAAATATCACTCCTGACAGTGTGGAGGTTAAATTGGAGAGAGACGGCACTGGAAGGAACAAACCTATTTAGAGATTTTTGTAATGCTAAAAAAGAAAATAAAGCATGGAGAGCAAGAAACAGGAAATATAATCAAAGGACACAACAGAGTGACTGATAAAATCTAGAAGGTGAAACAGAGGAGTGAATGGAGGACAACTTCCGTATTTCCATTTTCATTATGTAAGAAGATGATTGTAAAGATGAACAGTTGTGCTGTCTTTCTGTCATCATTTAACTTTATATCACCTTCCCTAAGCAATGAGTTTACTCCATCTTTGTTCTACTTGATCTGTAATTCATTTATTCATTCATTCATTCATTCATTCAACAAATATCAGCACCTACTATAGGACAGGTATTGGTCTAGCTGCCTGATGGGAAAAATTACAAAGGGAAGTGGAATAGGGAGTGTGAGGATAGGGGCGGGAGCTCAAAATCTTAAATCCGATAGTGAGGGAGGCCTCTCTAGGAAGGTGAGATTGAACAATAACCTGTAAGATGTGAGGTTGTGGGCCTTGTATTTTAGAATATTTTCTAAGTTTTACCATCTTTGATACTCCAATTTCCTGATTTTTTTTTTTCAGGCCACACTGTGTGGCATGTAGGATCTTAGATCCCGGACCAGGGATCGAACCTATGCCCCCTGCATTGGGAGCACGGAGTCTTAACCACTAGACTGACAGAGAAGTCCCCAGCTTTCCATTTTATTCATGTTAATTTTTTTATGTTAATTTTTATATTTAGCTTTTTAGGCGACCCTTCTCCTTTTTGACCAAAAATGTTGAATATATCAAGTACCTATTATTAACCAGGCACTGAGATTACTGTTTTATAAATATTATCTAATTTAATCATCAAAAAACTTTGAGATGGGTAATTTTATTATTCCATTTACAGATGAGGAAGCAGTTGCTCAGACTGCTTACATAACATGCTTGAACTCACAGAGCTGGTGTGAGAGGAGAATTTCAAACTCCGACTACTAAGATTTAACCATCACAGGTCTTAGCCATTATTCTATATATTAAGTTGTTTGTATAGGCATACCTCAGTTTTATTGTGCTTCATAGATATTGTGTTTTTTTACAAATTGAAGGTTGGTGGCAACCCTTCATCAAGCAAGTCTATCAGTGTCATTTTCCAAGAACATTTGCTCACATGTCTGTGTGTCACATTTTGGTAATTCTCTCAATATCTCAAACTTTTTCATTATTATGATTATGGTGATCTGTGATCAGTGATCTTTGACGTTACTATTGTCATTGTTTTGGGGCACCATGGACGGCACCCACATAAGATGAAAATCTATAAATATTGTGTGTGTTCTGACTGCTCCACTGACCCCATCTCTCTCCCTCTCCTTGGGCCTCCCTATTCTCTAAGACACAACAATATTAAATAACCAATTAATAACCCTACAGTGGCCTCTAAGTGTTCAAGTGAAAGAAGACTTGCATGTTTCTCACTTTGAATCAAAAGCCAGAAAGGATGAATCTTATTGAGGGAGGCATGTTGAAAGATGGGACAGACCAAAAGTTAGGCCTCTTGTGCCAGTTAGCCAAGTCGTGAAGGCAAAGGAAAAGCTCTTAAAGGAAACTACTACTCCAGTGAACACACACATGATAAGAAAGAGGAACAGCCTTCTTGCTGACATGGAGAAAGTTTCAGTCATCTGGAGAGAAAATCAAACCAGCCACAACATTGCTTGAAACCAAAGCCAAATCCAGAGCAAGGCCCTAACTCTCTTCAATTCTGTGAAGGCTGAGAGAGGTGAGGAAGCTGCAGAAGAAAAGTTTGAAGCTGGCAGAGGTGGGTTCATGAGGTTTAAGGAAAGAAGCCATCTCCATAACATCACAGTGCAAGGTGAAGCAGCAAGTGCTGATGTAGAAGCTACAGCGAGTTATCCGGAAGATTTAGTAATGATTATTAATGAAGGTGGCCACGCTAAACAACAGATTTTCAATGGAGATGAAACACCCTTACATTGGAAGAAGAGGCCATCTCGACTTTCACAGCTAGAGAGGAGAAGTCAATGCGTGACCTCAAAGCTTCCAAGGATAGTCTGACTCTCCTGTTAGGAGCTAATGCATCTGGTGACTTGACGTTGAAGCCAATGCTTGTTTATCATTCCAAAAATCCTAGGGCCCATCAAAATTATGCTAAATCTACTCTGCCTGTGCTCTACAAATAGAACGACAAAGCCTGGATGACAGCACATCTGTTGACAACATGATTTACTGGATATGTTAAGCCCGCTGTTGAGACCCACTGCTCAGAAAAAAAAGATTCCTTTCAAAATATTACTGCTCATCGACAATGCACATGGTCACTCAAGAGCTCTGATGGAGATGTAAATAAGATTAATATTGTTTCCATGTCACACATGAAACTAACACAACGTCTATTCTGCCGCCCATGGATCAAGGAGTAATTTTGGATTTCAAGTCTTATTATTTAAGAAATGCATTTTGTGAGGCTTCTATAGATAGTGATTCCTCTGATGGATCTGGGCAAAGTCACCTAAACCTTTCTGGGAAGGATTCACCATTCTAGATGCCATTAAACATATTCATGGTTCATCAAAATATCAACAGTAACAGGAGTTTAGAAGAAGTTGATTCCAACCCGCATGGATGACTTCATGGGTTCAAGATTTCAGTGGACAAAATAACTGCAGATGTGGTGGAACTACCAAGAGAACTAGAATTAGAAGTGGAGCCTGAAGATGTGACTGAGTTGCTGCAATCTCACAAAAAAACTTGAATGGGGGCTCTCCTGGTGGTACAGTGGTTAAGAATCCACCTGCCAATGCAGGCGACACAGGTTCCAGCCCTGATCTGGGAAGATCCCACATGCCATGGAGCAACTAAGCCCGTGCGCCACAACTACTGAAGCTTGCGCTCCACAACTACTGAAGCTCGCATACCTAGAGCCATGCTCTACCACAAGAGAAGCCACCGCAATGAGAAGCCCATGCACTGCAACAAAGAGTAGCTCCCGCTCCCCACAACTAAAGAAAAGCCCACGTGCAGCCACGAAGACCCAATGCAGCCAATAAATAAATAAATTTTTTTAACATCTTTATTGGGGTATAATTGAATAAATTTATTAAAACAAAAAAAATTGAACGGATGAGGATTTGCTTCCTTATGGCTGAACAAAGAAAGTGGTTTCTTGAGATGGAATCCACCTGGTGAAGATGCTGTGAAGATTACTGAAATGACAAGAAAGGACTTAGAATATTACATAAATTTAGTTGATAAACCAGTAGCAGAGTTTGAGTGGATTGACTCCAATACAGAAAGAAGGTCTATTGTGGATAAAATGCTATCAAACAGCATTGCATGCTGCAGGGAAATCATTCATGAAAGGAAGAGCCAATCAATGTGGCAAACTTTATTGTTGTCTTATTTTAAGAAATTGCCACCCCAGCTTCAGCAACCACCACCCTAATCAGTCAGCAGCCATTAACTTGGAGGCAAGACCCTCCACCAGCAAAAGGATTGTGACTTGCAGAAGGCTCAGATGATGGTTAGCATTTTTTGGCAATAAAATATTTTTAAATTAGGGTATGTATATTGTTCTTTTATATGTAATGCTATGGCACACTTAATAGACTATAGTATAAACACAACTTTTATATGCATTGGGAAACAAAAAAAATTCTTGTGACTCACTTTATTATGGTGGTCTGGAACTGAACCTGCAATATCCCCAAGGTATACCTGTATATATCTATTTGAAAATCTTTATTTATTTGTAAATTTCTTCTTAGTTAATTTGTATGACACTTCAGGTCTTACTAATTGAAAATATTTGTAATTGTAGAGTCAAAATTTCATTTTTGATCATCTGATATTCTTGAACTATATTTCTTTTAAGATTATCCAGGCAGAAGGATTATGACAATTTTTGTTAAAATATTTTATTGCTGAAGTCTAAGGCATGTTTCTAACTATCTTTCTTTGCGATTATGAATTTCACAATGATGTAGTCCTTTCCTGCTAAAAGACTCAATACTATATAGGTAAGTAAGTACGGACCACTCTATAGTTACCCTGGTTAAGACCAGGTACAGTGAGTACTAAAATAGAACAGTTAAAAGTCTGATGGAAACAGAAGCTTATAATGCTGTGTATGTGTTCATGAATGTGTTACTAAACTATTGCTTGGAGATGCAACAGTCTACCTTTAACTCTGAAATTTAATAATCAGAAAACAAGAGGAGATTTAACAAGCAATAGCTGCTCTGGAGATATGTCTCAGGTGTTCAGAATGAATCCTTACATCTTATAAGAACACTGTCTGAAAGAATGTGATAAAAGGTGTTGGAGAGGATGGTCACCACTTTGTAAATCAAGTAAGAAAAGTAAATTAATGTAGAAAAAAATCACAAAGATAAGGAAGGAGATTTTTTGAAAAGATAAACTTTCCAGTGCTGGCAAAACTGCCTTCAACTCCTCAGATATGACCACATTTACATTTCAGTAATTAACAGTAACATTTGAAAAAATGTGTATAATGTGAAATATATAGAGTATTGAGACCTATAAATTCTTGTCCATATGTAGGGCAAGGCAAATTTTTAACAACTTTCTGTTCTATATTTTCAACCATTCCATCTGGTGATAAATTATCATTTCATCTGTTTTTCCACTTGAATTCAGTGTAGAAGTTGCCTTCATTGTTTCCACTGTCTTTTGAAAATTTAAAGTAAAATCAAAATAGAGATGTATCAGATACTCTACTCTTAGTAGAATTAATAGTTTTTGAATGTCACTGCTACATCTGGCTCCTTTGTTAATTAGTATATGATTATTAAGAAATTGAGGATTTTTTTCCTTAAAGAAATACGGAAAGATAAGAAAAGTTCAGAAATCATCTCTGATTTCTGCATGAAAAGAAGAGTGTGCATGTGTGTGGAGGAGGGCAGACGAGCTACCCTGAAAGGCAGACATATTTACTGCTAAAAACTTGGCATGGGATGAGGTATGCTCATCCACACTTGTTAACATCTACCTGGGATGCTTCTGCCACCTGACAGTAGGTATTGTGCCACATTGCAAGATGTTCCTCTAACCTTTAAGAGCAAGATCTCAACAGCATAGATATCATGCCTTAATTATGCAGCAGAAATAAAACTTTCAGGGAAGTTTTACTATGTTAAGAATTAAGGAGTGAGTCACTGTTTGTAAACTGAATTTGTACAAAGATGAATTCAGACTTAACAGATTCATTTTGAACTGTTTGTGCTTCTTGGGAAAGAAAGTGTTCATCTGAAGAAAGGTTCTGTGTTTATGTGTGTGTCTATTTAATTTTTTCCAGAATTTTATATATATCTATTCAATTTAAAATGTTATCTTACCTAAATATACACAGCATAGCAGCCTAGGCTGCATTTACCCCATGACATGTATCCAGAATTTACTTATGAAAGAAGTAGAGAATGATATGTAAATGTTACTAAAAATGACATCTCAAGAACTATGTGCAAAAATTTAAAGAAAAAAAAAATTTTTTTTTAAATAAAAAGAAAACAAAGAGACAGGGTTCAAGATGGCAGAGTAGAAGGACATGTTCTCACTCCCTCTTGCAAGAGCACTGGAATCACATCTAACTGCTGAAAAATCATCGACAGGAACACAATGGAACTCACCAAAACAGATACCCCACATCCAAAGACAAAGAAGAAGCCACAATGAGACAGTAGGAGGGGTGCAATCACAATGAAATCAAATCCCATAACTGCTGGGTGAGTGACTAAAAAACTGGAGAACACTTATACCACAGAAGTCCACCCACTGGAGTGAAGGCTCTGAGCCCCATGTCAGGCTTCCCAACCTAGCGGTCTGGCAACGGGAGACGAAATTCCTAGAGAATCAGACTTGAAAGCTAGCGGGATTTGATTTCAGGACTTCAACAGGACTGGGGGAAACAGAGATTCCACTCTTGGAGGGCACACACAAAGTAGTGTGTGCATCGGGACCCATTGCATAGGTAGGCTCCAGTGTTGGGTCGCCTCAGACCAAGCAACCAACAGGGAGGGGACCCAGCCTCACCCATCAGCAGAAAAGTGGATTAAAGTTTTACTGAGCTCTGCCCACAAGAGCAACAGCCAGCTCTACCCACCACCAGTCCCTCCCATCAGGAAAATTCCACAAGCCTCTTAGATAGCCTCATCCACCAGAGGGCAGACAGCAGAAGCAAGAAGAACTACAATCCTGCAGCCTGAGGAACAAAAACCACATTCACAGAAAGACAGACAAGATGAAAAGGCAGAGGACTCTGTACAGGATGAAGGAACAAGATAAAACTCCAGAAAAACAACTAAATGAAATGGAGATAGGCAACTTCCAGAAAAAGAATTCAGAATAATGATAGTGAAGATGATCCAGGACCTCGGAAAAAGAAAGGAGGCAAAGATGGCAAAGATGCAAGAAATGTTTAACAAAGACATAGAAGAATTAAAGAACCAACAAACAGAGATGAACAATACAATAACAGAAATGAAAACTGTGCAAGAAGGAATCAATAGCAGAATAACTGAGGCAGAAGAACGGATAAGTGACCTGGAAGACAGAATGGTGGAATTCACTGCTGTGGAACAGAATAAAGAAAAAAGAATGAAAAGAAATGAAGAGAGCCTAAGAGACCTCTAGGACAACATTAAACGCAACAACATTTGCATTTTAGGGGTCCCAGAAGGAGAAGAGAGAGAAAGTACCCGAGAATATATTTGAAGAGATTATAGTAGAAAAATTCCCTAACATGGGAAAGAAAATAGCCACCCAAGTCCAAGAAGTGCAGAGAGTCCCATACAGGATAAATCCAAGAAGTAACATGCCGAGACACATAGTAATCAAGATGGCAAAAATTAAAGACAAAGAAAAATTATTGAAAGCAGCAAGGGAAAAATGACAAATAACATACAAGGGAACGCCCGTAAGGTAAACACCTGACTTCTCAGCAGAAACTCTACAAGCCAGAAGGGAGTGGCATGATATACTTAAAGTGATGAAAGGGAAGAACCTACAACCACGATAACTGTACCTGGCAAGGATCTCATTCACATTCGATGGAGAAAGCAAAAGCTTTACAGACAAGCAAAAGCTGAGAGAATTCAGCACCACCAAACCAGCTCTACAACAAATGCTAAAGGAACTTCTCTAAGTGGGAAACACAAGAAAAGAAAAGGAGATACAAAAACAAACTCAAAACAATTAAGAAAACGGTCATAGGAACATACATATCCATAATTACCTTAAAAGTGAATGGATTAAATGCTCCAACCAAAAGACACACCCTTGCTGAATGGATACAAAAACAAGACCAATATATCAGCAAGAAACCACCTTCAGACCTAGGGACACATACAGACAGAAAGTGAGGGGATGGAAAAAGATATTCCATGCAAATGGAGATCAAAAGAAAGCTGGGGTAGCAATACTCATATCAAATAAAATAGACTTTAAAATAAAGAATGTTACAAGAGACAAGAAAGGACACTACATAATGATCAAGGGATCAATCCAAGAAGAAGATATAACAATTATAAATATATATGGACCCAACATAGGAGCACCACAACACATAACGCAACTGCTAACAGCTATAAAACAGGAAACCGACAGTAAGACAATAATAGTAGGGGACTTTAACACCTCACTTACAGCAATGGAAAGATCATCCAAACAGAAAATTAATATGGAAACCCAAGCTTTAAATGACATAACAGAACAGATAGGTTTAATTGATATTTATAGGACATTCCATTCAAAAACAACAGATTACACTTTCTTCTCGAGTGCACACGGAACATTCTCCAGGACAGTTCACATCTTGGGTCACAAATCAAGCCTCAGTAAATTTAAGAAAATTGAAATCATATCAAGCATCTTTTCTGAGCACAACGCTATGAGATTAGAAATCAATTACAGGGAAAAAAAACATAAAACACAAACACATGGAGGCTAAACAATGTGTTACTAAATAACCAAGAGATCACTGAAGAAATCAAAGAGGAAATCAAAAAATACCCACAGACAAATGACAATGAAAACACAATGATTCAAAACCTATGGGATGCAGAAAAAGCAGTTCTAAGAGGGAAGTTTATAGCAATACAAGCCTACCTCAAGAAACAAGAAAAATCTCAAATGAACAATCTAACCTTACACCTAAAGGAACTAGAGAAAGAAAAACAAAGAAAACCCAAAGTTAGCAGAAGGGAAACAATCATAAAGATCAGAGCAGAAATAAATGAAATAGAGACAAAACAATAGCAAAGATCAATAAAACTAAAAGCAGTTTCTTTGAGAAGATAAACAAAATTGATAAACCAGTAGCCAGACTCATCAACAAAAAGAGGGAGAGGACTCAAATCAATAAAATTAGAAATGAAAACGGAGAAGTTACAACAGACACCACAGAAATACAAAGCATCCTGAGAGACCTACAAGCAACTCTATGCCAATAAAATTGACAACCTGGAAGCAATGGACAAATTCTTAGGAAGGTATAACCTTCCAAGACTGAACCAGGAAGAAATAGGAAATATGAACAGAACAATCACACATAATTGTGATTGAACTGAAATGAATTCAATAATAAAATGAATTTAATAATGAAATGAATCTAATAATGAAATTGAAACTGATTAAAAATCTTCCAACAAATAGAAGTCAAGGACCAGATGGCTTCACAGGTGAATTCTATCAAACATTTAGAGAGGAGCTAACACCTATCCTTCTCAAACTCTTCCAAAAGATTGTGGAGGAACGAACACTCCCAAGCTCATTCTATGAGGCCACTATCCCCCTGATACCAAAACCAGACAAAAATACTACAAAAAAGAAAATTACAGACCAATATCACTGATGAATAGAGATGCAAAAATCCTCAAAAAATTACTAGCAAACAGAATCCAACAACACATTAAAAGGATCATACACCATGATCAAGTGGGATTTATCCCAGGGATGCAAGGATTCTTCAATATATGCAAATCAATCAATCTGATACACCATATTAACAAATTGAAGAAGAAAAACCATATGATCCTCTCAACAGATGCAGAAAAAGCTTTTGACAAAATTCAACATTCATATATGATAAAAACTCTCCAGAAAGTGGGCATACAGGGAAACTATCTCAACATAATAAAGGCCATATACAACAAACCCACAGCAAACATCATTCTCAATGGTGAAAAACTGAAAGCACTTCCTGTAAGATTAGGAACAGAAGGATGTCCACTCTCACCACTATTATTCAACATAGTTTTGGAAGTCCTAGCCATGGCAATCAGAGAAGAAAAAGAAATAAAAGGAATACAAATTGGAAAAGAAGAAGTAAAACTGTCACTGTTTGCAGATGACATGATACTATACATAAAGAATCCTAAAGATGCCACCAGAAAACTACTAGAGCTAATCAATGAATTTGGTAAAGTAGCAGGATACAAAATTAATGCACAGAAATCTCTTGCATTCCTATACACTAATGATGAAAAATCTGAAAGAGAAATTAAGGAAATAATCCCATTTACCACTGCAACAAAAAGAATAAAATACCTAGGAATAAACCTAGCTAGGGTGACAAAAGACCTGTATGCAGAAAACTATAAAATACTGATGAAAGAAATGAACGATGATACAAACAGATGGAGAGATATACCATGATACTGGATTGGAAGAATCAACATTGTGAAAATGACTATAGTACCCAAAGCCACCTGCAGATTTAGTGCAATTCCTAGCAAATTACCAATGGCATTTTTTACAGAACTATAAGAAAAAAATCTTACAATTTGTATGGAGACACAAAAGACCCCAAATAGCCACAGCAGTCTTGAGGGAAAAAAACGGAGCTGGAGGAATCAGACTCCCTGACTTCAGACTATACTACAAAGCTACAGTAATCAAGACAATATGGTACTGGCACAAAAACAGAAATACATATCAATGGAACAGGATAGGTAGCCCAGAGATAAACCCACGTACCCATGGTCAACTAATCTATGACAAAGGAGGCAAAGATATACAATGGAGAAAAGACAGACTGTTCAATAAGTGGTGTTAGGAAAAATGGACAGCTACATGTAAAAGAATGAAATTAGAACAGTCCCTAACACCATACACAAAAGTTAACTCAAAATGGATTAGAGACCTAAATGTAAGACCGGACACTCTAAATCTCTTAGAGGAAAACATAGGAAGAACACTCTTTGACACAAATCACAGCAAGATCTCTGTTGGATCCACCTCCTAGAGTAATGGAAATAAAACCAAAAATAAACAAATGGGACCTAGTGAAATTTAAAAGCTTTTGCAAAGCAAAGGAAACCACAAACAATACAAAACAACAACCGTCAGAATGAGAGAAAGTATTTGCCAACGAATCAACGGACAAAGGATTAATCTCCAAAATACGTAAACAGCTCATGCAGCTCAATATTAAAAAAAACAAACAACCCAATCCAAAAATGGGCAGAAGACCTAAATAGACATTTCTCCAAAGAAGACATACAGATGGCCAAGAAGCACATGAAAAGCTGCTCGACATCACTAATTATTAGAGAAATGCAAATCAAAACTACAATGAGGTATCACCTCATACCAGTTAGAATGGGCATCAACAGAAAATCTACAAACAACAAATGCTGGAGAGGGTGTGGAGAAAAGGGAACCCTTTTGCACTGCTGGTGGGAATGTAAAGTGATACAGCCACTATGGAGAACAGTATGGAGGTTCCTTAAAAAGCTAAAAATAGAATTACTATATGACCCAGCAATACCACTACTGGACATATACCCAGAGAAAACCATAATTCAAAAAGACACATGCACCCCAATGTTCATTGCAGCACTATTTACAATAGCCAGGTCATGGAAGCAACCTAAATGCCCATTGACAGATGAATGGATAAAGAAGATATGATACATATATACAATGGAATGTTACTCAGCCATAAAAAGGAACGAAATTGGGTCATTTGTAGTGATGTGTATGAATCTAGGGACTGTCATACAGAGTGAAGTAAGTCAGAAAAAGAAAAACAAATATCGTATGTTAATGCATATATGTGGAACCTAGAAAAATGGTACAGATGAACTGGTTTGTTGGGCAGAAATTGAGACACAGATGTAGAGAACAAATGTATGGACCCAAGGGGGGAAAGCGACGGGGGGAGGGGGTGTGATGAATTGGGAGACTGGAATTGACATATATACACTAATATGTATAAAATGAATAACTAATAAGAACCTGCTGGATAAAAATATAAATAACAGGAAATTCAAAAAAAAAAAAGAGACAACAGAATATACAGGTTTTCTCCATCTACCTATCCCAACCCTATCTCTTCCTAAAGACCTCTAGTAATACCAGAAAATACCCAAAACATAAATGGCACAATGAGGAAAACTCTCCAATAGTGAGCAAATTGGAGGTGTTAACCAGAGAGCTTCACTTGCGATGGATAAGTGTAGGGACTCGTTCATAGTATGCATTGAATATTTACAATGATCCATTTTGAAGTTTTGAAGCTGCACCACTGGCTATATAGCAATTGAGACTCACCATTGGATTATTTTTCAAAGGAGATTACTGGAAATGTTATATTTTTTATATATATATATATATATATAATTTATATATTAAATCAACATATAAATTTATATATGAATTATATATATATATATACACATACACACTTACGTATACTTATATATATACACATACACCTTCAACTGGAATTAGAACCTTTTCAAAGTCTATCTATGCTATAAATTCCTAGGGGCAATGACCAGAATGTTTTGATGCTTTGTTCACCACTCTGTCTCTGCATAGTAAACTTCTCATAAACACGATGAGCTGACTTACCAAATCAGGCAGCATTTTGCATACATTTAAAAAATGCTTACTTTAATTGCTTATTTGCATTTTTTTGCATTATACTTTTAGAATCTTAAGCCTGAGGTTTGTGTCTTGTTTACAAATGTATGCCTAGTACTTAATAAGTATGCCCTTCACATTGTAAATTCTCAGAAACATTTGTTGAGTGACTATACCAGTAGCCATTATTTCTCAAGGCTATAGCTAGACATAGATGGCAGCGTTATCCCAAAGAATTTTTCCTGGTTGTTTGTGACCCAACTTAAAGATTTGGCTCTGTACTAGGCAGCAGCTTTCTTAGCCCATTTTTGTTTCATGGAGTGAATAATTTTTTTATCTTATTTATTATTAAATAATTTCTATTGAAATATTTTACTTCTTATTACTTCAGATGAAATTTCACCTACTTTGTGAAATTTTAGCCACCTTCTTCCTGTCTTCCACACGTGGAATGTATTGTCTCCCTCAACCCTGTGTTCCTATGACACTTTAATTATTCCACTAGTATAGCATTTATCAGATTTTACTGTGGTTATTTGTCCCTATGGCTATTTCTTACACTAATCTGTTACCCTTTTGAGACTTTTATTTTGTCATTTTTTTTCAGACTCCAGCTTTAACACACGGTTGCATACATGTGTTAGTTGTCTCCATAAATGTTTAATTTAATTACCAAAGGGCCAAAGACCCCTGGTTTGGGAAGAAGTGTGTCTTATAAACTTTTTACTGTTCAATGGTGCAATGGTGGGCCCCGGCTTTAGGTTCAACAAGGGATATTGCCTTTAGGAAGCATGTGGCTCTCAGCAGATAGAAATTCCTAGAGTATCATAGAGGACAATAGGGCATTCCTTGAAAGGTTCCTGCCAGTTGTAAAGTACCCATCTAAGGAGTTTGAGAGTCACTGTTATGCTCCCAGCTCCTTCTGAGAGTCTTCTTTTGCATGGTCACCTCTTATCCAGAGAATACCAGAGTGAACCTAGAATTGGCATCTGCTATAAACAAATCTGGTGAGAGACTGGCCAGTACCCCACCATCTTTGCATACCTCCATGTGTGTTTTCACCTGTTTTTTCAAAGACCTATTTCCATGTTTCCCTACATGTTTTTCGGAATATTTGTTCCAGATGATATCAAGAGTTGTCACTTACAAAAAGCACTTTATGATTAAATGAATTTGAAGAATGAAAGGCAAATGAAGGGTAAAACAAAGGAAAGCAAAACAAAACAAAAAATGCAGGATTCTTGAATTAGGATTTTTCAAACCCTCTAATATCCAAATAAACACTGAATTTTCAGGGGAAATAATATGGAATGTTTTCCAAAAATTATTCAACCATGGAACTGTAATATTCTTAACTTTGTGATATAATGATAGGAATATACTTTATGAAATATGAATCAATACCACTGAATTTTCCCTACTCCTAGCTAGCTTCATCAAGTGTTTCTCTTATCTGTATATACATCTCTTCCTTCATGACTCAGATATGGAGAGAAGACCAGGAACTCTTCCTCAACTGGTGCTAATGGCATTCTAAGACACGCCACATGCATACTCTTTCTTTAAGTTTTAAATGAATACGTCAGCTCAAAAGTAATTGCTGGATGCACAAATAAAAATTTTATGCTAATGTACAAATTCCAAATTGATTAGACTTTCAAATAATATTATGTGATTATAGTGATTGTATGTTCTCCTTTTATTCCTTTGTCCTTTTCAGAATCAATTTGTGATATCCTTAAGTATATACTCTTACCACAGTAAAAGTAGAAATTTAGAAATATGAGGGGCAAATTAGCAAATGTATAACAAAAAATGTGGAATGTGCTTATGCTAAGGCATGAAAACTAATTTTGGCTAATATCTCAGCTCTCAACTAACTTCTCAACACACAGGAAAAGTTAATGAGAGTGATTTCAGAATTTTGCTTTGTGAACAAGGATACATCACACTTATTATCCAAGCTACTGTGTGACTGAACTTACATTTCACTACATGCAGTTCTTATGTCTTGCTTTCACTCAGCAAGAATTCATATTCTTACAATTCTGGGATTGTTTCATATCACTGTTTGGGCTATATTCCAGAATTAATGGCATACTAATACAATAAAATGGTTGATAAAACCAGAAAAATAGAAACATGACTAATTGCCAGAGATTTTTTAAGAAAATCGTATTTTTAGCAAAAAAAGTAATATTTTATTAAGCAAAACCAAAAATACTGAGACAAAACCCATACCTTAGATACTGTACAGATATATGCGTGCATATGACAAAGTCAATGGAATTTACTGAAAATGTCAAATGAGTTTATTTGCTAACTTATTAACAAGGTGCTTGTTGTCTCTTTAAAAGGAGGTCTATCCTCTCTTTCATTGCTTAAGGTTATGTTATAAAGGAAGAAAAATATTATTCTTCAATGTTATAGTTTTAGAATCTGTCATACATTAGTAATTTAATGTGTCAGTTTGGGATGCAGAAAAATATTAATAATAATTCAAATCCCAAGTTAACAGAATAGACCTTGAAATTGATATGTTATTGATATGTTAATACGTAATACTATATATTACTATATTTCCTTAGGCTTGCAAAAACCTACAGTACATTTTCATTTCTTTTTTAGTTCAAAAATACGAGCCTCTTTTTCTTTTTCTTAAAAGAAATTTGCTTCCAAGCTTTGGTTGTTGGCATCCGTATTGATGGGTGTGAAACATCTCCACTATGAATAAGCAGGAGCCATAACTGCTCATATCCACAGCTGGGATGCAGCTGCTTCTATAAAAATGGGAAGTAGGGCTTCCCTGGTGGTGCAGTGATTGAGAATCTGCCTGCTAATGCAGGGGACACGAGTTCGAGCCCTGGTCTGGGAAGATCCCACATGCCGCGGAGCAGCTAGGCCCGTGAGCCACAACTAATGAGCCTGCGCGTCTGGAGCCTGCGTGTCTGGAGCCTGTGCTCCACAACAAGAGAGGCCGTGACAGTGAGAGGCCCACGCACCGCGATGAAGAGTGGCCCCCGCTTGCCACAACTAGAGAAAGCCTTTGCAGAGAAACGAAGACCCAACACAGCCAAAAATAAAAATAAATAAATACATTTATAAAAAAAGATCTGAAACAGATCTTCATAAAGTGAAGGTCCGAAAAAAAAAAAAAAGAAAAATGGGAAGTAGCAGCTGCAGGGAACATAAATTGTGCAATTGATTTGATTTTGCAAAGCAAACACGTTCTTTGTGTTATAATTTAGCTTTCTAATTAGGCCTTCCATAATCAAAATAACTTTGGAAGAAAATAATTCTGGATTAAGCTCAACTTCTATACCTTCTGATATCTCCTTATAACATTTCCCATATTTTCAAGACCAGTATAACTCAGACTGAATGCCTTGAGCAACAAGAAGATAATTTGCAAATAATGTCCTTCTGGGTCTATGTGTCTGGTGTCAAACTCCTATTACAACTGAATAAATGGGGAAGTTGAACAGTAGAACATCAAACGACCTATGACACCTGGGTCTTGAGAACTATGCAAACGTAAAGCACTACACTTCCTCTTATTTTGTATCAGGTATCAGCAAACATTTTCTGTAAAGGGCCATAGCAAATATACTAGACTTTGTGTGCCATATGCTCCATGATGCAACCACTTAACATTTCCTTTTAGGGGGAAAGCAACTATAGATGGTATGTAAATAAATGGGTGTGGCTTTTGTGGCCAATAAAACTTTATTTACAAAAACAGATAATGGATCAGATTTGCCAACCTTTGGTCTATTTAATTCTCAGAAATGAAAATCAATGATAACCTATGCAGTATCCGTAAATGTGACATCAAGTTGTCAAACCAACACTATGTCATATGTAACTCATATCTGATATATGTTATATATAGAGGTGATTTGCATATATGGTATGTATATATACGTGCAAATGCATAAGTATATGTAGAGAGAGAGAAAAAGAATATATACAGAACACATTTTATCAACTGTGTGTGGAATAAGAGGGGAAAATGGAAAATTATTATGGAACAAGCTGAACCTGACTAATGATGTAATAAGAACAACTATATGAGCAAATTCAGGAATTGTATTTGTTTATAATTTCTATGTAGGTGTTTAATCAATTGATATATATGCTGAGTATTTATTATTAGCTAACTCTTCTGGTGTTAATAGAAATAAAAGAAGTAAATAATCATTCTTGCCTTTCAGAAGCTCAGGTTATTGCTGACATACATGCATATAATCTCATAACTAGGAAAATCATAATATAAACAAATATATATAATAAAAACATGAATGTATGTGTGTATATATGTATATCTCACATTAATAGTACAGACAACAAATGTCACTGAAATTGAGAAAGAATTGTGAGCTGGGTGATGGAAATGAAAGGCCCTAAAGAAAGGTCTTTAGGGGCTTCCCTGGTGGTGCAGTGGTTGAGAGTCTGCCTGCCGATGCTGGGGACACGGGTTCGTGCCCCGGTCTGGGAAGATCCCACATGCCGCGGAGCAGCTGGGCCCATGAGCTATGGCCGCTGAGCCTGCGCATCCGGCGCCTGTGCTCCGCAACAGGAGAGGCCACAACAGTGAGAGGCCCGCGTACCGCAAAAAAAAAAGAAAGGCCTTTAGGCTTTGAAATGGACTTTGAAATATGAGTACATGGATTAGATTTATATTAGGGGGAGAGGATATTATTTTAGGTGCTGCAGAACTCTGAGCACAGGTAATGGGTAGGAAATTTCAAGCTGGGCTAATGTGGGAGATAAGATTTTTAGAGCAGATTGGAGTGCAATTGGAAAAAAGCCTTGAATATCAGATAAAGTTTTAATGTTATTTTGTAACCAACGCAGAACCAGTTCTTGATCAGAGAAGCTACTGGATGAAACTGCTTTCCAAGTTACTCCAGCAGGGGGTTGTAAAATGTGATGAACCCAGAAGGTGGCAGAAGACAATGAGACTGACAGGGGAAGTGGTTCCAAAGTGAGTTGAGAGTTATTGAAATAGTGTGGTGGCAATGCCAGTGTTATCGCTGAGCTATTCTAGAGGAACTATCATAATAACATCTGGCATTTCCATTTGCTTAATGCAAATGTACTATTCTGAGCCAAAGAATATACTAAGCAGTGACATTTTTATTCTCGTTCACATGTTTTATCTTACAAAAAATAAAGATAGAACTTGCTACATGATTGGGACTTTGACATGAAATGTCTAGGGTAACACACCAATCGTTGTTTAAGGAAAAACAGCCCCAACAATTTCAAAAGACAGTTTGGAATAAAACAAATTGGAGAAATGCTAACAACATTTACTAAAGATTCTTTAAAGCTGGACTTGTCAGAGCTTTCAGTATGCTGCTGTGCGTAATGAATCTCCACACCAGGAATGTTTCTGGCTCAGTGTTTCCGTATGATTTCCTTGGCACCTGGGATGTTCTCTGCTCAGCATCCATCCCTCCCTTCATTCAGGACCCAGCTCAAACGACTGTCCCTAACCACACACCCAATCTCAGCTAGCCATTCTCCCCATTACTTTCTATTCTATTCTTTCACCGTTTTAAAAACACTTTATAAAGTTATTTATGTTTTGTTTTTCCATGGTCTTTGGATGTATATTCTTTGAGAATGGGGACCTTGTTTTACTTGATCGTTGCCGTATCTCTTGTACCTAGAATAGAACTTGGCCCATAGAAAGCGCTCAATATATATGCACTGAATGAAAAAAAATGAATAAATTTAAGAGTAACTGGGCATGTGAATAGACTTGACCATTTCCTGTTACCACTGGCCCCACCAGTTGCCTAGGTCCTAACCACTTAGGTGGGTTAGGGCAAATATTTCCTATTTCTCTTGAGCTTCTAACCTCGCATTTCAAACAGCCCTTACACACTAAAGAAAGATATATCTTACTAAAACCCCACTTTGATCAAGCCAGTTCATATAATTGGATGTCTTCCCCTCCTGTGTGAGATAAAACTGATATTCCTCACCCAGGAATTCAATTCAAAGCTCTCAGGAATCTCACTCCACTTCAGCTATCCAACATCATTTCCCAAGACTTCAATATACTTTTCTCAGTCAGGCTTCTTTCTTGAGGGTTGCCTGCAAACTCTAGAGACATTCTTGCCTTTGTGCTTTTACATGGACTGTTCTTAACACAGAGAAGACATTTTCCATTCAAATCCACTCATCCAAGCCCTGCAAATCATTCATGGACCATCTCAAGGAATTTATACTCTGTGAAATCTTCTCTGACCTTTTATTTTGTCTTCATTCCTGAGTTAAATACACTTGTAAAATATTTTCTGTTAAATTGTTTTATGGTGACTCTACAAACACTTTGCCTCTACAGCGAATTTATAAACATCTCAGGTGAATCAATCTTTGGGAATTATAAGGAAAATATTTCTCTTATACTCTGCAAGAAATCTACCACAATAAATGGTGCTTACTTACAACTACTTCTTAAATTCTATTATAATTTAATTATTTAATTTTCTTTTGGTATGTTTATTAATCTGGGTTTTTTAAAAAATATACACATTTTTATATGCACACATTGGAAGTTCAAATTTATTTCTGGTCTGCAAATTAAAATGTGTAAGGAATATTCCTTTTCAAAGTTCTACCATTAAGAGTGCCGTTTGGGACACAGCTGCATCCAGTTTATGAGACATCACTACTTGCATCTTTGCCTCTTTGCCCACAGTGTGATCTCCTTCATTTTGTATTGCTAGAAGCAAATTGGTTAGTTTGCTCCTATTAATTGCCCTACAACTGTGCCATATCATGCTACATGGTGCCACAGCAGGCTTTATCTTCTTTTGCTTCTGCTTCCCAAGCGACAAAATGTATCACTTCCTCACATATCATAACTGTTTGAGAATTTTTTGACAATCTAGCTCCTGAACACATGCAACATAGTTGAGTTGCACCAAGTACTACAACAGTGATTACACACTGACTGTATTATTTAAAGCCATGTTGGGCCCTGTACTGCCATTTTATTGTACATAAGTCTTAGAATTTCTTTGGATGTTGTATGGCAAAGAAGTTTTATCAGCATCTTCTACGAGTCACACGCTATAGATAATCTCCTGCTCATTACATCTTTAGTTTGGTGTTCCCCTCTGTCAAAGATGCTTGTTTATGTTTCATACTTTCTAATTTTTTATAGCAATTAATCAGTCTCCTATATAGCAACACTTAGTGCCTTTTTAGATTGCTAGTAAGAATATGAGTGCCAAATTCCTCTGTTTAGCCTATGTATGTCTCATTCTTAATTTCATGGTTTGTGGTTGGTTGTATTTTTTACATACATATTTTTAAAAAAATCATGTCACATCCCTGCCCAAACCAAGTTTCATTCCTTGCTTGCATCACTGAGTATGCTTACAACCCTCAATTAAATAGGACAAGATGTGCTATATGCACATGCTCTAATTCACTTTATAACAGCAAATGACTGAACAGGGCTTCACTAATTCTGTTTTCATGGAAGAGCTTTCAGGCTTTCCAGTATTCCTCTAAAGACCAAACTGCTTCCAGAGCTCAAATCTATTCTTGATACAAGTCTATGAAACTCATGGATATAACTAAGAGATTTTTATGGTGCTCTTTACTTTTTATTGTAGAGCAAATATTACACTTTCTCTTTCACACTATTTTCTCAAGAAGTACTGTGAATCTGGAAAAATACAAGAACTAGGAAGTAAGGATAGAGATATATAAACTAAAAATCCATGTAATGGAGTGACTAATCCACAAAGGAATTCCGCCAAGATTTTTCTGGGGATGAGAATTTTAAAATGGTAGCATAGACTGGTAGGCCATAAGATAATAAAGGAAAAAGATTAAACATTTTAAGTAGCTTTTTCTCCTTCTTTTATACATTCTACTTAAAATTTTCAGGCAATAGAAAACATATAAACAATACCAAGAACACACCAGCCAGTTTACGTACAGAGTGTAATTCCTTCATTTCACTCCTTCCTCAGAAGGAAACACCAAACTAAATTTTTTTATCTGTAATTCTCAGGCCCATTTTATTCTCTTGCTACTCCTAAAAAAGAATGGCTTTATTCAATATAGTTTATGAAATTCATCAGTGTTAATATATGTGACTCTAGGAAATTTATTTGCACTGCTACACAGTATTATATTATATAAATATGCTACACTTATTTATGACTATTATAACATTGCTACTATGGATGTCTGTCTCCTTGTGCAAAGAGTTTTCTAAAGTATATATCTGGAAGTGGAATTTCATAGGTTAAATTCATTTTTTATTTACCAGATAGAGTATAGTCAACTTTGTCTCAAAGGAGGCTATACCAGATAGATTCCTGTCAGCAGTGTAGTTTTCCTTTATCTACCTTTTTAAATCACTAGAGTATTTATTTTAGACAATTTGGTGTAAAATCAGATATGACTGTGGTTTCAATTTGGATTCCCTTTATTATTAATGCAATTGATAAATATTTTCATAATATTTTTGGGTTTTGGGGTTCTCTCTTCCATCAAGATGTATCTTTTGCCCACATTTCCAGTGTACTTTTTTGTTATTAATTTGCAAATGCTTTTCATATAGTCTGTGCACTAATCCTTTGTCAGGTACATGTATTGCAACATCTTTTACCTGCTTCTACCTGTATCTGTCACATTTCCCAAAGAAGTTTTTAATATTAATGCAGAAAATTTAACTATCTTTTTTTCATGGTTATCGCTTTTTGTATCTTAATAAATCCTTTCCTAACAAAAGCCATTGTAATATTTTTTTTACAAATTTTGGTTTTCATACTTATATTTTTAATCAATCTGCAATTTATGTGTGTATTGTAAGGTGGGATGCTAACTGTATTTTGTTTTCCATACGATTAACCAGTTGACTAACAGACACTTTTTACTAAACAGTCCATTATTTCTTCTTAATCATTTCTGATTCTGCTGTCACAAATCAAGTTTTCAGAGATACACAAATATGATTTACTCAAAATAAGTCTTGATATCTTATAATAAGTATATAATAATAAATCTTAGTAACTGAAAACTCTCATCACCTTTTATTTATTTTCAAGATTGACACTCCCAAACTCATTCCATGAGGCCACCATCACCCTACACCAAAACCAGATAAAGATACCACAAAAAAGAATATTACAGGCTGAGATCAGTGAGGAACATAGATGCAAAAATCCTCAACAAATTATTAGCAAACAGAATCCAACAATACATTAGAAGGATCACACATCATAACCAAGTGTGATTTATCCCAGGGATGCAAAGGTTTTTCAATATCTGCCAATCAATCAGTGTGCTATACCACATCAACAAATTGAAGAATAAAAACCATATGATCATCTCAATACATGCAGAAAACGTTTTTGACAAAATTCAACACCTATTTATGTTTAAAAAAATTTTTCAGAAAGTGGGCATAGAGGGAACCTACCTCAACATAATAAAGGCCATATATGACAAACCTATAGCTAATATCATACTCAATGGTGAAAAGCTAAAAGCATTTCCTCTAAGATCAGGAAGAAGACAAGAATGTCCACCCACACCACCTTTATTCAACTTAGTTTTGGAAGTCCTAGCCATGACAATCAGAGAAGAAAAAGAAATAAAAGGAATCCAAATTGGAAAAGAAGAAGTTAAACTGTCACAGTTTGCAGATAACATGATACTGTACATAGAAAATCCTAAAAAGGTTACCAGAAAACTACTAGAGCTCATCAATGATTTCGGTAAAGTTGCAGGATACAAAACTAATACACAGAAATCTTTTGCATTTTTTTTTTTTTTTTTTTTTGCGGTACGCAGGCCTCTCACTGTTGTGGCCTCTCCCGTCGCGGAGCACAGGCTCCGGACGCGCAGGTTCAGCGGTCATGGTTCACGGGCCTAGCCGCTCCACAGCATATGATCTTCCCAGACCAGGGCACAAACCCGTGTCCCCTGCATCAGCAGGCGGACTCTCAACCACTGTGCCACCAGGGAAGCCCTCTTTTGCATTTTTATACACCAACAATGAAAGATCAGAAAGATAAATTAAGGAAAAAATCTTATTTACCATCTCATCAAAAAGAATAAAATACTTAGGAATAAATCTACCTCAGGAGGCAAAAGACCTGTATTCTGAAAACTATAAAACACTGATGAAAGAAATTGAAGACAACACAAACAGATGGATGGATATACCATATTCTTGGATTGGAAGAATCAATATTGTCAAAATGACTATACTACCCAAGGCAATCTACAGATTCAGTGCAATCCCTATCAAATTACCAACGGCATTTTTCACAGAACTAGAACAATTTTTTTAAAAATTTGTATGGAAACACAAAAGACCCCAAATAGCTAAAGCAATCTTCAGAAAGGAAAAACAGAGCTGGAGGAATTGGGCTCCCTGACTTCAGACTATACTACAAAGCTACAGTCATCAAAACAGTATGGTACTTGCACAAAAACAGAAATATAGATCAATGTAACAGGACAGAAAGCCCAGAAATAAACCCATGCACCTATGGTCCATTAATCTATGACAAAGGAGGCAAGAATATACAATGGAGAAAAGACAGTCTCTTCAATAAGTGGTGCTGGGAAACTCGACAGCTACATGTAAAAGAATGAAATTAGGACATTCTCTAACACTATACACAAAAATAAACTCATAATGGATTAAAGACCTAAATGTAAGATGGCATATTATAAAACTCTTAGAGGAAAACATAGGCAGAACACTCTTTGACATAAATCACACTAATATCTTTTGGGATCGACCTCTAGAGTAATAAAAATAAAAACAAAAATTAAAAAAATGGGACCTAAATAACTTAAAAGCTTTTGCACAGGAAAGGAAACCATAAACAAAATGAAAAGACAACCCACAGAATGGGAGAAAATATTTGCAAGTGAAATGAACAACAAGGGATTAATCTCCAAAATATACATACAGCTCCTGCAGCTCAATATAAAAAAAAAAAAGATCCAATCAAAAAACGGGCAGATTTAAATAGAAATTTTTCCAAAGAAGACATACAGATGGCCAAAAAGCACATGAAAAGATGCTCAACATCGCTAATTATTAGAGAAATGCAAATCAAAACTACAATGAGATATCACCTCACACCAGTCAGAATGGCCATCATCAAAAAGTATACAAACAATAAATTCTGGAGAAGGTGTGGAGAAAAGGGAACCCTCCTACACTGTTGGTGGGAATGTAAATTGGTACAACCATTATGGAGAACAGTACGCAGGTTCCTTTAAAAACTAAAAATAGTGCTACCGTATGATCCAGCAATCCCACTCCTGGGCATGTATCTGGAGAAAACCATAATTCAAAAAGATACATGCACCCCACTGTTCATAGCAGCGCTATTTACAATAGCCAAGACATGGAAGTAACCTAAATGTCCATCGACAGAGGAATGGATAAAGAAGATGTGGTATTAATTACATATATACAATGGAATATTACTCAGCCACAAAAAAGAATGAAATAATGCCATTTGCAGCAATATGGATGGACTTAGAGATTATCATACTAAGTGAAGTAAGTCAGACAGAGAATAACAAATATCATATGATGTCACTTATATGTGGACTCTTAAAAAAAATGGTACAAATTAAGTTATTTATAAAACAGAAACAGACTCACAGACTTTGAAAACAAACTTATGGTTAACAAAGGGGAAAGGTAAGGGGGGAGGGATAAACTAGGAGTTTGGGATTAGTATATACATACTACTATATGTAAAATAGAAAACCAACAAGGCCCTGATGTATAGCACAGAGAACTCTACCCAATATTCTGCAATAACCTATATGGAAAAATAATCTGAAAAATAATGGATATATATAAATATGGCTGAATCACTTTACTGTATACCTGAAACTAACACAATATTGTAAATCAACTATACTCCAATATAAAATAAAAATTAAATTAAAAAAAGACTGAGTTGTCTCTTTTTGGCCATCTGCTCTCCCAAATATATATATATATCTTAATTTAGCTTCTCAAGTTCATGAAAAACCCACTGAGAATTTTGATTTGTATTGCACTGAAAAAATAATTGTCAACTTTAAGATACTGAGTTATGCTACCTTTTAATGTGGTATATCTCTACTTTTTTAAAAGGTATTTTTAATGACTTTAAATAAAGCGTTATTTTTTTCCCATACAGATCTGAAGCATCATTTGCATTTATACCTAGTTATTTCATATTTTTGTTTCTAGTGTAAGTGAACTTCACAAATTATGTTTTCTAAAAGTTATGTAGACAAGCCATTGATTCTTCTTTACCAACCTTAGAAATAGCCACCCTGCTATATTCATATATTTCTAATATTCTTTCTAGATTCTTTTGAGTCTCTTATGTGATAACATATAATCTGTGGATGATTATAATTTTTCTTCGTTTGTAATTTTTATTCTCCTTCTCTATTCCACCTTTACTTTTGCACTCACCAGAGTTTCCATCCCAGATAGAATTAAAATGGAGACAATAGACCTCATTGCCCTACTCTTGACTTTAAAGGAAATGCTTATAAATTTTGTCAGTGACATTCTTTAATTTTAAGTAGTTTTCCTTTAGCAGAGGAAGGAATTTAAAATTTCTTTCCAGTTTAATAGAATTTTACTACTAGTTTTATCATTAATTTTTAGTATTAATGAATGCTTAATTTTATCAAATGCTTTTTATCAGTCTGTTGAGATGGCCATATTGTTATCTGTTTCAATATCAATGTGGAGAATTACACTGACAGATATTCTAACATTTTTGCATTGTTGGGATAAACCCACCTGTGTTTGATACATTAATCTCTTTTACAGATTGTCATAATGAACTTAATACCTATTTCAGATTTTTGTATATTTTTACAAATTATATTTACTTATAATTTTCTTCTCTTACATTTTGGCTTATCATCAAGATCACACTCATCTCACAAGAAGAATTGGTGAATATTACTTCTCTTTAGCTAATCTGTACTATTAGGCCTCTGTACTGTACACGTTTGTTAAAATTCATTTGTAAAATAATACAGGCCTAGTAGTTTAATATTCATAGTATTTGATGGATAGATTTTTAGCTACTGATTAATCTGACTAAATTTCCTTAATGATTAAAAATATATCCAGACTTTCTTTTGCAGTCACTATTACATAAGTTACTTCTTTGTTTTAGGAAATGTACCATTTCATATGTTTTAAAATTTAATGGTCTAGAGTTTTTCCTAACGTTTGCTTTAATATTTTTACTCTCTATCCTAACTGTAATTCTATCTCACTTTTCATTTTTAGTAATATTTATTCATATATTTTCTTTTTTCCACAATTATTCTTGCCAAAAATCCATCTATTATATATCTTTTAAAATTTTAAAGTTCATGGCTTTATTAATCTTCTCTAATATTTGCTTTTATCTTTATTTTTCCAGTTCCTCCACTTTATTTGGATTTATTTTGTTGTTTTGTTTCTGAGTTCTTTGGCTGGATGCTTGCCTGATAATTTTATCCAATGCAAGTGATTAGGTGTGTGTTTTCCTCCAAGCACCACTTCAGCTATTTTTCATAAGTTTGACATACAATGTTGTAGAATTTAAATTTAATAGGTGCCTGTATTGTTGCACATATTCAGAGAATAAGTAATTGCTTTGCACTGGTTCATGTGTAGTGGTGAAGACTATTTTCTTAACTGTTGAATGCTTTTCTTTTTTGGTTTTATTTTGTTATATTCTATGTAATTTTTTCAGATTAATTTTTCCAGTTCACTAATCCTATTTTCAGCTGGGTCTCATGCATTTTAATTTTTCCATTGTGTTTTAATTTTAAAAGTATAGCTTTCATTGCTACTAATTTTCTTTTTTCTTTTCAGATCCACCTGGCTTATATTTGTAGCTTCTTTTTTCCATATATATTTAATACATGACTTACACTCTTTTTATGTTATTTCAAATCATATGATACTCTTGTAAGTTTAATTATGCTTTCTGTTGCTTCTGATGATTTCATTCATGGTAGGTTATTTCTTTCCATGCTCTGTAATTTTGGTTTCTGAATCCATGTTTCATTAGGCTTTAACTGTATAAATTCTTTGAGACCTGGCATGAAGTTGTGCCCCTCAAGGAAGAATTTGCTTTTACTCCTGCCACATATCTCTGGGAGCTATCAACTTGTGACCACTGCAATTTATTCATTTTTTATCATTTTCTGTATTTTGCAGGTAATATAAGCACAAACATCAAACATGCAGAAGAGCAGTACTATGGATTTTAATTCTCAGGCATTTTCTTTTTTCCATCTTGCAGATCAACACAAACTTGTTTTCTGGTCGCCTCCATAGGGCAGTAAATAAGATTTTTTTCCAGTCCTTATAGCAATAAATAGATTTTTCTTCAGTCTTCCTTTTCGCTGTAGGTGCCTTGCAAGCGTTTCAGGTTTATGTGGGGACCTCAGTTCTTTACCCTCCTGGTAGCTTCTACAATCCTAGGTTCTACGTTTCTGAATCTGTTAAGGCTCTTGGGCAGACACAAGCTTCAGTTCCAATTGACAACTCTAGTTTCTGGACTCCTCTTTGATTTTGGACCCTGAGTATTTCCTTTACTTTCATATGAACTCAGCTGTGCATCTGAAAGTGTTTGTTATGTTTTACAGAGTATTACTAAATGCTTTATGGAGGAAAGAATTGTTTTAGCCTGCCATACACAGCACTGGAGGAAAAAAATCACTTTTGAAGTTCTAAGAATGTGGGCTTTAGACCTAGCATCTATTTATAAAAATAAAATAAAGTCGTTTTCACTCTAACTCAAATGTTAGTAATAGCAAAATAATAATAACAACAAAACCCACAAAACTTTCGATTTGATCAGTTCCCCCACTTTAAATTAACAAATAACTCATCAATTTATTACATTTGCTTTATTATTTATTTTTATTTCTCTGAGATCAAGGATATGTTACTATTATCATACTATAAATTTACTTTCTGAGGAAGTAATCTTCTTCTCTGATCATTGGCTTAAATATTCTGTCAGTAATTGATTCCTCAATTGCCAAAATCTGCTTGATGTATTTCTGAGATAATTTTACTCTTACTTTTACCAAAATATGTAATACACAGTTCTACTTTGAGTCACAACCTGAAAATCAGTTAATCAAATGCCTCCTTAGATTCTTAGGCCGAATATAGGTAACGTTACAAGTGACAAGAGCTAAATTTATTTTTTAAGCTTATTTTTTAAAGACCATTGTTATAACTATTGTTTACTTCTTTGATTTTAGACAGTCTATCCAATGTGACAAAGTACCTGAAGTGAAACTTCCAATCTTCAAGCATGAAAAGATTTTACTGGACACAGAGATATTTTCCAGGCATTAATCTACGTACCAGATCAGAAACATATATGTAGATATTATATTTGACTATCAACTGATTCACTAAGATTGTTTATATAAGAAATCTAAAGTTGGGACTTCCCTGCTGGTGCAGGGGTTAAGAATCCACCTGCCAATGCAGGAGACACGGGTTCGAGCCCTGGTCCGGGAAAATCCCATATGCCACGGAGCGACTGAGCCCGTGCGCCACCACTACTGAGCCTGTGCTCTAGAGCCTGCGAGCCACAACTACAGAGCCCACATGCCACAAATACTGAAGCCCATGCACCTGGAGCCCGTGCTCCGCAACAAGAGAAGCCACCGCCAAGAGAAGTCCCTTGCACCACAATGAAGAGTGGCCCCCACTCGCTGCAACTAGAGAAAGCCTGCACGCAGCAACGAAGACCCAACACAGCCATAAATAAATAAACAAACAAATAAATAAACCGATGTAATTAAAAAAAAATCTAAAGTTATACTGATCTAGAGGTATATTACTGATTCAAATGGAAATCTATTTTTATTAAAGGAGAGAATAATATCAAGTTTAGTTAGTAGAAATTGTCAAGTAAATTAAATCATAGAAAGTGGCACAGGTCACCAAAATATTGTAGGAAAAAAGCAAAATAAATAGAATAATTATAGAAAGTTTGAAATCTTGCACTGGAACTAATGGAGCAAAAAAAGCATAGTTTAGCCAAGTAGAGCTAAGGTTTCAGTTACTGCTAATGTAAGTAGCTACATTTGGTTGTCTCAGCAATTGGACTACTCACTATTTCAAGGATATCATAATGAGAATACTCATATAAAATTGAGGAATACGACTGTTTCCACCACTTAGGGCAAACATGGGTAAACTATAGCCCTTGAGACAAATCCAACCTGCTGCCTATTTTTGTAAATAAAGGTTTGTTGAACATAGCCACTCCCACTCATGTGTATATTGTCTTTGAGGCATTCATACTAAAAATAGCCAAGTTGAAAAGTTGTGACAGACCATTTAGCTTACAAAGTATAAAATAGTTATTACTTAGCCCTTTACAGGAAAATTTTGCCAACCCCTGGCTTAAGGAACATCTGTGGAAGAGTCTGAGAGGACCTTTACCTTTAGGCAAAGACAAGTTATATATAAGGAGTTACTGGTTTGATCCAGAGATGATAACTATTAACATTTACTGAAACTATTATTGATAATAAACAGTTGTGTGTTCTACATATTAACATTATCGGCATGAGGGAAGTTTGCACTTTCCCAGGTTGGAGAATAGAAAAGGTAGAATTATAAGTGATGACGTTCTTACTTGACTGCTAATGTCATAAGCTGGCTTCAGGTTCTATGAGCCTGGCCAATGTTTAAACTGATTCTCTCACATGGAACATTTTTGTATGTTCTTCAGAAATCTCCCTTTGCTGGGGCCATTATCTGCATTTCCCTTGATACAAGTGATGTACTGTCAGCTCATTTTTTAGTGTTTCTGCAGTCAGTAGATATCTAGCAATACTAGTTAGATTTCTTCCTCTTTGTACAGGATCAAATTAACCCATGCTGCTGTGCTCACTTATACATCTACAAGTGGTCTATGCATTATTTTCCACAACCTGGTAATAATGCAGTAGTAATTCTATTTTAGTTCTGCCATCAAATCGCCTATATCTAGCTTTTTTTTAAGTATTATTTTTCCCATTTTACTTTTTTTTAATTGAAGCATAGTTGATTTACAATATTATGTTAGTTTCAGACGTACAGCAAAGCGCTTGAGCTATATATATATTTCAGATTATTTTCTATTATAAGTTATTATAAGATATTAAATATTGTCCCTGTGTTATACAGTAAATCCTTGTTGCTTATTTATTTTATGTACAGGAGTTTGTATCTGTTAACCTCATACTCCTAATTTATCCCTCCCCCTCCTCCCTTTCCCCTTTGGTAACCATAGGTTTGTTTTCTATGTCTCTGAGTCTGTTTCTATTTTGTATATAGATTCATTTGTATCATTTTTTAGATGCCACATTTAAGTGACATCATATAAAACTTGTCTTTCTCTGTCTGACTTAACTCACTTAGTATGATATTCTGTAGGTCCATCCATGTTTCTGCAAATGGCAACATTTCATTCTTTTTTAAAACAATCCTGAGGAAAAAGAACAAAGCTGGAGGCATAATTCTCCCAGACTTCAGTCAATACTACAGTGCTGACTACAGTAATCAAAATAGTGTGGTATTGGCACAAAAATAGACATATAGATCAACGGAACAGAATAGAGATCTCAGAAATAAACCCACCCACATATAGTCAATTAATCTATAACAAAGGAGGCAAGAATATACAATGGAGAAAAGACAGTCTCTTCCCCAAATCATGTTGGAAAAGCTGGACAGCCTCATGTAAATTAATGAACTTAGGACACTCCCTCACACCATATACAAAAATAAACTCAAAATGGTTTAAAGACCTAAGAATAAGACATGACACCATAAATCTCCTAGAAGAGAACATAGGCGAAACATTCTCAGACATAAATTGTAGCAATGTTGTCTTAGATCAGTCTCCCAAGGCAAAAGAAATTAAAGCAAAAATAAACAAATGGAACCTAATTAAACTTAAAAGCTTTTGACAGAAAAGGAAACCATCAACAAAATGAAAAGACAACCTATAGAATGGGAGAAAATATGTGCAAATGATGCAATTAACAAGGGGTTAATATTCAAAATATACAAACAGCTTGTATAACTCAATATCAAAAAGCAAACAACCCAATCAAAAAAAAATGCAGAAGACCTAAATAGATATTTCTCCAAAGAAGACATACAGATGGTCAACAGGCACATGAAAAGATGCTCAACATTGTTAATTATTAGAGAAATGCAAATCTAAATCAAAATGGAGTATCACCTCACACCTGTCAGAATGGCTCCCATCAAAAAGTCTACAAAAAAAAAAAAAGTCTACAAATAATAAATGCTGGAGAGGGTGTGGAGAAAAGGAACCCTCCTACACTGTTGGTGGGAATGTAAATTCGTGCAGCCACTGTGTAAAACAATATGGAGGTTCCTTAAAAAACTAAAAATAGGGATTCCCTGGTGGCGCAGTGGTTAAGAATCTGCCTGCCAATGCAGGGGACACGGGTTTGAGCCCTGGTCTGGGAAGATCCCACATGCCGCGGAGCAACTAAGCCCGTGAGCCACAACTACTGAGCCTGTGCTCCACAACGGGAGAGGCTGTGACAGTGAGAGGCCCGCGCACCGCGATGAAGAGTGGCCCCCGCTCGCCACAACTGGAGAAAGCCCTCGCACAGAAACGAAGACCCAACACAGCCAAAAATAAATAAATAAATAATAAATAAATATATAATCTGGTTTATACTTAAAAAAAAAAATTCAACTTCATGGCAATACACGCTGAAGAGTAACTTTTAAAAAAAAAAACAAAAAAAAAACTAAAAATAGAGCTAAAATAGTTTCCAGCAATCCCACTCCTGGGCATATGTCTGGAAAAAATGAAAACTCTAATTTGAAAAGATGTATGCACCCCAATGTTCACGGCAGCACTAGCCAAGACATGGAAACAACCCAAATGCCCACCAACAAACGATGAGTTTAAGAAGATGTGGTATATGCATACAATGGAATATTACTCAGTCATTTCTGGCTTTTGACATTTTCCAAAGAGGATTCAGAGGACAAATGTTTCCTGAGTTAATCCTATGAAAGCCATTCTTTTTTCCTAGGCTTTTAGTAACGGATCAATAATTTTATCCCTTTTCTTTCTGAGAGTGGGGCTCATAGCATAGCTTACAAGAAAGAAATTCTTCTAAAAACAACTCTCACTCTCAATTATTTTATAACCTTGATATATGTGAGTAGTTCAGAGTATTTAACTAGTTCTCAGAAAACAATTTTGAAATTTATGCATAAGCATCTGGTACTGACAGCCATCAAACCATGGTGCCTCAGACAAACTGGATGAGTCTCATTTACACATACCATTTCACTGACCTAACTGTGCGACAGAGTATGTGTCAGTCCTGACCTCCAACTTATTGCCATGGTTGCTGATGATTTTTTAAAGTAGGAACTGCCTTCTGACGTGGCTCTGTTATTCTTTGAAAAGTACCTCTAATTTAATTGTGAAGATTGTATGAGAACAGGTATGAAATCCACTTTTACAATGCCTGGCTTAGAGAGGAGGTATAATAAATGTATGTTTCTTTCCATAATGCACATAATTAACATGCCAAACCATTTTATCAGAAGTCTCAAATTTAAAGCTTACCTGCATGATGATAATTTGCTAGAAGTTGGTATAAGAAATCCCCTTTTGACAAGGCCTTTACTCTTCAGATCATCAGAGTTTCCACCAACATGCCTCACACATTTCCTTATCTGGCCAGCCCAGGTAGGTATTTACATTTGAAAACTTCATCTTTATTATATTTTACAATAAGATCCAAAATTCCTTTTCTCTCTGCTCATGAATAAAATCACCATAGCAGTGTACTTGATTATACAGCTTGTGTCCCTGACAACCCCAATTACAACCGGCTCCTGGCTACCTCTGCCCTCATTTCTTACTTCTCCTCTATCTTTCACTGCTCTGGCCAAGTTGGCCTCTGCTATTCCTTGAACACAGCAAGTCAGAACCATCTCAGGATGTCTCACTTACTAGTGCCTCTGAATATAGCATACTTCTCCCAGATATCTGCCTAGTTTCTCCCAACATTTCTTTAGGTTCCTGTTGAAACAGAAGCATCACCTTCACAGAGAGGGTTCCCTGACCACCCTGTCTAAAATAGTTCTCCCTACTATTCTCATGCCCTGCTTTATTTTTCTCCAGAGTAGTTATTACTACTTTATCTTTTATTATGTTCATTTATTTATTTATTGTTGTGTGTGGTCCTCAATAGAATGTAAGCTTCAGAAGAACAGGCTGCTATGAACAGTACCTGGAATAATGCATAAAATCTAATAAGGACTCAATATATATATGTTGTTGTTTTTTATTGAGATATGACTGTCATGATATTATATTAGTTTTAGGTGTACAACATAATGATTTGATGCATGTATATATTGCAAAATGATTACTACAATAAGTTTAATCAATATCCATCACCACATATAGTTAAAAATTGTTTTCTTGTGATGAGAACTTTTAAGATTGATTCCCCTAGCAACATTCAAATGTACAACGCAGTATTATTAACTATAGTCCTCATGCAGTAAATTACATCCCTAGGACTTATTTATTTTTATTATTGGAAATTTGTAGTTCTGACTACCTTCAACTCATTTTACCTACGCCTTACCCCTCCCTCTGGTAACCACCAATCTGTTCTCTGTATCTGTGAGTTCAGTTTGGGCAGTTTTTTTTAGTTTCCACATAAAATTGAGATCATATCGTATTTGTCTTTCTCTGTCTGACTTTTTTCACTTGGCATAATAGCCTCAAGATCCATCCATGTTGTCAAAAATGACAGGATAACCTTCTTTTTAGTGGCTGAATAATATTCCATTTTATATATGCACATTTTCCTTATCCATGTTCATCCATGATGAACACTTAGGTTGTTTTATTGGCTGATTAGCCAGAATTGAAAACACTTCATTGAATAATACAGAGACAACGTTAAGCATATGTGGTGGTTGTGATGAGGTGGCAGTGGTGGGGACTGTGATTCATGAGCCTGTAGTCAAGTCATATGAATTCAAAAGATAAGCCTTGGGGCTTCCCTGGTGGCGCAGTGGTTAAGAATCCACCTGCCAATGCAGGGGACACGGGTTTGATCCCTGGTCCAGGAAGATCCCACATGCCGCGGAGCAACAAAGCCTGTGCTCCACAACTACTGAGCCTGTGCTCTAGAGCCCACGAGCCACAACTACTGAGCCCACGTGCTGCAACTACTAAAGCCCATGTGCCTAGAGCCTGTGCTCTGCAACAAGAGAAACCACTGCAACGAGAAGCCCACGCATCGCAACAAAGAGTAGCCCCCGCTCGCTGCAACTAGAGAAAGCCGGCACGCAGCAATGAAGACCCAACGCAGCCAAAAATAAAAATAAATTAATTAAATTAAAAACAAAACAAGACAAAAGATAAGCCTTGAACACAGTTCTCTCCTTAACTTTTAATAAGGTCTAAAATAAGACAAAGAAGAAAACTTCTGACTTCTGTGATGGTTAATTTTATGTGTCAACTTAACTGGGCTACAGTGCCCAGATATTTGGTCAAACATTATTCTGGATATTTCCATAAGGATGCTTTTTTGGATGAGATTAATAGTTCAAATTCATGGACTTTGAGTACAGCAGATTACCCTCCATCATGTGGGTGGGACTCATCCAATCAGTTGAAGACTGTAATAGAATAAAGACTTATCTCCCCTCCCAAAAGGAGATCTGCCAGCAGACTGCCTTTGGACTTGAACTTCACATTGATTCTACCCTGGGTCTCCAGCCTGCTGGACCACCCTGTAGATTTGGGGTTTGCCAGCCTCCATAACTTCATGAGCCAATACCTTAAAATCAATCAATCCATCTATCTCTCTCTCTCTCCCCCTCTATCTCTTGCTCTTTCTGTATAAATATACATATATATACACATATATAATGAACAATATAGCTTCCAAAATGGAATCATCCACTTAAATATCTAGAATTAACATTTAAGACAAGAATCTCATATATTTATGCTCTGTAGCTCACATGAGATTTAAGTACCTTTGAATGACCGGCAAATGACAAAACAAATTAAGGGGGAAGAAGTAAAAGAATCAGACTATGTTAATAAAAATAAGTCTATTCAACCATACAGATTAAAAGTCTCTATACTGAAACTCTGATTTTTATTGTAAGCTTTTTCTTGTCCTAAAATAATTTATTTGTCAATAACATAATAACAGTAGCAGCTATACTTCTGCATCATATTATACATTATTACCTGGTTTAAGAAGCTGGTGATTATATGTCTAAATTTTATGACCCATGAAAGGTCATAATGTTAATTTCTGAGACCAGCAGGTCAATTCTAAACAATTCTATAACATGCAATACCTAGCATGGCATTTATTTAGAGAAATTAAATTTCTGAAATAAACTTGCATTCAGCAAATCGTCCCATGAAAGAAAAATGTTTGTGCTAACGTGAAGCTAAGATTGAGGTTTTTAAGAACCACATTTATATTCTGAATTTCTACAAATATTTTATTACTTTTATATCAAAGAGATTCTCCATCTTGCTTATCCCTCCCCAGAAATTCCTAGTTTATCTTGAATGTAATACATATAGGTTAAGATGAGGCTACTTCTTTCAGAAAACTTTACCTGAGCTGCTTCTGTGCTCACACAACACTTTGGTCTTGAATCAACTAGAATTTAAGAATTCCCCCAAACTGGAACAGTTTATTGTCTATTTTTGAACTCAGAATTTTTTTTTAATATTGACAATGAGAAGTATTATTTTTGTTTGTTTGCTTGTTTTGGCCACAACACAGCTTGCAGGATCTTAGTTCCCCAACCAGGGATCGAACCTGGGCCCTTGGCAGTGAAAGCGCAGAGTCCTAACCACTGGACAGCCAGGGAATTCCCTGGACTCAGAATTTAGCAATGTTCCTGACATAGAGTAATTAAGTAATAAACATTTAGTGAAGAAATAAAAGAATGAATGATGATCAAGTCACTGGGAAAACAAACATAAAACATGCTACGATTGTTATATTTTGACTCTAGCTTGGGGCAACAAACTTACAGAAGTGAAACTCACAGTGAAGAATATATATGGGAAAACAGTACAAATTGAAGAGGGACACAAAATCAAAATTAACAGAATAGGGCTAAGTTTAGTCGGGGAAGACTTCCTGAGGGAAGCCAATTTCAAAGCTAATCGCAGAGACTTCAACAGGCGTGGAACAGAAGTATATGTGGGAGTGTGTACCTTTGGGAACAAGGAGAACATTCAAGGCTGGAGGAGAATGAGAAGCAGAATCTTAAAGCCAATTTCTACCAAAAAATTATACAGAGAAAAGCACGCCAATCTACTTGAATGGATTGAAGAGGGCCTGTTTGCTGGTGCAATAGAGGCAAAGATCAGTTGGAGAGGACCACTGAGGATGCCAAGCTGAAGAGTTTGGATTTAATATGGTAGGCACCAGGGTGCTCTGCCCTAAGGGTCCTTGAGTAGGAACGACATGATGAAAATGGTGCTTGAGAAAGATTATTCTTGCAGCAGGGGGTCAATAGCCTAATACTCTAAAGGGGAACATTTACGCCTAACACATTCACCCAAACACTACACTCTGCCAACCCAACGGGCCTCAGTGATCACAAGAGACTATTTTTGGAAGGCCCTGCACTTTTGGTGGCATGTTTCACTCATGTTCTTTGCCAAGCGATTTCTTGTCCCTTCTTTTCTCTTATCTTTGTACTTTAACAAATACCCTGCCACTGGCAGATAGGATCCACGATCATTTGTTTTCTGCTGCCTGTGGCAGATTGATGAAAACAGTTGCATTTTAAGCTACTTCTCTGTTTTTCCTTGATGGTGACTTCAGTTGTGACAGGGGCGTTAACCTTAGGGGTGAGGAAACAATTCTTACTTCATGCCTTCTCAGTTCAGACCTTCTCCTTAGCAGGGAGAAAACAAATCACGTACGTTATTTGAAGTAATTTTGTGATTTATCCACTGGGTACTGACCTACAATCAAGTGAACTTTGCTTAAAACCTCCGAATGGATTTTTAACTGCTTCTGTGGGGCGAAGGGAGACATATTCATGCAGCCACCTTCTCAAAAGCAAACTTCTCTAAAAAATTGTCCGAAAAGCCAAGGAGTGTGCTGCATCTTTAACCTTAAATTGACTTATACCCAATTTTAAAAATAGAGCAAAATCTCACCTTATTTCTTGAAAAACAGATGCCAATTGTATAAGCATACCAAACACAAGGGAGAGAAGATTCCTCAAATTCAGTTTTCTCAAAATTTATGTCAAAGAGTTAAACACTATTGCTATTTTATAAATGGAGACTAAAAATTAAGAAATATCAAATTATTTTCTATGCCTGCCCAATGGGTCTTAGTAGATAATTTGAACTAGAGGTGATTTAAGAAATTCACACCTTCATTACTGACTAAGTTATCAGATTATGATTCAAAGTATAGAGCTCTGTTTCAGTGACAGCTTATTTGGTTGAAACTCAGTGAATCAAATTGGTAAGTTTAATGATTAATCAATTTTGTACTAATACATTTTAAATGAGAATACATTTTATCCTACCCTGCACTCCAAAGCAATGATTTATTACCTTCTGGGAATTTACCAGTCTAGCACTGTTTGATCTCATGTCTATCTTTTACTCCTTCTCTACAAAAAAAAAAAAAAAAAGAAAAGAAAGAAAGAAAAGAAAATTAAGTGAATTAAAAATAATTTTATTTTGAACTAAATTTTTTTTTTGCTACTTTGAAGATGGAGACCTTTTAGGGTGTCATATTACAGGGTTGACTGTCAGGGCCACTGAGAAGTGGCATAGCTACTTTACAGTAAGATATTTCTGGGCAACGTGTCAGAGGTTGTCAGTTTCAGAGGGTGTCGTGTGGAGTGGGGCCCGGCATTTGGTAGATGAAGAGGAAAACAGCTAGGACAGTGAAAAGTGACAGCCATATAATCCAGAATTGCTTCTCCGCATTGTCAGTGGTAAATTTTATGACCACCTGTGTGATGGGCTAAAGTGCTGGATAAATGAGGACTTAACAAGAGCAGAGACACTATGTAGAAGGAATACCTCATTCCTAACAATGCCAAAAGGAATGGTTCCTGACCAGGAGTTCTGGTAAAAGGCATAAGAACTGGCATGGAATCTTGGAAGCAGCAATAATAGGTAACAATTATTTAGTGCCTACTATCTGCCAGATATTGTACTAATGGCTTCACATGGGTTATGATTCAATTCTTATAATCAAGCTATGAGGGAGATATTTTATCAGCATCTGTTTTTTCTGAATAGGGAAACTGGGGTACAGAAAAATTAAGTAACTGGCCCTAAGATTATATCACCATTAGAAGATGGAGAAGAATGTGAAACTAAATATTATAAAATATAACATATTTACAGTATGTTGTAAAAATAACATGTGAATATTAAAAAGAATTATATGCATGAATATATGTATTAAAATAGTCTGAAATGTATTGGCAACAATAAAGGAGAAATTTATATACAGTATGATGATGTCTATGTACCAAATATGTATATTTAAATATATAGAAAGATATATATTTAATTGAAATATTTATTAACTTTAGAAGTATATTTATATATAATATTAATTTAAAAATTAAAATACAGTTGACGTACAATATTATGTTAGTTTCAGATGTACTACATAATGATGTGAAATTTTCAAACATTATGAAATGATCATGACAAATCTAGTAACCATCTGTCCCCATATAAAGTTATTACAATATAATTGACTATATTCCTTATGCTGTATATTATATCTCTATGACTTAACTATTATATACCTGGAGGTTTGTACCTCTTAATCCCCTTCACCTATTTCACCCACCGCTTTCCCCCTCTCTTTCAGCACCCACCCATTTGTTCTCTGTATCTATGAGCCTGTTTTTGTTTTGTTTTGTTTGTTCTGATTTTTAGATTCCACATATAAGTGAGATCATGTGGTATTTCTCTCTCTCTGTCTGACTTATTCCACTTAGCATAATATCCTCTAGATCCATCCATGTTATCACATACGTCAAGTTTTTTTTTATGGCTGAGAAATATTCCATTGTGTATATATGCCACCTCTTCTTTATTCATTCATTTATCAGTGGGCACGTAGGTTGCTTCCACATCTTAGCTATTGTAAATAATGCTGCAAGGAACACTGGAGTGCATAAATATTTTCAAACTAGTGTTTTTGTTTTCTTCAGGTAAATACCCAGAAGTGAAACTCCCAGATCATACAGCAGTTCTATTTTTAATTTTTTGAGGAATCTCCATACTGTTTCCATGGTAGCTGCACCAATTTACATTCCCACCAACCATGCTCAAGGATTCCCTTTCCTCCACTTCCTAGCCAACACCGTTATTTGTTGTCTTTTAGATGATAGCCATTCTGACAGGTGTGAGGTGATATTTCATTATGGTTTTGATTTGCATCCCCTGATGATTAATGATGTTGAGCATCTTTTCATGTGTCTGTGGCCATCTGTATGTCTTCACTGGAAAGATGTCTATTCAAGTCCTCTGCCCACTTTTTAATCAGATTACTTGTTTTCTGGTGTTGAGTTGTATGAATTCTTTGTATATTTTGGATATTAACCACTTATCAGATATATCATTTGCAAATAACTTCCCCCATGCAGTAGGCAGCCTTTTTGTTTTGTTGATGGTTTCCTTTTCTGTACAAAAGCTTTATAGTTTGATTTAGTCCCACTTGTTTATTTTTGTTTCTCTCGCCTGAGGAGACATTTCCAAAAAAATACTGCTAAGACTGATGTCAAAGAGCATACTGCCTATGTTTTCTTCTAGAAGTTTTATGGTTTCAGGTCTTACATTTAAGTCTTTCATCCATTTTGACTTTATCTTTGTACATGGTATGAGAAAACAGTCCAGCTTTGTTTTTTTGCATGTGGCTGTCCCAGCACCATTTATTGAAGAGGTGGTCTTTTTCCCCACTGTATGTTATTGCCTTCTTTGTCATGGACTGATTGACCATATAAGTGTAGGTTTATTTCTAGTCTATTCTGTTCCATGGATCTCTGTATCTATTTTTGTGCCAGTACCATACTGTTTTAATTACTGTAGCTTTGTAGCATGGTTTGAAATCAGGGAGTACGATACCTCCAGCTTTGTTCTTTCTCAAGATTGCTCTGGCTATTTGGGGTCTTTTGTGTTTACATACAAATTTTAGAATTATTTCCTCTGGTTCTATGAAAAATGCCATTGATATTTTGATAGGGATTGCATTTCATTCATCCCTGGGTTTTTTGTTCTTTTTGATGCAGCATATATATGGGTCTTGATTTTTTTTATTCATTCAGCCACTCTATGGCTTTTGATTGGAACATTTAGTCCACTCACATTCAAAGTAATTGTTGATAGGTGTGTACTTATTGCCATTTTGTTAGTTGTTTTTTGGATCTTTTCATAGTTCTTTTCGGTTCCTTTCTTCTTTTGCTCTCTTCCCTTGTGATTTGATGAGCATCTTTAGTGTTATGTCAGGATTCCTTTCTCTTTCTGTGTGTTTGTATCTATTATAGGTTTTGGTTTCTAGTTACTGTGAGGTTCATATATAACAACCTAGATATATATGAGATTATTTTAAGTTGATCTCTTAAGTTTTAATGCAATCTAACATATCTGAATTTTACCACACTGCCCCACATTTGTTTTTGATGTCATATTTTACATTTTTGTTTTGTGTACCTCTTAACTACTTATTGCGGCTATCAATGATTTCACTACTTTTGTCTTGTAACACTTCTACTAGCTTTATAAGTGGTTGATCTACTACTTTCACTGCATGTTTGCCTTTACCAATGAGATTTTTCCTTTCATAATTTTCATATTTCTAGTTGTGCCTTTTGTTTTCCTCTTAGAGAGGTCCCTTTAACATTTCTTGAAGAACCAGTTTAGTGTTGCTGAACTCTTTTAGCTTTTGCTTGTCTGTAATAATCTTTCTCTCTCCTTCATCTGAATGATATCCTTGCTGGGTGGAGTGTTCCTGGTTTTGGGTTTTTTCCTTTCATCACTTTGAATATATCATGCCACTCCCTTCTGGCCTGCAAAGTTTCTGCTGAAAAATCAGCTCATGTTCTTATAGGATTTCCCTTGTGTATAACTAGTTTATTTTCTCTTTCAACTTTTAAGATTCTCTCTTTATCTTTAATTTTTTTCCACTTTAATTATAATGTGTCTTGGTATGGACCTCTTGGGGGTACATCTTGTTTGGGACTCTGTGCTTCCTGGACCTGGAATTCTGTTTTCTTTCCCAGGTAAGTTTTCAGCTATTATTTTTCAAATAAGTTCTCTGCTTCTTTCTCTCTCTCTTCTCCTGGGACCCCTATACTGCAAATGTTAACACCCTTGATGTTGCCCCAGAAGTTTCTTAAACTATCTTCATTTAAATCTTTTTTTTTTCCTGTTCAGCTTAGTTGATTTTCACTACTCTGTCTTCCAGTTTGTTGATCTGCTCCTCTATATCATCTTATCTACTATTGTTTCCATCTAGTGTATTTTTTATTTCAGTTTTTGTATTTTTCAGCTGTTTCGTTCTTCTTTATAATTTTCTAACTTGTAAAACTTCTCCTCTATTCATCCATTGTTCTCCCAAGTTTGCTGAGCATCTTTATGACCATTACTTTGAACTATTTATTGGGTAGATTTCTTATCTCCATTCCATTTAGTTCTTTTTCTGAGGTTTTGTCTTGTTCCTTCATTTTGAACATATTTCTTTGTCTCCTATTTTGTTCACTTCTCTGTGTTTATTTCTATATATTAGGTAGGTTGGTTAATTTCCTGATCTTAGAGAAGTGGCCCTATATCAGAGATGTCCTATGGGGCCCAGAGGCACACTCCTCTCTGGTTACAGATGCTCTAGGGGTATCTCCTATGTGGCTGCATGAGCCCTTCTGTTGTGGTGGAGCCAATTACTGTGGGTGCACTAATAATATTCAAGGTTGGCCCCTGGCACAGTTGGTTGCCAGACCTTGCAAGCAGGCAGCCCACTGGTGGGCAAGGCTGAACCTCAGTGCTAATAGATTAGAGGAAGGGCTCCAGAATGGCACTTGAAACGCCAGTGATTTTGTGGTAGAATAAGCTCCTCAAAATGGCTGCTGCCAGGACCTATGTCCCAAGAGGAGTCCTAGTTTCCTACTGCCTAGGCAGTAGAGCCAGGAGGCTCTCCAAGATCAGCAGGTGGGTCTGAACCAGGCTCCTTTCAAATTATTGCCTGTGTGCTGGGACTTAGGGCATGTGAAATTTTGTTTTCATCCTTTAAGAGCAGAATTTCTGTTCCCACAGCCCTCCAGCTCTCATGAAAACAAGCCCCACTGGGGCCAAATGTTCTGGGTACTTGTCTTCCCAGTGCAGAAGTCCCAGGATGGGGAACCCGATATAGGTTTAGGACCCGCTCACTTTTAGGGAGGTACCTCTGTAATTGTGATTATCCTCCCATTTGTGGGTCACCTACCTGAGGATATGGACCTTGACTCATTCGTGTCTCATTCCCTCCTACCCATATCATTGTGCTTCCTTCTTAACATTTTTAGTTGTGGAAAATCTTTTCTGCTAGTCTTCAGGTCATTCTCATAGATAGCTACTCAATAATGTAATTTTGGTAAACCCATGGGAGGAGGCAAGCTCAGGGTTTTTCTGCTTTATCATCTTGGCCACACATACAAATATTTCTTCTTTTGTAAAGTGCCAAAAATCTGGGCTGCATTATTTTCTGCCGTTGGGTGGAAAGTGAAACTTTAAGTGAAGAACATGGATAATTAGCTAAGATTTCCTAGCAAAGTGTTGAAGATGCAGCCTGGTTTCTCCTTGTTTCTTATAGTAAATGTGAGAGAAAATAGATAAAATTTAAAAGGAACTGTTAAGCAAAAATGAATCAGAACTTGATGATTTGGAAAATTCTCAGTTTGTTCAGATAGTATGATCTGAAACAGGGCCAAGGTCTGACTGTACAAACTTTTGCTGGACAAATTAGACATGCAACTCATGGATCAACCACTAAAGCAGAAACACTGCTGGCTTGGATGGAAGTGGGCAGAGATGAGATGTAATGAAATAGGCTGTTGGAATTCTGGGAATCTACAGGCAGGATATGGGCCAAGAGAGCCACTCAGCTGTGAACACCTGTCTCCTTTAAGAAAATGAAAGAATAATGTTAATGTGGCTCAGAGGTCTGCAGGGCTACTGCTGTCAACATAAATCCAGAGGGCACAGGTCCAGGGTGCTGAGCCACCTCCTCTATTAGAGAGGACAGAGATACTACTGAGGAATCAGAGGAAAGGGCTACCTCTCAAAACTCAACTGAAAAATAGGCATGATATGTGAATAGAGATATTACCTAAGAAAACATTTTGTATGGCATATATAAACATGGAATATGCTCAACATTACTGGTCATTAGAGAAATGCAAATCAAAAAAACAATGACCATCATCAAAAAATCTACAAACAATAAATGCTGGAGAGGGTGTGGAGAAAAGGGAATCCTCTTGCACTGTTGGTGGGAACATCAATTGATACAGCCACTATGGAGAACAGTATGGAGGTTCCTTAAAAAACTAAAAATAGAACTACCATACGACCCAGCAATCCCACTACTGGGCATATACCCTGAGAAAACCATAATTCAAAAAGAGTCATGTACCACAATGTTCATTGCAGCTCTATTTACAATAGCCAGGACATGGAAGCAACCTAAGTGCCCACCGACAGATGAATGCATAAAGAAGATGCGGCACATATATACAACAGAATATTACTCAGCCATAAAAAGAAATGAAATTGAGTTATCTGTAGTGAGGTGGATGGACCTAGAGTCTGTCATACAGAGTGAATTAAGACAGAAACAGAAAAAGAAATACCGTGTGCTAACACATATATATGGAATCTAAAAAAAAAAAAAAAATGGTCATGAAGAACCTAGGGGCAAGATGGGAATAAAGACACAGACCTACTAGAGAACGGACTTGAGGACATGGGGAGGGGGAGGGGTAAGCTGGGACAAAGTGAGAGAGTGGTAGTGTATATATGGACATATATACACTACCAAATGTAAAATAGATAGCTAGTGGGAAGCAGTCGCATAGCACAGGGAGATCAGCTCCGTGCTTTGTGACCAGCTAGAAGGGTAGGATAGGGAGGGTAGGAGGGAGGGAGGCACAAGAGGGAAGAGATATGGGGATGTATGTATATGTATAACTGATTCAATTTGTTATAAAGCAGAAACTAACACACCACTGTAAAGCAATTATACAGCAATAAAGATGTTTAAAAAAACCACCACCACTACCACAATGAGTTTTACCAAGCCAAACTTAGTAGCACGGCTAAAACTAAAAAGATTGATCACACCCAAAGTTGATGAGGATATAATGTACCTACTGGAGGACTCAAGAGCCACAGAGGATGATGTGGCCATAGACACAAAGAGCCCAACTCCCTAAATGACTTATGGAGCATAGCCTTTCCTCTCCCAACTAATTTACAACAGTCTATGACACAAGAAAGAAAATACAACCTTATTGTATTAAGTCACTGAGATTTAGGAATAGTTTGCTATAGCAGTTAGCATATGGTGACTAAATATACCTCTGTTGTGTATATCAAATATTAAATGAGTATATATTTTAAAATGGATGAGGTTGGCCCTAAAGAGAATTACATAGCAAGTCTCTAAGACAAATGAAATGAATTTTGGTTCTACTTTTCACCATTTCAGGTTTTTTCTTATTCAGGTATTTCCTCTTATTTCAGTGCTATGGAAACATAAGAAGTGCATGTGGATGGATAGGAGGATAAAGGTGATATGAATACATTCGGCAAGAAACAATGCTGATTTTATAGATGTCAGGGAATCAATAGTTTAAAATGACTTGTAAAGCAGGAATAAACAGGAGGGGCACAGCTGTTGGGATGATATAAATAAGAGGTTAGACATGTTTAAAGTTATTTAAATGTTTATTTTCTCCAATATAGTTTTGGTCATTTTATTGAGCTAGTTAGAATTCATTTAATTTTTATTACCCATGAAACATACTAATCTCTAGTAACTTCTATAAAATTCTACAACTGCCCTTTCAAAAGGACTGTAACATTCTCAAATATACATTATCACTTTTGTATTCCTAGTAACTTGGTTGTTAATTCTCATTTTCCACAGGAATACATGGTTTAAAGATTGAGTCCTTACTATTTGTGCCTTGTTTTTCTTAGTTGTTAGCTTTGCATAACACTCCAGTGCTCATACTGAGGTAATGAATTACCCCGAATGGTTATTTGTCAGTTGTGTGTGCCTGCACAGTGACAAGGCCTGAACCACTGAGGCCTTTTAATTTCCTGATGCCTAAACATGCAATGTAGAGGAGCTTGGAATACAGTATGGGATTTTTCCAGAGAATTTCACTCTAGAAATCAGTTCAGGTACTCACAGGAATAAATGTGGTATCTTACAAAGGGCACTAGATCTTCCATTAAATTTAAGTTGGTGACATTTACTTGCATGTAAACTTGGAGCAAGTTACTTATCTGGGCATCTTTAATTTCCAAGCTATAAAATTTTGATAACAACTTACAGAGTAACAGACTTACATATTTTTTAACTACGCTGCTTAATAAATATAAAATATATAAGACAAATACTAGGCTTTCAGAGGAGATTGAATTACCCTTTTTCAGACATGGAAGAAGCCCTCTAAAACCTCCCTCCTCTCTAGTAGTCAAGGGTCTTCCATATCAGAGATACCGGAATAGCATGGGAGTCATCCAGTCAGACCCAATTTGGGCCCTAAGCATCACTATTAAGAACTGAGTCAAGACTAGCATCATGCTGGTAGAATCTGTCTCACAGACCTTCGTGCTTTGATGTGCATAATTTAAAAATATGTATTAAATAACATTGAATTTGGAATATTAATATGAAATGACTATACTATTAAATTAAATTAAATAAATTAAATTTTAATGCCTTTGCTATATTAGGTATGTGATCCTTCCTGTTCAGAATCCCAATTCTATTAACTGTGGCCAACCTCACATATTCTTATTAACTGATTGTCCCCTGGACATATGTGGGTTTTTTCCTGTTAGAATTACCACACCTGTCATACCCAACTCACCTGCAATCAGCCCAACCCTTTCAAGGAACACATATATTTTAGTGGAATCAGGAGTTGAGGACTGAAGGAGAAAAATAGTCTAGCATATTTTCACTACAGAAAATACTTGTTCATTGATCCAGATTTCAAAAAGGAATTTTTTTTTCAGTACTTAAAATAAAAGTTATGCTTGGATACTTAAATCCTTATTGTCAAAATAGCAATAAGCAAAAAATGTGCAGTCAAGTTGCTTTATACATTTGCTTGTACATTTGCAAAGATTTTTTTATTGATACTGCTTGTTTGAAGGATAATTTGTCAATAACAAAATTTGAAATGAGTATATTGTGTGACTAAAAGGAATCTATCTCACAAAATTATTCACACGTGTACATAAAGATATTTATATAAGAATGGGCAATGTATTGTCATTGCTAAATATGAAAAAATACAACTGCATACTACTTAAGTGCCCATTAGTAGTATGGTAAAAATAATCATTGTACATCACACTATGGGACATTATTCACATCTATTAAAAACAGTAAGATAGATGTACATGTACTAATATTATAAATCTTCCATAGTATATTGTGAAAGTTAAAGGGTAAATTCCAATATAAATAAATAAGTGAATAAATATATATATGCTGCATATAAAAATGTCTAAAAATATAATACAAAACATTCACAGTAATGTCCTACTCACTTTTTTCTACTTACTTTTTGCTTGAATTTTTTTCAATAAGCATATGTTAAACCTATAATTAAAAAAATAAAATCCAATACCCATGACATTTTTCACAGAACTAGAACAAATAATCCTAAAATTTATATGGAGTCATAAAAGACCCAGAATTGCCAAAGCAATCCTGAGGAAAAAGAACACAGGGATCATAACCCTCCCAGGCTTTAGACAATACTACAAAGCTACAGTAATCAAAACAGCATGGTATTGCACAAAAACATACATACAGATCAATGGAACAGAATAGAGAGCCCAGAAATAAACCCACACACCTATGTACAATTAATCTTCAACAAAAGAAGCAAGAATATACAGTGGGAAAAAGACAGTCTCTTCAGCAAGTGGTGTTGGGAAAGTTGGACAGCTGCATGTAAATCAATGAAGTTAAAACACACCCTCACATCATACACAAAAATAAATCCAAATGGCTTAAAGACTTAAATATGAGACATGGCACCATAAAATCCTAGAAGAGAACATAGGCAAAACATTCTCCGACATAAAGTGTACCACTGTTTTCTTAGGTCAGTCTCCCAAGGCAACATAAATAAAAGCAAAAATAAATAAATGGGACCTAATTAAACTCATAATTAAACTCATTAAACTCCCATGCATATACCCAGACAAAACTATAATTCAAAAAGATACATGCACCCCAATGTTCACTGCAGTGCTGTTTACAATAGCCAAGACATGGAAGCAACCTAAATGTCCATCAATGGATAAATGGATAAACAAGATGTGGTATGTGTATGTGTATGTGTGTGTGTGTGTGTGTGTGTATATATATATATATATACACACACACACACACACACACACACACACAATGGAATATTATTCAGCCATTAAAAAGAATGAAATAATGCCACTTGCAGCAGTATGTATGCAACTAGAGATTATCATACTAAGCGAAGTAAATCAGAAAGATAAAGACAAATACCATTTGATACCACTTATATGTGGAATCTAAAATATGACACAAATGAACCTATCTACAAAACAAAAACAGACTCTTAGACATAGAGAACAGACTTGTGGTTGCCAAAGGGGAGGAGGGGTGGGGAAGGGAAGGATTGGGAGTTTGGGATTAGCGATGCAAACTATTATATATAGGATGCATAAGCAACAAGGTCACAGGGAACTATACTCAATATCCTGTGATAAACCATAATGGAAAAGAATATGAAAAAGAATATATATGTATAACTTAGTTACTTTGCTGTACAGCAGAAATTAAATACAACATTGTAAATCAACTATACTTCAATAAAATTAAAAAATAAAATAAAAAGCAAAAGAACAGAGAAATTATTTCACAATAAATTATTGACTTTTAACCTATTTAATCCATTTAATTCAAATATCTTTATATATTTATTCAGGAACTACTAAGTATAAGAAAATGAAGAGAGTGATAAACAAGTCAAACATGGCTCTTCTGTGGATTTGCATCCTGGTGCTTAAACTTGAATTTGGATTTCTCTTTCCTGGAAAGAGTTCAAGTATAGTCCTAACTTCTGCTTCCTATTATCTCATTAATTTCTAATACTGCCAAAAACAAAGTAGCTTATTGAAATCATGTCTATAAAAACTTTTTCAAGTTTTCTTCAAACCCCCCTAAATAAAGATTTCCTCAAAATACACCCTTGGGGGCTTCCCTGGTGGCGCAGTGGTTGAGAGTCCGCCTGCCGATGCATGGGACACGGGTTCGTGCCCCGGTCCGGGAAGATCCCACATGCCGCGGAGCGGCTGGACCCGTGAGCCATGGCCGCTGAGCCTGTGTGTCCGGAGCCTGTGCTCCGCAACGGGAGAGGCCCGCGTACCGCAAAAAAAAAATACACCCTTGGCTCTCAATTTTATTTAGTCTCTCCTTTCTCAATCACCATGATTCAAATGCCTCCATAGTATTCATCTGTTGCCCTTATTTCATGCGAAATTCAGGCTTGCCTGTCCAACTATTTATTATTAAACATCTAAAATATATCTCTGTCACCTTAAACACATACTTGAAACTAAACTTTTCATCTTTCTTCAAAATATTCCCATTGCCTTCCTTATACAGGTATGTTCTTTACACCATCAAATTCCCAAACCCCAGGTTCAAAACTAGGAATCCTCTTTGATTTCCTCCTTGACACTAATAGCGGATCAATTTTCAATTCCTGTCAGTTCTACCTTTGAAATACTTAATAGTCATAGCCTTTCCCCATTGCCAATGCCACTGCCTTAGCCAAGTTCCAATTACACAGTCTCTTGCAACCCCTTTAACTCATTTTTCCAGTCACCCGGTTTTCCTCATTCACTTCATCTTGTCCATTGATATAAGATGTCCAATAATTTAAAATGAAAACACTTAGTAAGCATCTGGTTTTACAGAACTATACTTAGATACTGAAGAATTAAAGGCAAATGAATCACAAACCCAGCCTTTTCAGAAATCTGACCTTGTTCATTCCCTTTCCCCAAAATATTAAAGACTTACTGACTTCTCCCTAAGTAGGCCCAATTCTTTCTTATAATATTCACTCCCTTTCATGCAGCTATGGAGCCCTTTTTTCCCCTCAAACCATCTTTATTTTCAAATCTAACATTTGAAAGTACTAGGTAGATAGAGCAAATCGAATCTACAAGAAAGATAAACAGGCTTTCAGAGACACCATGGCCAGATCTCCTCCCCCCTTCCACCAAACTCTCTCACTTCCACCTCCCCTGACCAGAACCAACTGGGCCCATTCTCAACTCAGCTGAGCCCAGCTCAGCCTCACTGCCATTCTCAACAACGCTTTTATGTTTCAGACCAAAAGTCTGGTTTGCTTTTGTCCACGTGCCTGAGGGAGACAACACTTAAGACTGGGAACATATTCACTACCTCTTAAAGCCCAAATGAGAAAAATTTTGATCTTAGATAAGGTCAGGCTCTTCCCCCAAGAAGAAACAAGGACCCAGGCACTGCCCTGCAGAATCCTCCTCCAGTCAGACTGATGTACCAGCTTGTAGCTATTCATACTTCCTGCTTTCCTAGTTTGCATCTTGACGTTGTTACTCCCTGCAGAGAAGATTCATTTCTTATCTGCAAGTCCAAATCCTCAAATTCAGCTCAAGGTCTACCCGCCCACCAAATCTTCCCTGATTACTCAATTGAATACTGTTCCTTTGGTAATACCACACTTTCACTGGCACCTTTTATATGGCACTTACAATTTTACATTGCATTGCAGTTATTTAAATACAAATCTCATTTCCCTAATCCACTATCAGCCACTTTACGGCAGGATGCACATCTCATTTTATGAATAATAACTCCTTGCATGTACTAAATATGTTTTTAAAGTAAATGAACAGTTTCCATTACAAAATAAATTATATTTAAATAGCTTATTGAAAGAGAAAATAATTCATCTTCTTCCTCTCTAACATTGGTTTAGCTTGCATTTTACTTCCTTCCCAACTAGGAATTGTGCTGAGTGACTGAAATTTTCCTATCACTTCCTAAACTATCCAATTAACCCCATTAAAATGATCAAACCCAGGACTTTTTTAATTCAAATTTTTGATATATGGACTTTTGATCAATATAAGGAATGAAGTTAGCCATTTATTAAATTAGAGTATAACAAGCATCTTCAAATGAAGGCTTTGATAGTCAGCATTTTTGTTCACTTCTCAGATCTCTCTCATCTAGAATGAAAATTTTTTAATAAAGAGATGTGTCATAAAAGAAACTCTCCATCCTCATTTTTTAGGTCAGATATAAAAGAGATTTTCCTTCACTTTGCCTAATGGATAGCTAGTGAAGAAAAGAACAGTTTTCTGCTATCTCATTCCATTAAACGGCTGGGCTCCCTAAGCAGCTTTGCTAAACTAAAGACTTGCTGTCATGAAGCAGCCTGAGTTTAAATTCTGATCCACCTTACTCGTTCTCATTTGTGAAACAAATATATTTCCAGCAGAAAGCTTCAGGCTTGTCCCTCTTTCTGAGCACCTCTAATAAAGAAGAGCTGTGAGAGAATTATTTTTGTGCCTGCTTCTCAGTATAACTGCTGCATATATCGTGCTGTGTACAAGAGACTCCAGGAATCTACACTGTTTTCTGAACACGTGACTTTATGCTCCTGGACCTCTAGGATGTAAAGTCACAATACGAAAGAGGAGATTTCTTATATGAGTGATGGTTCTCAGGCATCTGAAGATTTGAGGTCACCAAGCAGGCCTTGGTCAATTGTTTGGAAAGAAACAATATCTTTATTAACAAAAGGGAAATGAGGCAGAAAGATAAAAGAGTTTTCCTTGCACTTGAATGAAATGTCATAGCAAATAGCTTGGGAGATAAACAAAGCTGGAATCGAGACCTGCATTTGTTGGACTACAAGTAAATTACATAATCTCTAGAAACTTCCATCTCTTCAACTGCAAAATGGATATAATCATGTCACCTAAATAGTGTTATGACAATTAAATGTGCTATTTCATATAAAGTCCTAGCACTTTTTTTGATACATTTCTCTAAACTATTAGCATTATGAATATTTATAATTTAGAATGGAAGCTTCTCACAGCAGACATCGACTACCTAAACAACCACTCCATTTTACGTTGTCCTAATAGATTTTGAATTTGTATACATTTCTACCCTCTCCCACAATACTCATATGGCTGAGTGAATCTGACATCACCCCTCAACTCTAGCAGTGGGTCTGATTTGTGTAAGAGTAATTCCCATCAAGCAGTCCAATGCTGGCCAATGATACTAACCTCTCCTCAGAGGTTATTTGGAAGCTCTGGAGACTGATCTTTCTTGCTTATAAAAGAGGTGCAGAAAGCCCCTCTTTCTACACCTCTGATGTGAACATGGAAGCATGTAACTTGTGTGCTACCGGCAGCCATCCTAACACCATGAGGAATCATTCAGAGAACCAACCTCAGGATGAAGCCAAGGTTAAAGCGTATAGATGGAAAGCACATTGTCCTTGATGATATCACTACATCACTGGATCAGTAAGCCTCTCCCTACCACTACTCCTTTAGTAATGTGAGTCAATACATTTCTTCATTGTTTAAACTATTTTGATTTTTTATTCATTGCCGCAGAAGAGTTCTAACTCATACACTCAGGGTAGAGAATCTCATTTTTAAGAAAATATTAAAAACTGAATTCAATAATCCTTTTAAACAATTTGATCTTTTAAATCCATTTCCAACGTGCAGCCAGAGAATAAGGGAAAGATACCCTTAGTTTCTCTTGGAAATTATACTGCAGTAAGGAGGAAATCTGAAGGAAGGGACAAGTCAATTGTATGCCTCTTTGTGAACAAATATCCCTAACAATTTCTCTGCATCCCGTAACTATTTACTGTTTATACAGATTTCTTAAAAGTCATTTGCTTGAGCAGTCTTAACACGTGAGGCACATAACTTTGTTTCCTACATGACTTTTCCCTCAAAAATAAATAAATGAATGGCATTTCTATCGATACATGACTTTTTCCTGACTATTCCCACAAAAACAAGCAAACAAATGAATGTTATTTCATCACTCTGCCAGTATAACATCATTTCTCCCATAGTTTTAGTTATTAATTATGCTGATCATTTTCAAATGTTATCCCTCCCCAGACTTCTTCTGAATTGCAACACTATACATTTATCTGCCTCCTGGAAATTTTTTTTTTTTTTTTTTTTTTTTTTGCGGTACGTGGGCCCCTCTCCGCTGCGGCCTCTCCCTCTGCGGAGCACAGGCTCCGGACACGCAGGCTCAGCGGCCATGGCCCACGGGCCCAGCCGCTCCGCGGCACGTGGGATCCTCCCGGACCGGGGCACGAACCCGTGTCCCCTGCATCGGCAGGCGGACTCCCAACCACTGCGCCACCAGGGAAGCCCCTGGAAATTTTTACTTGCAATTTGGCAACTTAAATCTAGTACCCAAAAGTTGATATCATTTTTTTTCCTCCAAAACTTAATCTCTCTTCTGTTATCCCCGTCTTAGTGAATGCTATTGTTATTCATCCAGGCTCCCAAGTTATTTTATATTCTTTCCATATTCTTCCTTGTCACCAACCTCCAAGAATGACCAAGTACTGTCAATTATATCAGCTTATCATCTCTCATGGTTGTTTTCTTTCCTGCATTTCCACTGCTTCTACTCAAGTCAGGCTTTCATCATTTTGGGGCTTATCTATCAAATTATGCTTCCAATTTGTCAAATTGCCTCTAGTGTCTTTTCTCTTGCACTTATCACCCACAGTGTTGCCAACTTTTCATTCATCAAACTAGCTGTCATGACATTTTCTGCAGCCCACTGCCTGTTGAAAATATCTAAATAAAACAGGTTTTTAAAATGATCTATGCCTGGCTAACTTTACAACTTCAACTCTTACAGGCCTACACCACCTACCTTTCACAGCATTCTTTCTGAGGCCACAACTCTCTCTGATCGGAATCCTGAATTGCCCTCTATACCATTTAATCGCCTACCTACTCTGACTAGATCATGAGATCTTCTATGCATCATGAATATGTACCATCTAGCTGGGTGATGGCACAGAAGAGGTGGTCTGTACTTGTTCATTAAATTAATAATGAATGGACAACTTCCAAGATTGTTAGAAATGATAGCAAAACCCATAGTAATCAACCAAAAATGAGAAAAATTTGAGTAGTGTTCATACATTAATAAAAGAAAATTGATAAACTAATCTAAAAATTCACACTCTAAAGGCATTCTGAAAGGGAATTTGCCCTTCCTGAGCACCAAAATCTTGACCACAACTCAGAAGTCTGATTTAAGAATATATATTGGTTCTTTTTCTTGATACTTTATGTACAAAGGAATCAAAGAAACCAAAAGGATTAGATGTGAACATCTAGACAACTGAGTAGTTTGTTTATTGCCAGGTCATTTCTTTTCCCTTTTGTATGGGACTTTAAAAATTCTTTTTAAACTACGGACTCTAAAGACCAACTAAACGTGTAAATGTAAAGGAGAAGTAATTTTTACAGAATGCACTTCTGAGAGCCTAAATAGCCAAATGATACTGATCTGGCAAAATATGTAACTAGGTTATTTTGCTTCAAACATCTATGGAATTGCCCTTTCAAAATTATCTTCACTGATGAGATCCCAACCCCTCAAAAAAACAGCATTATTACTTATTCCAGAAATCCATTTATTTAATCAGAAACCATTTTCTTTACATTCATTGAACAGATATCCTGTATTAATATACTGTGTCTCACTGGGGATAAAACAGTAATCAAAAGGGACAGAAATTCTTGGCTTCTAGATGTTTATCTTCTAATGATGCGTAATATCTACCTCATCTCTTCTGCTCCCTGAGTCCACATTAAACACACACACACACACACACACACACACACACACACGCATGTGTGCAGACATACTGGGTGGGGTGTGGAGAGAGCTCTGGGTGATATTGATATTGACACCTGGAAGTTAAGAAAATCAGTAAATTTGTATTGACTGAAAAGTTTACGAGTTTTTCTCTCTTTTTTTTTTTTTACTAATCTAGCCATGAAATTTGAACTACTGCTGTTGTTCAACTTTAGTAATAGGTTTCCTTATGCAAATAGTATTCACTGTGACTAAGAGAGGTAAAACAATAGTCATTTTTTTATCAACTGCTATAATCCTTTATATAAAATATATTTAAAACCTAATAGGTTAATACTTGTAACTTTTACTTTTATTTATATTATAAATTAAAATATTTCACTACCCTAGAATGAGAACTTGCAGTTCTGGTGACCCTGTGGTGGGTGATGTTATGTGGATAAACTGTCAAAGTCTTTCCTTACACATAAAAATGAGAAAGTGTACAAAACACTTGGCTATTCTGCAGTAGTTATTAATTGCCTGTGTAATACAGTAGTTGGTCCTTTAACTGAAGCTGATTGAGTTAATAATTGAACGTTTGAAATACTGATTCACCACTGGCTTTCTCTATGTGTTTGAATTTACCATGGTAACCATGAATTGGTTTTGTCACTGTGTTGTATATTGCTTTAAATTAAACTGATGGGATTAATAACTGAATGGAAATTATAAAAGCTGTACAGCTGATGTTTCATTTTCTTGGTTATTTTCTATCTGTTATGCTCACATACAGACTCTATAACTTCCCATCCGCCTATAAGCATCAACAAAGCAATAGGTTATGCCTGTTAAACCTCACTTATCTTAATCAATGTACTAATGTGGACATCATTTTTACATTTTCATTATTCTTAATTCTAAAAGAGTATTTGAGAAGTTATAATATTGAAACGTGTATATTTATATAATGATATTAAAAATTGGAGTACTTTACTGTACTTTCACCATAATTCTTGCTACTTTATCTTTTCTTTGAAGGGATAACACATTTATTTTGAAATACCACATAAATACATATATTTATTTTTCATAAAATAGTGGAATCACCTTGTTTCATGGGATAGAAAGCAGAGGATTAATTTTTTTTAAATTATTTGCCCCAGTCTATCAGTAACATATCAGAGAACAAGGGGAAATTTTTCTATTTGATTTACTTCCAGTTTACCTTTTGTATAATTTTTTCTGTCAGGCACTGCCAGAAAAATCTTCTAGAGGTCAAAATTTTTATCATTTTTGTATCCTATTCTAAAACTTTTAATGACTTTCCATTACCTATATAATTTCTCCCAGTCTTTGACCTGAAATTCAGAGCCCTACATAATCTGACCAATCCCCTCAATTTTATTTTTTTAAGTACGTTGAACTCAAGTTCTACCTATAGCAAAAATATAAGAAGATGTATACTCTAAAAATAATCCTGTTATCAATATGGAGAATGAATTGGGGGAGAAACTTGAGGCAAGCAAGCTGGCTAGGTTCTACTATTAGTTCATGTGAGAAATAATAAATGGGGTTTACAGAGAGACAAGCAAACCCCTTTGGGACAGGCCTCTTATAACAGTAGTCTTTAACTGTAGGCCTTAATATAGTAAACATTAAGGGGTATTAGATGTAATATAGCTAATATATTTAAGGAAGTCATAATCCTGTAGTCACTTTATAGCTGGAGCCTCTCTGCTCTATGCCAAAAGACTATCCCTGTGAACACAAGTTATCTGGCAAATGTACATTAAAGGTAACAAAAGTATCCGGCAAGAACAGAATTTATACACTGTACTATAAAACCAAGAAACATTTTAAAAACCTCACTATAATTTTATTGGTCAAAGTGTATTAGAATTAAGTTTGTTTTTGTGTGTCTGTGTTTCTTTTTCTTTTTTTTTGATTGTTTTTGTTCCAAGTGCAAAATTTGAGGTGTGCAATTAAAGAATTATACTTAAGAAATCATGGTGAAGACTCCATAAATAACTCAATTCATTTCAATTAATTTCAACAGGTTATCCTTGAGGGCCTACTGCATTCAGTGCATAACTGATGGAACTGTTTTGACTTGAAAAATGAGATACTGAGTTGGGGGGGGTGGAAGTGTTATAAGAGCTGACTTTTACATTTTGAAAGAAGATGTTTTCTTTAATGTACTAGATCCTAAATGCAAAAGCAATGACTGAAAATTGTCCAAAGGCAACTGTCAGCTTAATATTAGAACGACTTAACAAGTCAGAAATATCTAAAGGTGAAATAGGTGATGGTGTGCCAATCTGTTTCATCAGAGAAAGAAAGGTCTCTTTTGCACACTTTGGTAATCTGCATTCTTATGTTGAGTGGAAGTTTGGCTTAAATTATTTCTAGGCTCATTCTTTGCATGGTAACATAAGGCAGATAAGAGAACAGAAAACTGGGGGTTTGATACCGGGCCCTGGTTGTGATATTTACTAGCTGATTGAATTAGGTCAGGTACTTCAACTGTAAGCCTGAAATTCCTTCATCTCAGCAAAAAGAACTACAATCCTGCAGCCTGTGAAAAAAACCCACATTCACAGAAAGACAGACAAGATAAAAAGGCAGAGGGCTATGTACCAGATGAAGGAACAAGATAAAACTCCAGAAAAACAGCTAAATGAAGTGGAGATAGGCAATATTCCAGAAAAAGAATTCAGAATAATGATAGTGAAGATGATCCAGGACCTTGGAAAAAGAATGGAGGCAAACATCGAGAAGATGCAAGAAATGTTTAACAAACACATAGAAGAACAAACAAACAGAGATGAACAATACAATAACTGAAATGAAAACTACACTAGAAGGAATCAATACCAGAATAACTGAGGCGGAAGAACGGATAAGTGACCTGGAAGACAGAATGATGGAATTTACTGCTGCAGAACAGAATAAAGAAAAAAGAATGAAAAGAAATGAAGACAGCCTAAGAGATTTCTGGGAAAACATTAAACATAACAACATTCGCATTATAGGGGTCAGAGAAGGAGAAGAGAGAAAGAAAGGACCTGAGAAAATATTTGAAGGGATTATAGTCAAAAACTGCCCTAACATGGAAAAGCAAATAGCTACCCAAGTCCACAAGTGCAGATTCCGATACAGGATAAATCCAAGGAGTAACAGGCTGAGACACATAGTAATCAAGATGGCAAAAATTAAAGAAAAATTATTGAAAGCGGCAAGGGAAAAATCACAAATAACATACAAGGGAACCTCCATAAGGTTAACAGCTGATTACTCAGCAGAAACTCTACAAGCCAGAAGGGAGTGGCATAACATATTTAAAGTGATGAAAAGGAAGAACCTACAACCAAGATTACTCTACCCGGCAAGGATCTCATCAGATTCAACGGAGAAATCAACAGCTTTACAGAGAAGCAAAAGCTAACAGAATTCAGCACCACCAAACCAGCTCTACAACAAATGTTAAAAGAACTTCTTTAAGTGGGCAACACAAGAGAAGAAAAGGACCTACAAAAACAACCCCCAGAAATTAAGGAAATGTTCATAGGAACATAAATATTGATAATTACCTTAAACGTGAATGGATTAAATGCTCCAACCAAAAGACACACGCTTGCTGAATGGATACAAAAACAAGACCATATATATGCTGTCTACAAGAAACCCAGTTCAGACCCAGAGACACATACAGACTGAAAGTGAGGGGACGGAAAAAGATATTCCATGCAAATGGAAATCAAAAGAGAGCTGGAGTAGCAATACTCATATCAGAAAAAAAAGACTTTAAAATAAAGAATGTTACAAGAGACAAAGACACTACATAATGATCAAGGGATCAATCCAAGAAGAAGATATAACAATTATAAATATATATGTACCCAACATAGGAGGACCTCAATACATAAGGCAACTGCTAACAGTTATAAAGGAGGAAGTCAACAGTAACACAATAATAGTGGGGGACTTTAACTTACACCAATGGACAGATCATCCAAACAGAAAATTAATAAGGAAACACAAGCTTTAAATGACACTATATACCAGATAGGTTTAATTGATATTTATAGGACATTCCATCCTAAAACAGTAGATTACACTTTTTTCTCAAGTGCACATGGACCATCCTCCAAGATAGAGCACATCCTGGGTCACAAATCAAGTCTCAGTAAATTTCAGAAAACTGAAAAAATATCAAGCATCTTTTCTGACCACAATGCTATGAGATTAGAAATCAATTACAGGGAAAAAAACGTAACAAACACATGGAGGCTAAACAATACGTTACTAAATAACCAAGAGATCACTGAAGAAATCAAAGAGGAAATCAAAAAATACCTAGAAACAAATGACAATGAAAACACGACAATGCAAAACCTATGGGATGCAGCAAAAGCAGTTCTATGAGGAAAGTTTATAGCGATACAAGCCTACCTCAAGAAACAAGAAAAATCTCAAATAAACAATCTAACTTTACACCTAAAGGAACTAGAGAAGGAAGAACAAACAAAACCCAAAGTTAGCAGAAGGGAAACAATCATAAAGATCAGAGCAGAAATAAATGAAATAGAAACAAAGAAAACAATAGCAAAGATCAATAAAACTAAAAGCTGGTTCTTTGAGAAGATAAACAAAATTGATAAACCAGTAGCCTGACTCATCAAGAAAAAGAGGGAGAGGACTCAAATCAATAAAATTAGAAATGAAAACGGAGAAGTTACAACAGACACAGCAGATACACAAAGCATTCTAAGAGACTACTACAAGCAACTCTATACCAATAAAATAGACAACCTGGAAGCAATGGACAAATTCTTAGGAAGGTATAACCTTCCAAGACTGAACCAGGAAGAAACAGAAAATATGAACAGACCAATCACAAGTAATGAAATTGAAATTCTGATTAAAAATCTTCCAACAGGGCTTCCCTGGTGGCGCAGTGGTTGAGAGTCTGCCTGCTGATGCAGGGGACACGGGTTCGTGCCCCGGTCCGGGAAGATCCCACATCCCATGGAGCAGCAAGGCCCGTAAGTCATGGCCACTGAGCCTGCACGTTCGGAGGCTGTGCTCCACAATGGGAGAGGCCACAACAGTGAGAGGCCCGCGTACCACAAAAACAAACAAACAAACAAAAATCTTCCAACAAACAGAAGTCCAGGACCAGACAGCTTCACAGGTGAAATCTATCAAACAGTTAGAGAAGAGCTAACACCCATCCTTCTCAAACGCTTCCAAAAAACTGCAGAGGAAGGAATACTCCCAAACTCATTCTATGAGGCCACCATCACCCTGATACCAAAACCAGACAAAAATACTACAAAAGAAGAAAATTACAGACCAATATCACTGATGAATAGAGATGCAAAAATCCTCAAAAAAGTACTAGCAAACAGAATCCAACAACACATTAAAAGGATCATACACCATGATCACATGGGATTTATCACAGGAATATAAGGATTCTTCAATATACACAAATCAATCAATGTGATACATTATATTAATAAATTAAAGAAGAAAAACCATATGATCATCTCAATAGATGCAGAAAAAGCTTTTGACAAAATTCAACACTCATTTACGATAAAAATTCTCCAGAAAGTGGGCATACAGGGAAACTATCTCAACATTATAAAGGCCATATACAACAAAACCACAGCAAACATCATTCTCTATGGTGAAAAACTGAAAGCATTTCCTCTAAGATCAGGAACAACACAAGGATGTCCACTCTCACCACTATTATTCAACATAGTTTTGGAAGTCCTAGCCATGGCAATCAGAGAAGAAAAAGAAATAAAAGGAATACAAATTGGAAAAGAAGAAGTAAAACTGTCTCTGTTTGCAAGTGACATGATACTATACATAAAGAATCCTAAAGATGCCACCAGAAAACTACTAGAGCTAATCAATGAATTTGGTAAAGTAGCAGGATACAAAATTAATGCACAGAAATCTCTTGCATTCCTATACACTAATGATGAAAAATCTGAAAGAGAAATTAAGGAAACAATCCCATTTACCACTGCAACAAAAAGAATAAAATACCTAGGAATAAACCTACCTAGGGAGACAAAAGACCTGTATGCAGAAAACTATAAGACACTGATGAAAGAAATGAAAGATGATACAAACTGATGGAGAGATATACCATGCTCTTGGATTGGAAGAATCAATATTGTGAAAATGAGTATACTACCCAAAGCAATCTACAGATTCAATGCAATCCCTATCAAATTACCAATGGCATTTTTTATGGAACTAGAACAAAAAATCTTAAAATTTGTATGGTGACACAAAAGACCTCAAATAGCCAAAGCAGTCTTGAGGGACAAAAACAGAGCTGGAGGAATCAGACTCCCTGACTTCAGACTATACTACAAAGCTACAGTAATCAAGACAATATGGTACTGGCACAAAAACAGAAATATAGATCAACAGAACAGGATAGAAAGCCCAGAGATAAACCCACGCACCTATGGTCAACTAATCTATGACAAAGGAGGCAAGGGTATACAATGGAGAAAAGACAGTGTCTTCAGTAAGTGGTGCTGGTAAAACTGGACAGCTGTATGTAAAAGAATGAAATTAGAACACTCCCTAACACCCTACACAAAAATAAATTCAAAATGGATTAGAGACCTAAATATAAGACCGGACACTATAAAGCTCTTAGAGGAAAACATAGGAAGAACACTCTTTGACATAAATCACAGCAAGATCTTTTTTGATCCACCTTCTAGAGTAATGGAAATAAAAACAAAAATAAACACATGGGACCTAATGAAACTTAAAAGCTTTTGCAAAGCAAGGGAAACTACAAACAAGCTGAAACATTAACCCTCAGAATGGGAGAAAATATTTGCAAACGAATCAACGAACAGAGGATTAATCTCCAAGATACATAAACAGCTGATGCAGCTTAATGCTAAAAAAAATAAACAACCCAATCCAAAAATGGGCTTAAGATCTAAATAGACATTTCTTCAAAGAAGACATACAGATGGCCAAGAAACACATGAAAAACTGCTCGACATCACTAATTATTAGAGAAATGCAAATCAAAACTACAATGAGATATCACCTCATACCAGTTAGAATGGGCATCAACAGAAAATCTACAAACAACAAATGTTGGAGAGGGTGTGGAGAAAAGGGAACCGTCTTGCACTGCTGGTGGGAATGTAAAGTGATACAGCCACTATGGAGAACAGTATGGAGGTTCCTTAAAAAACTAAAAATACAATTACCATATGACCCAGCAATCCCACTACTGGGCATATACCCAGAGTAAACCATAATTCAAAAAGGCACATGCACCCTAATGTTCATTGGAGCACTATTTACAATAGCCAGGTCATGGAAGCAACCTAAATGCCCATCGACAGACGAATGGATAAAGAAGATGTGGTACACATATACAATGGAATATTACTCAGCCATATAAAGGAACTAAACTGGGTCATTTGTAGAGATGTGGATGAATCTAGAGACTGTCATACAGAGTGAAGTAAGTCAGAAAAAGAAAAACAAATATCGTATATTGACTCATACATGTGGAACCTAGAAAAATGGTACAGATGAACCAGTTTGCAGGGCAGAATTTGAGACACAGATGTAGAGAACAAACGTATGGACACCAAGGGGGGAATGTGGTGGTGGGTGGTGGTGGTGGGATATATTGGGAGATTGGGATTGACATATATACAATAATATGTATAAAATGGATAACTCATAAGAATGTGCTGTATAAAAAAATGTTTTTAATTCCTTCATCTCTCTATTAAAGAAGTTATTTCCCTTAAAAAATTATTGGTAGTATATTCATACCTGAGAGAAAGAAAAGAATTCAGTTGTCAAGAAAAAAAAAGCAATGAAAAAGGGCACTAATTTGCATATATCTTCCTGACAGATTTTTAGTAGAATACTTTTAATTATAACTGAACTATTCACAGATGACTAGCATTCTTTATACGTGACAAGCAATGGTATTATTACAAAATTAGTTTAAGCAATTCATAATTGGGTTATCTAAAGAGATTCATTTCTGTACATCCACATTTTTTAATTCCAGAAGGGCTTCTCATTTTAATAAAATATGGAATAAATTTATTTGATTGTATACATACATCCATGTATATGTTAACTGGATTTATGCCTCAGGGTTCTCATCAAAGATCAATTAAAAACATTAACCACCTGATCTAAGCTGTCATCTAAGGAACATGAAATTAGCCTTTTCTCAAGTTCTTCATTTAATATTTTTTACAACTACCTTTATTTCTATGGATTTATTTATTTAGCATTCGTGTTTTCTGCTCCTTTGCTTCAGTGGAAAGATGATTTCTTTTAAGAATATCAGTGATTTCTCTAATCCCAGGCTATTCTCTAGGACTTGAGGGTGTTCATTCCAGAAATAAACAGTATTTGTTACAGTTCATTTCCCTGTTGCTTCTTTGGGGAAATGAATCGAACACTTCAATGCCAGAAAAGAAAAAGCTGTATGGGGAAAGAAAAAGAAAAAAAAAAATACATTTTCAAATGTCAGAGGCCTATATGGCATCTGACCTAGGAAGAAGCTCTAAAGGGAATAAATCTCGCTGCCCGCCTCCATCACTGAGCACTGACCTCCTGCGGCCCTGGCTGCTGTGTAGGTAAGGAGTGCTTTTGTGCACCCTGAGTGGAATATTTTGCACTGAAAACACACTGAATTTAACTCAACCTTAATCATCTAGAGCTACCAAGAGAATACTTTTAGAGTCAGACTGAGGAGAACAGACAGCTCCCAGATAAGAGTGATATTTGAGGCAATTATTTGTTAACTACTCTGACCAACTCTTCTGCTGTCATATGAAATCTTTGATATATGCAAAACAAATTTCCTGATGTTTGATAACCAAGATTTATGGCTCTGTATTATTAATCAAAAGATAATGTGACTACTTTATATTTGTATATTGTTCATCAATACATTATCTTGACTTTACATACATTATCTTGATTTGTGCCTGTTGAAATGTTTTTAGTTACACAATAGGGTCTCAATAGCCTAATTTTTTTTGAGATCAAGAAACTGAGCCACATAGTTATTAAGTAAATTAGTGAAAGTCAAGCATTTTACTCAATGGCCAAACACGGGCAGTAACAGTAATATTAATAGCAACCAATATATACTTTTTATTTACCATACTTGAAGCACTGGCTGTAAATCCTCATTCCCAGTCTTGATCAAGAATGTGGCAATGAGATTTTGGAAAGTAACACCTTTTTTACAGTGTTATTTTAATAATGAAATTAAAAGACACAATATCTATCTATCAAGCTATCTCTCTATCCGTCCATCCATCTATCTATCTATCCATTCATCCACGCCATATACTGGAAAATAAATGGGTCAGTCTTCCTTTCTAAACATAATTTTAATTCTTAGATTTAAATTCTTTAATTTTAAATATCAACCAGATATTTTAGTCACTAAAAGAACAAAGGCACCACATTTTAAAAAATGTGATTATTTCAAAGAAGTGTCAAAATTCTTTCTTGTGCATGGAGATGAAAAAGACCTTAGCTGGATTTCCTTACACATATTTTCATGATTTGGTATTGCTGGGCACTGTAATGTTTTCAGTTTAGGTCGTCTAAGTGACTTAATCTGGTCCTAGGCAAAGACTTTTATTTTATGTTATAGAAGAAAACTACATTTTATTCTAATTCTCAAATGCTAGGTAGATATATTAATGGAAATATTCTACTGGCTTGAATTTTGTTGAAAGTATTGGTTTCAATGTTGACCCACTGGCCCTCTGATCAGAGAGAACGGCCTGATTGGAAAGTATTTGCTGATTTTTACATCTGCTGTGGCTGATTTCAAGATGTCAGGATGATGCCACTGAACATAAAGCTGGTCAGAAATAGATACAAACAGTCACCGACATGAACTCCTGCACTCCAGTGGTCAGAATACATTACTTATGAAGTTTTGCACTTCAAATATCTGGCAAGGTTATCAAAGTTATCTGCTTTACTTTCTCAATCGAAGCTAAATCCCTTCTACAGCATTTCCATCCACTGACATCAAATTTAAAGACTTCCAGGCACTGAGAGCACTGACTGCCCAAGGCAGCCAACTACTCAATTTTGGACATCATTTACTGACAAAAATTTCTTTCTTATAAAGAGCCAAATGCTGTTTGATAAGGCCTAATACCAATAAGTCCTAATTTTGGAATATTAATTCATGATTTTCAAAGAGATTTAACATACATCATTTGTTCCTCAAGAACTTCCGATTATAAAAAAGACACTGAAAGTTCTTCCATAAGTGGTGGTATGTTCCCAGTCTTAAGTGTTCTCCACCCTCAGGCAAGCGGACAAAACCAAACCAGACTTTTGATCTGAAGCATGAAAGCGGTGTTGAGACAGGCAGCGAGGCCGAGCTGGGCTCAGCTGAGATGAGACTGGGACCCAGTTGCTTCTGGTCAGGGGAGGTGGAAGGGAGAGAGTTTTGTGGGAGGGGTAAGGAGATCTGGCCATGGTGTCTCTGGAAGCCTGTTTATTTTTCTTGTAGCAGATTCAATTTGCTCTATGTACCTAGTACTTTCGAATATCAGATTTGAAAATAAAGATACTTTGAGGGGAAAAAAAAAGGGGCTCCACAGCTGCATGAAGGGGCCTTTCATATTGTAAGAAAGAATTGGAACCACTTAGGGAAAAATCAATGTCTTTAATATTTGGGGGAAAGGGAATGAACATGATCAGATTTCTTAAAAGTTAGGGTTTTTGATTCATTTGCCGTTAATCTAAGTATAGCCCTGCAAAAACCAGTTGCTTACTGTTTTCATTTTTAATTATTAGACATCTTATATCAATGGACAAGATGAAGTGAATGAGAAAAATGGGTGACTGGAAAAATGATTTAAAGGTGTTGTAAGAGACCAGTGGTGAACATAATTGGGCCTTGGCCAGGGTGGTGACATTGGCAATAGGGAGACACTATGACTAATAAATATTTCAAAGGTAGAACTGAGAGGATTTGAAAACTGATCAGCTATTAGAAAGAGTTAAGGAAGAGATCAAAGATGATTCCTAGTTTTGAACCTGGGCATCAAAAAATATTTTGGATTGAGTGACTTAGAACACAAATATCAAAATATATTTAATTCAGCTAAGATAGCACCTAGAAAAAAAACTTATACCATAAGCGCTTGTATCAGAAAATATGAAAGGTCTAAGATTCATAATCTAACTTCCCATATTTACAATCTAGAAAAAGAAAAGCAAATTAAACTTAAAGCAAGAAGAAGCACTAAAACAGAAAACAAAACAAAAAAAATCCAAAAGTTGTTTCTTTGAAAGAGCAATAAAATTCACATACCTCTAGCCACACTTATTTTTAAAAAGGAGAAAAGATACAAATTACAATACTAGAAGTAAAAGGGGGGATTATCCTTCCAAATATTACAGACATTATAAAATTATAATAGCAAAATATTTTCATCAACTCTATGCCAATAATTTTGACAATTTAAGTGAAAAGGACAAAATCTTTGAAAGATACAAACCACCAATGTCCATCCAAGAAGAAACAGATAACCTATATGACCCTGTATCTCTTAAATAAATTAGATTCATAGTTAAAAGCCTTCCCACATTGAAAAAACCCCAGGACTAGATGCCTTCAGTGGCATCTACCAAACACCTAAGGAAGAGATGATGCCAAATCTATGCAAACTTCCAGAAAACAGAAGAGGAGGAGATATCTTTCAACTTATTGTATGAGGTCAGCATTATCCTGATGCCAAAGACATTACAAGCAAAGAAAGCAAGAGAACGATACATGCCTCCTAAACATAGGTGCAAAACCCTTAACAAATTACTAGCAAATTGAATTCAGCAAAATATTAAAAGGGTAATACATTATGTCCAAATAAGTTTATTAAATGAATATAAGGTTGTTTAACATTCAAAAACCAATCAAAATAATTTATCACATAAACATTCTAAAAAAATAAAAGCCTTATGCCTTTCCAAATAGGATCATATACTAAAAAATCATTTGATAAAGTTCAATACCCACTTATGATAAACTTCTCAGTAAATCAGGAATATAAGAAACTTCTTCAACCTAAGAAAGGATATGTATGAAAACCTAGAGCTAACATCATCTTTAAATGTGAACTACAGAATGCTTTTCCCCTAAAATCAAGAATAATCAAGGAAAGGAGTTTTATTCTCACCATTTCTATTCAACATTGTTCTGTGGGTCCTATCTAGTGCAATAAAGCAGGAGAAAGAAATGAAAGGCATATAAATTTGTATGGAAGAAATGAAATTTTCTTAATTTGCAAATAATATCAGATTTGAAGACGCTCCTAGGACATCCATAAAAAATTGCTAGAAACCATAAGTAAATTAGAAAGAACACAGGATACACAGTTGATATACAAAAAACAACTGTAGTTTCATTTGCTAGCAAAAAATTATAAAACATGCCAGTTACCTTTTTTTTTTTTTTGCGGTACGCGGGCCTCTCACTGTTGTGGTCTCTCCCGTCGTGGAGCACAGGCTCCAGATGCACAGGCTCAGCGGCCATGGCTTACGGGCCCCCAGCCGCTCCGTGGCATGTGGGATCCTCCCGGACCGGGTCACGAACTCGTATCCCCTGCATCAGCAGGCGGAGTCTCAACCACTGCGCCACCAGGGAAGCCCTGCCATTTTTAACAAACAATAAGCAAAAATTCCAACAAACATCAAATACTGAGCATGAATTAACAAAATATGTACGACAGTTATATTTTGAAATCTACAAAAGATTGGTCAGAGAAATTAAATAAATGGAAGTGTATATCATGGTTATAGATTGAAAGGCGCATTGTTAAGATATCATTTCTCCTCAAATTTATGTTTATATATATAAATAATACAACCCCAATAATAATTCAATTATTTTTGTAGAAATTGAGAAGATGATTCTAAATTTTATCTGGAAGTGTAAAGGACCTAGAAGTCTCAAAACAATTTTAAAATGCAGAACACAACTGGAGGACTTATACTAAATTATTTAAGACAATAAAAGACACAAGGATCAAGACCATGTCTTACTGAGCAACACAAGTCAGTTCAGAAACTGACTACACATATATTGCTTTATTTTACCTCTAGCTCAAAAAATATTTTATGTTTCTTTTAGCTTTCCTGTTCTGTGTTTGTGTGTGGGTAGGAGCTAGAGAGAATGAGTGTTGAAGTTGGCTGATCTTTTTAGGGGGGCATCATTTATCTAGATGACTATATGGTCTTCGTTTACCATTAACTTTATACATAAATACATATGACTGAGGAGAATTCTGATCTTATTCCATTCTTAACAAGTGTCATCTCTCAAGCAGACATCCACGGATACACTGTTTCTGGGACTATGATGTTCTCACAGCGCTTTAGTCACTGGCACTTTTGAAGGGCGAGTTCTTAGAAGTTTGGTTTTGTATCACTTGGAAGCATCAGGAAAGCAAAGCGTTAAGAGTCCTGCTGTTGGCCTCAGTCAGCCCTCAGAGGAAATCCTGTTTCTTCCGCTTACTAGAAGTTTGTCCTTGGATGAGGTACTTAATTTTCCTAAGCCTTATTTGAAACTTGAGGAGTCAAACCACATCTCACAAGTTTATTTTAAGAATTAAATGAGATCTTGAGATCATTCAGATAAAGCACAGAGGAAGGTATATAGCAAGTGCTGAATGAATGATATTTATTTATTGTTATCTTTTTTTTTTTTTTTTTTGCGGTACGCAGGCCTCTCACTGTTGTGGCCTCTCCCGTTGCGGAGCACAGGTTCCGGACGCGCAGGCTCAGCGGCCATGGCTCACGGGCCCAGCCACTCCGCGGCATGTGGGATCTTCCCGGACCGGGGCACGAACCTGTGTCCCCTGCATCGGCAGGCGGACTCTCAACCACCGCGCCACCAGGGAAGCCCTATTGTTATCATTTTATGGCTTCTACTGCTGCTGAAGAAAAATGCCCAGATTCCTGTAGGATTTCTAGATACAATAACATCCATACCTAGGTCTGTCTATCCTTGCTTCAAACTGTATCTGGGGAGAAGTACCCCACTTGCGACCAGCAGCTCACTGAGTCACTGCTAACAAGCCTAGGTGGTACTTTTGCAAAAATTTCAAAAAGGGACTGCCTCTTGGAAGACAAACCCCTAAGAGAGTGCTCATGCTTTATTTAGCAAGGAAACTGCACACCGGAATTGATTGTGTATATGCTTGCCTATATGACCAAGTGTCTTTGAACAAGGCAAGAATCTCAGAAACAGACAGATGGTTAGGAGGTGTCCCTCGTGGCACAGTGAGACAAAATGGGCCAAAGCAAAACCCTTGCATTAGTCACTGCCTCTCTGGTTATATGCACATGTTAACACCAAAAGGATCGCTCTTCTTTTCCATTTGAGCACAGGGCTTTTGGCCAAAGGAGGACAAAGTTTCTCATGGGGAAAGGTGTTTTGGAAAGTGCAAACTTTCAGAAAGAGCTGCTTCCAGAAACTTCCAGAAAGAGCTACATTCTCTAACTTCAGAAGGTGGGAGGAGGCCAGTGATTCTTGAAGAAGCACTAGGCCCTCACGCTCGTTCCTTGTACCGAGGAGCAGGGCTGGGTGAGGGACATGAGGGAGGAGTAGAGAGGGAAGGATTCTGAGAGAGAGCAGAGTGGTAAGATTCCCATTTGGATGACAGTTCAGGAAATCTGAAGGAATCTGAAGAGCAAATAAAAAACACAGTATGTGAAATTTCTTGATGCTAATCTAGATTACAATTTATATTTTGCATTAGACGGTGTTATGTGTATGTACAGAACTTCTGTCATAACAAAATAAATCCTAGCTTTTCACATTTTATTTTTTCTTAAACAACTTGTATGCATAATATATTAAAAGTAAAATTTACATTTTTTCTCAGAAAAAGTTATTACTGATGCATCATTCATCCACTCATGCCTAAAATTTAAAAGTATAACTACTTCTGAAAAAAATAAAGACACAAATATATGTGTACAAAACTCATATATGAGACCATCTGTATTAAATCCAGAGGCATAGCAAATCCAGGATCCAACTGTTCAGCCCTTGTCTTTCTCCCCCATCTAGAGGATGGTTATGAGGTAGCCCATCACTAGTAGCTTGGAGTAGGAGTCTCTCACTGGACCTGGCTCTCCCCATAAGCCTGCAGTAATACACTGATTACTTTGGATTTGTTTCAGTTGCATTAGAATCTGCCCCCAGCCAACCTCACTCTTCACTTTTTTTTTCTTTCCTAATCAGAAGGAAAACAAAACTCTCTCCTGCCACTCTGATCCTGTCTGATACCACTACATGGTATTTTGCTCCCCATTAGTATCTACATTTACTTCTTGCTACCATGGCAACCAGCCACTTATAGCAAAATCCTTGATACCAGGTTTCTCATTTTCCATAGATAATCTGCACTGTGTACTTTTTCCCCTTCCCATTTCAGGCCTGAAAATCTCAGTATAATCCAACTCATGCTTCTCTAACAGCATCTATTTCTTTTTTTATTTTTTCAACCTCTTTTGAACGACTGTAAACTTCTTTATAAAATAGCATCAAGTTTTTAAACAAATATAAGAGATTCCTAAACACTTCCACATTTTGCTTCCACGAAAGCCAGTTCAGTAGCCAAGGGGTCCCTTGATTTCTAGAAACAAATACTTGGTAGCTTTTGGAAATTATACAGCCGTCTTTATATTTCAATAACATGTGGGCTTTTAAAACTAGCACTGTGACTCATTTTTGGTTTTTAGTTCACTAAATAACCCTATTCTGCTCTGTTGATATAAAAACAGGCCACTTAAAGATGGCATTTAATGTGTTCCATATAGGACAACTTACACAATTTTCTCCAAAATTTTACTGAAATTCAACTGGTTTGTTATTTAGGTTTTACTTCAATTATCCAGATGTTACATATCTCATCTAATCAGGTATGATGAAATGACCTTTCACATTGAAGAGTCACTGTGTCCTACTATTTGACTTACAAGCTAGGATTTCAGTAGTTTTGTTTTCCAAGAAATACAACAGTTTACCTTTAACTACAAGGGAGAGACAAGCAGAATTTTTCAAGAATGATGTGAGCTTTCAAAGCAAACTTCTTCTGAGAAAATGGTTTATATGGACAAGAGAGATGATTGGATTTTTACAAAGAACTATGAAGCCATTTACTATAAAAGAGAAAAAAAGCAGGAGCACAAGGAAATTGTAATTTAGGTTTATATATTAAAATATAAAGGACAGTGAAGTAACAGACTAAACTTACACAAAACAATGCCAAGAGCATACCCTATATAACTAGAATATGCTAACTTCACAATTTTTAATGTTTTCTAAAATTTCAGACAACTTTTAAAAGGGAGAAAGGTACTGTGAATTTATAAATATCTATTTCATCAGAAAAACACAATTTCTGACAACTTTAAGTAGAGATTTAGACTACATAATCCCTAAATATCTAGATTCTTTTACAAATCAATGTTCTAGATATTTTGCTTTGCTAGATGCCAAGCAACCTGAAGTTTCTAACTACCTTCAAGTATGGAGTATCTGTTTGCGGAAATTTCTTGCCCTATGAGGTCAGGGGTCCACAACAGAAATCAGTGTGATTTGGCACACTTAGACTAAGAAATGACCTTCCTTACCTGTCAAATCCTCAAACATTAATTACCAAGGACTCAGGAGTAATAAATGCATTTTTGTACCTTCTTTTATTCTAATGTATAATGAAAAATCCTTGCAATAACTACCTTATCTTCTTCCTAATAAAAATTTCACTTCAATTATTTTAAGTTATTTTTATGCTGGAAATTTTTTTTTTAATGTTGGAAATTTTTGTGTATATTTATGTCAAACCCAGATTTTCTACAGCAATACCAGACATGGTTGTGTTGGTGGAAGGAGAAGTGGATTTGAAGATAGAATGCACAAACAGATACATGATTTAGCACAACTCGCTTTCCATTTCCATTTCTTCAAGTGCAAAAGGGTTGCTAGACATACTCTAGAAAGAGTATGGTTTCTCACCACTTCTTCCTTCCCTTATTTCACTCTAAAAGAGAGAAATAAGAATTTGGTGGATCACATTTCCTACACTGGGATGGATTAAAGTTGTTATGGGTGGAATTTTCAAAAAGTAAAGGATTACAAGGTAAATAACGATCAGGTAGAAGTGGTCTCTTCTTCTTTTCACTTATTTCAAAGTGACTGAAGTGATAAACCTTAACCATCTTTCTTTCTCTCCTTTTAGGGTCCTTTCTCTCCTGCCTTGTGGCAGGGAATCGTTTCACAAACATTTGTTGTTCCACAATGATTAGAAAGAGATGATTATAGTTCAATATCCTTACAAGTGTTCCCCAAATGGAGATAAAGAGAGGGAGGGAGGTAGATAGATAGACAGTAAAATAGATCGGTCTAATCTTTCTGAGAGAGCTTTTTTAGTGTTTTAGTGCTAGCCTGGATATTAGTTCCTTTCCCTTTGTTTGGAAGAATTTTCTTCACAGAGGAAAAAAAAACAGTTATCAGAAATCATGGGATTGATACTGATAAATAAGAAAAATGTTACCATATCTGCGAAATTTTTTGTGACCACTTCCTTTCCTTTTTTCTTCCAGTTTTATTGAGATATAATTGACATACAGCACTGTACAAGTTTAAGATGTACAGCATAATGATTTGACTTACATACACCATGAAATGATTAACACAATAAGTTTAGTAAACATTTATCATCTCATATTGATAAAAATTTAAAGAAACAGGAAAAATATATTTTCCCTTGCGATGAGAACTCTTAGAATTTACTGTATTGACTTTCATATATAACATACAGCAGTGTAAATTATATTTATCATGTTGTACATCACATCCTTAGTATTTATTCACCTTATAGCTGGAAGTTTGTACCTTTCAACTGCCTTTGTCCAACGCCCCCTCTCCCTACTCTCCACCTCTGGTCACCACAGATCTGATGTTTTTCTATGAGTTTGTTTGTTCATTTGTTTGTTTTTGAAGTATAATTGACCTACAACACTATGTGATTTGATATTTCTATACATTTCAAAATGATCACCATAATTAAGTCCTGGTACAATCTGTCACCATACTAAGATGTGATATACTTAGGGACTATATTCCCCACACTGTACATTTCATAACTATGACTCATTTATTTTGCAACTGGAACTTTTTACCTCTTATCATCCTTACCTACTCTTTCCTCCCCCCACACCCCTCTCCTATGGTAATCACCTGTTCTCTGTATCTACAACTATGTTTCTGGTTTGTTATACTTGTTCATTTGTTGTGTTTTTCAGATTCCACATATAAGTAAAATCATACAGTGTTTGTCTTTCTCTAACTTGTTTCACTTAGCATGATACCCTCTGGTTTCATCCATGTAACAAATGGCAAAATTTCATTCTCTTTTTATGGCTGAACAATATTGCACTACATATATATATATATATATATACACACACACACACAAATGTATATATATACACATATATACATATATATATACACACACACATATATATACACATATATATATACCATCTCTTCTTTTTCCCTTTGTCTGTTGATGGGCACTTATGTTACTTCCATACCTTGGTTATTGTAAATAGTACTGCAATGAACACAGGGGTACATATATCTTCTCTAATTAGTGTTTTCGTTTTCTTCAGAAATATACACAGGAGTGGAATTGCTGGATTAAATGGTAGTTCTATTTTTAATTCTTTGAGGAATCTCCATACTGTTTTCCGTAGTGGCTGTACCAATTTACAACCCACCAATAGCGCCTAGGGTTTCCTTCTCTCCACATCCTCACCAACACTTGTTATTTGTTGTCTTTTGGATAACAGCCATTCTGATAGGTGTGAGGTGATATCTCACCATGGTTTTGATTTGCATTTCTCTGATGATTAGTGATGCTGAGCATCTTTTATGTGCCTGTTGTCCATCTGTATGTCTTCTTTGGAAAAATGTCTATTCAGATCCTCTGCCCATTTTTAAATTGAGTTGTTTTTTTGATGTTGAGTAGCATGAGTTCTTTGTATATTTTGGATATTAACCCCTTATCAGATAATATCATTTGGAAATATCTTCTCCCATTCAGTAGGTGGCCTTTTTGTTTTGTTGATAGTTTCTTTCACTGTGTAGAAGCTTTTTAGTTTGATGTAGTGCCACTTGTTTATTTTTGCTTATGTTTCCCTTGCCTGAGAAGACATATCCAAAAAAATTATAACTAAGATTGATATCAAAGAGCATACTACCCAAGTTTTCTTCTAGAACTTTTTTTTTAAAACATCTTTATTGGAGTATAATTGCTTTAAAATGGTGTGTTAGTTTCTGCTTTATAACAAAGTGAATCTGTTATACATATACATATGTCCACATATTTCTTCCCTCTTGCGTCTCCCTCCCTCCCACCCTCCCTATCCCACCCCTCTAGATGGTCACAAAGCACCAAGCTGATCTCCCTGTGCTATGTGGCTGCTTCCCACTAGCTATCTATTTTACATTTGGTAGTGTATATACGTCCATGCCACTCTGTCACTTTGAACCAGCTTACCCTTCACCCTCCCCGTATCCTCAAGTCCATTCTCTAGTAGGTCTGTGTCTTCCTTTCCATCTTGCCCCTAAGTTCTTCATGACCATTTTTTTAAATGGCGTCAGATCTTACATATAAGTATTTAATCCATTTTGAATTTATTTTTGCTCATGATGTGAGAAAGTAGTTTATCTTGATTCTTTTTTTTTTTTCTCGTGGTACAGAGGCCTCTCACTGCTGTGGCCTCTCCCGTTGCAGAGCACAGGCTCTGGATATGCAGGCCCAGCAGCCATAGCTCATGGGCCCAGTTGCTCCGCAGCACATGGTATCTTCCTGGACCGGGACATGAACCTGTGTCCCCTGCATCGGCAGGTGGACTCTCAACCACTGCGCCACCAGAGAAGCCCTATCTTGATTCTTTTGCATGGAGCTGTCCAGTTTTCCCAACACCATTTATTGAAGAGGCTGCTTTTTCTCTGTTGTATACTATTGCCTCCTTTGTCATAGATTAACTGCCCATATAAGTGTGGGTTCATTTCTGGTCTCTCTATTCTGTTCCATTGATCCATGTGTCTTTTTTTTGAGCCAGTACCATACTGTTTTGATTACTGTAGCTTTGTAGTATAGTTTGGAATCAGGGAGTGCTATACCTCCAGCTTTGCTCTTCTGTCTCAAGGTTGTTTTGGCTATTTTGGGAATTTTGTGTTTTCATACTAACTATAGAATTATTTGTTCTAGTTCTATGAAAAATTCCACTGATATTTTGATAGGGATTGCACTGAATCTGTAGATTTCCTTGGGTAGTACAGTCATTTTAACAATAGTAATTCTTCCAATCCATGATCATGATATATCTTTCCATCTGTTTGTGTCATTTTAAATTTCTTTCATCAGTGATTTATATAGTTTTCCAAGTTCAGGCCTTTTACCTTCTTAGTTAGATTTATTGCTAGTTTATTCTTTTTGAGGCAATTAAATGGGATTGTTTCCTTAATTTCTCTTTCTGATAGTTCATTATTAGTGTATAGAAATGCAACAGATTTGTGTATATTCATTTTGTATCCTGCAACTTTACCAAATTTCTTGATGAATGCTAGTAGCTTTGGGGTGGCATCTTTAGGATTTTCTAAATATAATATCATGTCATTGGCAAATAGTGATAGCTGTAATTCTTCATTACCATTTTGGATTCCTTTCATTTCATTTTCTTGTCTGATTGCTATGGCTAGGACTTCAAATACTATGTTGAATAAAAGTGGTGAGATTGGTTATCCTTGTCTTTTTCCTGGTCTTAGAGGATAGGATAGGATTTTCACCACTGAATACAATGTAAGCTATGGGCTTGCCATATATGGCCTTTATTAAGTTGAGGGATATTCCCTCTATACCCACTTTGTTGAGAGTTTTTATCATAGATGGATGTTGAATTTTGTCAAAAGCTTTTTCTGCATCTATTGAGATGATCGTTTGATTTTTATTCTTCAATTTGTCAATGTGGTGTATCACATTGTTTGATTTGTAGATAGTAAACCATGCTTGTGTCCCTCATATAAATCCCATTTGATCATGGCATATGATCCCTTTAATGTATTACTGAATTCAGTTTGCTAATATACTGTGAAGGATTTTTGCCTCTTTGTTCATCAGTGATATTGGTCTGCAACCCTCTTTTTTTGATCACTTCCTTTCTTTCACATTTATTCTTAAAATATTTATTGAGCCCCTACTACACACTAGAATTTTTAATATAGTGGTTCTCATCAAGATTATAATTTAGAATGGGAAAAGAAAGATATTTATATATAAATAAATAGGTAAGTATATGATTATGAATTGTGCTAATGAAGCTAATATGCAAAGAAAAAGAGTAGAAACTGACATAAAAAGCCTGCTTAGATAAGGGGTTAGGGAAAACCACAGTGTGGCTACAATACTTACACCAGGCCTGAAGGATGAGAGGAGACAGCCATGCAGAGAGCAGGGCAGGAGCAGCCCAGACAGAGAGAGGAGCCTAGACAGAAACCTGAAGAAAAGTCTTGAAATGACCAAGAACTTAAAAGACCCATGTAGTTGGAGCAAAGTGACCAAAAAGAAAAGCATAGGAAGTGATTTGGGAGATAAAGGCCATGTTAAGGAGTTCAACTATTCTAAAGCCCTTGAGCATTTTTGAGAGAGTTCTAATATCTCTGACTACACTGTTTACTTACTTTGGTATTAATAACATAGGTCTACAACTCCCAGAACATATCCATCACACTTTCCTTAGTAAGCCTGAGCTCCTTTAAGCTGTCTTAAATGACTAACAAAAACTGAATGAACCACCAGAAAAACACTAAGTGTTACCTCTATCATTCATTGGTCTATCGTCAAGAAAAACTTGACTTCAGTAGGGAATTTAGCAGACTTTTCATTTTCTGCACCAATATTGCACTCCTTCGTGTATAGAACAGAGACATCAATATATTTGTGTATGATGTGTGATATAGGAATTTAAATTATTGACCATATTTTTACTTCCCAGATATATGGTCCTAAGACTTTTCTGCATATCAGTCGCTATAGCCTCAACTCCTTGCTCAAGACTCAGTAATTTCCAGAATGCTAACCAGGACCACACATCATATTCTAAGCCTGATTACCATATTTTCCTTAATAGTACAAATTATAATAATACTTATTAAACAGCAGTTATCACAGTTCAATTAAATTCCTCCTAACGGTAATTGCAATGAATAAGATATTTTAAACTTTTAAGCAAGCCATATTTTCTGGGAGATTTTACAGTTATCCAAATCTTGAATCAGACTACAAGTTTCCCATAATTTTTCCCCAGATTGAAAAGTGGAAAAGACATCTAAACAGTTTACTTGAAATGTCAGAACAAACTCTCCTAGGGAAGGACAGATGGAACATGTCTCAGCAGGTTATAGGCCCTACCTACTTGTGAATATGTAATAATAAGTGTTAAATATAATTAAAAGCTAAAGTAAGACAAGTAAGAAAAATAAGATCTTGGAGTGAGGATCAGGAAAATCCCAGATTTTATTGCTGCCATCTGATCACATTTCCCATAGATCATGAAAACATGAAATACTTAAGCATTTCACTGTAACGTTAATAAATGATGTTCCAAACCTTGTCTCCTGAGGGGTCATGCAATCTTTAACATTGAATAGTTCTGCTTTTGTCAAATGAAAGCAGATCATTAGATAATTAAATGCATGTGTGTGCATGCACCCAAGTGGGTGAGTTATATTTTGTTTCCAACCTTCCCTGAATCCTTTTACATAATAGGGGCAGAATAAAACACATTGTAGTCCCACTGGACCATCCATAACACTCAATATACTACACTTTTCTAAGCAACCAGGACACTGTGAGACAGATTTGAACTGCTGTATTTGACCCCTTTGCAGAACACATCCCCTCGGGCTTCTCTTCATGTAGTCTGTGCTGGGTTTGTATTTAGCATTTAGCTGGGGCAGGCCTAACTGGCTGAGAATTGGGTAGAGAGCATTGTTCTTTATAGCTCTATAGCTGAAGACTGCCTTAAGAATCTCAATTTGGCTTTGACATTCAGACCTTAGAAAAAGAAGTAAATTCCATATCTTTAGTCTTATCATGAATCATTCGATACTCATCCCTTTGGACCTGGTCCTTAAGAAGGCCTGAATGAGGGCTTCCCTGGTGGCGCAGGGGTTGGGAGTCCGCCTGCCGATGCAGGGGACGCGGGTTCGTGCCCCGGTCCGAGAGGATCCCACATGCCGCGGAGCGGCTGCGCCCGTGGGCCATGGCCGCTGAGCCTGCGCGTCCGGAGCCTGTTGCTCCGCAACGGGAGAGGCCACAGCAGTGAGAGGCCTGGGTACCGCAAAAAAAAAAAAAAAAAAAAAAAAAAAAGAAGCCCTGAATGAGAGGCAAAAACAGATGCTTGCCTCACATCTCACTTGACTGCTTAAAGAAAGAAATATTTCACACAAGAAGTTGTTCAACGGAAAGAGATCGATAAAATAGAAGCATAAAATCTATCTCCCTGTTCAACCAAACTGCTACAATAATTAGCATGGGGGATTTAAGAATCCTTTAGATACCTGCTGTTTTGCTTTGGAGGTCAAAACAGAAGTATATGAAAGACTTTCATATTCTGAGGGGGGGCAGTCCTGTTTTGTGGTGAACTGACACAGAGTTTATCAACTGGCAAAAGATTGCATATGAAGCTCTGCAGAACAACTTTCTGCCTCCTAGATTGAAAATACATACGAAAAGGCAACAAGATCTGCTGCCATATGAGGACAATGGTAACTTCAATGAAATTTCAATAAGACTGTTTAACGAGCTGAATGTGTTTGGTTGGAAGATTGGAAAAAGAATTTTCCAGAATTGGAAAAAGCCATAGGGTAAAGGGGTCATTCAAACAAAGGGAAAATGCATCTCTATACTACATATTTATTGGCTGTTTCCTCTAAGAGCTTTGATTGGATTTTCCAGCAAAACCATGCATGCTATGTTGGCAAAATGTAAAGAAGTAATAATGAAATTGAAACTTGAAATCTAAATATATTTTTCTTTCATTAGTAGGTCTAGAGGTTTACTAAGTTGCCTCAAGTCTGACTTCTAACAACCAGAAATTGGTGGAGGCCTCAGTTAACAACGGCCAACTCCAAGAGAACTTGATTTGTTTCTGCTGGTATTTGAAGTTAATATTTCTATCGCAAGGTAAGACAATTAAATAACTCTCTTTTCAATCTTAACCACAGAGGATATATTTTGTCCATAATCTCCTCATAAACAGAAGACTTACTTATGAGGGTAGTAGAAAAGTAAGACTTGATATATTTATATTTTAATTTAAAAGTTGGCCAGTGAATGCTTGATATGCAGTAGGTACAATGCCAGGCACTCCAGATTCAAAGATGGGTTCTTGTATAAGAGATCACAGGAATGGAGAATTCTAATTGGTCTCATCTAGTAGCTAGGATCAGTGATTTAGAAAATTCACTCAACTAAATTTAAGAAGAAGCAGGTGTACTGTAAGGATATATTTACTGTTATATGCTAATTATATATAATATATATCCTTATTATACATTCCATATATACACTATACATATACACTCTGATACTATTTCTTTTTTTTTAAGAAGATGTTGGGGGTAGGAGTTTATTAATTAATTTATTTATTTTTGCTGTGTTGGGTTTTCGTTTCTGTGCAAGGGCTTTCTCTAGTTGTGGCAAGCGGGGGCCACTCTTCATTGCGGTGCACAGGCCTCTCACTATCGCGGCCTCTCTTGTTGCGGAGCACAGGCTCCAGACGCGCAGGCTCAGTAGTTGTGTCTCACGGGCCTAGTTGCTCCGTGGCATGTGGGATCCTCCCAGACCAGGGCTCGAACCCGTGTTCCCTGCATTAGCAGGCAGATTCTCAACCACTGCGCCACCAGGGAAGCCCCACTCTGATACTTTCTAATAGTGTATATGTGTGTGTATATATATACATATACATAAAATATATATATGTGAACCAGGAACTGACAGAGGCAGCCCACAGGTCATCTCTGCTTTGCTCTCTCACTCTCCCCTTCCTTCCCTCTGCCTACTCTCTAAGCATATACTCTTTCATTCTCCCTCTGTCTACTGAAGTCTTTATCTTCTATTCCTCTTTCCTACCCTCTCAAATTTTTAGCTTTTATGAGGCTTTGCATCCACTTACCCACACAACAAATTTCCTAGAAGTATAATATGTGCAGGCACTGTAAGTGAAATGTTAAAAAGAAAGTACAAGGATGTAAAACAGAAATTTCACTGGGTACATTAAAAAATGACAAGTATTATTTGAGTTATTGCAATAGGGGAGAGGACTTCAGTACAGAACTGAGTTCAACTCCATTCACAAAAGGCAGGAGAGTTTTTAAGCGCTGGGGTGGGGTAACTTTGAGCAGAGTTCTGAAGGGAATATGATTAACCCTAGGAAATATTTAAGGGAAGAGAATTCCAGGGAGACGTAAGAACAAGCATAAAACCCCTGAGTCAGGAGCATTCTTGATGGGAGTCCTGAAGCAGAGGAGAAAGATAGTAGAAGATGAAGTCTGCGAGATAACAGGGAAGAGGCAGAACAGATCCTGTAGGGACACTGAGGTCCCTTGAGAGGGCTACAAAGGAAGGATAATAGCCTTTGACTAACTTTATAAAAGGATTACTCTGGCTACTGCGTTAATAAAATTATTGTTGGCAGAGAGAAATGCAGAGGCTGGGAGACATGCAGTTGGGTGTATCTAGGAGGCATTTGGAGTCTGGAGTTGAGGGCAGTAGTGTGAACTGGAGATTAAAATATGTGAATCATCAGTGTCTAGGTGTATTATAGAATCACCTGACTCAAGTATACTAACAGAGCCAGTACAGACAGAAAAAATAATTACCTTGATGCGTGAAGACAAGGAGAAAACAGAAGCTCCAAAGGAGGGTAAGTGAGGTAGAGGGCCACTCAGGTGAGTGTGATCTCCTGAAGGACACGTGAAGAAAGTATTTGAAGGTAGAAGACTTGACTACCAGTATAATACCTCTGAATTGTCAAGGAAGAAGATGACCAAAATTTAACTTCTGCAGTGGTGGAGTAAAAGCTTGATTAGAGCGGGTTCAGGAAAGTAGAGAACTCTATGATTATATCTATTAGAGATTATTTTATTCCAGAAAATTTTTCCACAGAAGAGAGATAAGAAATAGGACAGTAGCTAAAGGGAGATGTAGATTCAGGAGAAAAGTATTTATATATATTTAGAGTGAAGAAATTACAGCATATTTGTATGCCGATGAGAATGATTTATCAGAAGGGGAAAAAGATAAGGTAGGAGAGAACTGCTAGACTGGTGTTCTCCAATAAATGAGTGAGGCTAGGATTGAGTGCTCCAGTGGAGAGGTTGGCCTTAAGTAAGAATGGTCAGTTAGTACACCTGTGATAAAGGTAGGGCGGCAGGGTGTATGTACACAGATGGAAGCAGATGAGTGGATATGGAGGGGACTCATATAAGTACTCCTAGAAATTCTTTCAACTTCACTTTATGACTCAGTTCTTTCCAACTCAATTTGGCAGGAGAACCTGTTCAGCCTATCTCAAACGTTCACACTTGGTATGCCATTGGTCCTAAGTCATAGATCACAGAGCATCCTTTGGATTTGCTGTCTTCCTGTCAGTTGGTCTGAAGATCTTGCCAGGAGAACAGAATTAGTGGTCGGAGTCATAGATCTCTATATAGCAGGGACTGAGGGGGAATAGTTTCTCTTGTTAGATCATATGACTGGCAGGTTCTGTGAATATGACTTAGTGTATGAAGGAAGACAGATATAAACACAAATAGAGGTAACAAAGTACTGTGTGGGCTATAACATAGGATACAGAGCCTAAAAAAACAGGAGAGGAGAAAGTCACAGCAGAATGACACCAGAGCAGAAAAGAGCTGAGTCTGGGAGACTCAGTGGTAATTTTCAGAAAGATAGCCTAGAAATAGAAAAAAAATTGGAGCCAATAAATATAGATATATCATATTCTAGGAACTGCAAGTTGCTCAACACAGCAGGTGCATGAGAGGTGGGGTAGGGCTAAGAGAATGAATAAGAAGTCAGTTTAGCAAGAAATAAAGAGGTGAGAATATAAAGAGCCTTAATACCCACCCCAAAGAGTTTGGACTTCATCTTGTGTGTGACAAGTAGCTAAGATAGGTTTTTAATCATATTAGCATTTTATGAAGAATTTGCACTCTCCAGAATCTGAATGGAGGTTAAATTGTAGGTGAGAGAGACTGGAGACTATTTGGCAAAGTCCAGAAGAGAAGGGATAAGGATCAACCCTGAAATGGCAGCAGTAGGGAGGAGACTTGAGGAGTAATGTGAGAGATTTCTTGGTCAGGTAGAGGACAGGGTCTAGAATGACTGCATCAGTAAGGGCCTGAACCACATACATGTGCTTAAAATATGGTACTTCACAGAATAAACACAGTGACAGAAGTATCTAACCTGAAAATGTTTGCTTACCAAACAGAACTCACGATAGATCAAAAATTACCCAAATAAATCATTGTCTAGAATTTAGGCCCTAAATAAAAAATACAAGACAAGAAACCCTTGTAAACTCAGACAATGCTATAGACTCAATTATAACTAATCCTTTTGATATTAAAACAGGAAATACCTCATCAACGGGGTAATCTCTCAAAAACGTAGTAATAATGATCATACTTAACAGTATTTTGAGCTGATATATGCATTTTCTCTTTCAGTCCTCTCTGGAGTAAGTAATGGTACTCCATTTTACAGGTGAGAAATCAGACACAGAGTGGTTAAAAAACTTGTTCAAGCTAATAATTGGTAGATCTAGTATTTACTTTCTGATATAGATACTAACAAGACTGAGTCCCAGTGTTTGAGCAACTAACTGTCTAAAAGGAAGAGACAGGTATATAAACAAATGAAACTATGCAAGGTCAACGCTAAAAGAAAGTACATGATATATATAGTAACAACTCAAGGAGGGATTATCTTAATAATATTTTAATAATACATGGAAAAAATATCAGGAAAGAGTTCATGAATCTTGGCCAAAAAATGAGCAGAGCAGATGAGAGGAAAGATAGATTACATTAGGCCAGAGAGGATTAGAGGTATGGTAGGGCTGGAAGGTAGGCTGCAACTTGTAGGGGATCTTATTAAAAGCTGAGACAGCAGTTCTCAAAGGATGGTCTATAGACCTCTGGGGTCCCCAAGACTCTTTCAGGGTGTTCCAAAATGTTGAAATGAGTTTTGTTTGGCAGGCATTTTCTTGAAAATGAACAAAGTGAACTTGTCATTGTAAGGAAAATAACTAATAGTATTTGTTGCCAATGACAAATTTCAAAGAAAATTAGAATTTTGGAAAACTTGTATCTGCCATCATGAACTTAACAGCATTCCAGTATACAACAATGTTTTTTTTAAGAAAACATGAGATTTGGGATGGTATCAGTGAATGTGATTTCTTGATATTATATAGTGAAATGCATCAACCTTTGGAATATCTGTATAACGTAGTGAACCAATTTTTTCATATAATCAAAACATGGTATTACAAGATCACACATGGGTAAAAGTTCCTTTTAAAGCGCAAGTTAGACAAATAGATTTTAATTTAAATGTCATGGGCATCACTTGAGATCATACATTTCAACTACCCTGTAAGAAACTACCATTTGTTGAGATTTGGTGTAATACCAAAGAAGGATATTCACAATTATCTGAAAAAGACTATTAAGATATTCCTTCATTTTCCAACTACATATCTCTGTGAGGCATGATTTTTGTCACATTTTTCAAACAAAACAACATATCACAACAGGTTGAATGCAGAAGCAGACAGTTAGTTGACTTTTATTAAGCTAAACATTAAACATTTTACAAAAATATTAAGCAAGGCCACTCTGCTCACTATTTCTTTTTTGTTTAGGAAAAGATATTATTTTTCATAAATATGTGTTATTTGTGTTAATATATAATAAATCTATTGTATTTTAAATGAATTAATAATTGTCTCAGTTTTAGTTTCTAATACAGTAAGTACATATAGATTTGACCTACAGAAGCAAAAGCTTTTGGAAATCATCAATCACTTTTAAGGGTGTAAAGGGGTTAGTAGATCAAAAAGTTTGGAACCACTGTACTAAGTAAGCTGGGAAGTTTTATTTATGGCAACCAATAGAGAAATAGATTTGTATTTACAACATGACTCAGTAAGCAGGCTGGAAATAGACTAGGAGACTACTGCCTTGGTGAAAGTTGATGGAGGTTTATCTTCTAAGTAAAACTTGGAGGAGAGGTTATTTTCTGATTTCAATTACTAAACAGATTTAAATTCAGTATGAAATGTTCCATCCTATACTGATTCTCACCCTAGTGTAAATTGTTTTGAAGGTTTTAATATATTCATTATACTTAAGAAAAAATAGTTAAGTAACAATAAAAGTTCACTGCAGACGCTCAACAGGGAAGAAATCAAGAAGGGTGGAAACTGTGTTCCGCTGTCTTAAGGGTGTTCATGTGGAAGAAAGAATTAAACTTATCTGCTCCAGTGAGCATAATGAGTTCCAGTGGTCGGAATTCGCAGGAAGGCAAATTTCAGAACCTTGTGACAATGAGAACTGTTGAAAAACAGAGTGAGCTGTCTAATTTGGCTGTTAACTCCTTGAAAAGAGCTACTATTTATAATGCTGACTTCATGCAAGCCACTCTGTTAGGCATTTGACATGGTATCAATCCATTTCATTCTTACAGTAACCCTAAGTGACAGGTATTACTACATCCCGAGTCCCTATTTTATAAATTGGGAAACAAATTTAAGAGTTTCAGTATTCACTGACTTACCCAAGGTTACTCAGCAAGCAGAGGACAAAGTCAGGATTCAAACTCAGGACTTCTGATTCTCCCCCTCGGGGCTTTTGCCACCAGCCGTTCCATGAGACATGTGACAGCAACTGTGAAGGATATTGTGACAGAATGGATTAAAAGCGCTCTGCAATTCCTTTTAAGCACTAAGATTTTTTTAACAACTTGGGGACGGGATTTTGCTATTTATCTTTATATTCTCAAACCTTTTCACAATGCCTGGAGCACAGTTTATTTTCAATAAGTATGTGTTAAGTTAATAAATGAAAATGTTATGATTGTAAAAGTAAAAGGAATGTAAAGCACTGTTTAGAAAAGTTATGTTCTTTTTAATCATCCTAATGATTAAGAGTTGTATTTAGTACATGTCAATATTACTTGGTCTGGCTAAGTTAAAAATGACTGAAAATCAATAACAGTGTTGAAAAACCTTCAATTCCTCAGTTCTACATAGATATGACCTTGGGCCCAGGGGAAGTAAGTGCTTTATTAAATTGTTTTTGCATGTTGAACTGATTTGATGGAGTTTTGCATGCTGGAAAATCCAGAGCAAGCCTTTTCCTAATGTATTTTTCTCAGAAGCGAAGTTGTATGGATAACAAATGATTGGCTATTTTCAGTATCCATGAACAATCACTCAGGCAGCTCCTGTGAGGTTCGAGAGGGAGAGATCTAAGTACTTGTAAAATTAATGTGGATTGTCTCCAAATTCTTTCCTTTATTGTAGTTATGGTTTATCATATTAAGACAATATGATAGAAGAAAAGTACAAAAATACGAAGTCAGAAAGAACTGTCCAATTCTTTCTCTACCACAAGCCAGTGTTGAACTGTGGCTACCAGATTAAAATAGAAAATTAAATTGTTGGCCTCATGTACCTGTGGAAAAGGAGACAAACAGAACAGCAGAGACCTTTTCTGTCCATTTGTGCTTATGTATATTATCTGAAGCTTAGTCCCCTGCTAATTGTTAAGAATGTTCTCACTCCTACCCGACTCTTCCCAAGTATCTTGGCACAACCAGTTGTAAATTTCAGATGTCCAGATATGACCACTGAGATCAAAGCATTAAGTTCACGAAGTCACAATTTCCCACTTGAAGTTAAGACCTCTTTAATTCCATATGCAAATTTATGCATACAACATACAGATTTTTATGGTCTCTAGATTCTCTGACAATATCCGTAGCTCTATTGCGTAATGGCCACTGTTGGTGTGGGGTTTCACTGAGCAGATTTGGACAATAAAACCTGTGGCCAACATGTTGGCTGCCTGTCTGAAGTAATACCAGGTTATCTAGCCCTTTAGTGACACGTTTCTGAAGTTAGATCTGTCACCATGAAGCATAAAAAAAATTAATAAAATGATTTTGGGGGGGTATGTTTTGGTGAAAGATAATTTGGCAAATATATATATATATTTTTTTTAATTTCTGAGAAGGGAAAAATATTTGAAAGAGCACAGTGTCCAGCTGTGCAGAGAATGATGTACTTGCAATTTAGCAAAACTGAAAACAAACAAGCAAAAAAGTCAGTAAAGATGTGCATTGCTCTTCTTAGAATCCAGTTTGGCAGGTATTTTTAACTTTGGTGACAAGGCTTTCTGAAAAGGCCCAAGAGACAGCTATGCACAGAACAATGGAACTTAGAGATATAAACTAAAGAGACAGGGGTGCAGGGAAGTTCTTCCCCTCTGTTGAAAGCTTTTGAGGCAACTATTTTAATTTCTCTTAAAAAATGCACATGCTGAGTGGTGTCTCAAAGCCTACCGAACAGTGTTATCAGATTGAAGGCACTTTAGACCTCTGCGTATCAACAGAATAGTCATTTGTAGCAAATTCCATGTTACTTAGTGAAAAATGATGGTATATTTGGGGGAGCATTCAGAGACTGGATCCCTCAAATTACAGATCATTTGGGTTAGAATAGATCCCTGGATGGTTCTTCCTAAGTCACTCTGCTGGTCCCTGACCTCTTCCTCATACTGCAGTAAATCTCAGTGATTGGCTATGGAGAACAGTCTCAATCCCCTGTAATGCCCTTCCCCTTCAAGGCCACCCTAATTATTCCCCTGCTACTGCCATCTCCACTTGCTTCCCAGGTGGTGTGTGCTCTCAGGTATGCTCTGATGCCTCCCTGCCATATGCCCACTACAAGTCAAATGAGTACTGACAAGACAACGTGGGGGACAACTCCTGAATCCTTATGGCACAGATGTGTAGTGTGAATTTTTTTCTCTTTCATCTTTTTTATTTTTTATGTTTCTTTATTGAAGTATAGTTAAGTTACAATGTTGTATTGGTTTCAAGTGTATAGCAAAGTTTTTCACTTATACATATATATAGTGAATTTTAAATACAGTTCAGCTTACAGTACTTCATTTTTGCAAGCTTTATTGTTCTAAGACAAACCTCTCTTCTTCTTTCAAACAGGGAATTCAATTTATGTCCAAAATGTCACTATCTAGCCATACATAGCCACATGACATTTTATGTCATTTAGGGAATCTAGGATTCTAGGGGGAAGTCCACGAACTCACTTTTATTCTTTTATTGTCCTCTTTCTTTCCCTCAAATATCTCCAATGCATTGATGTTCCAATCTATGTAACTTTCATTTAAAACAAAAAAATCTGAGAGCTTGAACACATGTAGAAGCTGATATCCTGCAGTTGGCCTGAATTCAAGTACTGAGAAAAGAACTGAAGTCTAGACATTTCCCCTATCTTGTCACTAAAATCCCCATGAAACTGGTAGGCTTATTTCAGCATCTGTTGCAATAAAACTTGATATAATATAAAAGTGTTAAAAATGAATTTTTAAATAAGTAGTTAATGATGTTTGAGGAGCTGGTTATTCCAGTGAGTAGGTTTATAATGCAAGCATATTTAAAAGTGGTAAAGATATTTTCATATTTTTAGGATATTTTCCTATCCTAATTAACAAAAACATTCTCATTAGGACATTTACGACCAACTACCAAATCAAGGGGCATTGGAAAGACAGAGGCAGTAGGATTAGAAACTTGTCATACATTAAGGCTTAACAATGTAGAAATTCAAATTTCTGCTGAATTTCAGGATATTTCCACCACGGTAAGAATGTCAATGGAGTTAAAAAATACTGTTTTCTTTTGGAAGACTCTGGCTGGGAAACTGGGCAAAACTGAAGGCAGACAATCTGGTTTCCCGCGTCTCATTTTGGATCTTTCAATCACTCCCTCCTCCTCTCATCTTCTCCCTAACTGTCTCTCTAAGAGCCTAGCCTTTAGTGAGTGTGTTTGGTTGGCACTAAAGACTCTTAACACGGTCCCGGTATTTGTTCGGCCATCCCTGCCACATGGGTCTATCTCTTAGTCTTCTAGTTGATACCTTGAGGGAAACCCCAAATACGATGGCACCTGATAGGCCTCCAAGTCCATATACTGCAAAATACCTTTACAATCCATGAAATCTGTTCAGCTTCAACAGCGACTATTTCAATCTTCTCAGTTCTTTGAAACAGAATACGTTCTTACTAGAACCCCATCTGAATTTGTATATTCTTCAAATACGTGTACTTAATTTCCAGATGCTCAAACATTTAAAAGATACCTTGCCACTTCCCATTTCCACCTGAATTAAAATACTTAACATTTGTATAATATGTGTATATATTTTTTTTTTCAAAGAGCATGGCCCCAATTAGCTAACTAGTGTTCAAAACACCTTAGAAAGTGTTTTCAGATGTAGAAAATGAGATTTATCTAAAAATTGCTAGAAGATTCATGGAGTGATTTGGCACTCGACCTCCCTTCATTCGCAAACAGTACTTTTGCCATCATAAAAGAAATACTGACTTATTTTCAGTGAATGATGTTGCCTATGAATAGGCTTCCTTAGACCTTTACAGGGAATGCAATGTGCTGTACATTCAGCCAAAAAGACTATTCAGAAATGATTAACGGTGACCAAAATATAAGAGTTTTTACAGTCTTCTGGAATAATATTTGTTCTGGAAAATATTTATTCATTCTTTCATCATATCCTTATTGAGCACCTACTATGTGGCAGGCACAATAACCTGCCAAAAGAATTTACTGTACTATGTAATAATAATCAGTACTATTTACTGAGAGTTTTAAACATGCCTCATTCAATCCCAACTTCAATCAGGCAAGGTAGGTTTATTAGTCAGCGTTCTCCCAAGAAAAAAACCCAATATGATATGATATGTATGTATATAAGCACACACACACATACGGAGAGAGGATATATATGAATGAGAGAGGGGGGAGGGGGGAGGGAAGAAGGGAGGGAGGGAGAGAGAGAGAGAATAAGAATATATGAGATTTCAAGGAATTGGCAAACAGCATTCTGTAGGGGTGATAAGTTCAAAAGCTTTAGAGCAGGCCATCAGGCTAGAAATCCAGGCAGGGTTTCTATGCTGCAGTCTTGAGGCAGAAGTGTTTCTCCTTTTGCAAACCTCAGTTATTCCTCTTAAGGCCTTCAACTGATTGTTTGAGGCCCACCCACATTATGGAAGGTAATCTGTTTTACTCGAAGTCCACTTGTGTAAATGTTATTCACATCTAAAACATGCCTTCACAACAGCATCTGGGCTAGTGTTTGACCAAGTAACTAGACACTATACCCCAGGCAAGCTGACATAAAGTTAATCATCACAGTGAGTATTACTATATTTTATACATAAAGGTGTTGAGGCTCAGAGAAATATTTACTGGGATTCACTCAGATAATATTGAGAAATCGGAAATTTGAGTCAGTTTTGTCCTAAAACCAGCATGTTTTCATCAATATCACAATATACAGTGGTATGTTATAAAATCAAATATATTGTCCATAAATATTTTAAGTGTTTAGAATGATTTTTGGTGGGGGATGTCAAGTTACAATTTATTCATTCATCCATCCAATATATATTAATTGAGAATCTCCTATATAAAGGGCACTGTGCCAGGAGCTGCGGATAAAACAGGGAACAAAACAAGACAATGGCCCTGCCCCCTGGTGAGGAAAAAAGACAATAGATAAATATCAGATCTACCTATAGCAAATACTACAAAGAAAAATGAAACCATGTAAGGATGATGGGGTGACTCTCTGTGGTAGTGATATTTGAGCAGAGACCTGAATGAAGTATGACCATAAACCATGCATATGTCTAGAGAAAAACATTATTTTCAGTTAAAGGGAAAAGCAGATGCAACAGTCCTAAGATAGATGAATGCTCGGCATGTTTCAGGAATAGCAGGAGACTAATATGACTGGAGCAGAAAGGCTTAGGCTTATGGAGTAAGGGATTCAACATAGCACAAGCAGAACATAATTATTCTAAAGGCAGAGGGAATATAAGAGTGCTTAGTTTAGGAGCACTTAGTAAGGGAAAGAAGCTTGAAAAGCAAGTTCAAAGCAGAATGTTTGAAATTAGCAAAAAAATAAACAATAGAAAAACAGGAATGACTTGGGTAAATGCACTGAATCTAGAACTATATCAGATAAAAATAAAGAAACATGAAGTACAATGGCTTAACTAAGACAGAGAATCTATGCTGTGGAGAAACCCTGTCAGTGACTGGAAGTCTAGGGATGATGGACTAAATGCCATCAGGCTAAATGTCTATGTTTATGCAGGTGTCAAAGAATTTAGTGAGAACTGATTAAAAGGAAGTTAATGGAAAACTCAAATACAGAGGCTCCAATTTAATTGATATTGAAGAGGTGGTCATTGTAGGTATCAAAATGGGAGGCCAATGCTGAAAAAAATTCAAAGATAATAAGAAAAATTAATAATTGAGTGCTTTCTGCATGTTAGGCATGTTTATATGCACCATTTCCTTTATTTCTTATGATAATCATTATGACATGAGATACTATTATTATCTATATCCTTGTTAGAGACAAGGAAGCTGAAATGAAGAAATATTAACTAACTTGTCCAAAGTTACACAGCTAATAAATAGTTGAGCTGGCATTTGAAGCCAAGCAATCCAGCTCCAGAGCCCAAGCTCTAACTAATAGTGTCTTCCAAGGCCACTTACAATATGGCCTAGCAATCTTTACGGCACATAGTAGGTTCAAAATGATGTTTGCTAAATTGAAAGAAAATTTAATTATATTAAATAGGCTAAAAAAAAGTAAAGAAATTTAGATATAAAATACAGCAGTACTCCTGGTTTACAATGATGGTCTGAACCAATAAAAAATGTAGCCATGGACACAGAGAAAGAGGGGGACCCTAATTAATAGAACATGGTGATGGATTTGATTTAGAAGATAAAAGTGTGAACAATTAAGGATAATTCCAAAGTTGGAAGTTTACAACAATTAGGAGATTGGCAGTGAGAAGAACACAATTGTTTATCATTTACTATATCAAACATAAAGATTCAACTTCATTTAAGCCTCATAACCCTGTGAGGTTTCTAAAGAATGATTATTTCCATTTTATAAATAGCATAGGGGCAAGGTGGAGACAAGATGGCGGACTAGGAAGAAACGGAATTCATGTCTCCGCACAACTAGGGCACCTACCAGGTACTGGCAAGGGACCACAGACACCTAAGGGGACGGGAGGAAACCCCAGCAACCAGGTAGGACATGGGGCATGGCGGGGGGAGTGAAGGGGGAGGAGAAGTGGAGGTGGGACAGGACTGGCTCCCCTGAGGGGTGGCTGGGGGAGGGGAAGGGATCCCACACCCGAAGGGGGATATTGGGGGACCATTGGGAAGGCAGAGGACCAAAAGGGAGTGTGGCCAGGTTTCCCCTGCCCACTTGGACCCCTGGGAGCCTGCTGAGATCCTGGGACTGATCCTCTGCCTACCGAGGCCCCCTCCAGCTGCATGGGTCCTGAGGGAGTGGGAGGAAGGGAAGGGGGAGCGAAAGTAAAGCCTGGACCTCTGGGACCAGCTCCCTGAGGGGGGCCTGGGGGAGGGGAGGAGTTCCTACACCCAGCAGGACACACCCATGGTTAGGGGTCCAGCAGGACAGGGGAGACCCTGCGGGAGACTGTGGGGGAGGGGGGCGCAGAAGAACAGAATGCAAACAGCGCTCTCTCTGTCCACTTAGGCACTGGGGAGCTGTTTGGTTCCCAGGCCCAATCTTCTGCCCTAAGAGCCTCCCTCTTGCTGTGCAGAGCCCAAGCCCCACCCCTACACCCTCACCCAGGGCTCTACCTCTACACTCGGAGACCCCCTCTTAGACCCCTCTAACTGCACTGGACCTAAACCCCACCCACACACCCTCACCCAGGGACTTAACTTCCAAACTGTAGAACTCCACACTCCAGAGGCCCTCCTTTGGAGGTGCTGCCTCTCCCCTTCTGTGCAGGTCCTAAGCAGAGGCCCCACGCCACTCGTGAACATTATCCCACCTAGGCCCTGCCCCCACTGCCTTTTCCATTGGCTTGGGTCCTGAGACTAGGTCGCAACCCACGCCCAAAAGTCACCCCCCACCTGCCTAGGTCCTGCCCCACCCTAAACCCCACCCCTGTCTAAGTTCCACCCCCACCTAAACTCCACCTCCCATAGCCAAGGCTTTTGTTTCTTTTTCCTTCTGTTGTGGTTTCATTTTACCTTGTTGCAGTTGTTTCAAATAAAATTTTATTTTGCCTAATATATTTTTTATCTTTCTGATTTTATTTTGTTTTTATTCTTTGTTACTGTATTGCTCCTTTTTTACTTTTTTTTTCTTTTCTCTGCACCACACATCTTGTGCGATCTTGGTTCCCAGGCCAGAGGGTGGGCCTGAGCTCCTGTGGTGGGAGCTCTGAGTCCAAACCGCTGGACTAACAGAGAACCTCAGACCCCAGGGAATATTGATCGAAGTGAGGCCTCCCAAAAGTCCTCATCTCAGCACCAAGACCCAGCTCTATCCAACTGCTTGCAAACTCCAGTACTGGACACTTCAGGTCAAACAACTAGTAAGACAGGAATACAGACCCACTCATCAAAAAAAAAAAAAAAAAAAAAAAGCCAAAAAAATATGTTACAGAAAAAGGAGCAAGGTAAAAACCTACAAGACCAAATAAATGAAGATGAAAAAGGCAACCTACCTGAAAAAGAATTCAGAGTAATGATAGTAAAGATGATCTAAAATCTTGGAAACAGAATGGAAAAAATACAAGAAACATTTAACAAGGATCTAGAAGAGCTAAAGAGCAAACAAACAGTGATGAACAACACAATAACTGAAATTTAAAAATACTCTAGAAAGAAGCAATAGCAGAATAGCTGAGGCAGAAGAATGGATAAGTGAGCTGGAAGATAAAATGGTGGAAATAACTGCCAGAGTGCAGAATAAAGAAAAAAGAATGAAAAGAATTGAGGACAGTCTCAGAGACCACTGGGACAACATTAAATACACCAACACTGGAATTACAGGGGTCCCAGAAGAAGAAGAGAAAAAGAAAGGATCTGAGAAAATATTTGAAGACATTATAGTCGAAAACTTCCCTAACATGCAAAAGGAAACAGTCAGTCAAGTCAAGGAAGTGCAGAAAGTCCCACACAGGATAAACCCAAAGAGAAACGCACCTAGACACATATTAATCAAACTATCAAATACAAAGAAAAAATATTAAAAGCAGCAAGGGAAAAGCAACAAATAACATACAAGGGAATCCCCACAAGGTTAACAGCTGATCTTTCAGCAGAAACTCTGCAAGCCAGAAGGGAACGGCAAGACATATTTAAGGTGATGAAAGGGAAAATCCTACAACCAAGATTACTCTACCCAGCAAGGATCTAATTCAGATTTGATGGAGAAATCAAAAGCTTTACAGACAAGCAAAAGCTACGAGAATTCAGCACTATCAAACCAGCTTTACAACAAATGCTAAAGGAACTTCTCTAAGCAGGAAACACAAGAAAACATAAAGACCCACAAAAACAAACCCAAATCAATTAAGAAAATGGTAATAGGAACATACATATCGATGTTGAATGTAAACAGATTAAATGCTCCAAACAAAGACACAGAGTGGCTGAATGGATACAAAAACAAGACCGTTATATATGCTGACTACAAGAAACCCACTTCAGACCGAGGGACACATACAGACAAAGTGAGGGGATGGAAAAAGATATTCCATGCAAATGGAAATCACAAGAAAGCTGGAGTAGCAATACTCATATCAGATAAAATAGACTTTAAGATAAAGACTATTACAAGAGACAAAGAGGGACACTACATAATGATCAAGGGATTGATCCAAGAAGAGGATATAACAATTGTAAAAATTTATGCATCCAACGTAGGATCACCTCAATACATAAGGCAAATGCTAACAGCCATAAAAGGAGAAATCGACAGTAACACAATAATAGTGGGGGACTTTAACACCCCACTTACACCAGTAGACAGATCATCCAGACAGAAAATAAATAAGGAAACGTAAGCTTTAAATGACAAAACAGACCAGACAGACTTAATGGATATTTTAGGACATTCCACTGAAAGCAGAAGAATACACTTTCTTCTCAAGTGCACATGGAATGTTCTCAAGAATAGATCACATTTTGGGTCACAAATCAAGACTTGGAAAATTTAAGAAAATTGAAATCAAGTTTCTTTTCCGACTACAATGCTATGAGATTGGAAATCAATTGCAGGAAAAAAAAAACAGTAAAAAACACAAATACATGGAGGCTATACAGTGCGTTGCTAAATAACCAAGAGATCACTGAAGAAATCAAAGAGAAAAAAAAAAAATCTAGAAAAAAATGGCAACAAAAACACAACGATCCAAAACCTATGGGACACAGCAAAAGCCGTTATAAGAGGGAAGTTCATAGCAATTCAAGCTCACCTCAAGAAACAAGAAAAATATCAAATAAACACCGAAAGTAACTGGAAAAAGAAGAACAAAGAGCCAAAATTAGTAGAAGGAAAGAAATCATAAAGATCAGAGCAGAAATAAATGAAACAGAAACAAAGGAAACAACAGCAAAGATCAATAAAACTAAAAGCTTGTTCATTGAGAGATAAACAAAATTGATAAACCATTAGCCAGACTCATTAAGAAAAAAGGGAGAGGAGTCAGATCAATAAAATTAGAAATGAAAAAGGAGAGATTACAACTGGCACGGCAGAAATACAAAAGATCATATGAGACTACTGCAAGCAACTATATGCCAATAAAATGGACAACCCGAAAGGAATGGACAAATTCTTGGAAAGGCACAACTTTCCAAGACTGAACCAGGAAGAATTAGAAAATACTAACAGACCAATCACATGTAAGGAAATTGAAACTGTAATTAAAAATCTTCCAACAAACAAAAGTCCAGGACCAGATGGCTTCACAGGTGAATTCTATCAAACATTTAGAGAAGAGTTAACACCTAACCTTCTCAAACTCTTCCAAATATAGCAGAGGGAGGAATACTCCCAAACCCATTCTACAAGGCAACCATCACCCTCACACCAAAACCAGACAAAGATATCACAAAAAAAGAAAATTATAGACCAATATCACAGATAAACATAGACGCAAAAATCCTCAACAAAATACTAGCAAACAGAATCCAACAACACGTTAAAAGGATCATACACTATGATCAAGTGGGATTTATCCCAGGGATGCAAGGATTCTTCAATATATTCTTCAATCAATGTGATACAACATATTAACAAATTAAAAAATAAAAACCATATGATCATCTCAACAGACGCAGAAAATACTTTTGACAAAATTCAACACCCATTTATATAAAAACTCTCCAGTAAGTGGGCATAGAGGGAAACTACCTCAACATAATAAAAGCCATATACAACAAACCCACAGCAAACATCGTTCTCAATGGTGAAAAACTGAAAGCATTTCTTCTAAGATCAGGAACAACACAAGGATGTCCACTCTCACCACTATTATTCAACATAGTATTGGAAGTCCTAGCGACAGCAATCAGAGAAGAAAAAGAAATAAAAGGAATACAAATTGAAAAAGAAGTAAAATTGTCACTGTTTGCAAAGGACATGATACTATACATAGAAAATCCTAAAGATGCCACCAGAAAACTACTAGAACTAATCAATGAACTTAGTAAGGTTGCAGGATACAAAATTAATGCACAGAAATCTCTTGCATTCCTATACACTAACAACGAAAGTTCAGATAGGGAAATTAAGGAAACAATCCCATTTACCATCACAACAAAAAGAATAAAATACCTAGGAATAAACCTACCTAAGGAGGCAAAAGACCTGTACTCAGAAAACTATAAAACACTGATGAAAGAAAACAAAGATAACATAAACAGATGGAGAGATATAACAGGCTCCTGGACTGGAAGAATCAATATTGTGAAAATGACTATACTACCCAAAGAAATCTACAGGTTCAGTGCAATCCCTATCAAACTACCAAAGGCATTTTTCACAGAATTAGAACAAGAAATTTTACAATTTGTATGAAAACACAAAACACCCTGAATAGCCAAAGCAATTTTGAGAAAGAAAAATAGAGCTGGAGGAATCAGACTCCCTGACTTCAGACTATACTACAAAGCTGCAGTAATCAAGACAGTATGGTACTGACACAAAAACAGAAATATACTTCAATGGAACAAGATAGAAATAAATAGAGATAAACCCACGCACGTATAGTCACCTTATATTTGATAAAGGAGGCAAGAGTATACAATGGAGAATAGACAGCCTCTTCAATAAGTGGTGCTGGGAAAAATGGACAACTACATTTAAAAGAATGAAATTAGAACACACCATAATACCACACACAAAAATAAACTCAAAATGGATTAAAGACCTAAATGTAAGGCCAGACACTATAAAACTCTTAGAGGAAAACATAGGCAGTACACACTATGACATAAATCACTGCAAGATCCTTTTTGACCCATCTCCTAGAGAAATGGAAATAAAAACAAAAATAAACAAATGGGACCTAATGAAACATCAAAGCTTTTGTACAGCAAAGGAAACCATAAAAAAGACAAAAAGACAACCCTCAGACTGGGAGAAAATATTTGCAAATGAAGCAACTGACAAAGGATTAATCTCTAAAATATACAAGCAGCTCATGCAGCTCAATATCATAAAAACGAACAACCCAGTCCAAAAATGGGTGGAAGAGCTAAATAGACATTTCTCCAAAGAAGACATACAGATGGCCAACAAACGCATGAATGAATGCTCAACATCACTAATCAGTAGAGAAATGCAAATCAAAACCACAATGAGGTAACACCTCACACCAGTCAGAATGGCCATCATCAAAAAATCTACAAATAATAAATGCTGGAGAGGGTGTGGAGAAAAGGGAACCCCCTGCACTGCTGGTGGGAATGTAAATTGATATAGCCACTATGAAGAACTGTATGGACATTCCTAAAAAACTAAAAATAGAACTACCATATGACCCAGCAATCCCACTACTGGGCATATACTCTGAGAAAACCATAATTCAAAAAGAGTCATGTACCACAGTGTTCATTGCCGCACTATTTACAATATCCAGGACATGGAAGCAACCTAAGTGTCCATCAACAGAAGAATGGATAAAGAAGATGTGGCACATATATACAATGGAATATTACTCAGCCATAAAAGAAACAAAATTGAGTTACTTGTAGTGAGGTGGATGGACCTAGAATCTGTCATACAGAGTGAAGTAAGTCAGAAAGAGAAAAACAAATACCGTATGCTAACACATATATATGGAATTTAAAAAGTGGTACTGATGAACCTAGTGGCAGGGCAGGAATAAAGATGCAAACGTAGAGAACAGACTTGAGAGCACAGAGGGGGACGGGGAAGCTGGGATGAAGTGAGGGAGTAGCACTGATGTATATACACTACCAAATGTAAAATAGATAGCTAGTGGGCGGTGCATAGCACAGGGAGATCAGCTCGGTGTTTTGTGATGACCTAGAGGGATGGGATAGGGAGGGTGGGAGGGAGACGCAAGAGGGAGGAGATATGGGGATATATGTATATATATAGCTGATTCACTTTGTTGTACAGCAAAAACTAACACAACATTTTAAAGCATTTATACTCCAATAAAGATGTGAAATAGATAAATAAATAAATAGTTAGCATAGGTCAAATATATGCTCTAAAGCTACAGTGATAGCAAATGGCACAGCCAAGTGTCTATCTGGTGTGGTCAATACTTCAACTGTTTGAAAGGTCAGGTCTCAGCATTTACAGTGTTCTCCAAGTACTGCCATAAGATTGCCCAAATACTTAAGCCAGAAAGGCACTGAGACTCAAGGCTGCAAATGCATATTCAGGAATTATTAGCAAACCATATAAGTCTATATGCTTACCAAAAAGAAAATAAAATGCAGAAAGAAAGGCAGAGTTATATTCCAGAAATGATGCTGGGGAGTGGATGGTCTGGAGGAAATAGGGAGAAAAGTACATATCAGCTGCTGATGGGGAGAGAAGAAGACCGAGAAGCTGCTACTCTTTGACATACGAGTTCTTCAGAGCAACAAAATCCAAAACCTTAGCAGTGGAATGACACTTCCACCACGCAGTTTCAGCTGTGTCCCCTGCAAAAGCGAGCACCAACTGTCATGGAGGCGGAACAGTCATGAATTAGAATAGCAGTCCAGATTCATTTTTGAAAACTTGGCAATGACTTTACATGGCAATGTGACTGAAGTTTGCAAGGATGTAAGAGCTTCCTTGTACTAGCCAACTTATTGTACCTCCTCAAACAGAAAACAAACAAAAATCCTGCCTAATTCACTGATTTTCTGTGGCTTACCCTAAGCAACAGACCTTCAAAATAATAACCTAGGCTCTAAATAATATGTTCCTAATACTGATTTGGTATGATTCCATCACACATTAATTAGAGAGTTGCCTGGGTTTAGGGGATGACGGGGCATTTGGAGGGGAAGGTCTGACTCAATGTTTGTGGCCACAATCTGTTATGTGGTACATCCATATCTTTTAAATGGGATAATTTATTCTTTAGCATTTACTTCTGGCTTTGGAATATTCTACAACAGAATAAACCAAAATAAGTCATGCATTGAAATGTGAGTGGAATTTCATGAAAACTGTTTGATCTTATTGCTTAAACCCAAAGAAGCCTAAGTTATCCATTCACAACAGCCAGACAGCTGTAAAAAGAGCAAATATTTATTTTCCTACTTTCTCCACTTTTTAGCGGCACAACCAGAAAGTATCTGGGGGGACAAAAAGTAGGCTTGTGTAAGGCACACACCCCGAGCAGCCAGCACTGGCTTGTCTAAACCCCTAACGTGCCATTTGAACAGATGGAAAATTCTACTCACCTTAGAAAACTACTCATCCATTCCTGGGGCTTAATTGTCCCAGATGTTGTGGCCATCTGCCAGACTTATTTACAACAAATTCTTGCTTAAAAAATGGGATACTGAAATCTCACAGCTTCCTTAGGACATGGTTAAAGAGCATACGGAATTGGAAATTAAAGCTCAAATCTTATATCCACCACTCCTAACATGGGCAGTTTCTGCAACAGAAGAGACAAGAGAGATTGATAAGGCAGGGTGAGCTGTTGACACAAACTAAAAGTGAGAGAATGTTTCAAGGGTAGAGAGTGAAAAATTCAGGGATACATTGGAAATTGAAAGCTTAGGAAACAGCGCAATTTTCAGAGAGAACGATTTATTCAATGTCTTTGGTGAGAACAAGTGGACATTTAGGTTTACGTGAGCAAAGATTCCAGAGAAGTAAGCAAAAGGAAGGGATGATAATTAATAAAAAGAAACACACTTTTTTACTAGCTGAAGTTCTTATAATACGTGAGTATTAAGTGTAGAATATTCTTAAAGCAGCTCATGTGAGCAACTTCTGCTATGGTGCACTGCCCACAGAAGAAGTGTAAATGCCTACAACATAATTAATTAACCAAAAGCTGTCATTTCAGCAAAGAATGTGATATTTGATTGTTCATGAATGAGCAACTTCATAATCCATTTTCAATCTTCTTTTAACAGAGCTAAGAAAACTAATACAAGCCCAACTATTTTCTATTTTTTAAAAAGAAATAAAGCTTAGTGGTTTTGAAAATAAAAGAGATTGAAATTAAAATTGAAAAATTAAAAATAAATAAAATTAAAATGTAAAACAAACAGTGAAACCAACGAAGTACTCTAATTCCATTAAGGAATTAGATGGCTAACTATAAAGACAAAACTTGAAGCACTTAACTACCGAATATTTCTAAAAGAGAATAGTGTTTCTGTTTCTTTCTTTACTCCAAGGATTTTCCTCAAGCAGCTCCCTCCTCTTCTTTCTCCCCAGAAACTGAAGACCTGGTCATATTCCAAAGTCAGTGCCACTTGATCCTTTCTGGTATTTTGATTTCTTGCTCTGCATGAACATTTTAAATAATCTCAGCTTTCTGCTTGAAGATGCATAAAACATAAATACTTCACATTCCTACCTCCATCTTAGCTCAATCTTCATTTAAGATATAGTGAAGGGAATTCCCTGGTGGCGCAGTGGTTAAGAATCTGCCTGCCAATGCAGGGGACACGGGTTCGAGCCCTGGTCCAGGAAGATCCCACATGCCGTGGAGCAACTAAGCCCGTGCACCACAACTACTGAGCCCATGTGCCACAACTACTGAGCCCACGTGCCGCAACTACTGAGCCCACGCACCACAACTACTGAAGTCCGCGCACTCTAGGGCCCGCATGCCACAACTACTAGAGTCCGTGCTCCGCGACAAGAGAAGCCACCGCAATGAGAAGCCCATGCACCGCAACAAAGAGTAGCCCCTGCTCGCCGCAACTAGAGAAAACCCGCACGCAGCAATGAAGACCCAGCGTAGCCAAAAAAAAATTTTTTTTAATATGTAGTGAAAATTTTTCAATGTGAGTGGAATTTGTGCTCCCACCTCCATCTTGCCACAACCTTCAGGGTGTGAAAAATTCTAACCCGATGAAGGTGGAGGGGTGGTACTAGCCTTGCAGTAGTTCCTAATTTTGTCCAGTTGTGTGTACATCAGCAGCTCCTCTGTCCTGTTCCTCTGACATATACATTCTCAGCTCATCACCGCCTATTGGTTATTGGTCCTCAGTTTAACAATAATTCAGTTTGGTTGTTGCCCAGTTTACTACCAGTCTTATCCTCAGTTATAGCAAACAAGACCTTATAAGGTAGCGTTCTACTACTTCACTGCAATAATTTTAGAGCATCTCCTAAGAGCTCCCTCGCCGTGGTAAACTCACAGGAGCAGCTATACGTAGCATAGCTCTTTCAGGAAAACGACTGTTGCTTATGCAGTTTGCCTAGGAAAGCAGCCGTGTGGAACTATAAGGTGGGACCCACCCTTCCCACATTTCTCTTTTTTTGCACTTCGTCCTTAGATCCACATGAATTCTTATGTGCCCTAAAGATTTTAATAATAAGAAAGATAAAATAGAAAACGCTCCCCTAGATTATGTGGAGGATATAAATTTCAGTGAAATATGGTCCATACCCCTAAAGGAGCTTAAAATCAATTGTGAAGACAGATATGCACACAATTAATAGGAGTAAATAAAGGTCATAAGGGAGAAATTATGGAATGCTGAACTAATCTCAGCTGGCCTTTTGGAGTATTATTGGTGGAGAGTATATTTTTAATATAATACATAAAACCTTGGTATCTCAAACATTAGAAATTTTACTGTGCAAGAGCAGAGGCAGGTGATACTCTTATAGGTTATTCCAATAGCATAAAAAATAATAAAAATCCAATTTGGATCTGGGGGTCATAGTATGCCTATTATTCTTTAGAGCAAATTTCAAACTTGAATATGCAGAGAATTTAGAATCCAAACAGCAGAAGCAGAAGAACATAAGCATTATGACCTTAAAAAGAGGGTATTATTATTTATTATTATTATTATTTTTGCGGTACGCGGGCCTCTCACTGTTGTGGCCTCTCCCGTTGCGGAGCACAGCCTCCGGACGCGCAGGCTCAGCGGCCATGGCTCACGGGCCCAGCCGCTCCGCGGCACGTGGGATCTTCCCGGACCGGGGCACAAACCCGTGTCCCCTGCATCGGCAGGCGGACTCTCAACCACTGCGCCACCAGGGAAGCCCTATTTAGTATTATTTTAACAACATACTGGAAGTTATACACCCAAATGGATGATGAGGCACTTCGAAGTAGCAAACTTGTATGTCTGAAGACTGATTCCAATTCAAATAATTCCATTCAAATTGTATCACCATACACCTCTTTCAAAGTTATCTTTAGGTTCTAAAGCACGTTATTTTAAAATATTTCAAGGCCCATTTTCATCCACTCTGTGTGTCCCTATCTGCATCAGCCTTGTCTACCTACAGGCAACAAAAATGGTATCTCTTCTTAGTTTGTAAATATTGAGAACCCAAACTTGCAGCATATCAAGAGCTTCGTTACATTTCCCTCTAAGGATTGGAATCATGTTCTTGCCAATACTTTCACTGCTTCCAGCTCCTCTGATATCACAGTAGGTAGACCTCCAGAGTTGTTACAGTTCTACAGATGGAATTTGAGACAGTCTGCCATACAGAAGTCCTGCTCCTGTGTCCCACTGACATATGTTAGACTAAAAATGGACAATGACCCAGATCTGCCTTGAGTTAGGTTTGACTTACCTGGCCTTCGTACTTCAGAGTTTAGAACTTTTTTTAAGAAATGGCAAGGGATTGGGCAGGGATGATTTTCTGTATTATACATTTAGGTCATACTGGATATTGTACTTTGGGAGTATAATAGATTGGTTTAAATCAATAAAAAGTGTTTTGACAAATTCTACGAATAACATGTGACATCTTGGTAATATATATTAGGGTCCCAAATATATTGCTATAAAATAAAACCTGAATTTCATGTGTGACTCTGATTCTGAAGGCATTCCCAAAGAGGAATTCACCAAATGTCTATAATTCCCAAAATCATTACTTTAAAGATCATTTTCAATTTAGAAATGTATTTCTGTTTCTTCCCAAAACATGACTTTATTGGCATATATATCCCAAAGTAAATAAGTATGCTAAACTATAGTGACAGTACTATCAGATTTATATCCATTATCTTCATTTAAAAAAAATTTTTACAGGTCATAGGGTGTTCCAAGGTATACTTAAAACATTTTTCCCAAATTCACGTATACTGTTGAGGATACCAGAGGTATGAAATTAGCTTTTTTCTCTTTTCTACAGCTCAGAGATTTACAAAATTAATGCAAATATTAATTAATGTACATATTAATAATTTATTTCTCTAACTTTAGCCTCAGTAGCTCATTTTTTATTTTAGGAAAGTATCAAGGAGATGCAAAGTAGAAACTTTATTATTCCTTCAAAAAGCAAGGTAAAGTTTCTAAGTTTCCTCCCAAAACTATGTCTGCCCTAATTCTGTCCTACCTTTTACAGTAGGAGGACAGTTTGGTCTTCCTACCTATTAATTATTAGACTTGTTTGTGGAGACTGTTGGTGGGAATGCAATCAGGACTTCTTTGAGTAAAAGTGTAATGATTGCACATGATGTTTTTACAGCTGAGAGACTTAAAATGTGAGACAAATGTACCATTAAAAAAGAAACTGAAGTCTTTCTACATTTTAATCACCATTCTGACTACTATGTGTAACCTGTAAAAACTTAACAATTCTCTTTAGCCTGGAAAGATCCAACTGTTGTAAAAACCTTCTTTAAGAAATTCATCCCTTGTTCTATAGACTGTGGCAGGCTTCTTGGGAAATATGGTTCCAATGAGAATAAATACAGCCACTATCAACTTTCAGTGTGATATATTTCACACTGGCAAATGATTTAGTTAGTCCTTTAGCAGGTGTTCGGAAAGAAAATTAAATTTACAACATTAGGGGGCAAATAATTTCTTCCTCAAGCCCCATGGTATGCCCATGATAACTGAAGTCCTACAAATAATTCAGGCTGCCACAATGGCAGCCAGGATTCAATTTAGTAAGATTCCAGGCAACTAAGGGGAGTAGATGCTCCCTGATAGCAGTGTAGAAACAAGGCCCTTTGCTGGCATCAAAAGATGACTTAATTCTCGTCCAGTGGGCACACCTGCTGTGTATCAAGGCAAAGATGATCATTCTTCAAAGATCTTTGTCAGCAAATCTTTGCCTGAACTCTCCTGCCATGCTTTGTTAGCCCTTTGATATGGATTTCATTATTCCCTGCATCAGTTTCTCCAGCTGCATACACAGAACATTTGGTGATGAGTTTATTTTGAACATGGCTGTGTAGACGATGACTGTTTAAAGGTCAGAATTACTGAAGATATGTTTCACTTTAGTTCAGATGTGACTGGTATGTTGGCAGATTACTACTTTTGCCCATTCCTCTACCTCTAGCCTAAACAATCTGAGATGGATTTGAATGGTCTTCACCTACGGAAGAATTAAAATTTAGATAGAAAAACACTGAGCTTCTCAAGTCAAGGCTACCTGTGATATTTCACACCGAAGTTTCATAAGAGCTATACAAGTCTTTTGGGGGTCAGCTTGGACAGTTCTACCAAACTTATTAGAAACTCATAAAAACTCATAGAAAACCATTAGAGTGCCTCATTCAAGTCCGAAAGAACAGCCAGAGAGGGAATGTACATAACAGGAGGAAAAAAACAGTCACAGGTAAAATATAGAGGCAGTGTTTTAAAAGATCTCTCCTGGAGTAAAGTATACCTCCTTAGGAATAGAATTGAAGAAAGCTCTGTACTGAAAGCGTAGACCCTGAGCAGTGGTGGAGAGAGAAAGACAAGGATTCTAAATTGACATAAAAGCAAATAGCCATTACAAAATAGACAGTGGCAGAAGCCAGATTACCTGTTACAAATGCATTTTCATTGCCAAAACCCTATAGAATCTGCCCTTAGCAAGGTAATCAATGAGATCTCTGGTACTAAATGCAAAGGTTGCTTTCAATGCCTCCGTTGGCTTAAATTTCTTTAAGGAGAAGTCTAACTTCCCTTGAATGTGGGTCACTGGTGACTTACTTCTAACAAATAGAATGTGGCAGAAGGAATACTATGTGGCTTCCAAGACTATCATAAAAAGGATACAGCTTCCACCTGGCACTCTCTCTGAAATGCTCACTCTGGGGGAAGCCAGCTACCATGCCACAAGGACACTCAGGCAGCTCTGTGGAGAGGTCCATGTAGAGAGGAACTAAGACCTCCAGCCAACAGCCACTATCAATTTGCCGACCATGTGAGGGAGCCACCTTGAAATGGGATCCTCCACCTCAGTGAAGCCTACAGGCAATGCAACCTCATGAGAGACCCAAAGCCAGAACTGTCCAACTGAGCCCCTCCCAAATTTCTGACCTCCAGAAACTATGAGATAATAAATGATTTTTCTTGTTTTAAGGGGGGGAAAAAGAAAGAGAGAAATCTAACTTCTTTAAAGAAAGTGGGATTTTCTCTCTCTATCCTTAAGTCCCAGTGTTCCCAGAGTTCTGGCCTGTCTTCTCTCACCCTAAATACTCTCCACAGATTGCAAAGCCTCTATAATTTCCACTCCATTGTTGATGGCTCCTTAATCTAAATGTCCAGCACAGAACTCTCTCCTGAGTCCAGACGGCTGTCTCAGTTTTGCTACAACACAGCTCCATCTGAATGTTTCACATATGTCCATAACTATCATTTCCTTCACACAATTACAACCCACCCCTTCCTCTGTGGTCCACACCTTGGTGAAAGGCTTGTATTCACTCTACCAGCTGCTAAAGAGCTGCTGCAGTATACAAGACAGAGGTGGCCCCTGCCTTCCTTCAGGTTCAACCCAACAGTGAAGAATAAAATTTAACAAGAAATATAAGAGGAAGAGTGCATAGAGCACGTAAATGGGGTACTTAAAATTATTGAGGGTGGGAGTGGGTCATCACTGATTCTCCCTCTTGCTTATTATCCCCCAATCTAGCACCAAGTCATAAAATTCACAGCTCTTTCTACATTTTTATCCCTTAATTTCCCTCTAATCCCACTGTCCCCATCTTAGTTCAGGTCACTAGCACTTTGTACTTAGATCACAACAGGCAGTTCCTTAACAGGTGTGCATTCTTACCCTCCTTGTCTTCTTCATGTTCTGCAGTGTAATAGAAGCTTAGAAAATGATTGTTATTGTTGTTACTAGTTAGACATACAGAAAAAAAAAACTATTTTGGTTGTGATTGAAGAACCACCCTAAGACATTTCTGTCATCTGACTGAAGAACAGTTGAGTGTACCCCAAACGGCCGGCTGTTGACAAAAAGCCAACTGTCGTGCATGTTAACAAAGCACAGCACAACCTTCTCTGCCACACAAGCAAAAAAGAGAAACACTTGGCTGGCAGGAAGACAACTTCACACACCCACAATGTTGTCACCTCTCTGAGTTTACTTAGAAACTTAAATCTAGAATAGTATGAAACAAATTAGACTTTCCCATCTAAAGATGTCACAGTTGTCCCATATTTTAGTAACAGCAGCACAGAAGTTCGTTGTGAGATGGATCCAGATAGAGGGAACACCTACAGCTTGCTATATACAGGAATGCACGGAAGGAGCAGCTGTTCTTGTCTGTGCTCTAAATGCTCCCATTAAAGCCAAGGGCACTCTTGAATGTTCCTGGTGGAACCCGGAAACTCAGAAGATAGATGGGCAGTAGGCCGCCTGAAGGAGGATCACCAGTTTGTAAGTGGGACCTACCCTTGACTGCCCAGTGCACATCATGGAAGAATTCACCATGTGGAGTCTGGTGTTAACAGGTGAAGGGGTGTCTCCAGGAACCAGCTCTGATATTAAGAGTGTTAGATTTGATAAGCTTAGAAAAAGAACAGCTGGACATAGTCAAGAGTCATAGCAGCAGAGATTCCTTTTCCTTCAGTTGTTCCTTAAAAATTCTTTTCCTCAGGGATACATTTTGTGTACAGACTCCACAGAGTGACTACTATGAATCCATACCTACACTCAATTACTTACATACATTCTCTTTCCCAACCCTCTTTGCTAAGCTTCAACCTCCTATATGATATTTATACCTGCTCTTTACAGAAGAGTCTCTGGGCATTTGGTCATTTAGCTCACTCAGTATGTATTCAGTACCTACTACATTGCAAGTATGGTTCCAGGTACTGAGATAAAGAATTAAACAAAAGAGACATAGTCTCTATTCTCAAAAAGCAGACAATTCAGTTGGGAAGACAGACCGTAAATAATTACATATGTGATCATATTTAATCTTCAAAATACATTTTAAGGTAACTATTTTAAACCCCCTTTTTTTTTTACTAGTTATGAACATAAGATTTTAAGATATTAGATAATTTGCCTAAGGTCATGCAGCTGGTAGGTGGTAAGCAGGGCTTGAAATGTAAGTCACCTTAGCTTCACGGACTGCAATCCTAAGTCCTGGGTTCTATTGCTTTCTCTACAACAAATGATAGCTAGACATCTTGCCTTGAGTGCCTCAAAGCTACATCACATCCAACATATGCCAGCCTAAACTCACTGCCTCTTTTCTTCAGACCTGCTCCAAATTTCTCTCTCAGGACACAGCAACACAATCCATTTGGTTTCTAAGTGGTAAACCTGAGACTTACCATAGATCCTGCTTTCTTTCCCACCTCAACCATAAAATCACTTATCAGTTCTATACATATTTGCCTGCCTAATCTTCCACGTCCTTTCCTTTCCATTCGTACTGCCATTCTTGCGTGTTAAACTTTCTTTCCTCCTCCCCTGAGTGATTGTGATGGCTTCCTTCCGTATGGGCCTCCAAACAATCCTTTTCCTCCCTCCAAACAATCATCTACTGTGCTGAATGAATGAACTTCTCAAAATACAAATTTGGTCATGTCACACTTCTGTGGGGTCTGCACTCCATAAACAAAAAAACACATTTCTTTTCAGTCTGTCAGCCTCTTTAAAAGCTAACATCTGTCTGCCTCCTAGCTCAGCACCTTCCACTCCTCCTTTCTCTTCTTTCTCTATTTCACTCTGCAGTACCGCTATTTCCCCACATGTATTCTGTCTCTACATACCTCTGTACACATATACACTCAGTCCTCACTGCATGGAGGCAATCTCCCCAATCCTTTTCAAGTTAGAACTTACTTGTTCTTCAAAACTCAGCTTAAGAATCAACTCCTTCAGGAAATTTCCTTCTCATCTCAATTCCAAATATTATAGCTCCTCATCCCTTTTGGGTCTTTTTTATATATATCATGAGTTCTATAGTAACACTGGAAATGTGCCTGTCTCCAATGTTAAACTGAGTTTTCTGAGGTCCGTCTTAATCAATTTGATTATGAGTCTTGCAAAAGAACAAAGTAGGATGCTGTCCAAAAGCTATGTGATCTGTAGTCAGAAAACCCATTTTGAAGTCCATGTTCTTCCCCTTAATAGCTGTGACCTCAGTCGTCATTCAATCTCTTACTTTTAGCCTGTTAAGAAATAAGTTGTATAAAAAAGTGAAATGAGACTTAGCAAATGAAAGTATTTTTATCTATAAAATGCTAAAAAACATTACTACCCGATGACCTTATGAGCTCCTTGGGAGCAGACACCATGTTTTGACATCTTTGTATGATTCTTTCCCCTTCACAGTCAGACTTAGCTTAGTACTGATCTGGTACAAAGTTCAGGTTTGATTGAAAAAAAATACATGTTTTTGAACTAATAATGAGAAATGTAAGCTTTTTACTTTAAAATTTGTAAAGACTTTTATTTGCAAAATTTCATCAGAAAGGGAAAAAGCACTGTAAGAAGCATGAACACTTAAAAATTGAACTTAGCACATTAATTAAACTCCTGGAGAGTAAACAGAATAAAAGAGACAGAAATAATAAAATTCAATAAGGTCTACTACAATGTGTCTTCGATGGCTTTTTTTGGAGGAGGTACAATTCAAGGAACAGCAATTTAAATTTCAGGACCTTCTTCTCAGAGCTTGCCCTGGGCAGAGTTGAGAAGTATGCATTTTGTTTTGTATTTTTATCTAACATTCTGCAGCCATTTCCAACACCTGGAAACCCTTCCTCTCGTCTAAAGGTTATTGGAGTCTTGCTTCCAGGTGTCTTCCTAGAACTGTCATTCCTAAAGATTTCTCATTATCTCTGACTGCCCCCTCTTACTCCCTCAGCTATTATATCCATCAACTCAAGCAAAAACATCTGTTAGAAACACAGTACATACTAGATTTTAGGAAATACAATATAGGTAAGATACTGTCCTTGTTTGGGGGTAAATCTCCACACTATTTTAGATAGTACACACAAATTATGATACATGGTCTGATAAATACATCACAGGACACAGAGCAAAGCACTGTGAGAACTACAAGGAAAGGGCAGTTCACCATACTGCAGGATTTGAAGAAGGCTCCAAAGAGGAAGTGATTTTTTTAAATTGAAGTACAGCTGATTTGCAATATTACATTACCTTAAGGTATACAACATAGTGATTCAATATTTTTATAGATTACACTCCATTTAAAGTTGTTACAAAATAATGGCTATACTTCCCTCTGCTGTACAATATATCCTCATTGCTTATTTATTTTACACATAGTAGTTGGTATCTCTTAATTCCCTGCCCCTATCTTGTCCCTCCCCACTTCCGTCTCCCCACTGGTAACCACTAGTTTGTTCTCTACATCTGAGTCTGTTTCTGTCTTGTTATGTCCATTCATTCTATTTTTCAGATTCCACATATAAGTGATAACATACAGTATTTGTCTTTCTCTATCTGACTTATTTCACTAAGCAGTGATACCCTCTAGGTCCATCTATGTTGTTGCCAATGGCAGAATTTCATTCCTTTTAGGGAGGAGTACTATTCCATTGTAGGTATATACTACCTCTTCTTTATCCATTCATCTGCTGATGGACACTTAATGTTGCTTCCATATCTTGGCTATTGTAATCAATGCTGCTATGAACATAGGGGTGCATGTTTCTTTTTGAATTAGTGTTTTCATTTTTGGGGGATATATATTCAGGACTGGAATTGCTGGGTCATATGGTAGTTCTAGTTTGTTTTTTGAGAAACCTCCATACTGTTTTCCACAGTGGCTGCACCAATTTATATTCCTACCAATAGCTTAGGAGGGTTCCCTTTTCTCCACATCCTCGCCAACACTTGTTATCTGTAGACTTTTTGATCATAGCCATTTTGACAGGTATGAGGTAATATCTCATTGTGGTTTTGATTTGCATTTCTCTGGTGATTAAAAATGTTGACCATCTTTTATGTGCCTGTTGGCCATCTGTCTGTATATCTTCTTTGGAAAAATGTTTATTCAGCTCTTCTACCCATTTTTGAATCAGATTGTTTTCCTGATATTGAGTTGTATGAGCTGTTTATATATGTTGGATATTCACTCTTTATCGATCATATGTCTTGCAAATACTTTCTTCTATTCAGTAGGTTGTCTTTTCATTCTGTTAATGGTTTCCTTTGCTGGGCAAAAGCTTTTAAGTTTAATTAGGTCCCATTTGTTTATTTTTGCTTGTTTCTTTTGCCTTAGGAGACAGGTCCAGAAAAATATTGCTACAATTTATGTCAAGGAGTGTTCTGCCTATGTTCTTGTATAGGAATTTTATGCAAAGGAAGTGATTTTCAGCTAGGTTTTGGAGGGGGAGTGCAAATTTTTCAGACAAAGTCTGTAGTGGACAGGAAGGGAGCGAAAATATGCATTCCAGGAAGGGACGATTGCCTATTTAAAGGCCTAGGGACATGAAAGGGCACAACATATTTAGAAGAGAGTTGGAAAATTAATATGTTTTAAATCATTCTGAACCTAACCAAGGATGTCTTTAGTGGTAGAGTATTGGGCTACTTAAGAGAGTACAAAGGGGAAGTTTGGATTATGTCTATATGGAATATTTTTGGTCTAGGGAAGCCTACAACATGGATAACTGCTTAAACCTTTCCCCCTAGGTCATCTTCCTCAACCATCCCCCCACCTCTAGGCTGGAACATGTCTCCTTTGTCAATTTATTCTAGCATCATGGTCCATCTTACATTATAACTGGCTAACCTCATATCTGTCTCTTCCACCCTGTCCTCTCTACTGTGCCTAGCACAAGTTTATAAACATACATCAAACTGAACAAAAATGTATCTCATTTAATTAAACTTCAAGGAACAATAAATATATGCTTTGCATTTAACATAGCACTTGTGCTTTATACTTATTAATCTTTTCAATACCCAATGAACTGGGTATTACCATCATTCTCATTGAATAGTTGAGTAAACTGAGACACAAAATATTTCCATCTTGTTCCTTACAAAATAATATTAAAACACTATTTACTTCTATCTTTTTTTTTTTTTTTTTTTTTTTTTTTTTTTGCGGTACGCGGGCCTCTCACTGCCGTGGCCTCTCCCGCCGCGGAGCACAGGCTCCGGACGCGCAGGCTCAGCGGCCATGGCTCACGGGCGCAGCCGCTCCGCGGCATGTGGGATCCCCGTGGACCGGGGCACGAACCCGTGTCCCCTGCATCGGCAGGCAGACTCTCAACCACTGTGCCACCAGGGAAGCCCTACTTCTATCATTTTTAACCTACATTCCTATGCCAATTTATTTGAAAATAAGGATGCTCTTTTTCAAAATATAAAACCACTTTGCATTTGTGAATGTGTGTTACGTTTTACAATGAAAATTATCTTTAGTAGTCACATTATACAAAATGATTCCTCCAAAGAAGAAAATAAATGCAAAATTTTTGAAATGATGATCATATATTACAAATTCCTCTGTGTTTGTTCTAGGAACTGTGAGCCATCTGTACCATGTAGGCAGTTCAGGTTGTGTCTGTAGACATACAGCAGAATAGAAGGTACCAAAATGTGCAATTTGTTGTGACCTGCTTACAAAGTTTCTTGGAGTCAGGGATGCAGAAATTTCATGGCTGAGCTTCTCCTGAGAGTCATGGTAAAAGCCACAGACTCTTGCCTCTACTGTGATGTTTATTTCTAAGGCATTCTCTTTGCTTTACAGTACATGTATCAATGCATTACAATTTCATCAATGAGAACTACCTACTTAACTTTTTTGATTAATTAGGGTTCAGGCTAATGTTTAGGTTATCACAGAAAAAGATTAACAGGCATATTAATATGTTACAATTCCATCAATATTTTTCGAACTATGAGGGAAATTAAACTTCTTAATTCTAAATGCAACACCTATGTTAAATGTAGTACCTATATTAATTATAATTTACTCTCATCTGTTTGTTGAAACAATTTATTTTATAGAACAAATGTATTTTTTTCTATAAAGTCATATTTTATTAAATTTTTGATTTATTGCTTTATAAATTTTTATTTAAAATATCCTATAATTCAGTATTGTATTTTTCCTCAATTATCTAAATAGATGAGATATAACTTTGCTTTTAATGAAACTTATGTATGGTTTTACGGATTCATCATCATTATCCTCCTTAAAGTCTGGTAACATGTATCTCCCCTTTCAGCAATGACATGAAGCCCCTACTGGGCTTTCCTGTTGGGTAAATCCAGTTAATTATTTTATTCAACTTCTAAAACTACCCAGGGAACTTCTAAAACAGGCTTGTGTTTCTCTTAGGTATGTACCTATTCCCTGGAACTTTATTGTTTATTGAGAAAAAAGAGAGGAAGTATAGGCATTAAACTTGATGAGAATTTATGCAAATTTGGCAATTCAAATAGAATTAAATGAAACAATTGATTTGTTCTGTGGTTTAGGAGCTACTCAAAAGTTAATCAAAAATACTCCTGTCCTCTAAGTCCTACACTGTGAAAAATATTTATTCATAGGTAGATTAAAGAAACATGGAATCTTAAAGCTGAAATGGACCTTGGAGTCCTCCAGTATTAAACAACAAGGAGTCTTTATGAAAATCCTCCAACTGGTAATGAGCTCTTATTTAACCATCTTCTTTAACTACAGTTGGTGATGGGGAACTCATTGCTTCCTGAAGTGGTCAATTCCATTTGAAAAGCTCTAATACTGAGAGAGTTTTTCTTTATGTGCCAATCCAACTTACTGTAATTTTAAAGATAAATTAAGTGATTTGATCTCGTTTCCACTCAGCAGCTATTAATGAATGAGGATACCTACCCTTCAGCACAAAGGATCATAACTGATAACCTCAAAATCTGTTTACTGTGAATTTGTAATTTAATAGAGAATCCTTCCCTATCTCAAAATATAATGTACCTATTATAAAGATAGTCCAGGGGCCATAAACATATTGGTTTACACTGAAGAAAAAAATGAAAATCACATTTAAAATTTTAACACAGCTACTAAATTAATATAAAAGAAGCATCCCAGATCAATGGAGTGTCAGTTATTTAATGAATGGATTTGGAATACATAGTTAGCAATCCAAAACAGATTTAGTTTGGTTCTCTACACAGCATCATACACCAAAAAAACTGACTTTTAACCAAACAGCCTAATGTAAACTCTAAGCTTCAGCCAGACAAGAAAAAATACTGTCTATTAAATATCTTCAGGGTAAGAAATTTCTTAATCTAGAAGCACTAGGAGAAGGTCCAAAGGCAAGTGTCTACAGATTCAAATATATTAAAAGTGTGCTTGTATGATAAAAGCATGCAAAAACAGAAACTAGAATTAAAAGCCAAACAACATAGTAAAACAGTGGCAGGAAATATGACAGACCAAAGGTTAATCTCTTTATTATCTAAAAAGCTCATAAAATAAATAGGAAAAAACTTAAAAGACAAACAGGCAAATAAATAAACAGATACTTTCCAAAAGCAGAAATACAAATACTAAACAGACATTTGAGAAAATGTTCATTCATACCAGTAATCAACACAAATCAAAATAACAAAAAAAATTTTTTCCTATTAGTAATAATTAAACATTAGAAAACTTAAGCTTGGCAAAGGTTTTATTGTACATTAGTGTAATCCTTTTGAATTTGTATTTGGCATCATGTACTAAAACAATAAATATATGCATGTAGTGGCAAAATAACTCTTTTTTGAGATTTTCCTAAGGAAATAATTTAACTATGGGGAAAAGCGATATTCAGTGGTGCCCATCATAGTATTACTTATATTAGTTAAACCAATTTTAAAAATCCAAAATAAACCAGCATAAAAAATAATTATATGATATGATACTATATATAGAAAATCCTAAAGACTCCACATAAAAACAACTAGAACCGATAAATAAATTTAGCACGGTAGCAGGACACGAGATTAACATATAGAAATTGGCTGCATTTTCTTATGCTGACAATGAAATATCCTTTTTAAAACTACACCAAAAACTTAAAATACTTAGGAATAAACCTGACCAAGGAGGTGAAAGACTTATATGCTGAGAACTACAAAACATTAATAAAGGAAACTGAAGGTGATTCAAAGAAATGGAAAGATATATACCATGCTCATGAACTGGAAGAATTAATATTGTTAAAATGGCCATACTATCCACAGCAGTCTACAGATTTAATGTGATCCCTATCAAATTACCCATGACGTTTTTCACCGAACCAGAAAAAAAATCCTAAAATTTATATGGAACCATAAAAGACCCAGAATTGTCAAAGAAATCCAGAGGAAAAAGAACAAGGCTGGGGGCATAACCCTCCCAGACTTCAGGCAATACTACAAAGCTACAGTAATCAAAACAGCATGGTATTGGCATAAAAACAGACATATGGATCAAAATAGAGAGCCCAGAAAAAAACCCACACACCTACAGTCAATTAATCTTCAACAAAAGAGGCAAAAATATACAATGGAGAAAAGACAGTCTCTTCAGCAAGTGGTGTTGGGAAAGTTGGACAGCTGCATGTAAATCAATAAAGTTAGAACACACCCTCACACCATACACGAAAATAAACTCAAAAGGCTTAAAGACTTAACTATAAGACATGACACCATAAAACTCCTAGAAGAGAACATAGGCAAAACATTCTCTGATATAAATCATACCAATGTTTTCTTAGGTCATGTCTCCCAAGGCAAGAGAAATAAGAACAAAAATAAACAAATGGGACCTAATCAAACTTACAAGCTTTTGTACAGCAAAGGAAACCATAAACAAAATGAAAAGACAACTTACGGACTGGGAGAAAATATTTGCAAATGATGCGACAAACAAGGGCTTAATTTCCAAACTGTACAAACAGGTCATACAACTCAATAACAAAAACAAAAATTTTAAAAAAACAGTCAAAAAATGGGCAGAAGACCTAAATAGACATTTCTCCAAAGAAGACATACAGGTGGCCAATAGGCACAAGAAAAGATGCTCAACATTGCTAATTATTAGAGAAACGCAACCAACATTACAATGAGGTACCACCTCACACTTGTCAGAATGGCCATCATTAAAAAGTCCACAAACGACAAATGCTGGAGAGGGTGTGGAGAAAAGAGAACCCTCCTACACTGTTGGTAGAAATGTCTATTGGTGCAGCCACTATGGAAAATAGTATGGAGGTTCCTCAAAAAACTAAAAATAGAGTTTCCATGTAATCCAGCAATCCCACTCCTGGGCATATATCTGGACAAAATTATAATTCAAAAAAATACATGTACCACAATGTTCATAGCAGCACTATTTACAATAGCCAAGACATGGAAACAACCTAAATGTCCATCAACAGATGAATGAATAAGAAGAAACGGTGTGTGTATATATATATATATGTGTGTGTGTATATATATACAATGGAATACTACTCAGCCATAAAAAAGAATGAAATAATGCCATTTGCAGCAACATGGATGGACCTAGTGATTATCATACTAAGTGAAGTAAGTCAAAAAAAGAAAGACAAATACTACAGGATATCACTTATATGTGGAATCTAAAATATTACATAAATGAACTCATCTTCAAAATAGAAACAGACTCACAGACAGAGAACAGACTTTGGTTGCTATGGTGGCAGGGGCAGGGGTGGGAAGGGATGAATTGGGAGTTTGGGATTAACAAGTGCAAACTATTATATACAGAATGGATAAACAACAGGGTCCTACTGTATAGCACAGGGAACTATAATCAATATCCTGTGATAAACCATAATGGAAAAGAATATAGTAAAGAATATATATATGTATAACTGAATCATTTTGCTGTACAGCAGAAATTAACACATTATAAATCAACTATACAATAAAATAAAAAAATATGAGTTGGTTTTTATTTTGATGCATAGATTAAATAAAGTTATTAAAATATGAGAATTGATTATAAAAATAAACATTTACTAAGGCCCTACTGTGTGACAAATGTTGTTCCTAGATATTTAAATGTATCACTCATTTCATTTAATTTCCTCACAGGAACTCTAGGAAGATAACCAAATTTGAGATGAGAAAACTAAGAAACAGAGTTTAAATGGCCTACTCTAGATCACAGTAAAAGTGAAAAAGTAGAAATAAGCAATCTGACTCCAAGTTTTGAGTTCTTAACACTATAACATAAAAACTACTTATTAATGCTGCAACAAGATTTACTACTTCTTGATATGACATTAAATTATTAAAACAATGAAAAATCATGCATAAAGTTCAAAAACCATATTTTAAACTATGAATTAAAAATTATATGAATTAAAATGCCAATTCAGTTAGTATTTGTATGGTACATTGTTAGATGATTTGTTTCCTTTTCTTAAATTTCTAAATCTTTCATAATATTTTTATGCTATTTTTATAAAACAATTGGAAAGAAATATTTAAATCCTATTTCCAGTAATATGATGAGCTAAGCTATTTCGACTATCCCTTCTGCTGAAAACAACTGAGGTGCTTTTAACATTGTTTTAAAAATCCTTTTTAAAGTTTTAAATATGTGGCAAGATAGTAAATCAAAGAGAAGGTAGAAACTAAGAGACGTAAGCGTATCAATGAAACCATATTTACCTTGAAAGCATTCACCAAACTAGCAAAATTGAGTTTTCCTTCTGATAGCCTGCTGGAGAATGGGGGCCAAAATCAAACACAATCACTGGCCAAGCTTGGAAGTCCAACAGAAGAGAACGATGGAATTCCAAATGTCTATACTTTAGTGAAAGAGTAAGTCATAAATAAACGTTCCCCTACCTCCACCACAAGACACTGCATGAAAGATCACCTTGGCTTCAAGCAAAGCTGAAAGGGAAAATAAAATCCTCAAATGGTGCTCTGTGGATCTCTGTGACGAAATGAGATCATGTATGTACTCAAACGAGAACAACAACAACAAAAACCCTAATGTTACACATTGAGTTTAATGAAGTCCGGAGAAATTGTGTTGTAGGTGCTTGTCAGAAGGAAATGCAAATACTCTCTGGGGTAACTCCCTGTCAAAACTAAGGACACAAGGAAATGACACTTTCTTTGAGAACCAACAGAAATAAAAGAGCTAAAAGTCTCACAAAGAATTTAGATGTTGGAATTATCAGACACAGATTAAAGTACAGTACGCTTACTAGATTTAAAGAAATAAAATGTGAAAGTATGTGCAGGGAATAGGAAACTGTACAGAGTGACATTTCCTATTTCTTGAAGTAGATTTTCAGAAATTTTTAAAATTACAATATTAACTAATTCATTCCACCATGGTACATCCCAGGCATTGTTCTATGCTTGGAAAATATAGTAATGGGTAAAACAGATGAAAAGCCTTGCCCTTGTGCAGACTACATTCTAGTTTGCAGAGAGGGAGGTAAAAAATATGTCAAATTTATGGTATGATGCATGTTGATAAGTGCTAAGGAAAAAATAAGGGGAAAGGTATGAATGGGCCACATGTGTAGTTTTAAGTTATAGTGTTTAGGAAGGTCATCAATAAAGAAATGTCATCAATAAAAACATGACGTGTGAGTTAAGACTTCACGGAAATGAAGACATCAGGCATGCAGATAGATTAAAGAGTGTTCTGAGTAGTATACCAATGAGTGCAAAGTGCTGACGTAAGAACAGGCCTGGCATATCCATGGAACAGAAACAACACTATTGTGCTGGAGTCTAGAGAACCAGGGAAGAGGACAGAGAATAAAGTAAGAGAGGTTACACACGGGGCAGAGGTGGGAGGAGACTTGACGGTCCTGGTCAGGACTCTAGCTCTTATCCTGAGTGAGTGGGATAGCGATTGGATGCTTTTGAGTCACAAAGTCATGTGGTCTGATTAATTTATACATTCAAAATTTTGCCCTGACTGCACAAGGGTGGAGACAGAGTTCAGTTAGGTTAGAGACTTTTAAAATAACCAAGTGATAGATGATAACAGCTTGAACAAGGGTAGTGGCGCTGAGGATGGTGAGATGTAGTCAAATTCTGGACATTTTGAAGGTAGAGACCAATAGATAGACTGATTGTAGAATCAGAAGAAAAGCAGGGAGGATGATACCAAGGGGTGTGTGTGTGTAATTATGAAGAGAAAATTCATCAATAAAAGTTTATATTCACGACTTTTCAAATAATGCTCTTAGCAAACTTGAATAAAAAGAACATCCCTTAATCTGCTAAATAGTAGCTCCACTGAAATTAGAGCAAATATCATACTTAACAGTGAAATACTGAGAGCTTTCCTTTTATATGATGACTAGAAATTAATTCTATCAGCAACATTTTCATTCAGCATTTACCTGAGAGGTCCTCACTACACAGCAAGGCAAAAAGGATAAACAAATAGACTAAAGATAGAAAAGGAAAAAACAAAACTCTCATTGTTTAGTGATGGTATCTGTATTTTGTGGTTGTGATCTGTATTATCAAAAGAATTTACAAGTAAATTATTAGAATTAATAAAAGAATTTAGGTTGATAGGAAGAAAGTAAAAATATAAATACTTATGGCTTTTCTATAAATCATCAAGTATTTAAAACACAAAATTTTTAAATATACCACTTGTAATCAGAAGTGCAAAATACCTGTGAGTATATCTACAAATATATATATTATTTTAGTAAATAAAATTATAAAATTTAATTGAGAGATATTTTAAAAGACCTAAATAAATAGAGATATACCATGTTCATGGCAGGAATACCCAATATTGAAAAAATGTCACTTCTCCCCATATTATTTTATGGATTCAATGCTATCCCAAACAAATTCCTTATTATTATTATTTTTTTTTTTGGTTCAAAGTTGACAGGGTTATTCTTTACTGCATTAAATAGTGAAAGAGATCTAAACAGCCAAGGCATTCACAAAGGAGAACAACCAATTGGGATGAATTGCACTAACATATATCAAGACTTATTATAAAAATATAATATTTGGAACAGTGGGTTGATAATCCTGTGCTAGACAAAAGGAACATGATAGGAAGCCAAGAAGCTGACCTACACATACAGAGACACACTATATGACAGAAATGTCATTGCAGATCAGTGGGAAAAGACAGACTTGTCTATAAATGTCCTGGGAAATTATGCATACATATGGAAGGAGAATGAAATTAAATATTTACTTCATACTTTACAGAAAAACCAGTTCCTTGTGGATTAAAGACCTAAATGTGAATAGCCCATGAGAACTGCAACAGTCATTAAGAGTGGTGCAAAGAAATTAGTCAACAGATTGTCTATCACCCACCAAGAGCCCAATAAATTTCTCAGATCCAAATAGAGAGAACTAAACAGGTCAGTTACAAAAACAATTGAGGAAGGTGCTTATAAGGTTCTGAAAACCTGACCCAAGGCAAAGTGTGCCCAAGGGACTCCTGAAGAGCCTTTCATAATTTGTTTTGAGGACAGACTTATTCAGCTTATGCCCATATTCTCCCTATAGTATGTTTCTTACAGATTTACAATCTAAATTGAAAAGGACAGACAAAACACACAGTAGTGTTTGCAGTCACAAGATACGTTTCCACCAAAAGAAAAAGATTTCAAATCTGATCAAGAAAACAAAAGCCTCCCCTAAAACATCTTACTTTCTGGGATACAAAATAAACCTCACATTTGGAGCTCAAAGAAAAGAGATCAGGGCTAAGATCCACTGTGAGACTAATTCCACAGATCTCTGAGTGGGAGGCTCAAAGGACCTCTGAGAAGCACACTATTTCTGAATCAAGCCTCTTGGAACATGGCAAGCAGGAAGTCTTGAATTGATCTCAACGGGACTCCCCCAAAAGTTCCCCAAGTTTGCTGAACTCCCTAAAGCATCATCAGACAACCTGTTAATAAAGAATAGCTAAATTTACCAGAGCCACTGCAGTAAGGGAAAACATTATCTCAGCAACGTCTTAGCAGTGACTGAGAAGGTGAGAGTCAGAAGAGGGCTATTTCTAGGATCTTGAGGTCTTGGCACAAGTAATTTAAAGTGAGGTTTTCGAGTCAGGAAACTGACTGGATTTTGCAAAGTGTGTGACATCAAACTTCCAGACTAGTAGACACAGCAAAGTGATGGTCTTAAAGCAGTTATCTCATATTTTTTGGCACAAATTTTCTTAAGCAAGCAGTGGTGCTATTCATTGGTTCATAGTTTTATTTTTTTTTTTTGAGCAAAGATTTCCTGGAACAAACAACGAAGTCATGCTGACAACACTTACTTCTTAGTCCTAATAGCTATGTCCGATGCAGTTTGTTGCAGTTCTCAACCCAAAATACTAAAAAGAGTGTGACACTGTTTATATAATGTTCAAAAGTAAGCAAAATAATTATATAGTTTAAGTGTTCATTCATAGGTTGCAGAATTACTTAGAACAACAAAGAATTAGTTAGAACAATAAAGAAACCAGGGTGGTGGCTACCTCTGGGATGAGTAGGAAGGTACTGACCTGAAAGGGGCAAAGTTTCCAGAATTCTGACAATATTCAATTTTATGCCTTTGGTGGTGGTTATACTAATATTTGCCTTATAATCATTCTTTAAACTGTACTTATATTTAACACTCTGCTGAACGTATGCTACTCGAACAACTGTAAATTAATTAAAATGCGTGTTCTAAGTTCAAAGTTATAGCCTTCTACTCCACGTGGTACCTGAATTCCAGTTGTAACTCCCATCTCCTCTTGAGTCCTTTGTACCTGAATGACCTTGATAATGTTACTTGCCTTTCTCATCTTCATTTTCCATAAAAAGTGTGAATAATTAAATCACAATTTTATGAAGATTAAATAAAGTTTGTAACTTAAATGGTACTTGTTTTGTCATTTTCATTGTTAATAACAATGATGATGATGGTATCTCACCATATTTCTAACTATTCCTCTCTATATTCTGTATATTGATACACAGAGCTCTGAAAACATTTCTTTCCATCTTTCTTTTCCATTTGTATATTGATACATAGAGTTCTGAAAACATTATTGTCACTTTTGAATTACTGGAGGTTTCTTCTGTATAGGACTGGGAGTAATTTATCACTGAGAATATTACTATAATAATTCATTCTTCTACCTTACTAGCCCCTCCCTCCTAGGTTCCTTTCCTGGTTCCTGCTCATTTCTCCAACTATTTATTGATACAGAAGCATTGCAGAACTCAGAATTTTAGCCTCTTCTCTTTCATACCAAGATTATTTTTATCTAGTTTCCTGCCTTTAAACACTGTCTCTATAAGCTGATGACTTCCAAATTTATATATCCATCCTGGACCTTCCATTTCCTAAGCCTCCAAATATTGAAGTTTTAATTAACTTCTTTCATCTTTTTCATATACCTCATTAGATCCATCAGCAAATATCTCCATTTCTACCTTCAAAATATATCCAGAATCCAACTGTCTCTCACCATCTCCACTGTTAACCCCTTAGTTTAAGTCCCAGTTTTCTCTCACCTGGATTTTTTTCATAGTCTGGTCTCTATTTCTACAATCACTCCATTTCAATTTATTCCTAACACAATGACCAAACTGATTCTGCGGTAGCATTAGGTCATGTCTTTCCTCTGCTCAAAACCCTTCTAAAACTTCCCACTTCACTCAAATTTAAAGCCAATATTTTAAAAATTACATCTAATCACCACCTGATTTATAATTGCACCACCATACATATGCACACACATAAAGCACTCCCCATGCCCCATCTCTGATTCGTTTTTCTCCAACCTTACCTCTCTGACCACATCTCCTATTAGTTTTCCTTTAGCTCACTCTGCTACAGCCACACTGCCCTTTCCTCAATACCCGAGGCACGTTCATACCTTATAACTCTTTGCAGTTTCATCTACCTGGACCTCTGATCTCGGATTTGCATATGGCTCACTCCCTCAACCTTCTTCAGTGACCCCTTCTCAACCAAACCTTCTATGACTTCCCCATTTATAAATGCAACGACTACCCCATTTATAAATGCAACTCTCCCAACCCACATTCCCAGCACTTCTCACTCCCCTTTTCTGATGACATTTTCTCCATAGACTATATTCACTATATCATACCATATGACACTACAATTTACTTATTTTTAATAAATTTCTATTTATACACAGAGTGCAAGGATTTTCACTTTTGTTTACTGCTATTTTCTAAGAATAATAGAATACTGTTTGATACACAATAGGCACTCAATAAATGTTTCTTGAATCAATGAATGGATACATGAATGGATAGATATATCTAATCTAACATTTCCCACAATGTATGATGTTTCAATTTTATCTGGAAACATTTTCATATATATGGCATAGTCAAGATAAAGTCCATCATATCCAGAATATGTAGGTATGTCATCTGGCACCATGCACATTGTTAGCTGTTTATTTCCCATGTCCTCCTTCTACCAGAGTTCATAGTTTAACTGGGAGAAAATGGGGAAACATTTGCTGTGCATTCTTGCCATTCAAGTTGAGTTTACAGCTTTACAACCCTTAAAATATCTCCTAGATTTGTCCTAATCGCATCATTCATCTCGTGTTGGGGATAGAAGGGGACTATCTGACTGCTGTCAACTTAACTGATACTTGAAACATGCTTTCCTCCTTAGCAAATATACAACCTCCTGGAAATAGACCCATTCAGTGACTGGTAAAGAATAAAACAAAGACCATCAGAGCTTTAAAAGTAGCTAGTGTCTTAGTCTGTTCGGGCTACTATAACAGAATACCATAGACTATGTGGCTTACATATAATAGAAATTTGTTCCTTACAGTTTTAGAGGCTAGGAAGTCCAAGAGCAGAGTGCCAGGATGGTCAGGGTCCTAGTGAGAGCTCACTTCTGGTTGCAAACTGCTGACCTCTCACATGGTGGAAGGAGTGAGGGAGCTCACCAGTGGTCTCCTTTATAAGGGCACTAATCCCGTTCACGACAACTCTGCCTTTATGACCTAATCACTTACCAAACACCCCACCTCCTCTGACCATCAGGTGACAGCCCTAGTCAAATGCTACTGTAAGTGAAAGTTTCCCTTTTACACTACTTGTGGCTGCATAATTTCTAATTTTCAGCACTGAGATAACAGACATGACACTACATGTATTATTTTTAGCGTTACAATTTTTTGCTTTCTCTATTGTAGAAATATGCATTTCTTCCCTAAAAACATGCATTCAGTTTGGGGGTGTGGGAAAGAATAATAACTGTTTCTTTATCCATTCACTCTTTAACACATTCCATGCATAGCTGGTGTTAGATACAATGCTTTTTACCTATTTTTTAATTAGATGGAATTTCTTCTTATTGCTTCACTCTCTGTGTTACCTTTGTCCATTTGTTTACTTATTATTACTAGTTGAGTTATCCTATCTTCCATTTGGTGATTTCTTTTTTTGTATTACTTCCTGAACCCACATCATTTCTAATATGTTTGTATAGTGAGTCTTTCAACGAGCCCATTCATATTATCTGGGGAGAGAGCACATCTTCTATTTAATACACCTATATAGAAGAAAATATGTCTAGCAGGAAGATTAACCTATTCAAACCTATGTAGGTCACAGGTTATCAACATCTCTTAACAATTAGAGATTATTTCACTCTTTTATTCATTCAACATTTATTGAGAAATAAACAAATGCCAGGCACTCTGCTATATACCAGGGACGTTCCCATAGGTCCACATTTCTTTGAGGCTCTGCAATAAGACAACTATGAAGCAAATTATTATGTCAAATTTCGTATTTGCTCCGTTTGTTCTCCAGAACTTAGGAGCAAGACTCCTCAGGCCAGATCCCAGGACTGCTGGCTCTTCCCACTAGAATTTGTTCATTGCCAAGGGTTAAGGTTGAGCAATTATGAGTAGCTACTAGTGGACCCAGGGATATCTAACAACATTTATATTTTTAAATAATATACTAGACTTCATTCTACTAATCAGAAAATGAGACACCTAAATTTGTGGATCTGTCCTAGCCTGTGACTAACCTTTGGCTTTGCAGACCACTGAAATACTATTTCTTGTCACTCCAATTTTGATCCATAGATCTGCAACATCAGCATTACCTGGGACTTTTTCAGAAATGTAGAATCTAAGGTGATCCCCAGACTGATTGAATCATAATGTGCATTTTCACAAAAACCCCAGGTGATCTGTAGGTACATGAAAATTTGAGAAGCTGCTGTAAATCACTTTGACTTTTTGAGCCCTTCCTTGTAAATGATTAAAACTCTTTCCTCCACATGGTTATATTATCAATTTCGGCAAAAACTGAAACAGAGGGAAAAGAAAGAAAACTTTGAATCCACAAAGGCCAGTATCAGGCCTTGTTAGACACTGTAGATCAATCTAGGGCTCTAAGGGAATGGTGGCAAATATAAGTGGCAAAATCCTTTAAAAGTTTTGCGACCTGTTGAGGTTACTGAAAATGCCTTCAAAGCAATATGAAATCCTCATACAAGAATAATGTAATCTGCCGGTCGGAAGCCTTTTGAACACTTGTAACTAATTGATGTTCACCCCTCCAGGCATCAAATGCAATTACTGTGCTACTTGGGGCACAATTTAACTTGAAGTTGACATATTGAATGCAGAGAGAATCACAAACACTAAAGGGATGAAGAAGTCCACTTAGAGGGGCAGCATCTTTCATTTCTGGAGCACACAGGACACTGGTCCACTGACATGAATTCTGAATCATACTGCTGATCTGTTGCAAAGATGAAACAAAGAAACATGAAATCCTATAATACTATGTTTAAGTATGTATGATGTGTGGAGAAGTAGCTTACAAAGGAATTAATCCTCAGACCACACTAAAAAAATTTTTTTTAATCTGAAGTCTTATTTGTCACTATTTAATCCTAAGAAAAATAATTTGGGGCCTGTGTTTCATCAACTGCAAACTTGGATGCTGGTTCTTCCCACCACATTTGTTAATTGCCCAGGGTTAAGATTCAGCAATTATGAGGATGGTATGAAGATGGTATATATGTAGATGTTTTGTAGACAAAAATGGGTTAGTGAATCTGACATTACATTATTCATTAGACTTAGACACAACTATCACTTTTACTTTGAAATTTAACTTCATTTTTCTGTAAAATAAGTCTCATTATTTTAGAAATTACAGCCCAAACTGTGTAAACATCAGGCAAATCTATGTTATTTACTCCACAGTTCTCCAGCAATGTATGTACCCACAGTAAGTTTCCTATATTCACTCAAAAGAATGTCTGCATTGATTTTTTATACTGTTTCCAGTTGCCTCCAAACAGAAATAACATTATTTATATGACACGTAAATCACTTCTACCCACAAATCTCTTTACTTTTGAATCCTCAGGCAAGTGTGATTTAAAGTTCTCACAGCTCATTTTTTAGCAAAATGAGCCAAAACAATATATATGTAATCTTACAGTCGCTGCCTCCAGACTATAAAATAAATTTACTGAAGCACAGCCTACTGATGTCATATGGAGACATCTGAAAAGTATGTGTTTAGTTATTGTTATGCTTTTAAAGAATATTCTATCAGAATGTCTTTTGTTGCTTTATATGTGCATATATACATCTTGTACATGAATATAAATGTAACAGCTAAAACTTTCTTCTTGCTATCTCTTGGTAGCATCACTTGTACTTAATGGGCAGAGACTGACTGCTTGCTCAATAACCCGAGTCCCTTTTCTCCTGGGCAGGTGGCTAGAATTCATTTCACAGACTGCATAGTAGAGTCAAATGTCCATTTGATTGAAGAAAGTAGAGTCTGTGTCAGCTTGGGCTCCTGAATGACTCCTGGAGCAGAAACCCCCTCTACTGCGCATACTTCACACATTGACCTTCCCACACACCCACTACCCACGCATCCTACCCTCACCCCCAACTCTCAAACTGCCAACTGGAATTTACATGGGCAAGGAGTAGACCTCCACTGTGCCCAACCACTGACATTTTGGAATTTCCTTGGTAGTATCGCTAACACTACTTTCTCTAATAAAGAATAAGTATGCCTCGAGAACAGCACTTATAAATCTCAAGAAACTCTTTCTTATCGGTTGTTTTCCCTAGTCTTACTCCCTCCCTACCGCATACAAATTTTTTTTTTTTTTTTAATCTGGAGGAAGAATGTGAACAAGAAAGGAAGAACAAAGAATAAGAGCACGGATATTACAGGGAAGAGAGATGTGAGTATAAAAAGGCTTGACCTTGTCCAGTGGGTGGCTAGGGGCAGTCTGTATGTCTGAATCTCGGTAAAGCTGTTTTATAATTAGACTCTTAATTTAGAGACCATCTTCTGTTGCTAATATTCATGTGCTGCTCTCACTCCTACCTTCACTTGTCCAGTCTAGGTAGATGTTCACCAAACCCATTTCCCCCACCGTGTAGCAACAGAACCACCTCCCCAAGTTCAGCTTGCACTCCAAAGGGCTGCCGCTTCACTGTATCCCGTTAATGACATCTGTCTTGATTATAGTAATATTTTTGTGAGAAAAATTCAAGTTCAGTTGCTTTTAATTCTCTTGGGTCTGTTTCTCCACTCTTCCTTTGAGACAGTTATTTCTTCTATGCCTCTCCATATGATGAAATAGTGATTCAAGCAATTATTGAGTACCTGCTAATTTCTGAAACTATACTTGGCATTGGGGACTAGGGAAATAAGGCACATCTACCTGCAAAAAGCTCTCAGTCTACTATAATCAGCCAGGTATGAAAACTATTCCCTCCATACAACGTGCTGAGTTCTATAATAGAGGTTCATGCACAGGTCTATGGAAACTCAGATGAAGATAAAAAGTTATTCTGACAGAAGAATCAAGGAAAACTACAGGAGGTGATATTTGTGCTAAGACTTTAAAAATGGGTAAGAACCTGTAAAGCAGAGAAGGGAGTACGAGTATATCTTGGGAATACGGAAGATCATAAGAAAAGGAATAGAGGCAAGAGGCCCAAGGTACACTCTCTTCAATCAAGAGTAATATTTATATGTGGGGAGAGGATTTGACTTGGCTCTGAAAAAAGTTTGTGGCAAGCACGTTCAGAGCCTTGACTGGCATGTTAATAGAGCTCTGGAGGAAATGGGGTGCATGCTAAAGGTATGTCTTAGATTCTTCAGCATGGCAAGGTAGATAATGAGAGACAGGGTAAGAGGGTCAATTAGAAGTTGATTTCAACAATCCACAGAATGATGATAACATCACAGTCTATAATAGTAGCAGCAATGGGGTCAGTGGGGAGTGCACAGAGAGTATTTATGGTACGGAATGGACAGGATATGTCCATAAAAAAGAGTCAAAGATGGCTAGGTAATTTCTACACCAGGCAGAAAATCAGGGAATCACTAGCAAAGAGTAGATGAAGCCATGGGAATTGATAAACTTTCTTTGAGTGGTATGTACAGTGAAAAGAGAAGGTCAACCAGATGTTCATCAGGAAGTTCAGAGTGATAGTAAAAAAAAAAAACCATTAGTATTCAATGAAGTTAAGTGAAAAAAAAGTCTATTAAAAAGGAAAAGGATAGAGAGCACTTATATATGCCTAAAGTCAGACTTAAAAAGAAAACATTCCCAAAATGCAGTTGTTCCGAAGTAATCCTTAATTTCTGCCTTCAAATCTTTGAGACTACAAAAAGTTAAAAGAAATTCTCTGTGTTCTGTCATTAATATCTTCATTAAATTTCTGAAACATTAACTTATTTCAACCAGACATTAAGATAATACTATGCTAAAGTACACTATAAATACAATGAAACAGAGAAGAATTTAAATCTTTTAAACATGTCAAGGAATAATAGGAAAGTCCTGGCAATACATCTCAGTAAATTTGAAGGTGATTAATGCCAATATAAATATGAAGGTGATTAATGCAAAAATGGATCTAAAATCATAGTAAGTAATGAATAATATTTGAGTAAAAGATGAAATTTAACAATAGAAAATGTCTAAAAATGAGTGTAAATAGTCTTAAATTACAACAGATGAGATTTAGATAAGAGTTACAATGGTCATTTCTTGACCATTCCAATTTTAAACATAAATTGAAATTGTCTTCCAAGAGATATTTAAGAGAGTAGATGTCTCTGAATTAGGAATAGAAAACATGCATTGTAAGCATCTCTAAAGTATTTTCCAATCAGATTTATCTGCTATCTAATACAATAATTTTAATACAATACTGTTCCTTCCCCATCCTAAACATTCCTATTCCTAGCTTATGTTGAACTGCAACTGCAAGCTTATCTAAAAATAAATTTTAAAAAACTCTAAAAAGAGAATATTCTGTTTTCTTCCCCAAAGAAATTCATAGTCCAAACTGTATTTCCCATTTCTCTTAGATTTTTTTCACTTGGATATTCTACTTAAGCTTCCGATTCAGCTCAATTCCCTTTCCCCAATCCTGTTTATTTTTCTGGCTTCCTTAATTCTACTACTGATTCTAGGATTAAGTCATCTTCAACTCCTTCCTCTCTTTACCTTCAAATTCTAATTAGTGACCAAGTCCTACTGGATCTGATTATGAGGCTCATTTCCTTCTCATATTATACACTTATTTAGATTATCTTTACCATTCCCCCAAAATGTTGTCTTGGTTTCCCAACTTGTCTCATTCAAAATCTCCCCCATTCCAATCCACGTTAGATCTTATTGTCAGATTAATATTATTGAATCTCCATTCTGACCTTATAAGTCTTTTGTTCAAAATTTCTAATAGCTCTCCTTTGAATACTAAACAGACCCAAATGTCTTTGCCTGGTATTCAACATTTCCCAAATTATTTTTTTCCAATTTTATTCCCATTACTTCCCTTTATACACCTCATTTCCCAGTCACAGCAAAATATTGCTTCTGATCCTTTGATTTATTGCTTCTGTGATCTGCTCATGTCTTGTGCTAGTAATGCCCTTCCTGCAGATCCATCATTAATCCAAAACCCATGAAACGTGCTGAAATACTATGTCCTCAGAACAGTTTTTCTTACTTTCCATCACATTCCACGCCTTTAGAAGTCAGCAATCTCTCCTCTGTATTCCAATAACACTTTTTAAATTTCTAAATTATACTCTTCAGTTTTACCATTATTTTATCAATATACCAAAAGCAATTTTATCATTATTTTGTGCACCTATCTCACCTACAATAATGAAAACTCCTTTAAGAGAGGACATTTGATTCATCCTTACAATAGTGGATTCTTGGTATTTCCATATTAAATATGAATTTTATGTGAGGGCAAAATGACTTTTCTTCCCCTGCTTCCTATTTAAAGTGGAACTTCATATCACTTCAAGCAGCAAAAGTATAGTCATGAAGCAAGATTTGACGTCAATATTAGCTCATTTAGGATCTTAGTAGTAACAAGATTTATGAAAAAAAAGGGAAGATAATTAGTACTCCAACTTTTGAGGGGAGAGTTCCCTGAGAAATGAAGTAATACCTCAAAATCTCAGAGAATGAGCCTTGGAAAACACTGGTAGGTCAGGAATAATCTGTGTTCACTTCGGAGTTGTCTGACTTTAAATTCTTTCCACTTTACCTATGGTGAAGTGATCTAATTTCTTCATTAGCCTCTGATGGAAGGAGAGACAGGTGGTGTTTGAGTTGAAGGTGGGAAGGGGGTCAATGAAAATTCTGAACAATCACAGACAGGAGTTTCTTGGATTGACCATATATTCATTCCATTCTCATGACCCACTGAAGGTCTGCTACCTCTTGAGTAGAAATATGGAAACCTCCAAGACTGAGCCTTGGTCTAGAAGCTTTATCCATCCCTAGGGGAAGCATACCAGACTCAGGAGTGAAGGATGGAGGAATGGAGAGTCTGGGTGTATGATGCCATTGGTATCATTTCCTTTTTTGATCTCTTACCCAATAAACAAACATTTTTATAGTTTCCAATAATGATATCATGGGATATTAGTGGATAACACTGCAATCAACTATGAATATATCAGAGTTAGGCTACAGATGATATTCTACAGCATTTTTCTCTGGCTCCTATTTGTGACTACCGTTTACTCTCCTTTACCTCTGCTATGGCACTATCGTCAACTCCATTCTTTGACTTCAAAAAACGATTGCAACCATAAAATAAAAATCAAAGGCAAACACTAAAACAATGAAACAAAGAAAACAATATTTACTAAGGTGTCTATGTGACTGAAAGTTTGGAGATGAATATGGTTTTACATCAGAGGGACAAAAACAACTTTAAATTGCTTATTATTTCTTGTTCTTGGGCCACTATGAGATTTAGTGATTCCATGTAACCCATTCCTCCTTTCTCATCTCTTTCATGACAAAAGCAAAAACATACAGACATAAACACAATAATGACACTAAGCTACATTTCCTAATGCAGAGCAACTGAGCTCTCCATTGTCCCTGCTGTCAACTCTGGTCAGGTCTTCCCTTTACATGTCCGAAAATTCAGCAGAGGCTTTGAAATGACTACTTTGAAGATCCTGGTTAACTTCTTAGACCATACAAAGTGTTTCATCTTTTTTATCTATAAGCATCTGAGATAATGGGGGATTGAAGCCAAAGAAGAATTTTTACTTTGTACCAACACTAGTCTAAGAACGTTAAGTATATCAACTAGTTTAATCCCACAATTCTCCTATAAGATTGGCATTATCATTACCTCCTTCTTGCAGACAAGGGCACTGAAATATGGAAAAATTAAAGAACTTTCCCATTGTTACCTGGCAAGAAAGTGACAGAATTATGAAGAAGGCAGATATTTTTTTAGTCAGGATAGGCTAGATTTTGCTACAGTAAATTAATTAATAAATCAGTTCCGAATTTCAGCAACTTGATCCAACAGTCCTTGGCATCAACTTATCTCCTCTGCATAGACATTAAATTGAAATAATTTGGAAACAGCAAATCACATTGAAATGTAAGCCTATGTGAGTGAGCCTGATTTTAAGAAATCTCTATTATATGTAGCCACAATTTCCAAGGACCTGTTTACCTACCCATTTGAAAATCACTCTCTTACATAAAAGTAAAATGATTCTTAGTTTCCTTACCCACAGAGTCACTAGAGTATGGCATAGGATTAGCACATCGAAGCTAATCTAGTAGAAAAAAAGACTGTGCACAGGATTGAAATAAACTGTGTTGGGTTCAAATCCGAGCTCCACCCTTGACTGAGGATATGGCCTTATGTTAGTTATTGAACTCTTCTGCGTTTCAACTTTATCATCTACAAAATTAGGATCATGACGCTGTCTCAACAGGATTGTTGCCAAGAATAAATAAATTAAATAATATGTGCTAAGTGGCTAAGAAATTGCCCGGTTTCGGGTGTGCAATTGTCCTGGGTTCAAATTCTAGCTCTGACATCTGATGTGTATATGACATGAGGGCAGTTACTAATTTCCTAACACTTGAAATGGTAATAATAATACCGACGTGAATCTCATAGAGTTATGGGAAGCTTAGAGATAAAATATAGAAAGGTTATAGTTGAACAACTGACATATGGCAGGAGCTTAATATGTAGTTGATCTGAATAGTTAGTTATCATTTCTTACATCTGTAGGAGACAAAGTCCATGATACTTCTAAATATTTTTCTGAGGTATTATTAATTACCCCTGACTTCAATCAGCTTAAACCTCAAATAAAATAATCACACATTATTCAACTCTTTTAAATCCCTTTACTGACTCACCAGTGCCTTCTGTGCAACATTTTAATTCCTATCTCTAACATTTCATGCATCTGCACAGCAGGCTTACTAAGCAGCTCTCATTCCTTCCTATATAGGTTTCTGGGCACAAGGTTATTAAGGCAAACAGTATGCTAGATGCTGCATAGAAAATCGAGAAAACCAGTTCCTGCAATTTGACTTCTCAAATTGACTTCGTTAGATAAAATAAAATTGATTGTTCAGTTCCCCCATCATTTTTAACTTGCTCAGAAACTCAAATGCCCTACTTCCATTTTTCTCTCCCTTCACATTTTTATACAGCTGTCTTAATTGGAATAGCTCTGGAGCTTAATTAAAACAATGCGTATCTAGTTTATACAATTTGTCCAGATGAATAATATAACCTTGCAGTGATTATTTATTGATGTGGGCGTTAAACTCGGGTACTCTCAACTGCAGAGGGCTAACAACATTTTCCCTTTTAAATACCTTGATATCCTTGTTGAAGGATTTCATTAATATAAGGAGACAAGAACAACACAACAAACCTCTGGGTCTGAACTGTTATACAGCCTAATGAGAAGGAAGAGAGAAGTAAAACCTGTCCACATAAAACTGTGATGCATCCGCAGAGTATTAGACCTTTTTATTAAAGCACAGAGTTACTGAATATTTTGTAAAAGCATTATAGAAACTAAAATATGATATGCTTACGTCTTATTTGTGTTGATCACTATAGTCAGCTGCACAGTGATAAGTCATTTTTGCAATGACTATTTTGAACTAGGAATTAACTAGTTACTGGGTTAATAGAAGAGGCTTTGAGAGAAGACTAAAAGATGAGAAGGAATTTTCAGGGAAGGGAGAAGAATTTTTCAACCTGAAGGAACATTATGGCCAAAGACCCTAAGGCTGAAATGAGGCTGGAATGGCAAAGAGTGGTTTGATCCCCTAGAACCTTGCGTTCCACGCTTACGAATCTTGGGCTTTATCTTAAATGAAATGACGCTCTAAGTCATCCAGTAGAAAAGCGTCTAAAGGACCAGAAATCTCACAATTTACAACAAAATATGGCTATGAAAGCAAGGTGAGCTCAATATGCAAAAGGAACACAGAAAAACTCACCTAATGTCAACCTGGTGTATCAGGAAATGATCTTCTGAGAAAGTGACTTTGATCCTAAGACCTGATGGCTGAGGAAGCAAGGTGGAGAGATTACGAAGGACATTTCTCATAGAAGGAAAACATGCAATGACCTGGCAAAGGGAGAGCGGGATACATTAGGTCTGCAGCTGTGCAGTGGGCAGTACGGGGGGCCAAGAGTGGAAGTCTGGTGAGGGGCAAGAGATGAAGTGGGATAGGTGAGCAAGGTTTGAACCAAGATGGCTGTTAACTACCATAGGTACTATTAAGTTTATTCTAGCGCCAGTGAGAACAATGAAGGGAATATCTTCTCTCCTGCCCTCACAGTTCTCTTCCATTTATGGTCAACACAGATAAGAAAAACCACTCTAACACACTGGATTTGCTTCTTCAACATATATATCTTATTAAGCACTTGCTTTGTACTAGGCAGGGTATTAGACAAGAACACAGGCAACACACTCATTCCTGTCTTCCATCTGTTCAATTGCTTTTTATTAAGGGTCTACCGAGTTATGTGGGCTAGGGATACACAATGGGGGAAATGCAGATACGGCCTCTGCTCATATGGAGCTTCAATGAGGCTGTGTGTTACTCTAGAGAGGGGTTTATAGTGCTTGGAAACAGAGAGGAGGGGCACCTAAGGAGATTTCTGTCTCTGTGCACTATCTATGGCAGGGGGTAGGGGGGAGATAAAAAGTATTGTCAAGACAGGTATTTCCAGTGGTGAATAGGAGAAAGAGAAGCTTTACCAAGACAAGGAGAAAGAAAAAACATGTGGAGGTGTTCAGGAACTGCTTTAAAGGACATCAACTCTACAATCAACTCTAGGACAAAACCTGTGAACATGGGAGAAGAGTTCAAAAAGGTTCCTCTCTACCTCACAGAAAGAACCAGATTTATTCCTTTGTTAAATATAAAACGAGTTACATTTTTAAAAATTTTTTTGAAGTATAGTTGGTTTACAATGTGTTAGTTTCTGGTGTACAACAAAGTGATTCATATATATATATATATATACATATATACATATTCACATACATATTCTTTTTCATTATAAATTATTACAAGATACTGAATATATAAAACCAGTCACATTAATTGACATTAGGTTAAACTTGACAGGATCTGGGAACTGGAATAGGAGGCATTACTATTTTCATCTTAAATGGCTTTATTTCTATACCACTAATAGAGAGTAAATCAAAGGTTTATTGGAGTTCTGCAGCTGGTACAGGGAAGCATGATGCTGATAACTATTTTTATTTAAATCAATGTGTTGTATTCATAGAGAATAGGGCAGGATGGTGCAGCTGCAAGAGGGAATTTAAAATTAGAGCAGCTTCAATAGTGCTGTTCACAATTTCATCCAAATTCCTGAGCCTTGCTCTATAGTAAGCACTTTTTTTTTGCATTTGTGATGTGTGTGCATATGCATGCACACACATTTAATACATCATGGGAAATGGAAACTAATCTGCTCTGGAGTCTGAAAATAAAATTACTGTCTGTTGGATAATAATCTCTCTCTCTCTCTCCTTATGTCCATAGCTTCATAGTCATGTCAAAACTGCTACCTCAAAGCTGCTGCTTCTACAGATAAGCACCGTCATTCAACTTCCAGTACCTGAACAGGTACTGTTTATTTCACATACAACAGAATTACAAAAACTTTCCTGCCGTGTTACCTGACCAAAAATAATTGCTGCATTTCAGAGCTGCTCACGTAACCCAGATGTCCTAGATTTCTCCAGGTTTCAAGGGTCATCTTTTCTTTTAAAGCCCAAGTAAGGAGGGTCCAAATCCTCACCCTGCTTAACTAGAGGGTTCTCTGGGTTTTGACAGGGTTTCCTTCTTCATACATTTCTGGGAATCTTCACAGATGCCCTAGGTCAGATAAATAATAATATACAGCCTTTCTTACGAGCGTATGGTCCACTTCAATGATAATATCATTGCCTTATATCTGGAGACCGTTTACAAAGCACTGGCTCATTCATCATCTCATTTATCCTCACATTACCTTGGGCACAATGCCACTCAGATGCTAACGACACACAGGTTTAATGGTGGCTTGGCTCCACGCTTTAGGATTCCCAATCCTGGGCTCAGCCACATACCACATTGTCTCAAGTCGAGTGAGGTCATTACAGTCAAATGAGCTAACACATGTGAGAAAGTACTGAAAAGGATAAAGTATGTTCCAAAGAGAATGTTGTTGTTTTACTTTGTTGTTGTTGTGTTTGACGGAGTTAAAGGCATGCCAGGCCAGGCTCTCCCTTCTGTTTCCTTCTTTGGATAACGATCAGATTAATCTCTCTGCATGTGGCATCTATTACACTGCCAAGCATACAGAGATGTTTTATGCTGAAAATGCCTTTGCTTATAGTCCAGAGCATTGCATTGTGATAGTGTTTGAAGTTTCTTAGCTCAAGGGAGAACTCATGCAGCTTGACAATCCTGGCTGTGGTACATATTTCTGCAGACTGCCCAGCCCACCTTGGCCAGGCTCTCAGAATCTCTGGGGAGAGTAGTCCAGCCATTGGGAAACTTAGCAAAACAACAAGGCCAATGATTGATTTGGGAAGTGACAAGTGCGTCAGGATTCCCCTGTGGGAAGCTGTGGAAGTCTGGCTTGTCCAAACATCCTTGGCAACTGCTACAAAGTCTTTTCAATTGTGGTTAAGTCGTAGTCTGGTTGACTAATTCAAGAGGAACCCATGCGTCGCCCAATTTTCTGCCAGCGGTGCAGAGAAACACCCAGTAATAAGCCCATGGAAGTGAGGACCATTTGCTTTACAGTCTCACAAAGGCCACAATTAGAATGCTTCCTTCCATCACAGTCAGGTATATGGACTAAATCACCCCGAGAGTAAAGGGGTGACTCTGTAGGGAACACTGGCAGCCCCGAAATGGCTTGGGTCTGGAAATGTTATCAAAGGAAGAATTTGTCTCTAATAAATGTGCACTCAATCCTTCAGTGTATTCACTTTACACCAAACAGTTTCTTCTTTAATGATCTTCCTCTCTCCAATGCAATTCACCTGTAGTTCTTCAACATATTCACACGAACCACACTTCTAATTCTGACTCATGATTTTAGTCTCACTCCCTGCCTTTCATTAATGATGACCTAAATAATGAAAATGCTCTTCTGAATATCTTTCTTCAGGAAAGATTTCACAACAATTTTTGGCTCAGTTCCATTTTACTTAAATGAGGTAAAAAAGAAATTATGAAACAACTCACTATTTACGTGCACTTGATTTCTTTATAAATATATGTAAAGTATTTAAATGAATAATGTATGTATTTAAGAACTCTTTGTAAATACTTTATAGAGGAGAACTACTAAGATTAGATTTAAGTTAATGAAGGGATGAAAAAGCTAAGCAGAAAAATATTATCATCCATAAATGAAAATATATAGTTCATAAATCATAACTAAAATGCCTACATTGATGTTCACAGTATATAATTCTACAACTGTTATTTTCAATAGTTGCATATACTTTTTATTTTTAATTAATTTATTTCTTTACACATAACTGAACTCTATTATCCTCTAATCTTACCAGGTGTGAAGGAGAGGGGAATATATTTTTTAATGTTTCTAGGGAGAAATAAATATATTAAAAGAGAGGTTGCTAAATTAGAGTACCTACTTCCCATAGCATATCAAAGTCTAGAGTTTTATGTTTAAAACTACAACTGGCTTGTAGTCTTTACTAGATATTCAGATATAATCACCATGAAAACCATCACCATCATCAATATCAACCAATTTTCTGTCTTCATCCTACGTGAAAGAAAAATCCATGTTGCTTGAAACACTAAAATGTTCCAAAACCCGGCTAATTGAAAGGCACAGAGCTACACTCTCATGAATCTGTTTGAGAGAAAAAAAAAAAATCAATAATTAAGAATAAGGTAAAACATAAAAGTAAGATGATATGGCTTAGAAATTAATCACTGATTCCTAGCAGTCGTGTGTATTTGTTGTTTGCTTAGCCCCAAATCACTTGAATGACTTCTGGGGAGGTGGCGATTTCTCACACTGTGAGTTCTATCCTTCTCAAGGACTATCCCGGGACTCACTGCTAGGACATAGGCAGGTGACCTAGATTCTGTCGGTTAGACACACCTGTGTGAGGCAGCCAGCAGAAACAAGAGGACTGTTTATAAGACAAGCAGGGAAAAACAAGAAGCAGACATGTGCAGAGTCCATCCTTCAGTGAGTCATGGGGTCAGGGAGTAAGACCTTTCAAGAGCAGCAGCAGTGGAAGTCTGTGGTCTTGACAGTATTAACACCGTAGGTACTGACCATGTGGACTCAGAACTATGCTATTTGTGCAGGCTGGGGACGACAGTGATTTCTACCACAGTTCATGTGGCATAGTTGGGGATTTTTCCTGGCTAGTCTTTGTCTCTCTGGAAGACGCTTTGGCTGACCTAACAAACTTTAATAAATTGCTACCTTGTTTTCCCCGGAGAACTTTGACTGACACACTAAGCAACCATTTTCTCATTGTGTTTGAAACTTCCCAGTCCACTGTTTAGTATAATCTTAAAATCATCATCCGTGGGTCACCCTCTTTCATAATATTTGAATGCCCTCTTACCTGCTCTTCTTTCTTTTTCAAAGCACTAATCACCTTTAAGCAAAGTTTATTATATTTAATACTTTTTGCTTGTCTAACCAAATCTTCCTCTAAAATGTAAGTTCCATAGGGCCAGGGATTGTACTCTATTTGGCATATTGATGTATCACAAAAGGGTCAGGCACATGGTTGGGGCTCAGTAAATATTTTTGAGTGAATGAATTAACAGAATAAGTTAATCTGTCTTTGTGCTTCTAGAGATTCTATGAAGAGATTGGTCCTATTGGCATTTTTAAATAAAAGTATGGTAGAATAGTTTCCTCATTTTTTCTCCAGATTCCTTGGCCTTTAAGTGAGCCCAGGAACTTAGATCAAGTGAATCTTAAATGTAAGTGTAGGCGATTCCCCTCCCTTCCACTAATTTGCCCTAATCAGAGGAAAATCCGTATCACTATCCTGCTTTTCCTCTGCTAAAATACTTTGCTATTATTATACAGACGCTCTCCTGAATGTCCTCATGCCTACCTACCAATGGTCTATATAAAAATGTCTTATTATCATTAAAATAGCATTATCAAATGCTTAGTATTCCAAATAAACTCATTATTCAGACAAGTCCACTATTAGATCAAAATAAGTGGCAGGAAAAAATTTGAAGTGAGTTGACATCAAAACAACTAGGAAGCATTTACTCAATAAAATTGACTGAAAGTGGAAAGCTATTAAATATTTTAAAATTATGTTCAGAAGTAAAACATATGCTTTTTGAGGAAGTTTATGAACTTAGCCTCACTCATATGAACATGAAACAATTTTCTTTCAACACGATTCACAATTCAATCAGGTTTCTTTTCTCTTCCAATATAGAATGGAAAGTACTTTCCAAGGAATCGGAGAAGACATCTACCAAGTTTTCTGCCAAGTACAGAATACTGACAATTAATACAATTTATTTTGTTAAGGACCTCATAAGTTGGAGAGGGAAAGGAAATATAAAAAACGGAAGAATATAAATATGTTTATTGATATCATTATGGGTCAGAAATTGTGCTAGGAACTCTATATATGTTCTTTTTCATCACCCTCATAGCTCCAAGAGAAAGGCATTATTATTATTATTACTGATTGAGAAAACTGAGTAGTTGAGAATCATCTGAGTCCATGCAGCTAGTAAATGGGACACAGAAAAATCTGACTTTCAAGCTGTTGTTGTTTGAATTGCACTGCACTGACAAGCCAAAGATGAGGCTAATGAAAAACTGCCATTAGGGCCTCTCTTGCCTCTCATTGATGATAAGAGAAATAATCTCTTACATAGACTTGAAAACTTCCAAAGGACTTGGAGAAAACTACTGGCATGTTTTAGACATGGCAGCTGTCATGGCACAAGACCTACTAGAGAATGGACTTGAGGATATAGGGAGGGGGAAGGGTAAGCTGTGACAAAGTGAGAGAGTGGCATGGACATATATGCACTACCAAATGTAAAATAGATAGCTAGCGGGAAGCAGCCGCATAGCACAGGGAGATCAGCTCGGTGGTTTGTGACCACCTAGAGGGGTGGGATAGGGAGGGTGGGAGGGAGGGAGATGCAAGAGGGAAGAGATATGGGAACATATGTATATGTATAGCTGATTCACTTTGTTATAAAGCAGAAATTAACACACCATTGTAAAGCAATTATACTCCAATAAAGATGTCAAATAAAAAGGAATGCTGATTATTCAAATCCTAAGAGAATAAAATGGACCAAAAGTTTAAATTTAATTTAAAAACATATTTTTCTCCCTGGCAATCTAATTGCATTGTTGGACTTGATTGTTCTATTAATATAAATAGAAAATCAGGTAACACAACAAAAAAGAAAAGTGAAAGAACGAAAGTACATAACTTTGTTTACTTCATAAACATTATAAACTAGCTCCTAAAATTTCATTCCTTGGTAAATAACTCTCTTTTGGTTTTATGAAGTACTGCTTATAGACAAAATCTTCATTTGAATAACAAGTTCACCTTTATGAAATTTCCCACGTTAAGTCAAACTAATTTTCTCCCCAGAGAGACTTCCTGTCCCAGCATGACCTAAGCCCATAATATATATATACTCTTTTGGTCCCAAAGAGACTAATCAAACTGCATCAATTTGTGACATTCAAAATCTGACTTTCATGAGAAAAATTTATAAATTTGTGTTTGCAAGTGTAATTAATATTATGGTTCATTTCCACTGAATCTTTAAGAAGTTGTTACTGAAGATGCTATTTAAAAAATACTCTTACATCATAGGACATTTTCCATAAAACCTATATATTCCAAGAAATATATCAACAAAAGGAGAAATATATTCCATCATACAAATCTATGACTTTTAAGAATGTTTTGTGCATCAGTTCAAATACCCTTTTGTCTAAAAAACAAACAAAAAAGGTACTCAGAGTATTCAAGTGTCGCTGATTTTTTTTCCAGTTGACTGAATGATAGATCACAATGTGTCACCGATATTTCAAAACCAAAGCATAAGCCAGATTGAGCTTATTACCAAAGCCTAATAAACTCCCTCTAAATTAATTTTTGACTAATCACACACACACACAAAAATAAATATATTAGTTATATCACAAATTAGCAATATATTTTCTCTGTCATTAAAAATCAGCCATAAAACAGATAAACAACTATTTTGGGGTTTTTTAACATAAAAGAAGAAATAAAATGAAATTCGTAAGAGACAAGATGTAACTTTTTCTGAAGGTCAATTTTATAATGTTTCATATGAACCTAAGTCCTAACCATCTCAGTGAACTATAAATATGTCTTTTGCCACCATCCACTTCATTCTAGTGTTACTGATTCTTACACATAATAAATAGGTGAGTTTCAAAGATTTATTCGAATAAATTATTTGAACATTTGGGAGCTATTCATATATGAATATATTAGCATCACTGGGAACATGAAATGGCTCTACTTCTGCTGGGATACTCCTACACTCTGTCAAATTCAAGTTCCCTACTGTGATTTTTAAAAAACACTCTTAACTCCTCGACATTCAGTGTGTTCTGTGGAATAGTAGTAGTACCAAAGAGCTTGTTAGAAATGCAGACTCCTGGGCCCATTCCCAAATTACTGAACCCAAATCTATAATTAAAAAAAACCTCCAGGTTATCCATATAGACATAAAAGAACAAAGAGTATCAATTACTATGTAACTAGCCTCAAATGCTCTGGTTATCCCTTTCTGACAGGAAACTCAGAACCAGTGGAGAAATGCGTAGCATCAGATGGTGGCAGTAATGTGGGGGGTTTAAATTTGGGAAACAAAGAGCTTCCAGACTCTTCTTATTCCTCTTTCTTAAGTATACCAGTACTAATTTCGTATATTGTTGCGCTGTGTGACAGTCTGATCTTATAATTTAGGAAAATTTACACTTTGATTATTGCATTTTATACATCAGAGTTGAGAGATTAAACATTTGGAAGTCAGTGTGGCAAAATGGAAAGGCATTCTATCAATATTTAGAGTCAGAAATAAAGGATTTTGAGTTCTGAATCAGTATTTTTAATGGCTCTGTGCCAGCCGAATCTTTGGAGTTTCAGTTTCTTTGTTTGAAAAGTAGAAGGAAGCTAATCGCCTCAGCTCCTAAAGGCCAGTCTCCAGTTCTTGCCTTACAGGCCCTTCCAACTCAGTAAAGGAGAACCTGCCTCAGATCAAATCCCTCTCACACTATGAATATCCCTGCCTTCCTCATCTACCATGAGAGAAAACGCTCTGCTTTTAAAGAACTCATGTGATTAGGCTAGGGTCAATGGATAATTTCTCTATGTTCAAGTCAACTGTGCCATATACATAACTTAATACATATATCCAGAGAAAACCATAATGTGAAAAGATACATGCACCCCAGTGTTCACTGCAGCACTACTTACAATAGCTAGGACGTGGAAGCAACCTAAATGTCCATCAACAGAGGAATGGATAAAGAAGATGTGGCATGTATATATATAATGGAATATTACTCAGCCATAAAAAAGAATGAAATAATGCCATTTGCAGCAACATGGATGGACCTAGAGATTGTCATACTGAGTAAATTCAGTCAGACAGAGAAAGACAAATATCATTGATATTGCTTGTATGTGAAATCTTAAAAATGGTACAAATGAACTTATTTATAAAACAGAAATAGAGTCACCAATGTAAAAAGCAAACTTATGGTTACAAAGGGGGAAGGGGGGAGGCATAAATTGGGAGATTGGGATTGACATATACACACTACTATACATAAAATAGATAACTAATAGGAACCTACTGTATAGCACAGAGGAACTCTACTCAGTACTCTGTAATGACCTACATGGGAATGGAATCTAAAAAAGAGTGGACAGATGTATATGTATAACTGATTCACTTTGCTGCACATAGAAACTAACACAACATTGTAAATCAACTATACTCCAATAAAAAGTGATTTTAAAGAGACATAATAATAAGAGTAAAGGAGATCAAATTCACAGATCCAAGGATTATGCAGGGTGTATTCCAGAAGGATGTGAAAACTTGGAGGACATCTTAGAATCCAGCCTACCATACCAGACAGAAAATATAAAATTCTGCCCAAAATGTATCAGATTTTAGATAGAAAATCTAAAACTACAAACTTCTTGAAGAAAACATTAGAGAAAATCTTCCCAATATCAGGGTAGGTAAAGGTTTCTAAGGCAGGACACCCTAAAACACTAACCAACTTTAAATTTAAAAAATTAAACTTTAATAACATTCTAAAATTCTGCTTTTGAGAGATATATTTAGAAAAATGAAAAGGCAAGCTACCGGTTGGAAAATTATATTCAAATTATATGTCTGACAAAGGTCTTATATTCAGACTATATAAAGAGCTCATGACTTAATAATATAAGAACAAATGTCTAATAAGAATATGAAAAGGTACTCAGAATAATGATTTATAGTAATGATTTCATGATGATCCTACTACACACCCACAAAAAAGTCTAAAGTTAACAACATTGACAATACACAGTGTTGTCAAAGATGTGGAACAACTGGAACTCTCCTACTTTCCAGATAGGGATATAAAATAGTACAACCACTTTTGAAAACAGCTGGCAGCTTTTTATTAAAAAGAAAAACATACACCACCAACTGACCTAGCAATCCCATTTCCACACGTTTGCAAGACAAATGGAAACACATATCTACACAAAGATTTTTACATGATTATTCATTGTAGCTTTGTTCATAATAACCCAAACTAAGGGCAACTCAAATGTTCATTAACAGGCGAATGGATATTAATTTTCTATCGTAACAAATTACAACAAATTCAGTGGTTTAAAACAACACCTCTGTGTTGGCTTATAGCTCTGTAGGTCAGAAGTCCAGGCAGATGCCAGTAAATTATTTGCAGAAGGTCAAAATCAAGGTGATGGCCAGATTGAGTTCTTATCTGAAGGCCCTGGGTAAGAATTTCCTTGCAAGATCATTCAGTTTGTTAACAAAACTCAGTTGCTTGTAGTTCTAAGACTGAAGTTTTCATCAGCGAGCTGTTGATGCAGGGTCCCTCTCAATTTCTAAAGGCTACCCACATTCCATGGTATGTGCCCATTCCATCTTTAAAGCCAGAAATGGCAAGTAAAACCTTCTCATGTTTTGAATCTCTAAATTCTGTTCTGCAGCCAGCCAGAGAAAATCCTCTCCTTTTAAAGGGCTCCCATGCTTCATTTCAGCTTACCAGGAATAATCCCCTCCTGTCATATAATGTAATATAATTGTAGGAGTGATATCTCATCATATACACAGGTTCCATCCACACTCAGATGGGGGTTGATTACACAAGAGACAGGGTCATTGGGAGACATTCTTAGAATTATGCCTGTGTATTTAAGTAAACCAAATGATAAATCCCTATCATGAAATACTACTCAGCAATAAAAAAGAACAGACTACTGATGCATACAACAATGATTAAACTATAAAAAACATTATGCACAATGGAAGAGACCAGATATAAAAACAGGGTACATGCTCTACGATTCCATTTATATGAAATTCTAGAAAAGGCAGATCAAATCTATAGTGACAGACAGAATATCAGTGATTGACTGTAGAGGGAAAGAGGAGTGACTAAAATGGTATATAACAGACTTTTGGGGGTGAGATAAATGTTCCTTATCTTAACAGAGGTGGTGGCAAATACATATTCCATATGTTTCACATTAAACATATATTTTATAATCATGTTTCTGTTTATTTTTACATAAATTGTCATGTGCTTTTGGTAGGCAGAATAACGGCCCCCAAAAGACTGTAACCTCATCCTTGGAATCTCAGACAAGGCAAAAAGGACTTTGCATATGTGATTAGGTAAAGCAATAGGCATTGAGATGGACTATTATCCTGGATTTTCCAGGTGGGTCCAATGTAATTATAAAATTCCTTAAAGTCAGAGAAGCTATAAGGATGAAAGCAGAGTGCCATAGTGATGCCACATGGATTTGAAGATGTTAGCTTTGAAGTGGCTTGCTGTGAACATGAAGGAAGGGGCCAGGAGCCAAGGAATGCAGATAGACATCAGGAGCTGGAAAAGACAAGGAAATAAATTCTCCCCCAGATTCTCCAGAAGGAACCCAGTAGGCCAATATCTTGATTTTGGTCCAGCAAAACTAGACTTCTAAACCAGTTGGATAATAAATTTGTGTTTTTTTAAGCCACTAAGTATGTGGTAATTTGTTACAGCAGCAATAGAAAACGAATACAGACATTTATAGACAATGCAATGCTCCCTTTTACATTTGTGGTGCACATGTTTCAATTATTATATATTTATTATATACCTTAATATCTGGCAATATAAGCTCTCTAGCCATATTTTCCTCTGAAATGTTTTTCTTGGTGATTTTTCTTCCTAATTCTTACATATGAACTTTATAAATATTTTGCAAAGTCAAAATTAACATTGCTATTCTAAGATAGCATTAATTAATTTAGGGGGAAAGTCTATTTTCACTATTGAGTCTTCAATCCAAAATCACAGTATGTCTCTTAATGTATCCAAGTCTTCTTTTGCTTTAATCTGTGAAGTTTTACAGGGTTTTTTACTTGATTTTTTTCTCATAAATTCAATTCCTAATGTTACTGATATTATGAATAGCATCTCCCCAGAAATAAGTATTATTATCATTTACCTATTTTTTCTGCATATTAAAATATTAAAGTTGTCATAGAAAGCTCATAGTATTGTTTGTTGAGTTTTTTCTTTTAGATAATTTAAGCATTTTTATGACCTGCTTTTCCTAGAGTATATTATATATAATTACATATATATAATATTTTTTCCTTTATTCTTTTGTAAACCTTGCATAGTATGTCATATCATGGCTATACCATTTTACATTTTGCCATTGAACATTTAAGTCACTTTTTTTGCTCTTATAATTTGTAGTGCTATGGGTATCTTTGTACATTTTTTTTTACTGCATCAATATTTCCTTTAGATAGAAAGATTTTATATTATTTTAAATTTAAATGGAAACTTCAAAAATTGCTTCCAAATTATTATTTTTCTTCATTTGAGACATTTAATAATCACACATTTTAAATCTTTTGTCAGTCTGATGGATTTTTGCCTTGCATTTTTCTTATTACTGGTTGAAGTCAAGTATCTTTTTATATTTTTATTAGCTATTCATATGACCTTTTCTGAGAAGTGATTTGTCATTTTTTAGTGAGTTCATCATTTTATTAGCCATTTAATTTATTTAACAAACACACATGGTAATTACTATGTGCCAGATACTGTTCTAAGGACTCTATAAATATGAACTTAATAAATCTTTATACGAAGTCGACGAGGTAGGTACTATTTTTATTCCCATTTTACAAAATGAGGAGACTGAGCCTAGAAGGGCTGAAGGACTTTTCTAAAGTCACACAGCTGGTAAGTAGTCGAACTGGGTGGCTCCAGGGTTTGCACACTCATCTGCTCTACTATATGCAAAGTTCTTTATATGTTCTGAATACCAATACTTTGTAATGTGTACCACAAATGTTTTCTCCCAGTATATTTGTGTTTGAACATTATTTGTTTTTATTTAATCATATACATCAATATACATAATTATATATGTGTGTCCATTTTAATTTAGTCATATATCAGTCTAAAATCAACATATATATAATTAGACAGATTGATATATGATTAAAATATATGATTAAATAAAAACATAATAAATGTCCAAAGAAAAATATAAATAGTTTCATTTTAGGATTTATCTACTAAAACTCATATTTTTTTTCTCCAATGTTGTCACCTAATTTTTTTAGCTTTGCTATTTATATTTAAGTCTTTAATCATATTCTTTTGAATACTGTGACATATATTGATCTTTCTATGTATACTTTGTAACCAGCCAGTTTGGGGACTGTTTTACAATTTCTAAAAGCTTTTCAGTTAATTATTTTTGGTTTTCTATGATAAAGTTGTTTTATCTGCAGTGATAAAGGGGGGTATCATTTCTATTGCATTTTTATGGCATTTTATAAACTTCCAGAACAGTATTGAATAATTTTAGTGATAGCAGATATCCTTGTCTTTTTGCTGAATGTGTTGAAAAATGTTTAGTGTTTCAACATTAAGTATAGTGATGTTTGATATTCATCATCAATTTTAATATAGTGGTTTAATTAGTTGAGCAAAAATAAAACATAATTTTTTATCCCTTTTAAATATAACTCTTGAATTCCATAGTACAAAACACTATGGAAGAGTTAATTGTGCTAAATAAAGGCAACTCATCATCTTGTTGAACCATGGTTAGGGGAGAAATCTGACCCACATGCTGGCATCTGTATTTCCTGGTTTCCATTAAAGCACAAATCATCTCTTCTGGTCAATATTATTACGAGACACCACCTATTGCTACTATACTGTTTCAATATGGTCCAAGATCCTCTTTGTCATGATCCTCTTTGTCATGATCCAGAGCTATTTGGTGTCTATTTTTAAAGACTCCACACGATAGTGAAATTGGGAGTATGTCACTCTTCCATCAGCAGGGATACCTCTATTTTCAGGCCCCAAGTAGGTCTAGTGTTTCTCTACAAGGTTTGTTGTCTTTGGGCTACTCCCTGGCAAACCAGGTAGAGTCTGTTTTATTCTGTGAACTCCCTAATCTTCTCTGGGATTTCTATCACTTTGACCTAGGGTTTCAACAAGAAGAGGCAGGATGCTGAATATTTTTCAAAAACCTTTATGTTGAAGATCTAGTTTTACCTTCTCTTAATTTCCGTTCCTTCCTGTTAATTGATGAAACTCAACTTTTCTTTACTTTCCACCCTCCCTGCCTCCCCTCCTTTCTTTTTTTTCTTTCTTCCTCTAATGAGAAAAATAGCTTTTACTTTAACACATATTTTTCCCTACTGTATGGCTGTATGACTTTTTAGTATACTATGAATATCCTGTTCTCTATGGTATCCCAGTGTCTAGCACAAGGCCTAGTGGTTGATATTAAACAAGCATTTTTTGAATGAATTGATAAAAGGACAAATCCCTTTAACAATATATATCCTGTAATTTTGTCTTGGTTCTACTATGTGTTCTGGTGTGACTTTGGAGAAGTTATTTAATCATTCTGGTCTCTTGCTTCATCTACAAAGTGAAAATAATAAACCAGAACTGTTGCATTAAATAATTTAAAAATGAGAAAGTGCTTTTTATAAACTGGAAAGCTACACAAATATGAATCTACCTTATTATTATTACATATTCTTCCCAACAGTATTGCATGTTAAAGGAGTTTGCTTAATAACCCAAAGTATTGGATCTCTGAGACAGTACTACAGCAGAAGGATTTTAAGTCAGAGGAACTTTTCTAGCTGTCCCTCAGGTTTGTACTGTGGACCATTTTATTTGTGCTTACCCTGACTACAAGGATGTGTAGGCAAGCACTGAACAGTAGGTGGCATAAGGTAGAGTGGGGAAGATTTCTTGACTCAAGAGAAGACAGGAAGACTTAGAGGCAATGCTATGGCCAGGATTCCTGCCATGTCCTTCCACTGATTCTGTGACTCCAATCTCTCTTCTCTCACATTTTATGCAGACCTGGTAGTATCATGGCAATTTGTTCCTACATCCTCCTCCATTCTTTTCTTGATATTTCCAGATCATTCTAGAAAAGATCTGTTTTTCTTATTACTGTGAAGGGAGTATCTTTCATGTTCAGATTCAGCCATCTGATCTGTGGTGTTTTCTCTACAGGTTTCTAGAATTCTCATACATATATTCTTTGAAAAGCCTAATGGGATAGAAAAACCAGTCCTTGTACTAGAAGCTGTAAGAACCAAAGTCATGTTGCAGTTATAATCTCTTCCCCTGTTCCCCTGACTCTATTTTTGTGGTGTCCACTCCACCATGTGTTCTTAATAAGCATATTTTTCCTACATATCTGAAGATGCTGTCCCTGTTGGTAAAAAGGGCATGCTAAGGATGCATGAATCATATATTCCTGATCAGTCTAAACACAGTTTAAGAGAAAAAATATAAAATTTTTTCAGGGCATCAAGGATTTATTAGTATGCTCTGTTGACAGACTCCTGTGCCTTCAGACAAGTACAGGGATTCACATTAAAAGATGTGATTAACTATAAATACATGTTCAATAGCTGTGAAATTGAGTCTCTATGTATGTTTCCTGGGGTTTTGTACATTCTTGAAAGTTTACTTCTAAGAATGAAGAGTATACATCATACTGTTTTGTTCAAAGTACAAATTGTTCAGATATCCTCTATAGAATTATTGCTTGTTGTACATGCCAGTGTTCAAGACAAAATATTTGATAGAGAGGGCAGAGAGTTGAGAGAAGGAAGAAAGAGTCAGGCATGTTTGTGATAATTATTTTTCATAAAAGGTGTCTGTGAGGTCCATTATAAAATGGACACTGAATATTATTTAACAATATAAGGTAAATAATAATCAACATCAGTAATCATTTTTAAATTTGAGGAATTCTTTCAATCCTAGGTGTTCTTGTGCACTTTACAATTAAAGCCTCCCTCTCCTTACAATCCCGTTGTAACCCTGCTAGAGTCCACCTTGCACACAAATATGAAATGGATTAATTGAACTAAATCAAGAGGAATCGTGAGATTTAGCACTGGAAATGTAGGAACACATTCCATACTGACTATAATGCTGTGTTCACTCTAATTCCCCTTGTATAAGGAACCTATTTTTACCCTATTCCATGATGTTTCTTTCCCTAAATCCTGACTGGCATACTCTGATTACTGTAAATAATTTAATTTTCACTAGCAAATTTGCTCCTTAATTTTATTTCTTAGCATTCTCACTACTTATATAATCTCTGACCTAGACTGTCAACGGTGATTTGAAGTAGGAAATGCCACATATCCCTGGAAAATGGGTAGATACCTCTACTTCTCTTTCTTCAAAGATTTGAATTGTTCTGTACAGTTTATAAAATTCATTCTTCCACTTCTATTTGTTTTATTTGTGTGTTTTATGCCTGTTTCCAAGGTTGACTTCAAGTGGCCTTCTTCACATTTGGCAACATTTTTTTAATTGAAGTATAGTTGATTTACAATGTTGTGTTAGTTTCAGGTGTACAGCAAAGTGATTCAGTTTTTTATATATATATATATATATATATATATATATATATACACACACACACACACACACACATATATATATAAAATTTCTTTTTCAGATTCTTTTCCCTTATAGGTTATTACTAATTATTGAGTATAGTTCCTTGTGCTATACAGTAGTTCTTGGTTGATTTCATACATAGTAGTATGTATACATTAATCTCAAAATCCTAATTTATCCTTCCCCCTGAAAAGAAAAATCACTCAGCTGCTCTGTCGTCCAGTCAGGATTTGAACCTATGAATGCCTTACCCCCAAATCCATCCATTTCATGGGCGCTAAATAAACATTTGTTAAGTAACTGTTCAAATGTATAAATGCCATTTACACACAAGAACACTGGAGAGAGCAATAGAATTATGAAAACATGAGTTATGGGAGGAAAGAGGATAATAATTAAAGGGAAATTCCACACTTGAATGAGACTGTGAATGAGGAAAAAGGAAAAAAGTCAGGTGCTTCTGAATTCACTTACTACTTTCAATACTGGGCCACCACACTGACCTCTTTTCATAGGCCCCAGACCTTTTTCACTGATTTTGCTTTAGATCTACCGGCTGATAAGACTGTCACTTCTTTAAAAAATTATCAGTAATATATGATACTATAAGATAGTTACGAAACTGCAATTATTTGACATTTGTACTTATAGATGCTAAATGTTAAGTTACAAACATATCAGATTTAAAAATATATTCCATCATCTGACACTACCTTCCCTTAAATTAAAATACTCTCAGGAAGTACATTACTGCTATTTACTTCAAGTGGACAAAAACATCTCACTTTGCAACCACTGTGAAATAAATATCTAGGCTTTATATCTGTGAGCGCTTCTGAAGGTTGCACTGTTAGGAGACCTATCATAGAAAACATCACCAGGAACATTTTTATATACTCTCCAATGTTTAGTATTTACCAATTAATTTAACAACCCAAATTTACCATTCTGTACCCTTCATTGAAGAACATATTGTATATCCCATCTTAAGAACTTTAAGGGGCATCAAATTCTTTCATTCCACAAGCGTTTATAATGTGGAAATTATAAAGTAATTTTGAAACTAGCTTTAAAAACACATGACACACATTGCAGGGGGAGATCAGCTCAGTGCTTTGTGACCACCTAGAGGGGTGGGATAGGGAGGGTGGGAGGGAGAAGCAAGAAGGAGGGGATATGGGGATGTATGTATACATATAGCTGATTCACTGTTATACAGCAGAAACTAACACAACATTTTAAAGCAATTATACTCCAATAAAGATGAAAAAAAAGAAATAAACTTTTAAAGAAAAAAACACATGACACTAATTAAGTAATTTGTACATTTCTAGTTGGTTCAACAAACATGTGTTAACTAGCTGGTATATTTTAGATACTGGACTATGTACCTTGAGCACAAAAATAAGCAACAAATTCTATCCTGTACCTGTAACAGAAGGGAACAGGCATTTCACAATGATAATGAAGATAATAAATATACTAGTCATATTTTACTTATATTTAATATATAATTAAGCCTAATATATAATTATAATAGCTTAAATAAATTAAATATATAATAAATGCTTTGTGTCAGGCACCATGATAATAATCGTAATAAGTTATCTAATTTAATCTTGACAATTCTGCAAGTTAGGAAATACTGTACACAAATCACCAATAATGGAAGTGAGACAGGTTAAGTTTTTTACTAAGATTGAAAAGTACAATGTAGGGTTTGGCCGGCCTCTGTAGTCAGAGTGCCCAGGTTCAAATCCCTACTCCATAACCAGCTTATGCCTCAGGTTCTAGATCTATAAAACTGGAATGACAAAAGAACACGAGCCTTGTAGGGTTAAGTATGAGGAATAAGTAAGCCATCCATCACCTGTAATGTACTTCAAGTGGGGCCTCACATGTAGTTAAGGGCTGAACAAATGCTAGCAGATATTATTTCTGTAACAAGAGCAATGGAAGTAATTGGGGTTGGTAAATGAGGCAAGAATGATAATTACTGCATAGAACAAAAGAACTGTGAAAAGCTTAGTTTTTTTCTTTTCCTTAATAAACTATCAGGTAGTTAGGAGGGCCTGATACACAGAGATAAAGTAGATGAGGGAGGCATTGATTATACAGGAAATTCACTGATCAGGGTACCACAGTTAAAGTTCAGCATGTGATTAGACTGTGATTTTTCTGTTCGTACCTTCCTCTATTCAGATAACAACAGAATTAGAAGTAAGAATATGGATAGAAGAGGGTCATAAAGAGAAGAGGGACAATTCTATTTTGCTAACTCTTTTTTTCTGCTAGACCCCTGCTTTCACTTTTTATTATCAGGAAAACTGCCTGTAGTTTATTTTCTCTATTAACTACAAACAGAAGTCATGTGTGCCATGGTTCCTGACTTATCTTACGGCTTCTTATGGACAAATAAAGACTCTAATCAGTTACTGTGGATTTTTTTTCATTAAAACAACTGACAAGTGACTGTTTCATGGCCCATAATTAAGAGGTAAAACAAAAACACACTTAACTGAATTACTTCAAACAGATTAATGAAATTTTAATCTTATAGATCACTGACCCTATATGGTGGCAGTATTTTGTTTGAGCAAAGAGTTGTACAGAGAAGTGAACAAGGGTTTTGGAGCCAGACAGATTTAGGTTCAAGTCCAGCCTCTGACATACACCTACTGAGTACTCCTGAGCAAATTGACTAATCTCTTTGATTTTTAATATTCTTATCTGTAATATGGAGATAATTTTTCCTTACTGTGGTTGGTTTGAAGATTAAATGGATGTGTGCAGGTAAGGTAACCAGATTAGTGATTATCAAGTAGCTTTCGCTTCACACATATTAGTTTCCTTCCACCACCTTCCAATAATTAGGGTGGGATTTGTTTTTGTTCTATTAATCAAAAACATTCTTCGGACATAAGAGCAAGGGCAAAAATTACAGTATCATAGGAAAATCAAAAGAAACACTGTGAAAGTAAGCAACTGGTCTTCTTACAGTCAGTCAAGTTTACCTGATTACTGTATATGTGTATATGTATGCATGTGTGTGTAGAGAGAGAAACAGAGAGACAGGGATAGGAGAGGAGGATGAACAGGAGAAGGAGAAAGAGAAGAAGGAAGAGGAGAAGTTGTTCCTATGTGTTTTAAATGATCAGAAAAAAAAGGAACTCAAATTTTAGAACAGCATCAAAGTATAGTCATCATGAAATACACCAATCTATCATTAACATAACTTTTAAAGGAAGATAAAGTCATCATAATCATCTTGTATTTGACTCTATGCCTTACTGTAACAGGAATGTATAAATAACCCAGGTAATCCACCATGCCTAGACTTTGGTTTTCTAAGCCTTCCATAATCCTGATTTACTTCACTGATGATTCCTCATGTTTACTAACCAACAACATGTACTTTTTATTTAAATGGTCCCACCTTTATCATAGTTCTACAAAAGAGCTACATTCTTCCTGGACTCTGTCTCTTCAAACATTTCATCCCTCTGTCCTGAAATGTCTTCTGATCCTTCCTCTGTTTACCAAAATCCATTTTGCTTGAGAAATCCAGCTCATTGTGTCTATAATGTCTTATTGGATCACTTCCAACACCAGCTTCTCAAACACTGATCCACGATAAATTTTTCACTAACACAGGACAAATGAGAAAAGCATCTTTTATGATGGCCCATGAATATAAAGACCTGAATAGTAAGGTTCTGATTTTCATTATTCTTTGTTATATGTGAATATCCAAAGGATGTTTACATATCAGGTTTTTAGGGACAAATCTAATTGCAAGTATCTGCTATCCCCATAAGCGATTAAAATATCCTGAAAATTCCATTACTAAGCACTTAACACTACCTCTCTCAGACAGCTTCTATGACCGAATAATAAAGCAAAAATAATTTATTGGAACATGGGTCCTGATTTTGATTTTGTAACATATGGTCATATATTTATATCACATAATATAGCACTTAAAAATAGAACTTGCACAATTTACATAGACTATCTTACATTTTTGCCAATTTCTTCAGGATCTTTTGTACTGTCTCCCTTGTATATTAAAATGGTATTGTTTGGGATTCATACCTAGAGTTCATGTGGTGTAGAACAGACACAATACTTGCTTGCTATTCATCTCATGGAATAGAAAAACAAAGTGACATTTCTATCAGAGGAAAGTTTCTTAAGGACAAGAATTTGATGAATAGAGAGTTAATAAATGAACCATTCCAAAAATATCCAACTAAATTAACATAATAGAAAAAGACGAAACATCCATTCTTGATTCAAATATTTCCTAAAGATTTATGAATTATTGATGACCCCTACAGATGCTGAAAACAGTGTTTACAGGTGCAGACTTAGGAAAACTTTCTCCCCTCTGCACTAAGAAGTGACCACCTCAGTTTCTCCAAGCCTTGCACCAAACTGATAATATAGTATGCTTGTGGCAAAAAATGATTGTCGAGCTTTCAGAGCTACATCAGAAGTCTTTCTTTTCCGTATCAAAAATAGTAAAAAACATAGCCTAGAAAATTGCTACAGAGCTGAAACAGCAACACCTTTGTTTATGAGGAAAAAGTCCAAGCGTGTAATTCTCTTGCCTTGCCTTGGGCCAAACACATTTACATGTTGAAAAGGGAGGAATCCTCTCTTCTTACAAAAATGTAAACCTTTGTACTGTGCCCTATTTAATTTCCCCTTGGATTACAGCTGCCTCCACACAATTTGACCATTTTCATTCAACTACCTCCCATTCTTTATATATTTTTTAAAAAGTGAAACCAGTTTGTGCATAATGTTAAGGTCCAATGCAACATTCTTTTTTTATATAATTATATAAAGTCGCTTATAGTTTCCTCTACATAAATAGTATATTTATCTTAAAAATAATTCCCCAGATGTCCAAGAAATCCTAGTCTTTATTCCAAAAGGAGTATGTTGTTTGACCTAAGACTAGGATGTGAAAGAACGATACTCTGTGGGAAATATTTTAGGGAAGCAACTTAGAAAGTTTTGTACTAAGATCATCAAGGATGATCTGTACTGACTTTTACTCTTTAAGATCTATAGAAGTGCTTGTCATTTATTTACATTAAGAAAATGATTACTTGAATGCAGGAAAGCCAAAATCTTGTTTATTAAGTTCATGTTTCATATAAAAATTTATATTGTTCCCTTGTGGAGTTTAATAAGAACTTTATGATTAATACAACAAGGATAGAAGTTGTAAACAATATTAATCAATTAAATTGAACCAACTTGTTATGAAAATTTTAATGACCTCTTTCTTTCCTGTTGGAGGAAGAAAAAACTTTGTGAAGTTCTATACCAAGAAAAACAATCTGTTCCATGTCTAGTGTGAAGTATAATCGACCCTTGAGCAACACAAGGGTTAGTGGCTCCAACCCCCATGCAAAACTAACTTTATGCTTTGACCCTCGGTTCTACAACCACAGATTCAACCAGCCAGAGATCGGGTAGTACTGTAATACCTATACATTGGGGGGGAAAAAAAAAAACCTGCACCTAAGTGGACCTGCAAAGTTCAAACCCCTGTTGTTCAAGGGCTAATTGTATACAGAAGATGCATATGAAATAGTTATCCCCAGCAGATCCAACTGAAGCACATAGCTTTTAAACTTGGAATGCATGACCCATGGAGTTTAATGTTTGTATTTCACCCACATTTACCTGACTGATTTTTTAAAGGATGATACCTGTGCACTGAAAAGAAAGCTTCTCCTTTGAAATGAAGAAACCATGAATACTTAGATTGGCCCAAATTTAACCAGGAAGCAAGCAGTGATGAAATGTAAGGTTTTGCCTCAACTGGAGACAAACGGTAAGGAAACAAAAGTGGTGAGCTTCAAGAAGTTGTCCCAAGGATTACAGGAAGATAAGTTCCTTCAGGAAGCAAAAGAAGAAAATTTCTTTCTTTTTTATTTTTTTTAGAATTTTAGTTATTTTTTATACAGCAGGTTCTTATTAGTGATCCATTTTATACATATTAGTGTATATATGTCAATCCCAATTTTCTTCTCAAAAAAATTTAGAAGTAGAGAATATAATAAAGTTTAAATCAACACTTATTTACTTAATATCTATAATGTGCACATACTATCTAAAACAAATCAAAGCAAAATAGTTAGTTTGAAGATGGAAAAACTTCCTATTAGTATTCAGGACTCTAGATCTGAAGAATACAATGACTACAACTGAAATATTCACTAGAGATCAGTAGCAGCAGACTCTATCAACCAAAAGAAAGAAACAGCAAACTCAAAGACAAGTCATTTGAAATTATCTAGTCAGAGAGACATAAAGAAAAATAATAAAGAAAGCCCACAGAACTTAGGAGATACCATCAAAGAGAACCACATCATGGGAGTCTCAGAAGCAGAAAAGAAACAAAAAGGGGTGAAAAGCTTATTTGAAAAAATAATGACTGAAAACTTCCCAAATCTGGGGAGGAGAATGGACGTCCAGATTCATGAAACCCACAGAACTCCAAAAATGTTAAATCTAACGAGTTCTACATCAAAACAAAATATAATTAAATTGTCAAAGACAAAGAGAGAGTTTGGAATGTAGTGAGAAAAAAAGTGATTCATCACATACAAGAGGACCTCATAAGTAGAATTTTCAGCAGAAATCCTGCAAGCCAGGAAAGATTGGGATAATACGCTCAATGTGCTGAAGGAAGAAAAGTGCCAATGAAGACTATTAGATCCAGCAAAACTATCTTTTAAAAATAAAGAAGAGAGAAATCTTTCCCAGAAAAACAAAAACTGAGGGAGTTCTTTACCACTAGACTTGCTCTACAAGACATTCTACAGGTAGCTCTTCAAGTTGAAATGAAAGAACACTAAACAGCAACACAAAAGTGCATGAAAGTATGAATTCATTAATAAAGATAAACATATAGACATATAGAGAAAAAATATTGCACTGGTATTGTATAAGTCACTTTTAACCCTAGTATAAAAGTTAAAAGACAGATACTAAGAATAACTATAACCACAAAGAATTATTTTTTGATATACAGCATAAAAGTAAGTAAATTCTGGCACTAATAACATAAAGTGTAGGGGAGAGTAAAAGTATAAATTTTTTGTATGCAACTGAACTTGTTATCAGCCTAAAATAGACTTATAATTATAGGAAGTTTTATGCAAGTCTTATGGTAACCACAAAAACACACACACACATACAAACTATAGTAGATACAAAAATGGTAAATAGAAAAGAAGTATATCACTATGGGAAAAACCACAGTAAGTCACAAAAGAAGACAGCAACAGAGAAAGAGAGGAACAAAAGAAATTCAAAAGAGAAAACAACAAAATGGCAATAGTAAGCTCTTACCTATTAATAATTAACTCTATATGTAAATAGATTAAACTCACCAATCAAAAGATTTGGAGTAGATGAATGCATATTAAAAATACAAGATTGAACTATACACTCTCTACAAGACTCACTTTACTTTTTTCTTAATAAATTTATTTATTTGTTTATTTATTTTTGGCTGCATTGGGTCTTCGTTGCTGCACATGACCATTCTCTAGTTGTGGGGAGCAAGGGCTACTCTTTGTTGCAGTGCGCGGGCTTTTCTTGCTGCGAAGCACTGGCTCTAGGCACATTGGCTTCAATAGTTGTGGCACATGGGCTCAGTAGATGTGGCTCGCAGGCTCTAGAGCTCAGGCTCAGTAGTTGTGGCACATGAGCTTAGTTGCTCTGTTGCATGTGGGATCTTCCTGGACCAGGGACTGAACCCGTGTCCCATGCATTGGCAGGCAGATTCTTTTAGTTTGAATTTTATTTATTTTTTTATACAGCAGGTTCTTATTAGTTATCCATTTTATACATATTAGTGTATATATGTCAATCCCAGTCTCCCAATTCATCACACCCCCACCCCCACCACCACCACATTCCCCACTTGGTGTCCATACATTTGTTCTCTACATCTGTGTCTCAATTTCTGCCCTGCAGAACAGTTAATCTGTACCATTTTTCTACGTCTCACATATATGCGTTGATATACAATATTTGCTTTTCTCTTTCTGACTTACTTCACTCTGTATGACAGTCTCTAGATCCATCCACATCTCTATTATTGACCCAATTTCCTTCCTTTTTACAGCTGAGTAATATTCCATTCTATATATGTACAAAAGCTTCCTAATCTATTTGTCTGCCGATGGGCATTTAGGTTGCTTCCATAACCTGGCTATTGTAAATAGTGCTGCAATGAACATTGGGGTGCATGTGTCTTTTTGAATTATGATTTTCTCTGGGTATATGCCCAGTAGTAGGATTGCTGGGTCATATGGCAATTCTATTTTTAGCTTTTTAAGGAACATCCATACGGTTCTCTATAGTGGCTGTATCAATTTACATTCCCCACAGCAGTGCAAGACAGTTCCCTTTTCTCCACACCCTCTCCAGCATTTGCTGTTTGTAGATTTTCTGATGATGCCCATTCTAACTGGTATGAGGTGACACCTCACTGTAGTTTTGATTTGCATTTCTCTAATAATTAGTGATGTTGCGCAGCTTTTCATGTGCTTTGTAGCCATCTGTATGTCTTCGGAGAAATATCTATTTAAGTCTTCTGCTCATTTTTGGATTGGGTTGTTTGTCTTTTTAATATTGAGCTGCATTGGCTGTTTATATATTTTGGAGATTAATCCTTTGTCTGTTGATTTGTTTGCAAATATTTTCTCCCATTCTGAGGGTTGTCTTTTCATCTTGTTTGTAGCTTCCTTTGCTTTGCAAAAGCTTTTAAGTTTCCTTAGATCCAATTTGTTTATTTCTGTTTTTATTCCCATTACTCTAGGAGGTGGATCAAAAAAGATCTTGCTGTGCTTTATGTCAGAGTGTTCTTCCTATGTTTTCCTCTAAGAGCTTTATAGTGTCTAGTCTTACATTTAGGTCTCTAATCCATTTTGAGTTTATTTTTGTGTATGGTGTTAGGAAGTATTCTGATTTCATTCTTTTACATGTAGCTGTCCAGTTTTCCCAGCACCACTTATTGAAGAGACTGCCTTTTCTCCATTGTATATCCTTGCCTCCTTTGTCATAGATTAGTTGACCATAGGTGAGTGGGTTTATCTCTGTGCTTTCTATCCTGATCCATTGATCTATATTTCTGTTTTTGTGCCAGTGTCTTGATTACTGTAGCTTTGCAGTATATTCTGCAGTCAGGGAGTCTGATTTCTCCAGCTCCGTTTTTTTCCCTCAAGATTGCTTTGGCTATTCAGGGTCTTTTGTGTCTCCATACAAATTTTAAGATTTTTTCTTCTAGTTCTGTAAAAAATGCCATTGGTAATTTGCCAGGGATTGCATTGAATCTGTAGATTGCTTTGGGTAGTACAGTCATTTTCACAATATTGATTCTTCCAATCCAAGAACATGGTATATCTCTCCATCTGTATCATCTTTCATTTCTCTCATCAGTGTCTTATAGTTTTCTGCATACAGGTCTTTTGTCTCTCTAGGTAGGTTTATTCCTAGGTATTTTATTCTTTTTGTTGCAGTGATAAATGGGAGTGTATCCTTAATTTTTCTTTCAGATTTTTCATCATTAGTGTATATGGATGCAAGAGATTTCTGTACATTAATTTTGTATCCTGCAACTTTACCAAATTCATTGATTAGCTCTAATAGTTTTCTGGTGGCATCTTTAGGATTCTCTATATATAGTATCATGGCATCTGCAAACAGTGACAGTTTTACTTCTTCTTTTCCAATTTGTATTCCTTTTATTTCTTTTTCTTCTCTGATTGCCGTGGCTAGGACTTCCAAAACTATGTTGAATAACAGTGGTGAGAGTGGACATCCTTGGCTTGTTCCTGATCTCAGAGGAAATGCTTTCTATTTTTCACCATAGAGAATGATGTTTGCTGTGGGTCTGTCTTATATGGCTTTTATTATGTTGAGGTAGGTTCCCTCTATGTCCACTTTCTGGAGAGTTTTTATCATAAATCAGAGTTGAATTTTGTCAAAAGATTTTTCTGCATCTACTGAGTTGATCATATGGTAGTTATCCTTCAGTCTGTTAATCTGGTGTATCACATTGATTGATTTGCATATACTGAAGAATCCTTGTATCCCTGGGATTAATCCCACTTGATCATGGTGTATGATCCTTTTACTGTGTTGTTGGATTCTGTTTGCTAGTATTTTGTTGAGGATTTTTGCATCTATATTCATCAGTAATATTGGTCTGTAATTTTCTTTTTTTTGTAGTGTTTTTGTCTGGTTTTGGTATCAGGGTGATGGTGGCCTCATAGAATCTGTTTGGGAGTTTTCCTTCCTCTGCAATTTTTGGAAGAGTTTGAGAAGGATGGGTGTTAGCTTTTCTCTAAATATTTGATAGAATTCACCTGTGAAGCCGTCTGGTCCTGGACTTTTGTTTGTTGGAAGATTTTTAATCACAGTTTCAATTTCATTACTTGTGATTGGTATGTTCTTATTTTCTATTCCTTCCTGGTTCAGTCTTGGAAGGTTATACCTTTCTAAGCATTTGTCCATTTCTTCCAGGTTGTCCATTTTATTGGCATAGAGTTGCTTGTAGTAGTCTCTTAGGATGCCCTGCATTTCTGCGGTGTCTGTTGTAACTTCTTTTTCATTTCTAATTTTATTGATTTGAGTCCTCTCCCTCTTTTTCTTGATGAGTCTGGCTAATGGTTTATCAATTTTGTTTATATTCTCAAAGAACCAGCTTTTAGTATTATGGATCTTTGCTATTTTTTTCTTTGTTTCTATTTCATTTATTTCTGCTCTGATCTTTATGATTTTTTCCCTTCTGCTAACTTTGGGTTTTGTTTGTGCTTCTTTTTCTAGTTCCTTTACATGTAAGGTTAGATTGTTTATTTGAGATTTTCCTTGTTTCCTGAGGTAGGCTTGTATAGCTATAAACTTCCCTCTTAGAACTGCTTTTGCTGCATCTCATAGGTTTGCGATTGTCGTGTTTTCATTGTCATTTGTCTCTAGGTATTTTTTGACTTCCTCTTTGATTTCTTCAGTGATCACTTGGTTATTTAGTTACGTAGTGTTTAACCTCCATGTGTTTGTGTTTTTTATGGTTTTTTTCCCTGTAATTCATTTCTAATCTCATAGCGTTGTGGTAAGAAAAGATGCTTGATATGATTTCAATTTTCTTAAATTTACTGAGGCTTGATTTGTGACCCAAGATGTGATCTATCCTGGAGAATGTTCCATGCACACTTGAGATCTTTTAGGATGATCTTTTAGAATCTGCTCTTTTAGGATGGAATGTCCTCTAAGTATCAATTAAATCTATCTGGTCTATTGTGTCATTTAAAGCTTGTGTTTCCTTATTGTCTGTTTGGATGATCCATTGGTGTAAGTGAGGTGTTAAAGTCCGCCACTATTATTGTGCTACTGTCGATTTCCTCTTTTAGAGATGTTAGCAGTTGCCTTATGTATTGAGGTGCTCTTATGTTGGGTACATGTATATTTATAATTGTTGTATCTTCTTCTTGGATTGATCCCTTGATCTTTATGTAGTATCCATCCTTGTCTCTTGTAACATTCTTTAAAGGCTATTTTATCTGATATGAGTATTGCTACTCCAGATTTCTTTTGATTTCCATTTGCATGGAATAACTTTTCCATCCCCTCACTTTCAGTCTGAATGTGTCCATAGGTCTGAAGTAGGTCTCTTGTAGACAGCATATATACGGGTCTTGTTTTTGTATCCATTCAGCAAGTGCTTCTTTGGAGCATTTAATCTCTTCATGTTTAAGGTAATTATCGATATATGTTCCTATAACCATTTTCTTAATTGTAATGGGTTTGTTTTTTAGGTCCTTTTCTTCTCTTGTGTTTCCCACTTAGAGAAGCTCCTTTAGCATTTGTTGTAAAGCTGGTTTGGTGGTGCTGAATTCTCTTAGCTTTTGCTTGTCTGTAAAGCTTTTGATTTCTGTCAAATTTGAATGAGATCCTTGCCAGGTAGAGTAATCTTGGTTGTAAGTTCTTCCCTTTCATCACTTTAAATATATCATGCCACTCCCTTCTGGCTTGTAGAGTTTCTGCTGAGAAATCAGCTGTTAACCTTATGGGAATTCCCTTGTATGTTATTTGTCATTTTTCCCTTGTTGCTTTCAATAATTCTTCTTTGTCTTTAATTTTTGTCAGTTTGATTTACTATGTGTCTTGACATGTTTCTCCTTGGGTTTATCCTGCCTGGGACTCTCTGTGCTTCCTGGACTTGGGTGGCTCTTTCCTTTCCCATGTAGGGAAGTTTTCGACTATAATCTCTTCAAACATTTTCTTGGGTCCTTCTCTCTCTCTTCTCCTTCTGGGACCCCTATAATGCGAATGTTGTTGCATTTAATGGTGTCCCAGAGGTCTCTTGGGCTGTGTTCATATCTTTTCATTCTTTTTTCTTTATTCTGTTCCACAGCAGTAAATTCCACCATTCTGTCTTCCAGGTCACTTACCCCTTCTTCTGCCTCATTTATTCTGCTATTGATTCCTTCTAGTGTAGTTTTCATTTCAGTTATTGTATTTTTCATCTCTGTTTGTTTGTTCTTTCATTCTTCTAGGTGTTTGTTCTTTCATTCTTCTAGGTGTTTGTTCTTTCATTCTTCTAGGTCTTTGTTAAACATTTCTTGCATCTTGATCTTTGCCTCCATTCTTTTTCCGAGGTCCTGGATCATCTTCACTATCAGTATTATGAATTCTTTTCTGGAAGGTTGCGTATCTCCACTTCATTTGTTTTTCTGGGGTTTTATCTTGTTCCTTCATGTGGTACATAGCCCTCTGACTTTTCATCTTGTCTCTCTTTCCGTGAATGTGGTTTTTGTTCCTCAGGCTGCAGGATTGTAGTTCTTCTTGCTTCTGCTGTTTGCCCTCTGGTGGATGAGGCTAAGAGACTTGTGCACATTTCCTGATGGGAGGGATGGTGGTGTGTAGAGATGGGTGTTGCTCTGGTGGCCGAGCTCAGTAAAACTTTAATCTGCTTGTCTGCTGATGAGTGGGGGTGGGTTCCCTCCCTGTTGGTTGCTTGGCCTGAGGCAACCCAACACTGGAGCCTACCTGGGCTCTTTGTTGGGAATAATGGCACACTCTGGGAGGGCTCATGCCAAGGAGTACTTCCCAGAACTTCTGCTGCCAGGGTCCTTGTCCTCACTGTGAGCCACTGTCACCCCCTGCCTCTGCAGGAGATCCTCCTACACCAGCAGGTAGGTCTGGTTCAGTCTCCTATGGGGTCACCACTCCTTCCCCTGGGTCCCGATGCACACACTACTTTGTGTGTGCCCTCCAAGAGTGGAGTCTCCATTTCCCCCAGTCCTGTTGAAGTCCTGCAATCAAATCCCGCTAGGCTTCAACATCTGATTCTCTAGGAATTCCTCCTCCCATTGTCGGACCCCCAGGTTGGGAAGCCTGACGTGCAGCTTATAACCTTCACTCCAGTGGGTGGACTTCCGTGGTACAAGTGTTCTCCAGTTTGTGAGTCACCCACTCAGCAGTTATGGGATTTGATTTTATTGTTATCGCGCTCCACCTACCATCTCATTGTAACCTCTCCTTTGTCTTTGGATGTGGGGTATCTTTTTTGGTGAGTTCCATTGTCTTCTTGTCGATGATTGTTCAGCAGTTAATTGTGATTCTGGTGCTCTCACAAGAGGGAGTGAGAGCACTTCCTCCTACTCTGCCATCTTGAATCAATCTCCCTGCAGGCAGATTCTTAATCACTGTGCCACCAGGGAAGTCCTGGACTCACTTTAGATTTAAGGACACACATAGGCTAAAAGGGAAATGATGGAAAAAATATTGCATGCAAATAACAACTGAAAGAGAGTATTGGGCAAAATAGATTTTTAAGTCAAAAACTGTCACAAGAGACAAAGTTTGTAATTACAAACTGATAAAAGGGTCAGTTCAACAGGAAGATAGAACAATTACAATATATATGTACCCAATATCAGAGCACCGAAATATATAAAACAAACACTGACAGATGTAAAGGGAGAACTGGAGAGCAATAGAGTAACAGTAGAAGACTCTAATATTCCACTTTCCAAAATAAATAGATGATCCAGATAGAAAATCAATAAGGGAAATGAAACCCAAGAAACAGTATACATCATTGTATAGTAGATCTAACAGACATATACAGAACATACAAAAGTAGTAGAATACACATTATTTTCAAATGCACACAGAACCTTCTCCAGAGGGAGCTCATGCTAGGTCACAGAACAAGTCTTTACAAATTTAAGAAGAGTGAAATTATTCCAAGTAACAATTTTGACCACAATGGGATGAATCTAAGAATTATAAAAAAAGGAAAAATTCACAAATACATGGAAATTAAATAGCACATTCTTGAACAACCATTAGGTCAAAGAGAAAAGTCCAAAGGGCAATTAGAAAATAACACAAAACAAACAACAATGCAAACACAACATAATTAAACTTAGATGATGCAGTAAAAACAGTACTAAGAAGGAAGTCTATAATGATAAATACCTGCATTTAACAAAAGAAGAAAGATCTCAAACAACATATATTTACACCTCAAAAAACTAGAAAAAGGACAAATTAAATCTGAAGTTAGCAGAAGGAAATAAATAATACAGATTAGAGCTGAAATAAATCAAGTGAGAATAGAAAAACAAGAAAAATTGACAAAACTACAAGCTGGTTCTTGGAAAAACTAAAATCAACAGACCTTTAGCTGAATTAACTAAGAAAAAAGAGATAAGATAAATAAATAATATCAGAAGTGGAAGAGGCTATATTACAACTGATTCCACAGAAGTAAAAAATAAAAGGGACTGTTATGGACAATTATATTCCAAGTGACTTAGGAGAAATGGATAAATTTCTAGAAACATGCAAACTATCAAGTCTAAATCAAGAAGATATAGAACATTTAAACAGACCATTAACCTATATGACCAATAAAGAGACTGAATCAGTAATCAAAAAACTCTCAGAAAAGAAATGACAGGACTAGATGGCATCACAAGTGAATTCTATCAAACATTTAAAGAAGAATTAATACCAACCCTTCTTAAACTCCTCCAAAAAATATAAGAGGGAAAACATTGAAACTTATTTTATGAGGCCATTATCACACTGATACCAAAACCATACAAAGTCAACACAAGAAAAGAAAACTATAGGCCAATATCCCTGATAAACATAGCTGTAACTATCATCAACAAAATATTAGCAAACTTAATTCAACATCACATTAAAAAGATCATACATAATGATCAAATGGGATTTGTCCCTATGATGCAAGGATAGTTCAACACACACCAATTAATTGATGTGATACACCACATGAACAGAACGAAGAATAAAAATCTTTTGCCATATCAATAGATGCAGAAAAATCAGCTGAAAAAATTCAACACCCATTCATGATAAAAAAACTCTCAAATTAGGTATAGAAGGAACTTACTTCAACACAATAAAGTCTATATATTAAAAGCCCCCAGTTAGCATCATACCCAGTAGTCAAAAACAAAGGTTTTCCTCTTAGATCTGTAACAAGGCAAGATGTCCACTCTTGCCACTTCTTTCAACATAATATTGGAAGTCCTATCTAGAGCAATTAGGCAAGAAGAAGAAATAAGAGGCACCCAAATCAGAAAGGAAAAAACTTATATGTCTGTTTTAAGACGAAATAACTTTATGTGTAGAAAAAGCCGAACCAAAAAAACACTAGAACTAATAAATAGATTCAGAAAATCAAAATAGATACAAAATCAGCATACAAAAATCAGCTGCATTTCTATATACTAACAATGAACTATCCAAAAAGAAAATTATGTAAACAATCAAAAGATAGAGTACTTAGGAATAAGTTTAAATAAGGAGGTGAAAGATTTGTACACTGAAAACTATAAAACACTGATGAAAGAAAATAAAGCAGATGCAAATAAATAAACATTCACTGTTCATGGATTGGAGGAAATAATATTGTTAAAATGTTGATACTACCCAAAGGAATCTACAGATTCAATACAATCACTATCAGAATCCCAATGGCATATTTTTACAGAAACAGATAAAAGAATCCTAAAATTCATACGGAACCACAAATATCATGAATAGCCAAAGTACTTTTGAGCAAGAAGAACAAAGTTGGAGGCATCATATTTCCTAATTTCAAAATATACTACCAAGCTAAAGTAATCAAAATAGTATGGTATTGGCATTAAAAAAAAGACATATAGACCGATGGAACAGAATAGAGAGGCCAGAAACAAACACATGCATATATGATCAGTCGAATTTGGACAAGGGTACTGAGAATACACAATGGGGAAAGGATGGTCTCTTCAATAAATGGTGTTGGAAAAACTGGATATCCACATCCAAAAAAATTAAATTAAATGCTTATTTTACACAAAAATCAACTCAAAATTGATTGAAGAGTTAAATGTAAGATCTGAAACTGTAAGACTCCTAGAAGAAAATATAAAAGAAAAGCTTCTTGACATTGGTCTGGGCAATGATTTCTTGGATATGACACCAAAAACACAGACTTTCTTCTCACCTCTCTCAGCTATGACTCCACAGAAGATGTCATAAAACAAATCACAGTTTGTGGGGGGAAAAAACCATACAGGTCACCATTAATTATAAGACTTTATTCAGAAGGCCAGTGATTATCTTTGGGAAAAAAGGCAGAATTTTTTATAGCTTTTTAGCAAGGGATTTATCTAAATTTCAGCTTATTTAAGGAATAGTGGGTCAAAATTTGTTTTAAAGAGGGAGGAATTGTTCTTGTACTTTAACAGCCATGGTTTTGGCAATTTGATTTATCAAGAAGGTGAAAGAAACAATTAATGAGGTCAAGTTCAATAGGGGGTTGGGAGGAACAGCTGCAGGTGACAAAGGCATGCAAGGGACAGAGTGGAAAATTTTTAATCCTCCCAGGTCTTTTTCAATTTACATATTACAGCCCTGCTATGTACCAATATTATTTCCTTTCATTATATTTGTTTTCAGTTATTTGTATTTATAATTGTTTCTTGTGATAATAGACTTACAAGTTAGGCAGGAATTTTTATTTCTTATTGGGTTTTATTTTACAATATATTGTAATTAAGTTAATAATTTTATTCTCAACACATTTTTAAATTACTTTGATGAAAGTAGTTATTTTTTTCTAAAACTAAATTCTTGTAAAATTGAGATGCATCTTATATATTCCCTAAACACTGGAAAATTATGAGAGTAGTTCATTACCTGGTAAAAACAAGTTAAGAAAAGTAGAGTGTGTAAAAGCTGGATTGTAAGGGCCCAATTAAAACGCTGGTAGTGAGGAAGTGGGGGCAGCAAGTGTAGATATTTATGTTAGGATATCTGATGAAAGAGGGACGGGAAGAGGCAGAGTAGTAACTTAAGGGATCAAATGGGAATGTCTTATTTATTTACTTACTTACTTCCAGTTTTATTGAGATATAAATGACATATAGCACTGTAGAAGCTTCAGGGATACAACGTAACCAACTGATTTACATACGTCATACAGCGATTGTCACAATAAGTTGGTGAATATCCATCATCTCATATAGGTACATACAAAATTAAAGAAATAGAAAAGTAAGTAAATTTTTTTCTTGTGATGAGAACTCAGGATTTACTCTCTTAACTTTCATATGTAACATACAGCAGTTCTAATTATATTTATCATGTTGTACATTATATTCCTAGTACTTATTTATTTTACAGCTGGAAGGTTGTACCTTTTCACTGTCTTCATCCAATCACCCAATTCCCCCTCCCCTCATGGCCCCTCCACCCCACCCCTGTTTCTGGTAACACAAATCTGATCTCTTTTTCTAGGAGTTTGTTTGTTTTTGAAGTATAATCGACCTACAACGCTACATTAGTTCCTGTTAAACAACATAGTGATTTGATACTTCTATACATTTCAAATTGATCACCACAATAAGTCTAGTTAAGATATGTCACCATACAAAGATACTAGGGAACATCTTTTAGAATAGAGAGAGTCTATTCATGTTAATTGGCAAAAGGAAAAAAAGATTTAAGCTTAGAATAGTTGATAGAGTGATGTCTCAGTAGATGTGGGAAATAATGAGAGTGAGAACACAAACTAAAGATGATGCAATCCATGTCAGATAAGTTTCATCTCCTCAGGAAAGCTATAACTAAAATCATTTGCTAAGAGTGAGAGAGGTGGGGAAGGGGACTGAATCTTCAGGAAATTGAGGGAATGGAGATTAGCAACAGATGTCCTCAAGAGTCCTCTGAGGAGTCTCACTAGCTCAAGGTGCACATTGACTGCCAGCCCCTATTAAATAGGGAGCTGACAGAAGTAGACAGTAGGAACCTTTTCACAGTCTGGGAAAATAGTGTGTCAAGCAAATTAATAGAACTCTAGGCATGAAAACCTCAAACTTCTAAAACTGTGCTCAAATAGACATTGCAATAGACGATTGCGTTCATTTCAGTTGATTCTTATAAGTTTTAAAACCTATGCAGAATCCTCAAGATCCTAAGAGATGTGAGTACAGGTTCTATTTTCCCCCATTTCTGTCAGCAGTACATATACTTGAAGAAGGAGACATTTCTTCCATGCTTGATAGCTCCCACAAATCACTATGCCCCTTTAATCTCCCACTAAAGACAAAGACACACACATAAACACACACTGATTTTCATTATGTCTCGGCTTTTGTTTGATAAGTTTAAAAGGAACCACCTGGTGAGTTACAGCTTCAGTATATGTATATCTATTCAGGACAATATACTGAGTAATATTCTAAAAGCTGAGCCAAGGATAGTATTTATGAATCTTGTAAATATTAGAATATATAGTACCTTACTAAAATTATAAATAGCAGCATATTCAGGTATAAATGTAATATCAACAGAATGCAGAAATATGATGCAAAGTAATCACAGTTGATTCCGGAAGAGGTCACAAAAAATTTCAGAAAATAACTATGACAAATATTAAGGCATAAATACAGTGAGGAAAATTTGGGACAGGGGAGGTCAGAGTGGATATGAAATAAGTACTGCACCTCCTGTAATGTCTGAGACACAGAGCTTTCCTTGAGACATTGGCATGTGAAGGGAGAGTAGGAGACTTCCACCATGGTATCAGCCTAACTCATTATGACCCTTTAATTTAACTCCTCAAAAACATGAAAGGGAAGCAACTAAGGAATCATGTTTACAGTACATAACCTTACCTCTATGTCCAAACTTTATTAACCTCTTATTATATATTTGACTCAACCTTCTCTCTCTGAATTTCTCTCCCCTGAGATTATAGACTTGTAAAATAAGTTCAAAGTTAGCAGATTTTTTTCAATCCTTTAAATGTGGTTATGCAAATGTAAGCCAGCCATTTTCCACAAACCACAGAGGCCAAGAAGTCGAAGTAGTTCATCCTTGAGTGTAAAATAATACAACAGGTATACAGAGATAGACGACAAGATTTCTAAAGGTCAGCCAATTCCTAACTGTAATCCTTCTTTTTGAGACTTGAACCCTACCTTCGGGTTCATGAGGAATCTCTGTCCTGTACTTTCTTATCATAAATTTCTTCTATTCTTAATCTTGTTGAAGTTGGTCTCTCACACATGTCATCAGAAGTCCTGAATCTAGGGAGAGTTGAAAATCTAGAATAGTAGAACTTTTTATCCAATTAAAGATATGCCTTTCTGACATGTAGCCTGTGTTTGATTCCTGACTCAACCACTTACTAGCTATGTATACTTTTTTTTTAATTGAAGTATACCTGATTTGCAATGTTGTGTTGTTTTCTGCTGTACAGCACAGTGATTCAGTACTTTTGCAGATTATACTCCATTGTGGGTTATTATAAGATGGTGGCTATATTTCCCTGTGCTATACAGTATTTCCTTGTTGTCTATTTTTTACATCTAGCTATGTGTCTTTGAGTAAATTGCTTAATCTCTCTGTGCTAAAATTTCCCCTTCTGTAAAACAGCAATTGGTACTTAAATCATAAGGTTGTGATAGGAATTAATGAAATGAGTTAGCATACATAAAGCACTTAGAAGGGTACCTGGTATTTAGCAAGTGATTATTATAGTTGATAAATATATACATATCTTGGTACAGATGGAGATAAAAAGAAAGTTAAGCAGCATGTTCAACAAATTAAGTTGTATAATAACATATTCTTATAAGTCAAAAGCTCTCAAAAAAAACATAGGCCTTTCAGATGTCTCTCCATATTCATATACAATCAAATAAGGCAAAGTACTGGATGTGTTGGATGTGGTAAGACATAGATAAAATGCATTATGTTATTTGGCTAAATTTCTACAAACACATGGCTACTCTATGAGAAGATTCCGCTTCAGACCACTGAAAGATTCGGACTTGGCATCCTGAATGTACATGCATACACACACACACACACACACACACACACACACACACACACACACACACCCATTTTGAGTATATAAATTTCCTCATACAGGAATATGAAAGGAATGGGTCAGTGGAATGTTTTGAGAAGTGGATCTGAATTCCTAATGATATGATCATCATTTATTGCTTCCACTGAATGTCAAATTGTAGAGACATGGGCTCAGCAGGTTTAAACACCAAAATAGGCTTCAGATAAATTACTTGACATCTCTCTCCTTGGAGGCCATTAGGAGGACTGACAAGCACTTTCTTTCGGAAGAAATGCACACAGCTTATGAATAATCAGGGAACTGGATACAGAAGAGTTGAGAAAATATAAAAATGTTAAAAAATAATTTTTCCACCATTTCTTCAAGTTTATGGTAACTTTCATCTATGAAGTTATGATGAGAATTAATTTACTATAAAATTGGGAAAAGTTTAAAATAAGAATTTGGCTATTGCTTGTATGATCATCTTTTTGTCATATAATAATAATAAATGAAAATAAGAAGAAGTAGCATTTACTGAGAACTTAATATATGGATGCCAGGCATTGTGCTGAGTTCTTTCATTTTGTTTAGTTCTGATAATGATTTATTTACTTCTCATTCTTCATATAATTAACAGTTACCCTGTGACAGATAGATTGGGAAACAAGGCTTAGATTAAGTCACTTGCCTGCACTTAACTAGTAAATAACAGAGTTGGGATGAGAAGCTCAAACCCTTCTAACTACTCTGCTGTACTACCATTATTCACCTTCAGAGCTCTGAACAATCAGTATTCAGTTTGATAAAAACACATACCACTTTTACCTCCATGTACATCAAAGTCCTACAAACTTCTCCAACTTCAATGTAACTTAGTGGAGTGGAACAAATCAGTTAATCCATGTCGTGTTCTGTTCAGTTTTCATGGCATTCACGTTTGGTATGTTAGCTTTATTTACTCTCTGCTTTTCTTACTGAAACCACTTCTCATCTTCAGACAGTTTTAAGTAGCTGTAAAATTAATCTTTCACAGTCCATTCTATGAAGAAACAGTTGGAAGTTAAGATACAGAAAGATGTATTTAAGTCACATACTATTTTCCATCTCTTCTGCTTTCAAAGATAAAACCCAGAATACAGGGATCTTCACCATTGGGGAAAAAAAAATTCATTCTGACACAGTGTATGTCAAAAGAAATATTCTTCTAAAATATCCATTTTCCTCTTCTAAAATGTTACTTTGAAATGCCAGCCCATAATTTCCAGACAGCATAAACTACCGTAAAAATCAAAGGGAAGTTAGTGGGTTTTGTCTGAACAACACCTTCAATGTGCGATTTTAGTGCTTCAGTTTGGGATGTAGGGAGCTGGATATTCTGCATATTTCTTCCCTGTAATTCAATATGGCATGTCTAATAGTGTGAATAGTCTCTTTTTTGGATGGAGAGACAAGATGTGGGGGTAGGTGATGATGGTTCCAGTGACAGAGACTATGTGCAGTTAAGAACACTGTGCATAATTCATGCAATTCCATTTTTACTTTGCAAATGTGCCACAAAATTTCAATTGGGTGCTCTAAGGGGGAAAAAAAAGAAATGCTTCAAGAGGTATTTTTAAATCCTCAACAATTCCATTTCAAGTCTCCTAAGTCTACATCAATACCCTCTATATTTATTGATATAGGTTCTATAAAATGCCTCCATTTAATCAACTGCTTTAATTGACCTTGACACTGATTTGACAACAAGCCTAAATTCCATTCCTCCTTCTTGATGTTCATGATAAAACTCCCACGCATTCGCACTATTCAGAGAGCTGGAAGGTCATTTTTCAATGTCATTTCATGCAGTTTAGTGTTAAAGAAGTCTGTCTCAGAGAATGATTCTGTTTATTTAAACCACTGATGAAAACTTAAAGACTCAAATGTTTCAGGTAACAATAACACAAATGGCAAACATCATGGAAAACAAACAAAAATGATTTTGATTATAGAAATTACTGAGTCACTCCCTTCTTCTCCGTCCCCAAACAATTCAATAAACAAACAAACAAAGGCAAGCAATGAAAAAACTATGAGGTGATGGAGATTGGAGAATTCTGACTGGACAGGTGAAAATGACAGGAGTCTGGGGAAGAAAAAGCGACTGGTCAATACATGATAAAATCTGGTCCAGGTAATGGGGAAAAAAATGGTTGCTCAGTTTAGACAAAGGGCCACGTTAAAGAAAAGCAACACACAGGGAACCCAAGAAACAGATAAAGGCCTTACCTAGAAATGTAAAGCTGGTGTCTTTTGTGCCAGTGAGGGGAGGAGAAAAGATATGTAAGAGATTGTGGTTGGCCAGGGCTGAGTGATGCTGAAGTAAGGTCTTGCTTGGACAGTGTGACTGATGACCAGAACTACCACTTCCATGAGAGAATGAGGTTAATGGCAGCAGTAGGAAGCAGATTGTAACTAACCTACATAAAGCTAACTGGCCTGTGGAGACTCCCTCCTGGTTACTAGCTCCCCTTTCAAGAAGGAGAGCCTTCCCTCTGAGGTAGTGTTACCCTGGATCTAAGTGTAGTTGCAGTGGTAATAACAGCACCTACTATTTCAGGTAGTATATGATTTCCTTGGAAACCATATGGATTACATGAATAGCATGTGAGTTACTGAGAAAAGAATCCAAGTGTCAATTTAACCACTTAAGAGCCAGAGAAAATAAAGGACAGAAATGAGAAGTTGTGAGATGCCTCAAGTCATCTGCATGCATGTCCCCCCTTTATACACATTGTTTTAAAAACAATAGGAGAAATTTTGAAGGGTCTAGGTTCAAAATAGTCTTGTTATTAATTTAAGTATGTACTCTTTGCCCACTTTGGTAGTCATGAGAAACTGCAGCATTACTGTGTTCTCTCACTTGCACCGAATCTAACATGCCCTAATAATTAGGTAAATGCCTAATAAGTAAATGCCTAATTCATCAATATATTGCACATAGAGAAGCCCAATCAATTCCTTTATATGGTTCTCAAACTTCACTATTGCATATCCAGCTCTTTCAAATGGCTCAAGAGTCATTTTAGTCTAGCTCAGTCTTCTCTTAAAACAGTTAGCAAATCGCACTGTAAGCAAAAAAGATGGGTTATTTTCCAGGCTCCTCTAGTAGCCAAAAAACCAAGGCACCTTCATGGCCTAATTGTCAAATTTTCAGAGGGATGCTTGCTCCCAATCTAATGGTCAATGGAGAGACTACATCTGAACTGTTCTGAGCTTTTTGATCGAAAGATGTTTAACTCTCTCACTGTCAGTGAAGGGGGTGGTGTGGGAAGCAAGAGGTAAAGCTGAAACTGAGAAGGACTACTAATAAAATGTCCCAGTACTCTTGGGGTTAAATCACTTTTAATTCAACGGGGTTTCAGGGGAATGAGGTAGCAGTGACTTCTGTATAATAGAGAACTGGGCATGAGTCACAGCTTCTTGAGTGCAAGATGACTCAGGGACCCAATGGTTAATTTTCTCTGTCACTCTCTAGATACATCATAGAAACAGCAAGTAGACCGAAGCAAACTTTTCAAGAGTAAGAAGAGAAGCTAGAAGAGAACGGAATAGTGCTACATGGTTCTGAATGAAAATAACTGTTAATCCTGAAAGGAGGTAAAATCAAGACATCTCAGAAAAACAAAACCTGGGCATTAACCATTGATAGACCTTCAATAAAGGAACTTTTGGAAGGAAACTGAACCAAAAAGGAAAAAGTGAGATGCAAGAAGTAATAGTGATCAAAGAAGATCATAGATGTGTAAGTAAATCTAAGCAAATGATAACCACATAATGCAATACAATTAATGATAATTTGAAAGATAAAAATCAAAATTGCTCTTGTGGAATTAGAACACTGGAAAACAGTTCTATGGAAATTGAAAGAAAGTAATGGAAGTCAAAGCATTCTATAATGGCCCGTAAATACTATATTATTCAGAAGGAACACAGGGATGTTGATTAACTTTAGTTTTTGTTAAATATGCACATTAAGTGTTTAAGAGTGACTATTAAAGAACAGAATCAAGGTACAACTTCCAAATCAGTATAGGAAAACATATACTTTAAAAATACCTCAAACATTTCAAAAGAAGTCTCTCTAATATGAAAAAAAAAGAAAAAGCAAGATAAACTGAAAACTAAATGTATCTATTAAAAATAAGTGCAAATATATTCACAAACACAATAAATATAAAATAATCCAATTTATTAGTTAAAAATATGTATTTTCAGGTTGTGCTAAATTTTCCTAGCTATATTGTTTAAAGAGAAATATAAAACAAAAGCGCCCATAAATACTAACAATCAAGTCTGTGAAAATTTGGTGTAGCTATATTACAATCAAGCAAAATAGACTTAAACTTAAAAAAATATAAAGACACTGGGCTTCCCTGGTGGCGCAGTGGTTGAGAGTCCGCCTGCCGATGCAGGGGACACGGGTTCGTGCCCCGGTCCGGGAAGATCCCACATGCCGCGGAGCGGCTGGGCCCGTGAGCCATGGCCGCTGAGCCTGCGCATCCGGAGCCTGTGCTCCACAACAGGAGAGGCCACAACAGTGAGAGGCCCACGTACCGCAAAAAAAAGAAAAAAAAAGAAAAAAGAAAGACACTGCTAAAGATAAAATAGGATGATGCAATATAACAAATAGTTTAATTAATCAGGAATACATAAGAATTCTAACTCACTTTGTACTTAATAATACAAACTAAAAAGGACATAAAGCACAAAGTGAAAGAATTACTAAGAAATTAACAAAGCTAAGTTAAAATGAGGAAATTGTACATACTTGGATGCAGAAAAATTTTAAATATCTTTCTTAGGAGTTAATAGATCAATAGACAAAATAAATGTGTGAGTTTATAGAAGACTGAACCAATAGGAAAAAAACATATGCCCATGTATCATATACATAGAGCAGCATTCAAAATTGGAGAATACAGATGTTTCAGGAACAAGGGGGACATTTATGATAATTTATCACATATTAAGCTACAAACTAAGCCTTAACCAATATAAAGACTCCCACATTAGCAAGTTATGAGTTTGCCACTCACCCCAAGTATTGTTTACCATGTGGCCTTGAAAACATTAACAAAGAACTCACAAGCAAACTACTGAGGGGGAAAATGGGAGTACAAATGAACACATGCAAAATCATACCATTCACTAAAACAATCATATAGTAAAAATATAAAAACCTGTACGTGAAGTTTTGGAATTTAAGAGATGTCACCTCTTGCAGATATTATGAGGAGTAGGGGGGACTAGGGAAACTCAGCTTTATTGTAATATTTTATTTCTTAAAACTAGCACTTTCATAGGTATTCATTATATTATTTTTATGTCATTTCATATGCCTGGGAATTTTATAATCAAAAATAAGCTAAAAAATAAATAACTGTTCTGTATATTTCTTACTGTGAGAAAATACAGTTTGCAACAAGTTATCTTTCTTGTAAAAAGGATATAGTAGTTCAATTTCTCAAAAATAACAAGAATGTGGAGGAGGATCAAGATGGCGGAGTAGGAGGACATGGAACTCACATCCCCCCACAAACAAATCAAAAATACATCTACATGAGGAAAAATTCTCACCAAAATCCAGCTGGAAACTGGCAGAAGATCTCTTTCGCAACCAGAGCTGCGAAAAAGATCTCCATGTAACTGCATAGGACAGAAAAAATAGGCATCTGGATGGGACTGGCACCCCTGGGAGGAATCTGTGAAGGAGGCAAGGTCCACAGGGGCAGGCCCTCACCCTGGGGAATCCCCTTGTCTGCTGAGAGTCTGCTGGGACAGATAGAGGGACTGGAGCAGCCTGGACTCTGCTCGAGAGTGCACACATGCTGGCTTGCTAGCAATCAGGGAGCTAGACTGGTGCTGATGTCTGCCACCTTGCTGCACTACCCAGCCCAAAACACAGACCAGATCAGGCTACTAGTACATGCACTGACTAAGCACTGAACCTCCAGCAGATGGGCCCTGGAAGAGGACTTGATCTAGCTGCATGGAGACAACCCAAAAGGCCTGGGCTGTAGTCTGGGTCAAATCTCAGAGCCCACTGTCAGCACTCACAGAGCAGGGACAGGTCCAACAGCAGCACACTTGGTTGGCGTACATACTGGATGGCACCACAGAAACACATGTCTCAGGCAGACAACTCCTGGGAAGGAGTACGCAGTTGTTCATTCCTGGCAGGAGTACTCCAGTTCCACCCACCTCACACCACAGCTTGGAGCCAGCTCTGGGGCAGGCAGGTCCTGGGAAAGGCCTGACACAGAGGCAGCCAAGGTGCCTGTTGGCAGCAAAACCACCTCAATTCCTGCAGCCACAGAACCCCAGACTCCAGCATCAGCCCACTTGACAACACAGCCTAGCACTAGGTCTGGCACAAACACGCTAAAGAAAGGGATGCAACCTTGGGCTGCTTCTGGGCAGAACCACGTGTGCCTGCACAGGCAGCACATAGGTTCTCTGTGACCACAGGGGCCTCACTTGCTTCAGTGCTCACCTCCTTTGGGATAGAGCATGTACTCAAGGGCAATGGAGGCTTATCAAACCTGACCCTCAGTGCTCTACTCCAATAACTGGGGAGAAGACTTAGCCCCCAAAAGGGCTGAAGAGAAATACTGAAAGGCCATCTCTAATCAGAAAAGAAGGAAGAATCTACAGGAAAGGGAAAATCACAATAGGAAAGGCAAATATATAAAAGGATTGAAGATCACTTAATTAAGCTAGTATATAGATTAAAAAACAATAAAAAATAAACCAGTTATAACTACAATGAAGAACAAAAGAATAACCATGAGGATGTAAAATAAGACATCATAAAAACAAAATGTGGCAGAGTAGAGTAAAAAGTGTAAATTTTTTAGAATGTGCTTGAACTTATATGACTATCAGTCTAAAGTAAGTAGATATAGCTGTGGGTCAACATACTTGAAAATCAGGGTAACCACAAATCAAAACCCAAATATATATAATGTATAGATTTACAAAAACCGAAAAGAAAGGAACTCAAGCATAATACAAAAGAAAAACATCAAACCACAAAAGGAAAAACAAGAAAAAGAAAGGAACAAAAAAGAATTAAAAAATCAACTGGAAAACAAGATTTAAAATGGCAATAAGTATATAAATATCAATACTTACTTTAAATGTCAATGGACTAAGTGCTCGAATCAAAAGACAAAGAGTGGCAGATTGGATTAAAAGAACAAAAACCTACAATATGCTGCCTACAAGAGACTCACTTCAGGTTGAAAGACACACACAGATTGAAAGTGAGGGGGGGAAAGATATTTCAAACAAATGGAAATGACAAAAAAGTGAGAGTAGCAATACTCATATCAGACAAAATAGACTTTAAAACAAAGTCCATAAAGAAAAACAAAGAAGGGCATTATACAATGATAAAGGGATCAGTACAAGAAGAGGATATTACATTTGTTAAAATATATACACCCAATATAGGAGCACATAAATACATAAAACAAACACTAACAGACATAAAGGGAGAAACTGATAGGAATACAATAACAGTAGGAGACCCCCACTGTCATCCCACTGACATCAATGGACAGATCTTCCAGACAGAAAATCAATAAGGCAACAGAGCTCCTACATGACACAGTAGACCATCTATCTACAGGACACCACATCCAAAAAAAATAAGAATACACATGCTTTCAAGCACACATGGAACACTCTCTAGGATAGACCACATACTAGGTCATGAAGCAAACCTCAACAAATTTAAGAGTATAGAAATTATTTCAAGCATCTTTTCTGATCAGAATGGCATGAAACTAGGAATCAACCACAGAGAAAAATGGGGGAAAAATGAACACATGGAGACTAAACAACATGTTACTAAAACCCCAGTGAGTCAATGATGAAATCAAAGAGGAAATTTTTAAAATACCCCAAGACAAACAACAATGAAAACACAACCATACAAAATCTATGGGATGCAGCAAAAGCAGTTCAAAGAGAGGAGTTCATAGCAATACAGGCCTTCCTCAAGAAACAAGAAAAATCTCAAACAACCTAACCTATAACCTAAAAGAATTAGAAAAATTTGTTCCCTCCCAAACAAAACTCAAAGTCAGCCATAGGAAGGAAATAATAAAGATCAGAGAAGAAATATTAAATAAGAGATTACAAAAAGTAAAGATCAATAAAACCAACTGTTGGTTTTTTGAAAGGATAAACAAAATCGACAAACCCATAGCCAGGCTCACCAAGAAGAGAGAGAGGACTCAAATAAACAAAATAAGAAATGAAAGAGGAGAAATAACAACTGATACTGGAGAAATACAAAAAGTCATAAGAGAATACTGTGAACAGTTATATGCCAACAAATTGGACAACCTAGAAGAAATGGACAGGTTTCTAGAAATATAAAGCCTGACAAAACTGAGTAAAGAATAAACAGATAATTTGAAGAGACTGATCCTAGAAGGGAACTAGAATCTGTAATTTAAAAAACGCTCTTCAAACAAAAGTCCAGGACCAGATGGCTTCACTGGGGAATTCTACCAAACATACAAAGAAGAACTTATACCTATCCTTCTCAAATTCTTCCAGAAGACTGAAGAGAAGGGAACCCTCCCAAATTCATTCTGTGAAGCCAACATCACCAAGATACAAAAGCCAGATAGACGTTACAAAAAAAGAAAGTAACAGGCCAATATCTTTGATGAATATAGATGCAAAAAGCCTCAATAAAATATTAGCAAACTGAATCCAAGCATACATGAAAAGGATCATACACCATAATCAAGCTGGATTAATTCCAGAGTCACAAAGATGGTTCAAAATATGCAAATCAATCAATGTGTTACACCACATTAAAAAAAGGAATGACAAAAACCACATGATTATCTCAAAAGACGCAGAAAAAGCATGTGACAAAATTCAACATTCACTCATGATAAAAACTCTTACCGAAGTGGGTACAGAGGTAATATATCAAGATAATAAAAGCCATTTATGACAAACCCACAGCCAACATAATACTCAACATTGAAAAGTTGAAAGCCTTCCTGCTAAATACTGGAACAAGACAAAGAAGCCCACTCTCACCACTTCTATTCAACATAGTATTGGAAGTCCTAGCCAAATAAATCAGACAAGAAAAAGAAATAAAAGGTACTCAAATTGGAAGGGAAGAGGTAAAACTGTCATTATTTGCAGATGACATGATACTTTATATAGAGAACCCTAAAGACTCCACACAAAAACTATTAGAACTAATAAATTAATTCAGCAAGGTAGCAATATACAAGATTAATATACAGAAATCTGTTGCATTTCTTTACACTAACAATAAAATATCAGAAAGTAAAAAGTAACAATCCCATTTAAAACCACATCAAAAAATAAAATAAAATACCTAGGAATAAATTTAACCAAGGAGGTGAAAAACCTATATGCTAAAAACTACTGGTAAATGAAATTGAAAATTATTCAAAGAAATGGAAATATATCTTACGCTCTTGGATTGGAAGAACTAATATTATTAAAATGGCAATACTATCCAAAGCAATCTACAGATTTAATGTGATCCCTATCAAAATACCCATGACGTTTTTCACTAAACTAAAACAAATAATTCTAAAATTTATATGGAACTACAAACGACACAAAAATATGTGCCACACACCCAATGGAATGCTACTCAGCCATAAAAGGAATAAAATATTGCCATTTGCAGCAACATGGATGGACCTAGAGAATATCATACTAAATGAAGTAAGTCAAACAAAGACAAATATTATATGATACCAATTATATGTGGAATCTAAAAAATAATACAAATGAATCTATATACAAAACAGAAACATACTCACAGATATAGAAAATGAATTTATGGTTATCACAGGGGAAAAGTATGGTGGAGGGATAAATTAGAAGTATGGGATTAACAGATACAAACTACTATACATAAAATAGATAAGCAACAAGGATTTACTGTATAGCACAGGGAACTATATTCAATATCTTATAATAAACTTTAATGGAAAATAACCTGAAAAAGAAAATATACACAACCGATTCACTTTAATGTACACCTAAAACTAATGCAATATTGTAAATCAACTATACTTCAATTTAAAAATAAGAAAAGAATAAATAAACAAGAGACAGTAAGATTTCAACCAGCCCTCAACTCCTTTACAACTACCTCTCACCTATCTCACTATTTTTTCTATAACCCTACACTGTGCTTTTGTAATGATGTGTTTCTAAAGTTAAATTTTGAGTTGTAATTTCCTATCACTAATTATCACATGTTAACAGTTCTAATCAGGTTTTTTAATTAATTTCATAAAGTATGTTATTCATCAGGAAGATTTTTCATTTTAGCAAATTTTTTTATTTCACTAAAAAGTTTTTCTTTTCAATACACTTTTACAGATATGTGGCAATACTTCGAAAGACATGAATAAAATAATTTTCACTTGCTCTGTAAAAAAATTAAAAATAAAAAATAATTTTCAATAGAAAGAAAGCAATGGAAGATAATTTTATGTTTGAGGATATAAATGAATTTTAAAAGGTGAACCAAAACAATTTAAAAGTAAAATTAGAGATAACCAACCACTGCAAAATATTACCTCCTGTTTGAATGTATTTGCAGAAATCTTCCATCATATTTTTCCCTAAACTGTACTATAACAAGCATTAATGGGCATTCTTGGTGAAAGTTTAGGAAACATTACACATTGTTTCTCTTCCTGGAGAATCACAAGGCATATTATTACATGAAATGGCTCTGAGAAACTACTGGCCTGTTTAATTTTGTTTAACTTCAATTTTCGCAAATTCATTTGATTATAAAACCCTTGTTCTAAGGAACGTCTATTAGCAACTTTCAGGATATTAATGTCCCATTGAACACAATTTAGGAAATATTTCCCATAACCTTCATTTCCTAAAGTCACAACTAAGTGGGAAATACTTTACATCGACCATTTATATTTCGTTTATATAAAGAGTAAGGGTGCGCAATCATTCTTCAGGTGAAGTGCCTCAAATGATTTTTTTCCTTCCAATGCCTATTGTCATTTCTGTAGTTAAAATTAAAAGAGAAGGTGTACTAAATACAGAACAGAACTTGTGAACCCATCAAGCCTTTACTCTTAACGATTTACCAAACATCAGATATTTTTCATTCAAAATATTTTTGATTCAGTTTTGTTTACCATGGATTGCAAAACCAAAACAGAAAACTAATTAAATACAAAAATGAAAAGGAAGAAAATAAAACTATCTGAAACACAGATATAACCACCATTATGGCTATAGAGCTATGATGGACCTAGTTTTATATATATTTTTCTTATATATGTATATCTTTTTCTTAATGTACTTTTCCAAAGGACTTTGCTCAACTGAAGTGCTTTCTCCCTCCCTTATTCTCTTGTTTTCTTTTTCTCTCCTTCTCTCCTTCTCAAATAACCTGATTTCTATCCTAAAAATAATTCATAATATTCTCTGAAGGCCAGTGTTTTCATGATTTAACATTTACCATTTGAGATGCAATCAATTTAAGCTCATCATGTAGACCAAACAGGCTTGATATCAAAGGCAAAGTCCAAGAGAAACACCTTCTGTTAGGCTTTCAGCACCAGGGTTAAATTTTTGCTTTACCAGAAGAGCAATTACAGAGCTCCAATGATCAGCACTCTAGTCCTTTTATGGACTGTCATAAAAGAGCAGCCAGCAATATTTCCATCATTATTGTGTAGGCTTCATTTCATTCATGTATTTATGCACTCATTTATTCATCCACTTAACTAGAAACACCATACATTTAACTAGAAAATAAAGATTTAGACTCCCTTTTCAAACTAAACTGGATTATACAGGCCTGCTTGTATCATGGTAAATGTATAGGGAAAAGAGAGAGAAAACTCATTATTTCAATTTGGCACTGGCTCTCAAGTATTACTATTTCAGTAATCCTATATTTAGTTTAGCAAAGTATTATTTTGTGGAAGCAGAGAATATGATTGAAAGTTATATGCCTCAGTTCATGAGCAGTCCCACTGGCACAGGGACCTGCTGGGAAACCTGGTGGGCCCCTTAGAGATCCTGAAATTAACCTCTATTGTGCTCCAGCCTTTCCAGCCCCCATTCATAAACAGTCCAAAGTATCCTGGGAAACATGCCTGTTAGTGACCTCTGAGGCAGGGCAGCCAAATTCCGTCCAATAGCAACTCCTAAAATGGACCTATGACTCAGCTGCAACCTCTCCCCGCTGTGGTCCACAAGTAGTCCACCTTTACTCAGGCTTTCACAGACCCACCAGGAGACGTGCTGGCCTGTGCCTCTGAAAGTAAGCCTGCCAACCTCAGTCCGACTGCAGATTCTACAACAGTCCTCTAACTTGGCTGCAGTCCCTCCCAGTCATGGTCAGGGAGCACTGCTGCCTGTCCAAGGACCTGGCAGGAGGTGAGCCCATCTGTGCCTCCATAGCAAGGTGTGTAGACCTCAACCCTGGCTGTGGACCCAAAGTAGCCCTGGGTCTCAGTTCCGGGCGCTCTCAACCGTAATCTGGATCCAGTCTTGCCTACTCAGGAACATATCCAGTGACCTGACAAGGAACCCTCCCAGCTACCCATCAGGATACCACCTGTCTATGCACCTGGTAAAAGGCCTGCAGTCTAAGGATCCAACTTCAGACCCAGAAGTGAATCCTTGTCCCAGTGCCACCCTACTGAACAAGGTCCTAGAGATAGTCCCATTCATCTAGGGATCATAGAGGATCCAGGTGATCCCAAACCCCTTGTAACAAGCCTGCTAACCACTGATCCCACTGCAGACCCAACAACGGCTTCATTTAAAGCAATCATTAATAAAACTAAAGGGAGAAATAAACAGCAACACAATAATAGTAGGGGAACCATTACCCCACTTTTAACATTGGAAAGATCATCTGGACAGAAAATCAATAAAGAAACAATGGACTTGAATAACTCTACAGACCAAATAGACTTAATGGACATATTCTGTATTCAACAGAACCAGAATACACATTCTTCTCAAGCACATATGGAACATTCTCCGGGATAGATCATATGTTGGGCCACAAAGAAAGTCAACAAATTTAAGAAGACTGACTGCATAACATGATGAACACTATGGTATGAAATTAGAAATCAAGAAGAGGAGGGAAATTCACAAATACGTGGAAATTAAATAATACACTCCTGAATGATTAATCAATAGGTCAAAGAAGAAATCAAAAAGTAAATCAGAAAGTATATTGAGACAAATGAAAATAGAAATACAACATAGTAAAGCTTATGGAATACTGCAAAAGCAGTTTTAAGAGGAAAGTTTATAGTGATAAATGCCTACGATAAGAAAAAAGTTCTCAAATAAACATCCTAACTTTATACCTCAAGGAACTAGAAAAAGAAGAACAAAGTCCAAAGATAGTAGAAAGAAAGAAAGAATAAAGATCAGGGAAGATTAAATGAAATATAGACTAGAAAAGACAAAAAAAAATGAAACATAGAGTTGTATTTTTTGAAAAGATAAACAAAATTGACAACACTTTAGCTAGACAAACCAAGGAAAAAGAGCAATAACTCAAATTAAAAAATTATAAGTGAAAGAATAGACATAACTTTTCTTCCTTCACTTAAGAGAAATATTTGCAAATCATATACCTGATATGGGTTAATATCCAAAATATATAAAGAACGCATACAACTTAACAGGAAAAAACAAACCCAAATAATCTGATTAAAAATGGGCAAAGGGGCTTCCCTGGTGGCGCAGTGGTTGAGAGCCCGCCTGCCGATGCAGGGGACGCGGGTTCATGCCCCGGTCTGGGAAGATCCCACATGCCGCGGAGCTGCTGGGCCCGTGAGCCATGGCCGCTGAGCCTGCGCGTCCAGAGCCTGTGCTCTGCAACGGGAGAGGCCACAACAGTGAGAGGCCCGCGTACGGCAAAAAAAAAATTAATTGGAAGTCTCCTTCCAATTAATTGCTTACATTTTTGTCTTTTAATTCTGCCAAGCTCTTAGTCATGGGAAATTTTTATAAATTTAGGAAGAATAATTATTTTCCCCCAAAAGATAACTAAGTCAAACATGAATACCATTTTAATATTGCTTTCAAAGACAGGAGACCACAGATGTGAGAGTTCACATTTGCTTTTGCTAGTATTTCTATGAGTTGTTCAGGGCAATTCCCTGGCCATCCAGTGGTTAAGACTCCGTGCTTTCACTGCCAAGGGCCTGGGTTCAATCCCTGGTTGGGGAACTAAGATCCCGTTCCTGCAAGCTGTGCAGTGCAGCCAAAATAAATAAACAAACAAACAAATAAATAAATAAAATAAAAAAGAGTTGTTCAGATAATTTCAGAAAGGTTTTAAAGAGGCAAGAGAAAACATAAATGAAAATCAAAGGAAGAAAAGTTCTAAGTGCAGACATAATAAACATGCCATTTGAAGCCTTCAGGAAAAAGAAATTGATCTATTTTTAGCAGCTGGGCATTATTTCTTAGCCATTTGCAGAACTAATGAGCTTAAAAGTTAATCCTCCAGTTTTTTCCAAATATTAGCGTATTTAACCTAATTTACAAAATGTTCTGAGGTCAAAGCTATGAACAGATTATTAGAGACTCAGTGACTTTTCTTCCCACTACTCTGATAGCACTGCTATAATCTCCAGCGTCTTTTATAATACAGAGATTCCAGTTTACAAATACAATAAAAAACAAAAACCAACCTCAAGTGTTCTACTGATCAAATACACGATCAGCTTAGTATATAATATATATGAGACAATGGTAAGCAAGTTAAGTAAAATTACAAATAAGTGACTTCTCTAAACTCAACCACAGATAAATGATTTTATATTTTGAAAATACATGAAAAAGACTATTCTTTGCAAAATCAAAAATGATTTAAGGGGGAAAAATGAGAAGTAAGTAAAATTCTTGTCTCTGACACCAATTCCATCTTGTTTTTCTCTTCCTGCCCCCCATCGCTACTCCTCTTCCTCTAAGTGCCAAGTGCTGACTCCCTGCAACCCTCCCCCACTCTAAGTCAATTTATGTCTCAAGATTTTCTTGATCCTCTCTACTCCATCATCTAAGCTTCCCAATTTAAAATGCCATTTTCTAAATGTGTCAGCGTGGTATTTCATCAACATGGCTGAGAATCAGAATCATCTAGGTATTTTTAAAAAATATACACAGATCTGGCCCCATCCTAGATGTGCTGACTCCAAATGTCGGCAGTAAGGCCCAGTGTTTGAATTAGCTTCCCTGGTGATTCTGATAATCAAGTTTGGGGAGGACAAGAGCTCAATCAGCTAAAACAGATGACAAATTTTTAAAATAAATCCAAAAGGCCGTGAATTGCTAAACGTATACTCTTCAGGATCTCACTTGCACTTTAACAGGGCATTCAATGGCAAAATTCCAAAAGTAAGCTGGCAATTTCAAATATTCTGGAGATTTTTTTTTTTTAACTTATTCACCACTCACCTTTAGAATACCATACTGAGCTTCCCCAGTTACTGTACTAGGCAGTAGAGATATGAAAATAAAAAAGGTGTTACCTCTGCAATAATGGAGTTATAAGTAGAAGAGAATAACAAGAAACGGATGAGTTTTAAGCACAATAACAGAAATATGAGCCAGAACTTTGGGAATCAAAAGAAGAGAGTAATTTCTCCTTGGGGAGTTCGGGAAAATGTTATTGGAAAAGGTGATATTTGAGCTGGTCAGAAGATAAGGAGTTCACCAAGTACACAAAGACAAATACTAAAGGATGGAAAACGGGTGAGAAGTGCAGCCTGCCTAGGCAGTGGACTGTGTAGCTCTTGAGCAGAGAAAGATGATACTGAAAGAATGATTGAAGCCTCATTGTAAAGGGATTTGAATGCCCTGCTAAGTGCTTTATTCTTAGTCTAAAGGCGGATCAGCTAGGAATATGTGGTTGCAAGGGATAGAAATCTCAAAGAAAACTGTCTCACGGGAGTAGCTTCCATAGCTGGTTGAACCAGGCGTTCAAACTGTGCTCCCAAGACTCCCACTCGGACATCTCTGCTTTCCTCCCTGCCGCTTTTATCTCAGGCGCCACCTGGTGGCAAGAAAACTGTCAGAGAGCTAGAGCGATATTCTTTCCAGGTACTAATCCGAAAGGAAACAGTATTACTTTACCTTAGCTCTCCTCCAGATTTCAAGGTTCTTTCAAGTGGCCAGACTGCTACCAACCCCTCCAGAGTCTCATCCTCCCAGGATCCACCCTGGGCAGAATGAGAATATTTCTTCTGTAGCTTATACTGCACATTCCAAGAGTCAATCGGATTGTAACCATCTTGGCTTCCCATCGCTGAACAAATCACTGTGCTGTGAGTTGACAGGGGACAGCAGAGAGAGGATGACTGATCAAGACAGGCCAAATGCCCACCTAAAAACAATCCAGTGGTTAGGGGAATTTGGTGCCCTCATCGAAAAGGCCAAAAAATGGGGAATTGAACTCTTAGCATCGAAGACAAACAAAACACAAACAGAAGGAATTCTGCTAGCGGACTGAAGAATCGGGGTGAGGAGAGATGGATAACGGAGTCAAAGCAAAAGATTATAGCCTGAATTAAACTGATAGAGTTCATGAGGAGAAGTAAAGGCAAAATCATTTACTTAGTAGAATCTACTCGGCATCTAAAGGATTGGGTGTGGAAGGGGAGAGAGACAGAGGAGGTGACACTAACTCTGGAGTTCCTACCTTCCACTGCCCCTAAAATTAGCATTTATATGCACAATTGGGCCTGATGTTAGAAATATTTTCAGTTTAGAACTCACACTTTCTCCAGATAATCTCTAGGCTCATAAGACCCAAATGAGTAAATGCTAAATCTCTCCAAAATAATGAAAACACTGAGAAACCTGCACTAATACCCCCTCACATAAACACACAAGCATACATTTTCTTGGATTTTAATCTATGTGCTGCTAATTAATACAATGTAAATTAAAATTGTGAATTTGTGATACTGTTGTTTCCATTACAGCTGATTTTTCAGCAGAAACTTTTAAAAAAGTTATTCCTATGAGCCCTTGAGAAGAATATCTCTATCTAAAGGGTTTCTGTTATTTGATTTTAACTGTTTAAAAAATGCCCTTAATTACAGCTTGAAAGAAGTTTCAGCGAAAGGTATTTTAAACAAATTGGAATTGTTAGAACAAAAATAATTCAAAAACTCTACCTGCTTGTTTATCTTTAAGAACAGTAAAAAAAAAAAAAAAAAAGAACAGTAAATATAAAATGTAATTTTAGATGAAGTTTATCGAAGGATTCTTTGGAAATGGATATTTTCAGTCTTACCTACTCCATTAGTCTTTCAACTTGTTGCTCATTATTAAGGAAGATAGAATGTTTTACACACAATATGCAAGCAATTTAAATTACCTAAGTGAATCCCTTTAAGTAGCTGTCATCTGTTTCTGAACATTCCCTGTCAGAGTAATTCCAGACCCCATTTAACTATGCTACTCAGTATTTTACTGACATACCACTTTCATGATTGTCTACACACTTAAAACGTATTACATCTAGACTCCATTCAAAGAGCACAGACAGCAAGAGTCTCCTTTGTAATGATTTGTTACATAAGATCTATTCTGTCTTGTGAGGAAAACGTGTTTAAAATGTGTTTTGTGTTGGTTTGAGGGCAACCACAAGAAGGCAGGGCAAAGCAAAACAAAGGAGGAGAGCTTTAGCCACGTTCTTCAGATTCAATGACTTAAAAGCACAAGTAAGAAGGCGGACCAGCCAGGATGAAGGAACACTCCCAAAATCTGTACAGAAACAGGCAATACTCATCGTTATTTCATGGGGAGTTCCAGCTAGAAACAATCACTGGCCCATTAAGTACATCTTCATCTAGAAGGCAAACATGACAGAGACCACAGTCCATGTAGACAAGAGTTCTGGGCCCTCAGCACACATGTTTCTTCTCTACCAGTGGGGATGGGAGAAACAGGGAGCTGGAAGCTCCAGGAAAGAAGCTAAGGGAAGCTTTTGGGCTTCAATTGTATAAATGTCCAGCAGATTTGCATCTCAGCTGAAATAACTGTAAGTGCTATGACCTTGGACTTTCAGACCCCGAGCCTCATTTTTCTTCTTTGTGAAATATGATTGACAATGCCTACCTTCAAGGGTGATGGTCAAAATAGTTAGCAATTAGTAAAGTACAAGTTCCAACCAATCACCAGAGAACAATAGACAATTAGAACAGATAGGTGTAGATGGTGAATGCCAGCTTAATATCTGCCCTCCTTTCCCCCACAAAGTTGATATGGTGATTAAATGATTTGGCTGTGAAAGCTGTAACAGCACAATATCAACAGGAGCTCCAAATGTTTATCTTGTTCTCTTGTTTCTTCCTAATCCCTGCCCTTCATTCAGGGCACAAGACTGACTCCAAGCACATTCTCTTGTTCTCAATGGGACCATTTCCAAAAAGTCCTACACCTGAATGAAGGCCTAAAAGGTATCTACCCAACTCGAGGGACTACAGAGAAGTAATCTGTTGCCTGTAAGAAAACATAGGTTAGTTTAAAAGACTGTCGTTCAGGGCTTCCCTGGTGGCGCAGTGGTTGGGAGTCCGCCTGCCGGTGTGGGGGGCGTGGGTTTGTGCCCCGGTCCGGGAGGATCCCACATGCCGCAGAGCAGCTGGGCCCGTGAGCCATGGCCACTGAGCCTGTGCGTCCGGAGCCTGTGCTCCACAACGGGCGAGGCCACAACAGTGAGAGGCCCGTGTACCGCAAAAAAAAAAAAAAGACTGTCATACACTCTTATAACTTCCATCTATGCTCATTCTTTTTAAATTCCCATGAATTACCACCTAAGTACTGATGATCCCCAGATCTAAGTCTCCAACCCAAATCTCTCCAACTCTATCTTTAAAAGTTCCATTTATGCCATTCATTCATTCATTGGACAAATATTTATGTAGCAACTGCTAGGTGCCAGGTCTCTGCTAAGCATTGGTAATTTAGTAGGGAACAAAACAAATACCCCAACCAGACCATGTCCAAAATAAAGCCTCATCTTTCACCAGAATCAATTCATTTTCCTGTCTTGCCTAATTCAGCGAATGGCATCACCAATTAACCAGTTGCGCAAGTCAGGGTCTTGCCTGACATACTTAATTCCTCTTTCTGACTCTCCAATGCCCCACATGAAATCAACCTCATCAGTCATGACTGTGCCCTAACGAATATGTGTTAGGATCATACTACTCGATAAGAGAAGGGATATTTGTATTTCTATACCCTTTTTAGGAATTTTTATTAAAAAAACATTTTTGCAACTGTTAGAGTATGGTGCTTTATATTTGAGGATAAACTCTTTAAAAAATAAAAGCACATTTACCTGGCAGACAGAAAGCTTTTCCTCTCTCACCTCTTCTTTCACAGTCCTGAAACATTATTGCTCTGGCCCTCTGTACCCTCCATGGTAGTACCTTCAATGATCATTTTGATATTGATTCCACCTTGAAATGTGTTCCACAGCAGTTGTGACCTCTGACTTCCCATTTTCCCATTGAAATGTATATGTTTCACTCCTGCTAAGAAGCAACCCACATGTTTTGTCTTTTGAAGATGAAGTCTCAGCCTAAAATTTTCTTTGCTATTTTACACTTTATATTTTATCAGCAAGAGGCAAGGTTCAGGAAGAGAACACTGTTCTTTTGGTGGTGGTATATTATATCCGAGTTTGCACAACATCTGAAATTGCAGGCTGAAACACTGGGTGAAATACATAGTAGCGACTGCTGGGCTTTGAAAAGCCTTTTTCACCTCACTAAAAAATTCTGCAAGACCCATGCTGTCCTATCACAGTTACATTCTTTCTTTGAATAACTTATATTCAAACTTTTGCTTTATGTTATAGCTCTGAGAATTTCATACATCAAAGAAGGTTTAGGCAGGTCAAAAGAAGTCCCTGAATATCTAGGCCCTCAGATTGTCATTACAAGGTAAAGAACAATATAAAAACTAACATATACCCCATGATAGCAGCTGCGTTTACTTTAACCTGTTATATCACTGCAGCTTTTGTGCTTTTCAGAGCTTTAAATCAGTACATAATCCTATCAGGGTTTACTCATTCATTTAACATATGTTTCCTAAGATTATCCTGGGAGGTTGAACCAAGCTCTCTTTTAGCAAAGGGGAATATGAAATGAAGAAGTCAAGCGTATGGTGGTAAACGAAGAAAAAAATATGCATAAAGAGCTTATTAAATTTGTTTCTAGAAACACTACCATTCACAATCACCAAATTAAAATTTATCCTCAGTTTTCTTCTGGTCACTGCCTTGAATTTCATAGTAGAATACTGGAAACGGAATCATGCCTGGTCTTCTGTCATAAGGAAGGACAATCCCAGAGAAAGGCAGAGTCAGGCTGCACCACGAAATCTAAGTGAATTTTGCCACAGTCTTTTATTTCCTCACTAGTTCATTCAATGAGCATTGCATAAGTGCTTACAATGTATCAGACACTGTGCTGCAGCCTCAGGTTATAATTGTGGTTAAAGCAAAGAAGTCTGTCCTCAGACAACTTAAGTTATGATGGAAGAGGCAGAGATTAATCAAGTAATATCTCAGATATCCAATTATTAAATGGGCAGACTTCTATGAAGAGATAAAGGACCTAATTTTGAGCCACATAATCTATGTTATGCCCTTCTTTTTTTTTGTCTACACTAATTATTGCTCTATTCTTGAAAGTAAAGCACCTTTAAGAAGATGGAAAGTACTGACTTCGGTCAGGGCAAACATTTATAGGGAAAATCCAGGAATGACCCATCTTTATTCCACGTACCCCTGCATAGTTTCATACTCTGAATACAGTCCCGTGAGAATGGGTGTTTCCAAAACTTGTAACTTGTTCGTTCTTTTTGGTTGTCACTTTTCATTTTACCCCCAGCTGTATACCGTAATTGCTTATTCCTTCATTGTTGAGAAGGTAATTAGGTGTCATGATAGAAACACAGGTTTTAGAATAACAAATCTACCACTTGATAGTTTTAATCTCCCTGCATCTCAGTTTCCCTGTCTGTAACATGGGGATATTACTTTCCCCTACAGGATTATGATGGGGATTAAATAATACAATTCAAGTAGAAGTCCATTCTGGTACCTAACAGCCTTAAAATACCTTATCTTCCTGTTGTGTGTGCGTGTGTTTGCATGTGTTCTTTTCCCATAATATTCTCTAATTGATCTCCTTTGTCTATAGTTTAATCTCCAATGCAAATCACATACAGCTGCCCAGTTGAATCTCTACTGGGTTGTCTAACATGTATTTCAAACTTAACAGGTAAAAAACATCTTACTACTTACCACCACTTTCCGTGATGAAAATCTTGATAACAAGCCATTATTGTCTCTTATCATCTCACCAATTTCTCAGTTACTACTTTTGAGTCTATGCAGGAGAGTCAAACTGATTCTCCTTACATAGAAAACAGATATGCCATTCAGAACACTCCAATGAGTTTCCCATTGCAATTAGAATAAAAATCAAAGTCCCAACCACAACTTATGAGCTCTTTTGTGATCTGGTTCCTCTGGACCACCTCCATGATTTTTATATTTTACAAATTTTTATATTTTATTTTTACAAATCTCCCCTTTAATGACTCCATTTCAGCTATTTCACCCACCTTGCAGTTTCTTAGCTGTACTTATTGTTCCCTCTGCTTGAAATGTTATTCCCAAAATATCCACTTGGCTCACTTAAAACTCATTCAGCTCTAAAACTGTACTCCATCACTCTGCCCTTCTGCTAACATAATCACTTAATTCGACTACAGTTAAGTCCCCTACATATGAACAAGTTCTGTTCCAAGAACACGTTTGTAAGTCCAAATTGTTTGTAAGTCCAACAAAGTTAGCCTAGGTACCCAACTAACACAATCGGCTATATAGTACCGTACTATAAAAGGTTTGTAATATTTTCACACAAATAATACATAAAAAATAAACACAAAAATAATCATCTTTAATCTTAAAGTACAGTATCTTGAAAAGTACAGTAGTACAGTACAACAGCTGGCATACAGGGGCTGGCATCGAGTGAACAGGCAAGAAGAGTTACTGACTGGAGGAGGGAGAGGAGGTGGGAGATGGTAGAGCTGAAGGATCGTGAGCAATAGGAGACGGAGGGCAAGCTGCAATTTCACTAACACCTGACATTGATGGAATGCATGTTTGCATCTTTGAAAGTCTGCAACTCGAAGGATCGTATCTAAGGGACCGACTGTATTTAAAACCCTCTGCTAACTCCTTCCCTGACTTCAGAATACAAGTAAATATTTTTAGCAGCACCATGTAAGAGGCTCTACAGTCTGACATCAGCATAACTCTTTAGACTCACCTTCCATCATCCATTCCTCTCCACATTTCACCTCACTTTGCTTTTTTCTTCCCTAAATAGTTTTCCCATGAAGGAAGTAAAAAAATCTCTCTGGGTTGTTATTACAGTGCCTGAATTCAAGGCAACTTGATGCCTGTGGTTCTGCCTCTTTTCATCCATTGTTGGACACTGATCCAAAAAAAAAAGAAAGAAAAAAAGAAAAAAAATTGTTCTTGTTCTGTTGGCGCATACTGACTTACTGTGTACACTGCTGTTCTCCACCACAACATTTCACAGCTATGCTCTCTTGACTGAAATTATGCTCCAGGATGTCCTAAGGACATTTTTTAAATTAAAAAAAAATTATTCCCTTCTTATGTATTAATAATTTCTTGGGTATCTCGCTGTTATCTGCCCTTTGCCCACATCCAGTTCAGTGACATTCAAGGGCAGCAGGACAGGCTTCTCTGCTGATAGGCACTGCCATCCAGCATTCTGCCACTGCTGTTCCAAGTTTGCCATTTGATGACTCAGAGGTAACTGATGGAACTCGTCAGAAGCCTATTTTAAGTCACTGGCATTGAACTAAGAAATGTAGATGAAAGATAACTGATAAAAGCATCACGGATAAGTACATTTCTTTACTTTAGGTTTATGTTTTTCACTCAAGCCCATGATAAGTGAGTTTTATTCGGCTACATTTATGGCTCCTGTTTATTTCATCCATTTGGTTTCCTACAAAATATTTATTTATTATCAATTTCTGTTCACACACTGCTGTGCCAGGGGATGATATATATATATATATATATATGAACGAAGCCCACTGGCTGGTATTTAGTAGGCACTCAACAGTGTTTTCAATGAATAAACAAATTGACGACTGCAAAACACAGTCTTTATCTACAAGTGCACTATATTTAGCAGGAAGATTAAAAAGCAAACACAACAGAAGGACACTGCCCCTAAGAAAGGTGCAAAAAGCACGCAGAACAGTGCCTGGCACATAGTAGGCACCACATATCTGTGGAATGAATTAATAGGAATGAGTTAGGAGGTACCCGTTATTGTGAGTTCACAGGAAATGAAACACCTAATTTTGTCACATAAATAGAGAAGGAATCACTGAGGAGGTATCATCTGAGACAGATCTGAAGTTTGTTTAGCTATCTGCCAGGTAGGCTAGGGAAGGCTGGCTTGCTGACTACATGAACAGTATGTGTTAAGTAGAGCTACCTAATTTGTGGGACCTAGTAAAAAATGAAAATATGGCATCAGACCCTTTGTTCGAAAAGCAAGGAGGAAAGTGTTAAAGGTACTAAAATATAAAGCCTTTCCTTTCTTCCATAGTCTTTCTCCACTCGTCATCATGTTTATTATTTGCTATTTCATGTCATTCTAAGTAAAATCAAAAATTTAAATTATGAGCATTTGTTGTACCATTCATCTTTTTTGTAGTATCAGTTTTAAATGAAAATGTAAGAGCATTTAAGTCCTGTGCTGAATCACTGGATTACACAATTTGTATTCCGTAGCTTGCATGTGTATACATATTTTGTTCTTACCAGAACAATGCAAGTGCTGCAAAAATCTAACTCAACCGTTTTTATGTCATTCTTTGATATGCACACAGTCTACCAACACTCTCAGACTTACTGAAGGAAGGAGAAGGATTGGGGAAAAAAAGGACCGGTGGGTTGTTTTATCTTTCCCTTTTCTTCTAAGTCGTCATTTTCAGCATAAATAGTTGGCTAATACTGGGAAGTAACACAAGTAACAAAGGACATGATAGGATCCCTTGTTATTCCGAGTTTCTCACAATGCCGTTGTCTTCCTTTTCTGTTTAAAGCAAATTGTGTTTCAACAGGAAAGTGTGGTCTCTCAGGCTATCTGTGTCCCTTGTGACTCAGTTGTAGACTTAATGCAAGTACTTTACTTGGAGTTGTGCTGAACTTTGACACACTGTGGGTCCACCAGAATCCTGCACTCACGGGACATCTCAAATCCTATGGGCTAACAGAGCAACAGGCGAAGTCAGATACACATATTGTATTAATTCTCTCCACTCGTGCTCATGCTCCCTTGTCTCTGAACTTCACTAATAAAACACACATTCAAAAATAACATTAAGGGCTTCCCTGGTGGTGCAGTGGTTGAGAGTCTGCCTGCCGATGCAGGGGACGCGGGTTCGTGCCCTGGTCCGGGAAGATCCCACATGCCGCGGAGCGGCTGGGCCCGTGAGCCATGGCCGCTGAGCCTGTGTGTCCGGACCCTGTGCTCCGCAACGGGAGAGGCCACAACAGTGAGAGGCCCGCTTACCACAAAGAAAATAAAAAATAAAAAAAGTGCTCCTCTCCTTCTAGTTCACTCTCTATCTCATTACCATAGTTTTTTGGGGTTTTAAAAAATTTTTTAGAATACTTTTTATTCTTTAAATTCTTATTTCATGTTTTACATATTGTTATTTAGCTTATCCTAGAATGTAAGCTCTTGTAATCAGGGAGGTTTTTTTTATTCACCACTATATCTTCATCACCCAAAACTGTCATGAGCATCCAACAGGCACTTACTATGATAAGTATTTGGCGGAATAAATGACCAAATGTATGAAGAAAGTACCACTGGACTTTACTTTTAGCCTTCTTATTCTTTCCATTATAGTTTATGGCACTTTTCAGAAGTATAAGTGATTACTCATTTGATGTTCTAACTGATATCTGCCAAAGAGAGTTAATATTTGATCTGGTTTGGAAAGCTTTTGGTGTTTTATCTTATTTAGATAAAATGCACACCTGGAAAATAATCCAATTCTTACAGAAGAACTGAAACAAACATTACAGGTCCAAGTGCTGCCTTAACTATGGAATATTAGAAACTACAGCTATAAACAAATCAATCTAGTGGGCAGAACTCATTCCTTCATGCTCCATTCTTACAGGGTCTTGCTCAATCTCATTAACTCGGTGAAGCATCCCCAGAGCCCTCCATTCTTCTCAGTTAAATTAATCACTCATGAATCTACATTTCTATATCTACTTTCTATACCTACCTTGCTGGAATAGAGAACTATATTTATCTGTCCCTTCTGCTAGAATAATCAGTCCTTTGGGACAGGGATCATAATTCATTTACCTGATCAGCCCTAGTATCTATCACATAGTAGAAATCAAAATTTTAAATTAATACATTAGTGGGCTTCCCTGGTGGTACAGTGGTTAAGAATTCACCTGTCAGTGCAGGGGACACAGGTTCGAGCCCTGGTCCGGGAAGATCCCATATGCCACGGAGCAACTAAGCCTGTGCGCCACAACTACTGAGACTGCGTTCTAGAGTCCGCGAGCCACAACTGCTGAGCCCGTGTGCCATAACTGCTGAAGCCTGCGCACCTAGAGCCCATGCTCCACAACAAGAGAAGCCACCACAACGAGAAGCCCACACACTGCAACGAAGAGTAGCCCCCGCTCGCGGCAACTAGAGAAAGCCCACGTGCAGCAACAAAGACCAAAAATAGATTAAAATAAATTTATTAAAAAATTAAATAAATAAAATAAATTAATACATTAGTTCATCATTCTTTAAAAACGAAACGCATCTTTAGACTTTCACAGTCTGAGGACCTGAAGTGTCCTTAGAGACCTATAGATATGCTAATATTGTGCTGATAGCTATATGGGAAAAAAAAGCATTAAATTGGGTTTTGGAAGTAGAAAGTCCTATTTCATAATCCAGATTCACACTGTGCTAGCACTGTGGTTTCCAGCACTTTATGTAACCTATATAAGACTCAGTTTCATCACTTTTAGAACAAGAATTATAAACATTCATAAGGATTATGAGGATTAAATAAGATGACATCTCTGAAGTGTTTACTACAATGCCTAGCACATTGTAGTCACTAAATAATAATGAAAACTGCTGTTACAGAGGCAGAGAAAGAGATTATATTTGAAGCGAGGATCATGAACGCAGGAGACTGTATTATAATTCTCTTTACTTCCTGTAAGAGGGACGTGTAACTAAAACTTCTGATATGTATTGAGGACTGTTCCTCTGTATATTAAGAGCTGATTTCATGGTCATCAGGGCTTAAAGAAATCCACAAAAGGCAAGAATTCTTTCTTACTATTATTTTTTGGGCCACTGAAAGTTTTAACTTTTGCCAGATTGACTAGCAGTAACATAGACTGTTTATACTGAATCCAATTTGTTAAAATCTCAACCTATGTCCAGTTGAGTTTAAAAATGTATAGATCTCCATCATTAGTCTTTGCACACATCAGCTGTTGCCTTAGAACAGGTGGCAGCATCCCGGGGCTCAGCTCCTGGTCTAAATCCTGGGTTTTATACAACTAGTGAGCTAAGAATAGTTTGTACATTTTTGAATGGAGAAAAAAAAAAAATAAAAGGGAGGATATTATGACGCTTGAAGAATTATGTTTCAATGTCCATAAACAATGTTCTATTGGAACCCAGCCTCCACAGTATAATTTTCATAGAGTTGAATAATTGTGAGAGACCCTATGGCCAACAAAGCCTAAAATATTTCCTATCTGACCCTTTTTGGAAAGGGTTCGCCCATCCTTACTTGAAAACAAAGGATCACCTTTATTTTCACACCCCATAGGAAAGGATCGCTCTCTCTGAAACTTCCCTACCTACTCCGCACTGCACCCCGCCTCCCAAGCGTGGGGTCCCTTCGTACTGCACATCCAGACACCACACAGGAAGGAGACTTTGTTAGCTCAGCTCATCAGTGTGATGCTCCAAAATAATGTCAGTTTCAGGGGCCAGATCTTAATTTGCTCCACTCGTAAAAATGCTTCAGAATCACTACAATGGACTTTAAAACTGCAGACATTCTCCTTATTGTAATTTAACTAATTTAACCTGACTTTTCAAGAAAATAAGCTATGTTGAGAAACAGCTTGAAAGAGCACCTAATGCTTTTGCCAGATAGCGCACTGTTCCCCCACTTGATATGCATCTTGAAAGAAAGTCAATTTTCTTTTTAGCTTGGCTAAAAAAAGAGAGAAAGAGATGTATTTTTTCTCAGACTCCATGAAACACTGGAATGAGTAAGTCGCTGTTATCACTTATTTGATGATAGACTTCAGGGAGAACAAAAATGTAATACTCAGAGAGAAAATTCTCATGTCATTTATTGGACCAGATAGCCCTCCTGAGATATGCCTGTGATTTTTGTTTGTGTGTGTGTGTGTGTGTGTGTGTGTGTGTAATTCTTTGACTTCCTCATTTTCAGTGCCCATTTTCAGTGCCCATTTTCAGTGCCCAACACAAATGCAAAAAAGTGCAAGTGCTTTTATCCACAAACGCACCCTCCCATTTCTCATTTTCCAAGTAAATCAACAACTTTGAACAGATGACAGAGCCAGTGAATTGCTACACTATACCACTGCTCTCAATTAGCATCTCCTCTGGGCAATCCAGCTGAAATAAGTTCCCTTTGTCTCTGGGCGACATCTTAAGGAAAGCAAGGTGTAAATTGATGAAAGGGAGAGGAATCCTTCCGAAGGGGCTTGTTAGGATAACATCTAATTGGCCATCTTTTCTCTCCTATGTATCTCTTAAAAGAAGAAGCCAAGAGTCCTTAAAAGATTTCCCATTTGTTTTGAAGTAATCATTGTTTAGGCTGATTGGAAATGCTGCTCTGTGATGGCGAGTGAACCTTGAGCATTGTATCCTGCATGAGAAGTGAAGCACCACCTCTCTGAAGAGACTGCACCCTTGCAAGATGAAAACAATTAAAATGCTCTTCCAGGCACTGAAACAAATACTGAAGTCCTAAATGACAAATTCACCAAATACACACACACACACACACACACACACACACACATACACAGAGGAGACAAAGACATTTACACATACATATCTAACTGAAGAACGCTGGGTATTTGCAAACTAATCCCATGAATTTAGACAATCCTTTGAGTTAGTGAGAAGCGTAAAAATTAAAATGCTGCAAGTGGGTCTCTCCACAGCTTACTCACTCCATCTTAAGAGAAATGGCATTTAGACACTGTTTTCCTCAGACTTAGAGCCAGGGGAGAAAAAGCACTTTACAATTTCCAAGCTGAAAATAAGAGCCACAGTATAGAGATAGATCAGCGGATAAAAGTAATGCTGACCAGGAAGCTTTTAACTTATTTTCAAAGTCTTTTATCAAGCTATAGCCTATTACAGAAAAGGGCGGCTTTTTAAATTGGATTTCCCTCAAGCTGCAAGAGTGAGCTTGTTGTTCTGGCACTATCTCTTCTGAGGGAGCCCCAGGATTATTAACCCTCCACCTTGGGAAACACAGACAGTATCCCGAACCTGAGTTCTAAGCGGACCTGGTATCTGCAAACCTCTATTATAGAGAGCTTGGCAGAATGTGTGCTTCTTAGGTCAACCTACAATTATCGAGCGCTACTAGGTGCTGTGGATACACCAGCAAACAAGACAAACAAAAACCCTTACCACCGAGGAGTTTAACTTCTAGTTGAGGGATACAGATAACAGACAATAAACATAGCAAATAAGTAAGTAACACAGTATATTCAAGATGATCATTACCATGGAAAAACTAAAGCAAGCTGAGAAGGACTGAAGTGGAGGAGGGGTTATCATTTTAAAAGTAGGAATCAACAATGTAGGACTCATTGAGAAGGAAACATCTGAGTATCTGAGGGGTCAATATCCCGGAGAAGAAAGATTCAGGCAGAGAGAACAGCCAGTACAATAGCCCTGAGGCGGCAATGTGCCCAGTACGTTTGCAAAATATCAAGGAGGCGGAGGGCAGGGGGGGTAGGCATAGATTGACTGAGGGTAAAAGTAGTAGGCAATGTACAAATTAAGGGAGAAGGGAGCAGATCATGTAAGTGTTTAGTGTAATAATCTGAAAAAAAAATAGGACCCATTGTTAGATTTTGAGTAGAGGCACATTTGTGATGGAGTAGTAGAAGATACTACGTTGATATGGCATGAGTGTTACAGAAGCTGAAATTACTCTCATACGTGAAGCATGACTTGTCTCATATGAGACGGGGCACTAGAAGATATTACAGTTAAAACTCCTTGTTTGGAACACAGGAGAACTGACTAGTTCTAGGTTTGCTGTGTGGGAAGTGAGTCATTTAATTTCTCTATTCCTCCAAGAGGTTGTAAAGAATAATGTTACCTGCCACGTATGGTTTGCGAAACTGGGGACATAATGGAAGAAAAAGTGTCAGATCAATATGGGGAGTCTTACAGCTAAAGAGTTGATGATGATCTTGTGTTCATTCTGGTTGTCACAACAATTATAGTCCTTTCTATCAGGAGCCAGAGTGTCTATGCTGAGGCTGGAAAGTCAAATTTTCAGAAGATCATTATAGTTGTAAGAATGATAGGATATAAAGTATGTATAAGAATTTTACAGTGATAATGTAGAAGAGGTGCTGACAGGAGGCCACTATGATAGATGTCAGATCAGTCTATCAGATGCAAAACTCAGAAGTGGTATGTAAAACGCAGGAGAGGCTCAATCCTAAATCAAGTGTGTCACCAATCAAGCAGTGACAATGCTAGCTCCTGGGAAAGCTAAGAAAGAGAATAAGAACTGCCATGACGAAAATGTCTGATTTGTCTCTTTCCATCCCTGCTCAGGCAGGAAAACAGACTTCTGTTAGCTGAAAAATTAAGCTGAATCAGATTTTTTTAATGTCAAAAATGAGAGTGAAATGTTTTCTAAGACAAAAATGATATGAAAAAATAGATCAGTATGCATAAATAAACGTGGTAGAATAATGTAGATGGCCTACAAATAGACTCTCTTATATAATAAGATTTTTTGTATAACCAAAGTCCTGCAGGTCATACTTTATAGAATACTATTATGGAAGGCAAGTTTGCTCCATTAAGACACTTTCTCTGGGAAGCCTATGATTTTTTAAAAAGCAAATAAGTTAGCTGTATGTAAAAGCATTACCCCAACTCCAATATCGGAATAAAATGAATAGGTTTACAGATATCTTCTCCTAAAAGGAGGTCTGGTGGGATACTTACATAAAATAGAAACATTCTGATGCTAGAGGATAAAGACTGAGGAAGTATTTCCCAAAGTGGCTTGGTGATAATTTTTCGTTAAAGGAGTATAGAGGTCTGCAGTCAAGTATTATTTGGGACATATCATGCTTCAAAAAGAGGCCAACTAGGTAATAGGGTACAATGGTAGGACATTTAAAGGAGGGATGTAAGAACAGCAGGAACTATATTGTCCAACACAGGAAATATAGCCAACATTTTGTAATAACTATAAATGGAATATAACCTTTAAAAGTTGCAAATCACTATCTTGTACACCTGAAACTTACATAATAGTGTACATCAACTAAACCCCAACAAAAGAAAAAAGAAAACAAAGTTCAGTAAAAGCATCAATTCAAAATGGCACAATACAAAGGGTCATAGAATCCCAAAGAGAACACTCCTTATTTTATGGTTTTGCTGAAGATACACGTGTCATATCTTATGGAAAAAAAACTATTTTGTGTTCATTTACTTTTAAAGCATCTGGTCTCCTCTTTTGCAGCTGTATAAGCTGAGACTCTAAGAGGTTCAGTGATTTACCTCAGGCCATAGAGCCAAAATTGGGTCTTAAATTCAAGTGTTCAATCAAAGTAATATTCCTTAACTTCTAAACTTCTAAATAGCATGAAAAGAATAAAAGATTCTTACAATAAATTTTTAATACTCTCCTCTCCTTTTTGACAAATTATTTCTAATGCCTTTTGTCATGGGAGTTGAATTTTTCTTCTTTGGAAGACAATCTTCCAGTTTCTAAGCAAAAAATACTTTGTACCTACCAAGTGTTCTATACATACAAGTGGGCTGAATATTTGATCTATGTTTTACTTTTTTACTTTCTCTTATCATTTTCTCATCAATAAATTTTTATCAGCATTTATAGATCTGAGACAATTATAAAGATGTTAGGAAGATATTATGACAATACAGAGTGGAAGGTGTAGCTGGTTGATAAATTTAGATCTGATATTAGAAATAAAGCATGAGACAATAATTCAAAGTTAAAAATCTCAACAATGCGGGATAAAAATATGATACACAGATTAATACATATACAGATACACAGATGACTGCAAGTAAAACCTATGACAATCAAATAAGTTCTGCACTCTCGTTAACAGTACTGCACCAATGTCAATTTCCTGGTTCTGATATCGTGCTGCAGTTACATACAATGTCACCATTGAGGAAAGTGGGGTGAAGGATTAACAGACTGTATTATTTTGGCAACTTCCTCTGAGTCTACAATTATTTTTACATAAAAAGTTAAAACAGGGTTTCCCTGGTGGCGCAGTGGTTGAGAATCTGCCTGCTAACGCAGGGGACATGGGTTCGAGCCCTGGTCTGGGAGGATCCCACATGCCACGGAGCAACTAGGCCCGTGAGACACAACTACTGAGCCTGCGCATCTGGAGCCTGTGCTCCGCAACAAGAGAGGCCGCGATAATGAGAGGCCCGTGCACCGCGATGAAGAGTGGCCCCCGCTTGCCACAACTAGAGATAGCCCTCGCGCAGAAATGAAGACCCAACACAACAAAAATAAATTAATTAATTAATAAACTCCTACCCCCAACATCTTAAAAAAGTTAAAAAAGTTAAAACAAAAAGTGTAATTCAGAGGAGGGATCCATAGGCCTCTTCAGACTGCCAATGGGGTACATGGTACAAAAAAGGTTAGGAAACCCTGGCCTAATGCTTCTTGTTAAATATAAGAAGAAGAAAGGCCCAAGGACAGGCCTGAGCGTTCTCCTTAGAGCTCCTCCTAGTTGACAAGATTCAAACTGATCCATTTTCAGGAATGTTTGAGAACCTTTCTTTATCTGTACAGTGATTCATTCACAAGACCCACTCTGATCCAGAAGAGCAGCAGGGAATTTTTGTAGTGTTTTTGCTGAATGTCTGCATAAGAACCTCTCCCACCCCTATTCTCCCTAATTTTGTAAGGAGCTAAAGATAAATGAGATCAGGTCAGCAAGAGCTGTTTATACAAGGTGAAAAGAAAACAAATTAAAAAAATGTGATTTGTAGAAGAGCTGATCTTCTTCACTTTTTCCACCTTGTTAATTTATTAGTTTTTTCCAAGAGTAAAGACAGAATTAGGAGCATGGCTTGTTATAGAAGATGTAGAAAGTATTTTTCTCCTTCCTTTTATGAAAAAGTATAAGTGTTATATTAAGAAATGTGAATGGGTCACATATTTTACTTATTGATATGCATTAAATACTTTAAAAATTAAAATGTTAAATCTCTAACAAGTTACATTTAATAATTAAGTCTATTACTAAGGTAATGTGATCTGAAGAATGTGATTTTAAAAACTATTTTTGCAAATAATGCCAAGTATATAAAATAATGTTTGGAATATCTATGCATACCAAAAATGAAACTATGGACATACGGATTGTTTACTCTTGAAGGGGCTGCAAAAGGAACCTAAATATCTTCAAATAATTTTTGCTTCAGCTGCAACAACAGAGTATAACTCTGTACTTCAAACATGAAATGTAACTTTTGGAATTGAAGCTTAGCTTATTTGACCTTTGAAAGAAAGAGAACAAATTTCAGAATCTCCACGATGAAATCATTCTACTCAAACAGATTCATATCCTTTGGTGTAAAATGGGATGCACTTTGAAAAGCATCTTGGAGTCTTTTTTTTTTTTCCTAGTTAAAATTAACTGTGAATCCAGAGAACATTCATTAAGCTCAGGAATAGTCCAGGCTGGTTACTGTAACAATACCGCATGGAAATTGTATTAGCTTGCTAGGGGTGCCACGTAACAAGTCACCACAAACTGGTGGCTGACAATAACAGAAATTTCTTCTCTCACGATTCTGGAGGCCAGAAGTTTGAGATCAAGGTGTCTGCAGAGTGGTTTCCTTCTGAGGCGCTGAGGGAAAATTCATCCCTGCCTCTCTTCTAGCTTCTGGTGGCTGTCAGTTATCCTTGGCACTTCTCAGTTTAGGGCTACCTAACTGCAATCCCTGCCTCCGTATTTTGTTTTCTCCTCTTGTATCTCTGTGTCTCCAATCTCCCTCTAGCTTTCTCTTATGAGGACACCTGTCATTGTATGTACAGCCTAACCCCAATCCAGGATGGTGTCATCTCAAGACCCTTTTCCAAATAAGGTCACATTCACAATTCCAGGGATTATGACTTGGGCATATATTTTTCGGGAGGCCCTAGTCAACCCACTACAGCAATTATCTATTTTAAAAGTAAACAGGGGGAAAAAAATGGTAACCTCTGCACAATCACAAATAATATGGGCTTAAGGTTTGGCCACATGGTAATAGTAGTATCACCCTACACATATGCAGGTCTTCTTAATAGTTTAAAAAGTGTTTTTACATTCACTTTCTCTTCAATATTTATAACAACTATTAAAGATAGTTTTATCCTTATTCTCATTTCATAGATGATAAGCTGATGATAAGAACAATTAATGATTTATCAAAGTCAAACCAAAAGAGGGTGGTAGGACATGTCAGAGTTTAACTCAGCCTTGGAATCCAGGTTGTCTAATTCCAAGATAAATGCTCTAACTTATGAGAACCTGTCTACTTGGCATCTGATACAATGACAGGACATAAAAGAAGCTGGTGTCTTAATATGGTCAGGCAAGTGTTGCCAATAATAGAGTTTGAGCAAAATACAGACAAAAATCATTCAGAACGTTTCTTGCAATAACTGGATCATATTATGAAAAGAAATTGTGATCCATGTCAACAAAATTGCTGATAAAGTCTCAGTAAAAGGCTCATTTTGTTATTTCTTTTTTTCCTTTTATGTATTTTTTTTTAATGTTAAAGTATACATAACAAAGAAAATGGTCTGGATAATTTAGTTCAAAAAGGCTGAATTACACTTTGCAGGGAAAAGCAGTTCTGTTCACCTCTATATTTCTACCTCTCCCTTATGCCTTGCTGCAGGATTCCTTCTTTACTTCCTGGACAAAGCTGATGCTATATTTATCATGTGAGATTCAGAAAAGAACCACAGATAACACGTTTTTGACACTTATAAGATTGTGTGAGATGTCGGCAGGATGAGATTTCAGTTCTTTGATGCTTTTGGAAATCCTGCGTTTTCCATTGCAATCGAAATAATGGCCCTGGTGCCTTGCTTTATGTAAGGAGATTTAATGGTCAGGGACCTAGAATACCTGATTTCATGAAGTATGCCTTTTATCTCCCTAGAAATAGTGCCTTGCCGTCTCTGAAAGTCATAGGAACCCGAGTTGTTCAAATCTTAAATTTGGACCTCGCTGCATCAGAACACTCCAAATAATGTAATGAATCTATCTAAACCTGCATTCATCTTGCACACAGCAGGCTGACTAGATGAAAACACAGAAAGTATCTATTAAGTTCTGGTCTAGAAGCATTCTACAATGAAGTGAGTTCACTGGAGTTGATTTCTACAGTCAGCTACATTAATCACTAGGTTCTTGGCTGCTGTGTTCTGCACGCTTGCAGCCTAATACGTAAAAAAGGCTAGGTAAATCTCACCAGCTCCTTGACAAGCAGCCACAGTTTTTTATTCTTTATTACAGAATAAAAATCCCGCTGAGGAATGGATTTTTTTTTTTTTATCACTCAATGTCAAGCAAGTCAGAAGTATTATTTCATAATGTACCTTTCACTGCTTAAACATTACAAATGGTGAGATGCAAAGCAATATGGAACACATTGTATGCAAAGAACAAGGTGAGAAACTTAACAAGGATATGGAGAGAGAAGTAGCCTCTACAGCAATGAGGAATTTGCCTGCCTTCCTCTTTCCTTCCTTCCCGTGGAGAAGGAATAATAGTTTTCCCTCTTCCCATCTAGGTTTTAGCTGAGCCCCCTTCGAGATAAAAAGACATATTAACAGAAGAAGAAGGAACAGAAATTCAATTACATGTATACCTCCTGTTTATAAGGGAGAGACCAAGGAAAGCTGACCAACTCCTGAAATGGCCCAAGCCACCACCTTAAATACCATCTTCAGCTAGTGACAAAAGAAAGATGTTGGGGGGTGGGGGGGTGGAGGTGGGAGAAGGTCTGTTAATGGGAGGTTATCAGGCAAAGCACAGTAAACAACGGTATGACTGTTACGTAGATTGAAGTCCATGCCTTCTCCATCATAAGAGTTCCTAGAGATTTAGTTGCCCTTCTCTCCCTGGAACTGAGAGGGAGACACCCTTGCAAAGGGAGATTTCCCTTACAAATGTAAATGTCTCTTATAAAAGGGTAACTTCTACTTGATTCTCCGAGCTTCTCTCAAGTCTGCTGTTTTTAAAAACTACCCAGCTTAAAATAATCCTTATGCCAAAGAGGCATATTTTGAGGTGGCAAATTCTGCTTCCCTTCACCTCCCTCCCTCTGTCCCTCTTTCTCTCCCTTCCATCTCTCTTTCCTTTCTCCTTCCTTCCCTTCTTTTTCTCTTCCCTTCCTTCCTTCCATCTCTCTTTCCTTTCTCCTTCCTTCCCTTCTTTTTCTCTTCCCTTCCTTCCTTCCTCTTCCTTCTTTCTTCTTTCTTCTTTCATTCATTCTTTTTAAATTTCTTTCAAAGTAATGTAAATGTCATGATTTACTCTAGAAGTCTGCCTCTAGCCATGAGACATATGGAAATAAACCTGGATGATTCACATTCAATTGCAGGATCCTTTATAGTTGTAAAGAATGTTACGATAATGTGACACTATTTTCATTCTTTTATGTATTCTTTCAACAATGTCTAGGATTACTTAACTATGTGTCAAACAGTGAACTAGACACTAAGGATTCAACAATGAACAAGATATTCAGGAAGCTCAGGCCCTATAGGGAAACCAGAAAATTAAGAAGGAAGACAACAAATTAAAAAAAGAAGATCAGATCCAGTTCTGATTTGAGACCTGAAAGAACAGTCTACTATTACAGAGAATAACAGGATAGAGTAGAATGACCAAATTTCCATACTAGAGTCAAATATATAGAAAATGCAATTTTATGCTATTTGGCATAAGAGAATAATGAGCCCAGGATAATCAGATACTCTAGTTGATGAAACAATTCTTTGAATGCCAAACAACATCAGTATCACTCACCTAAAGGAACATAAAGCCATATTCTAACAAATGCAGGTTAAGTATTATTTATATGCAAAGTACTGGCTATTCACTATACATGATACAAAGTTGAGTAAGCTCTAGACTCTTTCATTTGTGAATTTGTAATTTAAAAGAGGAAACATACACAAATAACCACACTGCAAAAAGTCAACTATGGTAAATGAGGTTTGACTAGTAAAAACATGGCTACAGAAGATGAAAGGAAAAATTGTTGTAGAATATGAGTCAGAGTATGTCACTCCTCTGCTTAGCTTTTTCTTTCCTCACTCAGTATAAATGTCAAAGTCCTTGCAATGAACCTCAAGGCTCTACACATTTTGGCTGCTATTATATATTTGACCTCATCTCCTACTACTGGGTTGGCCAAAAAGTCCGTTCGGGTTTTTCGTAAGATATTACGAAAAACCTGAATGGACTTTTGGCCAGCCCAATATTATTTCCCCCTAGTTCACCCCGTTCAGCCTGTAGGGGTTCAGAGCAAGCCTTCCCAAAATGTGTCACTTTTGCATGAGGATTATTTTGAGATAAAGGCAACTGAGACCTTATGGGTCCAAGAGAAACCACTGCTCCTCCCTTAACTACAGAGAAAAATTTAAATTGGGGATTTTCCCCAGGAAAGAGTAATTACCTGAGATAAATTTTATGTAAGTGGCCCCATCTATACGTCAGGGCAAACATCTAATTACCAAACATCTGCTTTTCTTATCTTCTTGTGAATGACCCTCCTGCCCTTGGAAGCCCCAGACCCCTAATCTATTCCTTAGCTCAGGATGGCATATATACCACATTTTACCTTCCTGTCTCTAATCTCTCATGTATATGGGGTCCCCATATGTACAAAATTAAATCTGAGTTTCTCTTGTTAATCTGTCTCATGTCAATTTAATTCTTAGACCGGCCCAGAGAACCTAGTAGAGGAAAGTTTTCTTCCTCTCCAACAAACCACATAGGACTGCTTGCTGTTTCACAAATCACCAAATACAATCCCACACTAAGGCTCTGGAAGTCTCTTTCCTCCAAATACCCACATGGCTAACACTCTCACCTCCCTCAAGACTTGGCTCAAATCTCATCTTCAAAAGAGGTCTAATGACACCCTTATTCAAAGTTGATATACTGTCTCCAAGCCATCTTTTTCAAATTCCTTTGCCCTACTCTAATGTTTTCTTTGTTCTATTGTATTTATTATCTCCTGGTGTACTGTGAAAGCTACTAGGTATCATGTGTGCAGTTTATTGTCCATTTCTACCAACTAGAATGTAAACCCCATGTGGACAGGGATTTTTATCTGTTTCATTCCTTGATGCATTCCAGGCATCAGATCAATAGCTGAAACATTGTACGTACCTAATAAATACCTACTGAATGAATTAATGAGCGATCAGCTTTGATTGGATGGTAAAGGCAGTGGAAGGAAATAAGTAGTGACTTAATGTCTGAGGTGGTACCTTGATAAAGAAGATAAAGATGATAAAGAAGACTTAGATAGGAAGGGATGGTCTTCCTGACTCATCTCTTCCAATTCAGATTATTATTCTTCCGGCATGTGGAGAATAGTTCTCAAACACAAATAAGTTCTTTAAATTTCTTTATGTAACTGGTACACTGGACAAGTATGACTCATAAGATGTGATCATAAAACAATTTTATTTTAGTCTCCCATTGTTTTTGGAAGGTATTTAGTTGTTTCTTTTCTACCAAATAAAAACTCAACCTTATTCTTTTGGTCATTCGAAGAAAATGGTTACTTCAAATGAAAGTTACTATCTTAGTTTTATAAGTAAAATATGAAGTCCAACTTGATTTAATACTGACATGTATCCTTTCTTCCCACCCAAAAGATCCACTGTGGGGAGGTGAGGCAGAGAGGAAGAGGGAGCTGACAGTAAGGGAAGGAGGATGGTTGAGCTCCTCTCTTCCTTTTCCCAGTTGGAAAATATTTGTTTCTGATCACAGTACAGTTAAACCCAGGAAGGGCAGAGCAGAAAAGAGAAGACAGACCTTACTGCCCTGAGCCACACTCACTGGGCTGGTCAGCTGTCTAGAGCAGACCCTTACCCTCATTAGCCTTTTCACTGGCTTTCAGGAACTTGCTCAATCACTGACAATCTTTCAGCTGTGGTTCCCTAAACCCATACAGAAGAATCTCTATTCTGAAGACTCTCTCCACCACCCATATCATCCAGATTCCAGAAACTGACACCTGTTCGTTCCTGCAGGCAGTCCTTTACACAAGATCTAAGATGATTCTCATGGACTTCCTTGAATTCCTGACCTACCTGTGGCTCATGGAAAACACTCAAGCATTCATCATTCTTTGCCACAACAAAAACAGCTTCTTGGCTCTAGCTATTAGAATAGTTATCCAGTCATTTTCTTCCCACTTTTAAAATTTTGAAAGTAGGAGTCAACTATCTGCCCACTCTGTATATCCCCCCAAAATTGCAGACGATGCCTATTAAAATATTGGGGTGGCCTTAAGACTCCCCCCCATTTTCTGTACTGTAGGTGAAGGAAAAGCATCCCTAACTTTCCCTATGGTAGGTGGAACCGAGGTTCACATTATAGCTTTCCTCTCCACTCTCTCTCAGTCTCCATTTAGTGAACCTTGTGTACTCTGGATAATCTTTTTTTTTTTTTTTTTTTGCGGTACACGGGCCTCTCACTGTTGTGGCCTCTCCTGTTGCGGAGCACAGGCTCCGGACGCGCAAGCTCAGCGGCCACGGCCCACCGGCCCAGCCGCTCCGCGTCATGTGGGAACTTCCCGGACTGGGGCACGAACCCGTGTCCCCTGCATCGGCAGGCGGACTCTCAACCACTGCACCACCAGGGAAGCCCTGGATAATCTTTTGACCAGCTTAAGAGTTGCAAACCTGGCTTGTGGCCAATTCCTGTTTGTTCTGTAGGGTGGTCTGTCTCACTGCTTATTTCAGTACCTGAAAGCTTCTGAAGAAATACATTACTGGAGTTGAGTGTTAAGAAGAACCACCTGATAATATTACTCAGGTCGCTTTGAAGTAGGACAAGACCAAGGAGCTGTTCATGGAGTAAATGTATAACATGAAAAGGAACGGCATACATGTAAAGGAAACACCACATGAAACACCATGGAACTGGGAACTCTGCCTTTTAAAAAGGGTAAAAAGAAGAGTGAAAGATACTCTGATTAATCCTGGATGACTGGCAGAATTATAATATAATTGTTTTGGGACTTCAGAAAAAGATGATGATTCTTAGTCTAGTTTGGACATGTTAATTTAATGTGAAAAGTGAGGCACTGTTAAGATTTTCAGGAGGAAGACTGAAGCACTGGCAACTTGAGGGGATGCTCTATGAAGGATGTGGATGGAGAACTGTGACAGTTTGTGACAAAACCCCGAGCAATATATAATTGTAATACTATAATTTATAATAATTGAAAAACTATATAAAATGTACTTTTTTTTAAAGATACTGAACAAAGAAAAAGTAAGCAGCATATAAGAAAGCGTTTCAATACAAGAATACCGTCTGACTCAGTACATTCACATTATCCTTAAAAAATAGAAGAAAAACAAATCAGTGAAACACTGTCCCTATGAAATAGAAACAGATGACAAAGATGAGGAAAAACTGTTGATAAACAGCACACTTATTGAATTAAAAAACAAACACTTTAGTCTGAATCAATAATTAGCAGTCCTGACATCGCAGAAAATTTAATTAGTGACTTACAGGGCAGCACTTAGAATAAACTGAGGAATCCACAGGAAAAGGGCAGAGAGGGTACACTGAGAGGGAAAATGAGAAAAATGGCAAGACAAATGCAAATGCAGCTTACATAAAAGAGATTTCCAAAAAGAAAGCAGACTAAGTAGACTGGAAACAATAATCAAAGAGAAATTCTAGAAAATTATCCAGTTTTTAAAAATCTGTGTTTTGAGATTGACAGACTAGTAATGTTCCAAGCAAATTAATAACAAAAGCAACACAACAACAACAACTAGCCTGATGACATTGGCAAATTCTAAGCATAAAGAATGCTTCAAACACAGTAAAAGAAATAAATATGATGGCCCAACACTCCTTTCAAATAACAAATGCCCAAGCATGAGGGAACAATATCCCTAGAGGTTGAAGGGAAAGATTAAGACTAATGATTTCTACATTCTGCCGAGCTGCTCTTCAAATGTGAAGGTGATACCTGCATAAAGTGTCATAAAATAGACCATGATTTTGCAAAAGTTTCTCTAAAAAGATTCATAAGTGATTGACGAATGTAACAAACAAGTGCGAGGATGGCAAACTGTGGGAGGAAAGTCTGGTGATAGGCATTGAAAAGAGCTAAACATACAGAAAATATTTATATTGAAATCATTTAAAATGTGGCAAATGTGTTTGCAAAAATATTAGGCATGCACAGTTTTTATTTAAAGAGATTTTTAACATTGTTTTAAATGAATATATCACCTAAAACCAGGCTAAGTTTGAAGATAACAGAAGCTTTAAATTCTTATATTCCAAAGTACTAAAAAGTCTTCATTCAACATGGAAAATAAGGTAGGTAGGTAGGTAGATAGACAGACAGAGAGATAGGACAAATTATTTTTAAAATCTGGATTAGAAATAAGATACTAATTTCAAAATATGTACATAATATAAAAAGCAACAAAGTCTGGGCTTCCCTGGTGGCACAGTGGTTGAGCGTCCGCCTGTCGATGCAGGGGACACAGGTTCATGCCCTGGTCCAGGAGGATCCCGCGTGCCGCGGAGCGGCTGGGCCCATGAGCCATGGCCACTGAGCCTGTGCGTCCGGAGCCTGTGCTCCACAGCGGGAGAGGCCACAGCAGTGAGAGGCCTGCGTACCGCCAAAAAAAAAAAAAAAAAAAAAAAAAAGCAACAGAGTCTTCACAAAACAAAAATATACAAAAGGAAGCAAAAGTAAATAAAAGGAAGTATCAAAATGTAAAATAAAGGGTAAAAACTTAAATAACTATAACATAGAGAGTATTTTATTATATGCTCTGCTTTCTTTGTGTGTGGCTTATCTCATTTAACACTTAAAATTACCACATGAAATATACACTACTGTTATTTTCATCATAACAGATGGAAAAGTAAAGTATGAGGAAGTGAGGTAACTTGCCCAAGGTCACGCAACTAGTATATGGTGAGGCCAGGATTAGAAGCACATGGTCCTGGTCAGAGCTCACTCTTAACCTCCAAATTATGCTCCCTGGAACCTACACACATGCACATATGCAAACAAAATATATACATTCATACCAAACACATTCACACACAACCATATGTGCATTCATACATACATACAGTATGTCTGTTCATACAGTATTCATACATACATACAGTATGTCTGTATTCATACATACATACAGTATGTCTGTTCATACAGACACATTTATATGTATATATGTATATAAACATATACATATATACATACATGCATACCTAAATAAAATAAATAAAACATCATAGGTTTAAAACAATGAAAATTATTTAAATTTCTCTATAAAAAGGTAGAATTATAAGATAAAACAGAAGAGTGAAATTTAATTCTAAGCTTCACCAAATTCAAAAACCCATGCATAACTTAATAATTCTTCCTTCCCTCCAGTTTCAAGGGAAGAGGTGTTACAACTTTTATCTAAAGACAATGCTCACACGTGCTCTGACATCCCTTTTTTTCTTTCGAAGTGACTTGTTTTCTAGATCATACTTTATTTCCCTCTTCTGAATCCTCCTTTTCACTAGTTATACATTCTCTAGTTTCCCATTTTAAGAAGGAACCTCACCGATTCAACCCTGCTTCCCCTTTCAGTTAGCTCAATTCCACTCTCCTCTCTTCACAGCCGAACTCTGCCTTCAAACATTTCTTCATCTCCTATTGATGATTCAGTCCTGCACTCCCTACTCCAAAGTGCTCTAGCCAAGGTCGCTCTATTGCTCCCCTCTTAAAAAGCCACCTACCTCCTATGTATAGCCTAAAAATTTTACTCCTTGTTATTATTTTTAAGAATAATAAATGTTACTTGAGATTTCAAAAATAAGTATGACTGGAAAGAAACCAAAACAAAGGAATAATGTGCTGTTCATTTTTTTTTTTTTTTTTTTTTTTGGCTGTGCTGGGTCCTCACTGCTGCACGCGGTCTTTCTCTAGCTGCGGTGAGCAGGGGCTACTCTTCATTGTGGTACATGGGCTTCTCATTGCAGTGGCTTCTCTTGTTGCAGAGCACGGGCTCTAGAGCGTAGGTTCGGTAGTTGTGGTGCGTGGGCTTAGTTGCTCCACAGCATATGGGATCTTCCCAGATCAGGGCTCAAACCCGTGTCCCCTGCATTAGCAGGCAGATTCTTAAACACTGCACCACCAGGGAAGTCCCATGCTCTTTGTTTTAAACCATACATTCTCCACTCTTTCCATGGGCATTCTCTTAGCCCTAGGAATCCTCAACTCACTTTACCACCTCCACTCCTCTCTCTGCCTTGAGTTCCACTGCCTTAAATCCTTATATGTTGCCCCTCCCTGGTATTTTGTCTTAGAGCCTCTGTTCTACACACTTTCCTTGGATGTGCTTATCCATCCAGCCACAAGGCTCCAATGAATATCTACCACACATGCTTATGATGCTCAAATCCTGGTCTCCTGCTTAGGTCTCTTTCCTAAGCTCCAGACTCATATATTCAACCACTAACAAAATCTTCATTTAGATAAAATTCTTCCTCCTACATATCTCTCAAATGTTTCAATTCTCTCCATTCCCAGAGCCACCACTTAGCTTAGGGCATAATTACTTCCCTTCTAGATTACTTGAATAGCCTCCTACAGCTTTCCCAGCATCCGATCTTGCATTTCTCCAAGTCTTCTCCACAATGCAACCAGAATGATCTTCTCTGAAGTGCCACTTTCATCTTTTCATTCCTTTGAAGAAAGGCTTTGATTCATGGTTTGTTTTCCTTTGTCCTTAGTATAAAGCCCAACTTTTTTACACAGTTGAGAGGGTAATCATGTATTGTGTGGTGTTTACTGTTCTATTCCCTACCTGTTGCTCTGAGTTCTTCCTATTGTCTCCATTCTAGAAACCTTTTCCTATTCTTTCAATTCTAGTTCAGAGACACATTGCATGTTTTCAAAGCACACAGAATTTCCCCATTACTATGCTTATCAATTGTACTATAATCATCTGTTTACTCATTTGTATCACCCACTAGACTATAAGCCCTCTGAAGGCAAGCACTGAGCCTGTCTTAGACACCATTATATCATTAGTACAAAACACAACATTGACACAAAAATAAATATTATTTGAGGGAATTAATGAATAAGTGGATGAAAGGAAATGATACAAAATGGTATGCAAATAGAATTAAAACTATGGGCAAATCTACATAAACAAACAGAACTTTAAAACATCAGGAGTGACAGTATTGATAATAGACAATGTGTGATTTAAGATTCATCAAATGTATAAAGTCACATTTTATAAATGAAAGCCATAATATAAATGAAGGCAATAGGGGTGAATATTATGCTCATATTAAATGACAACAATGTATAAAATATCTGTATTAATTCAAGGGTAACTGACAGATATACCATACCACTGGCAGATTTAATATACATCATTATTTCTTATACTAAATAAAAATGAATAACGTGTTTTAACAATGTACTTGGTAGAATTGAGTTTATATATTTTTACCTTAAAAACACACAGTAAAAATTTTTAGAAGCATGGAAACATTTTTTTTAAAATAGATCAGATGAGAGATTACAAAGAAAACCAAAACCATTTCTAATGGTTATTTTTGATGTTATGAGTCACTTTAATGACTTTATGCATATTACAAAATTTTTTACAGTAAGTAGGTATTATTTCTATTGACAAAGAAATTAAGTTTAAATTTTTAAAAATTTGGACAAAAAAGGCAAAAAGAAAGAAGCATACAGAATGGCTAATGCAGATAATGACAGATGATACTGTTTGATGATTAGGAGATCACTGTGATTTTTGAGAGAGAACATTAGAAAAGATGCCAGGTCACATGGCACTCTGGAATAGTGAGAGAAAAGGAAGCAACAAGTCAAAGCTCTTCTTGCAACAAGTTTGGTAACTAAAGAAAGGAGACAAAAACAGCTTGAAAGCAATCAAGGTTGAGGTAAGAATATTGTTTAGGATGAAGAGACATGAATTTTTTCCTACAGGCAAAGAGAAGGGGGTCAATATAGAAGGACAGCCTGGGGATGGAGAGAGGTCAAAGTCTAAGGAAGTGGTTGAAAACAAATCATGCTTACAGTTGTGGACTGTAGCACGGAACAAGGGAGGGAGGCTTCTTCAAAGCAAAAGGAAATGAAGAGTGAGATTATACATATGAGAAATAAAATATCGCCTGCCATATCAGTAAACAAAAGATGTCCCAGTCATCAGCAATTGCAGTCACTTGATGGTGAGCCCTGGGGAAACTCAGGAAGGAAACAAAGAATACCTGCCATCTAGCAGCCATCAGACTGCAGCCACCCCAAGGGTGCAGCTTGAGAAAACTCAGGATGTGAAAACACTGGCCCCAGTGCTGGCCCCAGATGACTGAGTGTGCACATCAAAGGAATGATTTCAGTGAGTCCAGACTCTTGCATCTTCCTATACATAGAAAAGCACTAAATTCCTTAACTTTTTTGGTTTTCTTTAATTAACAATAGTCTTTTGCCCTTCCAACTACCTGTCCTTTGTTGCAAAACTCCTATATTTCCTAGCTCTCCCCTCACCTCCTCCGAGCAGTTTTCTCTGGTTACTTGAGATGCTGCCTCTAAGGCTTTAAGTCCTAAGAATGTTCACCAACTAAAACATAACTCTCAACTCTTAGGTTGGACATTTTTTTCAGTTGACACATACATGGAGAACATTTCTAAGTGAAGGAGAAGGAAATAATTGAGAGCAGTGAAACCTGATCCATCAGACCATTCCAGTCTTCTGAATCAGGTGGGAGACAAGGTCACCGACCAGGTAAAAATAAGTGTTAGGGAAAAGCAGGGGAAACAAAAATGGAGTTAGAGTAAGGAAAGTAAGGGAATTCCGTGATTGAAATATTGATACAGAGTAAGATTTCTTATTTTTCACTTGCTCTTCCCTTTCATTTACAGATCTTTAGAATTAATGACATCATCTATATCTACTTATTCCTCCAAGTAATCTAACTACTAAACTCACCACATCCCTGAACTTTTCTACATCCATCTACAACCTTCCTCTGATGGGCACATTTCATTTTACCTGACTTTTCAGCAGCATGTGATATTGGTAAATACCTCCTCCCTCTTTTTTCAAACAGATGCTTACTTCTTCTCCCTTGCCTACTCTATTTCTTGATACTCCTCCTCAACTGGCATCCAGGTAGATAAAGAGGCAAGTCAGTCTAGAATCATGGTGCTAAGAAGAGAGTTAAAGTATATAACAATTAAGGTACATAGATCACAACCAGAGAGGGGATTTTGATATTTCACTTCTTGGAGTACAGAGATTACTAAAATATATGGGTGGCTGACATGGAAAAAGAAAGGGTAGTCTTTGGATAGAAGGAACATATTCTCAGAGGTTTTAGAAGTATCATCAAGATGCTTTGTCAGTTGTGTTGGGTACAGGCTAAGCTGCTTTTACAGCAGACCCCCAAATACACTCACGAAGTATACTGCTCCAAGTGACAGACAGGTATTGGTAGGAGCTTAACTCCACAAAGTAAGCCAGAAATTCAGGTTCTCTCTATTTTGTTCCTCTACCATCCCCTAGGGTGTTTTCCTTTTCCAAATAGTCCAAGTTCTCTCTCTATCAGGATCATGAACCAGTTTGCAAGAAGCAAAGGGGACGCTTTAGGCAAGCAGCTGATCTGGAAGTGGGACAGCTCTTATGCTCATAGCTCACTGACCAGATGCAAGGAAGGCTGAGATATATAGTCTCCGGCTGGCTGACTGTGTTCTGGTAAATCTAATCAGGTTCTTTATTAAAAAGAAGTAAAGACTGCATACTGGGAGTCTGCATAATTGGGAGATAATTAGAAGTCTCAGATACAAAGTCAAAGTACAGGATAGAATAAAGGACTATGAAACAAATGTTGAAATCAGTGCAGAAAGAAGAATTAAAACCTCTGGGAAGTAGGTAGGTAACTTCGAAATAGCAAAGAAAATGCTATAAGTAGAGTGCATGAATTTTATTAAAGAAAAAAATCCTAGGTTCTCCCTTGAGAATACTGAACTTTTTTACTGATATTGTGAGGTTTAGTGACTTTGAGAAGAAAGAAACTCAAAAGAGGTAGTATCTGTGGAGAGTAATGACACACATTCATGGAAGAATGTGGACCCCAAGTTTTGAAAGGAAGGAGTTAGCACAGAGGGAATTAGAAGTAAACAGGAATAACTAAGTACAAAGGGATGCCAGTTCTGGAGAATAAAATTAGGGAAAATGAGAGAGAAGGAAGACATATCTACTTGTAGCACTCAATATCCAGGATTAGAGAAACATGGAGGAATCAGGGTAAATTAACAAAAAGGTAACTGAAGTAATAGCCTCTGTCTTATATTATACATGATTTCTCATCCTTCTTTTTATCTCCATTTTAACAGTTCTTTGTAAAATATATTATTATAAGCAAACTTAACTCTTCATGAATTTGAGTACAAATTATAAATAAATATATTCTAATTATATGAGACATTGGGCAAAATTTTATTTATGGGGTGAATTTGCTTAACCTGGATTCTTGGCATAAAAAAAATGTACCTTAGAAACTGTCATCTCCCAATTGCTATCTCACTTTGATGGTCGCACCACTCCTCCTGTGTTGGGGGGACCAGTGTGGTGGCCAGCATGGAAGCTGGTGTACATACACCGATTGCTTGTCCAAGTAATTTGCCCTAGTCATTTCATGGCTTCTTGTGTTGGATTTTATCCTCCTGGTAACAGTGATGGTTGCAGGATTTGAAGCAGTAGGTAACATGATTTGCTTTGCATTTTAAAGAGTTTACTGTGATGGCAGAGTGGAAAACTGATGGAAATGGAATTAAACTAAAAAATAGGGACAGCACTTTAGAAATTAACAGCATCAAACCAAATGAAAGAAGATACAAAAGGCATTACTGTGTCTTGTGGGCTGGTAAAACATCGTTATGAACACGGCTTATGAATGTTACAGAAATACAACTTAACTAAATGGCAGACAATAAAGCACATACTTTGTTTCATAATGGGTTTGGGAAAAGCCAGAATCATTAAATATTATGCCCAATGCCACTAAAATATTTCCTAGATGGTAATATTTTTTTTATAAGTTCCCAGATTTTTTTTCAAATGTCTGCAAGGTTGGTTAACTTTTACTACAACATGGAGGAAGCATGACCACAGCAATACGCTCATGAGCACGTATTTTGTTAGTCTTATTTTGTTAGAAGAGCTTCAGTGCTATGCTTTTAAAAATACAGTACTTTGGTATTACCCATCAGATTTTGCATCAGAACCCTTGAAAGATCTTATTTCTGCTATCAGTGACCTCTTGGCTATATACTAATAGATTTCCAATCCACTGAGAAGCAAACCTTCACAGCCACTTTTCAAACTTTCAAAGGTCTGATTAAATGTCCCTTTACATCAAAAATCAATCTTTTTTAAGGCATGAAAAGGATTTGCTCTACAGAGCACAAACTAACATGTTAGACAGGCTCTCCTAGACTGTCCCTTGTAGGAAGTCATTGTTCTGGGTTGTTTATAAAGGGAGCTTTTCAAAGGCCCCAAACCTCAGTTAGCATCACATCCCTCTCATTTATACAGGATATTCCTGAATTACACAAAAGTTACATGCTGGAAATGTCACAATCAGCAATTAGTAGATGTACCTTTTTGATATGTTGGTTGGTTAGCTAAACAACACATAATCTTTACTCTTTACAATCTTCCAAGCAATATATAGGAAATATTTTTTCAAGGAGTTATACCATTTCCATAGAGTAAATAATATTTTGCCCTCTGGAACTGTCATAATAATAAAAAAAAATTACTAGAGGTGAATTTAGCTAGCATTTATTGAATTCTTCATATATAAAACATAGATAATTGATTTAAAAAATTTTTTTTATAATTTTAATGGTTTCTTATACTTGTTAATCTAGTCTCTCCTAAGAGATATATCAGCTCACTGGGCACAGGGATCCCATATTATATTTTTCTTAATTTTTCTACCACATTCAGCACAGAACTAGATGTTAGTAGGTAATCCTCAATAAATATTAACAAGAAGCCTTCAATACTAGAACAAGTCCAATCACAATTTATTTTTACTTTATGAGGTGCAAATAATTGCCCCATTCATCTCAATAAACAGAACAGTAGGTTAACAGGTTCTATTGTCATTGATCTGACATTATTAAATCGTTCACAGATTTTTGTTATGGCTGAAGCACAATATTGAAGCAGTCAATAAAGTCTTTTCAGCAATTGTCCCAAATGTCATATTGACCTCGTACAGGCTTTGTGATGTCACTGTCTATCACATTTGCTTCAGCTGTATCATTTTGTTATTTCTTAAAGTTTCATTTTGTACCACTACTTCTTTATTAAATATCAAGTCTCCAAGTGGTTCCCCACTGTCTTTATGACGTTCCAATGTTTAATTATTTTGTTTAATTAATTGGCTAACGAGTCACAAAAGTGGACTTGAAATAATGAAAGAGGTCTGCACATGGTCACAGATTACTTGGCAGAGGCTAGGACAACATAGGACAAAGGAAGACTTTGATCATTTAACAGCTTGCAGGAACTAGGTCCTGAAAGCTCAGCAGGACACAACAGGAACACAGAGTAAAAATCCAGGAAAAAGTGATAGTGATTCACATTTCTAACACCATGATTCAGAGCAATTCAAATTCAACCAAAACCGGACACGACACCTTTATTTCTATAAATCTGTTATAGTCACTAGATTGGTGAACATACTTATCATCCGTCTTGTTGTCTACGGCACCAACATAATTTCTTTTGCATTCTCACAGTCCACATTTAGTCAACAGGTACTACTGTTTCTGTCTTCTTGATATCCTTCCAATCTCTCCACTTCTTTCAATCCCTAGGGCCACCACTATGTAACTACTGTTACCCTTTCCCTAGTGTACCCCAAATCCTCTTGACTCTTTTCCCTGCCTCTAGGCTTGTCTTGCATCGTAATTCCATTCACTACCTTGTCTCCATCCTTTACTTTCCAAACTCAACCATGATCAAGTTCGTTTTTGGTTAAATATTCTCCCAGATCCCCCACAGCCTCCAAGATAAAATCCAAATTTCCTAGAAGGATATTCAAACCCCTTTATAATCTAGCTTACGATCCTTTCCAACCTCATCTCTCACCCCTGTCTCATTTACAGTGTCTGTTCCAGTAATCTTCCATTCTGAGTGCTTGTTTTTTGGACCATGTTATTGCACTTGGCTGCCTTAACTATACCCCCACTCCCTCTCCTTTACTTAGACAACTTCTACCTAAAAAGACTCTCACTCAATTTTTATGTTTCACCTCCTCCGGGCTTCATCCATCTAAAGAACCTTTTGTTGCCATACCTTCTTTTCCCTTGGCTAAAATAAAGTATGGAAGCCTAAATTCCAAAGAAGAATGAGTTGGTTTTTTTAATGACAAATAAAATGGACATTGAAATTTGTTAGGATCAAGAAGAAACAAAAATACAAGTTCTGCTACTTGGAAGTGTCAAGGGGAAGGAAAACTGTCAAACAGAAATAGTGTCATATCATGTGCCAACTGACACATCAATCAAACAATAATTTTCAAGCTGGGAACAGTGGACTAAGATAATAAAAAGTCAAAACAGATGAATTAGCTTCCTATTGCTGCTGTAATAAATTACAGATTTAGTTGCTTAAAGCAATACAAATGAATTATATTTCTGGAAGTCTGAAGTCCAAAACTGTATCTCATAGGGTTAAATTAAGGTGTCAGCAGGGTGGTCTTCCTTTCTGGAGGCTCTAGGAAAGATTCTATTTTCTCACCTTTTCCACTTTCTTGAGGCTGCCTGTGTTCCTTGACTCAAGTTCTCCTCCCATCTTCAAAGCCAGTAATGGCCAGTCAAGTCTTGTTTACATGCAGTCACTCTGACACTGACTCTTCTCTCTCCCTCTTCCACATTTAAAAGACCCTTGTAATGACATTGGGCCCATTGAATAATCAAGGATAATCTTATTTTAAGATCAGTTCATTAGCAACCTTAACTCCATCTACGATCTTAATTTCCCTTTGTCGTGTAATCTAACTTATTCATAGATTCCTGCTGGAATTAAGAGGTAGATATCTGGGTGGGGGGTGGGGGCATTATTCTAGCTACCACAACAGATAATATCACAAAAGTGTACAGCTTTCTTTAAAGGAATCCAGATTTGTATACTAATTTGTGATTAATTTGGGAGATTCTGTAGCCAGAAACACCTGACTCTCCCACTTAGTTGGAAAATTATCAAAACTCCATATATGGGAGCTCCCTACTCTTGAAACCTTGGGATATTAAAGTTTTCATCTGGTAGTATTGTTAGAATACACATGCTTTTAAAACATACTGCCTCTTCTCACAATCACTATATTGTAAAATGGAATAATAATGGAGTTATTTTGAGAATTAAATGACTCAAAATATGTAAAGTGTAAAACACATAGGGTGGTCAAGGTCCATAGCATGTTGGAAGAGCTCGATAAATGATAATTATGAGTATTTTATGTCTCAGTGAATGGTAGTGGTTATTATTATGAAGCTGGATGGAAAGTTGTTCTTTTTAAACCTACCAAGAGTTTGAGTTAGATGCCTTGGGAAGATACCAGAATTATTTTTAAACAGAGAACTATTCTTATTCAGTAAAACATCTAGATAGGCGCTTTCAGAATTATGAAAGCCAAGGCCTTATGGATGTGACCTAGGAGGATAGTAGAGTGCTCTGAAGAATAAAGAAACACATCTGGGAGTTTCCTCCAGGCAGCTGGAACAGGAGATAGATAGGTCAGACAAAGGCAGAGGTCAGATAAGAATATTGGTCAAAGACACATTATCCAACTCAGAGAAAGTTAAAAATCTTTTAAGAACCCTATCACAATTATAAGTTGTTCTTTGTTCACTAACGTGTGACAAATGCCCGTTACCTCCCAAATTTTAGGACAAGACGGTTCCCATCAGCAGTCTTGGTTTAGTGGTGCCATGAGGGATGATGCAAAAGGGGCCACTGTTTGGCTCAGAGCAAAGCAGCCTGAGCTTCAGTGTGCATGGTTAGACCAGGGAAGCAAGGACCATATGGGGAATGACTCATCAGAGATATAAGACAAATCTCTTTCTTTCCAAATATGCTACAGGGAGGAGAACATTTTTTTTCTTCTTTTTCGAGGAGCGGGAAAGCAGAGGGAGTTGTTCATTTCTGATCTCACATATTTTTTTGTTACAGAGATTAGAGCTACCCAGATATTATTCATGTGATGATAATGGTGATGATGGTTTTGTCATCATTATTACTTCCAGATGATCTACATTATTTTGGCATTAAGAAATATCTGAAAATTATTTTCAGAAGTACCATAAGGAATATTTAAGAAACCCTGGGGCACAAAAGAAGTACAAGAAGAATGAAAGTGTCACATAATTTTCTAAAAAGGAAATATTTTGATATTTCTAATAAACATTCTAGTATATAAAAAGAGGTCAACAATGCAAATTTTTACAAAAAAATCTAAAGAGAATTAATGATTTGTACTTTGAGTATATTTACTGAGTCACTGGGAACTTGAATGGATTATTCACTCTACAAAAGATGTCGTGTGGAATATTTTTTTCTATTTTGAAAAGATTTCTAAGCTTTTCAAGGCAACTAAGAAGCTTCCTGAAAAGACAAAAAAGTTTCATCTAAAGCATAAATAATAATGTTGTCTTTTAGGATATTACATTAACTCTTCAGGTTACTAAGTTACAAGCACAGCAATATAACTAGTTCTCTAGATGTCCAAAAGACTTAACATATAGTCTAAAAATATCTAATGTAAATAAGACGTAATATTTCCCAGCCTGTTTGAATACATCTTACTTCCTACGGTAAAAATGTTCTAGCCTCTTTCAGTTCTATTTCTATTATAAATGTAGAACATAGCTGATAATATTTTAAATCATGTTATACAGCTGCCAAGTATTTAAGAAAGCAGTAAACATACTCCCAATTAAACCAAAACCAATGATTTTTGAAAGGAATGTGTATCAGCATATGTTCAGGAGAGACTCAGAAAGCCCCAATCATTCTGGCCTCCTGGTACTCATGACCTTGTGCAACCCCTCCCCTTGAGTGTGATGGGACTACCCAATAGAACATGGAAAATGTGATGCAATGTCACTCCCATGATTATATTACTACATAAGACTATGACATCGGTCCAGCTGTCTCTCTCCTTTGCTGGTTTTGATGAAGCAGATGGACATGTTGGGGAAACCCACCTGGCAAGGTACTGAAGGTGGCCTCTGACTGACAGCCAGCAAAACTTGAAGCCCTTAGTCTAACAATTCACAAAAAGCAGATACTGCCCATAACTACCTGAGTTTGAAGCACATTCATGCCAAGTCAAGCTTTTAGATGAGAACCCAGTCCTACCTGACACTTCGTCCTCCTGCAGGGGGCCGAGCTAGCTATTCCTGGACCCCTAACCCACAGAAAATGTGAGCTAATAAATGTGAATATTTACTTTAAAAATTATGTTGAGATAATTATAGATTCCCTTATAGTTGTATGAAATACTGCTGAGAGATACTCTGTACCCTTTGCCCAGTTTTCCCCAATGTAAACATTTCTGCAAAGCTCTAGTATAGTATCTCAACCAGAAAATTGACAATGACACAGTCAAGGTACCAAAACTGTCCATCACCATAGAATCCTCATGCTGTCCCATTACAGCCACAGTCACTTCCCTTCCACCTTCAAGCCCTACTTAACCCTTGGCAACCACTAATACATTTTCCATTTGTATAACTTTGTCATTTAAAAATGTTATGTAAATGGAATCACACATTATGTAAACTTTTTGGATTGTATTTTTCCACTCAGCATAATTCCCTGGGGATTCACTTAGGTTGTTTCATGTCTTGATTTCACGGTTTGAAAGTACCACAATTTGTTTAACCATCCCTCCTTGAAGGACATCTGGATTGTTTCCAGTTTTTGGCTATTACAAGTAAAGAGTCTCTAAACATTCAGCACAGGCTTTGGTGGACGTAAGTTTTCATTCTTCTGGGATAGGTGCCCAGAAGTACAATTGCTAGGTTGTATAGTAGCTGCATGTTTAGTGTTTTTTTTAAAAAAATAAACTGCCAAATTGTTTTCCAGAGTGGCTGTACTATTTTACAGCCCCACCAGCAATGTATGCATGAGCCGGTTTTTCTGCATCCCTACCAGCGTTTAATATGGTCATTTTTTTAAAAAGTCTGATTGGTGAGCAGTGGTATTTCTTTTTGGTTTTATTTCCCTAATGTCTAATGATGTTGAACAGTCTGTCATGTGCTTCCTTGTCATCTGTATATCCACTTCAGTGAAATATCTCTTTATTTCCATTTTGCAGTTGCCCATTGTCAATTTTCTATGGGTTGTTTGTTTGAATGTCGATTTGTTCTTTATATATTCCAGATGCTATTCCTTTGTCACATATATGGTTTCCTAATATTTTCTTCCAATCTCTTAAGAGGATGAAAATCCAAGCCACGGAGTCTTACCCAGAATAACATTTTTCATTTCGAAGAAGTCCAAGTTATCCATTTTTCATTTTATGGATTGTGCTTTTGGTGTCGTCTAAAAACGATCTGCCTAACCCTGTATCCTGAAGATCCCCTCGTATGTTTTTTTCTCAAAGTGATATAGTTTTATGTTTATTTAAACCCACGATCCATTTTGAGTTAATCTTGTAGATGGTGTGAGACTTGGGTCAAGGTTCATTTCTTTTAAGCCTTTTTTAGAACAGTTTGAGGTTCACAGCAAAACAGAGGGGAAGGTACAGAGCTTTCCCATATAGTCCCTGCCGCCATTCATGCATAGCCTCCACCACTGTCAACATCCCCCACCAGCTGTTAGAACTGCTGAACCTACAATGACATGTCATAATCATTCAAAATTCATAGTATACATTACTGTTCAGTCTCGGTATTGTGCATTCTATGGATTTGGACAAATGTCTAATGGCATGCATCAATCATTATGGTATAATACAAAGTATTTTCACTTCCCAATCATTATGGTATAATACAAAGTATTTTCACTTCCCTAAAAGTCCTTAGTGTTCCACCTATTAACTCCCCAGCACCCCGACAACTCTTGGCAATTACTGATCTTTTTTACTGTCTGTCATCATAGTTTTCCAGATGTCATATAGTTGGAATCATACCATATATGAAAAGCCAACTTTTGCATATTGGTTTCTTTCACTTAGTAATATGCATTTAAGTTTCTACCGTGTCTCCTCATGGCTTGATAGCTCATTTCTTTTTAGTGCTGAATAATATTCCATTGTCTGAATGTACCACAATTTATTTATCCTTTCACCTTCTGAAGGACATCTTGTTTGCTTTCAAGTTTTTGCAATTGTAAAGAAAGTTGCCATAAACATTCATATGCAGGTTTCTGTGTGGTCCTAAATTTTCAGCTCCTTTGGGTACATACCAAGGAACACAACTGCTAGATTACATAGTAAGAGTAGGTTTAGATTTATGAGAAACTGCTGAACTGTCTTCCAAAGAGTCTGTACAATTTTGCTTTCCCACCAGCAATGAACGAGGGTTCATGTTGCTCCACATCCTTGCCAGCATTTGGTATTGCCAGTGTTCTGGATTTTGGCCATTCTAATAGGTTTGTGGTGGTATCTCAATGTTGTTTTAATTTGTATTTCCCTGGTAACAAATGATGTTGGACATCTTTTTATATGCTTATTTGCAATCTGTATATCCTCTTTGATGAGCTATCTCTTAAGGTTTTTGGCTCATTTGTAATTGGATTGTTTTCTTATTGTTGATTTTTAAGAGTTCTTCGCATAATTGGGTAACAGATTTTTTTCTATTTTTTTTCTTGTTTTCAATAAATTTTATTGATTTTTTGCTCTCATCTCTATTTCCTTCCTTATGCTTACTTTAGGGTTTATTTTGCTCTTCTTTTTCTAGGTTCTTTGGGGGGAAGGTTAGATTATAGATGAGACTTTTACTCTTTTCTAACATATTCATTTAGTGCTACAAATTCCCCTCTCAGCACTGATTTAGCTGTATCCCACAAATTTTAGTATGCAGTATTTTCATTTCATTCAGCTCAATGTATATTTTAAAGTTCCTCTTAAGATGTTCTCCTTTATATATAAATTATTTAGAAATGCTGTGTTTAGTTTTTCAGGTACTTGGGAATTTTCCTATTTTTTCCTATCAATTCCTAGTTTGATTCCAAACTATATATCTCATAAGATATTGCTAGTATTCAAAATACATGAAGAGCTCTTACAACTCAACAACAAAAATACAGACAACCCAATTTAAAAATGGGTAAAGGACCTGGATAAACAGTTTTCCAAATATATACAAATGGCCAACAAAACACATGAAATAATGCTCAACATCATTAATCATCAGGGAAATACAAATCAAAACCACCGTGAGATACCACTTCACACCCACTAGGACATTAGTAGTAGTAGTAGTAGTAGTAGTAATAGACAAAAACAAGTGATGGTGATGATATGGAGAAGTGGAAATGTCATACGTTGCTAGTTAGAATGTAAAATGGTGCAGGTGACATGGAAAACATTTGGTAATTCCTCAAAAAAAATCAAAAATAGAATTACCATATGAGCCAGTAATTCCACTCCTAGGTATATACTTCAAAGAACTGAAACCAGAATTGTGTTCCAACAAAAACTTGCACATGAATTTTCCTAGCAGCATTGTTCGTATTAGTCAAAGGTGTAAACAAACTAAATGTTAATCAACAAATGAATGGGTAAACAAAATGTTATGTATCTATACAAGGGAATACACTTCAACCATTTAAAAAAAAAAAAGAGTGAAGTACTGATACATGCCACACTATGAATGAAACATTATGCAATGTGAAAGAAGCCAGCCACAAAACACATATATTATTTCATTTACATGAAACATCCAGAATAGGCAAGTCTATAGAGAAGGAGAGTAAAATAGTGGTTTCTTAGGGCTCAGGGGATAAGGAAGTAGGGGATAATAGCGAGATGATATGGGGTTTCTCTTTGTAGCAATGAAAGTATTCTAAAATTCATTGTGGTGATAGCTGCACATATCTATGAGTATATTAAAAACTACTGAATTGCACATTTTAAATGGGTTAATTGTATGGCAAGTGAACTATATCTCCATAAAGTTGTTTTTAAAAAGAGAACATGATTAAATTATAAACTATCATGTTGGGAAGTAAACAATGACATCTTAAAAAAACAAACACAGAAACAAAAGGAAACCCAGAAAACACACAACCATGTCATTCTTTAGGACCTGAGTTCCCAAGCGGGTCTGTCTTCTACCTTTCCGTCTGATGTTTGCTTTATATATAAATGTCCAGGTATTTTACTTTTACTTAGCAGAAGGGATAGGAAAACATATTCAACTACTCTATCTCCCTGGAAGTAGAGAGCCCCTATGTGTGTTATTTTAAGCTGATAAGTTTGCGGTAAAATTGTTATGCAACAATAAATAATACAACATGTAATTGTATGTGTGGCCATTAAGCCCCAGCAGGTAAATATTTACCACTGAGCATTATTGTAAGAGATAAGTTAGACAGTGTCAATAAATTGATAGTAACACGTAAATCTAATGTATGTCCCCGCTTCACATAGTAGGAAAAAATAGACCGATGAGGGTTCCATCCCCCGCTCTTCCAACTATTAAAAGTGTCCACTGATCAGTATTTCTGAACCCTAATGGTATGTTAGAGTCACCTGAAGAACTGTACAAAATTAAAAAGCCCTGGGCTTTGGTAAAGACTGATTAAAAAAGAACAGACATAGATCCCTTGAGTCAAGATTTTTTAAAACTTTTCATGCGATTCTGATGGTGAGTGAGTTTTGGGAACCACTCCTTTAAACCTCTAATTGTTTCTTCTTCTATAAAATGAGGATAATACGGGATAATAATAAGACATAATATCTTTGTCACAGCTTGCTGTGTGACATAAATAACTTAATCTAAACCAAGTTCTGAGCACAGTACAGCATTCTGAGGTAGAAGGAGTATGCTTTTATAACCAGGGTTATGATTAGCTGCAGCAGTTTTTAGGCCTGTCACTGGTCAATTTACATGATTTTGAGCATCATATTCCTCATTTCTAACCTAGAGGAAACCGTACTTAGCTCAGGGAGTTAATCTAAGGATGAAATTAGGTAACGCATATAAAAGCACTCATGCATTGTAGGTGCATCAGTTCCCATACCTTCTTCCTTAAATGTCTCTGCAAAGCACAAATGAAATCATCCTTATTGTCATGACAAAGTTTCATATAGAGTTTTAAATGCTAGGAAGGAAAAAGATATCTTATATTGGTCCAGCCATCTGGAAGCTACTGATAGTTCTTTGTCCTCTTCTAGGCCTGGCTACTGGGATGGTATGGTTTTTGAGGTAGAGATTGCAGAAGTTTGCCTCATTAAGGAAAAAGTAGGCTTATTTTTCAGTCATCAAGTATTGGACTTCACTTACTACTTCTTTCACACTAACTATTTTATCTCCCTTTCCCAAGATTTCTGCATATCACCCTTGTCCTAGGAGTTGCTGCGTTCAAAGGGCGAACATGTCATCCCCAAGATGTCTCTTCTGACATTCTAGAATTGTTATGCATTTAAAACAGGCCCTACTGTATCTGTGAAATGTTTCCCCAAAATTAGCAGCCTTTTAAGATTTCTGGGATACCCAGTGAAGGAATTCTGAGAGATTTCTCTACATTGTCTATCATCATGAAATTTGTTCCGAATCCATTCAAGTGGGTTATACCCATAAGTGGGTTATACTACAGAGCATGTGAAACAGACATTTGGGGATCTGAATGATGTAATGCAAACTCCCAAACTTCCCTGTTCCAGGTATGTATATGTATCAGTACTCACAGATTCAACATTTTGACTTAGTAAACACAATGGTTACTCATACTCTCACCAATCTGAAGGTTTGGATGACTGAAGAAAAGCAATCAATTTTGGAGCTTTACAAAATTATTCTCCTCCTAGTGTAGTTAAACTGTAAAATATCACTTGACATGTTGTCTTATCTTTAGACAATTAGACCAGTGGAAGCATGATTAGATTCTAAAGTGTAATATTTGGGATTACACTGTACACAAATCAGAAGTTGAAATAACTCATTAAACCCATTACAAGAGCTCTAAAGACAAAACCCTGCAGTCTGCAACAAACAGACTTAATATAAAATGACAAAAGAAAATATAATGCCCAAAGGAAAACAATTACATTTTCTATTTCTAAGTACCATTAGAATAACTAAGTCATTCTGTGAAAGTCAGATAGTAAAATGGTTTGTTTTAATAAGCTAGTGCCAAGGTATTTTAGGAAAGGAATATTTTGTGACAACAGAGCTGAGTCATCCCTAGTACAGATTATATTTTCTAAACAGATTCTTTTGGTCAGGGTCTGGGTTTAATTTTTGGCCAGCTTTTAAATGCTTTCTTACAAAAGAACTATTTTTAACTGAGTCATGATATTCCTTTCATTCTCAGAAGTAGTTTTGTGCAATCAGGGGTTGGGGAGGCTGAAACGAGATGGATCAGATACTAACAAAAGCATGTAGCAGGAGGACAAAAACGTGTGCATTTAGAGCAGTGATTTAGGGTTCCTGGATTTCTGTTGATTTCTTTACCTTGACAAAGTCTAAGCCTTTTCATTTTCTTGAATCTAAACAGAAGCAAAATGGACTCTCAACTATTCCAATCTAAACTAAGCTCCTATTTTCCTACTAGGAAGTACTATTAACTTTCCCCTGACAAAGATAGGTTATAGTAGAGCCAAATAAATAAGACTCCATTTAGAGGACCCTAAGAGTACACACAATGAACACAAAAATCAATGTGAGCCCCTCTGACAGCAGAAATTAGATGTCTCATAATGTTTTGCCAGCTTCATAGAACACTATATACTTGCAAAGTACCCTCGCTGCTTTGAGCTCTTTTATCTTGCTTTGCCTCTCTCGTTAAAAATACAATTCTGCCCTTTTGCTAACATTTCCTAGGCTGAGGGATTTTCTCTTAAGACCCAGCCACAAAAACTTGAATTGGTGGCACCAGCATTGCTAAGAGCAAATTAACCTGGGAGAATATGCACCTTGGGATTATTCGATAGCACATTACTATTGATAATTTTTATTTTGAAGTTTGGCCTTCTTTCCCTTTTATGTCACATGGCATCTAGACAGAAATGAACAAAGACTACAGAGAGTTGCCTGGAAGAAAAAAGAAATGGCTTGTTTTATTTTGCAGTATCTGACATTCTCATGTCTAAAGATGTAGAACTGAACTGTGAGGGGCAGGTTTAAAGTTAGGAGAGAGAGAGATGGGAAACTAGTTAGCTAGTTCAAATCAGGTTTCTCAGACAGGGACAAAGGAAAACTACAGTAGTAAAGCACCACCATTTATTAAACACATGTACAAAGAAATATGCTATGGAATCAAATATCTTAAATGCTAAATGTGTTTTGCTAAACTTTTCATACCTGACTCTGAAAACTGATTTTATTTTTAAGGAAGAAGAATTAATAAGAAAATGATTCATTTTAGGCATTACTTATTCTATTATTAAAATAGTATGGTCTACGACTGCCTTTGAGGCTCTATCTGACCATTCATTTAAAATTCAAGTCCAAATGCCCAATGCATTCCTTTTTGTCATTGTAACATAACTATAGCATTTATGTATTTGTGTTTATTTTTTGTTGCAGATCTCCTCTTATTTAAATATAAAATCTATGAGGGCAAAGGTTTTTATTTTATTTTATTCACTCTTGGTATATCCCAAGAGTGTAGAATAATGCCTCACAAAACATATTTGGTGAATGGATGAATGAATAGTACTATGACACACATTAATCAGGATCTTTGACCTGCTATTTAGAAATCAGTCCACTGTATGTTGACTTAGTTTTTAGCGTTGGCTCTAACATTTAATCTCTTTATTAGCTGTTGACTATAATTTCCTATACCTGCCTCCATTTTATAAACATAAATTCTACGGTTTGAAAATATTTCATTTTCCCCCAGTCTCACAGGAATATGCGATAAAACCAGAAGGAGATTTAGGACCATATAGCATTATATGTATCCTTTCTGTGGCAGTACAGTGAATAAATACTTCCAGTATTTATCCTGCACAAGCCTCCATTCTTTAAACAAACAACCGATAAGAAAAAGGAGACAAGTAGCAAGCTACATCATTTGCCTTGGTTTAATGGACCAGCAGAATCAAATATTAAAATGCTAAAAAGTGTTGAAATGAAATAATAACCCCACATATCTAGAGAGAGCTTATGTTTCATTGCTGAAGTTCTGAATCGTAATACAGAGGAATGACAAATTTCTATTTAGAAAATGATTCTCCGTGACATTTCAGTGAGTTGTCAAATCTATAACATCCAGTGTTTGACTACTGCTAGAGGATGGTGCCTTTCCTGTGGGGTTACACCTCTGTGAGTGGTTAAGAAAGGAAGGGCGAGCTTTCTGCACACGGCACCACTATTTACTGAAGAAGGCTATTTTCGTGCTAAATCATCTGCATGAAACCATATGGTTAGAAGAAAATAGACTGCTAGCCAATATAGAGCATCTCCAGAGGGCACTAGACTGGCATTAGATGCCTGCTGATTTGTTTGCTATTTGAATAGATGCCTTCTTTTTCTTGACTTATTGAAAGAAATTGTGCTTTGGGGCAATAATTCCACTTTAAAAGATAGAACAAAACAGAATATCTTCAAGTAAGAAATACTTTCCAGTATTTTACATACATATTTATGTAGACATGAATCTTGATCTCAAGGAATCTACAAGTCAATAGAGGGTAACACATGCACATACAAAACCACAGTGAAATTATAAAGTGACAAATGCCATATAAAAATTTCAATGTTTCTGGTAAGAAAAAAAAAATAGTGAAAGCATGTAACTTGGATTTCCAGCCTCTGGAACTGGAAGAAAATTAAATTTCTGGTTTGTAAGCTATGCTGTCTGTGGTACTTCGTTATGATATACCTAACAAATTAATAAAATACATAAGAATCCAAAATACTTTCTCTTCTGGAATTAATTAATGAAGATAAACCAAACTGTAAGAGGACAGGCGATTTCTCCTCCTATAAAGACAGCAGTAATCAGAGGGCATTACGTTTGTGGAAAAAAAGTCTCCATTTAGGTATAAAGATAAATAATAAATGTAAGATACAAGAATTTCAGAGAAAAAACAATGATAAATACAAAACAACTAATGTTTGTAATGTACTTTCTCACTGTTGTGGCCTCTCCCGTTACGGAGCACAGGCTCCGGACGCGCAGGCTCAGCAGCCATGGCTCACGGGCCCAGCCGCTCCGCGGCATGTGGGATCTTCCCAGACCGGGGCACGAACCCGTGTCCCCTGCATCGGCAGGCGGACTCTCAACCACTGCGCCACCAGGGAAGCTCTGTAATGTATTTTTACCAAGACCCTTTTGTTTAACGTTATCAACCTTGTGAAGTGGGTTTGTAGATTTCAGTCTGTCGGTTGGCTTGTCCAATCCACAGAGCTGGGATCTGAACCCAGGCCCCCTAACTATAAATACTATTCTATCATAATGTCACCTCTGTGTGCCAGTTCCATTTGGGTTGAATTTCTTTTCTGTTAATTGCCTTTAGTGAAGTAAATTCAATTTCTTTTAACCTTGGTAAAGACCATGTTCCTTGTAAGCAATGGAAATACTAGCAATCTGTGGTATAACAGGTAAGTCCTTTTTTATTTCTAATAATTTTAAATTAATAATTTTGTTCTTATAATGACAATTGATTCAGTTCCCCAAAACACTAAGATCACTCAGCCTTGTGGGTTGTAATCTATGTCTTAAAATCGAATGGCAAAATGTATTATTCACTACTTTAGAATACCCAACATATAATACAGAAATACCTCAGTTATCTAAGCAGAACTCAGTTACTCTCAGGATGATTATTGCTACATTTATTGTTATGAGGTTACAACTGACTCACTTCAATTTTTGCTATTTTCTATATTGTTGTGTAATAAGAATTGATATTTAGGATGACAGAATTGCAGACTTTCTAACTTCAAATAGCCAATTATATCTAGCGACTTTATTTACAAGTCAAAAAAATGGAGATATGAGTCTTCATTAAATTTTTGACCAAAAACATTGAAATTAATAGCACTTTGTATTGTTATATGGTATTTAGCACTTTCTACTTTCACCATAGTTTTATATATATGTGTTTTACCCTCTACTGATTTGTAAATTCTTGAGATCAGGATTTATGTATAATTCACCTTTGCAACCTCACTTTGTCTTCTTTGTAGGTTTCCAATAAATATTTAATTCATGAATGAACTAATTAAAAGCAAAATAGTTTGTGTATCACTCAGACATTAAAGATGTGAATTAAATCAAAATAATCCACTAAGTAATGATTTCATATCAAAGAAAACTTGCACATCAAAATAAGGGTATTTATACCTCAGACAGATTCTAAACAAATGAAGCACTAACACATGGTAGAGTCCTTTCATCTGTGTTAAAAAGATTTTTTATATTAATTTATAAATGGTGTTGATCAAATTTTCATGGCATAAAAAAGTTTTCTTCTTAAAATTTCTGCATTTGGTCTGTGTCTTAAGAAACCAAAGTCCATTAGTCTAGCTAATGTATACCATCACCTTGGCACATAGGACTCCCCTCCTGGGATATCTGGAAAGTAACCATTCTCTCCTGCTGTTTCAATTAGCACTCTAGAACACTCATTATCTTTAGTGGAAACTATCTTTGAAATCTTAATGCCCTTCAGCTTGAAATGTGTTTTTCGACAGTTCAGAGGCAAAAGGTTTAGGAGTGAGGGAAGTTATCCCTGCTTTTGAAGATCTCCAAATATGAAGAACCTAGGGAAGAAGTTAACGCCTACTTGACTCATTCTTTTATTGGACTGTAAGGAGAAAGACAGAAATGAATAAGAATTAGTGCTGCCAATGTCATTTTCTTCTTCAGATTTGGGTATACTGGAATGAGAAAGACACAAGGGATAAAATAAGGATCCTCCGCTCACATAAATTGGCCCAATTTTTAGGCAAGTACCCCACATGAATTTGAAAACACACGCCATTTACTGAAAGGTGACCTTATTAAGAAAATTAGCAACTACATGCTGTAAAGGCATGAAATGTGTAATAAAACGGTTCTAAAAATACCTTAGTGCAGCCATCACATTTTCAGGCAGAGACAACTTGATTAATGCAGGTGAAATCAAGCTTTATCAAGGTCTATTAAAAGCACAGTGCTTTTAAACAAACCTTGTTTTAACCTAAAGATTTGTAGGAATTCTCATCAAAATGTTTTATTTCCCACTAAAAGGTTGTCGGGGATTTTTTTTTTTTTTGTAGTGTGTGTGTGTGTGTGTGTGTGTGTGTGTGTGTGTGTGTATCTGTTTGTTTGTTTTGTTTTCTGTAGTTTCATCTGTTGCTGCAAGTGTAGTGTTTTGATAAACAGATAAAGACAATGTGCAGCAACTCACTGGGAGAGGGAAGCCAATTTCTAGAGCCATTTTGTGATAACTGTAATCTCTCCTCATATCTTTTCCCTTGCAATGTTCTTTATGATCGATAAATAAGTTTCTCAATATTCCTGAGATTGATTGGTTTCATCACAGGCAAGAAATGTATTCGACCTAAGTTCATTGAGTGCTATCCCCAACACAGTTTGGGCTCTGTCTCTCTTTCTCTCTCTCTCTCTCCTTCAATAAACATTTTAGGCAAAAGGAGAAAAAACTACACTAAAGTTAATTAAGAACTGTGATAGGTACTCCTTTGCCAAATGTTGACCTCTGGAAAGTAGGGATGTACTTAAAGTTGAGTTTCCAGCTACACAGTGAAGACCTTTATATAAGTGAAAGGTCAACACCTAAGTTGTTGCATCTATAGAGTATCAAATCATCAACCAATACACACTCTTAACACTGATTATTAACAGGTTATACTTTTACAGACCTCTGTTTTACTGGGAAAAATATTCTTGAACTTTCATTCTTTCTCTGTGGAATTATGAGGGGGTAGAAGAGCAACGACCTCCCACTGGCAAGATATTTCTTCTAATATTCTACAGTAATGCTCCCTGGAACATTTTCTTTTGAAATATTCAGCTACTGAAAAAGAGAGTTGGGAATCAGAGCAGATCAGGGAGCTGTACTTTGTGAGGAAGTGAGTGGGTGGTAATCTGATTAGGCAGTCTGGACAGCCAGTTCTGAAACAAAAGTAATTTCACAAAAGAATTTAATGTTCAAAAGTAAAAAAGAGGAAAACATTATAGGTTCTATAGTTGACCTTAGTGGAAGTTTCATTACTTTGAAGTCAAGATTAACTACCTTTATAAAATATACTATAATGTCTTTCTTTAAAAAAAACCCACAAATTTAAATTATTTTAAGACACTGTGCATGTGTAGGCTCAAGCACTGACATACGTGCTACGGAAGGTCCATTGGATTTTCTTCTGAAAGAAAGGGAAATATTTTATTTCTTGAATTTGAATTTCTGTATCATTCATGCCAGAGAACTTATTGTAAGTTCTTATTCTGAGTTTTAGGCACATATAAAGTTGAGGAAAATGTGGTCTTTGATTCAAGGAGCATGTAGGCTAAGAGAGAAATTATAAGATACACACATACCCGTTTTGTTAAACAAAATATATTAAAAATCATTAGAGGTTACAAAGTGCTATGAATTGAGAGGCATTTTTTTAAAAAGTTCTTCCTGGAGAAATTAACAAAGGTTTAATTGGGGTAGTAGCCCTTGAAAGGGGCCTTGACATTTGGGCAAAATTTAGATGAGATGAATTGGCAGGTAGGGCTTTGGACAGAGTGAATAACGTTAGCAAGAACCCAGAGGAGTGAGAATGTGGGTATCCTGTGAGAGTGAATAATACAGTCTGACTAGAGAACAGAGTACCGGAAAAAGAAGACAGAAGAGGCAGCTTGATAAAATTCATCCATGTTCTTGAACGCCAAGCCAAAAATTTGGATTTTATTCCTCAAGCAATGAATGAGGATAAGAACTACTATATATTGCAAACATTTTTATACCTTCCAAAACCAGTTTTTATGCTATATCATTAAATTTCCCCATCGGCCCCATAAGGTAAGCAATTTATATACAGGAGTCTGTAAATGGGATTCAAGCAATTCCTATTCCAAAGCTCTTTCCTCTACATGGTCACGAACAACTTTGAAAATTTCATCAAATCTATAAACTTCCTCCCAGAAAAATGTGTATGCAAACATATACATGTATAAAATTTTTCTTACACTTTCAGGGTCTTCGCTAATTCTCATTTTCTTTGCCTGTTAGAAACTCTTACACTATCCGAAGATATCACCCAGTGTAGGAATGCATTTTCTTCTAATTCTATGATCCAGTAATATTTCAAAATGAGAAGATATCAGAGAATGTTAAGGAAGTAAGATATTGAAAAAGGTCATTATTTTTTCTTATTACAGAATTATGAAGGGGGTATGTACATTAAATGATTAACTAAACAATGTAATAATTTCATCCCAAATTTGGAAATGTTCCTTTTATAAAATAAAAACAATAGCTTGATCTTAATCCATACCACCCCACAATCATTTCAGTCCCTTGAATGTTTCATTAGCTTTTGTTCTATTTGTCTTAATGTTTTATCTAAAGCTCTCTTGTTTTACCTTTACCCAACATGTTCCAATTCAAATGTCAACATTTGTATCAGTTCTCATGTTTCTGCAATTTAGAGGACAAGGCCTTAGGGACAAAATATGTAAATCTGAGTCCCAAATCTATACTTACTCACCATATGAACCTGGATAAACCACACCTCCAATAAACTCATAAAAATCTCTCAGATCCTTCTTCTTTAAAATGGGGATAATAATTACCCTCCTTCTATCATTTCTAAATGATAGAAACAGTATCACTATTCGATTCATTAAACTTTTTTAAAAAACCTGTCTTCATAGCATTAAATTTGAGAAGCAAACAAATCATTTTAAAAAGGAAAGAGTTAAAAATAAGGGCTTCCAGTATCATGAAAGAGAAAGACACATAATAAACAGTTTGTTATATAATAACGACATACATAAAATGCTAGGAAGACACAGACATAGATGAAGAAACAATGACTGAGAGGCCTGGAGTAGTGCAATGAAGAGGTAATCCTTGAGTGGAGCCTTCTGGGAGGTGTTTTCTAGCCAATAATAGCAAGGCTTATTACCGAAGTGATTCTCAATGTAAAACAGCAACTTCCCATTCTCATATAACACATTAGCCCATGGAACAGTGCTTAAGCTTCAGAATAAAAATCTTATGTAAGCAGAAGAGAAATACTGTATCTTGGCTTAAATGCTACTTACTGGTTCATATATATGGTTGTAAAAGACAATACCTTTTCAGTTATATGGAGAAATATTTGCACTTGTCTGAAATTCAGATATCACAAAAAACAGACCATATAAATGATGTTTATAAAACAAGACAAATATGAATTCAGTTTTTTTCTAGAGTTTGAGATTCCATTATTCTGAATACAAGGGAACAGTCAACAGTTCTCGGCAGTCATCAACTCATGTTAATTTCTTTTCCTTGATTAAAAACTTAATTTTTTCAGATTTTAAAAATTTTATCTTTGGGAAAATTTTTTTCTCTTTTATTTATCATGAAGTGATCTCATTATTTTAGCACATTCATCAAGAAAATGTATATATACTTTATTAGCAATATAAAAGTAAATGCCTGTATTTGCACATCTGGACATTTCTATGGGGTAGGAAGCATCTGAATCTGCATAAAGTCAAATCTTTGCTATATTTTCCTGAATCAAAATATTCTGTCAGTTTCTTCAGATAGGTGTGCTCGCAGGTATCACCTTGGTGGGAGGGGAGACTGCAGATGGAGTGGCTAGAGTCAGAGCCAGGTGTGAGCTGGGGCTTTTCCTGTGCTCAGTGGCTGTCACAGCCCTATCAACAGTGGGGTCAGGTCCCAGGGTGCTGGAGCAATAGCCCTGAGGGTCGGGCTTTAAGCCCTAAGGGTCAGGCTTTAACCCAGGCTCGCCAAGAAAAAAAGAGAGAGAAGCCAAATAAACAAAAGAAGAAATGAAAGAGGAGAAAATACAACCAATCTCACAGAGATAAAAAAAATCATAATAGAATACTAAGAACAGTTCTATGCCACCAAATTGCACAACCTAGTACAAATGGATAAATTTCTAGAAACAGAATCTTCCAAGACTGAATCAGGAAGAAATAGACAATCTGAACAGACTGATCACTAGTAGTGATATTGAATTAGTAATCAAAAATCTCCCTGCAATCAGAAGTCCAGGATAGGACAGCTTCAAAGGGGGAATTCTACCAAATATGTAAAAAAGAGCTAATACCTATCCTTCTCAAACTATTCCAAAAAACTGACAAGAAGGGTAGACTCCCAAATTTATTCTGAGGCCATGATTACCATGCTACCAAAACCTGACAAAGACACTACAAAAAAAGAAAATTATAGGCCAATATCTCTGATTAATATAGATGCAAAAATCCTCAACAAAATATTAGCAAACCAAATTCAACAATATATAAAAAGGATCATGATCAAGTGAGATTTATTCCAGGGATGCAAGGATGGTTAAATATCCACAAATCAATCAACATGATACACCACATTAACAAAACAAAGGATAAAAATCACATGATCATCTCAAAAGATGCAGAAAAAGCATTCAACAAAATGCAACATCCGTTCATAAATAAAAACTCTCATCGAAGTTGGTATACAGGGAGCATATCTCAACATAATAAAGGCCATTTATGACAAAACCACAGGCAACATCACACTCAATGGTGAAAAGCTGCAAGCTTTTCCTCTAAAACCAGGAACAAGACAAGGATGCCCACTCTCATAACTTCTATTTAACACAGTAACGGACAATCTAGCCACAGCAATCAGACAAGAAAAAGAAATAAAAGCATCCACATTAGAAGGGAAGTAAAACTGTTACTATTTGCAGATGACATGATACTATATATAGAAAACTCTAAAGCCACCATCAAAAAAACTATTAGAACTAAGAAATGAATTCAGTAAAGTTGCAGGATACAAGATTAATATGCAAAAATGTGTTGATTTTCTATGCACTAATAATGAAACATCAAAAAGAAAAAGCAAGAAAATCCCATTTAAAATCACATCAAAAAGAATAAAATACCTAGGAATAAACTTAACCAAGGAGTTGAAAGACCTATATTCTGAAAACTATAAGACACTGATAAATTAAAGATGATACAAAGAAATGGAAAGATATTCCATGTTCATGGACTGGAAGAATTCATATTTTTAAAATGGACATACTACCCAAAGGAACCTACAGATTTAATGCAATCTTTATCAAAATAACCATGACATTTTTCACAGAACTAGAACAAATAATCCTAAAGTTTACATGGAATCACAAAAGACCTCAAATTCCCAAAGCAACCCTGAGGAAAAAAAACAGGCTGGAGGTATATCCCTCCCATTCTTCAGACCATACTACAAAGCTACAGGAATCAAAACAGCATGGTACTGGTACAAAAAGAGACACAAAGATCAATGTAACAGAATAGAGAGCCCAAAACTAAACCCATAATAAATATTTGAATATTTTTTTAATAAAAATTTATTAAAGACCTAAATGTATGCCAGGAAACCATAAAACTCCTAGAAGAAAACATAGGAAGAACATTCTTTGACATAAACTGTAGCAATATTTTCTTAGCTCTGTCTCCCAAGGCAAAGGAAACAAAAGCAAAAATAAACAAATAGGACCTATTTAAACTTAAAACTTTTGCACAGCAAAGGAAACTATGGACAGAATGAAAATTTAACCTACTGAATGGGAGAAAATATTTGCAAAGGATATGACTGATAAGGGGTTAATATCCAAAATATATATACAGCTCATACAACTCAATATCAAAAAACAAACAACCCAATTAAAAAATGGACAGAAGAACTGAATAAACATTTTTACAAAGAAGACATACAGATGACCCACAGGTACATGAACAGATGCTCAATGTTGCTAATCATCAGAGAAATGCAAATCAAAACTATAATGGAATATCTAAACTCACATCTGTCAGAATGGCTATCATTAAAAAGACCACAAATAACAAATGTCGGCAAGGATGTGGAGGAAATGGATCCCTTGTATACTGTTGGTGAGAATGTAAATGGGTGCAGCCACTGTGGAAAACAGTATGGAGTTTCCTCAAAAAAAACACCTAAAATTACTATATGATCCAGCAATTCTACTCCTGGGTATTTATCTGAAGAAAATTAAAACACTAATTCAAAAAGACACATGCACCCCCAATGCTCATAGCAGCATTCTTTACAATAGCCAAGATATGGAAGCAACCTAAGCGTCCTTCAACAGATGAATGGATAAAGAAGCATGCTGAGACTTCCCTGGTGGTCCAGAGGTTAGAACTCTGTGCTTCCAGTGCAGGGGGCACACGTTCGATCCATGGTCGGGAACTAAGATCCCACATGCCGTGTGGTGCAGCCAAAAAAAAAAGAAGTATGGTATATATATACACAATAGACTATTACTCAGCTATAAAAAAATGAAATTCTACTATCTGCAGCAACACTGATGGACCTGGAGTGTGCTATGCATAGTGAAATAAGTCAGAGAAAGATAAATACTATCTGTGGAATCTAAAAAATAAAACAAATGAATGAGTATAACAAAACAGAAACAGACTCACAGATACTAGTAGTTACCAATGAGGAGAGGGGCGTGGGAAGAAGCAAGACAGGGGAAGGGGACTGAGAGGTATAAATTACTATGTATAAAGTAAACAAACTACAAGGATATATTGTACAGCACAGGGAATATAGCCAATATTTTATAATAACTTTAAATGAAGTATTATCTATAAAAATATGTAAAACACTACGTTGCACACCTGAACTAATATTATAAACACACTGTACTTCAAAAAAAAATTATACAGTGTTCATACCACATTATGCTTCACATGCTTACTCAGTGATATTTACTTTAATTTCCTGAATTTGATATTAAATTTTGGTTTCAAACAGATAAGCAAAATAGTAATATCCATGAGATAAAATTTCTAAGTCTCTCTTGTATACTTAGAGTCATATTCACAATATTTGTTGGGCTTTATAACCCGAAATCCACACCTCATCCTCAGCTGTGAAGACTCCCTCTTTACATAGTCTGTTTTGCTTATTTAAACCTAAGTCTTGGGCTTCCCTGGTGGCACAGTGGTTAAGAATCCACCTGTCAATGCAGGGGACACGGGTTCGAGCTCTGGTCCAGGAAGATCCCACATGCTGCAGAACAACTAAGCCCGTGTGCCACAACTACTGAGCCTGCACTCTAGAGCCCGCAAGCCACAACTACTGAGCCCGTGTGCCACAACTACTGAAGCCTACGCGCCTAGAGCCTGTGCTCCGCAACAAGAGAAGCCACTGCAATGAGAAGCCCGTGCATCGCAACGAAGAGTAGCCCCCACTCGCCACAACTAGAGAAAGCCCACGCACAGCAACGAAGACCCAACACAGCCAGCCAAAAATAAATAAAATAAATTTATTTAAAAATAAATAAACCTAAGCCTCAACTGTGATATCTCATCTGATTTTATGTTTATAAATTAATAAAATAACATAATCTAAACCAAAACATTTAAGATCGCAAAGTGTTCACCCGTTATATTAAAGACAAATTAGCCATTGCAGATTAAATGTGAACCAGTCTCACGGCTTAAAAATCAGAGTTTTATTTCATGCAAAGTAGGAAACAACTGTCTAATGAGAGTCAACTTCTAAATCTAAAATTGAGGATAATAAGACAAAGCCCTGCTTTGATAACCTTGAACACTGTGGAGAAAGGAAACAGTTATCTGTCCTTTCCACAACACTGCAGTTAAGATAAGCCAGAAAGAGAGCATGACAACGTATATTTTGCACAGGGATGATTTAATAGAGATTTGAAAAAGTAAATGTAAATAAAAAGAGGCACACTTTTCCTCATACTACATTGTTTATTTGCAGGCCTGTCATTCCTTTTATTTACTTACTTATTCATTTTCAGTTTCTGAGCTCTTGAGAGTACAGATTCATGTTTCATATATGTTGTTATAAATCACCAAACACGCTAGCCATGCTCCATAAATATATAGTAAGATAAAGAGGAACACAAACATCACAGCAAAAAACTGAAGTCCACAGTGACTCAGCTTCTCAATTCCCATGTGCCCCTCAATTACTTTTGGCTCTGATTCAAATTCTCAGGACCTCTGAGATTCTCCCCAAGCAGTAGCTCTTTCCATGTACCTAAGGACTGACTTACCTTCAAGTCCGGTATTTACAAACACTAATATTTGCCAAGTATTATAAAATAGCAGCCACTGTTAGTGCTGGATTTTTGAAATACAACAAAGCTCCCAACTCCACCACGTGGTAAAAAAAACATATTATTGGAGCTAAATTGATCAACTTTAACATTATGCCCAATCCCATGAAGATAGGGAAATGAGGAAAACTTATGAATACAGAACTGGAGAGAGCGTTTTCCCAGAAAGCAGTCATAGAGATTACTTGGGACTAGAATATTAATACCAAATTACATGAAGTGATTTCCAGATAAGGAAACAGAGAAGTATGAGAACATGTTCCTCCAAATGTGAAAAAATTTCTCCAAAATTTCCCAATGTTGGGCATAGCTGTGCAAAAATACACTGGTGATTGATTAAGAAATGTCTATAAAAGTGTGTAAATTCTTCACAGCCCCTTTCACAATTATTATACCAAATATTTATGGCAAAGAATCAGAAACTCCTGTGAAATTGTCTCCCTATGTATTTATCTTCAAAATAAATGTTATTAAATAAACAATCTATTTTAACCCCGAAATATATTGGACTATAGTAAAATTCTGTTATAATAAATAGGTGTGCCTAGTTTTTAGTTGATCTGGAACAGAAATGTACCAAGATTTTATTAGGTAAATTGGCCAATATCAACTTGATCCTAATTTTAATCCTAATGGAGGGACAATCAGATTCTGTCCCTCCCTTCACACTTCAACCTGCCTTTTCCCTTACTCTAAGCATTTCGATATAACTTACTCTTTTATTCTGATTTAGGTTTTCAAAACATAAACATGGTGATTTCCTTTTGGTATGTGTAGCTGAGGCAATTATGTATTTAAGGTGAAAAATAGTAAAAGAAATTGGTTTGGAAAACTATAAAGGCATTAACTCCTGTTTGTTTTAGTTCTTATCTCCCTATCTGAGCAAGATATATAATCTCTGTGGATTTTATTATGTTCACACATATGTGGTGCCTCCTTTCACAGCTCATCTTTGTGGGAGGATGCTACATCTATTTAACAAATTTGACCATGTGACTTGTTTGGACCAATGAAATGCGAGTGGGGTGACAGGTATCACTTCTGAACAGTGAGTGCATGGTTTGCATTTTCTTTAATGCCTTTGTCAACTCAATCAATTGGCTGTGTTCCAGAAAATGGCAACTTGATCATGGATCCTAGAATAAAGATAATGTCTGAAGTAAAACCACAGCTGCCTTGAAATGGACATGTAGCATGAAAAAGAAATAAATCTAAATCTTTTTTTTCCTAGTAAACCACTAAAATTTTATAGTTGTTGTTGCCACAGAATTACCTAGACTATTCTGTCTGATATACCTTCTTCAATATGCCTTGAAAACAGGTGATGATTTGTTTTGACAGAGTGACTCGCCATTATTCACATATCAGAACCTCAAAAAAAATTTTATCCAATAGGATCATTTATCGTAAGGAATTAATTTAAGATGAACAAATCATTGGTACTGTGGTTAACAGGACACAGAAATAGTTTTGCTTTAAAAATTCCCTTTGATAACCTGATTTGATCCAACTCTATGAAATAAAATTATCACACCCAAGTTTAATCCATGACTTTGCAATAATGTGAGCTTTTATCTTTTAGAATGTTTTCATACAGAGAAGCAAGAGTGAAGAACGTAATTGGTGAAGCCACATATAATTATTCCCCTTTCCGTAAGAAGCACATACATTTAATTTTTTTTTTTTTTTTTTTCCTAACAACAACAAAAAAGCACTGCTCCCTGGTCCAACGAGAAAAATCAAACCCAGGGAAATGTTCTTTGGTCCAAAGCCCAAATTTCCCACTTCACTTCTCATTTTGTTCTTGAAATGCTGGTACTAAGAAGTGATTTTACAGTGTAAACAGCTCAGTATTCCCTTCATTTCTGGTAGGTGCTAATGACCTTTTATTATGACTTATAAGAATTATTTGTTCTATTTTCTGCCACATAACATGTCTGATAGATCATACCCAAACTAAACGGAGGTGCTAGGTGCCATGGCATTAATGGTGTTAAAATTTTAAACCCTTTCATATGCCCAGTCATTCGTGAGGACAAGAAATGTTACTAGCAACAGAAATCCTGAGAAACAGAGAGGAAGGGAGGGGCAAGGGAGAGGGAGAAAGGAAGAGAGGGAGAGGAGAGATAACAGCCATACCAATAAGCTGCTTGGTAGCCTCAGAAGGGAATCAACATGTTTTATTTTATCACCTTTCCTGTTAAACATATTACGAAGAACTTCAGAATCTACTTTCTGAGAACAATTTGCAATTAGAGAAATCTTCTTTCACACTAAAATATGGATATTCCCAGCTCAATAGGTTTTATAAAATGCCAGGCAACCAAAGAGCAAACTGGACCAGATTAAGAAAATTAAAATATCGAGATATTTTCTCTAATTGTGCTGCACTGTGGAGGCCTTAACTGCATGCTATGTTTAAAAAGATGGTCTGGGCCACCCGTAATTTTCACATTCTATCTTTATATAGTGGATGATTAGTCTTCAAGAAGACCGTGGTAGATGCCCTGCTACACTGGGCAACTAATGTGTGACTGTGGATATGCTCTGTTTTCACATCCGTACCAACACAATATCTTTATTTGCAAGGTCTGTCATTCTGACTTGCCTGTGAGAAATGATTTCCCCTTGAAGAGATAGTCTGTGCTCACATCTCTCGGCCACAAGTCATCAGCCAGGACAGCAAATGGAGGAGAGTCATAACGCCAGGAAAACACAAATATCTTGTCCTAGAAAAAGATATTTTTAGTGATTATCGTTCTAAGAAAGAGGAGAAAAAGGAGTTTGAAAACACTCTCAGTTCAGTGAACCATTTCTACCTTTTCTCTTTCCAGAGAAGTGAAATATTCATGAATATAAGCAGTCACTTATAGCAATGCTGTTTCACTGCTGAGTGATAAGCCTTCAGAAGCTCTTCAAAAGCAATTAGGGTAAAGGAAGTTTCTTGATCTTCAGGAAATTAGTTGAAATTACAATGATTAGAAGTAAGAAATGTATGTAGAAAAGAAGCCAGACTTCTCTCACTCAAAGGCCAGATAAAAAACAAAACAGAGAAATTTGAAGGATGCTGATAAGACAGTGTTCAGGGCAGCCACAAAAACTTAGTCTCAGTTTTTGTAAACATGGAAAAAATACCAAAGAAAATAAGTCATCTCAACCCTCAAAAATGCAGTGTATTATTCTGAACTAGAGGAGACAAGCTTCCCATTTGGATGATCAAATATAAGATGTCTGCAATAAAGATGTTTTCCTAAGGCAAACTACTATGTAGTCAAGAAAGTATTTTCATACGGCAATATTATTTTCAATAATATCTGAATTGATAAGTATAGCCATTTGGCAAGCATGCCCAATGTCAGCCTAGGTATCAATCTTAGTTGTCCAGGAAAGATAACAGCCCACATGGAACCATTTAAGCACATTTTCTTTTGTGCTGTCTTTCCAGGAATTATGACCTGCTGGTCTTAAATCCCTAGCCACGGATATGGCATCTAGGAGAAGCTGGCAGATGAAACCTTGAACTAGCAGTTTTCACCTCTGAGATAGGCTTGATTGCCCTGGCCTTTAAATGTCAGGAACTGTGCAGGAAAGGTTGAGACACTGCTCTTAAAGATGTAGCAACACCAAGATCCCCCTGCTGACGAAGAAAAAGCAAATATCTCAATTCTTTCAAAATCTAGAAAATGTATTCTCCTTAAATGACACAAATTTGGCAAACATTTATCACTTTTGTTCTTCAACTTAAAGAGAACTATTAGATTTAGTAACTTTCTTAAAGGGAGTCTTTAATCTTTAAAAGTTGTGTCTGAAGCATGTTCTTAAAAAGAGGAAAGTTAAATCTAAGATAAATGGCTCCACCAGAGTTGCAGAGGAGACACGGATAAAGAGTAACTATGAAGAGCTTATAGTCATAAGGAACGTGATATTTTTACCCCTGTTCATCTAGAATATATGTTCCCTCTTATGAAAGCTGCTTTAATGTTTAAAATGGGAAAAAGAAAAATTATATTTATAGAAATGAGAACAAATATAACTCATTAATATTTCCACTGAGCATTTATAGCCATTCTTATAAATGTCCGTAGAAGTAGGATTTTGAACGGAACTTATTTCTCTAGAATAGCACTGTCTACAAGAAATATAATGAGAGCCACATATGCAATTCTAAATTTTCTAATAGCCACGTTGAAGAAAAAGTAAAAAGAAACAAGAGAAATAAATTGTGTGTGTGTGTGTGTGTGTGTGTGTTCTTCCAGATATTTATGTGTATGTGTGTATGGTTTTTTAAAATTTTTATTGGAGTAGAGATGATTTACAATGTTGTGTTAGTTTCAGGTGTACAGCAAAGTGATTCAGTTATACATATACATGTGTTCATTCTTTTTCAGATTCTTTACCCATATAGGTTATTACAGAATACTGAGTAGAGTTCCCTGTGCTATACAGTAGGTCCTTGTTGGTTATCTATTTTATATATAGTAGTGTGTGTATGTCAATCCCAAGCTCCTAATTCATCCCTTCCCCCCAACAAGAGAAACGAATTTTAATATGGTATTTGAACTAATTTCATTCCAGTAAGTAATCAATATTAAATTTATACTGCATTTGTTTGAAATTTGAATTTAAATGAATAAATTTGAAAGTTAGTTTCAGTTGCAAAAGCTACATTTCAAGAGCTCAATAGCCACACATGACTCGTGGCTCCCATACTGGACCATGCAGCCTTGGAACTCTTTAGGTTCAATGTACATTCACATAAAAGTTTAGGAAAGAAAGTCCCAGATCAGGCTAATGAACTTCTCCAGACTTCTTAGCTATAGAGTAATGCAACGTTCAACTAGAGACTTTCTTTCTAGGCTTACAATATTAAGTTTGTTGAAGAGATAAGTTTACATCTTACATACTAAAGCAGAACACTTTGAGGGATATCCTTTGTTATTATCTAATAATTCAGACCTATGAAGACAAACTCATTGATAATGCCATAAAACTCAGATATTTCCACATGGGGCTCGTGATGACATATTCAGCCACTCTCCAGCCTGTTAGTAGTAAAGGGCACTCAGGACTCACGTTTTACTCTTTTCCTAAAGGGAGTCAAACATCCAAATTGTCACAGGTCATCTTCTCATAGTTTTGCTTCTCATTTTAGTTGACCACTTGGTTGGTGGTTTTTACCTAAGGTTCTTGTGGCAGGGTCAGCCACATTCCAGAAATAAAGTGCATGTCATGTCATATCCAGATTCTTTTTTAAAGGGTACTTTCAGGCAACTGGCCACAGGCAGAGTCACTTCAGTTAACTCAACTGTAACAGACGATGAATCTCCCTCACTGTGGGCGCACTCATCCATCATAAGGCACACCCTGCCCTCTGTAGAAATGATGCATCACCACAGGGCTCAGGGCCATAAAGAGCGAAAAATCACAAGGAATAACACACACAAAAAAATGCGTTTGGCCAGCACAGGATAGGCCCACATCAAACAAACACTAAAACTTAGAACCCTCTTCAGAAGTGAGTGCCTTTTCCTTAGGAAAATCCTCTTGTTTGAGGCTCACTTTTGTCTGCTGCAAACATGCTTTTGTTGCTTCCTAAAATTAGGAGTCATCCCTTGCCTTCTCAGACCTTATATCCCTTTCATTGAATTATCCTCTATGCCCTGCACTGAACTGGGAACCGTCCCAATGCCTTGTCAAATCCTTTTATTTTTGTTATGAAGCAGGTTCTACCTGAAAAGAGATGCCCATTTGTTGCCAAACTTAATTAAGGAAAGTTGGATCTTTTAAACCAGGAGAAGCATACGAGTTGCTAAATAGCAAAGGGCATTTTCTGGTTTTTCTACAGCACTAAAACAACACCATGTTCTTTCCATCTAAGCAGACAGACAAAACAGAACACTTCTAACCCCTGCTTACACTGTGCACATCATTCGATCATCATTATCCCCATTTAACCAGTGGGGAAATTGAGAGAGTGGAAGATAACTGGAGCTACCTAGTGCTAAGAAACAGGAGCCAAAGCTAGAAGTCATTAACTTTGTCAATTTCCACAGCACAGCTGAGGCACTGGGGTTTTGAAAAAGAACAGATGGTAAGTGAAGGCAAGGACTAAGACAGAGGCCTTCCTTTAGTAACTTGGAAGGCTGTCAGGTGCTATTCTGCATGCTAAATATGAAAGAAATTCCAGACTTTGAGAGCCAGCCATACTGCCTTATATGAGGTTGTAAAAATAGTTCTCATTGGAAAGGGTGGCCCATATTAAAAATGTCCTCGGTGTCCTATTTTCAAGGAGTCTAATTCAAACAAGTTATTTTTAATAGTGGGTGGTCACCTCAGTGCTCTGTTTAAAATGGATTACCCTGAGTAGTAAGCTACAATTGCACTTTTTAGATGAAGTTTCTCTGTATCTCTCATTTTTTTCCTTTAATTCATTTCTATAGAGCATTCAAAAAAAAAATCAAATCCACAGACTAATTCCATCTTTTTTCCCCTGGCAAATAAATTCTATCCCATCAAGATTTTGCTGCTCTCTCCAGAAAATTAGAAAAAAATTTCTCTGTAATGCAAACTTGAAGACCAAGAAGTTTGGACACTTAGCTTTTATGATGTTACTTCCCATGTGCCCATGATGTTTTGCCTCCTTGATACATGAGAATGGGGGTGCTATAAACTATGAGGTATAATTTCCTTCTGCCATATTCTTATCATGGATAATATTGAATTTTAATATTATAATAACTTTATATCCATACTTACAATTAAGATAAATTACTCAACTTGTAGCTACATCCTCTAAAACTTCACTGGCTAATATGGTAGCCACTAGCCACATGTGCCTATTAGCACTTGAAATGTGGCATGTTTGAATGGAGGTGTGCTGTAAATGTAAACTGCACAACGGACTTTGAAGACTCAGTACAAAAAAGGAATGCAAAATATCTTATTAATAATTTTTAAGATGGATTACATATTGAAATAATCATTAGGATATATTAGGCTCAATAAAATATATGCTTGAAATTAATTTCACCTAGGTCTTTTTTGGTTTTTACTTTTTTTTAATGTGGCTATCAGAAAATTTTAAACTATAAATGTGGCTCATGTTATATATCTACTGGACAATGCTACTGTAGAGCAGGAGTTGGCAAACATTACTTGTGAAGGCCCAGATTGTAAATATTTTAGGTTTTGTGGCCATATGCTCTCTGTTTCAATTACTCAACTCTGCCATTATAGAAGGAAATCAGGCACTGACAACAGCAAATGAATGGGCATGGTTGTGTTCCAATAAAACTTTACTTATGAACACTGAAATTTGAATTTTATATAATTTTATATAATTTTCATGTGCCATGAAATATTCTTCTCTTGATTTTTTTCAACCATTTAAAACCGTAAAAATAATTCTTCATGGGTCGTTCAAAAACTAGATGGGGGGGAGGAGCTTCAAGATGGCGGAAGAGTAAGATGCGGAGATCACCTTCCTCCACACAAATACATCAGAAATACATCTACAAGTGGAACAACTCCTTCAGAACACCTACTGGACGCTGGCAAAAGACCTCAGACCTCCCAAAAGGCAAGAAACTCCCCACGTACCTGGGTAGGGCAAAAGAAAAACACAAAGAACCAGTGGGAGGAAGCTGTGAAGGAGGAAACGTTTCCACACACTAGGAAGCCCCTTCGCGGGCGGAGACTGCGGGTGGCGGAGGGGGGAAGCTTCGGAGCCACGGAGGAGAGCGCAGCAACGGGGTGCGGAGGGCAAAGCAGAGAGATTCCTGCACAGAGGGTCAGTGCTGACCAGCACTCACCAGCCCGAGAGGCTTGTTTGCTCCCCCGCCGGGGCGGTCCGGGGCTGGGAGCTGAGGCTCGGGCTTCAGAGGTCGAATCCCAGGGAGAGGACTGGGGTTGGCGGCGTGAACACAGCCTGAAGGGGGCTAGTGCGCCACAGCTGGCCGGGAGGGAGTCCGGGAAAGGGTCTGGAGCTGCCTAAGAGGCAAGAGACTTTTTCTTCCCTCTTTGTTTCCTGGTGCGCGAGGAGAGGGGATTCAGAGCGTTGCTTAAAAGGAGCTCCAAAGACGGGCGCGAGCCGCGGCTATCAGTGCAGACCCCAGAGACGGGCATGGGACGGTAAGGCTGCTGCTGTAGCCACCAAGAAGGCTGTGTGGAAGCACAGGTCACTCTCCACACCGCCTCTCCCAGGAGCCTGTGCAGCCCGGCACTGCCAGGGTCCCGTGATCGAGGGACAGCTTCCCCCGGAGAACGCACAGCGCGCCATAGGCTGGTGCAAAGTCACGCTGACCTCTGCAGCCGCAGGCTCGCCCCACATCCGAACCCCTCCCTCCCCCGGCCTGAGTGAGCCAGAGCCCCCAAAGCAGCTGCTCCTTTAACCCCGTCCTGTCTGAGTGGGAATATACGCTCTCAGGCAACCTACATGCAGAGGCGGGGCCAGATCCAAAGCTGAAATCTGGGAGCTGTGAGAACAAAGAAGAGAAAGGGAAATCTCTCCCAGCAACCTCAGGACCAGCGGATTAAAGCTCCACAATCAACTTGATGTACCCTGCATCTGTGGAATACATGAATAGACAACGAATCATCCCAAATTGAGGAGGAAGACTTTGGGAGCAAAGATATATATTTTTTTCCCATTTTTCTCTTTTTGTGAGTGTGTATGTGTACGCTTCTGTGTGTGGTTTTGTCAGTAGAGCTTTGCTTTCACCATTTGTCCTAGGTTCTGTCTGTCCGGTTTTTGTTCTTTTTTATTTTTTTTAATTACTTAAAAAATTGTTTTCCTTAATAACTATTTCTTATTTTTTATTTTAATAACTTTATTTTATTTTACTTTATTTTATTTTCTTCTTATTTCTTTTTCTCCCTTTTATTCTGAACCGTGTAGAGGACAGGCTCTCGGTGCTCCAGCCAGGCATCAGGGCTGTGCCTCTGAGGTGGGAGAGCCAAGTTCAGGACACTGGTCCACAAGAGACCTCCCAGCTCCACGTAGTATCAAATAGCGAAAATCTCCCAGAGATCTCCATCTCAACGCCAAGACCCAGCTCCACTCAACGATGAGCAGGCTACAGTGCTGAACATCCTATGCCAAACAACTAGCAAAACATAAACACAACCCCATCCATTAGCACAGAGGCTGCCTAAAATCATAATACGGCCACAGACACCCCAAAACACACCACCAGATGTGGACCTGCCCACCAGAAAGACAAGATCCAGCCTCATCCAACAGAACATAGGCACTAGTACCCTCCACCAGGAAGCCTACACAACGAACTGAACCAACCTTAGCCACTGGGGACAGACACCAAAAACAACAGGAACTACGAACCTGCAGTCTGCAAAAAGGAGACCCCAAACACTAAGTTAAGCAAAATGAAAAGACAGAAAAACACACAGCAGATGAAGGAGAAGGCAATAACCCACCAGACCTAACAAATGAAGAGGAAATAGGCAGTCTATCTGAAAAAGAATTCAGAATAATGATAGTAAAGATGATCCAAAATCTTGGAAATAGAATAAATACAAGAAATGTTTAACAAGGACCTAGAAGAACTAAAGAGCAAACAGTGATGAACAAGACAATAAATGAAATTAAAAATTCTCTAAAAGGGATCAGTAGCAGAATAACTGAGGCAGAAGAACAGATAAGTGACCTCGAAGATAAAATAGTGGAAATAACTACTACAGAGCAGAATAAAGAAAAAGAATGAAAAGAACTGAGGACAGTCTCAGAGACCTCTGGGACAACATTAAACACACCAACATTCAAATGGGTCCCAGAAGAAGAAAAGGGAAAGAAAGGGACTGAGAAAATATTTGAAGAGATTATAGTTGAAAACTTCCCTATTATGGGAAAGGAAATAGTTAATCAAGTCCAGGAAGCACAGAGAGTCCCATACAGGATAAATCCAAGGAGAAACATGCCAAGACACATATTAATCAAACTATCAAAAATTAAATACACACAATAAATATTAAAAGCAGCAAGGGAAAACAACAAATAATACATAACGGAATCCCCATAAGGTTAACAGCTGATCTTTCAGCAGAAACTCTACAAGCCAGAAGGGAGTGGCAGGACATATTTAAAATGATGAAGGAGAAAAACCTACAACAAAGATTACTCCACGCAGCAAGGATCTCATTCAGATTTGACGGAGAAATTAAAACCTTTCCAGACAAGCAAAAGATAAGACAATTTAGCACCACCAAACCAGCTTTACAACAAATGCTAAAGGAACTTCTCTAGGAAAGAAACACAAGAGAAGGCAAAGACCTACAAAAATAAACCCAAAACAATTAAGAGAATGGTAATAGTAACATACATATCAATAATTACCTTAAATGTAAATGGATTGAATGATCCAATCAAAAGACATAGATTGGCTGAATGGACACAAAAACAAGACCCGTATATATGCTGTCTACAAGAGACCCACGTCAGACCTAGGGACACATACAGACTTAAAGTGAGGGGTTGGAAAAAGATATTCCATGCAAATGGAAACCAGAAGAAAGCTGGAGTAGCCATTCTCCTATCAGACAAAATAGACTTTAAAACAAAGACTATTACAAGAGACAAATAAAGACACTATATAATGATCAAGGGATCAATCCAAGAAGAAGATATAACAATTGTAAATATTTATGCACCCAACATAAGCACCTCAATACATAAGGCAAATACTAACAACCATAAAAGAGGAAATCGACAGTAACACAATCATAGAGGGGATTTTAACACCCCACTTTCACCAATGGACAGATCATCCAAAATGAAAATGAATAAGGATACACAAGATTTAAATGATACATTAAACAAAATGGACTTAATTGATATTTATAGGACATTCCATCCAAAAACAACAGAATACACATTCTTCTCAAGTGCTCATGGAACATTCTCCAGTGTACATCATATCTTGGGCCACAAATCAAGCCTTGGTAAATTTAAGAAAATTGAAATTGTATCAAGTATCTTTTCCGACCACAACGCTATGAGACTAGATATCAATTACAGGAAAATATCTGTAAGAAATACAAACACATGGAGGCTAAACAACTCACTACTTAATAACCAAGAGTTCACTGAAGAAATCAAAGAGGAAATCAAAAAATACCTAGAAACAAAGGACAATGAAAACACGATGACCCAAAACCTATGGGATGCAGCATAAGCAGTTCTAAGAGGGAAGTTTATAGCAATACAATCCTACCTTAAGAAACAAGAAACATCTCAAATAAACAACCTAACCTTACTAACGCTGTTAGAGAAAGAAGAACAAACCACAAAGTTAGCAGAAGAAAAGAAATCATAAAAATCAGATCAGAAATAAATGAAAAAGAAAGGAAGGAAATGATAGCAAAGATCAATAAAACTAAAAGCTGGTTCTTTGAGAAGATAAACGAAATTGATAAACCATTAGCCAGACTCATCAAGAAAAAAAGGGAGAAGACTCAAATCAATAGAATCAGAAGTGAAAAAGAAGAAGTAATAACTGACACTGCAGAAATACAAAGGATCATGAGAGATTACTACAAGCAACTCTATGCCAATAAAATGGACAACCTGGAAGAAATGGACAACTTCTTAGAAATGCACAACCTTCCAAGAATGAACCAGGATGAAATAGAAAATAAGAACAGACCAATCACAAGAACTGAAATTGAAACTGTGATTAAAAATCTTCCAACAAACAAAAGCCCAGGAACACATGGCTTCACAGGCCAATTCTATCAAACATTTAGAGAAGAGCTAACACCCATACTTCTCAAACTCTTCCAAAATATAGCAGAGGGAGGAACACTCCCAAACTCATTCTATGAGGCCACCATCACGCTGATACCAAAGCCAGACAAAGATGTCACAAAGAAAGAAAACTACAGGCCAATATCACTGATGAACATACATGCAAAAATCTTCAACAAAATACTAGCAAACAGTATCCAACAGCACATTAAAAGAATCATACACTATGATCAAGTAGGGTTTATCCCAGGAACGCAAGGCTTCTTCAATATATGCAAATCACTCAATGTGATACACCATATTAACAAATTGAAGGAGGAAAACCATACTGTCATCTCAATAGATGCAGAGAAAACTTTCGACAAAATTCAACCCCCATTTATGATAAAAATCCTTCAGGAAGTAGGCATAGAGGAAACTTTCCTCAACATAATAAAGGCCATATATGACAAACCCACAGCCAACATCGTCCTCAATAGTGAAATACTGAAACCATTTCCACTAAGATCAGGAATAAGACAGGGTTGCCCACTCTCACCACTATTATTCAACATAGTTTAGTAAGTTTTAGCCACAACAATTGGAGAAGAAGAAGAAATAAAAGAAATCCAAATCGGAAAAGAAGAAGTAAAGCTGTCACTGTTTGCAGATGACATGATACTATACATAGAGAATCCTAAAGATGCTACCAGAAAACTACTAAAGCTAATCAATGAATTCGGTAAAGTAGCAGGATATAAAATTAATGCACACAAATCTCTTGCATTCCTACACACTAATGATGGAAAATCTGAAAGGGAAATTAAGAAAACACTCCCATTTACCATTGTAACAAAAAGAATATATAGGAATAAACCTACCTAAGGAGACAAAAGACCTGTATTCAGAAAATTATAAGACACTGATGAAAGAAATTAAAGATGATACAAATAGATGGAGAGGTATACCATGTTTTGGATTGGAAGAATCAACATTGTGAAAATGACTCTACTACCCAAAGCAATCTACAGAGTCAATGCAATCCCTATCAAACTACCACTGGTATTTTTCACAGAACTCGAACAAAAAGTTTCACAATTTGTATGTAAACACAAAAGACCCCTTAGAGCCAAAGCAAACTTGAGAAGAAATACGGAGCTGGAGGAATCAGGCTCCCTGACTTCAGACTATACTACAAAGCTACAGTAATCAAGACAGTATGGTACTGGCACAGAAATAGAAATATAGATCAATGGAATAGGATAGAAAGCCCAGAGATAAACCCACGCACATATGGTCACCTTATCTTTGATAAAGGAGGCAAGAATATACAATGGAGAAAAGACAGCCACTTCAATAAGTGGTTCTGGGAAAACTGGACAGCTACATTTAAAAGAATGAAATTAGAACACTCTCTAACACCATACACAGAAATAAACTCAAAATGGATTAAAGACCTAAATATAAGGCCAGACACCATCAAACTCTTAGAGGAAAGCATAGGCAGAACACTCTATGACATAAATCATAGCAAGATCCTTTTTGACCCACCTCCAAGAGAAATGGAAATAAAAACAAAAATCAACAAATGGGACCTAATGAAACTTAAAAGCTTTTGCACAGCAAAGGAAACCATAAACAAGATGAAAAGACAAACCTCAGAATGGGAGAAAATATTTGCAAATAAAGCAACCGACAAAAGATTAATCTCCAAAATTTATAAGCAGCTCATGCAGCTCAATATTAAAAAAACAAACAACCCAATCCAAAAATGGGCAGAAGACCTAAATAGACATTACTCCAAAGAAGATATACAGATTGCCAACAGACACATAAAAGAATGCTCAACATCATTAATCATTAGAGAAATGCAAATCAAAACTACAATGAGGTATCACCTCACATCAGTCAGAATGGCCATCATCAAAAAATCTACAAACAGTAAATGCTGGAGAGGATGTGGAGAAAAGGGAACCCTCTTGCACTTTTGGTGGGAATGTAAACTGATACAACCACTATGGAGAACAGTAGGGAACTAAAAATAGAACTACCATATGACCAGCAATCCCACTACTGGGCATATACCCTTAAAAAACCATAATTCAAAAGGAGTCATGTACCAAAATGTGCACTGCAGCTCTATTTACAATAGCCATGACATGGAAGCAACCTAAGTGTCCATCAACAGATGAATGGATAAAGAAGATGTGGCAAATATATACAATGGAATATTACTCGGCCATAAAAAGGAACGAAACTGAGTTATTTGTAGTGAGGTGGATGGACCTAGAGTCTGTCATACAGAGTGAAGTAAGTCAGAAAGAGAAAAATATCATATGCTAACACATATATATGGAATCTTAAAAAAAAAAAAATGGTCACGAAGAACCTAGGGGCAAGACGGGAATCAAGACACAGACCTACTAGAGAATGGACTTGAGGATACTGGGAGGGGGAAGGGTAAGCTGTGACAAAGTGAGAGAGTGTCATGGACATATATACATTACCAAACGTAAAACAGATAGCTAGTGAGAAGCCGCCGCATAGCACAGGAAGATCAGCTTGGTGCTTTTTGACCACCTAGAGGGGTGGGATAGGGAGGGTGGGAGGGAGGGAGATGCAAGAGGGAAGAGATATGGGGACATATGTATATGTATAACTGATTCACTTTGTTATAAAGCAGAAACTAACACACCATTGTAATGCAATTATAGTCCACTAAAGATGTTAAAAAAAAAAATAGGGGGATCAGTCAGATTTGGTCCACATAGTTTGACAATCCCTGCTATATATAGGGTACAGAAAGTACCGTGTATGGGTAATCCTATCATTCACCAAAGCCATGTTAAAGAGGACCAAGTTATGTTACAAATTAGAATAGAAGAGAAAATCTTCAATGAGGACTGCAGGTATAAAAGCAGAGGGCAGGGTTACCACAAACCACAGGAATTTTTTTTTTTTAATCCACAGGAATGAGTACCATCAAATTTTATTATAAATATTCTTATGCTAGTACTTTTCTTCATGGGAGTTTTTAAAAACACAAGAAATGATAAGGCTGAGACAGAAGGTGGAGAAACATTCACAGATGTTAGCTAATTCCCCTGCAGAGGTGTCTGTTGCCCTCCCTGCTGAGCGGTAGGTGAATCAGCTGCTGAGACTGAAAAGAGAAGTCTGTGCCTTGGCAGAGCTGAATAACAGATGAGGTTTGTTACTGACATTTTTCCATCTCTTCCATTTTTGCCCACTAATCCTTGACCTCATACAGCTTATAGCCTAGTAGGGCAAACAGGCTTTAAGCAAACAAACAGAGAAGTCATTTAAAAATGTGAAAATACTCCAAAATAAAGGACAGGTACACAGAAAAATGTCTCCCAAACTTAAACATGCAGAAGATTAATCTGAGGAGCTTGTTAAAAGGCCAAACATGATTTAGTACGTCTGGGTGACACTTACATTCTTTATTTCTTACAAACTTCTAGGTGACGCTGGAATTCTTGGGCCTTGGACCACACTTCACTACCATGCAAAGTTCACAACAGCAGGTATTTTTGCCTGTTTTTGTCTGTTGGGTTCACTGATGTATCTAAAGTACCTAGAATAGTGCTTAGTACATAATAGACACTCAATAAATATATTTTGAATCAAGAATGTTGATATAGGAAAAAAAATCACATGAAGGGATATATCATTTAGACTGAGGTATCAAAAAGCAGTCTCTGATAGAGAACTATTTTAGCTGAAAATATATCCAGAGTCCTCTGACGTTCTAAATGCTACTACTCTATCCGTATCCCCTCCATCACTTACTCTCAATTTTAAGAATAGGTTCTCATAAAAGACTCAAAGTTGGAAATTATGGATAATTGTCAAATATGTTGCCTCTCCTGTGACATTTGGATTTGTAACCTTGGCCCCTGAAGAAGAAATATCTTCCAAGGAATGACTCTCTAATGGTGGAGTTTAAGGACCAGTGACAAGCGAAGAGGGACATATTTGATGTCAGTGTCCTTTTGCTTATACTAAATAAACAACTTACCAGTGTCTGCATAAAAATAGTGATACAATCATTAACAATGATAAGTCACATTTTTAAAAATTAAGGCTAGAATTTATGATTAACACCATTTCCCCTTACAGAGGAAATGATAAAACAATGGATTTTCAGAGTTGCAAAGGACCTAGGAAACCATCTACTTCAACCACTTTCTTAAGGTAAGAATGTTTAGTCCATATCCTGCCTTTGCATGGTCATACAATCTGAGATCCCTCATAAGACAATCAATTCCATTTTTAGCACCTGATAAATGATATTAAGTTATTTGTTTAAGAATTTCTCTCTTCCTAAAACTTTTATTTACTGGTTCTGGTTCATTTTATCAGCAGATATTTTCGTGCCAACAATGTGCTAAGATGTAGCAGTACAGTCATTTGCGAGCCCTGCTTGTATCATCCTGCCCTCTGGAACCCATCAGAATAAGTCTGATACATCTTCCCTGTGACAGCACATCATAATTTTGGAAGACTGTTATTCTTAAAGATGTGGAAAACTGCCCATTCATCTTCATGAGAAATTACTTCATTTGGTCCTTCTTTCACAACCGCCATGTGCCAGTTGCTGTCCTAAGCACCGGGCACTGCTTGAGCGCTTTGCCCAAGACAGACATGGTCCTTGTCCTCATGGAAATTAAGGTTTATTTGGAAGTATTTGCATTAAAGAAGTTTAATACAATATTGAGTATTACAGCAAGGCAAGAAATGATGATATGATGAGACCTAGGGGTTCAGAGGTTAGGCTTCCTAACAAACTGACATTTAAACTAAATCACATTTGAAACAAAGATGGCTACAGCATTAAGTATGGGGAGGGAAAATGTTATGAGATGAAGCTACAGGAACCGGGTCATAAAGGGATTAGAAATTTAATTTGAAGCTTTTGTTCTTTAGCCTAAAGACAAGGAGAAGAAATTAAAGGGTTTCAGCAAGATAGTGACATGACCAGATTTGAATTCTGTTGATATAATGATTGCTCTGGTTTCGGTGTTCAGAATGGAATGGGGGTGGATAAAGCTGAAGGCAGGGACACATATCAGTGTTTCTCAGAATGGAGCATGCACAGAAATCATCTGGGGATCTTCTCAAAATCCAGGGCCTACTTATTTGTAGGTTTGAGTGGGGCCTGAGATTCCATATTTCTAACAAGCTCCCAAGTGATGCTGAAGCTGATGAGCTGAGGTCCTCACTTTGAGTAGCAAATAGAAGGATCTCCAGTGAGAAATGATGGAGACTGCATGAGGCAGCAGCAGTGAAGTGGAAGAGAAGTAGATGGATTCAAGCGAGTTGCAGAAAATAGACTCAGTAGTAGGTCTTTTTTTTTAATTAATTATCTATTTATTTTTGGCTGCGTTGGGTCTTCGTTGCAGTGCACGGGCTTCTCATTGCAGTGGCTTCTCTTGTTGGAGCACAGACTCTAGGAGCATGGGCTTCAGTAATTGTGGCACGCAGACCCAGTAGTTGTGGCTCATGGGCTCTAGAGCGCAGGTTCAGCAGTTGTGGCTTAGTTGCTCCGCGGCATGTGGGATCTTCCCGGACCAGGGCTCAAACCCGTATCCCCTGCATTGGCAGGCAGCTTCTTAACCACTGCACCACCAGGGAAGTCCTCAGTAGTAGGTCTTTATAACCAAATTAGGTGTGGGAGATGAGGAAAGAATGCCTCCCAGATTTCTGGTGTAGCAAATGGGAAGGGGGAGGTTGTAGTGTCTTTAAATATATTATTTATAATTCAAAACAAAACGCTCCGTTATTTTCAGCTTCTCATATATATAAGAAGTTTTCTCTAGTCAATTGCCTCTGGTCCATGAAACCTGATATATTTATTCTAAACTGTTTTAAATGGCTTAGAAAATGCATAAGCTTAGGCATACTGCCTTGATACGGTGTTTGGGTTCTTTAAAGACAAACAATCTAGGGATTAGTTTCCTGTCCACATAGCAATGTGCACATTCAGTATCTATAGTCTTGCAAGCGCGCACATCTGTACTCCTACAGTGCACTGTGGACTTCACTGGCACGCATACCAAAGGGGTCTCTTTTGGCTTTAGCAGCAGAAGTGGGTAACGAGAAATGAAAAGGCTCATTTCCTAAATTTTTAATATGGGCATGATAGTGATAGTAGAAATCACATTTCTGTGATGGGCTGACATGGCTTTTAACAGCTAGGATTCATTCCAGACTCCCACAGCACATCCCCTGGCAGATTTCTGTTAAACAGAAGAGGTAGTTTAAAGGTTTGATTAGCACTGGAAGTTTAACACACAGAGCAATTGCAGCCAGCCTTGCTGGGATAGTTGGAGGGAGGACGGGTGGAAATCTGATGTAATGAAACAACAAAACCTCGTTTTGAGAGATGGCTCTGTTCTCTCCCGTCTGAAATATCGTATCCACTTTGTGTTTTATGAACAAAGTGTTTATTTGTTGAACTATTCAGGCAGAGGACTGATGAGCAGGTCCTAGGCTTGCCAGCTGACTTGGAGAGCTGAAATCTTCCTGGTTGTAAAGCTTAGAAAAGATTGTTGTTTATGATATATATTCCATAGTTTTCCATCTACTTAAATTGAAGCTGACAGAAATTCAAAGTCAATGCCTTCCTTATGAAGTGATTCTTTGTGATGTAATTACAGAATGAAATCTCTTGGCTGAAATAGGATTTTCTCCCCTAGAGATGACATTAAAAAGAAATAGAGTGGGCTTCCCTGGTGGCGCAGTGGTTGAGAGTCCGCCTGCCGATGCAGGGGACATGGGTTCGTGCCCCGGTCCGGGAAGATCCCACATGCCGCGGAGTGGCTGGGCCCGTGAGCCATGGCCGCTGAGCCTGCGCGTCCGGAGCCTGTGCTCCGCAACGGGAGAGGCCACAACAGTGAGAGGCCTGGTGGTTGTCTCATAATAGAAGACAGCTTTGGTGCATTTGCCCAGCACCCAACACTGTTCTTCCAACAACTCCTCTGCTGACCAACAAGCATGGTCCCTGTGGCAAAGATAATTCCATTTGCTTTACTCCTGAGATCATGGTAGACTGACTTCCCCAGCCTCCCTCACATTGAGATAGGTCCAGTGACTGAGCCCTGGTGATGGAAAATGGGTAGATGTTTTGAATGCCTCTTCCAGGGTTGGCCCGAGACTCCTTCCACAAGCTCCTCCACTTGCTCTCTCTCTTACTCATTAGCTTCCCCGCCGCAGACGATTCAATGAAGAACTCTGACATTGTAGGAGAAGCCGAAGTCTCGAAATCCACTGATTTTTTAAAAATCAGCAGCATCACACCATGACCAATACAGTTCCTATGAGCCATGCCTTGTGGCTCCAGAGCCCAAGTTAACTGGACCAAGACTGAGTAGGTCCCTCTTGCTGGCCCAGCTTCTCATCCTCTTCAGCTGACCTCCAGAACTGAGGACATGTCAATTTAGGAGCTCAGCGTGCAGCCTCCTTTGGTCAGATGCAGACAGAAGTAAATAAAACCAAACTGCTGAAGTGAGTAACCAGAGTACTCAGGAGAGAGACCATGAGACCACAGAGATGTAACATAAGATGTGATAGAACAGCTTGGCTTCCTGAAAGTTTGCTATTTCCTGGTTCTCTTTTCTCATTAATTAAAACTTTTCTTTTAAGTCTTTCTTTCAGTTGTCTTCTGATCGAAGCTGGGAGTTGGGAGAGTTCCTACAGCAGGCCCCATATCAAAGCCATTTATCGCTCCTTCTCTAGAGACTTCTCATTGAACTCATTCTAGTGAAGACTCAGAAGTTCAGATCACACTGTTTCTATTCAGTAATTCACGTACTTCTTCCACGATTGCAACAAGGCGCAAGAATCACTATCCCATCTGGAATGCCTGTTGCTTTATGTCAGTTCACATTGTTTGTTCAGCAGAGTAGGGCCCATTAGCTAACTGAAGACCTCGGGCTTCAGCGGTGGGAAGAAAGAAGGAGGGGAAAGTGCTAAAACATTGTGATTACATTTGGGAAGAAGGAAGGAGGACAGAAGTGGATGGTACCTCCATGCATCTGTAAGGAACAGATCAGAGGCAGGTAGAAAGGGAAAATAAGGCAGAAAGAAAGAAACAAGAGACAGAGAAAAGGAGGAAAGCAAACACTGTGCTCTCTCCATCTAACAGGTCTCTTGCTGGCAGGTCAAGTTTATCACCGATGGAACACCAAAAAGGAACTAAGTGGGAAAAGCAACCAAGATTGTTCTTAGAAGCCTCAACCAGTTCAATCTTCCTCAAAACAAATTACAGTTATGAAAAAAAGATGAGGTTCCTTCCATGTTTGGGTCTGGAGTGTTCAGGAAGCAGGGGAGAAGGCCTGTTGATAAATCTAGCTATCTGTGAGCAGAATGTTTAAACTCTGCATCTGAAATGCTATATATATGGGAGAAGGAGTAGAATTCTGCATCCTGATAGGAAAGGCAAGTGAAAATTTGTAGGATCCTGAAAGGACCTTTCTGTAGATAACGCAATTTCTCCATCAGTTGGCAAGCCAATCAATCATGATTCTTAAGCGATGACAACAGCCACTCCTATTCTCCTATTCTGAGAAAGGTATTGCCTTTCTCATCTCTGATCTCCCCGTCTCTAGTTCCTCCTGTGCTCAATTTCTCTGTCATAGGGCTCCCAGAATGATATGTTTACCGCATCATTCTGACTATCCATCTTTTGTGTAAAAAAATCTTCAGTGACATCCCCTATTTTGTGATTAAGCAGTATCTCCAAATCAGCCCAGTGCAAATTGTCCTTTACACGTAGGTTTGAACCTTCACTTTCCTTCCTCCCTACTCTACGTGCAGCCAAACTGAACTCCTTCCTCTTCCTCTAACATTTGGCACGTTGCTGTCTTAGGCTGCAGTGCCCTTTCCATCCCCACACTTTAACAAATCACCGACAGTCCTTAAAGGGTATCTTTAAAGGCTAATTTCAACCGTTAGTTCCTTTACTCGTCTTTCCCTTCTCTTACCCCCCAGGACTTTTTTTTAACTGTTAATGAATTTGCTAGGTGCCAAGGACTTCACTCCATTAACTCACTTTCTTTAAAACAACCATAATGGAAAAGAATATGAAACAGAATATGTGTGTGTGTATATATATATATATATATATATATATGTATAACTGAGTCACTTTGCTGTACAGCAGAAATTAATACAACATTGTAAATCAACAATACTTCAATAAAATTTTTAAAAATAAAAAAAACCCTATGAGGTAGGAACTCTTATCATCTGCTTTTTTAATTGAGATATAATTGACTTATAACATTACATTAGTTTCAGGTGTATGACATAATGATTCAATACTTGTATATACTGCAAAATAATCACAATAAGTCTAGTTAACACTGATCACCATAGTTAAAAAATTTTTTTTCTTGTGATGAGAACTAAGATCTACTCTTGTAGCAACTTTCAAATGTGCAACACAGTATTATTAACTACAGTCACCATGCTGTGCATTACATTCCTTATAACTGGAAGTTTATACCTTTTGACAACCTTCACCCATTTTGCCTACTTCCCACCCCATTCACAGCCTCTGGCAACCACCAATCTGTGTATCTATGAGTTCTTTTTCTGGTGTTTGTTTTGTTTTGTTTAGATTCCACATATAAGTGAGATCATACGGTGTTTGTCTTTCGCCGTCTGACTTATTTCACTTAGCATAATGCCCTCAAGGTCCATCCATGCTGTCACAAATGGCAAGATTTCCTTCTTTTTTATGTCCGAATAATATTCCATTGTGTATGTGTGTGTGTGTGTGTAACATTTTCTTTATCCATTCGTCCATCATCAATGGACACTTAGGTTGTTTCCATATCTTGTCTATTATAAATAATGCTGCATGGACATGGGGGTGTGGATATCTCTTCGAGTTAGTGTTTTCATTTCCTTCAGATAAATATCCAATCATCTGCTTTATAAAGAAACCAAAAAAGTAATCTTAACAAAGCTATACAAATATTGGAGACAGAGCCAAGATTTTAATCCTAGCATACTGGCTCCAGAGCCCACTATTATTACCATGTTGCCTCTTCTACAATTCCTGCTCTGTTCATTGTTATTTGCAATTTGCTTATCATCCCACTAGAGTATAAAGCTCACTGAAGGCAGATATATCTTATTTTTGTTTGTATTCCAAGCAGTGATTAGAATATTACAGTGCATATATGGATTTTTCCTTAATTGAACTGCATAGAGAAGTATAGTACTGTTTGGGAAACTACATATAAAAGTATATAAGATTTTATACTGTGATTGACTATTCCTTTAGGATGCTTCTGGTATAGGCAGATGATCAATTCATAAGCAGCAGATCCAATAAAATAACCCAAATTCTGTGGTTAAAAAATAAACTTATTTTTATTACACATAATCTCTGTGGCATGAATCCTTTTTCTTACTAGGAAATACAAAACTGGACAGAAGACTTCATTGAACCTAAAGGTAAAGGAATCTCTAGAAAAAAAAAAAATGTGACCACATTCCACAACCCGTCAAAATAAAATATTTTCAAGATGACACTTCATAGCCTCTTTAATTTTTACTTTCCTATCTTACACTGCTTTCATGGCATTACCAGTGAATATTGCTTTAGTGCTATAAATCTATAAAATTTAATTTCTCCAATGAATAGTAGAAATTTAAAGGATTCACTCTAATCTCCATCATACAAATGACCAGATATCGTTTTGATCCAAATGATTCCTGCAAGCTTTTTATCATCAAACTGAAATGTGTCCCTTTCCCTTCCCTGACTTCTTTTCATGCTTTCCATGTGATGCTATTTTATTTGTTTGTTTTTATATGTCTCATAAGCATGTCTCAGCAACCATAATAGTACAAGAAGCTAATAGTCCTTTAAGTAAAGGTTATGGTGGATGCTATCCACTTCATATGTAGCTTTTAAAAGAATTGCTAAGCAGTTACTTAATCCTATTACATTTAGTAAATGTTTCCAAACTCTGATAAAATAACACATAAAATAAAAATTTTAAATATAGTGGTGGTGCTACACAAGCATGAACATGGATAGCTGCTGTGTTCACCTGGAAATGACTGATTACTCAGGTCCTGTTACATCAGAATTGTAGCACATTTCCTCCAAAAGGAAGAAACATGGCACATAAATGTGCGAGGGACAAGTTTGCTTTGCCTTTTTCCAGAGCACTGGACCAGACCATTCTAAACTTGGAATACTGCACTGCCACCTGGGGGATAAAATTTTAACAGTCATTTGCTGTCGAGCTGAGAGGAAGAGGTAAGAGCCCATAACCACCTAAAAAAATTGGGAGTGATGAGACTGTTTCTAAGATAAGCGTGGAGTCCTGTTTCTACACTTCGGGTTTTTTCCCCAAAGCAAAAATACATACACATCTAAATACACTTCTTTCCTTCAAAATAGCGTTCTGTCATTATGTTGTATCACTTTCTTTTTTGATTACATTTTATTGCTTTTAAGTCATAATTTGAACCCAAAGGGGTTTGGGGGCTCATCAAGCATAAGCCCCTCCTTGTACAGATGATGAAATGAGGGTCCAGTATTGCTGCAATTTGCCCTGTCATATAACTTATTAGTGGTAGATCCAAAAGACACAAGTCTCCTGTCTCCCAGTTGAATGTCCTCATTTCTGCAAGATCTTATTCCCAGGAATACCAGACCATAGATGCTTCCCAACTTGTAAAGAATCACTTAGCCAGGCGCCCAGGAGTAAAACACATGTACAAGTGAGTCAACAAAAGTGTTGATTTTAAGGCTCTATTACCTACATTCCTTTGGTGGAAGGCAAATAAGATATTAAAGTGGAACAGTGAGTGGCACTGATTGATTTACGTGCTTATTTTATAGACTAGTGTACTTATCCTTTATTAGTCTTTGATATTTATTTCCCATAAGGTTCAGAGCTGTTGCTGCATTTTAAAAAGAAAAACAAAAAAGCTTTGGTCTCTGCATAGTTATTATTATAATTAAAAAAAAAAAACTAAACCACATTAATTTGACCTCTGCTTAGTAAGACAGTTAATCATTGGGTTATATGGAAAGTACAAATAAATCATAAATTACCAAGAAACATACCTTCATGTAGTCAAGTATTTTTCTTTTTGTTAATTTTTTAACTTATTTGCTATATATAAGCATCAGTAACACTACTCATTTATTATTCATCAATGTTTATGTTATTCCCATTCAGAAAGGATTGGGTAATTTATTGACATGAGCTAAAATTAAGTCAACCTTACTTGCATTAAAATTCAAAAGTTCTAAACCTTACTCTCCAATGAATGGGATTTCCAAGTGTCTTACCCTTATGTACAGGGAACATCTGAGGCTTCCTGTGAATCCCTTCATGGCTTACTATACCTGTCCAATCCTTTAGGCACAATAGGTAGAAACCTTACTCCTTAGCCAAGCGTTTGGAATAATTGATGAAGGGAAGCAGAGTTTGCCATCCCCAAATATGCCCCTTGGGTATAAGAATTATCTTGGATGGCTATTTTTAAGAAACTGCAGACAAGGAAAAAGCTTTGAAAACCAAGTTAAAGTTGTCATTTTATAAGAGACATTTGCATTTATAAGCAAAATCTCCATTTGTAAAGATGTCTCCTTCTCTGTACCAGGAAGAGGGAGATGACCAAATTCCTAGAAACTCTTATCAATGGAGAAGGCACACAACTAAATCTGTATAACCACCATACCCTGGTTTACTGTGCTTTTCCTAGTAACCTCCCATAACTGCCTCCCCGCCACTCCCAACATCTTTTGTCTGTAGCTGGAGATGATGGTATTTAAGGTGGTGGTTTCGGCCATTTCGGGGAGTTACTCAGTTTTCCTAGGTATCTCCCATGTATACATGTTATTAAAGTTCTGTTTGTTTTTCTCTCATTAATGTCTTTTATTACAGGGAGGGTCTCAGCCAAGAACCTAGAAGGATAAAGGGAGAATTAATTTTCCTTCTATACACTGATTAGAGATCATTTTTAGGGGAGGATGTCAGCATAATTACCATAGAGAGGCATAGAGTTCATGAGCCCTTGATCTACTGAGGAGACATAAAGAAGAGAATGCTTAGGAAAAATGAATGGACATCAGAGTAAAAGAATATTAATACAATTAATACAATGGAACAGTCTACTTACTTTTTTAAAAATACAACCCATAATACAAATAAATTTTATTGTCAATCACACATATGTACATGCATAAAGTAAGCTATCTGTTCATATGCTGTAACAGAGACCTGTTATATAATGATGCTTTAAGTAAGAAAGAAGTTCATTTCTCTCATGTAAAATTCCAAATCTTAGGCCCAGGCCTGAAATGTTGACCTCTCCTTCTATCTTGGTGTTCCACCTTCCTGATCAGACCACTTTTTTTTCTCAGATGGGTGCTTCACTTCCTATCACCATGCCACACTCAATTAGTAGGAAAAAGGAAAGAGAAGGACATACCTCTTCTCTCAAGGGGCATGCTACAGAAGTTACACGACTCACTTCAGTTCATACCCCACAGGCAGGACTTAGTCATGTAGCCACATCCAGGTGCAAAAGAGACTGGAAAATACAGGCTTTAGTTGGGTAGCCATGTGCCAAAATAATACTCTATTATATGTAAAAAGGTGTGTTAGGTAGGGTAATACTAGCTGCTATTTTAAAAAAAAAAAAGAGAGGTCCCTCCAAATGCAAAATAGGTCAAACACAATAAAAGTTTATTTCTCACTTATGTTTGGCAAGTCTTCAGAGACCTAGGCGAATAACGGCTCTGCTATCCTCAATATATGGATTCTACTGTCATGGGTGTGGGAGGCATCATACTCTCCTTTCCAGTCATGCGATAGTGAGAAAAGAGGACGCAAAAGGTATTCATGTTTCTTAAACAACTTGGCCAAGAAATGACAGACTCCACATGTCACGTGGACTTGCATTCATTAGCAAGTCGTTATATGATCCCATCTAGGTACAAGAGGGGCTGGAAAATGTAGTCCCTGGATGAGCATCCACTTCCCAAGATTAACTCTCTACTATAAATGGGAGCATGAATTTCAGTGGAAAGGGAGTTTTCTTTGCAACAGAAAAGGAGAATAGATGGTGAAGAAGTCTACTTCAGTCTTTGCCCTCATTGCCAATTCAGGTCACATTTTCCTTTGCATTCATAGTTAGGACACGTTCCTGCCCTCCTACTCTCCAAGAGAGACAACCCCAAAGTCCCATCTAGGTCCTGCATCCTGTTCCAAGTCTAGCATCTCTGGGTGATGTGCATCTATCAAAACTGGGAGTGGCTGCTCATGAATTGACAGTCTATGAGCCAAAACTGAGTTATCTGTCCTGATCCCCCAAACTAGCATAAAGTGGTGAATAATATAACACACATAATAAAAAAAAAACCTCAGTTCTAAAAAGGGAAGAATAAGAACAGCACCACAATAACTGGACTTACTATCACAGCACTGGAATAATTTCCTGTGTTGAGCTAGCTACCTGGCAGCTCTTGGTTCCACTCTGGAGGGCGTACCTCCTTGGTCACTATCCTGCCAATGTCTGACTTTGCCTTCAGGGAGGTTTTTACATGTCCATTACCTCCATGGCCACATATCAAGTAGGCATTAGAGAATATTCCCATCTTGGAAGCTTTAGAATGTTGGTAGGTTGATTCCTGCTGGTTGGACGGCTTTAGGGAAACAAAGTTTACTTTTAGGGGTGAACTGTAACAGAATTCTACAAGCCTGGCCCATGATTTCTTTGGTAACACAATGCAGTGAAAAAAATTTAGAAGGTCCATGGACTCTTTATTTCCCTCAAATCTGATTGCAAATAAGTAAAGGCGAAATTCTCATCTGTATGTTGGCTTTTTAGCCAAAATTCTGGTCTTTTGTTTACTTGTTTCTGTGCCCTGTCAATCACTCTCTTGCTCAATTTAACAGTGACCACATTAAGGCCAAATAAAACAATTGGCTTCAGTAGGAAGGCAAGGTCCTTAATCAAATGTTCCCCCTGGGCTGGCTCCCACCGTCTGGCAGTCTTAATGGTTTGTCCAGTCTTATCTCCGGCTAAGACTGTTTCCTGATTTAGAGATTCATTTTATCACTGCCTCAGTCTGGGCACAAACACCTCTGTTTCCTGTCAGGACTGATGTATAAAGCCCTGTATTTTAAGACTCTCAGTCCATTTAGATTGCAGGCCAAAGAAACAGAAAGCCTACCTTGCCAGAGCTTCATTCTCTTTTTTTTTTTTCTCCTTGCTTGTTCTAACTTCAGTTCACCTCTCTGATAGGCCTTGTCACGTGGCAAAATTAAAACAAAAAAAATCTGAAAAGAATAAATAGCCAATAGGCAACAAGAATATGTATTAAAGGCTTGAGCGTATTAAACCCTTTACATCCAAGATCTCTCCACATCAAAGCTGGCTAATGTTCTGCCACAACATACTTATTATCAACAGCTTTCCAGTTCAATATCTGTGTCTTCACTCGATACCACCTAATAACTAAGCCATGTAATATCTTTTGGTGTTGTTCCTATAGCCCCACTCCTGCGTACCATGGTCTGTATTAATTGGAATATCAATTCAACCATGGTCAGAAAGAATTTGAAACAATAAAAGTTTAAGCAAGAGAGTTGTCCATTTACCTCTTAATTAGGAGACAGCGAGGAAGTCCAGGGCTGATAGGAAGTTCCATAACCATCAGGGGTCCAGCCTCATTTAACTTCCTTGTCTAGTCATTCTCAATATGTGATTTCTATTTAGTGTTTTGGCTACTCCAGAGGTCACCAATATGTCTGTTTTCCAGCTAAGGCAGAAGTCAGAGGAAGGAAGAGGTCCCATTTATTTCCCTCAAAGGCTCAACCCAAAAGCAGGATAATTCACTTCTGTTCTGGCTAACCAGAATTAGATTGTAGGGAAGGGAAAAAAAAAAAATCTTTTCCTCTACCCACCTTTGGTTTAACTGGGACCCTGTAAATTAGACTGGCCAAAGACAGATTAACAAGAGAAAAATACAGAAGTTTATTAACATGTGTGTTGTGCATATACTCATGGGAACACCCACTGAGGCACACCCCTAAGGGCTGCTTAGAATTTAGGCATATATACCATCTTAGGCTAAACAAAGGAAAAGGGGCTTGAGGCTTCTGGGCAGGGGAGGCAAGTTAAGGGTAGGTGACCAGGTAAGTATGGTAAACAAGGGTTGTTTATTAAGCTTTGTTATGCAGATTTAAGTGGGTGCCTTCTCAGCAGATGGGTAAGAGTTTTCCTCTTCCTGGTATGTGACAGGGAGACATTTTTTACAAATGGAAATTTCCTTTACAAAGGGGAAAACAGGCACCCTGTTTTTAGAGCTTTTCCTGCCTCTCCTGGTTTTCAATGGCCTCTAGCTCAAAATAAATCCGTATGCCAAAGAGGCATATTTTGTGGAGGCATATCCTGGTACCCTTCAAAGTTATATGACCACATAGCTAGAGGGTAGCTGAGAAATGTAGTTAAAATGCAGCTGCTTATCTTTTGAGAAGACGACAATAGGCACCTGGGGAAAATCCAGCAGTCTTTTCCATTCATTTGCATGTATAACAAAGAAAAATTTAACGTGAAACCTTCCCTAACTATTTGTAATACCCTCCGATATTTTCTATTAGTCTATTCTAATAAAAGTGCTATTCAAACCCACAAAATTTATTTCGCCATTCATTAATGCATCAAAACCACCAGTTTTAAATCTATGAGTCTAGAAGGCAAATTTAAACTCTATATCCATCAGTCTAATTCTGCATCCTTGATTTCTAAACGAGGCTTACATTTGGTGATAATCTCAGGTACAGGATGATTTCAGGAACAAAAAACAAACCTACTCCTAGATACAAGACAAAACACCGAGGACAAAAGAGAAGAAAGGGGAAATTAATCTCTCCCATCAGCCTTTAACTGGAGACTGAGTCTTTCATAATCAGAGATAAAAAGCTTAAAGATGCAAGCACCTGCAGGCACTAACACATGACTGTGAACAGTTTCAGCAGGGTTCACACCTTGCAGGGCTAACTACAGTCTACTAGTTTGTTATTCAAAATAAATATTAATACCCCTATTAGTATTGACCTCAAATTCTTAGGATCCCTCTGAGCTCACAGTCACATCCTTTTCAGACTGCATTTATCCCCAGCACATGAATAGGACAGGAAAAAGCAGCTGTCTTTTTCTTAGCACAGGTCTGAGGGTGTACTTCATACGGCTTCGCAGTAGAAAAAATATAAATGTACATATTTTTAAAAGTAATTATTTTCCTCTTTTTAAAGGTTTTTTTAAAATTTCCGTTTTGGAATTACATGAAATCTGGAGGAAAATAAACATTGATTCTCAGTAGATAAAAATTTCAACAGTGAACAAGGTTTTACAAATGTTCAAACAAAAATGAATCTGAGACAAAGCTTTACTTTAAAAATGTGGCTTGAGGAAATACACTGACTCTTCAGAGAAGGCGCTGGTGCTGAACTTCGATGCTTCTGGGTTTTTCATTAATTATTGTTATTTAAATAAAATTGCTTGTAAAATAGCATATGCCATTAAAAATTTTCGTTGCAGAAACAACAAATGCAACCTTCCATAAGTACTTCCAAAGCAGATATAAAATAGCGAATCCATTTCAGAGTAGTCAGGTGCTATTCTGCCTATCATGACACGCGACCAAGGACTCCCTGCTCCTTCTCCAGCTGCCCCCCACCCTGTAATGAGGACTGTATCTAACATATTTACCACTTTTCACTTTTATTCTATCAATCACACTCCATATTTGCTTATCACTGGTCTGATATCGCCAGTATTTTGAAATAAAACAGTATAATATCCGAAAGAAATTTACCATTGTTACCATTAGAAGATGCTATTTCATAAAGTATGGATACTTCTACCAACATTTACTAGAAGACAAAGGGTAATTCCAAACAGAAGGCATTTAAATGATTATGTTTTAGAATTATGTTTCTCTTTTATGTTCACCCTCTCCTTTACCCCTACCTATGCTTCCCGTTGGCCACCATACAGAGGAATCAGGCTGACTTAACTGTATTACTTGGCTCATATGATCTACATAGAAAACCACATTAGCTCCATCTAGGCAACCTGGTATGAGATTTGAAGCTATGTTCGCATCAAATCCCATTCCTCTTTATCTTGTACTTGAACTCTGAGTGATGCTCAATCAGCCTAAACATGTGATCTAGCCCAAACTTTTGTTCATGGCATCTGCTTTATCTGGAATCAGTTTCCTCCTTTTAGTAATCCCACTGCTACCTCACTCCTCTGTGGTTCCTTAAAATCTTACTCTTACCTAGAGTCTGTCCTTACAACAGGCACTGTAATTGCTTGTATTTATAGCTGCCCTTTCTTTTAGATAATGAGTGCCTTAAGAGTATCGCCTATACCAAGTTCATCCTGTTTACACCAGCATCTAGAACAGTGTCATACATAACAACACCTTAATGTAAGTTTCTTAAATGAACGCATAAACATAAAATTAAGAAAGTGCTCATGAGGGCTTCCGGGAAGATGGCGGAAAAGTAAGACGCGGAGATCACCTTCCTCCCCACAGACACACCAGAAATACATCTACACCTGAAACAACTCCTACAGAACACCTACTGAACGCTGGCAGAAGACCTCAGACCTCCCAAAAGGCAAGAAACTCCCCACGTACCTGGGTAGGGCAAAAGAAAAAACAGAGACAAAAGAATAGGGACGGGACCTGCAGCAGGGGGAGGGAGCTGTGAAGGAGGAAAGCTTTCCACACACGAGGAAGCCCCTTCGCAGGCGGACACTGCAGGTGGCAGAGGGGGAAAGCTTTGGAGCCGGAGCCGCGGAGGAGAGCACAGCAACAGGGGTGCGGGTGGCAAAGCGGGGAGATTCCCGCACAGAGGGTCAGGGCCGACCGGCACTCACCAGTCCGAGAGGCTTGTCTGCTCACCCGACGGGACGGGCGGGGCCTGGAGTTGAGGCTCCGGCTTCGGCTTCGGTCGGAGCGCCAGGAGAGGACTGGGGTTGGCTGCATGAACACAGCCTGCAAGGGGTTAGTGCGCCACGGCTAGCCGGGAGGGAGTCCGGGGAAAAGTCTGGACCTGCTGAAGAGGCAAGAGACTTTTTCTTACCTCTTTGTTTCCTGGTGCGTGAGGAGACGGGATTAACAGCGCTGCTTAAAGGAGCTCCAGAGACGGGCGCGAGCCGCCGCGGCTAAAAGCGCGGACCCGAGACAGGCATGAGACGCTAAGGCTGCTGCCGCCGCCACGAAGCCTGTGTGTGAGCACAGGTCACTATCCACAAACCCTTCTGGGGAGCCTGTGCAACCAGCCATTACCAGGGTCCCGGGAACCAGAGACAACTCCCCCGGGAGAACGCACGGCGCGCCTCAGGCTGGTGCAACGTCACGCCGGCCTCTGCCGCCGCAGGCTCACCCAGCACTCCATGCCCCTCCCTCCCCCGGGCCTGAGTGAGCCAGAGCCCCCGAATCAGCGGCTCCTTTAACCCCGTCCTGTCTGAGCGAAGAACAGACGCACGCCGGCAACCTACATGCAGAGGCGGGGCCAAATCCAAAGCAGATCACCTGGGAGCTGTGAGAACAAAGAAGAGAAAGGGAAATCTCTCCCGGCAGCCTCTGAGGCAGCCAATTAAAGCTCCACAATCAACTTGATGTACCCTGCATCTGTTGAATACATGAATAGACAACGAATCATCCCGAATTAAGGAGCTGGACTTTGAGAGCAAGATTTATGATTTTTTTCCCCTTTTCCTCATTTTGTGAGTGTGTATGTGTATGCTTCTGTGTGAGATTTTGTCTGTATAGCTTTGCTTCCACCATTTGTCCTAGGGCTCTATCCGTCCGTTTTTTTTTGTTTGTTTTAAATTTTTTTTCTTTCTTTTCTCTTAATGATTATTTTTTTAATTTAAAAACTTTATTATTTATAATAAAGTTATACTATTTTATATATTATTTATAATATAATAAAGTTTATTTATAATAAATAATAAATTATTCATTAATAAAGTTTATTATTTACAAATAATAACTTTATTTATTAATAAAGTTTATTATATAAAATAAAATTTAATATATAATAAACTTTAATATATAATAAATATATAACTTATATATAATAATAAGTATTATTTATAAATAATAAGTTTATTATTTATTAATAAAGTTTATTATTTATAATAAATTTATAAATTATATATTAGTATTTATAATAAAGTTATATTTATAATAAAGTTATATTATTTATTATTTATACTACAGTTATATTATATTAACTATATATTACTAAATATATTTAACTTATTTTATATAACTTTATATTAAAATATATTTATAATTTAATAAATATATTATTTAAAATATTATTAAATTATATTATTTATAATATTTATAACTTTATTATATTTTATTGTACTTTATTTCATTTTAATTTCTTTTCTTTTTTTCCTTCCTTCCCTCCTTCCTTCCTCCCTCCCTCCCTCCTTTCATTTTCTTTCTTTCTTTCTTTCTATTTCTACTAATTCTTTCTTTCTACTTTTTCTCTCTTTTATTCTGAGCCGTGTGGATGAAAGGATCTTGGTGCTCCAGCAAGGAGTCAGTGCTGTGCCTCTGAGGTGGGAAAGCCAACTTCAGGACAATGGTCCACAAGAGACCTCCCAGCTCCACATAGTATCAAACGGCAAAAATCTCCCAGAGATCTCCATCTCAACACCAGCACCCAGCTTCACTCAACGACCAGCAAGCTACACTGCTGGACACTCTATGCCAAACAACTAGCAAGATAGGAACACAACCACACCCATTAGCAGAGAGGCTGCCTAAAATCATAATAAGTCCACAGACACTTAAAAACACACCACCAGATGTGGACCTGCCCACCAGAAAGACAAGATCCAGCCGCATCCACCAGAACACAGGCACTAGTTCCCTCCACCAGGAAGCCTACACAACCCACTGACCAACCTTAGCCACTGGGGACAGGCACCAAAAACAACGGGAACTACGAACCTGCAGCCTGCAAAAAGGAGACCCCAAACACAGAAAGCGAGGCAAAATGAGAAGACAGAGGAATACACAGCAGATGAAGGAGCAAGATAAAAACCCACCAGACCTAACAAATGCAGAGGAAATAGTCAGTCTACCCGAAAAAGAATTCAGAATAATGATAGTAAACATGATCCAAAATCTTGGAAATAGAATACACAAAATGCAAGAAACATTTAACAAGGACCTAGAAGAACTAAAGATGAAACAAACAATGATGAACAACACCCTAAATGAAATTAAAAATACTCTAGATGGGATCAATAGCAGAATAACTGAGGCAGAAGAATGGATAAGTGATCTGGAAGATAAAATAGTGGAAATAACTACTGCAGAGCAGAATAAAGAAAAAAGAATGAAAAGAACTGAGGACAGTCTCAGAGACCTCTGTGACAACATTAAACGCAACAACATTCTAATTATAGGGGTTCCAGAAGAAGAAGAGAAAAAGAAAGGGACTGAGAAAATATTTGAAGAGATTATAGTTGAAAACTTCCCTAATATGGGAAAGGAAATAGTTAACCAAGTCCAGGAAGCACAGAGAGTCCCATACAGGATAAATCCAAGAGAAATACACCAAGACAATAGTAATCAAACTATCAAAAATTAAATACAAAGAAAACATATTAAAGGCAGCAAGGGAAAAACAACAAATAACACACAAGGGAATCCCCATAAGGTTAACAGCTGATCTTTCAGCAGAAACTCTGCAAGCCAGAAGGGAGTGGCAGGACATATTTAAAGTGATGAAGAAGAACCTAAAACCAAGATTACTCTACCCAGCAAGGATCTCATTCAGATTTGATGGAGAAATTAAAACCTTTACAGACAAGCAAAAGCTGAGAGAGTTCAGCACGACCAAACCAGCTTTACAACAACTGCTAAAGGAACTTCTCTAAGCAAGAAACACAAGAGAAGGAAAAGACCTACAATAAAGAACCCAAAACAATTAAGAAAATGGGAATAGGAACATACATATCGATAATTACCTTAAATGTAAATGGACTAAATGCTCCCACCAAAAGACGCAGATTGGCTGAATGGATACAAAAACAAGACCCATATATTTGCTGTTTACAAGAGACCCACTTCAGAGCTAGAGACACATACAGACTGAAAGTAAGGGGATGGAAAAAGATATTTCATGCAAATGGAAACCAAAAGAAAGCTGGAGTAGCAATTCTCATATCAGACAAAATAAACTTAAAAATAAAGACTATTATAAGAGACAAAGAAGGACACTACATAATGATCAAGGGATCGATCCAAGAAGATATAACAATTGTAAATATTTATGCACCCAACATATAAGCAACTCAATACATAAGGCAAATACTAACATTCATAAAAGGGAATATCGACAGTAACACATTCATAGTAGGGGACTTTAACACCCCACTTTGACCAATGGACAGAACATCCAAAATGAAAATAAATAAGGAAACAAGCTTTAAATGATACATTAAACAAGATGGACTTAATTGATATTTATAGGACATTCCATCCAAAAACAACAGAATACACATTTTTCTCAAGTGGTCATGGAACATTCTCCAGGATACATCATATCTTGGGTCACAAATCAAGCCTTGGTAAATTTAAGAAAATTGAAATTGTATCTAGTATCTTTTCTGACCACAACACTATGAGACTAGATATCAATTACAGGGAAAGATCTGTAAGAACTACAAACACATGGAGGCTAAACAATACACTACTTAATAACGAAGTGATCACTGAAGAAATCAAAGAGGAAATAAAAAAATACCTAGAAACAAATGACAATGGAGACACAACAACCCAAAACCTATGGCATGCAGCAAAAGCAGTTCTAAGAGGGAAGTTTATAGCAATACAATCCTACCATAAGAAACAGGAAACATCTCGAATAAAAAAACCTAACCTTGCACCTAAAGCAATTAGAGAAAGAAGAACAAAAAAAACCCAAAGTTAGCAGAAGAAAAGAAATCATAAAAATCAGATCAGAAATAAATGAAAAAGAAATGAAGGAAATGATAGCAAAGATCAATAAAACTAAAAGGTGGTTCTTTGAAAAGATAAACAAAATTGATAAACCACTTGCCAGACTCATCAAGAAAATAAGGGAGAAGACTCAGATCAATAGAATTAGAAATGAAAAAGGAGAAGTAACAACTGACACTGCAGAAATACAAAAGATCATGAGAGATTACTACAAGCAACCCTATGCCAATAAAATGGACAACCTGGAAGAAATGGACAAATTCTTAGAAATGCACAACATGCCAAGACTGAATCAGGAAGAAATAGAAAATATGAACAGACCAATCACAAGCACTGGAATTGAAACTGTGATTAAAAATCTTCCAACAAACAAAAGCCCAGGACCAGATGGCTTCACAGGTGAATTCTATGAAACATTTAGAGAAGAGCTAACACCTATCCTTCTCAAATTCTTCCAAAATATAGCAGAGGGAGGAACGCTCCCAAACTCATTCTACAAGGCAGCCATTACCCTGATACCAAAACCAGACAAGGATGTCATAAAGAAAGAAAATTACAGGCCAATATCACTGATGAACATAGATGCAAAAATCCTCAACAAAATACTAGCAAACAGAATCCAACAGCACATTAAAAGGATCATACACCATGATCAAGTGGGGTTTATTCCAGGAATGCAAGGATTCTTTAATATACCCAAATCAATCAATGTGATAAACCATATTAACAAATTGAAGGAGAAAAACCATATGATCATCTCAATAGATGCAGAGAAAGCTTTCAACAAAATTCAACACCCATTTATGATAAAAACCCTGCAGAAAGTAGGCATAGAGGGAACTTTCCTCAACATAATAAAGGCCATATATGATAAACCTACAGCCAACATCGTCCTCAATGGTGAAGAACTGAAAGCATTTCCACTAAGATCAGGAACAAGACAAGGTTGCCCACTCTCACCACTCTTATTCAACATAGTTTTGGAAGTTTTAGCCACAGCAATCAGAGAAGAAATGGAAATAAAAGGAATCCAAATCGGAAAAGAAGAAGTAAAGCTGTCACTGTTTGCAGATGACATGATACTATACATAGAGAATCCTAAAGATGCTACCAGAAAACTACTAGAGCTAATCAATGAATTTGGTGAAGTAGCAGGATACAAAATTAATGCACCGAAATCTCTGGCATTCCTATACACTAATGATGAAAATCTGAAAATGAAATCAAGAAAACACTCCCATTTACCACTGCAACAAAAAGAATAAAATACCTAGGAATAAACCTACCTAAGGAGACAAAAGACCTGTATGCAGAAAACTGTAAGACACTGATGAAAGAAATTAAAGATGATACAAATAGATGGAGAGATATACCATGTTTTTGGATTGGAAGAATCAACATGGTGAAAATGACTCTACTACCCAAAGCAATCTACAGAGTCAATGCAATCCCTATCAAACTACCACTGGCATTTTTCACAGAACTAGAACAAAAAAGTTCACAATTTGTGTGGAAACACTAAAGACCCCAAATAGCCAAAGCAATCTTGAGAATGAAAAACGGAGCTGGAGGAATCAGGCTCCCTGACTTCAGACTATACTACAAAGCTACAGTAATCAAGACAATATGGTACTGGCACAAAAACAGAAAGATAGATCAATGGAACAGGATAGAAAGCCCAGAGATAAACCCACACACATATGGTCACCTTATCTTTGATAAAGGAGGCAGGAATGTACAGTGGAGAAAGGACAGCCTCTTCAATAAGTGATGCTGGGAAGACTGGAGAGGTACATGTAAAAGTATGAGATTAGATTACTCCCTAACACCATACACAAAAATAAGCTCAAAATGGATTAAAGACCTAAATGTGAGGCCAGAAACTATCAAACTCTTAGAGGAAAACATAGGCAGAGCACTCTATGACATAAATCACAGCAAGATCCTTTTTGACACCCCTCCTAGAGAAATGGAAATAAAAACAAAAATAAACAAATGGGACCTAATGAAACTTAAAAGCTTTTGCACAACAAAGGGAACCATAAACAAGACCAAAAGACAACCCTCAGAATGGGAGAAAATATTTGCAAATGAAGCAACTGACAAAGGATTAATCTCCCAAATTTATAAGCAGCTCATGCAGCTCAATAACAAAAAAAAAAAAAAGGCAATCCAAAAATGAGCAGAAGACCTAAATAGACATTTCTCCAAAGAAGATATACAGACTGCCAACAAACACATGAAAGAATGCTCAACATCACTAATCGTTAGAGAAATGCAAACCAAAACTACAATGAGATATCATCTCACACCGGTCAGAATGGCCATCATCAAAAAATCTAGAAACAATAAATGCTGGAGACGGTGTGGAGAAAAGGGAACCCTCTTTCACTGTTGGTGGGAATGTAAATTGATACAGCCACTGTGGGGAACAGTACGGAGTTTCCTTAAAAAACTAAAAATAGAACTACCATATGACCCAGCAATCCCACTACTGGGCATATACCCTGAGAAAACCATAATTCAAAAAGAGTCATGTACCAAAATGTTCATTGCAGCTCTATTTACAATAGCCTGGAGATGGAAACAACCTAAGTGTCCATCATCAGATGAATGGATAAAGAAGATGTGGCACATATATACAATGGAATATTACTCAGCCATAAAAAGAAACGAAATTGAGCTATTTGTAATTAGGTGGATAGACCTAGAGTCTGTCATACAGAGTGAAGTAAGTCAGAAAGAGAAAGACAAATACCATATGCTAACACATATATATGGAATTTAAGAAAAGAAAAATGTCATGAAGAACCTAGGGATAAGACAGGATTAAAGACAGACCTACTAGAGAATGGACTTGAGGATATGGGGAGGGGGAAGGGTAAGCTGTGACAAAGCGAGAGAGAGGCATGGACATATATACACTACCAAACGTAAGGTAGATCGCTAGTGGGAAGCAGCCGCATAGCACAGGGAGATCAGCTCGGTGCTTTGTGACCGCCTGGAGGGGTGGGATAGGGAGGGTGGGAGGGAGGGAGATGCAGGAGGGAGGAGATATGGGAACATATGTATATGTATAACTGATTCACTTTCTTATAAAGCAGAAACTAACACACCATTGTAAAGCAATTATATTCCAATAAAAATGTAAAGAAAAAAAGACAAAAAAAAAAAGGAAAAGAAAGTGCTCATAACAGCCAGAACACGTGTTGCTGTGGGAGTGGGAGTGGAAGGAGGGAGAAGGTTGGGAGTATGAAAGCGGAGACTTTAACAGTGTTGTAGGAAAGTCACCATTAAACATTCACATCTTGTATTTCTGACTCATTGGCATTTTCCAAACTTAAAGTTGACTCTGTTGCTATTACAACCATATTTATAAAATAGAGAAGTGCTGAATGGGGTAAACATTTTCATTCTTTCAATTTGCAAGGACTGTGATTTTGCTCAAGCCAAGTAAGAGGCATCCTTAAGTATCAGGTTCTGATGCTAAAGCAAGTTTTATTTTCTGACTTTTACAGGCTGGGAGCTAGAGCACCTGTGATAGCTCACAGTGGAGACTTCCCGATGACTGGCATCAATCTTCCAAGCCATCAAAAAAATCTTTCAGAAGAGTCCAGAATTGGTCATTATAAAACAGGAAAAGCTCCTGATTGTTTAAGGAATGGATAGTTCAGCAATATAAGACCAATAATGGCCACAGATCTAAGTATGAGAGGCCTATGCCCAAGGCCTACACTTTGGAGAGCTTGAAATGATCCTGTTCTGGCCATGCCCATTTTCAAAGTGTAAGCAATATAGATTCAAGGAGACCTACCCAGCCAGAGTCTCTAGCGTTGCTTTTCTAGATCATGCTCTAAGTAAATAGGAAACCAAATTCTATGCCTATGTGACCTTAGCCTGATCCACATTTTTCTTGTGTCTCTTCCTTGAGTTGATCATCCTAAAAGCAGACTGAACCACTGGTATTCACATTCCTAGGCTGAAGGGGTGACTAAGGGAGAGCTGTGTTTTGGGGCAGGGATGGAGCTTGGATGCATGGATGTCATATCTACATGCAAGTGGGGGAATCCCCTATATTATGGCAGGGATGCAATTGTGGATGGAGAAGGGGAGCAGGCAGCAGGCTATAGGCCAGGGGCTCTGGGGCTAGGAGACACCTTTCTTTGTACCACCACATTCTAGCACAGATATATGAAGAGCCCAAGAATTCTAAATTCAAACTTGGCTTTTCACATCATTATAAAGGCTTATCAAGATTGGAGGATAGAACATATTTTATTTAATGACTTAATTTATGATATTGAAATATGTACACATATGATATGTAGGCCTCTATTTTACACTTCTCCTGAGCCCTGGATTAGAAATGGAACTTTATGGAAAACTGAATTTTCTTGAAAAACCTTACCAAACAAGATTCCTACATTGGATAAAATTCAACAAATACTTACAGAGATGCTTTCATAAGAAGGTAAGGAATACTTCCAAAGTCACAGAAAAACAGATAGAAAATATAAAAGATGAAAAGCATGAGAGACATAATAAGAAATGTCTTGCAGTTTGAAGAGGAGAAATAAAAGGAAAAGCAAAATTTTCAAAGAAATAATGTCTGAAAACTTTTAGAATTTACAGAAATGCAGTTCTTCAGGTTCAGGGAGCTTAACAAATCCAGAGCTAGATAAATAAAACTGAATCAAAACCTAAACTATAAACAGTAAAAATTCATAAAAGGGGGGATCTCAAAGGAATTATGGGAAAAAGATGTAATACGCACATAGGAATAAAAATGGCACTGACACGAGACTTCCAATAGCAACGAAGGAAGCCAAAAGACAGTAGAACAATACCCTCAAACTTCTGAAAAAGTAACTGTCAATCCAGAATCAAGTACACAGATAAACTATCATTCAAGACCCAAGGCTAAATAAAGACATTTCCAGATAAAGATAGGTAGTTTATTACAAAAGAATCTCTCTAAAATAACTTGTTTTGAGGAAGTAAGGAATTATATCCAGAAATATTTTAGAATCTAACATTTCATTTTAGAAAAAAGAAAATGATAAACATGGATAAATTTAAACAAACCCTGACAGTAAAAATTAATAATCATCATTATATAATTTCAAATTTGGGTAGTGTTATGGGTTGAATTGTATCTCCCCCACCCCCTGGCATTCATATACTGAAGTCCTTAACCCCTAGTAGCTCAGAATGTGATCATATTTTGAGGTAGGGTCTTTACAGAGCTAATCAAGTTAAAATGAGGTCATTGGGGTGGGCCCTGATCTAACAGGACTAGAGTCTTTATGAAAAAGGGAGACTTGGACACAGAGACCTGCAGAGAGGGACGATGACGCAGAGAAACATAGGGAGAAGATGGCCATCTACAAACCAAGGAGAGTAGCCTGAAACAGACTCTTCCTTCCCAGCCCTCAGAAAGAACCAACCCTACTGACACCTTGATTCTGGATACCTAGACTCCAAAACCGTGAGACAACAAATTTCTGTTATTTAAGCCAGCCAGGCTGTGGTAAAAAATAACAGAATTACAATTTTGTAATGAATGACTTTTAAGACTGGTGGGGAATGGCTGTAAAACTTTCTAAGGTTCAAGAATATTATAGAGATATTAAAATCAGATTTTAAGCATGCATGTGAAAATTATGATGAACAAATAATAGGAATAGGAAGTATACTTCCAAAATTAGTTGAAGGGAGAAAACAGAATTTAAAACTAAAACCTCAATTAAAAAAAAAAAGAAGGCAATAAATAATGGGGAAATACCTAAAGGAAGGGAAAATGGATAGGAAGTACAAGTGAGATGGTAGAAGTAATTGCAAATATTAATATAGCATTTATAAAAAAAATGAACTAAATTCAACTGTTGAGCAGAGAAGATAGATGGGATTTAAAAAACTAAAATCTAGCAATAACATTTACAAAATATACATATGAAATATGAGGGCATACTGATATATAACCAGGTGTCTACCAGAATGTCTGAAAAGCAGTTTGGAAAAAGAATTATAAGAAAATTAAGGGTAAAATATTTTTAGGTATGTCTTTTTTTTTTTTTTTTTTTAACATCTTTATTGGGGTATAATTGCTTTACAATGGTGTGTTAGTTTCTGCTTTATAACAAAGTGAATCAGTCATACATAAACATATGTTCCCATATGTCTTCCCTGTTGCGTCTCCCTCCCTCCCACCCTCCCCATCCCACCCCTCCAGGCTGTCACAAAGCACCGAGCCAATATCCCTGTGCCATGCGGCTGCTTCCCACTAGCTATCTACCTTACTGCGTTTGTTAGTGTGTATATGCCCATGACTCTCTCTCGCCCTGTCACAGCTCACCCTTCCCCCTCCCCATAACCTCAAGTCCGTTCTCTAAGAGGTCTGCGTCTTTATTCCTGCTTTACTCCTAGGTTCTTCATTTTAGGTATGTCTTTAAAATGCCATGGCATACTTTGATAAATTATTTTTTTAAATAGCTTAAGTAATAGCATTTCCTATCCCACTAAAAGGTGCCATATATTGTTTATATAATAACAGGTAATTAGGGAGAAAATATTAGTTCTTCTTTTCCTTTTGTTTTAATATCTAAAACACATACTGGGTTTTAAATAAAACACTGAGGCTCCACAAAGATAAGAAGCTGCTTTCTTAGTAGTATATTTTCTGTATTAAATATAAATGAATATTATACTATTATTACAATAAGAGATAACTTTTCAACCAACTTTGATATTCATTAAGTTATTAATGGAGTGTTTATGTCTAGAGACTACAAAATGAAATAAAATTTCAACTAGGAACATCTAAAATACATATTTTCACTATTTTATAAATCATGTTCTAGATCAGCTGAAAATTAATACAGAAATTACCTCTAACTTTGGCAGATAGTAAAATTACTATTTATAGGTCATCAAGCTGGCAGAGAATGAGTGACGTCAAATGTGTAAAAAGATGAAATTTGAAAGATAAAAAATTTGATTTCCTAGGAAGCAATCATTATTGATCAATTTTTTTCAGTTACACATATCTTTTTCCCAAATTTAATTAAAAACAAAAAAGCTTTTCTATATTTTCATGTATGATGTACATAATGTAAGTAGTGCTAAACATATTAATAGTGCTAAAATAAAAGAAGAAATTCTAGGGCTTCCCTGGTGGCACAGTGGTTAAGAATCTGCCTGCCAATGCAGGGGACATGGGTTCGAGCCCTGGTCTGGGAAGATCCCATATGCCATGGAGCAACTAAGCCTGAGTGCCACAGCTACTGAGCCTGCGAGCCACAACTACTGAAGCCTGCGCACCTAGAGCCCATGCTCCGCAACAAAAGAAACCACCACAATGAGAAGCCCGTGCACCACAACGAAGAGTAGTCCCCGCTTGCCACAACTAGAGAAGGCCTGCGTTCAGCAATGAAGACCCAATGCAGCCAAAAATAAATACATAAATAAATATAAAAAAAAAAAGAAGAAGAAATTCTAGGAGTATCTGACTGCCTCACGTGTAAAGTCATGGTTTTAGCACTAAGGCTGTTTTGAATAAATTAGGGTAATCCCTGGTTGTATATGGAAGAGGAGGGAGGGAGGCTGAACTGTGCATTGTAGGATGTCAGCAGCATCCCTGGCCTTTACTCATTAGCCTCCCTGACTCCTCTCACCCTCTCCTCAAAGTCGTGATAATCAAGACCGTCTACAGACAGTGCAAAATGTCTCCCATGGGGCAAAATTATCCTTGGTTGAGAATCACTGATTTAATTTGAGTATTTCTAGCTCATTTCCTTTTTTTATTTTTTTTTCTTAGTGTTACTTCAGTAGTCCCAATTTTATTTAATTTTAGCTTATATTATAAATATGCTCAATATGTAGCCCAGGAAACTTCATCTAAAGAAATGATTGACACTTGAATGGAAGCCGTTTTTATATATATATATATATATATATATATAAAGCACATCTTTTACAGGGTATTTTAAAAGTAGACTGAAACATTTTTAGTTCTCTAATATGACTACTAAGGAGGCTCATTAGCATTCTTTTTGGCTGGCTTGATGTATTAGGGATCTCAGTTGCAAATAGAATCTCAGTGCAAATTTAATTTAAAGAAAGAGGAGTTTGAGGACATCTTGTGTAACCCGAGGGCAGGACAGCAGCTGGGCTATCTTCTATAAGCTAGTGTGTCGTGAGGCCCAGAAATATTCTCACTCCTTTTATTTCTCTTTATATGTCTGCTTTATGCTTTTATTTTAAACTTTTTACTATGAGAATTTTCAATTATACACAAAATTAGAGGAAAGTATGTAGTTAACACCAATTCACCTATAACTTAGCTTCATCGATTACAACATTCTGTTATTCTCATTTCATCTTTTTTAAAACTTTTTAATAAAAATATTTTATTTAGGACTCTAATAAGACAATATGTACATTCGCATCTTGTTTTCTGAAGATTTAATGGGGAGAGGCTCACCTGAGCAACATTTCCCCCAGGAAATCATTTTGTCTCTTACCTTCTTCTTTCACGCTACACTATCAGAGCATATGAAGGCAAATTCTGGACTAATTATAACATTTCTTTAGTAAATGTTTCTGTACATACCACTAAAAGATATGTTCCATTTTGTAATATAACCATAAAACCATTGTCACATGTAAATTCAAAGTAAAATTAATTTATTAGAATTATCAAATATCCCATCAGTGTTTAACTGTCCTTGATTGTCTCATAAATGTCTTTTAATAGGTGATTTGTTTAGAATCCAAACAAGTTCAACATTTAGCACCTGGTTGGTCTGTCACTTAAATCTGTTTCAATCTGTAATAATTCCCAGGTCATCTTTTTTTTCATAGTCCCTTTGATTGGTCAAAGAAACTGAGTTACTAGTCATATAGAAATTTCTAAATTATAGATTTTACTAACTATACCACCTTACCATGTAATGTCCTGTGTACGTCTTTTATATCTTATATCTCTCCTGTGTATATCTTTTATTTTGGTATTTAGATGCTGATAAGACTCAGATTCAAATTTTTGGTGAGAATAGTTCATAGGTGGTACTGTATAATTAGTTCTTACTGCAGCAAATCAGAAGGCAAAAATGTTACATCATCTCTCTTATGTGAAGTTAAGTTCCCCATCTCTTCTTCATCCTTTATTAAATATTTAATTGTCCAAAATTATGTATTTAGCATTACATAGCTTTAGTGTGTGCAAGGATACCGTACAGACAACTGGTTTTCTTTACAGTCACAGTGAACCCATAGTCGATGAGTCTATATTTTTTAATGGATTCTAAATCATGTTTGAATGCTATAGCCACATCATTGAGATAAGTAGATAACTTCCCAGATATTAGTTGAAGAGCCTAAAACTCATTCAGATGTATAATTGCTAGTAAATTTGCTTAAAACAAAAATGTCATGGCCTTATAAGCACACTATAAAGCTGGTGACAAAACAAATAATAATGATCCCCTAGATGTGACTACTGCTTTAGACCTTACTAAGCAGTTTCACTTCCTCAATTTCATTCGTTTCTCTGGACAGATGAGAGGCGATGCTGGCAAGCTGCCTTGTCCACTTGGGATGGATGTGCTCCTACCCGAGAGGCCATCTGTTGTCCTCCTGCAGAAGGGGGCTGACGGCTGGTAAGGTGATCATGTCTCTAATGAATGCAATGCTGCTACCAGAAACGGCTTATTCAACTTTAATAATCAACTTTAAAATATGAAAATCAAAGTGGTAAACTTGGACTGGGTCTTCATGGACGACACAATGAAAACAGGATGCACAGGTCTGAAATGACGGTAGGGATCATCCATATCATATTATGGGAGAGGAAACCAAGACCAAAAGGAGGGAACTTAAAAATGACACAATCACCTGTGGGTATTGTTTCTATTTATTCATTTATCATTAATTACTAAGATTCTTATGATCTGTGCATTAAAATGTAGTATTACTCAATACTACACTGGACTGAGACATTAAACATTTGAAATTAGATCTCTGTGAGAAAATGTTGACAGAAGACCTGTCAGGGAGATGTTTGTACTCATTCCTAGCCAGGCTGTTCCAAAGACAGGAAAAATAAAAAATAAAACATATGGAAACTCATGAACAAAGGAAAGATTATTTAACTTCATTATGTTATATATAAGTATATCAATTCCAGTTTGGTAAATATTTGAGGGTCTTATACATCCAAAGTTCTAAACTGGTGCTATAGAAGACATAGCTATGGATTGGTAATGGTCTTTGACTTCAAGTCTGTAGGTTACTGTGAAATGTAATAAACCATTGAAATGAACAATTAAGATGATGAATGTTATAAATGCTATTAAAATGTTATAGGTAAAAACTCTAGGGCTTCCCTGGTGATGCAGTGGTTAAGAATCTGCCTGCCAATGCAGGGGACACAGGTTCGAGCCCTGGTCTGGGAAGATCCCACATGCCACGAAGCAACTAAGCCTGTAAGCTACAACTACTGAGCCTGCAAACCACAACTACTGAAGCTCACACACCTAGAGCCTCTGCTCTGCAACAAAAGAAGCCACCGCAGTGAGAAGCCTGCTCTCTGCACCTAGAGAAAGCCCGCTTGCAGCAACGAAGACACAACACAGCCAAAAATAAATTAAATAAATTTATAAAAAAATAAATTAAAAAAAAAACTCTAGAAAGCTAATACCAACCAGAAGTAGTTAGAAAGACTTCATGAAGGGAGTGGCAATTTTAAAGGATGAATAGGATTCAGGCCTTCTAGGCAGAGAAAACAGCTTGAGCAAAACAAAGAGGTTTAAAAAAAAGTTTATATCCTCTAGAGGGAACAGTGAATATCGTGGTTTAAGGAAAAAGTAACGTAGAGGAAGGATAAAGGCATGAGATCAAAATTCAGTGGAATGAAGTTGTGAGGGCTTTGGATTCCATGCTAGGGAATGGGACTTCATTTCATTGACAATGGGATACCTTCAAAGGATTTTTAGCGGGGACACACATATTAATGCACTGATGCAGAAAGATCCTTCTGCAGCTATATAAAAGATTCATTGAAAGGGGAAAAGACTGGAGATGGGAAGAAAACCAACCAAGCTCTAAATCAGAAAATGAAAGTAGGGAGAGAAAAATGAACAAGAGTGTTAAAGAAAGAAATAGCTAGGCCATGACTACATAATGGTTGGAACCACCTGCTGCATCAATTTGATGTTTCCACTTTCCAGTCAATCAGATTTTTGTATTTAAACTTCTATTTGAATTTCTAAGTTATGTAATTTTAAACCACCCAAAAAACACATCCACTGGATAATAACATAGATGTATACTGTTTCATTCTTGCTGCCATAAAAGAGTATCTAACATTGCTTGACACAGCATAATCATTCAGTGGATTTTTCTTAAAGGTCAAGTGTGAAAAAACGGTAGCCTGCAAACACAGCATGAAGTAATGAGATAATGGGATTCACTTGCCTTGGTTCTAGGTTTTAGTGACCCAGCTGCGGAACAATTGAAGACCACGACCATGAAAAAGCCTACCTCCATATTCATTTACAGAATCCTTCAGTGTTCATAGATAAAATGTATGGGTAGAAATAATAAGTGAAAATGTGTATCTTTGGGGCCAACATAAGTTCTTAAAACTGGAAAAGATTTTTTGCATGAGAAGAGGCAGGAAAATTAATCCAGAAATTATATTTTATACCTGGGTGAAAAACTGAAGAAACCGTATGATAATCAATTTGCTACCGTCTAGTAAAAAGTACACCATTACATGCAAATCAGTGTATAAATATTTGAAAGAAAGCATCACTGCAATTCATATTTCTCTTCAGGTCTGAGAGGCCAGCATCTCTGATGAGAGGACGCCCTCAAGAAACTGGGTAGTGTCAGGACTACCATTAGACCTTTGTTTTCATCATATGTAATATTTCTGAACACAATTCAATTCAATATCCTGTTGTAAGATACTGGAACAAATAAAATGCCAGTTAACTTCTAGTGCCTTCACATTGCCTGGGCCCCATGGGGTCTCACTGGATGCTATTGCCATTCTATCAGACAGCTCAGGGTAGCCTAAGGAGGACTATTTGTCTCCTTTTTTTGGTTCTATTTTGTTGCTTTTAGTTATTCCTTTATAATGGGAATAATATATCTTTCTATGTACAGCGGCTTTTCTCTCTCACATTTAAGTGTATCCAGTCCCCTCTCTAATCAGATTAAAGCATGTACCTATCTATGCGTGATAGGAGACTGGGGCAAGGTGGGATCATTACGACAGGAAGACAGGAAACTAATATTTAGTTTCTGATCATCTTGTCCACAGCCTCTTGGGCTAACCTGGGAGTAGCCATATTCATCCATTTATTCATTCCTCCAACCGATAAATATTTCCTGAACGCCTACTTTATTCCAAATATGGTTCTCTGCCCTGGAGATGCATTGTGAACAAGTCTCTTTTCTTCATGGAGCTTATTATATTCTAGTTATGTTTCTAGAAATGCAAATAGGTCATATTTTCAGTGGGGATACATTCTATGGAAAACAAAATAGATTAAGGAGAATAGTGTCCATATAGGGTGGGGGGAGGTGAGGGGAAAGCACAATCTTTAAAGAGGACTCAGTGAAGGCCTTGCTGAGGAGATATTTGAGCAAGTTCTGAAGGAAAGGAAATACTGAACCCCGTGAATAACTGTGAGATGAGAATTCCAGGCAAATGACTGAGCGAGACAGAGGCCCTGAGAGGGGAGTATGCTTAGTTCACTGGAGGGACTGTCAGGGGATTGACCGGTGAGGCTTGCGGGCAGTAAATGGGGGGAACAGTGTAATGTGTGCCTGGGTGTGGATTTCTAAAGATGACAAACACAGACTGGCTTATGTCAGTGAAAGAAGAATTTACCCCTGACACTTCCGGAGAGAAGACGACACGCCACACCACACACAGCCACACAGGGATGCACTAGGTTTGGTCCGCAGGCAGAGCATGAGTGAGGGGAAAGCACAGGACACAGCCTTTACCAGGGTTTCTGTGGAAAAGACAAGGAAAGCAGGGTAAACACTTTAGGACTGGCCAGTTTGAATAATTCCGGCAGACTTCGGAATATTGGGGCGGTCTGTAGTTGTCTGGTATCTGACCCTGGACTGGTTTAGGGCAGGAGAAATCCTGAAGTGGTGTGTGAGAGTTAAATAAAAGAGGGGCTTGGGAGTATGGAGTCAGTATAGATTAGAGGGTTTGTAATATGATTTTCATGTGCCTGCAAAAACTGGATTACGGGGAGATGTAAACGAGTTTGGCCATTAGATTGGCCCTGCAATTAATGGATGCCAAATAGACAAATACAGAATTTAGGAAAAAACGGTTTGAACACCATGGTGGGATACAAGGCCAGTAAAGTAAAACGTGCAGATGATTGATACCGGTGTCTATAAGTCGTTGGAAGTGTTTGGGATTTTATTCTCGGTGTGATAAGAAAGCAGTGGAAAGCCTTGAGCAGAGGAGTGACGTGACCTGACTTATGTGTTAAAGAGACCTCTGTGGCCACTGGGCTGCTGTGGTGGAAACAGACTGGGGGAAGAGACAGGAACATCCGTAGTCTGGTTTTTGACTTACTAAGAGGTGTCCGTTAGACATCCAGGTACACCTGCTGAAAGATTAGCAGGTTATATAAATCTGCTTCTGATTACACATTTGGAAATCTGTGGTGTCTTTCAGACGGTTTTTTTTTAAGGCCATGAGACTCAGTGAGGTCCCTCTAGAGAGTGGGCATAGACAGAGAGGCGCCATGACTGAGCTCTGTGGTGCAGCAACATTGTGAGGCGAAGAGTTGAATGAGATGAAACCAATAAGAGAGACTCAGAAGGAACAGTCGGTAACCATATTGCTTTGGAAGCTGTATAAAAAAATTAGCTTTGAGGGCTTCCCTGGTGGCGCAGTGGTTGAGAGTCCGCCTGCCGATGCAGGGGACACGGGTTCGTGCCCCGGTCCGGGAAGATCCCACATGCCGCAGAGCGGCTGCGCCCGTGAGCCATGGCCGCTGAGCCTGCGCGTCCGGAGCCTGTGCTCCGCAACGGGAGAGGCCACAGCAGTGAGAGGCCCGCGTACCGCAAAAAAAAAAAAAGCTTTGAGAAGGAGAGGGTAATTGAGTAAGATGAGGTTGACTGGATTTAGCAGTGTGGAGGTCTTTGGTAACATTGATAAGGTGTGTTTTAGTGGAGTAGTGCAGATGAAAGACTAACTGGAGAGGATTCAAGAGAAAATGGGAGGACAGAAATTTGAGACAGAGTATAGATGACTTTTTCAAAGAGTTATATAAATGAGCAGAGACTTGGGAGGACAGCGGGAGACAAATACTGGATCAAGAAGTTGTGGTTTCATTTTTTTTTTTTTTTTTTTTGCGGTACGCGGGCCTCTCACTGTTGGGGCCTCTCCCATTGCGGAGCACAGGCTCCGGACCCACAGGCTCAGCGGCCATGGCTCACGGGCCCAGCCACTCCGCGACATGTGGGATCCTCCCGGACCGGGGCACGAACCCGCGTCCCCTGCATCGGCAGGCGGACTCCCAACCACTGCGCCACCAGGGAAGCCCGTGGTTTCATTTTTAACTTCACAGTGTGTTTTCATGTCTGTGGGATTAAGTCAGTCAAGTGGGAAAACTAAAGATACTGGATAGAGTGGGGGAAATGAATGGAGAAATCTTCTTCAGTGAGTAAGACGGGGTAGGATCAAGTGAGCAAACAGGAGAGTTAGCCTTAGGCAGTTAGCAAGAGCATTTTATCCACAGTAACAGCAGGGAATACAGAGCATAGGGATACAGGTGCAGGTGTGTCATGGTAGATGTGGTGGAAGTCATTTCCTGATTGCTTTCTATTCTCTTCAGTGTAATAAGAAGCTGAGATTACAGAATGGGGAGGAGGTACTGGATCTTTTCCACTTCACAGCCTTAAAGTATACACCATCTTCCCATCATGGACAAACAATAAATAACCTCCTACAGTGTTTGCATCCGCTGGGCCATATCTCTGGAGAAGGGTATGCCAGAATATGCAACAACTAAAGATAGTCCCCCTCCATGTAATTCAGAGGTGCCTCTTCAGAGAAACACTGCCTTATCCCGTCTCCATTGGGAATCTATTATTTAGAATGAGTTTTTCTCTAAGGATACTCTCTGCCCCTTATAAATAAGTTTCTACTGGATCGGTCCTTACTGCTTGCTGGACATGTGCAGGCTTTTATGATATCCAGAAATAGGTTCACTGCTGGTTGTGAGATAAATATTAATATTACACAAATATGTAATTACCTATTCTGATAAGCGCTGTGAAAAGAAGAGGTAAATTTGAGCTAAAATCTGAAGGAGAAGGAGGTAGGCAAAAGAGAAGAGAAGAAGAGCATGCTCAAAGACCTTGAAGTGGGCACTGGAGAAACCAAAAAGAGGCCAGTGGGGCAAGAGCACAGAAAGTGAAGGAGAGAAGGGTGATGGAGACAGGCAGTGATAAGGCTGGGGAGACAGGTCAGAGTTAGGTCATGCAGAATCTTGTAGGTCATGTTCTGAATTTTGGTCTTTATCATAAGACCAGTGGAAAGCCAATGAAGTCATTGATGCAAAGATGTAACATGATCAGATTTGCACTGTGAAAACACTTCAGAACTCAGGCAGCCAGAAGTGAGAGATCAGTTTCTCTTTTTATGCAGTGAGCTCCAAGAATAGGTATGGTGGTTTAAAGGAGCCAGAGATTCAGATATGCATGAGCAAAGTGCAATAGGTATTTAAAGACCGAAAGGATGAACATATGAAATGAAGCTGGGAAGGCAATATTGATTTAGTCCATCATTTAAGTCTTCCATCTCACAGTTCTATATCCCACAGACAATATTTGTCTTAACAGTAAGGTCATTTCCTGAGTCTCCTTTTATTCTTCTTTACCCAAATCCACTACTGGTCTCTTCCACTTTCTCACTGAATCTTAAGAACTGTCATCTCCAGCTTTCCCAAAGATTTCAAAGGCTCAGAATTTAAAGCCCTTTTTTATAGCACACCCTTCCCTCCACTACAGTTTCTTATTCTGCATTTCTATTACAATTGCTACATTAAGGTGGTTGTACCTTCTCACCTCCAGTCACAGCCTATTAACTAGAGTTGTCTCTCCCCCCAGCTCTGTGTCAGAAACCCTCAATCTTGGGGCAGGATTCAGTGATTATCTAAAAGTGTTGCCCCAATGCTAAACTACCATTTGCTTGAAAGCAACCAGGTAGAATTAATTTGGTTGATATCTTGATCAGTATGAGAAAGTTATCCCCCCCACCACCAAAAAAAAAAAACGGTGTGCTAAGGAATTCCTATTATACTGGATATGTCTCATTGGTAACCATTAGAATGATCCAGAATTTCCTTATATAGTTGGGAACCTCAATTACAGAGAAGAGAAAGTCACATAGTTTTTCTTTCAATATGAACAAAATTACTACTGAGCAAAATGAACTTTAATTTAGTTGTTAGGGGTACTATAACACTAATGAAGAAGAAAAAATGATTAAAATATTTTTAAATGGTAACTGAACAAATGTCTTTATATGACCTACTTAAAATATATGTATCATCATGCAGAACAGTTTTGTGAACTTTAAAGTACTTTCAGGTTAATTTGTTCAATGATGACAAAACTACCTAGAGTTTATTTTTCACATAATGTGTGCAGGCTCACATATATTATGTCAGCATTATTTTTAAATTATAGACCTTTTCATAGTGATGGTGAATACTAATACAGACAATATAATACCACTATTCTAAAAATCCCCCTGAACCATCTTTGGGACTTGCTTTTTACCTCTGTTTAGAGATTCATTTAGTTTACGGATCTCCTGAGTTAACACCATAAGTGAGTTCTCATGTGCAGCCCTCAATGTTTCCAGTCAATGGCAGTTTTAAATGAAATTTCACCAAAGTTCAGTATAGCAAATTAGCTCTGGGCTAGGAAGCCTTGTGCAGAGTTATAGAAAAGACAACAATCTTGCTCTTTATATCTTTTATTAGAAATGAAATTTATAGGGTGTGGAGGAGGACACTTTCAGTTGCTTAAACAACAGCCATTCCCTCGTCTGTCCTATTCTTCTTTGCTAGGATATTTATTCTACTTTCCATGCTATAGAGACAGAAGATGACACACAATCACTCAATCTCTCTCAGGTAGAGCATGGGCAGGTGACCCAGTCTTCATCAATGGGACTCAAGGTTAAGTTTGCTGACAGGCTCCTGGGAAACATTTCTGTTTTTCATAAAAAGAGGATGTCCTGCCTGGAGCTGTGGTAGACTTCCAGTGACCATGAGGAAACAAACTTATGGATAAACGTCAACACACTGAAATTGCAGATCAGAAAAAACTTGGGTCCCTGATGTCATAATAAAGTCTCTAAACCAAGCCTGGAGCCATCCTACATTTACATTTTATGTTCTATGGTCTATTACATTTTTCCCTTGCATAATCTATCTTTATTTGGGAATAATGACTGGATTAAATCTCTAAGTAAACACATTAATTAAACATCTTCCTAGTAGTTACAAGTACAAAGGCAATGGAGAATTCTTATCTCTTCATGGTTTTAACGGATTCCAACTTGACTGTGCAGATTGTTAATGGTAAACAAACCTAGAATTTATGGATTTATGAGGCATGGTCAGCTACAAAATGCCATGTCAGCTACATAATTAACAGGTGTAAAATGAAGAGTTTTATAACCATCACATCTCCCTTTGTGTCAGCAATGCCCTACATGCATCCCTTAGAGACTTTATATATTAAATCTGGGCCAGGGTAAATATTGGGTTGGCCAAAAATTTCATTCCGGTTTTTCCAAGTTATGAAAATCCTGAACTAACTTTTTGGCCAACCCAATACCAATGCTATAAGGAAAGGTGTAGAATACTGTGTTATCAGTCCCAGACTTTACCATATTTCACCTCTATTTCCTTTGAACGATTAGAAAAGTTTGATATAGGGTCAGATCTCTGGATTTTGTAAATGTGATTTGACAACTGAACCCATAGTGGTATCTCACTGTCACGATTTATAACTTTCATTTTCTAATGAGCAATATAAAATGGCAACTCAAGCAGCACAATAATATTTTCAGAAGATGTCTAAACAGCAACACTTGCTGTTTTCTCCCTTCTAATTAGCTCTGTATGGGTTCTTCCCAACAAAAAGCCAGACTCTGAAACTGGCCATGGATAAAATTTTTATTTGAAACTGTGGTTTGTGATCTAAAGAGGAAGACTGTATATCCTTCAGAAACACTAGATTTTGAGCTGAGTTCAGTAAGTAGGTATCTTGTTTGAGGAGGTTGTTGGGGGAAGGATAATTAAGGAAGAGGAAGGAGTGTGTCTGGATATTTGAATGCCTTATTGTACAGACTGACACTTTCCTCTCAAAATCATTTTTTCCTTCTCACATAGTAATAGGATTTTTGTTTAATCACAAAGCTTCTCTATGTAAAGCATTTCCCAACTTCCCTCACAGCAAGGTATGGTCTTGTGACTAACTTCTGGCCAATGAAATATAAGTGGTGTTATCATGGACAATTTCCAAATAATGGCCATAAAAGAAAAAAATGTAGCCTCTTTTTTCCACTTTTTATTCTCCCTTCCTCTGACTAGCAAAACCCATATTGTACCATGAGACAGAAGCTGTTTGTTAAAGATGAAAGGGCAACAAAACAGAAGGAGCCTGGATATTTGATATTTATAGAATTACCATGCTAGCCTGGACCAATTTCCTAGGCTTTCATGTGAAAGAGAAAAAATTCCTTTTTGATCAAGACACTATTATCTTTGCTCTCTACTACTGAGATGAACCAATATTCAAACTAATGTATTCACTCATCCCCATAAAGATTCAGCATTTGCCTTCTGTGTGTGTGTGTGTGTGTGTGTATGTGTGTGTGTGTGTGTGTATGTGTCTGTATATATATAGTATTTGGTCCTTTAAATATATAAAATTTTATTTTTCATTCTCTCTTGAAAGATCTTAATACAGTCAACTAAAACTGTTACCACTACACAAAAAAAGGAAGAATAGATATTGGGGAACAACTAGCAGTTTCTGCAAATTGGATTATTTTGGTAAATGAACAAAATACAATTTCAGTGGCACATGGGCTTCAAATATTATTTAACAAGTTTATTTCTCGATTATCACCATCCACAGATTTTCCTCACCTGTTATTTTAAGAAAATGTTAGCATTTGCCTAAAGTTCTCAATATAAACTCTTCTTTGCATCATAAGCCTTCCCAAAATAATCAGGTAGTTTAAAACTTGTTCCTAGAAAATCATTTTGGTTGGAAGGATGTCAATACAGACACTCCTGCATTTATAAACTTTTAAATTAAGAAGCTTTGTGCATTCACAAAAGCTGCCTCTGCGGCAAAGCACCTTAACTCTTGACTTTACAAGCAGTTGGAAGAAGGGTATATAAGATCAAATTATTTTCCTCAATCTGGTTTTTTCTTTTTTTTGCATTTTTTCCTGTTTAGAGTTGGTTTTTTGTATTTTATGAACTTATGTTCACCAGCACTTCAAAAATGCAAAGACAGTGAGAATGTGAAAAGTTCCTGGTAAAGAAGACCTCTGATTTGGAGTGAAAATAGTAATAATAAAATGAAGCAGTTTGTGAGAAAAGAATGTTGCATGTACATAAAACATACTAGCACTGTCTTAAAGGAAAAGAGTAAATCATGCAATGTGTGGAAAGAGCTCTGTACCTTTACAATACTACATAATCACCAAGTGATAAAAAAAATGAGTTGCAAATGGGAAAACCAGATCTGTGTGGCTGGTTCCACAGTCACAAACTTTGCCAGTTGTTGAACTCACTGAGAGGCCATTAAAAATCCTGATGTCTGCTTGCCCCTCCCCAGAGGTTTTAATTTAATTGGTCTGTGATGTAGCAGTGGCCTGGAGATCTAGATTTTTAAATCTCCCCAAGTTCTTCCCATGTGCAGCCAAGATTGAGGATCACTGAATCAAGGTAATGGCATCCATGCCAGACGCCAGCTAGTATCATGTTAATGCAGGAGAAGGTTGGGAATTCATTCAAAACCTTAAATTTAAGATTGGAGAAGGGTCTGATTATAAAAATGTCTCAAGCCACAGAAGGTCAGAGCCTATTACTCCATCTGTAATGGAGTAGATCCTAAGATTCTATAAGATAACACTGACCATGTTATCTGCAATGATGGAAATGTTCTACATCTGTGTTGAATACAATAACCACTTGCTCCTTGTGACTACTGAGGATTGGAAATGTAGCTAGTATGACTAAGGAAATTTCTAATTCTAATAAATTTCTAAATTTCTAGTATTATTTAGCTAATAAATAATATTTTTAAAGTTAATATTATCATTAAATGTTAATTAATTTATATTTACATTTAAATAGCAATAAGTGATAAGTGCCTACCTTACTGGATAGCATAGCCTTAAAATAAACTCAAAGAACATCACGTTGGTGCACTACCTGATTCCACAGATTTTCAATGTTGATAAAATGGGTGGCCTAGTTTAGATAAAGGTGCCATATAGAACATATATTTGCAAGAATAAAAAAAGACAATGAATTTTTTAAAGCTCCAGAGAATATAATCACACTCTTATACTTGCAAAAAGAACTATAACCTTTATTCATCCTTTGTAAATCTTGAATCCCTGAACAAACAGACTTAAAAACAGACTTTCAGAACAAAAAGCTGTCTGTAAGTATAAATTTATACATGAGTTTTATTTTGATAATTGTTATTAAATCAACCACCTAATCTATAAATATAAAAGTATGGCAATAAGCTTCATGTCTGAAATAAACTCACACAAATGCACACATAGAGAGGTATGAAGTAAGAATCTATGCCCATAAAATAAGCATGCATTCTTTTTTCTATCTTTACATGAATAACTTGAATTGTGTGCTTACTACAGACCAGACACTGTGCTTACTGCTTTAGATGCATATTCTCATAATCATCTAAGGAGATAGGTACTATTACCCACACTGAGCACATGGGAAATGGAGGCTCACAGCAGTTAATTTTTTTATATTCACCCAACTCATGAACGTTAAAGCTGAATGCTGCGTTCTGTATTTATTAATAGTAATAACTGACAAACCTCCTTATAATTATATAGGGATTTTAAGAATGTTACTTTTATTGCTATTCAACATTTCTTTACCACTACTGAAATTCTCTATCAACAGAGAATAATCAGTCACTGTCTGAACAAGGTGTAATCTGTGTCTATGCGTGAATACGCTTTCACTGTTACTATACCATTTATATTTCTATAACTCTAGCTCTTCAACAGCAGCTTGAACAAAGCCAAATTCTAGAAGTCACGGTGACAAAAATTCATCACTATTCATAAATTAGAACAATGGATTGCTTCCAATTGTCTCCTGTAGTTTTGCCAAGGCAGCAAGAACAAAAGAAGGATGATGAGTATCACCCATGCCTTTTGTTTCGGAACTATTCATTAAATAAAGATAATTTAGCCAAAATACACTTGAAAAAGACTTGCTGATTTGCACATTCCTTACAAATGCATTCAGCAAGTGACAATGGCATTTTAAATCTAAATTTACAATAAAGAGATATCACAGGATTTTGAAGTAGCAAAACCATTTCTAGCTGCTGAAGTGTAAGAATGAAGAGACAAAATAATGAGACCTTGGGAACATGTCTAAAAATGTGACACCAACACATGGAACATCCATCCCCAGCTGTCTTCAGAAAGCTTGATGTACACTTAAAATGCATGACACCGCCATACCAGAGCCGCTTTCAAAATTTATCGCCTGGTTTTGTATATTTTACTCCAGATTCCACTAGAAAGATGTTAAACCAACTGAATTACTGTCACCAGCTAGTGAGTTCTTGCATAGTTATTCTCCAAATACCTTGGAAATGAACATCTCCAAGGCCTCATCTAATAACCAAAGTTGCCATTTTCAAATGGGAAATGAAACAGTACATTTGAAGATTCGTTTTCTCATATTCTCCAATGCTGCCTCTACTTTTGGTTAACATACATGTATATGTTCCTATTAATATTTCAAAATCTTTTTTTAAAATAAGGAGTCATCTAAAACAAAATCCAACTTCAATATCTAATTATAGCTATTTATTAAATATATAATATATGTACTATAAATGTTCCAGGCACTGTGCTTGTGTCATCTCATTTAAACCTCTCAGTGCTATGAAAAAAACATTATTTTCTATAGTTCACCTATGAGGAAACTGAAGCTGAGGGGTAAATGACTTCCCCAAAGTAACCTAACCAGTAGGGAGGTGTGCCTGGTGTGCCATACTCTCAACCATTCTCTTTTATGCCTGGCTAGGAATATAACTGGAGGTAGTTAAAAGTGTTCTAGCCCTTTCTTGTCTGAAAATAGACTCCCATTTCTTTCGCAGAAAACAGCTACTTTGAAAAAAACAGTGAGAGTAGTCTTATAATAGACTCCAATGATATACTTACTTTCCCACCAGTTATCCAGAAATAACCAACAAGAAATAATTTCTTTCATTTTTTATAACATGTTGGAGTCTTTCCTTACTTTTCCAGATGGATTCAAAATCATATTTATTAACTCAAATCCATTTTATTATGTTTTTATTCTATACTATGAATTGACCCCTTTCTTAATAAGAACTCAAATTGAGTCAGAAGTAAATTGCTACACTGTTACAGAGCAAAAGAACAGATGGTAACATAAGTTTAGAAGGGAAAACAAGACCATGTAAATTCTAGAAGAAAACATGGGCATATTTCTTTAAAGTCCTGAAGTAGAGAAAGCCTTCCAAACTAAATAAGTACCACACACTGATTGTGCCTCTGGAGCTCCAAAAGCCTTCCAAATTATGACCTCAATTCCACACACCATTGAAAGTTCTATAAATTCAACTTTTGCATGATTAAAAACACCCTAAGAAAAGCAAATTACAAACAAACAAACCTAGTAAATATCACAGAAAGAATATATAAAAAGCTCTAAAAATTAAGTAAAAAAACCAACACCCAACAGAAAAATGGACAAATAATATGAACCTACTGTTTATAGGGTAAAAGAAAAATTAGTCTCTTAAACATATAAAAGCTTATTCTCTTATTCTCTCAGAATAAAAGAACAGCAAACTATAAACTATACCAAGATATAATTTTAACCTATATAGATATGTCAAAAATCTAAAATTTACAATAAGCTCTGTTAGACAATTTGTAAGGAAACAATTCCTCTAATACACTACTAGTAAAGCATGATGCAACATCCATGTGGCCACTTGACAATGACTATTAAAATCAACATGCATTTACTCTGTGATGCATCTATATTTCTAAGAATTTATTTTGCCAATTTACATGCATATATATATATATATATATAAAATACAACATATCTATAGAGCTATTCATTGCAATATTTTTCTGCAATTACAAAAGACTGAGAAAAAGACCAGAAAGTAGACAGCAGAAGCAAGAAGAACTACAATCCGGCAGCCTGTGGAAAAAAAACCACATTCACAGAAAGATAGGCAAGATGAAAAGGCAGAGAGCTACGTACCAGATGAAGGAACAAAATAAAACCCCAGAAAAACAACTAAATGAAGTGGAGATAGGCAACCTTCCAGAAAAAGAACTCAGAATAATGATAGTGAAGATGATCCAGGACCTTGGAAAAAGAATGGAGGCAAAGATGGAGAAGATGCAAGAAATGTTTAACAAAGACCTAGAAGAATTAAAGAACAAACAAACAAAGATGAACAATACAATAACTGAAATGAAAACTACACTAGAAGTAATCAATAGCAGAATAACTGAGGCAGAAGAACGGATGAGTGAACTGGAAGACAGAATGGTGGAATTCACTGCTGTGGAACAGAATAAAGAAAAAAGAATGAAAAGAAATGAAGGCAGCCTAAGAGACCTCTGGGACAACATTAAATGCAACAACATTCGCATTATAGGGGTCCCAGAAGGAGAAGAGAGAGAGAAAGGACCCTAGAAAATATTTGAAGAGATTACAGTCGAAAACTTCCCTAACATGGAAAAGGAAATAGCCACCCAAGTCCAGGAAGCAGAGAGTCCCAGGCAGGATAAACGCCAAGATACATAGTGACCAAATTGACAAAAATTAAAGACAAAGAAAAATAATTGAAAGCAACAAGGGAAAAATGACAAATAACATACAAAGGAACTCCCATAAGGTTAACAGCTGATTTCTCAGCAGAAATTCTACAAGCCAGAAGGGAGTGGCATGATATATTTAAAGTGATGAAAGGGAAGAACCTACAACCAAGATTACTCTACCTGGCAAGGATCTCATTCAGATTCAATGAAGAAATCAAAAGCTTTACAGACAAGCAAAAGCTAAGAGAAGCACCACCAAACCAGCTCTACAACAAATGCTAAAGGAACTTCTCTAAGTGGGAAACACAAGAGAAGAAAAGGACCTACAAAAACAAACCCATTACAATTAAGAAAATGGTAATAGGAACATACATATCGATAATTACCTTAAATGTGAATGGATTAAATGCTCCAACCAAAATGCTTACTGAATGGATACAAAAACAAGACCCATATATATGCTGTCTACAAGAGACCCACTTCAGACCTAGGGACACATACAGACTGAAAGTGAGGGGATGGAAAAAGATATTCCATGCAAATGGAAATCAAAAGAAAACTGGAGTAGCAATACTCATATCAGATAAAATAGACTTTAAAACAAAGAATACTACAAGAGACAAGGAAGGACACTACATAATGATCAAGGGATCAATCCAAGAAAAACATATAACAATTATAAATATATATACACCCAACATAGGAGCACCTCAATACATAAGGCAACTGCTAACAGCTCTAAAAGAGGAAATTGACAGTAACACAATAATAGTGGGGGACTTTAACACCTCACTTACACGAATGGACAGATCAGCCAAACAGAAAATTAATAAGGAAACACAAGCTTTAAATGACACAATAGACCAGATAGATTTAATTGATATTTATAGGACATTCCACCCAAAAACAGCACATTACACTTTCTTCTCAAGTGCGCACAGAACATTCTCCAGGATAGATCACATCTTGGGTCACAAATCAAACCTCAGTAAATTTAAGAAAACTGAAATCATATCAAGTATCTTTTCTGACCACAACACTATGAGATTAGAAATCAATTACAGGGAAAAAAACACAAACACATGGAGGCTAAAGAATACATTACTAAATAACCAAGAGATCACTGAAGAAATCAAAGAGGAAATCAAAAAATACCTAGAGACAAATGACAATGAAAACACGACAATACAAAACCTATGACATGCAGCAAAAGCAGTTCTAAGAGGGAACTTTATAGCAATACAAGCCTACCTCAAGAAGCAAGAAAAATCTCAAGTAAACAATCTCACCTTACACCTAGAGGAACTAGAGAAAGAACCAACAAAACCCAAAGTTAGTAGAAGGAAAGAAATCATAGCTATCAGAGCAGAAATAAATGAAATAGAAACAAAGAAAACAATAGCAAAGATCAATAAAACTAAAAGCTGGTTCTTTGAGAAGATAAACAAAATTGATAAACCATTAGCCAGACTCATCAAAAAAAGAGGGAGAGGACTCAAATCAATAAAAGTAGAACTGAAAAAAAAAAAAAAGGACTGAGAAAGAAAAACAACAAAAAACATCTATCAATTGGGAGAATACAGGAATACACCATAATTGGCTTAACCACTACCCTACGGTTGATTTTTTTTCCTGTTTTCACTTTTTTCCCATAACTTTACATGCCCCAGCCTTTTCCTAGAAGAGAATTAACATAGACTGGGCTGTAGCAACATGGAATTCTGGGAGTGCATGAGACCCAGATAGAGCGTGAGAACAGAATTCACGTGATCTCCCTCCTCTAGAGAGAATCCAGCACAGCACAGTCACCAAGCCAGATGGAGGGAATCAAACTTGAGCCAGGTCTAGGCAATAATCAGCGTGCAAAGGGAGATATAACTCTAAAGAAAAGGATTGAGGTCATGGCATTAGGAGAAGAAACAGATGGAAGGATCATTTGAACCATATCCAGGTCTTTTGGGGATGGTCAAGAAGAAGAGAGAGAAAAAGCTACCTTGGATAATTTTGCTGAAAAGTTTGCCTCAGAAGAAAACTGGAAGTGTGTCAGAGACCTAAGGAGATAAGAAATATCCCAGGCAAACCGTGGTTAAAAGCAAACAAGCAAATACAACCTTCCTTCCTATTCTCATCCTCACCAAAATAGATTTACTAAGATGCAGCCGGACAGGATTGCCAGGCCTCCTGCATCTCTCCAGACAACCTTATAGTTGATCTCAACACTATATTGGAACATATTTCCATTATCTACAATATCATAAATGCAAGAAAATAGTTACCTATAATATTTACTCATAGTGAATCCCAGCATTAAAACATGGAATCTTATTCCAATCATATTGGCAGTAATCTAGGCAATTGTCAAGAAATCAAAAAGATGGAAAAAACTTGAACAGCAATCAGATAGTCTGGATATTGTAGTGACAGATCTGAATCAGTTATTTAGAAATGTGTTATGACTGTATTTAAAATAACCAAACAATTTGAAAAGAATCACTTCAACTGTGCATAAAAGGCAGGTTGAATTTTTCAGTGCACGTAGTTTCTGCTACGCCCAGAACATTAAGTTTTCTTCTCCTCGGTGATTATTTAAAATAGTCCTGCAAGTGCTAAGGCTATAATTTCTGAAAATTTAAATTTTCAGGAGACCATATTTTAGCCACAGAAATCTGATTGACTAAATCACTTTGTAATATATAGAGTCTCAACACCTTAAGACTATATAACCTGTGACATTATTAGATGGGAGTTAGTGAGACTGGGACTTTAATATACACAGGCTTTAACTGTATGCACCATAAATACAAACATCTTGACTCAAATGACTAGTCAGTTAGCCAACCTGTACAAAAAAACAGTCAAACTAATTTTGCTTGGGTTTACTGGAACCTTTGTTTTAGAAAAAATGATTATTTAACTAAAGTAATATTTCATTCAAAAGTCTATTATGCAAATATAACCGTTTTTTAAAAATCACTGTTTTAGAAAGTCAACATGAGATTTAATAATTTAATCTAATACATCTAATAATAAGTATTTAATTTATCTAATCTAATAACTAGTGTTTTTTACTTTTTTCAAAGAATTCCTATCTCCAATTATTGTTATAAGATGAAGCCATAGGGGACATACGTCATTCTTCAAAAAATACAACACAGCAGGATGCAGGATGTGATTTATTCTGGTTGAAATAATATCTTCTTGAGGATAAATTAAAGCAATTTCATTAGAAGGGTTTTTGAGAGTCTGGTTTTTGGACTGATTATTTAAAAAGTCTTTCCATGTATTATAAAATTGTTTGTTACAATGCTTATTGAATTTGAACTGTAAGAATTGAACTAAATTAATTCTAAGCCTGACAACGTTATTAAATCATATAAGACCTTGCCAATGTACTGCCTATGATGTCAGGATCAGACAGGATTTTGTAGAAAATACCCATTTAAACTTTTGCTTAAATTGAAAAAAAATTATTTTAATACAAACAAAAAATGTAGATAAAGAGTATCCATTGCAGGGAGACTTCAATAAAATTCTACACTTGAGCTTTATTAGCTGTTAGGAGAGTATGGTGACCCAAGTGCTTTGTCTACAAAAACAGCTGAATAGAACATAACTGGGTTCTAATATCCTACAATCGTTAGGGGAAGAGGTTCCAATAGGATGAGAAGCCTCATAGCAAGAAGATAAACGCAGAAACCCAAGACCAAATTCACTCTCTGATCATATCTTTCATTTATAGAATTTAAGAAATTTTAGGTATTCTCTAGACTTCTACAGGTAGAAATCCTCAGAGACCAAGAAGACTTTAAAAACCAAGTTGTCAGAAATGGCCAAAAATAACCCCAACACTTTTACACACAGTATAGACAAGATCAACTCACCCTTCAGACTTTAGGCAAAGTATATCTTAATTACCCAGCAGCATTGTAGGCTGCTTGCCACATAATTTTAAGACTGGAAATACTGATATGCTAATATTTCTTATCTATGGAAAACTGCTAGTTGTTTCCTAACATCTTTCTCTCCTTCTTCCATAATAATATGATTGTGCCTGCTCATATGGCTGCCCAGTTAGAGACAATAGTTCCCAGCTCACCTTGCAACTAGATATAGTCATATGACTAAATTCACAACAAGGCCAGTGAGCTTAATGGCAACCCCCTCCCCACTTTCCTAAAGTAAACTGATGCCCTCCATTTGGGGTTGTTATCACCCTCCATGGGTGGGTGGTGACCCAGCTTCAACCACATAGACAAGTGTACTACCTTTGAGGGCAGAGAGACCTGGTACAAGGACCATTTCCCTAACACCTCCTGGAGCAGGTCAGCCTCACCAGCTGTGACTGGATAATTGCGTTCTATAGTATCTGAATAACCATATTTGAGGATCTCATCGATAAAGCAACTTAGCCTTTACCCTAAGAAATTCAACTATCCTCATCCTATATCAGTGTAATATCCTGTACTGTGAAATTCTTAAAAACAATGACTTATTTACTTAGTCCAGGATCTGACTCATAGTAACATTCAAGAAATGTGTATTGAATAGACAATGAAGAATTCTCTCAAAGAGTTCCTAATGCTTTTTTCAGTCTACCACAGCATCACACCAAAAAAAATTCATATATTTGAGCATAGTAACCATCTTACTCCTCTCCAGGCTAAATGTCAATTCTTTTAAACTTTTCTTGTTAAGACTTACTTTTCAGCACTTTAATCATTATGTCACTGTCACTCTCCTTTGGATTCTGTTCAGTTTCTCAGCATTTCTTTCAAATGTAATGATCAAGTACGCACATAAACTGTACAGTGAAGGAGTTTGAAGCATGTCACCCCAAAATAACCTACATTGGCATATTGACAATTTTGAGTTAAAAACACTTGAAAAATAGCAAATACAAGAACAACAGTCTGATCTTCCTTCCAGGAGATGAAATTCCAACATGAAAAATATCGTTTCTTTACCAGAAGGAAAGTAGTATCATTAAGGACAAGAAGTTGAGACTGAGAGAATTCTGTATAGACCTTGCTAAAATCATTCTTAATGTTCCTTTAGGTTCCCTACATAGTTTAGTCACTTTTCTACAATTTCTTTCCCTCTCTTTGTTCAACCTAAGATAAAAGTTAGTAGGTTTCACGATTTCTTTGGGTCTTCAGTCCTTATGAAGGCTTCCATGTCATGTAAACCTTAATGTAAATCTGTATGCTGTTTGCCCCTGTTAATCTGTTTTATGTCAGTTTAATTCTCAGGCCCAGCTGAAAAACCCTGAGGGTCGAGGTAATCCAGGAAGAGTCTGACTAATGCAGATTAGAATGGAAAGATTATCTTCCAATCCCTCCATGTGATATTCAGTAGATTAGTAAGAAGTAGTAAGTACTTAGTAAGTAGGTTAGTTGTTCACCACAGAACCATAATAATAACATATTTACTTCATTATGCAGAAGAAAAGCTCTACTGTTTCTCTAAGCTATTTATTTGCTACTGTAAATCACTGTCTTTACTATTAGTACTTACTTGCTGATATGTCTTCTCCTTTTGAATTCCACTATGTTTTTGTGGAACTACATTTTTATTACCTACTAACACAGTAGATTTTTATTTATTTTACCAGGTTATCATAAAAACATCAAATAAGATAGGAAAGAGCTCTGTGAATTATTGTCTAAAATGTTACTGAGGTTGATTCAGAGCCACTGGTAATTATCAATACTGTGATTTTGTTAAATATCAACATGTGAATCATTTGAGGGACTGCATTCAACTCCATGTAATAAAACTTTCTTTGATCGAATGGGTTTATTTCTCTCACTTAAAAATAAGCCTGGGAAGAGAATAAGGGAATAAATTAAGATCGGCACTGTCACTCCATATGACAGACTTCTGTTTTTGTTTTATTTTTCTTTTGCTTTGCCTTGCCATCCTTAGAGTTGGTCTATCATCCTCATTATCGAAAGACAGCTGCCACACACATGGAACAGGACAAAAGGGACATACCAATGTACCTACACCTCTTATTCAGGATAACAGCGATTTTCCCATAAGCCCCACCCAGTAGATGTCTCCCAGAACGGCCTCGGATGGCCACCCACAGCTAAACAGGGATTGCAGGAGGCAAATATTTGAGCTGGGCACACTGCCTCCTAGACCAAATTTGGGAAATGTTAGTAAAGAAGCGGGCAATTAGCTACAGGTGGAGAATTTACCATATCTGCCATGTCTTACACTGTGAGAGTCCAGATTATAATTCCTAGATTATGAACAAGAGTTTATCATTGGGCAGAATAAAAAATGAAATCAATAATTATCCCTTCTTTCCCATTAATAAGCATAGCTCTGTCTTCACTAACCATGCTCTATATAACACAACTATAGCAAAATTAATGTTTGATCATCTATTTTGCTATTTATGTAAAGCTGTAATTTCTGAAATTTCTGGTTATAACTCCTTAAAAACTTCAATAGTTCCCTTTAACCAGCCCTCTGGCAATATGAGGCCCATGCTGTCAAGGAACATTGAGGAAAAAAATAAAACCAATTTTTTTTTTACTGTTTGGGACCTCACTTCTGAAGTGAAGTCCCCACTCTGAAGACCCTCCCCCCCTTCCTTCCCCAAAGTAGGAAAGCCTTGAAGAGAGAATGGATGTGGATTTATTATATCTCCATCAGGTGTGTCTACTTAAATGGATTAGAACTGCTCCTTTTGATGTGGGACACTTTCTGTATACAAGAATATTCAGAGATACATTCCTTATATTTGCTTTTTTGCAGGTGGTTTACATAGTCATTATTCAAGTGACAATAATAAGCTTTTACAGTGTATACCTTCTATGTTTTGGTATGACTGTTTAATCTGTTCTCAAATCTAGCGAATTAAGGAAGAATCTCAATACCTGCTGCATATTTTCCATTCAGGAGTCCTTTGACAATTTAGTACCCCCTAACTAGCATCAGAACATTCTGACCATATGGCAGGTACAGTAGGAAAATGTCCTGACTTTAAGATTAGACATGCCTGAGATTGAATTCTCTATTTCCTATCATTGTGTGACCCTCATCAAATCAGTTGAACTCTCAGACCCTGTATCCTTAGCTGGGAATTGGGTTCATATTTCCTTGCAAGATAGGATTTAAAATGGTCTCTTTCCATTATTGTCAAACTGCACACTCTACCAGAATGACTCACCAGAACTAGGATTTCATAGCAATTATTTCCAACTTTAGCAAAACTTTACTTCAAGGAAACTAGGAAAAGACATCTTTAGCAGGCTTTGCACCTTTGAAAGTTGACAACCTTTAGGAATAGTATACAAAGTCTATTATTTTTCATCCTGTTAGTCTCTAGAATTATGGATCTATATGTAAATAGTGGCTTTTGTCATTCTGAAATTTGTATTGAGTGTTTTTCTAAAAATAATGCACTAAATGTTGAAAAACTGACAGCTAAAAAAACATAGCCCAGCACCTACTCATCATAATTCCATTTGAATCTCTTTGCCTCACTGGTATGACTCTGTTTCCTATTTTGCCTCTTTGTTTATTATATATTTCAGATTCTTACTGTCTCTGCATTTACTATATAAGGTGGTACAGTCTGAGTCTTTACTAAGTTTAACCATTAGAGAAATTATTCTTTCAAAATTCTGTAAAGCTTCTATTGTAAAGATGGTATACTTTATTCAAATTATCTTAGGGCTATTTTTTAAAGTTTTAAATTCACTTTGTACTACAAAATGTTTGATGCCATTATTAAAAATGAAACTTCCTCAGGTTGCATGGATTAAATACCATTTGAAACTTATCCTAGGATGCACATTGAATAGTTATTTCTTAATGAAAAATATTTTAAATAATTAGAATGCAATATTTCCATTTTAAGTCATCTGCAATAATAGAGCAGCAGAGAGGGAAACCTATGACCTTCTCAGTGAAAAACACAAGGGCTACTTCAATCTCTGTCTTCAGGATAAAGGATGAGAAGGCTGCATCATGGATATTTCCTGCCATACAGGGAAGCCATTATGGCTCACACACATTGTCCTCACAGGGACTTTTCTCTGTGCATAGGCATCCCTGGTGTCTCTTTTCTTTGTAAAAGGACACCAGTCATATTGGATTAGGGCCCCACCCTTATGATCTCACTTAACCTTAACTATCTCTTTAAAAGCCCCATCTCCAGAAACAGTCATATTGGGGGCTACGACTATAACATAAGAATATGGGGTGGGAGGAAAACACAATTTAGTCCATAACAACATCTGTGCAGCTACAATATAGGAAACCCTGTCTCCTTTGTAGTTTCCAACACCATCATGGGTTTACTGGGGAAGGAACAAGAAATTTATAGGCCTGGGGTAACTATTGATGCATGTTACACGCAGGGTAGGAAAGTGAGGATGTCATTTGGGCTTTTGTACATACTATAGGAGAGAACCGCTTTTCTAATTAGGGTTTCAGCAGAGGCTTTCATTCTGGGGAATTACAAAAATCTGCTAGTAAGGAATATCAGTTACAGGACACATACGTGCATACAACAAATACGCGTGGAGTACCACTGCTCTGTGCTGGCTCTGGTGGACACAGCTCTAATTAAATCAGATTTTCCCTGTGCATTTATGGCACCTACACACTAACAGCCCTTAAATATCTATTAATATTTTGAAGAAGAAATAGAGAAGGTAGTATTTTCTTTTATAAAAAATCTTTTAGAAGATGGCGGAAGAGTGAGACGCGGAGATCACCCTCCTCTCCACAGATACACCAGAAATACATCTACACGTGGAACAGCTCCTACAGAACACCTACTGAATACTGGCAGAAGACCTCAGACCTGCCAAAAGGCAAGAACCACCCCCCCCCCCACGTACCTGGGTAGAGCAAAAGAAAAAAGAATAAACAGAGACAAAAAGGATAGGGACGGGACCGGCACCAGTGGGAGGGAGCTGTGAAGGAGGAAACGTTTCTACACACTAGGAAGCCCCTTCGCGGGCGGAGACTGCGGGTGGCGGAGGTGGAAAGCTTCGGAGCCGCGGAGGAGAGCACAGCAACAGGGATGCTGAGGGAAAAGCGGAGAGATTCCCGCACAGAGGATAGGTGCCGACCAGCACTCACCAGCCCGAGAGGCTTGTCTGCTCACCCGCCGGGGCGGGCGGGGCTGGGAGTTGAGGCTTGGGTCGGTTGGAGCGCCGGGAGACGACTGGGGTTGGCGGTGTGAATACAGCCTGCAGGGGGTTAGTGCGCCACTGCTAGTCGGGAGGGAGTCCGGGCAAAAGTCTGGACCTGCCGAAGAGGCAAGAGACTTTTTCTTACCTCTTTGTTTCATGGTGCGCAAGGAGAGGCGATTAACAGCGCTGCTTAAAGGAGCTTCAGAGACAGGCGCGAGCTGCGGCTAAAACCGCGGACCCGAGACACATGAGACGCTAAGGCTGCTGCTGCTGCCGCCACCAAGAAGCCTGTGTGCGAGCACAGGTCACTATCCACAAACCCCTTCTGGGGAGCCTGAGCAGCCAGCCATTGCCAAGGTCCCGGGAACCAGTGACAACTTCGCAGGGAGAACGCACGCACGCCTCAGGCTGGTGCAACGTCACGCCGGCCTCTGCCGCCGCAGCCCCGCCCCGCACTCGTGCCCCTCCCTCCGCCTGCCCTGAATGAGCCAGAGCCCCCTCATCAGCGGTTCCTTTAACCCCGTCCTGTCTGAGCGAAGAACAGACGCATTCCCGCGACCTACACGCAGAGGCGGGGCCAAATCCAAAGCTGAGCCCCTGGGACCTGTGAGAACAAAGAAGAGAAAGGGAAATCTCTCCCGGCAGCCTCAGAGGCAGCCAATTAAAGCTCCACAATCAACTTGATGTACCCTGCATCTGTGGAATACATGAATAGACAACTAATCATCCCAAATTGAGGAGGTGGACATTGACAGCAAGACTTATGATTTTTTTCCCCTTTTCCTCTTTTTGTGTGTATGTGTATGCTTCTGTGTGAGATTTTGTCTGTATAGCTTTGCTTCCACCATTAGTCCTAGGGTTCTATCCGTCCGTTTTGTTTTGTTTTAATTTTTATTTCTTAATAATTATTTTTTAATAACTTTATTATATTTATCTTGCTTTATTTTATTTTACCTTCTTTCTTTTTTTCCTTCCTTCCCTGCTTCCCTCCTTCCTTCCTTCCTTCCTTGCTTCCTTCTTTCCTTCCTTCCTCCCTCCCTCCCTCCCTCCCTCCTTTCGTTCTTTCTTTCTTTCTACTTCTACTAATTCTTTCTTTCTACTTTTCTCCCTTTTATTCTGAGCTGTGTGGATGAAAGGATCTTGGTGCTCCAGCCAGGAGTCAGTGCTGTGCCTCTGAGGTGGGAGAGCCAACTTCAGGACACTGGTCCACAAGAGACCTCCCAGCTCCACATAATATCAAACGGCAAAAATCTCCCAGAGATCTCCATCTCAACACCAGCACCCAGCTTCACTCAACGACCAGCAAGCTACACTGCTGGACACTCTATGCCAAACAACTAGCAAGATAGGAACACACCCCCACCCATTAGCAGAGAGGCTGCCTGAAATCATAATAAGTCCACAGACACCCCAAAACACACCACCAGCTGTGGACTTGCCCACCAGAAAGACAAGATCCAGCCTCAACCACCAGAACACAGACACTAGTCCCCTCCACAAGGAAGCCTACACAACCCACTGAACCAACCTTAACCACCGGGGACAGACACCAAAAACAACGGGAACTACGAACCTGCAGCCTGCAAAAAGGAGACCCCCAAACACAGTAAGATAAGCAAAATGAGAAGACAGAAAAACACACAGCAGATGAAGGAGCAAGATAAAAACCCACCAGACCTAACGAATGGAGAGGAAATAGTCAGTCTACCTAAAAAAGAATTCAGAATACTGATAGTAAACATGATCCAAAATCTTGGAAATAGAATACACAAAATGCAAGAAACATTTAACAAGGACCTAGAAGAACTAAAGATGAAACAAACAATGATGAACAACACAATAAATGAAATTAAAAATACTCTACATGGGATCAATAGCAGAATAACTTAGGCAGAAGAACGGATAAGTGACCTGGAAGATAAAATAGTGGAAATAACTACTGCAGAGCAGAATAAAGAAAAAAGAATGAAAAGAACTGAGGACAGTCTCAGAGACCTCTATGACAACATTAAATGCAACAACATTCAAATTCTAGGGGTCCCAGAAGAAGAAGAGGAAAAGAAAAGTACTAAGAAAATATTTGAAGAGGTTATAGTTGAAAACTACCCTAATATGGGAAAGGAAATAGTTAATCAAGTCCAGGAAGCACAGAGAGTCCCATACAGGATAAATCCAAGGAGAAATACGCCAAGACACATATTAATCAAACTGTCAAAAATTAAATACAAAGAAAACATATTAAAGGCAGCAAGGGAAAAACAACAAATAACACACAAGGGAATCCCCATAAGGTTAACAGCTGATCTTTCAGCAGAAACTCTGCAAGCCAGAAGGGAGTGGCAGGACATATTTAAAGTCATGAAGGAAAAGAACCTAAAACCAAGATTACTCTACCCAGCAAGGATCTCATTCAGATTTGATGGAGAAATTAAAACCTTTACAGACAAGCAAAAGCTGAGAGAGTTCAGCACGACCAAACCAGCTTTACAACAACTGCTAAAGGAACTTCTCTAGGAAAGAAATACAGGAGAAGGAAAAGACCTACAATAACGAACCCAAAACAATTAAGAAAATGGGAATAGGAACATACATATCGATAATTACCTTAAATGTAAATGGACTAAATGCTCCCACCAAAAGACACAGATTAGCTGAATGGATACAAAAACAAGACCCATATATTTGCTGTCTACAAGAGACCCACTTCAGACCTAGAGACACATACAGACTGAAAGTAAGGGGATGGAAAAATATTTCATGCAAATGGAAACCAAAAGAAAGCTGGAGTAGCAATTCTCGTATCAGACAATATACACTTTAAAATAAAGAATATTACAAGAGACAAAGAAGGACACTACATAATGATCAAGGGATCTATCCAAGAAGAAGATATAACAATTGTAAATATTTATGCACCCAACATAAGAGCACCTCAATACATAAGGCAAATACTAACAGCCATAAAAGGGGAAATCGACAGTAACACATTCATAGTAGGGGACTTTAACACCCCCCTTTCACCAATGGACAGATCATCCAAAATGAAAATAAATAAGGAAACACAAGCTTTAAATGATACATTAAACAAAATAGACTTAATTGATATTTATAGGACATTCCATCCAAAAACAACAGAATACACATTTTTCTCAAGTGCTCATGGCATATTCTGCAGGATACATCATATCTTGGGTCACAAATCAAGCCTTGGTAAATTTAAGAAAATTGAAATTGTATCTAGTATCTTTTCCGACCACAATGCTATGTGACTAGATATCAATTACAGGAAAAGATCTGTAAAAACTACAAACACATGGAGGCTAAAAAATACACTACTTAATAACGAAGTGATCACTGAAGAAATCAAAGAGGAAATTAAAAAATACCTAGAAACAAATGACAATGGAGACACGACAACCCAAAATCTATGGGATGCAGCAAAAGCTGTTCTAAGAGAGAAGTTTATAGCAGTACAATCCTACCTTAAGAAACAGGACACATCTTGAATAAACAACCTAACCTTGCACCTAAAGCAATTAGAGAAAAAAGAACAAAAAAAGACCCCCAAAGTTAGCAGAAGGAAAGAAATCATAAAAATCAGATCAAAAATAAATGAAAAAGAAATTAAGGAAACGATAGCAAAGATCAATAAAACTAAAAGGTGGTTCTTTGAGAAGATAAACAAAATTGATAAAGCATTAGTCAGACTCATCAAGAAAATAAGGGAGAAGACTCAAATCAATAGAATTAGAAATTAAAAAGGAGAAGAACAACTGACACTGCAGAAATACAAAAGATCATGAGAGATTACTACCAGCAACTCTATGCCAATAGAATGGACAACCTGGAAGAAATGGACAAATTCTTAGAAATGTACAACCTGCCAAGACTGAATCAGGAAGAAATAGGAAATATGAACAGACCAATCACAAGCACTGAAATTGAAACTGTGATTAAAAATCTTCCAACAAACAAAAGCCCAGGACCAGATGGCTTGACAGGCGAATTCTATCAAACATTTAGAGAAGAGCTAACACCTATCCTTCTCAAAGTCTTCCAAAATATAGCAGAGGGAGGAACACTCCCAAACTCATTCTACGAGGCCACCATCACCTTGATACCAAAACCAGACAAGGATGTCACAAAGAAAGAAAACTACGGGCCAATATCACTGATGAACATAGATGCAAAAATCCTCAACAAAATACTAGCAAACAGTATCCAACAGCACATTAAAAAGATCACACACCATGATCAAGTGGGGTTCATTCCAGGAATGCAAGGATTCTTTAATATACGCAAATCAATCAATGTGATAAACCATATTAAAAAATTGAAGGAGAAAAACCATATGATCATCTCAATAGATGCAGAGAAAGCTTTCGACAAAATTCCACACCCATTTATGATAAAAACTCTGCAGAGGGCTTCCCTGATGGCGCAGTGGTTGAGAGTCCGCCTGCCGATGCAGGGGACATGGGTTCGTGCCCCGGTCCGGGAAGATACCACATGCCGCGGAGTGGCGGGACCCGTGAGCCATGGCCGCTGAGCCTGTGCGTCCGGAGCCTGTGCTCCACAACGGGAGAGGCCACAACAGTGAGAGGCCCGTGTACCGCAAAAAAAAAAAAAAAAAAAAAAAAAAAAAACTGCAGAAAGTAGGCATAGAGGGAACTTTCCTCAACATAATAAAGGCCATATATGACAAACCCACAGCCAAGATCATCCTCAATGGTGAAAAATTGAAAGCATTTCCACTAAGATCAGGAACAAGACAAGGTTGCCCACTCTCACCACTCTTATTCAACATAGTTTTGGAAGTTTTAGCCACAGCAATCAGAGAAGAAAAGGAAATAAAAGGAATCCAAATCAGAAAAGAAGAAGTAGAGCTGTCACTGTTTGCAGATGACATGATACTATACATAGAGAATCCTAAAGATGCTACCAGAAAACTACTAGAGCTGATCAATGAATGTGGTAAAGTAGCAGGATACAAAATTAATGCACAGAAATCTCTGGCATTCCTATACACTAATGATGAAAAATCTGAAAGTGAAATCAAGAAAACACTCCCATTTACCATTGCAACAAAAAGAATAAAATATCTAGGCATAAACCTACCTTAAGGAGACAAAACACCTGTATGCAGAAAATTATAAGACACTGATGAAAGAAATTAAAGATGATACAAATAGATGGAGAGATATACCATGTTCTTGGATTGGAAGAATCAACATTGTGAAAATGACTCTACTACCCAAAGCAATCTACAGAGTCAATGCAATCCCTATCAAACTACCACTGGCATTTTTCACAGAACTAGAACAAAAAATTTCACAATTTGTATGGAAACACAGAAGACCCCGAATAGCCGAAGCAATCTTGAGAATGAAAAACGGAGCTGGAGGAATCAGGCTCCCTGATTTCAGACTATACTACAAAGCTACAGTAATGAAGACAGTATGGTACTGGCACAAAAACAGAAAGATAGATCAATGGAACAGGATAGAAAGCCCAGAGATAAACCCACGCACATATGGTCACCTTATCTTTGATAAAGGAGGCAGGAATGTACAGTGGAGAAAGGACAGCCTCTTCAATAAGTGGTGCTGGAAAAACTGGACAGGTACATGTAAAAGTATGAGATTAGATTACTCCCTAACACCATACACAAAAATAAGCTCAAAATGGATTAAAGACCTAAATGTAAGGCCAGAAACTATCAAACTCTTAGAGGAAAACATAGGCAGAGCACTCTATGACATAAATCACAGCAAGATCCTTTTTGACACCCCTCCTAGAGAAATGGAAATAAAAACAAAAATAAACAAATGGGACCTAATGAAACTTAAAAGCTTTTGCACAGCAAAGGGAACCATAAACAAGACCAAAAGACAACTCTCAGAATGGGAGAAAATATTTGTAAATGAAGCAAGTGACAAAGGATTAATCTCCCAAATTTATAAGCAGCTCATGCAGCTCAATAACAAAAAAAAAAAAAAAAAAAAACAAGGCAATCCAAAAATGAGCAAAAGACCTAAATAGACATTTCTCCAAAGAAGATATACAGACTGCCAACAAACACATGAAAGAATGCTCAACATCATTAATCGTTAGAGAAATCCAAATCAAAACTACAATGAGATATCATCTCACATCAGTCAGAATGGCCATCATCAAAAAATCTAGAAACAATAAATGTTGGAGAGGGTGTGGAGAAAAGGGTACCTTCTTGCACTGTTGGTGGGAATGTAAATTCATACAGCCACTGTGGAGAACAGTATAGAGTTTCCTTAAAAAGCTACAAATAGAACTACCATATGACCCAGCAATCCCACTAATGGGCATATACCCTGAGAAAACCATAATTCAAAAAGAGTCATGTACCAAAATGTTCATTGCAGCTCTATTTACAATACCCTGGAGATGGAAAATACCTAAGTGTCCATCATCGGATGAATGGATAAAGAAGATGTGGCACATATATACAATGGAATATTACTCAGCCATAAAAAGAAACGAAATTGAGCTATTTGTAATGAGGTGGATAGGCGTAGAGTCTGTCATACAGAGTGAAGTAAGTCAGAAAGAGAAAAACAAATACCGTATGCTAACACATATATATGGAATTTAAGGAAAAAAAAATGTCATGAAAAACCTAAGGGTAAGACAGGAATAAAGACACAGACCTACTAGAGAATCAACTTGAGGATATGGGGAGGGGGAAAGGGTAAACTGTGAGAAAGTGAGAGAGAGGCATGGACATATATACACTACCAAACGTAAAATAGATAGCTAGTGGGAAGCAGCCGCATAGCACAGGAAGATCAGCTCGGTGCTTTGTGGGATAGGGAGGGTGGGAGGGAGGGAGACGCAAGAGGGAAGAGATATGGGAACAAATGTATATGTATAACTGATTCACTTTGTTATAAAGCAGAAATTAACACACCATTGTAAAGCAGTTATACTCCAATAAAGATGTAAAAAAAAAAATCTTTTAAAGAAGAGATTAAGGGGTAGGGAGTAACAGGAAATGACTGCTAAAGCGTACAGGGTTTCTTTTTCTGTGGGTAAAGAAAAGTTTTGGAATTAGATAGTGGTGATGGCTGCACACTTCTCTGAAAAAATACTGAATTATACACTTCAAAGGGTGAATTTCACTGGATGTTAATAATATCTCAATAAAGCCATTTTTTTTTAAAAAGGCAGTAAGGGGATTCCCAATCTTGGCCTCTCTTCATGGACGGTTTAAGCATTTCCCAACCGCTACTATAAGAACTTTGATTCCTCTGAATTTTACCACCGTTAGATGCTGAAGTTTATGAAAATGTTCTTGAAACAGTGAAGGCACACTAGGCCTTCATTCTACTAATTTTAGGAAGCAGTATTGTGTAATAGTTAAGAACTCAAATTTAGGAATAAGAAACATCCTATGTTCAAATTCTAGTTGTAACTTTTTGCAAGTTATATAACCTGTGACAAGTCATCTAATCTCACACATACAGGCATAAAAAAAATTATGAGCGAAGTGTACTTACTAGTCTCATTTCACAGATAAAGAATCAGGCTCAATCAATGTCATATAGTGAAGGTCTGAGCTGTTAACAGTAGGAAGAAATAAAATATAATGGGTAAGAGGGAATGCAGAGGAATTAAATAATCTGACTCTAATCTTAAAGTTCAGGCTCTGTGACTTACTCTGTTGCTTCTAACGAGTTACTTAAGGTCTTTAGGCCTGAACTTCCTTACGTGTAAGATGGTATTTCAGATGTCCGTTGTCATATAGCAAACCATCCCAGAACTCGAGGGCTCTAAGGGCTCACTGTGATCTCCCCTGGTTCTGTAGGTTGACTGGGCACAGCTGGGCAGTTCTCACTTGGGGTCTCGTGCAGCTGCAGACAGATGTTGGCCTAGAACTGCAGTTATCTGAAGACTTTCCTAGGCTGATGTCCAGCATGATTTACACACACGGTCAGCAGCTGATTCTGGCTGTGGGCAAGGAGCTCAGCTAGGGCTGTCAGCTGTGGCCATTCCATGTGGCTTGGGTTTCTGCAGCATGGCTGCTGCGTTCCAAGAGGGAGCACATCAAGCACAATGCTCCCAGAGTCCCAGGCGGAAACGATGAGCTTTCCTGTATGAATTAACTTTGCAAGTCCCCAAAGGTTACTTCTGCTGTGTTTTACTGACCTGATTTAACAGGATAGTCCAGATTCAACAAGAGGAGGATGAGCTATCACATCTTGATGAGAAGATCAGCATGCACATATAGCTAGGGAAGGACGTGGTGATGACCATTTTGAAATTTACTGACCACAGTCTGCCCTCTAGCCACTGCCATACAGTCATCCTCCTCCCAAGAGCTCCACAGGCTCATCCCATTATGGGATTGATTCGAAGCCCCTGACCTCTCATTTCAGTCAGCCTCAAGTGCAATTCCTGGGGGACAGTTCTTCTCAAACTACAGAACTATGAACCAACAAGTCTTCTTTGCTCTTCTGTTCCCCACACACCCAACATACAGTGGTGAAGCAAGCATAGGATGACAGCCAAAGATAATCCCATTCAAAAAGGAAAGGGACGGACAGCACAGAGCTGTCATTGGTCCACAGCAGTCATTTACACCCTCCAGATTTGACTTAGGTGCCCCACTTGCATGATCATAGAGTGCCATAGCCTTATCTTCATCATTAAAATTATTAAATTCCACATAATCGCTTGTTTTCTTACCTAGCTTGTCCACTAGGTGGCAAGAGTTTTGAGAGCAAGGACTGTCTTATCATTGTTCACCTACTGCCTAGCACTTAATAGATGCTTAATCAGCATTTGTTGAGTAAATTAAAACCAGAAACATGGAGTTGTCTTTGCTCCACTAACGTGTGACCTTGTATTGGTCACTTAATTTCTCCATGGTTACATTTCCTGTACTGAAAAGCAAGGAGTCTGGATTAGATCTCAAGAACTATGGCTAGTTGCATGATTCTATTCTAGAATTTCTGCATTATCATGCCAGGAGCTCCAGCACCAACACTACGTTCTTCTCAGATACCACAACTGGTTGGCATTTACTTCAAAGTGCTCTGATAGGTGCTGACTGGTGGAAACAAGGTGGCTTTGAACAGTATTTCACAAAACAATGAGAAATGAGGCTCAGGTGCACAGCCACATTGGGCAGAGGGACCACTAAAGACCATCAGACTGAAACAATGCTCACATTCCTCCTCAGACATCCTACACATTCATCCTAAGGCTGGAGGGCAGACCTCAGGAACACAGTCCAGACAGAAACACCCCAGCTCAGTCACCTGCAGTACTGACTCCGAGACCCCTCAGCAATGTCTGGAGACGGGAGCAATCTATGCTCATCTCTACCATCATCCCAATGCTCAGAAACTCCTGAGGTTTCTGCTCTTGGTTGTATAGGAAGCAGAATGTGGGCACAAGGTCTCTTTTGACTTTCTCTTTGTATTTTGATTTCTGTCCTTTTGCCTCTGCATTCCTCCACAGTCAGGTACAAGAAGACAAATGCCCACCTTTGGAGCCCTGATAGCGTGTCTAAGTCATATCATTTCCTAAAGACTTTTTTTTTAAGGTGACCTTTCCCTTTGTTTTTCTATCACTGTTCCACTTTGTTCCTTAGAAAGAGAAACCTCTGCAATCTCATTCATAGATCTCCCTCCTTCTCCTTCCCTTTATTTAATCATTTGCAGCTCTAGGGCGGTGCCTTTCAAACTTTAATGCGCATCAGAATTACCTAAGGCTTGTTAAGCCTCATATTGCTGAGCCCCACCCCAGAGATTTTGATTCTACAGATGGGTCCAAAAATATGCATTGCTAACTAGCTTCCAAGAGATTCTGATGCTGCTGGCATGAGAACCACAGTTTAAGGACCCCATGGCTTTAGGGTATACACCAAGAACTGAGTTTTAAATTATTTTCTCACTCTTAAGTATATTTTTAATGACTACATGTTTTACTGCCTCCAAAATATGGTTTGCTCAGAGCTCAGATTTTGAAAGCCTGGAATTTCTTACTTTATGTGAAAACTAGACCTGTTGGCTTACTTGCCTAAATTATCCAAAGTAACAGGATATCTGAACTGACGTCAGAGATGAGCCTTGGTGAGGTAATGTCCCATCCACTTTGAATTGTTTCCCTAGGAATTTTAATCCAAGAGAGAAAACAGTTCTCTGTTTTCTCATATATTCTGTTTGTTTTCTTCCCCCCCATGACACCATTCAGAACACTAATAAATCAATACATTAAGATAACTAAATTCAGAGCATTAAGAAAGAGAGAAAGCCCAATTCTACCAAGTGAAACTCTTCCCCAGATTTCCTTTTCACTGATTATTATCAACTCAACCTTAAACTCCGGTAAGGTGGATAGCACTTTTTTAAACCACTAAGAACCTGAAGATATTGGACAGGTTATTTAACCTCTCTGAGCCTCAGTTACTTTGATGGGGTCCAGGGCAGGCTGCCCCAGATTGTGCCACTTTGGCATGTGGATTATTTTGAGCTGAAGATAATCAAGGCCCAGCAAGCAGACTCAAGAAGAGCTTTTCACCTCCCCCTTAACTGCTAAAGAATTTAGACGGGGGTTCTGGTCCAGGAAGAGAACTATCACCAGAGATAACTACAAAGAGTGTGGGCTAGATGTGGTAAGTGGGGGGAGGGGGGTGAGCAGGCAGGGTCCATTTGTTCAAAGTCCTCTCTGTGTGCCATTATCTCTACATAGCATGGCAAACACTTGTTTACCAAACACTTGCTCTTCCCGTCTTCCTGTGAATTGCCTTCCTTTCCTATGAAGCCCCGACCCTTAACCCCTTCTCCTTAGCTCAGGATGGCATATAAGCCTCAGTTGCCTGACTGTCTGGGAGACTCATGTATGTGGGGCTCCCATATACATAACACTAAATTTGTTTTTCTCCTGTTAATCTGTTTTATGTCAATTGCATTAGACCAGCCAAAAGAACCCAAAAGGGTAGAGGAAAATTTTTCCTCCCCTACATCTTCACTTATAAAGTGAGAGTAATGCAACTTGCCTTCTATTAGTTTTAGAAGGACTAAATCCCTAACGTTCCCCATCGCCAAGCCCTGAAATACTGCTGATTGCTCTTTCTCTTTCCTCTCTTCCTTCCCCTATCTCTGATTATCTTAGTATTTCATAAAAACAAAGATAAAAACAAAAATTATGGAGAAGTGTTGTCTTGCTTCATCATACTTTTGTTTTATCTTGGAGTAAAGTACAACTGTTGTAAATTCAAGACCTGCATTGATTAAGCATTTTTTAATGCTATTAGCTTTCTAAGTTGACTTTAATTCAGTCCTTATTTTTATTTATTAGATTTTAAATTAGTTGTCACTTCACGTAAAAATCCTCTCTTCTTTTGCATCTTAATCAATTCCTTTTTCAGATTTTATTGCTTCCGTAAATTATTGTCAAGACCTTGAGAGCAGGGCAGGAAACGCTTAACTCACACCAGTTTACATGTTCCTCTTCATCTTCTCTGGGTTTATACTAAAAAATATAGTTAAGAATTTCCAAGGTTTGATACAGAGAAGAAGCAATAATACACATTTTCTGAGCACTTACTACATGACACCCATTGTTCAAAGTGTTTGCTATACATGGCCTCCTTTAATTTTTGTAACTCTTTCAGATAGGTATTGTAACCATCCCAATGATAATGTGGAAAATGAGGAACAAGTAAGTCAGATGACACACAAGTCTAGGAATATGTTTCAGAGCCAAAGTTTTAATCCTATCTAATTCAAAAGATCACAAGCTTAATTATTATGCAAATTTCTGTTTACACTTAGAATAGTGCTGGATTTTTAAAACAATTTCCAACTATTATGTAAGAGAGCAGTTCCACAGTGACCAACCACATCATTGCTAAATGGGATTTTTACCTGGTGCTACCAAAGAAAGCATCAAATTTTTCATCAAACTTTTGTCCATTGTTAGCCATTAGGCTCTATGCTCTATACACATGATCAAAATATGTTTCAGAAAAAATCAATTTTATCAGCTACCATATATTAAAGTCTAATCCCTGCCATTACATTTCTACATATTAGATGGTGGCAAAGAATGAAGCCATGAGAGTTTATAGCCTTGTCCATCCTTTAAACCATTGCCATTAGAGTAATATCTCTGTCTCCTAGATGTGAAAGCAAACGTGAGTAAACAATCCATCTCTTCTAAGTCAATCATTTCATGTAATGCTTCAGAAATTATATTTGTTGCTATTAAGACAAGCCAAGATCTCCTATTTTTCTATGACCAGAATCTTTCAACAGCTTTTGACCTAAAATTGCTAAAAAGAAACAAACTCACTAGTTACTGTTCATTCAGACTGCTATGATTTTTAGGAGGATGGCAGGTGCAAGCCATAAAGGATATTGATAATTACAAGGGGGAAAAATCCCCACATGGATCACTAAAATCAGAAGCAAAAGAAGAGACTGCATTTGGCAGCCAGCCCTTTTCTATATATTCCATTTGGTTGACATTCCTCTATGATCAATTCTTAGTTAAACCTAGAATTTTTTGGAGGAAAGTCCAGAAGTTGCAAAAGCTGTGATTCAAAAAAAAAAAAAAGAAAACCTTAGAGGTTTTAAGAGACACAAACAATATTCTATTGAGAAGAAACTACATTTTATTGACATAACACCTGGCATACTGAGGTTAAAGAAGGGAAGGCAGAGGGAGGATGTAAATTAGAAGCAAAAGCCAAGGATGCTAAAGTTGGTGGATTTGGAGCAGGATGATGCCTTACAGCCAAGGAGAATGTTTGCAGAAGGAAGCAGGCATACCTCAAAGCCAAAGCCAAAATGATGGCTTCCTCAATTGCTAACTAGTTTCTTCCCTCCTAGGATTCTGCACAGGCTGATATGGGGGCGGGCGTGGGAGAAGGGATGCTGGCAAAGCAGCAACCATCACATATGAGTCAGATCTGGTGATCCTCTGTGCATTAGTTTCCCGTGGCTGCTATAACAAATTACCACAAACTTGTCATCATCAAACGAGACAGAAACTTATTCTTTTCCAGTTATGGAAGTCAGAAGTCTAAAATCAAGGGATCAGCAGGGTCAGCCTCCCTCCAGAGGCTCTAGGGGAGATTCTATTCTTTGCTTCTTCCAACTTCTGGTAGCAGTTGGAATTCCTAGACTTGTGGTTGCATCACTCCAATCACCCCTACATGGTCACATCATCTTCTTTCCTGCTGTTTGTCTCAAACCTCCCTCTGTCTTTCTCGTATATAGACACTTGTCATTGGATTTAGTGTTCACACAATAATCTAGGATGATGTCATCTCAAGATTCTTAATCACATCTGCAAAAGTCATTTTTCCAATAAGGTAACATTAATTGGTTCCAAGGATTTAACATGGATGTGTCTCTTTTTGGGGGGAAGAGGGGGGCACATCACATTTCAACCAACTACACTTTGACTGAATATTCCTCACAAATAGTCACTGAAGAAGTGAAACAGTCTCTGTTCCTGGTGATGATTCTCTCTCCTTCAGATGAGTTTGAGCTTGGTCTTCTCTTAGTGTGGTCAGGGGGCTGGGGTAGGGGAATGGAATAGAGAGGTGTCCAGCTGTACTTTACACAGATGGACCTTTTCTCCAACACAACTCAAATAAAATCCTGTCTCTGTGAAAAGTATTCTAAGGATGCATACTTAATATTATTAAGGTATTACCAACAGATACTTATTCCCAACAGAAAAATATTTCTTTAAAAACTTTTCCATTACCAAAAGCAATTTTCTTAGGAAAAGTTGAAGTTTACAGCAAGTCTCCACTCTTTCAAGCCACCAAAGATCTACTGAGTGTCTCTAATAGTCATAAATAGTCCCAGACTTGAGCAAACAAAAAGAAAAATGTACAATATACACCCAGAACCTGGAGTAAACCATGCCCTTGAATGTCTGGCTTGATGTGATATTAAAATGTTACTGTCTATCTTTCTGCAATAGGCATACTGTATCATCACCAGGGATGTTAGAAGCTTAGTCATTTTCCCAACAACAGACGTGAAGGATTAATTTTTGCTGACCAAACAAAGGGTTGCTTCTTTATTCTTATCTAACACAATATTCCTCATTTTCTTTCCTAAAGCTTATGGCTAAGGGCTTCAGAAGGAGATATGAATACTAATTACAATTAGACCCACAAATTGAGTTTTGTAAAATCAAATTATAAATAATGGAACTGACTTTATGAATGTTACAAAGTCATATTTCATTTGCCATATTTCTTGCCAAACTGATAGTAGATACGCAGGCATAAAAATTCCAAGATTTTAACTCTTGTAATCTTTATTACATCCAGAAAGAAGCCAAAAATATATATATATATATCAAACAACAAAAATAGGAACAAGACAAAAACACCTGAGATCCACTTGAAAAACCTATGGAATATCTTGCGTCTTGTCTTTTTCATCACCCATATAGGAATACCCCGAGACAAATAATTGGCAATAGAAAAAAAAAAATAAAACTCAGTCGAGTTTAGTTCCCAGTTTAGTAATTTTTTTAATCTGCAGATGCCTTTCCTCTTAATTCAGTATTAACACCATCACAGAGGGCCTTTTCTATTTCACATTCACTTCATAACCTTCATCTGTATGCCTCTTTAAAGACAAAACTAACTTACAAAAACAATTTGCTTCACTGGAGGGGATAATACAGCGCTTGTTGATGTGGGAAATTTCCATCTCTAGCTCTAAGGGGTTAACAGTTGCAAAGAAGGCAACAACAAAGGGCTCTCTGCCTCTGTCTCTCTTGCTGTCTCTCTCCCCTCCCTCCATTCTCCCTCACTCTCTCCCTCTCACCCTTTGTGATTCCTACTCCCCTGATTCTCTGCTCGCTGCTTCCAAATGAGAACATTAACTGTCAGCCTTGGGCTACAATGCGAAGGGTGTCAAGGACATTCTACTAAAGCAATGATCAGGAGGACCACTGATCATTGTTTTTCCTCAGCGTTTACAGAGACTCCCTGGGCAAGAGAACTGTCTTTGCCATGCAGAAAGCACGGAGGGGGCTGCAAGGTTTCGGCTTTTCCGAACAACACAGTAAGCTCATTAAGTTTGGAATATTCAGGAGGTTAAAATAGCTGTTTGCTTTTCATCATTATAGCCTCAGTGAAAGAATATACATCTTTACATCCAAAAGCCTAAATCCAGAGTCTCTGCATAGCAAATATAGGGAAGCAAATCTTTACCCCCAACAGTTCTGTCTTGAAGCCGCACAAGTGACAAAACAAAACACTCAGGCATAACCATTTTAGTCTGATGACTGCGCACTTTAGAGACAAAAAGAACAAAAGTAAAGAACACTCAAATTACCATTTGCAAAATAGCCATGAATTTTTAGCATACAGCATGAACCATGAAAGCAATACAAGTTGCTCTTTAAAAGCTTTGGCTAAGCTTTTAAAGTTATGGATCTGCAACACAAACAAATTTAAACCTAAGAAGACATCCTGTTGCCATGACAATATGATACATGAGCTCCCTGTCATGATGGATCATGGGCTTCAGGCATATGATCATGCCATTGTACTTCAGGGTTCTCTGATAACAATGTGCTGCTTTTAAATCTTATTCACGTATTACTCAGACATTTGGTTTTGGTCTTAAAAAATAGATATAATGCCACAGACAAATAACCTAGCAAAAATAAAAAGTATTATGTATATTTCTTCCAGAATATGTTTTTATCTGATGTTTGTAATAACTGAATGTACCTACGAGATCTTTAGATTAGAGAGAGAAAGAAAATCTATTGTTCAAAAATGAGAAATATTGTTTGTTTGAATCACTAGTTTTGAACGCTTCCATGAAAAGAAAACCATTTACTAATCTGAAGCCTCAGAAAAACTTATTGTGATATATTATTCATTACATAATGGTGTCTACAAATATGCTTTAAAGACAAAATAGAGGAACAGAGGACAGGCCCTAAGTTGTTACAAACAACATGAATCAAAACCAATCTCTTCTGAAGCACATAACGAACAGGGAAAGAGGTTTCTTTCTGTCAAGGCTGATGGCAGCTTAGCACCAGCTCCTTGCCTTCCTCCTGTTTCCTGAGTTTCCTTGCCTTCTCCTAGCCTTTTTATTTTGGAAGTGATAAGAAATGAAAAACTAAACTGCATTACCCCTCATTCATTCTATCAGTAAACATTTCACAAACATTTTTTAGGAGAAAAAAAGACCAGAAAAGAATAAGCTCAGCCTACTGAGGAATACAAATGTGAGAAAAATAATTCTAATGGAATCTTCTTAAAGGCTGTAGTCCTGAAGTGCAAAGGATTTCATAAAATCACAAAGGCATGTAGTGTCTTGACACAGGTAGAACTCAAGAGAGAAAGTTATGTTTGAGGCGAGCATTTTCCCAGGCAATGAGGGGTGAAAAGGAGAAGGGTCATTTCAAGAAAAGGACATGTACAAAGGTACAGAGTTTTGGAATTCATACTCTATTTTGGGAAATCCCACCAGGTCTGTTTACCTGGAGTGAGGTGCATATGGGAACACAGTATGAAAAATGTTTGCCATAATATGGAGTTTGTACTTTGTCCTCTACAGCAACCCATCAAAAAACATACGGAATTACAAACCATGTGAAAGCAAAGTCCAAAAGTATTTGAGAAAGCTCACTTAAACAGAATGGTGGAGGATTCATTTGGGTTGAAGTGAGACTGAAGACAAAAATTAAGTGGCTCTTCCAACCATCCAAGTTGAGAGAGACTTGAACAAAGACAGCATCTATAGAGAGATCTGGGAAATATTTGAGTGGTGAATTTAACAAATCTTGGTAATCTACTGAATATAGAAGTTAAAGAAGAAATATTTCTGGCATGAATGGTTGGATGAATGCTATTACAATTTTCCACAGTGAGAAATATGATTCAGGAGACCATCATGCCAGATGGATTAGTGAATGACAGAAAAATTCCAACCAGTGGGCTATAAGGAGTGAAGAGGGCAGATCAAACACCAAAGGATACTAATAGTTACACTGAAGAGATACAGAGGAAGAGGATACAATAGAGGGAAACAAAAAAGATAGTCAGAAATTGGTAGCCTTTCTTTCAACAAAGGCATTTCAAGAAGGAAAGAGCCTTCCACATTGAAATGTATTTAAATGATGTTTTAGTGTGCTAAAGATATCTTCTAATATTTTAAATGTGTATGTAATATTTAACACTTTACAGTATATCCTTGTACAATGTATAAGCATCATTTGATCTCAACCACAAATCTATGTAGCTAGACTGGGTATTATTATTTATCTCACTATTTCATGGAAGAGAAAACTGAGGATCAGAGAGATTAGCTAACTTCCCCAAGGTTACACAGCTGGTAACCCAGGACTGCTGAATCAATTTTCTCAAGGTATTTCATTAAATAATCTAGTTATACCTGAACTGCATGGAGAGGTTTATTTCATTAAAGTATTTAGAAAACTATGTCATTAGCTAAAACCAATCCACATCTTCTCAATTATAGAAATTATTTAAGTAACTAAACAAAGACTATTTGGAGATAATTGTCTTCAATACAACTATAAACTCATTTTTTTGTGGAACTGAGATATGACAGTTATAAAGAGTTAAAAAAAAAGACTAGAAGAAAGTGTTATAAACATTTTCTGTAGAGGGTATTTTTACTCAAATCAGAGAATCAATGTAATTTTTACTCTCAAGTGAATATTGCCAGCCTCAAGGTAATAATAATTACCCATTACCTGCTTCAGATATACAAACAGGATATTCAATTTTAGACTCACTAAACCTATGAACTGGCAACCTATTAACTGAGTCAAAAAAAAAAATCAATAGAAAGAATAAAACTATTCCAAATAGTTCCTTTAAAAACATTCAAAAATAGCACACATAAGTCTCTTGCATAGATGCATAAAAGATAAATGGTAAAATGCTTGGGAAATCTGGCCCTCAAAAAGTGACACAAAAAACAATGAACAGGTCAAATGAAGAACTGAAACTAAAGCCACATATGCACAAACATCTTTCAGAACTCTGATAGATCCTGCAAGAGCCATAGAGAAGTCAGCAAGTATCCTAAGATCCATCCTTATTTCAGTGTGGTCTTTAAGAATATCTTACTCTTATGAATCCTTTGCAATAAAGAAAATTATTACTTTTGAAGATTAACTAGTATTTTATGTCACTTTACAGGTTTTTTTTTAGATTTTAGCCTAAAATTTTTTTTGGTGATAGGTGAGTAGATATTGTTTCCACCATCTTCAAGATGAAGAATCAGTGGCTGAATGAGGTTGATATTTGCCTAGTTTTACCAAAAGGAGAAGGAAGAAAGCCATAAAGTGAATTCATGTCTTCTGACTAAATCTATCAGGTCACTATACTACTCTATGCTCCCTTTAATAAACCTCTACCGTAACACTCCCATGATAAAGCCCATGAAATGATCTTTCACTAGACAGGATTAAATCAAATCATATTGAGATGTCAACTGTCTCACAGTTTTATTTTGTTATGTTTTATTATGAGGTTACTCATCTGGTCCATAGATGGCTAATTCCTTTTTTTCTCTAAACATAAAGTATGTTCACAAATAGCCGAGTGTGTGTGTCCCAGGTTGTACTAAGCCACTAGTGTGTTACTACAGGACTCAGAGACTCTGCATTGATTTCATAACTCAGTCCCATGGCCAATCGCTACAATAAGCACTTCAAAAGAAGCCTCATCTCTTTATGCATAATGTGAGCATCAAATACAATGACCTTTCCCATATTTACACATTAGTCATTGTATTTTAGTGAGGGTACTGAATTCCTTTACTTCTCGATTTGCTCCTTATTTATGTAAAATATTTATGTAAAATATTAATCACCTGGTATTCAGAAGTCTTTCTTTATAAGTCAAATTTTAAAGTCGCTCTGCTATAACCAAAAATATAAACGTGGAATTCTCAGATAATAACTATGGATTCCCTAAGCTTCTTAACAATATTTCAAGTAGGCCAGTTAAAACATGCCTGCAAACAGAAAAAAAAAGTCTTCTAAGGCTTTATCCCCAGGACATTTTCAGGGAGTAGAGCGGTTCTGAAAAGCTTCATTGGGCTTCTTTAGGAAGTCATATAGATTTGTGCATACCATCACCAATGTTAGGTTTCCAGAGTGAGGCAAGTATTTAAATTATTGATTAAATTAGGTTTAGGCTGTGTTTGTGAGGTGTGTATGTATTTCTGTCCATAAATCTCCCAGAATTAATGAGACCCGAGTTTGAACACTGTCAATAGATATACTGTCCAAAACAGGAGTACTGGTTCACACACTGTAATTATTATTATATTATAATTATATTTATATAATGTTACTTACATAACAATTAACTAGTTATCGTTATTTATGTCTCTATTTTTTCTCCAGCAATTTTTAAGCACCTACTATGTGCACTCTGCTAGGTGCTGGAAATACAAGGACAAGGACCAGAGCCTCCTCTCAAGGAACTAACATCGTTAAATATGTCTACTAGCAAGTTATTGTCATTATCAAACATATCTTTACATAAACGTAATTTTGAAAAAAGGGACTCCACGCTGAAAAACAATTTCCCCACAAATAACTTAAAACGTTTCCTCCTGAATTCTCAGGATTGGATGCAGGAGGGCATTTCTACCTATTTTCATCTTACTCCTATTAAAAATTATATTGCTCAATTAACATTTTGGTGGGAGAGATCAATTCCTAAGGCCCTATATGAGAAATACAACTCCCAGGCAGGCTCCTAAACACAATATTACAGCCAATTCTAAGAGCTGGGGAGGTAAGTGACACAGAAAAACATATAGGAAAATTGCTGGACAATTTGAAGGAGTATGGAGGAAGAGATGAAAGAGAGAGGCAGTAAGAAGGATCACAGAGTGCATGAAGAAAAGAAAGACATAACTAAAGTTATTAGACAGTAAAGAGACAGTCAAGTGATGTTCCCATCAGTGGCACCATGGTCTGCCCTGTGGCTAGTCACTAGTAAGATGCAAGATGCGATATCTCAATTCTGCTTACACTACATTATTTATACTTAAATAAAACCTTTGCACACGTATTATTCCAAATAGAGTTACTCCTAATCATTCATAAAAATTTTAATAATAATAATTAGCATTTATTGTTTTTTGTAGGTCCAGTCAACATGCTAAATGCTTTAGGTACATTACTTATTCTTAATATGCAAAACTCTATAAGACACATACCACTAATATGCCAATATACAGATAAAATGTAAAACACAGGGCTTAATTCATCATATTCCTTTCCACGTGTTGCTACTCTTCCCCAAAAAGCTTGACATAAGTGCCAGAGTCTAAGGTAAGGTTCAGGCAATTAACTGTGTAATTTTGGATGAGGTATTATACCTCTCCAAGCCTTAATTTTTCATCTACAAAATGGATACAATAAAATTGAGTATATCATAGCATGGTTGTAAGAATTAAGTAAGATAATTCACATAAAAATTTTTCTTTTTGTTTTTTTCATTTTCTTTTCTTTTCCTGTCCTGCCCCTAGGTTCTTCAGAACCTTTTTTTTTTTTTTTTTAGATTCCATATATATGTGTTAGCATACGGTATTTGTTTTTTTCTGTCTGACTTACTTCACTCTGTGTGACAGACTCTAGGTCCATCCACCTCACTACAAATAACTCAATTTTATTTATTTTTACGGCTTAGTAATATTCCATTGTATATATGTGCCACATCTTCTTTATCCATTCATCTGTCCATAGGCACTTGGGTTGCTTCCATGTCCTGGTTATTGTAAATAGTGCTGCAATGAACATTGTGGTACATGATTCTTTTTCAATTATGTTTTTCTCAAGGTATATGCCCATTAGTGGGATTGCTGGGTCATATGGTAGCTCTATTTTTAGTTTTTTAAGGAACCTACCTAGTGTTCTCCATAGTGGCTCTATCAATTTACATTCCCACCAACAGTGCAAAAGTGTTCCCTTTTCTCCACACCCTCTCCAGAATTTATTGTTTGTAGATTTTTAGATGATGGCCATTCTGACTGATGAGAGGTGATACCTCATTGTGGTTTTGATTTGCATTTCTCTAATGATTAGTGATGTTGAGCATTCTTTCATGTGTTTGTTGGCAATCTGTATATCTTCTTTGGAGGAATGTCTGTTTAGATCTTCTGCCCATTTTTGGACTGAGTTGTTTGCTTTTTTGATATAGAGTTGTATGAGCTGCTTGTATATTTTGGAGATTGATCCTTTGTCAGCTTCTTCATTTGCAAATATTTTCTCCCACTCTGAGGGTTGTCTTTTCATCTTGTTTACAGTTTCCTTGGCTGTGCAAAAGCTTTTAAGTTTCATTAGGTCCCATTTGCTTATTTTTGTTTTCATTTGCATTTCTCTAGGAGGTGGGTCAAAAAGGATCTTGCTGTGATTTATGTCATAGAGTGTTCTGCCTATGTTTCCTCTAAGAGTTTTATAGTGCCTGGCCTTACATTTAGGTCTTTAATCCATTTTGAGTTTATTTTTGTGTATGGTGTTAGGGAGTGTTCTAATTTCATTCTTTTACATGTAGCTGTCCAGTTTTCTCAGCACCACTTATTGAAGAGGCTGTCTTTTCTCCATTGTATATTCTTGCCTCCTTTATCAAAGATAAGGTAACCATATGTGTGTGGGTTTATCTCTGGGCTTTCTATCCTGTTCCATTGATCTATCTTTCTGTTTTTGTGCCAGTACCATACTGTCTTGATTACTGTAGCTTTATAGTATAGTCTGAAGACAGGAAGCCTGATTCCTCCAGCTCCGTTTTTGTTTCTCAAGATTGCTTTGGCTATTCGGGGTCTTTTGTGTTTCCATACAAATTGTGAAATTTTTTGTTCTAGTTCTGTGAAACATGCCAGTGGCAGTTTGATAGGGATAGCACTGAATCTGTAGATTGCTTTGGGTAGTATAGTCATTTTCACAATGTTGATTCTTCCAATCCAAGAACATGGTATATCTCTCCATCTGTTTGTATCATCTTTCACTTCTTTCATCAGTGTCTTATAGTTTTCTGAATACAGGTGTTTTGTCTCCTTAGGTAGGTTTATTCCTAGGTATTTTATTCTTTTCGTTGCAATTGTAAACGGGAGTGTTTCCATACTTTCTCTTTCAGATTTTTCATTATTACTGTATAAGAATGCAAGAGACTTCTGTGCATTAATTTTGTATCCTGCAACTTTACCAAATTCATTAATTAGCTCTAGGAGTTTTCTGGTGACATCTTTAGGATTCTCTATGTATAGTATCATGGCATCTGCAAACACTGACAGTTTTACTTCTTTTCCGATTTGGATTCCTTTTATTTCTTTTTCTTCTCTGATTGCTGTGGCTAAAACTTCCAAAACTATGTTGAATGAGAGTGGTGAGAGGTGGCAACCTTGTCTTGTTCCTGACCTTAGTGGAAATGGTTTCAGTTTTTCACCATTGAGAACTATGTTGACTGTGGGTTTGTCATATATGGCTTTTATTATGTTGCGGAAAGTTCCCTCTATGTCTACTTTCTGGAGGGATTTTATCATAAATTGGTGTTGAGTTTTGTCGAAAGCTTTTTCTGCATCTATTGAGATGATCATATGGTTTTTATCCTTCAATTTGTTATTATGGTGTATCACATTGATTGATTTGTGTATATGGAAGAATCCTTGCATTCCTGGGATAAACCCCACTTGATCATGGTGTATGATCCGTTTAATGTGCTGTTGGATTCCTTTTGCTAGTATTTTGTTCAGGATTTTTGCATCTATGTTCATCAGTGATATTGGCCTGTAGTTTTCTTTCTTTGTGACATCTTTGTCTAGTTTTGGTATCAGGGCGATGGTGGCCTTGTAGAATGAGTTTGGGAGTGTTCCTCCCTCTGCTATATTTGGGAAGAGTTTGAGAAGAATAAGTGTTAGCTCTTCTCTAAATGTATGATAGAATTCACCTGTGAAGCCGTCTGGTCCTGTACTTTTGTTTGTTGGAAGATTTTTAATCACAGTTTCAATTTCAGTGCTTGTGATTTGTCTGTTTATATTTTCTATTTCTTCCTGGTTAAGTCTAGGAAGGTTGTACATTTCTAAGAATTTGTCCATTTCTTCCAGGTTGTCCATTCTATTGGCATATAGTTGCTTGTAGTAATCTCTCATGATCCTCTGTATTTCTGCAGTGTCAGTTGTTACTTCTCCTTTTCCATTTCTAATTCTACTGATTTCAGTCTTCTCCCTTTTATTCTTGATGATTCTGGCTAATGGTTATCAATTTTGTTTATCTTCTCAAAGAACCACCTTTTAGTTTTATTGATCTTTGCTATTCGTTCCTTCATTTCTTTTTCATTTATTTCTGATCTGATCTTTATGATTTCTTCTGCTAACTTTGGGGATTTTTTCTTCTTCTTCCTCTAATTGCTTTAGGTGTAAGATTAGGTTGTTTATTTGAGATGTTTCTTGTTTCTTGAGGTAAGATTATATTTCTATAAACTTCCCTCTTAGAACTGCTTTTGGTGCATCCCATAGGTTTTAGGTCATCATGTTTTCATTATCATTTGTTTCTAGGTATTTTTTAATTTCCTCTTTGATTTCTTCAGTGAACTCTTGGTTATTTAGTAATGCATTATTTAGCCTCCATGTGTTTTTATTTTATACAGATTTTTTCCTGTAATTGATATCTAGTCTCATAGTGTTGTGGTCTGAAAAGATACTTGATATGATTTCAATTTTCTTAAATATACCAAGGCTTGATTTGTGACCCAAGATATGTTCTATCCTGGAGAATGTTCCATGAGCACTTGAGAAAAAAGTGTATTCTGTTGTTTTTGTATGGAATGTCCTATAAATATCAATTAATTCCATCTTGTTTAATGTATCATTTAAAGCTTGTGTTTCCTTATTCATTTTCATTTTACATGATCTGTCCATTGGTGAACGTGGGGTGTTAAAGTCCCCTACTATGAATGTGTTACTGTCGATTTCCCCTTTTATGGCTGTTAGCATTTGCCTTATGTATTGAGGTGCTCCTATGTTGGGTGCATAAATATTTACAATTGTTATATCTTCTCCTTGGATTGATCCCTTGATCATTATGTAGTGTCCTTCTTTGTCTCTTGTAATAATCTTTATTTTAAAGTCTATTTTGTCTTATATGACAATGGCTACTCCAGCTTTCTTTGGGTTTCCTTTTGCACAGAATATCTTTTTCCATCCCCTCACTTTCAGCCTGTATGTGTCCCTTGGTCTGAGGTGGGTCTCAGGTAGGCAGCATATATACGGGTTTGTTTTTATCCTTTCAGCCAGTCTATGTCTTTTGGTTGGAGCATTTAATCCATTTACATTTAAGGTAATTATTGATATATATGTTCCTATTACCATTTTCTTAATTGTTTTGGGTTTGTTATTGGAGGTCTCTTCTTTTTCTTGTGTTTCTTTCCCAGAGAAGTTCCTTTAACATTTGTTGTAAAGCTGGTTTAGTGGTGTTGAATTCTCTCAGCTCTTCCTTGTCTGTAAAGGTTTTAATTTCTCTGTTGAATCTGAATGAGATGCTCGCTGTGTAGAGTAATGTTGGTTGTATGTTTTTCCCTTTCATCACTTTAAATATGTCCTGCCACTCCCTTCTTGCTTGCAGAGTTTCTGCTGAAAGATCATCTGTTAACCTTATGGGGATTCCCTTGTCCATTATTTGTTGTTTTTCCCTTGCTGCTTTTAATATTTTTTCTTTGTATTTAATTTTTGATAGTTTGATTAATATGTGTCTTTGCATGTTTCTCCTTGGATTTATCTTGTATGGGACTCTCTGCACTTCCTGGCCGTGATTGACTATTTCCTTTCCCATATTTGTGAAGTTTTCAACTATAATCTCTTCTAATATTTTCTCAGTCCCTTTCTTTTTCTCTTCTTCTTCTGGGATCCCTATAATTCGAATGTTGGTGCATTTAATGTTGTCCCAGACGTCTCTATGACTGTCCTTAATTCTTTTCATTCTTTTTTCTTTATTCTGCTCTGTGGTAGTTATTTACTCTATTTTATCTTCCACGTCACTTATTTGTTCTTGTGCCTCAGTTATTCTGCTACTGATTCCCTCTAGAGAATTTTTAATTTCATTTACTGTGTTGTTCATCATTGTTTGTTTGTTCTTTAGTTTTTCTAGGTCCTTATTAAACGTTTCTTGTATTTTCTCCATTCTATTTCCAAGATTTTGAATCATCTTTACTATCATTACTCTGAATTCTTTTTCAGGTATGCTGCCTATTTCCTCTTCATTTGTTTGCTCTGGTGGGTTTTTACCTTGCCCTTCATCAGCTGTGTTGTTTTCTGTCTTCTCATTTTGCTTAACTTACTGTGTTTGGGGTCTCCTTTTCACAGGCTGCATGTTCGTAATTTCCATTGTTTTTGTTCTCTGTGCCCAGTGGGTAAGGTTTGTTCAGTTGGTTGTGTAGGCTTCCTGGTGGAGGGGACTGGTGCCTGTGTTCTGGTGGATAATACTGGATCTTGTCCCTCTGGTGGGCAGGGCTGCACCCAGTGGTGTGCTTTGGGGTGTCTGTGAACTTATTATGATTTTTAGGCAGCATCTCTTCTAATGGGTGGGGTTGTGTTCCTGTCTTGCTAGTTTTTTGGCATGAGGTGTCCAGCGCTGGAGCTTGCTGGTCGTTGAGTGGAGCTGGGTCTTAGTGTTGGGATGGAGATCTCTGGGAGAGCTCTCGCCAATTGACAGTATGTGGGACCAGGAGATCTCTGGTGGTCCAATGTCCTGAATTCGGCTCTCCCACCTCAGAGGCTCTGGCCTGACACCTGGCCAGAACACCAAGACCCTGTCAGCCACACGTCTTTTGGGAAGTCTGAGGTATTCTGACAGCATTCCCTAGGTGTTCTGTAGGAGTTCTTCCACATGTAGATGTATTTTTGATGTATTTGTGGGGAGGAAGATGATCTCCATGTCTTACACCTCCGCCATCTTGAAGGTCCTCTCTCTTCACACCTCTTGTTGCTAGAGGATCCACATTTCTTCAGGGCCACCAGCCAGCAGATCCCACCAGGCCATCCATTTCCTGGTCAGTAGCTCTCTGCACAACTGGTACCCTGGGTCCTCATTCTTAAGAAACTTTATAAACATTTCATTATTATATTATTTCTAGTCTGGGAAGGAATGGAAGAAAAAAAAGCAAAGAACCCCAATGTCTGCTATTCCTACAAGCGATTCTGAGGAAACAGTCCATGTTCACTGCTGCCTTCTGACTAGGCAAGTGGCATCCAGGACCATAGACAGCTGTGCCCTCCCCTTTAACCAAAGTTGACTGTACCTAAAGTGTTTCTTCATTTTCTGACCCCCTGGGTATCTCTAAGTATTCTCTGAGGAGCCAGGAATCAGTCTGGAATGTCTTCAGCTGAATTATTTTGAATGGCTAGCCCTCACTGTCCAATTTTTCACAAGCATGTTGGCTGTGCCAACATGAAGCAGAGATACAGGGAGAACAAAAAAAAAGTCACCCAAATCATAGAGCACTAGAACACCATGTAAAAATGCCTGCTTCTGAGGAATCAGTGAGTGCCCCTGAACAATCTTCCAGCTTCCAAATGTCAAACCAGTCTCCATAAGGCCTGCTTGAAAGGCATTTGCTGCATCTCACAAATTCTATCTGCCCTTTCCTCTTGCAAATCCTTATAATAAGCTTCCATTACATATCCCGTTTCTTTGCAACCTATAAGATTCAAACAAAAAAGGGACACCTAGGTTTCTGAGTGAAAGAGAGAAGAAACTCAACACATTATACAAAACTTGAACATCTATATTTCTTTCCCCAACTGCCACCTACAAGCCAAGTCCTGACTCCAGACTGCTGGGCAGGACAGCTGACTCAGCCCCACACTGTTCTGAAGGCAACTGCTTGCACCTCCAAATGTTTCTGTGTCCTATGGTGTGCAGAACGGGTTTTGGGTATATGCTGCTTAGTTTCTATTCAGCTCACTTTTACTATAAGGGTGATGAGTATATGCTGCCATTTAAATAACCAAGGACCTACTTGAACCATTAATAAAGGACAATAAGGTATTATTTAAGTGTTCTTCATTTTTTTTTTCCTGATAAACTCTTTTTTTCTGGCCCATAAAGTGTCCCTAACCATCCTTGGAGGACCAGGAATCAAACTTGCAGTATCTTCAGTTGCATCATCTTGAGTAGAGGCACCTCACAATCAATAATACCAACCAACAGCCTGTGATTTCCATTATGTAAAGAGGTTTGGGTAGGCAAGGTTATCACTTCAAGGGTCATTGCTATCTGAATTGAACACACACAGGACTCCAATGAAGTTTTATGCATTTCTTTACTCAAGGACATAGGCAATTCACCTAAGCTGTAGAGGTTTAGCAGGAGGAGGGGTGTAGGATATTATACCGCACTCTGAGCTAGACCTCACTCCCTCACTCCCTCCTTTATCCTGTGGTGTCATTTGAGTGTGTTGCTTATTCTTTCTCTGCCCTTTACTTCCAAAATGTATCTCTAACCCCACTTTTCTCCATAGGTCTTACTATACATTTCTATAGACAAAGAAATCAGGTCCTACTTGCTGTTGCCTTAAATTTTTCAATTTCAAGTGTTCGGTAAATATCCATACATAATTTCTGCTGGCTCTGAAGATAGAAACAGGCATTCTTTTCTCAGTCTTTCCTTGTTCTGTAAGAGAAAGAAAGTAGCGAATTCTGGGTCTAGCTTGCAGGGATGAGAATGGGAGACTTTTACTCCAGGCTTTCATTGGTTTTCTTATTCTTATCCTTGATCCAATGGTGACATTGATTCATTAATGGTAGCTACTGGAGCTGTGATGAGGAAGACATTGAGGTAGCCACAATTAATGAGTCAATGTCACCATCCCTGTGTAGAAAATGTGAGGAATGTCATTCTTTTTATAATAAGATAATTACATGGCTCTGATCAAGGCAAATAATGATTGCTCATTCCCTTTAAAGCATACACACTGAAGCCAGCCTCAAAACATAGACCCTTTGGACCAAGTCAAAATACAAAATGAGCATCACTCCCTGGATTAGGAGTTGGCAATACAGACCACACATTTATTTTCCCCTCAATGTTATCATAACTCTTCTCAACACAGAGATTAAAGCGTTTACTGACCAGAGTCCTGAGGTTAGGAGCCCAAAGTTATGACTTCTCCAATTTTATTTATATCCCCCTTTTCCAGTCCCTGGCATTGACACAGTAGATAAATTTTGGTGATGTACTGTACCATGTCAGTAAGAGAATCTGTTCATTTATATCAAGAATGGCACAGCCTTCACCTTTCACAATCTAAACACAATAGTTGAGAATTTACAGAAGTTTCTACTGAATAAAAGTTTAGAACTTCTTTCCCAAACCTTCCCAAAGGGGGAATAAAAGCTTCAGGATATCTGACTCATATAAACCAAAGCATTAAATAAACAGATTATCTTCTTTTCTGCATTCATCTCAGACAAAGCAAAACTGGCATTTTTACTGTGTAAGATCAGGTTTTAGAAAGTAGAAGAAATTGTATCCTCTTAGATGGAGTTTGGGAAGAATAATTGCTTGTCTGTGGAAAAATTCTACCTGGAAAGAAATATAAACTAAATGCTAAATCAAAAGTTTTCACATAGGTTTTAGCACAATTCTGATAGTGGTTGAAAAAGAAGCTGCCCTTTTTATTCCTTTTAGAAAATTTTTATAGTAAGAAACTAACCATAAGAAGAGAATATTATGCGGTCCAAGGAATAACCAAGTTCACGTAAAAGAATGATACCAGTATGGCCTTCCAGCATATCAAATATATGCTATAATCTAACACACTCCAAATGGAGCAATTCAAGTAAAAAGATAATCTGAAAAATGGAACAAGGCATTATAAACAAAAGATCCTATACATTCAAATCATAAAGTACATATCACAATTTTCCTAACAACACATTTCATTATATATAAGACTGGATGGGGGCTTCCCTGGTGGTGCAGTGGTTAAGAATCCACCTGCCAATGCAGGGGACATGGGTTCGAGCCCTGGTCCGGGAAGATCACACATGCCGCGGAGCAACTAAGCCTGTGCGCCACAACAACTGAGCCTGTGTGCCACAACTACTGAAGCCCGCATGCCTACAGCTTGTGCTCCGCAGCAAGAGAAGCCACTGCAATGAGAAGCCTGTGCACCACAATGAAGAGTAGCCCCTGCTCGCCGCAACCAGAGGAAAGCCTGCGCACAGCAATGAAGACCCAACGCAGCCAAAAATAAATAAATTTATAAAAAGACTGAATGTTCTTTAAATAATTGATTTTTAATGAATTATTTTAAAATAAAATGCTATCATTTTAATCATAAAATATAACATGCTTGTTTTTAAAAATGAAACAATAGAAAGCTTTAAAAAAAGCAAAATTAGTAGAAATCTAAAAGTTCAAAGACATAATAGCTGATATTTGGTTATTTTTTCAGAAAACCTTTCAAGTTTATACACTAATAATATTACATACATTTGATCCAACAAGCAATACAATCTCTAACTTGTTTATTAAAGTAATAATACATTATGGGCAGCTTTTAATATCCATAACTATCAATCAACACAATTATTTAAAATAGTGAAATAATAATCCCTTGTGTGAATATATCATAATATATTTAACTATTCCTCTACTGATGAACATACATTATTTTCAGGTTTTATCACTATAAATTTCTGAGAACATCCAATGTATGCATTGCATGTATGTCTGATACTCTTCATGATAAATTTTGTTTAACTGAAGTATAATTGACTTATAATACATATTAGTTTCAAGTACACAACATAGTGATTTAGTATTCTTATACATTACAAAATGATCACCAAGACTAGTCTAGTTATCTGTCACAATACAAAGTTTATTACAACGTTATTGACTATATTCCTTATGCTGTACATGCTGTGACTTATTTTATAACTGCAAGTTTGTACCTCTTAATTTTCCTCACCTATTTCACTCATTCCTCCACCTCTCCTGTCTGGCAACCACCAGTTTGTTTTCTGTTCTATGAGTCTGCTTCTGTTTTGTTATGTTTATTCATTTGTTTTTTTAACATTCCACATATAAGTGATAATATATAGTATTTGTCTTTCTCTGTCTGACTTATTTTACTTAGCATAGTGCTCTCTAGGTCCAAACATGTTGTTGCAAATGGCAACGTTTCATTCTTTTTCAATCAGAGTAACATTTTATTGTGTGTGTGTTATGTATATACACATATATATGTGTGTGTGTCTATATAAATCACATCTTCCTTTTCCATTTATCAGTGGACACTTAGGTTGCTTCCGTATCTTGGCTACTGTAAATAATGCTACAATGAACATAGGGGTACATATATCTCTTCAAATTAGTGTTGTTATTTTCTTTAGGAAAATACTCAGAAACAGAATTGCTAGGTCACTTGGTAGTTCTATTTTTTTTTTTTTTTTTTTTTGAGGAACCTCCATACTGTTTTCCATAGTGACTGTACCAGTTTACATTCCCACCAACAGTTCATGGGGGTTCCCTTTCCTCATGCCCTTAATAACACTGATTTGTTGTCTTTTTAGAGCAAATCCATTCTGACAAATGTGAGATTATATTTCGTTGTGGTTGGGCATTTCCTGACGATGAATGATGTTAGCATCTTTTCATGTGTCTGTTTGCCATCTGTATGTCTTCTTTGGGAAAATGTCTATTCAGGTCCTCTACCCATTTTTTACTCAGGTTGTTTTTATTTCTTTGATGTTGAGTTGTATGAGTTCTTTGTATATTTTTAATATTAACTTCTTATTGGAGATATCATTTGCAAATATCTTCTCCCATTCAGTAGGTGGGTTTATTCCTGGGCTATTCTGTTCCATTGGTCTATGTGTCTGTTTTTGTGTCAGTACCATATCTTAATTACTGTAGCTTTGTGTAATAATTTGAAATCAGGGAGCATAATATCCCCAGCCTTGTTGTTTTGGCTATTCTAGATTTCCATACAGATTTTAGAGTTATTTGTTCTAGTTTTATGAAAAATACCATTGGTATTTTGATAGGGATTGTATTGAATCTGTAGGTTGCCTTGGGAAGTATTGTCATTTTAATAATAGAAACTCTTCCAGTTCATGACATAGTATATTTTTCCATTTGTTTCTGTTGTCTTCAGTATCTTTCATCAATGTCTTATAGTTTTCCAAGTACAGGTTTTTTACCTCCTTGATTAGATTTATTCCTAGGTATTTTATTTTGTTTTACGCAGTTGGAAATGGGATTGTTTCTTAATTTCTCTTTCTGATAGTTCATTCTTAGTGTATGGAAATGTAACAGATTTCTTTAATTTTGGATCCTGGAACTTTACTGAATTCATTTATTAGTTGTAATAGTTTTTTGGTGCCATCTTTAGGATTTTCTATATAGAGTATCATGTCATTTGCATACAGTGAGAGTTTTACTTATTCCTTTTCTATTTGGATTCATTTTATTTCTTTTTCTTGTTGGATTGCTGTCACTAAGATTTCAAATACTACGCTGAATAAAAGTGCTGAGAATGGGCATCCTTGTCTTGTTCCTGATCTTAGAAAAAATGCTTTCAGGTTTTCACGATTGAGTATGATGTTAGCTGTGGGCTTGTCATATATAGCCTTTATTATGTGAAGGTATGTTCCATTTATATCCACTTCATTGAAAGTTTTTATCACAAATTGATGTTGAATTTTATCAAAAGCTTTTTCTGCGTCTATTGAGGTGTATATGATTTTTATTCTTCAAACGTTAATATGATGCATCACATTTGTGAATACTGAACCATCCTTGCATTCCTTGATAAATCCCACTTGATCTTGGTGTATGACCCTTTTAATGTATTGCTGAATTTGGTTTGCTAATATTTTGTTAAGTATTTTTGCATCTATGTTCATCAGTGATATTGGCCTGTAATTTTCTTTTTTGTGGTGTCTTTGGTTTTGGTCTCAGGATGATGTTGGCCTTATAGAATGAGTTCAGAAGCATTCCTTCCTCTTCAATTTTTTGGGAACAGTTTGACAAGGATAGGTGTTAATTCTTCTTTAAACGTTTGGTAGAATTCCCAAGTGAAGCTGTCTGGTCCTAGACTTTTGTTTGTTGGGAGTTTTTTCCTTCTGATTCATTTTCATTACTGTTAATTGGTGTGTTCTTATTATGTGTTTCTTCCTGATTCAGTCATGGGAGATTGTACATTTCTAGGAATTTATCCATTATACATTGAATCCATCTTGGCCACTCTTCGAAATATGTATTCTTTTGTAAAGTGGCAAAAATCTTGGCTGAATTATTTTCTACTGTTGAGTGGAAAGTGGAACTTTAAGCCATAAGCTTGGATAATTAGCTGAGGAGATTTCCTAGCAAAGTGTTGAGGATGTAATCTGGTTTCTCCTTGTTGTGTATAGCAAATGAGAAATAGATAAATTTTAAAAGGAACTTGATGCTTTGGAAATTTTTCAGCCTGTTCAGATAGTGTGATCTGAAACAGGGCCAAGGTCTGACTGTACAAACTTTTGCTGGAGATATTAGATATGAAACCCATGGATCCAATCAGTCACTTAAGCAGAAATACTGCCAGCTTGGACTGAAGGGTGCAGAGGTGGGATGAAATAAAGAAGGGTGTTGGGATGCTGGGACTCTCCAGAGAGGACATGGACCAATAGATCCACCTGGCTATGAATATGTGTAATCCTTCACAAAAAAATTAAAAAGTAATAAAATAAAATATCTCTAAGGGTCACTCAGAGATGTCCTTCACAGTTATGATTATCCTCCTATTTGTGGGTTTCCTACTCATGAGTGTGGGTCTTGACTGTATCACATCCCTGCCCCTCCTACCTGTCTAATTGTGGTTCCTTCTTTATATCTTTAGTTGTGGAAAATCTTTTCTGCTAGTCTTTAGGTCATTATCATATAGTTATTCTGTAAATAGTTGTAATTATTGTGTGCCCATGGGAGGAGGTGAGCTCAGGGTCCTCCTATACCACCATGTTGGTCACCCTTTATGATAAATTCTTAAAAGTAAAATTGCTGTGTCAAATTTTATTCATTTTAAATTTGAATGTACATGCCAAATTACTCAATAGGGAAACTGGAAATAAATGTTCAAACAAAATGCTTTATCATGAGCCTCCCTGGTGGCACAGTGGTTAAGAATCTGCCTGCCAATGCAGGGGACACAGGTTCGAGCCCTGGTCCAGGAAGATCCCACCTGCCGCAGAGCAACTAAGCCTGTGTGCCACAACTACCGAGCCTGCACTCTAGAGCCTGCGAGCCACAACTACTGAGCCCACGTGTCATAACTACTGAAGCCTGCATGCCTAGAGCCCATGCTCTGCAACAAGAGAAGCCACCGTAACGAGAAGTCCGTGCACCGCAACGAAGAGTAGCCCCCGCTTGCCGCAACTAGAGAAAGCTTGCATGTAGCAACAAAGACCCAATGCAGCCAAAAATAAATAAATAAAATAAATAAATTTTTAAAACATGCTTAATCATAATTTGTTAGACTGTAAATTTCTCAAACTCAGGGACTGCTACTGTCTTGGATTTTGCCCTCTTCTCAACGTCAGAACTACATCTAGCATGCAGACAGTACATAATAAATATTAGTTGAATAAATTAATAAAGATTACATTGGATTTAAAGAATTTAACTTCCACCTAATTACTTTTATATTTGAAACTGAACCCTTTCTCTTCAATATATCCACTGAGGACATTTTGGCTAGGAAATAAGAACAAATTCTCTCTCCTCAGACCCTACATGAATTATGTACCCATTGTGCTCTACCATTTACCAGTTTGCATGACCTTAGGCTAATTGTTTAATACCTTTGAATCTCCAATTTTCCATCTGTGAGATGACTATAATAAAACCCCACTCTGTCTGCCTGTCAGAAATGTTGTGAGATTTAAATGATACAATGTGAGGTAAAGGCACTTTCTACAAAATAAAATGGTCTACAAATAAAAGAGATTAACAATTAAAGACAGGTTTAATGTTCTGGAAGGCATTGCACTTCACTCATATTAACCTGAAAAGATTTCTGCAAACAACCTAAAGCTCCAGGCTCAAAAGCTACCTTTTCCGGTGCCCACCTGCAGATGATGCCTCATAATGATGATTTCTTATAAGATTGGGAAATGGCATTTGTTTTCACTCTTATCTGTCATACTTAGCTAAACAATGCTTCTTATTGATTTGCGGCATCAAAGCCACTTCTCTGTTCCAAGCATGGCATTTGTTATTTTCTCTTTGTAAGCACAGAAATATAAAAGCAACACCATAAGAAAATAAAAAATAAAACCCCCATAGCTTAAGTATTGATTAAAAACAAGCTTCGTTCATTAAAAACACTGCTGGGATTTGAAGCACTTAGAGGTAATCTTTTCTTTTCCTCAGCATTAAAAAATATAGTGATTTACAGATCTTAGTGGGTCTGAGAAGGAGTTGTTATTTAAATAAGCTTTGGATTTAAAAAAAAAAACGAGATTGTAAGTTAGAGTCCAAATTTCCCCTTATTCCATTTGGTCCCTATATAAGGGGAAGATGTTTCCCCTTAAAATAATAACAATATGCCTAATCAATATTTGTATAGCACTTTTTCTACATAAGGATCTTTCATATAATGCATCTTATTCTTTGCCTCATCCTAGAATTTCTTGTTCATCCTCCAAAAGGGACAAGGTCAGGGATGTGGTAGAGGTAAGCTGAGAAGCCACTAGCTACTGTCTTTAGGGATCCTCCCGGAGAGGGTAAAGACCTGTGCTTCTGTCAAGAGGAAATATGTGTTCCTATCTCAACTGACTGCATCGTGTTCCTCTTTCCAGTCAGGTGTCATCTTGGTTGGAGGGAAGAGTGGTGAGTCACAGGGTGACCCAGAGCCTTTGCCCTCCTAGAAGGACATTCAGATAACACCACACTCTAGACAAAGGGAAATAAAAGACATTGTTAATTGAAATGATTCTTAAACTTGCTTAAAACTCTTTGAGAATAAGCTCCGTCATGGATTCATGTGTTTAGTTTTTTTTAAAACATTTTAACAATGATTTCCCTGTATATCAGTGGTCTTAATCTTCAGTTTTAACACACATCCATCACAGTGTTTTCCATATCCACGTATCAACTATATTAGTACTGTCTTAATTACTTAATTTAAAACGGACAGATTTTTACTTAAATTTTATCTTAAAGGGAGTTTCAAATCTATCATCCTTTAAAACCATAAATATAGAAAAAAAGGAAAAAAAGGAAAAAAACCCATAAATATAAAATGATTATAAACAAAAATGCAACAAAACCAAAACATTGGCAAAAATCTCACTTTGTTATTATTACCTGCCCAAAGCTATTTCTCTCTTTTTAAGAAGGACAATGGTAGAAAAATGTTAAGAGAAATAGAGTCTCAAAAATACTTGATCTGAGTTGATCAGAGGATTGAGAGAGAATTAAAAATGGAGTTATGTCCTCAATCTTTGCTGTGTAACATCTTGTCCATGTACCAACTAAAATGATCTGTCTCACATCCGGTGATACTTATCTTACCCCTGGGGAAGCACGGTAATGTTATATATTTTTTTCATGACGTATCTTTTGAGTCTGTCTCACCTCCAAATCTGGTGCTCCTACTTAAACAGATAAGGCAGAAGACACATGACAAGCATTTTTACTGAGCAGGCAAAATATCCAAAGTAAGTTTTCCAATTTTCATCCAGATTTATTGATATTACTTAGGTGTAATCTCTGTCTATGACTCAAACACTGGAACAAAGTCCATAGGAACAAAAGGCATTTTAGGCCTATTATCCCAGAAAGATCTTCTTTAAAAAGAGCCTGGGGTGCAGAAGTAGTGTGCCATGCTTCTCAAACTTTCATGTGCATGTAAATCACCTGCAGATGTTGTTAAAATGCAAGTCCGGGTGGGGCCTGAAATTTTGTGTTTCCCACAACTTTCAGAAGATGTCAGTGATGCTGCTTAGTGCACTTCCATTGAGTAGCAAGTGTGTGCTTAAAGGACAGGCTGTGAATTCAAGCTCTGAAGTTATAATGTCAACTGAATGCCGTATTCAACATTTTCAAATTGTGTGAATATGGACAAGTTATGTAATTTCTCGCAGCCTGTCCTCATCTGTTAAGTGAGATAAGAAAGAGTGGGGCTACTCCACTGGATTGTTACGCAGAACAAATGAGTTCATACACGTAAAACACATTGAGCTATACCTGGCCCTCACTACTACAATTCTACTATCAACAGATCTTGGAAAACAGCTGCCATATCCCATCATATTTATGGCCATCCCTTGCTACACTTCTTTAATAGCCCCACTAAGTCTACATGGTACATTCTCAATCCCTTGACAAGGTCATAAAACTTAAGCTGGCTTGCGATTGTCCCTCTAATGCTAATTTCTAGTTCTCATTCTCAAACATTCTAATCCTTTAGCCAGACCAAACAACGTCAGACTAAATAGGCCATGCTTTCTCATATCTCTGTGCCTTCAAAGATTAGAGCACTGGAAACCTAGCATATTTGCCCAGTGAATTTTACCTTCCAGTGGAGAACTAGAGCATCTTCTATCGAATTATACCCTTACCATCTTGCTTTTTTTGCCATAATACTCTTTATCATATGATTTTTAAAATGGCATATGAACTCCTTGATTCTCTCATTATGATGTGTTATATACTTTGGGAGCAAGAACCATGCATCAGTGTACCACTAGCATGAGGTAATATAGTGAGAACTGTAATTTCAGCATTCATTATACTGCTTGCTGCAGTAGTACTAAATACATGCTGAATTAATGAAAATCAGGAATTAAAATGATATATGCATACTTATGATATCCTTCTCACTCATTCAGACAAGCTTTCATTCACTGGGGAAAATAATAATGTTTCATTCACTGGGGAAAACAATAATGTTTAATAATAATGTTAACCGCTGCTTGATATATATTACAGGATCACTATTTTAAAGAATTTCTAAAAGGATCCAAAATTTACCTATTACTCATAATCAGTAATTCTCAAATTCTTCACAAAAGAACTTTTGGTGTGTCATGTTTAAAAACTTTTATACCCTATTACATAATATATGTTTGTATATTTATTTTTAAATGCAAAGGTTTCATATTAATTATCATAAAAGAATTTTTAAATTTCATATCTACTTCATTAATTAATGATGATTTTTAGTTCAGCTATCAACTCCAAGAATATGACTGAATTGAGAAAAACCCACATTATGTATCACATTTTTATGATAGGCAATTTTGTATTTCTTTGTTTTCCAATATTTTGAGATCCCAAGTTTAATTTAAAAAAAACTATTTTTCTTATTGTATGAAACTATATATAGTTTTATAGTTCATATAGCTTCATATTATTAACATTTTGGCATTTCTGAAATCAGGAAGCATCTTAAAATTTTGACATAATTTGATAGCATTTTTTTCTTTAAATTATGATATAAAACATTTTATTTCTTAAAATCGATGTTATCTTAAACACAATAAAATTTAGTATGTGGGGAAAAAAATGGCAAGAGATTAATATGATCACACAGGAGTAATGCCCAGAGTATTACTGAAAACATGATGTAAAACAGGTCACTAATACTGGAAATTTTGATGTACATCTCATAAGGAGATAAGTTACATAAAATTGCTACGAGTGTCTGGGAACCACCGATTAGTAATGTTGACTGTCTCATATAAATACTAGTTGAAGTTTTTCTTAAATGAAGAGGTAAGAGCGCCACTTTTAATTCTGGCTATAATGAACTAGCTTGAATCAGACCAATCCTCTCACCAATAACAACAGGAAAAGATGGATAATATACATTAAAAACATCTGTTTGAAGAAATGGGAGAGCTGCTAAGGTACTCAAACTTATACCCAAGATCCTGATGAGAAGTGCAGAGGGACAGTCTGACATTTAGTACATTTTTTGTCCTGGCAGCATATGACTGTTCATCAGTGATGGATGAGCCACTGAGTAGCCTTTAGCAGTTTCAAAAGGCTAGAAAGAAGAAAAAAAAAAGGTATATAGAGTACATCAATGAGGAGGGAACCTGGTGACATTCTCAAATTTTCAGTTGGAATGCTCGAATGGCTGCTACAGCAAAGAATTAAAGGAGAATCAGAAATGGTTTTCACAATGACAGAAAGCCAGTTTAATCTGTGATAGACTTAAATGATCTTCTCCTAGTCTAAATCCTGCTACAGGCAAGAGGAAATCCTCAATGAAGAAAAACAACACCTTCAAAAGATTCAAATTATATCTATAATTTTTCATATATAATTTTCAGCATGCAATCAAAAATAACCTGACACAGCAATAGACTACACTACATTTGACACATGAATTACCACAATCAAGAGTTAAAAAAAAATCTACTGGAGATTCTGATATTAGAAATATCAGGCTTTGACTTCGAGGACGCTATGATTAATATATTAAAGAAAATTGGGGGGGGGGCGATAAATGGTTAATATCAGCATATAACCAGGATCTATGAAGAAGAATTACTATGGAAACTATGGAGAACCTAGATGTAAAGAATACAATAAATATTAAAAATAACTCAATGGACGGCATTGACAGCAGATTAGACACAGCTGAAGAGAAGACTAGTTGGAGATAGATAAGTTAGTAGAATATATTTAGATTAAAGCAAAGACAGTAAAAGAAAGGAAAATACAGAAAATCAGCCTATACACCAAACTACAAAATATTTTTGAGAGATATTAAAGATTGCAAAAATAGTTGGAGGGATTTTCATGGATTGGAAGACTCAATAATGCAAAGATATCAATTTCCTTCAAATATATGTATACAATTTCAATGAAATTTCAATTAAAAATCCAGACTTTTTTGTGACATTTGACAAATTGATTATTAAAATGAAGTGAAGATGCAGAGAGACAAGAATAGCCAGACAATTTTGAAGAAGAAAAATAAAGAAGATATACAATGACCTTAACGTGGGTTATACCAGTCTGTTTTCATGAAAATTTGACAATTTTTTTTCAGTGAACAAGCTTTTTAAAGAATCAATGTCAGGGAGTTCCCTGGTGGTCCAGTGGTTGAGGCTTCACCTTCCAATGCACGGGGTGCAGGTTCGATCCCTGGTCAGGGACCTAAGATCCACATGCCTCGTGACCAACAAAACCAGAACATAAAAAAACCCAGAAGCAACATTGTAACAAATTCAATACTTTAAAAATGGTCCACATCGGGACTTCCCTGGTGGTCCAGTGGGTAAGACTCCACACTCCCAGTGCAGTGGTCTGGGTTCAACCCCCGGTCAGGGAACTAGATCCTGCATGCACGCCGCAACTCAAGATCCTGCATGCCACAGCGAAGATCTCACATGCTGCAACTAAGACCTGGCTCAGCCTTAATTAATTAATTAATTTAAAAAAATGGTCCACATCAAGAAAATCTTTTTAAAAAATCAACGTCATCTTTATATATCCTATCTTTTTTCATCATGTAGTTTATCATCCTTCATTCTTCACATTTTCATGTTATCACAGATATCATCATAAAATATAAATATATCAAAGACAAATAAGGGCTTCCCTGGTGGCGCAGTAGTTAAGAATCCGCCTGCCAATGTAGGGGACACGGGTTTGAGCGCTGGTCTGGGAAGATCCCACATGCAGAGGAGCAACTAAGCCTGCATGGCACAGCTACTGAGCCTGCACTCTAGAGCCCGCAAGCCACAACTACTGAGTCTGTGAGTGTAGAGTCAGTGCTCCGCAACAAAAGAAGCCACTGAAATGAGAAGCCTGTGTACCGCAAGGAAGCGTAGACCCTGCTTATCGCAACTAAAGAAAGCCTGAGCACAGCAACGAAGACCCAACACAGCCAAAAATAAATAAATAAAATAAATTTATCCAAAAAAAGATGAATGAAATGGACAAATAATTTATATTAATAGTGTAGTCCAACTGTAAAATATTCAGAATCAGCATAGTCTCTCAACCACTTGTGCCGACACGTTTTTCACTACATTTAAATTGTAATTAGATAGCATTGTTTAACAAAGACTATTTTTTTAAAATTTGCTGCTTCATTTTGACCCAAACATTTTTGTCCCTTTCTATAATAGTTTAATAATAATTACAATAATAACGACCTAAGAAGGCAAACTCATATACTAATCTAGAACTTAACCATATTAGGTAGTTCTAAAGCTGACCTTGAAATAAGATTCAAGCAATTTTTATTTGCTATTTTGATCAAGTTATTATTTTATTGTATCCTATAAACAACACTTTTCTTCTTTTCCCTATATTTTGGTGATTTTCATTTAAGTTCATGATTATTATGTTATGGTTATTACTACAAAAAAGAAGTGAATTTATATAATTTTTGCTCAGGGGGATGACATTTCATTTTTTGTATTCGTATTTTAAATAAGCATGTAAGTACATCCTACTGTTTGACTGTTTATCACCACCTACCATCAAGTCTCATGTTATGATTAGAATGATGATAGTATCTTCTTTGCTATTGTCTTAATAATTTAATGTTCCCTTGAACTTTTTGTATTACGTTATATATTTTAGCAAATTCATTCTTATACTTCTAATGCTTTTTAGTTTCTTAATTCCTGAATTATTGTTTCAAGTTAACACATATTTTTAAAATAAGGCATAGTAAAATGGTAAATTATCGATGCAACTAAATCACAACCTTGGACTATTTGGTACTGTCACTGAGAAAGTGGAACTAAACGGTACAACATGTAACCCAAAGATCTGATCTATAATAATTGCAGCAGGAGGATGAGTGGATTTTTGAGAGTCAAGGGTTTTTTTAAGTAATTAAAGTGAAAACCAAAATTAAACTGGTTTATAAGGTGATAAAATTTTCAAAAGAAGACTTTTAAAAAATAAATTTATTTATTTATTTTTGACTGCATTGGGTCTTCGTTGCTGTGTGCAGGCTTTCCCTAGTTGCGGCAAGAGGGGGCTGTTTCTCGTTGCGGTGTGCAGGCTTCTCCTTGCGGTGGCTTCTGTTGTTGTGGAGCACGGGCTCTAGGTGCGCAGGCTTCAGTAGCTGTGGTGCGCAGGCTCAGTAGTTGTGGTGCACGGATTTAGTTGCTCCGCAGCACGTGGGATCTTCCCAGGCCAGGGCTCGAACCCATGTCCCCTGCATTGGCAGGCGGATTCTTAACCACTGTGCCACCAGAGAAGTCCCCAAGAAGAGACTTTCAATGTCATCCTCGATAATTTCAATAAGCGATTATTACAACACATCCATGCCATACATTGGCATACGTTGCTTATTCTAAAATAGTATATCCTATTTACTTTGATACAACTATCCCATGGAACTCCCTAGTATTACAAAAGAATGCACTGTCAAAACATATCTATGAGATTGGCTGATGTAGTAAAGTGGGATTCTACTGATACTGCATATGAGTGAGCATTAAAATACCATTAAAGAGAATATACATTCAAAAATATTTTTCTGTAAATATTCAGGGAAATTTGGCATTGAACTGAAATGTGCTTTGGTTATCCTACAGCTGTGAAAACTCATTGATATATTTTCGTGAGTTGTCATCTGGAAGATACTCTAGTTTGAGAAGCATGACTCTGCGTGCTCTGAAATCTGCCCTTAGATGAAGCCAGGCCACTGGAGAACTAGCTACATAGAATACATTCCTCTGTTCTTCTTTGGTCTCTTTACTCAAACTGAGCTTTGGTATGATGCCTTCCCTGAATAAACAGGGAGAGTGTGAGTATATTTTATGGATGTGTTCTAGCTAGTAATGCTCCTTGATAGAAAACTCATACTACTTTAAGAAAGTTCCTTGTAAGATATGCCTGGAACCATAAGAGAGATGAAATACCAGGGAAATCTAAGAATATAACTGGGAGGTGTTTGGTGATCAAGACTGACTTCGTTTCTTCACCCTTACTCTCTAACCCCAACTTATGCCAACTTTGAGGCATAAAATAGGAAATTAGTAGAGCCGATGACTGCATGTAAAATTAATACAAAAATGTTTAATTTTATAATTCAGTAGAATGACTTTAAAAGCTGGGACTAGGGCTTCCCTGGTGGCACAGTGGTTGAGAATCTGCCTGCCAATGCAGGGGACACGGGTTCGAGCCCTGGTCTGGGAAGATCCCACATGCTGCGGAGCAACTAGGCCCGTGAGCCACAATTACTGAGCCCGCGCGTCTGGAACTTGTGCTCCACAACAAGAGAGGCCGCGATAGTGAGAGACCCGCGCACCGTGATGAAGAGTGGCCCCTGCTCACCGCAACTAGAGAAAGCCCACACACAGAAACAAAGACCCAACACAGCCAAAAATAAATTAATTAATTTTTTTTAAAAAAAGCTGGGACTATAAGGCACAAATATATCAGGAGAAAATATTTAAAATTCAGTAAGATACTATTTTATTACTTGTAGGAAAAGATTCTAACAGATAAGAAAGAAAATATAAACAGAATTCAGACTTGAATGTTTTAGAAAATATATAAGTTACATCCAAACAGTGGCATAATCACCTTACAGAGGATTACAGACTCTAACCTGACTTGTAATTTAAGCAATTTGATAAGGCTCAAACCTTCCTTTTTGGCTACCTAACCCAATGTTCTCTTCAAATTTTGGAGTCTGTGGTATATGGCTGTAAGAAGGGGTTCCATTAGAGCTGTCAGAGGAATGCAAAAAACACTCAAATCACCCTGCTTCTGAGTATCTTTAAATTGTATTCCCGAATTAGATCTCTGGTTGATAAGCAATATTTGTTAGCTAAGAAGGTAACCCTAAAAATATTCCTTGTGGAGACCCTCCTAAGTTAATTATAATGGATTAGAAGATTTATCTCTCAGGTAATTGAAGTACAGAAAGAAGAAATTTAATATTTTAAAGTTTATAATTACAATTTAAAATATTTAAAGGGATTTAATTTTCCAAGTTTAGGAAGGAGACTACATATTAATCAAAAACCCTCTTAAAAGTGATTGTTCATATTTGTTAGACTTGCAAGCAGAATAAAAGTATTTATTGGGACTTCCCTGGTGGTGCAGTGGTTAAAAGGTCACCTTCCACTGCTGGGGGTGAGGGTTTAATCCCTGGTCGGGAAGCTAAGATCCCACATGCCTCGTGGCCAAAAAAAAAAAAAAAAAAAAAAAAAAGGGCTTCCCTGGTGGCGCAGTGGTTGAAAGTCCGCCTGCCGATGCAGGGGACATGGGTTCGTGTCCCAGTCCGGGAAGATCCCACATGCCGCGGAGCGGCTGGGCCCGTGAGCCATGGCCGCTGAGCCTGCACATCCGGAGCCTGTGCTCCGCAACGGGAGAGGCCACAACAGTGAGAGGCCCGTGTACTGCAAAAAAAAAAAAAAAAAAAAAAAAGAACCAAAACATAAAACAGAAGCAATATTGTAACAAATTCAATAAAGACTTTAAAAATGGTCCACATCAAAAAAATCTTAAAAAAAAAATTTGTAAACTAAGCTTAAATTTTTAAGATCTAGCTCCTCTAAGAAATCAAATATATATTTTAAAAACCAAAGTGGACCCCTGAATAATCTTTTGTGTCTGCAAAAGTCATTCTGAATCCATCAAAAATGTACTTTAACAATAAGCAACTTCAAAGCTGGTAAAATATTTATCATTATCATAATCTGCACCTTAAGTAACTTATAACAGTTATTGTCAATCACAGTGTGGGTTTTCTTGTGCCTCTGTAGGGAAGCAAGTTTTCACATGCAATTGATCAGTCAGAAATCTTCACTGGATATGGTATGACCTATGAAAACTCATGTTGCTAATGAAAAAGAAAATACTTTTTTCAACATGAAATAAAGTTACCCAATTTGCTTTATAACTAGGGATCAGGTACTTTCAATGGCATCTTTGTTACCTTATTTAAATTTCAAATGTTACAAACACAAATTCAAATTTTTAATTTTACTCTTTGTTGAGTTTTGTACATGAACATACTGGTTAGGACCAAATGTCTGTGAACTGCACAAGCCCAGGAAATATCAATAGTTTTCATATTGCAGTTTATATAAACAGTGGTACTTAAGATTGGCAGCTTGGTCCATAATCATGGTAGCTTTTCAAATATGATACATTTTTCTAGAAAAAATTCATGAAGTTACTGAATTTCAAGTGTTCTTTGCTTCCTGTGGTTCATCTGAAACATTAATTTGCCCATCTAGACATTTTACCTACAAGCACAATATTTTTGATCTCCCAATAGCATGCTGTTGTAACTAGACAGATTTTTATTTTTTCACAGCAAAGTGAATTTAAGATGATCTAATATTGCTTGGTAATGTTATGGAAGGAATTACAGGCATTGAAGTAATGCACATTACTCTGAAATCTTTCACCTCACTGTGCAGTCAGCCAAATTATATATTTATTAATTTTGTTAAGCTGGCCTCATGAGTCAATAGATTGAATAGAGTCCCTGTTAATTAAGTTTGCTGATGAAATGACTAGAAGCTTGGAGAATAGCTTTGGAATTAAAAATGAGTTTAACCAGCTGGAGGCGATTTATGCATTGGATGAGGATTGGACCAGATGACCTCTGTGGTCTTTTTCAACTCTGGGATTCTATAAAAGACTGAGAAATCAGTATAACAAAATTTATATGAAAGGAACTCAATTTAACAAAAAGTTAGATGGAATGAATTCATTATATATATATATATATATATATATATACACACACACACACACACACATATATATATAGACACACACGCACACATATATACAGAAAATCAAAATCAGAAATAAATGGTAAGCACAGACCTAGCTTTGATTCTAATAGAGAGACAGTCAAGATAGGCTGACTTAATTATGATACTGAGATACCTTGCTTTCTAAAAACCTTTCTATAAAATATTTTTTAGTATGTGCCAGAGATTGACTAGGTGTTCAAATTTATAGTCTCTACATCCTGGCTAATCAACAAGATTACAACTTCTTACAGTTAATGGAACTCCTGTAGCAAAATTAAATTTTGACCAATAGAATGGGTGGAGAAGTAACATCAATTTCAGGCCTTCCCAATAAGTGCATCTTCATGCAATCCTACATTCTCTTTCCTTTTTTGTTTTTTAATTGGCTATCATGGAGTAACTTCCAGGGCAAACTCGGATATCCTATATCAAAGGTAGACTCAGATCTAAAAAGATACACACACGTGCACATATACATACATTTTTTTCTTACTGCACAGTTAAAAACAGCAGAAGTCATGAAGAGGTATTTAAAAAGAGTATATCAAAATATCCAATAAGGGTATGAAAGGGTACTCATCTTCATCAGTAATCAAGAAAGTGCAAGTTAGAACCTCAGTGAGATATCTTTATATACTACCAGAATGGCTACAATTTTAAAATAACTTACAAGGCCGAGTAGTGGTAAGACTGAAAGAACAGAAATTCTTATACACTGACAATGCAGGTATGAATTGAGAAAGAGTTTGATGATACTATTGAAGCTAATCATACACATACTCTATGATCTAGCAGTCCCTCTCCTAGGTATTTCCCCAACAGAAATGTACACATAGCTTTACGAAATGATACACACAGGGATGCTCAAAACAACTTTATTCATAATAAAATGGAAAAAAGAATATTCATCGACAGTAGAATGAATAAATTGTACTATATTCATACAATGGAATATGATAGAACAAAAAAATTCCTTTAGTCAAAGCTGAATTATGTAATATTGAACAAAAAAGCCCAGAAACAAAGATAAACATATATGATTACATTTATATTAAGTTCAAAAATAGGAGAATTAATATGTCTATAAATAAGAATGGCAGTTACTTTCAGTGTGTTTGTGGGGTGATGGGGGAATACTGAATTGTAGGGAATTGAGGGAGGCTTCTGTAATGCTGAGAATGTGGTATTTTATTTTGATTTGGGTTGTAGTCCCACTATATTTATTTGTAAAAATTCATGGAGATTTAAACCTAAAATTTGTTCACTTCACTGCAATTAAAAACAAACAAGTTTACAAAAAAGTTATAGTCTAATGATTTTAGGTTAAGTGTGCCAAATACATATCTGAAATATTAAAACAGTAGAAATGTTGTACAGTTTTCTTTCTCAAAGGAGATTCAGTGGTTTAAATGCACTCATGCCCAGAGGCAGGCTGGGAGATTAGATGACCTTTCTGGGTTCCTTTCAGCCCTATGATCCTAAGACATTTCATACAATGTGTTGTTTTTCTCAAAACCCCACCTCGGTCTTTCTATTTCTCTAGTATTGATTTGTCCAGGACTGAATTTAATACTCTGGGGGGGTTTTCACAAAGGCAACATAAGTAGAAAGTCTGTCACCTCCCTAATAGGTAATACGATGGAGTTGTATCCAGTGGGAAAACTCAATGGCATTTTGCGCAGCCCTGCTTCAGTTGGATGGATAATGCAAGGTCATATACAATTTTCTCTCTGCTCTCACCTCTGGATATTTTAACATTATTTCTTCACAAGTTTTCCTTCATGTTGCATGCTTTGCACTAGATTTATTTTTCCCCCCAGAGGTACTAAATTGACTTCCCTTTTGTCAACTTCAGAACAATTTTTTTAAACATTCTAAGTCTGTAAATACCATATAGGATGGAGAATACTGGTGATTTCAAGAAATTTTGTGGAAAAAAAACCAGTGGATTATTTTATCATTATGTAAACAAGAGGATTAATTGACCAAATAAATTATTTTGCTTTTAAACACATATTAGTGTCATGAGGATGCAATCGAAGAGACAAAGCCAAAGAGATGGGAAAAAATACATACATAAAATGCACTTATCATGACTATAGAGATTTGAGATTTCAGTTGTTAAATTTTATCTTACAGGAATTTTAAACTTTCCTATCAATGCTACTAGTAAAACCCTTGATTAATTCAGTTTCAATTTTTTTTTTTTTTTTTTTTTTTTTTTTTTTTGTGGGACGCGGACCTCTCACTGTTGTGGCCTCTCCCGCTGCGGCGGAGCACAGGCTCCGGACGCGCAGGCTCAGCGGCCATGGCTCACGGGCCCAGCCGCTCTGCGGCATGTGGGATCTTCCTGGACCGGGGCACGAACCCGTGTCCCCTGCATCGGCAGGCGGACTTTCAACCACTGCGCCACCAGGGAAGCCCTCAAATATTTTTAAAATGAACTAATTCACACTAAAGAATATGGCAATGTGAATAAAATATTAGTGCTAAAATATTTGCAACTTGCAAATAAAATTTAATACTAATTTCCTTCTAGTTTATGAAATGCAACACATATATTTTGCTTTGGCGTTGTTGAACATCCAAAGAAACAATGAAGAATTAGCTTCCTCTCAACATAGACATTTTAGGAACATTTTTAGTTGGAGACTTCACTGGGTACTAGAAGCCTATTATTTCTGGAAGTTTCCCAAGTAAAACATGTACTCTGGAGAAATAAAATCCCAGATTTGAAGACATCTACATTAATTGACACGACACAATTTGTTCCCAGGATTTTAAGGCTCTCCAAAGGCTGTAATTTTAGGACACTCATTTAAACTTTATGCCACTGAATGGTTTGGGGCAACTACAGCAACACAGCATTCCACTGGTACTGTGCATCTGTGTACATAGCAATCTCTAAATGCAGATAACGGAATCTCAGCATGAAACCAGAAAAGATTTTTCCAAACTCATTACAGTTGCCAGTTACTCTAGTTGAAAAATTGATTTTGCACTAGAAAGTAAAAACCTAACTTCACTATGTCATCAATCATTGGGAAAACATAACTGAGACCTGAATGCAAAACTTATCCATTCACAATTCATAGGAAACCTTCATGTCATTCAAATACAACCAAAATATCAATATAATTTCAAAGAAAACTTACAGGAATGCAAACAGAAAATTAGTATTTGTTTCAGAGAAGAAACTTAAAAAATACTGTGTCAATTACTGGATATTCTAGTCCCAGGAAAATTTGTAAGAGAGTGCATAGTAACCAGAATTAATTTTCATTCAAGGAACATCTCCTTCTTTGTATGACTAATGTCAGAGCAAAGACTCCTAAATTATACCCATCATATCAGCATGCCTAACAGACAAAGGAGTGAGTTTCATTTATTCACTCATTCAGTGATTCAGTTAACAAATTTTTTTAGATTTAACTGTTTAAATTTCCCAATAAAAAATAGATTTTATAAACCTCATGGCTCTAAAGGTAGAGAAACGTGAAAATATTTCTAAAGACACAAGGATTTTATAGATCACTGACTGAAAAACGCTGGTCTGGTTGATATAAGATAAATAATGATATCCTCTTAAAGAGCTTTGAGAATTTAGATTCCATAACCATGCCCAGAACCCTGTTGCCACCTGCCAATTACACAGTTACCATATAAGTCAGAGAAGAATTTTTCACTAATGCCTATTGCCTGTATTTATGGACCTGGTGTCTTGGACATCTTAGACTTTAAAGTTATACCTAACCTGCTGGAGGCAGCCTCCCAGATGGCTGCCAACATCCTGCTTCCCGGTATTCCCACACTGTGTCCCTTGAGTGGGGGCTAGACTCATTAACTTACTTCTAACAAATAAAATACAACAAAAGTAACAAGATTTTCATTTCTGAGATTAGGTTGTAAAAAAAGACTGTGGCCTCCACCTTGGGTGCTTGTTCTCTCTCCTTCTCTCGCTCATTTGTTCACAATGTGTTGTTACATTGTGAGCTAACCTATGGCAAGAGCCACATGGCAAGGAAATAAAGAAGTTCTCTGGCCAATAAACGTTAAGGAACTAAATTCTGCCACCTGAAATGAGGAAAGTCTCCTGCTAACAAGCCATCAAACAATTGAATTCTGTGAGGAGCTCAATCCTACCAACAGCCATGTTACTGAGTTTGGAAGTAAATCTTCCCCCACTTGAGCCTTCAGATGAGACCAAAAATGACAGGCTGTCTGAAACATCAGGAGAGACCTTGAGGGACAGGCACCCAGCTAAGCTGTGCTCAGATCCTAGACCCAGAGGAATTGTAAGATAATAAATGTTTGTTGTTTTATGCCACTAAGGTTTGAGGCAACTTGTTATACAGCAATAGATAATGAAATTACTTTTTTACATCCATAGCAAAGTGCAATTAGCTTGTTTTATTACATCTTATGATTAGCTTCTGAATTTTAATATGCCTCAAAAACATGCATTGTTAAAGTTGGATTATGAGTACACTGGAGTTTATGACACTCTTTACCTTAGTATATTTTAAAAAACCACAAAAGTTCTTAAAATGCTCTGTATAATTAGAAAGAAGTTCCACATTTTCCCTTTTTTTTTCCTCAGATAAAACATTATTTCCAGGGGTGGTGGTGGTGGTGGGATGAATTGGGAGATTGGGATTGACATATATACACTAATATGTATAAAATAGATAACTAATAAGAACCTGCTGTATACAAAATAAATAAAATAAAATTCCAAAAAAAACCCATTATTTCCTTTTACATTTTCTCATAGGAATTATTCTTTATCTTTTTAGTTAGTTTTTTCCACATATTTTAGAGCATATTGAAATAATTAGATACCTTAGCCCAAAAGCATCCTGGCATTAACTGAAAAAAAGCCTTAATAGATTTTTATGAAATGTAGGATCTGTAGGGGAAAGAGATTTCTAACTCACATGTATATGTAATAAGTACAAACTTTATAATAAAGCAAACCTGAGCTCAAAACCATGCAAGAATAGTTATTACTTATCTTCTTTAATTATTAAAATTGATTTAACAAAACTTGCCTCATCAGCCTGGGATAAAGAGTATTAGTGTAATAGTAGCTAACATTTGGTGAGTACTTATTGTGTATCTGGCCATTGTTTTTCTTGTCTTTTTAAAATCTCGTACAAACCATAAAGGAACTAATGAGATAGATTCTGCTATTTTTCCTATTTACTAACAGGGCAACTAGGTACCAAGGTGTTAAGTAACTTTCCCAAGGACAAACAGGTAATAAGTGATAAAGCTTGATAAAACTTAGATTTTGATCACTGAGCTATACTACCAATGAGATAATATGTGTTATATACCTAAAGTAGTATCTAGCACAGAGAATGCACCAGTTTAATTTCTTTCTCTTCATCATCCTCATGCAAAGATAGATTTGAGAGACAGTGAGTTAACGATCTGTATTTGTCAGGTTTCTGCTGACATATGCTGTATAACTACCCCCAAATCTCCATGGCTTAAAACAAGAATTTATTTCATGCTTATAGGTCTACAGGTTGGCTGGGAAAGCTCTATTTCAGACTGAAGATTAGGTTCTGAACTATGTATTTGTCATTCTAGTCCACCAAATACCCAGGGCAAGTGCTTCTCATTTATGGGGGGAAGGATCTCCAAGAAGGGTGAGCAAAACCATTTAATGTTTCTTGAGGCTTCATCTTAGAGTTGGTACATTCTGGGCAGGGAATTACACTAGGATCACAATGAATCACAACAGGGAGGGGGAAGGAAGGATGAGTTATAGATAAATAATAATACAGCATTATGGCAATGTTATTAAATTAACATTGAATAAATACTTGGAATAGTTGATGTTTAAATGTTATATGTTTGCGTATACCCTAAAATTAACATAATTTAAAAATTGCTTCCTAGCTCATAAGTCAGTCTCTGCTTAATGTGTCCATTAACACAAGCCAACATTTTATTTATTTTTTTATCCAATCCTTTTTTAAATAAGGAAAACATGGATTTTAGCTATTCTCAGGAAAGTTTATTCCACAATTCCTCAGTGTAATGACTAACGGTTCTAAAGTAATAGCTATAATTACTAAATCACTTTAGAAATTATGTCCTTAGTCACTGTAAATTTAAATGTATTATGTTTTTTAGGTACCTCTGAGTAAAAGCTTTCACAATTTTAGTCTGATTTCCATGGGTAGAGTACAACGGATACTTGTCTTAACGAACTCTACATCTGACCGCTTTTGCATCAAAATTTAAGGAACCTCAAAAGACTTAGTGTTCAATTAAACCCTCCTTCACTATCAAGGACACAGAATTGCCATTTTTGTCTTTTCCCAGGGATATCCCTCTTGGTGTTTCTATTTTACTCGTTGTTTTGTTTGTTTTAGAATGAATGGTTCTGTCTGTATCCCTCACTTACATTGTAAATTCCTTCAAAGAAGGAATTTGAATCTCATTTTTCTTGGTATCATTTGTGCCTGTTGCAGTGCTTAAAACCTAGTAGGCACCCAATACATGCATATTAAAGAAAGACTGGATGAATGAATAGACAACATAATTTTTCACTATACAGCCTGCCTCTCAAAGTTATAGTTGAAAGTTCTACTTTGAAAATAAAAGTTTTTGAGTAAGAAATATCTCAGTTATGTAGAAAATATGAAGCTTGAATTATCACCAAGTAAGATGAAAAAAGACCATCATTTATAAAACCAGCAGTGCCATTTCTTATTAGGTAATACTAATCGGGTTAGAGTAGTTTGGGGCCACACATCTGTGCTCAAAAGTGCTCAGAAGGAAGAAACCACCTCATTTCGTATCTATCTCTTAAGGAAGAGACCACATTTTCCAAAAGCTCCATAAAACTCTTCCCCCTTTATCACTATTGTATATTAGAGTATGTGTTTGTAAGGGAGCAAAATTTGCCACCCCAAAATATCTCTTCAGCATGAGGATTACTCCCAGCTGAAAACAATCAAGGCTAAAAGACTCAGGAAGAAGCTTTGACCTTCCCTCTAGCTGCCTAAAGAATAGAGATAGAGGACCTGTTCCAGGGAGGGAGCTGTCACCATAGATAAATATAGTATGAACTTGGGGTGTAAACAGGGAGGAATCTAGCAAATTCTACTGCTTAAAATTCCTCTCTGTGTCCCACTGTCTCTGCTTGGCCCAGCAAACATTTGTTTACCAAACATTTTGCTTTTCCATCTCCATGTGAATTGCCTTCCTCCCCTTTGAGGTTCCAAACCATTAACCCCAACATCCATTTTTTTTGTCTTTAGCTGAAGATAGTATTTAAGGTGAAGGATTGAGCCATTTTGGTGAGTTACTCAGTTTTTCTGGATCTCTCCCATGTATATATATTATTAAACTTTTGTTTAATTTTGTCCTATTAATCAGTCTCATGTTGATTTAATTCTTGGACCAGCCAGAAGAACCTAGAAGAGTAGAAGAAAATTTCTTCTTCCCCAACATGTCCATTCCTGAAATAATTATTGTGGCTAGGAGAATTATATGTGTCACAGGCTTAGATGTGGGTTCCTCTAGCAAGACTGATAAAGAAAAAAGTATGTAATAGTAAAAAGAAAAAAAAAGGGCTTCCCTGGTGGCACAGTGGTTAAGAATCTGCCTGCCAATGCAGGGGACACGGGTTTGATCCCTGGCCTGGGAGGATCCCACATGCCACGGAGCAACTAAGCTTGTGAGCCACAACTACTGAGCCTGTGCTCTAGGGTCCGTGCCCTGCAACAAGTGAAGCCACGACACTGAGAAGCCCGCACACCGCGATGAAGAATAGCCCCCCCTTACCACAATTAGAGAAAGCCCACTCACAGCAATGAATACTGAACACAGCCAAAAATAAAAATAAATAAATAAATTTATAAAAAAAAGAAGGATATAAATAAACAGTATTTCTTAAAGGGGCAATATGGTGATAGTAGTTTAGAGATTGTTTTTTGATCATAAAAGAATATTATAAACCACTTTATGGCAATATATTTGAAAGGATAGATGAAATGAGCAAAACTGTATAAGAAATGTTACTAAACTTGATTTAATAAGTAGAAAACCTGAATAGACCAGTAGCCATTAAAATTTAATCAGATGGAAAAAAAACCTTTCTCTAAAATTGTCATTCATTCCAGATCACTGCAGAGTTAAGTTTTACCAGACCTAAAAGTATAAGTAATTCCTATATTACCAAAATATTTTAAAGATAAAAAAATTGTTAAAAAAACTATCTTACTCATATTGTGAATCTAATGTAACATATATGGAAAGCAGGCAACAGCATAAAAATTAAATTATAGTTAAATCTCACCTTTCAAGAAACAAGAAGAAATAAAAAGAAATCATGGAAATCAAATTCAACCCAATAGAATATTTAAAAAGAACTCAGAAATACCAAAAAAGGTTTATTCTGGGATACAAGTTTGGTACAACACTTTTTTTTAAATTGGCAAGTCAATATAAAACATCTATTAAACTGAAAGGTTATATGATGAAGAAAAATAGGTGCAGAAAAAATCATTTGAAAAATTCTCAGCAATTTAAGAATCAAAGGGAACATTTTTCTAATAAAGTTCTAACAAAAATCTATAGGAATATTATATTAAAAGTAAAATGTAAGGATCATTCCTACTAATATCAGAAATAAAACAAATGTTTTATTATCATTCAATTATTGAATGCTGCACTAGACGTTCTGGCCAATATTTTAATTAAAAAAAAAAAAAATATGAAGCATACAAATTTTTTTTTTTTTTTTTTTTTTTTTTTTTGGTACGCGGGCCTCTCACTGTTGTGGCCTCTCCCGTTGCAGAGCACAGGCTCCGGACGCGCAGGCTCAGCGGCCATGGCTCACGGGCCCAGCCGCTCTGCGGCATGTGGGATCCTCCCGGACCGGGACACAAACCTGTGTCCCCTGCATCAGCAGGCAGACTCTCAACCACTGCGCCACCAGGGAAGCCCCCAAAATTTTTAAAGTCACAAAATAGTTGTTATTTACACAGAAAATCCAAGACAAACCTAGACATCATTCAATCTAATAGAGAGTTTAGTAAATTTGCGGGATACAAAAACAACGTACTAAAATCATTAGAATTCTTATAAATAAGCAATAACAAATTGGAAAATGCTATAAAAAATGTAAACATTCACAACAGCAATGAAAGTTATATTTATCTTTACTACCTATTAGGAGTAAATCTAATAAAAATTATGTGAGTCCTACAAAGAAAAATTATAAAATATTAAAGAACACAAAAGATGAATAAGTGAAGGGCTTCCCTGGTGGCGCAGTGGTTTGGGAGTCCGCCTGCCGATGCAGGGGACACCGGTTCATGCCCCGGTCCGGGAAGATCCCACATGCCGCGGAGCGGCTGGGCCCGTGAGCCATGGCCGCTGAGCCTGCGCATCCGGAGCCTGTGCTCCGCAACGGGAGAGGCCACAACAGTGAGAGGCCCATGTACCGCAAAAAAAAAAAAAAAAAAAGAAAGATGAATAAGTGAAGAGATACACAGAACAAAACTTTAACGTGACAGTATTGGCCAATTTTGTATGGTGGCCACCTGGTATTTGTTATGTTACTTACTGTACCTTGCCTTTTTTTTTTTTTTTAACTTTTCAAAACAAAGACAAATCAGTAAAAGGAGCTTCATGTTTCTGCAGAGAAAGATATATTCTACTTCATGAATCAATGGCATAAATTTCCTACTAATGCTGTTTTATAAGTGAAATTTGAGACAAGAATTCTATTCCTAGAATGAAGACAGAAATGTTTCATCTGGGGTGCCTGCCTAAAAACACCTGCTGTTTGAGACCAGGAAATACTAAAGTCTATTTAAAGTATACAAAGAGAATTGAACAGTAGGATTAAAATCTTAGATAAAAACTTCCAAAATGATTTTCTGCTCCCTTTTTTATTAAAATGATTATGTCAATATATAGTATCAAGATGAGTATATGAAAAATTGTGACAATTTTTTCACTCATTCAGAAAGAAACAAATAAGCTAATGTGATTGAAAAGTGTTTATGAAACAAAGTGAGGTGAGTTTTGAGGAAAATACTATTTTTCAAGTTTTATCAATGTATTTTTCTTAACAGTCTCTGCCTTACTGCAATGAAGTACTGCATTCATTTCTGCTAAGACACTGAATTACATATATTTCTGTTGGAAAGTTGTATTAACACCTTTCAGAGTACCCATAAAACAGGATTCTTTTTTCCATGAGAAGTAGTGAAGGATTTTTTTCATATCTTATTTCCAAACATTATTAGATATTTGATGCTTTGGGATGATTTAAATGACCTTCGATGAGCTTGAGATACAGTTTTATCACATTGCTTTCTTGAACCAAGAGGAAAGAAAATTGCATACTGGTTTTATTTTCTCACCAAGACTAGATTAAACTAAAATGGGAATAATAAAGTTTTGTTTTGCTCTGTTTTTAACCAAAGAATGTATCTTGTAGGGGTCAAATACCAACATGTATGGGAACCTTGAATTTAGTTGTTCTCTTCACAAAAGCTGGGAGTTGGGAAATCATTGGTGGTTAGATACAGGATTCCAGACAGTCACATAGCAATGAACTACAAATCCTGAGTGTTTTCCTGCCTAAATGTGTAACACTATTGTCTCAACTATCAAAATTCTATGCATGATTAAAGTCTAATTTAAATTTTATTGTCTCTAAATGTTTTCCCAATTGACTAAAATTAGATATGAACTCTGAGTGAAAGCTGATTTGAGGGTATGCGTGAGCCATGCTTAGAATCACACTCTGCTAGATTTGGAGAGAACATTTGGATTATCTAGGTTAAGCTTCTTCTCAATGTATAAATGATTTCCTTACATAACAATGGTGGTAAATAGGCCAGCTTGTGCTTAAACACTGCCAAGTGCTTACAAACTTCAGCAGACACTCCACATGACTTAATACCCAATACCAATACTCCCCATTTCCCCTTATTCCCCCAAACCAGAGACTGAAGTGTCAAATAGAAAGAAATCTGGACTTAGATAAGGAGAGACTTTATTTAGAAGAAAGACTATTGCAATAGGTAGAGCTCTTCAATCTCAGAAATCAAAATCTCCAAATCAAACAGAAAAAGGGTTTTCTTTAGAAGGAGGGGGTAAGCAATAAGTAAGAGAAGTCAGCAAAAAAAGAGGGAGTATGCAGTCTATGTTCTGTGAGGGTGGACAGGGAATGTGTCTCGTGGTCCGCCACTTCTCAGCATAAGCTGATAGGTGGGAGTGTTCTGCATTTTACTGCTAGTTTAGGCTTGGAGGCAAGCTGATGTTCTGGGCCTTCTGGGAAAGAGAGAAGTCTGACTAAAGTTTGGTCAAGACAAAGCAGAGGTTTAAACATGGGAAATTATGACACTTGGTGAGAAACAATGATGTATAGCTGGAGGATGGTTATGTGACGTAGTCCTGCAAGCAGAAGATGATGTCTGCTTTTGTTTTCCTGATAAAAAGAGACCCACTTAGCTGGCAGACAACTTTTACAAACAGGATATGTCTGTAAGTAGACCAACAATCTAAGAAGTATGAGGAACAAAAACACAAATGAAGGATGAGAGAAGGACTCAGGTCACTGCTGGCATCACTGAGCCAGCATAAATGTCTGGACTACCATTTTTTGCAAAAAAATTAAGTGCTGTTAGATTAAGTAACAGTAGTCAGATTTCTGTTACTTGCAGCCAAACACAATCTTAACTGACATGAAAAAATTTTTTTAATAATCTATAAATTTGCCAAAAGTCAACATTAATTTTTTACTTTTTAAGACACCTACAATCTCCACTGCACTATCTTTTTAGTTTTCACATGTATACACCTCTAGTCCTGTGGATTTCCAATAACTTTTCATAATTATTTTCAAAGATAAATAATTCTTATCTTTATTTTTTAATTCCTAGCCACATATTTCTTTTATGATCCTTATATTTTGCCTTTTATTTTAATTACTGACCTATATATCTTAATAAATATATATTTATATAATAAATGTATATTTATATACTAATATTAATAAATATATCATGAAGCCAAATGTTTAGTTACAGTTAGTATATATATATTTCTTTTCTTTTTGCGGTGCATGGGCCTCTCACTGTTGTGGCCTCTCCCGTTGCGGAACACAGGGCTCTGGACGTGCAGGCTCAGCGGCCATGGCTCACGGGCCCAGCCACTCCACGGCACGTGGGATCTTCCCAGACCGGGGCATGAACCCGCGTCCCCTGCATCGGCAGGCAGACTCTCAACCACCGTGCCACCAGGGAAGCCCTAGTATATATATTTTTATTCTGCATTCTGCCAGTGCTTTTCATTTGGTAGATACTCCATAAATACTTTTGAATAGTTCCATGAAATTTCTAATTCTGACAAATTATAAACACTGAGAGGACTTGGAAAGCTCTCATTTAGTTTTAATGGTATTTCAAAACATCACCACTGTGCTAATAGCTACATGACAAGAGTTAACCAAAACTAAATATGGATATCTTTCTGAAAGTCTTTTTTTTAAGTTAATTGAATTATTTCAATTACATTAGAGAAGTACAATATTTAAAGAAATCCTGAGGTGAAACCTTTTAGAAATGTAATAAGTCTCCTTTCATTCACCCATAATTTATCTGCTGGGTTTTTGTATTGCTCTAGGCAGAATTTGGAAGACACGAGCACTTGCTATAGTCAGTTATATAAGATTTAACCAGGATGTCAGCAAACATTTAGAAGAGTTGTCAGGGAGACAAAGGAGAGGCAAAGGGGAGCTCTGAAAAAAAAGCCAAAGCTCTTCCAATCAAGAATTCTAGTAAACAAGACGATTTTAACTGGAAGCAGCTTGATTCTACTGACCAGCTTTGCCCAGGGTCAGTCTACGTACCACTTTATGGTCGATGTAAAGCCCATCCCCTCTTGTAAATATGCAACTCTCCTGGCTTATTAAGATCCTCCTTGTATCTATGTAGTATTGAAGATTCATTTGTTGTTTTTTTTTTGCGATACGCAGCCTCTCACTGCTGTGGCCTCTCCCGTTGTGGCGCACAGGCTCCGGACACGCAGGCCCAACGGCCATGGCCCATGGGCCCAGCCGCTCCACGGCACATGGGATCCTCTCGGACCGGGGCACGAACCCGTGTCCCCTGCATCGGCAGGTGGACTCTCAACCACTGTGCCACCAGGGAAGCCCCGAAGATTCCTTTTTATTAGATTTTTTTCCTCCATGTACATTTTGGGGTTATCGGTCTGACAGATAGAACATCTGATTCAAGGCTTGATACCGCCTAAGATACAGTTCTGTAGGAACTGTATGGTATTGCATAAGGACAGTCAGAAAGCTAAGTCCAGACAATATATCCTATCACTGCTATAGTTAAACAAATTTCCTTAGGGAAGACACACATCAAAATAAGTTTTAAATGTGGTTCTAAATAGACTTACTTACTGCATGCTCAATGAGGAAAAAGATTAATCCAAAGAAGAGAAACTTTAGAATTTTAGCATATATCAAAAAATCATATCTTTCAAGCAAATTGAATGACTATAAAAGGTTAGCATTGTTCATTATAGGTATATAGAATACACAGAAAAATGGTTTATAATTAGGAATTCAATTATTCATAAGTAAACAAATGTTTCCAAATTTCATGTATCTAAAAACAACATTCATTATTACATTTTAATTCTTTTAAAACATTTCCTTGACAATTAACTTTGCGTAACTCATTTTGTTTAGCAAAGCTTCTAATCATGAAATGCAAAGTTAAACTTCACGTTAGGTGTCATATGAAAAACAATACATTCTCAATTAATAAAATCTCAATTTAAATATGTGTAATACTGAGTTTTCTATCAATATATTATACTGCTCTTTACATAAAGACACAAAACAATAGAAATTATTGGCGAGTAAAACTTTAAAACATAAAAACTATCACCAAAGCCTGGAAATAAAACTGTCAAATATCAAAAAATGTCTGATTATTATTTGAAAGGCATTCAATTCTAGGCACTTATAAACAACTTCCCCCTGAAAGAAGAGATGTGTTTATTACAAGCCTTTTACAAAGGAAGTGTCAGAGGTTTTTAAATCATTTATGTAAGCAGCATTCAACTGTTACATTGATCAAGCTACAGTACAATTTGCTCTGCATTTATAGCCAGGACTTGTGACCCTAAGAACTCTGCAAATCGTCTGTATAATGTTTATTGCAGATTGAGTTTAGTGAGGAAGAAAACAAAGAGTAAAGAATTGGAAGGCAACTAAGAAAACACACCCGAGGTGCAATAATTGTGACTGTATATTTAATATTGAACAAGTGAGAATTATTCTGCCAAACCTGCAATGTTTTTGTAGATCAACTAGCAATTATTTAAGGAGAGGAAATATTCTTGTACATTTTGATTTAGTCATTATCTCTTCAGTCTGTCTCAGCTTTTATTACTTTGAAAAATCTAGGAAAATAGGCCATTTGCATTACACAAGTACATCAGTGGACTTGAGAGTTTCAGCATTGCTTCCTTGGAAAGCAGAGGGCATGTCAAGCCCAATCGGTTATGGCGACTAATGATCACAGTGCCTGTGCCTGGGCTGGCCGCCCTCAGCTGAAGACCTCTGCCACCTGTCATTATTATGGGCTGTCTACTGGCTGGCTGGCCCCAGCTTCCTTCTGCTCCCACAGCCCTTTAACACTCAATGATTAATGAACTGGAAAATAACAACCAGCCTTTGAGCAAGTCAAGATTCCTTCCCATGAATACTGAAAGGAAATGCAAAGTTTCTTCCCTGAACTTGTCAAGATTTTATGGGCAGATTTTCCTTTCTCTTTTTTTATCCTCTAGCTCTAGTGAATGTTTTGTTGCCAATCAATGCAGAAACCAAAACTTCAAACCAGATATTCAAAGACCCTAAGGTACCGCTTATAGGTTTTCATCAGTTTATTCCAAACTGTTCCAAGTACTGTGATTCATGATTAGCTCTTTCAGAACTTCCATCTTGGGGCTGTACTTTGGAACAAGGGGCTTTATGAAAGAGAGGTAATGCAGTGAAGCAAATACAATTTGACAGCTGAGAGCAGGCTGACATCCTCAAGCTTACAGAACTGAGTGAGAATGTTCAATGTGCATAGCAATGTTTTTTCTAATAATAATATTGTTTCCTCAAAGAAAGGAAAGTGCCAATACAGTGAGATCATAAGCTAAAGGGAAAAGCCACAAGCCCAGGAAAAGAGAAAATGAAACAGAAACCTAAGGAAAGAAAGACGAGACCTGGTTTAATGCTAGAACATTGATTTCTAGACATCTCATCCCAACTGCATTTCCCAGGAAACCCTTCTTGCTTAAGAATTCAGTGCCAGTTGATTTAAAAGATTATCATGGATCTTGAGTATAAACAACTAAAAGCTGACTTTAGCTTTCAGTAAACTTGGATTTAGCAAACATTTTGTAATTAAGTTCTATGAATGAAATAAATTTCTTCTCTTTTGCAACCATGCTTTCTCATCCTCCTTTTTATTACAGAAAAATAGTAAATGTGAAATAACTCATAATGCTCAATTAAACCCTTATAATTACATCTGATTTATAAAGTTGCATTGGCCAAAAACATATTTCTCATTTTTTCTTTTGCATTATATTGTATGGCTTTTGAAACATTTAAAATTCCATGCTGTATTCTTATTGCTTATATTTCAAGAAAAAATATTTTGTGTACTCTGAACTGAAAATAAAATTCAAAACTCCTCAAGCATCTTCACATGAAAAAATTTTTTTATCTTCCTTCCAGCACACATTCTTCCTACCAATAAACGTATGCAGTTGACCCTTGAACAACACAGGTTTGAAATGCATGGGTCCACTTACAAGTGGATTTTTTCTCAATAGTAAATACTACAGTACTTCATGACCCAGGGTTGATTGAATCCTCCATGGATGTGGAACCTCAGATAGGGAAGAACTGAATATTTATGGATGGCCAACTTTAAATTATTCATGGATTTTTCACTGTGTGAATCGTCATGGCACTACCCCTGCATTTTTTAAGGGTCAACTGTAGTAGATTATATTATTGTAAAAATAATAATTTTTTTCTGAGACATGTGAATTCACATCATGACATATCAGGATAGCTCAACATTTTGAGAGTACAAACATTATTTGTGAGAATTTAGAACAAACATTATTAGTTACTCAAAAAACTTTAGTCAATAGCCTTGAGATATAGTGGCCAAAGAAAGAAAAAAAAACCTAACTACTTCAGGCATCAGAAAATATCTTAAAATTACTACTATTTACGTTTCCTAAAAATAAGCTTTGTTAAAACAGAAAAAAATTCCCATTTTTGCATTCTGATGAAAGTGTAGCTTTAAATGTTTTTACCTATAGCTTTAGAATCACAATTAATGTCTTCAACTCCTCAGTACAGTGGAAGCAGCAACATGAAACTGATAGTGATTGTGAATTGACCCATTTAGGATCAGTGCAGGTGTTTGGACTTTTAAAAACTAACATCTATCGTAAAATTCAAGATGCCTAACAAAATAGCTAAAAATGCTAAGTATTCAGATTTTTCAAACCCATGTTTTCCTCGAATGGATATGGTCCTACTGATAGGGACAGAGTAAAGGGACAAAGTAGGTGATTAAATAGTTAATCCCACTAGGGGATTATAAGTTAAAAAAATACGGGAGACCCCTGTTAGTTAATGATTACTTAAGAAAGCAGGTTTGCTTAATCATGAAACCAAGCAGACTTGCTTAGCAACAAAACCATGTAACGGAAGCCGAAACGACACCTATCAGTTTCACTACTATCGTAGGAGTTGGGGTACTCAAAGTTATGTAACACAGGCTTAAAAGCTGTATTCAAAGTTACCAAGTTTTTCACAATTGTTTCAAGAGATGAAACACTAGAACAAAATTTTTTAAAACTCAGCACAAGTTTTTTGTTTGTTTGTTGTTGTTTTTCCTTTATTTCTACCCATTCTCTGATAGCTTTCTCAGAGGACAAAGCTCTACAGCCAGGGCACAAGATAACAGGAGTACCCTGGTGAGTCAAGGGAATGTGGTCACTGCAGCAACCACTCTCCTCACTGGGTATGTGTTATCAGGTTAAGAAAGCAACTCATTTTTTGGCCAGGTTCTCCTTGAGAGCCATCGACCTACCCATTCTATACATATACCCTAGGAACAACCTATGTCAAAGCGGACAAAAATGGAAAAATCACAAAAGAGAACAACAGAAATATCTTCTTTTTGACCCTTCTGTTCCCTTCAATATCCTCGTATGAAAACAAAATGAGCCATATACATTGTATACTCGATTCATATTTTTCATAAGAATATATTAAGGATTGATTTATGGGTACCAAAATTTGCCAGGGTTTACGATTTATACCTGTCAGTTCTTCAGATAGATGGCCTGTTTATATATTCATTCATTCATTCACTCATCCAACAGTCTATTGATAATATGTGGATTCATAGCCATTCTATTTGCTAAGAATAGAGTAGAATACAAAGACAGAAACATTGCCTAACCCCAAAGAACTTCCATCTAGAGGAAGACAGAAAATATAGAAGTTGACCAGAAAAGTGATAATTTCGTAAGTACTCTGAATGAAAATAAAACATGATGCTGTAAGACTGTGTCTAAGGTAGGAGAGAAACTAGTTTTTTGAGTAGTTTAGAGTAACTACTCTAAAGTGGGATACAAGAAAGGATTTTCTAAGAACATATCATTTGACTTGTGACATGAATGTTGAGTAGGAGCTAGTCATGCAAAAGCTAAAATACTCCATGCACAAAGGGTCAGGGAGGAAGAAATTTTCCTCTACCCTTCTAGGTTCCTCTGGCTAGTCTAAGAATTAAATTGACGTGAGACAGATTAACAAGAGAAAATCAAACAAAAATTTAATAACATGTATACGTGGAAGAGACCCAGGAGAAGTGGGTAACGTGCTCAAATGTCCGAAACTTTAACCTTAAATACCATCTTCAGCTAAAGACAAAAAAAAGGATGTTGGGGGTTTTGGTTTGGGACTTCAAAGGGGAGGAAGGCAATTCACATGGAGATGGAAAAAGCAAATGTTTGGTAACCAAATGTTTGCTGGGCCACACAGAGACAATGGGACATAGAGAGGAGTTTTAAGCAATAGACTTTGTTAGGTTCCTCCTGTTTACACACCTAGTTAATACTATAATTACCTATGGCGATAGCTCCCTTCATGGAACAGATCTTCTATCTACATTTCTTTAGGCAGCTAGGGGGAAAGTCAAAAGTTTCTTCCTGAGCCTTTCGGGCCTAAAAAATAATCGGCCTAAATGAGTTCTCATGCCAAAGAGACGTACCTTGGGGTGGCAGATTTTGCTCCCCTGCAAAGGAAAGGGCTTGAGTTGAAACAAAATTGAAGAGTTCAAGAACTAAAGAAAGTTTAATATGGTGTGGCTTTTTTCTTCCTTACATGCCACAGTTTAAAATTTTGCAAAGAGAATAGGACTCAGTATGCTCTGAGCTTTTCAGGGAGCAAGATGCTAACTTTCTTGCCTAAGGATAATAGACTATTTCAAATTTTGAAATTGATTCATCCAAAACTTTGGGTAATGACCGCTTTTACAGCAACCATTATTTTGGAAGTGAATTCTGGGCTTGGTCTTTAGCTAAGTGACCTGAGCCCAAGTTCACAGGCCACACCATTAATATTTATTTTCAATGGCGTCACATGCATAAGCACATATGAACCTCAGAACAAGCCTATGAGGTAGAATTAATTCCACTTAAAATTTGTCATGAAATGTTGGGAGTAGTTCTTAAATATTTGAATCAAGAATATTAAATCCCAAATTACTAATCTTCTAAAACCCACTCTTTTGTGGGTATATTCTTATTCTCTCCATTTCTGTTGCATAACTTAACTAATTCATTTTTCCTTCAGAGTGCCTTACATCTTTTTTTCTAGTCCAACTATTATTCTCCGATTTTTCATCACTTTATGTTTGTTCCTAATTTTTAATGCCTTTTCATCTGGCTCTTTCTGACTAAATCCTACTTATCTTTCAAAGCCCAGCTTGAAGCTCTCCTTACCTTGATGTCCCTCCTAAGATCTAGGCCAGAAGGAATAACGTTTTATGTCTCTGACACTTAGCACTTTAGGTATCAGTTTCCCTCCTACATGAGATTGTTTTAGGGCCGAGGAATTTGAATTTTCTGGCTGTGCATGTTTCCCAAAACTTGGCAAATCACCTGCCCAGAACAAATACTAATGGAGAGGGCAGACATGGGGGAGCTGGAGCCAGTTCTCTATCCCATACTTTTCCTGCAAAGGGAGGAGAGTGGGCAACCTAGGAGAGAAAAGTGTGGAGGATCCTGGAGGCCTCTCTCTCCTTCCCAAGGAGGAGAGGCGACTTATCTCAGTGGTTAATTAGGGGTAAGAACCTGAGCCTGTCAATCCCTGCTCCTATATTTCTTGCCAGGAGTTTTGCCTCAAGATGCATGCTTTCTCTGCTTTCTGAAATCAGGCTCTGGATCTGTCAAGGGGAGATGACTGCATTTCTGAGTGAATGGATTATATTCTGAAGGAAAAATCTTAGGAAGCCTGATTGGCGCTACATATCTGAAATACATTTTCCAATTCAGTTTATTAGTAATTAAGCTGTAGTATTTTGATCTCCATCTCCCTGACTCATTTTCTATCTTTGAAAAATAAAACAACTTAATAAGGTCTTGATGAAGGAAGGAAGGAAGGGAAGGAGGGAGGGAGGGTGGGAGGGAGGGATGGAGGGAGGGAGGGAGGGAGGAAGGAAGGAAGGAAGGAAGGAAGGAAGGAAGGGAGGAAGGAAGGAAGGAAGGAAGGGAGGAAGGAAGGAAGGGAAGGAGGGAGGGAGGGTGGGAGGGAGGGAGGGAGGAAGGAAGGAAGGAAGGAAGGGAGGAAGGAAGGGAGGAAGGAAGGGAGGAAGGAAGGAAGGAAGGAAGGAAGGAAGGAAGGAAGGAAGGGTGGAATATACACCAAGTAGAGGCTGACAACACATCCACTTGTCTCAGCCTTCTATTTGGGTTTATTAAGTCACTACTCTTGGAAGTTTCACAACATAAAACGAGTCTAAATCAGTATCTCCTGTATAAGAATTACTCACCTGGCAGCCAAGATAGCACAACAGTGTGGCACAGTTATGTTTTTATATTAAAAAAAAATTTTTCCAAATAAAGGCCCTCTCAACTTTAAAGAATAGAGGGCTGAGTGCTAAATATCTTTTCAACCAACATTAATGAAAAGCTATATCAGGTAGAATACTTTATATACAAAAAGAGGCAAGTTTTGTGTATCGCGAATTAGCCAACTGTCCCCATTAATTTCAATACAACTTTGTGTGCCTAAAGAGTGACGTTTCAGAAGGTAGGAGCTTTAAATTCTCAACAAAGTGAAATAACAGGAAGTATCCCAGGATTAAGTAATTGTTACATAGGAAATTAATATCTAATATTCTTTCATATAAACCAGAAATGATGCATAACAAATACTTCCCCAGACCCTCATTAGGTTTATGGGAGAGCCCCTTCTGTACCATAATTTCACTCATTATGGAAGGCTCACTGGATTTGGAAAAAAAGAAAGAAAAATATTTAACAGCATCAGAATTAGTTATTGAGCATAATAATTCTCAACATCAATGCAGTTGTTAACAACAGCTCTGCCAAGAGAATTCCCTGCATCTCATCTATGTCTAAATAGTGTATTACTAAAATAAAAACCATGAGTCATGCCAAAAAACTAGAAACCTGAATTCAGCAGCAAAGCAAGGTGCAAGTGAAAATCACTTTGTCTTTTTTTAAGAAATGACTTTCAGAACTTTTCCTCTAGTGCTCTTAAAGATTTAATGTTTTCTAGCAGTGTTTCTTTTCTAGAGTGGTCACGTTTCCCTCTGTAATAAGCAACAGACAATTTCTTGGGAAGAAATATCATTCTGTTAGAATATAACAATTACCTAACAATTTAACTGTCACTAAGAAATAAATTAAAAATAAAATATTCACTACATACAACACAATACCCTCTTTTTTCTTGCAGGACGCTAATTTAGATTTTAATTCTTGTATTCCACCCTTTAGAACTTTTCCATTTACCTCTCCATGAATCTGACATTTCGATTTGAATCCACTGAGAGCGAATTGAAGCTTAAGCCATTACAGCTGGGAGCAATTATCGTATTAACCACCAGTACACAGGCTCACCTATTAACAATTTCCCACAATGTCTGAGATGGAAACGCCACATCACAGAGGCTATTCTATTAAAGTCAGGGCTCCTTCAGCTGAGATCTCACCCTCTAATCACATTTTTCACAAGTTATAAAAAAGGCAGTGCTTGTTAGGTGAAAGAAGTAACAAGCTTTTCTGAATCTAAAAATATCGTAATCAAAGAAGAGGAAATTTATAGCTGTTAGCCACTTGCCATTGCATGAATACGACACTGTAGTAAAATCTTACCTCTCAACCGAGAATCAATGATTCTTTCATAAATTTGTATACCATCACATGTTCTGAGTGCAAATCTTTACCCATCCAGACATCTGTTAGCAACCAGCCCCTGGTGAAGTCTTGGCCTTAGAGGAAAGGGATATTTTCGCAGATTTTGGTATGACAATGTTGCTCTGAAATTTATCACATTTAAATGAATTTCCTAAGGAGGAAAATTCAGAACTAAGACTCTCTCTCCAGCTCACCCATCCATATTTTTCTCCATAGGATCTAGGTTCAAGACTTCCCCTGATCCTGATTACGCAGGAGCAGAGCGGAACTCAGGCATGTGCTCTGACCTGGCTCACCCATGGGTTTGCACACTCCTCCATCATGGACAGTCCTAAGGCTGTTATGTTTTGGTGCTGTTTTCTTTATCTTTCCAAAGTCTACTTGACACTACCATCCTCTTTTTGCTCTAAACAATGATCTACTTTTCCACTCATTATCTTGTCCATAGGAATCATCAATAAACAATCTATTATAGGAAAAGAGTTTTATTTGAGCCAAACAGGATTATAGCCCAGGAGACAGCCTCTCAGATAAAATCCTGAAGAAATACTCTGGAGGAGCATGGTTTTCAGTACAGTTTTCTATCTTGTTAGAACAAAGAACATCAAACAAGTCAGGGATACAACATTTAAAGGTTTTAAAAAAACCAGATCAGCGTGTACAGGAGTCTTATCATCTAAGGAGTACTAGCGTTGGCAACCAAGGAAGGGAGGCATTCAATCTTCATCTTTAACATGTATAATTTTACTTCTGGTCCATGTACTCTTTAATAATTAAAGCACATGCACAATGTATGTTTGACAACCACAAACATGCTGTTTTAGCATAAAATTTGAATTAGATCATGTATAAGCCAGAATGGCTTCCCCATACCTCAATATGTGAACATTTCGTTCATTAACCTATATACTGAATTATGCATGTTTTGAAAATATGGAAAAAAAATCTTAATACTTTGCTAGACTTAGTCCTTCAGGCTTGTTTAAAAATACTACTATGAGGGACTTCCCTGGCGGTCCAGTGGTTCTGTATTAGACATCCCACCTTCCTGCAGATATCAGCCACCATGTGCAATATCAGTATTATCAATGATACTGCTTTATTCTTTTGTCTTATATCTCAGCTGTTCAGAACTCCAGGTAGGGAATTGATAGTGTTGTTTCTTAGGCTTCCCAGACCCCCGCATGTTTGAAGAAATTATATTCTACTTAATTCATTTACCGCTAAATAGAATAAGTAATGCAAAGATCATTATATATGTGTAGAACAACCAAGGGACTTGAACGAATACCATTCTTTTCTCACGTTTGTTTTCTTAGCTGCCAGCCTATCATACAAGTGTTTTAGCATAACAAGGCAATTATCTGAATAACTATTCAAATATATAATAGGACATTCGTATTTGCAAAAGTTAATTTTATGAATTCCAGATCAATAACTTAATGTGAGGTAATAATAGTTAACATACCAGTCAAATGATAATTAACAGCTAACATTCCTGGGCACCATGTAATGATAATTCTACTGAAAACATATTGTCTTACTTAATCTTCAAAACAGCCCTAAGAGAGGCATTATTATTACCTCCACTTAAAAAATGTTAAAATTTGGGATTTCCCTGGTGGTCCAGTGGTTAAGACTCCACTGCAGCGGGCTTGGATTCGATCCCTAGTGGGGGAACTAAGATCCTAAGTGCCACACTGCCAAAAAAAAAAAAAAAGAAAGAAAGGTTAAAATTCAAGCTTAGAAAACCTGCTTGAGGACATAGACAGAAGAACTCTTTCACAATTGAAAGCCAAGTCTATCTGACCTAAAAGTCCAGAGCTCTAAAACCATACTATACATTATCTCCATATCATATTTTCCAGCACGTTCTTGTTAAACTAGAGAAATGATTTGCAAAATAAATTCAGTTTAATTCAACTTGTACTTGCTGCTTAAATCTCAACAATATGCAAACACATACATTAATCAAGGATACAGTGCTGAAAAATCCATAGACTTGATTAGGAAGCCATTCTCTCTAAACAAAAGATTTGCCTGAAAGATGATAAGTAAAATGAGGATTGTTAAGGTTTTAAAGAACAGATATATGAAGAGATTGTTTCAATAAGTAAAGGCCTAACCTAAGGATACACACATGGGAAAGTAAGAACTAACAGAAGTAGTTCCAACTGCCACACAGTCAAATTTCATGGAGGAATGAGATGCTGATGTCTAAAATCAGCTCCAGCAACACCTATCAACTATCTTCTGCCCCACCCTAATGGTAACTCAACAGCTCCATTTCTGTTTCTCTCTCTCTCCATGCGCTTCCTTTTTCCTATTCTGCTCCTGGCTGCCTTTACTCTTCTTCATGACTTCTGCTTTCCCTAGACATCAGTTGCCTCATGGCTTTTGTTACAGATGAGTCCAACTTACAACATCATTGACTTTCTGACTCGTTCAGAGTCAAGCTGTCACAGGTCGATGGATTTTTGTCTTCATGCTTTTGACTTCACCCTACTCTAATGGTACATATACCAAGCAATTTATTTTTCCTGAAGCCGACTTTCTTTGGCTCATCCTGAAACCTCTCCTTTGATGTCTCATCGTTTGATCCTAATGACTTCAAAGAAAGACAATGCCTTTGATGATATCCTTACTTGGTTTAGAGGGCTATAGATTTGCTATAAGACACAGTATGAAAAAAAAAATTAAAAAAAAAAAAAGACACAGTATGTAGCCGCTTAGTTTAGGTTTTTTTACTTCAGTGTCAGCCCATCAGTTTTTCGTTTTGTTTCGTTTTTAATCATCATTGATGAGGTTGCAGTCAACTAGTGTAACATGCATGAGAATTAATATCCAGCACAATTATACAGGTGTAAATCTCTTAATCATTGTTGCATCATAAAATTGGGAGGTACAGTTGAGCCGTCTTAGTCAAAACTATAGTTGCTTTTCTCTATAGACATATTTTCCTCCATCACTTCTTCTAGTGATACATCCCACCTTCCTATTGTTGGGGAGGGGGAAATTTCTTTCTCTTGAGTTCTTATGGCTGGACCAGTAATAAAGTTGACACCAGACAGATGAACAGGAGAGAAACAAATTTTAATTCATGGGCATGGAGGTCCCATAGAAATATAACCTAAGAAGTTGCCAAAGTAGGCAGCTTTTATACTTTTTAGAAAGAAACAAATTTGTGAGGAGTTAATAGAGCAAAGAAACTTAGGTTTTGGGTGGCCAATTAGTGAAGAATCTAAACAGAGTTTGGGTTTGGGGTAGTAACTTAAAGAATTAACAAGGTATATTTATATAGGTCTCTTGGCCCCAAATTCCCTGTCTCTGGCAATAAGGGTGTCCTTCTACCTGCAGATGCAGGGAATGCACCCTTCACATGAGAGATTTATTTCCTGCTTTTAAGGAGACAGAAAGTAGAGTCAGAGTGTTTCCCATTTCTTAAGTAACTTTAATTCAAAATAATCAATATACCATTGGGGCACATTTGGGGTGGCCTACCCTGGACCCCAACACTATCCACAGAGATGGATTTTTAACCAAAGTGTCCCCTGCCCCTGACTACACTGAGTGACCCAGGAATAGATTCATGACCCAAACCAAATCAATCAGAGACCTTTCCCAGATCAGATTTTATGGAACTAGCAATTCCTCTTTAGAAAAATTCTCTAATGATGTGATTCCAAAGTTGTTCAGCAATTACCATTTTTATCACATGGGAAAAGTTTGTCTACCATAGAAGAAAACAGGACCAAAGGGAGACAAACATGGAAAGACAGAGGGACAGAAAGAATTGTGGTTGTGGCAAAGCCCCAGCTTTAGTCCTCAAGCCCCCAGAACTGCCCAAGTCCTGAAATTTTAACCACAGAACCAGCCCCATCTGGCCCCATCCTATTTCTAATGAGATACTGAGTTGTTTTTCAGAGACATAGAGCAAAACTGCAAGTCATACAACTGAAGTACGGGCAGAGGAGAAAATTTTGACTTCAAATAACACTCCCTTTTTCCCTCCACAGAATCAAAGGACAGGGGTATGACTGGAACCTTAATGTCGGAATCCGTTCAGAAGCCAAGGGTCCATTATCCAAGAAGATGTGGTTCTGGAGCCTCTTAACCATATCTCACCATAAAGGACCAAGTTCCAGAGCCCTCCAATCAAAACCTGCCCACCAGCACTTCAGCCTACCACACCTCCTTCCCTAACTCATAAAGGTTTGATGGAACCCCAGGTGGGGCACACAGATTTGACCCATGCCTCCTGTCTCCTTGCCAGTCGACCTTGCAATAGCTCCTTCTTTTCTCAAAAGCCAGTGCCACAGTACTGGCTTCTATGTGACTGGGCAGTGAACCCTTGCTCTGTAACAAAGTTGTTCCTTCGTTGTGTGAACTACCCAAGTACTCTCCCAATAAATCTTTATTGCTTAAACCAATTTGAGTTAGGTTTCTATCGCTTGCAACTGAAATAGTCATGATATAGCGTCCCTCTTAAACTATCACACATTTGTCCTCCCTAATCCAGAAGACCCTGATTGTGTCTCTCAAACTCTGTCAAGTATAAAGCATCATTTAACAGACTTCTCATCCACTGCTACTTGAAAGTGCCTCTAATTCCCCACGTGTAACAAAAATTCATTCTTTTTCTGTGATTACTTTTCCTATGTAACTTCCTATGTGGATCAGTGATACTGTTTTTCTCAAAGAAGCTAAAAAAATCTTACCAGTCTTTTCCTTTGTATCTGTCTCACTTCATTCTTATCCATTTTCCAGTGTCTCTTAAATTTCTCACTTCTTGTCCATTTTCTCTAGAATTGCAGTTCAGATTGTTATACAAATCTGTGTATTTGATTTCTGTCTCCCATGTTCTTCTACAAGCCATTTTCAGAGTAATCTATTTAAAATGTCATTTTGAGCAACACTGCTCAACAACTTCAGATGAAGTTTTAAAATCTATAGGATAAACTAAACTTTTCAACTTAAAATTCAAGGCTATTTTGTATCCTATAACAACCATTTCTATCTAAACTCCCATTGTTTTCTTTCAGAAATCCCATAATTACCCATATAGTGTTCCCTAGTCATATTATGTTTCTATCTCTTCACCATTTACTTTGCCTAGAATGCCTTCCCTATTTTCATCTTATTTTCTAAGCTTTGTCAAGCTCAAGCACTTTTTTCTCCTTGGAGAATGTGTTTGCCTTGAGGCTAGAGAAACTAATCAGGAGGAACCTAAATGCGATGAGGGAGGAGAAAAACATGGAGATAAATATGTAAATCGATTTACTATGGAAAACAGTAGCTATAACACTGAAGGAAGGAAAACACTGTGGGTGGTGCCAGTGAGTCATATGAGAAAACAACTGGACCCAGAACCAGTCAGTATAACCCCAAATGTACCGAGAACCTCAAATGCAAATATATATCATTGTGCTGGTCCCAAGTGATGTGAATTTAAATTTTAAGAAAAAATCAATTTGTAGACTTGGTAGACTTTTGTAAGAGGGGAATACAGTGTTAGAAGGGCAAATAGACCTACTAAGAAGTGGAAGAGGAGTGGCATAGTTTTATGTCCACTAGAAAACCAAGATTCTAAGAGGTAAAGGTTACTTAAGAACATCTAAGAGGTAATTTTTTTAAAGAACAATAATTAACCCATGAGATTTTGCTTTGGAGTTAAAGAATGAATCATTAGGGTTAGTGTTAGCGTTAGGGTTCTGTTAAGGGGTAAAATTAGGATTAGGGCCACCAAATGAGGAATAAGAAACACAAGACTTAGTAGTGTGTTGAGAGAATCCTTTGATTCAAAACAGAGTGTCTGAAAATTTCTATACTAGCTTTGCTGAAAATTAAAACTCCCAGAGAGAGGGGGTATTAACTAAGGGAAATCATTTAGAAGCTAATTATGACCAATGAGGAGGACTGGATGGTAAAATGAGTAAGATGCAAAACTTGAAAAAGGATATTAAAATACCAAGAAAATGTTAACCCAAAGAGAGCTAGCATGGCTAAGCACAATATGTTTTAAGGTAGAAAGCACAATTAAGAGAAAAAAAAATGTTCTCTACATAATAATAATACTTAACAGAAAAATTAAAAAGTTTAAAATCAGCATGTACCTAAGAACACATCTCAGAGCACAATTGAGACAATTATCTGGAGAAATTAAAAATTCTACTACCATTGTGGGAAATTTTTAAAAATCTGCACACCTCCTCCAGTAACTGGAATATTCAGCAGATAGTCAATAAGAATATAGAAGATTTGAACATATCAATTAACAAACTTGGTATGATGATACATGTATAGAACCATGCATGCCAAGATTAAAGACTATATACAATGTTTCAAATTCACATGATATATTTACAAAAACATTATCAAGCATCAAACAATAAAATGAGTTTGAAACAAATGCCAAAATATAGGTAACATGGAGAACACATTCTTAATGATAAAGCACTGCAATAGATGATTTTAAAAATAACTTAAGAAACACATCTGAAATGTTTAAAAAGCATTTCTAAACAACTCATAAAACAACAACAAAAAGAAATGAGAATAAGTTTAAAATACTCAAATGTGAAGACGCTACATGTTAAAACTTTGTGAAACAAGCTAAAGCATTACAAGTATGCTCACCACAAAAACTTTCTTGATATGAATATTCAAATGCTGAATTGCAAATTTTTGCCCAAGTTCATTATTTGAGTCAAAACTCTCTATTAAAAATCTACATTTATATACCAAGAAAAATGTTGAATGTGTACACTACCCAGGGTCATAGAAAGTAATGTGGCTTCAGTCTACGCTAGATTGTCTCCTAAGGGTAGTGTTTTAATCTCCTTCTATTTTAAAAGACTCTGCATAATCACTACATGTTCTCACATATGCCCTGGGCACTACAGTTTGCTTATGCTAAGCAACTGGGTCCAGTTAAAATTAATATCTTCAACCTACTATTTCACTGATTATTTTTATATGGTAGAACATATTCTTTGTATGTACACATTACAAATACCATTTGCGTCTGATACTATCATTATTTAATAGTGAAAATAATTGAATAAGTGGTTTTAGATTCCTTCTATTATACAAAAAGCCTTGTATTAAGAAAGTTTTAGTGATATGTGGAGAAACTTGATGAGGGCTTTGGATGGTCTGAGAATGCATTTTTTTGTACCATTTAAAAATGGTACACAGGGGCTTCCCTGGTGGTGCAGTGGTTGAGAATCCGCCTGCCAATGCAGGGGACATGGGTTCGATCCCTGGTCCGGGAAGATCCCACATGCCACGGAGCAGCTAAGCCCGTGAGCCACAACTACTAAGCCCATGTGCTGCAACTACTGAAGCCCGCGTGCCTAGAGCCGGTGCTCCACAAGAGAAGCCATCACAATGAGAAGCCCGCACACTGCAACGAAGACCAGCCAAAAGTAAATAAATAAAAATTTTTTTAAAATGGTACACATAATATACACATAATATGCAAATATATTCTGTCTAGCATATTTCCAGGTATATATTATCTGATGCATATTAATAACAAAGGATGCCTGTATTTATAATCATTATATGAGGATGATAAAACCTTACTACAAGACTAGATATGAACAACTAGATATGAACAACTGAAGAAAGAAAAATAATGCAAGAACTATATTCATGAGTATAGATATAATAATCCTAAATAAAATATTGGCAAAGAGTGCAGCAACATACGTAAAAATATCACAAAATTTGATTTACCTTAGACATGCAAAGATTATTTAATATTTGAAAATGTAACTAACCATGCTAAAAGATGAAAGAAAAAAGCATCATTACAACAGATATGGGAAAGGCATTCAAAAAATAAAGTGTTTAAAAACTATGGTCAAATGGAAACTAACTTGTTAGAGGGTACCTGCCAAAAAACTACAGAAAACATTATGCTTAAAAGTAAAATATTAGAAGTATTTTCTTCAAAGTCAATAACAGAATCTCGCCATTCCACTGTAACAGTTGAAACAATTGGTACAAATAAACTACCTCACAACTTAGTGCTTTAGGAAAACAATGATTACTAATTCTCATGATTCTGTGAATTGACTGGGCAGAGCTCAGATGGGATGACTTGTCTATTTCACTTAAGCCTCAGCTGGGCTTACTCATATGGCTTTAGTTTGGGATGAAGAAATTCAAGATGGCCTCACTCACATGTCCAGTCCCTTATCTGGGATGGCTGGGGCCCTCTCTACTTATAGACTTTCATCTTCCCAGACCTCTTTCCCGTCATAGGCTTTCATTCCCTGGAATCTTTCTCTCTGTGTGGCCTTTTCAGTAGGATAGCTCAAGCTTCTTTACATTGCATTTCAGGAATCTCAAGAGGGCAAAAGCAACAACCGCAATGTTTCATAAAGTTTGGGCATTTCAACTCAGACACCATTGTATCTACAACAGTCTATAGCTTAAACCAAGCTAATACCTAGGCCAGATTCAGTGTAGGAGGAGATAGAGTATGAGTACAGAGAATTGTGGTTCATTGGGGGTCATTTTGTGACCATTTATCACAGATACCTCATTTCAAGTTTGTTTATGCATCATACTAAAATGAGGAGGAGGAGAAGAATGATGCTGATGGTGATAATGATGATATTAAGGATTGGAGGGAACCACATTCGAGAATTACATGATTGCCTTTAGGATACTGACCCAATGGAATAGTATACAGCTGTAAAAATTAATAAATATGAGCTATGCTTATAAACACAGATAAATCTCACAAATATAAGGTTGAGAGGAAAAAATAAAAGTAAGTTGCTTGAGGGCTGTATAATTTGATACCAATTATATAATTTTTAAGTATTCAAATCAAGCGAAATAATGCTTATATATTACCTATGTGTGTATATTTAGTAAAACTATCTTTTGAATGAATAAAATTAAAAATATTCAGCACAGTAGTTAGTTCCAAGTATATCTATATGCTTTATTTCATAATCTTGATGGTAGACCCATGGGTATTCCTCATAGTATTATCTATACTTGTGTGCATCCCTTAAAGTATTATAAATGTTAAAAAAATAGAATTATGGAGATTAAGAAACATGCTGGGAACTTGTAATTTGCCAAATGAGGATTTCCTGTTTTTAAAAAGAAAACAGATTTTTCATTCTTTTTTTTTTTTTTTTAATATATTTTATTTTACCTATTTTTTATTTTTGGTTGTGTTGGGTCTTCATTGTTGCATGCGGGCTTTCTCTAGTTATGGCAAGCGGGGGCTACTCTTTGTTGTGGTGTGCGGGCTTCACGTTGCAGTGACTTCTCTTTGTTGTGGAGCATGGGCTCTAGGTGAGTAGGCTTCAGTAGTTGTGGCCCTCAGGCTCCATAGTTGTGCCTTGCGGGCTCTAGAGCACAGGCTCAGTAATTGTGGCTCACGGGCTTTGTTGCTCCATGGCATGTGGGATCTTCCCAGACCAGGCTTGAACCCGTGTCCCCTGTATTGGCAGGCAGATTCTTAACCACAGCGCCACCAGGGAAGTCCTTTCATTCGTTTTTTAATAAGTATGCTATACTTCCATTACATGCCAAACACTGTACTAGGCAATGGAGAAATAATAATGAAAAGTAAGGCCCGGCCTCTTTTGTAGTATTTATAATAAGCACTATATCACCTACAGAGAGTTGGCATTTATGTTGTTCTGAATCAAAAATTTTATAACCAATGTTTAAAGTGGTGGCTCATGACAAAATAGAACAAGTCTTATCAGATTAACTTTATTTAGTTAAGGCTAACTTCATTTAGCTCTTTTAAGGATTATTATTACTTTTTATAGCCAAGAGAAATATGGTTGATGTAGTAAATCTGGAAATCAGCAATTCTATGACAACATATGGATTAACTGATATTTATCTAAAGTTGAGGTGTTGGGGGAATATTGCATAGCCCAGTTCTCTACTTTGATCTATTAAGAATTTGTTGTTGTTTTATTTCTTTCTTATTGGTTTGGGCAAAGCTATAGCTCATAGCTTTATCTTTATTTTTCCAAATGAAACTTGAAGAAATAGAGAATATTAATATGGTAGTTAATATCAATATGCTAGTTAATATCAATATGCTAATTGTTAATATACTAGTATACCAAATTAACCAGTAATATGCTAAAATTATATTTTTCTCTTAAATCACACTGCTTGTCATCAATTTACAAATACTCTCACAGCATAAATATGTAACCCTTCTTGGGGGAGGAACAAAATAGGGGTAGGGGATCAAGAGGTACAAACTGCTATGTATAAAATAAATGAGCCAAGTATATATTGTACAGCACATGGAATATTGAGTCAAAGTAAACTCGATCAAATCCCAGCAGCCTTTTTGGTAGAAATTGAGATGCTTGATTCTGAAATTTATACGGAAATATAAAGTTCATAGAATAGCCAAAACCATGTTAAAGTTTTTCCAAAATTAGAAGAGTTATATTACTGATTTTCAAAACTTACTATAAAGCTAAAGTACTCAAGACTGGGTGATGCTCATGTAAAGTAGATGTATAGATGATCAGAACAAATAGTTCAGAAAGAGAACTGCACAAATGGTCAAGTGAGGATGCAGAGTAATTCAGTGAGGAAAAGATAGACTTTCCAACGAGTTGTGCTAGAAGAGCTACATATTCATAAGGAAAAATAATGAACATTAACCCTTACATCAACCTATGCACAAAAATTAACTGAAATGGATTACAGATTAAAAAAAAACTGTAACTACAAAATTATTAGAAGAAAACATAGAAAATCTTTGCATCCTAGAAGCTAAACAAATATTTCTTAGGAAACAAAAGGCATTTCCTACAAAGAAAAAAATATATCAATAAAGTCTCACAACTAACAAATTGTAGAATTTGTACTTAAACTTACTCTGACTCCTAAAATTAAGTCTATAACGTTATGCACGTTTTCTCTTATATTCCTTTTTTTTCTTTTCTTTTTTTTCTGATTCATGTGAACTTCAGGACATGCATAAGAAAAGCAATTCCTGATTGGAATAAATAATGACAAAACGGGACTTCCCTGGTGGTCCAGTGGTTAAGACTTCACCTTCCAATGCAGGGGGTGTGGGTTCAATCCCTGGTCAGGGAGCTGAGATCCCACATGCCTCGCAGACAAAAAAAACCAGAAGCAGTATTGTAACGTATTCAATAAAGACTTTAAAAATGGTCCACACCAAATAATAATAATAATGACAAAACATTTTTCATTCCTCAAAAAGTCCTCTGATTTCTTTGGATTTCTAGTAAAGGTTTATTTTCACTTTGAGTTCCCTGTAAATGTTGGTGAACACAAAAATGTTGCAAAACAATTGCATACAGCACGTTTCTAATGATGAGTACTACTTACGAGGGCTTACTATGTATGTACCAAGCGCAATTCCATGTGTTCTATATGTATTAACTCATTTAATCCTAAGAGTAAATCTATGAGTTTAGGTGTTTTTAACATCTCATTTTTACAGATGAGAAAACATAGAGTACAGAAAGGTAATTTACCCAAGTTGACACAGTTTAGTAAGATACCCAAACAGGATTTGAATTCAGGCAGTCTAAACCCCACAGTCTATGCTCTTAACCATCCACAGTGTACAACTGATGTATCATAGAGCTCAGTGTTCCCCAAACTTAAGCAGACAAGACAATCACCAGGAAGCCTTGTTAAAGGCCCACCACCAGAAGATTCCTCAGGTCAGAGAATTTGCATTTCTAAAAATAAAAGCTTTCAGATAGAGCAGATTCTGCTGATCCTCAGACCATGGTATAAACCACGTTGGGGTGGAGTATGGATGGTTAAAACCATCCCACTAAAGATCTTTAAAACAGGAGAAACTTTATCAGGCCAGTGTAGTAAACTATAATCTCACATCAGGACAACAAGATGGAATAAACCCCGTTAGATCCTATGATTCAATGAAATCCTTTCCTAAATCAACGTGGTTTAATGCTTAGAGATAACGAAAACATGGTTTATGTAATAACATTAAAAGCATTCTTTGCCTCTCAAAACACAGAGAAAAACAGTGCATACCAGGAAGAGTTTCCTTATGACCACTGTACAATGAAAAGGAAGGTAACAAGACAGTAAGCCTCCACACTTCTGAAATCTGTTGCGTTTAAGGGCTAAACTCTGTCCTCTGCTAGCTTGTGATACGAACTCTAGAACTAATATTTCAGCCAAGACTGAATTCTGCTCAGGAAACAAGATAGGCATTTTATATTAGAAGCTCCCCACACATATTTTTGTTTTTAAAAGAGGAAGTTATTTTGGGGGAAGCATGCAAATCTTAGCTCCCAGGATGGAGCGGGGAGGCTGCTGTGAGCAAAGCTGAACATTACATTAGTTAGGTTCTCCGGGGCCCAGGCTACCTGCAGAAAGACAGCTGCTTGAACCTAAGCCCCAATTAAAGATGTTACAGGCTGTAGTCACTTTCTTTCCCAGTAACAGTCTACTAGTGTACTAGAAAGTAGATCAACTGAATATTCTATTTTAGGGGGCAGGGAGAAGACATATGCTGAGGGTCTTTTAACAGGAGAAGCAAATATTGACAGAAATAATTTTCAAATAAATTGGCAATATAGTTTGGATATGAAACCTCTTTACCAAGTGTCAGCTGCACGTGCCCTAAAATGGCTAACTTGTCAGCCTCCCTGCAGTAAACTAGACTTGAGAACTTGAAGGGTCATGCCTCAAAGACATAGTTTTCTAGCATTCTTTGTCTTTTTCTTACTGCCATGTCTTGGTACATAGTAATTTCTTGGAAGTTAGAAAGTTGGGACTTCCCTGGTGGTGCAGTGGTTAAGAATCTGCCTGCCAAGGCAGGGGACAGGGGTTCGATCCCTGGTCTGGGAATATCCCACATGCCACGGAGCATCTAAGCCCATGCGCCACAACTACCGAGCCTGCGCTCTACAGCCTGCGAGCCACAACTACTGAGCCCGTGCGCCTAGAGCTGGTGCTCTGCAACAAGAGAAGCCACTGCAATGAGAAGCCTGTTCACCGCAATGAAGCGTAGCCCCCGCTCGCTGCAACTAGAGAAAAGCCTGCACACAGCAACAAAGACCTAATGCAGCCAAAAATAAATTTTTTAAAAAATTAAAAAAAAAAAAAAAAGGATAAGCCTCAAAAAAAAGTTAAAAAGTTTGTGTATTGCTACTTCTGTTTTGGGAAAGAACATCCTTTGAGACCCATATTTCCCATATTTGCAGGTACACTGAAAAATATTTCTTGACGTTTCCACTGGTTAAAAATAAACAAGAAAAGGGGTGGGTGTGGGGAAAGGAAATACAAGCATTAATCCGCGCCAGTTCACACTATATTTCTAGTATGCATTATTCAAATGTTATTAGCTATTAAACCTGAGGAATGGGCTCTTGCCTTGGGAAACAAAATGTAGGCATACATAAAATGCTCATAAATTATATGAATGAATATTGATGAATACAAGTGCATATCTTACAAGAAGCCTATGAAAATGTTCATGCTAATGGTTAAAGGAACTTAATGCAGCTTTGACCCTGGAGACAGTCTGCCGAAAGTCTTTTTCCACTCGATTTCTTAGACAATTTAGAATGTACCCAGATGATTCCTTCATAATCCAGTGCCAAGCCCAGGAGATGCTGTAATTCTTCTACGTTAAATCTGTTTGCTTGTTTGTTTGCGGTACGCGGGCCTCTCACTGTTGTGGCCTACCCTGTTGCGGAGCACAGGCTCCGGACACACAGGGTCAGTGGCCATGGCTCACGGGTCCAGCCGCTCTGTGGCATGTGGGGTCTTCCCGGACCGGGGCACGAACCAGTGTCCCCTGCATCGGCAGGCGGACTCTCAACCACTGCGCCACCAGGGAAGCCCTATGCTTGTATTTTGCCAGAGGTAATAAATGTTTTCTTTATGAAGTCTGTGCTAATACACCATAGACACCTTCATAAACTCAAGGTTCTTATAGAAACCGCTGGGGTTTGCTAACTTTTAGCCTTAACATCAACTAACTTCAGCCTTTGTCAGTAACTCTCTCTCTCTCTCTGTCTCTCTTTCTCTCTCTCTCTCTCTCTCTCTCTCACACACACACACACACACACACACACACACACACACACAGAGTGAGCAAGTCCACAGGCCACCTGTCATTATTTCTGAATGTTCTCCTCAGTATCTGATGTCTGGCAGTCTACTCCAGGGGGGCACAGGTGGAAGAATTCAGATCTAGGCACGTGACAGAAGGTAGAAGTGGCATCAGTGCAACACACCTGAGAGACCGGGTCTACTTCAAGTCAGCGTGAACAGCCCGAGATATGACAGAGGATGACAGAGGGAAGAGACTGTGGGAATTTTCTCCTGATGACTTATGACTTACTATAACAAGATGGCTAGTTGGTGGGGCTGAGCACCCACTGTCTCCTCAGCCCTTGATTTCTCTACAACACGAGTCACATAAAGAAACAATCCTCGGTAGGTTTACCCAAGGAAGGAGGGAATGTATCCCTAGCAGTACCAGTGATTTGAAATCAAACAACCAGTCCTAAGGAAATAAGCCCAAATGAAATTATCATTTGACTTGAGCTCTGACAGATTTTTGTTCAACGCTTCTCTGGATATTGAATGGAAAGAAAGAGACTCTTTTCCTCAGCACTTTTCTCCATTTGTATGCCAATCTTGCTCATGAGCTGCGTTTTTTTCCCTTAAAATTGAAACGCTCTTTCCTCCTACCCAGAGGACAGAATGCCAAATGCTATTCTCCGATCAGCTATTGATGTGGCGTCATCTGTTACCTATGAAGCATCATTTCAAGGAAACAATCTCTCAGCTTAAATTGTTCCAGGCAGCCCCTTCTTCCTAAGAGCTAGACACAACCTGTTTGTTCCCTGTCTGCCACCATGACTTGTTTACGATTTTTTATTTTTTATAATTTACATCTAAATGAATTCACAAAATATAATGGAAATTTGCATTTGAGTTGATAGGTTGCACAGAAGGTTTTTAAACCATTATTTTCCTCAATCAGGAGGTTCTTATGGACAGGCCAGTCACCCAAATGAGCTTTCTATAAAACATCATTTCCCACAGGTTTTCTCTGCGTATTTCTGGCAATGTTAACCCTTATACCCTCCTTGGGTAAAGAAACATGTCAGTGAAGAAAATCTACACCATTCTTTAATTTGAACTTCACCATTTACTAAAATAGTGTGGTGTCCAAGGATATGCTTCAAACTGCTGGTCAAAATAGAAGTTTGATGTAATGTTATCATAAGAACCATAATTATACTCATTTTAAACATATAGCAATGAATGAACTGAACATGTGCTATTATTTCACATGATGTAATTTCTACTTTCCTATATCTATGGCTTTTCCCTTCTCTGTTTACATAACGATCTATTTTACATACATTCTCTAATTCTGTTTCCTTTGTTTTCAAAGAAGAGAAATATATGAAACCAAATCAAGAAAGAAGATGTGGGGTTATTTTTATCATCATAAACATGGTAGTTTATTGAATACAGAAATAGAAACTGAAGTACCATTGTATCTACTTGGGACCAGGACAAGAAAATCAAGCATTAAGATGACTCTTTCTTTCTCTCTGGTAATACTGTCTGCCACACATATATATTGAGTAACCTCTATGTGTCACGCACTGTCTAGGCAGCAGAAATGAGAAATTGTCTCTGACCTCTTGGCACTCACAGTTTTGGGGGGGAGGGTCACAGACATTAATTAATTAAAATATTTTAAAATTAGTAATATTGTACAAAGAAGAAATATTAGACACAGAGCCCAGCTGATTTTGAGAGGATAGTAAAACCTTCTTAGAAGTGAAGTTGAGGTTGAAATATTAAGAATAAACAGAAGGGAACCAGGCAGGTGATGCTATGGACTTTCAATTAGTACAATCGTGTGTGGCCTAAACCCCTCCTTTTGACATGTCTGCTTCATACTTCTGCCTATGCAGTTTCTTTTGCCTATTTACAAGTTTTGCAGAGACCCAAAATATAGATGGCTTCAAATCTGGAAATTACACAACCATTAGCCTATTACATGTAGCCTATGGTCTCTGTTGTTAAAGTGGAGAATCTGACTGACTTAGCCTGGTCCATGCAGGGTTTGGCTAACATTCAGTGCTGCCATTGGTGTAATCGGCCTCTGGAGGGGTAGTAGAGCAGGGAGGGTCTTGAAGTAAATGGCTGTGGTTGTGGATATGCAAGAAGGAAAGTGGATTATAGCAGGTGAACTGATTGACAGGTCTGGAATACAGATTATTTATGCACACACACATATGCAGAGTCTCATGGACAGTACTCTTTGTCGTTTCTCACTGGTGGTGAGCAGTCGTACACACCCTAATCCAGCTTTCTGAATGATTACTGTGCAGCATGGGACAGGAGCTGAGGAGTGGCCAGAGGCACTAACAGATTGTTGAAATAAGTCTGACTTCCTTGGGAAAGGAATGCATGACCTTGACTTGGCTCGCTAGGGTCTCTACTCCTATATGAATTGCTATTGCTGCTTTGAAAAGAATTATGTTGAATGTTACATGACTTGGATATTCACAATAAAATTTCTCTATCAGTATTAAGCTAGTAGTAAATTGTTGGGTTCTAGAGTCAGACAGACCCCAATTTGAATCCAAATACTGTTAAAGTTACCTAATGTGGTTAAATCATAGGATTCTTCACTCATAAAATTGAGATAATACGTGTGTACCAGTTAAGAATTCTCTTGAATAGCATATAGTAGACTATTCAAAATAACAGTGGCTTAAACACATATGGATTCATCTCTCTCATAAAAGAAATACAGAGAGAAGCAGTCCAAAGCTTATGGTAGGGTAGCTCCAGGAAGTCATCCAGAACCTAGGATCCTTCTATCTTTCTGCTCCCCCACGCTCAGCACTGGCTTCCATCCTCAAGCTACCATAGTCCACGCTGGCTGCTGAGTCATTAGACATCACATCTGCATTCCAGAGAGTAAAAAAGAGAAGGTGGGGGTAGAGGGTGGGCTCAAAAGGAAGCATCTCTCAACAGCCTAAGTTCCACACAACAGTTCTGTGCACATCTCATTGGCCAGAACTCAGTCACATATCTGCGTGAAGCTACAAAGTAGGCTTGGAAATGGAATCTTTTAGCTGACACTTTGTCACTTTAGATAAAATTGGGGTACAAAAGAGGAAAAGGAAAATTAGATTGGTAGCTAACCTGCAGTTTCTGCCACAATGTTCCTCACAGGATTACTGTGCAGGTTAAATGAGCTAATCCATGTTAAATTCTTAGCACAGAGTCTGATCCATTGTCCGCACTCAGAAGCTACCATTATTACTGTTAGCCAATGACCAGGGACATCAGATTCTATTATATAAAACTCATTAAAAAGGAAATTATCTATAATTCTGGAATATGTAAATTGCTTTATTCTATTTGGTACTGATTAAATTTTAAAGGCAAGGATTTTTAAAAGTCATAAACGAAATATGCAGGAAAAACAGTTTAAGTCATTAGTTAAAATTTATACTTTGGAGAGCTTGTAAATGAACACAAATTTATTAAATAAAAGATCCAAAACTGGGAAATGGCAGAAAGCTAAATATATAGGGGAGGAAAATGGTTTCCTTGAATTCTAGAATAATTTTTATTAAAAAAATGATAATAGACTGTGGGCTCTTTCTCGTACTTCACAGATTTTCACACAGTTCAGCCCAAGTGTTATGTGGGTGGAGAATGAAGGGGAAGCAGCAGTGTTCCCATTCTTCCTTAGATGTCTCTAGTCTCCACTCACTGACTTTTTCTATTTTCTCCATCCTTTCCTTTTCTCCCTTTTTCTCCTATTTCTTTTCTCCTTTTCTTTACATTTTCCTCTAGGACTCTTCTGTCCTGCTACTTTGCAATGTTTTTGAGGTTTGATGCAAATCATAATCAATGTTCCTTATTCATTTTTAGAGGATACATGATCCTGAATCACTGTTTCCAGGCAAAAGATGGTGTCAGGTTCTCTCAGTGCTGTCTCTTTTAATGCTCTCTCAAAACTAAAATGGAGACATTCTGCTAGGAACCTAGTAGCAAAATAAGTTCAGTATCACACAGACCTAGGTGTGTGCCACCTTATGGGAAGTGAGTTAACTGTTATCAGCCTCAATTTCCCTTTCCCTAAAGCTGATATAATAACAGCATATGTTACATAAGAACTTCTGTTAAGGATTAAATATGGTAATGTATGTAAGTTCATAGCATGACAAGAAACATGGAGCAAATGTTAGCTCTGATAATGATGATGATAATAATGAAACTAGATACAGAAAAGCCATAGCCAAGCTTCTAGCATCTATACAACATTACTGTTAAATAATCATTATGCTACTATGCTATTAGATCAATAAGAACTTTCTACGTGGAGCAAAACAAATCAACAAAAACTCAAAAAAAAATATGGTACATTTGATTCATCTATTGGGTAAACTTTATTACCTGATAGGATACTGCGAATTGTCCAAAGTCTGTCCTTGTGACTATAGTCCAATAGCCAATACTGTTATACATTTTCTGTATATGAAATACAATGTCGGGAGATTGGTTCAAGATGGTAGAATAGAAGGACGTGTTCTCACTCCCTCTTGTGAGAACACCAGAATCACAACTAACTGCTGAACAATCATCGACAGGAAGATACTGGAACTCACTGAAAAAGATACCCCACATCCAAAGACAAAGGAGAAGCCACAATGAGATAGAAGGAGAGGCACAATCACAATAAAATCAAATCCCATAGCTGCTGGGTGGGTGACCCACAAACTGGAGAACACTTATACCACAGAAGTCCACCCACTGGAGTGAAGGTTCTGAGCTGCACATCAGGCATCCCAACCTGGGGGTCCAGCAATGAGGAGGAATTCCTAGAGAATGTGAATGTGGAGGCTAGCGGGATTTTATTGCAGGATTTTGACAGGACTGGGGGAAACGGGGACTCCACTCTTGGAGGGCACACACAAAGTAGTGTGTGCATTAGGACTCAGAGAAAGGAGCAGTGACGTCATAGGAGACTGAACAAGACCTGCCTGCTAGTGTGGGAGGATCTTCTGCAGAGGACGGGGGTGGAGCTGTCTCACTGTGAGGACAAGGACACTGGCAGCAGAAGTTGTGGGAAGTACTCCTTGGCTTGAGCCCTCCCAGAGTCCACTATGAGCACCACCAAAGAGCCCAGGTAGGCTCCAGTGTTGGGTCGCCTCAGGCCAAACAACCAACAGGGAGGGAACCCAGCTCCACCCATCAGCAGACAAGCAGATTAAAGCTTTACTGAGCTCTGCTCAACAGAGTAACAGCCAGCTCTACCCACCAACAGTCCGTCCCATCAGGAAACTTGCACAAGCATCTTAGATAGCCTCATCCACCAGACGACAGACAGCAAAAGCAAGAAGAGGGCTTCCCTGGTGGCGCAGTGGTTGGGAGTCCGCCTGCCGATGCAGGGGACACGGGTTCGTGCCCCGGTCTGGGAGGATCCCACATGCCGCGGAGCAGCTGGGCCCGTGAGCCCTGGCCACTGAGCCTGCGTGTCCGGAGCCTGTGCTCCACAACAAAGAGGCCACAGCAGTGAGAGGCCTGCGTACCGCAAAAAAAATAAAGCAAGAAGAACTACAATCCTGCAGCCTGTGGAACAAAAATCACTTTCACAGAAAAACAGACAAGATGAAAAGGCAGAGGGCTATGTACCAGATGAAAGAACAAGATAAAACCCCAGAAAAACAACTAAATGAAGTGGAGATAGGCAACCTTCCAGAAAAATAATTCAGAATAATGATAGTGAAGATGATCCAGGACCTCGGAAAAGAATGGAGGCAGAGATCGAGATGATACAAGAAATGTTTAATAAAGATCTAGAAGGACTAAAGAACAAACAAAGATGAACAATACAATAACTGAAATGAAAAATACATTAGAAGAAATCAATAGCAGAATAACTGAGGCAGAAGAACGGATAAGTGACCTGGAACACAGAATAGTGGAATTCACTGCTGCAGAACAGAATAAAGAAAAAAAAATGAAAAGAAATGAAGACAGCCTAACAGACCTCTGGGACAACATTAAACGCAACAACATTCGCATTATAGGGGTCCCAGAAGGAGAAGAGAGAGAGAGAAGGACCCGAGAAAACATTTGAAGAGATTATAGCAGAAAACTTCCCTAACATGGGAAATCAAATAGCCACCCAAGTCCAGGAAAGAAATCATAGATATCAGAGCAGAAATAAATGAAATAGAAACAAAGAAAACAATAGCAAAGATCAATAAAACTCAAAGCTGGTTCTTTGAAAAGATAAACAAAATTGATAAACCATTAGCCAGACTCATCAAGAAAAAGAGGGAGAGGACTCAAATCAGTAAAATTAGAAGTCAGAAAGGAGAAGTTACAACAGACACCGCAGAAACACAAATTGTCCTAAGAGACTACTACAAGTAACTCTATGCCAATAAACTAGACAACCTGGAAGAAATGAACAAATTCTTAGAGAGGTATAACCTTCCAAGAATAAACCAGGAAGAAATAGAAAATATGAACAGACCAATCACAAGTAATGATATTGAAACTGTGATTAAAAATCTTCCAACAAACAAAAGTCCAGGACCAGATGGCTTCACAGGTGAATTCTATCAAACATTTAGAGACGAGCTAAAACCCATCCTTCTCAAGCTCTTCCAAAAAATTGGAGAGGAGGGAACACTCCCAAACTCATTCTATGAGGCCACCATCACCCTGATACCAAAACCAGACAAAGATACTACAAAAAAAGAAAATTACAGACCAATATCACTCATGAATATAGATGCAAAAATCCTCAACAAAATTACCATCAAACAGAATCAAACAACACATTAAAAGGATCATACACCACGATCAAGTGGGATTTATCCCAGGGGTGCAAGGATTCTTCAATATATGCAAATCAATCAATGTGATACACAATATTAACAAATTGAAGAAGAAAAAGCATATCATCTCAATAGATGCAGAAAAAGCTTTTGACAAAATTCAACACCCATTTATGATAAAAACTCTCCAAAAATGGGCACAGAGGAAGCTACCTCAACATAATAAAGGCCATATACGACAAACCCACAGCAAACATCATTCTCAATGGTGAAAAACTGAAAGCATTTCCACTAAGATCAGGAAGAAGACAAGGATGTCCACTCTCACTACTATTATTCAATATAGCTTTGGACGTCCTAGCCACAGCAATCAGAGAAGAAAAAGAAATAAAAGGAACACAAATTGGAAAAGAAGGAGTAAAACTGTCACTGTTTGCAGGTGACATGATACTATACATAGAGAACCCGAAAGATGCCACCAGAAAACTTCTAGAGCTAATCAATGAATCTGGTAAAGTTGCAGGATACAAAATTAATGCACAGAAATTTCTTGCATTCCTATACACTAATGATGAAAAATCTGAAAGAGAAATTAAGGAAACACTCCCATTTACCATTACAACAGAAAGAATAAAATATCTAGGAATAAACCTATCTAGGGAGACAAAAGATCTTTATGCAGAAAACTATAAGACACTGATGAAAGAAATTACAGATGATACCAACACATGGAGAGATATACCATGTTCTTGGATTGGAAGAATCAACATTGTGAAAATGGCTATACTACCCAAAGCAATCTATAGATTCAGTGTAATCCCTATCAAACTACCAATAACATTTTTCGCAGAACTAGAACAAAAAGCCTTAAAATTTGTATGGAGACACAAAGGACCCCGAACAGCCAAAGCAGTCTTGAAGGAGAAAACCAGAGCTGGAGGAATCAGACTCCCTGACTTCAGACTACACTACAAAGCTACAGTAATCAAGAGAATATGGTACTGGCACAAAAACAGAAACATAGATCAATGGAACAAGATAGAAAGCCCAGACATAAACCCACACATCTATGGTCAACTAATCTATGATAAAGGAGGCAAGGATATACAATGGAGAAAATACAGTCTCTTCAATAAATGGTGCTGGGAAAACTGGACAGCCACATGTAAAAGAATAAAATTAGAACACTCCCTAACACCATACACAAAAATAAACTCAAAATGGATTAGAGACCTAAATGTAAGACCGGACACTATAAAACTCTTAGAGGAAAACATTGGAAGAACACTCTATGACATAAATTACAGCAAGATCATTTTTGGTCCACCTTCTAGAGTAATGGAAATAAAAACAAAAATAAACAAATGGGACCTAATGAAACTTCAAAGCTTTTGCACAGCAAAGGAAACCATAAACAAGACCAAAAGACAACCCTCAGAATGGGAGAAAATATTTGCAAATGAATCAACAGACAAAGATTAATCTCCAAAATATATAAACAGCTCATGCAGCTCAATATTGAAAAAACAAATGCAATCCAAAAATGGGTAGAAGATCTAAATAGACATTTCTCCAAAGAAGACATACAGATGGCCAAGAGGCACATGAAAAGCTGCTCAACATCACTAATTATTAGAGAAATGCAAATCAAAACTACAATGAGGTATCACCTCATACCAGTTAGAATGGGCATCATCAGAAAATCTACAAACAACAAATGCTGGAGAGGGTGTGGAGAAAAGGGAACCCTCTCGTGCTGTTGGTGGGAATGTAAATTGATACAGCCACTATGGAGGTTCCTTAAAAAACTAAAACTAGAATTACCATATGATCCAGCAATCCCACTACTGGGCATATACCCAGAGAAAACCATAATTCAAAAAGACACATGCACCCCAATGTTCATTGCAGCACTATTTACAATAGCCAGGACATGCCTAAATGCCCATGACAGACGAATGAATAAAGAAGATGTGGTACATATGTACAATGGAGTATTGCTCAGCCATAAAAAGTAACGAAACTGGGTCATTTGTAGAGACGTGGATGGATCTAGAGAATGTCATCCAGAATGAAGTAAGTCAGAAAGAGAAAAACAAATATCATATATTGACGCATATATGTGGATCCTAGAAAAATGGTACAGATGAACCAGTTTGCAGGGCAGAAATTAAGACACAGACGTAGAGAACAAACCTATGGACATGAAGGGGGGGAAGCGGCGGGGGTTGGGTGTGGGTGTGTGATGAATTGGGCAATTGGGATTGGCATGTACACACTGATGTGTGTAAAATGGATGACTAATGAGGACCTGCTGTATGAAAAAATAAAAAATAAATCATACATTCCTTGGGGAAAAAAAAGGTAATACGATGTCTTATTCTCAGCCTTCCACCATTTGGTATAACTCAGAAATATATCATCTCTCTGTTTAATTATTTCCTTTTATCTTAAAATTATTTCCTTATTGTTCATCATTCTGCAGACAGAATAATCCAGACTTTATCAGGTAATATATACAGTATCAGTCCTCACTGATATACCTTTAGTCTAATTAGTGTGGGTAAGTTTATTCTTTGCCTGACCATATGAAATGAATGCTCCCACTCATTCACTTCCTTTCAAAGCACATATGGTGTTTCTCTAACAGTCCTTTTCCGAAGGTACTGACATATCTTGACAGACTTTCCCTATCTCTATCAAAAGCAAAGTTTCTTAAACTGTTTTGCCTGGTGGATGTTTTTGAAAATCTGATGAAAAGGATAGATGTTTTATGTGGAAAAAGAAAATGACTGTGTCCCCTCCAAATTTCATATGTTAAAATCTTCCCATGGTGATGCTATTAGGAGGTGGGGGCCTTTGGGAGGTCATTAGTTCATGAGGTGGAGCCCTCACACATGGAATAATGCCCTCATAAAAGAGATCTGAGCGAACTCCCTAGACTCTTCCACCATGTGCAGATAAAACAAGAAAATATCCTGGAAGAGGGCCTTCGCCAGACCATGCTGGAACCCTGATCTTAGACTTCCAGCCTTCAGAACTGTGAAAAAAAAATATTTCTTGTTTATAAGTCACACAATTTATGGTATTTTGTTATAGCAGTCCAAACAAACAAATTTCCAAGTGGCTTTTCTCCCTTCCCTTTGGCCCTTTTTTCTCCCCAGAAACTGTGCCTTTCAGAGACTGCCTCTTCAAATCCCACATACTTTCAAACTCCTTCCTCTTGTCTGTGCTCTGATCTACCAGGCACATTTAGTATTCCCAGACCTCCTAGGGTGGCTTAGTCTTTCTGGTGGTAGGTTTGAATCAACCCTAGGCCAATTCTAGCTCCCATCTTCCCTCTCCCAGAACGGTTCCATGCCTCTTTTGCTTACTGCAAGGCCTTGCTCTAGGAGGTGCTGGATGGTAGCATGAGACCACAGGCTGGATTTTGCTGTTTCAGATTTCTGTCTTAGAATTTATATGAATTTCATTATTCTCTATCTCTAAATTATGCTGAAGTTATTGCTTTATTTTATCCTCCTTGTTCATCCATACTGTTTTTGGAAGAAATATTAGGAAATATGGACATAGGCAGCCACCACTGTCTTCAACTACCTGGAATTCCTGAGATAATTCTTCTAGCAGTGTGAAGAATGGATTGGAAGAGAGGCTAAAAAATGGAAAGACTCATTAGGAAGCTATTTTAACAATGTAAGTAAAATATAATGAGGGCCATAATTAACTTTGTAGATGAAGAGGATATAGTGAGTTCAGATGATATTAAGAATTTGGTAAGTGTCAAGCAGCAGAAGGAGGGAAGTGTGACCCCTACGTTTCTGGCTTAGCCATTGAATATCGTTATGGTAGAACCATTCTGAAATAAAGAAAATAGGATGAGGGCTAATATGTGTTGATAGAAATTGTATGTAGAAGGAGTTCAATGAATTCAAATGCAGAACTAGGAGTTTGGGATGCCTGAGAAATATCCAGGTGGATTTGCTCACTGGGGATTTAGAAATACTGTAACTAAATACTGTTAAATATTGTAACTAAAGATAGAAATCTGGGAGTCCACAACATAAAGCTGTTAGGAGAAACTATGTTCATGTGCGGAGTTTTCAAGGAAAAGGGAGTAGAAAAGAGAAGAGGAAAGGATGCCAAGATGAAAGTATCACTTTCATGGATGGTGTAGGCAGAGGAAGAGACCTGGAAAAGAGAAGCCAGTGACACAGGGGGAAAACAGAAGAGGCCCATCTTGGAAGCTGAGGATGAAATCAACTCCTTGATGGAAGAGTTGGTCCACCTTCTAAATACTGAACAGAAAATAAAGAAGGAAGTGAAGGTCTGAACATCAAGTTGCTTGAAGACTTAAGATGTATTGAAGTTTTCAGCATTAGGAGGTCATTGATGATGTTTGCAAAGCACATTTCTTAGAAGCTGGTGAGGATGAATATCAGATTACAGTGGGGTAAGGGATGAGTAAGAGGTAAAGAATGGGAGACAGAAAGTATAGACCCTTTAAATCTATAGTGCCTCATCCATTTCAGTACATGAAAAACACAATAAGGGCAATAGTGAAAATAATACAGCTAATAATATTCTCATAACATTTAGCACTCCTGATCTGCGGCTCTTCTGACTATATGTGTACCTACATTCTCTCTCATTTTAAATGGGAAGTTCCTTTATGTAAGGATACGTATCTAAATCGTGTTTGTATCATTCAGTAGTGAGCAACCTATGATGAATAATAAGGATCTGTGGGCCAAATGAATGAACCAATGGAACAATTGAAGAGCCAAGACTCAACTCTGTTCCAAATCCTAGGCATAATACTTAGTCCCTGTTTCCAGGTGCCACTTCCTATAAGGATGTTTAGCCTCCAATTCGGAACAATGAAGAGATTCTGACTCTTATTTTATGACAATGTAAATGACAGTCTCTGGCAGCCACAGTAGAGGAGCCATTAGGATGCATGGAAGACTCTGACAACCAGCTGGGGTCTGTAAATGGCCATTCTGAGAGCCTTCTTTGAAAGGGGCTTTCAAATCCTAATGTGCTTCACCATTTATCTGTTCTTATACAAGTAAAGGAATATTTTTTCATATGTAACTACCCTAAGGCACTTATTTAATTTTATTACTGCTCTCTGTAGTGCTGCCAGGCAAATATTCTTTGAGTCTATTTTGATTAATAACACTGTTTGCATTTGTTGTTTGATTTCCAAGCCCATCACGAAGTGAGACTCCAGCATGGACCTCCAGATCTTCTCCACATCAGCTCTGTTTTGAAAGGCTCTGATTGATATAGGTTTCAGAGAACACACCACTGAGTATGAATATAAAAGCAACAGCATGTACCCAGAGCCACAGAAAGGAAGAGAAAACATCCTAGAGCAAATGTGTTGGAGCTTAGTTTTTAAAGAGAAAGAACCAAAGGACAAATGTGGATCGAAATATCCAATGCATGATTTCATAATCCTTTTGACTTTAACCCCAGGTGTGGCTTCCAACATAGGCCAGAAATTTTTTTGAAAGCCAGATAAAGAAGTAAAACAGAAAAGTTTCCATTACACTGTAATCCAAACATCTGGACATACTTAGTTTCTCCAGCTGGCTTTGGTGACCATATTCTTAATATATTTGCATGAAATTAGCTTGAACTTCTTAAATCCCCTATGATTATTTGGGTAGAGATGTGGTAGGCAAGCCCGTGTTTCTCTGTGTCATTTCAGCTTAATTTTCACTCTCCATCATGAGTTACACCTCCTATGTGTGCAATCCTTTGTTCTATGCCTCACTGACCCATTGAGTCACACGCAGATACTTTATTCTCTCAAATTCCTCCATCCCAAGGTGATGTGTATTTCAGATTTGACTTAAGAATTTAGAGATAACAAGGAGAGAGGTAGGTTTACTTAGCTGTACAGCAGGACAATGACTTAACATTGACTATTAGATACCTCTGGCCTTGAAACTCCTTGAACTTACCTAGGGCATCTGTGGTGGCCATTTTTCCTGCTAGGATTTTAGCATTGCAACATGTTGCTGCCCCCATTTCTCCTCAAACCAAGCTCACTCACCTGGAGCTCCCACCCAATGTTCAGATAATTTCTGCTGCAGAAGTGTTTAGCTAACCCTCTGTTTTATCACAAAGCATCTGCTCGTGCCCAAAGGGCCTCATCCTCATATTTATGACCAAACATGACTCTTCTCTCCTTAGGAGCTCTGTGCCAACCTTCAAAATGATACAATTTTTTTTCTTCTTCTGCTACTTCAAACTAAATCTTGCATGACTTGGGCTCTCTGTTACAGATATTCTGTGCTTACATCATCACATTCTCATAAAAAATAAAAAAGAGATAGAAGGACATATTTTACTTCTTTTGCTTTTTCCTCCTAAAGGATTTATCCTAATCCTTCCCATCTTGAACTAATCTCTCCTTGAAAAGTCCCAAGAAAATGGTTAAAGAAGGAAAAGTAGAAACCTTTAGTTGTAAGCACCTCCCCTATCAGTTCCCCAAACTCCAACTTGATTCACTATATCCAGAGGGTTTATTATATCCTTGTGATGGTTAATTTTATGCACCAACTTTTATTTTTTAAGATTTTCACTAACATTTAGTTTTATCCATTTTAATGTAAGCAAATTTTTTAACAACATAAACAACCAAAATACTTGGTATATTTTGCATCTGATTTGAAAGGTACATAATTCTACTGAATAAAAAGTTTTCACAATACACCTTTTAAATCTACTATACCTTAACACTTTACATAAAGCTGCATTAAGATATTTAGAATTTCTTAATACTGGGAAGAATGTGGTCTCTCCTATCCATTCCCACAATATCCTACACTGCATATCATGCATAATTTTAAAATTTAAAAAAACCTCAGGGTGACCAGATGTTTGGTCAAATATTATTCTGGGTGTGCCTGGGTGTGCTTTTTAATGAGATGAGAATTTGAGTCAGTAGATGGAGTAAAGCAGATTGCCCTTCCTAATGTGGGTGGCCCTCCTCCAATCAGTTGAAGAGGTGTATAGAACAAAAAGGCTGAGAAAGAGCTCAGTAAGAGTGCTCTACTCTGACCTGACAGCCTGAGATGAGACATTGACTCTCCTGGTTCTCTGGCCTTTGAAACTGAAATGAACTGGAACTTACACCAGCCACTGGAACAGCTGCATGATATTGTTATAAATCTTTATCAACTTTTCTCTTTACTCCTACCCAAATCACACATACCCACTCAAAAATGTCCCTATTCTAGATTCTCATAATTTGAAGAGCCAGGCTCCCCAGAATGTCTGTTCTCACCTAAAAGTTTGGGGTTTTTTTTGTTTTTTTTGTTTTTTTTGTGAATAATGCCCATCATGGAAATGCCTGTTGAAGTTCTATTATCACAACGAGTAATGGCCCAGTTCAGTCATAGGTTTGCTCTGAGGGCAAAATCACCATTGCCCTTACATCACTCTTTTATCTCATCAGTTGTCTTTCCTTTTATTTTATTTATTTTTAAATTGTCTTTATTCAGATGATATGATTTTTTTTTTTTGGCCGCACCGTGCGGTTTGTGGGATCTTAGTTCCCCCACCAGAGACTGAACCCACGCCCCCTGCATTGGAAGCACGTAGCCTTAATCACTGGACCGCCAGGGAAGTCCCTTCACCTAAAAGTATTAAAAAGTCCTCCAATATAACAGTTGAGAGTTTCACCACTGCTTGATCTCCTCCAAGTAATACACCATGGACATTCTCTTTACAACATTATTATCTGTGCATTTCATTGTCCACTGCATTCTGTTTTTGAGCATTTGACTTACAAAGATCCAAGGTGATTGAAAAAGCGACTGGGAGAAGGAAGAAAAGGGGAGGGATGAGTGGTCTATATGAGGCCATTTAAATTAATGTCAGCAAATTCTCTGAGCACAGGTGGGCATCTCCTGGACAAGTTCAAGCAGCAGTTTTTGATGAAAACTCTCCTGGCATTGACAAGAACTGCTAATGAGGCCCCCCAGCACAAGGAACACAATGAGCTTGCTCAAGTGGCACCAATGCCCTGCAAGCCTTGGCTTGTCTCCCTCTCTGCTTACTGGCACAGGAGACTGAGCGCTTTCAGCAGTCTCCTGGTGCTGACTATTATTTCTGATGTCACTGTTTGGAAGTCAAACACTGAAACCTGTCTCTTTCTATTTGCACTCCTGGCACAACAGTCTTATTCTCCAGGCAATGTGCATGCTCTGACTATGGGAAGACTCATGTACAAGGAAGTTCACATTCAATATTTCACTGTACTATCTCACTGCATAAAGCACCTACATTTCCCACTGCACACATTCCCCAGTAAGCAGCGGACAAGTAAGTGGCAAAATAAGTGAGAAGAAGCAAATTTAAAGACAGGAGAGTTTCCACATAGGTCTGTATAATTAAGGAGATCTTTAAAAATGGAGAGGGGAATAGAAATCTGTAAAAGTTAATTCCTCAATTATTCGGTTATTTCTACCTCCTCCTCCCCAAACATGCCTTCTGTTCTTTAAGAGTATAGGTAAATCCACAGATAATCTTAGATGGCTTTTGCTTCAGGGTCTAATCCTCGGGATCGTTTTAGGAGAGTTTCCTCTCTGTCTAGTAAATATTCAAAACAATCTATGTGAGCAAATCACAAACCACTTATCTGGTTAGTGCTCTTAGTCTTATCCCCAAGTTTCCAACAGAGCTTTGGTTACCATTTGGCAGGGAGAGATGTACCTATTAGGGCAGATGGGATAAAGCTGAAGGGAAGTGAAAAAAAACTAGGTGTTGGGAGAAAAGGGAGGCTTAGAAGTGGTTTGCAGGTCAGTACAGATATCAGCTGTCACAAGAACTGCCAGCCTGCAATCGCCACCTGTTCTTTGGTGTCCTGAAGATCAGGTGTTTTGCAGTTTCAATGGGGACATGACTCATGCAATATTAACTCAGCAACAATTTTCAATATCTACTTTGGTGCCAGCCTCTGTTCGAGATATTGGAGCTCACATTCTAGTGTTTGCAGAGATATACACAGTGACTATTATGCTGATCCTTCTGTTCTGCACTAACATGGAGCATGGCATATTGGTGTGCAAACGTTGTTCCCCAGGACTCAACAATTCTGGGTTCTACTTCATGAACTTCCTTTAAGCAGGTCTATAGTTTATTCAGTGCATAAAGTCTCATGTTTCTCATGTGTAAAATGTGGATATTAGTTTATCACCTTAACACTTAAGTCCTTATAAAGTGTAAATACAACAATGCATTAAAATACTCAAGGGAGAATCGACTCAAATGAAAATTAAAAGGTACATTCAAGAAATACAGGAAAGCAACCAAGAGAATAAAGATGACATAAAGAAAGAAATGAAAAGGATCTGAAGGAAAGCAGTGGAATAGAAGACAGGCAAAGAAGGAATAACATACGTATAATCAGAGTCACTGAAAAAGAAAAAAACACAATGGGGCAGAGTTAATATTCAAGACTCTAATCCCAGAAAACTTTCCCGAAATATAAAAAGAGACCCAAATATACACACTGAAATAACTCAAAAAATTACCTGGTAAAGTGAACCCACATCAATCAATTCTGAGACATATTCTAGCTAAAACTATTCAATTTCAAATATGAAGATAAGATCTTCAAGACATGCAGGCAAAATGTCATATAAAGATATCTGACTTTTCAAAACATAAAAAGCAAGGCAACAGTGGGACTTCATTTTTTTAAAATTCAATGAAAGAATATATGAAACAAAAATTTTGTATCCAGCCAAGCTGTCCTTCAAATAACGAGGATGTAAAACAAAGCCAATGAGCAATTTTCAATATACAAGAACTTAGGGAATTCTGTATAAATCAGACCTTTTTGAGAAATTTACCAGATTACTATTTGGCAAACTATGGCCCAAGGTGCTGTTTGATAAGGTACAGTCACACTCATTCCTTTACATAGTGCCTGTATCTACTTTCACACTATGATAGAGTTGTTGTGACAGAAACAGTTTATGGCCTCTTGGTTTACATAGCTCCAAATTTTTACCATCAGGCCTTTTACAGAAAAAGTTTGCTGACCTCTGTCAACTAGAGGATGAGCTTTATTCAACCAAATAATAATGAGGAAAACTTCAGCAAAAGGACTGAATGCAAGCACTTTAAAATATAGGCATATGAGGGACTTCCCTGGTGGTCCAGTGGTTAAGACTCTGCACTTCCAATGCAGGGAGCACGGTTCAGTCACTGGTTGGGGAACTAAGATCCTGCATGCCATGTGGCTCAGCCAAAAAAAAAAAAAAAAAAGGAATATACATATAAGACTAAAATAATGTTGGAGGTGAGAGTGTAAGACTAATACCCAACTGTTATATATTGTGATAAATCAGAAATATTGCAACTAAAAATGGGAAGAGAGGGAAAAAGAGGAAAACATAAAAAGTTCCTTGTTGTATAGGTGATATGTGGGTGCTAAAGGATACTTACAAAATAAAATGAAAATTGATAAGCTAGGTGGTAAAGGGTTGAATAAAGAGCATTCAAAAGATTACTACTAGGTTACCACTAGACAAAAATAGACCTTCCTGTATACTCCCCCAAATTTTTAAAATAAAAGAGCAAACTATATGTAACTTATACAGAAATACTCTCATAGGGCAACACATGTAATGAGTGAACTATATATATCACAAAGAATTGAGACCAAACATATCAGTCACAAAAATAATTGTGAATGAGCTTAATTCACTGTATTACTTTGCTAGGGCTGCCATAACAAAACACCACAGACTAGGTGACTTATACAACAGAAATTTACTTTCTCATAGTCCTGGAGGCTAGAAATCCAAGATGAAGTTGTCAGAAGGTTTGGTTCATTCTGACCTTGGCTTGTAGGTGGCTGCCTTCTCTCTGTGTTCTCACATGGTCTTTCCTCTCTACATTTGCATCCCTGGTGTCTTTCTTTATGCCCTAGTCTCCTCTTTTTATAAGGACACAGTCAGATTGGATGAGGGCCCACCCTTGCAGGCTCATTTTAACTTAATATTTTACTTAAAGGCCCTATCTTCATGTTCAATCCCATTCAATATAATGGAGTTTAGGGCTTCAATATGAATTTTGGGGGAACACAATTCAGCCTAAAACATTCACCTACTAAAAGAAAAAAGATTTTCTAGTTGGCTCACAAAATAAAACCCCACTATTGACCCCATTCAAGTTTGAAATTTGAAACAGACACATTCTTTAGAAGAAATAGAAAAAAAATTTTTAAACGAACTGATAAAACAGCACCAGGCCTAGGGGTTTTTACAGAGGAATTTTACCAAATTTCTGAAGACCAGATAGTCCTAATACTCTAAAGTTATTACAGAGCATTGAAAAGGAAGAAAAACTTCCTAGTTTCCCTTATGAAGCAAGAATAATAAACTTATTTAAACCAGAAAGTGTACAAGGGAAGAAAATTAAAGACTAACTGCACTCATAAATAATGGTGAAAATTTTTTAAACAGAATATTAGTAAGCAGAATCCAGAACCACATTAAGAAAATAATACACTGTGACCAAGTGGGATTTATTCCCAGAATGTAAGGTTAGTTTAATATTAGGAAATCTATTAATATCATACACCACATTATTAAATCTAAGGGGAATATTATGATTATCTTCAGAGGTGCTGAAAATATCTTTGACAAAATTCAACACCCAACTATTGCTTAAAAAAAAGCCTCAAGAAAATAAGAACTGAGACATAGATATTTTCTTAACATATGTGTGTACCTTACTCCTTAAGCTATTATCTTATTTAAAGGGGAAATACTGCATGCATTTCCACTATCTCTTTTCCTAGTTGATATTGTACTAGAAATATTAGTCAATACAATTAGACAAAAGTAGTCGACAAGAAAATAAGAATGGACAAAGGAGTGACATTATCTTTATTTGCAAATAATATGATAGTATACCTGAAAATCACCAGAGAATCAATGATAAACTAACTCAAACAATAAAATAATTCAGTGAAGTAACAAACTATAACATTAAGATACAGAAATCAATAGTCTTCATATAAACATGTAATAAATAGTTAAAGGACATAGAGATAGAGAAAAACCATTAAAATCTTATTTTAAAAGATAGAATACTTGGGAATAGATTTAACATAAAATGTATAAGATCTCTATGAGGAAAATTGTGAAACAATCCAAAAGTCACAAAAATAGACTTGAAATAGACATTTCCTCTTCTTGGATAGAGCACCTCGACATAAAGATGTCAGTTCTCCCTCAGTTAATACATAAAATTAATACAATTCCAATAAAAATGCAAAAACGCTTTTTTGCAGTTAGACAAATTTCTATTAAAGTTCATATGGAGAAACAAACATGCAAGAATTGCATGAAAAAATGGCTAAAGAAAAATTATGAGCCCTATGCAGTTATTAAAGTCCATAATTGGATGCAAATGCACATGGTGGACTTCCCTGTTGGCACAGTGGTTAAGAATCCGCCTACCAATGCAGGGGACACAGTTTCAACCCCTGGTCCGGGAAGATCCCACATGCCACGGAGCAATTAAGCCCATGTACCACAACTACTGAGCCTGCACTCTAGAGCCCATGAGCCACAACTACTGAGCCCACGTGCCTAGAGCCCACAACAAGAGAAGCCACTGCAACAAGAGAAGCCACCGCAATAAGAAGCCCACGCACCACAACGAAGAGTAGCCCCCACTCGCCACAACTAGAGAAAGCCTGCGTACAGCAATGAAGACCCAATGCAGCCTAAATAAATAAATAAATAAATTTATAAAAAATGCACATGGCAACTTAATATATGACAAAGACAGCATTCCAAATCCCTGGGTAAAGATGGATGTTTTTAAATAAATGGTGGTGGGTCAACTAAGGAGCCATTTGGGGGGGAAAAAAAAAAAAGATAAAATTGGACCCATATCTCACACCTTAAATAAGAATAAACTCCAAATGGATTAGGAACCTAAATGAAAAAAATTAAACCACAAATAATAAGAGAAAACACAGATGAATTCCTCTTTAACTTCATCATAGAGAAAGGCTATCTAACTATGACTCAAAATTCAGAGGCAATAAGAAAAAGACAGGTAAGTCTGACAACATTTTTTTTTTTTTGCGGTACGCGGGCCTCTCACTGTTGTGGCCTCTCCCGTTGCGGAGCACAGGCTCCGGACGCGCTGGCTCAGCGGCCATGGCTCACGGGCCCAGCTGCTCCGCGGCATGTGGGATCTTCCCAGACCAGGGCACGAACCCGTGTCCCCTGCATCGACAGGCGGACTCTCAACCACTGCGCCACCATGGAAGCCCCCTGACAACATTTTTTTTTAATTTGCATGGAAAAAAACCACCATAAACAAAGTCTAAAAGAAACTAACAAACTAGGAAAAACTATTAACAACATACACCACAGACAGACGGCTCATATCTCTAGCATATTTTTTAAAAAAACCTTAAAATTAAGGGGAAAAAAACAAAAACTCAATAAAAATGTCAGAAAATATGGAGACTTCCCTGGTGGTGCACTGGTTAAGAATCCGCCTGCCAATGCATGGGACACAGGTTCGAGCCCTGGTCTGGGAAGATCCCACATGCTGCGGAGCAACTAAGTCCATGTGCCACAACGACTGAGCCTGCGTTCTAGAGCCTGCAAGCCACAACTACTGAACCCATGTGCCACAGCTACTGAAGCCCATGCGCCTAGAGCCCAGGCTCTGACATAAGAGAAGCCACCACAATGAGAAGCCTGTGCACTGCAACAGAGTAGCCCCCGCTGGCCGCAACTAAAGAAAGCCCATAAGCAGCAACAAAGATTCAACACAGCCAAAAATAAATAAATAAATAAACAAATTTTTAAATGTCATAAAAAATGAGCAGACACTTCTCAAAAAAAAAAAAAGATATTAAAAATTCTCCTCAAATAGGGAGAAAATGTTCAAGCTGACTCATAATGAGAGAATTGCAAGATGTCATTTTTGATCTTTTAGAGACTGGAAAAAGTTTAAAATACAACAGAACATTTTGTTGGTGAGACTATGGGGAAAAAGACACTCTCATACATTACTGATAGAAATGCAAATATACATATAGCCCTTCTAAAATGAAATTAACAATGCCTAACAAAAGTATATATGCACATATCTTTCAGACCAACAATCCCACTTTTAGGAATCTACCCTGAAAATACACTTCCAATAATACAGAAATACAAGTGCATAAGGTCATTCATTGTAGCATTGTTTGTAATCACTTAATATTGAAACAACCTAAATGTTCATACATAGGAAAGTGGTTGAGTAAACTCTAGCACATCTATACAACAGAGTCTCATGCAACTGTAATAAAAGAATTAGGAATACACTTATGAATTGATACAGAATGATTTTAAAAATATACCGTTAAGTGAAAAAAACAAAGCACAAAAGAGTATGCAAACTTCACTTAAGAAAGAAAAGGAATATAAGAAAATATACACATTATCTCTTCATCTGTGTGAAATAAATACTGGAAGGATAAACCAGAAATTAAAACCAACATATTACCTATAAGGACTGGTGAAAATTGTTGTAAGAAGTGAGAAATGGGAACAAGGTAGCAGGAACAGGAGGGAGTGATACTTCTCTGAGTAGATATGTTTTTTTGCATAGCTCTAACCCAGAGACCCATAGTAATGTTTCACATACTCAAAAAAGGAAACAAACAAACAAAAAACAACAATAAAACCAACCAAAATCGGTAAGAACCCAAAACAGGATACAAATACTACAAAAGAACTCTAAATGTATTACAAATGAATAGTAACCACATTCATTTGTGATAGGGAAGAGAAAAATTAACCTAGGTAACTTTGGAAAACAATGTCTAAACCGGATATAGCATGACCAAAAAACTGTACATAAGCGTTGTTATCTAGTTGATAAAAATCTTTCTCACAGGGATATAAGTTAGTAGTTCAGAAACTATCTATGGGTATACTAGATTTAAACAAATAGGTAACCATACGGGAGATAATAAGAGCCAGGTTTCTCACTGTTGGAGCAAAGGAAGGAATCTAAAATGAACACTTGTTATTAAATTGGAATTCAATATCTCAGAGAAAATTCATGGTTTTAATATATATACAAGGAGATGGATACCTATATATAGATATTTGAGTATGCCTGAATTAGTATACATATATATGTATATGTGTGCGTGTGTCTCTCTCTCTCTCTATATATATATGACATCCCAGTAGCAATGCACACACACAGTACCCAGATCTTGGTTTCTAAACACTATCCTCCAATAAAAAGAACCAGGGATCCTTAGGGAAATAGTTGATTCCAGGACTGGGGCAGTGCAATATAAGATAAAACTAAAAATTATGTAATATCAGATAGTATGAAAGTATTCAAAAAAAGTACTTCTCAAAAACAGGCACCAATCTGAAGCAATTCATAATGGCCAAAACTAGAATAATTTGAGCCCCCTCCCTCAAAACAAACAAACAAACAAAAAAAGTATTAACTTATAACCCATAAAAAATAAATATCCATGAGTTCATAGTGATACAAATATACAATCAATTAAATAAATGCATAAGGAAGAAAGATAGCTCTTTAATACAAAAGTCCAATTAAAAATATAAAGGGAAATATAAAATCACCACTGGCAAACACCACAGTAATAACCGTTGCAGACAAGATCAACAGAGAGAAGCTAAAATTACTGATTAAACATTTGAAGAGAAAGTGGATTTGCACAGTATCAAATTAGCACCCAAAGATATTCGTCATTACAAAGGAAAAAATATTAACTTTACGGTGGAGGAATCTGGCAGAAGCCACCTGAAGCAAGTGATCGAGGTCAACATCCCCAGTAAAGAAACTTATCAATATCATGAACCCCATGATATGATGCACTGAGGACATAATATCATTTCTGTGATATTCTTGTCAAAAGACATAACCTCAATTCAATCATGAGAAAACTTCAGGCATCCATAAATTGAAGAAGATTTGACAGTCGTTGATCAATAGCCTTCAGTAGTATCAAGATCATGAAGGACAAGAAACGACTGTTACGAAAGATAAGGAAAAACTGAGGAACTATTACAAACTGCAGGAGACTAAGGAGAAATAAAATTTAAAAGCAAAATGGGATTCTGGATGGAATTCTGGAACAGACAGAAAACATTAGTGGAAAAACAGGTCAGATTCAAATAAGGTCTTTAGTTCAATTAATAACCTTACACTAATGTTCATGTCCTGGTATTAGTAGTTGCAATGTGGTTAAGAGTATGGAAACTGCTATTTTTGCAAATTTTCTGTAAGTCTAAAATTACTTCAAAATAAAAGGTTTAAAACAAAAATGGACTCTTTGATTTATCCCAAGAGCAATGTCCAAAATAAATCTAATTATTTCTTTTTGCAACCCAAAGTACTGGAACTATGCTATGATTTATCCTTTAAGAGTCCTGGTTGTTCAACTTTCCCTGTGAGTGTATACACTGCTGCTCATAGCTACCCAATAAATACTTTGCTGTTGTTGTTCAAGACACCAAAATCAAGTTCTGTTTGCTGGTAGTCAAAGAAACATAACTGCCATTGGAGAGTTATGTTTACAGGACAGACTTTTAAATTCTCTTCAAGGTTTAGTGTTTCCATGTACAAGCGGAAAATTTACTAAAAGAAAAGATTAAAGCAGGTTCTTACGTGTGCTTTCTTTTTTTCTTTCATTTAATATAAAATGCTCGCAAACTGCTGTCTTAAGAACAAAAACAAGCTTTGAAATTTAGGAAAATTCTTAATTATAAATACAAGGATGTCAATAAAAGAAGTGGTAATAGAAGACAAAGTTGACTTTTGATAATAACTTTTACTGCTCTCAATTTTAATATGCCATGACTTGACTTCTGTCTGACTATGCCTGGGAGCTTCTTCTGCACTTTGCTATATAAACCCAGGAGTGATGTCAGAGTGGAAGGTATTTACTTTTCTCATTGTGAGTCTTCAAGCCCAACTTTCTCTCTTATTTTTCTCTTCACTCCTGTCTCTGCATCTCTTGGCATATACTGCAGCACCTCAAACCTTTCTGTCTCCACCAGAATTCAAGAGCATTAATTAAAAACAAAAAAAGTTAAAATACCTTCTACCTCTATGAGTTTCCAATAAAAATTCTCTGATTCTGATATCAGCCTGTATCAGAATGTAAATATATTTAGTGATAGGACTAGATTGAGAACAAGGCAAAATTGTGAGGAAACTGAAATTTATCCACACTTCTTACCCTCATCTTCATTTTTTATTTACTCAAACATTTATTTATTCATTTGAAAATTAGATACCTATAGACAAATGAGAATACATCCACTAGGATCTCATACTTTGGCAGGAAGACAAACAAGCAAATACAGTATTATATAAGGGCTATAATATTTGTACGAATATTCTTTGATTTAAAGAATAACAATCAGATTAAATTACGGGCTTTTAATTAAAAAGAGTGCATTTTAGCTTAATAACAGTAACAACAGCAAAAAAGAAATGATGGTCTAGACCCAGCAACCATTAATTTAAACTTTTTATTAATCCAGTTGCAATTTAAATGTTCTCTTCCAGAGCACTATATATATATATTTTTTTCCGGTACGTGGGCCTCTCACTGTTGTGGCCTCTTCCGTTGCGGAGCACAGGCTCCGGACCTGCAGGCTCAGCGCCCATGGCTCACGGGTCCAGCCGCTCCGCAGCATGTGGGATCCTCCTGGACCGGGGCACGAACCCGTGTCCCCTGCATCGGCAGGCGGACTCTCAACCACTGCGCCACCAGGGAAGCCCTACACTGAGAATTTTTGATTATGCATAAATATTTCTAGACCAAGCAACAAATCTTATTTGATGAAATCATTTTGGTTTGGTGAATCCAGCCTAGCAAAGATATCGAATGGTTCTTATGTTTAATTTCCTGTTTTCTCTGATAACACATCTCTCTGTGGTGATAGGCAGAGGAACAAGGATATTTATTTATTTATTTGTTTCTACTGATCATAATTCACATTGCTCTCAACATGCAGTCTAGAGCTGCCTAGAAGTCTAGAATAACTCCGAAAATTCTTTCCTTGGGTTGTAAGTTCCTCGAAACCTATAATTTTCTAAGTACTGGTTTTTCATTCCTGTGCACTTAGCCAAATTAAAGTTTTATCTATTAAACATGGTCATAAGTGATTAACTTTTGGAGTAACAAATTGGTGCCTATGTAAAGTGTTATAAAGAAGCCTACCACGGTACTAACGTATGTAGTGGTTAGGGTGGAAAAGTCACAAAAGGGGGAAATTTGAACTGTTTGGGGAACTCGAGAAAGGCTACTGGAAAAGTTAGACTTAAGCTGAGATGAGAATAGTGAAAATGAATTAACAAGACAGGAAGATGTGAGAAGTGTTCTGAACACAGGGATTAGCACTTGCAAAGGCCTAGGGTAAAAAAGAAGTTGGGGGTAGGAAGAACTTAAGGCCAATGTGATTGAAACTGATCAAGACCCTGTGGGGCCCTCCTAGGTACAAAGGCTTTCCTGTCCCCAGCTTCTTATTTGCAGGATAAAAGCTTCAGCCTCCTAGACTTTCCTGAACACTAAAGAGCAAATTCAAACAGTAGCTAATCACCTAATCATGGAAGGGAGGGGATGAATAAACAAAGGAGGAACAATCAAGAAACAATAGTGTAGCCTTGGGCCCCGGCCCCAGTTCCTCCTCAAGGGATGTACATAACAATATCTTTGAATTCTTCTACAGGAACTAAGACCTCCACCCAGGTGGAGGATGGTAACTTCAGGCTGAGCACAAGATTCCTAGAGCACCGCACTGTTACCTTACCACCAACCAATCAATATAAATAAAGATAAAAGGTCAATAACATGATGAAAGATGGGAATTTATTGTTTGTACATTAAATACAAACAAAAATTATTAGGAAAAATGTGATGTGACTATAGGTTTCTAAGTCTGTGTTGCACTGAAATAAAAAGTCATTTTAAAGTAATAAATATAATTGTAACAATGACTTGGGCTCACATGGGAGCTGAGGAACTAATTATTTTCACCTTCTAAAGTGCCTACTGCTGTTTAACAAGTTTGCAAGATGAATGCTTAATTATATTTACATAAATCCCCTTGCAGTACCTTCTTTATCAGTGCACTTACAAAATGAATTGCTTTTCTAACACTTTCTAACGTTTTTCAATTAGCATATACTTACAGTTACATTTTATTAAATCTGGCTTTTCTTCAGGTAAAGTATCTTATCAACTTAGCCCCAAGAAGCGTGGATTCCAGAATGAATCAAAATTTGAAAATTTAATTTCCTCCCTTATGGATAAATTCCACCTCTTCTCACCTTCCACATGCGGGTCACTGTTTTTATTAAATCAAAACTGGTAACTCTGCCCACATTAGGTTTAGCCGCCTTCTAAGAACTGAAATATTAAATGGCAGGTTGGTACAAAAGCTCAGTATATCATGAGGAAGACTGCTGGAGAAAGTTTTTTAAAAAGATTAAACTCTTCAGGTATGAATTTTTCTTAACGGGAATGCCTCCTCTTCTTCAGAACATAGATCTTAGTAAGTTAATTTGTAATACTACGTTTCAATCAAGAATCAAAATTCCACCCTTTGTAATGCTCACTAAATATATCAGAATAACAAGTATCAGCATACACTTCTGTTCTTATTACCTTCTTTAAGCACCTCCTAGAAGAGGATGAAGTGGCATTTGAGAGATGGGAGGAAGCAGCAGAAGGATGTAATGAAAACTTTAAGTACATTAAAGAAGAGATTAGATCTACAGTGATCTATTACACAAATAGCTCTTAGGCACCCCTAAATATTAGCCTGGACAAGAGAATAGCTGCCTCTTTCTCATTCTTTCTCCTTGGGTACACACTCAGATTTGATTTACTGGGCTACTGTTTTTAGCCACTTCTGAGCCTTATGGGTGAGAACTGACACCACCCACCTGAGGTCTAACTCCTCAGCTTAACTAAATTTTAGACAGTTTTCTTCCTAACTATAGGCTCCTGATATCCCTTTTCTTAGAGCATTTACTTAATCCTTTCTCTGACCCTTTAAGATATAAATCTTCTACAATCTTCTACTTATTCCTTTCTCTGACCCTTTTAGATATAAAATGAACCTAGAAAAATAGTACAGATGAACCGGTTTGCAGGGCAGAAATAGAGACACGGATGCAGAGAACAAACGTATGGACACCAAGGGGGGAAAACCGTGGGGGGTGGGGGGGTGGGATGAATTGGGCGATTGGGATTGACATGTATACACTCATGTGTATAAAATGGATAACTAATAAGAACCTGCTGTATAAAAAAATTAAAAACCAGAATTATTTTTCTCAGAGACCTATGCAGAGCCATCCCTTTGAAATGTAATCATCAAGAAAGATGGAGCCTCACATGAAAAGATGCTCAACATCACTAATTAGTAGAGAAATGCAGATCAAAACTTCAATGAGGTACCACCTCACACCAGTCAGAATGGCCATCATTAAAAAGTCTGCAAATAACAAATGCTGGAGAGGCTGTGGAGAAAAGGGAACCCTCTTACACTGTTGGTGGGAATGTAAACTGCTGCAGCCACTATGGAAAACAGTATGGAGGTTCCTCAGAAAACTAAAAATAGAGTTGCCATAGGATCCAGCAATCCCACTCCTGGGCATATATCCGGGCAAAACTATAATTCAAAAAGATACATGCACCCCTATGCTCATAGCAGCACTATGTACAAGAGCTAAGACATGGAAACAACCTAAATGTCCATCAACAGATGGATGAATAAAGAAGATGTGGTATATAGATACACAATGGAATACTACTCAGCCATAAAAAAGAATGCGATAATGCCATTTGCAGCAATATGGATCAACCTAGAGATGATCATACTATGTGAAGTAAGCCAGAAAGAGAAAGACAAATACCATATAATATCACTTATATGTGGAATCTAAAACATCACACAAATGAACTTATCTATGAAACAGAAACAGTCTCACAGACATAGAGGACAGACTTGTGGTTGCCAAGAGGGAGGGGGAGTGGGAGAGAGAGGGACTGGGAGTTTGGGATGAGCAGATGCAAACTACTATGTATAGAATGAATAAACAACAAGGTCCTACTGTACAGTACAGGGAACTATATTCAATATCCTGTGATAAACCATAATGGAAAAGAATATGAAAAAGAATGTATATATATATATATATATATGTATAACTGAATCACTTTGCTGTACAGCAGAAATTAGCACAACATTGCAAGTCAACTATACTTCAATAAAATAAATTTTGTAAAAAAAGGAAGAAAGATGGAGCCTCAGTCTCCCAGTCTCTGTGAGAGGACAGGAGCCTAACTTCATGATAAGCACCAACTAGCAACCTTAGATGGCTTAATCACATTGACCGACTCCACCAAAAGTCCTCCAGTACTTGCCCTCTAGCTCACCTCAGTGCTTAAAACTCTCTCACCGTTTGTTTCAGTGAAATTTAGTTCATTCTCTATCCCTTCTTACAACAGTCTTGACTACTACTGTAATAGTCTTAAAGTCATCTTTTCCTCTACCATCAGGTACAAGTTTTTTTGAAGAGGCCACACACGGATGTCCTCCACTGATGGAAACAGAGCCCTGTTTGAGCATAGCTTTAATGAATAAGCCCAAAGAGTAACAGGAATACAAGACCAGAGGTTTTGAGTATGTGTGTGTTGACTGGGTGAGTGAGGGAACATGTTTCCCTTGATTTCACCTTTTCATCTGCAGGTGCTCCAGTGGATAACTCCCCTGTCCCATCCCCTCCCCTCCAGGGGAAGAGGAGTGAATTGTTTATCTGGTAACCTTGGGAATAAAAGATCTTCTTGACAACGGGGTAGAGCAGCCTGAGAGAGTAAGCACTATAAAAGTATTTGTTAAATTAATCAACTAAAAAAATAAATAAATAGGTTTCAAACTCAGGCAAGGAGCAGGTAAACCATTTTTGGCATCTTCAGACACCAAGAGTTTGGCAAGTTGGTGCTTAAAAATTGAAGATATTAAAATTATAAATTTTGTTTAAAATATTTTAGGGGATTTAATTAACGAAGTTGCTCAAGGAATTCATTGTTTAAGAGAGTTTAAGCCGTTAGACTTGAGCTAATCAAAGTTAATTAAAGGATAAGTAAACGAGGAGAGGTGACTGTTCTTTCTCAAATAGAATTTATTAGATTTATGTGACAAGATAAAATTTGTGAAAAATAGCTTAAAGGCCAAAGGAAAACATGATTTTTGAATGTGGAACTCTAATAAATTGTCAATTTAACTACAAAACGTAAGAATGTATTCATTGCCAAAAGGCATTCTAAGAACTCACATTAACTATTAAAATACTTTACTGATATATTCAGTCTTTCAGATATTGTTTTGAAAAGCATGACCACAGATGTGAATGCCACTAAAAGGTCAACAAAAAGACTCTGAACATTAACTATGGGGAAATTATCTGTACAAACTCCTTTGGATAGTTTATTAGAAAGGAATCAACAATCAAAAGATATGGCTCTTTACGTGGTACCACAGTAGGAGTGATGCTGTGCCTCCAGAAGCCCACGACATAAATGGTGCTGTGGATGCCAACCTCCCACCACCCTCTGTCTCTCTGTTAAGTAACTTAATCCTGGTGTGGACAAATAAAGTTGTTATTTGTACAGAAGAAAAAAAAGATATGGCCCTTTAAAATAAACCTTCTGTAATCTAAAATATCAATAGAAATACCATTTGGTGATTTTAATTGACGTTTACTTTAGCAAGCATATTGTTAAAAACAAGAAAATAGGCACAAAATGGAGTTGCTTATGCTAAGCCCAGTGTCGCCAAACTGAGACGAGTTAATTACAGTTTCTTCTCTTCCAGAAATGGAATCTTAAACCAGTCAATTAGGAATCACCTGATAAGCATTAGCTAGGTAAGCTGCTGGAGAGACCCGTGCCATCCCTTAAAGGAACATGACCTTGCAATAACCAACCTGATTTTTAGTGTAGTATAACTTTCTCGTTCCTGCTCCCTTCTGCCCATAATTCTTTCACTTCGTATGGCCCCTCAGAGCTCCTTTCTATCTGCTAGATTGCACGCTGCCCGATTCACGAATCACTGGACAAAGCCAACACAATCCTCAGATTTTCTCGAATTCTGTTTTTTTAACAGTATAAAATTTCAATAGATCCTTCATGCCCAGTGACCCAGTTCTACACATGGGTAGAATTTTATTTTTTAACGTTGTTGAACCAAACTAAAACACAGTTGCTTACGTCTGAGACAAAATGGAGTTGGCCATTTAAAGCAATGCAGGCGCATTAAAGAAAATGAAAGTTAACTTTACCTAACAGAAGTTGCAGGAATTTACAGCGCTTCTCAGAAATCAGCAGAGGATGCCAGCCAGTCCCCAAACGCCAAGTCTGTTTCCGCCATCTCTGGACTTCCTTGCTCCTCTGACTCAGCTACCCGGATCCAAATGAGGAAGGAGACCACCAGGCAACCAATCAGCTGAAAAAGCCAAGTAACTTCCACGTGTATCCCATAAAAACTCCCTAGCCTGTGAGCAACTCAGAACTCATTGCTCCTGTAGCCTTGAATTTCTCAGCTTGCAGGTTGAAATCCTCGCAATAAACTCATCTTTCTGCTTTTTATTTTCACTCAGTGTGCAGAGTTTGGCTGTTGACAATATTTTAAGGAATATGAGACATCTTTGTACTAGAAACAAGCACGATTGATTCAAGTGTGCCTATTTAGAGCATTTCCACCTAACTTTACTATTTTAAATCATTATGGAGGTAGAAGGCATTATGCTAAGTACCTTAAACTAATCCACTGTTTCTATTCTAGTTATGAGTGTTGAGACACACATACAAAATATTATTTAAAAAAACTGAAATGAGAGAGCTAATACTATATAACACATAGTAAGATTTCATTTCACTTCATTTCTTACTGGGGTCCCCAAAGAATCAGGTGCATTTGTTCTAACTCTTCTAGAATTGCTAGGAACTTGAATGTGACCCAAATGTGTTTTACATAACTGTCTGTTATCACCTGTGTGACTTACCCAGTCATACAATTGTTCCTGTGGGAAATAGGATGCATTTCAAGAAGATCTGAGTTATTCTAAGTTTCAGGAAAAAATTTTGTGAGAAAATGGGAACTCCTTCCTTTCAGACCTCTGAAGGCAGGCCCTATTCGCTCTTCGAATAAACATGTCACAAAGATAACATTACCATCTAAATGGATGCCACCAATGGGAAGTCAGTAGCACTTAATAAAAAAGCTAACTGCAACACCTTCAAAGAGGAAAAACCTGGAGAGACTTCTCAAAAGGCTAAGTGAAAAATAGATGTGGGTTTAAATTAAAGGGAAATAAACTAAGCAAGGATGAAGAATGCAGGAACCTGGGAAGGTGACAAGGCAGAGTGGGAGATGACAGAAGACTTTTGCAAATGGATTTGAGGGAGGAGAGGAGGAAAAGAGGAATCAACAGCAGTGAAACTGAGATTGGCAGTTACTAAAGGCAGTTTGCTTGCCCCCATAAATAGCAGGGAGAGGCATTTCTCAAGTCCACTCCAGGACACAGGAAAAGAGGACACTGGAGAAAACAGCATGCCCCAAGGCCAACCTGTTTCACCCAGAAAGGGTTGACCTAGCTCTGTGAGCTCTTGCAAAGAATTGCACAGGCATAGCTGAGAGAGAAATTCAGTCCTTTTTATTTTTCATCCAGTTCAAATAAAAACCAGGACACAATCAACATAACAAAAGGTATGCCGATAACTTAATATAATGCTACTGCATTCATCAAAGCCTTTCTCTCTTCAGAAGCCTGTTCTCTGCAAGTAGTTAGGTGTCTCACAGAGCTAATGTAATGCACCATCAAAGAAGCGCTTGTATTCACGGGCATTTGCAAAAGCATAGGCAGGGCCACCTACTGGATATGCTGTGAAGTGCAAGGAGAGGTTCCCCATTTAAAAATACCTCCCTCATGGGCTTGTTATTGTGCAGAAAATAGGTACCCCCAGCCCCGTCATTCAGGCTTAGGTATTCTTTTCTGTGAAGGTTTGGGTAAAATGTTAAGTCTGCTAACTGAAAGGAAAACTAGACTTCTTTTCCAGGCATGATTCTCATCTCTAACGGTTAATAGCGTTGTAGATGGCAACTTGGGAGTATCTCCCCAGCTTTTCTTCTTTGTACAGTACCTCAATTAATATGAGTTAGCCTGAGAGAAATATTTAACTAGTGTGAACCTGCCATCCTAATCATAGGTCACTGGACAAGTGGGGATACATGATTCAAGCTGGGCCAATCAGGATCTTTTGCTCAATAATTTATACTCAGATACACAGAAACTAGGAATTGCAAATTGACATGAATGGAATACCTCTAGGATTTTTGTTTTCCAAATCTGAGTCATGGAGGTACACTTTTAAAGGAGGAAAATTTCATGGAATCTCAGTATGATCATAATAATTTTTTACAATGTGACAATCATGGATAAGTATAACACTATATTTGCATGTATAGCCACTATCCATTTATAAGGTCAAAGATAATTACAAATACAAACAAAATTTTATAATCAATGATAGTCAAATTAAGAGCATAAATTTCATATGTAGAGAATGCTATTTTGCTTAAAGTGAATCACTGACTTCTCAGTGTGTTATGCTGATAAAGCAATTTTCCCATGACTGAACTTTCAGTCAGCATGTTTGACACCATGGGTTGATATCACAGACATCTTAAGTGCCCATTGTTTATGCAGAGACTTAAATTCTGTGCTTTTATCAATGGCCCTCGACATTTAGAGTAGCACTGCCTGGTTGGAACTCCATTATAAACATCCAAATTCAAGGTCTTAAATCACGAACAGAAATCAGTTAGCAATATTTGGTTTTAAGACAGTTGTCCAAATGATCTGGAATGCATTTTTTAAAAAAATAATCATCATGCCAAATATTTAAATCCAAATAAAGATCACAAAATGTATCCATGTTTTCCTAAGTCTTTGCAGGTTCCCATTTGAGCCTCATTGCTCTAGAGAAACACTAATTGAACTTTCTGTGATAATGAAAATGTTCTATATCTGCATTATCCAATACAATAGTCCCATGTGACTATAGAGTTACTTGAAATGTAGCTAATGTGACTGGTCAATTGAATATTAAATTTTATTTAACTTTAATTCAAATTTAAATAGCCACATGTGGCTAGCAGCTACTGTAATGGCCAGGACAGTTATATGTTTTTTCTGAACCCCTGTCAAACGCTGGCTTCCATATATTACCAAAATGACTTCTTGTGTAACAAAAACTACCCACAGAATTTAGTAACTTAAAACAATAAGCATTTTTTTGTTCACACAGTTTGCATGGGTCAGGAATTGGAGAGCAGCTTAGCTGGGTGGCTCTGGTCCCGGGTTTCATGAAGGTGTATGCTGGGGCTGCAGTCATCTGAAGGCCTGACAGGGGCTAAAGGATTAACTCTAAAATGGCTCACTCACAAGGTTGTTGGCAGAAGGCCTTGGCTTCACACCAAATGGACCTCTCCATAGGGCTGCTTGCTGTGTTCTCACACATGGCAACTGGGTTTCTCTAGAGCATGCAATCCTTAAGAGGAGGTTGAAGTGCTTTTTATGACCTACTCTCTAAATCCAAACACGTTACTTTCTCTTTATTTATTAAAAGTAAGTCACTACATTCAGCAGAAGCTCAACTGGAGGGAAATTGAGCTCCAACTCTTGAAGGGAAGAATGTCAAAGAATCTGTGTACATAATTTAAATCCACTATACAAGTTAACTTATCTAAAGCAATGGAGCTAAGAAGTGGAAAAGCCTGCATTTGAATTTGTTTCAATCTTTGTGTGGACCAGATGTTTTAGTCACAGCTCTCTACTGCCTAGAACATCTATACATTTGAACACATGATCTCTTGAGGGCACATTTAGAAACCAAATGCAAGTATCTAGTTCAATTTTTGTTGATTTCAAAAGGTATGCATTTAAAACATCTATTTGTTAGTTGCCAAATGTTATTTTATAATTTCAGATTTTGAAAAAAGTCCTTTCTCAAGTAATTAAATTCATATTATGCTCACAAAGAAGGTAACAGAATCAGCATGGTGTTTGGAAGTCCAGGATCCATTGCTGTACTGAATAATCTAATTAAACTGCTCCCTCCTAGGGAGGCTCAGAGTGATGTCCGTGCCCAAACTCCTCTTTGCCTGTCCCTTGTATAAGCCTATTTAAACTGTGTTCCACATGGTTAGGCTAGGGAAGTTTCACAATCAAAGAAGCATGGTACAAATGATGTTTCCAATCTTTGCCTGATCTCTCAAAGAACAAAGAAAGGATCCACAAGAATTCTTACTAAAATTCCCCATCTTCTTCTATTCTCTAACATCATGAAACACTCCTGAGCCTCTCATTATTCTGACAGAAGAACTATTCCCATCCTCTATGCCGTTCCATGCCCTGCTTTCTCCCCTTCTCCCACACCACCTACAATATGTTGCTTTCACAAGAGCTGTTCTTTGAGTTAACCACCCCTGAGTAAATTAGCTATTCTTTCCTCATTGCTATTGTTGAAAAGTTTGGCAATAAAGCTGTTGTCCCTTCTGTCTTTTCTCTCACAGACTCTTCATCACCACAACCCGAAGCACCAATGACCTTAAAAGCAGAAGAGAGCAAAATAATGTATTTATCTGCAACTTACCTTCACAAGCATGCAGTAGGGGAAACACAGGTTTACAAGTGTTTTCTCTGCCATGCTAGGCACAGCTGAAAGAGCCACACTTAATGGTGATTGGGAAAACCACTCACATCCTTTCTTTTAAATTTAAATGTGAAGCACTTAGCAAGAAAATAAGTTAGTAGAGAGAACAGAAGCAAAGAGATGAAGAGCTATATGGCAGTAAGTCTTGCATAAACATTAGACCTGAGGCAGAAAGAAGCAACATAGGTTTAAAATAAAGTCTAATTAACTGAGGCAACTCAATTGTGCCTCTTCCGGGCAACCCAGAGGAATCTAATATGCACATTTAAAGGGATAAAAATTGTTCTTTTCCAACAAGTTTTACTTGTGGTTTCTTATTTCCTTTTTTTATCTCAGTGTTAGCCCCAACATGGATTGTTAGAGTAGCAGTGATGGCTAACATATCCTGGATTGTTACTAGGTATCAGGCACTGTTCTAAATGCTGTAAATATATGAACACATCTTCACTGTCATCCCCATTTTACATTAAGATTTTAAGAGAGAGTATAAAAATAATTCACCCCAAGTCATATAGCTAGGAAGTGGCAGAGGTGGGATTTGAACCCCCATAGTCTGGCTCCAAAGGCTGACTTCTAACTACTGTACTCTTCTGTTGCCCTAAATGAGATTCCCTGGCTGCCATAAGATAATTTCTGAATGTCTTACCCTGACAAGTAGCACCTCCACAATCTCGCCCACAACAACCTTTAGCTAATTCCATTACTTCAACTCTTATCAACTCCAGACTTCCCTCCCATACTCCCCCCAAAACAAGCAGCCAGCAGGCTTTGCACCACCTCTCTGCACTCTGTGCCTTCTGAAACTGGAAAACCTAACTGAATGAAGATGTGATCACAGAGGGACCAGCACACAAGAAGCAGTGGGTCTCCCAGCTGCCACGGTTTCAGACATCTGAATTCTGAGGCTGTAGAATCCAACTTTGATGAACAATGTGATCTGTCAGACTGTTTTATAAGTGTTTGTTTAGACTCTCAGCTGAAGAATAAGGAAAATGAAAGTTAGTGCTGAGTTGTGTGAACATGGTCTGACCCTTGGATGATTTATTTTTTATGACAGATTCCATTTTCTGCTGTGGTCATGATGACACAGGAATACATTTGTCCACTGAGAGTACATTTGTGTCTTTTGCATGGGCTAACTCAGCGGTAGCATTTAATGTGTGCACTATTATTCACTTATCAGACCAAAAGATGGTACATGCTCAGAATTACTAAGTTTATTGAAATGTTATTACAAGAATCAGTCTCGAGAGGCAAAGGAACATCAGTGCCAGCTTGAGATTATCTTGTTATTGTCAAAGTGCAGAGATCATTGAGTTTCCAGGATAAATTTAGGTTTGAAGAGGTATGAATATGTACTCTGTCAGGAAGGTTGTGTTGCAGTATTGTTTATTTTGTAAGGCAGCTGTTGAAAGCAGAAATATGTACAGAGTGAAAGTGGGTGGATGCACATGAATGGCGATTGGTGAATGCTCTTCTGAGAGAGGCTATCACTTGTCAGGTCTAGCCAATTGTAATGGTGGAATGTGACCCAATGTTGCTGGAAATTCTCCTTTTAAGAGAAACCAGATTTCTGGATATCTATATGAAGTACCCTGATGTTTAAATGTTGGTAAATATGGCAGGCATAATTTTAAGAATGACTCCCAATGACCTTCCCATCCCCTTTGAATGTGAATAGGATCTGTTAATGTGATACTTTTTCCATGACTTTCATATCATGGGGCAAAAGGTTGACCTAATCTAATGACATAGCATCAGAGGGGGAAAGCAGGACAAGGGTAGATATGACAGCCTTTGCTGGCTTCAGAGCTGTAGAAGGCCATGCCCAAGAACCCAGAAGCCTCTAGGAGCTGAGAGTGGTCCCAGCAAGAAAATAGGGATTTCAGTCCTGCAACCACAAGGAACTGAATTCAGCCAACAACCTGAATGAGCTTAGAAGCAAATTCTTCCTCAGATCCTTCAAGGAAGAGCTCATCTTAGCCAACACTTTCATATTGGTCTTGTGAGATCCTAAGCAGAGAACCGAACTGAGCCCAGCCTAACTTATGACTTACAGACTATGAGATAATAGATGGGTGTGATTTTAGGTCACTAGCTACGTGGTTGTTTGTTACCCAGCAACAGAAAACTAATACAGTAAGCAATTACAATTTTAAAAAAATCATCGGTAGGTCACTTAGTACCTTATCATTCAAGAAGGTATTAGTTTGCAGCCTCTGTTATAAGTTAGGTGAGGTGAATGAGCTCAGATGGAAGCGTTTTTCCATCTTGTAATGTAACAAACTATACAATGTGTTTCTTATGGTCATCACTTAAAAGCATACTTAAAAGAAATAATCTTTTGGGGCTTCCCTGGTGGCGCAGTGGTTGAGAGTCCGCCTGCTGATGCAGGGGACACAGGTTCGTGCCCCGATCCGGGAAGATCCCACATGCCGCGGAGCGGCTGGGCCTGTGAGCCATGGCCGCTGAGCCTGCGCCTCCGGGGCCTGTGCTCCGCAACAGGAGAGGCCACAACAGTGAGAGGCCCACGTACTGGAAAAAAAAAAAAAAAAAGAAATAATTTGATTTGAAGTGCAAATAAAAATTATCCACATTTTGGATAATGGGTGAAATCATAAGGTGATGAAATGCGCAAGCGCATTAATAGAGACAGTTTATTGGCTTTGTGGATGTTTTCTGCACGTGTTACTTTGAGGTCATTGAGGTAAATCAAGAGGAAGGAAATTTTCTGTTACATTTTTTCCTAAAAATAAATTGGGAATGATTATTTTCTTAAAACTATTTGTTGAATGCATCCACAGATGTGCTTCATTTATTCTTGATTGAGGAAGCATCTTAAAAATAGGTGGCAAAAATTGGCATTCCCATACGTTCTCTAGCTTCAATAGCAAACAGTAAATACAGTTAAGTTCAAAAATTCTATAAGAGGTAGTTTCTCTTGTGGTAAACAAATTTTAGAAGATTATTTCAAGTGGCCCTGGAAATAAATTTATTCTCATTTCATGGTCCAAATAACAATGTTCTTTGGCTAAAGTGGTTTTTAAATATAAAAATGATTAATTAATAAGTACCTTTTCTTGCGGCCCTTATAAGACTCTCCTTATCTATTCAGCACCTTTAATTGAACACCTATTATGTTCAAGGCACTGAATTATGAATAGAATTCTAAGAACAAAGACAACTAAAAAGATATGATAGCTAGCTGGCTTCGAGTCCCTTACTATCTACCTCATTTTGTTTAATCTTTCTATTGTAGTTAGAAGTGGACATGTATAGGTTCCATTAAAGATGCTATCAAGATTTCCTAGCTACCCTTCTTCACCATCACACACATAAATGCCAATTTGAAGACGGAAGACAGCTGGACTCATTCGGTTGCTCGTGGAGAAGCTGGGGAACTTCAACATCTTTCCAAAATCTCCTCCCACTGCTTGCAGAGACCCTGCCCAGGGATGCTTACTGCATAAAAGCTGGTGAACTGGATCTGTACACAAGTAGATTTGAGACCATTCTGCCCTCCTTGGCAGATAAATGTGAGCAGCTGCTTGTATTACCATTCACGTAAGTACTCCCACTGTGGGCGGGTTCAAGTAAGGGGTAGAGCTTTCAGGAGCAGGTTAGGACCCTGGAGAAAACCTGAGGGAAACCTGGCTAATAATCTTTCCATGAGGTTTTTACAAACACAACTTGTTTGGACTTTGACTTGGCCACGTAACCCCTCCCCCTTTCCAGAATACTAGGCCATTACTTGTGCAAGGCCCTTACCCTGGGGGTGGAGATGGAGAAAGAGTCCCTCAGCAGCTCTTCCCAGGTGAAATTTCTATCCCCTATGGCCTAAGGCCAAAATGTGAGGCGAGGACAAGTGTTATCCTTTCATTAGCACGTATTAAGTCTTGAAATCAGCCATTTGTATACTCAATGCACTCATAAGATAACGGATGGTCAATAGATAAAACAAATGTCTTACCTTTAGAGGCCGCAGATGATTCTTAATATCTGTTTAGAAACGCTAAAGTGTACATAAAACAGAATATCACAGTATCACTGTTGTTTCTTTTGGAATTTTCCAATTAGTGTCCCATACATATTAAAAAGGCATCCATTTAACTAAATTGTTCCCTTTGATTGAAAAGTAGTGCTGATTCTGGAATTCCACTTTTTCTTCAGTTTAGGTCCCTTGTTCTACATGAAGAGTAATATAAAATTACTTAATAGATATTTTTGTAGATCTTCTAAAAATTGGTTACACTACCTTGTAGACAGATCTCTATGATATTGTTAACATTATAATATGCTAGAAGTTACAACTGTTTGGCCACAAGATCATTTCTTTCTTCAAATTAACATGGGTTGATTTCCCAATAAATGGTAATGATTTAAAATTGTTTACAGGGACTTCCCTGGTGGTGCAGTGGTTAAGAATCCGCCTGCCAATGCAGGGGACACAGGTTCAAGCCCTGGTCCGGAATATCCCATGTGCCACAGAGCAGCTAAGCCCGTGCACCACAGCTACTGAGCCTGTGCTCTGGAGCCCACGAGCCACAACTACAGAGCCCACGTGCCACAACTACTGAAGCCTGCGTGCCTAGAGCCCGTGCTCTGCCACAAGAGAAGCCACCGCAATGAGAAGCCCGCGCACCACAAGGAAGAGTAGCCCCCGCTCGCCGCAACTAGAGAAAGCCCACGAGCAGCGATAAAGACCCAACGCAGCTTAAAATGAATGAATAAATAAATAAATAAAATTGTTTACAGTATTTTCCTATGATATGTTCAAACTCCTATTCCGTTTTTGCCTTAGTAATGTTGAGACGTGATCTGCAACTTGACCTTTCTTTGAAATTAATAGTCACAATATAACTGTAGGCCGGCTTCTGGCAGTATCAATATTTGCCTGGCTGGTAAAATGTTTTCCTCTGTTTGCACATGATCTAGTTTCTAGTTCTCTGGAGGTCCTGCATATCTTCTGTAAATCATTCTGTGAGAAGGAAATTTCCAGAGTATGCTGCAAATCCATGGTGTCCTGCAAGGAGTAACACAGGAATTGCTCTCGCATAGTTACACCCGCCAACTGGCTCCCCCGAAAACTTTCCTCCACTATTGTTTTGTGCTAATGGCATATAGAAATTTTATTTTCAGGTTTGCAGTTAAGATAACATTAGTACCAAGTATAATTTTATTTGATAGGATAACTCATTCATTTTACTTAAACCCTAATGTGTATTATTTCCAGTTTCTGAGTGTGCCCCAGTATAACAGACATCTTCCTCTTAAGCTAGTTAATAAAACTCCTGGTTGATGCTGAAAAAAGCAAACAGCTGAAGGGTATACTATTTTTTAATAAGGCTAATTACTGTGCTGCTTTCACAGGGGGACATCTTACAGTGTGTTCTCTATAGTCAGCCCTATGGCTTCTGTAGATGAACTAAATTTCTAGTAGCGGATCTTAAAAAACAAACAAACAAACAAGCAAACCAACCAACCAACCATGTGTAGTCAAGGAAATATGAGGTTTCAGATCTTGGAAAGAAATAGTCACTGAATTTTAATGTATAAGAAAAAGAAAGCAAAAAAATGTTACATTTGAGAAATACCTTTATAGGTTTGGGGGTTTCTAGAAAGCAAGATAAACAATTAGTGTTGTTTGGTAAACAGTGAATGTGGGCAAAAAAAGTAGGTGGCTAGCCCTGAGGGACATTTTATCCAGATCAGAAAAAGCACTGCTTTAATCTGTTTCTTCTATCTCATACTTAGTATGCGTGTCCATTTTTAGTGTATTTGTAGATATTTCTCTTATTCTCCTACTTCCAATCTTAAAAACATTCTTTTTATATTTATATATGTTAATATTATTGACAGGTTTGCATTGAAGTTCTGATCTTGCTCTGGGAGTCATTCTGCTATTTAAAATGTCTTTGGATGCTACCTCTTTTTTTTTTTTTTTTTTAATCTAGAGAAGAGAATTCTTTCCTGTCAGAAAAAGAACTTTTGTCTCTCTTTGAGGAGAGGTCCTTTTTCATCCAAGTGTGGGATGAGTAGACAATTTTTGTCCTAGGATTAAGAAGACATATGTAAATATATGGAGATACATATATGTAAAGATATGAAGACATATATACATATAATTATATAATTACTATATATAGTAATTATAGAATTACTATATATACATGTACCTATATTATATATGTGTATATATTATATATATATGAAATGAGATGTCCAGACAAGAAGTGGACACATTTATTAAGGACTCCATGGTTTTTCACTCAGTGGGTCACTGAAATAGTTACAAGCAACTGTTGTAACTCAGCACCTGCATGTGAAGGGAAAACAAGTCTGGGTCTCTGAATACGCTGGAAAAGTTTCAACTTAAAGCTCCGTGTTGGCATTTGCACCTTGGAAGAAGTTCTACCTGTGATCTGAGAAAGCTGGCTGTGGGTGAGGCTAGGGCTGGACTGTCTTATTCAGGAGTAGCCACTGTCCACTTGTGGTGATTTAGCACTTGCAGGCTGTAGCAATTTACGAACTCAATTTTTAACCTTAATGGTAATTATCTAAAATTTAAATTTAAAACCGATACTCAATTCATGTTAACTATGTTTGGAACGCTTACCTATGTGAATCTTTCTAACAAATTGTTGAAACCTGAGTACAGATTAAGTCCTTCTGAAAATTTAGTCTCCAAATTGAGATGTGCTCTAAGTGTACAATACATGCTGGATTTCAAAGGCTTGGTACAAAAAAAAGGGAAAAATGCAAAATATTAAAAGTCTTATTAAAAAGTATTTTAGCTTCTTTATATGTTGAAATGACAATATTTTTGATATGTCAAGATAATAAAGTATGTACATTATTATAATTAATTCTACCTATTTATTTTTACTTTTAGTAATAAGGCTGCTGGACAATGTACAATGGCATGTGCGGCTCCCATTATATTTATACTGGAAGGGCTGTAATGGTTTAAAGAGTATGAAGCCTCACAAGTGAGCAGAGTCCAGGTGAATTTCCCTCCTCTGAGAAACCACTGATACTGGCAAAGACTCGCCTCTAGCTTTTATGCAATGGCCAGATTGGAGGATTTATCTCCAGCCACCATGAGCCTGACTTTGGCTGTTCACTGTGCTCGCTTTTGGCCTCAGAAGTCCAACTCATACCAGGTTTCTGGGCAGCACTGCTCCATCACTGTCTGAGTCTCTAGCCTGCCAACTGGCTAAAGAGCCTGCCCAGTACCTACGTCCCACGGTAACCCATGAAAGGGCTGGACTAGGGAATGTGAAGCTTCCCAAGAAAGCCATTTTCCTGGGAGCTAGGCAGCTCACCCTCAAAAAATACTGATGTTAGGCAAACGATCATTCCACTATATTCGAAGTGTCTATAGGGAATTTGGTCCAGCTTCTAATACCACCCTCTAAAATCAACTTATATTCAGCTACCTCCACTCAGGACACCAAGTTAGGACCAAATCACACTCAACACGATTACCGACGATACTCATAAACACTCAAGTGTTCTTGGCTGGGCTATGACTAGACTTCTAGACTTTCTACTGTTTCCCAGGAATATGGTTCTCTGGGAACTGATAGATACACATTATTTGTATCACAGATGATGTTTAGAATGACTCCATTTGCACTGGGTACATTTCATTATCTGTCACAATCTTTAGAGTATAAAATCTAGTGAACACAGATAATAGAGTAGTTGATTCTTCCTGAAAAAAAATCACAAAACATGACTAGGACACAGATTTTCTGACTCTGAATTCAATGGTTTTTTCTTACATTATACCCCTCTTTTAGAAATGTCACATTAATTGGGCATAAATATATTATGCCAATGATAAAAGCCAAATGAAATATAAAGATGTCCACCACATCTCTCAGGCTCTCTTCTGTCTTCTCTACTTGGTCAAGATCTTTCTTTTTTTATTTTATTTTATTTTTATTTTATTTATTTTATTTTAATTTCTTAATTTATTTTTTTATACAGCAGGTTCTTATTAGTCACAATTTTATACACATCAGTGTATACCAATCGCCCAATTCAGCACACCACCATGTCCACGCCCCTGGCGGCTTTTCCCCCTTGGTGTCCATACGTTTGTTCTCTACATCTGTGTCTCAACTTCTACCCTGCAAACTGGTTCATCTGTACCATTTTTCTAGGTTCCACATACATGCGTTAATATACAATACTTGTTTTTCTCTTTCTGACTTACTTCACTCTGTATGACAGTCTCTAGATCCATCCACATCTCAACAAATGACTCCATTTCATTCCTTTTTATGGGTGAGTAATATTCCATTGTATATATGTACCACATCTTCTTTATCCATTCGTCTGTCAATGGGCATTTAGGTGGCTTCCATGACCTGGCTACTGTAAATAGTGCTGCAATGAACATTGGGGTGCATGTGTCTTTTTGAATTATGGTTTTCTCTGGGTATATGCCCACTAGTGGGATTGCTGGGTCATATGGTAATTCCATTTTTAGTTCTTTAAGGAACCTCTGTACTGTTCTCCATAGTGGCTGTATCAATTTACATTCCCATCAACAGTGCAAGAGGGTTCCCTTTTCTCCACATCCTCTCCAGCATTTGTTATTTGTAGATTTTCTGATGATGCCCATTCTAACTAGTGTGAGGCGATACCTCATTGTAGTTTTGATTTGCATTTCTCTAATAATTAGTGATACTGAGCAGCTTTTCATGTGCTTCTTGGCCATCTGTATGTCTCCTTTGGAGAAATGTCTATTTAGGTCTTCTGCCCATTTTTGGATTGGGTTGTTTGTTTCTTTCATATTGAGCTGCATGAGCTGATTATATATTTTGGAGATTAATCCTTTGTCCGTTGATTTATTTGCAAATATTTTCTCCCATTCTGAGGGTTGTCTTTTGGTCTTGTTTATGGTTTCCTTTGCTGTGCAAAAGCTTTGAAGTTTCATTAGGTCCCATTTGTTTATTTTTGTTTTTATTTCCATTACTCTAGGAGGTGGATCAAAAAAGATCTTGCTGTGATTTATGTCAAAGAGTGTTCTTCCTATGTTTTCCTCTAAGAGTTTTATAGTGTCTGGTCTTACATTTAGGTCTCGAATCCATTTTGAGTTTATTTTTGTGTATGGTGTTAGGGGGTGTTCTAATTTCATTCTTTTACATGCAGCTGTCCAGTTTTCCCAGCATCACTTATTGAAGAGACTATCTTTTCTCCATTGTATATCCTTGCCTCCTTTGTCATAGATTAGTTGACCATAGGTGCGTGGGTTTATCTCTGGGCTTTCTATCTTGTTCCATTGATCTATGTTGCTGTTTTTATGCCAGTACCATATTTTCTTGATTACTGTAGCTTTGTAGTATAGTCTGAAGTCAGGGAGTCTGATTCCTCCAGCTCCATTTTTTTCCCTCAAGACTGCTTTGGCTATTCAGAGTCTTTTGTATCTCCATACAAATTATAAGATGATTTATTCTAGTTCTGTAAAAAATGCCATTGGTAATTTGATAGGGGTTGCATTGAATCTGTAGATTGCTTTGGGTAGTATAGTCATTTTCACAATATTGATTCTTCCAATCCAAGAACATGGTATATCTCTCCATCTCTTGGTATCATCTTTAATTTCTTTCATCAGTGTCTTATAGTTTTCTGCATACAGGTCTTTTGTCTCCCTAGGTAGGTTTATTCCTAGGTATTTTATTCTTTTTGTTGCAATGGTAAATGGGAGTGTTTCCTTAATTTCTCTTTCAGATTTTCCATCATTAGTGTATAGGAATGCAAGAGATTTCTGTGCATTAATTTTGTATACTGCGACTTTACCAAATTCTACCAAATTGATTAGCTCTAGTAGTTTTCTGGTGGCATCTTTCGGGTTCTCTATGTATAGTATCATGTCATCTGCAAACAGTGATAGTTTTATTTCTTCTTTTCCAATTTGTATTCCTTTTATTTCTTTTTCTTCTCTGATTGCCATGGCTAGGACTTCCAAAACTATGTTGAATAATAGTGGTGAGAGTGAACATCCTTGTCTTGTTCCTGATCTTAGAGTAAATGCTTTCTGGTTTTCACCATTGAGAATGATGTTTGCTGTGGGTTTGTCGTATATGGCTTTTATTATGTTGAGGTAGGTTTCCCCTATCCCCACTTTCTGGAGAGTTTTTATCATAAATGGGTGTTGAATTTTGTCAAAAGCTTTTTCTGCATCTATTGAGATGATCATATGGTTTTTATTCTTCAATTTGTTAATATGGTGTATCACGTTGTTTGATTTGCGTATATTGAAGAATCCTTTCATCCCTGGGATAAATCCCACTTGATCATGGTGTATGATCCATTTAATGTGTTGTTGGATTCTGTTTGCTAGTATTTTGTTGAGGATTTTTGCATCTATATTCATCAGTGATATTGGTATGTAATCTTCTTTTTTGGTAGTATCTTTGTCTGGTTTTGGTATCAGGGTGATGGTGGCTTCATAGAATGAGTTTGGGAGTGTTCCTTCCTCTGCAATTTTTTGGAAGAGTTTGAGAAGGATGGGTGTTAGTTCTTCCCTAAATGTTTGATAGAATTCACCTGTGAAGACATCTGGTCCTGGACTTTTTGTTTGTTGGAAGATTTTTAATCACAGTTTCAATTTCATTACTTGTGATTGGGCTGTTCATAGTTTCTACTTCTTCCTGGTTCAGTCTTGGAAGGTTATACCTCTCTAAGAATTTGTCCATTTCTTCCAGGTTGTCTAGTTTATTGGCATAGAGTTGCTTGTAGTCGTCTCTTAGGATGCTTTGTATTTCTACTGTGTCTGTTGTAACTTCTCCTTTTTCATTTCTAATTTCATTGATTTGAGTCCTCCCCCTCTTTTTCTTGATGAGTCTGGTTAGTGGTTTATCAATTTTGTTTATCTTCTCAAAGAACCAGCTTTGAGTTTTATTGATCTTTGCTATTGTTTTCTTTGTTTCTATTTCATTTATTTCTGCTGTGATCTTTATGATTTCTTTCCTTCTGTTAACTTTGGGTTTTGTTTGTTCTTCTTTCTCCAGTTCCTTTAGGTGTAGGGTTAGATTGTTTATTTGAGGTTTTTCTTGTTTCTTGAGCGAGGCTTGTATAGCTATAAACTTCCCTCTTAGAACTGCTTTTGCTGCATCCCATAGGTTTTGGATTGTCGTGTTTTCATTGTCATTTGTCTCTAGGTATTTTTTGATTTCCTCTTTGATTTCTTCAGTGATCTCTTCATTATTTAGTAATGTATTGTTTAGCCTGAATGTGTTTTTTTTTTTTCCGTGTAATTGATTTCTAATCTCATAGCATTGTGGTCAGAAAAGATGCTTGATATGATTTCAATTTTCTTAAATTTACTGAGCCTTGATTTGTGACCCAAGATGTGATCTATCCTGGAGAATGTTCTGTGTGCACTTGAGAGGAAAGTGTAATCTGCTGTTTTTGGGTGGAATATCCTATAAATATCAATTAAATCTATCTGGTCTATTGTATCATTTAAAGCTTCTGTTTCCCTATTTATTTTCACTTTGGATGATCTGTCCATTGGTGTAAGTGAGGTGTTAAAGTCCCCCACTATTATTGTGTTACTGTCAATTTCCTCTTTTAGAGCTGTTAGCAGTTGCCTTATGTATTGAGGTGCTCCTATCTGGGTGCATATATAATTGTTATATCTTCTCCTTGGATTGATCTGTTGATCATTATGTAGTGTCCTTCCTTGTCTCTTGTGACATTCTTTATTTTAAAGTCTATTTTACCTGATATGAGTATTGCTACTCCAGCTTTCTTTTGGTTTCCATTTGCACGGAAAATCTTTTTCCATCCCCTCATTTTCAGTCTGTATGTGTCCGTAGGTCTGAAGTGGGTCTCTTGTAGACAGCACATATATGGGTCTTGTTTTTGTATCCATTCAGGAATCCTGTGTCTTTTGGTTGGAGCATTTAATCCATTCATGTTTAAGGTAATTATCGATATGTATGTTCCTATGACCACTTTCTTAATTGTTTTGCGTTTTGTAGGTCCTTTTTTTCTCTTGTGTTTCCCACTTAGAGAAGTTCCTTTAGCATTTGTTGTAGAGCTGGTTTGGTGGTGCTGAATTCTCTTAGCTTTTGCTTGTCTGTAAAGCTTTTGATTCCTCCATTGAATCTGAATGAGATCCTTGACAGGTAGAGTAATCTTGGTTGTAGGTTCTTCCCTTTCATCACTTTAAGTATATCATGCCACTCCCTTCTGGCTTGTAGAGTTTCTGCTGAGAAATCAGCTGTTAACCTTATGGGAATTCCCTTGTATGTTATTTGTCATTTTCCCCTTGCTGCTCTCAATAATTTTTCTTTGTCTTTAATTTTTGCCATGTGACACATATGTGTCTCGGCGTGTTTCTCCTTGGGTTTATCCTGTATGGGACTCACTGCGCTTCCTGGACTTGGGTGGCTATTTCCTTTCCCATGTTAGGGAAATTTTCCACTATAATCTCTTCAAATATTTTTTCGGGTCATTTCTCTCTCTCTTCTCCTTCTGGGACCCCTATAATGCAAATGTTGTTGCAGTTAATGTTGTCCCAGAGGTCTCTTAGGCTGTCTTCATTTCTTTTCATTCTTTTTTCTTTATTCTGTTCTGCAGCAGTGAATTCCACCATTCTGTCTCCCAGGTCACTTATCGGTTCTTCTGCCTCAGTTATTCTGCTATTCATTCCTTCTAGTGTATTTTTCATTTCAGTTATTATATTGTTCATCTCTGTTTGTTTGTTCTTTAATTCTTCTAGGTCTTTGTTAAACATTTCTTGCATCTTCTCGATCTTTGCCTCCATTCTTTCTCCAAGGTCCTGGATCATCTTCACTATCATTATTCTGAATTATTTTTCTGGAAGGTTGCCTATCTCCACTTCATTTAGTTGTTTTTCTGGGGTTTTATCTTGTTCCTTCATCTGGTACAGAGCTCTGTGCCTTTTCATCTTGCCTATCTTTATGTGAATGTGGTTTTTGTTCCACATGCTGCAGGACTGTATCTCTTCTTGCTTCTGTTGTCTGCCCTCTCAGTCAAGATCTTTCTTGTGGGGAAACATCCCAAAGTGAAATTCACATCACTTCTCATTTTTATGCTAAGGATTCTTATTTTGATCTTCCCAGTCCCCACCTGTCTTCTGGGCTCTAGCATTACATTTCCAACCTCTTGATGTATTTTATCTCTTCCCCTAAAAAGCCCACACATTTAAATTGTGCTATATACAATAAGACGTCTTCAAAGGACTTGAAAAGCAGAAAGAAAAAAGAAAACTTGGTGGATGGTATGTAGTACATTACATCTAAAGGGGAAAAAAAAATCCCAAGCGTGAGGCAGTATTTTGTACTGGATGACACAAATCCTCAGGTATCCTCCTCCTTCTGTGGTCATTAAACAGTATTCTAATTATTGATCTGGCTTTCCAGAGAGTTCTACCTGTAAAGTGGTTCTTCTCAAATTTACTGCTTTTGTTTACCATAAAGTTCAGTTGCTGTCTCCATGTTCAGAAATATTTTTATTCAGTACGTGTTTATTGAGAGTGCACTATATTCTAGGCCCTGAAATCGAACATGATAAGTGACTCACAGTATATATATGTGGATCTAGAAAAGCAAATAACTCAGATTTTTGACCTAGTCTGTGGGATCAGAGGGTTTGTCTAAGGTAATGGTATTTGAGAATGTTTAAGGGCCTTGGGGTAAAGGGAAGTAAATCACACTAAAAGAAATATTGTTCTAAACCTGGTCTGGGACAAAATGTTATTGCTTGATAAAACTAGTAATCTTCTTTGAATAAATTAGAACATTGATAAATGTTTAGTAATTTTCAATAATTGCCTAATTACTTATAGGATTAATATTTGATTTTGGAAACCATCTACTCACCCATCCACCTGACAGTCAAAAGGCTGGGAATCTGGGGCTTCCCTGGTGGTGCAGTGGTTGAGAGTCTGCCTTCCGACGCAGGGGGCACGGGTTCGTGCCCCGGTCCGGGAAGATCCCACATGCCATGGAGTGGCTGGGCCCGTGAGCCATGGCCGCTGAGCCAGCGCGTCTGGAGCCTGTGCTCCGCAATGGGAGAGGCCACAACAGTGAGATGCCCGCGTAAAGAAAAAAAAAAAAAAAAGGCTGGGAATCTTTAAATAGGTTTTTTTTTTGGTCTAATCTACATTTTCTATAAATGTCTCTCTACTAAGAGAGAAACCTTTAAATTGGCATGCCAGAAGTTTTTTCCATACATCAAGATTATACGAAAATGTTGAGGCATGCTCATAGCTAAATTGTCTGGAAAGTTGTTGTTAATGTTTCAACAATTACTTCTAGGTTCTACAATTAGGCTAATGTAGAGAACAGACCAAAATGGTGGCAGGGGACATGGTGAAAAAGGAAGTCAAGGGATAAGCAAAATCCAGACTGAGCAAAGAATTGTCCTTTGAAGTTTGAACCTTATTCCTAAAAACAAAATGCAAAAGAGGTGAGGGAGGTAGGTGATCACATTTACGTTTTATAAAGATCAATCTTTCTATAGTAGTGTTATCCAACGGGAATAGAAATATAAAGTGAGACACAAATATGAACGTCATATTTAATTGTAGAATTTGTAGTAGCCACATTAAAAAAGGAAAAATAATCAGGTGAATTAATTTTAATACTGCAGTTAATATAATCCAATATACTGAAAGTATTTTCATGTTAACAAGTAATCACTGTAAAAATTATTTACTCAGTTGTTCATCAGCTTCAACTGTACCATGCTAGTCTAGAATATTCAGGCAAACTTTAAAAATTCCAGTGATAAATAAAATGTTTACAAGTTTTTTTACAATTTTATGGAAAACAACTTGAGAACTTTCATTTTTCTCTAATAAGATTCTAGTTCAGAAAGTGCTATGTTTAATTTCTATAAATTGTTTTCTTGCTGATGAACTCCTGAGTAACTAAGAGATAATGTATATTTCATGTGGAAAAGACAGCCTCCAATGATTACTTATCCAAATCATCTCCACTGAACTAAAAATTAATATTGAATTCAGTAATGCAATATTTTACCTATCAGTCGGTTCCCCCACCCCCGCCCGCCAAGCAAAACACTGTTGAAGCTTTTTAAACGTCTTAGCTGATCAAAGATATAGATTTAGACAATTTTTAAGGTGGCCTATTTCTTATAAAAATACTGTGATTTGTTTTTTTTTAACATTAAAGTCCAAACGTCTGAAATAAAGGTATTTGAATTTCTCCAAATTTAAACACAATCCATTGGTATTGTTGATTCTACTAGTGTCTGAATATCTTTTGGCCACTATTCATTGGATTTCTCATTGGTCATTCTCTAGTAGAGAGCTTAGGTACTCATCAAAATAAGAAGCAGAAACCCAATTGTACTAACTGTAAGTCACTTAGGTTTGTGGCCTGAGTCTCAGTGATTCTGAGGCCTAAGAAAGTTGCTTGGCACATATTAGGTGTATAATATAAACATTTGTTGAGTAATAATAATAGCCAACATATAGCACTTAAGATGTGACGGACTTTTCTGAGTGCTTTATGTATTTTAAAATATTCCATCTTCCTAAAAACCACATGAAAAGATGATCAACATCACTAATTATCAGAGAAATGTAAATCAAAAGTACAATGTGGTATCACCTCACACCAGTCAGAATGGCCATCATCAAAAAGTCTACACACAATAAATGCTGTAGAGGGTGTGGAGAAAACAGAACCCTCCTCCAGTGCTGGTGGGAATGTAGATTGGTACAATCACTATGGAGGACAGTAGAGGTTCCTTAAAAATTAAAAATAGAACTACCGTATGATCCAGCAATCCCACTCCTGGGTATACATCTGGAGAAGACCCATCATGCACTCCAACGTTCATTGCAGCACTATTTACAGTAGCCAAGGCATGGAAGCAACCTAAATGTCCATTGACAGTGGAATGGATAAAGAAGATGTGGTACATATATACAATGGAATATTACTCAGCCATAACAAAGAATGAAATAATGCCATTTGCAGCAACATGGATAGACCTAGAGATTATCATATTAAGTGAAGTAAGTCAGAGAAAGACAAATATCATATGACATCACTCATATGTGGAATCTAATTTAAAAAGATATAAATGAACTTATTTACAAAACAGAAAAAGACTCACAGATTTCAGAACAAACTCATAGTTACCAATGGGGAAATGTGGGGGGGGGGGATAAATTAGGGGCTTGGGATTAACATACTCACACTACTATATATAAAATAGATAACCAACAAGGACTTACTGTATAGCACAGGGAACTCTACTCAGTATTCTGTAATAACCTATATGGGTAAAGAATCTGTAAAAGAATGAATATATGTATAACAGAATCACTTTGCTGTATACATGAAACTAATACAACATTGTAACTCAACTATATTCTAACAAAATTAAAAAGTAAAAATAAAAAAATAGAAAATATCTAAAATAAATAAATAAAATATTTCATCTTCAAAGCAATCTTATGAGTAGATACTGTAACTATCCCATTTTACAGATTAGGAAACTGGATGAAAGATGTACTTTTCATAAGACTTTAATATTACCATGAATACATTTACAGATTGAATCTTGAGAGTATTTGTTACACTACTGACATTATTAATTGATTATAATGGCAGCGTTAATACAGCAGCTGGCATTTATTCAGTTTCCTGAGTGCCAGGCATTGTTTTAAGTGCCTTACAGATCTAAACTCACTGCTACCAACAGCCCTATGAGGTAGGTAATATTACTACCCCTATGTTATAAATGAGAAAACTTGGTTAAAAGATGCACTCTTAAAAAATTTTTTTTTAAATACTGTTGACCCCTGAACAACACAGTAATCTGTGAGAAATGGGTATTATTCTGATCATTTGATAAGTGAGGAAACTAGGCATAAAGAGGGTGAGTAAATTGGCCAAGGTCACACAGAGAAGAATGACAGTGTTGGGATTCACACTTATGCAGCCTGATGTTGCATGTGTCAGAATTATGTTCCAGTTTTGCATTAATTCAGTGTTTATCTGGATAAGATGAATTGTGGAAATTTCCCAATCTCCTAAATTTTAATCCATTATGGATACTAGACCCATTTTAACTAATATATATTTTTTTGCTCAATAACTATTCTAAATATCCTGTTTTTAGAATTAAAACCCTACTTAGAGTACCCAAATAAACATTCCAATTACTGGGGTTGGAGACTGAGGTGCTTTGAAAAAATTCTCATTTTAAAGGGGGTTCTGTTTCTTTTTATAATCTCTATTAAAAATAAAGCACCACCAGAAAAATTATTTTATGTTAAAAGCATCTTTAGAGCTAAAAGCTTAAAAAAAAGACTTAATGGAATAAAAACAAATAATTAAGTGAATATCAACATTTTATTTTATATTAATGCTTATTTTATAACCATTTAGTCAGAGTTTTCTAAAAATAGTCACTGAATAAATACTTTTCATTTAAAAAGATATACCTAGTGCCTTCAATTTATTTCCTTACTTAAAAGCTATGAGGTCCTTTCTACAAGGAATGAAAAATAAAAATTCACATACATCCCTACTTATGGCATATTAATAGTACAAGCAACATTTTAAAGCTTGATACTTCCGGTGCATAATTATTCAATTTTCTCCATATATAGACGCCACACCTTGTTGTCAATAAATAATTCCACTTTAATGGCAAAGTAATAATTTAGACAGATACAGGGTGCACATTTGCAAAAAAATATATGCAAGCTGGTTTACAAGCTAGAGGAACAATCAACCAATAGAAAATACATCACCCAGTTATGTCCACTGACACCAAGTACTTGTTGTCGGGGCTTTACAAAGACTACAAAACTTTTCAGATGATTTATTTCACTGTTTCTATTTACATGATATGTTACATCAAAAATGTACAAAATATAAAATGTATACAGACAAATGTTTCACAAACTAGTTTAAGTTGTAAACTAGGCGGACCTACTGGGATGTATTGCAGGAATTTGTTTATGACCGTGTTTCTCAAAACGGCAGGGAAAGATTAGCAATTTTCTTAGATCACATATTATACAAGGGCCACTAGTCACTCATCCAGCTACATATATTGATGCTTCACCACAGATGTGATCCACGTTAGAGGCTTCAAAGTCAGGGTGACCATTCTATGTGCATAAATTCAGTTCCGATTTCCCTTAGGGCAATAGCACCGTGGAGGACCTATGGACTGAGTGACATTCTGACAACTGCGCAGATGTCTCGTGTTGTTATTGTTCTATAGCAACTGACCCGTGGGTGGTCACAGAGAGTAGCACCAATTGCACGTCCTGAAAGTAGCACATTTTCACATGCATGGGACAAGTCTACACCATGGCCTAGCCCTTGGGTTGATAAATTTCAAACCTGTCCCCTGTGTGTGGTGGGAACTCCTCCAATCACTCCCATCAGTTTTCATGCACTCTCTTGAAAGCCTGTCACGACAGATGCACTTTCAGACATTTTTACTTTTCCGAAAATGGATTGGCTTCATGGACAGTTTTGAAGCATGCTCACTCTAGCACTGATAGCTCCTGCATGGTCATCACAACTGTAAATACAGGACAAACACACCAGATAATAACAGTGTTGAGGGTTTGCATTCTGTATTTGCAAAGTACAGGAAATCTCAGCAAGTGAAACATCTCTTAACACCCACAGGATAAAATACAATTTTTTTTGTGTGTTTATTTCGATTTGTGCAAGTTTTTAAAATGATTATTTACAATACCTACCCAGTAGACTGTGCAAATCTAACGTCCTTTTACAGTATAAACGCTTCCTCATCCACAGTGACTTCACTGCATCAGTGTTCTCGAATGCTGAATTTCTCATGTACAACAATATCCATCAAAACAACATGTTCAAAACTCATAATAATTAAAAAAAAAAAAAAACAATAGGGGAGAAAAGCGGAATCGTTGTGCTCATGCTGCATCTAGTGCTTCCAGCTCTGCTGGATAAGAAATCACAATCTCCCGCCTTCTGAAACTCTTTCCCCTAGAGCTGGATGAAATTTAGCCACATGGCTTCGCTTTTAAGTGACAGTCAAAGAGGGTTTCTGGGTTTACTTGAGTATTTTGGAGGATAGGCAAAGCAATCTATTCACAAGGTAAAAATACGGATCTTTCTCCTATCCATTTCTTCAAAAACAAACACAAAAATAGAGAGAGATGAGGCTACTGCGTTAACCGGTGGTGTAAATGAAAAGACAGTGGAAATCACCCATGGTTTAGGATTTAAACCAACTGTTAAACTGTTGTAGAAATTGGTTTTAAGGCAGTGAGACAGCACCATAGGAAATGTTGCTTCTTTTCACTGACAAGGCTCAAACAAATAAAGCCCTAAAAAAGCCTTTTATCAGTGTTGACTAATAATTGGTATAAAACTCTTTTTAAGGGAGTGGGCAGGTGGTTTAAAAAGACCACGGTGGTAAAAACAACCTTATCAAACCCGTGACTCAGACACTAAAAAGTGGGTGGAGCACATCCTGTGATCATGGCAGTTGAATGACACTGGCACTTCTCCAGCTTGTCACAGCAGTGTTTCCCCTGGCGGTTGCACAATTCCATTTGTGCTTGCGGAGGCCTGGCCTCTTCATTTAGGAATGGGGTGAGCGCACAACACAAACACTACTGGGGTTCCGTGACCAGCACCATGTGGCACAAAGGAGCTTGGACGGATCAGAAGAATGGACCCTGCTTGGGGAGAACAGCCCCTCAGAGGAAACCAAAGGAAGGAACAACAACAAAAAAAGGTCTGCATTGTAAACTTTTAAAGAGGAAAAACAGAAAGTCCAGTTTGGCTATCCCATGTGCAATCTATTCAGTTGCCCTGTCATTAGGGTCCTTTCCAGTTGAGTAATGGAGCCTTACATCACTCCACGGATATAAAAATGCCTAGAAAGGAAAGCAAGTTACACTTCTGTGTCAATTTAGCATCTTGGCGGTTCAAACTTAGTTCTACTGCCTCCTCGGAGACCACGGCCCTGGATCAGGGCCCTGGACAGGGTGCTTTCATATTGTCAGTGGTTTAGTGAAAATACCTTACTTTTTAACCTTTTTTTCTTTTTCTAAAGCATAGTCTTTTCCACTAACTTTTTTTACCCTCTAGAGGGTAGATTCAAGAGACGAATCCAGAACGTCTTCATGGTGGCTGGTGCTATCACTGTCGCAGCTTTGTGTGCCCGAGTAATTGGCTGCTTCTTGGAGTTTCATTAGCATGTTCATCTGAAGAAAGAAAAGGAGACATCGATGGAGGCAATGATGCACGGAGGAAGCCAGTCCCAGAAAACACACGGCCCCGAGCCACACGACGACCCATCTCATCCCCTCCAAGGGAAACGGAAAAAAATTGTAGATTTTTACTAGCTGCCCCTGGCTCCTACACGGTTTCTCCCAAACGTGACTACAACAGCAAACCATAAGGACAAAATAGGGCCTCCGCATAAGTCTTTTATTTGCAGTTGTAAATGAATACAGCTCCAGCAGGGAGAGGGGAAAGGAAACTGTATCACAGCTGGACATCTGGGCTCGTGGCTGGAGAGTACACCAAGCCGCCCAGCTCTTTGGCTGCGAGAAGCAGAAAGCACTGAATGACAACTGAAAGTCCTGAATGTTCCTACAGGCGGATGCACACACGGGCTCCTGGACACAGTCCCTGGAGAGGAGGTGGGGATGGAGTGGAATGGAGCCCCCCATCTGCTGCTTAGGAGCTGACCTTGAGAGGTGACCAAATGAAGCCGACCATGAACGTTGGAAGAGGGAGAAGGGAAGAATCACTGTCAAGTTTCTGTGGTTGTTGAATGTCTGGCTAAAATATGATGGATAACTCACTGAAAACTACAACCACCTTCTGGAACAAGAGCGGCTGTCTCAAGTTTCCCAGCCTTATAGGACAATGGCAATGTTTGTTCTCATAAAAGGGACGTAGGCGTGAAAGCAGCTGGGGAGAAAGACAGCTAGCATTTCCATGTATTAGAAAATAAAAGGCAGGCACCTTGCTTGGATTTTAATAGATCTGCAGATCCACCGGTAGGGATGGAAAAAGAAAGACTGTTTAAAAGTGAATCATGAATAAATGGTTCAACAGTTTTAGAAAGCACAGAAAAAATGGCACATGCCTTCGGGAGGGTTGTTTTCTTATCAAGGGTTTCTGTAAATTGTAATAATGTTTGTATTGTTTAATGCATGCTAACTTTGCTATTTCATAATGTAATCAAAGTTTTTTGGGTTTTGTTTCCAAATTAGAAATACAGGGAATCTGATCCCAAAGAAAGGAGAAATCTAAAAAGGATTCCTTAGTCATATGTTAGGCTCTGCATGCTTGTATGCTCAGTGTAAAATGTGTGTTCAAAAAAGACCTGTGAAATAAAATGACAAACTGGTAATTACCAATTCCAGCAAGGATGCCTTTCTGACGAAGAAGCTACAGTTACAGCATATTTTAAAGTCATTTTAATATTCTTCAGGACAATATTTTTCAATATAATTTTTTGTCTAATTCCCTGAATTTATTAAACTAGCTACATAAAGATATGAAATTAAAGTAGTTGGTGATAACCTCTTAAACCCAGTGAGTCAAAAAGCTAAATGTCTCCATCAATATACTGTTTCTCTCTTGCCCTCTCTCTCCTCTCTTCTTTGTTTCTCTCTCTCTCTCGAGCGTGAGTGCATACACACACACACACACACACACACACACACACACACACACACACACACACACACACACACACACACACACACACACACACACACACACACACACACACACACACACACCCCTACCTTCATATTCTCTTTTTCCTTTCTTTTGTCAGCCCCTCCCTTATTAGTAGCCGGCTGTATATTCAAGCATCTGGGTGAAGATGATTTGTAAAAGAGATTTGTGTTTTGAGCACCTTCCAAGAGCAGAAATGGTTTCAAGGGTTGTGCTTCTATCTCAGTCACAAATGTTTGAAATCACTTGAATGCTGACTGTTGTAGAAGTTTCACCGTGTAATAACAGTATTATTAAGGTCTTAATTTTTGAAAATGGTGCCATATAGTAAATATGTTCTATTAGAATAAGTTCAGAATCTCAGATTCATAATAAATACATATGAAGGCTTTACTCTGCCTTCTCATAGGGTTGCTTTGTACATTCAAGTCAAAGGAGATCACAAGAGGGAGGTAAGGTTCCATACCATTCAGCAGTCACTCGGATAGATCATTATTCTCTACAAAAGTATTTCCTTGCTCTCTTCCCCCCTCCTTCTTTCCCATACCCAGGGTCAGAAATATAACGTCTTACAGTTGTAACACCTCCGTCAGGTCCTTATCATCCCTGGTATTTACACATCTGCTAGTCTCCCAGCCTCCATCCTCTCTCCTTTAATCTGCCCTCTATTCTATTATCAAGGTGACCTTTATAAACTGCAAATCTAATGAGGTAAGTCCCTTGCTCAAAAACCTTTGGTGGCTCCCCACTGTCTGCGTGATAAAATTTTAATTTCCTACAAGATAAACAAGGCTTCACATGATTTTACAATTGCAGACTTCTGTAGCTGTAATTCCTCCCGTCCCTTTTGTTCTAATCCCAACAATTTGTATACAGCTCCCTAAACTCATTATTTTTACTGTACTGTTCCATCACGTTTCACGTGCTATTTTCTTAATTTTGGATCTTCCCCACCCAACCCCATGATGAGTTTCTATTCATCCTTCCAGACCTAGCTCAAGCCTTTCCTCCTCTGGAGCTTTCTCCTAATCACTTCCTCAACAGACTCACAACTCTATCTAGGATATATCTATCTAGGATATACTTCAATGATATACTTCATATCATTATTTTACTATAATTTATATATATACATGTCTCTCTCCACGGCTGGACTGTGATCTTCTTAAGATCAGAAATGAGATCTAATTTATTTTCTGATCACCAGGTCTTAGCCTTGAGTACATACTTATTATTTACTAATATTTACTGAATGAATGAAATTAATGAGTTTGTTGATGATGAATACACATTATATTTTTAAACACTGTGAGATGTGCCAAACACTTGCATCCGTGTTCAGATTCAAAAATATATTACTGACATTAAATAGTAGATTTTTTTCTGATTTAGATTGGACTGCAAATAGGTTTTTACCTATGTCAATAATTATAAAAATATAGAGCAATAAATGCGGAAAGGTACCTACTTCTCTATCAGAATGTGCCTAATTCAAAGATTTTTAGATGATAAGGTTTTTGTCGTTTAACATGTCAGATATCATAACCCCTTGTTCCTTAAGATGTTTAGGTGAGCAGCAGGTTAGGAATCAGAGATATTTTTTACCCAAATTCTCATTCAAAATGTGGAGATCCTGATCTCCTTTCCATACTAGAAGACAAGAGCATTCTGAGCCAGGGAAAGGAGTGATTAATGGGTTTAGCTGACCAGGACTATGGGAATTGGGAAAATTTAAGACATCCCTTAAATGTCCCATACTCTGTAGAGTAACGCTGAAAACAAACCTTATAAACACCTCACCTTTATCAGGAACTGTATTAAAATCTGCAAAAGGAGAACTGGAATTTATAAAAAATTCAGAGGAAATAACCCATATTTGTCCTCTAAGGCTTAATTTTACTCTATTACATTTTAATCATCCTATCAGGAATTACTTAGTGTCTGCTCACAATTATGCAGAATTCAAAGCAATTCCACCACCACTGTTGAGTTCTAGCTACGTATGAGCTAAAGGGCCAGATACTTCTTATAAAAATACAACTCCAGGCCCTTAAGCAGTTTATAGCCTAGATCAAAAGTCCAAAATAAGAGATCCCTGGGCTCTAAGTAGGTCAATGTTTATATCTCTGTGACTTTATGGAACTTCTTGAAATAGTATGCAAAATCTTCTGTGTGTGTCCATTTTGTTGGGAAAAAAATCATGAAACTTTATCAGATGGTTCACATATAAACCCCCAAATATTCAGAATGATCAGCTGAAGTGATGACGACATATACATGTCGGGGTTGTTGGTATAAGGGTATTCCACAAGATAGCAAGTCATTTTCTGTCTTTAGGTATAGTTATAGATTATGATTTTAATCATTTCCTTTTTTGTTTGTTTTAAGTAACATAATGACCTTTATCTCAGCATGTCTTCTTTCTGTATTGGTTTCCCAGTGATCCCTTTAGTCAGAGAATAGTAAGCTAACAAACACATTATGTTTGATACCAATCTATGGAAAGTCATCTCTAAAAATAAAATATACATACAAAAATAAAGTCATTTTCCTATCACGTACTTAATATTTTCAGAGTATTCATACTTTGGAGTTTTACTGACTTATATTAAGCCTTTCATGATTGCAAACTGAGCAAGGCAGAGAATAACGTCCCTTTGATTTCAAGTCAGTTTATTCTTCCCTACTGTTGCCAACAGAGGACTAATTCTAAATTTAGTCAGATACGTGTAAAACATTCTTTAGTTCTTCAAGCATACATTAGATTATATTCTTTTGGTTTCTTTCATTTTAGAACAAAATTCAGTTTTCTCTTACATACCTAATGAATTGAGTACTGAATGTTTAAAATTTATTGATTTATTTACACAATTTTCTGCATAATGAAAGAAAAATTATGGCCGCAGAGTTCAGCCTGGTTTCAGTGTTTTTTGATTATTTTTAAGCATATGAGTTTGGTCTTTCATTTTAAGAGTTTCACCCAATGAAAGTAGGCCAAAGGTAAAAATTTTAAAACTGAGCACCAATATCAGGACAGTTTCAAATACTACCTAGGATAACTAATGTCTCTGATGCATAAATACTAATGACCGCACACTATAGTCAAGATTATATAGGAAGAACCAAACATCAGCTTCTTACCAGGGGATCCCCCTCTGTGTCAGTTTGTGGAATGTGCTTTGAGGTTGTAGCTTCCTTTGTGGATATGCAGCCCTCATACCCAACATCTTCTGGTCTCAGCTGAAGTAATGCTGGGCCCTCCTGAGGCAAAGATGCTGAGCTCCATGGGTATGTATCAAGCACCCACTTTGAGGGATCTTCCCAGGGTGCTCGTTTCCCATACATCTAAAAAGTGATCACAAATTTAGCACATATAAAATGCATTTCTATTCAGTACAAAAGGTGACTACTAATTGATTGATTCCTTTGCACACTGAGTTCCTATGGGACTCAGGGGAATGAAGTGTCCATACACAATTTTCCAGATTTTAAACATATATCTCTCTATATAGTTCACTTAAAACTTGAAGGCTAGACAAAATAAAGCTTGAGACAAAATAAAGCTGAACATTTGGGATAGGTTATCAACATTTGGAGGAGAGCATGAGGGAGCTTTATTTTAAATACATGAAGAAATGGCTGCCCCATTTATCTTTGTTAGTACTTTTACAAACTAAAAGAAAGCTCATCATTGAGAAAGGAAAGTTCCAGTAATGGAGAAATTAAAAACTAGACACTAAATAGCTTTCTTTACTAAAGTGCACTTTGGAAAGATGGTGAATAAAAGAGACTTCTTTTCTCTGTCCACTTCATTCTACTCAAATTTTTCCTTGAAAATAAGAATCCTTTCTCCGACAACCATTTCCCTCGGATTAACTTCCTCTATAATCTCACTGCTTCCCATTAAAACTCTTTTTAGATATTTTTTTATAAGGCCACTAGTAAAAGAGGAGAATCATGGGAAATGAAAGATTTGTCAAAACTCATATGGAGGGAGAAAATTAATAGAAAGGGATTATAAAGCCTGGTTAAAATACTGGCAGTGGAGTAGAGGGCAGATGAATCCAAGCGATGTTAAAGAATTTTTAAGTTGAACGCAAAGCCAAAACCAAACTGGGAAGGGCACACTGAGGAGAAAGAGGTTGATGGGACTTGGTAAAAAAAAAAAAGTATAAGCCACAGGGGCACAGAAAGAAAAGTTAAAATTAAGAGAAGAGGACAGTAACATGGGTACGCTAGTTCTTTAATGGACTCTCCTACTCCACTGAGGGCAATCCTGGTTACTAGGTGTATACACATCTTGGTCGTGGATGGCACAGAACACCGTGTTAAGTGTTCTATGTGGCTTCTTGTGGTACAGTGAGACAAAAGCAAAATGGCGGACATTGAGGCCATGAAAGCCCATGGCTGCCTTGGAACTGTCTTTTGAGTTTTTCCTGGAGAAGTTGTATGACATTGTGGCAGCTTGTCTTAAGAAAAAAAAAAAGTTCAGGTCTTGATAGCTGTGCATTTCTTTAGGGGATGATGGTAGGGGTGGCAATGGTTAGTTTTCTTTTTTTTTTTTTTTTAATAGTTCTCTTCTTTTAGAGCAGAAAATTTCTCTCAGTTAAAAATCTGCTTTATAGAGGATGTAAAACATAGCTTGCTATACAACTTAAACTAATTGAAGGAAAGCATATAATTCTTGGAAAGGAAATGATGCCAGCCTTTTAAAGAATCATCAAGGACAGCAAAATTGGGGGTGACCAATAGAAAGCTAAACAGGCTCAATTCTATATTTCAGAGTAAAATAGATGCTATAGAAGAAGAATTGAAAGAAATGAAATTTAAACATTCAGGAGATAATCTGATGGTTGATGTTTCAATAAAGATAGAATCATCAGAATAAAAATTGAAATCCAGTGCATCACCAGTGTTTTTTTCAACTAGAACATCTGGTAAAGTGTATTCCCCATACGGTTCTCCATCAAAGTATCAGCCTTCATTTGAAGAGAGCTTTTTCTGTTCCTCTCAACTCAGATTTTCATCTTTGTAACCATGCTTTGTTTTTCCACCTCTTGTTCCAATGCATGGTTCTTTGTTGCCAGGATAGCCAAGGAAATGGTTCATGACATGTGTGGTTCCTTTTTTTCCTGTTCCTCCAGAAGTCACATATGGACCATCCCAAGAACATCATCTGCCAACAGACTTCTGGTCCAGCATATCCTTCAGTAGCAATGAGAACTCTCTACTCACCAAAGGGTTTTCCTTTTTCTCTCCCAGTGCTGAATTCCTCCTGCCTCCTGCCACCAACCCCCACCAACATCCAGCTACTCCCTACATCATGGTTGAACCAGCTTTCACACTAACCTACTACTAAACATCTAGAACCACAGCAAAAAACTTGAGATCTTTTAATCCCGCCTCAAAAATTTTTTTGAAGTATCTCTCAGTTTGGGAAACTGGTATTACCTTAGTGATCATGCCTTTGTTTAAATGGAAGCTTTATAGTATGATAATTCTCAGGACAGTGTTTTATAAATAATATTGACTTAAATATTAAAAACACTATGCAGTTAAAAAAATGAGATCTAAGGATTTTTAGGTATTATTGTGTTTGAGTTTTTAAAACGCTTCTAATTCTTTCTAGATATTAGCAAATGAATATGAAATAAGGAGAATTTCACATATAAAGATTTGGATCATAGTTTATTAATACTGAAATAGTATCTAGAGAACAAATAATTCATTTAAATATTTATTCTAAAATTATGACCGTGAATACTTTAAATACATTTTCATAAAAAATATATATATATATATTTTTGGTAAAAATGGTTGAAATCAAGAGACCCAACTCACATCTGAGATAGCATAATAGTTTTAGAGGAATCCTCACATGTGCTATGTTATACTTGAAAAATAAAAACCTTTGGTACAGTCTTTAATTTTGTTGGAGACACTTTCTGGGGCTAGTTTGGCTTATACCCTTAAAAATATGAAATTGAGTTACTTAAATATGGATTAGAACCAATTGATAGCATTCTCTAGAATCATTACCTCTGAATTTTCAGAACACCCTCATAGTATGATAGTTCTAAATCACTGCCATGCCTTCTACTAGGTGAGGAAAGCATGATGGTAAAAGGAAGCAAAATGAAGTAAAATAGAAAACCAGTTTTTTCAGACAGTAAAATAAAGACTTAACACAGTAATGCAGATGACAAAATGTGAAAAGCATGAAGTATGTCTTGATTCTAGCAGCCGTTGTGATAACCAGAAATAGAGATGCCTAAGCAAAATACTACCTAAACCTTAGCTAAGTTATTGTAAAGATGCCTGGATTTTTCTGCCACAAGTTTGGTAATTATACAATATCAATCTTAAAATATTCACACGTAAGTTTTATAATTCTACAATTTCGTGAAATTTCAACTTCAATATAAGGAAAAAATCAAGAGTGATGGAAAAGGGATGATACATTTTATTGAAGAAAAAGGGTTTTCCTATTAGTGATATATTTTGACTTCTTAGTGAAGAGTAAATAGAAGGGGTGGATGACAGGTGGATGACAGGGACAGCAGGGGCGCTCCTAAACCCGCCTGCCATAGATTTTAAAAAGTCAAATGCCTTAGATTTAGAGCACTCTCATAAATAGTAAAGGATCTTACAAGTGACGTTAAAGGGCTTCAAACAAAGAAATATCCTAAAGCAAGGAAACTATAAGCAAAAACTACTTGTTGCAGATTAGATAAGAAGGGAATAAATGATCAAGGTCCATATAAACATGCCTTTCTTATAAGATGCAGAACTGTGCAATTAACTAGCTATCTAATAAGCACAGGTCTGGGGACTTCCCTGGTGGTCCAGTGGTTGAGAATCCATCTTACAATGCAGGGGACGCTGGTTCGATCCCTGGTCAGGGAACTAAGATCCCCCATGCTGCAGGGCAACTAAGCCCATGTGCCACAACTAGAGAGTCCTCGCGTCGAAACTAATGACCCTGCGTGCCACAACTAGAGAGAAGCCTGCGCACTGCAACAAAGAGCCCACGTGCCGCAACGAAAATCCCGGGTGCTGCAACTAAGACCCAGTGCGGCCAATAAATAAATAAATAAATATTTTTAAAAAAACAGGTCTGTAAACACCTATGGCAATAAATTTGGCCTTCAATGTGTACTTGTTAGAATAACTGTGCTTTCTCTTTCTCCTACATATTTATTCTCAGAACAGAAAAAAAGTAGTGTATACTATTTGTTCTTTCAAACTTTACCACTATATTTATATAGTTCATGCCTTATTTTTCTGCACAAATACTCAGAGAAATGAATTATTTTTGCTTTTAAAGGATGATTTTTTTCACTTAGTTTTTTAAAACAGTAAAGAAAATTGAGTACTATACCTGCAGACCTTCTCTCACTGCCTCCAGAATATAAGGTACCAAAGAATAGTTCCAGAGATCCATGAACCATACTCTAGAACCTTCTACATCCATGGGGCAAGGAAGGAAAAGTCGAGGACCTGAGAAGAAACAAATAACAAAACATTTTTAAGAACCATTATATGTAGCAATCTAAACCCATATTTAGACACCATTTGGGGGGAATGTTTCTTATAGGATTCTTAGAAAATTATAATCTTGGCCAGTTTGATTATATTAAAGTGTGTTTCACTGAAGACCCAATCTCCAGGACCCTCCTTTCTTTTTACACTAAAACCTTCATCTAAAATGTAACATTTTAGCATTAGGAGAAACCTTAAAGGTCATAATCCAGTCAATCTGCCCCATTTTACAAATGACAAAACTATGCTGGAATGAATTGTCAAATACAAAATATGTCATTATTTGCAGAAGTGGGTCTCTGCCTTGGTCTTCTGATCACAAATATAGAATTGTTCTTTCTAATTTACCCTGTGTCTTTAGTGAGTATGTCTTTATGATCCACCGCAATGGGAAAGGGACATTTTTTTCATGCAATTTAAGAAGGAATACAAAAACAAACATCTTTATGCCAACTCAAGAAAATAATTCAAACAATTTTGTCTTCATGAAAAATGTAAAACACTTAAATTATCTCTAACTAAAATCTTCTCTCACAACTATATTTGATATGAGCCATAAGCTAATATTTGTTTTTAGCATAAAGAAAGGTACTCTAAACAGACACAATTTATTTCAAATGGTTATCTGATTTTTAGATATTTGTCTATATTAAACTTATTCGATGTCAGTAAAATCTTAGTAAACCATAATAGTCAGACAAAATGAATCTAATTAGAAATATTTATGCAAAGCTTGGAAGAAGGCAAACTTTCAGAAGGAAAAAAAAATGAAAACTTAAATCTCTGGAAGTTTGAAAAACATTAGCTTCACTTGTTATTTTCTGCCCTCCAATCTGGCCATCTTTACCACGTACTCGTAGTTCCTGGAAAATGGCATATTGCAATTTTGGAACTCACCAATGGTAACATCAGAAGAACTGTGTGTTTCCAAAAAACTGTTGAGATGATGCCATGTCTTAGGAATCCAATCTATAATTTTGACTAGGTCATTATTGCGTATGTTCCTTTCAATTTCCATCTCTATCAGTTTCCTTCGAAGATATCTGCCTAAAAAGCCTTTTACTGGTTCTGTGTGGTTTGCACATAGTACCCACCTACAAAAAGAGAGAAAAAAACCAAAAACTCAGAAATCTTTATATAAATTAAACTTTTATATAAATTAAACTTTAAGTCTACAGTGATTCTCTTTCCAATATAAAGTAATAATGTTCCTAATTTAATTGGTGGCCATATGTTAATGATCAAAGGGATGAGAAGGTCTATTAGCATTAGAGCTATACTGTAACTAACTTTTCATCTTGAGCTAAAGAGAAGCTTATGTGCGTCACAGCAGTGAGTGGGCATGTACAGGCTGAGCACTCTTCTGTAGGAGAATCACAAATCCTGAAATAGGAACTGTCTTCACATTTCTCACACTTAGAAAAAAAGTGCTCTACTTTAGCCAGGACATAGTGAGCAGAAAAAACATTTCTTTTTTCTTCTTTTTGAAAGAAACACTTCTGATTACAGATTGAGGATCACAAAATGTCTGCTTGAGAAAGAGTGTCAGAAGAAGTGAGAATTATTTTCACACCCCAGGTCACCAATGGCAGGATTTCTCAACGTACAAATGGAAAAAACAATAACCAAAAGCAAACAGAAAAGAGACAATATTAAAAAAATTCAATTTATCTTCACCTGAAATTGTGATGCAGCTCTAGATTTGGTGATGAAGAAACTCCCTGATTCATTGTTCCAATAATATATGGACTGGGGAAAAAAAAGAAAATTTATATGTACTAAAGGTAAAAGAGATTAATACATTAAAATTGTCTGCGAAAACAATTTAGATAAATATGGATTTTTCCATTTTAACATTAGGCTGTAAAAGGGTAATTTTGTAGTGTTTGGTTGGAAAATGACAAAGATCACTGAACTGGAAATTAAGATTTGGGGTTCTAATTTCAGATCTGGCATCCTAAGCAAATCATTTTCCCTCTCTAATCCCATGTTTTCTCATCTATGAAATGAAAAGATTAGACAGAATAATCGCAGTGATCTCACTCTACTCCAACATCTTATGATTCTTGTGCTTATAATCTAATTCATTAATTTTTTTCTTTTGTTTCATAATTATTTCAAAGGTTCTTAATAACATGAAAGAATTTGTATTCTTGTTTCAATATTTATTTTATGCTGATTAATTTTTAACATTTAAAAAATCTCTAGCAGAGATAACTGGGTTACTTGCACCATTAAAACTAACATTTATGTTGTTGTTCTTATATGTCTTTTTTTAGAGGCCATACTATAGTGAATCTTAAGTGGGTTTTCAGATTTTTTTTATACCCTACTTTAACCTTTTCTTTCATGTAAATAGTTAAAAATTAGAATCACTAGTGGAGAGAGGTATATCTGAATGTATTAAAATTATTTCTATAGGAAGGCTGAATTTAAACTTTAAATGGACTAAGAGTGAAACAAGAGCTCTATAGCTTCGTTCTAGTTCTTAATTTCCCTGATTCAAACATTCCATCATTGATAATGGTCTCCCAGACTTCCAGCATACCTGTAGAAGTTAACATCATCAAGTAAGTAATGTTGCCATAAAAGTGCCTGGGACGCAGTTGTTGAATGAATAAATAGATGTTCTAATGAACACATAGAGGTTCTTTGGAAATATGGTATAATAGTAATGAAGGCTTCTCAAATTAATAGCATCCACTATACGTCTTAAAAGGTATAAAGGCACAAGAATGCATATTTGATCACCATTTTTTCATATCTTATCACTCGAAATATTTCACAAGCATACCATTTATTGTATTTACAGTTGAGAAAACCATTGAAGATATCACTCAAAGAGCCCACATGATGAAGATTATCAAGAATTATTACAACTGGAAGCTCTACACCGTTATTATCTGCACTGCATTGTTCAGCCAGGTTAGCTAGATATTGTTGCAATTCCTTTAAAAAAAAAGAAAACAAATATGTTAATGAGAAATTTATACCAATGGAAAGCAATTCATAGTTTAGGAATGATACATTTTGTCGTCCATCCAGGTTCTTTGATTAAAACTCACAGATCATTCCATTGATATAAAACCTTACTCTACAAAGCAAAAAAACATCCAATGTTGAGAGGATACACTTTTAAAGGAAAGAGAAAAGCCAGTACAGGACACCTGAAGTAAATATAAAGCTGTAAACACAAGGACACACTCCTCAGTTGTTTTCTCCCTGGAAGAAAAGTGAAAAAAAAAAGAATTCTGGATATGAGCTCTTAGGATAAACCACAAATACTGAGATTCATTCTTGTTTTTGGTATTATAATGATAAAGATGGATTTTAGCAAACCTTATAATTTCAAGTATACACTAAATCCAAAATGGTACCCCCTAAGTTTCCAATAAGACTTTAAATATTTTAATTCCAATTCATTTTGATGAGGTGCATCTGAAAATACAGGCCTGGGACTCAAATAAAACTGTGGTTGGTTGGTTGGTTGGTTGATTTGTTATTTATTTATTATCTGCTTGCAATTGTTGTAATTTATAACAACAGACAAAATGTGTTATAGTTCATTAGGTCACTTGACATTAGCATTTAGCATTTATTAAGCTTCTTGGTTCTTTACAGATATTATTCCTTTCTAATAGCTTTTAATCTAAATATGATAACCAGTTCACTGATTGCTCTCACAGATGGGTAGGCCAGAAATATAATTAGATTTCTTAGAATTATCCTAATCAGTAAGAGCATTTCCATAATATTTGAATATTTACAATGACATTTTCCATTTGTACATCTTGAGCAGGGTTAAAAAACAATTTCATGATGGATCTTGAATAATGAATAGAATTCCAAATGATAAGTACATAGTTTTTTACTCTTTCAACACAGCTTTAGCAAGCGCCTACTATGTGCCAGGTACTTTTATATTACTTTTATATTCAGGCATTAGAGCTGATAGAAAGGCAGGCCAACAAGAAGTCTCAAGGCAATGTGATAACTGAAATGCATAAAACACTATAGAAAAACTAAAGAGAGGCATCTAATCCAGATTTAAGGTTCATAGAACTATAGCGTATGAGGGCAGGAGCTATAATTGAAGAATAAAGAGTAAAGCGTAAGAGGTGGAAGATACGAGTGTGTGATGTGTTGGGAGAAATACTGGTGTTCTGCTTTTGCAAGAGAAATGGTCCATGGCAGTAGTGATCTCAATGAAAGGGGAAATCGAAAAGACTTTGAATCCATGCAGAGGAATTTGGATTTTACTATATAAACATGTGCACCATTCATATGTTGTTGTTTTCCCCAGGGTAGAGAAATTTATTTATCGAAGGAGACATACATGTGAAGGATAGGATGATTAATTAGAAATGGAAAACACATTCAAGATGCTTACTGCCCAGAATAGGTTAGGCAGTATATAGATAACTAAAATTCACAGTGAAAACTAATACGTTACCTCAAAAGAATATACACTAAAGACTTTGTTCAGAGCATGTAAAGATTACTTGTAGCTTCTGGGAAAGACTTTGTGGTGGTGTATTATTTGCTATTAACCCTTTATTTTAAAGATTAGGTAATACTGTGATGCTTAAAAATGGAAGAAGAGCTTTCTTCATAGATGGAGAAGAACAAAGGCAGAAACATAAAAATATGATATCCATGTAGGAAAAACCCAGTAGTATATGTTTTGTGAAAGAGTGGTAAATAAATCGGAAAGGAAAGTTTGCAACCTTGAATGGTTGGTAAGACTACTGGACTTTTCCTACTGACAGTGAAGAAACATTGACTATTCTGGGGATCTGAGTGATGTAGTCAGAATCATGATTTCAAAGTGTGGTAAGTATATTGCAAAGGAGGAAGAGAAACCAGTCAAGAGATACTGAAATTGCTGAAGCCAAGAGACACTGTGGGACTCAAGAGAAATAGTAGAAGTATGGGAAGATTTTTGACCTAGAGCAGAAAGCAGTGGGGAAACACTGCAGGATTTTAATGTGGTCAGCTTTTAATTACGAAAGAAGAATTATGAATGAATAGAAGACATTCTATTTCCATGAGGTGCAAGGATAAAGAGGCAGAGAGAGAAGGGGGATTTAATGCAAGTTGTAAATCAAGCAGTTAGTAAACAATTGCAATAGTCCAAGTAAGTGACAGAGTGTTTATTTGGGTGGGAGGGTAATGGTAGTAGAGATGGATGAAAGAAGATGGATTTGTGATATATTTTCACAGATACATCACAAATACACAAGAATTGAAACTGGCATTCCTAAACATGTATATTTAGTATGCTAATGAAAACATACTTGTAAGCTAATAGAAATGCCTACCATATGGAAGAGTGGGCATGGCCAATAGTGTCCAATTGGAGCCAATACAAGTTGAAACAAGGGAGTTATCCAGATGAGAACAGAGGTGGGAGAGAACAGAATGTTGGGGAATATTTTCATTTACTGGAAGGTGAAGGAAAAATAGTCAGTGAAAGGCACTGAGCAGCAGCTTACTAGAGGGTAGGAAGGAGACAAGGAGAGAATGATAATCATGAAAATCAGAACAATTTCTAGAAAGGGGGGATCAATTATAGCAATTTAGTATATACAGATCAAAAGAGGGAGAGAGAGGTGGGGGGAGAGGAGGAGGTGGTGGAGCTGAAGGGGGCAGGGGAGGGGGAGAAGTTTGAATTGAATTTGGTAAAGAAGAATCACCGGGTGATTTTGGAAAAATAGGGCCATTAGATTCTATTGTGGTCCTCTCTCATCTTGAGAAGGGTAGTAGATCCCTTTGGGAATCTAATGAAAGCTACGGACCAGTCACAAGTAGAAACAGGCATACACAAATAATTTGGTCATACAACTTGAGTTTTCTCAAACCTCTCTGAAATCACTTCATGATCCCCACTCTAGCTTAATCAGGGTAAAATCTTAGATTGAAGTACTGATACATTAGCATTAGAAGTTTCATGTCCAAGATCTAATCAGGCAGAAAAAAACAGGTATATCTACTAGATGGACATTGATAATGAGATGAATCCCATGCTTTGAAAATATACAGAGAACACAGCAGTTATACAAAAACTATTGATCATTGCTATCTCTGATTTTGACTCCAGACACACTCAGAATGAATCTGCCAAGTCCAGCTTTCTGATCTTTTCCCACCTAACCTTCCAAGTGGCTTCAGCTGGCCACATATTCTTTGCTTAATCCATCTCTAGCCTCTGGGCCCACCATATCAAATGTCACAAAGTGTAACTGTTTATGTGTCCTGCTTTCAATCAAAATATTCCAGCTGGCAACTCGAGAGAGGGCTTGAAGAGTGGGAAGAGGAAAAGAATCTAAAATGCAGAGGGAACAAAAACATGAAAAGATTTTTTTCATTTGATGGTTTATTATTGGCTTTTTTTGGAATCAGTGAGTGATTTGTGGCTTTGTCTCTTCAGAGCTATCGAAGGCATAGCAGAAAGCATGTCAGCAGTTACACAGTTCCATTTCTCAGGAAAAGAATTTATTTCGTACTCATTCACCCTTTACTTAAGTAAATCTACACTTGGCAGCATCCTTCTTACAATCCCAACCTGTCATCCCCATTTCTCTATACCACTCTCACATACCATCAACCCCCCGAAAATAAAGTGTGGATTCTCTGACAATTTGGCAAGAATTGGCCAAATTCTCTGGCCATGACTTGGTATGCAACGTTACTGACAGCTCATTCAAATCTTACAAACCTAAAGAAACAATAAGCATTTGTTAGTTGTAGTTTGTGCTTTCTTGGTGATGAATGCCATGTGATTTGTCCATGGATTTCTTCCTATTACTGTTTACTAGCATCATTTGTTCTGTTCAAAGGCTCTTGGCAAGCTTCATTTTTCATCAGTTTGTAATAACAAAGATTAAACTGACCTCAAAATGGCACAAGTGATTTTATTCAGAAAAAGTAGAAAATAAGAGTGCTGGATATATTTGATCAAATTTTAAAGGACATATAAATTATTATTAAGAATATCTCCAAGTACTAAACATTTTTTTAACTGAAATAAAAAGAACTTATATATAACAGTATATTTTGGAGTGAGGCAAATTTTAGAACTAATGTTAAGTTACCCTACTTTATTTTAGCATGTCGAATTATATCCAAGTCAATCTATCTGATTCGAAACTTGATTTTAAGTGATTCTCCAACTTTATCAAAATGCCTGTTTCCTCTAATAAGTCTATTCTTCTCTCATCTTCCAACCCCTTGTTTTTTTCATAACAGAAATAACTTCTAAAGAGTTCTGTCACATCAACATTAAGGAAACACCAAAGAGAGCACTGAGGGTAATTAAGAGATGTCAATTCTTTCATCATTTTGGCTGAAAAGAAAACAAAATGTGCTAAAAGCTTTTAAATAAAGCTATGAGGAGACCCAGAATTCACTGGAGGCATTAAAGGTGTAGGCTGAAGCAAACAACTGTGCTCTTCCTGCTTCTGCTTAAAGAAGAGTTCAAGGCTTCCCTGGTGGTGCAGTGGTTGAGAGTCCGCCTGCCGATGCAGGGGACACGGGTTCGTGCCCCGGTCCGGGAAGATCCCACATGCCGCGGAGCAGCTAGGCCCGTGAGCCATGGCCGCTGAGCCTGCGCGTCCGGAGCCTGTGCTCCACAACGGGAAAGGCCACAACAGTGAGAGGCCCGCGTACCGCAAAAAAAAAAGAAGAGTTCAATATTCTGCCTCAGGTGCCATGTCTCTCTCTACTTGAAATGAGAATGGGTGGTTCAACCACAATCCAAATAGTGTTGAGTTCCAAAGAAACATTCGGAATTCATGTGCTGTATTGAGTCCACATTAAGAGATCCCATCATGCTTTATACACACCTTTGTTCTCCTTGAAAAATACATATAAGCCAATTTTGAACAAAGATCCGTGTATGTGATGGGGGTGGGTGGTCTGTATGTGTCTGTGTGTATTTGTGTAAGAAACCGTTACAGTATTGGGAACCAAGAGCTATAGTTAATAACTGCAGGCAACCCTTAGGTGGTGCTTGCTACTTGTACTATTCTCTCCCTCTCCCTGCTTCTATCTGTCTGTCTGTCTGTCTCTCTCTCTATCTCTCTCTCTCTCTCTCACACACACACACACACACACACACACACAGATACTCACCCATTTAGTCCTTACCACAACCCCACTATTTTTTCCCATTTTACAGCTGGGAAAAGTAAGGCACAAAGAAATTTAACAATCAGCCCTAGGTCCCACAGTTGGTCAGTGATATGGACTTAATGAACTACTCCTTTAAGAAATTTTTGTTCACTAAATTAAATGTCTTGTTTATGTCAAGAATCCAGTGGGTTTGGGTTGCTTTGGGGAGTCATGTTTCTTTTCTAAAAATTTGCAGGCCAGAGGTTTCTGCGAGACTGGGTCAGTTTAGATCATCTAACCAGGTTATCTCTAGAAAAACAACAGAACCCAGTATCATCTGGATATCTTCAAGCTATTGCTTATACCAGATGTAGTTTCCTAAGAGAACCTTAGGTTGCACTGATTGAGAATGTAAGTAACTATAGGCAAAAATAGTCCAGTGTTAGGAATATGTTAGGCATCAACTATTTCCTTCTTAGGATTCTTTATTTCACTGTGAATATACGAAAGTACTGGCTGGGTTTTATAGCCCCTCATGCCTATTTAAGAGCTGAGAGCACTCAGGATGATTATGGTACATTAAACCTTAGCAGATGGTGAAATGGAATATTGTTCAATTTCCTAAGGTTCCTCAGCAGAAATCCTATAGAAATATGATGTAAACAAATTGCTGCTCCCAGAATTTCTGCTTAGAATATATTAATTACACCCAAATCCCCATTGCTGCAACATCCCAGTTAATTCCTACTTATTTATTATGACCTAGACCAAGTATTGGCTTTTATAAAGCTCTGATTCCTGCAGGAAGAGTCATGGCCTCTTGTTTCTGTGGTATTTGCATGGATCTCTTTCTGCTCTAATACTTCCTAAATGATGTCTACGAGAAATCAGACAACAGAGACTCTGTCCTTTTCTTCTGTCCATTCTCAATGCTTGTGAATCCCTGATACCTGAATGTCACTGAGCAGTCTTGTTCAAATTCATGAAATAGGGTTAGTCATTCACCAGATTCTAGTTTCAGCCGAAGAGCCGGCTATGTTTCCATGTACAATATGGAAGTTTCATATAATCTTAAAGCTTAGCTGCTTAAGACACGGATAAATAGCAGCAGTTGTCTTAGGAGCCTTGACTTACCTTACTAGACTTGTGGTCCACATTAAAAGTGGCAATCGCATCCTCTGTTTTTTTCCTCCCAGATTTGGTTATTACATATTCAGCAAGTTTGTTTGCTAAATAGGTCTTTCCAGTACCACTAGGTCCTGAGAGTATAATTCTGTGATGCTCCATCAACAAGTTAAAGTACCTTTGGGTAATTGGTTTAGGAATCAGCGTATCAAAAACAAAACTGTCCAAACTGTTTTCTTCTACCCCTGAAGGGAGAAACAAAGGGAAGAGTGTGGCTTATTGTTCTACATAAGCTTGAAATTAAAATAGAGTGTCAACTGGCAACTGGGCTTTGTTAGCCATTGGAATGCAGTCCTTGCAAGATACTTTCCTTGACATTTGATCCCACGTGTGTTGCTATTTTAAGACACAAAACATCAGTAATAAGGCAGAGTGAACATCCAAATGAAAGCAGGTTTTTCCTCTTTGCTTAGACTTCCCTCGTCTATTTCATGCTTCTCACTTTATGTTTCCACAAAGAGATGGAAGCATTACTATGAATTCTATCATAAAATCCTCCTTCTCTTTGAAGGTGGTAGTTAAGAATAAATGTAAAAATTAAAAGTATAAAAGTGTGTATGTTCTTCTCTTTTTCTTCCTCTTTCCTCCTTCTCTTTATTTCCCTCTAGCTCTCATTATACATCCCAGCTGTACCACCCCTTAAGCTTTTGAAGAATATAAATAAAATAGGTATTTGGTAAGGAATTAAGAAGGAGAGCAACAGTTTCTCCTTTTACTCACCCAATTACCTTAATCATAAAATCAAATATTGACAAATCCCTCTATTAATCTATAGTTTATATAGATGTGTTCTGACTCTTTAACATATATGAACAAGGAATTATGGATACAAGCATACTTTAGATATTCCATTTGCCTAGAATTAGTCACATTATTCAAAGCAAAGAGAATTTCTCATCCCTGATTCTTAACTTCCATTCTCTATCCCCAGTGGGTACTTATTGGGTATACATATTTTAAAATTAAAGGTAAAAGAATGAATATATTACCTTGGAATATGCAATAAACTTTTTGAATCTCCCCTAAATCTAAGATGATAATGGGGAAAATCTAGAAAATTGAAATTCGCTACATCACATTTGTTTTTCTGAGTGTTGGAGAAACTTCGAAATTACATCTCAAAACTCAAAGAATTTCATTTACTTGGATTTTTGTGTTTTTAGTAGGATTTTAGTGTTTTAAATATAAATACAGCTCATATCATATCAAAATTATCAAAGTGGTTAACATAGTTTTCAAATATGAAAATTTGAAGGGAAACTGCAAAAAAGAAAAGAAAATAAATGTTGGTAAAAAAATACAACTGTGCTTTTCATTTTTATTCTTACCTTTCAGGTTCACAGTGATGATGTTATTATCGCCGACAAGGTATCCACAAGGCAGCAGTTCAGGCACTTCTAGGTTATGGGATCTAATTAAATCTCCTATACAGTAGCTGGCAATGCAGTCAGAGCTCAGACCAAGGCTAGTGGATGTATCAATTCGGAATACATATTCCTGAAATGGTATACACAAAAAATGAAAGTCAAAACAGAGGTCCAACTCCTCTACAACAAATACAAAACTCATGGGGATGTGAAGCTAGCTATCAAGAATTTTAGAAATGGGTAATATAAGAACAATTAATATCAAACAGCATAAAGAGAGAAAACTTTCCTTAATATTTGAAATGGAAGAGAGGAAAAGCAGATATCTCTATGCCATTAAAGCTAAGGGAAGCATCCAAAATGAAACACATTTGAAAATTAATATCAGGATGTCTTGCACAACTTACCTTAAAGAGACGTCTAATTACACCATCTAAGACATCCCACTTGGTTTTTCCACTGACACCAATGGATCCTATCAAATATGCCTGAGACTTCTGATCCTAAGTAAGAACAAAATAAAACAAGATAAAATCCAACTGTGTGTCTTTTTTTATTATGATATCTTCTACTAAAAATATTAATATTAGTGGTGATTAACACTAAAATATATATTAAACCTATGGGTTTTATAATAACAGACATACACAGTGGATTATACAAAATACCCCAACAAACAAACAAACTAACTAACAAAGTAACAGGATAGCAACAAAAACAAGAGAGAAAGAGATTAGATGAAGTGGTATGGTCAAGGAAAACTGATTCATGACCTGTTCAGTAGAAGGGAAAGGGCCAGGAGAGAACAAGTCTTCCGTTTTAATGCAGTGGGTGCATTCCTGAAGAGAAGCAACTTGGTAGGAGGGAAATAGTGATAGAGATGGAACAGAACTATATCATGAGTCCTAGAGCCCCATCTTAATGTTTTTGTGATCTTATCTTTGTTAAGTCCAAAACTCAGTCTGTTTTTTTATTTAGGTTATCTCTAATATCCAGTCCAGTTTTGAAAAATAAGTTATCCATGGTAGTATGGCATTCACATATTCACAACACAGGTCCCATTTTGAATGTATCAGAAAATTCAATATTTAGAAGAACTTGCCAGGGAATCCTACAGGACTCATTTTGTCAAGCAAAGAACTCCTTTATAAGACAAACAAATGTCCCAAATTTATCGTTTTTGTAGGATGGGATTTTGAGGAATTTCTACATATATTAGAAAAGTAAGCAATTCAATTTATAGTCTAACTGAAGCCGTTTTTATGTTGACTGGAATGGTTACATGAGATAGTGATCATGACACCAGTATATATAATTAGACAGTTGATATATCACAATCCTGATTCTAGTCACCAACTTGCATAGTCCTTAAGAGGTGGAAAAATAACTGAGTCAGGTGTTAGAAGACATGGATTCCACAACACACAACATCTACCATGTAATTAAGAAATGTGATGTTAGTTCAAGTCACTTAGCTGGCTCAGAGCCTCAATTTCTTCATCTGCAACATTTAACTTTATAAGGGTAAATGATTATCAGCACTATTTAGATATAACCTGAAGCCAATATCTGTTACAGAAAAAGTTGAGAAATTCACAGCAAACCATTCTTATTTTGTAACAACTGTTATAGACTGAATGTTTGTGTCCCTCCCCCCAAATTCATATATTAAAGCCTCAACCCCCAACTGATGGTATTTGGAAATGGAGCCAGCAGGAGGCAATAAGAGCTAGATTAGGCCATGAGAGTGGGTCTCTCATCATGGGATTAGTGGCCTTCTAAGTAGGGGAAGTAGGAGACATCTCTTTCTCTCTCCCCAAGTACAAACACTGAAGAAAGTCCAAGTGAGGACACAGGAAGAAGGCAGTCATCTGCAACCCAAGGAGAGAGCCCTCACCAGGAACCAAATCAGCCAGCACCTTGATCTTGGACTTAATAACTGTGAGAAAACAAATTTCTGTTGTTTAAGCCACCCAATCTATAGTATTTTGTTATGGTAACCCAAGAAGACTAAGACAACTACTTTCCAATGTTCAAAAATATTATCTTTCAGAATTATTCTGAAAAAGAAAACTTGTTTTACAGCGTTATTGTAACTGAGTCAAAACGGACATGCATACAGTGCTTTTAAGCAGCTGCTTTCAAATCAGAGATCATTAGACTATCTAAGCTTCACTGAGACTATTACAGTCTTTTACATAAAGACCCACTTGGGAAATTCAGGCACAGATCTGCAGCTCAAGCAGAAAGTTTATGGCATTAGAATTCTTGGAATATATGCTCAGTGTAAAAATTCACAATTGCTAGCTCACTTTTCAAACTTCAATAATCTTAAAATTCTAAAGATTTTTTTGTTTTTCTGTCTGATAAAACAGAAAAAAACAGAATTGGGTACTTATAAATTTGTAGTTTTGGCCACTGAACTACAATTTCAACTTGAAATAATAGTTTTAGTTTCAAGAAGAGGCTAGGGTCAGAATGGTATTGCCAATTTGAAGGCAATATCTGATTCCAGAAAAATTAGAATATTTGCCTTATCATCTAAGACCTTGCTTTAAAATGATACACACAAGTAGCGTCAATGGAATTTGTCATAGTGAGTTCAATAAAATATATCTTTCCAGTGTCTAGAAGAGCCATATAACTTATAGTCTCTTCTTTGTACAAAGACTGTCTTGGCAGCTCTAGCAACATGTTTCTATACATCATAAATATCACCTGTATTTAGTTAGACAAAATGTTAATGTCAAAGAAAGCAATGTGCTTTTTTGGTTTTAGAAATGAGGGTGGCTGACAGCCAATATTGTTTTCAGTGAATGAACGTGACATACTGAGACACATTTTTACCTATAGGATGATGTCATTTCTTTCGAGTCCCTAACTTTCATGCTTTTATAATAGATTAGGCCAATGCCAAGACAAACACTGCTGATAGTATATTTATGACAAATACTTATTTGATTCATGGTCATTCTCATCTTTTAGTAATAAAGAACTTAAGGTTAAAGAAATACCTTGGCTCGACCGTAGCCCTTGCTTATGGAGACTATAATTTTCACGCTGCGGCCATCTTTATGTCCGGTTGCATCACCAGCATCATCGAGCAAAATATCTACCAAATTTTCAAAGAAACATACACAAACACACACACATACAATAGAGTCACATTAGCTTGGATGTCTTTACTGTCATCGTTTTCTCCCTCATAGTTTTACATCTTTCGATGGGAATATTCAGATTTTCTGCCAGCCATTCTAACCTAACTGGTTTGAAAAACCTCAGCTTCCAAGAAGATGAGTGACTGTGTTGGGTTAAAGTTTCCATCTAAGAATTTATTTCTGCTTCCAAAGATCTTCACCCAAGTGTTGGGCACCCATTGCATTTAGATGAGGAAATAAGGGGTTTCCTTTTTTCTATTATGCACAGGTCTGAGTAATACCTGAGTAATAGTTACCATTATAACTGTGACAAACTGAAAAGCAATCTGAGTTTTCTATCCAACCGTAAACATCCAAGCTCATCACCCATGTAGTTATGAATGCAAAGGTGGTGAGACTGACTGGCAACTGAAACGATTTTCAAGCATTTGGCACATTCCCTGCTATATGACTACTCACCTTGTATCGATAATTTTAGGTAATGTTTTGAGTTTCAACCACGGCATTATACTTCCCCGCAGAAATATATTAATTATTGCTTCCCTGCTCTTTATGCTTATAGCTTCAAAACCAAAATAATACTTCTAGTAATCAGCTAAGAGTTACAGAAGCATGATAAAGCTAGCTAACCTTTAACCCACCAACCTTAAAATGTGATTAAAGATTAATTTTCAAAATATATGAGATTAATGTCCAGTTTGGAGAATGATTAAGGCAAACTATCCCACATATATGTTTTCATTTGACAAGGATGCTATTATGTTTAATATGAAGATAGTTTTCTGGGGACAAAGAAAACTTGGTTACGTGTTGAAGAGTACATGTGCCAGGTGACAAGAGGACTCAACTGCTCAAAGTGTAAATTTAGAGAGCCAAGGACTGTGACTGTGCCATTATAGAAGCAACAATTTCATCAAGTGCCTTCTGAAAATAAAATGCTTCTATTATAATACATAATAATAATATATATAATAATTAGGAATATGCAATTTTGCAAAGGAAGGAGTTTAAAAAATGCCATAACACCGTAACAATCAAAAGCACATTTAGAGTTTAAGGAATATGGAGTTTTTTGGCTAGAAATTTAAAAATTGTCAGACAATCTCCCTTACTGAAATTTATTTATTTTTTTTACTAGATTAACATCCTCCCAGTCTCTCACCATTCTTCCTATCCAACTCAAACCTCTTCCTTAAGTGTCATTTTAATTCTCTTCTTGCTCCTTTTCTCAAAAGTTTAAAGTGGCTTATCGTTCACATCTAAATATCTTGTAATTCATGACCAAATTACCTCTTTAGTACTTTGCTCAATTATTCATAACTTCATAAATATTCAAAAATATTTATTTTTAGCTGACAGTTTATTAAGCATCACAGAAATCAGGAGCTGTGGATTTCCCTGCTGGAGCTGTGGTTAAGAATCTGCCTTCCAATGCAGGGCCATGGGTTCGAGCTCTGGTCTGGGAAGATCCCACATGCTGCGGAGCAGCTAAGCCCGTGCGCCATAGCTACTGAGTCTGCGCTCTAGAGCCCACCAGCCACAACTACTGAGCCCGCATGCTGGTACTACTGAAGCCCGTGTGCCTAGAGCCCGTGCCCCGCAACAGGAGAAGCCACCGCAACGAGAAGCCCACGCACCACAACAAAGGGTAGCGCCCACTCGCCGCAACTAGAGAAAGCCCACACACAGCAACCAAGACCCAACGCAGCCAAAAATAAATAAATAAATGTATTAAAAAAAAAGAAATCAGGAACTGTGTTGGGCATTGGGAGTGAATACCATGGTGAGAAGGAAGATGAATTCCCTGCTCTTTTGGAGTATACATTCTCAAGAAGGTAATCTTTAATGTTTTAAGTGCTTTAGCAAAATGAATACAGTAGTTAAGAGTCAGGCACTGGAATCATCCAGATCTGGGCTCAAATATTAGCTCTATCACTTATTGGATGCATAATCTTGAAAAGTTATCATGATCACTTTCCTAATTCTTGGGGCACAAAAGCACCAGCTTCGTAGGGTTATTGAGAACATAATAGAAAACACTTTTAAAGCACTTTATCCTCCGTGTTTAGTAAGTTTATCTGTTCTAACCATTACTCCTTTTCCCTGTGTGTTTATTCTAACTCCTTATGTTGACAGTGGAAGGAGCACATCATGACTCACTCTGGGTGAGTGAGTCAATGTACACCCCCCCACCCACAGTACATTGACGGGATGATCGCCTGAACAAACAACTCTGAGTAAATACAAATAACAGCCAGTTTGAGATAAGGGTTCTCTGTGTTGTTTCATGGAAAATAAGTTAGAGTCCTCTGTCAACATTTTGAAAAAAGATTTGCCATTCTGGTTACAGTCAAGTGAAATTCTGACAAAAACTGAAGGTGTTTCAAACTTCTGTCTTCACTGGATGTACGGAACATGCACTATTATTTCAGGAACTGGACATTTGTCAATTAGCCTCTCTCCTGCCTACTTCTTTTTTTAAAAAAAACCCATGAACTCTAGAAACTTTTTCTATTAAAAAGTCTCAGCATAAAGGCACTTTTGATTTCCAATTTTGAACCCACTAAACAAGAGTGAAGGCAATGAAAACTTGACTTGAAAAGTATCCTAGTCAAGTGATGTCAAGTGATTTACATTTTTCTTGCTAGTTCAGACACAAGTATCGCTACTGAAAAATAGTTGAGGAAATAAAATAATATAGGACTAAAAATAAACCATGAAACGGGTAATTATAAAGCACATTTTTGAAAAAAAAACACCTCTCCTCACCAAATTGCCCCAAATTCTGAATCACGGCCATCAGTTAGGTGGACACAGAAAATGTAAATTTAATTTCTTTGATTTTATATTTATCTTTATGAGTCCTAGTCTTTCCTAGACATTCATTTTGGTTTCATTTTTATATGGCTGTTCTTCCTAAACTACCTTCAGTACTAAATTTGCCTCCTTCAGGCCTTATCATATTTCCATAGGCTAAACCAAAATCATGTAACAGGCAGTAAAATCCCACCATTAAGCCATCCTATAAGGTACCAGTCCTTTTCTCTCCTTAGAAGTGAAGCTCCAGGACGTAGGCAGGCACTGACTGCCACTAGGTGTGGCTCCTACCTCACCTCTCTCAGGTTCATCACCGGCAAGCCAATGTATAGGATGTGACTCAGGACTCTCAGATTCTATACATTTAAAACTTTTGTTCTTTCTTTTTTCCCGTCTTTTGAAGAATGTGGATGATAACACTTCATAGACAACTTACACACTCAAGTTATTACCATATTTCTGTAGTTTTATTTTACCTAATGATTTATAAGCTCATTTAATTATGACATCTGTTTTTTCTTAGCTACCAATATTTCTTTTACTTGATGAGTATTCTCAAAATTCATTTTCCTTCCCCAGTCACTGCCAAATGGTATAAACGTTGTTTTCATGAACTTCAGGAAATTCCTACTTGCCTTTTAGTTTCTAGTTACCTTTTATAAGAAGAAAGCAAGTATGCATTTGGGCCATTCATTTTACACCATGAAGGGCAGATGTAATTAGTAGAATTTTTAAAATTCTGACCTTTTAGAAGCAAGAGATATGATTCATTAAAATATCATCAATATCAGCTTGCTGTATTTCTTTTTTTTTCTTTTTCGTTTTCATCTTTATCTTCTTTTTCTATATTTTGGTGTAATTTAAGGCAAGCCATGAAGTTTCTCAATTCTATCATGGGATCTAAAATTGCCCAGGAACATGTATACATATTATTGGTTTCCAAGCGTCATCTAGTGGCTGTGCTTTGCAATCACTGCAGATCCTCATGTAAATCTTTCCTCAGCTAAGTCTTATATACATAGAATGATTCGATGCCATAGGAGCACTTATACTTTATAACTGAATAGTTCATCAGCTATTAAGACAACATTATGTCATATGATTCTATTTGCAATTGAATAAAACTGTACCCTTGTTCCATCATTAGTACCATTGAATACAATAATAGAATCCAGTGTGTTCTTTTTGTTTGTTGAAAATCTAATAGAGCTGCAGTCTGGGTGATGTAGTAGCATTATGTTCTCCCTGGGCCACATCATGCAGGATCATCTAGTCAAATTTAGGAATAGGTCCTGATACACTTGTATACGGGCTTCGTACACTTAAAACACTATAAAATTGCATGGGGTTCTGAGTATTATATTCATTAGTACTAACAATCATCACTGAGAATATTACTTTCTCATCCTATTTGTAACCCTGGAGGAAGTACTTCTCAAACACAAGTAACTGTTTTAAAAAATGATATGAAAACCATATCTCTATGTCTTTTTACTCTTTCACACAGAATGTTCTTTTAAAATGATAATGAAGGGGTTTCCCTGGTGGCACAGTGGTTGAGAGTCCGCCTGCCAATGCCGGGGACACCAGTTCGAGCCCTGGTCCGGGAGGATCCCACGTGCTGTGAACCAGCTGAGCCCGTGCACCACAGCTACTGAGCCCGTGTGCCACAACTACTGAGCCTGCGCTCTAGAGCCCGTGCTCTGCAACAAGAGAAGTCACCGCAATGAGAAGCCCGCGCACCGCAACGAAGAGTAGCCCCCGCTCTCCACAACTAGAGAAAACCCATGTGCAGCAACGAAGACCCAACGCAGCCAAAAATAAATAAATAAAAGAAATTAAAATGATAATGAAGTAAAATAAATTTATAAGAGGAAAAAGGACTATTTCTGAGAGCTAGGACGTTAACATTTTTAAGAGGGTATGGGTGAGAGCTGCAGCTTGGGTAAGGGTCTCCAAATTCGAGGTCTCCGGGCTTGTGAAGTCAGAGGCATGCTTTGATTCAGGCAGGTGTGTGCACAAAATCACCTGAGGTAACAGACTCCGTGATGTTCAAATTGTTCAGAGAGAGTCCTAAGGACTGGCGTGAGGATGAGGAGGAAGTGCTACTTGCGGACTCAGACGGGGGCCGAGCTGGCTTCGCAGCGTTCCCCGTTTCTGCCTTCAGCCGGTCGTTTTCAGCCTTCAGTATTTCAATCTCATTCTGTTGTGAAGATGGAAAACATGAAAAACATAGAGCTAGCCTGATTGAGAAAAGGGTACCAACTCTTTTAACAGGGTCAATCGGTTCATGTATTAAATAAACCATGTGGTGACATATTAAATAAACAAACATAAATTATGAAAACAGGATTTCCTTCCAAAGAAGGAAAAGGAATCCCTTTCTCTGTCTCTCACATACACATATTCGGCTATTCACAAATACACACACTAACCAGTAGAATTTTTTATAATTTTTAAAAAATCTATCATATACTTGAGGAGTTTTCCAAATATGACATGGTCTTATGTGAATTAAGAATAACATAATTGAAGAGTTCATACCATTTCTCATTTTAAAAGTAAACATACACACTACTACATATATAAAAATAGATAACCAACAGGGACCTACTGTATAGCACAGGGAACTATACTCAATATTTTGTAATAACCTATATGGGAAAAGAGTCTGAAAAAGAATATCTTTTTATATCTATATCAAGCTATATATGTATATATATATTCAGTTATATACATATAACTGAATCACTGTGCTGTACACCTGAAACTAACATGACATTGTAAATCAGCTATGCTTCAATAAAATAAAAAATTTAAAAAAACTTAAAAAAAAATTTTTAAATGAAAGTAATGTTAAAATCTCATAGAAAATAATACTGTTTGTAATACTCTGAATTCAGTAAAACAGTAATAGTAAAACAAAAATAATATAAATAAGGTGATTTAAAATTACCACCTCAGGATCCTAACTAACGTCTGAAAAAGGTTTTTTTCCTTCAAAATGGGGCACTAAGCTCATAAAAACAACACAAGCCTATTGATGAATATATCCATTGGCAGATGAATCTGCTCAGCAATGAGCTTTTCCTATTTCAGTCATCTTGTGGTACCAAGCGATTACTGGTTGACCATAATAAAACGAAAGTCTGAGCACAGACTGATTCTGAATTTAGCCCTCAGATGCTTCCAAAAAGTAGAAAAGCTTTACTTCTACAGATGGCATTCTATATCACACTTACTTTCATATTTAGAAAGCTTGTGTTATATTTCTGTTGATTCCTCATTACGTTTGTTTTTCAATAGAAAACAGGTAAGGTCAGATTTCAAAAGAATAGGAAAAAGTTACCATAAGGGTAAATCATGGAAAAGTGAAGAAGCAAGGGCTGTAATAGTTTCTCTAAAACCTTAGCTCTAGTACAGTGCCTTCAATGGTCCTTGAGTGCAACTGGCCAGTTTGCACTTCCACTTCCAAACCTGGATTTGACAAAATTCTCCATCCAGTATTGAGAAATGAGGTGCAGAGACTGAATAAACAGAGTGCATTTCCGAAAAGGATTTAAACATGAGATTTGCTTTTATAATAACTAAGAGAAGAGAATAAGCAGCATTTTAAATCTCTCCTGTTTGTCCCCTGAAGGTGCTTTCGGACCGACCTGCATCCGGTTCATGGCTTCTCGGATCTGATCGAGATGATGAGCAGAGCTGAGGGCCTCCAGCCGAATATCCGTTAATTTTAATTCCTTTTCTCTGAGCTCACTCTTCAGCTGCAGAATTATCTCTGCCTCAGCCTCTGTGCATTCACAGATCCTGAAGAAAGAAACAAGCACAAAATCAGTGGTTGGTGAAGCCAGAGGATTATGAAAGGCAATGCTTCTTTTAAAAGCTGAACTGCAATATTATCCAGCAGGTACATAGATTATTTGCTGCTGGCAATACCTAGAGAAAAGGAAAAAGAGTTTTACAGACAGTAATACATTCACAGGTTCAAAACTGAAAATAGTAGCCGTCCCTTTTAATCTTTTCTTCCTATTTTCTGAAGTTTAAAAACAATCTATCTTTACTGTATATAAAGTGATCCTCAAAATTCCCTTGTTGCTGATGTTTATGGAGCTGAAAAGTCATAATATTACTACATCTCATTCTACCATTTTTCAAGGGACTTGAGCCTCTATTTGCAACATGAAATTTGTTTAAAGCAAAGTTATTATGTCCTTAAAATGTTGATTTCTTGTTTTGTAAAATTTTGCAAAGAATAACCTTATTTGCCACAATACTATCTTCAGGTTACGATCAAATTCAATGTAAATATTGTAGAAAATAAATCAGGGAGATTAGTTTTGGATATTTAAATAATGGATGAGTGTTATATAATCCTCCTGGTAGGCTCAGCTGATTTAGGAGATCAGCTAATGAAACTGAATCACAGGTTTCAACCCAAATGAGCAGGCTACTTGGGGGCTGCCTGAAGGTAATATACATTATATCCTATTGTTGTTCTATAGACAGCTTTGTAGGAAGTATGTCAAAAGAATCTGTTTTATGTTAATGAATATCTTTTCCATTTAAAATGTGAGGACTCATTGCTGGTCACAAAATGATAGTGCTATGTTCTTTCCTCTAAGTCAGGAAATTATACAGGGTGTACAAGGGTCTTAAATGGTTCTAATAGTGGCCCTGCTTTATATGAGTTCTGGGTGAGCCACTGTCTTGGGCACACAAGGAAATCTCATTTAAATAGTATATAGAACAAAGAGAATTATCAGAGCACATGGTTTACATTCTAAATGTTTTATTCTTTCTTGTAACATCAACTAGTGGGATACTATAAAAAAATTATGCTAGATTATCTAACACAATTAAAGAACAAAGGATTGAAGTTTGGCTTGAGGAAACCAAATTTTACTTCCAAAACAGGAGGACAGAGAAGGTAGTCATTGTTGAAATGCATGCGAGTGATTTTAGAAAAAGCAAGAGTGAACACTGCTTAGGTTAGAACCAGGATCTTTGCAGTTTTCATGCATCACACTCCATTTTACCGGGATCTATGCTTGTAGATCACAGGGCCATTTTGCCGTTTCTTTGGTGGCCAGACAAGGGGTAACCTGCATTTAATGCACAGTTAGACAGATACATGGACAAATGCAAGTGAAAAGAAGTGAAAATAATAACTTAGAAAAGGGGAGAATGAGATCAAGAACACTCAATTTCTAATGTATGGAAAGCAGAAGAGAAACAAATGCTGTCTGCTATTCTAAGGAAGATCTGAAAATAATTGGTATAGAGATGGTGCTGCAGTTCCATTTAGAACACAGATCTAGGCTTGGCCTGAAGTTGTCTTTAACAAATACTTCCGCAACCGGCAGAGGGAGCGACTTACGCTGAGGCAGACTGCGAGGGCTTCATGGAGGCTGACCCACAGTCACCCGCATTGTGGGGCAACTTGGGGGACGCTGGAAGGGACGAATCAGTAAGCTCTTCAATGTCCGAATGTGAGGATGGAGGCTTGGTGGACTTTTTCTTCCCAAAGGCTTGTTTGAATGAGCTTCTCAGCTGCAAGAAGGACAGAAATTACCTTCCTTGTCTATTTGCACTGGGGGCATCTTGCTTTGGGCCGTTAGTTTGCAGGTGCCATCCTAGCCACTGCCTGGGGTCAGTATGTATAAGCAAAGGATTAACAGCTGCAGCACAGTATCTCTAAAACAAAAAGATACCGTGTTTTGTGTTTTTGTTTTATTCTTGTATTAATCCAGCGCAGCGCAAACATGGAAGGCTTTTAACCAGTGCAGGGTCAAGGGCATGGCTGTCAGAGCACTCATTTAAAACGAAGTACCTTGAAGGGATCTCCGTTCAGAAGGCTCCTCTCTTCAAGGCAATTTGTTTTAAATGGCTGCTTTAGCGCTACAATCAAGTCAGGGCCTGCTGACAATATAAACTTAAAAAGCAAAATGAAATCAAATTCACCTAACACTTCATTAATCGTGAGTTTCTATTCAAATTTTCAGTTCCCGGACTATGAGAAACCAGAGTTGGTATGGCCTACAGCGCTATTCAGAAAGTAGTTTTACTTCTCTTTAAAACTGGAGATTAAAATGAAAAGACACAAAGAAAAGACATACAAGGTAACCTGTTTTTAAAAGGTATAAAAGCCTCCTGCCAAAATGAATAGCATTCATGCCAAGGGTGGGTATTTTTATAGATGCATGCCAAATTGTCCATGGTTTATATTCACCTCACTTCCTCTAGAGTTCACCTTGCAGAAACATGAAAGAGTGTGGAATTACAAATCAAGGGAATGAAGGCTGATCAGTATTTTAAAATATTACCTACATAAACATTTTTTTAAAACAGAAAAGATATTTCTCTCATTCTTTACAGAAAGCACTCCAGTAAAATCCTCTGCTAGTTATATTTTGGATTTCATCAAGAGTTCTACTTATTTAACATCTACTTTTCTTGCATGGCATTAAAAGAAATCCTTTACTTCATTGTTTTTAAACATTTTGCAGTGATAGCATCTTCCCTCAGTTTTTTCAGCAATTACTTAATATCATAAATTCTATCTCTAGCAAACTTAAGGGACAGTTCTGTTAAAGTACATTTTTATATTTATCCTATGTTCTTTTGGTAGAAATACATACAGTCGCTTTCTTATACAGTGACACTTCATTCACGCTATAAACCCTGTTGATGCAAGGGGTGGAGAGGCTTTCAAGGTCTCTTCTTTCCCTTTTACTTTTTTTATTCCATTTTTTCTCCACTTCCACCATCCACCAGCACCACCACCATCACCACCATCAGCATCACCATCATCTTTTTCTTCTTCTTCATCTCTACCTCCACAGTAAGCCCCTGCTCGGAGCCATTTATTTATACATGTTACCCTATTTTTCTTTACAGTATCTCTATAAAGTCAGTATTAATTATCCAATTTTTCCAGATGAGAAAATTTAGGCTCCCCAAAAAGGTGAGGTCACTTGCCTAAGATCCAAATAGTAAGTGTCAAAGTTGGGATTCAAATACAAGTTAAGTTAGTGCCAACTCCAAAACATTTGCTCTTCAGCACCATGCTGCCCTAATCTCGGTGATGAGTGTAGCCTTTGAGGTGTCAGTCACTTGAATGAGACACTGTAAACTGCTGTGGATCTCTAAAGCCCAAAAGGAAAAAGCCTGACTCACTGTGCAGTAATAAGCTTCTGAATTAGATGAATGCTAATGGCTTACCCAGTTTTTCTTTTTCTTCTTCTTGGAGTCAGCATCGTTACCACTGCCAATGCTGGAATGGCTCGTGGCACTGTTGATACTAGAAACGCTTTCGGAGGAATGCTGTCTTCTGATGCGGAGATCTAGCCACAGATAGACAGTATCATGTTTACTCATAAAAACTTGCAATCTGAACAAACAAGACTTTTAGGCTTTCTGAGAGGAAGTCCTCTAATAAATGTCAACATGGCTTTGTACAGATTATTTCAATGCAGTTTTGGTTTTATAAGCTTAATAAAGTACAACCATATTTGCTTTAATTAACTGGGTTATCTGTATTAAGATTCAACGGGAATCTCAAGTAAGTCTGTAGCACTGGTGTTTTAATGAATTCTGAGTTTTGTCCCAAAATGAAATGCTATGCTAGTGATTTTTACTGAATACCTGGATCAAACAGCACTTCCAAAATGATTTATTCCAAATGATTTGTTCCATGGAGTAAAAGGAAACTCTTAATAGCATGATAATTAATTGTGTGTTTTTAATATTTGTCCTTTGAATAAAGCTACCAAAGCCAGATATATTAACTTTCCATTTCATGGAATCATACCTTGTTAGAGCCAAAACAAACCTTGCAAGTCATCTAAGCACTTCATACCACAGATGGAGCAATTGAAGCGCAAAGAAGTTAAGTAACGTGACCAAGGTCAAAGAGCGAATGGGGCGAAGGTCCTCAAGAGAGAATGTGGGTAGACTGCATTTGTGAATTAAACAGAAATCATACTTAAGACAGTGTAATTCTTCCATCATACCCCTAACCCCTGTCCATGACTTGGAAGAGTAATAGTAGTAACAATAATAACAGGTAATAATAAAGCTAGCTTTTACTACTCTGCTCTGGGAGTACGTAATTTTAAAGCAAACCACTGAAATGAGTGTAATTATTAAATTTTCCCTGTGGTCACGTAGCTGAAAAACAGTGGAGCCAACTTGAGACTTAGAAGTATCCTACTGTCTATTGTACTAATTGCCAGGTGATATCACCTCTATATATGCCTAAAAAGCATGGAGTGCTTCTCTAGATAATACGGTATTTTGAAGAGGATACCATTTGATACTAAATCACTTTTTGAACATACTCACTTACTCCATACAATCAGCTTATAAGATTTATTTATAGTCATTAAAGTTAAAATTGAAATGATTTCTACTCACAGTGAACTTAAGTGTTAGTGGAGACACTAATAATTCATAAAATTATTTTAAGGTCAAATATGCTTTTGGGCCATTTCTATTGTCATATATAATTGGTATCAATGCACATTATCCAAGCAAAAAAATCTCAGTGGAACTTAAAAGATGTCAGAAATTATTATATAGCTTTCAAAAAGTTCCCATAGAAATAATAGTATATAATCAAAGCTTTGCAGTTGACTAATTTAACAGTAAAATGGCTGATGGCAATGGAACTGTAACTGGTTACTTTCAAAACGTACAATAAATAAGTATATGTGTGGGTGTATAATATGCATATACATATCTCCATCCTTAATCTCATGTACATACATAACAATAAGTACTTTAATTTTTCCATTAAGAGAATAACCATGTTGAAAAATTTTACAAGAGGGTAAAAACAGAGCTGTTTTTAAGAATCCCTAGAGTTTTGTCCAAAAGTATTTTTTTTTTTAATGATGAGAACATTTACTGTTTTTGCATGTCCAAAACATTACCAGTACCAAAACCTAAATCAAGGTATTTATGTGTGTTGTTTTGATTTAACAATAAAGGAGCACAGTATCCCTTAATCAACTAATATGGAAATAATATGAATAAGTAATAAAAGAACATGTGTAGGTATCTGTGTTTTAAATTTCTGCTACAGTTGGCTATAAACTTTTCTGAACAAGATTAGTATTTTCTATTTTTCCCTTCATAACTGACTTTTACAAATAAAACAGATGTATTAAGCATTAAAGTATTCCAGAGTTTTTATTATATCCAGATTAATAAATTATATTTGACTTCAAGTAATCCCAAATTTTAAAAAGATAGGTAAATTCTTGTTAACCGTAGGTCAAAAGTAGTCCTTGGAGGTATTCGTTATGTTCAATTATGACCGCATTTCCAATAAAGATTGGCAAGAGCATAATTTCCATAATACCATGGAATGAAGGGAATGCATTTTACTTTTCTCTGGCAATTCTTTTCTAGTGTTTGTAAGTATTTGACTGAGTACATGTGGCATTGCAAAGCTCAGTAAAGAATGGATGACCAAATGAATATCAACAATCTGAATGAATGGAGAAGCTTATTTTAAAAATATCTATTTCAGTTATATGTTTATTCATTCATTCATTTTCCACTTCCCACCTTCTGCACCGACACTGTTCTAGTTCAAGCCACCAACATCACCTACCTGCTCTAAGAAAGAGCAGCTGTCCAACTCACCTTCAAACCATTCTACAAATCAGAGTTAGAGAAATCTTTTTAAAGAAAAACCTCACCATCACTCCCTTACCTGAGACTTCCCAATGATTTCCATTTTAATAAGAATAGAAAACATTTCAACTCTTGCGCAGGCTCAGCGGCCATGGCTCACGGGCCTAGCTGCTCCACGGCATGTGGGATCTTCCCGGACCGGGGCACGAACCCATGTCCCCTGCATCGGCAGGCGGACTCTCAACCACTGTGCCACCAGGGAAGCCCTCAACTCTTAAATATGGCCCAAATGTTCCTCAGTAATCTGGTCAGTACTTATCTCTCCAACCTGGTTCTACTTACTTTACCTTTGGTCATTATCTTCCTTGTATCAGTTCCATAAAGGCACTAATCTCTTTTCTGTCTCAAGACCCTCCTGGAATGCTCTTCTCTAAATATTTACAATATGCCTTGATATGAGTTTTACTACTACAGAAACACAATCTGGATATTCTATACACATTCAACCCTTTATAACTATTTGTTTTTGTTAGCTTTAAATCTTATAAAATTATTTTTTAATCTTTCTTAGCCAAGTTGAATATTAACTGTTATCGTTTTGTTCATTTTAGGTATCCCTCCCACATTTCTGAGCAAAGGAATTCCTATTTTTCAATTCCAGTAGATGTATCAAGCTACCTGTTGCCTGAGATAAAAGGAATCTTTCCAGAAAGTTTTACTTCAGTGACTTGTACCGTGGTAAAGAAAGGATTAAGCCTTTTTAAATCCCTTCTGGACCTATTTACTGACATGAAGATTTAGAACATAAGCTGCTTTATTATAGCTCTAATATAAGCTTTAAATATGCAGTAATTTTCCATGCAGCATATACATTAACTCCCCCACATGGAAAGTTGCTAAATTCTTAACAGAAGTAGCCCCTAGAGAACTAGTTTGTCCTTCAATTTAAGTATATCTCACTTTATATAACTGTTTTCCTATAAGTTAAATTTCAAGTTTTAAAAAATTGTATTAGTCCTTTCTATAAAATTTGAATAAACCCCTTTTATGCGCAAGCCATCATTACGGCCAGGATTAAGGATTAAGAAAACAGACCACCCTGCCATCGACCAGGAAAGGCAGACCATAAACAAATTAAGGCACCAAAGTGTCTTAATGCAAATTTTGATGAGGGAAGTACAGTTATTTCCAGAAACACATCATAGAGGGACCTCATATAGTTTAGGCACAAGCAGGCATGTTTAGGCTAACTCTTGCAAGATCTCAAAAAGTTTTTATGCTGAACAAACAGGGTAGAAAGTTCCAAGTAGAATAAAGAGAATATATAAAGAACTTTTGAAGAACTGAAAGAAGTTCTGCATAGCTGAAATATGAAATACACAACACGACAAAAATAGCAAGATACAAGGTCTAGAACAGTGTCTAGCACATAAATGGTAATATCAATAAATACTTGTTGAATGAACGAAGCTGGCCAAGAGAGATTATGTCATGTTAAGGAGTTAGTATTTCAACCAAAGGCAATGGGATACCTTTTAAATATATATTGTTACACAACTGCTCTGGTCTCAGTGTGAAGAATGGCATAAGGAGGTGAAAGATGAAGAGCAGGAAGGCTCCTTGAGACTTAGGAGTTTGTGGTCATAGTTCAGGGGAGATATGAGGCATGGTGATAGCAGGATCAGAGAAAAGGGAACAAGATATATTTAATGGATGGAATCAATAGAACTTAGTGATTTACTGTGTACGAAGAGGAGGATTTCTGGCCACATGGAAGGATGGTGATGCTGTTTACTGAGAAAGGAACACTGAAGGCAAAGCAGGTCTGAGAAGGAAGAAGACAAATTCAAATTTGGGGATGTTGACTTTCAGGTGACAAACAGACATCCGAAGATAACCTAATGGAGTTTTCTCTTTGGCAGCTAGATATACAGATCTGTAACTCAAGAGATGAGCCTGCCCTGGAGAGATATATTTGACAGTTATCAACACAAATAATAATTATAGGCAGAGTACTAGATGAGCTTGTACAAAATTTTAGATAGGATGAAGAGAATCATAATGTATAAAATCATAATGGAAGACAGTTTAGGACTGCATTCTAAGAAATATCAACATTTAACAAATGCATACAAACGAGTGAATCTACAAGAGAAACTGAAAGAAATTTCAAAGGAGCAGAAGAAAAACTAAGAATGTGGATGTCATGAGCATTAGAAGAAGTGAATATTTCAAGTAGGATGCAGTGGACATCAGCATCAAATGCTATTTGCACAACAAATACAATAAAAATTTTAAACTTTGTACTGGATTTAGAGTCATCTAAGTCATTATTGATGCTGGAGAGAACAGTTTTGCTGGAGTAGTGGAAAGAGAAACCACACTCCCATGGTCTGAAGTGTAACTGGCTGTTGAAGACATTGAATGATTCCAATCAAGCTTTCCCAAAATTCATCTGGAAATGCGAAGAGAGATGACAGAGCACTCAGGATTTAGGAAAACATTTTTCAGCTGGTCAAGAGTTGAGCATATTGAATGCTACTGAAAAGAGTCAGAATAGGACAACCTATGCAAAGAAAACAATGACATGACATTATCACAGAGTATTTCTTCAGTGACAATTTAAGGAGTAGGGTGGTGGCAGAGAAGATTATTTTATCATTGCTTCCAATTGCTGAAGCACAGTAATAATTAAAAATACACCAATGTTTAGTCCATTTTCTTACTGTTTTTTAAGTTCTCTACAGAAAATGTACCTTTTTATTGCCCCCACCCAGGACAAGTTGCTCCCAGTATCCACTACTTCACCATATTGATTATTGTATTTTTACATACAGATCTAGATTTCCATACTCCTTCCCAGGTTTGTTTTGCTTGAAGGCAGATATGAATACATTAACCAACCTCCTCAGAGAAAAGTGTTGGACTATAGAAGCAATTTCCTTATGGTCAGTTTGATACTGAAGCCTCCTGTTCTTAAATTCTGAGATTCTGACTGCATTAGTAGCAACTTATGTTGATATATTATAAAAGGCAGTGCGACTGAGTAAAAGCAGCTTTGCTCTAATTAATGAATAAAAATAGATTCCTAGCAGATTGGATGAAAAATGGCAAGATTTCTAAACATACCTTTGGGAGGGTGGTCTGGACCATTGAGCGCTCCCTGAATGGCTGCCTGGGCAGCAGAGTTCTGGGCCTTCAGCATTTCAATGGTTTCTCTTAGTTCGATCAGTTCAGACTCCTGTGAAACAAAGAGAATTTAGGAGCTTTAAAAGTAAAAGATTCTTATTCATAGCTCACTATCAAACGAGTTTGATTTTATGTAGTGCTAATGTCCTGGTAGATTTAGATGCGTGGCTTACCTTTCAAGTTGTGTCTTACAACCTCTTACTTGTAAATGTAAGAAGGTAAATGCAATAGAGAATTAAAAAATAATGTCTTGGTTATTCTCTTATACATGTGGTCTGAACAGTCTTTATTTCTTTAAAAGGGTGGTACCCAGAGCTGACCAGTACCATATAAAGCAAGATATCACACTGCTCATTTCAGATACCAAACTTATTAATACTACCCATGATTATATTACATAGATAAATACTATTATTGCATTGGTACATCATATTGCATTTACTGTTAACTGGAAACCCTGAGTTTTTGTCAAATGAGTGATTTTAGATTTTCTCATTTATTTTGCCCTTAGGAAATAGATTCTTTACATTCAAGAACAAAACCTGGAATTAATTCCTAACTCACTCCTATTAAATGCCATATGTCATCTTAGATTCTGGCACTGTTCATCCAACAAAATTCCTACTATGAAGATCTAGTTTCACCAAGCCAAAGCAATACAGGAATTTTAAAAAAGTGAATAGAAATATATGTAATGTATAGTCCTTAAAATAGTTAAATTAGTTTAAAAGTTTACAAATCAAATTTTTATAAAACACCTATTTTCTTATTGAATTAAGCGTAATTTTAAGCTATGTCTCAACGAAAATCCGTGTATAAATTTGATCTCCCATAGTCATTTAAATGAATATCTTTATCAGAAATAAAGGACTCACTATTAGGAAGATAAGATAACAGCACCAACACAACAACAAGGAACTGGAGTGCTGTTTCAGCAGAAGCAATATTTCCATCAGGAGCACAAATACAAGGAGTATCCTTCTTAGCAGTGATAGCAAGCCTAAAAATTAGAATTTTTGTCAGCCTCTGGGGGGGAGAATTCCTCCATAACGTGTTTGTCATTCATCATTTTCTCCATTTTCTTTCTTCGGCAGAAAGCCAAAGAATCAGGCTTGGGTTCTTCACTCCATGGTAAGCAGTTTATCCCTACTTAATGTCTCCCAGTATATATGAAAAAAGGCAGGACCATGACAACTACCTCTGCAGGAAACTGCTTCATACATGAGAATGTCCAATGACTATTCCAGCCTTAGACACTTTTTTAGAAAAAAGATAGATGGTGCTAACTGAAACGATATCCAAGTTTGGAATAGATACTTGGCATCTCACGTATCTATCTTCTCTGAGTATCTGGCATATTCCTGATAGAAGACAGTTAGGTAGTTTTAAAAAACAAACCCTCTTATAGACTTTTAATAGCTTATAAGTCAAAGAATCTCATAATAGAAAATCAATAGCGACCTCCTGGATTCATAGATGGATCTTCAGATACTTGAGTATAATTTCATTTGCATTTATTTATCATAAAGGAAAAAGAACAGGTTTGTGAAAACTGCCAATACCATGACAAATTCAAATACAATTCATCATAATTTCTCAGTCTCTCCGAGTTTTATCTATATTCTGTCACTTGTCCAACTAGTAATAGATAATTGTACCAAAATTGAATCTATTTCCCACTTAAAATAAATCTCCAAAGTGATGAAATATTTATTGGAAATCCATTCTGCTTTTACCAGGAATTTATTCACAAAAGAATACCTATAGTGCATACTTAGTGAATCACATAATTTAAATAGTTAATTTTATAACATATAGACTAAGATGAATGTTAAATTTTAAATAAAGTCAGATTTTCGTCCTTGAATTTAAAATCAACAGTGCTTGTACTTTGGCTTAAAAATCTGCTAAAACATTTGGCTTTAGGTTTAAAGAGGAAAAATGATATTGAAATCTCATACAAATGTCTAAAAATTTAGCTTAATTTTATGGGTTGGCTGACTTATTTTACTGTCAAAATTCTACCCTTTTCTAGAGAAATCTCTTCTAAAAACTATTTTTTTAAATTAGAAGTAAAATGTTCAGGTAATATTGATTTTTCAGAAAACTGTGTTTAATGAAATAGAAGAATGATCACTTTCTAAAATGTTAAGTATATTTTTAACAACAACAGATATTAGCAGGGTAGTTGTTACTCAGTGTGGCACAATAAGCCCAAAAGAAGAATAACTAAGTAAGAAATATATTTGTTATATAATGTGGGGAAAAAAATAAATGAAATAATTAGTTTAGCCAAATTCAGATTAGCAGTTCTTTTAGAGAACTTTGTAAGTATAAATTGTCTTTAATTAAAAAGATAGTGAGAGAAGCAAGAAGAACTAAAAGGCTGTGAAACAAAAACCACATTCACAAGAAGATAGACAAGATGAAAAGTCAGAGGGCTATGTACCAGTTGAAGGAACAAGATAAAACCATAGAAAAATAACTAAATGAAGTGGAGATAGGCAACCTTCCAGAAAAAGAATGCAGAATAATGATAGTGAAGATGATCCAGGACCTCGGAGAAAGAATGGAAGCAAAGATTGAGAAGATGCATGAAATGTTTAACAAAGACCTAGAAGAATTAAAGAACAAACAGAGATGAATAATACAATAACTGAAATGAAAAATACACTAGAAGTAATCAATAGCAGAATAACTGAGGCAGAAGAACGGATAAGTGACCTGGAAGACAGAATGGTGGAATTCACTGCCGTGGAACAAAATAAAGAAAAAAGAATGAAAAGAACTGAAGACAGCCTAAGAGACCTCTGGGACAGCATTAAATGCAACAATATTCGCATTATATTCGCATTATAGGGGTCCCAGAAGGAGAAGAGAGAGAGAAAGGACCCGAGAAAATATCTGAAGAGTTTCTAGTTGAAAACTTCCCTAACAGGGTAAAGGAAATAGCCACCCAAGTCCAGGAAGCACAGCGAGTCCCATACAGGATAAACCCAAGGAGAAACATGCCGAGACACATAGTAATCAAATTGGCAACAATTAAAGACAAAGAAAATTACTGAAAGCAGCAAGGGAAAAATGACAAATAACATACAAGGGAACTCCCATAAGGTTACAGCTGATTTCTCAGCAGAAACTCTACAAGCCAGAAGGGAGTGGCATGATACACTTAAAGTGATGAAAGGGAAGAACCTACAACCAAGATTACTCTAGCCAGCAAGGATCTCATTCAGATTCGATGGAGGAATCAAAAGGTTTACAGATAAGCAAAAGCTAAGAGAATTCAGCACCACCCAACCAGCCCTATAACAAATGCTAAAGGAACTTCTCTAAGTAGGAAACACAAGAGAAGAAAAGGATCTACAAAACCAAACCCAAAATGATTAAGAAAATGGTAATAGGAACATACATATAGATAATTATCTTAAATGTGAATGGATTAAATGCTCCAACCAAAAGATACAGGCTTGCTGAATGGATACAAAAATAAGACCCATATATGTGCTGTCTACAAGAGACCCACTTCAGACCTAGAGACACATACAGACTGGAAGTGAGGGGATGGAAAAAGATATTCCATGCAAATAGAAATCAAAAGAAAGCTGGAGTAGCAATACTCCTATCAGATAAAATAGACTTTAAAACAAAGAATGTTACAAGAGACAAGGAAGGACACTACATAATGATCAAGGGATCAATCCAAGAAGAAGATATAACAATTATAAATATATATGCACCCAACATAGGAGCACCTCAATATATAAGGCAACTGCTAACAGCAGTTAAAGAGGAAATCAACAGTAACACAGTGAGACTGGGGGACTTTAACAACTCACTTACACCAACGGACAGATCATCCAAAATGAAAATAAATAAGGAAACAGAAGCTTTAAATGATGGAACAGACCAGATAGATTTAATTGATATTTATAGGACATTCCACCCAAGAACAGCAGATTACACTTTCTTCTCAAGTGCGCATGGAACATTCTCCAGGATAGATCACATCTTGGGTCACAAATCAAGCCTCAGTAAATTTAAGAAAATTGAAATTATATCAAGCATCTTTTCTGACCACAACACTATGAGATTAGAAATGAATTACAGGGAAAAAAGCATAAAAAAACACAAACACATGGAGGCTAAACAATACGTTACTATTAATAACCAAGAGATCACTGAAGAAATCGAAGAGGAAATCAAAAAATACCTAGAGACAAATGACAATGAAGACACGATGATCCAAAACCTATGGGATGTGACAAAAGCAGTTCTAAGAGGGAAGTTTATAGCTATACAAGCCTACCTCAAGAAACAAGAAAAATCTCAAGTAAACAATCTAACCTTACACCTAAAGGAACTAGAGAAAGAAGAGCAAACAAAATCCAAAGTTAGCAGAAGGAAAGAAATCATAAAGATCAGAGCAGAAATAAATGAAATAGAAGCAGAGAAAACAATAGCAAAGATCAATAAAACTCAAAGCTGGTTCTTTGAGAAGATAAACAATACTGATAATCCATTAGCCAGACTCATCAAGAAAAAGAGGGAGAGTACTCAAATCAATAAAATTACAAGTGAAAAAGAAGTTACAACACACCGCAGAAACATAAAACATCCTAAGAGAACACTACAACAACTCTATGTCAATAAAATGGAGAATCTGGAAGAAATGGACAAATTCTTAGAGAGGTATAACCTTCCAAGACTGAATCAAGAAGAAATGGAAACTATGAACAACCCAATCACAAATAATGAAATTGAAACTGTGATTAAAAATCTTCCAACAAACAAAAGTCCAGGACCAGATGGCCTCACAGGTGAATTCTATCAAACATTTAGAAAAGAGCTAACACCCATCCTTCTCAAACTCTTCCAAAATATTGCGGAGGAAGGAACAATCCCAAATTCATTCTATGAGGCCACCATCACCCTGATATGAAAACCAGACAAAGATACTACAAAAAAAGAAAATTATATACCAATATCACTCATGAATATAGATGCAAAAATCCTCAACAAAATACTAGCAAACAGAATCCAACAACACATTAAAAGGCTCATACACCATGATCAAGTGGGATTTATCCCAGGGATGCAAGGATTCTTCAATATATGCAAACCAATCAATGTGATACACCATATTAACAAATTGAAAAATAAAAACCATATGATCATCTCAATAGATGCAGAAAAGGCTTTTGACAAAATTCAACACCCATTTATGATAAAAACTCTCCAGAAAGTGGGCATAGAGGGAACCTACCTCAACATAGTAAAGGCCATATTCGACAAACCCACAGCAAACATCATTCTCAATGGTGAAAAACTGAAAGCATTTCCTCTAAGATCAGGAAGAACACAACGATGTCCACTCTCACCACTATTATTCAACATAGTTTTGGAAGTCCTAGCCATGGCAATCAGAGAAGAAAAAGAAATAAAAGGAATACAAATTGGGCTTCCCTGGTGGCGCAGTGGTTGAGAGTCCGCCTGCCGATGCAGGGGACACGGGTTCGTGTCCAGGTCTGGGAGGATCCCACATGCTGTGGAGTGGCTGGGCCCGTGAGCCATGGCCGCTGAGGCTGTGCATCCGGAGCCTGTGCTCCGCAACGGGAGAGGCCACAGAAGCGAGAGGCCCGCGTACGGCAAAAAAAAAAAAAAAAAAAAAGAGAAAAAGGAATACAAATTGGAAAAAAAGAAGTAAAACTGTCACTGTTTGCAGATGACATGATACTATACATAGAGAATCCTAAAGATGCCACCAGAAAACTACTAGAGCTAATCAATGAATTTGGTAAAGTTGCAGGATACAAAATTAATGCACAGAAATCTCTTGCATTCCTACACACTAATGATGGAAAATCTGAAAGAGAAATTAAGGAAACACTCCCATTTACCATTGCAACAAAAAGAATAAAATACCTAGGAATAAATCTACTTAGGGAGACAAAAGACCTATATGCAGAAAACTATAAGACACTGATGAAAGAAATTAAAGATGATACCAACAGATGGAGAGATATACCATGTTCTTGGATTGGAAGAATCAATATTGTGAAAATGACTATACTACCCAAAGCAATCTACAGATTCAATGCAATCCCTATGAAATCACCAATGGCATTTTTTACGGAACTAGAACAAAAAATCTTAAAATTTGTATGGAAACACAAAAGACCCCGAATAGCCAAAGCAGTCCTGAGGGAAAAAAATGGAGCTGGAGGAATCAGACTCCCTGACTTCAGACTATACTACAAAGCTACAGTAACCAAGAAAATATGGTACTGGCACAAAAACAGAAACATAGATCAATGGAACAAGATAGAAAGCCCAGAGATAAACCCACGCACCTATGGTCAACTAATCTATGACAAAGGAGGCAAGGATACACAATGGAGAAAAGACAGTCTCTTCAATAAGTGGTGCTGGGAAAACTGGACATCTACATGTAAAAGAATGAAATTAGAACACTCCCTAACACCATACACAAAAATAAACTCAAAATGGATTAGAAACCTACATGTAAGACTGGACACTATAAAACTCTTAGAGGAAAACATAGGAAGAACACTCTTTGACATAAATCATAGCAAGATCTTTTTTGATCCACCTCCTAGAGTAATGGAAATAAAAACAAAAATAAACAAATGGGACCTAATGAAACTTAAAAGCTTCTGCACAGCAAAGGAAACCATAAACAAGACGAAAAGACAACCTTCAGAATGGGAGAAAGTATTTGCAAACGAATCAACGGACAAAGGATTAATCTCCAAAATATATAAACAGCTCATGCAGCTCAATATTAAAAAAACAAACAACCCAATCCAAAAATGGGCGGAAGACCTAAAGAGACATTTCTCCAAAGAAGACATACATACATGAAAAGCTGCTCAACATCCCTAATTATAGGGAAATGCAAATCAAAACTACAATGAGGTATCACCTCACACCAATTAGAATGGACATCATCAGAAAATCTACAAACAACAAATGCTGGAGAGGGTGTGGAGAAAAGGGAACCCTCTTGCACTGTTGTTGGGAATGTAAATTGATACAGCCACTACGGAGAACAGTATGGAGGTTCCTTAAAAAACTAAAAATAGAACTACCATATGATCCAGCAATCCCACTACTGGGCATATACCCAGAGAAGACCATAATTCAAAAAGACACATGAGACCCAGTGTTCACTGCAGCACTATTTACAATAGCCAGGTCATGGAAGCAACCTAAATGCCCATCGACAGATGAGTAGATAAAGAAGATGTGGTACATATATACAATGGAATATTACTCAGCCATAAAAAGGAATGAAATTAGGTCATTTGTTGAGACATGGATGCATCTAACATCTGTCATACAGAGTGAAGTAATTCAGAAAGAGAAAAACAAGTATCATATATCAACGCATATATGTGGAACCTAGAAAAATGGTACAGATGAACCGGTGTTCTAGGATGAAGTTGAGACACAGATGTAGAGAACATATGTATGGACACCAAGGGGGTGAAGCAGCGGGGGTTGGGGGTCATGACGGGATGAATTGGGATTGACATGTATACACTGAAGTGTATAAAACTGATGACTAATAAGAACCTGCTGTATAAAAAAATTAAATTAAAAAAACAAAGATAGTTAAATTCTACACTGCTAGTCTGTTAAACCTGAACTAGTTATCTCTCCATATCTGCAAAAGTCCCTTCCTTTTTTCTTACTTCAGTTAATGAGATCCACCCTCACCATCATTCAAACTAGCACTATCTCTTTCTCTGAGTCTTTCCATGTGATTTCCTCCTGTGCTTTGAATATCCTTCACCCTTAAGGGCCATGGTGACACGTCTCCATCCACACGACACCTCTTAGTTTTCCTTTGAGGAAAAATGAACAGGTTCCTTCTCTATGCATCCAGACCATTTAATGCATTCAGCTTATTTATCTGTCGAAGAGTTTACCTTTTCACCTGATTTATGATCTGATCTCAGTAAATGTTGGGACGATTTTGTTCAAATGTCTGGTCTATGTTAAACAGGTGTTTCTTCCCTTCAAAGAATGATGAAAAAATTCAACTCTACTGCATATTTTAACAAGAGGGTGTCTGATCACTTAGGATGCTATATACTAAAAACGTCAATAACTTTATTATTCATTATAAACTGAAAGTCTCAATGTGGCTAAATCAGTGGAATCACTTCCTTTGGATGGCAACAAAGTGGGTTTTCCTTTCTCTCTTTTCCAAAAGTGTATAGCTATGAATATAAAGAATTTTAGAATGAAAACTGGACTAAGAAAGAAATTTCTAAATAGTTTATTTCTAGCCTTCCTTTTTTCCCCTTTGTAATTATAGCTGATCGCTCACATTTATTTTTAAGGTACATATTCTCTAAGATGTCTATAATCATGGAGCTTGCAGTGCTGCCGCCAAGGACAACTATGGTCTCCCTGCTTTAGTTTTGGCCGTGGCAGGGAGTGTGGATTAGAAAAATAATTAGAAGTGAGTTCCAGAGATAACCAACTATAAAATCGTTTGATAATCTGAAATATTTTCACATAGTCTTTTCATTTTAAAGGTGACCTAATAGAAGATAACTTAAGTTTTGAGAATCCTTATTAAACCTTCAGAAAGAACCTGGAAAATGTAGATACCATCAAGAGATGAATTTGAAGTTTGTTCCTCTAATTTAGTAGTTTTCAGTTTCCTACTCTTCTCCCAAAGAGAAGATTGGGGCTGGAGTAACTCTTCAGAGGGTCTTGGGAATAAGATGATCAGACAATATTTTATTGATATTTTCCACTTTTCAAAAATGATACTTTAAAACATGAGAACCGAACTCAAATTTCATTTACCTACAATGAGCCATTCAAGATAACGATGCCCCAAACATAGGCTGACCACGTGAGATTCCAGTAATGTAGTCCATGTGAGTTTCTTGTGTAAAAGAGGCTGGATGGAGTCAGTATCTCTTCTAACTGTTTTGTACGTGTCTCTGAGGCTAAACAAGCTATCAAGGTCAGACTTGAAATGCTTCAAAGTAAAGTGATCAAACGATCAAATACTGTGTCATAATACTGGCGTTGCTCCGTGTTTTTCCAACCTAACTTCCTAACGATATCTGACCTCTTTCCAAATTTCTCCTGGACACAGGCCTTATTGACAATCTCACAGCTTGGCAACAAATCTCATCAACCAGCCTGACCTTCTACTTGAGCTTCTAGGCAAGGCTCTTAAAATTTTTCCACTAAACCAGTCTTTTGCTTCCTCACACTGACACAGTTAATCTCACATTATCTAGCTATAGTTGCTTTGAACACACCCCACTCTCCACCCCTTCATATGTGTCTTGAAATTTTGTGAAGTTTTCTGCTGAAAGAACCTGGCCAGCCCTGGTTCTAACTAAATGAACTGAATTCATCAAACCCCAGTAGCACAAGTAACTTGAATCCATAAGCAACTTACAGATTCAAATTATCCTATGCCGTAAAAGGCTAATGAATGTATTTTCTTAGTCTAGTGATAAATTTTTAAAAACACTTCTAGATGATAAATATTTAACCTGAACTAGGAGTTAATGTAAAGGTACAATTCAACTAAAATTTTAGCTTCTACATTATCTATTTCCAGAGAGTTGGTTTTGAATTTTCTAAGTTTTAACATTTAAGTGTCTTTTCATCTAGTCATCCAAAAAAGTAGTTTCACAGAGGTAAGAATGAGCAAACCCTAGACTTTATAGTTAGCATAGAATCAACATCTGAGCTCCACTACTCAAACAAAAATATATTCCTCTGTCATGCTCTGACCTTCTAACAAGACTAACCTACCACACCTTAACATATGTTCTAATTGCCTCTGGCACTACAGATATAAGGAAGTGATTTGAAAGTCTTCTAATTGTCAATGAGTATATAGTCTTAGTAAATTTGCAAGGATTTAGCAGTAGTTGTGTAAAAATTTCATTCATAAAAATATAGATTTGCAGAATTCTTATCATTTTGATGACCTTTATTGCAGCATAAGAAAATAAAACCCTGAACTATAATTTGAGTGACAATTTTTTCATTTCTGATACGGATGGTATGTAGCTAGTACCACTCTAGATGCACTGAAAAGAAGCCGTTTCATCACATATAATAGATGCTTCAGGGCATTCGGTCTTAATTCTTTTAAAGAATCTTGGTGGAAAAGTACTAGTTAAGGGACAAGGACCTGAAATCCAGGTAAAATTCTTGATCAAACTATGTCACCATCACAATCTGTTGAGCCTTAGGTATAGGGGATACCTAGAGATAATGTCACCCTCTGGGCAGCATTACTGACAATTATCTTACTCTTATTTATAGATTTACTGTTCCATAACACATGGTCTTTTGGCAGCTACAGGGAATGCTGTTAAACTACTGGGAAATGCTGCTAGACTGATCTTCATTAACTAGCTTTTATCATGTGAGCCTAGTGTCAAAAATCTTTGAATGGCTCCCTGTTTCCAAGGACCGGATTCCTTAGATATCCTTCAAGCCTTGGTTCCACATTTCCCTCCACATTCCTTCTTTTTCCCTTAATGTCTCCCATAATTTCCCTCCTTGCTGTTCACACTCATGGTGTTCCTTCCTCTATGACAAGCGGCCCTCCATCTCTCCTGAATTAATTTTTTTCATCCTCCCAGAGCCTGACAAGGCTCCTCTTGGCCACCTCTCCTCTAAAACTAATGTAAATAGACCCACAGACATAGAAAACAAACTTATCGTTACTAAAGGGGAAAGGGGAGGAGGGAAAAAATAGGAGTTTGGGATTACCATATAAAAAAGAGATACAAACAAGGACCTGCTGTATAGCATAGGGAATTATACTCGATATTTTGTAATAGCCTGGAAGAGAAAAGAATTTGAAAAAGAATAGATATAACTATTCCATAACTATATATATAACTGAATCATTTTGCTGTATACCTGAAATTAACACAACATTGTAAATCAACTACACTTCAATAAAAAACAGAACAAAACAAAAAACCACACCAAAAAACCCCAACCCCCCCCACACACCAAAACTAGTGTGAAAATGCAATGGTTCTCTGTGAGAACACTCAGGACATTGTCCTGTTATACTTCTAATTGCACCTCATATTTTCTGCCTCCTGAGTTATTCATACATGTCTTTTCTTTCTTTTATTTTTATTTGTTTATTTATTTTTACCAGGCTACAAGTATATAAAAGCAGTGTTTTGGCACATATATTTAGCAAGAGAATTGGTGTGACTTGGCATCTGGAAGCAAGGAAAAAATTTAGAACATTATTCAAGGGAGTGATTTTGGTCTATGAACCTAACTAAAATTTTGATACAGTTTTCAGGCTATTAATGCCATATGATTGTTGAAAATCACACACTGAAGCAGGAGTCTTGGATCTGAGTCCTAGTTTAGTTTATCTCTTTCTTTCTTTCTTTTTTTTTCTAGTTTATCTATTTCTTAAGTAGATACCCAAGCACATGCAACCACCTTGGCCTTTGGTTCTTCATGTGTTAGCATCCTACCTTGCTTCCCAATATACTCATTCTTAGCTTTAAATTTTTCAGTAGTCCTTACCTTCACCTGAAATTCCCATATAGTTGAATTATATTTTTATCATATTCTGTCACCTACTAGAATATAAACTCTATTTTATATTATAACCGGTTATAAACTAGGATATAAGTATGTGTGTGTGTATGTGTGTGTGTATTTCACTGCTGAATTCTCAGTAGCTAGAACAGTATCTCATACACAATAGAAATTCATTATAACTTTGGTGCATGACTAATGGACAAAGGAACCTTGGAAGTCTAGAACAGAATTTCAAAACCTCTGCTTTATATTCTCTGCTCTTTTTTCCCAGGATTGTTGGATCACCAGAGAACAATATGCCCTTTTATCTCAGCTCCCTGAAGAAAATGGCTTTCCTGAAATATGATTAAATGTTATGCCCTCAGCTTTTAGAGAAATGTCTATTTGAACAGAGATTTTGTCTTTTGTTATTTCATGACCCCAATTGAAGAAATTTTACAATAAATTTGTCCTTGAATTCAGTGTCTGAAAGTTTGTCTCTTCAATCTAAATTATGCTCTTCTGGTCAGAAAATGAAAACTAAACATGCCAAGCAATCTCCCTTTGTGCCTTAGCTTCCTTGAGAATCAATTCAGTTCAGTGAATTTCTACTTTGGGGTGGTAATTACCTAGGCTCAAGTATCTTGTTATATACATTCCTCTACTGGTTTTCACTAGATTCTGTCATTGAATTGTGTTATATCATAATCCAATAAACTTTATAAGATTCTCAAAACCACTCTGGAAAAAAGCAAGTTATAAATCTCAGATTACTAAAATAAACATTGTTAAATAAATAATGAAATAGACATTGTTAATAAAATACAATGCTAATGTGAATGTTAAAAAACCTAATGTTGATAAGATAAAATAAGCATCGTTTTGTGTGTATACATATTTCAATTAAAAGAGCAACCATTCTACTTTCAGTTAAAAAAATGGCAAGGGCAATTGCAGACATCATGATATCTTCCGAGAAAACTTTACAATTTTGGCAATGTTACTTCAAGGATAATGTGCAACAATTATACAATTCTTTGTGTTATGGAGATGTATTCTAACATATTCAGGAATTTTTCATAGACATTATAAATTAACAAACATGTATATATTTCCAATTTGTATGAGAAATTTGCCTACAAATAAAAAAGAGCTGAAGGAAATATGGAGAGGCAAAATATATAAATTTTGACTTCTTAAAGATATTGAGACTTAAATACTAACCATGATTTCTAGCAATATGCCTGGCATATGACCAATGATGAATTTGGTTTATCTTACATTTTTTAAGGAAAAAAAGGAGAGAAATATAAAGAAAGGTAACATTTGTTGACTATCCACTACCTGTGACATATTACAGTATCTCACTCCTCAGAATGATTCTACAAGGTAGTTATTATAACTCCCACTTCTATAATGACAAAATTGAGGGTTACGAAAGGGAGATTCTCCAGCTCTTGAGAGACCTCGCCGAGATTCAAACTTGAGGCTACTGGACTCCAGCATTTATAATCTTTCCCACCTGAATGCCCTTAAAAAGGCCTTGTAATCCTATTTGCTGAATTCTTATGTTACATAGTGAAATGGTAAATTGTATCACCCCTAAAAAGATTAAGACAAAATTTATGTGGTCAAAGGAGTTTGTTATCTTCTCTTTCAGAACAGGCTTGACAGGGATGGACAGTGTTCTCTTTCATGGGCAGGGGAGAGCTACGAAATGGGAGAATGAAAGATAAGGGCAAACAGAATACAGTTCTATAATTATACCAGGCAACTATAGGAATATTTGATTTTCTCTTTTGGTTTAATTGGACTGTTCAGTTTTGTTTTGTTTTGTTTTTTTAACTTTAAAAAAAGTAGTAAACTGACAAAACTCAATAACACATGCTAGTTCTTTAAAGCCAAAGCCATACTTTACAGAACTGAAGCCAAAATCGAAGCCATCCCTATGGAAAGATATAGGAACTGATTCTACATCAGTTGAAATTATCCAAAACTATTTAGATATGGATCTCTTTGAAAATTAGATGAAAACCATGGAAATCTGCTCATATTATGCACATATGCCATTTTTACAAATATTTCCACACAATTTTAAAGACTTTTTAGACACTCATCCAAGGACTCAGGTTAGGGCCACCAAATTAATGGCAGGGAGGTAAGTTACTGGTCATCATATGGAAAGAGGTCATCATATGGAAAGTGTCCAGATTCTTTCTATCCAGGGTGGACCTTTTGATATTTCTGCCTTTGTGAACCAAATTCTCTGTTGCTTTTTTTTTTTTAAACCATTCCTTCTTCTACTCCATAAAATCCTTCAGGTTTGTTTTAAAGCTTTTGATGTAGCTTAGCTTTACTTCAAAGACAGCATCCCCAGATGCCAACTAGTCTTGTTACTCCAAAATTATGCAGGACTGTTCCTTGTCTTGTGGATACTGTAATGTAAGGCCCCTTACTTTACAGAGCCCTAACCTCTACTTCAGGCCTTCTTCATGAGTATCTCAGATCACAGCCATGGTCTATAACTGGGCTTATAGACCATGAATTTGTGAAAATTCTTGTCAGAGTGCAATTCTCATCAACTGTGTTAAATTATTCCTAGAATATTCTAACTCTTCTCCTGTTTCTTTTTCTTAACATTTGGTATGCTTTCAATAGTTCCAGTCAGAAGTAAAATAATAGACTGCCTGAAAAGAACATGTGTGTGTGTGTGTGTGTGTGTGTATGTGCGTGTGTGTGTTCCAATATAGGTTAATCGGAATCATAAGTCTTTAAATTAAAATCCGAAAAGAAAAGGTATTATCTTGCCATTGTTCCAATTTACTTTAGAATGGATCCTCTCAGTATTATTTCTAAGGAGCTGCATCTCAGGTATTGTTTAAACATCCTATGCAACTTCCTATCTTACTTCAAGCCCCAGTGGCAATTCCTGAACATACCTTCTGTTCCGCTGTCATGGTTAGACTTTGCAGTCGGCCAGTCATATTCCCTAAACTCTTTTCAAAAGCTGCTACGAGGTGAGCCTGTGAACAAAACGGAAGGAACATATCTTAAATGTCAGAACCTTATGTGGATGGATGAAAACCCTTCTCTTTACAAAATGCTTAATTTCAGGTATTCTTACTCTTTAAATACTATGACTGCCATGTCTGGCTTTCAGTGCTGACTCTCCGTTAACACGTATCTTCATCTATTATTTCTAAACTTCAGCTTAAAAATCAGTGTTTCAATCTTGACATTTAATGAGTTCAACTTCTGAAAGGGAATGCTATTTTGCAAATAAAAACACCTTCTAACTTGCACATCATGGAGGATTTGATACCCAAAATACTGGATAAAGTTCTGAGTTGCCAAGTTTTTAGACTCAAAGCCGAAGAGGAGATTGCGGCAATACTCAATGGACGAATGTTCCTCATTCTTATACCTGCATGATGACCTTTGAAGATATTGTTAGCTCCTCTATTGAAATGATGCTCTCTTCCAAGTGCCGGAAATCTGCTGACAGCTATAACATTATCTTTCCTCTTTTTCTACTAACAAAGAATTGAATCGAAAAGAGTTGTCTTCACTTTCCAAACTCTTTTCAATAAAAAGGGCTTTTATTCCTACTTTTTTCCCTTCCACTAAGGAAATGTAGGTAGGCCAGCTAGAAATAATATTCAGTTATATTTTATTTAAGTTTTTCTGGCTCTGGGGTTTTATTTTAAATCTCAGAGAATTATACATATTGCAGTACATAACCGTAACTCTTACAATTAAGAAGTATTTGAAAATCTTATTCTAGTTCTAAAATAGGCCAGTTTCTATTGACATGCTATCAGGCAACAGCTTGACCCACAGAATATTATGCATGAAGAGATACGTCAACCTCTCACTGTGGCTTGATGTAGAACTACAGGTATGTTCTCCAATTTTATCGCATCCATAAAAAGATACAAGTACAAAATGTTTTACAACCTGCATCTATAATAAACTATGTGTGGGGGAAAATTTGCCAAAAGGTTATTTTTTTGAGAGAAGGGAGTGAGAGGATGCAATTAAAATAAATCGCCTTGTAACTCTAGCAGAGCTGAAAGGCTGAGGTACCTATTATCAAATGAATCACAGGAGTCCTAAGAATTAGGGTGCTAGAAGTTTATTTCATTATTAGTAACAGCCATTATTAATAACAGTACCATTATTGGTAACAGCTAGAATGTACAGGTCCCTTCCATTAGCATCATGATACAAAGGTGTCTTTGTTCCTAGCTCTGAGCTCATCCTGGGATGCCTTTGTTTTCCTGACACTATAATATAGAGAAAGATGATTTATAGAAGATGCTATTAATCTCCAGTCCATCAGTAAGTAAAACTCTATTCTTTCCCACCTAGCTACAAAACAGAAACAGACTCACAGACATAGAGAACAGACTTGTGGTTGCCAAGGTGGAGGGGGGTGGGGGAGGGCAGGACTGGGAGTTTGGGGTTAGCAGATGCAAACTACTGTATATAGGATGGATAAAAAACAAGGTCCTATTGTATAGCACAGGGAACTATTCAATATCCTGTGATCAACCATAATGGGAAAGAATATAAAAAAAGAATTTCTATATAACTGAGTCACTTTGCTGTACAGCAGAGATTGGCACAGCATTGTAAATCAACTCTACTTCAATAAAAAAAAACTTTTAAATAACCAAAAAAAGCCTCTATTCTTTTCCACTCCCTTCTCCCTGTTTCCTCCTTTCCCTCTCTCTCAGACACACACATACTCACGACCTTGAGAACTGTACTCCAAGGTTTGTTAGCAGGTTTAATCAGATAAATAACACTCTTTTTAAAAAACAAATCGTATCTAATAGTTCAAAACGTTTCCAATGACAAGGAATGTCATTACATCAGAATTAGTACCCTCAGAAATTGGCATAAGGTTATGTCCCACTTTCTGTTATACTTAACCTTCACACTATGTTAAAGGTGAACAAACTGAAAATGTACAGCTCACTGGTTCATCGTCGCGAATATTCATGCACTCAGAAAGAGGATTTGAAGACCCTGGAAGTCCTCCCTTGCCCCTTCCTCATCTCTGTCCCCTCTCCCTTCCGAAAAGATAACCACTAGAGTGACCTGTGTTATAATTATTTTCTTGCTTCCCTATATAGTTTGGCCACCTAAGCTTGCATCCCTAAACACTATGTTTTAGCTTGGCCTATTTTTAAAACTATCCGAGTGGAATCACATGGCATGATTTTCTTGGTGACAGTTTTCTTTTGCTTAACATTGTATTTTGAGATTCATCCATGTGGTGTGCAGCAGGAGTTAGAATTTGCTGTGAAGCACTGCTCTGTGTGATTTATAATTTATTTGTCCATGACGACCATTAGTGCTGATTCCAGGTTAGACTATTAAAAATAATCCTGCTATGAAGATAAAATGGGTTACTAAATTCTAAAGCTTAAAATTGCTTGTTTTCCTCTAAAATAGAAGAACTTTGTTAATATTCACTACAAGAAGTGCAAGACTCTACATAACATTGAAAAGTTTCAATTCTCCGAAACAACTGTAAGGTTTAATTGTTGGACAATGAGTCCTTGAATGTATATACTTATAGAAAATTGCTTCATTTTACCAGCTGTGCATATTTTATCAGTTTAATAGGAATTAAAAATATGACAAAGAAAGCAGGACTGTGAAGAATACGCTGCACAAATATATTGCTTATATTTGGTATCTATGAGTAAATACAAAATGTTCACCATTAGAAGGTCAGTTTTCAATCTTTGGAAAATTGCTCTTCATTAATTATTTACAAGAACATATATAACTAGTTACAAAAGAACATTTTAATTTGAGTCACATTGTTCTCCGTGAAAAGTTTGTTAAAAGTATGTTTGTGAAATGCTGCTTTAAGTTTATGCCCCCTTAACTTAGTTTATCATAATAGCTTTGTTACTTTGAAGTTAATAAAAGGGCAACTTTCGCACCAATTGGATTCATGGAAAGGCACTACAATAGGTAAAATAAAGGAAGGCATTTATACCAGTGATAATCTTTGTCACCTTACTGGAGAAAAAAATGGAATGTAAGATTGATTAAACTATAGGAAAATATATCTTGTCTAAAAACTTTATAAAATGATAACTTTAAAAGAACTGTGGATTTTTAGGGGGACTGTTAATCATAGTTTACATGGTTCTGACTTTTCTCTTAGCAGCTGCATAATTTTCAAGCCACAGTAAAGTTGTATCAATATGTTGATGAATATTCCCTACTTGTGTTAGGTGAAGTCTGTGAAGGTAATAAAATAGACAAGACTGAATACTAGTTAAGGGAAAATATTTTTAATACATATTGTCTTTAGTTTTGAAATCACATAATCTGAATAGACATGTAAAAAACTGTGGTACTAAACAATAAGATGGAATATCATTATGAAAAATGCCTGCATTGCATTTGTTCATTCAGAATTCAGTGACAGCCCATCAGCCGAATAAAACATACGCTTTACATAGATGTATATGGGGATAGATAGACAGATTAGATAGACAGAAATAGATGACTTTATGTTTGAAATTCAATAGTTAGATGAACTGAAAATGACTCTGAAACTATCATAAATAAGATTTCATATTTCTTTTACTGTATAAAATTGTCCCTTCAGTGTCTGTCATTGTTAATTATGTGCAAAATAGTTTTCCCTTAAAGGAGATGTAGAGAAACAAAAGTAACTGCCAGATTATATAAAAATATTAAATAGAGCAAAGATATAGGACACAATCCCAAGGAAAATAACACCTGAGAGATCTGTGGTTAAAAGACTTATGCACTGAAAGGCAAGAAAACAAAACACACAAAAAACAAAAAAAACTTTTTTTGGTTACACATTCATTCAGCGATGTTTTTGAAAACTGGTAGTAATAACTAGCCTTCGTGCCCATTTCCAGATCACCTAAGGGCTGAGATTTGTAAGAAATACATTAAATGCATCCCACCTGGCTTGGCAGCATGAAGGTATGGGTGAGAGGCCAGGGGGCACCTGGCTGACTGTCTGATGTGACCACACATTCCCGGGGGCCTTGGACTGTGGGGCTCCTGTTCTCTTCCTGTTTGTTGGCGGGGTATTGATTCAAAGAAGGCCAGGCAATAGCGCTGGCCAGCGTACCCTCTCTCCTTTCTCCAGACATCCTAGTGGACACAGCTCTATAAAGAGGCTTCCCAGGCTTTCTGCAGCTCTGCTCAGAGAACTTCGCAAGGGGAGGGAAAGGCTCAGCGTACCTGCTACTGAATGGAGGTCATATTCTGTCAGGCAAATGAGAGGTGAGCTGACTGAATAACTTTCTGACTTACCACTGCCCCTTTTAACAAAGGGGGAGAAAAAGCAGAGAAACAGATGTTTCAAATTTAAATATTAAAACACAGATTACTGTCTGGACTCCATATAAATATAATCATGCTGCCAGGTCCAAACATGTGACACATCAATTACAAAAAGGAAAAAAACCCCAAAAGCCCAAATTAAGGAAAACCAATTAAGTCCTGATAGAATTATTCATATATTGAGTAAAACTGAATAGCTGGATCTTAAAATGATTACTAAATAAACGATAATAATAACAGTTAATGATATTTTCTACAGAACCAAACATTGTAATTTGTCTTTATAAATCATGGCTATTACTCTTCTATACAACAATGGTCATTGTAGTGATCCCATTTCACCAAAAAGTAAAAAGTTTACTCGTGGTCTGTATAAAATAATAAATAAAAGGCATATCTTTACCTCCAAACAGGAAACGTACAAGATTAAAAAAAATTTTTCATTTACATTGAAGAAACTCGACAGAAAAATTTTTCAGTCTTATAATTAATTTCATTTCTGTACAAGTATATTAAGATATATGCATATATTACATACATCAACAAATGTTAACTCAGAGGCAATGACGTGAAACACACTCTGAATGAAATTTAAATGCAGTATTTCTTAGAACTGAGAAACCAAGTGTTTTCTCAAGTAAATCCTTTGATGACTTATAATGGTGCACGGAATCTAAAGTGACATTTTAAACTAAGTGCTAAAGAGAATGAGTTCAAGATGGTTTGCGCCTTATAAATAATTCAAATTTCTGAATGTGTAAAGGAGATTATATCCTTAAAGACGCAAAGGAACATAAATATACAAGACTCCATCCCTAGTAATTATAATGATACTATTAAATGTTTAAAATAGGACTGACCTTAAAATTATTTTATAAACATTTATACAGGCATCCACTTACACAAGTTCTTAGTTACTGCAATAGTTTTAAAGTAAATTTTGATAAACTGCTTTGTAAAAGAATAGAAGATAATATATATCTTCATTACCTGAATCTTCTGACTTTTATCTTTTGACAGTTTCAGCAATACATTTATCTGATGGTAAAAAGCTGTAACAATCCATATCACCACCGAATAAAAAAAGCACTAAATGGTGAAATAAGATTTCAATTCCCAAGAAATTAAAAACTAGACATCACTTTAAAAAATTGTGATAGATCTTTAGGTGTTTAATTTTTAAACTTGAAATAATTATAGATTCGCAAGAAGTTTCAAAGAGAGTACAGAGAGGACTCTTGTACCCCTTTATTCAGTTTGCCTCAATGGTTACATTTTATAAAATTATAGTATAATATCAAACCCAGAAATTCATTATTGGTACACATATGGAGATTCACACATGTAAATAACCACCTTTCATCACCACAAAGCTCTTCCTATTGCTACCCTTTATAGTTACACCCACTCTCAGGAGAGAGGTGACCACCTTCCTTAAACCCTGGCAACCACTAAGTTGTTCTTCATTTCTATAATTTTGTCATTTGAGAATGTTGAATAAATGGAATTATATAGTATGCGACCTTTTAAAATTGGTCTTTTTTTCACTAAGCTTAATGCACTTGAGATCCATCCAAGTTGCTGTGTGTATTAATAGTTATTTAATTTTACTGCTGAGTGGCAGTCCATGGTATGGATGTATCTATCGGAGTTTGTTTATCCATGGACCTATTAAGAGACATTTTGGTTGTTTCCAATTTTTGCACTATTAAAAAATAAAGCTGCTATGTACAGGTTTCTGTGTGGGTCTGAGGTGATTTGAGAATATTTCTAAAATGCATTATGAAGTAAAAAAAAAAAAAAAGAAGAAGAAGAACATACCAAATAGGATATATATTAAGCTCCCATCCACGCGCAAAATGTACTACTAATGATAACACAGATGTGGACAGGGAAGGCTGGAGATATTTGGATAGTTTTTCCAAGACTAGTACTTTTTAAACAAATTTATCAGTTTGGCACCTATTTTTCTAATTTTATGTTTCTTACTTTTTTTTCTTTATCATCCCCTAGGGAGACATTATAGATTTTTTTTTTCCCTAATTGTCCCCTTCCTCCATGGCCATTTTAATATCACAGATATGCTGGATACCTGTTTATGTACTCTGTATATATCTGTGCTTTATGCATAAAAAGAGTACTTTAAAAAAAAAGAGTACTTTTTTTTTCCCACCATAAGAAACACTATTCATGCTTTGACGATCATATCAATGCCCAGCTGAGAATACATAGTCCATAGTCGTGAAAACACAACAGTGAAAATAGTGTGGCATGCATGACTTGAGAGAAGTGGCAGATAGCCAATGGCTGACATCTTTGTAAAATGTTTGGTACCTTTCCAAACAATGGCATCGAGTTGTCCCCCAGGACTGTCCTCCTATGTTAGAACTTGGCTCCTTCTGTGTGTATGTGTGTGTGTGTGTGTGTGTGTGTGTGTGTGTGTGTGTGTGTGTGTGTGTGTGTATAAGCCTTTGCAAATGTGTACTGTATATATGTATTCAGGGGTATACAGAAGAACAATGTTGAAAGGAAACACAAGAAATCAATAACCAAGAATGGGAATGGGAATCTCAGAGGGAAAAACGAATACATATCTTTTATTAAACACTTCCTTTAATTTCAGTTTTTTTTTTAATACAATATACATGTACATTTGTCACTTGGTGTCTGTGGGAGATTGGTTCCAGGACCCAAATCCGTGGATGCTCAAGTCCCATAGCTGGCCCTCTGCATCTGTGAGTTCCACACCCAGGGGTTCAACCAACCATGGATTGTGTATGGTTGACCCTTAAACAACACGGGTTTGAACTACGCGGGTCCAGTTATATGCAGATATTTAGAAATGTGTGGATCCACTTACATGCAGATTTTTAAAATATCCATGCATAAGTGGACCTGCACAGTTCAAACACGTGTTGTTCAAGGGTCAACCGTATGACTTTTTAAATGGAGACAGTATCAACATTATTGGGTAAAAGCCCAAATTCCATTAAGTAAAGCAGCCGTTTATTAATCCAACAACTGATATGTAAGTCCATGCAAGAGACATTTACAAAATAAAACAAAACTCTGAGTAATCGTTCAAGAAATTTATATCTTTACTATCCAGCGCATAGGGTCTGTCATTGAGCCTTCCTCATTGCAGACAAACACAACCCAGTGTGTTCCGGCTTTTACACTGCAATATGTCCTCTGGGTGCAAATTCAGGGATCAAGACAGGAGTGCTTTATACTACTATACATATAGCCTATAGTATAAAATTTACAGTGGCTTCTGAACTATTTAAGAATTATTCTTAGACAAAAAATATGGGTTAAATAATACTGTTCTCTTCCAGTATTGTCTAAACAGTTCTCTAAAACCTGCTATTATTTTAAGAATCCCCTGACAACGTCTATAAAAAATAAATATAGCCAATCCCAAATTCATTTGATTCTCCCAAAGTTAAAAAGATAAAGTCAATTCAAAAACAGTGCTAAAATGAATGCATTGTGAGTGAAATGACTTACTTATATACTGTGGAAGGTACTGGATTGGCCAAAAAATTCGTTTGGGTTATTGATGGTACAGAAAAACCCAAACAAACTTTTTGCCAACCCAATATATTGCACAATAACTTTTATTCTTAAAATATCTCTTATTTAGGGCTTCCCTGGTGGCGCAGTGGTTGGGGGTCCGCCTGCCGATGCAGGGAACGCGGGTTCGGGCCCCGGTCCGGGAAGATCCCACATGCTGCGGAGCGGCTGGGCCTGTGAACCATGGCCGCTGAGCCTGCGCGTCCGGAGCCTGTGCTCCGCAACGGGAGAGGCCACAACAGTGAGAGGCCCGCGTACCGAAAAAAAAAAAAAAATCTCTTATTTAAATCATACCCAGTGAGCCCACATTTGCTCACTCTTGCTGTGTTAAGCTTTGCTGAGCAGATGGAAGAACTCCACGAAGAGCAGAGTGGTGAGGCAGGAACAGGCTCAAAGCCACCCGGTGGAAGTGAACAGACTGATGTTGAGTGAAGGTGTCAGGACATATGGCAAAATAGCAGGAGCTTCCTCACCCCTCACTGCTGCTTCTAACACTGCTGTTCCCTAGGGCCAGGCACAATGCCACATGTTCGCCTTTATTTCTGCTCCTACTCTGAGTATACTCCGGGGCACACTGAAGGATCTTCAGTAAATGTTAATATAACTGATGGTTTTTGCCATCATCATTTTTTGCGATCCTCAGCTGCTTTAACTGCTATAAGGAGGCTACCAAGGTTTTTGAGAGAACTCTAGCTCATTTATAATATAGCTAAGAAACCCAAATTTAGAGAATTAACTGGCTGCTTAACTAATTGTCCAATAAATTGTGCTGAAGGAGACAGGGCACAAGAATTTTTTATACTCCACAGTTAATCACTGTCAACCCCTCATTGTCTTGGAGCTGAAGAAAGTCTTACGTATGTGGGGCTGGGCGTTGGTAACAATGAGAAATAAGAAAAGAAATAAGACTTGTAGCTTTTACTAATGTTTCCAACTTTACATGAAACAAAAAGCCGCTTTAACCACATTGTGATTCCTCATCAATGTGGATTTACGTTTGATTACCCAGCGTGCAGGAAAGTCCCACTATTTAGTGACCTAAAGTCTGTATAATTTTGGACATTTAAAGTTTGTGAGTCTGTTACTAAAATTATCCCATTTACTATATAAACATCTGTTTTAATATATCAAAAAAAATCAAAAGTGACTTACATTTGCTGAAAGTTGAGATGTGAGAGTGGCAACTTTTTCTTGTGATGCAACAAGCTCTCTCCGTAGTTTATGGATTTGCTGAATGTAATTAAAAAAAAATCAAATCAATATGCTAGTAGATTTTAACTTAAAACTAAGAATTCAATCCAAAAAAGCCAATACTATAATTAGCTCATCCTACTCCCGGTAAATATACATATATATATTTTCTGGGTCTTTTTATTTTTCTATCCACTTTTTGGTATGTTTATTTTTATTTCCTATACTTTGGCAACTTCTCAGAAGCTGTAGAATATCCTGCAGTCACTGAAAGTTGGCTCCAATTCAACATTTAATGATTCCATATTTGAAAATAATTTTATTGGCTGGAGTTTTAATTCCTAACACTTAGAGAAGCCTTCCCAAGTCTTTGTTATAATGTCCTTTATTCAGTGAGTTACTATGAGCTCTGGGCAGAAATGCTGTTATAGATTATCCATAGTTTCAAAGGGGAAAAATCAGTAATACTGTAAAAATGGCTAGATAAACCACCAACATAAATATGCTAAAATGTTTTCCTGTTTGGTTAGGTCCACACTCAAATAAAAGTGAACCAGAAAAAGATGAGAGTATATATATCATACTTAAAATTTTAATTTAAGCACTTTCCACAGTTTAATCTTCATGTTTCATGTTTCCATGAAATATAGACAGTGATTAGTAAGGTTAAGATATTTATAAGCAACTGAGACTAAGTCTACAAGTATACTTCTGGTCTCAAGGGATTTTAGTTACTTAGGTGCCAAACATTCTACTCTGATGATTCTCATTTCTTCAAAAACAAGTCTTCTATTGTTGTAGTTAGACTTTCAAAACACTACCTTAGTTTGAAAGAGCATTCTTGACACAGTTCATTAACTGTCTTTTTTTTTTTTTTCCTACCCATTAAATTTTTGTGGAGAAGAAATGGTGGTAAATACTGAAAAAACTCTAAAAAAGAACTAAACTTTAAACTGGAATTAGAGACAGGGGACATTTACATAATTTTAGTAAATGTGATTCCATTTGACTCCTGTCCTTTAAAAAAAGAGATACACCCAGACCCAAAGAGCATTTGAGCTGCATTCAAATGATGATGACCGCAAATGGTTCCAGAAAGCAGAGAACATCTATTTTATTCTTAAAACAATACAAATTCAAAGAGGCTTTCTCAAATTAATAGTCTCTATTACATGATCAGATTTCCTTTAAAATAGAATCTAGGAAAACTTAAAGTAATATAAATCATTAAAAAAGAACCATAACCTACTATGGGGCATAAATAATTAAAGGGGAGGTGGATAACTACTAATACGGCAAACAGATGCGGTATTTCTATGCCTTAGTAGCTATACGTATTGCGGTCGATGGTAGAATTTTGCCATGTCCGTGAGATGTAAATAGTTTAGGTTTTTCAAAACCGTATTTACTCTTTGGTCTAGCAATTATAAAGATAAAACTGATATAATTTATACTTTTTCAATTTTTTAAAAAAACAGCACAAATTTTACTTTAAAAGGCTAATAAAATAAAACTTCAAAGGGAAGAGTTCCTTTGCAGAGGCTGTTACCAATGCATTTTTCTTTGCTCATGGTAAAACCAATCAAATAGTCATTAGCACACCTTGAATAAAGGCCTAATTAAAGTCTCCCTGCTCTCCTTGGCCAGGACAACTCTTATACAAAGGGAAAGAAAAATAATGTTCTCTCCAGGCTGCAATCTGATTTGTACGTGATTGCAATGAAATATTTGTGAAATGTACGTGATTAAAACAATATACTACAGTATACATCAAGTGATTAGAAGCAGCAAAGTCCTGGCACCAAATAATAGATGGGTTGGGATACTGGTAAATTGTGTTGTGGCGGTCTAGTGCCTCAAATTCAATACTTGCCTTAATCCTATGCACTTAGTCTAACAGGCAGTGGGGGAAGAGACTATAATATAATAGACCACACATTCATTCATTCATCCATCAAAGATTTGTAAGTGCTTACTACTAGAGACAACTTATTAGATGTTGAGTTAAGACTCCAAGCTAGAACATGAGAAAAGAGTTTGCTTCTAAAAACTTCGTTTCATTTTCTTTTAAGAGGAAATATCCAAGACCATTTATCACTAGCTGGGTCACTTCTATTAGCAGTGTTGGAGAGTTATGGGTTGTATCATAGAGCCCTCTAGTGGTCGAAATATTCATTTCATCATAAATGTAAACGAAAACAGTCAAATGTAAAAATGCTACAAGGTTTTTACCTCTGAATGAGCCTTTTCTTCAGCCTGTAAAAGAAAAAAAGGAAAAAGAATTTAACTATAAATAATTAGTGTCAATTCATTCTACAAGTATAAAAGAATAAAATAATTATACTGTGTATTTAAAATGTTATTTTGGTCTAACATAAGAACATGGTAAAATATATATTATTAAATTAAAACAGTAAAAACAGGAACCTGTAGGACTGCAAATGAATATTTCGTTATATATAAACCTAATGGTATTTAAAAAATATCAGTTATTTGATTTATGGATATGTACTACGTCTTGAAAGCAAAGGATAGAATTAAAAAATGGTGTTACCCTAAGATCCAGACCATAAACAACAAAAAGGTATAAAATTAAACTTTAAAAAATATGAGTGCAGAAAAAAATAATAGAGTAGATGTTTTTTTCATACAGATTTTAGGAAATTTATACTCTATGAAATTACAGAGATTTTTAGCCAAGACCTAGGAGTCGGAGTTTTATTCTGTGATATATAGATAATAAAGAATGCCAAATAAGACTAGAGGAAAAATATTGACCTATACTGACAACCACAGAAAATCTGCTGATTAGTTTCTATTTTATTTGCTTTTCTTAATGATCATTAAATAAGTTTATTGGGCTCCAAGTCAGCAAAACATTAAAACCCCCAGTGGTAAGGCAGTGATAAAAGTGGCTGACAAACATCGGCTCCACAGATAATGGAAATGAGCACTGCTGTAGGACCTTGAGGGGTGTTTTGGCCTCAGCTGTAGAAAACTCCTAGCTCTGTTTTTCTTCTTCACGTTGGGCTGCAAAATGCCAGAAAATGAATTATGTGCGCCATTGTATTTGGGAAGCTCCCTCATTCTGGAAAAAGCTGGAGAATGCATAATATTGCTGAACATTACAAGTCTGTTCATTGCCTTGAGCAGATCCAAAGCTGAAAAACAATCTCCTATCTCTCCTTTTGAGACACTTCCTGATTAATTGACACAGAAGTACCTAAATCATTTTTTATCTCTTCTTTTCCTCCAGAAAACATAAGCTAAAACAAAGTAAAATAACCCTCAGGATATTTTTTATGCATAAGCATCTCTTTTAAACTGGATTTTTTTCTATCTTACATTTTCTTTATTCTTAAAAAATATGTACAGTTATTAATATAGTGGTTAAATGAAGAGTGGTTAACTAGTAGAATCCTAACAGCCTTTATAAGAAAACTGTTTTAAAAACAAATTCTGACATAAAGCTTTAATGTTTTATATCTCAACTTTTTAAAGTGAAGATTCAATATTTTTAAGTTATAATAATTTCAATGTTTCATATAAAGTTTGCTTTTTGAATCAGACAGAATGAAGGAATTTTAAGATAAAAATTTCATGGATCAAAAGCTGGAGGTTGTTTGCCTTAAGACATACGGTATGATTAACTTTGACTATTTGGTTTCCCTGGTATTTTGCATATTTACTGCCAGTTTATTCTGTCCAAATCCTGCTTCTAGGCTTGCTAGGATTATACAGAACTGATACTCAGTAAGTAACTTGCATATTGAAAAGAGCATTGTATGCTATTTAAAAAAAAATAGTCAAGAAAGACAGTCATCACATTTTTTCATTAAAAAAGCCCTGAATAAGTTACACTAGTTACATGCATAACCATCACATATTAATTCTATATATACTGTACAGAATGACTTTCTCTTTGCTGACTTTTCAGAACTAACTTTTTCTTTAATCTTTGCCTTCTTTCATATCCTGTGGTTAGCAATACTGGGTAGGTGTTGCCATAAAGTTGAAGCAATGAGCCAGAATATTAATATTTCTTTCAGTGGGTTAGGCATGGATTGATGACATTATGATGGAATATGATTACTTGCCATTTTTAAATGATGGTTTTGAAGCTGGCCCAATGTCCTCAAGGGTGGTAAACAATATAAAACACCTTGCCTAAATAAAAATATATTAGATGATTCTTTGTTCTGTAAGCCATTACTTGGCCATTCATTCATCCTTTCAAATTTACTAATCAAAAAATGTTTACTTTAGTATTAGCTATGTGTTAGGAAATATGCTGAAGGGCTCCACAGTAAACTAACATAGCCCTCGCTCACTCTTATTAAATCAATACAAATTAGATTCCAAGTACAAAACGGGTTCAATACAATTTTTAATATACAGCCACTCAGAAAACATCTATTGCAAGGATCAAAATTTTAAATGTTTAATAGGACTAGACATACAAAGAATAAAAAGAGCCCTGGGTATTAAAACAAAATCACACAGCCTTCCTAGGTTAGCTGTTTTCCCCACTTTTCATACAGATATGGATACTGAGGAGTATTTCTTTCCTGCAATAAACGCAGCAGCACAATAATAACTAACAGTGCAAACTCAGCTTCAGTGTCAGGAAGAGAATTGGTGGAGGCTGGGTCTTGCCTGAATTCACATGCCAACATCGAAAAGGGGCGATGCTGTAAACCTGGAGGAATTTCATTTCCGTGTTGCTAGATATTACGATTACTTTCAAAAGGAACTGAGAAATTTGAATTTTTAGGTAAAACTCCATATTTTTTCAGTGTTGGCTTAGATTTAAAAACAAACACACAAACTCAAAGTTTGCCAAAGGTAACAGCTTGGCAGGTCAGATTGGCTCTGTGATTTCCAACCAGTGTGTAATCTCCCTGGATCTTTCTGCTCAAAAATTCTGTAAGATGATTTACTCAGCTTTATAACAAGGTACTTTGGAAAATTTTACCAAATTATAATTGGTAGAGACTTCAAGAGTTATATGTGAAGAAACAATCCTTTCAATTGGATTTATTATATTGTAATTTGACAGGTAAATGTTCTTTACAAGTCATCTTTGTTAGTTTAATTTTTTTTTTTTTTTTTTGCGGTACGCAAGCCTCTCACTGTTGTGGCCTCTCCCGTTGCAGAGCACAGGCTCCAGACGTGCAGGCCCAGCGGCCATGGCTCACGGGCCCAGCCGCTCCGCGGCATGTGGGATCTTCCCAGACTGGGGCACGAACCCGTGTCCCCTGCATCGGCAGGCGGACTCCCAACCACTGCGCCACCAGGGAAGCCCTAGTTTAATATTTTTAATCAAAACATATAATTCTATAAGTTGCATAAATGATGGTGTTAAAGACTGTTTATATTCATGGTTAGGAAGAGCAGTATATTGCCTCATAATAGCAAATAGTGTCTAATTGTCCTTTAAAAAAAATAATCTTTTTCCCCTAAACACTTTAATTTTTTTTTTTTTCCACACCACGTGGCTTGTGGGATTTTAGTTCCCCAACCAGGGATCGAACCCAGGCCTCTGGCGGTGGGAGTGCGGAGTCCTAACCACTGGACCGCCGGCAAGTTCCCTAATTATTTTATGAAGGGATATCATGCCCAACTGTGTTACTTGCACATGGCATAACTTCAAAAGGTGCAAATCACAAAGACTATGATATAAATGGTGCTCCCATGCAGTTTATAATTTGCTGTAATTTATGGTATGTAATGAACCTTATCTTCTCTAACTATTGCAGAAATCCCTTGGGACAGATGGGCTCGATCTGGCTGCTGTTTGCCAACTTTACGCTGCAGGTACAGTCCAAAGAAATTTAGCAACTTGCCTGATGTCACACAATAACTCCTGATAGAGTCAGGCAAAAATGTAAATCAACTGATCCTTTATCCTGAGTCCTTAAGGAGGCATGAAGAAAAATGATAAATTGACTTTTCACTTCATAGTTTGAAAAGCACTTTCACAGATATCTTTTCATTGCCAATTAACTATCAGTGCATGATAATGGGGGACTGGAGACAGAAATGACTCCTCTATCACCTGCGATTTTTCTCCTTATTACTCCTCCACATATGCATTTATTTTAATTGTCTTACTACAGGCTGTCAGTTCAATTATATAATTTCCATCATTTCCAATAGAACTATTTAAATTTCTTAATTTCCTAATAATATCACCTTCTCATGTGATTTGATCACCTAATCCATTCTTTTCACACTTAACATGAGGGTCTATTTCATCACATAAATATGTGTGTATAGTTTCTTTATTTTCATCTCTGTGCCTATTTCATATTGTACTCTTAATACTTCTCATTTATACTTTCTAATTTATCCTTATTATTTTGACATCTGCTCCTATAAATCTATAATCTTTTAAATGTACCTCCTTTGTTCCCTGTAAACCTGTAATATCTAGTATAGCAGCCACAAGGCACGTGTCTATATAAATTCAAATTACTTAAAATAAAAGATGCACTTCCTTTGTCATACCACACACAATTCAAATACTCAATAGCCACATGTGACTAGTGGTTACTGTATAATCTAGTACAGGTATAGAATAATTTTATTATCACAGAAGGGTCTGTTAGACTCTTGTATACTAAGTAGCCATCTGTTTTTCCTCAACCCATGCTCTTTTTCTTCTTGAGTTTTCCTCAGGCTTCTGAGAAGGTAGTGTCTGAAGGTAGTGTCTTATCCAAGGTAGTGTCTTATCCAAATATTGCTTTTTATATATTTAAAATATGACTATAATGATGCTGCATCTTTTAATGTTATATAGAGACTTCAATTGCAAGGGTTTAAGTCAGAATATATCTCCCGTCAAGCAGTGGCATTGGCCCAATGGGAGGAACATGACAGATTTCTTTGTGTTTTTTCCGATACATTTTTACATTTCTCACTTCTTTATCCGTTTGCCTAAAACAGCAGATTTATCTAAATGCTAACAGTGATTTCGTTATTCATAGAATCGACTGGCAATGTTAATCATTAAAAGGAGAAATGATAAGAAAAATATTGCCTCTGCCAATGAGAGTCTGATCTTGAGTAACACTTTAAAGCAATAAATATAAAAAGAGGGCCATAACATTTGAACTTAATGAAAACGAATGAAAAAATTAGTATTGCCCTTAATGCTTAATTATTCAGTGACAGCTGAGGTTTTGACCTTTTCATGAACCTTTCGATACAGGATTAGGGATTATTCACAGTGCTCAAGACTCAGTGAGATTCATAAACTAAAATATACCCCACTCTAACCTAGGATGAAGGAAACTTTTCGTAAAACGTAACTGCCTGTAGACTTTTTGAAAATGATGAAATTTTAATAAGTGGACAGAAAACTCATCTTGGCAAAAACAAAATATAATTTCACACATTGGGAAAATACGCTGATACACTGGCATTTCTCTCTTAAGAAATGAAGTTTTTAAAATCACACTCTTTCAGAAGATACAGTTTAAAAAGTCACCAAGCCTTTTACGCTTTTACCCTTTGGTGTGATCTTCTCAAAAAATGAACTTATGAAAGAAAATGGAGAAGATACCATAGAACAATTACCAGTCATGGCTCAGGGAACTGAACAAGGAAAAGTGGTCAGTATTATAAGATTATGGTGGATCACCATACATGGTTTCCGGGATTCCGAGTCATAGCCCATCGGGTTTTATGAGATTCAGTTTTCTATCCACTCGTTGATTACAATGAGTACATAAAAGTCAAGTGGAAGCACATACAAATGAGCCATAGAAGGGCTGGGAGAGCACCCACCACCTTATCAGTATGCAGGAGCTTAGAGTACACCCTTATTTAATTGCGCGGCTTCTGTGTAAATGCCAACCTATTTAACCATTTGTGTGCTTGGCAAAGTCAAAAGCGTTTTCTTAACACTTACCGTAGAGTAAAGAGAAGAAGTGCTGGAGACCAGTGATAATGAAGAGCCATGAACTGAAGAAAGCAAAAAAGAACAAGAGGTGAAGTAATGAAGTCTGCTCAGAACCACCAGAACTTTACTGAAAAGTGAAGAATCGGTGATTAAGGAAATAAAAATAACATAAGAATCTGTGAACAAGTCTGCTGTCATTTTTTAGAGATCGAAAATGTTGAGCCATGGAAAGGTCCCTAAAGTACCTCCTCCACCACATTACAGAGAAGAACTGACAAGTGCAAGCCCTTCTAGCATGCTTTGCACGTATTGAAAACTAGAGTAAACTCCCACGTAACAAATAATCCGAAAACCATGGACACCTAAAGTTGCCACGAAAGTTTAAACTTTAAAAAAACTTTATGTATTTTATTTAATTTCATTTTTATACAACAAAGATCCATTTTCAATTTTTTTCTCCATAAACTTTCAGGGAAGCAAGCTCTTCCAACATTATCTGTGATGAGCTGACTATACCCATTCTAATGGAGAAGTATGGTTTCCTTCATAATTTTAGTAACAGAAAGTACTTCTTATTTCAAGGTGGTGTCTCATTGAAATTAAGGATGGAAATTGCATACTGTCTTTTAGGTAGGTGCATCAAAATACCAATCTTAAACAGTTAACAGAATGATTTATATTTCTGCAAGTTCAATGTACAATATTAAGCCCAAAAGGTGGATAAAATTGTGCTTAATTATATTTGTACAAAAGTTCTTCTTCTTTTCATTGTGGGATAATATAAGGTTATTTCTGCTTATTCATTAGTCAAATGCACACAATGTGACAGGCCCTTGCTACACGCTGGGACTGTAAAATTGAATGCCACAATCCTAGGAGCCCAAAAAGAAGTAGAAAGATATGTAACTAAAAAGATAATCACAACAGGGTCATATAAATACTATTAAGAGCAATGTTCTGGGTACTACAAAAGCACCTGGGGGTGCTCACAACCTGGTCTGGAGAGGACCGGGAAAACTGTGTAGGATCTCACTCTGTGAGGTGTGAAAAATGCTAGTCATCTTTAAACAAAAGCACGTTCTTTCAACTTCTAATAACACTGGTGTGAACTTAGACTGTTAGCATGGTGCACCAGTAGGAAGGTGGACGATGAATCAGGAGATCCCATTTTTAGCCTTTTTCTGCTGCTTAGGTCTATAACCTTAAAGTTTATGGCTCAGTTTCCTCATCTTTCACCGTGAGCACCGGGCAGGGAATCAATAAAGTCCCTTACAATTCCTGTCCAACAAGTCCTTGATTTTAGAGCATAATTTAAGAATTATAATAATTCAGTATTCAATGTATAGACATCAAAAAGCCATCTCGCCCACTGGGGCTGGCTTTCAACAGTTCAGATTATTTAATTCTCATACATGGAAGGCCAGAATTTCCCAGCATATAAAGAGCATTTGCTCTGTCAATGAGGCACCCTAGAAAGCCATCAGTATGCTTAGCAAATCATTTTTCCAGTATATAAGAGGCCTGTCTGTGAAGAGAGTGATAGAACCATTTCAGAAAGGTGATGACTTTATATTTCAGATTAATTACATTTTGTCTACACTTGAAGCAATCAGCAGACCCTCAGGGTAGAATTCACTACCTGTCATGGTGAATTCAGTGGTTTGGTTAATATCCCAAAAGGCAGTGGCAACTACGGTCAACTGATTTAGTACCAACGTATTAAATAAATGTACAGCGGTGACCTGAAGACCAGGAGTCAATTTTCACAGCTACCTCAATTACAGTCAGAAGATACTTTAAATAGGAAGGTAGGAAGGGGAAAGAGAAGGGAACAGAACTATTCTTGACTCTGTTTTCATCCTTAGAAATTACACATACAGAAATCAGGACTAATAAAGTTACAAAACTAGCTCATGTTCATACCACAGATAAATGGATGACCAGAGGTTTAAACCCTTGGTATGCTTCAAGGTCTAGAGTCCCTTTTTTATACAGACTTACTAAGGACTAGGAGAGTAGGGCTGATTACACGTCTGATTTTATTCTAATCTATTTGAACTTCTGTGTTTACCTTTATTTTATCCTTAGCTGATATGCTTTATAATATGTGTGCCACAATTTTCCTGTGTGGGTACTTAAAAATCATTCATTAAATCAAAGAAGAAAATCTCTCAAATGTTATCATCAAGTTTGACATTTGAGGTTATACAGTTTAGAAAATTACATACATTTGAAAATCAATTAAGCCTCCTGAGTTTTTCAAAGAGTTTTTGTTATAAAGTATTCATGTAGAACTTTACAACTACAAAGACATTTATTAGGTCAGGTGAGAATCTTAATGTAATGCATAAGGAAATGTAACTTATAAAGCAAAAAGCAGGCACAATATGAATTCTAAAATAATATGATAATAAAAACTAACACCAGAGGGAGTTTCTGAGAATAAAAGTCGGCAGCATGTGGTTGTTTCATAAGAGAATTTTTTCTGGTTTATGTATCTTTTATGGTTTTTAAACTGAGGTGTCAAACAAAACAGTCACTTGGATATTTGGCACACCAGGGTAAATAGTCTCTAAAATTACACAGATTTCTGTATGAGAACACCAGACTTACTCTGAACTGCTCTATAGCCAAGTATTAATCGAAACAATTTCTGGCATGTTTCCAAATACAGAAAGAAACAGAAGCTAATGCAGACTAAAATTTCTTCAAGCTTCAGGGCTCCCAAGTGAGAGTTATACTTATTTACTTTGTTGAGGGAATCTTTGTCATGTGAGTGATGTGATAGTTTTCATGTCTGAGTTAACTAAAGTAACTTCATCTTTATTTCCCCCGATGCCTACCTTCTTCCATGCTGTCCCTGAATGAGCCTGAATGGCTGATGGCCCGTGGCCTCTCCTCCAGAGATGTGGCACTCCCACAAAGCTGGGAGTCGTCGTAGAGATCGAAGGATGAGTCTTGGGCTGGGATGCTGTTGGAGCGCATCATGCTGGGCCCAGGAAGGTTAAATTGAGACAGATTTGTCGGACTCACTGAAAAACAAAGCACACACAGCCTATTATTCTGGGATGTCTGCCTCTGAAATTTTCAATAGCAGTTACAGTGGAGTCCTCTTTTTTTCTAGCACTTTCATGGCAAGCAGTATGTCAATTTTTAAAGCAGTATTAAACAAAACCATCGAGTCACCTCTACTGTTTTTTTGCTAGAAATAACATGGTGTTTCCTGCTGCCCATTATGAAGAAAAGATTGTGTTCCTAGAAGCTGCACATTTCTTTTTAGAGAAAAATAGATCACTTTAATGGGGAAAGCAAAAATAGAAAAGAATATAAAATACAAGAAATTTAAATTTCCCAGGAAGAAACGTTTGAAGCTTCCAACCAAAGACTTTCAGTCATTTTGAGTTCTAAATTTTTGTCAGTTCATGATCAGTACCATCATTATTATCAAAGTTAGGTTATAATAGAGGCAAATAAAAATGAAATATAATCTAAGGTATGTGGTATCCATAGCTCATCGTGAGGTTTATCACATAAAGCTACTTTCTACTGTGCCTAAGATGAGAATGTCACGGTGAGACTGGCAAAAGTCATAAACTTGTTTTTCGAAAGCAGTACCTTAAGTCTGTAATTTGGAATATGAATTTATTACCTAGTGCTTATTGCCAAATAGTTCTAATGACACTCAACTTTTTAGGCCAACTGATAATCATCAATTTAAAGAAAGATGTGGTTGACTGAATATGCTATTTTTTTCTGTGACACAGAGACTACATTTCTTAATGTAATTACTGGATCTCAGAACAAACTAAAATAGGAGGAGTACATACTATGAGATAACTTAAGGAGATTATCTCCTATTTGCCAGGCACTATGCTGGATATTTTACAGGTATTAATGAATCAATACACAGAACAACTCTGATACAGCTAGCTATGAATTACAGTAAAAAAAGACCAAGAAAAGAAATAAAAAGCCTAAGAACTGTACCTATGTGTGCATATGTGACACATAATAAAGAAAGAAAGAAACGGGGGATTTGCAAAGTCCCCAATCCATTGGAAGGAGGGAAGAAAGAATGGAAAGAAGGAAAGAAAGAAGAAAAGAAGAGAGAGCGAGAGAGTAAGAGAGAGAGATCTTTCAGGCACATTCCTTCAGTCAGCAGTGACAATCAATCTGATTGCTGAGGACAGCCAAAAGATACTCCAAAGGACGTTCTAGACTTGAATGTTTATGTTTAAGGTATCTGGATTGGGGTAAATCAGACTCTTCTAGGTCCACAGTATGAATTGACTTTTTGCTAAATAAATGAAGTATTCAACGCAAAGAAGTACATCATTTTAATATATGTATATAGAGGTTAGAAAGACATTTCATTCATTGTTTGGCTTTGCATAATTCTTACAGAATGGTTGCAGAGATATCCAAGTAAGTATCCTTCTATAATTTTAAAACATAACACTTAGCTCATTCAAAGTGAAATAGTAATGAGGATTAGGGTAGATTTTAAAAGGAATAGTTTGTATTTATTAGCACTTCTGATAGCTTCTCCATTGGAAATATATTCATTTTATTTAAGAATGTTCAATTAAGTTAAAATCTATGACGGGTTTGCTTTTTTGTTATTGTGGTTGAATAGAAAGATAAATATGGCAAGATCCCTGGCTTCAAGAGTGACCTCTAGGGGAGGTGACTGAAAGGTAGAGAAATTAATAACATAGAACAGACTGAGAAAAGTTATGCAATAGAAGACAAAAGTATGACAGACAGAGAATTTTTGTAATGGGACACAAATTAGTACAGGGCTTCTAGTGGTGGCTTTGTTTTCCATTTGCTTTAGGCAAATACCTCCATTTCTACCCTTCAGTTTCTTCATGAATTAAAAAATAAAAATGGCAGAATAAATGGCCTCTAAGACCCATTCAAAGCCAGGAGAAGACATGTAAACATTTCTAATAGGACAGATATAGGTGTGACTATGTATTAGGGAAAAGAGGACTACTGACTTTGTCTTAAGCTATATATCATACCAAAGCCACTGTTTTTATTAAATTATATGTGTATTTGTAATGATTTGAGGAGAATAGGAACTGACAGAAATATGGAGTGGGTTTTTAAATACCTCCAAGTTGCCCCCTGACTTTGCTGCCACATCTAGACACATCAGTTAGTGAGTTTATGATGTTGTTTTAATAAGAGTTGTCATATGTAACTTAATTTTAATTTATCTTGTGGAATTTGGGAATATAACTGGGAACTAGGTGGAGATTCAAGAAATGTTTATTTGATCATTTAAAGAACTTCAAAAGTGTGATAGATCTAGATTTAGGTAGTTTCTGTCATTGGTGGGTTTAGAGGAGAAGCTAGAGCTGTCGTTAGAATTTACATAATAGATGCACGATTGAACCAGATATAGGTCTCTTCCAACTCTGAGATTCTATTCTTCCATAAGTATAGAAGAAAGGGCTTAATTCTGAATGGCTTGAAGGGTGAATACGGAGAGGGGAGTAGAAGGACATTCGAGGTAGAGGGACCTTTGGGAGTAAAGCAAAGAAACTTCCTATACAAAGGTGTTTAAACATCACTCTGTATGCAGAAGGGTCCATCAAATATACAGAATTTGCAAGTGACAGGTTGATAATAATGCTTCTACATGGTAACCCTTGAGGCAAGGTGAAAAATGAATCTGAGCAATTATCATCACTCGTGGGACTATGACTATGAGTCTCACTAGGTTATGGGATGCCTCACAAGGGCTGTGACCAATAGTAAATGAAACTGCACCCAATAATTTATTTTTATATAAATATATTCTGTTATGCTTTCTTGGGTAGGAATGGTTTCTAACATAGCTATCATGCCAGAAACTATATACAAATCAGAGTTTACTTTGGCAGTAGCTCACAGTAGTCTACTAATAATGACATAATAGTAGTGATCTTAAATTTTAAATGTTTGTTATATATATGTGATTTTTACAGTAATATTTCTAAAAATTTTATGTATTAACATATTTTTAATGGGTAAGGATAAAAAAAACATGGATACTGCAACTCTTGAATGTTAGTAATAATCACTTATCTTACTGATCATTCAGAAGAAATAATGATCAAATTGAAAACAAGTGATGACCAAAGTAAAATGTAGGACAATGCTATCCATATTCAAATTAAAGAGCTATATTTGATATATTTTTAAAATTTAATAATAAAGTAACTCTTATTTATGACTGCATTTTAATAGTACCTACTTTCTTGCCTAATAATTATAAGTTCCAGTGATCTGGAAATACAACCCAAATTCTCTAAAAGTAATTTTCATGATTTTAAAATTAGTCATCATTTTCTCTTGTAAAAAAACACAACATAGAGATCTCAGAAGCCTGATTTGAATCCACATATGCTTATAAAACATGGCTAGGCACATGAGAGTGTGTTGACATGTATGGGAAGATCTTTCTTCATAAGTCCCACTGGGTGAAAATGTTGAGAGATTTGAGTAGAGGCAGTAAGATCAATTTGAAATCTACTGCAATTGTCTCTGACAGTGTAAGACATCTCTTTCCAATAAACATGATGATGTAGCAGAGTCCACCAAGTCTGATAATCTCCTGTGCCTTTGCACACATTAGTCATGCCTCACAATATAACCTAGGTATTATGAACCCATTCAACAGATGAGAAAGTTGAGGCTAAATGACTTGCTAAGATCAGACATAGTAAGTAGTGAGTTTTTTTTCTTCTCAAAGAAAGATGGACTAGATAGAGTCAGAATAACAACAATGGGAAAACAATGGAGTGGGGATTCAAATACTCAAATTAATGTCAAGTAATGAAAAGACTGACAGGAGACATGAGATACCCAGCAAACTTAGCAAACTAGGTGACATGGGTTTGATTCCAATGTTGTATAAAATTAGATTTTGTTTCATATACCTATGACTCTATAAAAACATTTTTATTTCATTTTTTGAAGTCAAAGTTTTAAGCTTCCTGCTGTGTTTTACAACTACAACTCAAAGTAAAAGTTATACCATTCTTTGCCATTATGAGGCAAAGAAGTCTCATCATTGTGCAGGTTTAGCTACAAAAACTTGGTGTTTGATAGACATTCATTAGTGCATGTGGAACCATGACCAAAATAATTGTGTTTTTCATTGCCAAAAGCTCTATTCTGTATAGCAGGAATAGTTACAATAGAAGAGAAATAGCTTTGACTATCCCTATAGGGCGGAAAGTTGAAAAGCCCAAATTATTAAAGAATTTGGACAATCTGTTGGTCTATCGTTACAAAAAAACTTCTCAAGTGAAAAGAGAAAAAAAATGACACTATTTTATATGTGACTTTATAGAAAAGAAATCTATTTTTAAAAGCATTGGATCTATTAAATGATAACTGTCATGTTTAGACTTTATTTCGTCACTTTCCCTGTGTTTTCTATGACATTTACACAAATGATTTTATATTTCATACAAATTATGCTAAACACAAAGTAATCCAATGGCTCAAATAGTCATTTCTTTTCAGTGCATTTATCCAAAAATGTTCACAGGGTATTATCTTAATAGGAATTCTCATATGCATTTTAAGGAGAGTTTTAACTTTAAAATGATCAAAGAAGTGATCGTGGAGTCATGGAATCACATATTTTTCTTCTTCCTAATTATTTCTATTTTCTACAAAAAGATAATTCATTTTCTTATAAGGATTAAAAAAAATTAAACAGAAAATAAGGAGGTGTTTTACTGGTTTTTAAGAGGACTCTGAGAAAACCCCTAGACTTAAAGTCAGGTGTTCTGGCATCAATTACTGCCTCTGCCTCTTACAAGGGGTGAGCCTTTTTTTTTTTTTTTAAGTCAAATAATCTCTTTTTGCCTCTGGATCTTAGACTATAAAATAACAACAGTATTACCTATGTTAACTTGTTGTCATGAGCAATAAACTGCATAATGTTTGGAAATTATTTTGTGGACAGTAAGCATACAAATAAAAGGTACTGTGAAGGTGTCTTTAACTCCTCTTTAAATGAACCATTCTTATGGAGAGATGCCAGGGCTCCTGGGAGAGTATGTGGTGAAAGGAACAAGATGAAACTGATGTTTTAGAATATTTTACCCAAGTTGGAAAAGTGGTATTTTCCCGTTGCAGAAGATGACATGGCAGAAGGGGAGACCAGGGGCGACTGATTGCCAGTGTCCTGCAGCCCTCCAGTAGAATGGGAGCGTAACCACTCTTTGCCCTCTTCTTGGTTGGCCTGCCGAGATGACGGAGTATATCTGCAAAACAGCACAGCTAAGACACTTCAGCACATCTGCAAGGGCAAGGCAATATTGAGACGAGAAAACAATTGAGAGGAGCTTACTAGTCAGACTGAGCAACATTCTCAAACAGATTGAATCTAATTATAATTGCTTAGCTCTTCCAGATGATTTGACACCATCTGTTTGAATCTCACAGGGAAAAAAATAAAGGATTTTGAAAAGAAAATTATGCTTCTGTGAGATATGTAGTTGAAAATCATAAGCAGTGAGCAGACAGCCAGGTTAACTGAGAAGGGCTCAAAAGCACAGTGTTTAGAAGGATATGAAGAGGGTGAAAAACAGACTAAATATGGTGGACAGTAGTAGGCCAGAAGCCAAGGGAATTGCAGTGATGCTCACAGGAAGACATAGGAAATAGAACACAAATTGACAGATTATTTAAAAAAAAAAAAGGAAAAACCCTTTTTTGGTTAAAATGCCACTTGACACCATGTCTGGATCTATTTTTAAAAAATGGAGAGAGAAATGGGCTTCCTTTATTGGAAAATAAATTTCTGGAATGAAATCTTAGAATGGAATAATTACAAGCTGTTTGCTCTTGCTAAGAAAGTGGAGAGGAGGAGGATAACAGAGAAAGACCTATTTGGCCAGAATTCACTTTTACCAGAGTAAGTCAATTCTTAGTACCAAAGACCAGTTGACTTATGTTCATATAGTGTTACATCTCTATTCATAGTTCCTTCCATATCTTCTCATCAGATAAAAGTGTACAGTAAAGGATGGCCATGCATTAAATTTTCATTTTATTTTTTATGAGGAACTGAATGATTATTTTGATATTATGATGTAATACTAGACTAATTCATGTCTATATTGATCTGATAGATACCAGCACTCCTGAAAAATAGAAAATAAAGTTCTTCTGAGTTTTTACCAAAAGGATTCTTTAAAAATTATACTTTAATTACAGTATTTGTCATCTGACAATGAAAATATGTTTTCTTTGATTCAAATTAGAGCATCCTTCAACTTTTCAACATTCACTGGCCACATCTGTAGACTATATGGGGCGAGGTTTTGCAAGCATATGCCTCCAAGATGCAAATGTTAGGAAAATTAAAATTTTGTTTTAATTTTCAGAAGTGAGTTCTGAATTCAACTAAAAGTTGCTGCCCCCCAAATAATGGCTTTTACATTAGATTTAATTTACTGAGTTTTGGCCTCTAACAAAATCTCTACCTGAGGGGCCATCTGACCAACTCCTCAGGCCAGAGAAAACATCAGGATTAAAAGTGATTTCATCCTCAATGTCAGGTGCTTCTTCGCAAACAAAAAAAGAAAGAGGTAAGGAGACAGTACAAAAAGTTTACGTAACAACAGAGAAAGGCAGCAATTGTGCTGAGAGAAATATATACCTTAGTCCCTTTTTGGGTAGTGTATTTCTGTCAAGCTGCATGCTGTTAAAACAAAGAAAACCCCTAAGGACATAATGTAAACAAAACTTCGAAATTACACATCCAACATAAATGGTTCTGTTTGAATTACACAAAATAAGTCTTTTTGTAACACATATTTAATGCTTAACTCATTGGAAAAGCCAACCAAAGGAGACCAGATGTCCATTGTTGTGACACCTTCGATGATAATTTAGTGACAGGACTATGAGAAGATAGATTATATGTTAACATAATTCTTCTCTAGATTCTATTTACCTAGTCCTGTGGTAGTTTTTCCTTCTCCATGCAAATAACTAGACTTCTGCTATGATTTCACATGCAGGAGAATCATAGAGGAGGAAATAAGAAAGATCTTCTCTGCCTAAGTTAAAGTGACAACTTCCAATGGACAGAGAAGATATAAAACACCTTTTAATACTTATTTTTTGTATTTAAACGATCTTTAATAAAAATAAAGGCAGATGTAATCCCACTTACACATCAGAGAAGAAAAATAATACATAATATCTGCTTGAAATGTAATGTTTCTGGCATCATTTAAATATTTTAAGGAAATTAAATGACGCCACCTTTTAGAAATTATAAATTAGATGTTTAAAAGGCTATAAGTTTTCAGTTTCTATTTTTAAAAATTCCCATTTGGTCTTAGAAGGGGAAGAAAGAATGTGTCTGGAGAAAATGAGAAGTGGCCTTCCTAAAAATAAAGGAAGAGGGTGTCAACAACTAGGTGGGATAAGTCTAGGAATTTCTGTTATAATCTTTGATGTGGCTAAGCAAATAATAAAATTAATTTGAATTTGCAGAATGATACATCTCTTCCATTAGAACCTCAAGTGATCAAAATTAAATACACATGATATGTGTAATGGGGATGATACAACATGAATGCAAACACATTGACTTGAAATTTAATCACTCAAAATCAAAGCTAAAATGTTTTCTTCTATGTGTACTCCATTATTTAGCACTGCAATAGAAAGCATCCAAAAGCATCATACAACTTTTACCTTATGTTTTGGGAATGTCCACATAGGGTAATTACTATATTATGTAGAGGCCAGTTCTAGCATACATCGTGACTATAGATGTGTTTTTAATAGTGTAGATAAACCAACAAACAAAAAGGAATCATACTGAACAAATATAAGAGACCTCTAAATATAAACTACACAATGCTGAAACATTAATACAGTCATGAGCCATTTTAAAGATTATCTCTTTCATGTGTGCAGATTTATTCAATTTTAACATTTCAGAGTACATTGAAAATAGGCATTGTTTTGCCCATGTTATTAGTTGTATAAACATTACGTGTTTGTATGATGCAGAGAATTTAATGAAAGAAAAATCAGAAATAAATTTAAGTTTACCAATATAAGTTAAAACTTTAAGCAGAAATATCTGTTTGAATCTGGATATTAATGATTTTATAATATAGACAGTTTTCTCAAACTCTGAAAAGTCGAAAACTCTTACGCCTGCACAAGTGAAGGAGGAATTTTAACCAACAGTCTGAAGAAGACAGGCACTGTTTCAGTGCACGGTTATAAAGGCAGGGGAGCCAGGTCTGATAGTTAAAAACAAGCCAGAAAATTTTAAATTTGGCTACAATTTTAAATTATTTTTAAGGTTTGGTTTGGTCACAAAAAACAAAATGAACAAAACAAATGTGAACTATTAATAGTTATAACCAAAGGCCACCAATGATCTAGAGCAGTTAGAGGAGAAACTGTTAAAGAATTTGTTTGTTTGTTTGTGATATTTTAATGAGGAGAAATTTAGACTAAAATCTGAATGAAAAACTACTTAACAGTACTAGGATAATGAGTATCAATAAAGTCTTCTGAAATCGTAGATAAACAGGTAAGTCATGAACTTACATACATCTCTATTACGTCTTTCTAATTACTTTGTCTTAAATATTACACTTTGGCACATTTTCTCTTAGGCATGGCTCTTTGGTTTCCCTGATGTTCCCAACATTCTGCGGACTTAATTATGATTAAGCCAGGATCTCTGATAGGATCTAATTTTCTCTTCAAGGGATCATAAAGTTCTTGGGTGTACTTTCAAGGATTAGAATAAATTGCTATCACTTGCAAATTTGTTCGCAAGAAAGAAAAGGCACAATTTCTTATATCAAAAATTATTTCAATCTAGTAATCTATTGGAAGAAACTAATTAAATGTTTATATTATATAATATACCTATGAAGATAATTTGCTTTTCACAGTTTAATATTCATCAATATATTTTACTAAGAATCAAGGGTAGAACATTCATTTATTCAAAATTAATTTATTTAAAATTTATTTTAGAAAAATTATTTATCTGGCTATTTATAATACATCCATCTGTAAAACTGGTCTATTTCAAAGACTGAAAAAAAAGAAAAGATTTGCTTAAAGAGAATATGTAACTGTATATTTGCCAGTGTATTTCTATAGTGAGACTATATATATATATATAGAGAGAGAGAGAGAGAGAGAGAGAGAGAGAGACTTCTGCTAAAATATAGATCAAAGTAAAATATTAACATTGCATTTATGTTGCATAAAACTCATCAATCTTAACATCTGGTTTTATTTGAGGGTTACTTGGTTACAGATAATTACTTGACCACTTTTCTGTATTTTTAATGTATCATCAATGCCAAAGAAGTAGGTTGATGGTTAAACGGTCAACTTGTTGCAGTCATATTCATGATTAAAAACTAATCAGTATCTTGGAGGTTGATTCTGGTTAACAAACAATAACCTATTTGCCGTGTGCTTATTTTGAGGTGATATGTCAGCATCAATAATAGACTGAACAAAAGTTTGGGAAAGGTATCAGGCATTTTCAGTGACCAGTGGTGCTTTCACAAATAACTCAGTTAAGATATACAGGGCTTCCCTGGTGGCGCAGTGGTTGAGTCTGCCTGCCTATGCAGGGCACACGGGTTCGTGCCCCGGTCCGGGAAGATCCCACATGCCGCGGAGCGGCTGGGCCCGTGAGCCATGGCCGCTGAGCCTGCGCGTCCGGAGCCTGTGCTCCACAACGGGAGAGGCCACAACAGTGAGAGGCCCGCGTACGGCAAAAAAAAAAAAAAAAAAAGATATACAGCCAAGACCATTTCTAAAAGCTTTAGGTGTGCCAAGAAACAAATAGCATTAAGTTCATCAGGAAAAAAGGGGCAGTTTTAAGACATGTGTCTGAGGGAAACAGTCAGTACCAAAATATCTGAGAAAGGATTTTTTAGGGAAGAGAATCTAGAGCCATTTTGGTCAACAGAGATGCTTTCTGGTAAGTATATTAGGTAAGGCATGCTTCATTAAGTTATTCATTTTAAGTTTAGCAGAAAACAGTAATTCATTAAATCAATGAGAAACACCTTGTAATGTGGTTTATTTTTAAAGGGCCTACTAAAAATGTCACCAGTGTTGTAATTTTCTCTAAGAATTCATATCTGACAACTGATCTTTCTTCCACTTCAACTAGGATTCCCAGTGATCCATTTGCTATTTTCCCATGGAAATACTGATAAAGCCAATTGAACATTTTACTCTGAGCATAATTGTAGAATCCATTTAAATTTGGTCTTTAAAAATGCTTAAATTATCCTAAGGAGCTGTGCTGTCCTGGAGCTCAAGCCAAATCACTGACATGTCTTGAGAAAACATCATTCAATACATAAATACATGCTATGAATTTTATTTAAATTGCCTATTGGATATATATGTATGCATTCATATTAAGAAACTAATTATTCATTTTTTTATGGATCCTTAATGGTTTTTTCCTTCTACAAACTTGGCAATGAGACCAAAGAAAAGGCCCAGCCAGTCTCATCAATCTGATGTCCCTCTGCAAAGTGGCACTCCCACTGAAATCAAGGGAATTGAGCGGGGTGTGGGGAGAGGTAGGTACAGTGCAGGGAGGAGGGGGTGAGGACTTCATCGACGCCTCCAGGAGAGCTCACCTTTCTGAGAGAGTAGATCTCACACTACCCGTTCTCATGAGCAGGCTCTGCACCTCGTGAGTGCCTGTGGTCAGTCCAGACAGGGAGCCGTGGTGGCTGAGGGGGAGGTCAATGGACTCAGAGCTCGTATGGAGGCTAGTCATGGACTGGTAACTTGGAGTGTCCTTGCTGCCAGCAGAGGAACTGCTGAGATTGGCAGCCCACACGAGACCACCTGATGTGAAAGAGTGAACCGATGCTGGGCTGGAAGCCAACGAGTGACTTAAGCTTATAACATCTGTAGTTAAGTCTGAGGGTTTATTGAAGAGAGGGCTGCTGCTGCCACTTAGCCCACCAGCACTGCCCATGCTGCCCGTACCAGACGACGGTGATTCCAGACTGCCTTGCCGCGCTAATGTGGTACTAGGACTGGGCATTACAGAGGAGGATTTCACACCCTCAGTATTAGGTGCAGAGGCAGATTTGCCACCTGCCTTGGCACCAAACAACCTAAAAGAAAAACAAATAACAACTTCAGTTGTTCCGAGAAACTAATATCCACATTTAATATTTAGGGTTACAGTACATAGAGCCAAGTGTGCTTTGGTGGACCGAGCTACCGAGCACTTCCTGTCTCTATGTTAATGAACTTGATAAGCTTGAACTTCTAGTGCCAAAAATCTCTCATATCGCCAAAAGGGTAAGTCGGTCCTGGGCTGCCACCCCAGTGGTGGGGGGACATGGGCCAAACAAAAGGAACTGTAAATCAAACATGAAAGTCCCTGGTTTTCACAATTAAGCGATCATGAGAATCTTTTGCAAAACTTAAATAGTTTGCACGTACTTGCTGCTACCTATTTACAGAACCATTATAATGAAACAACTTCTACGCATTCGGTATATAACATGTAAATTATTTTTCTTTTCTTTTTTTCTTTTCATTTTAAAGTTTATTCAAAATCTAAAAGGAATGCTTAAGGCAAGGTTTAGAGGTTATGTTGTATAGCTGGTGGCCTGATTGACTTTCAGAGAGCATTTGGTTAGAAACGATATTGGACACTGACAGCAACATGTGGGTTTGTCTGTATTTTCCCCAAGAAAGACCAAAGGGTTTTATGTCAGTTGCCAGTGCTATTCAAATACATATCTGTAATAGTGATTTGAAACACAGTTGGTGCTAAGTTAGACGCTGGAGTTTAGTTCAGAAAACATTTTAGTTTTGTAAATGAAGCAGATGATATAATCGAATTTATGTAAATATGGAAATAAAGTGACATGAAGTAATGGCATAACGATGACTAATTAAGTTGCAGTGGAATCCATATTTCCTATAGTGAAACATTTTGTGACGAATATGAGAAATTGTTTCATAGGTAAAGGCCACTGGAGGGCACCACTGGCTTCTACTTAAGCAACATAGATATTTACTCCCACTACTAGCGACTATTCTTTGCAACGTGAGGCAACATTTCAAAAAACCAGCTCTTCAGGACTAATATTGCTACTGAGAGATATAAAACCTCTAGGTTTTGCAAACAGCCATGTATCTGAGATTGCCTGAAATATAAAAGTAAATGGTTCAAGACCCTTGATATCTCCCAGATATCAAGGTTCTTGGGTTAGTCAGTATAATAAAAACATTAAAAATACTTAACATGTCATGAAAGACAAATCATACTCTATCATTTCATAGATGAGGAAACAGACCCAGAGAGGTCTGACTATTTGTCCCAAGTCTTTCACTGTATGTATTTTCCTGCCACTTAAAACACATCAGTATTTAAAACAGTGATATCTCGAAGGAGAACTCTGCATATTCAATACCAAAGACAGTCCCGGTGCAGAAACCAAGTCCTGCTGCTTATCAGAGTCATATCAAAGAAAGCTGATGAAGAGTTAGAAAACCTAGCCCATTTCTTGGTTATAGTCCTGTATCAAACATCCAAAGTTTTTCAAATTCTGTCAATCATATCATACCTTGATTTTCATTCATATGTCAAGATATGGTACTATATACATCTGTCCATTGTGATCCAGTACTGTACAAGGAACACAACTTCATCCACACTCATGATCACCAGCTCATTAAGAGCCAGCAAGATAATATACACTAGAAATGAATACCAATAGTCAGAAAGACCTATTAACGTTCTATTTTATTTTTAACTGTGGAAACATGAAAATCTATGGAAATTTTGCAAGCTCCTGTTTTATCACTCCCCCTAGGTATTGCCATCTGCTTTTAAGTCTCTCATAAATGCTATTTGTGTTGCTAATATGACAATGATAGTGAAACTACAAAGTTGAAGCATTTCTCAAAATGAGCAATATTTCTTTCACTAGCTATTTATATCATCAGCTTCATAAAATGCATTTTACTCAGAAACTGAATAAAACATTCTAAGATATATGTGTCATAGAATATATATACTTAGGACATATATGTTTAGGATATACATCTTTTCTACAATAGGATATAGGACACACATATATCCTAAGATATAGCATTTTATATTTTCTCAGCATCATTTTATGCTTTCTTACCTTCGAAATGTAGGTGAGGCAATGTCAGGATACTTGGACCCTGGCTGCCTGAGCCCTTGTGTCCCACAGGCACTAGCAGACGTGGGGCTGGATTTGGGGGAACCAGACAAAGAAACACTCTCCGAATCTGAGACTGCTACTTTTTCCTTTTCCTTGTCTGTCTGGTTGACAGTGACGGGACTCGAGCGCCCTGAGGCGATCTTCGTGGGCTCTCTCAGTTTCGAGGTAGTGGCCCCAGCTGACTTACTGCTGACATTGGAATCTATACTGCTGGTGCTGGATCTGTGGCCACCTCGGCCGGGAATGCCACTGGTGCTGGATTTGGATGGGCGGGGCAAACTGCGGTATTGCAGGGAGGTCTTCGAGCTGACATGCAGCACAACATCATCCTGATTCTGTGAACCGTCCAAACTGGTTTTTCTCCCGGCATTTGACTTCCCACCAATGGCAGCAGATTTGGGGATTTTACCCAGTGTTGCTGAGCCACTTGTTATGGTGGCTCCACTGCTTGTCATCATGGCAGATGACCCCACTCCACTTGGCTTCTTAAATCCAAAAGAGCCAGTGGCCGTTGATCTTCCAATGCCCGAGGGGGGCTTTTTCCCCTCATCTCCACTGCTTTTTCCTGCATCTGAAGGAGACCTCTGTAGAGTCGATCCTTTCAGGGGAGTTTTCCCTTTCTCAGAAGCTTTGGCATCATCAGTTTTCCCTAATGAGTGAAAAACACACAAATTTATGTGTCTGCGCATTTTGATTTCACAATATTTCTTTAAACAAAGTGTAAAATGTGAATACATCTTTATATTACCTCAATTCCTAAATATTCACTGTTTTAGATTTAAATAGGCATGTCCTCTTAATACATTCAGAGGATTAACTACAAAGCTATAAAAATATGGCTGTTAGAGAAAAGTGACGAGAGATCAAGGAGATAAAATGAAAACACCTATTTCTGCTATTTATTATTGCCTTATATCTTGCAACTCCCTTCTTTTATAAAGATAGCACTTAATCTCATCAAACTAAGTGCTCAGAAAGGAATTCATTTGAATATCTCTGAGATGATTGTATTTGGAGTACCCTGTTACATCAGTACTTCAGGTGGCACTATTTAAAATGAGGAACCATTCTTAAAATAGGGAGAGAGTCTTTTTTAAAAAAAAGGATAGTACAATTTGCACAATTCTTTCACTCCCTTTTTGCATCAAGTCTAATTCAGAAATGATGTTTCAAATCCCCAGCCTTCCAAGTAGATTAGCGTGACTGCTCTTTCTCTTAGAGTTGGAAGTGAAACGTAGGGGCAGAGTTAACATAAATATCCCAAACTTTCATAAGAAAGTCAGAATGAAGGCAATCTTATGTTTATTAATAAGTAGGCTTATTTTATTTCCACATGATCAGAAATGACTGTGGCAAAATAGACACTCACCAAATTATGAGGATGCCCTCTAGAGGATGCCTGGAATGTTACAGTCATGTGGATGCACGTGACAAAGCATGTGAAATTTAGAAATTTAGCATGAAGGAAAATCTCATTTAATTAAGAAAAGCTACTATGAAAGACAGAAAGATCGAATGGAAACAATAAAACAATTTGGCATAACAGCTGCCAGATGACAAGCCTACCAGGGGTCTTGAGTGCACTGGTTCCAGCTTTTTGCCTAGGTGGTGCTCCTCCCTGGGCTGACATGCCTCTTCTCCAGGAGCCTGTCTGTGAAACAGACAGGGAGGCTTTCTGCCCTGCCTTCTCAGGGTCTTCAGGAAGTCCGGAGGAAATGCCCTTCCACTTGCCACCTCCATCCCCATGGCTATCAAAGTCCTCCTCTGTTTTTTTCACCTCCTCGGTACTATCCCAGGGCTCATCGGTTGCAGATCGTTTCTCTGAATCTGTCTTCAGCTATGAAGAAAATAGGACAGAAAAACTTTGTGCAGAAAAGTTTATCAAGTGTGAATTGGGCCCTGGAATGTCCTTTCAGATAACTGGTTAAAAAAAAAAAAGAAGCAGTGATTTGTATTTCAAAAGAGTTCTGAAGATTCCTCTATTTTTTTTTTATCTCTGTCTTCATTTAAGTTTCCTTAATTTTAGCCCTACAATTCTCAATTGCACATATTAGAGAACGTCAGAAGAAATGTGTGCAGAAAACCCCAATTGAACACTCCAGAGAGGAAGGCACTTTCTATGTCAAAGCTAAAAAGGAAAAGTAAGACAAAATAAAACTTAATTACCTAATATTCATTCTCGATTCACCATTCACAAGAGATCCAGCAATGTGTCTCAGAGACCAGTATAAAATTAATCAGGAACTATCCAAAATTAGACTATTAAAATCATTTTTGGAGTTCTAGACACACATATTATTATAAAGACAGATATGGCAACATAAGGCTTTCTGGGTTAGACTGTAATCAACTGAAAAAATATATATACATAAGCTGCTTCAGTTTATGCAATTCCTTCAGATTAAGAGGTTGTGCTATGTTTTAATGCAATGCAACATAATTTGGGGGAAAATGTGGCAGAAGCCCTGGGGAAACAGAGAGGGCAATTCTCACCTGCATGTTCTTTCGGGACGGGGCAGTGGCGTTGGAGTAAGAGCTGACGGAAGATGTGGTGTTCAGGTCATCAGTGCTGATGTTATCCAGGGTGTCACTGAGGCCGCTGCTTACCGAGCTGCTGTCATCCCAGCTAAAGGCAAAACAGGCAGCAGTAATGAGCTAAGCACATGAGGCAAGATGCAAAAGTCACCCACACTCTCATTTAACGTGTGTCACGCGTTGGGAAGAGAATTCTTATTTTTTTAATCTTATGATGAAAAATGTGCACTTTCCATTTTTGGAAAATCATACTGCTAAGAACTGAGCACAAACCTGAGAGTAATCTTATCGGAGGTTTGCTAAGAATCAGTGTCTAGAGCAGATCCAGGGGAATGTTTATAGAATGAATGAAAATACTGCTACAAATACTGCCTGGCATCAGGAAAGAAGAACATTATCCATAACCTTTTTTTTCCCCTGGGAAGGCAATCAGGATTCACACAGCATATAAGAATTCACCTGTGTTGTTAAAAATTAAAAACAAAACAAAACAAAACAACTGTGCTTTGGTCAGGAACCAGAAAATCATTCCTCATTCTTTCTCCTACCAATAACTACTCCCAACCATTTACCAAATCTTGAAGATTGAGACTTATTCTATCATATCATCCCTCCTGCCATTTCTGGCCTGGGCAACATACAATATTCTTTTATCTGGACTTCCTGCCTTCAGTCTTTCTCAATAAACTTCATCTGATAAATTTGGGTCAGTGCTCGAATGCTCACATCTGGTCATGTCATTTCCTTATGTACCACTCTTCAAAGACTTCTCTTTACCAAGGTAGTAGATTCCAAAATGTAATGCACCTGCCCTGCGAGGTGCACAAAGTAATCCCTTGGGGCATAAGAAAAATATCTGAAATTCTGAATATATCTGTTCTTAATCTAAAGAAGAAGTAAAATAGGCTATATTAATATTCATGTGCAGGCTAACATAGGCACCCTCACTTAGTCAGTGTGTCAGAAGATGCAGAAGTAATTTAGGGTGAGCAGGGTCACCTGAATGAGAATGGGAGCTCCACAGGGTGAAGGGTTGAACCATGGTTCTCTCACTTACTGGCTGGTTCTCAGTCTCCTATGATACACTGCTGCTCACCTGCACTCTATTAATTGAATTCAGGTAAACTGGATACAGATATTAGATACAGACAAAAGTTAAGTCTCATAAAATAGACAAGTGGCTTTAAAAAAAACCCCTGCAAATAATCCACACATTGAAGAGAATATTTGTAACGAAAGCACAAGCTACCCATAAAGGAACGGTAAACCGGTAACTTCTCCTACTCTGCTATGTGTACTTTATGAGTCTCACCATACATTCCAAATGAAAGTGATGTATTGAGATCATATAGCAAACCAACTAGAAAAGTAATTATCAAGAAGAAAATTTGAAATTTGAACTTATAGAAAATATTAATGATGATCTCCCCCCAGGTTAGTATTTTGCTTGAGATATTAGCTACTGAGAGCTTAAAACATGATGACCAAACACATTTATAAATCATATTATTACCAATAATAATTGTATTTTTAATGACAGCAAAAGAGTATTTTGTACCACTGTAGCAAATACCTGCCATTTGCGGCTGCTCAAATCTTTTTAATATCTTCCCTACATCTTATTTTGATAATTTCCCACATTATGAGTCTTACCTTCCGAAGGTAGACTGCAAAAAACTCACATTTCCAGACTCCCTTACAGACAGATATGACATATAACAAAGGGCCTACAGTCACAAATGGGAAAATCTTCTGGCAAACACAGCAGCAATCATTCAATTTTTCTCTGGTAAACACTGGCAGACATCTGGTCTCTAATTCCAAGGGTCAGAGGTGCCAAGCAGAGGAAGCAGTGATGCCCTAGAGCTATGGTTGGCTAAGCATCTACAAAGAGCCTGGTTCTCCAATCACCCCAATTATTCAGAGAGCCTTCTTATATCACTTCATTCCTTAAATTAGATAGTAGATTCTGTAGTTTGCAACCAAGAACCTCTATCAATACATTCATAATTTTAAAAATACTATTTCTTCTTTAACCTATCTTTAAATTTTTCATGTTTATATATGCAGTGTAATACATATATTATCTTCTCATAGGAATGCATGCATATAATCATAATATTATAAATATACACACTTGGGCAATCACTAGTCTAAAGCAAAGTTCAGGCTCCTTTAAAAGACATACGAGGCTTTCCAATATGTGGCCCTAGCTTACCTCTTGAGCTTAAACTCTTTACATCACCTGCCTCACTTTGTGCACTCTGACTTAGAGCTGCATTCAATTCCCATCACCATCACATTATTTCCAACCTCTGTCTTCAATCAAGGCACCCCTGCGCATACCTGACTAACCCATACTTATCTCATAATGCAGTTCTAGCATCCATCTTCTGGGAAGCCCCTTTTACTTGCCACTGTCGGGATGAATTAGGTAGCTTCCCCTCTGCACTGCCATAATACTATGCAGACTTATAGGACTGGATTTAGAACATTGTTTTATAAATCTATAAATACGTGTCAAAATGGACCATTAGCCTGTGAGTTTTCTAAGCACAGAACTGTGGAGTATTTTTCTTTTAATTTCTACTATTTATGGCAATGGCTGACATAAATGTTGAATAAATTCTCATGGTTTATTGAGATTAAAAGAGAGGTAGTTACAGAGGTCATCTTTCATAGTCACATGAAATGAATTTTTAAGAAATACTTACCACAATATATCCAGTACTCAAAGAGCAAAATTAAACAAAGGAAATTTTACCGTTTTTTAAAAATGAATATTTTTAAAGTAACTATTTCTCTGGCAAGGAAGATAGAATCAATATTTCTAATAATAGCGTTTACCAATGTAAATCCTAGCATTAGCGACTAAAAGTAAATGCATCAACTCTTACTAGAATTTTAAAAAATCAGTTGTTTTAAAACCATTTAAAGACTCAAATGAACACAATGACTTTGTAGTTAAAATGATATAAGTGAAAGAACCCAAAATAAGATAGAAAGTTTCAATCTCTTGAGAGAAAAATAAAAATATATCAAACTAACAAACATCATAGACATGAAGAACAAATTTCCAAATTTATCCCGGTGTAATGTAAAGCACAATGGATTCCTAAAGTTAAAGCCTTTCACTTGAGCCTTTTTTAGAGGGGCGTGGCTAGTATGTTCACTTAAACTTGCTATTCTGATCTCCCTACCTCACAGATTAGTGTGGGAAGCAAATGAATCATTTATATGAACCATTTGATAATACTTTACATTTTTCCATCTCCTCAAACTGCTTTACCTCTAAGATCTCAAATTCTGCAATCTCATGTTTTGATCACAGTCTTCTACACTTCCAGTGCTCTAAAATCTACTGATTTCCTAATTTTTACGTCTAGTTTATAGCTACTTCCTATTATCTACTTTTAATAGCCTTCTTGTGTTTTTTACTCCACTGAACTCTTTACCAAATGATGCAGGATCCAAAGATGCTGGAACAAAAGGATCGCTAAAGTCATAATCTAACCAGTACTCTGTTCTAGTTCTTGCCACCATAATGGTCTTCCATACCGGTCCTGTCTCTATGTTAATTAAACATGTTTTCTCCATTATTATTTTGGAAAATGACAGCAAATCCAACTAATCAGAATGACTAATATAACAATATTATTGTATATTTCATAATACATAATAATTATAATGACTGAAGGCATATAGATTCAAGTTATCTAACCTCAGGTGATTTCTCAGTGCTACCAAGAAATTCTGCCTACTCCAAAAGTGGTTTTCTTCAAATTCCAAAGATATAGCTTTGTTTCTCTCTTCTTCCTCTGGATTCCAAGATCTTCCTCCTAATACTTTAGTGAAACTGCTTTCATTGAGGTCAATAAACCCATGGACTGAGTGCTTACTATGTGTCCTACTCTTTTAAATATTTTATATAATCTAATCCCAAACAAAACCATGAGACAGGCATTGTAAAGATAAAGGGGTTCAGGTAGTTTGAATGATGTGCCCAAGGCCCATGATGGAGCTGGGATTTGAACCCAGGAATTATGTCCCAAAGCTTGGTCAGTATTCCACTCCCTTGCCTCCCATCTTCTCACCCCTTTTACCTTGAAATACACCGATGATGTGCCTTTACAGGCTCTCTGCAAACTTCACCAGTCCACAGAACCCTTTACTTTTCTCCTCTTCTTTGGGATTCCTTTGAATTCCTCAAAATTCAGTACTTAATCTTAACTCACCTTAGACATTCTTTCTTGGAAATTTCTTAGTCTTTCACAACTTCAATATCACCTCCATGATTATGACGCTCAAATTCACAGCTCTAATCCAGACTTCTTTCCTGATTAATCGATCAGCATTTCCAGCCTTCTACTGAACACTTTCTCAAGGATGTCCTGTCAACGTCTCAAATTCACTCTACCTAGATTCCATTGTTTCTCGTTAACAATTCTTCTCCCTTTCAGTTACTGACTGCCTGTTTATCCTTCTGCCATAAAATATTAGTGTTATTACCTCTCTTCTCTCACCTGGATCCACTGTTAATCAAGTTGTCTCTAATCCTTGAAAATCCATCTCAGCTATAGGTGACATGGCCCTCCTTGTGTTTGTTCCACATCGCCACTGTGCATGCCTGTCCCTCCTTCCATAAAAGCTATTAGTAAGAATCTGCTCTTATTCATTAAGTGATGAATAAATTACAGTTCCTCTCCTTTGAAGAACTCACTGCTTATTGTGGAGGTCAGAAGTTTAAACAAATTGTTATAATACAAAATGGCAAGTGTCGTAATAGAGATGAATGTTAAGTGTGTGGCAGGACAGAGCCACTACCACTCATTTGAAGAATTCAAGCATTTTTTCATGACAGAGATACTGCAGAGTGATCAGAGGAAATAAATGTTAACCACTGTATTACAGCATATATCACTTGTTACAATATAACCACTATTTTGGTGTTTTTCTATCTTCTTGGCCATAATCTGAATTACCTGAAGCCAGAGACTGTGTGACACTTATCTTTATAATTCTAGCATGCAACATGGTGTCAACTATTGAATAGATGACTAGTAGATGTTTGTTAAATAAATGAAGCAGTTTTACTTAGAATACTGCTTCTATCCAATAAAGTTAAGTTGGATTGAATGCAATAATAAATGTAGAATTTGAGAAAAATGTGTTCAACATATTTCTCTGCTAAACAATCTTAAAGGAACAAATTTTTATTGATGACAACATCATTTTCCTTATCTTAAGGTTCTGTGTTTTGACTTTCATCTTTGGTTTTGTAGAGCCAGAATTCTCCCTAGGTAGGATATAATTAATCTTGCTTATTATGGAACACTTAATTAAGTTAAAAACTTCATAGAAAATAGTTTTTCTAACTGACAAAAATGTTAATTTACTCACATAATTAGCCCTGAGTAGTATGTCTCAAACCCATCAATATATTTTCTTCATCCTTTCATTTTTAAATTCCTTAAGTGCTAAGAATTCTTGACTATATTCTTTATAAAAGGGCAAGTCTTTATTGTCTCCAAGTTACAGATCTATTGATCTGCTAAATTCTTCTCAACAATCTAGGACAGCTAAAAAATTACAAATCTGAGTATCTTATCCACATAGTTTGCATTTACACACTGAGTTACTGCCAGTTTTAAAATATTATGAATAAAGCTGTTAACATTCACATACATTCCATTTATGTGGCATTCTAGAAAAGGCAAAACTATAGATATGTAGGACCGATCAGTGACTGCCAGTGGATGGGAGTGTGGGAAGATTTGTGGTGGCTGTTACATGACGATGCATATGTCAAAACTTAGAACTGTAGAAAAAAACACTGTATGTAAAGTAAAAACAAATGTAGCCAATTAACCTGTTGATAAATTACAATTTGGATATACACTAGATTACTCATTAATCTAAGAAGAAAAGGATTGTTTTGGTATGCCTTTTACTATTTATATTTTTAATGCTTAATAACTCAGTGGGGCCAGGGATCTATTTTATTTATCTGGTTGTGCATTTGTGGCTCTGACCCCTACGTTCACCCCTGGAGTTACATTTAGAAGCAGATTTTTTGCTTTTTATGTTGAAGAATTCTGAAATATTAAGTAAATAAATATTAAAATAATTTTGCAGATTTAAATCAAATTCCAGAGGAAAATGCTAGTCCTGTTTATAAGTAATTTTTCAACACACTCCTGTTTTTTGGTGTGGTAGCACTTCATTTAGCAGGTATTCAATCAGGCTCTTTGATAGCTTATATTGGCAGGTCAACTGTACTACTTATACATATACATATAAAACATAGAGGTTTTCTTTCAATAAAAACTAATTTCTATACTTCAGGCATTCAACAGTAACCTCAGTCTCAATTTGCCAGCTCATTAAATATTTCATTAATGAAATAAACAAACATGCTTCCTTTAGATGTACTCAATTCCAACCCTAATTCAACTACAATCATGGAAATGCTGCCCACTAAGGTGATATTATCTCTGATTGCTATAAAAACACCTTCTTATACCTAAACTTTTAACAATATACTATTTTGTTAGCTTATTTTATTAAAAGTTAAAATAAGAAATAGCCATATAAACAATGTTTGTGTATCTTTTAAAATTATTTGATTATACATTGCATGTTTTTTAGAAAATATGGATGTTTAATATTTGTCAGTATCTGAGTGTTCTTAGGCCAATGCTGTTGGAACACTATGGAACCAAGTGCCTGAGGTTTACCATCAACGTAAGGTTCTTCCTCCAGGGTACCAGCATGTCTTACTCCCTCATTCATGATGATTCTTGCAATACGTACCTGATTCTTAATGCTGACAGTAATCACCTGGTCGGACTCTACATGTATCACCAACCATAGGTTACTGTACACTGCTTTAGATTTGTGGATGCCACTCTCACTTACATCTCAGTCCTCTGAATATCACTTAGATATATAGGACAGGTCTCGAAACAAGTCCTAAATCTTTCCCCACAACATCCTCATTCTGAACTCTAAATTAAAACTCATATATCCTTGGTTCCATTTTCAAGTACTTTAAGAACATAAAAAGTTTTAAAATGTTAAGCAAATTCAACATTTTTTATATATGATTTAAACGAAAATTCTGGAGTCAAGTTTGCCATTGGTAGATAATGCAGATAATGTAAATAAAGTGTTCATTCCAGTGTCTGAGACCTGTGGACACTCCACAAACATATAGTTTGATACACTAGAAGTATTTGGGCACTGCAGACACTTAAGACGAATGTGGAGATTCCCATTTATTCCACAAGTGTCTACTATAAAATGGGGATTTTTAAAGATGTAAGTGAGGTAGCAGAAACAGAAAAAAATCTAGAGGCTAGAAGAAAAGGGGATACAAATTCCTAACATTTCATTGGTATATTAGAGGTTCAGTGTTAAAAATCTCATAAGATAATCATACTGAGAAAAATTGCTCTCTTCCAACCTAAATATTGGAAAACATAATAAGATATGATAAAGCATAAGTTCTAAGGATTTTACTAAACATTTCTTAAGACAAATAATTATTTCATGAAAAGAAAAACGAAGTCTCCGTAGCTATCCATAAGATCACTGCGTAAAAACTTCTGGATATGCTTCCTGTTTCTGAGGGAAAAGTAAATAACATTTGCCTAAGAAAATAAAGTCACCACTTAAAACAAAACTCTATCACATTCCAGGATAGCTTTGTTTTCCATTCCCATTGTTTATGCCAATTTGAAAAATACACATAAGGAGATACAGGTATCTTAAAACTATTTAGACATAATGAGCTTTGCAATAATAATTTTTAAAATACTGAGAGTCCACTGTCTAGGCTTTGCACTTTGGTACTAATATGTTAAGTCAATGATATTTTCCTCGAGACTAAATGAGCACAAAACCACTTAGACCTATGCCATACATTTTTTTTTTTTTTTTAATCAGCAAACACAATACACTACCTGCCACATTTGAGCACTGCAACTGCTGAAGTGTAAATTCTATATTACTTCAGGGTCATTGATAGAAAGCAATGGAGTGTATTTCAACAACGATTTATTCAGCATTTCCCTGGAAAAATATTTTATTACCAAGAAAAAAAGAATATCATTAAAAAAGACTTCAGAATTGTAGAAACCTAAGTATATAACAACATCAATATACTAAACATGATTTTATGTTAAAAATAGTCCTTTCAACCTATACAATGAACATGGTCTTTATTGCAGTTTTTAAAAAAGTTCCTTCTACTTTTAAAGTGTTTCGTCCTTCCACTGTTTAACTGTGCAGTGGAGCATAAGCAACTGGTTTATAATCCAGTTGAAACGTCATTTCCTCTATGAATCCTTCCATGATTTCCAAGGAAACATTAACTCTTCCATGTCTGTATTTACTACAAGTGTGCTCCCACTGTTCTGTAAATTATCTGCTTGCAAAGTGGGTTCAGCTACAGGACTGCGGTTGAGGGCAAATAGAGCGACTTCTCTTTTGCAGTTTCAGTGCTCAGGTTGGCATCTGGCCCACGATAGGTTCCTAGTGTTTGGGGAATAAATCAATTGTGAGTGAAAAAATGTTGCCTGCCATATCAGTAAACAAAGGATGTTGCAGCCATCAAGCCATCACATTAGAGCTGCCCCTCAGGATAGAAACAGCATGCCCACCATCAAGCCATCAGCCCTGCAGCCACCTCCCAAGGGTGCAGGCTGAGGAGACTCAGGATGGGAAAACACAGGATACTAGCCCCAGATAGCTGAGGTACATATCAAAGGAATGATTTCAATGAGCCCAGCCTTTTGCATCTTCTTATACGTAGAAAAGCACTAAATTCACTAACCTGAGATGTCTGCTTTTCTTTAATTAACGGTCATCTTTTGATGTTCTGACTACCTGGTCTTTGTTGCAAAAACTCCTATATATCCTGGCTCTGCCCTTATCTCTTTGGAGCAGTCCCTCAAAGCTATCTAGGAGTCTGTGTCCAGGCTTAAGTCCTCAGTTTTGTCTACCAAATAAAACACAATTTCCATGCTTAGGTTGTGCATTTTTTTCAATTGACACAATAAATTATCTATCTTACAGTCACAAACTACAGCCTTAATCTGTGATTCATTCACTCATTCTAACACTCAAATGTGCATATAATTATGGACTGTGGTTAAAAATCAATGTGATTATGTGAGGAAAAACTAATCAGAAAGACCTACTACTTCTGGGTGAATAAAGAACGGCCTGTGAGGAGGTCGTTGTAAACAGTCATTAAGTAGACAACTGAAGGGTGAAGGAGAGCCATCTGTGAAAAGGGTGGAGAAGACAGCAGTACAGGAAGAGGAGACAGCCAGTGTAAAGACTCAGAAGCCACAAAGGTCAAAGGGCAGCAGGACTGTGCAGCAGCAGGCAAGGGGAGAGTGTCAGTTCTGAGACCGGGAAGGGAGGCAGGGGCAGCCCTTCAAGGATCTTCTAGACAATGCGAAGACATGAGAGTTCCTTAGAAATATGACAGAAATTCATCAAATAGTTCTAAGCAGCGAAACGACATGAGCAGATATAGGGTTTAAACATACTTTAGTGTTATGAATATATTAGAGGTAAAGAAGCGTAGAAGTGTGAAGCTCAATGAAGAGGCTATTGCAGCATCCTTCAGTTTTTGATGAGGGGTTTACAAGTAAATTAAAAGAAGGCAGTTTCAAGATATATTTGGAGGTAGAGAGGACAGATTTGCTGTTGGATGGTGTGACATAATAAGATATATATATTTGCTTTCTGTCCCCAGTTGCTGATTCAGAGCTACTAAAAATTTTGTAATTTTCTTAGTGATAGATGTGCTAGAACCTTTTGTTCTAATATTTTTGTTCTAATATTAGAGACCTTTGTTCTAATATTTGGTCTTGGACTCCGGTGCCTAACACAGAGCTCCTAAATCCCTTGGAACTTCCTGGGTGACAGGAGCATCTTTTGTTCTAATAAGACAACTCTTGGCTGGCTCCTGGATAGCCCATTGGTCTTTAGTTTAAAACCACAATTCATAACTATTTGCACACTTACATATTAGAATGAGTGAATGTATCACAGATTAAGGCCTTAGTTTGTGACTTTGTAAGACTACATCATTTATTGATTTATCTCACACCTCCATCCTCTGGGAGGGAGAGAAGCTGAAGATTGAGTTAATGTATTATGCCTGAATAATGAAGCTTCCATAAAAATCCATAATTTATGGGGTTCATAGAGCTTCCAAGTGAACACAGGGAGGTGCTGGGAGGGTAGCATGCCAAGAGAGGGCTTAGATGTTCCATGCCCCTCTCTATACCTTGCTCTATGTAACACTTCAATTGGCTGGTCATCTATATCCTTTGTCATATCCTTTATAATAAACCAGTAAATATAAGTAAATATTTCCCTGAGTTTTGTGAGCCATTCTAGCAAATTTTTGAACCTGTGGAGGGGATCATGGGAGCCCCCAATTTACAGCTGGCCAGTCAGAAATATGGGAGGTCTGGGCTTACAATTGGCTTCTGAAGTGGGGCTGTCTTATGGGACTGAGCCCTTAACTTTGTGGGATCAGATGTAAACTCTGGGTAAATAGTGCCAGCACTGAGCTGAACTGAATTGTAGGGTACGCAGCTGGTGTTGAAGAATTAGTTGGTGTGGGGAAAAAAAACCCCAAACATTTGGTGTCAGAAGTATTTAGTGAGTAGGTTGTATAGAAAACAGTTTTTCTTTAATTGGAATGTGGTAAAAGAGAAAACAAAAAGACTCTAGATCTCTTGCATAGTTTTAATCTTAAATTTCGTTTGCACTTAGTACCATTATTTTCATATATCAAGGGAAGCTTATATGAGTTTACAATATCATAGTTTAAGTGTATAACTCTTTACAAAACTGGCAATTCACGTCAACACGGGGTTAAAGTCTATTTTCATTATTTTTAGTGTGCACAAAATGCTATGTATTTATCCATGAAATATTTAGAGACCACCATAAATACTGTGGGGATTTTGGGTAAGGAGAGCATCAATAAACTCTATGCATTGACCTTTCATTCCCTTTTCTTTTCTCTAGAAAACAAATATTGAATATTTACAACTATTCTATTATGGCATCAGATAGGGTAAGATAAACAAAAGAGAAAAAGCTCTTGTTCTTTATAAGAGAAAGCCCTACATAGATTTGATTAAATGTGATGAATGGTGTTAGCTTGAAATGAATTTATGTAATCAGGCAGATTTTTTGTTTTAATGTTATCTGAGGCAGATAAGAAACATCTATTTTTGTGTTTATTACTATATGGGCTGAAATCACGAGATAAAATAATCTTATTAAAAATTACTTTGCTGAACCACATCACTGGAACGATGCTTTTATTATGGTTTCGCTAGTTTATTTCAAAGCCCATTTTCACGATGCTGTTATATGGTTGAAATGTGTACAAGTTTATTTAAAGGTTTTCTATTAGTGACAAGTTGAGAATATAACATAACTCATATGAAAGCTAACTCAGGATTCATTAAGGTCCATTTGGTACCTTTTTGTATTAAGTAAAAGACCAATACGTGTTCATTGTTGAAAACTCAGAAGTCCAGAAATGTATAAAAGAGACAAAGTAATTAATCTGTAATCCCACCTAGAAGTACCCACCAGTAACATTTTATAATTTCGGTCCAGTCATTTTCTGGATGTATAATATATACATATGTAACATACCTGGTTGAGACCTTGCTGATTATACCTGATTATATATCTGATTGTACCTTCTTCATTTATTTCATATCACCTTATAGTGATTTTTAATATCCTTAATTTTTTTTTGACACAAGTATATTATATGAATTATTATATATTTTACCATTTCTGTTTTAGGATATGTGAAATACTTTATAGTTTTTTTTTTACTGTTGTTAGTAATACTGCAATGAAAGTATTCAGGTTACATTTATGATTATTTTCTTAGGATAAATTCCTAGAAAGAGAATTAGTGATTCACAGAATACAAACATTTGAAACACTGCAGATGTAGCATAATAAATGAAGAACACATCATTTTACACTCCTGCCAGCCATGTGAGTGCCAATCTTACAAAACCTGGATACTTTCACGTATGTGATTTCCTTCAGTAATTCAAAAATTTTGAAATGTGAAATAGTTGTTTAATGTAGTTTTAATTAAATTGAGCAATTGTGAAATTAAATTTTCTATAGGTTTATTTGTTAGTTTTATATCTATAAATTGTCTATGTCCTTCGTGTATTTTTCTAATAGAGTTTAAACAACATATAGGTATTAGATTTTTATATATTTAAAGCATTTCAAATATTTCTCAATCTATTTCTTGGTTTTTAGTTTTATTTATTATATTTTAATATATAGGGTTCAAAAAAATCAATCTTTGATCTTTTCTTCTACAATTTCTCCCAGAAAAATTTGCATATATAATCTGATTTCTCCTCCTCCTTTTTATATTCCATTGTTATGGTAAAGTAAGAAACTATTTTTTTAAACAAACAGTGAATTTCAAAGAGATCATTTATTGATAACTATTCCTATTTATTATTATAGTTCACTTATCAAGTCTCAATATATGCTATTTTTAAATGATTATGTATGTAATACCATACATACATGTAATACCGTGCTGTTCTAGTATAGTGAGGTCCAGAGGTTTTTTATATTTTTTTTAAAGACTAAAGACTGCAACTTAAAAATATATATTTAACTAAGAATTCAAGCCTTTTAAAAAACTTTCTCAAAATTATAGTAATTAGCTATTCTTCTAAAAAAATTATTACCATGCATAGCTTTATTCACTAATTAGTGCATGAAACATTTATTGAATGGTATCATTATGGAAAATACTGAGAATACAGAAATCAAAAAGATATTATAGAGACATAACTTCTCCTTTAATGTAGAAAATGTGTAATTCTCACTTTTGAGAACTCGGACTTTTTTTTGATATCTGAACATTTAGTTATACACATTTTACTTAATAAGTAGCAATCACAGCTACTAATCCTCAGCTAAATTGTCTCCCCTCTCTAAAACCTCCTTTATCACTTGAAATATTTTTGGCATTAGCCATCTTTCAGAAGAAGAGAAGTCCCCAAATTACTATAATCTCATGGTTGAGTGAACAGAAACGTTATGTAGAGATAAAAGAACTTAGATAAAACCCAACAACTTAGCTACAGACCTAACGGCAAACAAGGTTGAAAATGGAAATCTGTTCCATGTTATCTTGCTTGAGAGAGCATACGTTAAAGTAACAAGAACTCAATAAGATATTTTTATTTTTAAGAGAAATATTATTAACAATGAAGAAATATTTTTGCTCTGAGATACATAAAATATGTTATATAAAAACATTCCAGATTCTTCCATTCAACTTTCGGAAAGCTGCCTTGGTAAAGAACATTGTTTTACAAGCCACTCCAGCAAGTGAATATCTCTAGGAGGGGGTGAAAGATAGTTCAGAGTCAGAGAGATGTTTGCCAGGAAATTCACATCCCAGCAGTGAAGAACAACAGATGGCAGCAGTAACAATGAAAACTTGCAGCAGATCCTGGCTGGCACACTTTCAAAATAGCCATTTATATTTCCCACCACAAACAGCTAACTGCTGTCTCCTTGTATCGTATGCATGGATATAAAGGAGAAAAAAATGCAAGAATGACAGTTAAATTGCCTTGACAGGGAAAGGATTAAACCTTAAAAGCAAGAGTGAAGTGATGATGTGACCCTGACTAGGTGTCTGAGTCTCCTGAGATTTCCCAGGCACCTAACTTATTGCTGATGCTTTGCCTAAACTATCTCCGGGTCTGAAACGTTGCCAGCTGCTCCCAATCTACTCTCTCACTTTCCACATCAGTCTCTGTCTCTGAGCCCAGCTTAGTAACTTCTATTTGGTTTCTGTCTTCTTCCAGATGAAGATTTCATCCACAGATTTTTGTTGCTAATCCTGGATCATAATCTCTGACCAGATTCATCTTGTGTCCCACCCAGGAGGAACTGAGGATTCAGAAAAGGTGACGCTTCAAGACGAGGCAGTGGTTGGTAAACAGACCATCTCTCACCTTAGGCAGGTAAAGTGGAGTCAGGGCACACCAAAAAGAAAGAGGGCAGAACAGAAGCAAGCAAGAGAGGTCACTGAGTCCTCGCACACTGGGGAGTGGATTTATAGGAGTTGCAAAGGCTCAGAACATAAACAGGAGGAAAAACAAATGTGATACTCAGTAACAAAAAAAGATTTTGACAAATGGGTCAGTCTTCCGTCTGAAACAGAGAGCATTTTTATCAGTTGAGCAGAAATCAATTTCCCAGGATTTAGTGAGGGCAAACAGAAGAGCCTGAGGGAATGATGTAAAGCCGTGGAGAAAAGCATCTCCTTTTCAGGTAGTTTGGGATGCAGGTTATGATGTTATTCCTTAGTCCTCTCAAGAGAGGAGAACTAGGTTTTATTCTATAAGCTTGGAGGAAGTCAGGTAATTGCTTGGGGAATGTCCTATGTGGTACTGATTCATGGGATTGATTTTGAGAATTGTATTTCTCTTTTCCACATAGTGAATTTAATACTGTCTTGTCTTAGCTTCAGGCATAAGATAGATATATGGAAGACTCTTCTCAGGCTTGCATGAGTTAAAATGTTAGGGTCAGAAAATGAATTTTTTCAGTAGTGTTTAAACCAAATCTACTGCATTTCCTATATTCCACCTGGGTTACATCTAGGGCTGTCAATAGCCTATGTAGGACTTCCCTGGTGGCAAAGTGGTTAAGAATCTGCCTTGCAATGGCAGGGGACATGGGTTTGAGCCCTGGTCTGGGAAGATCCCGCATGCCGCGGAGCAAGGAAGCCCGTGCGCCACAACTACTGAGCCTGCGTGCTGCAACTGCTGAAGCCCGTGCTTCTAGAGCCCGTGCTCCACAACAAGAGAAGCCACCACAATGAGAAGCCTGCGCACCGCAACAAAGAGCAGCACCCGCTCGCCGCAACTAGAGAAAGCCTGTGTGCAGCAACGAAGACACAAAGCAGCTAATAAATAAATAAAATAGCCTATGTAGCAAGTGTATTTATATAGTTCCACAGAAGCATGGCTTTGAAAGCAGTGTGGTCTGGATTTCAGCTGCACAGTCATTCAGCTGTGTGTACAAGTATACAACTTGTATTATCCTATATGATCATGGAAGCACATGCCCAAGACAAAAACCTAGATTTCTCCATCTTGTATGACCTAAATCCAATTGGTCACCAAGCTCAATCTGATCTCTATTCCCTCCATTTGCATCTCTTCATCCCCAATGCCACTGTCTTAATTAATGATCCCACTACTTCCCAGTAGACTAGTACTACTATCTCCTAATTGCCATCTCGGCCTCTGGTCTGGTCCAGTGCATCCTCCAAAAAGCCAGAATAAATTACCAAGAACTTAGCATGGTACAAAGACTCTTTGAAGTCTGCTCTTTGTGTTTTAGCCTAGTTTCCCATTGCTTTTCTACCTATAGTCATGTGGAGCTACCTTGCACTTTTTCAAGTGTTCTCTCAATTTCATAAATTCATGCATCCCTTAATGTATTTTTCTGTATGTACATTTCCCCCAGACTGTTACATGTCTTTAGTTCCTTCTCAAAAACCTTCTCAAACACCTGAGGCTCTTACATAACCCTCCTGTGTATTCTGTGAGTATCCAATTCAAATTTTTATACTCCTCATTATAGCACTTCTCTCACCAAATTGATATTACTTATTTTTTTAATCTATCTTTTTCCTTGGGATGTGATCTGCTTGAAGGTAATTTCTGATTACATGTATAATAAATTTTGTAAGCTTGTACAAATATCATGGGTTACATTAACAATACATTTATATAAGATTGGGAAATTTCATTCTCAAAAAGCTAAAATATGACAATCTCCCAATCTTTGCCTGTCCTTCAGACAAAATCTCTGAAAAATGAAATGCAGCAATTTGGTAATTTTTTACTCTTCAAATGTTAACACATAAAAGACTAGGTCGAGTCCAGTAAGAATTCAAATAAGGCAAAAGATGCAGATTTTGGCATTCCTAAGCCGAAGCCTTTCTACTGATCTTCCTTTCTTTATCCCAAGGTGGTCTCATTCAGTCTCATTACAACATATTGCAATTTATTCACTTCAGCCTCATAGGAAGCAGCTAGGTTTTACTGAGGGGCCAAAATATATGAAAGAAACCTATCTTCAATCCTAGAATCATTGCTTGTCTCACTCTACAGACAGAACTCTCCCATTTGTGCTCACTCTGAGGTCTGGGCTCTTTGAGTGGACTGGTGAAATAAAAACACCAGGAACACTTCAATTGTGTTTATAAACATATATGTTCATATTCTTCCTCTCTTTTACCCTTACACTTTCTTTAATCCTTGAGTTTGAATTGACTGAGGAAGTTTACAGAAGTCACTTTCAGCAACTGGAATACCTTCCTGTGGAGCCTACCTAACTTGCAAGGCTCTCTGGAACTTTGGTATTGACAGAGGTAATGCATAGTATGAAATACAGCAATATGCTGTCTATCATATCAAGAAATATTTAAAAATATTTTTCATGTGCAAGACACTAAAACTAGGTGTTATGTGCTTCTGACTTATAATATGGTAATTATCAATAAAAAACACTTTTTCTTTACTCTTCCTCATATTCTTGAGGGCTTTCTCTAATAATAACTAAAATAGTACACATTTATAATTGTGTAGTTACAAAGTATTATAATTATGACCTTAAAAGATCAAATGATTTAGAATGTTCCTAATGATATGACAGGGTTAATGTCATCCTCCAAGTTTAAATGTGTAATTTGCAATCATCTCAGTAATTGTTGCTACTTTATCAGGTATAGTTTTTTGATTTGGAGAATTATTTTCTTCTCATTAAAATGTTGTATTGATATCATTATATCCATTGAGTCATTTTAATTAAAAATAAACAGCCCATAACTTAACAAACTAGACATAATGTTATACCTTGGGCATTTGAAATTCGTATTTTTTAGATTGCTTTTGGGATAAAGGACGAGCAGACTTCATAGCTATGTTGGAAGGAAAATCCAATCTGGCCCAAGTCTTCACAAACAATCAGCTTCACAGTGTTTTTAGATAAACTCAAATGAATGGATGTGGTATGAATGTCTCCTCCTCCAGTTGTATTCAAAATTGTTGCTTTAGAATTTCTCTTCAAAAATACAAATAGTAAGAAAACGATTATTAAGACATCTTGGTAAACGACAGTCTTCTGAATATGCCCTAGAATAAGTATATCTTCTAATGTAAAAGGAAAGATGATTTGGGGTAGGAAATAATGTTTACTGGGAAAGAAGAAACTTGTCTATTTTCCTGCTTAATGCGCCACTGTTTTTGTTTGTTTGTTTGTGTTAGTCCCTAGAGTCCCTGTGTTTTGTCAAACTGACACAGAGAGCATATGGCCTCTGGCCCCTACAGCTTGCTTTTCCAGTGCTCTGCAAATCTTTATACTACAGTGATGTGTGTTTTATTTCCAAACATTTAATATTTGGATTTGTTGTGTTACTTCCATCACAACTTCATATACCATGAGATTTACTGGTACTTTCGATTTCCTAATCAAAGCTTAAAATGCCTCCTCTGTTCTTTTATTCCATTCTTGATTTGTGAGCGCCTTCTAAATTCCAGGCTCCATACTAATTGCTGTTATAAAATAATAAACAAAAATGAGATTGTGTCCTCAATAAGCAAATAGGATGCGGAAAAATATAGATGGGTAAATATCTATAACTGAGAACCTGAATTTTAGCTTATTTTTAGTCAATGACAGAAAATCAAGAATGTGTTATGGAAAATCTACCCCTGAATTTGTTCCCAAAACAGGCAGTCACAGATGTAGCCACAGAAACTTGAAAATGTTACTTAATGAATCATATTCATTGTTTATAAAATAATTTCTACTTTCATTTATTCATTCATGCTCCAAGGATTTGCTAGGTGCTTATTCAGTCTATGAAGATGAAAGGAACAAAATCCAGCCCCCTAGGATTTGACCAAATGGAAATTATTGTGGGAAGTAAACATGACTTGGCAAGTTTCTCTGGGGGATTTGACCCACCAACCAGATAATACTTAATCAATATATGAAAGCCAAATACATACCTTACTCTGCACTATGCAACAGGGAGACATAAAATGTCTGCATCTCCTTACTATGGAATAGCCTTAGAACTTGGTTTAAGGCCCAAGTGAATATGGATGAAACAGTTGAGAAAATAATACTTTCAAAGATTAAAATGAGTTCTTTTTCCTGGCATTAGAAAAATATTACCATACCAAGCATGAGCACATCTTTAAAGATGTATTTATCTTATACACTGTAACACTCCCTCGATATCAGCCAAGTATTTCAGATGGGGCTGACCACTCCCTGCTCCCTTGTCTCCCAGTTTTCACAGGTACCAATGTAAAATGTTACTTAAAATATCCTTGAACTTGAATGTGAACTTCGCATGAATTCAAGAAATTCTGCAAGAATCTGGGCTATATGGAACCTGTGCCCTGCATTACTATATCCCCAGCTCCCCAGCACTTTGTACATATTAGGTTTGGATATTTGCTGGAATAATAATGAATGAATGTCACAGGCTGAAAAATATCAGGAAAATTAAATAAGCATTTTCCTTCTTGCCCTTATGATTGCTCTTTAACTTAGAGTGAGTGAGTGCTATTTTGATAATGAACTGAGCATGATAGTGATTCTTCGTATTTTGTCCAGACTTTAAAATGAAAACTCAAAAAGGAAGAAAAGGAGGAACAATAAGAAATGTAGCCAAAGAACAGATGAATTACTTGCTAGACCCTGATTAAAACACTGTTTTCACATAACATTCACCTTGAGTTAAGTTTTTGATCTGTTGAACGTGCTGAGTAATGAGGATTTATCATAGGATTATTTCCTGAATCACTAATTTTCAACAATTTTAAAACTGTCAACATTAATCAAAGAACAATGCATTTTAGCAAGAAAGGGCCAATAGTGCACCTCCAAAGAACTGATTATAATCCTCTCCTAAAACCAACTTTGTTTACAAAGCTAAGATTATTATTAAATGTTACATCTTCAAATGAGCTTTCAAATGTCAAAACATTGGAGAGACCTTCAAGATGGCGGAAGAGTAAGATGTGGAGATCACCTTCCTCCCCACGAATACATCAGAACTACATCTACATGTGGAACAACTCTTACAGAACACCTACTGAACGGTGGCAGAAGACCTCAGACTTTCCCAAAGGCAAGAAACTCCCCACATACCTGGGTAGGGCAAAAGATAAAAGAAAAAACAGAGACAAAAGAATAGGGATGGGACCTGCACTTCTGGGAGGGAGCTGTGAAGGAGGAAAGGTTTCCACACACTAGGAAGCCCCGTCACTGGAGGAGACGGGGTGGGGGGGGGGGAGCTTTGGAGCCACGGAGGAGAGCACAGCAACAGGGGTGCGGAGGGCAAAGCGGAGAGATTCCCGCACAGAGGATCGGTGCCGACCGGCACTCACCAGCCGGAGAGGCTCATCTGCTTACCCGCCAGGGCGGGCGGGGGCTGGGAGCTGAGGCTCGGGCTTCGGTTGGATCTCAGGGAGAGGACTGGGGTTGGCTGCGTGAACACAGCCTGCAGGGGTTAGTGCACCACGGCTAGATAGGAGGGAGTCCGGGAAAAAGTCTGGACCTGCCTAAGAGGCAAGAGACCATTGTTTCCGGGTGCGCAAGGAGAGGGGATTAAGAGCACCACCTAAACGAGCTCCAGAGACAAGTGTGAGCCACGGTTATCAGCGTGGACAACAGAGACAGGCATGAGATGCTAAGGCTGCTCCTGCAGCCACCAAGAAGCCTGAGAGTAAGCACAGGACACTCTCCACACCTCCCCTCCCGGGAGCCTGTGCAGCCCGCCACTGCCAGGGTCCCGTGATCCAGTGACAACTACCCTGGGAGAACACACGGCATGCCTCAGGTTGGTGCAACGTCACGCCGGCCTCTGCTGCCCCAGGCTCGCCCCGCATTCCGTACCCCTCCCTACCCCCGCCACAGCCTGAGTGAGCCAGAGCCCCCGAAGCAGCTGCTCCTTCAACCCCGTCCTGTCTGGGCGGGAACAGACGCCCTCAGGCAACCTACACGCAGAGGCAGGGCCAAATCCAAAGCTGAACCCCAGGAGCTGTGCCAACAAAGAAGACAAAGGGAAATCTCTCCCAGCAGCCTCAGGAACAGCAGATTAAACCTCCACAATCAACTTGATGTACCCTGCATCTGTGGAATATCTGAATAGACAACTAATCATCCCAAAATTGAGGCGGTGGACGCTGGGAGCAGTGATATATATATATATATATATATATATATATATATATATATATATATCTCACTGCTCCCAGCATATATATATATGTATATATATACGTATATATATATACATATATATATATAATTTTATATATATATATAAAATTTTCCTTTTTCTCTTTTTGTGAATGTGTAAGTGTATGCTACTTTGTGTGATTCTGTCTGTATAGCTTTGCTTTTACCATTTGTCCTAGGGTTATGTCCGTCCGTTTTTTTGTTTGTTTGTTTTAGTATAGTTTTTAAGCGCTTGGTATCACTGGTGGATTTATTTTTAGTTTGGTTGCTCTCTCTTTTTTTTCTTTTTTCATTACTTTAAAATTTTTTTATTTTTAATAATTATTTTTGATTTTTGATTTTAATAACTTAATTTTATTTCTTTCTTCCTTCCTTCCCTCCCTCCCTCCCTCCCTCCTTCCTTCCTTCTGTCCTTTCTTTCTTTCTCTTTTTCTCCCTTTTCTTCTGAGCCATGTGGCTGACATGGTCTTGGTACTCTGGCCAGGTGTCAGTCCTGTGCCTCTGAGGTGGAAGAGCCAAGTTCAGGACATTGGTCCACCAGAGACCTCCCAGCTCCACTTAATACCAAATGGCGAAAGCTCTCCCAGAGACCTCCATCTCAATGCTAAGACCCAGCTCTACTCAATGACCAGCAAGCTACAGTGCTGGACACCCTATGCCAAACAACTAGCAAGACAGGAACACAACCCCACCCATTAGCAGAGAGGCTGGCTAAAATCATAATAAAGTCAGACACACCAGAAAACACCACCAGACGTGGTCCAGCCCACCAGAAACAGAAGATTCAGCCTCATCCACCAGAACACAGGCACTAGCCCCCTCCATGAGGAAGCCTACATAACCCACTGAACCAACCTTACCCACTGTGGCAGACACCAAAAAAAATGGGAACTAAGAACCACCAGCCAGCGAAAAGGAGACCCCCAAACACAGTAAGTTGAGCAAAATGGGAAGACAGAGAAATATGCAGCAGATGAAGGAGCAAGGTAAAAACCCACCAGACCAAACAAATGAAGAGGAACTAGGCAGTCTACCTGAAAAAGAATTCAGAGTAATGATAATAAAGATGATCCAAAATCTTGGAAATAGAATGAAGAAAATACAAGAAATGTTTAACAAGGACCTAGAAGAACTAAAGAGCAAACAAACAATGACGAACAACACAATAAATGAAATTTAAAATTTTCTAGAAGGAATGAGCAGCAGAATAACTGATGCAGAAGAATGGATAAGTGACTTGGAAGATAAAATATTGGAAATAACTACTGCAGAGCAGAATAATTAAAAAAGAATGAAAAGAAATGAGGGCAGTCTCAGAGACCTCTGGGACAACATCAAATGCACCAACATTCAAATTATAGGGGGTCCCAGAAGAAGATGACAAAAAGGGACTGAGAAAATATTTGAAGAGATTATAGTTGAAAACTTCCCTAATATGGGAAAGGAATTGGTGAATCAACTCCAGGAAGCACAGAGAGTCCCATACAGGATAAATCCAAGGAGAAACACGCCAAGACACATATTAATCAAACTATCAAAAATTAAATACACAGAACAAATATTAAAAGCAGCAAGGGAAAAACAACAAATCACATAAAAGGGAATCTGCAAAAGGTTAACAGCTGATCTTTCAGCAGAAACTCTGCAAGCCAGAAGGGAGTGGCAGACATATTTAAAGTGATGAAAGGGAAAAACATACAACCAAGATTACTCTACCCAACAAGGATATCATTCAGATTCGTTGGAGAAATTAAAACCTTTACAGACAAGCAAAAATGAAAAGAATTCAGCACCACCAAACCAGCTTTACAACAACTGCTAAAGGAACTTCTCTAAGCAAGAAACACAAGAGAAGGAAAAGACCTACAATAACAAACCCAAATCAATTAAGAAAATGGTAATAGGACCATACATATCAATAATTACCTTAAATGTAAATGGATTAAATGCTACAACCAAAAGACACAGACTGGCTGAATGGATACAAAAACAAGAACTGCATATATGCTGTCTACAGGAGACCCACGTCAGACCTAGGGACACATACAGAGTGAAGGTGAGGGGATGGAAAAAGATATTCCATGCACATGGAAATCAAAAGAAAGCTGGAGTAGCAATTCTCATGTCATGCAAAACAGACTTTAAAATGAAAACTATTACAAGAGACAGAGAAGGACACTACATAATGATCAAGCAATAAATCCAAGAAGAAGATGTAACAATTGTAAATATTTATTCACCCAACATAGGAGCACCTAATACATAAGGCAAATGATAACAGCCATAAAAGGGGAAATTGACAGTAACACAATCATTGTAGGGGACTTTGACACCCCACTTTCACCAATGGACACATCATCCAAAATGAAAATAAATAAGGAAACACAAGCTTTAAATGACACATTAAACAAGATGGACTTAATTGATATTTACAGGACATTCCATCCAAAAATAACAGAATACCCTTTCTTCTCAAGTGCTTATGGAACATTCTCCAGGACAGATCATTACTTGGGTCACAAATCAAGCCTTGGTAGATTTAAGAAAATTGAAATCGTATCAAGTATCTTTTTCTGACCCCTATGCTATGAGACTGGATATCAATTCCAGGAAAAAAAACTGTAAAAATACAAACACATGGAGGCTCAACAATATGCTACTAAATAACCAAGAGATCACTGAAGTCAAAGAGGAAATCAAAAAATACCTAGAAACAAATTGCAATGAAAAAAAGATGACCCAAAACCTATGGGATGCAGCAAAAGCAGTTCTAAGAGGGAAGTTTATAGCAATATAATCCTACCTCAAGAAACAAGAAACATCTCAAATAAACAACCTAATCTTACACCTAAAGCAATTAGAAAAAGAAGAACAAAAAAACCCAAAGTTAGCATAAGGAAAGAAATCATAAAGATAACAGAAATAAATGAAAAAGAAATGAAGGAAACAATAGCAAAGATCAATAAAACTAAAAGCTGGTTCTTTGAGAAGATAAACAAAATTGATAAACCATTAGCCAGACTCATCAAGAAGAAAAGGGAGAAGACTCAAATCAATAGAATTAGAAATGAAGAAGGAGAAGTAACAACTGACACTGCAGAAATACAAAGGATCATGAGAAATTACTACAAGCCACTGTATGCCGCTAAAATGGACAACCTGGAAGAAATGGACAACTTCTTAGAAACGCACAACCTTCCGAGACTGAACCAGGAAGAAATAGAAAATATAAACCGACCAATCAGAAGCACTGAAATTGAGACTGTGATTAAAAATCTTCCAATAAACAAAAGTCCAGGACCAGATGGCTTCACAGGCGAATTCTATCAAACATTTAGAGAAGAGCTAACACCTATCCTTCTCAAACTCTTCCAAAATATAGCAGAGGGAGGAACACTCCCAGACTCATTCTCCGAGGCCACCATCACCCTGATAGCAAAACCAGACAAAGATGTCACAAAGAAAGAAAACTATAGGGCAATATCACTAATGAACATAGATGCAAAAATCCTCAACAAAATACTAGCAAACAGAATCCAACAACACATTGAAAGGATCATACACCATGATCAAGTGGAGTTTATCCCAGGAATGCAAGGATTCTTCAGTATACGCAAATCAATCAATGTGATAAACCACATTAACAAATTGAAGGAGAAAAAGCATATGATCATCTAATAGATGCAGAAAAAGCTTTCGACAAAATTCAACACCCATTTATGATAAAAACCCTCCAGAAAGTAGGCATAGAGGGAACTTACCTCAACATAATAAAGGCCATATATGACAAACCCACAGCCAACATTGTTCTCAATGGTGAAAAACTGAAAGCATTTCCACTAAGATCAGGAACAAGACAAGGTTGCCCACTCTCACCACTATTATTCAACATAATTTTGGAAGTTTTAGCCACAGCAGTCAGAGAAGAAAAAGAAATAAAAGGAACCCAAATCAGAAAAGAAGTAGTAAAGCTGTCACTCTTTGCAGATGACATGATATTATACATAGAGAATCCTAAAGATGCTACCAGAAAACTACTAGAGCTAATCAACGAATTTGGTAAAATAGCAGATTACAAAATGGAGAGGGGGAAGGGTAAGCTGGGACAAAGTGGGAGACTGGTATGGACTTATATATACTACCAAATGTAAAATAGATAGCTAGTGGAAAGCAGCCGCTTAGCACAGGAAGATCAGCTCAGTGCTTTGTGACCACCTAGAGGGGTGGGATAGGGAGGGGGGGAGGGAGACGCAGGAGGGAGGAGATATGGGGACATATGTATATGTATAGCTGATTCACTTTGTTATAAAGCAGAAACTAACACACCATTGTAAAGAAATTATACTCCAATAAAGATGTTTAAAAAAAGTCAAAACATCAGTAAGAATCAATAGGTATTGTTTATATGATCTTTAACACTTCAAGCACATAACCTAAGTAGGGTCTCCTGAATTCGCTAGGTTAGTAATCCATTGTATTTCAAAAAGGCATTTTAAGATATAAACTGCACTCTTTTCAATTACATTATGCCATTTTACAATATAATAGTTACTTGAGTAAAAAGCTAAATTTGTGTCTTTTTGGATATGTTCACACTTACACACACACACATGCCCACACAAAGCTCAGAAATAGCTCCAACTCTCTGCAAGATGCCATTCATCTTTCACTTTTATTGTTAGAGTTTGGAAGTGAAAGCATGGACTCCACGCAGAGGGATTTTCACATGTTTTTAACTTTTATCTTTGAAATCAATGGATTTTAGAAATATGAAAGCAACTACTGTAGAACTGTCTTTATCACTTTAAAGATAGGTCATAAAGACTTGTATGGGGCGTCAACCATAGCAATTTCTGTTTTAGAGAAAATTTAAAAACATGTGGAAGTAATTTTAAGAAGAACCTATAAAAGCAGTGCCTAGGGTTACTCTGTAATAAAGTCCACAATGTACTGACGACTAAGGTCTATTTAATGTCAATGGTACCATGATCAGTGGGAAAATATTCCAAGAAGCTCACTCACCATATACTTTATATTATCTAACAGTTTGGAATCATTTAAGGTGCAATTCCTACAGTGAATTCTAACAGGCATCATCAGGCAATATGGTTAATGTTAGTAGCAGAGGCTTTAAATTCAGACAAGCTTAAACTAGAATCTTGGATAAAATTTTTTAACACCTTTGAATTTTCCATAGCTTAGTATTATAACATCCACATTTATTTGCAGTAGTGGAACCAAAGAAGTATGGATATAGGAACACTTGCAATTTAATTCAACTTTCAGAATATTTTTTGGAGGGGCCTGAATACAGAGTATGTTAGTTATCGCTTGATGCGGGGGATGATGGAGATACAAGAGAAGGAGAAACCTATGTATGATTCTAATTTTGCAAAATGGTGATAGAGTTCAATTCATAAAATAAGTAAACAAAATCATATAAAAGTCAAGCAGCGCAGAGCAGAAGAAAGCTTAAGTCAGAGTTTGAGAAGGTGATGATACACTGAAACATTTGGGATCTGAAATTATTTTTGATTAGATGAGTTAGGTGTAGTAGCCACGGAAGTATTGCCAGGTAGTATATATGTAGACTGGTGACCACAAGCATCAATCTACATGTGGTGAGGAGGCAGAAGGGAACCAACTTCCCATAAAACACCGAGCATCTCTCATCATAACCCCAGAGTCCTAATTTCCACTGTTGACCCTGCCACTAATTAGTGCATTCAAATAGGATTAATATCTCAAAAGTCATTCAGAATGCTAAACCTAAAAGCCATTATCCAAGCTAATAAAACAACTGAAATGACGTTTACTTCATCTTAAAAATAAGGGAAGGAAATTAGAGAAAGGAAACCTCTGGAAAACCAAATGTAGTATATCTATGAAAAGGCTAAGTACCCTGGAGATTTATAGCTTATTTTTTGACAAATCAGAAACAACAGTTATGCCTATTTAACCAAGGCAAAGTGCCTTGGTTCTTTTCATACATTAAATAAAATGAAGTTTCTTAGGTGTGTTAACATGTTTATCTGAATATTTTATTAATAATCATGGCCTTCTCCATATGGTTTAGCATTTATCTCTTTCTCATTTGTTTCCCCTGTATTAGCTTTCTCTCTCCACTTGAATTAAATCTCAGAGGGAAGAAATCTGAGCTTATAAATAGGTGAATTCTATAAGGTTTGTTTTGTTTTGTTTTGAGGGGTATGGGGAAAGGGGTGGTGGGGGGCAGAGAATCAGCTGGTTGACTAAATCATAAATTTAAATGATCAGACCTGCCATGTTTGCAAAGAGAGTGCAATGCACAAACATGCCTCTCATGCCAATTTCAAAATATATGAAGAGTAGAATCCATTAATAATCTCAAATTCTAAGAGATCAACGTGCAGTTACTGACGATGAACTGCATATTTTCTTATGAAAGGTCAGAAGTTAGAAGTCCTAATCTAAATGCCAGTAAGAGATTTTGGGGGCTGTAATATAAATTTTTTTTGGGATCCCATCTTTGCTAGTACAACATGTCTGTCTTGGATCCACTCTGCAGTGATTTGGGACACATAGCCATCTTCCCACTCATGCTCTCAGATTCTGGGTGAGCCATCCCATCTTCAACTTCTCTGGGGACCTCTGTAAAAGCAAGTAGTTGCTGCCTAAGAGAAGCAAGACCTAGAAAGTTGCAGTGGTTGAAAGAGCAGTAGCATTTACGTAGAGTTCTGGATAACAGGATTTCTTTTAGTTGCTTCCTGAGTTTCTCTCTTGAGAGGAAAACAAAAGGAGAAAGAAGTGGGATGAAGAACTTTTGATCTTCTCTTCTAGAGAGGACATTATTAGCATTGCCTGTAAGTTTATGTGACAGTGAATTTCAATAAAGCACTGAACTTCAAAAGTAAAAGTTGCCAAGCTAATTTGATCATTGGGTCTTCCCCCTTTGTTTGCCTAGTTGAGATAATATTGTTTGCAGTGATAATCCATTCACACATTCTATAATAATAGAATTTTATGATTTGTTGGAAAGGTGTTTGGAAAGAAAAGACAATGCTTGAATGAATTTTATATTTTATCCTGTTATATTTTGTTGATAATATGCTACCTGTAGATTTATTTTTCTTCACATGCATTTCAGAATCACTATTTGATTTTAGTGTATTTTATGTATTACATGAACTAGATAGCTGTGACAATAAAGATCAATTCTAACTATCATAAGAAGGCTTACATGTTAAGTGAATAAGCAGCATATAAAATTGAATGAACCTTATACATTATCATGTAGGTAAATAGAAATATGCATATGAAAAAAGATTAGAAAAGAAAAATGATAACATCAGTTGTGCTTAAACAAGAGGTGGGAATTTTTTCTATTTAGCAAAAGTTCTCTATGATGTTACACTGCTTTTGCAATAAAAAATAATAGTTCATATTAATCACGTTGATCAATAAGTGAATATTCAAATTAATTTTCTATTAGGATTTCATCTGCAAAAGTAAGGAAAATAAATATATCCTTAATTAAATATAAAGTCTCTGTAAGACTATAAAAATTAATTAGCTGAACATTTTGATTCTAAAATACTCATTGCATAATATACAGGGAAAACAGTCAAAAGAGGACAATTCATTTTAGAGGCTGCATTTTATAAACTATTATTTCTAGAAGCAGACAGGAAGGTGAGACCTTATACTTCATGATAAGTCTACTTGACCATTGCTAGACTACTTAACCACCCACTAACATGGCTGTCATTAAATTGAAAAAAAAAAAAAGTCAAACAACATAAAACTGCATGTTAAATCCCACCCAGGTCATAACCCCACCTTCTAAACACTCATTTCTTGGCTGTGCATTGCAGCTGGGAAGGGGAGGTCAGGGAGGTTATAGTGATAATGTACAGATACTTTTGGATTCCTTCTGAATGTACAACCTCCAAATGCATCTGCCCAATACAGGACAGAATACACACGTGGATAGCAAGAGAATCTTTAATCCTCCCTGAGGCTGTTGATTTTCAGTTAAAAGTTTGATTTCTAGAATTAGATCATACACGTCAAGGTCTGTTACAAAACCAGCTCTCGTAGATTCATGTATCTTGGCAACTTAGCAAAGAAATCCTCGATATCAGTGAGATCAACAGAACCATTTTTAGAAAATCACTGCCAGACCTGAAGCTAATTTCCTTTAATTCTGCAACATCTGTAAGCCTCATATGGGAGTCTGGGTTTTAATTAGCCCTGCAGTCTAAAAAATGGCTAGTGATGCTTAAAAAAGAAAAACACCAAAAACCATTTCACAGGAAAACCGCAAGATAGTATAAAAGAGCAATATGGGCTACAGACTCTAGAATACATATTGTTTCACTGACAACTGTTAACACTTCATAGTCAGTTAATTCAAAAAATGGGAAAAAGTGTTGGTGTCATAAAGAGAATCTTCTTCACTAAAGAGTATTTAATTTTTTTTACTAGTATGAAAGATGGCCAGTGAAGCCATGATAACCCCAACACACAGATATATCTCAGTGGAAATCACATCTCAATGGAAAGAAATGATAATGCAGAACAAAATGTAAAGTGAATCTGGGCCACAAGTGGGCTGTAGAAATACTGACAGTAAAACAGATATATCTTTTCAAGTTTTTAATTCTAGCCAACTTTCAAGAGTTGTTTCATTTATTTCTTTGAGCTAAATGGAATAGTCCTTCAGCAATGTTTCATCCCTTCAAAATTCTTTCATTACCATGACTTCTTATGAAGCATAAAAACTTAAGAAGCTGAACATAAATAGTACCAACACCATCCAAATAGCCTTTCAGAGTGTCAATGTAATAAAAATATTGGTAGCAGTAAATATGCATGCTGTACAGCCATACTCTGACAAGGAGCAAGAAGTGAGCATTTGGGTGCAATTAATTTAAAAATAAATGTTATTACTCAAAGTGCTGCACACATATTATAATTGAATTTAACCTTATTTGCATTTTTCACATAATTGGATAATAATTCCAGCCATTCTTGTTAAGTTGTCAAAAGAAATATTAACACGAGTAAATAAAAAAACATATGCTTCAAGAAAAGACTTCGAGAAAAGCAAAGGTAAATAAAGCCAGAGTTAATGTTTTCTTTCTGTAATTTTGTTAACAGCATTACTATCACCAGTTCAATATTTAAAACAAGCCAGGAGCTGTCTGAGCATTTTGCAAGCAAAATCTCATTTAAGCTTCTCAACAATCCTATAAGGTAAGTGTTATTGTCACTATTTTGCAGAGAGGGAAACAGGTTTAGGGAAGTGAAATAATTTGCCCAAACTGAAAGAGTTACAAAATGGCTGAGCGGTAAGGTAAAACTGTATCTTGGACTCCTGAGCTTATGTTTTTAATTTTTATGCCATATTGTCTTTCTGATAAATTCACAAAACTCAGAACCTACTTGCTGAGTAAGTCTAGGCGACTTGATAGTGAATCACCCATCCACACTTGTATCAGAATACATTTTACTCGGAGCTTGGATTTTTGTAATTTGGGAACCACCTACTCTATTTCTTAGAGTTAAATCCTTTATCTCCTTTCGCCAAAATGTAGGTGTTTCCAAATGATCTGTTCTTGGCTTTGTTCAGAATCTCTAGACCTGACCTTTTCCCTAAGTGCTAGTTTTCCATTTCAAACTGCCTGTCTGACATCTGCTCCTGGATGTTCAGCCTACACAAAATATGTTTCTTACTGAATTCATCTTCTTCTTTCCCAAATCCATCCTTTCTACTAGATTTTCTGTTTCTGCCCACTCCTTTCACATTCACTTAGGAGGACAGAAACTAGTAGTTTGAATTACCCCTATAGTAAACGGTATACTTGTTCACAAATATTCTATCCCCCTTCTCTTTTTGTGGCTTATCCATGTTTATCCCATTGACTTTGACCTTGGCCATGTGATGGTCTTTGGCCAACTGTGTGTCAGCAGACATGACGTATGACACATCCTTTAAGTAGCAGTGCACATTTCTGCTGGCTTTCTTGTTCTTCCTCTCTGTCTTAAGAAAAGATACTCAAACAGGGGCTGCCCCTTCAGCCTGGATCTAGCAATGAGAAAACAAAGGAAAGCCAAGCCACAGCAGTCAAGCCACAACTGTGGCATGTTTTGTAAGCAAGGAATAAATGCTTGTTATTGTAAGCCACTGATATCAGTAGGTTATTTCTTGTAACTGCAGCTATACATTTTCATTTTGCTCTCACCTTGACATCAAATCGATTGCAATTTCCATTAGTTCTACATTTCTAATGTATCTTCCATCCTTTTTTTTTTTACATTTTCACCACCACTATCCTAATTATGTTGATCATTACCATCCCTTTCGATGATCTGCAATTCCTTATGCCTGTCTTTTACTCTAGTTTCTATCAAGATGACTCTTCCTCAAGAGAACTTTGAGCATCTCACAAACATCATATATGATTTTCTAAGGGGCAGAGGAAGGAAAGATCTCACAGAAGACTAAGTAACCCACTTATCAAATAGTGTTGATAGGTCCAGTCAGAAGAGGAATGAGAAATGAACACTGGATTTAGCAACATGTATTTGACCTCAATGAAAGTCATTGCTAACCCTAATAAGAAAGTCATTTATTACCTCAGGAAGAAAAGATTTGCAAGAGTGGAGTCAAGAGTCAACAGGATGAGAGAAACTGGAGATAGCAAGAGAATTTTAAAAAATGTTTCAAGAGTTTTGGTGTAAAGAAGAGCAAAGAGGGTAGTGACTCAAGGGCAATATGGACTTTGCAGAGGGGGCTTTGCCTTATTTGTTCATGGTGAGAGATAAATGTCAACATGTCTGTGTGCTGATAAGAATAACCTAGGGGAAACAAACAAAAATCTGAAGATCCAGGCAGCTTAGAAGTAATGGAGCTAAAAGTCTGAACAGAAGATAGGGGATGGGATCCAGGACTTAACTGGAGTGTTTGGCCTTGTATAATAGCTGAGACAGACTAACAGAAGATAATATAAGTGAGTGGTAAGTAAGTAGAGACCTAAGGCGGTGGGAGTTCTATTTGAATTGCTTCCATTTTCTCAGGGGAATGGCAGGCCTGCTAACTGGGAGTCGAAATGGGAAGGGGAGATAGGAGTATGAGGAGAAAGAAGAGGGGTGAATTATCTGTTAAGAGAATGGAAGGATGAGGGAATAAGGGAACGTAGGGTTTCTGGGCATATAGGAGTCCACTTGAGATCACTAGTCATGAATTTGCCATGAAATCAGTCTGCATGATTTTTGAAATTTTCTGGCCACATTCAGCTGGGCAGACACAGAGTAGAGGAAATGTTGGATTCAACTACAGGTTGAAGTTTTGCTAGTCAAATAAGCAAAGGGAGAAGGGGGCAGTGGAGTAGGGGGGACATCTATAGCCAATAAGGGATTTTTTTTTTTTGGATGAATCATGGAATCTAACTTGCCATAGTCTAACGAAGAGTATGAGGACACAGCGAAGGTGTGGGATTCTGACAAGATTGGAATTAAGGGATTAAAGGTCCTGGTAGAATTATATTACTCTTGGGGCTGGAATAATAAAAGGAGGAAACTGGAGGAGTCAGAGCGATTGTTATCATGATACTCAAAACGGTTCCAATGCAGAGGGTGAAACTTTTATCAACAGCAAGTTCTAGGAGGGGATACTGGGAGCACTAAGAGAGTGCTAAGAGAGAATGGAAGGCAAGATCCCTGCAAGGTAAGGTATCAAGGTCCTGAGAAGCTAGGCTGTTGGAAAGTGTGTGCAGACACTGATACCGTAATGGATTATGACAGGAGTAGTGTAAAAGAAAGTGACAAAAACTGACTTAACATCTTGCATACCTGAGGGAGAGTGGCTTAAGGTTCTTGGAATGATAACACCAAGAAGGGGCAGCAGGGGGTCTAGACTGATAGTAGGGGCTTCAAAACTGGATGTCTGTTGGAAAGAGAGGGGAGTGGGTAGACAAGGAGGACGTGGAACCTACATCCAGGCCCAGTCGCAGGAGGTCTGTGGGCGAAGAACTGTACGGAATTAGAAGCCTGGAGGGAGAGGCAGTTTAGAGTGAAAAGACGGTGAAGGGTGTGATTCAAGAAGAGATTACTGACAGAGGCAATTTAGCTGACAGTGGTTTTAAATTCTAAGAAGTGTGGTGAAAGGATTTCCGGTATCCGGAAGGTGTGGAAAACTTGAGTTTGAAAAAGGATTTACAGGACTATATAGCCGAGGGGTATAGGTATGAGAGAGAAACTTTTAATTGTCACACTAAATGTATGTCTTGAGAAGTTTGATGTATGTAACAACACAGTTTGTAAATCAAACATCTTTTGTTAAAATGTTAACAGTAGGGCTTCCCTGGTGGCGCAGTGGTTGAGAGTCCGCCTGCCGATGCAGGGGACACGGGTTCGTGACCCGGTCCGGGAAGATCCCACATGCCACAGAGTGGCTGGGCCCGTGAGCCATGGCCGCTGAGCCTGCGCGTCCGGAGCCTCTGCTCCGCAACGGGAGAGGCCACAGCAGTGAGAGGCCTGCGTACCGCAAAAAAAAAAAATGTTAACAGTAGGAGGACTACATCACACACTGCTTTTGTTTAATAATAGATGAACAGAGACCACACGGAGCGTGTCTAGAACAAAATACCAAAGTAGTCAAGGTATAACTAGTTACCCTCATGTTAAAACTTAGCAGAAAAAAAGTTAACTAACCCAAAATAACATGTTTTCCTTAAAACTCGTGCACAGATATTTTCAAAACGGGTCATTCATTTGGCAAAACAATGGAGGTAAAATAATTCATCGGCCCCTACATTTGTATTTGAAAACGCGCATATGCCAGGGAATGAGATAAATTAAAGAGCACCCAGGGAAATGACACATCAACGTGCTTGTCTTCAGGAAGTTTTGCATTTTAAAATGAAACATTATCTTTACAGGTGGTCAGAGGCAGAAACACACAGCACAGGTTACAAAAACACGGGGCTGGTGAATGTGGAGGGCTCAGCACTCAAGATGCCTGACCCTGGGGACCCTGGGGAGCGTCCCAGGTAGCCCCTCTCTTGGGACTGGGAGAAACATCATCATTTCCACAAAGGATGAACTGCACAGTGCCTCAGACAAACCTCTCTCCCACTTCCAGCCTGGACCCTCTCAGATTTCCCAGGTGTATAAAAAGGCCTAGGCCAGGGTTTTAAGAGAGAAAGAAGCAAGAGGCAAGGAGAAGAAATGACTGTGGACAGGGAGCAAGAGGTTGCCAGCAAGACAGACAGCCGACATATGCTTAGAGGCGCGTGAAGGACAGACAGCGCTTCCCCCATGCATCTCCTGCCACTCACATCCTGTTAAGGTTTGCAGTCCCCACCTTGGGGCCCTTAGGTGTGCCGAGCCCCAAGCTCTGCGTCTGTGCCAGGGCTGCTACGAGCCTTGCAGAGCTGAAGTAACAGGCTCATTAGCTGCACCTATAAAAGGCATCATAGTAGTGTCTGCTGACTCTGACCAAGAGAGAGTCTTTAAAGAACAGAACATTCCTTTGAGTCTGAAAAATCAACCTCACTTTCTCTTAACATCTTATACTGTTATACAGTTTATAAGATATTAGAGATGTTGTAACAGTGTAAGTAACTGAATGTTTCAAGTACACATTGAAGGAAGACTTATAGATCTTGATAGGCTTTTCTCCTAAGGGGGAGAAAAATCAAATTCTGACTTCTCTATTTCCTGCCTTATTGCCTTTCCTCTTCATATCTGCTAGCTTGCCAAGTAGATACAATCTCTAAAATGCACCAGACCATGTTTATGATGACTAAGTTGCCTGCGGTTGACAGGACTTTGAATTAGCCTGTTTGTTATTATTGTGTGCAAGTGCTCAGCTAAATAAAGTCATAAGACAAACAACTTTGAGACAATTAGATGGTGGTGATTGTACCTGCGGCATGCACTTGACTCTCATGATTATTTCTGCAGTGAAGACTACCCATACCATTGCATTCTGCAAAACAGAGCATCACAGTAGGAGAAAACAGTCCTGAGTCCCTAATGACCATCAGTATCCATTTGAACACTATTATCTTACCATGAGTCCAATATCTTGGAAAAACTCCAAGGTAGCAGCCAATCAAGAGTTATGATCCACTTTAGATAGAAATTAAACCATAATAGGCAAAAGTGGTGGTGTGATGAATTGGGCGATTGGGATTGACATGTATACACTGATGTGTATAAAATTGATGACTAATAAGAACCTACTGTATAAAAAAGTAAATAAAGTAAAATTCAAAAAAAAAGAAAAACCAGATATCTCAAGTTAAAAAATAAAAGTCATGGGCTTCCCTGGTGGCGCAGTGGTTCAGAGTCCACCTGCTGATGCGGGGGACACGGGTTCGTGCCCCGGTCCAGGGGATCCCCCATGCCATGGAGCAGCTGGGCCCGTGAGCCAGGCCGCTGGGCCTGCGCGTCCGGAGTCTGTGCTCCGCAGCAGGAGAGGCCACTGCAGTAGGAGGCCTGCGTACCGCAAAACTATCTCTTCAAAGTGTGGTGATTAAGCCTTTAATCCAAAGAGAACATTTACTCAGGTGAAAATTTATTTTAAAAGCATGTTTCAAGATAGAAAACATTTAAAGTTAATTTAAGGCTCATTCCATATATCACACAGACAACTTAATTTTACAAAAATTAAGTTGTCTTTAGAAAACAGGAGAAGGAGGCCAGCTCTACTTCTGCTGCCTGCTTGCTAAGGGGATGTGATACTCTCCTTTTCCTCTTCCCACTGGTTCTTTGTACTGTTATACCTCAACCTACACCACGTGAGGACCTACTATGGAAGGGATACTTGTAAGTTAGAAAACTCTTAACTATATCCAATCCCTAAACTATTCTAGTCTGAAACAGCAGTCAAGAAAGCCCAGGTATGTGGATATAGTTTGAGATTCTGCTGTCAACAGAATGTGTGTGTGTGGGAGAGGGCAGGATCATGTTCATAAGGTATTAAGATATAAACAAAACGCATTTGGCGTGGTAAATGTGTCCATTCTCCATGCTTCGGTTCCCTCATTTGCAAAATGCAGAATACATTACTTTGGTTATGAATATAGGACACTTGGCATGGCATCTGGCCTGTAGTTAAACAATGTAAGTCCCCTTCCATTTCTCTACTGCCATGTGCAGGAAAGGGAGTAACCATCACTTACCTTGCATGGAGTGACGGAAACTCCATTTGGTAGACAGGCCTAATCACTTCTCCAGCGTTCTCTTTGAAGATGCTTCTATTCTAGAGGTATGGTCAGTGCACCAGGGTATCTAGTCATTCTCTAGCTAATTAAAGAGGTCTCATGTTTGTTTCCTTATTTTTAAGATGGGAGAGTTTTTAAAAATTAACACTTCTGTGATGAGAAAGAAAAAAAATTGTGCTTGGCACTATATAAGATTACAACTGTCCTATTAAAGTAGGTTTGGGATGATGGAGCAGGTATCAAATGCTGAATATCAAACAACAAATACCAAAATATACTGCTTCCTTTTGCTGAGAAAAATGTCATCAGTCATGAAAATAACACATGGAACAATGGCAGCCTAATAAGACTTCAAAGAGATAGAATACGATGCTCTATTTTAAAGCACATTTCTTTCAAAATTGATGACTATGGACCAATTTTTCCAAAGACAGTTTCAGGTATATAAGCTACAAATCTAAGCTTTTATATCGAAGAACCTCACATGGTCTTTTCATTTAAAATTTTTTTAAAAACCTCTTTAGAATTCCTGTGCTAACCTATCCTTGCCCCAGCTGTACGACTCAATGGCATCTCGGCTCTGCATGCTGTGACAGCTCTAGTTACAAAAGGTACGACACTTCCTAACAACAAGGCACATTCACAGCTGGGGATTTCAAATGACAGTTTTATTTTAGAGTCAATTCTGTCTGCTGCTTGGACACAGGAGGGTGTGATTTGTGTGGGTCTTATTCTTGATATTTTTAGGGAATCACAGAGTTAAGGATCTTAACCAGCAGAATATCTGTTAGAAGTACGATGACAATAATTTTCTTTATAATTTTATTTTTCTACATATTGCTGCCCATTTTCTAAAGTGGTTAAATATTCAGATGACTGACACGATGCCATATTTTCTTCTGGGTGTTTTGTAGGATTGAAATGGCAAGCCTTATAGGGTCATCTTTCCAGTTTCTTGGTTCAGTTCTATTTGTTTATTATTACCGTGCAGTGTTACTGAGAGAGAAGCTATGGCTTGACATTTAGAAGGACAGAAAGAGTACGTGTTACTCTACCTCCTGGTGGCAATCAAGTTTGATGTAGTACAAAGAGAATGAGAATGCTATGGTTGAACTGTATGCCACTCTCCTCACCCAGCCAAAATTCACATGGCAGAGTCCTATTCCCCCAGCATGTTCAGAATGGGACCTTCTTGGAGATAGGGTCTTTACAGAAGAAATTAAGTTAAAGTGAGGTGATTAGGGTGGGCACTAACCCAATATGACTGATGTCTTTATAAAAAGGGGAAATTTGGATACCCACACACAGAGCAAGACAATGTGAAGACATGAAGAGAAGACAGCCATTTACAAGGCCAGGAGAGAGGACTAGAACAGGTCCTTCCCTCACAGGTCTCAGAAGAAGTCAAACTTGCAGACACCTGCACTTCCTACTTCTAGCCTCCAGAACCGTGACATTACATTTCTATTGTTTAAGGTGCCCAATTTGTGGGAGTTTGTCACAGCAGCCCTAGCAAACTAATGCAGAGAATAAATGTCAGGCCTAAGAATGGTCTAGAACAGGAATCACCAAATTATGACTGTGGACCAAATTTCTGGTTTGAGTGTCTTGACCAAAATATTTTTAAGTGATCACCAGCTAGAATCAAATCTACACATTTTACACCTTAAACTTACACAATGTTATATGTCAATTATATCTCAATTTACAAAAAGAAGCAAATAGCAATATTCTGGATGATAATGATTTTCAAAGACATCCACACATAATAAACTCTTCCATAATGCCTTCAATGTTAACATTCTTATTTACATGCTTCTTTTTCTACCTAGAGTTTTAAAACAAGCTCTCCACAAAATAAAGCATTTCATTTATTCACTCATTCAAGTAAACATTAATTGAGTACTAACAGTGTATCAGGCTCTGTGTTAGATGCTGAAAATATAACGTTGGATAAGACATGGAAAAATATTTTCGATACCATGTGGAGAGTATTGTATAATACAAGAATGCACAAGATTAAATGGGGTTTCGGGACAAGAGATGTATATTGACAAGAACTGTATTTGAAACTGGGGTAAGAGGATGAATAGGACACGGTCCCTGTCTTTGGATATATCATAGGTTTGTGGGAGAGACAGACACATAATGAGAGTCTTCAAAATAATATGATGAATTTTAAGATTGAAGTACACCCAGTACATGGAGAAGGAACACGGAGCCTATTAAGGTTTTGAGGAAAGTTCACAGAGAAAAACAACACCTGAAGTAACTCTCAGTGAATGAGTAAGCATTATGAAGAAGACAGAAGGGTTGAGTATGGAATTCCAGGCCTAAGCAAAGACGTGGAACAGCTGATTTTAGTATGTCGATATGTGTATATGTGTGTGGAGGGGGAAGCAATAAATAATTCAGTATTTCCAAAGCATAAACTGTGCGGTCAGGCAAGGTCACATATAAGGTAAAGCTGTGGGCAAGATGCCAGGATGCCCAGCTTTGGAACAGAAGAAGGGAAGGAGTCAAAAAAAGGGTGCGATGGTAATTGTATAGATGAAGCACGTTAAGATACAAGTAAGAACTTAGGTAGTGAAAATGCTTCTTTGGCCATGGTGACTAGTTCAGGAATGTGCATACCATAACCTGTCCAATTTTAGTGAGCCTTAGGAATGTCGCAGAAGCTTGCTTCTGCACTGAACTTGAACCTTGAATTATGTAGGACTCAGATAAAGGGAACCGGATACTGTTACATGCAGCCACATTCGAACTCTGAGATACTTAGGGACCTCTCAGTTATTGGAACAGAGCATGCTTTTTTTCTTAATTCAGTTTTAATATGACTGTCTGTCATTTACAATTAAAAGAGGCCTAAGAGTGTAACTAGTTATTACTAATAGATCATTCTTTTTTTTTTTTTTTGCGGTACGCGGGCCTCTCACTGCTGTGGCCTCTCCCGTTGCGGAGCACAGGCTCCGGACGTGCAGGCTCAGTGGCCATGGCTCACGGGCCCAGCCGCTCCGCGGCATGTGGGATCCTCCCGGACCGGGGCACGAACCCGTGTCCCCTGCATCGGCAGGTGGACTCTCAACCACTGCGCCACCAGGGAAGCCCGATCATTCATTTTTATAAGTATAAAAATGAGGCTAAGAGAGCTATGTAACTTTCTAAAGTCATACAAACAGCCATTGTTTAGCTGCGATCTGAAGCCAGGAATCCAAACTTCAAAACCCTTTTTAATAACTAATTATGCTAAATTCTAGATCACAATACCATATTTTTTCCAAATGTATACTGCCTATGGTGATTTAAGAATTTGTAACCAGTAAGCACACGGCAGGTACATGGGGAAAGTAGAAGGTAAACGATGGTCCTCATTAGATGGACTCATACCTGGTTGCCTAAATTTAGACTTAGGGTCTAAACTGGAGGAAAAGCTGGGAATCTCCATGTTTATTATGAAAACTTCATTTAATTACCCTGTGGTCAGTCCTCCTCTGTGTCCCACACAAATTCTATTTCTTTTCTCCTCCCCAGAAAATAATCTCTGGTCTTTTGCTAAGATAGAAAAGGGGCAGGTGCCCAGTTATTCACATTTGGGTTGGGGATTTGGGGATCTGACCGCTTCTTAAAAACCTTTTAACCCAGTTCCTCCTATTTTTACCTCATACTCAGCCCTAAATCCCAAGGTAATTAATCCTAAAATTCCCAAGCCTTTGGGGGTTCCCATGGTGTAAATTGCATTGCTTCTTGCCTTCACCCTTGGCATGCTCCGTGCTTTCACGGGGCTGTTAAATCAATCACCATTCTCCCCCTGTCTTGCCATTTTCCCAGCTTTCCTGCTATTGCTGCCTTCTGTATAGTTGTCCCTTGGTATCTGCAGGGAGATTGGTTCCACCCACCCTCCTAAAATCCAAGGATGCTGAACTCTGTTACATAAAATGGTCCCAGATGGGGAAACTGTGGATTCAGAGGGCCAACTGTACTCTGACCATTGTGGCTTTATGTGTTTTAAAAATCTTTTCACTAAAACATTTGGAGAGTTTCAGTAGCAGCAGAGCTGGTATGATATCTGAATCTTAAAAATCAACTACACCAACATATTCTCAAAAGGTAGTAGTTAAATGGAATTTGGGCAGAATTTCTATTGGTTTTTACTATGATCAACCTGTTCTAGCCAACAGCCAATCAAACCGGCTTAGACAAGAAGGACAGAGGACAATCAAATTACTTAGTCAAAATTAAAGCTCGAAAAGATTTAAAAATTAAAAAATATATACTTATGAATGTTGTTTTTACAATCCACTTGTTTTGCTTCACCTGGGTTTAAGTCTAGCTCTGCTATTTACTAATGGCGTGAACTGAAGAAAATGATTAATCTCTCTGTGCTATGGACGCTTCATTTGCAAAGAGATGACAATTACAGTTGCAAATACAGAAGCTTGTTATGAGGATTAAATTAGTTAATGCATGTGAAGTATTAAAAACTATTTCATTGGTTTCTGCATTTATGTATATTTTCTTATTTCTTTGGGTTTAATTTGCTTTTCTTTTCCTAACTCCTTGAACTGGAGAATTCCTAACTTCTTGTAAGCCTAGCTCATTGATTTTCAGGCTTTCTTGTTTGTTTTATAAATATAAGTATTTAAGGCTATAAATTTCCCTCTAAACATGATTTTAAGCTGTATCCCACAAATTCTAATATGTAGTGTTCTCTTTATCATTCAGAACAAAATATTTTCTAATTTCCATTGTGATTTCTTCTTTTACCCAAATGTTATTAAGAAGTACATTTTCTAATTTTCAAACATACAGAGATTGTCTATCTTTTTTGTTAATGATTTCTAGCTTAAAGCACTGTGGTCAAAGAACATACTCTATAGTATTTCAGTTCTTTGAAATCTGTGGGGACTTACTTCATGGCCCAACACATCTTTTTGTAAATATCCAATGTGTACTTGAAAAGAATGAATTCTACTATTCTTGGTTCTGGTGTTCTATACATGTACATAAGGTCAACTTTCTTATTGTATGGGTCAAATCTTCTATATATTGATTTTTTTGGGGGGAGTGTCTTCTTGTTCTATTAGTGACTGAAAGAAGTACATTAACATCTCCAAAGATTAAAAAAAGAAATATGTCTAGCACTAATGAGACACTCAATAAAGGCACTATTATTATAATTATTTTTATTTTTATCTAGTAAATATTTGGGTTATCAAGTGGATGTGCCTTGTACAAACTGTCTGGGATCAGAACACATTATATTGTTAGAGAAACAAGTGATAGGGTTTTGTTCTGTTAAGAAATAAAGCCCCTTTGGATATTTGCTTATGTTTGAAGAAGAAGCAACACAGTTTCAGTCAATATTGTTTACCACCTATTTTGTAAGAAAACCTGGCTGACAAAGTATGTTAAAATTATATCAAACTCATGAATTCTAAGAGTTTACAAAGCCCTAAATATACACTTGAAATTTTAAAAACCTAAAGTAAAAGTAAATTATAAAACTTAATCTTAAGGAATGAGATTTACTTGGAGAAATAAAACTAAATTTCAAATGCACCTGTGTATATACATACACACATATATATACAAATATGCACATGTGCATATGTGAGGTGTTTACCTTTTAAGAAAAAATACATATAGACAGACAATCAGATAAGTTTCTCCTAATGGCCTTGCCAATAATATCCGAAATTTGATGTATGTCTTAAAAATTTTATCGTTGATTACACAAACTCCTTAGATAAAATTTATGCCATGTGATAGAAGAGCATGCAATCATTAAAAGTCATATTTTAAAAAAGTGTTTAATATTATGGGGTAGTGTTCATTACATAAGTAGGTAAAGAAAGCAGGATAATCTATTGTATAGATGGTATAACCCAAACTGTGCAAACAGAGCGGATGAGCAAGCCTGAGAGGAAATACATCGAAGCAATATTGTTGGTTGTTCTGGGGATGGGAGGATTATGAATTATTTTTAGATTCTTCTTTATACTTTTACTTATTCTGTGAACTTTTCTCAATAACCACAGAAAAGCTTTATAATAGCAAAATAACTAATTCAGAGAATAAGCACTCATTTGTAATGAAAACACTTTCATTTGCAACTTATCTAAAAAAACATATGGAAGCTCTGTTGATGCTTAAAAAAAGAAAAAATACAGCTCACTGCAGATAACTTTAACCGTTTCAAACACAAATTAAGTCAAGCAAGAAAAAAGAATATAAACGGAGCACATATGACTCTAATAAATATGTCCATGCCACCCACTCAAACAGCTGAAATGAGGAAGGTGCAGAATTTATCAGCTGCCAGCCGGAAGACCTCGGTTTAATGATCCCAAGCCGAATGTCTCACCCCATTAGTTAGCCTATAAAAAAAGAATTCATCCGTAGCTTTTGAAGGGGGGAAAAAACTGTTTCATGTAAAGATGCAACTCTTAAATCAAATTAAACAATTAAGTTCATTGACAAAAACCTCTCCCATTTTATTGCTCTTTGTAGGACAAAAAAATCATGTAATATAAAAGGTCCACATTGTTTTTCCCTTCATATAAGTACACTTTTATTAGTATTTTTCTGTATATAGGATGAATCATATTTCTCCCCTTTCCATTTTTCTATTATTTCCTTGAGCCTGTTAGAAATAGATATTTCAAAAGACATTAGATTTCAAGATTAGGATAGATTTACATGCATAAAAGAACAAAACGCTGCTAAATTGCGTTACTGATTAACAAACTAGCCAGCCTTTTAGAAGCTCTAATGCATGTGAAAATATTGTTCTGTCAATCGTGTTTTTACATTTATTGACCATCTGCAGTAGAAACAGAAAATGATTACATGCTGAAGGAAATTACCAACATTTACGAAGCTGAATAAGAAAGATCTATTCATATTTTACAGGTATGTTTAGCCAGAAAGGGACAACTGAAATAATTTTTAAAATCAGAGTATGTTATCCAGGCATGATAAAACCCGTATCCATATTAATAATTTTATGAATAACAGTAAGAGTACAGGAACTGGATTCAAATCCAACCATTACCATTTATCAACAAAGTGTCTATAGGCAAGCTACTTGATCAAAGGACTGTCTGCCTCACTTATAAAACGGCAGTAATAAAGTGCACTTCACAGGGCTGCCGTAAAGGTAAAATAGAACAACGTACTTAACTAGTATGGTATGTTGGTTGCACTACTCGATCCTCAATACAGAGAGATACTCTGGCTATTTTTACTGTAACAGCCATGACTCCTCCTTGCCTTCAACATCATCATCACCATCTTCATAAGATTCATAAGCAAATTGTTTTGGAAGGAGATAATGTAAAACTACTTCATAAATAAGAGTACTGGGGACCATCTCCTCTATTGGGAGATGTATTCTGTAATGGTAAAGTTTAGCCATGGCCAAGTTTAATATCAGGGGCAGTCTTACAAAGGGTGGTAAAACTTACAGCCACCTGTATGTATGTTTTAAAAGATACTAAAGGGCTTCCCTGGTGGCGCAGTGGTTGAGAGTCCGCCTGCCGATGCAGGGGACACGGGTTCGTGCCCCGGTCTGGGAAGATCCCACATGCCGCGGAGCAGCTGGGCCCGTGAGCCATGGCCGCTGAGCCTGCGTGTCCAGAGCCTGTGCTCCGCAACGGGAGAGGCCACAACAGTGAGAGGCCCGCGTACCGCAAAAAAAAAAAAAGATACTAAAAGGTATCCCAATCAAAAATATCTACAACTTGGGCTAGTTGTACTAAGTATCCTTTGAATCTCAATGGCTTTTTAGGCTTCATTAATCCCTATTTTAAATTAAGCCTAAAAAGCCCTTCTAATATAAGACCTTTGAGTACAGGGTCCCCCAGGATTGAGCACAGAACTTGGCAGAGAGCAGGTTCTCAATACACGTGCACACGTTGTGTACATGTGCACACAATGTGTTCACATGTGTACAGTGTGAATTAATTCTACAAGGGGTGTTACTTAAAAGTATTGGAAGTTTGTAAGATTATTCACAATGAGGTCAGGTAATGCTGAGAATCAGGACACAGGAGAGAAGTTTAGCACCAGTGCATAAGCCTGCAAAGATGAGCAGGGTACCAAAGGGAAGTTGAGGGGGGCAAATAAAACTTTTTCCACTTCTCCAGTGTTTTGCAGTCGTCTCTCCCTACTTAAAGAAAGGAGGGCCAAAATGGCAGGCCATTTAATTATAAAATGGAATAATTATATTTACTTAACTACTTTAATCTCAGCCTATTAATGTTTTGTGTTTGCTTTTCATTACTATGGAAAGCCAGTAAGCTAATGAAGAAAATACTTCAGATATGGGAATATACTGTTTCTGTGATTATGCGGGAATAAATCAACACAGAATAGAAGGAATTATTAGAGTGTACATAAACTAGTGACAAGCATCATGAATTCAGACTCTGGAGATATCTGCTTGGTGGCTTGGGAGGAATCTCAGTTGCCTTCACTTCTCTTGTTTGGAGAAGTCATGAAAATACCAAAGGCCTCCTACCTTAGAAATGACTCCCCACCTGATTTTATGAGAATTTTCCATGAGCCTTTTTGTAGAGGCAGTGCAATTTTCTACACATTGATGAAAACTGTAGATTTAGGGTGAAGGGATCCAAAATATACCACTGCAAAGAGCTTTTTCTTTCTTCCTAAACTCCCCCTGTCTGCCTGAAAGTGTCTCCCAAAAGAATTCAACTGTCATAAATCTCCTCCCTGGGGGTTTCACACCAGACAGGACTGACTTCTATCACCAGAGACAAATGGCACCAAGTAAGAAACTGCCCAAATAGACACTGTCACAAAACGATCATATCGCCCATCTCTTCTTCTGTGGTCCCATTTATCTTTCCTGAAAGTCATTTGTTTTCCCAAAAGTGTCCTTCTCCCTGCCCTCTTTTCCCTATGAAGATGTCCCAATTTCTAACCATCTCCCCTTAATTCACATCTTTCTGTGATTTCCTGCATACATATGTGTATAAAAATTTGCCTCTTGTTTTTCTGTCAGAGTAATTTGCAGGCCACCAACCACTAAACCTAAGAGAAAAGATTTCCTCTTCCAGTAGGGGATTCATTATGACTAGATGCTTGGAACTAGACCTCCCTCAATATAAGTTATAATGACTGACAATCTAGAGGCATGTAATATGATATCCTTAATGTCTTTTGTAAACTCGTTCATCGGCTGTGATTTTAGTTTCTCGATTATAATATCATAAATGAAATCAACCTGTTATTTAATACAATACAATAATAATTTCTATGATATATTGTTTTTATATTTTCAAAAAGTCATGACTAAACATGCAAAAAATAAGAATAGTTAAATTGATTCATTTATAATTGAAATAAGCAATCACTATATTTAAGAATATACTTTAGATAACAATGTAATAGACAATCCAGAATAGACCTGGTGAAATCTACTATTACAATTTGAGGAATTTGTCAGTATTCAATAAAGACTGGTACCTGGAGCTTTGTCTTCATCTCTTTTTTTTCTGTTGCGGAGCACAGGCTCTGGACGCATAGGCTCCGGACGCACAGGCTCCGGACGCACAGGCTCAGCGGCCATGGCTCACGGGCCCAGCCGCTCCACGGCATGTGGGATCTTCCCAGACCGGGGCACGAACCCGTGTCCCCTACATCGGCAGGCGGACTCTCAACCACTGCGCCACCAGGGAAGCCCTGTCTTCCTCTCTTTTGAGACTCATTCTGTCATCATGAGTTAATGGCCACCTGGATAAATCATTTGCATAACCGAACTTTGACTTCTATGACCATTCTACTCTAGTCACTCAGGCAATGACTTACAGCTTGCTTAAATCATCCAGGAAACTTTACCTCTCAAATGTGAAACTTCATATTATTTTACTTTATTTTTTGGCATAAACTCTCTTCACCTAACTTAACCTCTCCATGGAATTTGACACTGGTGCCTACTCCCTCTTCTCTCCATTTTCAAAGTACCAGTTAACCCTATTTGTCCTCACCTTTGTGTTAGAGCTGATTTCTCTACCTTCTTCAACGACTGCTCTTCCCTTATTCCCTTGTTAAATGTCAAGGGTTCATTCTCAAGGCTTGTTTTCTCTCTCTGCATCACCGATCCAAATGAGCTTTTGGCCTGCACAGTGTTAATCCTCAGAGTGTTTTCAACAAAATTAACTATAGTTGCTGCCATAACAGGCCTCACAGCCTCCAGAGTGATGCTATGGCTGGGATACAGACCTTAGATTGGTCTTATCTTGTATTAAAAACTTAGAAACGTGCTTAGCTAGTTTTGCCACAATTCCTTGCACCTGCTGGGCAGGCTTCTCATAAGTGGCAGCATTCTCATTCTGTATAGCAGGTATCACCACCAGCGTATTTCTTTGGGAAAATTTAATGGACCTAGGAAGTTTACATGACCATATGTGAGAATGTTCATGGTTTCTTGCTTTATATAAGCTTCTCTGTGATTTCCTAGATTATCTGACTGAAAAAAATGTGTATCTTTATCTACTGATCTCACAGATGTGCTAAGACAGTTACCAATACTTAAAAACTCGGAGAGTTCTCAAAAAAGTCTAGACTCTTGGCTAAACTTTATGGTTATCAAAGGGGAAATGTGGGGTTGGGGGAGGGATAAATGAGGAGTCTGGGATTAACATATACACACCACTATATGTAAAATAGATCATCAACAAGGACCTACTGCATAGCACAGGGAACTCTACTCAGTATTCTGTAATAATCTATATGGGAAAAGAATCTGAAAAATAATGTATATATGTATAACTGAATCACTTAGCTGTACACCTGAAACTAACACATTGTAAATCAACTATACCCCAATATAAAATAAAAATTAAATTAAAAAAATCAAATGGTTTGCAATCCTCAGCCCTCCTTTCTACATTTGTGCATTTCCACAGGCAGCGACCTCTACAGTTGAGGGTAGATGCCCACTTGGACTGGCCATGTTTACCATGTGGCTCTTCTGCTTCACTCATTTCATGTGATGTTCCTGATCCCTGTAGGGTCTGGGCTTATGAGATGCATAATACATACATTCACTACTTTAATCCAGCACTTATAGAGAGACTGAACCTATATCTCCAAGGATAAAACCACCTGGGAGTTACACAGTTTTATGGACTGAATTATGCCCGTCCCTTCATCCCCCATCACCACCAAATTCATATGGTGCGGTCCTAATCTCCAATGTGTCCATATTGGAGACTGTGCCTTTACAGAGGTAATTAAGGTTAAATAAGGTCATAATGGTGGGAGGAGGCTAGTCCAATACAACTGGGGTCTTTATCAGAAGAGAAACAGGCACTAAAGATCTCTGTCTTTCACTGCAAGAGAGCACAGAGAAAAGGCCATGTGAGGACACAGTGAGAAGGTGGCTGTCTGCAAGCCAGAAAAATGCCCTCATAAGAAAATGAATTTTCCAGCACTGTAATCATGGACGTGTAGCCTCCAGAACTGGGAGAATACAAATGTCTATTGTTTAAGCCACCCAGTCCATGGTACTTTGTTATGGCAGTCTGAGTAGAGTACTACATACGGACCAAACCCAAGTTCCTCTCGAAATGATGCCCCGCTTTTGTTCTGCAATGTCTTTGAGTAATACAGTTGGCTGCTGGAAGCCCTCCTCTTTTCTTTGGGGCCATTTCAATCTGCTGAGAAGATGAATTCAGCTATTCTCTATTGCCCATCACATTTTCTCCAGAAGTTGATCAAAGGGGAGCATATAACCTTCACTACAGCAACACGAACAATTCAAATCCATTGCCATACTAGCCAGCTGGGTACTTTGCCATTATATAAGTGCATTTTTCCCTGATATACCTTTTGGAAAGAATATCTAAGAAATATGAAAACACTGCTGATTTTTTTTTGCATTTAAGCTTTCTTATCAGTGAACTATTGTAAGCCCTATTATTTACCGATTTGCTAAAATGAACCAATCACTAATACATTTTATATTATTATTATTTTTTTTAAAAAACCTTGACTAAGGTAGCTGGGAAACTAGAAGTACAGGAGTAAAAGACCTAACTCCTCACTCTTTTATATCCACTAAATGAGAGCATTAGGCTAAATGAGCATTTCTTAAAACATTATAGGAATAAATTATCATTATAGAGAAAAGGTGGGGGAATCGATGAAAAAAACTTAAGGAGCAATGAATTAAATAAAGTTAAGCAGGTTTTATTTTAAACTGCAGGACTTCTCAGTACCTTTAGCTATTCTTGTCAATCCTACTTGGAATGGCTATCAGAATTAAGAAAATTTTATGAAACGTTATCCTTTATAAATTAACAGGACTTTCACAACTTTAATATCTAAGATTATGCATTTAAAAACAATAACATCTTGAATCACTTTCTGAATATACAATTTTAAAAGAGCTTGAGATTTAGCTATAATAAAAGAGAAAATCCTAAAACTCCTATAGTAGGATTTTCACTATAACCCTATTGCTGTTTAATATATAAAAGTGACCAAAGCATTTTTGTATTCCTCAAATTACATAATTCTTTCAAAAACCTTCTACATACTTCTCAAAATCTGAATCTGAGACAATTTATTTCAGGTGCAACACATCATTATTTGATCTAATTTAAAGATTAATGCCATTGTTATTTTGATAGTCTCTTTCACTTGACAAAGCACAGCTAATGAAGTAAAACCTTCCAAATGTTATTTTTTATATTTACATGTTTATGTTAAATGTTTACGTTTTCATAGGCCTGGCATCTATTTGTTCACTTTAAGATAGTGTTTCAGTAGTTTTGGTGTATACATGAATCGCCTGGTTCAAGCTCAGATGGCTGGACCCCAGGTTCGGAGAGTCTTAGATGGAGCTGATAATTTGCATGCCCAACAAGTTCCCAAGTGATGCTGCTGCTGCTGATCCAGGTACCACACTTTAAGAACTATGGCTTTTGCTGGTCCCAATTTATTAGTTGAATACCTGGGTTTTTCCGTTGGTCTGAGGTTCCTCAGCCCAGCTCCAATCTGGAGCCTGGAGAGCTGGTTATCCCAAATGCCTCCAAAGTAAGTCACCTTTGTATTGATTCCTAGCTTCTGCTATCATAAATCTCATTTCCCAAAGACCAACAGATTTTTTCCTCTCCTTTAATGTTTTCCACTGTCAGCTAACAATGAGTTGGTCATTAGTTTCAAAATGTGGCCCACACTTTGGATTTCTTTCCCTCTAATCACTCCTTCCTATTTTCCCACATAACTCGTTCCCTCTCTTACATAATATCCTTGCAGTATCTTGTCTCTTTTCCCAGTCTTATTTGTCTCTTTAGTCAACTGGATGCTATCGCTAGCCTATATGAATATATAGCCTATATTCATTCCTTTGTTCATTCACTCCACAAGCATTTGTTAAAAGCTCAATGTATCGTAAATATGATGAAAAGTTTGCATTCCTGAGCTTACACTGTAATGGGGGAGATACAAAATAAACATGTAAACAATAATTAGGAGTGATGTGTACATTGAAGAAAATAATATAAGATAATGGGAAAGAAAGTGACTGGAAATGAAATGTACCTTAGCTACTCTGGAAACACTTCGCTAAGAAGGTAACATTAAGCTGAAACAGAAATATGATGGAGGCAATAATGCAAGGAATGTAGAAAAGGGCATTCTAGGCAGAGGAGGCATCAATGTGAAAGCAGAAGTCCATCGTGTTTGAAGTTAGTGAGAGTCAGTGAGGGAAAACAGTTGAAGAATAGTTCAGGTCGGGGGTGGAGTGAGCAAAATTTTTCATAAGCCTTTTGTAACCACATGCTTCACACAGACACCTTGTGTACAGCCTAGGAGACTAGCGTATATACAGGATGAGAGCTGGCCGACAGGAGTTAAAACATCAACAGCATTTGAGTAAGGAGGAATTGACGATGAATATCAGAATTCACTGCCTAGCCTTTGGAGTTGGCTATATTAAAATGCACTATGAATTGTACACAGTTCTTATTTCAGAATGTGGACACGTTAGGTCTTACCCTTTCGTCCCCTTCATAAATGTTGAATTAAAGAACTACTCTAGGTATTGATATACAGTAGCTCTGGAAATAGGCAATCCCTTCCTGCTTAAGAAATTAAAAATTCTGAGTGAAGAGGGGGCAAAATCAGGTCAGAAATATGTCTTACAACATTATTTCACAAAGACAATGCTGTCAAACAGCAGTGATTCTGATAAAATTTGCAAAACAATTCCCAGCAAAATAATACCAAGTATATGAAACACACAAACCTGTAAGCAATTTGAAATATGAAAGAGATTAGCTTAAAGCAAGAGTTGTATGCTTTCAAGAAACCCCTCAAGAAAAGCATCAAACTTATTTTACCTGAAAATTAGAATTATGTTTTCATCTTTATGTCATTAGCCCCCAGGTAGATCTGAGAGCATCTGAATTGAAAGGAATTTATCAGCCAGGGTTCTTTTCAAGTAAGGAACAGAAGTCTATGTTTATAATTTTGCTTTGGCAGATATTAAAATTTGCCACCATGTAACCTGAAATTTGTTAAATGTTCTCAACAGCAATGCAATTTCTTTTAGTGTACAGAGCTAAAAGTCTTGTAAGCAAAAACACCTTAGTTTTCAAAATGTTCCAAAATAATTATATCAAAATAAAAAGTCCTTTGGTTTAATACTGTAAAACTCCTAGGATCTCATTTATAAAATTGCTTTATGCATTCCTCACCATCAAATATGCTGATGACATTACCTGTCTGCATCCACTGTCACATCATGAACCCCTCTCTGGATGACGTCCCTGGAAGTCGCTGTGTCTGGTATTCGGTTCAGACTCCTAGTATACAGGTTGAGCCCTCCATCTGTCATGTACCTGAAAATAAATGCCTAATTAATCAACAGAAAATTAATTGACCTCAGCTGTATAATTTAACTTAATAAACAAACGGTGTGCAAAATTTTAATAATTATGCAAATATGCTCTATTATAGTTTTTTCTATATGAATATTCTACTCACCAGGAAGTATTAGAAAATCTTATTAGGAAATTAATCTTCCTTACTGCAACAAGTAACTAGCCAATTATAAGACCTTCCCTTTTCTCCCCTTTGTTATCAATATTTTGAACAGACTTAGAGATAATGTAACTCTTAGCAAAATAAGAGCATGATTATTTCATTTTGTAAACACTATCTTTGAAGTATGGAAGGTCACAGGAGTAATCTTAAAATTAGATTAATTTATTTGATAAATAAAATACATACAGCAATTGACCACTACCATAAAATAATTACTAAGATGTATTAAATGTTTAAGATGTTGTCAGGAACCGTTCTATATAGTTTACATGTAATAACATTACTATCCCCACATTAGTGATAAAGAAAATAAGTAAGCACGAAATGGTTAAGGACTTACACAAGGTCACTCAACCAGTCTCAGCAGAATTGAGAATAAATCTAGAAAGTCAGCTTCAGAAACCATGACCTTAACCACCATGCACTGCTGTCTGAACTGAAGGACCACACGGCCTGCCCGTTTCCTGTCTCTGAGAACTACTTCCTTGCTATCACAGGACCACCATCTTCACACAGGGCTGGTAGACTCCCATAGTCATGTTACTATTTGATAATCCTTTCTTGGCAATGGGGGATTAGAACAGGTGTTAATCTCCTACCCCATGTGGGGCTAATCAAATGTTTCTTTCTTGAGAAATGGGATTAACAGATAGCTCATCAGTCTTTCTATGTGGAAAGAGTTTATGATAATGAAAACCCAGGAGCTTTGGGTATTTATCTTCACCAGATGCAGAGGCACAGAGAAAGCTGATCAGCAAAGTAGGAAGAATGACACAGGTGCACAAAAAGCACACTTGGCCATGTGGTTTCAGCTTCACAACTTCTGGGGTTCTAGGAGATATCCTTGCTTCCTTGTAATAAGATCCCCAATTTGCTTAAACAAATTCGAGTTAATTTCACTATTTGGAATAAAAAATTTAATCATGACCATATTAAAGATCGACCAAATAGTTAAAACTACGATTATGAAGTTGGCTAATTGCTTACATGATTAGTAAATTCTGTCCTTATTAGTTGAAGGACCTTAAACAAATTTCTTAAACTGTGCCTCAATTTCTGCCTCAAAATGCGAAGAATAAAATTTACTGAAGATAGATATTATGGTAATTAAAGGAGAAATACATAAAGCTCTTAATATGAGAACCCTATAAATAATAGTGACTTGTTACTCACAAAGTCTCTCCCAACATATGTTTAAAAGGAAATATATGAATTTTATACACAAAACAAAAAGTCATGCTGTATTATCCTCATAAGGTACTCTACATGGTTAATTTTCCTGATAACCAAAGAATTTAATCCCACCAAAATTAAAACAAAAAAAGAGTACTTTGATTCCAAAATGTGCTGAAGACTGACATACTCTTTTAAATGGAATACTAGATATGACAACTTTTTTTGATAACTAATTCATGATTATGAGCATCAATTTCCTGTATCATATACAGTGATACTAAATGAGACAAAGATTAAAGGATATTTGTCCTTCGTACTTTTTAATTTGTCAGCTGCCATATTGATGCTGTCAGTGTTCTATTGTTTACTCTTACTTCCAATTTCTTATCTTTTTTTTTTTTTTTTTTGCGGTACGCGGGCCTCGCACTGTTGTGGCCTCTCCCATTGCGGAGCACAGGCTCTGGACGCGCAGGCTCAGCGGCCATGGCTCACGAGCCCAGCTGCTCCGCGGCATGTGGGATCTTCCCAGACTGGGGCACGAACCTGTGTCCCCTGCATCAGCAGGCGGACTCTCAAACCACTGCGCCACCAGGGAAGCCCAATTCTAAATATTTTTATTGCTTCTTTTCTTAAGGTGAAGTATATGAAATTCCTGATAAAGTGTTTAGTGAAAAACATTTTTCTCATTCACTCTCCTTTTGAATTTTTTAAAAAAATTTTTCTATTTTATTTTTGGCTGTGTTGGGTCTTCGTTGCTGTGCATGGGCTTTCTCTAGCTGCTGTGAGCGGGAGCTGCTATTTGTTGCGGTGTGCAGGCTTCTCATTGCGGTGGCTTCTCTTGTTGTAGAGCACGGGCTCTAGGCGCGTGGGCTTCAGTAGTTGTGGCTCATGGGCTCTAGAGCGCAGGCTCAGTAGTTGTGGTGCACGGGCTTAGTTGCTCCGCGGCATGTAGGATCTTTCTGGACCAGGGCTCGGACCCGTGTTCCCTGCATTGGCAGGCAGATTCTTAACCACTGCGCCACTAGGGAAGCCCTGAAACTGTGTTTTAAAAGTTTGGGGATGGTAGAAATGTTCTCTCCAGATAAGTGAGAGACTCCTTTTTAAAAAAACTATCAATATGCTTGATCCTAAACTTAACCTCAGGAGGAAGTTAAAACAATGTATACATGTTAAGTTTTACATCTTATTGGTCTGTCTTATTCATTGGTGTATCTCTAAAAGTGTTTAGTAAAGTGTTTTGTATATAGTTTGGTATCAACAAATATATTAAACATTTGTTCAGCTGAATTTAAAAGGCCTCCCTACTGCAGGAAGAAACCATGACAGCAGATCTCAGCACTTTAGCCATAATGGTGATGCATGTAAACAAGAAATAAGATGGAAGATGACTTCTACTAGAAACATAAGCTTTCAATTATTCAGTGCTTACAGAAGAGTAAGTTCTATAGACAAAGGTTAAATGCTTTGAAAACTAATTTTCCAAAGAAAAAAACAACTTTAAAATTTCAATGAATTAAGAAAAAAACCCAACTTTTTTAGGAAGCATTTCAAAGCATTTCATTTTCCTTTGACCCAGGGATTTTCCAGGTAATATCAAGTAAGTTTACAACAGGTATTAATTGAACCAAAAATAGTCATCAGTGTCTATTTCCTCTGTTTACAGACACTGTCACATTGGAATGTTGGTAGGGCATTTTCATAACAGAAAAGTTTGTTATTTGAAAAATATATATGGGCATCACACAAGCAAATTTCTCATTTAAATTTTTTTCTTGAAAATTCTTCCTTCTTTTCAGTTTTTCTGAAGCATTTAAAAATCTAAAATAACATGCATTTCATAGTTCCTCTAGAAAAAATTGCTACAATCCAGGAAATATAAATGTTAGGAGATCATTTTGAAAGAATAATATAAAATAAAAAAAAAAGATTTCCTAATAATGTTATACCTGAACTTCTAAACCATAAGCTAAGATGAGTTTAAGACGTAATAGTCACAGGATGATTGGTACAAACAAAAAGTTGCAAAGGAAATTTGTGAAGGTGACTGACAGAAAGTAAAATCTCTCAAACTATGGAAGTCTTAGGATAATTTTAGCCATGTTCAAATTCTATAAGCTATAAGATGATTCAAATAAAAAACGCAATAGTCGCCCAGAGCATTTCTAACTCTTCCTCCCTTCCACTGCCATCTCTCGTCTTCCTTCTGTTGTAGAAAAACTGCATACTTTGGCACATTTTCTTTAGGTGTGTGTTTTCCATATTAATATTTCCAGGCCATAGTGCTCCACCCTGCGCTAGAATGAGATATTAAACTGCTTCCTGTGCACAGATGCGTGGATTTCCCATAACCACCTCAAATACAGCATAAACAGAGCATATATTGCCTTTACCACTAAAGCTCATGCTCCTTTTGTATATACTAATACAGTTATGGGGAAACACACCATCCACCTAGTCAACAATCTAGGTAAATGACTTTCTTCTTGTCACTCACCACCCTCAATTACTATAGGGTGGAGTCTGTTCAGACCTGTGAATCAACATCACTGTTCTCATTATGTCTGGAATTCACTGAAATAGGAAGAAACTACAAACATCTTCTTTCTGTATGCTATTCAATCTCATTTTCTCAATCAACATAAATACATACAACTCTACCTCCACAGCAACTCCATGCTTTTTCAAAAAAAGCTTCATATTTAAATACATCATATTTTTGCAAGATATAAAATGTAACAGTACACATTAAATAATTAAAAAATAATATCAGTTTTCATGTACCCATAACCTGGCTTCAGAAAGAGAACATTTCCAGTTTCTTCAGTGACCATATAGGCTCATTCCAGTCCTACATTTCTAAACCTCCCTACTAGAGATATCTATTGCCCTGGATTTTGTGTTAAGCATTCCTTTACGGTTTAACCACATGGGCATATATTCCTAAAAATACACTGATTAGCATCTCATGCATGTGAACTTCATATAAATTGAATCACACTGTATATATTCTTTTGTGACTTATTTCCTTCACTCTAAGTTACATTTTTGCAAATCATCTATCTTGATATGTATTATTGCATTTTTAATGTTAGTGTTATACAGCTTTGTTTTACAAGCACACTAGTCTATTTATCTGTTTGACTATTACAGACATTTGAGCTGTTTTTAGATTTTTTGCTGTTACAAACAACTCTGCCATGAACATCTGTATATGCACATTTCTTTATGCTCACAGGCAAGAGCTTGTCAAAGGTCTCTATCTAGGAGAGGAATCATTGGGTCAAAAGGGATACATGCACATATTCAAACCCTACTAGTCAATGCCTAAGGGTTTTCAAAATATTTTCAGAATAAACTTCTACTTGTCTATGAATAAGAATTCTCATGTTGGCTTTAATTTACAAGTTCCAGATTACCAAGCAGGTTGATCACATTTTTACTTTGTTATAGGCCATTTATGTTTTGTCTGTGAAATGTCTGTTTATGACTTTTGCTCATTTTTCTATTGGATTCTATATTTAGTTTTATTTTTTTCTTTCCCCATTGATAGTAAACCTTTATTAGTTGTACGTCTTGTATATGTTTGTGGCTTATGTGGGGTTTTATCCTGACATTTTTCTCTTACTTATTTTTATGTGAAATTAATTCTTCAGAATAAAAAGAAACTTGATCTAGATACCTTTCTAACCACACACGGTAAATGCTTCTGTTATTTTTGTGTAGTGTTTTAGAATGTGATAATTAGCTTTTTTGAGATTTTTGGACTCTGTTCCCATCTCCCACTTTTATCTGGACCTTCTCTATCTTCACTTTTATTGCTACATCCTGTTCAGTCTGCTTCTACTCCTGGAAGTTTTCCCTCAGTGTGGGGTCCTGTCCTGGAAGGGAGCTGTGGCTGGAGAGTTTAATGAATACATGGGGACAAGATTGCTCCACTCCCTTCAGATGTGACCTTCAGCCCTTACTGTCTCTGGCTGGTCAAGTGGTCAAAACCTTCCCAGCTTCAGTTGCTATATTCAGATAAGCCCTGTGTGTTTTCTAGTCCGTTTCTCTTGTCTATTTTGTGGTTCTTCTGTTCTCAGTGTTATCAGACACCCCACTACCACCTTCTGTTTCTTCGTGCACAGATGCTGATATCATTCTGCTCCTTTGGCTCCTGACTGTTTGTCCTTCATTGCTTATACCTGGGGTTTGAGGTGATACCTTGTCATCATCTTTTTTCAACAACGATCATGGTTTTTCCCCATGGTTTTGCTATCTAGTTGTTTTGTCTATTTTTGTGGCTATTTGGAAAGATTCACCTATGCCCCTACCATATCTTCCTAGAATTCCGTTTTTACATTCAATATCTTATATCAGAAACTGTATATAACAATTAGCTATTTGTTATGACATGAAAACACAGGGCATCTAAAATGTGTGTGTGTGTTTTTAACCTCTAAGGAACTTTGGTTCAGCGCTTAGAACACAGATCATGAACACAGATAATATTAAGGATTGTCCCCTTGATCAGAGGTGCTAGCTAGCTAAGAAAACTATACTAATAATGAATGATTGCTGTGAAGCTCTGTTATGTTTGTTTGTAAAAATTAACTCCTAAGAGAGAAATGTGGGCAAGTAGACATGTAGACAACTTCACAGGGTCAGTATGTCAAGATGGTTAAGAGTGCAGACTGGAGCCAGACTGCTTTTAAGTTCAAGTCCAGCACTGCATGCATCAAGAAAGTCTGAATTCTCAGAATGCCAATGAACTAACTTTCTGAGTTCTACCTACCCATGCCTCAGTTGTTTCATCTGTAAAATGGAGATAGTAATGATATGCTTATCTCTTACAGTTATGGTGACCTAGCACATAATAAGTGCTATATAAGTGTTGACTAACGTTACTGGCTATTTTTTCCATTAGCATTTCTACATTCACTAAAAATAACTCTCATATCTTGAATATGAAATGAATAGAAGCATTGTGATTAGGAATATGTGGTTTCCCATGTACATCCTTTTAACCCAACTCAAGTAACCCTGCCCTTCCCAATGTCTTGAATGCTTCAGTTATCACAAAGTTTCCTAAAGCAGAATTGTGGGAGCATCAGGGGATTAAAGCAGCATTAAAGTATCCACTTCCCTTTTAAAAAGTGTCATTCTCCAGAATTAAATTACTTTGCGTTTGGGCCATTTAAAGTAGGATTTTAGGTTATATTCTTGGCCCAACTATTTATCACTGTGACACCTGCAGATAACTTCAATTTCCACCCAATTAAAATATGTAACTTTTCCCCCAGTTTTCCAGGGTGTTCCTTTTTTTTGCTTTACACATGGAGACTTTTTCAAAGAGATTCATTATAAGTAAGAAGCCTTCCTCTGACTAATTCCTAATTACTGGCAGATTCACATTCCCAAGTGCTTAAAGTAATTTTTGGAAGAGAAGAAAGAGATAAGGCTTTGCATGCTTCAAGAAATCTCGAATTCTCAGAATGCCGATTAACTAATTTTCTGAGTTCTACCTGAAGTACGTGAAAAAAATGAAACTCGGGCTTCCCTGGTGGCGCAGTGGTTGAGAGTCCACCTGCCGATGCAGGGGACACGGGTTCGTGCCCCGGTCCGGGAGGATCCCACGTGCCGCAGAGCGACTGGGCCCGTGAGCCACGGCCGCTGAGCCTGCGCATCCAGAGCCTGTGCTCCGCAACGGGAGAGGCCACAACAGTGAGAGGCCCGCGTACCACAACAACAACAAAAAAAATGAAACTCCTTTCCCATTTACTTCATGACATTCCTTCTTGCATGAGAAGAATATCCAAGATTAAACATCTTCATTCATTGCTTTGTCTTTTGAGCCTTTTTTGTCCCTTTAATCACTAAAACATACTTTAAAAAATTGGGAACAGACAGTTAACTTTGTGATTCAATTTTTTTCGTGAATTGTAGCACAGACTTTTCTATGCCCTTTTTTCTTAAAGAAAACATCAAATTAAAATTCCCCTGGGATATCTTCCTATCTTTTAACTTTAGGCTGACAAATCGGGCTGCATCCCACTGATGTTGACAATGGTACACTACATCTGCTGGTGAGCAATGAGGAAGTACAGCACATCCTGGGTGTCCTCCCCATAACACCCCAGTCACCCTTGAGCTGAGACCGGCGACACTGCCTGCTGACCACGTCTAGTCACGCTCCATCCAGGGGACAGAACTCTGAGTCATTCTTTAAATTTCAGTGTCCTGTACTCTACCATGGGAAAGAGAACATGTATAAGGCCAAGCAGGTAAACATCATCAGAGGAAGTTTTCAAATAGGATTTGTGTTATTTTTACTTAGTTTTTTTTTTTCTTCTTCTTCTTCTGCTTTAGACACTGAGTATGAAAGACTCAACACAAAGCATGCAGACCACTAATGCGTTCTTACATGGACTCATTTGTGGGACTATTCAAGACCTCCTCTGAAAGGCCAACAGAGAACAAAACTGAGAACAGACGTGAGAATCAGGTTTCCAGTGAGGCAGGAAACAAGTAGGAAGTACAAAGAATATACCAGTATCTTAAAAATTTCTCATTAGTTCTGCAGAGACTAGCCAGCTCTCATCAAACCAATTTCCTCTTCCTCCTGGGCACAAAGATGAACACTGTTTCCTGGCCTTGCTGTCAGTGAGATGGGGCTGCAGCAGTTCTGGGTAAGGAAATGTGGGTAGAAGTCATAACCCCCACTTCCAGACCTGGTACATATGAACTATTCTTACACCATGGTTCTTCCTCTCTTTTGTCATCTGTCTGTTGAAATCAACACCCAGGGTGACGTCGGCAGTCTGGTTGGATAATAGCAGAGTTACCTACCATCCATCTTAGTTCCCAACTGATGATCAGAAACACCAGGAGGGGTTTTATGTGAAGGAGGAATTAACTTCTTTGTGTTAAGTTACTGAGATTTTGAGATTTCTGTGTTACAGAAGTTAGTTGCCTAATACCGCTAGAGTCCTGGAAAATACAAAATGCTCCTGACTATAGGTATGCTGGTAAAATATACTACTATAAGCAGAACTCAGTTTTTTAAAAAATGACTTTCAAAAACCCCTTATCTAAGAATGTATATACATACACACATACATACATATGTACACATATTACTATTCATTTATCGAATAAATGAGCAACTATAAAAATATAAAAACACTAACGTGAGTATATGTGGGCCAGTACTGTGTCCATATTGTTCACCACTGAACACACAGTGCCTAGAATGTTGCTTGGCACATAGGAAGAATGCAACAAATATTTTTGAACACATACATACATACACACATACATAATTCAGCTCATGATCTCTCTTCTCTATTCTTTTCCCAGGATTCTTCACACTTCTCATAATTTCTACTATCTCCTATATAAGATCATATCCTATGATTATTAGGCTATTAATCATTAGGTTAATAATTATTACTGATAAAAATATAATTGTGATGATGATGATAATTTACTGAACACATATTGTGACAGGCTTTGTGCTAAGTGCAATTTTATGGGTTATTTTCTTCATTCTTAACAATTTCATGAAGATTTTGCAATTTTATCCTTATTATGGAAAGGAATTTGGATACATTAAGCTCTCAAGGAGTTGGCAGATAGAAAATGGTAGAAAGAAACTTAATTTAGACACTCCAACTCCAGGGGCAACTCAACTGCTTCCTACCCTAATTAACAATAACCTGTCTCCCTAATTCTAGACCTTTAGAAACTCAGAGAAGGTGGCCACCAGGAATGAACTGGTGGGTATCAGGATATCAAAGCAGAGCTGTTAAGTCTGATCAAAAGTTTTTTTGTACTTTTTAAGGTCTTGTTCCCATTCAAACAAGCTTTTCATGACTGAAGTCAGGAAAGGTTACTTGTACAGAAGAATGATTTCAGAGACCAGTCCTCTCAGATGCATAAGGACAAAGAAGAGGTAAAAACCTGGACTCACATGAAAAATATAGATAAAGTTAGTTGGGAAGATTTTCCTTTTATTATAGAGCCTAGGTTTTGAAGTCAGATGTATCTGAGTCCTAATGCAAGTCTAGTCTTTACTTAGCTTTAATACAGTTGGGGCCAAGTGGGATCAGTTTCCTTATCTGTAAAACAGGTATAAAAATACTTACCTCATAAGGGTTGGTGGTGGGGAGGGGGTTAAATGAATTAATGTCCTTAAAGCGCTTAAAAAGAGTGAAGTAGGTAATAAATTTTCAACGTGTCAACTACAGTTATTAATAGAAGTAGTTTTAATTGAATATCCTATTTCCTCCAGTGGGGCTCATCCTCAGATTGAACTAAATATTCCAAGTTGCCAAAATGCTTTTGAGAGTTTTATAATCACAACTCTTTTTGGAATGTAATAGAAAACAGAAGGAAAGCAGGGGTTAACATAAAAAATCTGATGCCATCAAAAGAGAATAAATAGATTGAAATTTTCAGATCTAAAATGATTTTCTCTCAAGTCAGATTGGAGGTATATAATTGAAGAATGCTAGAAAATCTGTGTTCCTCAAAGCAGTTACAGGCAGCTTTGACAAGCCAAAAAAAAATCAAGCAGCTCAGCAAAACTCCTCCTATCTCCTTCCCACGTCCTTCACTACAAAATCTGTTATTTAAGAAGCATGTGAAAATCGCTCTGAAAAACACAGGGCACATGTGTTTCTCTGAACTAACAATAGAAAAAGTTAATGGATTATAATGAAAAGACTTTAGAGAAATTTTGGACATTTTACTGTTCATGAATGATTAGAAGAGAAGGCTGAAATACCCCCAAATAACCTTAGATTTCTCACATTTTCTAATGACTTTATTAACTAACCTATATCCCCTTCCTACAGCTACTGCATTGTAGTAGACCACCTCTCTTTATGCAATTCTGTTAGAGACCGGGGCCCAGGGCCACTTACCCACTGTTGATGTCATCAGCTCTGAGACTTTTCCCAAGGATATCACCATCACTCATATATCCACCAACATCGACTTCAGAAGACATGTCCAGGTCACTGCTTGCTTTCTCACTCATGTCAATCTGTGACATGTTTCCCAGCCGAGAGACAGCAGCTCGACGGAGAGGCGTAGTGTACATGAACCTGGAGGGGTCTGTGTGGATGAAACGACTGGTACTGCTGCGAGGGTAGCCAGCACCCAGGGAAGGAGCATCTCCAGCCTGAAGTCTAGGACATGCCTGGCCCAACCTCCAGGTCATGGGAGTAGGTCGACCTGTCAAGTTGGGTATAGTCCTGCCATTCACTTCCGTCGTCACAGTGCTGTCAAATGTTGTCTCCAGGGTGCTGTCAAATAAAATAGAGAAATCACTATATTCTGTTCACCTGGGGCCATAGACCCAGAATGCATAAGACAGGAACGCCTACAGTTGAGAGTCATTTCTTAGAAGTATGTCCATTTTCATGAAAGTCAAATTATACATTCATTTTGAGATTCTAAACACCTCTGCAGGTATCAAAATGTAGGAAGGGGCATTCATCACAGATTTTTTTGCTTTCAAAAGAAACGCCATCATTACATTTTGGATAAAACAAAATATTGTTTCACATTCTCAACCAACCCTTAATTTAACCCATTGTAGCCCTCCCAGAACTCTTCTGGAAGTTAACTACAATTATGTTTGAAAGACTCTCTACCACCTCTCCTCAGATGCATTTTAATTACAACTTCCACCATTGTTATTTGAGGCAGGCATGAAAATCCATTTAGCAGTGATGGTGTTAGTTTCAGTAGCTAATTCAGTTTAAATGGGAAATTATACTGAAGAAGAGATGGATAGGAGAAAAAAATCACTGGGTAGGGCTGAGAAGTCACCAGTTCACTGTCATATAAAATTTAAGTGAGAAAACAGTAAAGGAAAACTAAAATTCCTTCTTTATCATTACAAGAAGTTCAATGCTTAATTGTAATTTTTTCTTTATTGGCCCCCAAATAGGCAGAATTGAAGAAGACCTGTGACTTATCTGGGTCCCACGAAGACTGGACATAGTCTCTTCTAAATTCTGCCTCAAATCTGCTATATTTTTAACTGTTCTCATTCTTCTTGTTTCAGGGTCTTCACCTAGAAAAGTAACATAATAATAAGTTTTTTATTCATGCCATTTACTGTCCTGTGAATAATCTGAATAATTATAATATAGATATAGATATGAGTTCCTTTTCGCAAAAGTAAAATGATAGGTAGAAAATTCCAAATGACTATTATTATCTGAAATTATAATTTTTTTCTACAAATAAAATGTGAATAGAAACAAATGTAATGTTACAAGTGATAATCTGAAGTGGTGATAATACAACAGTATTTCGTAGGTCTATGACCTTAATCATTGCAAAATGAGAGAGTCGTTTGGAAATATACTGTACAGTGCTCCATGTTTCTAAGCTTAATTTAAATATCTGAAACTATCTGGATCCTAATTACTTTCATAATCACCTATTTCAAAGTGTGCTCAGAATAGCTGAGACAAACTTGACTTATGTAGCAAGTATACATTTATACTCTGGGGAATCAGACAGAGGCCTTTTCTCATAGAAGCAATATCTTTTTAAGTCTTTTATTTTATTAGACTCATGAACCAAGATCCAAGAATTGGATAGCTTTATTTTAAACTATTTCTCCACTTTCTACAGGGAACCAAAATATCCACATGTGACACCAGAGCGCCAGTAAAGTCTTAGGCATCTAATCCAGTAATAAGTCTACACATAAAATAAACAGCTCTGCCAGGGTGACAACTGTTGGCCTTGTTCAACCTCTATCTGTCATTTGGGGGCAGAGGTGTCATTAAACCATTTTGTTTATGGCCATGTGATAATTCCCAGGCCAGTGGCCATTGAAATTGGTGAATCTGGATAGTAAGAACAACATGGAAAGGAAGGAGAGGAAACATAGTCTTAATTCTGTTCAATTTGGACTCAGGAGGATGTCCAGTGATGAGGAATTTTTTTTTTTTTTTTTTTTTTTTTTTGCGGTACGCGGGCCTCTCACTGTTGTGGTCTCTCCCGTTGCGGAGCACAGGCTCCGGACGCGCAGGCTCAGTGGCCATGGCTCACGGGCCCAGCCGCTCCGCGGCATGTGGGATCTTCCCGGACCGAGGCACGAACCCGCGTCCCCTGCATCGGCAGGCGGACTCTCAACCACTGCGCCACCAGGGAAGCCCGAGGAATTTTAAATAAAAAGAAGGAAGGAATAAAAAAAGGGAAGGAAGGAAGGGGAATGAATGGATTAAGGGGTGAGAAGGTATAGGAAAGAAAGAAAAGGAAGAGGATGGCAAAGGAGGGGATGGTAGGGAAGGGAAAGGAATGCAGAAGGGATGGAAGGAAAAGAAAAAAAGAAGGAAAAGTGAAGGTAGAAAATGGCATGTATTAAATTCCACTATGAAAACTGTCACATAGACAAGTCAAGATGCATATCTACCATCAGTTTTAAGAATACAGGGAGATATTCAACCTGTTCATTTTTCTTCCACAATATTCACGCCACGTTAAAAAAAAAAACCACACACAACAGATGCACACATTTAACATCTATAGTAGAATCTTAGAGTTGATGGGGACTTCAGAGATTGTCTTGCATCACCTCTCAGCCAATGAGGGAAAACTCTTTGTGTCACTAGCGAGGTGGCCATGGGTCTCTGCCTAAAACCTCCAAGATTGGAAAGGCTTCCTCCTCTCCAGTAAGAGGTGACTCTTTCCAATATTAGGCCAATTAGGTTTCATTATAAAAACAATTCTGAGGACGAATAATGATTTGCCCCCATTTAACTTCCACCCAGGGGTCGCAATGGCTCTGAAACCAAATGAATAATTTTATATCACTTTACCATGGCAGCCACTCAGAAAGACAAATGCTAATTTCTTCTTCAGCCAAACACTACTATACTGTTCATTATCTTTCATCTTGAATGGTTGCCAAAACAACCACCACTCTGCTGCCAGTCTGCAAATCTCTTCCTTTTAATTTACCAATTATTTGAATGATTGAAATGCTTAATAACTGTATTATTATTTCAGATTTAGAAAGCACTGAAAAACTTCCCTAACTTCCCTGTGTACACACACACACACACACACACACACACACACACACACACACACACACACAAATGGAATATTACTCAGCCATAAAAAAGAATGAAATAATGCCATCTGTAGCAACATGGATGGACCTAGAGATTATCATGCTAAGTGAAGTAGGTCAGACAGAGAAAGACAAATATCATATGATATCACTTATAGGTGGAATCTAAAAAAATGATACAAATGAACTTATTTACATAACAGAAACAGACTCACAGACAGAGAAAACAAACTTATGGTCACCAAAGGGGAAAGGTGGCAGAGGAGGGAGTAATATATACACATTATTATATATAAAATAGATAAACAACAAGGACTTACTGTATAGCACAGGGAACTATACTCAATATTTAGTAATAACCTATATGGAAAAATGATCTGAAAAGAATATATATGTGTGTGTGTGTGTATAACTGAATCACTTTGCTGTACACCTGAAATTAACACAACATTGTAAATCAACTATACTTCAATAAAAAAATAAAAAAAAGAAATAAGAATATGTTGTACATGGCACAACTTTTCTAACCCTAATTCAAGTCATACAATTTCTAACCTCATAGATTAACATTATTTTAAAATTCAGAACTGTTAATAATCCTTAAGACTCTAATTATATTTTCTCTGGAAATTCTTCCCATCCTTCTCCTCATAAATATAACACAGCATATTTGAGAAATGGCTAGAAAGAAGTCTACCTCTTATTTCCAAACAATCTGGCAGTAGGCTGAAAGAAAAAGAAGGCTTTGTAAGGAAAATCTTGAAGGGCAGAAAAAAATATCATTACAGTCAAAGGAAAGGCAGAGGTGAAGAAGAGATTTTACTTAAAATGGCAAAAGTAACAGTGAAGGATGAGACCAAACTAGAGACACATTAAAGCTAATATACAGTAAAGATTTCACACAGTAGAGAAGCCTAAGATTCTAAGTGATGGTAAGAGAAAAGTCTTAAAGGAGAAAGTGCTGAGATGACTTTTATTGGAGGGAGTAAGGAAGGCAAGTCATTGCCCTTACACAAGTTCCAAAAATACACCATTACAAGCTCCCTATCTCCTATCTCCTAGCCCCTTCCTTTGGGGAGAACTTTGACTTTGTAATCAAGCTGCATCTCAACTACTTGCCAATTGCATAATATTAGTAACACTGATATTTGAATTACTTCCAATATCTTTTTTACATAAACTTTAAGAACAGTGTATTTTCCGACATTCCATTTCACTCAGTATTTTTTAACACCTTCTTTATCTCCTTTTAAATTTCCTTCTTCCAATCCAACAGGCATCTTAGATCCTTGGATTCTTCCAATTGAATCCACTGTTTCTTTATACAGCTTCCCTCATGTTTCAGAACCATCACTCTCTCTCTCTCCATTGTTTTTTCTCCTCATGACATCTACTCATGACACTGCACCACTCATGACAATCAGACAAATGGACATTTTCCTCCCAACACTTACTGAGCAAAACATAATTGCTGCCTCATTCATGTCAGGAAAGATAATAACCAAATCAAAATTTCTCGCAGCAAATGTTCTCAATGACCCACGAAAGGCAAGATAAAGTTAAATGCACTTACAACCCCCCCTAAGGATTGCACAAGCCTGAAATATCCTGTAAATTTGTATCCAAATCCCATAAATAAATAGAGAAATGGGGGCAGGGAGGGAATCACAACTGTGAAAAGGCCAAATGTAAAAGCGCAAATACCATTAAACACTTAGTAACAAATAAAAGTTAGCAGAAAAATGCACATGAGAAATTTAGTCACAAAAACGTATCCCCTTTCACTTTTATAATCTCAAAGCCAGCTATTATTCCTGGAAGAAGCCTCCTGTCAGACAAAATAGTAAGGGCTTACACACATTTTCCAGAACGGCATATTCTGCAATTTGCTTTGAGTTTTTCACATTAGTGCAAACTACTTCCTCTTTGCTTGTAACATCTCTTCTATTAGGACAGAGTAACAGGCTCAGTTTGGTGCTTTTGCGTTTTTACTTAATGGCAGACAGACCATTTAATCTGTGCAGTCCTGCCCTTACTTTTCAAGCTTTAATTACACACACTGTAATTAATAACACTGCCAGCCTTTGTCATCTTTTAGGAGGAAATCAAATTACATATGAATGAACCTGATTCACAGAGAATTATGTCCTCTACACCAGCTATATTACAAATTTTATTTTTTAGAGTACAGCTGCCTGATTTATTTGGAGAAATCACCCTAGTTTTGTGGATGACCCCAAAGGTGAGTTGGATAGAAAATTTTTCAACTCATCAGGTTAAACCAGACACTTTGGGGGAAAAATAGCAAAATATGGCTAACAGCTTTACCACTACCTTTTAAATATTCTCCTATATAGTTATAGAACAGACCCTACTCTGTCTGATTTATTAGGATATCCAAGAATAAAGAGTTGAACTCAGGGAACTCTGCCTAAAAACTAACTTGGAAGAAGCCATTTTGAGTCAGAAGCAGAACCTAGTCAAGCACGTAGCAGAAATCCTGCAATTCTTGTGTGCTGTGGGCTTGGATATATTTACCAACTTAACATGCATCATTATTTAGGGAATTGCATTGCAATGCTTCATTATCCTGATATGATTATTCATATCAGAGCTATTTGAATAAACTCTTCCTCTTACTTTCTCATTTGCATCTTTGAATACTGGCATATGCTGGGGGAGAAAAAAGCCTTAAGGAGAATAATCCCATAAATAAATTAGCAGATGCTCAGTTTAAAAACCATGGAATACACAGACACCTATTGAGAGATGACCCTCTGACAGTAATGCTCCAAGTTATTTATGTACAAACAGGCATATGTCATATACACACCCAGCCACAGCATGCTATAATTTAACAGAACAACCAACACATGCTTTCAGGGGACTTTACTCTGGTCATATCTTTGAAAATACTTACATAAGAGGTACTTAGAACAAGATAAATGCTACCATGTTCAAGGCAAAGGACAAATATTATTTGATTCTACCGTTTCAGAGGATCAGGAAACGAAAAAAGATTCTTAAGGATTAAGACTCCCCCTCTTGCCTTCATACTGCATGCAGAGTTTTTTTGTTTTTTTTTTATGAGAAGCAGTTCATCACGGAAAGCACACAATGGTGAAGAAGTAAATCTTCAGTGTCTGAGCACCTGGTGTGTTCAGATTCAGAAATCACTATTCCCGCAACTGTGGAAACATTACTCTTTTAAAGCTAAACTAACAAGAAAAATTGAGCAATATTCACCTCTGTTGTCTCTCTAAGCTTTCTTCTTTTAAAGCTGGTTCACTAAGATTCCAGAAAATCTCATAAAACCTCTTGTAACAGGAGGGTCTACATAGAGAATAAAAACAAACCTATATTTGGCTTCAGTTGTATGAATCAGAAACAAAGGGATCACTGGTCTGGTTTAATTCTTTGGAATTTAAAGAGTCCTATATGAAGTCCTTTGTGGAAATACACACTGACATAAAAGAGGATGTGGTCAATGGTTTAATGCTTATGACTTTTTGAAGAAGGCACCATATGATATAAATATGCTACAGTAGAGCGCTGAACTTAGATATAACAATTAAAACGTATACAGTTTAGCTATTCAGGCAGGTGGCAAGACTGAAGAATTACTTCAGACATTGTCATATCTAATTAATTAAAGATTATTATCAGAAGTTACTCCTAAGAATCATGTCATCAAACAGGCCTACTTTGTAAAGTATCAGAACAGTTCACATGCATCTACATAGTAATTTAAATAGTTATAATGTACACACTCAGAAGTATTTTTTGCCCAACACTTCAAAAAAAAGTAAGTGAGTAGAGCTGTCAGAAGAGGCCTCTGCATTTCAAGTATAACTAGAATGTATGGTACTTGTCACCGAGGTACAAACAAGGCCATCTATTCAGACACCACTGAGGCAGCAGAAGAAACCTGACTATACAAAAATTTACCCACGAGGTCCTTCATTCTTCATTCCAAATCTGTGGTGAGGTCGCCTTGAGGGAAGTTGAATAAATAGGCCCCGTTAATGACTAAGTAAAAAACAAATTTGGAGTTTTAAAATGTTAACACTTATTTATGGATGTCTAGAGTGTACTAGACTCTAGGCCAATAATGCCCAGGGCAGGTGGTTGCTATTTACTTTCTCCATATACACTTTACAACTAGTTCTCACAGTTCAGTTTTCTGAAGACAATCATTTCAAGAAACAAGGAATTTAAAATTGTTTTGAGTAACTACAGTTTCGAAAACATCAGTCAGAAGAACAGAAGCTATTTGGCTTACGCAAAGAGGCAGCTTCTGAAAATTCCATCCTCCTTTTAGGAGCAGACCCGACTTACCTAACAAGTCAGTGTAAAGGGCCTGTTCCAGGTCGCCCAGCATTGTTAGGATCACATCCTCGTCCAGATGAGCTGTGCCTTCCCGCAGGCAGCTTTCTCCCTCCTCTTCGGCCCAGCTCCTGCCGATGCTGCCAGGCCTGGAGGACACATTTTCATCTTCGGACCGGCTGTCTTCATCACTCTCACCTTCCAAGCCTTTTCCGGAAGACCACTCTTCTAAGCTCTCACTGCCTGCATGGCTGGTGGGCAGCAGGTTCCAGGCCCCTGGGCCCCTGGTGTGGTACAGGGACTGCATGGACCTTGACAGGAATCTGGACAGAGAGCGCCTCTCTGCATAGCTGGATTCTCTCTGGCTGGCCTTGGCGGCATTTCCAAACCAGTTGGAAATGCGCACAGTGGGTCGCCTTTCCCCCTCACTGGTGAGGGACAGATTGGTCAGAGACTTTTGCTTCTGAAGGCAAGCTCCCTTTGGCCTTACTTTGCTGTGAAACACAGAGAGTTCAGCTGGCCGCTGCATGGCTCTCCTTACTGGCTTCTTCTTTTTCAATTGGACTTCATATTGTCTTTCTGCACTGAGATGCCAACTGGCCCTTTTGGTTTTAATTAACACTTGCACTTCAATAAAAGCTCAGGCAAGGCTCAAACATTCACGTTAGATTCTAGAGCTATAGTACAATCAAGGAGTTGCCCACAATTCAGCTTGCCATGTCATGCCCCTCATCAGCAGTACTTACAAACGTTTTGCTTGTATATATCAGAAGCAGAAAAGAGTTCATCAAAGACACTGCTCCAGCTGAAAAGTAGCACAGGAAGCCAACTACGTTTTCCAGTCTTTATCCAATCACATGTCTCAGCAGGGCGATGGGTCCACATTTCCCTCTATCGCTTCTGTATTCCCAAACGCGAGGTAGTGAAGCACCAGCGATGTCTCTGGCTTTGCTTTTTTTCCCTGCCTCTCACCAGCCCTTCACTGATCTATCTGGGTCTGCAGCCCTTTACTCTAGAGGAACTGACAAGGTGCAGCATGTAGAGCCTCCACATCAGAGCCCCGTAAGAGCAGATCAAGCACTGAAGCCAGCCCTGCACGCGCCTCTCATGTTTTAGTATTCCACCTGCATTCTCAGATCTATGGCTCTTCCTTGCTGCAGTGGATGCTGCTGGCTGCCATGGCAGCAAACATCCTGCTAAATTAAAACAGAGGCACAGAAGCGGCTGTCCAGCCTAGCATGCCACAGGTTTCAAAGCCAAGCCTGAATGAGATGCTCCACGATTAACCCTATGCATGTTTAAATCGCTCTCGGCTACCCCGCCTCAGATACGGAGAGAAACACACACACACTACATACACACTCACTCACATACATAACACACACTCCACGACAGAGAACGACAGACTAATTCTCTGTAGCTGCAGGCAGCTGAAACAGGCAGATCTGTCTTCTGAATGTTGGGATTTGTGCTGTAAAAGCACAAATCAAATTCAAGAGTGTAAAGGACCTAAAAAACGGAGCGTGACACTCTCCGCCGGCAGACAGATAATGCTTTAAAGGGAAAGACTTCACCTCCTCTTTTAAAGAACAAATCCAAGGGCTTTTTATTCTGAAGATATTTAGTACAATCCTAATCTGACAATAAAAATCAAGATTTATTCCTATACAAAAATAGCGCAAGAAAAACCCTCAAACGGTTTTTTTTCTTTTTTCTTTTTGAGAATGAATATTTTCACTCAAAGCGTATAATTGAAAGTTGATGGCCAAGTATATTGAAGATAATGATGTGACAAAACCCATAAAACGTATATTATGTTTTCTGACATAGAGCATTTTTCTTAGTCTATTCCATAAACCTATTACTGTATAATCAGCTCTTTAATATTTTGATAAAAAGCAGAAAACCTAAAGGGTAAATTTCTTATATTTATCTTGTACTGGTTATAATTACCATCCTGAAATTCTGATTTTAGGAAAACTTTTAAAACACTTATCAGGTATAGTAGAGACCATGTACCACTGAGAGCTAATGAGAAGAGCATCAAGGAAAAGCTTTTCAGATTTTTCTGCCCATAAACATTCCTCACTAAAAGGGGGCAGCAAGGAGAAATAGATTAAAATATTCGTGTCATTCAAATTGATATAATTCCGTAGCATTTTCTGAGCTAATATCATCAAATTAATTCTGATTTTTCACCTCCTGTTGCTAACTTCAGCTAGGGGGAATGCTCAGTCTTTTAACTATGTTAATTAGCATTATAATGTACACTGCCTATACCTTTACATATGATAACAACTTACTTTGCAAAGTTAATTATTCCTTATGCTTAAGCTCAAGGGTATATGTAAAAGGGTATTAGATGGAAAGAAGGGCAATCATTTGTGATAAAAATTTTTGCAATTAAACAAACCTGTGAATTATGAATACTGATTCTCAATTCTTCATTCTTCAAAAATAATCTGTTTATACAAAATGTGCTTAAATAAAATGAGGGTACAAAGGCTGAATCATAGAAACTGACAATTATCCTTCTAAAAACATCATTTTATAAAGTGTTTTTCAAAAGATCAAGATGCTACCTCACTTTGGATTTTTTCTTCATTTGGAGTTATTGTGATCCAGTAAATCAGCAGATTATAAGACTAGAGTAAATTTGTTAAGGTTATGAAACTTTAATGTGTTTGACATGTATTACACTAAAGGACACATGCAGCATCCTCTAAAGTCTTACAGATTCACAAAAAATGGAATTCTTATGCTTTAGGCATCAAAAGTTAAACTTGAGCATTATAAGTGAAAGCAATAAAGATGCCCTCTCCTTATACAAGGATACTTGTGTACCAGTCAGCTTAGACCAGTGGTTCTCAAACTTGAATGTTCAGAACCTCTCCGAGGGTCTAATACAACGTAGCCTGCTGGGCCCCAGCCCCATCTCTACTCATTCAGTTAGTCTGAAAGGGGCTTGAGACGCTGCATCTCTAACACATTCCCAGGTGATATAGATACTGCTAGCTCTCGAACGAACCCCACTTTGAGAACTTCTAGAGTGAGACTAGAGACTAGTGGTTTTCAACTGGGTCCTCCCGAGGGGACATTCAGCAGTATCAGAAGATAGTTCTGATTGTCACAAAGGTGGGTGTGGTGCTTCTGACATCTGAGAGGTAGAAGCCAATGATACTGCTATACACCCTATAATGACAGGAACCCCACTCCCCAAACAAAGAATTATGCAGACTACATGTTGATAGTTCCAAGGTTGAGAAATTCTGGCTTGGACTACATTATATTGCATTTACAAATGATTTAGAAATTTCAGCAGCTTACAGAAACAAAGATGCAGTTGGCTCACATTAATGTCCACTCTATGTTGGCTGCGGCTCTGATGCAGGTACCCTTTATACAAAGACCCATATTGAAAGAGCAACTTCAGTCTAGGATAGGTTGATATCATGACAGAGGGAAAAAGAGATAAGAAACCTAAGCTTCTGCTCAAGAATGGCCCATGTCATTTTTCCAATCACATGTCATTGGTCAAATGAAATCACATGGTCCATTCTGATTCATTGGGTAAAAAGTATAACACAGCTGTAGGGGTGAATTTAGGAAGGGACTAAGTCCAGTGGAGACAGCAGCGAGAGGCTGGCTATTTTGAAGATATAACCCGAACAGAGAAAAGCACCAAAAGGGCATTTTTGCTTGTTTCTTTGTTTAGAGATATTGTCAACTTGTAGTTATAGTAGCTTTTCCCCTGGGAACAACTACATGGGTCCTTAAGTTTACCTTGAACAACAGCAGGGAACCCAGTTATTGCTTCTCTAGAGGCAGTTATCTCTGCTTGCTTTGGGTGTACATTCATACATGGGTGTATTTATACTTACTTGTATTCAATCGTTTATTTATTTATTTATTTTTAATAGATTTATTTATTTATTTTTGGCCGTGTTGGGTCTTTGTTGCTGCGCACATGCTTTATCTAGTTGCGGCGAACGGGGGCTACTCTTCATTGCGGTGCACGGGCTTCTCATGGCAGTGGCTTCTCTTGCTGCGGAGCACAGGCTCTAGGCGCGTGGGCTTCAGCAGTTGTGGCTCGCGGGCTCCAGAGAGCATGCTCAGAAATGTATGTTACACAAGGTGGAGGAGGAAGCCTCGGTGTATGAGACAAATACGCCCAATCAACACTGAAAATGTGAACTGCTCTAATTTAGCCAAGACCTCACATAAAGTAGAGCTACTATAATGTTCTGAAAAGGAATGCTTTTGAGCTCTTTAGTAAACATAATTACAAAGTAGCTATTTAAGTAAAAGATCTAAACAGATTTAAAATGACCTGAGCTTGATCATCTTAATCTTTATAAACACCCAAGATAAAGGCAAAATAAGTGATCATTTACACAGGTCTTAAATACCAAATACTTCCCATTATTCAATACAAAGTCTGGGAAGTCAGAAAAAAACACATGTAACCATTAGTTTCTCTGTTCAATTTAAATTCTTACTTCTAAAATGATTTCCTGAATTCATCCAATTATTTAATTACTTTTTTACAAATGACATTGGCTTCACTGATTCTGATTCAGTCTGGAATCTATCACCATTTTTCAGTGGAATATAAATTCTAGATAAAGGTTAAAAAGTGGATTAAATAAATGTTATACATGTTGGTAGACGGTCTTATGCAAAACAAGGGGCATGTGTGAACCTATGTATTAAAAAAAATCTAAAAACTTTCTGAATGATTCCAGTGGAATGAAAAACAAAGCTCACTTTGCATTTGGCAGGATCTCTTGGCACTTGATGAAAGGGATGGTTTCTGAAGCCAGATTCTTTTTGTCAATGAATGAGAGAATAAAACCCAAGCCAAAGCAGTAAAATCTAAACCATCAGTTCAGCTGGACTTGTAATACTGAGGTCATGGCATGAATCTTAAGGATAGGCTGGAAGCAAGAAGCTCACTCGGTCTTTGTCACAAATTATATAATGCATATCACCTGACTGTAATAATTAATAGACCCACCATCATCAGATTGGGTAAATATCACAGTTTCCTCCCTAAGAACATGACAAATAATGGGAAACTTGAGAGAGATACATAAAGACTTTGGAGGGATAAAAGGTCTCCAAATTGTAAAAGTCTTGAGTTTTCTCCAGCATATGCCATTTTATTGTGTAACTCATTTCTGATACTTATCTTCACACCACAATTTAACTACGTTTTTAACTTCTGCTACCATTTAATCGTGAAGACACTGTTCTTATAAATTCAAATGAGTTACTGCATAGAGGAAATGTAAAGAGCTAAGCCTCCTAACAAATCTGCTTTTCAATGTGAACTATTCAAGTTTTCTCCTTAACAGTATCATAGATCTTTACACGTCATGCATCTCACAGGTCATGCAATAGGGATGCTTTTCACATTTGTTTAAGTACAAAAAGGGATTTCCCTGGGTAACACAACAGAAAAGTGCAGGGAAGGAGGGAGACAGAGTCTCTGACGTGGCTTGTTCAGGGGCTCAGACGTTTTCTACAAAGACCTTGAGCTAATATTCTTCTGCTTTAGGTTCTGTTTTCTCTACGTTTGTTTCACTCGAGGGTGAAGGTAACTGCCAGCAGCTCCAAGCTTTCTTCTGATTAGCTTCAGGTCTAGTGGAAAAACGGAGTGTCTCTTTCCTAACAGCCAGGAAAAGTTCTGAGACTGACTCTCATTGGTTCTGATTGAACTGAATTGGGTCAGTTGTCCACTCCTGAAAGAGTCACTGTGGTCAACGGGATGGGTTGTTCTGATTGGATCTGCTTGGGTCAATTTCATTTGAACTACGTGAACAGAGATTGATGGGGCTATGGTTCCCCAAAAGAAAATCAAGGGGCTGTTATGAGCAGACGCAGCAATGGATGCTGGTCAGGCAAAACTATACCAGGACATCAAGGTACGTCTACTGTGAAGCCAGTGGTGTTTAATATACAGAGCTTCTAACTTAGTTGAGCCAATGTAACTTTGTATTTTTTAAATTATTTCCAGGCTCCTCCAAATTGTATAGGCTTCAAAAATTCACAAAACCTGGATCTTATCCAGCCAAGACTAACTCCATCAGAGTTCTCTATTATTTAGGCTACTTCACTTGGGAAACAGGACAGATTTACTCCCCAATGAGGTCCCCACAGCAACCTTTAGCAATAAGGCTTCAACAGTAGCACTGGCATTGAAACTGGCATTGAAAATCACTGAGCTACCAAAATCCCAAAAGTACCCATTTTTACAATAAGAAACAGACAAAAATAACAAGTAAAACTTTTTTTCAAATTACTTCCATTGAAGTTGTTTCTTCCTGAAATATTATTTCCTGATTTCTTTACCCATTAGAATTCTACTATACACACGTGTGATCTTCTTTTAGGCCCTGTATAAATCTTTACAGTTAAGTTAGTTGTTCCCATAAATCTAGTAATTCAATTATTTGTGGTGTTAAAGTTTATTTGTCTCTTATTCCTCCATAGGAGAACTCATGTCTTAGTCATGTTTGTTTTCCCAATCCTTGGCATGCTTGGCATTTATAACGTACCTGGCAATGATTACTGAAAAGATGGATGGAAGAATAAAACCGTATCTCACAATAATCCTGAGTTTATTAAGCATCACTACAGTCACCTCACAAAAAAGGGAACTAAGGGACAATGCAAACAACAAAATAATGGCAGTGCAGAGGTCAGGATTAATTTTTTCTACTTCCTAGAACACTTACCTGCTCATATCTCATGCTTTCTTTGAAGAAATATTCTAAGGGCTAGTCTAAGACGTGGCATTAAATTCAAGTGTGCATGTGGTCTGTGGTTTCCCTAGCAGCCAGAATATAGTAGCAACAAGAGAAATTAGATAGAGAAAGAAAGCTGTGGAAGGGGTCAAGGAAAGTTGTTTTGTTTTATTTTAAATTAAGATTGCAGAGATGGCAGCATCCTGTGGGGCTAAAGAGAGTGGTTTGGTATAGAGGGAGATAAGGTAGAAAAGAAAGTAATCCAAGGAAAAGTGAAGTAAATAGGTATAAAATGCCGTACATGGGTAGATATGGTGGCAGGGGTTTGTGAAATTCTTTTCTCTCTGCTTAAATTTTTTTTAGTGACATCAAGGTCATCAGTTAAGAGAAGGGATGGGAGAAGTGGCACTGTAGCTTTGTAAAGAAGAGATAAGGTATAAAATTGTCATCTAAGAACAATCTCAAGTTCTTAGATGACAAAAAATGAGTAAATGCGCCAGAGAAATACAGAATGATTGCCAGGCAGCATTAACTACTCACTTGAAGTTGGTGGCCATGAATGTAAAGCGAATCACATCAACACGTGATGTGTTTTTCTCCAGGTTCATTCATTGCTGGTATGGACTAGGTGGAGACCTGAATGTTACTAGGTCTGTGGTTTCATCCAATGAGAACAATGAAGTGAAAGAGGTGTAAGGGAGTAAAGGGTATATGTAAAAGTAAAATCACATTCAGTCACTATAGGAATTCATCTGATTAAGGAAGGAAGAAAGGATATGTAGAGTTTGGTGAGGGTAAGTAATGGTGGTGGGATCAATAAATTGCAAATCTTAGTAGGACCAGTGTCAGAGTCAGAGAATGAAAGGAAGGGCATTGAAAGGATAGGAGGATGTCATCAGCAAGAGTGGGATGCATGGAAGTGAGATTATAGAGAAGCTGCAGATTCCGACGGTGCCCAGATGTAGGGTATGAACAGGAGAATAAGTAGCTCAAGGAGGGATTAGAAGGCAAGATCATTAGAAGAAAGGTCAGGGTATGCCAGCTCTGCTCTTGTCACTGGCCTACTTCCCTATGACTGTCATCCTCTCATCACTGGTCCACCAGTATACTCTCATCTACATTTCTCCAATTATGGTACTCAATTTATAGCTTTCTAATCATAAATATCTTTCTTTCATGAAATCTCAAGTTTGCATTGAGAGAAATTTTCGGTACTCCACTATAGACTCATTTTAAACAAATGATTGTAGGAATGACATAATCAGATAAGCCTCATTTCAGCACTTATGTGCTGTTTTCTTTCTTTTATTTCTATCTAAATCATAGATTTAAATCTATGATTCTATATCAATACTTATTGACATAAATCAATATTATACCTTCTAATAAATCCATCAGACTATTGTATTATGTTAGTCTAGTTTATTTTTCACTTTCAAATATTCTATTAAAAATCAGAACATTAAATGGAAATTAAGAATGTTTTTTCCAGTTTTACTGAGATATAATTGGCATGTAGCAGTGTATTAGTTTAAGGTGTATAACATAATGATGTGACTTACATAAATGGAAATATTAATTGGATGTATAAAAAATGATTAAATGGTCAAAAGAATAAGAAACTGGAGGAAAAAAGATCAAACATGGGTTACTGATTCAATCAGAGATACTAAGCAATATACTAATTTCAGAAAAACAAGGTTTCTTTGTGAAAATCACATAATTAGAATTCAAAGTGTACTTAAATGCATTTTCTCCTACAGATTTGAGCTCTAGTATTTTGTAGGCATAGTGATACTAATTGAAGACATGCATGAGTAAAGAAATGTGTGAAACGTTCCACACTATGTTTAAATAATATCTAGTCACAATACAGATACATATCATCACTCACCAAGGGGCTCTCGGGAGCCAGGGAAAACCAACACTTTCTCCAAGTGCTTGAAAAATCTACAAGTATCCCTATAGCTATGCCTTGCATTACCATTTCTGCCCTTACCCTGAACTGGCCCACTGTCATCTCCACATGAAAACTCTGAAGCCTGTGATACCACTGATGTTAATTCCAGAAGGAACCCTTGGGATGTGGTGCTGTCATTGTTGCCAATATCCATTGATGGATACTGCGGTAACTGCTAATGCTCGCCAAAGTGTTTCAAGTCTGCTTAAGTGAGGAAGTTTCTTAACCTCCAAATTTGTGATATGGCTACGCTCATGAGCTTCAGAGCAATACTTTGAGTTCTAGGAGTACTATAGTAATTTTTAAAATTTAAATAGTTCTTTTCGTTTTTTCCTTAGGAATATACAAGGGCTGAGTCAGAGACTTATTGGACCAAAAGACATACCTCTACTGCCATGCATTCTTATACTTGGAAACACATAAAATGTTCTTAAACTGTCTTTCCCCTTGGAAGCAGTATATCACGTTAAGAGCCTACTTAGTTCCTATATTATACGTTATATAGGTCCATATGGACCTATATATAATAAAATTATACCAGAGGGCTTCCATATGTGCCTAGGCCTATCTGGATCCTAGGAAAAATAGTGGACTAAAGCTGAGAATCTGACAGATTGGGTCTGGAGTATGTATATGTCATTTTTCTTACATTATTTATATATAATGAAATATTTCCATAATTAGATTTTTCCCAGAACACACATTTGGAGCCACTATGTAGAAATGTTCAAAATAACACAGAATTGTAGACAGAGCAGGGTTGGAGGCCTTGGAAATTTTACATTGCCATCTGATCATTAATATTTTTTTAAATCTCTAGATATATTCAAGAACTGCCTTATTAACAATAGAAGATTCTCCAGGTCTTCTCTGATAGTATTCAACTAGACTGAGGGCAACCATGACTTAAAATCTCAGCCTCTGAGAGCACTACCATTCTTTACAGAATTCATTACAGAGCAACAGAGACCATTCTAAGCAGAACAGTCAAATACCTAAGCATCTCTGAAGCATGAAATGTACACAGTCCATTTATGCCTAAGGGAAAACAGTATAGCATAAATATGATTTAATAAAAAGACTTATGGAGAGATCATAAAAATTCTGAGTTTGACCTACCCACCAATCAGGTCACTTACCGGATATCTCCTCTAGGCACTGCTTAGCTGTCTTACTGTATGATAAATCCATCTTAGTAGGACTGGTACAGGAATCGGCAGATGGTAAAGAGGTACCTTCATTTTCTGAATGTGCTCTGAAATTAACCAAGAAGACAGAAATACCAATTGCTGTCACCAGCGGCTCATCAAAGTTCTCTAGTACAAGAAGAAATCAATGTATTGAAAGTTTTCTATGAAGGTAAGTGAGCATTTCTTTATGTCTGGGACATTCCAAAGCTGTCTATCTACAGGAGAATTTCCTTACTTTTCATATACAACCCAAGTTGTAGTGAGGTATTAAATCAGATTTCTTAGACTTTTCTAAGTTTGAAAGCTTGTAATTACCAATAATTGACTGCACTTTTTCTGGGCAAAAGACTAGAAAAGATTCCTTTTTTTTTGCTGTCTTAGAGGAAGTCTGGCTAAACTGTGTTCTTCTGAGAATGATAAAAGCACCGAAAACACCCCTAAAATTATTTTTTCCATACACATTCTATAAAATATATCCTAAAATACAAAGTATAAGTAAAATAAATATTGACTTTGCTATGGGGTATAAATGTCACTATGATGTCTTGATTTCAGAAAAATTAAAGTCAATCAAAAACAAATTCTCATTCTGACAACCCCCTTTTATAATACGTTTTATAGTTGTGTATATATGTTCATGGGTATATATTTGTGTGTGTGATTAACATGTAAAGAGTAGGTCTAATCAAATAAAAAGCACTCCACAGAGGGACTGCATACGTTTTGATATTCCAATCTTCATGCATTGCTTCTTCCTTTTATGCACAGGCAAACGTTTTAAGAGGCACTATCTTTCCTTATGCAGCTTCAAAATCTACATATATTTGGTCAAAAACACCACATCTTTAGAAAGTCCACAGCGTGAACTACAAGAGAAAGAAGGAGACAAGACAATACAGCATTGTACACTGGACTTTGTTCTTTATAGTTATCTCATTTGCTTGGAGTCCCATTCCTAGTACTGAGTTTGGACCATGGCAAGTGATCACTAAATATTTCTTACTTTAAAAAAATCTAAAGAGAATATTTATACGTGAAAGAAAAATTCAGTTAATCTTTAAATCAATTTTTGCTTACTATGTTACTTTTATTCTAAATCCTGGTTTTGTTTGAGAGAAAATAAAGTGTAATCATTGATGCCAGAAATATTTTCTATTTATCTGATGGATCTAAAAACTCTGAAACGCTCATTAGGATTTTAATAAATCATGGAAAACTCTATGCTGTATGTATGTATGTATGTATATAGGAATTGACATATTAATGCAAGAATTCATACAAAGCTGTGCCTTGACCTCCAGTGGTTTCTGGCAGACATTCCTAGCTTATTGTAACTTAAAACTAAATATAAGGAACACAGCAAGATTCAGAAGAGGACATGCTGTTCGAATGACAGGATATACCATTAAGGCCAGTAAAAATTTCAATGTTGTGAACATCAACAGACGTTTTTAGTCTTCACCTTCCTTGATATCTTGGTAGCATTTAGAATAGCAGACCATTCCTCCCTTCATGAAACTCTCCTTCCTTGGCTTCTACAATAAAATTTTTCCAGTTTGTTCCCCATTCTCTCTGGATGCTACTTTTTTTCTCTTTGTTCTCTTTTACCCAATCATTAAATGTCATGGTTGTCGGTAGTAAAAAAGAAGGGCAAAAGTTGGGGGTTCCTCAAAGCAATATCCTAAGCTTCTTCCAGTTTGCATTGTACAGTCTCTCCAGACGATCTCAAACATACCCATTGTATTAGTGATTGCCTATCCACATATGAAGTCCAAATTCAAACTCTAACCCAGAACTTTTCTCTGAATTCCAGATGTGAATCATAACTGTCTAATAGACATTACCTCTTGATTATCGCAGAGATAACTCAAACCCATCTTGTACAGAACTGAACTTGTGATATTTTCCCAACAAACCTGGTCCTTGTTCATAGTGCCCCTGGGTGAAACCTTTAGGGAGCCTAAGAGGCTTTGCATGGTCTGATCTCTGTCTGCCTCTCCAGTGTCATCTTGCACTGGACTCCCCTTATCTCTCTCCCTTGTGGTCACAAGAATCTTCTACCCACATCCTATAGCTCCTGGCCTCAACAGGTCCTTTCTACTTGAATATTTTCCTTCCTATGACATCCAATTAAATTTCTCCCTTCAAGTCTCAGCTCAAGTGACTCTTTCTTAAAGAACAATTCCAAATTTTCAGGTGAAGTCCCAAGTTACAAATACTTACTTCTCCCTGTACCTATCTTGAGCACTTCATACTCTCGCAACATGACATTTGTGTAATTATTTAATAAATGTTCATCTTCCAAACTAGAGTCCATTCTCGATGTTTAAGCTCATCATTGCACCCCAATGCCTAGCCACATGTCTAGCAGATATGCTGCACTCTGCAAATATTTGATAACTGAATGTATAAATCTTATCAGTAGTCATCATAAAATAGTGTCATTGTTGGGTAAAGCACACAGAAGGAAGCATGGTATAATGGTACATGCTCTGCATTTGGTTGTAAAACTTAGCTCTCTCGCTAAACAGTTGTTAACTCATGTGACCTTGCTAAGTGACTTAGCCTCTCTGAACCTCAATTTGCTTATGTGTAAAAGGCAAAGAAAAATATGTTCCTCCCAAAATAATTGTGAGCTCAAGTGTTATTATTACTAAAGGCCTGGAAAGGCATTCTCCTGAGGCATGTGGGATTCTGGTCAACGTTATAATGTGGGGAATATATCCGGCTCTCTGGGCTGTTTCTTTTCTTCTCTGGCCCCCAGGGTCTCCTATGTCCCCTGTCTATTGCCCCTCCCCACTCACTTCTAAAGTTCATTATCATCTATTCTTCCACTTGGGCTCTTTTCTTGTGAGCTACTGTACCTCCCTGGCTTATTCCTTAGCCTAATGTCCATGAACGAGGGGAAAAAATTCCTCTGAAGATTTCTAAGGATTGTTACTTGCTGAAGCCATTTAAATGGAGAGTATGTAGTAAGATAGGACACCCCAGGGAAAGCTTACTGGCTGCTTGCCAAGAAGCCTCAGAGAGGCATGGTGCCTGGGTGAACTGGATGGGAGCCAGGGTTGGCCTACAGTCATACAGGCTCAGAATTCACAGACTGGTTTCTCAGATGCTGAGTCACATAAAGTAGTTCACTGGGATGGCTGTCTAAAGCCCAATGCCAACTGATTTTTACTAGAACAAGACCAGAGCAATTACAGGAACCAGAATACTTGTAGCTATGTTAGTTATAAAGATGCAGAGCATCTCCCTCTAGGAAAATCTCTATGGAGCAAAAGAATATTCAGAATGTGTTTTGGGAGTAGACTTTTTTCTTTGCTGCAAATATACAGATCTTAAAAAATATTTCTCAGTGTGCGGCTATCTTTCTCAGTGTATGAAACCTAGTACTCAATTCCATTGTCTAAGTCCCCACCCTCTGATAAAAAAGTATTCAAACTTTGGTCTTGGAAACCTTTGTTTTACTTTGTTTTTTAATGTGGCAGTGAACATTTCTGGCTGATTTGTTCTTTAACTTCTTTTTTTAGTTTAGGTCACAAGAGAAAATCTTATTTATACCGTATTTTCAAGTTCTTTGGTATATGTTTCACAGTGTTCCCTATCTGAGTTACCTACATTAGAAATGATAGGGCAACAGATTGATCAAGGGAAGGAACATGGTGAAGTTAAACTTCAAATAATTATAAAAAGATCTCAGAAATTATCTTTGGATTGTATTTACATGTAAATGGGTCCAGATCCCCTGCTCTATATATGTTACAAGACATCGATTTCCCCAGGATTTCTACCTCATTATTTTTTAAAGTGGAATAAGAGTTTAACTCCAGTCTCTAGAGGGACAATCAAAGGTAACTGGTAAAGATTTAACTTTTATATAAATGATCAAAGAAGTTCAGTTTAATCTCTGAAGGCTCTAAGCATGTCCTCTACTTTTGTGCATGCTTCATTCCAGTAAAATAACAGGTTTTGGGGTTGATTCATAAAACAATTTACGAAGACTTCAGAATCAATAGTGTTTTCTAACCAAAAGGTAGATATTGCAGTGGCATCATTCACTGTTCCCATGTAAACCAATACTGCATTCCTCTCATATTGACTGGGAAAAGGAAAAAATGATTCAAAATATTTAGAAGACATCATCCTGTGCAGACTATCTTACTGTGCATTTACAACATGGTCAACATGTTATAAGCACTTACTGAAACTGTAAGATAGGGCATTGCAAAAACACCATTTAATTTATTTAGAGTTCTAATAAGCTAGTGCTAGTGTCTGTTACTAAGAGTCCTAGTAGCTAAAGGTCTAGGTTTCACCAATAATTAACATAAAAGCTAGTTCCTGTTTATGTGCACTTACTATATGCCAAGTACTATGCCTAGTGTTTTATCTAGGGCATATCACTCAAACTTCACAACAATTGTGTTGCTATGGACTGAATATCTGTTTCCTCCCAAAATTCATGTGTTGAAACCTAACCCCCAATGTGATGATGCTAGGAGGTGGCGCCTTTGGGAGGTGATTAGGTCATGAGGATAGAGCCCTCATGCATGGGATTAGTGCCATTACAAAACAGACCCTGGAGAGCTCCCTTGCCCCTCCTGCCATGTGAGGGCACAGTGAAAAGATGGTCATCTATGCACCGGGAAGCAGGAGCTCACCAGATACCAAATCTACTGGCACTTCGATCTTAGACTTTCCAGCCTCCAGGATTATGAGAAATAAATGTTTGTTGCGTCAGCCACCTAGTCTATGGTATTCCTGTTAGAGCAGCTGGAACAGACTAAGACACCTGTAATTTAGGTGCTGTGGATTAACTGAGGCTTCTAGAGATGTAATAATTTGCCCTGTGTAACAAGCTGGGAGATACTTAACCTGTACTTAAATCTGGAAGCTTCTAAATATTGTTTTATTAACCACTACCCTACAATTTTATTCCATTTAATTCCAAATGTCTCTGGACACTGAGCATGTTAATGTATGTGATGTCTCCTTAGCTGACAGAGAGCTTAGTCACTAAGTTATTAACAGACAGTATTTGAATGTGACAATACCCAATGGCCTAACCTTAATTTTACTCTTTACTACCTTAAATTTTTACTCCTAAGAAAAGGAAGCTATTATACATGCCATTTAAAGGAATTCAGCAATACACCTGGATACTAGCAATCTTCAGATTTCCAATTTCATAAATAGGGGTGTTGCATATTGGTTTATATTAAAAATATAGCCATGTGAATTCATCTTGATATGGCTATACTAGTCACAAATGTGGACACAAACAAAACTGGTTTGAGTCAGCAACAATAACTAATGGTCTTATAGTTCCTGCTTTATAAACCCAACCTAAAAGAAAGACAAACAAGTATCTTTCCCAAACCAGCTCTCTCTTTCTTGGTGGGAAGGAAGACAGGTGACAGCCAGGGCCAAGGCCAGGAATCTGTCAGAGTGAAGAGTAGCCCAGTGTGGATGAGAGATTTGTTAGATTTGTATGCTGGGGGTTGGGGGGCTGAGCAAATAAGAAAACATATTGAGTATAGTGGGAGCCAGGTTTCTCAGTTGACAAAGGAAGGTGCAAGTATGGAAAGGAGAAAGCAAGAATAAACTCTGTGTGTTGATTTGGAATTGGAGGCACTGTGAATTTACGGTTATATACCCATCTCTCTCTCTCTCTCTCTCTCTCTCTCATAGATAGCTCGTTGATATTGAGATAAATATGTGTGTAGGGACTTCCCTGGTGGCGCAGTGGTTAAGAATCCGCCTGCCAATGCAGGCTAGATGGGATCAAGCCCTGATCCGGGAAGATCCCACATGCCACGGAGCAACTAAGCCCGCGCGCCACAACTACTGAGCCTGCGCTCTAGAGTCCGCGAGCCACAGCTACTGAGCCTGCGTGCTGCAACTACTGAAGCCTGTGTGCCTACAGCCCGTGCTCCACAACAAGAGAAGCCACCGCAATGAGAAGCCCGCGCACTGCAATGAAGAGTAGTCCCCACTCTACGCAACTAGAGAAAGCCCGCGCGCAGCAATGATGACCCAACGCAGCCAAAAATAAATTAATAAATTAATTTTTAAAAAAGGAAATAGGTTTGCAAAAATATGTGTGTGTCTGTATGAGTGTGTGTGTGTGTGTGTGTGTGTGTGTGTGTACCTACATATATTTTACTATTTAGGAAAGCTAGGAGCAGTGAGATCTGGTTCCTAAATACTACTCTTCACAAAAGAAATCAGGGCACCTTAGATAAAAGCTGAAGCCAAGGCAGTGAGAGAACAAGGTGAGCCTAGATTACCTTGAGCCAAAAAGAAACAAAGTTCTCAAAGAATAATGGGGCAGAAGCCAGCTTGAAGGGCATCCCAGCAACCAAATCTGGGAAATTCTAAACATCAAAATAAATAGTCATATTGATGGATTATAATCCACTGAAGACAGTAGGAATCCATTAGTCCACAAAATTCAAAGAGGGGGAGAGGGAAAGAGCACAGGAGAAGGAAAAGGAGGAGGGGGGAGGGGGAAGGAGAAGGAGGGAGGGGGGAGGAGGAGAAAAATAAGAAAGGGACATCATTTTCTTAAAGTTGAATGGCAAGGCATAAATGCAGAAGGAATAATGGAATTAGAAATCACATGACATCCATTGGAGTAAACTATTAATTTAGGCAAGAAACATCAATGGATGCTAAAACCTATGGGTGAAAGCAGACCCACTGTGGCAAACATCATCCCAATCAAGCAATCAAATTCAACACCACCAGAAAGGGGAATATCAATAATGTTGATACCTGGTAGAAAGGCAATGGAAAAGCACAGTATCATTTCTGTGACATTATATATATATAAATATATATACACTTATATACATATATCTGCAATCACGAGAAAATATCAGACAAACCCACATTAAGAAACAGTCTATAAAATGCTTGCCTTCAACATATCAATGTCACGGAAGTCAAGGAAAGATTAAAGCACTGTTCCAGATCGAGGGATGTTAGGAAGACATGACGACTGGGTACAACGTTCATCCTGAATCGCTAAAAGTGCTATCTCTGGGACAATTTGTGAAACTTGAAAAAGGTCTCTGGGTGCTCTGAGTTAAATGTATATGGGAGTTCTTTGTACGATTCTTGCAAATTTTCTGTAACGTTAACAGCTTTTCCAAGAGAAGATAAAATACAGAAAAAAGAAACAGTTGTGGTTTGGTTGGGCAATCTGGCGCTGAACCTCGTAAGCTAAATACAGAAAGGGCAGTTTATCAAGCTTCTCTGTGGGGAGAATGCCAACTCATAGCAGTCTTCTACACAACAGACCCTCTTCCAGCATTGGCTCTGCATTCCAGCTTAAAAATACTGCTGTGTGAGGGAGCTTAGACTGCTACCCAATGCACAGATATACATCCAACCCAGCAAAAGACAAGTTTGCAAGACAAGCATTCAGTAAGCTTTAGTTTGTGCTGATAACCAATTATGCCCAGTTCACATAAAACCACAATTGCAGTATAATCTGTAATAATAGCTGCAGGGCTTACAAAAGCTTTATCTGCAAGACGGTTCTATGCTCCACGTTTCAAAATTCATAGACTCACAGATCCGCCTACTGAATCTACTGGTTCAACAAATAAGCCAAACTTAAAACCATGTGAGTAAGCATTTTCAAAACTAATGTTTTGTATTCTTTGCCTTTCAGAATATAATATATTCAAGGGCCAATTTTCCATGTCACTTTCTAGGTAAATCTGAAATCTCACAAAAACTGTTACAACAATCTTTCCTGAGAACCCTTGATGCTGTTATATAAGACACATCATATTATACCAATTATATATATACATATACATATGAGTAACAAAAGGAAACCTCTAAATTCAGACTTTCTTGACCTAATTTTACAAATCAAGTGTGTACAGAGGGTTTCTGCTTATATTTAATTAATGGGTTTAAGAAGCACAATGATTTTCTTCTCTGTTTAACAATGTTTTGCCTTATCTAAAGGTTGGGTTCCTTTTTTTTCTTCTGTGAACTGTCCTCACCCTGATTCTCTCCCTTTGCCTTTAGATGTTTGCGTTATGTCCAATGCACTGATTTCTTGACATTTACTACAAATGGTCAGAAAATAACAAAGAGCATGTAGACCTCAAACTAGCAAGTTATGAATCTGGTTAGTAGCTATTTTGAAATTTATTGGGGGCTGTTAAAAATACTGAGGTTTAGAGAAAATGTGCACGTCTTTCTTTCCTCCGTGACTAAGGAATCACTTCATAACTTTACTTCACATATCTCTGAAGCACAAGAAGCCACTTTCTCTGATTCCAACAACTAGCGGTCATTTTCCATGTTTTGAAGTCTCAGTATACCAAATCTGGTTCACTGCTTGGGGGGTTTACACTTCCTGCTTCATTCTGTAGTCATGTTTCAGTCAGTCTCTTGCCTACTACATTGTGGACCATGGAAGGGAAATAACATATGGGATGTGTGATGTTTCACTCTAACCCTGATGCCTTACACGGTAAATGTATTTAGTAGGTAGTCGAAAGAGGAAAAGAATAAGTGAATGAAGGTCCCGAAGAGAAGATATGGTTTCATTCTATAAACATTTTAAAGCCGTTTATATTTCAACTAAACCCTACCATTTATAGGAATAAAAGACTTCTGAATTTTTCTTATTCCACTGTACATTTTTGGTAGTGTTTCTATTCTTCTATAGCAGATGAGTCTAACCCATGATGATGGTGTTTCATTCAACAATTTTTAGTTGGTTCCTATTGTAGGTAGGCTCTGTCCTGGGCAATTACGCTACCAAATAAAAAAAGACAAGATGCTTATTTTTCAATGAGCTTATGTTATAGTCGGAGGTGGCTGAAATCACACTTGTTAATAAGTAAACAAAAACCCAGTGGATGGTGATAACCTCTATGAATAAAATACAAGGGGACAATGGCGTATAATTCTGGCAAAAGGCATTGTGAGTGTTCCTTCAGACTAGATGGTTGGAAACGGCTTGTGTGAAGAAGTAGCATGTAAGCAGAGTTCTGATGAGAAGAAGGAGGCTGCTTTTTTTTTTTTTTTTGTGGTACGTGGGCCTCTCACTGTTGTGGCCTCTCCTGCTGCGGAGCACAGGCTCCGGACGCGCAGGCTCAGCAGCCATGGCTCACGGGCCCAGCTGCTCCGCGGCATGTGGGATCTTCCTGGACTGGGGCACGAACCCATGCCCCCTGCATCGGCAGGCGGACTCTCAACCACTGCGCCACCTGGGAAGTCCCAGGAGGCTGCTTTGATCCAGAAGAGAGTCCTTATATGCAGAGAGAATATCTATGACAAAGTCCCCAAAGCAGGACAGGTTAGTTTGTTAAGAAACAGAATGAAGGCAGGGAGGCAGTGAGCGTAGTTTAAGGGCTAGAGAGAGGGCCGGATTATGTAGGAACTTGTAGGGCTTGGCAAGATGCTTAGGTTTTACTTTTCAAGTGTAATGTAAAGCCAGTAGATGGTCTCATGAATTTAAATGACATACAATTTATACTTTTAAAAGATTAGAGCCCCTGCTGTGTGAAGGATGCGACCGGAAAGGACCACAAGTGAATGCTGGAAGACTCGTTGGAAACTAGGTGAAAATTGGTGGTGCCCTGATCACGGGAAGGCAGGGTGGAAATGGAAAGAAATGCCCAACTGAGGGTATGTTTTGCAGCAAGAGCCAACAGGACTAGCTGAAAATAAGATGTGTTGGGAGGGAGTGAGCGAAGAGAAGAACAAAGTATGGATTCATTCCAAATTTTCTTCCTAGTCTCCCATTCAAGTAATCATGAATTCTAACCTCTAGCCTTTAGCAGTTTTAGTTACTAGCATTTTACATAGCACTTCGTAATTTGCCTGTTAGTTTTTCTAACATGCTTGGATTGTAAAATTGTAGAATGTCAAATTTGGATGATGCCATAACATTCCTCCTTCCACCTGACAAATTCTAACTCATCCTTTAAGTCTCATCTCTTCTCTTACCTCTTCTGTAATGCATACACTGACTCCACCCTCATGTAAGATTCAGGAAAACTCTTCTACCTTATTTGTTGCATACACTTCCATGACAACGGTGATGTTTTAAGTTCTTGATTAAATTCTTTTCATTATCACCAATAAAACTGAGTTCCCAGAGAGCAGATAATTTTTTTTTACTCTTTGTAATTCTTATTACATAGTATTTGCAGAATGAGTGATGAGTACATAAAAGAAAAAAGATATTTGGTGAATTCCCTTAACTTAAACTATGGCAACTGGTCACTGTATCGCTTCTTAACAATCTCCGGTAGCCACCTGCAGCACTTAAAAAAGGCAGGCTAATCCACTCACACGTCTACTTATTGGGAACTTCTTATAGCGAGTTAAACTTTTCTTAAAGTTTTCACCTTTGATTTTAGTTATATCCACTCATTAAATGGATAAAGATATGCCCAATTCAAAACTACTTTTATCACATAGTAGTGATAAATGAGTTATAAAAACTTAATATAGAATATCCTTGCACTGTGCAGGAAGTAGGACTAAAATGAAATTCATTAACTTCCAGAACTCAACATTACATTTATAGGACTTTGAACATTCAATTTGCACGAAGGAGTATTATGAAGCATATAATAAGGTCCCAGAAGGAATAATTAATAACCAGCATGACCTAGAAGTGGGCTGAGAACCGGGGAAAAATATCACCATCACCCATGGATCTTCCCATTATATAGAGGTTATTTAATTTTCTTTAAATATCAAACGTATGTATGTTTATACATATACATACATATATATGTATTTTAAAGTTATTCTACTTAAAAGCAATTATTTCCCAATATAAATGATATCTGCAAATCTGCTATTGACATTTTCCCAGCCAGAATTTTCCTAGTAACAATACCTCTTATTTCTACACATACAGCAAGAACTGCTAAGCAAAGGAGGGCACACTACAGACTCAGGCATATACGGATTCAAAGGCAAACTCCTGCCAGGCCTGTGACTGTAAAAGATTATCATTATTTTGCCTTGAAATCGCTGCTTCTTCATCTCTGTAAAATGGGGTAACATTCCCTTGTCATGGGTTGATGACACAGTTTAAATGAAAAAATTAACATAAATTTTGTAATACAGACTTGTACTAAGTAAGCACTCAACAAAAACCATTATAAAATAGTAAATTATTACTATTATTGTATCAAATGATTAGCACCTCCAGAAAAGTCTGCCAGGGATTTTGCAAGAGAAATTCTTAAATGGTGTTGGAGTAGTCAGAGTGGAAAGGACATCAGGGGTCACATAAGCCAAATGACATGACTCTACGATACCTCTTTCACTGACAGTTAAGAAACTTGAATATTGACTACTCAACCTTAAGAGCATTTATATTATCATTTATAAAATTATTCTGAATTTATAAAAGACTCCAAGCAGCCTTTTCCTCATATGTAGACTATGATGTGACATTTCTTATTAGATGGTTTTATTTATTTTCAACTACTTTATATTATTGATAATAAAACAAATAATTACTGACATTTATAAGCAATTTATTCTGAATCTGGCTCTGTGCTAAAGACTTTACAATCTTGATTGCCTTATTTAATCTTTAAAACAACCAAATTAGGTAGATATTCTTCTACCACACTTTACAGAATTAGAAACTGAAGTCTGGGGAAGGTCATTTACTGTGTGGCAGGTACTGTTCTGAACCCTGTATAAATATCAACTCATTTAATCTTCAAAACAGCCTTATGAGGAAGCTTCTATTATTATCATCTCCATTTTACAGATTATAAAAATTGAGTCTCAAGTCTTTAAATGCCTTACACAAAGTCACATGACTAATAAATGGTGTCATCATGATTCCAACCCAGGCAACCTGGCTCTTGGGGCCATTGTCTCAATAATACAAGGTGCAGTTTCGGAACCATGGTAGAGCAAACGGACTCTACAGCCTGTAGTCCTAGCTACTCGGCTATATTACCTCACTTTTATAATCTCCGTTTTAAACAGGGCAAAAAGAAACTCAAAGAGGCTGGAGAATTTGGCAGTCGCATGGTTGATTCACACTTTAACCTCTAAACTGTGCTGCTTCCTCTTTCAGATAGCAAAGGTTACACTGCCAAATGAAAATCACTAAATCTGTACCCACTGGATATGTTATTGCAAACAACCAAAGAAGTCTGCTGCTACTTATAGAAAGAAGCTTGCTAAACTGGTGGATATATTCTTTTTGCTTAGATTTATACTTTCCTGTGAAATTCATCCATGGTGATTTGAAATGACAGATGTTCTTACAGAATACATTTGAGAGTGACAAGTGTGCTGAGTATGACATATTTTAAAGTTTATAATTTTTTCTTATATTTTTGAAACGTGGATTATGATTTTGACATGTGAAATTCTCCTTTGTCAGATAGGGTCTCTGGAGCTAGAAGGATCTGCAGACTCCCATTGTAATACAGGTGGGACAGGCACGACCTAGAGCAGTCTCCCTCAGCCATTGGTCGGCCTCGCACTGGGCCCCTCCCCCAAGCGAGCGACCGTTAGTGAGCAACTGTCAATGAGCAACTGACTGTTAGTGGTCACACTCAGCCATTGGCTGGCACTGCAGTGGGCCCCTCCCCCTCCCCCTTCTCTGTAGAAAAAGAGCCCAGAGAATGCGGACTGAGGGAAAATGTTTTTTTGCGACTAGGGTGCCACCTTCTCGGTCTGCTGGCTTTCTGATTAAAGTCGTTATTCCTTGCCCCAACAACTCATCTCCCGATTTATTGGCCTGCCATGTGGCAAGCAGAGCAAGCTTGGGCTCGGTAACACCATGTGATGCAGATACAAAGGTTTTAAATGAATTTTTGCTATTAAAGTCAGAATAGCAGCCTTAAATGAGGTAGCTATTTGAGGTAGACCTGAAATTCAATAATTATACATTTGTGCGGATGAGTATATAAAGCCCCAGAAAAAAATCACTTAAAGCACTTAGGTTTTTCACTGAGGGAAAACAAATCATTATAATTATTTTCTTTACTTAAAAACTCACATATTTAATAAATTTAATAAAATTTGAAACTATATAATCTTGACCTTTTCCTATTTGCAGCAGATCCTACATCCTGTTTTTCCTGTTGATGAACTGTACACCTGCCAAAGTCGCAGGCATTATTCCTCCCTAGCCACCTCTTCACTGAAAGGACAGTGGATAAAAACGGAGACACAGCAGCACTGACATAGTCCTAATCGAGTAAAACTTACCACAAGACAATAGGCAAAATGTGTTTACACTACAACTGTTTAGTAGGATATATATTTTAAAATATAGCATGTGCTATGTATTTTAATAAATGAAAAATAATATAAATATATAACAAAAAAGTTAATAAAGTTAAATATAATAATTATATAGATTAGTATTTTTGCCTGGAAACAACAGGCCTAGCTGTGGAAATTAATATAAATTTTATGCTGGGAAAGCAACGCCTTATAAACAACAGTTAACAAACATGTACAATGTGCCACAGTATACAATAAGCATCTTATATGCATTTTGCCTGTTATTCTTCCCAACTCTACAAGGTAGATACTGTTATTTCTATTTGACAGCTGAAAATGAGACTAAGAGATGTTGAATTCTTTGTCCAAAGGCATATAGCTGGTAAGTGGCAGAGCTGGGCATTAAGTCTATATCTGCCTGAACCCAGAGCATGCCCCCTTAACCATTATGGTTTACGTTTTCTCATGGGTGAAAACAAAAATATCTCTAAACTCTATAAAAATGAGAATTATTTTAAAAGACTAATAATAGAAATAATAGTAGTAAAAGTAATAGACACGGGGAAAAGTCATGACATCTGGGTTCTATTTTGCCTTTGACGGCAAGTAGGTTAACTTTCAAAGGCCTCGGTTCTTGAGTGGGGGGGGGAGGGGAGGGGGGAGGGGAAGGAGATGAGGACTAATAGATTGGAGGATATGGGAGGCTTTCTTTTAAAAATTTTAATTCTAGGCCTCTCTCTCCAGAATGAAATACTGTTCCAAAATGACTATGTGAAATAGGACTCCCCAACCTTCCTTATTATGTATACTCTGAGTATGCAGACCTGTCAGTGTTTACAGCTGTGGACCAACGGAGCTCGCCTTACCTATAAATGAATGGAGCCACGGTGGCAGTATTTGGGTGGCTGTGTTGCTGCTGCTGAGGGAGCTGGACAGCACCATTTCCCACGCTCTGCCCACTGCCTTGCGCCGCTGACCCCGCACAGGAACCCGCCAGAGAGGCGTGGCTAGCTTCCCTTCCTTCCAAAGGAGCAGGGCAGTTGGATGTGCTTGCTTTCTCAGTCGTTACGGGCTTAGGGAAGGACTGGGAAGGGCTTCCCTTGGTAGTCCTGAACTTTTCAGACTCTTTGCTTGTTGAGCTTCCCGGTGAAACAGTTTGCTTTGCTGTTGGCACCTTTGAGCCCGGTTTTGGAATCCCACTGGAAGAGGGGATTAAGCTTTCCTTCTTGGCTGCTGTCGTCTTGCTGCCCTTTGGGATGAAGCTTGCAATTTTAGAGGTCTTTTTTGGAGCCGTCTCCGCCACCTGATCTTTCTCGTCCTTGACTGGTTTTTCAGTGCAAACTTTATTTCTGTCCCTGTTCTTTTCCTCTTTTTCCTTTGGCTGTAGCAAAGACTTTTTATTGCTGAGATTTTTGCTTCCAGCTTTTGGAGGGGCTAATTTCGGTGACACTTTGGGGCTGCTATTTGTTGAGCCGCCACTATTCAGACCGCTGTTAAAGCCTTCCATTTCACCAGATTCAGAAAAGGCATCGTCCTCCTTCCCACCATCACTGGGTCCTGAACTGGGAGGCTGCAGGGGGCGTAAAGCAGTCCGGGCATTGACCAGCTTGAACTTCTCAAGCATGGATTTCTGTCCCGAGGGAGCTGCTCTGCCCCCGTCCGAGGCAGGGGGCTTCAGTCTGTCTGCAGATGGTGTGGGAGAGGTGCCTGGGCTCGACTGCTTCACGGTCAGCATGGTGGAGGTGGCGCTGTGCTTGGCATTCATGGACTTGCTGCGCCACGGCTTGCTAGCGCTCGGGGACGGGATGGCTGAGGCCGGGGGCTGCCCAGCGGCGCCGGGGGGCTGCGTGCTGCCACTCACACCTGAAGATGGTTGAGGTCCTTTGGAGGAATCTGGACGTGGTTAAGAAGAAACATTTTAAAAAGGCTGGTTAGTTTCTGATCACTTATGTCACACCACTGAGTATTTCTAACTGTAGGCACAAGGAAGTTTCTTTCCTCTGAACTGGAAACGGACATGCTATGTGGCATCAATCACTTCTGTAATGTGGTGGTTTTTGTACCAGATATCAAACATTCAGTGTCTGAAGGACAGTGATGTTGGGGAAAAAAAAAACCACAACACTTTTTTCCCCTTCTAAAATTATTCATAGCCAAACGAATTTTGCTGGTCACAGAGGTCTATAGATGAATAAAACACTATCCCTCCCCTAAGCAATTCTCTGTATTCTTCCAGCTACTACTGTAGCTCATAGCAGTGAATGGATATTCCACCTTGCCTTATAAGAATAATGAATACTGAGAGATTGCTTTAACCTACAGGGAGCCTAGCTTATTCTTATCTGATTAAATATGCTTTTGAATCATAATTTAGCTTTTTGTTAATATTCTTTTTATTTGTACAAAATAAATATTGAAAGGGATGTTTACATGGGTCAGATAATCTACTAAGAAATATATAAAATATGTAATACAAATATTTAATACTAAAAAATGTGTAATACATAATATGTATAATCCTTATAACAGCCCTACAAGGTATGTATTGATATTATACAAATAATTCTTACAAATAATAATTTTATAAATAATTTTAAAAAATTCTACATAACTTGTCCGAAATCATCCAGCCTGGACCTGAACGGATTTCAAAGCCTGTGCTCTTAACTAGCACACCTGCAGGTTCCTGTAGGGATCTGAACAAACTTTAAATTCTAATAAAAAAATCAAGCTACTTTTTGGGGGCTATAAGAAAATAAGGCCAATTATCATATAAGTACTTATAATGCACTAGTGTTTACTTACTTTCCACGTAGAAATCTCATTATGATATGAATTTCTATACGACTGTTATAGCACTGATTAATGCTTGATTACAAGTCTTATTTTTAAGCATGAAAGACTAAACCAAAAAGAGATTTTATAACAATGCATAGAATAAAAAAAAAATTGAGCTTGGAGTTAAGAGATCTCAGTATAAATGTTGACACTGGAGAACTATATAATTCTGGTCATGTCATTTACCTTAAATTTCATCTACCATAAATACCTCCCTCTTCCCTCCTCTTTTTCTTTTTCTTCTGAGAAATGGAGAAAAAAATGGATAAATGATTAAATTAGATATTTATGTAAAAGAGGCAACGTTGATACTGTTAACATACTAGATATTGTCAAATAAATGAAATGTCCAAAGGAAATATTTTATTAATAAATCCTTTCATAATATTCAGGAATTGGAGACCATTAAATTCCATTAAATATTCATAGATCTAAAACTACAATGCTTTCACTTTTAAATGTTTTTTCCAACAGTATCAAAAATGCATGATAAACAGTAGGTAATTAAGCCAATTGGTATAGAATACTTGTCTTACCCATTTTTCAGAAGAAGTTGTTTACATTAAAAAGTTAATAAAGAAAGAGATAGGAAAAGAGGTTAAATTCTTCATTAAATATTTGTGTGAGTTAGGTTTTTTTAAAAGAAAATAAGTGTGCCTAAAACAATATAATAGATTTGTGAAGTTTATATTAACAATGCCAATAGTATAGACAAACGTAGATAACTTCACTGTGATTGCCTGTTTCCTCTACTGCACCGTTGATACAGTCCATGAAAGCAAAGACCACACCAGTAATGCATAGTTCTACATTACACACAAAGCACCTTCTGTGTGACAGGCACTAAACTAAGTTTTTGAAATACATTAACTCAGTCCTTCCAACAACTGCATAAAATTTTCATTATTACCCTCAATTTGCACATGAAGAAACTGAAGCACAAAGAGGTAAAAGAACTTGGCCAAAGTTACACAACTTGTAAGTGACAAGTCTGAGAACTGAACTTAGCTTGGGATTCTAAGTTAATTCTGTCAATCACTATGATTTTTCAAATGTACAAGAAGTTCAATGGCTTATCAGTTATAACATTATTCCTTGACTCTAGAAACACAAAAAATAGTGAATGTCAAATTCATGCCTTTAATAGAATTGTCAAGTAAACTTTATTTCTCGATTACCTAGATTCAACTGGAAACTAAGAACATCTCCAAACAAGATGCATTTTCTCAAGTTCAGTGAATTGTGTATGTGCCCGTGCATTTCACACAGTGACCTTACTGTTTTGCAGATTTCTGTCCAACAATATATGCCTCCATTTTTCTACTATTTCCAGAAATATTAATCAATGCTACTCAGTTCCTACAATCTCTAGGACTTGAATCTAGGCATAACATCTGTTAATATTTACTGAGTGGCTATTCTGTGTAAGACTCCCCAAGACACCTTACAATATAGTCAGAGGAAAGAAATCAGACTCACAGAAGATGAATGGCATATATTAAACGTTAAACGAGTAGGAGGTGGGAAAGAAAATGGTAGAGATCAGAAGTGCACAAAGGGCTGTACAACATTAAATAAGATCAAGACAGATGAGCTAAGGGAGATATGCAGGCATTCAAGGCAGGAGTAATATAGAATTTTTATATGAAACTATGTGAAAATTTATTCTATTTATTTACATTTTAAAAATATGTACATACGGGGCTTCCCTGGTGGCGCAGTGGTTGAGAATCTGCCTGCTAATGCAGGGGACACGGGTTCGAGCCCTGGTCTGGGAGGATCCCACATGCCGCGGAGCAACTAGGCTCGTGAGCCACAACTACTGAGCCTGCGCGTCTGGAGCCTGTGCTCCGCAACAAGAGAGGCCGCGATAATGAGAGGCCCGCGCACCGCAATGAAGAGTCGCCCCCGCTTGCCACAACTAGGGAAAGCCCTCGCACAGAAACGAAGACCCAACACAGCAAAAATAAATAAAATAAATTATAAAAAAAAAAAGTACATACGTATATTGGGACACAGAGCTAGAAATAAAGTACCCCCAAAATGAAATCATAGTCTGCTGTAGTATTGTTAAGAGGAACATAATGGCCTCATATTGAATTTATCTTCACTTTCTTACACTGATCTCAAAAGTTATTTGCAATATTTCTTATTCTATAATGAAAATAATATTAATAATTATTACAAATATAATAATGCCTACTGGCATTTTGCTGAAGATTCTTTAACTATATTATCTCACATTAGTGTTCAGAACAGCCTGATGAGATGGGAAGGGCTCCTATTTTTTTGTGTGTGTGACAATTTCATAATCACTTTGCCTATTTTTTTGGAAGGGCTCCTATTTCTAATTCACACTTGTGGAAACCCAAGCTTTGAGGGTCTAAACAACTCATTCAGTGGTGCACAGCTAGTGAGGAATGTGTGGTGTGGCTAGGATTTGATCCCACATGTGTGATTCTAGAGCCCAAGCTCTATAATTATCTTAGAATGTCTGACATTTTAAGTGGTTAACATAACGGTCTCAGACTTTAATGTGTGCTTAAGTCACTGGGGATCCTACTGAATGTACATCACATTGTGCTTCAGCAGATCTGCAGGAGGCCCCAAGATTCTGCATTTCTAACAACCTTCCACATGATACCAACGCTGCTGGTCACAGACCATGTTTGGCTTTAAAGAGTTATTTCTTATGACAGTGTTCAAATCGGCTAAATTCATTAAATGTTCCATAGCTGTGCAGCATTAATATTCTTCGTTCTGTGGGATTCTGGAAGCTCTGTCAGTTCTGCATTCCCCCCGGATGCTTGGCAATCTGTGGTGAGAGATCACTAAAAACAAAAGAGGTTTTCCTAATGTCCTTTATTTCATCATTTTCACCACATACTTAGTGTATATCTTCTGTGTTTCTGCAACTAGGTTAAGAAGCCAGGGGACTCCTACCCCTGTATGCCTGGGAGCTTTGGTGAGGATGAGAGAAGAGGGCAGAAAAGGACCAGTCAGGATGCTCTGTAAGTGTGCTGACATTAGCTAGATAGACTGCTACCGCAGTTCAAGTACAGAGGAAATTCAACATCATCACACCCAAAAATGAGACAGGAGGGACTCCAAATTATGACATCGACATCCAGCCTACAGTAACGGTCACAGCAAAAGCTATAAAATCGTTCTCAGATAAGTACACACATAGAAGACACTTCTCTGAACTCAACTCTCAATCTGTGCCCAGCTCCTCTCTATAATCAGCAATGAGGTGCTTCAGGTTTCATGAAGAGTGAAAATCTTAAGTCACTGTGCATCAGGAGAGCATCAGAATAATGAGTGTCTCTCTGGACACCTCACAAGAAAGGGTGCAGAACAACAGCTGCTGAAATGGCAGCCTCTGCAGCTCTGACAGAGCGGGGGTCGGCACAATCTGTGCGATTTACATATTCAATAGTAAGTAGCCTGGTCTCAACGGATGCATTGCTGAGTGTTGTTAACTCAGCTTCTGACTATAAATGAACTGTTAGCTGGGTATGGCGGAAAAGCACAGGTATCTAACGCACATATTTAAGGGCATTCCTGCAACAAACTTGTATCTTGCATTTGCAGGGCCTCTCTGCCTATAGCTGGTTCCTTGTCTCTAGCCTCCAAAGAGAAAGTTTCTTCCACTCCCTCTCCTTTTCCTCCCCTTCTTCTTCCACCTCGCATCCACCACCACCAATTCCATTGCAACCAAATAATATTATTTATCAACTGCTTACTTTTCCCAAGTACTTTGATACATGGTATCACATTTAGAGCTTCTACCCATATGCCTCTTATTTAAACTCATAATAATCTATAATATACATATTATTTCTCTTATTATAAATGAGAAAACTGAAGCTTAGAGAAAGTAACTTGCTCCAAATCATGCATAGAGTAAAATTTAGAAAAGACAAAACCAAAATTGGAACCCAGGTTTATGTGGCTACAAAATTTGGAGGCTTTTGACTCTCCCTTCTTTCCATATGTTTGCTTGCCCACCCAAAAATTCTGCCGGTTCGGTTCTCCAGAAAGTCACATGTTTGTCACAACAGTGAAGGCAACTGGGTAACTCCCCAAAATTTGGGTTCCTTCTTCCTCAATGAGCAGAATATAAATGGGGAGAACAAGATACTCACTATTCAGTTACCTATATACTATCTCCTGGGGCATCCTACTGGCACCATCCTTTTGAGTTGATGTAAGAATAGATTTTAATTCCTGCTTAGAAAACATCTAAATTCAGAGAGTTAATTTTTAGTTATTTCATATGCAAAAAAAAATAACTTTGATGACCTGGGAAAAATGCCAATCTAGTTCTAAAATTAATACACGGAGGTAAATGTGGCAGTCACAACAGGCATATGGGAAGTTTAGATAAAGACGATTCTCCATGGAAATTTGGCAGGTTCGCTTCCGAGCTCACTGCTACGTTGCCAATGGCGCTACTAGCCTGAGAAAGGACCAGGGAACATCCTCAGTTGTTTATTTCTTCTTCCTCACTGAGTAGTATACTGTTTGGATGGAAGCAAACCAGCTTTCAGTTCACAAAGTAACAACACAGAAAGGAGCAACAACAATAAAAATGACAATGGCACCACTCTTTTGAAAGTATTCACTGTACAGCAGGCATTGTGCTCAGTGATATGTATGGTCCCTGCTAATTACAGAACGACTTCAGCATCACAGATCATTACGGAAGGAAGGAAATGACTGATCAATGTGGTGACAGCAATTAGCTTGGTAAATAACTAACTTAAGACTCTCATTTTACAATAATATACCAAAATGCAGTGAACGTTTCGAAAGTTAAAAAAAATAGCATTCAAATTTGTTTTCAGTTGTTTTGTTACCAACTGGCCCCTTGTTTACCTCACCACACTGTCTCCCATAAATGATGGCTTGCGAAATGCCTCAATCATCAATTTTATGCTGAACAGAAACATGGAATGCTATTACAGGGATTGTAGGGGCACTGTCCATTCTGCACATGCATATATTGTACCATTAGTAACGTGAGAGTGCCACTTTGTGGACTATTGAAAAATTTAGGGAAGCTTTAACTCACCAGCCAGATTTTTTTAAAGTATGTAATTTATGTACAGGCATATAAAATACATGTACACCTCAATATGTAAGCATGTATACGTAAGTAAACAACATATATGCCCAAGTCTATTTAGTCATATCACTTGACCTATGTACTTAATTGTTACCTCATAAACATCCTCAAGATTAACTTGAAATTATGTCATTATAGGTTTATATAATTATTAAGGAAATAAAGCAAAAAGTCATGGTGGAACACATAATGAAATCACCCGTAAACAGATATAATGAGTAAAACGTATTTGCATTGCATTGAAAAGGAAATAAAACAGTTCAGTTCTGTGGTCTTAAGAGTAATTTCAGAGTAATTAAAAAAGTACTTAAGAACTAGATAATTATGTTTTAGCTGTCAAAACTCCACGACTAATGCAACATTCACATTAAACCTATAGTTTTAAAAAGTTCAATTTCAATTTTGCTAAATTCTCCATATCAATCATACTAAATCTATGTTGAGTGTAAATGAAAGAAAACACTTTCACACCAGAAGCTACTTCATTAGAACCCAGGAGAACAGAAAGGAAATCTCCTCTTCCACAGATGTACAGGTACCATGTAAGAATCACACGGGAGAAACAATAAAGAGATGGGAGCATGCCCTCTGGTACTGTGGCATGTTTCTTAGCAACAGAGAAAAACATCTCTCTGCTAAAGAACTCTGCCAAGTAATAAGTGGTTACAGATCATAATTCAGAAAGTGAATTCCAAATAGAGCTAGGGACATTTACATTCCTGATAGTACTGAACTGTTAAGCCTTTTTCATATTTATCATGTCGATTTTACAAAACAAGAATTATTTCTGAAGATAATTTGCTTCAGGCATATAAAATGTGTGCCCAAATGAACCGGGGCTTTTTTTTTTCCACAAGATCCCTGATTTCCACTGAAAAGATATTTGATTTTTCTTTAAAGCATACATCTGTCTAGAGTAATCTCATAGGGTGCATGGGCAAACTGATAAACGCCAGTGTCAGAACGTATTATTCATTGTCAGTCTCTGCATGTCAGGTCACCAAGGGAAGAAACTTGGACTCCCCAAAGAAATGCTTTTCTACAAACAATATACTATCTTCACTTCACCATTTGTTCTGAGAAATTTGTTCCTACATTCCATTTCAACAGAATGGTGGGGTGGCATTGCTTTCTATTTTAACATTTCTATTTCAGCCTTCTCTGCAAGTGATAATCTATGGCCATGTTCACCGATATTTTAATCCATTTGGTGAAATGAGCACACTATTTTTTGGATTACTATTAAAATGGTATTAGAGGTATCTTTTGAAGTGCAGTTTGTGATTCTCTTCTGATTTCCCTTTATTAGATAAGCCACACAATTCATAAATAAGCTATTTTTACCATTCCATACATGTGAGAAGCTACTGTGCTTTCAACAGTATGTTTTTTAATAAGGAAGTGAAATTGTTTTAATTGTGAATAAACCTTTACTATCTATTACAAATTCTAGAGATTCCCCAATTGATTCACATAACTCAACATTTAAGACTTCTTAAAGAAAGCAGAAAGTACATTTTCACTTAGAAGCATTCAGGGAGCACATTACAGATAGTGTGATTATTTCTTTTGAGTAAAAATATCTTAATTTATTTATTATTTTTTTTGCGGTACGCGGGCCTCTCACTGTTGTGGCCTCTCCCGTTGCAAAGCACAGGCTCCGGACGCGCAGGCTCAGCGGCCATGGCTCAGGGGCCCAGCCGCTCCGCGGCATGTGGGATCTTCCCAGACCGGGGCACGAACCCGTGTCCCCTGCATCGGCAGGAGGACTCTCAACCACTGCGCCACCAGGGGAGCCCATATCTTAATTTATTAAATTTAACTGTTATACTTTCTAATAACTAAAAAGGAATGGCAATTAGAATACTCAAGTTAGTAATTTCTGAATTCTGTTATTATAATACTGTAACCTTTGAAAATTCTTGTTTAATTTTCACCTTATTTAGCCATGCCTAGGATATGTATGAACTATATTGTGACAGAGATCAACCTGTCATCAGATGGAATCTTATTTTTTTATATGCTATGTTAACATGAAAAATCTCCATGTCAAAGGTTAAATAAAACATTCTTATCCAAAAAGATGTACCATTCAAATAGTCTAAAGAATAAATTATAAACTGTTTCATATGTGATGTTTATATTTGTTTTGTTTGCTCTATAATTTAAGCTAATATTTTGGAAATATAAAATAGCATGACACAATGATTAATTTAGAGATGATACTGGATATACTGATATGAAGCTGTGATTCCACATTAATAGAAAATGCCATATAGCATGCAAAACAAATTCTAGAAGGCTGTATTATATAATGCAATTTATGCTTTAATTATGATTGACAGTTTACAGACATTTAATGCCTACATTTGATATATAATATTATAAATATTTGTGAATGTGAGATCATACACTTTAAATGTTTTGGAATTTTACTTTGTTGGAATTAAAAGTAATGGCTAATTCACCATGAAAACTTTTGCTCTTGATACCGACCTAAGGAAATCTGCTTACGGTCAAAAACCTCGTAATGTGTGTTATCTGTCTCCACCTTGTGGTTATTATAAATATTGCTACTTTCTAATTTTGCACTACTTCTTAGACATACATAAGAGAGGCTGAATGGCTATGGAAAGATATGAATACTTGGCTACCTCTGGATTTTTACTTTTAGACACCAGAAATACAAAAATTATTTCACATGATCAAAAAATACATTATGATATCAAAACGTTGGGTCATCTAAAGCATTTCTAGGTTTCTTTGCCAATGTTATTAGTCATTTTTTGCAAAACTCTTATACAACTGTAGTCTCATGTAGCTAAAATCAGACACTTGAGCAGTCCACTCAGCATATCTTAATGTCTAAACATGTTTATTTTCCCTTAGTATTTCATAGCATATATAGGCCTTTGTATGATGCTTTCTAGGAAAGTCACAAAATGAGGGAGATGTTTTTCTGATAAGAAATTCTTGTCCCCTTTCTCTCCAGGAGAAGCGTAAGTCTTCAGTAACATTTCTTAGGTTCTCCAATCAAAGGTTTTATTCTTTATTTTAAAGAGAAAATCCTAACTTCCAAACACATACTATTTTCTTCTTCTTCCATTCAATTCAAGAACTGGGGATATTACAGGGATCAAGATACACTGCTTTGCTTACAGGGATTTACAGTCTGTCCAATTTTGTTTTAATGGGTAGGAAATTTTCATGAAAGTGTATAATTCATAGATCACTCCTGTCAATTCATGTCTGAGTAAGAGAAGTCTAATCAGATAATCCATATTAAACAATTGGAAATGATCTAATCTGAGCCAAAAGGTTTCTACCTGGTTCAATTAGTCAAACCAAATTTGCCAGCTGTTCTACTAAGTGTATTTGTCACTTTGGAATTTCATGTCTTGTTGCATGGAGAGTTAAATACTACACAGAGAAGTTAAAGTTTTATTGATTAGAAAATACTACCTCAAAATCCCGCAACATGCCCTAGTCCCTCACAGGGTCACACTGCTCCCAACAGCAGAGGTTCTTGATTTTCTCATGGTTTAGATGTAAATTACACATCCTACCGTTCGGATGCAAGCTCCACAGGGATATGCATCAAGCCAGCACCTCTTTAAATATGCACTGTGCACATTGGAGAGAACTGTGTATCATACAGTAGTTAATATATAATCTGCCTTTAACACACACTTCCACTGTGTCCTTTCTTCCTGATCGTGTGATTGGATATTTCTATCATACACTCGTTCAAGAAAATAAAACAAACATGAATAATTTGTCTCTTATAGGAAAAACTAAGGTCATAATATTTATCTGTCCTGCTGCTCTCAAAGACTAAGTACCCTTCATAATTATGTCTTAAATTTTGATGCTCCAACCTTAACTTCCTCAAACATGTATGGCATTTAATGTTAACTAAAACCAAGGATTTGAAAACACTTCATATAGGTTTATGGTTTCAAGATAAGTGCTCATAAAACATGAGAAAACAAAAGAAAATGCTATTTACATGCATCCAGGAGGAACTTTTTTTGAGAAACAGATTTTATACTTGGGGATAATCACTAACCACTTTAATATAAATGACTATATTTCCTTAAAGTGTTCTTCAGATTGGAAAGGTCCTGAAAAAAGCTGGAATTCAGGAGGAGGCACTTAGACAATGTAAGAAAGTCCACTGATAACATTTCCATTCCAAATGCTGTAACACTGCTTAAATACTAGATTTAGCATGTAATTTATTAGGCCCATATGTTACACTTGTGCCTTAATGATGTAATGGGCGAACACTTACCTTTTTCATTGCCATTTGCATAATTTGGAGGCTTGTTTTTATCAATGCTGTTAAAGCTCTGACTTCTCCTATTTAAATTGGAGGCTCCCTGGACCTTGCTGCTGCTGCCTGCAGCTGGTACCCTAGAGGGACCTGGAAGTCTGAAATAGTACAAGAAAAATTACATCATTATTGTACATTATAAAAACATAGGGAACAGGAGGTTCTGAGCAGGGAAGAGTTAATGGGAAAATCATAATTTATGACATTCAGCAGAAAATGTTGGTTTAAGCGACAAATAGCTAAACACAAGGTTTGAAAATCTTCAGAAAAATCTTGGTTCATATGATATAATTTGCCTCCAAAGTATACTAATAATGCAGGACAATTAGAAATAAAGTAATTTTAACTAAAAAGTCATGCCTATATGTACCTGATGAATAAAACTTTGATTTAAAGGTACTCTAACAATTACATGAAAAGCAACGGAAATAATAATACTTAACTAGAATCTATTATATTCTCAGGGTATTAACCAGCTGCCTGCAGTTGTTGTTAAGTTGTTCTTTTCAATATACGGGACATTTGTTTTTATCTTAGGTGGCTGTATCTTAGATGAACTTGTACATTAATAAAAAGAAGAATAAAGTTACATACAAATTGCAAATAGCAAATGCTTACTGAATATCTAAGCTAGTTAATTACTCAAAAACATGGTGTGGAGACCAAGGTCATGAGTTTGTTCATATTTGACTGATCTGTCTCACATAAAAACTTTCACTCTCTTGCCAAAAGTAAGCACCTAGACTCTAGCTGGTTATCTCACAAGTGTGGCCAACTGATCACACAGGCCATGCGACAAGGATGCAGGTCTCAGAAGAAGAAAATCTAGAAGAAAATCTATGCTAGTAGAATGACAATTTAAAACACACCTACAGTGATAGTAGCTTTAGCTACTCGTTGTGTATGAAGGACAAGACATGAGGAAATGTAGGTAGACTGTATTAGAATTAGGGGAAGTTTGATAGGAGGTAATCATCTGCAGTTATTTTATTTGAACTATAATTAAACATCAGTTTGGATCATTTATTTCACTGTTTAAACAGTTTCCATATTAAAATTTCAGGTATCAATTATTTCAAGAACTGTGCGTAAAATACGCAATTACTATATTTTATTTTATACTAATACTAATGTATATTGTGTATGTATAGTAAACTCAGTCCGCATAAATGAAAAACTAGAAATCAAGAATTAATATTGGCATCTTAAGACATATTTAAAAACATGATATTAAGGGTTGCCAGCATCTTTGCTAGTGTTTGCTGCCACCATGTGAATGTCACTGTGTACTGCTCTAATAAGTTCTATTTTAAAAGAAAAATAACAAAAACAATCCATAACTTGTAAATGTAGCAAATAATTTTTTCTTGTTATACAAAATGTTTAAAATAAAAGAATGTTTATATCTAGTATATTGGTACCCAACATTTCACAATCAGTTGCTACAATATTCAAATTTTAACTCACCTTATTATACTACTTGATACATTATTTCCATAGATTATCAGGAAATCAAACTCTTAAATGTATACTATAAATATTTTATAATAGTAACAGGTACTGCGAAATGGAATGAACATCAGGAAAACACACACGCCAGCTTAAGACCAGAAATGTTGATATCTTGGAATAGTTAATAGTTTCAAAATGTTGACTGTATTTTGGAGTTTAAATACATATGGCTAATAAATAGTTCCTTCAGCTATTTTGCTAATTAGAGGTTGTGTCATGCACAAGATTAGAATCTTTTCCAAATGACTCCAGCATTTAACTTTTACTCAAATGGATCTACAGGGTTTGTAAGTCTAGCACAATAACCACAGACACCAGGAATTTTGAGTACCAGTGATTGCACTATGTAGAAGGAACTCAACTAATTAATTTGGCCAAATGTCCCATCGTAATAAATCTGAGACTAGTCCTGTAGACACAGCCATAGGCTTAGAAAGTTCATTCCAAACTCACATTTATAAACAAATTTTGTCACAAAATTTGCCCTGCTTGCAATGAAACTTGACCTGTTTCTAGAAAGCAATTAAAATGCATTTTGATCTTGACTGTGACCCATGAAGCCAAGTGACATTTAGTTCTCAGAAGAACAAATTAAAACAAATTAAAAAATCCATTTGCTCTTCTCATTACCCTAATTTGACAGTCAGCCAGAGCTCAAGATCATTCATCAAAGTAATAAAAAGAGAAATGAGAATGAAGCCAAAAAAAGAAATGTTCTATTAAATCAAAGAAGTACTTAAAATATATTTTATATTCATTAAGTCTTAGAAGTAATAATAAAAAATGCTTACTGAACATGGCAGGTCACTGTTCTTTGCGCATCCTAGTTTATATCATTTCTTTTGATTTTTAATTAAATACCCTTTTAATTTGCCTTTCCAGAATCAGTTTAATTACTATGGAAATGAACATAACTTAGGAAACCAAGGCAAGGGGAAAAGCACATAACCTCAAGTCAAGGCATCATAAGTAGTTCTTGTGGTCAAATACTGCACAATATGATTAATTATTAGAGTAGTGACTAGTAAACCACCACTGAGATACTTCCCCAGTGAGTGAGATGGCACATATAATCACATAATAATCAGGGGGGCAAAACACATTTGCTGTGGCTTCACTTAGCTGTACCATCATGCCTCCAGTAACCTAACATTAAAAAAAGTCACTTTCCACACATTTTTCTGTACCAGTATTTTCCAAACAGTATAGAATGCACGGTCATTTATTATAATAGACTGCCTTTAAAATACATATGATATAAAGAAGCAAAAATTTAAATGATTAAAGATAAAAGAATGGTTCAGGCTGAGCTGGTGCTAACTTCCCCACAAAAATCTGCCAATGTTGTTCACTTCTGCTTCCAAATGTGCAATAATTAATGCATACCCATTTCAAAAAGCAATTACAATCTTGTTTTACTTCCAGATTTGTGGCCTGGAAAGAATGGGGTCTTCAAAGCAATTTTTCCCCTTGACTTTCTCTAAGCCTAGAACCTAGACTTCAGCCCAGTCATAGCACTATGTATAACTAAACTGAATTAGAAGAACCCAAGACCCATTTCATAATCTAACACAAACATGCTCACCCCCAAGAAGGCGTATGGAAATCTACTTGGAAGAATTCGGTACTCTAAGCTTTTCATCCAGAAGTATGTCAGTTTTTGAAAAAAGTTAGAATGATAGGACAAAATATCACTGGGCATTTACTTTATTATCACTAACAAGCAATAAATTAGAGATATTAACTGACCTAGTAGGCTTTTTTTGACTGGTTGCAATTCCACTGTGATTAGACTGAGTTGCATATCTGGCTGCCAGACTGTATGAGGAGAAACAGAGAAATTGAATTAAAGAGATTCTTTGAACATGGAAAGAAAGTACAAACTTACAAGAAAACTATGAGTTAATGAAATGCAATTAGAACATGTACAAACATGTATAAAGAATAAATTAGAAAATTATGATAATGTAACACATATACCATGACCTTTGATTATGAACATATTATGAAATAAATAATGCTGTGGACCCCTTAATAAGTGTGTCATCAATGAATTTTAAAAAATGGTTGTGTGACAATATTAATATTTTTAAAGTAATATTATTCCATCTTAGAAAAAAATTCAACCTTTGTAAATGACAGTGAAAACTTCAGGAAAGCTAAAGTTTGACTTAACACCATAGCAAGATCTCTTTCTCAAAAAGATTCAAATGGAAAAAAGAGTATGAAATGAGAGTCATTATTTTCTTTTATAAACTCTTCTAGTCTGCTGTTTTAACCTAAATACTATTTTGAAAGCCAAAAGATTAAAATATCTGGTTTCTGTGTAGTAAGTTATTGTTGATCTCTAGTCCTGGATAGAATATTTTATGGAAGTGATTAATACAAGATGTTTTTCTAGAGAAAGATCTATGCAAAAAATTGAGATTAAAATGGAGTCAAATTCTTCAAAAACGGACTGAACAACTGCTGATGACAATTTCTGGGCATTCTTGAATTACAATTCTTAATGATTTTTTAAATCACAATCTTTGGTCGAAAACACACCAAAAAGCATTATGGAAACCAAGTTTTGAAGAGCAGTGGATACTTTATAAATGAAATGAACATGTGTGCTTTAACTTGAACTGATTTCTGAATTACCTAATGGTTCTGAAATTAGTGTTCTGAAGGCTATAGTAAGACTCAGTGGGCCTAAACATGTTCACACGTGCTGTGATTGTCATGGGTTGATGTGTGAGTGGAGAATCACTCTGCTGGTGAATTGTTATGACTCTACATGAACACATTTGTTGTACATGCACAGTTTCCAAGGCCTCCAAGGAAACAGGAACAACATGGGGTTGTTGGAGTCAGGGTGGAAGGGTCATGTGGAGCCCTGCTGTTAATCCAGTTGCTTTGCTGCTAAGTAGAGGGTATTTAACCAAGGGAAGGATCCCTTAAGATGGTGACATGTTTCCTGAGTAAACTCTTACTCCATGCAGCCAGTCTGTGGTGGGAGTATGCAGGCCTTTGAACTGCCTGGCTAGAGAGGAATAAAGAATTCCTCATATCTAGACAGCTTTTCAGAGCACTTGTTTTTCAAGTGGATATGTGATATATTCTTATTTGCAGAGAGTGCATTCTGTATTCTAACTGTACTGGACACTGAGACAACTGGCTACAACTGGCCAAACTACCTCAGCAACAATAATATCAGAGGACAATTTAAAAGTAAAAACCAAAGCACTCCAATGAAATATTAATTCAAAAATTAAAACTAAAAGTACCCAAAGTGAAAAAAAAGAATCTTCTGTGAACATGTCAGTCTGCTTTGTCAACCCAAGAATAAGAGAACTACCTACAGGTTCACCATGATGTCTTCTATCCTGTACCCTCCAAATTGAACACAAATATTAGCAGGAGAGATGCCAATAAAACAATGTACTTTCCCTCGGGGAACTAAAGCCACCTCATGGATTTTTTCTTCCATGATTTTAAAGATGTATCATAATTTCTAGTATAGAAGTAGAAAACCAACAACTAAATCTAGAGGTTAATCGACTTGGTCAAAATCAGTCTGATTTTATTGCCCACTTGTGTTTTCTAACTATTATGAGAATACTCTACTAGTTGCCTATATTTTTGTACCAAGCCATCCTACTTTAATTCTTTGAAACTGGGCTTCTGCCCTATACTATCCTTACAAATGTGAAACTGTTATTTGAAGAAGAGTTTGATTCAACTCTCACCATATTCTAATATTTTTGTATTTGACCCTATTTTTCTCTCTGCCTTTTTAAATTTCTCTCTTTCACAGACTGTCATACTAATAAACTCACTTGATCTGCCCACCATCATTCTTGTCCATTTTCTCTTTCTTTCACCAGGGCCTCTCCCCTTACCCATCTCTTAAAAGCATGCTTTTTCATATGTCATCTTTCCTCAAACACTTGTATGCATTCTTTCATTTGATTCTTACCTAAGATTTCAGGTGAACTCTACTAGAAACTAGAGTGAATAGCTGCATCATACTCCCAGTCATCAATATCAACTGAATAAAAGACATCCATTTCCATGACCTTCAAAATCAATTACCACATCAAACTCACCATTTTCCTTTTTTTAATCCCCCAAGTTCTAATCAGATCCTTCCTTTCATTTCATGATTTCTGTACACAGGATCACCATTTTCTTTAGGTGTTTGGGCTTGAAACCTCAATTGTCAACTCTTCCCTTTTTCCTTCCTTTTAATTATTGTAGATGTGCAATCAATACCCTGCCACGCTGATTTGACCTCTACAAATTTATCTATGTTCTCCTTCAATTTTCATGTTTACCATCTAACTCAAGCCCCAACACTTCTCACAATGCCTCTAGCTCCCTTTATTTCTCTCTTTTTCTTTCTTTCTCTTTCTTCCTTCCTTCCTTCCTTCCTTCCTTTTTCTTTCTCTCTTTCTCTCTCTCTCTCTTTCTTTCTTTCTTCCTTCCTTTTTTATCTGGCCCTGGCTCTCTATGCAGCAGAAATGAATTTCTTTCCCCACAGTGCTTGTGATACCATGTCCCTAATTTCAGGTTCACAAATGGGCTAGTAACAAAGCAAGTGAGTAGGTACAGCCAAAGCAGTTTATTAGTGAAACAGACACAAGGGACATGTAGACACAGCTCTGAGGCAAGTGGGGGCAGATAAATAGAGTCAGAACACCACTAAACTAAGGATTTGCAGACATCTGGTTAGAAGATTATGTATTCTTTTCCTGAAATGTTGTCAAATGAAAGTCTTTCTAGCTAATGGGTGGCAAAAAGTATCAGAAACAAAAGCATAAAAAAATAAATATTTTGAGACACACTGTGGGTTCTACTAAAGGAAGTATCTGCTCATCTATCCTGTAAAGTAGAATATCAAGGGAAAGCTTTTTATTTCCCTTAACATGGAAGGGAAGAGGAGGAGATTAGAGACAGTCAATTAAAAAAAAGGATGAAACTCATCTGGTGTTCAATACACAGAAGGATCCAAACTGCCAGAACTATCCAATACAGCTTCAGTGCAAACCCCCATGTAGAACTGTAATATCCATTTATTATAAGGAAAGAAAACTTCTCAAAGTAAACCGATCCTGAATTGCAATCAGGATCATAATTGCAATCATTGACCACCAGAGCCTCACTACTCAAGGTGTTGTCCACAGACGAACAAAATGGCATCACCTGGGCCTTGTTAGAAATACTGATTATTAGGTCTCATCCCAAATCTACTGAATCAGAATCTGCATTTTAACAGGATTCCTACGCATAATAAAAGCTGTGTTCTACAGAACATCCACAGATGTCCAAGTTTGGAGGAAAAACACCTGTTTCCAAAGTCAAAGAGCATAATCTAAACATCTCAAGCCATGCCTCATTTTCTATTCTGCTGCTGCTGCTTTAGATAGCGCTGACACCCTCCTTCCTCTAGAAATCCTCAACTCACTTAGCTTTCTTAACACGACAGCTGTCTCTTGAGCTACTCCTCCTCCTTCCAAGACACAGGTCCACTCACCATCACCCCTTCTAAATTTTGTACTATGCCCACGAATATTTTCAAAACCATAATCCTAGGTCTCAGCTGGTATATCCCTCCATTCTTTTTATATCAAATCTGTATTTTATACTCCAATCTCAATTCTAAACTCAGAGCCTCTTTTCTAAGTATCTCATTATCTCCTACATATTCTACCTGGATCTATCAGCTATATTTCTCCCAGATATCCCCCAAATGTTCAAACCTTAACTCATTATTCTTTCAAATCATCTCTCTCTCTTTGACTTTGTTATTTAAATTTAGTGTCACCAACTTTTTATTTTTCCATTGAACAAAGAAGAGTTGTCTTCTTTGACATGACCCACTCCATTTCTACCTCTGTGTCAGTTCTCTCATGGACTCTGATAATGCCCCTCCACTAGTCTCTTTGTTATCATCCCTTTTTTATTGCCAACCAAATCCAATCATTCTTCTCACAGTCAACTAACTTCCCAAGAGAGAATAGATGTCAATCTCTTTCTTTGAAATTGCTGTTGACTCCCCATTGTCTGTAGGATATAGTCCAAGCTCTGTGATCTGGTTTACTGAGTGTTTCCGTGTGTCTCCTCAGACTCTCTTACAGCTTCATCTCCTCTGCACATCCTGCATCCCATGTTCTCCACTGTCATCACACCTCTGCTTCTGGCCTGAGGCCTCTTCTCCCCCGGCTCCATGGCTTTTCTCATGAGGTTTCCTTCATCTGCAACACCATGGCTTCTCTTCCCCACATCATGAAATCTTACTTCTGCTTTAGGATCCTGCTCAAGTGTCACCTCCTTCTTGAGGCATTTCTCAAGTCTTGTAGAGTTAGTTTTGTCCTCCATTAGTCCCCAGGTCCTTATTCATCTCTAAGGATTAGGTTAACATGGAAATTTATCAGGGTAAATGCTTATCTCCTGAACAGATTGCATTGTTCACCAGGACAGGAATTACGGTATGTTCATTTCTTCATTCTCAGTTCCTATCATGGGTTGGTATGTGTTCAGTAATTAACTATTGATTGCTATTAACTGGGTAGTATTATCAAAAAATGATATGTTATACCACCATCTTTTAACCAAGGGAAATCTTTTTAAGAATGGAATTATCAGAAGTATATTAAAGGAAGACACTTGTCTTCACTGTGTCCTTATTAAGTGACAGTTTACATTTATTTTCTCATTTATTCCTCACAATAGTCCTGCAAAGGCGATACTCCATTTCTGACTGAAAAATATGAAACCGCCTTTAAACATTAAGTAACTTGTACGAGTTATACATCTTATATATAATAGTACTGAAATTTAAACTTTCTTCTGTTGGATTCTATAAGCTGTGCTATGTTCTACTATACCATATCATTTTCTTGCAAAGTACAACTTGTGATACTTTAATGTTTCTTTTGCTATTAATTCATTGCCTTTTGGATTTGTATCTCCAAGACATCATGATAATAACTTTATATTGCCTTCAGAGTATCATCTCTTCCGGTGTCAAATAAATCTACTTTCAATAGATACTCCTCAGCATTTAGATAGGGAATTTTAAATAATTTCATTCAACAGATGACTTTATGTAGAAATAGGAAATAAACAGTAAAACAAATTTTAAATGGTCTGATGCTTTTAGTGTCCAAGCAATTCTCAAAAATCTTCCAAGTAAACACTATTTTTTAAATGTTTAAGCCACATTTTAGTAAGAGCTAGAAAATTATGGCATACTATTTATAACTTGCCACTCCCATGTTCATTGCACACATGACTAATTAATCAATCACAGAACTTTTTTCTGCTGAGTCCTGTGGTAGCCTCAAAATCCTTGGCTAGGACTCCAGCAACCCTTACTAATCAGAACACTTAGAATGAGAGTAAAACTTACTCGATCTCTTCCTTATGCTTTCCTCAGATATTGTTAAGAAGATTTTGAGTGGCTCAGTGCAAGATTTTTGTGGAAGGTTCTATTTCTGTTGTAGTTATTCTACCAGTGGACTTCCATGCAGAAGTAAAAATTATGTAATCTTATTCCTTAGCTTTCATTTTCAAAAATCAAATTGGACCCAGATACAAAGACATGTGCATCATTAAAAGTCACCAAAACATAATATCTGAACCTCACACGTCTATCATTCTTTACCTCCATTGGCTACTATCAAGGTTCTTTCAAAAAAAAAAATCTCAGTTGAGACAGTTAATATTTGAATTGCCTTAATTGCTATTTAATTCCCATGATAGTTAAAATATTCTTTTAACAACTACTCATTGCCCAAGTAAAAAGTTGGAGAGCCACAGTAACTTCCTAAGAAATTGAGCCTTTGTCATGACCCCAGCAGAGAATACCAAAAGGTTTAAATTGCAGAATAAATAATAAATTCCCAGATTAATGAGATCATTTTCTTTGATATGTAAAGAAGAAATTGGGACGAAAGAGGTTGGGATATTTAGCAAGCCTGGAACCAGGAGACCACATAGGAAATCACTGCTACAATTCAGGAAAGATTTGATGAGGGCCTGAATGGAGGCAGAGGCACAGGAAATAAGAGTAAATGATTAATGAGAGAAGTTATAATCATGGACACAGGACTTGAAGGGAAAAATCTAAGATGGCTCTGGGGCCTCCGGCTTGGGTTGCGCAGTACAGTTACATGGGAACAGAGGGCAGGAAAAAGAGATTTAACACCCCTGATAGAGTGTAAAATGAGAAAAAAAAACAAGACTCCACTTTTAAGTTATGTCATTAGTCAAAGGGTGAATAAAGTAACAGGAAATACTAGGAAGATGGATATTCACAGATGAATAAATCCATTTTCACAGCAGAGAAAAAGTAAAGATCACTTTATTATAATAGCTCTTTTTTAAAGCACATAATAGTTTTGGATATTGAATAAATTAATAAATAAGAAATTGACTTCACACCCCTAAGGTATTTAAAGTGGCAGACAGACATAGATATTGAGAAATTTGATTTAGTTTTGTGTTCTACTTATTCTAATAAGCGTATATTGATTGACGTTATCCACCAATTAATAAATCATTAAAAAGGATTTTATTGACCACTGGCATGTATCAGCAATGTGCTAGAACGATTTAATTTGGGAAAATTAGGTTTAAGAATGCAGGGATGACTGTTTCACTCTGAGAAGTATAACCCTTCAGACCATGTATTCCAACTCAAAACCCTTCCTAAAAAATACAATTTGATATTTAATGGAAACTGAACTGACTTCAACCTTGGAAGAAGAAACGAAACAATATCAGGCAAGTGTGCAAAAAGTGGTGCATTCAAATATCTACCTTCTGTGAATTATTAAATTGAAATGCCAGTAGTAAAGATCTAATATATTGGTTAGTAGCACAGACTCTAAAGCCTGAATACTCTACCTGAATCCCAGCTCAGCTGTTCTCTGTGCCTGTGTCCTCAGGGGTTAAATAAGGATGACAATATTATCTATCTCAAGGTTCTTATAAGGATTAAACTGTAGATCACTTAGAAGGGTGTCTGGTAGAAATAAGTGCTGGAACAGTTAAAAAGAAAATTCAGTGGGATTCAGATGTACGTTTGGGAGTCCCTGGGTTTACTAAGCCCCCATGTGAGGCTCTATAAATAGTCTGGTGAATTCATTAAAACATAACTTCCTATGTTCCTACAACTACCCTGCCCTCCTGTGCTTGGTTGTCTTCTCAACACCACACCACATTCTTTGGCCCCACCTATCACTTACTTACTTACTTACATACATACATTTATTTTTTATTGATTGATTGATTGATTGATTGTGGTACGCGGGCCTCTCACTGTTGTGGCCTCTCCCGTTGCGGAGCACAGGCTACGGACGCGCAGGCTCAGCGGCCATGGCTCACGGGCCCAGCCACTCCGCAGCATGTGGGATCTTCCCGGACCGGGACACGAACCCGTGTCCCCTGCATCAGCAGACGGACTCTCAACCACTGTGCCACCAGGGAAGCCCTCACCTATCACTTCTGATGCTACTACATTCTTACTCTAAGACCCACAAGCACGGACATCTCAGGACAGTGCCTGAGCTTTTAACTCTGGCTCTCAATCTCCTGGTTTATAATTACTTTGAGACCCGATTTCGTGCAAGCAAATACAATTGTCTTATTCTCCCTCAAACCTCTCTGGATACTACTCACTCTTCTTGTTTTCTAAACTCAACAATATCAAGCCCTATAGATCCTAATCTTATAAAGAATCATCAGAAAATTGCCCCAATAGGACATCCAAGAACCACCATTCCCAAAACAGCACGCACAGGATGAGCCTTCCAGAACCTGCAATTCTCAAAACTGTACATAATCCCCAAAGTATCTCAAATACAGAATTTCATAAATGTTCTGTTTTGTGATACAGTCATTAGATGAAAATATAGTTTTGATATGCTTAATGCTATAGTATATTTGCTTTAATATTTCAACCACAGTTTTGTGTTAGATTTGCATTCTAAATGTCATAACTAATTTGAAAGACAGGGGTAAAATGTGTCAGAAATTGAGGCAGTCCTCGATAACAACAACAAAAATAATTTGCCTTTAAGAAGGTAGCAAACAGGCCTCCATAATTCTGAATATATTGCAAAACAACAAAAGGAATTCTCTTGTTTGCTCACTTGACCCATACATGTTTGTAGTCTCCAGAGTTTTGTTCTGAGCCCTCCTTTTCTTCCCTAGCTTTGTACTCTCTTCCTGAGTAATCTCTTCCATTTCTATAGTTTCAATCAACAAAACATTGCTAAGCCAATGTTCCCAGGTCCATATATCTGGCCCTGACCACTCTTCTGGGCTCCAGAGCCTCATATTAGATATCACCATCTAGAAGTCCCACTGAAATGTCAAATCCATGAAGGCCAAAGCTGAACTTCCTCTCTTCATCTCCTTCTCATCTGTTTCCACCACAGCATTACTATTTTTTCCCTTGTTGAAATACATCACCACCAGTGAGTCAACAAAACTAGAAATGTGATGATTTCTTTGGCCCTTACCTCCAAACAGTCCCCAAATCCATCTTCCTCAGTCCCACCCTCATGCCTATTAACATTAAATTGTTCAAACTCTTGTCTCTATAGCTATAATGTATGACAAACCTGGACCCTCTCACATTTCTCCCCAAAGCACATTTTTCTCCACCCTGTCACCAAGGTCATGTTCCTAAGTTATAAGCAGCCTCATTTTCCTTCTGCTAAGAAAATTCCTGAAGCAACTTCCTTTACCTTCAAGAAAGAACTCCCAGCTCCTAGAAGGAGCATCCAGAGCCCCCATGAATTGGCCTCTGCCTATAGCCTCCCTCTCATCATGCCCTGTGGCAATTTAAACCCAGAGCTACAATCAATTATTAGATGCTCCTGCCATTAAAAGGTGAGATCTCTATCCTACCCACCCTCCCTTTGAAGCTGGGTGGAATTGTCAGTCCTTCATCTGTTGGGTCACAATACAGTTGGGTCACAGTACAATGTCCCTGAGACAGCCATGCTGGTGAGGCCATATGTAGTCACTGTTCCAGACATGTGAGTGAAGAAGTCACCTCAAAAGTGGATTCTCCAACCACAGGTGTTTTGCCTCGGGGCAGCCTGTGACACTCCAGCCATTCCACCCTTCCCTGTGAAGGTTCCAGAAATAGTGGAGTAGAGACGAGCCATTCCTGATGTGCCCTGTCTGACTCCTAAGCTCACAAAATCCATGAGGATGATAAAATCGTTATTGTTTTGTGCCAATATATTTTAAACAGCAAGAGATACCCAGAACGCATTTCCACTTTCACTTTCTGCTCAGCCCAAAAGTGGCAGCTTCCTGAAAGTGAAATGGCATTTTCCTCATCAGTGCCTTTGTATGGGCTTTTGTACTCTGTTGGAGTAGTTAACACACCTCACTGAACCACCTGTTTAAACATCTAGGTCCTCTATTAGATGATGGGTGAAATAAAAGGTTAAAGCATCACCTGATCTCAGCTGCACATCTAGCATAATTCCTGGCACACAGTGGGGGCTGAATCTTAATTTGTTGAAAGGTCACATTTGAACTTTCAAACCACCAGTAAGAAAGAACCCTGTGCTCTAAGGTAATATGTGAAAGATCACTAGAACAATGTTGTTTTCATTAAGCCATGTGGTATTCATGGACTACGCACAGTGACTGGTTCATCAAAACATAAAAATAAGCACAAAACAGTAATTTTTAAAATGGATGTATTTCATATAAATATGATAATACACTATGTTTATCAGAGCAATCTTTCATATTATGTAGGTTTTTATAACTCCTCATCTATATTAAGAGATTTTACAGAAAATTGTTTTAGAATCAACTATCTTTCCTCCCTTCAGTCTACTTGACTTCAGCCTTGGAGTCACACAAACAGGAGTGGAAATCCCTATACAGAATCCCTCTACAGTCACACCTTTAGTACTCTTGATTCCCAAAGAAAGAGAAAAAATGCTTAACCATAAAATGACATTTGTTCTACTAACAACACTATTCCCAAGGAACCAAGGAGGAATACAAAGAAGCAAATTACACAATATGAGGTAAGAAATTTCTTGGGCATAAATTTTGGTGGAAGTTTTTTAACCTCCCAATTTTACTTTTCTTTTGTAAGATGGTATCATGTGAAGAAGACAGGAATTATTTCCTTTCAAATTTACTAAAAATGGCTTGAGAGAAAATTAGGGATAAATTACCCAAGGTGTATTATAATTAAGCACATTGGAAGAAAGTCTTAAACTAAGGATTTTATATAAAATAACAAACATTGAAGATAGTAGAACACATTCACTAAAATTTTTAAGGCTGAGATAGATTGAAATACATTTCCTTATATATCCTATGATTGCTAAAAATGAAACCGTATCTTCAGAATTAATATTTAAAGAATTCTTTAAACCAAATTCTTCCTTTAGTATATACAGTTTCCCTTCTGTAGGGTCCTTGTGCAATGTTATAAAATGATAACTGACAAGCTAATAGCTCTAAAAAAGAGGAAAGTGTTCAGCCACTTCTGCAAACTATCTTTTGTACCTTAAAACCATATACGCTCCTTCAAAAATATTTAAGACATTTTGTAACAACTATACTCACATCAGAGTATGTGATAAAAATGTTGTCCCTATACATAAATTTTGCAGAGACATCACTAAAAACAGTTATTGCCTAATCCATAAATGAGTCAGAAGCTTAGCCTTCATCCACATGTGTTTCTTTTTAGCAGCTGGGTGGCTGAAATATCATCCTGATTACATGTGAGACAGGTTACTGTGATAACTTATCCCATTAGTGAAAGATGGCATGTAAATCTATTATAACCTCTGTCTTATCTTAAATTTCAACTGACAGTTAATAAGGCCACCTGCATGGTCTGCTTTTGAGGGATCTCAAAACAGTAACTAAAGAGGGAGATGCCTGGCTAGGATATTACTGCATCAAAGTCTCATGTTCTTTTAGGAATGGAGAACTTCAAGATAAAGAACTCAGGAAACCAGGCTCACATTTCTCTCACACTGTTACCATAAATCAGATTTTCACACTGCTTTTACTTACATGTAGCTCAAAACACTATGCTGCTGCATGGATCTTTTCCATTTACAGCTTTCAGTGTGGAGTAAAATTATATCTCAATGCATTCAGTGCTCCATTCTAAAAGCCCAATTTAATGCAACCACCTTAAAAAAACTGGACCCTGAATACCGCTAGACAAAACTATTTTTTTAATTTAACTTTTATTTTATATTGGGATATAATTGACTTCAATGTTGTGTTAGTTTCAGGTGTACAGCAAAGTGATTTAGATATACATATATATATCCATTCTCTCTCAGATTATTTTCCCATATAGGTTATTACTATTTTTTAAGCTAAAAATGTAAACAAACTTTGGCAAAGACTACCCTGATGAGTGAAAAAATATGGATTATTTAATACTTCTGAAGATTTAAAAAGTAAGGGGACACGGGTTCAAGCCCCGGTCCGGGAAGATCCCACATGCCGTGAGCAATTAAGCACGTGCACCACAACTACTGAGCCTGCGCTCTAGAGCCCGCGAGCCACAACCACTGAGCCCGTGTGCCCCAACTACTGAAGCCTGGGCACCTAGAGCCCGTGCTCCGCAACAAGAGAAGCCACCGCATTGAGAAGCCCGCGCACCACAACGAAGAGTAGCTCCCACTCGCCGCAACTAGAGAAAGCCCGTGTGCAGCAACAATGAAGACCCAATGTGGCCAAAAATAAAATAAATAAATAAAAGTATTGTAGGAAGCACAGACTATGTTAAACTATTTCCTAGTACCCATGTTCATGAAAATGAACTTAATTATTATGCTTTAAAATAATTATATAAATGTTTGAAGATCTAGAAGAAAGTCTATTTTAGAGAGTCCTTATAATTGGGCTCCTCTCAATTTACTGCAAAGCAAATGTAATCACTAATACAGTCAGTTTCATATCATTAGGGATAACTGGGGTCTCAAAACATCTCTGATGGTGGAATCTGGTCTAGAGTCTGCCCCCACTTGTGAGGAGAGAAAGCTGGTTTTATTTACACATCTTTTGAGACTGAGAAGTCAATTAGAAAGGGGTGGGTGCTATGAGTGGTCAGCAGCAGAAGCACAGGAAATGGGAGTGTGAAGAGGCAAATGTTGACAGTGCGCTTTGTAATGAAGAAGGACTTTTAACCAATGGCAAGACTATCTCAGCTGCAGAAACATGCAAGTCCCCCAAATTCAATTCTATGCTCACCCAGTCATCCCCTGATTACAATTTGTCTTTCTCTGTAGACCTGGTGACAGGAAAACATTCAATGGTCATACTGACACAATTATTATAGTTTTTGTGACAGATGCATTTTTCCATTGTAAGACAATAAGTTGAACCTTTGAGACAGATTTTAGTGGAAAACAGATTAATACATAATAATTTCATATGGTATAAAATTGCAGATATAATAATCAACTCTACATTATCAGTGCTCTATTTGAGAAGAGAGTGCCCCAGAAATAGTAAAGATCAAATAGAACCAAACAATGTCTAGTGTTTGGGAGACAATGTTCATGCAATATATAAACAGGATATCAAAATGTCCTGGAGTAAAATGTTAAAGAAATAAATCACAAATTAGCTATTCTGAGTAACGGCTCTGTGATGATACATGGATCATATATTTGGTAATTACAAGAGAAAATTATGAAACATTGGCTTACCATTGTTTTTATCGAGACATTTATGTCAGAGAGCACAAGTCAAATTCTCTAAATTAGGAGTGAGTCTAATACTTTATAATATATATTATATTCTCACCATTCCCTTGGAAAGATGGAGTATAACTGTGATGTTTGCATTTTCTACCTGGAGAAATCAATCTCAGTTAATTGATTTTTACTTAGTTAAAGAAAAAAAAAGTTATCAGAATGAAGAATGGTTCTGTCAATGAATGTGATGCCATTAACATGTTGATAAACAATATTAAGGTTTAAGTTCACAACATCAAAGGATAACATGGTAGATAAAAGGTGCCATCAATGACCAAGAGACTTCAGCAGCTTTTGGAGAACTGAAAATAAATGAAGTATTTTTGATGTGGAACACATAGCCTCCATGTGTTCTCCATCAAAATGAACACAGAAGCCTCATCCTACTATACGCATGGAGGGAGGATTCAGTCTGTAAGAACGAGGGAGGCTGGACTAGGAAATTTCAGATAAGATGAAGGGGATATAAAAAGAGGGAGATTAATCGAACATCCATGTCAATTACTATTGATGACCACTCCATGGCCAGACACAAACAAACCAATTAACCATCCAAACAAACAAGAAGCGATTTTAACTATAATAACTGAATAATCAAAGAAAAAAAATGCCAGCAAAGAGGGGTCTCTCAGTATACCTGGACTGACATCCCTCTAGAGCACCATTAAAGGAGCTATGGCTTATTCTTTTTTTTCAAACCGAAGTGTATTGCTCAGCCATTAAAAAGAATAAAATAGTGCCATGTGCAGCAACACGGATGGACCTGGAGATTATCATACTAAGTGAAGTAAATCACACAGGGAAAGACAAATGTCATATGATATCACTTATATGTAGAATCTAAAAAAATTGATACAAATGAATTTATTTACAAAACAGAAACAGACTCACAGACTTGGAGAACAAACTTCCCCCAGGGGGTATGGGTGGGAGGGGGAGGATTGATTGGGAGTTTGGGATTGATATGTACACACTGCTATATTTATTTAAAACAGATAACCAATAAATTAGAATTACTTTCTAAAACAAATAAATAAATAAATTGAAGTGTGTAGTTGATACACAATAAGTTTCAAGTGTACAACACAGTGATTCATAATTTTTAAAGGTTATATTCCAATTATAGTTATTATAAAATACTGGCTATAGTCCCTGTGTTGTACAATATATCCTTGTAGCTTATTTATTTTATACATGGTAGCTTGTACCTCTTAATCCCCTACCCTTATCTTGCCCCTTCCCCCTTCACTCTGCCCACTGGTAGCCACTAGTTTGTTCTCTGCATTTGTGGATCTGTTTCTTTTTCTTTATATTCACTAGTTTGTTTTGTTTTTTTAGATTCCACATGTAAGTGATATTATGCAGTATTTGTGTTTCTCTGCCTTACTTACTTCACTTAGCATAATACCCTCCAAGTCCATGCATGTTGTTGGAAATGGCATTATTTCATTCTTTTTTATGGCTGAGTAATATTCCACTGTGTGTGTGTGTGTGCGTGTGTGTGTGTGTGTGTATACACATATATACACACACAATATCTTCTTTACCCTTTCATCTGTTGATGGACACTTAGGTTACCTCCATATCTTGGCAATTATAAACAATGCTGCTATGAACACTGGGGTGCATGTATCTTTTCGAATAAGTGTTTTGGGGTTTTTTTGGATAGATACCCAGGAATGGAATTGCTGGTTCTATGACCCTTTTTGCTCAGTATCATCTGAGTGAGGACCTTCCCAGAAGCCTGTTGAAATGTGCAGAAATATGGCTCCTACACATCTTATTTCTCCTTTTCTGATTTATGCCTCTCTACAATCAGCTGTCCAATTACTAGTACATATTTAAATTTTTAATTGTTTGTCTATCACTAAATGTAAGCTTCAAAAGGGCAAGGACTCTTCGATTTCTTTTGTCCTCTGTTGTATCTCCAACGCTTAGAAGAGTGCCTGGAACACACTAAGTGCTTAATAAACATTTGTTGAATATATTAATGGGGGATGGGAGAGATGGGAGAGTGTGTACATCGAAAGATAATGATCAAATTAATGAATAAAAATTAGTGGTAGTAGTATTTTATTTAGCTATAAGGGAATACTTACTAAAGGAAATACCTAAAATAATTAATGGGGTTACCTCTCTGTAGCTAGACCAGGCTTGGGAAGGTCTGAGCATTGGGCCATCATTTTTAAATCATAAGGATATTACTTTGAATTACATTTATGTATTTAATAGAAGTTAGAAGTGTAATGGACAGAATTGATCAGAGAAAGTGAGAGAGGAAGGAACAGTGATGAAGTTGACTTGAGGTTTTTAATGTGGGTCAATATATTTCATTATATATGTGATATGAACTAGAAGTGGGAGGAGGAAAGATGAAAGTGGCTGGTTTGAGTGCCTGTTACATGCTAAGGGCTGTGCTAAGGAGGAACTTTAAACACAAATTATGTCAGGTGGTCTTCTCAATACCCTTTTGACAAGGTTACCACTATTCTAATATGAGGTAAGAAACCTCGTATTTGAGCAGGTTAAAATTACTTGCCTCATGCCACATCACTGGGAATTGGTTGGCAGAATTGAAAACCATGTTTGCCTGACTCTAAAATAACCATACTATACAGATGCTGCTTCATCATAACAACAGAACCATGAGTGGTTGTCAAGCTTTGAAAATAATGGACTAGAAGCACAGAACATAAGCAGTGTGTGTATGTGTGTGTGTACATACTCTTAGTATTACACCCTCTCTTGGTTTCCTCGATCAGTCAATTAAAGAATAATTTCTTTCCCTTCAATTATTTCTCTCTAGAAATAAAAAATTCTGTTATTTAAAAGGAGATTCATAAATGTCGTTTTTGTTTGTTTCATTTTCTTTAAAGTTTAATTAATTCACTGTCTTTTATGAAGAGCACACTATAGGCCACAACACAGAGCTCAATTAAGCAACTAATTGAAGCCAGGTTCATGAGGGCTTAAATTACCAGAGACTTCCTGTCATCTTAAATTAAACTTCCTTATATACTTCTCAAGATTTATAACCCCAGGCTGAAAAGCTGTAAACCATCCCAGTTTCAGAGTGAATCTCCCAGAAGGAAATGATGTTTCCTGGAAAAGAGGAAGGCAAATGTCCTCCATGGAAGAAGGCTCCAAAAGCAATGTGTGTGGCAGGGGTGATGGGAGCCTCGAGAAGGGGCTGCAAAGGGAATAGACAAGTCACTCAAATAGCACGTGCCCAGAGATTTTGCAGTTTGACTTGTGAGTCCTATAGGAAGGAGCAAATTTATCTAAACAGCAAGTGGACACATTCTTGACTTTCTCCTACCAAATGTAAAGCAGAAGGGCAAATGATTTTCTGTGGAGACCATAATCTCCCCAAATCCCCAAATAGCTCTTATTTTAGTTGAGAAAGACTTATTATCACTGCCTTTAACACTCTATCACCTATCTAATTTCTTACCTACACTTTCACATGCATTGTGTTTCTTTTTTACATGTTTTAATTCTCTATAATATAAAAATACGTGTTCATGTGATTCAAAAATCACTGTTTTGGGATTGGTACAATTCACCAACTATTTAATAACGGGATGGGAAATAATTTAATAATGTAGACAAAAATTAAGCTAAAAGGCCTGTATTCTAAGGAAAATCACCTCCCTTTTTTAAACTTTTAGCAACTAGAAAACATTTTTTATGTATACTATTACCCTAACATCTCATGTATAACCAGACCAGTACATAAGAAAAATGAATTTTCATTTTATAATTTTCCTTCACTATAATGTTTTACTAGATATTCTCAGGAAAATTAGACATTCATGACATGATTTCTGCTCAGTGCTGGCTGGTCTCATGTGCCAGGCACTGTGTACAGTTTTGGTGAAATTGAACTTTCTGTTACTTTTCATGTCAACTAGAATTCTGCCAAAACACACATATGTAAAAATATGATTAGCAGAAATATCCTGAATGTCTATGACATATTTACTGATGGAAATAAATTTTCTGAGTTGGAAAATTATAGGATTCATGTCTACCTTGTTTTTTGAATAAGAAGTACTATTTTCCCCATCTCCTGGTTAATGCCTATAGAAGATAACTATGACCACAACTCTTACATAAGATTTTTAGTACTTTATATTAAAACAGTTCTCATACTTTTTCCAGTTGGTTAGACAAAGAGCCTTTAATATACTCTTTTCAAAATAAAATGAAGCGCCAGAAAAATAAAAGAAATTGATTTTATATTTTATATTAAATAAATGCAAACAGGATACTTAACAGTCTTTAATATAGCAAAATGTTTCAACTTTACCTACGTTAAGTCCTTCCAAAGATCACTGAAATAGAGAAAAATTAATTTTTATATGAAATATGTTCAAATTTTTGAGATTGCTGAAGGACTGAGGAAATTTAGAATGAGTCGCAGTTTTATTTTAATACACATACTACAAGTAGATAATTCAAGTCAAATGATAAACAGATCAGTGATCAAGGAACAAGACTGCCCTCACATGTCATCACTAAACTTACACCAACCATATGTCATTTTAGGGTTAATTCAAAACATAGGTCTTTCGACAGTATTTTTCCCTTTGTAATATTAGTTTATGTTGACGAGGTAAGGACTTCTGTATTAATATTATTTATTAACAAAACAAATTAGTAATTTGGACATTTTAAAGATAATACGTTTGTGTCAGATTAGTTGTGGCATTCATTTTTTTAACCAGCCTTTAATTAAAAATTTTAAACTCTGCACTAGCTGCAAATTAGAGGCATCATTTCTTAATCCTAGATCAGATATCTTCTTTCGTTGTCTAAACCAAACATGACAGAGAAGACAGGAGTTATAAACATGCAAGCCTTTAAGCTATCAATGATATTTCATAGCCCAAACACTTCACTCATGTTACCTATTACTTTTCGTGGTACCAAAATGCTAATGATCTTGGTAATCTGCTTTCTTATCCCGCAAAACAGAAACCACATATTGGTAAAGGAATGGTACTCCACAGAGGCAGCAACATTGATAGCAGTGAATTAATGAATGACAGCCAGAAAACAAAGGGAACAAAATATTTATAATAAATAGGTAAAAGACCAAAGAGGTATATAGTCAGGCATCAACAAGGATGGAAGCAAATAGTTCCATCAGACTTGGATAAGGTCTGATGGTTCCACTACATATCATTCTGAAACTAACTGTATAGTTCAATATCATGACCACCCAAGAATCAAGAACATTTAATCTTTATTATAGCAGTTTTGTAATACACACAATTCTCATTTTAAATGACGTACCATTGCAATTGTGAATGTTAGAAAGTTTTCCTACCTAAAATTAGAAGCAGCTATAATAAAGGTTCATTCATTCTTACTTAACTCATTTCAGAAATCATTACTAAGGACGTACTGTGTGTAAGGTTCTGAGCTAATCCCTTGAAATACAGAAGTGGTTAAAATGTAAAAATACTGCTGTCCTCACAGTGCTTACATTCCAGAGGGGAGGAAGTGGCAATAATAAACAATGAATATAATAAATAAGTTGTAGGTTAGAGAGGGGTTAGAGCTACAGAAAAGAAGGAAAACTACAGCAACCATGATGTGGAGTGCAGATGGGCACACTGCAGTGTTAGAAGAGAAGTTAAGGTCAGCATCAGTGAGAAGGCAACACTGGAGCAGTTGACTTGCAGGAGGTGAGAGATTCAGCCAAGTGGCTATCAGAGGAAGAGCATTCCAGGCAAAGGAATCAGCTACAGCATATTTCCTAAGCGGGGAGCAAGCCTAGTCTATTTGACACCATGGCAGGGCTCTGAGCAAAAGAGGGACATCTGACAGGTATGTTCAAAGAGTTTTGTAGATACTGACCCACTGAACCCCCAGAACGATTTCATGAAATCGATGCCATTTTTTATACCCTTTTAGCAGATGAGAACCTGAAGCATAGAGAGGTTAGGTAAGTTGCCCAAGGTCACACAATTAGGAAGTGGTGGAACTGGGATCCAAGTGCAGGCAGTCTGATTCTAGAGGTGAGCTCTTTTTTTTTTTTTTTTTTTTCAGTACGCAGGCCTCTCACTGTTGTGGCCTCTCCCGTTGCGGAGCACAGGCTCCGGACGCACAGGCTCAGCGGCCACGGCTCACGGACCCAGCCGCTCCGCGGCATGTGTGATCCTCCCGGACCAGGGCACGAACCCGTGTCCCCTGCATCGGCAGGCGGGCTCTCAACCACTGCGCCACCAGGGAAGCCCTAGAGGTAAGCTCTTAACAAGGAGATATTCAGTCCTTGAACAGGACACACACAGGCACGCATGCTCGCTCACATGTGCACAAACCCCCCCCCCCCACACTCAAGAGTGTAGAGGAAGCTGAGAAGCCAAAAGAGGAGAGCTTGTTATCCACATTCTATGTCTCTTGGTCCACATTTTATTTTCTCTCTTGTATATTTTACTTGTTAACCTTTAGATCAAAATGTCTGTTTAAATGAAAGATGTTCAAATTGACTGAAAACATTTGGGGTTATTCTCAAAAGAGCAAAACAAATTAGCAATTCTTAATGTATAAAATAAATATTGTGGAAATTATTGTGGAGTTATGTCAATTTACTTTAAATAAACAAAGAGAACAAAACAAAAATACTCTCATGAAACAATGTGCACTAAAATTATTTTAGGTCTACAGAGAAAAATACAAGAACATTTTTCTGGCTAAATATCCAGAATAATATAGCCACCAGTCATTCAAGCTATCCACTTGGGAAGAGCTTTGGAATCAACAGAAAGGCTTCATAAATCATGATTTATAACTCTCATCTCATGTAAATGAAGATAATGTGTCACTGAGATTCTTTTCCATGTTAATTATCTTGGTTCCATTGTATAGACACTTATTCCTTTCCTATGTGTACTATCAATACAGGCTTTGAAAAATGCTTAGGTACATTGTTATATTTAAGTTCACATAGATTATAATTCATACACTATCTCACTATGTCAAATCTATACAAATGGAAATAAGTATTAATGTCTGAAATATAACATTCTCCAAAACATAGAATAAATTCTGTTAAAATGAAGACTTGGAGCTCCTCTTTATCATGGTGCTAACTAAGTACTACACTACCTTTAGTACAGTAACTACTCTGCATTTATTAAATTAACAATCCAAAAAGTAATCAAATCCAATTTATCAAAAGAAAAAATTATTTAAGACTCTATCTCAGAATTAAAGGACACTGGTGAAAAGAATGCTTTTCATAAGCTAAAAAAAATAAGATAGCTCTCCCCAAGATGGTATAAAATGACCATGCCTATTGTACATAGGTCCATATTTTAAAATATAATACAGTTTCATAATATCCATGCATATCCAGCAAGAAGAGAAAAAAATTTCCCCCAACGGGTCATAACCACTGAGAAATGTGGGGCAAGAAACTCCACATGGCAGATACAGAAATAGAGTGAGGGAAAGCAATGACAAATGATATCTCATCTCACTTCCAGAGTCAACATCCTTTGCACAATACCACTTTACTTCCTATATTTTTCCAGCTACCATTCTTGCTTCTTGTCCATTCAAATGGCTTAAACCAAACTCTAGGAAATATTATTTCTGGCAGTTCTCAAAATCTAGATCTCTTTCTACCAACCACCACTTCCCCAAAAAAATTAATAATAAAAAATATATTTTATTTTTTCTCCTTCTCTATTCTTAAGGAAATCTAAAGAACTTATACTGTAGAGAATGTTTTTTTCACTTTGATTCCTGCACAATTTCACATGACATCACAAAATACCAAGACAAGCTTAAAGAACAGAAGCACATCTGCATTACTTAGTAAAAACAAATATCCCTTATCATTCCATGGCCTTTGTAGTACACTCCATATTTTTTGGTGAAACTGTGATTTTTCTTTATTAATAATTCACTAATGAGTAAAATTTGCCAAAGGAAATGAGTTTACATGGCTGTACAGAGACAGAAATATTGCTTAATGTGAAGTGAGGGATGGTTGACAGATGAAAGAGAAGGGGATTTCTGAGCTGCTGAATATTGACAATAAGTGGGAAGTGGTTTGTGAATGTATCTTGGAATTTTATGTTAGCTTTCTGAGTCAATACTAATTGCCAAAAACAAACTCAAGGCAAACTGTATTATTAGGTTTTAGGCTTGGCTTCTAAGATGGAAAAAGTTAAATATTTACATATGTGTGATACAGTGTGTATATTTTAGTAGACGATAAAAGAGTATTTTCATATTGGACATTCTCCCTCCTTAAGAAAAATGATGATAGCTATGTATGCCATAGAGCTAATGATCTGATAACCCGAAAATTGATCAGAAACATATGAGTAATTTGCATGAAACCTGTTAACTTAATTACGTTCTGTGATCATTTTTTGATGTGCCAACTTAGCTAGGTTTATTTAGTTCCACTCAACACCAATCTGGGTGTCGCTGTGAAAGCATTTTGTGGATGTGGTTAAAGTCCATAGCAGTTGACTTTAAGTAAGGGAGATAATCCTAGATTATCACTAGGATAGTAGGCCTGACTCACTCCTTGAAAAGTGGGAGTGTGGCTTCCTTGAGAGACGAAATTCCACCAGTCTATAGCGGTTTCAGCTCGTGCTAAGAGTGTCAGCCTGTCTTCCTGCTGGGCTGCCCTCAGGATTTCAGACTTGCCTAGCCAGACCCCATTATCATGTGAATCAATTCTTTAAAATAAATCTGTTTGCACTCTTTCTTACTGATTCTGCTTCTCTAGCTGAATCATGACTGATATAGCTCCAAACTGGAAAAAAGGCAGGAACGAAAGAGTAAAGGAAGCTGCAGTGGTTTGCCAGCACCCCACACCAGCTGTGTCTACATGCACCCACAGACTCAAGTCAGACAATGTGTGTATAGAAACTCACACACACGTATACACACACATGCATGCACAGACAATCTCACATCAAAATGGTATGTTCCCAAACACTCAAACTCCTGTGTTTAACAGACCTGAAATTTTTGACAGATGTAACGATTTAATCGATCAAAAGCATCAACCAAAGAAAACTACACAACTGGAGACTAGGATTCAAAAAGCACATTCTAAACAATAACTTGTAGAAGGAAGGAACTCTGATATACTACTGACAAGAAAGACATTTCACACATTTTCATACAAACCACAATCACCTTCAGAAAACAAACACAAATATTTCACCTAAAAAGTGATAAGTGTTGGTCATCCAACCAATAGAAAAGTGGTTTTAAATTCTATAACGTTAATCAAAGAATCCCATCACTTTGATACAACTATATAAAGATGTTTTCCAAACTCGCACACAAAAACTTATTAAAAACAAGCTGTATCAAGAGAAATTCATTCTAAACACATTCCCCGCTTCCCTTCCTTACCTGGACTGCATATCTTGCTGGGTTTTGGGCTGACTGGCTTCTGCCTGAGGGGAGGCGTGGGTGACCCGCTGCTGAAGCTCCACCAACGACTGGTAATACTGCTGCTGATGATGCTGCTGCTGCTTGTAGCGAGACAAACTGAAAAACAGCCCTAGAATGGCTTTTAAGTTTCCATTTCTTATTTCTGTATCAAGTGGAAAATATAAAAACAGTATCATAGAAAATGATTATTTTTTACAAATGAAATTCTAGAAGCAGTTCTCTTAGGCTAAATCTACGGAGACAGAAATACAACTTGATTTTCTCAGTCACAGATTTAAGCAAATCTGATTTTCTGAAACACGCTAGCATTTCCAAATAGCTTGGAAATTTCAGGGAGAGAGGGAAGGGGTGAAGCGTAGAGAGAACAAAGCTTACTCAAGTGATGGTCTTTGCTGACCCTGAATGACAGTTTTTCTAGAGTTAGTTTCTTCATGGAAATGGATGGGCTCTCAGTCTTGTGCTAATCATTTGGTTTAGCACTCTGCTTCCCTCACAGACACACACAGCTGTTACCAACACGGTGGTGGCTATGAGCTAGAGAAAGAAAGCCACTTAAATGCTGGTTGTCCTACATTATAAATACTGATGCTACGGGTGTACCTCATAATAGCAACTAGATTTATAACTGTTAGCACAATTCTAAATCACCCACCAACCAAGTTATTTTCAAAAATATATGTATATGTCCTCCAAAAAGCAGACTACATCATAGGTATCCATTTTTAATGCTCCAATTCTTTTATTTTTAATTTATGTTACATATTAATAAACATTAAAGATCACCTTACTCATGACTTTAGATAACATAATTGAATAAATGTAAGTGGAATTCCTAGTTCTAACACATGGGGCTCCTGTGTAAGTTTTTCTAATATTGAATAAAAAATTAAATGCACAAAGTAGGCTACAACATGAGCCTACATTTTCCTCCTGCAGTTATAATTTTAAAATTAGAAAACGAGATGCAAGTAAAGCTTGATATAATGCTACACAACCTATAATCATAATTTAACTGAAACTTGCTATTGGCAATAAAATATATCCTCCTTTGAGGTCAAGGTTTTATGGCTCCTTTTTGGAATTTAGAAACATTAATAAACTACTTAGATTTCTTGCTCTCTGATGGTTTATAATGCCACACACACTATGCCGTGGAATTATTCATATAAAATGAGGCTGAATTGTTATAAGCCCCCAATCTTCCTCACAGGGGTCATAACATATAAGTGTTGGCTTGTTCAATATAAAGCTACAGTGAGAAAGTATTAATTTTCTCCTGTAAACCTGAATGATCTTATTGAAAGAGGTTTTTTTAACTTCTTATTTTATTACTATGCATCTTTAATCAATTTAGAAAATCATTTTGGGCATTCATATATTTTTAGGAGATAAATAAAAAGCAAGAGGTTTATGTTAATAAAAGATATCATGTTACACTCCCTAACACCATACACAAAAATAAACTCAAAATGGATTAAAGACCTAAATATAAGACTGGACACTATAAAACTCTTAGAGGAAAACACAGGCAGAACACTCCATGACATAAATCACAGCAAGATCCTTTTGGACCCACCTCCTAGATAAATGGAAATAAAAATAAACAAGTGGGACCTAATGAAACTTAAAAGCTTTTGCACAGCCAAGGAAACCATAAACAAGACGAAAAGACAACCCTCAGAATGGGAGAAAATATTTGCAAATGAATCAACGGACAAAGGATTAATCTCCAAAATATACAAGTAGCTCATGCAGCTCAATATCAAAAAAACAAACAACCCAATCCCAAAATGGGCAGAAGATCTAAATAGACATTTCTCCAAAGAAGACATACAGATTGCCAGCAAACACATGAAAGGATGCTCAACATCACTAATCATTAGAGAAATACAAATCAAAACTACAATGAGGTATCACCTCACACCAGTCAGAACGGCCATCATCAAAAAATCTACAAACAATAAATGCTGGAGACGGTGTGGAGAAAAGGAACCCTCTTGCACTGTTGGTGGGAATGTAAATTGATACAGCCACTATGGAGAACAGTATGGAGGTTCCTTAAAAAACTAAAAACAGAACTACCATATGAACCAGCAATCCTACTACTGGGCATATACCCTGAGAAAACCATAATTCAAAAAGAGTCATGTACCACAATGTTCATTGAAGCCCTATTTGCAATAGCCAGGACATGGAACAGCCTAAGTGTCCATCGACAGATGAATGGATAAAGAAGATGTGGCACATGTATACAATGGAATATTACTCAGCCATAAAAAGAAATGAAATTGATGTATTTGTAGTGAAAAGGATGGACCTAGATAGAGTCTGTCATACAGAGTGAAGTAAGTCAGAAAGAGAAAAACAAATACCGTGTGCTAACACATATATATGTAATCTAAAAAAAAAAAAAAAAGGTTCTGAGGAACTCAGGGGCAGGACAGGAATAAAGACGCAGACGTAGAGAATGGACTTGAGGACACGGGTTTGGGAGAGAAGGGTAAGCTGGGATGAAGTGAGAGAGTGGAATTGACATATATACACTACTAAATGTAAAATAGCTAGTGGGAAGCAGCTGCATAGCACAGGGAGATCAGCTTGGTGTTTTGTGACTACATAGAGGGGTGGGATAGAGAGGGTGGGAGGGAGAGGCAAAAGGGAGGGGATATGGGGATATATGTATACGTATAGCTGATTCACTTTGTTATACAGTAGAAAGTAACACAACACTGTAAAGCAGTTATACTCCAACAAAGATGTTTTAAAAAAAAAAGAATATGAAAAAACAAAACAAAGCCAAACAAAAAGATGTCATGTTATACGGAAGAGACATAAAACGAATAAATGGTAACATTTCTCACCAACTTTAACCACGTAGAAAGTAAAGTATTATCCTGGAGGATTTTATCAAATTTTATTCTAAGTTAACAGAACCATGAGTTAGATTTGAACATAAGTTTTTTGCCATTAAATATGTAATTTAAGATTAAACATCATGATGACATATACAGATAAAGGATTAAAGAAATTTAAAATTTAAATAGTGAAGAAAAATTGACAAACGTAAATAATTCTAGTACATGTCCATAATATTTCAGAAGTCACACAATTCCTCTTTTTCCAATGGCAGCAAACTTTGAACAGCTTAGAATTGTCTAATATTTCTACTATCTGTGGGGGAAAAAGGCTTTTCAGAGTAAACTGACTGTAGTAGAAACAAGAAGCAACATAAATTGTCAAAAGTGTTTAATCATAAAATTCTAATTAAAAATGGTTGTTGCTGATACAGATCTCAAAGGACTTGGTATTTCATAACTTTAGCAATTGTTTTTTGTTAATAGTACTAAATTGAAAATTTTGCAAAGGCTTCCTAAAAATATATGTGGAAGAAAAAGAAATGCAGAAAAAAAAATAACAGATCTAGTTTCCTTTTTCCACTTTTCTATATTTCAATGTCAGTGATGATCTTTTAAACATTTAATAATTTTAAGGACTTTACAAAGAACAGTTATTAATACTGTTAGTGCTAATTAAGTAAGAACTCCTGATGACTTATTTAAAATTAACAAATATTTAGACTTGGACTACCAACTTGATCAAATTATAGAATTGTTATTGATAAAATATTTGAGCATTAATTACACTATTTTAACTGTATTTATGTCCATCTACTGTATTTATTATCCAGCATTATCTATCTATCCATCCATCTACTTAAGACTCTACAAACACTACCAACTGGTAATAACATAAAGATATTTTGTTAGTATGTCCCCCTCCCATATACTCGGTAATGTAAAGAACAATTTTGGCAAAATTTGGAACATACCTACATAAGGCGTACATTAATAACCATTGAATTTATGTTTCTATTATTTTGGAAACTTTACTGATTTCCTTTCTTGTATTAGGGGCTATGTACTCCCACTTTACATTTCTAGCATTATAAAAAGTCTTTTACAAACATGGATCCATTTGTGACAACTGTGCTTTTTCTTACCTTCAGCAGATAGACCTTGAACATTTACTCCTCTGGCTGCTAGAAAATTAAGGCAGACATCAACATTTTCAATCTGCAACATGAAAAGCAGTGAAAAAGTAACTTAGAAGGTTATTTTTAAATAAATAAATGAGCTAGAATGAAGCCAGAGAGAAAGATAAAGAAAGAATGAATATTTTACATTCATTTCATACTAGAGATCTTTAACCAGAGTTTAACTAGAATTATTTTGGCTAACTGCAGAATGAATATAAAGATTGCATTGTCCGATTTAGTACTTACAAACAATTCATAAAGGCCTGACCAAGAATGGCATTCTTACAGATTAGCAACCCACCTACTTAACATAAAACCAGACTGATTTTGTGCTTCACAAACAAGTCTCAACTAAAGTATCCAAATAGGAGGAGACTCCTGTTTCTGTGAGTTAGAATACTAGGATGTGGGTAACTGAGATTCGAACAGTAATATTTGGTAAGTATGCCAAAAGATAAGGGTTGATATACATGAAAGAAATGAAGCATATTTTCATCCTAAATCATAGAAATTCTTTATTTTAAAAACTGTATTTGTACTTCTACAGTTGCTAATTCTCTGCTTAAATAGAGGTATTGCCTTTGTAATTTAAAAGAGTGATGCCACTGCTTTTGAACAGTTCCTTGCAACATGATAGCCAGTGATTAACCATTTAGGGTGAGAAGCAAAAAAAAAAAAAAAAGACTAATTTATGTTAATTCATGGGTTGATTTCAGTATTAGTTATGGCATTATGTAGCAAAGTTAAATAGCTAAGACTTTTTAAAAGAATGTAGGAAACTAGAAAGTTCCAGTTCTTTGTGAGTCATCTCCCTGGGTTTTGTGGTATTCCATAAATCTTGAAATTCTAAAGTAAATAAGAGATTTAAAGTTAATACTTGGCAAGGTACTGTTTTCTGTCTTATTAAATTCTCATCAAAAGCTATGCAGGAGGACATACAAAGTTTTGCCAATGTCCTCTTTAGCTGAGCTTCATAGGAAGGTCAAAATGTCTGTTAAAGAAAATAAAAAGAAAAAAATATATTCCAGAATCTGTCTTTATAAAATGGACAACTGTTTACGTTCCTTTTTAAATGTAATTTTGTGCAAAATTAAAGTAATAATATCCAATGAGAGGTTCTTTACTTCAAAATGATTGCAGCCAAGGTATACACATTTGCTTTGAGAAAAAAATAACTTCTTGATTCGTTTCAAAATAAGTTTTACTGAAAGAATGATAGAGTTGAAGACGCTGAATATTACATGACCAAGTGGACCTTCTCGTTCTACTTGTCAATGTCTGAATACCCAAAAAACCTATGGTTCTGGAATCCACTTCAAATTCTTTCTTTCACATTTCACTTTGCTATTAGAAAATAAGATAACATAAAGGAAAGAAAAAGAAAAGTGTAACAAACAGAAGATACTACTGTGTCTACCCAGTGTGTTCTTTAAAAAAATTTTTTTCAGGTTGATTAAAAATAAAAGATGCCAAATAATTATTGTGGCCTAATATTAAGACAGAGAATTGAGCTGAGTATTTTTGAATGTTTGCTGCAACAATTATTATTGATATTATTAATTTTACACCAATTATATGAATTTTATAGAAAGTAAGATTTCTGGCCCAAATATATATAATTTACTGCAAAATGTATTTTTATTATACATAAACAGATTAGTTCATTGGAAGACCAAGAAAATATTCATGAACTGTGTCTGTAATTAAGTGTAAAATGGCTTTTTTGGCCATACAGAATAAAAAATAAAACTGCTATCTAGATTGGGTATTAGAGACAAACAACTCTCTCTCAATATGCACCATAAATTAGAAAGGGAAATTAAAAGGGTCCTAGTAGAGGAAAGAAAAAAATACTCAAAATATACCTTACATTCCTTTCATATCTATTTATCAGAAGCATTCAACCTTTTGTAATAGTCCTTTACAGTCATTCACTATGAGCACCAACAATTTGAGGTAGTTAATTCTGTTTCCCATTTTACTATAGCAGGTAAGTAACAGCAACAGAATAAGTACTTGAATACAAAATCTCCAGTATGACTATTAAAGGATAGTTCATTACACTTTATTTATTCACCAATTTTTGTTTGGTCATAATTAATTTTCCAACAATGTAACAACATAACAAACATAACTTAAGAAAATAATATCCTCTCCCTACCTAACTCCAAAGTCATCTATAAATTCAATCATGCTTGTTGGTACTACTTACATTTTTTACCCAGCGATGTTATAATAAAAGAAAATGGCTATGAGAAATGTTGTTAAATGTCATTTATATGTTTAGTTTCCTTGTCAGAGGCATACTCTAAAATAATTTGAGAATACTTTCTACCTACATAATAATATATTTTGGTTAATGATTATTTTTATTTTAATAAATTTGAGACATTAGTTTCTCAAAATTCCTGCTTTAAAATAATAGATTGTCCCCTCACATTTCCCAGTTAAATATCTATAAATACTGTTTTAGTTCCTAATTTTTCTGTCATGTCAAAGCTCAACTGTTGTTTGAACTAAAAACCTCCAAACATTTTTGAAATCCTAAACAGATAAAAGTGATTTTGCCATCAAATTTATCCAATTAACTGAAGTGAGTTTTATTTTTTCTCAGTATTATTTGAATCATATATCAAATAAGCTATCAAAATTCAAACTGTAATTTTAACAGCTAATAATTTGGGTCAATTTTTAATTAGAATAATTTCATGTACTTAATAAACTAATAAACAACCCAATGCACAGTTACCTAAATATAATGGAAACAAAAGTTTCATAGATCAGTACTTACACTTGCTACATGAAATCGCTTGTGATGCTTTCTGCTAATAACATTGTCTTCTCTTTTCATTAATTAATTAATGCTTTTTAATCTGTATTTAAATATTGGTTAAAATCCACTAGATGAATTTCAGGATCCACTGATGGACAGTAATCCACAATTTGAAAAACACTGCCCTGAAAAGACCAGAGTATTGACACATCTACCGTACCTTTTCTTTTGGGGGGTGGGGGTGGGCATTATACTCAATGACTAATCAGAAAGTGGAAAATTATCCTCACAAGCGAAGTCTCTGCATGGATTTAATTACATCAGTTAACTGGCGCAAAACAAAAACAAAATATTCAAAATACTGGTTATATAATCACATAGTTAATTTTTAGGATGTGTTTAAAAATGGCGCCCTTCTGTTCAAAATCTGAAAAAGAATTTTAACTCTTTTCAATCCCTTTTGTCTAGATACCAAATCATTTTGAAAAGGAAAGCAACTGAGTTGAAATTTGAGTCAATCTTTCATAAGCAATCAGTTATTTGACCAAATTTAAACAACTATTTCAAAATTACTAGGTTATTTAACAAAGTCAATCATTTCTTGATCTCTCTCTCCTCACTCCCTCTATTTGGTTTGCGGGTAAATAGAGATGTTTGTTGAGTTTTCATAGTTTTATTTATTTATTTGTTCATTCAGTTTCTTTTTGTTTGTTTGTTTTTTTTTGGTTTTTTTTTTTGTTTTTTTTATGAAGACATGGGTTTAGCGAAGCTCTAAGCCTCTGAGAGACAAGAACTGAATTTTGTTGACTCGTGCACCTTCAGCAGCCTAGCATGGTGTTTGGTGTCTGATAGATGCACAGTACATACTTGAGGAAGAAGGGAGGAAAGGAGTGTTGGCCAATTGGTCCTTGTATTTTTGGAAAAAATGAATCCAAGAAAAAAAAAAGAGAGACAGAGATAGAGACAGAGGAAGACAGAGAGTCATTTGATCCAGAGGCTACATGTTATATTCTCTTTGGGATCTTTTAAAATATACTACTTCCCTGTGTCTGACCCCAGACAATAAGAATCAGAAATTCTGTGAGTTGGGATTGGACATCAGTTTGTTTTCAAATTTTAGCTCCTAATCTCATCTTTAGTCTACCCTCATCTTTACAGATTAAGCAACTGACCTCCAGAGAAAGTCTCACATAAAGATGAGCAGGGCTTCCCTGGTGGCGCAGTGGTTGAGAGTCCGCCTGCCGATGCAGGGGACACGGGTTCGTGCCCCGGTCCGGGAAGATCCCACATGCCACGGAGCGGCTGGGCCCGTGAGCCATGGCCGCTGAGCCTGCGCGTCCGGAGCCTGTGCTCCGCAACGGGAGAGGCCACAACAGTGAGAGACCCGCGTACGGGAAAAAAAAAAAAAAAAAAGATGAGCAAAGGAAGCTAACAAAAGAGTATATACTATATGATGCTCAATTTATGAAATTCAAGATCAAGACTAAACAATGAAAACAGACATTAGAATAGTGATGAACTTTAGAGGGGTACAGTCTGGAAAGTGGCACAAGGGGAACAGACATGCTAGAAGTATCCTTTGTTTTGATCTGAGTGGTGAGTACACAGGTGTAGAGATATTTAAAATCTATCAGCTATATATTTAAGACTAGAGTATTTTATACACTTTTTATGTTTGCTTTACCTCAAATTCTATTAGAGTATTTATACTCTTCTATGTATGTTTTACTTAAATTAAAAATAAAAATAAAATGATTGGTCCCTCGCTTTGTTGAGAATAGACTCCAGGCATATAAAGATAGAAGTACGGAAACGCATCAGGTAGCTCATGCAAGTAATTCAAGTGAAAGATGATAGTGCTTCAGACAATGGTGGCAGCAGCGAGGTGATGAGAAAGGATCACCTGGATCCGAAAGGATCAGATTCTGGATATACTTTGAAGGAATCTAATGGGAAGGTGTGGCACATAAGAGAGAGCAGTCAAGGATGACGCCAAGGTTTCTGGCCTCGGTAGCCAGGTGGATGACATCTCCAGCCATAAGATGGGAAAAGCCACAGACAGATACAAGGGGTTAATTTCTGGACCTGTTATCTAGTCTCTTAGACACCCAAATGGATGTACAGGCCTTTAGACACACAATCTGGAGTTCAACTGAGAGGTTTTGGAACAGAGATCTAAATTTCAGGGTTATCCTCATACAGAAGGTAATTAAAGCCATGGGGCTAGATTAAATCACGAAGGGCGTGTAGCTATGAAAGAGAAGAGGAACAAACAGTGGGCCTGAGGAGACTCACTGGAAAGAAGAGGAGGAACCAACAGAGGAAATGGAGGAAAAGCAACCAGTGACATGTCACGCAAATTAGGAGAGTATGGGACACAGAAAAGCACCTGAAGAAAGTACATTAACTCCAACGGAGACATGAGCTCTAGCTAAAGCAGCTGGTAAGTAAGATGAGAACTAAGAACTGACTCTTAGATTTAGGATTAAATAAATCAACTGACAAAAGCCTCAATCCTACTATTCCCCGCCTCTCATGCTTGCTGGCACTTGGGCTCTCTCTTTCTCTTTCTCTCTCCCTCTCTGTATATGTATACACACATAGAGAGAGTAAGAGTACCTTAGGCACGCTATCAACAATTGTTGAGGGAATGAATTAACTACACAGGGATAAAATGATGTTTTATGCCTAGATTATTCAAATAAAAAAAGACATAAACAATACTTTATAATACTATTAATAATCAAATTTAGCGTTATCTGCCCAGGCAACTTAGACTTCTGCAGCATCCTAAGCTTCTCCTCTCTAATGCTCATCACACTCATCTACACTGGAGGGATCCAGCATCTCCCCTCTCCCATTTACCCTTCTATGGGAACTTGTTGACATTATATTTTAGGATTGATAGAAATAAATAATTTAAAAGAATTTCCAAAATTGAGGAGCCCATAAAGATCATCTTATCTGACCCTTTTAAATTAAATAATGAGATGAGAAACAGATAATATACATCATTACTCAGAGGACCCAATGAAACTGCACATAACTATGTACATAGTACAATGCACTGCACATAGTAAGAACTCTAATAAACTCAAGAATAAAAAAGTAGCTGTGATTACTGTAACAGTCTTTAATATTAATAGCAGGTGGGCTTCCCTGGTGGCACAGTGGTTGGGAGTCTGCCTGCCAATGCAGGGGACACAGGTTTGAACCCTGGTCCGGGAGGATCCCGCCTGCCACGGAGCAGATGAGCCCATGTGCCACAGCTGCTGAGCCTGCGCTCTAGAGCCCTGCGAGCCACAGCTACTGAAGCCCGCGGGCCACATCTGCTGAGGCCTGCGCGCCTAGAGCCTGTGCTCCTCAATGGGATAAGCCACCGCAATGAGAGGCCCGCGCACCGCAGCGAGGAGTGGCCCCCGTTCGCTGCAACTGGAGGGGGCCCGCGCACAGCAATGAAGACCCAACACAGCCAAAAATAATAAGTAAATAAAATAAATTAAAAAAAAATTAATAGCAGGTGGTAGTGGTATAAAATAGCATCATAGCACCTTTTGCTTTTGGTATTACAGCAATTTTTCTGAGAATTATCCACACTGCACAAAACCTGCTTTCCAAACTTTTAATTCAACAGTTTGCACACTTTGCTACACATTAGAATCGCCTGATGAACTTTAAATGTATACATGCCCAATTTACACCATCATCAGTTAAATAAGAATGTCTGTGGAGAGCAGTTATCAAAAACTGTTCAAAGTCCCCAGGTGATTCCAGTTTGCAGCAATGCCTGGAAAACAAAGCTTCCACCTATGCTCTTCAAAGAAAGTAACTGAATATAATTTCAATTTACCCCACGTGCATGCAAGAATTGCACTGTTCACACTGCAGCACTATATTGTCTTTTGTGTATTTGAACCATTATACTATATAATTCATGTGTTTTATACTTATTCCTTTGGTATTAAAATATATATTTGCCTTTGTAGTAGTAATACAAAGAAACCCGTTCTGTTCTTTGGACACCCCATTTCTCATTTGGCTCAGGTAACACTCATATCTGCAGCTCATGGACAACTCCCAGGACTTCTACGTGCCTATTTTATGTCTTGCACTATTTCTTGGGTCCTTCTGTCTGTGGCTTACATTTTATTGGCATGGAACACCTACGTTGCCTCTCTTTTTCCTGCTAAACTTGAGGATGGCTAAATAACTATAAAAATATTGACTGTATACTGAAAATAAAACCAACAGTTTCTAAATTCTAGATACAATCAATACTTTCAGAAGTTTTAAAATGTTTGGGAGTTAAAAAAAAAATGTTTGGGCACACTGAGCCTTCAGGCTTTTGGATTGTATGAAAATAATGTTATCACAATGGCCTAAACCAAAACACAGTTTTTCTAGAGTAAATAAGTAAATTGATCACTGCGTGTTTTTTTTTATTGAAGATACTAAATAAATTCAACAGAAGTTGATTCATATTTTTAGACATGAATAATTTCTATAACCAATATTAGTATCTTAAGCAATACCATTTAATTTTATGTTCAATAAATCAAACCATTCACTGATTCATCATTTTTTAAATTATTTTTATTTTTTAGTTTTGGTTTTCAAATTTTTTTTACCATCTTTATTGGAGTATAATTACTTTACCATGTTGTGTTAGCTTCTGCTGTATAACAAAGTGAATCAGCTCTATGTACACATATATCCCCATATCCCCTCCCTCTTGCCTCTCCCTCCCACCCTCTCTATCCCACCCCACTAGGTGGTCACGAAGCACTGAGCTGATCTCCCTGTGCTATGCAGCTGCTTCCCACTAGCTTTCTATTTTACATTTGGTAGTGTGTATATGTCAGTGCCACTCTCTCACTTCATCACAGTTTACCCTTTCCCCGCAAACCCAGGGGGGTATTTTTTAGATTCCATATTTATGTGTTGGCACACAGTATTTGTTTTTCTCTTTCTGACTTACTTCACTCTGTATGACAGACTCTAGGTCCATCCACCTCACTACAAATATATCAATTTCATTTCATTTTATGGCTGAGTAATATTCCATTGTATATATATACCATGTCTTCTTTATCCATTCATCTGTCGATGGACACGTAGGCTGCTGCCATGTCCTCCTGGCTATTGTAAATAGGGCTTCAATGAACATTTTGGTACATGACTCTTTTTGAATTATGTTTTTCTCACGGTATATGCCCAGTAGTAGGATTGCTGGGTCATATGGTAGTTCTGTTTTTAGCTTTTTTTTTTTTTTTTTTTTTTTTTTTTTGCGGTACGCGGGCCTCTCACTGCTGTGGTCTCTCCCGTTGCGGAGTACAGGCTCTGGACGCGCAGGCTCAGCGGCCATGGCTCACGGGCCCAGCCGCTCCACGGCATGTGGGATCTTCCTGGACCGGAGCACGAACCCGTTTCCCCTGCATCGGCAGGCGGACTCTCAACCACTGCGCCACCAGGTAAGGCCCTGCTTTTAGCTTTTTAAGGAACGTCCATACTGTTTTCAACAGTGGCGTTATCAATCCCCATTCCCACCAACAGTGAAAGAGGGTTCCCTTTTCTCCAAACCCTCTCCAGCATTTATTGTTTGTAGATTTTTTGATGATGGCCGTTCTGACCAGTGTGAGGTGATACCACATTGTAGTTTTGATTTGCATTTCTCTAATGATTAGTGATGTTGAGCACCCTTTCATGTGTTTGCTGGCAATCTGTATATGTTCTTTGGAGAAATGTCTATTTAGATATTCTGCCCATTTTTGGATTGGGTTGTTTGTTTTTTTGATATTGAGCTGCATGAGCTGCTTGTATATTTTGGAGATTAATCCTTTGTCAGTTGCTTCGTTTGCAAATATTTTCTCCCATTCTGAGGGCTGTCTTTTTGTCTTGTTTATGGTTACCTTGGCTGTGCAAAAGTTTTTAAATTTCATTAGGTCCCATTTGCTTATTTTTGTTTTTATTTCCATTTCTCTAGGAGATGGGTCAAAAAGGATCTTGCTGTGATTTATGTCAAAGAGTGTTCTTGGGCTTCCCTGGTGGCGCAGTGATTGAGAGCCCGCCTGCCGATGCAGGGGACACGGGTTCGTGCCTTGGTCTGGGAAGATCCCGCATGCCGCGGAGCGGCTAGGCCCATGAGCCATGGCCGCTGAGCCTGTGTGTCCGGAGCCTGTGCTCCGCAACAGGAGAGGCCACAACAGTGAGAGGCCCGTGTACTGCAAAAAAAAAAAAAAAAAAAGTGTTTTTCCTATGTTTTCCTCTAAGAGTTTTATAGTGTCTGGCCTTATATTTAGGTCATTAACCCATTTTGATTTTATTATTGTGGATGGTGCTATGAAGTGCTCTAATTTCATTCTTTTACATGTATCTGTCCAGTTTTCCGAGCACCACTTATTGAAGAGGCTGTTTTTTCTCCATTGTATATTCTTGCCTCCTTTGTCAAAGATAAGATGATCATTTGTGCATGGGTTTATATCTGGGCTTTCTCTCCTGTTCCATTGATCTTTATTTCTGTTTTTCTGCCAGTACCATATTGTCTTGATTACTGTAGTTTTGTAGTATAGTCTGAAGTTAGGGAGGCCGATTCCTCCAGCTCCATTTATCTTTCTCAAGATTGCTTTGGCTGTTCAGGGTCTTTTCTGTTTCCATACAAATTGTGAAATTTTTTTTTCTAGTTCTGTGAAAAATGCCATTGGTAGTTTGATAGGGATTGCACTGAATATGCAGATTGCTTTGGGTAGTATAGTCATTTTCACAGTGTTGATTCTTCCAATCCAAGAACATGGTATATCTCTCCATCTGTCTGTATCGTCTTTAATTTCTTTCATCAGTGTCTTATAGTTTTCTGCATACAGGTCTTTTGTCTCCTTAGGTAGGTTTATTCCTAGGTATTTTATGCTTTTCGTTGCAATGGTAAATGGGAGCGTTTCCTTAATTTCTCTTTCAGATTTTTCATCATTACTGTATAGGAAAGCATGAGATTTCTGTGCATTAATTTTGTATCCTGCTGCTTTACCAAGTTCACTGATTAGCTCTGGTAGTTTTCTGGTAGAGTCTTTAGGATTCTCTATGTATAGTATCATGTCACTTGCAAACAATGACAGCTTTACTTCTTCTTTTCCGATTTGGATTCCTTTTATTACTTTTTCTTCTCTGATTGCTATGGCTAAAATTTCCAAAACTGAGTTGAATAACAGTGGTGAGAGTGGGCATCCTTGTCTTGTTCCTGGTTTTAGAAGAAATGGTTTCAGTTTTTCACCACTGAGAATGATGTTGGCTGTGGGTTTGTTGTATATGGCCTTTATTATGTTGAGGTAAGTTCCCTCTATGCCTACTTTCTGGAGAGTTTTTATCATAAATCGGTGTTGAATTTTGGCAAAAGCTTTCTCTGCATCTACTGAGATTATCATATGGTTTTTATCCATCAGTTTGTTAATATGATGTATCACATTGATTGATTTGTGTATACTGAAGAATCCTTGCCTTCCTGGGATAAACCCCACTTGATCATCGTGTATGATCCTTTTGATGTGCTGTTGAATTCTGTTTGCTAGTATTTTATTGAGAATTTTTGCATCTATGTTCATCAGTGATATTGGCCTGTAGTTTTCCTTTTAGGTGACATCTTTGGTTTTGGCATCAGGGTGATGGTGGCCTCGTACAATGAGTTTGGGAGTGTTCCTCCCTCTGCTATATTTTGGAAGAGTTTGAGAAGGATAGGTGATAGCTCTTCTCTAAAAGTTTGATAGAATTCGCCTGTGAAGCCATGTGGTCCAGGGCTTTTGTTTATTGGAAGATTTTTATTCACAGTTTCAATTTCAGTGCCTGTGACTGGTCTCTTTATATTTTCTATTTCTTCCTGGTTCAGTCTCGGAAGGTTGTGCTTTTCTAAGAATTTGTCCATTTCTTCCAGGTTGTTCATTTTATTGGCATAGAGTTGTTTGTAGTAATCTCTCATGACCCTTTGTATTTCTACAGTGTCAGTTGTTACTTCTCCTTTTTCATTTCTAATTCAATTGATTTGAGTCTTCTCCCTTTCTTTTTTGATGCGTCTGGCTAATGTTTTATCAATGTTGTTTACCTTCTCAAAGAACCAGCTTTTAGTTTTATTGATCTTTGCTATTGTTTCCTTCATTTCTTTTTCACTTATTTCTGATCTGATCTTTATGATTTCTTTCCTTCTGCTAACTTTGGATTTTTTTTTGTTCTTCTTTCTCTAATTGCTTTAGGTGTAAGGTTAGGTTATCTGAGATGTTTCGTGTTTCTTGAGCTAGGATTCTACTACTATAAACTTCCCTCTTAGAACTGCTTTTGCTGCATCCCATAGGTTTTGGGTCATCTTCTTTCACTGCCATTTGTTTCTAGGTATTTTTTGATTTCCTCTTTGACTTCTTCAGTGATCTCTTGGTTATTTAGTAGCATATTGTTTAGCCTACATGTGTTTGTATTTTTAGTTTTTTTTTTCCTGGAATTGATATCCAGTCTCATAGCATTGGGGTCAGAAAAAGATACTTGATACGATTTCAATTTTCTTAAATTTAACAAGGCTTCATATGTGACCCAAGTTATGATCTATCCTGGAGAATGTTCCATAAGCACTTGAGAAGAAAGGGTATTCTGTTGTTTTTGGATGGAGTGTCCTGTAAATATCAATTAAATCCGTCTTGTTTAATATGTCATTTAAAGCTTGTGTTTCCTTATTTATTTTCATTTTGGATTATGTGTCCATTGGTGAAAGTGGGGTGTTAAAGTCCCCTACTATGACTGTGTTACTGTCGATTTCCCCTTTTATGGCTATTAGCATTTGCCTTATGTATTGAGGTGCTCCTATGCTGGGTGCATAAATATTTACAATTGTTGTATCTTCTTGGATTGATCCCTTGATCATTATGTAGTGTCCTTCTCTGTCTCTTGAAATAGTTTTTATTTTAAAGTCTATTTTGTCTGATATGAGAATTGCTACTCCAGCTTTCTTCTGATTTCCATTTGCAGGGAATATCTTTTTCCATCCCCTCACTTTCAGTCTGTATGTGTCTCTAGGTCTGAAGTGGGTCTCTTGTAGACAGCATATATACGGGTCTTCTTTTTGTATCCATTCAGCCAGTCTATGTCTTTTGGTTGGAGCATTTAATCCATTTACATTTAAGGTAATTATCAATATGTATGTTCCTATTACCATTTTCTTAATTGTTTTGGGTTTGTTTTTGTAGGTCTTTTCCTTCTCTTGTGTTTCCTGCCTAGAGAAGTTCCTTTAGCACTTTTTGAAAGCTGGATTTGTGGTGCTGAATTCTCTTAACTTTTGCTTGCCTGTAAAGCTTTTAATTTCTCCATTGAATCTGAATGAGATCCTTGCTGGGTAGAATAATCTTGGTTGTAGGTTTTTCCCTTTCATCACTTTAAATATATTCTGCCACTCCCTTCTGGCTTGCAGAGTTTCTGCTGAAAGTTCAGCTGTGAACCTTATGGAGAGTCCCTTGTATGTTATTTGTTGCCTTTCCCTTGCTGCTTTTAACATTTTTTCTTTTTAATTTTTGATAGTTTGATTAATATGTGTCTTGGTGTGTTTCTCCTTGGATTTATCCTGTATGGAACTCTCTGTGCTTCCTGGACTTGACTATTTCCTTTCCCACATTATGGAAGTTTTCAACTATAATCTCTTCAAATATTTTCCAGACCCTTTCTTTTTCTCTTCTTCTTCTGGGATCCCTAAAATTCAAATGCTGGTGTGTTTAATGTTGTCCCAGAGGTCTCTGAGACTGTCCTCAATTCTTTTTCTTCATTCTGCTCTGTGGTAGTTACTTCCACTATTTTATCTTCCAGGTCACTTATCCATTCTCCTGCATCAGTTATCCTGCTATTCATTCCTTCTAGAGAATTTTAAATTTCATTTATTGTGTTGTTCATCATTGTTTGTTTGCTCTTTAGTTCTTCTAGGTCCTTGTTAAACATTTCTTGTATTTTCTCCATTCTATTTCCAAGATTTTGGATCATCTTTACTATCATTACTGCAAATTCTTTTTCAGGTAGACTGCCTATTTCCTCTCATTTGTTTTTTCTGGTGGGTTTTTACCTTGCTCCCCCTCATCTGCTGCATATTTCTCTGTCTTCCCATTTTTCTTAAATTACTGTGTTTGGGGTCTCCTTTTCATAGGCTGAAGGTTCTTAGTTACTGTTTTTTTTGGTGTCTGCCCCCTGTGGGTAAGGTTGGTTCAACGGCTTGTGTAGGCTTCCTGGTGGAGGGGACTGGTGCCCGTGTTGTGGTGGGTGGGGCTGGATCTTGTCTTTCTGGTGGGCAGGGCCACGTCTGGTGGAGTGTTTTGGGGTGTCTGTGAACTTGGTATGATTTTAGGCAGCATCTCTGCTAATGGGTGGAGTTGTGTTCCTGTCTTGCTAGTTGTTAACATGGGGGGGTCCAGCACTGGAGCTTGCTGGCCGTTGGGTGGAGCTGGGTCTTAGCGTTGAGATGGAGATCTCTGGGGGAGCTCTCATCGACTGATATTACGTGGGGCCATGAGGTGTCTGGTGGTCCAGTGTCCTGGACTCGGCTCTCCCACCTCAGAGGCTCAGGCCTGACATCAGGCTGGAGCACCAAAACCCTGTCAGGCACACAGCTCAGAAGAAAAGGGAGGAAGGAAGAAAGAAAAAAAATAAAAAAATAAACAAAATAAGTTAAAATAAAAAATATTTAAATAAATAAATACATTCATAAATAAAATAAGAAGAGAGCAACCAAACCAATAAACAAATCCACCAATGATAACAAGCGCTAAAAACTATACTAAGGTAAACGTAAGAATCAAAAACAAGTCAGTCACAGATAGCAAACCCCAAGTCTACAGTTGCTCCCAAAGTCCACCTCCTCAATTTTGGGATGATTTGTTGTCTATTCAGGTATTCCACAGATGCAGGATACCTCAAGTTGCTTGTGGAGATTTAATCCGCTGCTCCTGAGGCTGCTGTGAGATTTCCCTTTCTCTTCTTTGTTCACACAGCTCCTGGAGTTCAGCTTTGGTTTTGACCCCACCTCTGCATGTAGTTTGCCCTCAGGCATCTGTTCCCACCCAGACAGAAGGGGGTTAAAGCAGCGGCTGATTAGGGGGCTCTGGCTCACTTAGGCCGGGGGGTAGGGAGGGCTACGGAATGCAGGGCAAGCCTGCGGCTGCAGAGGCCAGCACGACGTTGCAATAGCCTGAGGTGCGCCGTGTGTTCTCCCGGGTAAGTTGTCCCTGGATCATGGCACCCTGGCAGTGGTGGGCTGCACAGTCTCTCGGGGGTGTTTGGATAGTGACATGTGCTTGCACACAGGCTTCTTGGTGGTGGCAGCAGCAGCCTTATCATCTCATGCCTGTCTCTGGTGTCCAAGCTGATAGCCTCGGCTCGCACCAGTCTCTGGAGCGCATTTAGGCGGTGCTCTGCCTTCTGTGGGCAGACAGGGAAGGAATCCCCTCTCCTCGCGCACCCCGAAACAATGGTCTCTTGCTTCTTAGGCAGGTCCAGACTTTTTCCCGGACTCCCTCCCGGGTAGCTGTGGCGCACTAGCCCCCTTCAGGCTGTGTTCATGCAGCCAACCCCAGTCCTCTCCCTGGGGTCTGACCTCCGAAGCCCAAGCCTCAGCTCCCAGCCCCCGCCCACCACGGCAGGTGAGCAGACAAGCCTCTCGGGCTGGTGAGTGCTGGTCAGCACTAATCCTCTGTGCAGAAATCTCTCCACTTTGCCCTCTGCACCCCTGTTGCTGCGCTCTCCTCCATGGCTCTGAAGCTTCCCTCCCGCCCACCCCCTGTCTTCACCAGTGAAGGGGCTTCCTAGTGTGTGGAAACCTTTCCTCCTTCACAGCTCCCTCCCAGAGGTGCAGGTCCTGTCCCTATTTTGTGTCTCTGTTTTTTCTTTTGCCCTACCCAGGTACGTGGGGAGTTTCTTACCTTTTAGGGAGGTCTGAGGTCTTCTTCCAGCGTTCAGTAGGTGTTCTGTAGGAGCTGTTCCACATGTAGATGTATTTTTGATGTATTTGTGGGGAAGAAAGTGATCTCTATGTCTTACTCCTCTGCCATCTTGAAGGTCTCCAATTCATCATTTATTAAACTTACTTTATGCCTGGAATTGTACTTGGTGCTACAGATATAAATTTCAAGATATAGCCACTATTCTCGTATATTCTAAAGAGCATTGATTTCTTTCCAGTATTTTCCACTATTCCCACAAAGAATGGGAGTCATTTTTCAGAGATTTGATTGTCTGACTTCATAATTGTACATTTATCTTGACCCTTATGAACTTGCTCAGTATGAACATGGCTAATTGTTAAATCACAAATTGGATTTCAAATGAGGAAAACAAGAGTTTTCATTATCTTCACTTATGAAAACTCTAGACAGTCATCATTGTATGCATGCTTTCAAATATTTTTTAAACCTGAGGGTCAATATGTGTTCTCAACATATTAAACGCAGACTGTGTATTGCATATATTTGGACTTATTCATTTCAGTGTTGAATGAAGTAGTCCAAAAAAGAGTAGTGTTTTTAATTAGCACAACTCTTTTCTTTTTTCCACTGTCTACAAGAGACTCACTTTATTTATTTATTTTTTATTGGTGTATAGTTGTTTTACAATGTTGCGTTAGTTTCTACTGTACAGTGGAATTCCCTGTGCTATACAGCAGGTTCTCATTAGTTATCTGTTGTATACATATTAGTGTATAGTGTATATATGTCAATCCCAATCTCCCAATTATTGAACTCATGAACTTTAAGTGGCACATTTGATGCCACCCATCCTTTTAGTATTTTTACTACAAAACTAGGATAATCTGTTTTGGAAGATGTAATTGGAGGCATCTTTCACAATATTAACAAAATTATGCCTTGCCTATTCATAGGTTTCTTTCATTTTTACTTACGGATATTTAATGGAAATTACATTCTGAGTGTGATTAGTATCAAATGAGATCAGTTTGTGATTAAATTTTAACCATGGCACCAACACTTAACAACAAGTAATCAATTCATTCAGCCACTATTGACTGTTTATTATGGGCAAACAGCTCTACTAGATGGTTAAAGGATGTAAAAATGACTATAAGGTCTTTGCCTTTATGAGCTTTGTGAGCTGTAAAATAGCTGAAGAGATGAAAAAAGATTCATAAATCACCATTACACAAGGCGTAACAGTCCAAAAAAGAATTATAGAGAACACTATAAGGCAGTGAAGAGAATGGATTTATCAGTTTTCACTATGGATCTGGTGAAAGCTTCAAAGAAGAAGTGTCATTTGGATGGCCAGGAGAAGTCTGATTCTGAGAAGGTTAGACAAGCTTCAGAAGGGGGAGCAGCCATGCCCAGCAGAGCAGCTTAGAGCAACACACAACTGCTCAAGAGGATGCCTGAAAACAGACCATGCCAGCCTTTCCTTTCTGCAATTATGTTTACAGAGCTGAATTCGGCCTGGAACTGAAAAGGCTCTGATGCCCCCTGGGATCCTAAAACCACTGCAATATAAAAAGTTAAATAATTGTAAAACAGGTAGTAGGCATAATATTTCAAAGACTGAGTTCTCTCTATAGACACAATGCAGCCTGGTTAGGGCATGTTTGAGGTACTGCTGTGTGAATCATACACAGAGAATGTGTAGAAGAATATAAAGCAAACGTAACTTTCATTCTCTCCAATGGTAAGTTCTTTTGGGACCTGTGCTATTTTTAATTAACGATTCTTCCTATTTTTCATGATAAACATACACTGCTAGTATCATTATATACATTAATTACATTTGATTTCAACCAAAAATAAATAGATACGATGGCTCAGTTTGAGCAAAACCCCATCCTATCATAAAATTCAAATAATTATATAGATTTTAGCCGAAGATTTTAATATAACTCTTTCAAATATAAATGTTTGAAGAATTAAAGTAAAATGCAACAGTGTTTTTGCATTGGTTAAATATTCTTAAGATGTTTGCTTTCATTCACTCCATAATGATTATTTATTCATTGAGACATGTCCAAGCCCTTAAAAATATATATAGTCTCACAGGAGAGATAATTCCAATGTAATGTGATGAATGTTATAATCAGAGAAACACAGACTCCTAAAGAAGCATGCAGAACAGTCTATTCATGATCAGAGGTAAAGGGACCAGGAAAGGAGAAAGTTATTAGTAACTAAGACTTCTCTATCATGGTTACAAAGATACCTTCTTCTGAAGTTGCCATAATTATAGCATTTTTCCAATGATAAAAGTGTTGATCAGAGAATTAAACTGAGATGTTCAAGGATACACAGAGAGAATATGTGAAAAACAGAGCCTGTATCATTAACTCCCACATTTTTTTTTTTCTGCTTCAAGGGAAGCCTGAGCTAGTCCCTGAAAGGTTAGGAAGGGCTAACCAAATAACAGGATTTGGGGTGAAGTGAACCCAAAGAAGGAGCAATATGTGAACTGCTCAGGGTTGAGAAACACCATTAGTTAAGGGACTGGGGAATTCAGAATAGCCAGGAATATTAAGAGTTGAACCCCACTTAAATCTTTCTCCACAACATCTTTGTTTATCAATGCGAAAACAGGCCCCTCCAAAGGCTGGTGGCCTTCAGTAGGTTTCAAGAAACTATGCTGGAGGAGAGAACAGCCAGAAAGACTCCAGGAAAAAGTATCTTGAGATCTGGAAAATCTAGCAGCAGAAGACGAGGCCATAGAGATAAACAGGGGCTAGATGTGGAACATCTTCCACGTCTTGCTAAGGGCCTGGGCTTGATAGTAGAGCTCAGGGCACTAATGGTGTGTCTGATGCGAAAGAAATGGTCAGCGTTGCACTGAAGATATCTATTTTATATAACCACACAGTATATACATAGGCTTATAGATAGAAATTAATAAAAGTTTCACAAGTCAATTTCTACCCATTCTATCTGCAATGCACTCTGATTTTTAAAAAGTCTATTTTAGTGTATTTAATTTTAATATGTCATTTGTAAAATATTAACTTCATAACACACTAGGTGAACAGGCTTCACTGTGAGGAACTGGACACTACATGTCAAGAAGAGAAGCACGGGAAATGGTTTGAAAGCCACTTTTTCCTTCACCACTTAACCCAGCACAGGAAGGGAGTTCATACACAGTTTTTGTTGTTGTTGTTGTTGTTGTTGTTGTTTTGCGGTACGCGGGCCTCTCACTGTTGTGGCCGCTCCCGTTGCAGAGAACATGCTCCAGATGCGCAGGTTCAGTGGCCACGGCTCACGGGCCCAGCCGATCTGAGGCACGTGGGATCCTCCCGGACCAGGGCACGAACCCGTGTCCCCTGCATCGGCAGGCGGACTCTCAACCACTGCGCCACCAGGGAAGCCCCATACACAGCTTTAAGCATGGGTGTTATTTACTGCAAATGCAAAATGCTTTTTTCATCTTTACCATAGACTCTGGTAAATTTGATATTATTTTGGCCATTCAGTAGAGGCTTAGAAATGACATACTTTGTACAAGTTTACGCAATTAATAAATAGCAGAGCCAGAATTCAAACTCAACCCTGTCAGTCTCCAATGAAATCACCATTTCTGCTACATTATGCTTTCTACCACTATAATTTAGACATTCTGACTGAGCCATTTCCAGCTTCTGACTCAAGCTCTCTACATGATTGACAGGCAGTTAGGATACAGGCCTGGCACAAGATAGGTGCTCCATAAATATGTGGTTGAATGTAAGGATGAAATTGTGTCATGTGAAAGGAAGGACAGAAAGAGTATGCAAAATCTATTTGTTCCATCCATATTCTAAGTTCATAAGGTTTAAATGATTCCAAATTATTTCACAACTAACCAATGCATTTTTATCTCCCGGTAGATGAACATACAGAATGACTGATGTGGCCACCAGCCAAGGAACGCTGGCAGCCATCAGAAGCTGGAATGGGCAAGGAATGGATTCCCCCTACAGCCTCTGGAGGAAGCACAGGACTGCTGAAGCCTTGATTTTGGCCCTGTGATACTGATTGCAGACTTCTGGCATCCAAACAGTGAGAGATTAAAGTTCTACTGTTTGAAGCCACCACATCTGTGATAATTTGTTATAGCAGTCACAGGAAACTAGTGCAGCAGAGCAGTAGATCCCCAAACTTTAGCAAGCCTAAGGGTCAGCTGGGATCTGTAAGCATGCAGAGCTCTAGGCCTTGTCTTCTGAGGTTTGATTTGTTAAGTCTGTGGGGAGGGGAGGTGAAAGGTACAGTTTAGGTATTTCATGTCATTGAATGCTATGTCCCATGTTTTCCTCTCCTATCTCGTTAGTTTGTGTTGTGGGATAGGGAGAGGTAGGAGATAGAAATTTTGTTTAGCTCTTCAGTTTGTTTTTGTGTTTAGTTGGTCTGGGGTTAGCTACAAGGAGTCAGTTCATTAATTAAGCACTACAGTATAATAGTTTAAAGTTTTGCAGTCTTATATGAATCATAGTTATGCAATTTACACACTGTTAGAAATAAAGTTTTTACTCTGCTGAAGCCTCAGCTTCCTTATCTGTGAAATGAGAATGAAAGCAGTTTCCACACAATATATTATGTGAGGATTGCAGATGTTTATGAAGAGCTTAGCTCCATACTAGGCATATGTGTATCTATGTCTGTGTGTACATGTGTGTATGTATAAATTTTCATACTAGGAATGCTTTATATAAACACATATATAACAGAAGTGTGTATGTGACTAGATAGATAGACAGATAGATAGATAAGGGTACAGATATGGAAAATTTATTAGAATTTTACCAGATAAAAATTATTTTTTGTTTAAAATTCTATATTCTGCTTTAACTGACTTGGTGATTAGAGAATAATGAACATCATTTAATATTAGTTGCCAATTATAGATGACATTAAATCTTCATTATAGGCTATAATTGCCAATATAAAGTATTATAAATATAAAATTATAAAATACTATGTCAGTACTCATTGACCTGAAAATATACTCTGTAGGTTTTTAATAATTCCTGCTTCTCGGTTTGTTTCAGAAAACAAAACAAAACAAGGAAACTTACTCTTTTATTATGAAATTACAAAACCATTCTAAAATAATATCTGTTTAGATATAGGGCTAAAGTTACATATAACAATTAATTATTTTCCCAATGCATAATTTCACCACAAAATTTATAAATCATTATTTATCTCATATGCCCACACCCTCTCCCAACCTAACCAAAGCTTTTATTCTTGTCATAGATGGAAGAAACAAGCATAATATTAAAGGAAAATCCTCATTTATATTGCAAGTTTGGAGCGGGGGGAGAGGGATCCAAACTTTAAAGAAGAAGGGGAGGCGGGGATGAAAGAGAAGGAGGGGGAGGGGGAAGAAGAGGAAGAGATCAAAATCTCAAGACTTGAGTCCCAGGCTGTATTTTCTTAAATGCATTTGTTAATAAGTTTTAAAGCAATTTGGCCTAGACTCAAATAGACATGAGACCAAACACTGATTCTTCCACTTACTAAATAGGGACACAGGCAGCCTCAGTGAGACAAGTTCTTTTGTAGGTTTGCTATGATGACTCAATGAAAAATGCAAGCAAAGCATCTAGTACAGCACTGGATAAAGATGGCTGACATTCAACCTGCAGATGAATCAATAAGCGATACTGATACGGCTGAACTCTCAGGTCCATCTCTAAAATTTGATGCTTCTATGATATGATTTCATAATATTTTTTTAATGTTTGAAACATGGCTAATACAAATCAAACGGGCAATAGAATTTTTCAAAGTGTAACCAGACATGTCATGAATTTTGTCTGTGGCTATCCACACAGGTCAGTTTAATTTAATTCATATTAAAATCATTTAAATATAATATCATAAAACAAGTAGATTGGGTACATCTACTGATTTGCAAATAATTTATTTTATCAAAGATATACTTGCCAAATGATTATACTGACATCAAGTGAATAAGATTCCCCCATTTCATTTCCTTTTTCTGTCCTATGGAAGTATTTTTTAAAAACATTGTTTAATCACCATAGGTTTTTAAGCTAAGAATATCATAGGTCATATTTAAAATGGCTTCATATCTTAGTATATGGTTTTCTGAACTAGGGTTTTAAAAACTGCTCTTATTTCATATTTTTTAGTACTGAGTATTAAATTTCTCAGTTAATTTTCTACTAATTTCAAGAAGGGTTGAAAAAGATGGAGCAGTAAGTTCTTTAAAAAAAAAACTAGATTAGTGAGGGTAATAAAACTAAAATTACAAAAGGATTGCTACAAAATATGTTTTCTAATACAAGGTATGATGGTATTTTGTGCTTACTCAGATAGTGGCTTATCAGTGGGAAACAACTTACAGCATTTTAAGTCAAAACTATCAGGATAAAGAACATTCTAAATGTTTAAGAAAGTGGTTGGTATTTAAATATATAGTAGAAATATTAAGTACCTTTGCAATTTTTTATGTACAGAATAAAGCTTAATAACTACCTGCAAAACCAGAAATATTTTATATCTTGTCTCCAGAAAGAAGGAAAAAATTTGTATGTGGAATCTGGTGTCCAACCCAAAGGGAGTTACTTAACTTCAATTTCTACTAACGGCACAAACCAATTTAAATATTGATACTCATAAGAAAAACATTTACACTATTTATTCTATAATATAAAATTAATGTAGAAAAGCATTCTTGTATCTTCAGCATTTATTTAATTTCTGAATGGCAGACCAGATAACTTTCATAAAAATATTGTTTTTCGTTGTAAATTAGACGTAATATATTCTAAGAAATGTCTTTCTTACTTTACTATGAATGTGGTTTTAAAAGCTATAAAGATTGAAAACCCAGGTATATCTATAAGATGAAATATTGAACAGAAACCGTGGTCTTTGGTGTTTCATTAAATCAGTCTAGCAAGTCGAAGTTCTAACAGACTTTAATCAGTCTAATTTCCTCATTGCAGAAATGAGTGAAAACTCTGAGCATTTACTGAATTCTTTTTCCTGGATCATCTAATCAGAATTAGAATTCCAGTGACCACTGTCCTTTCAACATGACACACTTACTCTCAGCACCCCCATGTTATTTCAATTACTTCATTCAAACTTTACAAGTACACAGAGCAACTTCTAGAGACAAACTCAGTTTTAAAAATCATCAGGGTGATACTCTAATCATTTAATATAAATTTCCTAATACTTGTAGTTTATGCTTATTCTCCTGAAGTATAAGCCTAAATAAAAATAATGATCATTAAGGAAACTACAAAGTAGAGATTTTCAGTTAGTATTTCTTTAGAGATCAGAGCTCTATTTGTAGGAAAGCATTTGTCTTCATTAAGCTATCTTTTTCTAGACATTCCAGAAGATGAACAGTTTCAAAATGGCAGGGGATCATGTGAATGGACTAACTTAGCAATATTCCACTCCTCTGAGTCATAGTGCTAGAATCCTGCAGCGTGCCATTTATAAGATTTTACTAAACCTTTAGAGCATTCCAATATTTTATCTCTTCCCTATTTGGTTAGGAGCCTCATCTTCTTATCTTACCTAAATAGATCCTTTAAAAGGGCAGCAATAACAAGCAGTGGCTGAAAGAATTAAAACTTAAAAGGACAGCATGGTGATAAAAGAACAGGATACTTTTTCTGTCAAGAATAGTTTCACTGTCTGGATTGCTGTAAACTATAGAAATGGAATAAAGATGCCTGTGAAATCCATGATGGTAATTATTGTGGCAGCCATAACCCCGTGGGACATGAAATCAGAGAATTAAGGGAAGACTAAAACCTAATTTTTCATCTCCTAGGAATAGAAAAGGGTAAGAGGCACAAGTTTTCCCAAAATCCGCATCTCACCAAATTTTAAACAATATGATATGATAGAAAAGAAGGGAGAATGTTGTGGCTGAAAAAACCAGTCGAGCTATTAGAGTGAGGTGAAGGGAGGAAGCAGCGAAGAGGAAGGACAGGCTGGGAACCACACCCTCACCTCTGCCCCACCATCTAATTCTTGGTTTGCAACTATTTCACATGATCAAATTTCCTAACCCCTCCATGCATTTATGAAGATTATTAAATATCATGGCCTAGTTTATTAGCACCCCACTCTAACCAACTGAGCTAACTGGCCAAGTGCTCTAATGGTCTATTTTAAAATAAAGAAAATTTTGTTTTCAAAACAACTTTTCCTCTACGTGTCTTACATTTTTGTCTAAGAACCTTGCACTTGTGCCTCTGCATTTCAAATACATGTTGGGCATTTTTTTTCTGCTATTTTTAATCTGCTGGGCATTCTGGATGTTCCTGGTATTTATAGTTGGCTAATTTATTTCCTCATGTAATCTCACCAGAGTTGTGGCATGCAGCATATATTTTGAATCCTGATACCACCCACCTAGAAATTACTTAACAGGTGTCATCCACATTAGTAACTTCATCTTTGGATGAGGTTAAATATAGTGTTGAATAAGCTCCTACAAACTTAGTTCTGTGTTTTTCAGGATGAGTTTGGTCTCAAACTTATTAAGGAAAGATAGCAATAGATAGCAGTTGAAACTTGGAATAAATATGAATCAACCTCTCAATAATCCTGCTAATAAAGACAAGTTCATATTTTTGTTAAATATGTGCCCTTTAGCCAATGATATTTGAAAGAATTTTTGTTGAATTTTCTTTATCTGCTATAAAATACTATAATCAATGTTTTTTCTTTATATTATAAGGTAACCATTAGAGAATGACATGAAAAAGAGCACAGTAATATTATCTAATAGTCTGAAGTCATTATCACATTTATTTGAATTCCTTCCATTTCTACGTAATCCACTAACAAATACCACCTCTTCAAGCAATCATATCCCCTTATGAAAGGAAAGTGTATCCCCACTGTTTTCCAACATTAAATCTTCCACACAGACTTCAAATTTCCTCCTCTGCCACATCCCTGAGGATCTGGCATGGTCACTTGTCTCCCCATCCCCCTGGATCCTCCCCTTTCCCTATTGCTTCCTCCTTCTCTGCCTACTTCCGCACTTGCAAAAACTCCCCTCACCTTGACTTCCTCTCAAACTATATATTTTTTATTCCTCCTTCAACAGGAAAGTCCTGGAAAGATCATTCAAGACTCAGTGGATATCTGCACCTCTCAGCTATTCTTGAACACATGATCACTCTACAGAAGATGTTTACATGAAGGTCATTAACGCCTGTCTAATTACCAAAACTAACTCTCCTGCCTTCTGGTATACCAACCCATTGACTAGGTAGCATTTGACAGCATCTGCCACATTTTCCTCATCTTACATTGCCCTGTCCCACTGGGTTAGTCCGAGTATGTACTACAGCTTAAGCTACCATAGCTATCCTAAGGATTAACAATCCATATCTGTTGATCCACTCTCTCAGTGATGGGCTCACTTTCTCACCATTCTTTTCACCCTTTTCTGACTCCTTCACCTCTGCTTATCACATACATGTTGGTATTCCTCAGTGTGAGAACCTCAGCTTTCTTCCTTTCTGACTTTACACAGACCTCCTAGAGATCTCATCCTTGGCCATGGCTTTAACCGTTATCTACGCAGTACGTATATTCTAACCAATATCTTACTTCTGGCCTTTAGAATCACATGCCTAATTACCTCCAATAACCTCCTACTTCACGTTCCAATGGGTACATCAAATTCTACTTGTCAAAATCTGAATTTGTCCTCTTCCCTTCTTCATCTTTTAGCCTGTTTTCTCCCTCCATAATAATCATCTGGTTTAATGGTAACTACTTACTCATTCAGGCCAAAAAATCGGGGACCACTGCATAGTCCCTGTATTTTTCATCTCCCATACCCAACTGAAGGCCAACACTTAAGTATTCTACAATGCCCAGAAAGCACCTGGGGTGATCATTTTTAATATTTACATCAAATCACAACACAGGCCAGCTTTAAAAGTCCTCCAAAGGCTCCTCAATCAACTTAGAGTAACATACAAACCCCTTCCTTTGGTCCTACATAATCAGGCTTCCGTCATCCCCTCCAATCACCTCTTACTGTGCTCAAACCACAGTCATCTTCTGCTTCTAGAACACACCAAGCTCACTTCCTTCACATTCCTTTTGTTCTTCCCAATTAACACTGTTGCTATTATTTATTTGAATATTTGCTCCTCTGATCCTCAATTGTCCCTACACCTGGTGCCTTATGTGCTCAGTTAATATTGCCTAAATATGAATAGCTGGCTGTTATTCATCAATATACCATACATTCGTACCATGAGAGAACTTCTATTACTCAAGGCTGAAAATAATCCAATAAAGGTTACCAAGTTTAAAATTTAAAAAAGAAAAAAAGACAATTTGTAACTAGAAACAGTAGCAGACCTAGTTTTACCTTACCTTTTGTTATTAAACATGAACGCCAACCAAAGGCCATGAAAAATCAGATATATAAAAAGCATTGGACAAGTAGTTCTATAAGTAAGGACAGTGCTCACTGTTACTAACACAGCACTGCTCGGTTGTTACACAATAAAGAAACAGGCAACATCCTGTTTGGAAAAGATGTATGAAATTTATAAGCCTGGTCATGCTATCATAATTCTCTTTCTTCTACTTTCTTGTCTCAGTTAAAATCTGGAACTTTTATTCATTAATAACATAGTACCGATGCCAATTCTTAAGAACAGAGGCAAAAATAATTCAGCCAAAAAAGTTACATTTGTGTCATATGTATTCTTCTGAATCACCTTATTGAAGGCATGCCAATTTCAGGTTAGAAATTCAACCACATCAAAAAAAATGAGGTTACAACACATTGTGACTCAAAATTCAGTGTAATTCTGACTAAAACTTTTTGGCTGGAAAAAAAAAATCACCTATTTTATAACATTTGCATTTCTCAGGTTTTGGTTTTTCTGTTTGTTTGTTTGCTTTAAATCAGAAGCAAAAATATCAACATAACATGTATACTAGATGTTGCATGACATTTGGGGGCTAATAAGGAACAGGAAGTAATAAAATTAAGAGAGTCTTATACCCATGAGAATATTTTCAGATTTGTAGAATTTTAGGCACAGATGTTTCAGATAAATATCTAAGGACCGCATCTCTATCTATAGTTATGAGTTTTGAAGGTTTATTTGTTTATTATCTGTCATGAAGTAATAGCTTGGCTATTTATTGAACTGTAATCAGAATCAAATTGGAATGCCAGCAGAGAACATAAGAGTTTTAGTATCCAACATCTCTTTATGGTTGAAATAATGAAAGTAAAACCAACAGTGTTGGGTTTGAGAAATAACATATGATATTCAGGGACTATAGAGTTTTTTAATATAAAGCCTTAAAAATCTTTTAACAGGTATTAATTCATGAATGTGCTCTTTATAAAGTTTGTAGCAATACTATTCTGCATTTCCATATCAGTTTAGGTAGTAAAGAATGTCCATAATTATATGTTATTATCATATCATAATTAGGGTTCATTTTACAGATTCATTTTACAGATGAGAAAGCTGAGGCTCAGAGAAGTTACATGTCTTTCCCATCATCGTGCAGCTTTTATTATAGCAGGGCCTAAAGGTATTATAACTACTTCCAGTAAAACTTCAGGAAATAACTATAATTAATTTTAATAGAGTCGTCTTTGTGCCCAGAGTAATTAGATCAGGAAGTTTCCTTAAAACTGAAATGTTTTACAGAGAATCTTTCTTTATAGTGATTTTTTTCACAAGAGCGACACAGAGTTCATGACATTGTAGTAGGTCCTTAGAGGAGTGCTTAAACACACACACACACACACACACACACACACACACACCCAGACATGCTAGTTAATCACTCTTTAAAAATAAATTCTTTTTATTATTTTGGATTTCAGTTTTCTGACATTAAATAAAGCAGGTCAGTAGGTCAAAACAGTTCATCATTTTTTTCATTCTTCCAGTTTCTGTCAATTAAGTACTCATTATTTTTATTTTAAATGCCTATTCTATGCTAAAAAGAGTTTTGGAGGAAACCTCATCTTGTGGATTTTGGCTGTCATTCCTGATTATATCTGCTGACATAACTTCAGTTAAGGCATTTTGGTTTCATATTGTCCTATAAAATAAAGTTGTGGCTATTTAATTAAGAAAGGGGTGGGTTTTTATCTCAGCAGCTTATTAATCTATTATTTTATTATAAAACTCTAGGCTTTACCAAGTGGTAAAAATAAGAGAGGGCTGGGGGACAGACAGACCTCTAGATCGACAACTTTCTGGAAAAGGCTATGAATCATATCTCCTAGTCAGTCCCTGCTCAGCAAAATTCCAGCAGCCTGCCCTTAGAGTTATTTCCAAAAGTGTTGAAGAGTCAATGTGTTTACATTGGACTTTGTTATGAGCGAAGAAAATACTATTCATATATTTTTAAAATGCACATGGCAACTTTGGTTTTCTTTTGGTTTGGTTTTCTTCAAACCAGTTGTTCAGACAAAAAGGCTCCACTTAAAACTGGAAATGGGATTTATTGCCACCAAGACCAGTGTTAAATTATTCAGACATCAGAACAAAAAAAAAAGGTCAAGAATCTGATAAAACACCTGGAGATTGGTTCTTCAGGAGTCATACATATTCAACTGTATTGTTGTTATCACTTCTTCCTAAATTGCACCCAAAGAAATATATATGATAGAATATGATCAAATGGTTTCTTAAACAAGGAGAGAGACATGCAAAAGAAACTTCCAGTCCATTTATAAATGCAGTTAACTCTGGAAGTGAAGACAAGCAATATATTCAGAATAAACATGATTCTTACCATCTGAGATTGACTCCTAGGACATCCATTGATATCTTCAACTTTTTCATTTGCTAAAGCCAAGAAATAAAATAAAAGAGAGAAAAAAAGAACGACATGCTTAAGCCATGAAGTGAAACACAAAAAAAGGAGACTAAGAAAAAAAGAAAAAAAAAAAAAACACCAAGCAAAATGCTGGTGCTACATTCACTCTGCCTCCTAAGCCGTGTACAAGAAGACACTCTTGTTAGCAGCCGCCAGGTCCATATGCACAAATCAGGCAATAAAAAAAAAAGTGAGTGAGAAGGAAGTTGCTGCTAATTCCTTAGCCTGTGCCAAATGACTGCTGGCATGAAACCTTTCACAATTGTCCCTGCTGGATCAGGATATAGTTTCAAGGAATCTCAGAGTATATGAGTTGCTCCAGCTAACGAAATGCACACATGGGAGACATATGGTTTAATGAAGCGTTCATTTCTGACAATTCAGTGTATGTAAAGATACAGTTCTAGCCATTTAAAAGTATGGCCAAACTGCCTTTTTCAAACATTCTCACATAAACATTTTAATTAAATCACGGGGAGGGCTGCATTAATCTCAGAGACACATGGACCAAGTTCCTAAGCATCCAAATTAAATTGTATTTTACCAAAGTGCGTGGGCGCAGAAACTTTCATGGCTTTTCTCAGAGGGCAGATCTTACCAATGATCTGGATGATTTCTGCTAGCAGCACTCCATCTGCAATGTCTTGCTGCAAATCCTTGATCAGCCGCTTGTGGCCCGATTTTGCCAGGTAGTGGTTGGCCCAGTCCGTGTAAATCTGTTGAACAGAGGGAGGGAAGAAGTGAGATGGGACGAGGGAAAAGAGAGGCAATAAAAATGCTTAAGACAAATGTTGGATTCAAAGGGAAGTTATTCTGGATCACATTCCAGCTTAAGGAGTCATAGCTCCAAAGGAAATAGTTGTAAAATAATTTTTAAACAGCTCTTTCCCCCACTTATCTCTTGTTTCAAAGGGGGATGACTCACTCTTTTTTCAAAACCCGGGACTAGTCACTTGTGACACAGCAAAACTCCCTTCCTGGATGACTACTGAGGAAGCTCCTGTTTGCAAATCAGTTTGAGTTTTTACTCTCTTGCCCCTGGTTCTATCACATTGAAAATAATCTGCCTGTCCTTGTAAAAGGAAGCCACCTGGATTGATTTATACCAGAATCTTACTATAAAAATGTGTGTTTCTCTGAGAAGACTTTATTAAATTCGTCATGTGAGATACTGTATGTGACAATATTTTGGCATCATTTTATGAAATAATTGCAAATGCCTAAGCTATTTTATTTGAACTGTCATATCCCATTTCAGCCTCTTGAAATGCATTTATATAAGAGAATAGAGGAAGCAAATGCAGTTATTACATAGAAATTATAATACAGAATCGAGGAGCAGATTATGAGCCATAAGGTTGGCAATCTACATAAAGTAGAGGTGTCTCTCCAATAACAGATTATGATAGAAGAAAAAATGAAACTGTTCAAAAACTTCACAAAAATAAAATGTTACTAATTTTTCAAATGTTATAGGCACTTACTGATGTAATCTAAATGTAAGGAAATAAATAAGTTAAGACTTTAATTTCATGAATGGCTCATATGGACATATTAATACATTTATTACAAGGCAGACTATAATATGTGATATGATAGAAGAATGCAAAATTTGAAATGAGAATAGAGGAGGACAATTAACTGAGAAACATACACATAAAAATGTGTTATAGAAGCACTGGAATTAGAACTGTAAACATAATAGAACCTAAAGATAGGAAGTGAAGGAAAGGGCTTTCCCCACAGAGGGGACAAGATACAGAAAGGCAGAGGAAAAAAGGAATCAAGGGCACAGTTGTAAATTATATAATTAAGGCAGGATGCCTGAAATTGTGACAAATTAGATTGGAAAGGTAAATTGAGCCTTGTAGTCATGAGCACTGAGTGCCAAGCAAAATGTAAAAAAATGCTTTTTTTATTTCTAACAAAACTAATACATGTTTTTGTAAAAATAAAATAAAATAGAAGTGTAGAAACTGAGAAATGGAGGTTTCCCCACAACTTGCAACCCCACCCACTTTTGAATAACTTGGTATAAATAGTTCTAGAATTTTTGCTACGCCTACACACTTCACCACATGACACAATATTACACACACATACACATACTCATGATAGAATGTGTAACCAAATCTAGCTCAATTTTACTTATCACTACATTTTTCAGTTTTTTATGTAACAGTATTTTAATAACACTTCTAAAACCATTTTGCATATATTTTCTCATTATTTTTGATGTAATATTATACATAATATCAATCCCCTGTTGAAGGATATTTAATTTTTTAAAAAATGTTTCCACTGCATCTAAATTTGTAAGATACATCTTATATATGTATCTTGGCACATTCATATACTAGTATTTTTTACAGGACCAAAACCTAAAAGTGGGATCACTAAGTTTTTTTAATGTATCCTAGGTACAAACATTCCAAAATACAACATAGAAGAAAAAGAGGGTGTTTCTTTATTTTAGAAAATACAAAGTGATATCTTAATGCATATGTAGTGGTATTAAGTGTCCTGAAAGACATAAATAATTTGAAGCATCCTGTTGCATAAGAAAAACATATATGACAGCAACACTACATCTTTCTCCATGTTCATGATCTTCTTTATACTGAAGATATTAAAGTGAGATATTAAGTGATATTAAGTGAGAAAAATCACTTGCACAACTGTCTCCTGAATTAGAAAACAAACACATGATTTCTAGATAGACACTTTTATTTGGTGATCATTTTCCTCAAGATTTTAGTCTGCTTGTGTTATTGTAAAATTTTAATTTTATAAGGATTTATACTGTTTAGAATATAAAAAATTGAGCACTTTCCCTTCATCTACACATCAACCAATGATAGCATTAATTGTTTGGTTTCTAGTAGAAATTTCAGGGCAAGCCAGGCTTGATTTGTGCCTGTCCCCTAGGCAGTGAGTTATAAGCACCAGTTAATTGACTTTAAAGGATCCACAAAGATGAAGAACATGAGTTCTGTAGTCAAGCAGACCTGGCTTTGAGGCCCAGCAGACTGCTTGCCACCCCTGGGACACTGAACAAGTTGCTTATCCTTTCTAAACCTGATTCCACATCTGAAAAATAAGGATAATAATAATACTTACATTATAAAATTGTGTCAGGAATAAATAAAACAGCACTTGTAAAGTGCCTGTCACAGAGTTAGCCCTGAAAAAAGGTCTGCTGTTATTATCATTTTATGGCATCTAAGTGTTATTTGCTATGATGGATTTCCAACAAATATGTGTTGATGTTATCATTTTGCAAAGGTTAAAAAATTTGAAAGTATTGGCAGTTGAAGACTGGAGAAACTGTACTCGTTGCTTTCTTACACTACTCACATCTCTGACTCCTGCTATCTAATTCACTGGGGCCACAGATCTGTCTGCCATCCAAACTCAGAGGAATGCATCCAATTTTAAGGCTGTGATGTTCTCATCCAGGCCTGCAATGCCTCCATCATGACACAGCCTCCAACAAACTCCACGTTGCATGGATTCCTCTTTTTTGATGAAGGCATTAAATTATGGAAAATATATTCATTTAACTTATTTAAATATACACAGAATGGAATGTATTAAAAATAAAAACAATAATACTTTTATTTTCCAAATGCATGTCAACAGTGCCTTAGTCTCTAATCCAAACCCCTCCTGCGACTCAGGTGGGAAAACAGATGGGAAACCAGCTGGTTGGCTTCAAGACCTTGTTGGGATAGCCTCTGGCTGAGCTCATGAAACACGTTTTCACTTGAACCAGGATTCCTTCTAGAGGAATCCCAAGCCTGAGTGCTTTGACTCGTCCAGCATCTCTAACACATGAAACTTTGCTCAGATAGTAGCTCTGACTTAGCTGCAATCAGAAAAATCTATTCAGACTAAATAAATGAATTTAAAAACTAAGTCCCATGCACTTTATTTACTTACTCTTTCTAACAGACATGTGTAGAAGATACCTGATTCAAGTTAAATCAGTGATTTTCAAAGGATTATAATCTAGATTAGGAAATATAAAACAATTACAAAGCAACTTATACATATATTTAAAATTAAGTATATATAAACTTATATTTTCCTGTCTTTTAAAAAATAAAAAATTAAATTTAAAAAAGTGGACATATGAACTGTGTCTTTAAGGAGACAGTTTTCAAGCAAAGGACACATGGTATATAAATATATATATTTAAAACTCATTGATAAACTTTCTGTAATAACCTGATGAGAGAAGATACAAACAACCTTGTCAATCATCATTAGACTCTGTTGTTCAAATAAACACAACAGAATGGTGAAATCATGTCCGGATTTTGGATCTGAGCTCCAAAGTTGCCCTTGATTCATTCCCATAAAAATAATCACAGCATTTAACCTCTTAGCCTCAGTTGAATGAGTGAAATGTGTGGTACTTATTTTGTAGGATTATGGTATGAATTATAGTTGTTGTTTTTTTTAGTGAAGAAACTGATATAATTGAAAATAATATCATATCAATCGTAAATCAATATTTGGTATTTTCTACAGGGCCATTGAGTGTTTAAGTCATCAAGGTTGTGACCAAAGCTTTAAATATCATTTACCTTAAAACATCTGAGGAAAGCTGGCTTCAGATGTTTAAACTGCAATATTATGAATATAAATGTCATCTCATGTAATAATTATATTTCAGTTAATTCAGAAGAATTAATGAGATTACATTTACCAAAGTGCTACTTAGAAACTCTAGCACAGTTGTATGTTTAATAATGCATTTACAGTAATTTAAAATAATAGAAATTTAAGGCACTATGGCATACTTTATATTTCATATTTATCAGCATGGGTTTTAGGGCCTATTATGCAACAGCAGGTATTCTTTAAGGAACAGTCTATACGGTTGGAATTTCTGCTCTGCCACTCAATATCCATGTGGATACCGACTGAACATTTATTTCCTCTCAGTGTAAGATTTTTCTCATCTGTAAAATGGCAATAATAGTATTACTTATTAATGGGATTATTGTGAGGAGTTAATAAATTTATACTTTTGGAACATGGCCTTTCACTTACTAAATATTTGTTAAATGTCAAATAGTATTATTAGTTCACATTTTCATATTTACATTAATCATAATTGGTTTATTAGCATTATAAAACAGTATCTTTGTCAAATCCTTAAATCTTAGCTGTCCACCCAAAGGTAGTTGACCTAACTAATTAAGGAAAACTGCTGTAAATTGTAATGATCTCTTAATTATTTGATCCTATAATATTTCTTTTACAGTGCTAATTTGTAAATTATAAAATAATAGGGTCAAATAGAAGGCAATATTCCTGATTTCAAGCTATACTATAAAGCTACGGTCATCAAAACAGTATGGTACTAGCATAACAACAGATAAATAGACCAATGGAACAGAATTGAGAGCCTAGAAATAAAACCATGCATATATAATCAACTAATATTTGACAAAAGAGCTAAGAGCACTCAATGGAGAAAAGACAGTCACTTCGATAAATGCTGCTGAGATAATTAAGATAGTCACATGTGAAAGAATGAAACTGGACCCATATCTTATGCCACTTAAAAAAAATTAACTCAAAATGGATTAAGACCTGAAAACATGAAACCCCTAGAAACAAACACAGGAATAAATTCCCTGACATGGGTCTTGGGAATGAAGTTTTGGATATGACATCTAAAGCACAAGAAACAAAACAAAACAAAAAACAAGTGGGACTACACCAAACTAAAAAGCTTCTGCACAGCAAAAGGAATCAACAAAGTGAAAAGACAACCCATGGAATGGGAAAAAAATATTTGCAAACAGTATAATCTGATAAAGGAATTAATACCTAAAATATATAAAGAAATTGTACAATTCAATACCAAAAATACAAATAACCCAATTAAAAATAGGCAAAGGATCTGAATAGACATTTGTCCAAAGAAAATACACAAAATTCCAACAGGTATTAGAAAAGATGTTCAATATCACTAGTCATTAGGGAAATGCAAATTAAAACCACAATGTGATAGCACCTCACGCCTGTTAGAATGGCTGTTATCAAAAAGACAAGAGATAACAAATGCTGACATGGATATGGAGAAAAGGGAACCCCTGTGTACTACTGGTGGAATTTTAAATTGGTATAGTCACTAGGGAAATTAGTATGGAGGATCCTCAAGTAGTTAAAAATAGAACTACCATATGATCTAGGATTTCTACTTCTGGAAATATATGCAAAGGAAACAGAAACACTAACTCAAAAAGATATCTGCAACCCCGTGTTCATAGGAGCATTATTTACAATAGCTAAGACACAGAAAAAAACCTAAGTGTCCATAGATGGATGAATGGAAAAATAAGTTGTGGTACATATATAGATATATAAAATATAGATATATAAATTTATACACACACACACGATGGATTGTTATTCACTCATAGAAAATGAGGAAATCCTACTATTTGCCACAATATGAATGAAACTTGAAGGCATTATGCTAAGTGGAATAAGTCATACAGAGAAATACAAATATTGTATCATCTCACTTACATGTGGAATCTAAAAACTAATGAAAAAACCTCATTGAAAAAAGATCAGACTTGGGGTTACCAGAGGCGGAGGGTGGAGGGCGAGGGGGAATTGGAGAAAGGTGGCAAAAGGTACAAACTTCCAGTTACAAGATAAATAAGCACTAAGGATGTAATGCGTGGCATGATGACTACAGTTAATACTGCTATATGATACATAGGAAATTTGTTAAGAGAGTTAATCCTGTGAATTCTCATCACAAGAAGACTCCCCCTCCCATTTTTTTCTTTTTACTGTATCTATCTATATGACAAGTTGGATGTTAACTGAACGTACTGTGGTAATAATTTCACAGTATATGTAAACCAAACCATCAGGCTGTATGCGTTAAACATATACAGTGATGTATATCAATTATTTCTCAATAAAATGGCAAATGAATAAATAATAAATATGCTGTAAAACAAACAAACAAAAATAGACGACAAAATATAGACATCATATTGCTTTTATCCTGTTACAGTAAAACAACATCAGAAGATCTACTTTGGTTCTCCATGGAGTCTTAAACTTTTGTTTATGATGAATTTTTTTTTCACTACTGACAATATAATGCACTGCCTTTGTGTATCACAGCAAACTGCTCCTGAATTTTTTAACCATAATTCAGTATTTGATGAGTGTATTATAAGTAACCTGACAGTTATATAAAAATTATTATGACTGTTTTTGTTACTGCATACACTACACACTGAGGTATACAAATGTTTCAATGAGATACAAATTTATTTTTAATGAGTGCTAAATGATCAAAGAAATGTAGAGAAGTAGGTGGGGAAAGACAGACTCAGTCAAGAGTCTATTTTAACAGAAAGACACTAACCTATAACCTACTCAGAAAATATTATAAATGAAGTCAGATGATTTTAAATATCACTTGAGCTGGTTTCAACCCTGCATTTATTTATACACATTAGTTTCTCCCCAACATTCAAGGAGTAGTGATATATTCCCGTAAGCACTGCTCTCTGGTTTATTCAAATTATAGGTTTTGAGAAGTCAAATAGGCTCTTCTAATCCATAGCAGAAAGAAACTGTTTTGAAAACCAACAATTTCAACAGTAATAATTGGGTTTTCACATTACATAAATCAGCAAAGGACTAAGCACATAAAAGATAAGCCATAAATGGCAGATTAGGGAAGAGTGACCAGTGATGAAAGTGTTTTTTCCCACAAAGAGAAGAATTAGTCCTGGGAAGAGAATTGGAAGGAAGGGAAGGTGCTACGATTCGACCTAACAGGCCACCTCTCTGGGTGGAGTTTCATAGCATCTGGACCCGAGAAGGACTCACAAAGCATAACATCTACCAAAAGCTTATGGGAGAGCATCCATTGTTTTCTTCCAATTCCTGAGAATCATATGGGATTTTCTAAGGGAAAGCAAGTGAGCCCAGAGAGTATTTGAAATCAGGACAGGAAGGATGCTTAGACCTAATATGGGAAAGGACAAAAAGCAAGAAATATGTGAGCACAGGTTATGATAACTCCAGTCTGACAGACATCATAAATTTCACCACTTACCAGACAGTGGCACTGATGGGCACTAACGGCCCATAAGATGTGGCATCATGGTGCCTTGGAAGTAAGTACCCTTGTTCACCAACCCTTCCCAGACTATCACTTCAGGGAGAAAGATGTACAAGGGAAGGAGAAGGATCTGAAGTTGACTGGGCCTTTTCTGATAGGACTGAACTTTAAACCAGAAGTAACTGAATACTTTGAATTGGGAAAAATAAATTTTCTCCTGCTGTACAGAAATAGAAATTTGAGAGGTGAACTTATATATATATTCTTTAAAAAAAGAAATAGAATCTATCTCTTTGCCTATTATTATTATTTTGGTCACGCTGCGCAGCTTATGGGGTCTTAGTTTCCCGACCAGGGATCAAACCTGGGCTCCCTGCAGTGCAAGAGAAGAGTCCTAACCACTGGACCGCCAGGGAATTGCCTATATATTCTTTTTAAAAGCTATAATTTTGTACACCTCAGTGTATGATTCAAAAATCCATGAGTGATAGGCAATGTTGGGCGAAGGAGATTAGAAAAATTACAGTATGGAATTAAGACCTGAAACATGCTATTTTTACTCAGTTTGAAATCTGATCACAGACTGGATCTTCAGTTGCTATCACAGAACTGATATGACCAAAAGATCCATGGAGTTCAACGTCATGACTCTTGCAGACCTTCTAGAAATCTCAATACTGAGGGCTATGAGGGACTATTATAAAATGAACCCATTAAAAGCTTTTGATAATATAAACATCATCACAATATATGTAATAGATTCATCAAGTAAATGGTTCAACTCAGCTAGTTTACTTCTCAGTTTTTACATCAAGGAAAATACCGTTAATGAAATTTTTAAAAAAATTTCAAATTTGAAGGTTGATTAAAAGTGAATATTGATGAGTCAGCAACCCCAGAAAATCAGAAGAAGGTCTATGAAAGCAGGTCAATTCTAAAGTAAACATAAAATAAACTCTAATAATTTCCTTTTGCTTTTTTTCTTTATTTCTCACACCCAATCTCTGACCCAGTGCTGTTAATTCTATCTCCTTAATATCTTTTGACCCTTCGGCTCCATTACTGCTGTAATTATTCTGGTTCAGCTTTTCATCATCTCTCACCCAAATTGCTTTAAAAGTCCTAGAAACTGTCTCTAAATTAGGCAGGGTATGCACTAAACTATTCTATACACTATAGATAGGGACTGCTTTAAAATGCAAATCTGATAAAGTAATTTACCTTCCTACCTAAAAATCACAGGATAGCTCCCACTTGACTTCAGAATAAAAGTTTCCTTATGAAGCCAATTTACTCCAGTTCTTAAAAGTGAATTTGTTTAGGGCTTCCCTGGTGGCACAGTGGTTGAGAGTTCGCCTGCCGATGCAGGGGACACGGGTTCGTGCCCTGGTCTGGGAAGATCCCACATGCCGTGGGGCGGCTGGGCCCGTGAGTCATGGCCGCTGAGCCTGCGCGTCGTCCGGAGCCTGTGCTCCGCGACGGGAGAGGCCACAACAGTGAGAGGCCCGGATACCGAAAAAAAAAAAGTGAATTTGTTTAAAGAAAAATGGCCAAAAAAAAAAAAAGAGAAAAAAGAAAGCCACAACTATGAAGGTCCTAGAAGAATGATGAAAGATTGAGGAATGCCATCCAAAAGGATGAGCTTTGACAAGCAGAGAGAAGGGGAAAGCATATTCCATATATATATATATATATATATATATATATATATATATATATATGAAGAGGGATAGTGAAACTTATTAAGGGGCAGAGGTGTATTTCATATTCTGAATTCTGAATCCATTTGGTCTGAATAATTCCATTTGGTCAGAGCACGGGGAAGAGGCACATGGAAAAGCTAGAGAGAAGAGGACAGGAATGAGGCAGGGGTCCTATGTAAAGTAAAGAGGGCTGTATCAATATTTTAGGTAAAAGCTTATTTTTATGTAGGAGGCATAAAAATGACAGATATGGCTGTATTTCTAAACTCTAGCTCTGGTGTAGCTATGAGGGATAGAGAAAAACAGTAAAGGGAGACTGCTTAAGAGGCTAAGACTTAAGATGTAAGACTCCCACTTTCTGGATGGTGAAAGGAAAACTTTTCCACCCTGTATTTTCTAGGAATTCTCCCTTAAGACAGCAAGAACAAAAGCCGAAGGCTCAAACTCAATCTCCTATGACTACAGTATATGAATATGGAAAGCAGCTGAAAGAGTGATACATGATTTAGCAAAGAGGAGGAAAGGAACATCAAGCCCACAGGAGCCTGCGGAGGGAGACATCAGAGCAATGCAAAGAGATTTTCCCATAGAATCCCAGAACAGCTCAGGAAGTGTGGGCAACAGACCAAGTGGAAAGTTGGGGTGGGGGAAACCAGAGACAAGAGCTACTTTACCTCTCCCTCATACCATCAAGAGGCAGGAACTACAGACCAGGGAAAATCCAGACTAGAGATATCAGTCAGACAGGAGGGTGGAGGTATAGGAATGAAAATGAGGGATTAAATGAAATTATGCATCCTGATACGAGACTCCAGCAACTGTCTTCCTGTCCTAGGTTCTTTCTCCTTCAGAAATGCAAGATTATATCTGCCCCATCCGCATTCCAGCCAGAAATGGAAAGTCCTTCTCGGACAACAATTACCATCCCTAAGAGCAACAGACATCATCATTCAAGGTACCCAGTGGATCAACCAGCTGGCCAGTGGATGACCTAGAGTGAATCCCAGAGGACACTAAGAAATGTGTGGATGTGCGAACATAGCTTTTTCGTGTCTCACACTTGATACATGCAGAGTTGAAGGTTACCATACATTTGATGAAATCCTCTAAAATAAAATACAGACACCAGATGGGTAGATAAAAAAGAATAAAACAGTGTCAAAGGCAGGAGTAGAATAAGACTTCGTTATAATGTTGGTGTCTACCACTTAATAGACACCCAAAAAAGCCTGGCTCACAGCCTTTTGGTCCATCTATACACAATCCATAATATATACATGATATACATGATGCTTTCATTTTTAGATTTTAAGAAAATATAAATATTTCTTAATTCTTAAAAAATATTTGATTTTTGGTTACAAAAAAGAAAACTTCTTAATGATGATTAGTATATCAAAATTCTGGTCCATGTCACATATATTACTAATAATATATTCCATGTGAAGGGATCACCAGTCTTAAATAAATGTTAAAATTCATATACATGCAAAAATATCACTTTCCATTATTACTGCATTTAACCTTTCAAGTTCTCTGAGAGTTATTTCCTACCTGAGAAAAGAATATACCTTGGCTGCCTACTGTACTTATTTTGACCGTAAGCCAGATGGAGCAAATAATCAACATCAATATTCTCAACTTTCATGCTTGCAACCCTACCCATCCCAGTGACACTTCCTTGGCACACAGCTGTCAAATGTACCACTTGATTCAAGTTTCAGATTTTATTGAAACTGAAATTATATTGATATTTTCATTTACAACTGCATTTATCTGTTTAAATTTATAGCCCAAGTGATTAGCTTGGAATGTAATAATATCTCCTTTTAGGCATACCTCGGAGATATTATGGGTTCGATTCTAGACCATCTAAATAAAACAAGTATCTCAATAAAGCAAGTCACAAGAAGTTTTTGGTTTCCCAGTGCATATAAAAGCTATGTTTAAACTATGCTGTAGTCTATTAAGTGTGCAATAGCATTATGTCTAAAAAAAAATGTACATACCTTAATTAAAACATACTTCATTGCTAAAAAATTCTAACCATCATCTGAGCCTTCAGCAAGTCGTAATCTTTTTGCAATAGTAACAGCAAAAATCACTGATCACAGATCATCATAACAAATGTAATAATAATGAAAAAGGCTGAAATATTGCATGAATTACCAAAATGTGACACAGAGACACGAAGCGAGCAAATGCTGCTCGGAAAGCTCAATGCAGGGTTGCCACAAACCTTCAATTCATTAAAAAAAACCCCAAAAAACAAAAAACGCAGTTACCTGTGAAGTGCAATAAAGTGAAACAATAAAACGAGGTACGCCTGTATTTTCATATAGGAATAAGAAATTTTTAGATGAGCAGAAACAGACCTAAATGTAATCTAAAAGGAAAACAAGAGATAGAGTTTACTATGCTAACTACAGTATTCCTGATTTTTTTTTTTTTTAACCTGCAGTTTATTTGTAGGGAAAATAATGAAACCAGAATACAAACTGGGGCATGCATAATCAAATCAAATCAGCCAACACTGATTGCACAGCGCTGTGCTGGGTACTGTGGCCACATTAAAAAGGATAAGACACATAGTTTGTCCCTGAGGAGGGAAGGAAGGACTGGGCAGGGAGCAGGTTAGCCAATTTTGAGAACCCACCAGGTGTTCCTTGCAATGATGATTGCCTCGTCTCTCTCCACCTTGCCTATCTGGTGACATTCCAGCTACCTCGATCTTTTTTCCAAATCATCACTCCCCACACGCCTGTGAAGACTCCCTGGCATTTATTTGCGGTCACATATGTCACTCTCTGATCCTTCTGACCACTCCAAATGTACTGACTGTTTTGGTTTTTGAGTCATATTTTCTCCTCTAACCATAAGTGTCACCATCATCCTGGGCAATTTCCTCATCAGTGGACAATCCGATAAACACTCTGCCAGAAATGAAATATATAAAGAACCATCTACCCTGTCTTAAATTCTCAGCACTTTTTAATGATCTTTTCTTCTACAGAGAAAATGACACTTTGTAAATTTCTGAAAAAGGTGTTGGATATTATAACCATACAGTACAATTCTGGTACTAATTTAAATTTTTTTCACTTAACTTCAATCGCATTGCCACTGCGTTTATAGAATGCTCTATGGGGAATCCATCCTAACTGCTTGCAAAATTCTAATAACCCAGGTGACAACATGTGTTAAAACCTGCATATTAAACTGTACCAAAGAGTATTTTAGAAAACCAGTTAAGAGAACTTAGTTACTTCTCATACTTTTCTAGGGGGAAAAAAAGAGCATGATACATGAAATTCTTTTACCTTCTTTTTATCTCAGTCTGATAATTGATGTAAGTTAAGTTCAAGGTAAATATTAGCAACCGTCCTTCAAAGAAGAAATAATATGGCAGAAAAATATGCGTAAGAAAATAATATTAATGAAACACAAAGGTAAGAGAGAATAAACCTTGATTAGTCTTAGCAATTCAGTTTCTAGGCTTCTGACCTGGGTATTTCCACTCACGTACCCATAATTAACAGTGAGGAATTGACTGTTAGAAACATGAAGCATAGACCAGCAATTTTCAAAGTATGGCCCCTGGACCAACATCATCAGAGTCATCTAGGAACTTGTTAGAAATGCAAATTATCAGCCCTCACCCTAGAACCACTGACTCAGAAACTCTAAAGGTGGCAACAGTAATCTGAGTTTTTAAAATTCTCCAGGTGATTTTGATGTATGCTAGCTAATATTTGAGGACCACTGGCATAGACAATGATGTTCACACATAAAAATGGGTTTATTTCTAGCACTTTAAACTGTGTTTCACTGTAAAGAGAATGTTATTTCAATGTAAATTAAAAGTAACAAAAGACTCACAGCTTATATAGTATTTTCCTTTACCCCCTAAAATTCTCCTGCTACCAAAAAAACCCCCCAAAACCAAAAAGCACCTCGCAGTGAGCCCAGAAAATACTGACTGTAAGTGCTCTTTGCAAACCATTCATTCTTATGTTAAAATATTTAAATTTTTAGTAATAAAGGTAGGTATCCATTTCAAAGTTTTATCAAGGTTAAAAAAATCTATTTACAAGGAGGTGAACAACAGGTGGTTTCTATTTACTTAGGCTAAAAACATAAAACTTGGAAGCTGAGAGAGAACACACTTCCTGCTGTGCTAAAAAGCTGCAATGAAGAGCAATGGAAATAGAAATGCATCACCCCAGGGGCACTGATACATCCATCCAGCCACTGCTAGTCTGCAGGAGTGATATTTCTGGGGACAAAGAGAGACTTTTAAAAATATTTGTTTTCTTGCCATCTTCTTTTTGTCGTTGTTACATGAATTCTAAGCAAACACAATACATTTTGGAAGATTTTGTTGATCCCCATGGGGCCATATCCTATTTTAATAAATATTTGAAATTTTTGAAACTATCATGCATTGTAGTATACACGACACATGGTGATATGTGCCATGTAGTCTGCTGTTTGCTGAGGACACTGATGGATCCAATTTATATTCCAATCAGACACAATTATTTATCGGCTTCCTGCAGGTGGTTTCTCTACAGTGACATGCTGTAGCTCCAAATCACCACAGGTAGGGGCTAGAGCCACATAACTCCAAGACCATCAGCTGGAGTGCATCTACTGTACAGCTCTGTCCTGCTGCAGAGTAAACCTGCTCACCTAATTGGACAACCACACTAGTGGTCTCTTGACCCCGACGAGAGCACCAAGATTTTAGAAGTCATCACATTGACAATCACCATAAAAATCTCCAAATTTCATTCTGAAATCCTTTCATTTTAAATGTACCACAACAGGTGGACTGCTAAGGATTCAATTTAAATCCCTTATAAGTTATTACACTTCATTAAGTAAAATGGAAAATAAAAATGAAAAAAAAAAAGGCAGACTGCTCACTATATGATTTCATACTGTATTTATACACAAATGCAAGGTAGCAAATAGAAATCAAAGATTCTAATTGGGCCAATATTTCAAGTTCAAGCCCCCAAACCAAATTTTACAATCTATTTTCTTATAAACCTATTCCAGTGATTGAAGTTGTTTCCCAAGAGGATGTGAAACATGGTCTAGAACATTCACCCAACATGGACAACTCAGGAAGTAAAACTTCTCACTAAGCAGGTAAGCCAATCTCAGCTGATGTTGTTCTCTAACTCCCAATCCCTCTGAGAAAAAAAAATAAAGTTAAATTTTTGAAGGGTTTCAGAAGTAGAGCCTGGAGTCAGAGATTCTGGGCTCCTTTCCCAGTTCTACCACTTACTACTGGATCTTGAGTTTCCTCCTCTTTAATGCAGGGATCATATCCTTATCTACCCTGCCTATCTCAGAGGATTATTGTGAGGATTAACTGTAATAGAAAACATTTGCAAAAGCAAAATATATTATACAAAATAAGGCATCATTATTATAATCCATGAAACATGTTACCCATGAATTACATTTAAAAACATATTCCCCCAAAACAAACATAGAATCATTTCAAAGAACTATTGCACATGCATACTGAGATCAATTATGTTTTGTTTTTTAATTGCATTAATGAGACACAGAAACGAATTTATCTCCACAAAATGCCCTTATCTCGAATTTCTTCTCTGCCCATATCTGATGTATTTCCTAGTCTATTCCAAGAAAGGTCATACATCAGCTATGTATTATGACAATGGATGATTTTTATGAAGAGCTGACCTAACTAGCAATGCCTTTCCAGCCGCTTCATGACTGTAAGTGACCCCACTCCCATCCCTTGTCAGAAAACCTATTACATTTTAGCTACTGTTCACCAAAACTGGTGTTCCAGCTTCCACAGCATAGAGTATCCTCTAGCAAGCAGCTTCTCACACAGGAACTTCATTTCCAGCTCTCCTCTTCTTGCATTTAGGTAGGAAAATGTAGACTTCTTCTCACCAATGGGATGTGAACTGAAGTGATATTCATCTCTTCCCAGCCTGGCCCATAAAAATACCCCACACCGTATTCTCCATCCTTTTTGCCCTCGGTGCAGCTGGAAGTTCATATCTAGGTGGAATATGGAAGCCACATGATGAAAATGGCAGAGCTATCATTAGTATAAGTTCTGAGTGACTGTCCAAAACAAAGCATCCCTAATTCTACAACCAACAAGCAGGAAACACCTTTCACTGTGGGAGTGAGAAATAAACAGCTACTGTGCTAAGCTGCTGGAATCCAGGTGTTTGTTACAGACTGATGTTAATTTAAATTACAGAGACATTCTCCTTGCAGCCGAAGACTCTTCACAGAACAAATCTCCTGTGTCCAAGAATTTGATGATGATGCCAATGGAGAAAAATAGGAAATATTCCTATTTCCCTTCCAGAGACCATTGCCCTGTACCCACAGTCCTTACCAAGGACTTTCTCTTCATTCCTGATAATCTTTTCATTAATTCATTTCATGTGTACCTTTTGAGCACTTATTATGAGCTCTTCATCATTAGGAATGCCTCTCTCTTCCTTGTGAAGCTCTGACCGTGGGTCCTGAGCAATCCATTCAACCTGTTGCTACGGTCCCTGGGATGGGAATGTGGGCATACGTTGGTGAAATTTCCACAACTGGAATCCTTAGAACTTGGTATAACTTTTTTTTCTTAATGATGATTAAAAAGAGAACTAAGAATTAAATTTATTTATTTTTCTTTATATCATCAAATTTATTTAACTCCTCAATGTCACATAAAATGAAGTCTAGACATACTTGGTATTATGTTTCTGTTGGTCATTTTTTTTTTTTAAACATCTTTATTGGAGTATAATTGCTTTACAGTGGTGTGTTAGTTTCTGCTTTTTAACAAAGTGAATCAGTTATACATGTATCCCCATATCTCTTCCCTCTTGCGTCTCCCTCCCTCCCACCCTCCTTATCCCACCCCTCTAGGTGGTCACAAAGCACTGAGCTGACCTTGTGCTATGTGGCTGCTTCCCACTAGCTATCTATTTTACGTTTGGTAGTGTATATATGACCATGCCACTCTCTCACTTTATCACAGCTTACCCTTCCCCCTCCCCATATCCTCAAGTCCATTCTCTAGTAGGTCTGCGTCTTTATTCCCTTCCTGCCCCTAGATTCTTCATGACCTTTGTTTATTTTTCTTCTTAGATTCCATATATATGTGTTAGCACACGGTATTTCTGTTTCTGACTTACTTCACTCTGTATGACAGACTCTAGGTCCATCCACCTCACTACAAATAACTCAATTTCGTTTCTTTTTATGGCTGAGTAATATTCCGTTGCATATATGTGCCACATCTTCTTTATCCATTCATCTGTCAATGGACACATAGGTTGCTTCTATGTCCTGGCTATTGTAAACAGAGCTGCAATGAACATTTTGGTACATGACTCTTGGAATTATGATTTTCTCAGGGTATATGCCCAGTAGTGGGATTGCTGGGTCATATGGTAGCTCAATTTTTACTTTCTTAAGGAACCTCCATACTGTTCTCCATAGTGGCTGTACCAATTCACATTCCCACCAACATTGCAAGAGGGTTCCCTTTTCTCCACACCCTCTCCAGCATTTATTGTTCATAGATTTTTGATGATGGCCATTCTGACCAGTGTGAGATGATATCTCATTGTAGTTTTCATTTGCATTTCTTTAATGATGTTGGGCACCCTTTCATGTGTTTGTTGGCAATCTGTATATTTTCTCGGAGAATGTCTATTTATGTCTTCTGCCCATTTTTGGATTGGGTTGTTTCTTTTTTTGATATTGAGCTGCATGACCTACTTCTAAATTTTGGAGATTAATCCTTTGTCAGTTGCTTCATTTGCAAATATTTTCTCCCATTCTGAGGGTTGTCCTTTCATCTTGTTTATGGTTTCCTTTGCTGTGCAAAAGCTTTTAAGTTTCTAGGTCCCATTTGTTTATTTCTGTTTTTATTTCCATTTCTCTAGGAGGTGGGGCAAAAAGGATCTTGCTGTGATTTATGTCATAGAGTGCTCTGCCTGTGTTTTCCCCTAAGAGTTTAATAGTGTCTAGCCTTACTTTTAGGTCTTTAATCCATTTTGACTTTATTGTTGTGTATGGCTTTACGGAGTGTTCTAATTTCATACTTTTACATGTACCTGTCCCGTTTTCCCAGCACCATTAATTGAAGAGACTGTCCTTTCTGCATTGTACATTCCTGCCTCCTTTATCAAAGATAAGGTGACCATATATGCATGGGTTTACTATCCTGTTCCATTGATCTATATTTTCTGTTTTTGTGCCAGTACCATACTGTGTTGATTACTGTAGCTTTGTAGTATAGTCTGAAGTCAGGGAGCCTGATTCCTCCAGCTGCATTTTTCGTTCTCAAAATTGCTTCGGCTATTCAAGGTCTTTTGTGTTTCCATACAAATTATGAAAATTTTTGTTCTAGTTCTGTGAAAAATGCCAGTTGTAATTTGATAGGGATTGCATTGAATCTGTAGAATGCTTTGGGTAGTACAGTCATTTTCACAATGTTGATTCTTCCAATCCAAGAATGTGGTATATCTCTCCATCTATCTGTATCATCTTTCATTTCTTCCATCAGTGTCTTATAATTTTCTACATACAGGTCTCTTGTCTCCTTAGGCAGGTTTATTCCTAGATATTTTATTCTTTTTGTTGCAATGGTAAAAGGGAGTGTTTTCTTAATTTCACTTTCAGATTCTTCATCATTAGTGTACAGGAATGCTAGAGATTTCTGTGCATTAATTTTGCATCCTGTAACTTTACCAAATTCATTGATTAGCTCTAGTAGTTTTTGGTAGCATCTTTAGGATTCTCTATGTATAGTATCATGTCGTCTGTAAACAGTGACAGCTTTACTTCTGATTTGGATTCCTTTTAGTTCTTGTTCTTCTTTTCTGATTTGGATTCCTTTTATTACTTTTTCTTCTCTGATTGCTGTGGCTAAAACTTCCAAAACTATGTTGAATAATAGTGGTGAGAGTGGGCAACCTTGTGTTGTTCCTGATCTTAGTGGAAACAGTTTCAGTTTTTCACCATTGAGGATGATGTTGGCTGTGGGTTTGTCATACATGACCTTTATTATGTTGAGGAAAGTCCCCTCTATGCCTACTTTCTGGAGGGTTTTTATCGTAAATTGCTGTTGGATTTTGGCAAAAGCTTTCTCGGCATCTATTGAGATGATCAAATGGTTTTTCTCCTTCAATTTGATAATATGGTATATCACATTGCTTGATTTGCGTATATTGAAGAATCCTTGTATTCCTGGAATAAACCCCACTTGATCATGGTGTATGATCCTTTTAATATGCTGTTGGATTCTGTTGGCTAGTATTTTGTTGAGGATTTTTGCATCTATGTTCATCAGTGATATTGGCCTGTAGTTTTCTTTCTTTGTGACATCTTTGTCTGGTTTTGGTATCAGGGTGATGGTGGCCTCGTACAATGAGTTTGGGAGTGTTCCTCCCTCTGCTATATTTTGGAAGAATTTGAGAAGGATAGGTGATAGCTGTTCTCTAAATGTTTGACAGAATTTGTCTGTGAAGCCATCTGGTCCTGGGCTTTTGTTTGTTGGAAGATTTTTAATCACAGTTTCAATTTCAGTGCTTGTGATTGGTCTGTTCATATTTTCTATTTCTTCCTGGTTCAGTCTTGGCAGGTTGTGCATTTCTAAGAATTTGTCCATTTCTTCCAGGTTGTCCATTTTATTGGCATAGAGTTGCTTGTAGTAATCTCTCATGACCCTTTGTATTTCTGCAGTGTCACTTGTTACTTCTTTCTCATTTCTAATTCTATTGATTTGAGTCTTCTCCCTTTTTTTCTTGATGAGTCTGGCTAATGGTTTATCAACTTTGTTTATCTTCTCAAAGAACCAGCTTTTAGTTTTATTGATCTTTGCTACTGTTTCCCTCATTTCCTTTTTCATTTATTTCTGTTCTGATCTTTATGATTTCTTTCCTTCTGCTAACTTTGGGGGTTTTTTGTTCTTCTTTCTCTAATTGCTTTAGGTGTAAGGTTAGATTGTTTATTTGAGATGTTTCTTGTTTCTTAAGGTAGGATTGTATTGCTATAAACTTCCCTCTTAGAACTGCTTTTGCTGTATCCCATAGGTTTTGGGTCGTCATGTTTTCATTGTCATTTGTTTCTAGGTATTTTTTGATTTCCTCTTTGATTTCTTGGTTATTAAGTGATCTCTTCGTTATTAAGTAGTGTATGGTTTAGCCTCCATGTGTTTTTATTTTTTAGAGATTTTTTCCTGTAATTGATATCTACTCTTATAGCATTGTGGTCGGAGAAGACACTTGATACAATTTCAATTTTCTTAAATTTACCAAGATTTGATTTTAGACCCAAGATATGATCTATCCTGTAGAAAGTTCCATGAGCACTTGAGAAAAATGTGTGTTCTGTTGTTTTTTGATGGAATGTCCTTTAAATATCAATTAAGTTCATCTTGTTTAATGTATCATTTAAAGCTTGTGTTTCCTTATTTATTTCCATTTTGGATGATTTGTCTATTGGTGAAAGTGGGGTGTTAAAGTCCCCTACTATGATTGTGTTACTGTCGATATCCCCTTTTAATGGCTGTTAGTATTTGCCTTATGTATTGAGGTGCTCCTAAGTTGGGGGCATAAATATTTACAGTTGTTATATCTTCCTCTTGGATTGGTCCCTTGATCATTAATGTAGTGTCCTTCTTTATCTCTTGTAATAGTCTTTATTTTAAAATCTATTTTGTCTGATATGAGAAGTGCTACTCCAGCTTTCTTTTGATTTCCATTTGCATGGAATATCTTTTTCCATCCCCTCACTTTCAGTCTGTATGTGTCCCTAGATCTGAAGTTGGTCTCTTCTAGACAGCATATATGCGGTTCTTGTTTTTGTATCCATTCAGCCAGTCTGTGTCTTTTGGTGGGAGCATTTAATCCATTTACATTTAAGGTAATTATCGATAGGTATGTTCCTATTACCATTTCCTTAATTGTTTTGGGTTTGTTTTTGTAGGTCTTTTCCTTCTCTTGTGTTTCATGCCTAGAGAAGTTCCTTTAGCATTTATTGTAAAGCTGGTTTGTTGGTGCTGAATTCGCTTAGCTTTTGTCTGTAAAAGTTTTAATTTCTCCATCAAATCTGAATCAGATCCTTGCTGGGTAGAATAATCTTGGTTTTAGGTTTTTCTCCTTCATCATTTTAAATATGTCCTGCCACTCCCTTCTGGCTTGCAGAGTTTCTGCTGAAAGATCAGCTGTTAACCTTATGGGGATTCCCTTGTGTGCTATTTGTTGTTTTTCCCTTGCTGCTTTTAATATGTTTTCTTTGTATTTAGTTTTTGATAGTTTGATTAATATGTGTCTTGGCATGTTTCTCCTTGGATTTATCCTGTATGGGACTCTCTGTGCTTCCTGGACTTGATTAACTATTTCCTTTCCCATATTAGGGAATTTTCAACTATAATCTCTTCAAATATTTTCTCAGTCCCTTCTTTTTCTCTTCTTCTTCTGGGACCCCTATAATTAGAAAGTTGGTGCATTTAATGTTGTCCCAGAGGTCTCTGAGACTGTCCTCAATTCTTTTCATTCTTTTTTCTTTATTGTGCTCTGCAGTAGTTATTTCCACTATTTTATCTTCCAGGTCACTTATCCGTTCTTCTGCCTTCAGTTATTCATCCCTTCTAGAGAATTTATAATTTCATTTATTGTGTTGTTCATCACTGTTTGTTTGCACTTTACTTCTTCTAGCTCCTTGCTAAACGTTTCTTGTATTTTCTCCATTCTATTTCCAAGATTTTGGATCATATTTACTATCATTCTGAATTCTTTTTAGGTAGACTGCCTATTTCCTCTTCATTTGTTAGGTTTGGTGGGTTTTTGCCTTGCTCCTTCATCTGCTGTGTTTTTCTTCTTTCTCATTTTGCTTAACTTACTGTGCTTGGGGTCTGCTTTTCCCAGGCTCCAGGTTCATAGTTCCCGTTGTTTTTGGTGTCTGTCCCCAGTGGCTAAGGTTGGTTCAGTGGCTTGTGTAGGCTTCCTGATGGAGGGGACTAATGCCTGTGTTCTGGTGGATGACGTTGGATCGTGTCTTTCTGGTGGGCAGGTCCACGTCTGGTGGTGTGCTTTGGGGTGTCTGTGGCCTTATTATGATTTTAGGCAAGGTCTTTGCTAATGGATGGGGTTTTGTTCCTGTCTTGTTAGTTGTTTGGCATAGGGTGTCCAGCACTGTAGCTTGCTGGTCATTGAGTGGAGCTGGGTCTTGGCGTTGAGCTGGAGATCTCTGGGAGATTTTCACCATTTGATATTACGTGGAGCTGGGAGGTCTCTTGTGGACCAGTGTCCTGAACTTGGCTCTCCCACATCAGAGGCACAGCCCTGACGCCTGGCTGGAGCACCAAGAGCCTTTCATCCACTCAGCTCAGAATAAAAGGGAGAAAAGACAGAAAGAAAGAAGGGGTTTCCCTGGTGGTGCAGTGGTTGAGTCCGCCTGCCGATGCAGGGGACACGGGTTCGTGCCCTGGTCCAGGAAGATCCCACATGCCGCAGAGCGGCTAGGCCCGTGAGCCATGGCCACTGAGCCTGCACATCCGGAGCCTGTCCTCCGGAAGGGGAGAGGCCACAACAGTGAGAGGCCCGCGTACCACAAAAAAAATTTAAAAAAAAGCAAGCAAGAAAGAAAGAAGATAAAATGAAATAAAGTAAAATAAAATAAAGTTATGAAAATAAAAAATACTTATTAAGAAAAAACTTTTAAAAAGTAAAAAACAAAATAAAGCCAGACAGATGGAACCCTAGGACAAATGGTAAAAGCAAAGCTATACAGACAAAATCACAAACAGAAGCATACACATACACACTCACAGAAAGAGGAAAAGGGGAAAAAATAATATATCTTGCTCTCAAAGTCCACCTCCTCAATTTGGGATGATTCGTTGTCTATTCATATATTCCACCGATGCAGGGTACATCAAGTTGATTGTGGAGATTTAATCCACTGCTCCTGAAGCTGCTGGGAGAGATTTCCCTTTCTCTTCTTTGTGCGCACAGCTCCCGGGGTTCAGCTTTGGATTTGGCCCCGCCTCTGTGTGAAGGTTGCCTGAGGGCGTCTCTGTTCTTCGCTCAGACAGGACGGGGTTAAAGGAGCAGCTGCTTCGGGGGCTCTGGCTCACTCAGGCCGAGCGGAGGGAGGGATACGGATGTGGGGTGAGCCTGCGGCGGCAGAGGCCAACATGACGTTACACCAGCCTGAGGCGCACTGTGTGTTCTCCCACGGAAGTCGTCCCTGGATCATGGGACCCTTGCAGTGGCGGGCTGCACAGGCTCCTGGGAGGGGACGTGTGGATAGTGACCTGTGCGTGCACACAGGCTTCTTGGTGGCGGCAGCAGCACCCTTAGCGTCCCATGCCCGTCTCTGGGGTCGGCGCTGATAGCCGTGGCTCGCGCCCGGCTAAGGAGCTCTCTGGAAGTCCTTTAAGCAGCGCTCTTAATGCCCTCTCCTCGCGCACCAGGAAACAAGAGGCAAGAAAATGTCTCTTGCCTCTTCGGCAGCTCCAGACTTTTCCCCGGACTCTCTCCCGGTTAGCCGCGGTGCACTAACCCCCTGCAGGCTGTGTTCATGCAGCCAACCCCAGTCCTCTCCCTGCGATCTGACTGAACCCGAGCCTCAGCTCCCAGCCCCAGCCCTCCCCGGCGGGGGAGCAGACAAGCCTCTCGGGCTGGTGAGTGCTGGTTGGCACCGATCCTCTGTGCCGGAATCTCTCCGCTTTGCCCTCCGCATCCCTGTTGCTGTGCTCTCCTCCGCAGTTCCGAAGCTTCCCCACTCCGCCACCTGCAGTCTCCGCCCGCGAAGGCGCTTCCTAGTGTGTGGAAACCTTTCCTCCTTCACAGCTCCTTCCCACTGGTGTAGGTCCCGTCCCTATTGTTTTGTTTCTGTTTTTTCTTTTGCCCTACCCAGGTACGTGGGGAGTTTCTTGCCTTTTGGGAGGTCTGAAGTCTTCTGCCAGCGTTCAGTAGGTGTTCTGTAGGAGCTGTTCCACATGTAGATGTATTTCTGATGTATTTGTGGAGAGGAAGGTGATTTCTGCATCTTACTCTTGAGCCATCTTGAAGCTCCCCAGTCCTAAATATATTTAATATCCCAATTTTGCTTTATAATTTACAAGTGCGTCATCTCACTTGCTCCTCACAATACTTTTTTTTTTTTTTAATATTTATTTATTTGGTTGCACCAGGTCTTAGTTGCAGCTCGCCGGCTCCTTAGTTGCAGCTCGCCAGCTCCTTAGTTGCAGCACATGGGCTCCTTAGTTGTGGCATATGAACTCTTAGTTGTGGCATGCATGTGGGATCTAGGTCCCTGACCAGGGATCAAACCCAGGCCCCCTGCATTGGGAGTGTGGAGTCTTATCCACTGTGCCACCAGGGAAGTCCCCTCACAATACTCTTTGGAATTGAATAGAGAAGGTGTTATAATTATAGTCCTACGTTACAGACCTACAGAAGGGGTAATATGGGTTTAGATGCACTGTTTGGGAAAATTAACCATCATTTATAACATTGTTTCTATGGCAATGGTGGTTCCAAATTTCAGTAAAATACATTTTTTTAAAAATTCATTTTTAAAAATTTGGAAGATGATCAATTTCTATCAATTCCATCACAGCCTCTCATCTATTTTAGTTCTGATGTGTGTGTGTGTGTGAAATTAAATTCAGTGGCTTATAAATTATGTAAAAAATAAGCACTGGTTTTTAAAATTCAGAATTCTTCACTATCATAATTTAGGTGGTAGAATTCTGGAGTAATAGAATGTTTTTGCATTTTTTTTTCTCAAATTGTCTTTAGGCTTGCCATACACCCCTATGATCTTCTTTATTCTCTTTTTAATGTGTATTTATGTGCCAAGAAAATGTCATTTGTAATATGAATTATAGTATTTAAAAATAAGAATTAAAATAAAACCCAATAGGTAAATTATTATTACTAAATAAAGTTTATTCACCCTAGGAAATATTAAGTAGCCATGAAAAATAGAAATTATGATGCTTATATATCAAAATGCAAAAGTATTAATATGATGCAAAAAAGTAGACTATAAGATAATCTTTAGATGTGCATGTAAAAAATACTAGAAGCAAATGCAGGGAATAACAGTATTTGTAATGAGGGTGATTAGATTTACAGATTTTTGTCTATATTTAACAAAATTCTGTAAGATTACATTTCTCATATAATTAAAATTGATTTGAAATCATTACTGCACAGGTATATAAGATTAGTAAAAATACTTTAAGAGCATTTCTTGGTCTTCTTGAAAAAAGAAGATGCAGTGAGACTTTGAATTCAAAGCAGTAATATGAATACTCATTACTACTTATCATTCCCATAGAGAGAACTACAGGTAACAAGAGGGGTTTGGGACCACATAAGGTTGAGGGACACATACCAAGGGCACAAGAGTGAAGCCAGTTCTGGACAAAGGTAGGCGCCAAAGTTGGCAAGTAGTCTGAAAGCACTTCGGGGTGGCCCATCTATGACCAACACTTTTGCAGGATAACAGCAGAAGGCGGGCACAAGGGAGCTGCAAAAGTTGGAAGAAATACTGATGAGGGAATTTCCCAGAAATAAAGGCGTGGAGGCAACTGAAGAACTAGAAGATCAAGGGATCAGACAAGAACCAGGATGTTCATAAGAGCACGGTGACCAGAAAAGCAATTAGGAGACTGAATACAAAGCACTAGCCTCCAAAATGGCAGAAATCTTAAAAACAGAAATCTCTCTGGTTCACAGCTCAGAGATTTTAAAACACTGAGGCAAGGAACCATCCCAGGGTGGCTATTCTGGCACTTTCAGGAAGAGGAGGTAATTGGAACTGATGGCTCATTTAAGGAGTGTCTTCAGGGCTGACAGAGCCAGTAGCTTTCTTTAGGCAAATGACTAGAAGCTCTTGTACTCAAAGTTCACTGACGCAAATATTCAGAACAAGCTCTGATCAAACTGCCACAGTTCCGGGCTTCCCTGGTGGCGCAGTGGTTGGGAGTCCGCCTGCCGATACAGGGGACATGGATTCGTGCCCCGGTCCGGGAGGATCCCGCATGCCGCGGAGCGGCTGGGCCCGTGGGCCATGGCCGCTGAGCCTGCGCGTCCGGAGCCTGTGCTCCGCAACGGGAGAGGCCACAACAGTGAGGCCCGCGTATTGCAAAAAAAAAAAAAAAAAAGAAAAAGAAAAAGAAAAAGAAAAAAGAAACTGCCACAGTTCCCACTAAGACATGAAGAACACCCGCCCCAGTACAGCATTTATTCCCACGAGTTGGGCACTTTACGGGTATTATTTCCTACATCTTCCAAAGGATCCTATGAGATGGGCATTGTTATATAGTTGGCCCTCAGCATTCGCAGATGTTGCATCCGTAGACATGGAGGCTGACTGTGCTATGCATTTTATACGAGGGCTTGGTGTTTGTCGAGAGTCCTGGAACCAATTCCTCATGGACACCGAGAGGCCACTGGATTTATTTTACACAGGAGACAAGTGAGGCTCAGACCACTTTACCAACTTGCCAAAGTCTATAAATAGTAAGTCACAGAGCCAGGTTTGAAACTGCTTCTCTCTCTCCTATACCCATATGTTTTCAATGACTCCATACCATCTTCTCTGTTGGTATAAACGAACAAAAAAAGCGTAATATAAAAATGTTCAAAATGTTTGCCCTGGTATTGCCTTTATATGCCCATAAAATAGCTGGGTCTTTTAAGAATATGTCACTTTAACCCTATGTTTTCCAATAAATTTTTCATCTTTTCACATTAGAAGGCTCATGTTAACTCCATGGTAAAAGGACTTAGCTAAGAGAAAGAACTTACTGTTGGACAGTCCTTCCTAAATCAGTTCCAAGCTGCAGTTATTAATAGCATTTGTTTTTGCTCTAATATATTTGGATTAATAATGATCATAATTTGTTGATTATTCCAGACTGCTAGTGTCTCTGACAGGGTATATATGGCTAATTCTGGGGTGCAGGATTATAAAGTATATTGTTGCCACATGGCTATAATTCTTCAACAGTTCTATCAATAGTAAAAATGAAATTTGAGTTTCATCTCTATGACTCCATCAACTATATGCAGTTGGTATGGACTTGGCAGAACATTTATTAGTCTCTAAACTTTCAAATTAAAATTTGAATAAAAATTAACATTTACAGAACTCCATATCTTGAAGATACATGTCCTCAGTTACTAGATTTATGATGACAAAAAAAATTCACATCTTTTCTCAAACTAGCCTAAATTTAAGGTTAAGCCTTTGTCAAAAAGTCTGCTGAATACTTCACATACCTCTACTCTTAAATTTCAACTTCTTCGCTGGCAGTTGAGTCTTGGGAATGGGTGTCCTTTTCATGTTCTTAAGATGGAATAATTAGAAGCCCACTTTCCTAACCAAAATTCTCTATTCAGAAATACCTACAGTCTTCCATTCCCTTTTTTGACAAGGACATGGGCAGATAACCCAAAAGAACCTGAACAGTGACCTTTAAAAGTCTAATACTCTCCACATTCACAAGGTAAAAGAATTGTCAGTGTCACCTTATTCTTTGATAATCTTGTCTTTCTCAAGACAAGAAGCATCTCATGTAATTTTCTTTCTTTCTTTCTTTTTTTTTTTGCGTTACACGGGCCTCTCACTGTTGTGGCCTCTCCCGTTGCGGAGCACAGGCTCCGGACGCGCAGGCTCAGCGGCCATGGCTCACAGGCCTAGCCGCTCCGCGGCATGTGGGATCCTCCCGGACCGGGGCACGAACCCGTGTGCCCTGCATCGGCAGGCGGACTCTCAACCACCGCGCCACCAGGGAACCCTTGTGTAATTTTTTAATATAACTTTTTGTGACAAATATTGCTGTTAATATTTGGATTTATACTTTCAAATCAAGTAGAAAAAATGGCAAATATTTGGCTGCCTGAGCAAGAAGGTGTTTGAGCATTGGTACATTTGCCAATGTACCAAATATGTACAAGTACATATTTGTACTTGTCTTTCCGATAGTTCTAATTTTCACAATATATATTTCTCTAAAACTTTAATTTTCCACAATACCAAATTAATTATGTTTACAGAAAAATGCTATATAGTATTCATTTGTTCTATGAACTTTCTAAGTAAAAAGGTCACTTAGGACTTACTTCATTTTATAGTTTGGGAGCTTTTTATTGTGTTTTTTAAATTTATCTTTTCCATTTTCTTCATGTCCAATGTTAGACCATTCATTCCCAAAACAAACTCCAATTTTTTTCAAACAAGAGAAAATAGCTTGAATTGGATAAAGTAACTGAGAAAATTACGTACAATATAGAGCAAAGTACTCTCTATTCAAATTTACTACTATGTTATATTTTAAATGCATCTGATAAATAATGTCTAAAACGGTGGTAAGTTCTAAATTTGCTGTATGTATAGTGTCATTGCCAAAACGAAATACAAATGATTGTTCAGCCGTCTATAGAAATCATCGCTCCTTCCCTTCAAATTCTAACCACACAAGCAGTGGTTGAGAGTCCGCCTGCCGATGCAGGGGACATGGGTTTGTGCCCCGGTCCGGGAAGATCCCGCATGCCGTGGAGCGGCTAGGCCCGTGAGCCATGGCCGCTGAGCCTGCGCATCCGGAGCCTGTGCTCCGCAACGGGAGAGGCCACGACAGTGAGAGGCCCGCGTACCGCAAAAAAAAAAAAAAAAAAAAAAAAAAAAATTCTAACCACACAGCCCAACAGTGATAAAAGGTCACCAGACAATCAAAGCTCAATTAGGTTTTCATAAAGTTGAATAAACAGTGGCCTTCTGAGAGCCAGAATTCTGTTGATCTGATCAAATAAAAAGCAAAGAGAGTATAATTGCCATTGAGAACACTGTCCAGGCAGATTGTCTCGATGGAAACACATTGATTCTCCTACGAAAATAGATGTTTGATAAGATAATATGAATTCTGCCTTGAAAGATATAAAGATGTCCTTCAGTGGTTGCTATATAACATATCTCAGTTTAAGAAATAAGCTAGGTAGAGGGGGAAGATGGCGGAAGAGTAAGACGCGGAGATCACCTTCCTCCCCACAGATACATCAGAAATACATCTACACGTGGGACAACTCCTACAGAACACCCACTGAACGCTGGCAGAAGACCTCAGACCTCCCAAAAGGCAAGAAACTCCCCACGTACCTGGGTAGGGCAAAAGAAAAAACAGAGACAAAAGAATAGGGACGGGACCTGCACCAGTGGGAGGGAGCTGTGAAGGAGGAAAGGTTTCCACACACTAGGAAGCGCCTTCACGGGCAGAGACTGCAGGTGGCGGAGTGGGGGAAGCTTCGGAGCTGCGGAGGAGAGCGCAGCCACAGTGGTGCGGAGGCCAAAGCGGAGAGATTCCTGCACAGAGGATCAGTGCTGACCAGCACTCACCAGCCCGAGAGGCTTGTCTGCTCCCCCGCCGGGGCGGGCGGGGGATGGGAGCTGAAGCTCGGGCTTTGGTCGGAGCACCGGGAGAGGACTGGCTGTGTGAACACAGCCTGAAGGGGTTAGTGCACCACGGCTAGCCGGGAGGGAGTTCGGGAAAAAGTCTGGAGCTGCAGAATAGGCAAGAGACTTTTTCTTCCCTCTTTCTTTCCTGGTGCGCGAGGAGAGGGGATTAAGAGCGCTGCTTAAAGGAGCTCCAGAGATGGGGGCGAGCTGCCGCTATCAGCACGGACCCCAGAGAAGGGCATGAGATGCTAAGGCCGCTGCTACCGCCACCAAGGAGCCTATGTGTGAGCACAGGTCACTACCCACACCTCCCCTCCCGGGAGCCTGTGCAGCCCGCCACTGCCAGGGTCCCGGGACCCAGGGACAACTTCCCCAGGAGAACGCACAGTGCGCCTCAGGCTGGTGCAACGTCATGCAGGACGCTGCCACTGCAGGCTCGCCCCGCACTCTAAGCCCCTCCCTCCCTCCTGCCTGAGTGAGCCAGAGCCCCCAAAACAGTTGCTCCTTTAACCGCGTCCTGTCTGAGAGAACAACAGATGCCCTCAGGTGACCTACACGCAGAGGCGGGGCCAAATCCAAAGCTGAACCCTGGGAGATGTGCGCACAAAGAAGAGAAAGGGAAATCTCTCCCAACAGCCTCAGGAGCAGCGGATTAAATCTCCACAATCAACTTGATGTACCCTGCATCTGTGGAATACCTGAACAGACAACGAATCAGCCCAACTTGAGGAGGTGTACTTTGTGAGCAAGATATATTATTTTTTCCCCTTTTCCTCCTTTTGTGCGTATGTGTATGCTTCTATGTGAGATTGTGTCTGTATAGCTTTGCTTTCACCATTTGTCCTAGGGTTCTGTCCGTCCTTTTTTTGTTGTTGTGTTTTTTGTTTTTACTGTAAAATTTGTTTTTCTTAATAATTACTTTTTTAATAACTTTATTTTATCTAAATTTATTTTATTCTATTTTATCCTCTTTCTTTCTTCTTTTTCTCCCTTTTATTCCGAGCCGTGTGGATGAAAAGCTCTTGGTGCTTCAGCCAGTAGTCAGGGCTGTGCCACTGAGGTGGGAGAGCCAAGTTCAGGACACTGGTCCACAAGAGACCTCCCAGCTCCACGTAATATCAAACAGCAAAAATCTCCCAGAGATCTCCATCTCAACACCAAGACCCAGCTTCACTCGACGACCAGCAAGCTACAGTGCTGGACACCCTATGCCAAACAACTAGCAAGACAGGAACACAACGCCACCCATTAGCAGAGAGGCTGCCTAAAATCATAATAAGGCCACAGACACCCCAAACACACCACCAGACATGGACCGGCCCACCAGAAAGACAAGATCCAGCCTCATCCATCAGAACACAGGCACTAGTCCCCTCCACCAGGAAGCCTAAAAAACCCACTGAACAAACTTTAGCCACTGGGGGCAGACACCAAAAACAACGGGAACTAAGAACCTGCAGCCTGCAAAAAGGAGACCCCAAACACAGTAAGTTAAGCAAAAAAAGAAGACAGAAAAACACACAGCAGATGAAGTAGCAAGATAAAAACCCACCAGACCTAACAAATGAAGACGAAATAGGCAGTCTGCCTGAAAAAGAATTCAGAATAATGATAGTAAAGATGATCCAAAATCTTGGAAATAGAATAGAGAAAATTCAAGAAACATTTAACAAGGACCTAGAAGAATTAAAGAGGAAACAAGCAACGATGAACAACACAATAAATGAAATTAAAATCTGGAAGGGATGAATAGCAGAATAACTGAGGCAGAAGAACTGATAAGTGACTTGGAAGATAAAATACTGGAAATAACTACTGCAGAGCAGAATAAAGAAAAAAGAATGCAAAGAGTTGAGGACAGGCTCAGAGACCTCTGGGACAACATTAAATGCACCAACATTCAAATTATAGGGGTCCCAGAAGAAGAAGAGAAAAAGAAAGGGACCGAGAAAATATTTAAAGAGATTATAGTTGAAAATTCCCTAATATGGGAAAGGAAATAGTTAATCAAGTCCAGGAAGCACAGAGAGTCCCATACAGGATATATCCAAGGAGAAACATGCCAAGACACATATTAATCAAACTATCAAAAACTAAATACAAAGAAAACATATTAAAAGCAGCAAGGGAAAAACAACAAGTAACACACAAGGGAATCCCCATAAGGTTAACAGCTGATCTTTCAGCAGAAACTCTGCAAGCCAGAAGGGAGTGGCAGGACATATTTAAAGTGATGAAGGGGAAAAACCTAAAACCAAGATTACTCTACCCAGCAAGGATCTGATTCAGATTTGATGGAGAAATTAAAACCTTTACAGGCAAGGAAAAGCTGAGAGAGTTCAGCACCACCAAACCAGCTCTACAACAAATGCTAAGGAGCTTCTCTAGGCAAGAAACACAAGAGAAGAAAAAGACCTACAATAACAAACCCAAAACAATTAAGAAAATGGTAATAGGAACATACATATTGATAATTACCTTAAATGTAAATGGATTAAATGCTCCCACCTAAAGAAAAAATGGATACAAACACAAGACCCATAAATATGCTGTCTACAAGAGACCCACTTCAGACCAAGGGACACATACAGACTGAAAGTGAGGGGATGGAAAAAGATATTCCATGCAAATGGAAATCAAAAGAAAGCTGGAGTAGCACTTCTCATATGAGACAAAATAGACTTTAAAATAAAGACTATTACAAGAGATAAAGAAGGACACTACATAATGATCAAGGGATCGATCCAAGAAGATGATAAAACAATTGTAAATATTTATGCACCCAGCACAGGAGCACCTCAATACATAAGGCAAATACTAACAGCCATAAAAGGGGAAATCGACAGTAACACATTCATAGTAGGGTACTTTAACACCCCAGTTTAACCAATGGACAGATCATCCAAAATGAAAATAAATAAGGAAACACAAGCTTTAAATGATACATTAAACAAGATGGACTTAATTGTTATTTATAGGACATTCCAACCAAAAACAACAGAATACACAGTTTTCTCAAGTGCTCATGGAATACTCTCCAGGATAGATCATATCTTGGGTCACAAATCAAGTCTTGGTAAATTTAAGAAAACTGAAATTGTATCAAGTATCTTTTCTGCCCACAACGCTATGAGACTAGGTATCAATTACAGGAAAAGATCTGTAAAAAATACAAACACATGGAGGCTAAACCATACACTACTTAATAATGAAGTGATCACTGAAGAAATCAAAGAGGAAATCAAAAAATACCTAGAAACAAATGACAATGAAAACATGACGACCCAAAACCTATGGGATGCAGCCAAAGCAGTTCTAAGAGGGAAGTTTATAGCAATACAATCCTACCTTAAGAAACAGGAAACATCTTGAATAAAGAACCTAACCTTGCACCTAAAGCAATTAGAGAAAGAAGAACAAAAGAACCCCAAAGTTAGCAGAAGGAAAGAAATCATAAAGATCAGATCAGAAATAAATGAAAAAGGAAATGAAAGAAATGAGAGCAAAGATCAATCAAACTAAAAGCTGTTTCTTTGAGAAGATAAAAAAAAATTGATAAAGCATTAGCCACATTCATCAAGAAAAAAAGGGAGAAGACTCAAATCAATAGAATTAGAGATGAAAAAGGAGAAGTAACAACTGACACTGCAGAAATACAAAAGACCATGAGAGATTACTACAAGCAACTCTATGCCAATTAAATGGACAACCTGGAAGAAATGGACAAATTCTTAGAAATGCACAACCAGTGAAGACTGTACCAGGAAGAAATAGAAAATATGAACAGACCAATCACAAGCATTGAAATTGAAACTGTGATTAAAAATCTTCCAACAGGGCTTCCCTGGTGGCGCAGTGGTTAAGAGTCCACCTGCACATGCAGGGGACATGGGTTCGTGCCCCGGTCTGGGAAGATCCCATATGCCACGGATCTGCTGGGCCCGTGAGCCATGGCCGCTGAGTCTGCACATCCAAAGCCTGTGCTCCACAACAGGAGAAGCCACAACAGTGAGAGGCTCGAGTACCGCAAAAAAAAAAAAAAAAAAAAAAAAAAAAACTTCCAACAAACTAAAGTCCAGGACCAGATGGCTTCACAGGCGAATTCTATCAAAATTTAGAGAAGAGCTAACACTTATCCTTCTCAAATTCTTCCAAAATATAGCAGAGGGAGGAACACTCCCCTACTCATCGTACGAGGCCAGCATCACCCTGATAACAAAACCAGACAAAGATGTCACAAAGAAAGAAAACTACAGGCCAATATCACTGATGAACATAGATGCAAAAATCCTCAACAAAATACTAGCAAACAGAATGTAACAGCACATTAAAAGGATCATACACCATGATCAAGTGGAGTTTATTCCAGGAATGCAAGGATTCTTCAATATACGCAAATCAATCAACGTGATACACCATATTAACAAATTGAAGGAGAAAAACCATATGATCATCTCAACAGATGCAGAGAAAGCATTTGACAAAATTCAACAGCATTTTATGATAAAAACCCTCCAGAAAGTAGGCATAGAGGGAACTTTCCTCAACATAATAAAGGCCATATACAACAAACCCACAGCCAACATCATCCTCAATGGTGAAAAACTGAAAGCATTTCCACTAAGATCAGGAACAAGACAAGGTTGCCCATTCTCACCACTATTATTCAACATAGTTTTGGAGGTCTTAGACACAGCAATCAGAGAAGAAAAGGAAATAAAAGGAATCCAAATTGGAAAAGAAGAAGTAAAGCTGTCACTGTTTGCAGATGACATGATACTATACATAGAGAATCCTAGAGATGCTACCAGAAAACTACTAGAGCTAATCAATGAATTTGCTAAAGTAGCAGGATACAAAATTAATGCACAGAAATCTCTGGCATTCCTATACACTAATGATGAAAAATCTGAAAGTGAAATTAAGAAAACACTCCCATTTACCATTGCAACAAAAAGAATAAAATATCTAGGAATAAACCTACCTAAGGAGACAAAAGACCTGTATGCAGAAAATTGTAAGACACTGATGGAAGAAATGAAAGATGATACAAATAGATGGAGAGATATACCATGTTCTTGGATTGGAAGAATCAACACTGTGAAAATGACTGTACTACCCAAAGGAATCTACAGATTCAATGCAATCCCTGTCAAACAACCACTGGCATTTTTCACAGAACTAGAACAAAAAAAATTTACAATTTGTATGGCAACAGAAAAGACCCCGAATAGCCAAAGCAATCTTGAGAACGAAAAACAGAGATGGAGGAATCAGGCTCCCTGACTTCAGACTATACTACAAAGCTACAGTAATCAAGACAGTATAGTACTGGCACAAAAACAGAAAGATAGATCAATGGAACAGGATAGAAAGCCCAGAGATAAACCCACGCACATATGGTCACCTTATCTTTGATAAAGGAGGCAGGAATGTACAGTGGAGAAAGGACAGCCTCTTCAATAAGTGGTGCTGGGAAAACTGGACAGGTACATGTCAAAGTATGAGATTAGCTCACTCCCTAACAGCATACACAAAAATAAGCTCAAAATGGATTAAAGACCTAAATGTAAGGCCAGACACTATCAAACTCTTAGAGGAAAACATAGGCAGGACACTCTATGACATAAATCACAGCAAGATCCTTTTTGCCCCACCTCCTAGAGAAATGGAAATAAAAACAAAAATAAACAAATGGGACCTAGAAACTTAAAAGCTTTTGCACAGCAAAGGAAAGTATAAACAAAACCAAAAGACAACCTTCAGAATGGGAGAAAATATTTGCAAATGAAGCAACTGACAAAGGATTAATCTCCAAAATTTAGAAGCAGGTCATGCAGCTCAGTATCAAAAAAAGAAACAACCCAATCCAAAAATGGGCAGAAGACATAAATAGACATTTTTCCAAAGAAGATATACAAATTTCCAACAAACACATGAAAGAATGCTCAACATCATTAGAGAAATACAAATGAAAGCTACAATGAGATATCATCTCACACTGGTCAGAATGCCCATCATCAAAAAATCTAGAAACAACAAATGCTGGAGAGGGTGTGGAGAAAAGGGGACACTCTTGCACTGCTGGTGGGAATGTGAATTGGTACAGCCACTATGGAGAACAGTATGGAGGTTCCTTAAAACACTACAAATAGAACTACCATATGACCCAGCAATCCTACTACTGGGCATATACCCTGAGAAAACCATAATTCAAAAAGAGTCATGTACCAGAATGTTGTTTGTAGCTCTATTTACAATAGCCAGGAGATGGAAGTAACCTAAGTGTCCATCATCAGATGAATGGATAAAGAAGATGTGGCACATATATACAATGGAATATTACTCAGCCATAAAAAGAAACGAAATTGAGTTATTTGTAGTGAGGTGGATGTACCTAGAGACTGTCATACAGAGTGAAGTAATTCAGAAAGAGAAAGACAAATACCGTACGCTAACACATATATATGGAATCTAAGAAAAAAAAATGTCATGAAGAACCTAGGGGTAAGACAGGTATAAAGACACAGACCTACTAGAGAATGGACTTGCGGATATGGGGAAGGGTAAGGGTAAGTTGTGATAAAGTGAGAGAGTGGCATGGATATATATACACTATCAAACGTAAAATAGATAGCTAGTGGAAAGCCGCCGCATAGCACGGAGATCAGCTCGGTGCTTTGTGACTGCCTGGAGGGGTGGGATAAGGAGGGTGGGAGGGAGGGAGACGCAAGAGGGAAGAGATATGGGAACATATGTATATGTATAACTGATTCACTTTGTTATAAAGGAGAAACAACACACCATTTTAAAACAATTATACTCCAATAAAGATGTTAAAAAAATTAAAAAAAAGAAATAAGCCAAATTACAGACTTCTGAATTTTAAAAAATTATGTATTTTGGTAAAACAGGGCATCAAAAAGTAAGGTGCAAGGCAATGGCTTACTTAGACATGATGTATTCCTTGCTATCCCGAGTTCTACTTGTGTAAAGCTGCAACAGTTCTGCCTGAGTATTTCTAGACGTTAAGCTGGACCCCAATAGTTAAAGTCTATACTGCAATATTTGAATTCTCCTCCTCCACTTCCACCCCAGTAGTTGAAGTCTAAATTAACAACACTCATGTGGGTCTTCTGATAAGGAGGTCTAAATGACCTAATTCACGTGTATTTCCTTCATTTGTTGGCCCATGTTTTAATTCATGTGGATACCTGGTCAAGATTTAACAGAGCAAAGAAATCTTTGATCACACTTTAACCCCCCCTCACCTTAATCCATGATTAAGAGCCTGCATGCCAAGCATCCGTTTCGTTTTGCCCATAGATGACAAATGTTTGTTCTGTTTATTCTCCTTCTGTGATACGTATACTCATTCCAAACCTAAGTTTCTCTCCCTTGTTCATTCACTAAAGATTCCAATTCTTCCTCTATCTTGTTGTCTTTGAAAGTATTCTTTCTCCTATGTTCCCTTCAAACCAGCTCTTGGGTTCATTCTTTCCCCTTCCTTGAATGAATCACTTGGCCATTTGTACACATTTTCTGTGGTAGAGTGTAGTAATGTTGTCCACTCTTCCCATATTGATATGGAGTCGCTCTTTAACTTTGAACTGGGGTTGGGCATTTGACTTGCTTTGCCCAACATTACTTTAGCAAACATGACACAAGCAGAGCCTAGAAAAGCACTTGTGCAATAGACACTGCTGCCTGCTGCTCTTGAAACTCTGAGCTGCCATGTGAACAAGCCTGGACTATTCTGCTGGATAAGGAAAGACCATGTGGAATGAAGTCCCAGTCATCCCAGTTTTATCAGATAAGGCCACTGTGGGCCAGCTTGACAAAAGCCACCCAACTCTCAAAAACGATCACTTAGCTGTCTGGCAGCTGACCACGAACATGAGTGACCCATGGAACACAGTTAAATTGCCTTGATGAGCCCAAGCCAAATTGTCGACCACAAAGTGGTAAACTATATAAATGGTTGTTGTCCTAAGACATGGAGTTTGGGTTGGTTTTGCAGCAAAAGCTACCCGATACATCTTCCAATAACTCGAAATAGGTATGGATGTGCTAACAGAATCAGTAGCTAACAGCTCTGGACTAGCTGATGTAAAAGGTCCCCATAATAGGGCTTCCCAGGTGGCACAGTGGTTGAGAGTCCGCCTGCCGATGCAGGGGACATGGGTTCGTACCCTGGTCCGGGAAGATCCCACATGCCGCGGAGCGGCTGGGCCCGTGAGCCATGGCCGCTGAGCCTGCGCGTCTGGAGCCTGTTGCTCCGCAACGGGAGAGGCCACAACAGTGAGAGGCCCGCGTACTGCAAAAAAAAAAAAAAAAGTCCCCATAATATAGACTGTAATCATACTCAGCCAAATAGCTTCTATTTATGGATCACTGGCCAACAGAATGTAGATGTCATAGGCAAGACAATAGAGTCCCTAAAAGAAAACAGCCTTGACCATGAAAACTTGTCCAAAAGAAGGGTCACAAAGTGGTGCTTAATATATCTCATTTAAGAAGAGCTCTAATAATTAAAGCAAGGGGAATCCCTAGGATCGAGGAAGAAGAGAAAAATATCACAATTGACCATTCCATACTGAAAGACAGAATATTGTTCTTTAGGTATAAGTTAATGCTTAATTTTGATTAGTTCAATCCGTACTTCACATCGTTTGTTAGCTCTTCTGCTAGAAAACAATGCTGCTGACAATGTGCAGGTAAATTAAAGTTTTTCTAAATGCCATCCCATGCTTTCCACGTTTCAGAAGAGAAACTACAGATTAAAAGGATCCATTTGGTCACTGCCTTTAGATGCAAAATCACAGTATGAATCAGGGTCCGTACAGTCAGGAAAATAGAAATCACTCTAGAGAAGTAAGACTTTAAGAATCTAATCTGTGGCCACTGAACAGCCATGAAGACAAATAAAGAATGTTTAATCCAGATTTTAGCAAGAGCAGGAAACCATTATCACCTCTACAGCAAAGGGGAAAAGAGGTGTGGTATTGCTGAATCCTAGAAGCTAGACTTCACTGATGGAAGCTACAACTGACGAGATATGAGACCACAGAAGAGAAGACACACTCACTGCATAAAATGCCAACCTACCATCCACAAGTGTTCAAAGATTAAAATATACTGAATACAACAGGAAAAAATATATTAGGTAGATTTTGTACTTTAGACTTTTGTTGAAATGTTCACTAAAATCTAGTGAAAACCTGCCTCCCTCCTATTTCAACTAATGCCTAATAGCCTTTACTCTGTTTCTAATACAATCTTTACAACATCTGTCCCTTTCCTGGTAGGATTAACCATTCCTTCCTCTTTGCTTTGGTACCTTTTAGGTGAAGGAACTGGACTCCCACAAGGTACAACCAGAAAGGAGCCTTAGTCTTTCCCTTCAAAACAGTTCTCTGGATTTATTCTTTCTTCTTCCTGGAACGAAACATTGGACCGGTAGTACATATTTTCCAATGATTTTCAAATAATAAATAGTCTTTTAGTTGCAGCATTAAATAAAAATTGCTGCAATTTAGGTATCATATAAGTCCTATCCAGCTTCAGGGCATTGTATTCACTGCTCCTTCGGTTCCTAATGCTTTTCCATCAATAAATCATTCACTTAACCCTTCATTTGTTCCCTTAAGCATTTCATTCATGTCTCTGCTCAAATCACCATCTCAGAGAGGCCTTCCTTAAATTTCTTGATAAAATACTCTCTCGCCATCCCAATTCTGTCACTGCCTAACTCTATATATTACTTTATTTTCTTCAAGTGCTTAATGTCACCTGATACCCTAAAGATTTGTCTCCCAATTACCTCCACATCCTCATTAGAATTTAAGTTTCATGTCATCAAGCATGGTCTTGCTCACTGCTGCATCTCTAGTCTCTTGGACTAGGTCTTGCCCATAGGAAGTGCTCAGTAAATATTGATGGGATAAAATGAATGAATGAGGAACGCATGTGGCCACAGAGTACACGTAGCAAACATCTTACCAATTTTACAACTTCCTTGTCTTTATAGTTCTACTGGAGAAGACAGTGATGCAGTCAATTTAATTATTTCTCAGAGATAAAGTGATTATCTTCAAAGATCAGAAACAATTTACCCTCATGGTCCTGATCAAATTTTGCAGATGTAAAATGATAAAAATTACATAAAAAGATGCAAAGAATACACTATTCAGTTGAATTACTAGATTCTGGCTGGAAGATCTTTTCTTTCTTTTAACATGAAGAGACCCAGTGGGAAATCCCTGGCTTGCATGTCTGTTTTTGTCAAACATTCAACAGTAACTGATAATCTCTACATCTGTTATTTATTTGACAGATCTCCAGAGGGCCATACAAGTGGAAATTTCAGAAAAGCCCTAAACAAACTCCACAGCGCTATGCAATGCCAGGAAGAATTTTTAGCCATTATATAAATGTTAGGTTTTATTTAATGTACACACAAATGGCTACTTACTGATGCATTCTTCTGCATAAAGCATGAAATGTGAAATTGCGTGATGTGTCCACTATGGTATTTAAAAAAAATTAATTACATATTGAAATTAAGCCACTTGACTCTGGGAGGAGGCAAAAGTCAAAATTTGCAGCTGGTCAGGAAGTAAATCCAGGGTGGAGAAATTTGCAGAGCTCAGGAAGAGAGGAGGATTGTAAGGCATGAAGGAAGACATTTAGGTTTTGTTATGGTGTTTTCAAGATTCTGACAGCTGGAATCAAAAAGATGCAAAATATCTCTTAAACATACACTGCATAACTAAACTAAATGATCTTCAGAAATTAATCAGCTGCATTTAGCTTGGATTTTTAAAAGCCATTTAAATGACTTATATTGTAAAATAATACGCATGTGCAACACACGCATTAGGCATAAAATGGAAAAACACCAGATCCTGAAACAGAGACAAAGCACCTACACATTTCTTAACCTGGTAACGGGTTTAAGTTTACTGTTTTGAGTTTTAAGTGTCTGTTTTATGAATGAGAACAGATATCTGAAAATTGCTTTCTACAAACTATTCAACATTCATTTTAGTGCAGAACAGACTAGGCAAGATCCCATGCATTGTCACTCCATATTTGTGCAAGGAAAATAAAAGCAAGATATACAGGTTATCCCATAGGGCACTAGCTAACCCTTCGAGGGAATTTAATCTGTGCCTGTGACCATAATTTATTTTAATGGTATCCCCCAAACAAGAAGTTATCCTTCAAGTATGACTTTTAGATAAAAGCAAAATCATTTATCTTGCAATTTCATGACACAGAAACATCTGTAGCAAAACACTAGAGAGCACCCCTCACTAAGATATCAAAGTAGCTGCTAAACTCAGAGGCCAGCTGCAGTACACGCAGTAGAAATTTACCCCCCAAAACATCTTACACCTTTTCTCATGATTGACTGATGGGCTCCTTGATGAGTGAATAAACGACTGAAGCTTCTAATAGAGAATCAAAGGCATACTCTCTTCACATGCCAATAAGACCAATAAGCATTCATCTGCAGAAGAGATTGTTGGATGGTTCTCCCCTGAAGCAGCTTAAAAAGTTGGCATAGATACAAAATGTAAAAATTGTGGGACACATTAACCAGCTAAACATCTGCTGAAATTTTCATTCAATTAAAAGCAGAGCATCTTAAAACCTCGACTTGGCTTCCTTAAAATGTCATGGCTCAGAGGTAAAGAGGGACTTCTGCACTGGATATGATTAAGGCCCACAAAGAATTAAGAAAAAAAAAAAGTTAACATTCAATGAATCTGTATTATATTCTAGGCACAGTGCTAAAAAAAGCTGCCTGAGAAATCCAAGATCCACATCAGACTGAAAAAGGATATGTATAACAGACAGAAAGAAGAGGCACAGAACTAAGAAAACACTTTAAAAATCAGCTGTAAAAATGTCTGAAGCCCAGCATAAAAATTGTGTAAACATTTTAATTAGTTATATTTAAAGATAGAACTTAAGTGAGAAAAGATAAAAACATGCAAATCCTACTTTGCTTCTAGCCTCTTAAAGCCTCATTCACAAACATATTCCTTGAATTCAGAATCTAATCTGCCAATAAACTACAACCTAAGTCAAATGATCCAAACTAAAAAAAATCAATTAAATAGAGTTAATACGGTACCTACAAAACTCTTAGAATAATGCCTAGAACATGGTTAAATACTAGATAAGTGTTATCTGTGATGATCATCATAATCTTACCTCTTCTTATTCAAATACATTAACCTTCTAGTGGTTTACTGGATGGAGCACACGTTTCAGGGACTGTTGAGAGTTTTCTACCCGCAACCCAATCACCAATAGTGACTTGAGTGCCACTGGTCATAGGCATGTGGACTTTCCTTCTGTTCTTTCCTTTAGTGTAGCTAAGTGGCTCTCCTCTGAGTATAAGAATTGCTGTGTACATAATATACAAAGTGAAAGTATATGTGTACATATGACACATACCATGTACACATTATATATTGGGGCCAATTAAACTATTTTAAGGATTTTTTTTTCACTAGGCACATTTTTTTCGTATCTTAAATGGACTTTGAAATTACATTAAACAAAAGCGTGATTCAAATGTAACTGGTAACCTGGAAATGGAAAAACATGATTGAGGGTCACCGAAATAACTGAAGATAATAGAAAATAACAGTAAAAAGAAAATTATCTAGACACTTTATACTAAAGTCTTAAAGTACACATTGCTATTTCCCAAAGTTCTTGGGAAAAAAAGCATGTTTTCAGACCATGATAATCATTATCATCATCTTTTAAGAAACAGAGATTGATCCAATTTTTCAAAATGGGGGAAAATGTGTATTTGCAGATCACTAGCTTGATGCAGATTTATGGAAAAATTCTAGCGTGAATTACTAAGTAATTGATTTATGAGTATTTACATAGTAAAAGACGTTTCTAGCAGTCAGACTGTTTACTAGGAACAAATCAAATTAACACCATATCATTGTAATAGGTTTACTAGGCATTCCTTGGCTTGTAGACCCATCACTCTATTCTTTCTCCATGGTCACATGGTGCTTTCCCTATGTGTCTGTGTCCAAAGTTCCCTCTTCTCATAAGAACACTAGTCATTGGATTACAGCCCACCCTAACCTAGTATGATCCCAACCTAACTGGATTATATCAGCAAAGATCCCATTTCCAAATAAGGTACAGTAGGCTAGGGCTTCAACATACATTTTGGGGGGTCACAGTTCAATCCCCAATAGTACTTTATTCCAGGTAATTGACACTATGTTGCCTCAATTAATGGTTGCCATAAACTCTGTGGAGTAGGCATCACTCCCTCTTAACTGATGAAAAGAAAGCTTAAGATTAATTTACTTTTTTGGAAGGACACAGCAAGTAAGAGGCTGAGTCTCATTTAAACGTGGAAGTACCTGATTACAAAGCCTTTGTTTCTGAAACTGGGGTATGATCATCCTGGAGATAATGAAATGTGTGATCGGTGGTATAAAAACCTTTCTGATTAACATGCTGTATCTTTCATGGAAATTAACTTTATCGAATGATAAGTGAGTTAAAACATTAATTTTATTTTAAAATCAACACATTTTGTAATGGAATGTTAAATTCACATAGGGTATCATAAATAATTTTAGCTTCAAAACAAGTCTGGAGAACTGATTTCTGGCAAACTCTTATAAGTAAATATTCATTCCATCAGTCTGTAGATATTTTATTTTTTTGAAATTAATTAAAAATAATTAGAGAAACATTGCCAGAATGATAGTTTTGTTTTGTTTTTTGTTCTTTTTTGTTTTAATATATAGGATGGATCATCATTTGCCAGGATGTTGCAGAAAGTCCTGGATAGGATTCCATTCTTTGAATCTAAATTGATAATAAACCAAAATATCTTTTTTCTCTTCTTATTAGTTAATATTTTAACAAAAACGAAGACACAAGATTGAGTGAAAATCTTAAAACAATTCTGGTATGATAAATGAAGAGACAAATTTTTCACGGCAAAGTTTCATGCTCTCACTAGTCAACAAGTTGGATAAATTTTATGAAAATGCCAGATTCTAATCCCATTTCCTCAAGGAAATTCTAGAACAGCTAAAGGTTAGTATAAATCCCATTTCTAACCTTCATTTATCATGAAGTCTCGAGGTACTTGATCAGTTATCTCATCAAGATGGCTCTTCTCTCTTTCTTTGGACACGTGGGTACTAAGTTATTCAACAGCTAGTGTTTGGTTGAAATAACACAGTACTGCCCTAACAGATTCATTCTTTCTTTCTTTCTTTCTCCCTCCTTCTCTCCCTCTCCTTCTCCCTCTCCCCACTCCCCTTTTTATGCCTTCCCTTCCCCTCCCTACTTTTCCTTTCCTCTCCCTTCCCCTCTCCTCCCTTCCCTTCCCTTCCCCGCCCTTCCTTTCCCTTTCTTTATTTCTTTCATTTGGCATCTCTTTATTATGCCCATACTATCTTCTAGGCACTATGCTACAGGCTGATAGAAGTATAAAAGAGGTGGCCATTCAATTCTATCCCAAATACAGAAGTTTTGGGAATTTTCCCCTCTGCTCTTCTGTTGTTTCTCTCTACTAATTAGTATCTATACTACCTCAGTAGCTAGCTAGCTTGCTTGCACTCTCTCTCTCTCTCTCTCTCCCCAATCCCCGCACCCCATGGTTTATTGTTTCTCATGTTTCTTTCATCCCTCAGCTTTCAAGCAAAAATGGCTTCAGAGACACATCATCAGCCTATTGGGTGCCCATTTTCTCTCTGAGCTCTAGGGGAACCTCGTGAATATAGATAATAGGGCATAATCTGTTAGAGCCTTTCAGTTCTATTCTTCCACAGAGGTCATCTGTTTGGGGCGCCCAGGGCTTTCCATGTCACCAATTTCGGGTGCAGAATGACTTGCTGGAACCAGATATGAGGGTTTAATGCTTCTTGTGACCAGGTCCTAGCAAGTTGCTGAAGTTCAAAGCAAACATACTTAGACAAAGGCAAGAGAGAGTTTTTAGATTATGATACCCTTATTAGCAATCTGTTAAACTCAAGACTACTCCAATTCTATTAAACATTAGAATAGCCAAATATTATTCATCCTCTCTAATTGAACTCCTTCTGGGGCATAGTTTAAGAATGCCTTAATAGTAAATAGTGCTATTCCGAAAAGAACTTTAAAATAAAAAAAGTAGGAACAGTGTAAAGATGTCTCAAAAATGACAACAGCGAAAACATTTAAATGATAGCTTAAATATCATGAGGTATTTTAGTCCCTAAAGGTATCCACACCACCAGGGCAAATGTAAACACTTTTTTGTTTGTTTCTTCTTATTATTATTTTGGCCGTGCCACACAGCATGTGGGATTTTACTTCCCTGACCAAGGATCGAACCCACACCCCCTGCATTGGAAGCATGGAGTCGTAACCACTGGACCGCCAGGAAAGTCCCCTAAACACATTTTTAGATACTCAATTCTTTGTTTAAAGTAAATCGCTATACCTTTAAAAATGTACCTAGTAACTGCAGACTTTGACATTAATCCAATCATTTCAATAGCATCTGACAGTTATAAAGACTGAAGAGATTATTCCACAATATATAAGCATTCATGAAAATTATCTGTATAAGAGAACCATAAAATAAATTCTCCATTTCCATTGAGTCACATTAGATAATGGGTGACACATTCAAAAGGTGACAACTTCATGCCAGTAGCTGATTTTAAAAGGCAAAACACTTGTGTTCATTTAAGGAACTGCTTATGTTCCATTGAAAAACTAGTTCTACTTAAAGGATAATAAACAAGTTGGTCTGCCTTTTCTTCTGTGACGACAATCACTAGCATGTAGTACCACAATCTCCTCATAACATTTTTTCTCTCTTTATAGACTTTGAGTTGGCATCTCTTGTGCTCCTTCCTCTTATCTGTGAATCAGCCTAGACCCGGGGGGAATGCAGTCATTATCTGGCTGGAAACAGGCCTAAGTTGCACCACTGTTTTAGCAAGATCAAAGCAGAAAAACGTCCCCGAAAATTTCTCAACTATATATGTTCAGTTACATTTACTGATTTGTATTTCCTGTTTTAAAGTTAATGTCATCTTTAATGATCAGATAGTTATAAAGTCTTATACCTACAAATGTAATTCTGATAATAACAGTAGCCACATTTTGAGCACCAGCTACAGGCTAGGAACTATATTAGGGGCTTTATATCGAGAATCTAGTTTGATCCTCACAACAAAACTATAAGGCAAATAGTATTAGTCCTGTTTTAGAGATAAGGAAACTGAGGCTGAGAGAAATTAAGTAGCTTGAGCAGCGTCAAACATCAAACAGATGGGGGGCTTCGCTGGTGGTGCAGTGGTTGAGAATCTGCCTGCTAATTCAGGGGCACGGGTTCGAACCCTGGTCTGGGAGGATCCCACATGCCGCGGAGCAACTAGGCCAGTGAGCCACAACTACTGAGCCTGCGCGTCTGGAGCCTGTGCTCCACAACGAGAGAGGCCGCGACGGTGGGAGGCCGGCGCACCGCGATGAAGAGTGGCCTCCGCTCGCCGCAGCTGGAGAGGGCCCTCGCGCAGAAACGAAGACCCAACACAGCCAGAAATAAATAAATAAATAAATAAATAGATTAAAAAACATCAAATGGATGGGTCATGATTTGAATCCAGTCTGCCTATTTCCACATCTATAGTCTATGTTCTCTTCCCTGGACTATGTATGGTTTGTTTTGACTTTCAGATTCTTTAAACACAAACTATTCAAGCTATTTTTACAGGCAAGGATAAAGTGCCGTCATTATACAGAAGGAGCAATCTGATCTATAAATTATGCAAAGGAGAAAAAAATCTGAGAATGGTATGCTGAATGCTTCTCTGAAATATTGTTAATGGTAAAGCAATGGAAAAATCCAACTATTAATCAAGGTCTTTTAACTATATCTAAGCCACTTATCAAAGCAAAGTATGCATTTTTATGATGAATATTATTTTCAGAAAAAATAGTAGAAAGTCTAAACATTATTATGAAATAGAATTCATATGATCACCAAAAACTGTTTAGACACCAGAAGCTAGAGATTAACAAGGATATATTCTTTTTAAACTGCGTTTTCTCCCTTTTAAAAATATTTGTATCATTGTTTCTTTTTCTTCTAACAAATACATTTGTGTACATTTTACTGAGTGATGCCCATTTGGAAACTATCTTATAGTTCTAAAATAAATAAATAAAAGACTTCCAAACTTTCCAGTGAAGCATAATATATTTAGCCCATATGAAGTCATAAACAATATGTCAGCTCCAATACTTTCTAGAAGCATATGTTGTTGGTTTTATACCATATTTACAATATGGTGATTTTAATATTTATGTATATTTTCCAATATGTAATTAGTAGTCTATGTGGAAATAAGCAATTCTGAATACAAGTTATTTGGAATAGCCTGCTGACAAATAAATATATAATTTGTGATTGCTACTTACAACCAAGGCCTCATTATGTTTTAAAATAATGAATAAAATATAACAGAACAAGCTAAAAACCACTGCTAACCATAATTCTATAGTTTCTATGTGAGAGTGGTTTATTTCTAGCTTTCCAGAATATTATGGAAGAAAATATGTGAGGATCACTGTGTTTAGTACACAGGCCAGTAACTTTATTCAGCCACTCACACAGTGAAAGAAAAGTTCATATAATCCACACCTACTTACAAGTATGTGGCACACATGTAATGTCATTCAGATATGAAATACTGCTGTCAGTTAATGTTTATTGAGCTCGCTCACTTGCCCAGCAACATGCCTATGTCCAATATACTGGATATATTAGCTGCCTCTTAGGTGTTTACAGTCTTAAGAGATGGTGCTGAAGTCTTAGCTTTCTTAACTGAAAAATCAGGTGTAATAAAACCTATTATACAGAGTTGTTGTGAGGACTCACATGTGTGTGTGTGTGTATATATATATATATATACACACATACACCCACACACACACATATGTTTCCCTATCTCTATGTATATATAAAACAAATGAATACCACATAAAAGTGTAAGAGAGAGATAACCAGTGACTTGCATTACTATTCATCACAAAGGCAGAACCAGGAGAAGTCTGGAGCATGTGAGAAAAGCTGCATAGAAGAGATGGGACTGAGCAGAATCTTATGAGATGAAAGAGCTACCAGCAGCTCCCATCTGGGGGCTACTAGAAACCACACCAACCAAAGCTCAGCCTGTAGAAAGACAGGGAGGAATGGCTTTCCACAGAAATGAATAAAACTCTCAAAGACTCAGACTGGGAATAATTACATGCTATCTGAATGAACTCTCATCTCTCCTGAACTCAGGCTGTTCTGCATTCTGTTCCTTCTGACTTGAAGGCCCTTTTTTGCTTTTCGATACATTCTTTGTTTTGTTTGTTTGTTTGTTTTGCGGTACGCGGGCCTCTCACTGTTGTGGCCTCTCCCGTTGCGGAGCACAGGCTCCGGACGCGCAGGCCCAGCGGCCATGGCTCACCAGCGCAGCTGCTCCGCGGCATATGGGATCTTCCCGGACCAGCACACGAACCCTGCATCGGCAGGCGGACTCTCAACCACTGCGCCACCAGGGAAGCCCTCCATACACTCTTTGAGTCACATCTTCTCAGGGAAGATTTTCATATCTACTGAGCCCATCTTCTCTACCCCTCCCTTTCCTCTCCTCTCTAATCAGTTATCTTGATTGTTACTCATCCACCAAAGAATCTAAAATCTGAATTCAAATCTAAAGTTCTCTGCAATCCTTTGCAATCTGATTTTCAGTCATCCTCTTCTCATATCATGGAGCTCTAGAGTGGTAGAGAAAGCAAGGACACTAGAGTTTATTGGCATGTCTATAGATAAGCTATCAAAGGGATCCTGGAAACAGGATGCCTAATCTGGGGGACACCCCTCCCTCCCCTCCTCTCCCCTTAATGTCTTTCTTCCTTCTTTCATGAGGGTCGATTGACTTTCTCAGCTCTGCAGGTCTATGGCAAATACAGGTTTGATGTTTTTGAACTAATGAATCCAGTGTCTAAAGCTAACTACTTACACTCATGGTCTACAATTTTCAGGGCGAAGAAACAGAATTGGCATAGCTTGGATCAAAAATCCACCGTTTATCTAAACAGAAGTAACCAGAGGAAGCAATGTCCCAAGGCATGCTGCCTACTCAGTAGATTGTGGAAAAAGTACTCAGTGAAGTGAAGGAAGCTCCAGGTACCCATGACCTGTCTACTTCAGTATTCAATACCAATCCAAACTGTTCTAGTTAGCTCAGAAAGTTTCTACTGTGATCAACACACAAAAGTTAATTACTGTGGTAATTTTTGTGCTAATATTGTTTTGGGTCTGGTCAGCCACAGTTAATATAGCTTTTATTAAACAATAATATAATTACTATTGCTATAAAAGATAAACATATTATTTCTATACTGAGTTACATTATTATTAATTCAAAAAGCTTCCAAGAATGAGAAATGCATTAAATTTTGAGATAAAATCCAGTGGGAGGTAAATATATAATTGAAAACTGAAAACATAAATGTAAACTGAAAATATAAACTTAATATATTTGAAAGTAAATGTGAAAAAGGAAAAAGAATACACACAGTTATGGCACCAAACTTCTATAACCTTGGACAAATCAATCAAATTCTCTAGGTCCTCGCCAACCTATAATTTGACAGATGCAATTTGTAGGTCTCCCTACTTTAAAAACTATGATGCTTTTCCCCCATACACATATAATATTTGAGATAATGATACAAAATCTAGAGAATTTCTCTCAAACAAAATGACTCACTGATGATATAAAGAAATAAATGCATGGCAAAGAAAACACTTTTTCCCACTTGCATACAACCAGTAATGAATGCAAGTAGATATATTTGTTTTTTCCCCCAAGTAATTTTTTTTTTTTTGCGGTACGTGGGCCTCTCACTGTTGTGGCCTCTCCCGTTGCGGAGCAACAGGCTCCGGACGCGCAGGCTCAGCGGCCATGGCTCACGGGCCTAGCCGCTCCGCGGCACGTGGGATCTTCCCGGACCGGGGCACGAACCCGTGTCCCCTGCATCGGCAGGCGGACTCTCAACCACTGCGTCACCAGGGAAGCCCCCCCAAAGTAATTTTTATAGCTTATAATATATCAATCCATTCTGAATCTGAATATTGAGATCTCAGTTGGTATTAAAAATCACCAAATCCCTGAAGACATAGATAACATCTCGCTATGCCAAAAGGTGAGTTTTTAATGAAATAATTTCAGATATATTCAAAGGCGTTTACAGACCAGGGGGATAGCATATTGACTTTGCTATCACTGTAGCAGTTAGTATGAGAATAACTTTTCATTCCTTGATTTATGCATTGGCACCATTTATACATACTTATTTCAGATCTCTTTCTTAGTATTTTTTTTAAAAAAATAAAGTACCTGATCAAATTAAAGCAACCATATGGCATGACCAGCACAGCCGGAAAACAAAACACCAACACTTGTGCAGATAAAGCATAGAAGGAAAATTAGAGTAGATAGACGTACAATGAAATAATCATGAAAACAACTTTTGGTCCTAAACCCAAAATAAGTTAGGATAGAATTCAGAGAACCTGGCAGTAGTTCTAAAGTAAATTTAATAAGTAGTGCTGTGCCCTTCTATTCCCTGTTGGCTTGGTTTTCATGACCACTACCTTTTGGGATAATCTTCAGTGCATTTTTCACAGGCCCAGTATTACAGGGGCTGTCTACACACGTAAAAACAACACAATGGTTCATTCAATCAAATGGCTGGGCACCAGCCAAACTACTGGTTCAGTGGGACTGACCACTTCATAGAGTGGGCATCATCTTCCCAGAAACCAATTTCAGGTACATCCTAATTAAAGATAATTAAGTAAGGGAGATAATTCAGAGAAATTCCACCACCAATAAAATATCTAGTCAAAGTGTCGGGAGACGATTTTTGAAAACAACATATAACAACTAAAATGTAATGCCAGAAAAAAAAAATAAGAATATAAATCACTTGTTTCAGAGAGAGAAATAAGAGTAAAGATAATTATAATGAAATCATTTACTATAGGACCATCTCTTCTTCCACAAGCACCCTACATACAATCATATGGTAGACAACTATTGCTAAATCCAGAGGGCACTTCTACGTGCCACTCAGAAAGACACCACTAGATAATTTCAGAGCTGCATACTCAAGCAAACCCAGAGACCCCAAACAGAAAGGAAAGAAGAGAATCTTCCTCTTTAAAGAGCCAGGGTAGCTCAGCTGAGACTAGTAGAAACGGTAGCAACGGCTCAGTCTGAATATGAAGCAGAGAAGAAGGATAGAGCTACAGGAAAGACTGATGGTTGATTCAGAGAACCAGAGAAGGAAGGATCTATGGCAAGAAAAGTCCAGGTATGGGAAGCTGTACAGTGTGAGCAATCTCCAGGTGAGCTTCATTTTCCACATTCAGCTCGGGTGGACTTTATAACTGCTGACATTACCTGTGTTAAATTCCCTTCATGTTCAGAATCTGTGCCCTCTCTTGCCCTCAAGAGGACAGTGCTGTGAGAGCAGAGTTAAGGGCAGCATATTGAAAAGATCAAATAAATCAAACAATAAAACGGCCAAGTTCTCCCTCTATAAAGAAGCAAAGAGGCAGACACCAGGTCCAACCTGCGGAAGCTTTAATGCGATTCTAACGTAAAAGAAATTCGAGAACAAAATTGTCTATTTTTAATAGACAATATTTAATATGCTAAATAGACTTCGAGAACAAGAAGTCTATTTAGCATATTTGGAAGTGAAAGGAACAAAAGGGTCAAGATTTCAAGAAGGCAGCCAAAGAAAAGAAGGACAGTTAGTACATGACAAAGAAAACATGACAACAAACAGAAGAAAAAGAGATATAAGGAACAGAAATTAAGTTGACTATATTACGGGACTTTTGTAGCTAGTGAATGAACAGTTTATTTTGAAAAAGATATACAAACTTTAAAAATTTGAACCATAAAATATGCTTCATTTTATGATCCAGATACCATTAAAATTTTAGACTTTGCACACTTCCCTGCTCCAAAATTCACATTTACGTCTTCAGAAACGATCAGGTTGTATCTGTCTCCTCAAGAAGGCTTGGACAGATCATCCTGCATCCTCTAGCATCTAATCCTCATAAAACTCAGTCCACTGCATTTTATGACCCATCTTCCATTCTCCCTGTACACTGTCTTTTTCAAGGTCAATAATGACTTCCAAGTGTTAAATTCATGGGTCATTTTTTCATTCTGATACACTTGACATATCAGCAGCTTTTGATGTAGTTGATCATTCTCTCCTCCTTGAACCCTTTCCTCACATGGCTTCCAGGGCACCACATTCTCTACGTTTTCCTCCTGCCTCCCTGACTGCTCCTTCTTGGTCTCCACATGTTTGGTTTTTTTTTTCTGCATCTCCCTGACCCTTCAACACTGATGGTTCTCCAGTATCAGTAGTCAAACCTCTTCTCAATATACACTTTCTTCTTTGGAGAATTCATCAAGTTTCATGACTTTAAATACTACCTGTACATTACTGACTCCAAAATTATTAACTATAATTATCATCTCTAGGGAGATGATATATTCATCTATATTCCAGATTCACAGATCCAACTTCCAACCCACTGTCTCTACATGGATATCCAGAAAGCATCTTGTGATGGTTAATTTTATGTGCCAACCTGACATGGCCACAGGATGCCCAGATATCTGGTAAAACATTATTTCTGGGTGTGTCTGAGGGTGTTTCCGAAGAGATTAGCATTTGAATTGGTGCACTGAGTAAACCGGATGGCCCTCCCCAAAATGTGTGTGTGTGGGGGAAGCAGGGCTGGCATCATCCAATCCACCGAGGGCCTGAATAGAACCAAAAGGCAGAGGAAGGCTGATTTGCTCCCGGCATGACTGAATAAGCTGGGACATCAGTCCTCTGCTCTTAGCACTCCTGGCTCTCAGGTCTTCGGACCTGCACTGGAATCTACCCCATCGGCTCTCTGGCTCTCATGCCTTTGAACTACACCACCAGATTTCCTGGGTCTCCAGCTTTCAGAGAGCAGATAATGGGATTTTTCAGCCTCTATACTATTGTGAGCCAATACCTTTCAATAAATAATAAATCTCTATGAGCAATCTCATCATATATTATATATGTGATATAAATATAATGCATATAAAATACTCTATTGGGGCTTCCCTGGTGGTGCAATGGTTGAGAGTCCGCCTGCCGATGCAGGGGACACGGGTTCGTGCCCCGGTCCGGGAAGATCCCACATGCCACGGAGCAGCTGGGCCCGTGAGCCATGGCCGCTGAGCTTGCGCGTCCGGAGCCTGTGCTCCGCAATGGGAGAGGCCACGACAGTGAGGGGCCTGCGTACTGCAAAACAACAACAACAACAAAAAAGAACTCTATTTCTCTGAAGAATCCTAATACACATCTCAAACCCAACATTTCCAAAAGTGAGCCGCCGTTCCCTACCTTACCGAAACTGGCTCCTCCTGCATTCTCCCCCATCTCATGTCCCATCTCATTTTATCTTTCCAACTGGCCATTCTAAAACCCTGGTGTCATCCTTGACTCCCCTCTTCCATTTATATCCTGTGCACCATTTGTCAGCAAATTCTGATAACTTTACCTTTGTAATATTTAACTATGTATTTAACAGGACAAAAACATATTCATTCAGTTTGACTAGTTTAATGATAATTGAAATTAGATGAAATGCAAATGGATTATAAGGATATTTCTGTATATGCTTGCCAGAGAATATGTGATATAACATGATTCCAAAAAAGTACCAAATGCCAGAAATTTAGCGTTGGTTCAAGTGTGTGTGATCTTAGTCACTTAGCTAATTTCCATAATCATCATATTCTCTTCTATGAAATGGGAATATAGGGACACCTAACCTGTAATGGTTATTATAAGAAACAAACGGAGTATAATTTCAAAAGCAACGAAAAGCCACATAAGAATATGTACTTATAATAGAAATTATTGATGAGATGTCCCAGTATTAGGTCAGCTGAGATGTGGACCACTTGGACACAGAGCTATAAAGAAACAGGGTTGTGAGATTGGACGTTGAGCTCAATGAGTGTAGGATCCATAATAAAATTTGTACATAGATTTTCTCTCTTGAGACCTCATTGGAATTGTACAATTCCCACAGCACTTTGAACACCATGAAGATCAAAGAACACAGACATATTATATAAACGTACACCCTAAACACCTGCCAACCAGCCCCCGGAACAAAAAATATGCCAATATAAAAGAAAAACAGGACAAAATAGGAGCTTAGAATGGGCTGATGGAGACTACCAGTACAGTTCACGATGAAAGAAAGCAGAAGAAAGAACCACAGAAGCCAGAGCAGTACTAAGCCCAGGGCAGCCTACAGGCTTGCCATTCAAATTGCTGTGACAAAGTAACTGGAAATTGAAGTCCACAGAGGTGTACCCAAGGCCCAGCTAGGGAAAGACCACTTTGTTTCTGAGTCAAATAAATATGAGAGAGTAGATATGAGGCAAACTGGCAAGAAAGGGCAACAAAGAACGAGGTCAGAGCTCCAGGATGACATGGAGAATGCCAGTAAATACTCGAATATCCTATCAAGTTAAAGAATGATGTGATGTGACAACATGTACTAGTCATTTACTGAAACACCCTGTAATGGTTTCAGAAGATTTATTTCCATGCAAGTTAAGATGAGCTGTTCTCTAGGAGAGACCAAGAATCAATGAAAATGGTCAGTGGGCATAGAAAAAGCACCAGAAGAAATAAAAGGAAAGGGCCCGAAGTTCAAAGTCACGACTTTTAGAGAAAAGTCAATTTTTTTCTTTTTGATGCTTCCTAGGCCAGACCTTGTCAAATGCTTATTAGCCTACAAATCACTTGGGACTTATTTAAATGAAGATTCCTCTTCAGGAGATCTAGAGCAGAGCCTGAGATTTTGCATTTTTAACAAGCTCACAAGTGACAGGTTATGCTTCTACCACTGGTCCACACTTTAACCAGTGAGGTACTGGTGTGTAAGCAACTGGAAAGCCTGACGTGGGTCTTCTGTGGCTGGTCATTGGCCTCCTGCAGCCCAAGACCTACAGCTTTGCTCTGTTTGGCCCACACAATTTAAAGTCTACAATGAGAAAGCACGAGACTATATGTAAAGATTGGGTTTCCTGGTTCTCTTAGAATCTTAAGACAGCTGGCATCACTGCACCTGTCAACCATCAGTTGACACTGGAGGGGTGGGAAAGTTACCCCTTCAGAGGAGGCATGTCCGATCCAATTGCCAGCAGCCTCCTTCACTACCAAGTACATCCCTGACAGAGGCAGAGACCATTTTTCTATTCATCATGCAATTTTTATGTTGATTTTGTTTAGAAGAGAGATATTTTTCCATCCCCATGTCTGTCAAAACTGAGGAAACAAATGTAAACCTAGTTGTATCACATTGTATACTTTTTCCATATCAATCATTTATATTATCTGCCAATCCCCTTCACATTTTTGACTTTGAAATACATGGTTTTATTCATCTATCTGTTTCTAGTACCTAAGACAGAGCCTGGCAAACAGTAATATGAAATGAACTGCTAATAGAAAACAGAGACTTGGAATCAAGAGCCTTCTTTTGGACTCCTTTAGCAGTACCCTGTTTTGTTACATTAGTATTTCCACTGGTTTTAATGTGCAGGCAGATCCATGAGCTATACTTACATCTGCCTACAGTGAATCTATAGATTCACAGTCAATCTTTTAGATGAATTTTGTGGCCTGACAAACTAGAGAATAGGGCTATAGCTATCCTGAAAAAGATCTTACTTACTGTTATCAGAAATGATGATCAAATTAAACGCACAACTTTACTATAAATTGCTTACTTCATTAATTTTCTAACATTAGCACCACTTTCTGTTTTGTGACAGATTTCCATTGTCCTAAGGATAGCATTAACAGAATCTTTTTTTTTAACTGGAAATTGAGATCAAAAGACAAACTAAATGACCACAAAAGTTCAGAATAAAATCAAATCCCACTTTCAGTGGTTATAAATCATAATGTATACTTTTATATGAGCTCTTTGCAAAAGAGTGGGAAACATAACTCCCCTTATCAGATCTGTGTATTTTGTTTAAAAAGGAACATTTGTGTAAATGTTTCCAGACAGAATTTTTTTTAATGTGTGTGTGTGCATATATATATATGTTGGTATAGGGTGGAGTGGCATATGGAAGGAAGGCAGATCTGAAACAGAATCATGATGCCTACTTAAAGCAGATACTTTAAAATATTTTTTTTTACAAAAGAAAACATAAAACTTAAAATATTTTATACAAAGCTCTGGAGTAAAATTTTGCACTGAGAACCGCTGAGAACATTAACAACATAAAGTCAAAGCCAAATAATAGAAAGGCAGGTTCTAATCAAAATACTTATCTTGTATTTGGAGAGTATAAGTTTTATATTCAGGAGCACGTCCAAGACTCAAAAACCGTTCCCTTTACTGTTTATCATGAAAGCACGGACCAGAAAGTTTTGAACATTCTACCATCCACAGTCTACGATTCCCTTCTTTCCTCCTTCCCACGAAATGCACGCACACGCGCGCGCGCGCACACACACAAACACACACTTCCCCTTCTTTTTTTTTTTTTTTGCGGTACACGGGCCTCTCACTGTTGTGGCCTCTCTCGTTGCGGAGCACAGGCTCCGGACGCGCAGGCTCAGCGGCCATGGCTCACGGGCCCAGCTGCTCCGCGGCATCTTCTTCCCGGACCGGGGCACGAACCCGTGTCCCCTGCATCAGCAGGCGGACTCTCAACCACTGCGCCACCAGGGAAGCCCTCCCCTTCTTTTTAAAATGTGTTTTTAAAATCAGGTCAGTCCCAGACAAACCAGCAAGTCTCTGCTGACCTCTCACTCTTTGTTTCTATTACTCTGTTTGTTCGTATTTCATATCCCCAATTCCTTTCATCGTACCCCATCACAAGGGTCCCAGCCATGCAAGGCAGTCATTGGAGGAATCCAGGAAAATGACATATTCTTCAAGAAACATCGCTGTCCTTTTCTTATCCCTCTTTCTTTGATCAGACCCCAAGATCTCACGTCTCTTTCAAATGTGCCCTAATTTGCTAATATTTTAATGAGTTACTCCTGTACAAGTGAGGCATTTGGTGTCAAGAAAATAAGAATGTGCGAGAAATATCTGTGAGCGCAGAGGTAGGCAGTCAACTGGATCAAGCCCTCCAAAGATGCTTTGTTTCGCAAACACAGTGTTTTAAAAAGATTTTAGCTAGTTTTTAAAACTCAGATTATTTCAGATTTCTGGCTTCTTTTGAGAAATGGGAAGATGTAGCAGCATTAGATCCACATTCTTGCATGTCAATAATGACCACTTTTCAGTTAACCAATCTTCTTCACCATTACCTGTAGTTTCGTATCATCAGCCCTTTTCACATATTTACCTCTTCTTGTCTGGTCCCTAGAGACATTTCTTTGACTTTACAATTCCCGTACTAGGTATTGGCTAATGCTTTCTAATTCTGCTAGCTACAGTTGGTAGAGTTGGTTAAAATAATGCAATGCCAAGGATTTGGGTTTTTTCTAATAATCAATCCTGCTTCACTTTCTGTAGATTATTGTTTTCCAAACCCAAATTACTGAAATTTTATATTAACATGAAATACCACTTAGAGCAAGATTTAAAGATCTATAACAGATGTATATTTTCTCTAACTTTTATCTTGGCTTATAAACTATTTTGAATCTTATTTTAGAAATAGAAACCTTTCTAGGTTACGTTCATAATTGTCATGCTGAGAGGGCAGTGACAACACCACAGTGTTAGTCAACTGGAAAAATATCTAGGAAAGTGCTGGGCAAATTTCCAAAGTCAACAAACCAAAGTAAAACTGCTATAGTTTCAGGAAGTCAGGAGGTGAGAGGGGAGCTGAAGTTCTGGGACCCATGAGATCAAATCACGCATTTGAAAGGGGACAGGTAAGTGCCAAGAGTTAGAGAAAGGCAACAGATGGGCAAAAACAAGTTGCCTTTGACATCCTTGGTGTTTTCTGCAGAAAACAGGTAGCTGTTTGTCTACTCTTTAGAATATGTTAGTGTAACTAGATGGCAATTAGGAGAGCAATGTTATAATTATAGTTGAAGTTTTCATTCAAGAGCTAAAAGGAAGTTCTTTGAGCATCCTGAAGACGCTTCTCCAGCTCTGACAAACTCACTCTGCTTTAAACACCACTGCAAAAACTCTGATTTAGGGCTTCCCTGGTGGCGCAGTGGTTGAGAGTCCGCCTGCCGATGCAGGGGACGCGGGTTCATGCCCCGGTCCGGGAAGATCCCACATGCCGCGGAGCGGCTGGGCCCTTGAGCCTTGACCGCTGAGCCTGCGTGTCGGAGCCTGTGCTCCGCAACGGGAGAGGCCACAACAGTGAGAGGCCCGCGTACAGCAAAAAACAAACAAACAGACAAACAAAACTCTGATTTAAGTTGCTGAAGTCACTATTCCAAAGCCTTACTGGAGCAAGGTACCATTCTTGCCTCCTAACTCTACGATCCTGACCCCCTGATTTTGTCTTTGAGCAAGGCTCATCCTTTAAAAGTCAGATTAAGCTTGCCTACACAATTTCAAATTTTCAATCCCCCTTCACTTTTTCTTAGATTGGGTATCTGATTTTTCTTACAATAATAGTCTTTATTTTTATCAATTCACTTATAATAAGATGCTTTGTTTATTAATATGTGCATATGATCATGCCAATATAAGTACTCTATGCAGTTCAACTCTAATATGAATATATTGGCATTATGGACTTCTACTAGATCTTTCCTTTTTTCTTATTTTAAAGCAATCTTATGGAAGCAACCTAAATGTTCATCAACAGATGAATGGATAAAGAAGATGTGGCATACACACACACATACACACACGCACACATGCACGCATACACACACACACACAATGGAATATTACTCAGCCGTAAGAAGAATGAAATAATGCCATTTGAAGCAACATGGATGGACCTAGAGATTATCATACTAAGAGAAACAAGACAAATACCATATGATATCACTTACACATGAAATCTAAAAGAAAAATGATATAAATGAATTCATTTACAAAACAGAAATAGACCCACAGACACAGAAAGCAAACTGATGGTTACCAAAGAGGAAAGGAGGGGTAGGGATAAATGAAAAGTTTGGTATTAACTTATACACACTACTATATATAAAATAGATAACCAAAAAGGACCTACTGTATAGCACAGGGAACTATACTCAATATTTTGAAATAACCTATGAGGGAAAAGAATCTGAAAAAGAATATATATATATATATATATATATATATATATATATATATAAAACTGAATCACTGTGCTGTACGAGAGAAACTAACACAACTATACGTCAATAAAATATGTCCATCAACTATACGTCAATAAAAATAAATATGTAAATAAATAAGAACAATTTAAACAAACAATCTTAATTACTCTTCTGAGTTTTATGCTTGAGGAAAAAGTTCATGTTGAGCAGCAGAGAAAGTCTGACTTAACAGTAAACTCCTAAGAAAAAGTTTAATTTCGTAGAAGGGGACCTCCATAAACTTTGACATTAGAAGATTTGCAGCATGATGTAAGTTGTAGTTGGTTATTTAGCTCATTTCTGAGGTTCTTAAAGATAACAAATTTCTTTCCTTAGTTCCTTTGAATCCTATATTTATAAAGACATTTTCCACACCATGTAAGAAAAATGCTATAGTTAGATATAAAGTTCTTATAACTCTGTCAGTATTTCTAAGCACTGATCAGAAGACTAACATCCACTGAGATATTAATATTTGTTACTCAATGGCACTGAATGATTATCATGAAACTCATCACTTATGATATTGTTTCCTTACTTACATAATTAATATCAAAGTTAGTTACCTACCAAATATTCATTACCCTGCTCTCCTTTCCTTTATAATAGCTACATATATTTATTACTTTGTACCAGGTACTGTATCAGCACTTCATTCCTATTTTCTCATTATTCTCATTTTGAAATAAAGAAAATGAGGCTTATCAGGTTTAAATAATTTTCTCGAAATCATACAGTTGATAAATGGTAAAGCTGAAATTAAAACGAGACTCTGATTCAATTGCTTGCCTCCCTTATGAACTTAGGGAAACCTTTGGTGATCCTCTGACATATAAAGAAATAATTTTCCATCAGCAAGAAGATATATGAAGCATTCATCAGCTCACCTTTGCATTAAACGCTTCTCAGTGATTACAGGCTATGACATAGGCTTACAACTTTAGTATCTTTATTGTATTGATATATAAAATATGTCACATTTTGATAATTTATTAAGCAATTAATTTATGAGACCATTTTTACCCTCTGTTAGTTTGAATTATTCCCCTCTATTATTGTATCTTGTTAATACAGTAATCTAACAAAAAAATTATAATTATAAAAGTGTTCCATGGTCAAATACACCTGAAAAATGTTGGTGTAGGTCAATGTCTCTAAACCCATGAAAGTTGCAGAGTGGATGACTAGCCTCCCAGAGGCTTCTGCTAGACTAGTAGATGAGGAATTACACCTGCAAGGCTGTTGGTCACAGAGCAGCAAAGGGGAGAAACTGATGGAATCAATGACACCTTTCCTGTGAAGGAAAATCAATGGACAAGGGAACAGTGGCACTTAGGATGAATGTCTTGTCTCTGGAAGGCAGTATAGTGTTAAACAAGCCTATTAGACTGAAAAGCAGGGTCCAATGCCGTTTCTATGGCTGCTGGCTTTTGGAGTTGTGCATAAGTCCTTCAACTCCAATTGTTTCAATGAACAAGTGTTTGTTAAATTGCTAGCTGTGGGCTTCCCTGGTGGCGCAGTGGTTGAGAGTCCGCCTGCCGATGCAGGGGACGCGGGTTCGTGCCCCGGTCCGGGAAAATCCCACATGCCGCGGAGCGGCTGGGCACGTGAGCCATGGCCGCTGAGCCTGCGCGTCCGGGGCCTGTGCTCTGCAACGGGAGGGGCCACAACAGGAAGAGGCCCGCGTACCGCCCAAAAAAAAAAAAAAAAAATTGCTAGCTGTTTGTGATATACACGATAAAGTGCATTATATCACTGAACTTAGGTTGTTACTGTTTCAAAAAATGTATAAAGGGCCACAAATAATAGGAGTGGAAATTTGTTAAAGAGCTCTTGAAAAATATATAGGCATACCTCATCTTATTGTGCTTTGTTTTATGGCGCTTCGCAGACATTGCAATTTTTACAATATGAAGGTTTGTGGCAACCCTGTGTTAATAAGCAAGCCTATTGGTACCATTTTTCCAGTAGCATCTGCTCACTTTGTGTCTCTGTGTCACATTTTGGTAATTTTCAAACGTTTTTGCTATTATTATATCTGTTACAGTGATCTATGATCAGTAATCTCTGATGTTACGATTGCAAAAAGATTATGACTCAATGAAAGCTCAGATGATGGTTAGAATTTTTTAGCAAAAAAGTATTTTTTAATTGAGGTAGGTATTTTTATTTGACATAATGCTTTCCATACTTAATAGAATACAGTATAGTATAAACATAACTTTTATATTTGCTGGGAAACCAAAAAATTTGTGACTTGCATTGTTGCAATATTTGCTTTATTGTGGTGGCCTGGAGCTGAACCTGCGATATTTCCAAGGTAAGTCTGCATCTAGATTTGAGTGTACGAGAAACAAGATTGCATTTACCCCAAACAGACAACATACGTATATTTGTCTGCCAAGAATATAAACAAGGAGGTGAGAGGCAAAAGTGCCTTATGGAATATTTTGAATTCAACATAATATGAAAACAATGCTCATCACATAAACATTTACTAAGTTATTATCAAAATAATCTTTGGTAGTACACTTATACTGAATCACAGCATAGGTACAGAGTACCCTATCTAGATCACTGAGAAAATATATTTGATCTAAGTTATCTTGTCATTTCATTTTGTTTCACTTACCAATTTTTAAAGCAGAAATACCAAGGAAAAGTGCTAATATTTCATCAGGAATGCTAAATTAACAAGGAGTCTTACTTATAAAACAGGACAATCTTGCTCAAGAGAAGAAAGGGCAGAAAATATTTGACTAAGCACAGGCTACTTTGGAGAACTATCTTGTGTCTCAGTTATTAAATCATTTATCATATTAGAATATTGGGCATGATTCCCTCCCTTTGAACTAGTTTCTGAAACATTATATAGGCATTTCAGATGTTGATGTGACTTGACGCTACTTTCAAAAGAACTTGAAGCTTTTCTACAGAGCTTACAGATAGCTGTTTAAGACACTTTGGGATATATTCACATTGTGGAGTACCTACTTTGGGCAAAAAGTCATCTTCATATCCAATACTTTAAATTCTAATATTATAGCTGGTATATTGAGATTTAGGGATATCTTTCTAAGTCAAAATAGAACAGGCTATTTACCCTCTGAGGTTTTTTATAAATATCGAAGTATAACAGATGTTCTCTAAATTAAAAAGGAAAGGTAAAAAATAGACATGTTTTTCTAATTCCAGCCATGGATAACCACATATGAATTAGAGATGAGCTAGGGCATAAAAATTATATTTATTATATTTCTTTACTTCATAATTTCCTTAAAATTAAAGAAATCAAAATAGGCTATAAATAGCAAAGTTCTCAGGAAGGTCATTCACCAAAAAAATTTAACCAAGAGCTAAGATTTGATTGAACATGAATTATAATTTGTTAGAACAAGAATTTATAAAATGAAGGCTTATGAGACTAACATAACATAAAATTCAAAGATTAAGTTCTAATTCTTAGGTTTTTCCTCTTATTCTACCTACCCACTGGGTTTGGTTTCAGTTATGAATAAGTAGACAGGCTTAAGACAGCTACAGGATAAGAGTGGTAACTACTGCATGTATTTATAGAATCCAAATTTATAATAGCTGTTCTTCATATATCCTGGAGAAGTTACCAAATGCAGATAAATGGTATAACTATTGGACATATTTTTGTATGCTTATGTGAGGACTAGAATTTTCTTTCACCCTAAAGATATGAACTGTACTTAGGAATGATATTAAGAAGAGCCCAAAGTTATTGGTTCATGTATATCTCTAATAACAACTGGGTTTCAACAGCTCAACAGCCATTAACCCTAAACTATAATTAATGATGATCAAGATTAATGACAAGATTCTTTAAGTTCGGTATAACATGATTTGTTGAGTTCAGTATAACATTATTTATTACAGAGTAAAAGAATATTTACTGAGTTATCATTGAAATAATTTATGGTAGTTGAAATAGTTGCATTTACCATGGATTGTCCAGCATTTAAATTTTAATCCTAGCTAAATCCACCTGTATAAATCAGGGTTCTCCATGGAAACAGAAGGTACACATATAATGAGATTTATTATAAGGAATTGGCTCATGTGATTATGAAGGCTGAGAATCCCAAGGTGTACAGTCCGCAAGCTGGAGACACAGGAGAGTGGGTTGTGTAGTTCCAGTCTGAGTCCAAAGGCCTGAGAACCCGGAGAACCAAAGGGGTAAGTTCTAGTCCAAGGGCAGGAAAATACTATGTCCCAGCTCAAGCACTCAACCTTTGTTGTATTTAGGTCTTTAATTGATTGGATGAGGCTCATCCACATTAGGGAGAGTATCTCTACTCAGTCTACCAATTCAAATGTCATCGCACCTACAGACACTCTCACAGTCACACCCAGAGTAACATTCGACCAAATGTTTGGGGACCCTGTGGCCCAATCAAGTTGACATCTAAAATTAACTATCACGCTACCCAAAAGGTGGATGTTCTTTCTAAACTACATCAATTTTTAAGATAAAATGAGGTGTTGTATTTCTCTTAAAGTTTACTATTTATTTTAAAATAAATTAAATCATATATATTGATATCTAGTATCTAAAAAAGATAAGTCACAAGTTACAGAAAACATGAACTCAGAATTAAAGATCACAAAAGCAGTATAAATATCTAAATAAATCTACTGAAGGGGAAAATCACATTAACATGTAATAACTCCTCTAATCCTTAAGTTTGGGGAATTTTACTAAAGGCTAATGATGTAAGAGTAAACAAAGTAGATATGGTCTCTGTTATCATGGAACATAATCTAGTGGAGAAAATAGGCATCACATAATCGCATCACATAATCGCACAAATAAATACAAATTTTGATAGAACTTTACCACATCTCTAAACACAAGGAGTCACTGTCTTTCCCTGGATACTGGTTCTCAAGTTACCACGTAAGGCACACATTACTCATACTCAACTTTTCCCTTGAAAAATACTGAAGTTTCCGCTAAAGTAGAAGATGCATAGTTTTAAGTATACAAGTCTATTCTATTAGTCATGTAGAAACTGAAACCAAGAAGGGATTCAACTCTTCCATCTCATGACGGAATGATGAGCTGAATTTTCCACAGCATTTAAATTAATTTCTTTCATTATCTACTCCCAATTTCTCTCTTTCACCAGTGCCTATAAATAAAGTATTCTAAATTAAATGCACCTATGATGGGACACCACTGCGAGGGGTGCATCTGTTTCTTGAGAACAGGATCTTCTTTAAAGCAAGGTCAAATTTATATTCTTAGCATCTAACATCGTAGCTGGAACTTAATAATTGTTCATTTAATTAGCATGGAAAACTGTTGTCAAAACTCCGTGAGTCTAGAAGAGAACTTTTCTTTCTCAAAAAGCTTGGAATCCATACTAAATGAAAACAATTGAAAAATCTCACCCGAAGACATTTTAAATTGACTATGGTGACTGAAATCAAGGGGTAAGTTGTATATAAATCATGTCAAAAGGCAACACCAGACTAGAACCACAATTACATACCTCATTTCAGCCTAGTAATTATTTATGGAGAGCTGGCTATGTGGTAGGCACTGTGCTAGATATTTATTTAAGAAGATCAGATTTTTTAAAAAGTACCTCCAAGGAATAAAGATGCAGATGTAGAGAATGGACTTGAGGACACGGGGAGGGGGAAGGTTAAGCTGGGATGAAGTGAGAGAGTGGCGTGGACATATGTACACTACCAAACGTAAAATAGATAGCTAGTGGGAAGCAGCTGCATAGCACAGGGAGGTCAGATCGGTGCTTTGTGACCACCTAGAGGGGTGAGATAGGGAGGGTGGGAGGGAGACGCAAGAGGGAGGGGATATGGGGATATATGTATATGTATAGCTGATTCACTTTGTTATACAGCAGAAACTAATACAACATTGTAAAGCAATTATACTCCAATAAAGATGTTAAATTAAAAAAAAAAATAAAAAGTACCTCCAATTCCAGAAAGATGAAGGAAATGACATTAAACATGTAACAAATTTAGCAGCTTTTATTCAGCAAGCTACAACAGTTAAAAAACAAGAATATCAGAAAAACTGTGGGCTGTAACTACAGCTTTGAGAAAGAAGAATTCAGCAACAAGTTATCCAGGGGTGGAAGCAACAAAATGCTTAAATGACATCTAAGACCAATTTGAGATATTTTCAAACGAAAAGAAATTACACCCTCATTGAAGAAATATGAACAAAGCATGGTTACTATACTTGAGGGACTTATAGTCTGTGTTAGACTAAGACAAAGATAATATAAATAAACATAGTATGTTAAGTCTAAGATATAGACACACTGCAGTGATAGTGGGAAGATACAGAAGTTCAAAGGAGCTAGAGGGAAAAAAAACTGAACCACTGAACAGCAGGTTGTGTGAGCAGAAGCCATTCAGTGTTACTAGAGCAGAGAAATGATGCCATAAATGAATGCAGGGACCAGATCATGGCTTTTTTGTATACCATGCTGTGTAGATGGGAATTCACCCTGTGGCAATAGGGAGCATTCACCTGGATGTGGTGTGGTAAAATTGACATTTCTCAGGCAACAGCTGAAAGATTGGTTGGGAGGCTGTAAGACTGGATTGGGACTATCAACAGGGTGACTTCAGAGAGTACAGATGAGCGATTACGATGATGGGAAGCAGGACAGTGATAAAGAGAGAAATGGGAGAGGGAAGGGTTGAAGAAATATTTAAGACATAAAATAAGCAGGATCTGGTGACTAATTTGATACCAGGAATGAAGAATAGATATTTGGCTTAAATAGATAAATGATGCCACTTTTAACTGGGAGGAGGAAATGCCAAAAATAATTTATTGCTTGTTTAAACAGAAATATTCTTAAACGGAAAGATTTAGTTGCTCCCATTGTCAAAAATGGTGAGAAGGCTCATGGAGCTAGAGTTATATCTCGCTTTGGATTAAAATTAGTCTTAAGCAACAGGACAGTTGGAGAATGACTCAAATTGCAAGTTGGTTCCTTGCTTCAGCAATGTTCTTTCAAGAATGTGACCACTCCAATGTATTTAAGTGCATGTTAATGATCGATAACTACTCAACTGAGAAACTAATGGAAGGAGATGGGCATAGGCAGAGAAATTTAGAATGAATATTAGACATCACTTCCAATTAAAGATCAGAGCATAGTCTTAAAAATTTTGATTCACAAAAATACTCCTCTGGGGCAGATACAACCTGTAAGAAGCAAGGGAAGCTTCATATATGACCAACATAACTTTTATTTCTATGTAGATATTTATTATACAACAAACATACGCATTTATTGAGCACTGTTCTGTACAAGGTATTGTTGTGCATGGCTACATTTTTTTCTGAAAATAAGAGGCACATATGCATATATAGCTACAAAAAAAACAAGTAATGGTAAAAGCTGTGACTATGTAGTCTCTTTAGACTTCAGATTGATCATTTGTACAATTAGACCACTGAATTCTAAGGGCCTTTCAAACTCTGACTCCGTGACTCTGACATAAATCGACACACTTCACTGTAATAAAACACTAACTCCTAGAAAAAAAGCTTAAATATTTTAATTTTTTCCCCTACTCTCTATAAGGATAATCTCATGTTTCCAGGAACAACCATGAGACAATTAAATGGTTAGCCTCCTTTACTTTAAAGTAAATGACACAAAATTTGACAGGATATACTCTCCATGGTAGATTTATAGTCCATGAATATAGACTTTTCTAACAATAAAGATTCCAGAAATGTTCCATCCTTTCATCATCATCCTTATTACTATTCTTATGATAAACCATACTTAGCATTTCTGAAAATGGGGTGCATCTCATAATAATTTGGCATTGTCAACATTTATTTCCTTCTTCTAAAGTTTTACTGAATTGATGGGGAATCTGAGAATTCCAGAAATAAAGAAATAATCAGAGCTATCATTTGGAGCTGCTTCTAGGCACCATGCTAAATGGCACCCGGTTATTAAATGAACCAACTGGTTTTAGAAGCCAGCTCTGCCTTTTAGCTGAATGAGCAATAAAGTTTTAAAGCTATAGTAGGTGCTGGGCCTCCCAGAGAGGTTACTTTTGGCTTTATTTCAAATTACTACAAGATCACATGGAAAAAATATTTCAGGTGGCCAAATGTAATTTTTGTACCTCTTTTAAAAAATATGGCATGAAAGTATAATCAATCTTTTCTAGGAAAGATTTCCAGCTGGACCTGTGATTTCCAGTTTCCCTGTGGTATACCGAAAGTTAAGAGAAAGGGAAACACCAAGTAACTGCAGCAAAAACGTAATGCAGCAGAGACCATCTTGGAGGGAAAGAAAAGAGAAAATAAGTCTCTTTACTGCGAAATGTTAGTCAGTGCACATCCTCTCTCTCGCACTCTCTCTCAGTAAACATGTTAGAAGAAAATAGCTGTTTACCCAAACAGTATATCAAACGATTTTGCTGAGCAGTGGATAAAGCTGCAAAAGACTAACTGCCATCTTCCATGAATGCTGACGGATGATGAAATCTGATCCTGATACGCAGTTTATGGAAGATTCCAACTGAGCTACTAACCATTTGCAAACACTGTAATGACTTGAGATTTCACCTGGCAGCACAGTGGAGCCAAGTGTTAGAATGGGGCAAGGAGAGAGAGAGAGACCCATGCTAAAGCCAGCTCCTAAGGTCAAAATCACCATGTCAAAAAAATCCCTTTAAAAAATGTTATGCTGATAATAAACTCATATTTATTCACGCTTACGTTTGAGATCCACAAAGGTAGCCTAAAGGAAAGCACAGCTATCCAGGCATTCTGCCTCAAAACAACTACAAAATAGCTGGTCATTAATTGGCAGGGTAGGTGGAGACAGCAACAATGCCATGCACAACTCCAGAGGATGCCATTTACATGCTGTCTATGTATCAATAGATAGTATCTACCAAAGTTGGAGCAACACAACACTGAGGCCCTGGATGGAGAAGTTTGAAGAAGTACTACTTGCCTGCAGGGTTTATCCCACTTCTAACAAATACGGAACCTCTCTAAAGGAAAAAGTACTGCATACTAATGGAATTGTCCATTTTCCTGACAATTAGGGGAAACCACATTTTACAAGATGTGACTCCGCTATGAGACAAGCTATGTGCCAAAGAAGGATTTCCTCCCTCAGGCCTTCTCTTCCTAGAATGAGAAATACAATAAGAGGAACAGAATTATGCCACTCACTGTGTCTTAATTACTTAGAAATGGAAGTTCAGGCATATTCTTATGAAGTGCCATTGGGAGGCCGGAAAGGCTTGGGGCTCCTATTCACTCTCTCTTACCTATTGTAGAATCGTAAAAGGAAAACTCATATAATAGTAACTACTACCATTTATTAGGCACTTAGGATAGGCACATTTTTACAAATATTATCACATTTACAATATTGCTGTAAGGCAGAGATTATCGCCATTATGTATCAATGAGGAAAATGAGAGTAGAGAGCTTAAATCATTTATCCAAGGTCCTGACTAGTAAGTAAGAGGGCCAGCATTTGAACCCACATCTGTGGGACTTCATCATTATTGGAAAAGATGACTTTGACTTAACAAGAGAAAGTGCTTTTTAAAAAGTTATAGCTCACTAACAGTGAAACAAACTGGTTTGTGAGGCAGTGAACTCTGATGATTACACATAATAATTATGTACATCCATATGGAGTACTTTACAGTGGTAAAATAATTTTCACATACATGATCTCATTCAGCTCACATAGCCCTGTGGATCAAATATTATTTTAATTCCCATTTAATATGAATTCTGTGAACATGAATCTTACATTATGTAGAGACTTGATTTAGACTACTAAACAACTTGCTACTAAAACAACTTGCTGTTTTAAAACGCTATGGTTCTCTGAAGGTATGGAGGAGAAATTTTTGAGCCTGGGGACTTTCCAGGGTTACTTGCTTAATCTAGACTGTGTTGTAACTCTCCCTTACTAACTCATAAATAGTTCCTCTGCATCAGCTATATTTGGTGGTAAAGAGCTACCGACCTCCAGGCACTGCCACATTCTGCCCACTGAGAGCTGCCTCCTGCTACTAGCCATTGAAAACTAAGAAATGGCTGTCTGAGACAAAGCATGTGCAGACATAGTCACAAATATGCTCAATGGGGACTGAAAATCTACAAATTCACGTCTCTCCCCGTAAACATCTTATTGAACTTTATGAGACAGAGATGAGGGTTAGTTTTTCTCAGCCATTCTCAGAAAGCAATTCAGGTCAGAATTTGATGGCCAAAAGCTACTTCGAGAGCAAAGAGTACGTACCGTGGGAACTCTAACAACCATTATACAATTAAAATAAAACAAATGTAACCAGAATGTCTAAGCTCCACTTGCCAGAGACCTCTTAATCAGATCACATTACCTTTTTTTTTTTTAATAGACAGTTTTTTAGAATAGTTTTAGGTTTACAGAAAATTGAGAAGACAGTACAGAGAGTTCCCATATACCCAGCACCCAATTTCCTCTTTTATTAACATCTTACATTACTATGTATATTTGTTACAATCAACCAATCAATATTAATACGTTATTATTAACTAAAATCCGTGTTTCATTCTTATTTCTTTAGTTTTTGACTAACGTCTTTTTTTTTCCTGTTCCAGGCTCTCATTCAGGCTACCATAATACTTTTAGTTGGTATGTCTGCTTAGGTCCTCTTGGCTTTGCACGTTTCTCAGACCATGGCTACAAAATAGTGATAGAAACATAAACCAATTGCATTTCCACATTTACTTTCATATCTATACTATTTTAGAATTTTGATGGAAATAAGAACAATAACAGCTCACAGCGCCATTGTCATGCTACCCTATGCCTTGCAAAAGGACTAACCTGAAATGCTAAGTGTTTCTCCAGTATGTCCTGTTTTTCTCAAAAGATACAAGGGCAAAGAGGAAATTATTGTGGGTCTCTCTAAGTATTACCTATTGATAGAGGAACATGCAAATGGAGACAAAGAATATTATAGGCTACTCATTAATAACGTGTTTGCAATGTATTATCTACCATGTAATTTACATACAGCTTAAATACGTGTAGTCAATAAAATACATCACTCATATGAGCAGGGATACAATCAAAATACTGTCGATTTAATCAAATTCCATAACCAAATAAGAATTCTTTTCTCATTATTACTAGATTCAACGTATTCATTCATTCATTCATAAATTCATTCATTTAATAAATATGTATTGTGGCTGTTCTATATGCCAGGTGACGTTTTAGGAAGTGAGAACACAATAGTGAACACTCCTTGTTCTCATACAGCTCACATTCCAATGGGGAAGTTAATTGATAATTATAATGTATTGATAAGTACTGTCACTTATCAAGCACAACAATCAAACAGGATAATAAGGAGCAACAAGGTGTTTTCTCGAGAAGTGTAGTCAGAGAAGATCTTTTTGATGAGGTGCCACTGGAGCAGAAAGTTGTATAAAATATAGAGATGAGCCTTGGGTAACCTAAGGGTAACAATCATTACAGAATTCCTGAGGCAATCATGCATGGAGTGTTTAATAGTGTAAAATAGTATTTTAAATGTTTACACTGTAGTTTGTTGGCAGTTTGAAGAAAAAGGGGCTTTCCAAAAAACACTTCTGGAGAAAATATACTTTCAAAATGTTTCTTCTGTATAAAAACCAACAAATGACCAAAAAGACCTTCCTTTCACCTCTACTGGTGGCAGCTAACGTCTTGCCGTGAAAAACTTTACTCTTGCCCAATGGCTTGTTATTTGTAAAGTTAAAATAAATGCATTCTTCCTATAAGAAAATATAAATCTGCTGTGCGACTTTTGTGAGTTTCCTCTAATGTATATTTTTATATATTTATCATGGAAGCTGTTAACGTCAAATTGAGTAACCAAATTTATAGCAAGTAAGGAGAATGAAATAATCATTTATTAAGCCAGATACCCCTGTATGCTTAATTCATTTACTCATAATAACATAATAAGGTAGGTATTATTAACCTCATTTTAGAGATCAAAAACCTAAAGCATCACAGCCTTTTGTAACTTGTTCCAGAGGGACTCCCAAAAGGTAATTATAGTATATAAACCCATTCTGAGAGATTCCAAAGCTTAAAACCTACACACATGAAAGCATTCACCAGTAATTAATAAAATGCAAATAAATTTGGGTGTTTTAAAAATCTACCCAACCCATTTGAAAAGATTAAAAAGAATGTTAGCACCTAGTATTCTCTAAGTTATAGAGAAACAGACACTCTTACAACATTGTTATTGAAAGAACAAATTCAAACAGTATTTAGAAAGAGAAATTTCATATAATATAATATGATTTAACATGCTATAATATGATACAATATATAGCTTTTAAAATGTTAACATTTGGTCTTCTAGATATTTACCCTAAATAAAAAAAATAGTCATGGTTCTTTATGACATTATAAAAATTTGCAAACAAAAATTACATGTAACAGACGTTGAACACTAGGCACGTACTGAGAGAAATTTTAACAGACCTATGGTAGGAATTCTTTCAGTCATTAAAAATCAACTTCCCCGTTCAGAAGATGCATGCACTCCAGTGTTCACAACAGCACTACTTACAAGATCCAAAACATGGAAGAAACCTAATGTCCATCAACAGACATATGGATAAATAAGATGTGGTATGTATACATATACACATACATATATATGCCATTGTGTGTGTATATACATACACAGTGGAATATTAACCGCAAAAAAGGAAATAATGCCATTTGCAGCAATATGGATGGACCTAGAGATTATCATACTAAGTGAAATAAGTGAAGTAAGTCAGACAGAGAAAGACAAATATCAGATGATATCACTTATATGTGGAATCTTAAAAAAAATGATACAAATGAACTTATTTACAAAACAGAAGCAGACTCACAACACAGAAAACAAACTTTTGGTTACCAAAGTGGAAAGCAGGGGAGAGATAACTTAGGAGTTTTGGATTAACAGATACACACTACTTTATATAAAATAGATAACCAACAAGGTCCTACTGTACAGCACAAGGAACTATATTCAGTATCTCGGGAAAACCTATATAATGGAAAAAAATCTGGGAAAGAATATATACACACACAAACACAAGCACGCACACACACTTATAACTCAATCACTTTGCTATACACCAGAAACAACTAACATGCCTTGTAAATCAACTATACTTCAATTAAAAAAAATCAACTTCCTCAAAATATGTATGGATATGGAGAAATATTTTTTAAATATTAGTTTAAAAGGATAAAATATGTACAAAATGTATATCTTCTCATATGTTAAAACTAAAGGTAATTACTCTAATAAATTTTAAAAGTAACATATGAAAAATGGGGTTAGAGGTTTTTTTTAACTTTCAGCTATATTTTTCAAGTTCTCTGAAATGAGCATACATTATATTTATTCAACACAATAGAAAAATGATATAAAAAAACAGATCCACATTGGTTAAAGCCAGAGCCATAATCACATATTTAGAGGGTTCCAAATTTTTAAAAGTCTACAAAAGAGTAATATTAATATCTTGGCAAAGATGATTTAAGTTGCAGTGGCCAAGACCTCAGCTTGAAGAAAATAAAATGCTTCAATTGACTTTTCTCAGTAGTTGTGCCTCTATTATATGTTTTCTTGGTTCCCCAGGATTGTCATTAACTAGTGGCTCTGTCCTAGAACTTGGCCTTGTGTCCTAGAATCTCCAACCAGAGCTTTCCCGAGTCTGAGGTCTCTTTCCCAAGACCACGGTCTTTCACTAAGCACCAACATTTCAGGGTGTACCCTCAGCTCTAGTGTATGCATTTCCACTAATACCCACATCAGGTTATTCTCTGAATGCTTTTGTTTCTCAGAAATTTAGAACTTAAAGTGAAGTTACAGTATATGTAAAATGAACACAAATACCACTCAGGCAGCATCATGTATGTCATTTATTTATTTAATTTTTGGGCACACTGTGCAGCATGTGGGATCTTAGTTCCCTGAACAGGGATTGAACCCGTGCCCCCTGCATTGGAAGCATGGAGTCTTAACCACTGGTCTGCAGGGAAATCCCTATGCCATTTATTTTTTAATTTTTCATATTAGCTGGTCTCAAATATAAGCTTACCTTATTTCATGTTCAATGAAATGATTAAAGAAAAGGCAATCTGCACTCATGTTTCAGGAAAAAGAAAACAATAAATTGTAAGCTAGTATAGTACACAAAAGTATCATGTGTGCTAGTCTTCAATATAAGAAAATCTCAAAGACAATTTTTACTAAAGTTTATTTTCTACTTATATGCTAATATATAGAAGTTCTTTCTCATATAAGAGATATAATAAGAGATATAATGCATAAGATTCTATCTACTTAGTTCTGTATTAAAATGTATTTCACGTATTTAAATTGACTACAAGCTCCTAACAAGTGAAGCTGGGCATACACATTTTTCAATACCCTTGTAAATGATTGGATTCAAGAGCTAAAGCTATCATAAATGGACTTTCTACCATATTCACACAGGCTTTCACCTTGCTTTTAAGTTGAGGATGATGTATATCCTTGAATTTCGTGAAAAATGGTGATTTTCAGAATTCAGTTTAAATTCTTTGCCTCTCTCGGTTTGGTTTTTAAGATCCTCGTGGATTAACTTTTTCTTGCCAGGTCTCCCACTATTTTCCTCTACAGAATTATCCTTAAATACTGGTTGTTTTTCCCACTCTGCTCACTTCCTTTCCTTTCCCCAGTGTGTGGCAGATTCCCCATCCGAACATTCTCCAGCACCTGTAACAGAAGCACCATGACTAACTGACTCATCAACTTGATAAAATTTCATTTCCAGACCCAATATTTCTCCCTGATTTCTATTCCTAAATGTCTCACTAATAGAAAGAAAATGTTCCAATTATCTAGGCTTTATTCTGACTTACTCAATCACCTAAAATATAGTAATTTGATCCCTATACATTCTTGCCCAAAATTATATAGAGATGTGATGATTATTAGAAATTTTTATATAGCCTATCTTTATATAGTATGTTGCAATAACATATTCAGATATTTTTCTTGGTAAACTGTCATAGATATAAAATTTGAGTTAGGTAACAACAAAAGACTATTTATGTATTTACTTATTTCCTATCCAACACAAAAATGATACACAAAACAGAATTGAACACACATCATTCATTCATTCATCAAACAGTATACACCTTGTATATGTTAAACACTAGAAATATATTGGTTGGCAAAAAAATCACAGGTTTTTCCCCCATAAAGTTTGTGGCCTAGTGGGAAAAATATATTTAATAAATAATTATACTAATAAATGTATTATGAAAAATAGAGATAAGGGCTTTCAATGAAAGGAACACGATATCAGGAGAGCATAAAGCAAAGGAAACTAATCTAAATTTGGATGGTGGAGGCAGGTGGTCCAGGAAGTTGGCCCTGAAGAAGTAAAGTTTGAACTAAAATCTGAAAACGAGTAAGAGTTAACCAGGTTAAGAGCAAGGGAAGAAAACTCCAAACACAAACAGCACTTCCAAAAATCCTGAAGAGGGAGGGGAATGCCATGTTCAAAATGGCTGACATGGTCAGGTTCACATCCATTAAGACAAATTTTCATTTTCTCAACAAATGATCATAGGCATAATATGTCAGTACATTAGCTGATGTGTTTCAGAAAAAATTATCACTACCAAAACATATTTTCAATGCAAAATTATTTTGACTTGACATTTATTTCCCCAAATAGGGTATTTACTTACTATATGTCAAGAACTTTATATTGTTATTTAATGGAATCCTAGTACAGTTGGGAAATTGATGCTTAGAATGGTTAGGCAATTTGCCCAAGGTCATAAGGCTGGTAAGGGGCAAACCTAAGAATAGAATCAGCCCTGCCCAGAGCCCAGCTTCTTTCCACTTGACCTCATTTCCACCATATCAATTAAAACATGCATTCTCAGTAGTAGAGCAGAGCATTCTCACTCTTCTTAAATAATCATTTTAAATGGCTTGTGCAGATCTGTAAGTGTCGTTTCTGCATAGTGACATTTAAGGCTCTCATAACAATTATTTAAATTAACCAGATTTCATGCAAGAGTTGAGTTTTTTAGGAGTACCTATTTTTAGTCCATAGGAACATATTCCCCTGGCTCTGTTTCTCTCCACATTATAATCCAGAGATCCCAGCATGCTGCTTTTTCTTCTCAAGTTCTTCCAAATATTAATAGTTCTTTGGGTTAGAGCCAACTAAAAAGTTTGAAGACTAGAAGAAAATGACAAACTTTGGTTTACAATAGAACCAGCACATCCACAATGCAGAGCCTGTGCCTGAGATGAAGGACAGTATCTGGGGCGAGCAGACTCCACTCCCTGGTTTTCCTCAGTGATTTACCTAAACACATCCACTCTTGAGGGGCCTCGGCACCCTGCAATCTACTGGGTCAGTGCAGCCCAGAACTGTAGGCTGCCTGCTTTTTATACTATTTGGGGCCTGAGGGGGTGGGGTCACAACAGCACCCTAGGGTTTACTCTATCATCATGAAGAAAGATTTTGCTATACTACAATTACTCAAACTAATTAGTGTTTTAGTTTTTATTATACCTTTGGGTCTACTCAAGGGTTGAGTGTCACAGCTCTAGGAACGGCCTGCCTGCCATGCTTGGGAATGTTCACATTTTATTCTCATACTGTAGAATATTCTACAGCTTTGATTCTGTTTGAAAGCACATCGTGTGTTCCACTCCGCTCCTCACACCCATCTATTCATTATTTTTCAAGGATCATTCAACACTCATCTCCCTGTAACCATCAAGCTCAGCTAAATTTTAATTTCACTTACTTTAAACAATTACCCTTAGGATTTTATATACTAACCTATATTTTAATAACTCACATATTTTTTAAATGTACTTTAGCCCTGCATATGCATTTCAGCTTAGAAATGCCAAATATTCTTTTAGAGAAAAGTTTAGAGGAAATCAATATGTATTAAGAAATACAACAGTCAAGAGGAAAAAAGAATAATTATGTATCTTGGACCTCATCCACTTTCAACTTGAACAATTGCATTTATCATGTCTAAACACTGACTTCCTTTTAAACTGTTAAATTTATTGCTTGTTTTGACTGTCACATTACTAAATTTAATCCTTGCCATGTTATTGGCATGTTCTAAAGAATAAATGTAGCTGTTAATAATTTTATTTGGTTACATTGAAGAGGAGGCTAAGTATAAATGAGACATTTTCAAGAATTTATCTTCATTGGGAATCTATGTTTCTTGTTATTTGATGGGCAAATTTAGCTATAGACCAAAGCTTTGATTGGATATTAAGAGGATTTCTTTCCTTTTATAATTATTAAATGAGCTATTCAAGTTACTCGCTGAGTTATTCAAGAAGAATATAGAGCAAATATATACCTTCTATGCCACAAACTTAAGAGATTTTAAATCTTAATCAAATGGCAAACTTCTTATAAATAACCAACAGAGTAAATCTGTCACTAGGCCTTTCTCAAAATTTTTCTGTGATTGTAATTAACCTTAGTTATTGGTCTTGATGTTAAATGAAGAAAATGTTTGGTTCTGTATCCTGTGGTTGCTGGATCCTCCGGCTTCTCTGAGTCAAATCAAAGTGCCCTTATGGCCCCATAGACCAGGAGGCCTGTACAATTTGCATGAGCCAGCAGCCACTTAGGCTAACTTGTTCCTGTGGTACCAAAGTCTTTTAAAAACCTCCCTTCCCTACAAACTTCCATTTATAGAATAAATAAGTAATGGGCATGTAATGTACAGCATGGGGAATATAATCAATATTGTTTCAAGTTTGTATGGTGACAAATGGTAACTAAACTTATTGTAGTGATCATTTCACAATGTATACAAATGTCAAATCACTAGGTTGTTCATATGAAATATTATATTGTATGTCAAATATACTTCAATAAAAAAGAAAAATAGAAAAACCCAATAAATAAAAACTCCCTTCTTCTATCCAGCAGCACTGCGTAAACCTCAAAACCATTCTAATTAAACCTTAAGCCTTATGTATTCAATCTCAATTCTCCAATAGAATGTAGAAAGATAATATTCTAATATCCCCATAATTTCTCTACCACTATTCATATTTTATCCAAGTTGACAAATCATTCAACATCAATATAACTGTGCTCAAGAATTATGTTTTTCTTTTGTGTTTGGATTTTTACTTTTTTAAAGTTAAAACGTGGTTTCAAACCATATGCTTAAAATTTTATTAATTACTCTTCATAAAATGTATTTGGTAAACAAATACTGGAAAAATGTTATCACATATTATTTTGGTGGCAAACTGACAAACTCCTATCATGTGAGGCCAATGGGAACATCCCTAAGAGCAGTGGATTGTCTTTTCATGCATTTTTAAAAAGAAGTGCATACTGATTACTTACTAGGCACAAAGTAAAGGATCTCAAAGCTTAGGGAAAAAGGGGGAAATGGGAACATTTGTTTCACCGTAGTCACTAAGCAAACATATTAGGATGACAAAAATATGCATGTAGAATAATAAAAGCAATAGGTTGTTTTATATTGTAGAAAGTTACATAGTAGAGGTTTTGTACATTCGTTTGTTGTTAAATACATTATCTTAAAACTTATAAACATCCCTAAATATTACTCTTAATATCATTCCCTTAAATTATAATACATAGACTATTTAACAGAGCTAATTTTTTAAACTATTTAACTACTATCAACGGCAGTGACTAAATACATTTTAAGGGTTCAAACATTAACTAATGAATATTTTTCCTGTATCTCAGAGATAGCTATAGTTCCAAAGAACCTCAAAATCTCCCTTGGAAAATGTGTTTGTAATAAAAGAAGATTGGAAAACAAAAACAAGTTCTATTATGTTTGTTGGTAAAAGGATTTGAAATATTCAGTGTCCTTATGGACATTATGAGAGTAAAAGGAAGCATCTATTCTTTCTTGTTCAATAGAAATGTCTCACGTATCAGTTTTTCCTCCCATTTCAAAGTAAAATAAAATAAAAACAGGATGAAAACATACAGACTCATCTACATGAACTATGAAAGAGTTCTGAACTGTAGAGTATGTTTTAGTTCAACCATGTAGTTTTAAAAAGGAGCTAATGTAAATAAACATACCTTACATATTTCCTCACCAACTATTCACATTTCATCAAAGTCATCATTTATTGACAACATAAAAATGCCTTTCTCATAGATTTTATCATGATGCATGTAATGGCCATAAAGAATCAAAATCAATCATAAAATGTGCCTGATGCCAGCAGGCTAATCCTGGAGAAGAGTAAACATTCTGAACCCTTTTAGGGTTACTCCCGGCTTAGCTCACTCATGCATTCCTCCATTTATTATTTGAATAGATATTTATTGAGCACCAACTTTGTGCAAGACACCACTCAAGACACAGAGGGTCTGGGATGAAAAAGAATAAGATGGGCAAGGCCTCTCCCCTCATGGTGCATAATTCTAAAACAAACAAAACAATGAGTAAGAGAATTACAGATTGAGGTACATACCAAGAAAGAAATAAAAAAAGGTAACATGACACATAGTGGGTGGGCAGAGGGAATTTTAGATAGGAAAAGGGTTGCTTAAGAGGTGAGCAGAGACTCTACTGGTATATATAGTTCTGAGGGATGTCTACTTCTATTCAGACTAGCCTTAAGAATTTCTATAATCTTTGCTCTCTCAGCCATCTCAGAAATTATAACCAACTGCATCAAAGCTTTATAAATGCTTGCTATAGAGAGTAGCATTTGTTTAGCAAGTTCCTCCACTCTGCTGCACCAGGGAAATTCTTGCAGTGAACATATGCTAGTGGACATGTGATATTTGTAAGGTAGTTAAAATAAGGATTACTTGTTATGAAAAGGACTCAAAGCTATTTCATAACGATGTATGTTTGAACAAATTTCACTATTACACTTACATACATTGGCAAACCACTGGGCCCTACTTCTGAGAAGATGAGGGAGTGATAAGGAAAGGGGAAGTATAACTTGGTAGAACTCAGTAAAGGACTGAAAATAGAAAAAGAAGATATAAACAAGGGGTGCATGAAGAAGCTATAGCAGGATGAAAGTACAAATCAAATTTGAGATGCCCTAATCACAGTATTTAAACAAATCTTTGTATTTAGGTATCTTCTAAGATGTACCAAAGACACCCATTAGTCCTGCCCCCATTTATATTATAATATCTGCCATAAGAGGCATATTTTTACAGAGACAGATGAACTGAAATATTAATATATATGTTGGAGAATTTGGGGATCTGTTACTATTAACTTGATTGCCCTGAGTGACTCCCTTAAATGATTTTTGTTCCTGTCTTCTGGTGTAATAGCCCTATTATTAAAAACCAACAAACAAAAAACACATAAAATTAAATTGTGAGAAAACTGTCTTTAAGTAAATGTCTTAGTTCTCAATTTTCCTACTTTCAAAGGTCAGTCAAATATTCACTGTAGCCTTAAAATATGACTCTCTCCGATTATAGAAAAACTTTTTTTCCCTATGTAGTCAATTCAAACTTTTTCATTCAAAAGGATAATTTAAGACTATAAGAATAATGCAAACTGAATGAATCCCATACACACTTATGCCAATGGGGAACGCAAAGGATCATAATAAAAAGAAAACTGAAGAGTTAGACATATCACGACCCAAACCAGATAAAAATATCTTGCTAAAATGATCAGTAGAGTAACTTATGCTATTATTTATTTTAGAAAAAAAGTAGTTAAAATACTTAATTAGGAGGCCTTCAAAAAGTTGTCTACCAAATAGTGACTATAAATAAGGAAATATGAAGTGATTAAAAAATACTTGGGTGATTTGTACAAGTTTAACCAGTAGTCAGAGTATCTTCTCAACATATCCCCTGACATCTGAAGAGAACTGAGCTTCTAGGACTTTAAATATAGATGATTCATTTTAACAAGGCTTAGATAAATAAGTTAAAAGCTAACTCTGTCAAGCAAGTATGTATTCTGATATACCTATCTTTAGCGGAATTATTTGTTTACACTTTGCACTTCATTTCTCTAGTTGGCACTCCCAGCCCTTACATTTTAAATATAAACCTGTTGTATTTGGTATGAGCAGATGCAGATAATTTAACACAGATTTTTCAAGATGTCCATTTCTTAAGACTATGAATACAATTCATCAAGTCACTGGCAAAAAGTTTTCATTAGCAAAGAAGAAAGGGAATTCAGAATGGTAACATGCAGTGTTTATGATACAAGTAAAGAAAGGGAATGCTTTAGCCTCTTTTCTTTTTTTAAAGATGAGAAAAAAAGGAAGGCAAAGGTTTCATGACCTTCTAAAATTGAGTGTGACAGTATCCTCCTTCATCCTGTCCCCATTCAAGTCCTAAAATAAATAGTTGCTTCATCCAAGAAACTTCTGCCTGATTAATATGGAAACATTAGATAAGCTATCGTTTAATCAAAATAATGTTTTAAAAAAAGGTCACATATCACCACCAATGAAACAATACTTTCCCTTTGGGCTTTCATTTGTTTGATGAATTCCAACAAAAGGAGAATAATGATGCTGTCTTTTTAATAATTTTTTGTTATCATTTGCTTGGTACACTCATTGGACCTTGCTACGAAGGATTACAGGAAGGATTATGAATTTAATACATGTTTTTACTTTTGGTTCCATTTCAAAATAGAACATCAAGCCAAAGGAAACAGTCTCAAATTATTCAACAGATTCTACAGGCTGGCCATAGCGGATTCTGCATCAGTTTCAGTTGATAGTCCAACTTTCTGTTCACCTCCCCCCAAACTCCTTTGGCATTACAAAACTGGAAACAAATTCATCTTGTTGACAAGCAGAACTGACTCAAGGAAGGCAAGATACTTTATAATCTTTGTCATTAAACTTTAGGTAATTAAAATGTCACACCAAATTTTCCTTTGTTCAAAAGGCTCTTCAGGGATAACTGATGAACTGCTCTTCTCTATACACTTAACTTGAAAACATTTAAAAAACATTATTTTAATGATATAAAAAATAAAATTAATAGACTGTTACTTTATTCAGTACTCCTCCAAAGACCCATGAAGAGAAACATAATTCATTTTAATGTGTATCCCACATCTGCAGAAACCTCTGAAGAGCTGTATTTGCCTGTTATTTAAAATAACAATCATCACAATATTATCCATTGGAAAAATTGGAAAACATGTCAGAAATGAGGCAGCAGAAAAGTATCTTTCTGTGTGTGTTGCATTCTTTCTTGACTTTTCACTGTATATTTTAAAAGTACTTTTAGACAAACACAACTGATATCAATTGATAAAAATGATTGAAATCCTACCTAATGTTTATTCACATTGATATTAGCTTGGGAAGGGAGTGACTATTTTTCTAATGGCTCAAAAAATGAACTTCATTTGTAGAATTATGGAGTTTAAATATAATATGTAATAGAATATAAACTAGTAAACATCCTTCAGAAAAATTATTTAAGATCTCAGGACATTTTATAGTCTCCTCTAAGATTTCAGGAGCTTTTTCCCATAATCTACCCCCTCCCCAATCCCAACAGCTTAAAGCCAAATTGGCTTCCATGATATCCAGCCAAAAGGTAACAGAAACTCTTAACTTAGACATCTTATTGCTTATATAGCAGGTTGCAAAAGTCCAGGGGATTCAGGGGGCCATATTTCATGTTATTTAACTGTCTGATTTATTTTATCAGGATACAATATGAAACTCCACTTGCAACGCTGAAGCATTTTCTTAGTGTGCTTTTAAGAGAGACATACAAACTGGTTTCATTAGAACATCATTCCAAATTTCTTAGCATTTGACCAGAATGTAAATGTTATTAATTTAACCCATTAAATATTGTCATCTCTGATCATGACTGATGCCATATGATAATAGAAAACTGGACAAAAAGTCACAAAACTTCTTGTTGGTTGAGGTTAATTAAGAGAATTTCATGCAGATGAATGTATATAATCATCTGCATAAAACAGAAGAAAAAAAAGAGAAAGAAAATTTGAGTTTCTCTTTTTAAGCCAGGAAACATTTTAAACAATTATGACCCTGTAAACACCACAGGGCTATATGATATTGCAATCACTTGCTAACTTTATCTCTACTACATAAGAGCAATCATGGTTATGGCATCAAGATGAAGCATACGAATGCCCCGAACAAATGTCTCTGTGATCAAGAAAGGAATTAATGGGATTTACCGATGCTCTGCTTTTAAATGACTCTTTGTCATTTCTTCACAAACACATATCAAATGAATGTTGTATCATATAGTTAAGTAATTCAGACTAAAATGATCATGCTTACCCATTCTATGAAGGGCAGTTTTGATCCTCAAGCCCTTTATATCCCTTTTATAGGCCAATTAAAGCAGTTTGACCAAGAATTACTGAAATGCTAAGCTCACTGCCATTCGAAATTGTATGAGACACTGCCAGCATCCCTTCCCATTCAATTTGAAACCCATGTGGAGCTCTATTTAATATTTTAAACCTGACTTTAGGCATTCACATCTGCACCTAATATTTTGACAGTAAAAACTAACCTCATTCTGTTTAAATGTCAAATACAGACTTGGGAGTATTGTATTTTATTCAAATAAAATAATGGCAATTTATTCCAAGCCCAAAGTAATAATGCTTTATTGAATACTCGCAATTTGTGCCCTACACCCAGAAAACATTTAACAAAAGAGAAAAATTTTCCTCCCTCCCTCCTACCCTTCCTATCCCACCCAAGAGGGAAGAGATATGGGGATATATGTATATGTATAGCTGATTCACTTTGTTATAAAGCAGAAACTAACACACCATTGTAAAGCAATTATACTACAATAAAGATGTAAAAAGAAAAAAAGAGAGAGAAATATTTTCTAGTAACTAGAAAAATAAATATTTTTTGTTTGTTTGAATACTCATGATTGCTGCTGTGCAGTACTACTTTGGAAATGGCTATTTCTAATTCAAGTATGAAAAAAGATTTAACAATTAGTTTTTAAACCTCAGCAACATTTTAATATTCTTTGATTTTAAATAATGTGCATAATAAAATTTTAAGCAGTACAAAGTGCATATATATATGTGTGTGTGTGTGTGTGTTTACATGTATAGCTTTATATATGTAATAAGTGTATATATATACTTGTAGATATATGTGTGTTATATGTATATATGTGTATAATTATGTATGTACTTTACTTTTATATATATAAATTATATATATAGCATATAAATATATAACAGTGTAACAGTATATTATATTATTATATATTATAGTAAAGTAAGACCACCTCTACCCTTGAGCACTAAGCTGGCTCAGTTTCCCTTCCTTCCTTGGAGGCAATCACTGTTACTATTTTCCTATGTATCATTCCAGAGCTGGTATATGCATAAATAAATACATATGTACATATACATGCAAATATATTTTGTGTGTATCTGATTACAAAAATGGAAGCATCCTATCCACCATGTTATATATTCTACTCTTTCCAGTTAACATATCTTGAGTCTAACTCATTATCAGTGCATGTAGATCAACCACATTTTTTAATGAACAGGGAAATATTTTAAATGTGTTTCACCTGTTAGCAGGAATTGATTCCACTTATGAGGAAATACAATTAAGCATAAAAATAAAATGGTGACAGTGTAAGCAAGAGAAGGAAAAAAATACAAGAATGACAAGGCATGTCAGAGTTCAAATTCAAGGCTAAGTTACCATTTTAAATATTTTCTTGAATATCAGAAAGATACTGCAAGAAAGGTTATCAATTTAGTCTTTGCTATCAAAAAACTCTTCTCCCAAGACAGCCACATCTGATTTTCCTTAAGCCTGAAAAAGTACTAACTCTGTCATAGAACCTTTGCCCTGAGGGCCAAAAGACATATCTCTAGGGACTATATACTTCTCTTAGACAAAACTGAAAAATTTGAAGACTGGAGTTATATTTTAAATTGTTTCTAAGACACATTTGCAATAATAGTTTCCAGGGTCTTACAATATAATCTCTAAGGTTGCAATCTTGGAATGTAACTGTATCCCAAGGAAAGCTTACGAGTATAATAAGATATGCTAGAAGTTTCATGAGTTAAAGAAAAATCACAGCTAAACTGAAATTTTATTGCCTTCTCTAAAAGATCTCAACCAGTTTGAAAAGAGATCTCTTGAAAAGAGATCTCAACCAGTTTTTTACAACTTCTACTTCTCATTCTTGGATAGGATGACCAAAACTATTTTACTGTGAATGATATACCCTTACTCATTTAAAAACAAAGTAAGGAGCTACCCTTTCTACAGCTGTAATGAAAATAAACTGGAAGAAATACCTGTCGATATGTAATGCCAGTCAATAAACACAAAAGGCTTATGATCTTAGGTTGGGGTAAAGAAGCTTGCATCTCTCTCAGTAGGAAACCATAACAGAATTATCCAGGGCAACTCCTCTGCTGAGCACTGCACATGCAGTTGTATACTTAATGAGATTTTGTAAGATTTTATTTGGATTGGTTTGGGTTTGGGTAAAGCAGCTATTGTTATGTGGATAAGCATGCTTATACAGCAGGATTTTCCTTTTAAATATTTTCCTGGGGTTCAACAGGAAAAAACTTTTGATTTGTGAGCTTTTGCTTTCCCTGAAGAAAAGTGGTCAGACTGAAATGAGAGTAGAGAGGCTCCCCTAGTTCTGGAAGCAGAATTCCCACAGTGTGAAAAACCGCAATGAGATAGTGGTAATAAAATATGGCTGTGAGTTCCCAATCTGTCTTCAACAGAGCTGCTTTCTCACCAATTCTCCTGGTAAATCAATTGTGTATATAAACAGCTGGAGTCTTAGATATTAACTTTAACATGGTGGTTGTACGCATCATACTTCCTGAGTACCTGAGGTATTGCTGAACCTTTGTAAATCTTAATTAACAACACAGTCCTCCCGAAACATTTCCTGGAACATATGTATTTTGAGTCAAATTCTTCATGCACATGGAACCCAATCCCCCTAAACCCCCTGTCTCCCATTTTCATTTTCTTTTCATGTTTTCCACCCCCCATGAATAGCAAATTTTTCAAGCCATACTCCAGAGCTTAAAATACTGCAAGGTACTTTACAGTGTGAATGATGGATAACTTTGTGAAATATTATAAGCTATTGTGTTTTATTTCAGTAGCCACTGCCAAAAGTAAAAATCACAGGCCAGATTCCTAACTCCCTTAGAACTCTCCTATAGAAGCGACCTCTTGAAATTCCTAAACCCACGAAGTAAATATGGATTGTATTTTGTCTCAAATGTAAAATGTGCTTTTAGTCTCGGCAAAATGCATAGATAACGTTTGTTACCTAACGTGAATTTTACACTCATGTCCTTACAAAGATAGTTTAAAAAAAAAAAAAAGTAAGGCAAATAAAACAACAACAAAACTCATCAACTTTGTGTCACAAAAATGTAACCAACTCCATAGCATTGCTAATATAAGAGTTTATGGGGTGGATCATTTTCCAGCTATATAATACATCTACATGATACAGATTTTTATTATCCTCAGTTTTAAGACATGGCTTTATATCTGAGCATTTAATTAAATATTTTGCAAGAACATTTAAATATGATTAATTCCTTTGAGGAAAAGATTATCCAGGGAAGACTTTTTCCAAAACCTTGTTTTTTTCATGTCCTTAAAAAAATCCAAGAAATGTCATATATAACTAAAGATAATGGTTTAAAATTCAGAAAAAAGGAACTGTTAGGAATCAAAATAATGATATTTTAAATTCACTATTACAAGTATGGCTGAATATTTGAAGATAACAGAATTGATTACATTTTGATTTTAGTTGCTGAATTAATGAGACTTTTAATTTTTTTTAAAAATTTTTGTCGCAACCTTTCTATTCCATGCAACCATCACCACTAAAAATAAAACAGAAATCCCACAATTATCATATAAGTTCAAAGAAAACTGAAACTAAAATCTAAGAGTATATAACAATAGCTATTATTATTATTAAAGGCTCAATTTATTCCAATCACTATAAAAAGATATCTAACATTTAAAAACACTTCATGAAGGTCATATTATGATCTCCATTTTAGAGAGAAAGGACATGGAACACAGAGAGGTTGAATGATATATTCAAGGTTACTCCTTTAATAAGTGGCAGGGCTGGAATTTATGTGTAAAATAGGCTGGTTCCAACTTTCATGCTTGAATTCCTCTGCAAATTTATCAGAAACATGTAGGTTTGAATTTCCCTTAATTGGTATCTCATTTTACAGATTATCAAAATGAATGCATTTGTTTAAAAAAAGTTAAAGATGTATTCTATGCAAAACTAGAAAAATAGTTTTAAGTACTTGATAATGCTAAATGAAGTCTAAACAATTAGAACTTAACCATTCTATCTCTTCACTGTCCAAAGTAAGTGTAAAAATTTTAAACCATTTTAAGATCTGTAAAAATCTTATTTTCAGAAACTATCATTTCTTTTTTTTTTTTGGCCATGCGTCATGCAGGATCTTAGTTCCCCAACCAGGGATCAAACCCACACCCCCTGCAGTGGAAGGGTGTCTTAACCACTGGACTGCCAGGTAAGTCCTCAGAAACTATCATTGCTTATTTTCAACTCAAACAGTTCAAATGTTTACTTTCACAATGTCTGGGAAAATTTTTTTTAAAAAGCCATTCCCTAATATTCAAATATTTAATGTTATTTTAGAAAAGAAAGTAGATAATTAACTTTATTTTTCTTCTTTCCAACTTTACATTTTAATGTCTCTTTATTTCCCCAAATTGTAAAATAATATAATAGTAAGAATTTTATTTTTACTATTTTACTTTTTATTACATCAATTTAAAACTCTGTGATGACATTCTTTCCACTACAAAATTTTCCAAGGGAAAGTTTTTCAATTATTTTTGGATTTAAGAACTTTAAACATTAAGTTAAGCCAATATAGTCTTAATTGAAACAAATCTAGATTTCCAGTGTGTATCTTTACACTTTAGAATAAAGACAACAAATTTCGGGTGGAACTTCTGTGTGAGAACATAGCCCTTGGGGCTCAGAAGATGCCAACAGCCAGCTTTCATAATTTATGAGCAATTTATCAGTATTTTCTCCTAATTTCACCCTGTCATTATCATTTCATAAACTGGTATTTATGTTCAGACTTAAACAGCTAAAGGTAACATGAACAATAATAAGAATACTCTAGTCAATAGAAGCCCAAGATCTACAAGCCCTACGTTTTTCCTAAAAGAGAACAAACAGCAGGGACTTAAAAGATCTTAATGTACATCCATTGGTAAAAAGAACTATAAAGCATTCCTTTGTAATCCATGGCATATGTGCCAGAAAAAATGAATTTCAGAAAAATTATACTGACGTGAAAACTGTAATATTCCAAAATGTACAGGAAAAAGAAATTTTAATAATAAAACGTACATGGAGATAAACTATATAACATTATTATGAAAATCCAGTACATATCAGTATCAGTTAGCATTTATTATAAAATATTATACATTACCAAAAATTTAGTAAATTGAAACAGCCACCAGTTTTTAGCTCATGACACTGTGTGTTGACAACGTGGGCTAAGCTCAGCTGAGCAGTTCTTCACTTGATCTTGGCTGGTCTCACTCAAGTATCTGCATTGTGCTGGTAGTCGATGTCTCACTCATTGAGTGAGTTTGGCATTAGATAGCTGTTGGCTGGGTACCTGAATCATTTGCCATTCATTATCCAGTGGGCTAGTCCAGGCTTAGTCACCTAGGGTTCCCAAGAGCAGCAAGTGGGAAACCCACTAGGCTCAGAATTCTTAGAGTGTCTCTTCAACTACATCCTATTGCTAGAAGTAAATATCAAGGTCAGCCCAGATTCAAAATGGGGGTAGCATCCTGCACCCCACTTTGATGAGAGGAGCTACGATGTCATGCAGGATTTTTATACTATACCACAAAGTCATTAAACAAAGACCTTATGAGAAAATAGGAAAATATATAGTGCCCTTTAGGGATAGCATAGGTTCACTAAGAATAGATTCTATCAAACTAACTTTCTTTCATTTTGTGACAGTGTTACTAAGTTGGTAGTCAAGGGAATAACAGTCATAGATATTTCAATTTTAGCAGATTTTTTGGATAATGATTTCACTAATTTTTTTTCGCAAAAAATATACTGAAATTCAGGCTATACAATAGAACAGTTTGGTAATTTATAAATGTGTGTGTGTATTACAAAGCAGCTGTGAAATATACATATTCAATTTTATATCTCAAATAATGTTTTTCATTAATAACTAATTATTAGTAGTATTCTTCACGAGGTATATAATAGACCCTGAGGCCAGAATTAGAAAATGTTTTCAACATTCTAGGAAACAAATATTTAAGAGTGAGTTGTGAATTTTACCTAATCATAACATATAGTCATTGTAGTTAGGTAGGAGGGAGTGTATTTTTGAGATTTCAAAACAGCATATTTTTGTCCTTATTTATTTCTGTTTCTTAGTTGACATACGGTTCCTCGATTCATTAAAACAATGATATTTATTACTTCAAGAAGACAGAATTCAGCATATGACAAGGAACTCATTGCTCAACTGTATTTCAAATATTTTTTTAAGTCCATAGTGACAAAATAGTTTTGAAAGTTAGGATTCATTGAATGAGACCATTTCCCAGATTGCAAAAGCTACCTTTTACCTACCACATTGAAAACCTGAACATAGAGTTCATATAAAACACAATGCAGAGGATGCAGGAGATATTTTCAGAGAGACTAACTGTGATGGTGAGAATTTTAAAAAATTCCAATAGCAGGTAGGAAGCAAGGAGATTCAGAAGGGCTATGTCTAAAATACGATACCATTAGGATCCGAGATGGAAGACCATGACTCCATACCCTGGGGAGTAGTCCCAGGATTGACTGTTGGTTAAGAAGACTTCCCAGATACATTGAGGATCAGGGTGAAAGCTAAGAGGACTTGCATTCCACTTCCCATCTGGTAGCTGGGAGGGCGAAAACGCAGGGTGCCCCTTGCCAATATCAATAGCCAAAGTACAGGGAAAATGGCAACAGGGCACATTTAGCCAGACAGAGCTTGAAACAGCATTCCTGATATGCACCAAATCCAGAGTTTCTACGTATGCCAGTGGGGATATGCGACAGTGCTGACAGGACTATGTACCCAAAGAGAGCATTACGGCACGGCAGATGCAGAATTTAGGCAATGGTAACCAGCAGTGGGTGTCCACAGTACCTAAAGCCCAACTCGCAGCAGAAAATGGCACAGCACGCCCAGTGACCAAGCTGTATGGGGCCATCCCAGCACAGACCAGTAAGGATATAGATGGTTGCAAGCAAACCCGAGAGCCTTTCCCACTCCATCTGCTACTACCTTGAGGATACACAAAGTTCCCTAAACATACTGTGTCCATCTGTCAGATGACGCCATTTCAGAAATGAGAAAAGAAGAGAGAAACCTCATAGAGAAAGGAAAACAGCACTGACAAGAAGTTTCACCTTCAAATGACTAAATATTTACTCTAATGAGGCTTTCCTAAGCAAACAAACAGAAAAAGGAGTCTAATTTAGGTTTCTCCCATCCTCACCAACCTTTACTACCACTATCAGCAGGAATGGAGGTTGGAGAGCAAGAAGAGATATGTTATAGAAGATACTGAATTATATTTTTTTATACCTTGGAGAAGTAGTGTATCTTAAAGCCCTTTAAGTCAAACATACCAATTACAAGGCACTGGGCTGAATTTACTACACTGCAATGGACCTGTGATTACTTACAGGAAGATCCAGATCATACATCACCCTAGACAAGGAAAACCGTATTAACATCCATAAACCTACTCTGGCGATAGAGCATGGACATTGTTGATGAATAGACTGATCTCATCAATTATGTTCTAACTGACAAGGAAATCAAAGAATGCCAAGATAATCTGACGTGTTGGAGCATGCCTGGAACATCTCCCGTCTCCTTACTGGTCCTCCAGCACAAAGCAATGGCTGGCTTTCTGTGAAACGATGAGTCTTGGATTTGATGTTAAAGTCATAATCATTTTTCTCAAGCCGGATTCTTAGGGTAACCTAAGTAATAGTTAACAACAACTGGGACACTTAGGTCAAAGACTTCTATATTCACTTTTTAAGATTATATGGCTTTAAGATGGTCCATTTCACTTTGCTGGGTCTTGATTTTATCAATGTACAAAAAAGAGATACTTGTATTAGAATACCCTCCACTATCCCTTCCACTATTAATAGGATACATTTCATGATATAGATTTAGAGATATATGAAACGACCATTGAACCGGGATAGATTCACTCAAGATGGACTAGTATACTATACTAAAGCTAAAATTAGGAAGATTTTGACCTTGAATTACTCCAATAGCAGAAATATACCAAAACAGTAGAGCCAATATTTATATCCTAGCAGTCATGAACAGCCTCTAGGAGAGCTCTTTTTGAAACAAAGTCTTCAGAAGGCAAATCATGAGTTGAAAAAAATAAGATTACAAAAGTCATTATTGATTTTTTTAATTCAATGAATATGTTTAAATTCTTACTGTACCCAAGGCATTGTGTTAGGGATCTCAGGGGATATAAACATGAATCAAATAGGCCTCTCCTTAAAGTAAGAGTTTAAATGAGAAAATTCATTTCAATTAGATTAGGGAGAACTTTGAATGAATGCCAAGATTCCCCGCTGTGCTAGGGAATATTAATTTGTCAACAGCGTCTAGGAAGGACTAGTATCACTTTTATAGCCACAAAAATCAAAGAAAACATTGCTATTATACAGTCATTCCTGAGAGATTCTAAACTTATGATCTATAAACCTCAGTGAACTGGCAACATAGCACAATCTCTTTTTTGGAATATATATCAAATCGAATGGCATCACGCTGAGAAGACTGATGGCTTCAGTCTTTATTAAAGAAATTTATCTCTATTTACCTGGGTTCTGCCCTCTAAAATAAAGAACAGCAATGAAATTTAAATCATCTAGTGTTCCAGAACATATGGCAAAAGTAGCACTCATTTTGTTCAACAGATAAAAAGGCAGGTACCTCTTTATCCTTTATGCCACTGCCAGAACAAACTGTTCCAAGTATTTAGTAAATTATGTGTTGTATTAAAAATGGTGTGAGCTCATTATTTATTTTTTGTAGTGGAGGACAAAGTTCCTGTATGTCTCCAGCTTGACTGTTTCCAGCAGAGAAAAGTTTTGATTTACTTGGACTAAAATACTTGGCATACAATGGAAGGAGGGTAAGAACTTCTCACTGATTTTTCCCATTAAGCATTCTTGGGCAAACCTGAGAAATTACTCCACAGAATGGATCTTATATTCATTCAGCGGCCCAGCTTTGCCACTAGTAGCAAAATTCATAGGCTTAACTCAGAGCAGTCCTGTTATTTTAACATGGCTGTTTCTATTTATAAAGTTACACAATCCAGTTGGTTCCTTCTTCCTCCCTGTCTGAAACACAGTTTACAGAAAGAAACCACAGTCATTACATAATTGTATTGCCAGGAAATCCTAGTGTTGTTTTCTGGTAGAGAGTATAAGACCCGCACCTTGACTTATGCCTTACTCATCCTAAATCACATCTGTTCTTTGGGGCACTTTCCCCTGGCTCAAGAATGTGCTCTGAAATTTTACTATGTTTATTAGAAGGCCGTTTTTGCTATTATGACTATTCATGTTGTGGTTTTACAGATGTCCTGTAAAGGAAAGCCTGTTGTACAACAGGAACTAACCGTGGCCAAGTCCTTTGGAGAGTAGTGACACATCTACAAGAGGATCCAGGTGGTAAGACATGTGAACAAAAGTTCTACACAACCGCACTAGAGAAGAAGAAAGCAAAAGACAAGGCAGCCATTGGGACTTGTTCTAACTCTCCTTTCAACTTAAAGGCAGCTGCACCAACTGGATATGTTCCTGAGTCACCATTGTGATAGGGTGGTATAGACAGGAACTTTCCTCTGGAAGGTGAAATGAGCTACAGATGCAGCAGAACGAACACAGGGATATGATGTCCAAGATTTTCTTGCAACTCCTTAAAATATTAAATTTAATTAAAAGTTTACTTATTCCTTGATCAAGGCTGCAGAAGAGAAAGGGACATACCAGGGCTTGTGATACCCTTACTCCGTGTAGCATCTTTTCTCATATTTCATGCAGAGTGAGCTGTAGATAATGTCAGCACCTGGTCCACTATTGGCCTAAAAGGACTTCTTTCCTGCTGAAACCTCTGCAGCCTTATCTTTCAATTGGATTTTATCTTCTCGCTCTTTCAATTCTCTCAGCTTGCTTCACACAGACCAGACATAAGAGCTAAACAAAATGTGTTTAGTGCCTGAGGGAATTAATTTTCTGCCTAGGATAACTAGACAAAGTGTGATGCAATTCCTCCCCTGAATTTAAAATGCTGTGTTATCTTGAAGGCAATCTTCCTCATCCAATAAAAACAGAGACAGAAAAAGGGTGACCTTAAAAAACATTTTTCTGAAACCTAAGATTCTCACACATACACAAATGCCTCTGATAATTTTGGGTGTACACAGATGCTCTCTGAACTTCCCCAACATTTTGTCAATGGTCTATTGTTCAAGTGTGGACTTTCTCCCAGACCACATCCTGTCTGTCTTATGGAGAAGGATGCTGCTGGAGTAAAATCAAAGTCCTGTTTTTCTGTGTAGTCTCTAAGGTGGAGAGAAAACAAATCAACCTCAAGGTAGCTCTAAATTCAACTCAGGACCTATAGGACTTATGGTGGAAATTACCTGATGAACTCTGGGAACTAAGTATGTTTGTTTTATTGACAACTCTAAGTCTTTCACACAAAAGGAAACAACAGGACATTCATTATTGCCAACACTAGTTAAAATGACACAGATAAGGAAGGAGCAGATGTAAGTATCTGAACCTCAAAAAAAAATTTCTTCTTTGAATGACTAAAACCTCCACAGAAACTACTTCTAATTTGAATAACTGCCATTCAAGAAAGGACATGTTCTATTAAATCTCACTAGACAGTCTGGCAATGAATTTTTAATCAAACGAGGCAATGTTTTAAAATCAATAAATATGAAATACATTTTCTACTACTACAAAATTAGAATTAATAATTAGACAAAAATGCAATAAGATTAAAGAGGAACACATGAAAATCTGATTGAGAATTAGTGGGACCCACCATCCCAGTGTGCCCTGGACTGAGAGATTCCCAAAACAAGAGCTTTCAGTGCTAAAATCAGGACAGTTCTGGGAAAGCCACTATAGCTGGTCACTCTATGTAGACTCAATAATTTCTTTTATTTTAATGGTTGCTTATAGAAAATGGGGGTCAGGGGAGAAAACAGTAAGTAAAATCTGGAATAAAAAAGCTATCAAGAAAATTTTTATTTAAATTACACAGTAATGTCTCTGTATGCCCCTAGGAAATATTTCTTGCACACCCAAAAGCAGACAAAGATGTGAACCTCCTAAGCAAATATTAGCTCATGCATTGGGCATTGATTAAAACATCACTTGCTTAACCTTTACATATCACCAACTCAAAAGCTCGTATCCAAATGTGCAGATGACCCCTAGTAACTATACAAAACATTGCAGCACAAATTTTATATACCAGCTCTTTCCTCTGGCTTTATCCTATTCTATTATTCTTTTCTTCTTATAATCCTATTTTATTTGCACATGTTTTGAAATCTTATATGTTGCATTTAAAAAAATTCTACTAAATCTTTTTTTCAAAAGAGACAGTATTTAAATCAGTGATACTAAACTGAGGGCAATTTCTCCCCCACCAAGGGGAGGCAACGTCTGGAGACATTTTTGATTGTCACAACTGGAGAGAATAAATCTGTTCAAAATAAAACAAACATTCCTCGAATGTATAATCACAGTTATGATTACTGGAAATCTGAATAATTGTTTCTGATATTTCTAGGTAATATCAAACAGGAATTTAATGTTGCCCCATATAATAAATATAAATTCCTAAAAAGAGTCCCAGTTGTTGCTAGTATATTTCCCATAAAGCCTATCATGTCAAAATGAGCTTTCAAACATACACACACACAGACACAGACACATAGACACACACACTTCCCCTTGTACATAGTAAGTAAACAATGGATCTAATTGATTAATGAAGATAAGAGGGACTTCCCTGGTGGCGCAGTGGTTAAGAATCCGCCTGCAAATGAGGGGGACACGGGTTCGGGCCCTGGACCGGGAAGATCCCACATGCCGCGGAGCAACTAAGCCTGTGCGCCACAACTACTGAGCCTGCGCTCTAGAGCCCGCGACCCACAACTACTGAGCCCATGTGCCACAACTACTGAAGCCCACGTGCCCTAGAGCCCGTGCTCCGCAACAAGAGAAGCCACCACAATGAGAAGCCCGCCCACCGCAACGAAGAGTAGCCCCCGCTCCCCGCAACTAGAGGAAGTCCGCGTGCAGCAACAAAGACCCAATGCAGCCAAAAATAAATAAATTTTTTAAAAAAGATGATTCTTTAAAACAAAATAAAGATAAGAAAAGTCAACTAGGATCCATGATAAGAGGCAGAAGTAGAAATTGGAAGGATTTACATTTGTGCAATAGCCACCTTGTTTTAGAATACAATAGATCTAGCCTGAATGAGAGGAAAAGAGCAGAGAGAACATATTGTTGCAGATGATAAACCTTGTGTTCAATGGAAGAAGGCAACACACAAATGTGGATATCAAAAAGTCAGCCAAAGGAAGGAAGAAACAGCTATAAAAAGCAGATGGTTTGAAGAGAAAGGAAATGTAAAACAGAATCCAAAAAAATATATGGGTCAAAATAATAACATAAATGGTTCTGGCAAAAATATCACTCTGTAGAAATCCAACAAATTGCCAAAAAAAGAAAGGCACAGCAAGATTAAAAATGTAAGCATTTGGAGGCAGTAAAGAGAAATGTCTGTTACCTGCATACGTTTCAGAGTCTAAAAACTGAACAACTTAAATTGATCCATGCTAAAGCTAAATAGTAAACACTGTGAAAGAGAAGTAGAAACCTGAGTAGATAATCCCAGATGCACAACTAAATCTAAAGACCCATTAAGTCATTTAGAAATTTACCTTGCATTTGAAAAGAGGTTGCTTTATGCACTCTGCTTTATATTTGCTCACCAAGGTCTGAAAGGATTGTAATATGAGTTGCTTCTTTCAATACCAGTGGTGGGTTTGTCAATGACCCATTCATACTTTCCCACTAGGTCCTTTTTGGAACCAATCTGCAATGTAGTGACAGAAGCTACATGGTGTCTCCAGGCCAAGGGAGCAGATACTCCCTCACACAACTACGCAGCCACCCATTTGACATCTAGAAGCCAGGAAATGCCTCCTTCCTGCTGTGACGCCTGACTCCAGCCTGACTCTAGCCTGACTCTTTAAATTTCACTTCCAGAATTCAGATCTGACACTGTCTTGGCCCTTCTGGCTCCCAGCTTGATGGAGAGTTTCCAGGTCCCACAAGAGAAGAATGCTACAAGCTGAGTAGTAAAGCGAGTAGAAAGAAGGGCACAGGACCAAGAGAGAGTTGCTTTCAGGATGTGAGTTTGGATCACCAGGTTGGAACAGGAGAAACTGAAGGTGGTTAGCAAAATCATCAAGTGGGAAGCAGCCTGAGGAGTCACGATACCACAGCAAGCTTTCTGTATGATACACTTGTGTAGATGGGCCTGGTCCATTTTTTAAAAGCAGAGTTAACTACAAGATATTTTTCTTTCTATACATTGAGAAATTTGAATATAATTATGGTCCTCCACACATTCAATGTTTTGCTGTTAAAGACATGTTCTTATCATTCAAGGCAACATTTTGACAACCTGGAAGCCACTTCTGGGCCCTTAGAATATTTTTCATATGGCAATTTTTTTGCCTAATGTTGAACATCTGACTAATTAGACAGTCATGGGCTAACTAAATTCTGGCTAATAGCTCACCAAACCATTTCTGGGCACACAGCTAGACTATACTTCCTAGCCTTTCTAGCAATTAGGTATCATATGACTGGGTTCTGGCCAATAGAACTGAGTAGAAGTGATATGTGGAATTTCTAAGTCTCTTACACATCCTCTATTTTCTCTCTTTCACTGATGGTTAGTTAAAGGTGGGATGGTACAACACAAGCTAAAAAAAAAAAAAATCTGATTTCCTGAGTTACCATAAACCTGTGTCAGCAAACTTTCTATAAAGGATCAGATAGTAAATATTTCGGACTTTGCAGGCCATACTGACTCTATTATAACCACTCCACTGTGCTGTCACAGCACAAAAGCAGCCGTAGACAACACAGAAGCAAATGTCCTGGCTGTGTCCCAATAAAACTTTACTCACTAAAACTGGGTGCCAACCCAGACTTGACCTATGGACCACCGTTTGTCTACCCCTGATGATACAAACAGCCAAGAGAACGAAAAATAAACTCCTACTGTGTGAAGCCACTGAGATCTTGAATCTGTCTGCTAGAGAAGTTAGCATTACCTTGACTAATAAAATGCCATTTCCACTGTTTACGAAGTTTACTCTAACTCATGTCCTGATGGGAAATGCCCACCTCAGGTTTTCAGTTTTACAAAAGAGTAAACATCAGAGAATAACTTCAAGAGTGAACATCAATTTGACAACATGCAAATACAGCAAAAAGAGATGGCCTGCTGTTTTTGTTTCTTTGGGTTTTTTTTCTTTGACGGAGATCAGATCATGTTATGTTATTGGGAAAAATTAGGTAAATTTTTGCCACTGCCTTTTCATCTGGTGCCTTTATCTCCAGGCAGACTTGTAACACTTTTTAACAAATCATTCCATTTCCTGGGAACAGTGGAGAAATCCTGCTATGTGTCCAATTAATGATCTCTCCCACAGATATTGAATTTCTCTGTTGGCTCTAGTGACTAGGAGTCCAAAGAAAAGCACTTCTTAAAGCAAAAATGGAGTAACAGTGGGAGGAAGAAGAGTGCAAAGTGAAATCTGTCAAAGATTAATTCAGCCCCCCTGTAAGAATCCACAGTTTTCTTTGTTTTCCCATTATGTGACTCAGAATCCACAAAAAGAAGAAATAATGACATTGATTTTGACTGTGGTTCATAAATTGTTCTGAGAGACAGACAGAGAGGGAGATTGAAAAGCAAGGACTTAAGAGTCAAACAGACCTAGGGTGGCATTCCCGCTTTATCCTAGTACCTCTCTGAGCTCAGTTTCTCCATATATTTAATTGTAAAAAAAATAAATTGGGTATAGCATCCAGCATGTGGTAGATACTCAGAAAGTATTAATAATTATCATTGGTTGATTGCTACTTGCTGCCAAGTTCACAAATTATCATTTCCAAATAAACTAAGTTTTGTTTGAAGAAACATGTACGTGTTCTTCAAGACGCAGAATTCTGTGTTTTGCTGATAATTAATAAGTTATTTCAAACAGCTACAGCTTATTTCACTAGATGTGTCCCTCTTCCATTGCTCTTGAGAGGGATATCTTAGACAAAAGTTTGTTCCATCACACACTCCTAAATGTTCTGATTTTTGAACTCTCCTTTTACTGGATATTTCCACATTTCATTTCATCCTCACCCTTCTAAAATACAGACTTGATCATATCTCTTTGACATCCTTGCCCCCATCCTCTATAGACTAAGTCCAACCTCCTTACTGGGCATTTAATATCATCTTCCCATAGCCTCATCTCAACGGCATCTCTCTTATCTAAAACCTAGGATTGGAGAATAATCTGTAGTTTTCTAAACATAGCACAGTATTTCATACCTTGATAGATGCTATTCTACCTAAGATGGTCTTTCTTCCATATTTATTTAGTTAAAAAAATTCATTCTTCAAAACATGGCTGAAATGTTACTTTACTCATAGGTGGAAATTAGTCACTGTCTCCTTTGTTCTACTAACAATGCTTAATATTACTACTTTCGGTATTAAACTATTAGATACTTTTATAGTATTATAATAGGTAATAAGTTGACCACCAACTATGCACAGCACTCTGTCGGCATACAGTTTATATGCGAATGTTATGTGGTTAGTTTACATTATTGTCCTCATTTTATAGATGAAGAAGCTGAGACTTAAGTATTAATTGACTTGCCACGGTCACTTAGATAGTGAATATTGGAGCATTCTAAAATGAGAATTGTGGTCAGCAGACGTCAAGTGCTGTAAACAGGATGAAAACAAGAGGTAAATATGAGTCAAGAAACGATGTCTTTTCCACCCCAAAACACACCACCAGACGTGGACCTGCCCACCAGAAAGAAAAGATCCAGCCTCATCCACCAGACCACAGGCACCAGTCCCCTCCACCAGGAAGCCTACACAACCCACTGAACCAACCTTAGCCACTAGGGGAAGACACCAAAAACAATGGGAACTACCAACCTGCAGCCTGTGAAAAGGAGGCCCCAAACAGAGTAAATTAAGCAAAATGAGAAGACAGAGAAACACACAGCAGATGAAGGAGCAAGGTAAAAACCCACCAGACCTAACAAATGAACAGGAAATAGGCAGACTACCTGAAAAAGAATTCAGAATAATGATAGTAAAGATGATCCAAAATCTTGGAAATAGAATGGCGAAAAAAAAGAAATGTTTAACCAGGACCTAGAAGAACTAAAGAGCAAACAAACAATGATGAACAACACAATAAATGAAATTTAAAATTCTCTAGAAGGAATCAATAGCAGAATAACTGAGGCAGAAGAACGGATAAGTGACCTGGAAGATAAAATAGTGGAAATAACTACTGCAGAGCAGAATAAAGAAAAAAAATGAAAATAATTGAGGACAGTCTCAGACACATCTGGGACAACATTAAATGCACCAACATTCGGGCTTCCCTGGTGGTGCAGTGGTTGAAAGTCCGCCTGCCGATGCAGGGGGCGCGTGTTCGTGCCCCGGTCCGGGAAGATCCCACATGCCGCGGAGCGGCTAGGCCCGAGAGCCATGGCCGCTGAGCCTACGCGTCCGGAGCCTGTGCTCCGCAACGGGAGAGTCCACAACAGTGAGAGGCCCACGTACCGCAAAAAAAAAAAAAGCACCAACATTCGAATTATAGGGGTCCCAGAAAAAGAAAAAGAAAGGGACTGAGAAATATTTGAAGAGATTATAGTTGAAAACTTCCCTAATATGGCAAAGGAAATAGTAAATCAAGTCCAGGAAGCACAGAGAGTCCCATACAGGATAAATCCAAGGAGAAACATGCCAAGACACATAGTAATCAAACTATCAAAAATTAAATACAAAGAACAAATATTAAAAGCAGCAAGAGAAAAACACAAATAATATACAAGGGAATCCCCATAAGGTTAACAGCTGATCTTTCAGCAGAAACTCTCCAAGCCAGAAGGGAGTGGCAGGACATATTTAAAGTGATGAAGGGGAAAAACCTACAACTAAGATTACTCTACCCAGCAAGGATCTCATTCAGATTTTACGGAGAAATTAATACTTTTACAGACAAGCAAAGCTAAGAGAATTCAGCACCACCAAATCAGCTTTACAAAAAGGGCTAAAAGAACTTCTCTAGGCAGGAAACACAAGACAAGGAAAAGACGTACAAAAACAAACCCAAAACAATTAAGAAAATGGTAATAGGAGCAAACATATTGATAATTACCTAAAGGTAAATGGATTAAATGCTCCAACCAAAAGACATAGACTGGCTGAATGAATACAAAAACAAGACCCATATATATGCTGTCTACAAGAGACCCACTTCAGACCTAGAGACACATACATACTGAAAGTGAGGGGATGCAAAAAGATATTCCATGCAAATAGAAATCAAAAGAAAGCTGGAGTAGCAATTCTCATATCAGACAAAATAGACTTTAAAATAAAAACTATTAGAAGAGACAGAGAAGGACACTACATAATGATCAAGGGACAATCCAAGAAGATATAACAATTGTAAATATTTATGCACCCAACATAGGAGCACCTCAATACGTAAGGCAAATGCTAACAGCCATAAAAGGGGAAATCGGCAGTGACACAATCATAGTAGGGGACTTTAACACCACACTTTCACCAAAGGACAGATGATCCAAAATGAAAATAAATAAGGAAACACAAGCTTTAAATGATACATTAAACAAGATGGACTTAATTGATATTTATAGGACATTCCATCCAAAAACAACAGAATATACTTTCTTCTCAAGTGCTTATTGAACATTCTCCAGGATAGATCATATCTTGGTTCACAAATCAAGCTTTGGTAAATTTAAGAAAATTGAAATTGTATCAAGTATCCTTTCCGACCACAACTCTATGAGACTAGATATCAATTACAGGAAAAAATCTGTAAAAAATACAAACACATGGACACTAAATAATACACTACTTAATAACCAAGAGATCACTGAGGAAATCAAAGAGGAAATCAAAATATACCTAGAAACAAATGACAATGAAAACACGACGACCCACAACCTTTGGCATGCAGCAAAAGCAAAAACTTCTATGAGGGAAGTTTATAGCAGTACAATCCTACCTTAAGAAACAAGAAACACCTCAAATAAACAACCTAACCTTAAACCTAAAGCAGTTAGAGAAAGAAGAACAAAAAACCCCCAAAGTTAGCAGAAGGAAAGAAACATAAAGATCAGATCAGAAATAAATGAAAGAGGAAATGAGGGAAACAGTAGCAAAGATCAATAACACTAAAAGCTGATTCTTTGAGAAGATAAACAAAGTTGATAAATCATTAGCCAGACTCATCAAGAAAAAAAGGGAGAAGACTCAAATCAATAAAATTAAAAAAGAAAAAGGAAAAGTAACAACTCACACTGCAGAAATACAAAGGGTCATGAGAGATTACTACAAGCAACTCTATGCCAATAAACTGGAAAACCTGGAAGAAATGGACAAATTCTTAAAAATGCACAACCTTCCAAGACTGAACCAGGAAGAAATAGAAAATATGAACAGACCAATCACAAGCACTGAAATTGAAACTGTGATTTAAAATCTTCCAACAAACAAAAGCCCTGGACCACATGGCTTCACAGGCGGATTCTATCAAAATTTAGAGAAGAGCTAACACCTATCCTTCTCAAACTCTTCCAAAATATAGCAGAGGGAGGAACACTCCCAAGCTCATTCTACGAGGCCACCATCACCTTGATACCAAAACCAGACAAAGATGTCACAAAGAAAGAAAACTACAGGCCAATATCACTGATGAACATAGATGCAAAAATCCTCAACAAAATACAAGCAAACAGAATCCAACAGCACATTAAAGGATCATACACCATGATCAAGTGGGGTTTATCCCAGGAATGCAAGGATTCTTCAATATACACAAATCAATCAATGTGATACACCATATTAACAAACTGAAGGAGAAAAACCATACGATCATCTCAACAGATGCACAGAAAGCTTTTGACAAAATTCAACACCCATTTATGATAAAAACCCTCCAGAAAGTAGGCGCAGAGGGAACTTTCCTCAACATAATAAAGGACATATATGACAAACCCAGAGCCAACATCGTCCTCAATGGTGAAAAACTGAAACCATTTCCACTAAGATCAGGAAAAAGACAAGGTTGCCCACTCTCACCACTATTATTCAAAATAGTTTTAGAAGTTTTAGCCACAGCAATCAGAGAAGAAAAAGAACTAAAAGGAATCGAAATCAGAAAAGAAGAAAAAGAACTAAAAGGAATCCAAATCGGAAAAGAAGAAGTAAAGCTGTCACTGTTTGCAGATGACATGATATTATACATAGAGAATCCTAAAGATGCTACCTGAAAACTACTGGAGCCAATCAATGAATTTGATAAAGTAGCAGGATACAAAATTCATGCACAGAAATCTCTAGCATTCCTATACACTAATGATGAAAATATCTGAAAGTGAAATTAAGAAAACACTCCCATTTACCACTGCAACAAAAAGAATAAAATATCTAGGAACAAACCTACCTAAGGAGACAAAAGACCTGTATGCAGAAAATTATAAGACACCGATGAAAGAAATTAAAGGTGATACAAATAGATGGAGAGATATACCATGTTCTTGGATTGGAAGAATCAACATTGTGAAAATGACTATACTACCCAAAGCAATCTACAGATTCAATGCAATCCCTATCAAACTACCACTGGTATTTTTCACAGAACTAGAACAAAAAATCTCACAATTTGCATGGAAACACAAAAGACCTCGAATAGCCAAAGCAATCTTTTTAAGGAAAAACGGAGTGGGAGGAATCAGGCTCCCTGACTTCAGACTATACTACAAAGCTACAGTAATCAAGACAGTATCGTACTGGCACAAAAACAGAAAGATAGGTCAATGGAACAGGACAGAAAGCCCAGAGATAAACCCACACACATATGGTCACCTTATCATTGATAAAGGAGACAAGAATATACAATGGAGAAAAGACAGCCTCTTCAATAAGTGGTGCTGGGAAAACTGGACAGGTGCATGTAAAAGAATGAAATTAGAACACTGCCTAACACCATACACAAAAATAAACTCAAAATGGATTAAAGAACTAAATGTAAGGCCAGACACTATTAAACTCTTAGAGGAAAACATAGGCAGAACACTCCATGACATGAATCACAGCAAGATCCTTTTTGACCCACCTCCTAGAGAAATGGAAATAAAAACAAAAATAAACAAATGGGACCTAATGAGACTTAAAACCTTCTGTACAGCAAAGGAAACTATAAACAAAACCAAAAGACAACCCTCAGAATGGGAGAAAATATTTGCAAATGAAGCAACTGACAAAGGATTAATCTTCAAAATTTACAAGCAGCTCAATATGAAAAAAACAAACAACCCAATCCAAAAATGGGCAGAAGATCTAAATAGACATTTCCCCAAAGAAGATATATAGATTGCCAACAAACATATGAAAGAATGCTCAACATCATTAATCATTAGAGAAATGCAAATCAAAACTACAATGAGATATCATCTCACACCAGTCAGAATGGCCATCATCAAAAAATCTATAAACAATAAATGCTGGAGAGGGTGTGGAGAAAAGGGAACTGTCTTGCACTGTTGGTGGGAATGTAAATTGATACAGCCACTATGGAGAACAGTATGGAGGTTCTTTAAGAAACTAAAAACAGAACTACCATACGACCCAGCAGTCCCACTACTGGGCATATACCCTGAGAAAACCATAATTCAAAAAGAGTCATGTACCAAAATGTTCATTGCAGCTCTATTTACAATAGCCAGGACATGGAAGCAAGCTAAGTGTCCATTAACAGATGAATGGATAAAGATGTGGCACATATATACAATGGAATATTACTCAGCCATAAGAAGAAACGAAATTGAGTTATCTGCAGTGAGGTGGATGGACGTAGAGTCTGTCATAAAGAGTGAAGTAAGTCAGAAAGAGAAAAACAAATACCGTATGCTAACACATATATATGGAATCTAAGAAAAAAGAAACATGGTCATGAAGAACCTAGGCACAAGACAGGAATAAAGACACAGACCTACTGGAGGATGGACTTGAGGATGTGGGGAAGGGGAAGGGTAAGTTGGGACAAAGTGACAGAGTGGCATGGACATATATACACTAGCAAATGTAAAATAGATAGCTAGTGGGAAGCAGCCGCATAGCACAGGGAGATCAGCTCGGTGCTTTGTGACCACCTAGAGGGGTGGGATAGGGAGGGAGGGAGACGCAAGAGGGAAGAGATATGGGGATATATGTATAACTGATTCACTTTGTTATGAAGCAGAAACGAACACACCATTGTAAAGCAATTATACTCCAATAAAGATGTTAAAAAAAAATCCCTGCAATTTAGAAGTGTATAAGGCAAAAAAAGAAAAGATGTCTTTTTAAAAGCCACTGGTAACCTCTCAGAAAACAGAAGTCTGAAATCAGGAAAAGTAAAGCAAATGTAAACCTTGGAATAGTGGCAATGGACACAAAGTACTCTTTAAAGAAATGTATGTGCGAAGTTAGAAAGAGTGATCATCTGAAGCATGTTGAAGGATATAATAATAATAATTATTAAAAATAGTAAAGATCTGAGCATTTTTGGAAGCTGATTCTAAAGCAGTGATTCTCTACGGAGTTTGACTTCACCTTCCCCACAGATGCATTTCATAGTCTGGAGGCATTTTTGGCTGTCACACTGGAGAACGCTACTAGCATTTAGTAGATAATGGAAGGGATGATGCTAAGTATCCCACAATGGTAAGACTATTCCCCTAAAACACAGAATTATCAGCTCCCAAATGTGACAAGTTTGAAAAATCTGGGTCCAAAGAATCCATTGGATTGGAAGAGATTGAAAAAATAAGAGAAATGTGATAACTGATAAGACAAAAATCAGGAAGAAGAAGAAGGGGAAGAGATAATAAAAATATTCTCCTTAGAAAAGCTTTACCAAGAACTATTGTCCTCAGTTCTCTTTCATTTTTAACAGATAACAGAGATTGAAGTTGAGACAGTTTAAGTGACTTATCATTTCAAAATCTAGCAGAAGTTTAATTCAGATCTTTTGAGCTCCTAATTTGATGTTCTTTTAACTATGACGCCTAGTATTTTAAGTTCAAGATTGACTGAGGGTAATTGCTGGAGATATGACAGCATAAATATCAACCATGAAACAATTATTTTGTTTAAAAATTATGACATACCTAATGATTTTATGTCTCCATAAACAATATACTTAGTGCCTTCCTTTTTATTAAAGGAAAGAAAAATGTCTATAACACTGGAAAGGAAGAAACTAAGAAGAATACATTTGGCAAATCAGCATCAAATATACACTCAATATTGACACTTGCAGAAGAACAATTTAAAAGTTGTATGAGGTTCTGAATAACATTTAATCACATGTAATTTACACCAGAAATTCTGGTAATTTCATAGTTTAAAGCATTACATATAATTCTTTAAAGACGTTGTAAAGCACAAACAAAAATAATAGACAATAGTATTAGACTGTCACATTTCTATAAATTGTTACTTAAGGGAAATAAATGTATGATACTGAAAATCTGAGCCTTCTTCCAGCAGAGAAAAAGTTAAAATTCAAGGGTCATTACAGCATTCTTTACACTACTGCTACCACAAAGGCAAAAACAATTAAAACAACCATTAACAGCTTCACTATAAAACTTGGAGCATGAAGTATAACCAGAAAAAGAAATCATCATGTTTCTTTAAATACAAATAACTAAATGTGCAAGCACAGCAGAAACAGGCAAAGCAGGCGGAATCATCTAGAGACCTGAGGGCTGACCTATGCAGCTGTGGGCCTGGCCAGCTCTGGAAGTGCTACCATGTGAGCGAGCCAACAGGGGTGTCCACAGTCCTCAGCAATCAGGCACCTTCGCCATGAAGGAAACAGCTGGAGCCCAGAGCCTGTCATCTACTCTATTGACATCTGCTGCTATATATTTCTCTTCTGGGGTTTCTTTTATTTATTTCTGTTTTTCAAACAATTCGGTGGAGACCCTGTGTCCACTTAATTGTCTTCTGATAATTCTAGGCACTTGGGCATACCAACGCTTTATTTGCAACTCAGGAGCAATGCTAATTAAATACTTACAGCAAACCTTACTTTTATATATATATATGGAAATCAAGTCAACCAATAGCACTTCTTCTCTCCCCCTGGCACCAGAAGTCCCCATTGTTGCAATGTTGTTTATTGGTTAAGAGTAGCATCTTTTGAAATCACACAGTTTTAGTTTGAATCCATTTTCTACCACACTGGGATACTGGCAAGTAATTTAACCTCAGCCTCAGTTTCTTCAACTGTAAAATGGGGATGATAACAGTGCTTATATTATAAGACTATTGTGAGGACTGAATGCAATACTCCATGAAATGCTTGGTCCAGTAAATGGCATATAGCAAGCCTCTATAGACATTAGTTAATGTAAGTCCCTTTCTGCTATTACTTCTCCCAAATGTCTTTGACAGTGTAATTTTGTCTCATTTTTACTGAAGAGCCTTCCTCATTGTCTTCCTAATGAAATCTGCCTACATCTATCATCTGACCCCAAACTGTTCGTTTTCACTAATAGTCTGCTCAAACCATGATGGCTTACTCTCTGGGTACTCCTCTATGAAACCCTCTCCTCAAAAGAATGCTTTTTCCTCTCTCTATATGAGCCCTATCTGCCCATTAAATTACAACTACTTGATGAAGTATTTTCTGAATGTTCCAACCAAACAGGATTTCTCTCAAATGTAAATTATGAAATAATTGCCCTCATTAGCAATATTATCCATATATTTGCTTGTCTATATCACAATTTATGTTTTAAAAAATATTCAATTTAATGCTTTTGAGTATCTTCTGTTTTCAAAGCATCAGTGTTAGCACTATATGAACAAAATAGTAAGCAATAATCTCTATCTTGATTGTCCTTACAACTAATAGGGTAAGAACATTAAGCAAGTATCCATTCTACCATGTATATAAATTCCACTATCCATTCAAGAATTTCCTTTATATCTCCCCAACTGGATATAAACTTTCCTTCCTTTTAACCTCCAGAACAACTTATTGATTATTTTCTTTGACTTTTGAAGTGAGCCTTAAAAAAAACAGGTGAAACTTGGAGAAAAGGTTATAACTAGAAAAAATATTGCAAGTATATCATGACGAGACAGTGTAATGTAAAAGACAATAAAGGCTTTGTAGAGACAAATCTAGATTCAAATTCTGGATTTTGATACTAGTAGTATCAAAATTAACTGGTAGTTAACTGTCTGATCTTACGAGTGTCTCCCACTCTATCTAGGCCTCAGATTACTTCTCTGTAAATGTGGATACAGTGCCTTCTTTGAAACATTGTGAGAATAAAATGAGAAATTTCCTATAAAGTACAAGATAGGTGCTCAAAAAATTAATTCTTTTCTATAATAATGTAAAAAGAATCTTGAGTTTGCATAGGTACTTCAAGAAAGAAGGGGTGAGCAAGCCCAAGTCTGAAAAAAGTTAGAAATGAGAACAGGGGCAAAATTGAGGTGACAGATCAAGCTGAAAGGAGGATGGGGATTAAACAGTGAAGGCCAGTTTTCAGTGGTAGGTATGGCTGAGGAACTTTCATGAACAAGGATGTCTAATGCTCAACTGTATGTTATTTGGTGAACCATGACAATGTAAAACACTCTTTCTTAACCTTAATCTCCAGATTCTTAAGTAACGTTTCCAAAGCAAAGTTACTCTCTTTCTCATTTGGGTGAACGCCCAGGAAGAAAGGAAAAACAAATCCATATGAGGAGAGACTCTAGAAAATTCAAGGGAAGCAAGAAATCAGAACAAGAGGTAAATAGAAAAAATATGCCTTTTAGATATCATGGTGGAATTTGAAAATAGGCCATGGAATCTGTAATTAAAGTTATTTATTTAGACCACTTTATTTATAAAGGTATTTATTAAGACCACAACAAGATACCACCTCACATCTGTCAGAATGGCTATCATCAAAAAGAACACAAATAACAAACGTTGACAAGGATGTGGAGAAAAGGGAACCCACGTGCACTCTTGTGGGAATGTAAATTGGTGCAGCCACTATGGAAAACAGTATGGAGATTTCTCAAAAATGTAAAAAGAGAACTATCATATGACCCAGCAATTCCACTCCTGGGTATATAGCCCCCCTAAAAAACACTAATTTGAAAAGATACATGCACCCCAATATTCATAGCAGCATTATTTACAATAGCCAAGATAGAGAAGCAACCTAAGTGTCCACCAACAGATAAATGGATAAAGAAGATGTGGTATATATATACAATGGAATACTACTCAGCTATTAAAAAGAATGGAATTAAAAAAAAAAGAATGGAATTTTGCCATTTGCAGCAACATAGATGGACTTGGAGGGAATTACGCTAAGTGAAATAAGTCACACAGAGAAAGACAAATACTGTATGATATCACTTATATGTGGAATCTAAACAATACAACAAACTAGTGAATATAACAAAAAAGAAACCAACTCACAGATACAGAGAACAAACTAGTGGTTACCAGTGGGGAGAGGAAAGGGGAGAGGGGCAATATAGGTGTAGGAGACTAAGAAGGACAAACTATTAGGTATAAAGTAAGCTACAAGGATATATTGTACATCATGGGAAATACAGCCAATAATTTATAATAATTATAAATGGAGTATAGCCTTTAAAAATTGTGAATAACTATATTGTACACCTGTAACTCATATAATATTGTACAGCAACTGTACTTCAATTTAAAAAAAGAACATTGAGATTAAGCATCTGAAAAATTTGGGACACCCAAGAATGAGATATAGAGTAGCTAGATAGAGCTATGATCGAAGAAGTGACAACAATTAGGAGACTGAAATGCCTGAATTAAAAAATTGTACGACAGGGCTTCCCTGGTGGCGCAGTGGTTGAGAGTCCGCCTGCCGATGCAGGGGACATGGGTTCGTGCCCCGGTCCGGGAGGATCCCACATGCCGTGGAGCGGCTGGGCCCGTGAGCCATGGCCGCTGAGCCTGCGCGTCCGGAGCCTGTGCTCCAAAAAAAAATTGTGAGACAGGAGAAGAAACTAAAGTTTTTTCTTTAATCAGAAGGGTAAATGTTTTGGATGGATGTGATGGAGAGCCACTGGAGAAGAGACCAATTTGGAATGATTACCGTAATTGACAGAAAATTTAACAAGGGCCAAAGCATGAGGATGTGCATAAGGGGATAAATCCAAGCTGTAGTACAGAAGCAAAATCTCCAATTTCTAGCAAATTATGGAATGTGGAATAGCGATGTATATCACCAGAAATCAGACTAGCAATTCAAGATTAGATGCCTGGAATGATGGCATGTACACTAACCAAAAACAAGGGTAGAAGAAGGGAGTGTTGGACTCAAGATACATTTCTGACACTGTCGTATACAGGTTTGTTCTCTCTCACCAGACTGAGGCTGTTTGGTGCAAGGACCAGCAGAATACTCCACATAAGTGTTTCTTAATGACAGTCATCTATTGTGGGTACTATCAATGGTCTCTTTTCCTGAGAAATAGAACCCATAATTTTTAGTTGGGCCTAGAATAAACTCTACATTTTCCAGTCTCCACTGCAACTAGATAAAGCCTTGGAACTATCAACAGGCCAAATGGATATGGAAGAATCCTTAATGAAACAGGATGTGTCTTTTTTTTTTTTTTTTTTGCGGTACGCGGGCCTCTCACTGTTGTGGCCTCTCCCGTTGCGGAGCACATGCTCCGGACGCGCAGGCTCAGCGGCCATGGCTCACGGGCCCTGCCGCTCCGCGGCATGTGGGATCTTCCCAGACCGGGGCACAAACCCGTGTCCCCTGCATCGGCAGGCCGACTCTCAACCACTGCGCCACCAGGGAAGCCCAGGATGTGTCTTTTTAATTGAGTGTAACTCAATTATCCACTCAAGACTGAGAGATGGATGCCAAAATGACGTCGGTGGACAAAAAGAGAGAGCCTGGTTCCCTTACAATTGCATGAAGTCACCATACCAGTCATGGATGGCTTACTTCCAGATATCCTCTAAATGAAAAAGAAATAAACTCCTATCTTATTTATGCTGTTATTTATTTTTTTTTTTTTTTTACTATTTGCAGCCAAATCTAATTTTCTCTAACACAACGACCTTGATCATTTTTGCTGTTTTCTTTAGTTCTATTTTTTTTTCAGAAGTTTATACAAATCTTAATTCTTTTCTAACATTTAGAAATATTCTGAAATGCTGACCAGGTATTCTTTACATTTGTTTGAAAAAGTTTTCCATCTGATAAGCAGCATGGTAAAAACATCTCTATAAATACAACATTGCTTACCACAGAGTCTTATTGGAATATCAGATGTATGATTGATTATGTTTGCTAACCAAAGAGACCAACCAAAATTCTATTGCAAATAGTACTTACAGTGGTCAAGTCTTAGGCCAAGGCCATTTATCAAAGTACAAGGTTGAGTAAACCTGCAGAGATGATAGCCATGGTCAGGAGAGAAAAGTGGTTTCTCTTCCATCTAATCCAGACAAGTCATTGTGGGTACACAGAATATTAGAAGAGAACAGCATGCATTTGTTTTCATTATTTGCATAAAGTTAAATATTGTTAGTCTTTTATTGATAATTTACACTTCCCTACTTTTACCCTGAATTGCTTATGTTGGACTGAGAACTCTAAGCCTAAAATTAACTATTTTATTTTAATTGATTTTTTCTTGGGTAGATAGTGTTGTCCTAAAACACAAAAGGAATAATTTTAGAACTAGAAGTACTTTAAAAATCATTCATTCTAAACCTTACGTTTTATAGATTGAATGATCCAAAGAGACTAATGAACATAACTAAATCTTTCTCAGTATAATTGTTCATTCATTGATTCATTCATTCATGTATCAATCCATTCAATTACTAATTGTTATGCCTAAACCATTGAGGAGAGGGAGCTGTAGCACAGAATAAGGTCTTAGGTTCTATATATTTTCAATTTAGTGGGGATAGAAATAAATTATCCAAATAATTAAAACGCAATATAAATTAAGGTGTCATAAGCATTACTACAGATGAATAACCACAGGAAAGGAAAGGGTAACTAGCAAAGACTTTATGAAGAAAGCTGCATTTGGGCTGCACCTGAGAGGATTTGAACAGGTGAAGACTGAATGGACATTTCAGACAAAAAGCGTGACTTCCTTTTTAACTTGTAGAGTTGATTTCCATATGAAGCCTTTTCTTAAATTATTTTAAATTACATTTGGGCGGGAGAGTAAAATCAAATCATTCCCTAAGGAGCCAGAGGTGAGAATGGTGACTTTGTAAAGCTTGATGTCATAGTTAATGCTGCATTAAAAAGTGATGCTCATCAAGGTACAAAGGAGTCCCCGTTAAGTTCACCAACTGAAGGGCCATGCTACCCCTCAGCATCTGGAGAAAATGAGTGTAGTATGGCTTAAAACCCCAAAGCTGTGAGCTACTGCTCACAAATGTCATAAATTAAATGATTGAAAAAGATGTCAGTAATAAGTAAAAGAGCAGGGTTTCAATTTACAAGTGAAAACCCAGACAAATGTGCAGTATCAAGGAAAATCATACTTCATTTTGCTTCATGAATTAAGCAGGCTAGGATTCACATATTCAATCAGAAAGTGTTTAAAATGCAAACGACATTTAGAGAAAAGTGAAGGTGTCTGTACTAGTTTTCACAAATAAATCTTTTTTTTGCTTTATATCTGAAAAATAGCTCCCCTTTTCCTCCTATTTGTGATCAATTACAGTTAGCAGTAAGAGAGTTAGCTAGGATTTAACTAGGCACTTCATCAGTAAGTAGTACTGATAACACAGGCATATTCAGAGAATTTCGTTCACAACTTTTACAACCATAAATTATAAATACAGTTCTGCACAGGCTAAATATTCAGCTTTTCAAACTACTTACCTTCTTACACCGGTATTCCTCTACTACTCCCCACTTCACAGCATGTTTTATATTCTACCTAAAAGGAAATTTGCATTTCAGCTTCATAAGTCTGTAGGTAACCTTCAGCCACTAACCTTGCTGTCTTCTGTCTCCTTAGCTTTTCCTTGGAGGGGTTTCTTCTCTTCAAATTCACAGGCTGATTGTAATGTGACCTGACAAGAAAGCATTGAGCTCTCTGATTCAGTAAGTTCCAGAGGTCTCGAAGAATAGTGCTGTGACCCAGTAGTGCCAAAATTTGGTATCGGAAGAGCAGTATGAATAGGCTTTGACCCAACAGCTGGCTGCCTCAGTTTTGAGGCAACCCCAAGTACAGGCATGGCTTCTATAAAAGTATCTTCTTGCTGCCAAAGAAAATGCTTCTAACCTCAGTCTGGTAGACTCCAACTTTAGTACTTCCAGAACAAATACTTTAAACAAAACTAGCAGTCAACATGATTTAAAAAAAAAAAACGAAAAAAACACAACTAATAATATAACTTTCAGGAAGAGGCAAAACTCCCCTTCATCTTTAGTTAAGTTTCTTTCTTGCTGGCTTGAATTCTCATATTCTCATTCTCTCATATATCCATTCTCTCTCTCTCTCTGTTCAGTGTCCATGTAATATTAAATATTCCTTTGGGGAGGAAACTTTTCTTGAAGGTAACTGCTACAAAGCTCCTTCTCTAGGATTAAAGAGCTCCTAGTTTTACCTTTTCTTCTCACTACACAGTCTGAGTCTGAGCACTGAGAGTGAAAAAGAACAAAAGGAAAGCCCTTCAGTCCAACTGTCAAAGCAGCCAAAAGACCACAATAGTGGAAGGACAGGCATTCTTCCTAACTTCAGAAATAACCAGCCTGCATTCTCCTTTTAAAGAAAATTGTATTTCCCCCAGCTTAAAAAAAAAAAAGAATGGACACGATAAATGGCCAAAACAAACAGCTGTTGGAAGAACTTTTAGCCCGGAAACAATCCCAGCAATGAAGCTGTTTGTCTGATTTCCAGCTATTTTTCACTACTGACAGCCATGAACCACGGTGTTCATTCTGTTTCATCCCATGAAATCAGGTTAAATTCATGCAATAGCAGCTAAAGTTGCTAACTCATCCAGCAGATTATGCCTGCCTAGGTTATGGAAATATAGTAAATACAGAGAACAGGGCACCAGATATATAGTAATCATTTAAAATTTAATAATGGTGATAATAAAAATATTTACAGCTAATACATATGGGAAATGTACTACATAGCAGTTACCGGGCAAGCACTTCTTCCTAAAAGAATCCACCTTTGAATAGGAGACAAAGGCCCTTAGAAGTAATTAGCTTAAGGTCACAGAAAATGGGGTTTCTCAAACTGGGTTCAACAAACCACCACCTGGAGTGCTTGCTAAAAACATAGATTCCTGAATTCATCCCAAATCTACCAAATAAGAATCAGGAGGGAGAGGGAGAAGTTTGAGAACTGAATTTAAATAAATTGATTGATTCTCCTAGACACTAAAATTTATGATCTGTATTTTACTTAATTTGTAGCTTTACAGTTCAGGGAATGGACTCTAAAAGGCTTGACTGCCTGTAGTCCAATCTTTGCTTCCTCACTTACTAGCTGTATGAATTTGGCAGTTGCTATGACTCAGTTTCATCTTCTGTAAAATGGGAAAAAATCGGTGCTTCTTTCACAAGGTAGTTGTGAGAATTAAAGAAAATAAATGGATGAAGTCATTAGAACAGAGTCTACTATACAGTAAGTGCTCAATGAATGTTAGGTATTAATGTTATTAGAAATATAATAGCCTTGAGAATTATTGAGGTAAGGTCAAGAGGCGTAATTGAAGAGATTGGCCAGGATCATAGAGTTAACATAACCGAACTCGGTAAAATCCTGAAAATAAAAATGAGATAAATTTATAGTCATTTTTTCCCATCAAACCTAACAGGAAAAGCAGCAATGACTCCTAAAACATACTGCCTTTTAAAGCCTAGCTTAAGTCGAAGGCAGTAAGAGAATCCTAACCAGGCTAGATTTTAGTATCAGTGATTTTGAAAATATATAATAAAACCTCATGACATAACAATTTGCTATTATTCATTTATAAGAAAGAGAGAGAAAAAAAGAACTACTATGAACACTAAAAACACGCTTGTGAAAAGAAAAAATATGATTGGTTAGTCAACTCTGATATTTTCTAAGATAGAGTCACACTCCTATATTTAACAGCTTGACTGAAATAAAATTTACACATAATAAAATTCTAAGGAAATACTTCATGTCACCAGCACCATAATCAAAATGTGGAGTATCTCCTTCATCCTAAAAGCTTCTTTCATGCCCCTTTGTAGTCAACATCCCACACCCAACTCCGGCAACCCATGAAGTGCTTTCTGACACTGGTTTTGCCTTTTCAAGTACACGTTTAAACGAAATCATGCAGTATTTTTGTCTGACTTTGTTCACTTAGCATAATACTTTTGAAATCTGTCCATGTTATGTGTATCAACAGTTCTTTCTTTTGTATAGCTGAGATGTAGTCCATTGCATGGTATGGCACAATTTGTTTATGCATTCTTCAGCTGAAGGACATACGGACTTGTCTCCAGATTGAGGATATTATGAACAAACCTCTATAAATATGTGTATATGTTTTGTGTTGATTTTATTTTCTCATGGATTAATAACTAGGAGGGGATCAGCATATATTTAACTATATATGAAACTACCAAACTGTTTTCCAAAACATACCAGTGGCAATATTTCACACTGTCAATCTTTTAGCCATTTTAGTGAGGTGCATAGTGCATCACTGCAGTTTTAATTTGAATTTTTCTAATAATTTATTTAGTATCTTTTCATATGTTTATATGCCATACCACCCATATATCATCTTTGGTGACATATCTGTTCAAAATGTCTACCAATATTTTTGTCTTATTATTGAGTTTTAATAGCTCTTTATATATTTTGGATACAGGTCCTTTCTTAGATACATTTTTAAAAACATATTCTCCTAGTATACAGATTGCCTTTCATTAGGAGAAAATTCTCTATATATTTTTCACAATTTTGCAGTCGTGAGAGAAAATGTCCTTTTATGCTAAATTATCTTTTCTAGGATTCTGAGTTGTAAACAGCCTCGGAAGACTTCTACCTAGAAGCAAACAGCCTTGGAAGATAGGAATGGTGTTTCCCCTGAAGCAAAGAGTAGATTTATTTGCTGTATATTCTAATAAAAATCATGTCTCCCTCCATGAAAAAAAGGTGACACAGGTTTGCTTACAACTAATTATAAAAGACTTGTGTTTCCTAGGCTCAAAGTTCTTCTCCTGTAACCCAACCTACTGCATATGCAGACATCACCTGGCCCTTGTCACACTGTCCTGTAGGAACTGAGGCTAGAGAAACCTACAGAAGAAAATACGATATTCTGGCTACTGCTATTGCTCTAAGTAATAAACCATCTCTGGTCTCTAACAGAGAAGTCTAATGTCTTCTACCAACACCCATGAATATATGCCAGGTTAACTTATTAGCTTTCAAACAGAGTAAAGTCTCAGACGCCTTATACTTCTTGACACCCTTTAGTTATCTTAATATTGTCTTTTAACAATATCATCAGTTTTTGCTTTATGTATTTAAAGCTTTATCACTGGCTTCATACACATTTAGGATTATTATTTCTTCTTGATGAGCTAGCTGTCTCCTTTAACATTCATAATGAAAATACTTTCTTTATATTTGTTAGTATTTCTTATTCTAAAGTCTACTTTGGCAATATTTTGTGGTTTTTTTTTTTGATTAGTGTTTGGTATAACTTTTCCATTCTTTGTGTCTTTAAAGCTAAAGTGGATTTCTGTTAGGGTATACATTTTTAATCTTGTTCTTTTATTATTTCTGACAATCTGTGCCTTTTAATTGGAGTATTTAGACCACTTCAGATAAATGTAATTATTGATATGACTGGTTTAAGTCTACCATCTTTCCATTAGTTTTCTATTTTTTCTTTATTCTTCTTCCACTTTTTTGCTGTCTTCTTTGGATCGATTCATTTTTTTATGATTCCCTTTTATCTCTGCTATTGATTTAATAACATATAGTTCTATGTCAACATTTTTTAATGGTTGCTCTAGGGTTTACAATTTAAACCATTAACTTATTACAATATACCTTCAAATATTAAACCACTTTATGTATAATGTACAGGCCTCACAGTATTTTATTTTCATGTTCCCCTCACATTTTTTGTTATTATTGTCATACATTTTCTTTACATTCATTAAAATAGCACATTATTACATTGTTCTAAACTGTCAATTTCCTTTTAAAGAAAAACAAAAATGAATAAAAATGCATTTTATGTTTATCCACATAATTTCTGTTTCTGGTGGTCTTTATTACTTTGTGTAGATGCAAATTTCCATCTGGTATCATTTTCCTTCTCCTTGAACAACCTCCGTAAAATTTATTTTATTACAGATTTGCTAGTGATTAACTGTCTCAGCTTCCATTTGGCTGAAAAAGAGTTTGCTTCACCTCCGTTTTTAAAAGAAATTTTTTTCTGAGTATAGAATTCTGAGTTAAAAATTTTCCTTCTTTGATACTTTAAAGATGTCGCTCTATTTTTTTTTTCATTTGCATAGTTCCTAAGGAGAAGTCTGTTGTAATTCTGATCTTTGCTCCTCCCTGTGTACTGTGGCTATTTTATCCAGCTTTTGTTATGATTTCCTCATTTTAGTCATTTTTAGCAATTTGACTTTTGTTATGCTTCTTTGGTTTTGTGTTCATTGGCAGTCTTCAGAGTTTTGTCAAATTTGGAAAATGTAGAACAGTTATTTCTAAAAATATTTGTTGCCTCCCCCTTTCCTTCTGGGGCTCCAATTACATATGTGTTGGACCATCTTCTTTTGTACCACAGGTTACTAATGCTTTCATTTATTCTTTAGGTCTTTTTAACTCTGTTTTTCATTTTGCAATCAATTAACCTCTATTGCTATATTGTCAAGTTCACCAACCTTTACTTATTTCAATAATATTTAATCTGCTATACCTTATCTAGTGTATTTTATTTCAGATAATGCATTTTTCTTCTCTAGAAGTTCCATTGAGTGTTTTTTGTATCCACCATTTCTTTTCTCACCGTATTTATGTTCTCTTCTACCTTCTTGCATTTATGAGGAATATTAATATTAGTTGTTTAATATTCTTATACATGAATTTTATCATCTCTGTCATTTCAGAGTATGTTTTTATTAATGGACTTTTTTTTTTCCTCCTGAATATGACTCATGTTATACTGCTTTTTACATGTCTGGTAATTTTTTCCTGGATGGGAGACATTTTGAGTTATACATTGTTGTGTGCTGGATTTCATGTGGTGTATGACTTTGTAATGGCACAATTAAGTTCCTTTTGAGACTTTATTACAAGCTATTTTTAAAAAGGTACAGAGCAGCTTGTTGTCTAGGGCTAGTTTAACACCACTCCTAAAGAAATACAAGTTTTTGAACTCAAACAAATGCCTATTAAGTGGCCTCTCTACTCCAGCTGGGGGAAATACCCAGTGTCCCCAGACTTATGCAAGTTCTGGGAATTGTTTATCATACTCTTTTCTGGTACTTCTTTCCTTGACCTTTGCTTGTTTCTTCTCATACAAGTACCTTTACCAAACACTGGAGGAAACGCCTCTGTAAGTTTCCAGTGTTCATTCTCATTCTCTCTCTCATTTTTTCCTTCCTTCCTGGTACTCTGTCTGAAAATTTTAGACCTCTAGGCTTTCCTGAACTTTGATTTCAGTCTCTACAACTCAGCACAATGGCTGGACTCTACGTGGGTTCTCCAGACCTTCTCTGGGATCTGGATATTGCCTCCAGGCAGTAAGCTGGCACAATAATAGGACTGGTTTTTAACTACCCTTCCCTTGGGTATCACAGACCTGTGCTGCCTTTTATCTAATGGCTGAATAATATTTTTTTTTATACTTTTGTCCAGTTTCTAGTTGTTTAAGACAGAAGATTAAATCAGATCCCTATTAATCTATAATGGTTAGAAGCAAAAGTAAAGAGTCAGATCTTAATTTTTTTCTCCAATCCATCCTGAAAACTGTTTACTGTTATTAGTTTTTCACAATATACCTCAAAACCTTTATTGGTTTGTTAGCCTCCTTCATTTAGCCGAGAACTTCCCTTAAACCTTAGAGAAGAAATATTTTGTACTGACAACTTGCAAAATGTTTGATTGATTGGGTTAGACTGTCTGCCAGCTCTAATGAGAAAATTCAAATAATAAAAACTAATACAGGATACAACGAGCATGGAGTTAAAACTCTTCTCCAAACTTGGCTTGAAGCACTTAAAACACTAAGATCTGTTTTAGAATGTCTTTCCAGAATCCCCATTGGCACCATTTTTTTTCCAGATATCTGAGAAAATTTGATGCAGAGAGAAGTATTAGCCATGTAGTATACATGAGGGAGCAATAAGCCAAGATATGCCTTTATTGTGGTATTAAGCAGGGGAAAAGAAGGTAAACCAGCTGGTTCAAATATAAAGGTAGGTGAGGAGTACAAAGGAACCAATAATAAAAGTTAATGGACATTTGGAAATGCACATCATAACCACTAAAATGAGGAACAATTCAGGAGAGGTGAAAACTAATTGTATTTGCTCTATGGCAAATATTTGGCATCTTACAGGCTTCCTTACAATATACTACTGATATAGTTAATTGAGCAAATAAAATTCACCAAATTCAGAAGGCCTCTTAACCACAAAGTACAATGAAAAGCAAATACAGTGAGCTTTGAAATGGCACTTCACACTGATATTCTCCCTTTCAGAATATCATCTCCCAGAGTCAAAAATATACACATCTGGAGAAAGGATAGTTATTTTATTAAGACAAAAATCTCTTTGATAGTCTTGCCAGATAAATTTCAGTGCTCCAGCAAGACAGCAGACCTTACTGAAAAAGGACATTAATAACTTTAAAAACAGTTACACTTGAAAGGACTACTCCTATTGGCATATAAGTACACAAACACACTGTGTTATGAAGGTAAAGAAAGGGAACTTAAGCCACGTCCTGACAGTTTGGTCCTGGAAAATGCAGCCAAATAATTTTAGGCATAACAATATGTAAAAACACTTTTTTATAAAAGTATATATTTTTTTACTACTGTTTTTTTGCCACTTTTCATTATTTTCAGCTGTTTTTGAATATTATATATAAATACGAATTGGTTAAAATACAAAGAGATGACTGCTTAAAAGGTATCAGTAATAATGTTGTTTGCAAAGGCTGTACTTACTAGTTGTGAAGAATTTGTAGGAATATCACTTGGAACATTACACATTTTCATATCCTGAGCATCCTAGGGCATGATATATAACCATTGCTCTTACTCTTTCAGAATAAAAATGTTAACTATCCCCTACTTTATTTCAGATATATTGAGGGTGCACCAGGATTCTTTCAGGAATTCAGAAAAAATATTTTCTAAAGTTCTCTTTTTAATTTTATTTTTTAATTTTAACCCAAAAAGTGAGTTAAATTAATTGTTGCCTGTGATCAGGAGATATGTCCCTTTGTTTTAGCAAAGGGAGTTTCAGATATAACTAACTTTCATCTCCATTCTAGGAGACCACCCAGAAAACCCACCCAAATCAATAGCTTTGCAAAGGTGGTCTTTATCACGTCATACAATATTTTACTAGGAACCCTGGGGATATTTCAAAACAGCTGTGTGTGTGTGTGTGTGTGTGTGTGTGTGTGTGTGTGTGTGTGAGAGAGAGAGAGAGAGAGAGAGAGAGAGAGAGAGAGGGAGGGAGGGAGGGAGGGAGGGAGGCGGGGAGGAGAGGAGAAGTACTGAGAGAGTCAGCAAGTTTCCCTATTATTCATCCTACCTGAAGGCATGAAAATAAGAAATGGGAGGGCTTCCCTGGTGGCGCAGTGGTTGAGAATCTGCCTGCTAATGCAGGGGACACGGGTTCGAGCCCTGGTCTGGGAGGATCCCACATGCCGTGGAGCAACTGGGCCCGTGAGACACAACTACTGAGCCTGCGCGTCTGGAGCCTGTGCTCCGCAACAAGAGAGGCCGCGATAGTGAGAGGCCCACGCACCGCAATGAAGAGTGGCCCCCGCTTGCCACAACTAGAGAAACCCCTCGCGCAGAAACGAAGACCCAACAAACACAGCATAAATAAATTAAAAAATAAATTAATAAACTCCTACCCCCAACATCCTAAAAAGAAAGAAAGAAAGAAATGGGGAATTAGGAAGAGTGAGGATGAAAACATGAGGTCTAAGGATTGTTCTACTATCCTGAGTATTTTATTCAGGTGCTTGGTCAGCAACATAATATTACATATACATTGAGATCATCTGTTTATTCCACTGAACAAAAGTAATGATCCAGGGCCACCACTTGTAGTTATAGAGCCTTTCACACCTGGATTGTTGCAGTGCACAATCTTCCCAGCTGTATGCAATGGTCCTATTCTCAATAGCCCAGAAATAAAATAAGACTAATAACTGGAAAACCATGTTTTTGTATCAGGGACATCTAATCCATTGGATTCAGAATATATAGAAAATACACCATAAAAGATGCAAGCTTCAAATATATTCTTAAAAAAGTGTGAGGGAACATTTCACAGTTTTCTTTTTCTTTCTTATCTGCCTTCACCAAAATAGTTTTCCTTTATGTATTTCCTTTTAGACATTGTATTCACCCTGACCTTGACATCTGTTTTCTTTCCCAATCTGTTTTCTTACTAAAATATTGATGTCCAAATATACATTCCCTTCACTTCCACATTATCTGAATCTCAAGGGTTCCTTTTCTTGAAATTTCACAAAGGAAGAATGATTTCTGACAGCAGCAGAAAGAGTTGCCTAAATCTTTCTTACATATTTTTGGTCACTGTTTTTATGAACAACACATATGTTACCCTAAATATCTTCCTCTTTTCTGTTTTAATTGCTTGAACCTTGAACATGGCTGAGTAGAAAAGTAGACTGTTGATAAAGGATGACAGATTTCTGTAAAGATGACTTTTAATTAATTAATTTTAATTAATTTAGTTTAGGAAATTCTTTATCGTTATCAACATAAGATATACATGAGGAGCTTCTAATTTTTTACAAAGTTGAAAATTTAGGCTAAGGTTAAGATGTTTTGTTTTATTTTCCTCATTTTATTCCTTGTACCCATATTCTCTTGCTAAATATTTTCACAAAAACATTTTGTTTCTCATCCCCCCCACAATGCTTCCACAAAATTTTTATAAGCGTTAGGGGCTAGGCAAGGATGAGAATAGGGGGGAAAAAAAGGATAACTAAATTTCGTATCTAAAACGTCAGCCTAGTTTTCATTTTTCAATAGCTATATTTTTAAGAATTAGATTCCTCAAACTTAGAAGAAATGAGAATTTTAAAATTTGCTAATAACATGCTACTAAGTAGCTGGTGATAAGGTAGATTTTCATCTAATAGAAGAGGAAGTTTGACTTAGTAACGTCAGCTTAAAATCCTCACTATTAGTCAATTCTTGTACTTTCAGCATGAGTAGCATATTTATACCATGGTGATGTTAACAGTCAGTCCAGACAAAAAGGAAAAAGAGGGTGAGGGGAGAGGGAATCACCAAAAAAATTTATAAGTTTCCCACTGGTCTCATAAAAAGTTCACAGAAACATCTATCGCTGCCACGAGTCTTCTCTTTGCCAAGTTCTATAACAGTACCAAGAAGGTTTGAAATCAATCAATTCCACTATCACTGACAGAGATCTCCTTAGTCACTGAAAATGCCTTCAATGGATTTTAAGAATATGGAGAAAATTTGCACAGTCAAAATAAAATAGAATAAAATACTATTAGATTTGCTGAAAATGGGATGGGCTGAAATCTATCAACTGGCATGATACATCCTACATGTGAACTTGGAATACAGAAACAGGGGAATGAAAAGTTTGCTAAGTTTTAAAATAATCTCACTTTTCATTACTTAAACTTGGCTTATAATAAATGTATTTTCATATTCTTTATCATAAGTAAAACAAAATCTCTCACATATTTTCTGGAATTAACAGAAAAGAACTGTCTCCTCTTAGATGCAGGCAGGATGAAAGAGGAAATGTTAACGATGAAAGGTAATGTGTTATTTGTCTCCTCTCCTCTAAACCCTGTCTGATGGAGACCATCGGATGCTAACCTGGATGAGGTCACTGAAAACAAAGGGTTCACATACTCTTAGTCTTGGGGACAACACTGCCAACTTTCCACACTTTCCAACTTTCCACGCTTTCTGACAAAAAACAGGCAAACAAAACAAGACAAAACACTTTGAACAAACGTAAATGGAAAGTTTCATAATTCAAATTGGATGGGATAGATTCTTCTCCCATAAAGCCAATTTCTCTGTTTCCTATTAAGCATTAAAATTACTCATTAGAAATATATCATTTTCATAGGACAGTTTTAAAAACCATGCCCCAAAGGATGTGCATTCTAGAAGTTTTATTTCTGTAATTCTTTCAGCAATAACGGCATATTTGCATCTTGCATTGTACATATCCCAGACTCTCATGAAACAAGATATTTGGGATTTCTCTAAGAAGAGCATTATGAGAAATCAATTCAATTCAATTGTATGGCTTGCTCTAAGTTAGTTAAATTATTAAACTCCCATGTTCTTTGAAGTTGTTTTTCTTTATACTCATCAGGAAGAAATCCTTACATGCCCTCTTCCCCAAACACAAAAAGCCCAGTTTCTACATATATTTATTTCACCACACCTCAGCTTCTAATTCATCTGCTTATTGTATCTTATCTAAAAAGTGCTACCTCAATAGCCCAAAGCTATTAAGTGATAAGATCAGGTTCTATATTGTAGCCCTCTTTCTTCTTTCTAGAGAGGAACTATACAACAACATTGCTTGGTCCTGAAAGATGCTTAGACACACATTTACCCAGATGAATTTACCTCTGAGGGTTAAAAGGAGATAAATGAGAGACCAGTGGTGATTTTTTCCCCACCAGCTTGCATCTCTCAGCTGGGTTTTAAAAGCTATCTTACAAAAGAAGCATATGGAGACCATAACTGCTATAGTGTACATAAACAAGAAAAATAATGACAATAACATGCCACGAAAACTATAATAAAGGTGAAGTGACCATTTAATTGCACATCTGGCAATGTTAAGAGCTGAAAAGGAGAAAATCCTGAAGAGAGGTTAACATTTGCCTCTGCAGTAAAAAAGTAGAGTATGTTCTTGACAGAATCACTGGAAGAACTTTTCAAAGCATTTTAATCAACAAGCAGTGCCGTCAAGGAAACTTTAAAGTAAAAAAAAAACAAAACTCAGGTAAACTCAGCAGCTTCTCCTCTTGAGTTTTTCTCCAAAAGATCTGACTTAAACAACGCATCTATGGCAAAGAACAGGGCTTATTATTCCTTCACAGAATATTCACTAAAAGGGTAAAATTATTAGTAAACCTTAAAGTAGGTACAGCCATTCCAGGCTCACAATCTTAAAACAGTGAGCTCCATTTATATAAGCTTTAAAGTTTGGTTGCCCACTTTCTTTCTCTCCAGTTTACATTTTATTGGTATATTTTCTTTCTCAGTATCTGAGCTCCTACAAGCATCCTTCCAAAAATTGATCACCAACGTGTACACAGTAAACTAGGTTTAAGCATCAATAACTAGCCAACCAGAAGATGGAAAGAGTATAATAAATTGGAAAAGAGAATGAAAAAATTGAAATCAATAGGAGCAACCACAATTTGACGGAAGCATGTAAGATACCAGCTGTGCAGACACAGAGTCACAAAATTCAGTTTGTCAATCAGCAAGAATTCATAGAGTTGTTACCATATAGACGGCACTTTATTATTCTCTCTGAACTTTTAGCATTAAACGTTCACTGGAAAACAGTGAAAATTCCCTCCATAGGTTAGAGATCATAAAGATGTTTAGAAGTGAGCTGAAACATAAAGCCCCAAACCCACATTATTTACTTCAAATAACTTAAACTATTTGCCTACTGATATAAATTTTTCTCCTCCAATTCTGGCTTAGGGAAGTGGGGAGAGGAGTGGCAAATAATAAAACGAAATAAACATAAAGCTAAATGGAAAAAGATATCGTGTTTGTAAGTAAAATTCAAAGCTGACTAGGCACAAAGACTGTAGGGTCCATAGCTGGGCACCATTCAAGAGAGAGGCAGTAACACTGCATGTCACAGGCTACCTGGTGGCTTCACCTTTCATTTTTTCTAGTCATTTGTGCTCACATTGGATAAAGAACTTCTAGGTAGTCCTGGATGATAAACTCACAGGAAAGGGAGCAAAGGGATATAAATGCCATTATCTTAGAGCTGATCTGAAAATACTGACCTAGTACCAATTCTACCCAGAAAGTGAAAACAGTGGTTTTCCAGTGTGTTTACTTTTCAGAAGGCTGACAAATTCCTTCTCTCTGTACAAATGCACCTTCTTCTCTGACTGAGCTAAAACCACTTATTTACATATTGATCATAGTGGAGGGTGGTCATCAAGTCTGAAAATATAGATGAATACATTAGATGGTACATGGATATTACAGTACAAAACATCATTAAAAACAGCCTATGTTTCCAGACTTCCTGCTTCTAGCATTTTTTAACAGTCTTCATTCTTAACCCCTTCCAAAGAATACTGTGTTCATTTCCCCCAAACATGCCTTGTAATTATACACAAACCTCCACCAATTCATTCTTAATTACTCTCCCATCAAGTTTCTTCCTGCCTTTGAAATTCTATCTTATATTTCCTCAGTACTCCTGGCTCTTATTCCCTGTCCTCTCAAATCATTTGACATATGAGACTAGCTTGACACATAATATAATGTATTTCAATTCCCCACCTCTGCTAGTGCATACTCATATATTAAGAGGTTCCAAAATACCATAAAATATCGATAGAAAAGTATCCAGTTCTCCTTAGACATCAGATTATTATTTTATTGGAATATCCAAAAATTACTAAGTACCACACCCAAGTTCTAGTTTTGATAGGTCATACTTGGCAATCTAAAAATTACAGTGTACAGTTCAGAAAGGATGTGGAGATGAGATGTAGGGGAAAAAAGATATGATGAATTATGACATCTCAGGAAGCCATGACCACACTTTATATTAGAACTAAGATGTTCTAATATAAAGCGATAATTTTATGAGACTACAATGTAATTTTAAAAGCTACAACTTACTGGAGATGATATACATGATAATTTAAAAAGCCATACATCAAGGGGTGTATCAGGATTGCTTTAATGCACCATATTTAACCTATCTACTCATAGTAGAGATCGTTAGCCTACCCAAATATTTAAAATGAAAGGTCAGTATTTACTATGTGCTCCTGAAAATGCATATGCTGTAATTCTAGTAATGAGAAAATAGTAACATAATAACATAGCAGCATCTTCACAGAACAAGATGTTCAAGTTTCACCACTTGGATTTTTAAAGTAATTGTTTCTCTCCCCACTCTAGTATCCTCCAGATCAAGGGAGATCCTTAATTGCTTCAATATAAACAATAAAAGTAACTGTCATGCCATAAATAAAAAACTGCACTGAACTAAATAGTAAGTTATTACTAAAATTACTGTCTACAAATTATTTGCTTTTTGTATTATTTATTTATTCAGCCTCAAACTTTACTTTGAAATAACGAAGAACATCTGACTGGTAGTGAATAGAGCCAGAACTAAAATTCAAGAAACGTGTATCCCCCGTTCCACCATCAGCACTCACCACCTTGTCAATTACATTGCCATGCTCTGATGTTCATGTCAGTTTCCACCCCTGCAGGCTTCAAGGATCCCCTCCATTAACAGTGCCAACTTAAATGATAGCAAAATCAGCACATCTTGCTGCATACATCTAAATACTTTGGGAAAATTAAAAAAACAAAACAAAACATCTCTTCCTCTCCCTAAGTTGGGGACTCACATTCCAACCGCACTGATTAATAGCCCCAGCAGAAGCAACTTTCTAATCAACATTTTAAAACCATGAACCATCTTAAAACAGTCTTAACTTGTTTTCAAGCTTGCACATCAAGTAGCGGACTGTGTTTTGTTGGGTTTAATCACAGGTGAGTCCCACTAATGGGTAATTCCAGTCTAATTAAGGAGGAAAGTAGGCCTGTGCTCATGAGGACTCACTTTCTCAGTTTACAAACTGCTTCTCCGCACTTCTTTAGTACTTTCCACAGGATCCAGTGTTTTCCCTGTTTCAGTAACTGCCTCTGCTTACCACAATCAGTTGTTTTTATTGGCTCTAACCCACTCATTCCCTTTGAATTCAACCTTTTCTCCCTGTTGTTTTCTTGGTATAACATTTCAAATAAAGATCTCCAGCGCTTTGGTGTTGCTTTATTTATTTCTCTTCCGATTTGCATGGTGTAGAGTTTGGTGGAAGTAGAGTTCAATGCCAGGCCATGGCAGAGAAAGCAGAATGCCTGATTTGGAGACCACATCATCCCAAAGGATTCTTGAGAAATTTATCACAGGGCAGGAAATGTTCTCCCCCAATCAGTTTTTCCTCGACCTATGAAGGGCCATGAGTCTCCCTGAACAATGACACATTAATTCCCCCGGGATATTGGACTTGTGAGTGTCCACCAAACTCTGGCATGGTATTAGGTCAGTGGTCCTTTAATGGTAGTGGGCTTCGGAACCAGTAGGGCTTGCTAAAACACAGCTGGCCGGGCCCCACCCCTAGAGTCTCTGAAATGATAAATCTGGGGGTGGGGCCTGAGAATTTGTTTCTCTAACAAGTTCCTAAATGCTGCTGATCTGGAGACCGCACTCTGTGAACCACTGTTTTGTAGTGTGCAACACAGACAAGAGCAAGAAAGAGGGTTTACTCTTGAGAATAACTTAGATGTATTTATACTAGATGCCAGAAAAAAAAAAAAATAACTGAAGGAAATGAAGACACTGAAGTTCTAGAATTTGCCACCTTTCCTGAAATAGTTTGGATTAGTGCCAGACTCCAATTTTTTGAGTAATTGCTGTCAGTCCTGTGAACCAATCTAGTACTGGCCTTGTGGCTGGTGACTAGTCCTATCCTTCATAATTCCCTATGAACAATCTCTTAGATACACATTTAATTCTGTCTTCCCTAAGCCCTTTTATTTCGATGGGTTCATCTTTCTCCCAGGCTGTTTTCTGTAGGATAGCTTTAGGATTTGGGATAGCCTCTCCATGTATGAATATAACCATTGGAAGGAGGATGCAGAGGAGATACAAACAGAACTGAGGAAAAAACAAAACAAAACAAATCAATCAGGTCTGGTGATCTGAGTGGCAGGAACTGATGGGTACTTTCTTCAGGGCTTCCTAAGATCAAGTTCAGACTTTTTGTTACTCTGTTCAAGGACTGCATTCCGGGGAAAAAAAGACTTGATCCGCAAAACTTGGGTCACATCCCTAGTCCTTGGCCAGCAAAAGTAGAGTACCTTGATATATCGTCCTATCAAGACAGTATCCAATGTCTTTGATGGCTGGTTCCCCAAAGTAAAATGAGTGTGCTGTCAGCAAAAGAATGAGTAATGAATGTTGGCAGGTGAAAACAAAAGATGTCCATTGCACACAGGCTCCTTGCTTGTATGTAAACTCTGCCCAGGCACCAATGGCTGAGAGAATTCCAGGACCCTTAAGAGTTTGGTGACTTTTTATTTATGAAGACTGTCTATGTCAATCCCTGAGTTTTGCTCAATGAGCAAATGTGATTTTTGTTACATTAGGAAAAAAAAAAGTTTCTCTATACTTCATAGGGACTAAGCTCTGATCTCTGAAATAATCATGGAAGTCAGGGTGGGTAGAAAAGAATCATTTATTAAATAGCATTTCATTATTTAAGTTATTTATCTTCATATTTAGCCAATCACTTAAATTCCCATCAGAATAGGCTATCCAGGTATCTCCAGTCCAAGGAGAGTACAAGGTAAGTTAAAGGAATAGAACTGAAGCTGAAGTTTGTTACAATTAAAGAATTTGAATGGCATGGAGTTTGGCAACAGGATGTGGGGCTGTTATTTCAGGCTAGGGCAGTAAAAGAAAACAGAGGAAAATACATGTCTCACTGAATGAAGAAATCCTAGAAGAATGGAATAAAATTTTCTATGCTTATGCTTACCAATTTGCAGAATATTATAAAGAAATGTCAAGGTTAAGTGTAAATAAAAATGTGATGATGGAATCAAGGCTCTGAAATTAATCAGCATCTCCAAAGTCAAGAATCACCTTACCAGGTTATTCATCTGAGTAGTAAGAAGATAAAAGGCTTAAGGGTTAAAACAAACCAAAAAGTAAACTTTGATTTTAAACTCACATACAGTAGAAAATAATTTTAATAAGATATGTTTGTGAATAAAATAATCATAAACTTGAAAATAATTTTTCCATTAATGCAAAAATTAGCAAAATGAATAGTCATAATATTCAAAAAATGATCTTATCTTAGGATATCAAATATTTGGTCATAATATGCCCTAAAATCAGCATAATGTCATAAAAATATGATCCAGCAATCTTATTCCTGAATAGATAACCTAAAGAATTAAAAACAAATAATTCTAAAATTTGTATGGAAACACAAAAGACTCCAAATAGCCAAAGCAATCCTGAGAAAGAAGGACAAAGCTGGCGGTATCACTCTCCCTGATTTCAAATTATGCTACAAAGCAACAGTAATCAAAACAATATGGTACTGGAACATAAACAGATACATAGGTCAGTGGAACTGAATAGAGAGCCCAGAGATAAACCCACACTTATAGGGGCAATTAATCTATGATAAAGGAGGCAAGAATATACAATGGGGACTTCCCTGGTGGCGCAGTGGTTAAGAATCTGCCTGCCAGTGCGTGGGACACGGGTTCGAGCCCTGGTCCGGGAAGATCCCACATGCCGCAGAACAACTAAGCCCATGCACCACAACTACTGAGCCTGCGCTTCTAGAGCCCGTGAGCCATAACTACTGAAGCCCACATGCCTAGAGTCAAGCCCGAGCTCCGCAACAAGAGAAGCCACCGCAATGAGAAGCCCGCGCACTGCAACAAAGAGTAGCCCCCACTCACCGCAACTAGAGAAAAGCCCACACACAGCAACAAAGACCCAACGCAGCCAAAAATAAAATAAATAAATTTAAAAAAAAAGAAAAAGAATATACAATGGGGAAAAAGTTTCTTAAATAAATAGAGCTGGAGAGCTACGTACAATAGAAGTTAACTGGACCTTGCACCATATGAAAAAATAAACTCAAAATGGCTCAAGGACAAATGTAACACCAGAAGCCGTGAGATTCCTAGTAGAGTCTTGGCAATATTTTTTGGATCTGTCTCCTCAGGCAACCCACTGAATGAGAGAAGATACTGACAAATAATATATCTGATAATGGGTTAATATCCAAAATATACAAAGAACTCCTACAACTCAATATCAAAAAAATGAACAATCTGATTTAAAAAATTGGCAGAGAACCTAAATAGACATTTTTCCAGAGAAGACATACCAATGGCTAATAGGCACATGAAAATATGCAGAACATCACTAATCATCAGGGAAATGCAAATCAAAACAACAATGCGATATCACCTCACACCTTTCAAAAAGGCTATTATCAAAAAGTATACAAATAACAAGTTTTGGTAAGGATGTAGAATAAAGGGAACTCTTGTGCATTGTTGGTGGGAAAATAAATTGGTACAACCACTGTAGAAAACAGTCTGGATATTCCTCAAAGAATTAGAAATAGAACCACTATACGACCCAGCAATTCCACTTTGGGTATTTATCTGAAGAAGACAAAACCACTAATTAGAAAAGATATATGCAGCCCTATGTTCACTGCAGCATTACTTACAAGAGCCAAGATATGAAATTAACCTAAGTGTCCATTAACAGATGAATGTATAAAGAAGATGTGGTGCACATACACACAACACACACACACACAGAGGAATACTACTCAGGCATAAAAAATAATGAAATTTTGCCATTTGCAACAATATGGATGGACTTGGAGGGCATTACGCTAAGTGATATAAGTCAGACAGAGAAAGACAAATACTGTATGATTTCACTTATACTTGGAACCTAGAAAACAAAACAAATGAGCAAACTTAAGAAAACAGACACAGAATCATAGATTCAAAGAAAACAGGTGGTTGCCAGAGGGGAGAGGGGTGGGAAGAGAAGAGAAGTAGGTGAGGGAGATTAAGAGGTTCAAATTTCCAGTTACAAAATAAATAAGTCACAGAGATGTAATGTACAGCATAGGGAATATAGTCAATAACATTATAAAGAACTTCATATGGTGACAGATGGTAACAAAACTTAGGGTAATCATTTCATAATGTATAAAAACACATTTTTGTACAGCATAGTGTACAAAGCACTATGCTGTACACCTGAAACTAATATAATATAGTAAGTCAATTATACTTCAGTAAAAATAAATAAAAAAGAAAATTCAAAGCATGAAAAAAAATATACTAAAAATTACAGGTGCATTCATGTTCATAGCAGCATTACTCATAATAGCCAAGAGGTGGAAACAGGCCAAAGGCCCATAGATGGATGAATGGATAAACAAATTGTAGATATACATATAACGAAAGATGTAGCCTGTAAAAGGAATGAAGTACTGATATATGCTACAATGGGAATGAACCTTGAAAACACTGTACTAAGTGAAAGAAGCCAGATACAAAGGTTATATGTCATACGACTCCAATTTCTACGAAATATCTGGAATAGGTAAATACATAGAGACAGAAATCAAACTGGTGGTTGCCAGGGGCTAAGAAGAGGAGAGGAAATGAGCAACTGCTTAATGAGTACAGGGTTTCCTTTTGAGGTGATAAAAGTTTTAAGGAACTAGATTGAGTTGGTGGTTGCACAACATTGAGAGTGTACTAAATGCCACTGATGCCACTTCAAAATGGTTAATTTTGTGCTATGTTATCTTCTCTTATTTTACAGCATTTCCAGTGAACGCCTTTCTTTCTTCTTTCCACCTATCCATGTCCTTCTCTTCTTAGAAAGGCAATTCACATGTCATTTACTGATTTAGATCTTCCTTGTTAATTCCAACCCCAAGTTAACTTTCACTTCTCTGAGTGTTTATACTGTATTTCATATTCAGTCATTCGGTCAACAAATATTTGTTAAGCACCCACTATGTGCAGGGCACTGTGTTAAGTTCTGGAAAAATTTGGTGAGCCCCTTACAACAAATGAGAAGAATTATATTATCAAACTAAAGAAGGCTTAGCATCAAATCAATAAAAGTACTTTGAAAAAAAGAAACATTCCTCGAGAACATATAACTAAATAATCTGACTGAGACTTGGGGATGGAGGTTGTCAGGAAAGGGTTCTCTTAATACCTGTTTTATCATATACTCTCTTAATTATGAATTACTATAATTAGCTTTCCCATATATTAGAAAACAAGGCCAAATACTATGCAGATTATCATGCTCTTAAATGATACTGAAAGAATGGAAGAATGGGTGGAGGATCAGTAGATACTCATGGACTATAGGAGTAGACGCTGAAGAACTGGACAGAGACACTACCACCTAATAACTACAATACTAATTAACACTTTTATTCTTTAAGTTTTAAAAATTTATCTACTATGCACATTTACATCCCATTTGAGAGAAATCTTTTTAATTGAAAAGGTTCAATTTTTCCCTTTAAGAAATCTAACTGCCTTCAATATTTATTATCAGTAGTCATAGCAGGGGAATCTGATATAAAGCTATTTGTTTATTTTTATCATTCACTGCATATTTTAAAATGAGCAAGTATTTTTGTATTAAAATAAGAAAGCTTAATAAAGCTGATTTTACATAAATCTTTTAAGTGGCAATTTAAAAAAAAAGACAATTTGAATATTGGCCTACTTTTATTCGTAATGGCTTGGCAGAAATATTTGTTAAGGAATGAAAAGAATTAAAAAAATTTTTTAAGAAACATATTTGTTGACAAATGTCAAATATCTTAGCTCTATTTTAAATAATTGCCCTAAAGTATTTAACCCTGGAAAGAAAAATCTGCTTAGCCTTGTAGGTCTGCAACATTACGCTAAGTTTTAAAGTATTTTCTTTTTCTAAAACAGTTATCAGTCTATAAATGGAATCATATAATATCACTTTAAAACAATCAGTTACTCACAAGTAATAACAATCAATTATTCACTAAAACATAAAAACATATAATGGATCTTGTACCAAAAAAAATGTGTAAAATGACTAAGTTCAGAAAACTGACCAACAGAATTTGGAACTAAACTGAAAAAGAAGGCAAAACCCGGATCAATCCTGAGCAGAACAGTTTGAATAGTCAGGCATTTGAGAATCTGGTTTTAATAGATACTTGATTTTGTATTTTTACAACAACAAAGGTGACAAGCCAATAAAAATATTTTGCAATTCAATTTTTGCTGCACTGGAGCAACCAGGAACCCAACCAAAGGCAGATCTGATACACAGACCAAGTACATATCTGCCAAACATTAAAGCCAGAATGATTTGTAATTCACCATGGAAAAAGCCACACAAGGGTGGTTTTGCTATGAATTTGAAATTAGCAACTTAACCCAATTTAAAGGACAGAGTTCAAACATAAAGAATAAACAACCCACATCAGCAAAGTACTTTTTTATTCTGCATTTTTTTCATAACTAAAGAAAACAAAAAAACAAGAAAGATAGTAACTCATTCCTCAGTTCACTGGCTAAAATGTAAACAATATACCAAGGAAGAAAGCTAGACAATGTGACATTGTCATTAAAATATCATCGAATATAGGATGTTGCATAATAAATGTACCCTTTAAATTGTCTGAAGGAGTTTTCAAAGTACTAGGCACACAAGAAGAATGTAATTTTTAAAGCTTTTTTGGGGCTTCATTAACACAGTTTACTTGAAACACATTTATATTACCCTAGTATCCACTTACAGAAGACAATTATTTGACTCTCTCAGGAGAAAGTGTTTTCCTTTTGAATCCCTGGGAATAATAGCAAAAGCATTTCTTCTTTTTCCATCTTTCCTTCCTAAAAATCAGAGATAAGCTTGACTGAGCTATAAATGTAAACCACACAGTTAATCTAATACAAAATTCATGACATACCTAACTTCTCAAATCTCTTAGGTATGGTCTTCCTAGAGTCCGTTACTGTGTTTCTCATATTCTTATATTCATGGAAACACTTTAACGCCAAAGGCTTCTTTTAAATGATGTATTCTTTTAAAGAGTGGTTTAGCCCACTTTTATATTTATATGTACAATTCTAGGATGTTCAACATGGAGCCCGTGAGAGACTACATGACCATTCATTCATTTATCAAATATTGAGTCAGCAGCAGCTATGAGCAAAAGTGCTATAAAGAGCAGAGAGAGATGTAAGGAATGTCGTCTCTCCCTCAGTAGCTTACTAACTGAAAAGGAAGCTAAGACAAGACCTTTTCACTTAGAAATCATGAAAGAGTGAAGATGAACATCTCTGATGGGCTAAGGGAGTTACCCCCAAAGGGCTGAAGAATGAAGAATTTTGGACATGAGGGGCAGCTCTTAGTTTTTCCAGGCATTAAACTGAAGTCTTGGGAAGCAAGTCACAGCAAGCATTCCAGGTTGACTTATCATTAAGCAAAAAACCCAAGAAACAAAAATTTAAGTTTTCTATACTAAGTTTTCCAATTTGGATGGAGCACACTACTTTTTCAGAGTTTTAGTGAAATAAAATATCCCCCAAGTTCCATTTTTATTCATCAAAGGAAGAAAGAATGCAAAAAAACATATTAATGCGTTCTGAGGCTCTGAAAATCAATACCGTAAGTACACAGTGTCAAAACAGAAATTCTAAAATCACGGGAAAAACAAATATCCTTCTCTTCCTCAGCATGTATGTTTGTGTGAGAGAGCTGCAAATAAATGTTGAGGATGTGAATTTTAAAAATAGGAGAAGAAATTAAAATTCATGTATAATTAATTTTTAAAATCCATTACATCTCTAAAACCACTTTGAGGTAAGGTTTAGTTTTTGTTCACAATGACAGTATTTTTAATGCATGCTATGTAATGATATAAATTACATATACAGTATTACATATATATGTAAATATATATATGTAAATATATATATACACACACACACACACACACACACATACACACAGTACAGTATGTAGTCAGGTAAATGGAGGAAAGGAACTAATAGTTACTGAGTAATGTCTATGCAGCAGCCACTCTGCCATGTTGCTGTCATATACTTAGCTCATTGAATCCTGACTGCCATACTTTGAGCTAGGTTATAATAGCAGTTTTTTGTTGTAGGGAACTAAAACTCTGTGAGATTCAATATTGTACCCAAGGTAAATCTAGATGAATTAGAATCTGAATTCAAAACTAATTTTTTTCAGATTCTAATGCTCAGGTAGGCAAAGCAAAGAAACATATCATTTTTGGTAAGAAAAGACTGTTGTCATGTTTTGCCCTAATTGCCTCTTTAATAAAATCATAGAATCCACTGTGAATAATTGCAATGTTTTAAAAAATCATGAGGAGTATCCTGGGTGAATAAGTATAGAAATAAATGAGGAATTTTCTATTATGTGTTTTATCTCACACATCTGTGTCCATTAAAAAGCAGGTCTTTTTTTTTTTTTTTTTTTTTGCGGTACGCGGGCTCCTCACTGTTGTGGCCTCTCCCATTGTGGAGCACAGGCTCCGGACGCGCAGGCTCAGCGGCCATGGCTCACGGGCCCAGCCGCTCCGCGGCATGTGGGATCTTCCCGGACCGGGGCACGAACCCGTGTCCCCTGCATCGACAGGCAGACTCTCAAGCACTGTGGCACCAGGGAAGCCCTAAAAAGCAGGTCTTAAAAATATTCCCCCAATTAATTCTTGACAACTCATTCTGATATAAACTCAGATACGTAGGCCACCTCCACAGATGCCAAAGTCTGCTGTTAATTCTAATTTTAAAAGCAGAGTTACATAATCACTTCTAAATAAAATCATAAATTGTTTGTAGACCATAGTAGTACCTACTATACTTAAAAATGACAAGAAAAATGCCTATTTTCTTTGTTAGGAAATATTAGAAAACTAAGGCTAATATCACACCAATGACTTTCGGGGGTCAAATTGTCCATTTTATAAATAGTAACCATCAAAATTTTCACATTCTCTCAAGAAAAATATGAGCCCCAAGCACATTCCATTATACACTCACTAGAACCCATTTACTTTACACCACGATAGCAAACACATGTGATTTGTAGATTTAAATACCTCAGTTTATTAGCTATGGCAGTTGACTTCCATGTTCCATTTCTGCTTTGGGAGAGTTTCATTTCTAAAGCCCACCCATAAATACAGCCAGTCCCTTCCTGCTTACCCTCTTCCCTTTTGGCCTTTACCTATGTTTTGCTGGCCAAATTGAATCTTTGCAGTGGCTGCCAAGTTCAAGGCTTCAAAAGCCATCTCCTGACACTACTGTTGACGTTCCATGAAAGTCCAAGTCTCCTACTATTAAACTATTATCCAAACCCATGGTTTGACATGTTTTAACTGTTATACCTCTCAGAAAGCAAGTACATATGATGGTGAGAATGATGCCTTTTAACACAGTATTCTACTTGTGTCATTAATTTTTTGGGACATTGACTCACTGAGATTACTGTTGAGATTCTGGAAGAATCAAATAATATAACAGCATTATAACTAAGTACAGATAACGTAAAGCACTGTAATCACATACATTCATTTCATATTTAAAATATATATGTATACAAACCCATGTATACATGTATACACATATAAAATTTGTGACACTGTATAGTATAAATCAGAAGTCTGTGTTCTAATGTCAGACCAACAAATGTCAATTGTCACCTCTACCACTTACTAGTATATAACTCTGGGAGAACTTATTAGCCTCCTAGTATTTCACTTTCCTGTTTGATTTTTTTAATGAAAAATAATAGTCTATGATAAGGCTGAAATAGGAGAATGTATGTGAAGAATTTAACATTGTGTGTGACATATATTAAGAGCTCATTTATTGTTAGGTGCTGTCACCATCATTAGCATCATCATCACTGGGGGAGGAATAAATTTTCTTAGTATTTATCGCCAGTCATAGCAACTAAACTTTGGCTCAGTCACATTCTGACTTAAAAATTATAATGAGGGGCTTCCCTGGTGGCGCAGTGGTTGGGAGTCCGCCTGCCGATGCAGGGGACAAGGGTTCGTGCCCCGGTCCGGGAAGATCCCACATGCCGCAGAGCGGCTGGGCCCGTGAGCCATGGCCGCTGAGCCTGCGCGTCCGGAGCCTGTGCTCCACAACGGGAGAGGCCACAACAGTGAGAGGCCCGCGTACCACAATAAAAAAAAAAAAAAAAAATTATAATGAGACAATAATTCTTAATAAAGGATCATGTTGACTTTAAAATCACGTTCAATGATTTATCCATTTCACTTCATTAACAGGAAAGCTAATCAAAGCATTAAACATAAATTAAAAATCCAATAAAGCAAGGGAGGCTCAAAAGTTATATTTGTAGTAGCCTGTTACAAGAAAGAGCCCCAATAATCATATTTCCTGGTATCCAAACCCTTGTGTTATCTCCTCTCACACTGACTCCTCCCACATGTGCTTTGGCCAATGGAAGAAGAGCAAACACTATACAAACAGATGCCTGAACGGTACTTACACACTGGGGTGTGCCCCATCTCTTGTTGCTCTGGCCCAAGCTAGCCTTGTATAGACATGTGGTCCTGCTGAGAGCCAGTACCAACCAACAGACATGTGAGCGAGGCCATGAGGGACCAGCCAACTCACTGCAGCTGCTTGAACACGGCCAAAACACATGGAGCAGACAAAAAACATTCCATCTGAGCCACAGAACAATTTGTTAATGAATGGTGGTCTGGGGGTGTTTTGTTATGTACTAAAAGCTAATTGATAAGGTATTTCTCCTCCAATGAAGTAATTCTAAGTTACTTATTTGGATCAAAGAGAAGTTCCATTTCCTTAATTCATTAATTCGTTCACTGATACCTATTTATAGTATATAAACATTGAAAAACAAAGTCAAATCCTATATGAATCTTGCCCTCAAGAATTTCCTCATAGCAACATGAGGTCAGAGGAAAGGAAGTCCCCCCCAACAGTATTCATAACAGTTATGATATTTTATTATCATTTATCATTAAAAATTATAAAATAAAATTAAAAGTTACATATTCAAGCACCATACATTATCTCATTTATCCTCACGAAGCCTTATAAACAAGGTTTTACTTGTATTCTTATTCCTCGGGTGAGGAAAATGAGGTTCAAGATGTTAAATAATTTGTCTGTCACACAGCTATTAAATTCACTGATTTTCCATAATTTCTACATACAGTTATATAACTAACTATATACATATATAAAAGTTATGTAAGACTAAATGTATTTATATATCACAGTAACAATGAGTTTTAAAAGAGAGAGATCAATGGAAATGCTTAACTTCAAATTGCCTTTACTAAAGCAAATTTGTTAAACATGCAGTGTGTGTTACCTATCCTGAACTTAGTTTCTTCCTCATTTATCAAATGAAGGTATTTGAATACGTTATCTTTAAACAACTTTCTACTTTGTAAAAATTCTGTTTAATCCTTAGGTACAGAAAATTAAATCAGCAAACGTGTTAGTTACAGATTTACTTACTCTAAGTATATAATGAAATAGTCACATCATAATTTTTGAATCAGTTTAACATGCACAAACACATATATATTGAGAACCCACAAAAGATGCTTTTAAAGAACACCACATGTAAATAATAGGTTATAGAAAAAACAAATCGGGTTCCTAAGACCTTGATTAATACTCTTATTAGCTCTGATATGACCTGGGTAAGTTGTGTTCTCTGTGCCTCAGTTTTCTAATTTGTAAAAATAGGACAATAATGTATATTCCATGAATATTTTGTAAATGAAATAAAAAACAAGAGACACTGTTTATCTGTGCTAGGCATTGTACACACATAATCTCCATTCTGACACACAATGTGGAAAAGCACTATTATTTTCATTTTATAGTAAGAAGAAGTTGAAAACTTGTACCAAGGTCACACATCTTAGGTGAAAGCAAACCAGTACTGAAACCCAAATATCTCTGACTTTGCTGCACTGTGCTCTGAAAAATACAAAGGTTGATGTTAAAATGACATGGTTTTAGATAGATAGCTGGCAAGATCAGTCTTCTCGATCGATAGCTAGGTGGTAGCTTGATTTCAATTTGGGGACCATTAGAAGTAAAGTGATCTTAAAAACCACCTAATTTAAAGTAACAATAAGAAAATGGAGTCCCTAAGACATTTACTTATTTGCCCAAGATTTTACTTGATAGTTTGAGAGGAAAACTTGGCTATAAACAGATTCCTGACCTTAAGTTCAGTGCTTTTCTTCTATATTATAAATTGGAAGCTACAAATTAACTACCTTAACACCTTAAACAGAAGACATTAAGAAATTATCACTTCTCTTTCAGTCTTAGACAAAATACCACCTTCTCAATGAAACCTTCCTGATTTCAATATAATGTTGCCTGATTCTTTTTATTATACCTCTTTTGTTGTTTTTTTCCTTCACAAGATTAACTATCAGCTATAATTATTTTACTTATTCACTCATTTATTCATTTCATTTCATTATTGTCTGTGCTTTCTCAGTAGAAATTAAGTTCATAGAGGTTAGCCTCATTTGGTGTATGGGTGGACCATACAATTGCAATTGACATCTGCAAGGCCCAAGAAAGGTTTTAGCTTCTTAGGGTAACTAGGCATAGGGCCATAGGTTGCCTCTCTGAAGACCCTTGCACTGGAATCATGGAATGAACCAGCTAAGAGACAGCAGGTTTGAAGGGCCACAGTAACATGTCCACTGAGAGAAATGCCTCTTGGTAGTAACTGGTGGGAAGTGATGATTTGGTGATGTCCGAATCCCCTATATATTAGTGAGGGAGTTTTTAGAAACAGACACCGAGACAGGATTAAATGTGCTAAGATTTTACTATGGGAAACATCTATGAAAGAAAATAGGGAGGGAGACTTAAAAGGTTGTGCCTGCCTTCAGATTGTACCAGTCTGATCCCAATAGAGGAGAGAGGGAAGGACATTTGGGAGTGAAAGTGCCTCAGGCTGCTGGGCAATCGAAGGACAGTTCAGCAAGGTTGTGGAGAGTCCTTGAACCAGAGTTGCCCATCAAAGGAATCCCATGGAACAGGCCTGCCTTAAGATCCCTGCTGTGCTTAGTAACTGGTTGTGAGCAGTCCCCCGAGAAGCCTGTGTCAACGTGCTGATGGAGTTCAGGGCACAGCAGCAGGGGACTTGGTTCAGTGATGCTCCCTGTAGCTTATGGTCTGAGAGGTGTATTGTCATGGCCACCACGATCCATGTCCAAAGCCTTAGCCCTACATGATATTTGGGTACCATGTAGGTGGGTGTATGAGGGGGCCCTAAAAAAGGCTGAAGATTAAATATTTTGCCAGCCTAACAGGAGGTTTAATTGGTTAAAGTAACAAATTGAATTATGAAACCAAGACTTTTATTGCTTTGCACCTGCATTTGTGAACTGAGCTTTATATTTGCTGCTTGTAGGAGGATAAGGAATTCCAAGCAGAGGGAAAAGCAGATGGAAAAGAAAAAAAAAAAATTGGAGGAATTGGAAGAAAATAAGTCTGGCAGTAGCATACAAAGTGAGAATGATACTAATGTTAGATGATGTTGATGAAAAAAAACGTAAGATGCTTTGTGCTTAGGTGGCTTTTACAGCAGTACATACCAGATGTTAGGTTCTGCCACATGCCTGTGGTAAGCCATGGGCTACTCACTACCCTTTGTGAGCCTCAGCAACTCTTCTGAAAATAGAAATGATAACGGCACCTATGTCATAAGGGACTTATGAAGACTAAATGAGACAGTATGTTTAAAGCACCCATCATAAGTTTCTAAGAGCTAAGTGGGTTCAATCTCATCAGAGAACCTGTTCCACATGCCAGGAAAATACTCTTTTATCATTAGGACCCACCCACAAGGATAAGTCAGAAGGGAAGAATTACAAAAGGAAACCATTCTTACTGTCTTACAGGAACTAAGAAAACACCAAACTGAGGTCAAGGTTCTTGCCTTCTTCTCTTCCTTCCTTTTCCTCCTCTTTTGAAATTATACCCTAAAAGGGTATAAGGGGAGAAGGGGGTGGTGGAGAGAAATGCCTTTAAAAACATGAGGTAAGTGGAGGAAAGCAGTAAGGTAAGGAGGACCTAGTCTGCAGAGGTTGCCTGAGTGGAGTGGTCCAGCAGAGAGGCTCTAGTTTTCACTCCTGAAATGTTCTTACATCATTAGACAGTGAGTTGAGAGTCACTGGGCCTGCTGAGGGGCCCCCTGGGTAATGAATCTTATAGGCTGAGATAAATGTCCATGATCTCAAACCATACAGAGGATGGTGCAGAGCCTCAAAGGCCAGAAAACCTCTGAAACAAGCAAAGCCTGGTCAACTGGGGGGCAAAGGTCGGCCCTGCCCAAGCCACGAAGCCAGGCTGGAAACTACACTAATAGCTGTCCCCACCTGCCAAGACCAGCAACCAGGTGGACAAGGGTAATCAACCCAGGGGTCAGAGGAAACAGAAGTTTCAGAACCCAAGAACCTCAACTCTTTACCCATAAGACTACTTAAGTCATTTATTCCTCAACACCTTATACCCAGACCAATCTAGGAAAAAAGCCTAAAATGGGGCAGAGGCCTGAATCCAAGATTGAATGTTTTCTCCTAGAGATGCCGAGCACCACCTAAAGAGCCAGTTGCATATATCTTATCTATTTTTTTCTGATAAGTCAGAAGATGTAGGTCTTTGTGAAGGACACCAGCTCAGTTTAAGAAAGCACGTGTCGGGCTTCCCTGGTTGAGAGTCCGCCTCCCCCGATGCAGGGGACACAGGTTCGTGCCCCGGTCCGGGAAGATCCCACATGCCGCGGAGCGGCTGGGCCCGTGAGCCATGGCCACTGAGCCTGCGCGTCCGGAGCCTGTGCTCCGCAACGGGAGAGGCCACAACAGTGAGAGGCCCGCGTACCGCAAAAAAAAAAAAAAAAAAAGAAAGCACGTGTCCACTGTGCATCACAGTTGTAGTTTGTAGTATGAGAAAATTTGCTATCATTTCTTTTATGGTTATTTATATGGCAAATGACAGTAGGGGCACCAAAGAGAGGCTTGTTACTGCTGATGCGAGTTAGTGGGCAGATGAAGAACAGTAAGGTATTCCAGACAGTGGGAACAGGAGGATAAAGCTAGGCAGTGGGTACCAGAAGAAAAGTACTAAGGAAAAGAAAGTCGTTCAATAACAGCTAGAGGGTAGAGGGTCAGGGGACAGAGGAATTAATGACTAATAAACTAAGTGGCAATGTAGGCAGGAGGCAGTTGATGGAGAGCTGGTAAGAAAATGGAGATATTTATTAGGGGAGGGATTTGACAATCAGACATAATTTCCAGGAAATCCCACTCTGGGAGAGAAGGGGAAAATTTATTGGAAGGATTTGAGATCAGAATAAGGAAAATAGGTTCGTTAGCATAATCCAAGCAAGAAATGATTAGAGTCTGAAGTGAGGCAGTGGCAAAAGGAAATGGAAAGCAGAGGATGGACTAGTACCTATGTTAAATAGAAGAGTCATGACTTGGCTACTGGATTACTGTGGATGGGGTAGGAGGTTAGAGGGACACTTCTACTGTGGCTTCCATTTCTCTGGCTGGGGAAGATGGAGTAGAAAGGGATACCATGCACAAGGTGAGGGAAAGCAGGGGAGGGATTGAGTTTGGGGAGCCAGGAAACAGAGAAGAGAAGTTCGGTTAGGAGACAAAATCAAGTTTAGTTTTATTTTTTTATTTGGTTTCAATAAACCAAATGTTTCAATCTACTAGAAGAAGTTAATCTCATGTAATCTAAATTACTATGTCTTAGAAATGGAAATCCTATCATTTAACCATCCTGAAAGCAGTAGTCAGGCCTGGTATCTCTTCTACATAATAGAAGGAAGAAGAAGGAGAGGTGGGCAGGAAGGAGGAGGAGGAAGAGGAAACACCTGAAAAAGCCTTTGTTTGTTTGTTTTTTTTAGAAAAAGGCTAAATGCTTTCAAGAACATTCCATGTGTAAAATGCATTAAGTCAAAGTATATTGAAAGATTCATAGACTTTTACAGCCAAAAGACACCTTAGAGATCAGGTAGTCCAAGTTGGCATTTTTATAGATGGGACAACAGGGGTACAGAGGGGTTAAGAAACCTGGCCAAGCTCACACATGGGAGCCCATCTCAGGACTATCCTTCCGCGCCTGCCAGGCTTTCTGCCTCTACTGACCACACTCGGCATTAACTTAAGGCCCAAACCATCACAGACTGAGAAATGAACGCAGCACATTTTTACCTGCTGCATTTCTTTTTAACATCCAGGATTTCTAATTTTACTACAAACGTCTCAACATCATTCTGAATAACTCTTAACAGTAAGAAAGTTGCGTATATGCACGTGATACACTTCCATAAAATCCACAGTAAAGACATTATTTGGGTCTATTGATACTCACTACAATCCCATGAGGATTATGCATACTTGATGAAAACAGCAAGGCACAGCAATGTGAAATGTCTTGCCCAAGATCACGGAGTTAATAATTCGTGAAGTTAGGACTGGAACACTAGGAATCTAGCTCTAGCATCTTGAACTGTATAATATACCGTCTCTCAGTCATCTCTCTCTCTCTCTCCTTTTTTTTTGTTCTCAAGCTAACAGGGCTAATGAAATATTTTAATAATACTGAAAATATTTTCAAACACGTTGCCATTTAAATCTAGATCTAATCATTATCAAGGAAAGTCCATGAACAATTTTAAAATGTGTATATCTGTAGAACTATCAAACTGCACACTCCATATTAACTGTATGATGATCTACCCAACCATCTTGGTAAATCACATTTACATAAAATGAACAGTTTCCCAAAAAATTGCTAAATAACAAAGAAGATTATTTTTAAAAACTGCTTAACTTAGTTCAAAGAATCGCTACGAGGTGGAGGCTTATGAATTCTAATCCATTAGACAATGAATACATCCTAAAAGAAACAATGCCAGTAAAATTCGCAGGTCACATCAGTGTTTGTACCGAAGCTACCTTCTGGGCATCTAAGCAAGTGCTGCTGGTTTAAAGGACAGGTAGGACGGGTGAGCCGCACAAACAAGAACTCTGTTTCTCCACAGTTGCGCCTGGTGTTCACCAGCTCTTCAACCTCAGGATGACATTGTCCAATAAGACGAGAGGATAAAGGGAGTACTTTTCCATCAACTTAAAGTAATAAATAGTTCTTCAACATCAAAGCTCTTCTTGGGTATTCTGATATAATGGGGAATAACAGTTTGAGCAGAGAAATGGCATGATGGAACTGAGGATAATATGTGCTAAGAGACAGAAGGCCAAGACATCCTATAGAAGAACAATGTGATTCTAAGACCTTAATACCATTGCTCGTAGCATTCAGAAAGAGAGACCCTGAGCAGTCAGAAATGATGAAAGCTGGTGATATGGGGATAAGAAAAAGGGAAGAGTTAGAGATTCAGGGATTTCTTCTATATAGCCCTTCCATCTGTAACCCCAACTCTCAACATCAGCTTTAATAGGATCTTTTTTTTTTTTTTTAAATAGGATCTTTTAACAGGGGCTTTTCCAAGGATCCACCTTGTATGCTGCCTCCATCTGAACTGCTTCAAAATGTTCAAAGAAATCATACTTATTATTTGAACTACGTGGCTGTTGACATGCTGCCCAAATGAACAAAAATATTTTATTTGGCCCACTTCACAAAAAAATAGAATGATGTTTCAAAAACATTCTCTTTAAATTATCCTAGTATTACAAAGACCAAAAAAAAAAAAGCAGTCCCTTCAGTTTTAACATATGAACAACATTAAAATGACATATGAAGAATATTAAAACACATGGATAATAGTCACCATTTGGAAATGATAGCAGGCAAAGGGGTATATGATGAACAATCCAAAAATATAAAGTTTTAACTCAGGGAAAAAAAACCCAATAAAATAATATCAGTGTTCTCGTATTTCACCATAATCAGAATTATCTTATTCTCTATCATACTTCTCGAAAAGAAATAAGTGGTACCACACAGCAGTTAGGAGCATAACAAAATAGCCACTTTCAATTATGTCTGAGAAATGACTTAAATAGGGACTCTTTTTAAGAGGCCCTATTTGGCAAAACTCTCAACTGCAATCATTTTTATTGGAAAGATTTCATGGGCTCCCACAGCTTAGGTGAGAGAATTTGATCTCAAACCCCAAGCTAAAATTCTTATAAATCTGCACTCATCAAAAGAGATCATTCAGCTCCTGCTAAGCCTTGACTTAAAGGTTTAACATGACAAACTTCTACTCAACTCAGTATACGTAAGCTCTGTTACTAAAGGATTTGGAAGGAGGGATGGCCACAGGTTTCTTGGGTTTCCAAAGTGTGTACTGAGAAAATTGCCCCCTGATAAAAGGCATCTTGAAGCTACCATAGGAGCCTACCATTATTGCTGATGGCGTTCAGGGTAGGCTGCCCCCAAAATGCCACTTTGGCATACTGATGATTTTGAATTAGTTACTTAAGAAACAGCCAGTACAAGAAGAACACTCTGACCCTCCTCTGTCTGTCTCCCTTTACCCTCTTTAGCTCCCTTCCCCCTCTTCCTACTTCTTTACCTCAGTGCCTCCTAGGAAGGCATCTGTGTAACATGCAAACCCTTTTCCGATTAGCATCCATCTCTGTTTAGGGGATCTCCATCCGCCCCCATTGCACGTTGCCTTAGGAAATAGTGACTACTTCTCACTAAGGACGTCAAAGTAGTAAATATCTTCACGACCCTGTTCAGGACAGAAAGAGGCCAGGCATGGGCAGAGTCCAGGTCAGTCTGAGGCTCTCTGAGGTTTTTCAGTGTTGAGTAAGTGATACAACAATTAACATGGGAATAACTGGAGTTCAGAGTGGAGGCATGAAGACCACGTGACCACGTGACCTTCACTGTGGTTCCTGCTCGTCAACCTGTACTGTGCCTATAGCTCCTGTCCATTTTCCAAGTCTGGACCTCCAGGTTCCCACTGATCCACTGAACTTGCAGTATCCTTCTCACTAATTCACTGAACTTACATTATCCGTATTAATTTCCATTTTATTTTTGTGAGTTAGCTTCTGAAGCTTGGTACTAAGATCACTGACAGACACATCTCCCAATGTCAAATGTACCCAAATTGATCCTTCCAACATATTGCTCCTCCAGCCATACAAGAAATGGAAAATACAAGATACTGTTTCAAGGAACTGCTTCATTGACCAAACTGATTCCGGCCATAGGCTGAGTTCTACTACTGACTCTCACTGCACCTCTAACTTTGACATGCCTTTAGCAGGTAACTTCCTGCTTTTGATGATGGGATATTAGTTATATCATCCTTCCTTTAGGTAACATTGTCCTAGTTTTGTGGTCCCTGCGTAGCCTAACTTCTGACAGCTGTATCTGCTCAACTACCAATACTTTCAGATTCTGACTTTAATCAGTATGTAGTTTGAACCTCCATTCATGATGTGTATCTTAGTAAGTCTATCAGTTTTCAGTTCCTAGTGTTATTCAGAATGATAATCAAAGGTTAATAGAAAGGATAAAGAACCATCACTCCCTTCTATCCAGACCAAGGAAGTACCATAATAGATTCCTCTTTGAACAACTCATAGTTGCAAGCTCCTAAAAAATCTCTCCCAGCCTTGATACCTCAGGGAATTCATTCTGAATTCACAGGATTTCCATCTCCTTTAGTTTCCCTGTGCTTTCTGTTGCCTCATCTCTAGATCCTTCCTGTCTTCATTGATAATTCTGTTATACACTCTTCTATATGACTTTGGTTTACGTTTCTCTCCATGAGGTCACTGGACTCCCTGCTCAGTCCAGTGTTCTAATCCACTTGGCAATAAGCTCAATACAGCAGGGACAGCTTCTACTTATCTGGGAGAGAGGGAATGTTACATCTCCACCAACAACTGAAGAGAATAATTGTGTTGAAGTTAGTGGTATTTCCATCCTTCTCTTTAGCATGATCATAGCTGCCGCTCACAGAATGTTGCTGAGTGGCAGGTACCAGCCTAAGCACTTTAGGTACATAATCTTATTTGATCCTCAGAATGTTTCAAATAAATTTGCATTATTGCTCCTCATTTATTGATGAGAAAACTGAAGGTCAGAAACATTATGTATTATACAAGTTCACATAGCTTGTGGATGGCAGAGTCAGGATGGAAACCCAAGTTACTCTGATCCCAAAGTCTGTGGTTTGAATCACTATACTATAACTCTAGTCTGCTCCCAACACACACACCCATGAAAAAAATCAACAAGTCTTAACCTGGTCATTGAGCCCACCGCCGCGCCCCCTATGATTTGCTTCTATTTGCCTTTCCAGAGTCACCTCTCCCTTTGCCCCTACCTCTCTAGCTCAGCCACATGGAACCTGAACTCCAGGCAAATTGAAATGCATGTATCTACAAATAAGCTATACACCTCAAGCCATAGATGGCCATCCTTTTATTAATGCAGTTTCCTCTAATGTAAAACATTCTCACCCTTATAAGCTCCATTTTCAGTCCTATTCATTCCATATGATCCAGATCAAACGTATCCTTTCCATGAATCCTGCCCCATTCCCCCACTTAAAAAAAAAATTGGCCCCTTATTTTAATTCCCATAACACTTTATTTACTCTCTACATAATCCACGTCCCTCCATATCAACAAGATGCTGAGTTCCTTGGAAGCTCACATTGTGGTCTACTCTTCTGCATACTCTTCTCTGTGTACCATACTCTTCCTTGGTAGTTTCCACTGTTGCATTCACTTAAGTGTGCTTCTGCCTGATCACATTCCCAGCACTTCTTGAGAGAAGGCAATGTGGTTGACAGACACTAGCAATCAGAGGCTGAGGCAGGAGATAGACAGGACCCAGGCTGAGCAGCTGGAGTTTGTCCCCTGTGGACAGATACTCCTAAATAGCAGGAGCGAGAGTGAAGCTGAGCCCTGCCCAGGTAAGAGACCATAGATTTCTCATTCTCAAGGTTAAGGAGACCTTCCCCACTCTACATGTGCAGAAAGGCTTCTTGGAGGTCAAAAAAGGGAGTGATATAATGTCAACCTACCCACAGGCCTCTTCATTAGAATGCATCTTAGCTAAGAGATGCACGCACACACATGAGAGGACCATGAGGTAAACCAAATACGGAAACAGAACCAGGCAAAGCAAGATGATTGGCCAAAGGAAACCCGGGAGAAATGCCCCATATACGTGATTCAAACTACCACCACAATGCAACTCTTTCTCTGAGTCCACCCGTGTGCCTATCTACACGTACCCCTTTTCCTCCTAATAAACACTTTACTTGTTTCACTACTTTGCATTTCTTTGTGGAAATTCATTTTCTGCAAAGCCGTACGGGCCAGGGCCTTGTCACTGGCCACTAGTGGCTAGGATTCAGCGCTCTCCCTGCTGCAGCCTGACTTCAATCTCTGGCTGGGAACCGCAATCCTGCTTCAAGCCGCTGCAGGCCCAGGCCACCTGAGAACAAGGCCACCAGACCTGCACTAGCTCCTTTTTCTTCACAACTGCAGGCTCCATGTGCTCGGTCTGGGGAGGTTCTCCCACCAGGCCCGGAAAGGTCATGTGCTTACACTTAATAAGTACAAAGGCAAGGATTGGTTCCAACAGTCTTAATAAGTAAAACATGAAGAAGCAGCTGGAATCTATAGTCCAAACTGGAGTTAATACAGCACCTTTTAAAATGGCACCTTAATATTATAAATTGAAAAATAAATAATCATATATAGAGTCAGTGGTATAAGTGAATGTAAAAAATATGTTCCAAGGATAACTTGTGATGGGTTGCTTAACAACATAATGAGAAAAACAACTGCTAAGGAACTGCTTCTTCCCATGCTCCCTCCCACCTCCACCTCACCTCCAGAGAGTCTGTAAACACAGCCTGGGATATTGTATCAGCATATGCTCCATTTTCACACTAAGATAGAAAAGAGAACTTTGCAAATAAAAAGTGGGGAACAATTAAAGTATGTTCTCAAATGTGGAAAGCTCAACTAAACAATAAACAGTCTAGAATGAGAGCAACATATGACTTGGTCCTTTTTCATCTGGATACTACTTTTAGCTCTGCTAGAACTTTCTTACTTTCCTATTTCGAGTGGGGTAATTTCTTTGAGAAGGTACAGCTATGAAAGATGCAAGGATACGCAGAGGATAAAAACTCTGTGCAAAATAAGCTGCCAGCTTATAGGCTGTTTGCTCAAGCTAGGGGATCTTTAAATTCTCTCTAGGACAAGTCACATCATAACTATATGACTGGTCAAATTCATAAAGCTAAGCTTTAATTCATGAGATAAGTTTTCATTTTAAATTTTATTTGAATCATAGCTTTTCCAGCTAGTGTGATCAAAATTATTATCTGGTGTGGTGCATTTTTTATCATATTTTGAAGGAAACAGAAAAACTTCATCAAAAAAAAAAAAAGGAAAGAAAAAAGAGAAGAAAGAAACAGACAAATTTCATAAGGAACCTCAACACGTTTGTTTAGGTTAAAGTAGATATAGGGAACCAGAGCTCTGTAACATGAAGACATCACCTCCATCACCAAACCTCTCTAGAAGCAACTTGAGGACTCCTACACATCGAAGGAAACTATTATTAGTGAAATTGCTTAAATTTTGCAAATGAAAGATGTGGCGCATAGATTGTTACAGAAGCCTCCTGGTATTTACATCTCTATGTAAAAGCCTTCCATTGAGTGTGCATGGAAAATGTGAGGATTCTAACCAATAGACTACAGCAAAGGTGATGAGATGTCATTTCTAGGATTACACTATGTTATGCAAAACTTCCCTTGCTAGCCAACTTGCTCTAGGATCCCTGTCTCCCCTTTTTCACTTTGAAGAAGCAAAATGCCATGAATTCTACAGCCAAAGAGAAAGGAATGCTGCCAAGAACCATGCCAGTGGAGGAAGCAGATGTTTCCATAGTTGAGCTTCTATAAGAAAACACAGTTGTGGTCAACACACTGATTGCAACAGAGCCTAAGCAAATCTCCGACCCACAGAAACTGTGAGATAAATAAATGTGTGTTGTTTTAAGCCACTAAGTGTGGTAATTGTTACACAGTATAGAAAACTCATAGAGAAAAACTAACATCCCCAAAATACACCTAAGCAGAGCCAAGGACAAAACCTACCTCTTATGGTTAGGATTCTCTATCTCCATGCTGCCTCCAAGGAAAATGAATGTAACAAAGATGGCCTTAAGAATCCCCTCAGCATCACTAAACTTTAGACAGGTTTCTTCCTGACTTTTGGCCTCTGCCTTCTCTTTTCTTAGAAGATTTGCTTTTTAAAAAATTGAATTTGTAAATTCTTTCTCTGCCCCTTTGAGATATAAATCTTTTCCCAGCCTCTAGCTAATACTACTACCTAGGAAAGTCTTTCTCAAGGACCTGAGAAACATCCCTTTGAAATTTTATCATCAAGAAAGATTGAGCCTCAATCTTCCAGTCTCAGTGGGAGGGTAGGAGCCTAGATTAGGTAAACTGCCATATTGCAAACACATAGACCAACCTCCCCACAAATGTCCCACATTCCACTAGCTCATCCCAGCATTTAAAATTTCTACTGCAGGGCTTCCCTGGTGGCTCAGTGGTTGAGAATCTGCCTGCTAATGCAGGGGACACGGGTTCAAGCCCTGGTCTGGGAGGGTCCCACATGCCGCGGAGCAACTGGGCCCGTGAGCTGCAACTACTGAGCCTGCATGTCTGGAGCCTGTGCTCCGCAACAAGAGAGGCCGTGATAGTGAGCGGCCCGCGCACCGCAATGAAGAGTGGCCCCCGCTTGCCACAACTAGAGAAAGCCCTCACACAGGAACGAGGACCCAACACAGCCAAAAAATAAATAAATAAACAAATGTGGGGTTTAAAAAAAAAAAAAACTACTGCCTTTTGGTTCATCAGAATTAAAACAATCTCTCTCCTCTACTGTATAACCTTGAATCTTACTGCAATAGTCTTGACCTCTAATAGTCACGAATAGTAAAGTCTTCCTTGACTGTTTAAGTCCACCCAGTGTTTGCCCAATTCTGGAAGCTACTTTTCATACTTTATTCACATTGAACTTCACTGAGTTGTGCAACATGGTGGCCCAGCTGTATATATTAGTTCTTCCCAACAAGCAGTCTAAGATTGTTGTAACTTCTCTTTTTCAGCAGTCCTGGATGGTCTGAGTATATACAAGCTACACAGAACTTCAATTTCAGAATACAGGCACCTTGGAGATATATCATGGGTTCAATTCCAGACCACCATGATAAACTGAATATCACAGTATAGTGAATCACACAAATTTTTTGGTTTCCCAGTGCGTAGAGAAGTCATGTTTACACTGTACTACAGTCTATTAAGTGTTCAATAGCATTATGGCTAAAATAACAATGTACATACTTTAATAGAAAAATACTTTATTGCTAAAAATTGCTATCATCTGAGCCTTCAGTGAGTTATAATATTTTTGCAATCATAACATCAAAAATCACTGATCATAGATCACAGTAACAAACATAATAATAATGAAAGAGTTTGAAATACTGTGAGAATTACCAAAATGTGACATGGAGACATGAAGTGAGGAAATGCTATTGGAAAAATGGTGCCTGTAGACTTGCTCAACACAAGGGTGCCACAAACGTACAATTTGCAAAAAAATGCAGTATCTGCGCAGAGCAATAAACGAAGCACAATAAAACAAGGCATTGCCTGTATGTCCATTTTACTGGAATGGTTGGTTTTATACCCCTTGAGATATTATTTTAGTTTTAGTTTCGCCCTACTCATGGGTAGAAGCCAAAAGTTTAATTCATACCCTCTGGGTGAGATTTTTCAGTGTCGTGACAAAATTTCAACTCAAAACCACAAATCTCAGTTGCTTTATAACATTTATCCAAAATTGACACTTGTAGCAGAAATAAGTAATGTGACCAACTGCCACAAAAGTGTCATTACAAAGCAATGTATAAGTATAGACTCCAATAATTTATTCTCACATATGCAAAGTGGCAAAGGCTAGTATCAAAGAGACCTCTTTTTTAATTTACATTTTCAAAGCCTATTAATGTGTGTTTTTATTAATAATTTGAGAAAATTACAAATTCCAATATACATCACAGCTTAACTTAGTCATTTGAGACATTCAATCTCAATAATCACTAAATTGATCTTTCTTTGTCCCAAAGACAACAGTTGATGCTATGTAATTATATACACATTTGTTAGTGAGGATTGAGAACTCTTTTTGCTTGAAGATGACAATTTTATACTTTACTAATATATACAATTTCCTTTCTCCAGCAAACTGCTTTTATAATTTAAAAAATTTTTCCCATTTCATATAAAATAATACATGTTCATTATAATAATGTGGAAAATAAAATGGTGTAACAAAAAAATAATGATCTATAATTTTATCAAAGAATCGCTAATATTTTTGGTGTAGTATCTTCTAGTTTTTTTAATACATTTTTTAAGAAAAAAATGTTGCAATCATACTGATTAAGCACTTACATAGTCTACTTTATTATCTTAACAGTATACACCAAGCATTTTTCCCTAGATGGTTACTAATTCTTTTCATTCTTTTAAGTGACTATATAATAGTTCACTGAATACATGTACAGTGATTTACTTAATCCTTGTTTTCGTAAACATATGCTTAAGCATCAGAATACGCTAAGTGGAATCTGAACTACTGGATTACATGGATAAGGAAATCTTCACATTCATTTCTATTAATCACTGTGTGAGTAGCGTAAAACTGCTCCTGTTTAGACTTGTTCAGAGGCCATATTTATCAATGGTGCAATCCCAGAGCATGGCTTTGATGAGCTTAGGGATTGATGATTTTGAGACATCGTGTCAGAGAGGTGCAGTACCTTCATAAGGAGGTTATCATCATCCTTCTGAACAAAGGACTGAGAATGAATGAGCTCTCCAAAATCAATAGTTGGGGTTTGTTTCTGAACATCTGGTAACCTGTATAAATTCAATTAAAAAAAAAAAAAATATATATATATATATATATATATATATATACACCTATGCCTTTGTGCGTTTTTCTGTAGAGGCATCATAGCTTTCATCAGATTCTCAAGAGGTCTATGACCTACCAAAAAGTATTTAGCTATTAAATGCAGGAAGAGTTCAATACATGTCAAAAAATTACTAATCTGTTATATGACACATATGCAACCTGTTGTCATATCTTTCTTTTCTGTGAGATTAGAAGTGCTTATTTTTGTTCACGTGTTTATAAAATGTCACCAACCTAGAATTTACCCCATCAGATCTCAATCTAGTTTTCCTTGGCCAGACACATGTGGCAGATGAAACTCACATGTAACACACTAGTAAGGTTTCCATGAATGGCCTGGTAGGTTATGCCTTTCCCAAATAACTCCTGGTCTGAGAGAGATGGGGACCAAAATCCTTGCCACACCTTGAGGACAAAAGTATGAGACCTGACCTTAGATTGTATCCTCTAAGAGGACATAATGTCCTTTTTATTTTTTTTATTTTTTGCGGTACGCGGGCCTCTCACTGTTGTGGCCTCTGCCGTTGCGGAGCACAGGCTCCGGACGCGCAGGCTCAGCGGCCATGGCTCACGAGCCCAGCCGCTCCGCGGCATGTGGGATCTTCCTGGACCGGGGCACGAACCCGTGTCCCCTGCATCGGCAGGCGGACTCTCAACCACTGCGCCACCAGGGAAGCCCATAATGTCCTTTTTTAAACCATAGGAAGGTACCACATGGGCTAGTGGCAGTCATGTATACACACAAGGACAAACTTCCGTTGACATGCTACTCCCAGCATTAGATGTAAATTTACCTCTTTTATCAAACTTAAGAAAGTGAACGATGGTCTTCTTTAAGATATCATTATAAGGACCATCTAGTAGTTATCAATTCATGTCAAAATGTAAATATTTTGCTATTATTATTTAATTATGTTTGGTAACAAAAATATTGGCATTTGTGACTGACCTGATGATATACTAGTATGCAATGCTATTGTGATAAGAAAAATGTCAACCAATATAGATTTTGGAAGTTGATTATTCATTTATTTTTAATCTTACCTGTTCCCAAGTTCGAAGGTGGTCTATATAGTTATATACAATAAAAAAATAAAAATTTTTAAATAGATTTAAATTTTTAAATAGATTTAAATTTAAGATTAAAATATAAATTTTTAAATAGATCAGAGGGAAAATGAGAATAAGAAAGGTAAGATAAAGTCAGGAGTGAAGGTGACAGACAAGTACACCTTGCAAGATGAGATCCACTGGCTAGAGCTTGGTGATGAATTTACATTTTGCAAGAGACAGCTGAAATTGACAAATAGACTCTTTTAAGTGGAATATCCATGTCTAAAGCCACCAGCTCCTTCTATATAATGGTACAAATTTACTTATTTTATTCATAAGATAAAATCATTCATTTGTTCACAGTATAAGCTCAACTAATCCTGGTACTAAGATCAGACAGAAATTTCTCCCAGGGATCCCCATAGGAGTACTCTGTGATATATAAATATAGTAAATAGAATGGCAGGCTTCATAAATCTTTATTTTTTAACTTCCTCAATGTAGACTGTTATATTCACAACACATTAGAATTCAGAATTATATTTTAACAGAGATTGGAAAAAATGTGGTTTAGGTATCTTAATCAGATACCAGCCTATTGTAATCAGAGGAAGATTTTGGTCATTTAAAGGCACGGTTTTAAGGTGGTCATCTACTTGCAGAAATCAACCTTCAAAAAGTGTTTTGTGGAGTGAGGAATAACTGTCCCTAGATGGGCATGTGACCCTCCAGGAGGCCACAGGTCACATATTTGCCTTCATTCAATTTTGTTACTTTCTTGGCTTCTCTAGTCCTTTAAGTCTGTAATTACTAGTCTAGAGGGGTGGATGATCTGCGCCTCCTTCAAGGAATCCTCCATAAGTACTCTTTTTCTCATTCCAGCTTTTGCTAAACATTTGGAGCAGTGACATCAAAATAATATGCTCTGAGAAGTCCGTTGAATACACTGTTATACATTGCTGATTGAGCAGTGATTATACAGAAAAATAAGACTATGACCAGCATCTACTTATGAAAGCTAACAAAATCTACCCTCCCTCTTCACGGAAGTGGAGCAAAGGAGGGCGGTGATTGGATAACTGCAGACACTTCCTGTTATGCCTTTCCCAGTGTGTGAGAATATAACCATCCAAGCATCTGAGTAGAAGATGATATATTCATTCTTTCTAGTCTCTATAGCTGGGCAGGCAGCTATGCATCACTGTTCACTTGAGCATGAAAATCGCAACTAGAAACTGCTACGTAATTCGCAAGAAAATTATTTCATTCACATTAATTCAGTAATATTAATGTAAAAATGTCGTGTGAACTCAAGCATTTTTAACCCATGACCAATCCTGATCGTGAGCTTAACAGGCAAGGTAAGGACAACAAAAACCTAACAGAGTTTTTGGCAACATAATACAAAGTACTGCAAAATAACCATATCTAATGCCTACCAGTTCCTAAGATAGAACAGCAGCTTGTGAATCTGCCAAATCCTACTTATTTTTTGTTCATTAACAAAACAGCAGGGGTCGGTTGACGTAAATATAAAAATAGCATATAGTGTGATGACATAATTAAGTAAACATATCAAAGTTACATATTATGTACACTGGGAAAAACAGCATATAAAGTTGTCAAAAGACATATCTGAGAGTTAATCTTTGATAATTAATCTATTAAAATTGCACCTCCTCAGACTCCCCAACAGCATTCTCTATTTGCCTTTTCCGCCTTATATTTCCCCATAGTTCTTATCACCATCTAACATATTATGTTAGATACACCATCTAACATACTTATTGTCTGACTCCCCTACTAGATTTTAAACTCCATTGGGACAATAATTATTTTTCCACTTCACCAAGCCAGAGATTATATATTTCCAACATGTGTAAGTAAGTATTACTTACTAGAACTTAGTAAGTATTCAATAAATATCTGTGAATAAACAGAATAAACAGAATGACCTGCAGTCAATTTTCTTTAAAATACATAGAACACCTTGCAAAATCCAAAGTCAACTAATAGGGACATCAAGTAGAATATTCCAATGGAAGATGTTATTGTTTATATTGCTTTTCTTTTGCAATCTTGGTGGTAACAATCACAGTCTTTCTGCTTTTGTCTACAATAATTTCAGTACATTCTTATCCCTGAGGATCATCACTAGAGAAAACAATAAAAAGCTGATGGTTTTGGGCAAAAGGAGTTCTGATAACGTGATACAGTAAATAATCAACACTTTGGGGGAAAACAATCTCTGATTATTTATTACTGAAGTGCATGCCAACCAGCTATATATCCCATAATGATGTCATGTCTATGACATTGGATGGCTTTGTAGCCAATAGAAGAACTCATCTGTTTCTGCCATTTAGGATGATTAAATATTGGAATGATACAGTGTCAGAAACTAGCCTATTTTTTTACCATTACAGTTTCTTCACATAATATATATGCTATTGAAATGCCCAGATTTATCTGTTGTTCATGAAAAGTCATAATGCAAACAACTAAAGAATGCTGGAACAGCTGGTAGGAAAGACCAGCAATCTGTTTAGTTCATTAAGTCAGGTCTGGGTGCTATCATGTAACATGTGTGTCCCACAAGCACATTTTGCCCATCAACAGTCATCCTAAACCTCAGTTAAGAATTCAACACAGATTCCAACTGCTTGAACCATCAAGGATTTTCCTTTTAAAACAGCTTCTCATGTGACTGTGAGTTTACCCACTGAAATAGAACCTATCAAACCAAGAAGAACTTATATTTAAGATAAAAGGATAGCCAAAAAAAAAAAAACTCAGTGCAGCTTTTAATATGACAATTGCTAGCACCTCCTTACTAATTTTACTCAGTGAAGTCAATTTCAGCGTTAACACTATTTATCATTAGCTTCAGCAAGGATTTGATTCTGAGATTTCCTTACAGAAAGACATATACTATTCATAAAAGGATTGACAAGTACAGTCAAAAATTTATGAATAAAAATACTTAGTTTGGTGATAAGTCATTGCTTTTTCCTAATTAAAAGATTTCAAAATTAATCTCTTCTTTTATTTTGAAATCATCCTTGTGTTTTATTGTCTGTCGCTCAGAGTACAAAGCATACAAAGTTTTTGAAAAGCCTTCACAGAATCAGTATAACTTAGAGATCAGACAGACCCAAGTTTGAATACTGGTTTTGCCCCTTGTTAGTGCTGTCACCTGGAGCAAATCACACAACCTCTCCAAGTCCCAGTATTCTCATCTGTAAATGGAGTTAATGATATCCAGTTCAGGGTTGAGGTAAGGTCTAAAGGAGATCATTATGCAAAGCCCTTAGCACAGTGTCTGGTCCATCATAAAAGAATGATACATATTCAGTATTATTAGTAGGTACCAATGTTGAATATATAGTATTAATTTTTCATACTTGATCATATCCTGGACTAACCTAAATCCAAATGGTAAAGTCTTAGACTTCACATAAAAGCAAGGAAGGGTGGGCAGGCTCCAGAAGCTGTGGTACAGGTGTGATTGCTAGACTCTCATTAACTACTCAGACCTGAAGCTCTTGGCAACTGTTGAGACAAGCCACTTCTAAGTCAAATTCAACTTTCTAGGTCTATTTTTCAAGAGCTCTTAAGTAGTTCAGGCAAAAGTCCTCACTAAACAACACTCACCTGGTTACTTGGGAGGACAATTTATTGACTGGCTCAGTTCCTTGACATGCTCAATCCCAGTGACATCCAAGTCCAAGGCTACTTCAGGAGAGAACCTCTTTTCATTTAGAATTGCTCCATCTCTGAGACTGCAAACTGACAATCTACGCTCCTCCTACAGGGATTTAGCTTTCTCATTTCTGATTTTTCCACTCCTATGAATGTTGTCCTCAGTGCCAATATTCTTTCTTATGAACTAAAGAAAGACCCTCGCCACCAGCCTCTTAATACTTCCAATGACAAAAAAAGTTTTTAAATTAAAAAATAAAATCTAGAACTCTAGCATGAACAGTTTCTTGTGTCTTGTGTTTTCATATTCCTACTGGCATCCAATAAAACATACCCAAATTCAAACCCATCATCTTCTTTAAAAACAAATTTCTCCTTCTTATTTCCTTAACTCCATTTAAAAAAAAATTAACCTGAATATCCCAGTTATTGGTCAAACATTCATTTCACTAGATATACTGATGAGAAGTTACCATCTCAAAACAGGAACTGACAGTTTTTTAAAAATTAATAACATTCACTGCCAGGTTAACTGAAAAAAATATCAGTATAGGATATGCTCAATTAATGTCTAATAGTCATCATTATAACTTTTTAAAATCAATTCCTTATTGAGACATCTGACTTTCTATAATGGCAGTATATTTCAAACACTAGCATCAAAGACATTAACTTAATTACAAAAGTAAACCATTTAAGTTGAGATCATTACTAAATTACTCTAATGATTCAAGCTTTACTTTACTAATTTACAAAAGTGTAGTAATTCCTGTTTACTAACCCATGATCAGAATTGTCTCTTCAAACATTCCTGTGACTTTTCTTTGATGAATTTACTGTTTACTCTTTTAGAGCAAGGAAATGTACAGAAAAAGTCTCAGATGTCAAAGTAGTTATCTGGCTAACCATACAAAACAGATCAACATTCCTCTTTTCAAATACAGTAACTACTGCACTATCAGAAAATGCTTCTGACAGATGGCATGACTGCTCTGGGATCTGTGCTCTTCTGTTAGTTATTACTGACAAACTGGGCATTTTACGTATGTCTGAAGTTATATTAGAAATTATATTTGAAAGCTTGGAAGCCATATATAACTGAGCCTTATATCAAATGTAATTTATATCAAACACATATTTGACTAAGAATTATTTCATAAATAAACAGCAACTATATGTAGTAGTTTAAAACCACGTTCTGGAGCTGACCTGCCTGGATTTCAATTTGGGCTTAGTTCTTTACTTTATGAGTGACCCTAGCAAATTATTTAACCTCTCTACGCCTGTTTCCTCAACTATAAGATGGCAATGAAAATGATACCTACCTACCTCAAAAGGTTTTTAAAGAAGATTAGATACATTAATTCGTGTAAAAGACTTAAAACAATGCCTTGTTCATAGTAAATTTTCATTCAATGTCTGCTATTAATATGTTCTTGAGAAAAGGCATTACCATCGAGCAAAATTAACTTTAGGAAGAAGAGAATCACAAATATTCACTAGGCACACACCATGTGCCACATCTGTGCTGGTTATTTTATCCAGATCATCTCATGTGGTTCTCACAACAGTCCTGTAGGAAATTATACCTACCCATTATGAAGATGTCAAAATTGAGACTTAGTTCAAGTAACTTAGGTAGAGATACAAAACTACCATACCAGAAGCCAAGATTGGAACCTACCCCTGTGACCCCTTGACTTTCCACCATACTTCCTACTAGTCATTTCATCCCTTTTCATAAAATTCTTAATTGCTTAATTTTAGTATCCTTGAATTTTTAGCTAGAATACATCTTAGAAAGAAGATATACAAAATTATCATTTTTAAAAATAAGAGGAGACAGACCTTATGCCCGTCACTAAAATTAACTCAAAATGGGTCACAGTCATAGATGTGAAATACAAAACTATAAAATTCCTAGAAGATAACATAGGAGAAAACCTACATGACCTTGAGTATGGTGATGCATTTTTTAGATACAACGCCAAAGACATGGCTCATAAAAGAAATCATTGATAAGCTGGACTTCATTAAAATTAAAGGCTACTCCATGAAGAAGACAAGCCACAGACAGGGGAAAATTACTGCAAAAGACACACCTGATAAAGGACTGCTATCCGAAATATACAAAGAACCCTCAAAACTCAACAATAAGAAAACAAACCATCCAATTTTTAAAAAATGGGTCAAAATACACAGATTGGACAAAAAAAAAAACCAAAAAAAACCAAGAACCTACAATATGCTGCTTACAAGAGGCTCACTTCAGGATGAAAGACACACACAACCTCAAAGTGAGGGGATAGAAAAAGATATTTCATACAAATGGAAATACTCATACCGGACAAAATAGACTTTAAAACAAAAGCCATAAAGGAAAAAAAAAAGGGCCAAAGACCTTAATAGATACCTCATCAAAGAAAATATATGGAGGGCAAGTAAGTATACGAAAAGATGCTCCACATCATATGTCATCAGGAAAATGCAAATTAAAATGAGATACTACTACATATCTATTAGAATGACCAAAATCTGAAACACTAACACCACCAAATGTTGGTGAGGATATGCCACAACAGGAACTCTCATGCACCAGTGATTCAAATACAAAATGGTACAGCCACTGTGGAAGACAGTTTGGTAGTTTCTTATAAAACTAAACATACTATTACCATACTATCACCAATCACTCTCCTTGGTATTTACCCAAAGGAATTGAAAACTTATGTCCACGCAAAAACCTGTGCGTGGAATTTTTGCAACAGTTTAATTCACAATTGCCAAAAGTTGGAAGCAACCAAGATGTACTTCAGTGGATGAATGGATAAACAAACTGTGGTACATTCAGACAATGGAATATTATTCAGCATTTTAAGAAAATTAGCTATCCTCTGTGGTGACCTAAATGGGAAGGAAATCTAAAAAAGAGTGGATATATGTATACATATAACTGATTCACGTTGCTGTAGAGCAGAAACTAACACAACATTGTAAAGCAACTATATTCCAAAAAAAAAAGAAGAGAAAATGAGCTATCAAGCCATGAAAGACATGAAGGAAACTTATGCGCATATTACTAAGTGAAAGAAGGCCATCTAAGAATGCTGTATATTGTATGATTCCAACTATATGACAGTTCAGAAAAGGAAAAATTATGAAGACAATAAAAAGATAAGTGGTTTCAGGGGGTTGAAGGGAGGGGAGATGAACAGGCAAAGCACAGAGGAATTTTAGGGCAATGAAAACACTCTGTATGATAGTATAGTGATGGATATATGTCATTACACATTTTTCCAGACCCACTGGATGTACAACACCAAGAGGCAACCCTTTGGTAAACTAAGGACTTTGGGTGATTATGATGTGCTAATGTAGGTTCATCCTTAGTAAAAAATGTACCATTCTGAAGAGTGATGCTGATAATGAGAGAGACTATGGGTCAGGGGGTATATGGGCAATCTCTGTGCCTCCCTCAATTTTATTATAAACCTGAAACTTCTCTAAAAGTATATATTTTTTAAAAAAGCAGGAGGAGACTGAAGCTCAGAGGGTTAAGGGACTTGTCCTGAGGCCATGTGGCTATCCTATTTTTTACTTTCTTCAGCTATATCAATATGTTTTTTATACGAAAACCATCCTCTTTCAATGTTAAAAACATTCTCTTGGCCATTATCCATATTAGACAGCGATTCGATGAATATGTATGAGGCCATGATAACTGGGGAATGAAAGGGCCAGCCACTAAGGAAAGTGCTGAGCCAGGTTCCGAGACTGAGATAAAAAGAATACCTTTGTTGGTGGATTACAGTCATGCCAAAGGGGGAGTTAAGTTTCACTTGGAAAGGAAATGGAGAGAAAAAGGTGGTGTTGATGTGCAAAAGGAATTGACAGATTTTCCACACCTCCTTTAAAAGTAATTACAATCTCTTCTATTTCCTATATCTTCACCATCTTCCTTTCCTCTAGCTCTTCTCCCTTGTGGGATAAATGTGATCTAAGTTTTTCGATCTGGGAGCAAAAAAGTAGCCTGTCTGGATGAGACTCCAGTTCCCAATTCCCTGCTCTCTTTTCTCCTTCAACAAATTTGACCACTCAACATCTCCTCTTTCTCATGTCCCTTAAATTTCTCAAACTATGGCCATTTTTCTTTCCCAACCAGTCAGCTGAAACAGATCTAGCTCTGACATTCAATAATCATTGCACACTTCTCATTTGGTTTCATGTCCCTCCTTCAGAGTTCACCAATGATTCTTTCCTCCTTCATTACAGTTTTCTCTTCTTATTTCTGTGTTATAATCTTCTCTTGGTTCTTCTTCTTCTGTCATTCTTTGATGTTGGTGTCCTCTTCTTATCTAGTCAGTTTCTTCAGGTTTCATTGTTGGCCTTCCTTCTATTCTCAGTCTGTGTGCCTATCTTGAATTTCCTTTTCTTCCACGGTACTGGCTCTACCTTTTCAGCATCAGCTTTGACCATCTCTCACGTGAACTCTAGACTCCAGCCATACTCTTCCTCCCGTACCCCATGTTCTTTCAGAACTGCACGCCTTTGGTCATGTTACTCCTTGTATTTGCATGGCCCTTTTCTTCTCTGGCTTCCTGACTTAGCTTAAGAATCATCTTAACTGAATGCCTGAAACACAGTCAGCTGCTGCTGCTTCTATATTTTCAAAAGTCTCTGCAGCACCTATCACCTTCTTTTGTAATGGGACCTCTCCTCCAGTGGAATGTGATCTTCAAAGGCACCTCCTTGAAATAGATCATTTACCTTCATAGCCTAAGCAATTGGCATGATACCTAGATACCACAGACCCGTCTACAATCTGTTCTTGGTAGTCTGATCAGTGAACAATTGGAGTCATGGGGTAAGCAGCTGACATTGACATTTAGAGAGGCACAAGAGCACAGAGCTGAGGCCAAAGTGGCTGGAAAAGAGATTTGTGGCTGAGGGTCTCAGAAAGGTCAAAGAACTTTGGAGACTGAAGCATTCAGGTCTGGCAGCAAGACTGTTGTCAAAAGTCTTCCTTCAGCTCCGGGTATGAACATACTAGCCTCTTCCAACAAGATGTGAATCAAGAAGAAAGTTTGAAAGATTAGGATTTCTGGGGATTTCCACCTTCCAAACACATTTTTTAATTTAATAGCCTTCATAACGTTTTATGTTCATGAAAACTTCTAAGCAGGTTTCTTAACCTAGCATAATTGACAACATACCATTAAGAGATTTTACAAGAGGGCATGGGGAAGACTGGCTTGCTGATGCATACGCAGATACTTCCTGGATGAGGTATATATGTTATGTGAACTGGGATAGCTTCCAAAACAATGACCCAGACTTGCTTTCACAAATGTCACTTATATATTGACATGAATATGCAGACATTTATGTACCTACTCACTCCATTTATAAAGGAGAGGTCTGTTAGCTAATTCAGAGCTACAGACCTCCTATAAGATGGTGAAATAGTTAAAGCAGAACAAAATGCAATAAAGCCATGTAGGAGAGCAGAATTTACCACCCCAAAATGGGTCTCTTTGGCATGTGGATTATTTCGAGCTGAAAATCATCAAGGCCCAAGAGACTCAGGAAGAACCTTTGGCCTTCTCCCTAACTGCCTAAAAGAATGTCGATAGAGGACTTATTCCAGGAAAGGAACTAACACCGTAGATAACTATAGTATGAACTAGGTGTGGTATACCAGGAGGAATCTAGCATAGTCTGTTTGTTAAAATTCCCCTCTGTGTCCGTTGTCTCTGCACGGACCAGCCAACGTTTGTTTACCAAATATTTGCTTTTTCATCTCCACGTGAATTGCCTTCCTGTCGTTTGAACTCCCAAACCACTACCGCCAACTTTCTCTTTTGGCTTTAGCTGAAGATGGTATTTAAGGTGAGGGCTTTGGCCATTTTGCCAAGTTAGTTTTCCTGTGTCTCTCCCATGTGTACATGTTATTAAACTTTTGATTGATGTTCTCTTATTAATCTGTCTCATGTCCATTTAATTCTTAGACCAGCCAGAAGAACCTAGAAGAGTAGAAAAAAATTTCTTCCTTCCCAACAGCTAACAATGCAATGTTTTATTGGGTTTAAAAACAGTATAAAACCAATTTAATAAAAGTCTCCTTTTTTAAATCTCATGAAGTAACAAAGAAAATTAATTTCATGTTCAAATCAACTTAAATGAGGTTAAACTCTCCTTTGCAACTTGAGTAAAGTGATCTTAAAACACTTCAGGATTAAATTTGTCTTTATAAACTCCTAAATATATAAGAATAGCTCATTTCTATCTGCCTTTCAAAATAACCAATGACTGGCCCCAATTACAAAATGCCCAGAGTCCTCTGTGTGGGCCTTAAAACATGTACCAAAATAACTATGATTGCCTATGTGGTAATATTAGCATTTGATGAGTGACAATTGGGGTGATTTTATTGATTTTGAACAGACTGTATTACTAAGGATATGAATGCCAAACAAACATATAAACAATGCAGACGACAGTTATGTACAGCTTAATTAGGAAGGACAGTACCCATGCACAGACGGTCACACACATAAAGGAATGGCATCTACAATGTTGTTATACTTCAGAAGGCATTCATCCACTTGTGGGAAGACTGGAAGAAATTGAGAAGGACAAGAAAAGATGACTTAGAACCAAGAAGAAAACTTTTTACACAATTAAACAGCTCTAATGGGCAGTGCCACCTTTTACAACCAGGCAAGTGAGGCCCCTGTCCTGGGCCCCAGTCTTCAGGTTCTCCCACACTTGAAGTGCCTTCTTTGAAAGTTTCCTTTCTTCTTAAAATAACTTTATTGACATATAACTGATATACAAAAAACTACGCATATCTGATTTACAGTTTCATGAGTTTGGACATATGCATAAAGCCAGAAAGCCATCAGCACAAAGTAACAGATATATCCATCACTTCTGAAAGTTTCCTTCCTCTTTTGTGTGTGCGTGGTAAGAACACTTAACATGAGGTCTATCCTCTTGACAAATTTTGTTTTGTTTTTTTGTTTGTTTTTGCGTTACGCGGGCCTCTCACTGCTGCGGCCTCTCCCATTGCGGAGCACAGTCTCCGGACGCGCAGGCCCAGCAGCCATGGCTCACGGGGCCCAGCCGCTCCGCGGCATGCGGGATCCTCCCGGACCGGGGCACGAACCCGCGTCCCCTGCATCGGCAGGCGGACTCTCAACCACTGCGCCACCAGGAAAGCCCTTGACAAATTTTTAAGTGTGCAATACAGTATTATTAACTATAGGTGCTATGTTGTACAGCAAATTTCTAGAACTTATTCCTCTTGCATAACTAAAACATTATACCACTTCACTGAAATTTTCTAAAGAAGCCCTTCTCTGGTGCCTGGAGTGTACCAGGGTCTGCAGTGCTATCTGGGTGTGGTACCTCGAATTCAGACCAGAACTGTATTGGACCTATTCCTGTTTTCCGCTATTTGAGGTCTTCTCCAATGCTTTATCCCAAGTATGGGGTGAACCAGTTGTTCCGATTAGTTTAGGGATTCACACCTATTTCAGGGCTTAGTGACCTTGTTCTAGTTCCAGGAGAGCAGCCTGGAAAAGGATCCCTCCCACTGGTCAGTGTACTATTTCTTCCATAAGGTTGTACAAGGTTAGGTTGCAAAAATGGTGCAAACATAAATGATCCTGAACAATGTTTATTCATGTTGGACAGAGGGCGAGTTCAGGTTCTGGGCAACCAAAGGTCTACCACCAGCCTTGAGCTTCGTGGGCCCATGCATCAGTTTGCCCATGTTCCAACTGTGGTGATGCTGCTAGTCTATAGCACTTAAGGGTAGCAGGGGGTAGCAGCAGGCACTCTTTATCCTGTGGACTCATTGCCCACTGCATGCAGAGCTGCCATCCCTCCCCATTTGCTAATTGTCAAACAGTCCTCTAGTAGTGGCCATATCTATCTTCTCAAAGGCCTTTCAAGACCGTTTTTCCCTAATGCTAATGAGTCCTTGTGATCAATATCCTCTCTTACTTCCTACTGATGTGCTTCCCCAGGTCGGTCGCCAGCTGTATGGCCAAGGGAGAGATATTCCTTGTATGAAGAGGCAACTTCTCTCTCTCTACCCAAGGTCCTCTCACCCCTGACCTATGGGTGGACTTGTGTAGAACACAGGGGCATGGTTAACATTCAAAATGATCACAATCAGGGCTTCCCTGGTGGCGCAGTGGTTGAGAGTCTGCCTGCCGATGCAGGGGACATGGGTTCGTGCCCCGGTCCGGGAGGATCCCACATGCCGCGGAGCGGCTGGGCCCCTAAGCCATGGCCGCTGAGCCTGCGCGTCTGGAGCCTGTGCTCCGCAACGGGAGAGGCCACAGCAGTGAGAGGCCCGCGTACCGCAAAAAAAAAAAAAAAAGATTACAATCTAAGAATGCACTTATTATGGCCAAAAGAGTTCATGAAAAGATATAATTGAAAGATGGATGTGTTATTCTCAGTTCACACTCTAAATTCTAAATTTAACATGACTAGGAAACAAATTATGGTTTGCATTTCCCTCCACATTCTGAGTAAGAGGTCCATTCACGGTTATTAGTGTTTATAGGAACAACCTCTGAGGGAACCACCAGAGGCCAGTATTCATGGGAGAAACAATGGATAATACAGTGTCGTGAATAATCCAATGAGCATTTAATAAATGGCATCATGGAACTGTAGAGGCAATATGTATGTTGTTTCAATATAAATAGGTTCTGAAGATTTATGGCACTGAAAGTAAGAACGGTCGTGTCACAGTGGGGAATAACCAATTAGCATAAAATTGTCCATTTAACAATAAAGAACTTGAAGAGATGGGTGGAATTTTAAGGAGGAAGAGCTCTGTCAACTACGAACTTTGTAGCAGTTATCCCTGTTCATATGTGGAATAGTCATCTTTTGAACATTTCCATGATAAGAGAGTTCAAAGAACACAAACATCAGGGAGGTTGGGATTTGATAGTTGCACAGCTTAGCACAGTGAAACAGATGATCTTCAGGATGCTACAGAATTATAACAGTCTTCCATCTCTCCTCCTTGGGGAGGGACAGTGGAATCCCCAGAGTGGTTTCAAAGTAGTTCTCTATGTAACTCCAGGTTTCAGCAAGGCATTGCTTAGGGTTTCTCAAAATAAAAGCATGAAGCTGATGGAGATTTATGAGTTAAAAATATTAATATGCACATAAGCTGTCAATTTTGGGAAAAAATCCCATTGAAACAGAATTTTAGAAACCTTCTAAGATTGTTGTTCTTCCATTATTCCGTTAAGCTAACTAAGCCACATGGCTTTGTGCAATGACCGTGAGCGCTCCTACTACAGTAACAGGGGAAACTGTGCACTGTAGTTTCTAGAATCTGTGGTTTATTCTGTTTCCTTCACTCTTCTCTCCTCTGAATCATCCAGTTCCATCACTACCTTCATGTAATTCCACCGTTATGCAGGTAAAAGTCTAAGTATTCTGGACAAAAACATCATTATCATCATCAGCCTAAGATGTTCTCAGATATGCCATCTCTTTATTTTTAAATATATATATTTGATTTTGAAGTAAATTTGAATTCAAATGGAATTATTAACAGTGCCACTATATATTGTTCTCTTAACATGTAACAACCTAGCAGAGACCAGTAGAGTGAAAGGAGGGAAAGTTGAGCTAGTGAACGTGTTAGGCACTGTACTAATATAATCTCTGATTGGCTTTTTTTTTTTTTTTAATGGTAAACTGTTTTTCTTATTCATATTGTTTTTAGGATCTACCTTAGGGGGTGATCTATAGATACGCCTGGTCTCTTCCTACTAGGTCTAGTAGAGAGCCAGTGTATTCTTTATGTCCATGCCAACCAATCACAGCAGGGGTCACTGCGACCACTGACTTTCAGGTTGTGTGCCTGGATCAACCTTGGTTTAGATTATCAGTACTCTCCTACAGTCAGTCCTATGGTCAGCTGCCAGGATACGGTGCTCCTCATAACATATAGGGTCCTGGATCGCCCCTCTCTTTTCTTGTATCAACCAGTATCCGTGCATAGGGAGATAGTCTTCCTGATATTCCCTATTATAGTTGTAAAAAGACTTGGGCTACAGCCACATTTCCCCTGAAGTTTCCCTGATTCATGACCATGCCTGAGATTTTGGACTTTTCTGGGACAAGAACCCCACTTTGAAATGCATTTAGTGATGGGCACTCAGAAACCCCTCTAATGTACGTGAAGCACTCTTTGTGGACTAGTACCTTGCTTTTAATATGTCCCCCATCTCCAGCCTACACTGTCAAATACCTGCTACTTGCTGTATACCTTTACTTCCTGCTGATATGCTCAATCAAAAAAACAAAACAAAAAAACAGACCCCTTGCAGAGATGTAACTAGAAATTCTCGCTTCCTGGGGAAGCCCACAGAATCTTTGTGGAGGATATGGCCTCTTCCAGAATGCTCTAGTTTCTCGCATCTTTGCTAATGCTAAGTAGCCTGACCTGAAACCTGGGGTAAGCTTTAAGGCCTCAGTCAGAAAGATAGCAGTAGGAGGGTGAGTTTTCTTTTGCTTTTAAAGTGGTCAGAGCTTAACATTACTTAACTTTGTTTCCTAGAAATCCATTTGCCTGGAAAAACCTTATCACTAAGAACTAACTATGGTCCTAACTCCTAGTACACACAGTTTCTTGAATCACGTTTGAGCTTGGTAGAAGTTTTGGCATCCTAGTGGCCCAGGGCTGTGACCTTCTACCTTCCTTCCAGTCTCTGTATGCTCCATGTTGTCCTGGGTTCATACTGAATCCTACCCTGTAAGTCAACACTGAAAAAGTCATAAAACTTTTATGATAATGTTTCTCTTACTTTGACCAAGAATTTCATCTAAAATGGAGTTCATTTTCAATGCAACTTCTTCAAAATGATGGCTTTGAAGTTCTACTTACTGACAGCTAGAGTAATATTAAAAACAAGGCTACAGACGCCTTTGCAAACTCTCCAACTGCTGGTAGTACAAGTGTCACTAAACAATAGCCAAAACCAACAATGAAGGCTTAGAGATGCTAAGGCAGGTTAACATTTCACTTTGAAATTCACACTCATGGCAAGAAACCCTGTCTCCAAAGCAAACTTGCATGCTGCTCTGTGGTTCCCAGAAATCCATCTGCCCCTTCCTATTCCGTTCAGGACAGTGGGACCAAGGCCAAGATATTTCCTCAGCATAAAAATGATCTCCACCTGAATGTGTAACTAAAATCCTGACAAAAGGAAAATTATTTTAGAGTAAGATTCAAAACTTCTTTTACATGGCTACTCAGTGACTCAAAAGATGCTGCCTTCCTCATACACATGGATATTTCCTGGCATATCTGGATTTCAAATTGGTGCTAATGGAGATTCAAAATATTAAACATATTCTATACCAGAGATCTTCTGATGTTCACAATGTTCAACAGTCTAGGAGGTTCAAATCACCACTAAAAAGGTTCCAGCTCCCTTGGATTTAAAACTGATCCTGGGAAAGAAGCACTTATACATTAATATATACAAACAAAGAGGACACTTTCAATTCATTCTTTGGGCTTCTGCTGCAAACAGGAACCCACTGCATACTGAGGCATAACTTCAAGCAGAAGTTATGTGACAGCGCTTTAGAATCCAGAAAAACAGCCGCACAGGGCAGACGGACTACTAGGAAAAAGTCCTCGATTCCTCTAGAATCAAAATGAAATATAATCTGGAAATATTTTTAAAATCAGACGGTCTTCATCAATAAGCAACCTTATTTAACTCCTGCATATTTGTTAGTAGAGTGGTGAATATCTACAACAGAGTTAATTAATACTTGCTCATTTGAACAAACATAGCAGATAACCAAAATAATGACATTTGATCCATTTAGAGCCCATTTCTCAGGTTAACTTCAGCTATATTGGGCACCAGAGATGATTTTATTTGAGGAGTTACCTAAGAATCAGAGGACTATATTTAGAGTTTCACACTCATTTCAATTAACATAGTTTCATTGTCTATGAAATAAAGTTCAATTTATAGCTCCCTGGAATCTCAAGACCACTGGCCCTACATAAATTCCTAAGTCAGTCAAAAACAAAGATCTGAGATCCCAGCTCCGCCACTTAAAGCTGTGTGAGTCTGGCAAATTTTGGAAACCTTCTGGGACCCCTTTACCCTTTAACACATCTTCATATCTTTGTGAAGAGCTAGATAACATTAATAAAGCAACTACTACAATCCTAGCACACAGGTGGCTCTCAATAACTATTAGTTATGATAAATATTCCTGCTAATCAAAAACAAATTAAAAATGATGAAATGCTGTTTTTTGTCTATTAAACTTGAAAAAAAAATAACATGATAGCAATGAAATACAGATGCAATGAGGGGCTTCCCTGGCGGCGCAGTGGTTAAGAATCTGTCTGCCAATGCAGGGGACACGGGTTCAAGCCCTGGTCCAGGAAGGTCCCATATGCCGTGGAGCAACTAGGCCTGTGCGTCACAACTACTGAGCCTGCGCTCTAGAGCCCACGAGCCACAACTATTGCGCCCATGTGGCACAACTACTGAAGCCCGTGCATCTAGAGCCTGTGCTCCACAACAAGATAACCCACCGCAATGAGATGCCCGCGCACGGCAACGAAGAGTAGCCCTTACTAGAATCCTCCTGTATTGGTATGACCAGTTAGATTGGAATTGTAAGATCCAATATGGTAGCTATCAGCCACAAATGGCAACTAACCACCAGAAATGTGGCCAATCCAAGCTGAGAAATGTGGTGAGTCTAAATACACATCAGATTTCAAAGAATTAATATTAAAAATATAAATTATCTTATTAACAATTTTATACTGATGATATATTGAAATTACACCTTGGCTTAAATGAAGTCTTAGCTCCTTAAGTAAAATGGCTTAGGTTCTTAAATTTTTCAGATATTGTGAAATTTAACTTCATTATTAAATTCACTGCTTGATTTTTTTTCTTTTACCTATTTTCCAAGAAAGGAAGCAATTTTACTACCGTCTTTAGCCCAACTGCTTAAGTGCAGTTTACATTTCAAATAAACCAGTTTCCACCTATAAGAAATAACATTTTAAAAAATTATCTTAAAAAGTAATATAATCATGTATATTTTATAGTTAGCAGTTTATAGCTATTAAGACTGCATTCAGTTGGGTAGTGAGGATTGGTTCAAGATGGTGGAGTAGAAGGACATGCTCTCATTCCCTCTTGCAAGAACACCAGAATCACAACTGACTGCTGAACAATCATCTACAGGAAGATACTGGAACTTACCAAAAAAGATACCCCACATCCAAAGACAAAGGAGAAACCACAGTGAGATGGCAGGAGGGGTGCAATCACAATAAAATCAAATCCCATAACTGATGGGTGGGTGACTCACAAACTGGAGAACACTTATACCACAGAAGTGCACCCACTGGAGTGAAGGTCCTGAGCCCCACATCAGGTTTCCTAATCTGGGGGTCCAGCAATGGGAGGAGGAATTCCTAGAGAATCAGACTTTGAAGGCTAGCAGGATTTGATTGCAGGACTTCGACAGGACTGGGGGAAACAGAGACTCCACTCTTGGAGGGCACACACAAAGTACTGTGCACATCAGGACCCAGGGGAAGGAACAGTGACCCCACAGGAGACTGAACCAGACCTACCTGCTGGTGTTGGAGGGTCTCCTGCAGAGGCGGGGGTGGCTCTGTATCACCTCAAGGGCAAGGACACTGGTAGCAGAAGTTCTGAGAAGTACTCTTTGGCGTGAGCCCTCCCAGAGTCTGCCATTACCCCAGCAAAGAGCCCGGGTAGGCTCCAGTGTTGGGTTGCCTCAGGCCAAACAACTAACAGGGAGGGAACCCAGCACCACCCATCAGCAGTCAAGCAGATTAAAGTTTTACTGAGCTCTGCCCACCACAGCAACAGTCAGCTCTACCCACCACCAGTCCCTCCCATCAGGAAACTTGCACAAGCCTCTCAGACAGCCTCATCCACCAGAGGGCAGACAGCAGAAGCAAGAAGAACTACAATCCTGCAGCCTATGGAACAAAAACCACATTCACTGAAAGACAGACAAGATGAAAAGGCAGATGGCTATGTACCAGATGAAGGAACAAGATAAAACCCCAGAAAAACAACTAAATGAAGTGGAGATAGGCAACCTTCCAGAAAAAGAATTCAGAATAATGACAGTGAAGATGACCCAGCACCTTGGAAAAAGAATGGAGGCAAAGATCGAGAAGATGAAAGAAATGTTTAACAAAGATCTAGAAGAATTAAAGAACAAGCAAACAGAGATGGACAATACAATAACTGAAATGAAAAATACACTAGAAGGAATCAATAGCAGAGTAACTGAGGCAGAAGAACGGATAAGTGACCTGGAAGACAGAATGGTGGGATTCACTGCTGCGGAACAGAATAAAGAAAAAAGAAGGAAAAGAAATGAATAGAGCCTAAGAGATCTCTGGGACAAGATTAAATGCAACAACATTTGAATTATAGGGGCCCCAGAAGGAGAAGAGAGAGAGAAAGGACCAGAGGAAATATTTGAAGAAATTATAGTCAAAAACTTCCCTAACGTGGGAAAGGAAACAGCCACCCAAGTCTAGGAAGTGCAGAGTCCCATACAGGATAAGCCCGAGGAGAAACATGCCAAGACACATAGTAATCAAATTGGCAAAAATTAAAGACAAAGAAAAATTATTGAAAGTAACAAAGGAAAAATGACAAATAACATACAAGGGAACTCCCTTAAGGTTAACAGCTGATTTCTCAGCAGAAACTCTACAAGCCAGAAGTGAGTGGCATGATATACTTAAAGTGATGAAAGGTAAGAACCTACAACCAAGATTACTCTACCCAGCAAGGACCTCATTCAGATTCCACAGAGAAATCAAAAGCTTTACAGACAAGCAAAAGCTAAGAGAATTCAGCACCACCAAACCAGCTCTACAACAAATGCTAAAGGAACTTCTCTAAGTGGGAAAAACAAGAGAAGAAAAGGACCTACAAAAAGTAACCCAAAACACTTATGAAAATAGTAATAGGAACATACATATTGATAATTACCTTAAACATGAATGGATTAAATGCTCCAACCAAAAGACATAGGCTCACTGAATGAATACAAAAACAAGACCCATATATATGCTGTCTACAAGAGGCGCACTTCAGACCTAGTGACACATTCTGACAGAAAGTGAGGGGATGGAAAAAGATATTCCATGCAAATGTAAATCAAAAGAAAGCTGGAGTACCAATACTCGTATCAGATAAAATAGACTTTAAAATAAAGAATGTCACAAGAGACAAGGAAGGACACTACATAATGATCAAGGGATCAATCCAAGAAGAAGATATAACAATTATAAATATATATGTACCCAACATAGGAGCACCTCAATGCATAAGGCAACTGCTAACAGCTGTAAAAGAGGAAATCGACAGTAACACAATAATAGTGGGGGACTTTAACACCTCACTTACACCAATGGACAGATCATCCAAACAGAAAATTAATAAGGAAAAATAAGCTTTAAATGACACAATAGACCAGAGAGATTTAATTGATACTTAAAGGAAATTCCATCCAAAAACAGCAGATTACACTTTCTTCTCAAGTGCACACGGAACATTTTCCAGGATAGATCACATCCTGGGTTACAAATCAAGCCTCAATAAAATTAGGAAAATTGAAATCATATAAAGCATCTTTTCTCACCACAACTCTATGAGACAAGAAATCAATTACAGGGAAAAAAATGTAAAAAACACAAACACATGGAGGCTAAACAATACGTTACTAAATAACCAAAAGATCACTGAAGAAATCAAAGAGGAAATCAAAAAATACCTAGAGACAAGTGACAATGAAAACACGACAATCCAAAACGTATGGGATGTAGCAAAAGCAGTTCTAAGAGGGAAGTATATAGCTATTCAAGCCTACCTCAAGAAACAAGAAAAATCTCAAATAAACAATCTAACGTTACACCTAAAGGAACTAGAGAAAGAATAACAAACAAAACCCAAAGTTAGTAGAAGGAAAGAAATCATAAAGATCAGAGCAGAAGTAAATGAAATAGAAACAAAGGAAACAATAGCAAAGTTCAAAAAACTAAAAACTGGTTCTTTGAGAACATAAATAGAATTGATAAACCATTAGCCAGACTCATCAAGAAAAAGAGGGAGAGGACTGAAATCAATAAAATTAGAAATGAAAAAGGAGAAGTTACAACAGACACAGCAGAAATACAAAGCATCCTAAGAGACTACTACAAGCAACTCTATGCCAATAAAATGGACAACCTGGAAGAAATGGAAAAATTCTTAGAGAGGCATAACCTTCCAAGACTGAACCAGGAAGAAATAGAAAACATGAACAGACCAATCACAAGCACTGAAATTGAAACTGTGATTAAAAATCTTCCAACAAACAAAATTCCAGGGCCAGATAGCTTCACAGGTGAATTCTATCAAACATTTAGAGAAGAGCTAACATCCATCCGTCTCAAACTCTTCCAAAAAATTGCAGAGGAAGGAACACTCCCAAACTCATTCTATGAGGCCACCATCACCCTGATAACAAAACCAGACAAAGATACTATAAAAAAAAGAAAATTAAAGATTATTATCACTGATGAATATAGATGCAAAAATCCTCAACAAAATACTAGCAAACAGAATCCAACAACACATTAAAAGGATCATACACCATGATAAAGTGGGATTTATCCCAGGGATGCAAGGATTCTTCAATATACGCAAATCAGTCAATGTGATACACCATATTAACAAATTGAAGAATAAAAACCATATGATCATCTCAATAGATGCAGAAAAAGCTTTTGATAAAATTCAACACCCATTTACGATAAACACTCTCCAGAAAGTGGGCATAGAGGGTACCTACCTCAACAGTAGGTAGGTTCAGTAAACAGTAAATGCCATATACGACAGACCAACAGCAAACATCATTCTCAATAGTGAAAAATTTGAAAGCATTTCCTCTAAGATGAGGAACAAGACAAGGTTGTCCACTCTTGCCACTATTATTCAACACAATTTTGGAAGTCCCAGCCACGGCAATCAGAGAAGAAAAAGAAATAAAAGGAATACAAATTGGAAAAGAAGAAATAAAATTGTCACTGTTTGCAGGTGACATGATACTATACATAGAGAATCCTAAAGATGCTACCTGAAAACTACTAGAGCTAATCAATGAATTTGGTAAAGTTGCAGGATACAAAATTAATGCACAGAAATCTCTTGCATTCCTATACATTAATGATGAAAAATCTGAAAGAGAAATTAAGGAAACACTCCCATTTACCATTGCAACAAAAAGAATAAAATACCTAGGAATAAACCTACCTAGGGAGACAAAAAGACCTGTATGCAGAAAACTATAAGACACTGTTGAAAGAAATTAAAGATGATACAAACAGATGGAGAGATATACGATGTTCTTGGATTGGAAGAATCAATATTGTGAAAATGACTATACTACCCAAAGCAATCTACAGATTCAATGCAATCCCTATCACCAATGGCATTTTTTACAGAACTAGAACAGAAAATGTGTATGGAGACACAAAAGACCCCGAATAGCCAAAGCAGTCTGGAGGGAAAAAAACAGGGCTGGAGGAATCAGACTCCCTGACTTCAGACTATACTACAAAGCTACAATAATCAAGACAATATGGTCCTGGCACAAAAACAGAAATATAGCTCAAAGGAACAGGATAGAAAGCCCAGAGATAAACCCACACACCTACGGTCAACTAATCTATGACAAAAGAGACAAGGATATACAATGGAGAAAAGACAGCCTCTTCAATAAGTGGTGCTGGGAAAACTGGACAGGTACATTTAAAAGTATGAGATTAGAACACTCCCTGACACCATACACAAAAGTAAACTCAAAATGGATTAGAGAACTAAATGTAAGACCGGACACTATAAAACTCTTAGAGGAAAACATAGGAAGAGCACTCTTTGATATAAATCATAGCAAGATCTTTTTTGATCCACCTCCTAGAGTAATGGAAATAAAAACAAAAATAAACAAATGGGACCTAATGAAACTTCAAAGCTTTTGCACAGCCAAGGAAGCTACAAAGAGAAAATATCCGCAAACGAATCAACAAAGGATTAATCTCCAAAATATATAAACAGCTCATGCAGCTCAATATTAAAAAAACAAACAACCCAATCAAAAAATAGGCAGAAGATCTAAATAGACATTTCTCCAAAGAGGACATACAGATGGCCAAGACACACATGAAAAGCTGCTCAACATCATTAATTATTAGAGAAACGCAAATCAAAACTACAACGAGGTATCACCTCACACCAGTCAGAATGGCCATCATCAAAAAATCTACAAACAATAAATGCTGGAGAGGGTGTGGAGAAAAGGGAACACTCTTGCACTGATTGTGGGAATGTAAATTGATACAGCCACTATGGAGAACAGTATGGAGGTTCCTTAAAAAACTAAAAATAGAATTACCATATGACCCAGCAATCCCACTACTGGGCATATACCCAGAGAAAAGCATAATTCAAAAAGACACATGGACCCCAATGTTCATTGCAGCACTATTTACAATAGCCAGGTCATGGCAGCAATCTAAATACCCATCAGCAGACGAATAGGTAAAGAAGATGTGGTACATATATACAATGGAATATTACTCAGCCATAAAAAGGAAAGAAATTGGGACATTTGTAGAGACATGGGTGGATCTAGAGACTGTCATACAGAGTGAAGTCAGAAGGAGAAAAACAAATATCGCATATTAACGCATATATGTGCAACCTAGAAAAATGGTACAGATGAACTGGTTTGCAGGGCAGAAATTGAGACACAGATGTAGAGAACAAATGTATGGACACCAAGGGGGGGAAAGCAGTGCCAGGTGGGGGTGGTGGTGTGATGAATTGGGAGAATTGGATTGACATGTATACACTGATGTGTATAAAATGTATGACTAATAAGAACCTGCTGTATAAAAAAATAAAATAAAATTCAAAAAAAAAATTGGGTAGCGACTTGGAAGATAAATATAGATATTCCGTAATTATGTCTCAGTCACCTTTTCTGGTATTGAGTAATAAATAGAAGATACGAGGAACCTGTCTTTTTTTCTCTGTTTAACCTTATTATTTATTCTCCTGAATGATATAAGTTAAATTTATTTACTCATCAATTACTAATCACCTACTATGGCCAGGAAGCATTGTAGGTGGTAGAATGTACAGTATACAAAATAGTCTCTGTTCTTATGAAGTTTAAATTCTAGAGGGAGGAAAAAATCATAAACCAGTAAACAAACACACACATATACATATGTCTAGTGATGATAAATCAAAATAGAAAACATATGTCAAGATAAGAAGTTATAGAGTGACAGGTGATATCTTAAACACAGTGGCCAGAGGCCTTTCTAATGAGATGACATTTAAGCAGAAATAAATGATGAGACAAGCCTTGTAGATATTTAAAGAAATAACATTCCAGTGGGAACATCAGTAGCAGAAGTGCCAAGCCTGGACTGTGCTTTCTGTGTTTTGGATTATCAAGAAGCCCAACATAGTTGGAGCAAAGTAAGCAAGGGTGAGAACCATGGGGACAGATCATCGTGAAGTTTGTAGAACACAAAAAGGGCTTCTGTTTTAATTCTGAGTGAAATGAGAGTTCCTAGAGGGTTATGGTGGAAGTGATACAAGATATGACTTGCTTGAAAATTTATAATGCAGCAAGGTGATTGACCAGGTGATTCACATGTTTTGTATAATCCCAGAGTATTCAGGAAAAGGGAGATCAAGGAGAATTAATAACTAAGATCACATTGCTAATGAATCACTGAGGTAGAATTCAAATCCCATCTCTCTTTAAAAAGTCCAAGTCACCTTTTGGCATCACAAAAGGTGAGTGAAAAGAGTATCATGGAAAACATTATGAAAATTATTGAATATGTATAGAAATATCAGGAGGACAAGAGCTAAGCACATCAGTAGACTCTTCTTTCAGTTTATGGTCCTTAATATTAAAGTCTGTACAATCACTGACTATGGGGAATATATAATAGTTAATGCTCAATATATGTTTAAAAAGTGAATACATGGTATTTTCGAATTATAGCGAGGAAGGCACATTTCAACATGTCAAGAGAGCAATACTGAGGTAGTGTGGTGGACTATAATTTTGTCTAAACATTTTTGCTGCTCCCCTCCCCTACAAACCAGGCCCACTGCTGCAGGAAACAATATTTTCCATCACATTATTATCAGGCTTGGCCATGTGACTGACTTTGGCTCATGAAATATGAGTGGAAAAGATATGAGACACAGGCCTCATATGAGCAGAAGCTGTTAAGAGCCAGCATGTAGTCTTACAATCTCTTTTTCCAATCTGTCACCATCTTGGCATGGCCCAGGAAAGGGTTGCCCCTCAGCTTGTGTCCCACCATGAAGGTACATGAAGGGGAGCCTCATACAATACTGAACATGAGCAAGAAATAAAGCTCTAACTTTGTTACTTAGTATAAACTAGGAAAGGCCACCTAATAGACGTAAACGGTGTGTCCAATACATTGCAAACTGGGAGGTTTTAGTCTTAAGGAAGTAGTAACTGAAATCTTAAGCTAAGAGTGAAGTTAGGAGTTTCTAGCAAGTTAAATAACAAAGAAGAATCTTTTCAGGAATGACATAAAACTACTAAATGTCATTTTTTCTTAAATGGCAGGGAACAGTTAAATAGATAGTGTAGCTGTATATATGTGCCACATCTTCTTTATCCATTCATCTGTTGATGGACACTTAGGTTGCTTCCATGTCCTGACTATTGAAAATAGAGCTGCAATGAACACTGTGGTACATGACTCTTTTTGAATTATGGTTTTCTCAGGGTATATGCCCAGTAGTGGGATTGCTGGGTCATATGGTAGCTAGTTCTATTTGTAGTTTTTTAAGGAACCTCCATACTGTTCTCCATAGTGGCTGTATCAATTTACATTCCCACCAACAGTGCAAGAGTGTTCCCTTTTCTCCACACCCTCTCCAGCATTTATTGTTTGTAGATTTTTTGATGATGGCCATTCTGACCGGTATGAGGTGATACCTCATGGTAGTTTTGATTTGCATTTCTCTAATGATTAGTGATGTTGAGCATCCTTTCATGTGTTTGTTGGCAATTTGTGTATCTTCTTTGGGGAAATGTCTATTTAGGTCTTCTGCCCATTTTTGGATGGGGTTGTTTGCTTTTTTGATATTGAGCTGCATGAGCTGCTTGTAAATTTTGGAGATTAATCCTTTGTCAGCTGCTTCATTTGCAAATATTTTCTCCCATTCTGAGGGGTGTCTTTTCATCTTGTTTATGGTTTCCTTTGCTGTGCAAAAGCTTTTAAGTTTCATTAGGTTCCATTTGTTTATTTTACTTTTATTTCCATTTCTCTAGGAGGTGGGTCAAAAAGAATCTTGCTGTGATTTATGTCATAGAGTGTTCTATGTTTTCCTCTAAGGGTTTTATAGTGTCTGGCCTTACATTTAGGTCTTTAATCCATTTTGAGTTTATTTTTGCGTATGGTGTTGTGGAGTGTTCTAATTTCTTTCTTTTACATGTAGCTGTCCTGTTTTCCCAGCACCACTTATTGATTGTATTTTTGCCTTATTACTCAACCATAAAAAGAAACGAAATTGAGTTATTTGTAGTGAGGTGGATGGACTTAGAGTGTCATAAAGAGTGAAGTAAGTCAGAAAGAGAAAACAAATACCATGTGCTAAGACATACATATGGAATCTAAAAAAAAAAAAAGGTTCTGAAAAACCTAGGGGCAAGGCAGGAATAAAGATGCAGACGTAGAGAATGGACTTGAGGACACAGGGAGGGGGAAGGGTAAGCTGGGACAAAGTGAGAGGGCATGGACATACATACACTAGCAAATGTAAAATGGATAGCAAGTGGGAAGCAGCCACATAGCACAGGGAGGGTGCTTTGTGAACACCTAGAGGAGTGTGATAGGGAGGGTGGGAGGGAGACGCAAGAGGGAGGAGATATGGGGATATATGTATATGTATAGCTGATTCACTTTGTTATTAAGCAGAGACTAACACACCATTGTAAAGCAATTATACTCCAATAAAGATGATAAAAAATAAGATAAAGTAAAAAAGAATTAGCCTTAAAAAAAACAGTGTAGCTGAAATGTACCTATTAACGATAGGTGGAAAGATTTGGTGGACACTGTATATGTCAAAGACGTCCAAAGTACATCTATATTTTGGTTATTAGGAGCTCTTTACTTTCAAATAAGAAAATAAGAATAATGCAAAATAATTACATAATAATTCAGAATGTCAATTTTAAACCATTACTGAAATACTCAATCTCAAAAGAAAGTCGACCAAGAATCTTTATATAACCTCCAGCCATAAAATATAGAGTTATGGATATTTCTTTTTTATATGACACTCCAGACTCATAAAGTACACAGCTTCTGAAGGAGCCTGTCTTACTGACATCACTGAATGTAACAAGAGAATGGCCAAGACAATCTAGACATTTCCAAGCACTCCTTTATTTCCATGTCCAGAATAATAAGGAGGACAACATACCGCGTGGAAAAATAAAAATACATGCTTCCTGGAGATAAGAGGGAATTGAAATTTTAAAAATAAATTTGACAGTCAAATAAGTATGACATACATAAACTTAAAAAGCCATATAAGCCAACATTCTGAAAGATTATTCTATCCTATAATGTTCTAATTTTTATAAGTCTACTTAATTTCCATAAACTCTTGTTTTCAATAACATTGGTAATAAAAATAAAGGCAAAATGCATTAAGAACCTACTGGGTGGCAGTAGTTGTGCATATTATATCACATAGTTCTCACACACCTCTATTTTTTAGGGAAAACAAAATGAGAATGCAAAAAGGCAAGTGTAATTTGTGCCTGTTAAGTAACAGTGCTAGGATTCCAAAGTTGATATTTCTATTCCCAAGCCCATTCTAAGTTAGTATTTTAGGATTTTTCCTGTGCTTTCCTATAGTGTATTAAGAGCTTTAAAGTAATTTTTATCCTTAAATATGTCTTAAAAGGATTTCTAATTTGACATAATTTTAACCCATTAATGTTACTCTCCAATATCTTCTCAAAAAGGAGACTGTAACTCCCACCAAATAAAGGCAGAGGGCTTTGTACCCTTCACATGCCCAGTACATAGTTGGTAGATGGTAGATATGGATGAGCAAACAGGCCAAAATATATGTAGCCTATATTAAATTAAAGTCATGTATTTCCTATTTGCAAGGCAGGAATAGAGACGCAGACATAGAGAACGGACGTGTGGACACAGAGGGGAGGGGGAGGGGGGATGAATTGGGAGATTAGGATTGACATGTATACACTACCATGTGTAAAATAGATAGCTAGTGGGAACCTGCTGTATAGCACAGGGAGCTCAGCTAGGTGCTCTGTGGTGACCTAGAGGGGTGGGATGGAGGTCCAAGAGGGAGGGGATGTATGTAACATATAGCTGATTCACTTTGTTGTACAACAGAAACTAACACAACATTGTAAAGCAACTATACTCCAATAAAAAAAAAAATAAAAGAAGAGCCTTATTAGAAAAAAATAAACTGGAAATTATTAATTGTGATATAAGAGATCTGTATCAATTTCAGAAATAGTCTATTAGGAAAAAAAAAAAAGTCTGAGTAAAACGGATTTCAGGAAAAAGAGGCTTAGAAATACCAAGATGGTGAGGTACACATCTGTATGAAAAGGTACCTGTAGCTTACCTTCACAGCTAACTGAGAAATAAAGGAAAATTAAGTTATTGGGTTTTTGTTTTTTAATTCAGGAAAGAAACTTATCGTTTAGGATATCATATTTAAATCTTTTGATAAAAGATTCTCTATTCATGCCAACAATTTTCACCCAACACTACCTGATTACGTCTTTGAGTTTCGTGCAAAATCGGGAGTAAAGTAACAATATCATAAGGAACACGACTCTGGCAACACTTTTTTCCAAGGCAGAGGGAAAAAACCTCAGAGCATCATTGGTCTCATGAGCAATACAGGCAAAGTTTCACATAAACAGCTAATTCATTGGAAGCACAGCCAAAAGCACATTAACATTTTCCTGAGATTCTCATGAAGTCTCACTAATACCGGTTAACAGGCCTGCCTTCCTGCCTATTTTAGTAGCAGCAAGAAACACGAAATTTTGATTAAGAAGCTTGCTTTCTGCAGCTACCCAATTTTAGTAGGTAAGAATTAGATATTCAATTAACCTCAAAGTCTGGGCTGTACAGAAACAGAGAACTACATTTGTATGCTACGAATTGAGACCATGGAAGAGAAAGACTAGGTAAAGGAGTTCTTTAGGAGCAATGAAGGTCACCATAATGATCCAATATAGGGAAGTGGTAACAGCCATTGCCTGTATTGGAGTATAGCTGTAAAAGAACTCTCACATATAGTTATTCCCTTCCCATGTGAGCATGAATGGGGAATTAAGCCAACAGATAATTCAGTTAATCTCTTTGACACTGGTTCCTTGTGACTGGAAGCTTTGGTATTCCTAATCCTGTGTCAAGATCAGCTTGAGGAAAGTGAAGGACCTGAGAGTTAATGGCCAAAATAGCGGCTCTAAATGGCTGAAACTGACAGAAAGGCAGGGTGATACTGAATGATGAGATGACTGTGACATGCCTCTGGAGAAGCTCATTCAGAAATATATATCATTTCAGTGATAAACTAAAAATTATTAACTGTTTCTGAAACAAACAAGTATACTAGCCTAATTTTTTTCCATATGTGAAGACTCAAAATCACAGTTAATTATGTGGCGCTAAAAGCGGCACAAAATTTAGTGGCACTAAAAGTGGCTGTCTTACCAATGTGAAAAATCTTGAATTTCTGTTAGTGAACCATGTGTAGAATGACGGAACAGCTTTTATTTAATTCTTCTTTGAATATAATTCGATGCATTATTACCTCAATAAGCACTCATTATCTTCATCTGTAAAATAATTTCACTTTAGACAATAATTTTTTATATAATGTGTACAACTTTCATGCTATTTCTTAAGAAGCAATTAGTTCAGTGTTGCAGAACAATAGTAATGGATCTCCCCCTCTTCTCTCTCCCTTTTCAACTAATCTGGGGCAAAGGATTAAAAAAGAATACAACATTTCATTTTTAATGCTATCATCATTCTCAATATGACCTAACCAGTAAAAACTGCAAAATCAGCAGTAGATCCAAACCTAGGGATTGTCTTTAAAAAGAGAGAGAAGAGAAACACACATGAGCTGCATCCAAGAAGCTGTCATTAGACTTAGGGATGAAGTTTGCTTTTGGTTACTGCTAAGCTCAGCAATTGCTACTTCTCCACTTCTGACTGGGTATCTACTTTTAAAAGAAGAGATTTAGAGAATATTTGAAAAGGAATCTTCACTGTGAAAAGCTTGGTCATAAACTTCAATTGAAAAAACCATTTTATTAGGTGTCTACAATGTGCAAGGCAGGGAGCTCATGAGAATGGTTAAGTAGTTTTCTCCACTGTGAAGGTCCTAGACACTCAATAAATATGAATAAATGGCTTTATTTGACAGGTAAAAGTTGGTCGGAATTCTTTTTTACTGTTTTATGTGGTTTCAATTTCTAGCCCCACGTAGCTCTTACAGAAGATTGAAAAATTTCCAAAGTATGGATGAACTGAGCTTACGAGACCTAAATTATTCATAAAATATGACTGAATGGTTCACATCTTAGAGATGTATTAGCACCTTCAGGTCACAGGGTTACCATTCAGTTTGCTAGATAAGAAGTAAAGACTAAGTCATTGATTAGGTAAGTTAGAGCAGGGTGACAATGAGGCCAGAATGTCAAAAGGTAACTCTCTGAAGACCCTAAACCCCATACTCTTGCCAAAAAGGAATGTAACTTGCATATTCAATTCTGAGAGATGAGGAGAAGAAGGAAGAGGCTACTCTGTGTCAATCCCTGTTCTAAGTCACTTACCTTAATCCTTCCAAGAGCTCCATGAGGTTGAAACTTCTGATGTCTCATTTTTACAGTTGAGACAACAGACTCAGGTTAAATAACTTGCCTGGGCATATAAGTGGTAGAGTCAGAATTCAAACTCAGGCAGTCTGGATCTAAATCCTGTTCCGGCCTTTTTAAATGGATTGCTTTGCATTCCATTAAACAGAGACATTTTGATGTGTCTTTACCTGCTTTTACCTATAAACTGAGAAAAACGGACTTGGCTAGAGTTTTTTTTTTTTTTTAATAGCAGTGCCAACCCTGAACTTGTGGGTACTGGCACATTCAGGTAGCAGTTCTATCCCTATAAGAGCAACACAAACATCCTGTCTATATGTCTCTTTAGAGAATGTCAAGCAAATAGTTTCCTCCCCAGATTCCAGGTCAAAATGGAGTTTGCTTCATGTTTTACACCAAAGACAGGACCTGTGCCAAGTTTAAATTAAGAACAAAAGTCAAAGTAATGGTGCATCAGTTGTGGGTTTGGCAATGGCAAGAAAGATAGCCTCAAAGAAAACTCATACCTTTTATGGAAACCAAATATTGACCACAATTGGCACATAGAAAACTGCACAGACAAACAAAACTGCTGGATAAACAAATCAAAATTACATAGGAAGCTGACACCCATTCTTTACAGTGGAAAACCAAAGATAAAAATGAGTCACAAATTTTATATTCTTGGAAAGGATAAATGTTCACCCATCTAGTAATATTTTTAAAAAATTTCCCTGAAGATGTCTAATATTCCCAATATTTTCTTTAATAACAAACTAAGAATACCTACAATGTGTTAATGTCACAGGACAATTGACTATAAACTCGGTTGTGAAAGAAAAAAACAAAACAAAACCTTGACTTGAACAATGTGTCATTTAATAATACAAAATGTATTCTCAGATTCCTATAACATTTCTAGATTATAAAAACAGTATGCGTATACTTGTGTGTGTCTGGATATTGGACTTGAGGGAGAAAAAAGCATTCTTTCAACAATAGCTTTATCCAAGACTGGTATTTTTGAAGTAGAGAGGCTTATAAGGGTGTTAACACATCAGTCATCCTTTTTTGTCTCTTTTGTTACCCAGTGTTGTTATGTTTCCTTTGCCCTGACCCACACCAAATTAGACTTTCATACACATAACAGATTCTGAAGAAATAAGAGGATCAATTTGTTCAAACTAAGATCTACTACATCTTTGTGAAACTCTAAAGAACAGAACCCATCTCCCTGAAAATAAACAAGAAGGAGAAAAAGAAAATTCTTACAATTTGCCATGAGACTGTAGGAATCACTAAGAATTATAAAGGCAGTCAGGTAGCCGAAGGCACCTTCATTTTCAATTCTAAGTGAACTACAGTGTAAAAAACTATAATCCTGTTATATATAGTTCATGAAAACCTTCAAAAGGGATAGACCATCATTTCTTGTGAGTTCGGCGTTCTGCCTTTTTTGTTGTACTTCATTGCGTTGCTTGATTTGGGAAAAAAATCCACGTGAAGCTATTTCTGACTTTCCCTTTTTAACGCTAACAGTATACGCCTTGTGATATGCTCCTTTATCACTTGACACTGTATCACAATTAAGTCCAATTCAGGCTTTAAATGGAGAGCCGAGGTCCAAACAACATGCTTTAAAATAGGCCCAGAAGCTAATCAAGAGTGAGACCCTCCAGTCACAGCCTATCTCAGTTCTTACCCAGGATTGTCTTTCTTTTTGCTTTCCCAAATCTTAGATTTATATTCAATAATCACGGCATTATTTATTATGGCATCAATAATGCCATAATCATGGCATCTTCGACTTTTAAAAGGAAAATAGAAGTTATTCCTTTTAGTCTCTACCAAACCAAAGATTCCTCTTTATTATATCTCTCTGGCAGTGGCGGCCCATGCCTTCCCAGGAGAATCAAGTCTGCTTCTTGAAGCTTTTACTTGAAAGAAAATAATTCCAGCATCTTTTCCATCGGCAATTTGAATATCTGAAGAAAACTGGTCAGCCTCCAGCCTCGTTTGGACCCACTCTGACATATTAAGCACTCTTCTTAAATCATGGCTCACAGACAGCAGCACAACCCTCTGGATGCGGCCTGCACATCACAGTGTGCAAAGTGTCTAGGAATTTTTTTTTAATCTGTTTATTTTTTTGAAGTATAATTCATTTACAATGTTGTGTTAGTTTTTGGTGTAGAGCAAAGTGATTCAGTTATACTATAGGTAGGTAGGTAGATAAGTAGATTAATAGATAGGAAGATAGATATAGATATATATTCTTTTTCATATTCTCTTCCATTATGGTTTATTACAGGACATTGAATATAGTTTCCTGTGCTATACAGTAGGTCCTTATTGTTTATCTACTTTATATATAGTAGTGATATCTGTTAATCACAAACTCCTAATTTATCCCTCCCTCACCCCCTTTCCTTTTTGGTAATCATAAGTCTGTCTTCTGCGTCTGTAAGTCTGTTTGTTTCGTAAACAAGTTCATTTGTGTCGTATTTTAGATTCCACATATTAGTGATATCATACAATATTTGTCTCTTTCTGACTTATTTCACTCAGTGTGATAATCTCTAGGTCCATCTACATTGCTGCAGATGGGTAGTTCATTCTTTTTAATGGAATTAGTGCATTCTTTTAGTAGTATCCCATTGTACATGTATACCACACCTTCTTTATCCATTCATCTGTCAATGGATACTTAGGTTGCTTCCACGTCTTGGCTATTGTAAATAGCGCTGCTATGAACATTGGGGTGCATGTGTCTTTTTGAATTAGAGTTTTCTCCAGATATATGTCCAGGAGTGGGATTGCTAGATCATATGGCAACTCTATTTTTAGTTTTTTGAGGAACCTCCATACTGTTTCTCATAGCGGCTGCACCAAAATATATCCCCACCAACAGTGTAGGAGGGTTCCTTTTTCTCCACACCCTCTCCAGAATTTATTATTTGTAGACATTTTAATGATAGCCATTCTGACTGGTGTGAGGTAAAAATATGGAACACTACACGAATCTGCATGTCATCCTTGCTCAGGGCCATGCCAATCTTCTCTGTATCATTCCAATTTTTAGTATACGTGCTGCCGAAGCGAGCACTGTCTAGGACTTCTCTTGATCTTTACTATGCTTCTATCGTGCCTAAGGCTTTTATTTTTTAGCAGCTGCTTCGTACTACTGGCTCATATTAATCTTATAGTCATATAAAAATACCCAGATTCACTTTTTTAAAAAGCATCATTTGCTATCAAGCTGTGTTTCCACTACCTTAAAACTGTCCAAACTGGTTTTTACAATAAATATTTACATTCAAATTTAATCCCATAATTTGATGCAATCCATCAGTTGAAGCTATTAACCTTGTACACTGATGTTCTCATCCATCATATTAATGCTCCCTCCCATATTGCTATCATCTGCAAAAGTTAATTACATACCTTTTATGACTTCATCTAAGTTTTAATATTTAAAAATGTTTTAAACTGTTAAACCCAGTCTCAGGGCTGAATCCTTCGTGGTCAGATCCTCAAATATCCCTCAACATAACAGAATCGTTAGAAACAAAAAGTCCCACCTTTTCCGTTTACAATTATATTTCCTTCTCTGTTCATCTGATGCCCATCAGTACAGTCTGGTTAGAATCACTCTCTTTAGAACTGTAGTTCATACCAAGTTTTCCTTCATCGTGCCTGTCATCATTAAAGAAGAACATCTCTTTTCAATAGCCCTGGGTAAGATTAGGGTGGGAGAATATTTCCCACTTCACTTTATGTCATTGAAAGTTTATTGTCAACACTGTGGGATGGCTTAACATCACATGTATCTTAACTTAAAAGGCCAAGTTGAATCTTACCCACCATCTTGAAATCGTGATATACAAAAATTTTTGCTCAACTAGAAAAACAGAAATCTTGAATTTGACAATGAGCAAAGTAAAACACAAATTGACTGCAGTAACCAAATTGCTCGGGCAGATTTACAAAGACACCACCATGCCACTGCACAACTGATGATGTAATTTTCCATCTAGAATCCCAGATTGTATTTTACTGTAAAACTACCGGTAGGAAGTGATAGCACTAGGCCCTTCCAACATACTGTTCTATGATATCAAAGTGAAACAAATTTATAATCCTGTTTTTTTTTACATGCTGCTGATTACTTTCCAAATATGGTTTAACAATTTTAAATGACCACTTTAATGTGTCAAACACTAAATAGGATTTATCCACTGGTCTTTATTTCTCTTAGGTATAACTGCCCAAAATAGAATTAACAGACTTAATCTATTGCCACATAAATTTATTTTATAATTCAAGAAAATATTTAAAAAGAAGAAAAAGGAGTCTATATCAAATACAGCAGGACACTACTTTCAAGGCATCAAATATTTTGGGAGACCATTATCATACCAGTCAAAATGTGATTGAGTCTGAAAAGTGTCCATTTAATTATTTTTCCAACTTTTAATAACTATTCAGACTATGACATTTACCAGAACTAAGCAATAGAAATAATAATCTTGGAAAAATGAGTCATTTCATCTTTCCAAAGCACGAGAGTAGCTGAAATGCTATATGTGAGAAAAGAGTTCCCAGTTGGCTACTGTCTCAAACCTCAAGTCCAAAGGCAGAGAAATCTTCCTGCTTGGTATACAAGCAATTCTGTACTCAAAGTCATTAAGTCACCTTTGTAGCAGTAACTCACTGTCCAACTATATGATATTTTATAAGTATTTTCATTCCTCCAGTCTTCCTTTTCCCATTTCCTTCTCCAAATAGATTGGCATTTCTTGGAAGACAGATTATTTCTGTAATTTCTATATGTTTCTCATAGGGACTAAAACAGTATTAGGTATATAGTATCATATACCTATATACACACACACATACATATATACAGACATAGATACCTGTAGGTAGATTGAAAACAAGCTCTTCAACATCCAGGAGGCTAGGAAGTTCATTTTTACAAGGACTGCAACACTGTTTATACTGATACTTTTTTTACCTTGACTTCTAATGGGGATTTCACACAAGTGTCCCTGGGCAACCACCTGTGGTTTCCAGGTAAATGCATTTTCATATTGTCTAAGGCATATATACTATCTAGCCCTGTAAGAAAATGTTTGCCAACCTGGATTTAAGCAAAACACACAACACAGAGTAGCCCTCAACTAACAGGAGTAATGGGACAGGATAGCCTGATAGATTTTCTTTTGACTGCTCTTCTACTGCTGTCATTATCAGCTTGCCAACTAGGCAACAGGTTACCACTCTTTACTAATGCCTCCTAGATTATGTTCTTATATTTTGACCTTAAGTATTTAGCTAATCTTGTGGAGCTACACGGATTTCTAGTCTGTTTTCAGTATCAGGCCTTCCTGACCCCTGTTCCATTTTCCCATATAATTCCTTGGTCTCCTATCCACTTGAGAGTTCACTGTTGTCCCAGTTATTTTATTTTCCTTTGTCCCCCTCTGTCAAGGACTACCAGAAAGGTTGCAAAGCCATTGTAATTGACTCAGAATACACAGGTAACCACACCAAGACCTCTCCATTGCTCAGCAAGCCTTTAATTCTCTCCCGAATGACTCCTTATTGCATTCTCCTCCACAGTTGACCCCAAACTTTACCATCAAAACTTCTCAGTCTTTCTTCCTTCTCTCAGTACCCTCAAGTCATTCCATGAATATTTACTGAGAAGATGGCCTTGCTTCTAAATTTACAGAGAAGATGATAGCCCCTAGAAACAACACCTTGCAGTCTCCTTCCTCTCCACCTGAAGATGTGGCTGGCTTCTTCTGCATGTATCCTTTCACTGAGCTCTACCTTCCAAGGCTCCTGAGCTTATCCCCATTCTTCTCATAGGCAATTTGTTCCATCAAAGGCTTTTTGCTCCTTTATCACTGTTTTTGTTTCTCGCAATCATCCAACTGACTCAAACATTCCCAGCTTTCACAAGAGCCAATGATTAATACCTGGTTAAGTGGTGTAAATTCTTACTGGGATAATAAGAAGACAAGAGACAGCCTCAGTTTCATGCAGAATGAATGATGTAATATCACGAACAATGTGTTGGTTTTTGTTACTAACTCATTTGACAAAGTCTAATGATTAATATTAAAATCAGCAAAAATTACTGTAACACTAGCTTTTAACCAAAAGCAACACCTTAGTCCCAGATTATAAATTTTTTGAAATAAAATAGGGAGTTCCTCATCCCACTTATTTAACACCTCACTGTACAAAATAAGACACAGAAATACAGTTATTGTTCACCCCTTGAAATGCAACTCTTACACAGAAAGATGGAGCTACTTAGTATCCAAGGATATTCTCATGCCCTATTTTAGAACCACTACATTCTTAAGTTCATATCTTCCAAAAAAGCCCATTATGATTTTTTAATTTTACATAAAATAAATATTATTATATTAGTTTCCTGACACACCTTCCCCTGACTTCTTTTTTTTTAAATTAATATACTATGAAAAACACTGAAAAAAAACCCCCACCAGAATCAAAAACTAAGTATGGCAAAGAGCCTATATAAAATTTTAAGAAGTGCTATATTCTACAAGCTCCCTGAAATTAGGCTGAGGAAAAATAATGTGTCTTATATATGCTTCCACTTGTTAAACAGAGAAGTCCTTTCACAATACACGAGGCTTCTCACTTACTCCTATAGCTTTCTGTCTCAACTCAAAACTCAAAGTCTTGTGTTTCTGATTCCTAGGATAAATACCTAGGAGTGAAGTGCTGTGTCATTTGAGAGGTATACGCTTAATTTTATAATGATGGTGTATCATTTACACTGCCACCAGCAAAAGCAATATGCTGAGACAAATTAGTTCAATCAGGACAGGCTACATATATATTAACATTGTACCAGCGGGATTAAGGACACAACTGATATGATGGTTAAAACTGTAACATAGAGGTCAAACTTGAAAAACTCATAAGCAGAGTGAAAAAGAGCAAAGACCTAAACTTACCTCAGAAGAAAATTTTTATAGAGGTAGCAGAACAGATCATTAATAAAAGATTTTAGGTATACTGAATGTGGAAACCAGAAAAATAAGCAATAAACGTCTCAATATTTACTGAAGAATGAGTGGTAATTATGAAAGAAAACTTGGTGAAACTATATGAAAATCAAAAGAAGTTCACTGTGTTCTTAACAAATTCAAATTAACTAAATAAGAGGCTTTTTAACCCTTCTGCCTAAGAAGAGGCATACACTTGTTAATTTTTTCTTTTTTGGTACAATGATAAACTAATGTCAAAAAATCATGAAGTCGGGAAAATAATGTTATTAATGAAAAAAGAAAGACATCAATTTGTTATCATACCCAGATGCAAAACTGAATTCCTAAAAAAATACTGAGCACTGCCTACAGTTTTAATGACCAACCAATAATTTTATATTTAGCCACATTTTTAGTCATATATAAAGGCAAGAGAAAGACTTCTTCAGTAATTCAAACTTCCTATTTATTACACAAGCTATTTGAATACATACTCTAGGTGACTGAGTAGTAAGTCAAATTTAAGAGATCTTAAATAAGGAAGTGATGGCATATAATACTGGCAGGGAGAATAAAAACCAGTTAAATAAAAGTTGCTTAATTGTAGTAAATATAGTAAAAAAAAAAAAAAAAACTGACAACACAAAAATTTTAAATATCTGTTTATAGAATACAAATATATAATGTAAAAATTAATAGCTTGTAACAACAACATAATTCCTAAACCTCAGATTATTGTATGTATATGTAAAACAATGGAAAATAATGACTAAATTGATGGGGGCAGGTAAAGAAAAAGTGCTAAATGTATCACACTTTATAAGGATTTTGTTTTTCTCTGTCTCTCCTTTTTATTCTCATTTTTTTCTTTCTCTTACTATCTTTGCCAATTAAATTTTGTTGTTGGTATTTCTAAAATCAAGAAATATTAGTTCCAATTCTTTATACCCAGGAAAAAATAACATTTCAAAAACTACTTTCCCCATAAATGATTTTTTTTTTTTTAAATATCGGATTCTCCTAAACTGATACCATACAATCTACCTGGCAAACTTCTGTGCACTTCTGTTGGTCTGAAAGGCTAAGGGTCAGAAAGTTGCTTAGGAGTCCTCCACTCCCTTTCTCCCAAGGAGGAATCCTCGGTCATCACATTCCCTGACACGGGGTCACCTGGCTTCTGCTGAAGTAGTCACAGTATTTGCAAGTTAACTTCCTTGCAAACCACCTTACACCATGGTTGCAGAGCGCTAACAGAAAATGATGCTTCTCTTCCACCTCCCAGTATTATTCACCCATTTGTTCCTCTTCTGCCATCATGTAGTCTACTGGCAAGCTTCTCCTTTCCAGGGTAATCAGAGCAGCTTATCCTCACTGGAAACCATGAAAAACCTCTTACCCTTCCAGTTATCCTCTTAGAAAATGACCCCAAGAAATGGATTCAGTACTTCAGATGTGGTCTTGACCACAGAATGGGATTCATCAGCACAGTACCATGGGTAAAACACTCCCTTTAACTGGAAATATACCTTTATTAATGTATGATGAGTCCTAATTTCATTGTTATTTTTTCAAACTGAACTATTCAACATACTATTTCAAAATTAATTTGTAAAAGAATAACTCTCCCCTTCACCCCATATATGTCATAAACATCCCCCCCCCTTGTTTTTATTTGCGGTACGCGGGCCTCTCACCCTTGTGGCCTCTCCCATTGAGGTAAACAGGCTCCGGACGCGCAGGCTCAGCGGCCATAGCTCACGGGCCCAGCCGCTCCGCGGCACGTGAGATCCTCCCGGACCGGGACACGAACCCGCGTCCTCTGCATCGGCAGGCGGACTCTCAACCACTGCACCACCAGGGAAGCCCTCCCCCTTTTTATTTTTGCAAAATCAGATTTCATCCAACCAATAATATATGTTTTTGACTTCTGTAATGGCCCATTTTTTGGTTACATATCACCTTATCACTTTCTAGACGGTTATTTTCACACTTTTTAAAGCATTCCGGTTCTACGTACCAGTTTTCCACATATTAGAAACTTCACATTAAAGAGGAAAATATCCACACATTCAGTGAAGTATGTTTAAGCTTTAAATTGAGTGCTATGTTAGTTTTCTCATGTCTACAGGGGGATAATAATTACATTGCAACAGTTTTAATAAAACCTGTAAAATCCACCAAGTATAGGAATTGAAAACTAATTGGTATGCAATAAATAGTAATTATCAGTTCTAATCCAAGAACTGGGAATCAAGTGGGATCTTTTTTTCTCTTTACTGTATAACTGAACAAATAGAAAATGTTGTTAGTTAATAATACGGTTACCGTCAATTTAATTAAAAAAATTAACTTTGTAATTTTCTTTTAAGGCACTGATGACATTCTTTTAATTCATACAAATGACTGTTAAATCAAACAGATTTTGTACTTCATATTAAAATTTGATTTAAACAATTCAAATGCATAATGAAAAAGGTCTCTGTGTGAATCATTTTAAAACACGAGGACATTTGTCTTTTAGATTTAAATGTTCAAAGCTCCAGAACCATAGCCACTCTCTACTTAGAAGAGACAATTATCCATGTGGATTTGAATTTTCCATCATCTGACATTATTCCAATTTATTATTACTGTAATTTTCTGGGATCTGAAAGGTTGAGTAGAATAGTTGAGGTTAAAAGAAAATCCGTTTACTTCTCACAAACTTATTTTCGTACCATTTTAAAATTTGCTGCTAAAGGAATAATTATTCTTTGGGTAGATTTGGTTTAAATCAGTCAGACACAATTTTCACTACTAGTTAGGAATACCCAATTTAATCAGTTTTTACAATAAAAACTGTCTTTTGATCTGGTATGACCTTCTTGGTGAATGTTCAATGAATGTTGATTTTGCTCCTATTAAATGTAGCATCAGGCTAAATGCTGGACATACACAGAGGTAATAAAAAAGTATAAAACCTTTTTCTCTGCATGAAAAAGACACTACCTAAGTAAAGATATGGGATATACAAAGAAGACACATACCCTAGAAATATGTAACGCCATTATTTTAAGAAAACATATGAGACAACAGTAGCTAACATTTATATGCTTTTTAAGATGTGCCAAGTACTATTTTAGATTACTTCCTTTAGTCCTCATAACAACTCTATGAGATAGGTCCTTTTATCCAGATCTAACTAATGAGGAAACTGAAATAGAGGCCAATCTCTTGCCTCAGATCACACCAACAGTTAGTACTGGAGCCAGGGTTTAAACCAAAATCCAGTTCCAGAACCCACAATCTTAACTGCTCTACTGCTCTGCTTCTCATTACACCTTTTCCGCCCAGTAATTTTATTGAGGTATGATTTACATCTAGAAAATGTATACATCTTAAGTATACAGCTTGAAAAACTTTGGCAAATGTATATGCCTGTGTAACCACCATCCAAATCAAGACATATGTACGTGTGCCTGTGTGCTTCTGTGGATGTGTGTGCACTTGTGCACTTTTGGGTCTGGCTTCCATTAATTATATCTTGGTAAACTCATTTATAAACTTTGGGGAGAAAAGGAGGTGTCATTAGGAAGTAATGATAACAACTAAAGCCTTCTATACGCCTCGTAATTGCCTCATGAGGAAGCTACTGCAATTGTCTCCATTTTATAGAATAGGAACTGAAGTGCAGAAAAATTAAGGAGGAAGCAGTGAGACTTGGCATTTTCACTCTACCAACTGATCAATTAAAAAGATAAAGAGATAAAAAGAGATGACAAGATGGACATTAGGAGAGATTTTAAAATACCAAGAAAAAATTCCATAATTCACATTTATATTTGATTTGCCATCAGAATCCAACTGGATATGGACTAGACTGTATATCTTGAGAGATTCACTATGGAACAAACAGAAAGAAGCTAAAGTTAAACATCCAGGAACCCAATGAGGAAGAATAAGTTGAAGACAGGACGTATATTCTTAAAGGATGCCAAAATTAAGATGGATGGGGTGGGACATCAAGGGGAGTAAAGAGAGGAGAGGGAGCAAGGGAAAAGCTAGTGAAATTCACTGTCACTCAAAAGGTAACTAGAAAAACACATGAAAGCATGTTTGAAAGTTTCTAGAATGTGGTCAGATTCAGTCACCAAATGAATGCGAAACACTTGGAAATACTGGTTATCTCTAGAAAAGCAGTGGCTGTTGAATTCTTACAAGGCAGATGGCATACTAGTAGTTGAAGAGCCCGATAAATGGCTATGAGTCCTTCACAGAAATTACATATATAAAGTTATCCTTTAATTTGTGACAGTTGCTAACATTCTGTAGTTGTTCTTGTCACCTTTAGAGAACATTATCAGGTCTGGCCTTGTTCATTTGAGTTCTGTTTCTCCTAGATGGAATGCTCACCCTTCTTCCCCTTTCACTTGCCTTTAGTGGTTCTTAGTCCTGGGTGTACATCAGAATCTCCTGGAGAACTTTTAAAACTGTATCAGTGTCCACATCCCCTGGGAGAGGACGGCATATCAAAGAAGTACCTGGGAGTTTTTTCAAAGTATACATGCTTCCTTCTCCACCCCTGTGATGTTGGGAAGCAGAACGTAGAGTTTGCAAACGACCCTTAGTGGATTCTGCTATTCTTCCCTCCTCTTTAAGAAACACTGTTCTACGCATTCCTTGGATGAGCTCAATCTCTCCTAAGGCTTCAAAAACCAGGTGCACCCTAATGACTCCTAAATCTTCATCTCCATTCCGGATACCATGTGACCAGTACATATTTCTCCCTGTACCTCCAAAGACACATCAACCTCAACACATCTTTTTTCCTCTGCCTTCCTCATCTGAATGAATGGTGTAACCATGCACAGAATCATACTGAATTTCTCTTTTTCTCCATATCTCTATTTCTTCACCCACTCCCAGAGTTCAATGGAGGCCAAACGAAATTTTAGGGAAAAAAATAGAAGTAGCATAATTTTAGGCTCAAATCGCTTCTTACCTCAATATTACTGCACTACTTTTGAACTGGCCTCATTAACACTAATCTTGTTCTTCCGAAATCCGTCCTCCACAGTGCTGCCCAAGAGACCTGCCTGACAATTTCACTCATTTACCTAAATCCATGCAATGGGTTCACCCATCGTGGGCAAACATCAAAATTCTTATGGTGACCGACAATGTCTCTGAGAGCCATGAGAATACACAGTACATCTTGAATTTAATTTCTTTAGAACAGTAATGACATTGGTGGCCCCCCAGGACCCAAAGGTTCCAGTATTCATGCCTTGTTGTAGTCCTCTCCCCGTGAATCTGTCCTTGAGTAGCAGATGGGAAGTGTAGACATCGGAAGGATACAGGCATACCAATTAAACGTACGAATGAGGGTGTTAAAAAATGTTGTTGTGACTTTGGTAACTCTTTGTAAAGATTTTGTTTTATTTTTAAGCTTATGTAGTGGTATATGCGCTCATTTATTGCACATGGCGCTTCATTTTATGAAAGGCTGTGTCTGGAGTTATAACAGCAGATTCAAATAACAGGTATTTCATGCACCATTACTTTAAAGTAAAACTGCATATAAGGAAGTAATTTGTCTTTCCAAGATTAAAATATATATATATATTTCTGATGATAATAAAATATCTAACAGGGCAGAAAATTTAAAGGAATATTGGAAAATTTAAAGAAGAAAAATAATCACCCTAAATAGTAAGAAAGTCTTTAATCAAGCTAAGAAAAAGAAGGGACTCCTGCCAGGGGTCATCTGCTGTTTACAGGAGGGTTTAACATGTTTTCCCTCTTATCTTTATATCATTCAAATTCAGCTAACCATTGTTGAGCTCCTACTGTGAACAGTGACCTGCACTTTCCTTTATGTTAATTCATTTATTATTAATATTTTGCACATACTGGTACTGACATTAAAATCCTATTTAAGAATAACTGAACAAAGGGTTTATAGTCAAAGGTAACTCTCATTTTCTAGTGCCCTATTATTAATATTATAAACAATGTTCAGTATACTAATTTTCAATACATATCTTATCAGACATTAAAAGACCCTGTCAAGGGCTTCCCTGGTGGCGCAGTGGTTGAGAGTCCGCCTGCCAATGCAGGGGACGCGGGTTCGTGCCCCGGTCCGGGAAGATCCCACATGCCGCGGAGCGGCTGCGCCTGTGGGCCATGGCCGCTGAGCCTGCGCGTCCGGAGCAGAGAGGCCACAGCAGTGAGAGGCCCGCGTACCGCAAAAAAAAAAAAAAAAAAAAAAAGACCCTGTCAAAATTTGTATGATTCCTCATTTTTTTTCTTTAAAATATCTCTTTGTCCTGTTGTGTCTAAATCTTGGCAATTATGTGAATAATATCACATTCTTGATATCTGTGCAGAAAAAAGCTTATACTATCATTCCAGTGCACATACAGTATATATCACCAACATTTATATATCAATTTACACATTATTAGCTTTTTCAGAGAGAAAATTGATTCAACTTCATCCGTCCTTGGTAAAATGAGTTACATCTGACTGTTCATGTAAAACATCAAGGCTATCAGGGAATAAAACACACACCATATTTTCAAAGGCAAATGAAGGAAGTAACCTTATGATTGCCTTCAATAGTAATTCTGTTGTTTTTACTTCTAAATATTTCCTTTTACTTACAGGAAGCAGTCAAGGTTGACACATTAGGCGGTCTTGCCTAGCAGAGAATATTTTTAATAGTGATTTGCTGGAGGCATGGCTTTGGGCTGTGCAGTGTCCCTGGAACTGGCTGTTTAAAATCCCAGATGGGCTGACTCATCCCTTCCACTTTTGGAGGTTAAAGAAAAAGAAGGCACATCTTACAATTTACTGCAGGCAGATCTCTGAGGCCAGGTTGTAGATCATCTGCTCAGACTGCAAAATTATATCCAAATACGCAAATCAAAAACCTCAAATTTAGTTGCTGTGACTCTGACTTCTATAAAGGTCATCAGCCAATGCTTCAAAACTCAGGGTTTTTTTTATGCCAGGTATTTCTCATGTATAGATCAAGGTATCAGCCAAAGATTAAAAATTATCACATGGCTAGCATACATATTGAATCTGAGGAATTAGAAGGACAAAGGGACATGGTCTCTGGTTCCAAGATAAAAAAGTATTGTGATATTGTGATTTATAAGGAATATGTATTTGGTCATTTGGATGACCTAAGGATGAGGCTGGTTGCCAATGGAGCTAACCACGTGATTAGAATGTTGGAACTTTCAGTCCCACTCCCTGACCTCTGGAGAGGACCTGGGTGTTGAATTAATCACCAGTGGCCAACGATTTAACCAATCATGCCTTATATAATGAAGCCTCCATAAAACCAAAAGGATGAGGTTCGGAGAGTTTCTGGGCTGGTGAACACTATGGAGATGCGGGAGAGTGCCCACCTAGAGAAGGCATGGAAGCTCTGTGCCCTTTCCCCATACTATGCCCTATGCCTCTCTTCCACCTAGCTGTTCCTGAGTTATATCCTTTTATAATAAGGTGGTAATCTAGTAAGCAAAATATTTCTCTGAGTTCTATTAGCTGCTTTAGCAAATTAATTAAACCCAAGAAGGATGTTATGAGAACCTCTGATTTATAGCCAGTAGCTCGGAAGGAAAGATAACAACCTGGGCTTGCAACGTCTGAAATGGGGATGCAGTCTTGTAGAACTGGACCCTTAAACCTGTGGAATCGATGCTATCTCTGGGTAAACCGTCAGAATTGAGTTGAATTCATGGACACCCTGCTGGTGTCGAAGAATTGCTTGTTGGAGTTGAGGAGAATCTCCCCACATGCATTGGAAATTTAAGTATGCAATTAAGTTATTAAATATCAGAACCAATTTAAGTATGCAAATGAAAAGACCACAAATACAACGGGAATCCAAGAAAGGAAAAACGACTGGTTCATGGAAGACAGGATAGGATGTAAAAAAGTAGAGTCTATCAAGTTGACAGATTGCTAGACCTTCTCCATCACGTTCCTACTTTCATCCTTACAGCATTAGTGAACAAAGATATCTCAACTGTTTTCTAAGTCAAATGGCCCCTTTTGTACACTGGACGCTATCTTTTCCCATTGAAATGTTCCTCCACGATTCCTTTTTTGCTCAGAATCTTCAAATTCACCTCTCTTTTCTGACTCTTTCCCTTGAGTCTCTCTCATCTTAAAAAAAATCTTTTGACCCTATTTTTCCTCACATTATCTCCTAGCTTTGGGAAATGACTAGTCTACACAAGTTGGATTTATTTCCTCACCTCTCTTTTATCTATAAACTGAAAACAAGCTCTTAACCCAACTTCCTCAATGAATCTAATCTAAACCAAGTCAGTAATGGTTTGCTAAGTGCCAAAAGGTCTAGTGGCCTTTCAGTAAAATTGGATCACTCTCTCCTTGAAATTCTACTCACTATTCTCAAGCTTTCATGAAACCATTATTTGTTGGTTTCCCTCAGAACTTGGCTCCCCTTCTATCTCCTCTGTGGTCTTTGTTTCTAGCTATCATTTAAATGTGATTTTCCCCCAATTATAACTACATTTCCTCTTTACTATTTAGTTTATATCTGTCAAATGATCCCAGATGATGTTTTTTTGTTTGTTTGTTTTGGCTGAGTTGGGCCTTTCTTGCTGCGCGTGGGCTTTTCTCTAGTTGTGGTGAGCAGGGGCTACTCTTCGTTGTGGTGCACAGGCTTCTCACTGCAGTGGCTTCTCTTGTTGTGGAGCACGGGCTCTAGGGCGCGTGAGCTTCAGTAACTGTGGCACGCAGGCTCAGTAGTTGTGGCTCATGGGCTTAGTTGCTCTGCAGCATGTGGGATCTTCCCGGACCAGGGCTCGAACCCATGTCCCCTGCATTGGCAGGCGGATTCTTAACCACTGTGTCAACAGGGAAGTCCCCCATATGATGTTTTGTAACTTTGCTTATGTCCCTGAGACAGTTACAACCATGTCCAATATGTGCAGGTGATTTATACAGGTTAAACCCAGACTCAAATACACAGGTTACACATCCATTCATCCATTCATTCATATTCATTTCCCTCTCTCTCTCTCTCTCTCTCTCTCTCACACACACACACACACACACACACTAAAGCAACCAACCACTGCACATTTCCATCTAGAAGCTTCCCAGGTCACACAGAATTGCTATATCTCAAACTGAAGACATTTTTTCCTTATCTCCCCCATGCTCTTCTTCCTGGTTTTCTTATATAGGTGAATGGTGCTTCATCTACCCAGTTACTCAAGGCAAAAACAAAGGAATCATACCCTTCATCCCCTCTTCCAATCTTTCACTAAGACTGATTAAATGTACTTCCTTAATGCGTGTCCTATTTGTCCCCTCTTCTCTGTGCCTGCTTTTTACCTCTATCAACATCAGTTTCTTAAATGCTCTCATCCCTACATCCCCTCTTCAGACTTTTCCAACAATCTTCTATAATGTCAGAGGGCCCTTTCTAAAACAAATCTAATCACATCATTTTCTTACTTAAAATCCTTCAATGGCTCCTTCTAGCTATCAGGCTAAAGCCCAGAGGTCTTCAATATGACAAAAAGGTTCTTTATGAACTAGTTTCTCCGATGTCTACAGATTTTTTTTCTACCAGTTTCCCACATGCCCCCTTTATATGTGCATCCTAGATCCTATGCTCTGGCTCTGCTTAATTACTTTCAATTCCCCAAATACCCTCACTTTATTCAACCTGTGCACTTGCTATTCCTCTGTCCACAATGTAGTTAGAGCTAACATAGGATAATAACTAACCACACGTGATCAGGAGTCAGGCTACTTAGATATAAATATCAGCTCCTCCATTCACTGGCTTGGTGACAGTTTGCTAATTGAACTCTGTGTCCCTTGTTTTTCTTTTTTGTAAAACAGGATGAAAACAACTTTTACCTCGTAGAGCTGTGACAAGGATTAGATGATACATTCCATATGAAGCAATGAAAATATGGCAGCAATAACCTCTCATTAATGTCAGCAGTAATCGCCAAACATATTTGTAATGATTATCTGTAGGAAGGACTGAATTCTATCCAGTTTGAGGAGTATGTCACCAAAATAATCAAGCAACGGAGACACAATGTTGAGGTCCTGTAGCTTGGTTCCACTCACCCACGGAGGCAACTTCAGAAACAATGAGAAGAGCCTCCCTTCAAATCTCCCCGCAGAGATGAATGTTCTCTTTCAGTCAAATTCTTCTCAGGTTCAGTTAATGTCCAACTCCTTTCCTAAATTCCTCTTCATCTGTCTTCATTCCATTTCAACGCCATAACCTTTTTTGGTAAACGCTCATCAACTGATACAACCCTACTTCATCACCCCTGCACAAGAGCTGCAAAGTAGGCTATTGAATTTTGGGTGGGAAAGGCACCAGGGATCCCTAATGAGGGAGAAGAATATTAACTTGCAGGGACCCCAGTCCACTGCAGTGGTCCCAATGCAAACTTTACTATTTGGGGGATTTCATTTGTGGGTTCTCATCTTTTTTTGCCTGGTTTTCAAACTCTTCCTCTCTACTATTTCATTCTCTGTATCCTATAAACCGATTCAAACCTCTCCCACGCTAAAGCTGCTAAAGGCAGCAATAGATCCTCACTCCTCTTTATTCTGCCCCTTATAGATTCATTCTAGCGACAACTGCACATTTCAGACTCTTCCTCAAGCATTCCTCCTCTTTTTTAATTAATAGAATCCAAATATAATTTTATATTCAAAATGTTATATGCAAACTTTTTTTAAAGTTAAATAATGCTGGGAAGATTTTAATAAGAACAGCAGTCCTCTGTGTCAACATGGAGTTCAACTCCTTGAAAGGCGATCATTTTAACTCTTAGTTAATTTTTCTATAATTTATCTCAAAGGTACAAACAATAGCTGTGCTATTTCCTATTATTTCAAAGTTCAAGAATCCCTTGAATTCTTACACGGAAGATGAGGATTTTTCTTTCTCCTATGAGTTTACTCCCTAATGAGCTTTCTCTCATTGCAATTTGGATAGAAATCACTGTTTGGTGTTTACATTACAGTAACTAAGTAACTTTGTTTACTGCTGGGTCATGCACTGCATCATAAAATCATTTACTTTATTATAATTTTTTTTCCTTGGAATTAATTGCCTCTTTTAAAATATCTGCATAGTTTTCTATGTTCCTGCCACTAAATTCTTCTGTGAATCTTTATGGGGGAGCACGTAGGCTAATCCATCATTTTAACTTTTCATTTCCTCTGAAAGACCTTCCCCTGGAGCCCTCCCCTACACTCCAACAGTCAGCACTGGTTGCTCTGTAGGTCTGGTATACAGGTGTCACCCTTGCCTGCAACTTCATTTTTCTAGGAATTACGTTCACCTCTCTTCTGGGTTAGATCTCTTCATTCCTGAATCTCACGTAATCACCATTCTTGATTTATTCCCTTGATTTGACGGACCATAAATGAGGTGAGTGGTAAAAATTTCAATGCCATGTATTTGCTCAAATACCTTTCTTTTTCTTTTGTTTTAATCCTCATATTATTCAGAGATTAGCTAAATATCAAAATCTAGGTTGGCAAACATTTTCCTTCAAGTACCGCAGGAATTGTTCCATTTTTTTCTGGCTTCTAGCACCCGTTTCAAGAAAGGTCTTCTTTATTCATTTTTTTTTAACATCTTTATTGGAGTATAATTGCTTTACAATGGTGTGTTAGTTTCTGCTTTATAACAAAGTGAATCAGCTATACATATACATATATCCCCATATCCTCTCCCTCTTGCATCTCCCTCCCTCCCACCCTCCCTATCCCAGCCCTCTAGATGGACACAATCCTTTATTCTTTTTTGAAAGTTACCTTCTCTTCTGAAAGCTTTTACATTTTTCTCTTTATCATGACTGTTCAAAATCTCATCATGATGTGCCTTTCTTTTTCTTTTTTTAAAAAATTCATTATACTGTATAATTCAATGGGCACTTTCAATCTGGAACCTCAATAACTCAAGCCAGATTATCTATGTATTATTTCACTCCTAAATTTTTTTACTTATATCTTCTCAATTCTGTCTCATTGGAACTCACGATCACAGAATTTTATTTTATTCACTGCAATAGCCCAGCGTCTAGAACAATAGATGGTACATGATGCTCAATAAAAATTGACTGAGTATATTAATTAGGATACTAGACTTCTTGGTTTACTTTCCTTTCCTATTATGGTTCTCTTGTGTCTTTTTTAGCTGTTACTGTCTTCCTCACTTTTAACTGCCAAACCTTATTTTTTTAAAAATTTCTTGGAGTTATACTTTTTCATTTCTAAAAATCTTGTTTGTTCACTAAATGTTCTGTTTTAAATATCTCACCCTATTCTTATTTCATGTATCTTTTTTCCCCTCTGAGCTTATCAATGATTGCTCTTTAAGTTTTCTTTTGCTATATGTATTATAAATGTTTTCAGTTTTTTCTGAGCTATTTTTCCTGATTTTTCCCCCCACTCTCATTTCTTGAGAAAGAAATCTATCATTCTCCCACTAAGGGAGCTAAAAGCTTGGATGCAGCATTCTGTAAAAGGAAGGATTTCATGGTTTCTCTATTTAGAATCTACATTGCCAATTACTTATCTCGTTTTCAGGCCTTCTATTGGGTCTGAAATTATTGTATCAGATACAACAGTGTGTCTGATACTATTTCTGTTCAGTTTCACCAGGGAGTAAACCTCCTGCCTTATTTCAGGATTGAGGAGGAATTGTCACATGGCTGCAGAGGGAATCTGGGAGACTAAATAGCTCATTAGGAATTTCAGCTATCATTCATCCCCCATTTCAGTGATTCTTGCCATCTCCGATTCCTCCAGGGTCTGGAGGCAAAACTCTATTTCTCGTTGGCTCTTCCTTCTTCAGGTAGTTATATTTCAGCTTTCTGTACTCTACTAACCATGTTTCCTTTGCACTTCACTCTTCAACATGCCATAGATCTTATTCATATCCTTTCCCATCTCTTTCCTGTTAGGTTTTTATCCTTTGCTAACGTTTTAGTGAGATTTGAGAAAATAAACATGCGAACTCAATCTTCCATGTTTAAGCAGAAGACTTCCCTTCCCTTTCCAATTATGAAATCAGGCTTCTATGCCTTTCTTGCTGCTAAAACTGTTTTAGCAAGGATCAATAATGACATCTTACATTCTAAAACCAACATACTGATGATTTCCAAACCTATATATACATATGAAGCCAAAGCCTCTCTTCAAGTAAACATATACAAATGTGCTCTGGACATCATTTACAAAACTGGACTCACTGTTTCCTCCGCCCTCAAGCTATTACTGCCTTAAACGATACCACTACAGTATTCAACTTACTACTCAAGCTGGAGACCTGGATATTTTCTCCCTCTCCCTCATCCTTCCCCAACTAATAAAACAATTCAATAGGTGTGACTAAATTACTGTGCTTTATATCATTGTCTCCTCTCTATCCTCAGTGGTAATGGTTTAGTCCATTTTTAAGCAATGTGTATCTGGGTTACAGAAATAATCAAGCTATATTCTTTCTGTCTCTAGTCTTGCATTTTCCATACTGTTGTAAGTGAGTGTTTTCCTATACACAAATCTAACCATGCCACTGCGTGCTAAAATGCAATAGAACGCTTCTGATCACAAGCTAGAGTAACCAACTCAGACAACCTTAGGCATTTCTTGGTTCCTGTGACCAAACTGCCAAAATGGGATGCTTGCCCCCGACAGACTGGAATGAATCAGTTATTGGAATACCTCCAAAAGACTCACTAGATCTCTTCTCTGCTTCTCTTGGTGTGTTAGGTTTATGAACTTCACTGACGATGCCCACGAGGCTGGAATCATAGTCACCTGCAATCTGGAGCGTACATTCCACCAGCTATGCTCCCAGAGGAATAAGGATTTGTACCCTTTTATTCCCACTTTTAATCCTAAGGAAAGATACTGATGAGGCCAGTTTGGGTTTCTTGCCTACTCTGATAGCCAGTGGGAACGCAGACGATTGATGGAATGAATAGGGGAGTGGCTTCCCACAAAAGGAATAATTAGAAGGACGCCGAGCAACAGCATTTATCCCGCTGTGTAATATAGACTGTCTGGACTCGAGTTCCAGCACGTCTCCCTAGCTGTATAACTAGGGCAAGTTACTTACTGTCTCAGTGCCTTACTTGTCTAAAATAAAAAGCGAGACTAAGGACAGTGATTACTTCATAGACTTGTTGATTTAATAAGGGTAAAATTCTTACAACAGTCTCAGCTTCGTTGTAAGTAATAAACAAACATGAGTCATGTATAAATAAATCAAATTCTTCTTGCCATGACAAAGAAAACCCATTACGACCTGGCCCTTGCTTAATATTTCAGCATTATTTCTTACCCCGTTCCTCATACTGACACTTCCAGACTATGCTGAACAGCACATATCTTCATGCCTCCTGGCCCTTGCTCACGCTGCTCTCTCTCCCTGGAAAGCCCTTCCCTAGTTTTGTCTGCCTATGTGCCATTAAGTTTCATTTCAGTATTAAAATATTTATACCTAAACTTGGTAATGGTACTTCTAAATGATACCAGAAAAAAAAAAAAAAAGGTCAAAGATTTATGCAATATTTTAACTGTTCCTCTTAAGAGCTAAAATAGGAAATGGCTCCCTTTTCCCCTCCTCTTTACTTCAGTCCCATGTTTACTGTTGCTTTATACAGACTAAAGATGCCCACAAATACAGCTCCAGCCCAGAGTGAACTCTCAGACCTTGAAAAAATTATTAAACTCCCCCCTTGAAACCCCACGTTGATGACTCAAAGGTCTCTCAAACTCAATATACCCAAGGCTGAACTCAATCTTCCTACTACAACTGCTCTTTCTCTGCCTATACTTGTTCTTATGAATGGAGACAACCTCCCCATGGCTCCTGCCACCCTCACTATTCACTTCATCATCAACTTGTGGACATTTCTCAACACAGCCTCCCTTCTCCAGTTCCATCTCTGTTCCCTTCATTCATGAATGGCTGCAGCCAGGGGGATCATTTTGAATGCAATCTTATTGTATTTCTCCTTTGATTAAAAGGGTTCCATACCTTTCCTTTGTCTTTAACACAAAGCCCAATATGCTCACCCTGGCAGTGTGACGTCTTGCATGATCTGGACCCTGCCCACCTCTCCACTTTTATCTTAAGCCATTCTCCTGCTCACCTCACCAAGGAGGAGATTTCTCTGACTTCTTCAGATTCCTCCAATTTGCTAAGTAGCTTCCTGACGTGGGGTCTTTACCCGTGCTCCTCCTTTTGCCTCAAACACTCCTCCTCACTTCCTAACACGTATAAACCCTTCCAGCGTTCCAGTCAACTTAAATGTCACTTATCAGGGAAAGTGCGCCCAAGAATATTCTTCCCATTTTTATGGCACCCTGTTTTTCATTTTCATGCCCAGGTCACAATTTTAATGAACTAATTCTCTGGTTAATCCCTTTCTTTCCTTTCTTTTCCATTTTCCCATAAGTTCCTGAAAGGCAGAAGCTTTGTCTTATTTATGACTAAAGCCTCCTTTCTTCGCAGAATACCTCTAACATAACTGGAACACAATAAATATTTTTTGAGTAAGTGAAACTGCCGACATTAGGTGAGTATAGTAAATTCTTCCATCGTAGTATTGTGTGGCTGTGAAAGGACGTATGCTAAAAACTGCTGATGCGAGAAAATGCTAAATTATACACATAGTATTTCAATTCAGTAAAAAATGCACAGAAGATAGATGTGGTAGGCAGAAAAATGACCCCCCCCTCCCCAAAGATGTTCACATTCTAATCCCTGGAAACTCTGAATATGTTATATTACAAGGGAAGGGGTAATTAAGACTGCTAATCAGTTGACCCTGAAATAAAGAAATTATTCTGGATTATTTGGCAGGGCCCAGCGTAAGCACAGGGTCTTTTAAATGTGGAAGATGCAGCAGAAGAGTCATAGTCAGAGCAAATAGGAAAGGAAAGACTCCATCAGCCATTGCTGGCTTTGAAGATAGAAGGAAAACACAAACCAAGGAAGGGGGACATCTTCTAGAAGGTGTAAAAGGCCAGGAAAATTCTCTCCAGAGCCTCCAGAAAGAATGCAGCCTTGCATTCTTAATTTTATCCCAGTGAGACCCATTTTGGACTTCTGACCTCCAGAACTGTAAGATAAAATACTTTAGGGTTTTAAGCCATCAGTTTGCGGTAATATGTTAGAGCAGCAATAGGAAACTAATACAATAGGGTATATGAGGATAGGAGAGTTGACATGTTTTTGTTTTCATATTTTGTACGTTTTTGTAGGCAAGCTCTCTGCAGCTTCTCCTTTCTCTGATTTTAGCCCCACTTTACCAGTTGGCAGCATTGTGCTTAAGACTGCCATATTTCTACTGAACCCATGAAATTTTTTTAAAAACCTGGAGAAATTATCTGGCTTACAGATGCAAGTTTTTTTTTTTTTTTTTCTAAATACATGTTAAATGAAAACGTAGATGGCAAATATCCTAAGAATATTCAGGGAAATTGCATAGTTTTTCTTGCTAAAATGATGAATGAATAAATTTTCATCAGTTACATTAATATTACAAAAGGACTTTAGAAAGTATCTATATAGCTGGAGGACTTTTAGCACTGAAAGACAGAAACAGTTCCTAGGATAATATTATTGTCCTTTTACTATTTTACCCTCTTTCTATGCCTTTATAGAAGTAATGAAAATAAGCAGATTTAGGAATCTGAGGAGCATGTTTTAGCTCCTAATGGGAAAGAAAAGGGAAATCCTCGATGGAATTTTTTCTTAATGCCAGCATCTCCTAGATGCTTAAACTATCTTGAAATAAGCTATCTGAATAAAATACACGTGGATACCTGGTACTACTTTATATCTAGGAAACTTGGAAGTCAGTGAAGTCATTACAGTTAATGAATTTACTTACAAGATTAGAAAATGTACTTTAGAATTATGCATTCAACAATACCATTCTTGGGCTTCCCTGGTGGCACAGTGGTTAAGAATCCACCTGCCAATGCAGGGGACACGGGTCCGGAAAGATCCCACATGCCACGGAGCAACTGAGCCCGTGTGCCACAACTCCTGAGCCTGTACTCTAAAGCCTGCGAGCCACAACTACTGAGCCCACGTGCCACAACTACTGAAGCCCGTGTGCCTAGAGCCCGTGCTCCGCAACAAGAGAAGCCACCGCAACGAGAATCCCGCACACTTCAATGAAGAGTAGCCTCTGCTTGCCGCAACTAGAGAAAGCCCACACTCAGCAACGAAAACCCAACACAGCCATAAATAAATAATAAATTTATTTTAAAAATACCATTTTCAATTCTATCTTATTTTGAAGTGAGTGTAAATTGACCTTTGAAAGATCTGAAATTAGAACATATGGTTTACTTATAAACTTGACTGAAAAGATGAATTTTTACACAGAAGCATAAAATATTTATCTTCAATTACATGACTGTTATGCTCTCAAATAATTCATGCGATTTTTTTTTCTAAAACCTTTTCTAGTTATTTATTGGTGAATAAACAGATTAAAAATCTGCTTTTGTTTTTGCACATGGACAAATCCCTGAAACTCTGTAGATATAATATTGAAACCATATGAAAACCTGTCACTGAACGGAGGAAATTATTTAGAGAGAAAGAACACCACCAAGCAAATGGGAAAAAAACCAGTGCAAAGCATCCATAGAGCTGGTTTCATTTCCCTCTAGCACCTTCTGGTGGTAAACGCGGTGTATTGCTGAATCCTCTAGTATGGACAGAAAGAATTTACTGCAAACATTATTTAATGCTCAGTATCTTGATTCTCCCCCAAAGCAGTCTAAATATATTTTTAATTTTTTCTGTAGTTACTGTTATACGTTCATAATATGATCATATCAGAAAAGATAATTTTAAAATTCCTGCCAGAACTTTGAGTTAATTTATTTGCAGGTACCATGAATTTTTTGAATGTCTGCACTCAAAAATAAAATTGGATAAGGTAGAACCAAATAACAGGACTGTAGACAAATATATAAGTACCCACATATGTGGTCTCAGCCTGGATTATAGATGAAAGAAGCAATTTTAAGATAAATGTGCCTTTATTTTTCTTTATTAGATTTAGAATGTGGTATTATTTAGTGTCAATAGTATCTAACATTTCTTGAGATCTTACATGAATGCCTGGAATAATTAAAAATATGTTATACACAATCTCATTTGGTTACACAATAAGCTAATGAGATACATAAATATACATATATGTGTGTGTGTTTATTATCTACATTTGATGGATACAGAACAGTAATAATTTATTTGGCATATTTAAAAATAATGAATAGAAAACCTTAAGAGACAGAGACTCAAATGTACTCTCATATTCAAAGAATAAATGAATGGATAAATGTATTCACTACTTAAAATCATGTATATATGAGGGACCAAACATTGGGAATTTAACATGATAAAGGCTCTTCACTATACTGAAAGCATTTACTGTATAAGCTGCAGAAGGTAGATATGAAAAAATATCATAGGAACTGTCGTAATAGATACAAATGTACCAAATGTCAGAATTGCCAAGAAGATAAGCCCCTAAATCTGCATGAAGACACAGAAAGGGCATCAGCTGGCTAGTGATCAGGATCTGCCCATGAATCCTCCATTTCTATGATCATTAAGCATCCAAGGAATTAAAATTTGGCTTTGCACCTGGATTTCCTGCAGGGAGAAGATACATAAGCCAGAAGATTCAAAACCTTCACAGTATCTGTCGTAATTTAAGTTTTGAAATGTATGTACATTAAGTGGAAAAAGATAATCTCTATTTGGTTTATCACTGACCTCCCAACAGCGGACAGATTGCTGGGCACACAGTGCGACTTGCTCAATATCTGCTCAACGACTCCACAGGGCCTCTGAAGCCTGCTGGCCTCCTCAAGGAACATCTCATAACCCCTCACACATTACCATCCTATGCAGCCAAATATGTTCAATACTTTTCAGTAGCATTAAGTGTAACAATTAAGTGGTGCGATTCTGCAAAAGTGAAAGGTTAATGCATACAGTGTTTACTGTATTGATAGGCACTTCAGTTAGAGGCAGGGTTTGATTTGAAAGGAAAGGGGACTGAGAGGAAATGTTTTGGTAGATCACGCAATCTCCCAAGAGGGCAGAGACCATGCCATTGTCACATCCTAGTAACCCACTCAGTGTTTGGCACATAGTAGACAATCAAATATTTGTTGAAGAACGAAGAACAATAAATATATGAAACAGCTTATGCTTTTTACAGAAAGTTAATCACAAACTAGAAAAACACTAAGATTCTGAAACGCAGAAGAACTATTTAAAATCACTAAAGCTTGTCACACAAAAGCTACAGCCGTACCCCTATACAGAGTTAGAAACAGAAAGAAACTCTGCACACATTCATCTGGACTTAGATTCATTGAGGCTTATGCCAAATATGCATGGCGAAGAAGGAGAAAAGGAGCAATTGTTTGCGAAGTCGGAGAGCTGAACTTCATGAGTAAGGTTTTGGCTAGAAAATTGCTATCCCCGTAAACATTGCATGATTTCCAAGGAACATGACAAAATTTCTATCAATAATGCCATAAGATAAATATTTGGCTTAATTCAAGAATAGTTCAGATTTTTTTATTTAAACCATTTCCCCATATAAACAAAGCATGGAAACAGCCTGGACGCTCTTCAAAAGACTCTAAAAGAACTCAACGACCCATATAATAACATTATTTAACAAAATTTCTCCCAGACTATAGCAGAATATTTTTCATTTTTTCCATTTGTGCAATTTATGTGTAATATGAATACTGCCCATGAAAAAAAGTCTCACCGCCCTTTAGTAATCAAAAGTTATTGCTAAACAGCATTACCAGTATAATGCTTTATAGAAGCAAAGGTTTAAACAAAAGGCTTCAGCTACCACATACCACATCAACAACAGTTTTTACACTACCTGGTACTTTAACATAGAAATACACAGCATGTACTTTGCTTGAAAGGATACAAGTATATTAATTACAGGAAGTCTTAAACCCCCTTTTTCCTCAACAAAGGGTGTTTATCATTCCTATCAAATGAAGTATGTCAGTCACAGCCCAGTTCGCAGTGTAGAAAAATAGTAACATACACAACTGGAGTCATTTTCATGTCTTTCATTTTGTATAGAAATCTCACTTTCACAATAAAACAAGAGAATAAACAAAAATGTGCATCATGTTGAAAGGGTTGTTTGTGAGCTCCACCAGTGCTTTTTTCAGTGCAAACATTTGTCCAGCAGAAAATTGAGTTTCAGTTCCATTTAAACACACAGAGCACATGGTTTATGGCAACTGTTGGCACAGAGTGAAAATCACAGTTCTTCCAAGTGTTTTATTCTTGAATTTCTTGCCCACAGAAAGCCTGAGCAGTGCAGTGGTTTCCAGATCTGGTTAGGGTTGGCTCTCCTGAATCAGAAAAGCCTCTTTTCCTTTAATTAATAGACTTTGAGATTTTACCTCCCATGAATCAGATAATGGTCATGAACTGCTCTGCGTGGCTTAAAAATGTGCTATGTAAATTGCTACATTCTTACAGAGCACTTTCCAAAAATGGCTGTTCATGGGCTGACATGACTTTCAGCATTTCAGATCTTTAATGTAACATCTTTTTTTTTTTTTTTTTTGCGGTACGCGGGCCTCTCACTGTTGTGCACTCTCCTGTTGCGGAGCACAGGCTCCGGATGCTCAGGCTCAGCGGCCATGGCTCGCGGGCCCAGCCGCTCCGCGGCATGTGAGATCTTTCCCGGACTGGGGCACAAACCCGCGTCCCCTGCATCGGCAGGCGGACTCTCAACCACTGTGCCACCAGGGAAGCCCTTTAATGTAACATCTTAATTTCAATATAAAGGATGCATAATAAGGATTACTGATTTTAAAAAGATCAACAACTAAAGCTACTCTCTTTACTCTCCATTCAATGCTTCATGTTCTTACACCCGTGTTTCTTACTTACAACTAGCACTAATTTAAGCGTAAAATATCTACCTAAATTATTGAATTATAGGATTTCTAATATCTGAAATGGATATGGACACATTCACATATGTGAGGGAATTAAGACAAATATAAAAAGGAAATTTTAAATTTTTAATTACTCAGAATTTGCAGTAAACTCAAATTTCTTTATTATGCTAACACAGGGCAAAGTAGCTACTGTCAAAATGAGCCAATTGGATCAAATAGGCTGCGGTAAAAATCCATGTGTTCAGAATATATCCTATAGTCATGACATACAATAAGATTAGTTTCATGTTTTACACCCTTACAATGGACTTACAAAAGTAACTGATGAATATTCAACTAGTATCCAAATTTTGCAAATGGGAGATTAGGGTTTTAGAGACATTAAATGACTGTCCCTTGTTCCCCAAGTTAGAGTGGATCCACTGGATCTGGATGTGGACCATGATCCTATTACCAAAAACAAAAACAAAAAATCAAATTTATCTCTAAATCAGATTCAAACCACATTTCTGGGCTCACAAATACAGAATTCTGTAACACTATAACAGTGGTGCATAAATAACTTTTAACTCTCATATAGAAGTTAAAAGACAAAAGTATAAAAGGTAACTACAATAATAAAATTATGTTAATAAATAAACAATACATAAAGATATAATTTGTGACATCAATAACCAGGATAGGTGGGGTAAGAAGTAAAACAACAGAGTTTAGTATGTGATTGAAGTTAAGTTGTTATAAGTTTAAAAAAGATTGTCATAACTATGTTTTACGTAAGCCCCATGGAAACTGCAAAGAAAATATTTATAGGAGATACACAAAAGAAAAAGAGAATAGAATCAAAGCATATCACTTTAAAAGAAAATTAACAAACCGAAAAGGAAGAAGACAGCAGGAGAAGATAAAATGGACAAAACAACTACTGGGCAGAAATCTATTCAAAAATGGCAATAGCAAATCCGTAACTATCATTAATTACTTTAAATGTATAAACTTTCCAGTCAAAAGACATAGAATGACTAAACTGATTTTTTTAAATCTAATTATTTGCTCTCTACAAGAGACCCACTGCAGATTTAAGAACACACATAGGCTAAAAGGGAAAGAAGGAAAAACATAATCTATGCAAATGGTAATCAAAAGAAAGCAGGGGTAGTCCACTTATATAAGGCAAAATAAACTTTAAATTTAAAAACTGTCACAAAACAAAGAAGAACATTATAAAATAATAAAAGAGTCAAGTTAGGGACTTCCCTGCTGGCACAGTGGTTAAGAATCCTCCTGCCAATGCAGGGGACATGGGTTAGAGCCCTGGGCCAGGAAGATCCCACATTCTGCAGAGCAACTAAGCCCATGCGCCACAACTACTGAGCCTGCGCTCTAGAGCCTGCAAGCCACAACTACTGAGCCTGCGTGCCACAACTACTGAAGCCTGTGTGCCTAGAGCCCATGCTCCACAACAAAGAGAAGCCACCACAATGAGAAGCCCGTGCACCGCAACAAAGGGTAGCCCCCGCTTATCACAACTAGAGAAAGCCCATGCACAGCAACAAAGACCCAATGCAGCCATAAATAAATAAATATTTTTTAAAAGAGTCAATTTGTAAGGAAGATACAAAAATTATAAATACAAATTCTTCTAAAGTGCACAGGAAATATTCTCCAGGATAAATGATGTGTTAGATCACAAACCAGTCTTACAGATTTAAGAAGATTAAAATTATACCAAATATCTTTTCTGACTACATTGGAGTGAAACTAGAAATCAATTATAGAAGGAAAACTGGAAAATTCACAAATTTGTTGAAATGAAATAGCACACTCTTGAACAACCAATGGACCAAAAAAGAAACCAAAAGGGAAATTAGAAAATATATTGAGACAAATGAAAACACAAAATACCAAAATTTATGATATGCAGCAAAAAAAAAAATCCACAAATTGGATAGTTTAGAGTGGTAAATGCCTACATTTAAGAGGAGAGATCTCAAATAAACAACCTAATTTTTCACCTCAAGGAAACAGAAAAAGAAGAACACATTAAGTCCAAAGTTAGCAGAAGAAAGGAAATAATAATATTACAGCAGAAATAAACAAAACAGCGAATAGAAAAACCAACAAAACTAGGAGTTGATTTTTTTTAAGATAATATAATGAACAAACCTTTACCCTGACTAACTGGACAAAAAGGGAAGATACAAGTAAACAAAATCATAAATGAACAAGGAGATATTATATATATCTGATGCCACAGAAATAAAAAGAATTATACAAGAATACTCTGAACTACATGCTAAAAAAACTGAATAACCTAGAAGAAATGGAAAATCTGAACAGACTTACAACTAGTAAGACTGAGTCAGTAATCAAAAACCTTTCATCAAAGAAAAATCCAAGACCAAATGGCTTCACTGGTCAATTTTACCAAACATTTAAGGAAGAATTAATACGAATTCTTCTCAAACTCTTTCCAAAAATTGAAGAGAAGGGAACAGTTCCAGATTCATTTTATGAGGACAGAATTAACCTGATACCAAAGCCAAGCAAAGATACTATAAGAAAAGAAAGCTACAGGCCAATATACCTGATGAATATACTTGCAAAAATCCTCCAAAAAAATACTAGCAAACCAAATTCAACAGCACATTGTAAGAATCAGACACCCTGAACAAGTGGAATTACCCCTAGGAGGCAAAGATGGTTCAACAATGGAAATCAATCAATGTAATATACCATATTAACAGAACAAATAATAAAAATCACATGATCATCTCATGAGAAGCAGAAAAAGTGTTTGACAAAATTCAACACCTTTCATGATAAAAAAAACTCAACAAACTAGAACTAGAAAGAAATTGCCTCAACATAATAAAGGCCATATATGAAAACCCACAGCTTATGCTCGGTGGTGAAAAACAGAGCTTTTCCTCTAACATCGGGAACAAGTCACAGATACCCACTCTCATCTCTATTCAACATAGTCTGGATGTCCCAGCCAGAGCAATTAGGTAAGAAAAAGAAAAAATTGGTATCCAAATTAGAAATGAAGAAGTCAAATTATCTCTGTTTGCAAATGACATGATCTCAAATGTAGAAAAAAAGATTCACATACACACAGACTCTTTTAATGAAAAAACAAATTCTGTAAAGCTGTAGGATGCATAATCAACATATAGTAATCAGTTGCACATTTATATGCTAATAACAAATATTATGAAAATCAAATTAAGAAAACAATCCCATACACAACAGCACTAAAAAGAATAAAATACTTAGGAACAGACTACCAAAAAGAATAAAATACTTGGGAATAAACTTAACCAAGGAGGCAAAAGAACATACACTTTTGAAAACTACAAAACACTGATGAAAGAAATTAAAGATGACACATAAACGGAAACACATTCCATGTTCAGGTATTGGAAGACTTAATATTGTTAAAATTTCCAAGGTGATCTACAGAGTCAACGCAATCCCTATCAAAATCTCAATGGCATTTTTGGAGAAATAGAAAAAAAAGTCTAAAATTAATACAGAACCACATAGGACCCTGAATAGTCAAAACATCCTTTAGACAAAAGAACAAAGCTGGAAGCCTCATACCCTCTGACATCAAAACATATTACAAAGCTGTAGTAATCAAAAGAGTGTGGTACTGGCATATAAACTGGTGAAACAGAGTAGAAAGCCCAGAAATATACCTATGTATATTTGGTCAAATGACCTTTGACGAGGGTGCCAAGACTACACAGTGCGGAAAGGACAGTCTCTTCAACATATGGTAATGGGAAAACTGGATATTCACATGCATGAGAATGAAAGTGAACCCTTATCTTATACCATACACAAAAATCAACTCACAATGGATAAATGATTTAAACCTAAAACTATAAAACTCCTAGAATAAAACATAAAAGAAAAGCTTCATAAGATTAGTCTGAACATAACACTGCAATGATTTATTGGCTAGATACCAAAAGCACAAGCAATTAAAGCAAAACTAGACAACTGGGACTATGTTAAACTAAAAACCTTCTGCACGGCAAAGGAAACAATCAACAGAGTATAAAAGAAACCTATGAAATGCGACAAAATATTTGTAAACCCTGTATCTGCTAAGGGCTTTAATATCCACAGCATGTAAGGAATACCTACAAATCAATAGCAAATAAATGACCCTACTAAAAAGTGGCAAAGAACTTGAATAGGTATTTCTCCAAAGAAGACATACAAATGGCCAACATGTAAATGAAAAGATGCTCAACATCACTAATCATCAGGAAAATACAAATCAAAACCACAATGAGTTATCATCTCATATCTGTTAGGATGGCCACTGCGGGGAATAAAAACAGAAACTAATTAATGTTGATAAGGACATGCAGAAATTGGAACCTTTGTGTACTCTTTGTGGTAATACAAAATGGTACAATCAGTATGGAAATCAGCATGGAGGTTCTTTAAAAAATTAAAAATAGAACTACCACATGACCCATTAATCCCACTTCTGGGTATTTATTTTAAAAGATAACTGAAAACAGCTCTCAAAGAGATATTTACACTGCCATGTTTATTACAGTATTACTCACAATAGCCAAGAGGTTGAAACAATCTAGATGTTCACTGATGGATGAATGAATAAAGACAATGTTATATATACAGGTAATGGAATATCATTCATCCTTAAAAAGGAAGGAAATCTTGTCATATGCTATAACGTGTATTAACCTTGAGGACATTATGCTAAATGAAATAAACCAGTCACAGAAGGACAAACACTGTATGATTCCCCTTATATGAGGTACCTAAGGTAGTCAAACTCATAGAAGCAGGAAATGGGATGGTGCTTGACAGAGGCTGGTGGGGAGGGAAATGGGAAGTCACTGTTCAATAAGCATAGAGTTTCAGTCATTTAAGATGAGAACGTTCTAGAGATCTGCTGTACAACAATGTGCATATAGTTAATACTGTACTGCACACTTAAAAATTTAAGAGAGTAGATTCCATGTTATGTGTTTTTACTACAACGAAAAAGAAGCGTACAAAAAAATCAGAGATATTCAATAATTCCCTTCATATACACATATGCACACACTCACGCACAGACATATGTTTAATTTTCAGCAAGCTGCGAAACACAGTTGTTTTACTCTCTTTACCACAGTGCTCCCTTATAATAAACATTACAGGCAGTTTCCCGAAAGCCATATTCTATAGGATTTCTGCTGTCAATATGAGGTGTATAATTTGCTTCCCAGATGGAATGTGCTTCATGCATATCCCATTTAATATTCATCAAAATCTGGTGTGGTGGGAATTGTACCTCCCTTTTGACAGATAAGAAAGTTGAGGCTTATAAATGTTAAGAGGGAATAAATAGCATAGTTTAGATTGAAATTAGATACGCGGAACTCTAGTCTAGGATTCTATCCACGATTTTTGTCCAAAAGAAAAATTAAGAATTTAGACTTATTCATTGGTAACTTGCTTTGTTACTATATGACCCTGAATGAGAAATGATTTCAGTTTCTTTGATAAGGTGCTTATAAATTTCTATGTCATGACTGAAAAATGTGCAGGAAAACTAAAGGTCATAATTTCCGCTATTCCTCTAGATGCAATTGCCCAGATGTGTAAAGAAAAGAAAATCTCATTATTTCCTTTTGAGAAATGCAATTAGATTTCTTGAACTCCAAAACTTATCTTTAAAAAGAGATATTATAATATTTAATTTAACCTCTTATTTAGAAAAAAATACTGATGATCTCAAGATGTATATAGATTAGAAAGCAACTTGGAAAAATGAGACTAAATTTCATTTTAAGAATTTGACAAATTCTAAGAGGTTCAGAGTTACAGTTACAGGTTTTGTACATTGTAAATATAAATATACTGTACTTGTAAAGTACAATGATTTTTCTTTTGCCTCTAAATCTTGATAATGGCCTCAGCTCTACACAGCTCTGAGAATTTGCACTGTAGGTATGAAATGGTACCTATAAATAAACCTAAGGTATAATTTTATAAAGACCTCATTTTCTCATGATGTAAATAAATGGCATCCTACAAAAATGACTGAAGGCTACCATAACTTTTTCACCATTCAACAAAATGGCACACTACACAGAAAAAATACACAAGAAGTAAAAAAATGGCCGAGTCAGCAAAGCTTTGCTACTCAGCCCATATGCGCCTACTTAATGAGATACCCTGCATACAGTAACAAAAGGCACTGAAAAACAGATTTGACTTCAAAACTTATCAATGGTTTAAAATATCTAAAACTAGTGTCCTCAGTAATGGTAGAGTTCATTTCAATAACATCTATAGCAGAGTAATTTAATAATCCTATTTCTTTTGGGGTAAAAATATTTTATCAGCTACAGATTTTGAAAATGCTATTTTAATAATCTATTACATACATACACAAGTGTGTATATATACATAAACATTTGTTGTTTTGGACATTTTTTAAAATATTGGACATTCATATTAAAAAAGCAATAAAAATAGATGTAGATATAAAACAAACATAGAAATCAAAGTTTCAAAGTCTAATACCTGAAATATGTATTTTTTTACTTAAGATTTGATTCCACTATACACCAACTATATATTAATGAATGTTAACCGACTGAAGAGGTCATTTTCTATGGTATGATAGAAAGGATACATTTTTAGCATGGTGACTATAGTTGAAGTATTGTACTGCACATTTGAAAGTTTCTAAGAAAGTAAGTCTTAAAAGTTCTCATCACAAGAAAAAAATTTATAACAATGTATGGTGACGCATGTTAACTAGATTTACTGTAGGTATCATTTCAGAATATATACAAATATTCACACATTAGTGTTGTACACCTGAAACTAATATAATGTTATATGTCAATTATTCCTCAAAAAAGAAGTGTTTTATTCAAGTTTAATTGTCAAATCATACTTCTTATGAAATACTCCCTTTTGTCCTATGAATTTAACATCACAATTGCTGGAATACCAAAACAATCCTGTTGACAGATAGGATTATAACTAACGTTTTATAATTCTCACTGTTATAATTTCAGTGGGAGAGCCAAACGTGACCTGCCATTTATCTATACTTATATGGCACTTAATACCCTAGTATTAATCTAAATTAAATTCTTGTGGGTTAAAAAATTATGAAAAGTAAATACATTCTTAAGATACTTTGTGAATCTGAAAAATATGTTATACACATTAAACATATTTAACTCTTTATGCCAAGTGGAACTTTTAATAACTTTTATATAAACTTACTTTCTACCGTCAATTTAAAAGGCAAACATTCCCAAATTGTAAGGGATACTTTATAAAAGGAGTGTCTTTGCAAATTTCCTTCCAGCTAGCACATGAGATTTGAAAGCAAAAATTTTAATTAAAAAATTAAAAATGGAATTCATGGATGTTTAGAAATTTTATTATAAACAAAACCATAGACAAATGCTATTGAATCTAACATACTTTAATTTTTCGATGTCTAATGGGCAGATGTCTTTTACTAGATCCTATTACAGAAATCCCTAAAGCAACCAATGTTCTAAGGTGGCCTTAGTCAAATCTATATTGGAGAAATAAAATAAGAACATAATCTCACCCATAGGTCGGGGCTGTGCCTTCAATTCTAAAGAGATCTGTTAGGCTGTAGGACAAAAAGCTGAATAAAGTCAAGAAGATCAGGAACTAGATCTGTTAATCAGAGATTGTGCACAGGGCTCATTACAGTTAAGCATGTAGCTAGCAAACTGAAAAAACAACAAAATAACAGCCTCAGCTAATGAATTTCCCAGGATAAACCTGAGTATAGGGTAGAGTTGCACTGGATCTGCTTCTCTATCCATTCGTGTGGTATTATTTTGGATATTACTTCATAGCTTCATTTCTCAAGTTTCTACATTATACATACTTGACATCTCTATGCCTTATACCCTCAATCTCTGAGAAAGATTTTGAGAAGCAGAGTCTGTAACATCAATTTCTTTGGAATTTCTCCAAATGCCTGTCACAAGCCATGCATTATACATATAATAAACTATATTCCCAGAAGAAAACTGAGAAAATGTTATCTTTCTTATCTCCATAAAATAGAATATTTTTTACCATGCAGAAAAAGATAAAGTATTTCCTCAATGTAATAATATTATAAAAATATACTGGGACTTCCCTGATGGTGCAGTGGTTAAGAATCCTCCTGCCAATGCAGGGGACACGGGTTCGAGCCCTGGTCTGGGAAGATCCCACATGCTACAGAGTAAGTAAGCCCGTGCGCCACAGCTACTGAGCCTGCGCTCTAGAGCCTGCGAGCCACAACTACGGAGCCTGCGTGCTGCAACTACTGAAGGCTGCGCGCCTAGAGCCTGGGCTCCACAACAAGAGAAGCCACCGCAACGAGAAGCCTGCGCACCGCAACGAAGAGTAGCCCCTGACCACTGCATCTAGAGAAAGCCCACACTCAGCAACGAAGACCCAACGCAGCCAAAAATAAATAAATAAATTTATTTTTTTAAAAAAAAAATATAACAATAACAGCAACTAATGCTTACTGGACACTTAATTTTGCTAGGAAATATTATTTTCCCCACTTTAGAAATGATGAAAATGAATCTAAATGATTAATTACTGAGTCCACAACATCCACTGAACTGATAAATGTTAGAGATAGGATTCAGATCCAGATTTTCTGACTATAAAGCCCATGCTGTTACCCACCACAAGATAGGATATACATTTGTTTTATTCCCATTTCTGGCTTGTACATTTCCATAATTAACCTTAGATTAGAGAGAGATAAAAAGCAAGGATGCAACAGGGGAAATAAAGACATCAAAAGGTCATAAAGAAAAGATCAGGAAGGAAGTTCATTAAAGGAAACTTTAAAACTTGATAAAGAGTATAAAATAGAATAAGCATGAATGCTTCCACTCAACAGTTCATGAGCTTCATGTACTCTATAGGTTACTCAACACCATTTTTACTTCTCAGTTCACTGACTTTCACTTAAATGTGTAATTAAGAATAGATGTATTATTAAAATCAAGCTTTGGAATACTATTTCACAATGCAAAAACTGTTCACTCTGTAAGTTTTAAACAGTATATAAAACTGAATATTCATTATAAGTCAAATTTTAAAACTGTATCACTACAGGAGTAGATAGGTACAGATATATAGCATAGATAATTTCTTTTTTTTAACATCTTTATTGGAGTATAATTGCTTTACAATGGTGTGTTAGTTTCTGCTTTAAAACAGTGAATCAGCTATACATATACATATATCCCTATATCCCCTCCCTCTTGCATCTCCCTCCCACCCTCCCTATCCCACCCCTCTAGGTGGTCACAAAGCACCAAGCTGATCTCCCTGTGCTATGTGGCTGCTTCCCACTAGCTATCTATTTTACATTTGGTAGTGTATATATGTCCATGCCACTCTCTCACTTCGTCCCAGCTTACCCTTCCCCCTCCCCGTGTCCTCAAGTCCATTCTCTATGTCTGCGTCTTTATTCCTGTCCTGCCCCTAGGTTCTTCAGAAACTTTTTTTTTTTTTTTAGATTCCATATATACGTGTTAGCATACAGTATTTGTTTTTCTCTTTCTGACTTACTTCACTCTGTATGACAGACTCTAGGTCCATCCACCTCACTACAAATAACTCAATTTTGTTTCTTTTTATGGCTGAGTAAATATTCCATTGTATATATGTGCCACATCTTCTTTATCCATTCACCTGTAGATGGACACTTAGGTTGCTTCCATGTCCTGACTACTGAAAATAGAGCTGCAATGAACATTGTGGTACATGACTCTTTTTGAATTATGGTTTTCTCAGGGTATACATAGCATAGATAATTTCTGAACACACCATATTTTTGTCAGTAAAGATAATTTTATAACTGGATAGAAAAACAAATGCTCCAAAAAAAAATCAGAAACCAATGCATACAAACATCAATCTCCCTCTTTAAGATGAAATCAATTGCTTGTTGTTTTCTTCCACCTAAATGAATGAGTGAACACACAGAGCTGGCATGCATAGGTATGGCGCTTAAGTCAACTGTAACCAACCAAAAGGGCCATTTCTTAGTCTCAGTGCTGCCTCAGTGGAAGAACACTGGGCCTGACCTAGAGTCCATGGTGACCTGACTCCAGAGGGTGGTAGGACGGTCAATATCTGAACTAAAGGGATCTGGGCCCACAGCCCCAAGTGGCCATGAACTCTGGAAGAACCATCACAGAAACAGTCCCACAGGACTGAGTCACTTGTTCACTGTGTTGAAAAAAACAGCTATTGAATTGCTTGGCACTTTATATGAGTTAATTAAGCCCCATTTGAAAAGAAATGTCCATAGTTGTGGACTTACTACAACCAAGAGTTAATAAGAACCCAACAGGCAAAACTAAGATTGTAAGCACCTTTGGTCCACTGTAAACATATTCTGGCTAGGACATCAGATTAATACTTATCTTACTGAAGTCTCAATTCTAATTAGAAGTGGCCTTTCACTGGGGACACGTTTTGGACCCCAACATTTGTTGTCCCTGTACTTATCAGAGACTGGCATCTTCCTGTTTCCTAAGCTTTGATGTAAAGATAGGGCTTTAAATATATTTCACTTTGGAGGGAGCCTGTGTACATTTAAACTGGTACTTTCTGGAAACAGTGAGTATTCTTACAAGTGGAGCAAATTCAAAAGGGGAAAATATTATATAATAAACATACAATGATATCTGCCTTCTACTTAAGCTGTAGTATCTTTCATTGGTCCAGCATTTTTTTCTTCTTGGCTTCCCCTTAGTCTCTGCTGCTTATTTTCATAAAAACATATCTCTATCTCTCTGAAAAGGAGACTGTGGATTAAGGGGTGTACCAAAGCTAGACATGATAAAATGCAATAATAGAAAATAATACAAGACAGCTAAAACCATTGTTTGCCTCTAACATGCTCAAGTTACAGGTGGTTTAAATGACAGGGGGGTGGAAGGATAGATGCAGACAGCCCTAAGTCAGAAGAACTAAAAGCTTTTATATGGAGTTGTGGGGTTTGAAAAAAATAAAATAAAAAGAGAGAGAGAGGAGGCAGAATGGGTTCACTGGAAATAGAGAGCTCTACAAACAGCCCACCAGAGAAAGGATAAAATCAAACACAGGAGGCAATGAATAAGAAAACAGGAAGATCATGTTGAAGGGGGAAAGAACCTCTGCTCTATTTATTGGCATAGAGGCTGAGTACCAGAAGACTAATCAGAAAATTTCCTGAGAGCTGATTTAGTGGCTGATTAGTGGCTATTGGGATAGTGGCTTTTATCTCAAGCTACAAGAGGATATCTAAGACTGGAAATGAAGACATCTTTTCCCAAAACCTATAGCTCAAAAAGAGCTTGGTCCACGAGTAGTGTTCAAGATGAGAGCCTAGAACTGGTAAAAAGGAATGACAGTAGCATCCCCAAGCAGATTGTCAAACATTGCATGCCTGCATCTCACTGGGTATAACCAAGTAACTACATCTGATTTACTACAAGCAAATATAGTTTTCACTCTGCAGTTTCCTCCCTCTGTGAGAAGGTTCAAGGACTTACAGGACAGCTTTGGACCCCTGGGAGGGAAAGAGAGAGAGAAGCAACAGACAGGCATCAAGGGCTTGAAAGGACAGCTGCCGTCTTTTGTCTCCCAGGGGATGGTGATAAAAAATTACCTCTAGATTCACAGCTATGAGGATTCCAGCTAAAAGCTTCCAGTCTGTGGACACCTCCCTCCCTCAGAGATCCCCTGTTCCACTGACATCCTGGACAACTTTCTACAGGCAGCTTAAACAAGACTGACAGGACATCAGGAGTGCCTGCCCTTTAGCTACCCTTGACACCACACTCCACGCCACAGCCAGAGATCAGATCCTATTTGTAATTTCCCCCAGTTTTTAAGCTATAATTTCAAGATCAGTTCAAAGTTCTTGCCCCTTCTCCCAGATTTTAAAAGTAAAGAGACGAGAAGAGAAAATTACCACGATACGCTTTCTGCTTTCACTGATTCCCTTACAGTCAGGGAAAGAAAATCGTAACATGTTAACACTAACAGCAAAGACTGGAAGTGCCCCCACGTGACTAGTGATGCACAGACAGCAAAAGGCAGGCAGAGGTCACAGCAAAAAATAGAAAAATAAAAATTAAAAAAAAGCAAACAAAAAAACAAGCAAACAAAAAAAGCCTACTCCAGTCCACAGCATGGGGTTAGGTCACATTAACAAGAGTGAAGACCACATGAGTCTCTGAGGCTCCCACTAGTAATTCTAATGCAAAGTCACAGAGGGTCTGCAGATGACTGGGGGATTCTAAGTGGGTTTGATGTTTCACAAAATGCAAAGCACTCAGAGAGTTTTGTTGTATATTGAGACAGTTCAATTAGCAATTATTTCCAAAATGCACAATGTCTAGTTACTTTATTTCTTTGAGAAGTGCAAAGTGACACAGTATTTGAAGAGGGTTTGTTGTTTTATAAGGTCATTGGTTTGAAATGGAATCAAGAAATATGGTACAAAAGTTCTGACCAACAAAAATTGAATAACTTAAAAATTCTTAGAAACAATTTTTTAAACTATGTTTAAAGGTAGCTGCCAAAAAAAGAAAACCCGACTCAAAGACATTTTGCCAAGTATATTAGATTAGTTCATTTAATCCACTGCCAAGAGCTAGAACAAGGAAAACACTTGAATTGTTTCTAGAAATAGAAGTAACTTGAAGTGCTGTCTTTCTAATATGTTAGTGGAATTCTATGAAGATTCAAGAGAGCTGGAACAAAGAATACAAGTTCTTGTCTATGTGCATGTCAGAGATATTCTTCCAGGACTTTGTTCATGAACAGTTACAGAATAACATCTCTATTAATTTGTTCATTAAACTTTGGTTGTGTAATATATTTCTAAGCACTTGTAAGTAATTTCTACTGGTACCTATGTGGGGAAAGCAAGATAAATCACATTAACATCCATTTACCAGATGTAAAAATTGGTACAAAGAAGACAAGTGAGTTTCAACCTCACGTAGAACACTGGCAGATTCAAACTTGAACACAGTCTTCTACTTCTGCTTTTAATCCGTGAGACTCAATAAACTGTAGGGCATCCAAATTGTTAATTATTTGACAAGAGTTCCAAATAGGTAACAGTTGCCCAGAATCAAGTCCAGGAAAACTCAAAAGTTTCAGATTTACGAACTAAGTCTATGTTCAGACTTACAATTTTTGCTTCATAATCAAGAGAGTCCATGCAAAAGCATTTTGTTTCTGAAGTGATTTTTCAGTGTTCTGGAGAGAGTTTATATTTGAAATACATTAGGATATTTAAAAGAAGAAGGTGTACACCCTAACAAGAATAATCATCTACTGATTTTTTTTTCGGTTAGGATCCATTTAATAACTATTGGCTTTCAAAATGCAGCTTTCTAAGATATATACTACTATGAAAAGTAATTACTTTAAAAAGTAATGTTGGGGTGCATGTATCTTTTCAAATTATGGTTTTCTCTCGTATATGCCCAGGAGTAGGATTGCTGGGTCATACTGTACTTCTATTTTTAGTTTTTTAAGGAACCTCCATAATGTTCTCCATAGTGGCTGTATCAATTTACATTCCCACCAACAGTGCAGGAGGGTTCACTACAGCACTATTTACAATAGCCAGGACATGGAAGTAACCTAAATGTCCATCAACAGAGGAATGGATAAAGAAGATGTGGTACATATATACAATGGAATATTACTCAGCCATAAAAAAGAACAAAATAATGCCACTTGCAGCAACATGGATGGACCTAAAGATTGTCATACTTAGTGAAGTTAAGTCAGACACAGAAATACAAATATCATATGGTATAGCTTTTATGTGGAATCTTTAAAAAAAGGGTACGGGCTTCCCTGTTGGCGCAGTGGTTGAGAGTCCGCCTGCCGATGCAGGGGACACAGGTTCATGCCCCGGTCTGGGAAGATCCCACATGCCACGGAGCGGCTAGGCCTGTGAGCCATAGCTGCTGAGCCTGCGCGTCCAGAGCCTGTGCTCCGCAACGGGAGAGGCCACAATAGTGAGAGGCCCGCGAACCGCAAAAAAAAAAAAAAAAAAAAAAAAGGGTACAAATTAACTTATTTACAAAACAGAAGTGAGTCCTGGCTGTAGAAAACAGTAGAAAACAAACTTATGGTTACCAGGGGATGGGGGGTAGGGATAAATTGGGATTGACATATACACACTACTACATATAAAATAGATAATTAACGCATATACGTGGAATCTAGAAAAATGCTGCAGATGAATCTATTTGCAAAGCAGAAATAGAGACACAGACGTAGAGAACAAACATATGGACACCAAGGGGGGAAAACGGGGGGTGGGATGAATTGGCAGACTGGGATTGACATATATAGAATACTATGTATAAAACAGATCACTAATGAGAACCTGCAGTATAGCACAGGGAACTCTACTCAGTGCTCTCTGGTGACCCAAATGGGAAGGAAATCCAAAAAAGAGAGGATATATGTATACATATAGCTAATTCACTTCACTGTGCAGCAGAAACTAACACAGTGTTGTAAAGCAACTATACTCCAATAAAAATTTTAAAATAATAAAAAATAAAAAAATAGATAACTAATAAGAACCTACTGTATATCACAGGGAACTCTACTCAGTACTCTGTAATGGCCTATATGGGAAAACAATCTAAAAAAAGAGTGGATATATGTATATGTATAACTGATTCACTTTGCTGTACACCTGAAACTAACACAATATAAATCAACTATACTCTAATAAAAATTTAAAAAGAAAAAAGTAATGCAAGCTGAGATTTGTCTCTGCTGATGCTCATATGAGGTCCACATTAGAAGAGCTCAAGATTCCAGATAGTTCTTCTGGGGTCATGTTGTATAACTGGGTATATTGAGTTTGGCTCAGTCTTTAACATTAACAAATTGAACAGAGACAGATTAAAAGATAGCTGGAAAATATATATGGAAGGAAAACACACACCTTTTAATTAAACAAGCATTTATTGTTTACTCCATGTCAGGCACAATGCTAATTGATGGAAATACAAAATCAGTATTGAGAAGGTTGCAATTTAACAGGAGAGTAGGAAACAAGTGCAGTAGAAAGAGTGCTTATATTCAAAATCCTTTTTTTCCACTTTTTAAAAATATTTATTTTATTGAAGTATAGTTGATTTACAGTGTTGTGTTAATTTCTGCTGTACAGCAAAGTGATTCAGTGATACACATATATACTTCTTTTTTGTACGTCAGATAAATAATGTATTTTAAGTAAATAAAACCCTGAAATAAAACATCAAGAATGGGCAACTAACAGCATTAAGTTTTATACAGCAGAAGGGCATGAGGGAAGTATACTAAGATGTGTTTAAACTTATGATTCCAGGGAGCTAAGAAATGGGTATGTAATCTCCTCACAGTATTCCTTGCTGACAGGCCTACTTGGTTGACCACTGTGAATGGCTGAGCCACCACCTTGTCCGTTCCAGACCATGACAATGGGCATGTTCCAAATTCTCAGTATCTCAGGTTTTAAATGATCAAGTGTGGATATACCTAACTCACAATTTTATTGTAATTCAGCAGAAAGTCCTTTTCATACATAAAGGACTTTTTAAAACACTGTGTTTGATATAATCCCTTGCTGCAACTATCTTATGGCAACTATCTTATGGCACCTAAAATACTTTACTGAATTTATATTTATACTGTTTCCCTTCCATTCTATTGCATGTCTCTTAAAGGCACTGGATGTTTACAAACACAATACCTTACAGAGCAGACACACAGTAGGCACCCAGTCATTGTAACTGAAAATGCTTTGAAACACAGAAGAAAAGAAAGTTAAAACTGCTTAGTAGTGAAAGAAAAAAGGTACAGGACACGATGCGGGGGGAAGGGTAAGCAGGGACGAAGTGACAGAGTAGTATTGACATATGTGCACTACCAAATGTGAAATAGCTAGTGGGAAGCAGCCACATAGCATAGGGAGATCAACTCGGTGCTCTGTGACTACCTAGAGGGGTGGGATAGGGAGGGTGAGAGGGAGGCACAAGAGGGAGGGGATATGGGGATATATGTATGCATATGGCTGATTTACTTTGTTATAGAGTGGAAACTAACACAACATTGTAAAGCAATTTTACTCCAATAAAGATGTTAAAAAAAAAAAAAGAAAAAAGGTAGAACTCAAGCTGGTCCCTTGAAAAAGAGCAGGAATTTAGTAGATAAATGAAAGCAGGCAAAACATGCATAGACCTGCATACTATCAGCATGCAAAAAAAGCACACCTTTTTCCCCAGATATTCTAATCCTGGTCTGTTTTATCTTTTGATTTCCAGTGTGAGAAGAGTGATTGGGGCCAGGGAAGACAATCACAATAACTTACCACTTGGCAGGTATTAGACTATGCACATTAAAAGTCGAGCTTCGAAGAGGTCTCAGTAAGGGATGGAGGACACAGATCAACAGGTTGAGTTTGTCCCTAATTTGAAGAAAGTCGTTTTACATGGAAATGAAAGAACGATCTCAAAGTCTATGAACAACTATCGGAAATATAGTATGTACTTCTAGAAGTTTAATTTACTCATTAAAGTTTTAATATTATTTTTTCACCATTCATAATGGAGATCTGTTCATGTTAATTGAGTTCGCCAAAATGATTAACCAGGCTTTCTGGAGTCTGCACAGTAATAAGTCTACCTGAAATTTCATTAGCTTTTTATTAAATCATATCTCAGCTACACAACAGGGTAATCTTCTTTGATTTGAAGTATGAATCATAAAAGCTAGAGGTTGTTCAATAATAATTTTCCTGTCCTTTATAAAAGAATTGTACTTTCTCAGTTATAGATATCATGGACTGTGAGAACAACCTTTATGCTAATAGCTTTGATGGGGAAAATACAATCAAAATGGATAAACATATCAAAAACTTATTCCAATTGAAGAAAGAAATACATGTGAAAATATGCAACTTAAAATCAGAAATAAGATGGATATTGTAAATATCTGAAAACTCAGATTGGCACTACTGCTACTAATCCAATCTATGTGAATCACTTCCCAATTATTAAGTGCTACACACGCATACACATATATAGACACACACACACACAGAGAAGCAAGTCTCTAATCTTAAAGCTTTTTAATAGCTTTAAATATTATTAAAATTAACAGAGAAGAAAAGTCTTTATCCAACTTAAAAGGAACAATGAAAAAGATGCATGAAAACAGAAAAGATCCTCTGAACATTCTTTTAAATGTGTTCATTCAATACATGTTTAATTGATCTACTATGGCTTAGATTAAACTCAAAATGGCAGGGATCTCACCAAGATCATCCATTCCATTCCTCTAGCATTGCAAGTGAGAGAAATGTCACACAGAGAAGTCCAGTGTTGTACAGAAGGTCATGCAAATGATCACTGGCAAGACTAGTAGTATTAAAATCAAATCCTGTGGTCCAACTGTCTTTCTGCTTCTGCAGCATTTTTAAGTGATTTACACTGCAGAAAATATCACTATTTTCATCCATTCAGCAACCATTTTTCTATTGTCAGGATCTTATTTCATTTAGAAATTACTGCTTTCTCAATGATTCTTAACTCTGTGGAATTGTCAAAAAGGGAATTCTACTCTCTCCTGACCAAGGTGTGCACATATGGCTGAAACCAGGCCAACTAGACTTGTTCCCTAAGGAATCTGATCCCTCATAGTTTGCTCATGGAAATGGAAAATGTTACAAATATTTTGCAAAATTTTCATAGTTTCTTATAAAGTTAAACATAACTTGCCATATGACCCAGTGAACTTACTCCTAGATGTTTACCAAGATAAATGTAAATACTCCTCTACAAAACAATCTGTATGCAAATGTTCAAGGCAGCTTTATTCAGAATAGCTAAAAATCAGAGATGACTCATACACCCACAGCTGATGAATGGATAAATTGTGGTAAATCCATAAAATAGAATACTCTTCCACAATAAAAGTAAATAAATTATTGATATATGCAATACATGGATGAACCTTAAAAATATGTTAAGTAAAGGGAGACACAATCTTAAATACTATATAATTCCATTTATATAACATTGTGGAATAAGAAAAACTTCAGAGACAGAAAACAGATCAGTGTTGCCAGAGGCTAGGAAGGGAGAAGGGGATCAAAGGTGCATGAGAAAACTCTGAGGGAATAGGGAATGTTCTAGATTATAAGGAATATCTAGATTACTATGGTGGATACAGGACTATACATATTGATCAAAACTTATCAAACTCTACAGCTTAAAGAATGACTTTTAGGTATGTATGAATAAACCTGTAAAATAAAAAAATTATTTTAAAAAAGGAAAAATAAAGGGTTTTTTTTTTCACATAAACAAAACTGGAGGAAACTGGTCACCAGCAGACCATTCCATTGCAAAAAAAATTTAAAGAAACTTCTTCAGGCTGAAGGGAAGTAATACCAGGTAGGAATAAAAAGAAATGAAAATTTCTGACATACAGGAAAATATAAAATACTATCTATTTTCTTCCTGTTAATTTATTTGAAAGGCATATGTTTATTTTAAAGCAAAACTAATATTTATAGTGAAATTTTTTATGTTTATAAAACTAAAATATATGACAACAATAGCACAAAGAACAACAGTAAATATAAATGTACTTCTTTATGGTTTTTATATTTTATGTGAAGTGATATAATATTAACCACAAGTAGACTGCGACAGTTAAGGATGAATATTTGCAATCCCCAGGGCAACCACTAGAAAACAACCCAGAATGCTATAATCAAAAAGCCAGTAAACAAATTATAATGGTAGAAAAATTTTAAATTTGATTAATCTGAATGAAAACAGGAAGATAACAGAGGGGGAAAATACATGTGACAACTAGAAAATGAATAGAGATAGTAAACTTACCGCCAAGCATAAGAATAAATATAATAAGTATAAATATACTAATACTCCAATAAAAGGCAGAAATTACCAGACAGGATTAAAAGGCAAGATTCAATTATATTCTCTGCAAGAGATGCACTTTAAATAGAAAAACACAGAGGTATAAAGTTAAAAAAAAAGGAAAAGAAATGAAAAAATTATACTATGCAAACAGTAGGCATATACTATGCAAACAGAAAGCAGGTATGACTATCTGATGTCAGACAAAGTAATCTTCAAGACATAAAGTTTCAAGACATATTACTGGAGTTAAAGGAGAACGTTTTGTACTAATGAATGGGTCAATTCATCGAAAAGACAGAAAAATCCTAAATGTGAATGCACCTAACAACAGAACTTCAAAATTCATAAAGCAATTGAAAAATAAAGGGAAAAATTAATAAATTCACAATCACAGTTGGAGATATTAATAGCCCTCTTTATGGCAATGGATAGAACTAGAAAAATCTACAGGATATAAGAAGAATAAGTATTATCAACTAACTTGACTTACATGAAGTTTATGTAACATTATGCCCAATAACTAAATATTCTGTTCCATGTATACATGGAACATTCACCAGGGTAAACCATATGCTGGGTCATAACAAAATTTAAATCTTACAAAATATGTTCTCTGGCCACTAAAATACTTGAATTTAAGGAATTAATAACAATAAAATACAAAGCAAAGCCACTCAAATTTGGAAATTAAACAACACTCTACTAAAAAAAAACAAACAACAAAAGAAAAAATATGAGACAAAGAAGAAATCATGATTGGAAATAGAAAATAATTTGAACTCAAGAATAATGAAAATACAACATAGAAAAATTTGTGAGATGCACCCCAAATAGTGCTAGAGGGAAATTTATACATTCAAATGCTTATATTAGAAAAAATGATTTCTCAGGCTCTTAATTTAAGAAGCTAGAAAAATTAGTAACTTAAAGCAAATTCTGTTTTCTGTAACTATACTCTCATCTCTACTGCTTTTTAACTTATAAATTCCGTCTCATCTTTCAAGGTCCAGTTCAACTATCTATCATCTCTTTTGGGAAGCCCTTAATCCATAGCTTACTGTTCCCATCTCTTTCTTCTCAAGCTCTTGACACATATTTTATTTCTTAACTTATGGCACTGTATATGATTTTATTCCTTTCATTCTAGTCTGTAAGTACTTTGAGGGCAGGAATAACATCTCATTACTCCTTTTATCCATGGTGTTTGTCATAAGATCTGCTATATGTAGGCATTTACTAAAATTTTATTTAATGCATGAGTGATTAAGGGAACGAGTCAAAGTAAAATGCAAACCCATGAGTGTACACAATTCTGAAACAATGAAAATACGAAATTAAAAGGGCATTTCTGCCAGCTTAAAGTGAGAAGCGGAACTTGGGGCCAAAAAACAAAGAATCATCATCTTCCTTTTACAGACAAGTAGACTGAGAAAGTAAGATTAAGCAACTTGGTCATGGTTATAACTCACAAGGAATCTGGATTTATATCTAGGACAGTCTGACTCCAATGTCCCTGATTTTAGCTACCATGTTTGGTCAGTTAGTTTGAAGCCATTTCAACCTGCTCATCGCTGTCGGGAGATGCCCCAAGACAAGCCTGAGGGCAGCTGCAGGGAGAAGGAAGAAGATACGGATGATGACACAGTAATGGTGCATCTAGAGGCACAAAGAGGGCTGGGAGAGTAATGGGCTCAAGGAAGCCTGGAGAGAGAGGTGACTGGAAGGTAAGAGGGTTGTGGGAGCTAATTACACAACCCAGGCTCTTGCAGGCCAGGAGAATTACATAGGATACCAAGATGTGCTGACTCCCCTGCGAGAAGGAAACTGGGTCAGAAGCAGAGAAATGCCGCTCTGTAATAAGGCGAAGAGCTCAGCTGACGGAGGATACCAGCAAGAGGCTTTCGATTGTATCGCCAAAGATGAAGCTAGTGAGCTAAATATATCCTGATTTTGAATTGGCAGTAGTTGGAAATAATTACACAATGTACATGAGTTAGTGATAAAGCACAACTGCTTCCAGTATGTTTGTGTTCAAGCAGCATTAGATTATAAACAGGCGAACAGATGAGTGTACGAAGCCTATGCATACATCACTCCATGTCGTTATTTACTTATTCAGCAAATGTATTTGCACCTATCATGTCTCAGGCACAAGGATAGTCACCTTGTGACTCCAACAGGAAGAAAGAGGAATGGCCCCTGCACTCAAAGAGCTCAGAGTCTTTTGCCACATGTCACAAAGGAAAAAGAACAAGAGCATCACATCATGTACATACTGGAGAACCAGAAGATTCTTACTCAGCAACAACAGAGAAAGGCTACTTTAGGTACGTTTGGGAATTTAAAAAATATCTTCAGGGAAAGGGCTGTGACTTACTAGAAATCCCTACTTAGGATGGAGCCAGTGCCACTTGTTAGGAAGCCAGCGAAAGTCTCTAAAACCAGGAAGCACTCAGTTAAGGGTCTTTCTGTGCTGGCCAAGTTCCTACAGAAAATTCAGAAAGCATGGATGGTGCTCAAGCCCTCATTTACTCCATCAAATGTTGAGCCCTTTGATAGATGGGATAATGTCTTATGCCCAAGAGTAGACATGGAATCATCTGAAAATCCTCTTTAGTGGTTCTCATTCTGTGAAAGGTACAAGAGGTCCATGAGCATCACCTACTTTCTACCAAACACCTACAGTTCCAAGTCCAGGATGTGGCTATTCTAGAACAAAATTCACTGCAGGGATGAGGCGGCTGTCACAGCATTCGTTACTGAGAGCACACCAGCCATGGAGAACAGTGCCTGAGGTAGACAGTCCCAGGGGAAGATGGGAGACAGCATGTGAGTACAGACAAATTGGTTCTACTTATTTAATCTCCCAATTTTGCCAAAGGCTAGCCTGATGTATTAATCATCTATTGCTGTTCAACAGATTACCACAAGCTTAGCAGCTCAAAATAACACGTTTATTATTTCACAATTCCTGTGGGTCAAGAGACCAGGCAGAATTAATTAACTGGGGCCTCTGCATCAGGGTCTATCCCAAGGCTGCACTGAAGGTGTTGGCCAGGGCTGGGGTCTTATCTGATGACTCAACTGGGGAGAAATCTGCTTCCAAACTCACATGGTTGTTGGCAAAATTAAGTTCCTTGCAGGCTGTTGGACTAAGGGCCTCAGTTCTTACTAGCTGTTGACCAGAGGCCCCCATTTAGTTCCTCACCACATGAATCTCTCTAACATAGCAACTTGTTTCCTAAAAACCTTAACTCAAAACAATACCAATAATTGTGGTACATGGACAAAGGATGCCTTTTTAGGCTATAGGCCTAGATTATTTAAAATGGTAGCAGATATTTTTAGCAAGTAGTGTCCATAGGTTTTCTTCCTTTTAATATCTATTCTGATGAAATGTGAGTTTTATAGTCATTCAGTTGACAAATATTTATTGTTTTAAGAGCAGTGTTTTAATTTTAGGAAGCACATTGGCATTAAAATGGACAAAGCCCTGTCTTTAAAAAGCTTACATTCAAGTAAGGGGAGAGCTTCTATGATGATTTGGAGGTTTGATAAAAGATTATACTTACTGTGTGCTTACTGGGTTCCAGTCGATGGGTTAAGTGTTTTTATATGCATTTTACCTTTAAATATCTCTTCTACTGAATACATTATATAATTTAATTTCCTTATATATTAGACACTATTCTACATCCAGTTTAGAGTAACCTATCTGTGGTGGCATAATAAGCTGTGGGTATATGTTTTGATCCCTGGTCTTTTTTGATTCCAAAGTTCCTAACTTTAACTACTGTATATACCACACTTAGTTTAGAGAGCCATCAGTTTGGAAAACACATGAACAGGACCATGAAAAAGACCAAAGTATTAGACATTGACAAAGACTCTGATCAAACTTTAGACAGGCCTCTCACAGGCTCAGCGGCCATAGCTCATGGGCCCAGCTGCTCCGTGGCATGTGAGATCTTCCCGGACCAGGGCACGAACCTGTGTCCCCTGCATCGGCAGGCGGACTCTCAACCGCTGCGCCACCAAGGAAGCCATAGACAGGCCTCTTTTTGACCAAGACTTGTCCTTGGGCCCTGTCATCAGTCTGCCTAGTTCAGGTATAGCAACAATCCTACTAAGTCAGTTCAGTGAGAATCCCCCCACCCGTGACATCTGACCACTCTGGCCTGATGTCAGCAAGAATCCCTCCCCCACCCCTTCATGCCTCCTCTTAATCTTTTCTATCCACTGACACTTCCTCCTGCTCTTTGGCTATAACTCCCCCTTGTCCTTGCTGTCCTCAGAGTTGAACCCTATCTCCCCCCCTCATTGTGGCAATAATCCAGAATAAAGTCTTCCTCATCATTTTAACAAGCATCCAAGCAATTTTTTCTTTAAAAAATATTAAGTATCTAGGAGGGCTACACAAACCAGAGATAGCCCAAGGAGAGACCATTCATATCAACGGTAGTCTGGTAGTTGGCTTTCATCTGTAAACACATGGTCTGGACACTGAAATTGGTTGTGAAGGTTTGTGTGCATGACAGATTATAGCTTCAGAGGAAGGAGGGACCCTTTTTATAACCACCCTTGGGGTAGAAAATATTGACCATGATGACATTCAATCATTAAATTCTACTGCAGGTACTAGGACTATAGAAGAGAAAACTGAGATACATAAGAATAGAGATCACAGGCACTATATAGCTTGATAATAAGGATACAGTGGGGAATTGTACTGCTAGAGCAAAACCCCAGGGACCTGCACGGTGTCCCAGTGATTCTGCTGGTAAGAGACATAGCAGCCTAAGTATTTCTCATGTATCCTATTAGAACATTGTGTCAGTTGGGATTAAAGATTGTAAGCAGAGGCAGATGCTCTTTCATTTGAAGGACACTAAAAAGGTCACCCAGAGAAATAAAATGAACTAACTTCTGTGGTCCAGAAAGTCATAGGGCACGATATCTTTTTGGGAGAAGAGTGACAGTCCAGAGCAGGAGATAAAGTGGATAATTTCTGTGAGCATAGCTACCAGGACAATAATACTATGACCCTGGCGTTTTCAACGCTAATGAGGCATGGAAGATAGTAACAGGTATTGTCCAGTAACATAAGAATGATATGGACAATACAGTATGAAGGGCTAATTCTAATAGGAGTTCCCAGAGTCCCCAGTTAAGTAACTAGAAGCCATAATAAATAACAGGTTGTCAGTAAAGGATCCACCACCTATGAGTGGTTCCATGCTTAGCATGAATGGCGTCTTCACAAAGTAGTCATTCAGCTGATTCTAGATAATGGTGCCGGTCCAAGTAATTTCTAGATTACAGGCTGGATTACCAGGTACAGAGGATTGTAGATGGAAAGGATGACAAGATTTTCTCATGGCCAAATAATGATCTTCTCATTCTTTGGGCTCCTAGGTTGAAACGTTGTTGTAGTGGTCCTTGCTCATGGCATACAGGGATCTAGAAGTCACACCCCAGCATTCTACATGGCTTGGTCCCTGACAACCTCTCCTTACTCTCTCCCTTCTTCTCTTCACTCTGGACACTCTGGTTTCCTTTGTCATTTGAAGGGCCTTTGTACATGCTACCCCTCTAACAAGAATGTCCCCAGCACATTTTTCCCCACCACCATCTGCTTGGTTAACTTCTATTCTTCAGATCTTAACCCAGACATAACTTGATCAGAGAATCTTTCGTTGATCTCCCAGATTAGGTCAGTTCTCGCTTTTTATTACGTTCTTAAAATTATGTGCTTTTCCTTTGCAGCCTTATCATATTATAATTTCTCTGATTCCTTGATTAGCATCTGTCTCTCCCAATAGATTATAAGCTTTATAAAGGCATAAATATAAACTTGACTTTTAAAAATTATATCTTTTTGCACATTATCTCTCTTGTATATAACAGCACTCAAAAACAACCAAAAAATAAATGGCTGAATGAGCTAATGAAATATAATTACTATACCTTTATATACATAGCTAAACATGCTTCTTTGTTCTAAGCATTCACTATAGCTCAGAACTATCACTCATAATGGTGATTGCCGGTGACGGGAAGGAGCTTCTGGACCCCCCATGAGAAGTACACAGTGCCAGACGCAAAGTATACTGTACACCATGAGCGATAAAGTACTTCAACAAATTCATTTGATCCTCACCACAATCCTATAAGGATTGGTTACTAACACCATTTCCTTGTTACAAATTTGGCACACTATGGGCTAGAGAGGAAATGATTTACTAAATGCCATGGACCTATTAAATGGTGGAGCAGTGCCTTTGACACAAGTTGTTAGTCTTAGTCTATTTCTCATTCAAAAATAGCAATATTTACAAAATGAGTTCTTACATTGTAAAACTGTATATGTAAAATATGTCATTAGGATTTCTCATGCAACTTTAAAATTTAATCATTGTATCCCTACGTGAAATAATAGACTCATTGCATAAACAGATATATTTCATACTTAATACTCTTGGCACTCTTGTCCTTCATTTATATATTCCAGTGTAATGTTTATTTGAGACACAATCTTAGGCATAGAAATTTCCCAACTAGGTCGTGTTCTAGAATCCCTGGAGGGAGCTTTATACAAATACAGAGGAACACGTGGCACCCATGGATAAACATTTGGCATCATTGCTAAAGGTGATACCGTGATGTAGAAGGTATAGTCCCTATATTAAATGAGCTTCGAGTTTAACAACTTAAATATGTGTGTGTGTGTGTGTGTGTGTGTGTGTGTGTGTGTGTTTATTAAAACTTGACGTAGCAAAGTGATGTGGGTAAGACCTTAAGTGCTTTGACTTCTGACAGATCTGAGTTCAAATCCAAGATCCTCCAATTACTAGGTGTATGATGTGGGGGAAGTTACTTTCTAAGCCTCAATGATCTTGTCTATAAATAACCAACCTCACAGCATTTTATCTAGTATAAAGCAATCACTCAAAAATGAAAACAACTGTAGTAAGATACACCTTAATAAAGGCACAACATTACATGAAAATTCAAAGAAGGAAAAATTACATTTGTCAGAAAAGGTCATTATCATTAATGCCCAGCCATTCATATGAAGCTGTATTAACAAATTAAAAACAAAATAAAACAAACAAAACATAGACATCACAAGATTTTTAATTAAAAGTATGAGATGAATTGTTTATTTTTTCGAAGAATCACTTTTAGTTTCACAATGGTACCCTAAATCTTATACGTTTTGTGGGTACTTCCTCTCAGGAAATCACACTGTACTACTTTCTATAGAGGTGATGCCAAAACCCACCACCTGAGTTGCCATTGTGAGACCTAAACTATTAAACGTTCAGGTTCAAATAAACCAAGCAGAAATAAAGGATGCCATTTACATGGGAATGTCACACAGTAATTGAATTCTAAAGCCATAATTCATGACAATAATTGAGTTGTTAATGGCCCTAAAAGAACTTGCTCTAGAATGGTCAAATCCCTTCTGACCAACTTGCCACCTGCTGCCCCTCTTATAATATCTGATCATTTGGTTTTCTCTACTATTTTATTTTTACTTCAAAACTGTAGTTTTGTATTTTTAAGTGCTATTTTAAATGTTCTTGATTTTAAAAGACATGAGACGGAAGATGTTCACTCATGTAATCCTTATCAGAATAATATTACTTGCTTCCTTTTAGTAGACGCATGACAGTAGCCAACTTTCTCCTCTATTAAATTAAGGTTTCCATTTAATCTGATTTCATTTTTCATTTATCAAGGTTTGATTGACTATTCACTCCATGTACTAAGCAATTTTGCAGGTGCCAGGAAAACAAAGAGTAATGGATTGATTCTACCTTAGCGTCCTGAAATAGTCTATTTCTTGTCTGTAATATAACTGTGATTCAACAATATTTTTCTGGTGTTATTTCATCTAGCATCTTTATTTTTTAATAACTGTATTATTAATATAAAAATAATGTTATTTAGTTTGGCTCAGAACTGGAAAATTAATGTAAGGAAAATGATGGATATCATTGAAAAGCTATATGAATTTAGAACATAATATATTGCTAGCATGTAGGTGTAGTTTAAGAGGTTGGTTTTAATTTTAGCAATCTGAACTACTGAAACATAAACTCAGAAAAGCATTCACACTGAATAAGTGCTCCTTTTTATATGAGGAAGGGAGGAAAAGGGGGCAATTTGTGAGTAAGTATTATTCTAGGCATCACACATATATTTTATTATTTATTATTCACAACCATCCAGGACTGTAAATAAGATAACACCCACTTTAACAAAGGAGAAAACTAAGGCTCTAGAAAGGTAAATAACTTGCCTAATACCCTTCTGCTATATGACAGAGTTGAGAATGGAATGCACAGCCATCTGGCTGCGTAACCCACGCTCTTTCCATTCCACTATATTGCCCCATATACAGCAGAGATGAGCTAAGAATGCCTTTGACAACAGAAAGAAATAAAAATATAAGTTTCAGGAAATTAAAATGTATTTATATTAGAATGATGTTTACAAAGTATAAAACATTTTAAAGGATTTATTGGATTTTAATTACCTTGTTAGAAATGGTACCTAAACATTATCCTTTATAAGAATGGATTTTCTAGACATTTTAGCAGTGCTTTTATGTTCCCAGCCTCATACAATCAACACTAAATTTGCCCGCCTCCTTGGGAGTCTCTCATCTGTCAAAGTGACCCAAGACTTCCCTGGGGCATCAAACTGAGACAGTTTGTTTCTCAAGTGGTGTCTAGGAACCATCTGTATCAGAGTAACTTGTGAAACGAAAAAATATTCAGCCCCACTAATTTGGAATGCTTGAGAAAGGGACCTGAAAATCTGTATTTTATCAAGCACCGTAAATTATTCTGATACAGGTGGCTCCTGAAGAACCTTGAATGTTGAATGTTAACATACCCTGAAGTATGAGAACCACTTATCCAAGAGGGAGAAAACAGCTCCACGTCGGTGATTACTCAATTTCATTTCAGAATGGCAAATGGAAAAAAAAAAAACACCTACTTCTGATCATATTTACTCTTGATATGATCATCACTCTTGGAGACGGAGACTGCAACTAATATTTAGCACTCCCAAATCTAACAGCTGACTTGGTGATAACTAGTCCTACTATGATTTCTGAAAATACTGAAATATTCCATTGTATCATAAAATTCAAGTAGTAAAAAAACAGATGCGTTACTTAAAATGTTGACTCCCCATTTTAATTATTACCTCAAATAAAAACAGCTAAATATGAAGCTCTCCCTTAGCAATGGTCATTTGGAAATGTTACCTTTTTAATAAACCATTACCTCAGTTTAGGTTCCTATTCTTTTTTCTGTTTTACTGCATCTAAACACGAGGACAGTGTTTCTACAATCAGCTCTCAGTGAAAAACATCTAAGTATAGTACACTGCTACAGTTGCTAAGGTAACCACCATCTGCTAGTCCCTTAAAAGTTTTGAGTTCACAGACATCTTAACCCACCTTCCTGAAACATCCAATATAAAAGCCACTGCCTAGAGAAATTTGGGCTCCTGTGTATTGGTTATACATCTCAGACTAGACAGTCTACGGCATCAGAAGAGGTTGATATTTTTAGTTTACAATTTTCAGTGCACTTCAACCGTTGGTAGAAGGCTAGCTATGTTCTAAAATGGAATCTTGGATGAGCTCATCTTGATTCATTCAGTGACTTTACATTGCTGTGGCTTGAACACTGGTATATAACGTTGAGCTTTCTGAGATTTTTTTTCCTGGCAGCAGATGTTCAAGACATGAGAATAACATTTTTTGCTTGGAAAAAGCAGCAGGAGTTTCAGCAGGAAATGTTATATTTTTTAGACTTGTTAAATACTTGGAAATAGTATGCTCAGTGTGTTGAGATCCTCCATATTCCTACTGATAAGGTCTTTAATAATGCTCTCAACCCAACTGCCTCCTTAACCCTTTTGCTATTCCAGTCAAATCCTGAACTTCCCCCAGTTTACACTTCCTATTATCTTGGTTTCAGCTGAGCACTTCCAGAGAAACTTATGGAACTATGTAAATTTGGCCCACTGATAATTCAGATTTTCAAATTTCAGCTGGCTTCTTATACCATCTTACAAACCCTTTCATTCACCCCTTACTGATTATGGAACACACTGCTCAGAGCAGTCGGCCATATGCTTCCTTGCTCCCCACGCCCATACACCCCAATTTCACTGAGTTTCTCTTTTCTTTTACTGCCTCTCCTTCTTCATTACCCATCAGTCTTTAGTATTCTCTACAATCTAACTTCCATTAACTTCCTTCTACTGAAACTTCACCATCCAAAATCTTGCATTTGCAATAAATCACTTCTTGTAATAACTGTGCTTTATTTGAACACTGCTTTTCGTAATACTTCACTCTCCTAGTTACGTTTCTGTCGGACCTTACGCTGTCTCCTTCACTTACTGATTCCTCAATAAAATTCAACTGAATAAATATTCATTATGTATGTACTATTATCCTGTTGCCAGACTAGTCCTTAGAGATCAAACACTGAATGAGATAACAAGGTCCTTATCCTCAGGGTACCTACAGTCTAGTGAGGAAAGGAGACAGTAAAAACAATATTAAGAAAGAAATAGCACAGGGTACAGTGAGCACATACAGTAAGCAGGTCCAACCTAAGCCAGGGGGGTCAGGAATGGTCTTCATGAGGAAGAGACTGAATTCTCCTTAATCAAACACCATTTGCACCATATCTTAACCTAATTAAGATGTTTCACATAAAGTTTTTAGCAATCATAAAAACTTTAAATATATTAATGTTGTTTTGAACTTTGTGGACCAACAATAATTATGTGCGAGAAGTGAACTGGAAGGAAAATTTCAAGAAAATATAACAACTTAAAATTTCCATCTCTTAAAATTGAGTTTGTATATATACTATTTAAATAGGTATCAGGGGGTTTCAATTTGCTATGATATTTACATCCCATTGGATATAATTAAAACTGTGATATAACAGTTCTATGTAAAATCAATATTTATGATATGCTGAAACATTTATCCTTATGAAGATGCAATGAAAAATTAAGATGTGGACTAGAGTACATTTTTTATAAAAATAATTTTGAGGGAATACTTAGTCCAAAAGGTTAAAAACCCTATATGACGTACTGATGTTTTTTAGAAGTTGTTATTATGCAATAAGGTGATGTATAAGACTCTGTCCTAATCCTCAAGTAGCTTATAATCAAGAAAGGTATTACCATCTCTTTAATAGAGAAAGCTTATGGAACCTACCTAAATTCACATTACCATTCAGTGGTAGAGCCTGAGAATCCAGTTTTTCTCATGATTTTTCCTTTTTACTGTGCTAGAATGCTTCCATATGCTGTTCTTCTTTGCTCATACTTGGCCTGTTACTGGGCAAATAAATAGTCAATTTAAACTCTGGCAGATATAAGCTTGATTAATTAAGTTTCTTTCATTATCTCTAGGCATTTCCTGGGTCTATTTTCCAACTCTGGATTGTCAACAGAATCAGACATCTGAGGTATTCTTAGATCTTGGATTCTGAGAAATGAGTTTGGGATGGACCCAGAAGTAGAAGGATAAAGTGTACACTTAAGGACTCGCTGATAAATATGGACTCCACAGAGCTTTCTTCCATATGTACACACACACACACCACACACACACACACACACATATACACACACCCCTTTCTCATATATGAACACATAGTGTATCCAAATGATTAACAACATCCCTAATAAAAATCAAACAGCAGACCTAAGATAATAAAATGCACCAGGCTAATTCCTTCTGTTTGCGTAACTGATTACCTGTCACAGAAAAAAAAAAAAAAAAAGAGAGAGAGAGAGAACACTGCACATCAACTGCTCATGTTCCTCCAGCCTGGAGGTATAAAATTACAGGACTGGGTTGACCTGAGATAAGACTCAGAAAATGTTAGTAAGAAAAAACGTATTTTGTACACATATCAAATCACGTTGTATAGGCTGGAGGGGAAGATGGCGGAAGAGTAAGACGCGGAGATCGCCTCCCTCCCCACAGATACACCAGAAATACATCTACACGTGGAACAACACCTACTGAACGCTGGCAGAAGACCTCAGACCTCCCAAAAGGCAAGAAACCCCCCACGTACCTGGGTAGGGCAAAAGAAAAAAGAATAAACAGAGACAAAAGAATAGGGACGGGACAGGCACCAGTGAGAGGGAGCTGTGAAGAAGGAAAGGTTTCCACACACTAGGAGCCCCTTCGCTGGCAGAGACTGCGGGTGGCAGAGGGGGAAATCTTCGGAGCCGCGGAGGAGAGCACAGCAACAGGGGTGCGGAGGGCAAAGCGGGGAGAGATTCCCGCACAGAGGATCGGTGCCGACCAGCACTCACCAGCCCGAGAGGCTTGTCTGCTCACCCGCCGGGGCAGGCGGGGCTGGGAGCTGAGGCTTCGGTCGGAGCGCAGGGAGAGGACTGTGGTTGGCGGCATGAACACAGCCTGCAGGGATTAGTGCACCACAGCTGGCTAGCCGGGACTGAGTCCGGGGAAAAATTTGGACCTGCCGAAGAGGCAAGAGACTTTTTCTTCCCTCTTTGTTTCCTGGTGCGCGAGGAGAGGGGATTAAGAGCGCTGCTTAAAGGAGCTCCAGAGACGGGCGCGAGCCGCGGCTAAAAGCACGGACCCCAGAGACGGGCATGAGACGCTAAGGACGCTGCTGCCGCCACCAAGAAGCCTGTGTGCGAGCCCAGGTCACTATCCACACCTCCCTTCCGGGGAGCCTGTGCAGCCCGCCACTGCCAGGGTGCCGGGATTCAGCGACAACTTCCCTGGGAGAACGCACGGCGCGCCTCAGGCTGGTGCAACGTCACGCTGGCCTCTGCCGCCGCAGGCTCGCCCCACACACCGTGCCCCTCCCTCCCCCCGGCCCGAGTGAGCCAGAGCCCCCGAATCAGCGGCACCTTTAACCCCGTCCTGTCTGAGCGAAGAACAGACGCCCTCAGGCGACCTACACACAGAGGCGAGGCCAAATCCAAAGCTGAGCCCAGGGAGCTGTGAGAACAAAGAAGAGAAAGGGAAATTTCTCCCAGCAGCCTCAGGACCAGCGGATTAAAGCTCCACAATCAACTTGATGTGCCCTGCATCTGTGGAATACCTGAATGCACAACGAATCATCCCAAATTGAGGAGGTGGACTTTGAGAGCAAGATTTATGATTTTTTCCCCTTTTGCTCTTTTTGTGAGTGTGTATGTGTATGCTTCTGCGTGAGATTTTGCCTGTATAGCTTTGCTTCCACCATTTGTCCTACGGTTCTATCCGTCCAGTTTTTTGTTTTTTTTCTTTAAAAAAATTTTTTTTCTTAATAATTATGTTTTATTTTAATAACTTTATTTTATTTTATCTTACTTTATTTTACTTTACTTTATCTTCTTTCTTTTTTTCTTTCCTTCCTTCCCTCCTCCCTCCCTCCCTCATTTCTTTCTTTCTTTCTTCCTTTCTTCCTTTCTTTCTTTCTTCTTTTTCTCCCTTTTATTCTGAGCCGTGTGGATGAAACGCTCTTGGTACTGTAGCCAGGAGTCAGTGCTGTGCCTCTGAGGTGGGAGAGCCAACTTCACGACACTGGTCCACAAGAGACCTCCTAGCTCCACATAGTATCAAACGGCAAAAATCTCCCAGAGATCTCCATCTCAACACCAACACCCAGCTTCACTCAACAACCAGCAAGCTACAGTGCTGGACACACTATGCCAAACAACTAGCAAGATAGGAACACAACCACACCCATTAGCAGAGAGGCTGCCTAAAATCATAATAAGGCCACAGACACCCCGAAACACACCACCACACATGGACCTGCCCAGCAAAAAGAAAAGATCCAGCCTCATCCACCAGAACACAGGCACTAGTCCACTCCACCAAGAAGCCTACAGAACCTACAGAACCAACTTTAGCCACTGGGGACAGACACCAAAAACAACGGGAACTACGAACCTGCAGCCTGCAAAACGGAGACCCCAAACACAGTAAGTTAAGCAAAATGAGAAGACAGAAAAACACACAGCAGATGAAGGAGCAAGATAAAAACCCACCAGACCTAACAAATGAAGAGGAAATAGGCAGTCTACCTGAAAAAGAATTCAGAATAATGATAGTAAAGATGATCCAAAATCTTGGAAATAGAATAGACAAAATGCAAGAAACATTTAACAAGGACCTAGAAGAACTAAAGATGAAACAAGCAATGATGAACAACACAATAAATGAAATTAAAAATACTCTAGATGGGATCAATAGCAGAATAACTGAGGCAGAAGAACTGATAAGTGACCTGGAAGATAAAATAGTGGAAATAACTACTGCAGAGCAGAATAAAGAAAAAAGAATGAAAAGAACTGAGGACAGTCTCAGAGACCTCTGGGACAACAGTAAACGCACCAACATTCGAATTACAGGGGTTCCAGAAGAAGAAGAGAAAAGGAAAGGGAATGAGACAATATTTGAAGAGATTATAGTTGAAAATTCCCTAATATGGGAAAGGAAATAGTTAATCAAGTCCAGGAAGCACAGAGAGTCCCATACAGGATAAATCCAAGGAGAAATACGCCAAGACACATATTAATCAAACTGTCAAAAATTAAATACAAAGAAAACATATTAAAAGCAGCAAGGGAAAAACAACAAATAACACACAAGGGAATCCCCATAAGGTTAACAGCTGATCTTTCAGCAGAAACTCTGCAAGCCAGAAGGGAGTGGCAGGACATATTTAAAGTGAAGAAGGAGAAAAACCTGCAACCAAGATTACTCTACCCAGCAAGGATCTGATTCAGATTTGATGGAGAAATTAAAACCTTTACAGACAAACAAAAGCTGAGAGAGTTCAGCACCGCCAAACCAGCTTTACAACAAATGCTACAGGAACTTCTCTAGGCAAGAAACACAAGAGAAGGAAAAGACCTACAATAACAAACCCAAAACAATTAAGCAAATGGGAATAGGAACATACGTATCGATAATTACCTTAAATGTAAATGGACTAAATGCTCCCACCAAAAGACACAGATTGCCTGAATGGATACAAAAACAAGACCCATATATATGTTGTCTACAAGAGACCCACTTCAGACCTAGAGACACATACAGACTGAAAGTAAGGGGATGGAAAAAGATATTCCATGCAAATGGAAACCAAAAGAGCTGGAGTAGCAATTCTCATATCTAACAAAATAGACTTTAAAATAAAGACTATTAGAAGAGACAAAGAAGGACACTACATAATGATCAAGAGATCGATCCAAGAAAAAGATATAACAATTGTAAATATTTATGCACTGAACATAGGAGCACCTCAATACATAAGGCAATTACTAACAGCCATAAAAGGGGAAATCAACAGTAACACATTCATAGTAGGGGACTTTAACACCCCACTATCACCAATGGACAGATCATCCAAAATGAAAATAAATAAGGAAACATAAGCTTTAAATGATACACTAAACAAGATGGATTTAATTGATATTTATAGGACATTCCATCCAAAACAACAGAATACACATTTTTCTCAAGTGCTCATGGAACATTCTCCAGGATAGATCATATCTTGGGTCACAAATCAAGCCTTGGTAAATTTAAGAAAATTGAAATTGTATCAAGTAGCTTTTCTGACCACAGCTCTATGAGACTAAATATCAATTACAGGAAAAGATCTGTAAAACATACAAACACATGGAGGCTAAACAATACACTACTTAATAAAGAAGTGATCACTGAAGAAATCAAAGAGGAAATAAAAAAAATACCTAGAAACAAATGACAATGGAGACACGAAGACTCAAATCCTATGGGATGCAGCAAAAGCAGTTCTAAGAGGGAAGTTTATAGCAATAAAATCCTACCTTAAGAAACAGGAAACATCTCGAATAAAGAACCTAACCTTGTACCTAAAGCAATTAGAGGAAGAAGAACAAAAAAACCCCAAAGTTAGCAGAAGGAAAGAAATCATAAAGATCAGATCAGAAATAAATGAAAAAGAAATGAAGGAAATGATAGCAAAGATCAATAAAACTAAAAGCTGGTTCTTTGAGAAGATAAAAAAAAATTCATAAACCATTAGCCAGACTCATCAAGAAAAAAAGGGAGAAGACTCAAATCAATAGAATTAGAAATGAAAAAGGAGAAGTAACAACTGACACTGCAGAAATACAAAGATCATAAGAGATTACTACAAGCAACTCTATGCCAATAAAATGGACAACCTGGAAGAAATGGACAAATTCTTAGAAATGCACAAACTGCCAAGACTGAACCAGGAAGAAATAGAAAATATGAACAGACCAACCACAGGCACTGAAATTGAAACTGTGATTAAAAATCTTCCAACAGGGCTTCCCCGGTGGCGCAGTGGTTGAGAGTCCGCCTGCCGATGCAGGGGACATGGGCTCATGCCCCGGTCCAGGAAGATCCCACATGCCGCAGAGTGGCTGGGCCCGTGAGCCATGGCCGCTGAGCCTGTGCATCCGGAGACTGTTCTCCGCAACGGGAGAGGCCACAACAGTGAGAGGCCCACGTACCGCCAAAAAAAGAAACAAACAAAAATCTTCCAAAAAACAAAAGCCCAGGACCAGATGGCTTCACAGACGAATCCTATCAAACATTTAGAGAAGAGCTAAAACCTATCCTTCTCAAACTCTTCCAAAATATAGCAGAGGGAGGAACACTCCCAAACTCATTCTATGAGGCCACCATCACCCTGATACCAAAACCAGACAAAGATGTCACAAAGAAAGAAAACTACAGGCCAATATCACTGATGAACATAGATGCAAAAATCCTCAACAAAATACTAGCAAACAGAATCCAACAGTACATTAAAAGGATCATACACCATGATCAAGTGGGGTTTATTCCAGGAATGCAAGGATTCTTCAGTATACGCAAATCAATCAACGTGATACACCATATTAACAAATTGAAGGAGAAAAGCCATATGATCATCTCAATAGATGCAGAGAAAGCTTTTGACAAAATTCAATACCCATTTATGATAAAAACCCTGCAGAAAGTAGGCATAGAGGGAACTTTCCTCAACATATTAAAGGCCATATATCACAAACCCACAGCCAACATCGTCCTCAGTGGTGAAAAACTGAAAGCATTTCCACTAAGATCAGGAACAAGACAAGGTTTCCCACTCTCACCATTCTTATTCAACATAGTTTTGGAAGTTTCAGGCACAGCAATCAGAGAAGAAAAGGAAATAAAAGGAATCTAAATTGGAAAAGAAGTAAAGCTGTCACTGTTTGCAGATGACATGACACTATATAGAGAGAATCCTAAAGACTCTACCAGAAAACTACCAGAGCTAATCAATGAATTTGGTAAAGTAGCAGGATACAGAATTAATGCACAGAAATCTCTGGCATTCCTATATACTAATGATGAAAAATCTGAAAGTGAAATCAAGAAAACACTCCCATTTACCATTGCAACAAAAGGAATAAAATATCCAGAAATAAACATACCTAAGAAGACAAAAGACGTGTATGCAGAAAATTATGAGACACTGATGAAAGAAATTAAAGAGGATACAAATAGATGGAGAGATAGACCATGTTCTTGGATTGGAAGAATCAACATTGTGAAAATGACTATACTACCCAAAGCAATCTACAGATTCAATGCAATCCCTATCAAACTACCACTGGCATTTTTCACAGAACTACAACAAAACATCTCACAATTTGCATGGAAACACAAAAGACCCCGAATAGCCAAAGCAATCTTGAGAACAAAAAACGGAGCTGGAAGAATCAGGTTCTCTGATTTCGGACTACACTACAAAGCTACAGTAATCAAGACAGTATGGTACTGGCACAAAAACAGAAAGATAGATCAATGGAACAGGATAGAAAGCCCAGAGATAAACCCACGCACATATGGTCACCTTATCTTTGATAGAGGAGGCAGGAATGTAACAGTGGAGAAAGGACAGCCTCTTCAATAAGTGGTGCTGGGAAAACTGGACAGCTACATGTAAAAGTATGAGATTAGATCACTCCCTAACACCATACACAAAAATAAACTCAAAATGGATTAAAGACCTAAATGTAAGGCCAGAAACAATCAAATTCTTAGAATAAAACATAGGCAGAACACTCTATGACATAAATCACAGTAAGATCCTTTTTGACCCACCTCCTAGAGAAATGGAAATAAAAACAAAAATAAACACATGGGACCTAGTGAAACTTAAAAGCTTTTGCACAGCAAAGGAAACCATAAACAAGACGAAAAGACAACCCTCAGAATGGGAGAAAATATTTGCAAATGAAGCAACTGACAAAGGATTAATCTCCAAAATTTATAAGCAGCTCATGCAGTTCAATAACAAAAAAACAAACAACCCAATCCAAAAATGGGCAGAAAACCTAAATAGACATTTCTCCAAAGAAGATATACAGACTGCCAACAAACACATGAAAGAATGCTCAACATCATTAATCATCAGAGAAATGCAATCCAAAACTATAATGAGATATCATCTCACAGCAGTCAGAATGGCCATCATCAAAAAATGTAGAAACAATAAATGCTGGAGAGGGTGTGGTGAAAAGGGAACAGTCTTGCACTGCTGTTGGGAATGTGAATTGGTACAGCCACTATGGAGAACAGTATGCAGGTTCCTTAAAAAACTACAAATAGAACTACCATATGACCCAGCAATCCCACTACTGGGCACATACCCTGAGAAAACCATAAATCAAAAAGAGTCAGGGCTTCCCTGGTGGCGCAGTGGTTGAGAGTCTGCCTGCTGATGCAGGGGACACGGGTTCGTGCCCCGGTCCAGGAAGATCCCACATGCCGCGGGGCGCCTGGGCCCGTGAACCATGGCCACTGAGCCTGCGCGTCCGGAGCCTGTGCTCCGCAACGGGAGAATCCACAACAGTGAGAGGCCCGCGTACCACAAAAAAAAAAAAAAAAAGTCATGTACCAAAATGTTCATTGCAGTTCTATTTACAATAGCCAGGAGATGGAAACAACCTAAGTGTCCATCATCGGATGAATGGATAAAGAAGATGTGGCACATATATACAATGGAATATTACTCAGCCATAAAAAGAAACGAAATTGAGCTATTTGTAATGAGTTGGCTGGACCTAGAGTCTGTCATACAGAGTGAAGTAAGTCAGAAAGAGAAAGACAAATACTGTATGCTAAGACATATATATGGAATTTAAGAAAAAACAGATGTCATGAAGAACCTAGGGCTAAGACAGGAATAAAGACACAGACCTACTAGAGAATGGACTTGAGGATATGGGGAGGGGGAAGGGTAAGCTGTGACAAAGCGAGAGAGTGGCATGGACATATATACACTATCAAACGTAAAATAGATAGCTAGTGGGAAGAAGCCGCATAGCACAGGGAGATCAGCTCAGTGCTTTGTGACCACCTAGAGGGGTGGGATAGGGAGGGTGGGAGGGAGGGAGACGCAAGAGGGAAGAGATATGGGAACAGATGTATATGTATAACTGATTCACTTTGTTATAAAGCAGAAACTAACACACCATTGTAAAGCAATTATACTCCAAGAAAGATGTAAAAAAAATAAAAAATAAAAATATATAAAAGTACCAGTGCTGAGGACGCTAAAAAAAAAAAAAAAATCACGTTGTATATGTTAAACTTACACAATGTTGTATGTCAATTATATCTCAATAAAACTGAAAAGAAAAAAAAAGAAAATTTTGTAACCAGACTGAAATGTGCATATGATGGAAATTATGTATTTAGTTAGTACAAGATGCAGAATGGCTGACAGTGAAGATGCAAAGGTTGCTATGGAAAAGAGACCCCACTAAGAGGCAGTATTGCGTTTTAGACATGTACACATTATTAATTTTGTTTCTTTTTTTTAAATTCTCCTATAACTCTATGTTTGTATATTACAACATAAACCCTAATTAGAAAAGATCTTAGATTTGAAAACTTCATCAGGGTTTTTATGGAGAGCTATTTTAACAGACTAAGTGTCTGAAATAGAGAAATAGGCATTAATGTGTATTAAGAGCTTGTTATGATGTCAGATGGACCTGGTTAAAATACTGGCTTCACTCCACGGTGTACTTATGATCTGGGATATGTTATCTCAGCCATCTAAGCACAGTGTCATCATCTATACATGGGGATAATAATAAAAGGAAATAATACATGCAAAGTATTCAGCACTCATGGATGCTATGTGTGAGCTCATCAATGACTTTGAGGCTTAAAATGGCCTTAGAAATTAAAGTCTAGTTATTCAAATATTTTATACACACACACACACACACACATATATATATGGTATAAAACTCATTTTACTTAAAAGAGCCAAACTACAAAACCCATTTTAGAACGAAGTATCTGATTTTAATGCAAAAGAAAAAACAAACAAAAAACTTAATGATCATTATGGCTAAGCTTAATCACTATGGTAGGCTCTGTATAGTCATATATCAGGACTCAAAGAGGAGGAAGGGAGATCCCACATGTAGATGGCTTAATCAATCAATCTCTCTCCAATTAAGTATTGACTTTCAAAAACTAGACATTTGTGTTTAGTTAGCAATGGTAAAAAGACCCTACTAGCAAGTAATAGCTGCATGCCTATAGTAAACATTATCTAAGTTTTCTCAAGTTTCTTAAGCACTCTAAATGCCAAGAGTCCACAGGAGCAAAATAAATTCAATGTGTCTAAATTTTTCTATTTAAAAATTACCATGGGCCTTCCCTTGTGGCGCAGTGGTTGAGAATCTGCCTGCTGATTCAGGGGACACGGGTTCGAGCCCTGGTCTGGGACGATCCCACATGCCGCGGAGGAACTAGGCCCATGAGCCACAACTACTGAGCCTGCACGTCTGGAGCCTGTGATCCGCAACAAGAGAGGCCACGATAGTGAGAGGCCTGCGCACCGTGATGAAGAGTGGTCCCCGCTTGCCGCAACTGGAGAAAGCCCTTGCACAGAAACGAAGACTCAACACAGCCAAAAATAAATAAATAAATAATATAATAATTAAAAATGAATATCTGCTTATAAAAAAATTATTATGTATATAAACAACTTTTAAAGTTGTTAATGGATGCTACTCCCTAGTAGGCTTAGAGACTACATACAGTAGCTTAAAACACACTGAAACTAATTATCTTTAAGGAGGTTTGAAACACACTGGCAATGACCTGACAAAAAAGCCATTTTTAAGAGTTCTCTGAGGCGTACTCAGAGTAAAGATCTGAATCTTCAGGGCCAGCCCAAAAGGCTCTTGGGAAGGGAAAAAAACGTTAAATTTGGCAGTTGGGTAGAAAGGATGAAAGTGGATAGGAAGCCGAGATACAAATGAGATATAGAAATAATGGTGTGTTTATTTGTTTGTGTGTGTGTGTGTGTGTGTGTGTGTGTGTTAGAAGTATGTTAATGATTGGGCTAGATAACCTGTCATTGAAGGCACAGAATGAACAAAGAAAGGAAGTTAAGAGTTTATCATTTTATAATGCAGTTGGAAACATTGATCAGCAGATGGCACACTTGTCAGGAAACCTGTTTCACTGCACTAAAGAACTGCTCACTTGACAAGTTTCATGGCATGTCACACATTGCTTCTAGGAAGCGCAGGGAAAAGATGCATGCATATTTACATACTTGAATTCTTCAATAACCCATTCACAGAACAGTCATTTTTCAATTAGAGCAGAGGAAGAATAGGAGGCCCCACATAAGTACAAAGTAATTCTAATTAAGAATTCCAGCTTCAGAATCTTGAAAAGGAATAATGATGTTAGAGGATTAACATGATCTGATTTTAAGACGTAATATAATGCTAAGATAATCATAACAGTCTGGTACTGACATAAAGACAAAAAGATCAATGGAAGAGAGAGTCCATACGTGACCCAAATGATTTTGACAAAGGTGTCAAAGGGATTCAGTGGGGAAAGGAAGGTCTTCCAACATATTTTGCTAGAGTAAATAGATATCTGTATAGAAGAAACTGGACCTTGTTTCATACCTCAGGCCACACTCAAAAATTAACTTAATCAGGTCTGGATTACAAACCTAAATGTAAAAAAACATACTATCAAGTTCATTGAAGAAAACATAGCAAATTATCTTTGTGATCAATTAGAAAAAAATTTTTAATAGAACAAAAAAAGAACGAACCGTTCTTATAATTTTTAAGAAATTATAATAAATCTGATTTCATCAGACTTAAAATTTCTGCTCATTGAGAAACACCATTAAGAAAATGAGAGGGAGGGAGACGCAAGAGGGAAGAGATATGGGGATATATGTATATGTATATGTATATATATAAAACTGATTCACTTTGTTATAAAGCAGAAACTAACACACCATTGTAAAGCAATTATACTCCAATAAAGATGTTAAAAAAAAAGAAAAGGAGAAGGCAAACCACAAAATGAGAAAATATTTGCAGTACATAAATCATATATTTGTATCCAGATAATCTAAATAATACCTACAAATAAATACTAATATGATGATCAAACAAGTCAGTTAAAAAGGGCAAAAAGACTTGACACTTCAGAAAAGTGTATATTGGAATGCCAACAAACACATGAAAAACGTGCATCATAACCATCAGGGAAATGCACAATAAAACCACATGAAGATATGACTTCACACTCATTAGAAGGGCTAAAGTTAAAGTGTAATAGCATTTAATGTGGGAGAGAATTCGGAGCAATGGCACTGCTCAGATATTACTGGTGGAAGTATAAAACTGCTCCACATCTGTGGAAAATCATGAGACAGTTTCTTATAAAATTATAAATATAGCTACCTTATGATCCATTAATTCCACCCCTGTGCATTTACCCAAAATAAATAAAAATGTCTCCCAAAATATTACATACAAATATTCATGGTAATCTTATTCATAATAACCTAAAACTGTAAACAACCCAGTCATCCATCAACAGGAAAAAGAATATTCAACTGTAACATATTCATACAATGAAACACTATTCAGCAATAATAAAGAATAAGCTTCTGATGATGGTAAATGGATAAATCTCAAAAACTTTATGCTTAGGAGAAGCCAGACATAAGGACATACCTACTGTATAACCCATTGTTGCAATGTTCAAGAACAAACAAAATCATTCTATGAAGCAAGAAATCAGAAGAGCCATTGCCTCTAGGAGAGAGTGGGATAAACTGGAAAGATGGCAATGCTACGTATCCTGATTGAGGCTTTGGTTACATGGGTGCATGCACTTATCAAAACTCATCAAACTACACTTGAGATCTGTGAATCTTACTGTTTGAAATTATACCAGCAAAAAAGGAGAAAATATTCAATTGAACAGAACACCTTGTGTCAGAACTTACTGAGGAAAAAAGGTTGACTATTTAACATGTTACACTCAGGTGAGATTCTCTTTTGAATTAAAATTTTAAAAGAGACATTTCTGTAGTAAAAGAGGCCTTCATGTTACTGAAAATACCCACTGGCTACTGTCCTGTTGCTTTGGTGCTCTTTTTCCTTGCACTCACAGGACACAAAAGGAATGCCAAAGACTTCCTGGGCCAGAATTCCTATTCACTAAAGGTTTGATAGATTTGACATCACCAACATAAATAACTCTTACCTGCTTTTCACCAAAAAGATACCTAAAGTGTGTTTTTCTGAATTGAACGTTATTTTACCTAGGCTTTCAATATCACTGCTCTGAAGGGAGATGAAGTAAGTTGGGGAACCACTGTCTTGGACTGAAATATTTTCAAAATTAAAAGATAGAATAAAGTGCTTGCCAGAGAGAAGCGATCAAGCCATCTTGGAGGTAATAACAATGAAGACAGGAATACTGCATATATTTAGATACGTAACAACAACTTCAGAAAAATTTAAACATAGATAAAATCCCAGTGCCAGAAGTCTAAGAATGTGACAAAAAATTTTCTTAGAATCTTAGTCAACCCTGATAAAAAAAATTAAAAGGAAAACTATTCTGATAAATTCTTGCCCCCACTAGATCCAAAATGCCAGTCAGTACTTTTTCTTTGTGTCCACATTTCACTCTTCAGATTCTACTCTATTCCAGACCCCTTCTCCTAGCATTTGCTCGTACCTCCTACCTGAAGGCAAAACGTCAAGATGCTCTTAACTTCCCATTTGCATACATATGGAGATATTTTATCTTTTATAGTCAACCATTTTCCACATACCTTAGAAGAAAAGTTTGCTGACAATCAATAAGGGGCAGCAAGAAGAAAGGATGCCTCTTCCCTAGCTGAATTCTGACCCAGTTGAGAAAGAAGACAAAAATCAATGAAGTCCAAAATATCATCTTTCTTATTGTTGAAGTTAACATTGGAGACAATGACTGAAGTGTAAGAGTTAAATAAAGCTTCTAATATCGAAAACCAGAACTAAGCAGTCTTACCAACCCAGTCATAGCAATAAGAAGTAAAGGAGAATTCACGACAGAAAGTAAAGAGGAAGAGTGGGCTACGAACACCCAGCTTGTCCAAATTCACAAATTAAGCAAATTATGCCTCCTTCTTCCGTTAGGGGAGTAGTGGGTAGAAGGTGGAAAGCAGTGTTACCCTAGTTAAGTATTCTTTCCTCGTGGCGGGAAATACCACCACTGGGTGGGAAAGAAGTTCATCTCTATTTCTCACCCTCATCCCTACTGCATCCCTCCCCACTGACATAAAAATATCTGTCCTAAACTTTTATCAGAATTGAATCCAGACACTGTAGCTCTAGAACCTGTTATTTTCTCTCTCCCTCCATCAGTTAATCCTCCCTTTTCCCTGTAACTCCTGGCTTCTTTCCTCCTTCAGTGTGATAGGATGCAATTTCTATTGTTAAAAACCTTTCCCCTCAACCACACACCCTCTTGTGTCTATAAACCGTCTCTTTGCATTCTCAGCTCAGTTTCTGAAAGACCGATACATGATGTTCGCCTCCACACTGCCCATTACTTCTCCATCCGCTGTAATCTGGCCTTCCTCTCACCGACCCACTGATAGTTTAGTACCTCAAGTCAGCAACTGTCTCTGAGTGATCAAAGCTACTGCGTGTATAACACTCCTTATCCCACTGGACTTTTCAATGTCAGTTAATACTGTTGACCATTCTTTCCTTCTCAAAGATACCTCGTTATTGTCTTTTCTGACACTGTCTTCTCCGGCTTCCTTCATACTTCTCAGGCTGCTGCTTCTCTATTTTCCCAGCAGTTCCTCCTCTTCCTCCAAGGGTTGGTGTTCCTCAGTGTCTCATCTCTAGCTTTCTCTTCTCATACTGTACCCCTTTGCTGAGTGGTCTCTTTCACCCCCCTGGAGTCAACTATCACTTAAAAATGGGTAACTCTTGTACTTTTTAAGCTGTCCTTTAAGTTCCTCTCCTGAGACCAAGACTCAAATACTTCCCTCCTACAAGTGAAGCAGACTCAGCAGGGCCTGAAAGGAATGCATTGTCCTGTTCACCACCTTGTATGTGCTCTCCCTCAGTGAATGGCATCAAACTCTGCTCATTCATTTGTAAGTGCTCCTCAAGACTCAACCTCTCATTCATCTCATCATCTCCATTCAAGACTTATCAATGGAGTCCTAATATCATCCTACCCTTCATAGTTTCCCTAGAATCTCCATTAGGTCCCTAACATTAACAGAGGCCTTCATCAACTCTTACCTGGACATTTATGATATTCAAGTGCACCACCCTCAGTCATACTGAAATTAAAAAGAGCTAAATGTAAAGTCCTGAATTGGGGTTAGAAACAAAGAGAAAGAGCCAGAGCTTAGTGAACTGCAAATTCAAATGAGTTAACATTGAACAGTAACTGCTCAAAAGTCTAATATAGACACAATCATATTTAAGATGCCTTTGTTCACAAGTAAAAGAATGCAAATGCCAACTTTTTTTTTTTTTTTAAGTTTTGGAATTACTTAAAAGATAATGAGATACTTAAAGAATCTCAAAGGAAGCAGGACCTCACGAGGCTCTTGAAACAGAAGCCAGAAAGCCTTCAGGAATCTGGGCACACACTCTTCATCTTTTCTCTCTTTCCTCTCTGTCCTTCTGTTTATTTCTGATCTCTCTGGGACTAGATTTCTCTCCTTCTTAGGGTACCATATGGTATAAGATGGCTGAGGTACTGCCCCTGCATTTTTACAGATCTCTTAATTCGACCCACATAAAGAGACTGACCAGAATCAAATTTTAAAAAATCCTGAGAAAGGTGGAAGCCACAGAAACACACCTACTCACATCAATTGAAGGGTTGTTAGAAAACAGAGGTTATGCCAACAAATGAAACAAGTACCAGCTAGCATTCTGCAGAAGCCTGGGGAGCTTCCTTGAAGAAATAAGGAATTCCTATGTCCCTTTTTTGTCCCCAAAGAGAAAACAGTTAAGGCATGATATTCATACAGTGATAACCTTGAGTTATTAATAAAAAACTATGCTTAGTACATTCTGTTTTCTGAATCAAATGCCTGCAATACTTAAGATTTCCATAGAAATGATAATTTCCATTAAAGTACCTTAAAGCAAACATTACAAGGTTAAGCGCTTAAACGTCAGTTATGAGAAAAGTTCACTTATCCATTCCCCTGGTATGCTGAATGGTTGAGGTATTCTGCTTCCAATCCTTTCTCAAATAAGGTTGATTACACATTTTAAAAATACAACATAACTGTATAATGTCTACTGCTTCCTCCTAATCTACCACTCCCATTTGCCCACCAGCTTCATCCTTTTCTATTTACTGGAGTTTATATGTACTTTATTTATAAATCCCTATCAAATATTAAGTACTTAAAATAGAAACTAAATTGTCAAATTCCTAACAGCAAACCAAAGCCAATAAGGCATAATATCAGAGACTGCTACTTCTCCTTTAGAAAATCATGCAATTTAGCAATCTTAAAGTTATAAGAAACAAAATATTCCAAATTTAAATTTGTGAGAAAATAACAACAACCACCTGTTTACTTGATGTAAGAAAACTAACCAGTGCCTAGAAAATAGAGGTTGGCAGTGTTAGGGTAATATCCTAGAATTTTAAAAAATGATTTTATATCATTATTGCTTTAGAACAGTGAATTTATTTGCTACTTTAGTAGATTGTTAAGGCCTAAAAAATAGTTTGGCTCCAAAACACATTCATTTACATATTAGTAACAGCAGCAGCAGCAGGCTTGCTAATTGCTGAGTGATACGCTAATCACTCTATGCACACATCTCATTTATCTACACAGCAAGCCTATGTAGGCACTGGTATAGCCCCATTTTACAGATGAGACAGTGAGGTTTACAGTACTTAAGTAACTTGCCTGAGAGCTAGTTAAGTGAAATCAGGATTAGAAGGCAAATCCCTCTGTTCCTGTCTGGCTACACAATTTGCTGGATGCAGCACAAAATAAAAATGTGAGGACGCTTGTTCAAAAATGATTAAGAATGTTAAGATGGCCACAGCAGAGCATTAAACCAAGTGTGGGCTCTTCTAAGTGCACCAAGAGTCAGCCCTGCCTCTGCTCCATCAGATCACAAAATGCATGAAACTCTCTCTTTTTTTTAATCTAAATTATGTTCTTCAAAGAATAAGTCGTTGTAATGGCTAATTAGCCAATTATAAACTAAGACTCAGAATTCATATTATGGGCTGTGCCTAGATACACTCAATAATATTTGTTGAATAAATAAACTTACTTCTTGGCCTCAAACTGAACTCCTCTCTTCAATAACTCACATTGAAAATGCCTCTGGTTAAACGCAGGGATGGGTTAAGAAAAGATAAACGGATCATAAGGAATCCATCCACACCACTGGTAGAAACACTTCATGTTCCATTTGTGCTGGCTTGGGAGTTTTTATGACTGTAATGAAGCTATTTTACGATCTAATTATCATTTCTATCTAGAGTTGACATTTAAATTCTGGGGCTCTAAGTGAAGCTTAAAGAATGTACTCCTCACCTCCCCACCTCCACCCCCAGAACACACCACCCTCATCCCACCCCTAAGCCCTTAACTTTCCCTAATAAATAGTTTACCAGCAGAAGCAAAAAAAGTTCTTTCTCCTCAGTCTGTGACCGGTGAAGGACAACGTGATTGATACTTAAGCTCTGCCTTTCAAAAGACATTAAAGGGTCCAGTTTGCAAGCTACACGAGAAGAGTTCTGCGAAAAGAAAAGAAAGCCTACCTCCTTCTAATCCTGGGGGTTTATAGGAAGGAAAAAACAAAAACCAACATAAGACATGCTTGTTGGCTCTGCAGGGGGAGCACGGGAAACAGTGTATCATCTTCCTGAAAGAGGTCACAGGAGGATGCCACTTTGTGGGCTCTGCTTTGATGAGCCAGGGAGCCAAGATATCAAGGTGGTAGAATCCTATCAGGCAGAGGATAACATTAATGCTAGCATTCAGAACGCTAACCTTCCCGTGTCAGGTTGATGACATGTTGAGAACCAATGGGTTTACCACTGAGCCCTCTTGGTGAGTGAGGGCCTACGGAATCTCCCAAGCCAGGAGCCAAATGAAGGATAAAAGAGAGGTCAGGAGGTCTACATGACTAGCCACTGAGGGGAGTGTCTAGAAACACTGGACAAGACCAAGTACAAACAGAAGAGCATGCATCAACCAGGTAGACCAAGAACAGAAACCTGGAGGGTACAAACACCAGCTGGTGTGCACACACACACAAGGACCAGCACGGGAGGGCGCACCACACCCCTCCCATGACCCCAGGTCTCATAAGGCATAACCTTCCCAGAACACTCACCCTCACAGACACCTGGATGCCGTCGTAGACAGGGAAGTGAGTTAAAAGGGAGGTACTTCAAGGAACGCATTTTTCTCTAAATAAGAGCCTGAGGTTGACCTAAAAGGACTATTTAAATATCCATATTGGACAAACTTAAATTGTATTGGTGTGATGGTCAGTTTTATGCCTCAACTTGGCTAGGCCAGAGTTCCTAGTTATTCAAACACTAACCTAGGTGTTGCTGTGATAGTATTTTGTGAATATGATTAAAATCCATAATCAGTAAACTTTAAGTAAGGGGGGCTATCCTAGATATTCTGGGTGAGCCTTTCAGTTGATAGGTCTTCAAAGCAGAGCCAAAGGAAATTCTGCCCTCAGATGGCAGCTTCAGCTCCTGCCAAGAGCACTAGCCTGCCCTATGGGTGTGCCAATGGACTTGTCTAGCTTGCCCACACAACTGTGTGAGCTGATTGCTTGTAATAAATCTCTTAATATATATTTCCTCCTATTTCTGTTACTCTGGCTGAACTCGGACTGACATAATCAAATAACCACAAAGAAAACCAAAATAATGATAAAATATGTAAATATTACATTTTTCCTCACATCTTAGCTTGCGGCATGAGTGAGTTAATATATGTAAATAAGACCTGCATACCGTGAGGATTTTGTGCGTATTCCCCCTCTTTGCCTGAAATGCACTCCTCCTATTCTCTATCCTTCTGGTCCCAATCTAAAGATCTGCTTCCTTCAGGAATGCTTTCTTTGACTACCCATCAAATTCAGATCCTGCTGTTAAATATGCTCATGACACCTGTTCTTCTCCTGTAGCACTTATTACAATTGGAATGAATGTTTCATTATTTGACCTTCATTCATCTTCCCCTCTCAAGTTTAAGCTTTATGAAGACAGAGCCAGGTTTGACTTGGTCAACAATATATCCTCACTATCGAGCACACTGCCAAGGACATATAGTGCATGCTCAATAAATATTAAATGAGTGAGTACATGGAGATAAAGTTTAAAAAAAACACCCTGCATTCCACATTTGATTATAATTTGAAAATATCTGCTTTTGGCAGTTGATCCTTAGTGATATCTTTCAAAGAACACCTGTGTAGGATTTGGAATGCGGAACTTAGAGGTAAGAAATGCAGGTGTTATTACTGTTGCCTGTGTAGATGGCCCACTGAATACCACTGTTAGTCAGTTGGGCTGTTATAACAAAATACCACAGACTGCGTAGTTTATAAACAACAGAAATTTATTTCTCATAGTTCTAGAGGCTGAAGACCAAGATCAGTGTGCCCGATGGTCAAGCAAGGATCCTCTTGTGGGTTGCAGACTTCTGGTATCCTCACTTGATGGAAGGGGTAAGGGATCTTTCTAGGGTCTTCTTTTATAAGATTGCTAATCCCATTCCTGAGGACTCCACCCTCATTACCTAACCATCTCCCAAGGCTCCTCTCTCAATTCTATCATCTTGGGGGTTAAGTTTCAACATATGAATTTGGGGGGATACATTCAGACTCAAATACATTCAGACCCAACATATGAATTTGGGGGGATACACAGCAATCATGAACTCCTTTTTAGTTAATATGACCCAAATCACATGAGCTAAAAATGGCCCAAAGCCAGAGCTGCATGAAGAAGAGCTCATAAGTCGGTTTGCCAATTCTACATTTATAAAGAAACAGAGATTTTGTGGCTCTCCGAGACAGCTAAATGGCACCACACTTTATGACATTCTTAATAGTATTTTAAGATCCCTTTGGAAATAATGATTCACCTCATACCTTGGGATATTAATTTGGAAGTTAAAATTAGGTAATGAGAATTTAGGGAGTTGTAAAGTTTTTTTTGTAAATATATATATATATATATATATATTTTTTTTGCGGTACGCGGGCCTCTCACTGCTGTGGCCTCTCCCGTTGCGGAGCACAGGCTCCAGACGCGCAGGCTCAGCGGCCATGGCTCATGGGCCCAGTCGCTCCGCGGCATGTGGGATCTTCCCAGACCCGGGCACGAACCCGTGTCCCCTACATCGGCAGGCGGACTCCCAACCACTGCGCCACCAGGGAAGCCCTGTAAATATTTTTAATAAAAACCTATATTCACACTCTAAAGGCAAACCAAATTCTTGTTATTTTGGCACAATCTAAATATTAGGCATTGATCATAATATATTAGCAAGAAAAGTAGATATGAAATAGAACCTCCTTATAATTCTATGTATTCCACAATTTAAGAAATGAAATCTTTCGTGTTGAAAACCTTTCCATGAGAAAAGGATCTTCAACTATCTTCTCACTTATTTCTTTTTTAAGTACATAAATCTGAGAAAAGGCTGAAATCAAACACTCCATACAAAAACTCAGGAATAAATATTTACTTTCAAATGAATTTGATGCCACTGGTGAATCACAGTATTACTTGGATGTGTGTTCAACAAATTAGTGCATCTTTCACATTCACTAAGATAGATAACTTCACTGGCTTAAGGAACGCTTCATGCTTGAAAGGAGACATAGGAACTTTAAAATGTATGTTATGCTTTGGGTATAATGTTAAGAGAAAATCTTCTTTACTGTTATAGCTAGTATTTACTAGTGCTACCCCTTTCAATGAATCACAAGAAATTACTATTATAGCTATTAAGCTCTGTTTAATCATTCATACAGTACTCAGAGTATGAAGGTCTTGCAATGCAATTTGATTATAAAAGACTAAATTTTAAATTCCAATATGTATGTACAGTGAAAACAAAATTGTCAATGGAGTTTTTTTAATCAAAATAAAGGAAACATCATTCAACAAAAAAAAAAGATGAGTAAAAAACATCGCTATTCCCATACATTAATATCTCTGATTTAATGATTAGGTGTAAACATTGAAAAAAATTTGAATTCGTGTACCAAACTATACTTGATTACTGCTAAATATGAGCAAACACAAGTAATAACTACTAATTTCAACAAACGTCATTAATGTGCAAATATACAACAGTTTTTAAAAACTGGGGAAAAGAAAAAGAATAGGAAGAACAAAGGGCAAGCATATTTTACTAGGAAGCCATTAGTTTTTTCTTTTCTCTTACTACCCTTCAAAATAGTCAAAAATTTTTAAATCCAATTTCATACTGACTAAAACTACTCCTTTCCCACAGAATTCCTTGCATTCCCCATTTACATTCTCTGTGATTGGGAATTTATCTTTAGGATTTGGACATGGGACTGATGAATCTAAAAGAAAAAAAAACCCTTTGCACTCTGAAAATTAGTTTTTAAGTTATCATTTCTGAGTAATAATACTCACAAACCCCATTTTAGTCCATATAATCTGTGCTTAATAAACTCTTCAATACAGGATACCATTAATTGAAATTTTTTGGCTTCTTTAAGAATTAAATATGAAACACCCAGAAAACAAATCTGCTTCCAAAAGAAACCCATTGTTACTCACCACAATAAGCAACACACAGAAAATGTTCAATAGAAGTATAACAAATCAAATGAAACTTACAAGAATTTCTTTCAAATTTTATCCTCCTATCTAATGTTTCAAAGCAAAACTCTAAATCAAATAAAAATACTTAATCCAGATAGAATAAACTTCAAAGAAGCAAAATACATACCTTTAAATAAGAGGATTTACTTCATCATTCAATTTAATAACTTTAGCAGAATATTTGGACTTACTTAGCACAAGTCAATTGCTCTACAGTCTTTGAATTCATTCTCAGGATGTATTAAATTAAAACTATCATTTTCTTGTGGAGTATTTTTTCCCTAAGAGACAATATTCAGGAATTCAGCTTCTTATTTAACATACATCAGATTAAACGACTCTGTCCCTTCATTTAAGTAATCTGACTTTTTTGTAGTCTAGCCAGTATAAAATTCATTCATTCACCTATTCATTCTACAAGTATTTGTTCCCTGTCTGCTATGTACAACGTGTTTGGTTTAACAGGAGTAGTTATTAAAATCACAAACCAAGGACCACGGTTGTGCCAGTAATTTGAAAAGGAATTGTTTATGGATGGTTTGAAAGACTCAAGAGAGAAGTCTCTGGATAACAAACAAAACAAGCAATTGATTGGAACCACCTGCGGCTGGATTTGTCTGCATGGATACACCTGAAAGAATTTAATATATTTTGTAAAAACAAAGGAGATTGGGAATAAAATTGTACTTAAATTATGTTTAATGGACAATAAACTAATTATATTCATACCTTCATAGGCTCCTCAAGTTTTCTTATCTGCCAAGTAAGGCAGATAAGATCCTAAACACTAGGTAAATATTGAATAAAGGAATTTAAATGAAATGTGTAAAGATTCTGAGAGGTCATATGATGTGTATTTCTTTTCTAATTTGAGAAACTATCAAAGTAACATTCCCTTGGTAATTCTAGGCAAACCATTTTAGCTTTCAGTGGAATGGTTACAATTAGAGGCTGAAGTCAGAAAAACTGCCAGGGAATCCCCATCTGTTCTCTAGTAACTGAGTAATTACTGATTGAGTAATCCTGGGAAAGTTACATCAACTCTCTGGCCTCAGTTACTTCAACTATAAAATAGGAATGAATGTGTATACCTGTTATAGGTTTAATGTTTGTGTATCCGCCCCGCCCCCACTCCTCCAGCCAATTAGTAGGTTGAAACCTACCCCCAAAGTGATGGTATTAGGAGGCAGGACCCTAGAAAGTTTGTTAGGTCATGAGGGTGGAGCCCTCATGAATGGGATTAGTGCCCTTACAAAAGAGACCTCAGAGAGCAATCCTGTCCCTTCTTCCTTGTAGGACACAGCAAGAAGATGGCTGTGTATGAACCAGGAAGTTTGTCTTCACCAAATACCAAATCTGCCCAGTGCTTTGATCTTGGACTCCCCAGCCTCCAGAACTGTGAGAAATAAATTTTTGTGTTTCAGCCACCTAGTCTATGGTGTTTTTGTTAGAGCAGCCCGAAAAGACTATGACAACTTCTAGGGTTTTTATGAGGATGAATGAGATGATGTCAATAATGTGCTAAATATAAAGTCTAGCATGCAGCAAATGTCTGTCAATATTTATTTTTATAACTGAATTTCAGAACATAAAATCTTCTGAAGATATATAAGCTCTACACAGTTTTTATCTTCCCAAGATACTGGGATATTTGAACAATAATGGAGACTTCCGCACAACTTCCTGACAGAAAAGAATACTGTCATAAGAAAAACATGATGAAGAGATACTGCTCTCTTTTTTCTTCCAGAGTAACTTTAAAAAAATTTGTAATCTTTACATAAAAACCATAATATGAAATAGTGCCACAAGGCCCATAATAATTTGATCCTTAGAACTAAAAATGAAAAACAGAAAAGGCAATACGATTTCTGTGATGCTGACTAAATACAAGAAATTATGAATTATTGTCTCTGATTTACACACAAATATTAGAGTTGGATTTCTTAGTAGGAAGAATTAAACCATGGATATGTCCTTGATTTAGCTTTAGGGGATCCAGTGATCTAAAGGAACTATATACAAAATTGTATTTGTGTAAGAGCCTAAATGCTTTTTTCAGATGGAAAGGGCTTTCATAGATTACTTTATAGGTTCTCAAAAGGGTCCATAAACCAACCACAAAAGGTTAGATATCCCTGCTCCAAAAGTGCTGACATAAATCACAGCTCTTAGGAACAGCAAAGCATTGCAAACTTGTTTACAGAACTGTCACTCAATGTTTATTTTTAGTGTACAAGGATAACATGTTATCAGAGAAGACTCTACATGGATTAACAAGATTTTAGTATGCTTTTTGTTTTCTTGTTTTTAATTTAAATAAATATAAATAAATGGAGAGGCAGTTAAGGTATCCCATCTTAACTGATAAAGAAGTCTGAACAGAGATTTATAGAGTAATAAGTACTTTACTTTTGAAGTACAGTGAAATATATGACTTAGGAATTATAATAGTACTATAAGTGAGAAGATTATCATCTATGACTTTAGCAGAGTGGTATTAAAATATTTTCACTAGATCATACTTGTCATTAATCATGATACTGTCAAATTACCTATTATTTTAATATAATTACAAGTGTACATTTTAAAACGTCAAAAAGTATTTTAAAATATCCTCAAGCATTGTGAGGAAGCAATGGACACAGATCTATTTAATATTAAGCCAACTCTTCTAGGAAATAAAAACAAGAATATGTTAAATAGAACTCAATTCTTCATTGAATATGACAATTATTTGGTACAGGATGGAAAATTATTCTGATATATGTTAAGCAGGATGACTACGGGTATTTAAAAGAATGTGCAGTTCTCATGTTGCTAAAATAATTTGGATCCAGAATCTAAAATAAATATTAAACATGTTATTAACTATTCATACATGTACTTTACCATTGGCACACACCAAGACCTGAATAATTTCATGGTTTATCAGTTTGGCTGATTTTGTTTCCCATCATGTTTACCTTCATCAAACTTTGTAACAAGCTAAAGGGTTAATAATAAGAAATGGTTTACATATCATCAGCTCTGAGAAATATTACACCAGGGCATTTCAACCAAATTTTATAAGGACAGCTAAAACATATTGAGCACTTTCCATATACCAGTCACTGTTATGCAAAAAATATGTATATATTGTTTTATATATATATGATGCATATACATTTACATAGATAACACAAGCACAAATATTTGTGTCTGTGTATGCATATGTGTATATGTAGATAGATAGATAACAGATAGATATAGCACCTCCAACACACATGCACATACCTACCCATACCTACCCATATGTATACATCAAGTTAAAATGATAAGTACATATCTATTTCATAACAACCCAAGAAGGCAGATACTACTATTTTCTCCATTTTGCAGATTGGAAACATGGCCTCAGAGAGCATAAATAAATTGCCCAAGATTACATAGCTAATAAGTGACTGAGCCAAAAATGTGAACTTAGATAATACAGTCCAGAGTCCTGGCTCTCTTACCCATTGCTTACAGCTGCCTCTGGGAGTAATGGTAACAAATAGGTAAGACAGTTGGTGAGGAGAGATGGGTTGTTTGGGAAGTGGTGGCAATACGAAGAGATGCCAATTTGGTAAAAGCTCTTGAGTTAATGCTGATTATATTGACACTTTAGGTGTGATATTAAAACATACATGCAACTGAGCGCAGTTGCTGATATACATACATCCAGGCATGGTGCAGACTCGCCCACACACACTTGAAAGAAATGTTGCTTCACATGCAGGATAATCCTTACTTGTACTGGAAAAGGTTAACTTTGTATGTTGTACCTTTTTGTTTATGTTTGTTTACTTTTTTCTCTGTGTCCTTAATTTCCAAACTGATGCAGTTTCAGAGCTGACAATTTGAAAACTCCATAAACCTGTCTTCAGCTTGAAAAATAAGGTATGTTTTGACACAACTCACACAGTAGTCAGATGATGATATATGTTTGGCATTATATCAATTAATACTGTGGGGAAAACAGGTGTTTGTGTTCTATGCAGTTAAAAATCTTCACTCAGAAATTATTTAAGGAAATAAGATCTTCCTAGTAAAACATGAGATGTTTAAAATGACTCAGATTGTTGGTTAAAAGAAAAAAAGCTGAAGGAATAAAAAAGATTTGTATCCAATGTATTCTCAAAGAGTGTAATTTACAACATTTAAGTGAAAATTAAATAGATGCACTGTTGCTGTAAATTGCAAATTATGCAATAAACATGATATGGCACAAGCATTTTTCTTTCATGAAATAAAAACTTGACTGTAAGGACTGCATTCTTAATGCATTGAGTGTTGATCACATATTCACCTTAAAATACACATCCTTTTGGAAAAAAAGAAAAAAGTTAATCTTTTCACCAAAATGATCTTGAATAAAACAACTCTTGGGCTTCCCTGGTGGCACAGTGGTTGGGAGTCCGCCTGCCGATGCAGGGGACACAGGTTCGTGCCCCGGTCTGGGAAGATTCCACATGCCGCGGAGCAGCTGGGCCCGTGAGCCATGGCCGCTGAGCCTGCACGTCCAGAGCCTGAGCTCCGCAATGGGAGAGGCCACAACAGTGAGAAGCCCGCGTACCACAAAAACAACAAACAAAAAAAACAACTCTTATTTTATTGCCAACTTTTGTTTTGTTTTGTTTTCATATTGTCTGTACCGCTTAGGTATGGAGTCTAAGGTATGAAACATTTTCAATGTAATTGTAATGAAATGTAAATATATAATCAAACCTATGTAAAGTTTCATTTTTATAAATCTAAAGTACCTGTTAACTATAGTTAGAAAAAGCATAATACTCTGGAGAAATACATGCAAAAATCCATTCCATAACTCTGTAAGCATGTATGAAGTATTCATTACATGCTAGGCATGGGTATCTACTCTCAAATAGCACACAGACTATTTCTGAGAGACATCCAGAATAGGTATCTTTTAAAAGTCCTAAGGGTTCTATGAAAAACTACTACAACTAATAAATATGTAGCAATTTTATAGGATAAAAGATAAATATAAAAATCAATTGTATTTGATATATGAACAAACTATCTAAAAATATAATTAAGAAAACAAATTTTTAACAATAGCATTAAAAGAATAAAATATTTAGGAATAAATTTAACATAAGTGCAAGATCTGTAAACTAAAAACGATAATACATTGCTGAGAAAAACTTTAAAAGATCTAAAAAAAGGTGAGATATGCCACGTTCGTGGATTGGAAGACTCCATATGATTAAGATGGCAATTCTCCAAGCTGATCTACGAATTCAACAGAATCTCAATCAAAATCCCAGCAATCATTATTGTAGAAATTGACAAGCTAATCCTAAATTTTATATAAAAAGGCAAAAGACCTAGAATAGTTAAAACAATTTCAAAAAAGAAAGTCAAAGTTGAAGGATGTATACTCCTTGATTTTAGAGGTTAATATAAAGCTGCAGTAATCAAGACAGTATGCTCTTTCCATATAGATAGACATAAATACCAATGGAACAGAATAGAAAATCCAGAAACATAACCGTCTAATTATGTCAACTGATTTTTGATAAATATGCCAAGGCAACTTGAGGAGAAAAAGGAAAAGCCTTTTCACTAAATGACATTGGGATGATTGGATATATATATGAGAAAATAAATTTAAAATCTAGCCTCCACCATTTACAAAAATAAACTCAAAACGGAACATATATTCGAATTAAAACTACAAACCACCTAGAAAAAATAGAAGAATAGGAGAAACTGGAGAAAACCCCTGACTTTGGAGTTAGACGAAATTTTCTTACATGTTATTCGAAAGGCATGACCCATGGAGAAACAAACTGTTAAATTTAAATTCAGCAAAATTAAAAACCTTTCCCTTCAAAAAACACCATTAAGTAAGTGAAAAGATAAACTACAGACCATGAGAAAACATTTGCAACTCACATATCTAAAAAAGGTGTTGTTCTCTCTACAATTATGATATGTAAATTAAAACCACAATAAGATACTACTACTTACACTAGAATGGCTAAAATCAAAAAGTCTGAAAAACCCGTTTGTTGAGGATGTGGAAAACTGGAACTCTTAATAATTGCTGGTGGGAATGTAAAACAGCACGTCCATATTGGATAACAGTTGGCCAGGGATGGGGAGAAGGATGGACTGCAAGGGGGGCACAGAGGAAGTTTTGGTGAAGACAGACATGGTCTAAAATTGGACTGAGGCCATGGTTACACAATTGCACATACTTCTTCAAAGGTATCAAATTGTAAACTTACAAGGCTGAACTTAGGTACATTATACTTCAATAAAACTGTTAAAAACAAAAGGAGGACCTTTAGATAATTCATGTAGACACCTTGTGGTATAAACATGAAAAACTGTCTAATCCCTTTGAAGGCATAGAATTGGTTCACAGAAGTGAATCTTTCTGACTTTCCCCAAATTCCCAGCTTCAATAGCTTATGACATCATGGGCTTCCCTGGTGGTGCAGTGGTTAAGAATCCGCTTGCCAATGCAGGAGACACAGGTTCGAGCCCTGGTCCAGGAAGATCCCACATGCTGTGAAGCAACTAAGCCCGTGAGCCACAACTGCTGAGCCTGTGCTCTAGAGCCCATGAGCCACAACTACTGAAGCCCATGCGTCTAGACCCCGTGCTCCACAGCAAGAGATGCCACCGCAATGAGAAGCCCGTGCACCACAAGGAAGAGTAGCCCCCGCTCACTGCAACTAGAGAAAGCCCGAGTGCAGCAACGAAGACCCAATGCAGCCAAAAATAAATAAATTAAATAAATTTAAAAAACATACTTTTTTAAATCGCAATGACACTGACATCGCAATGTTTGACTTAAATGCTGAGATAAAACAAATTCCATTCAAATGGAAAAATGGGACTAACACCTACTTGCTAAAATTTTTCTATCCTATTTAATAAACCATATATTTAAACCGATGATGGTAGTTGAATAAAATAACTTCATTAGACTTTGCTCCACCCACCATAAGTAATTTCTGATGCATTATATATACATATGGCATATATATATATATGTATATATATACACATACACACACACACACCATAAAAAAAGATGGCTATCTGGTATTCTTCACTTCAGGGGAATATCTGTATGCTTTTTCTTTACTCAGAAAAACCAGAATTTTTCCCAATACCCTTCTCACATAGATACATATGTTTGCAAACATGAAAATAAAGATATACACATACATGTATACAGTGTTGAAATGCATTTATGTATAACACATATATCTATATATGGATATACAGAGATAAATAATTTATTTTGTATTCACACAGTACTTACTATTTGTTAAACACTGTTCTTAGTGCTTCTAGTTTCACTATTGTTCCAACCTAAGAGAGGTAGTAGTAGTATCCTATTTTATAGACTAGGATACTAGAGAGAAGTTAAATCCCAAAAGCAGAGCAGAAAGCTACTGTTTTTCCCTTCCTGTATCATCCCACTTTCTTCTGGTCATCATACACCCACTACTACTTTGGAAACTACTCTTTCCATACTAGTACCTGCCTTTCACTAGCTGCAGTTGAAGAACTGACCAAAAACAAGCTAACTAGATCCCCCCTAAAATTAGATCCCCAAGCATAGGACACAAGTTGCGGCTACACACATCCCAAAGCACCTCTGACCCTTTCTTATTCGAAATCTGGATCTTCAGCTGTGCCTCTACTACATGAGCTGCCAGACATCCTTTTAGTAAATTCAATTGGCGTTCAAATGATCCCATTTTACTCTGTCATATGTAACTGAAGTAGCCTAAAAATAATAAACACTAGCTCAGCTAAAATTCTGATTCTAGCCCCTGCAGCCTTAAAAAATGGAAGGCGCACTGGCCACCTGATGCATAGTCACCTAGTCATATATCCTTATGCACCACCTGTGGACAAGGGTTCAGGAAGTTAAGTGCAAAGGAAAAGTCTGCCCTAATTACGGACCAAATTTCAGAGTTTTTTTTTAAGGTATTTAAAAATCCTCGTGGCTGTTAAATAATCTACTCCAATCATCATTCATATAATCAGCTATATAAGAACAACATAAAAAAAAAGCATGGGGAAGATTTTGGTAGTAACAGTCACCCAACAAAGCAGAGAAAACACAAGAATGGATCAGTCAGTGTAAATTTGAAAGGATTAAGAGAAAAAGCAGAGAAAAAGCAGTTGAAATTTTACTTCAATATTTTTTAAAATCAATATAAATATGGTGGGGAATTCCCTTAAGTTTTAATGACCAAAATTTTCTAAGGAGTTGATAAAGCTAGGTTTGCCAACAGGTAATTATGCAAGCAGCTTGGCTGAAAAGCAGAAAAGTTTTACAATTAATTTGACTCAAAGGGACTGTGTTGTCTCAGGCATTCTTCATTAAAATACATCAGCAATGGGCAACATATTTGTGCTTTGATGAGTCTAAAAGGCCAAGCAGCTAGTTTCAATAACAATCTGAGTTATTTGGAGGAATTTCTTCCAGATTTAGTATAGCTGCTAAAAATTTATGAGAAATAGGATTTTCGATCCTCAGTACTCATTCAATTGGATCAAATCACTTGAAAACAAGTGGAAAGTTTGGAAACTGTTTCTGTCATTAGCGGTACCTTTAGTTTGATTATTAATCTTATCATTAACCTAATAATAGGTATTATAAAGATCACCTCTGTGATCTTTATTAGCCTGTTATTAAGCAATACCATAAATGGGAAATTTAAGTCATTAACGTTAACTAATGTTTACCTGCCACTGATACCAGGCTCCAAGAACATTTGCAGATTTATTGCCCCCATGAAACAAAACATCCTCTACAAGTGAATTACAATTTATATAATTTTTCAATTGAAATAATAAACCACACTAACTCAAGTCAAGGGCATGTAGAAGTATTATAATGGTCCACAGCATATGGTAAAATGTTCTCTTACCAGATTTTTGCACTTAAGACAAACCCTCTCCCTTCAAATCATGATTAGATTAATTCAGCATACCGAATAACAAGGCTTCCAGCTGTATCTCCTTGAAACTCAGCATCACGTGAAATATCTCCTGACATCAAAGAAGCGGCAACTAGAACTTCTTCCCAAGTTCTTTGTTGTTCTCTTGAACGCTCAAGGTTTAGCTTAAATGTCGAACTTCAGGGAAGATTTTTTTATTCCACCCCCTCCTCCACAGCCTAGGGTAACTTCCCCAATTACACCTCTCAATATACCTCATATTTCTCCTTTCAAGATATTAAAAAGACAAAATCAAATTGCTGTATGTGATTGTTTAAGGAACATTTTTTGATTATCAGATCGAAGGGGGATGTGATTAACTGCTTCACCACTGCACCCCGAGAAGCCAGCACAGAGCCTGGCACTTAGGAAATATCTAAAAAGGGAGGGAGAGACAGAAGGTTTGCCATGGGCCAAACCTGGAGGAGACAAGCTTAAAAGACAAAGAGAAGACAGGGTGGAGGGACACCAGGGCCAGACCGCTGAAATTAAACAACATATCTCAATATATCTGAATAGAAAGGTCTTTGTTTCAGCATATTCTGGCTAAATGATTCATGAAGGGACCCAAACTAAAATGAAAGAGGAGCTCAAAATGATCTTGGTAAAGAAAATAAAACTACTGCAAAGGGAAGCAAAAAGTGTAGACTGTCATTTTGAAAAGAAAGAGCTATTAAATCATTCATTTTCAAAGGCATATGTAAAAATCTTCAGTCATACCAAAGATAGAAGAGGACAAATGATACTGGCAAAATGATTTTGTATGTGTCATATTACAGAAGATTGCTCGAATTTAGTCTATTATAACAAAGTCAGTTTTAAATAAGATTACAATAGAAAGGTCATGATGATGTATAGTTACAGTGCACATGAATTTCACTCTTATTTTAAAATTGAAATTGAAAGTTTCTTTATATTTCTGATTTACTCTCCCTTGTTTGTATGCTGAAGTCACTTTGTGAATCAAATATGATCCAAGCATTCAGCGGCACAACTGATGCAAACAACATGATATGCTAATTTATGCCTTTTAATTAAATAAGATAAAGTAAAACTTGAAATAAGTACCAATTGAACAAAAATTAATATAGCATATAGTGTATTACTATCCAGGGGTTACATTTACCGTATTTTCTCTATCTCTTATTACTAATACTCAGTATAGAACTTGAAATACACAAATACCATCAGACTTGAACAATCTAAGGTCAATAACAACCTATGTTTTATTCACTAAGTTATCCTCAGTGCCCAGTAGAATGCCTCCCATATAAGAGATGTTCAATAAATGTTGATTGAAAGAATGAAAGACGTTTTCACTTCCAGTCTAGGTCCATCTATGTGGCAGTGGTCTCTCTGCAGAGCCACTGGCTTGAACAAGGTCTAATCCAAACTAAATATATTCTGGAATTTATTTAAGAAATTGAGGAAGGAACAGCACTGCAGAAGGCCAGCTACTGGGGAAAAGCTATGATCACAGCTTCTCCTTTGAGCCTGATTCTATCTGAACCACCTCCCTGGTACTTTCCTACTTCCCAAATAGCTTACTCTATGACGTGCTGAAAGAATTAATAACATCAGAAACAATATGTGGTACAATCAGAGAATTTCTAATTGACTCTGAAAGAAAAAAAAAAAATTCCTCACTAGACACCCTAACCAATAATATCTACTAGCGAAAAGTTCAGGAAGGTTCACAGAAAGTAGAGTTGAAAGAAACTTTACCAGGCCTCGTCAGCTCTACCCTTCACACACGAAGCAAACCTGAGATCATTATTAGAGCAAACAGTCATCAAAATTTTTATGTCATATATTAGGGGACTTGCTGGTTGTAGGTTTCTCCACAGTCGGATGAACAATACCATTCAGAGGAGAGCTCTTCCACTGACTGCCAAGCTCATCATCAAGAAGCAGAAATACTTGAATAATCAGTTTGGCTCTAATCCAACTATTACCATTTAATTACCAGTCAGGGGGCTTCCCTGGTGGCGCACTGGTTGAGAGTCCGCCTGCCAATACAGGGGACACGGGTTCGTGCCCCGGTCCGGGAAGATCCCACATGCTGCGGAGCGGCTGGGCCCGTGAGCCATGGCCGCTGAGCCTGCGTGTCCGGAGCCTGTGCTTCGCAACGGGAGAGGCCACAACAGTGACAGGCCCGCGTACCGCAAAAAAAATAAATAAATAAATAACCAGTCAGTAATAAAGTCTAAGACTCTGTAATTTGTGAGATATAAATACTGTTATTAAATTGCTTGTCTGCAATGTTCACCACCCTTTGATGTTTTTGACTTAAAACACCATACATGACTTAAAGTCTCCAACCAAGAGCCCAATTAATTAAGTAAAATTAAGGGTGTCTGGCTGTCTGCGTGTACATGTGTATGTGTTACTGAAAAGATAATAAAGATCAGGTCTCTAACTACAGCTGAATTATAACATAATTCAGGATCAGACCATGTTTGATGAAAAATTCCAGCAGCTTCTTAGCTTTTATACTCCTCCAAAGAAATTCCTTTGAAACCAGGACTTTTACCGGACAAATCTGCAATACTCAGTTATACTTTGTATGTCTTTCCAAATAGGCATGATTTTTCAAATAGGCCAAAATCTCTGTTTGGGCAATGACAGCGAGTCTAACATCAGGGAAAAATCAGGATCTGTTTTCTTCTCTTTGCTATGTCATTACTTTTGAACAGCTGCCAGGTTTCCCCTTGGTCTTGAGGGCCCAAAATGTAATATTGCATTTCCCCATCTGTTTTAGGAGAATTTGAGATGTACACTGTAAATTAAGGTACAGAAAACCACATTTTTCTTTTATATGGTACAGGAATGGTAGAACTGTGCTTTGAAATCAAGCAATGTCCTGACAGGCAGGCTCTATTTTTCTGCAGTAGTAAAACACAATACAGTAGTAATATCACTAGAAAGAGTGGTGCATCTATATTACTTCATTCCATCCCTTAGAGAGGGTTGGCACAGTATAACAATAGTACTGTTTGTAAAATGTTAATAAATCACTTCATTTTATATCAAAAAGAATCAGCACTAAACAAGCAGTGACTTGATTCTGATCACTTGTCTTTTCAAGTGTTTCTGGAAGGACGGAAGGAGGGCAAAACGGAGGGGAAAAAAATCTCAAGTCCCAAACTTTCTCAAATTTCTGAGATTAAAGAAAAATGTCTATTCGGTTTCAGCAAAGAAAAACGTGCTACAAGTCAAGTCTACAGCTGGCTGCAACACAGAGCTGTTTCAGAAGACTAATGACTTAAGCTTATTGTTATTTTAGCTGATGCAGAAACAGGAAAATATAATTTGGTGTACAAACTAAGACATGTAAAACCTTTTTAATGCACAGGGGAGCCGCTCTCCCTTTACCAAGAAATGTCACCCCCCAATCCTTTTTTTTTAACTATAAAGAAGTTAAATGCTTGGCTTTTAAACTCTTCATTGTATGAATATGCAATAATTTATCCATACTCTTCTTGATGGCATTATTTAGATTATTTCCAATTTTTGCTACTACAATTTTATTTCTTGCACACATGGACAAATGTATCTAAGAAATATATATATATATATGTGTGTGTGTATATATACATATATAAAAGACCATCTGAAACTGATGTTTTTGTAGGTCAAAAACAGCTAAGTGTCAGCAATTTCAGACAGTTCCACTTAATAGAAGTAGAATTGCCGGGTCACTTCAGGATTACTAGGTTTTACCGAATTGCTCTCCAAAGTGGTTTTGCAATTTATATTTTCTTTATCAGGAGTATTTTAAAGAAAGTTTTGCTTTTCTCCAGGCTTTTCTGCAAAATGATGACTCATCCCCCACTGAAGAACTGCTTTTTCCTGTGTGTTGCAAGACAAATCTCTTTCTCTCTGCTCCGCGTCTCTTGATTAGCTTTCCAAATTCATCATTTCCTTTGTACAGTACGCTTGGCAATTAAAATCTTCTACTTCCCTGGTACATTTTAATACCATAAAACTTAGTCAAAGGAAACAGACAGCAGCATATCTAAACAAGGGTGAAGGTGCATGAAACAAGACTCATCAACCAGCCTTAATCTCTAAGAACTGGATCCAAGAATCAGATGATGGTCAGGAAGATTCTATACAAGTACCTATGCCTGAGCCGTTCCTTCGGCCATGGGGCTTCTTCTCAACTCTTTTCCATAACCAGTGTCCCCCTTTTGAAAGCTCAGGTCAAATGTTGCTCCTTGTCATGTCTTTTTTAGGTCTCCAGTCAGACTTTGATCTCTGCTACCTCTGTTCCCGTGGAGCAACAATGCATGTGCTATAATTTCTGTGTGGGCAACTGTGTCTGTACGTGGGGCGTGTGCAGGGAAGGAGGGGGCTAAGATCCTACAGTCTTGGGCTTTAAGGCTGATGATTACTTTGTGCAGTCAGACATCCCTTCCTTTAGGAAGCTGTTCCTCACCTCTGAAATCTGAACCTGGTATCCTTTTTTTTTTTTTTTTTCTTTTGCGGTACGCGGGCCTCTCGCTGTTGTGGCCTCTCCTAGCGGCCATGGCTCTCGGGCCCAGCCGCTCCGCGGCATGTGGGATCTTCCCAGACCGGGGCACGAACCCGTGTTCCCTGCATCGGCAGGCGGACTCTCAACCACTGCGCCACCAGGGAAGCCCGAACCTGGTATTCTTCTTTGTGCTTCTCCTAGTACCTGATTTCTGTCTGCCGTTGCATGTAGCCAGCTATCAGTGGACTGCCTATTCCCAAAGAGGCTTTCCTACCCACTATGGTTCCCATTCATCTTTTTACACCTGGCACTGAGCACCATCATACTTAACAGATGAATAGGAAATATGTGTCACTTAATTTTTCTCCTTCGACACTGACTTCATACCATGAGCCAGCCAGTGTTCTAGCAGTGGAGCTCCAGCAATGAACAAGGTAGACAAATCCTTGCCCTCATAGAATTTACAGCCTGGTTGGTGGAGACAGCCAACAAACAAACTGGTAAATCCATAACGTGTCAGATCATAAAGAGTGCTACAGATAAAAACAAAGTGTGTTGAATAAATGAATGAATGAACCGTTCAGTTTCTGCTTCAGTGTTCCTCTAAAGACTATAAATTGCACAAGAGCAAAGAGTGGGTCTATCTTGTTCATTTCTGAGCCATAAATACCTAGACAAGTTCCTGGCACCTAGACTAGATGGCTGACTGACTAAATTAATGAATGAAGGAATCTCAAATAGTCCTTTATACATAGAAGATGAGGGTAAATAAAAACTTCCTTATAGATCCTTGATCTATTGCCAATCCAGATGGAGATCGTCTAGTTACCCCAAATTTCATCTCGATGGGTATTTTCCCTGCATCTACCTCAGTGGTTCTAAACCAGGATACTATGTGCCTATCACCAATTATTTTTCAATGTGAAAAACTTTTGCTGAATATAGATACAGTTACTCCAATGTCCTTTAAATAGAATGGTATGTCCTTAGAACATGCTATGAGGAGTATACTGGAGGTTAAAAAAAAGCATGGGTCCAAATAAATACTCATCCTTCCTAGAGTATGTTTAAACATTGTCACCTAAGTACATTAGAGAGCAGGTTCAAGATATTTAACGGTCCTTCTCAAATAGAGTAACAAGGCAAAGAATAAACAAGTTCACCTGATATCTATGATCTGGCCACTGCAGACATTGCTCTGGTGATGTCACTACAAATAGTACTGATTCTATTGTTGTTTGGAGAGTTTTAATCTATTCAAGTACGACGGCCAAACTATTCGTATAAAAATTTCACAAGTTCAAAAAATAGTGTAAGAATCCTCTCTTAAGTTGCTCTATTCTCCAATCAGTATTTTCAGAATATCGAGAAGGTACTTAGCAAATAAGAGAATTGCTGCTCATGCAGTATGGCCTGTAGATTCCTTTCAAAGACTGTGCACACTCAATACACACATAAGACCGTGACTTCTCAGAGAAAGGAGAGACCCACACTGGATGTGGCAGCAAGGCAAAGGTATAAAGTACAGAAGTATCACGAGGTGGTAGTAAGCTGACAAGAAGTACACGACATGGATTCCCGGTCTTTAAAGAGGATAATGGTGTAGAAGAGCAAAGAGTTATCCTTTCTAGGGGCTGTTGAGATACATTAAGAGAAATTCCAAGATTTTATCCTTTGTTTTCAAACAAAGCAGCAGAAACAATTCCCCATTATACTCGAGACTGCTGTGTAAAGTGAAGTTTGTTAATTCATAAAAATCATTCAAAGGTCCAATTTTTTAATTAATGTATTTAATTGGGACGAGACATTAATTTCTCTCCTAAGACTTAGCTATGTTATGTTTTTCAATTAATTATCAATTGCTAAAGAAATCCCTATAGACAAGAAACATTATGTTCTATGCTCTAGTGCACAAATAAGATGACAAATGGCAGCAGAGCACACCACAGAGGTTACTTCATGATGCATCAAATAGTGTCTGTTGAGAACCTTTGACTTGTTAATTAAAATGTCAATTAATTTAAAAAATTTCTATGACAGTAAAATAAGGAAATAAAAAAATACTACTGAAAAACATGATTCTGCAATATCACAGCACAATGTTAAAAAATAATTACATTCTTTGAAACTACTGCAGGCATACATGAGCTACTTAATAGAACACAGAACATTGTAAAATATATGCAATACATTTAAAATAAAGCACTGACTGAACTACTAAAGTAAGCATTTAGATGATATGTATGAAAGGCAGCATTGAGCATTTGGAATTAGACAGCCTAGATTTAAATCTGATGGCCATATTTACCAGCTATGTAAACAAGAGCAAGTGTGCATGCCTCATTTCCTTTTCTATAAGATGGGAATAATAATAGTGCCTACCTCATGTGAATATGGGGATTAAATAAGTTAATATTTATAAAATACTTAGGATAATCTCTAGAAGACAGCAGTTACTATGCATCTGTATGATAAAAATTACTTTTAAAATACATACATCTTTGGAAAAAATGTATGTTTTTGTCAATGTTGGAAATTGCTTCAACTCTAGCCTTGAGGAACAAAAACTGTAAAAAGGCTGCAATTTTCCTGATCATGAGGATATCTTCCCCCTAAAATTCTAAGGAATACCTCTTTACAATTCCAAGCGTCATAAATAAATTTTAAATCTCTGTGATGCTTTAAACATTATAAATTCTATGGTCAATTTTTTGTCACAAGCATTAGTAATCACCTAAAGTCAAACATGATTTATTTTACATATTAAATCTATTATGTATCCCTAGATGTTTATAAACTAGTTGAATATTTTTAAAGAAAAACATTTATTTCTATAAAATAATTTCTATAAAATCACTATTTCTGATGTAATGAAGTAGTAGAATGTAGAGAAGAGGATGACTTTGGAATGAAACTAAGATGTGAGTACTGTATCAGCCTTACATTAATTCTGTAACTTTGGGAAGTTTACTTAATTCTCAGAGCTTTAATTTTCTCATCTTCAAAACAGGAATAATAATTGCTCCTACTTCAGGGTATTTTTGTTGAAAAGATTATGTAATTCAAGGATACTGTTTAATCTCAGAACCTGGAACAGAGTAGTGTTCAATAATATCAATATTATAGATATTATTAGTTTTTATAGTCAAATGCTGTTATATCAGTTTTTACATGCCTCTTCAGTAAGGTAGAGAAATTAATCAGTCCCAACTTATTAGAAGGTCTCAGGTAAAGTCACATTATGAAGGCTGAGGGCATCTGAAAATATCCTCTGTATATTATTTTTTAATCAACTATTGCTATTAACACAAAACTATGACAGAAACACCTCAAGAGAAAACATGACCTAATATATTTTCCCAACTTAAATTACTTTTCTCATCTTACATAACCATCCCCCTCACTTAGAAGGCAAAACTTTAAAATAATCTTTGCTAGGGTTATGATATAATCACCATTTATAAATCTTTAAATATGAATGCTTTATTTTCTCATTGTTTTCTTTCAGACTTTTATTGTCTCAGTAAATTTTATGAGTCATATAGATACTGTGTTGTTTTAATTACTACTAAAATCTAAGAATGTGTAAGAATGGATTATTGGATTCTCATCATTAACATACACACAGAATATTTTTAAGGAAATTCCAAAAATGGAAGAAAGGTGACACCTACTCCAAAGTTTCACACACTGAATGCCATGTTTTACATGTTAAATAATATATATTTCTGTGCTTAAGGATACAAAAACTGTCATCTATTAAAGGTGAAGAAGTTGCGAGGAAAAGAGAATCTCTTTTCAACATGTTTAATAACCATCTTTAATTAATTAACATTAGTTGTCATCCCCAACCTAGATTACATTGCGATTGGTCCCTTATAGTACTGTTTACGGTATTGACAGCCTTTAGAACAAATAAATTATTGCTCACGCTGCTTCGCAAAATGATCAAAAATCATCTATGTAAATGCAACTAGCATGTAATGGCAGAAGCCCAATAAACGTTATTTAAAAGTAAAGCTAATTTATCAAACCATCAAAATAGCAGTGCATGCAATCCAATGATGAAGAGAATGTTCTATAGATAAAGACCATGCAGCCTGAAAGTGGAACCTTATGTTATGAAAACAGCCACTGTTTACTGAGGACTTGCTCTGTGTAAAGTATCATTTGAGTTTGAAAACAGCATATTTCATTTTAATCCTCTCAATACCTCAAAGGATTCTTGTAAAACCTGACTTAATGAGATTTGCCAAGGTGGCTGGAAACAAAATTAAAGTACACATAAAGAAGTGAGAAATAGAAGCAGGAAGAAGTATTCCATTTACATTAACAACAAATCTATTAAATACCTAGAGATGAATTTAACAAAATAGACCAGGATTATATGAAGAAAACATCAATATATCTTTGATGCTTAGAACAAGATATAGAACAAGATCTGAACAATTAAAAACTCATTTTATATTCTGGGATGGGAAAATTTATCATGAAAATGTTAGATCTTCCAAAACAAATATATACATTTGATTCAATTCCAATTAGCATTCCGATAATATTGTTTTTCAAATAGAATAAAATGAGCATATTTTACCTTACCACACTACGTCCTTACCCCAAAGAAAGAAGTGGCAAATGGAAATAATTATCGTGCTAACTCCTTCATTGAAATAATAGTATATAAAGGAAATATTTTTGACTTTGAATTTCACATTTACAAGAACTATCTAGCATTTTAAAAAGGACAGCTCAATGCTAACATGCTAACAATTTTTTACTATTTCCAACCTCAATACTAACATAAAATGTTATTTGGGGATGTAAATTGGTTTAGTTTCTCCTTTAAAAGTTTTAAGTGAATTCTTTAATTTTGGAAAGAATTTTGTTTTGAATCTTTTAGATTTTTTTCTGGCATGGTCAAGAACAATATCTAGTTTTCTTTGATAAACATCTTTATGAACTCATCAGAATTGTCAATTTTGAAGAAAAATGACTATTTTAATTTCCTCACTGTGAACAATATGTGATATGCAACAATTGTAGATTAACTTTAGCAAAAGAAATGTTATTTTATATTAGGTATACATTGACTATAACAGTAAGTATTGAGAAAAAAAGTTTTTAGGAGTCTAAGGACTGTGTGGGGGGAGGGATAAATTGGAAGATTGGGACTGACATATAAACACTACTCTATATAAAATAGATAACTAAAAAGGACCTACCGTATAGCACAGGGAACTCTACTCAATACTCTGTGATGGCCTATATGGGAAAAGAATCTAAAATAGAGTGGATATATGTATATGTATAACAGATTCACTTTACTGTACACCTGAAATTAACACTGTAAATTAACTATACCTCAATAAAAATTTAAAAAAAAGTCTAAGGACAGTAATGATGACTCATCTTTAGAACCCTTCATTCTGCTTATGTAAAAAATATAATGAAATAATTACAGATTCATAAGAGTATTACAGTGATGATGTACATTTAGGATACTAAATGGACATAACAACAGAACATATCTCCTAGGGATACAGTGAGAATACAATGAGATAATACACATAAAGTGTTTAACGTGTTGCCGAGCATATTATTTTTTTAAATTAATAAAATTCATTAACTAAATTTATTCTGATAGAAACATTTTTTCATTTCTCTCTGAATATGAACCTCTAAGTCAAAATTAGAAATACCTAGAAAAATAATTTTGTTCAAATTAGTGTCATTGTATGAAAGATAAGAGGAGACCAGCCGCAATGACAGTTAACATTTCTGAGTGCTTACTAGGCACAATGCTAAACATTAGTAAAGATTTTAAATTATGGGATATGCATGTGTGTATCTCCTAAGATATATTCAACATACAATTATACAAAAACATTTATACATACTTTATTCAAAAATCAATATATGTATGTGTATATCTTTTTATATATACAGATACATATAGATATAGAATATTCATAGATATTTATAGAATAGAAAAAAGAAAACCCGAAACTTGATATATTGCTTTCAAAAGATTCTTCATGGGCTTCCCTGGTGGCGCAGTGGTTGGGAGTCCGCCTGACGATGCAGGGGACACGGGTTCATGCCCCGATCTGGGAGGATCCTACGTGCCGCGGAGTGGCTGGGCCCGTGAGCCACAGTCGCTGAGCCTGCGCGTCCGGAGCCTGTGCTCCGCAACGGGAGAGGCCCGCGTACCACAAAAAAAAAAAAAAAAAAAAAAAAAGATTCTTCATTCCCGGTACTATAAAGGATGGACTTTAGATTTTTTTCTTTAAAATAGCCAGTAAAGATAACAGAGGTAATAATAAACATTTAACAGTGATATATAAATGTATGGATGGTATAAACTTAGTAGTTTTTTTTTTTTTTTACAAAGAACATCAAAAGATTGCAACCCCTTTGAAAAAATGCATCAACATCACCATTCTCATTTTAGTTAGAAAAACAGAGGAATAGTAAAGCTCCCCAGGTGTGTCTCTTAGTGGAATGAGTAGGATATAAAACAATTTTCTTGATTCGCCACCTGATCTTAATCCTTCCACCAAGCTCCAAATCACTTAGGCAAACACCAGGCAGATCACTACTCTGTTCCAGTTGACATTACACCCATTACCCAACTGATGATTAGAAATGGAAAAGGTACTAATGATTCCTGGGTGCCTGCAATGCGTCAGGCTACACAGGTTATTTAGCCAAACAATACATTTTAGTGGTTTAGGAAAATGGACTAGGCCCCAGTGAACTATACTTTCTTTAAGGTCAGAAGTGGTCAATGCTAACAATTTAATAAGGTTCCACCAAAGAAAAGAGGGAAACTGATCACGCTTAACTTATAACCATTGTGCCTTGACATAATCACATAAGGGGGTGATAGAGAATAAGAACCAACTCAATATCAAGAGTATCATCCTCACAATGGGGGAAGCTGGTATTTCCAGTCTCAGCCTTAGTATATGGTGACTCCAGGATTTGAACTTGGATCTCTGAATCCAGAGTCATTGCTGCCTCCTCTATAGCATGCTGTTGGTCACAGTGTCGGAGACTCTGCTGAAAATATATATAAGCTTTTCTCTCCAGAAAAACTGGCATAACGCCAGTCCTCTTTCCAGGGACATTTTATAAATTAAAGCAACACTGATTTAATTGCTATGAAATGGCCTTTATTTTTTTTTCCCTCATGATGGATTAGTTCCTGGAGTAGCTACTTGCCAAATGGTACCCTCGTGTCCTGAAAGAGTTAAGGCAGCTTGTACATTTGCATAATTTACAACCAGGGAGTAGCTGGGGACTAGGAGAATCTGGTTCAGTAGGCCATTTAGAAATTCATTAAAATTTATTCACTCTTTATGCTTTTCCTGGTTATGACTAGTGCCTAAAAACATCAAAAATGTGTTTCCAGAAGTAAAGTAGAAAATAAGGTAAAACCAACATGCTTACATCTGTAACTGTAAACTCTTAAATCACCTCATTGTTTGAGGGCTTTTTCCTTAAACACAGAAACTTATTCATATATTCACATTAGGCAGTTAATTGAACAGAATAGAGGTTGCTATGGAAACAGTATGGTATGCCCTAGTACTTAGTGAAGAAATGAACACTACTAATTATCACCAAATGTATGATATTTCTGCTTTTGTACTCTATAGTTCTTAATGTACAATCTGTTTAATGAACAGCAAGTTGTTCACCCAGCGTGCACAGGGTGAATGAGGCCTAAAAATAGATGATTAAATCATCAGGTGTGAATCTGCCAATTCTACTGAAATAAAGCAATAAAAGACTTGTTTTTCTCCCACATATCAAAACAAGAATGGGAGGCTTACTGGAGCCTAAAGCCTTAAATATAAGCAGTTAAGACAACAGGAAAATAATGCCAAGAAAAAAAGAAATCTGGTTCTTCCCTCACTTCATTAAAGTATTTCACATAACCAACGCACTCAAAAAGGAATGTACTGAATGCTTACTATGGGCCAGGTACCGGGGTGGAATGGAGGCCTGGTCTTAAGGTACATGATTTTACTCTGTTACAAAGCCAACTCTATTAGCTTCCATAAAAGAGTTACAAACATCATGCTATTGGGAACACAGAAGATAAGCAGATTAAATCCAGCCCAGGAGACTGAAGAAAACAGTTTTCAGCCAATATCCTTGAAAGATGGTGAAACTCCTGGCCCACTGAGGTGCTCAGAGCTGCCAGAAGGAATAACTTGCTCATCTTCAGGCATAGCCTTGAATTCCGCTAGGAAGATGGTATGGACACTGAATTAGGAGGCTCCTTCACCATGAGGGAGAGGAATCTGCAACTGGATGGTCTGCTCTTCACACTCCTGCGTCCCAGAGTATGTGAATGAGAATCTGGCTGCAGCTTTCCTAACTAACTTTGACCCCGGTCATTTGAGTCCTGGAGTTCACTGTCCAATTCCTGACTGAGGTTCTTCTCTCACCCTGCTTCCATCACCTCTGGTGCTAAATCTATGGGAGCTCCTCCTACAACTACTTCGGTAACCACTCTTGCCATGAGTTGGCCCCAATACAGATTCCCTTAAAAACACCTGGATTATGTAAGAATGGAAATTTTGAGACTAGTACAACCTGGCAAGGACTCATCTGTTGTGTAGGTTAGTTCCTCCCATCTTCTCCCAAGCCTGCTTTGTTCCTACTTTCAGCATGCTAGCCATTCCCAGCACACCCAAAAAAGCAGGGTAACAAGCAGAATGTCATTTTAGACAGAGAGGAGAGTTTTTAATGTACAAAAATGAATATGCCTTACATACATTTAAGCAGTTAAGTATATTAAGACAGTAAAATAGGATATTACTACATAAATAGCTTGGAAAGGTCTGTTGGTACCACACTGTAGAGAATATTTAATGTTTTAGATTTTATTCCAGGGAAAAATAAGAATAAATGGTATTTCAATAGTCTAAGCAAGAGATAAAAGGAACCAAAAAAAGAACCATATTTACCCACAGCTTTGCAAGTGAAATGCCCAAGCTCCAACCACAATGCACATTAAATAATGGGTACTGGATAAATATTTGTAGATGATCCCAATGCTGTCAGATCAGCTTCAAAATGTCAAACTAAAGGCCACTTATCACAATCACAATTTAAAAGCCACTATTTTCTGCTCTATTTGCGTGATTCACAGAGCAGTCTCAGAATTTCTGTCACTTCACTTAGCACATGAAATTTATAATTAAACATTAATCCAACTGCAAATATTTATTGAATACTTACATCCAAGCCTGTTGGAATCCTATTACTAGATTCTAAAGAAAGACAGTATTTATGGGTTTGTAAATAAGTCAGCTATCATTTTTTACAGCTTTATTATTTCTGTGCTAGGATAAAACTGTTATTAAGTAGTATAGGTACTAATCAACATCTTATAAAACTGGGTTTTAGGCATTCTTGAGAACTTTTTTCAATATGATAGAATTATTTTCAACTATATAAGCAATTAAGGTTTACTTACTGTGTACATTCAATTTAATACCCTCAATGTACTTGAGAATGCTATTAAATTTTTTTAAATTCTGGGAAATGCAGAAAATATATTTAGATTTGGGATTCCTCAAAAGCAACTTGCAAAAAGAAAAAAAAACAGCAAATGTGTGACAATTATACTTTAATGATAAAAATTGAAAAAATTGTCTCTCTTGCTGATACTATGTTTCTTCTCTCAGGTTACAAATTTAAGCATGTTGTTAGGCAAGAATAGTCTGATATAATTTTTAACTTTTTACATATGAATTTATCTATTGAGTTTTGTTTCTTTCCATTAATTTTATGCAGAACTCACTTTCAATTATTCATTTTGGCTTGTTCAGTTTATGGATTATTCAGGTCTTTTGTTTCTGAAACTGCCTCTTTTTAAATTCAAATCACTACATATCTGTTCTTATTAGCAATAGTATTAATAGATAATAAAAATCATTAATGCTTATTAAGAACTTACTATGTGCCAAGCATTGCTCAGAGCATTTTATATGTAGTAAACCACTAAATCCTCACAGTGATCCTCTAAAGTAGGCAATATTATTATTTCTAATTTACAGGTGAGGAAAAAGAGGGTAACTAATTTCCTTAAGGTTGCAAAGCTCATGAGTGGTGATGTCAGCATTAAAACCCAGGCAGTCTGCTTCTAGAATTCACACTCTTAACAACTTCCCTATTATTTATACTTCATTCCTTCAAAAGTATTTCTTACATGTATTTTTAAACCTCATCCTATATACTGACTGTTTACAAAACTACAGAAAACCAAAGCCAAAGGCTGGAAAAATCTCCAATCCAGAATAATCCACTAACACATGAAAATGTGCTCAACACCCCTAATTATTAGAGAAATGCAAATCAAAACTACAATGAGGTATCACCTCACACCAGTCAGAACAGCCATTATTAAAAAGTCTACAAATAACAAATGCTGGAGAGGGTGTGGAGAAAAGGGAACCCTCCTACACTGTTGGTGGGAATGTAAGTTGGTGCAGTCACTATGGAGAACAGTATGGAGGTTCCTCAGAAAACTAAAAATAGAATTACCATATGATCCTGCAATCCCACTCCTGGGCATATACCCAGACAAAAGTATAATTCAAAAGATGCATCTTTTCATGTGTTTGATGGCCATCTGTATGGCTTCTTTGGAGAAATGTCTGTATAGGTCTTCCACCCATTTTCTGATTGGGTTTTTTTGTTTGTTTGTTTTGTTTTGTTTTGAGCTGCATAAGCTGTTTGTATATTTTGGAGATTAATCCTTTGTTAGTTGCTTAGTTTGCAAATATTTTCTCCCATTCTGAGGGTTGTCTTTTTGTCTTGTTTATGGTTTCCTTTGCCGTACAGAAGTGCTTTTAAGTTTAATTAGGTCCCATTTGTTTATTTTTGTTTTTATTCTCATTACTCTAGGAGGTGGGTCAAAAATGATCTTGCTGTGATTTATGTCAAAGAATGTTCTGCCCCGGGGGCTTCCCTGGTGGCGCAGTGGTTGAGAGTCCGCCTGCTGATGCAGGGGACACGGGTTCTTGCCCCGGTCCGGGAAGATCCCACATGCCGCGGAGCGGCTAGGCCCGTGAGCCATGGCCGCTGAGCCTGCGCGTCCGGAGCCTGTGCTCCACAATGGGAGAGGCCACAACAGTGAGAGGCCCGCGTACAGGAAGAAAAAAAAAAAAGAATGTTCTGCCCCCATGTCTGGATTCCAGAGTCTGTTTTTAACCACCACACTAAGCAGACTCCTATTTTTAACAGATATCAGCTCTAAAAATTATTTCCATCTCCCCAGAAGACTGCCCAAACTAGTGAGCTTATCTTATTATTTATAGTAAATTTTGTTAAAATAGAAATTTTCTAACAGTAATATTCACTGTACTTATCATCAACCTATTTAATGAGTATGCTGTGTTATTTTTAAAGTTATATTTATTATAAACATATTTAAAATATGCCTAATAGTATTTATATTAATAAAATATTGATAGTGGTAAAAAAAAGAATGTTCTGGCTATGTTTTCCTCTAAGAGTTTTATAGTGTCTGGCCTTACATTTAGGTCTTTAAGAGACACAGACGTAGAGAACAAACATATGGATACAAAGGGGGAAAGGGGGGGTGGAATGAATTGGGAGATTGGGATTGACATATATACACTACTGATACTACGTATAAAATAGATAACTAATGAACACCTACTGTATAGCACAGGGAACTCTACTCAATGCTCTTTGGTGACCTAAATGGGAAGGAAAGCCAAAAAAGAGGGGATATATGTACACATATAGCTGATTCACTTTGCCGTACAGTAGAAACTAACACAACACTGTAAAGCAACTACACTCCAATAAATTTTTTTTAAAATGATACATACATCCCTATGTTCATAGCATCACTATTCACAATAGCCCAAACATGGAAACAACCTAAATGTCCATCGACAGATGAATGGATAATAAAGATGTGGTACATACACACAGTGGAACACTACTCAGCCATAAAAAGAACAAAATAATGTCATTTGCAGCAACATGGATGCAACTAGAGATTATCATACTAAGTGAAGTCAAAAAGAGAAAGACAAATACCATATGATATCACTTACATGTGGAATCTAAAATATGGCACAAATGAACCTATCTACAAAACAGTAACAGACTCACAGCACAGAGATCAGACTTGTGGTTACCCAGGGGAAGGGGGGAGGGAGAGGGATGGACTGGTAATTTGGGGTTGGTAGATGCAAACTATTACATTTAGAATGGATAAACAACAAGGTACCACTGCATAGCACAGGGAACTATATCTAGTCTCCTGGGATAAGCCATAATGGAAAAGAATATTTAAAAAAGAATGTCTATATGTGTATAACTGAGTCAACTTTGCTGTACAGCAGAGATTGGTACAACACTGTAAATCAACTATACTTCAATTTAAAAAAAAAAAAGAAGAAATAGAATAAGCCACTAAAATATCCCTGAGAATTAGAAATGTCTGCCTTTAATTACAATGCAATGTTTGAAAGGGCTTAAAGAGGTTAAATGGTAGATAATGTCGATTTTAACTTTGCAATAACATGTTTCTCAAATGAACATCCCATAAATTGAGAGTAATTCATAAACCTTGGAGTCATACTTGATTCTTCTCTTTCTCTCCCACCCTACATTCCATCCCTCCCTCAGCATATCCTGCAAACTCTATCTTCAAGAGCCACTTCACAATTCTGCCCTTTCACCTAAGTCAACCTCTGCTTCCACTCTTGCCAGACCAAGAAAACTACAGAGAGCGTAGAGTGATCCTTTGGAAACATTTGTCAGATTGTATCCCTTCTATACTCAGGATCTTGCAGGGGTGTTTAAGGTGCCTCTGAATATAAGCTGTTCTTTGGGCTAGCACGGAGTTTCCATCTCTGTGGGCACTTGGCTGCCTCTCCAACTTTGTTTCTACAACTTTCCTCTTGCTCTCTGGTCTCCTCACTGGTCTTCAACATGACCATTATCCTAGAGCTTTTGTTGATCTCTCTGCTTAATATCTTACCCCACATATATTCATATGCTGACATCCACCCTTTATTCAGTTTCTACTCAAAACGCCACCTTCTCACGATGGTCTTTTCTTGCGCTGTACCTTTAAAATAACCCTTTGTCATTTTTCTATCCACTTAACCCGTTTTCCTAGTGCTTAACTACACTACCTGACATTATTTATATTGTCTTCATTATTATCATGCAAGTTCCCTTACGACATTGTTGTATGCTTAATTCCTAGAGCAGTGTCTGACACACAATGAATGCTGAAAAAACATTTGCTGAAAGAATGGATGAATTCAGAAACAAAATTTCTTCTTATAATCATTTCACTAGTACAGTAATAAATGAATCTAATTCTTCATCATCTTATTTTCTTTAAGGAGATTGAATCCTAAGCTCTTGCCCTGAGTTTTTAACAGATATTTTTTATCTATAATTCTCCCCTGTAAAATGCTGTCAATAATGTAAATGTTGAAATGTTTGTCTTTATGTTATTGCTAAGAATTATCTTCCTCAATTCTCTTCTAAGAGAAAACTCAGGGAAAATCCTGGCATTTTAGTATTTTTTAAGACAAGAACAAGAACACAAAGATACCTCCATCTCAGAGAATGTGGTAGACCTTAAGAATGGTGCACAGAAGTAAAGCAGACTCCCCTGAAGTTTCTCAGCCCTTATTACGTTGCCTCTTAGATAATATCCCCCCAAACTCCCACTGACTGAATTACACAGTTCACTCAAGGGCTGTGCCTGCACTTGGGATCAGAAACTCTCTGTTGTGCAGGAGATCTCTCATAATGTAGGATGTTTCATTTTCCAGATTCCCACCAACTCAATACCAGAGGTATCCCCCAGGGATTGTAACAACTGAAAACATTTCCAGACATTTCCACACCCCCAGTTAAGAACCTGTGATAGTCTGTAAACACTTGAGGTTCATTTTTATTCTGTAATATTCTCCTCCCAGTCTGACTTAATTCTGTTTGCTTATAATCCACTGAATATATTATCCTCAGATTAACCTCCTGAAGCACAGCTCTAATCGCGATGCCCTGCCCATGGCTCTCTGGTGCTTAAGAGACAATGGGTAAAAACAGGCCTTTGTTATCTTTAATTTTAGTTTAATGTATTATTCTATTTTTAGTCTTAAAGTATTTTAATAAAAGAATCAATCCATTTTCAGTAACAGAAAAATACTATATTTTAATCTGAAGAAAACACACTCATGCTGATACAAATGTGTTCTGGCCTCAAAACCATAGTATACCAAGACATCTAAAGCAGACACTGATGAGTCATTCCTCTTCCCACCCTGATATTTGCCAAGTCACACTTCTGTCAATACAGTTTGGCATCCATTACTTTCTATCATGAGACAGTCTAACATAAAATGGTCTTACAAATATCATCGACTGAAAATCACTATGTGTTTATAGCACATTCTCTGGGTACATACAGATATGCACTTTCACACCTACCTAGATGACAAAAGAATTGCTATGTCTGCATCTAACTCTCAGTACTGTTTCAGACACCAAATACATTTTTTAAAGTATATAAATTATAGACACACACATACATATTTCATCCAACTTTATGTTTCATAAATTCTCCACATCAAAATTCATTTAGTAAATGGAACAAAATTAATGTGATTGATAGAACACAATGTGTGGAAGCCAGGAACTAAAATGTGAGGACTTTATTGCCTTTCTAAATATTTTGGAACAAGTACAACTAGCTTATGCATCATGTTTTCTTGGTGCTTGGCTAATCATTTCTCCTCCAACCTCCAATGAACAATTCATAAGGATGAGCCTCATGTAGAGCACAATGGACCTTGATTAGTGTGGTGTGGTGGAAAAACACTGAAGACTTGAAATTCAATGCTGTGAGTCTCCTGCCTCCTCTACTCTTTTTCCTCCTTTGTATAATTAAATAATAATAATAATGACTGGGGCAAGTGCTATGCTAGAAAGATAAGGGAACCAAAACATTCTTGTCGAAAGAATAAGAACATTAAATTTGAATTTGTCCACCATTCCCCACCAGCATCACTGAAGCCTATACATTTCACCCAAATATTATTTCTCAGGTTCTAAGATACAGAATGATGTAGTGGCAGGCAGTAAAATGGAACCTGTGTGACTGTCATTTGGGGTGGGGGATCATCTTCTTTTGATGAGACTTCCTGAGCTCACAGGTGGTATGCAACGCAGCTTTGTGGTTGAAAGGGAGAGCTCAATGACAGCTGTATTAGCTTCTGCTTACTTATTTAGGGTTTAAACAAAATGATGGTTTTATCCAGAGGCTACAGTGGTTCATTTCTCACATCTGTTGGGCTGTTGGGTGCTTTGTTGGGTAGGGCATTGCTTATATGCACCAGTCTCTATAGCTCCATTATCAAAATAGGGCCCAAAAGTTGTAGGAAGGCTTCTTAACTACCATCCCCTGGGGTTTCATAGTGATTGACCCAGAAAATATAGGGGAAATAATTTTATAAACGATAAACTTGTAAATGGCAAACATAATTGTTTGCTTATCACTTCTACTACGTCTCACAGACTGAGTTTCACAATGAACTCAAATACATCAAAAATCCAATTCTTCTTCAAGAATAGCTTTTTAAAAACTTGAGCCACTTGTTTCACCCCTCCATCAGTTTCTCCAACTTCTCTATACTCATGCTGCCATGTCTACGCCTGCTTCAAACTTTTACTATGATGTCACCTAAGTTTCTCAACTCTTTTTTTGATCCAAGTATTTTATGACTTTTGGTTTTCATAACATCTAGGTTTTTAACTGTTCATTCAATTCATTAATATAAATGCCAAAATATTTTCCTTCTGTACTCTTTCAGCAACCAGCTATTTTGGTCTCTTTTTCATAAAATGGATGTTCAAAATCAGAAGTGTTATTTTGAAGATTGGGCACAAGCACAAGTAAATCTTTGTGTGAATGGATTTCACTGGGGTATCTACATTTTTGTCTCAGTAACACCTGCCAACATCATTGTGAGTAGAAAAAATGACATTTACTGAGCAACTACTATATGAAGTAGCATGTGATAAAGAAGTTTTCATCATCGATTATCTTCAAAAAACCCCATTATAAAGATTAGAAAGATGAGGCTCAAAAGGTTTCATAGGTAGCAAAGTCAGGCACAGGAGGAGGGAAAGGCTGAATTTCAGGTATGAGACTAGCACATCTCTAGTTTTCCAAAATGACACTTATTTTTATGATTTGGTCTAAAAGGTACTCTCCAAATGGAAAGCATCCTTAATCTTACAATGAAGGAAATTTGTTTATTTCTATTTTGGCAATGGAAGTAAGTTCAGAATCATCTGTCTTTCACATCCTTTTAATAAACCCTTTACCAGAAGCGTGTATAAACATTTGAAATCTTCCAAACTGGGTGTGTGTGTGTGTGTCTGTGTGTGTGTGTGTGTGTGTTTGTGCATGTGCGTGTAAGAGAGACAGACAGAAAAAAAGAAACAGACATTCCAAATTTGCAATTCCTCTCCTCTCTTAAAAATTGCTTTCACTCCAAAGTCATTTTGAGAATGGAGTGCCCCCGTGTTCCTCTTTTTTTTTTTTTTTAAGAAATACACATGAAGAAAAATGGTGACTTAAAGAAAGTAATTCACACATGACAACTCTACTTACTCATTTTTCTCTCCCCCGTGTTCCCTGTGATAGCAAAAGCACTCATTCCTTCAATAGTCCAGAAACAATTAATACCATACATCACGTGTGAATCCAACTGACAGGACACACCATCTGCAGCAACCATGAAATGCCTGCTTAGAAGGCCAAGCACACCTGCCATCAAAGCTCAAGACAAGAAAATATGCTAAGATTCGCAGCTACGTTTTTAATACATACATTTTATTTACTTTACCAATAAAGAAAATTGTCAAAGTAAGAGGAAATCATGAAAGGCAATTGCTCTGGTCAGAACAAAGGACCAGTAGAAAAGACTTAGACTCTGATTTCTGGATCTGTCTGATGTGGTTTATGGTCTTAATCAGCAGAAGCTTATGGAATCTAAAAAATATTATTGATGAATACACATTCCTTTTAAATATTTCAGGAAGCTTTGTGGCTTTTGACAGTACTCATAAACTTAAGTAGGGCTGAAAAGACAGCTTTATTTTCTGAGGAAGCATGGAGAATCATGGTTGGCAGTGATCATTAAGTTATGCCAATAGAATAAACCACTTTTTCAAAAGATGGCAAAGTAAAATTGTTTTATGAAGGAGATGTATTGTGCTAAAAGCACAATAACATGCGCTCAATACTAAACTGAATACTAAAAGCATTCGATATACTACTAACTTGGCTTATAAAAACATATTTTCAACGATTATTACAACAAGATTATCATTTTGTGAGCAAATCTCCTGAGTCATCCTTTATGTCCTTAGGTTTCAAAGCTACGCTTTTTGGTTACACAATACAAAGCTTATCCTAACAATGCAACTAAAAGAAACATAAGCTCCTTGGATACGAGAAGGAACCTCTACCAGGCTATTGACAATCAATTTAGACTTTGTGTGCTTTCAATTGTTTATTTGTAGATGAGGGCTAATAATATTTATTGCCTTATTATTTATTGCCCCTCCTTTCTTCTTCCTTCTGTCCTTATTTCTCTGAGGTATTATAAGATCAATGACTAAATCTTATGAAATACTAAGATAAAAGTAATATTCAAGGATTACAACCATTTTTTCTTATTAAGGGGGAATCTCTTCAAGCTATTTTGTTAATATTATGAGATATCATATAAATATGTTAAAACACATTGTAACAGTTTAGAAGTGATTTTAATTCAACAGATTATAACTGCCTAACACTTCAGTCTTATGAATGTTTTCCATTTATCTCCTTTATTTTAAATTAAAAATACTAAATGATGGGCTTCCCTGGTGGCGCAGTGGTTGGGGGTCCGCCTGCCGATGCAGGGGACACGGGTTCGTGCTCCGGTCCAGGAGGATCCCACGTGCCGCGGAGCGGCTGGGCCCGTGAGCCATGGCCGCTGAGCCTGCGCTTCCGGAGCCTGTGCTCCGCGACGGGAGAGGCCACAGCAGCCCGCGTATCGCAAAAAAAAAAAAAAAAAAAAACTAAATGACCATCAGCAAAATCAATTAAAAGAATCATTGTTTAATTATAATATTGGCATAGATGAATAAATAAAAGGTGTATGCCATTTTGAATAGACAAAAAAATGTAGAGCACTTAATATTTCACTTGTGTTTTAACAGCACCTGACTATCAACAGGTTTAAAATCATTTCAGATAAACACTATACTAGTTAATTATTGCTCAGTATAACAAATTATCCTCAAAACTAGTGGCTTAAAACAGTAAACATGTACTATTTTCTGGTTTCTGTGGGTCAGGACTTTGGCAGCAGTTTAGCTGGATGGTTCCAGCTCAGTATCTCTCATGATGCTGCAGTCAAGACAGTGGCCAGGGTTTGCCATCATCTGAAGGCTTGACTGTGGCTGGAGGATTCACTTCCTAAATGGCTTACTCACATGGTCTAGACAGGCCTCAGTCCCTTACTATGTGTCTCTCCATAGAGCTTCCTCATAAGATGGCTGTGTCGTCATAAGATGGCAGCTAGCTTTCCCACAGCACAAGTGATCCAAAAGAGCAGGATGGAAGTTTTATGACCTAGGTTTGGATGTCAGTCCCTGTCTGATAGCAACAACCTTGGTTACACAAATCAGCCCTACTCCATGTAGGATGGAACTTAAGGGCATGAATACAGGGGATTACAGGATCACTGGGGAACATTTGGAAGCTGTCTACTACAATTACCTATCCTGTAAAATGGTCAAAACTTAAGAACTGTCGATCTACCCTAGAAAATTCAATAGTCATTTGTCCAAAGAGCTTCCAGTAGGTGTGGAACTCAATGAGCAAAACTGTGAAATGTGTCAAAGATAAAGTCACAGAAGACGTCCTCAGGAAGCTCATAAGAATGAGCAAGATAAATGATTATTCAGAATCATGTTAATGCTAAAATGGATTCTAATACATTCTTCTTGAATAAGGATTAAACTAGTGAAGAGTTTAAAGTCCACTGGCAGTAGCTTAGGATCATAAAATATAAAAGAAATAAAGAAGAGATACTGAGCTTTTCTGCAGAACACCATCCTACCTTCACAGTTAATAAGAGGTCTCTGAAAAGGAGAGGTATGACTGCACAGGATCCACTTTAATATATGATTGTGTATGTAGTAGAAAAAACAGGCTTTGAAGTCAGGAAGACCTGATTTCCCTGCCCAGTTCTGATATCTGGGTCGACTTAGGCAAGTAACGATATTTCTGAGAACAGTTTCCCTACATCTAAAATTGTCCTACCTACCCCGTGGGTTATTATATGGGTCACAGAAGCCTATGGATGTGTTGGAGATTGCACTAGGCCTTATATATGTTAGGAACGGGATGGTTTATGTTTGAATATTATACTTGAATCACCAGGGCAGCTGAGCATTCATCAAGAATTGCCCAAGGATGATTAGATCCCTATTCTCATATAAATAAGATAGCTAACATGGAAATGAAAGACAGAAAAAAAAATCCATTAAATAAAACTTATGCTTTGACATTATTTGTAAAGAAGCAAAAGGAAGTTGAAAATAGCCAGGCTTTCCTGAGTCTGCGGTCAGAAGGAATTCTAAAATTAGACAAGACTATCATATAGTTTTTATCATATAGTTTTCAAGGAAAAATAAGGTTCTCATTTAAAGTCAATACTTCATTAAAATGGTATAAAAATACTTTGTGAAACTTCTAATAGCAAAATAAACTTTTATAAAGTATAAAGAGTTGTGGCCTGAGAAATACAGGGTGAAAAATAAATATTACTTTTTAAAATATTTAAATGATACTTATTTGTTTCTATATCACAGATTAGACATTTTAAAAAAAGGTAATACTTCTGCTAGAATGCTCTTCCCCCCTTCTTCCTCACCTCACTACCTTTTGGGTGACCTAGTCCTACAGGGCTTAGCTCAGGGCTCATCTTTTTTAGAAAGACTTTTGATGTTGCTCTCACCCCCCCAACTCAAGATTAGGTGCTGCTCTCCTGAATGAGAGCAGCACCCATAATGATAATGTTGTTGATGGAGATGATAATATCCACCACAACTAACATTCTTTAAGAACTTACTGTGCACCAGTAAGTTACTGTGTTAAGTGCTTTACATATGATTTTGTTTAACCTTATCAAAAAGTATATGAAAGTAAGCAGTACTATAACTATCATTTTACATATGATGAAACTGAGATACTCACTGTTGAAGATCACATAGCCAGAAATGCTGGAACCAGTCCTTGAACTCAGGCAGTCTGACCCTAGGATGCACACTCTTAACTGATGAATGAATGCTGCCTTATTTATCTTAAAATACTCATTACGTAGGACAGTGCCTGGTCCACATAGGTGCCCAGCTGAATTTTTCAAAAAATAAATGATTTAAAATATTAGAGTGATTAAATTTTAAATATTATTAATAATTAAAAGTTTCTTCTCACTATTATAGTCAGACTGAGAACAAAAGGTTTCTAGAAAATACAGGATTCCTAATGCCACAATAAAGGATGACACTTGCATTATAAAAGCTATGTGTTTAAGAGATATCCATGCACAGATTTCCTTTCCTTACAGATCAGAAGTTCTCAACCAGGGGTGATTTTGCCCCCAAAGGACCTTTGGCAATGGCTGGAGACATTTTTGGTTGTCACGACTGAGAGGGTAGTGCTACTGACATCTAGTGGATAGAAGCCAGGGATGCTGGGAAGCAATCCACTCTGTGGAAAATAGCCGCCCACAACAAAGACTTGCCTAACCTAAAATGTCAGTAGGCGTTACAGACCAAGCTAGTCTTGAATATATATTCCCTCCTAAACTTTAATATGCTGATTAATATTTAAGAATCTCCACTAGCCTCCAAATTCCATAATGTTTTATATCCTAAATAGCAGTTAAAAAAAAAAAAACACACACACACAATATCAAAGAGCAAAAGAGAGAGATACCAATGCTTTGGAAAATGACTTCTGGGAAGATGAACACTGACCTCGGAGGACACTAGAACATCGAAAGTAAAGGTTGGTGCAAATCAAAACTACAATGAGGTACCACCTCACACCAGTCAGAATGCCCATCATTAAAAGTCTACAAATAATAAATGCTGGTGAGGGTGTGGAGAAAAAAGAACCCTCCTACACTGTTGATGGGAATGTAAATTGGTACAGCTACTATGGAAAACAGTATGTAGGTTCCTTAAAAAATTAAAAATAGAACTACCATATAATCCAGCAATCCCACTCCTGGGCATATAATATATGGAGAAAAACATAATTTGAAAAGATATATGCACCACAATGTTCACTGCAGCACAATTTACAAAAGCCAAGACATGAAACCAAGATAAATGTCCATTGACAAATGAATGGATAAAGAAGATGTGGTATACAATGGAATATTACTCAGCCATAAAAAAGAATGAAATAATGCCATTTGCAGCAACATAGATGGACCTAGATATTATCACACTAAGTGAAGTAAATCAAAGACAAATATCATACGATATCACTTATATGTGGAATCTAAAAAAAAAAAAAGGTACAAATGAACTTACAAAACACAAACAGACCCACAGACAGAGAAAACAAACTTATGGTTACCAAAAGGGAAAAGGAGGAAGGGATAAATTAGGAGGTTGGGATTAACATATACACAGTACTATATATAATACAAATAAACAACAAGGACCTACTGTACAGTACAGGGAACTATACTCAATATCTTGTAATAAACTATAATGGAAAAGAATCTGAAAAAAAAAATATACACACACACACACACACATATATATGTATAACTGAATCACTTTGCTATACACTTGAAGTTAACACTGTAAATTAACTATACTTCAATAAAAGTTATATTAAATAAGAAATTTAACATGGGAACAAATTTTTTTTTTGAAAAGGAATATATAGGTAGCAGAAAAAAAAAGCAAAGGTTGGTGGGAAGGAGAGTTACTCACTGAATACACCTACTTGGTATTCAGACCATGGGCTAGGCATCTAGAAACATTACAATACCCTACAATGTTTCACACAAGAAGGAATTGAGTTTTAGAAAGACAAAGTGGCTTTGCTGGGATCACAGGTTCAATGAAGTGGCAAGGCCTAGACACACAGATGCCTGGTCTAAAGGCCCAAGCTCCCCCTTTTCATGATCACAAACAATGTTATATGGGGAAAACCCAGCCAGAAGAAGACCAGGCTCCCTGGTACCAAATCAACCAACAGCTGCCCGGTCAACTTGGTTTGTAGTTAAATATTATAAACGGTTTCTTGGAGAAAAACCCCTGAGTCCCTAATAGACAAAAAGACGATCCCACAGAGAAGTGACAAAATTTCAGTGAACTGTCATACAAAGCATAGAAACAAATGACATCATACGTGGGTTTATACTGTGAAAAGGCCATTTATTCCCCACATACTCCTTCCAGCCTCACCCACAAATGCTGAGAACAAGGCCCTTTTGAAAGTCATGGGCACAAGTGTTGGAAGAACACAGGCTGCCTTGAATACCAAGAATTTCCCTCTGCTATTCTCTACAGAGTGAACACCAAATAAGGGCAAAAGACAACATGATGGGAAATGAGACAGCACACTTCAAGGACAGAGGACACCTGAGTCGAAGGAGCACAATTTTCATGTAAAAAGGCTGTTTACTCCTCCTTGAGGCTAAAGGTTGCTAACTTCACCTCCCAGACTTCGCTTTACTGCCATGTTCCCAAACCCTCCCAAACGACGCACCAATATAATCAACTGCCTTAGACACTGAAAACACTGATAAAGAGAAATGAAAGTTGTTGTGTTCCTTTTTAAACAAAGAACAAATTTTATGCATGTAGAGGACTCATACGTGCATAAAAATCCACTCACTGTAGTATTTAGAATTCTGAGCAAAGTATGCAAATAACTGGCCAATAAACAAATAAATAAAATCTCGTTTATTCTGCTTCCAAGGCAAGATGAGTCTAGAGCTCAATGAGATTGGTAATTGCCACTAAAGGAGACTCCTTTCAAATTACAGGGGGTGACATTTTAAAAATGAGAAGAAAGAATATAGTTCAAAAATATTTCTGAAAACTGTAATTCTGTAAAATAATAAAGCAACATTAGAGAAAAATATCTCCTTGCTCCAAAATCTGTCAGGATGCCTTCTAAATCCACAAGAAGTAGTGATCGGCTTAGATAAATGCATGCCCTCATCAAGCCAAATTACCCTGGAAAAGCAACACTGATACCACCAAGGTGCACCTGTTCTCCCCTGCTGACTCCCACCTCCAGGTGGGGAAGGAAGTGCTAATTCTGAAGACTAGAGGATGCAAAGAGCGAGAGCAATTTGACAAGATCTACCTGTGAGAACATACCATTTGCTTTCACATAACTGCCTCTGCCAGGAAGAAAGACATAATTACAGAAATTACAGATTTATCATCCAACAGTGAATCAGATACTTAAGTTTCACTTTATAAAAACTCAAAATTGCGTATTTTCTACAATGTAGATCATCATTGGGAGGTACCCTCCACATGAATAACTGAAGAGTGATTCTTCCACAGCCAAGGCCAAATAATAGCTGTATTTTCACCAAATTCACATATTTCAAATAATATTGTAATATAAAATAATTTTGCCAGCAATTACGCTTCTACAAGTCTGTTTGCACTATTTACTATGGGATTATGAACTTATAAGGTCTAGTCTTTTCTGGCAAATAATCTAAAAATTAGTTTTGCTAATAGTTCATTAAGAATTGAAACTACAGGGGCTTCCCTGGTGGCGCAGTGGTTGAGGATCCACCTGCCAGTACAGGGGACACAGGTTCGAGCCCTGGTCCTGGAAGATCCCACATGCCATGAAGCAACTAAGCCCGTGTGTCACAACTACTGAGCCTGCGCTCTAGAGCCTGCGAGCCACAACTACTGAGCCCGTGTGCCACAACTACCGAAGCCTGTGCTCTCTAGCCCGTGTTCCGCAACAAGAGAAGCCACCGCAATAATAAGCCTGTGCCCCACAACGAAGAGGTGTCCCCGCTCACCGCAACTAGAGAAAGCCCGCACGCAGCAACAAAGACCCAAGGCAGCCATAAATAAATAAATTTATATAAAAAAATAAATTGAAACTAGAAATGTACAATGAAATCATAACAATAAATACCATCCAAAATGTCTGAGGTGATGTTTCTGGGGTCATTATCTCCTTAGCTCCTTAACAGCATTTATAGAATTAAAAAAAGCAATGAGTGGTAGCAAACATCCTTGAGTAACTTCCTGAATCAACAATCTAAAACATGAAGAGACGTTTGTGCCCTTTTCTCCCAAGGGATAGAGTACTGTTAATCCATTTCAGGTCAAAAAAAAAAAATTACATTTGATAAGCGATCCTCAATTATTTATTTCTTCTGCTTTTATTACAGCAACTTTGCTCATCATTTTTAAGCATGCACTTTAAAAACACTTCAGGAAAAATATCAAAGCTTTGTAACATATATAGAGCATGATTTAATTTCTGGCGTGTGTATGTGTATTTTATATAAACTGAAAGGATACACAAAAACCTGTTAATGGCGATTGCCTCTGGGGAGTAGAACTGGAGACTGATGAAAAATTTCCTAAAGAATTTTCATTTCATATATTTTTAAGCATTTGAACTTTCTACTATGTGTACATATTTCTCTTAAAATTGTTTCAACTTTTTCAAAGTAAGAATGTAATATTTTATAGGAGAATAAATAGCTAGTACTTATATTTATCATTTCATCCTTTTGCCCAGTCTCATCAAACTCAACTGAAATTATAACTCTTTTTCCCCAGAAAGGAGAGACATTCTAGGCATTGCAACTGATTTTCTCCAACTCAAGGAAAAAGCTTTCTGACAGGAAAAGATGAACAAAATGGAACATTAAAATAAATGGAAAATTAGAAAACAAAATTGCTTTGTCAGGAGGGAGATTTCACTGGGAAGCGTTGCCCTGCAGGGTGCCCTGGTTAAAGTACTTTTATTTCCACCTTCTGATGTGGGTTATTAGGTACAAGAGAATAAACTCTTCTCACACTGACATATAAAATGAAAAAGTATTATTAAAGTAGTCAAAATTCACAAACATGAATATTACTATTAAGCAGAACTAAAAAAATTTTTTTAAATAGGGCTTTTCAAAATTACCTGAAAACTAGACATCCTCCATTCTCAAGGGTTTAGTTTTTACTTTTCTCTTATTCTAGTTTCTTGTCTATTTTATTTCTAAAAGTGTACAGATCACACACTTGGGTCAAATATACTTAGTCTCTTAAAATATCCCACTTTCCAAAGAAATAGGCAAAAAGAGGCACTTTACTTCTGAGTCCATGGAGACTGGGTTCCCATTCTCAGGCCTTTCAGCAGAACTTGACTCTTTTAGTGCTGTCTGGAGGTAGGAAGCCCTATAGCTCCAAGCACAAATAAGATGGTCTTTGAAATTTTCTTCTGAATCTCAATAAATGGAGTCCAACTGATTCCAGACAGACTTTTAGGATGAGATCTCAACTACAGAGCTACTGATCCATCACCAGCTCCTTCCGTGACCAGCACAACTCTTTCTTCGTACCTGTCTCCAGTCCACAGGTACTCCTCCCATATCACATTGCATGCCAAAGAAGAACATAGACAGAATTTTCAAAGAGAGGACTGATGGGACTTGACAAATGATTAGATGAAGAGAATGAAATGGAGAATTCCCAGTTTTCTCTGGAATGTGACTGGGGAAATCTGCTACCAGCCTGGAAAAATCAAGGTAGAGACCTAGAAAATAGCTTTACTATGTACAAGAGGGTAAGACCTCAGCTGCTTAGCACGTTGAGCCTCAGCAAGCCAAAAGATTCTTTCTCTTATTAGCATCTTGTTATGGCCCAACTGCACATCTAAAACAAAGCAAATATTTTTCACATAGGATATAACAGTCTGTTTCAGTTACACGGAAAGCACAATACTGTCTCAACTGACACTTGTGATTAATTCTAATAAGGACTTGCTTTAGAAGGTTTTTGGCAGAATGTTTGAAGCTGACAGTTCACAAGACAAGGACTTCACTGTTTACAACAACAAATATGGAAACAATAATGATACTGTACTATCTCTCCTCGTTTCCCTGCATCTAACTGAGAAGAATGTTTGAATAGCATGATATAGTATGTCCATATCTTGACATTTTTATGAATTTTATGGAAGTAATATAAATGCAGTGACACACCCATAAAACTTCTTCCTTTATTATCTAGTTGTTTGAAAGTCATTAGAAACCTGGCATCAGAAAAGCAGGGAAAATAATTTCAAATGGTTCCATTCCCTTTGCAAATCTTTTAACAGTCTCCTTTCTTACCGGATCTTTTTCTGAGTTTCTCAGGGAAAAAAAAATAAGTTAAGGAAACACTTTCACATCATTGTGATCCAATCACCTTTGCCCAAATCACTGTGAAAGAGAACATTTGAACCAATTTTCACAAGCATTTATTCAGCTCCAATTATTTACAATACACCTCTACAAAATGCTGGGGTTAATTCCAGAGGACAGGACAAAGTTCTTGCTCTCAGAAGGTTTACACTCTGTTTAGCGAGACAATATATGCAGATGAAAACAGTTAAATGATAATGCAAAGCTGTATGGCAGTAAGAGAAGAATGGATCAGACAGTAGGATTTATTTGGGGTTGAAACGGAAGAAAGTGGAATTGCCACGGAGGTGAATACTTGATAAACACATATTCTACAAGTTGATGACTTACGTTTCATGCGTGGCACCGCCCCTCCCCCTCCCCTCACCCCTCACCCCGCCCCCAGGCAATATTGGTTTTGGCTTCCTGGCTACCGTCCCTCCCCCATCCTCAGATACTTCATTCACTCATCTATATTCTTGCAAAGTGTAAATGCTCACACAAAATCAAGTTTTTTAGAAGCCTAAAATATCTGGGATGGCTCTAGGCAAAATTGCATCTGCAAAGTTTGTTTCCTTCCATTTCCCCTTATCCAGTTATTCAGTCATTTTCCTCATTATCAAAAGAAAAATCCATTCCTTATTGAAGGCTAAAATTCCTCATAGAGTTAAGAGGATAGGTTGGTGGAGATGGGGGTGGTAGAAGATTTTTCCTAAATTGCATCATGAAAATAAGTATACAGTATAACTTTTGCTAAGCTAAATCTTGGGTTTTAGTTAATTGTGTACAGCCAGAATTATTAACAGATTTAAAACTATTTGTGTAAACATGTGGGCAACTATTTTTGAACCATGACAGATATTTCAGATTAAAAAAACCTTTTAAATGTTCTCATTTCACTACACTTTATTAAATAAAATGCACAGAAGATCTGGAATTCCATTCATTAGCTGTAGTAAATATTTTTTATAACATCCTTGCATTCATTTATCTCCTGACTCCAATCATCTTTTAGGGGCAGAACATAATCCCAGCAAAGTCAATCTGCAGATTCTAGGCCTGACCACAGTCATGGGTTTAAGAATGGCATGTGACCTAAAAGAATCCAATTGGAGTGAGTTTCAGGACTGTTTCCAGCAGTTTGGGACACAAACCCTGTCTTCTGTCCTAAATCTGTGAGGGTACCTATTACAGCCTGAGGGAAGCAAGCATGAGGGTGAAGTTTGTGGTGGGAGTCTTGACTGAATTACACCTAAATTAAGTCAGATTCCTTTATTGTTTAAGGCATTTTTAGCAGGTTTTCCCTTTTCCTGCAACTAAATACATACTGACTCTTGAATTCAGCAAATATACATTGAGCACACTCTATGTGTTAGGTTCTAGGAGTGCAGCAAAGAAAAAGACATAAATTCTTCCCTGAAGTTGCTCACATTGTAGCAGAAAAGTTAAAAAAAATACAAAAACACAACTAATATAGTGTGATAATGAATTAAGGAGGTAAACAGGATGACAGAATGTTATGAAAGAAGGGGACCTAATCCAGCACTGGTTTAATAAAACCTACTTTAAAAAATTAACAAAAAGTCAGAATAAACCACATCATTATCTTATATACAGTATAACCATCCACCAGTTAACAGCATGGCTAGTCCCTTTGCATTCAATATGAATTGCCTAAATTTAAATGCCAAATACTAATACTGTCACCCAACATTGAGCCCCTTGAAGTCACCAACTCATTCTGAAACAAATTGTCATTTACTGTGTAGCATGATGAAGACATTCCAGTGAATAAAATGCAGAGTATTAACTCCTAGGCCACTACCAGGTAACTCATTTTACCTGAGGGGTTTTTCAGAAGGAATCTCTGGGGACCTGAAAGTCAACAAACTCAGTGAGGCAAAAATTAACTGCAATTTTTAAAAGACCACCGTGGTAAAATAGTAGCTGGATGTTAAAATATATTCCTTTATAAGCGAAATGTTCCCTGTGGAATCATAGGCAATAAAGGATATGAAAGCAAGTTAAAGAGTATAAAGAACTCAAGACAAATGCTCGTATTGACATTCTTCTAGAGTGTACACTGTTACTAGAATCAGACTCAGGAAGTATGATTATTTCATGCACTTACCTCTTATTATATCTTTAATCTTAGAGGACAAAATGAACGTGTTAAAGAAGGCCCAATATAAATTAATTGCAGAAATAAAGAACTGATATCCTACTCTTTTTACGTGGGTTTGTACAAATACAACCAGATGGTATGGTTTGGAGATTTGTTTCCTTGACTTTTTGTCATTCAGAAAGAAATATAATGAGAGTCAATTGATTAACTGAATCTTCTAGTTTAACAGCAAAGTGGGCAAGAAAACTAATATTTAAAGGTTATGTAAGTGCTGTCAATTTTATTTTTATAACTACCTTGTTTGGATGATTATTCCCATTTTACAGAAAAGGAAAGTGAGACTCTGAGAGCTTAAATGACTTGACCGAATGAATGACTGTAAGGCATTTTGCTAGGCATGATTTTAATGTATCTCATAACCGTATTATTTAGAATTGCTATAGCTAAGAGGCATTTCTACAGCATAGAAAACTGAACTGCTTTTGAAATGATTTATCATTAGTGATGATGCAGCCCCTTCTCTCTTGTTCCGTTAAGTACTGAGTCCTCAGTCCATCTTTCATAACTGAAGCTATAGCTTAATTTAGATACTAGTCTCTCAACAAATACTGAGGCAACATAAGGTCAACTCCTAAAGCAAACAACCATTTCACAGTATTCCATTTGCCTTGTTTTTTTTAAATGCACCACCTAAAATAGTTAAGTAAGTCTTTATTTAAATTTAGAGTTTAAAGGAACAAGGTTTATTTCTGTACATAGTGCAGTGTTAATTCGAGTCCAGTTTTGTGAGAGACAGTGAATAAATCCTCTTAATAAGCTACCTAAACATCCCCAAGATAGTCAAAATTTTACCAACTATGTACAAAGTTTACACCTACGTACAAAGCTTAAACCTATCTAAATAAGGGCAAAACAAACAGAAATGAACTATGGACTATATCAGCACAAACTAAACAGCCTAGGAGACACTCAAAAGGAAGGAAATGTCATCAAAGAAACAGCAACACAATCCAATCGTCAATTTGCATCTCAATTGCATTCTATAGAGCTATTTTTCCAAAATAGGACCCCACCCCCCAAAACTACTTAAGAATAATGTATGGTTCTTAGAGGGGAAAAAAAAGTCATTTAAAGAGTATTTATTTGGGGCTACTCTGTACTGGGCATTGTTGTAGGTTCTTTATCAACACCTCTGTTCATAGTTTTATTAAGATTTTGGTATGTATGGTTTTAAGTATTCATCTTTCTGAGAATGCTAATCCTTTTCTCATTAGTTTTGCATTTTCATTCCAAACTAACTTTCCTAGCCAGTCTGGAACCTCAAACTTTCCAGCATTCTTGACTCACTTTCTCTCTTATTCTTCTGTTGCACCCACCCTTCTGCCCTGGATAAAAAAGTATCCACTCTGCCCTAAATGTTTGCAATCAAAAGTGTTGCTAAAAATGTCATCTATGCCAACTGAAGTACGATTGATGGTTTCTGACTCCATCCGGGCCACTGGCACGGTTCTGCCCTCACCACATTTGTCCTTAGTGAGTTCCTTTTCATAATTCTCATTGCAGCCTTTTACTCTTCCTATGTTCTCTGCTCTAACCATCCCATTATACACAGTTGATAAACCAGCTTTCTAGTTCACAGAGAACATATCAAACAGGAACTCTCCCAACTTGTCTCCTCAAACATCATCTCTAAATTTATCCAGTATGGACTATTTTCTTATACCCTTCGCTCCTATCTTTCTTATGAAGGACTTCCTCCACGTACTAGACATCTCCCTCCTATGCTTTAAGCAACTCCCTTCGCACTGGCTTCTTCCTCTGAGACTGTAAACACATTTAAAACTTCCACATAGAAGGGAGTAGGAGAAGAAGGAAATAAGGAGGAAGGCGGGAAGAAGGAAGAATATAACTCATTAGAGATTTGTCTTCAATTCAAGGTCCTATCCGGCCTCTCTTTCCCTTCATCATAATCATCCATCCAGCTTCTGTTCATCAGCAAAAAGTCTTTGAAAGCATCATAGTCTACATTTTGTCTTCATTTGCTCAGTTTTTGTTAATCTACAGCTCAGTGGGCATTACTCCACAAGTTACGATCCTCCAGTTTCTACTAATACCAGTGTACTAAAATGCCTTTTGCTGAAATCACCGAAGAGTTCATTAATGTCATACCCCACACCTAGTTTTAGTTCTCACTTCAACTGATCTCTATTCAGCACTTGTGACTTCTCAATACTCACTCCTTCTTGGTTCCCACATACCAATGAGCATGGATTGTTGCGCTTACAGGTGAACCTAAGGGCCACCGCCTATGAGTCAGTTCTAAAGCCTACCACCTTAAAAGCTATTTCCTTAATGATAATACGGAAGGAGATAACTGCTGAATTATTGCAAGGAATTGAGAGACATTATATTATTCAATTCTCTGAATTAAGGGCTAAGTGCTTCAATATTACTTACAGTTCCCTGTGGCACTGGTCTTTGCTTCTCATGAATAAAGTTAGCAGTAGACTGAGGCCATGTTTCAAGGCCATTGTGACTGGACTCTTAGGGAATCTGGAAGCTGTCTTCTGACAGATGGTAATCTATGCAAGGATGTTATAGACTGCTGCTACAGGAGTAGTGGAATGGGTTCCACAACTTTGAAAAAGAAGCCTAATGTCAATCTTCCCCATCTCCCCCTCTACTCTATTAACCTTTCTGACTGGCTTCGGCTCTTATCTCCTATCTACTCCTTCCAAGGTTGCTGTCCTTTAGATCCTGCTGTTAGCCTTTAATCTTCACTTACTAATGCCCTCCCCAGTTCATTTGAAACAGCAATAAATTGCTGATGACCGTCAAATTTACCTCTGTCACTATCAAAATCCTTACTCCAAACTACCTATTGGACATAGCTATCAGATAGTCTCACAGACACTTAAAACTTTAAATATCCAAAATGGAACTCATTATCTCCCCATGTCTTCCTAAATCTGTCCTACCTCCTCCATCTCAGATCTCTATTAATGTGGTAATCAGACACTCTGTAGCTCAACTACTAATTATACCTCAGAATTCATTCTCCCTCTTTTCCTTTAACAACAGAACCCCCAAGTTTTAGCTGAGTACATGGCCATCCAGAATAAAGACTATAATTCCCAGCCTTCCTTACTTCTAAAAATGGCTACGTGACTAAGTTGTGGCAATAGAATGTGAACAGACTTCCTGATCATGCTTCTTCCTATTTGATGGACTGGTAAAGAGACCTATTCAACCATATGAATGAGGGTATCACCCTAAGGGAAGGTAGAGAACCAAGAAAATATATCTGAATCTGCAATACCACAGAACCCCAAATTATCTCTAGACTGCTAAACCTGGATTGTTTCCCTGAAAGAGAAATTAACTTTTGCCTATTTTTTTTAATAATTGACAATTTTAAATTATACACATTTAAGACGTACAACTTGATGATTTGATATATGTATGCATTGTGAAATAGTCACCACAATCAAGCTAATTATCATATCTACCACCTCACAAGTACCTTTCCTTCTTTCTTTTTTCTTAATGTAGTAATGCTTAAGATATATACTCTCTTAGCAAATTTCAAGCATAAACACAATACAGTATTGTTAACTATAGTCACATTGCTATACAGAAGTTCATCCTGCATAACTGAAACTTTGTACTCTTTGACCAGCATCTTCCCATTCTACTCTCTGATTCTATTTGTTTGTCCATTTTAGATTCCATATATAGCTGAGATCATACAGTATTTGTTTTCTGTAACTGGTTTATTTCACTTAGCATAATGTCTTCTAGGTTCATCCATGTTGTCACAAATGGCAGGATTTCCTTCTTTCTTAAGGTTTAATAATATTCCATTGTGTATATATACATATCACATTTCCTTGATCCATTCACCCACCAACTTCTGCCTTGTTTAAAACTAACAAAACATTGTAAAACAACTATACCCCAATTTTTAAAAAAAGTATTGTTAAATTGGATTTTTGGTACAGCAGCCAACCAGAATTCTAAATAATACACACCCCATCTCAAGACAGAAATTTCAAAGGCACTTCTCATCAATATATTTCATCCCCTACCTTCAATCATTTATCAAATCTTATTCATTCTATCTGAGAAAAAAATCTTAAATTCAAAACAGTATGGTACTGGCACAAAAACACACAGATCAATGGAACAGAATAAAGAGCCCAGAAATAAACCCACACACTTATAGTCAATTAATCTACAACAAAGGAGGCAAGAATATACAATGAAGAAAAGACAGTCTCTTCAATAAGTGGTTCTGGGAAAACTGGGCAGCTACATGTATAACAATGAGATTAGAACACTCTCTAAGACCATATACAAAAATAAACTCAAAATGGATTAAAGACCTGAATACAACACCAGAAACCATAAAACTTCTAGAGGAAAACATAGAACACTCTTTGACATAAATTGAAGCAATACTTTTTGGATCTGTTTCCTAAAGCAAAGGAAATAAAAGCAAAAATAAACAAATGGGACCTAATTAAACTGAAAAGCTTTTGCAGAGCAAAGAAAACCACTGACAAAACAAAAAGACAACCTACTGAACAGGAGAATATATTTGCAAATGATATGACCAATAAGGGGTTAATGTCCAACATATACAAACAGCTTATACAACTCAACGTCAAACAACTCAATTAAAAAATGGGCAGAAGAACTGAATAGACATTTTTCCAAAGAGGAAACGCAGATGGCCAACAGGCATATGAAAAGATGCTCAACATCATTAATCATCAGGGAAACCCAAATCAAAACCACAATGAGATATCACCTCACACCAACCAGAATGGCTGTCAGCAAAAAGAATACAAATAAAAAATGTTGGTGAGGATGTGGAGAAAAGGGAACCCTTGTGCACTGTTGGTGGGAATGTAAATTGGTGCAGCCACTGTGGAAACAGTATGGCAGTTTCTCAAAAAACTAAAAATAGAACTACCATATGACCCAGCAATTCCACTCCTGGGTATATATCCAAAAAAAACAAAAACGCTCATTCAAAAACATACATGCACCCCAATTATCATAGCAGCATTATTTAAAATTGCCAAGATATGGAAGCAACCTAAGTGTCCATCAACAGACAAATGGATAAAGAAGACATGGTGTGTACATGTGTACAATGGAATACTACTCAGCCATAAAAAAGAATGAAATTTTGCCATTTGCAGCAACATGGATGGACTTGGAGGGCGTTATGCTGAGTGAAATAAGTCAGACAGAAAAAGACAAATACTGTATGATATCACTTAAGGTGGAATCTAAAAAACACAACAAGCTAGTGAATATAACAAAAAAGAAACAGACTCACAGACATAGAGAACAAACTAGTGGTTACCAGTGGGGAGAAGGAAGGGGGGAGGGGAAATATAGGGGTAGGAGAATACTAGATACAAACTATTATGTAAAAAATAAGCTACAAGGATGTATTGTACAATACCAGGAATATAGCCAATATTTTATAATAACTGTAAATGGAGCATAACCTTTAAAAATTGTGCATCACTATATTGCACACCTGTAACTTACATAATATTACACATCAATTTAAAAAAATCTAAAAAAAAAAAGTTTTAAAAATCTCAAATTCAATTCCTCTTCTCCAAGTGCAGGGACACTGTTTGAGCTCTAGTTACCAAAGCCTTTGGCTTAGAATTTTCTAAGTCTCATATTTGATGCTCCTTACACTATGGTCTATTCTCCAACAGCCTATAGCAAAACCTTCCTATCAAATATATCCTTTGCTATCAGTCTTCAGCATCAAATCTTCTGAAGGTTTCCCAGTATCTACCAAATACAATCACAATCTCTTAGCTTGGTATACATCTATCTTCGGAATCCTTCTCACTTCTTATCATCCCTCACTATGCACCACATGCTCCTGTCACACAGAAGTTCCCCTTATTTTCAAAATGATCTCAGCCTTCTTATGACACTATGCCTTTGCTCTTGAAGTCTAATTGAAATACCCCCTTTCCTCTTCTTGGTCATGAAAACACCTACTTAAACCCTTAAGTCCCAGTATAAATGTCACATCATCAATGAAGACTCTTAGAAATCTTTCCATAGAAATTATTGCTCTATTAACTGTGTTCTATCTATTATATGAGTTAGCTTAGACTTCTGTAACGCAGTCATAAATTGTATTTTAATTTACCTATTTGTATGTCTGACTCACTCTAGATTTCTGAAGGATAGAAATCATTTTATTATTTATCTTTGTATCTCTATCACCCTGGCATGTACTGAACAGTAGTAAATATTTTTTAATAATTGCATAAAGCCTTCAAAAGTTTAAGCAGCTCGTCTACAGAGATTGATTTATGAATGTAAGGAAGCATCCTACCAGTATTAAAATAAATAATGGTGATAGTTCTCCCTTATATTCAGCCAGGACTCCCCCCATCAAATCCCTCTTTTTGGTTACAAAAGGAAAAGCAATAGCTGACATGATAGCTGAGGAATCATAAAGTGCATGAGCTTTGAAGTCACAGTGCCTGGTTTCAAATCCTAACTCTGCCACTTACCAGCTGTATGACCCTGGGCATGTCACTTACCCTCTGTGCTTCAGATTCCTCATCTGAAATGAAGAATCATTCCCACCTAATATGGTATTTGTGAGGATAAGTTTGAATATGTAATGAGCTGTAAATATATAAAAAATGTAAATGCATTGGGTATGTGATGAGTTTCCATATACAGCACTTAAAACAGGAACTGCCACACCAAGCACTATATTAGGGCTAGCTGTTCTCACAATCTCAAAAACAAAATGTTACGAGGAAGGCTAAAGAGGGTCCTGAGAGATGTGAGTGAACAGTAGGGATGACTAATCATTTGCTATCTTTTCTCACTATTACCAGGTAGGGATACATTTCTAAAACTGGCTAATTATTACATAAATAATTACGTTTCCAAGGTTACAGGATGCCTGGAAAAAGCCTGCCGCTTTAAGGCCCAGAACATGTAAAGATACCTGTAGAGATATCTGTAAAAGTACTGGAAGCCAGAGCCCAATGTCTGCTAGATTGGTCCTGAACTGGACCTTTACTCCTATCTAACGATCATCCGTCACCAGTTGTCCTGGGATGAACCTGACTCGTCTCTCTGACCAAATTTCTGTACTTGCCTTTCCAGCTCTGCCATCCAGTGGATGCTTTTCCTTTAGCACCCAATTCATATACTCATGCCCTGATTTGTGATGTGTTTTTATCCCCTTCTGAGATAATGCACTTGCCAGTTAGGTTTCTGCGAAGTTCTCGTCTCTGATATGTAGACCGTATCTACATTGTGGCTTTATCCTGTAGTGCAAAGAGTCGATACCCTACTGTCTTTCCCGATTCCTACATCAGAGGCTGAGTATGAAGCTTGGGAAAGACTTGAAAGTGGAAAGATGGGTTGGAGAGAACAGTCAGGAGGGTAGATGGACCTGTGTTGGAAACTTCAGTAAAAGAGAGAGCTAAGATGTACTGGGCAGTGGTCAGTACTAGATCACAGATGTAAACCCAGTATATCAGTAATAATATATAGAAAAAATATGAAAGAAGTGAACACCAAAGGTCTGCTTCACCAATTCTGCCTAGAGCTGGCCTAGGTACTAAATATTTAAGTACAAACATCAAAACTCTAGTTTTGCTTTCCCTGGGGTAAACTTACACTTAATGCTGCATTACTTTGACCACATGCATTACACATTTGCTTAAGCATCAATGTTTCTAAATATATTCTGACAGCAAGTACAGCTACAAAGCGGAAGAAAATCTGTGATGTGTAGTTTTTCAAAGATCTGACAGTCTTCTTTAATAATTAAAAAGCTGCTATACTGGCCTAATGGCAAAATATTTCTGCAAATTGACTTTCCATTCATAGTGTGAGAAGATTGGACTAAAAACTGGATAATCGTTAATGTGTCTTCCTGCTCTATATTTCTTGGGTTTGTTTGTGTTTAGCTTATAAACTGGAAACTAACCAGATTAAAATTTTACAATCTCTCAAATGTAAATCACAGCATTTTATTAGAGAAGGAAACTTGATGTGAATCTTCTTTTAATAACACTAATATGTTTAAAGAAATCAGAAAACCTGAGGAAATACTAGGACTTCGTAAATTACAATCGTCAAGAAGGCTATGATAACTGATGATAAAAAACAAGGGTTTGAAAATACTTGAATAAATATTTATCACTATTACCAAAAAGTTAAATATTCTATCTTGAAATGGTTTTCTACAGAATTTTGTTTTATCTTTGACTAGTGAGAAATTTATGGTATGCAAATTATATTTTAACAAATGGACTCAGCATTATCCTTATACGTCACATTATTGGTAAGTACACCAGATAAATAATCATAGAATAGAACATTCAAAAGTCATGCTTAAATCCTACTTCTGGGTATACCTCCAAGAAAACTGAAATTAGGATCTGGAAGAGATATCTGCACTCCATGTTCACTGTAGCATCATTCACAACAGGCAAGATATGGAAACAACCTAAATGTCCATTGATGGATGAATGGATAAAGACAATATGGTAAAGAATACCATATTGAATACCATATGAATATGAATACCATATGATATCAGCTCTTTTTTTAAAAAGGGAAATCCTGCCATATGCAACAACATGGATAAAATTTGAGCATTCACAGAAAGACACATACTGCCTAATTTCACTTGTATGAGGCATCTAAAATAATTAAACTCATAGAAGCAGAAAGCAGAGTAATGACTGCCTGGGGCTCAGGGGTGGAAGTTATTATTCAATGGGTATAAAGTTTCAGTTGTACAAGATGAATAAGTTCTAGAGATCTTCTGTACAAGACTGTGTCTCTAGATAACAATAGTGTATTGTGCAATTTACAAATGTGTTAACAGGGTAGATCTCATATGAAATGTCCTTAACACAAAAACAAAAATCAAAAAACAAAAGAGCCTAAGGAAATATGTGGTGGTATGTCTATTACCTTGATTGTGGTGATAGCCTCATGGGTGTACGCATATGTGCAACCTCATCAAACTGTATACATTAAATATGTGCAGTTTTTTAATATACCAATGATACCTCAATTAAGCTGTTTATAATTAATTAATTAAAGTTATGCTTAAAACTATTCCAAGATTTCTGGAGGACAATTAGGCACTATTATAAAATCTTCAAATATATGCATAACTATTATCTAACAATTCCACTTCTACAAATTTATCCTAAAAATGAAAGATGTGTTGAAAGATTTAGCAAACTTTAGTTGTGAATAATTTCAATGGTGTGATATATCTCAAATAAAAATGGAAATAAAGTCTCAACAACACTGAAATGGATACTTGATTGGGATACATCCATAAAGAAAATTCAACCATTTAAAATGAGGTAGTAGAATAATTCTTATGTATTTTTTAAAGGGCTACTTTATTATGAGATAAAAATTTCCAGTAACAAAACAGCTGGTATAATAAAATCACAGATTTGCTGAAAATCTACATATAAATATATTCAAAGAAATATTCTGAAAAGAATGGTCTAAACTTCCACAATAAGTATACATGGTTATATAATTTCTTTTTTAATTTTAAGCTATTTGTAGGAAGGTGGCATGGATTTTTACACAATTGAAATACAATGGATGCCAGGCATGCAGTTTTTCAGTGCTCAGAGACTTCCTCATGAATTTATTTATACCCATCTTGTTCCCACCTTTTCTCTGTTTCCTTCTTCCCCCTCGTCAGAGATGTAAGACGGTTTCCATCCTCCTTTCCAAGACTAACTCCACAATAAACCTCCCAGTCCACCCCCTGCGTATTAACCTGAAAACTCATATCTTGCTACCATGTCAAATGTTCCATGACTCCATTAAAGTTTTCTGATTATCTCAAGCTGACTCGGGTACAGCTTTGTCTTGCTGTATTTTGTACACACCTCTGTTTTCTTAACGTATCTCAATTGTTTGTATGTATCACAGGGCAGAAACTGGAAGCTACCTGAGACAAGAAAGCATGTATTTTCATGTTTATACTCCCACCATTCAGGACAGTGCCCAATACCCAATATTTGTTCCATGAATTTCAAATAAAAGTCTATTAAAATCCCTCCTTGAAAATACAATTAAGTAACTCAAGATCCTCTAAAATTTAATCACATACCTAATCACTATGCTAGCCAAAATTTTATTCAATTGGTAAAACATGATGTTTCCTTAATGTCACTGAAAATGACTAAGCCTAGAAGATAAAGATGTTGGATAATTATACAGTACATGCTCTGTACACTGGGGATATCAAGACTTCACGGCTTAGTGAAGGAGACGGGCACAGAAACAAGTCATTTCATAGCATATGACTCCAAATAGAGGCCAGTAAAATTTGATGTGGGAATACAGAGAAGTGAGTAATGACATATCTTATTGGTGATGTCATACTTATCCCAACAAAGAGAGAACAGGCTGAAGAAAGGAGTTATTATCACTACTTTGGACCCTAACGATTATTTAACTCTCACCAACAACTGTTGCCTTCTAAAGAGTTCTTCAGGGTTTCCACATTAGAAATTAGATATCATTTTGCGTCTTGAGCTGGCCAATGTTGCCCAGTTTTAGAATGATGATATACACGGATCTCTATCAGCATATTGCTCTTTGAGTTAAAGAAAGTGATCGTGATTCCATGCTCCTGAATTGGCAGAGAATCCAATCAATGGATACACAGGGAAGTAGCCGTGCCTTGACTATAAGCCATGCCATGATCTCATTTTTAACAACTTTATTTTACTTCTCTCCATCCCACCTAGCAACTTTACTTCCTGGCAAAGTCAAATTGTATATGGATGCCCAAATACACCAGCCTAGTTCAGGTCTCTGCACCTTCAAACACAATGCCCCCCTGTCAAAAGCTACTTAAGTCCACCCCTCCAATAGTTAATCACTACTTCCTCTGTATTACCTCTGTACATTACACAAGCTTCTCTTGTCTCACTGATTAATCTATTACACTCTTTTTCTCTCTTAGTCTCTGAGAAACTGTCATTTACATCGTCTATTCTCAGCACCTAGTGCAGCATCTGGAAATGATTGCTTAAAGAATAGATTGTTTAACAAATCTTTAATTTGAAAGTATAAAGATTTGCTAAAATATTCTGACTTACTCTAGCTGTAAGCTATGAAACTGGCTGAACATGTGACCATCTGAAATAAATCTGAGAAAAAAAATTTAAGCAATTTTACTTGATAGCTAAGAAATCTGAACTGTCAATTATAGACCCTGGTAGCACTACATGTAAATTTTTATTTTACTGGTATTTAAAGAGTAAAATATTTATGCTGCAATGTACTAATCAATAAATATTAAAATGGATTTGATGAAAGTCTAAATTTTTTCAGATTCTTTTACTATAATAACCTATCATGGAAAAGAATCTGAAAAAGAACATTCATATATATATAAATATGATGTTGGATAATTATTCAGTACCTGCTATACATATATATATATATATATATATATATATATGTAGCTGAATCACTTCGCTGTACACCTGAAACATTGTAAATCAACTATGCTTCAATAAAAAAGGCTAAACTTTGATCAAATCCAGGATATGTACAAACAAAACCTGTTATTTTGATATGCTCAAATAATCAAAAACTACCATTTTCTGAGTTCTTGTCATATATCTTGCACTTGTAAAGGCTTTATGATACACTGCAACCATCCCATGAGAACTATTATTATTCTCCTTGAGTACACGAGATTCAGAGAGATCAAGCCTCTTGTCCAGTGTCAAACATACATGAAAGTGGTAGAGCTGGGATTTGCACTCAGATTTGCCTGGCCTCAGAGTCCAAACTTTTAGTCCCTAGTTATGTGACTAAAACGACAAGCTGCTCAGAGATGGCCAGAATGGGCCAGACAGTTGAATAAAAACTATAAATCCACTAACTCTCCAGCATTCTTAAGGCAAGTTTCTCCCTACCTGAGATAAACAATTTCACAATTCAGTGCATTACTTTCCTGCTTATTATTTATCTGCCAGACAAATGTATCTGTCACAGAGCTAATTAGAACTACGTGAATATGACAAATATTCAAGTTAAACATATAGAGATAAGCAACACTTCACATTTGTATAGGATGGTTTACTTCTTCCATAAACTTCTTTTTTGACATGATAAAAGATGTGCTGAAAATACATTATGGAGGGATTTGTTCAATAAGTATTCACTTAATAATCTACTATATGTAACTGGATAGAATATAAAAATTGGTACGATATAGTCTTACCCACAAGGTAATCTCAGTCTCTTGGGAAATCCACCTTAGAAGGTACAATGAATTAACTACCACAATTGGAGGGATACAAATAAGGAGGTCATGCCAACATATCCTACCATTCATGCTTAGTACAATTGACCATTTCCTTGGAAAACGTTTTTTGTTAATGTCCCACAAGAAAATAATACGCTACCACAAGATCCTTAGAATTAAATAAACAACAAAAATATCCACAACATTTTACGGTCTCGAGCACAATTTGTAGCTTATAGCCCTGTGAGACAGAACACGCTGTGTACTTTTCATTGTTGTCAAAATCACACATTTATGAGAAAAACAATTAAACCACTCAACATGCAGATACACATGGAGACCTGTTAGATAAGAAACAAGCCCTTGCATTGTTGGTGGGAATGTAAATTGATACAGCCACTGTGGAGAACAGTATGGAGGTTCCTTAAAAAACTAAAAATAGAACTACCATATGACCCAGCAATCCCACTACTGGGCATATACCCTGAGAAAACCATAATTCAAAAAGAGTCATGTACCCCAATGTTCATTGCAGTTCTATTTACAATAGCCCAGAGATGGAAACAACCTAAGTGTCCATCATCGGATGAATGGATAAAGAAGATGTGGCACATATATACAATGGAATATTACTCAGCCATAAAAAGAAACGAAATTGAGCTATTTGTAATGAGGTGGATAGACCTAGAGTCTGTCATACAGAGTGAAGTAAGTCAGAAAGAGAGAGATAAATACCGTATGCTAACACATATATATGGAATTTAAGAAAAAAAAAAGACTGTCATGAAGAACCTAGGGGTAAGACAGGAATAAAGACTGTGTCCTACTAGACCTACTAGAGAATGGACTTCAGGATATAGGGAGGGGGTAGGGTAAGGTGTGACAAAGCGAGAGAGAGGCATGGACATATATACACTACCAAACGTAAGGTAGATAGCTAGTGGGAAGCAGCCGCATAGCACAGGGAGATCAGCTCGGTGCTTTGTGACCGCCTGGAGGGGTGGGATAGGGAGGGTGGGAGGGAGGGAGACACAAGAGGGAAGAGATATGGAAACATATGTATATGTATAACTGATTCACTTTGTTATAAAGCAGAAACTAGCACACCATTGTAAAGCAATTATACCCCAATAAAGATGTTAAAAAAAAAAAAAAAGAAACAAGCTCAATGACTATTTATCATAATCCGTACTGCATTCCAGTCAGTAGGATCTTACATCATAGATACACTTTCTCAAGCATTATATTGATACTGAATTCCTTTTTTTCTCATAATTGGGTTTTCCTTACTTGGCATTGATTAAACAAAACTGCATTTAAGGAAAAGAATAGATGATTACAAATCATATGATGGAAAAACAATTATCCTTTTGTATATCGCCTGGATTCCATTTTGAACTCCAGTAAGGCGGTCCTGGAAAAATGTCCTCTAACCTTCAAACCATGTGTGAAGAGCGTCTCATCTCTTCCTCTTTTTCTTTTATTGATGCACTTGCTTGTTGCCAACCTATGTTTTAGGCCCAGAGCAGCCTGATCTGGCACTTTAGTGCCCTAAAACCCAACAGCGAACTTACTCTGGTTGGAGAACATTCCTTCCAAGTAAATATCCAGGCTGTTCTGCCAGATGTTCAACTAACAAAATCAATTACTGTACAGTATTTCTGTTCAGTCTTGCCGTCGGCAGACCATTATTATACACAAGGATTTTTGACAAGTCAGTGGAAACTGGTTAAAATAACTGGGTGCATTTATTTAAACACTGGAAGAAGGGCTAAGCTGTTTTTTTTTTTTTCCTTAGAACAGACAGATGATTATAGATTGATGTTTATAGAATCTTGAGTGGCTGTTCTCTTCTCTGTGACAGTATTTTTAGGACAGCAGACCAGCTACTTCCTCCTATCCCCACCTCCCCGATGGGCAGTAGGAATGATTAAATAAAATGTCTGTAATTATAACTGTGTGAGAAAATACCCATAATTCCTCTGCTAAAAGACATAAAATGTATTAGCATCTTTTTTGTTGTTCCAACAGCAAAACGTCTTAGTAAGGTTTTCCTTTTAGGATTTTGTTAGTCACTGGCATTAAGTAGACCTCCTGGCTGAAAATGGGGAGAGATATAAATTATGTGAAATTTGTTCAAAAATTAGTAAGTGAATATTATGTGACATAAATTGTGCCAGTATATATGTAGTTTCATATGCTGAAGATTGCAAAGGTAGAAGAATCATGTGATATTAGAGAGGAGAGGAAATATTGAGAAAGGAGCATTAAGACATTTGACCAAAAAAAAAATTAAAGGCATTTAACAAGCTATAAACATCTACTTTCTCTTTCTTCTATCCAAAATACCGCCCCCTCCCCCAAAAAATATCACAAAAAAATATAACACTTAGGTTATTTGGGAGAGAAACAGGGGGTGGGCGGGGGAAGAGAAAAGAGGAAGAGGGGGCGAGAAATTGAGAGCGAGAGAGAAGTTAAATATGTTAGAATAAGACGTAATCAGCTTTATATTACTTAAACCTAAAGGATAAAAATACATACATGCACACACATGGGGGTACATACATGCATGCATACACACACACATACGCTGCACAGAGTTAATGAGCGTTAATAGTGTTGGTGTAATAGTGGCATTCCTTTTCAACAGATCCATTATTTTTTCAACTATGATCATTTCTAGACACCCAAGGGTGATTTGGGTTTCTCTTTTCTCTGCCAAACCCAGTCTTCTCTGAAAGCTGGCTTCCATCCTTGCTGTAGGCTACAAAAAAGGAGGACTGTTTGCATGGCACAGCACCAAACCCTTTAACTCAGAGACTTGTGCCACTTAGCTCAGTTTTTTACCACCTCCATCTGCTGCCCAAGAAGAATTAGATCCCAATTGTCTCGGCCACTGAGAAAGGATATTTATAGAATTCCTCTGGCATTTCCTAAGGCCTCTGGCTTTTCCATTCAAATGTCAGCATTTTCTTTTCATTCAATAGGCTTCGCTAAACAAAAATATGACACTGTGTGAAATGGTTTTGATACATGTAGGGTGAATTCAGAATACCCAGTATATGGGTAAGCTGGGTAATCACCTGCCAGAGGAGATCATTCAGCCAAAATATTTAGAGGAATTTAGAAGAGTTTTGCAATTTAGCATATGTGAACAAATACAACATACGTAGCAGCACCAATCAAGATAGCAGACCAAAGACTAGGAACAACTGTTAGGCTACAGGGCGTAATCTGATTATCCTCATTAAGGAAGGTCAGAAGATAAATCACCCCTTGAGGCTTTACTCTATCACAAAAAGGATTGGGTGGGCACGATTGTTGTAAAGGGAAAGGACAGGGAGCTACTTCAATTAAAGCTTCAGAGTAACACAAAGGGAATCTCTTTATACAGCCATAGTAATGTTTACATGAGACCAAAGAATGACATATGGCATGTGACATATATCTACAACAATAGAACATTCTGGAACTGATCTATTACCTCCCTGGGGCTGCTTGTAGAGCAGGAGCATTATGCAGCAAGTCCTAAGCAGCATTAGCAGAGGCCCTCTCTAGGTGACCCTTTCGTCAGAGTGTGGACAGTGCCCCATCAGCCCCCAGCCAGCTTCCAACTCCATGTTGACTTTCAATAAGCTTCCTAATGTCAGGCAGCAGCTGGCCTTCAATTTTTTGAGGAGGAAGCCTGGGAGGAAAGCGTAAGGAGCCAGGCAGGATCCAAAGCTGGTTTTGGAGCCAGACACTGTGCAAAGCACCTGCAGTGTCTGCCCATTAAGAAGCCCAGAATTTCTAGCTTCTAACAACTGTGCAGCCACCTACCATTGACTCCTGTTTCAGAAGGCTTGCTTCAACAGGAAAGTGTATTTTACAATTCACAGACCATCTCAGAAATTCAGTAATACTCTTTACATTTTACTAAAATTTGGGTAGACTTTCTGATCCATCAGTAATAAAGTAAACATGGTATTGTACTTAGACAGATATGTATACATAGGAATATATAGGAACATGTACATATACACATATATAGAAACACACATATAATACAGACACATACATCCAAGCTTACGTAAATATATATGTGCATATATTTTTATATTTACATAGGATTGCCTCCTGGTGCACTCATTTTTAGATAGGCATATCTAGAATAATTTGCTTTATGTTTAAGTGGTTTAGAAATCAAATGACACATCTAAATAAGGCTGATCAAATTGTTATTCATAAGGTTTCCCGACCACTCAATTTATCTCTATTGGCTGATTCAAGAAATTAGCAGCACCAGCTTCCTCTGCTTCTTCCACCTGTGTAGAGTTGCCATGTATATTTTAGAAATTTTCCAGAAATATCTCCAACTTCAAAGTTTGTACAAAATAATTAAATAAGGAACATCACAAGCATTTCCCCCATGCTGTAAAGTTTCCCACAGCAAATAATCCTAAAAACTTACAAAGGAAATCTGGCAGGTAAGATATATTTCATTGTCCATAGAAGTAAATTAAATAGACAAAGATCTTTCAATGTATTTGAGATGAACTGAAGTAACATTTTTAAATTACAACTTTCTTTTTAAAAAATAAGGTTTCAAAAATGACAGAGATTAAGAAGAGAGTCACTTTAATGAGCAAGGAATTTAGAAAAAATAACTAATATACATGAGGAGAACTGTATTTATCTCATCCACTTTCTGCTTTCTCCTCCAACTTGCCAGTTAAATGACTACAAGCAGCATTCAAGGGAAGCGATGTGATGAGTCACCACTGCCTGCCTGATACCATTTCCTCCTCTTCCTCTTCTCCTTGAGCCATTCTTACACAGAAAGCACTATACAATGGGACTTCCATGGCTTATCACCCTTATTATAATAACCACCTAAGGAGGTGGGTATTATTATGACTCCCATCTTTCAGATAAATAAACTATAGCTAAAAGAGCTATAATCACATAGAAGAGAAAGAGTACTCTTGGCACTCATACTCAGATCTGTAGGACTCTGCAAGCTTCTCTGTTAATCACTATAAAATTCTATGTCTATTCACAAATTCCACGTAAGCTTCTACATATAAACTCCTGATGATCCATCTCCATGAATGAGCACATTGACGTGAATAATTAACTTCATTCCTCCATCTGCCATTGAGTCTTCTCATCTTAGTCATGGAGGGAAGGCCTCAGCAAAATGCAGGCTAGGAGCTTAACTCATCCCTGATGAGGCATCCACAATCCCATCTCCCAGTTGTCCATGTTCTGCCATCACCTGACCTAAAGTGCCCAATGCAGATACAGGTACACCACCTCTTCCCAGAATTGTTATTTGTCCAATGGAATGATGACTCTATACCTAGAGAGCTTTTTGCTCCCCACAGAGCTTTGAGACTGTTTTGGTTGTGTATCACTCATGAATTAGAGTAACCACTAAACCCTAATCTATACTACCTGCTCACTCTGTTCCAAGTTTACATGAATTGTCTTCCTTCCTGTTCTCAAAAATCCTGTAAGGAAAGACTATTACTGTCCCTACTTTACAGACAAGGAGACTCAAACACAAAGATTAAGCAACTTGATCAAGGTGATTCAGCTAGGAAAGAGCAGAACTGGTGTTCACACCCAGCCTGCCTGACTCCAGAGCCCAGGCTCTTAACGTGAATTTCTGTAAAACATACATGGTGGACAACTAAATTCAACTTCAATTTAAGAGGTTCCATATCATGGTTCTTCATATAGTTTGTATGCAAAAAATAAGGCTTCAGCAGAAGACTCTATACTTTTGATGATAAAATTCAAGGAGATCAAATATGAGTTAAAACTATCCTTTCCAGAGTCCACTGACATCTTTGTCATGGATGAGAATGTTGTGGCCCTTTTCAGTGGCCTGTGGACAATTATCCTCCTCCATAATCATAGGACTCAACTAAGTGTCACAAGAGTCCAGGAATAGGAAGAAGTTCTCTCCATAAGAGCATCGGGAAATCATTTCCAAGAAGAGTGTAATTTTAATTTTCTTTTTTTTCAGTTTATTTATTTATTTTATTGAAGTCTAGTTGATTTACAATATTATATATTAGTTTCAGGTGTACAACATAGTGACTCATTATTTTTATAGATTATTCTCCATTTAAACTTATTACAAAATAATGGCTTAATTTTCTTTTGAACTATGACCCAAATATAAGTTAAGGCTTTCATATCTTAATTCAGTAGGCTGATTTTTCTTATATATGATATCTGATTATAAATTTAGCTGTCATTTTCAGATACATTTGGATACATGCAGTGTATATGTGTATACTCATACTCTATTAATCCAAGCATGGACAAATATTATTTATAAATTCTTTTGTTTTAAGAAAATGTACTGTTGCAGTTCCCTTTTTACTAAGATAATGTCCAATATATTTTTTGGAACCCCTAGTTTGACTATCATCATCTACAAAATAGAGATGATAAACGTGACTTAAAAACAGCATTCACATTTTCCTTATGTCAGAGAATGCTCGCTAACTAGGAGTCTCTGCGCAGGCCATGTTCTGAAAAGGGTAATTAACACTACAAACCCATTTTACGAATGAGGTAAGCTGAAGCTCAGTGTGGTTAAGTCACTGAACCAAATTCACAGAGCTATTAAGTAAAGGAGCCAGGATTTAAATGACTGTCTCCCTCTCTTCAAGGCCTGTGTTTTTCCTACTCTTTCATACTACCATGCTCTTCCTACAGGGGAAAAATTATAAAATGTTTCCTTCCTAAAACAATCTTTGTCTCAGGATTTAGATCCTTTATTTCCAGCCTCAGTTAATCCAGGCTGCTTTGGCTTTGATGGGGCTTGAGGCTCCCATATCACCTATAGAAGCTTAGGTTCTGGGATGCTGAGCTGTCTTTACTGAAAGCTCTAGTATATCACCCATCTGGAGAATCTCTTTACTCCTTCCTAGGTTTTAATTTGCTGTGCCCACTCCTAACTTGTAACCCACTGCCTTCACCTCCTACTGCTCAGTATCCAGAGACCCAGCTCAAACTCCATTCCAAAAGGGATTTAACATTTGAAAAAGAGAATCAAAGTTACCTAATTTTGGTTTTCTCATCAAACAAAAAGCAATATTGTGTTAAAATTACAATTTTGCTTTTAGAAGAATAGGAAAAAAAAGGTATTTTTGCAAATCAGCCCTATACTTTTCATGTGAATTTCTTTCTTTATAAGTACGCACCAAAGTAAGATCTTTATTGGAGAGGAGGTTATGATCATTCATTCGTTTATTCGGCAAACACCATAGGTAGTCTGCACTAAGCCTGATGCTAGGCACTGGGGATACGGGGGTACTTAAGACCTAGGACTTAAAGTTCCTGAACCCCTGTGGTTATAAGCAAAGGTGTCCATTAAGAACTACATCTCAAGTTGGGATGTGGACACCACTGTCTGAAACTGCCAAGGAGACAATGAAGGATGCTCAATTTAAGTGTCCTAGTGGGTTGTTTCTATCCTATCACCGGTCACACGTAGCAGTAAACATGTATTGGCTTATAACATTAAGACAAGCTTCTCTGTATTAAATTTGGGAATGACTGGTATACATAAATGTATGTTTAAAAAACATGTGAAGATTATAAGCTGTTAAACATTGTAATGGACAGTCTAATTTTTAAAAAAATCTCCTTGCTGGAACTGCAGCTATTAGTCTATATGTGTCTTTGATCACAGCTCTGATACTATGACCTTGAGAAAGTTACATGGCCACTCTGGGCCTCAGATTTTTCGCCTTCAGAGTGAGCTGTGTAATCTCTAAGATTTTGGGGCGGGGGGCTTTAAAATTCTGTAACTATTACATGGAACACATACTTCAGTCTATTAAGACTTAACATTCCTGGTAAATTAAGTATTCATGTAACATATTTGTATTATTAGTCAAACTCCATGCTATTCTTTCATTTTTAATGAATATAATGGTTTTGCCAAGCTTTCCATTTTGTACCTAAACTGGTCTGATATTACCTCACTGAAAATGGGCTTCTGTAATACATATTTTGGACCAATGCTGCTTGGAACACAAATTTACCTAATGATGCCTTTGCTGACTGGCTAACATTTTATGTGTTCTAGCTTTGGTAAAATTTCTGTCTAAGAGAAGCTTAGGAAACATATCGGCACTATTGATCTTATCTTTTGGCAAGAAAACAATAAATATATATAACAGATGAGTTGAACTACAATATAAATGGGTACAATTACGATTTTAAATCACTTGCTAAAATGATGGAAAATATTATGCATGCATTTTTGTAAGTATTTTACAGTTCTTTTTTTGACCTCAATACCTTTGCCCTGACACTAACTAATTTGTTGGCTGACCTTATTATGTTCTAAGATTTGAAACAGCATTTAGTTCCCCATGAGATCGTGGAAAGCAATTTTGGAAAGTCTTCATTTTAATGCAGCAGTGAAAATTTATTATCAAATAATTTATTATGGATAATCATTTATGGTAATTCAATGTTTTCTTTATATATAATGCAAAACTAATTATCTCACTCATTGTATGTTGCTTCTTAAGATAGGGAGCTTTGGGTTTTTCCATGTAAGCAAGAATAAGCAATATAAAGAGTTCAAATATTAATTTGGTAATTGGTCTAACTGACCTTTAAGATCCTCTCACTTTGCTCTAAATTTATGGCAGGAGAAGAGGTTACTGTCCTCTTTATCACAGAACAATGATGGCCTCCCATTCCAATTTTGTGCACTAAAAGATGACAAAATATCTTCCATGACTGCTTTTTCCTTTGACTTGCATTGGTCTGTCTCTGACTCTGACTCCCCTAATATCCCATTATCAACTGCATTTTAACCAGGACAACATTTCAGCAGTGATGTCCAAAAGAATTTTCTGCAATGATGAAACTGTTGTATATGTGTGCTGTCCAATATGGTAGCCACTAGCCACAGGTAATGATTAAGCACTTAAAATATGGCTAGTACAACTGAAGAACCGAATTATTTAATTTTAATTAACTTAAACTGTAATATCTACAGTGGCTAATGAATACTGTATCAGTAAGCACAAAGTAGTCAAAGCTTTTCTAAGCTCTGGTTTCTATTTTGCAATAGTTGTTCTAGCTTTACTTGCTCTTGGAAATAATCTTAAATTTTTGTCAGGTGCTCTCTAAGACTTTTAGAAAAAACTAAATAACACTTCAGTTAATCAACATTCTGTTAAAATTAAGTTCCTCTCTACAAAAGCCTATTTTTAATTATGTTTGTAAACAAGAGTATGAAAGCCCATTATCTCTGAGAAAAAAATCAAACAGCAGTGCGCGCTAATGGACCCCTAGTCTTTCTGAATATCAGAAAGAATCTAGTCATATAAAACTAGCACAAAAAGGGCTGATTACATTTTCTTACCTGGGAAAGTGCTCTCCTAAGCACTAGCGATAAAGTCTTTCTTCCAGGAAAAAAATCTTAATACTTTTGGCCAATCGATATTATAAGACCTTACAGAATAGAATTCATATAAAAGAAACTGATGGTCAGTGTAAATTACAAAATAACATTATAGCAAGTTTTTGAGAATGGACATGCATAATATTTCAGAGGTAAAGAAATCGACAAACCTAATGACATCATGTATTTTATACAGTAGTATGGCTCATCAGAGAATAATTATTTTTCATTTCTGTGTTTTCTCTTCCCCAGCAAAAGAGTTGTTGGAAATTATCTTGAAGTCATTGAAATTGATTCTAAGGTCCAAGGAAGTTTTACTAGAAGCCCACTATCCAGGTAAAGAGAGTATAATCAAGCACACTGCATTTGACAGTCGAAAAAAAATGGTGCCTGATGTCTAAGGGTAAGTGCCTGGAGAGGAGAGACCTTGCAAACAGGTGTGATGCAGTGTCCCTGACACCAGCTAATACTTGGGAAGTGAGTATATGTATGTGACCTGAAAAGGAGGAACACGGAACAGTGCAGCTTGGAGACAAGACTGGAGGGGGGGAATGAAAATAAGATCACACAGGGCTCCGCAGGCCATGTTAAGGAGTTCGGATTGTACTCTGAGTGCACTGGAAAGTCACTGAAGGGTTTTAGGAAGGCAAATGATAAACCTGGAGGCACTGTGCATTTAAAAAAAATCCTGGTTACACTCATGAATACTCTTAGTGTCATATATTAGGCTGGACCGCTAATTTAGTACCTGATGATGGCTATGAAAGACATTTTATAAATGGCAAGTGCTACAGAAATATTAAGGCACAGTTTTTATTTAACATTATTTTGTACTTTTCTCCCGAATGTGAAAATCACTGCATCAGTTCATAATTATATAAAAATATTTTACAGAGTGAAGCAGACTAAGACATTAATTACAAAATTCACATTGTTTTTAAAGTGTAACTCTGAATCTTTTCCCAGTGTTAATTAGAGGATACATGTATACACAAGGTGTTGTTTATCTGTTATTTGCAAACATTACGATTTGCCAATACCAGCAACTGTTAAAAGACAGAGTTCCTTCTTACTGAGACAGCATAAGGTAAAACTTCTACATTGTACCTAACACGGTTGTTTAATCAAGGAGCTGGTAAGGGTTTCAAAGGAGAACATCTAATTTTAATGAAAAATATAAAGTATAAAATTAACTACCGGCAGCAAAATGTGAAAAGCAAGCAGGAAAATTCATGTAGTTTCCATCACCTTCTTAAGAAGAGGCAGACTTGCCTCAGAACTGAATAGCCACATTTTGATTAGTACACTATAGTTATTACTAGCATTTGTTGAAAACACAAACATTAGAAAAATGTGACACCTGTAGCCAGAGAACCATTGAAAAATATAGCAAAAAAATAATTAAAAGAAAAACCCCGAAAAAAAAGAATATTGCCAAAGTAGAAAATCAAAAGGGCCATTTATATAGAACACTATCTCATCTTCATTTTGCATCAAACAAATCAAACATACAGTAAATTAGGTCTAAAGATGGGCACAAATCCATTTTATTTTATTTTTTAATATCCCCTAAAAAATGATGTGACTGGAAATGGCCAGCAATCTTACCTCTGGGGTGGGCCCTACTTCCCGTTCATTTCCACCAGGGTGAGCATTCATTCTGAATGTGAATGGGGTCCAAAAGAACATCCTGCTTCACTACAGGAGAGCAGGGCGGCTCTTATACCTGCGTGTCCTCACATGTGTCACTGGCACAGCCAGCAGACCAGGTAGCCAAGCTTTGTGCCTTATCCGGTGGCTGATGAGGATAGCAAAACTGAGAAGCTGAGATGGAGTGTGGCCCTACCTGCGTGGACTGGTGATTTTTCTCTGTGTAGCCCATCAAATTTAAACATGACCTGTGTTCCTTACAACATATTTTCCAACGACTAAATGAAGCTTCCTAATGTGATTTAATGCAACCTGTCACCTTTAATAAGGTAGAGAACCTTGAATCTAAGTTCCCAAATGTGACAAGTCTAATGTGACCAAGCCAGGTTGAATGCCAACAAAGAACTGCAGTTTCCCAAATCTGGATTCTCATTTTTGACACCTTTTCCAAGTCGTTTTGGAGGTAGCTTTTGAAAACTGTTTGCTCAAAGAAAGTATATCATACTCACTCATATATCAGAAAAGTTGAATAGAAAACTTGAAAGGCTTTCGTAGATTTATATCCTTCAAACAGATTTTTAATAAAGCATTAATAAATGTTTTTAAGAAAGAAGAGAAAGTATTTGATATGTAATTTCCATGCACATAGAAAACATGCTATACATAGGTAGATACAAATTTTAAATAAAATCATAGACCACTAAGCAAAAAAAGATGCAGCCTGGTGAGTTCTCTGACCTTGGGCAAGTCCTTCACAAGAATGGACATAAAGAATATCTGACCTGCAGCTCCACTGAGCTGCAAGGGTGGATAGAAATGCAAGGAAAAGTGTTTTGTAAAATAGAGGTTGCTATTCAAGTATTAGCTTGGAGCCTAACCCACTTTGTTATGCAAAAGGAATATGATGGATATAAATGGATAAACTCATTAGTAATGCAGTTAACACAGTAAAGTGTATTACTGTTACCTACCACAGGGCACTAGTCGGCACTCCATAAATACACAAATGCACACTGAATTCAACCAAAATACTGTATCATTCAAATCTGTGTACAATTCATAAATTGATAATTTCCACCTTCAAACAAAATATTATGCTAAAATAAAATACATAATACAACTAAGGGCAGCATCACTAACCTGAATCTACTAACCTCCATCTCTCTCTCTGACACAATCACTTTTCAAAACCTAGTTAGTTAACTGGAAGGTATCAAGCAATATGTAGAGTCTTCTGAATACTCTGTAGAAAATTCTTAGCCAAGAATTGTACCCATTGGGCACTAGTGAACTATTTTACCATTATGCAAAAATGCTTATAAGAAATAGCTTCTAAACAGGCAATATAATACTGCACACTTTAATGTACTTTAACCAACTACACTGTCCAGTGAAATATGTGTTGAGAAGCATTTATAATGGAGTTTATTCTACAAAATATGAAAAACTGATCATAGAGAATGATTCCAAAAATGATAAAAAGGTATTTATTTTTATTGCATTAATGCTTGGAACTGACATTTCCAGACTCAAATTGGAGCACAATAATCGTGCCCCTCTATGAAACATACAAATGATTGAATATACAAAATTTATCTCTAAGTCAAGGAAAACTCCATACATATGGGATGGAGTCCTAAATCTGATTTTTAAGTCCCTTGTTGAAAATTGTGTATTTCCCATACATATCATGTAACAAATGCTGCTTAGAATCCCAGGAGAATGTTAAAAACTACCTAGTGCCACTAAAAAGACTAATAACAGCAGTCTCCCTCAACTCCTCTAAAATCCTCTAAGCTCTCTTGATCCCCAAGTTACACCGAAGAGAAGGATCAAACTTGGGGAAGTAAGGCAGGAAAATTATAAATATGACACTAGACTGTAAATACATTGAAAACAAGCATTACATCTTATAAACATATCCCCCCATGTTGTTTTGTATGTATTTTCAAACATACAGAAAAGTTGAAATAATTTTACAGTGAACACCTATATACCTACCACTAGACTCTACAATTAACATTTTACTACGTTTGCTTCATCACATATCTTTGTGGTATACAATTTTTATGTTCTCAATCTCACTTTGGAAATGAGAGAGATAAATCCTGAGTTAGTTGATGTATTGAGAATTTTCCCTATGTTCAATGTTCTTTCACTCTTTGAAACTGAAATGAAATCCATACTAATGTTTAGAATTTACAAGGTAAATTTTTATTTAAAATGTACCATGAATTAAGGGTAACTTTGTACTTGTCAACATGCCATGGCCAGAAAGTATTTTGGTTTAATAATTCGTCATCCTAAGGGAAATAAAGCCTTTGAACTCACAGACTTTCTTCTGACCGGCTCTAGGGTTGAGCTCTAGTCACATATGGCTGACCCTGATCCATATTTTTGAATGAAATATCCTGAGCACCAACTATTCTCTCTCCCTCTTCAGGAAACAGGCAAACTGAGCCCTAGCCTCAGATGAGCTACTAATACCAAGTCTAATAGAAATCAGGAAAGAACACTGGGACCCACAGGGTAATTCTACCCTAGGGCTAGTGTGGAGAATTGAAGACTGACTGATAAGCTCCACTTCCGCGCGCAGGACGCGCACACGTGCGTTTTGTTCCCACTCCCAAATAAAGAAGCCCTTCACCTTTTGGGGACTCTGGCGTGAAGAGTGTCTAAACTGTTTGTTAAATGCAGATGGGAGAGAGAAGTCTAAGATGGGCTGCCGTGATTGCAGCTAACCCGGAAGTCATTCGACATCAGCTCTTCCAAGGCTTCAGAGGAAGTCAAACGATGAGAGGGTAGTAACATTCCTACCCTTCGGCTCATATTCTGCCTCTGTCCCCAGAGGAGGGACCATGTTCAACTCCTTAGTTCACCCCCAACAGCCACCAGTTATTGAGAGTTTCTGCATGGGAGGCACTGTTCCAGATGCTTTGTATATGATTATTTTTACTACTGCCATTTTAAGAAATAACACAAAAGAGAAGACGAGGAGAAGACAGGAGCTGAGTAATTTGACAACATGCCAAAGACAAGAATCAAACTCAGGCAGTCATTCTAGATCCTTTGCTTCTAACTATTCCTTACACTACTTTTTATTAGACCTTACCGAAGGTGCTGCCAGCCTACTGGTCAAGTCATGAGTGAAATAGTGGGCCATGTTTTACTACTGGGCAGTGTTTTTTTCTGCTCAAGGTAGGGTCAGGAGCCTCAACGTTTTTCCTGTTGTACTGCTCATTTGTGGTAAGCTCACCTAACAGGGTCCTCCTCTTTGGGAAGTCTCTCTCTGTCCACTGTCATCCACACCACTAACTTGGTTAGTATATTCAGGTCTTCTCAGTGGAGCAGTGATTCTAGCTTTGCAGGACTAGAAAACCCAGATTTGGCTACTGGACCTAAGGTACCACATCTTCTCAGAGATGATCTACTTTTAGGACAGTTTAGAAGCATTTATATATATATATATACACTCTTTTTATAATGCTATTCCTTTGTTCCCATTTACCACAAAACAGTGGTAAATTTAGCTTCCTCAGCAGGGAAACTTAGAGGTAGAGAGGAGTGAATAGGAAGACTTCACATGAAATCTCACCTCAAATCCCAAGCACCAGATTCAATGAATGATTCATAATTGTGTCTGGTTTTCTTTTTAGTAAATCAGGTAATGGCAGGAGATGGGAAAAGGTGCTAGCAGCTTCCTCAACAACTGCTTGGGACAATTTCAGCTGCAGAGACCATCAACAATGGGGTGACAGTGGGAGGAGGCAGCAGCTGTCCTGTGAACGGGTCACCTGTCAACTGAGGGTGTGTAAGTCAGGGCCAGCCATACTGTGCAAGTGTTGATGCTATCATCTATCTGGGTGTGCACTGGGGATGTCTAAGAGTACAATGGGAATGAATAAAAAGGATAAAAGAATTCTGGAAAAATTTAAATTGAAGCAGCTGTGTTAACACAGAGCCAAACGCTAGCCCAGAACTCTCGATATAGAATGTCTTAGTTTAGGTTTCCACAGAGCAGACCAGAAACAATGATTCAAATGCAAGAAGTTGATTTGGCTGACGATTCCAGGAAATATGGGAGGGAAGTCAGGATGGGAGATTAGAACCAGAAGACAGAAGATAAAGGGCATCTTATGACAACAGTAGGTCCTTAATCCCACTGAGGACCTCTCAGACACGGTCTCTAGGGCAGTGCTTCTCAAATACTGCTGTGCATCAGAATCACCTGTAGGTCTTGTTACAAATGCACGTTCTGATTCCGCAGGTTTAGCGTGGGGTCTGAGACTGCATTCCTTACATGCTCCCAGATGAGAAAGCTGCTGCTGCTACCCCTCAGAACACTATGATGAGGAAAGATGTTGATTTCTTGCTTATTTCTCATTCGATTTTTCCACATTTGCATATAAAATTAACAGAATTTCTTATGTCCACTGCTTTCACCACCTATTATTAAATCTGCTTTGTTTCGTGTAACTCTTATCCTGGGCATTGCATCCTCACTGAATATCAGCAGTCTTGGAAACATTTGGTCAGTCTTCATGGAAGGAAAACACGAAAAGTTCTGTCCACCTGGTCCTAGTGCTATTAAATCAGGTGGCCCTGCTCATGAGCAGGTAGCGTGCTATCCACAGAAACGAATCAAGCTGCTCAGTGCACTCCCAACCCCTCTGACTCTTCTCTGCTAACACATTTGTTGTTGCTCCCCACTCCATTCGAGTGCCAACTTGCATTCTGATTTTGTGATAAGCCTCAAATGTATGGTCTTTGGAAATGAGGAATAAATCTGTTTTCCTGATTTTGACACTCAGCCCTCTTTAGTGGTATATATTCATGCATTCACAGGTTCTTACCCACGTGGCTACCTCAGGGTAAGCTTTCTGGAATCTCAGTCCTCATGTTTATACTCATCTGGAACCTCAAGAGAGGCAAATGGACATGGCTGAACTATTGTTTTAAAAGTACTGTGCTATGTTCAAATGTGCGTATTTCTACAGTCAAATGTAGAACAGTCCCAGCCCCTTTAGAAACAGAATTTTAAAGAGAAACTAACAATGATACGATTGGCCATTCAAGGCAGGGCAGCAAATATTATATTTTCTTTTAAAAGTTACGTATTTATATATAATAGGTACAAATACATGTTTAAAATATAATGATATATGTATAAAAAGGTGAGAACAAATCAGTGCATTAGCGTAGTACAAGTTTTCTACATTGTATATGTACATATATTTTCAATATATTTTAGAAAAAGATTAGTCTCAGTCATTCCGTCATGAAATAATAAAAGCCTGAATAACTCACGTGCTAATATCAAGACAGAGGAAGGTATTTATGAAAAAACAGGAATTAAAATTTACTAAACCTTATATGTTTGTATTAATACTGAGATCATAATTTATGACAACTAATAACCATAATAACACTTTATATGTAATTCTGCCTTCAAAATGTTCAAAACATATATAACTCAAGCATCATATATTTCAGACTTGTCTATTTTGTCTCTTTATTTATATGCAGATTATGTGGTCATTACATCTGTTGACGCTTTAAATCCACCAATCAGGAAAAAGAACATGGTCTAATTTACAACAAATGAGAAGAACCATGAAGCATGGAATACAGTGTTTACTTTTATCTATTTCCAGCTTTTTCTGTTATCCCAAGTCTGTTTACACTGAAAATATATGCAGTCAGAAGCAAAAAGGCCAGTGGCCATAAAAACTTTCAGAAGTCTATTTGAGGAACATGAATGATATAATAGAAGAAGTTTTAAAGGAGGTTCTATCCAAGTTCAGATTTGAAAGAGAAGCTTCTAGAATCACTTCTGAGCAGAAAAAGAGCTCACCTTATCTAATTCATCCTTAGAGAACTCCAGGTCAAGTGGCTTAGAGATGGCTGTTTATAGCATCCTTTTATAAAAGACGAAGGGTCAGAGGAAGAAATTACGGGCAGTCTTAATCGGCATCACAATGTGCCACAATGCCAGTACTAGTTTCTTAGTGAACCTGATATTCATATTTGTGTCTATACCAGTATTCCAGATTTATATAATAACCGTGCAAAATGGCTGCTCAATGTACAGCTGTCCCTTGAACACACAAAAGTTAGGGGCAGAGCTTCCCTGGTGGCGCAGTGGTTGAGAGTCCGCCTGCCGATGCAGGGGACATGGGTTCGTGCCCCGGTACGGGAAGATCCCACATGCCGCAGAGCGGCTGGGCCCGTAAGCCGTGGCCGCTGAGCTTGCGCGTCCGGAGCCTGTGCTCCGCAACGGGAGAGGCCACAACAGTGAGAGGCCCGCATACCGCCAAAAACAAACAAACAAACAAAAAAATAAAGCACTGTGTAATGAGTCCAACCTTCAAGAATATCAAAGAATGAAGGGCTGAATCTATCCTAAGCCTCTCTTCTACAGTGATTTATCTTTGTATTTTATCTTAAGAAGACAGATCTTTAATCAGTCTCCAACATAATTTCAAGTAGTCCTCAACACCTGTGAGAATAATCCCAATACACTTAACACTTATACGATGCTGTTTTACCACCACTGCACGAAAATGCAACAAATGTAGTCTAAATTAAAAGAATCAGCACACTAAAAGAAAATAAAAATAAATATTAGGCTAGTTTTAAATTGATAAAGTAGTTTTACTCTATAAAGTAGTGGCAACCATAAGTGGGCAAGATTTTTCAGTAAAATTATTAGAGTAGCCTAACACAGTCATACACAGATACACACCTGGATCATACTTCTGCATGATGTCAACAGAAAAAAAAAAAAGAACAAAACTAGTTTATGTGGATAGACACTGATGAAGCACTCGCTGTCACTTACAGATGATGCTTTCTCTAACTCCCCACTTAAACTTGATTTTAAGTCCACAACATCACAGGGGCTGCCCTTAAAATAACAGGCTTGCTCCATCAGTATTCCCTTTTCTATTAATAAATACAATCATTGCTCTCATTTTCCATGATTTTCCACATCTTAAACACTCTTATTCACTACACCCGGAGTATGTCACTTCTGAAATAAGTGTCATCTCTTAGAAAGAAAGACATGATGTGTTGTTGGAATTTATCTTGAGTTTTTTTGCAGTGTGAAAATAATGCTAACATGTAAAAGACATGATTTTAGGAAGTGACAAACTGAGATGGCATCCATCTTGGACATTTCCATAAAAGTAAGTACCTCCGCATATATGCAATAATACTGCTCATCGCTTTCTGGTTTAGAGAATAGAGAAACAAAATAATTCCAACAGGTCGCTATATATTTATTGTATGTCACTGCCATAGTTTCAAAATGTGTATACTGCTACCCTTTTTAGCAGTACCTAGTAAATTGTTGACTATGACAAATTGTTTGGTTTAATATACAAAATATTCATGGAGCAATAAAGCAGTGTCCCAGGGCTGTCTGGACAGCAAACTGCTGCAATTAGACTGACAGTGAAATCTACTGAGCTGTGCTTTTCAGTTCAAGGTCACAAGTAATTATACAGAAGTGACATTTGTACCTTAGGGCTTTCACTGTTCCAGGAGCTTTTGCAGAAATAATTCCATGAAGCAATACAATTAGTGGAAAGCAATATACCAACTTCGCTGGCATCAATGAGCAAACAAGGGTCAAAAGGTAAAGTTTCCAAAAATAAACACCTCATTATGGGCATTCAGGAGCTTTTCGATGCCACCATAATTCTCCCATCTGGAACATTCCAGAAGCTGAATGCCAAGAGGAGGATTATGGGCCAATACTAACTGAAAGGTCTACTGATAAAAATCACAGGAATCAAAAAGACAACTGAATTCCACCTAGTCCTGCACTAATCCAAGTTGATTTGAAATTCTTAGAAGTATTCTCAGTTCCTATAAGAGCCACATTTCTGGTTTATCCATAATGAAGAGCACTTCAATATAGGATTTGTGGAGATGATAGCTTTTTAACTTTCAAGTATGTTTTCCTATGTTCAGACTTAGTGAGGTGATGAGGCATTACTTAAAAGAAGTCCAAGAGGGGCTTCCCTGGTGGTGCAGTGGTTGAGAGCCCGCCTGGCGATGCAGGGGACACGGGTTCGTGTCCCGGTCCGGGAAGATCCCACATGCCGCGGAGCGGCTGGGCCCGTGAGCCATGGCCGCTGAGCCTGCGCACCCGGAGCCTGTGCTCTGCAGCAGGAGAGGCCACAACAGTGAGAGGCCCGTGTACCGCAAAAAATAAGTCCAAGAGACTTCACACACAATTTTGAACCCTTTAATTTTGAATAATAGTGTGTGTATGTATCTTTTAGTATATATATTCTTGAGGAACTGATCATTAACGTTTACAGAACCGAACATCTTAAAGAGGTAAAAGCAGTTTTAATCTTTGTAAGAAGGTACTTTCTTAATAAATCAGAAGGGACCAAGCATGTGCGTGGTATATAGCAAGTACTCCACAAATGATCTCTTCCCTGACATTTACCTACTCATTACAGTAAAACACATATTCACAAACTCTCATGCTCAACATCCTAAAAGTTTCAACTTAGAAGCAGAGCAAAATAAGTACAAATCCACATATTTTAAATTAAGAAGAAAAGCTAGTGAACTATTTATATACTGAACAAGAAATCGGTTGTGCAGAGTACAAAACAGGAGCCTATATTCAAGCCAGTTCAACACACCTTGCTTTGAATGTCTACCATACATATGTCAAACTGTGAAAAGGACACATTTTTCAGTAAAACCAGAAAAATGTTTCACCTCTGTATTTTCAAGTTGTGAGTTAGAATTGATGCATTTTATTTCACTGAGGTAAAACACTGTGCCTGTTAAATTAATTCATCACAAAGGACTACAAACACTTAAAGTAATTACATGAATGATCTTATAATCTCTACTGGCAATTGTGTGGAGTCAGGGCTGTGCCCAAAGCTTAGTCTATAAAGATTTATGATGCTACATTTCATTTTTCTCCTTAATACAAACTCACAAATCTGTCATTAGACTAGGTATTCCTGCTGACACTTAACAAATTGAAATCTTAAGTATTGATCAACTGATCAATCAACATCTGAGTTTCTGACTTATTCACTGCAAATGCCTACACCAATTGGGTGGCCAGGAGATCATTAGAACCCCATTTTCCATCTTGATACTGCTCAATGAAAATGTTCATTCCTCCCCCATCTCCCTACCAACTAGAAGGTAAAACTACAGGGAAATAGGGATTCTCTTGTACCACAACACCAAGCTGTTTTTTTATATTTTTTCCACAGAATCATGGATCCTCATAGTTTGTCTAAATTTTTATATTCTTTGTTTATATTCATATATTCTTTATGCTAAACAGTCCTTTGTGAATTGGCCTGGGCAACTAAGCATCATTACAGACCATTATTTAAAGTTCCATTCAAGAAATTTTCAAAATGACTTTTAAAATTCATTCCATTCCATTTCATTCCATTCTTTAGTTTGCAATCCATTCTGTGTTTGCAAAAATATCTCTTATTTGGGAAATGAAAGGATAGCACTTGTAGAGGTACTTTGCTTTCTTGCCAGAAAAGCAGGGCTTCTATCAAAACTCAGAACTGTAGTATTAATTGCTTACCTAACCCACTTCCCTCCTGTCAACTGAAAAATAATGAACAACCTAAAAGTTGAGAATTATGTTTTATTCGGGCGGACAAAACTGAAGACTTTTTTGCAACAAAGACCAGGCAGTCAAAACATCAAAAGGTTATTGTTAATTAAAGAAAACCAGATACCTCAAGTTAAGGAATTTAGTGCTCTTCTATGTATGGGAAGATGCAAGAGTCAGGGCTCACTGAAATCATTCCTTTGATATGCACCTCAGCTATCTGGGGCCAGCATCCTGTGCTTTCTCAACCTGAGTCTCCTCAGGGTGCACCTTCAGGGGTAGTTGCAGTGGCTGATGGTGGGCATCCTGTTTCTATCCTGAGTTCCCTCAGGGCTCACTGCTGGGGCAGCTACAATGTGATGGCTTGATGGCTGCAACATCCATCTTTAATGATATGGCAGGCAATATTTTTCATTCACACTCTTCACTAGCCTAATACAGTACGCAAATTACCATCAGTGTGAAGGACATTTTTAAAATGTGAATAGAGAAAAAGGATTAAAGGCTCCTCAGTAGTTAAGAAATTGAAGGGCTTCCTTTAGACGGAAACTTAGCTTGCCAACTCTTTCAGATTAACACCCTTAGTGACAACAACAGCAAAAAAAAAAAAAAAAAATGCCGACCGTTTAAAACACCAACAGCGTTCTTGGTAACACACTTATTTGTGCAGAAATTTATACCCACAATGAACTGAAAACTGACCAGGCATCTTGGATTTTATAGTACTTAGTGTTTTCTGAGATTTACTTACATTGAAGGTAAACTCAATGAAGGAACCAAACTGGCACAAATAATCCATCCATTTCTACCTGGATTGATGCAAAGGGATCCATGTAGCCCCCAATCCAGTGGCACTGGTCATAAGATCAGAACAAATTAATAAGCTGTTGACTCTTTATGGCCTCTTCTAAATTTCTTACCTCTAAAACTGTGAAAGAGCTAGGTGTCTTCTGGGAGTACAAAGTGAGTAGTAAATAATTTCTGAGACAGATGTAAAAACAAACCTTAATCACGCCCCTTAGATCCAGTTCTAGCTAAAAATCTTCTTTCTATTATCTCACTATTCCTTGCTCTCGTGCCTTAGCCAGTGGGTCCCCACACACATCTCCTGTACTAATGGATTCAATGAAACGCACCACAAAAGAGAATATATTTCATTATGAGCAGGCTTTCTTTTCTGGGCACCACCACTGACCCTTCTGATAAGTGCTCTCACAACAGTGCAACAGTTTAGCAGGTAAGAGTTTCTAAAAAGGTAGAAAAATGAGGTTGAAATGCAACCCTCAGTATTCAATTCCCAGCTTCCTACTCAGAAGCTCTCTAAGACCATTTAAAAATATATATTAGCGCAGTCCTTTCTTGATATTTTCCATTAGTTCCTTAGACATCACACATGAAGACACAAACCAAAGCTCACAGTTGCCTCACGACTCTCTTTCTAGGCTGGCTGGAAAAATGAGAAGCTGATGTGTGCCCCAAGGACATGAAATCAGAGAATTTCAAATGCCAACTATGCCTCCTAATAACAGCAAGGCAGGTGTTCTCTTTTAGGAGAGCTCTAACTTGCTCCATTACTCCAGAGATGCCCCAGGACTCATACCTCATCCTGAATCTCAGAAAACTGTCCACATGAGGTCAGGCCAGCATGTCACTAGAATCAAGTCAAGGGTGGGCAAACACAGCAGAATCCTTTACAAACCCACTGGATGGATGAATTCAGAAGACTTTAGAAACGAAACCACTAACTGATAATGAAATCCAGACCCGTAGCAACACTTGGCTACAGGATTAATTTCCATGAAATACTATGTTATTTTATCTCTCAAAGCACATTCATTTTCAATTTATAAAATTCTATGTAAGCAAAAACAAAAATGACCAAGCAAAAGGAAATGAATTTGTATTACCTTCTTCTGATCTTCTAGCTTGTGACTCACTGGATTCTTTCCATGTCTGTTCATCTCTGAAGATAAATCCATCACATTAGGTTCTTACCCTTCACAATGGAATCTCTTCAAAAAAGCAGCAAACTAATCCAAGATGCAATCACTAGGAAAACACTGGAATGCCACATTTCCCATCACGCACCGTCTCTGAACTTCATCAACTCCAAGGAATGATTAAAAAATCCATTGATTGAATGGAAAACATGAATTGTGTAATTTACTCCTGGGACTTTCCAAATCAGCATATGGTTTTAAATGCGGGCTTCTCAAAAGCAAAATATTCATCCAGGAATTTTAACTCCAACTGCTATCTTTTTCTTTCTTCACAGTTTTCCATTTTAACAAATAATTACACAGTTCCTGTAAACCTGTGATAAGAAAAAATAAGCACACAGTTAATTCTCCCCCACCACTTATAGTACAATTAATGAAAACTTCTTATCTGAAATGTCCAATTTGGAAAAAGATTGTAGGCATGGGTTATATTTCACATAAAAGTAAGAGCAAGTGAAAGGCATTATTCTCTAACCCTACGGCCTTTAAAATACCAATTATAATGCCTGAACCAAAAGAGAATATTAAAACCAGGGATTCATAGCACATCAAGCAAAAAATCAACAGGGAATACACATACATTCACCAAACGTGTATACGCTCCATGGTCCCGCTCATTAATTTCAGCGTTCATAGAACTACAGAATTCAGAAAAGAGCCCAAAATAACTAGACACTATGCTAGACTGACACTTTTCATAAACAGCTTTATTTAAACTTCAAAATGAATCTATAAAATGGTTCTTATTACTCTATTTTAAGATAAGGAGACTGAGAGGGTAAGTAAATTTTTTAAGTCTAGTCAAACAAGTGTAACAGGACTACAATTTGAATTCAGATACCTTTGGCTCCAAAACACATTCTTTGTCCTAGACATAGTTGTGTCAATTCATATTACATATTTTATTGTCCACAAGGATACCAAAAATGAGTTTATTAAGTGCCTTGCTAGATTATGAATGCACAGGGCACTCTCCTTATAATCCAGTGGTTTCCAAACCCAGCCAGAAACCTGAATCTACTGGTAATATCTTAATCACATAGATTCCTGGGATCCACGCAACCCTGCTAATTCAGAAGCTACAGGGCAGTGCTGTTCTGGGTTTTGTTGTTGTTTTTCCGTCTCTTCTAAACAATTCTGATGCAAGAAAACCACGGAAGAGTTGAAACCTCCCGCTAATACAGGGCACTTCCCAAACTTGTCTGCATTTTGGAATCATCTGGGAAGCTTCAAAAACTACTGACTCTTATGTCTCATCCCGAGACTATGATTTAATTAGTCTGAGATATGGCCTGAGTCTTGGAACCACTGACCTAATACATATATATTCCCTTTACGTAACTGACCAACCACTGCATGAATACATCAAAGAGGAAACTTAGTGTCTCAGAAGGCAGCTCTTTCCATACTGGAGCAGTTCCAGTCTTTAGATTGTTCTTCCTAATTTGGAGATAAGTCTGCCTTCCTGAATGTGTCTGTACATTTGCAATTATTTACATCCTTGTAGTCTTCAATGTACACAAAATCTTTTAAATTTCCCTTTTCATCTGACAGTCCTTCAAGTATCACCTTAGTGGGTTAACCATCCCTAGTGCCTTCAACAATTCCTCACTACCCTGGTTATTACTTAAAAGGCTTTACTTTTGACATGACCCATAAAATGTGCTATCCAGAAATGAGCACAAGGGTCAAGCATGGCATGCTCTCTTTAATAACTCACCTCCAGGTACCACAAAACATGCCGGGCCAAGCATACAATAAATGATAAAGTAGACAGATAATGCTTGAAGATCAGCTCCTGAACTGTTTCCTGACTAGTCATTCTTTTGCCAAGCCTTGCTCCTTCTACAACTCCTTTGCTCTGCTGCGTAGGTATTTTTACTACATACTATGTAGTACATAGTTTGTGTACTCTGTGAATGTTACCAGCAAAGGAGACTGCACGGGCAAAGGCTTGGTCATAGGAGAAAACATAGTCCATCCGAAGAATTCAAAGAAATTCAATGAGAAGCCACTGTAAACGTTTAAGGAAGAATGTAACATAAAATAATTTTTTATTTTAAAAGTTTGTCTTAACTAAAATATGGAAAACAGAAGGGAGAGAACAAAACCGGTGGCAAGAGAAACCTTCTAGGGATTGTTAGAACCATTAAAGAGACAACAGCATTCTGAACTAGTGTAGGAGCTGACCGGTGGGAAAGAATGACAAAACTGAGTGATACAGTACATAAAAGGAGGAGTTGACGGAATTGGTAATTGATTGGACATGTGTGTGGTTTAAGGGTGCATGAGCATAGGGACAATGATATCATTATCTAAGATGGCAAATCCCACAAGAGAAGCACTTTAGACATGGGGAAGATAAAAGAATTTGTAAAGCAAACAAAAGATGCTTACTAAAATCCAAAAAATTCCAAGCCAATCTCACTGATGGACATAGAAGTAACTGTCCTAAAGGAACACTAGCAAACTGAATCCAGTAAAATATAAAATGAATCATACATCAGTTCCAGGATGGTATCACCCCAGGAATAAAAGACTGGTTTAAGATTTGAAAATCAATCAGTGTAATTCACCACATTAACAAAACAAGGAAGAACAATCATATGTTCATCTCTATTGGTACAGAAATATAATCTGACAAATTAAACATTGATTCATGATCAAAACAAAAACCTCTTGGCAAATGAGGACTAGAAAGAGACTTTCATAATCGTCCTTTATCTGATAAGGTATATTCATAAAATATCTATAGCAAACACATACTTATGGGTGAAAAGTTAAAGACTTTCCATTCGCTCAGGAATAACACATAAATACCTGCTAATATGATGTCTATTCAATATTGTACTTAAAGTCCTAGCCATGCAGTGAGACAAGAAAATATGAGAGAGGGAGAGAAACAGAGACAGAGACAGAGGGAAGGAGGGGGAGGGATGGAGAAGGATGCAGGCAAGCAGTATAAGCATTAGAAAGGAAGAAAAAAAAACAGTATTTGCAAATGTCCTGAATGATATATATAGAAACTACTAAAAAAATCAAGAGATACATTACTAGAATTAATGTGTTCAGAAATTTTCCTGGATACAAATATACAACATTCCTTTATATTTCTTTATAACAGCAACAAATACTCAGAAAATGAAACTCTAAAAAGATACTCTTTTACGCTGTCACTTAGAATAACAAATATCTTGGAATGAATCTCATAAAAGATGGTAAAAACTTTATGATAAGGCAATAAAACACCATCAAAAAATAAATATCTAGATGAATAAAGGGCTTATTAATAAACTAAGATTCAGTACTGTAGAAATGCCAACTCATACCTAAAGGATTTATAGATTCAGTGCATTACTAATCAAAATCCCCAGTTTTCTTTTTACAACTCTAGAAGATGCTCCTAAAATATATATGGAAATGTAAATGACCAAGAAAATCCAAGACACTCGTGAAGAACAAGTTGCAACTATTTGCTTTACCAGATGTGAAGACCTATTATCAACCAACAGTAAATAAAAAGGCATGTAACTGGTACAAGGGTAGACAAGTTCACCAATGGAACGCAAGAGCCCAGAGAAGGACTCTTAACACATATGGCCACATGATTAATTACAAAGCTGAAATTGCAAAGCTGTGGGGAAAAAGTCTTTTCAATAAAGAGTTCTGGGTCAATTGGCTCTTCATATGGAAAAAAATAAAACTTGACCTCTACTTCACACCAATAATCAATTCCAGGTGGATTGTAGACAAAACAATAAGGCTTCTGGGAAAATATTTTCATGATCTAAGGGAAGGGAAAGATCTCTTAAACAAGAGACAAAAGTCACTAAACATAAAGAAAAAAATATAACTAAGATTAGATTAAAATCAAGAACTTTTATTCATCAGATTGTACCAATAAGAAAATATAAATGCAACATAGAGTAGGAAAATGTACTTGTTATACATATAACTACATGTAAAAACACCCAAAAATCGAGCAAAGACAGGCAACAGTGAAAAATATTTGAATAAGCACTCCAAAAGTAATAATAAAAATAGAGACAGAGAACAGATTAGTGGTTGCTACGGGTCAGGGATGGAGAGAGAAGGTAAGGTTGCCTAAAAGGCATGACACAAGGAAGCCTTGTAGTAAGAGAACAATGTTGAATCTTGATTGCAGAAGTGGTTGTATGAACCTACAAGTGTGATAAAATTGCATGGAACAATACACATACACACACAGATGAGTGTATATAACACTGTTGAAATAGGAATCAACTCAGTGGATCACACTGATACCAATCTCCAGGCTTTGACATTGCTCTATGCAAGATGTCACCATTGGAGGAAACCAGGTGGTAACTGCTTCTACCACTTCCTGTAAACCTGCAATTATTTAAAAATAAAACTGAGAAAAAAGAGGATGTACAAATGGCCAATAAGCACATGAGAAATGAACACCCTCCTTAGCAATCAGAAAAACGCTAATGTAAACCATAATGAGATATGACCTATCATTTATAAATGGATCAAAATAACAAAAAATGACAAAACCAACTGTTGGCAAAGACATGGAGGAACAAGAACACTGCTGGTCAGAGTATAAATGGGTACAACTATCTTGAAAAAAAATTACTATTTCCTACTACATTTGAAGATACTTACACTATACAACTCAACAATAATACTCCTAGGCACGTACTGTTAAAAAACATATGCATAGGTGCATCAAGAGATAAGTACAAGAAAGTTTCTTCAGAATGGCAAAAAAAACCCCACAACTGGAAACAACACAACAACATTAGAATAGGTAAATTATTTGTGGTATATTTATACAAAGGATAACTATACATTAAATAAAATGAATAAACTATAGATATACATATCAACATGGATGAACCTCAAAAACACTAAGAATTTAAAGTCCAAACAAAAAAAGTGTATACTGTATGATTCCATTTTTATAAAGTTCAAAATCTTGTAAAACTCCACTATAGTGTTAGAAGTCAGGAGAGTGGTTACCTTTGGTGAGAGGGAAGGAAGGGGTTTTGATTGGAGTTTAGAGCACTATCAATATTCCATTTTTTGACTTGAGTGGGCATTACATGGATGTTAGCTTTATAACAACTCACTGAGCTGTAAATTTACATTCTGTGCAGTTTTCCTGATGTCTAACATATTCATAATAAAAAGTTTAGCTAAGGAAAAAACACAGATACATCTATGTCTTTAGTATTCCCATGTCTTTAGTCTCCCCAGCAAGCCACAACAACAACAAAAATTCAAGTTAAACTAATTAAACTTGTTACTAGTGGGCATTGTTCTTCTTTTTTAAGGTTATGGACCAGCTGTTTGATTATGGCACAGAGTTTTGTCTGAGAACAATGTCAGCCTTACCAAGACATGGTCTATTAACCGTCAAAAAATGTATTCATCTCTTGACTTCAAACATCTCTCCTACTTTCTTTAGAGTGATGAGTTATTGTAGTCTATCAATCACATTTTTTATACATATATATTTATATCAGTATAAAATATAATTTCCAAAGTACCATTAATGCTCTAAGTTATTTAAATTTACCCACCTTACCTAATACCTTTAATTACAGTGTTAAAAGACATCTAAAAGACACACAGCACTGAGTGCCTAATATGTACTCAACATGGTGCAGGCCCAAAATAGTGAAATTTCAAATCTGGTCGTTGTCTTTACAGAGTTTACAGTCCAGTGGGCAGTCAGATTTAACTAAAACCACGGAGTATCAGCATACTCTTCAACTTTGTCCAACATCAAAACCTAAGCATACGGATGAGTTTACACCAGTGATAAAAGGCAATTTCACGTGGACAGAATTTATTGAATATTATGCATATAAAAATTAATTTGAATATGACTTCAGTTCATTTTAAATGCATAAAGAATCTAATATAACTTATGCTTACTTTCATGGAATAAAAACCTTTTTTTTTTTTAATTTAATTTAATTTTTTTTTGCGGTACGCGGGCCTCTCACTGTTGTGGCCTCTCCCGTTGCAGAGCACAGGCTCCGGACGCACAGGCTCAGCGGCCATGGCTCACGGGCCTAGCCATTCCGCGGCACGTGGGATCTTCCCGGACCGGGGCACGAACCCGTGTCCCCTGCATTGGCAGGCGGACTCTCAACCACTGCGCCACCAGGGAAGCCCAAAAACCATTCATAATAAAACTAAACTAACTGGCAAAAAAAGAACAGATTATGTATACTGAAAAGATTCTCACAGGTTATTCTCTCATATGGAGGTAACTGTCAATATGTCATATTAATTCTCTTCTACTCTTACTCAATAGAATTCAGTGGTTGGGTTCGGTAGTGAAATCCATTTACTTTATGCGTAAGTATAAACACTTTCATTTTTGTATAGCTTAAGAGAAGGTTTCCATCTTGCTCAAACTCATCTAGAAGTCCCTCACTTAGATTCAGGATGAAAAAGATCATGAATGTAAGATTTTTGAAAGGATTTTTGAGTGACTGGGGTATGTGCTACTTCCTAAGATATCCTTCTCACGAGGATTTTAAGGGGACCACTCAGAGAGCTTCCCTGCATTTGTATGTTCCCTGCAACTGAGAAAACACAGAAGCCCAGTACCTGAATGAGGTAAGGTGGCCTGTGGCAGCAAGGTAGGGCAATGCATCTGAGAAGTAAACTGTAGTCCTGTCTGATTGTAGATCAAAGATGTATATGCATGTGGTAGGAACGTTTGCCTGAATTCACGTATGAAAGGAAAGGGATCCTGCTCAAAAGAGTAATTTGCCAGGGTAGGTAAGGGACTCCTGCAGGAGGAGGCTGTAGGTACTGCTGGGAAGAGAAGCAAAGGAGAGATCCAAAATGTTCATTCTCAAGGAGAGATCATTACCCAGATCACGGGAAGTGAGATCAGAGGGACCCGACAGTGAAATCTTCAAACATCTCAGGCAAATAACCAAAAGAGTTAGTTTTGGTTGCCTATAGACAATGAAGCCATTAAGCCAATACTGGCCATAAAGCCAGTATCAGCCAATAAGAAATTTCTGCCTCTATACCTCTCGTCTCTTCCTCATCTCCCCTACAAAGACCCTAGTGAGTGGGTGTGGAGGTGAACAAAGAAGGTTCTTTCCAACTGGCTAAAGTGGGGCAAGGAGGGGCACTGGTACCCTGTCTTGGTTTGGTTGAAGAGCAAGAGCTTTTGAATAATGATGTGTTTATAAACATATTGAAATAAATATTCTAAATTTTGAATTGAAACTTGTTTTGTGACCTAAAGTGATCATAAAGTTTATATTATCTAAAGGTGAACAAAAACAGGAACTAAGCCAAATTTCCCTCCAGGAACAAACAATTCTAATCAGAAATCTGAAGAAAAAGGAGAGAAGTTTGGAATAGAGATTTGGATTTAGGAGTCATCAGTCTAAAGAGATCACTCATAGAAGTTACATAAATTGAGAAAAGCACCAAAGGCATACCTCCAGGAAAGACTGAAATTGTCTTAGGTACTACTGCCAAAATTATCTCAAAAAATGCAAACATGATCATGACACAATTCAAATTCTTCAACAGTTCCCTAACCCCTAAAGCCAAAAAGAAAATCAAAATTCCTTAGCGTGTCATTCAACACTCTACCCTATCATGATCCCTTCTTAACTTTCCAGTTTCATATATTACCACTTCTGAGCTTATTTTTTTTATAGTTACACCAAAAACCTTAAGTTCCTGAGTACAATATCTCATTCTACAACTTGAGCATTCTACAACTTGGCCATAAGTGCCACACATCCACTTTGCAAACTCCTACTTGTCGTTAAAAAGTCTCCTCAAATCCATTCCCTCTCCAAAGGCTCCACTTTCTTTATGCCCCCAACCCTACTCCAGACAAGTTGTTGGCCCCTTCTTCCCCAATGTTCTACTGGTATTTATAGACTTCCCCCATACTATCACACTTACCTAGTTACTCGTCACCCACTGGACTGTCAACCCCTATATACTTTCTCAGAACCCCCAAGGTCTGACACAACACCTGGAAGCTGGTAGCCATTCATAAAGTGATTCTTATGATTCTGAAGAAAACATATGAAATATGCATATGTACATACGTGACTGTATAAATATATACTCCAACCAATACAGCTGACCCTGACCAATGTGGGTTCTGGGAGCACCGACCCTCACACTGTTGATAATCCACTTTGCAGTCTGCCCTCCACATCCGTGGATTCAACCTACCGTGGATCGTGTAATAGTGTAGTACATATTTGTTGAAAAACATCACATATAAGTGGACCTGCACAGTTCAAACCTTTGTTGTTCAAGGGTCAACTGTAATTTCCTATAAACCCAAAAAAGGCTGTACCAAAACTGTCTCTTTTCATCAAAAACATATATATAAGTTTAGAAACGGCAATAAGCCCTTTCCGAAATTATTTTAGCCATTCTCTTTTTATTTAAGGCATCACACTCAAAGTACAAAAATCTTAAGTGTATATAGCCTATGATTCACTCAGTTAACCACCACCCACATCAAGATACAAAACATTTCCAAAACTCCAGGAGACTCCCTAATTCGCCCTCTCCCTTAATAGTCCTAAAGGTAACCACCGATCTGTTTTATCACCACAGATCCGTTTTCTCTGTTCTTGAAACTTCATATTAAGTGGAATCATACAGTGTGTACTCAATTTGCTTTTCTTTTGTTCAACATTAAATCTGGAGGATTCATCTGTGTAGTTTTACGTAGCAGTAGTTCATTACTTTCTTTTGCTCTATGGAGGGGTGTCTGTGCTTATGTGTCCCAATTCATGTACTTGCCCGAAATAAAGCCCAGCTCAACACTGGGATTTTTAATCATCCGGAACTCCATATCCTAATTCAGGCTTTCTGGACTCTTTGTGTTTACAAATGAAGAAAATAAAGAGGTTCACTTTCTTTCACATATTTTTCCCAGGCTCTATGACCTCTATTTAAGTCAAAGAGAATGCAAAAGAATCAACTGTCCCTGTGTCCGTACTGTTAGTGAGTAATAAAACCAGATCCAGAAACCATTGAAAAATGACTGGAAATTTCTTTGGAATTTTAACCACTAATCAGAGGTGAAATGGCCATTGTTTATGCTTTGAATTCTGATAATGAATTGTTAAAAACAGTTGACCTCTGAACAAAGTGGGGGTTAAGGGAGCCAACCCCTCCGTGCAGTAGAAAATCCCAGCATAACTTCACAGTCAGCCCTCCAAAGCTATGGTTCCACAACCAGATTCAACCAACCTTGGATAGTGTAGTAACACAGTGTGCATTTAGTGAAAAAAATCCACAAGTAAGTGGACACACACAGTTCAAACACATGTTGTTCAAGTGTCAACTGTAATCTCTATGTAGCTAAGTCAGTCTTTCTAAAACGCAAAGAAAAGGATCCAGGCCCAAATGGAAAGGGTTAAGATAAGAAGTTGCTCCAGTAGAAAACGGCGTTGGTGCCAGAAGTTCTGCTTGCCCTCCTACCAAAGGGTCCCAGACCCGTGACTCCAGTGTTCCATGTAATAAAGAACTCTACCACTATACAACTATTAGAAAACTACTGGAATAATATGACTATTGCAAAAAATGTTTTAAAAAGTTTTTGATAAACATCAATACCCATTCATGATTTAAATGTAAAAAGAAAATTTTAAATAATAGAAATAGGAATAGAAAGCCAAATAAGTACAGCAGAGAATATCATATTAATGGTGAACAGAAGAATACATAGAATGATACCATTTATATAAAATTTAAAACAATGTAAATCATTGTTAAGCAATATTTATAAATAAAGATATAGTTAAAGTATAAAACCATGAATGAAATAAGTCTCTTAAAAGTCAGGAATAAGATAAAGATGTCTGTCACCCATTCAATAAACCTTTATACCATATGCACTTATCACCATGGTAAGACAAAAAATAAAATAAAATAGTAAGAATAGAAAAGGTAGAAAAAGTATTTGCATATAATATTATTGATTATATGGAGAGTTTGAGAAAATTTATTTTTAAATTATTTAGAAGAAATAAACAAGTCTATCATTTACAATACACCAACAAAATATACACCTTTACAGCAGCAACAACAATAAAAATAGTGAAAGAAAATATAATTTTAAAACCAATTCCATTAGTAAGAGACACATAGAATATAATATCCTTATAGATAAAACTAGAAAAAAATTAAGATCTTTATATAGAATGGTCTAATTTTAAACTGAAAGGCATAAAAATTATCTATATAAATGGAGAGATATAACATGTTCATGGGTAACAGGACTGAATAGCTTAAAGATGACAGATGTATTCTAATTATTCTGTAAGTTCAATTCAGTTCCAATCAAAATTTCAATGTATAACTTTTATGTAACTCAAAAGGATTATTAAATTCATATATAAGAACAAAGGGATAAGGCTAGCCAAGACAATTTTGAAAAATGCATGCTTGCATAAACATCAAGATTTACATAAAACAAAGATATTTAAGACATAAAGGTATTGGACAAAGTGAAAGATCAATAAATACTGGAATAAAATATATAGCTCAGAAATAGAAATACACATACCCACATAAAGACTATTTACTAAGTAATACAATGAGGAAAGAAATGACAATTTTAAAAACTGATTCTGGGATAAGTGGTTATCTACATAGAAAAATATAAGACTAATAGCAAAAAAATTTTTACATAATACAGAAAAAACACTAATCTAATAAAAGAGATTGAAAAAATTGACCAAAGCCATTTGTACAACAAAAAGTATGCATGTAACATAGAAAAGCCAGAGACTGGGAAAATCTATTTACAGTATACATATACATATGTGCATGTGTACATACTAAAAAAAGAACTCTTACCAAAAAACTACAAAGAAGACACAAGACCCAGTAGAAAAAAGGAGCAAATCATACGGACAGGCAATGCCCACAATAGGAACCATGGATGGCTGATAAACACATGAAAAGTAGTAACTGGGGAAATACAAAGTTTTTAAAAACAAATTATGTCCCACACAATGGATTGTTAAACATTTTTAAATGTTACCAACAGTAAATGTTGAAAGAGATAATACAAAAATTTTCATGAACTGCCAGTGGGTGTGTAACTGCTGTGTTGGTATAGGGCAAGCACTATAGTGAGTAATCTGGCAAAACTTAGTATAGTTAAATGTCAGCAGATCTTCAGCTGAATTCCTAGGGACACATGTATACACTAGAGGATGTGTATGAGAATGTTCATTATAGCATCCTTGGCACTGATTTTTAAAAAATTAGAAATATTCTAAATATCCAAGCATCAGAAATTTTAAATAAGTGAATTGTGGCATATATTTGTATTACATGGTTTATAGTCTTTAAAATGAATAATCTAAAGCTCCACATGTCTCACAGACAAGTCTTGATAACATAGCCATGCATCAAGTAAGGAAGCTGAACAAAATAGAGTTTAATATCACTTATAAGTTTAAAAACATGTAAAGAAACACCAAATACCATTTAGAAATACACAGAAATATGGTAAAAGCATAAAAACATGTAAGAAATGAGAAATCTGAAATCGAGATAGCAGGTTTTTTTCCTGGGGTGAGGATATAGAAATGAGATTGGGGAGGATTGCAAAGGAAGCTTTAATAATGGTGCAGTATCCCATGTCTTCAAAAACTTTCTAAAGACAAATGTTAAAATGCGGCAAAGCTAGATGTTGAGTACAGAGAAGCGTTAATTCCGTGTATTCTCTATGCTTATTCACTGTGCTTTTCTTAATACTTACAACAGTTCACAGTAAAAACAAGAAATGTTAAAAAACAACAAGAAAAGTGAGAATTTACAGAATGCAGAAGTATTTATAATAGATAAATCAACCAACCAAACAACCAACTTTGGAACTATAGCAAATGGTTTTCTGCAGGGCTAGAACCTCCCCATAGGTGGCACTTGACAATGTGCCAGGAGGAGAGAGCTCTTTTTAGTTGTTCCATTTAACCGGTGACACTGCTGGCATTTACTGGGCGGGAGGGGGAGCATGATAAATGTCTTGCAATGTGACTGGTACAATCCAGCACAAGGAAAAACTGTCCCTACATCTCCCACTGACAGACACAGTCACTATACCAAGCAGCCCTGGAACATGTCTGACTTGACCACTGTGTGAGTTCAAGATCCCCACCATGAGAAGATGACCTCTCCCTTGGGACTCTTCCTTTAGTAATTTTTTTTTTTTTTTTTTCCCCAGAGCCTCCCATGTGTTGGAGATTGTTCGAGGACCAGGAAGAGAATAGATGCTTAAGCCTCTGTCCTGCCCCCTCCCCCTAAGCTGAGTTCCCAGCTCATCCTCTCAGCTCCATCAAGTTAACCCCAGGACATCATTATGCTCCACCTTACTCTGCTGTACACAATGAAACAGAGCCTCGGTGCTACTGGTTGCCCCATAAATGCCACTCCCCCCCCAACACACACACATAAATGTATCTCTTTTTAGGTATCACAGAGAACCTGGCAACCAGAAAGTCAACACAGATTTTGTGGGTTTTCAGAAAACTGCAACCCAATTTTGTAAAACAAAACAAATTTTTCTCTCGTATACCACGTATGCAGGAAAATTACTGAAAAAAAAAACCAAACAAAAACCTCCTTGCATCATGCTTCGCAAACTATGTTCTTGTAAAATTCCATCTTTCCCACTGGTGATACACGAGAGAAATAATAACAGCAGGGGGAAAACATTATGTTCCTTGCAACATGGCTGCTCTGCTTCATTTCTGTAGAATGGAAATGGTACGTTATTTGCTTTATCAGATAAATTGGCTCTGCAGCCCACATTTAAAAGAACATACATGGGTTTTCAGGAGGAAGTTTGGACTTGATTAGTTCAAGATAAAAGGATGCAAAGAGGGTTGAATATGATTCTGAGCCAATAACCATATCTGTAATGGAGATGGAACAGTATAAAGCATTCATATTCTTAGGTACTAATGATAAGTCGGAAAAAAGCTTGCATCTTTTAGCTAAATTTGTTTATTGCCTGAAAACTCAATGTAGTAATTCAAGTCCAAGTGACAGGAAATTACAGTTTCCTGGCTGACATCAATTCAATCTTCAGTAATAGTTCTGAAATGGAGTTTCTAAGTTCTGAAGAGAGAAGAAAAACACACACATACACAATATTTTCAATAACTCAGGTCACAACCCAGATGCTATAGCACACGTTATGTGGATAAAATTATGATGTGTGCTTATAAACATCCAAGGCCTTATTATGTCATTTTAATCAAATTTTTCATTTGATCAGGTTCTCACATTTAGTCTGCACATGGACTTGGTTATTTCGAATATACAGGCTCCCATAAGGGAGATTTGAAACACATGGCTGTTCCTTGTTACAAAAGCAAATAGACAATCATTTAATCAAGGTAATCATAAAAGTTATACTGAAAATTGGTGAGCTAAGAAAAGTTTCAAAAATCTTTTTCGTTTTCTTGCTGTGGAAAGATTGTCATCTACATAGATCCTCCCAAGCATAAGGGAGCATTTTTCTTCTTTTCTACCCATGCTCATTCCCCCATATATACAATTAGTTCAAACTTTCCTGAAAGCAGACACTGCTGATTGTCACCCGATATCTGTTCTCTGTTTATCCTCAAGGTTTTACCTGTATATAGGTCCCCCAAATGAGAGACCACATTAACCAGTTTCCCTGGTGGCAAGGTCTCACCATTTCATGATGCTATGGCCAATGGAATACAAGCAGAAACGACAGTGCCACTTTCAAATAACTTCAAAAGGAAATTGCTTGTGTGGCAATTTTCTCTCTTCCCCAATTCCCATGGGCTGGAATGTAGTGTTGTGCTGGTCAGAATACCATTTAACAAGGACACCACACTATGGAATGTCAGAGCAATGAGATGGAAGGAACCTGGGAACCTCGGGTGCTACTGGTTCGTGAAGAAAGAGGAAATATATGGAGAAAAGCTAAATCCAACCCATAGCATGATGGCCAACTCAGTCAAGCCCAGCTTGACCCATTAAAGAAAATAAATGCTTGCTGTTCTAAACTACTGAATCTGGGGGGAAGAACACAGGAGAGGTTAGGTAACATTATTGAACCAATATAGAATACTGAAAAGAAAGAAGACAGGATGCTATATTAAAGAAAACAATTTGAAATTCATGAATTTGGAATTAGAAGTTTTAAAAACTTTTATGTGTAACTGTTCATGGTTTCAACTCAATTTCTTGATCTTCAAAACAGAAGGGTTAAATACACAATCTCTGAGGATGCTTACAACTTTAATATTCTAAGATTTTGTACACTGTCTCCCAATTTCTGCCACTTTCTTAACCAAGGCCCTTTACTCGTTTGTTCAGTGGATTGCAACCTACAGATACTCTGAGTAGAAGAACATTTCCCTTAAGAGATGTTCTTGGCCCTCCTTGATTTCAGATCATCCTAAGTCATGATTTGTCACCATTTTATAGCCCAGTGGTCTACACTTTACTTTGTATTATATCCCACCTTTGGACAGCAGTAATAGCGTTTATGATATTTAATAATATGAACTCTGTATGAATTAGAGAGTCAGAAGTCTGGCCAGCATATAAAACTGTGGGAGTTTCTACTAGAGGGACTAGTGATGTATTTTGAAGCATCGTGAAATGGTGAGACCTTGCCACGAACAGCCCCCAATTTTTTTTAAGTTTCTAGTTCTGCTAGAACATACAACTTGCCACTGCACAAGCGTACTCTTGGAGTGCTCAAGAAGAGTACTCAGGAAGATGTAAGGTATGCTCTATGCAGTTATTCAATTTCCAAATGGACTAGAGTTTTACAGAATCTTAACCTCATTATGGAAAAGTTTTCGATAGTTACTAATAAGTTGTTTTAATAGGCTCATACATGTTAGGTATCAAGAAATAAAACTGAAACGCACAGATACACTCTTTTCTGTTTAAACATTCACAATGAGTATAAATATCTTGAGAAACAGGAAATATAGTCAAGTGAGATATATCCACTCCAGTACCCCCCTAGGACAATGTTACTTAGGGACAGTTGAGCCTGTCTTATTTTTACTCTTCAGGAGTAAGTTATCTTAGCACACAGTTTAGCAAATGATTGTGAAAATATGATAGGAAACAGAAAGGAAGAAAGGAAGGGAGGAAGGAAGCCTGTATTAGCCAACCAAAGACATTTAATAGTCAATTATTTTGTGAAGGATTATTCTACATTTGTCTTTCTGAAAATCTAGCTCTGTACATAATGTAAAGATATTTAACAAAAAAAGACTGTTTAATAATGGGGAAATACAGTACTTAAAATATCTGAATCACTAGTAACCCATCCACACTAATAATTTACATTCAGATATCAGAATTACATTAGACTTAATTTCTCTTTAATATTAGTTTTGAAAGGAATCTCAGAGCAAATCAATAGTATAAATAGTACTTCAACAAGTACTAGATGCTTCAAAGCACTTCAGCTCCATGTAATTTGTTTACAAGTGATAAATGTGTTAATTACAAACGGCTCTTACTATTCCTAAATGAACTCAGGTATTCCTTCATTCAGTGAATATGCACTGAGCACTTTATAAGAGCACAATAAAGTGACATTTTCTCAAATGTATTCTAGAAAACAGACTTTTGAAAATGGCAAGCTAATCCTGATCCCAATTATCTACATCAGTAAAATTTTGGCAAAATTATTGTATTTAAATTTTTGTAGCATAACTTCAAATGAAAAAGGACCATGGGAAGGGGTTCATGAAGAATGATAGATCTTCAGCTTAGATCAGGGCTCATGACAGCCTACCTGACCAGAAATTTGAGCATCAGAGAGTGTATGTTAGGCATGTGGGCTATCAGGAGGGGTGTTATAGTTTTATTTTCTTTCTTTTGTCTGTTTTAATTGTTATTAGGCAAAATATGCATTCTCAATTTCCAACCTGTCTGGACACCTGCTATTATCTTAAAACTAGTCACTTCACACATTAATAATAATGACCTAATCCCTAAATATGATGAATGAATTTGATATCGATGTTGTAACTGAGAAAGGTAGAGAAGAGGAAAAAGTTTCCAAACAGAGGGACTGGGGCAGGGCAGAGGAAACAGTTTAGGAATGTTTGGGGAGCAAGAGTGGACCATACTGATTTTTGATTAGATCTAGAGCCATTCATGAAGAATGAAGGCATCACTTTCCTTGTTAAGTGGTACAGCTTTAATCTTGACAGTCAACTTACAGAGAGCAGCTAGCATAATACAATTTTTAAATCAAAAAAAGTAAATAAAGAACAACCAAAAAACAGGTGACCTTGGTGCTATTCTCTGGAGGAAGGTACTGGTTCCAATGGATAGCATGGCCTTAAACTGCAAACAGGAAACACTATATAAATATCTGCCTACTTCTGTTTAAAATATGAATATGTATTCTATTTACATAAATGAATTCAGCAACATTAAGTCACATGATAGACTACTATTTTAGTTTAACCAAAAAAATGGCTAAGATACTACTTACATTTTCTTTTGATGTCCTTACATAAAGGCAATTTCTTACTCAATTTGTTCAGCAATAGTACAGAAAAACGTTTTACCATCTCAATAAAGATAATTCCTTGTATGCTTACAAGGACTAGTTATTATTCTTCTGGGACCTGAAAACATATAGTGAGCCCAAATAAAGGAACATGAATTCTATCTGATTTAAACTCTGATTGAATGGTAATCCTATAGAAGAATGTGTATTGTTGAAGTGGGAGATGTGTTATTTTTGTTTTGTTTTGTTTTGTTTTTGAAGGGGAAAGAATAATCTTTAAACATATTTAGCAATTAAGTTTGGGTCTTTGAAATGATTCAAGGTTTGCCAAATATTTCTCTACACACAGCATCCATCAGATACCTTTCAAAACAAATGAAATAGAGGAATATTTTCATATGAAAAAAGTACATTACTTAACTTCTGAAATATGTGGATGAAATCAATTATTGACAATCACACTAAATCCTAAAGCCCCCAAATCTCTAGTTAAAATACTGTACAAATGAATGTACAACTTGATTCAAATACATACTTTCGAACAAGAAAATTATTTTTTCCTTTTGAGTATGGCATGTCATTCCATAAATGGAATAAGATGTACAGAACCCACAATTTCTTTGATGAACATTAAAGAATCAGCTTTAATGTTCTTTTCATTTTTTGCTTACATTAATATGATGGACATTTATTCACAATTCGTACAAAAAGAACAGATGAACACTTTTTATAGATAGTGTTATTCATCCTGATACTCTTCTTTCAAAGGAACTACAGATTATAACAATAGCTTACACATGTAGCATTTTCTATAAGCCATGCTCTGCGCTAAGTACCATTTCATTACCTCCTCACCAAAAATCTGTGAATTTGGGACTTCCATTCTCTCCACATTACAGACAAGGAAACTGAGACATACGAAGGTGAAACAACCTACCAGAGGTCATATAGGTAGTAAATGGTGGAAGGAGGCAGCTTGATTCAGAGTTAAAAGTGTGCCTTGAACCATTTTACTCTCATTCCTGGAACAGTGGGTTTTCAGGAAATATTTGTTGGATGAGTGAAAGGAATGTAGTAATAATACCTACATCATAAATATAGTGAATAACTGATTTCTGAAATGAATTAACCACTTTTGTATATTATAATTTTCAAGGTATCTTCCTATCTCTTATCTCATTAGAAAACCCTTTTAAACAACAAATCACTGTACAATAACAAACAACATAATAGCAGCAAATAGTTACGATTTAAGTCAGTTGTATCCATCTGGTCTTCAGATTCCTCCTCAGTAAAATAAGAAATCTAAAGGCCATCTAAATTTCTACGAAGCTCTAACTCGAAATGGTTTGTTCATGGCTACCCAGGAAAAAGGCACGTTTTTAACTGCAAACCCAAATTTTCCTATGTAAATCTCTTTGCCACACATCTCCTCAAGACTTGCTTCCTTAAAGTCCTGAGCTGTTCCACCCCAGCTAATGCTCTTTTGTTCTCTATCCTTTTCCTCCCGTCTATGTACCCAGAGACTCACCTCTTTTTCTTAAACACTTAATTTCCCATGCCAACATTTCTTTAATATTACATTTCTTTAGTGGCAGATTAATCAGATAAACTCAGAAGACATGACTCCCAAGGAACAAGCTGCCCTTCTCCTTTATAAAAATTTTTCAAAATGTCACTAAACATATATGGGCCCCTTAAAAATGGTCTTAGAGGGAAGGGCTTAGTGGAATTATTTCATAAGGAAAAGCTGTCTCTTCTCCACAATTTATGTATTCAGTTATTTACATCAGTGTGGATAGTTGCTTTATTCTATGAGTTATAATTCATTACTCTCATCAATTATTTTCTTGTTCAATTTGTTTCGGATTTGATCACTAGAAGCTCCTTCAAATCGGCACTTACATCCTTTCAACACCCCTCATCGCTTTTTATCATGATAAAATATAAATAACATAGAATTTACCATCCAAACTATTTTTAAGTGTACCATTCAGTGGTATTAAATACACTGACTTTTCTGTGCAACACCATAACCACCCATTCCTATAACTCTTTTCATCTTGTAAAACTGAAACTCTATATGTATTAAACAATAACTCCCCAAACTCCCCTGCCCCCAGTCCCTGGCAACCACCATTTTACTTCCTGTCTTTATGACTCTAATTACTCTAAGTACCTCATATAAGTGGAATCATATAGCGTTTGCCTTTTTGTGACTGGTTTATTTCACTTAGTATAATGTCCTCAAGGTTCATTCATGTTTTAGCATATTGCAGACTTTTCTTCCTTTCAAAGGCTGAATAGTATTTCATTGCAAGTGTATACCACATTTTGTTTATCCATTCATCTGTCAATGTACACTTGGGTTGGTTTCACATTTTAGCAATTGTGAATAATGCTGCTATGAACATGAGTGTACAGATATCTCTTTGAGACCCTGCTTTCAGTTATTTTGGTCCTATACCCAGAAGTAAAATTGCAGGATCATATGGCAATTCCATTTTTAATTTTTTGAGAAACATTCAAAATGTTTTTCACAGAAGCTGTAACAGTTTATATTCCCAACAAGAATGCACAAGAGTTCAAATTTTTCAACATCCTTGCCAACACTGTTTTCTGGTTTGTTTGTTTTTTAATAGTGACCATTATAATGAGTGTGAAGTGGTATCTCACTGTGGTTTTTATTTGCATTTCCCTAATGATCAATGGTTTGAGCTTCTTTTCACGCGCTTACGGGCCACTCATATATTTTCTCTGAAGAAATATCTATTTAAACCCTTCGCCCATTTTTAAAATCTGTTTTTTGTTTGTTTTTTGCGGTACGCGGGCCTCTCACTGTTGTGGCTTCTCCCGCCGCAGAGCACAGGCTCCGGACGCGCAAGCCCAGCGGCCATGGCTCACGGGCCCAGCCACTCCGCAGCATGTGGAACCCTCCCAGACTGGGGCACGAACCCGTGTCCCCTGCATCGGCAGGCGGACTCTCAACCACTGCGCCACCAGGGAAGCCCAAAATCTGGTTGTTTTGTTGTTGTTAAGTTTTAGAAATTATTTATATATCCTAGATATTAATCCTTTACAGGATATATGATTTGCAAATATTTTCTCTCATTTAGTTGGTTTAATTTTTACCCTGTTTATAATGTCTTTTGATGAAAAATTTTACAAAATTTTTCATGAAGTCCGATTTGTCTATTTTTTACTTTAGTTACCTTTGCCTTTGATGTCATATCCAAAAAATCATTGCCAAATCCAATGTCATGAAGTTGTGTCCTATGTTTTCTTCTAAGGGTTTTATTGTTTGGGGTCTTACATTTAGATCCTTTTCTATTTTGAGTTAATTTTTGTATATGGTGTTAAGTATAGGTCCAATTTCATTCTTTTGCATGTGGATATCCAGCTTTCCCAGCACTATTTCTGCAAAAGACTGTCCTTTCCCCATTGAATGGTCTTGCCACCTTTTCACAAATCATTTGACCATATATATGAGGATTTATTTCTAGGCTCTCTATTGCTAGTCCATTGGTCCATATATCTGTCTTTATGCCAATACCACACTATTTTGATTACTGTAGCTTTATAGTATGTTTTGAAATCAGGAAGTGAGAATCCTACAGTTTTGTTCTTTTTAAAGATTGTTTTGGCTATTTGGAGTCCCTTGAGATTGCATATGAAATTTAGGATGGGTTTTTCTATTTATGCAAAAATATCACTGGGATTTTGATAGGGATTGCATTGAACCTATAGATTGCTTTTGGTAGTAGTATAGACATTTTAACAATATTGAGTCTTACAATCCATGAACATGGTATATGTTTTCATTTATTTATGTCCTCTTTAATTTTTCACAATAATTTGTAGTTTTCATTGTACAAGATTTTCATCAGCATGGTTAATCCCTAAGTATTTTACTCTTAATTCCTAAGTATTTTATTCTTTTTGATACTGTTGCAAATGTAATTGTTACATGATTTCCTTTTCAGATTGTTCATTGTACATAAATATAAGTACAAATAATTTTTTTGTGTTGATTTTGTATCCTGCTACTTTGCTGAATTCTTTTATTAGTTCTAACAGGTGGTTTTTGTGGAATCCTTGGGGCTTTTTACATATAAGATCATACCATCTGCAAACAGATAATTTCACTTCTTTTCCAGTTTGGATACCTACTCTTTCTTCTTCCTGCCTAATTGCTCTGGCTCAATCTTCCAGTACTATACTGAATAGAGGTTGCTAAAGTGGGCATCCTAGTTCATTCCTGATCTTAGAGGAAAAGCTTTCAGTAGTCTTTCACCATTGAGTATGATGTTTATTGTGGGTTGTTAATATATGACTTTTATTACACTTATGTAGTTTCCTTCTATTCCTAGTTTGTTGCATACTTATATCATGAAAGGGCTTTGAATTTTTCAAATGCTTTCTATGCATCAATTGAGATGATCATGTGAATTTTTTCCTTCATTCCGTTGATGTGGTGTATTATATTGATGGATTTTCCTATGTTGAAGCATCCTTACACTCCAGGAATAAATCCCATGTTATGGTGTATAATCCATCTAACATGCTACCGAATTCTGTTTGCTAGGTTTGAGGATTCTTTGTATTAATGCTCATAAGGGATACTGGTCTACAGTTTTCTTGTATTGTCTTTGTCTGGCTTTGGTATCAGGGTAATGCGGCCTCTTTGAATGAGTCCAGAAGTATAAACTCCTATTCAATTTTTTGGAAAAGTTTGAGAAGGATTAACTCTTCTTTAAATGTTTAGTAGAATTCTCCAGTGAAGCCATCAGGTCAGGTCCATGGCTTTTTTGTGTGTCAGGAGATTTTTGATTACTTATCCAATCTGCTTTCTAGTTATAGGTCTATTCATATTTGCTATTTCTTTATGAATTAGTCTTGGTAAATTCTGTGTTTCTACTTATTTGTCCATTTCATCTATGTTATCCAATTTGTTGATATACGATTCTTCATAGCTCTGATTCTAACCAAAACCATTAGTTCATTCTAGCCTTCTCTTCTCTCTTTTCTATTTGTAACTTCTTTCTCTGACAGTGAGAAATCTGACTCTCATTATCCACAATATATATATTTTTTTCAGTTCTAATATACACATCAAGTAGTTCAGAATTGCTAACCCAAACTCCTCTGAGAAATGTCTTTATTAACTGGAGCACAGTATTTGTATAACATTCTTTGTCTCTAACCTTACAGTACACAGCCAAATACTGTTTTCCAAATTTACTTAGTTAAATCTCTTTCCCCATCTCCTGCATTGTGGTTATGGCACTCATCCATAACAGAGTTATGTTCATTAGCCACTTTCTAAATTCCATTTTGGGTTCTCCCCACATCCTGGTTGATTCAAATTGTTTATTTGGAGAGGGGGAGTATGTGAAAGATAACCATGCTTATAAGGATCAAAGCTACACAAAACGGGTATTAAGAAAAGTGTCACTCTCATGTCAACCATCTTCTCACTCACGCCCTGTAGGTAACAATCTCAGTAGTTTCTGGCTTACCCTTACTACGTTTCTTTTGGGAAAATGAGCAGACACACTGTATTTTCTTATATTTACTATTTGTGATATAAAGTGTAGCACAATACAGACAGCCTTTTGCACTTTGCTCTTTTACTTTTTTACTGTTGCATAGTATTCCACTCAACAAGTATACAATACCTTATTCAGCCATTCTTGTGTGGTGGGGGTGGGGGCATTTGGGTTGTTTCCAGTATTCTGCAATTCTAATTGAAGCTGCAATTAATAAACTTGTATAGATATTTCCAGAGTACTGTAGTTACAGGGGAGATTCCTAAAAGTGCAGTTGCTGGTCAAAAGGTAGTAGTACTATCCAATTCCCATTCAGAAGGATTGTACCAGCTTGCATTCCTACTACAATGTTGGAGAGCACCTGTTTCCTCACAGTCTCATCAATGGGATGTGTCATCATATTTTTAATTTTCACTAACCTGAGAGTTGAAAAATGGCACCTCAGTATTATTTTTACTGGCATTTATCTAATTATGGGTGAATCTGAACTTTTTTTTTCGATGTTCAAGTGACATTTTTGTATCTTTACTTGCAAGTTTGAATTGTTAGTTCATAACTTTTCCAACTTTTTTGGTGTTTTAGTCTTTTATTTCTCAGACTCTCAGAATTCTTTGTATATGAAGGATGTACTAAGGCCTTTGTTTGTGGCATATGTTGCAAATATTTACTGCCAGTTCATAAGTTGTCTTTGCTTTGCTTATGGGGTTTTGTCCCATGAGATGTGTGTGTGTGTGTGTGCGCGTGTGTGTGTGGTCAAAATTACCAACTTTTTTCTTTTATTGACTTTAGATTTTGAGCCATACGTAGGTATGACTTCCCTTACACCAGGGTAAAAGAGGAAATCACCCATGTTTTCTTTTAGTGTGTATATGGTAACAATTCTTTTTTTTTTTTTTGGGCGGGGGGTACGCGGGCCTCTCACTGTTGTGGCCTCTCCCGTTGCAGAGCACAGGGTCCAGACGCGCAGGCTCAGGGGCCATGGCTCACGGGCCCAGCTGTGCTGTGGCATGTGGGATCTTCCCGGACCGGGACACGAACCCATGTCCCCTGCATAGGTAGGCGGACTCTCAACAACTGCGCCACCAGGGAAGTCCTACAATTCTTTTTTTTTTTTACACAAATATATTTCTACTAATTAAATTAGTAAAATGATATTAAATTAGAAACAACAAAAGAGGACATTTTTCGTTTCTTTAAATAGAAACAGTCTGTTTATGTTAAAAAGGAAAATCAAAAGTATCTATTTTAATTACTGCTTAATCTTTAATAGTTTCAACCTGTATTTTCTATTTTGTTTGGAAGTCATCATTAAATAAGCCAGGACTTGCAGGAATACTTGAGATGAAAGCATAGAAAAAATTTCAGGGAAGTTTCCCCAGATCCTTCATATGCTCTGCAACCTAGTCTCCAGATCCTAAAGGAAAATAAACAGCATTCGTAGGTTTTCCTAATCAAAATGAGCATCTTTTACTGTTCTGGGTATACAAATGTTACTTGCTCTCATAGCTGACATATAAGAAACAAAATTTTTGTTTTGTATAATTCAGTTCTTGTCTACAAGGAGCTCACAATTGAGTAAATAAGCTAAAATATAGACAAATACAACGTAATAATTGGTAACTGTCAGCATAAAAGGATGGAGAGTAAATTGCAATAAGCAGGAGACTATGATCAGACCTACGTTTGTTTCCTGCCCTCCTGTGACATCAGACTCAGTGGCCTCATCAGTAAAAAAGGGAAAATAAAAACACCCTTCATATCCAGAAGATTAAACAGTATAATGTATATGAAAGCACCTACCCTCAGGAATTGTCAGAAATATGGAAAAAGCTCAAAATATATTATTTAAATGAATCAGATACAGACAACATTTGCTATTCAGGTCAGAGAAAAAAAGACTATAAAAGATATGCCATAAATAGCATATCTGCAAAAATGCACAGTTATTTGTACCCAATACAGTACGGAATATTTTCCTGCTCTCACTATAATTACAGCAAATTGAGTATGTTTAAACTTTCTCTATAAATTATCTTCCCTATTTATGTGCTTTTTATTGGAGCATACCAGAACATTTATTTGCATACCAGAGCAAACTAAACTAAATAAATCCTTTACATTTAAAGGTATAAAAGATATATTTCCCAGTAAAGCAATGTAGCTTGTATTTCCCTAACAGGAAATACTTCCGTCTAGTGTAACATCACAATGTACATATGTATGTAAATACACACACATGCACACATGTACACACATGGAATCTGAATTATATATGTACAATTAATATGTTAATAAATATAATTACAGTATATTTTATATATTTATTTATTTACACATGCTTTAACATATGTTTGAGGATGGAAAATACCTGGATATCACAAAGGGCAATTTGTTATGTAAACTACACAAACTTTTTAATGTAATGTTGTTTCCTGAAGTACTACTAGAAGATATGACTGAAAACAAAAATGAACTCATGCAATATAACTTAAGAATCATATCCCTGCACTGTGAAAGCTTGGCAAATCCTGAAATTTACTTTCAATGTACAACAGTGAACTCTGAAGTTACATACGGCGTTAAAATTAAAAGGCAGAGTACCTCTGTTTTTGAGGAATGGTTTCAAAGTTATCAATGTCAGGGTTCAAATTTAGGCTATACTGAGATGTACAACTTAGGTTACATTTATATTTGCATTGAAAATGATGTACTTTCCATAACTCATTATCTATTGTAGCCTCACACAAGGTTCAGAGAGAAAGTATGTGTCTTGGAATACCAGTTTGAAATATTAAGGGAAATTCTACTGCAAAAATGAGAAAATGAAAACAAAACAATTTTTTTAAAGAACATAATGATTTAAATAATTTAGGCCCTCATCACTTTTACCTTATATGGTTTCCCTTCTTTCTTATCCTCTTAAAGGATATGTTTACATCTGTTCATTCAGTATTTATCTATTAGTGATAAAACATAGTCTAAGAGTCGTGTTAAACTTTGGGAATATAAAGATGAATAATATTCAGCTTCTATTCTCAAGAAACTCATGACTTAGTGAGGTAACTGTCCTTGTTGTTATTCCTCATGTAGCACCCATGTCAACTTTTTAAGATGTTACCCAGTCACTTTCAGGAATGTGGTCCTTCTCCCCCTGCCAATTATAGCAGGTGATAAATGATATTCCTCAGGCCCAATGACTATCAGAATCAGTAGCTTGGACTCATCTAAGGCATTGGTTGATGCCTCTGCAAGAGACCACTGGTGTTCCACAAACACCAGTGCATCATCCTCTTCTTTTAATAGCAGAAATACCAAATTAAAGTTTTCAAATTAAATAGCTAAACAACTCCCTAGCTAGAGAGACTAGTGTGATCATACGATTCATTTCTGGCTAATGGAACCTAGGCAGAACTGATGTGTGCTACTGCTCTTAGAAGAAATGGATATATGCTCACCCGACCTCTCCTCTTCCCATGACCTGAAGTATACATACTCTGGCAAGAGCCAGAGCAGCCATCTTGGACCATGACATGCAAGCTGCATATTGAGAAGAACATAACAGTAAGATTGAATGAGCCTGAGTCCCTGGATGGCTGTCTGAGAAGTAACACACTAGCCCTAGTCTACCCTTGGAGTGCCATGTAAGAATAAAACATACATGTGAACATACACACACACACACACACACACACACACACACACACACACTCCAAAAACTTCTCTTATTAAAGCTACATTATGAGGGGTGGTGAGAATTACTTGTAACAGCAACTTGGACTATACCTTAACTGATTCCCGTCCTTACTCCATGGGACATCTCTCTAAGAGTATCCCTGTGACTGTCCTCTTCAGGATTTGGGTCTACACTACTCCCCCCAGTCTCTGCTTCCAGAAAGTTGAACCATACTCCTCTTCCCCAGTTTTGCTTAGATAAATGTGTTGGCATGACTTAGCTTAGAGTCCTGATTTGGTCTTACACTCTGTCTCATTATTCCAGATCACGCATGGACCACATGGACCGGCTGTGTCCTGGAAGCACTCAGCAATGTCCCAGCCTGAATATGGCTGTGAAGCTCTTACATATTTCATCAAAGAAAGAAGTCTGTCTCATTTTCTAGGTTCTTATGATCACACATATTTGCCCTAGTTCTCCTTTCACTGAAGCTCTTTCCTGAGAACACATTCAAATTACAACCACAGAAGAGAATCGCTACACTAAGAGAAATGAGATGGACTCTTGGCAGTCTCATGTTTAATATTTGTAGTTCCATCACTTGATTTTCAACTCTTTCCAGCAACTTATGGGGCCATGGCATTTAGTGATCTGTTCATTTTTACGTTAACTTAGTCATCATTGTTTTAGAACTGCACGTTCTAGGACAGAGGGGATAGTGAGAGGTAGAAGGAGGTAAAGAGGGTGGGGGGGTGCTTAAAGCAGAAGGGATGAAAGGAAGAGAAAGAAGAGGGATGAAAAATAAAGGGAGAAGAGAAAAGAGAGCAAGGAGGGGAGAAAGGGTGATGAGACAGAGAAGGAGATGGATGAGAGCTCTCAGTTCAAGGCTCTTTGTAGCTTTGAGGTCTAGAAAATAAATCTAACAAGACATAGAAGATGTGTTAAGAGGCTAGGTTAACTGTGAAATAAATCTGCACTTCTGCTGTCATAGCCAGAAGAGGGAATTAACTCAAATACTCCACAAATCCCGACCTTTCCAAAGAAACTCAAAGCAATTTTAAGAAACAAGTTGTATACCTTCCTCATCTCAGAAAAGACCTTCTCCCAGTACCCGGTCTGAGCAAATTAAAAAGAAGTGACTCCAAGCAAATTCCTCAGTAAGAGTGCCCAATTTCCTATAAAAGCAATGTTTTATTGATCCAGATATCAGAAAATAAAGGAGTTCTCTTGCCAAGTTGGAGGAATAGAGGCCTTTATACCTTTATCATTCTGGCTTGCAAACTAACCTTTAATTTAGAAAGAAATACTTTTCCCCTTGTTGAAGGAAAATCAAATTCAGAAAGGAAGAATATTAAGAGGGAACTGGGTCTGAGAAATCAAACTCATAAAAATCAAATAGAGAATCCAGAAAAGATGTTTCAGAATTTGACTTTGATTAAAAATCAATCCCTCTGAAATAACCGGATTCCTTATCGCCAAGGAGTAATTCAATCAGACATTTACTTTAAGCAAGCTACCAGCTTAATGTGGGGAGTGCTCTAGGTCTGTTGACCATTAGAGCTGGCTCAAAGACTGCCTTGCTTTGGTTTGGCAATATTTTTCAAAAAAAATTGTTGTTACTTTTACATGGGTCCAGGAATCAGTGGAAATTTTCAACAGAAATTTATTATACAACAACTGAAAATTCAAAGCACATAATAATGTTACCAATTTCTTACAGAGTTTGAGTTGGAGAATTAAAATACAAGTAGACAGAACATTTACACTATGAAGTGATATTTGGAGGAAACATTAAAACTTTTACTAAATGTTTAGATATCTTCTAATATTAGAAAAACACTTGTGGAATTACAGCAAAAGTCAATATAAAATGATAGAATATAAAAATACTAAAACTAAAAATCACTTACTCCTTCATTGTAGTCAACCAAGCACAGGTTTTTAAAATAGCCATTAATGAAAAGATTATGAATCATAAATTATGTTTATACAGTGATATCATTTAATTCTTCCATCTATAAAACCAAGCCAGCAACTAACCTGAGAGTATGATTCATAATAAATCTAAATTTTAAAATATAAAGCTTTTTAAAACCCAGGTTAGGCTTTAAAATATTTTGCTCATATGTAAAATATTTTATGTTCCTGCCTTAAACTGTGAACAGACTTTGGTTACTGACTTTGTAAAAAATATACACAAATTTGTTTTCCCCAAAATCCTACAATACAAGTCACTCGTGCTTTTGCAGTGTAGACGGTTTGCTCAGCATCATATTTCCCTTTTCTTTGTGTCTTGCCCCCAGAGCTCAGTGCCCAGAACTGCTTCACAAGCACTACATCAAAATTTGTTACCATTGCAATGTAGGAAGGATAAAATAACACTCAAATGTTAATAAGGAATATATAAGGAATGAAGTTTTAACATAAATAGTCATGAAGAGAATGCATGTTATCTGAAATGGTATACTTTCGGTGCTAAGGCCTTTGTATTTGCCTAGTATACTGAAAAAATTTTCAAGAATGACTACCCAAGCAAAGGAAGGTTAGTCCTAGGGACCTGGGTTGGAAAGGCTTTTAGAAATAAGCAGCCATTTGCTTCATGAATCGAAATGAATTTCCCACAATCAATGAGATTATTTTCCATACCAGGGCCTAAACTTTCCTCTGGTGTTCTGAAAATCAACGTAGACAAGGGCCAACTGTACCAAGAATGCTTCTCACATACTTTTAAGGGATAACACCATTCATGCAAAGTTAAAATTATGTGAGGGCTTCCCTGGTGGCGCAGTGGTTGAGAGTCCGCCTGCCGATGCAGGAGACACGGGTTCGTGCCCCAGTCCGCGAAGATCCCACATGCCGCGGAGCGGCTAGGCCCGTGAGCCATGGCCGCTGAGCCTGAGCGTCCGGAGCCTGTGCTCCACAACAGGAGAGGCCACAACAGTGAGAGGGCCGCGTACCGCAAAAAAAAAAAAAAAAAAATCATTTGAATTTCTGCTAAGGACCTAAGTTAAAAGATACTTTTAAAGTAAATAAGAGAACTGTAATTAAATCTCTTTAAAGGAATTATCTTTCTAGAAGACTTACCTAACACCTGTAGGATCCCTTGAATCATGGTAACTAGGGATCTGTCCTGGAAATTCTATTTTTAAGAAATTTTTTTTTTATTGCTTGGGGTATGGAAAAAGAACTTGTACATCTGAAACTGACACACTTGGGCTTGGGGAAGATGATATGGAGAGGGTATAGCAAGTGGAAGTAGGTGGCAGTTCAACTCCTTCATTTCTCATTCTCTGAGTTAAACACTTCTGAGGTTCTGCTCTGTTTTCCCTCCATTTCTTCTTTCAGAGGAAGAGGGAATAACATTACAAAGAAAAAGAGGATGAGAATAAGGTAGCTTCCCTTGCTTTGCTATTTTTTCCCACATCTCAGCCCACAGAAGATATTTAAGCTAAGTCTAAACATCACACCAAACACAGGCTAATTCTAAGTTTTAGTCATGGTTTAGTGTCAGTGTATACAGCAATTAATTGTGTTTTGGGCCTGAACCCCCCCTCCTCTCCCCCACCGAATGAGTACACACCTGGCTTCACTTACTCACCAAACCTGACCATCCAGTGACAAGTCAACAAAATTCAAATGGTCACTCTGCACAGGAGCCTGCCAAGGGCATTTGAGAGAACAACCTGAGTCTCCATTGAACTCAGACTCTCTACTTTGGGGTGGTCCAATTTTGTCTAAATAAACAAAGTATGAGTATGTGTAAGTGTATTTCTGTGAATATGTCTGTGTGCAGAAGGAGAAATAATTATCTCTGAGAAGTGGAACTAGAGGTCTTTTTAATTACAGAACTTTTCAAAGGATATAAAAATAAAGTGAACAGCACAATGAACCTCTATGCACCCAAAACTTACGAGGGCCAATACAGTTTCATCTAGGCCCTCACCTCTTTGCCCACCCAACATTATTTTGAAGCAAATATCATCATGTATCATTTACTCACAAATTCATATCATTGTTTTTTATTGTATATATTTCCCAAAGATTTTAATGTGACTATTTCTTTTATATTAGGGGAAAAAACCCAATAAATGTTATCAAATACAAATATGGAATCCAAAGCAGGACAAAGAGACCATTAAGTGCTAAATAGAAACTGTAAACCAATATTAATAAAGAATACAGCTCAGGATTATAACACTTATTGGCTTGTCACTGAAGACTTCTTACTACCATTGCCTATCTCAATTACCTTTTTACCTCTTTAATGTTTTGCAGTTTGGGAGGACATATAGGCCTTTAAACTGTTGATAAACAACACTTGAAATTAAGATGAATATTCACAGCAAAGATACTGACTTCCTCCTCAATACCTGGATGTATATTTTCCTTCTGCCCTCCCTGCTTTGTGTTACCACGCATGTTTTAACATCTATCTGCATGGCCTTTGTACAATCCAAAAAGAATTCAAATATTGAAGGAGCCATGACCTAAGGTATTTATGATTTTAAAACCTAGTGGGAATTAGGCACAATTCACTGTGTAGCTTCAAAATACATATTTTCTTCAAAAGCACTATCTGGGAATTGAAACACACATTTTTTAAAGGTCTAATGTCATGCCCCTTTAACAATCATGTTAAATTTGAGATCTGAAGTTGGAAGTAAATGAACTTTTCTAAAACTACTACCTGAATCCAACACTGACTACCTGTTGTAAAATGAAAGGTGATTTATATTAAGTAGGCTCACAGAGAGGCCCTTCATTACAAACACATCTTTGAAGAGATATGAATTCACTGTACTCAATCCTACTCTTCCAGCTTGGGTCAAGGTGTTTTAGGGGTCAAGTACAGAATATAGTAAACTGAGTTCTTATAAGAGTGATAGGGAAGGACCAAGTGGGATACTAAGAATAAAAATGAACACACTCTCTCCAAAATGTTGTCAGCTGACAGCAAAAATCTAACCTCTAGCCTGATGTAGTCAATGTAATGCAATTACATACCCTTCTTCATAATCCATATGCTCCTTACTAGAAGAAAAGCTTGAAGGGGCGGGGGAGGTGGGGTGGGGACAGTAAGACCTGACAGGGGAAAGGTATGCTTCTTCCCATTGAAACTGATTTCTACCTAGGTAGTTCCACCGGACAGCACAGCAGTTTCACAGAGGAATGAACTTCAGAACATAACCAAAGATGCTTTCTAGTTTAATCCCGAGTTCAACTAAACACTCACAGAAATCCTACTAGGTGCCATTTTAAAATTGTACCCTCTGCCTTCTTTTTTAGGCCTACTAGAACAATCTAAATGTGATATCCCTAGTCTTCCTAATTAAAACCAAAAGGAACCATTGATGAAATATATAAATAACCCTCTCTGGAAAGACCTGTCTGGTCATTTGTTTTCCTGATTATGAAAATGTAGCTTGTGTCACAAGCAAGCTCCCTGCTGAAGCAGACCGTGAAGTGAGTGTCTTACTTGCAAGGTTGCTTTTACTTCTGGTTGTTGTCAGCCTCACAGGCCCCGCTACTGATCATCATTCTGAGGTGGATTCGACTGATCAGTTACCAGGCACTTAACAACAGTCAGGAGTCAGCAGCCGTTGTCACAATCAACCAGAGACAATACGAGACACACATGTCCATCACATGGCCATTGGGTAAGCAGCATTCACCCCAGACCACCTTTGGTATCACAACCCGAATTTCACATCACTCACATAAAACAATTAAGAAGACCAGTCCTGACAGCTGTTAGGCAAAACAACAGAGAAGCCAGAACAATAAGTTGTGGGAACACCTGGCTTATTTTGAGCCACACAGATTCTTAGGCAGCAACGTGGAGAAGAGAGAATGTATTATTTATTGAACACACATACTACAAGAGAGCAAGAGGGCAAAATGATGTGTTAAATGAAATAACAAATCAATAAAAATTCACTCCCTTCTACTTCAAATGAGAATCTCAGAGGATTGTTCCCTGATTCTGCAATAAAAAAGGTATATTGCTATGTGCTGGTACTACAATAACAATTCATCTCCTATACTTCTTCCTATCTCACGGACAGGCAAGGGATTCTTAACATTTTAAAATGAGATGATTCAGGTGATGTTTCGCTTGGCCATGTAAATAGTATACTCATATTTCAGTTCATACAGCTCCATATTTTAATATTAATTTCTAATGGACATTCATCAGATTATGCTGTTTCTTTGTGGATCTCATGATTCTTCAAATATGAAGTCCAATTTTAAAAAACCTACATCTACAGAGCATTATCATCACATTAAATTTTTAGCATGCCCTAACAAACAGACATAAAAGGTTCAGAATAGTATGTCAGATTGCCTGCACACACTAATTTTCTTTTAGTAAACCGCTATCTTTGGTTAAAAAAAATTCACAACCTACCAGTTTATTTTCGCTAAAGATGCAGACTTTTAGAGGTGAGCTTTCCCATGAAGACAGTGCTTTCGGGGCAGGGGTTAGACAGCCTTTCGCCAAGAATGTATGGGTCCCTTGACAGGACTTTTACTGTTTCTTTAGGAATATCAAACATTTCAATCTTATACGCTCTCACACATCACATCAGGCACATCAACGGTTCATCTGCCCTCCTAAACCAACACCCAAAAGAATGATGCTGCCTCTGCACTCGAACGTGGTGCCTTTTGCCTCCTGTGGTAAACAGCTACATTTCTCTTACACGATCTTCTTAAAAAGCTCACACATTTCTACTGTATTGCAACATTATGCTTTTAATTGACTTCAGTTGTATTTAAAGAAAAACACACAAATACAAAACTTAATACCGTGAGACACTGTACTAAGAGCTTTACAAATACTAACCTATCTCATCTTCATAACAACCCTGTAAGATAGACGATATTACTATCCCCTTTTTACAGATGAGGAAATTGAGACGCAGAGCCTGGTATTTTCCCAAGGTCATATGGCTATTAAGTGGCACAGTAGAAATTACAACCCAGGAATCTAACGCATTAAAAAAATTCTAAGGCTTTCTACTACTCATGCATAATATTGATGAGGTGAAGCCACTTTATATATTTTTTCAGAAATCTTAATTTAGAGTGATAAAATGACTAAAATTCACTTGAAGGTTAAATATATATGAATAGTAAAGAAATTTCAGGAAAGAAGTAATACTTTTCCCTACAGTTGCTTAAAAGATAGAAGAATTTAATGTACAAAGGTTCAACTCAAATCAGCGATGAGAAGAAACATCCAATAAGTGGTATATAGGGAAAACTAGCTAGTATTCAACCTGGGAAAGCAATTTAAGATGTCTGTAAATATTTCATATAGTATAAATTTTGTTTTGGTATATTAAAATACATTAACTACAGTTAAAGCATGATATTCTGACACTTTGCATTTCGGATTCTGCCAAACCAAAGGAAGAGAACAATCACACATTTTGCCACCAAAACACAGGTAAAGATTAAACAGTATCTGCTTTATACATTCAAAACAATTCTGAAAAATAACCGCTGATTTCATAAACTGATTGAGATTTCTAGTGCTCACTCATATATGGGTCTCCTCTTCTACGTACACAGCGTTTGGTGGGCTAAGTGACTGCTTCTGACCAACAAGCCAGAAAAATTAAATCACAATGCTGTGACTGAAAATGTGGCCTGTCCTAGATGGTGCTGGTAAGTAACAGTGGGGCTCCATCAGCTTTGATGACTGAGTGGCTGTGTGCAGCAGAGCACATGATCACCTTAAGTTCACCATGTAGCATGAGAAGAAATACACCTGCACTTATTCCTTCAACATAAGACTATTCCATCCTGTTCAGTACAAATGCTAACAGAATAAAGCAGTACACTAAGGGGCCTTATAAAGAATGATAGGTCATTTGTAAAGCCATGGTGGAATTCAAAAGAACATTAAGTAATCAACAATGTAAAAATCAGATCATGAATTATCGGTCAAATTTGACAGACTTTCCAAAAATGGAAAAGAAAAATACAAAAGTTGACTCCAACAAAGAGAATTAATAATATAATTCAAGATAACTGATTTTCAACAAGTGGATAGTAGGTATTTTCTTGATGAAGAGACTAAGACAAATAGAACAAATATAATAATCCAACATACTAAAACATTAGAGCTAAATAATGACCTGCATGATCAGTCGAAAACACTCAACACATACAAGTCAAAATTAATAAAAGAATAATAGGGCTGAATTGGGTTAAAGAAACATTCCTATAGGGACATATACAAAGAAAAAAGAGAGAGAGAGAGAAATCAGGTCACAGTCATTTGCTCTGAAATAATACATTACACAAGATAAGAAATAAATAAAAAGGATACCAAGTATGACCCTGGAGCTCAAACTTTTAAACACTGAGTCAACGTGTATCCATAATGCAAGTTTGTCTAAAAATGAAAATATGTATAGGATATGTAGGAAAGCAGAGTTTGGTTTGTTTCCTCTTATCTTGTCAAAATCTTTAAAGACCCTACAGTGGAATCCCAGGTACAAAAAAAGAGATGCTTTAAGGAAAAAAAGATTGCAAGAGAGCATAAAAAGATTCTGAGTGTTTGACTATTAAATCAGAAATGTTTTGCATGTAAGAGCTTGTATATGTAAGACTATCAGCTCTGTCAACATTTACGCTCACCTAAGAAAAATGTAAGAAAGTATCGTGCATTTCCTTTTCTTCATATAGTTTTCTTGATGCTACAGTAACGTCTTTTTTGCAGCTGGCAGGAAATTTCAAGCTCACCATGGGCAATAAGAAACACTTGGTGTGAGACAGATCTGATTGGTTTGGATTTATTGATAGAGACTTGATTATATTTATTTCAGAAAGCTCTATCTGCTGTAGTAATGAGAAAATAATTACTGTGCAAAAACTTTTATCAACAGATACTTCATCTATTGGTGCTGTGCATATAGTTGATATATAACAATAATTACAAATGTAGTAATTTCTTGTTAGCTTTTTTACACATTAATGTTGAGAGTAGGATTAATTTCCCCCATATCTAACCTTCTAGGCCTGGAGTATGTATTTGTTGTTTTAACTTTACATAATATTTATCCTTGCCAGGATCCACATTTAAATTTTATGTTACCGACATTTTATGTGGTCAATATAAGTATCTTAATAAGACACAGAAGGAATCGAAGCTAAGGAACGCCCAAGTGCTTAATAATAAAGGTAATGAGGGTAAGCCAAACACAAGATACATGAAAATATAAGCAAAACCTCTACATAATTCAAAATTCATGTGTGATCATGTATGTTTAAATGCCAAACGAAAATTAGTAATTTTTAAATGACAGAAATCAGGAAGGCTTCAAGGAATAGTTGAAAGGATATGTATAAATGCATTTTTTATGTTTAAGTATATTAATAGTATTGACATAAAATTTAAAATGTAAAACTTAAGAACAAAAGAGTTGATAACATCATATGTATCACGTTGCCAGGCTCAAGCATGTTTATTTCATGTCCTAGAGATAACACGGGGGTTGAAAATGGTGCATAAGCATCATTCAATTTATGGCCATCACAGTGGCTGGCACCACCAGCTGGACAGTTTCCAGGTCAGACACCTGTGCATTAATCCTCGAAGTCCCCTCTTCCTAATCTACTGCATTCACTTAAACATAAAGCCACACTCATTCAACCTCTTAAACTCCTCTGCTGCCTCAAGCTGACCTTCAGCCTCCTTCATTTCTCACTTGGATCACTAAGAACTTTTCAAATTGTTTACCCTACCCTTTTGAAATCCACTATTCACACAGAGAAAGAGTCACCCCTTGAAAGTACAGATTCCAGAATGGCAATTCCTTCTTTAAATGGCATTCACTGACTCTCTATTTGCTCCAAGATGAAGTCCCAACTCTATAGTATAACTTACAAAGGCCCTTAAGAATCTGGCACTGGGTATCTCTCCACCCACATCCCTGGGTACTCTGCACCCCACCCAGCCAGCTCTGCCCCAAACACAATGAAACACTGAACATCAGGTTCAATAAGCTCACAAAAGAGCCCTGTGAAATTACTATTATGAGGTTATCAACATAAGAAAGTGAAACTGGCACCCTTGTCTTGGCTAACAACTATGACAAGAGATCACTTTATCCCTGTCACTATTTTAACTTGTCACTATCAGGATTAACACTAGCCTAGCGTTACTCTGGAAGACCTAAAGCAAAATAGAAAGACTCACTACACCTAACTTATACTATTAGTTTTCTAATATTTTGTGCTTTTCACATCTCCTTAAATAAACAAACAAACATAACACAATGCTAATAGGAAAGATGTATTAAGTGCTTAATATGTACTGGAATTTTGCTGTGTCTGAAGTATAAGGTAATATAGAAAAAGCAAATTGGTGGTGGCAGAATAGTGGAACTTTTTATTTCAACACGACTTTTTATTTCTTCCATCATTTCAAAAACTATATATGAAAAATAAAAAGACCTACACGCTGAAGACTGGTCTTCAACTAAGCTGCAGTTCTTAATTTTTGGTATTGATAATCTTCTCTCTAGCATAGTAATTAAAAGAATCAAGGCTGATGTCATCTCCGGCAATGAGAGAAGGACAGAGAAACATGAAAAGAAATCTAAAAACCCTAACAGTTTAATTTTGTACATCACATGTCGGAAAAGTTACTTGCTACCAGCATTTGAAGATCCATGGAAGTTCTACCTTTATTTCCTGATCTCCCTCTTACTTATCCCTTGACCAAAACCCATACACAAAATCAAACACACAAAATAGAAGAAAAAAGTTGTAAATGAAAGCTCATTGTATTATACTAGAAACTAACAACCACTTTTTTTTTTTAACTCTCAAAATGTCAGACTCAACTTGGTGTCATGTGCTTTTTGATTTAACACTGCTACTGAACCTCCTTCTTTTTGGTACCTGCCTAGATGATCCGTACAAAACACAAGAAAATAATTCATCTTCACATTTTTTGAGAAAAACAGAACTGAGTTCCACTATATGTTCCAGGGAAAAGCTTATGATATACATTATCAGCTAAAATAAACTATTTTTAAAAATTTCACACCGGATGCAATCTTTTATTACATGGAATATATGCATGAGATACGTTTCTGTATTCTTAATATTGTGATAATGCCCAGGTTTCTGAATAAAAGTAGGGTTTCTTGGTCCTTCTGTTGACCATTTACCAGTATTTCTTCAGAAACTTTCAAAGCACAGAAGAAATAGGATTCTCTTCTCTTCAAACATAATTTATTGGCACTCAAAGTAAGAACATACATACCAAGACAATCACTTGAGTAACCCAGAAATTTGTTTAAGAAACACCTTTCAAATTAAATTTTATAGATAATTTGGCCTGAACAACTGTCCACTTCAATCAGTATTGCAGACATTCTAAGCTTGTGATGGACTGATTCCAGTATCTTATAAAAGCTGTAGAAATTCTGTCCAATTTCAATAGGTTGTTCACACCGCTGTTGGGAGACTATGTTCCATGACTATTTTCACATTTCTGCACACTCAGGACCTTCTGGGTAAAAATTACTGGCAACCTGGGTGAAAGGATGATTGAATGGAAGTTAGAGACAGTGAATTATTCCATAGAGATTTAAGGGCTTATCTGCCTCAGAGATATTTACTTACATTTTAAGGGTGATAAAAATCTCAGGACCGGGCTTCCCTGGTGGCGCAGTGGTTGAGAGTCCGCCTGCCGATGCAGGGGACATGGGTTCGTGCCCCTGTCTGGGCGGATCCCACATGCCGTGGGGCGGCTGGGCCCGTGAGCCATGGCCGCTGAGCGGGCGCGTCCGGAGCCTGTGCTCCGCAACGGGAGAGGACACAACAGTGAGAGGCCCGCGTACCGCAAAAAAAAAAAAAAAAAAAAAAATCTCGGGACCTTTCCTTCCCCTCCCCAGACAGGATTTGTCTCTCTCCATGGGGGAAAAGGGAAAATATGCTTGCTGCCTTATACAACCTCTGAGTTTCATAATTTAGGAGTTCCTGTCCTTTGGCAACTCCCTGCATGCACAGATGTGTCTAGCCCACACTGCACTGCCCCATGGGGAACTGGAACACAGGGGAATTAGCGCTCTAAGATGTGAGTAAATGCTCTGTTCTCTGATCAAGAGGTCTCCTGTTTTTATGTGTTTATACAGGCACACTACAATGGCAGGTGAGCTTTTAGCTTACAAGAAGCTTCCTCTCTTTTCAAAATTTTTTAATTGAAGTATAGTTGATATTCAATATTATATGTTACAGGTACAGAAAATAATGATTCACAATTTTTAAAGGTTATACTCCATTTATAGTTATTATAAAATATTGGCTATATTCCCTGTGTTGTACAATATATCCTTATAGCTTATTTTATACCTAATAGTTTGTACTTCTTAACCCCCTACCTCTATATTTCCCCTCTCTACCCTCTCTCCGCTGGTAACCACTAGTGTGTTTTCTGTGAGTCATCTTCTTTTTTCTTACATTCACTAGTTTGTTGTATTTTTTAGATTCTACATATAAGAGATATCATACAGTATTTGTCTTTCTCTGCCTGAATTATTTCACTTATCATAGTACCATCTATGTTGTTGCAAATGGTAGGATTCCCTTCCTTTTTATGACTTCTGACTGAGTAGCATTCCATTGTGTATATATATATATATACAGCATCTTCTTTATCAGTTCATCTATTGATGGACACTTAGGTTGCTTCCATATCTTGGCTATTGTAAATGATGCTGCTATGAACATTGGGGTGCACGTATCTTTTCAAATCAGTGTTTTCATTTTCTTTGGATATATACCCAGGCGTGGAATTGCTGGGTCATATGGTAGTTCTATTTTTAGTGTTTTGAGAAACTTCCATACTGTTTTCCACAGTGGCTGCACCAATTTACATTCCCACCAACAGTGCACAAGGGTTCCCTTCTCTCCACATCCTCGCCACCTTTTGTTATTTGTGTTCCTTTTGATGATAGCCCTTCTGACTCCAAGGGGAGGTGAGGTGGATTCTAGGAGCAGGAAGAGGAATCACCAGCAGAGAGAAAGACCCTTCAGTATCAGATTCAACATCTTCCCACCAATGTTTTTTAGTCAGACTCATGATTTTTTACCTGCACTATTGCTGTAGCCTATCTTTTCCTCCAGAGGCTTCCTCCACATTATTTTTGCAATATCGTTCTTAAACACATCTCACATCAATCTATATCTCCCCCCTTTAAAAATTGTAACAAAAGGCAGTGAAGTACCACATTAAAAGCAGAAGCTTTGGAATCTGAGACTGGGTGGCTCCAAACCCAGCTGTGCAGGTCATTTGCTGTGTGACTTTGGTTAAGTTACTTAACCTCTTAGTTTCCTTGTCTACTACATAAGAATAAGACAATACATGCAAATAACTTAAGCAACCCATTGCCCATGGTTAACCCTCAACAAATGGCGGTTACTATAATCACTGTTAGCACAGCTCTTCACCACCTTGAGAATAAAGTATGAACCACATAAAAATTCCTGTTGGAGAACAACATAATCTGGCTCCAAATGTTCTCACTTCTGCAACTCAAACTCCAGACATGCTGTATCTCTCATCATCCACAAGGCATGCTCTTCTTTCCCAACTCCAGGGCTTTACTTGTGCTCCTTCTATTACTTAGAGGCATTTACCCTTCTCTGCCATGGAAATGACTGCTCATCCTTGACCCAGGTCCTCCTTTGTCTGCCTTTGGCAGGCAGTCACTCCATCCTCTGGGCTCCAGCCCCACAGCTCTATCTAAGCTCTCCTTACACTGACTGTAATCATCATTATTTACTTAGGCAACTGTCTCCCATGCTATAGGAGATGTAAGTGTGGTGATGGCCTGAATCAAGATAGAGTGGCCCATCTTCTAGGCTGGATTATATACAATATGGAATCATGGTGGCTGAAGGCCAAGGGGTGAGAGGGTCTGAATCTTGCCTGAGTAAGGAGGCAGAGTGATGTAGCTACAGAAACAGTGTTCATTGTCAGGTATCAGGGTCAAGCTGGAGCTCCAAATGCAAAACCAAATCAGAAAATCACGAGGCAATATACAGATTCAATGCAATCCCTATCAAAATACCAATGACATTTTTCAAAGAACTAGAACAAAAAATTGTAAGGAAACACAAAAGACTCCAGATATTCAAAACAATCTGTAAAAAGAACAGAGCTTGAAGTTTCATGCTCCCTGACTTCAGACTATACTACAAAGCTGCAGTAATCAAAACAGTATGGTGCTGGCACAAAAACAGACATACAGATAAATGGAACAGAATAGAGAGCCCAGAAATAAACCCACACACTTATGGTGAATTAATCTACGACAAAAGAGGCAAGAATGTATAATGGAGAAAAGACAGTCTTTTCAATAAGCGGTGCTGGGAAAACTAGAGAGCTACATGTTTTAAAATGAAATTAAAACATTTTCTAGCACCATATAAAAAATAATCTCAAAATGGATTAAAGACCTAAATATAAGACCAGAAACCATAAAACTTTTAGAAGAAAACATAGAACAGTCTTTGACATAAATCAGAGCAATATTTTTTTGGATGTTTCTTAAAGCAAAAGAAATAAAAGCAAAAATAAACAAATGGGACCTAATTAAGCTGAAAATCTTTTGCAGGTTAAAGGAAACCATCAACAAAGTGAAATGACAACCTACTAAATAGGAGAAAACATTTGAAAATATATGATCAATAAGGGGTTAATAGCCAAAATACACAAACAGCTCATACAACTCAACATCAAAAGAAAAAAAAAAAAAAACCTGATCGAAAAATGGGCAAAAGACCAGAATAGACATTTTTCCAAAGAAGTCATACAGATGGCCAATAGGCACATGAAAAGATGCTCAACACTGTTAATCATTAGAGAAATGCAAAATCAGAACCACAATGAGATATCACATCACACCTGCCAGAATGGCTATAATCAAAAAGAATACAAATAACAAATGTTGGCGAGGATGTGGAGAAAAGGGAACCCTTATACACTGTTGGTGGGAATGTAAATTGGTGCAGCCACTGTGGAAAACAGTATGGAAGTTTCTCAAAAAACTAAAACTAGAACTACCATATGACCCAGCAATTCCATGCCTGGGTATATATCCAAAGAAAATAAAACACTAATTTGAAAAGACATATGCCCAATGTTCATAACAGTATTATTTACAATAGCCAAGATATGGAAGCAACCTATGTATCCATCAACAGATAAATGGATAAAGAAGATGTGGTATGGACACACACACACTAGAATACTACTCAGCCACAAAAATGAATGAAATAACTCCATTTGCAGCAACATGGATGGACCTGGAGGGTGTTACACCTAGCAAAGTAAGTCAGAGAAAGACAAATACTATATGATATCACTTATTTATGGAGCCTAAGAAGGAAAAAAAAACTAGTGAATATAAAAAAAAAAGAAACAAACTCACAGATATAGAGAACAAACTAGTGGTTACTAGTAAGGAGAGGAAAGGGGGTAAGGGATTAAGAGATATAAGTTACTATGTACAAAATAAACAAGCCACAAGGATATATTGTACAGCACAGGAAATATAGCCAATATTTTATAATAACCATAAATGGAGTATAACCTTCAAAAATAGTGAATCATGTCATATACCTGAAATTATACAATGTTGTAAATCAACTATACTGAAATTTAAAAGAATACAAATTAAAAGATAAAATTATTCTTTAACATCTTTATTGGAGTATAATTGCTTTACAATGGTGTGTTCTGCTTTATAACAGTGAATCAGCTATACATATACATATATCCCCATATCTCCTCCCTCTTGCATCTCCCTTCCACCTTCCCTATCCCACCCGTCTAGTTGGCCACAAAGCACCGAGCTGATCTCCCTGTGCTATGTGGCTGCTTCTCACTAGCTATCTATTTTACATTTGGTAGTGTATATATGTCCATGCCACTCTCTCACATAGTCCCAGCTTACCCTTCCCCCTCCCCGTGTCCTCAAGTCCATTCTCTATGTCTGCGTCTTTATTCCTGTCCTGCCCCTAGGTTCTTCAGAACTATTTTTTTTTTTAGATTCCATATGTATGTGTTAGCATACAGTATTTGTTTTTCTCTTTCTGACTTACTTCACTCTGTATGACAGACTCTAAGTCCATCCACCTCACTACAAATAACTCAATTTCGTTTCTTTTTATGGCTGAGTAATATTCCATTGTATATATGTGCCACATCTTCTTTATCCATTCATCTGTTGATGGACACTTAGGTTGCTTCCATGTCCTGGCTATTGTAAATAAAGCTGCAATGAACATTGTGGTACATGACTCTTTTTGAATTATGGTTTTCTCAGAGTAAATGCCCAGTAGTGGATTGCTGGGTCGTATGGTAATCTTATAGCCTTACATTAAATAAAAATATATTAAACTCTGAAACACAGATTTATTTTCAATATCAATCTCTCTCCTCCTTCTCCACTTCCTCCCCATCCTTTTTATTCTCCTCCTTCTCCTTCTGTCTGTCTCTGCTTCTCCTTCATTTCACTCGTATGTATATACAATGATGTTGAAAAATACCAAATATACTTTTGAGCCTAACTACCCACTATAAAAACATCTTGTGATACTTTAAAGCTATGACCAGAATCCAAGAAATTATATAACACATGAATTAAAAACTACTTAGAGTGACACTTGCATCCTTCTCAAAATGTTCAGATATATCTTCATTCAAACCCTCTCTGAACAGAATATCAAGCATGGAAACTCTATTATTGGCTAAACTCACCTTACATATACTTTCATTAACAAGTGTTAAAAGCTGTGATGTCAAAAACAGAATTTAGAAAAAACTTGATAATGTTTTTGTCTATGTAGAAAAATGTGGTAACTGCCAAATCTAGAAGTGAGAATCTGTTATGTATGCATTTCATAACATTTGCTATAAATTATGGAGTTGTGGACACTCAACGTATATAACAAAATATAACACAGCATGGATGGTGAACTAACATTGAGGCCTTCCTTCTATCATTCTTGCCAGATAACCTCTAAATGATCCTATGCCTCATAACAAAGATGAAAGCATAACAATTTTCTTATATTAGTATAGGCCATATTATTGGTATAGCCATAGAAAAGAGGCAAATTTTTCATCTTTGGGCACATTTATATTCTTGGTCAATGAAATTATTAAGATAAATAAAATAGACTCTAGTCATCTTAAACAGATTATTTGCAAAATCTTTTTGTTTTTGCCAATAGAATCAGACATGTGATTATATTAAACAATGAAATTACTCTAGGGTTTCGTATATTCTCAAATAAAACTACTTATATACAACATTAGCCATTATTTAGTAACTATATGCATACAAACATATAGTGGCTTTTGTGACTACACATTAAAGAATATACTGAATTTTTTACCTTTACCAAAAAGTTACTGAATAATACAGATACATAAAATTCAAAACTACCAAGTCCCACTAGCAGAAATGGTGACAGAAAGCAACTAAGGCCATGAAAACATACCAAAGTGCCCCCCAAACCTGTTCTTCTACATTTATCTTAACTCATTCTTCCTACTTTGTCACTAAACTCATTTGCATTGCTTGCTTTAACTCCTTTCCTTGACAACTGTATATTATTTAATGAATATATTTGTCAAAATAATTTACTCATATCTCATTCTTTATATCTTTTTTGTATGTTGAGAATAGTATGTGTATTTTTCCCAAAAAAGGAAAATATAAGAAGAGGAAGCAACCACCTACATGGAGAAAATAGATTTTCTGCTTTTAGCTGAATTAAATTACAATGTACAATGATGTTAATTTCTCCGAAGTAAAACTCAACAGAATGTTACGATTTTATTCCAAACATACAATTATCTCTGAACTATTTTAAACATACAGATTAAAAATAGACTATAACTTTTAATATTATTTAAATATCTAGAACTAATTTCTATTATTAACAAATATACAGAATACAACAGGCCTTGTACTACTCTTTACTATTGTTCTTTACTATTCTTTACTATTGTTGCATTACTCTAAATAGCAAATAAGCTATTACTATTAGAGCCTCAAAAACTATAGCATTAAATCACCAAATTAAGTGAATAAATGTATTCTTATACGGAAATTAATGGCCGTGCTTTACGCAGTTTAGTATCTCTGTTGAAATGCCATCCAATTTCAATTCAGAACTTTCTCGTCTCCTCTGACCTCTAACAATTTTGTCAGCAGAGGTGGAAACTGAGGCTCTAAGCAAGTGAGTTTCATGAATAACAAAATTGCATCAAGTTATCTTTGCAACTTTTGTCTAGCACGTGGGCTGTCACACACTAGGTGCCCAATAAATGCTTATTGACGTGAATGACTGCAATTTTTACTAAATGATAATTTGTACTCCCTTCTTTTGGTCATGGCTCCAGAAAGAGAAGGAAGGCTCAGATCTTCCACACACTGCACCCAGAGGCAGCAAAGGGTTAAAATCACTCTATATACCAGGAAACCACATCACTATGGAAAATCGAGGCCAAAGATGCACTCCTCTCACATACAAGCGGGTACATGAGCCTAGATCCTGACTTCACTCTTTCTTGTTTTTTTTATTGATATAAAGAGTGAAAAATATATTGATATATAATTCACATACCATAAAATCCACCCTTTTAAAGGATATAATTCAGCATTTTTTAGAATATTCATGGAGCTGTGCAACGATCAACAGGACATCATTTCAGAACATTTTTTCGCCACATAACCTATTATATAAATTATTACATTTTATTTACCCATTCATCAGTTGATTCATATTAGGGTTGTGTTCACTTTTTGGCTACTATAAATACTGCTGCTACAAACTTCTGTGTACAAGTCTTCGTGTGACATAGGTTTTCATTTCTCTTGGGTGTATGCCTAGGAGTGCAACTGCTTAACTCGATTCTAAACATTTCGAGGAGCTGCTAACCTGTTTTCCAGAGTGACTGTACCATTTTACAATCCCAGCAGCAATGTTTAAGATTTTAATGTCTCCACCTCCTAACAACACTCGTTATTGTCTTTCTGACTTTAGCCATTCTAGTGGGTATGAAATGGCATCTCATTGTTGTTTTAATTTGCATTTCTCTAATACTGTTTTCAGGTGCTTACTGACAATTTCTGTACCTTCTTTAGAGAAATATACACTCAAATATTTTACCTACTTTTAATTGGGTTGTCTTACCATTGGATTGTAAAAGATTTTATATCAGGGATCCCCAGCCCCGCCGACGAACCAGTCCGCGGCCTGTTAGGAACCAGGCTGCACAGTAGGAGGTGAGCAGCAGGCAAACAAGCGAAGCTTCATCTGCAGCTCCCCATCGCTCCCCATTAGCGCCTGAATCATGCCCCTTATCACTCGCATTACTGCCTGAACCATCCCCCTGCCACCCAACTCCCCGCTCTACCCTTATCTGTAGAAAAATTGTGTTCAATGAAACCGGTCCCTGGTGCCAATAACGTTGGGGACCGCTGCTTAATATAGCATGGATACTAGTCTCTTATCAGAAAAATGAATTTCAAGTATTTTCTCCCATTCTATAGGTTATTGATTCACTTTCTTGATGTTGTCCTTTGCAGTACGACAAATTTTAATTTTGATAAAGTCCAATCTATTTTTCCTTTTGTTGCTTATACTTTTGGTGTCATATCTAAGAAACCATTGCCTAATCCAAGATCATGAAAATTTACTCCCACATTTTCTTTTAAAAGTTTTGTAGCCGTAGCTCTTACATTTAGCTCTGTAATCCATTTTGAGTTAATTTTGGTATACTTCACACCATATACAAAAGTCATTCTTTTGCATGTGGATATCCAATTATTCTAGCACCATTTGTTGAAAAACTCTTCTTTCCCCACTGAATTACCTTGGCAACCTTGTAGAACACTCTATAGCTTCTTAAAGGCAAATGTTTATCTGTTTAGATAGTAACAGAATTTTCTAATTGTTCTAACATTAGATTTAAGGTTGTAGTTCATTTTTATAAGATTTTCGTGTGGTTCTACTCTCAAATCCTCTGTTTAAACTGGTAGCAACCCTAAATTTTTTTTTCATTTCAAAGACAATACTGTTTTAAAATCTAAACTTTATTTTCTAGGTGTATTGTGCTAAGCATAATATCACATTGACTCTTTGGGACAACATTATGAAGAAAGTTCTAAAACATTAATTTAGTTATAAGCTCTACTATGGTTGTTCACTCTTTTAAAGAAAAACTATGAGCAGAAGCAGGACTCATTATGCAAAGCCAGAACGCCCTTAAATTTACTAAAACAGCCAGTGTAGAAGATAGCTCTTGCCTTAGAACTGCCTGATAGATCTTTGCTTTGCTAACAGTACCCAGGTTTCATTTTAGGAAACAACTTTCCTTCCCTACACAATATCTTGCTGGAGCAGTAAATCAAGGTGCTATGCGCTCCCACTACAGACCCCCCAAGGAGTGCCTGAAGGTCTTATCATGGGTCTTTTCCTTTTTCCATCCATATAAGGATAAGTTGTGGCAACAACCTGAAATACAAGCTCTTAGAAATTCAAGCAAGGTAATGCAAGGACAGAGTAAGCAATCTGAGTTCATACATCCCATGGAGCTGCCAGAGAAAGATGATTAAAATGTTCCTACTCCCAAAAGCCATATTAATATGCCTGGTTCTGGTCTATCTGAAGCCTGGTTTATGTTACTCCTTTCAATAATGGAAACTACACCATAAACTTCAAATAAATTCATTTGTTTGCTTAAGCTAATCATAATAATTCACTGATTGAAAAAAAAGAACCTTAACTTATATAGTCAATTCCAAAGATATCACTAGAGATTTTAATCTTGTTTTCTAATATGATTTTTTCCATAAATGAAAACTGATAAGCTTTCTCAGACAGCCTGTTGAATAGCTGGGTCAACACAAATTACACAATTGCTTGATTTAATGAGCTTGTTTAAGCAGGTGGTTTCTAGCATCATTAATGTCATCATAACTTGTCTCCGTGTCTGGGAAACACCATCCCACTAACTTGCATACAGCTTTGTACATGTGTATATTCCTTAGATGCTTTTGACTTAAGTTAGCCAAACTGCTTTCCAAGTACTTTTCAAGGGAATATTAATTAATGGCAGACACCAAAAAACAGGGAAAGAACTGAATTTTGGCATGTGTTTTTAATTTAAAGATAAGAAGAAAGTGATAAGTTACAAGATTTTTTTTCCTGCCAAAATATTGTGGAATAAAGACTCAGTATGTGGGAACTACCACTCAACCTGATGGAGTAAATTTCCATGATCTTGGGTTAGGCAATGACTTCTTAGGTATGACATCAAAAGTAATAGCAACAATAGGAAAAAAAAAAAAAGATCAACTGGGCTTTATCAAAAGTAAAGAAGTAAGAAGGCTTTAGAGGATTCCATCCTCTAGCCATTAAAATAGCCCCTGACTTTCTAATCTTTCCAGTTAAGGCCTCAGACACCATGGAGCAGAGACAAACATCCCCACATCTGGACTATGCCCTATCTAAATTTCTGACCCATGTATTCCATGAGCATACAAAATGATGACTGTTTTATATCATTAAGTTTTGAGGTTTTTTTTTTAATAGCAACAGGAACAGATTTTGATTCCTGTAAGTGGGGTACCACCATAAAAAACCTAAAACATGCACCAACAGATACCCAGAACAACAGATATGGTCTTGTCCCTTCCAATCTATTGGGAGGTACAGACAAGTAAATAAGCAACAGCAATAAAGAACTAAAAAGCACCACGATAAGATGAAATGACTGCACCGGAATGTGAGCATGAACGCCTCTCCTTGTCTGTGGTTCTCAGGGAAGATTTCCTCTGTGTAGTGGCATCTAAAGTGAGGACAGAAAAGTAGGAAGACAATGTTCAAAACCAAAGCAAGATCATGTGTGAAGGCTCGGGGGCCATATAGCCATGCAACATTTGAGAACATACATTAAGTTTCTGTGTGACCGGAGCTCAGAATGTGAGGCAGTAAGAGGTGAATCTAAACTGAAGAAAGGGGAGGAGGTCAAGCCCTGAAATACTTTATACAACATTCTAAGTAGTTTTTTCTTACCCTAAGGGCAAGACCACCGATGTTTTAAGCACGGAGACAGCATGATTACACATCATTTTGAGTAACGTGGGGAGAACGCATTGAAAAGTAGTGGCAGAGAGAATGCAGAAAGCCACCACAACAATCTAGGGAGATAGTGGGCTGAATTAAGTAGTTGCTACAGAGATGGAGAATCCTGAACAGATTCTAGAACGAGTTAAACAGTAAGATAGAGAAAACTAGGAGTCAAGGATGAAGACCAGGTTTTTGACTTTAGCAAGGGATTGAATGGTAGAACCAGAGCCTGAGAAAGGGAACCAAAAAAGAAGAACAGCTGGTGGGAGAATATGGTAAATCATTATGAAGTGTTTGGCTCCTTCTAAATATAAAATGACAAAACTTATAAACATGAGAAATTGACAGATTTCTCATATATATGAATATTTCTCCAGGGATGTTTTTAAAAATAGATGCTTAAAGAAAAAATGTAATAAGCATCAATTATTTGTACATTAAATATTAAAACATTTAAGAAATGTTTTTCACTATGTGGGAAAGGGATCAAGCCCCCCCCCAGAATCAATGGTTGCTATTTTCATTTTTAATATTCAATACATAAATATTCGCATCAAAAGGAAGAAACTATCCTTTAAGAAACTGCCTCTCCAAAAAGAAAAGATACCCAGATTCAGCAATCTAGTCTTTCAGAAAATGGGAAATCAATGAGAATCTTCATGCTTGTGTGTTTGGAATTACTTAACAAGCCATCACGTGGACACTGAACCAAATTCTGTCTCATATCACAGCCCAGCACCCCTACACTGAGAGACCAGATTAGCTATACTCATCAACTAAAAATAAACACTTCCTTCCCTACCACAATTTGCCTCTTAACTCAGCTGGGCAAAACAACACAATATTCATTGTGATTGACAGAATACTTTCAGATCTAATTATAATTTCCACCAGTTTCTGAACATGTTTTGTTTTCAATATGAATTCCAACACAACTGGATGATTTACACATCAATATGAATCGAGGGCTCTGGTGATGACAAACATCTGTACTGTTGCACATGCAGATGATAAATTGGTAGAATTAGAGTTTGTTTATTTTGTTCACAGAATAATGTGAATAAGGCCAAGGTCAAAAGCTTAGTCCTTTTTTGGGGAATTCGAAATTGCTTTCTTTAACCTAGCACCCCTAACACAAGCTAATGTGTTCATAAAGGCAAACAACTGATTCCAAGGGTATCCTCGTATCAAGGCTGTATTATGAAAAACCCATGGACACTTCCAGAAAATCAAATTAATGTTTATGCCTCGGTGACTGTGTATCAGGAGCTCTCAGTTTGTCCCACACGCTGTTCAGTCAGCACCACACAAAAATAGTGTTCTAACACCTTGACATTTTTCACAGTCTTAATATTGAAGCTTTTACCTTACTATGTTTCCTGCCATACTTCATTATTATCTCCTAATTCTGTACGTTTGTGATTTTCTGATTCGTTTTTGCATTTAGAGTTCTACCTTGGCCCTAGTACCTGACAATGAGTGCTATTTCTGCAGCTACATCACTCTGCCTCCTTACTCAGGGCAGGATTCAGAGTCTCTCACCCCTTGGCCTCCAGCCACTATGACTCCATATTCTGTATAATCCAGCCTAGCAGATGGGCCACTCTATCTTGGTTCAAGCCCTCACCACACTTTCCCTTAAAGTTCTCAAGGAAAGCCAGCCAAGATCTCCTTCGAAACTTTAGAGATGAATTGCCAATGGCCTATATAATACTGCCACTTGAATGTCTTCCAGGAATCTTAAACTGAAAACCACATTTGGACCCTATCTCCCATCTCCCCACCCATCGATCAATTCCTTCTTCCAAATGGTTGCTTACACCAGAAATAAGGGAGACATTCTTGGGACTCTCCTTTCCCTCACCACACACCAAAGCCTGTCTTGTCAATTCTGCCTCCAAAACCCAGTAGAAACACTCTTAACTACTCTCCAGTTACCTGACTCTTAGATTAACTGATATTTTCCATTTCTTCTATAAAAAGACACTGACTGGCGACCATGGCACACTGAATGCTTGCAACTAATACAAGGTTTACTTCTAGCATCACCCTACATTTTTACTCCCTCCAAGCAAATGGCATCTGTGCCAGAAGTCAGCTGTATTTTTCTCCAAACTTGCTGATACCAATATGCACTTATTACTGAAATTATATATTTCAATTATATACTATATAAACTGGTTAATGTTGAATTTTTAAAAGTTTGGCTCTAAATTCCAAACAAAAACAAGGTAGAATGTTTGGGAAGATTTCCAAGAAAAATTGCTATATGAATTTTTAAATCCCATAATGGACAAAACTGGGGGAAAAAAAAAAGAAGCTAGAAAGTTCTGTGCTGTCATTCTCATCCCTGCTTCATAAAGACATTTACAGGTATCTTTCAATTCTTGCTTCAGGTAAGGGAGCCAAAACCGGAAATAATGGAAGATGTAACTATGGGTATGGTTCACACAAAAGCCAACCAAACAAAATCAGTTCAGAACTCCAATTCACGGATTCACATTCAACGAATGGTCCCAAGCTGTATCAAAAGATTGGCAATGAGTATTTATATTCTTTAAGTTAAAATAAAATATAGGAGCTGCGTATATATTTTTTAGTACGTCTCTTTAACCAGATTTTTCAACTAACTAACTAGTGCAAATTCCATTGGACAATACAAATAATAATAGTAGCTAATATTTACTGATAGGAACCCTGCACCAAACACAACTATCCTCATTTTACAGATAATGGAACTGAGCGCTGCATCTGTATATCCTGACTCTGCCCATCACTTTGACCACCCTTATATTCCTTCAGTAGCCTCTTAGCCAGTCTCTACACTTCCACTCTCACTCCTTCACCAACTTTCATGAATCAATGAATAGCAGAAAGTATTTTTTAATTCAACCCTACTTATGCCATCCCCTACTTAAAGCTTTTCAATGTTATTACACTTGGAAAAATATTCAAAATCCTTACAAGGTTCTTCTTGACCTGGCACTTATATATTTCTCCCTCTTTCTCTCCTAACCCATGCTTCCTTGTTCACTGCATTCCAGTTACCTTGGCCTTCTTTTAGTTTTCACAATGTGCCAAGATCTTTCCCATTTCTAAGAATTTTTCCATGCTGTTTACTCTGTTAAAACGATTCTCTTTTTTAGTTTCTCTTCATCCTTCAGACCTCAACTTGAGCATCAACTTGTCTCGGAATTCCAATTTAATTACCTCTTCTTGCTAATATTTAAACTCATTAGCACTCAATAATTTTCTTTCATAAGACAGGACAATTGAAAAGTATGTATTTATTTGTGATTATTTTACTCCCGTCTTTCAGGGGGTAAGAGCCATATGTATTTCATTCACCTCCACCATACCTCCCACAGTACCTTTAATCTAGAAGATAAACTCACAAATAATTATTCAATGAATCAATCCATCAATGTTCATATCTGAAGCAGAGAACAGAGGCAATGCCAAAAAGTTTTCAAGTGGCCATAAAACGTCCACTACCAAAGGGTTTCCTAAAAATGGGTGACGGGGTTTCCCTGGTGGCGCAGTGGTTGGGAGTCCGCCTGCCAATGCAGGGGGCGCGGGTTCGTGCCCCGGTCCGGGAGGGTCACGCGTGCCGCGGAGCGGCTGGGCCCGAGGGCCATGGCCGCTGAGCCTGCGCGTCCGGAGCCTGTGCTCCGCGACGGGAGGGGCCGCGGTGGTGAGAGGCCCACGTACCGCAAAAAAAAAAAAAAAAAAAAGGTGATGGTCACTCTCCAGTGATGCTGTGAAATATTTCCAGGTATGAGACTCCTCCACCACCTACATTATATTCTGTTTCTATTTTAACCATCATTATATTTGAGATGTCTAATTCATGAACTCAGAATTGTATTCCTCTTTATCACTGATCTAGTAAATCTACCAAATAATATCTATGTAACATTAGAATTTGTATTCACTTTCTTAACTTAGGCAGATATTAAAAATATTAAATATATAGGTCATTTCATTGTATAGTAGAATACTGTTCCAGAGATCAAAATAGTTCCTAAGGCAGCCAGTAGCCCATCTACATACACTAACATCTCCCTTCTTCCATGAACCGCACTTGAGAAGAAAACATCAAGTCTTCACGCAAGCTCTAGTGTTATTTTAGACACAATCCCAGCAAGCGTAGCTTGCAGTCAGAATTAGCAAATAAAGAGGATTGGCTTTCTAGAAGTAGGCACATTGCCAGTGGTGAGAAACAACAGTAGACATGAGAAGTCACAAAAAGACAGCTGTCTGGATCCATTTAGTACATGGTCAAGCAGGGCTACACATTTTAATATATCCTGAGGACAGTGTCATGTCAGTGGGCAGTGTAATAATAAAAATGCCTAATGATGACCTTATATTATGAGGAAAATTTATATTATTTTCACTGTGTACTGCTTCAAAAGACAAGGAAGAGAGTATTATATCACAGGGGGGAAATCACCTGAAAAACATGTATTTATCTGGAATACGTCATTTCCTGACAACATGTCACAAAATCAAGGTATTACGCTATCTTAGAGTTTTGCATTCCATGCCTTATTAAAATAAAATAAAAATAGGCTCCATAAAGTTTCAAACATAAAACTTTCCTGGGGCTTCCCTGGTGGTGCAGTGGTTTAGAGTCTGCCTGCCGATGCAGGGGATACGGGTTTGTGCTCCGGTCTGGGAGGATCCCACATGCCGCAGAGCAGCTGGGCCCGTGAGCCATGGCCGCTGAGTCTGCACGTCCAAAGCCTGTGCTCCGCAACGGGAGAGGCCACAACAGTGAGAGGCCCACGTACCGCAAAAAAAAAAAAAAAAAAAAGAAAAAGAAAAAAAACTTTCCTAATATTCCTCTAAAGAAGGGGCATAACATAAACTACCAAAATAAAAGATTAATCATTCTGCTTCAGTGATTTTATAATTGTGAAGTGCCCATCTTTTGAGAATAAGACTTAGATTAATAAGGAACATAAGAAAATAGTGCAGCATAAAGTTTTAATAAGACTTTCCAAAGTAGTAAAGCACTTTAACCTAACAGTCTTCCAAACATATGAACTAGGTTGAAAGTCTAACGTTTCCAAAATAATAATACAAAATGATTACATATTATACGTACTTATGTATTTATATTTGATTCCCACTGTACATTATCTTTGGATTCTCCCAAAGCATATTCTTCACAAACTGCTAAAATAGGAGCCCAAAGTAAATACAGTAAATGGAAACCTGCTTGAGCAAGAATCACGTAGAGGGGCTTCCCCGGTGGCGCAGTGATTGAGAGTCCGCCTGCCGATGCAGGGGACACGGATTTGTGCCCCGGTCTGGGAAGATCCCACATGCCGCGGAGCGGCTGGGCCTGTGGGCCCGAGGGCCATGGCCACTGAGCCTGCGCGTCCGGAGCCTGTGCTCCGCAACGCATGAGGCCACAACAGTAAGAGGCCTGCGTACTGCAAAAAATAATAATAATCATGTAGACTAATTCAAACACTGATTACTAGAAATTTAATTACCAATCAAAATTAAATAGAGATTATAAAACTGCACAGACAAAAATTATAATAGAAATTATGTTTACTATGTGCCAGATATTGTTCTAAGTAAGCATATTATCAGAAGGATCTCATCTAATCCTTAGAACAAAGCTAGCAAGTAGGTATTATTATAATCCCCAGTTAAAGCTGGAAAACCTAAGGCACAGAAAGGTTTATATGTTGCTTTAAAATTGCACAGCTAGTAAATGATGAAGTTGGATAAGATTCCTGAAAGTCCACCTTCAGAACATACTTTTAACCATACCAAAACACTATCAATGAGGTCTTTAACTATGCACATAAAAGACATAGCTATATTTCATTTTTAGAAAGTTGTTATGTGGAATACATATAAAAGTGATATAAAACAAAATTTTGGAGAATGCTTTTTTCCTCAAGTGTTTGTTTTATATGTGAAGAAAAGCACAAAGTGCCAATGATTTAATACAAAATAAGATGCATTCAATGATCTTCAAAACATTCTAATTCAGTGACCTCAAAATATTTTACTGTTTTAAACAAAAGGTTATAGAAGAATAGCAGTATGCTCTTCTTCAAACTGCCTCAAATCCCAGAAGCCAGTAGTCTATAAAGAGTGTGCTACTGTATAAATTAACAATATAACACAGAGTTATAACCAGTGTTTTAGAATCAGCAGAGTCAAAAGGCATGCGTTAGAGATGTAAATTTTCAATGTAGACAAAACAGCCTTCTGTCTATCCTAGAAAATGCCATCTAGGATTTTCATAGCTAGAGAGGAAAAGTCAATGCCTGGCTTCAAAGCATCTAAGGACAGGCTGACTCTTTTGTGAGGGGGCTAATGCAGCTGATGACTTAAAGTTGAAGCCAATGCTCATTTTACCATTCCCAAAATCCTAGCGTCCTTAAGAATTATGCTCAATCTACTCTGCCTGGGCTCTGTAAACGGAACAACAAAGCCTGGATGACAGCACATCTGTTGACAACACGCTCTGATGGAGATGTACAAGATTCATGTTGTTTTCATGCCTGCTAACACAACATCCATTCTGCAGCCCATGGATCAAGGAGTCATTACAACTTTCCAGTCATTATTTAAGAAACACATTTTCTAAGGCTACAATTGTCATAGATAGTGATTCCTCTGAAGGATGTGGGCAAAGTCAATTGAAAACCTCTGGAAAGGATTCATTATTCTAAATGCCGTTAAGAACATTTGTGATTCATGGGAAGAGGTCAGAATATCAACATTAACAGAAGTTTGAAATAAGTCAATTCAAAGAGGGGTTCAAGACTTCAGAAGAGGAAATAACTGCCGATGTGGTGAAAATAACAAGAAAACCAGAATTAGAAGTGGAACCTGAAGATGGGACTGAATTGCTGCAATCTCATAATAAAACTTGAAAGGATAAGGAGCTACTTCTTATGGATAAGCAAAGAAAGCGTTCTCTTGAGATGAAACCTACCCTGAGTGAAGATGCTATGAAGACTGTTGAAATGATGACAAAGGATTTAAAAATTACATAAACCTAGTTTATATAACAATGGCAGGGTTTGATAGAATAGACTCCAATTTTGAAAGAAGTTCTACTGTGGGTAAAATGATATCAAACAGCATTGATGCTACAGAGAAATCATTCGTGAACAGAAGAGTCAATCGATGCAGCAAACCTCACTGTGGTCTTCTTTTAAGAAATTCCCACAGCCATCCCAGCCTTCAACCACGCTGATGGGTCAGCAGCATCAACACTTAGGCAAGACCCGCCACCAGCAGAAAGATTACACCTTGCTGAAGACTCAGAGATGGTTAGGATTTTTTTTAACAATAAGGTACTTCTAAATTAAGGTATGCACATTTTTTAGACATAATGCTATTGCACACTTGATAGACTATAGTGTAAATATAAACTTCCGTGTGCACTAGGAAACCAAAAAATTCATGTGATTCCCTTTATTGCACTGGGCTGGAACCAAACCCACAATGTCTTGAGGTGTGCATGTAAACATTTATTAACTGCCTTCTATGTCCCATTGGCTCTGCCAAAGGTGGCGATACAGCAGTGAATAAGAGAGCCATGGTCCCTGACTTCAGAATATTTGCAAAATGCCTGGATGGCTTTTGCAAGCACACGGTAGGTACCCAATAAATGGTTACTGATACTGTCACTGTTATTAGTATTTATTAGCATTATTCTGGTCCAGCAAAATGCTGACAATATTGAGATGAGAGCTAGGCCTCTCTCTCCACTAGGAACATCTACTCCATTACTCTCTACAGTGTGTCTTGAAATAAAGGAAGTTTAAATGAGGGTATATTTACGAGAGAAGAAAGGGAGATAAAACCACTGAGCAGACCCACTGGGACCCCACAAGCATAGATAAAATTCCATTGTGAGAAGCATCTTGGCTTTATATAAGATGTAGAAGCCTCCTCTCATGGGTCTTTACTTGAGCCTGGGAAAATAGTTCTCAAGGTAAGGGTAAAAGCCCTTCTCCACTATGGCTGGATACTCTTCCTCCTTCTGTGACCAGAGAGCAGGACTACGCCTTCATTTTTAAATATTTATTTAGTTCAGATGACCAGGTGGTCTTTCTCAGGAAAAAGAACAAGTAACCTACTCTGGGAGAGGTATACTCCTCTTGTTCCAATTTTCTATGGTCCAGAACAAGTACAGACTTCCCTTTGGGGACCCAAAGGGTAGTGTGGTTGGAGAAAAGAAGGTCATGGACTGACCAAACAGGCCCCAAACCAGTTACTAAAATTGTCAATGGAGAACTAACTAAAAATACACAGCAGTCATCCATATGAACAGTGCCAAGGCTATTACACTGTCTCACTATAGCAGACATTCCTGTTCCATTCAGATTCATGGATATGTACCACACATTAATGGAAGGGGAAGAGTCATCAGTTAAATAAATGAAGAAAATTTAAAAAGCAGGATACTGTGAAAGGTATTTTTATCTATGTCAAAATTTCATTGAATATTCAAAGTTCCTGCAACATCCAATCAACTGATATTTATTAAATAAACACTACGTGTCAGTGACTATCAAACTCCAGTCGGATAAAGTCCATTAGACTTGAAAATTAGAGATAATGGGTAACAAGGACAAAACAATTTCAAGGACAATCTCTTCTACTGATAGAGAGCTACTAGTAGAAGTCAGAAGGAAATTGGTTTCAATTTGGCAAATGAGGATATAAAAGAGGTAAATGTAACCTCTTCTTTTAAGAGATTTAGGAGAAGAATGAAAGACTCAGAGACACAGATAGACTCAGTCCTTAAGCCTCAAGCTACTTGTCTGTGTTTGCCTGAAAGTGAGAGGATATGCATGCATGGGTGTGTGGACGTGCACACACACATAAGGGGGGCCCTGCACACATGTTCATTTTAAAGCTGAGCCAGACAGCTTGTTTCTAGCCTTAGTGAAGAAGCCTGTATTAAAGGAGACGTTGAAAATTTAACAAAAAGAGGAACTAACTGAAGGAATCAATTCTCAGAGAGGAAAGAAGGTAACTGGACCAAGAGGAATTAGCCTTGGATAGCAGAAGTCTTGTAGATAATCTTAAAGCAAAGGTCTTTAGGGGAAAAATATAATTCTTGATGTAGAATTTATAAAGTGTATGATGGAGTGAAGGAAACTAAAATACTCTTATTTCCAAGAATAAATAGAACTCCATAAATGGAAAGACAAACATGAAAAGTACAGCCACATATTTTCCCAGATACAACACAAAATGCCACTTACAGTATTTTCCCTTTATTGTTTATATGAAGCAACACTCATGAAAGAGCTTTGTTTTTTATTGGATTGCCCTAAATATATGTTCCCTTTGGTATGAGAATTTTCATCTTATAGTAACATCTTCTCTGTCACCAGTTAAAAGCTATCTAATTTACAGTGGAATCTTTGGTCTGTTATGAAAATTAAACTACACTTACAAATCATAATAATGTATCATTTGAATGTTTTAATGAAGTTAAAAAAGAACCTTCCTACTGCACAGATTTAAAAGGTGTATTTGGGTCTGAATAAAAGAGAAAAATCAAAATGTAGCTCTCTTTTTATAATACAAAATTATGCTCTTGCTTCCACAGAATAGGATACAGATGGGGCTAACAAGAACTTTCCAGTCAAGCAGTCTAGCAAACACTACCTTGGCCAAGTGATCAAAGTTACTATCACCAGGAGTAAGTGATGTTGATACTATGTACCTCCTGATAGGAGGTGAGAAGGAAGGAACTTGGCTACTGTGGTATTTTTCACCAAGCCTCACAACTCAAGTCTAATATTATTCGAAACTAAATTGAGGAATACTTTATAAATCACCCACCAGTAACCCTGAAAAAACGTCATGGTCATGCAAAAGAAAAGGCTAAAATACTGTCACAGGTCAAGGACACTAAGTCATCATGGGTAAATGCAATGTGATAACTTGGACTGGACCACTGAACAGAAAAAGGGACATTAGTGGGAAAATTTGTGAAATCCAAATAAATTCCAGAACTTAGTAAATATTAATGTACTGGGGGTTTCCCTGGTGGCGCAGTGGTTAAGAATCTGCCTGCCAAATCAGGGGACACAGGTTCAAGCCTTGGTCCGGGAAGATCCCACATGCTGCCACGCATCACAACTACTGAGCCTGTGCTCTAGAGCCCACGAGCCACAACTACTGAGCCAGCAAGCCACAACTACTGAAGCCTGCTCACCTAGAGCCCGTGCTCCGCAACAAGAGAAGCCACCGCAATGAGAAGCCCGCGCACCGCAACGAAGAGTAGCCTCCGCTTGCCGCAACTAGAGAAAGCCCGAGCGCAGCAACGAGAACCCAACACAGTCAAAAACACAAAAAATATATTAATGCACTAGTACCGGTTTCCTAGTTTTCACAAATATACCATGGCTAACCTTAGGGGAAATGAGTAAGAGTAGTAAGAAAACTCACTACTATCTTCACAATTTTTCTACAAATATAAAATAACCTCCAAAATGCAAAGTTTATTTAAAAATCAACTTACTTTAAAAAAAGAAATTAAATTAAAACCCGGTATCTATTTCTGAATTACCTCAAATTGTAATTAAACTGCTGCAACAGAAGCACTCATGTCCCCAGTTAAAGCATGAGAACAGAATAAAAGGTTAATTTTGAAGTGTAGTTAAAAAAATCTTGAATTAAAATTAGCAACATGAAATCTACTGCCTACATTGTAAGAGCCATTCTGTTTATAGTTTCTTTCCTTCTGTTCTGAAACTATTTTTGCCATTTTATTGGACTTAGTTTTAGATGTCTTTCTGATATTTTGAAAATATCATTTTTATATTAATTGGCTATATTCTTATGGACACAGATTTTACACAAACTTGAACCAAACTGCTATGCTAGTTGTGCTCTTCAGAATGTGAAGGTACCATGGGCTACGACCCTAATATGAAAAGTAAACATGTAAACTAGATCTAAAACACAAAGACTGTCACTTGGTTCATCAAATGATAGCATTTATTTAATATTTCCATATGATCCTTAAATATGTATTTCCTTTTTTAAACAGCCTTATTGAGATATAATTTGTATAGTCTAAAATTCACCCACGTAAAGTGTACAATTCAGTGGGTTTTATTACCAGAGTTGTACAACCATCACCACGATCTAATTTTAGAACATTTCATCATCCAAAACAGAAACCCCATACCCATTAGCAGCCACTCCTCATTCCCCATCCCACCCTCAACCCAGGCAACTGTTAATCTACTTTACAGCTCTGTAAGTTTGCCTATTCTGGACATGTCATATTAATGAAATCAAACATGTGGTCCTTTATGACTGGCTTCAGTTAACATAATGCTTTCAAGATTCATCCATGTTGTAGCATATATCAGCATGTCCTTTCTTTTTATGGCCAAATAATATTCCATCGAGTGAGTATACCACATTTTGTTTATCCATTTATCAGCTGATGGACATAAGGGTTATTTCCAATTTGGGGCTATTATGAATAGAGCCGCCATGAATATTCATTTGTATACAAGTTTTTGTGTGGACATATATATTTTCATTGCTCTCAAATATATACTTCGAGGTAGAATTGAATTGCTTCCTCAATGGTAACTCTATGTTGAACATTTCGAAGAACTGCCCAACTGTTTTCCAAACTGGCTGCACTATTTTAAAGTCCCTTCAGTAATAAATGAGGTTTCCAATTTCTCCAATTCTCACCAACACTTGTCATTGTCTGTCTTAAAACATGTATTTTCAATACTCATCACTTCTCTTGGTCATGTTACTCCCTATTAAAATTGTTTGTTGTCTTCTGATCTCCTTTCCAAGGAAACTCCTATGTTGCCAAACAACTCTACAAAACAAGTTTTAAATGATACGAAATATACTAAATCCATAATCCAACTTAATTCTATTATTTTCAAAGTGTTTTATTTCATTCTCCTCTGACCTAATCATTATCCTTCTTTCTTCCATTAATAATGACTTTAATATGACTTTTCAAAATATAAATTCCCACTAAAGTAATTCTTAGCAAAGCAATTAATGTGACATGCATTTATATGGGTGACAGGAGCAAAATTATTAATTTAGCCATGTTCATAGACTTCTCTCTTTCTCCAGTCAAAGATAATTGTGTGATTCAGTTTCTTATTGCTGCCCAGGACCCATTAATGAATCATAAAATCAATTGGATGGGTCATAGCTGAGATTTTTAAATAGAGGACGGAGGAGAATAGAGGGGAACGGTGGAGTGGACCAAAATGGAATGGAATAAAATAGAAATGTTAGAGTCCACTGCATTATTTTCTGATACTTTTCACTCATTTTATATGTTCAAGAAAGTTTGAAAGCCACTGCTGAAATCACAAATTTGATTTTCCCTTACCTCTTAAACAAGAGTAATTCTATCCTAAATTGAAAGAACTGAAAAAGGTAGAAAGGGAAGTATTTTTAAAAGACAGATTGTGAAAAAGGAATTTGGAGAATTAATCTGAAGAGAAAAGAGCTGTGAGTTAGAAAAGGAAATTTTAATAAACGCTGATAGTGAGCTACATATTTAGCTTATTTATGTGTCTGTTGAAGGTCAGAGCAAGTAAAGAATAGGATACATTTTTAATTATTTTGGACTATAAACTTTGCCTCTTGCATGCCATTCTGCTCTGATACTAAGTAATGGTTTCTAGGTTATTAAAAGCCACATAATATATTCATACTTACAAATATATGTTCATTTATGTAAACAGGCATTTATTATGATTGGAAAAGATGACTTAACAACTCTCTATGGAAAGGGAATTTGTCTTTTTTAGAGATGACAGTAGCTTATAGGTAAGAGCATAAACTTTGGAGTCAGGCAGACTTCAGCTTACCCCAACTTTACTTCCAATTATATATGGTACACTGGGAAAATGACTCAACCTATATAAGACTCAATTTTCTTCAGAAAACCCATTAGGTTGCCCTAAAAATCAAATCATATAAGTCATATTAAAACAAACTTAGTGCAATATCCTACAACCCAGCACACAGTATCAGTAAATGGAAGCTATTTTTATTCAAAGTATTTTATAAGTCTTAAAAGTATTTTAAAGCAGATAATCCAAAGATATAGTCCATTTTAATCGAGAGAAAGTGAGTGGATACATGAGAAATGCTGCTGGTGTGTAAGCAATCAGACAAGGACCAGTACCATGCAGTGATTCTATCGACCGCCAGTTCATGTAACTACCGCATTCATCACAGTTTTTAAAACTGACATGTGACAAGCAAAAGAAAAAAAAGAAAAAGAACAAAAAACAGATTATTCCTTGTGTTCCAATTTACAATAATAAAAGGGAATTATAGCTGAAATCAGCTCTATAACTGTTCCCTGAGAGCACAGGAAATCTGTGCGCATCAACCAGGTAAAATTATGAGGCATCAAGACATACACAGGAATAGGATATTGTAAACAATTATAACATGCATTTTATATAACCTTGATTAAACTACACCATACCTCTGGAAAGACAAGCAGGCTGGCATAAACACCATTTGTTAAATGTGAAGCAACCTGGGAAAATGGAGATGGAAAGAGCTGATCAAGAAAGTCTAGGAAATCAACTGCAAATTAAAATATTGGAATAACTACTTTAAACTCATGCTCCTCTTGTAATCTGGTTGAAGTCCTTTGCAACCAGTTAGTTCACTTACAAAATGTCACTTCTGAGAACCTCTAACATTTGCTCATACAAGGCAATTACACACATGTCAGAGAGGTTCCTCTGTGACCCCTAATCCTCCCCAGGCTGCCTACAAAGTGTGAGGTTTCTGAGATGCCTCCAGATTATCTAGTAAATTGCACAATCCACTGGTATCTATTCTAAATAATTCATCAATATCATGACCAAAAGTAAATCTGCAACAAAAATCATGTCTAGTCTGGTGTCTGACACATAGTAGGTCCTCAACAAGTGATTATTAGAGGGAGGCAAGAGATCAGGAACAGTAAGATCTATTGTCTTAAGTAACAACACCTATTTCATTTCATTCTCTAACAGAATTTTCCCCAAATTCTAAAAGATTATTTCTTCAATTATTAGAAAAAACTACAAACATTCATTGCTGTGGACAAAGGTGTGTATTAAATATTGAAGATTTAACCTATTTAAAAGAGGTAACAGATAAAAGGGCCATTCGCTCCTAATAACAGGAGCAAAAAGGAAGAGAAGGGATAAAGAGAAAAACAAAATTAAGTTAATTGGATACCACCAGAGAATGTTAAGGTACCACCTTATTTTTCCAAAAATTAATGAATAAAGAGAAAAATATAAAACTTATGATACTACTCCTGTTTAAAATGTATCTCACAGTAAATGAGACAGGTTTATGTAGGGAAATCCTACCTAATAAATGCAAACAGAAGGAAAGAATTAGACTGCCACCATTTGTCAGTATCTAATAAAATAACTGATTTGTGCAATCAATAGCCATCAATGAATGGTAAAACCACTGGGAGCAAAGTTGATGGCAAAGTTCAGGCTGCCACCCGTCACCATCTGAACCCCATCTGATGTGATGAAATGTGAAATACACAGCACCACTTATGAATTATTCTTGTAAAAAATATATGTAAATCTAAATAAGTCTTTCAATCTAACTTCCAGTCTATGGGGAACATGTAGAATAGGGGAATGAGTTAAATATCTGGACAAAGGAGTAGTGAGAAAAAATCTAAGCTCCAAAACATGGGACTTTTTACAGGACAACTAACTGATTGCTTCTACAAAATGAACAAATGGGAGAGAGGGAAGATGGGATGAAGAGAGGGATGGGGGAAATGAAGAAGGGTTGAGTGGAAAAAGGAAAGATGGAGGGATGGTGAGAAACGGAGGGAGGAAGGGAAGGGGGGAGGTAAGGAGACGGGAAGGACAGAGGTAAGCAGAAGGATAGGAGGGAGGCAGGGAGCGGGAGATGAAAGAAGTTAGCTCTTAGATCCAAAGAACCCAAGAGACTTAAAGAACACAACCAGATCCAAGGTATGGATCTTGTCTGGAACCTGATTTGAAGAAACCAACTGTTTAAAACAAACACACATTTCTTAGACAAACAAGTAAATGTGAATTTGATATGAACTGAGGATAACCTTAAGCTCATTTTATTTGAGGTTATAATTAAACTGTATTTAGTGGTCTACTAATGACGAAGTAATAGCTTTAAGTGCTATACAGCTGAAAGCTAATTACAACAGATGAAGACAGGAAGCTCCAAGGAAGGGACCACGTTTACTTTTCTCTCTGCTGTGCCCTCCGAGCCTAACACAGCACCCACACTGTGAGACAATGGGCCACTCAGTGATTACTGAATGACTGTATCTAGGATAGTCTAAGAGCACATCTCAGAAGCTTGCCTGGGAACTTCAACAAGTGAAATACAGCAAATAACAGAAAGCTCTTGAGAACATTCAAACTGTTTAAAGTGGCTAGAATTTCACGGACATTTGGAAGAAAAATGAGAGAGGGCGCTGCAGTAGCAAGGAGGAAGCAAATCATAATTACACTCCATATGTTATGCTATGAACTTTGTGTTTTACCCTTTTGGTAGAGGGCAGTCATGGAAAGGGTTGCACTATACATAAACTTGAATGAGGTTTTAAAAAGCTTTCCTTAGAACAGAGTTTTTCAATACCTGCACTGTTGACATTTTGGCCGGGTAATTCTTTGTTGTCTTGCGCGCTGCAGAATGTTTACCAACATCCCTAGCCTCTCCCATCTAGATGCCAGTACAACCCAGTTGTCACAACCAATTAAGTATCTCCAGACACTGCCAAATTTTACCTGGGGGCAAGGAGCAAAATTTCCTCCAGCTGAGAATCACAGCACTATAACTTTTGTGAATCAGAAGGTGAAACTCAAGGCAGGGAAACAGATCAGAAGGCTACTGCACAAAGAGAGTAAGTACCTAAACTAACGTGGTAGTGTGGGGAATGGAGAAAAAAAGATTTGAGTGACAGCAGAGAGGCAAACATAGCAACCAATTATGGGTAGTGACTGAGGCTTAACAATGGTCAAAGACAATGCCCAGCTACATTGACTGAGCAACTGGATGGGAGGGCTAATCATTCAAACATGGACTAAAGATGAGAGGGGGCTCATTTATTCATTTATCCAACAACTAGCGGGTAATATGGTGAACAACAACAAAAAATACCAATACCCTTCTTCTTCTGGAACTGATTTTCTAATAGATGTACGCAAGTCAACAAACACAGGAATAACCTAACTTCTGAGAATGATAATTGCTATAAAGAGATGATGCCTGTGAAAATGTTTAAAATCTGAAGCTGGACACATAGAAAGAGATATTAGTATCGTACAGTTGTTTCATCGTGCAGGCTTGGAATTGGAAGACATGATCTTTCATTCCAATTCTGCTATTAATTGGTTGTGTTACTTGGAAATGTTGCTTGGCCTGTGTAAGTCTCAGTTTCCCCCAATTGTGACATGAGGATAATAAGAGTACTTATTTAATAGGGCTGTTATGAGTTTTAAACAGGAAAGAACATAGTTGTGGGTGCACATGTCTATATGGCCATGTATGTGTGTAGAATCTTACCACAATGTCTGGCACATATAAGAACTCAATAATAACTATTATCATATAATCATTCAGTTGCGTGTGGGGAGGGAGAGGGCTAGGGCTTAACAGCTTTTCTCAAAGCCATTCAGCACTTAGGTTTTTCATGCTTTATGCCTTCATTCAACAAGTTTTCATCGTGTGCATACTCTGTAGTTGATACTATTCTAAGAGCCAGGGACCCAGCAGTGAACAAGACAGACAAGGTTCCAGGCTTCAGCACCAAAGCTGTTCCTGGCAGCTTCATCCTTCTCAGCAGCTGGGTCTTTCCACTTCACAGGCTGTCTGGGCACATCCTTGATGTACAATCAGCAAAATTCCCATCATGACTTCGTATTGATCCATTTCAAGGGCAATATATAACAGCTAAAAAGCTTCACCAGAGTTTGAAGGTATTTAGAAGATTAGACACCTGTTTCCCCCTTCCCAATCTTTGATGATATTAGGTTGAAAGTTGTTTGAGAGAAAAATGGCTTGGCTCTATAGAAAGCAATTCCAGTCAACAATGGTAGCCAAGCTGAAATCTTGCTAAAATTGCATCCTGGGGCCAGTTGTGCTCTAAATAATGATATTTACATCTCCTAAGTGGGAGCAATAGGAAGAACAACTGAGAATAGAGAACAGATTAATGCTGCAGACATTCTTGAATTGGATTCCGGGAGCTGGAGGGTTGCTCACTGCCGTCCTATATCAGCTTCTGAGTGATTACTGGGTCACGATCTGAGTCAGTGGGTCTCAACCTTGGTCAGACGTGACTGTCACTTGGACATATCTTAAAAATAGGCAGACCTGGGCCTTCCCCCTCAGACATTCTCATTTAATTAGACTGGGTGGGGCCTGGGTGTTGGTATTTTTATAAAGTTCCCCAGATGATTCTAAAGTTTATAACTTCTTCTGTGGATCATCGATCACAACAAATAATAATCAGTGTATGACTTCAACTGAAATGTTTTCAAAAAGGAGAAGGTATGAAGTTGTCAAATTAATTAGAAGAAAAACTATAAGTTATTTTATCCACTCCTCCCTGGGTCATCCTCAAATTATCATTACTTCTTTTAATCCCAAGTCTCAACAGAAGAATAGTGATTATTATTGAACTAATAATCTAATTCATTAACAATAACTCATATTAACCTAGTAACTATTTTTAAGAAGCTGCATTTTTTTGATATATGGTTTAAATAAACTAACACAGAGAAAAAATATAAATCCCTTTTTTAAAATTCCTAAAAATAACTTTAGCCCTCAAAATTTAATTTCTTATCTTGATCTCTATCATCTTTCTTTCACATTTTGTTAAACTGGATGCTAGGTTCCAATTTAATATAAAATAGGTGCTCTGTATTGGAGGACAACTGTACCCAAAAGCAGCCAATTAAGAGGATACTGTAATCTTATAATAAATGACAGAAATTCGGATTGATAGCATTCATTGAAAACAAAAATTAAAAAATAAGTTATATTTTAAATGAACCAAAAATAAATATAATTTCAGAGGCACTATTTTTCTGACAAAATTGCATGAAAATATTACAAGACATTGTTCACTTCATTTCTGATTCACTCAAAAAAAGGATCATTTCATTTTCCAATGTTTCGCATCATTTGCTTTATATTCCACCAAGAACTGCTCATTGTGAAATCTCATATCAAATGCAAGAAAAGATGGCATCCTAAGCACAGGAGATATTTGAATGGAGACTAATTTTTGAGGTAAATATCAATAAACAGCTTCATGTTATAGAAACTTTTTCTCCCTACTCAACTTTATATATGGATAATAAGGACTCTGTGCATTATTCTAAAATTATTATCATAGAGCAGAATGAGCTGATTAGTCACTAAAACCATAGGTGATCAGATTAGTAAAATACTCAAAGAATCACATAAAATGTGATCTTTACATACAAAATAGCCATCAGCCCTAACAACAATTGATATCAAGGTTCAATATTATTCTGAAATCAACTATTGATCTTAGAATAGAAGATCAATAGAATATATATGAGATACAAAGGCTTTTTGTCTACGCTAGAAACAATAGTCTATCCCAGTTGCTGACAAATAGTATTAAACAATAATTATAATGTGATACTCTAATGCTTTACATAATGTTTTATTGTTTATATAATATGAAGATATTATTACCCCACTTTATAGATGTGGAAATTGAGGCTCAGAAGTGCTAAGAAATGCACCCAAGGATGTTGGGTTACAAGAGGTAGACATGAAATTCAAAGCCAAATCTTGGCTCCAGATATAAAGGTTTTGGTTTTCTAAACGGTACTTCTGTGACTTTTAAGAATATTTATAAGTATTTTTAGCAAAAAGGCCAGAGAAGTACCTTTCTTTATTATTTCTATGGAATGGGAACATTTCTTTCTAACGTATGGGACCAGAAAGACAACTTTATTTTTACTTTATTTTATTTTCTAGGAGGGAAAAGTGGGCAGATATGTCATAAAAATGACAGAATTTACCAAGAAACCCTGTTTTTAAGCAATTCCCATCACCCTTCAGTCACGTCTGTCCATTCAAATTAATACACAAGGAGCAAATTCTACAAAAGCACTCAAAGTATCTCCTTCATCATCAAATCTGTATTTCAGCTCCTTTCTAAAGTTTACTTAGCCAGAAGCTTACGATTATTCAATTAACTCCCCAGACCCCAAAACACTCACGTAAGTAATGACCTTTACACATCAGTCATAGTGGGAACCATCGTCTACTGATTTAAGTTATTTCAAGCCTGGCACGAAGTAGATGTATCTTTGTTAAGCTAAGTCGCTAATCTCCTCATTATATGTTTTTGTGTATGAGATGTAAATTCACATTTGTGTGAACATTTAACTAATCTAACCCCTCCTGTATACTAGCAACTCATAAGGGCAGCACTGTACCTTTTTCTATTAGTAATTATACACCCAGAACAGAGCATGCTGCCTGGCACACAGTTGGCCCTTATCCTGTCACGAGATTTTATATACAGTCCTTAGAATAATGGAAGACTCAGGCCTATAGCAAGCACGCTAAGTGTTTACTGTCATTGCTGGTTTTGAATCAACGAATGAATCACTGACAACCTTATCACAACCTGATGTAGCAGATAAGGAAGCTTTTACAGTCTATATTTTTACCAGAATTTTTTTTAACTTAGAGAAATAACATAAGTTGACCAAAAATACTTGGCAAGGATCTATCTTGCAATGCCATATCATAGAAATTAAATGAATCAGACTAAGATCTGATTAAAAGAAGGGAGACATATCTTGGAAGTTCCTAAAATATGAATCTAATCAGAAACTTCAGACCATAGGAAGCAGATAAGCCAGCCCCCCTGAGTGTATCTCAGTCCTGACTAGCATTCAACTCCTTTATTCAGCATGGCAGACTGTGTTTTTCAAAGTTGGTGGTAACAGTATCTTTCTTCCCACATGTTTATCTCCAATGGGACCTACTTACTCCTAAAGTCCTAAAATCACCCCTAAAGGGTCAAGTCTAATCCCCCTTCCCTTGATGCTAGGCTTTCCTTAGTGATTTTTTTTTGACCAATAGAATATGGCAGAAGTGAAATTCTGAGACAAAGAAGGCTAGAGAAGAAACCCTACAGCTTCTATTTGGGCTCCTTGGAACCACCTAGCTGGGCCCAGACAACTCATCAGACCACAAGAGGTCATTAATAAACTATTAATAATGTGTTACTAAGTTTGAGAATGGTTTATTACACAGCAATACATAACTTGAAAATTCAGGAAAAACACGTGATCCCTACTATATATATATATATGTAGGTACTGTGCTAGCTTGTACTGTGTGTTACAAGACTGTATGGGGTAAGAATGGAATTCACAGTTAGTGCAAGTATTAACTGAAAGGGTCCAACAGCCCTAGGTAATCACATCCTCTTATTCCGTCCTCTTGCAACTTAACACACATGTTGCTTACTTCCATGTGATTATTCTATAACCTATCTGGATGCTCTGCCTGGAATGCTCAGCCCATCACACCTTCTTCATTTAGCTGATCACTAGTCAGTCTCAGACTTACTAGTTCTCCTTTTTAACACACTCATAACACCCTGTACTTCTCTGTTGCAGTACTGTTCACAATTCTAATTAATGAATTATTTGTGTCATTAATAGCTTACCATGTATCCCCCAAAACAATGCACTCCATGAGAAATGAGACCATGTGCTTGTTTATCACCACATTCCTAAGATACTGTAACATGCATGGCACAGTACTCTGTACATAGTCAAAAAAAAATGTTTTGTGTCCAATTAATGAATACATGAGATGTTACAGTCATAGGCCGTTGGGTGGGAGAAAGAGGCCATCCCTCAAATCTGAGGCTTCCTAATTTTGTTTTTATCAAAGATGACGACTGTAGTTTCCAAGGAGCTCTGAAAGTTCTAGCAAGATGACAGGGCTGGTTCTGGTAGGTAAGCCTTTGGGCAATAAAATGTGGCTAGGTGACAACACATCAGGAAGACAAACAGCCAACATCATCAACTTCCAAGTGACCACCTTGCAAGCTGCCTTAAGACCTCAAATATCCAACTTGGCAACATTACTCAAGGGGATAATTGCACAATCTTTGGAATCAGATGAACTAAGACAGATATACAGTCAGATATACAGTCACATACTAGTTCTGCAAATTACTAGTTGTGTCATAACTGGGCAATTTTCTTCCCTTAGTCTCAATTTCATAATATATGAAAAAAAGAGATAATATATTTTCATGAAGTTACTATGAAAATGAAATAGTAATGTATGGACAACTCTTGACATGCAGTGACTCTAGGTTACTGAATGAAGACAGTTTCCCCTCTTCTGGAATTTGTAACCGCCATTCTGCAGCATTTCCTCATGGAGAGCACACTGCAATCCACCATGAAAATAAAAGTTAAAACATGCATCAGTGTAAGAATATAGAGCACTGCTGACTGAATTCGGATCTATCAACTGTAAGTCATTCATTTAAAAATGAAAGGAAACAAGCGTAAAGCCCTATGTTTAAGATGCAGGTTAGGTGAAGTAGTACCAGGCTAGCTGGAGGTTCCCTTCTGCAATATTTTCAAGACACACCAACTTTTGCCTATGCACTTTCAGACTGAACCTGGGATTAGGCTTCATGTTCGAAATTGCAATTTGGAGAAGTATACTCCAGAGAAGAAACAGATAATACTTCACACTGACTACACATCTGAGGAAAAAGAATGACAGCTTCACTGTCAATGTTACAGAACCTGGAATTGACACGTATGCCAAGAAGCTAAGTTATCCTCATCTTCCTTCTCTTACTACCAATTGGCATGAACATATGAGAAAAATGCAAATGAGGCAGACACAGAAAGTGTCAGGGGAAGAAAGTATATAACTTTGATTGGAGTATTACTCCTTCCAGATGATAAAGCTCTCTAGGCTCATCAAAACAGTCACAGCTCTTGTCACTCAGTATCCAGTATTTTTGACTACTAACAATGCGTAGTCAACCTAGTGTTTAAAGAAAGAATAGATTTGAAGAGTTTTTCAATAAGACCATTTAAAACAGAGTAAGATCAGTTAACATACAATTTCTCAAAGAGAGATCAGAAACCATTTAGAGAAAAGGAAGAGAGATCCTAGGAAAATGGCATTAAACAGTCCTGCAATTGAAGAGCGAATCTAGCACTCAGCTAAATTTTCTGATGGATTTTATAGTTCTCCGTCTGCAAGCAAGCTCATTTCAGAGGCAGATTTTGCTGGCATTAAATCCTGGGAAGAATGTACTTTGTGAATCCTTACATGCAAAGAGAGATGTTAGAAATGGGATGGAAACTATCTTTCGAACATGGAATAGCAAAACTATCCAACCTTTTTTTTTTTTTTTTTTTTTGCGGTACGCGGGCCTCTCACCGCTGCGGCCTCCCCCGCTGCGCAGCACAGACTCCAGACGTGCAGGCTCAGCGGCCAAGGCTCAGGGGCCCAGCCGCTCCGCGGCATGCGGGATCCTCCCAGACTGGAACACGAACCCGTGTCCCCTGCATCGGCAGGCGGACTCTCAACCACTGCGCCACCAGGGAAGCCTCTATAACAACCTTTGATGAACACTTAGGACATAAAAGTAAATAATTTCATGCAGCTTAAATAATATGTTGCTTCCTGAAGGTACATCCTAATGAAAAATTTAGGGAGAGCAATGATATATTCTCATTAGTTACTTTAGACCTGTGGTTCCAAGATAGCAGGAATTTCTAATGAGTAAAATCAGGGGTGAGGGGAGAAAAGAACACCAGGACAGGGGGCTGCCACGTGTTATTTTTGTCAGATAAAGATAATTTTAGGTCTATCATTGTAATCACCTCAAAAAGAAAGGCTATTTTATTTTTTTTAATCTTTATTGGAGTATAATTGCTTTACTATGTTGTGTTAGTTTCTGCTGTATAACAAAGTGAATCATCTATACATATACATATATCCCCATATCCCCTCCCTCTTGTGTCTCCCTCCCACCCTCCTTATCCCACTCGTCTAGGTGGTCACAAAGCACCGAGCTGATCTCCCTGTGCTATGCGGCTGCTTCCCACTAGCTAGCTATTTTACATTTGGTGGTGTATGTATGTCAACGCTACTCTCTCACTTCGTCCCAGCTTACCCTTCCCCCACCAACCCAAGTCCATTCTCTACGTCTACATCTTTATTCCAGTCCTGCCCCTAGGTTCATCAGAACCATTTTTTTTTTTAGATTCCATATATATGTGCTAGCATACAGTATTTGTTTTTCTCTTTCTGACTTCACTCTGTATGACAAACTCTAAATCCACCCACCTCACTACGAATAACTCAACTTTGTTTCTTTTTATGGCTGAGTAATATTCCATGGTATATTTGTGCCACATCTCCCTTATCCATTCATCTGTCAATGGACACTTAGGTTGCTTCCATGACCTGGCTATTTTAAATAGTGCTGCAATGAACACTGTGGTACATGTCTCTTTTTGAATTATGGTTTCCTTGGGGTATATGCCCAGTAGTGGGATTGCTGGGTCATATGGTAGTTCTATTTTTAGGCTTTTAAGGAACCTCCATATTGTTCTCCATAGTGGCTGTATCAATTTACATTCCCACCAACACTGCAAGAGAGTTCCCTTTTCTCCATACCCTCTCCAGCATTTATTGTTTGTAGACTTTTTGATGATGGCCATCCTGACCAGTATGAGGTGATACCTCACTGTAGTTTTGATTTGCATTTCTCTAATGATTAGTGATGTTAAGCATCCTTTCATGTGTTTGTTGGCAATCTGTATATCTTCCTTGGAGAAATGTCTATTTAGGTCTTCGGCCACTTTTGGATTGGGTTGTTCGGTTTTTTGATATTGAGATGCATGAGCTGCTTGTATATTTTGGAGGTTAATCCTTTGTCAATTGCTTCGTTTGCAAATATTTTCTCCCATTCTGAGAGTTGTCTTTTCATCTTGTTTATGGTTTCCTTTGCTGTGCAAAAGCTTTTAAGTTACATTAGGTCCCATTTGTTGATTTTTGGTTTTATTTCCATTTCTCTAGGAGGTGGGGCGAAAAGGATCTTGCTGTGACTTATGTCACAGTGTTCTGCCTATGTTTTCCACTAAGAGTTTTATAGTCTGTGGCCTTACAGTTAGGTCTTTAATCCATTTTGAGTTTATTTTTGTGTATGCTGTTAGGAAGTGTTCTAATTTCATTCTTTTACATGTAGCTGTCCAGTTTTCCCAGCACCACTTATTGAGGAGGCTGTCTTTTCTCCATTGTGTATTCTTGCCTCCTTTGTCCAAGATAAGGTGACCATATGTGCATGGGTTTATCTCTGGGCTTTCTATCTTGTTCCATTGATCTATATTTCTATTTTTGTGCCAGTACCATACTGTCTTGATTACTGTCGCTTTGCAGTATAGTCTGAAGTCAGGGAGCCTGATTCCTCCAGCTCTGTTTTTCTTTCTCAAGATTGCTTTGGCTATTCAGGGTCTTTTGTGCTTCCATACAAATTGTGAAATTTTTTGTTCTAGTTCTGTGAAAAATGCCATTGGTAGTTTGATAGGGATTGCACTGAATCTGTGGATTGCTTTGGGTAGTATAGTCATAGAAAGGCTATTTTAAATGGCAAAAAAAAGATGGCATTATTATATTAAGTTAAAAGGTTAGTCCTTTAGTAAATTTTATAAAATGTCTGATAAGATCACCTCATACTTCTAACATCCTCTTTTGTTTTCCCTATGTGCCACTACCAGTGAAACGTTTACCACAGAATAGCACCAGAACGCAGACATCTGGGAATTACCCCCCTCAGATGATTTTCCTAAAATAAAGAGTCGACTTCACAGGTGAGTGGTCCATGCAATCTCACAGGGCCCTTTACTCAGAAGGGTCTCTCACTTGGGGGTTTAAGGCTCTGTGTTCATCATCTTCAGCACCTAAAAATGCAAAATGCCTACTGTTTCCATTTTGCCTTGGGCATCCCCAAATTATGTAGCCAGTCCTGCCTAAAATATTGCGGGCATCATGTACGTTTTAAAGTAACCTGCCTAGCAATCAATTCAGGATTTTGTTTCGAGTGAGTGCCCAAAGTACAACACTGTCCATTGAAAGGACAGCGAAAGCCTTCAGAGGTAAGAGTAGGAAGTGGCAAGCAGACATTTTACAGTGAAAACTGTGGCGTCTAATGCCACCCAGATCAAAGGTTATTTCAGCTCTCAACAGGTTGCCGAATGCCTTGGGAGAAAAGGCTAACATTTTTCTAAAGGAATAACAGCTTGAATTGCTCAAGTGATAAGACCAGTAATAAGCTGAGACTGCATAGGTCTGTATCGGGAAACACGCAAAAAAATGTTGAGTTGGGCCAGGAAAATGTGAACATCCTTTATTATGACTCTCTAGCACACACCACCACCTCCTGAAGGGCCTGCCAGAATGAATGAGCCCCAAAAGGGACACTTAAGTTGTCTTCCCAGCTGTGCCGCTAAGAAGAAATATTTAATCTTGTCCACACAGACTTGGACAATTTATGCCCAAAACTATCCCTAAGATTTGGCAAAGCTGAAGTACAAATGTTCCTCCTGACAGTAATTAGCCTAAGTGTGATATGGCTTTGGAGCAAAATCAATATGGAATTAAGCCCAGCTGGCTCTGACACTTAAAAGCGCTGTACCACCCCAAACAAGGGATCTTCCTTTATCTCCCTAAACCTTAGTTTCCTCTACTTGTAAAATGGGTATGGATGAGGGTGGTGACTAAATCAACATTTTAATCTAATGGCTAAGAGCAGACACTCTAGAATAATCCTGGCCCTGCCACTTACTGATTGTATAGTCTTTGTCAAGTCACTTTATCTCTGTCACGGGAGTGCCTACTTATTAGTTTTGAATCCAGAAAGACCTGTTAGTTGTGTGCCCCACTATAACTCTTACTAACTCTCACTGTGCTGGGAATGTACACCCAATATCACCTTTGTTCCAAGGCTATCGGGAGACCCCCCTGGCTGACCCACACCTTGAACTGTCAGACCTTTTACAGATGTCAAACAACATACCCGTGCCTGTTCCCCCCAGTTTCTCATTCTCCAACATCCAAATAGCAGAATATATATTGAGACATTGACTTTGCACAAATCAGTTAGCCCCACACGCATCCATTCTGATGAAATAGGATGCTCCTTACTGGGCCCAGGCTGAGAGTCAGGTGTGTCTAGCATGTGATGACCTTCACTTCATACATCTATAGGTATGGATTACTATTCTCCTGAGATTTAGGTCATGTTATCTTGAAATTATCCATGCCTGCCTCCTGCTAGAGTTTAATTCCTTGAGGACAGGGCAGTGTCTCTTTCATCAGCTTTGTTCCACCAGTGCTCATCATACAGCATACTTACCTCACATGGACTGTAGATTAAATGTCTAAAAAGGAACTAGTAAAGTACTCAATGCAAAGTAGACTCTCAATAACTATCAGTACCCCTCAAATTATACCTTCCTTTTCTTTTCCACAAAGTAAGGCTGGGCTAAGCTTTTGGTCATTTATTTTTGTGTTGAAGTATTTTACTTGATGCTTAACTCTTTGAGTATCATTAAATCATGTATGTTATACAAGGGGATAATTCAGTTCTACAATAATTGCTTTTTCAATTCTAGCCTAAAGGTTGCCACCAGAACAATGCTTTCCAAATACGGGCATACCTTGGAGACGATGCAGGTTTGGTTCCAGACCACTGCAATAAAGTGAACATCGCAAGAAAGTGAGCCACACGAACTTTTTGGTTTCCCAGTGCACAGAAAAGTCAATGCCTACACTATACTATAGTCTATTAAGCGTGCAATAGCATTATGTCTAAAAAAAAACCAATGTACGTACCTGAATTTTAAAATCCTTTTTTGTTACAAACTAGCCATTAGGGACTTCCCTGGTGGTGCAGTGGTTAAGAATCCACCTGCCAATGCAGGGGACACGGGTTCGAGCCCTGGTCCAGGAAGATCCCATATGCCGCGGAGCAACTAAGCCCGCGAGCCACAACTACTGAGCCCTTGCACCTAGAAGCCTGTGCTCCACGACAAGAGAAGCCACCGCAGTGAGAAGCCTGTGCACCGCAACAAAGAGTAGCCCCTGCTCGCCACAACTAGAGAAAGCCCACACGCAGCAACAAAGACCCAATGTAGCCAAAAATAAATTAATTTTTAAAAAACTAACCATCCTCTGAGCCTTCAGCAAGTTGTAATCTTTTGCTGCTGGAGGGTCTTGCCTCATTGCTGATGGCACTGAGCAGGGTGGTGGCTGCCGAAGGCTGGAGTGGCAGTGGCAATTTCTTAAAATGAGACAACCATGAAGTTTGCTACATCAATTGACTCTTCCTTTCACTTGAACACTTAGAGGCCAATGTAGGGTTATTAATTGGTCTCATTTCAAAACTGTTGTGTGTCGGGGAATAGGGTGGTCTGAGGAGAAGTAGAGAGAGGAGGAGCAGTGGAGCAGTCAGAACACACACAACGCTGATCAAGTTTGCTGTCTTATACAGGTGTGGTTCATGGTGCCCCAAAACGATTACAATAGTAACATCAAAGATCACTGATCATAGCGCTTCCCTGGTGGTGCAGTGGTTGAGAGTCCACGGGTTCATGGCCCGGTCCGGGAAGATCCCACATGCCGCGGAGCGGCTGGGCCCCTGAGCCATGGCCGCTGAGCCTGCGCGTCTGGAGCCTGTGCTCCCAGGAGAGGCCACAACAGTGAGAGGCCACGTACCACAAAAAAAAAAAAAAAAAAAAAAAATCACTGATCATAGATCACCGAAACAAATATAATAATAATTTAAAAGTTTGAAATGCTGTGAGAATCACCAAAATGTGACAGAGACACAAAGTAAGCAAATGCTGTTGGAAAAATGGTGTCAGTAGACTTGCTTGATGCAGAGTTGCCGCAAACCTTTACTTTATCAAAAACGCAGTATCTGCATATCTGTGAAGCACAATAGAGCAAAGCGCAATAAAATGAGCTATGCCTGTACTGGTTGCTTGATAAATAGTTGATGGAGTGAGTAAATGATTAAGGACTTTGCAATCTGTTCTATCATCTCCTCTCCCATTCATTGCAGATGTGGCTAAGAATTTATAACAAACCAGCAACTCTAAATGCAGAAAGACCAAGCCACACAGACCTGTAGGAGTGGCACCCGTAACTCCTGCTCTTATGCACATTCCCACCCTTGCAGGCAAGTGCCATTTGTTTTGCAAGAAACCTCAGAGTAACCAAGCCAAGAGAATTCCTCCAGGGCTTATGCAAAATTAAAAGATTTAGCTTCTAAGGCGCAATTATAAGGGGAACTTCTAGTCTGCAATATGGAATTAAAAATCTCTGGCACTCCATCATTTCATTAAAAGCTCAGCTGAACAAATCTTGGGTCCATTTGATATATTTCAACTCTAGTAAATTACTATGAGTTTATAAAGTCCTAATAAATGAAGATATACATACACGGGTGAGAATCACAAAGGAACTATGTAAAAGTATGATAATGGTTTCTAATTCTCTTGGTTTTCTATTTCTTTTTCCTCAGCTTTCAAAAAGTAGAAAGTCTCTCAAAAGGAAGCCTTGGTAAAATAGTAAAGTACCGCATGGGGCAGTGCTCTCAAACTTCAGTCACTTCAGAATCACCCAGAGGACTGATTAAACATACAGCAATGGGCTCCAACCTGAGTTTCTCATCCTGTAGATCTGGGGTAGCACCCACATATTTGCATTTCTATAAGCTTTTAAGGGATGCTGATGCTGCGGGCCCCGGAATTATACTTTGTAAAGCACTGGCATAAGGCAGAGGTAGTACTCAGGCTGCAGAGCCTCAGGGTTGAGAGCACCAGCTTTGGACCAGACACATAGGTGAGCGTTAGAGTTTCCGAACTGTATTAAATGTGGCAGATTAGCGGTAGCCTATCTTCCTTTGAATAACTTTTCCATATTTGGAAGTATTCCCATGTCCCACGTCCCCAGTGCTGAAGTTAAACTCAAACTGCAGCCACATCCTAGACATGTGACCTGAGCTTCACTCATCAGATGTACCCACTGAGCCATCAATTCACAAGTGAGCAATGTGTGGAAACAAGCTCTCTGGGCAGCTTCCATACTGCTGACACTGGGAATGGTAGGCACTGGTAGGCATCCAGTTTCCTGAGGCCTCAGTGGCTGCCAGGTCAAGTTCCTGATGTTCAAGAGGCATCAGTGTAACAAGGTCAAGTTTCTAGCATTAACTGCTTGGTGCCTCAGCTTCCTCAACAGGCCAGTTAAGCAGCCTGACTTCAGTCACTGTCCCAGGAAGTTGATACCTGAGTCCCCGCTCTAGCTGCTCAGATGTTCTTTGGGCCACCTAATATCCCATGATTAACTCCTTTCTGCCAAATGGATTCTGAGGGTCATAATTAAGAACTCAATAACATCCACATTCTAGTACTGTGAACCAATAAATATCAACATAGCCTCAATTTCCTTCTTCATAAAATGAAAATACTACAAAACGGAAGGTGGTTTGAAAAAATTTACATAGCATGGATTAAATATATATTCTGAAAGACATTTTTAACTTCAAACATATTTTGTTTTGTCACACAACTCCAATTTCATGACACTTAATAATCTTACAAAATATAGTTAATAGGTAATTTTTCACAAACACGAGATTCTTTTAACTGACATCAGCTAGCCAGAAAAATGAATTCATGGTGAAGTATGTTTTTCCTCTCATCTTTCCTCCTCTTAGAATTTTGGATATTTTCAAATGAAATATTCAATATATCAAAATGAATATATCAATTAGTAAATTGCCTGGAAGAAACAGAAAACAGTATTCAAGGTGATGTTTCCAACACACAGACTTTCCCTAGGCTATGCCTATAAGAGAAATAGAGAGAAACCAAAATGTGCTTTCCCGCTTCTACTTTTCCCATAGCCCCACAAAGACCTCCTGGCAAAGCTGTCACATCTAATCTTGTCTTACATTCCTGGACGCTGTTTACTAAACTCTTATTTATTTTTTTGGATTCAGCTGACAAGCTGACAAGCAGAACTGCAGTTTCTAGTTTTGATTGCAATTTTCTTTTTCCTTCTGATCCTCAGGATAGATGCTGTTGTCTGATAATCTCCCTACTTGAACCCATTTGACTGATGTCGAGTGCAAAGTAACAGGCTGGACCACACATTCACCAACCATCTCCAGTCCTCTCCCTCCTTGTCACTCAAAGGCCAAGTTCCTCGAGGCCATGCTGGTTTCAATCACAGCGGTAACCTGAAATCGGCCATGGCGGAAAATCATCAAATGCTACAAACCTGGGTTCTTACTTTCTGCAGAGCCAAGTAAACACTGACCAGCATAACACTGCACACAGCCTCACTTTTAGACAATAAAAGTTATGGGGCCTGTAGACTAGGGAACATACTCCCTTTAAAGATGACAGTGAGACTGACTGAGGCTTAGAAAACTATTGCCACACAAGAATGTAGGCTCGACCTTGCAAGTCTTCCAGGAAGTGAGAAACCCAAGGATTTAAATTAAAACCTCTAATTTTTAAATGTCAGCTAATTTTTCCCCCTAAACATCTCCCTGAGACAAACTGGGACTCCTGGCCTCAAGTTTGCAAATTCCAGTTTAAACCAAGTGTGACCCCAAAGGGTAGCATGCTAAACACCTTCAACCAAAAAAACACCAACATGGAAGATTTGGTTTGAATTTTTCTTTTCTGAGAAAAATAGCAAAAGATACTCCAAGGACTTATCCCATATTAACTATCCCTTTATTTAATGTAGCAGCAGCATCATTTGATATTTATCTGGCTGCCAGAAATGCACTGACCTAACTAGGAGTGCTGTGGGACTAAAATCTTACGCTTCCTCTTCCAAATTCCTTTCTTGGGCAAACTTCATCCATATTACTTTACAAAGTTCCAGATGACTTGCAGGCTGCTGATTTTAATATTAGCCTTTACTTGAGCAGGCTCCCAGTGGGATAATTGGCAACACATGAAACTATTTTTTTTTTAATCCTGCTTGAACTATCTTTATTATCCAAAAATGACAATAGATGGAAAACACAGGGAAAAAATCTGGTTTCCAAATTCTAAGTTTTGTTCTACTGGAAATGCCATTGCTTGCAAGGATGTAGTGACATCCAGGAATCTCTTGTACGATCCACAGATACATCTACAGGATAGGTGCAGGACAGTGGCTCCTTGCCTTGTCCATGGAGCTGCAGTGAGCCTAGTTTGCCACAGTCTGCAACTTAGCTTCACAGATTCCTGGTGAACTTGAGCTTTTTTTCTTTTTAATTTGACAAGAATGAAAGACTGTACTGTTTTAAAAAATAAAAAAGACATGGAAGCAGCCTAAATGCCCATCGACAGATAAAGAAGATGTGGTACACATATATACATTGGAATATTACTCAGAAATAAAAAAGAATGAAATAATGCCATTTGTAGCAACATGGATGGACCTAAAGATTATCATACTAAGTGAAGTAAGTCAAAGACAAATATATGGTCTCACTTATATGTGGAATCTGAAAAAATGATACAAGTGAACTTATTTACACAACAGAAACAGATGCACAGACATAGAAAACAAACTTATGGTTACCAAAGGGGAAAGGTGGGGGGCAGGGATAAGTTAGGAGTTTGGGATTAAAATATACACACTACTATATATAAAATAAATAACCAACAAAGACCTACTGTATAGCACAGGGAACTCTATTTAATATTCTGTAATAACCTATATGGGAAAAGAATCTGAAAAAGAATAGATATATGTATACGTATAAATGAATCACTTTGCTGTACACCTGAAACTAACACAACATTGTAAATCAACTATACTTCAATATAAAATAAAAATTTTTTTTAATTGCATACATTGACATGATACTATACATAGAGAATCCTGAAGATGCTACCAGAAAACTACTAGAGCTAATCAATGAATTTGGTAAAGTAGCAGCATACAAAATTAATGCACAGAAATCTCTTGCATTCCTATACATGAATGATGAAAAATCTGAAAGAGAAATTAAGGAAACACTCCTATTTACCACTGCAACAAAAAGAATAAAATACCTAGGAATAAACCTACCTAAGGAGACAAAAGATCTATATGCAGAAAACTATAAGACACTGATGCAAGAAATTAAAGATGATACAAATACATGGAGAGATATACCATATTCTTGGATTGGAAGAATCAACATTGTGAAAATGACTATACTACGCAAAGCAATCTACAGATTCAATGCAATCCCTATCAAACTACCAATGGCATTTTTCACTGAACTAGAGCAAAATATTTCACAACTCGTGTGGAAACACAAAAGACCCCGAAGAGCCAAATCAATCTTGAGAAAGAAAAACAGAGCTGAGGAATCGGGCTCCCTGACTTCGGACTATACTACAAAGCTACAGTAATCAAGACAGTATGGTACTGGCACAAAAACAGATATATAGATCAATGCAACAGGATAGAAAGCCCAGAGATAAACCCACGCACATATGGTCACTTTATTTTTGATAAAGGAGGCAAGAATATACAATGGAGAAAAGACAACCTCTTCAATAAGTGTTGCTGGGAAAACTGGACAGATACATGTAAAAGAATGAAATTACAACACTCCCTACCACCATATACAAAAATAAACTCAAAATGGATTAAAGACCTAAATAAAAAGCCAGACACTATAAAACTCTTAGTGGAAAACATAGGCAGAACACTCTGTGACATAAATCACAGCAAGATCCTTTTTGACCCACCTCCTAGAGAAATGGAAATAAAAACAAAAATAAACAAATGGGACCTAATGAAACTTAAAAGCTTTTGCACAGCAAAGGAAACCATGAACAAGATGAAAAGACAACCCTCAGAATGGGAGAAAATATTTGCAAACGAAGCAACTGACAAAGGATTAACCTCCAAAATTTATAAGCAGCTCATGCAGCTCAATATCAGAAAAACAAACAACTCAATCCAAAAATGGACAGAAGACCTAAATAGACATTTCCCCAAAGAAGATATACAGATTGCCAACAAACACATGAAAGAATGCTCAAAATCATTAATCATTAGAGAAATGCAAATCAAAACTACAGTGAGGTATCACCTCACCCCAGTCAGAATGGCCATCATCAAAAAATCTACAAACAATAAATGCTGGAGAGGGTGTGGAGAAAAGGGAACCCTCTTGCACTCTTGGTGGGAATGTAAATTGATAAGCCACTATGGAGAACAGTATGGAGGTTCCTTAACAAACTAAAACTAGAAATACTATACGACTCAGCAATCCCACTACTGGGCATACACCCTGAGAAAACCATAATTCAAAAAGAGTCATGTACCACAATATTCATTGCAGCACTATTTACAACAGCCAGGACATGGAAGCAACCTAAGTGTCCACTGACAGATGAATGGATAAAGGAGACGTGGCACATATATACAATGGAATACTACTCAGCCATAAAAAGAAACGAAATTGAGCTATTTGTAATGAGGTGGATGGACCTAGAGTCTGTCATACAGAGTGAAGTAAGTCAGAAAGAGAAAAAGAAATATCGTATGCTGACACATATATATGAAATCTTAAAAAAAAAATGGTTCTGAAGAATCTAGGGGCAGGACAAGAATAAAGATGCATATGTAGAGAATGGACTTGAGGACACGGGGAGGGGGAAGGGTAAGCTGGGATGAAGTGAGAGAGTGGCATGGACTTATAAATACTACCAAATGTAAAATAGATAGCTAGTGGAAAGCAGCCGCATAGCACAGGGAGATCATCTTGGTGCTTTGTGACCACTTAGAGGGGTGGGATAGGGAGGGTAGGAGGGAGACACAAGAGGGAGGAGATATGGGGAATATATGTATATGTATAGCTGATTCACTTTGTTATAAAGCAGAAACTAACACCCCATTGTAAAGCAATTATACTCTAATAAAGATGTTAAAAAAATAAAAATTTTAAAAATTAAAAAACATTGCATACATTTAAGGTGTACCATATGATGTTTTTTTTGTTTTGGTTTGGTTTTTTTGCAACACGCGGGCCTCTCACTGTTGTGGCCTCTCCCGTTGCAGAGCACTGGCTCCGGACGTGCAGGCTCAGCGGCCATGGCTCACGGGCCCAGCCGCTGCGCGGCATGTGGGATCTTCCCGGACCGGGGCACGAACCCATGTCCCCGGCATTGGCAGGCAGACTCTCAACCACTGCGCCACCAGGGAAGCCCCCATATGATGTTTTGATATGCATAATGAAAAGATTACTACAGCAAGCTAGTTAACATATGCATCTCCTCATATACCTTGGTGTGTGGGTGGGTGGTAAGAGCACCTGAAGTCTACAATCAAGCAAATTTCCAGTATTCTGTACACTATTGTTATCATGTTGTATATTACATCTCTAGATTTATTCATCCTACTTAACTGCAATTTTGTACCCTTTGACCATTATCTCCCCATTTCTTCCACCTCCCCACCCCTGGCAACCATCATTCTACTCTCTGCTTCTATGTTTTCAAAGCAACTTTTTTAGATTCCACATCTAAGTGAGAACATGCAGTATTTTTCGTTCTATGTCTGGCTTATTTCACCTCACAAAATGTCCTCCAGGTTCATCCATGTTATCACAAATGGCAGGATCTCCTTCAAGGCTAAATAATATTCCAATATATTATAATTATACATCTTTATATACATATATATGTGTATATATACATACACACACATATATAGTGAGATATATATATATCACCATTTCTCTATCCATTCATCAATTGATGGACGCAGGTTTTCATATATTGGCTATTGTGAATAGTACCTCAATAAACATGAGAGTGCAGGTATCGCTTGAAGATACTGATTTCGTTTCCTTTGGGTATATATTCAGAAGAGGCACAAAGCAATGACTCTAACCCTAGAATTTACATTCATGCCCAATGGGCAGGCTTTTCCTTTAATTTCTGATTATATTCTTTTTCTGAATCCTCTCTGGTTCCACAAAAGTCAGCTGGAGGGATGTCTTGCTGTTAGGTATTCCATATACACACGTAGATCAGTGGAGTTTCATCAGTAAGCACAGCTGAGGGAATTTGGATCCTCCCTCGGTAGGGAGCTGCATGGTGCTGAGTAGAACACATAGGAAATATGGATGCAACTGCACGAGCAGTCGGATGTAGATGAAACATCTCTCCAGATTCTATGCCAACCTTATAAAACTTAGTTTAATATAAATCTGAATGCTCTTCAACACATTCTGTCTGTCAGTCCACAACAACTTTGGGGCTAATTTTTTAAATTTATATTTACCATTCACTTGCTACCTAGATGGTAGAATTTGGTAATATTTGTCAACCAACGTATTTGCAATCAATATATATGTACAGAGTGTCTGAAAAGTCAGGAAACACTTATTTTTAAACAGTTTTTTAGTTACATTTCTAAATATGCTATCCTCAAGGCATTTTACTTCAACTCCTAGAAAACATTTTGGGTAAAGTGTCCCTAAATTTAAAGCAATGGGTACAACTGTTAATATACTACGGAGTGTCCAAAATATGTGTAAACACAGAGAGAAATGTGATTTTCTTTTTTCTGATGAATAATTATTCAGACCCTGAGTACAATCAATATTTTACCCTCATTCAGCGAAGAAAAAAAAAAGATTATTCAAGTGATCATATACATTTTTATCTCATTTAGAAGGAAAATGATGCTATCTAAATTCAAAATTTTTTTCAGTCCTTTCTTTACGATGGGACAGGCAAAGACAATATGCCTAAGGCACTGCAAAATGGACACAAATCCAACTGGTTTGAGTAGACCACAACCAAAACCTTAGCATCACTATGATATTTTTTCTGAGCATGTGAGTAACCAGACACAGTCAGGAAGAAAAAGGAGACAATAAATAAAACAAATGAGCTATTTCTCAAATGCAAATATTTTGGCTCAAGTTGAAAGATTATATTGTTTATAGACACAAGATACGCTAAAATAGCAAAACCAATATTCTCTTAAAATACACCACATGCTGAGTAGAAAATATGTAATCTGTTCAAGTACTGAACAGAAAATCTTTTCCCATAGCACATAACCACATGTATGAGGAAGATTAATAAATATTACTTTGAGAAGGTTACTGGAGAGAAGATTTCCTATTGGGAAACTTTATTATCCAGAGTAGGATACACTGATTACAAACTTCCATTAAGCTTATTTATTAAGGCTACTTTATATTCTACTCAGAGTCTGTTTACCAAGTAAAATGCAAGGAAATAAATTCCCATTGCGTTGACTAACTCAGTGTCCTAGACATTAAAGATTGCATGGACAGGTTTTGCATTTTGCAGCTTAGATCATCATTTAAAGATTATGCACATTACCTGGTAACATCAGGCTTTTCTACTGCTACATCACAGCTCAGTTATTTCCATGTACCAGAAAATCTGAACTTATTTACCTTTGTTATTATTAACAGAAATGTACTTTGTCATAATGTCCTTAAAATTTATAGACTTCATTGGCACACATTTTCTTTCTTGAAATACTAGTACTGAAAATAAAACACAGCTTTACCATCCATCCCTGGGTATCATCAGTCAAATATATAAATAGCGAGTAGGATGATTGATGTATCCATGTTATATTAGGCAATTCAACAAGCCTTCATCTTCCAGGAAACACTGAGTCTCTAGTCCAAAACAGACTTGCAGTTAGAAGAAATACGTGAACAAATAATCAAAGAAATAACCCAAATCAAATCATCTTATAGTATACCTTAAACTCATACAATGTTATATGTCAATTATGTTGCAATAAATTGGAAAGAAAGAAAAAGCAAGAACCCCAAAGTTAGTGATGTACTACTATGAAACTTAGTGGCTATAAATGTCTCTAGGAGCTTCTGGATATAAGAAGCTGGGTCAATTAATGCTAAAGAGAGCTATAACAGGTTATAAACCAGAACATTCTTGTTGGGGTCTCAGAGGTGCCAAGAGCTAGAGAAGAAACATATGCTCACAGTGTGGAAGGAAAAGTTAACTAAGGTTTTGCTGAGAATCTTCAGGACAGAATTTCAGAAGAATGTGCCAGATCCCTGAAGGATTCTTTTTTCAAAAGACAGCAAACCAGTGTTTGAGGGGCAGGGGAAAGGCAAGTACAATACTGCTAGAGCTTTTGACAGCAGCCTTCCCTTCTGCCTGCCCCAGAGAGGAAAGCACCACTTTCCTTTCCTACAGGAACTGTCTGGATTCAGACTTCTCTGGTTGTAAATCTAATACATCAATATTTGCTATAAAAATGAGTATCCAACCTACTAAACTCCTACTAACTCAATACCCAGGCAGACTGTCCATCTGTCTAAGTATTGCCCTATTTCATATGTAGCTACCCATTTGCCTTTCCAAGCCATTATTTACTACACACACACAGGAAGGGTCAGCAGGGGAGACACTGTGATGGGATGATGTTTAAATTATCAACTAACCCCATCCCCTTAATAATTCTGCCCACCTTAAAACTAAATTCCTGTTCATAGCTCACATTCCACAAACCAACTCACATGAGTTATAGGAAAGGCCCTGCCACATCAGCTTCTGAACTCCTTTGAAATCTGCAGATTCCATTGTGGTAGCACCGCCATGGTGATATGTACTTCAAATCCATTCAACCCCAGAAGATCTTAGTGTTTGTACACTTCCCTCTGTGTGTGTGTGTGTGTGTGTGTGTGTCTAGTATAAGACCTGACAGATGTGAGGTTTTGTAATGCAAGTGCCTGACTTAAGCTTTGATTGCCTGGGCTTTCATTTCAAGGAGGCATCCACCCCCAAGTCTGCTATCTCATATAAACTCACTGCCAGCCACTAGACTGGATAAAGAGCCAGGCGACCTCCCCACAGTGAGGCTCCTTTGTTTTAGAGATCTTGGTTGATTTCAGAAACTAACTAGGCTACTTGCTTTTTTTCTCTTCCTACTCTTTACATGCCGGCTTTTATGCTTTAAATTCACCTACAAAGAATGAGCCTAGGAAACCCTAGGCGCCCACCCTCCATGCCAGTAAAAGCAAAACCACAGTCCCTGCTGCTTGCTCTCCCCCTCAAACCCCAAACCTCATTGTGTGCATTGTAGTTTCCAGGTCTTTTAAGTAATAAACCTCTATTTTTATCAGAGTTTCCTGATTTAACCATCAGGAGGGCATCTTGCAATCAGTAAGAACCACAAGGGCTGGTCCAACTATAACACTGGTTATTGATAGGATGAGACCAGCACAAAACAGTGTGTGTGTCCTTGTGTTCAATGTGATTTTCAAAGTCAACCCGTTGAGTAGAATTACAGGGGAGAAAAGTAGCAAATGGCTATAAACTGAATGTTTGTGTCCCCCACCAACTCATATGTTGAAACCTTATTCCCAATGTGGTATTAGAAGGCAGCGCCTTTGGGAGGTGATTAGGTCATGAGGGAAAGTCGTCATGCATGAGACTAGTGTCCTTATAAAAGAGACCCGAGAGAGCTCTCTCACCTGCCATCTGGGGACACAGCAAGGTGATGGCCATCTATGAACCAGGAAGCAGGCTCTGACCAGCCACCGAATCTGCTGGCACCTTGATCTTAGACTTCCCAGCCTCCAAAACCATGTGAAATAAAGTTCTATTGTTTACAAACCACAGTCTGTGGTATTCTATTATAGCAGCCCAAACAGACTAAGATACAAATACTACTCCAAATCCATTTCTTATAATCACAACCATGACTTCAGCCTCTGTTCCTCCGATAAGGTTTGGGGACCCACGCCACATGACAAGAGCCCCATCACAACCTCTTGCAGGAGCTTGGCTTTGGGAGGGCCAGCTTTGCCAGGCTGTGGTTCTTACCTCCTATTTCTTGGATTTTCTCTTTTTTATCCCATATAATTTCCTCCTTTCTTCTCTATGACAATTATCTTTACTAACTACATTTTAATCCTTTCCAAATGACTTTGTATTAGACTTGACTTCTCGCCTTTTGATCCACTAACTAGCTTTTCACTATCCTCTACCTCCTTTGCAGCCTGTTCACAAACCTGGACCTCCCTCTCCCCACTCCACCCTTTCTTCACACATTACCAATCCTTTGTGCTTTGCTTTTCATCTTCCCTTGCATGTGAGATTATCTACTTCTATTCTCCGTAAAGCCTTTGTTCTCATTTTGTTATTTTCTAGAGGAAATGTCACCTCTAATCTTATTTTCAGCTCTTCAAATATCTCCTACTTTCTTCCATGATTAATTTATGTTAAGGCTGGGATATATTACAGTTGTCTCCAGCCAAATCACTAGAGAGTCTGTGTAATATAAAGGTAATCAATTAATAATTACAAATTGCTAAAAAATGTTTTCCAGTCTCTGCATTTCAAATGCATTTTTAAATGGAGAATTATTTAGAAAAGGAAAAAGGAAATAAGGCTTCACCACCTGATACCTCTTGTAAACAAATAATGGAGCATATACTTCTTATCATCCCAAAATACATCAAGGTGGGACTATATTACAATTTTGATCTCTTTAAACAAGGAAAATATCCCTTGGAACAAAATAACATAGATTTTAGGGTGCAGATCATTGAACTAGAGAATTTCATTATTTTTTCTCCCATGGAAAAGTGAGATTGAAAATCCTGTGGTATAAGCTACACCAGAAATGAAGCTTCCTGGATAAACTGAAGTTAATTTCACCACACTCTTTGAATAGGTGACCTTGCCAGAAATATGTCATCAAAGAACAAGACTGTGCAGCCTCCAGACAAGTTATGTTAATTAATGTGTCATTTGCAAGTTATGTAAATACTTCATTAAAAAGTGTAAAGGATTAAATAATAACTTGTCATATTTTAATAATGAATATTGTAGACTCTCATAATTCAATTCATTCTGTGCATCAGACACACAGATTCCTAATTAGGCATTTGCTATAATGTGTATTTGAACCAACATGGCAGGCTTTCTAGCCAACTGTCCTGATTTTCATTTCACCAACTTTATTTTGATTTTTGGGCTCTTCACATAAAGGAAATAAACACTGGCAAAAGTTTAATCTATTTTGGGGTAAGGGAGGTAGAGATGTCATGATCCCTTAGAGAATTAAATAAAAGGCACAGACTCTCCTCCCTGAGAAGCATATGAGAACCTGTGCATGTACATATCATACATTTGCACCAACACAGAATTGTATCTATACTTTTGGGGATTACCTGGAGTTCCTAATTATTCATAGCCAGAGTAAGATCCCAAGGACACAGTGCAACCTTAAGAACACTGGGAATATCTTGTTAAATTTTCTAAACAGTCTTTCACACTATATATGAAAGAATCCTTCTAAGATGATAAATGGCAACATACAAACGTGAGAAATGCCCAGAAACTGTGTGTGCTTCCCCTTCTAGAAGATAGGAAAGAATACTTTTTTATTTAAAAATCCCTAACTTCACTGTCTTATACAGTCACTACTAGATACCAAGCACTGGAAATGTGATTACGAGTCTAAACTGAGATGTACATTAAATGATTTCTAAAATTTAGGACCATATATATATACATACATAAGTGTGTGTGTGTGTGTGTATATATACACACACATATATATGTATATATATGTGTGTGTATATATATACGTGTATGTGTGTGTGTGTGTATATATATAAAGTAGCTCACTAACAATTTTCAGTTTATTATATGATGAAATGTTTGAAATCTTGGGTAAAGTCAATTATATGACTATAATTAATTTCCTCTGCTTTTTACTGTTGAGATGCAGCTACTAGAAAATTTTAAATTGCATATGTGGCTTGTGTTATATTTCTACTGGACAGGGCTGGTCTAGAAATATAAATCAATAGTTCTTCATTATATACCTAATCCTGCAAGAGTATTAGGTGGTTATAATCTTCCACCTAGAGGCAATAATTCCATACCTGACTTATATAGTACATTTCTGATTTATTCATGTGAAAAACTACTATCGTTCACTGCCCTTCTCCCCCCTCCTCCATTACTACCAATAACCCTTCTGCTGCTTTTCTCTCTGTCCCCTTCTCTTCTTCCATCACTGTCTGCTCCTGGCCATGTTTCTCATTGGTCCTGGCCACTAATGTCTAGCACTAGAAGACTGGACCATCCCTACCATCAAGGCCATGTGGACTTTTAATATTGTTGGACTTAGAATTCTTTCATTTTCCTTCTCCATTTTTCATAGCATGATACCATTTGTATTATGGCACATTAGCCTCAGAAAAGGTGTTAATTCTGGGGATTTTCTACATTCCTTGTCCTGAAGAAGTTTACCATTATATATGAGATAAGGCATTCAAATATAAAACTAGAAGATAATTAAAAGTTTTTAGAGGAATGTAATCAAGGGTTGAAATGTGTGAGATGGACCATAACTGCAGCTCATAAAGATTTCTTTTTTAAAAAAGTATAAATTATTGCCTAACAAGTTTTCCATCTTAAATGTCACTGATAAGACCAGAGTCTACAAGATTATATTTCTATTGTTCCAAAGCAATTGACTGAAATGTGAAAAAATGGGAAAATGTTTATTTATAGGAAAACAAAAAATATTTGATTAAGTTCAATATCTTGATTAGAAGCAATGATTTGAGTATTATCTCAGAAGTCATATAATCACATATAAACTCAAGATTTTTTTAAATTGCCTGCAAGCAAATGGAATGTCTACATATGAAGAATTCAGGTTCCTGAGAACTGAAAGAAAACAATTCTGAGGAAACTTCAAAGCAGGAAACTGGAAAAGTTTCATTTGAAACTTAGAAGTGTACAAGCCAGAGTTCCAATTACTATTTTTTTTTTTGATGAGAACTCTTAGGATTTACTGTCTTAAAATTTTTCATATATAACATAGGGCAGTGTCAATTATATTTATTATGTTGTACATGACATCCCTAGTACTTATTTATCTGATAACTGGAAGTTTGTACCTTTTAACCATCTTCATACAATTTCCCCTCCCCACCCCTGCCTCTAGTAACCACAAATACAATCTCTTTTTATATGTGTTTCTTTGTTTGTTTGTGTGTTTTTGTTTTGACCTAAATGGATGAAATATTATTTTCTCACTGTTGTATGTGGTATCTTAAAATTGGTCAATTTAAGTCAGTTCACAAACTTTTGTCAGTGATGTGTATTAAATCACCAACTATGAGATTTTTTTTTTAGGTAATGATTTTTTTCAACCACTTTGTTTACAGTTCAAACAATATGTATTTAACAAGGGGGTATGCCTGCCTGTTACAACATATTTTTAATCTTGGTCAAACAAATGTGTACTATGTAACAGGGCAAAGTTCACAATCCCTCCATCTTCAATCTCCATCCTTTCCAAAAAATCCATATGTCATATAATATTCCAAATGCAATTCGCCTTCCAGCTTAACCTTGGCCTTTGCCCATAATTATTAAAAGGCCTGGATGATGGCAGTAATACAGTTTATTATTGTTCGTGTGGCAGGACAATCAATACTGTGGCAGCATTTCACACATCACCTGCTATCTTCACTATTTCCATGTTGGAGTATCTGCAAGAGTCTGCAGAGGGTCTGTATCTATGTACTCAGGAGTCAAACAGTAGCTGTCAAGAGACAGATAATCATACAAAAAAAAAATTGCAACAAAAGCAACAACAAAAAACTCTAAACACTCCAAGATAAAGAAATAAAAACATGACAGAGGAAAATAAAAGTACAGGAAAAATTATTTCCAGTTTTTGAAATCTATAAATGTGAGATTTTACAGCAATCACAACAATATTCTATATGTATGTATTAGAAACTTGTTGGATAAGAAAATGTGAGCGTCCTGTATTGTTTGTTACTATACACATGAATTCTTTATTTTTCTATATTTGTATTTCTGTATTCTAATTCCTGTATCTTTTTCTACATTAGAAAATACCTGGAATTATGTTTACTGTGCCGTATGCACATTAAATCTAGAATGGACATACTGCAATGAATTTCCAATGGCCATGCTCCATAAACATGATTTTACCTATATGACACCTATAACACACAGGTATCAATAACTGTTGGTTGAATGAATGAATAAGTAAATAAATACCTAAGTACAGAATCCAGGATTTTTCCTTAAATACTATTTATTGAAAACTACTAATTAATTGGGCTGTACAGACACAATGTAGCTCCCCACTGGTTCCTTTCCCCCTAGACAATGAGGTGGAGAAATTTTCCAATACACACACTTCATTGAAAATCAATGGGTGTGAAGAGGGGTAGAGGCTGGGAGGGTGGACAATTCAGCAAGTCAGTTTTATAACATCTGCTTTCCGTAGCAATGAGCTCACCAGCAAATCAGATTGGGTCTGTTTTTTTATATTTTAATTTAATGATTTGGAAGGAAAACAAATTTAGCAAATGACACTTTCTAAATATACTGAAAACCCCCCCGTGAAGTCACCAAAACGGAAAGAATATAGTCAAATATCAATAGGAAACAGAGATCCTCCCTCAACTGAACTGTGGTCGAGGAGAATCCAAGACAAACACACACACACGCACACACACGTACACACTCATGATAGGAAGAGTCAAATTAGAAATAAGTAAGTGTGTAGTCATGTAATAAACCTTATGCCTAATAGTGGGTATGGCTCATTGAGGTATTCTCCACAATTTCATTTAATCCACTGTGGTATTACAAACTTAAGGATATGTCTACAAGTATCTAAAACTGATAAGAAATGAACAATATTTCTGAAGCATATACATATCCATAATTAACCAAGTTGAATTTCTTTCCCAAACGTAGCTAAGGAAATACACAACAATCCTCTGCAAGCTTCTTTTTTTCTTTAGATATCCAAAACAAAATCCAACAGTTATTTCCCAAAGCTTCTTGAATTCTCTGCACTAGAAGAAAAATGGACTATTACGTAAGACAGTGGTCTCAAATGATTTCCCTAGCACTTATTCATTCAAGGAAAATGTGTTCTTGTGACCCTTGCTTTAGAAAGTTAAAATGAATAACTGGAGAAATTAGTATATAATTGAAAGCCACAGCATGTATATTGGCAGCTTAACAACATCTAATTTTACCTTTCATGTACCCCTCACAAATTCTCGAATGCAAGGGTCCCCAACCCCCGGGCAGTGGACCAGTACCAGTCTGTGGCCCCTTAGGGACCAGGCCACACAGCAGGACATGGGCGGCAGGCAAGCAAGCGAAGCTTCATCTGCTGCTCCCCATGGCTCCCTATCACTCTGCATTACAGCCTGAACTGTCACCCCTCCCCACATCCGTGGAAAAATTGTCTTCCACAAAACCAGTCCCTGGTGCCAAAAAGGTTGGGGACTGCTGCTCTAGTGAACATTACCATCCAATGAATTAAGAAACAATGACACAGGGCTTCCTAAGATACTCAACAACAGCATTAAGCACTTCCCAGTATAGAAGACAAAATTCACATGGGAATAATTGGATTACAATGAATCGATGGCTGAATTTCTGGTTTTGCCCTTGCTATAGAGAAAACTGTATGCAGCCTCAATTTCTTTACTTTTAATTTAGTTATCAGCAGGTAAAACAGTTCACATGGTGGTGGATGTAGCCCTTAATTGGACATTAATGAAGAATATGAATCTGAGAGTCTGCTTTTCTACACTTTCTTTTTGCTGTGGAACACATGAGACTACTGGCAACCATGTATCATGCTTGTCTTTTACCTCTTCATTTATGATTACTCTTTACATTGTTCTTCCCTCAGTTATTTCATATTAAATATTATTTCCTTTTTCTGAAGAAAGCAAATATTTAATCACTGGCTCACCAAGACCAATGCTTACAGTTGCAGAGATGAACAAATTAATATTCATAATCAAGTGTAAAGAAAGCAGAAGGAATAAGGACCATTCTTAGCTATGGGGAGAAGGCAGGCTAGAAGGAGGTGTGGCCCACAGAATGGGCTTTGTACCCAATTCAGCCTGGGGCTGGTCTAAGTGAATTTCCTACGTGTGGCTCAAAGGCCACTTCACCAAGCGCCATAGTCAGAATTAGAGCTGTGGCCTGAAGGACTTAGCAGGATCTTGCCAGGAATCTAACTATAAAGAATATTTCGTGGTTAATAATAATAGTGACATTTTATTAGGATCACACAATATACTAGGTGTATCATATTCATTCAAGCAGTAAGTCCTAGCTACAATCCTATCACATAGATACTATTTTCATCCTTACTTTATAAATTAACAAACAGCCTCAGAGTGATTAAGCAACTTGATTGAAACCACGCAACTGGAAGTGGTGAGAGCAAAAAAGATATCTCCTATTCTCTAGATGCATGAAAGACCATCAAAACCCAAAATTATGCTAGTAAAATAGTAGCTGAGAAGATTTAGGAAAACAGCCTCAGGAGGGAGAGCCCTGCATGTGACCAAGTTATTGTTTTTATATCCTTCCAACAGTTCCAGTATAAGAATCAGCCACTGTGGTAGATCCGACTCCAGCAAGAACAGTCTTCCCATTCATGAATATGATGCATTCTCTGGCATTATCCACACCCACTCTTAAGGATTTGGTAGAAAGGGTCAGAAAGTCAAATTCAAATTTCTCAGGAATGAAAAGAAACTAAATGTAGTATGGTATTTCAGCAGGAATGTCCAAGAAAGAGACTTATCTAGAACGAATGATCATGGGAGCTGTGTCAGTACAGAGCAACACGGGCTGTAAGGCCACTCTTGGGAAAGTAGGTACAGGGACTTCACAATAACAACAACAGCAACAACTATTAGACATGTTAACATTTTATAGGGTGCCAGGCATTGCTCCAAGGGATTTAAGTGAATTAACTCATTTAATCTTCATAACAACTCTATAGGCAGACATCAATATTAACCCCGTTTCTTAAATGGGAAAACTGAGACACAAAGTCATTTAGCTAGCAAGTGGTTGGAACAGGGATTAAAACTCAGGCCACCTGGATTCTAAGTGTGTGCTCAAGAGACAATGCCCATCCAGCAACCCCTCAGCCATATATAATATTTTTAGATATTAGGTATTTAGGTGTTACAGCATGGGTACTGGTATAGCACAGAGGTCTCATCTTTAATCCATCACATACTGTAAACTGTATGACAAAACCAAATGAACCTCTTTGCTTCTAGCGAGTAAATCAATTTCTATGTGTTATTGAAGGTTTCTGATGATGATCATTTGAATTATTACCTGTGCCAAGAAGTACAGTGCCTGAAAGTGTGCATTTCAAGCAAAAGAAATAGAAAAAGAAATTAGAAATATTACTACTGCTTTTGCTTAGCATTTAAAAAGACCTTTCCCTTCAATTAACTCTAAAATCACTTCTTATGCACATCAACATCTACCCTTTCAAATTGTTAAGGCCAAAAATAAAGGATTAAATATAAAGAAGTATACACTCAACTAAAGAATTAGCCAAAATGACACAGCAGGGACTTCCCTGGTGGCACAGTGGTTAAGGATCCGCCTGCCAATGCAGAGGACACAGGTTCAAGCCCTGGTCCAGGAAGATCCCACATGCTGTGGAGCAACTAAGCCCGTGCGCCACAACTACTGAGCCTGCGCTCTGGAGCCCACGAGCCACAACTACTGAGCCCACATGCCACAACTACTGAAGCCCGCACTCTTAGAGCCCGCGCTCCACAACAAGAGAAGCCACCGCAATGAGAAGCCCGTGCACCACAACAAAGAGTAGCCCCCGCTCACCGCAACTAGATAAAGCCCACAGGCAGCAACGAAGACCTGACGCAGCCAAAAATAAATAAATAAATTTTTAAAATAAATAAATAATGACACAGCAATTTTACAAATGTTGAAATTAAATCCAAATTAATTTTAAAGAAAAGTGCATGGGTAGTATGATGTTTGAATGTTTTGAGCTGTGTTCTTAACCTCATCTTTTATTTTTAGAAAACTAAAATGAGAGTCAATCTATGTGTAGATAACACCATGGAAAATATAAGAAAACCAATGAAATCCCTAAGACAGAGTTTAGAACTCTTATCACTCAAAGCCACCATCTGAAAAGCATAATGAAGCATTCACATCCCACCCAGAAGGCTTTAATTGCTCCAGCTTCATTAAGTTTAACATTTTTCTAACTCAGATCACAGCTATGAATCTTGCCACTGATCCTGACTCAATATTTTCACAGTAGTTCATTGCTAGTCAGGTTTGCACCTGCTTTCTGATTGCCTGCACCCATTTCCAAGTTGAAATCAATGAAACCTATTAGCATGTTCTCTACTCGGCACTTTAATTTTGGATAGTGATGTATTATTAATGTAATCATCCCAGCAAGCCTGGTTCAGCGCAGAAGTAAAATTGAAGGGTTCACAACAGAGAATGTTAATAAGAATGCTTATTAAATTGTACTGAAATCTAAATAATTGAATGCATATTTGATACAAATTTTAAATTGAAATGGATCACACCAAAGTAGAGGGCTGTCAGTGGAGAACAGAGATCCTTTACACTTTTAAAAGACAAAACATGATTCTAACCATGTACCATTGCATTCATGACATATAACCAAGATAACTTATTTCTACATCTGAAGATGACTGCTCCCTTTTTTACGTCTTTACTATGCTTGGGATTTTCTATGAATAAAACAATCCTCCTTCCCCAAGTCAGGTAAAGATGATGTAGCATCACTAGATGCCAGGTACCGATTAGGTAAGTATAAAGACCCTCAGGAGAAAAATTAGTGAAGAACTTGATGAACTCATGCATTGTCAAAGAAGAGGGGAATTTTAATATAACAGAATTAAAAATTTAAAAAGACATTTGGTTGATTTGTTATTTAATTTTTTTCACCAAGAATCTCCTACTATTTGAAGATTAATATTTATTTTCTTTAGCACTTGCCTTAATAAATATTAATGAGAACATGCTCCTCATAATTGAAATAAATTTATTGATTTCCAACATGAACATGTTGTTTAAGCAAATTTACTTTCTATACTCTAGGTGCCTATAATCTAAAACAGTCAACCAAAATAGACACCATAGAAGAGCAGCAACAGAGGGGTATTAAAACAATGGTTGTCACATACGTAGCAGATGCCTACTTAGTCTGAGCATATCAAAGTAAGTACCAAAGCCAGGGGAAGAACTTCTTTAAGTTCTGCTATAAGGGGAAAAAAAAGGCTATGAGGTCATATGACATCACCCAAATTCTCCGAGAGAATTCAGAGGCACCTTGCTGGGTCATGGAATTTGAGAAACCTGCCTGTCTTCTGATGGGGTTGACAGTTTGGAGCTAGGGACTAATGATCTGATACAGCAATTCACTCCACATACATAAGGCACTTGCTTTATACTAGAATGGTGCACTTCTCCACTCAAAGTTATGGCAATGTCTCCTGATAAGTCTCATGGTTTAGTTTTTTTCAACAGTCTGTCTATATTTCCTCTCCTATACAAACCATCAGTCACCAGAGAACATATTTGAGGGGTACCAAATGGAAAAAATACTTGAAGGTTACTTGTTACAGTAGTTCAGATAAATTATGAGAGCTCAAACCAGGTTAGATGCAGTGAGGACAAAAAGGAAATACTTGAAATATAGTTATGAGATCAAATTGACTAGGATTTGTGATTGACTGCATATGTGCATGAGCAAGAACGTGAAATTAAGTTTGAAACCAGATCTGTACTTTGGGCAAATTAATAGATAGTAAAGACAAAGTGAGAGAGTGGCGTGGACATATATACACTACCAAACGTAAAATAGACAGCTAGTGGGAAGCAGCCTCTAAGCACAGGGAGATCAGCTCGGTGCTTTGTGACCACCTGGATGGGTGGGATAGGGAGGGTGGGAGGGAGATGTAAGAGGAAGGAGATGTGGGGACATATGTATATGTATAACTGATTCACTTTGTTATAAAGCAGAAACTAACACACCACTGTAAAGCAATTATACTCCAATAAAGATGTAAAAAAAATAAATAAATAGATAGATAGTGAATTCCTCCAACTGAGAAAAAGAAAACAGAAGAAGTAATTGGCTGAGGAGGTGATAGATTCAGTCCAGGACCTCATAAGATGCCCAGGTGAATATCCAGCAGGATTTTCACACTTGAAATCCCAGTGAGGGGTTGTTCTAGACTGGAGACAGAGAACGGGCAACCATCAGCATCTTTTTTTTTTTTTTTTTAAGATTTTTTTGATGTGGACCATTTTTAAAGTCTCTATTGAATTTTTTACAATATTGCTTCTGTTTTATGTTTTGGTATTTTGGCCACGAGGCACATGGGATCTTAGCTCCCCGATCAGGGATCGAACCTGCACCCCCTGCATTAGAAGGCGAAGTCTTAACCACTGGACCACCCGGGAAGTCAAAAGTGTTCTCAAATAGAAATATAATTCAATTCACCTATGAAATTTAAAATCTTCTAGTAGCTCCATTTTTTAAAGTAAAAAGGAATAAATGAAGTTTTATTTTATTAAATGTATGCAAAATACTTTTTCAGCATGTGGTACTAGCTACATTTCAAGTGCTAAGTAGACAAATACACTTAGTGGCTACTGCATTGTACACCGCAGACTTGGGAGAAGTTGAAGACTTGAGAATGGGTGTGTTTCATAGAAAGTGTAAGTAAAATAAGAAGGAAGGACTAAAAATAGAACTCTGGATAACACCAACAAAGCTGATGGAAAAACAGCCTGCATCTGAGATAAGGATAAACTTAAAAAAAAACACCACAAACACAAAAACCAGGAAAAATGAAACCAAAGGAAAGAGATTTTCACAGAAAAGATATTAATAAATAGAGTTAGGTACAAGAAGACCAGTTAGGCAAAACTTAAAATCCTATAGTCACTGATAATTTTAGCATCAACCTATCAACAGTGTACGGCAATAGAAGTTTGGGCAGATTCAGATTTGGGGGGACTGAAAATTTAACCAATTTTAGAATCCCCTTTAAAAGGACAAAATTATGAATACAAAATTGTGTAGGCCCCTATGAAGGCCTAGCAAAGGATTCATGTAAATGAGGGGCCCTGAAGTTTAAGCCTCAGTAGCTTCATGGAAAAATCTGCTGTTAATGGGTGCACAATTTCAATGGAAGGTAAGAATATAGAAACGTTTTCAGACATGTTTGAAAAAACTGTAAGCAAAGAAACTGCATGGTACCCATAGGATTAACGTGAAGGTTCAGACAGAGTAACCAAGCTACATAAAATTTAGCATGAGTTGACAGGTCAGAGGGTAGGGGATGCCACAGAGGCAAAAATGGAGCTAGCGATGTAGCTTAATGACATGGAAAGGCAATCCATGCTAGAACACCTGCAGACTGTACTCCCTCTTAGATATGCAAAACGTAAAAAAAACTCTAAGAAGTGCTAGCTCCTCTTTCCAAATAATTCAGATTATGCAAAAAGGGTCTTCAAGTTTCTTTAAATTTCTTTAATGTCTAATTCTTTAATGTCTCATTTAAAGACTCATTAAAGAAACCAGAAATCTTAAGATTCCGTCGGCCTTTACCCCATGCTTCTCCTAACTACTTACAGCCCACAGAACTTTTCTACCATCCTTTTACTTTTAATTTTCAGAGTTCACAAAAATAAAATGAAAGAAAATCTTGATTGCCCTGAAACAGTAAACACAGGCTTACATCATGTAACTCCTTTGTGATATTTATTCTTAGAATAAAGCTACATATCATGATTCTGAATAATTTAGAAATCCAGCCAAGCACAGGCATCCACAAATTTCTGAGTAAAGCTTTTGGGGACTCGCATGACAAAATGAATGAAAGGCTAAAAATGAAGATTCTTTGCCGTTTCAAAATTAAAGCTTTCATTTAGAGTGGTCCTCTGCCATATGGGACCACCTGGCTGCTTAGAGCAAAATCCTATCACCATGACTACTGAGCTCAAACTTTCCATAATGTCTTTGGGATTCTTATGATACACCCCTTCCTCCAGCTTATTTTTTTTACTCCCCCAAGTAAGTGTAGCTTGTTAAAGCTATATTTCGTAACACACCATTCCTATACCGAAGCAGAAAAAGCAATGATCAGACTGTCCTTCAGTGAACTAAAAGAGTAACCAACACACAGAACACATTCTACAAAGCTCCCTCAGTTGAATCAAAATGGCCATGGATTGCTGAGGAGCTTCAGGAGTAGTCGAAGAACTCAAATGGGAAGGTTAAAAAAACCGATAGTGTAAAGCAATTATACGTAAATCAACCTATTCAGACCTCAAACAACCACTAGGAGGTAAGAATCATTTTCCATAGGAAATGGTGGATCAAAGAAGTAAGTGACTTGTCTCAGTTTGGGAACAAGAAGAATTCGAGATTTCTTTTTTTTTTTTTCTCGAGATTTCTTGACAACACAGCTCATGATCTTCCTTACAATCACAGATTTCAATTAGTCAAAAATTGAGTCAGAGCTACAGAATAAAAAGGAATTTACTGGCTCATCCATCCATTCACCTGCCAGGTACCACGTACTGAATTCCAGTGAAGAGGCTAGATCTGTTTTTGCAGGAAGCCTGTATCAATGCATGCAACTTTTCAGCCACAGATACATTAAACTGGTACTGATTAACAGCAAGAGTGTTCTTCACCCCAAAAGAAGGCAATTGCCCCACTAAAAAAAAAATAATAATAAGTTAAATGACTGCATCACATTTATTTATTATCTTATTCTCCTTCATGTGCATCTTCCAGTTTGCAGGTTTCCTCACTCACTCTCCCTTTTAAAACATTCAGGCATTCAGTCTTCAGAATGTTTCAGCTCATTAACAAAAAAATTTCATAAATCCCAAAAGAATAATTAAGGGGATAGGATCCTTAACTATCTCATATACATGTTTAATCTGACATTCAGTGAACAGTGAAATTATTATAGCCCCACCAGTTGTGACACGCAATACCTATGTAAGCTTAACCAAGAAAAACATATCAAAGTCAGTGCACTGGGTAAATTATAGTATTCAGTCATCAGAGAAGGTCCCACATCAAAGCAAAATTAATTCCATCATCATGGGCTTTTCAAAGTGAAATTAGAAATAAGGCTTAAATAACAGTTGAAGCAAAGGTAAGAGAATTGCCACAAGTAAATGATGTGAATGATACTTATTCTTATCCAAAAGACAAACACATCTGCGAACATTTAGAATGATAGTAATAAAAAAGAAGGGGGAAAAAAGACATTTCTCTAGTGAACTGTTCATGAACATCAGTAGAAAGACCTCTTTCTAGGTCTCTCTGATATTTGTCTATGGCCAGCCTGTGTTTACTATGTTATAATGGTCAAATATTTGTAAGCCTTGCCTTTTCTTAATCCTCCAAATGGAAGAAATAGCTCCTCCAAGGAATGCTATTGCAGAAGAGGCCAGAAGGTGTGCCGTGGGGCTCTCCCTCCTATCTCACCACTCAGCGGCTCTACAGTACAGGCCAGGGAGCTCTATGATCCCTATTAGTGAGGAGCGCTAACCACGTGGAGTTCTTTAGTTGTTTGTTCAATCATGGAAAAAAGGACTGGCCAGAAAAGTATGGAAGCTATGAAGGCCTCCCTGGTAAAAGACCTGTTTAGTGCTACCCAATAAAATAAATTTTCTCAGGAAGAGAATAGGGCCCTGATGGCAACAGCATTTTTCAAGGCAGTATCTTGAACCCTGCTCTAAACAATTTGGGGTTAACATTTAATATGATCTCCAACCTAGACATCATCTGGACCTAGACCTTACCTTCAAAATGACTATTTTGTCATATGAAATAAATGGATATTCAAGTCATGCTGCACCCTAGGACATTTTCTAAAAGGCATTCAAATTTATTGTGACAAAATAATCTGCTGAAATATTAAATTGTCTTCCCTTGTAATTTCTTATTTTGGAGATTTGGACTGGCCCACTGAAGGTTATTTTAAGAAGAACTAAGGGACGGAGGAGAAAGATTTGCTGAGACTAGGAAAGGGACAAGGGTCCAGGGCCTGGTACCTTGCTCTGTGTTAGGGACGTAGTCGGGCCAAGGAGGGGAACTGCTGTGTGGGACACAAAGGGAGAGGAGCTCCTAGCTTCCATGGCTCCTGGATTCTCAACTTTTCTTAAGGCTCCTGAACCCCAGTTCTAGCATGGAGTTAATGGAGTGAGGACCCCAAGGAAACCTCTGGTCTGGAAATGGGGCTGTCCCGCATAGTCACCACTGCAGTGATGACCAGTGACAGGAGGGCCAACAGCATTGTCTTACTGGGTTGCATAACCCTGGGACCTCTGAACAACTGAGGAGGAAGGAGAGAACATAAAATGTTTAAATGACCTTGGATTTCCCATCATGCCACCAGGTTCTGCAAAAATGGAATTCTGTTACAGAATATGAAGGAATGAAGCACTTTCAGTAGAGTTAAATTTATGGAAGGTGATTCAGACTAGCTACCTACTTTGATATTTTTCTTAAAGTCTGTCAAAATCAAATACTTGCTATGCTAAGCCCTCTCACCATCCTAGCTCCAAAAAAGATTAGGGCATTCGATGATTTTATGAGTCAACTGTAGGATATTTTTCATTTCACATTATCATTCAAATGGAGTCACCATTCCAGGACCCTGCTACTTACATACGACACAAAAATGGCAAATGCCTCAACATTTGAGGGATTTTTAACAGAATATGTTACCTTTGGTTTATGTATGTGAAGATCACAGGTAAATTCTTCCTAAAGCCCCTGACTGAACCAAATTTGACAGTTATAACAACTGAAAAGAAGCTTTTAGCCAATGAGACAACACTACTACAAACCTCAAAAAAAAGTCTTGTATAAATAATTGATATATATAAACAGAAAAATTTTGCCAATAGACAACAGAATATAGGAAACATTTGCCTCCTCGTATGCCTTGAACAATAACAATTACCATTTGCACCGCCCGCAAAAGCTTAAGAACATGGAATACAGAGTCTAAACGGGAAAAAAGAGCCACCTTCAGAGACTCTGTCATTCAGTAAAACTCAGAATGGAATTCTATAACTATCATAGCACATCAAACTGCCAAGCATCAAGTATTCCTAATTATTCATATAAAAGCAAAACTCAGAAACTGCGTCATGATCCAGAGAAAAACACCTCTGGACCTGAAATACATAGTTTGCTGTGAAGACTTAAGAATCAGACTGCATGCATCTCAATCCCAGCTTTGCCACTTACCAGCTATGTGAGCTTTGCCAAGTGGCAGGAACCTTTCTGTACCTTAGTTTCTCCATCTATAAAATGGGGATAATGATACAGTCTAAATTTTAAGATTATTTCTTAGGTCGACATGAGAACTCAAAATGTAGGTAAAGCACCGTGCTGAGGCATATATGGTTCCTGGCACACTGCCCCCAAAACATGTTACAGGGTATGTTGTTGCTGCTCTTATTACTTGTAAATAGCTGTAAATGGAAACCACGAGGTGGCTCTGTTTTCTGAGTGCCAATTCATTCAACAAATATTTTTAAAGCACCTACTATATCTATATACATATATACGGGGTACATGTGGCTATAGATATAGAGAAATAGTGGCACCAAATACAAAGACAAGTTCCCTCCTTCTGGATCTTCCATTCCAATGGTGAGATGGAGACAGACAGACAACAGATACACAAAGAGCGTGAGAGTGTTCTGCTAAAACAGCTGAAGTGACAGCAAGTGCTGTTTTAGTTTGTGGCCTGAAAAGGAGTCCCTGAAAAGTAAATATTTGAGCTGATTTCTAAACAACAGAAGAGTACCTGCCTCAAGAAGATCTGGGTCAAGAGCTTCTGGGGAAGAGAATATTAAGTTCAGAGGCCCTAAGGCAGAAAGGAGCCTCAGGGGCCTTTGGAAGAGTTTCTCTCACAGAATGATCCTAACAAGAGAGGAGGTATCAGTAGAAACTGTTTTGTTGACATGCAGCGTGAGCCTTCAGGGAGCGGTGTCTGCTTCTTGGTGCTATGTACAGAGCCAGAAGTCTAGATCAAGAATCTCCATAAATTAGCAGAAGCATTCTTTACCACAGTAGAGGGTACATAATGGGCCACAGTATTTATTTCATCTCAAACCTTTGCAACAATCGCACCTCGCCAAGAGCTGATATGCTGTTTCTTCTCACCAAGGGTATAAACCTACCATATTTAAGTTTGGAAAATTCATGAACTGGTGATACAGGAAAAGCTTTATCAGAAGTCCAGGCTCTTGTTCGACTCATCCAAAAGAATTTGAGTGAGGAACACAAAGGAAGAAACACAAAGGAAGAAACACACACACACACTAAGGCTGAGGAGCAAAGAGAACAAAGAAGCAGTTTAGGGCAGAAGCGAAAGTCACGCACTAGAAGAAGAGTGGGGGCCTCCTCACAAGTGAGGGGCCCCCTGCAGGGTTGTTGATCCCCCTTTTTATCTTATTTTTAGGCCTTTGAATGGGTGGGGGTCTTTTTGATTAGGGGTGGAATATTCACTGAGGAAAGGGTTGAGGTGTGGCCTGGATTACACCAGGTTGCATCAAATCCCAGTCCTGTGCATTTGTCACCTGAAGCCACCGTACATGCACTCTAAGAGCTGTTTTCCCTTAAATTTTCCCCTACTGGTCGAGCGCCACGTGCAGAGGGTCATCAGCAACCTGTGCGCTTTCACGCGCATGCTCCATGGTTTTCACGGTCAGGGTTTCTTGCTCAGATGCTAGAAAATTTCTGTTTTAGATGCCATTTCCTCCAAGTGTCATGACTCATTAAGTGCAGAATAACTAGATGCTGCTGCAGGGATAAGAGCATCATAAAACATGAAGAGTTTTACAAACAGGAAGTATCATTTCCTCTCCTTTTTTAACAACAAAAATAGAGAAATTGAAATTGACAGTAGAGTAGTCAAAGTGTGGATTTTGACTGAATTCTTCCAATTATAAAAGTGAACTTAAAAAAAATCACCTTCTTGTCAAATATACATTTGACAGAAGAGTGTTCTACTGGGTCTCAGACTTAGAACAAACACTCATGTAGATGACTTTTAGGCACATCCCCACCTGACATCCGTCACATCTGGAACAAACTAGAGTCACTGATCAAAATCCCTCATGGATGCCCACATTCCCAGGGATCTAGGAGTTAAAGATACTCCTTCCCCAAAATAAGCAAAAAAAAGCAATGTACTTTTCTGCATGGAGGAAATGGATGATTTTAAAATGAAAACAATATACATACACACACATATACATATATACATCCACACGTAGACTTTAACAATATTATCTCAGGTGAAAATAAACCCCTAAACTATCAAAAATAAATTAGATTCCATATATATGCGTCAGCATACGGTATTTGCTTTTCTCTTTCGGACTTACTTCACTCTGCATGACAGACTCTAGGTCCATCCACCTCACTACAAATAACTCAATTTCGTTTCTTTTTATGGCTGAGTAATATTCCATTGTATATATGTGCCACATCTTCTCTATCCATTCATCTGTCAATGGACATTTAGGTTGGTTCCATGTCCTGGCTATTGTAAATAGTGCTGCAATGAACACTGTGGTGCATGTCTCTTTCTGAATTCTGGTTTTCTCAGGGTATATGTCCAGTAGTGGGATTGCTGGGTTATATGGAATCTAAAAAAAAAAAAAAAAATGGTACTGATGAACCTAGCTGCAGGGCGGGAATAAAGAGGTAGATATAGAGAATGGATTTGATGACATGGGGTAGGAGGGCGAAGCTGGGGCAAAGTGAGAGTAGCATCGACATATATACACTACCGAATGTAAAATAGTTGGCCGGTGGGAAGCAGCAGCATAGCACACGGAGATGGGCTTGGTGCTTTGCGATGACCTGGAGGAGTGGGATAGGGAGGGTGGGAGGGAGGCTCAAAAGGGAGGGGATATGGGACATGTGTATGCATATGGCTGATTCGCTTTGTTGTGCAACAGAAACTAACACGGTATTGTGAAGCAATTATACTCCAGTAAAGACCTATTTAAAAAAAAATAAACAAATTAGACATGATCACTCTCCTAAGAAGCTTGTACTTCATGGGAAAATATATTTATCATATGAATTATGATATTGTGATGGTTAATTTCAAGTGTCAACTTGACTGGGCCACCTGGTATCCAGGTATTTGGTCCAATATTATTCTGGGTGTTTCTATGAGGGTGTTCTTAGGTAAGATTAACATTTAAATGGGAAGACTTTAATATTCAGTATTTTTTCTCAGTTTCCTCACCTTCAAAATGGGGGAAACAGTTACACCTGCAGGGCAGGGTTGGGAATGATAAGTGAAAGAATTAATATTTGTTAAAACTTACAAGGCTATCTGACATATACTTGTATTCTGTGTTTGTGCTTATTAACAATACCACTGGTTGTAGTATGTTGACTAACATCCCACAGCTATTATGTAGTAAAACTGAATTTTAAACCCCACTTCTCAAAAAAGTCCAGCTCCTAACCACTCGTCTACACTGCCGCTCGTTATAACAAGGGGGACAATGTTGTAGGAAGAGTCCATCGAATAATGTATTTGCAGAACTTCCTCCATAAGACATGAGAATGATGGGCCATGATTAATTGTGGGGATGGTGTAAAAAGAAGGAGCTAATTTCTAAGGTGAAAAAGGCCTAGATTACTTAGGGCTCGATCGACCATAACCAGCTTCCTGAACTGCACTTGAAAGCAAACTGGCAGCCAGAGCTGAGTGAGTGAAGAGCCTCAGTATAATGTGCTCCCCACGGCTCGCTCACTTAGCACTTTATACCACCAGAGTTTGTTTTATTTGCTTAGTTTAGAAGTCAATAAAACTGTGCACAGAGCTGCTAAGCACACGTAAAACATGAAAATACAACCGTAGAGAAAAAATAAATAAATCAAAGAAAAACAACATTACCCTTCCTTCTGAATCCTCGGGTTCCAGCCAAGGTCTATAAAGGTCCCACTGACAAAAATATGCCCTTGATATCTTACTGGAGGGTAAAAGTTTCATGCTGATCAACAAATCCCTTTAAGACAATATTAGTTACACAGAGTCTGTTGAAACAGCTCCTAGATGTGGTCATTAAATACAGTCGAATAAAGAGCCACTTGGAAACCACGGATAAAAAAGTTACAATACTTGGACTTGAACTTTAGCCTTTTTTTTTTTTTTTTTTTTTTTTTTTTTTCTGCGGTATGCGGGCCTCCCACTGTTGTGGCCTCTCCCGCTGCGGGGCACAGGCTCCGGACGCGCAGGCTCAGCGGCCATGGCTCACGGGCCCAGCCGCTCCGCGGCATGTGGGATCTTCCCGGACCGGGGCACGAACCCGTGTCCCCTGCATCGGCAGGCGGACTCTCGACCACTGCGCCACCAGGGAAGCCCCAACTTTAGCCCTTTTTCAGGAGTTCTTGACACAGATAATATGAAAGAATATGGCTTAAAGGGAAATGTATTCCATCACATGAGCTTTTAATCCTAATATCATGAATCCTTATACAAGATCACCCAGCAGGCATACTGCAGTTTTACTATCTAGATTTACAGCTCTCCAAAAGTAAGGAGGAGAAAACTTAAGGCCTGCACCCAAGTCTTGTGCCTCTGGCTCCCAGACCAGACGCCCTGCAACAGGGGCTAGTATTAACAACAGCACACGTCCCCAAGAGGTGGCAGTATTAACATAACCTAATGACCCACATCTGTTTCTGCACATGTAACTAACCATCAACGTTTCACATATACTTTTGATGAGATACAAGAAAAGCACTTGGTAAGACTCAAAGGTAAACTGGCCAATCACTACAAATGTTTTCAGAGTCTTAAGTGATTGCCAAGGTCAAGGTGTAGGAGTAGAGTTTAGCTCCATTACGGCTCAGTCTAACGCTGCTACTCCTCAGTGTTTGGCAAGGAAATGTCCTACTTACACTGTTACTGTCCTAGTTGTTTTATATGTTCTTATGATTTGGAATGTGCAAGTCATTAAATTGCCTTGAGCCTAATGGAGTTGTAATGCATCTGATAATCCCTCAGGTCTAAAAGCAATAAGGAGGACACTCAGCCACTTTTGTTTCTTAGCCTGGGGAAACCAAAACCCTCTTCATCAAATGAATTAAGAATACAGAGAATAAAGAATGACTTAAAATCATGCCAAAGAACCAGCGGATGTCAAACCGACATGGTCAACTGCCTTAGTGTAAGAATAGAGATAATATCTGACCTCTGGAGCACCAGCCTCTTGAGAAATAACTGCTAAAAGCTCATCATACAACAAACAGGTAAGACGTACCATATATAACCTACTAGACAAAGCTTTAGATAACTAGAATCTCAAGGTCAAATACAAAGCTGTTGGAGCTTGGTAATGCCTAAACTGGGAACTGTTTAAACCTACAATTAAATCAAAGGAGAGTTTAATGAGAAGTCAATGGATTTCATAAAGAAATATCTCTGCAGTTCTTATGGTTTCTAAGACATAAAACAGCTTCAACAGTTTCATGGTGCCTGTCTGGAGGCAGGTCCCTTGTTTTTGCCATCCTTCCTACTGTTCTTCCAGCTGTCAAAATGAATTTACCCACAGGCAGGACATGGCCATACAAGGCAATCTGTGAAAACAAGTGTAATGAAAATAACAACAACATTAAGAAAACTGGATTAAATGCAATGACAATGATATTATTTCAAGCTGCTCATGGATATTTGGTAATTATTAATGAAATCTGTGGCAAGAGAAATATAATGAGTCCTTCATACCATTTCCTAGGAAGATATTTTCCAGTCCTCTAGCAATCTAGGTGGTGCTATGTGACTGAATTCTGGCCAAGAGAACAGTAGCAGAAGGGAATTCTATCACTGCTAGAATTAGGCCCTTAAATCTGCCAACATGATCCTATATACCCTCTCCACTCACTGCCCAGCTGGATGGGGGTGGGGGGTGGGGGGAGGGCTGGAATTCCAGTTAGAATTCTAAGGATGCTCTAGGGCACAGACAGAACCACAAGAGAAGGATTCTGGATCCTTAAGTCACCACTTGAAAAAGAACAACCCAGGTGAGCCTCTTGACTTGCAATTACCACTAATTATCTGCACTAACACTGCCGTTAACGTTCCAACTGATTCTGAGATTCCCAAACTCTATCAAAATGTAGGGAGGATGTGAAGTTATATATCTGAAAATAAAAGCTAGTATTCACTGAGGACTAAATACGTGCCAGGGACTTCCTAAGTGTTTCCTATCCATTATGGCATAGTTCTCAAGAGAATGGATGAGCCTTATCATCCCCAGGAGGACGCTGAAGGTAGGGGAGATTCAGTCAATGCCCAAAGTTATACAGCAAGAGGAGGCAGAGCTTGGTTGAAACTAGCAGCCTCTCTCCAGAGCTCACAGAACAAAACTTCACGGAGTCACTACTCAGTACCTCCCAGGCACTGTGCTAGGGAACTGGGACACAGAGAATAAGTATGGCTCCTGACTGAGCAGCTTACAGTCAAGTGGGGAAATGATTGAAAGTAAACACTGAGTGTTTTCACTACCCTAATAAATAAGGAACCACCTTAATAAAAAAAAAATAATAAAAGCGCAAATGAAATTTTAAAACTTCCAGGTAAATTTGGAATGGCAGCTTCATGTGAACGCTGTCACTATTCTTCATTTGACTGTACATCCCCAATTCCCAGGCCTTACCCCGAGGCCTTCCCAACCCTGAACCCCTGGAGGAACCAGCTGAGGAACAGAATCACCTGACATCATTTCTTATACCCTGGCTCTTAGAAGGACTTCTCTATTAAGCCTTCTAAGCAGCCTGGGGTCTAGTTACAGATTAAGTCACCTCTTGATTAATTGTTGCCTGCCCATTTGGTGGACTGCTGCTGATTTCATGGAAGCAAATGCCACATTCTTTAGCCTCCAGGTGTGTCTTCTTGAATGCTTCAAAAGTCTCTTTGGTCTATCCTACTGGCTGCTTCCTTTGCTGATTACACCATCCTGTACTCAGTCTCCTTTCCTGGTCAATCAAGCTACAGCCAACTACAGTGAGAGGTCTCTGATGATTAAGGGATGACTGCCCAAGGGCTTGACACTAATATCCTTTCTAAACTCTTAATTTTAAATACACTACAAAATTCATTCATTTCGTAAATATTTACTGAATCTCTGACTACCCCACAGACTGTGCTAGGAAGAGGCAGGAATATAAAGATAAGTAAAAAACACATGCATTCCCAGCCATCACAGAGCATAGTTTAGCAATGACTAGACACTAATGAAACTCTAATAAGTGTAAACTACAATTATGACAAGTGCTATGAAGCAGTACCTAACGCCTCAAAAGTACAAGATATGGTATAATAGGATAATTAGGATAGGAGAGGATAGAGACAACAAAGGGTAAACGGAAATTAATTAGGCTGAGATTGGCGGGAAACACATTTTATATTGAGGGCCCAGCTTGTGCAAGGACTATGTGGGAAGAGAGAGTGTGGTAAACAGAAGGGGATTAAAGAATGCAAAGAGTGAGGGGAAGGCTAGGACAAGATAAAGCTGTAAGGTGGGCAAAGGCCAGATCACATACGGACTCATAGGTTCTGTTAAGAATGAGAAGTCACAGAAGGTTTTAAGGAACCCTACCACTGCTTCTAGAAGTACTACCACTAGATCACGTAGCTCTCAGAAAACTGCAGAAACCTATATAAAAGGAGGTTACCCTCATTACTTGGGTGAACTTCCCACAGGCATAACTGACTTGTTATTTATACACACTCTGTGTGCAGTTTTCCCTACAACAGGAGCCATCTAATTAGAAAAGGTGACTTTAGCTGAAGTGATCAGTGATACCACCTACGCCCTGGAAGGCATTCAGGTCAGCCTCACCTCACTGGCCAAGGCTATTATGGATGACAGAAATACACTAGACTTAACTAATTCTGGGCCAAGGCAGAGTATATACAATCACTAATATATCCTGTTATGCCTGGATTAATGCCTTAGTCCAAGTGGAAAGATCAATACACAAACTTAAGGAGAAAGCACCAGGTTTTCTAAGATTGGCCCTGATATTATATGGGATTTGTTCAGTTAGCTAGTTTGGGACCCTGGAGTTGCACGGCTGGAGCCCTGGAGGATGAGTTTGGCCTCATCATGCTGCTTGGAATACTGTCGATAGTAGTCTTTTTTATTTTTTTTTAATAAATTTACTTATTTATTTTTGGCTGCATTGGGTCTTCGTTGCTGCACGCCGGCTTTCTCTAGTTGCAGCGAGCGGGGGCTACTCTTCGTTGCGGTGCGCGGGCTCCTCACTGCGGTGACCTGGCTCCTCACTGCGGTGACCTCTCTTGTTGCGGAGCATGGACTCTAGGCATGCGGGCTTCAGTAGTTGTGGCACATGGGCTCAGTAGTTGTGGCACACAGGCTCTAGAGTGCAAGCTCAGTAGCTGTGGCGCACGGGCTTAGTTGCTCCGCAGCACGTATGATCTTCCCGGACCAGGGCTCGAACCCGTGTCCCCTGCATTGGCAGGCGGATTCTTAACCACTGTGCCACCAGTGAAGCCCAATAGTAGTCTTAATTAAATACTGTATGAGATAAATTAAACAGATTTGATGCAGCTTCTGTTGGTCAGATTAATTAGACTGGCCAGTGGAGTGACATACTCATGGCAAAATCCTCCGGAAGCCAAGATGGAATAGAAAGGAAAGAAGGCTATTACTGAAGACAATTTTCTATGGGGTCTCACGTTCACACGTATCTGACAAGCAGAAGCACAAACAGCCTTTGTTCTGGACTATCTTTTCAAGGATGTTTGTGTAGAAAATAGTTTTGGAAGACAGAAACTGTATCTCTCTCTGAAGCAAAGTACAGATTTATTTACTGTCCAGTATAATAAAGACAATGACTCTGTCCAAGGCAAAGGTCAGGCAGATTTGCTTAGAGGACACTGAAAAAATTCAGTTCCCCTAATCGTGGTTGATGTGTTCCTTTTCTGTAATGCAACCCACTGCATGTGCAGGCATTGTCAGGCCCTCTTCAAATTGTCCACGGGGATAGGGGCTCAGGGAATTACTGCGAATGCTAATACTCCAGCTACTGCTATTGCTATGAGTAACAAAATCCTTTATATCTGAATCAGAAGTCTTGGGTCTGCCAGCAAACATAAACTGTATTAGCTTGCAAGTAGAGTAGAATCTCAGACTCTCCTCATTTCTCGACATTCATAACCTCAGAGGCAGACATTTCTCAGATGAGGTTCTGCCTAGTTAAGTGTGGTATCTTAAACCATTCAGTTAGTTCTTTTTTAATCAATCAAGCTGTATCTAAGTAGTATGAATCCAGGCATGATGTATGTAAGGGGAATCTATGCCCCTGGGATTGATCTCAAATATTCTTGTCCTCCAGATACTCTTTTTTTTTTTTTTTTGTGATACACGGGCCTCTCACTGCCGCGACCTCTCCCATTGCAGAGTACAGGCTCCGGACGTGCAGGGTCAGCGGCCATGGCTCACGGGCCCAGCCTGCGGCATGTGGGATCCTCCCAGACCAGGACACGAACCCGCGTCCCCTGCATCGACAGGTGGACTCTCGACCACTGCACCACCAGGGAAGCCCAGATACTCATTTTTTTAATGTGCTAAATTTATTTATTTATTCAAAGACAAGTGTTTTTACTGATGAGCACTAGCCCCGCTATATGCCAATTAGTACATGAGTTTTCCTTAGCCACAGGGGTTGGCGTGTAGTCTAAGTTGTTCCAAATAAAGTAAATTCTAAAGCTCCTGTTCTAGGGTTTAGAAAGAGTATACTCTGCACTTTTGGATGGTTTGACATAGGGTATGAGGCCTAGAATTAGGGCAGCTATTTTCCTATGAGAGACAGTATTCTGAAGAAAAGACAACTCGAAAAGAATGACACAGACAAGATAATCACAGATAAATGGTGCTGGAGCTGAGATCAAACCACAACTGAAGAAAACATATTGCTGGACTTTTGATTACATGAGTCAGAAAAACACCCTTAATTAAGTCACTCTCCAATGTATTTTCCAAAACTTGCAACTCTAGGGTTGCTGATTGATACAGTCCATCTGGCTTAAGTACCCATCTTCATAACCACTACACTATACTGGCTCTCACTTTTCCCACTGTCAGACACCCAAAAAGCTATTACTTGTGGAACACTGCACAGAATCAAGAAACGAGATTTAAAAAAAAAAAAAAAAAAGACAATAATCAGCAAATAATTATCCCGAAGTTTTTACATGGTATGGAAGAAACGGGGTTTTCCTTGTCCAGGGCTGCTGGCATGAAAGTTATTCAAAGCTGATACACTGATAAATAACTACTAAGAGCAAAGAAGGAGAAAACACTAAAAAACAATCACTGAAAGCCATCTAAAGCATTTGGCAAAGGAAGGCATGAGCAGTCTTCTACCTATTAATATGGTTATCAGACATCCAGAAATAGATATCAGGATGCTATAGCCAGATTTTCAGATTTGGCTTCAACTGATAAGAGCACAGAATGTTTGAAGAATTTCAAGTAGTGGAATGTTTATACAGGATACAGTAGTAGGAAATTAATCTGGAGAAGCAGGTACGTAGGGATCAGATCATAAAGGGCATCATGATTTGATGTGTGGGCTAATCGGTTTCATCTTTATCCTGAAAGTCAGATGTTTTAATTTGGAAGACATAGACCATAGATGTGGTCAATGAACACTCTGAGACTATAATTACTCTGTGTGTGTGTATGTGTGTGTGTGCGTGTGTGTGTGCGCGCGCGCGCGCACATGCATGTTTACAAATACCCACTGGAAAAGGATCTATAACTGTTTTTAAATTCTAAAAGGGGTCCGTGAACGAAGACCGGTCGTGAAATCTGCAGGGAAATTTTCCTCAAGTTATGCATTGGAGAGATGAGTCTGGATCAAGGACTGAATATAGACTGAGCAGACACTGAAGGAGGGGAAATCAGGTCAGAGACTGTAAGAAGTGCCCAGGCTAGAAAAGATACAGACAGCACTGAAACCAGGCAGCTCAGAGTTTCTGTTGAGAACAACCGACAGACAACAATATTCTTGCTATGATCATGTGTACCATAATGAGTACATATACATTTTAAATCTCCAAGCATACACTTACAAAGAAGAGCATTATATACAAGTAGTTTTCTGGTAAGTCTCTGGATTAATTTCAGTTATCAGTAAGTCTGAGAATGGTTTTATTTTACATCTTGATAAATGCCTTTCAGTTTGCGAACAATACTAAGTATTTCTGGCTAGCAAAATGTTAATCACAGAAATAAACTGCAAGAAGACTGCACAAAGCTATGGGAGTGGGAAGAAATGTGAGCAAATATTCTTAGCCAAAATAATCCAAGTTTTACTTGTACAATGGGTCTTACAATGTAATCAGAGAATGATTATGCAAAAGGACAATATACAAATGAAAAGATGATCAACTTTACTAACAGTAGGGAAAAGCACAAAACCTTTAATATTTTTACTACTCTGGATATAAAAGTCTGATAACATCGGGTGTTGACAAGGAAGCTGACCAATCCTTGCATGGCTAGCGGAAGAAAGACTTGGTAAAACAGCTTTGGAGAATGATGTGTTAACCCCTAGTAAAGTTAAAGATATGTATACCCATAGTAAGGCAAAATAATGGCCTCTCCAAAGATGTCTACCTTTTAATCCCTGAAACCTGCATGTTACATTACATGGCATGAGGGATTTTGCAGATCTGAGGGGACTACCCAGGTGGGCCCAATATAATCATAAGAGTTCTTATAAAAAGGAGGAGGTAGGAAGGTCGAAGAGAACAAATATAGCAAAATGTTGAATTTTGGTAAAGGTGAGCAGTGAATATGTAGCTGTTCGTCATTCTCCTTCCTTTACTCGTTGATGACTTCAAGAGTTGCAGGCCCAGTAATCTGCTGCAACCTCCCCACTCCAGACCACCACTCCCTAAACCAGTCAAATATCCCTGGAAAGGTATAAGAAAACAAGAGTGTTGCTTTTCTGATCTTTTTTTAGATCAGAAAACTAAATAGAAGTATCAGAAAATAGTGATAAACCTCACATACCCAGATGCTAGAACTCAAAGAAGAGATTTCAAGGGAATACAAGTTTAGAAAGCCTTATGAAATGTGTATAAGGCAGATCTTCTCAAAGCTGGGGGTTTCAGAACCCCTGAAAACCCTTAAAAATTACTGAGGACCATAGTGATCTTTTATTTATATGGGTTGGATCTAACAACACTTACCTATTAAGAATTAAAATTGAGAAACATTTAAATATTTGTTAATGCATCTTAACAATATTGTGCCAACTGCATGTTAAAACATACTTATGTATCTTTTGTGAAAAATAACTATTTTCTAAAACAAAAATAATTAGTGAGAAGAGTGGCATTATTCTACTTTTTTGTAAAACTCTTTACTATCTGGCTTAAATAAAAGCCCACTGGATTCTACTGAGCCATATTGTTTTGGCTGAAGTATATAAAGATAATCTGACTTCACACAGACCTGTAGTTGAAAAAGAGTTGGTCCACTCTGTGGGCCCTTGAAAACTTTGGGGAACCTCCAGCGTTCCTCAGACCAAACTTTGAGAACCACTGGTAAAGGGAGTATTCCTTATTCCCAAAGGCTAAAGAAGAATATGACCAAAGTGTAACAGTGTTACATGAAAACATGTTTTAAATTATCTGGTCAGCTTAATACTAATAAAATTACAGAACTCCAGAACTATAATTTCTGCCAGCCCCACACACACATTGTGAGGCTTAAAAGATAACGTTTTTTGGACAAAAACAAGGAAGTGCTTCTTTTATCATTAGGTGATCAACTTAAGCTTTAACAAACAGCAGAATGTAAAAAAAAGATAAATGGTTTTAAGAGAATTAAATAATTTTGATTCAAATGACTTTGAAATACTCATCGGTAATAAATTCATAATGGCTAAGAAAACAGTATAATTTCCATTCCCATAAGTGCTCCACACCCAGAAGTGAATATGTGCTGAACAAGTAGAAAGAAATATTTCTTCATTTTATGTTCTATTTACTTATAAAAGAGAAAAATCAGCCAAGAAAAGGAAAGTCAGAATACCAAATTATTTGCAATGCTATTATAGAACTTTATGATAAAATTGAATTAGCCATATTTTTGCATGTGTGTGTTCAAATAAGTATATTTTACTTCTGTCCTATATTTTATTGTAATATTTTTGATGCCCACAGCACATACTTCTTTTTTTTTAACATCTTTATTGGAGTATAATTGCTTTACAATGGTGTATTAGTTTCTGCTTTATAACAAAGTAAATCAGCTATACATATACTTATATCCCATATCCCCTCCCTCTTGCGTCTCCCTCCCACCCTCCCTATCCCACCCCTCTAGGTGGACACAAATCACCAAGCTGATCTCCCTGTGCTATGTGGCTTCTTCCCACTAGCGATCTGTTTTACATTTGGTAGTGTATATATATCCATGCCACTCTCTCACTTCGTCCCAGCTTACCCTTCCCCCTCCCCATGTCCTGAAGTCCGTTCTCTACGTCTGAATTAGCCATATTTTAAGCAATAATAATTTGCCACAGTAGATATATTTCAATTTAAATGAGTACTTGGATATCTAAATAAGGTTATTTCAGTTCAGAATTCAGACAATGGGAGTTATGGGGAAAAAACAGTGAAAACAGCAACAATGGCAGCAACCACACCACTCCCACCCCCCTTTGGTACTTTGGGGAGTACCACAGGCAAAAAACTGCAATCATGGAGAACCATAAATAAAAAACAGCTAACAAGTTCATAGTCCACTTTCATCCTCTTAGCATACACCTCAGGGTACCCAAGCAACATAATCTGGGCCAGATCCTAATAACTCCTGATAGAAATATAAGAGCCTGGGGCTTATTGCTAACATAACTAACCTGGAGTTTATTTGGTAAAACTCCAGAAGGGATGGGGTGGGGACAGGGACTTCTTATATATAGGTTGTCCCTTATTCTGGAGGTATTTAACTCTATGTCAACACATGCACAGCTCCAATACATGAGATTCTTAGTTTAAATATTAATTGTGTAACACTGCCAGAAAATAAACTGTTACATTTCTGCAAATTAACAATTTAAAAGTCTGCCATAGGGCTTCCCTGGTGGCGCAGTGGTTGAGAATCTGCCTGCTAATGCACGGGACACAGGTTTGAGCCCTGGTCTGGGAGGACCCCACGTGCTGTGGAGCAACTAGGCCCGTGAGCCACAACTACTGAGCCTGCACGTCTGGAGCCTGTGCTCCGCAACAAGAGAGGCTACAACAGTGAGAGGCCCGCGCACTGCGATGAAGAGTGGCCCCCGCTTGCCACAACTAGAGAAAGCCCTTGCACAGAAACGAAGACCCAACACAGACAAAAATAAAAATAAATAAATTAAAAGAAGGCTCAACATTAAAAAAAAAAAAGTCTGCCATAGGTTTGTTTTTGAATAAGCTTTCTTTCGCCTTTTAAAAATCAAGTGAAGAAATTAACCAGATGCAGTGTTAACAGGAGTTATATCCGAGATAAAAGAAAAAGCTCAAGAAAAGCATTATTTTTAGCATCACAAATTAAACAAATTAGTAAATTAGCAAGGCTTCTAGATATATACAGTAAATTTTCCCATCATAATTTGTATCTAGCATAGCTGACGTCCAGTGCATCTTAATGGGAATCCACTACAATTAGCATAGTCTCCCAACTTTCAAATTCATGTGCTGCTATCAACACTGTAAATTTAAATTCTGGAACAATGCCTGGAATTTTTTTGTTAACTGAAAACCAAGCATATCCCTGAAAGAACGACATCTCCTCTCTCCGTGGTTCATGCACATTTTGCTTCTCAATAGTTTGGGCAACACATTCTTGGAGGCTATATTTTTCTGGCCTAGCTCCGCGACATCAATTCTCAAAAGTGATGTGTGTTATTAGCACAATGGGTGGGCAATTTTCAAAAGTACTTTAAACAAATCACAGTTAAATATGATTCATTTTAATTTTCAACAAATATTTGACACCTATCACCATAAAGAGAGAAAAAAAAAGGTCATAAAATCATCCGGCCTACCATAGGAATGCAAGACTGCAGCACTCAGGAAGCTGTCTTTTCCAAACAACTGAGGTCAGACTCATACGGAACTCAAAATTTTTCAGATTTTAGGAAAGTAATATGGTGATATTCCATATGTTACACAACTCTTTCTGGGGGGTTAGAGTATCACGCTATCGTCAAACATTAATATCCTGTAGTGAAACATACAACATACATTAACCATAAATAATAGCCTCACATCAGTTCAGGCTAGGTATTACAATTAAATGAGATGTGAAAAAAAAGTTTCCACTTGAGTTGCATACAAACATGGCAGCAAAAAGAGGAAAAAAAAGTGAAAACAAATAGAAAAAATGAAAATATTTGAGCAAAAATTAAATGACATGAAGGAGAAAAGATTAAAGAGAACAAGAAGGAAAGTGAGAAAGGTTCAAGTGCTCACTGTATAAACATCCAGATGGGACTTTTTTTTTAAGATTTCATGGTCCAAACATATCCAACGAGCAAACAGAAAGATCAAGGTCACCAACTGGCTAGTTGGGGAGACTAAAGAGGATGTGCGAGAGCTCGTTGTTTTTACTGCCATTTTACTAGGCAGAATGGCACTCAAAAGATGTCCACATCCTAATCCCTGGAACCTGTGAATACATTACATGGCAAGGGTGATTTTGCAGACGTGATTAAGGTTGCAAACTTTAAAACAGGGGCTTTAGTCTGAATTTTCCAGGTTAACCAAAACTACTCATACAAGTTCTTAAAAGCAGAGAACTTTCTCTCCCTGGTGTCAGAGAAACGTGAAGTGTGAGAGGGACATGATCCATTGCTGCTGAGGGTGGAGAGGAGGAGACACTAGGAAAGCAGAAAGCGGAAAGCATGTGAAGGAATACAGACAGATTCTGGCAGCAAGCACTGGCCCCTGGCCAACAGCCAGCAAAGAAAGGGTGGCCTCTGTCCTACAGCTGCAAGAAACTGGACTCACCTATGAGCAAGAATGAGCTTGGAAATGGATCCATCCCCAGGAAGAAACACAGCCCAACTAACATCCTGATATCAGCCTTGTGAGATTCTAAGCAAATAACCCAGCTGGGTCACACTGTACCCTGGATTTCTGACCCACAAAACTGTAAGATAATAAAAGGATATTGTTTTAATTACTAAATCTCTTGTAATTTTTTATGGCAGCAATAGAAAACTAATACAGCCATCACTTTGAAAAAGTGATGTTGGCCAAATTCAGTTGGTGGTTGGCTACAGAGAGAGAAGCATTATTAAGTATGGGCTAGTGAAGTTAAAAACAGAAAAAGGCAACAGGGATGGCTAAACCTGGCTGTAGTAAAGTGAAATTTAAATATACCAAAATATTTTTTAAATTTAGTATCTACTACATGCTGGCAGAGAGCACACTGAAATTTATATAAACAATTATTTGTATTCCTCATGGTCAAAGTTCTACTTTTCTATTATTTGTGGTATCACCATCAGCAGGAATTTTAACATCACGATTCTTTTACACAAACTGGTTTACAAAACTGAATACACAGGGAGGAAACAAATCTCAGTGGAAAGCATTGAGTATGTGTCACAGATAAACCAAGCTAGTCTAAGGGCAAAGACTATCATTCAAACTGACATTTTAGCAAACATTCAAATATTGATTTATCAAGTGATTACATATGAAAGACTATTATTTATGGAAGATGGAATGTTATTTAACTCAGATATGACAATAATTTGGACTTTAATATATAAATAAGTTATCTTGTCTCAACAGGTATGAATTACCTAAAATTTTGTTTTCATTTAACTGAACCAGAGTTGACATACAATATCAAATTAGTTTCAGGTGTACAACAAAGTGATTCAACAGTTATATAATTTCGATCACTACAATAGGCCTAGTAACCACCTGTCACCATACAAAGTTACTGCAATATTATTGACCATATTGCCTATGCTGTACATTACATCCCCGTGATTTATTTTATAACTGGCAGCTTGTACCTCTTAATCTACTTCACCTATTTCACCCAACACCCCCCCCCTCAATACCACTAGTTCATGCTTTGTTTCTGTTACTGTTTCTGTCTTGTTTTTTGATTCCACATATAAGTGAAATCATATGGTATTTGTTTTTCTCTGACTTATTTCACTAAGCGTAATACACTATAGGTCTATCCACATTGCTGCAAGTGGAAAAACTGCATTCTTTTTTATAGCTAAGTAATATTCCTGTGGTGTGTGTGTGTACACACCACATCTTGTTTATCCATTCATCTATCAGTAAATACAGGTTGCTTCCACATCTTGGCTATTGTAAATAATGCTACAATGAACATAGGGACGCATATATCTTTTTGAATGAGTATTTTCATTTTCATTGGATAAATACCCACCAGTGGAATTCCTGGATCATATGGTAGTTCTATTTTTAATTTTTTGAGGAACCTCCATACTGTTTGCCATAGTGGCTGTACTAATTTGCATCCCCACCAACAGTGCAGGAGGGTTCCCTTTTCGCCATATCCTCACCAACACTTATTTGTCTTTTCAATAATAGCCATTCTGACAGATGTGTGGTGATATCTCATGAATTTGATTTGCATTTCCCTGATGATTAGTGGTGTTAAGCATCTTTTCATGTATCTGTTGGCCATCTGCATGTCTTCCTTGGAAAAATGTTTATTCAGGTCCTTTGTCCATTTTTTAATTAGATTGTTTTTTTGATATTAAGTTGTGTGTGCTCTTTATATATTTTGAATATTAACCTCTTATAAGACGTATCATTTGCAAATATCTTTTCCCATTCAGTAGGGTGTCCTTCCATCTTCCTGATGGTTTCCTTCACTGTGCAAAAAGCTTTTTAGTTTGATTCAGTCGCATTTGTTTATTTTTGCTTCTGTTACCCTTGCCTGAGGATACAGATCAAAAAAACAAATAGTAAGACCAATATCAAAGAGCATACTGTCTATATTTTCTTTTGGAGTTTTATGGTTTCAGGTCTTACATTTAAGTCTTTAATTGATTTTGAGTTTATTTTTGTATGTGGTGTGAGAAAGTGATTGTTTTGCCAACACCATTTATTGAAGAGATTGTCTTTTCTCCACTGTATATTCTTGGCTCCTTGGCTCATAAATTAATTGACCATATAAGCATGAGTTTATTTCTGGGCTCTCTATTCTGTTCCACTTATCTTTTTTGTTTTTGTGCCAGTACCATATAATTTTGATTATTATAGCTTTGTAATATAATCTGAAATCAGGGAACATGACACTTCTAGCTTTGTTCTTCTTTCTTAAGATTGTTTTGGCTATTCAGGGTCTTTGTTGGTTCCACACAAATTTTAGGATTTTTCCAGTTCTGTGATAAATTCCCTTGTTCTCTGATAGGATTGCATTGAATCTGTAGACTGCTTTGGCTAGTATGGACATTTTAACAATATTAACTCTTTCAATTAATGAACGCATCTTTCCATTTATTTGTGGTATCTTAAGTTTCTTTCACCAATGTCTTATAGTTTTCTCAGTACAGGTTTTTCACCTCCTTGGTTAAATTTATTCCAAGTATTTTATTCTTTTTGATGCGATTATAAATGGAATTGTTTTCTTAAATTCTCTGATAGTGTATTATTAGTGTATAGAAATACAACGTATTTCTGTATATTGACTTTGTATCCTGTGACTTTACTGAATTCATCTATTAGTTCTAGTAATTTTTTGATAGATTCTTTAGGGTTTTTCTGTATATAGTATCAAGTCATCTGCATATAATGACCATTTTCCCTCTACTCTTCCAGTTTGGATACTTTGATTTCTTTTTCTTGTCTGATTGCTGTGGTTAAGGCTTCCAGTACTATGTTGAATAGAAGAAGTGAGAGTAGGCATCCTTGTCTCGTTCCAGATTTTAGTAGGAAGGCTTTCAGCTTTTCACTATTGAGTATTATGTTGACTGTGAGACTGTCATAAATAGCTTTTATTATGTTGAGATATGTTCTCTCTGTACCCACTTTCATAAGAGTTATCATGAACGGATGTTGAATTTTATCAAATGCTTTTTCTCCATCTATTGAGATGATCATGTGGTTTTGGTCTTTTCTTTTGTTGATGTGGTGTATCACAACAATTTCTGTATGTTGAACCATCCTTGGGACCCTGGGATGAATCCAACTTGATTGTAGTGTATGATCCTTTTTATATGCTGTTGGATTCAGTTTGATAATATTTTGTTGAAAATTTTTGTATCTATATTCATCAAAGATATTGGCCTGTAATTTTCTTTTTTGGTATTATCTTTGTCTGGTTTGGGTATCAGGGTGATGGTGGCTTCAATAGAATGACTTTGGGAGTGTTCCTCTTCAGTCTTTTGGAAGAGTCTGAGAAGGATCAGTATAAATTCTTTTTATGTTTGATAGAATTCCCTAGTGAAATCATCTGGTCCTGGACTTTTGTTTGCAGAGAGTATTTTTAATTACAGATTTTATTTCACTTTTAGTGATCGGTCTCTTCAAATTATCTATTTCTTCTTGATTCAGTTTTGGTGGGCTGTATGTTTCTAGAAACTTGTCCATTTCTTCTAGGTTGTCCAGTCTGTTGGCATATAATTGTTCATAGCATTCTCTTACGTTTTTTTGTATTTCTGTGGTATCAGTTGTTACCTCTCCTCTTTTGTTTCTTATTTTGTTTATTTGGGTCCTCTCATTTTTCTTCTCGGTGAGCCTGGCCGGAGGTTTGTCAATTTTGCTTACCCTTTCAAAGAGCCAGCTCTTGGTTTTATTGATTTTTTCCTATTTTTTTAAATCTCTATTTTATTGACACTTGTTTCAAAGCCTAACATGATCCCAGAGAATGTGAAATTTAAACGAATGTGTATTCCGCTGTTTGGGGATGGAATCTTCTGTATAAGTTCATCTGGTCTAATGTGTCATTTAAGGTCAATGTTTCCTTGCTGATTTTCTGTCTGGATGATCCATCCACTGATGTTAAGTGGGGTGTTAAAGTCCCCTACTATTATTACTATCAATTTCTCCCTTTGTGTCTGTTAATATCTGCTTTATGTGTTTAGGTGCTTCTATGTTGGTTGCATATTTATTTACAAGTGTTATATCTTCTTGTTGGACTGACTGTTTTATCATTATGTAATGCCCTTGTCTCTTGTTATAGTTTTTGTCTTAAAGTCTCTTTTGACTAATATAAGTATTGCTACCCCAGCTTTCTTTTCATTTGCATTTGCATAGAATATCTTTTTCTACACACTCACTTTTTGTCGTATTTGTCTTTAGATCTCAAGAGAGTCTCTTGTAGGCAGCATATATCTGGGTCTGGTTTTTGTTTCCATTCCACAACCTTATGTCTTTTGATTGCAGCATTTATTCCATTTATATTTAAAGTAATCATTGATAGATATGTACTTAATGCCACTTTGTTGATTGTTTTCTGGTTGTTTTGTTGTTGTTCTCTGTTCCTTTCTTCTTCTTTTGCTCTTGTGATTTGATGACTTTCTTTCATGTTATGTTTGTTTTCCTTTCTCTTTACTTTTGTGTATCCATTATTGGTTTTTGGTTTGTGTTTACCATGAGGTTCTTATATAACAACCTGGGTATTCAGCAGTCTATTTTAAGTTGATAGTCACTTAAGTTTGACTGCATTCTAAGAGCACTACCATTTTACTGCCTCCCCATGTTGTTTTTGCTGCCATTTAACATCTTTTTATTTTGCATATCTCTTAACTAATTATGGTAGATATGGATGATTTTACTACCTTCGTCTTTTGACCTTCACACTTGCTATCTTTTTGGTTGACCCACTACCTTTACTGTATGTTTGTCATTGCCAGTGAGATTTTTTTCTTTCATAATTTTCTTGTTTCTGGTTATGGCCTTTTATGTTTAAAGAAGTCCCCTTAACATTTCTTGTAAGGCCAATTTAGTGGCGATAAATTCCTTTAGTTTTTGCTTGTCTGGGAAAACCTTTCTCTCTCCTTCAATTCTGAATGCTAACCTACTAGGTAGAGTATTCTTGGTCATAAGTTTTGTCCTCCTATACACTAAATATACCTTGCCAGTCACTTCTGGACTGTAACGTTTCTGCTGAAAAATCAACTGATAGTCTAATGTGGGTTTCCTTTTACATAACAAGTAGTTTTTCTCTTGCTACTTTTACAATTCTCTAACTTTTGACATTTTAATTATAATGGGTCTTGATGTGGGTCTCTTTGTTTTCATCTTATTTGGGACTATCTGTGCTTTAACTTGGATGCCTACTTCCTTCACCAGGTTAGAGAAGTCTTCAGGCATTATTTCTTCAAATACGTTTTCTCTCCCTTTCTCTCTCTCTTCTTCTTCCAGGATCCCTATATAATGTGAATTTTAGTATGTTTGCTGTTATCTCAGACATCCTTTAAACTATCCTTACTTTTTTTCTTTTTGCTGCTCTAATTGGGTGATTTCCACTCTGTCCCAGATTGCTGATCCATTCTTCTGAATCCTTTAATCTGCTGTTGATTCCCTCTATTGTATTTTTCATTTCCATTATTGTATTCTTCAGTTCTGATTAGTTCTTTTTTATATTTTCTATCTCTTGTTGAAGTTCTGAGTTCATTCATTCTTCTCTTGAGTTCTGTGAGCATCTTTATGACTATTTCTTTGAATTATTTATGCAGTAAATTGCTTATTTCCAATTCATTTAGTTCTTTTTCTGAGGTTTTGTCTTGTTCTTTCGTTTGAAGGTATTCCTTTGTCTCCTCATTTTGCCTATCCGTGTTTGTTTCTATATATTACACACATCAGCTACATCTCCCAGTCTTGAAAGAGAGGTCTTAAGTAGAAGGTGTCCTGTGGGGCCCAGTGGTGCAAAATCCCTTGGTCACTAGAACCAAGTGCTCCAGGGTTATCCCCTGTGTGGGCTGTGTGCACCCTCCTTTTGTGGTTGGGCCACTATTGTTGCAGGTATGCTGATGCGTGGAGTTGGCCCCCAGCCTTGCTGGCTGAGAGGTCTGGCTGTGACTACTGTAGGCATGCTGATATGTGGGGATGGACCCCAGAGCAGAAGCCACTTTGGAGGGTGCTGATGCTGGCCTGGGCTGCCCTCCAGGTGGGGCAGGGTGGGAGCTACTTTGAAGGGGCTGGCCAGGGCAGGTGGGCTGAGTGTGACTAGTCCTCAAGGGAATTCCCGGGCAAGTTATACAGTGTTAGCTAGCATGCTGAAGAGTGACAGAAATGGCTCCTGCCAGCACTGGGTGAGCCAAGGGGAAGCAGAATGAAAAAACAGTGGTGCCCACCAGTACATCCACCCCCAGAGGAAGTTCCACCAGATCCCTGCCACTCTCAGCACATGGCCTAAAATCAGTCAATCAATCTCCTTCTTGTATGATCCAGATGTTTTTCAAGCTGCTACCCTGCGCAGGGATTCGACACAAGTGAGTTTATGCACAAGCTCTTCAAGAACAGAGTTTCAGTTTCTCACAGCCCTCCGACTCTCCCAGATGTAAGCCTTGCTGGTTTTGAAAGCCTGGTGTTATGGGGTTCTCTTCTTCCCAGTGCAGGTCCCCATGGCTAGAGAGGCCAACAAGGTGCTTGGATCCCTCCCTCCTCTGAGGGGATCTCTCTGGTTGTGATTATCCCTCCCACTTGTGGGTTGATATCCCTTCCACTGGGGATACGGATTCTGACTAGACTGTGTCTCTGCCCCTCCTACCCATCTCAATGTGGCCTATTCTTTATATCCTTAGTTGTAGAAGATCTGTTATGCTAGTCTTCTGGTGTTGTCAGAGACAGTCGTTCTATACGCAGTTGTAGTTTGGGTGTGTCTTTGGGAAGAGGTGAGCTCAGGATCTTCCTACTCTGCCATCTTGATCCAGACACCTTCATTTAATGAATCTTACAAAACCTGCAGAGGATCATGTAGATATAACCCATTATCTAATAGCCCTGGATCATCTTACCATAGTTTAAACCATACCAGCTAACCTATTATGAGTATATTGATCTCTCCTATGATTCTAGATCTTAGAACCCAAAACCAAAGTCAAAAGGAAAAATCCATTGTATATCCTCCTTTGGCTAATTGCTTTTCTAAGGAAAGGTCTGTAAGCATAAATTAAGCAAGTTGAATATTTTATAATTGGAGACTGCACTCAAATTCCACATTCAAGTGCCTAACTTTTCATAGAAATGACCATATTGTATTTAGCCATTTTCAGTACTACACAGCATAAAAATTTCCAAAGTTCACAGAAGTCAAGGAATCCAGTAACCAATTTTGTTATACATTATTTAACATGAACTGAGTACTACATAACCTGAGTTCTGTTGTTTTCTCATCAAGCCTAGTACTATAAAATTCAAAAAAGACTCTTCAGCAACATTTTGACAAATATCCTCAAACTTATTTCAGGCATCTTGAGAATTTTTAAGCCTTTTCCTAGGCATATTTTACTTTCTTTTAGTTATAGATCCCCTTATAGCAAGCCTACACTTTCCAAATCAAGCTGTAGTCTTTTGTTTTCTTCCAGCCACACCATGCGGCTTGCGGGATATTAGTTCCCCAACCAGGGATTGAACCCAGGCCAAACAGTGAAAGCGCCGAGTCTCAACCACTGGACTGCCAGGGAATTCCCCAAGCTGTAGTCTTTCTCAAGCATATTCACAGTAGGAATAGTCTTCTCAAAACTGGCTACGCAAAGTACAAACTCCCTTCTTGAGTTTGCCAAGTAGTATGTGCCTATAAATTTCTAACTAGTTACATTTGCTTTTTATCTAATCCATTAACTCAAATTTATTGAACTAGAAAATAAAAATAGACAGCAAACAAAATAAAATTTAAACCTAACCATAAAATGCTGGGTGTGTGTATTAAAATGTATTAGTATAGATTCAGAATATGAAGGAAATGTCATGGCCAAAATATTAAGAAAAACATTCAACCAGCAATATATATTGACATTCAAAGGATATTTAGTAACTACCGCTATGTATTCGGTAAGAAACGAGCGTAATTGATAAAATTCAGGAAGCAGCCTCATTCTAACAGCTAAATTTAGGTTTAGCCCTGCATTATCTCATGTTAACGTTTGGTATTTACAATATATTTCTTCTGAATTGATGCAATAAGCCAACAAAATGGGTCACCCACCACATTCCATGCTTTCCTAAGTCATTTTCCAACTGCATTTGTGGTTTTCTTGAGTAAAGTTCCAACCTAAAATGTTTAAAATATCTTCCCGAGTAAGAGTCACATTCTTTCCCTTAAAGACTGCGTAAATGCAACTAATTTAAAATAGGTTTATATTCCCCTACAAATAAGCATTGGTCCAGAGTATGAACCTGGCCAGACTTGAAAGACAGCAATAGAAAACCAAGAATATGAATAAAAGATGATGACCACCCACCCCCAAGCCCAAGAGCTAAAGCATATGCCTCAGGACATAGACATTCTCCGCCGATGATTTTGAAAAATACAAAATAACATTTTTGCAGACTGACCTTCTACCAGGATTAAATCATTCTGAAGCAATCTATAAGATTAAATATCTTCTTGGACCTCAAGGTAGTTTACAGCTGTATCAAATGTGCACTTTTGCTTAAAGCAAGCAGTAGCCTATCCAGGTTTTTGATTAGGAGAAGTCTGCATCACGTTAATCATATTCTGCCCAGGTAGTTGGCCCAAAGAAGAGTTGCTTAGGTACAGCATTGTACTCATTAATCCTGGTATCAAACCCACTATCAGATGATAACCTGATATTTATCTTTCATTTCTCACTACCTCATTAAAGCAAAAGACACCTTACATTGTTAGTGGGTCATTTTTCTCACATGAGAATGTCTTACAGAGAGATACACGTAACAGCAGAAAAGAGAGGAACCAGCTTTTTAGTGCATACAGCTCAATGACAGAATGAAAACTAGCATTACATAAATGAAAAGTAAAAAGCTGGGAAAGCAATCAGAAGATGAATTCGAACGGAGCAGAAGCTAGCCTCTAAATTTCATCATGTGTAGCTCATAGATTTGAAATCTCCTGCAGCTGAAGGTTAAAAATAAGGGCTGGGGCTGTGATTCTCTCTTGGTAAAGCTACTCGGAGTACAGTCGAGTCGGATAAATCCAAGATTCTCATGACCCCTGGCAGTATTCACATCTCTTCACCGTGAGGAACATCCCATCAATGGTTTGGAGAGCATCCATCTCATCAGCACAGTCCGCCCTTGCTGTAAACCATGTCTGTGATTTACCGGCATCGGCAGAGGGACTGTGCCCTTTCAGCTCTGCTGGTCACAGAGGGAACCTCTGGAGTCAGGAGTCATTTTGGTGAAAGAAATTTGCATTGGCTGCTCAAATTCTAGCTTGTGAGCTGAATTCTCATTATCGCACACACCTAGCAAGGACTTTTTTTTTAAATAACTTTATTTATTTATTTGTTTTTATACTTGGCTGCGTTGGGACTTCGTTGCTGCACTCGAGCTTTCAGTTGCGGCGAGCAGGGCTACTCTTCGTTGCGGTGCGCAGGCTTCTCATTGCGGTGGCTTCTCTTGTTGTGGAGCACGGGCTCTAGGCACACGGGCTTCAGTAGTTGTGGCTCACGGGCTCTAGAGCGCAGGCTCAGTAGTTGTGGCGCCCGGGTATAGCTGCTCCGCGGCATGTGGGATCTTCCCGGACCAGGGCTTGCACCCGTGTCCCCTGCATTGGCAGGCAGATTCCCAACCACTGCGCCACCAGGGAAGCCAGCTAGCAAGGATTTGCCTGTAAGGTTTAAGTGCCTTTCAACACCTCCCTCTTCTCTGCAAGGAGTGCCTAAAAAACTTATCACAACGTGATTTTGTAATTTCCTGTGTGCATAAGGTAGCAATTTGGAGTTTTATTTCTGTCAAAGAACTTGGAAAATAACATATATTTTATGGATTATCATCTCGGACCTACTTCTACTGGGTATAGCCTCTCCCTCCTGAAATCAAAAGAAAAAGAAAAAAATTCTATGACTCCCTAATGCATACAGGGTTAAGTTCTAACCCCCTGAATCAACATTTTCGGCCCTCCACGATCTAGTTCAGGATTTCACCACCTCAGCACTAATGACATTCTGTGCCAGAAAATTATTTATGTAGGACTTTCCTGTGGATTGTTCAGTATTTAGGAGCATCCCTGTCCCTACCAACTAGATGCCAGCAGCACCCCCTCAACCCTCCAGCTGTGACACCAAAAACACCTACAGACATGGTCAAACATCACCCGCTGTTGCCAAAATCACTGATCTAACACAAACCATCTTGCTGGGAATTTTTACCAACAGGCCTCCACATAAAGCTTCTAATCTAGCAAAACAAAATCTCAATTATAGTTTAGAAAATTGTTAGACTTTCTCATTTTCATATTTTTCCAAAATATGGTACGTGTATCTTCTTCAAGATCCACCTTCAATTCCAATTTCTAAAAATTTTTTCTCTAGTTTGAATGCTAGAGTTTATTTTTTAAAGATCTTGATTTTACCCCTGGTACCACACTTAGTAATTATGACCTCATGTAAGTCTCCTAGTCTCTTTATCATTACTTAATAAGGATAATAATAGCTAGCCTGTGTACCCGGTTATCGTGAGAAGCAAATAAGATGAGGTACGTGGAAGTGTTTTGACAACTGTAAAACACAAAACAAATGTAAAGTACTATCAATAAACCATGAAATGCGTTCTTCTCTTTCTCCCTTCGAAGCTGTTATTTAGCTCTTGCCCTGTGGTTTATATATTCACAGCCCCATCAAGTCTTCATTATACGAAGGCAAAGAAGATTCCCAGATTATAAGTGCTTTCAACAATGACCGGGACAATGTCACATTTAATAAATATGTTTCAACTGCTTCATTAGTTTAACTCTTGAATCACAGCTATTTCAGGAAAAGGTAATTTAACTTTAGATTCCCTATCTTCCTATAGTTATCAATTCTTCACACCTAAAACAGTTCCATAGAGTACACAAGACTGTTTGGACTACCCCACCAATCCTGCTTGCCACTGCCCAAAATAACCCATCTGGTACTTCATTAGGAAACTTGAGACCCATTCTGAGAATTTAGGAAATAGCATTAAGACATAATTGAAGGAAGAAAAGGGAAAATAATCAGGACTGGGGTTAGGTAGTAAATGCTGGTTCAATCTCCCCCTTGTCTCCCCTATTCAGCAAACAGCAAACCTCCACTCTTCTTTGTAAATGTTTGCCTCCTTTGGCAGTGGCAAAGCTGTTTATATTTATAACACCCCCGAAAGTCATCCATAAGTATGGCTCCAAAGCTGCACTGTCTATAGAATCTGCATCACTGTCCCATGAATATATTCATTATTTGAAGAGGGTTTCAATTTTTGGTTATAGCCAAGTCACTCAGACAAAAGTTTATGAATGAGGTTGGTGATCATTTTGGGTAACACTGTGCTTAATGAAAACTTAATTCTATAAAGTTAACCTGCAAGACTCAAGCTCTCTAACCACAAGTGACAAAAATGATTAGGGCAGTAGCAATATTTATTAAGTGATGATAATTGTAAAGCAATATGCATCCGTATGTTTTATTTTTGATAGTTCATTATAAAAATAGTCATATTACAGAAAGCCAGAGCTCGCATGGGAAAAAGCAACAGGTTATATGCATCATCTTTGAAAGAGAAGATGCCATGGAATCAATCCAATTGTATTCTGCATTATAAGTTTGTTCCTGAATAAGTTATACTTTAGTTTAAATGTTTATAAATCTGATTATTAATGTTTTTGAAGGATTTTTTAGTAAATACTGTGACAGAACACAGAATCTTTTTTTCTAATTTTGACCATGAATAACCTAAAATTCCCATTGAGTTAATTCACTCAAAATAGACAATAACCAATACAGATTATTGTAAATAAGTAAAGCAGATTTATTTTTAAATCTTTACCATCTCTAATGTTGAAATGCATTTTTCTAGAATGAAACACACAGAGGACTTCCCTGGTGGTCCAGTGGTGGAGAGTCCGCCTTCCAACACAGGCGACGCAGGTTCAATCCCTGGTCGGGGAACTGGGATCCCACATGCCGCGGGGCAACTAAACCCGCGTGCCCCAACTGTTGAGCTCACGTGCCACAAACTACAGAGCGCACACGCCCTAGAGCCCGCGAGCCACAACTAGAGAGAAACTCGAGCAGACCATGTGCCGTGATGAAAAGATCCTGCATGCCTCAACAAAGATCCCGTGTGCCACAACTAAGACTCGACACAGCTAAAAAAATAAAAACATTATAAAAAAAAAATGAAACGCACACTCTAAAAATGGTGCCTATATTTCCTGCTGGCATTTAACAATGAATCCTCATGGATGACCCACTTAAAAAACAGACAATAGTTCACTGCAAATTGTACTCCAGTATCATATTGGCAAAGGATGAGGAATCATCTGAGTTACTGATCAAATCTGTACATAATTATACAGAGATACTCTTATGGTTTATAAGTTTTATCTAGGATAAGAGCCTTTATTAAAAAATCAATACGTTTCCTAATTGATCCACTAGAAGTTTCATTTCGATGGTGATGAGTAGAGTCATAAATAGTATCTGGTTCATTTTATTCACCACTTCACAACAGTGGACCACGATTCAGATGTGGTTAGAAAGAAGTCTACTGAGATTTAGACTTGGATTTTAGAGGCTATTCGATTTCTAACGCAGCAAACTTAACAGCTAATTGATAACCTGGAATTGTAGATGAGTTGTAAAGTTAGGCCAATTTCCCTGGAGTTAAAGAGAGAGGCCCTTACAAACCCCAGTCCTATAATGGATCTGCATAAATACATTTCAAAAATATCAGGGTATAAGAACCAAATCATTTAAGTCTGTGTAGATCTAATGGGGGAAAAAAGGTATTTTTACAGCCTATGAAATCATTTTCTTAAATATTCAACTAATGATCTATGGACTCTTAGAAGGTAATATTTACTGGCTTTCTGTAGTGCTTGGTCCAATGTTATCACATTTACTAAAGCCAGAAGAATGCTTTTATAATACCTCAATATCAAAAATTAAGAAAAATCTAATAGTCTAAAAGCACTTAGCAAGGAAAAGAGCAAGTTACAGTGCTCTTCTTATATAAAATTGTTTTAGCTAAAAAGAAATACCCCAAACTCCCTTTGTACCCCAAAATATATAAAGTATAAATTGGCCACATATTAGTATTATCAAGGGTCATATCAACCCATTAGAGATTACCTATATTCAATATGCTGAGGAAACTTGGTGAAAATAAGGAACATTGTGTCTATAATTCAGCCTGTCTCCTCTAGACATAAAGATTATTGTCTTTTCTGGGAGGCAACTCTATGGAAAAAGGTTTCTGTTGAAGAAAGGAGTCCGAGGTCAAGGGAAATAAACCTAATGCAAAAGGCTCGAATTAGTCTAAATAAAATAAGCAGTCAATTTCCTTAGAGCTTGTCAAATTCCAAGTATTCTCATAGTTCATAGAAAAAAGGACTGTGACTTTAAAAAACTACAAATAGGGCTTCCCTGGTGGCGCAGTGGTTGAGAGTCCGCCTGCCGATGCAGGGGACGCGGGTTCGTGCCCCGGTCTGGGAAGATCCCACATGCCGCGGAGGGGCTGGGCCCGTGAGCCATGGCCACTGAGCCTGCGCGTCCGGAGCCTGTGCTCTGCAAAGGAAGAGGCCACAACAGTGAGAGGCCCGCGTACCAAAAAAAAAAAAAAAAAAAAAAGCTACAAATAAAAGCTGCCACTAATATGGCTGTTACCTGTATCAGACCCTTCTCTAACTTGTAATTTACATCTATTTAACTGTCTCAACAACAGGTAGTATGATTACAACCTCTAAGGTCACACAGCTTACAAATGGCAGAAACAGGACTAGCCCATGCTCTCAGCCACTATTGATACTGCCTCTGCTAGAACAAGCAACTACACAACCATAAGGAAAGAACAGAGTCCAATCCTTTCTAAATTAGAAAAGACAAGCAATTACAAGCAAGAGGTTTACATCCAAACAACAGATGCAGATGGGAACCCCATTTACCACAGGGATTTAGGAAATAATTAGTTCTCTGGGGACTAAATCTAAGGTAACAGTTATCCCTATCCCCCTATGGAATAGTTGGAAAGTATAATTGGTTAATCAAGTATTTAGTGAATACCTACTAAGTGCCCAGTACCGCTAGGTATTATAGGAAATGAAAAAGTACTATAGGAAATGAAAAAGAAGTCAAAGGCATGTTATGGGCCCCATGGGACGTTAACAAGCTTTATTCCAAATATCTTACTAGATGCAAGAAGAAACAAGGCCAGAAACAATTAAGGAATAAGCTCACAGGTAATGACGTGCAAATAATTGCAGCACAAACAGGAACTACCCTAAAAAATCTAATTTCTACTTTGGGGGAGCACTGCAAAGTTGTCAATGTTTACCTTGACCTATCTGCAATTAACCAGCTCTCACACAGCTGCACTAAGACATCAAAACATCTACTAGAACAAGTATTTATAGTCCATCATAGCAAATTACAACTGTAAAAATAAGGAAAAGAACATTCTAAGTTTATTTTAAAAGTGTATTAATGCAAGATTTGAGCTAATTTAATAGCAGTTATTTTCACGGCTTTCCTGGCTTTTCCCACCTCCTTCACCCAAAGAGTGCAGGTGCGGAGTGCAAAGGATAGTTAAGTGTAATTTTAATGAGCTCCTTGTTTCTATAAGGGGTCTGTCTACAAGGAGCTGAAGGAGGTGGTGAAAACAGAGCTTCTATTTTCTTTTTTTTTTCTATTATGCAGACGGCTGAGATTTTTGCTATACAAGAACCAGAGAAAAAGTATCTTCTGCCTGAAACGTTTTACTTCCCCCATTGAACACACAAGCCAGAAAACTCCCACTTAATCTCTATTTCTATCTTAATTAACAGCACCCCATCCCCTGTCCTCCTGGGCCCAGAAAAAAAAACAGACTCATGGATTCTTCCCACCCAAAATCAAATGTCAAATTTAGAGTTCCTAAGAAGAGCAAACTACGGTACATTGTTGTGGCCCAAGAGCAATGGTGGTGATACAGGAAGCTAGGGAGTTGTATAAATGTGTAATGACTACTGTCAGTCCTCAGGGGGTAGAGCTCATTATAAACCTTCTCAGGGCTTCCCTAGTGGCGCAGTAGTTGAGAGTCCGCCTGCCGATGCAGGGGACACAGGTTCGTGCCCCGGTCTGGGAAGATCCCACATGCCGTGGAGCAGCTAGGCCGTGAGCCATGGCCGCTGAGCCTGCGTGTCCAGAGCCTGTGCTCCGCAACGGGAGAGGCCACAACAGTGAGTGGCCCGCGAGAGGCCCGCGTACCGCAAAAAAAAAAACCTTGTCAGGGTCTTAACATCCAAAATGCAAAATTTTGTAAGAAAATGCAGTCACCAACTGCAGATGTACCAAGTGAAGTTGCAGACCTACTGTAAACTTCAGGCAATGAATACAATTAAAAAGTGAGCACCCACAAAATTTTATGATGGTTTAACTCTTTTTAGACCTACTCTCAGCTCTTAATGATGACACCAACTCTCTGTGCCAGCGTGGAATGACTAATGTAACAGTGCTCCAGAATGTGTACTGTGTGGAAACCTTTACATTCATTCTTCATTTATTTACCAAAACAACTGAAGAATATTTTGCCATTGAATGTTACTTCTGAAAAGCTAGTTATGGGAGGAAAATATAGACTCAATCCATTTCTATAGTTAGTATTCAGAGTCCTTGTATAGGTGAGAACTCCTTGAGCATGATGGATGGGAACACTTTCTCAGTCAAAAACCTTGACCTCTATGTGGAGATACTTGACCTTCATCATGAATAACTGGGGTTTGCTAAATGCAAGCTCCTTCTCAAGGACAGCAGAGATTACTTCCCTAAAGACTCTCCAGTCTGAGGAGTTCCAAAATAAACTATTTTCTATTTCATGGATACACGTGGTGGTGTTTATATTTTTTCCTGGTATTGAAGAATCAAGGACGTTCTCAATGAGAATAATGTTAATGATAAAGGCTAACAATCACACGTTTTTAATCTGTGAGTGCCTGGCATTGTTCTAAGCAAATTCCACACATTAACTCAGGTTAACTTCACCACAACTATATGAGTACTGTAGAGGTGCTACAATTATCTTTATTATATAGTTGAAGAATCTGAGGCACAGAAACTAACAGTAAGGAAGTGGCAGAGCGAGGATTCAATCTCAGGCAATGAGTCCAGAGTCTGTGCCCTTCCTCCCACATGCTTCTCAACTGCACCCTAAATGCCATCCCTACACCACCTAATTTTAGTCAGCTGGAGAATCACATGAGAACATACTATAGAACTGAATTTTTAAATGTCTTTTTAACTGCAATTGTTCACTATTTACTTCTCAACATCTTTCCTGAAAATATATCTTCCATAAGGTTACTTTGTAACATTTCTACAATAAAGTCAAGGTCCAGCAGGAACATCTCCTCAATGGAATTTAAGAATTAATTATCCAATTTCAACTATTAGAACTCTAGCACCTTTTTATCAGCTATCTTTTTTACAGAACCCATGACTAACCATTACTGAATGGATAAACTGGTCATGATAATAACTGGCTCAACCCCTTATACGCAAAAAAGTTACCATGAACACAACTTCCTAATCTAAAGGACCAAATACTATACATAGTATTTAAAGCTATATTGTCTCAAGAAAGTTTAGTAAATGAAAAATAGGACAAAAGCAATGCTGTATTTTAAATGATATACCAACAGCAACAAAGACTTCAGGAAACTAATTGGGAGCCTCTCTTTAGACCTCGGACCTTACGCTTGGTGATTTGAGGATGGAAAGGAACTGAGGTGGGCTGGTAAGTGAACCTCTTGACCCAATGTATCCAAACTTGAAGTTTTTTTTAAACCGTGTTTTGCTGGAAACCAACACCTCTACAGACTGAGTTCAGATTGTGTGTGTGTCAATTCCTAACTCCTGCTTCAAATATTAGTTTCATCTCATAGTTCCCCACCAAGGACCTCACATTTATTACTTCGCCCCTGCCAGACCCTTTATTTCGAAAGAATTTGTTCCAACTTCAGCCCAAACTAAAGAACAACTTAAATAGTTTATGCAACAACAATGATAATTATGTTGTTTCTCGTAGAGTTTTTGAAAGATTACAAATAATTTACATGCTCCATTAGAGAGTGGTTAAATGCAGGCTCTGGGACCAGAACAATATTGGTACAAATCTCATTTCAGCCACAATCACATACTAGTTAGACACACAATTTGGGACTGGTTTCATGACTTCTATGTATCTCAATTTCTTTACTTGTAAAAAGGGGAAAAGAAAGTGATAGCAGCACCTACCTCACAAGACTTCTGGAGGATTAAATGAGTAAGTACTTAATAAACCCAGCACCTAGTGAGTCTTCCACAAACATGAGCGACCACAACTACCATTTGAACACAATTGATTCCTAAAAGTCTCTAGACTGACCACAGATAAAACCACTAACTTGATGTCTTCTTTCAAAAAGAAAAAGTTCCCAAACAACAAATTGGATTAAGACATCTTCTTATTAGTTCATTATGAAACAAAGTGCTTCAGTGGAATAGTGTATGAACAACTGGCAATCCCTTGCAGATAAGGGTTCATTTTAATTTATGATAAATAGGCTAATCAGTGTTTTGATGCAATCTTGACAGATGTGTCTTACTTTGACACTAAGCTTTAATCCCCCATTTGAAGTTTTCACTGCTTCTTCTTTATTATTTCATTATGGCAACATGGTTTCAAAGTGTTATACTATATCTTATACCATTTTTATTACTTTATGCCTCCATGTGGAAGAGCCTTGAGTATCATCTCCTGTGAGGTAACATGGGCAGCTTCTCTTAAATTTCACTGCTGTATCCATACAACCAGGCCCAAACCGCAGCTGCTATTTCCCTTCTCAAAACTAGTATGATCTATCAGGTGGAAAGAATGGATGCATTTGGGTTTGAATGCTAGCTATCATCTAGTTTGTTGATAAATCACCACGCACCAGGCCTGGCAGGAAACACTTCACATGCACTAATTCTTACAAAACTTCTCTAAGGTAGATGTGATTATCACTCACATTATACTGAGTGAGAAACTGCAACAGAGTTACATAACCTGACAAAGTCCACACAGCTAGAAAGTGGCAAGGCTTAGATTCAAATACAGGCAACTTGTTCCAGAGACTGTGCTCTTCCCTAGTATATATGCTACTTCCTATCTGCACTATGTGAATCTGGCTGGAAGCAATATCTAAGCTCTAGGTCTGAAATTTCTTATCTTGTTCAAATATATCAATACCTAACTCACAGTCAACTGTGTGGTATAATGGCTAATACAGAGCTGCCATTAAATAATCTTTAAAATCGTTCTCTTCCTCTATTCTCTAAAGATGGGGCTAGGTTATACACAAAGCTCCCCCTACAGAATATTTCCTAGGTACTGTGCAGAAACCATTCAATAAAAATGCCATTTTATGCTGGAGAAGGTGTGGAGAAAAGGGAACCCTCCTCCACTGTTGGTGGGAATGTAAACTGGTGCAGCCACTATGGAGAACAGTATGGAGTTTCCTTAAAAAACTAAAAATAGAGTTGCCATATGATCCAGCAATCCCACTCCTGGGCATATATCTGGAATATAGCCAATGTTTTGTAGTAACTGTAAATGGACTAATGTGAAAAGATACATGTACCCCAATGTTCATAGCAGCACTATTTACAATAGCCAAGACATGGAAGCAACCTAAATGTTCATCGACAGGTGAATGGATAAAGAGTGGTACATGTATGCAATGAAATATTACTCAACCATAAAAGAAGAATGAAATATTGCCATTTGCAGCCACGTGGACAGACCTAGAGATTATCAGACTAAGTGAAGTCAGACAGAGAAAGATAAATATTATATGGTATCACTTACATGTGGAATCTAAAAAATAATACAATTGAATCTACATGCAAAACAGAAACAGACTCACAGACCTAGAAAACTTATGGTTACCAAAAGGGAAAGTGAAGGGGCAGGGACAAATTAGGAGTATAGGATTAACAGATACAAACTACTATATACAAGGCAGGTAAGCAACAAAGATTTACCGTATAGCACCAGAAACTCTATTCAGTATCTTATAATAACATATAATGGAAGATAATCTAAGTATATATTTTTTTAGATTATTATTATATATTTATTACATATATAACTAAATCACTTTGCTGTACAATTGAAAATAACACAATATTGTAAATCAACTATACTGCGATTTTAAAATGCCTTTTTAAAAGATGTGCTTATTGCATTATTTACAATTGCCAAGATATGGAGGCAACTTAAGTGTCCATCCACAGAGGAAAGGATAAAGACGATGTGGCACAAACATACAATGGAATACTGCTCAGCCATAGAAAAGAATGAAATTTTGCCATTTGCAGCAACACAGACAGACCTGGAAGGCATTATGCTAAATGAAATAAGTCAGACAGAGAAAGACAAATACTGTATGATATCACTTGTATGTGGAATCTAAAACATACAACAAACTAGTATATATAACAAAAAAGCAGCAGACTCACAGATATAGAGAACAAACTAGTGATTACCAGTGGGGAGAAGCAGGGAGAGGCAATATAGGGGTGGGGGAGTGGAAGGTACAAATCACTGGGTATAAGACAGGCCACAAGGATGCATTATACAACACAAGGAATATAGCCAATATTTTGTAATAACTGTAAATGGACTGTAACCTTTAAAATTACATAAAGATAAAAAAAATTTAAAGAATGATTCAATTAAAAAATGCTTATATTTTTCAAAATTGATGCTGGAACAACTGGACATTCACAGGCAAAAAAAAAAAAAAAAGAATCTAGACATTAACTTACACCCATCACAAAAATTCATTAAAGTAGACCACAGACCTAATGTAAAACACAAAACTATAAAACTCCTAGAGAAAAACCTAAAAGAAAATCTAGATGATTTAGGGTTTGGCAAATGACTTTTTAGATACAACACCACAGGCATGATCCATGAAAGAAAGAACTGACAAGCTAGACTTCACTAAAATTTAAAAAATTTTTTCAGCAAAAGACACTGTCGAGAAAATGAAAAGACAAGCCAGAGACAGGGAGAAAAACATTTTCCAAAGATGTATCTAGTAAAGGACTAACTATTAAATTTCAATAATAAAATAACCTAAAATTTTAAAACTGACCAAAGATCTTAAAAGACACCTCACCAAAGAAGATATAAAAATAGCAAATAAGCATATGAAAAAATTCTCCACATCGTATGTCATCAGGGTAATGCAAATTAAAAACAACCATGAGATACCATGACACACCTATCAGAATGGCCAAAATCCAGAACACTGACAATACCAAATGCTGATGAGGGTGTGGAGCAACAGGAACTCTCATCCACTGTTGGTGGGAATGTAAAATGGTACAGCTACTTTGGAAGACGGTTTCATGGTTTCTTACAAAACTAAACATGCCCTAACCATATGATCTAGCAATTATGCTCCTTGGTATTTACCAAAATGAGTTGAAAATTTATTTCCACACAAAAACCTGCACACAGATGTTTACAGCAGCTTCATTCATAACTGCCAAAAATTGGAAGCAACTAAGATGTCCTTCAGTAAGTGAATGGATAAACAAACTGTGGTACATCCAGACAGTGCTTTTTCGACAGTGCTGAAAAGAAACAAACTATCAAGCCATGAAAAGACATGAAGGAAACAAAAATCATACTACTACGTGAAAGAATCCAGTATGAGTAAGCTACATATTGTATGATTCTAACTACATGACATTCTGGAAAAGGCAAAACTATAAAGACAGTAAAAAGATCAGTGATTGCAGGGGACTAGGGGGTCAGAGGGAGGGATGAATAAGTGGAGCACAAAAGATTTTCAGGGCACTGAAACTACTCTTTATGATACCATAACAATGAATACATGTCATTATAAATCTGCCCAAACCCGCACAATGTACAACACCAAGAGTGAATCCTGATGTAAAGTATGGGCTTTAGGTGATAATGATGTGTCAGTGTAGGTTCATCAGTTGTAATATATTTCCCACTCTGGTGGGGGATGTTGGTAATGGGGGAGGCTATGTGTGTATGGGCTCAGGAGATGTACAGGAAAGCTCTGTACCTTCCCCTCAATTTTGCTGTGAACCTCAAACTCTCTAAAAAATAAAGTCTATTTTTAAAACGAAGAGGTACATATATATATTTTTTAGGAATGTACGCTCCTCAAGAGCAGGGATATATTTGCTGTATGTTCCACTGTGCCTACTACACTGTAAACACTCAATAAATACTGGTGATAAAAGGCAGCGAGTCTTGATGATAAGAGTGAGAAATGTAAATCTCAAAACAAAAAAGGTAGCTGTTATATTCACATACATGCGTGCATGCATGTGTATGTGAATACACACACACATATACATGCATGCATATGTATACATACCTTTTCTATATTCATATATATTCTTTTTGACTAACATAACAAAATTGATTAATGAAGGTCCCCTTGCCTCTGGTGATTCTGGGAAACAACTTAAGATGTTAGAAGGGGGTTGTGGTAGATTGGATTTCTGTTCACCCACAGGTTTACTCTGTGGCAACTTCTGTGATGCCCCTCCCTGCAGGAAGACTTGCCAATTTAGCTCAGCCATAGCTACATGACTTGACTTGGCCAATGAAATGTAGGCAGAAGTGATATATGCCACCGCTGGCTTTGAGAACCAGTGCATTAACTCTCTCTCTGCCACAAGACCAGCAATATTCTACTGCCTTTCAGGCAGGGAATCGATTGGAGAAACTGTGGAATAGTGTTGCAGCTGAATCACAGTAGAAATGTTCTATGAGTGAAAAATAAACTTTTATTTTTGTTAAAGTGCTAAGATTTGGGGGTTGTTAGTGCAGCATACCCGGGCCTATGCTGACAGTGGTGTGCCATTAGAGCTTAAAGTTTGGAGGTTAATAAATATATATTTTTCTCATAGCCCTGTTGTCTTTTTCCCAACTTGCATACATGCTCCACAGCCAGAATACTGTAGCGAAGAAGTATGGCTCCCTGACTTTTTTTTTCTGCCCTTAGGATTTTTCTTTTACTTAACCTTCCTAGGTTTTATTAATGTTATTTACAGGGAGAAGGAAAGTCAAAGAAATGACAAACCACATTCAAACTTTCACACCTAAAATCGTGAAAGCTTCCAAACATTTAGGTCCTGTGTTTTATTTAAAAGGATGATCAAAACTTAAAATTATAGGATCCATGAAATTATTCTAAGGACAAGTATTCTAAGGACAAGTATAGGATCCAAGAAATTATTCTAAGGATAAGTAATCACTTAACTTTTACCACATGTACACTAGAAGGAGGCTTTGATGTGGAATCAGAAGACCTGGGTATGGATTTTGGTCCTGCTCTATAACAACTACATTTTGAGACACCAAGCCTACCTACATCCTTTATCTGGAAATGACCCAAACGTACCACCCTGTGAAGGTGCAGTCATGTTTGTGAAGGTGGATGATTTATGTTTATACCAAGTGACTTCAGACAACCAGCTCCCAGTCTGCGAAGCCAGGTCCAAATGGACTTCATTTCCAAGGTTTCAATGTCTATGAGATTGCATCATAACATATCTCTTATGATAGACTCAGAGGCCTTTTAAAAGAAAATTGCAATAAAAAGTCTTGATTAAACGTGTGCTTTAAGTGAATTACTTTCTGAGCCTGGGTCTACTGAGCTGTAGAATTGACTGAAACATCCTTGCTTGGCTGTTGGGAGATTCAAATAATGTGAATATAAGCAACTATATGGGCATGATCAACTTGAAAAGAAATTTGAGAGGAGTAGTTCAAATCATTCCTAAAGTAAACATTTTTCTCAATTCTCAGGCAAGGAAATTACTGGCAATCAAATATTCATTGTAACAACTATACCTGCCATATATATTTGAAGTATTTTGAGTATTTAACTTAAAATTTTGAGTATTTAACTTAAAATGTATTAAAACTCCCTATATAATTAACAGTAGTATTTTAAAATTCAGTATATATGTTTTTAGTATTTTAGACAACAGTGAATTTTAGCTGAAACTCTTAATATTATTACCCTTGTTTGTTAAAACTATCTGGCCCTTGTTAAGAAACTCAACAACGTTTGAAAGCAATGTTTCTTTGGAAAAGTATAAGGAGCTTTAAGTTTCCTGGAATCGCTTATAGCAAAAATCTAGAATTGAAAGGAACCCACATTTGGGGAAAGAGGAAGGAGTACACTGGGCTTAAGCATACGTTTTAGGTGACTGGGGGATTTTTATTTTCTCTTCCTATACACAACCTAGAAACAACATTTCCTGGATGAACCGTCATTCTGGTTACCTACTTAACCTCTCGAACATCATGTTTAATATGTACCATCTCTAGGCAGGTGGTGTTTTCTTTGAAGGAAAACATTGACATTTCCTGCCAAAATGACGTGAAGAAGTTTAGGAAGTATTTCCAGAAAGTCTACTTTAATACACTAGATAAATTCTAAGTGATTTATGGCTCTGCTTCCAAAAGTAAGACAGGAATATTAACTGCTCACTAAACATGAACCTCACTTTATATACAATCTTGTTCTTTAATACTCTTTTTTTTCAGGACCCCAATGGTTGTACCTAACTGTCCACCATGTTTTGAATTGCCTTGTCCTGTGTTTTCAACACAGGACATTATTTTACTGTCTTGTATCACCTTTTTGTAGATCCAAATCTGTAGAGTTATGGTTGGCTCCATGAAGGCCATTTTTAATAAAATACTTTAACCTTACAAATGCTTTCAAGTTATCTCCTTCTTTTGTGCGCCTGAAAATTGCTTGAGAATGTGAAAATTGCTTGGATGTCTCCTCCTAAAAGGACATTAATATAGCAGCATCAGCATGGTGAAGTTTAATGACTAAAGTAGTGGCGATTCCAGCCTGAGCTTGATCTATTTAAATCTCAGCTACATAAGGACAAATACACAGAAAGCATTTACAGCCATTCTTGGTAACATTTGTTATGTCTTAAATGTTATTTACCGCATAGTTTTCTCAGTTCCCTTTTCACATTAAAATGCTTAGGTCACTGGAATTTTCCCAGGAGTCAACTTAAGAGAATTTAACCAACACAGTACTGATCAAATGGAACAAAGTATATGGGATCATTCAGAAGAAACAAAAATCTTGGACTCAGAGTCCAAAAATATATCATAAAGACAAAATTCTGCATTAAATATGCAATATAAATGGCTTCCTATTTTCTTTAAACACCCCAGAAAGTTATTCTACTCGCAAATATGGCAGGCAGTTATATAGCTCATTAGAATATTTTTAAATGAAAATAAAACTGTGTTATTTCTGAGGCATTTAAAGTTCCAAAGCAGTGATTATCATAATAAGGTCAATGAATCATTGTTGGTCTATTGATATCCACCAGGTGGTGTTTAAAAAGACATACTAAACTATTCGTGTTTTGAGTATATTAATGAGTGCATTAATTAACTTATTATAATTGCTACTGATGAGGCATTAAGAAAGAACAATGTCCATCACCCCACTTGTAGTAGTAAACATCTCTCCAGTCTTTGTGTTATCTCAATTACAAGCAGAAATATTGGGTTGGCCAAAAAGTTCATTTGGGTTTTTCCATGTTACAGAAAAACCCGAAAGAACTTTTTAGCCAATCCAATATATGACGTGACCGCCCCCCCGCCCCCCCCCCCCCGCCCAGTTCTTTTGTCTGGAGTACTGAAATATTGCAAACATTTTAAAAAATCAAATATCAAAGTGTACTTCAAAAAAAAAAAAGCATTCTTCAATGGAAAGAGACTCTGACTTAGGTCATATGGAATAAGCAAAGATTTGATCCTTCTGGCCAATGGGGAAGACTTGTTCTGCTGAAGGAGCCATAGCAAGTTACAGGGCAGCAATTATATTCCACAGAGAAGAATGAAGAACCTTAACTTCCAGCATTCCACAGAGCAGAGCAGTAGTAAAATATATGGAACAGCAGGCAAGACAATAAAACAAGAGTTAATGAAGACCAGTGTCTAAGCTTTCATCAATTTCAGGAAGAGAAACTAAAGACATTCTGCAATTAGTCTATTAGTTCTAACAAAGACACAACTAGCTTAAGGCAGTGCTGTCCAACAGAACTTTCTGCAACCATGGAAAGGTTCCATTCTGCCCTATACAATATGTAGCCACTCGTCCATGCGGCTATTGAGAACTTGAAATGTGGCTAGTGAAACTAAATTTAAAATTTTTTATTTAATTGTATCTAATTCAAATAGCCACATGGGGCTAATGGCTACCACATCAGACAGTGCAAGTCTAGGGAACTTTATCATGGAACGTAGGATAACATGGTACAAAGAATGAGTGAGAAACACAAAGCAAGTAAATAAGGGAAGAAAAGCATCAAGACCAGAGGAACCCAAATGAGGCTAAGGGGTGAGAAGGAGGGCACCAGTTTCTTAGGCAGAGGAAGGAGCTGACTATGTCAAAATCACATTAATATTTTCATTTTAATTTGCTAAGTATGTTTTCATATTTGAGCTGTTTAGCCTACTCCTTTACCATTCCATACCAAATGTGGGTTTAAATATTTCAGCCACATGTATGAATAAAATAAGACAGAATTCAGCATGTAGCACATCTACTGTATATTTTAAGTACCTGATAAATGTTGACTCCTTCTTTTTCAATATTAGAGTAACTCTTTTAGATATTGGTAAGGAAAGCTACCTGAGCCAGATGGAGCCAACTGAAAATTACAATTGGGATTCTGTGCCTCAAGCGTGCACACCAGGTAAGTAACACTCCTAACCTGTACAAGGTGTGTTCCTGTTTCTGTGGATCACATGCTGCAATAACTAATTTTCATACTTAAGACTTGCACATACATTAAATTCATACAAACTGGGAATATTTTTAACACATGATATGGCTTAGTTGTCAAGATATCTTAGCAGTAATTTTAATGGTAGATATAGGAACTAATTAAATACTTTATAATATTTCATGAGTCAATAATTCAAAAGAAGAAATTCTTATTTCTACTGGTATGGATAAATCTGTAACTGAGCTTAGATTGAGATGTGTAATTATGAGGGAAAAATATATGTTGTAGGGAAATGAAAAACTTTAACCATGAGAACACACAGAAGAGAGTCATTTTATCTTTTCATTGTCTATACTTCTAGTAAAATTAATCTGAAAGACACAGAAAAAACAATCTTTAGAGCAGCTGCTAATAATTAAATAAATCACTCACTTTAATAATGCATTATACACATATCAAGAGACAAATTATTCACTTCATGCCTAGGGTATCTCATGATGTTTAAACTTTGTTACAAAAATAGAATTTTAACTTGATTTTATGTTAAAGCTGCAAGATCTTAGCACTTTTTAATAATGAATTGAGAAAGAGAGCTTCATGTTTAGGCTGAAAAATGTTACATTACTCACCATCAGAAATAAAGTGATATTTCAAAGAAAGCCAAAGTGGAGTCATGGCTCTTTGGACCCTGAAAGTTTTGACACTCCTTAGGTTAAAAAAAAAATAGACTCAAATATGGGAATCCCATAGACCTCAGAGCACCGCACAATTTTTATAGAAGGCTCTAATGTCTTCAAGGTATAGGCTACATTCATGCTAGGGTCTTTTTGTCTCCAACTAAACTTCTTAGAGATACTATTTTTGAGAATGTAAAAAGAAGAAGAAAAAAATGCCACTGATATTAAGCAGAATATACGTATATATATGTATATATTGAGAAGAGGAAGGCATGAATTTGTTTCTGAAACATTAGGGAAAAGTAAACAACACCTTTTTTCAAGGTGAAGTTTTATTATAGCGCTCAGTCTATTTGCTCCACCTTCATTATCATCATTTTTGCTTCTTCATATTTCTGTATATGTGGAACCTAGAAAAATGGTACAGATGAACCGGTTTGCAGGGCAGAAATTGAGACACAGATGTGAACAACCGTATGGACACCAAGGGGGGTAAGCGGCAGGGGGTGGTGTTGGGATGAATTGGGAGATTGGAATTGACATGTATACACTAACATGTATAAAATGGATAACTAATAAGAACCTGCTGTATAAAAAAATAAAATAAAATTCCAAAAAAAATTTCTGTATATAAGAGTTCTTTGAATAATAAAGAATCTAGAAGATAAGACAACATTAACAATAATAATAACAACCACCTCCAATAAAGCACCTACCATATGCTAAGCGTGATGTTAGGTGATCTATGTATATTTTCTCTCCTTAAAACAATCCAGGGCTTCCCTGGTGGCGCAGTGGTTGAGAGTCCACTTGCCGCTGCAGGAGACACAGGTTCGTGCCCCGGTCCAGGAAGATCCCACATGCCACGGAGCAGCTAGGCCCATGAGCCACAGCCGCTGAGCCTGCGCGTCCGGAGCCTGTGCTCCACAACGGGAGAGGCCGCAACAGTGAGAGGCCTGCGTACCGCAAAAAACAAAACAAAACAAAACAAAAACCATCCAGTACAGGTAGGTATAGCTACTCCATTTTACAGACAATGAAATCACAGGCTTGACAAGGTTGAATAGCTTATCCAAGGTCATTCGGCTAGTAACCAGGAGGGCTAGAAATCAAAGTTGGCAAAAAGCCCTTACCCAAAGACTAGACAAGCTGTGATATGGGCATAATGGAAGGAATAAGGGGATGATGCAACAAGACAACAGTTATTTTCTCTTCCCGGCTCTATCTCTGTCCTGATGCTAATTCCTCTTCCACAGCAGCACTCTCTACAGCATGCTGTAACAGCACACATATCTAACATGACTGCTACAGGCATCAGTCAATCGTGGTATTAAGACCAGGGTGCTTGTTGACAGCAAAAGAAAAAAAAAATCCTACAGTATGGTGTCACTTTGTGTAGGAAATGCAAGAAGTGAAGTTAAATCTTGAGACTCTGCTTTTGAAAAGGAGCTTCAATGATCATTAACATCTCTTACCTTCTTTTTTTTTTAATATATAACTACACAAACAATAAAAAACCCAAAGACTTTTACAACACAGAATTCTTGGAAACACATTTTTACCAGAACAATCTATGTGATGTGTTAAACTCAGTATTTTTACTCTTTATAAAAATAAGCTTATACGTATTACAGCTAAAACATAAGAGTATTAACAATATAAGTGACTGCATATAGTGGATTTTCCTCCCACAGAGGTTTTATCATTTTTCTCACGCAAACCAACATTAATACAAGGACCCAAGCATTGCAAGCAGTCCTTGGGCACCACCACTGTTCACAGGTGCCCACTAATCCCAGGTGCCAACATAGAGTTCACAGGCATGCATTTTAACTCTTAGTGCAGATTCCTTTCCCTTAATATTTCCTAGAAAGAAAATTTCTCCCAGAATATCTTTCATACTCTGTTTTATTAAGTCTCATTTTTCAACTGTCTAAACAGAAATTAGTAGGGATGCTGAACTCAAAAACTATAGTAGGGCTTCCCTGGTGGCGCAGTGGTTGAGAGTCCACCTGCCGATGCAGGGGACACGGGTTCGTGTCCCGGTGCGGGAAGATCCCACATGCCGCGGAGCGGCTGGGCCCATGAGCCATGGCCGCTGAGCCTGTGCGTCTGGAGCCTGTGCTCCGCAGCGGGAGAGGCCACAACAGTGAGAGGCCCGCGTAACGCAAAAGCAAAACAAAACAAAACAAAAAACTATAGTAATACTACCACTTAACACCTTGACACCGAAATCACAAACCAATAAAATTCAAAAATTGATGAACTGGACTTAAAGCTAAAACTTTTCCACTTCAAAAGACACCAATAAGGAAATTATAAGATGAACCAGAGACGATCAGAAATTATCTGTAAATCATATATCTGACAAAGGACTTGTATGTGCTCTTACAACTCAACAGTAAGTAGACAAACTAATTTAAAAATTGGCAAAACAATTCAATGGATATTTTACCAAAGAAGAAGAATGGCTAATAAGCATATGAAAAGGTGATCAACATCATTATTCATTAGGGGATGCAAACCAAATCCACAGTGAAATACCACTATACGTCAGCTAGATGGCTGTTATCAAAGACAGACAATACCAAATGTTGGTTAGGACATGGAGAAACTGGGTCACTTGTACATTTCTGGAGAGAACTGGTTCAGACACTCTGGAAAAGGTATTGGCAGTTGCTTAAATATTAAACATAAACAACCTAGCAATTCCATCCTAGGAATCTAAGTAAGAGGGATGAAAACATATGTTCACACAAAGACTTGTACACAAATGCTCACAGCAGTATTATTATTCATAATAGCCAAAAGAATGGAAACAATCCAAATGTCCATACATAAGAGAATGTGAATGACATATCCATACAACTGATCAGTATTTAGCAATAAAATAGGAATGAACTACTGGTAAGTGCTACAACATGGATAAACCTCAAATGTTTATGCCAAGTGAAATAAGGCAGACACACAAAAAACTACATATTCTGTGATAACATTTATATGAAATATCCAGAAAGTGTAAATCTATGGAAAAACATATCAATGATTACCTGGACTGTGACTGCAAAAATGCACACAGGGACTTGGAGGTTGATGGAAATTTTACAAAACAGAATTGTGGCATATTGTGGCACAACTTCATAAATTTATTAATAATTATTGCATTGTACATTGCAGTGGGTGAATTTTTCAATATAGGTAAAATTGTATAATATACCTAAAAACATTTTAAAAATAATAATGCCTTTCATGACTATACAACATCTTTTATTTTCCCAGTGGAAAATAAAGTTGAAATCCAGGGACTTCCCTGGTGGCGCAGTGGCTAAGGATCCGCCTGCCAATGCAGGGGACACGGGTTCGAGCCCTGGTCCGGGAAGATCCCACATGTCGCGGAGCAACTAAGCCCGTGCGCCACAACTACTGAGGCTGCACTCTAGAGCCCGCGAGCCACAACTACTGAAGCCCGTGCACCTAGAGCCTGTGCTCCGCAACAAGAGAAGCCCCCGCACACTGCAACGAAGAGAAGCCCCTCGCTCACCCCAACTAGAGAAAGCCCACACGGAGCAACGAAGACCCAATGCAGCCAAAAAATAATAAATGCTCCTCTAAAACATAAATAAAGTAGAACTGTTATCATCCAAAAACTTCATAAGAGCAGGCAGAAATAGACAATTAACTAAATCCATATATAATTAGGTCAACTAATCAAAATGAAAACAATTTTAATAAAATTCTAATTTGGAGTCTTTCCACTTTTCCAAGTTTTAGTGCATTTAAAATTGACAAGCCAACCAGAACTCATTTCTTTCTATAATATACAGATAATTCCAAAGAATTAAAGGCTGTTAGAAAGTTTATTCTTTTTGACAAGGTATATGATGTCAGTCAGAATGTTGGATTCCTCCTTCTTATAGGGAAATCCTAGTTGCAGATTTGACAATATTATGTACCCCCTTTGTTCCTGTCTCTTTCCTTCTATGAAAAATGGAAAAATATGTCTTTTCTCCTTCACGGGGTTATGAGAGGCATCACAGCCAAATTATATTCATATCCTGTAAATCTGCAACAAAGATTTGAAAGCTGTAATAAATCAGATGTAAAACTTCCCTTCACTGGTTATTGAAAAAGCCCCTCAAAATTACTGAGAATGTTGTTCAAGCTGAACTACATGAGTCAGGTGATGGCTAAGATCAGAGACACCAGTTAATAAGAGGCATCTCTGTCCTCAAGGAACTCATGGCCCAGAGGTGAAAACAAATCATTTCCATGCCATATGGTCAGCTCCTTTTTTCTGTCCACCTAATACATTTATAGATTACACTTGAATATATCTTTTTTCTGGTAAAAGTTTCTATATGCGTAAACGGTTTCAGTCCTGCCAGGCAAAAGTGCTACATCACAATGTGATATGACTTAGATGGCTACCTCCCCATGAAAGTAACTGCGGAATGCTTCAAGACATTCTGGATTGGGTGGAAGACATATCAAGCTGCCTACAATAAGGATCTTAATTGGATGACCAGAGAAACAATAATGCTGTTGCCTGATGACAACTACCTCGGGTAACAATGAGTTACACATACAAAATGGAAGACCTAACGTTCTGAAAATAGTTTCATTATTTATATGTAAAATTGGAAGTCCCGGCCTTCCCTGGTGGCGCAGTGGTTAAGAATCCACCTGCCAATGCAGGGGACACGGGTTCAAGCCCTGGTCCGGGAAGATCCCACATGCCGCGGAGCAACTAAGCCCGTGTGCCGCAACTACTAAGCCTGCGCTCTAGAGCCCGCGAGCCATAACTGCTGAGCCTGCGTGCCACAACTACTGAAGCCTGCACACCTAGAGCCCGTGCTCCGCAACAAGAAGCCACGGCGATGAGAAGACCGCACACGGCAGCAAAGAGTAGCCCCCACTCAATGGGGCTTGCAACTATAGAAAGCCCGCACGCAGCCAAAAATAAAAATAAATATTTTTTTTTAATTTATAAAAAATAATAATAAAATAAAATTGGAAGCCCCAATTCAAGGGAAAAGGGGCAGTTCCAGTCCTCAATGGGATTTCTAATGAAAAGTTTGCTCTAAGCTTACATGAGTAACCCAAATACATTTGCACAGCTGCTCCAATTAAATAAGGATAACTTAAATAAACACAAACTTCTGCATATGATCTCAATAAAAACAACCACGTCTTGTTGATCCATGCTTAGGACTGAATCAACTACATGGTCATTCCTCCCAGAAGTTAAACACACACCACAGGGGTAGTCTTTAATATACCCTCAAATCTATCTTCTTTTCCACTTCCATAATATTAGGAAATTCCTGTGATTGGTAAAAATGTTCCACCCAGACACTATTGTTTGAACACTGGTCAATGGTGTGCATTTTTGAGATGATGAGCTGCATTTCCATTTATCAGCCAGATATTAAGAACATCTCCTTGGTTGAGCTCAATGGAGGGGAAACATTGGTTGGCCACTGCAAAGGGAAGTTTCTATCCAACCCAGAGATTTCCCTGCTGTCCAATGTTCTGCTTTTCCCTAATAAACTTAAATGAGTAGAAAGTTCTTGGCTTTTTCTCTTTACAGGGAGTAGCCTCGAGTACGATGATAATCATTAATCATAATACAATGTGTTACATTTCTATTTTGCTATTAATCTGAAGAGACTGAAATTTTTTTAAGATATACAGAAGTTTCAACATCCATTTTTGAAACTGACCCATTACTGAGGCAGAAGAGAAGAAACCATCAAGCCCTCCAGATTTACTCTGCAACCAAAGAATACCACAGGCTGGATGACTCAACAGAGGCCCCCAGGAGGCAATGAGAACCACTGTCTAGTGCTGTGGCTTTCCATTTCTGGAGAACATGTAACCTTTCAAACTGCTGTCTGGCTCTACAGAGTGCCCACTTAGTTTCCCTATGAATCTATACATCAGGAACATTTTCATTCAATTCAACAAACACTGTGCCAGACACACAGAATCTCTGGGGCACTATGATGTTAAATACAAAACAAATATCAGTGAGAGCTGATCCTATTTTTTTTTGTTTAATTTAATAGCAATAACATCCACAAAACTCAAAACAGACACATTTAATGAGATATTTGAGCCTGGTAGTTTGGAAAATCATCAGTCTGGGACCTAGAAGTCAAAGAATTCACGTTTAGTCCTGCACAGTTATTTGACCCATGGTTAGAGAGAAAGCAGGCCATCTTCCTCTCTTTCGGGACCACAGAGGCGAAAGGGCATCGCTAAGCTAGTTCTATCTGTAGGTATAGAATACTGAAGATAAAAAATTAGGAGAAGGGCCATAGAATTAAGATTAAGAACCCACACGCAGGACCATTTAGTGATTCTCGCTGTAACTGAGCAGGACCCTATAGGGTCTTTCCAGGACAGATCCCCTCGCCCATACCCTCTGCTTTAGCTCCTCTCTGAAGTACCCAGATAATATTATCTGATGCACATTTCCTAAGTTGTTTTACAGATGTGAAAAACCCCATCAAATGGAGGATGTTAACTACTTGATGGCCATGAGCACATAGCCCCCAGGCCTACTGGAGCCTAAAGATTGAAAATGTTAACCCCTGTGTCACTGCCCTGTTACCTCACCATCAACCGATCGATCGGAGAACTGCACACAAGCTGATCACATACCCTGCAACTCCCACCCTCCCTCCTCTTGCCTTTAAAAATGCTTTCCTGAAACCCATGGGGAGTTTGGGCTTTTTCAGCACAGGCTCTCCCCAACTACTTGTATGGTTTTATAATTAATGCTTCACTTTCCTTCACCACAACCCGGGGTCAGCAGCTTGGCCTTACTGCACTCAGGAGAGTGGACCCAAGTTTGGTTCAGTAACATTGGGAGATTCCGTCAGTGGAAAGCTATAGGAAAATTTGACTGCCGTTTCCATATTTGGGGAAAGTAAATATGTCTAAAAGTCTCCACAATTCCTCAGACTGGCCATAACTTCATGACTCCAAATGGGTTTCCAATAGGTAGGACAAATAATCATAATATTAAATAATATAATATATATATATTTAATATATAAATAATAAGAGTTGCTCTTGCGACTCTTCTCTGCAAGAGCTAGAATCATCCCAATTCCATATCCCATTGAAAAGTGGGGCCAGGCTACTCATTTAAGCATCTCTCAGCTGATCTGTGCTTCTCAATTAAGAGCCCCACTCAATGACCTCATTTTCCAGACTTCTTATAGTGAAGATGGGTTTAGATACTGTTCCACCTCTAACCTGCTAATACAAGTGGAGTCACTAGGATTTTTCTTCATATAATTTGGTACATGGCTTCACATTTCCTCAAGTTGATATATAATCAGTAATGTGGCATTGTCTCAAAAATAAACAGGATGTGCATGTTTTCAAGGTCCAGAATAACAGCTATGTGTCATATTTTTCTAACCACAGCCATATGGGGGGGGGGGGGGTATAAAAATTCCCCAGGGGATATCAGGCAGAGTTTATCATTCGTTGTTTAGGACGTTTCCTAGGTCTCAAATATGGCAATAAATAATGTGTGTAAAAAGTGAAGCAAACATGCTACTTTGCTTTGTTTCAAGAGAAGGTCACTTGCTTTCTATTAATTTCAAAGTAAATCAAATTTGCTGGGTAAAACATAGAATTCAGTCTTCTAATCAGAATTTTCTTACATCTGTCATGAAAGAAATTTGTACTCTCTTGAGAAGGGCTATCTACAAGAGAGTTTTATAAATTCTGAAAACCTTTGGTCTACTCCCACGGCCCGTAAATTATTTTTGTAACCATTAGATTACCTTAACTCTATAATGACATTTTAAATAAGATCATATGGTTTGACACTAAATTAGTTTCCAGTGTTTTCCTAGGGAACATAATTCTTGGAGATGATTATAAAACAGAATTCTGTGGTCAAGTAATTTTGGGAAACACTGTGGCCTCCTGCTGGTTGTTCTCAAAGCACAATAGCATATTCAAGGCTCTGAGAAGTTTTGCAGAAAAGAACTTTTAAAACTATTTAACCCAGCATTTTGTCCATTTTTGTAGCCCCAGAAACCTTTTCTCACATGATTACAGCCTCCGGCATCAGTGTCCCTAAAACACACCCTTCACTAACTGTGCTGCTGCTTTAAGAGTTTAGAGATTCTCTAAAATATTTAAATAATTGAATAAATAATGATAGAGATTATTCAGAGGTTTGGTTGCTACTACCTGGCTTATTTGTCTGTACCTCATCACTTGACTTCAGTGAACATGTTCTAAACAAATGAATAAACATCCTCCACATTTCCAGCATGAGACAGTGTTACGAGTTGAATTGTATCCTCCAAAGAAGTTATACTTAAGTCTTAACCCCCAGTACCTCAGAATGTGACCTTATTAGGAAATCAAGTTAAATGAGGTCTCTAGGGTACACCATAATTCAATATGACTGTTGTGCTTATAAAAAAAGAGAAGTTTAGACAAAGAGAAAGACATGCACAGAAAGAAGATGATGTAAAGATACACACAGAAAAGATGGCCACATGACTGGAATGATGCATCTAGAAGCCAAGTAATGCCAAGTCTTGTGGCAAACGCCAGAAGCTAAAAGAATCAAGGAAGGAGTCTCCCCTACAGCACCTTTATCTCAGACTTCTAGCCTCCAGAATTTTGAGATAATAAATTTATTTTGTCTTAAACCATCCAATTTTTGGTACTGGGTTATGTCAGAGTCCTAGGAAACTAATACAGATGGCATAACTACAGATACTTTATATCTTTTTATATATTGGCTTGATATAATGAACTAGGTCAGTAATAAACTGTCTTAACAGATTCTTTCATAATAGATTCATTTATATAATGTATTTACAAGTTGAAATTTAGATTTCAATCAGCAAATCCATATCCATTGGAGAAAATCTAAAAGTCAAGGAAAATGAAGGGAAAAAAAGGAAAGTAATAAAAAAATAAATCAACATCATATGAGTATCACTCTGTAACAGAAGAACTCTACAGAGAGGATCTCATTTCACAACATTCTCATTGAATATATGATGCTTGATACGCTCCACATCTGGAAAATTTATGTATAAGAATTACATCGTTCCATACATGCGCCAACAGGCACATGAAAAGATGCTCAATATCACTAATTATTAGAAAAATGCAAATCAAAACTACGAGATACCACCTCACACCAGTCAGAACGGCCATCATTAAAAAGTCTACAAATAACAAAAGCTGGAGAGGATGTGGAGAAAAGGGAACCCTCCTACACTGCTGGTGGGGATGTAAGATGGTGCAGCCACTATGGAAAACAATATGGATGCTCCTCAGAAAACTAAAAAGAGAGTTGCCATATGATCCGGCAATATATCTGGACGAAACTATAATTCAAAATGATACATGCTCCCCTATGTTCACAGCAGCACTATTCACAATAGCCAAGACCTGGAAACAACCTAAATGTCCATCGACAGATGAACGGATAAAGATGTGATACATATATACAATGGAATATTACTCAGCCATAAAAAAAAGAATGAAATGATGTCATTTGCAGCACATGGATGGACCTACAGATTATCATACTAAGTGAAGTAAGTCAAAAAGAGAAAGACAAATACCATATGATACCACTTATATGTGGAATCTAAAATATGACACAAATGAAGTTATCTATGAAACAGAAGCAGACTCACAGACATAGAGAACAGCCTTGTGGTTGCCAAGTGGGGTGGGGAAGGGATGGAGTGGGAGTTTGGGGTCAGCGGATGCAAACTATTGTATAAAGAATGGATAAACAACAAGGTCCTACTGTATACCACAGGGAACTATATTCAATATCCTGTGATATACCATAATGGAAAATATAAAAAATAATGTATGTGTGTGTGTGTGTGTGTGTGTGTGTGTATAGATGTATAACTGAATCATTTTGCTATACAGCAGAAATTAACACAACATTGTAAATCAACTATACTTCAATTTAAAAAAAAGAATTATGTCTTTCCAGATATTGCAGTGGACATTTCAGAAAATATAGCTGTGTAGAATGCTGGCAGAATTGTCTCTTTTTTTTTTTAGACACTTCTAGGTCATGATCAGCCTGTTTTGAAGCAAACAGATATTATCATGAGAGTAACACAGTTATGTATTATTGTCAATGTTTCTAAAGAGCTATTACTTCATGTTGACTGAGTTCTTTTCACTTTCTTAATGCACACCATGAAATTCCTCACAGGAGGAACTGAGCAAGAGCTGTTCAGGAGCCACTAAAGGTACATAATAGCTGATGGATGCAGGGATCCACACATTCAGGCAGGAAAACTGGGTCTACAATTCAGAAATAAAGTGCTCCATAAAAAAAAGTGCTACCTGAATTTGGTTTCCTTTCCATGTACTCAGGTACAGTCAACTAGGCAGCATTTGTTTTTATTAGTCTTTTCTCAGAAGTGGTGACCTCCAATCCTAGGGCAGACATCAGTAACTAAGGTCCTGCTAGTTGTGGCTACTTAGGGCCGATAACCATGGTGGTCAGAAAGTAGGCAGAGGCCACTGGTAAAGCCCACATTTGGTTGAGGAACAAAGAGGGCTATTTTCTCTTACACTGTCAAGGCTAAACTGTACAAAAGTTCACTGTCAAAAGTTAGAAGATGAATTTTTTTCTTCCACTATTTCAATAAAACCAATTTTCAATATCTGTACCCTAATACCTTCAAATTGAAATTGTTAATACATTATTATATTTATTAGTGTGTGAAGGTACTATATACACATATAAATATATACACATACATATATCTTATTGTGATGTATTTAATCTCATAAAACTCTAACAACAAACTATGTAATCCTTGCTGAATGTCCAAACTTCCTTGCGTGGTAGTAACAAAAAAAATTTTTAAGTAGACAAACAGCCAAAGAATAATTTTTTAAAAAAAGCAAAGATCTAAGGTATAATTATTTCTAACTGAGTGGTTCAAACTTAAATTTAGCATTTATCAGTAAGAAACAACAGTAAAGAATTATACGTCAAATGCCTAATTAAGACTGTCTTAATATTTACTCCATATCTTTGTACTGAACCATTAGAGAGTGTATTTATTGGTTCCGCAGTGTCTGTCCCAAGAAGAATATATATACTTAGAGTCCACATTTGGTTTCAGGTCTGTAGATCAAAGGTTTCTCCTCCATCTAAGGGCGGCTGATCAGTTTAAACCCACAGAGACTGTCAATGATTTAACCATTTTAAGATAGGAACTTCCCACTTGTAAGTATTTGCAAGTCATCAGCTGCATATAGAGCTATTTCCTGATCCACTATGGCTGGTCCCAACCTGTATTCAAAAATGTTACATAGTGAAGGATAAAATTCCGATACTCCAGATTCAACATCTCATTATTTATTCATTAGGGATGTATATCTAATGTCTCGGCACGGCACTGAAAATGTCCTAATGCTAATGAAACGATGGCTTAAAAGTGGTGGATATTTAAAACCTAGCTCTGGAAAGCAATTCAGCTCAGTCACCAGCATGATAATGACCTTCTAACCTTGGGCTCAAAACCCAGACTTTGTAATGGTCTGCTTTGTTTAGAAGCGAAGAAATCTCAACCTACTTCTCTAATATCACTACATTTGAAAATAATACAAGAAATAGGAAGCACCAAAATACTTGAAATTTCATGCTGCTATTGGCTCCTCAGGATATTACCACTTCAGACAAAATCAGGACTGTCTGAGCACAGAAAAATCCCAGCAATCTTTGATGTTCCATGTCAGACAGGGAAACGCTACAGACTGTCTCCTGCACAAACATCAAGCTACATGCCCTGGAACAATGCCAGAGAGAAACAAGCATTAATGAGTTATTTTCTATTGTTACTCATTCTATGGCAGTGCCTTATAATTATGCAAACTACTGAAGGGACAATTTGAAATCTAATCAGGATTAGGAAAAAATCCTTACATTATCACATTTTTTATAAGCCGCATTTGTTTTAATATCTACTTAGCTAAGCTCATTCACAATATGCCCCGCCTATAATAAGTCAATTTGCATTTATTTTGTCTTTCATGTTTCTTTATGCAGTGCCAGTAAAATGAGTTAGAAACTGACCTCCCCTGGAAAGATTAAGTCAGACCTAATTACTTTATACTAAATTGAGAAGAACCTGAATCAATGTGATTTTAAGGCTGCACTTTTCGTATCCACTTTAAGCATTTGAAACCTCGTAAGATATCAAATTAAGTTGTTTCCAAAATGCTTGAATCCCAGTGTAGAACACTAGATTGTTTAAAATAAAAGCACCAGAACAATCACTTCTAGACCAAACTTCACACACTGAATCAAATTCAACAGAGTATGCAGGCTTTTGAATTGATTTTGTAGTACGTGTCTGGCAAAACTTCAAATGACTACACTCTAAGATGTTGAGCCCCTCCCCCAAAATCATTTTTTGCATCCAAAATTTAGAAGAGTTAGCTAGAAGGCAATACATTCCCTATTTACAAATATTGATAGAAATACTTTGAAAAAGTAATGGCTGCTCATAGCAAAAATTTCAGACAGCACAGAAGGGTGAAAAATCAAAGGGCTCCTCTCTTCCAGACCCCATTTCTACTTCTCAGGAGTGAACCACTTAATAATTTATTGCATATTCTTTGATACATTTTCTGTACAAAGAAGAGCATCCTGCAATTTTTTTCCACTTAATACGTCTTGGATATCTTCCCAAGGATATCTATGTCGCTCTTTGTAATGTCTATTCATCTCACTGTATGGATTTGCTGTAATTTAATCAGTTCCTAATTTATGAGCAGTCCAGTTGTCTGCAGTTTTAAATTTTACAAAACAATGCTATCAGGAGCACCCTGTCCATATATCCTAAGAACTTATCCTTTGGCTGCCTAAGCACATGAACGGTACTGCTGCGTCAAAAAGACTGCCAAACTGCCTTCCATAAAGCTTGTCCTGATTAATGCTCTACCAAGCCCTGGTATGTGAAAATTCCCATTTCTCCACGCCCTCACTCAGGGGAAAAGATGAATAACTAAGTTCTGTTGGCCCAACTTCACATAAGCATCTTAAAACCTGTTGTTTCATTTATTCCTCTCAGTACAATCCTCTAAGTTTTGTATTATCCTCATTTTAACAGATGAGGAAACTCAGATTTAGAAAAGGTGAGCTGAGGCAAAACCAAGATTAAAACCTGGGGTGCCTAGTTCCTAGAGACAAGCTTTTTCCAATCTGCTAAGTTCCTATGTCAGTCAACAAACTGTGGGTTCATAATTAACTTTTTCCCACCAGCTGTCTTGGGAGGTTTCACCAACCAAGGCAAGCAGCAGATGACTGAGATGCAATAGTAACTTTGGAATAGCTATTTAGAAAGTGTCCAGAGTCAATACTCTCATTTTATTTGCCTCAAAAATGGGAGTAGAAGTTAGGAGACAGGACAAGAAATATTTTCACTTTCTGTCTTGATTCTATCAAAAATCTAATCACGACACTTAGGAGAAAATGACTTGTAAGTACTTGCCATTTGCCCTCCTGTGCGATGAGAAATTCTCAATTACCACCCTCTCCCAGCCTGTGATAATAAAATCTGTAGGTACAGCATTATCTCAGCATCTTGTGGGTATTTTGTTTTACTTTGTGGTCCAAGGATACCAGGAATCAATAGTATTTTTAATCAAATTGGTCCCACATTACACAGAAAAGTGCCATGATTTATAATCTGTTTATCTGACCAATGGCTTTCAATTTCCTAAGACTTCTCTCATCAAATCTGGAAACAGAATTTCTGGAATGGAGGACATATATATCTGACCAGTTTTCTTAAAGTGGATTTAAGTTACAAATTCCAACAGGTAAAAAAGAAAAATGGTCAGGGTAATATCAGAGGAACAAAGAAACAATAAAAACTCAGTCTTGATCTTTAGAGTTGAACTTCTTCCAGGAAGGTCTTAGAATAGACATACGCATATTTGGGAAAGTGGGTTTTTTTGGAGTTAATTTTTTTTTAATTCTACTTAAAGCATTTAAAGAGAATCACCAGAAATAAAAATACAAAGTAATCAAGAGGTAAAAAGAACATGGTAGGACAAGGAGTCAGACCTAGGTTTAAGTGCTGTTCCAACAAAACTACCTACCCTACAAATTATGAGGAGGCAATGTAGCTAGTACATATCTGGCCTTCCATAAACATTTGCCCTCAACTACTTTCATTTTATAAATACTTTCTAAGCACCTACTACGTGCCAGTTATCATGCTACACTCTCAGCTGCCCAATACTATAGCCACTGCCCACATGTAGCCGTTGAACACTTGAAATGTGGCCAGTATGAACGGAGACGTGCTGTAAGTGTAAATACACACCAAATTTCCAAGATGTTAGAAAAATACAGAACATCTTATAAACACTTTATAGAGATATGTTGAAACGATTATTGTCTGGGATATACTGAGTTAAATAAGATATATTAAGTTAATTTCACCTTGCTTTTTTAATGAGTCTACCAAAAAATTTAAAATTACACATGTGGCTTACATTCTATTTCTATTGGACAGTTCTAGATTCATGCTTCCCAAATTTTAATGTGCATCAAACTCACCTGGGATCTTGATAAAATGCAGCCTCATGATTCATCACGTCTGGGGTGAGGCCTAAGGTGCTGCATTCTAACAAACTCCCAGGTGATCCCAAGGTCTGGTCTGCAGGCCTCTCTTTGAGCATCCAGGCTCTGGATATGTGCTACCCAAATGTGCCATACTGAGCAGTGCTGGTCTGCAAGAATCAGTCCAAAAGGAGGCAGGAACATAAATGGAAGAAAATGAGAATGAAGGTTTAGAAACTATTATTGTAATTTGACACTGTCACAAGATCCAACTACAAGATCCCTGGACTCATCCTACTGAACAAGATACAGGTCAGCTGGAATGTGGTCAGACTCATGTGCTACAAGCTGTGTATTTGTCATCACTGGTGGCCTATTATGACAGAAGAATTTTTCAAGTTGGTATTTCACGATAGTAGTTTCAGAAGCACTGCTCTAGAGCTTAAACCATTCTGGCCAAAGAGGGTTCACAGGATACCACTGTGTGGTGTATTAGGAAATGTAAAAAATTCCCAGTTAAATAAATTTTTTAAACTTAAGGTTAAAAATGATAGAAATGAATTTATTTACAAAACAGAAACAGACTCACAGACTTCGAAAACAAACCTACGGTTACCGAAGGGGAAAGGTAGAGGGGAGAGATAAATTAGGAGTTTGGGATTAACATACACACACTACTATATATAAAATAGATCATCAACAAAGACCTACTGTACAGCACAGGGAAGTCTACTCAATATTCTGTAATAACCTATATGGGAAAAGAATCTGAAAAAGAATGGATATATGTATATGTATAACTGAATCACTCTGCTGTACACAACACACTAACACAACATTGTAAATCAACTGCACTCCAATATAAAATAAAAATTAAATTAAAATTTTTTTTAAAATTTAGGTTAAACAAAGTTGAGTTGGCCTCTTCACTGCAGGATTTCTCATAGTCTTCAATATGCTTATGTGCTTTTGTTATCTCCAAGAGAACAGAGCACATAATGTTGCCCAACTATTTTTGTTATCAAAACCCCTCACCCTATACCAGCATCATTACCACATCTCAAGAAATAATGCTGTGTGGAATACCAGTGTATGAAATCACTCTCCTAAATGATTTAACTGAGGTATCTTGCTTCTTCAGCCATTTGAAAAATATTGATTAAGTACTAATTAAAATTCACCTGGGGTATATTCATTACCATGATCCCGAACAGTTCAAGCCATTTTAATTTTCAAAAAGTTATTTATGTTTCTCTAAGATGAGACTTGGTCTCTTCACAGCAGAATGGCTGTTGTGGCACTTAAATACATCCTACAAAACATAATTTAAGTTAAATACCACAATCACACGATACCACAGTATTTTAGGGTCTTACAGCATTACCGTCAACAATTTTATTATAAGGCTAATTTGGAATTTAATTTAGATAACAGATTTGTGATTACAGAGTCTATCCTCTCACCACTAATGAAATCCATAATGAAATATCACCGCTCCACTTGGTATTCAAAGTTACTAATTAGGCTGAGCTCTCTTTTTACAAAAATCACACTTCCTTACTTTGTAAGCAATTAGAGACTTTTAAGTATAAACTGCCCCTAAGTTAGAGGGGATGACCTGTATGTTCAATTTCTTGACAGACTTCACCTCCACACCTGAAGGAATTTCAGGGCAAACAGAATGAGGCTGAAGTCTACAAAAACACTGATTACGAAAGACGGTCCTCAACATCTTTTCTTTTAACCACCACTGGTAGCAGGAATACCTTTGGCCATAAAAACACAAGTTTGTAAAATATCCATGTTCATTTTGCCAAGACAATGCAAGTAATAGCTTTTTTGTTTGTTTGTTCATGAATGACTGCTAATAGCTGCAGCAAGCTCACTTTAGTTATATGATGTCAAGAAGAATATTGGCTGTTATTTCATGAATACACCCTTGGCACCAAGAACAATATTTGATAGATACTAAGCATTCAACAAATATGTTTCGATAAATATGTAGGGCTCTTCTATGAAAAACAACATTTTAATACCAACTGAGTATGCATTTGTTGTAGAAAGATCAGAAAAAATACGGAAACAAAAGCAAAACATGCTTATAATCCTCACAGTTTACCTTTAACATCCATTTGTACCCTAGTGCATATACTTCAAGAGACTTTGTCAATAAACATGGAATCATTTTATGAATAAATGAAGTTTAAGAAATGGCTCTACTGTTGAGGACAAACTATTCCTCCTCCCTTATCATTTTCCCCTTTGTCTGGAAAGAGGTACTCTTTTGGTCAAAACTGTGCACTCCCTAACAGTTTCTTTAGGAACTATTCCTGAAAGGACATGTACACTGTAAAGCCCTTGTTAATGCATTTCCAAACTATCCTTCAGAAAGGCTGTAACTTCTCACAGCACAACAAGCAGTACAGAAGACTCATCTTCAGAATTGTAAATAAAAGTCAGAAGCTATGACTCAAAAACTCCACTTTTCATAACCTCCTACCTCAACATCAACAAATGGTGTGCATTAAATAATGGCTGTGATGGCCACTATAAGAGATTTTAAAAATCTAACCTCTCCTTTAGGAAAGCAACCATATAACAATACTATAAGACAAGGACCTGGCCCTTTAGGTACACAGGAGGCAAAAAATCCCAGCGCTCAGTACAGAAGAAATAACACAGTGTGAAAAAGTACGAGAATAGAGGAATGAGTTTTATCAGGTAAAATTTCAGTTTTGTAATTCCGTGCCAATGAGAGTATTAAGATAATAAAACAGTGAAAAATTACGCATTTATCTCACTCAGGGGAAGTCAACTTCTATGGAACGTTTCAAGGAGTAAAGCTGACGCGCTTGGGGGGAAGAGGTAGTATGTTCCATATTTTCTAAGGTGGAGGAGCCCAAGTAAGCAGACATGGTTAATGCTCTTAACAAAGAACACTAGAGGATATTCCCAAGAAAAAAACTGTAAATTAGAACATGGGCACATCAGAAATAGTCATATTAATTTAATGGCCAATATCAATCCTAGCACAGTAAATAAAAGCCTCTAGAAAGTTCAGTAGAAAGATCAAAAATTTAAGGCATAAATTGATCCAATTGATGTTGACTGATTCATGTTGATGGACATGACAGTTCTTTGGGGCATGACACACAGATTTCGATCTATTCACAAGTCTGTGTATTGGTCTCCAAGCACCTAATGTCAGTCACCTTCTCGCAGATTCTTCTCTCGTCAACATTAGCTGCACCCCATCCCACCCAACCTACACACCCAACAACCCCAGCTAAGTTACTGGTGAGCTCTTACGATCTGACTTATAAGATCTTTGTACCAGACCCAAGACTAGGTCACGCTCTTACTGAAAATACAACCATTAGCTGATCTGGAGGCCACCAAGGTTTAAAGGGAGGGTCTAAGAGGAAGGTGATGAATTTAGGAACCGGGATTCAATGAAACTTTGGAGTATTAGTTTGCTTGAACCTCAATGAAAGGCCGGGAAAGGGGGGAGATGGATATGTTTTGTTGTTGTTGTTGTTATTGTTGTTTTCTAAGCCTAATTATCTTTTCTGCAAGAGGCATGGCTCCTGCACAGGAGAGAATACACTCACCCCTATGCCTATACTGTCTAGGGCTCCCAGAGGCTCAGTCTCTGAGGACTCTTGTATAATGTGACATCTGCAGAAGGTACAATAGTGGCTGATTTCAAAAACTGGGGAAAAACTGTGGAGGAAAACGAAGGTCAGGAAAAAGAATGTCAGGAAAATATCTGCTCATTTCTTCTTTCACATAAATATTCACAATACCACAGATTAATGTGAATACTGAGCTTTCATTTAAACAGTGTATAAAACTTCCATGATGACAAATTCTTCAAGCATTTTTAAAGACATGTAACGTATGTTTATTTTCCTTTCACTATAATTGGGCTGTTATTAAAGAAAAACCATTGGATCACTTCTCTACCTTGGTGAAAATTCCCAGTCATATGGTTATAATCAAGGGTCAAATTGCTAATGACACCAAAATCAATGAAAGCCCTGAAATTAGAGGGTGGGGCCCCCTTGACTGCCACACCCATATTAACGCTTTCTTTTTAGGATAAAGAGAGGCTTTAAGCACTCTGGCTTCTTGGTAGATTTATCTAGAACTACATGACAGCGCTCCCTATTCCATGTTCGAATTTTCCTTCACCTCCACTCCCTTACACACACACATTAAAAAAAAACAAAACAAAAAAACAAACAAACAGAAAAAAACCCTCAAAAACTCAAGTATCTCCTGATGTCATGATCCGGAAATAAGATATAAATTAGTAGGTCTGATCTAAAAACATGCCAATTTCATTTAGCTTAAACCAACTGCATCACCTTAAAGAGCCTTTTCTGAACTTTCTTTTCTAAAAATAAAGAAATCAAAATATATGTTTCATTGCCTTTAGTAGAGATTAAATAACTTAATTTTGAATCTACATCAGTATCACTTTTTACCTGACAGCGAAACAGAAAAGAATTATCAGGAAAATGTAGAGTTTAAAATATACACTTTTGACACCTGATTACAGGAATAGGAACAAAGCCGGCTGGTTGAGGAAAGTTTAAAGGCTTACTTTGGAGACTGAGTTTCATTTTGTATACTCTTTTTCTTGATTATAAAAGGATATTTTCTTTGGTTACTCTGCTACACCCTCCTCTTTGTTTTCCATCATCTACCTAAATACCATCAAAAAGCTAGCTAGACTGAAAATCCTTGTTTCAACAGCAATCTTTTTCTCCATATTATAAAATGAATTAATTAATGAATTCAATAAATATTTATTGAGCACATTCTTCTATGCCAGGCACCATTCTGGAAATTAGAGGAAATACAGACAGTAAGAGGCAAATATCTCTGCCCACAGAGAACTTTCATTTTTTGGACTAAATTTTGACTGAAAACTCACTGTGTTCAGACATTGAACTAAACAGCAAATACATTAACAATGAAGAAAACACAATCTCACCCTCAAGAAGTTGCAATTTACTTGTTTTTTCCTGCTAACTTTATTTTGGGTTCTTTTTCTCCTATATTTTACTTTTATAGAAAGTGAATCCTAGGATACTTAGGCCCAAGTTAGCCTGACTAACAAAATATCTTATTAGATAATAATTTACCAAATACCAAGAATTTCCACTCATTTGGTTTTATAAAAAGTGTTCCTAACCTCATTACAATAAACTAAACTTCAAAGTTATCTAGAAGCAAGTGTTAATGTTGACAAATTTGACTCATTTAGAGCTGTTGATTTCTGGAGACTCACGGGAATTTTTAAAGCATTTTTGTCAGTACCTCCTTTTTACCTTTTCACACCCCTCCTCCCCTCATCCAGGATCTACAGGCCAGACCATTCTCTCATTTCTGCATTTCAATTAAGTGATACCTTGAGTTGAACTGCCTTCCTTACACTAAGGCCCAAAGTATATTTTCTTTGATTCCTACTTAGAAAGCACATTAAAAGATAAGCCTCAATTAGATTACAGATTCAAAATGATTCAAAAAGGAATTTAATTACGTTTTTTGAGTGTAAAAAAAAGGGGGCGTATTCAGCATGATGGGATGAAAGGAGGGCTCTAAGCAGAGTTTCACATAAAAATATTAGAAACATTTTGCTATGCAAGTGATAATTAAGTGGTCTCTGCTGTACTATCACAGAATTTGAACATACAAAAGGATCATGTATGCAAAGCACAAAAATGAAATCAATTACAAAATCTGAATGCATTGTATGAGAAACTGTAAAGATGAAAGCCTGCTACTATTAGCCAGCTATTATTTTGATGTTAATATCCTAACGCTTAAAAATAACTGAAGAAGGGAAGGGAAAATTTCTCTGAAATTTTGACTAACCGAGAGTGTAATAATGAAGAAGAAGAATTAACACTCAGTTGCAGTTTTATGTTCCATGGGGATTTCATAATAGCTAATCAGTTATAAAAGAAAATATATATACAGGCACACATATATACATATATACACAAATATACACGTACTCATATGTGTACGTTTTAATCATAAAGACCTATCTTTAGATCATGGAACTGTGAGAGTTAGAGATGCTGAATCTAAACCCATATAAAAAATTCTCACTGCAAACAGACTATCCAAGAAGCCCAAACAATACGCAATCATGACACAATGAACTTAGTTTGCAGATGTGAACATGTCTTTTATTAAAAGGGTTACTTCTCAAGACAGTGCAATAACACCAATTACTCTCCATTCCTGAACCTCCACATGCACAATGAGGGGATCAGGACTTGAAATAGTGCCATGATATAAAAGGGAAATGACGGAGGAGAAGAAATGGGCTTTGGATTAATGAGCTGGCATACACACGGCGGCCTTAATGGGCAGCGCTGACAGGGTTCAATTATAGTGGAGTGTGCAGCCTCATTACTGCCAGTGGCTGTCACTTAGGGCACTGGTGCAGAGGAGAATCCAACTGACTGCAGACAAAGGGAGAGAGAAATACATGAAAACAAAAGACATTTACAAAGCATCTTCAGGAGCAAAGATCCTACCCTCACCCCCAACACACACACACACAAATACGCACGCACACACACACACCACCGGCAAACACTATAAGCTCCTCAGCTCTACTTACAAATCCAGCACACACACAGGCACGAGGTCTTTGTATTTACACACAGTGAAGTTTCCTCCAGCTTGGCTTGCTCATTGCTTATTACGTGGAGGGCTTTTAGGCAGAAATATAAGAGCTAGTGTCAAGGGGATTTTTTAAAGTGGGACCTTAAATACAATCCCTCCAAAAAAATTAATTCCCATTAAAATTATTACTTTTTACCAGGCACCAGTGCCTTCTTGTCCATTTTCTCCACACTGTCTTACTAACGATGATCACCCTATATGACATAATTTTCACTACAAAGTCAAAATTTAAAAATTAAAAGGAAGTATTTTGAGTCCATGAATAGTTACGTGTAAATTTTCTAGGCTATTTAAATTCTCTTCATGTCCTGGTGTCTAAATGGAGGGGGAAACATGCTAAATGGAAATTTGATAAGGCCTGACTAATAAAAGTTTCAGCAATGTGTGGGATCAAGTCTTGCCACAGAAAATCCATTTCTAAAATGCACTCCATGAATTCACTTATGAAAGACAAAGGCTGCATCTCCCTTGAAAAATCTTCTGCCTCTAAAAAACGAGTATACATTTAACTAACTGATTCGAAAACGGGCTTGACATGAATATCAAAAATAATCAAAGTATGGGTATAAAACAATAGTACATCTACTATGCACTTATTCAGATTTAGTCTATAAATTTTAACACACAACATACACATTCAGTGCTTGATATGCAGTATAATCTTATGATAGTTAATTGAACAGTAAATTGTAAGCTGACATTTTTTTCTCCTAGAAAAACATCTTCTCCAGGTGAATTTTAACAACCCCGTTTAAATAATAATTGGGTTACTTTTCAATTAACTATGACCATTCAGAAACAAAATCAATCTTAGTGGAGATAATTCAGGAAATGCTTTAGTGTCTTTTAAAAAGAAGCAATAGAGGGCTTCCCTGGTGGCGCAGTGGTTGAGAGTCCAGCTGCCGATGCAGGGGACGTGGGTTCGTGCCCTGGTTCGGGAAGATCCCACATGCCGTCGAGCGGCTGGGCCCGTGAGCCACGGCCGCTGAGCCTGCGCGTCCGGAGCTTGTGCTCCGCAATGGGAGAGGCCACAGCAGTGAGAGGCCCGCGTACCGCAAAAAAAAAAAAAAAAAAAAAAAGCAACAGAAAACTATCAGGATTACTCAGAGGATAGTTTTCAGCTCCCCCTCCTGAACCCATAATAAACATGTACAGTTGAAATTGATTTAAGCCTAGAAGTACATCCCCCAACTCATAAGGAATAATACATAAATGCAGAGCACAGATTACTGGGTTAAATGAAGCTAAAATAACAAGAAACATGCAAAGGGAAAATATCTCAAATGAACTACCAACAAGCTACCTCTTGAAAAAGACCTATATGCCTTCACATTAAAAAATGGCTAAAAGTAGTCATCTTTCTACAAGGGATTCGTACTAAGACCTTTTCTATTACAGGTGGATGCTAGAAATAAGGCATAGTTATGATTCTGAATGCAAAACACAACAGAAGCAACTAAAAGATGAACATTTCCATTCATTTCTATATTACAGCATGTATTCTCATTCCAACATTTACAGGTAAGTAGAACCCAAACAAGATTAACTTATTTGGATAAAGCATCCTTTTACCAAGGACGATTATGCTCTGGTGGGAATTTCCAGTTTGAAATATTGACTTAGACCAAAAGCCCCCAAGTCATCCTAGTCATTCACAGTCCAGCAGCTCCTGCTGCCATATTCTGCTTGTGGCATCAGGACCATGAGGACCAGGGAGATCGAGCCATTAGCTGTCTGATCACAAATGTGTGTCATCCTCCCATGTCTGGCTGGAGTCTACACTGTCTGCTCACTCCACCATATTTACCTCTCACTCAGACTCACCACTCCAGTCAAGTGAATAACCTCAGCAGTTCCTCACTAGCTACAACGTCTAGAAGTTCCACCATGGGTAGACAACGAAATACCAATGAACCAAAAAAACGGGCCATGTTGAATAACCTCAGCAGTTCCTCACTAGCTACAACGTCTAGAAGTTCCACCATGGGTAGACAACGAAATACCAATGAACCAAAAAAACGGGCCATGTAACACTCACTGTGTACCAAGAAGAGCCAAAGATATTGCTTTAAAGGGCTCCGTATTGCACTGAGTAGCCCCACAAACACGACAAAGGCAAGTCACTTAGTCCTGTAAATTTATAGGTGGAGAAATTAAGGCAATCTTTACAGAGTTTTAATAGGCTATAAATACAGAAAGAGCAAACTGTATCTGAAGCATCTATGTGCAGAGCCTGGCTACTGAAAAACGCTGATTTTCTTCTCCTTACCCTTTACCGTAATGCATGCATGACTTCATTATGTCTTAAGACCCGTAGCACTTTGTGGCTTACTTCTCATCTCAGATCTGCCAAGCTAAACCACAAGAGTGTAGGATGAGGACCGCCACAGCTTAAGTGCTATGCAACCACTAAAAATATATTTTATATATACCTCTGATCTCAATGACATAATTGGTAGAGACCAAAATACACTGCAACCCACCTCATCATTTCCTGCCTACAGTGCTAGTAGTTAAAAGAAAAATCTTGTCCTTTGGTCTTTACTATAGTCTTAAAAAGCCCTATTCAATTTTTATTCAGAAAATTTGTTACTAAAATATGCTTTGTTCTCTTCTAAAAATTCCAAATGCTATCATGAGTAAGATTAGTTTTTCCTCCTAAGATACGGAAAACTGCATACCAAGCCGTAAGTACGGTTACCAACGGGAAGGAAGAGGAAATGAAATTAGGAGGGAGTTTATATAAAGAGATACACATATTTTTATACTATAGTATAGATTGATTTAAATTTTTACTCTTTAAACTTTTATATTACCATGTGTGCATTTTTTAAAGTAAAATTAAGAAAAAAACATTAAAATATTTTAATTTAAGTTAAATTTAAAATTAACAAAAAATAATTATTGACGTTTCTCCAATTATGAGATGGGCATCTTCCTGTTATTTCCAGTAGAGAATGTATGTCTTACTGCTTCTCTTATCTTGACTTAAAAAAAAAAAAAGCATGAGGTTTTGCTAACTAATGTTTCCATCTTTGGGCCTGCCCTCAAAGACCCAGCTCACTGGCATCTGGAGAAAATGTATGCATGCAATAGTTACTTAGATGACCTGGAAGACAGACACAGCTAAGCCAGACTCAGCAAACATCCCACCAATAAAATGCCTTTTCTCTTGGGAGCAAGATTTGATTGGTTTTTCACTTCCAGAAGGCTGAACCACCTTCAGCCAACAACATTCATTTCCCCAGACTTCATTCAGCAGGGGTCTTCCATTCTCGCCAGATATCCAAGTTTCTGATCTGTAGATCAGTATTCCTCCAACTTAAATAAGCACACTATTTAGTTCAGGCTGCTATAACAAAATGCCATACACGAAATGGCTTATAAACAACAGAAATTTATTTCTCACAGCTCTGGAGGCTGGGATGTCCAGGTAGCCCTTTAAGGTAGCTGCAGATTCAGTGTCTGGTGAGGACCTGCTTCCTGGTTCCTAGAAGGCAGTCTTCTAGGCATGTCCTCACATGGCAGATGGGGTGAGGGAGCTCTCTGGGGGTCTCTTTATAAGGGCATTAATCCTCATCATGAAGGCTCTGTCTTCATGACCCAATCACTGCTCAAAGACTCCACCTCCAAATACCATCACGTTGGGGGTTAGGTTTCACCATATGAATTTTGAGAGGAACACACCAACATCAGTCTATAGAACATAACAACCACCTCAGAGGCTTGTGAAAAATGCAGATTTTGAATCAGTAGATCTGGGGTGATGACAGGTTCTGCATTTTTTTTTTTTTTTTTTTGGCCATGCCGTGCAGCATGTGGAAATCTTAGTTCCCTGACCAAGGATTGAACCTGTGCCCCCTGCAGTTGAAGCACGGTGTCTTAACCACTGGACCACCAGGAAAGTCCCTCAGATTCTGCATTTTAAACAAGCTCTCAGATCATGGCTAGGCTGCAGGTCCTGCTAATTTGAATAACACATTTCTCAACATCCCTCTTAGTTTCCTGGACCTTAACGTTCCTAATGGTTAGTTATCACTTGTTCTTCCAGTATGCATATTCCTCTTGCTAAATATGAGGTACCCTGGTCCCTTCCCACAAATTCATCAACGACATCCCGATACAAACATAAGGCCGTGATTCTGCAATACCTAGGCAGCTATTCATGGAAAAAATCATTTCAGATATTTCAGGTCGTGAAGCCCAATCAAAAAATCATCCTCATAATCATCATCTATATTCAGGCTATTAGAAAATACTAAGTTGCCCAGCCATTTAAATTGATTTGTGTTAAATATACAAACTAAGAGATATGATCCAGGTCTCATTCTCATACTGTGATCACGTGCATGCCCTAAATACAGTGGTCACACAATTATATCACTGAAATCTATAGGCATAATCAAGATTTCCTGTAAGTTTCTAAGCTGTAGAGCGCTTGGACGTCACTCTATAGGAAACAGCTCAGTATTACTTTACGCCACGGCTGCTGCTTTTTCTAACAATTGCACAGGTTATATCGTAATAAGATAATCTGTGTATGAGCAAACCGCATGCCTCCCTCACGATCCTCTAAGGGCTCTTTTGCATGAACATAAAAAATCAGCTCTTTTCAAAGGATTTAAGGGAGAGGAGTGTCAAACAATGTTTAACACCACAGTTAGCAGCTTAACTGCCCTAAACCCTCTAAGCACACATAAATAAAGCAAGATTTCATCATGGGTCTGACAACATTGTATAGCTCTACATTTTTTATTTGATTTCAATCCCAGGAAAAAGCATAGAGGAAGAAAAGAGGTGCCTGTGGCCTAAAAGAATGCATCATAAAATATCATTCTAAGAAATAAAGAAACAGAGAAAAAAGAATGACAGTGAATCAAGAAATGCCTTCAACGTATTTAGCACTTTCTCAAAAATATACAAAAATTGTATCTAACACATTGCTCTCGCTACATTTTAATTGGAGCCCCTCATTCGGGCCATAGTTTCAGCATTGGAAGTCTGATTACAAAAAATGCACATTTTTCAGCGGTGATTTTTAAATCAATGCGTTCTCTTTGCCCACAACTCCTCTCCATTACATTATGACTCCCTAGTCATATTCTTTCATGTCTTGGGATATTAGTGACTCCTTCCGGTTAAAAACAGCTTATTGTGGTTTGCCTCTTGCTAGAGTATCTCTAATATACTCAGGAGAGAATCCAGCAGAGTCTCTGACTCCTGGACTTTGTTTTCCGAAACAACCAATACCATGGACCTCAGGTTTGCTTCTAGGAGGACCTGATCCTCTCATCACACCTCTGCAGAAAAATGGATACAAGTGATACAAACTTTAAGAACATGGGTGTGTATTTACCACTTCACTGGTAAGTGAAAAAAATTACAACAGACCTCGGAAATAATTGGGTCCAGGGCCCCATATCCTGGGACTTCATAGATAGTTAACTATTTGTCCTTTTTTCCAATGCACCATAGAATCTGCAGTCTCTCTGGGCCATTACTACAAATCTTCAACTTTATACCCAACACAAATTTCTCCTGCTGTTTTATAGGATTTTCTTTAGTATTGAGAAGAATGGATGACATTTACTGTCCTCCTTCCAACTGCTCCTCGTGAACTTACAATTTGTTATTTAAATCACCATTTATTTATCTACATATGAAATAATTCTCAATTCCCGTTCACTTTTACTCATAGGTCCTATTTCCCAAACCATTAGTCATGCTCCAGATGTTTCCAACAAAGAATATTGGAGAAGGATTACTTGTGATTACTGTATGCTACATTTCTGTTTAAACATCCCTATTTCCAATTTAGTAGAAGTAAAACTGCGTTTAGTCAGGAGATAAGAGATGTGTCTCTCAGGAATGGATCCAACTACATTAAATCATGGAGAACTACCACTTCTAAATACCAATAAATGTTTAAAATTTTGATTGCAAGTTAAAAAATTTTTAATAAAAATCAAAAGTCATAACATGTAAAGTTCACACTGCCATGAAGAGAAGAGAATAAATGCAAATGACCTAATTTTAATTGGTTCCTGTGAGTCATGTTAGAAGTGTAACTTTTAGAGAGTGATTAGCACAAAAGGAAATTCCCACACTTCTAATCTAGAATTTGCAAGCATTTTTAATCACTGTTCTGGAAACTCTCATACTTAATGTAAATAAATCATTCATGAGTCCCTCTAAATACAATAAACTCTGGAATTTTCTTCCTAAAAACGATAGCACTGCATTTATTTTTCTAATAAGAGGGAAGAGGAAAAAAAACTGTACTGAAAGAAGTTATAAAATTGGACGTAATGCAACAAAATGACAGATTAGGTGTGGCAATGCTTATATTCCCTTCGTGATTCTGTTCTTGTTTTTATAAATCAAAATCGAGGATATTAAGTGCCAGTCAGACACATTCCACCTGGGATCTCTTCCTGCTTATACTACTGCCACGATAATAGGAGTTCTGCAATCACTTTCCATCACTGACAGCTTTGGATATAATGCAAGAGAAAGAGTCTAGCTCTTCCTTTGGATTTAGATCGCTTCTTTTATGGTAACAGCAATGTGCACTTATTTTATTTTTCCTGTAAAAGAGGTCGGTATGAATCAAACACTGGCTGATGAGAAATTCGGTCAGAATGTGCCACTGATACATGATCACTTTTCTGGACATCATGATGTTTTAATCTCAAACCAGTCCTGCATTTTCTGAAGTTGGCTACCATCCCCCGCTGTTATGTTACCCTTTCACTTCTACACAGAAGTCCTATCTGTTGTGAGTTGCCCACTGAATCTCTAACTGGGAAGTGTACCCCTTATCTTGGTTGCATTCTCTCTAGAGTTGTGGCAAGACTGACAAGATAGTAATAACTGGCAGCCAGGAACTCTGAGGCCTCACTCCTGTGTCTGCTCGAGCAGCAATAATTGTTAATCAACTCATTCTCTCCCATTTCATCGCTGCTGTTCCCCTCCGATGCTAGAGGTAAACTGAAGAATCCGTCTTGGTCTTGGCAGTAGGACTAACTGGGGCATCTTATTTGAAAGAGGGAGGATGGGTGCTCACTCTCACCCTAAAAAGGCTCCCTCTTTAATGCAAAGAAATAAGAATTTTACAAGCAAAATTCAGTTAACTAGGATTGCAGAAATGGCTTCAGAACAAATCCTATTCTTAAAAAAAAAACTAGAAATAGCAAGAAGACACACGATTAGAGAAAACGTCTGCTTTGATCCACTTTAGAAATTATGTAGTCTCGTTCCCTCATGTGATAGATATGAAACCAGAGTCCCAAAGAATAAACATGACTTGCCCAAGGTCACAGAGGGAGCTGCAAGCCAGAGACGGAACTCAGTCTCTTTACCGCTTAGACATTTTACCACCAGGAATACAGCTGATTACATTAAACCATCATTAACAACCCACCTCTAATCCTCCTGTCCAGAGCCAGAGCCTCTCTCTCAAACTTGGGCCATTTAGCATCCCAGACGTCCTCTGAAGAGGACAGAGGTGGGTAGAGTTTAGCCTGAAGACCCCACAAAAGCAAAAGCATGAAGGCCCACTTGTAGGTAGGAGGACCCTCCATGAAAGTAGAGCCTACCCTAGAATTTTAACCTGTTTTTTTCTTTTTTGGTCTTTTCCGTAGTCTGGAAAAGAGCCAAGAACCGCACGACCTCTAGATGGAACTTAAACTCAGAATCGATCTTTCAGAAAAGTTTAAATGGGGCAGGGTGTTCCAAGAATCCACCCAGAACAGAAAATGAATGCAGAGGCACTATGGGCTATTCCCACACTAGGAGGTAATTTTCTGCTCCTCCTCCTGCCTTCGGTAACTTTCTCTGCAGCCGACCCCATGTGGAGAGGTGTCCAGAGCAAAGGGTCCTCACGTGCCATTTGTATGCCAAGCCTGTGGGTCCCTAATATTGTGTATTGGCTCCATTCTAATCACCACGCTTTTGCAAACTAGGAAAGGCAAACTATAATTTGGAAACGGCTGCTGTTGTTTGTTTGTTTCCTCTTTGATAGCCATAGCACACAGCAAAATGCCTCGCATATTGCAGGCCCTTAATAAAGGCTTGTTGAAGTATTTCTTTTTTTTTTTTTCCTTGCGGTACGTGGGCTTCTCACTGCTGTGGTCTCTCCCGTTGCAGAGCACAGGCTCCGGACGCGCAGGCTCAGCGGCCATGGCTCACGGGCCCAGCCGCTCCGCGGCATGTGGGATCTTCCCGGACTGGGCCACGAACCCACGTCCCCTGCATCGGCAGGCGGACTCTCAACCACTGCGCCACGAGGGAAGCCCTTAAGTATTTCTTTTTAATGTAATGTTCTATTGGTAATTGTAGGCCCTGTTTTTTTATTTTTCTTTAAGTTTTTCTGATGTGGACCACTTTTTAAAGTCTTTATTGAATTTGTTACAATATTGCTTCTGTTTTTGGTTTTTTGGCCACGAGGCACCTGGGATCTTAGCTCCCTGACCAGGGATCGAACCCACAACCCCCTGCATTGGAAGGCGAAGTCTTAACCACCGGACCACCAGGGAAGTCCCTGTAGGCCCTGTTTCGACTGCATCTGTACTGGCTCTGTTGACATGTTTTAAAGATTATCCCAAAAGAATTTTGGAAATAATGAAAGAGGACAGTGATCCTCCTAAAATATTACCCCATGATACTTGGTTAACATCCAGAAAGAAAACAAGACCTATGAAAGCTAATTAATCCCATGAAAATACTGTATTTTTTGTTTGTTTTTATTAAAGTATAGTTGATTCACAATATCATGTTAGTTTCAGGTACACAGCACAGCAATTCAGTTTTACACACACACACACACACACACACACACAAATGGGTCCTTGTTGGTTATCTATTTTATATTTTAGTAGTGTGTATACGTTAATCCCAACCTCCTAATTCATCCTTCCCTATGAAAATATTTTAAATGACAAATTCATTTTGAATCGAAATCAGATACCTGTGATTCCTAAGTCTATGAACATAGAATACATTCAAGCATGAAAGGACAGGAGGAAATATGCCCAAGTTTTTGTCTAAACAACAGTCATAGCCAGCAGTTGTTTCTCTCTGTTACATGGTGTTCACTATAATGAAGTACAGAGAAGAGGGTCCTCCTATTGCATTTTTGGTATTAAATAGCAAACATTCCCGCTTTCCCAGCTTCTCAAGAATGTCATCCTGTAATAACAGAGTATTAGACTCGGAGGGGAGCAAGCCAATACTCTCATTTTACAGATAATAAATAAATCCTCACAGCACTCTTATATGCGAGCTTTCAAATGTTTTACTACAGTCTCTCTAATCTTCCCTCAATCTTCTTTAGAATGTCCTCACAGAAAATTTTTTTCCAGCTGTCTTTTCTCCTCTAAAGTTATTTAAATCTTCAGAATAAATTAACTCTTTCCCATAACCAGAACCACACCACCACCCTCTCCAAAGCCTCCCACATAACTCATGCAACTTTTAAACTGCATTTCCGGCCTCCAGCAGCTTTCAAACATGCACAACTTGTACCACTGCTCAACACCCTTATCCACCTGCAGACCACGAATATGGGAAAGTCTCACCAATACTAATAACAACAAAATTAGTATAATTAGAAGAAATGATTATACCCAATAGGGGAAGACTCCAAGAAGCTACAAGACGGCAAGAAAGTGAGACAACCTCTATTTTAATACTTTTGAAATGGATGTTGGTTGTCACTATATAGAAAAAGTGGCTGGCTGGGAAACATAACTTATGAAGTGCAAGGAAGACTCATATCTAAAACTATCTCACCCATCTGCTGAAAATTCTTCATTTCACTGTAGCATAACCCATGAAACTTATTTAAGTTAGAAAGTTTTACTCTTAACAAAATGCAAATGCTAAGAGGAGCAATACAGTGTCTCCTATGAATTACAGTTGACCCTTGAACTACGCAGGGGTTAGGGGCGCGGATCACTGAAAATCCATATATAACTTTACAACCGGCCCTTCATATCTGAGGTTCTGCATTCGTGGATTCAACCAACCACATGTAGTACTATGTATTTTTTTTTAAATCTGCATAAAAGTGGACCCACAGAGTTCAAACCTGTGTTGGTCATGGGTCAACTGTATTTCTAATTCCACATAAATTAGATTGATTACCTGGCTCCTCTAATAATTAGCTGAGATCCAATACCTATGGAAGTCCTTATAAAGTGAGGATTGACAGTAAAATGTTTTGCATTATAGAGGGTAATTAAGGAGTAAGTTTGAAGTTTAGGAAAGGGAGTATTAGGAGATAAAAGAAAGTAGAAAGCAAGACAAATGTCACTTGCCTCAGAACGTTGACAAAACCCTATCCTTCCTTTAAAAGGTTGAATTTCCTTTGATTAAAAAAAGGCAAAAAACACTACTTTTACTTTCTGCAGATTGTTGTGGCCCTTGAGACTTTTATAATCATTGAACACTTTTGACATAGCAAAACAGCGCTTTAGTAATTCCTTCAACCTAAGCAAATGGGTGTGCTCAGAGGGAAAAGGAGGGAGCTGAGACAATGAATGATACTGAGAAAGGAAGAAATAAACGAGAAAAGTCAGTCATTAGTTAAAGGGAGGCAGTATCCAGCACATAAACCTACAGCAGGGGTTCTCAACCAGCAGTGATTCTGTCCCCCAGGAGACATTAGGGCAATCTGGAGACATTTTTAATTGTCACAACTAGGAGGGAAGGAATGCTCTGGCATCTAGTGGATGGGGTCAGGGATGCTGCTAAACATCCTACAATACACAGGACAGCTACCCACAGTAAAGAATTATCCAGCCCATGGGTGGACCTGGAGGTTATCATACTAGGTGAAGAAGTCAGACAGAGAAAAACAAATATCATATGCTTGCTATCACTTATATGTGGAACCTTAAAAGTGATACAAATGTACTTATTTACAAAACAGGAACAGACATAGAAAACAAACTTATGGTTACCAAAGGGGAAAGGGGAGGGGGAGGGATAAATTAGGAGTTCAGAATTAACAAATACACACTACTACACATAAAATAAACAACAAGGTCCTACTGTATAGCACAGGTAACTACAATCAATACCTTATAATAACTTATAAAGGAAAAGAATCTGAAAAAAATATGTGTGTGTGTGTGTGTGTATATATATATAAACAGAATCACTTTGCTATGTACCAGAAACAAACACTACGTTGTAAATCAACTATACTTCAATAAAAAAATTTAAAAATTAAAAAAAAAAAGAATTATCCAGCCCAGCACAGACTGAGAAACTCTGGTCTTGACTTCTATAAAACATGAAAAATGATTGCAGGAACAATGAAACAAGGGTCTTTTACCAGGTACAAAAAGTTTCTCCAGGGAAGATCTCGCTTTGCTTGTGCTGAGCTGCATAGCCCAGAAGCAGGCCAATGTTTTCTCCAAAACTTTGTTAGGACAAAAGCTGATAGTAGTGTAAAAGAGTCTAGTTGCTATCCAAAGCTTCACCCGCCACTGACCAAAGAATATGAGCATGAGTCACTGCAATGGCACCCAAATATGCAAAGTGATTTGGTGAGATGAAGAGTTGTGGGTTGGAGAGGTACCAAAATCTTAAGAACTGCATCCATATTTAGAGATGAAACAGAAGTAGACATTATACACTTGGGATTTTCAGTCTATCCTATGAAAAGTATGAAAGTTCAAATGAATCCAGATAATAATAATGATGACAACAGCAACCAGCATTGATTCAAAACTTCCTGTGTGCCCAATACATGCTCAATTCTTTACAGGCACAATACTGTGTGGTTATTATAAACTATTCATTTTACAGTTAGGAAAACTTAGGCTCAGAGATATAAGGTAATAATTACAAAGAGCCACTTTAGGAATCAAACCTAGGTATATCTGACTCCAGTCTAGGTTTAACCACTGTGCCATACCAACCTCCTAATGAATCAGAGATCCAAAAGAAAGAGGAAAAAACAACATTCCTCCATTTATCCCTCAATTATCTGAGTGCCTCCTGAGAGCTAAGAAGAAGACAGACAAGATACCTTCATCTCCGACAGCTAACAAACCAGCGGGGATAGAAAACTCCAGAATGAGACTCTAGGGGTTAGCTGGAAGCTTTGATGATAAAGTCCATAAGGACAAAGCAGAAACAAGAGCTTTCTACTTGTTCAAGAAATTTTGATTCCCTTTAACTAGACCCAGTGCAAAGCACAGCTTAATCATGTGCTGAGTCTGCTCCTCTCTTAAAAGCCAAAACTAACCCTTGCTTCCCCATACAGACAGAAAGAGCTCTCTCCCCACTAAAGACCATTTGATGGCAAATTCCAAACAAAGATTCTATGTAAGGACTTGCCACTCTCTAGCCATCCAGCTCTAGGGAAAAAATAGGTTTAAGGCTTGGTTAAGAATATGAAGTCCTCAGATCCCAAACTGCCAGTCACATAGAAAATGATGAGAGGCAACAAAGTACTACAATAAACAAAAGAAGCTGCAGAAGCAGTTGTCTGATGAAACAGCTGCTGCCTGCACATGAAACAGTCTCATACATTATGAAGAACATGGGAGAGCAAGAAAATCCCCTTGATTAGAACACAAAAAACTGTATTTCAAATCACAGCTTTATCACTTTCTGGTTGTGACCCTGGTCAAGTAAATTAACCCTCCGAGAATGCCCATTTCCTCTCCTACATTTCCTCTCCTATTAAATGAGAATAATAGCTTCCCTGCCTACCTTACAGAAACGCAATAAATAAAACAGTACGTATGGAAGGGCACTGTAAACTGTCAACGTTACCCATTACACGGGGTATCGAATTTCATCCATCTCCAATTATTAGAGGCGAAATACTTGGTTAGAAATGCTAGGACAGTAAACACAACACAACACCCCCATCCAAGCGCCACTATCACCAAGTACCACCAGCAGAAGCATGGTCACTGCAGGGTCAGAACCTGACTGCGATGGTCTCTCCACAAGATGGCACTAGAGCTTCCTCATTTTCAGTTTCCATCTTCAGTGCTTTGCTTAGAGACACTGAACCAGTTGATTTATTGATAGTCATGATCTCTCAGGTTTCATATTTGAGCCCATTTCTCATAGGTATATTGCACAACATCTCCCCTCCCCCACCCCAGTACGTAGGAAGGACTCAATAACCTGAAACAGGGAAGGGGTCGTTTCTCCTCTCCCCATTTGTGCCACCACAACAAGCCAACTTTAGAAAAAAACAAGAAAAAAAGACTGACAAAAGCATAGGTGGAAAAGTTAGCTGACATCTATTCAAGTAGCACTGAAATATTCTGAGTGAATGCCACACATATAATGTAATGAATGATACATTTATGTAGCTAAGGGCAGACACTTGGCTGCTAGTATATCTGATTTCAAAACTATCCAAATTTCATGGTCCTTCACAGTGAGGTTTGCCCTCTTCCCAGTGTAAGTTCAAGATGCCTATAATAGTGTCCGAAAGAAACTATTTCAGTTATGCAGCAGTGGTTAATAGTGCAGGCTCTGGATCAAACTATCCAGGTTCCTATGCACATTAGACCATGTGACCTTGAACACATACCTATGTGACCTTGGACAAGTCACTTAACTTTCTCACTCCCAGTTGCTTTCTGTGTAAAATGAAGATAATAATAGTACCTACTTCCTATGGCCATTGTGAGGATGAAATGAGGTAATCCAGGTCAACTATGTAACATTGCCTGACATTACACTATACATTCAGGAAACGTTAACAGCTACTTATTATGACTGAATGATCGTCAGCTGAGACATATGCAAGGTCTTACTAATTTCCAGATAGGTAAATGATCTAAAAAAACTCCTGATTCCCAAGTCCACTTTAATTGCTAAGCAAAGATTCCAAACAGTGAGCACCTGAGGGTAAATTTTCAAAAAGCATGACATCTAAAGATAACAGCAACAACATGTTAGGTATAAGAGTGACCAGTCCACAGAGAAACCAAACCACAGCAAGGCAGGCACTCAACATAAAGCAGGGAGCACAGGACTGAGTTCCTAGCAGCCCTCGCATTTAGTGCAGAAAAGGCCCAAAAGGAGAGGACAGGACGGAAGGCCGAGGAAAAGCCTGGGCCGATGACAAGCCTGGGCCGATGACAACGAAGCAGCCACTCAGGAGTGCCCAGGGTCAGAGACAGACAATACTACCACGGGGGAAATTCCCTCTGAGGTTCAAGGGGGAATACTGAAGAGAACAGAACTGACAAGAAAACCAGGAAGGTCATGAAAGATCAAACAGACTTGCTAGAGGTTGAAAGAAATCATAATGACCTTATTTAATGGCAAAGTATTAAAAAGATGCTGGAGATGGAAATGGAAGCCATAGGCTGGAACCCCAGCCCATATCTACGGCCCCCCTCCAGACATCCCTTGTCACCCTCCAGAGGCACAAGCCAGCCAGTTCTGCTACAGCTCTTGCTGTGAAAACACGAATTTGTTCCAAAGTAGTTGATTATATCAAGAAACAATTTAAGCATAAGCAAATCTTGCATTTGATTATGTGCCACGTCATCTTTGGGAAAGACTAGGTGAGCAAAGAAAACAGCAGCTGGCTGAACCAAGCCAGGTAGAAATACAAAAAACTATGCACACACTTTAGCATCTACCAGCTCCCGTAGCTCCTGTATTATTAGTCTCACCATCCACATCTGCTGTTACAGTTTTCACTCCCACTTCAGATAACCCTCCAGGCAACACTCTGCAAAAATTTACAAGCTACAACCCTTCCGACAGCAACTTCCACAGGTAAACTTCAGATTCTTTTCAAGGAAATGTGCCACATTTGCTATGGTATTTCTATATTTCTTAACCTTTTAACTTTTGTAAAACTGTGCTACCATGTTTATTAGGGTTCTATCTTTTTCCTTATAAGTCACTTAGGAAGCTTTTGAGCTTTCCCATGAGCCATGTGGTTTTTCATTGTGCAATTCTGCAATAGTGACTTTTAGGAATGCGTAGGTCACATTATAGCAGACCTGACTGTATCTTGGAGTCACATATACTCTGATGCTTTACATGACTGTGTAAAATTGTTCCCATTGGCTAGAGCGCCACCCTGCATCTTAGACTTATGCTCACTCTTTCTTTTCTAGTTAAATCCTACTTTCCCTTAAAATTTAGCTCTTCCAGAAAAGGCTGGCCAGCCCACCTACTTATGTGCTCTTTCTCTGAGCTCTCACGGCACTTTCCATGCACGCTTCTATCATTACACATACCACGAGGTACAGAAATTACACCTTTCCAGGTAACTCCACCACCGTTTTCAATCTCAAAAGCATGCACCCATTTTATGTATTTGGGCCTCTTCAACATGGCATAGCATAGGCATGTAAGAAATGTTTGCTGAGATAAATGGAACAACACAAAGCACCTTTGTGTTTAACAACCCATTTGATATCTCACAACTCAGCAACAATATCTATACAGAATCTCAGGAAGGAAAGAAAAACTAGAGGAAACAAGGATCATTCAAAACAAGCTGAGTATGTTCAAAGTTGCCAAATCAATAAAAAGGATGTAAAATTAAGAGGAATTGATAGGAAAAGTCCACACCAAAGGAGACACTGATGAATATTATATTTATATGCTGGGAGAAAGTATCTGAAAACATTGGGATAATGTGTTTATAAATAACTTGTGAGCTTCATATATGGAGAAAGAATGAGACTGTTTTGCACCTACACAGTGACCTTTTGCCAGAAATTTCAGAATAGCTGCTATATCATGTTTTCCCCTTACTAAGCATCCTTTTAAGTAAGATTTTCCATATATGTTATGGGAAGGGCATTTCAGGGAAGGCTTACTAACTTTGACATTAGCTATGTTTAAGCCAACGAAAGGGTCTATTTCCTGGTCTTCCCTGAATGGAGACTGAGATGAGACATAATAACAATTTCACTTTAGCTAGGCAATGTATATAATGAGACAGACTGATGTTAAAAGCTTTACCATAGACTCTGATAAAGTACGCAGAAAAGAGCCTAACCTAGTTACTGTAAAGAACTTTTGTAGGGCTTCCCTGGTGGTGCAGTGGTTGAGAGTCCACCTGCCGATGCAAGGGACATGGGTTTGTGCCCCGGTTCGGGAAGATCCCACGTGCCGCGGAGCGGCTGGGCCTGTGGGCCACGGCCGCTGAGCTTGCGCGTCCAGAGCCTGTGCTCCGCAACGGGAGAGGCCACAACAGTGAGAGGCCCGCGTACCCCCAAAAAAAAAAAAAAAAAAGAAATTTTGTAAAGATGAAAACTACAATCAAATTTCACCAAATGAAGATTACTCCTTATATTGCTTTTAAAGCTGCACGCTGCATGCAATGCCACAATTGTCCTTGAAGCTGACATGCATTCACTGCTTGAATGCAAACAGGAATAAGACAATGTAGAAGCTGAATTAAATGCACTTCAAGCCTTTCATTTTACTACTTAATGAAAGAAAAATTTTCCTCCAGTTGGTAAGAAATGAAACAGGAAAAAGCAGAAGGACAAAAAGCATCACAAAGCAATGTTTATAAACAAAGGGAGAAACTCCATTCACAAGAGTAAGTTCAAGGAAAAGGAAAAAAAAGCACTCCAAAGAAATAACAGGGTGAATAAATAAATAACATGAAGGAGAGTGCAAACAAACCCAGATTCTGATAAACAAGCTTTATTTATAAAACCTGTTTAAGATGAGATCCTTTTTAAAAGGCTGCTAGAGGCTACCATTGGACTAGGAAACTTCAAGGGCGATTTAAATTAACTTATATGATTACTATCTGTGATAAAGGAATGAGATATGTCAGAAGGGACCAAAATGCTCCCGTGGATATGGAACAGGGAGGGTATAATAGATGAGAAATTTAATGATACAGTGAATAAAGAAATTACTATCAGAATCAGATTTCTTTAAACTTATATATACTGTACAAAGCAATCTTCAATGGCTATGCAGATCTTTAACAAAAACCCTAATCAATTCCTACTTCTATCTGTTATACTCTGATGCCATATAATTCAGTGTTGTTGATTTTTAATGATTTCTAATAGCACTCGAGTACTTTTCCCATGCCAGGTACTATTTTAAGTACTTTATGTATATAAACTTATTTAATTCTTAAAGAAAGTGATTATTACTGTTCCCATTTTACACATGAGGAAACTGAGACCCAGAGAGAGATATGCAGAGCCAGAATTTGAACCCAAACCATCTAGATCTAAAGGGCTTGGGATTAACATATACACACTACTGTATATAAAATAGGTAAACAACAAGGACCTACTGAATAACACAGGGAACTATACTTAACATCTTGTAATAACCTATAATGGAAAAGAATCTGATAAAGAATATATATATACATAGCTGAATCACTTTGCTGTACACTTGAAACTAATACAACATTGTAAATCAACTATCCTTCAATAAAAAAAAAAACCTTTAAAAGAAAGTCTACACCACCACTGACTATACCAAACAATAAACATATTCTGTATAAATGTATCCACCCTTCAAAAAAAGTATACTTAAGAATCTATTTGAGGGCTTCCCTGGTGGCGCAGTGGTTGAGAGTCCACCTGACGATGCAGGGGACACGGGTTCGTGCCCCGGTCCGGGAAGATCCCACATGCCGTGGAGCGGCTGGGCCCGTGAGCCATGGCCGCTGAGCCTGTGCGTCCAGAGCCTGTGCTCCACAACGGGAGAGGCCGCAGCAGTGGGAGGCCCGCGTTTCAAAAAAAAAAAAAGATTTGAGAAGTGATATATAAGACCAACAGACTCATGTGTTTTTTTATGTGAATTCCTATTGTCCATGTATGGTTCACGGGGAGAATGTGTAGCCAACATGGCACTTGCAGTTACTCTGCTATAACCCTAGGACTGGAGCCAAGAGATGCACCCCAATTTGCTGGAGTGCAAGACAGTGTCATTCACCCAGCTGGGAAGATAAAATATACACAGCTACTAGGACCAGCTCCTAAATGGAAAACAGTATGTTTTAAATTATCATTTCTCTAGAGACAACACTTCTTCTCTATTCAAAACTGCTAACAAAAGTTCCCTCTTTTGCCCCTGAGTAATTTAAACAACAATTTGTCAATAGCCAGAGAGCTAGCTGAGCCACACACAACCTCACCTTAACCACCTGCCTCCTCCAACACTCCTTCTGGCAACTGCAGTTGGCAAACATTGATGGCAGTACTGTTCCCAGCTGGCCTAAGGATATGGGGGGCGGGGAGGGGGGGATAAAGCTAGGGGCCCTGAATAAACATGCCTTATGGATTTCTTCACAGATTCCAAGAAGAGTTCTTTGGATGCTTCACAGTGTTAAAGATGTAATGCCAGAAAGAGAAAGGACAGATTGCTAGAGTAGTGAGGTATAGAGTCGTGAGGACAGACTTGGAAACCCATGGGTAAGAGCCAAATACCCATATCCAAAAGCACAGAAGGATTTTTTTATATCCCAGATGATAACTCAATAACATCAACAGCTGAAGTTCTCACCGCCTCCAAGAAATTATTCCTGATCACCAAGGTTACTCTAGATGCCCTCAAAGAACCATGCATTCACTCTTATCCTGGTACATTTCACATCACAGCGTGATCGGCAAGTGCCTGTTGACTTGGTCCCCACGTGAGCCCCGGGACAGCAGACACTGTGTCTTGTCACCATGTATACTCCATGACTGTACTGGACCTGGCACATAACAGACACCCAATAATGTTTTTGAATGAATGAACGATACAGGCCAAACCAGCTGGCATATTCTAAACCCAAACTCATCTTGAGGTCCAAAGATAGCATGAGCTGGAGTCAGCTCCTAAAGAATTCTGGATCACCTAAAGGCAGTTCAAAGCTAGCACAGTCTTTTTTTAAATGGGAGAAGAAAAAGGTGGATGTTTGCCCCATGGTGGTGCTTGTGGAAGGATGTGATAGGATGCTTAGTAATAGGGAAAAATGGAAAACACTGCCAGAAAAAAAGGTGAACATGACAATGACAACTCTGACGAAACTTTCAGTCCACATTAATGGGTTAAGATCTAAAGAGAATACCTATACCTGATAATCAGGTGAGATTTTTGCCTCACTTTACTTCTGCTTTATAGTCTGCTTTACCTATTTGCCTACATTTTATTTCATGGCTTGTGTACTTTAAACTGAGTACCTATTTGGAAATCATTAAAATCTGGATTTAACCGAGTTTGGGTGTGTTCTAGAAAATTAGGGGAAGAGAAAAAAGCAGAAAGTCTAGGCAATATTTTTATAGATGAACAATTTCATCTATATGCCCTTCCCCGAGTAACCACTTATTGTATTTTATCATTTTTAATCTGTTTTTACTTTGCAAGAGTGAAGCCAAATGGTTCTCAGAATTCTTTAACTGACCATTTGCAAAATAATTTCAATCATACATATTGAAGTTTTTATAGGCACAAAATGTAGAACTTCAAAGGACAGGGAAAAATGAAGAAAAAAGACAAAAAAGCATTTACTCCACGACACACAACATCAGTTAACATAAATATACAAAGACTTGTGTTTTGCTGTCATATTTTAACCCTATGAATCGAGAACTATCGTTCATAATATAGCAGTGCTAAGAGAGCTGTCTGTCCATCACTGGTCACCATCACCAGTAACAGATACTCACACGTGGGAAACAATAAAAAAATAAGATGTTCCTCTGAGTCACTAGCACATTAAAAACGAGTAGAAGCAAGTATGTTTCAGAGGTATGCATTCGTTCATGCAGATATGCATTAGTTCAATTAACCAATGTTTCTTAAAGTGCTAGCATGCATCAGGCACTGTGTTGGGTTCTGGGGATATAAAATAAAACACTGCTAGTTGCATGGTTCATAATCTACTGAAGGGGGGAAAGTCTATGGAAAATAATTTGAATACAGCTAAAACAAATATATGTATATACACACACATATTACATATGTGTGTGCGTATATATATATATATGCACACACACATATATATAACTGTGGTGAGTGGAGTTGAACAGAGGTTTGTTCAGGAAAGCTGGAAGAAGTGACACGTCAACTAAATCAGAAAAGGCATAAGAACCAGCAAGTGTGTGTGTCTGCTTTTGTTTGTGTGGGATGAGAGTTATGTGGCAGGGGTAAGGGAAGGAAGGAAATGGGAGCACAAGGGGAGGAAGGGCATGAATAAAGATATGAAGGCAAGAGAAAGCAGGTTACATAAAAACGGTACAGTAAAACTGAACTTGTGAGGCACGAGTGCTTAGAAATAGAGCATCACAAATGGACAAGGCTGATGGTGAAGGGTCTTTCATGCCATGTTAAGAAACTTGGACATTTTCTCATAGGCAATGGAGGGCTCATAAGAGGTTTTAAACAGGAAAGTGAGGTGGTCATAGTTGTGATTCTCAAGTGACTGCCTCAAATAATGCAACTCTTGCACGAGTCGTTATAGCATCAGGTCAACATATAATAAAGCTTTAAGGTGCAGCAAGACAGTGTTCAGAATGTGAATGTTCTGAGTGGTGAGCAGATTCCTGATGAGGTCCATGGGCTTCAGGGGAATGGAAAGAGCCCTGATTGACATAAGGGTTCCTAAAATATGTGTGGAGCAACCTCCATTGCCAGGAATTGGGCACTCTCACACACTGCCAGTGGGACAGTATGTTGGTAAGATGATGGTATTATACAATTTAGAATTACGCAGCAAATCCCTTAAAAACATTCATACCCTTTGACTTAGTAATTATGCATCTGGAAAGATAACCTATAGAATAATCTAAATTTAGGGAAATGTTTATACCCAGAGATGTTAATCACAGCAATTTTACAGTAGCAAATATTTGGGGGAAAAAACGTCCAACAATAGGGAAATGATCGAATAAACAATAGCGGATTTATTCAATGAACTCATTATAAAATCATTCCAAGTATAGTTTTAATAATACCAAACAAGTTTCCTTTGTAATAAGTTAAAAAAGCAAGATACAAAATTGTATATAATATGATCACCTCTAAGAACACAGCTACCTGTATATTAAAAAGTGAGAATTGGTATACATACATAAAAATGCTAGGACTACTTAATTTTAAGTTATAAGAATATGGGTAGTTTTTCCTTAATTATAATTTTGTGTCTCCCAGGTTTTCTATAGTGTGTATTTCATTACTGGCAAATAAAATAATATTTAATTTTAAAAAACACTATTTTGGTTTCTTGATACCACCCAGGATGGCGTAAGCCCCCTATAACCTCTCTCTCTCCCCATGGTTGATTATAACTGAAAGTTCTGGACAAGACACAAAATGCAACTACTTGAAAACTCTAAGAAATAAACAAGAGCAGGTGATTTAGGGAGGGAAGTCAAAACTTAAAGAGAGTACAATGATGACTTCTAGATTTTACCCGCCTTTTTTACATTCCTGCTTTGACCCAAGCCTGGGCCTGAATCCCAGAACTATACAGTGGGTACAAATGGCAAAAAAAAAAAAACCTCCAAAAGAAAGCCCACTCCTTCTCTCCAGAGGACTTGGGAAAGAGACCCCTGCAAACAGGAGGGTATGGAGGGAATCCTTCCTTTTTTTCCTCTTCCAGTCTGGCCTGACACCACTTGCAGTCCCAGCATTGCACTTCTGCCACAGCTATGACTCAAACATTAAGATCTAGAGAGAAAACCCATCTCTTGACTCAAAGGAACTGGGCAAATGAACCCAAGTGGTCTGAAGAATGTGAGGGTATCAGCGTTTCTCCTTCTGCCTCTCTCTTCCACCAAACCTCCCACCCCACTCCACCCCTGTTGCTCTATCCCTAGGGCAGCCCAGATGGGCAGAACTGCACAATAGCACAGGGAACTAAATTGAAACACTAGCTTTTTTCACCAGAGAAATAGAAAAACAGACCCCTATGAGTCAGAGAGTATTGAGGAAAATCCAATTAGGAAAGATCTGGAGAAGGGAATCAGCTAATGCTGTATATAAACCAACACAAGTTCCAGTCCATCCCGACTGTGCACTTTGTGACACAGACACAAAGAAACCCAACAAAGGTTTTGAGAATTAAGCTATGATCCAAACCACCAACCGAGTCTGAAATGAAACCCAGTGTGAGGAATGCATGAAGTGGACCCAAAGCAGCACAGCAAAGGGTTGGAAAACAGGACTGACACTGGGAAAACCACCTACTGAAGTGGTACAAACCTAAATGGGTTGACTGCCTGCTGAAACAAAGAAACAAAAGAAATCAACATTCTCAAGGGGACTTTAACAAGACTCAGAGTGTCAGAAATAATATTCAAAGAGTCCAGGATATAATCCAAACTCATTCAACATCCAAAACACCAGGAAATTCTGACCAATTCACAAGGAAAACAAACAATAGGTACCAGACCAAGGTGATCTTAAAATTAATAAAGAATTTTTAAAAAGCAATTATAACTGTGGTAAATATGAACACACTTTTGAAATGAATTGAAAGGTAAAGGTCTCCATAGAGATCAAGAAACCATAAAGAGGACTTCCCTGGTGGCGTAGCAGTTAAGAATCTGCCTGCCAATGCAGGGGTCACGGGTTCGATCCCTGGTCCTGGAAGATCCCACATGCCGCGGAGCAACTGAGCCCGTGCGCCTAGAGCCCGTGCTCCACACAAAAGAAACCACTGCAATAAGAAGCACGTGCACTGCAATGAAGAGTAGCCCCCTGTCATCGCAGCTAGAGAAAGCCCGCGTGCAGCAATGGAGACCCAACACAGCCGAAAAGAAATAAATTTTTTTAAAAACGAAAAGAAACCATAAAGAAGAAAGGGCAAGTTTACTAGTTTTTTTCCTCTTCTTTCTTATTTTGAAGTAAGTGCAAACAGTTAAAAATTTTTGAAGCACACACACTAAAAAAAAACGTGAAATTTAAAACTTTGAAATTTAAAAATTCAGTGGATTGTCTCAATAACAAAATAGAGATGAAAAGGGAAAGTGTCAGTGAACTTAACGATAAATCAACAGAAATTAACCAATCTGAAGAAAAGACAATGATATTTTTTTAATGAACAGAATCTCAAGGACTTGTGGGACAATTATCAAAAAGGTAAACATTTGTGTCAATGGATTCCTGGAAGGAGAGGAGAATGATAAGGGTGCAGGAAAAAAAAATATGAAGAAATAATGGCTGACAGAATCCTAAATTTGGTGAAACATTAATTTACAGATTCATTAAGCCAAGTGAACCTCAAAAAAGGTAAACTCAGAACCATATCCAGACACATTGTAATCAAATGGCTGAAAGCAGCCAGAGGAAAAAAGACCATTAAATACAGGGGAGGGTCCAAATGACTGTGGATTTCTCATGAGAAACCATGACGAACAGAAGATAATGGAACGACATTGTTAAAGTACTAAAGGAAAAGAATTATCAGGCTGGGATTATAGATTCAGTGAAAATACACTTTAGGAATGAAATCAAAATTAAAGCATTCTCAGACAAAGGAAAGCAAATAGAATTTGTCACCAGCAGACTAATAATAAAGGAAATGCTTAAGGAAGGTCTTCACGTTGAAGGGAAACACAAGGAATGAAGGAAGACCAAGAGAAATAATAACAGGGTAAATAGATTACTTTTCTTCTCAAAGGTTTTAAAAATATGTACGACACATGAAAGCAAAAATTCTAGCACAGTGAGGGTAGGAAGGAGAAAGATGTATACAGTAGACTGCAAAAGTCAGCTACGTACACTAATGTTTTTAAAACCCTATGAATAAAATAAAGTGATATAGCCAGAAAGGCAATTAATAACATACTAAAATTTCAAATAATACAAAAGAAGGCCAGAAGAAGTACCAGAGAAGGGAAAAAACCAGAAGATAAAAACAGAAAATAATACAATGTAGACCTAAATCCAACTATATCAGTAATTATGTTAAATGCAAATGGTCTAAACACACAAATGAAAAGATTAAGTGTGAGACTAAGCAACAATAGTAACAAAGACCCAACTATATTTTGTCTACAAAACCCCACATTAAATACAAGGATATATGTGAGTTAAAAGTCAAAAGAAATAAAAACGTATCATGCAAATCCCAATCACAAGAAAGCTAGAGTAGCTATATTAATATGAGGCAAAGAAGGTATCAGAACCAAAAAATAAGAATTAAAAGGAACATTGCATGATGACAAAAGCACCAATCCAACAGGGAGACATTTTAAAAAAGAAAACGTATTGTTTTTTATGCGGCTAATGACAGAATACCAAAATACATAAAGCAAAAGCTGATGGAACAAAAAAGAGGAATAGATATATCCATAATTATACTTCGAGACTTCAACACTTCTCAGAAACTCATGGAAAAAGTAGACAGAAAAATCGATAAAAATGTAGGAGAAGGGGTTCCCTGGTGGCGCAGTGGTTGAGAGTCCTCCTGCCGACACAGGGGACACGGGTTCGTGTCCCGGTCCGGGAAGATCCCACATGCCACGGAGCAGCTGGGTCCGTGAGCCATGGCCGCTGAGCCTGCGCGTCCGGAGCCTGTGCTCCGCAACGGGAGAGGCCACAGCAGTGAGAGGTCTGCGTACTGCAAAAAAAAAAAAAAAATGTAGGAGAAGTTAACAATACTACCAACCAACTTGACCTGACATTTTTAATTCACTACACCAACAACAGCCAAATGCCTATTCTTTCAAGTGAAGAGGAAAATTCATCCTGGGCCACAAAACGAACAAACAAATTAAAAAGAAATTAAATGCTACAAAGTATATTTTCTGACCACAACAGAATTAAACTAAAAATCAGTGACAGAAAGATAACTGTAAAATGCCCAAATATTTGGAAATTAAACAACACATTTCTAAATAATCCACAGGTCAAAAAAGAAAGTCTCCAGGGAAATTAGAATATACTTGCAACTAAATAAATACAAAATGAAAGGGCTTCCCTGGTGGCGCAGTGGTTGGGAGTCCACCTGCCGATGCAGGAGACACGGGTTCGTGCCCCGGTCCGGGAAGATCCCACGTGCCGCAGAGCGGCTGGGCCCGTGACCCATGGCCGCTCAGCCTGCGCATCCGGAGCCTGTGCTCCGCAAGGGGAGAGGCCACAACAGTGAGAGGCCCGCGTACCGCAAAAAAAAAAAAAAATGAAATGAAATTACAACACATCAAAATTTGTGGGATTCTGGTAAAAAGAAGTGCATTGAGGGTAAATGATATCATTAAATGCTTATATAAGAAAAGAAAGTTCCAAATCATTAATATAAGCTTTCACCTTAAGAAACTAGAAAATGAGCACATTACACCTAAAACAAGGAGAAGAAAGTGAAATAATAAAAGCAAGAGCAAAAATTAATGAAATTGATAACAAAAAACAACAGCAGAAAAAGAAAAAATAAATGAAACCAAAATCCAATTCTCTGAAAAGACCAGTAAAACTGATAAAACTCTGTCAAAGGTGATTCAATGAAGAAGATTTACAAAGAATGAAAGAAAAATACAATTACCAATAACAGGAATGAAAGAGATAGTACCATTACAGACCCTACAAACATTAAGAGGATAATAATGGAACACTATAAACAGCGTATTTGACAACTTAGATGAAACGGACGATTCCTTGAAGGACACAAACCATCAAACTGAAACAGATAATGTGAACAAGCCTACAGCTATTTTGAAAAATTCAACTCACAATTAAAATCCTTCCAACAAAGACAACTCCAGGCCCAGATGGTTTCACTGAGAAATCCTACCAAATAGTCAAGGAAAAAATCGTATCAGTGTCACAATACCTCTTTCAGAAAATGGAAGAGGAAAGAACACTTCCCAACTCATTTTATGAGTCTAGCATTACACTGAGACTAAAACCAGACAAAGACATTACAAGAAAACTACAAATATTCTTTATGAACATAGATTCAAAAATCCTCAAAATATGAGCATATCACATGTATGTATATATACACAAACACACAACATATATGTACATACAGTATTTCATAATTAATTGGGGTTCATTCCAGTTTTACAGGTCTACTTCAACATTCTAAAAATAAATGTAATTCACCATATTAACAGACTAGTGAAAAAAAATCTGATTACATCAGTAGATACAGAAAAAAGCATATGACAAAATATAACACCCATTCATAATTTCTAAAAAATTATGTTAGCAGCATGAAAGGGAATCCTCTTAACCTAATAAAGGGCATCTACAAGAAAAAAAAACCCTACAGCTAACATCCAACTTGATAACAGACTGGATGCTTTCCCCTAAAACTGGGGAAAATGTAAAGCTATCTGCTCTCACCATTTCTTTTCAACATTTCAAAGTTCTAACAGGTGCAGTAAGATGAAAAAACAAAAGGCATACAGACTGAAAAGAAGCAATAAAACTATTCCTATTTGTAGACAACATGTTTGCCTGTATTTAAAAAAAAAAAAAAACAAGAAATCCTCATAAGCAGCTTCTATAACTAGTAAGTAAATTTTGCTAAGACCATAGGAAACAAGTAGAAATGCAAAAATCAGTATTTCTATAAGTAACAATAAGCAATTAGAAATAAAAAGGGTTTTAAACTACCATTTATAATAGTACTCTCTAAAATATTTAGAAGATTAAAACTTTAACAATAGGCAGTATCTGTATGCTGAAAATTTACAAAACACTGATGTAAGAGAAATAAAAAATAAAGGGAGAGATAAAACATGCTCATAGATAGAAAGATTCAATATCATTAAGATGTCCATTATCCCAAATTGATATATAGAAACTGCATTATAGAGTCAGTACAACTTCTATAAAAATGCCAGGAGAAAAAAATTTTTTTTTCCAATCAAACAAGCTGATTTTAAAATTCATACGGAAAGGCAAAGGAACCAGAATAGCCAAAACAAGTTTGAAAAAACAAAGTTGGAGTATTTCTAGTACCTGATTCTAAGGCTTTCTGTAAAGTTATGGTAATCAAGAAAGAGTGGTGTTATCAAAGGATTGACACATGTATCAGTGGAACAGAATGGAGAGACCAGAAGTAAAAGCACACAAATACAATCAATTTTGACAAGCATGCAAAGGTGATTCAATGAAGAAGATTTTTTTCAACTGTTACTAGAATAATTGAACATACATATGCCAAAAAAAAAACAAACAAAAAAAACTCTTGCCATATATTCTACACCTTATACAAAAATTAACTGATAATGGATTATAAATCTAATTCCTAAAACTGTAAAACTTTTATGGGAAAACATGGAATTTTTTTCTGACCTTGGGTGAAGCAAACAGTTCTTAAATACAGCATTAAAAGTATGACCCAAAAAAGAAATACAGATAAACTGGACTTAAAATTTAAAACTTTTTGCTCGGCAAAAGCCTCTGTTAAGAGAATTCAAAGACAAGCCACAGAGTGGGGGGAAAAAAATTTTTCAAGTCACAAAACTGACAAAGGACTTGTATCCAGAGTATATGAGGAATACTTAACAATAAGAAAACAAACCTTTTTTCAATGTGCAAGAGGTTTGAACAAGCAATTCACTGTGGAAGACATACAGATAAGCACGTGAAAAGGCGCTCAACATTAGTCATTAGAAAAATGCAAAAGAGAACTACAGTGAGGTATTATTACATACCTATTAGAACAGGTAAACTTAAAGAAAAAGAAAAAAGAAAATACCAAGCGCTGACAAAGGAGAGCAACAAAGACATTCATACTTTGCTGGTGGGAAGAGTTCAAAATGTTACAGTCACTTCAAAAAAAAGTTTGGCGATTTCTTATAAAGTTAATTATACACTTACCATACAGTTCAACAATCCCACTCCTAGATGTTTATCCAAGAAAGATAAATACTTAAATTCAAATAAAAACTTGTATGTGAACATTTATAGCAGGTTTATTCATAACTGCCAAAAACTGGAAACAGCCCAGATGTCTCAACTGGTATATGGGTAAGCAAACTCTGGTAAATCCATACAATGGAACATTACTCAATGAAAAGGAAAAACTGATACACACAACAGCTTAGATGAATCCCAAATGCATTATACTGAGCAAAAAAAGCCCAACTTAAAAGGCTACATATTATTCCATTTATATCACATTCCGAAAAAAGTCAAATTATAAGGAAGGAGAACAAATCAGTGGTTGTCAGGGGTTGGGGGGCAGGGTGTGGGTTTGACTACAAAGAGGCAGCTTGAGGGAATTTCTAAGAGAAGGAATAGGAATTTCTAAATAGAAGGGAGAGAAGTCTGAACCTTGACTGTGCTGATGATTACACTACCCCATGCAATTTGTCATAATTCACAGAACTATTCGTCAAAAAAGTGACTTTCAACGTATGTAAATTTCAAAAATAAATAACTTTTATATCCTCATTAAGTCTCCTGTTGCTTTTATTCAGCTCCCAAATCTTATAAGAAAATGCAGCACTTTTGGAACAAGACAACTGCACACACATCAAACAATCATAGCGTTCCCTGGTTCATCAATTATAAATATTTGTTTCAACTTCTTAGAAAGCAGTGCATCAAAATATATGTGATAGTATGACTAGGATCAAGAAGCCTAAATATAAAGACCTGTTTTAAACTCAGTCTGGCTCTGCCAACAGTAATGCTTATTTGTTTACCACTGGAAAGGCAAAGTTAAGATAAATAAAACATTTCAGTAAAAGGGTGAGTTTCATCTAATAGAAACAAGAATGTCAAGCTACTGCCTGTTGTTCAGAACTGAAAAGGGATGATAGAGGAAAAGTCAACGTCATCAGAATTCCTATCCAAACATAGCTTACCGTGGCCATTCTGCTTTAAACATTACCTAAGATAACAAAAGCTTCAGAATTTTATCTCCTTTCTACACACATCCATAAGCTTTTGAAATAAAAACACACACAAGGGCTTCCCTGGTGGAGCAGTGGTTAAGAATCAGCCTGCCATGCAGGGGACACGGGTTCGAGCCCTGGTCCAGGAAGATCCCACATGCCATGGAGCAACTAAGCCTATGCACCACAACTACCGAGCCTGCGCTCTAGAGCCCACGAGTCACAACTACTGAGCCCATGTGCCTTGAGCCTGTGCTCCGCAACAAGAGAAGCCACCTCACCACAACGAAGAATAGCCCTCGCTCACCGCAACTAGAGAAAGCCCACACGCAGCAACAAAGACCCAATGCAGCTAATAAATAATTAATTAATTTTTAAAAAACACAAAAATTGCTGAGTTAGGTTGATTATAAAAAAAAAAGTACACTAAAAACTCCAAAGACAATACAGCAATTAGACAACTAAAGTTATTACAAAACTGAAACCTTTTTAATATTTTTTTAAACTAATCCTTTACTATGAGAAGGCTCTTTCAGTTAATCAAATAACTGCTATCTATTCAAAGGAATGTTAATCACTCTGGCATTGACATGAAGTTGGACCTGCGACCCTAGTGGCCCTCAGTAGCATGGTGCTCACCTCTCTCCACACCAGGTGTGAGCTAGGCCTTTATTTCCACTCTACTTGGAGTGTCCAGGTGTGGGAGCTGCAGAACCAGAAGCCTACCATTTAAAAGGCCAACGTAACAATAACAGCCCAGATGAAAGGAAACAACTGCCCACCCTTGTGTAGCCAGGTTTATAACAAAATGTAAGAGGAGATAAAAAAGTATAAAACCTAAGATGTTGCTCTGAAGAATGAGATGACAGGAAAACAAAGGCAGGCAAATCAACAGAAGTGGACAGGGAGGTGTGACCCCCTGGAGAAATGTAGGGATTAGCACATTAGCATTTGCCTTCCTGATTCTAATCACCAGGATTCTCTTCTGCACAGGCTCCAGGGCTGACACTGGGAGACCCTCAGGGCTCAGCTGCAGATTTAGGTTTGGGGAGAACAGTGTTTCTCATTTTCTCTTCCATATTTGCCTCCAGTGGTCAAGATAATAGCTCAGTGTCAAACGTATAAACGGAGAAAGAAATTAATCTCTAATAAGAAATAAGAAGGTATAAATACAATACCATTATTATGAATGTCACATACTCGGTGAATGTATGATATACAATGGAATTTCAGGAAAACGAATACTGACCCTGATCTAACATTTTTTGGCTTACTCTAACCTATCCTTTAGCTGTTTTATAATTGGAAGTGTCAGCAAATAAGAATGGAGATGAGCAGTATCCACTCCACACCAGGTCCTCGGCACCCACTACTTCATTCGATCCTCACTACAACATGGCGAAGTAGACGTTATCATCTCTCCCCTATAGATGAGGGAACTGGTCCAGAGAGGTAAAGTTGTTTGCCCAAAATTAAAGAGTTAAGCACTACAGGATAAGATCTAAAACCAAACCCCAAATATGATTGCTTAAGCATGATTTTCTTACCCTAATCTGCCTCCATGAGAGCTAAGGGTGCAGGTTCCTCCCTTCCCCATCACCTTCTAAGCGTACCAGTGGAAGTGTACCATTCCAAGAAGTTGCTTACTTTTCCTTAGTGATCTTAATAGTGACACCAAATGGAATTCCAGAGGCCTGAACTTGGTTACATTTTTTCTAGTACCAGGTACAGTGTCTGAAATGTGAACTACACAGCACAAGTAGAAAGACCCAAATATACACCAAAGAAACTGAAAGAAGTTTTTCCATTTATTCATGTCTTCTTTCTTTCATCAACATTATGTAGTTTTCAGTGTATGAGTCTTACACTTCCTTGATTTACTCCGAAGTATTTTATTCTTTTTGATGTATTTTAAATGGGATTGTTCTCTTAATTTCCTTTTTGGATAGTTCATTGTTAGTATATTGAAAAGTAACTAATACAATGTTACGTCAATTATACCTCAATTTAAAAAAAGAAAACAGCAGCTGATTTTTGTATGTTAATTTTGTATCTTGCAACATTACTGAATTTGTTAATCAGTTCTAACAGTTTTTTGTGGAATCTGTAGGGTTTTCAACATATAAGACCACGTGATCTTTAAACAGATAATTTTACTTCTTCCTTTCCAATATGGATGCCTTTTACTCCTCCCATGTTCATGGATTAGATTTAATATTATTAAAATGTCCATACTACCCAAAGTGGTCTACAGATTCAACATGATCTCTATCAAAATCCAAACAGCATGTTTTACAGAAATGGGGGGAAAAAAATCCTAAAATTCATATGAAACCTTTTTACAAAGGACTCCAGATAGCCAAAACAATCTTGAGAAAGAAGAACAAAGCTGAAGGCATCACACTGCCCCATCTCAAATTACAGTGATTCTTTTTCTTTTTTTACAACTTTATTGGAGTATAATTGATTTACAATGGTGTGCTAGTTTCTGTTTTATAACAAAGTGAATCAGTTATACATATACATATGTTCCCATATCTCTTCCCTCTTGCATCTCCCTCCCTCCCACCCTCCTTATCCCACCCCTCTAAGTGGTCGTAAAGCACCCAGCTGATCTCCCTGTGCTATGCGGCTGCTTCCCACTAGCTATCTATTTTACGTTTGGTAGTGTATATATGTCCGTGCCACTCTCTCGCTTTGTCACAGCTTACCCTTCCCCCTCCCCATATCCTCAGGTCCATTCTCTAGTAGGTCTGTGTCTTTATTCCTGTCTTACCCCTAGGTTCTTCATGACATTATTTTTTCTTAAATTCCATATATATGTGTTAGCATACAGTATTTGTCTTTCTCCTTCTGACTTACTTCACTCTGTATGACAGACTCTAGGTCCATCCACCTCATTACAAATAGCTCAATTTCGTTTCTTTTTATGGCTGAGTAATATTCCATTGTATATATGTGCCATATCTTCTTTATCCATTCATCTGTCGATGGACACTTAGGTTGTTTCCATCTCCTGGCTATTGTAAATAGAGCTGCAATGAACATTGTGGTACATGACTCTTTTTGAATTATGGTTTTCTCAGGGTGTATGCCCAGTAGTGGGATTGCTGGGTCAGATGGTAGTTCTATTTTTAGTTTTTTAAGGAACCTCCATACTGTTCTCCATAGTGGTTGTATCAATTTACATTCCTACCAACAGTGTAAGAGGGTTCCCTTTTCTCCACACGTTCTCAAGGGTTGTCTTTTCGTCTTGTTTATGGTTTCCTTTGCTGTGCAAAAGCTTTTAAGTTTCATTAGGTCCCATTTGTTTATTTTTGTTTTTATTTCCATTACTCTAGGAGGTGGGTCAAAAAGGACCTTGCTGTGATTTATGTCATAGAGTGTCCTATGTTTTCCTCTAAGAGTTTGATAGTTTCTGGCCTTACATTTAGGTCTTTAATCCATTTTGAGCTTATTTTTGTGTATGGTGTTAGGGAGTGATCTAATCTCATACTTTTACATGTACCTGTCCAGTTTTCCCAGCACCACTTATTGAAGAGGCTGTCCTTTCTCCACAAATTACAGTGATTCTTGAACAACATGGGTTCAAACTGTACAGGCCCACTTATACAAGGATTTTTTTCAATAATAATTACTACAGTATTACATGATACACAGTTGGTTGAATCCACGGATGTGAACCATATGTATACAGAGGGCCAACTATAAGTTATACTAAGATTTTGGACTGCACAGAGGGTCAGCACCCCTAACCCCTGCATTGTTCAAGGGTCAACGTTATGTTACAAAGCCATAATAATTACAACAGTAAGGTACTGGCATAAAAACAGACACATAGACCAATGGAACAGAATAGAGAGCCCAGAAATAAATCAAGGCATATATGTCAACTGCTCTTAGACAAGGGTGCCAAAAACACAGAATGGGGAAAGGACAGTCTCTGCAACCCATGGTGTTGGGAAAGGATAGTCTCTGCAACAAATGGTGTTAGAAAAACAAAAAGAATGAAATTAGATCCTTATATCATACACAAAAATCAAATCAAAAATTGATTAACAAAAAAAAAATTGATTTAACGATTTAAACATAACACCTGAAACTGTAAAATTCTTTCAAGAAAACATAGGGGAAAACTTTATGACATTGTTCTAGGCAATGCTTTCTTGGATATGACACCAAAAACACAAGCAATAAAAGCAAAAACAGACAAGTGGGACTGCATCAAATTTAAAAGCTGCTGCATAAAAAGCCAACCAATGGAATGAGAGAAAATATTTGCAAATCATATATCTCATAAGGGGTTAATACCCAAAATATATAAAGAACTCCTACAACTCAATAGTAAAAAAAAAAAAAAAAAAAATCCAATTAATAAATGGGCAAAGGACTTGAATAAATATTTCTCTACAGACAACATACAAATGACAAACAGGTATATGAAAAGATGTTCAGCATCACGGATCATGATGGAAATGCAAGTCAAAACCATAATGAGATATCTTCTACCTATTAGGATAGCTATTATCAAAAAACAAAAGATAACAAGTGTTGGCAAGAATGCAGAGATATAGGATGCTATTGTATGATATTGGTAGAAATGTAAAATGGTGCAGCTATATGGAAAACCATATGGAATTTCCTCAAAAAGTTAAACAGAACTACCATATGATCCAGCAATCCCAGTTCTTGGTATATAGCCAAAAGAACTGAAATAAGGATCTCAAAGAGAGACCTGCCCTCCCTTGCTCAATTGCAACATCAATCACAATAACCAAGACATAGAAGCAACCAAAGTGCCCATTGAAAGATGACAGGATAAAGAAAATGTGATACACACACACACACACACACACACACACACACACACACACACACACAGTGGACTATTATTCAGCCTTAAAGAAGGAAATCCTGCTATATACAGCAACATGGATGAACCTGGAGGACATTATGCAAAGTGAAATAAGCCACACATAGAAAGACAAATACTGCACGATTCTACTCAGTGGTTGCCAGGGGCTGGGGCAGGGGGACATGGGAAGTTGCTATTTGATAGGTATGAAGTGTCAGTTACATAAGATAAATCAGTTCTAGAGACCTGCTGTACAACATTGTGCCTACAGTTAACGATACTGTACCATAGACTTAAAATTTTGCTAAGAGGGTAGATCTCATGTTCAGTGTTTTTAACCACAATAGTAAAAAGCAAAAAAGAAACGAGAAGTTATGCCTTCTTGAACACTCATGCAAACAGTACAGAAAAAAAAAAAGAAGGAGCATAGACTTCAGTATCAGAGAGAATTGAGTTGAAAATCCAGCTCAGCCACTTTCTAGGCATTTAAATCTTTCTTAGGCTAGGCTCTCTTTTCAGTAAAATGGAAATTGTAACACTTCTCAGGATGGCCCTCAGGATTAAAGTATACTATACACAAATACCTGCCAGAGTACCTGGCACACAAGGAGTGAGCAGTATTAGCATCCTTCCTCTATAGGTATAATTATCCTGAACTTCTTCATAATTTACAAAAATGCTAGTGCAAGTGACCCTGAAGACGAATCTAATGCAAAAAGAATATGGAAACTGAGACTAAGCAAAGTGAACTGAGTCAAGATAACAAGTAACGCCTAACTGCTGCCTTTACAAACACTCTTTCAGGCAGAGCCCTCAGAAGCTAGCTGGTTGGCCCCAAGTCTTTCCTCTCCAGCCTGCCACTTCGACTCCAGCCCATAAATGGTGCAAAGCAGTTCCCCATCGGCCAGCTGCTTGGCCTCCCACATGAGAGCACTCACCATCCAGTTCAGACTCCGCTGTGCCCGCCCTACCTCTGAGTTCCACTACATTTCAGCAGCAATGGGCCCCTGCTGCAGGCTGCCCTTCCCATGAAAAAAAGGGATGGCAGGGAGAAACCTTTCTTTTCGAAACCTGCTACATATGTGCTGTGCCTCTTCCTCTGCTACTCACGAAATATACTGATTCCAGCCTCACTCAGTGGATAAGAAAGGAGGCAGGAAACGCTTGAGGGCTTCCCTCCTTCCCTCTCTCCGTCCTTCATTCCTTCCTGTCTTCTAACACTGAGGGAGCAAAAGTACTTTGCTCAGTGCAAACCTTACAGTGTATTTCGCCTGCCTGTCGTGGGACAGGATGTTTTGAAGATGTAACAATGGCCGTGTTCTTAGTAATTTAATGTTGTATCACTCTTTTCAAAGAAGGGAGAAGAAAAGGAAGAAAATTCAAATCCTTGGGAGGAACATGTAGAAGTGAGGGTCCTATTATCCTCTTAATGAGTTTTTATCTCTCTTACAAGGGGATTACCATAGTTACTGCCATTAGCGTTTGGTAATGCCCTAATGACTAAATTAGGTCAGTCGAAAGAAAAAGGTTAAAATTCAACAATAATTATGAAAATACTAACAATTTTATTATAATAATAAATGTGGGGTTTTCCTCCCCTGCTGATTAGTTCTAAATATACGTGCTTTAATAAAATGCTAAACAGTTATGAGTAATATAATTGAAAATACTCACTACCACTCACGACATTCATATAAAATGTACCGGATATACGAATTACGCTTTTAGGGAAAAAGTTGTTATAATTCTGAGAACGCACAGTTAGTTCTAATAATTAAAAATATTACCTTTCATAATGTTGGCCTTATATTCTAATTGCTTCACAACAAATTCATCGACTTTTTTACCCAGGTGCTACCTATATCTAAATCTAAATGTCATATTATAAAATTTCAAAATATAATTATGTGCATGTATTTAAAAACAATGTTGAAAGAAAGCATTATCTCAAGATCCTTTATTTATTCCTATAATCATAAAGAAATTGTGTCAAACAGAAGTATTGAATACTGTTTCAATAGCTAAAATATTAGAACAAGTGATTTTAATCAATATGTATAAAATTACATGCCTACATGTAGAGCTAGCATGAAATGTCTCATTAGAAAAAAATGTTCAGTTTCGCTGCATGCTACTGTATTATGCCAACTGATACTGATAAGAAGTTCAAGTCTCCATTATGATACTGTTTTCTCCCAATACGGAGTCTGAGAGCAGTCCCTTTCAATCCACAAGGACAATAATATGATCATATCAAATCTATAATGTCAACAGGTTTATGATCACAAACACTTGATGAGCTGAACATTGTACCCACCCTTCAACAATGCTTGCAGTGTGACAGGACCTGGTGGTTACCATAGCGATCATGTGGCAGCTTCTGATTTATTACCTTGTTCCCGGGGACTGTGATGGCTCCTTGGCTATACCTTCAGCAGCTATTTCAGATTTGAGAGCTACACTATGATAAATGTCCACTATCTGAAAGATATACTCAGCAGACGGTAACCTTGGAGAGCAGTGCTTTAAATGCAAATTGCAGCTTTGCCTTGCTCTTAGACTATGAAAGAGTGATTCCAAAGCCATGAAAAGGGGTGACCTCTGCCCCCGACACATGAATTTGTTGCCTTAGGGACTGTCATTCTCAGGGATACCACCCAGTGAATAGTTAAGCAGTCTGAAATAGAAGATGAGGCAATAAATTCTGCTGAGGCTAGCCCAAGTCGCACATTGATTATAAAAGCAGGCATGCGTCTAAGCAATTAGTGAGGCATTCAGTTATGTGGCGGCAAATGTCCAATGTATTTAGAAAGTTATCACCACCGGTCAATAAATTATGTCATTTCATCTCAACTAATTGACACAGCTAACGCTTTCACACGGAGCCCTGAAAAGAGCATTTCAGCGAATAAATCTCCCAGCCGGGTGTCCATTTGCCAATGCTTCCTAGTTATACATGCCAAAGGATGATGAGTTCTTATAAAAACTACCAGGTTTTATCTGATTTTTGCTTTAGGAAAACACACCATACACAATACCAGTGATTTGTCACAGGAGTTTGTCACACAATGAGGTAGTACGGAGATGTCAGCTGTTGCCACTACACGTGTGAATTAACATCCTAGGAAGATTATGATATATATATATATATATATATATATATATATATCATTTCATTCCCTTACATTGTTTCTGTACATTCTTTCATTTGACTGCATGGTAATAAAATACTGAGACAATATGGCCTTTTCAGCTTATCAAGCTCATAAGCACCATACACTAATTTGTGTATTAGCAAGTCCCACACGGTAACCAAGTTATGGATTCTGCCATCTAAATCCCTTGCTTTGACAGAAAGGATATTGCTTTTAGGATAAATAAAACAATTTCAACAATCATTTATGTTCAGTTCTTAGAGCTCTGTTTGCAGAAATCTTTTATAAGGATGAAAACACACACAGCATTTTCACAGCATAAGAGATCAGCACAAATGGAGACCAGTTTACTTTCTCTTTTGCAGGACTGATATAAAAGCCTACCCGTGGCCAAGTATGTATTCTTCCTGACTCACAAAACCCAGGGTTGAAAATGTGTTTTCCATTTTCTGCTTTGTTGATTCATCAAATCTGTACAATTCCTGTCTGTGCAGTACATTAATGGGCTCCCCATAAATCATGGCTGACCTAACCAAAGAATTACTTAATACTAAGTCTTATTTTGTTTTATTGGTAGGTAGGGTAGAGAGGAAGATCAAATAAGTCAAAAGACCTCCCTTTTTCAAATAACTGTATTCACAGAATAGCTTCAAGAACTACCTTCAAATTTCAAATCATATATCCTAGTTTAAGGGTTTTTTGGGGGGATGGGTAGAAATTGATTGCCTTGGATTAGCTACTTGATTTTGTACTGGGTAAAGAAAACTCAGTAGATTACAGAAAACTCTCCACCCACCCACTCTGCCCGCCAGCTCTTTATAGCAAACGTTACATGTCAGTGAGCAGAGCAAGCTATTTAATTGAATCTGACCTGTCTGTTCCCACAACTAGAAATTCACAGGTACCTTGTGTATGAGACCAGTTGGGGATTAGTATCTTTTTACTGCAAATCAGATACACAAGAGGGAGAATTCATATAATAAGGTATTAAGAAGTCACAAGATACCAGCATCCAGAATGAAATATTTCATTACTCTAGAAAACTGTATCCATGTATTTGGTATTAAGAAGTCCCAAAGTAATTCTTATGTAAATATAAAAATCATAGCAGTTCTCCTGTGAACAGCAATAAATTAGGCAAATGCATATTTTGCAAAGCTGGTTTGACCTCAACTGTGTGAACACTGAACTAGTATTTTCTTATAGGTCTCCACTCTGCTAATGTCCTGGAAACCATGGCAATCGCCCCAACATTTCCAGAAACTCCTCGTCCAAAACCATTTTCCAGGTCCTAGCCCTCATGAGTAACACAGCAGCTCGGCCTCCACACCCACAGCCAGAACCTGCTCTCTAAGGAACAGGACAAGGGGCACACAATTGGTTTTTACAGCACCTCTTTATCCTGTTTTCTTTCCCCTCTATTGCTCTAAGACCTCGAGCATAGTGAGCACATGTGATTACAAGCAAAATGGAATGCAAAACTACCAATCCTTTCCTGTCATCTAATTCTGAACCAATTAGATCATCACCCATCCAGACCCAATGCTAGAAAAGGAAGAAAAAAAAAGTGTTGACAGAGGTCCCCAGTCTTCAACACCCGCTTCAGCAACTCTTGCAAATTCCATCACTTTCCTTCCCTTACCTACACAGCCCACTAGGAGTTAACAACTGTCAGGCAGGCAAGAGTCATTCTGGCCCAGAGGTCAGCAATCTTACTAAATCCCTGTGCCACCACTGGGACAAAGTAATGCCCACACTGTTCACTGCAAGTCAAGAGGGAAGATGATTGAAGAGAGAAAGAGACAAGCCAGAGGGAAAACGAAAAGAGTAGGAACTGGATGGGAGCAAGTGGTAGAGAGGAGACCTGCAAATATGTTCTCACCTAGACTGTTCCTACCTTTCTTCTTAAGAGTTCACCAGTCAAGAAAGCATTTGGTATAATTAAATAACCATTGCAATTGGGAAACTCCTCTAAGAGCACAAGCTTACATTTTTGTAACTGATGTCATTCTACTGTGAATACACAGCCCACACCCAGAAGGACTGGTGCAGTCATCCTTTGGCATTTTGTAGACAAGTGCTAAAATTGTGCAAGTACGAAACATATTGACATTTATTTTTATAATGGCAATGCTCCAAAAGAGAATGAACCGTCTTTCATTTTAATGAATAAGAATTAGGCTGGAGCAAATGCACATGATACAGCTTCTCATTTTTAATCTCATTTATGTATGCTAAATACATATTAAACAATCTTTCTAGCATTAAGTCTCAGCTATGCAATTACAGGTTCATGTCCCTTCTGTTTGTGTTTGTTCGTATCTGACAGAGAAGCCATGATCATTGAGATTGGTGTAAAGATCATAATAGTAGATACAGAGGCCTAGTGACCATTTTCAAACACACCATAAAGTGAAGAAAAGTGATGTTTGCCTCATTTGTTAAAACTTTTACTTCACAATGCACAAAACTTCACTTATCTCCAGAGAAAACCTCTATGAAGTCAAAACTACAATGAGGTACCACCTCACACTGGTCAGAATGGCCATCATTAAAAAGTCTACAAATAACAAATGCTGGAGAGGATGTGGAGAAAAGGGAACCCTCCTACACTGTTGATGGGAATGTAAGTTGGTGCAGCCACTATGGAAAACAGTATGGAGATTCCTCAGAAAACTAAAAGTAGAATTACCATGTGATCCAGCAATCCCACTCCTGGGAATACACCCGGACAAAACTATAACTCAAAAAGATACATGCACCCCCATGTTCATAGCAGCACTGTTCACAATAGCCAAAAAATGGAAGTAACCTAAATGTCCATCGACAGATGAATGGAAAAAGAAGATGTGGTTTATGTATACAATGGAATACTACTCAGTCATAAAAAAGAACGAAATAATGCCATTTGCAGCAACATGAATGCAACTAGAGATTATCATACTAAGTGAAGTACGTCAGGAAGACAAATACCATATGATATTACTTATATGTAGAATCTAAAATATGGCACAAATGAACCTATCTACAAAACAGTAACAGACTCATAGCATAGAGATCAGACTTGTGGTTGCCCAGGGGGATGAGGGGAGGGAGAGGGATGGACAGGGAATTTGGGGTTGGTAGATGCAAACTATTAAATTTAGAATGGATAAACAAGGTCCTAATGCACAGCACAGGGAATTATATTCAATATCCTATGATAAACCATAATGGAAAAGAATATTAAAAAAAGAACATATATATGTGTATAACTGAGTCATTTGTTGTATAGCAGAGACTGGCACAACGTTGTAAATCAACTATACTTCAATAAAAAAATAAATTAAAAAAAAGAGAAAGCCTCTATGATAATACCCAAGAATACAACTTGCTCTGTGCTCGTACTGTCCAGAAATTTTTTTTTTGAAAGTAGCATATAACAAGAGAGACAGATCTAAAGATAATGGGACAGTAAGGGGAAAGAGCCACAGCACTAACAAGCAGTTCTAGGCCTGTGGTTATTTAACCTGGGGAAGCAGATTCAACCCGAGAAGAGCCATCTAGGTGAGGGGGATTAGATGTGCTCTTGATGGCACCAGGTATCCAACTAGCAGCAGTGAGCAGGAGTTTAGGCAAACGAATGACAACGTAAAATCAGGAAACTTTCTATTTTGAAAAATCAGCATTATTTAAAGATGGAAAGAGCTTTGTAGATTACTGTGTAAGGATAATCTAGAAAGCTGAGAAGGAGGTTATAGAGAAAATTCAAGCTTAAGAAAAACGACTCCAAAACATTTCAGGTCCTTTTAGATAGACTATGATATTTGATCACTGGAAATGTTGTTATTAACCAAGAAGAGAAAAATGATACACTCAACTCTGAAACACACTAAGGACTAATTAGCTACCCAGTTACTTGCTGCCAATGCCAACTGGCCAACTACAACATTTACATTATTAATGTTTATTTCCTTTTTTTCTAAAAATAAGGTTTCAATCAAAGTAGGGTAAAGCAAAAAAAAATAGGGTTAAGCAAATGAACCAATAAAATGCTCTAAACCTTCAATATGGCACCAAACACAGCTCAAATATTTCATTTCTGTTTCCTTCTCCTAACCCCAACGCCATTTTCCACTGGCAGAGAAGATGGAACAGAAACAGGCTGAATAAACACAACAGAAGAATTGGTTCTGATCTCTCCAATCAACAACAAGCCACTTTTGGGCCCCTTCAGCTGACATCACAAATCACTTTAATATAATGTAATTTTCTACAGTTCCCATATAAACTATCCTTTAAGTGGTGGGCTGAGTGAGGAAGTGCTTGAGGAATCAGTATTTTCTCACTGGTGTTTCACAGTTATATGCTTCCTGTGACAATTGCTGAATATTCTACTTACTGACATGTATGATACTTACTTGTTAGCTGTTCTGTGGTAGAGAAGCTGGACTATACATAGCTTTAAGCTCCATTCCAAACCCAAGAGTGTATAAGCTCATGCTACTTGGAAATTAAAGCTGAATCAAACTGCAAACAATATACCCAATCTGAAGAATTTTTAAATACTTATTTTTTTCCTCTCCCCGGGAAAGCTGAGAGTGTTATAATTATTCACTTTCAATATTTATTGAGCACCTATTATGTGCTAGACATTATTTCTGTATGCCCAGTTCCTAGAACAAACTAAAGAAAGCCACTGTCCTGATGAGCTTATATTCTAGGGACACATTTAAACAGTTCGAAAGTATTTGTGTCTGTGACAATGTTTCTGGATAAGATTAACATTTGAATCAGTAGACTGAGTAAAGCAGATTGCCATCCCAAATGTCAGTGGGCCTCATATAATCTGTTGAAGGCTGAGTAAGAAATAAATAAAGTACTTGAACTATAAAAAAAACTCAAACCATTATAAACCTTCATTTATATAGAAAGGCTACACAATGTATATATGTATATCTGTGTGTGTGTATATATATATACTTAATACATAAATCATGTGTAAAATATCAACCCAGAAGTTGAAAAAAACAGCAAAATTCTATGTTAATAAATTAATAGATTATACACAAAATGGATTAGAAAGATACATAACCAAATACCCAAAAGCTAAAGAGCATTATTCCAAAGTCCATACACATGGACCCATCAGGCACAGACTATGTGATCAGGGACAACTTCCTGTGAATGCTTTTCTGTTTATTATGAGCCTTTAGTCATCAGGTACACACTGGGTGCCTAATAGTTATTAGCTCTACTACCCTTCATTCATTATGCTTACTATGTGCAAGTTACTATGGGAGTAAATAAAGATAGAAGACATGGTCCCATGTTCAAGGGACATAAAGTATGCTAGCCAAGATTAGATACATACACAAATACAGAAATCATAATACAGTAATGAAAAAGAATACCATAAGATAGGAAGTTTGATAGTAATGGACGGTGCAAAACTGTTGGAAAAGTTAGAGGCAGATTCTAGAGACCATGAATGCTAGGCTAAGGCTAAACTGCATAGTGTTCAAGGCACAGTCTCTGATGTTTGAATCAGAGCCCAGGGCAGAGAGTAAAGAGAACGGAGACCACAGACAGGACCCAGCCCCCATGTGCAACAGGCAGGACCATGTAATGATAGCAGAGCTCATACGGGTTTTCCCCAAAGAAAGGCAGAACATGGGTCCAAGTGTCTGGCATCAGAGAAGAGGTCTAGATACACAAGACACAGGCCCTAGTCAGGGAGGATGAAGGCAGACACAGCCTGGGTCCTGGAAGACCTGGGCAGAGGTTCTGACATGATGAGATAATGCAGACATAGCTACTGACACTAGGTTCAAAATTTGTTCACAAGAGAACCCAGTGAATGGAACCCAGACTTTGTAAACAGCAGGACAAGAATCATGGCTAATTTTATGCTTAACCAATCAACATAATTGCCTGGGTTTCTGAAATTCCCTCTGACTAAGAGATTCCCCTCAGAGACTGAGATGAGAATAAGCCTGCAAGAGCTAAGGAGTCTGAGCTACAGAACTGCGAAGACTGGAATTAGAGGAAGCCAGGAATCCAGATGTGTCCTTTCAGCTGTCCCAAAAGAACTCTTCATCTTCTGATACAGTGAAGGACAAAACCACTATATATTTCATGTGGGACATTAGCAAATACAAGAAGATAGAATTTTCCTCCAACAACTATGTGATTTAAATTCATACGAAATTCAGAGCAAAACTCAGTATCTTCCTCTAAAAAATGCAGTCTTAGAGAGTTACTAAAAGATGTGTGGCCTGGCCTTCTAAGAAAAATATGTGTGTTTATTTCATGGAGAAATTAAATAAATAAAAAATGACCTTGAGCAAGTAACTTAATATCACCAAACCTTCTGTAAATTGCACATGATGATAGGCTCATTATGAGCACTAAATGAGATACTAAGGGATAGAGCTCACTCAGGCACATATTGTCATACCTTTTACTGCAGTACTTCATTAAATATTCTGTGCCACCAACTGTAAAATTATTATAAGAAGAAAATAATCTAAAAGAAATAATATACTGTAATAGGGAAGAAAAGAAAAAGACTGTCAATTAACCATAATGCATCACTGATTTTAAGATATATCCTGATTTCAGAGATTTTTTTAATGTGGAAAAATGTGTGGTTTAGCATTAAAGAAAAAATGATACTAACTAAAAGTAACTAAATTAACAGCTTCCTTTAAATACAGGACCATACCTGAAGGGAAATTATCCATGCTTATAGTGAAGATTACTCACTCAACTTAATCAGAGGACAGAACTACATCATGATGCAATGTCAATTTCAGCAGCACAAAAAGTACTATATCCGCCTTGAAAGGGATCTTGGAGAATAGCCTTCTTGCCCGACCCCGGATTTTGTACCTTCCAGATTTCCATCCCCTAAGAGACAATTACTCCCATTGCTACAATCTGCATGTGTTTGTTTTTCCTCCCAGTTAAGAAAGTACAGCTGTGCTCTACAAGCTTTTAAGCACCAAACTATGTTATTGGCTTCTAAATTCTAGCTCTGTGCCTGTCTGATGAATCAATTAATGAATGACTCTTCAAGATACCTGAAACAACCACCACAACCAGCTTAAGACAATCATCAAGACTGGTCTAGAAATAGTAGGATGTAAAAGCAGGGCATAAAGGCAACAAATACCTTAATTCACACTTCTCAACCCCAGTTGCTAGGGCTGAATTGAGTCCCCCGAAAACGTATGTTGAAGCCCAAACCCCCAATATCATGGTACTGAAATGGGGCCTTCGGGAGGTAACTAGGGTTTAATGAGGTCATGAGGGTGAGGCCTTCATGATGGGATTAGTAGCTTTATAAGGAGAAGACAGATCTCTCTCTGCCAAGTGAGGACACTGAGAGAAGGCAGCTGTCTACAAGCTAGGAAGAGCACTCTCCTAAGGAATGGAATCTGCAGGTACCTCCAAAGACACGGAGGAAAAGGAAATATTTGTAGAACAAAACCCTACACAAATCATCAAATGTGAGTGGTGGGTTGGGGCTTCCTCCCTGAATGATAGCATAAAGGTAAACAAATGTGGTCCACAACTGAATTGTATTTAAAACATCTATCAGGCCATTGGATGAGGGCATGTAAAAATTAAGACGCTGTTAACAACTAGAAAATACTTCAATATTACTCTCAGGCCATCACATAAAGTGAACACAAGATGGCCCCAGTCTCTCTAACAAGCAAAATCTAAGGGTATGAAATCTGCTAGCGTATGTATTTGGAGATGGGGTTATACAGAGGTGAAGTCCTGAGTTATTGGCAAACAGGAATCGGCCAAGATGTTTCTTATTGCCAACGTGGGTAACAAAAGAACTATAAGTTCTCATTTCCCGTGTGCTTAACTATATGCCAGGTACCGTACGAGTGTTGAACGTGTAAAATATAGTATCTCATTTAATTCTCACAACAATCTTTTGCTCCCCATTTCTAATATGCTAGTTACCAAGCCTTGAGGATCACAGCACCTACGTTTCTGGTTAGCCATTTGTCCCCTCCATCCCCTCTGCCACTACATTAACTTAGGCCCTCATCACCTTTAACTTAAACTGCTGAATGTATTTTCTTACGAAATTCCTACTCTCAAGTCTCAGCCCTCTCCTGACTCATTCCCCACACCACTGGAGCACACCACTGGAGCACTTATCCTTATAAGACACAAATTCATCATTCTCTCCAGTGCCACAGGTTCTAAACCCTTAGCCCGGCACAGCATGTGAGGCTCTATGTGATACAGTCCCCGTCTGCCTTTGGATACTTGACTACTGCCCCCTTCCAACCATGCACGCTATGCTGCAGCCATGTCACGCTCCCAGTGTATCTTCAGTACTCTACACGTGCCATGCTGGCTCACCCCTCCATGCCTCCTGAAAACTCTTACAAATCCTACAAGACTCAACTCAAGGCTCATCTCCTCCCCTGAAGACTTCTATGACACAAACCCTCCCCCCGCAGCAACTGCCACCCACCAAGAATGGCAACCTGAAAGGACACATTTCCGCTTCATGCTCCCGCAGTGCATGGCCCATTCTCCGGAAGTCTGCTGGGAGTGGGGGGTGTCTAACAGGAGCGCCTGGATGCCCACCCAAAGGGCATGCCTTAAACTCAGTGAATTTCACCACAATCCAGGGTATGGTCCTTATATAACTCAATTCCATCAGTGACAGGCAATGTTGCTCAGACTGGAGAAGCTAAATCACTCTCACTAACCAACCAAAGACTTAACGAAATAAAGAGAAAGTCTTCAGCCCGGCTGCTAATCAGGACACAAAATTAAGTAAAATAAAAATATAACATGTGAAATGACAGTGTCAACAAATTTCTTGTCTTTATTACATCTAACTGAACTTCACTGGGTTCTGATCCTATTCAGGCCCACACCATGTCTTATTTTTATAGCTTCACTGAAGCAACATAGATGATGTCTTTCTCTGTCTGCCCTGCCTTGGGAGACAGTTTTCCAAAAGCCCAATCCTTATATTCCTTTTCCTTCTCATTTTAATCATCCAAAAGACATACTTTCGCCATATCACACCAGGAAATGAGTAACTATGCTAACTGCACCTAAGAAAATATGCAAAGTACTAACGTTTCTGAAGCCAAGAAGGATTTTTAACACATTGTCTCTATCTGATTTCCCTCCTAAAAATAAAAATTGAGTGACTGTGTACCAGGAAGTTTATTTTTAGTGGCTAAATATATATATATGTATATACGTTCCACTTTACTCCAGCTCTTCCTAATTTCTTCCAAGAAACTATGTACTCATATGAAGCTAGTTATTATGTTTATTGAAAATAAACAAAGTCAGCATTTCAGCAGTCATACACGAGTGTCTATTTCTTTCCCCTGAGCTGTGTATAATACCCCAATATTTCAAAATATCTTGGGTTAACACTGTGGTTTATTATCTGCTTATGGCCACTAAGCTTTAATTTCTATCACCAAAAAAAATTCCTTGAAAATTTTAATTATACATTTAGATGCTCCATTATCAAGTTACCCTAGTGTACAATTCTTTTGGCTAACAATATAGACAGTGCTGGATAAATCCACTTTTCTAACCAGTATGTAAATGAAGATATCAATTACCTCAAAATTTCAGACAATGCTGTTGTAGGGAAAAAAATTAAAGAACGAAAGGAAGAGAGAGGCACATTAAATTCTAACAAATGGGATATGGGAAAGCTTCATCAGATAGAGATTAACAATTGCCTCAAAATCATGGCATGGCATTGTTACTTGGATAATGTTAACCATGGGTAGACAACACAGTATACAAAGGCTGTTCTGAATTTTAAAATCTACTGACTCTGCTAATTCACATACAATACACTGACCACTAGCACTCCACGGATTGTGGTCAAATATCCAGCAAGCCAGCAGGGCCAGGAACAGATCTGAGAACATCTGGGAAGTCAACAGTAGGCAACATGGTTCCTGCATACCAAAGTTACCCAAATATGCTTTCTTCCAACTCTTTGGCATTGGAAGAAAATAACATAGCACTGGATAATATCTTAAATAGGCATACAAGCAGGGAATCATCTTAAAAATTTTATCCCTCAATATCTTAAACAGTCAGTGCCTTAGAGAGCCAACAACGGTGAGCACACAGATCTTTCCACCTTGCCTCTTAAAGAAGGGTTGTGGTCAAGAGGGGTTTAATATCCCTTCCCTAAGTAGTCTGCTTACCTCAATTTCTTTTTTTTCCCCTAGATGTTGGGGGTAGGAGTTTATTAATTAATTTATTTATTTTTGGCTGTGTTGGGTCTTCGTTTCTGTGCGAGGGCTTTCTCTAGTTGTGGCAAGTGGGGGCCACTCTTCATCACGGTGTGCAGGCCTCTCACTATCACGGCCTCTCTTGTTGCGGAGCGCAGGCTCAGTAGTTGTGGCTCACAGGCCCAGCTGCTCCGTGGCATGTGGGATCCTCCCAGACCAGGGCTCGAACCTGTGTCCCCTGCATTAGCAGGCAGATTCTCAACCACTGCGCCACCAGGGAAGCCCCCTCAATTTCTTAAGATTACCAATAACGAAACATGGAAATGCATTCTTAGGGAGTTGAGAGATCCAAATTCTTTCTCACTCGGTAACACTGGGTAACTCATTTTTTTAGACATGAGTTTTTTCATCAATAGAGCATGAGGTATAACTAACTTATTCTAAGATTCTCTCCAGTGTATACAAAGAGCTTAGAATTTACTAAGCACTAGACTTCCACATTTTTTCACAAAATAATCAGGATAAAAATACAGATTTTTTTGTATGTATTACCTGTTTCCTAGAAGATTGAACTCTAGCCATCCCATAAAAATGACGACCACTATTTCCCTGGGAACTCTCCACGGGAGACTCCATCATCTTCCCTAGCTATAAGCTCACATACTTAAGAGAAGCAGCTAAACAGAATGTTGTATAAACTGCCCAAAATAAATGCATAGATGGAACCCTGGATGGCACAAATCACAAGAAATGCCATTTTAACATTTGGGGTGGGAAGCAGAGAAAATGCATCAGCTCGCAATGAAGATTCAAAGTATTGAACCTGTCCTATATCTGAATCACTACACAGACAGTTAGGAACAGAAGGTGAAATCCTGACTTTGGTCTCCTCTTCATTATTATTGCTCTAAAAGCACCATTTCCCAAACAGTGCTCTATGAGATATTCACAGATGCTTTGCTGGAAAAGGAGCTCCCACGGCCCTCACGGCTGAGTGAAACGGTTAATTAAATAGGTTTCTCTGCCACTGGACTTTTCAGAGCCCTGGAATGTGAATATAGATCCTGTATCTCCCAGAGAGGAATAAAGAATGCATCATTATCCTGCCTTTTCCTTCCCTTCCCCCTGCCCCCTCAAGGAATACCTATTAACCCCTCTTAAAAGGGAAGAACACTCTCACCTACTAGAATACAAAATAAAATCTTGATGTCTACTTTCTGTCAAATTCCCACCAGCCATCTATTTCCCCATATGCAAAATTTAAATTCTACTACAGGTTACTTATCATCAAGGAAACACTGGACATTAGTGCATATATTGGGGCTGACCAAGAAGTTCGTAACAGAAAAACCCGAACGAACTTTTTGGCCAGCCCCAATGTAATGCTTGAATGAAAAAAAAGAACTCGCTTTCACTGTATTGCCCACACCTTTTCCAGAGCATGTCAAAATTACTGCATTAAGAATGAGATTGAATTTAACATTATTTCAAGCTTTTTTGGGGGGGCGGGGGGAAGCAGATGACATAAATATACTACTATGATACTGTGATACTCTGCTCCAAAAATTATACTTAAACATCTACTTATTTCTCTCCTCACCACCCCTCACCTCCACACACACACACACACACACACACACACACAGTCATACAATTTTATGATAACTCAGGAACAGAAAAGCAGCACAATCACAGTGTTACTCCAACAGCTTCTCTTTATACAACCCGCAGCTTAAGGGAAGGTCAGTGACATACAAAGAGCGATGACTTTGAAATGTATGTCATGAAACAGAGCCATCTATCAATATGCCTGACAAGAAGAACGTGAGAGTCCATTTCAGTTGGCCAGAATGACTGCTGTACCTCACATTCGGAGGCAGTAAGCCAAGATGGAATGAGTATTACCAAGTTGTTATGGTAACTAAATTGTGGCTGGTTCCATTAAACATTAGCCTTCCGTGGCAGAGACCGTGTTTAAAATTCAACGTGAGTCAGGGTCCCTGCTCCAAATGAGGCAGCAGTGGGCACCTTCACCTACAATAAGCCACTCCAAGAACAAACCTCACTTGAGCAGAGTAGCAGCCACCATCCAGGCGAGCTCAGCTGCCCCCGGCCAAAGGCTTTCACTCGTTAACTCTCAACCCTGTGACACTCCAACCTAAATGACAACCTTCCCCACCTGACTTCACCAATAAATAAGAACCATCCAGAAAGGGATACAAAACAAACCAACAGACTAAAGGACACAGTAACTACAGCTGAAAGCAAAAATCTCAGATAGAACAGGGATCCAATATCATCAGCACATATGGAAGAGCATTTCAGACTGAGGCTCTGGAGTCAGAGATTCAGTCTGAATATTGACCCTGTTACTGACTACCTACGTGACCTGGAAAAAGTACCCTCTTTCCACCTAAGCCTGTCTGTACAAATGAGGTAACTGTGGAACTGCAGAATGGTTAGAAGTGTGAGAACGAACAGCATGGACTGTTATCCTTTGTCTGTGGCCAACTAGCTGTGTGACTTCAGACAAGTGACTTAACTTCTCCAAGCCTCAGTGCCTTCAGCTGTAAAATAAGGATAACACTACCTAGCCCTTACGGTGGTCATGAAGGTTAAAGACGACCTGACTGGAACACAGTAGGAACTTAATACATGTTAGCTATTGCTATCATTCTGGTGGTGGGAGCTATGACTACCTACGGTAGGCAGTACAATGGTGCCCTGAAGATGGGCACATCCTAATCCATGGAAATGAAACGGAGCAGGACCCTATGGTCCTTGTCCCCCACGTCCTCCACCTGCCTTCTGTCTGTGGAAAAACTTTAGCCAAAGAATAAGTTTAATCAGAGAAGTGAGAAAATGCAGAAACAAAGGAAAACAGGACAAAATAATAATAGTTTAGTCTTTAAGCACAGTCAAGGACCTTTAGTTCCTCCTCAAGGGCTGTAGATAATATTCTGAGCCATATCCTGTGAGCTGTCTTGTAGATACTGAAACCCCCAGCAGGTGGAAGAAGTTAACTACATGATGGCCAGACTATAGCCATGACTTAAGCTGCCACAATTCCGAGAACGGGCCTCAAGGAAATGGGAACAAACCTCTGGAACTGAAGATTAACTGTACTTGAAACAATCAAGGTGACGCTGGTCAGACCACCGCATGACCAATTTCAAGATGACTGTCAGAGCTGACTGTGCTGTTTCTGCATGTAGCCCCCCTCCCTTCAGCAATAAAAGCTCTTCCCCACGGGTTGGGGTGGGGGTAGGAGTCGGCCTTTGGACAAGAGTCCACCCTCTCTCCTGGCCTTGCCGGTTGCCAGCATCCAAAGTAAAGCAACTTTCCTTTCCACCAACCTTGCCTCTTTATTGGCTTCAGAGCGGCGAGCAGCCCAACCCCACTTCCAGTTACAGAAGCTTTGGCTGTATTACCCTACATGTCAACAGGAACTTTGTAGATGTGATTATATAAAGGGTCTTGAGATGGGGAGATTATCCTGGATTACCCAGGTAGATCTGATGTAATCACAAGGGTCCTTGTAAGGGAGGGGGAAGCCGGAGAGCCAGGGGTCAGAGGAGATGTGAGGACAAAAGCAGAGGTAGAGAGAGAGAGATTTGAAGATGACATGCTGCTGGCTCTGAAAACGGAGGAGGGGGCCGTGAGCCAAGAAATGTGCGCAAGCTTCAGAAGCTGGAAAAGGCAAGAAAACAGATTTTCCCCTAGAGCCTCCAACAGGAACGCAACCCTGCTGGCACCTTGATTTGAGGAATTTTGACCTCCAGAACTGTAAAAAAAAAAAAAAAAAAAAAAAAAAATTGTGACCTTTTAAATTTATAACTGTAACAAATTGATTATGTTGTTTTAAGCTACTACATTGCTGGTAATTTGTTACAGCAGCAGCAGGATATTAATATACTACCTTATCAATATATTAAATGGGACAGTATGTACGAAATGCATCGCACAGAACAGGCTCTGAATAAATGATGGCTGTTGAATTCTATTGGACAGACGCCATTGACCAGAGGGACTCCGTGACTCTCAGAGAAACCAGTCATGTAGTTTTCCATTGCAGCTAATGTCTGTTACCTGTAGCAACCTGTAATGCCTCCTACCACATATCAAACAGTTACAGATAGAGATCATCCTCTAACCATTCATTCTCAGATAATTGCACCTGAAATAGTCCAGATAACTAAATGAAGCAGAAATGGAGGTTCCATCAACAAAGAAGCTTCTGAACTTTGAAGATGAGCAAACCTAGAAAGGAATATCATTAGCCCAAGGGCGGTCCTGTAACTCAAAGCAGAAAAAACCCATAGTGCTTTGAAAAGAAATAACAAAAAGCATGTCTACTTGCTTCAGGTCAGGTCTAAGACTACTGAGCCTACAAATCTGATGGCATCCATGACGAGGAACCTCCAGATGATCACTGAGAAGGGCTGAGACACAGAAATTCAAGAGCCTGCCGCCACAGTTAATAAAACACAAAATTGGGAGGATCAATAAAAGATAGGTTTCTCCTCTCTCCTGTTCCAGTAATGCCCAGTGTGGATGGAGTGTTGCAATCACTTTTGGCACATGTATGCCAGTACATGGAGGGGCGTGTTGACTTCATTCCACCTCCTCTGCAAGGGGCTTGAATTCCTGCTGCTAGATGTTGCAGACCTACAGCAGAGGAGTCTTTAATCTAGAGGACTGTACAGAGTGATTAGGGCAATCTTAGTAATAACACTGCCAAATCACATGCGGGAAGAGGGACAGAAGATCTGCAATGAAGAGACAGGAAAGCGAAAAGAATACAGCAGAGAAACGTGGGGACAGAGAACACCTGATAGAATTAACTGATTATTCCATTTGGGAAATTCGTAGGCAAATCAGGGCTGTTACTGTCGTATGTGCCTTCAAATACCACCCTAAAAATAGCCTTATTTTTTTTTATCATATATGACCTAGGGTCTCGGCAGTGGGACGTTCTTCTTGATGATTATGGAGGGTCAGGGAACAACCTGATCACTTTCCTGAACACACAGAACAATTTTTTATTTGATATTTGTTTTTCAAGGCTATATCTATATTTCCACCCTTACGTTTATATTCTGCAGGTTCATGTCTTTCAAACAAGAAAACAATAAAGTTTAGAAGAAATGAAATTATCCCTAGCTCCTACTCCAATGGAAAGACAAAATATGAGATTAAAAAAAAAAAGTCACAACAAGAAGATGAAGCCCCAAAGGAACACCTTAGATGAGATTATACCCTTCTTCTGCTAGAATTTGCATTTGCCTATTATCTTCTGGACATGAAGATGTGGCATGGGATTCCAGCTGAGGGCAAGTGATGGGTGGAATATACTCATGGAAGGTCAGAGTTTTCAAACTGTGCTCTAGTGATCTCCCAGGATCCTTGGGTGGGGTGTGTATGTGGAAGGGAGGGTGGGGAACTGGAACCCTGCCTGCCCCTGTCCATGCTGCAGAATGAACTTTCGTTTTACATTTTGGGTTTCTTGAAGAAAAAAAGTGCTTAAAAATATCTAATTTAATCCAACTATCTCATTTCACCAACAAACATGGAGAAATGAAGACAGGGTAACAAATCAGCCCAGGACAGTCGGGTTGATGCCTGATGACCCACTGTAATTTTGAATAGCAGCTCCATAAAGTGACAATAAATTATATACTCACCCAAGCTGGAGAAGTTACAGATCTGCCTAAGGCCCCACATTCCTGTGTGGTTCAGCCAGTACCAGATCATGGCTTGTAGGATTATTCCTACTACTCAGACCTAGCCTCTTATCAGAAAGAAAATTTGTTTATTGGCTTTTTGTTTTTGTTTCACTGACAGGGGAAAGAATTCCATTATAACCTAATAGCAGGCATGGAAAAAATTTAAATGGTCACTGGGTATTTTTTCTTATTTTATTCTACACTGATCCTTTGCCTTAGATATTAATCAAACACCAGACAGCCTGTTTGTATGACCCTTTTGAAAAGTTATTTAGACTTCGGGATTTTTTTTTTCAGTATTTCTGACTTAAACTGAGGTATAAAAACTGTCTAGAAATGAACCAGAGATGTGTACTAGAGGGAATTCCCAGTATAAACAGGGTCCTTATTTCTAGATTTTCTATTTTACTTGTTTTTGAATAATGCAAATAACAACACAAAAATTAGCAAGTTGAACGCAAAATCTGTATTCTTTGTTCATATGAAATGTGAGGTTTCACAGCAATTTTCTACTTGTTTCCATAAACCAGCCCCATGAAACTTAGGGCCTGTATTTACCATCTTTTCCCATCTGTGAGTTGATAAACGTGTCCAGGGGTGTTCCATAACAACTCTTTATGGCTGACACCCCTGACCTGCCATGGGGGTCACTATCATTGCTTTTCAGAGTGAGACCACATCCATTTATAGAGTCTTCCTTATTTTGTGTCTCTCTGAAAAAGGTGTTGCCTTTTCCCCCAACCCTTAGGACCAAGTCCCATTCGGGCCATTAACATCCAAACAGAACTTCTGGCTAGCTAGGGGAAAGAGACTTCTGAAACTCACTCGAGATGAGATGCATTGCCCTACATATGCTGACCCAGCCACGTCACCTCACATAGCCATGCTGCCTCCATACCCAGAGGTATGCCTGGAAAATGCAAATGCAGACAGAAAAGAACAGGAATTAAGACAAGCCCCTTATCAGTATACGTACTCCGAACATTGTATGCTTCCGGGTTCCAAGCAATATGTAAGTTGTTTACGTGAGAAAATCCTGTCAACCTCTACTATTTGACTAATGCTCATATGAAACCTTACTGGTGACAGAAGAAATAGTAAATAGTAGAAGCAGACAACAAGCACTGGAACAGCAATGAGAAAAGCTAGGGCATAGCTTCCAGTAGACCTGGGATTAGAACAATGTTGTTTTCTCAGATCTTGCAGCCTTAAAAAATATTTATTACATGTGCTCGGTGTAATAGATGCCTAACTGAGATATGACTGCCTATTGTAACTGAGACTGCACTGTAAGTAGAAAGATGAATAGATTATTTCACCTTGGCAACTGCATTACTTTTCAATGTCCTAATTTAAATGCAAAGATCGGGAAGCAAACAGACCTGTACTCCTGTCTCCACTGCAACACTCACCTGCTGTGCAATCTCTATCCTCCCTGGGCCTCAATGAGGTGAACTTTTATCCTACTAACTTTGCAGAATTACGTATGTTGAGGGCTTTGAGAAATATCTAAAGCCATATACAACTATCTGACTTTAAAGGACCGTAGATAGACTGCACACTCTTTTCTACACCCTCTTTTCTAAGGACCAGGAAATTGTCCCTATGACAAACTGATGATGTCACCAAGAAGTCAGGTTGTGCTCTTGGCCTTCTGAGCCTCAGGACACCTGAAGACTTGGAGAGAAAAGGTTAATGCATGAAAGGAAACACGGAGATCAGGGGATTCTACAGCAGGGATGAGTAGGAGAGGAAATGCCAAATCAATTTTCTTGCCTAAACACAATCAAGTGTTCCCATATTCCTCCCAAAGTAACGGGCAACCATTTCAAAAACGGAGGCATATACAACTTTAACCTTGTCAGGATGGTTTCCTCAAAGGACTGTTTTGTTGGGGGGGGGGGAACCACTCAGGGCTTCATACTTTTAGAATTATGCCTCCCCAGTCATTTGTTTGGCATGAAAACCTGATCTGCTTTATGTAATTAGCTGATTAAAAGTGGTATTTGATTGAGCCCTAGCTATACAAAGTGGTCTTGAGCTGATTGAAGGACACATTCAAACTCTTCGATTGACAGTGTTTGTGTTGGGGATAATATATCTTTACTCAAGGAGGGGATTAACATTCCTATTTGAACAATTTCAACACCTATGATAATGTACTTATTCATTCCAGAGGCGGGTTTTATTAGTCCCTTTTGAGAATGAAAAAAAAACACAGAGATACTTTCAATCATACACTCCTTGGAAAAAATGGGTAAATTATCCACAATGATTATTTACAGTGAGAATGGAAACAAAAATTATCATACTTGATCCACTGATGATGTATAGAAGGAAGAGACTGCATCATGTAACTAAAATTCACCATCACTATCGACTTTGCAGCCTATGTCAAAGATGAGACACACTGACTCCAAACACAAGCAGAAAAGAAGTGGTTTGCAGAAGGATGTATTTTTTCCTTCCATTCATGCCTCCCTAATAAAACAAGCAGATCATGCTTTTTTTCCCTTCAACTGTCATTACTAATTTTAAAATATGTATGGCTTCCCCCAATGTTACAGAAGTATAATTAAAGTCCTACCATGGTTGAGAATGTCCCAGAAGTAATGAGTAATAGAATCCTTGCCCCACTACCTTGGCAACTATATGCCTTTCTTGATTAATCATAGGTGTCAATTCAAAACTCTAGACATTAGTGGAACTGGGTTCTAATCCCACTCTACCACTAATGACTGTTCTGAATTCAAATAAACCCCTGAACTTCACTCCAAGCCTCAATTTAGTTACATGTAAATTGGGGCAAATACATGTACCACGTACCTTCCAAATTTAAAACCATCATATGCTAAAGTACTTCAGAATAAAGCAAAAGGACTACATAAATAAAACTGCAACAAATACCGAATAGGTATTTCCTATTAACATTAAATCACCATAGGAAGAGTAAAATATCCTTCTGTAGTCCTCCTGGAGATTTTCTATAAACCCATTTGTAGAAAGAGGAAATGACTTATTGTATCTCATGTACTTTAAATGATATCATTTTTAACTTGTTTTTAACTCAAGTAGAAAATAGAATTTGAGCACTTCGTCACCAGGCCTTAGGGACTCTTCTATCACCTCTCAGAGATGGCCTGACCCTGGCCATAGGCTATTTTAATTTACCCCCCATTGACACAGCTAGCTATCATGGAGAGCCAGCACTTAATCAAATCAATCAGGCCCTCGGGCAAAATAAAACCACTTTGAACAGGAAGCGAATGAATCTGGTTTAAAAGTCAGATAAACTTACAAAAAAATAAAAGACAGTTGGCTGGAATAGCATGCAACTGCACCTCCTTATACATAGTTAATCAATTAGCAGTAAATTGTTAGAACTTTACCATTTGGTCTGATCATTTTGCAGCTTCCAGAGCCTCCCCCTCTGGCATACAGCTGTGAACTCTGTCTCCAGTAGAAACAGACCCTGGAAGTTCAATGCTTTCATCCCCCTGTATCTTATCCTCTCTAGGTCCAGCAAAGCTTTAATACCTGTGTGAAAACAGACTCTACACTAGTTGGCTACACATACAAGAAATAAAAATCCGTATAACTAGGATTCTAACCATAAAACCGTTTGCCCACATGGTATTCCCATCACGCCCAAAGACACAAACATGTTTGGAGGTTGAAATGTAAATGGGATTATTTATTTGCTGAGCATGACAGGAGGAAAAATAAAATGTAGTGCTACAGTCCTCACAATTAGAACTCAGTCAATTTATTGTCCACTGTCAGGGTGCTGAATTTCAATCTGTTCTTTCAATGTAACACACACACACACATGCACCAAGAAGAAAAAAAAAAAGGCTGAGCATGAAACATACAACACAAATTCTATTACACAGAAAGCAGGGAAGACATATAATGAAATCTTTTTCTGTCTACAAGGTCATCCTTCTAATTCATGGAATTCATTTAATCCTGAGGTCCAATTCAATGTGTCCTCTTCTACAAATAAATCCATACAGGTTCCTAACAAGAGCTTTGATAGGGGGTTCAGAATGCAAATGAGAAAAGCAACCATAACATAGCCACTGGTAAATTGCTTTTGCGGGGGGTAAGTACCACAAAAGAAGCATTTTTCCATTTTAAGTATCTTTTAGAGGGCAATAAACTGCTGTATCCAAAAAATTAAACTCTAACTCTAAGCAAAAAGTTAAACTAATAACATGTGCTAGAGGTTAATTTTCAAGGGCTTGGATCTATAATTTACCACCCGCTTCTTCATTAGCGGCACCACTCGTCATTAAAAACTTCTCTAGACTGTGCCTTCCTTTGGGACTCGTGATTCATGTGACTGCGAGAGTAACAATTATTCATCATTCAGTCTTTAGTAACTGCTCATCAAAAAGGACCAAGGTCTGACTTCACCTTTGTATCACATGTGACAGATTTTATGAGAAGCTACAAACATTTAAAAGTCCTGCTGTTTAGATTAATCTGATAAAACAGAACATCTCAATATTCATTGTAAAGTAAGCGAAATAAAACCACTCCTCCCACCAAAACAACTATCATGGTTATTACCTTAAAATCTTGCTACGGTAATAGGGACATAATTCAAAACACTCCTCAGAACAGCATAGAGAACATAATTCTCAATTAATAAAATGGTAGATATCCTATGAAGTGTCAGTCTATCTTTCCATCTTACAAAAATATTGTTTGAATTTTTCACTAACAGAGAGACAAATGATATATATGCCTTGGTATACAGGAGTTCTCCTACTGTCAGAATGCTTTTGTTTGTGAAATGCTTTGGGCTCACTCACTAATACTACATACACGTTTACCAGCTGAAGCATAAATCTGTGTCTCATTCTTTTCTGAGAAAAATTTATTACTTTTAAGTGGTTACTATCAGCTGAACCGTAATATCTAAGTATGATACGTGAGGGATTTTCAAGTGAATATTCAAACACACAGTTCTGTGGTTATCCACATTTCACTGATAGTTACTCGGCCTTAAAGGGCCGGCAGAAGTCATGCCAAACCCTTACACCATTTTGGTACCCCAGGCTTCAGCTCACATTCCTCTGGATCAACTGAGTCAAAGCAGGGGGAGCTCTTTCAATCTCAAACATTCCCTGTTTTCTGTAGATGGCCTCACATAATGACTCTACCTTTGCTTTTATCAGGACACAATAATGCTGACTGTGGAGTGGGATTTCAATATCCTCACCCAAATTTGCCTAATCCCAGTCAAGGTCCCACACACTATTGGCCACGCTACGATTCATTTTTGCTTCCTACCATATCTCATTTTCTAATGACCCTTCCTCAGGCCGGTAAACAAGACAATCTCAGGTTTCAAGACATATTTAAAATTCAGCTCATGGCTTTGGCCTTTATTATGAACTTAAAATAAATACATGCTGCAACTGACTTTTAAGGGTCCTTTCAATTGCAACACTGCCAAGTTCTTGCTGGACATCGAGTCTTTATTCTTAATAAAATCAAAATGCATAGTAAATGTACACTTAATTATTGTATACTTACTATAACAGCTGGGTTCATTAGCAACAATAGCCCACCTAATTCTCACATCAGTTCTGCAACAGGTGCTATTATCATGCCCACTTTGCAGATAAAGAAACTGAGACATGGAGAAGGTACGTAATTTGTCCATGCTCACACAACCTGTAACTGTTAGCATATTGTGAAGACTCAGCTCTTAGATGACACTTCCTATTGCTTCTACACCAAACAATGTTATATTAAGATGTTATAACTCTGATATCTGCTTTCAAAGGGAATTATACAAATGGCTTCCCTGTTTAACATTCTTCAATGATCACTGATACTTGGAGAATAAAGTACTAACTCCTTGATCTAAAATTTATAAACTTTCTGGGTTGCCTGCCCTTCCACCTTCATCACGAGGCACCTGTCCCTGACATATAATTTTGCTTGTGGGGACTGACTGTTCCCTAACTTTTCACGTTCCCTTAATGTCTTTGTACACTTGCAGACTCACATCCTGAAACATCCTCCTCCACTGTGTCCATCTGGCGGGTTCCCACTCATCTTTCATGACTCACTTCAAGCATCTTCTCTCTGGGCATTTGTCCCTGAGGCCCAGCCAGCAGGCAGAACGGTCACTCCCACTTCTGCTTTCCCAGGCCCCCTCTTCATACGTCTAGTACAGCTATGAAAGTTTCATACTAAAACTGTTTGTCTGTCTCTCGCCAGCAGTGACCTCCTTAACAGCGACTATTTTCTCTGTCATCCTTTCAGCAGTACACATGCTTCAAAAAATAAGCAAAGGAAAGAATGTATAAGTGGCATTACTGGAGTTGAACAACAAACATCGCCTACATACAAGCTCTGGAATTCTAGGACTTTGTGGCTGGCAAGACTGAACGACTAGGAAGATGTGAACTACAGAGAGTCATTTCTATGTCTTAAGATGAGTTCTTTAAAAAATACTCAACATGGGGGACTTCCCTCGTGGCGCAGTGGTTAAGAATCCGCCTGCCAATGCAAGGGACACACGTTCGATCCCTGGTCTGGGAAGATCCCACGTGCCACGGAGCAACTAAGCCCGTTCACCACAACTACTGAGCCTGTGCTCTAGAGCCTGCAAGCCACAACTACTGAGCCCACGTGACACAACTACTGAAGCCCGCACACCCTAGGGCCCACATGCCACAACTACTAAGCCCACGTGCTGCAACTACTGAATCCCGCACACCTAGGGCCCATGCTTCACAACAAGAGAAGCCACCGCAAAATGAGAAGCCCACGCACCGCAACAAAGAGTAGCCCCCGCTCGCCGCAACTATAGAAAACCCGCACGTGGCAACGAAGACCCAACTCAGCCAAAAAAATAATAAAAAATATTCAACATGGAAATCTCGTTGTACGGAAACTATACCTGTTAGCATAGGTCCAAAGTGGAAAGAGCATGACACTTGTAAGACCCTACAAATAGCTCAGCATGGCTGGAACGGGAGGTGAAGATGGTCAGATGCAAGAAGAGGCAGGGCCAGATCCTAGAGGTCCACATGCCATGGAACAGACTGAAGTCTGCTTGAATACTTTACTAGCCTTTGTGGTTCAAATGCCACTTCCTCCATCAAGCACTCTGTAGTTTCCCCGTCTGGAGGAAGCCTTCCCCTCCTTCATCTGCTCCTCTCCATGGATACTTGCACTTGTCTACAGAACTTGCCACCTTTTCCTCTGCACAAGTCTTACCTGCTGGACATAAACTCATTAAGGGCAAAGTCTATGTCCTTCCTCCTGCCACTTACTCCCAGAACATAGCCCAGAGCCCAGTACATTGTGGTGTGAAAAATCAGGCATTCTCTAGGTTCTGAAACTACTTTTAATATGTATATATTTCAACTAAAATTCAGTAGAGTCTATAAGCATTACAACAAATTTATGATTATGCATCATAGCAATAACAGGATAGATGTCAAGTAACAAAATTTCTCTCTGGAATTCCCAATATGCTAGATCTTCACTTGGGCACAAAACTTTGCATAAATAGCAATCTTGTTATTGATTACATAGACATGAGGTCTCAACACAGTCTCCTGCCTAGAGTAAGTTGTAAAGCTGTATTTGATTCACAATCACTTACGTCAAAAGCTCAGAAAAGGTTTCAAATGCATCATACTGAAAATGTTGGTGAAGAAAAGCATTGTGTTATGGGTAGGGGCAATGTGGTTGTGGGGATAAAGAGGACATTTATGCCCTTAGTGAGTGGAAAAGGTTAGATTCACACATTAGGTCACAAACCACAGCTCAAAACCTACCAATTTTCTAGAAGAAGAGGGAAAAACAATAACAGAACTGCATAGGGGCCAGGCAGAGTAAGACTCACTCTCCCAGCACGTGGGCCTCAAAGGAATCAATAGGAAAACTGATGTTCCTGAAGATTCAGCTACAGATCAAGGACAGTGTAAGGTGCATGCTCGAAGTTAGCATTTCAATTTGAATCAGAGCTAGTATCATCATGCTGAAACATTTCACTGAAAGCATAACCTTCAAATGTGATCATTTCATAATCATGGAATCTACTACAAGGACCCAGCATCATAACAAAACAAATACTACCTTTTTAGTGTGAACAGCTGCCCTTTATTCTAAAGTATGCTGTATACTTTGTGGGTTATTTTGTGGGAAAATTTCCTTATGTAGACTTTGCCCTGGATTCTGTCATGAGAAGCAAAACATGGATATTTCTTCATCACTTAAAAAAGTTAATGTAATTAATGGTTGACAATGAGGTACATGGATGAGCCCAAAGGTACCCAGCCTTTGTGTGGTGAGACATTCACTCCAGATGCCACCTCCCTTAGAGCCATACACACTGTAGAAACTTGGGATATAGGGAAAGGATTCCTGGCAGCCAGAAGGAAGAAGCAATCCTGCTGCCACATTCACAGAATCATCCTGTGGTATTTCCTCCCCACCAACCCTGCTAGAAGGAAGGAGGGACAGGAGGCAGCTGCTCAGTAATAAATATCAACAAGGACCAATGAACATTTGCACAGTACTTTAGAGTTTGAGTCCCGTCACATATATTACCCTAATCTGAATCATGGTGAACCGAGGTCCACAGTCAGCCAAGCTGGCCAGAGCCGCCATCAACCAGTGTAAGGTCCATAAAGGCAATGGACACGCATACAAAGAAATCAGCAAAGTTTCAAGTATTAGGACGGTAACAACTACAAAGCTTCCTTCTAAAGAACTCTTCCTCCTACGATTAATTCAAACACCATAAGGTCATCCAGTTAAAACATCAATATTTTCAATTCCTTTTACAGGCCCACAATCCCTAAGTGCAATTCATAATCCAAAAAGCCCTGAAAATCCAAAGGTTTCTCATAACTGAACTTGAAGTAAAATAAGGTTATAGTCTTTATCTCACTGTATTAGTTTTCTATCAGTGCTGTAATAAGTTACCACGAATGTAGTGGCTTAAAACACAAATTTATTGTCTTACATTTCTGGAGTTCAGAGGCCCGACAGGGGTCTCACTGAGCTAAAATCAGACCATCAGCAGGATGGCATTCCTGTCTGGAGGCTCTAGATGACCACCTTGTTTCCTTGCCTTTTGCAGCTCCTAGAGGCCATCTGCATTTCTTCACCCATGGCCCCATCTTCCATCTGCAAAGGCAGCAAGGTAGCATCTCTCTGTTTCCACCACCACATCTCCTCCTCCCACCACAGCTGGGAAAGGTTCTCTGCTTTCAAGGACCCTTGTGATTACACTGGGCTCACCCAGAGAATCCAGGTTCATGCCCTCATCTCTAAGTCTTTAAACCTCAGTCACAAATGCAAAGTCCCCTTTGGCCATGAAAGGTGACATATTCATGGGTTCTGGGGATTGGAATGTGGACATTTTAGGAAGAGGACATTATTCTGTCTACTACTCCTACCTACTCTGAATATTCATAGATTTTCTTACAGAAATAGTCATATGTTTGACCAAGAGAAGCTGCCCCAGACCACACTGGGATTGTTACATGACACACACACACACATACATACATACATACACACACACACACACACACACTCTATTGTCTTTCTAAAATATGAAGAAGTCCAAATTCTGAAACATTTCTTATCCCTAGGGTTTCAGATAAGATTGTGACCTATACCATGATGTATCTGTACTACTGGATCTTTCCCTCCTCACCAGGGCCTTTTCTGTCCACCCCTTCCAAAGAAGGAATTGCTCTTCTAATAGGTCAGATACAAAAACAATGACCAGACTTTAATTATTAGTGAGCAGGGCCACCATGCTTTAAAGAGCACAAAACCAGGGTCTACTCCCTCTCGCTTTCTACTTCCTAGTTTTATATGGCTGTTAAGAGGGGTCCTAATTTCAACTTAGGACATGACCATTCCTTTCTCTTCTTGACTTAATTCCCAAATTATGGCTAGACCAGAGCATATGAAGACTAAAAATATATATCTGGACTCAAGCCTAGAGTACGTGCTCCAAACCACCTTTTTCCAAAGAGCCCTGCATCAAGGGTAATTGGCACCAGCTCAAGCTATTAATAAAGTGGTATTCTGATTACCATGTGGCTGCCACTGCCTGCATTTACCTTCCCTGGGGTCCCTTCACAGGGACAGAGGTAACTGGCAGAACAGATTTAGGTATGTCTGGGACTCTAACATACTACTATTTAAACTCCACCTCAATCCTTAAAATATACAATTAGCAAGCACAAATATCAGGAATTTACTTTAATGTTCATAAAATGCATTTCCATTCTGGCAGGGAAATATATATATATATATATATATATATATATATATATATCCAAAGTATGATACAGACATTTGCCCTATAGGGAATACGCTGAACAGACATTCCTACCTAGTTAGCTGAAAAGGAAAGAGCTATAGGTAATGGCATAATTTCTAATGCAACTTCCTGTGACATTACTGAGAGATTATCTGCTGTAGGCAGAAAAGCCTTTGTGGTTACTGAAGCCACGTATAGGAGACTTTGAAAAGAGCATTAGCATTCATTAACAGTGTAGAACTCAGGATAACTCTCAATTATGGTAACATAATTTAACTGGATCTTGTGTTGAATGCAGCCTAACCATAATAAATTGTAAAGTCTAGCTATAAATAATCAACTGAACACTCTGAAAAATAAAAAAAAAAAATTTTATAATTAAGCACATTCCAACTTTCTCTAGGGCAAGGACCTTGTCTTACTCATTTCTGTACCCCTGTTATCCTCATCACAGCAGAGAAGGCAATTAATATATATATCTATAAACTTTTTGTTAAAAATCATGTTTACTTCACGGGGTAAATTAAAGCCATGCCAAATGTGCAAAGGACATAAAACAAGCACACAAGATGGACACATTATCCAACAAAAACAAAAGCCTGCTTAGCAGAAGACATCTACAAAAACACTCCCAGACTCTATACACATCTGCCATCTAGCCTTTTCACCAGCAACTAAGAGTAGCTTAATTTCCACATATTTCACAAAGAACAGAAAAACCAGAGCAGACGTGTTGCTTATCCTCAATTCTAAAGGTAGTTCTTACTACACACTGTGCTCAAACATAAAAATATCAAGAAGAACTAGTGACTTCATTATCTTTCTCCTGAGGCTTGTGATGCAACTCATTTGTGATGTCTTAAAAACTAAATTCTGAATGTCTACTTATTCGTTTTCCTAAGTCCTCCCAGGTGATGCTTGTTCAAATAGCAAATGTACATGCCATGGACCAAAAAAAAAAAAAAAAAAAAAATCAATTTCAATTCCCAGAGAGCATGATATTGGTACAGGTCAGTGAACACCATCACTGTTTTATACCAAGATAACCTTGGATCTGAAAAAATTCTCGGGGGCAACAGAATCCTATTTGTAACCCTACCTAACAAATTAAATAGCAAAAGTACTAAAAACTTATGCTCCAAAGCTGAAGACTAACAGCTCATTTATGAAAATAATCTAATATTGACACCAATCTAAACGCTCAAAAACCTTACTTCTTAGTGTTCTCCAAGTGCCTAGTACCTACTTAATATATATTAAAGATTCAATCACCCTTTAAATTTTTATGGGATAATTTATGTAGATAAAATCAAACATCCATGAAAAAAGTGAGGTTATTGTCTTTTTTTGGTTTTCTAATCCCTACCATTTTATATGTACCAAAATTTTACTTATATAGAATCTATTCTACCTACAATAATATCCAATTTTTAGATTCCCTTAAACTTGTAATATAACAATGAGAAAAATAGATCGATACATAAAACCCAGAACCATGCTTAAGGAGGGAAGCCTAACAATATACACCAAAGACCGGAAGTGCAGACTCATGAGAATGGCTACATTAGGTAATATTACCAGGGCCTCATCTGGAGCATATTCTATTTTGGGAACTTTTACCTAGTTCAGAAGATGACAGAAGAAAAGCTTCTATGGTAATGAAAGCCTAAATTTTAAAGGCCTGTGTGTTTGGGGGTGGGGGGAGCTCTTTGGGGGAATAAACTGAAAGTAAACTATGATACTAGCTCAAAGTTTACCCAAGCATGGCTAGAGTACTTCCCAATCATCAATCTCCAGCCCCTACTTTCTCTCAAAATTCCAAAACCATTGAGTTTTTAAACAGATACTTTGCCAAATGGAAGTGCTGAGATTAAGTTCCAGGCTTGTAACCAATGGAAGAGACATTATACCTTCTGCCCTCATTTAATTATGGATCATGTCCGCAAAAGATTCATTCTGAGGAGTAAAAGCTTGAAAGAAAGCTAGGATGCCAGAAATTCACTGTGGTAAATTCAGATTTAAACAGCATCCTGTCAGCTAGAATTCTATTAACGAGCACTTCTACGTACCTACAGAACAATGATAACTAGTTATTGATATTTATAATAACAACCCTGAGGCAGTTTAAGGTTTTTGTAGTGCTGCTGCATAACAAATCACTCCAAAATTTAGCAGTTTCAAACATTTAGTAACTCATGCAGTTCCTATGGGTTATGAATTCAGAAGCGGCTTAGCTAGTTGTTTCTGGCTTATGGTCTCTCAAGAGGATACAGTCAGTGTGTTAACAAGGACTGCAGTCATCTGAAGACTTCACCAGGGCTGAAGGACCCTCTTCCAAGGTGGCTCCTTCATGTGGCTGGTAAACTGGTGCTGGCTGTCAGCAGAAGGCCTCACTTCCTTGCCACTGGAATCTCTATGGCCTGCTTGAGTGTCCTCACAACAGGGCAGGTGGCTTCTCCCAGAGTCACCCAAGAGAGCAAGGCAAAAGTGACAATATCTTTTATGACTTCACAAGTCATACACCATCACATCCGCCATATTTCTCTGATCACATAGAACCATGCTTTTAAAATGTGGGAGAGTAATTTACAAGAGAATGAATAGCAAAAGGAAAGGATCATCTGGGGACCATCTTGGAAGCTGGCTTTTACGATCTTGAAATAAGTTTCCAAATGAAAAAAAGGTAATGCTCAATATAGTTTTAGAACTGTTTAATACAGCCCAATTTCTTGAAAATTATTCTTTTTTTTTTTTTTTTTTGGCCATGCAGCTTGTGGGATGTTAGCTCCCCAACCAGGGATTGAAGGTGGGCCCTAGGCAGTGGGAGAGCAGAGTCCTAACCACTGGACTACCAGGGAATGCAATCTTTAAGATGATAATGTGGCATCAATCCTACTGGATGACATCTTTGAGGGAGACATTTCATAAATGTCTGTTGAACCAAACCAATCCCAGAGTTTTAAACCGTGACATTGCATTTGCTCAGTTCCAACACATTTCTCATGTATCCTTTTGTGTATATTATTTTGTTGACTTGCCAATAAATGCTCAGTGTTATAATAACTCTATCAGTTTAGTATCAATATTTCTGATAGTATCATTATTATTTAAAAAGCAGATATTCTAGATCCTCAAAACCAGAGTGAATCAGAATTTGCATGGTCAGAGAATCACAGAAATCAAGAAGGATCTTAAGAGGTTACCTAATTTGTTACAGTTGAATGATGGGTCCCAGGGAATCCATTATACAGTCCTTTCTACTTTTGTTTTTAATTTTTTTTTCATTATGCAAAGTTTTCAATAAAGAGGTATACTAACGCAATACATTCATTTTGCAGATGAGGACATACCCTCAATATGTGAAGAAATTTACCTATTCAATGCAGCTCTTAATACTAGAACTCATGAAGGAAAAAAAAAGCAAGGATGAAACATCACATCTTTAAACAAGTAATATTTTCTCATCAATGAGACTTCAAGTGACTTCACAAAAAAAAATTATTCAGCAACCTTCTTTAGCAAAAGCTTGTAGCTTCAGGATTACATTAGGGTAATAAGAAGCAGCTGTAGCTTGTGAGTAAACAGCACTCTAATACTAAAACTAGAAGCTTTACATTTGTTCAGTTTTTTAAGCTGATGTATTATATTACTACTGGAACTAATCCTGATTTCGAGTTTCAAGTTTTGAACTTAAAAAATCTATGGACAGGAGGAGCTTCAAGATGGTGGAAGAGTAAGACGTGGAGATCACCTTCCTCCCCACAAATACATCAGAAATACATCTACATGTGGAACAACTCCTACAGAACCCCTACTGACGCTGGCAGAAGACCTCAGACCTCCCAAAAGGCAAGAAACTCTCCACATACCAGGATAGGGGAAAAAAAAAAAAAAAAAACAGACAAAAGAATAGGGACGGGACCTGCACCAGTGGGAGGGAGCTGTGAAGGAGGAAACGTTTCCACACTCTAGAAGGGCCCTTCGCGGGCGGAGACTGCGGGTGGCGGAGGGGGGAAGTTTCGAAGCCATGAAGGAGAGCACAGCAAAAGGGGTACGGAGGGCAAAGCGGGGAGATTCCCAACAGAGGGTCGGTGCCGACCAGCACTCACCAGCCCGAGAAGCTTCTCTGCTCACGTGCCAGGGCCAGCGGGGACTGGGAGCTGAGGCTCCGGCTTCGGACGGAGCGCAGGGAGAGGACTGGGGTTGGCGGCGTGAACACAGCCTGAAGGGCGCTAGTGCGCCACGGCTAGCCGGGAGGGAGTCCGGGTAAAGGTCTGGAGCTGCTGAAGAGGCAAGAGACTTTTTCTTCCCTCTTTGTTTCCTGGTGCGCGAGGAGAGGGGATTAAGAGCGCCGCTGAAAGGAGCTCCAGAGACGGGCGCGAGCCGCGGCTATCAGCACGGACCCCAGAGACGGGCATGAGACGCTAAGGCGGCTGCTGCTGCCACCGCTGCCACCAAGAACCCTGTGTGCGAGCACCGCCCTTCCGGGGAGCCTGTTTAGCCCGCCACTGCCAGGGTCCCATGATCCAGGAACAACTTCCCCGGCAGAACGCACGCACGACGTGCCTCAGGCTGGTGCAACGTCACGCGGGAGAACGCACGGCGCGCCAGTGCAACGTCACGCCGGCCTCTGCCGCCACAGGCCCGCCCCGCATCCGTACCCCTCCCTCCCCCCGGCCTGAGTGAGCCAGAGCCCGTGAATCAGCTGCTCCTTTAACCCCGTCCTGTGTGAAAGAAGAAAAGACGCCCTCAGGCGACATACATGCAGAGGCGGGTCCAAATTCAAAGCTGAGCGCCAGCAGCTGTGCGAACAAACAAGAGAAAGGGAAATCTCTCCCAGCAGCCTCAGAAGCAGCGGATTAAATCTCCACAATCAACTTGGTGTACCCTGCATCTGTGGAATACCTGAACAGACAATGAATCATCCCAAATTGAGGAGGTGGACTCTGGGAGCAACTATATAGATAGATAGATAGATATAGATATAGATTTTTTTCCCCTTTTTCTCTTTTTGTGAGTGTGTATGTGTATGCTTCTGTGTGTGATTTTGTCCGTATAGCTTTGCTTCTACCATTTGTCCTAGGGTTCTGTCTGTCCATTTTTTTTATTACTTAAAAAATTTTTTCTTAATAATTATTTTTAATAACTTTATTTTATTTTATCTTCTTTTTTTTCTACCTTTTGTTCTGAGCCATGTGGCGGACGGCCTCTTGGTGCTCCACCCAGGCATCAGGGCTGTGCCTCTGAGGTGGGAGAGCCAAGTTCAGGACATTGGTCCACGAGACCTCCCGGCCCCATGTAATATCAAATGGCAAAAGCTCTCCCACAGATCTCCATTACTGAGACCCAGCTCCACTCAACGAGCAGCAAGCTACAGTGCAGGACACCCTATGCAAACAACTAGCAAGACAGGAACACAACCCCATCCATTAGCACAGAGGTTGCCTAAAATCATAATAAGGCCACAGACACCCCAAAACACACCGCCAGATGTGGACCTGCCCACCAGAAAGGCAAGATCCAGCCTCATCCACTAGAACACAGGCACCAGTCCCCTCCACCAGGAAGCCTACACAACCCACTGAAGCAACCTTAGCCACTGGGGACAGACACCAAAAACAATGGAAACTACGAACCTGCAACCTGCAAAAAGGAGGCCCCAAACACAGTAAGTTAAGCAAAATGAGAAGACAGAGAAACACACAGCATATGAAGGAGCAAGGTAAAAACCCACCAGACCTAACAAATGAAGAGGAAATAGGCAGTCCACCTGAAAAAGAATTCAGAGTATTAATAGTAAAGATGATCCAAAGTCATAGAAATAGAATGGAGAAAATACAAGAAACGTTTAACAAGGACCTAGAAGAACTAAAGAGCAAACACTGATGGATAACACAATAAATGAAATTAAAAATTCTCTAGAAGGGATCAATAGCAGAATAACGGAGGCAGAAGAACGGGTAAGTGACCTGGAAGATAAAATAGTGGAAATAACTACTGCAGAGCAGAATAAAGAAAAAAGAATGAAAAGAATTGAGGACAGTCTTAGAGACCTCTGGGACAACATTAAAGGCAACAACATTCGAATTATAGGGGTCCCAGAAGAAGAAGAGAAAAAGAAAGGGACTGAGAAAATATTTGAAGAGATTATAGTTGAAAACTTCCCTAATATGGGAAAGGAAAATAGTTCATCAAGTCCAGAAAGCACAGAGAGTCCCACACAGGATAAATCCGAGGAGAAACACACCAAAACACAGATTAATCAAACTATCAAAAATTAAACACAAAGAACAAATATTAAAAGCAGCAAGGGAAAAACAACAAATAACACACAAGGGAATCCCCATAAGGTTAACAGCTGATCAACAGCTGATCTTTCAGCAGAAACTCTGCAAGCCAGTAGAGAGTAGCAGGACATATTTAAAGTGATGAAGGAGAAAAACCTACAACCAAGGTTACTCTACCCAGCAAGGATCTCATTCAGATCTGACGGAGAAATTAAAACCTTTACAGACAAGCAAAAGCTAAGAGAATTCAGCACCACCAAACAAGCTCTACAACAAATGCTAAAGGAACTTCTCTCGGCAGGAAACACAAGAGAAGGCAAAGACCTACAATAATAAACCCAAAACAATTAAGAAAATGGTAATAGGAACATACATATCAATAATTACCTTAAATGTAAATGGATTAAATGCTCCAACCAACAGACATAGACGGGCTGAATGGATACAAAAACAAGATCTGTATATATGCTGTCTACAAGAGACCCACTTCAGACCTAGGCACACATACTGAAAGTGAGGGGATGGAAAAAGATATTCCATGCAAATGGAAATCAAAAGAAAGCTGGAGTAGCAATACTCATATCAGACAAAATAGACGTTAAAACAAAGACTATTACAAGAGACAAAGAAGGACACTACATAATGATCAAGGGATCAATCCAAGAAGATATAACAATTGTAAATATTTATGCACCCAACATAGGAGCACCTCAATATAAGGCAAATACTAAAAGCCATAAAATGGGAAATCAACAGTAACACAATCATAGTAGGGGACTTCAACACCCCACTTTCACCAATGGACAGATCATCCAAAATGAAAATAAATAAGGAAACACAAGCTTTAAATGATACATTAAACAAGATGGACTTAATTGATATTTATAGGGCATTCCATCCAAAAAAACAATACACGTTCTTCTCAAGTGCTCATGGAACATTCTCCAGGATGGATCATATCTTGGGTTACAAATCAAGCCTTGGTAAATTGAAGAAAACTGAAATCATATCAAGTATCTTTTCTGACCACAACGCTATGAGACTAGATATCAATTACAGGAAAAAATCTGTAAGAAATACAAACACATGGAGGCTAAACAACACACTACTTTATAACCAAGAGATCACTGAAGAAATCAAAGAGGAAATCAAAAAATACCTAGAAACAAATGACAATGAAAACACGATGACCCAAAACCTACGGGATGCAGCAAAAGCAGTTCTGAGAGGGAAGTTTAGAGCAATACAATCCTACTTAAGACACAAGAAACATCTCAAACAAACAACCTAACCTTACACCTAAAGCAATCAGAGAAAGAAGAACAAAAAAAACCCAAAGTTAGCAGAAGGAAGAAATCATAAAGATCAGATCAGAAATAAATGAAAAAAGAAATGAAGGAAATGGTAGCAAAGATCAATAACACTAAAAGTTGGTTCTTTGAGAAGATAAACAAAATTGATAAACCATTAGCCAGACTCATCAAGAAAAAAAGGGAGAAGACTCAAATCAATAGAATTAGAAATGAAAAAGGAGAAGTAACAACTGACACGGTAGAAATACAGAGGATCATAAGAGATTACTACAAGCAACTCTATGCCAATAAAATGGACAACCTGGAAGAAATGGAAAAATTCTTAGAAACGTACAATCTTCCAAGACTGAACCAGGAAGAAACAGAAAATATGAACAGACCAATCACAAGCACTTAAGTTGAAACTGTGATTAAAAATTTTCCAACAAACAAAAGCCAAGGACCAGGTGGCTTCACAGGCGAATTCTATCAAACATTTAGAGAAGAGCTAACACCTATCCTTCTCAAACTCTTCCAAAATATAGCAGAGGGAGGAACACTCCCAAACTCATTCTATGAGGCCACCATCACCCTGATACCAAAACCAGACAAAGATGTCACAAAGAAAGAAAACTACAGGCCAATATCACTGATGAACACAGATGCAAAAACCTTAACCAAATACTTGCAAACAAAATCCAACAACACATTAAAAAGGATCATACACCATGATCAAGTGGGGTTTATCCCAGGAATGCAAGGATTCTTCAATATATGCAAATCAATCAACATGATACACCATATTAACAAATTGAAGGAGAAAAACTATATGAGCATCTCAATAGATGCAGAAAAAGCTTTTGACAAAATTCAATACCCATTAATGACAAAAACCCTCCAGAAAGTAGGCATAGAGGGAACCTTCCTCAACATAATATAGGCCATATATGACAAACCCACAGCCAACATCATTCTCAATGGTGAAAAACTGAAACCATTTCCACTAAGATCAGGAATAAGACAAGGTTGCCCACTCTCACCGCTATTATTCAACATAGTTTTGGAAGTTTCAGCCACAGCAATCAGAGAAGAAAAAGAAATAAAAGGAATCCAAACTGGAAAAAAAGAAGTAAAGCTGCCACTGTTTGCAGATGACATAATACTATACATACAGAATCCTAAAGATGCTACCAGAAAACTACTAGAGCTAATCAATGAATTTGATAAAGTAGCAGGATACAAAATTAATGCACACAAGTCTCTTGCATTCCTATACACTAATGATGAAAAATCTGAAAGTGAAAGTAAGAAAACACTCCCATTTACCATTGCAACAAAAAGAAGAAAATATCTAGGAATAAACCTACCTAAGGAGACAAAAGACCTGTATGCAGAAAACTATAAGACACTGATGAAAGAAATTAAAGATGATACAAATAGATGGAGAGATATACCATGTTCTTGGATTAGAAGAATCAATATTGTGAAAATGACTCTACTACCCAAAGCAATCTACAGATTCAATGCAATCCCTATCAAACTACCAATGGCATTTTTCACAGAACTAGAACAAAAAAATTCACAATCTATATGGAAACACAAAAGACCCCAAATAGCCAAAGCAATCTTGAGAAAGAAAAATGGAGCTGGAGGAATCAGGCTCCCTGACTTCAGACTATACTACAAAGCTACAGTAATCAAGACAGTATGGTACTGCCACAAAAACAGAAGTATAGATCAATGGAACAGGAAAGCCCAGAGGTAAACCCACACACATATGGTCACCTTATCTTTGATAAAGGAGGCAAGAATATACAGTGGAGAAAAGACAGTCTCTTCAATAAGTGTTGCTGGGAAAACTGGACAGCTACATGTAAAAGAATGAAATTAGAACACTCCCTAACACTATACACATAAATAAACTCAAAATGGATTAAAGACCTAAATGTAAGGCCAGACACCATCAAACTCTTAAAGGAAAACATAGTCAGAACACTCTATGACATAAATCACAGCAAGATCCTTTTGGACCCACCTCCTAGAGAAATGGAAATAAAAACAAAAATAAATGGGACCTCATGAAACTTCAAAGCTTTTGCACAGCAAAGGAAACCATAAACAAGATGAAAAGACAACCCTCAGAATGGGAGAAAATATTTGCAAATGAAGCAACTGACAAAGGATTAATCTCCAAAACATACAAGCAACTCAGGTAGCTCAATATCAAAAAAACAAAAAACCCAATCCGAAAATGGGCAGAAGACCTAATTAGACATTTCTCCAAAGGAGGTATACAGATTGCCAACACACACATGAAAGAATGCTCAGCATCATTAATCATTAGAGAAATGCAAATCAAAACTACAATGAGATATCATCTCACACAGGTCAGAATGGCCATCATCAAAAAATCTAGAAACAGTAAATGCTGGAGAGGGTATTGAGAAAAGGGTACCCTCTTGCAGTGTTGGTGGGAATGTAACTTGATACAGCCACTATGGAGAATAATATGGAGGTTCCTTAAGAAAATAAAAATAGAACTACCATACAATGCAGCAATCCCACTACTGGGCATATACCCTGAGAAAACCATAATTCAAAAAGAGTCATGTCCCAAAATGTTCATTGCAGCTCTACTTACAGTAGGCAGGACATGCAAGCAACCTAAGTGTCCATCGACAGATGGATGGATAAAGAAGATGTGACACATATATACAATGGAATATTACTCAACCATAAAAAGGAATGAAACTGAGTTATTTGTACTGAGGTGGATCGACCTAGAGTCTGTCATACAGAGTGAAGTAAGTCAGAAAGAGAAAAACTAACACTGTATGCTAACACATATATATGGAATCTAAAAAAAAAATGGTCAGAAGAACCTAAGGGCAAGACAGGAATAAAGATGCAGACCTACTATAAAATGGACTTGAGGATACGGAGAGGGGGAAGGGTAAGCTGGGACAAATTGAGAGAGTGTCATGGACATATATACACTACCAAACGTAAAATAGCTAGCTAGTGGGAAGCAGCCGCATAGCACAGGGAGATCAGCTCGGTGCTTTGTTACCACCTACAGGGGTGGGATAGGGAGGGTAAGAGGGAGAGAGATGCAAGAGGGAAGAGATATGGGGACATATGTATATGTATAACTGATTCACTTTGTTGTAAAGCAGAAACTAACACACCATTGTAAAGCAATTATACTCCAATAAAGATGTTAAAAAAAAAAGCAAAACTGGGAATAAAATAAGTATGACTTAAAAAGAAATATCTATGGATAGTGTTGATACTGCATATAGACTAAGCTTTTCTGGAAACAAGAAGAATGGATCCCCTCCAAATAAATGTATTCTTGTCTCCCAGGCATCTGGTCATTACTTTCAGCTTGAGACTGTAGGGAAAAGCTAAGGGGGGAGGGTGGGAGGGCACAACTCTTATGTGGACAAATATTATGATGTACGTTCAGACTTAGAAGGAAAAATCTAAACAGAAAAATAACTGGACTTCTGATACTGCTTCTGTTGTTGAAATGGAACAGTAATAATAATAGTAGTGAATATGCAATGAATATTTTCTACATGTCAGCAGGAGTTCTAAATGTTAATATTCTCTTCCATTTAGTCTACAAAAGTCCTTCTCAACACCTTTTACGGATGAAGAAACTAAGACTCAGATAAACAAAATTACCAAAAATAACCTACATGGTAAGTACCAGAGCTGGGATTCAAACTCAAGCAGTCTACTCTAGAAGCTAAATCTTTAAGTGTTGTGCTATAGTGCCTAAAAATGGGTCAATACAATCAGGCAGCCATGGTGTCGGATTCCATCTTAATAGGTAGCATAAGATGGAGTTCAATAACATAAATGTTTCTTTTGAATGGAAAGAAACTCCTAAGGGTATGACTCTGGTCATATTTGTAATTGTAACATAAGCATGTAAAAGGAACCATTTCTTCCTCAATGCTATGCCTACAAACCTACCAAAAGCCACCAAGTAAGGCCTGGAGACTTAGATGATGTTCCCCAGTAAAAAACACACTGAAAGCTCGATATGAGTTATACATATAAATGGACTGCATATAAATATCTACAAAACAAGATGAAAGAAATACAAAGTTTTCAAATCTTCTTGACTATACCCGAACTGTTATAGATCACTTCTTGTCAAAAATGCTGACTCTCCAATCTGCTTCTCTAGAAAACGTTGGCCCTATGTCACCGGTAGTGTTTCCAGACCTTCAAATCTCTATCTAGGTCCCCATTATCTCAAGTACTTACCCAAACAAGCACAACCAGCAATCGTCCCAACCACGACGTTTTGTATGAAAATGCTGCATAGATTAACAAAAAGGAGCATTGTACAAACACTGTATAATCTAATAACATGAACAAGCAGCTTTTAAATCCTTACAGGGACCAAGCTAATTCTAAAACAACTTTACAATGTTTAAAGAAAATAAGATAATAATAAACAGATAATTCTGAAGACCTGGAGCTTTAGAAAAAAAAAGGGACCACTAAGTTACATAACCAACTTGAGAGATACATTGAATTCAAAATCTGTGCTACTGCAATGCTTGTCCTGAGACATCATCTGGGACAGAGGAGGATGATGACCTGTGGAAACATCACCACCAGAGGCTCGTAACATATTACTGTTGACAGTCAGACCTGGGAGGAAAAATGAAGTCTGAGCAGAAAGATAGCTCTGGGGATTTTTCCTATCCTGAGGTCCACTTAACCTAACAGAGAATTACTTTTCGTTACAAAATGGGGGAGGGGGAAGAGGAGATCTTAAATGGTTTAAAAAAAGGAAATTTATTCCTCACTTGCATTCATGTCAGTAAAAGGGTAATACCTGCCGGGGTTATTCAGTTCTGCATATTACGTTACATGATTAGTCACTAAGCATCGACTACCTATATCCACAGAATAGAGAGTAATACATTTGCCTTTTCCTGAATGGAAGGAAATATTCAGCATCATTACCCATAAGTCAGTGGTATAAGGAAAGATTTCCTTTCTCTATTCGGAAGTCTTGTCTCGGAAGTCTTGTCTGTTGCCTCTAAGTGTGTGTGTGTGTGTGTGTTTTAGTATCCACCATTGCTACACATGTACACCTGTGTTTATATATGATTATGTCATATTCACATATATTTGAGAATTCAAAGACAGGAAAAAGATTACTATGCCCATTTTTCTTCTGGAGAAAACAAAGCCAAGTGACATGTGTGAACAAGGAGGCCAGCGCAAGAATCACTCTGCGACGCAGTCAGAAGGAAGAATACAACCTTGGCCTCTTGGGTCCTATTTCCAAACACACCTCCCTGACTCCCAACATTTTAAAGTTGACACAGCCTCTGTTTGATTTGGTGATATTCTCACCCTAATTATCCTAGCTACACACAAAGTCAGTTGCACATACACACTTCTTTATAAACTCTTTTCAATTAAAAAAAGTAACCTGTGTTTTCTGAAAATTTTATAACATTCATGTGAAAGAGGAGCTAAGGGGAATCGCAAAGGTGGGAATCGTTCTGACTAAAGTCAAAAAGTTAACACCAGTCCATACAAAGAAGGCAGCACGCTTTTCCTATCAGGGATCATTATCCCTGAAGGATCACAAAGTGTGGATCTGGGTCCACACTTCAGCTTGCACCCAGGACAACCATTTCCTGTTGCCATGGGTTACAAGGATGAGTCACTTGGAACCCTCCAGACAACTTGAGAGACGTCTTATCTTATACCAATGTCAGAATTAACAAAATATATTCTTGGTAATTAGCAGTGCTCAGCAATACAGTCTATTAAAACATCAGATCAAAAACATCTGTTAATCCCTCTGCATGAAAATGGGGACTTGAGGTAAGTAAACTTGAGGGATTCTTTTCCTATTATAAAGCAGATAGTTTATCATTCCCAACCTTTCATTAAATGATCCATATACAGTTGCAATCACAAGGGGGAGAAAACAGTTTCAGGATCAATGTACTATAAATAAGAGAGTAATTTGTGTCTTGTCACTAATATACCTTTTAACCTCAAATCACACAAGGCTTAATCAGAACAGGCTTTATGTTAAATCCTTCACATACACACACGAAAAGGAGCATTCACACCAAAAACATTATATGCCCAGGAGGGAATGACCTCTCCTAAACCAAGAAGAAAAAATGAACATTTTATTGCATCTACAATTAATTGTACATTCAAGTTCCATGCAGCCTGCCAGGAGTATCTTGTAAACGTGTCAGGAGCAACCCACCCAACCAAGGAACACCAAAACATCAGAAGTCAGGTGCAAACAATAATGTGGGACCATTGCTACTATCACCGTTCACTAGAAGAAAACGTTGTAGGAAAAACATGCTTTTTGGATGTCACTGGCAAGGGGATTTAAGTCTTTTATAAATATTCATTTGAAATGCATAAATATGACCTCGGGTCCAAAAAGTATTAGGTGTAGAATTAAGAAGAGGAAAATACATTTAAAACCCACAGCTCCTTAATTGGCTAAAAACAAAGACAGTGTGGGGTAACATGGCAATATTTATCTTTTCTTGGTTTGAGTATAGTTTCCATTATATCAGTAGTTTCTCTTCTTCCTGACCCATTCTCTGCTCCAAGATTCTTTATTCTATATTAAAAGTTGAATTTAAAAACAAATGTGCAGACAAAGGAAAGGAGGCAATGGGAGCTCTCTAAAACGGAGACCTTTTCTATATAAACTATGAACACCACTGAAACAGAGTGGAGGAAAATCATTGATTAGTATTGTTTTCACCCATGAAATAACTCTGACCTCAGGAAAACTTGAGAACATAACAACTAGATCTTTTAAGAAACAAAAGAAATCCGTATAAATCCTATTTCTGGTTAAATAGAAGTCATCCCCTTTTCACCTTTGTTTCCACATGATACAGACATCTTAAGTTTCAAAGAAAAATAAAACCATAGTGAAAAGCACCTCAACATAAATAAAGCTGAGTGGGTTCTATAGTATAGGGGCTCTGTTTTCAAATAAGCTTTAACTTATACCTACCTAGTATGGTGATACACATGCTAAGAACCAAAGGCAAAAGTCTGATTTTATTGTATTTTCATATCTTCAGTACTGAAGTCTGAATCTAGTTATGTATTTTACACTAGAGTTGCTATGCCTTTTCTATTCTTTGGCAGGTCTCAATTGTCCTGGCCCCCCACTTGGTTCTTTTAGCCATCCTCGACTTTGGGAAGCAAGCCTCTGAACCTTAATTATGATCTATCTACTCATTCCAGTGACTAAGAAGTGCAAAACTGAGTGAGGTTTAAAGAGATAATTAAGGGAATAGAAGTTGCATGTTCCTCATCAACTGGGAGGAAAAAAAAACACACACCTGTCTCCCAATTCCCCTAAAATTAAATATCTAAGAGAGGAAAGAGTTTATCAATAATTTAAAAGGGAAGTTTCTCTAGAGTAAAACTAGATTTTTTAAAAGATAGATTTCTTTATACCCATGGCTTATGTGGATTTGAAACATATGCAGCCCTTACAATACATGTCGTACTGGGAGCACGGAAGCAAGCTGCAGAACTCTGATACTGACATAGACGCCCAGCTTAGAATGCAGTTCTGCAGAATCAAGGGAGATCAATAGATGCAGGAAACAAATATGTTGATTCACGAGGACGAGGCTGAAAACGACCAAGTTGAGGTGGCCACGCTGCAGGTTTCACTGCTCTTCCCATGCTGTCAGAACCAAAGGTTACAAACGACTCCCCTTTATTGTAAGAGGGAAAGGAGAAAAGGAAACGAGGGGAGGAAAAAAGAGGCAAGGAAGGGAACAGAATGGAGCCAGTCATGAGGAAAGGAAGAAAGAAATGAGAAAGGAGAAAGAGAAAGAGAGAAAGCCGGAGAGGGGCGGGGGAGTAGGAAGAAAAGCTATGATGTATGGACGCTCGCCAGCCACCCAGCCAAGCGCTCCATCACCCCCCAAGCCTGCGTCGCTCGTCTGGAAACGTGGGGGTCCCCGGTTCCGCCGCCCTGGTGCTGACAGCCCTCCCCGCGACCCAGGCCGGCGCACCCAGCGCCGAGATGCCCAAAGTAGCCCACCAGAGCCCAGCCACCCGAGCCCGCCACTCCCTGGACCGCGCTCGCCACCCACCCCCGCCCCGACTTCTCCCCGCGCCCCCCATCACTAGTCTCAGGGAAAAAGCCTACGAGAGCGCAGAGATGGGAAAATCAAAAAGAGGAAGGGAGGGGGCAACCAAAAGAATTATTTTTATATATATATATATATTTTATATATATACATACATAATTTTTTTCTTAAATAATGTGGTCATGGGTCCTGGGGGAACAGCAGGGGAGGAGACCCGTGGCAGGCACCTGGGAAGGAACACGCTGTTGCAAATACCCCGGGCTGCGTTGGGCTGGGCGATTTTCCACAAAAGGAAGTTTGGAAGAAGCGCAGAGGTTTGCCTTTGCAAAGAACGAAATCCCAGCGTTACCTGACTGAAGACAAGCCGGCGGGCCGCGGAAATCCTCAGGTTTGCGATATTGAGCCACTTGATCAGGTTACTATGGAAATCGTTTTAAGGAGAAGAAGGAAAAAAAAAAGCCACCAGCCAGGCATATCCTCGTCACCTCCGAAGGAAATTGCCGGGGCCGCCGAACGCGGGCGCGGGACCGGGCGCGGCGCCTCTCCCGGCCCGGCTCGCTCTTTCTTCCCTCCTCGGCCGGGCCGCGCCTCCCCGCCCCGCGCCGCCGCCGCCGCCGCCGCCGCCGCCGCCGCCGAGCAGCCCGCGGGCCGAGCGAGCCCTCCGCGGCGCGCAGCCGGGAGCGAGAGCGCGAGCGAGCTCGCAGCCGCCTGCCAGCCTCGGCGGCGGGCGGCGGGCGGCGCTGTTTCCCAGCAGCGCAGCTGGAATTTAAAGAGACAGGCGCGTCGTGGGGTTAGGGCCCCGGCCCGCGAGAGGAGCACGCCGGACGCCCACCGTCTCCGCCCCGGCCGAGTGGCCAGAGCCGGCCCTGCGAGAAAAGTTTCCTACGGGGATAGCGGGAGGAGTGCTTGAAACCAGCCTCGGCCTCCTCTCCCGAATGCAGAACACAGACTGCAAGGAGAGTACGAGGGATTTTTTTTTTCCCTCCCTTGGAGACCAGGGGGGAAATGATTTGTATGCTCAACAAGTCATGCACCTATTTTCAGCCGCGCTCGTTTCCGTCCTTGTGCACCGACTTTTTTCATTGAAAGCACAGGGAGACAAATGGGGGTTCACTCCTCGTTTTATGTCAGACTCCAAGCAGAGACGCATGGGTTTGGAGGGAAGGTGGTGGCGGGAAGATACAGCTGTCAATTATCTTGGAAAATCTTTTTTTATTTCGTCTTCTTCTCTCAGCCAGCGAAGCACCTCCTTTTTCCTTCCCTCCCAGCCCTGGAGAACAGGCTTGAAGGTAGACTCCAACCTCAAGTCCAGCATCATCTGACAAACTACCTTCCCGCCGTCACCTTTTCTCTACAGCGTTGAATGCAAGCCTGCTTCTGTTGCCGAGAATAAGCAAGAATCTAGCAGAAAGAAGCACCTACTCTGAGCCCTTTTCAATCCCTAGCGGAAAGCCAGTTTTTCAGTGGGCAGTTCTCTCACTGCTATTGCAAATAAGGCTCAGATTTGTGCTGTTCCCAACATAGAGCCCAGAAAGAATGTGTTTATAAATTTACATGGTTTAATACCACCACGGATGTATTCAGAGTACCAGAGAAATTATGATCCAATCAATTTATTTTGCTATTCTAACCATCACCTTTCACTGCATTATATACTAAACAGCCATCGTGGTACCAGTTCAACCCAGATTTTCCCCAGGGAGTAAAGAATAAGGAGACTCTCCCTGTGGTCTTGTCCAAATCAATCACACTGAGTCCACAGAGTACTCTTCCAAAGAGTAGCAAATGCTCCATAAATGGGGACGGCCCTCTATTGGGTTGGTAGAATGTATTCTCAGAAGGAATGAATCTACTACATCTAGATTATCAACACCTTGTGGGCAGGAACCATGCATATTTCTCTATCTTTATATTTTTATGAGCCCAGCACAAAGCAAGGATGCTACATTCTAACTCAAGTGTCTGAAATTTCTTCCCTGTCTCTCCTTACAGACTTACCTCCAGTACCGATACCTGTTCCACGCATCCACCTTGCTCGTCTCTTACCCTTCTTTCCGGGTAAGCCTTCAAAAAATAATAGTCTTACCTAAATCCTCCCATAGTTCCCCCATTTCCTTCAGGAAAACAGACGAATTTCTTATCATGGTATAGGACAGGGTTTATCATGCATCAGAATCACCTGGAGAGCTTATTAAAGATTTCTAGGCCCCATATTCCTGTTCAACTTTTCCCCTTTAATGGGTCTAGGCTGGGGCAGAAGAATTTGTAGTCCTAACAAGACCCTAGCTGATGCTGATGCTGTGGATCTGGGACCCACCCTTTGAGAACCATCTTTGATGAGGTAGCCCCCCGCCGACTCCTCCTGTTTCATCATCCTTCACACCTGCCCCACAGTTGCCAAGCCAGTTAACTTACTGATGCCATGCTTTCTCAGACAGCACCCACTCACCCCCACCTGTGCACATGCTGGTCTCTGCCAGGAATCCCTTCCCCCCTTCCCACATCTTCCCCCACCACATCTGGTCACTTTTGCTCAACCCCCAAAACTAAACTCCTTCAGGAGGCCTCCCCAGACACTCCCAGGTCCCACATCTGAGTTTAGCACCACACCTTGTGCTGCTGCTGTACCCACTTTTCACACCTAAGGTATAATAATTGTATGTTTACCTGTCTGCTTCCTCGCTAGACTGGCTGTGCTAGGGGCAGGGGCTATAGCTTATTTATCTGAGCATCCCCCAGTGCCTAGCACCTCGGCAGAGATATTGCAGCTCAATAAATGTGGAGGAGGGTGAGGAGAGACAGGGAGAAGAAGAGGGACATTTCTGATTGCCGATGACTGTGATGATGATCAAAGACAAAGGACAGAGTGACATAAGGGAAGTTGTAATAATATTAGAAAGGACAGAGGGAAAACAAGGAATTAATATTTCTGAACTTCTAGCATGTATCAGATACTGGGTTAAATGCTTTGCATGTCTGCTATAAACAATGTTTGTGTCTCCCCTAAATTCATATGTTGAAATCTAATCCCCAGTGTGATGGTATTTGAAGGTGGGACCTTTGGTGAGGGGATTAGGACATGAGGGTAGAGCCCTCTTAAGTTGAATTTAGTGCTCTTGTAAAAGAGATTCCAGAGCGTTCCCTCGCTCCTTCCTCCACATGAAGACACAGTGAGAAGATGGTCACCTACTAGGAAGCTTGCCCTCGCCAGACACCGAATCTGCGGCCTTCTTGATCTTGAACCTGCCAGCCTCCAGAGCTGTGAGAAATAAACACAGTTTGTCATTTAAGCCACCTAGTCTTGGGTATTCTTGTTAGAGCAGCCGAAAAGTTTAAGACAATGTTACCTCATCTCTTCCTCAAAGCAACCCTGCAAGATCAATATTACCTGAAATCTAAGGTGAGGAAAAGTTAAGTAGCTTGCTCAATATCACACAGCTATTTGGTAGCTGTTGTGAGTGAAGCGAGGGAGGGTATGCTTTACTGCAAGTGCCACAGAGACAGGTTTCCACAGGTATAAATGTGTTTAATGTATATCTTGTTAATGTTCATGAGTTTTTGTTACTTTGATGAATATCACTTGACCTCTCACTTCCCTTCCTGCCTCACAGGCTAAGGCAGGGACCTCAAAGGCTTTATTGATGCTTCCCTGCCTCAACAGTCCAGTGAGGACTTCTCTGACTGAAGAGTGTCGTTTCTGTGTGGTCTTGCTCAGCCTACATATGGTATCCTTAATGTTATATAAATTTGTGACCGATCGACTAAACCAGACAGGTAAACATCCATTATAGTGGCAGGGCCAGAGTTCTTAACTTGTCTATCTTTCCACTATACTACATTTTACTATAATGGAGGTAAACATTAACTGGCAAGAAAATATGTGAATAAATTAAAAGTATGGTAGACAGAATTATTTGTGCTCCCTTTTGGATATTTGTCAAACATATACATATGTACATACACACACACACACAAACACACACACACACACACAGAAGTGAGTTTGTATGAAAGTAGATTTTACAGACATTAGGGATAAGGCTTCAATCAAAAATTTAGCTAATTTGTTATAAATAAACCAACTCTCATAGCTCATAAAATCAGTTCAGTATAAACTTGGCAAGCATACAAAGACAGAATAAATTAGTATCAAATATTGCTCTATAGGAATGTTCATTTTCCTTGAATGTGTGTCTTTTACATAGGATTATACTAAAATCATGACATTCTTACAGCCAGAAGGTATCTTTAGGGCAGTGGTTCTTTCTTTAGCTGCATAGTAGAAACACTTGGGGGAGCATTCAAATACCTGAATGCCCAGGTTGCACCTCAAAGCAATTGTCTCAGAACCTCTAGGATTGGTATCCAGGCATCAGGGTTTTTAAAGCCTGCCAGGTGATTCTAATGGACAAGCAGGATTGAGAATCACTTCTGAGATGATCTGAGTGGAATTCAAACCCGGCTCCTGCTTAGAATCACCTGGGAAATGTTAAAGGCTACCATGCCCAGGCCCACCTATAGAGATTCTGATTTGGTTTCGGTGGGGCCCAGTCCTTTCTACACCTAAAAGCAACCCCAGGAGATTCTAATGTTGAGCCAGGTTTGAGAATTATAGTCTTAGACCAATAGTTCTCAGAGCAGCGTCCTCAGAACAGCTCCATGAGCACCACCTGGGAACTTGTTAGAACTACAGACTCTCATTCCCATCCCAGATCTAGTGAATCAGAAATGCTCGTGGTGGGGTCCAAAACTCTGTATTTCCACAAGTCCTCCTGATTATTCTGATATGTCTTAAGTTTGGGAACCACTGCCTTACAACATGGTATTAATGACATAATTCTCCTTTGGAATTAAGAACTCAGTGTTATCTTCAGCAAACATCTACTGAATCCCTACCATGGTGGTTCTAACAAGTTTCCAGGTCACAGTGATGCTGCAGGATCAGGGAGTCACAGTTTGAGAACCACTGTCCTATTATGTGCCAGGCCCTGTAATAATTATTAATAATCTTGAAATTTGTTTTATTTTTTTGTTTTCAAAAGGAACCTATCCCGGCTTCCCTGGTGGCGCAGTGGTTGAGAATCTGCCTGCTAATGCAGGGGACACGGGTTCGAGCCCTGATCTGGGAGGATCCCACATGCCACGGAGCAACTAGGCCCGTGAGCCACAACTACTGAGCCTGCGCGTCTGGAGCCTGTGCTCCGCAACGAGAGGCCGCGATAGTGAGAGGCCCGCGCACCGCGATGAAGAGTGGCCCCCACTTGCCACAACTAGAGAAAGCCCTCGCACAGAAACGAAGACCCAACACAGCAAAAATAAATTAATTAATTAATAAACTCCTACCCCCAACATCTTATAAAAAAAAAAAGGAACCTATCCCAAAATAAAACCAATGTGTTGTGGCTCCATCGAGCTTATTAAAAGTCTTGAACCTTATTCCCTAAGTAAAAAAGTACAGGATTGTGTAATATATATATATTTTTTTACCTACTTTGACTTACCAGGTCAGAAAAACCTTTTGCATTCAGCCCTAAAAGCTATGGGCACCATAGTTATGGATGTGATTGTAAAAAGTTCCTTTACTATACTAGATTGCAGAAAAACCTCAGGGGAAAAAAAAAAAAAGATAATCCCTCTCCCCTCAAACCAAAGCATCAGATCCAGGGCATAAGAAAGCTGCTGATGAAAATGTTGCCCTCTCCGGCTACACAAATGAGCCAATCTGCCTTCCCAAAGGGGCTACTCTTCTTCCTGTGATTGCTTTAAGAAGAAGGAAAAACCTGTTCATTCTCAAAAAGCAAAAACCGTTCTTAGTGCCTTGGTGTCAATGTAGCTATATAAACTCTGTCCATCCTAACCCACAGACGTTAAAAGAACCCCTGGTTCCCACAGCCTGAGCTTCTTTCCAGGGAAAAGCACAGAAGTGCAGATGACTGAAAGCAAGCACTGTATCCCTAATCTTTGCCTCTAGTCAGGCAGCCAAAGAAAACCCTCAACCAGAGCACTCAAAAGAAGACACCCTAGACCATGAAATCTCCTTTCATTCTTTTAGCTGCTTGAATTGATTTCAGGCTACTAGCCTGGATCCTTGAGGGAGGATCTTTTGGGGATAAGCTTTTTTTTTTTTTAATATTAAGAGACGCTACCTCTACTTGCCAATTGCTTTTGACAAATTCTGAAATAAACTGCATTTTCTTTCTGATACTACTTTAGGATCAATGGCATTTCTCTACTTTAACAGATGAGAGCTCCAGGGAGAAGATCCTAAAAGAGCTCCGAGTTGCCAGCCAAAACATCAGGTGCTGAGGTGCTGACAAGAGAAAAAGCTTTCCAAGAGTGATCTACCAGCCTCTGTTTGCCTGTGCCTTTTCAAATGGCCACAATGTTATTTACTACCTCAGCCACTGAACTACTTACTCTCCAAAGGTCTTAAAGTTTGAATGAAGTCTCCCTCTACCAAGGCTGGAGGCAATAAGAGTCACTGCCCTACAGCAAAATGTCACCCAGATTTTTTATATACCCTTAAATAAGCAATGCAGCTCCAAGAAATGTAATTAAGTTGCTTAAGTGAACAGAGAACAGCAGTAAGTGGCCTTTTAAAATATCAGTTGGGAGGGGGAAAATGTAAAGGGAACAAAAAGTAGATAAAGATGACGAAAAGAAAGGGAATGTAAGAATAATTGGGAAGGGAATTGCTGTGAGTGGCAAGACAGCCTTCATTTGGAGAGTGTCAGTTACAGAGAGACAGCTGGGGTTGTTTCAGTATGGAGTGAATCTCTTTGGAAAAAAATAATAAGCTAAATTTTCAAATAAGAGGACTCTTAAAAATAGATTACTACCTGAATTTGAAAGTAGCAGTGAGGTTACATAAAAGAATATCCCTGTTCTTAGGAGATTTCAGCTGAACTTATACTGAAACAGCTACAAAAATAACAATAATAAATGCTTATATAAGAATAAGAATGTGGGGACTTCCCTGGTGGCGCAGTAGTTAAGAATCCACCTTCCAATGCAGGGGACACTGGTTCGAGCCCTGGTCCAGGAAGATCCCACATGCTGTGGAGCAATTAAGCCTGTGCACCACAACTACTGAGCCTGCGCTCTACGGCCCGCGAGCCACAACTACTGAAGCCCGCGCACCTAGAGCCCGTGCTCCGCAACAAGAGAAGCCACTGCAGTGAGAAGCCCGTGCACCACAACAAAGAGTAGCCCCCGCTCACTGAAACTAGAGAAAGCCCGTGTGCAGCAATGAAGACCCAATGCAGCCAAAAATAAATAAATGAATAAATAAATTTAACAACAACAACAAAAAAAGAATAAGAATGTGTTTCTTATTCTTATATAAGAATATGATAATTTAGGAGTTTGGGATTAACATATACACACTACTATATATAAAATAGATAACCAGCAAGAAGCTACTGTATAGCACAGGGAACTGTACTCAAGATTTCATAATAGCCTATAAGGGAAAAGAATCTGAAAAGTAATATATATATATGTGTGTGTGTGTGTATGTACACACACACACACACACACGTATATATATATATATATATATATATATATATATATATATATATACGTGTGTGTGTGTGTGTATATAACTGAATCACTGTGCTGTATACCTGAAACCAACATATTGTAAATCAACTACTATAAAAAATTTTTTTTAAGAATATGTTTCATATATGGAGAAAGAGATTGCAAATGTGACATGTTAATGAAAGGTATATGTAGGTGAATCTAAATGAATTGTAACAGACTTATAACTTCTCTGAAGATTTTACAGTTTTTCAAAATAAAAGATTTAATTAAAAAAGAAGAGATTAGTAAAAGTTCTGCAAAGTTAGTTACTCAAAGGAACAATACAAAAAAGAGTTTAAAATGAGGGTCCTGAAAATAGATTTCTAGGCTGTTCTAAAAACCGTTAACAGGAGATTGGCAACGTGTTCCCCTCTGGTATGACAATTACTGTCATTAGAGGTGTGGCGAACATGTTTTAGCGCATCGTTTCTTCCAAGTAATCAGCACACTACTCTGTACCATGGTGACCTTTTGAATACTCTGCAAATTGACTTCCAGGCCATTCCGGCTCCCCCTTGTTTATAGCCTTGGTTACTTAGAAGACAATAAGCAAGACTGGCTAGCTGTGAGGCCTGCATTTCCCTGCTCATCAGCGCTCAGAATCACATTTTCTCTCTCTCCCAGAGGCTTCATGACAACCCTTACCCTTGGTCTGGAGAGCAGTAGCCCCGAGAACCTTCTATAAGTTCAGGTTTAAGAGCTACAAGCAGTTGTATGAGCTTCTCAGAGGTACTCCATAGAACACCAAGAGCAGCACAGTTATACTTTTCTGTATTACAAACTATGAGAGTAGAATTATAAACCTCTCGACAATCTAGATGCACGTAATCCTTGAAACCATGGTATATCCAAATTATTCATATATTTTTCTATCATCAAATCATCTTCACCTGTTGTTTTCATGAATTTTTAATCCATGTCCTTCCTTATGCTAAAACTTCATGGATGCCGATGCCACTGACCCACACTAAGGTTTCCTCTAAAAATTCCTGCAACAAGCAATCTCAAACCCTGAGTCACACCCAGATCATGAAACAAGAGAAAGTCAGCACTTACCTTAAGCTTTATGAATGAGAATTCCCCAGCAGACACAAATCCCCACAAATAACTGACAAAAATGGAATCAAAACAAGCCAGGTGCATTCAGTTTCTGCAAGGCAAATGCCCAGTTTCTGTTAGAACAATCCTGATTTTCTAAGTGATGGGGAGAAAAAAAGATTCTGAGTTCCAGTATTTGGTCAACCCTGACCTGCCTAGGTTTCATATCTTTGGGGGAAAATAAGCAAAAATGGAAGAATTAGCTAGCATGAAAATAAAATGGAGCAGAGAGTGATTTTATCCACATGTGGGAGGATATAGAGAAAAGATAAAGTTAGGAAAAGTTAATCACTTCTTGCCACACACTGACAGCACAAATCAAAATTCAAGATGTGCTTGCTAGGTAGAAACATCAAGAGAATGTTCTCCTTTTCTTTCAGAAATAAAGAATCAGGTAAGGGAATTTCTATTTGAATAGCACCATATATAGGGAGAAGAATTATACATTCGATTGTCCTTATCAGTGAATACAAAACCACACTCCCACGGAACACTCAATAAGCAAAACATAAGTGATAACTAGAAAGCTAGGATCACCTCTTGGTTATTCAGCCCTGTAGAGAGTCTAAATTGAATATGTGAAAAGTTCAGAAATAGGAAAGAGTTTTGTTCCTCAAATCTACAGATCTTTGTAAAATGTGTCTCACCTAAAGGGAATCCTGTTTACTTCCATGCATTCAAAGTTCCAAAGCCTAAACTGGAAGTTATGTGGAACAGGAGAGCGAGGGAATAGTCCTGAACTCTGGTAGTAACTGGGGGCAGGTAGGTATTAGTGGAAGTTTACTCATTTTTATTCCATCAAGCACAGTGATTAGGAGTATATCTTTTTCTCCTACCAAGGGATTGGCGAGGGCCAGTTCCAGAGGAATTTCATTAACATCCATTAATGGGTTATTGGTTTCTTCTAATGTTTTTAGCAAGGTGCCTTTAGGAACTAAAACACCAGTATAAACCAGCTTATTGATTCGCTTATTCCACTCATAGAATGCCCCCCTAACCATAGCTGTTAGGAATTCAAACATAGAAAAGTTAACTTATTACAAATAATGTGGATAATACACGAATAGCAGATATAGCTCTCAGGCAAAATAACTATTTAAAAATAGCATGAAGACAGCTTTTCTTCCATAACTTCATGTAATCCAAAGCTACTTATCACTTCATGCAATCCCAAAATACTCAAGCTACACATTACATTTTATATAATATATAAAGATACAGACATAAGAGATAGATAGATAGATAGATAGATAGATAGAAATGTATTTGAACCTACACTGTAAATCTCATTTATTGCATGGGAAACCTTCAGAGTTCCTCATACATATATGTGAGGGTTCAGTCTACATGTTTGATGAAAATGAGCAAGCATATTTCTGATTTATGTTTCATTAATATCTACTATTTAAATGTTTCCTTATTGGCACTCAAATAGTATCAAAAGCATGTGTATGAGAGTATGCATGTACATATTGGCTTTAATTTGATTTCCTACTCTCAAAAATTCTCAAACAAAATTCTCAAACATCTTCTGCTTCTTAAAAGGAATGTCTTATTTAGCTTGATAAGAACACCAACTCTGTTTATAACAAACCGAGATACTTCATTCTGAAACCCCCAACATTTTACTCACTATATAACTCTTCTGCATAAACACTTGATTCAAGTCACAGTCTGCAATCCGAGATCCTGAAAAGATGGATAGGCCCTGAATCACATGATATGTAATGTGGAGTTGTATCTCACCTCCTATAATAGCTGTCATAGGAGAGCAGATGTGAAATGCTAATGTCTGTCTCCTTGATGTTTTGCAGACTAGTGAGGTTTTCCTGGTAATTTATAAACTTGTTGAAGCCATGAGCGCTTATGAAGCATTTTATTTCCAGCTTAACCAGGAGACTTACCTAAAAGGGCAACACTTATTACTTCTGTCAGCTACAGTGTTTGTTCTGTGTTAATACCAGTTATCATTAATCTACCTGAGAATCAAAGTTTATTTAAGTCTTCCACTCTTAGTTGTACACAGTAGCCAGTTAGAATGCCAGGTGCCAGTGCTGGTGAAGATAAATAGTAATTTCCTTTACATAAAAATTGCACTAATATCTTTAAAAACAGCTAGATAAGAACCATTTCTTTCTTGCTAATGCTACCAAATAGGGTATGAGTGGAGAAATATAAATTGAATGCTGCTCATAAGAACACATGCCCAAAGACTATCTCCTTAATGTAAAAATGAAGTAAATTGAACAAAAAGCTCATACAGAATGATGGATATATGATGAGAAAATATATGGTCCTTCCAATTTATTTCTTGAACTCTGAGATCTCTAAGCGGTGATAAGAATTTCACGAGGAAAAGTTAAAGTGATTGCAGACATAGATTTGTTCCATTGAAGGCAAGTGCAAACCCTTGGCAAAGCACATATTTTGAAACATATATATTCATAAAATTTACTCAGGAGCATTTACTCTGACTTCCTTTGAGAGTTTTAAGAAATGACTCAATCAATATATTCATTTGAAAACTGAGATCCAAAATCTGTAGTCAGTATTTATGACCATTTTATTACTTTTTTTTTTTCCCTAAAATTTTCAACATCCTTTCTACAGGCTGTTACATCCTGATGTCTGTGGGAGGTTTCCAACTCTGTTTCAAAGTTCTCAGAAGAAGAGAGTTTACAGCATGTTATTTCTGTAGACCGCCTAACTTTTGAAATCCTTCAAAACTTTAATAGGAACTCTCTGCAAGGATGTATTCTACCCATACAAGTTGATAACATTTGTATCCAACAAATCAATTTAAAAGAATAAGTTTGGAAGTAATTGTCAGGATTGTAACCTGTTATTTTGTGACTATGAGTTTTCCAGAACACATGCATAGTAATCAAAGCAATAATACATATTTTTCCCTAACCTGATTCATAAAGCCTAATTCAGATTTATATTATTTTTAAAATAGCAAAGACCTTTACTTCTTGCTTTAGCACTGTAATTTAATAATTCAAATATAGCATTTTATTCAGATTGCTCAGATTTCCTCACTTCAGTATATTTATAATTTTGCCTGAAACATTTCTTTCTTGCCAAACTGTAAATTTCAAAGTATCTCATGAGTTCTCATGTAATAGAATGGTAAGAAGAAATCTCTTAAGAATGATTAATCAATCAGCAAATTTAGTGTGGACCTGCTATGTGTAAGACAGAGTAACCCCACTACAGGAGATTACAAAAGTTGTAGGGAATCATTCCTTTACTAAAAAAGCTTTCTATCTACCTGGGATTACATTTTATGAGAATGAAGCATTTAACTAGTGATATAAGAGAACGTACACTTCAAATGAGTAATCTCTCATTAAGAACAACCAAAGATAATTTTCCAGCCCTTAATTTGAATGTTCTGAACAAATGGGGTTAAAGTAAGCTAGTAACTTTTAATAAGGCCTTACAGAGCCTTGATACTCAAAATGTGATCCAAAGGACCAGCTTCCAATGCATTACCTGGAAGCTGGTTACAGATGCAGTCTCAGGCCTCAACCCAGACCTAGGAATCACAATCTTCATTTTCATATCATTTCTTTTCAAAATCAATCATATGCCCATTAAATTTGAGACTGTTATAGAGGAAGTAGTCCTTGATCTAAAAGAACAAAATAGGTAAGATTATAGTCGTAAGCAGAATCAGAAGGTGAAGGTCCCGAAAGTTCAACTGAATCCATTCTTGTGTTTGCAGTGGTCAAGTATAGAAAGTATTAGAACACAGGTATAAAGGGAACCAGGACATCAATTAGGAAAACATAGCCTAAGAAGACACGCCATATATTTTGGTGATTGTCCGTGCGAGTTCTCTTCTTCTATGAGGAAAAAGAGCTAAAGGTAACATTCTTACATGCACCCAAAAGAGAGAGAAGTGAATCCAATTGGTCAGAGCCTGAGATTCATTGAGCTATGTCTTGTAGCGGCCCTAATTCTGTTCCTCAAAAGAATGAATTAGCCTGGCTGCCCTTTCACTAGAGAACTATCCTGTACTTCTTGTTTTTGTGGAATAAAAATACCAGAGCAGAGTTTGCATATCCCACCCATGGGAGGGGTGGGGAGGAAGGGGCATGGTGGATGAAGCTGGAAACCTGTCCTCCTGTTTTGCATTAAAATGGGCATGTGAGGCAGCCCATTTTGTTTAAGTAGATTCTTGTTGGTCAAGTAGATATTTGTTAATCAGGTAGATTCTTTTTGGGCAAGTAGATTCAAAATATGCAGGATTTTTGTCTGAGGACCAAAGTCCCAAGATTTAGATTCCTTATGGAAAGTAAAAGGCCCTCCTCAACCCCAAGCCCCAGAATTGGGGGTTTATAGAGAGGTTAACAATATATCTTTCAAACTAGCATACCTTTAGGGTGAAAAGAGAAAATTCTTTAAAACCACACCAGGACAACAGGTGTAAACTAAGACTATCCTAAGCAAATCTGTGTTATCATATAAATTATAGTATGATTGCACAAGAAACTGGTATAAAATGCCCTAAAATCTCAGAATGTAAGTAAAATGAAATCTCTTTCACTTCTCCAGGTAATATCTTGAGCCCCTAATTTCTTTATTAGTAGGAAGTCATGTAACTTCTTCTTTAGAACCCTCCCTTCATCAACCAAAACCTCCGATGTTCACACAGCCCAATTTGCACATTCAATCAGGAAGAACAATGGAGTCTTGCACATTGCTTCTTACGATGTGGTTGGCCCTATTGAAGCTGGGTTCTACAAAATTCCAGAGTCGGTGCCAATTCACCACTGAAATAATGACTTGGTAATCTAGATCCAAGCTCAAGCCACTGTCATTCCGCAAGGAAGCAGGAACCCACTTCCTCAGTGCTAAACAAGGGCAAGAGGACTTCTCTCTTGATCCCCAACATTCCTAGGTCTTAGCTGCCAACATTCTGTGGTCTGGATTGGTTCAATGTCACCCAACCAGAAACCACTTTACTTTCCCTCCCCAGGGTGTAGGACAGCTTTTCATCTTCTATTCTCCAAGCACAAAGTTGTTACTCTTCTGAGGAAGGTAATACTCTGTGAATCAAAGATAGTTTACCCTGCTATTGAAGAACCCTTCTACCTTTACAGGAAGATGAAAGTTGATGATACCTTTTATGATTCCAAAACTAAATTTTAGCACCTCTAGAGAGAGATTTTTTTTTAATTATAAGATAAATAAGTACAAGGGATGCAATATACAACATGATGACTACAGCTGGTGTATGATATATTTAGCAAAGTTAAGAGAGTTAATCTGAGAATTCTTATCACAAGGAGAAAAATTATTTTTTTTCTTGCTTTTCCTTTTATTATATCTATGTAAGAAGATAAACGTTAGCTGAACCTATTGTGGTAATCATTTCAAAATATATGTAGAGCAAACCATCATGCTGTACGCCTTAAACTTATACAGGAATGCATGTCAATTATTTCTCAATAAAACTGGAAAATAATTTTTAAAAGAACTAAAAAAATACAGCTTAAAAAATTTCAGAGAGAGAGAAGGTACCAATATTGTTATTTTTATTTTTCCCTTTTTTATCTAATAAAACTACGTCTTGCAAAAAGAAGTAGGACAAAATAATTTTTTTAAAAAGGTAAACTCTGATGGTATGTTCTGCTATGCAGAGATTTTAAAAAATGGAATGTGTCTCCTATTTGCCAAGTAGGTGTCATCGTGATTTAACAAAGACCTGGGAGAAAAGGTATTAACATTGGTGTTGGGGATGGAAATGACTGAATGTCAACTAGAGCCATTTCCTAAGAAAAATTTTACTGTATTATGCAAGTGAAATAAGATAGAAAAAGATAAACACTATATGACATCACTTATATGTGGAATCTAAGAAATACAACAAACTAATGAATATGACAGAAAAGAAGCATACTCACAGATACAGAGAACAAATTAGTGGTTACCAGTGGGGATCGGGAAAGAAGGAGGGCCAAGTTAGGGGTAAATGATTAAGAGGTACAAACTACTATGTATGAAATAAGCTACAAGGATATATCGTACAACACAGAAAATATAGCCAATATTTTATAATAACTATACATGGAGTATAACCTTTAAAAATTGTGAATCCCTATACTGTACACCTGTAACATATAATATGGTACATCAACTATAATTCAATAAAAAATAAATAATTTTAAAAGGCATAATTGACCCCAAAAAACCCACTTTACTGAACATAGAAACTGATTAGGCTTCTTAATAGACCAAAAATAAAATACGGAAAGAAAAAATAAAGTGTGAAACCAAGTTTTAAATCTGAATGATGAGAATAATACTAATGCCATGAACAAGTGAAAGTTAAGCAAATGTAGCTGGTTTAAGTGAGATGATTAATTCACTTCAAGAAACATTGATTTTCAGCTTTTTAACAGTAGAACATCCAAATGGAAGTATTTATTGGACAGTTTGAAATTTTAAAAAATAGAGCATGGTTAAAAATCAGAAGTTACTGTACAAAGTTGAGAGTCTTTTACTTCTTAGGGGATTGTAGCCTCATGGATGTGCTCATTAAGGGTAAATAAAGAGTGGGGTGAAAAAGATGTGCCATCAAAGAGTCAAAGATGGGACTTCCCTGGTAGCGCAGTGGTTAAGAATCCGCCTGCCAATGCAGGGGACACGGGTTCGATTCCTGGTCCAGGAAGATCTCACATGCCGTGGAGCAACTAAGCCCATGCACCACAACTACTGAGCCCATGTGCCACAATCACTGAAGCCCACGCGCCTAGAGCCCATGCTCCGCAACAAGAGAAGCCACCGCAGTGAGAAGCCCGCGCACCTCAATGAAGAGTAGCCCCCACTCACCGCAACTAGAGAAAGCCCGCGCACAGCAACAAAGACCCAATGCAGCCAAAAGTAAACAAATAAATAAATAATTTTTTAAAAAATGTTTAAGAAAAGAAGTCAAAGAAAGTACAGGCACCTCAGAGATACTGCAGATTCGCAGTAAAGCAAGTATTGCAATAAAGCAAGTTACACCAATTTTTTGGTTTCCCAGTGCATATAAAAGTTATGTTTACACTATACTGTAGTCTTCTTAGTGTGCAATAGCATTATGTTTAAAAAGTAGTGCATAAAGTGTTCTCAATTAAAGAACACTTTATTGCTAAAAAAGGCTAGCCATCACCTGAGCCTTCAGCAAATTGTAATCTTTATGCAGTAGTCACATCAAAGATCACAGATCACCATCATAAATATAATAATACTTTTAAAAGTTTGAAATATTTAGAGAATTACCAAAGTGAGACCCAGAGACACAAAGTGAGCAAATGTTGTTGGTAAAATGGCACCAGCAGACTTTCTGGATGCTTAGTTGCTGCAAACCTTCAACTTGTCAAAAACAAAATACCTGGGAAGCACAATAAAGCAAATCACAATGAAACGAGCTATGCCTGTATGATCAAAAAAACAGTCGTGTACTGTTGACTTGGAAATGGAAATTAATGTCAGTGTAACAGAGAACTGTAAAGAGAGATAACATGGAAAACCTAAAGAGAAATTCAACCAGTTGGAAGTCAACAGTATTAAATGTCATGGAAAGGTAAGAGGACACAAAGAGTCAAAAAATAAGCCCTTGGATTCTATACAAAGCAAAAGGTACAAATATTTGAGTGCTAACTATCTCCTAGGTACTTTTACTTACATGAAATACTTCAAGAGGAAACATTGAACAGTGTCCCTGGATGTGGAGACCAGACAGATAGATAATTTTGGCAGGGAAAGAACAGAGCAACAGGAAGTGGTGACTCAGGGAATCAAGCTAGACTCTCTTGTAATCAAAATGAAACAATCTCTACTTGCTTGAAAGCAGGGAGGAAGAAACTTATAGGGAGAGAAATTGGAGGGGTTATGACAGAAGCTAAGTGATTGCAATGATAAATGTTGAAAAGTTGAAGATTTCTCATTATTAGCAATAATTAGCAATGTCATGTTCTCTATCAAAGAGTTAATTTTGTTTAATTATGCACGGAATGAGTCTATGTTTCTATATCAGCTCTCCTTGTCTCCCTGCCCTTTGCTTTTATGGCTTTACATTCTTAAAAACAAATTCTTTTTCATTCCACTCTAACCTTGTGAACAGTTAACTAGTTTTACAAAGAAATATAAATTTTGAGTAATCAGCCTAATTGGTGACCCAATCTTACATTTATAAATTATATTTTTAAAAAAATCCACCAGGGAATTTCAAATCTTCCTTAAAAATCAATCAGATGTTGCTCACATAGATTATTATAATAAAAATTTTAAACAGGTTTTATCTCATAGCAGTGATTCTCCTGCTTCCCTCAAATCATCTTGCCTCATTAGACACTGATGTATTCTAAAATTATATAAATGTATCTGTGAAGTAGAATAACTACCAAAAAGTAATTTCCTCATTTCTTGTATTATGAAGCTCTTCCAAATGCCAAGTATTAGAATGCAATATTCTAAACTGCCAGTTTATTTCCTGTACTCAGAGTAATACTGTCTTATCTAAACCAAAAGACAAGTACCTTCTAGCCCTTGTCATTCCTCTAAGCACCCGCCACCCAGTTCTCTAGTATTGAGAACCAGTCTCAGATGCATCAGCTGCTCCCTTGACATCTCTTGGTTAACGCCCCATGCCTAAACGTCCCTTGGGCAAGATAAAATTTCAGTGTGATAGGATATCATTTTCTCTTACAATTAAATCCTAGACAGGCAGATGCAATAGCAACTTCATCTCCTGCCCAACAGCTAGCCACTTTTGGATGATGATTACTAAGCAGAGTTACTTCCCCAGAAATAAGAAGCAGAGACTGTCAAATGAATCGCACATGGGTGTTTCCCTATTACACACAAAAGGAGCTAAGTGGGCTGAAAAGAAGAAAAGAAACAGCTATTGATTTCATTGCCACACCAAAGAGAAAGATGAGCAAAATTCAGTCATCAACAACCACAAACCAATCTAGCCTTGGTTGGGCAATAAAACTAAAAATAATTGAAAATAATAAAATTATTTGAGCAGTGTCAATACACACCCATTAAATTTAAATTCTTGCTGACTTTTCTGACTTGAAAAAGGTGAAAATACAAGTGAATAACTGTAGAAGTATTTCAGAAGAAATACCCTATAGCTATTTCATAAGCTTGTTGAAAGAATCTCATGAGTTATTGATGTATGTGAAGCTACTTAGAAAATTATAAAGTGCTGTATAAATGTTAGCCTTAGTATTAGAAAATCCAAGATATTATTATTAAATGGTCGTTACTACTAGCCATAGTTTATCAGTTGTGAAATCCACTTTAAATAAATGTTAAAATGTTTGGAGCTGCTTACATTGACATCTATAAGGTTTATCTGTAAAATTAATTTCAGAAATCATCTGGTTAATGCTTAAGGATAAGCAGATGTCAATTGTGGTATATTACTATTTAGAAACTGGTAAATCTAGAAATTTTCTAGGAATACAAATTTCAAAGGTAAAATTTTTTCTTCTTGTCTTTGCAAAATTATTCACCAAGTGTTATGCAAAGTGCAAAAAAAAGAAAACCCTTTGTTACAATCTTCCTATTATGTCTCTCCTGAAGTATTAATGTCAAATAATTATAAGGTTCTTTTGTATTCTTCTTCAGGAACACAAATTATAGGCAAAGACTTCAAAATAAAGAAGTGCTTCTCAAATTTAACGTGCATACAAATCACCTAGGCATCTTGTTAAAATGCAGATTCTGATTCAGTAAGTCTGGGCTGAGGCCTGAGGTCCTGAGATTCTTCATTTCTAATGAACTCCCAAGTGATGTCAGTGTTGCTGGTCCAGGGCCATATTTAAGTCTAAAAAAATTATCAAGGTTGGGTGCTGTATTAGTTAGCGTTCCACAGAGAAACAGAACCATCCTATCCTATATGTAGATGAGAGAGAGAGGAAGAGAGATTGATTTATTATAAGGAATTGGCTTATGCAATCATAGAGGCTGAGAAGTCCCATGGTCTTCAGTTGGAGACCTAGGAGAACCAGTGGTGTAGGTCCCATCCTAAAGCCTGCACGCTTGAGACCCAAGAAGAACCAATGTTTCAATTCAAGTCCAAAATCAGGAAAAGACTGATATATCAATACCAGCTCAAGCAGTAAGGCAGGAGGAGCTCCCTCTTACTTGCAGGAGGGTCAGGCTTTTCATTCTAGTCAGACCTTCAACTACTGATGAGGGCCAACCACATCAGGAAAGGAAATCTGCTTTACTCATTCTACCAATCCAAAAGTTAGACATTCAAAACCAGTCTCACAGACACACCCAGAATAATGTCTGACCAAATATCTGGGCACCCCATGACCCAGTCAAGTTGACACATAAAACTAACCATCTCAAAAACAAATATCGTATATTAACGCATGTATGTGGAACCTAGAAAAATGGTACAGATGAACCGGTTTGCAGGGCAAAAGTTGAGACAGATGTAGAGAACAAACGTATGGACACCACGGGGGGAAAGCCGTGGGGGGATGGGGATGGTGGTGTGATGAATTGGGCGATTGGGATTGACATGTATACACTGATGTGTATAAAATTGATGATAATAAGAACCTGCTGTATAAAAAAATAAATTAAATAAAATTCAAAAATTAAAAACTAACCATCTCAAGTGCTATTGCTACTCTAATATATGTTCTTTATTTCAATCGAGCATTAATAATCTAATTAAAATAATTCCAAAGAACTTCTTTCAAACCCCTAGTTTATTATAAGCCTGACCCATAATAAGTTAAGGAGACAAGTAGTGTTGATCGACTGTATTACCTGCCTTTAGAGGTAATAAAAATAATCTTTTTTATTTAAAGATGGCAATATTTATCTCAAAAATACAATTTTAAAAGTTAAGATTGGCCTATATTGCATGTCTTTATCAAAACTGTGTTATGAGCTATAATAGTATGAAAAATACAAAATTAATTCATCCTAAACATAATAAATTTTATAGGAAAAGGGAAGGGTTATCATAACATGTATGTGAAAATTAAACCACTTCCTTTACTGTAAAACTTTTTAGAGTCTTTAATCTGTTAATTATTAGTGTCTCTATATGCTAATAGGTAGAAGTATATATCCTTCTATATGTGCCAAGAGGGAAATATATCATATTTCACTGGATCTAAAATGGCCATCTAATGTTAAGATATATTAATTTAGGTACAACTAAATAGAAAATAATGACATCAATTAAATATGACACAATGTTTTGTGAGTCACCTGAATTTTAAGATACTGACTGAGCTCTTGTAGATTTATAGGTGGATTTAATCACATATCACCCATATACATATATAAAAAGGAAAATATAAGTAAAGGACATTGGTTACAGTATTAATAAAATGTCTTCACATTCAGTCTGGCTCTTCTGAATCACTTTTCAACTGACTTTCACTATAATTTTTCCATAGGATATTTCCCTCTGTGACATCTAGAGCACTGATGATGCAATATTTCTTAAGAGTGCTTCAATATTGTCTCTAGAATATTCTTCTAATCCATTTACATTGGAAGCTTTGGTGTTGGTACTTTTTTGACCAGATGTCAAATAAAGTTTCAGAGATTAGTCAAGGACTCAAATACTTTGTAAATTGACTTGAATATCCAGAGGTTTTCATTTTCCAGTTTGGTATCAGGAGTAATAATTAAGTTCACCCATGTGTAGGCAAGGACAGCTATATCACAACTGCTACTTGGCCAACAGCATTTGTAAGATATATCTTGAATTCAGAGATGTTAAAATTGAACACACACACATTTCATCTTAACATCAGTGGAAATATCATTATTCCTAAACTTGTTTAATGACAGAAGAATCCCTCACTTTTTAAAGAACTATCTCAAGGTACTAGTGTTTCCTGAATCTTATTTTTGAAAAATACTCCCTTAAATGTATTCCTTCTCCACACCACATTACCCTTTGGCATAAGTTGATTTAAATGATTAATTTTTTTCTTAGTATACAATCCTTCTGAACAAGAGATTATGCCTATTTCTTCTCCTCTCTGCCCTCCCCTCAGTGGCTAGGACACCTTTCATTACACTTTAGGTGGTCAATAAAAGTTCTTAGATGAAGTCCCAGGACTGAGCATCATGGAAGTTTTCCCAGCCCACTTCCAAAATAATTTTACTTCTTATATTCTGTCTTGTGACTAAAACTTTCTCTAAAATGTCTATCAAAGAATGTCTTGCCTTTTAATCTCATATAAATAAATACAGGCATAACTCAGAGATATCGATCGTTCAGTTCCAAACTACTGCAATACAGCAAATATTGCAATAAAGTGAGTCACACAAATTTTATGGTTTCCAAGTGCATATAAAAGTCTTATGTATACTATACTGTAGTGTATTAAGTGTGCAAAAGCGTTGTATCTAAAAAAAAGTATATACCTTAATTCAAAATGCTTTATTGCTAAAAAATGTCAAAACACTTACAATAGTGACATCAGGGACTTCCCTGGTGGTGCAGTGGTTAAGAATCCGCCTGCCAATGCAGGGGACACAGGTTCGAGCCCTGGTCCAGGAAGATCCCACATGCCGCGGAGCAATTAAGCCCGTGCGTCACAGCTACTGAGCCTGTGCTCTAGAGCCTGCAAGCCACAGCTACTGAATCCGCGTGCCACAACTACTGAAGCCCACGTGCCTAGAGCCTGTGCTCCACAACAAGAGAAGCCACCGCAATGAGAAGCCCGCGCATCGCAACGAAAAGTAGCCCCCGCTCGCTGCAACTAGAGAAAGGCTGCACGCAGCAACGAAGACCCAACACAGCCAAAAAATAAATAAATAAATAAATTTATTTTAAAAAATAGTGACATCAAAACTCACTGATCACAGATCACCACAACAAATATAATAATAATGAAAAATATTGAAACATTGCAAGAATTACTAAAATGTGACACAGAGACAGGAAGTAAGCAAATGCTATTGGAAATATGGTGCCAATAGACTTGCTCAAACAAACCTTCAATTTTTAAAAACGCAGTATCTGCAAAGCACAATAAATTGAGGTAAACCTGTATCCACTTTTCCTGATGTTCTTCAGTGATCATTATTATAACCCTATTCTAACGGGCTGGTGTTTGCAGACACTTCGTCACCGAATAAGGGTGAAAAAATCTGAGTTCTAATCATAGCCCTGCCATTTGCTGACCAAGCACGATGCTCCTCCAGTCTTCAGTTTTTTCATAAGTCTGAAGAAGATAACACTTGCCCAACTAGCTTCACGGGGCTGTTTAAAAATCATTGGAAAAAATATATAGCAAAAAGCACCCTAAAGGCTACATAGTGCTGTCTCTGCTTTTATTATACACCTTTAAATCTGTGCAACACTCTATTTGGCTTTAGTTTTGTTATTCATCTGACATAAACTATAAGCTCCCCAGAGAAACTTTATGAATACTTCCAGAGTATCCTTGCCACTGAAAAACATCATTAAACAGTAATGGTCATGAAATTTCCATGAGATAATAATCATAAACATTTGAGATAATAATCATAAACATATAAAAGGGAGTCTCCTGTGGCTCAGTGCATCCATTCATTGTGGACTTCCTAACTACATTCATTAAAAATAAAGGTTTGGGACTTCCCTGGTGGCACAGTGGTTAAGAATCTGCCTGCCAATGCAAGGGACACCAGTTCAATCCCTGGTCTGGGAAGATCCCACATGCTGCAGAGCAACTAAGCCCATATGCCACAGCTAACTGAGCCTGCGCTCTAGGGCCTGCGAGCCACAACTGCTGAGCCGGCGCACCTAGAGCCCACGCTCCGCAACGCAAGAAGCCACCGCAATGAGAAGCCCATGCACCGCAAGGAAGAATGGCCCCCACTCACTGCAACTAAAGAAAGCCTGCAAGCAGAAACGAAGACCCAACGCAGACAAAAATAAATAAATAAAAACAAATAAATCTATTAAAAAAATCAAAGGTTTGCATTTGTTTCACTAAAGAAATATAGGGATAATAATTATGAAAGCCTCTACATTACTATTAAAGATCTCAAAGTATAAAATTCTTTGACCAACACTATCTCATTGGAATTTTATAAAGCTCTGGCAGGTATTAGTGTCATCATGCTTTAAAGATGAAAAAACTAAAAAGCTCCAAGACATTTTATTGCCTGGGGTAAATCATCTTGTTCACAAATTCGTGGCAGAGCTAAGGTTTTAATCTCACAATGTTAGGCTTTCTCACACATTAGGATTTCTCAGCCTCCACACTATTGACATTGTAGGCAGGATAATTCTTTGTTTGGGGACAGGGGCTGTCCCATGTATTGCAGAATGCTTAGCAGCACCCCTGGCTCTTCCCACTAGATACCAATAGCACCCTCCCCCACTTATGACAACAGAAACATCTCTAGATGCAGCCAAATGTCTCTTGGGAGCAAACTCACCCCACTTGAGAACCTGTCATACATCATGCCACCATTGTAGTAGCACTTTTATAAATCTTCATATAATTCTCACAAGCTTAATAACATTATCAAGGTAGATAACAATGATAACTTAGAATCAGAGGGTATTGGTTTCCTGTGTTTGCCATAACAAATTACCACAAACTCGATGGCTTCAAATTAGAGAGTTATTCTGGAGTTTTGGAGGCCAGAAGTCAGAAATCAAGGTGTTGGTGGAGCCACATTCCCTCTGAAGGCTTTAGGGAAGAATCCTTCCTGGCCTCTCCCAGCTCCTGGTGGCTCCAGGTGTTCCTTGGCTTGTGGCTACATCACGCCAATCTCTGCCTCTACGTTCACATGGTCTTCTTCTCTGTGTCTTGTTCTCTTCTGTCTTCTATAAGTACACTTGTCGTTGGATTTAGAGTCCAGAAAGGAATCCAGAATGATCTCATCTCAAGATCTGTAACTTAAATACATCTGCAAAGATCTTTTTTGCAACTAAGCTCTCACTCACAGGTTCTGGGTAGATGTAGCTTTCGGGGGGCTACCATTCTACTCACTTCACAGATTACATGTTTCCCTAAGAATTTAAAACACTTTCTCAATAATCTATCATCTCATTAATTTCACAAATGCTTTAGAAAATGGAGAGAGAGGTAAGAAAATGAGGCACAAAGAGATTAGGGGCAAATTTGCTAAAGTCAATGAGTTACATATTTACTAAGATAATCTTCTCGTCCGTGTTCAAGACCTTCCCCACTGGATCTATACCAGGATGGTGAGAGAACCAGTTGAATTGCATCCTGCTTTATGAATCATACAGTTTTGCAGTTTAGTTCCAATAGGAAATAAAAAAGCAAAAGAGAACACAGCTGGATTTTTAGATCCTTTTGTTGGTTTTTTAAAAGATCAGCTGTAGATTTCTAAAATTAATAGGATTTCTGGAACCTGATGAAAGAAAACAAACATGGAACCCCATTTAATAAAGTTGCTTCTCAGTGTGTAAGCATCCTTTAAACTTCATCCTGTGTGTTTTCATGTTAATTAAAAAAAAAATCTGTGGTTATAGAATCATGAATAGAAATACAGAGCATTAGCTTTCATCATGCATGATATTAATCACAATCTCATATACTGCAAAAAACTATGAGATCATGCTCACTTAACAGAGCCTGGTCACAGAGTAATGGTCTGCTGATTTCCCCAAAATATTGCATTTCTCTCTTTGATACCTCTGCATTTTCATTCTAAGCGATGTTGACATTTTAACCAGAGTATCCAGTAAGTTGTGAATCACCAGCAGACACCAAATGACTCAGTTACAGAATTACAACCATGACTTGTATAAAAAGTCTTTTTAAATATATCATAACTGAACAATCCCCTTCTTGGTTCTCTTGCAATAGTCACCCTCTTTCTTCTAAAGGTTAGCAGGAAAGTGTCCATCCAGTCATTTTTCTGATCTCCATTTGTAAATGTAAGCCAAATTCACCAAAATTATATCCCTATTATATTGTTTGTTGCATGTCCTAGATTTTATTTGAACATTTTTTATTTATTAAAAAGCAAGTTATTCACACGGTTTAATTTTTTTAAAAAACCAGCAAACAGGATTATAGTATACAAAGTGTAAATTTCCTATCAAGCCCAGGTCTCTGTCCTAGTCCTCTGTAGCAATCAGTGTTGACAGCTTTGAATGTATCTTTCCAGAAATATTTTACATACACTCAAGTCTCCTTGTAAAGAGAGCCCTTTCGGGCTTCCCTGGTGGCACAGTGGTTGGGAGTCCGCCTGCCGATGCAGGGGACACGAGTTCGTGCCCCGCCCACATGCTGCGGAGCGGCTGGGCCCGTGAGCCACGGCCGCTGAGCCTGCGCGTCCGGAGCCTGTGCTCCGCAACGGGAGAGGCCACAACAGTGAGAGGCCCGCGTACCGCAAAAATAAAAAATAAAATTAAAAAAAAAAAGAGCCCTTTCTACTAAAGCACAAATCATTCTTACTTAATGATAGAGTTCTCACATTGTTTTAGACCATGGTCTCTGACAGGATTAACTCTAACCTGCCCCAAATCTTCTGAGGGGATTAAATCAAGTCATTAGATTCAGTAGGCATCACCTCACAACTTGGAAAAAGAAAAGTATACTTTAAAATGCCTTGTTAATGAATAATCCTAAGCAAGCGCTACCCTTAATATTCTGTGTACCAAAATCAGCTCACTCAAACGTTACCTTATAAGGGGACTTTTAAACTTTATTCTCAGAGAGAAATAATGTATCTTCTTAAAATCAAATTGCAAGTGACAATCTCTTGCTTCAAAAATAAAATATCCCCAGGTTTCTCTATTATATATTCCCAGAGATCACTAAACCCTCACATTCACTTTGATTTTTCTTTTAATGGTTGAAGTTGTTAATGGGTTTATCTATTAAGGAAGAAATCTAGAGGTACAGATAAGCCAGAGTTAGATTTATGCTATATCATAATAAAACCACACACTACAACTACAGAAGCTAACACAAGGCCTGAAAAAATTAGGCAAGATTTAAAGCAGGTGGAAGTTTAGCTTTAATTCAGTATCATGAACAGCATAAGAACTGTTCTTTTGCTACAGCTTTTCCGTGCCTTCTGCTACAGATTTATTGTAAAAAGGAGGATGAGAGGGCCTAGCGAATGTTTTATAATGTTGTCAAGGTGTCTGAAGCCTGATTCTGTAAACCCGTGGGTATCCAGCAGAGACAGGCCAGCGGGGTGGGGTATGGTTAGAAGATGCTGCATGATTCCGATTGCTTTCCTCCACCCAATATACATACATAACATGGATGTTTTTAGTCAGACCTTTCAAGAAGCAGATATTAAGACAGAATGACATTTAAGAAATTTATTACAGACCTACCTGTAAGAGAAAATGGGAAGATGCTAGGAAGGCAGTAAAACCTTGATGCAGGTCTGCCCGAGTGGAGAGGGAGGAGAGAGAAGGGAGGGAGGAAGGTTGGAGGGACGTGTCTTACTGTGCAGTATCTTCTAAGGAAAGTTTGGCAGGGCCATGGGAGGTGGGTGCAGGGAGAATAGGAGGTGGGTAGGAAGGGCCTCAAGCCAAAGTTTCCTGTCAGAGGAGTCCCACATCTCCCAGGGATAGGCTTGCCTCAGTATCCCAGGAGAGCTCAGTCACTGGCTGAGAGCAGCCTGTAGGAGGCGTGGCCTCAGCACAAACTTGGTGATGAATTTCAGAGCTCCACATCTGGGGACCTCTGTCAATTATGCTCCCTGTAATTGATGATCTGAGGAGCTCATTCTCCTGGCAGACATGCACCATCTCAGATGAGACCAATCACTCCAAATATATTTTAGGCTGGTCTTTAGAGCCATACACTTATTAAATTGCAAGTTCTGTTTTCAGAGTTTCAGCATGACTCCCTAACTCCAAGATTACCCTCAACAGAGATGTTTCCAATTCTAAACTTGCCCTTGGTCAACAAAGCAATTAGCAATAAATTAATCCACACTAAGAAGGGAATGACCACTATGCTTCTTGCTTAACTCTTCTTTAACTCACCAAGTTGATTTAACTTGCCAAGTTGAATGGATCTTTAATTGGTAGATATATTTTTATTAAGGTAAACTTTACATACATAAAGTACATTACATAAAAAACACAGGTCTTGGGCTTCCCTGGTGGCACAGTGGTTGAGAGTCCGCCAGCAGATGCAGGGGACACGGGTTCGTGCCCCGGTCTGGGAAGATCCCACATGCCGCGGAGTGGCTGGGCCCGTGAGCCATGGCCGCTGAGCCTGCGCGTCTGGAGCCTGTGCTCCGCAATGGGAGAGGCCACAACAGTGAGAGCCCCGCGTACCACAAAAAAACCCCACATGTCTTAAGGGCAAGATTTGAAGAGTTTTGATATTATATACACTCATGTAACCACCACTCTAGTGAAGATTTAGACCACAACAGAAAGTTTCCTCATGTTACCTTCCAGTCGATTCTAACCTTCACGTAAATAACCACTTCTCTAAGTTCTATCACTAGAGATTAGTTTGGACTATTTTTCAAGTTCATATAAAGAGTCATACAGTATATATTTTTTTAGTATCTGGCTTCTTCCACTTTGCATAGTATATATATATATATTTTTGCAGTACGCGGGCCTCTCACTGTTGTGGCCTCTCCCCTTGCGGGCTCTGGACGCGCAGGCTCAGCGGCCATGGCTCACGGGCCTAGCCGCTCCATGGCATGTGGGATCTTCCCGGACCGGGGCACAAACCCATGTGCCCTGCATCAGCAGGCGGACTCTCAACCACTGCGCCACCAGGGAAGCCCTGCATAGTATTTTTGAGGATTATCCATGTTGCTGCAAATGCATTCAGCTGTTCATTCCCTCTTTTTTATTGCTGAGTAGTATTCCATTGCATGGATATACCACAGTTTGTTTATCCATTCACTTGTTAATAGACATTTGTGTTTACAATTTGAGGCTGATATGAATAAAACTGCTCTGAATATTCATGGAGAAATTTTTGTGTGGACATATGTCTTCATCATTTGGGTCAATCTGAATTAAAAAGTAGGTGTATATTTACTTTATAAGAAAAGAGTTTTCCATTGTTTGTATTATTTTATACCCCGTCACTGGTGGCATTTTGAGAAATACTGAATGATATCTTAGGCCTTCTCTCAAATCACACCACTCAACTAACTTCATTGAGGTAAAAGATTAATCCTGAAAGAAATGATTTATATATCTTTCTTCTAGCCAAAGCGTACTCATGCCCTAACACTCCATTCTACTGATGAAAACAACAGAGTTCAGGAAATATTAAAGCTTGCCCAAAGTCAAACAGCTAATAGGTGCAATCAGGATTCAAGCTCAGCTCAGCTCCTTTTACAGCAAAACCAATGGTCTTTCCCCCAAACTTCCAAAGCATAGCACTAAAAAAACCCTAGCTCTAGCCAGAGCCCAGAGGCTCAGGAAGAAGAGCCTTGAAATTCAGTGGCAATCTTTTCTCTACTTTCCACAGAAAGGAGGGTGAGAGACCACCGCTCTTCCTTATCTACCCTCCCAGGTCTGTTCTTCAGTTCCCTGGCCTGTCTTAGAAACGAAGGGGATTGTAAAGGACCTTCTGTCCACCTTGTTTAGTTTTCCCTCCTCCCCAGTCTAATGCTAAGAGATTACCATTGTTATTGTTATCGCCAATTAAAAGGTAAGGAAACAGAGTCTCTGTATATATAATTTGTCTATACAAATTACAGATTAGTGTGTCTTTGTTATTCATTAGTTTTTGGCTTCTTGAAAACAGAGATCATTACTGTCTTCCCTTAATATCCTCACTGCCAAGCACCTTGTAGACTAAAGGCCAGGCAAACAGTAGACAGTGTGAATGAATGGATCACAAACAAGTTTTTCTGGCTTCAAGTTCAGAAGTCTTTTCATTAGGCAGTATATACTAAAACCTTATTTACCTCAAATTCTTAAAACCAGGAGGTTGAATGAGATGACCTCCAAGATTTTATTCAATTTAGGAAGGCTAGGATTCCATGTGTCTGCACTTAATACCAACCTTATAGGAAAGGAACCAGTATTTTTCTCTGATAACACCTTAAAATTATCAAAGAGAGAGAGACAGATGAGCCCTTGAATGTAGGAGGGGAACCTACTGTGATGAATGAGTAAAACGTCCCACAGGATGAAGTCTGTCAAGAAACTAAGAGCCCATCCAAAGGTGACGTTGAACACACGCCCCTTCTCAAGCAGCACGAATAGGAGATGTCTACTCCTGGTGGGGTGACAAGTTCTGGAAAAGTCATTTTCATGAAAAACATAAGCTCCTTATTTGCATATATGACAACAGAATTCTAGGAAAAATAGAATCAAGAAATATAAATTAGAGAACAAGAAAAAACTATGCACCAAACATATAAATCAATGCTCAAAAAATAAGAAAGAACAATCATCTGTTGGCTGTGCATACAACTCCAGACTGTCCCTAATAGCATCACATTCTTCCCTTTGGTTCCTTGTCAGCTTCACTGCCATGGTGTTCCCAAACACTGAAGGCCACCTGCTTTGTAACAGAACAGGCATTAGATTGAAGACATCACTTTCACCAAATTGCTTTCCCTGTTATCAGCCAAGTGTCCTTCTCTAAGGCAGAAACTCTCAGAGAAATGAAACCCTCCACTGCCTCTGCTTAGCAGAAATCACACCAATCCTATCCTTCCAATCCATGATTACATTTTTGGTCTAGACACTAAGGTAACTGATAAAAGTCCCCTTCTTTTTATGTGAAATATCAAGAAATAATTCATTATTCAATCTCTTTATTGCACATGTACCAACAAACTTTAATCTATGGGTATAGATCACCACGAACATTGAGTTTCTCTGATCTATTTTACATAATTTAATGGAAACTGTAGCTTTCAATCCACTGGGAATATAACATAACCATCTTCAAAGTGTTTTCCTAAACCCAACACTCAATCTCCCTTCAAGATGAAGGGTCTTACCCAAGGTGATAATGAAAAGACCTCAAAGGTCCTTCAAGTAAGCAATTTATACTTTTAGAATAGACTGATTTATCTCTGCTTTTGGGAAGGTTTCATTATGTACAAATTATAGCTTCATACTTCATTTCAGAATCCTGTTGTTTCTGAAAAGAGAATACACTCTTGCTCCCGTGGAGAGTAAAATCAACCCTATTTTTATGTCTGGGGTAGCTCCTATCTGGGTACTTTGGTGTGTTTGACTGTATGTAACAATAGGAAATACTATAATTTTCTTGAACTGAATAGTAGCTTGAACTGAAAAAACAAACCATAGACAAATTATATCATTTTAAATGGACCCTCCACCCCCAGTTTCCTTCTTAATTCTGTCAATGGCTTTTAATTATTATTGGGGTAAAAAACAACCTTGTGCCTCCACCCTCTGGTACCTCACGATCTCGTAAGTCTTTTCCTTCCAGGGACTCCCCTGCTTCCGTCTCCCCTCTCTGTCATCCACCATATGCCCCTCCCTGCAACTTCTCCAACAGTCCTCACTTCCTTCCATCTCCGAGACTTCAAACACACTGAAAATCTATCTCCATCTCCTACCCATAGATGTACCCCACCTCCCAACTGGTTAGGGAAACTCTACCCCTTCCTTCAGATTTCAGCTCTGTGATCACATCCTACAGGAAAGGTCTCACTCACCAGGTTTCATTTTTTTCACGTGTTTCTCCTTCATTACACTTATCGAAGTAGTCATTTGAATTTATTTGCTTGATTCTTTGATGAATATCATCATCCCTGTTCCATGAGGTGAAAACCATAACTTTTTTGTGGTCATTAGTACATTCCCGGCACGGTGTTCAATAAATATATTTGTCAAGAAACTGAATTTTTAAATGTAATCTACATAAAGAACATAAAACAAATTTTAATGAGAAAAACCGTAAGCAAGGGAGATTGGGATTGACATATATCCACTAATATGTATAAAATAGATAACTAATAAGAACCTGTCTTATAGCACAGGGAACTCTACTTCATTTCGCTGTACAGCAGAAACTAATACAACATTGTAAAACAACCATACCCCAATTAAAAAAAAAAAAGTAACCAAGGATAATTACAATATCTAAAGAAATGCTTCTTTTTAGTAAAGACATTGGAGGAAAACACTAGTAGAAGTCATAGGGAAATCTAACTAATATTGGCTTTAAAGAAGAAAAATTATGTGATTTTGTTGGGAGGAGAAGGGCTTGTGTAAAAATTGATTTGCTGATTCTATATCAAGATCCTTGGTGTTTTGCTTGGTTATTTGTATAAAAAGTGACTCATTCTTCTTTTCAAGCAACAAAAGCTCAATTTCACATTCAAAAATGTCTGCAGCACAATTGCTGCTCCAACATTTGGACTTGAAAGAAACTATTTATAAACCTGTATGAAAGATATTTTCTTCTGACTTGCCTTCTTACTCAGGACCAATAAACATCCTATTTGTAAATCCTAGGTAACTCAGCTTAGCTGTTTTACTCAAGTAGGTATAATAATCTACAGGGACTAATAACATGGGAAAACCCAAAAATCATGATGAAAACTGAGGTTACCAACCTTTACTTTGCTTTTCACTGAAATCTCATCTTTACATTCTTTGTGGGTTTTTTGTTTTTTTGTTTTTTGTGTGAAACTGCTGAGTGTCTAAGATGTGAGTATCTTAGAGTAAAGTGAGCAAAGTTCTAGTTACAGTAACTGACTCAGAAGCAACCATTCAAGATGCTGCATTGAATTGAAAAGGATTCCTAATAAAGAGATGTGGAACACAGGTGGAGTCCTCGGGTCACCACCCATGGAAGGGAGAATTCCTTCTCTCCCACCTACCCAACCACTACACCTAGCAGATATGTTGCTCACTTTTTGTTTGTTGATTGAGTGACTGAATGAATGAATTAATGATTTTGACAGCATCATAGCACGCATTCATAGTACTGTACAGAGTATATCCAAAAAATATTATCTACTTGGGGCATCAGAACCTTACCTCAGGGAATTTGACAAAACCTGGAGAGGGTCTTTAACTTAGAACACTCTAGGGAATACAAAAAGTCAAGAAAGAATAAGTAAACCTAAAAAAAAAGAAAATTTTAGAATAAATTTGACCAAATTTCATAGTTTGTCATGGTAAACAGTATCTAAGGATTTCTGCCAGGAAATCCTTATTGGTACGTCTCTATTCTATTCTAGTTTCTATTCTGTATTTTGGTCTGAACACCTTTTCTTGCATTTTTCAAGTTCTGCTGTTCCTCTTGTGTGATTTGTTAGTTAGGCTGATTGTTGCAATGAACAACCAACAGACTGTAAGTGCCTTAAACCAATAAGGGTATCTGTCTTGTTCAGGTCACCATCAATGTAGATTCAGTGAGATGGCAGGGTGGTCCACTCCACACAATCACTGAAGGACCAGGCTCCTTCCCCCTGGTGGCCCTTTGGGGCTGTAATGTAGAGGCTGAACGTCAGAGCCTTTACAGGAATCTCTAGATGCAGACCAGCCAGTAGGCAAAATTTGAGAAGGATCTGCATGTTCTCATGCGAGGAGTATGAGCTATGCCTGAAAATGGCACGCATCCCTTTTATCCACATGCCATTGGCCAGAACTTGGTCACGTGCAAGGGCGGGGTGGGAAATTTAGAAAAGTGAAATACCAAGGGAGAGAATTTTAAACAGCTAGCTAGCCAGTTTCTTCCACCGTGTCCCCATTTCCTGGCCACACGTTGCCCTGTTCTGGGATGTCACTTCTTTGCATCAGGATATCATTTTCAATCTCCATTTATGGACTTGCTGAAAGTTGACTGGACTTAAAATTATGTATCCATTTTTTATCCCTAAGTATATTTCCTCGTGCTCTATAAAATGCTTGCCACGAATTATTTATTAACCCAGAATGGCTTTTCTCGGTCTAGCTCTGACAGCCTTCTGTTGTGGGTCTTCCTGATGCATATTCTTGGCCTGCAGTGAGGAAAGGGTGCTTGAAACACTCTCTCAGTCAGGAGAAGGGAGCTAAATATGGCCTTTATCTCCTATTGAGTAGAAAAGCCCATTAAAAATACCCCCCCCCCCAGTGGCAACAACCACAAAGCATTCCTTCCCGATCTGTTTTATGGCCTCATTTTATAAAAAGTTACTAATATTTATGATTGTTCATTTGTTTTTATCTGAGACATCTGGGAACCTTTACTCTTCAAACATGAGTCTTCCTTCTCTGATGTACTGTTTCCCTAGACTCAAAAAATACTGATAAAGAATAGCCTCAAACGAATCTGTCTCCTGGATGAATTGCCCTCGCAAATTAAAAAGCTTCGCTTACATTCTTATATATTCAGTTCAGTAGCTTGGTTAACCCAAACTCTTGCACTTTTTTTCCAACGAGAGAAATGAGAAAAGAAATGCACTTTAGGACTTCCCCGGTGGCACAGTGGTTAAGAATCTGCCTACCAATGAAGGGGACACGGGTTCGAGCCCTGGTCCGGGAAGATCCCACATGCCACAGAGCAACTAAGCCCCTGCGCCACAACTACTGAGCCTGTGCTCTAGAGCCCGTGAGCCACAACTACTGAACCTGTGTGCCACAACTACTGAAGCCCCTGCGCCTAGAGCCTATGCTCCGCAACAAGAGAAGCCACCACAATGAGAAGCACGTGCACTGCAATGAAGACTAGCTCCCACTCGCTGCAACAAAGCCCCAGGCACAGCGATGAAGACCCAACAGAGCCAAAAATAAATAAATTTAAAACACCCGCACTTTAATTTTATTCCAATGATAAGAAAATTATAGTTATTTTATACTAAAAAAACCTTAATATGGCCTGAAAATCTCAACAATTTTTTATCATCTGAAACAACTTTAATGGATTTTCTCTAGTATGCCATTAATACAAATACATTTTGTTTTATTGAGGTCAAACTACATTCCCTTGTCTTGCTCCCTAGGATTAGGAAATTAGATAAAAATTAGCTCACTGTGGTTATATTCATTTTAATATTGCTGCATAAAGGAGAGGATTAGCAAAAGGGCAAGCTGATACCTCACAAAGATCAAGCACTTTATATGAAGCCAGAGTTCCTGTGATGTAAGGGGAAATTAAGAAAGTAAGAAAGACAATCTACAAATAAATGAGTGAAAGCACCACTGAAGGTAGTGGTTATTGACTTTTGAAAGCTTTCCTTAAAAATTAGCATGTGTTTTATGTATAAATGCATTAAGTATTAAGCCACACAGAAAGTCAGCTTTGAGTGCTTCATTTCTCTATATCCTCTTTAGCTACAAGTACTGCTAACTATAAATATATTTCTTCTTCCTATAGGTGTCATTTTCCTAAGAGCTTTAAGCCTACTTTATCATTTCAGTTACAAGTTAATTAAGTACTATACACACACACAGTACAAATATATAAGGCACAATTATGCTTTACATGGTATAAATACACACATACATGATACAAATACATATATATATACACACACACATAAATAAATACCACCCACATATGCTGGATATTGAAAGTTAGCTTTAGCTTTCTCAAGCTCCCTTTTATCTTCCTTCTAATTGGAGAGACTGGAAAACCTAAAACTAAATATTTAGACTTCCTTGAATCTAAGATTCTTAATGCGAATCTAAGATTCTTGATGCAAACAAGATTCTTGAATGCACCTTCGTGAAATATGGGAGACAAAGAAGGATGAAAGAATCGGTCTGTTCCTTTTCGGTTCTTTCTGCTGTCAAGCAATGCATGGAAATGGGAGTTACTTTCAGCAGCAACGACCCAGGGTCTGTTCACAAGCTGTCCAGGTGTTAAGAAACGATTGGGTCAGCATCTTCTGGCTTTGTGATCTCTGGATCACAGCTGTAGGTCCATTCCGCAGATTCCTGGGGGATGAGAAGAAGTTGTCCACAGCAGCAGCTTCATTACAGACCTGCTTTATTAGAGATGACTAATCTTGGGATCAAAGTTATAGGCCGTGTTCTTGAACTTATACCACCATTTATAGTGTTAGCGGTGCTAGCTCCAAGTAAATTATGAATTCTTCTGGAAGTCATTCCTGGAGGCCCATCTTAGAACCCACTTCTTCCTCCCTTCTCATAATTTATGAGCATAAAATTTCATGTATTAAATTAAAGGCATAGAATGTTTCCCATTCCTTGCACTGAACCCTGACTGATGTAACTGTATGACATTTTATGCAATTTTTCAGTGTATTCAACTGTTCTCTAATTCACTGGGCTATAACCGTTGCACCTGGTGCAACTCCGTACAAATCTGCTCACAATTTCCCTCAGGATAATTTGTCCCCTCCAAAGCCCTACAACCAGTTTTCTGTCATTGTCTAAGGAATTCTAGGGACATCTTTGTCAAAGAGCTTCCTCTCCCACATCTTTCTAATTTCAGTTTAGACTCTCTCGCTTTTTGCTGCGTTCCCACTTACAGCCCCTCTCAGTCTCAACCCTGATACCACTTTTACACTCAAGGTATTTAATGATGCATATTTTCTGCAATATTGACGAGGTTTGAGTTTTTCTCTTTTATCTTGGGTAAATATAAATTTTACAATAAATCCCTCTGCTTTGGGTTTATGGAAAAAAGAACAGCCATAACAATAACAAAGTCATTCAATATGATCTCCATTCCCTTTGTGGGAGAAAATAACCAATCAAAAAGGTGAATCAATAATTCAGAATTAGATCCAGGATGATTTTTTTTTTAAGTCTGCATTTCTTGCTGCTTTTCTCTTCTCTCCTTGGAAGGTCATTGGTGATTTTCCTACAAATTTTATCCTTCCTTCTACTCCTGGCAAGACTCACTGAGACAGAGCCTGTCAACTCTGTGAGCTAAGACTCTTCTGACAGACTATAGGAGAGAAAAGCCTCTGCTGCCGCCGGGACCACAAAGCAGACGAAATCAAGACTAAATGCCACCTCTACAACAGTGAGAGAAGCATCTCCAAGGAGCAGTGGTGGAATAGAAATATGTCATGGCTACTGGAAACCTTTGTGATAGTCACCCATTTTGTCATAGTGAGGCAATATATCCGTTTCTTTGGGGAACTGCCTCTTATTCACTCAATGCTGCCTGGTAACTATCACTGACAATATTCCACCATGTGCTACTTACAAGGTGGTTTTTGATTCAACCTAGGCCAATCCTCCTCTCTCTTCCAGGTGTGTTGAAAACTGAATAGAGGGCTTCCCTGGTGGCGCAGTAGTTGAGAGTCCGCCTGCCGATGCAGGGGGCACGGGTTCGTGCCCCGGTCCGGGAAGATCCCACATGCCGTGGAGCGGCTGGGCCCGTGAGCCATGGCCGCTGAGCCTGCGCATCCGGACCCTGTGCTCCGCAACGGGAGAGGCCACAACAGTGAGAGGCCCATGTACCGCCCCCCACCCCCCAAAAAAAAAAACTGAATAGAGACCCACAGGAACTGAAGACACTGGGACTGAGACATCCACTGTTAGGCCCTCCAAGATGTCCTGTGCTCCTCTGCTTGCCTCTCATCCTCAAACTTAGTTGTTTTTGTGAGCATTTTTTTAAAATTTTGTGAGCTCCTTAGTACATTTTAATAAGCCCCCTTTATGAAAATGTTTGAGACTGAATTTTGTTTCATTTTAACTAGAGAACCCTAACCAATCTTCCCCTCCCCTAATCCATCACTCCCTGTCTCTCTCCCTTTCATTAAATATGGTCCAACTGACTCTTCACAGGCAGTAAAATCCAGTTTACCATTGCTGGGCAAAAGCATCCCATCATTTATTCATTCAACAAACACAGATTAAGATTTCACTAAATGACACATGCTAGAAATACAAAGATGGCAGCTTATACTCTAGCAAGTGATAATGCAATACAGAGTAAAATTTAGGGAGAGAATTATCAGAAGAAACAACATCTGAACTCTTGAAAAGAGTTTAGACATTTTATGAAATAGAAGGGAAGGAAGGAATGTACTCCAGACACAAAAAATCTGGCAAAAGCAGGAAGGAGTCTAGCCTTTGAGCTCAAACGACTAAACACTGTGTTAAACTAGAACCCAGATTCAAACTGGAAAGTGATGGAAAATTGGACTGGAACGGGAAAAAGAGTCAGATTAGTAAAACCAGATTATGTGCTCAGAATACAATGGAAAGATAAGAACGTACAGATACCACTAGTTGCCCTCTCCCCCTATTTCTCCTCCCTCCTCACAGTGTTAGCACTCTCAGTTTTAAACTGGACTCGTCAATGCGTAGAGTGAAGAATGCATTTGCCAGCTTCTCTTAATAGTTAGATATGTACACGTGACTAAATTCTGGCCAATGAGAAGTGAGCAAATTACTGTCTGCAATATGCGGGTCATGCTCTTTAGGAAGGAGCTTGCCCTCTCCTTCCCCACTTCCTCTCCCTAGTGGGAATGTAAACATAGTGATGGTGAGGCTACCTGGACCATGCTGATGAGAGCAGCACCTTGAGGATGGGGAGCAAATAGATTGAAGTTTCCTGGGTCCCCAGCTTCATGGAGCTTCCACACATGCCCTGGAATAATTACACTTTATCTATTACACAGAAACAAATATCAACTTTAACCCAGTTTAACCAATGTACAGTGGCCATCTGTCACAGCAGGTGAATCAGTAACATAACTGTAACAAGAGGACTTAAGGATAGAAAATGAAGACATAACAATTAAATTTATGGTTTAGAACAGGAGTTAGCAAACTATGGCCTGCAAGCAAAAGTCAGCCCATTTCATATTTCTGTATGACACATGAGCAAGATGTTTTTTACATTTTTAAATTGCTGAAAAGAAGAAGATTTTGTGATACATGAAAATTATATAAAATTTAAGGCCCATATAAACGTTGTATGGGAACACAGCCATGTTCATTCATTTATGTATTGTCTGTTGCTGCTTTCACATTACACCAACCTGGTTGAAGAACTGGAAGAGAGATCACATGGCCCACAGTCTAAAATATTTACTGCCTGGTCCTTTACAGAAAGAGTTGCCAATTCCTGCTTTAGATGATCACCTCAATGCATGCACCAAATTTCCTGAAGAATGAAGAGAATAAAATCAAACAAGAGCAAATCAGAAGGAAGAGTGGTTCAAGATGGCAGAGTACAAGGACGTGTGCTCACTCCCTCTTGCGAGAGCACCAGAATCACAACTAACTGATGAACAATCATCGACAGGAAGACACTGGAACTCACCAAAAAAGACACCCCACATCCAAAGACAAAGGAGAAGCCGCAATGAGATGGTAGGAGGGGTGCAATCACAATAAAATCAAATCCCATAACCGCTGGTTGGGTGACTCACAAACAGGAGAACAATTATACCACAGAAGTCCACCCACTGGAGTGAAGGTTCTGAGCCCCACGTCAGGCTTCCCAACCTGGGGGTCTGGCAACAGGAGGGGAAATTCTCAGAAAATCAGACTTTGAAGGCTAGCAGGATTTGATTGCAGGACATTGACAGGACTAGGGGAAACAGAGACTCCACTCTTGGAGGGCACACACAAAGTAGTGTGTCCACCAGGACCCAGGGGGAAGGGCAGTGACTCCATAGGAGACTCAACCAGACTTACCTCCTAGTGTTGGAGGGTCTCCTGCAGAGGCGGGGGAGGGGGTGGGTGGTGGTGGCTGTGGTTCACCTTGGGGAAAAGGACACTGGAAGCAGAAGTTCTGGGAAGTACTCCTTGGAGTGAGCTCTCCAAGAGTCCACCATTAGCCCCACCAAAGAGCCTGTAGGCTCCAATGCTGGGTCCCCTCAGGCCAAACAACCAACAGGGAGGGAACTCAGCCCAACACATTAGCAGACAAGTGGATTAAAGTTTTACTGAGCTCAGCCCAACAGAGCAACACCCAGCTCTACCCACCACCAGTCCCTCCCATCAGGAAGCTTGCACAAGCCTCTTAGATAGCCTCATCCACCAGAGGACAGACAGCAGAAGCAAGAAGATCTATAATCCTGCAGCCTGTAGAATGAAAACCACATTCACAGAAACCACATTTATAGACAAAATGAACAGGCAGAGGACTATAAACCAGATGAAGGGACAAGATAAAACCCCAGAGAAGCAATAAATGAACTGGAGATAGGCAACCTTCCAGAAAAAAAAGTTCAGAATAATGATAGTGAAGATGATCCAGGACCCCGGAAAAAGAATGGAGGCAAAGATCAAGAAGATGCAAGAAATGTTTAACAAAGACCTAGAAGAATTAAAGAACAAACAGAGATGAACAATACAATAACTGAAATGAAAAATACACTAGAAGGAATCAATAGCAGAATAACTGAGGCAGAAGAACAGATAAGTGACCTGGAAGACAGAATGGTAGAAATTACTGCCTCAGAACAGAATAAAGAAAAAAGAACAAAAAGAAATGAAGACAGCATACGAGACCTCTGGGACAACATTAAACGCACCACATTTGCATTATGAGGGTCCCAGAAGAGAGAGAAAGGACCTGAGAAAATATTTGAAGAGATTATAGTCAAAAAATTCCTTAACATGGGAAAGGAAATAGCCACTCAACCCCAGGAAATGCAGAGAGTCCCATGCAGGATAAACCCAAGGAGAAACATGCCAAGACACATAGTAATCAAACAGACAAAAATTAAAGACAAAGAAAAATTATTAAAAGCAAAAAGGGAAAAATGACAAATAACATACAAGGGAACTCCCATAAGGTTAACAGATGATTTCTAAGCAGAAACTCTACAAGCCAGAAGGCAGTGGCATGATATATTTAAACTCATGAAAGGGAAGAACCTGCAACCAAGATTACTCTACTCAGCAAGAATCTCATTCAGATTCAACAGAGAAATCGAAAGCTTTACGGACAAGCAAAAGCTAAGAGAATTCAGCACCACCAGACCAGCTCTATAACAAATGCTAAAGAAACTTCTCTGAGTGGGAAACACAACAGAAGAAAAGAACCTACAAAAAAACCCCAAAACAATTAAGAAAATGGTAATAGGAACATACATATCGATAATTACCTTAAATGTGAATGGATTAAATGCTCCAACCAAAAGACAAAGGCTCACTGAATGGATACAAAAACAAGACCCATATATATGCTGTCTACAAGAGACCCATTTCAGACTTAGGGACTCATACAGACTGAAAGTGAGGGGATGGAAAAAAGATATTCCATGCAAATGGAAATCAAAAGAAAGCTGGAGTAGCAATACTCATATCAGATAAAATAGACTTTAATATAAAGAATGTTACAAGAGACAAGGAAGGATACTACGTAATGATCAAGGGATCAATCCAAGAAGAAGATATAACAATTATAAATATATATGCACCCAACATAGAAGCACCTCAATACATAAGGCAAATGCTAACATGTATAAAAGAGGAAATCGACAGTAACACAATAATAGTGAGGGACTTTGTAACACCTCACTTACACCAATGGATAGATTGGCCAGACAGAAAATTAATAAGGAAACACAAGCTTTAAATGACACAATAGACCAGATAGATTTAACTGATATTTATAGGACATTCCATCTGAAAACAGCAGATTACACTTTCTTCTCAAGTGCACATGGAACATTCTCCAGGATAGATCACATCTTGGGTCACAAATCAAGCCTCAGTAAATTTAAGAAAACTGAAATCATATCAAGCATCTTTTCCAACCACAATGCTATGAGATTAGAAATCAGTTACGGGAAAAAAACGTAAAAAACGCAAACACATGGAGGTTAAAGAATACGTTACTAAATAACCAAGACATCACAGAAGAAATCAAAGAGGAAATCAACAAATACCTAGAGACAAAGGACAACGAAAACAGGACAATCCAAAGCCTATGGGATGCAGCAAAAGCAGTCCTAAGAGGGCAATCCTACCTCAAGAAACAAGAAAAATCTCAAATAAACAATCTAACCTTACACCTAAAGGAACTAGAGAAAGAAGAACAAACAAAACCCAAAGTTAATAGAAGGTAAGAAATCATAAAGATCAGACGAGAAATAAATGAAATAGAAACAAAGAAAACAATAGCAAAGATCAATAAAACTAAAGGCTGGTTCTCTGAGAAGATAAACAAAATTGATAAACCTTTAGGCAGACTTATCAAGAAAAAAAGGGAGAGGACTCAAATCAATAAAATTAGAAATGAGGGACTACCCTGGTGACACAGTGCTTGAGAATCTGCCTGACAGTGCAGGGGACACAGGTTCGAGCCCTGGTGTGGGAAGATCCCACATGCTGCTGAGCAACTAAGCCCATGAGCCACAAATACTGAGCCTGCACTCTAGAGCCTGAGAGCCACAACTACTGAGCCCACGTGCCACAACTACTGAAGCCATAAATAAATAAATAAAATAAAAATAAACACGGTGAAAAGCCTATGAGGCAACGATTGCAACCCCTTTTTGCAGAAGACAACAGAGGGTCTCAGAGGTCCAAAGCCACAGAGTTCCTAAATGGTAAAGTCGGGATTTGAACCCAAGTTTTTCTGACTGTGCTTAAGGAAGAAAAGCCAGCACTCAGGCCAGGCAGCAGAGACAGACCCAGCCAAGTGTGACTGGTGCTGGACTGTGAGCGTTCGTGGTGGCACCAAGCACAGGAGACCTCAGATGCTAAGAGAGGGGTTTGTCAGACCCCTGGTAGGAGGCATACTTTTTCACAGTTGGAGGCTGACAGGTGGCTGCATGGCAGCAAGATCACATGGAAACCACGGACCAGAGCGTGCGGGTGAAGAGGGGGCTTGGACAGAGCTGCTGGGGCACCCAACCTGCCCTGCAGGGGACTGCTTCTCACCCTGGATACAGAGGGGCTTCCTTGGGACCCTCACAGAGCTTGAGGTGTGCTCCCTGAGTGCCACAGGGATGGCACACTGGCTGGTGTCTGCCTCAAGCCCTGTATCAGCTGCGTCACACTTTGTCCCTAGCTCAGCAAAGGGAGTGTGTCTCCCAGGGGACAAGGTGGGCCAGGGCCGAGTGAGCCAGCCTGGGGATTCTCTTAGATTCATGGGCTACCAAGAGGGGCAAACGGCCCAGGGAGGAGGACGGGGGTGGACCTTGGATTCCTGAGGCTCAGTAGCAGAAGGGAGAGCCCCGGATGGGGGCCCCGGAGTGGCCACGAAAGTGCCCAAGAGAGGACACTTCACACCCTTCAAGCACCCAGAGACAGGACCCGTGTCCTCAACACCTGATGGGCAGAACTTCTCTGCCCCTTCCCACTCCTCCCGTCCCCTGCCTCCACCGGGCTGCCATGTGGGGAAGCTCGAAGAGGGGATCTGAGGAGAGAAAGAGGGAAGAGGGCCCTCATCCCTTACTCTCACCCCATGGCGCCAGGAATAAGTTCAGTGTGAATCAGTTCTGAATGTTGGCTGTGACTCAGGTTTGGAGACTTGAAGAACTCATTTGTGATGGTAAGTGACCGCAGGGCTCTGCCGTGCTCAGAATGGCTGGAGCAGCTCGAGGCATGGAGGAATCTCCGCACACCAAGAGACCTGGGCTGCAGGAGAAGTACAAAGTTGTTTTTGGATAATTCTGTGCATCCTGGTGCAGCCTAGGCCCAGACAGGCACTGGGAGGAAAGCATTTGAAGGAGCCTGGCGTGTTTTCTGCAGGAGGAACAGATTGGTGGCAGAAGGGAGAAGGGCCTGGAGGTGGCTGCTGTTTCTGATGCAGGTCTGAAAGGAAAGGAGGGAGCAGGAGATGCAGGGAGAATTTGAAGGTCGAGTTCAGGGGGAGTTTTTCTGGATGGGAGAACTGTGAGCCTGTGTCAATGCGGATGGTATGGGACCTGGGTGAGGGGTAGGGGTGCACCCCTGTTGGGTGGGGTCCATAGTGAGTGGGAGGAGGCTGGGAGCAGGGCCAGCCAGAGAAGGACTGGGAACCAGTTGCAGCAGGGCATCTGGGAGGGCTCCACTCCCCAGGGCCACCACCCCACCCCCACACAACCGCAAGCACACAGAAGCTTGAACTGGGTAGCATGGGCTACGCTCCCAGGCCCAGCCCACTCCTACTTTGCAGGAGATGGTCTTTTCGGGGGTGGTACATCCTCCATCCCTCACTTATTGGCAGCTCCAGGGACTGCTAGGAAGCCTACTAACTACGCCTACTAACTAAGCCCATGAGGTACAACTACTAAGCCTGCACACTAGAGCCTGTGAGCCACAACTACTGAGGCTGCACTCTAGAGCCCGCGAGCCACAACTACTGAGCCTGCGTGCCACAACTACTGAAGCCCTCACTCCTAGAGCCCATGCTCTGCAACAAGAGAAGCCACCACAATGAGAAGTCTGCACACTGCAACGAAGAGGAGCCCCCGCTCGCCGCAACCAGAGAAAGCCCACGTGCAGCGAGGAAGACCCAATGCAGCCAAAAATAAATAAATAAAATAAATAAATAAATATTTTTAAAAAATACAATTAGAAATGAAAAAGGAGACCTTACAATGGACACTGCAGAAATACAAAGCACCATAAGAGACTACTACAAGCAACTCTATGCCAATAAAATGGACAACCTGGAAGAAATGGAAAAATTCTTAGAAAGGTATAACCTTCCAAGACTGAACCTGGAAGAAATAGAAAATATGAACGGACCAATCACAAGTAGTGAAATTGAAACTGTGATTAAAAATCTTCCAACAAACAAAAGTCCAGGACCAGATGGCTTCACAGGTGAATTCTATCAAACATTTAGAGAAGAGCTAATACCCATCCTTCTCAAACTCTTCCAAAAAATTGCAGACGAAGGAACACTCCCAAACTCATTCTATGAGGCCACCATCACCCTGATATGAAAACCAGACAAAGATACTACAAAAAAAGAAAATGACAGACCAGTATCACTCATGAATATAGATGCAAAAATCCTCCACAAAATACTAGCAAACAGAATCCAACAACATGTTAAAAGGATCATACACTACGATCAAGTGGGATTTATCCCAGGGATGCAAGGATTCTTCAATATATGCAAATCAATCAATGTGATACACTATATTAACAAATTGAAGAATAAAAACCATATGATCATCTCAATAGATGCAGAAAAAGCTTTTGACAAAATTCAACACCCATTTATGCTAAAAATCCTCCAGAAAGTAGGCACAGAGGGAACCTACCTCAACATAATAAAGGTCATATACGACAAACCCACAGCAAACATCATTCTCAATGGTGAACAACCGAAAGCATTTCCTCTAAGATCAGGAACAAGACAAGGAGGTCCACTCTTGCCACTATTATTCAACATAGTTTTGGAAGTCCTAGCCATGGCAATCGGAGAAGAAAAGGAAATAAAAGGAATACTAATTGAAAAACAAGAAGTAAAACCATCACTGTTTGCAGATGACATGATACTATACATAGAGAATCCTAAAGATGCCACCAGAAAACTACTAGAGCTAATCAATGAATTTGGTAAAGTTGCAGGATATAAAATTAATGCACAGAAATCTCTTGCATTCCTATACACTAACAAAGAAAGATCAGAAAGAGAAATTAAGGAAATAGTCCCATTCACCATTGCAACAAAAATAATAAAATGCCTAGGAATAAACCTACCTAAGGAGGTAAAAGACCTGTACTCAGAAAACTATAAGACATGGATGAAAGAAATCAAAGATGACACAAACAGATGGAGATATGTACCATGTTCTTGGATTGGAAGAATCAATATTGTGAAAATGACTATACTACCCAAAGCAATCTACAGATTCAATGCAATCCCTACCAAACTACCAATGGCATTTTTTACAGAACTAGAAAAAAAAATCTTAAAACCTGTATGGAGACACAGAAGACCCTGAATAGCCAAAGCAGTCTTGAGGGAAAAAAATGGTGCTGGAGGAATCAGACTCCCTGACTTCAGACTACACTACAAAGCTAAAGTAGCCAAGAAAATATGGTACTGGCACAAAAGCAGAAATATCGATCAATGGAACAGGATACAAAGCTCAGAGATAAACCCATATACCTATGGTCAACTGATCTATGACAAAGGAGGCAAAGATACACAATGGAGAAAAGACAGTCTCTTCGATAAGTGGTGCTGGGAAAACTGGACAGCTACATGTAAAAGAATGAAATTAGAACACTTCCTAACACCATACACAAAAATAAACTCAAAATGGATTAAAGACCTAAATGTAAGACTGGACACTATAAAACTCTTAGAGGAAAACATAGAAAGAATACTCTTTTTTTTTTTTTTTTTTTTAAGAATACTCTTTGACATAAATCACAGCTAGATCTTTTTTGACCCATCTCCTAGAAAAATGGAAATAAAAACAAAAATAAACAAATGCGGCCTAATGAAACGTAAATGCTTTTGCACAGCAAAGGAAACTATAAACAAGATGAAAAACAACCCTCAGAATGAGAGAAAATATTTGCAAACGAATCAATGGAGAAAGGATTAATCTCCAAAATATATAAACAGCTCATGCAACTCAATATTAAAAAAACAAACAACCCAATCCAAAAATGGGCAGAAGACCTAAATAGACATTTCTCCAAAGACATATAGATGGCGAAGAGGCACATGAAAAGATGCTCAACATCACTAATATTAGAGATATGCAAATCAAAACTACAATGAGGTATCACCTCACACCAGTCAGAATGGCCATCATCAAAAAATCTACAAACAACAAATGCTGGAGAGGGTGTGGAGAAAAGGGAACCTGCTTGCACTGTTGGTGGGAATGTAAACTGATACAGCCACTATGAAGAACAGTATGGAGGTTCCTTAGAAAACTAAAAATAGAATTACCATACAACCCAGCAATCCCACTACTGGGCATATACCCTGAGAAAACCATAATTCAAAAAGAGTCATGTACCACAACGTTCATTGCAGCACTATTTACAATAGCTAGGTCATGGAAGCAACCTAAATGCCCATCACAGACAAATGGATAAAGAAGATGTGGTACATATATACAATGGAATATTACTCAGCCATAAAAAGGAATGAAATCGGGTCATTTGTAGAGATGATGATGGACCTAGAGACTGTCATACAGAGTGAAGTAATTCAGAAAACGAAAAACAAATATCGTATATTAACGCATATATGTGGAATCCAGAAAAATGGTACAGATGAACCAGTCTGCAAGGCAGAAATAGAGACACAGATGTAGAGAACAAACATATGGATACCAAGGGGGGTAAGCAGGGGCGATGGGGTGGGATGAATTGGGGGATTAGGATTGCTATATATACACTAATATGTATAAAATAGATAACTAGGGCTTCCCTGGTGGCACAGTGGTTGGGAGTCCGCCTGCCGATGCAGGGAACACGGGTTTGTGCCCCGGTCCGGGAAGATCCCACATGCTGCGGAGCGGCTGGGCCCGTGAGCCATGGCCACTGATCCTGCACGTCCGGAGCCTGTGCTCCACAACAGGAGAGGACACAACAGTGATAGGCCCGCGTACAGCAAAAAAATAAATAAAAAAGATAACTAGTAAGAACCTGCTGTATAAAACAATAAATAATATAAAATTTTAAAAAAGTAACATAAAAAGAACAAAATAAGATATTTGAAATAAATCCAAAAATACTGGTAATCACAATCACAATCAGTTAAAAAAAAAAAAGAACCAATCAGAAGGTTATCCAGTGGTCTACATAAAAGAGATAAAGGGGCTAAACCAAATTATTTATCTCCAGTGGGGATAAACACAAAAGGGTATATTAAAGATCTATTTAGATAGTGAAATCAACACAATTAAGAAATTTCATCCTAATAGAGGTATTGAGATCACAGTGGAATATGTCATTTTCCCAAATTTCTATGTATATGACAAACTACTAAAATAAAAACCTTTGCCCCATTCAAAGTTGATAACTGTCAAACCTCCTCAAGGGATCTGCCAGAGAAGCCCAAATTCATCACTATTACCCTCTCTAAGCTTTACCAACATTTGTTTTCACTCATGATGTTTAAGTCCTAACTTGACCCTCAGCAGAAGTTTCTCCTGTCTGGTCTTAAGTGACAAGACGTCTAGAACATGTCTTCCTACCTCCTCTCACACAGTCACCAAAACAGATACCATGTCATCTTCAGACAGCTTTCTCGGTACCCTATTTATTTCTGACTTTAAATTAACTGTTGTTCTCAGTTTCAAAATTTATACTCATTGCCGTAAATACTTGATATTTATGGAAAAGTGGAACCACATAAATATTAACATGCCATCATGTATGTGTATTCTATAAATAATAGCTAAGTCATTACGTAGATATTTTAATCAGTCAACTGAGATCAGTCTGTAAAGTCTCATTTTAAGGCCTCCTAATCAATGAGTAGACCAAAACAAAACACATGTACTTTCCCCTGTCATTGTATATAGCGCTGATGTTTGATTTACAACAGATGTGATTTGAAATAAGAAAGAGGCTGTATTTCAAATCCACCTGAGACGATGTATACATTTTTGTAGTTCATTCATCATTCATTCATTCATCAATTTAACAAGTATTTTATCACATGCCTATTATGATCCAGTAGGGATGTCAGACACTGGGATACCAGACAGATAGGGCTTCTTTCCTTAGAGAGCATATGAATTAGTGAAGGACCCAACCAACTGGCTGTCGCAACACCCTGTGGTGAATGCTGAGCTGTAAATGGGGCAATGGATACACAGAAAACAACCTAGCTCAGGTAGGGGGAGATGGGGGAAGGCTTCCTATTGGAAGTGATGTCCAAGCTGAGGCCTGGAGTGTGAGTAAGAGTTATCCAAGAGTAAAAGGAAGAGTAGGAAAAAAGAACAGCATGTGGACAGACTGGGAAGAGAGAGTGTGAAAAAACAAACGGCCCCTTTGTATCATAGGTACAGTCAGAGTCTGCTCTGAGGTGATGCTATCAACCTTCTCGTCCCCATTGTGGTCTGAAAAGGCACTGCTTTGGAGATGCGCTCAGGACCGCAGGTGTTCCCCCTGCCCCTGACACTCCCTCCCCATCCCCACTTCCAGATACACCACTGTTTTAGTAAAAGTGAAAGAAGCTCCACCTGGCTGAAAATGAAAGTAAGAGGAGGGTATGCCGAGTAAAGCAATGACAAGGACGGCATGCAGAGGACCCAGTATTATTCAGGATTTCTGTTTCTTATCCCTTGCCCTGCCTTACCACCAATCCATTTGACTGGTGAATCCCTGAAGCGTCCATTCCTGCTTATTGCTTGGTCGACAGTCCCCAACTGGCACTGGCACTAGAGACCACCATGCCAGGGCTACTCGGGTTGATGTGTAACCATGTGTGCGTCTAATGTGCTGTCAGTTTTGACTTTTTCCTTGGAAGGGAGTTTAGGTAGAATGCTTTCTTTGTGAGCCACATAGCTGGGCTCTCGCTTCTGGGCTCTTCCAAAACAACATGGAAAAATTTGAAAGACAGTTCAAATCATGGCTTTTTTCAATCAGGAGGCAGCATTAATAGGAAACTAATCTAGTTCACCTAATTACATTTCCTAATTTACATCCAACTTGAAGGAAAAAAAACATGCATCATTGTTACAAATATTATTGTGTTTGACTTGTTTTTCCCCTATAACATTTGAATATTCTACTTCCCTTCCTCGGGTCTATGGTACAATGATTTGTATTGTTCCTGAGTGATGTTTTCCAAAACAGGTGGAGGAAAAAACATAAATTAAGAATTTCCTTACCAAAAATTTTAGAAAAACAAAATGTTTACTGAAAATTGGTTCACACTGGCTGGCATCCTGGCAAGTTTAACTCAGAAAGCATCCACAGCATGGGAAATCGTACTGGTGACTTTTCGTTGAACTTTCTCAGCAGCCACCAATTAAATTCCATTTTCACTTGACGGATAAGTGAGCTCAGGCTTCAGTGAGTTGATGTGGAAAGAAACATAGCTTCCTTCTCTTAATAGCTTGAGACAACCTAGATGTAAGTAATCAAAACAAATATTCATAGAACTTTCAAGCGGCTTCATCACTTGACAGTGCCTGGGCGACACACACTGGAGAGCACATACAGCCGTAATTTTTCAAAAAAAGGAGTAACTAGTCTGTTTTCAATTATACCCCCATTGAGCCAACAGCTGAAAAGGGTGTAGGGGGAAGTATATAGGTGTTGTCAAGTCAGTAAAGAGAAGATGTGGAGTTATTTTATAACCATTGGTCATACTGTAAAAATGAGAGGTTTGTCCTCATTACTTGATATATAAATAAATCACCTCTTCCATTTCTCTCCTGCTTCCAACACCAAACACTAGGTTTGGGTCAATGTGTGTCTCCCTAAAAATAAAAAAATACTATAAAGATATAACAAAATAATTTATGTATATTTCACATAGTAATGCTGTGTTCTTATTTTCAGTTAAGTATTTTATATTATGACTTGAAATATCTGGTCAGGCTATAGATGTTAGTAAAGTTGCATCGATAAGTCTATTCATTGATATAGGAAATCATGCTTCCATAATTAAACTAGTGTAGATGAGGATAATAATTATAGGTATCAACTTTGATCTGAAAAGAAAAAAGTTACAGAAGTTACAGGTATGCTGCACACACACACACACACACACAAACGCACACAGAGTCACTGTGCTAGAATTGCTATATTTTAAAATAAAATAACTTACATTCTGAGAAAATAGTCTCTTTGACATCAGGATTATAAACCATTTTTATAAACTATTTTTAATAAATGTGTTTTCATTAATTTCAGGTATGTTTGGCAAAACAGGACAGTTCTTTTCAGTCCACTTTAATTACATAATTATGATCATAATTTTTTTAAAAAAAATTATTTATTTTATTTTTGGCTGCATCGGGTCTTCATTGCTGCACGCAGGCTTTCCTCTGGTTGCCGCAAGTTCGGGCTACTCTTCATTGTGGTGCGCGGGCTTTTCACTGCGGTGGCTTCTCTTGTGGAGCACGGGCTCTAGGCGCGCGGGCTTCAGTAGTTGTGGCACACGGGCTTAGCTGCCCCACGGCATGTGGGAATCTTCTAGGACCAGGGCTCGAACCCGTGTCCCCTGCCTTGGCAGGCAGATTCTTAACCACTGTGTCACCAGGGAAGCCCCTATGATCATAATTTTATGTATTATTTGTAAACAGTTCTTCTAAGATGATGAAAAATTTGGAATAAGAAGCATTTGGTTGAGGTCTTATTATGATGCTAATTTCTTTAAGAAATATATTTTCTGAAGATTGTAAAAAGGCCTTCTCTTTGTATGGGGATTTATTGTCTACAGACACTTTTACCTACATGTTCTCATTTAATCCTTAGGATAATGCTATGAGACATTTAAATTTTCCCTCCTTTTCACAGATGCAAAAACACAGAGGCTCAGTAGAGTTAAGAAGCTAGCCCAAGGCCACATACACAGAAGTGACAAAGTCAATATACAAACCCATTTCTTCTTACTCTATAGCTCTTTCACTAATGAAAGTATTAGCCCAGCTGGCAACCAAATTACCACTATTTCTTCATTAGTGGAATGAGGTAATGAGGTTTCACTTTATCACTCATAATTCAGAGATGCAACCCTAAGGCCTGCACAAAAATGACACCTACCATTATGGTAACACATTACACTCACGGTAACACATTATACTCATTGGCTAGGATTCAGAAGGCAACTTTTACCTGTTATTTTTTTAGTTAAGTATCTTATGATTTGAAATATCTGGTTGGTTTATAAAACATTTCGAGCCCTCAAGACATTTTAGGGAAACTCAATTCACTGACCTTCTTTTCTAATGACTTCTTCCACCTCCACCGCCACCATTCACTCTTCTGTGATCACGGAAGCCGTGACTCAGAACAAGACATCCTGCTCTTTGGCACAACTTTCCTGTTCGACAATTTCTGCCATGACCCTTTAGCCTTGTCAGGCCCTTCAGTCCATGATAATGGGAAAAATACCAACCCTGATGTACCCAACCACCTGCTTTTTCCATGTCTCCCTCCATGGATATGAGCATCACTGGAGAAAGTCATTCAGCAGAACAACTGGCACCACTCTAAGTTCAAGGTTATTGGTTATCATCCTCAAATTGACTCTCAACACCACCTGGAATTCATTCTGGATTCTATAGTCTACTCACTCTCCCACCTCCAGGACTAGTGGAAACCTTCTCCACTCTTCAGTAAACCAACATCCCCGATTTCCCCCGACCTTTGGCCTTAGAAGATGACCTCCGATTTATTCCTTTGAGAGAAAGTAAAATCTAGTGAAAGGAAACCTTTCTACCTCCCTCTGTCAAATGTACAAGGTTGATAGATCTGCACTCACTCTTTATTCTTTCCATCAACAAATGTTTGTAGAATGCCTACCATACTCCACGTATTGTCCTGAAAACCAGAGCTCAAGCTGGGAACAGGACAAAGACATTCTGTCCCGTGGAGTTACCTACCAGTGAATAACTATATAAGATAATTTCAGAGAGTGAAAAGTGCTGCTGTGAGGAATAAGAGTAGGATGATGGCTTAGGCCATGATTGGGGATGGCAATAAAAGGCAGCAACATTAAGATATGGTGCTCTGTGAGGAGGTGGCATTTTAGTTATGACTCAGATGACTAGAGTGAGTCAGTCATGGGAAGATCAAGAGAGAAAGCAAGAACCAAGGTCCTGAAGAGATGCGTTTATTACATGTTCAAGGAACAACAGCAAAAAAGGTCCATATGACTTGAGCACAGTAAGCAAGGAAGAGGGTGGTATGAGACAGGGTCCTCTACTTATCCCTTAAACTACAACGCAGTCTTTCTATCTGGGCTCTCGAACCCATGCTCTTTGCCTTCCCAAGAATGCTCAAGTGCTGATATACTAGATCTGTCTCCTCTGTACTCTCTCTCAATCGGCTGTTTCCTATCAGCATTTAAATATGTTCATGACGCGTTAAAACACATCCCGATTTTCTCCTCCAGATTCAGAGCCTATTCAAACTTCAAAAAAGAGTTGTAAATCCTTATCCTTTTCTTCCCCTCCCACTCATCCCCCAATACTCTCCAGTATATTTCCATCCCAAGCCTTTACCAAAACAGCTTTCTCTAATGTCAAAAGTGATCTCCATTTCACTTGATCTCCTGACTACATATGACTGTTGACCGTGACCTTCTCCTTGAATTTTTCCATCCCTTTCCCTAAGGACTCTAATGACTCTCTTGGTTTTCCTTCTACCACCTGGCAAGCAGCTCAGGCTCCATCATCTTTACAAACACGTCCTCCACCGTTCCTTTATCAGTGGTTCTCAAACTTGAGAGTGCATCAAAACCATCTGAAGACATGTTGCTGAGTCCCACTTCCAGAGTTTTCGATTCAGTGGGTTTATTTGCTTTTCCAGTAGATTCCCAGGTGATTCGAATACTTCTGGTCTGGGGAGTATACTTTGGGAGCCACTCTATTAAATATAGATCCTCAAGGCTTAATATTAGTTATCTCCTCTTTTCACTTTCTACTCTTTCTGTTGATAATTTCATGCACAGCCATAGCTTCAATTATCAGCTTTATACTGGGTTGGCCAAAAGCTTCATTCGGTTTTAAGTAAAAATAAAAGACACATTTTTCATTTTCACCAAGAACTTTACTGAACAACGTATTCACTACCAGAGCGAACTTTTTGGCCAACGCAACATCAATGACACACAAAGGTACATACCTCTTGTCTTAGATCCAGACCCAAATATCCAATTGGAGTCAAAAACCTCCACTTGCACCCATCAAAATCACTCCCAACCTCCATGTATGCCTCAAAATGAACTTGTAATAAACCAGTTAGTTTTTCAAGGTTTCCTATCCAAGGAAATCATGCCTTGTCATCCTATTATGGAAGTCAGAATCTAAGAGTCATCCTCAAGACCTCCCTCTCACTCGCCACCCCTATATCTAAAACTTTATTAACTTCTATGGATTTTACCTTCTAAATATCTCTCCATGAATTGTTCATGGCTCTCCATGTATTTCATTACCATCCTTGTCTAAACCACCATTCTCTTTCCTGGGCTACTGGCTATAGCAACCTTCTTAACTTCTTCCAATCCATTCTTCACATTTTATCCAGAGCCATCACTTCAAATGGCTTATATCATCCCTCTGCCTAAATTTCCCTTTGTTTCATGGAATAAAAAATTCTTGTGGCCTGCATGTTCTGGTGCCTGCCTATGTGTCTCCATCTCACCTCATATGTTACTACTTGCGCTCTGCCCATCAAACATCCTGGCTCTCACATTTCTTGGAGGCTCAGTGGCCATGGTTCATGGGCCTAGCCGCTCCACGGCATGTGGGATCTTCCCAGACCAGGGCACGAACCTGTGTCCCCTGCATCAGCAGGCAGACTCTCAACCACCACGCCACCAGGGAAGCCCCTGGCTCTTGCATTCCTTAAAGCACTATGCTTCTTCAGGCCACAGGCTCTTTGCACATTGTTTCCCTTCTAACAAGAGTTCTGTTGAATTCCTCTTCTCTAGAATTCCTAGTCATCCCTCATATTCCCTCATCATCCTCACCAGTCAAGGTCAGTGTCTTCTATTACATGCTTTCACAGTATCAGTTACCTTTACCAAAGCAATTTCACAGTTTGTAAATATACATTTATTTATGTGAATGTTTCATTAAAATTTGTCTCCTTCTAAACTCCATGAGGTCAGGAACAGAGTCTGTATTTTCTCACCAGGACATCTCCAAGGCCTAATGAAAGTAACAGAAACAAGGTCTGCGATAAATACATACTGAATGAATAAATAAATGAGACTGACCGTTTACTTTTTAAATAAGGTATTTACCCATGTTTTCCTAGAGCGCTTTGTTCTGACCCTTAGGGGACCTTCTTCAGCATCAGAATTTCATTAGCTGCTATCAGCATCTTGGTTACTGTTATGCAAAAGCTACTAAGAGTGTATTCCTGAAGGCTGTATTTTGCTTAGACTCTCCTAGGAAATGTGAGTGTGTGCACACAGGCTGTGGGTATTTCATATTAACTGACCTCCTACTGTGTTGCTCAGAAAGCAACTTGTGATTTGCTACCAGTCTAATTTTCTTACTAATATTGTATCACGACTTCCGAATCCTCAGTGGGTTTAGAGCAGCAGTTAGGGAATATAAGAAGTAAAAGTAGATTGTGTATGGAAAATTGGCCTGCATATGAGACAAACAGCTTTCGTTTCTTTACTGCATTTACTGTACTACAATTATCTGAAATCTCAGCCTCACTGGATTGCAAGAAACTGCAGCAGCTTTAATTAATGCTTTTGCCACCACTCCTATTGATTATTGCAAATGCCTGTATGTCTTTCCAAATGTTGTCTTCTGAGGGTTCTGGTTACTTCAAAGGACCTCCACTGTTGCACTGCTCTCTTGCAGCTCATTAAAGCTCGTATAATAAATGACCCCTCTGGCTCTTATTTCTCTATGCTTAACATCGTCGGGACCCATGCTGGTTTCTGATCTCATCCTGCCCCTTGTTTGGAGAATCTGTGCTTTTCTGCAGTTTAGCCTTTGCATTTCTAGTGATTAATTCAAATGTCTTTTGCAACCACATTGTTTAGGCACTACATGGTGTAAGCTTCTTGCATGTGCTATACTCAGAACACCATTTTAAGATTTGCCAAGTCAAACCATCAGTTGCACATAAAAATGCAGTGGTGTTTTGGCCCTATGCTTTGAAAAAGCAAATTCCAACACTGCTTTAAGACATCTCTCTGGTCTTTTTTTTTAGCTTCTTGCTGACATGTTTAGGAAGAATATATGCATTATTTAAATTTCCAGGTTGTCTATAGCAACCCATTTTCAGTCTAATTAGGACCAATAGGTTGCGAAATGCCTAAAGCAAATCCATTAACACTTAACTACTGCTCTTCTGGATCTATACTACACTGACTGACAGAAGATCCAAGCATCGCATTTTTCAGGAGGGCTAATGACTTGATAATGTATTCATTGTGTCAGATGTCAGGCATACAGTAGGACTGTGAGAACTACAAAGACGAAAATAGGAAACAGCATTTGCTAATGTCTTCCTCCCTTCTGTCCCCATCGTAGTGTCACTGGCAGAGCAACCTCCAGTTCATGTAGGTGGTGACAGGAGGGACCTTCAGGATGAAGGGCACCTTTGCAATGATTTCTGTCTAGATTATAGTCATAAGGATTCTTGTTCACCAGCTTAATGTGTGAGTGGGGGTGTGTGTCAGCCTAAGCTTTGTGTTTATCAGCTACATCCTCATCTTTGTGTGGCTAGGTAGTCATGAGCCCCCAGGGAAAGAAAGGAAGTGACTGCATTTATTCTCAGTGTTCCCAGTGGTCAGGTAAGGTGTTTCCGTGCTATGGTATATGGCAAGGTGGATGGCGTTTAATGAATGAATAAGGTGACCTTTTAGAAGAGTCAGTGCTGCTTCTCACATGAATCAGTGACAGAGTCAATTGTTATAAGAACCAAGAGGGACTTTGAGAGGAGGAGGCAAGCGGGTAGAGCAGCTACCCAGCTGCTCCAAGAGCTAGAAGGAAAGGTCTCTCTCTCCCTCTCTACCCCCCTCATCTCTGTCTCTGTCTCTCTCTGTCTCTTTCTCTCTGTCACACACACACACACCCCTCCTTTTCCTGTGCATTATTAGAATTTAGTGATGCTATTCAATTTTATCACCTTTACATGAGAAATTATAAATCAATAACAAGTACGAGCTATAACTACAAAGTAACATGGCTGACTTTTTAACAAACATAACAGACTTTTTACATTAAACAGGTTTTGTCCTTTTGAAGAAAGGAAGCTATAGGTTTATTTCAAGGCTTCTATTGGCCAGTTTTTTGCAACTCTTATTTTGGAATGGCCTTTGAAACCTGTGACATATTCGTTTGCATATCGTCCAGGGGAGCAAAGCTGCATCTCTTCAGGGTTTATCTAAATTGTGAAAGTAAACAAAAGGCATTCAGAGCCAAGTTCAGGGATTAAAAGTATCTGTCCAAACTGGGTGATATGATGTGGGCTGTAAAGTGAGGTGCCTTTCTAGAGCAATTCCTGATTGTCCTGCGCTGGCTCCTCTGCTTTTCTCCTGCCCACACTCCCAGCACACCTTATGAACCTACTGGTGTTCATTATTATCTAGTAATACTAGACAACTTAGCTTGTTTGAGGTCAGCAAGTATTTTTCAACTTTATGTCCATCTCTACCCTATTCCCAACTTATAGATCTTGAATCCAGAACTTGATTCTACTTCTGGCTCTTTTAACTGGGTATTAGCAATGATTTCCCCACTGCTTAAACTACTAATTTTCCAAATAAACTCTGACTTAAATTTTTCTCTGGCCTTTGGATGCTGTGTGTTTGCTGACAAAGGACTCCCTACTCTACCTTGCTCCCCTGGAAACCCCAACTCTAACATGAGCCATGTAGTCCAGAAGCTTAGAATTCCACTGTTGTGAACACAGTTTCAAAATATGTGTTTCATTAAAAATAGAACTACCGTATGACCCAGCAATCCCACTACTGGGCATATACCCAGAGAAAACCATAATTCAAAAAGAGTCACGTACCACTATGTTCATTGCAGCATTATTTACAGTAGCCAGAACATGGAAGCAACCTAAGTGTCCACTGACAGACGAATGGATAAAAAAGATGTGGCACATATATACAATGGAATATTACTCAGCCATAAAAGGAAACGAAATTGAGTTATTTGTAATGAGGTGGATGGACCTAGAGTCTGTCATACAGAGTGAAGTAAGTCAGAAAGAGAAAAACAAATACCATAGGCTAATACATACATATGGAATCTAAGAAAAAACAAAAATGGTTCTGATGACCCTAGGGGCAGGACAGGAATAAAGACACAGACATAAAGAACAAACTTGAGGACACTGGGTTGGGGGGCAGGTGGGGAGGGGAAGCTGGGACGAAGTGAGAGAGTGGCATGGACATATATACACTACCAAATGTAAAATAGGTAGTTAGTGGGAAGCAGCTGCATAGCACAGGGAGATCAGCTTGGTGCTTTGTGACCACCTACAGGAGTGGGATAGGGAGGGTGGGAGGGAGAAGCAAGAGGGAGGAGATATGGGGATATATGTATACGTATAGCTGATTCACTCTGTTATACAGCAGAAACTAACACAACATTGTAAAGCAATTATACTCCAATAAAGAGGTAAAAAAATTTTAATCATGATACTGATAAAGGGGTAATTATATGAATAAATATATTTCTGCTTTTTAACAAAAATAATGTTTTTCAGAGCTATTTTAACTACTGGTGCTGCTACTGGAATAAGTATAGAATAAGCATAACACCTTCCAAGATGACTACTTTTCAAGTAATACTTGAATGTGTACATTCAGACATAAGTGCTTTATTTTTTTCTCGAACATTTTATTATGGAAGATTTTAAATGTTTTTGCCCAGCTTCCACAGCTTTCTCGTCTTCTTGTTTCATCAACCTCCTTCCAAATTTTTTCTGGAGTATTTTAAAGCAAAGTCCAGGTATCATATCATTTCTCCTAGAAATATGTCAGTATTTCTATCAGTATGTCAGTATTTATGTCAAACAGATAAGGGAGTTTTAAAAAACAAAATCACTGTCCTATTATTAAACTCAACAAAATTACTGAATTTTTTTAATACTGTCTATATTCTAATTCATGTTTAATTTTCCCAATTATCTCAAAAACGTCCTTTTAGACCTGGTGTTTGAATGAGGATGCAAACAAGTCTATACATCATATGTAATATGTCTCTGAAGACTCTTTTAATAGGTATTTTTGCTATAAATAATAACATACATATAATCTTATACATTACTGTTATCAACTTACCTTCCATAGCTAAATTATAAAGAGCTAATTTGTTTATTTATATATAAGTATGAATTTCTTGTTTTCATTGAGCATCAAATTCCTGTATAAAGTAGTGAATTTCCCTCAGCGGAGACTAAAGAAAGGACTCAAGTTCACCCGCTGTCTACATGGGGTGGGCATAAGAGGCAGGGCCTTGATTGTGATTACTTCAAACTCTCCCTTCTTGGCTTTTGATTCTGATTCCATAAAAATGATAATTCATCATTTCTATAATAAATTCAGTGTTCACAGATATTGTTTACATCACTTTGTCTCAGATTTTGCAATATGAGCTCTCAAAAGGAGAGTTTATTTCAATGATAAATGGCTCTTCTTCATGTTATTTTTCTACTCCTTTATTGCCAAATAAATCTGTTAACTCTTAATATACAGCATATTGTGGAACATGAACATTTCAAAAAGAATGGTAAGCATCTTCCAACATGCTGTCCAAATGATAACAATTTCCATTAATTTATAAAATAAAAGCACAATAAAATCCTAACTCCTTGCCATTAGCTTTATAAAAAAGATACACATTTATGCTACCTTCTTATATCTCCAATTTGCATAGCCCTACTCCTGGGTTTTTATGTTAAATCCTTCTTTTTTCATTTAGTGTGGTTTCTTTCTAGAAGCATATATAAATATGAATTCAGAAAGAACTGTACTGTAAAAATGCATAGTTAGGAAAATCTTAATTATACACCATTAAAAGATAATACTCATTTAAAAATCAGTGCTCATTTAACCACATATTTCAGTGTATTAATAGTATTATTGTGTCATGATCTGCAAACTCATTATTGAATCATTTTCAAACTAGTATATAATATATACAAATGCAGCCCAGAAATAACAGGTTAATAGTCTTGCTTCAGCTGGAACTAATTCTATGTTCAAGTCATTCTCCTTAGGGGGAAAAAAAAAAATTGAAGAATTTAATTGAGCATTTGGAATACCAAAAGAGAAAATTGATGTATTTAGGAGGAGACTGACGCAAATAACATTCCACTGCATTAGCATTTATTTGTACAGCAGTCTCCAATCGAGCTCCTGTGCCTTAGCTTCTTAAGGTAAATATCTTCCTTTGCTTTAGAAGAGATTTCAATCTGGCTTTAGAAAGCGTTCCAATCTGGCAACTGCTAATAAAAGACCCAGTTCTATACCTCACATTCCCATGACTAGAGCTCACTGACACCAATATTAAAGTTTTATTTATGAAAATCCCCTACTTTTTTTTTAAACTGAGGAAATATAACATTGTCATCCCCACTGTCCTAACCACACACAGTGTGTGGGTGTGTATGTGTGCACGTGTGCACATAGGTACATGCATGTTCACACATGCACACACAGGAGCATGTGAACACAAAGAATAAAGGCAGTTACAATTTGGCGGGCATTATCTTATAGGAGTAGGTAATTCTCCTACCAATATTCTATACTTAATATTCTACAGGCTTCGTATTTTCAAATTATAAACCAGTAAATCATTCCACTAAAAATCTGTAACAGTTTCCTGGCCAAAAATCCATCCTTTGGTGGTAATGAAAGCAATTCAAGAGATGAATGCGTATCAATAAATATTTAATATCTGGAATTAAAACTCCTGCCCAAGATCTGAATGACAGAAAACTGTAAAGAATAACAATTTTGAGGAGCTGTTCAATTACAATAAAAATTCCCTTCCTAAAAATGCCTGGAAAGGATTCAATTTACTTATTTTCTCAGTAAGTCTTCCTGAAAATTTCATCCAAAAAATTGTGGCAGTCAGTTTGGGTTTTATTGCACAAGGGAGATTGATTTTTGCAGGAATCTCAGGGTCATTCCCTTTGTAAATCCCTCCCTGCCCAAAATCCTCTACCACGTGAATGAGCTATACAATATTGCCTTGCGAGTTTGTCTTTGTAGTAAAGGTTTTCTTAAAAGAAGGCTATAGTGATAGCCTCCACATTGTCTGCAGAAAAATAGTGAATTCTGCAGATTATCTAGAACAGCTGAGCAACTGTGGCTTCTCCACCTGAGACCTCAGCAGGTTACGGAGCCATGACAGCAGGGACAGACACCAACGGAGACTCCGGTTGAAGAACAGGAGAAATGAATGGCCTGTTTTTCTAAGCAGGTACCTTAATGCTTCCCAAAGGTAAATACAATTTATTCTTATAAATTCTGTTGTTTTAAAAAATCTAGTCTAATTTACCCCCTTTTCACAACGCTTTCAACTAATATTGACAAAAGAGAGCAAGCCACACCGCGTCCAATGGCACATAGTGTTCTCATTAACTGAATTATTCATTGGGCTTTAAACACTGAAACGTAATATTGAAATTTAATGGCTTTTTAATATCCTAAAAGTTACAGAGGTTAAAAGACATTTATGGAAGGTTATACATATTGCTTATAGAATGCAATAAAGATAAAAGTAATTGAAAAATTTGAAATACTAATGTTTAAGTTTTTTGGTTTTGTTTTTGTTTCAGAAAATTAGTCATATTTTGCAGAAAGACTCTAAAATATTAGTCCCCATACTCCACAAAATAAAATTATTTCTAGCCACAGACAGGAATGACAATGCAAATTAATTCTGATTATTTTCTATTGTGGTTTGGACAGAACATGACATTTCCCCTACTAGTCTAAGATTGGTTTGTTTCTCTGTTTAATTTCTCGAGATACCTAGAAAAGGCCAGTAAACATAGAAGGTGCTTAGAAATAACACTTGTATTCATAATAATTCTGCATAATCAAGAGAACAGTTTCACAGAATGGCCTAAAGCCTTCACCACTCAACCAATTTTTTAACCACATGTCTCTTCCTGGGGAAGAGCAAAGAAATCAAAATAAATTGTTATCCTTTACCACTTTTTCTACTTCTATTGTTAATATCCTTCGGATGAGTGGCTATTTGCAAAGTTAACGTGGACTATTTGTTATTTCCATCAGATATTAAAATATTTTCTTAAAGTTAGCCTGGGAATAACAATGCTAGGTGTATAGCTACAAATTTCCTTACCCTGTTAAGTTTAAATTTTATTCAAATATCATCCAGTAGAATGTAGATAACTCCCAACCACCTATAAAAGAAAATCTTCACTGCAGCATTAGGAAGCAGGACGAAGGACAGAAAACGGATTTTGTTTATATTTTTCAGTAAAGCAAAATTCACAAAGGATGACTAGAATATCCTAAGGAAAGCTCCCTTCACTCAAAATTGCTTTCTGTTGGTACCAGTTCTTTCTTTCTGCTGACAGATGGCTAGGCTTTCAAGGCCTTCCTGGCACTAGACCTGTACAGCATTTAAAAAGAGACGATATTATTTTGCCTCTAAAGACTCACACCAGAATACTTACTGTTCCTACACAGACATAGCTCGTTTTAATGCACTTCACTTTATTGAGCTTCACAGATACTGTGTTTTTTACAAATTGAAGGTGTGCGGCAACCCTGCGTCGAGCAAGTCTATTGGTGCCATTTTTCCAAAAGCATTTGCTCACTCTGTGTCTGTGAGATTTTGCTAATTCTTGCAATATGTCAAACTCTTTCATTATCGTTATATTTGTTATGGTGATCTGTGGTCAGTGATTTTTATGTTACTATTGTAATTGCTTTGGAGGCACCACAAACCACAGCCACATAAGACAGCAAACTTAACTGATAAATGTTGTAGGTTCTGACTGCTCCACCAACCAGTCATTCCCCTCTCTCCTGCTCTCCTTGGGCTTCCCTATTCTTTGAGGCTCAACAACATTGAAATTAGGCCAATTAATAACCTTACAATGACCTCTAAGTGTTCAAGTGAGAGGAAGAGTTGCTCATATCTCAGGTTAAATCAAAAGTTAGAAATGATTAAGCTTAGTGAGGAAGGCATGTGGAAAGTCAAGATAGGTTGAAAGCTAGGCCTCTTGTGCCAGTTAGCCAAGCTGTGAATGCAAAGGAAGTGTTCTTGAAGGAGACTACTACTCCAGTGAACACACAAATGATAAGAAAGAGAATCAGCCTATTGCTGATAGGGAAAAGTTTTAGTGGACTGGATAGAAGATCAAACCAGCCACAACACTCCCTTAAGCCAAAGCCTAGTCCAGAGCAAGGCCCTAACTCTCTTTAATTCTCTGAAGGCTGAGAGAGGTGAGGAAGCTGCATAAGGAAAGCATGAAGCTAGAAGAGGTTGGTTCCTGAGGGTGAAGGCAAGAAGCTATCTCAATAACGTAAAAGTACAAGGTGAAGCAGCAAGTGCTGATGTAGAAGCCGCAGCAAGTTATCCAGAAGATCTGGCTAAGATAATTCACGAAGATGGCTACATTAAACAACAGATTTTCAATGTAGATAATACAGCCTTCTATTGGAAGAAGATGACATCTAGGATTTTCATAGCTAAAGAGGAGAAGTCAATGCCTGGTTTCAAAGCGTCAAAGGACAGCCTGACTCTCTTGTTAGGAGCTAATGTAACTGGTGACTTGAAGCCAGTGCTCTTTTAGCATTTCAAAAATCCTGGGTCCCTTAAGAATTATGCTGAATCTACTCTACCTGGGCTCTATAAATGGAACAACAAAGCCTGGATAACAGCACATATGTTTACAACATGGTTTACCAAATATTTTAAGCCCACTATTGAAACATACTACTCAGAAAAAAAAGATTCATTTCAAAATATTACTGCTCACTGATAATGCATCTGGTCACCAAAGAGCTCTGACAGAGATATACAAGATTCATGCTGTTTTCATGCTGCTAACACAACATCCATTCTGCAGCCCATGGAGCAAGGAGTAATTTCAACTTTCAAGTCATTATTTAAGAAATACACTAAGTAAGGCTATAGCTGCCATGCATAGTGATTCCTCTGATGGATTTGAGCAAAGTCAATTGGAAATCTTCTGGAAAGGATTCACCATTCTAGATGCCATTAAGAACATTTGTGATTCATGGGAAGAGGCCAAAATATCAACCCTAACAGGAGTTTGGAAGAAGCAGATTCCAACCCGCATGGATGATTCCGATGGAGGAAGTAACTACAGAGGTAATGAAAACAGCAAGAGAACTAGAATTAGAAGTGGAGCCTGAAGATAGAATTGAATTGCTGTAACCTCATGATAATACTTCAAAGAATGAGCAGTTGTTTCCTATGGATGAGCAAAGAAAGTGGTTTCTTGAGATGGAATCTAACCCTGGTGAAGATGCTGTGAAAATTGTTGAAATGATAACAAAAGATTTAGAATATTACATAAACAGGTGATAAAGCAGTGGCAGGCTTTGAGAAAACTGACTCTAGTTTATTTTTTTTAATGCAAGGAACATTCACTGAGCAAATACTATTTGCAGAACACTGGATTAGATGCTATGGAGCTCATTAATCGAGCCCCACTGGAAGAGGAGTGAGGAGGATTTGCAGGAGATCATATGCACCACTGGGGATTTGGAGAAGCTTCTTGTAAGAGACATCTGAGAGAGGCTTGTTGTAAGATATGAGGGGAGGGGGCTCAGGGCCATGGTAGGGATTCCATGGGTATTGTAGAGTAAGTCCTGTCATCTAATGCCAGACAAGCTCCTGATGGGGCCAGATGTGATACTGGATGGGCAAGGAGCCATGAAGCATCCTCTCTCCCTCCTGGAGCTGGATCTGCTGAGGATTGACTCTAGTTTTGAAAGAAGTTCTACTGTGGGTAAAATGCTGAAGAATAGCATTGCATGCTACAGAGAAATCATTCGTGAAAGGAATAGTCAATCGATGCAGCAAACTTTATTGTTCTCTTACTTTAAGAAATTTCCAAAGCCCCAAGCTTTAGCAACCACCAACTCGATCGGACAGCAGCCATCCACCCTGAGGCAAGACCCTCTACCAGCAAAAAGACAACGACAGTCTGAAGGTTCAGACAATGGTTAACAATTTTTAGCAATAAAGTATTTTTAATTAAGGTATGTACATGATTTTTCAAGATATAATGCTACTGTACACTTAATAGGCTATAGGATAGTGTAAACATAACTTTTATATGCACTGGGAAACCAAAAAATTTGCGTGACTCGTTTCATTGTGATATCTACTTTATTGTAGTGGTCTGGAACCCAGCCCACAATATCTCCGAAGTGTGCCTGTATATAATATAGAAATAAAAATACATTTAGAAATATATAGAAATGGACTGTTCCTATGTATATACTATAAAAGCACTATTCTTAGAGCTGTTATTCTAGGGAGTGTACAGAGCCAGTATCTCTTGCTGTTCCACAGAAGTGCATAAGGAGCTCATAAGTACATAAGTATATAAATAGACCTCAACATAACAACACACAAAACACCTGAGGCAGAGCTGGGTATTGCCCACAAACCACAGTATCATACAGTTCACATGTTACCCCCTAAATTTCTGAATAAATATCTTAGTTCTCTGGGTCTACGTGAAAGCAATATACTTCCATTAGCTTTCATGCTGTGGTCTTGCATATATGGGGGTGACTTTGCTTTTAAAGTCTGCTCAACAAAACACAAACTGAAAGCTATTTAGGATAAAGGAGTAGGGTGCTATATATGATGTCATACAAGACATAATTCCCCACAAATCCTCCCGGTGATAATTGTATGTGCAGGTAATAGTGCCATTTTGAAATATTGTTAAAAGTCAGAACACTGCAGAGTCCAAAGAAGATAAAGTCTCTTGAACAAGTTAAGTTATTCTCAGCTGGTGCCTTTTCAACTAAGTCATCTTGCTCTATTATTTTTAATTTTAAAGGCTCTGAATTCCCACTTAAAATACTGCCTAACAAACCACCTTGACACACACTGCACCATCGTTCCACTAGATTATACAGAGGCATAGAACAAATGAAAAAGAAACAGAAACACCAAAAACAAGTGCTGATAATCACTCTGCTTCCAGAATCAGGGAAAATTATTCACTGCAAGGTCAATGGAACCAGACTGAATGATCACATCAGTGACTTACCCCTGCTACACAACCACAAAAGGGCAGGACTGCCTCCTTATAAGTAGGCAGGTGACACTTTTTCATCCTGTCTTTCCTCTGGTTCAGAAACACAAAGTTTGTACCAAGCAGAAAACTAAGCAGCTATGTTTCCACCATATGGATAGACAGAGAAAATCAAAATGCCATCGTCCTTGTTCTCACTGCCTACACATTCTACCCCATGTCCAACTGGAAACTGTAAATACCAAAAGGCAGAGTAGAATGTTATGGACAGAGGTCAGGTATGGAGATAGTTCAAAACATAGCTCAAGGGATGTCCCTGGTGGCACAGTGATTAAGAGTCCACCTGCCAATGCAGAGGACACAGGTTCGAGCCCTGGTCCGGAAAGATCCCACATGCCGTAGAGCAACTAAGCCCACGCACCACAACTACTGAGCCTGTGCTCTAGAGCCTCGAACCACACCTACTGAGCCCACGTGCCACAACTACTGAAGGCCGCGCGCTTAGAGCCCATGCTCCGCAACAAGAGAAGCCACTGCAATGAGAAGCCTGCGCACCACAACGAAGAGTAGCCCCCGTTCACCACAACTAGAGAAAGACTGTGCACAGCAACAAAGACCCAATGCAGCCAAAAATAAATTAATTAATTAATTAACTTTTTTAAAAAAGATAGCTCAAAATCAAGAACCCAGGAATGGTAATAAAGCAGGTGAGAACTAAAACCAGTTTAACATAATGCCATGTGAATGTAATAAATTTGGTTACTAAACTGAGTCTACATATAAATAATAATACTTTTAAAAAAAGTATGTTATTAAAAAATAATTTTAAATGTATAATTTGGGCTTTAAACCCCAGACTATAGAAACAAACAGGGGAGTGAGGGTAATTGCTTAGGCCCCCAGAACTTAGAAATATCCTTGGCTCTGCTCTTTCCTTCATGTACCATATTTACTCCCTAAGCAAATCCCGCTGGCCTTCACACCTGCAAAATATACCCAGACCTTATCCCTTCTCACCTTCTCCACCAAGGCACCTTAAACACACACCTGGATTACTGCAGTATGCCTGCTAATCCATCTCTCCATATCCTATTTTTCCCCCTTTTGCATTCTCCTATCAACACTGCAGGCAGTGTGCTCCTTTTGAAAATATGTCAGGTATAATCGTTGTTTTGTCCACATCTTCAAATTGTTGCCCATCTCAATCAAAGTAGAATTCAAAGTCCTACAGTGGCCATGGGACCCTATAAACACTGGCTCCTACTGACTTTTATTTTTTAATAAAATTATTTATTTATTTGTTTGTTTAGTTATTTATTTATTGGCTGCATTGGGTCTTCGTTGCTGCGTGCAGGCTTTCTCTAGTTGCAGCAAGCGGGGGCTACTCTTTTATATATATTTTTAATATTAATTAATTAATTTATTTTTGGCTGTGTTGGGTCTTTGTTTCTATGGAAGGGCTTTCTCTAGTTGTAGCAAGCGGGGGCCACTCTTATTTTTTTTTTTGTATTTCACGTGAAATAGGTTGTTTGTTTTTTTTTAACATCTTTATTGGGGTATAATTGCTTTACAATGGTGTGTTAGTTTCTGCCTTATAACAAAATGAATCAGTTATACATATACATATGTTCCCATATCTCTTCCCGGGGGCCATTCTTCATCGTGGTGCGCGGGCCTCTCAATATCGCGGCCTCTCTTGTCGCGGAGCACAGGCTCCAGAAGCGCAGGCTCAGTAGTTGTGGCTCATGGGCCTACTTGCTCCCCGGCATGTGGGATCTTCCCAGACCAGGGCTCGAACCCATGTCCCCTGCATTGGCAGGCAGATTCTCAACCACTGTGCCACCAGGGAAGCCCGGGGGCTACTCTTCGCTGTGGTGTGTGGGCTTCTCGTTGCGGTGTGCGGACTTATTGTGGTGGCTTTTCTCGTTGCGGAGCACAGGCTCTCGGCGTGCAGGCTTCAGTAGTTGTGGCACGCAGGCTCAGTAGTTGTGGCTCATGGGCTCTAGAGCGCAGGCTCAGTAGTTGTGGCGCATGGTCTTAGTTGCTCCGCGGCATGTGGGATCTTCCCTGGCCAGGGCTCGAACCCATATCCCCTGCATTGGCAGGCAAACTCTTAACCACTGCACCACCAGGCAAGTCCCGCTACTGACTTGTGCAACATCATCTACTCCTCTTCCCTATGCTCACTCCTTGCCTTGAACATGCCAGATGCTCTCCAGCCTCAATATCTTTGCATACGCTGCACTCTTTCCTAGACTATTCTTCCCCTTGACATCCATGTAGGCACTGAGCATATGTGTGAGGCTCTTCACATAATCCATATGAATGACAATCTTGAAAGTGAAGCAGTGTATATGAGTGGTCTTATTCACTCTCTCATCTCCTTCAGCTCTCTGCTCAAAAGTCACCTTCTCAGGAAAGCATCCTTTGACCATCCTACTTAAAAATGCAATACTTCTCCAGAAATTCCCATCTCCCTTCTCTGCCTTCTTCTTCTCCACAGTATTTATCACCATTTGACATACAATATTTCATTTAATGTAAGACATCATTAACTATAAGGCTCACCATTTTAAAACTATTCTACTCCAAAAATCATGGCCAATTAAATATATCACCAGTTGTAAGAGGCATCCTGATTTCAAAGATGTTAAACTGTGAAAAAAATGTACTTCTTTGAATCAATGAAAAATGGTCATTTACTTGTTTATTATCTCTCTCCCTTAAGCTCCAAGAAGGGAGAGATTTTTATCCTTATTTTTCACAACTTGAACAGTGACTAGTGAACCGTAATAGGTATTCATGAAGTTTTTTTTTTACTTTATTTTTTTAATTTTTATTGATTTTTGGCTGCGTCAGGTCTTCGTTGCTGCGTGCAGGCTTTCCCTAGTTGCAGCGAGTGGGGGCTACTCTTCACTGTGGTGTGCGGACTTCTCATTGTGGTGACTTCTCTTGTTGCGGAGCACAGGCTCTAGGTGTGCAGCCTTCAGTAGTTGTGGTGTGTGGGCTCAGTAGTTGTGGCTCGCCAGCTCTAGAGCACAGGGTAGGTAGCTGTGGTGCACGGGAATAGTTGCTCCACAGCATGTGGGATCTTCCCAGACCAGGGCTCGAACCTGTCCCCTGCATTGGCAGGTGGACTCATGAGGAAGCTCCTCATGAAGTATTTTTAATTGAATGAATGAAAGCAAGTAAAAGTATGTTTCCTCATTTTACATAAGGAAGATTTACAACATGATACTTCACCTTTGACATTTGTAATCGGCTATAAATGTGAGTTGAATATTTTTTAGGTAAAATGCTATGTAATTCAAGATTTAAAAATCAAAAGGTACAATACCCAGGGCTTCCCTGGTGGTGCAGTGGTTGAGAGTCCGCCTGCCGATGCAGGGGATGCGGGTTCGTGACCCGGTCCGGGAAGATCCCACATGCCTTAGAGGGGCTGGGCCCGTGAGCCATGGCCGCTGAGCCTGCGCGTCCGGAGCCTGTGCTCCGCAACGGGAGAGGCCACAACAGTGAGAGGCCCGCGTACCGCAAAAAAAAAAAAAAACAACACTAAAAATTTGGAAAAACAAAACAACATGTTGGAATCAATTTTATCAGAACTCTGGAAGATAGCTGAAGGTTTTCAGCAACGAAGGGCTTAATCACCAGAAAAAGCCACTGAAATAGGGTAAGAGATTCTTGTGGTATTTTAACTTACCCTAGCTCCACGTCTTCCCTGGCATGGCAACATTCTAGAAGATGACAGCCTGCATTTCCAGTGTGGATATCTAGTACCAGAGGCAGCAGAAAGGAGCTTGTTCCCACAGAATTGTGTTTCTGTGTTGTGATGTTAAGTGGGGTTTCCCCAAAAGACTTCTGCAAGGGTCCTTCCTTGTTTTTGCCTAACTCATAACTCTATCATACAGTGGAGTGGTTATGTGGTCCTCAAAAACAAGGAAAACCAATGAACAAGTTGCTGCCACCTGGGGAAGAAAAATAAAAGTTGGGGCAAACAAGAGCCCTGTTGAAAGCCTGGGAGGAAGAACTGGAGAGTGTGATCTTTTTTTTTTGGAGGTGGGTAGAGAATAGGAGCTTTATAATTGATTTGCAACAACGATAACAGGACTATTCAATGGGGAAAGAATAGTCTCTTCAACAAATGGTGCTGGGACAAATAGATATCCACATGTAAAAGAATAAAGTTGGACCCTTACACTATATACAAAAATTAACTCATAAAGATTCAAAGGTCTAAATTTAAGGTCCTACCACTATAAAACTCTTAGAAGAAAATAGGGGAAAATCTTCATGAATTTAGCAATTGTTTGGCATTGGCTTCTTAAATACGACATCAAAAGCACAGGCAACAAAAGATAAAATAGATAAATTGGATTTCATCGAACTTTAAAACTTCCGTGCATCGAAGGACACTATCAAGAAAGTGAAAAGACAATCCACAGACTGGGAGAAAATATTTGCAAATCATATACCTGATAAGGGTCTAATATCCAGAATATATAAAGAACTCACAGCTCTGCAACAAACAGACAAACAAACCAATTTTAAAAGGGACTTATAATAGACATTTCTCCAGAAAAATTCCAAATAGCCAACAAGCACATGAAAAGATGCTAAATGGCTTTAGTTATTGAGGAAATGCAAATGAAAACCACACTGAGACACCACTTGTGGTGTGTGACACAAGACATTACCTCCACTGGGATGGCCATTTAAAAAAAAAAAAGGAAAATTACAAGTGTTTGGAACGATGTGGAGAAATTGGAATCCTTGTGCATTGCTGGTGGAAATGTAAAATGGTGCAGTGCTGTGGAGAACAATTTGGTGTTTCCTCAAAAAGTTAAACATGGGGGATTCCCTGGTGGCTCAGTGGTTGAGAGTCCGCCTGCCGATGCAGGGAACACGGGTTCGTGCCCCGGTCCGGGAAGATCCCACATGCCGCAGAGCGGCTAGGCCCGTGAGCCATGGCCGCTGAGCCTGCGCGTCCAGAGCCTGTGCTCCGCAACGGGAGAAGCCACAGAAGTGAGAGGCCCGCATACCGCAAAAAAAAAAAAAAAAAGTTAAACATGGAATTACCATATAACCCAGTAATGTCCCTCCTAGGTGTATATATACACAGGGATTAAAAACAGGTGTTCAAACAAAAACCAGTACAAGAATGTTCACAGGAGCTCTATTTACAATAACTAGAAGGTAGAAACAACCCAAATGTCCATCAACAGGTAAATGAATAAATAAAATGTGGGACAGCCATTCAATAGACTATTATTCAGCCATAGAGAGAATTATTCATATGCCACTGATACATGCTACAACATGGACAGACCTTGAAAACATGCTAAGTGAAAGAAGCCAGACACAAAGGACACATATTGTATGATTACATTTATAGGAAATATCCAGAATAGGCTACTCCACAGAGAGAGCAAGTTGCCAGGAGTTGGGAGAGCGGTGAATCGGGAGGGATGCTTAGTGATCACATGGTTTCTGCTGGGGGTAATAAAAAACTTCCAGAACTAGACAGTTCCATTTGCACAATGTCTGCACATTGTGAATGTAGTTAATGCCACTGAAATGTACACTTTAAAATGATTACAATGACAAATTCAATGTTATGTTATTTTACCACAATTAAATGTATGTGTTTGTGTGTGTGTTAATGATTAACTAGAGGACATATAATTTCTCAACACAGGGAGTAGACAAAAAAGAATAAAGAATTGAAAAGATAAAAGCATCCACAAGAAACTCACTGAAAAATACATTTAGTATGATTAGTAAATTATACACACAATATATATGTATATTTCATGTTAATTTTTAAAGTAAAACAAAAGAACAATATACCATATAAAAGACCCAGAACACCGAGGTCTTCACAAGATCTTTGTTTTAATATGTATGGATTACAGAGTAGATTAAGCAGAGCTGAAATTTACAAAATAAAGAATTAGTAGACTGGAAGACAGATCTGATGAAATCGTCAACGCAGCACCAACACACATTAAAGAGAGGATGAAAGTCACAGAGAGGAATGGACTGAAAGCATGTATCCCTGGAATTTCAGAAGGAAAAAATAAAGAGAATTGGAAAGAGGCAATATTTAATTTTGAAGGATAGTGTTCCATAATCAATGAGGATTCCTGTTTTTCATCCTCACATTTGGAAAGTACCACAAATTGTAAGATAAATAATCTCTATTTCTATTGAGGTTTAATATAGGTGAGTCAGTACAACGATATCCAGCATTCCTAGTTTCTATTATAAATGTTTTTCTCAAAGTAACCTAGGTATTCATAACATACTCACATACATACTTCATGCAACACTTGTGACGTGCCTTTTCCCACTACAGAAATGATGTCAGTGGATTTTCTTGTAATTAATGAATAATAAGTTAAATCTACACTAGATTCTGTTACACAAGCATGATGATTATTTGGAGAGAAAATGATGTTGAACACAAACATCATTTTCTTGGTTCCAAATTCTACCTTATGTGGGAAATTTTCCCGACTACTGGCTGTATCTTGGAAATCTTTCCAGCAATTAAAGCTATAGTATTTGTTTGTTTTTGAGAAAGAGAGACCCGTTAGACACGGAATATCTTTGTTAAGCCAAACATGAAATACAAATGGAATAGGAATATTTGAATGGAAACCATTTTGGTAAATGTAGGACATGTGGTCATTATAAATATACTCAAGCTGAAGAATCATTTGGTATCTACTGATTTTATACACTAGGTTAAAATATAGGCCTGTTCAGTTTACTCTTTCCATTTAATATATTTAAAGTGCAACCCAGGAAATTTGCTTAAGTAATTTATCCACCTAACTAGCCTTAGATTTGTTTTTAAATAAACATAAAACCAAGCTGTATCTCTATCCTACCTTCTCTATACTTCCCAGATTTGCTGTGGTGCAGGACCAAGCTTATTCCTTGCCAAGAGTTAGGGGGTAATGGTTTATACTAAAATTCTTTCTTTATGACTTCAGTAAAACAATAATTAAAAGAAGCCTTTTAATAAATAAGCCAACATGTGGGAGCCTTTCCCCAATCGTACCTCATTGATTATAACACTTATGAAGGGCCGTTATACCAGGAAAACAGCACCCTGCTAACCACTTTGAAGTATTTTGCTGTACTTCTAAGACCAACTTTCCCTTTCTGTTATTGGGTGTGTCATGAATGATTCTCTTCATATTAGATCACCATGCTTTGGGATTAAGAATAAGAACCTTGAGCTACAACTATGTTGGTCTCTGAAATTTACGAATGTAAGTTGATGTGTAAATTCAGGATAAGAAATATACATGAGAATAATTTATGGTGATGCCAAAATTCTCTGTAGCCTGTTTACACAACCTCAACAAATAATCTTGTCAAATTTCATACAGTCAGTCCAACTACAGGTAGTCAGGCTGAGAACTGAAATTGTCAAGGAATGCATCAGGAATTCAAGCCTTAATAATAATAACAGGAAAAAACCTTGGCTTATTGAATAAAAAACTTTAGCCTGTTCGAGTAGATCTGTGTGGTGCAATAAGGTAGCCACCAGCCACATGAAGCTATCATGCACCTGAAATGCGGTTAGTGAGTATTAAGATGTGATATAAATGTAAAATCCACATTGGATTTTTCAGAATTAATATTAAAAAAAAGGATATGCAATATGTCACTAAAAGGCTTTGTATTGATTACATTTTGAAATGATAACACTTTGGACACATTGGGTTACATGAAATACATTATCACAATTAATTTCATGTTTCTTTTCCATGTGCTTATTAGAAATTTTTAAATGATATATGTAGTTCATAGTTGTGGCTTTCATTATGTTTCTTTTGGACAGTGCTGTATACAGCAGATTTTCAAAGATAAAGTTCTTGGTCATCCGTGGCTGTTCTGACTAAAGATTCCATCAAAAGTTTCACTCATTTAGGTTAAAGCCCAAAACTGCTGTTTAAAAATGTTTTAAGTGGACTTCCCTGGTGGTCCAGTGGCTAAGACTCTGCACTCCCAATGCAGGAGGCCTGGGTTTGATCCCTGGACAGGGAACCAGACCCCACATGCTGCAACTAAGAGTTTGCATACCGCAACTGAAGATCCCACATGCCACAACTAAAATGATCCCATGTGCCGCAACTAAAGATCCCACATGCCGCAGTGAAGATCCCACGTGCTGCAACTAAAACAAACAAACAAACAAAAAGATCCTGCATGCCGCAACGAAGATCCCACACGTAGCAATGAAGATCCTGTGTGCTGCAACTAAGACCCAGCAGAGCCAAATAAATAAATAAAAACAGCAACACAATTATAAAAAAAAAATGTATTAAGTATCAGGCTGAGTTAGTAGATGGATAAACATTAGGTTTATCTGGAAAAAATGATTTTTCAAACACATGTATAATTATGACAATACAATTTCCAATGACTGTAATGCATCTTTAAACTTTAGAAACCGTTTTTTTTGTTTTGTTTTTTTTGTTTTTTGCGGTACGCGGGCCTCTCACTGCTGTGGCCTCTCCCGTTGCGAAGCACAGGCTCCGGACGCGCAGGCTCTGCGGCCATGGCTCACGGGCCCAGCCGCTCCGCGGCATGTGGGATCTTCCCATACCGGGGCACGAACCCGTGTCCGAATGAATCGGCAGGCGGACTCTCAACCACTGCGCCACCAGAGAAGCCCGAAACCGGTTTTCTTTTGTATACAACTTACAGTTCCTTTTCTTCTTTCAGTATATGCATCATACAAAGGAGGTAATATGTACTTTATATTTCTATAAATAACTTAACAGTTACTTAATATTTCAGTATACATACTATACATCTTATCCTACTTTATTTCATATTTTAAGAATTCTCACTAAGTTCTGCTAACACTATGAAACAAAAATTCTTTTACTTATAGTTATCAGTGATATTTTACAATGCCATAATAAAACCTATGGCTCTGATTTGGTTCATAAAGGAAAATATTAAAGGTACTGGGGAGTAGAATAAAATCAATTTGGCTGTTTCTAAGTCATAATAAATTATCTAACTCTTCTACACCTGACTATTTGCAGTGAATTATGCTGCTATAGACATTATAACTTTTTCTTCATTTCTAATTCAGTGACATGTCTTATTTTTATATTTTTCTTTATTTTATAATTTGTTCTTATATTTTAGTCGATCTTTCAAGTTTCCTAAATAAGAGTATATTTCATTTATAATTTAGAAAAAAATGTTTAACGTTATAAAGGTATATAAGAATTCAGAAGAAGGAGAGAGTGGAGTAGACATTATAGTTTGTCAGTGACTGTTACTTTTCCCCCTTCTTTTGGGTGCAGCCCTGGTTTTCCTTCAGGAACTCTCCTTCCCACTCTTAATCTAATGGTCTGGGTAGAGCTAACTACCATCTTTAATGCTTATTACATCACATCCCCTTGGCCACAGGGATGGCCACTAATCAGAGCCAATTCAAAGTTAGTCCTAAGACTCTTACTGAGGCAACCAATAGAGAGATGCTGATTTTTCCTGAGGAAATAGGATACAAATCTGGAGCTATTATAAGTCACCTTGCATTACAAGGGGATGGCCCTTCTGAAAATGGAGTCAATAAAGAGAAAAGAAGAACTAAGTGGTAGAAAAAGACTTAACATTTGAGCCCTTGTATCCTGTTGTGTCTAAAAAGAGCCTACCTTTGGACAGCCCAGATATGTGTGTCAAAAAACTACTCTGAATTCCTTAAAACAGTTTAAGTTGGGTTTTCTGTCATAGGGCTAATATTTAGCAAAAACACACCCATACAGCTGTGCCATTTTGAGGAGGGGGGCACATACATCCTGATGAATTGGTGCCCATTCCAGCAATCATTTTGATTAGTTTGCTGCCCACATCATTCTGATTGCTAAATATTTTAAATATTACCCTTGCTTTTAATCAAAAGAACTTGAATAATAATGTAAAATTTAGAAATATGACTAAGGGTAATATTTCAGTTGATAAGAAGAGAATGAGGAAGGGCAAAAAAAATCTTTTCACAAAGACATAATTCAATAAACACATGCTTTTACCATTAAGTTATAAAAAGATATCAGCCCATCTTTTCTGCTTGAGCAGGTCATTTTCCCCCTTGGAGTATTTTTCCTCTATTATTAAATGGGCATTAAAAATAACTCCCCTGTCTAAGAACACCATAAGTATCAAATCTGATACTACCTATAAAAACACTTTCTTTTAGTGAAAGGAATATTTATATTTTTCTTATTTAAGCTATGACTCATTCTTATAGAAACTTTGAAATATTACATATATAATATACATATATAAATGTTTGTGATCTCAATACCCAGAAATAATAACTAATAACTTTTTACATTTTAATTACAGAGATACTTTGTGGGATATCTATTTAAAAAAAAAACTTTTTTACACTTAAAACATCCTTCCCTATTATTAAGTGTTACTACATTGGTGTTCCTAAGTCATATGGTAATGTAGCATTGATTACCATCACTATTTATACTTTATTTATCCCAGAGCACATCCCATTTTAGAAAACGGACTAGGTTTCATATCAAAGGGTTAGCTGCATTAGATAGTTTCTAATGTCCACCAGTGCTCAATAGGTGATATACAAACATGAAGGGGGCCAGATGTAAGACAAGAGGCACTAAGTGCTTGTATTTTGACTAGCCATTACACTTAACCAATTATAGTGCCATTTTAAAATTCAGGAGGGACAAAAAAAACAAGCCAAACAATGCAGGTCTCCAAGCAGTTTTCTGTTCAAAAACTGCCAATCTAAGACCCTGATAATCCTTACTAACTGGGTATTTATCCCATAAAAAATTGTGTGAGAATAAAGAGATCAACAATTCATTTATCTACCTTTCCTAGGAAGTAAATTATTATTACCTTTGTTTCACCTAGTGATAAAATGAGACAGCATCTGAATACCAGTAACTTTATGTTGTTCTTCCTTTTGAATAAAAAACATAAGTATAGTGTCAGTAAAATCTGCTGACAGAGAAGGTTCTGGTGAAACAATTCTAAAGTTCTGTAAGCTTAGAGTTTTCAAGCATACTGGAATGCTATGTGTCCACCATGCCTTTGAAGTATAACGTTTCATTATTTTAATGCGACTCACATTTGTCTACTTGGGTTTTATTGGAAAGAATTCCATTAATGCAGCAAAATTTAGTTACACTTTAAGCCAGAAACCGTTAATGACAATTTTAGCAGGCTCCTAGGAACAGCCAGGTTAAGATGATACCTATCTTATACTGTGTTTATGTTGAGGGCTTCCCTGGTGGTGCAGTGGTTGAGAGTCTGCCTGCTGATGCAGGGGACGCGGGTTCGTACCCCAGTCCAGGAAGATCCCATATGCCGCGGAGCGGCTGGGCCCGTGAGCCATGGCCGCTGAGCCTGTGCGTCCGGAGCCTGTGCTCCGCAACGGGAGAGGCCACAACAGCGAGAGGCCCGCATACCGCAAAAAAAAAAAAAAAAAAAAGATGCTCAATGAACTCAGGAGAAGAATGGATGAACACAGTGAGAAGTTTAACAAACAGCTGGAAAATGTAAATAAGAATCAAACAGAGCTGAATAATACAATAAATTAAATTAAAAATATACTAGAAGGAATCAACAGTAGATGAGGATACAAAAGAACAGATGAATGAACTGTAAGACAGAATAGTGGAAATCACCCAAGCTGAACAGAAAAAAAAAAAAAAGAATGAAAAATGAGGATAGTTTAAGAGACCTCTGAGACAACATCAAGCACGCTAACATTCACATTATAGGGGTCTCAAAAGAAGAGAGAGAGAAAGGGGCAGAGATCTTATTTGAAGAAATAATAGATGAAATACTTCCCTAACCTGGGAAAGGAAACAGACATCCAGGTCCAGGAAGCACAGAGAGTCCCAAACAAGATCAACCCAAAGAGGTCCACACTAAGACACATTATAATTACAATTCCAAAAATTAAAGATAAAGAGACAATCTTAGAAGCAAGAGAAAAGCAACTAGTTACATACAAGGGAGCTCCCATAAAAGTATCAGCTGACTCCTCAGCAGAAACTTGGCAGACCAAAAGGGAGTGGCATGATGTATTTTAAGTGATGAAAGGAAAAAAACTACAACCAACAATATTCACCAGGTGAGGCTAGCATTCAAATTTGAAGGAGAGGCAAATAGTTTCACAGACAAGCAAAAGCTAAAAGAGTTCAGCATCAATAAACTGGCTTTACATAAAATGTTAAAGAGACTTTTCCAAGCAGAAAAGAAAAGACCACCACTAGAAATATGGAAATTACAAAAGTAAAAATATCAATGGTAAAGGCAAACACACAGTAAAGATAGTAGATCAACCACTATAAAGCTAGTAGAAACATTAAACGACAAAAGCAGTGAAATAATCTATATCAACAAAAAGTGTTAATACACAAAACAAAAAGATGCAAAATATGATGTCAAACCATTAAATGTGGGGTTGGGGGGGCAGTAAAAATGCAGTGTTGTTAAAATGTGCTTGAACTTAAGGGATCATCAGCGTAAAATTATATAAACCTCATTGTAAACACAAACCAAAACCTATAACAGATAAACACAAAAAGGAATCCAAATGTAACACTAAAGACAGTCATCAAATCTCAAGGGAAGAGAGCAAAAGAAGAAGCAAAAAACAAAAACAAACTACAATATCAACCAGAAAACAATTAACAAAATAGTGACAAGTATATATATATATCAATAATTACTATCAATGAAAATGGACTAGATGCTTCAATCAAAAGACATTTAGTGGCTGAATGGATAAAAAACAGGACCCATATACATGCTGCCTACAAAAGACTCACTTCAGATCTAAAGACACACACAGCCTGAAAGTCTGGGGATGAAAAAGGGTATTCCATGCAAATGTAAAAAAAAAAAAAAAAAAAAAAGCTGGGGTAGCAATACTTATATCAGACAAAATAGACTTTAAAAGAAAGACTATAACAACAGACAATGAAGGATATTACATAAAGATAAAGGAATCAATCCAACAAGAAGATATAAACTTGTAAACATATATGGACTCAACATAGGAGCACATAAATGCATACAATAAATAAAAGAAGAAATTAACAATAACACAATAATAGTATGGGACTTTAACAACCCACTCACATCAATGAATAGATCATGCAGGCAGAAAATGAATAAGAAAATTGTCCTTAAATGACACATTAGACCAGATGGAGATATATATGTATATGTAAAACTTTCCATCCAAAAGCAGCAGATTACATGTTCTTTTCAAGTGCACATGAAACACTCTCCAGGACAGATCATTTCCTGGGCCACAAAACAAGTCAATAAATTTAAGAAGACTGAAATCATATCAAGCATCTTTTCTGACCACAATGTTATGAAACTAGAAATCAATTACAAGAAAAAAACTGTGAAAAACATAACACGTGGAGACTAAACAACATACTACAAAACAACTAAATGGATCACTGAAGATAGCAAATTGGAAATCAAAAAATACTTGGATTCAAATAAAAACAGAAACACAATGATCCAAAACCTATGGAACACAGCAAAAGCAGTTTTAAAAGGGAAGTTTATAGCAATACAAGCCACCTCAGAAAATAAGAAAAATTTCACAGAAACAATACAAGCTTACATTTAAAAAACTAGCAAAAGAAGAGCAAACAAAATCCAAGGTTAGTAGAAATTAATAAATAATAAAGACCAGAGCATAAATAAATAAAATAGAGACCAAAAAACAACAGAAAAGATCAGTGAAACTGAGAGCTAGTCCTCTGAAAAGATAAACTAAATTGAAAAATCTTTTTTTCTAAATTTTTTTAATAGATCTTTATTGGAGTACAATTACTTCACAATACTGTGTTAGTTTCTGTTGCACAACAAAGCGAATCAGCCATATGCATACACATGTCCCCATATCCCCTCCCTCTTGAGCCTCCCTCCCATCCTCCTTATCCTACCCCTCTAGGTCATCACAAAGCACAGAGCCAATCTCTCTGGCTATGCTGCTGTTTCCCACTAGCTGTCTGTTTTACATTTGGTAGTGTATATATGTCAATGCTACTCTCTCACTTCGTCCCACCTTACCCTTCCCCCTCCCCATGTCCTCAAGTCCATTCTCTACGTGTGCATCTTTATTCCTGTCCTGCCTCTGGGTTCTTCAGAACTTTTTTTTTTTTTTTTTTAGATTCCATATATATGCATTAACATACGGTATTTGTTTTTCTTTTTCTGACTTACTTCACTCTGTATGACACACTCTAGGTCCATCCACCTTACTACAAATAACTCAATTTCGTTTCTTTTTCTGGCTGAGTAATATTCCATTGTATATATGTGCCACATCTTCTTTATCCATTCATCTGTCAGTGGATACTTAGGTTGCTTCCATGTCCTGCCTATTATAGATAGTGTTGCAATAAACATTGTGGTACATGCTTGTCTTTGAATTATGGTTTTCTCAGGGTATATGCCCAGTAGTGGGATTGCTGGGTCATATGGTAGTTCTATTTTTAGTTTTTTAAGGAACCTCCATATTGTTTTCCATAGTGGCTGTATAAATTTACATTCCCACCAACAGTGTAGGAGGGTTCCCTTTTCACCACACTCTTTCCAGCATTTATTGTTTCTAGATTCTTTGATAATGGCCATTCTGACTGCCGTGAAGTGATACCTCATTGTAGTTTCGATTTGCATTTCTCAAATAATTAGTGGTGTTCAGCATCTTTTCATGTGCCTCTTGGCCATCTGTATGTCTTCCTTGGTGAAATGTCTATTTAGATCTTATGCCCATTTTTTAACTGGATTGTTTGTTTTGATATTGAGCTCTATGAGCTGTTTGTATATTTTGGAGATTATCCCTTTGTTGTTCCATTTGCAAATATTTTCTCCCATTCTGAGGGTTGTCTTTTTGTCTTGTGTATGGTTTCCTTTACTGTGCAAAAGCTTTTAAGTTTAATTAAGTCCCATTTGTTTATTTTTGTCTTTATTTTCATTACTCTAGGAGGTGGGTCAAAAAAGATCTGGCTGTAGATTATGTCAAAGAGTGTTTTTCCTATGTTTTCCTCTAAGGGTTTTATAGTGTCTGGTCTTACATTTAAGTCTTTAATCCATTTGGAGTTTCTTTTTCTATATGGTGTTAGGTAGTGTTCTAATTTTATTCTTTTACACATAGCTGTCTAGTTTCCCCAGCACCACTTTTTTTTTTTTTTTTTTTTTTTTTGCGGTACACGGGCCTCTCACTGTTGTGGCCTCTCCCGTTGCGGAGCACAGGCTCTGGATGCACGGGCTCAGCAGCCATGGCTCACGGGCCCAGCCGCTCCACAGCATGTGAGATCTTCCTGGACTGGGGCATGAACCCGTGTCCCCTGCATCAGCAGGCGGACTCTCAACCACTGCGCCACCAGGGAAGCCCAGCACCACTTATTGAAGAGGCTGTCTTTTCTCCATTGTATGTTCTTGCCTCTTTTGTCATAAATTAGGTGCCTATATGTGTGTGGGTTTATCTCTGCGCATTCTATCTTGTACCATTGAGTTATATTTCTGTTTCTGTGCCAGTACCATACTGTCTTGATTACTGTAGCTTTGTGGTATAGTTTGTAGCTGGGGAGCCTGATTCCTCCAACTCCGTTTTGCTTTCTCAAGATTGCTTTGGCTATTTGGGGTCTTCTGTGTTTCCATACGAATTGTAAAATTTTTTGTTCTACTTCTGTGGAGACTGCCATTGGTAGTTTGATAAGGATTGCATTGAATCTGTAGATTGCTTTGGGTAGTAGAGTCATTTTCACAATGTTGATTCTTCCAATCCAAGAACATGGTATATCTCTCCATCTGTTTATGTCATCTTTGATTTCTTTCATCAGTGTTTTATAGTTTTCTGAGTACGAGTCTTTCACCTCCTTAGGCAGGTTTATTCCTAGGTATTTTATTCTTTTTGTTGTAATGGTAAATAAGAGTGTTTCCTTAGTTTCTCTTTCTGGTTTTTAGTTGTTGGTGTATAGGAATGCCAGAAGTTTCTGTGCATTAATGTTGTATCCTGAAACCTTACCAAATTCACTGATTAGTTCTAGCAGCTTTCTGGTGGCATCTTTAGGATTTTCTATGTATAGTATCATATCATCTGCAAACAGTGACAGGTTTACTTCTTCTTTTCCAATTTGTATTCCTTTTAATTCTTTTTCTTCTCTGGTTGCTGTGGCTAGGATTTCCAAAACTCTGTTGAATAAGAGTGGCAAGAATGGACATCCTTGTCTTATTCCTGATCTTAGTGGAAATGCTTTTAGGTTTTCACCATTGAGCATGATGCTTGCTGTGCGTTTGTCATATATGGCCTTTATTATGTTGAGGTAGGTTCCCTCTATGCCCATTTTCTGGAGAGTTTTTATCAGAAATGGGTGTTGAATATTGTCAAAAGCTTTTTCTGCATCTATTGAGATGATCATATGGTTTTTATTCCTTAATTTGTGAATGTGGTGTATCACATTGATTGATTTGCATATATTGAAGAAACTTGCATCACTGGGATAAATCCCACTTGATCATGGTGTATGATCCTTTTAATGTGCTGTTGGATTCTGTTTGCTAGTATTCTGTTCAGGATTTTTGCATCTATGTTCATCAGTGATATTGCTCTACAATTGTTTTTTGTTTGTGATATCTTTTTTGGTATCAGTGTGTTGGTGGCTTCATACAATGAATTAGGAGTGTTTCTCCCTCCACAATTTTTTGGAAAAGTTTGAGAAGGATCAGTGTTAGCTCTTCACTAAATGTTTGATAAAATTCACCTGTGAAGCCATCTGGTCCTGGACTTTCCGAGATTCTGGAACATGTTTACTTTCATTACTCTGCATTCTTTTTCAGGTAGATTGCCTATTTCCTCTTCATTTATTTGGACTTGTAGATTTTTACCTTGCTCCTTCATCTGTGACATATATATATATATATTTTATGAGTGGGATTGTGTTCCTATCTTAATGGTTCTTTGGCCTGAGGTTTCCACCTCTGGGGTTTGTTGGCTACTGGTTAGAGCTGGGTCTTGGTGCTGACATGAGGAACTCTGTGAGGCCTCACTCCAATGAATATTCCCTGGGGTCTGAAGTTCTCTGTTAGTCCAATGGTTTGGACTCAGAGCTCCCACAGCAGGAGCTTCGGCCCGACCCTGGGCTCATGAACCAAGATCCCACAAGCTGTGTGGGGCAGCAGAAAACAAAAACAAAAAAACAAACTAGAAAATAAAATTAGAGTAAGAAACTAAGAGGTATGTTAGGAAGAATATAAAAATAAAAATACAGATGAATCAACAACTGGAAGGTACAACATTACCACAATATTAAAAAAGAAGAGGAGGGAAAAAAAAAAGGGGGATAGGCCTTGGCTGTGGAGGGCAGGGCCTAAGCAAGGGTGAGGTTTGGGCAGTGGGTGGGGCCTATGCTCAGGACCCACAGGGCTGGAAAAGGTCCTGAGGGCTGTGGGGGGTGGGGCTTAGGCTCAAGGAACAAAAGAGGCCCAGACGTGCCCCCCACCCCTGGTCTTTGAGGGCAGGGGACCTCACCTGGGAGCCCAGCAGGCTTCCTGGGCTCAAGTGGGTGGGGCAATAGCCCTCTGCTCCTCTTTGGCTCCTCCTGGAGGGCCCCTCCCACCTGCCTCTTTTGCTCTCCCCTCGGCCTCCTTCCTATGCCCCCAAGGACCCACGCAGCCTGTAGAGGACTTTATAGGGCAGGGTATCGGCCTCAGAGCTCAACAGGCTCCCTGAGCCCGAGTGGGCAGTGCAATACTCTCTGCTCCTCTCTCGCTCCTCCCAGAGGGCCCCTCCCGCCTGTCTCTCCTGATCTTCCAGCCTCCCTGCTATGCCCCCAGGACCCACGTGGCCTGGATGGGGTTTTGGAGGTGGGATACCAGCCTGGGAGCTCAGCAGCTTCCCCACCCAAGTGGGCCAGGTGACCCCCTCCTCTCCTCTCTGGCTCTTCCCGGAGAGTCCCTCTCACCTGCTTCTCTTGATCTCCTCCACTTCAGGGGCACCAATCCTGTCTGGCCTCCACTTCTCCTCCCCACTATGTTCTACTGGTTCACCTTGGGGTTCCTCCTATCTCCTTGGGTGTCAGAGTTCCCCACCAGGGGCCGGCAGGCGCCCTAGTTGTGGGGAGATGCTAACTCCACATCTTCCCACACCGCCATCTTGACTCCACCTCCCCAAATTGATAAATCTTTCATCAGACCCATCAAGAGGAAAAGAGAGACAGCCCAAATAGAAATGAAAAAAAGAGAAGTTACACCGACACCACAGAAATGCAAAGGATCATAAGACATTACTACAAACAATTATATGCCAATGAAATGGGCAACCTAGAAGAAATGGATAATTTCCCAGCAATGTATAATCTCCCCAAACTGAGTTAGAAGAAATAGAAAATATAAACAGACTAATTACCAGTAATGAAATTGAATCAGTAACCAAAAAACTCCCAACAAATAAAAGTCCAGGACCAGAGAGCATCACAGGTGAATTCTACCAAACATTTAAAGAAGAGTTAACACCTATCCTTCTCAAACTATTTCAAAAAATCGAAGAAGAAGAAATACTTCCCAATTCATTCAACAAGGCCAGCATCACCCTGATATAAAAACCAGATGAAGACAAAAAAAGAAAGAAAGAAAGAAAGAAAGAAAGAAAGAAAGAAAGAAAGAAAGAAAGAAAGAAAATTACAAGCCAATGTCACTGATGAACACTGATGCAAAAATTCTCAACAAAATACTAGCAAATTGAATTTCACTACACATTAAATGGATCACACACCATGATCCAGTGGGATTTATCCCAGGGATGCAAGGATGGTTCAATATCTATAATTCAGTCAATGTGATATACCACATTAACATAATGAAGGATATAAATCATATGATCATCTTAACAGATGTAGAAAAAGTATTTGACAAAATTCAACATTCATTTATGATAAAAACTCAACAAAGTGGGTACAGACGGAACATACCTGAATATAATAAAAGCCATATATGACAAACCCACAGCCAATGTCATACTCAATGGTGAAAAGCTAAAAGTATTTCCTGTAAGATCATGAAAACAACATCAATGACCACTCTTACCAATTTTATTCAACATAGCACTGGAAGCCCTAACCACATCAATTAGACAATAAAAAGAGATAAAAGGCATCCAAATTGGAAAAGAAGTAAAGCCATCACTGTTTGCAGAAGACATGATGCTGTATGTAGAAAATCCTAAAGGTGTCACCATAAAACTATTAAAGCTAATAAAGGTATTCAGTAAAGTTGCAGGATAAAAAAATTAATATACAGAAATCTGTTGCATTTCTATACACTCACAACAACCTGTAAGAAAGAAAAATTAAGAAAACAATCCCATTTACAATTGCATCAAAAAGAATAAAATACCTAGAAATAAATCTAACCAAAGAGGTAACAGACCTATACACAGAAAGACATTGATGAAAGAAATTGATGATGACACAAACAGAAACATATACCATGCTCATGGATTAGAAAAATTAATATTTTTAAAATGACCATACTACCCAAGGCAATCTACAAATTTGATGCAATCCCTATCAAAATATCAATGGCATTTTTCACAAAACTAAAATAAATAATTCTAAAATTTGTATAGAAACACAAAGGACCATGAATAGTCAAAACAATCTTGAGAAAGAAGAACAAAGCTGGAAGTATCACTCTCTCTGATTTCAAACTAAACTACAAAGTTACAGTAATCAAAACTGGCACAAACACACATATATAGATCAATGGAACAGAATAGAGGCCCAGAAATAAACCCACACTTACATGGTCAAATAATTCATGACAAAGGAGACAAGAATATACAATGGGGAAAAAGTCTCTTCAATAAATGAAGTTGTGAAAATTGGACAGCAACATGCAAAAGAATCAACTGGACTGCTTTCTCACACCATATTCAAAAAATAAACTCCAAGTGGATTTAATACCTAAATATAAGACCTGAAACCATAAAACTAGAAGAAAACATAGGCAGTATGCTCTTTGACATTAGTCGTAGCAATATTTTTTTGGCTATGTCTCCTTAGGCAAGGGAAACAGAAGCAAAAATAAACAAATGAGAATATATCAAACTTAAAAGCTTCTGCACAGAGAAAAAACTATCAATAAAATGATAAGGCAGCCTACTGAACAGGAGAAAATATTTGCAAGCAATATATTTGATAAGGGGTTAATACCCAAAATATACAAAGAAATCAGACAGCTCAACATCAAAAAAACCAAACAACCCAACTAAAAAATGAGCAGAGGACCTGAATAGACACTTTTCCAAATGAAACATACAGGTGATCAACAGACACATGAAAAGATGCTCAATATCATCAGGAAAATGCAAATTAAAACCACAATGAGATATTGCCTCACACCTATCAGAATGACTATTATCAAAAAGACAACAAATAACAAGGGTTGGCAAGGATGTGAAGAAAAGGGAACCCTTGTGCAGTTTTCTTAGGAATGTAAATCGGTACAGCCACTATAGAAAATAGTGGAGGTTTTTCAAAGAATTAAAAATAGAAGTACCATATGATCTAGCAATTCCACTTCTGGTCATTTTTCCAAAGAAAACTAAAAACACTAATTTGCAAAGATATATGCACGCTCATGTTCATTTCAGCATTATTAACAATATCCAAGATATGGAACCAACCTAAGTATCCATAGTTGACTGGATAAAGAAGATGTGGTATGTACACACATACACACACACACACACACACACACACACACACACCCCCCACAATGGAATATTATTCAGCTGTAAAAAAAGAATGAAATTTTGCTATTTGTGACAGCATGGATAGACCTAGAAGACATTATGCTAAGTGAAATAAGTCAGACAGAGAAAGACAAATAAGATATGGATTTCACTTTTATGTGGAATCTAATAAACAATCAACCATAACAAAACAGAAACAGATTCATAGACACAGAGAACAAACTGGTGGTTGCCAGAGGAGAAGAGCATGAAAAAGGTACGTGAAGTTAAGAGGTACAAACTTCTAGTTATAAAATAAATAAGTCACCGGGATATAATGTACATCATAGGGAATATAATCAATAACACTGTAGTGACTTTGTATAGCGACAGCTGGTAACTAGATTTATCATGGTAACCATTTTGTAATGTATAAAAATATCAAATCACTGTTGTACACCTGAATCTGATATAATTTTGTAAGTCTATCATGCTTCAGTAAAAAAAAGTCAGTCACAGACAATGGTGCCCACCAGCACCAGTGTCACACAGTGGAAGGAGCGCCCAAGAATGGCTGCAGCCAGCGTCTATGTCCCCAGGGTGAGCCACAGCCCCCACCACCCCCGCCTCTCCAGGAGACTCTCCAAGACCAGTAGAAATTCCTGGACCTTGGAACTTCTGCTGTTTCAAAAGAATTGAGAGTCCCTATAGAGACAGGAAGTGAACTCATGGTCTTGAAAGATACTATACAGCTACTGAAGCGCCAGTCATCACCCCTGTGTTCTAAGCAGGGAGTGTAATTAAGGCAAAAGGATTGGTCTTGGCCAACAGTTCCCCTTTTAAGGATTCTTCCTGGATGTTTCACCCAACAACTTTTGCTTATGTATCATTAGAAAGATCTCAGTCACATGGTCACCACACCTATAAGAAAAGCTGAAAATATGGTATTTGAATGGTCCTGAATAAAACTGGGATTCTACTACTGAAAAAAAAATTAGTCATACTTTGACATCCCTATAAATACTATCCTTAGATGTAGTCTAGAAGTTAGAATTCCTCCACCATTTGCAGTGTAGACTTGGTCAACTCATTTAGCTTATTTGTTCCTCAGTTTCCTAATCTGTCAGTTGAGAGAGTTTAATAAGATGGTCCCTTTCATCTCTAAAATGAGCACAATTCTATGATACTGTTGATGAGTGACATTAACTAGGGATGGTTGATAGTACTAAATATTCATAGTATTCATTTTCAACTGAGCCCTCATTTATACTCAATAAGTATTGTATGCACCCCTGAGTATATTATTTATAGTAATTATCCCAAAGCCTCACTAGTCTCCTCAAGTCCTCTCCCATTCCATCATCCACATTGGGCAGATGTAGACCCAAACTAATGAAATCTTCAGGTAGACACAGACCAGCTCCTAGCAATTGGTTTGTAAGAAGCAGGAAGCATAATGAGGATACCCCTCAGGATAGTTTTGGTACTATCTATTTCATACTGAAAAGCCACCACATGCACGCTGATGATGAAAATCACCATTTGGAATGCAATGCTTTTTCTACATTTTGATTCATCTGTCATCTTTTTCACATGTGTCTATTTGAAGACCAAGTGTTGGAAATATACATAATGTCACCAAAAAAGGTTGATGGTATACCCATTATGTTAATTAAATTCTACCCCCTTGTTTTTGTTCTAAGAAATTGCTAAATGGTCTAAGTGTTAAAATTAAATGGTTGGTCCTGAGAGTAGGGCCATTTCACAGTGACAGTGGAATAGAGAGAATATGTTAAAATTAGAATAAGCTTAAGAAAGAATTATACACTCTGACCAAGGTGAGAAAATTAGCTGAAGTATCTGCCAAGAGAAAGCAGAAAGTTCTAAGATACCAGATGTCTCTGTGGGTTCCAAATTTGGAATTCTTTGTCACCTTTTCAATCTTCCTTCAGAAGTATCAAGGCTTACAATGCATGTGGTTTGGCATATGGGCTGTTATTTTGCATTTCTAGACTCTGAGTCTGCCTTTCAATCAGCATCTAAGCTATTTTACTAAGTTCTATGATATCTTAGGATATATGGCTCTCAAGAACATGAAGTAAGGAAATAATTACTTGTTCTTTCCCTCCTTCATTTCATTATGAAGATCTGCAGACAAAATTTAGTGCCCAAGGAAGCATAACCACTATCTTTCATTTCTTTCTGGAAGTCCTTTTGAATGTTTTTTTGTGGAAGAAAGAGCTTTACTTTTTTGAATATCAAATTATCATAGAGGGCAGTCTGGGATCTCCCTTTCTAGCCATATTTCTCTCTTCAGCACCAGCTCCTCCCTGAACCTCCCCATTGAGAACCAACTATGACTCCTGTACCTGACTTCAAGTGATCAAGACAATGGGACAATGTATATGAAAACCAATTATTCATTCAGCAATGACAGTTAAATTGAAAATGAATAAATGATGGGAGAAGAAAGAACAATTAAAAGCCAAATGAGAAAGACTTCTAATATAAAATATAAAAGAAGCACCCATCTCAAAATTAAGACATTAATTTTCATTTATATCTCATTTTTCTTGATCTTGGATTGCAGGACTGTTCAGGATTGTTCACTAGATGTAATAATTATGTTGGTGGCAAATTACTGATTTGTAAACATCACATAGCACCCTTGAACACGTAAAACTTATGTTTGTCTGCATTTTCAATTATTTAGAAATCAATTGTAAAAATAAAGTCTAAATGGATAGTTTCATACCTTCCAACTTATCAATAGCGCATGAATAATGTGAAATGCCTAAAAAATATCCCTTTCTTCTATCCGTGAAAAAAACTGTTACACAAAATTGAGGTTAGGACTATTTTTTATCAACATGCTAAAATGCTATTTATTTTTTTAATTTTAAAATTTTATTTATTTTTGGCTGCATTGGGTCTTTGTTGCTGCACACGGGGCTTTCTTAGTTGCGGCGAGCGGGGGCTACTCTTCGTTACGGTGCGCATGCTTCTTATTACAGTGGCTTCTCTTGTTGCGGAGCATGGGGTCTAGGCGTGCGGGCTTCAGTAGTTGTGGTGCAGGGCTCAGCAGTTGTGACTCGCAGGCTCTAGAGAGCAGGCTCAGTAGTTGTGGCGCACGGGCTTAGTTGCTCCACAGCTTGTGGGATCCTCCCAGACCAGGGCTCGAACCTGTGTCCCCTGTATTGGCACGTGGATTCTTAACCACTGCACCACCAGGGAAGCCCTAAAATGCTATTTTTAAAATAGTGACAAACCTCTTTGGAAAATGACCTCTATAATGAAGAATCAATTCTGGCAGGATCATTATGCATATTAGTTAAACATTCATGGGAAAGGTGGAGCAGCCTGCAGAGTGTTTAAAAGTAGAAACAAGAGAGCATATATGTCCTATGTCATAAACTATATCCTGGCTTATGGGTCCTAAAATTGGAGAAGACAACCAAAAGTTACCAGATACAGAGAATTTTCCTTCCTTTTATTTTGTATCCAGGTAGAAGCAGCCACAGGGGAGAAAAAATGTTTTTAAAAAGATAAAAGCATATTTTGAAGCTGGAATCTCTTACGTTTAACAAAAATGAGCTGAGAAAGTATATAAATGTAAAGTCGTGAATTGTATGTGACAAACTATGGCATAGTGACTTAGAACTGCTTTTCTCTCCCTATCAAAAACGAGGAGGTTTTCTGATTGGAAAGCTAAAAACCAGGTGAACATCCAGAAGATTCCCGCTGCTGAATCATAGGAGATGGAGGGAAATGTCATGGAAGTCACAGCTTGGGAAACTAGCAAAACTTAATTATTCAACAGCCCTTCCCCCTTCGCCTTTGCCAAAGGAATGGATCATCATGTTGGGAGAGGAGAGTGTGTCTACAGTGCTCAGCCCCAGGAGATGTCTGTGGCTTGTTTAATACAATCATAGCAATCCTAGCCTCCTTTGCTAGTTAATCATCAGGCCAATATTCTGTGCATCTTTGAGGGTGGAAATGGGGGGACATGTGATCCAATTCTTCTAAGGAGGCACAAAGGAAAGCCTAATGAAGAGCCTGGGAGAGATCTGTCTTCATGACACAAGAAAAGCCCTTTTCCTTCAGCCTGTTCTCCGAAACAAACATGATGTCACGAGGTTATAATGCTTCCTCAGTAGCCATCTTGTAGCTTAAGGACCCAAACATCAACAAGCTGTGAGAAGAAAGGTAGAAAACTAGTTCCTTGATATGAACTTTGGGCTTCTTTACCCAATCTTAGCACCACCTACTCCCAGAATTCTCACTCTGTAGGAAAATTAAAGTCCTTTATTTTTGAGTCTCTGTTACTTGAGAACTGTGTAGCTTGCAGCTGAGCAATGCTAACCGATAGAAAAACATAGATTGTGAAAGTAAGAGGACTTCATGATTCTAAGGCTGGAGAGTCAACTCCCACTTTGCAAGGGCCACCATGCAGAAGAGAGTGCAGATCAAGAGATAAAGTTCTACTGATAAACAAAGGAGCGGGAATGCATGTTGGGGTCCATCTTTGCAATTTCTACCTCTGATAATGAAGTTTTCTGCAATCAAGTGTGAGGGGATACATGCTCTTCATTAACAGAAGCAATACCAGAGATGGAAAAATCACTGTTAAAACAGTCAACAAATCTTCAATCAGTTCTGTGTCACTCCTGTGACATTTTATTTCACTTGGCATTTCTATCAGTAAGTTTATTAGAAACAGACATTTGTTTCTAAGAGACATCAGGGAATTCAGTAATGCCTAGAGATTTCCTAAATGATGGTTCATATGTATTGAGCCTCACATATGTTTTATGGTTTCATTTAGATATGTGTGTGTAGACACAAACACGCCAAGACACAGACTGTATTTAAAGAGTTAATTCCCCTTAGATTCTAAATTTCTGAAAGGCAGTGAGTGTCCACAGTTTAATGCATTTACTGGAGAACTAATATTAATTGACTGAAAGGAAACTTCCAAAATCAGATAAATATTCACTTTATACTGCAGACACACTGTATTATCTAGCTCTTTATATAACTTCTTACACTTATACTCAGTATGATGTTTTGTGTTTCCTTAAATATCTGAGGAAGCAAAAAAAGGGTGATGCTAATAAAAATGTAAATATAAATAAAATAAAAATGTAGGTCTCTGTGTAACTTGAAGCTCTGTTATATCATCAGTCCTCCATTCCTCACTGACTGTGATATTGACATGGTATATAAATTTTCTTAGCTCTTCCTTTCCTTGCAAAGACTCCACCAATGCCCAACTTCAGTCTTTATCCTTTTGCCTTATTATGAGTATGAAAAATAGGCTGGAGCACCTTTTTTTAGAATGAAAAAAGTTTTCACACTTGCATAACTCATGCAGTTGAAATGGCCTGAAATCAACAGTCCCCAGAAAAGCAACTTTGAAAAGACACCGAGGCTGAAAAGCAGTAACTGCAAAGAAGTACTTTGAAAAAGATAGTAAGGAAAAGCTCCTATAAAACTGTATGGGAGGGCTTCCCTGGTGGCGCAGTGGTTGAGAGTCCACCTGCCGATGCAGGGGATGCGAGTTCGTGCCCCGGTCCGGGAAGATCCCACATGCCGCGGAGCGGCTAGGCCCGTGAGCCATGGCCGCTGAGCCTGCGCGTCCGGAGACTGTGTTCCGCAACGGGAGAGGCCACAACAGTGAGAGGCTGGCGTACCACAAAAAAAAAAAAAAAAAAAAAAGTTATATGGGAGAGAGAAAAATATCTGGAATGAGAAGGCATTCACTTTGGAAACCTTACAGTTTTGAAAATATTATACATCTAAGTTTTTTTAATCCCTAAAGTTTTCCTGAGGTTACAGATGTTTGAAGCTCCCAAATTGGCTTTGCGATCCTTGGTAGGAAAATTTGATTTCCAGAATAGCTTTCTCACTGCGTAAAATATTAGGATAATTACTTAGTTGTCAGAATAAATCAGCAAGAATTGAGCATGTCCAAGTCCCCCCAAAAGTAGAGATGTGAAGACAGGAGCAAAATGAAGAGTAAAGGAAGAGGCAAGTGCATTGGGTTTGGAGGAGCCGGAGAATAAACAGGTAGGCACCAAGGGGGGCCAAGGAAAAGGGGATGATTTGGGGAGACTGGGCCAGAAAGTCGAGAGAGGGCTTCCTCTCTAAGGAAGAGACTAAAGTCAGAAGTTAGAACTTACTCCTCTCTCCACCTCTCTCTGATTCACATTCTTATTCTCTCTGTGTTTCTCTTTCTATGCCTGTCTCTGTGTCTGTCTGTCTCTCTGTCTGTGTCTGTGTGTGTGTGTGTGTATCTCTCTCTCTCTCTCACACACACACACACACACACACACACACACACACACGCAGAGGCCATAGAAGGACCCTGTCCTGCAATCCCTATAGGATTTGGTCTGGAACAAGGAAAGCCTTTAGTGTCCATGTGTGGGCAGATAAGGGGAGCCTCTGTGTCAGTGAATGTTCCCAAGAAAACATGGTTGCTAATAGGCTTCCTGGTTCCCCCGGGACAGGGCCTTGGGCGTGTCACTGTCTGATTATGGCAGTTATCTCTCTTACATTCCCTCGCAACCCTCTGAAGATTTGTGGGAATTCCTTTTCCCCTTTTTTCTCTCTCTGCCCCATCTGGAAAATATTGCAATGTTTGTGTTCACTTCCTATGGCCCTTGTCATCCCAGGGCTGAGCCAGGTCTTGCTGCTCTTTCCTTTCACACAGGCCTGTAAGGTATGTCCTCTCCTCTGCCTCCTTCCCTCTGCGGTAGTTGTTTATAACACAGAGCCTCCTTTGCTCTTTTATCCTCTTCATCAAAACCAACATCATTACCTGCATTTGCCTACAGTCTTATGACGTCAATGAAACCCTGAGCTCTCACCCACCAGGGTCTAGTACAAGTTGGGGGTGCTCAGATCACAAACCAGGGTGATCTTCAATCGTCTGAACCAATCTCAAGTGATGCTTTGTCCTTGGAGCTTTGGGATGGTCACTAGCTCTGGACTGGGGTGCATCAATGAGGATCTTCGGCTGAAAAAAATTCTGCCGAACTTAAACATAAAAAATGTATCGGAAGAATACGAGGGTAGGATTGATATATTCCCGGAAGGCACAGAAGATCAGAGGAATGAGGCTCTGTCCTGGACAGGAAAGAGAGTTTGGGGGACTAAGAAAGAAAAACCTCAGCAGTGGCCTCATATGAGGGACATCCAGGTCATCATGAGTTAGTGCCAAGGAGCACTCTTTTATTTGATTCAATTAGTTATGATTCAAAGGGCCAGTAAAGACCCTCTGATGGGCTGAACAGAGGTTACACGCCTTCTCCTGGGCAAACAAGATGAGGAGAGAGCCTCTAGTTCCAACGAGCTCCAGAGTAAAAGGTATAAATCTGGATTTGCCTGCACGGCAAAACTAAACACACAGAAGAGATGATTCCCCAAAATAAAATTATGATGCTGTTGAGAGCTATGCAGCCCAAAGTTATAGAGTTACATTCCACCGGGCCCCCCTTCCACTTTTACATAAAGGTTGTGGTTTCCTAAGGTTGCACAGTGCTGGTACATGGTGGGTGCTTAATAAATGTTTGTTGACTGACTGGAATAGCCCCATCTCCCAGAGGTCCTGATGGAGGGTGGTCCCGGGCCAGACTACCCAAGCGATGATTAATGTTCAGAATAAATCCTTCCTGGAGCCTTAGTCTGAGGCTATGCCAAACCAATTCCTGAGGCAAGAAGGTCCAAGGTAAGATGTGGATTAAAGGAAAAGCTGGAAAACACGAGGATCAAGGCAAAACTGATTTCTCTCTTTCTCTTTAACTGCATATCAGATCCTACTTTTATTACCTGCCTTAAAGCAGAACAGAGGCTTAGTGTTATTTACTGAAGACTACTGCAATATCACAGGGATTAAAAAAGATCATAGTACAATTAGCCCTGAAGAGTTGACAAGAATTGTTCACATGCTCAAAACCTTCATCACTGGGATTCAATTTGTTTGGCCATTACAGTGTATTTTCTTTAGTACCCTTCAAAAAATAATCTTATTTTCTTTCTGTTCATTGGAACAAAGAGTTATCACTGGGAAAATGAAGATACTTTATAGCAAGCTCTTGCGGATCCAGCATTTAAGGAAGATTATGTACTCTTCAGAATTTCTATGGTATCCTTCTATTATTTGCTGGGCAATCACTCAAATATATTTTGGAATATAAACATTTATGTAAGAATAGTTTTAAATAAAGAAAACCTTCCTCATTTTGTGGCTAGCTGAGCCACTAAATAAAAGATACCTTATTTTCTCATGGAAACTGATTATAATCATTAGTAAGTACTATTTTCACGTTCCTTTTCCTATCACTATTTCTACAAAAGTTGAAACAAATAGTTGAAAGAAATTTTGTCAGTAAGAATCAATACTGGGCATCTTTGAGTCCTAAACAATGCCAGAATACCATTAATGATGGGTGAAGAAAACATAAGTGGAAGATGCAATTATTATTATTGTATTTTATTTTTAATAATAATAAATATTTAATTATAACACAATTTAGAGAATTATTTTGACATTAAATATGATCAGAACTGATCTATGTATGCTATAATCAAGTGATAAAAATAAAGAATATAAATTGGCAACCTGATTTCGATTTTCTTTTTGACTCCAGAGATATAAAGTCACCGTACAGATATTTGTATCTTCTGTCTCCTTCAGAACTAAACTCACCTGGTCACTCAGCTCTTACAGTGCTTGCTGCAATTCAGTTCAACAAGATTTACTGAGTGAAGTTTAGAGTAGGGTGCTATGTTAGGCAGAACAAGACATACAAAAAAGAATAAGAGAAATAACCCGTCTGCCAAGAGGTAATGGTCTGATAGGGTGGAAGAGGCAAGTACAGTGATACCAGCCAGAAGAATAAGTGTCAAAGTGAGGTACAAAGCTCTGTCTTCAACTATATAAAGGACAATAATGTGGAGAAGGAGAGAATATATTTTCAGAATTGCCCAGTATGTCACAACATATATAAACACATTCATTGGCCAGCTTCCTGGGAAATACCTGTATTGTAAAAATAATTTGATCATTATTGGGAAACTTCTGGTTCCAAATCTCTGTAAAGTTGAGGGAAATAGGAGGAACCAAGATGACAGAGTAGAAGGACATGCTCTCACTCCCTATTGCGAGAACAGCAGAATCACAACTAGTTGCTGGACAATCATCGACAGGAAGACACTGGAACTCACCAAAAAGATACCCCATATGCAAAGACAAAGAAGAAGCCACAATGAGATGGTAGGAGGGGTGCAATCACAGTAAAATCAAATCCCATAACTGGTGGGTGGGTGACTCACAGACTGGAGAACACTTATACCACAGAAGTCCACCCACTGGAGTGAAGGTTCTGAGCCCCACTTCAGGCTTCCCAGCCTGCGGGTCGGGCAACGGGAGGAGGAATTCCTAGAGAATCAGACTTTGAAGCCTAGTGGGAATTGACTGCAGGACTTTGACAGGACTGGGGGAAACAGAGACTCTACTCGTGGAGGGCACACACAAAGTAGTGTGCGCATCAGGACCCAGGGGAAGGAGCAGTGACCCCAGGGGAGACTGAACCAGACCTACCTGCTAGTGTTAGAGGGTCTCCTGCAGAGACAGGGGGTGGCTGTGGCTCACTGTGGGGACAGGGACACTGGCAGCAGAAGTTCTGAGAAGTACTCCTTGGCGTGAGCCCTCCCAGAGTCTGTCATTAGCCCCACCAAAAAGCCCAGGTAGGCTCTAGTGTTGGGTTGCCTCAGGCCAAACAAACAACAGGGAGGGAACCCAGCCCCACCCATCAACATTCAAGTGGATTAAAGTCTTACTGAGCTCTGCCCACCAGAGCAACAGTCAGCTCTACCTACCTACCACCAGTCCTCCCATCAAGCCTCTTAGATAGCCTCATCCACCAGAGGACAGACAGCAAAAGCAAGAAGAACTATAATCCTGCAGCCTGTAGAATGTAAACCACATTTACAGAAAGATAGACAAGATGAAAAGACAGAGGGCTATGTACCAGATGAAGGAACAAGATAAAACCCCAGAAAAACAACTAAATGAAGTAGAGATAGGCAACCTTCCAGGAAAAGGAATTCAGAATAATGATAGTGAAGATGATCCAGGACCTCAGAAAAACAATGGAGGCAAAGATCGAGAAGATGAAAGAAATGTTTAACGAAGACCTAGAAGAAGTAAAGAACAAACAAACAGAGACGAACAATACAATAACTTAAATGAAAACTACACTAGAAGGAATCAATAGCAACATAACTGAGGCAGAAGAACAGATAAGTGACCTGGAAGGCAGAATGGTGGAATTCACTGCTGTGGAACAGAATAAAGAAAAAAGAATGAAAAGAAATGAAGACAGCCTAACAGACCTCTGGGACAACATTAAACGCAACAATATTCGCATTATAAGGGTCCCAGAGGGAGAAGAGAGAGAGAAAGGACCAGAGAAAATATTTGAAGAGATTATAGTCAAAAACTTCCCTAACATGGGAAAGGAAATAGCCACCCAAGTTCAGGAAGTGCAGTGAGTCCCATACAGGATAAACCCAAGGAGAAACATGCTGAGCCACATAGTAATCAAATTGGCAAAAATTAAACACAAAGAAAAATTATTGAAAGCAGTAAGGGAAAAACAAAAAACAACAGACAAGGGAACTCCCATAAGATTAACAGCTGATTTCTCAGCAGAAACTCAACAAGCCAGAAGGGAGTGGCATGATATACTTAAAGTGATGAAAGTGAAGAACCTACAAGCAAGGTTACTCTACCCAGCAAGGATCTCATTCAGATTCGATGGAGAAATCAAAAGCTAAGAGAATTCAGCACCACCAAACCACCTCTACAACAAATGCTAAGGGAACTTCTCTAAGTGGGAAACACAAGAGAAGAAAAGGATCTACAAAAACAAACCCAAAATAATTAAGAAAATGGTAATAGGAACATACATATCAATAATTACCTTAAATGTGAATGTATTAAATGCTCCAATCAAAAGACACAGGCTTGCTGAATGGATACAAAACCAACACCCATCTATATGCCGTCTACAGGAGACCCACGTCAGACCTACAGACACATACAGACTGAAAGTGAGGGGATGGAAGAAGATATTCCATGCAAATGGAAATCAAAAGAAAGCTGGAGTAGCAATACTCATATCAGATAAAATAGACCTTAAAATAAAGAATGTTACAACAGACAAGGAAGGACACTACATAATGATCAAGGAATCAATCCAAGAAGAAGATATAACAATTATAAATATATATGCACCCAACATAGGAGGACCTCAATACATAAGGCAACTGCTAACAGCTATAAAAGAGGAAATAGACAGTAACACAGTGAGATTGGGGGACTTTAACACCTCACTTACACCAATGGACAGATCGTCCAAAATGAAAATAAATAAGGAAACAGAAGCTTTACATGACACAATAGACCAGATAGGTTTAATTGATATTTATAGGACATTCCATCCAAAAACAGCAGACTACACGTTCTTCTCCAGTGCGCATGGAACATTCTCCAGGATAGATCACATCTTGGGTCACAAATCAAGCCTCAGTAAATTTAAGAAAATTGAAATCATATCAAGCATCTTTTCTGACCACAACACTATGAGATGAGAAATGAATTACAGGGGAAAAAAAGGAAAAAACACAAACGCATGGAGGCTAAACAAAACGTTACTAAATAATCGAGATCACTGAAGAAATCAAAGAGGAAATCAAAAAATACAAAGACAAATGACAATGAAAACACGATGAGCCAAAACCTGTGGGATGCAGCAAAAGCAGTTCTAAGAGGGAAGATTATAGCTATCCAAGCCTACCTCAAGAAACAAGAAAAATTTCAACTAAACAATCTAACCTTACACCTAAAGGAACTAGATAAAGAAGAGCAAACAAAACCCAAAGTTAGCAGAAGGAAAGAAATCATAAATATCAAAGCAGAAATAAATGAAATAGAAACAAAGAAAACAATAGCAAAGATCAATAAAACTAAAAGCTGGTTCTTTGAGAAGATAAACAAAAGTGATAAACCAATAGCCAGACTCATCAAGAAAAAGAGGGAGAGGACTCAAATCAATAAAATTAGAAATGAAAAAGGAGAAGTTACAACAGACACAGCAGAAATACAAAGCATCCTAAGAGACTACTACAAGCAACTCTATGCCAATAAAATAGACAACCTGGAAGAAACGGACATATTCTTAGAAAGGTATAATCTTCCAAGACTGAACCAGGAAGAAATAGAAAATATGAACAGACCAATCACAAGTAATGAAATTGAAACTGTGATTATAAATCTTCCAATAAACAAAAGTCCAGGACCAGATGGCTTCACAGGTGAATTCTATCAAACATTTAGAGAAGAGCTAATACCCATCCTTCTCAAACTCTTCCCAAAAATTGCAGGGGAAGGAGCACTCCCAAACTCATTCTATGAGGCCACCATCACCCTGATACCAAAACCAGACAAAGATACTACAAAAATAAAAAAATTACAGACCAATGTCACTGATGAATATAGATGCAAAAATCCTCAACAAAATACTAGCAAACAAAATCCAACAACACGTTAAAAGGATCATACACCACGATCAAGTGGGATTTATCCCAGGGATGCAAGGATTCTTTAATATATGCAAATCAATCAATGTGATACACCATATTAACAAACTGAAGAATAAAAACCATATGATCACCTCAATAGATGCAGAAAAAGCTTCTGACAAAATTCAACACCATTTATGATAAAAACTCTCCAGAAAGTGGGCATAGAGGGAACCTACCTCAACATAATAAAGGCCATATACGACAAACCCACAGCAAACATCATTCTCGATGGTGAAAAACTGAAAGCATTTCCTCTAGATCAGGAAGGAGACAAGGATCTCCACTCTCGCCACTATTATTCAACATAGTTTTGGAAGTCCTAGCCATGGCAATCAGAGAAGAAAAAGAAATAAAAGGAATCCAAATTGGAAAAGAACAAGTAAAACTGTCACTGTTTGCAGATGACATGATACTATACATAGAGAATCCTAAAAATGCCACCAGAAAACTACTAGAGCTAATCAATGAATTTGGTAAAGTTGCAGTATACAAAATTAATGCACAGAAATCTCTTGCATTCCTATACACTAATGATGAGAAATCTGAAAGAGAAATTATGGAAACACTCCCATTTACCATTGCAAGAAAAAGAATAAAATGTCTAGGAATAAACCTACCTAGGGAAACAAAAGACCTGTATGCAGAAAACTGTAAGATGCTGATGAAAGAAATTAAAGATGATACCAACAGATGGAGAGATATACCATGTTCTTGGATTGGAAGAATCAATACTGTGAAAATGACTATACTACCCAAAGCAGTCTACAGATTCAGTGCAATCCCTATCAAATTACCAATGGTGTTTTTTACGGAACTAGAACAAATCGTCTTAAAATTTGTATGGAGACAAAAACGACCACAAATAGCCAAAGCAGTCTTGAGGGAAAAAAATGGAGCTGGAGGAATCAGACTCTTTGACTTCAGACTATACTACAAAGCTAGAGTAATCAAGACAATATGGTACTGGCACAAAAACAGAAACATAGATCAACAGAACAAGATAGAGAGCCCAGAGATAAACCCACACACCTATGGTCAACTAATCTATGACAAAGGAGGCAAAGATAGACAATGGAGAAAAGACAGTCTCTTCAATAAGTGGTGCTGGGAAAACTGGATAGCTACATGGAACAGAATGAAACTAGAACACTCCCTAACACCATACACAAAAATAAACTCAAAATGGATTAAAGACCTAAATGTAAGGCCAGACACTATAAAACTCTTGGAGGAAAACATAGGAAGAACACGCTTTGACATAAATCACAGCAAAATCTTTTTTGACCCACCTCCTAAAGTAATGGAAATAAAAACAAAAATAAACAAATGGGACCTAATGAAACTTCAAAGCTTTTGCACAGCCAAGGAAACCATAAACAAGACGAAAAGACAACCCTCAGAATGGGAGAAAATATTCACAAATGAATCAACAGAGAAAGGATTAATCTCCAAAATATATAAACAGCTCATGCAGCTCAATATTAAAAAAACAAACAACCCAATCCAAAAATGGGCAGAAGACCTAAATAGACATTTCTCCAAAGAAGACATACAGATGCCAAGAAGCACATGAAAAGCTGCTCAACATCACTAATTATTAGAGAAATGCAAATCAAAACTACAATGAAGTATCACCTCACACCGTTTAGAATGGGCATCATCAGAAAATCTACAAACAAAAAATGCTGGAGAGGTCGTGGAGAAAAGGGAACCCTCTTGCACTGCTGGTGGGAATGTAAATTGATATAGCCACTATGGAGAACAGTATGGAGGTTCCTTAAAAAACTAAGAATAGAATTACTATATGATCCAGCAATCCCCCTACTGGGCATATACCCAGAGAAAACCATAATTCAAAAAGAGTCATGTACCACAATGTTCACTGCAGCACTATTTACAATAGTCAGGTCATGAAAGCAACCTAAATGCCCATCGACAGACGAATGTATAAAGAAGATGTGGTACATATACACAATGGAATATTACTCAGCCATAAAAAGGAACGAAATCAAGTCATTTGTTGAGATGTGGATGGATCTAGAGACTGTCAAACAGAGTGAAGTAAGTCAGAAAGAGAAAAACAAATATCGTATATTAACTCATGTATGTGGAACCTGGAAAAATGGTACAGATGAACCAGTTTTCAGGGCAGAAGTTGAGACACAGATTTAGAGAATAAACGTACGGACACCAAGGGGTGAAACCTGCGGTGAGGTGGGGATGGTGGTGTGCTGAACTGGGTGATTGGGATTGACATGTATACACTGATATGTATAAAACTGATGACTAATAAGAACCTGCAGTATAAAAAAACAATGAAAAAAACCCCACAACTAATACTAAAAAAAAAAAAAAGTGGAGGGAAATAATGTTTACAATCTCTCTGTCTTACAGGCTTATTCTGTGGATGGATTGTACGATATTTTTAAAGGTTCAACTTTCAGGAGGACACCATAAAAATGAAATCTGATTAGTCAATCTAACGTTTTAGAGTACATAAAAATGTTATGAGTGCTTCCACACATTTCTTTATGTAAAAATCATCATAGGGTCGAAAATGCCGCCTTATATTCTCCATAAACTCTATAAAGAACAATATAACCTTAAGTTAAAAAGGGTTTATCTCAAGTACAGAATCAAAATGGGCAGAATTGGTAGTGCAAATGAAGACAGACCCATGCCCTGAGTGACTTCAGGTTCCTTGTAGATGCAGGAAAGGAAGATTAGCCTGAAGAATCACTACATGTCTTAGAAACAAAGGCTATTACATCTTAGTATATAAATTTTGATTGAAAAGGTTGGTATCAAGTTAATGGCAAAAAGTCAAGAGTTAGTTAAAAGTTGGTATGTGAAGCTTAATTGAAGAACTTGGGAGGAAAGTGATGAAAAAACAAAAGAGTTAAGAGGAGAGCAGGGTAACATAACAGACATGATAGTCATCTTCAAGTATATAAAAGGCAGTCATGACCCCAGAAGTCAGCACGTGGACAAAAAGTATGTGTAGAGCTAAACGGAGCAATTTTGATTGACTAGAAGGAATACTTTCTAACCATGATAACTTTACAAAATTAGAGTTGGATATCTTAGAACATAATAGTTTTCTATCACTGGTAATGCACAGATGGAGGGGTAAGAGAAGGAGTGGGGGGTGAGGAGGAAGCAGCAAAACTATTTATTGAGTTCCTCATCATGTGCCAGGCTCCATACTAAGTGCTTTACATGCATCATCTCATGAAATCCTCACCACAACCCTATGTCGTATATTATTATTTCCATTTTAGAAAAAAGAACCTGGGGCATGGAGGATATAAACAACTTTCCCAAGGTCACACAGGTAGTAAGCAGGGATTTAAATTTGATTCTGACTCCCAAGTCCATCATATCATACTTTCTTTCATTGGGGATGTTGTGTAAAAGATTTAAGCAGGTTTTTATTTTTCCCTGGGACAGGAAAGTCAATGATCTGTTGTTGTTGTTTATCTTTCAAACTTAAAGATTCTACAACTCAACAAATATGAGGCATAGATAGATTAAATGATGGCGAATGTTATCGAATTCTAGTTACTGCGAGAACTGTGCCTAAAACCTACTTCCTGGATCTCAGCCAGTTCAGTGCTCTTTTCACAATTATCATTCTGCCTTCCAAGTATGGATCTGGGTATAGGGACAAGGGAAGAGCGAATAAACAACATGGAAAAATTCTCTTGGGCTAATGCTGAAAAACAAGCAAAACTGGAAAGGGCAATTGCCCCCCAAATGATAGGACAACCTATTTTAAAAAAAAGAATGCAGAAAACGACTTTGTGTTTTAAAAGTATATGAGAAAGCTCCTTAAAGTTTGAGAAGATCTGAAATGCTGAGAGTGAAAGACATGTATGTTAGATCTAACACACATTCAACTTCTCTTTGAACAGTAAGGATACTTGAATGGTAAGAGTAATATGATAATTCTTCCCTGGACTTGGAAACTCTTCGTTAGATGATCTTGCTTATAACCAGCATTTCTTATGTCTTTCCATATTTGTTTTGAGGTTAAAGTACTTTTGCATTGTTTTTACATCAAATCTTCATAATAACCCTTTCAGTAAATGAAAAGTATGTTATTAGCCTGTGTGTATTTTATAAGTAAGGAAACTGAGGTCCATGAAGGTGATTTAAATGAGTCAAAGTCCCATAGCTGGTGCATGACCCAACTGAGATCAGGTAGATTTGTCAACTCACAGAGCCGTGCTCTTTCTCTGACACCACGTTGACTTTAGACACTACAGGACAGGATAATAGAGGACTTCAAAAGCAAGTACAATAGCCATATGTATGTCCTATAGTACATTTCCTTTATATGCTACTTTATTTTTCAAAAGAGAGAATTGGCTTAGAGTATTATAAATATCACATTCACTTCATCCATCCAGGTAGCATTTTTATGCCTCAAATGTATATCTATTTAAGGTAACGTAAAAGATAAAAAAAAACAAAAGGACATATGTGGAAACTTCTATATGTAAATTAACCTTTGTGATATTTGTAAAAAGAAAAGATTGCTAGATAAAAGCACTGAAGAGACTACATTCACAAGGAACCAGGAATAGGCATATTTGTAATTTTAACAGGACTCAATGGCATATCTCAGTGGAACATGATTTTTAATTTGGTGTTTTATTTTGTTTATCAATATCCACTTTTTCACCCGCTAATAATTAAGAGTGAAGAAAGTGATTTTCTCAAGGGTAATGAGATAGACATTGTGTGTACTCGTAGACCACCATACATTTGTAAAATTTAGGGCCAGAGGAAACAAACAGATTTCACAGTGAATGAGCATCAGGAAGGCTAATATTGAGGGTCTGAAAGGCTATCACCATCTTTTTACTGAGGTCAAGGAATCCAGACGCCCTAAGACAGAAGAGTGGTAAGGAAAGGAAAAACTGGTTTATATCAATTGGAGATGGCAGGTTAAAACTCTCTCTTTTCAATGTATTTTATTGTTTGAACATAGTAGCAACTCCAGAGGGACAGTCTCCCCACCTTCTTTGAATTGCTAAAGCAAGCATGCTGAAAAGAAGGAAACATCTTTGGATTGTTCCTCTTACCAACAGAAAATAAACTTCTTGCTTATAAAAACTAGTGACCACAAAGACTAGCATTCAGAGCAAATCTGTGGAGAAAATTTTCTGCTTCTATGACCCAAAAAAGGCAATAAAACAATTTAGGAATAAAAACCTACACCAAAATTTTAAATGTAGGTAACAGATTGCTAGAGGTAATAGGCTAATTCTAATATGTTGGATACTTGCTTTCTTGAGGGTAAGAAGGTCATGGAATATAATGAACAACCTAGGGACATTCTGACCAATGGTGTGAAGGCTGGGTTTCCAAGGTAACAACACAATACATGCTCTAGAAAACTGGATTAAACCAATAGGGAAGAGGTAATTTAAAATGAAACAGTGCCAAGGAAAGATATTACTTGACATGGTCATAATTGTATATACAGTCCACTCCCTTTTAAAATAGAATACTCCAAAAAGAAAATTTATAAATCCTAACAACAAAAGAATATATGTAGATTCTGGAAGCATCCATCGGGCTAAGAGGCAAGAAGTTAAAAGTGTATACATTCTCCCTATCTTAAAGACAACTAAATGAAAGCTCTCTGGGGTTAAGTAACTTTCCCAAGGTTATGCAACTGATGAGCAGGTGGTAGAAATCATTTAACCTAGTTCTCAGGTCCAGTATATGTACGCTTCCCACCAAGATGCCCACCCCTAGACCTGGGGCTGAAACATGTCAGGGGCCAAGTGGGCACCCCTGTGAATGGAAATCACCTTATTTGTTTCAGCTCAGGCCCAACAACTATGCCAATAGCTGCTATGCTTGGCTATGTAGACCCAGTAGCTCAGAAGAAGGGTCTGGGCTCTAGAAACAAACATGCAAGTCATACAACTATAAATGGCACTTTAAGCCATGGGTTTTGATGTACCAGAGATCATTAAAAAGTGAGAAGACCAAAGAGCTAAAATAGTCCATGGGAAATATGCATGTTAAGAGCTTCAAAGAGGGAGAAACCACAGGGGAAAAACGTAGCTTCCAGGAAGAAAACCAAGAATGAAAGATCTGAATGTTAGGAGGAAACTCAGGAAAAACTAGCTTTATAAAAGTCCAGTGAGGAGACAACTCAAGAAAGAAGAAGTGGTCAACTCTGTAAAATATTACAGAAAGGTCAAGTATTATTGAACAGTTTTCATAGGACAGATATAAAGTTTTTATAGGACAAAACCCAACCTCCGAAACATTTCTAAACCTAAAAACAAAAACCTCCAGACCCTCCAGATTATAAGACTACCCAAGGTAGAAGAGAGACCCTATGGAATGGCTTTTTCATCCTAATATTTATGAAGAAACTACCATACCCCTGAGTCTGGCCACAATTCCTGTGGAGAGGAAATGAGACCACACAGGTCTCTTCAGCTCTCTGTACATCACATCATGCAAGATTTCCAACCCGCTTCAAACCTCCTTTCCTCAATTACTAGTTTACGATGCCCCTAAAGTGTGTCTCACCTGATCTCCCCAAAGCCATCCTTTCATCTCCCATGCAGCTCATCATTTTTTTTCCTCCCTTGCTCCTCATTGCTCTGGTGTTGTCTTAGAATGATAATAGTAGTAATAATAATAATTCCCATTTATTGAGCACTTACTATATGCCAAGTACTTCACGTGCCTTATTTTTAATCCTCAGAACAGGCTCAGAGAGGTTAAGGAGGTTGCCCAAGGCTATACATAAGGAAGGAGCAGAACCAGGATTTCCAGCAGGTCTGTCTGGAACCCCAGCCTGCCTCTCCACCACTGTACCATACGTATGACCCCTGTGAAGACAAACCACAGCCAACTTTGTTGCTGGTGGAGGGATGGCAGAGCTTCTGTGAACACTGTGTGCATGGCTTCCTTGCGCTAATGTTGGAAGACACTACTATCTTCTGCGTCTAGATGTAGGCTAACAAGCTTCCCCTGTAAAGGCTACTATGTGTGCTTCATTCACAAATAATAAATATAAATGGCACTTTCACATCCTATCACTAGCATCAATGCAAACACAGTTCCTCTTCAAAGATTCCCCCATCATTTTATGAAATAAAGCCCGTGGGAGCCAGACCCAATGGACCCATGAACTTGTCTAGGCATGTGTGGGTCCAAAAGAGAATACAACTTAAACCTGAACTAAAATCTCTGACACATATAAATCTTCTAGAAATCTAGTTGGATGGTTTTTAAATACTGAGTTGCAAAGAAATTTGAGCTTTAAGAAAGGGAGACAAGGTTACAAAACACAGCTTACAGGACAAATAGGAGGACGGGGGGCTACCATAAACAGAGAACTCAGGTCCTAAGCTTGGGACAGACTGGGAAAAATTGAAAAGGATCTCTTTTTTAGAAAGAGAAGTCTTAAAATGCTTACATGCTCAAAGGAGATTTGCCTTAGGAGAGGGAGAACTGGTTCAAAGGGCCAATTTAGGGTGATCCGTAAGTTAAAGGGAAAGATAACCAAAGCTTTATCAACACAAACCTTCAGCTAATCAGAATTTATAACTTAAATTGTAAAAATTCCTTTCTTTTCTCTGATAAAAAGAATTAGGTAACCAACCTGGCCTCACTTTCACCATAGCTACCCAAAAGTTCAGTGCCAAATTTGAGGCTTAATTATAGCAACAATAATGAACAATGTGGGTCTTTACAAGTCATGTCTTTTTCCCCTTATAGAAAATGTTACCTTATTCCTAAATTTTACATTTAACCATTTACCTATATGTAAACTTTGGGGGACAGATTTTCATTGTAGATAAATAATGGTGGATGATTGATAAATGATAATACATACATAGATACATAGATACAGAAATGATCACTGAGAGATCCATGACAAACTGGTATAGAACAGGAAGAAACTTGCCAGGCTTTTGTGACCCATTGTGGGAATGCGGGAGATAAAAGAATTAAAAGACCCAAAAACGATTTGCAGGTTCTCTAGCTCCGGTGGCTGAAGAGAAGGTGGAGTCAATTCAGAATGAAAATATATCCTGAGAAGCTGGGAGGGATAATGAGTTCAGTTGGTACATGTTGAGCTTAAAAGGCCTGTAAATATCCAGGAGGTAGTTAAATATACAAGTCAAGTCTAAAGCTTGGAGAAATGTTCTGAACAGAAGATACAGATTTTTTTTTTTAAGCTGCAGTATAAAGAATGCAATTTAACACGAGAATGAAAGCAATCACCCAGGGAAAAATCCCCTCTTCCTGGACTTAACCATAATAAGAATAGAAACCATCCAAGGGCAGAATTCTCATAACACCAGCATTGAAGGGGAATACAACATAGGAAACAGGCAAAAAGTACTGAGTGGAACAAGGAAAGGACAGTGCTTGGCAAATTAAGGAATCGGGGTGTCAAATGAAGCAGAGAGCTTCAGTTAAAAAATACTGAAAATGCTAAGAAATTTGGGCAGTTAGAAGATTACTCATGGCCTTATGAGGAGCTGACTCATTAACATGATGGGAGCAGAAGCCACTCTTTTGAGAAGTACAGATAGGAAGAAAGGAAGATACAAAAGGCAGAAACAGCCCCCCAGATATCAGTGAATTTGAAGGGGATGTTAAAAGCAGAGGCAGGCTTGTGCTTTGCCTTCTGGCTGGAAGTCTGCATGGAGACTTGTGAGAAGGAATTAGAAAGGGCTGAGCAAGGTAACTGGAAGTTCAGCAGCACACACTCCACCATGGCACAGAGTAAGTGGCTGAGGGGTCTCTGTTTTGCCGCCCAAAGGGTACACAGAGTTGCTGAGAGAACCAGGAAACCAGGAGGAGCTTGGGATAGGGTTGAGAAGGCCACAGAATGCACGTCCCATAGGAAGGGCATCTGTGGTGGGTGCTGCTGGTTTACGTGAATACAGGATACCTTTCCCAGAGAGTCAGGCTCCATCAGCTGTACCCCAGCCAACACCAATGCCCAGGGGTAAGACTGCATCTAAAGCTAGAAGTGGCCCTGGGAAAGCTCAGACCAGGAGCTCCTGCCTCCATGCCAGGGGGTCTGTTAGCATCACCCTGAACACTGATTATCTTGAGAAAGAGGAGAGGAGAGAACTCCTGTTAAGAAGGGGGAGACACTGCCCCAGTAAGGAGTATAATTTTGACTTGAATGACCATATAACCAAATGATGACTCTAGAACAACACACAAAATAATTTTTACAGTTTGAAACAACTCCATACTTCAAAAGGATAAATTTCAGGTTTGGAGGGTTTTGTTTTCTGGTTTTATTTTTCCCACTATGAGGGCAATGGAGGTTAGAGTGCAAGATGAGAGCAATCATAAAAAAATTTTTAAAAACACTAGTTTTGCCCATGTTAAATATAGGGAATAAATTTTTACCCTTCTGTGCTGGCAAACAAAACATCCTTGCAAATACAGCCAGGATAATGGTAGAATTTGTGTTGGAGAGGATGACAGTGAAAGAGTTGCCCACATTTTTAATTAACATGAGGGGCTAACCAATCAGAAAGCAGGTGATGGAGATAAAGGACGTCATTCGAGATGGCAGAATCGTCAGAGTGGCAGAATCTTTCTTTGTGAAGGTGGAAGAACGATGGAATTAGAGATGCCATTTTTTAGAGAAGGCAGAAAACTGACAACATCCTTCAACTCTATGGTTCCCTGCATTTGAGAAGATGTAGTGGAAATGACACATTCATGGGAAAGCCATATTTTATTCTAGTAAAGAACAGCAAGAGCATTCTGTAAAGAAAGTGAGGATGTAGGAGAACTGGTTTGTGATGGAATGAAGTTTGGATAGGTGGAGCAGTGGAGTTTGGGTCCTCTCTCATAATGAGAAGCACAGATTGACACCAGGCAAGAGATAACCATAGAAATGAGCATGTCTGGGGCATAAGGGGTGAGCTAACTCTGATTTTTCAAAGAGAATTCTGGTGTAAATGGCTTGAGTACAAACATTATTTGAGGTCCCCGATAGAGTTGGAGGCCTTGTGAAGCCAGCAATAGTTGGCCTAATTTGACATCACCAAGGTCAAACCAGGCCAATCCCTCTCAGGTATAGAGGCCTGCTCTGTGGCTTTTGAGGCTGATTCTAATGAAGGTAGGTCCTGGTTGGGCACAGATACAAATTTCTCAGTAGAAATGTGAGGCTGGGAGCAGTCTCCGCTCTCCTGAGCAGCAAGCCCAAGCCACCTTCAACTCTCACCATCTGGTGGTAATAATCTCCATCACTGACCAAAGTGTGGACATTTTCTACATCTCCAACCCTTTCACCACCCAAAGTCTCTTTTATTCTCTTTCTCCATCAGACCAGTTTTGTAAAATATTATCTATTACTGAAAATCAAATATTGACCAGAGGGGGAAGTCAATTATTTAACAAGTGGGAAAAACTTCAAAGCATTAAGCAGTACATTCTGGAAAATTTCATAGATCAGTCAGAATTTCTAGAGAGCGAGCCAGATCTTGTGGAGAGAGAAGAACAAAAGAAGAGCAAACTAGCAGAAATGTGGAGTGGTTTGCATTCTTTTAACCTCAAGAGTGAGAGGAGCCAAGAGCACAGAAAGAGTATTACCAAGGAGAAGCAAAAAGTCTTCCTCAGACTTATTCCACGCCTGGTTGCTTCCACCTGATCATAATGATGTCACATGAAGGAAACGCAAATAAGAATTAGATGATAATTAGAGGTAGGGTTCCGCTTGGTCTTGTCAGCTTGGACTTGGAACAAGGACTAGGGCAGTGTTCATGTTGGTTGTACCTGGGAGCCTTAAAAACGCTGAGTTTTATAAGTTCCCCAGGTGATGCTAATAAGTATCCAAAATTGAAAACTACTGGTCTTGGGAGTATCTGAGGGAAGTTTGTACCAGAGACAAAGAATGTTGTCCTTAAGGGGAAGAATATCACTTATATATAAAGGAGTTAACTCAAGCTTATGCACATCAGAGTTTCTGAGTCCCACAAAACCTTTTTCTTTTTTTTTTTAACATCTTTATTGGAGTATAATTGCTTTACAATGGTGTGTTAGTTTCTGCTTTATAACATAGTGAATCAGCTATACATATACATGTATCCCCATATCTCCTCCCTCTTGCGTCTCCCTCCCACCCTCCCTATCCCACTCGTCTAGGTGGTCACAAAGCACCGAGCTGATCTCCCTGTGCTATGCGGCTGCTTCCCACTAGCTAGCTATTTTACATTTGGTAGTGTATATATGTCCATGCCACTCTCTCACTTCGTCCCAGCTTCCCCTTCCCATCCCCATGTCCTCAAGTCCATTCTCTACGTCTGTGTCTTTATTCCTGTCCTGCCCCTAGGTTCTTCAGAACCATTTATTTTTTTTAGATTCCATATATATGTGTTAGCATACGGTATTTGTTTTTCTCTTTCTGACGTACTTCACTCTGTATGACAGACTCTAGGTCCATCCACCTCACTACAAATAACTCAATTTCATTTCTTTTTATGGGTAATATTCCATTGTATATATGTGCCACATCTTCTTTATCCATTCATCTGTCTATGGACACTTTGTTTGCTTCCTTGTCCTGGCTACTGTAAATAGAACTGCAATGAACATTGTGGTACATGACTCTTTTTGAATTATGGTTTTCTCAGGGTATATGCCCAGTAGTGGGATTGCTGGGTCATACGGTAGTTCTATTTTTAGTTTTTTAAGGAACCTCCATACTGTTCTCCATAGTGGCTGTATCAATTTACATTCCCACCAACAGTGTAAGAGGGTTCCCTTTTCTCCACACGCTCTCGAGGGTTGTCTTTTCGTCTTGTTTATGGTTTCCTTTGCTGTGCAAAACTTTTAAGTTTCATTAGGTCCCATTTGTTTATTTTTGTTTTTATTTCCATTTCTCTAGGAGGTGGGTCAAAAAGGATCTTGCTGTGATTTATGTCATAGAGTGTTCTGCCTATGTTTTCCTCTAAGAGTTTTATAGTGTCTGGCCTTACATTTAGGTCTTTAATCCATTTTGAGTTTATTTTTGTGTATGGTGTTAGGGAGTGTTCTAATTTCATTCTTTTAAAAGTAGCTGTCTAGTTTTCCCAGCACCACTTATTGAAGAGGTTGTCTTTTCTCCATTGTATATTCTTGCCTCCTTTATCAAAAATAAGCCACGAAACTTTTGTTTCTCTTACTGGTCTTGGTTAAGTAATAAATCACGCAGTTGCCTATTACAAGGATTCATGTGATGTATGCAACAGCATCACCTTCAGGAAGGGGACTGGAGAACCCTGGAATGGGAAACTGCATGTTCACTCTCCTGGCATCCAAGCATGGGGAACACCATCAGGGAAAGCCTGGACGCTCTCCTTGCCCTCATCTCTCCAGAGGACCAGGTTCACGCTAGCTGGGGAATATGATAGGGAGTCCACATCATGCAGTGGGTAACCACTGACTTACGTCTTCTCGTTTGAAGCCATAGTATTAGTTCATGATAAAATAACCAGCATCCCACTGGAAAGGTGATGCAGAACTGAGTCTAGATAAACATAATGAGGTTCCAGGGGCACACAGGCAGTCAGAAAATGAAGCTAAGTACAGTTGGAAAATGAAGCTAAGGGCAAAAATACAAAGCTATGTCCCAGATAAATAAGTGTAGAATGTTCTTTCAGTTCTCAAAATTTTGAACATAATTCTCTGATGCTGGTAAGTCATTTAAGAGCCTTAAGGACACAGATAACCCAAGAAGGAATATCTGGTCTCGGAGGAGGTAATTACCTGCACGACACAGCCAAAGACTCACTTATCTAATTTAACATCGGACTCAGGCCCCTCCACAATGACAGTATTTGGCCACATTTCTAGTGCTCCTTCATTTTATGACTTGGTTTCTTATTTGTTTGTTTATAGTTTGTTATTTATTCTTATCCTGGCAATGTGACCTGTTACATTATGTCAGATGTGTCCTTCTCTGCACTGAAGAAGCAAATTAGCTCTGAAGACTTAGCTCTGACACCACATCTAAATTATACAGGACTAAGTTTTCAAATATTCCAGATGAGACAAACGATTAAGCAAATATTGCACACAAGAGGATTTAGGAAATGTACGCATGGCTTTTAAACGGTGGCAGCATAAGCTATTTATATGAACTTCTGCCTTGGCCAAGATGACAATTTAATCCCTAAAAGAGCTGATGTATGTGCAAGTGACCGGCCCAGTGCCTGGTGGGTTGGTGACACTCAGTTGTCTTAATGAAATCTGAATGTGAGTCTTACTCTGAGAAGGAAGCCGTGGATGTGATTCTGACCATCGGAACTGAAAGTGAGAACATTTGGGACAAGATGACTATGCACTTTAAAATTAGAAATGCAAAAAAAGGCAGATGGTAGGTTTTGTCTGATGTGGTTTGGCTGTTTCAAGCACAGCTTAAAAGGCTGATGCCAGAAGGTATTCAGGAGATTGAATTCAACTTACCAGCTTCAAGTCAGACAGCCTACTCTGACCCAACCATTACTGCCTTTGTTTTTCTCACTCGCTGCCTTTCCACTTTTGTGAGACTCTCAGCTCCAGACACTCCTGTCTCAGTCCTAAATTGCATCTTACATTTTCCACCTGACATGGACTGACACCTTTGTAGTTCTGATATTTGATAATGTACCTTACTTGGCTCAGTCTTGGGAAGCCCCATTATATAAGAACTGGCCTCATAACCGACACAAATGTGGAACAACTTCACAGTAGTGGACCAAACAACTTCAATCAGACACTTTCCTTAGACTTCAGACAGCCAATTTTTTAAAGTGCCGAGAAGAGAAAACCGTGTTCCGTGGCACCTCCAAAATAAATAATAGGGAATAACAGCTCAATAGGGACAGTAGACTCTTTAAAATAAAATTGTATTAACACATTTAAATATTATTTTTCTTTTTCTCTTCCCTATCTTTAAATGTTAGAATGCCCTGGGTTTGGTTCTTGGCCATTTCTCTTCTTTAACTGGACTTCAAGGGATTTTATTGAATGTTGTGGCTTAAACATGTTAATTCACAACTGACTTTCAATTTTATGTCTATAGGCCCACCCCCTCCTCTGGACTCCTATCTTATATATGCTGCACCTTGACATCTTCACTTGGAGATTTGTAAATGTTTGAAACATGACATGTCTTCATCCAAAGCCTACTCTTTCTTTAGTCTTGCCCATCTCAGTGAATGTATCACCATCCACAATGTTGGAAGGAAGGAAAAACGGAAGGCAGGAGGAAAGGGAGAAAGGAAGGAAGGGAGGGAGGGAGAGAGTAAAAGAATGAGGTTGGGAAAACAACCAATTAATAGGAGTATAATGTGGTATTGGAAAGTATGGAAGCAGAAACTAAGTTTTAAATAGAATTTTGGGGGACCAAACACTTTGGGAATTGTTTATCCTTTATTTATTGATCCAGATTTTAGACTACATTTTAAGCATGAGAGACAGGGATCACAGAGAATCAACACTTTAAAAAAAATGAATGATAGGGTCAGCAAAGTCCATTTAAAATGTCTTATGATTTAACATGCAATCAAGCTTATCAATACTCTGCTGAAGTAAAGAAATTCTCCTGAAAACAATACTAGCTATTTTTTGAAACATGATTATTGAGATATAGAGACCGAGTAAAGTCCAGAACAATGTGAAATATTAAGTAAAGTAGGTTTAGGGTGCAGCCATTTGTGAAATGTTGTCTAAATGCATGTGGGGTGGTGTTTGCTTATTTTAAGGCAGGTTTTAAAACCAAATCTGATGGGTAAATTGTGCTAAGAAGAAAGACAAGGAAGAATCTCCAACACTGTTTCCTTATCTCTCTCTTCATGTGTATATGATCATCACTGAGTACACAACCCTGCCCATGAATTTAGCCCCATAACATTTGGCTATGATTAGCATTTCTACCCTTGGTATATCAAGACAACAATGGAACAACTTAATTCCCTTAATTGCCCTCACACACCATCAATCACATCCATAAATATTTACTGGGTACCTTCTGGTACTATGTTCTGCAAAATACTCTCTAACTTAACTCTTTCCTGGAAGTTGGCGCTCTATATTATTATTATTATCATCATCATCATTAATTTTAACTCAAAATCTGCTACAGAGCAAGAGTTTTATCAAAACATACATTCTAAAAGAGAGAACAAACTATTTGAGAGCATAATTAAGGTTTGAACATGGTACTTCGCTCACCTCCGGAGATATTTTTCTTCCTTCGTTTTGCTCTGTCATGCAATTGGAGTGCAAGCTGACTCCAGCAATTTCACCAGATACCACAGACTAATGGCTGTGGGACTGCTGCCAGTTGCCCTGTAGACATGTGCTTCCCATTGGCTTATCTTTACTCATTATTCTGTTCTTAATATCATTGTGCAAAGAATCTGAAGATTACGAAATAACAAGGTTCTCCAATATGTTGCTGTGTTTAAACATGTGATAAATTAACAAGGGGATAGTGCAATGAAAGCATTTGCATTTAATTTCCATTCAAGGCACAGTGAATACAGCACTGGAGAAAAAAAGCGATTTGGTTTATTCTGAAGAGTTTGGGTGAGCACAAAACTAAATAAAGCTGAACCACAAAACGGTAGGATTTACTAAATCTACACAACCAAACAGTGACACCCTAAACAGTGAGTCAAACTGCCTTTCCCCTTGCTTTCAAATGGTCAGAGCCTAGAGGCAAGAGTTCCATAAATCTAGAAAAATATCACAGTGAAAAAGCATTTTGTAAACCAGTGTCCCACAGATACATATTTTTAAGGAAAATTTCCACTAAAAAAAAAAGGTAATGAGAGTTACACAAAAAAAGGAGAGGGGATTCCCTGGTGGCGCAGTGGTTAAGAATCTGCCTGCCAATGCAGAGGACACGGGTTCAAGCCCTGGTCTGGAAAGATCCCACATGCTGCGGGGCAGCTAAGCCCGTGCGCCACAACTACTGAAGCCCGCGCGCCTGGAGCCCGTGCTCCACAACAAGAGAAGCCACCGCAATGAAAAGCCCGTGCACCACAACGAAGAGTAGCCCCAACTCGCCGCAACCAGAGGAGAGCCTGTGTGCAGCAATGAAGACCCCACGCAGCCAAAAATAAAATAAAATAAAGAAATTTATTTTTAAAAAAAAGAGAAATTTTGATCTCAGTTTTTTCACTCAATCATCTTGGTAAACTCATGTATTCTGCAGGGTTTTATTTGCCGGTTATAAAAATATTACAATAAAACAAAACCATCTTTCTATTTATCTCATGGTGAAAATGAGAAGTTTTCTGAGGTTACACTTATAAAGCACATTTAACTTTTTAAAGGGTTTTTAAAAAAAGAAATGTAAGAGCAATAGAATAGTTTTTCAATTATGTATTAATAATTCAATTGGAAAATCAGCATTTCTGTAGATATTCACTACAGGATAGTTTGTACAGGATTTGTTGGATGGATATCACTGTTTTGATAGAAGTAGGCTCATGTCCAAGAACACAGATTTAAATCTTAAATATAAAACAGCCCTTTGTTTTGCTTTTCTCATTCTTTACAAAGCTTGTTTTGTGGCTTTAAAAATATTTACTCAAGAGCTACTATCCTCAGGAACCATAACCAAGAAGTTGCCAACCTGATATTATTTCGGGGGGTACCAAAAAGTACCCTTGCAGAAGAAGTCTCCCCAGTCCCCCCTTGATGCCTGAAATCTCAACATATGTGACTCCCTCAGTGGTACTGATGGTTGACGTCTTCCTACAGTAACCCTGTGAGGCTGGAAAGGGAGGAAGGAGGTATGACTGCTCAAACAACCACGAGGTCATCACAGCGCATGACCGTGCAGCCTACCACATTATTCACAAAGGTACTCTGATGTTTTCGCAGGGTCTAGTGAAACCTAGCTATTTCATTTGTATAGTATGTGTCTCCGAACTTACTGAGAAGAGGTTTCTTAAGAAGCCCTTAAATGAAGCTGAAGGGATGTTGGCATCTAGGGTTTTGAGCTGAGGAGAGAAGCAAGGCCCCCTGCTGCGCTCACCTCTACACTGTATAACCTGTGAACCCACAGAGAGGGAACTCAGACTGGCTTTTGGTAAAGACTCCATTTGCTTCTAAAGGCTCATAAATTATATTCTGGAGAATCCTCTTGAGAATTTAACCAGGCATTCCCCTCTGCAAAAAAAAAAAAAAATCAGGACATCTACCCATCACATACCCTTTCTTGTTCTCTATTTCTCTCACTCTCATTTTCAGTGGTTGTTTGGAATTTCAAAGTGCACTAAAATGAACCTCAAAACTTTCTTCAGCATCCCTAGATGTAAATTGTTAAGGCCTTAATATTTGAGTTCATCTAAGGAGGTGGTTGTGTTCTCTTTACATCTTAACCTATAATATCATCTTAGTAAACTATAATTTATTCTTTATGTTGTGTTATAAATGCTTTCCTGTTTCAAGACCACTGTTTATATCAGAGAAAACAGAAGCAAAACAGGAGTTAATTAGCTCTGCCTTCTTTTTTTAACTGTTAGCATCGATTAATATAACCAGCTTCCCCCATATTAAGGGGAGAAACTGAAGTCTTTGCTTTATCTTAATAAATCTTATAGGATTAACTGCCTAATTCAATGATCTGCATATATAAATTTGATTTTTAAATGCTAATCAATAAGGAAATTTTAAAAAAAGAATTAGTGGCCCTAATTTTATATCATTCTGAAAGCATAGACCCTATTATTTGAAGAGAAATACTTTATTTGAAACCCACAATATTTTTCCAGGTTTGGATTAATTTTATTTTTGCAATGTTCACTAGATTCTGAGCACAAAAAGAATAATGGGAAGATTTCTATATCTTGATTACTATAAATTCCCAGGTGTCATTATCAAAAGGTCTCATGAAATTATTTTATGTAAAAGAGCACTGCTGTAAAAAAAAATACCTAAATGTGTGGAAGCAATTTTGGAATTAGGTAATGAATAGTAGTTGGAAGAGTTTTGAGGTACATGCTAGAAATACAGATGGTAAGGCTGAATCTGGTGAAGTCTCACATGGAAATGAGGAACATGTTATTGGAAACAAGGAAGCCAAAGGGGCAGGGCCACTCTGCAGAGCCCTGGGGGTGACATTGCCAATCTAGTGGGCCTGGAAGGCAGGACCTTGAGCCAAAGAGGGTTATTCTCAAGCCTTAAGATCCAATGGAATTTGTCTTGCTAGGCTGTGGACTACTTGGGACCTGTCACCCCTTCCTTCTCTCTTATTTCTCCCTTTTAGAGTGGGAATGTCTATCCTATGCCTGTCTCACAGTTATATTTTAGAAGCACATAACTTGTCTAGTTTCACAGGTTCACAACTAAAGAGGAATTTTGCCTTAGGATGAGTCATACCTCAAAACTCACTCATATCTGATTTAGATTATATTTAGATGAGACTTTGGACTTCAGAGTTGATGCTGGAATAAATTAGGACTTTAAGGGCTGTTGATATGGAATGAATGTATTTGGCTTGTGAGAAGAACATGAATTTTGGGGAAAGAGTGCAGAGGTAGAATGCTATGGATAGTTGTGTCCTTCCCCAAATTCGTATGTTGAAGCCCTAACCCCCAATGCAGTGGTATTTGGAGATGGGCCTTTTGAAGGTAACTAGGTTTAGATGAGGTCATGAGGGTGGGGTCCTCAGGATAGGATTAGTGCCTTTATAAGAAGAGACACCAGAGGCTTGTTTTCTCTTTCTTTCTCTCTCCCTCTCTCCACCTGCATTCACCAAGAAAAGGCCGTGGCCACACATCAAGAAGGCAGCTGTCTGCAACCCAAGGAGACAGCTCTCACTAACCAGACACTAACCCTGCTGGCACCTTGATCTTGGACCTGCAGTCTCCAGAACTGTGAGAAATACATTCTTCTTGTGTAAGCCACCCAATCTATAGCATATTGTTATGACAGTCTGAGCAGACTAATATAAGCACCGAAGTGTTATTTCTTGTAGTTTCTATTCTTTTCCTCAAGAAAAAGAGGAATGAAAACTTAAAATGATAAGGTTAAATAATGAAGTCAATGGGTGATAAAAAGAGATTTGTTTATCCTTGGACTAAGCAAATCAAATAGCATGTTTCCCTTATGACACGATAGTTACCAGTTATTAAACCATTTCTTTTTGTTATCAGCAGAAAAGAAAACAAACAAACAAACAAAAACTACAGTACTGGTGGTGATCACTCTTCCTTCACCAAAGGGTACATTTCATTTATCCCTGCCCTCCAGCATGTTCACTGTTCTCTGTGGCATGAAAATCTGATAAGTCTCAGAAGGGATAGAAAAATTTAACTTCAATATTTTCCTGCTGAGCTTGAGAGTGCTTTGCAGACCCCAGCAAGATGAAAATCTCAGCTGCAGCATCAGAAAGAGAACACCTTACTTTATCCCTTCCGAAATTCCTATCTCTGTTAGTCAAGGAGCTCTACAGAAGGTACTGATTAAGAAATTCGAGGTGGGTTTTCCTTCATGTTTAAAAGGATTATCTCTGAAAGATAAGTTTGTTTGTTTCCTCCATCAGATTTTTATAAATAATATCCCTTCATTAGAGTCAGTTTCTTTTTAATCCCCTTAAGCTGGAGAGCTTGAGGAATTTGATTTATTGGCAACTTACCAAAAAATCGGTCATAGTGGAATACTGTTCATTATTATGTATGGAATAAACATATTGCTATGTAGCTGGAGTTTCAGAAGAAGGCTCATCTTGCACAACTACTCCTTGGATTGGGAGGCAAGAAAATAGAGAGGCAATAACACACTCTTAGACATCCCACAGATAACCGCGCGCTTCCCAGCTGTGCCGTAGTACTAGCTGCTTAACTGTCAGTGAATTCACCTCTGAGACCGTTTTCTCATCTGCAAAGTGGGTTGCACTATAAGTGTCATAGAATGTTGTGAGGAATTAAATAACATATGAAGAAGTCCTGCCACATGACAGGCATTTGATCACTAGCAGTTATAGTTATTATAATAAGAACAATAATAGCTTTATTATTATTCTGCCGCAAACATTCACCACTTGATGGCAGTTACCAGTCTCCTCCAAATCTACAGTCCCCTGGAAGAATCCCTTAGGACTAACAATGTGCTCAAGATGGGAGGAGAACAAAAGACACCAGCAGAACACCCTCTGTAGTCAAAGTCACCCGAGGTGGAACAGGCTTGGAATTCTAAGAAATGGAAGCAACTAAAAGGAAACTCCTGGCCTTACTAAATAAGGATATTGAAATGTCCTCAGAAATGCTTATCAATGGGTGATTTAAAAACAACAAAAAGTCTCTGGATTTGCTTATCTGAAATCATTCTGGCAAAGGAAGGGCTATAAGAAAACTGTCAGAATGAGGCTGCCGGGCTTCCCTAGTGGCGCAGTGGTTAGCAATCCTCCTGCCAATGCAGGGGACACAGGTTCAAGCCCTGGTCTGGGAAGATCCCACATCCCGCAGACCAACTAAGACCATGCACCACAACTACCGAGCCCGCGTGCTGCAACAACTGAAGCCCATGTGTCTAGAGCCTGTGCTCTGCAACAAGAGAAGCCACCCACAATTAGAGCCTGCACATCGCAACGAAGAGTAGTACCCACTCGCTGCAACTAGAGAAAGCCAGCACGCAGCAATGAAGACCCAACACAGCCAAAAATAAAATAATTTTTTTAAAAAAATTAAAAAAAAAAAAAAGAATGAGGCTGCCATCCTTGGGAACCTGGGAAAAGAACTGTAATGAAGGGGGAGCCTTGGGTGAAGACAGCCAAGGTACCAGTATGAGGCCATAACCAGGGAGGGGAGCAGCAATGGCTCCCAGTGTCCAGTGGGACCCACAAGGAGGCAAACCTGCAGTAGTGAGCTCACATGAGCCACCTCAGGGCTTTACCAAGAGAAGGGAAGGGCATGGTGGGGGAAGGTCTCAGAAGGGTGTAGGACAAGGTTGTTTCTATGGTTACCATTGTTACTATTCTGACCTCTTGATGCTCTGCCTTTTCTGAGTCTGAAGTGGCCTGAGTCAGCATCAGACATTGCTGTGAAGCATACATCTGTATATTGAACTTTTTCCTATTTATTTCCATTAATCAGTTCATTTACTATTCTTTTTCTGTATTATTCCCCAATGGATAAGAGGCAGCTTACAATAAAAAGTATACACATTGGGCTTCCCTGGTGGCGCAGTGGTTGAGAGTCTGCCTGCCGATGCAGGGGACACAGGTTCGTGCCCCGGTCCGGGGAGATCCCACATGTCGCAGAGCGGCTGGGCCCGTGAGCCATGGCCACTGAACCTGCGCGTCCGGAGCCTGTGCTCCGCAACGGGAGAGGCCACAACAGTGAGAGGCCCGCGTACCGCAAAAAAAAAAAAAAAAAAATGTATACACACATAAACACAGTAGGGCCCCATTAAAATAAGAAAGAACATGACCTAATATACAAAGGGAAAAGGAAAACTATCTGGAGGATATTTAGGATATGTTTAGCCTACAATTAGCTGCTCTGAGCTTCTGTAGTCAAAAGCAAAAAGAGAACTGTAACAGCTGTCATAGCATTCAGATAATACTGAAGATGCCAACAGAGGACACTGCTGGTGCTCACCCTTCCTGATCTCCACTTCTTCCTAAGCACGTGGAAAATTACAACTCTTAACCGCTTTACAGTTGGGCAGGGGCATGAGACTGGTTTTGACCAATGAACTGTGAGCAGAAAAGACATATGTCTCTTCTGGATAAGGAACTGCAAGGCCCTGCATCTCCTCCATGCAGCACATACATTGACTGAGAGGAGCCACCAGCTCCCGGCAGCTTGGGTCACAGAGGAAAACAGCTACTCTGGAGAGTTCCCTGACTTGGTATGAGTGAGACATAAACTTTCTGTGTTAAGCCACTGAAACTTTGGAGTTGTCTATGACCACAGCATGAGCCTAGCATGTTCTAAATAAAATACCAAGTATGGTGCCTGACATAGAAGCCACTCTCTTACTTAACCCTTTAACCAGTAAAATAAGATGTGTGTGCTTTTCAAGAGCAATATAGACTTCTCCATGGAGCTAAATTCTTGAGAGGAATTTATTTCATGTATCTTTAAGGAAAGAACAACAAATAATCTAGTAAAAAATGTCTTCAAATGTGTATAATACAAAGGGTAGAGATACTTTCTTTTGTCTCACCGTTTAATAAAAAACAAAACAAAACAAAAAACAAACAACCTAGGCACAGTATTGCATTGTAATTCCTCTGGAGGATCCAAGGTAATATGGTTCAGGTAGTTTCTGGCAATCCAGGAAGATGCAAAGATGGGGCTGAGACAGAGGTCACAAGTCTAGACTGAAGAAGTATTTTGCTTGGCCTGCTGTGTTTGAACATTTTTTGAACTAGTTGCCAACATCAAAACACCAAGAATGTCCACATAAAAAAATCTTGATTTCTGGTTTCTCTTTTTTAAAAAAGTTAATTTTGGCAACACTGGGTCTCCATTCCCAAGTGGTGAAAAGTCAGCTGGAGTGGAGTAGCTGCTGCCCCCTTAGCAACAGCTTGTTCTCCAAGTCTCCAAAACCTTTCCTTGGCCAACGCATACCACTCATTTTCATTACCTGACTGGCCCTCCTGGGCATGTAGTTTATGACTCTAGGCTTAAAAGCTCTAGAACACTGGACCACCATAGAACCTCAGGGGCACTTGTTTTGATAGTTTAGGGAACTGGGCTCCAAATCCTATTCCTTATTTTAAACTAATGAGCTCCAGCAGGAAACAAAAAGATTGCTGAAGGTGAAATGATTTGAGGAGGGTTTAATCATGTGTGAACAGGAAGGTGGGGAAACCATGGGGTTTAGGACAGTACTCTGGGCCTGAAGGGGGACCAGGGGAGGAAGTGGCCACAGAGAGAGCTGTGTTGTGAGGAGGGGGACACCTGGCAGGAATAGTGATCTTAAGAAAAGGGACTCAACCAGAAAGCAAAGGAGAAACCAGGGAAAAGAACACCCCGACCTCACTGCCTTCTGCCTCTGGTCTCTTGTTGCTGCTTGTCTTGTCATTGGCTGAACCCAAGTGAAAGCCAGAGGGCAAAGCAATCCATTGATTTTGTTCATAGAAACACCTCCTGGAGCACAGAGCAGGGAGGAAAGGGGCAATAAAAGGATAAGGAGCGGTGAACAGATGATAACCAGCATGGCTTTCAGGAAGAAATCTGGGGAAGAAATAGTTCTACTGCTGTTAAATAGTAAATCAATAGATAGAAAGATATAGATAGACAGGCAGACTATTAATCTAGATAACCAGATGACTAGCTATATTAACTTGCTAGGGCTGCTATAACAAAGTACCACAAACTGGGTGACTTCAAGCATAGAGATTTGTTGTCTCACAGTTCTGGAAGCTAGAAATCCAAGATCTAGGTGTCAATAGGGTTGTTTTCTTCTGAGCACGGTGAGGGAGAATCTGTCCCATGCCTCTCTCCTAGCTTCTGCTGATTTGCTGTCAATATTTGGTGTTCCTTGGCTTGTATCACCCTGATTTCTGCCTGTCTGCAGATGGCATTCTTCCTGTGTACTTGGCTGTCTCTGTGTCTAAATTTCCCATTTTTACAAGGACACCGGTCATATCGGATTAAGGCCCACCCCACCAATCGCATATTACTTTGCTTATCCACAAAGACCCTATTTCTAAGTAAGGTCACGTGTATAGGTACTGGGGGCTAGGACTTCAACATCTTTTAAGGGGACATGATTCAACTATAATGCTAATTTCATTCTTAGACCAGTGGTTCTCAGCTGATGGTACATTATCAATTGTGGGATATGACATTTACCAGATGGAATGAAGGGTTTTCATAAAACTTACTCTTACTTTGATTTGTGTTTTCTTACATCTCCCCCTTAACAATAAAATGTATGTAATTACATTATATTAATGTAATGTAATATATTGCCTTTGTGTTTTCCAAGTATAGCATTCAACTGTATGCTCTAAAGTATTATTTTTATTTTAAAACACTAATGTAATTACTGTTTTGGTTTGTTTGTACATTAAAGTTTAACAATAACTCCCAATAAAGTAAGTGCAATGTTTATTTCCTTTAAAAGGCATAAATTATATCTCCAATAGTAGGGTCCCTCTAAACATATAAATATCTTTTTGGAAAAAATGGGACCCGGGTTGCCTGATAAAGACAACTTGAGCTCTAATACTTGAAAAGTTATAAATTACTGCCTAAGATCCCTCTCAGCTCCATCTGACTTCTGTTGTAATACTAAAGATCAAAAATGGGACTTCATGGGCTTCCCTGGTGGCGCACTTGTTGAGAGTCCGCCTGCCGATGCAGGGGACATGGGTTCGTGCCCTGGTCCGGGAGGATCCCACATGCCGTGGAGCAGCTGGGCCTGTGAGCCATGGCCGCTGAGCCTGTGCATTCGGAGCCTGTGCTCCTCAACGGGAGAGGCCACAACAGTGAGAGGCCCGCATACCGCAAAAAAAAAAAAAAAAAATTGGACTTCAGATAGATTCTAAACAAACCCACACTTATTAAAATCACATATTTAAGGAAACTGATAATCAAACGATCTAGTAAAATGACCCTCTATAAGTACCAGAGGTGATTTTATGAATGACATCCAGATTCCTTTTGAGATGTTACTGCCAGATTTCTACCTTTATCAGAAAATGTCCTGCCAATACTTCTCCCCAAACCACATAGGCAATTGGGCAAGGACTTACTTGAAAAAACTTCTGGAGAATTTCAGCTCAGTCTGGAGTGGTGAAAGACCTCACTTCAAATATTTCAGTCATTTTAATTGAATATGCTATTTTAAGAAATAACTATGTCTGAGTACCTATTTTCATATTTTATTGCCATGTTCCAAAGCAAAGTCAAAGCCTAGTTATTTCCCCCCAGAGTATATTCTTTTGTCAGTCTCCATCCTCAGTCCACTTAGAGAGATCTTCGGGGATAGTACTTAGTCTGCCATTCATTCATTCATCCCCCTTGATTTATGGAGCACCCACTATGGGCCAGACTCTCTTCTCCTTGCAAATTCCAAGGGCATTACTGTTAGCATTGCCCTCTTGGCCAGTAACTAGGACTGGCCCTCCAGGACATTAAAAGCTGCTCTAAATTCTTTCCCAATTCTGGTTTTCCTTTTTTAAAGGAGCTAGAAGTATCTGGGGACAATGCAAATGCTGAACACCATGGGGATTTTGGTGTAATTGTTTTTTAATTGCTTGTGAGAGATTTCACAAGATTCATGCATAAATAACTTTGGGTGTTTTCTAAAGGCTTAGTTCCAACATGATGGCTGTTCATTCATCCTCTTATGGATGGCTTCGGTACTCTCAGGTCTCAACTAGGATGCTAAATCAGTTTTAGAAGATATTTACGGTAATGTCCAATAGAGTAAAACACTGGATATAAGTCAACTAAAGTGGACATGAGCGTATAGGTGGGTCCTAGACCAGGAAGAAGGAATTACAGAGCAGATGCTGAGGCAGGAAGAAATAGGCAGAAATTAAGTTACCAAAACAAGTATCAAGATATGAAGTTGGACCCAGAAATAAGGCAGAAATTCACAAGGTCATAGTTGGGCTGGTATTAAGGAAATGTCAAGCTGAGTCACCTGCTGGTAAAACAAAGGCCCTTGGATTACTCCTGTCTTAACTCAGGATGGGCCTCGGAGCTCAGGTGGAGCTAATCCTGCAGAAGAGGTCAAGGAAGGGACACAGTACAGGTCGCAAAGCAGGCCGTGACTGCCCTAAACTTTCATTCATTGATTATCGGTTCCAAAATCTCACATGAACACCCACCTAAGACTTAGTTTGGGCTCTGCTTAGCACCAAAGCCAAAGGAGGATTTCTTCTTAGGCTCAGGAAAATATATAAAAATATTTTTTTGTGCATTTGACAAATGTATTGAGGGCCTACTCTTGCGCTCAGCATTCTGCTGCGGATAAAGTGATAAATAAGTCAGAAAGTACTTGTACCAGTGAAAGAGTGGGAGGAGGTGGGGTCAGAGAGGAAAAGCAGAGAACAGATCATGCAGGGTGTACGCGCCAGGTCCAAAAGTTTGTGTTTTCTTCTCAAAGCAGAGGTTTTTAGATGGGTCAATGATTGGCTCGGAGTTGGCTGGTTTCAGTAAATGTCACTTGGCCACCAAGCAGAAAATAGATTGCAGAAGGGCAAAAATAACACTGAGATAGCTTAAGTGATTTAACTTACTACATACCAGACCCTTGGAAGTTATTGCAGTGATCGCAGTGAGAGGTGCTGGTGCCTTAGACTAGGTAGTATATAATGGAATAGTGATGTTTTATATATATATATATATATATATATATATATATATATATAAAACCAATAGGATTTGTTGAAGGATGGATAAAGGAAGGAAGGAGAATAAAATACGAATCTAAGTTTTTGGCCAAAGCAGTTGGATGGATGGCTGTTGATACCACAATCTAAGGTGAAGAAGAGTTGTGAAGTTGTGAAGGAGTAGGTTTGAAAGAAAATAATGATGTATTCTACTTATAACACATTGATATAGAGATACTAGACATTTAAGTGGAGCTCACATATACACCAAGAGTAGGAGAGGTCAGGGCTAAAGAGAACTTAAAAGCATGTCCTGGTTTTCTTCCTAGTTCTATTTTGACCTTGAAATGTCATTTAACTTTCTCCTATTTAACTTATTCATCAGTAAAATAGATATTTTTAAAATACGTAAAATAGGACTTGCTACATATTTATCAATGCTTTAAAATACTTATTAAAACTTCTTTCCCTAAGTCATCTGAATATGTGACATGGAAAATCTTTGTTTTTATAAAAATTAACAAGTAAACAGTGTAATAAAGATGAAAACACAAGTCTCTAATCTTTACAGAGTTCAAGTTAAAAAAATTAAGAAAATTATTTTTTTAAATTACCTAATGCTAATACTTATTTCTTATGAAATTAACTGGAAGTTACTGCACATAATTTTTTACTCGAATTGAAAGCATATTTTCACTTTAAGACAAAAATAGTTACTGCCAAAATTAGACAGTTATGGGTATATAGCAGAAAATAACACATTTGTAAACAATTTGGCATATGCCTATGTTCCAAATTTATATGAGCTCTGAATACTTCATACCTCCTTAAGACAAATGCATAGTTCATATTTAATTACCCTTTCTTCACAAAGGTGCCTCTACATTTAAGCCCAGTCTGATAATGTATATACATCCCATGTATAATAACAAATATTCATATGAATCATACCAAGGAGGCTATAAAAGAAATGATACCATTCTTTTTTTTTTCTTTCCTTTCTTCATGAGATCTTCCTCTAATTGACCACATAAAGATAAGAGTAGCCTGGTTGAGGCATGTTACTCGATTTGCCAAGATTGATTTAACTGCTCTAGCTGAGAGGCAGCTGCCCTCTCTCTCTCTCCCGCCTGTTCACTGACCCATCGTCAAAAAAAGGAGGCTCCTACCCAGTGCCTTAGACCACTGAGACCAGCGTTCACATCCCAGATGTGGAAAATGGTACCAGTTCTACTGATCAGTACTAAGTGAAATAACAGTACTCCAGAAAGCTAGAAGGTCCTTTCGTTCTGGTAAGGAAGTTCATGTGCAGTGTTTGAAAAAGTCTGTGGGAGCATGAAAAATGTTAAGAAGTTCATGTGCAGTGTTTGAAAAAGTCTGCGGGAGCATGAAAAATGTTAAGAAGTGCGGAATAACATATCAGGCATCACAGAGAGCTTGCGAGATTTAACTTACCACACACTGGACTCCAGGAGATTCTCAATTCACCATCGTTTATCACAAGATGAAGTCACTTCATCTATACATTATGATCCTGCATTCACTATTCTCTCTCTGCCTATGACTAAGAAGATATTTCTTTCTTCTAGGTAAAGAAAACAGAATCTTGGGCTTCCCTGGTGGCGCAGTGGTTGAGAGTCCGCCTGCCGATGCAGGGACACAGGTTCATGCCCCGGTCCAGGAAGATCCCACATGCCGCAGAGCGCCTGGGCCCGTGAGCCATGGCCGCTGGGCCTGCGCGCCCGGAGCCTGTGCTCCGTAACGGGAGAGGCCACAACAGTGAGAAGCCCACGTACCGCAAAAAAAAAAAAAAAAAAAAAAGAAAAAGAAAACAGAATCTTTTGGATAATATGTCCACACTTACTTCTCTCTTGCTGTAAAATGTATTATGTGTTTGTTTACATATGAATTCGGAAAAAAATTTCTGGTGGGCAAGTATTGCTATACATAAACAACATTCAGAGACATTCCTGCTGCAAAAGTTTCTAAATTATTTAAGGAGTCTTTAATAACCAGAAATACTCTAAAATTCAAAGTCGTGTTATAATATTACTAACTTTTCCTTTTCTAAATATTGAATTATAACTGCACTGGTATTATATGAAATCACATATGATGAGTTTAGAGAGCATCCTCCATTGTAATTGTCAGGATGCGCCACCTGGCAGTTTATAAGATTCTCCACTTCGTTGGACCTTGGAGTGGCCTAAGACCCGGAATAGCAAACACAGCTTTTCTGTTTACAGAGCTTTTGTCAGGTTGCACCGTGATCTTTGTGGTCCCAGCACCAAAATGATGGGGAAAATGGAACCGGGATTATGTAGGGCATCTACTCCCACTCCACCTTTTTCCTTAATCAACTCATCCACGTCTCTCTTCCCTTCTCACACTGTTGTAGTCTCACCGTGAATAATCTCAGTCAATCCTAAAGATTTATCTGTTGCCTACCTACTGATTCCCAAATGTGTGCCTCCTGACTCATCTCAACCTGGACCTGGACACAAAACGACTTCACCAAAATGGAATTCGTCCTTCCCGTTCCACGCCCTTCTGCTCCTATATTCTCTATGACAGTACGTGTCAATCCTGACAGAAACCTGGGTGTCATCTCAGACTCCTCCAAATCCTTACTTCTACCCACAGCCATTCTCTGACTGAACCTGTTGGCCTGACTCTCAACATCTCTCGTATCTGTCCCCATACACAGCTACAGCAATAGGATTTGTACACACAGGTACAGTTAGGCATAAAAAAGAGTATGGCCAGATCAACTTGGGTTCAAAGGAGGTTAGGAATGTCCTCACGGAGAGGGTGACCTTTGAGCTGGGGCTTAAAGGGAGGTACGTATGGAGGCCATGCCAGGCAACACAGTGCTGGACAAGACACAACTGCAAGCCTTTCAGCTTCGTTAGGACATAAAGCTAAGTGTTAGGGGGAGAACTTGGCAAGAAAGGAAAGTGAAGCAGTAGGCAGGGCCTTGGGAGTGCGGGTCTGTTCGTGCAGCCAGGTGGGAACCACTGCAGGGACTTAAACAGAGGAAGGACAAAATCAGACTTGCCCGTTAGAAAGCTGTGCAGTGTGGAGGGTGGATGAGCAAGCCTGTAAGAGGAGACTGTTGCTATAATCCAGGTGCAGGGGAGGCCAGTCTGCACTATGAGGGTAGCAAAAGGATGACAGCGACAGAGGCAGTGGTGAAGAGCAGGACCCTAGCTCCACTCTGGCTCAAGCTAGAGCAGCTTTGCCATCTCTGGCATATACATCAAGCTTCCACAAAAGCTTTTCATTTGAAGAAATGTTTCTGCAGTTTGAAAACCTCTATCTTCGGGTAAAACATGGCCCACGGAGCCCTCAGCCCTGTGACCTCTGCCTAGCTACTCCCCCTCTTCTCTCTCCACTCTGCCTGGCCCTCCGCCTCCAGCTAGAGGAGCTGCTGCTGGTCTCCCCACATACTGCGCGTGCTCTTTCTTGCCACTGTGCCTCTCTGCTTGATGTGCTCATGCCCTCCCTATTCCCTTGGCCCTATGTAGCCACCACCTCTTCTAAGAAGCCTTCTCTGATCCCCTCAAACCCAAACTTCCAGCCCTGCCCCAGCACATCCTACATCCTCTGAGATCAGAATCTTCTCACTCCATAGTGATCCTCTGAGCATTAATTGCACTTCCTTTTTAATCCAAAGCTTAACACAAATGGGCTTTTCTTTCTAATGTACTTTTCATTTGAATGGTTTTTAGTTCTTAGCTCCCCAAATAAATCCCAAATCATAAATCCCAAATCCCTGAGAGCAAAGTCAATGGCTTTCTGGTTTTTGTTTGTTTATTGTAAAGGAGGGAAGATGTATCTTTCATCACACCTGGCTATATACACTGTACTTAGCAATGAGTTTTTAAATTCTTACTGATTTAATTGTCTTCTATTTCTCTCCCTCTCCCCTCTCTCTTCTGCTCCAACACATTTTTAACTCTCCAAATTATATTGAATATTTGATGTCTTTGTCGTCCATGTCACAAGAGCAGATTACAAGTAACATGATGTTACAATGAATTTATTTCCCATTTCCCATTCTTCCACTGACAGATGTTCAAGACCCTGCGTAAGGTTTACAACACACATATGCTACACCACTGTGGACTGAACTGTATTTCTCCAAACTTCACATCTTGAAGCGCTAACCTCCAATGTGACTGTATTTGGAGGTGGGGCTTTCAGGAGGTAAATAAGGTTAAATGAGGTCATAAAGGTGAGGTCTTAATCTGACAGGACTGAAGATATAAGAAGAAAAAATCTTTCTTGCTCTTTCTCTCTCTCCTTACACACACACACACACACACACACACACACACACTCACACACGTACACACCAAGGAAAGGCCATGTGAGGACACAGCGAGAAGGTGGACGTCTGCAAGCTAGGTAGAAGGCTCTTGCCAGAACCTAGCACCCTGATCTCAGTTTTCCAGCCTCCAGAACTGTGAGAGAATAACTTTCTCTTGTTTACCACCCAGTCTATGGTATTTTGCTATGGCATCCTGAGTTAACTAAAACACACACCAAAGTCAGGGCTGTCGGAAAACTTCAGGGTACAGGATTCCAGACTGAGCAGAGCTTTTGGCATGAGGAATACATTTGGAATATAATCCTGGATACTAAATGCCGTCACACTTTTTCAACCTGAAAATTCACACCCTTATAAACTCAACACAGATAACAACAGATAATATAGGCTTAGATGAGAAAAGAACAATTTTATATATAAATTCTCAAATAGAAAATTAAAATACTTAAGAAAAAAAACCAGTTCCTGGAAAGACAGTTAATTCAAATGTCTCCTTTCCTTGAAGGTCAGACTGTTGTTTCACTCTTCCTAAATGACAGCAATCAACTCTCAGTGGGTAATAGGCACTTTGTTACTTTCAAATTATGGGAAAGAGGTTGTAGTTCTCATGTAATAGCATCACAGGTATCTAAGGCCACGCAGAAAATAAATGATGTTGGGATGAGATTGGTTCAAGATGGCGGAGCAGAAGGACATGCTCTCACTCCCTCTTGCGAGAACACCAGAATCACAACTAACTGCTGAACAATCATTGACAGGAAGACACTGGAATTCATCAAAAAAGAAACCCCACATCCAAAGACAAAGGAGAAGCCGCAATGAGATGGTAGGAGGGGCGCAATCAAACTAAAATCAAATCCCATAACCACTGGGTGGGTGACTCACAAACTGGAGAGCAATTATACCACAGAAGTCCACCCACTGGAGTAAAGGTTCTGAGCCCCACGTCAGGCTTTCCAACATGGGGGTCTGGCAATGGGAGAAGGAATTCCCAGAGAATCAGACTTTGAAGGCTAGCGGACTGCAGGATTTTGACAGGATTAGGAGAAACAGAGACTCTACTCTTGGAGGGCACACACAAAGTACTGTGTGCATCAGGACCCAGGGGGAAGGAGCAGTGACCCGATAGGAGACTGAACCAGACCTACCTGCTAGTGTGGGAGGATCTCCTGCAGAGGCGGGGGCGGGGGGGGGGGCTTTGGCTCACCATGGGGACAAGGACACTGGTAGCAGAAGTTCTGGGAAGTATTCCTTGGCGTGAGCCCTCCTGGAGTCCACCATTAGCCCCACCAAAGAGCCTGTAGGCTCCAGTGCTGGGTTGCCTCAGGCCTAACAACCAACAGGGAGGGAACTCAGCCCCACCCATCAGCAGACAAGCAGATTAAAGCTTTACTGAGCTCAGCCCAACAGAGCAACACCCAGCTCTACCTACCACCAGTCCCTCCCATCAGGAAGCTTGCACAAGCCTCTTAGATAGCTTCATCCACCACAGGGCAGATAGCAGAAGCAGAAGAACTACAATCCTGCAGCCTGTGGAACAAATACCACATTCACAGAAAGATAGACAAAATGAAAAGGCAGAGGACTAGATGTACTAGTACCAGATGAAGGAACAAGATAAAACCCAAGAAAAACAACTAAATCAAGTGGAGATAGGCAACCTTCAAGAAAAAGAATTCAGATTAATGACAGCAAAGATGATCCAAGACCTCGGAAAAAGAATGGAGGCAAAGATCGAGAAGATACAAGAAATGTTTAACAAAAACCTAGAAGAATTAAAGAACAAACACCTAGAAGAATTAAAGAACAAACAAACAGAGATGAACAATACAATAACTGAAATGAAAAATACATTAGAAGGAATCAACAGCAGAATAACTGAGGCAGAAGAACGGATAAGTGACCTGGAAGACAGAATGGTGGAATTCACTGCCACGGAACACAATAAAGAAAAAACAATGAAAAGAAATGAAGACAACCTAAGAGACCTCTGAGACAACAATAAATGCACCAACATTCGCATTATAGGCGTCCCAGAAGGAGAAGAGAGAGAGAAAGGACCTGATAAAATATTTGAAGAGATTATATTCGAAAACTTCCCTAACATGGGAAAGGAAATAGCCACCCAAGTCCACGAAGAACAGAGAGTCCCAGGCAAGATAAACACAAGAAGAAACATGCCAAGACACACAGTAATCAAACTGACAAAAATTAAAGACAAAGAAAAATTATTAAAAGCAACAAGGGATCAAAAAGAGACATGCGCTACAATGTTCACTGTGGAACTATTTACAATAGCCAGGACATGGAATCAACCTAAATGTCCATCGACAGAAGAATGGATAAAGAAGATGTTGCACATATATACAATGGAATATTACTCAGACATAAAAATGAAATTGAGTTATTTGTAGTGAGGTGGATGGACCTAGAGTCTGCATACAGAGTGAAGTAAGTCAGAAAGAGAGAAACAAATACCATACGCTAACACATATATATGGAATCTAAAAAAAAAAAAAAATTGGTACTGATGAACCTAGTTGCAGAGCAGGAATAAAGAGATAGACATAGAGAATGGACTTGATGACATGGGGTTGGAGGGCAAAGCTGGGGCAAAGTGAGAGTAGCATCAACATATATACACTACCGAATGTAGAATAGTTGGCTGGTGGGAAGCAGCAGCATAGCACAGGGAGATCGGCTCGGTGCTTTGCAATGACCTAGAGGAGTGGGATAGGGAGGATGGGAGGGAGGCTCAAGAGGGAGGGAATATGGGGATATGTGTATGCATACGGCTGATTCACTTTGTTGTGCAACAGAAACTGACACAGTATTATGAAGCAATTATACTCCAATAAAGATCTATTTTTAAAAAAAGCAACAAGGGAAAAACGACAAATAACATACAAGGGAACTCCCATAAAGTTAATAGCTGATTTCTCAGCAGAAACTCTACAAGCCAGAAGGGAGTGGTACAATACATTTAAAGTGAAGAAAGGGAAGAATCTACAACCAAGATTACTGTACCCGGCAAGGATCTCAACCAGATTCAACGGAGAAATCAAAAGCTTTATGGAAAAGCAAAAGCTAAAAGAATTCAGCACTACAAAACCAGCTCTACAACAAATGCTAAAGGAACTTCTCTAAGTGGGAAACACAAGAGGAGATAAGGACCGACAGAAACAAACCCAAAACAATTAACAAAATGGTAATAGGAATATACATATCAATAATTACCTTAAATGTGAATGGATTAAATGCTCCAATCAAAATACACAGGCTCGCTGAATGGATACAAAAACAAGACCCTTATATATGCTGTCTACAAGGACCCACTTCAGACCTACAGACACATACAGACTAAAAGTGAAGGGATGGAAAAAAGATATTCCATGCAAGTGGAAATCAAAAGAAAGCTGGAGTAGCAATACTCATATCAGATAAAATAGACTTTAAAATAAAGAATGTTACAAGAGACAAGGAAGGACACTACATAATGATCAAGGGATCAATCAAAGAAGATATAACAATTATAAATATATATGCATCCAACATAGGAGCTCCTCAATACATAAGGCAAATGCTAACAACTATAAAAGAGGAAATCAACAGTAACACAGTAGGGCTTCCCTGGTGGCGCAGTGGTTGAGAATCTGCCTGCCAATGCAGGGGACACGGGTTCGAGCCCTGGTCCGGGAAGATCCCACATGCTGCGGAGCAACTAGGCCCGTGAGCCACAATTACTGAGCCTGCGCGCCTGGAGCCTGTGCTCTGCAACACGAGAGGCCGCGATAGTGAGAGGCCCACGCACTGCGATGAAGAGTGGCCCCCACTTGGCGCAACTAGAGAAAGCCCTCTCACAGAAACGAAGACCCAACACAGCCATAAATAAATAAATAAATAAAATTTAAAAAATATATCTACGCTCTTAAACAAAACAAAAAAACAGTAACACAGCAATAGTGGGGGATTTTAACACCTCACTTACACCAATGGACAGATCATCCAGACAGAAAATTAAAAAGGAAACACAAGCTTTAAATGACACAATAGACCAGATAGATTTAACTGATATTTATAGGACATTCCATCTGAAAACAGCAGATTACACTTTCTTCTCAAGTGTACATGCAACATTCTCCAGGATAGATCATATCTAGGGTCACAAATCAAGCCTTAGTAAATTTAAGAAAATTGAAATCATATCAGGCATCTTTTCCGACCACAACGCTATGAGATTAGAAATCAATTACAGGGAAAAACATGTAAAAAACACAAACACATGGAGGCTAAACAATACGTTACTAAACAACCAAGAAATCACTGAAGAAATCAAAGAGGAAATAAAAAATACCCAGAGACAAATGACAATGAAAACAAGACAATCCAAAACCTATGGGATGCAGCAAAAGCAGTCCTAAGAGGGCAATCCTACCTCAAGAAACAAGAAAAATCTCAAACAATCTAACCTTACACCTAAAGGAACTAGAGAAGGAAGAACAAAGAAAACCCAAAGTTAGTAGATGGAAAGAAATCATAAAGATCAGAGCAGAAATAAGTGAAATAGAAACAAAGAAAACAATAGCAAAGATCAATAAAACTAAAAGCTGGTTCTTTGAGAAGATAAACAAAATTGATAAACCTTTATCCAGACTCATCAAGAAAAAGAGGGAGCGGACTCAAATAAATAAGATCAGAAACGAAAAAGGAGAAATCACAACAGACACTGCAGAAATATGAAGGATTATAAGAGACTACTACAAACAACTATATGCCAATAAAATGGACAACCATGAAGAAATGGACAAATTCTTGGAAAGGTACAATTTTCCAAGACTGAACCAGGAAGGTTTACAAAATATAAACAGACCAATCACAAGTAATGAACAAACATTTGGAGAAGAGCTAACACCTATCCTTCTCAAACTCTTCCAAAAAATTGCAGAGGAAGGAATACTCCCAAACTCATTCTACGAGGCCTTGATCACCCTGACACCAAAACCAGACAAAGATACTAAAAAAAAAGAAAATTACAGACCAATATTACTGATGAATATAGATGCAAAAATCCTGAACAAAATACTAGCAAACAGAATCCAACAACACATTAAAAGGATCATACACCATAATCAAGTGGGGTTTATCCCAGGAGTGTAAGCATTCTTCAGGATATGCAAATCAATCAATGTGATACACCATATTAACAAATTGAAGAATAAAAACCATATGATCATCTCAATAGATGCAGAAAAAGCTTTTGACAAAATTCAACACCATTTATGATAAAAACTCTCCAGAAAGTGGGCATAGAGGGAACCTACCTCAACATAATAAAGGCCATATATGACAAACCCACAGCAAACATCATTCTCAATGGTGAAAAACTGAAAGCATTTCCTCTAAGATCAGTAACAAGACAAGGATATCCACTCTTGCCACTATTATTCAACATAGTTTTGGAAGTCCTAGCCATGGCAATCAGAGAAGAAAAAGAAATAAAAGGAATACAAATTGGAAAAGAAGAAGTAAAACTGTCACTGTTTGCAGATGACATGATTCTATACATAGATAATTCTAAAGATGCCACCAGAAAACTACCAGAGCTAATCAATGAATTTGGTAAAGTTGCAGGATACAAAATTAATGCACAGAAATCTCTTGCATCCCCATACACTAACAATGAAAGATCAGAAAGAGAAATTAAGGAAACAATTCCATTCACCATTGCAACAAAAAGAATAAAATACCTAGGAATAAACCTACCTAAGGGGGTAAAAGACCTGTACTCAGCAAACTATAAGACACTGATGAAAGAAATCAAAGATGACACAGACAGGGTCTTCCCTGGTGGCGCAGTGGTTGAGAGTCTGCCTGCCGATGCAGGAGATGTGGGTTCGTGCCCTGATCCGAGAGGATCCCACATGCCGTGGAGCAGCTGGCCCCGTGAGCCATGGATGCTGAGCCTGAGCATCCGGAGCCTGTGCTCTGCAACGGGAGAGGCCACAGCAGTGAGAGGCCTGTGTACCCTCCCACCAAAAAAAAAAAAAGATGACACAGACAGATGGAGATATGTACCATTGTTCTTGGATTGGAAGAATAAATATTGTGAAAATGACTCTACTACCCAAAGCAATCTACAGATTCAATGCAATCCCTATCAAACTACCAACGGCATTTTTTACACAACTAGAACAAAAAAATCTTAAAATTTGTATGGAGACACAAAAGACCCCGAATAGTCAAAGCAGTCTTTTTTTTTTTTTTTTAATTTTTAAAATTAATTAATTTATTTATTTTTGGCTGCATTGGGTCTTCGTTTCTGCGTGCGCAGGCTTTCTCTGGTTGTGGCAAGCGGGGGCTACTCTTCATTGTAGTGCACAGGCTTCTCACTGTAGTGGCTTCTCTTGTTGCAGAGCATGGGCTCTAGGCACACAGGCTTCAGTAGTTGTGGCACATGGACTCTAGAGCACAGGCTCAGTACTTGTGGTGCACGGGCTTAGTTGCTCCATGGCATGTGGGATCTTCCTAGACCAGGGCTGGAACCTGTGTCCCCTGCATTGGCAGGTGCATTCTTAACCACTGTGCCACCAGGGAAGCCCGCCAAAGCAATCTTGAGGGAAAAAAATGAAGCTGGAGGAATCAGCCTCCCTTACTTCAGACTACACTACAAAGCTACAGTAATTAAGACAATATGGTACTGGCACCAAAACAGAAATATAAATCAATGGAATAGGATAGAAAGCCCAGAGATAAACCCACGCACCTATGGTCAACTAATCCATGACAAAGGAGGCAAGGATATACAATGGAGAAAAGACAGTCTCTTCAATAAGTGGTGCTGGGAAAACTGGACAGCTACATGTAAAGAATGAAATTAGAACACTCCTTAACACCATACACAAAAATAAACTCAAAATGGATTAAAGACCTAAATGTAAGACTGGACACTGTAAACTCTTAGAGGAAAACATAGGAAGAACACTCTTTGACATAAATCACAGCTAGATCTTTTTTGACCCACCTCCTAGAGTAATGGAAATAAAAACAAAAATAAACAAATGGGACCTAATGAAAATAAATGATATTGGAGAGTTGAAACTCCATCTCAGCACTAATTAAAACCACTCTCTTGGGCGTAGGCACAGGGGGAAAAAAAAAGGAAAGACATCTTAAAAGTTTTCTTCTTGTGGACCAACTAAAATTTTTGTATACTTGTAGAATTTCTAGTGCAAAGGTGTGATAGAGGGTATCTAGCCACAGAGAGCCGAAATGCCTTCAATATTACTCTTGACAGATAACGTGGCATCCTCCTCTTGAGTATAAACTCCTTAACTTCTAAGTCAGCCAATTCTATTCTTGAACATTAAATCTTAGGATCTGAGGTTTAACAAAAACATGTTAAAAAAGCCACAAAAACCTTCTTTTGAAAATTCCCTCTGAAGCAAGATAAAATGATGATTCTGTGGCTGTTACATCCTCACAAATGCCCTTCAAATATTTAGAGAGTACAATAAGAGTCATGCCCAGTTAAACATAGCCTATTCCTTCTAGTCTAAATCTTTTGTATACTCATTTATAAGGGTAAATTTCTCAGTTTTATGACATTGGGAAGAATTTCAGGCTATGTCTTATCATTTTAATAAATAAGACTATGAAAGTGATTAACAGCTTTTAAAATAGTTGTCAGCAGAGCTTGGCTTTTTTCTTTTTCTTTCTATTTTTTTTAGTAAACTTGCAAAGAAAGAAATGAGAAATATGCAGTGGTGCGTGTGTCATGGGAGAAGAGAGATTCTCACCTTCTCTTCTTTAGTTTTTCCCTTAATCATTAATTACTCAGACCAACTACAGAACAACTCCACATGGCGGGTGGGCGCAGGGGAAGAACCACAGACCCACTGAAAAATGAACACATGAGTTTATTGTCCACTGGATTCTCAAAGGAGCCCAAGAATCCAAAAAGGTTAAGAATCCCTGAGGGAAAAAGCCTTCAGTAAACCTAAGACTCTAGAATCAAAGGGGTTAAATGTATTAACAGTCACCAAGTCGGTTCAGAGATAGAAATAAAGAGATTTTATTGGGCTTTCAACCTCTGTAGACAATGGAAGGTGTTTGTTCGGTTAACTTTTCCAAAAACGACTTCCTGCCAAGCAGTGGGCTGCAACGCTGGCTCACAATAGTCTGCACTTCCCACACAAGGCGCTGAGAAAACCCTGATTTCCGTGGACTGTTTCTGAGTGGTGCCATTATATTACAGTCGAGAAAAGGAGTGGGAGGAAGGAGGGAAACACTGCATTCAATTCTCCTGCAATCTATTTTTAACATGCTTGAGAAGGTTTCGAGCTATTAATGTAATGAGGCTAGATTTAAAAACAAAAAAAAAGAGCAGTAGGGCAGCAAAGGCCCACCCTGGAGGGAGTGGTGGCTGATTCCTTAAGGGTGCTAGCAGTTATTTCAGTATCACATGGATGTTCACAATACTCACCACCTTACATTTAATTAGAGAAAATCTTGATAAAAAGCAAATGTGTAATATGAATAACTTAGCTTCTCCCTGATTATGTTTTGGTGTTTTATAACTCTCTGCAGTCCATCTACTGAATTCTATGTTTCATAGGCTTATCAGGGGAAATTTCTACAATCCTCCAGCCTGTTATTGCTCTAGGTTCTTTTTTTTATGTAAAAAAAATAAAATACAAATCTTATCACCATGGCTAGGATTCAGGACAGGTATTGATTGCTAAAACACCGAAAGAACAGCTTAGCTAGTGTAGCATCATTCAAGGTCAAGATGTACCAAATTTTATGACACCACGGTGGCTAAACAGTAATGTTCTGCTGTTAAACTTCGAAATGACAGTGCAATCAACAGCCACCACTTAGTACAAAGTGGAAACCTTAGGTGTATTACTTTTTAATCATTTTTGCAAGTTCTCTCTCTCTTCATTTTCCAGAAGACCAGCTTGTCAGCCTGACTACTAGCGAACTAAGCAGGTATTAATTAAGAAAATTATAATAGTAGTCATAATAGCAGCTAGAATTTGTTAAATGCTTGATAGTGATAATATACAATACTGAGCACTTTACAAATGGCATCTCATTTAATCCTTGTTTCTCCCATTTACAGATGACACAAGTGAGGTTCAGGAAAGTTAGTTACTTGACAAGGCAATACTGCCAGTAAATGGTGGAGATGAAATTTAAATCAAATTCCATCTTTCTCCAAAGTCCGAGGTTCTTAACCCCTGTGCTATACAACTTTCATCTATAGTTGTGGTTCTCCGTGTGACTCACAAGAAACTTACACCAAGCAAGATAAATCACTTTCTTCTTAGAAAAATTTACCTGGCACTGAGTCTCAGAATTCACTGCTCAGCCTCTCCAGTCTCCCAGTGGAGGTGAAGATTGGGGGAAAAGAGGAGGTAGATGAAAGGAGAGAACATGTCATCCAACGCCTGCATGGCTGGCATCTTACTTTTCCTTGGTCATCGCAGTCGTGAAGCTAACACTCAACCTAGGAGAAGCAGCTTCATGCAATTACTCCAGCTCCTCTAAGTGGGGTTTAGTAATCTGCCAAATACCAAACCATCCTACTAGTATTGTTCCTGCTATGATTATATCGGTGACTAGTACCCTATAGAATAGACAAATGACATTTCTTAACCAGGGGGCTGTTTACTAGGTTACTTAATGTTCTATGTGTCTTTTATTTTCTTTTATTCTCTTTATTATAAATGAAAAAGTGCATAACTTGAACTTGTCTTAAACTTCAGGAATAATTAGAAACGGGAATACTCGGCAACACTTTAGCGTGAAAGAGAGGAGGCTGAAAAAAAAAATGAAGATTGTCCAGATTCATACAGAGACTTATGGAACAGATTTCTGGGACGTGATTCTCTTACCCAGTCTCGATTCTCAACTCTCAGCTTCTCAACTTTCTCTCCTTGGCCCACTTGCCTTCTGTTTTGAGCCTCCTTCTACCCACAGATCCTTACGCCACAATATAAGCTAGAACAAAAATTATGCTTACTGATAAATGGACAATTTCAGTAATATTAAAGGAAAAAACCCTGAAGCTTCTCTGTGTAGTCAAAACAATTTTAAAAAGCTGTTTTGTTTTCATTACATAAATCATATATACTTATTACAGATAATTTAGAAAACAGAGAAAATATAAAGAAAATGAAAACCACCCATATTCATAGAAAGTGGAGATAACCACTATTAATATTTTCTGCACTTCTTTTTGATATTTATTCTCTGTATAAGTTGATGAATTCATTCATTTAACAAAAATTATTGAATAGCTACTATGTATCAGGCAATGTTCTAGGTGTTGAGGACACAGAAGTAAAGAAAACAGGCAAAAACTTCTACCTGATGGAACTTATATTCTAGTTGGTGAAGACAGATGATAACACCCTCCCCCCAAAATGAGTAAATTATATAGTATATTAGAAGATGGCAAGTGCTGTGGAGAAAAATATAGTGGGTAAGAGGGATCGGGTGTATTGGACTGGAATGAGGGTTGTCGTTTTTAATTAGGGGGTGTCAGTCACTATGAAGGTGACATTCTAGCAAACCTTGAAGGGAGCAAGAGACAAATCCATACATATATCTCACAGAACAACCTCAAACTAACATGGAAAACCAAAATTAGTATTTATTTCTTGCTTAGTTTTGTTGGTGACCTGGGGTAGCTTTGTTGCAGGTGGCAGTCATTGGAGTGGTTCTCCTCTGCATGTCTCTTATCCTTCTCTGAGACCAGGAGACTATCAAATGTTTTTTCTTTTCATGACAATGGCAGGAGCACAAAAAGGCAAGAGCCACAACTTAAGCATATATATATATATTTTTTTTTTTGGTACGCGGGCCTCTCACTGTTGTGGCCTCTCCCGCTGCGGAGCACAGGCTCTGGACGCGCAGGCTCAGCGGCCATGGCCCACGGGCCCAGCCGCACGTGGGATCCTTCCGGACCGGGGCACCAACCCGTGTCCCCTGCATCAGCAGGCAGACTCTCAACCACTGCGCCATCAGGGAAGCCTCATGTTCTGTTTTTTTTTTTTTTTTTTTGCGGTACGCGGGCCTCTCACTGTTGTGGCCTCTCCCGTTGCGGAGCACAGGCTCCGGACGCACAGGCTCAGTGGCCATGGCTCACTGGCCCAGCCGCTCCGCAGCATGTGGGATCTTCCCGGACCGGGGCACGAACCCGTGTCCCCTGCATCGGCAGGCGGACTCTCAACCACTGCGCCACCAGGGAAGCCCCTCCCCCCATGTTCTTTCGAAGAAAGAAAATGTTCTTTTATTTGGTCCAAGTTCTGATCCCTGGAAGTCTCTGCCTAGTCCATTATTCTCCAGAACTGTTGACAGAGCCCTCCATGAGTGAGGTGGAGATCCTTCCTTTTACATTCTTTTCCTTGGCCTTCTGACAAGGACATTGGAAAATATACCATTCTAGAATCCTAAGAAGCCTTCTCAGCCTGCTTCCTGCCACAGAATGTTAAGATGTCATTTTTATAACTCATATAGTCTTAGTCCCTTTTAGTCCAGGCTGAGGTTAGCCCAACACAATATGCTCAAAGACTTTGGGGATATTTCCATGTATTTGATTCTAACCAAGGTCATTTGCCAAAAACCACATCCACCATTCTTCTTGAGACACATCCCTCTTTCTAGACTCAGTTATAAGTACTTCAGGCACATCAGCTTCTGTGAAGCACACAGTGCAATACAACAATAATTATTTCTCAATTACAAGTTTGCAGGTCATTTGGGGTAGCTCTGCTTCAGCATGTAGTTTCGCATTACGGGGAAGCTGGTGTAGCTCTGCTCCATGTGTCTTTTATTCTCCTCCTGGGTCCAGCAGACTATCCAGAGGTCATGTTTTGCTCATGGCAATGGAAGAGAAGCGTGGCCTCCAAGTGCACTCTGGAAGTGAATGAAGGGATGGGAACACAGACATCTAACCTCCTTGGCCCAGATGTGGCACATCCCTTCAGTTCCCATTCCACTTTACCAAACCAGTGATGAGGCACCACAGAGCTGTAAAAGGACTGAGAAGTGTAGTCCCTGGCTGGGAAGCTGCTTCCCAACAACAGCGCTACACTGTGGAAGGGAAGCTCAAATCTTCAGAACTCAACTGGCCTTTTCTGCCACGATAGAGAAGCGTTTCACTATACAGCCTTATGTAAAAGAAAACACGTTAAGAAATATATACTATATAGGGACTTCCCTGGTGGTCCAATGGTTAAGACTTTGCCTTCCAATGCAGGAGGTATGGGTTTGATCCCTGGTTGCGGAGCTAAGAGCCCACATGCCTCGCGGCCAAAAAACCAAAACATAAAACAAAAGCAATATTGTAACAAATTCAATAAAGACTTTATAAATGGTCCACATTAAAAAATCTTTTAAAAAAAGAAATATATACAGTATAATGTCATTTCTATGATCTATAGAGAGAGCTCGATGTTGATGTACTTGAGACCTAGATAAATAGAGAAAAAATCTGGAACTATATATTGATAGTGGTTACTGATGCATAGTGAGATTACAAGTAGTTTTACTTTTTCACTTATATACAAAAAAGAAAAATTTATACTTTAAGAAATAAAGTATAATTTTTATAATTAGAAAATAATACTATAATATAAAGTTCAAACAAATTTCTTTTTTACAGCTTAGTGATATTTGCCATTTTCACTAAGGATCTGTAGTAAGACATTGTCATTCTTTTTCATTTTCCTTCATTCTGGAAAAAAAGTACCCATTTTTAATTTCTGTCATTTCTTTGAAAAAAAATGATTATGCTTTATTTTTGGTCTGCCACTGAACTTTGTCCTTATTTTGAGAATGCTCACAAAACGGTACATTCCTCTGGGTATGCTGATAGTCAAGGGCATTACCTTTCAGCACACAGAAACAGCAGGGATAAAAGCCTTTTTTCATGCCATTTTAGAAGGAATTATTTCAGGTGGTCTTGGGGTCAAGTTCGATGTCAGTGGATATGTTCCCAAGAGACAGAAGAGCTTAGAAATTCTTAGGGGCATAGAAATTAATGTTCCAATTTTTCACCTGTAGTCTATTTTTAATAGATTCATATTGACAGTCACTGTCATCTTCCATTTGGTCATCTCTACCTACAGAAGGAGACTGAATGTATACTATCCAAACCATTCATTTAAACTGCTTCTCATGAAGGTAATTTGTTAACTACAGTTCGAGAATTTCCTTTATAAATGATTTCTTACCAATACTGAAAATGAAGTCTGCAATTACCAGAAGCTGAAATAAATCATGAATTTAAAAGTTTTATTTCAAGTTTTATTTGCCTAAATCTAATGTTTTAGGCGCCATCTTATTCTTCTGTCACAAAACCCTTGCCAATTATCTCCAATAAGGAGTATACTTTTCAGAGTATTATAAAGTATGGAGGGGCAAGGTACAAAACAAATTAGCAGTTCATTTCTCCAAGAAAGTTAATATCTAATTGGGAAATAAAGCATATGTAGAAAATTATCTAGAAACTACAATAACAGTATTATCAGTATGGTCACATTCCATGTGATAAAAAAGCATGAAATCTCCCTCATGAAGCGCCCAGTCTCCCTCTGAATTATTCAAAATCCTAGAGGTTTACATGGTACAAAAGAGGATCTGTCTGCCCTCTCCTCCCTATTGGAGACATTGTTTATATCTGCAACGTATGCAATAGCTAATAATGTGGTCTCCAAAGAGAGACTGCCTGGGTCTCAGTCTTTGAATTCTGGTTCTGTCACCTCTCTGGGTAATTTATCACCTCACTTAGCTTCAGTTACCTAACCTAAAAAATATGTAGTGAGAATTTAATAAATTAATTCTTGTAAAGACCTTAGAACAGTGCATCGTACGTAGTAAGTATGCAGTGAATGCCAGTTCTTAATAGGCTCCTAGCTGCCACATGGTGTTATTGTTGCAAACTTGTCCTCCAAAGTCTGACAGGTGAAGCTGCCACTCTACGATGGTACACCACTAACTATTACCATGCATGTCATCTCAGTTCTCCAGCATAGGACCATCCTACTTCCTCAGGGCTAAGCTTGGCAAAGGATGACCCCACACGTGGACTCCATAGGGTTACAGCTTTGACTTAGCATCTCTTTAGGGACTACTCCCAGCCATCTCACAGAATGATAGCCATCATCCACAGTGCTTGATTGGAATGAATCAGATGGTTACCTCTTCAAAGACCCTAACTACTGCCCCTTTCCCTTCCTATAAGAGATCCATGCAAAGAATTAAGACAACTCTTCTTTCTAATCATAAATTCATGACACATGAAGGATGTAATTATACACCTGTCATCCTCAGGCAAAAGGTCAAGACCTATTGCACCTGGAGAAAGGGAATAGAAAAACATTCTTCTGTCCCTCCAGGAAGGGCAGGAAGTCATCTGGGCTCAGATGATTAGTGGTCTCCTACAAATAGGGAAAGGGAAGAATCATTTGAAAATCCTACCCCCAAGGCTCAGAAACACAGAACTTACCTATGACTGAGGCTGAACTAGTACAACAGAGAATACGCTGCATGACTATCCTGAACAACCAAGCCAGCAAGCATTGAGTAAAAAGTAACAGCAGTCCACTGCTGGGAGAAGGATAAGAGATTGGAAAGAGACACTGTCTGAGGCACAGGCACAAAGGGAAGACCTAAAGCTGAAGATGGAGCAGATATTGGGAAAAATTCTCCAAAAACCAATTACCACCCTAAGGACATGGAATTTAAACCTGTGATGTGCTGAGGATCATAATAGCAATGAAACCACACCCAGCTCAACTCCTGATTAGATTAATTCAATATCCCCTCCCCCTCTACAACCTAGCCCAAAAAAGGTGGACATTTCCAAGCACAAATAATATTAATTTGTCTTTACTGTTCTACATTAAATGCCCAACATTCAAATAAAACATACAACACACAAAGAAGCAAGGAAAAGTAACACAATGCCAGAAGACAAAGCAATCAACAGAACCAGACTCAGATGTAACCTAGGTTTGTAATTATCAAAGAATTGAAAATATGATTAATATGTTGAAGGCTCTAGTGAAAAAAATGGACAATATGTATAAACAACTGGGGAATTTCAGCAGAAAGATGAAAAAGATAAATCAAATGTAAATGCTAGAAATGAAAAAAAAAAGAAGGTAACAGAGATGAAGTATGCCCTTAATGGGTTAATCAGTATACTTGAAGCAGCTGAGAAAAGAATTGGTGAAATTAAAGATAGGTCAATAGAAATCACACACACACACACAAAAAAAACCATGAAGAGAAAAAATGTTTAAGAAAAAGAGAAAGAACAGAAGAGAAAATCTAAGAGTTGCACAATATTAAACAGTCTAATATTTATGTAATTGGAGTCGTAGGAGATGAGAGAGAAAGAGGCAGAAAAAATAAACTATGGACTTTAGGTGATTAGGTCACCTAATCAGCTTTAGGTGATTTAGGTCACTGTCAGTTCAGCAGTTGTAACAAATGTACCCTCTAGTAGGGGGTATTCATAATGAAGGAGGCTATGCATGAGTGGGGTCAGGGACTATATGGGAAATCTCTGTACCTTCCCCTCAATTTTGCTCTGAACCTTAAACTGCTCTAAAAAACGAAGTCTTAACAAAAAAATTTTTTTTAAGTTCAAGGATAAATAAACAAATCCACAATTATACTTAAAAACTTCAATCCTCTCTCAGTGATTAATAGAATTAGTAAACATATATGAGCAGAGATATCACTAACATCATGCTTAATAGTGAAAGACTGAATGCTTTTCCCCTAAGACTGGGAAAAAGACAAGCATATCCACTTCTACCACTCCTATTCAACATAACACTGGAGGTCCCAGGCAGTGCAGTAAGACAAAAGATATAAAAGAGAAAAGAAAAAAAAGGCATACGAGTTGGAAAAGAAGAAACTCTATTTGCAGAAAACATAATTGTCTATGTAGAATACCCCAAGGGATCTACACACACCCACACACCCACCCACCCACACACACACACACACACACACAATCAACTAGAACTAATAAGTGAGCTTAGCAAGGACACAGGATAAAAATTCAATATACAAAAGCAATTGAATTTCTATATACCAATGAACAATTGGAAATTACAATAAATAAATAAATAAATTGCAAAAATAAACAATGTCTTTTCCCAACTGAACACTCTACTAACTAAAGTAAGAAGCCAGAATAGTACTTAATATTTTAAATACATAGATCAAAAAAGTCTTAGTGTTAAAGTTTGGAAAAGATTACTTTCTCCCTGCAGTGTGAATTAAACTAGATTATTTGTGTTATTTTAGAAATATTAAGAAAACTATTTCCAAAAAAAAAAATTTGTTTCAAACTCAATTTCTTTTACCAGCTAAAGAAATATAAAGTATATTTTGATCTTTACTGTCTCATGTTCAACAGTATTTGTATTGATAAATGTTGTTCTTATCTTCATTTTCTACATTTGAAATAGTATAGTAAGAAAATGTTTGTGGAATGGACATTTTAAAAATCATATTTAAGGTGACTTGCCTCAAAAAAATCCACTGCTGTGTTGCCTACTGCATTGTAGACTATGCTGTAGCAGTTATGACAAACCTTTCCTTCCCATGCCCACAGCAGATATCACTAATCACAGCATCTTTGTCCTTTATCCTTTGACTAGGCTTAGAATTCTTCTCAGCACAGCCACCACCTGACAGCCATTACCAGTCAAACAGAGTTGACACGCAAGTTGAAACCTATTTAACATCCTAGAGTTACACCACCAAGTCCAAATTCCTTTGGAAATTAAGGCTCCATAATTGAACACATCCTAACCTCCTTATCTGTCCAGTAAAATTTCCTTTGGCCTTCTCTCTGCCTTTTCCAAATTTGCCTTTCTTCCAGGCCTAGCTCAGTCTCAACATCCACCATAAAGCCTTTCCTCAAATACTTGGGTTTACAACGAGTATTCACTTTTGTGAGCTCCTATCCCACACCTAAGCAATACCACATTTTAATACTAATCTGTCCTACTTTGGGGTCATGAGTTGCGACTTTGACTCCCTAAATTGACAAGTGTCCTGTCCCATGATTACCGTATAGTCTGCCCATCATAAAGCTGAAGGCAATACAGGAACTCTATAGCTACCACAGGTAACTTGTTCTGTTAAAATGGTAATGCCTAATGAAAAGGACCCTGCCGATTGTGTGTAAATAAAGAACTGCTGCTGTTTGATGTTCACTAAACACTATAAATACTTTGAAACAACTTGCTCTAAATTGTTCATATCATTCTAATTGTGTTCATACACCTCTAAACTTTTTTTCCAAGCTTTCCTGGAATTTCCACGTCTTCCAAATATCTTCACAAACATCATTTTAGTGGGCTCTGCTTCATTATATGCACATTGGGGGGAAAAAAAGATTGGAATGAAGTGAACCAAATTGTTGACAGTGATTAACTTTCATTGGCAAATTTACTGTGATATTTATTTCCATCTTTGTTTTTTATCTTTTACAAATTTTCAGCAGTTAGAATGTACTATTTTTATACTTGGAAAAATAAAGGTAATTCAAAAAATACTCTCACCCTTTACTGTATGAGGCTGAGCTTCTTATTGGTAACAGTGTCCCTCCCATGCTGGATATTTTTGATTACTGAGGTTTCTGCAAAGCTACTATTACTCCTTGTGGTAAGAATAAAGAGAAAGACGATGGTCATTTCACTAAAAGAAATAGAACATCAAGTGCTTTCACAACATACTCAGACACACACAGAAACACACACACACAATAACTTCTTCTTTAAATCTAAAATTAGGGTTTCTCTGTGGGACAATTATAAATCAAGTATTTTTTTAAAAGCCCCCTTTAACAAATTATATATGCTGCCTCTTTTCATTTTAAAATTTTTGCCTCTATTCTTTCATTTTACACATTTCTCATCACTTTTTCTCTGCTTACTCTTTGATGGCAGAGAAATATTACAATTAATATCCTAGGTTTATTTTGCCAATATGTGGTATTACAGTATGTTTATAGTCTCAGAAATTACAAAAGCAGATATATTTCCCAATCTTTAAATAATATCATGCAGAACTTGGGAAGAGAGAAAGGTAAACAGGTAGGTAGGTAGGTAGCTAGACATCCGACATTAGTTAGCAAGTTTCAGCTAATGAACCTAAAGAAAAGGAATAAAATTAATTTTACCTTGGAAATATATAAAAGGAATATTAATAGAGCTTACTCTTTTGTTCCCATGAAGCTCAGAAATGATTACTCAAGTGGCAGTGCACAAATCCTAATTTTAAAAGAGATACCTGTGGCACCTTAAAACATTCTCATAATTTTATTATTTCATTCCTATTTTGTGTTAATTTTTCTAATATATTGATAGAAGTTTTGACAAATGGTGATCTGTCTTTTCACCAATAACAGAAATCAAACAAACAAAAAAGAGCTGAATTTTATTTCAGTACATTGACCACCCCTATATTTACACGCATATTTTATATATATATGACCCGTAGGAACTAAGGCCAAACAAGACGACCTTGATCTCACTTGCCCAAAGAACTCTTTCCGGTTCTGTCTCTTTGCCTGGCTGTCTGTTCCACAACTGAGTTCATTTAGTTTGTAATTTCTCTGTTCACAGCAGAACCTGCAACTTTTTGAATGACCACAGTAATCCCCTAGAGCCACTGTTTACGATGATTTTTTATACAAATGCTGTCACTGCAGGGAGTTTTCTTCTCAAGTACACTGAACTTTTGACAATCCATATGGTCTTAATGAATTTCCCAGGTGCTGAACACCATCCAGCCTGTATTTTTGGCAGCCTGCAGAGGTATTTAAGCCTGCCTTTGTCGTTCTTCCTAATGCTGCTTAAGATGTTTTTTAGAGGAGAAAGTGTGAAGTAGGTGGTGGAAACAATCAAGCTTTGCATGCTTACATTATCAATGCAAAAGTACTGTCAAGGAGAATGCACTTCTGAGAGGAGGAAACAAAGCTGTTCACTTAATAACTACAGAGAACTATTATTGGAATACGTGTTTGAAATGTTATTTTATACTTCTAGATTGAGTTTTCTGCCTTTAGTCCACTAGGAAAAGTAGTGTACGATATTTTCTTCACTTAACTTATAAATCTGGGTAAGTTTAGAGTGAGCACAAAATTGGCCCAATTGTCAACCTTGCTTATTATGGAATTCCAAATTAATTTTAGAGTATTCCCATATATTTATTGGCTAGCTGAACTGAAATAATGGCTAATCAGTTAATGATACGGATGGACAGATACTATTAAGACCACCTAGAAAGGAAGAAAATATTTTAAAATCTTTAAACTACATTTAGAAGTTAAAGTGTAAATCTATCCCTTTTTTCTCTATTTATTAAGCCTCTACTTTACAAATGTTGCCCACAAAACCCCAGGAGGTAGGCATTATGAATACATTTTATGGAGCAATGACTGGAATCCTTCTTTCTCTAACTCTAAAACCATGCACTTAAGCACTTATGCTATTTTTGCCCAATCTGAAAAATATGTTGGTCATTATAGTGCACATTTTTGGCATTTTTTTAAAATGGCTGCTCAGAAAAATGAACCCCCTGTCCATGCTTTGGGTCCAACATTGTGCAAGTCAGTCTTCACAGGAGACAGCTCGACCTCCCATTGCCAACGCCTAGAAGGCCAGACACTTGTGCTCCCAGACAGCTAGCGTTCAGACTTGTGTTAAGTTCAACATTCTGGTGTCCCAACGTGGGATTTTGAATCTGGCACAAAGATTCAAAGAAGGAGAGAAAGTTTAAAATTCATTTCTAGCTTTGGCAGCGTCCAGTACTTAGTTTCCAGTGATGATATTCACAACAAAATCAAGAATCTAAGAGTCTAGGGGTGATGTCACCAGTGGCATTATTATAAGCAGATCATTCCATGGTGTGATTTGCATGTGTCTGTGGGTGCACTGTCTTGAGCCTAGTTCTGTGCCTCATTCTCCAAAATTTTCATCAATTCTCTATGTCTAGCCAACAAGTATCTTCTCAACTTCAGTTTACCATAACTGGTTTCTGTATCTTACATACTTACAGGTTGGCAGAGCTAAAGGATAATCATCTGCTTACCCCTATACCATATTATTTCTCTATCCCTCAGTTTTACCAGCAGTAATTATAGCATTATCCATTACCTCTCTAAAATCCATCCTTCCCTTTTTTGCTCAATTGTAAAAACTCTGATTGGCCAGGCAGATGGCCATTCAACTGAAGACTAAATTTCCCAAATTTCCTTACAGCTAGGTTGGTTCATGTAACTAAGTTCTGGCTGGTGTGATGTGAGTGGAAATGATTGGGACAACTTCTGCATCATGACAGTAAAGGAAAGAAGCATTCTCTCCACTTCACCTTCTTCCCTCACTGTAACTAGAAGGCAGACATGGCAGTGAAAGTTGAAGCAGCTATTTCAGACCATAAGACGGATACCACAGGTTGAGAAGGCAGAACAACAATGCAGGTGTGTGGGTCCTGGATGAAGTGCAGCCTTCAGCCCTGGTCTGCTTACCCTTATACCATTACTCATGAACTTCTATTTTTTTTTTAAGTCATTGTTACTTTGGACTTCATTGCACAGCCAAACTAATGTGGCCACTGGCATTTTCAACCATATTCTACAACTTCTCACCAGTTATCCTCTACTTTGACTCTGTTGAAGCTTTCTCATGAGAAGAGAAACACTGCTTCATGTGCCTCCCACTTGAACTTTTTAAAATTCATTTACTTTGTTAGCTACTCAGCAGTAACCAAAGTGGGAAGAAATGACAGGGGGATTGCTTGGCCACTTGTGCCACAACGGCAGAAACAGAAGCCCCAGTGTAGCATGAAGAGGTGTAGCAAATTCTAATGAGCATGGAAAGGTCAGGCCTTAGTTTTACATGCTTCTTGAAAAGTGGTATGAGGCCTTTTAGCAGTACTTAAATAACTGTGTCGTGCTGGTTTTCATTCTGAGGTTCATGGCACACTACTTAAATAGAAGAACAAATAAAAGAAAACAGCTGTGTTGTGGTTTATGACATTCACATTTACTATTGACAAAACTGCAGTTGAGGTTATTTTTTTATTAATCACACTGAACAAAGGTTCCAAAAGTAAGTCTCTCTTTTTCCAATTAAACATAATCTCTATTCCATAAATTAAAATTTAAAAGGTCGAATGCAAAGCACTTATGAAGCTCTTCCTTTCTTTTCTCAGATTACAGTCTGACCATTTCCATGTGCATAAGATAAGAGGGTTGGGAAACAAGTGGCTTTGCTAAACATTTTGGTATGTGGAGAAACCATTCCGGCACCAATGCTATGGGACTGCAGTAGAGTCCACACACAAATGAAACCCGTCTACTGTAATAAATTACTGCGCACATTAGAGCCTTGATCTGACCCAAAATGCTTCATAATGGGTGTTTTACTATGTCTAAATCTCTGCTTTCTTTGGGGCGGAAAAAAAAGAAAAAAACCCTGAATCTTTTCCCATCTGTGGTTCATGTTCTACAGCTAAGGGGAATAAAAGAAACTATTTCTGTGCCGTTGCAAGAATGTAAAAGTTTACTGCTTCCAGGAAGTCGGATCAAGTCATTAGTAATTATAAGCACTAAAATTACTATCACTATTAATTTTCTTTACCCACCCAAAATTCTAGAACATTTTTAAATACAGTTGAAATTGTCATTAAAAAAGACATAGGCACACACATTACATATCATAAAGTCATCTTCTTGAACCATTATCAATTCCCTTCCATACATACTAGAAAATCCAAGAGATTTGATAACTTCTTCCCTCTGTTCTGATACTTATCAGGACAAGTGTCTCTTAATAGTATGAAGAGGACCAGCTAAGAGCTCAGCTGCCAAAGACGACTGCTTTAAAGTCCTTGTAATATCAGCCTAAGGCAGCCTACAAGATGAGCAAAGTGATTAATCACAGACATGTGAACACAGGTAAGCAAACCACAGCCAAATGGATAATGTTTCACAAAGAACGTGTAATCTTTGGAAGCTGGGGCTTCCTCTACCACACACATTCCATAATGGCTATAAATTCCTTTACCACTAAATACCCACTGAGCTCTGAGCCAAGAGAAGGAATGAAATCCTGTCTATACAATGTCAAGATGGCCAACTGATTTAGTTTATTTCAACAAATATTTACGACTACTTTCTATATGCCAGGCATTAGGCTAGGTGATAAGGATGTAGCAGTGAATTAGACACAGCTCCTAAACTCTACATTCTTACAGGCTTGTGGTGATTATAGACCCTGAAACAGATCACTTCAACGTGTAACGAGCACAGCTATTAGCACACAGACAAGTAAAAGTGCCTGGGTTCAAATTCTAACTCTACCATGTACTCTACTCATATGTTATTTGAATTTGCAATGCCTCAATTTCCTGATCTACAAAATGGGAATAATAATTGTACCTGCCTTAAAGGGCTGTTGTGAGGATTAAATGAGAAAATATAATTAAATCACTTAGAACAAATCCTGGTTAGAGTAGATACTCAATAATTATGAACCACGGTCTTTGAAGTAAAATGAAATTGTCCAGGGAGACAAGAGAAGAAAGAGGGTCCTCGGATGCAACCATAAGGAGCTTCAGCATTTAAAGATTAGGAAGAGAAGGTGAAATCTTCAAAAGAAAATGAGAAGTAGCCAAAGGTGATTAAAATAAAAAAAGTCAGAGGGTCTCACAGATATAAGGGGGAAAGCATGTTTATCAAGGAGTTGATAAAACATACCAAAAACTAAAAAGAGTTCAAGGAAGGTGGAACTGAATATTGTCCTTTGAAGTCTTTAGGTCTTTGGTGGTCTTGACAAGACCCAATGAATGAAATGGTGTGAGTGGAAGGAAATGATGCTCAAATGAAGACTCCAGGGGAGATAAGGCGGTCTGGCTGTGAAGAGGAGAGGCCTGATGGGGCAACAGCTGGAAGGTCTTAGAGGACCCCAGGAAGACTTTTTTAAGATAGAAGAGACTAACGTATGTTCAAATCCTGCGATCCATGAATGGGTGGCAAATGTGGAATCCTGAGCACAGCCTTCTCAACTTTCAAAGCATAGAAAACTATCCCTACTTCTCAGGAACCCTTTCTGATACTCTAAGTTAGGTGATGTACCCATAGAAAAATGTCTGCAGACCACTACTAAACCACTTACCATGCTGAAATTATTGGTTTACTTGTTATTGCACTCACTAAAAGAGAACGCACTTCAGGGCAGGGATTACTTATCTACTCCCATGCCTGACATGTCCAATTCACTAGTCAAACAAGAAAGTCTAACCCATGAGTAAAATCAGTTCTATTTAATTGTTAAACACAAATGTCCAATTCTCCTCATTTTCAAAAAATAGTCTGGCCAGAGAAAGACTATGAACTTTTTAAAAGGCCTAGGTAAAGAGATTTCTAATCTAGACTTGAACTTAACTTTTTTTTTTTTTTCTGCGGTATGCGGGCCTCTCACTCTTGTGGCCTCTCCCGTTGCGGAGCACAGGCTCCAGACGCGCAGGCTCAGCGGCCATGGCTCACGGGCCCAGCCGCTCCGCGGCATGTGGGATCTTCCCAGACCGGGGCACGAACCCGTGTCCCCTGCATCGGCAGGCGGACTCTCAACCACTGCGCCACCAGGGAAGCCCGAACTTAACTTTTTTAAATGTGTTAGAACAGATAAAAGCTACACAGACTGTAAGATTTCCTGTCTATCTTGTAAGTACTATATTTTATGCACTTTTGTATCCTCCACTGAGTCCAGCAAGGCACTCAACATAAAGTAAGAGGTTCAATACAGTAATTTCTCTTCAGTGTTGGTCAAACAGCTTGTGTCTCCCATCAATTTGACGAAAGAAAGTTCACACAAAACAGCAGGTAAATGAAATCACGGTGAATAAGACCATCCATTTGCCACATCAAGTAGATGTACTGGTCTCTCTGCAATGCAGCCTTTTTTAGCTGTCAGGTGATTGAATTGCCAGCTTAAGTTCTAGCTGTTTAAATTTCTTGTGTTGGAAATTTATAATGAAGTTAATCTACTCTCAGGAACACCTCTGATGGGCAGAGGAGTTGTATAGCAGCATAAAAATAAAATCTTCCCTAGTAAGAAACATTTACACGGTGACCAATCCATTGTTCTCCAGGATGAATCGGTACAGGACACTTTCCTTCTATGCAAAATACAGTCATTTTATTTTTCTGCTTCTGTTCCTTCTGCCTCAGGCACAGATGCAGTAAGAAAGCTAAAAAGTCAGAAAAACAGAACTCAAGTGTTCTGACATTCAACCTTTCTTGACTAAAGAAACCCAGCAAAGGATGTTATTTCCAGTCCCAGTACATAAGAAAAGTGCCACTAAACGCACATTTCTGTGGCAGAGGTCACTGATTCATCTATAGCTGTGTTTTCAGAAGTAAAATAATTTATTCTGGAAGAAAAAAAAATTAATAGGAACGTTTTAAGCTGTGAATTCAGGAAAATACTTGGTTAAAAACATGGGCCCTATCATTAGGTGAAAGATATTTTTAGGTCTGGGGCAGAGGAAAAACCTTCTCTCAGTCATTCTGGCACAGCTGGGGACCCAAAGAAAGTTGAGAACTGCATTCTTATTTCAAGCTATAAAATAAGCTGCTGTGCTAGACTAGGGCATTCAAAGTCTACGTGACTTCTGGGAAAGATAACTATGTAAGCACATGCATCTAGCTCTCCTTCTAAAATCCTACTGAAGTGACCAATGGAATATATTTTTTTAACATCTTTATTGGAGTATAATTGCTTTACAATGGTGTGTTAGTTTCTGCTGTATAAAAAAGTGAATCAGCTATACATATACATATATCCCCATATCTCCTCCCTCTTGCATCTCCCTCCCACCCTCCCTATCCCACCCCTCTGGGTGGACAGAAAGCACCGAACTGATCTCCCTGTGCTATGCGGCTGCTTCCCACTAGCTATCTGTTTTTCATTTGGTAGTGTATATATGTCCATGCCACTCGCTCAATTCATCTCAGCTTACCCTTCCCCCTCCCCACGTCCTCAAGTCCATTCTCTATGTCTGCATCTTTATTCCTGTCCTGTCCATAGGTTCTTCAGAACCATTTATTTGTTGTTTCTTTTTTTAGATTCCATATATATATATGTTAGCATACACAATTTGTTTTCCTCCTTCTGACTTACTTCACTCTGTATAAGAGACTCTAGGTCCATCCAACTCACTACATATAACTCAATTTCGTTTCTTTTTATGGATGAATAATGTTCCATTGTATATATGTGCCATATCTTCTTTATTCATTCATCCACTGATGGACACTTAGGTTGCTTCCATGTACTGACTATTGTAAATACAGCTGCATTGAACATTGTGGTGCATGACTCTTTTTGAATTATGGTTTTCTCAGGGTATATGCCCAGTAGTGGGATAGCTGGGTAGTATGGTAGTTCTATATTTAGTTTTTTAAGGAACCTCCATACTGTTCTCCATAGTGGCTCTATCAATTTACATTCCTACCAAAAGTGCAAGAGGGTTCCCTTTTCTCCACACCCTCTCCAGCATTTACTGTTTGTTGATTTTTTTACAATGGCCATTCTGACCGGTGTGAGGTGATACCTCATTGTACTTTTGATTTGCATTTCTCTAATGATTAGTGATGTTGAGCATCCTTTCATGTGTTTCTGGCAATCTGTATATCTTCTTTGGAGAAATGTCTATTTAGGTCTTCTGCCCATTTTTGGATTGGGTTGTTTGTTTTTTTCATATTGAGCTGCATGAGCTTCCTGTATATTTTGGAGATTAATCATTTGTCGGCTGTTCCGCTTGCAAATATTTTCTCCCATTCTGAGGGTTGTCTTTTTGTCTTGTTTATGGTTTCCTTTGCTGTGCAAAAGCTTTTAAGTTTCATTAAGTCCCAATTTTTAATTTTTGTTTTTATTTCCATTTCTCTAGGAGGTGGGGCAAAAAGCATCTAGCTGTGATTTATGTCATAGAGTGTTCTGCCTATGTTTTCCTCTAAGAGTTTTATAGTGTCTGGCCTTACATTTAGGTCTTTAATCCATTTTGAGTTTATTTTTGTGTATGGTGTTAGGAAGTGTTCTAATTTCATTCTTTACGTGTAGCTGTTCAGTTTTCCCAGCACCACATATTGAAGAGGCTGTCTTTTTCCACTGTATATTCTTGCCTCCTTTATCAAAAATAAGGTGACCATATGTGCATGGGTTTATCTCTGGGCTTTCTATCCTGTTCCATTGATCTATGTTTCTGTTTTTGTGCCAACACCATACTGTCTTGATTACTCTGGCTTTGTAGTATAGTCTGAAGTCAGGGAGCCCGATTCCTCCAGCTCTGTTTTTCTTTCTCAAGACTGCTTTGGCTATTCGGGCTCTTTTGTGTTTCCACACAAATTGTGAAATTTTTTGTTCTAGTTCTGTGAAAAATGCCATTGGTAGTTTGATAGGGATTGCACTGAATCTGTAGATTGCTTTCGGTAGTAGAGTCATTTTCACAATGTTGATTCTTCCAATCCAAGAACATGGTATATCTCTTCATCTGTTCGTAACATCTTTAATTTCTTTCATCAGTGTCTTACAGTTTTCTGTATATGGGTGTTTTGTCTCTTTAGGTAGGTTTATTCCTTGGTATTTTATTCTTTTTGTTGCAGTGGTAAATGGGAGTGTTTCCTTAATTTCTCTTTCAGATTTTTTGCCATTAGTGTATAGGAATGGAAGAGATATCTGTGCATTAATTTTATATCCCGCTACTTTACCAAATTCATTGAGTAGCTCTAGGAGCTTTCTAGTAGCATCTTTGGGATCCTCTATGTATAGTATCATGTCATCTGCAAACAGTGACAGTTTTACTTCTTCTTTTCCAATTTGGATTCCTTTTATTTCTTTTTCTTCTCTGATTGCTGTGGCTAAAACTTCCAAAACTATGTTGAATAATGGTGTTGAGAGTGGGCAACCTTGTCTTTTCCTGATCTTAGTGGAAATGGTTTCAGTTTTTCACCATTGAGAACGATGTTGGCTATGGGTTTGTCATACATGGCCTTTATTATGTTGAGGAAAGTTCCCTCTATGCCTACTTTCTGGAGGGGGTTTATCATAAATGGGTGTTGAATTTTGTTGAAAGCTTTCTCTGCGTCTATTGAGATGATCATATGGTTTTTCTCCTTCAGTTTGTTAATATGGTGTATCACATTGATTGATTTGCGTATATTGAAGAATCCTTGGGATTCTTCCTGACATAAACCCCACTTGATCATGGTGTATGATCCTTTTAATGTGCTGTTGGATTCTGTTTGCTAGTATTTTGTTGAGGAGTTTTGCATCTATGTTCATCAGTGATATTGGCCTGTAGTTTTCTTTCTTTGTGACATCTTTGTCTGGTTTTGGTATCAGGGTGATGGTGGCCTCATAGAATGAGTTTGGGAGTGTTCCTCCCTCTGCTATATTTTGGAAGAGTTTGAGAAGGATAGGTGTTAGCTCTTCTCTAAATGTTTGATAGAATTCGCCTGTGAAGCCATCTGGTCCTGGGCTTTTGTTTGTTGGAAGATTTTTAATCACAGTTTCAATTTCAGTGCTTGTGATTGGTCTGTTTATATTCTCTATTTCTTCCTGGTTCAGTCTAGGAAGGTTGTGTTTTTCTAAGAACTTGTCCATTTCTTCCAGGTTGTCCATTTTATTGGCATAGAGTTGCTTGTAGTAATCTCTCATGACCCTTTGTATTTCTGCAGTGTCACTTGTTACTTCTCCTTTTTCATTCCTAATTCTATTGATTTGAGTCTTCTCCCTTTTTTTCTTGATGAGTCTGGCTAGTGGTTTATCAATTTTGTTTATCTTCTCAAAGAACCAGCTTTTAGTTTTATTGATCTTTGCTACGTTTCCTTCATTTCTTTTCCATTTACCTCTGATCTGATCTTTATGATTTCTTTCCTTCTGCTAACTTTGGGGTTTTTTTGTTCTTCTTTCTCTACTTGCTTTAGGTGTAAGGTTAGGTTTTTTACTTGTGATGTTTCTTGTTTCTTGAGGTAGGACTATATTGCTATAAACTTCCCTCTCAGAACTGCTTTTGCTACATCCTATATGTTTTGGGTCATCGTGTTTTCATTGTCATTTGTTTCTAGGTATTTTTTGATTTCCTCTTTGATCACTTCATCTGATCTCTTGGTTATTTAGTAGTGTATTGTTTAACCTTCATGTGTTTGTATTTTTAACAAATTTTTTTCTTGTAATTGATATCTGGTCTCTTAGCATTGTGGTCGGAAAAGGTACTTAATATGATTTCAATTTTCTTCAATTTACCAAGGCTTGATTTGTGACCCAAGATATGATCTATTCTGGAGAATGTTCCATGAGCACTGGAGAAGAAAGTGTATTGTGTTGTTTTTGGATGGAATGTCCTAAAAATATCAATTAAGTCCATCTTGTTTAATGTATCATTTAAAGCTTGTGCTTCCTTATTTATTTTCATTTTGGATGATCTGTCCATTGGTGAAAGTGGGGTGTTAAAGTCCCCTACTACGATTGTGTTACTGTTGACTTCCCCTTTTATGGCTGTTAGTATTTGCCTTAAGTATTGAGGTGCTCCTATGCTGGGTGCATAAATATGTACAATGGTTATATCTTCTTCTTGGATCGATCCCTTGATCATTATGTAGTGTCCTTGTCTCTTGTAATAGTCTTTATTTTAAAGTCTATTTTGTCTGATAGGAGAATTTCTACTCCAGCTTTCTTTTGATTTCCATTTGCATGGAATATCTTTTCCATCCCCTCACTTTCAGTCGTATGTGTCCCTAGGTCTGAAGTGTGTCTCTTGTAGACAACATATATATGGGTCTTGTTTTTGTATTCATCCAGCCATTCTATGTCTTTTGGTTGGAGCATTTAATCCATTTACATTTAAGGTAGTTATTGATATGGGTGTTCCTATTACCATTTTCTTAATTGTTTCGGGTTTGTTATTGTAGGTCTTTTCCTTATCTTGTGTTTCCTGCCTAGAGAAGTTCTTTTAGCATTTGTTGTAAAGCAGGTTGGTCGTTCTGAATTCTCTTAGCTTCTGCTTTTCTGTAAAGGTTTTAATTTCTCCATCAAAAGTGAATGAGATCCCTCTGTGTAGAGTAATCTTGGTTGTATGTTTTTCTCTTTCATCACTTTAAATATGTCCTGCCACTCCCTTCTGGCTTGCAGAGTTTCTGCTGAAAGATCAGCTGTTAACCTTATGGGGATTCCCTTGTATATTATTTGTTGCTTTTCCCTTGCTGCTTTTAATATTTTTTATTTGTATTTAATTTTTGATAGTTTGATTAATCTGTGTCTTGGCATGTTTCTCCTTGGATTTATCCTGTATGGGATTCTCTTCACTTTCTGGACTTGACTGACTATTTCCTTTCCCAAATTAGGGAAGTTTTCATCTATAATCTCTTCAAATATTTTCTCAGTCCTTTTTTTTCTCTTCTTCTTCTGGGACCCCCTATAATTCGAATGTTGGTGCATTTAATGTTGTCCCAGAGGTCTCTGAGACTGTCCTCAATTCTTTTCATTCTTTTTCCTTTATTCTGCTCTGCAGTAGTTATTTCCACTATTTTATCTTCCAGGTCACTTATCTACTCTTCTGCCTCAGTTATTTTGCTATTGATTCCTTCTAGAGAATTCTAAATTTCATTTATTGTGTTATTCATCATTGTTTTTTTGCTCTTTAGTTCTTCTAGGTCCTTGTTAAACGTTTCTTGTATTTTCTCCATTCTATTTCCAAGATTTTGGATCATCTTTACTATCATTATTCTGAATTCTTTTTCAGGTAGCCTCCCTATTTCCCCTTCTTTTGTTTGGTCTGGTGGGTTTTTACCTTGCTCCTTCATCTGCTGTGTATTTCTCTGTGTTCTCATTTTGCTTAACTTACTGTGTTTGGGGTCTCCTTTCTGCACACTGCAGCTTCACAGTTCCCATTGTTTTTGGTGCCTGCCCCCAGTGGCTAAGGCTGATTCAGTGGGTTGTGGAGGCCTCCTGGTGGAGGGGACTGGTGCCTGTGTTCTGTTGGATGATGTCTTTCTGGATCTTGTCTTTCTGATGGGCAGGACTGCATCTGGTGGTGTGTTTTCGGTTGTCTGTGAACTTATTATGATTTTAGGCAGCCTCTCTGCTAATGGGTGGGGTTGTGTTCCTGTCTTGCTAATTGTTTGGCATAGGGTTTCCAGCACTGTAGCTTGCTGGTCATTGAGTGGAGCTGGGCCTCAGTGATGGAGATCTCTGAGAGAGCTTTTGCCGTTAATATTACATGGGGCCAGGAGGTCTCTGGTGGACCAATGTCCTGAACTTGACTCTCCCAACTCCGAGGCTCAGGCCTGACACCCGGCTGGAGCACCAAGACTCTGTCAGCCACCTAGCCGGTCTTCCGAAAACCAGGCTGCCTGCAGCAGCCTGACCAATGGAATATTCAAATTGGAAATGTTGCCTTAGCACTGTGTACTAGAGGAGATCTCCATCGCTCCATATCAGAAATAAAAAAGTATGGACAGCTCCTGTGGCAATCAAAATATTGGGTAATAAGTAAGGGTATGTTTCAACCACGCTTATTAACTATAGGGAACATCTAGAGACAAGGGCAGAAAACATGACCATGGGTAGATTTCTTCTGTCTGCTGTTATAGACTAACAGCACAGGACCACAGGGCCAACAATGGAAGGTTGCATGGTTTGCTTCTAGCACAGGTAGAACCAAAGGAGTCATGGAAGTAGGCATATGAAATATGGGAAACAACTAATTCATAATATTGCACAGAGATATAGCTCTGTGCCATGATGTCCCCAAGACCCAGCTCCCTCTTTGACCCTCTCATACTGGTAATTTACTGTGGTATTTTTGTTGATTTGGTTGTTTGCTTCTTCCCTACCTCCTTCTGTCTAGACTTGAAGGAACTCTGCAGAACATTTTGGGAGAAGATGAAGCATACCAATTTCTATTAGTAACCACTCAACTCCTGCAAAGGTTGGCAAGCATAGATAACCTTCTGGGAGTAAAAGAAAACTAAAAAATCATGAGACCTAAAATTTTTAAGGGTATAAGTGAAGGGAAGCACTTAGAAAAATGACACATCCATTGACTCAACAGGTATTTTTTAAGTATCCAGCATGTGCCAGACACTGTACTAGCTGAAAAAAGAAAATAAACCAGCCCAGACATCTTCCTTCTTTTGAGGAAGTAGCTGGCTACCTCAAATATTGATTTACTACCAGGATCAAATAAGCCTTTAGAAAATGTCTAATCCGTGCATCAGCAAGTTTTAAGGGACCAGTGAGTTGATAGTGCAGTAAGAGGACAAATCTAAGACTAAAAACTCATTGAAAAATGAAAGCAGAGTCACTAAATTAAAGCCACAATGGAGGCAGTTAAAAACAGAAAATCAAACCACTGTAAGATAAATATGAGAAATTCACCCAGAACTCCCATGAAAGCCCTAAAAAATGTAAACTATGAGAGAAAATAGGTGAGAGAGAGAGAGAGAGAAAGAGAGATCCTGGTGCTTCAAACTGTGGTTCATAGGAATTCCAGAATTCCAGAAAGACAGAAAATAACCAAAATAATAATAGCAGAAAACTTTGCTCATATAAGGCCTTACTTGTGACATTGACAAGCCATTTCTAATATTTACATATGAAAATTCTAAGCATCTAAAAAAGCCCCAAACTTGAAAAAGAACCAAGTTGAGGATTAACATTATCTGATTACAAGACTTCCTATAAAGCTACAGTATTCAAGATAGTACTGTATTGCCATAAAAACAGACAAATACTGTAACGTATTGGGACAGACTGAGGAATACAGAATGGACTCCCCCTTATATGTTCTAAAGACTTCTGACAAAGGGAAAAATCAATTCAATGGGGGGAAGGAAATTCTTTTCAAAAAATAGCAGAAAAATAATTGGCTATTCATGTGGAGAATCTTGATCTTTGCCTGCCATAGCATACAAAGAATCAATTCAGAATAGAGTGCAGGACCAAATTTATAAGCTAAAGTTATAAAGCTTCTAGAATAAAACACAGAAGAATATTTTCACAAGTATAGTTGAGGTAAGGAAATTATTTTTTACAAAGCAATAACCATAAAAGAAAAAATTGAAAAATTGGACTTTATCAGAAATGTAAAACTACTGCTCATCAAAAGACCATTATGTAAATGAATAGGCAAACCATAGACTGGAAGAAAATATTCACAGTACTAATATATAACAAGGTATGTATATCCAGAATATATAAGAAATTCCTACAATTCAAAATAAAAAGACAAACAATACAATAAAAATGGGCAAAAGACTTAGACAACTCACAACTGAGATACTCAAATAGCAATGAGAAAGAGGATTTTGTGCAATACCATCAGACATTAGAGAAACGCAAAATTAAACCAAACAAGTACATACTACAAATTATAATGGATAAAATAAAACAATACTGACAATCCCAAACTGAGGATGTGAAACAACTAGAATTCTCATACATTTCTGACAGTGGTGTAAAATGGTACAACTGTTTCTGAAAACAGTTTGGCAGTTTCTAACAGTGTTAAAAATCCACCTACTCCACTGCCCATATATTTTCCCAGAGAAATAAAAACGTATGTACATAGAAGACTTGCATAAGAATGTTCATAGAAGTTTAGTTCATAATACCCCCAAACTGATAACAATCCAAATATTTTGCAACAGATTTTTGTATTTCACTCTATGTAAATTTTGCATCAATAAAAATAAAAGGAAGAAAGGCCTGAGTCTGAAAATTCATAATGGGCTTCATGTCCTAAGAAAACCTAATCAACAAAATCATACTTAGTATAATTTTCAAATTACAAAATAAGGAAGAGTCAGATGGCCCAAAATGGAATAAAGTCAAGTTGCATACAGTCTTCTTCCAGTAACACTCAATCATAGAACACTATGTAACAGTATCTTTACCATTACAAATTAAAGGGTAATGGTGTCAGAATTCAATACCTGGCAAAGTTGTCATTAATGTGTGAAGTCAACTAAAAGACAATCTCAGCTATGGAAGAACTCAGAAAATATACCAGCCATCTAAATATTCTTCCAGAAAAAATCTAACCCAGTGCAAAACAATGGGGTGGGAACATGAGGCCAAGGATTAATTAAGAAAAATGTCATAGAAAAAAAAAGCTGACATTAAAGTTAAAATACACCTAAATACCAGTAATTGTTTTAGGTATACACACAGAGCTGATCACCAAATGCAATGCTTTAAAGTAAAAGGGATAATTTACAACAGGAGACAGAAAGCAAGAGTCTAGGTTTATAACATCAGCTTAAATTAACAAAAATCAGGAAGAAATTTGGATAGGAATCCAAATCACTGTAGGAAATAAAACAACCAGTACAAAAAAACTAGATTTTTTTTAAAAAGGCAAGAAACAACACATATGCAGGTGGAGAAAATGTGACAAAAAAAGGGAAATGACCTACAGTCCTTTACTGAAGAGATTCTAAAAAGGATTGAGTAGCTGGTATATACAGAAAAATGTGAGAGGCAATTCTATTGCATAGGAGAAACAGAAAATCATGCTGATTTCCTATTTACCACTTCCATGTAGTATAAACGAGCTTCTTCCACTGTAAAGCGGAGGCTTTCATGTCCCTCATGAGGCTGACCCTCGAAGACTGTAACTTTGACTCTTCAATCTCAGTTTCAGTATCTTTTTCCTGCCTTTACTTCATAAAAAACTCAACTCATATCTCACTCCCAGAGGACCTAGCCTTCTCTTGGTTGCAGACTGTGGTACAGAGGAAAGAGAATGGGACGCTGGGAGTCGAGGAAATCAGAATTTCAGTCCAAGACCCGGTCATTTCCCGGCTTACCCTAACATATATGTATTTTTTCTGAGTCCAATTTTCTCTTTCATAAAATTAAAATAATATACCCCTCACAAAGGTATTGTGAAAATTGAGTGATACCTGAGTATCAATCATAAATATGGTGATTAATGAGAAAATGTGTTAACTGAAAATGTTCTGAAAGATTAACTTTGGGACATTTGCCTTTCAACTAGAGTTTTGATGTATATCAAGAAGTGTGCTAAGGGATTTCATATGAATTAAATCATTTCATTTAATTACTCAAAAAGGAATGCATTTCTAAAGGTAGAACTTCAGTTTGTGAGTGAGTCCTAAAACTTGGGCCAGTTTATGACATTTCTGTGTCCTCTTGATAATTAAGAAGATATCAAGAATCTAGAAATGAGAATTTAGAATTCAGCTCCTTGGAAACTTATATTTTTTGTAAAATCATGTGTCATGGAATTGAAGTCTTGAGAGCTGTCCAAAGAGCGTAATTATTATATATGAAAGCAAACCCCAAAGAATATTTATCTGTGGATAGAATTCAGCTGCACCTAAGGGAAATAAAAGATGTAAAGATATTCTTCACTTCTGCTCTGCTGAAACTTCTCTACCAATCTTTAGCAGAATGATACAGCTTAGGAACAACCTAGTGAGTGGGTTTTTTCAAGTGTTTTGCTCATACAGCTCAAGAGAGGAGATTGTAAAATAAATCTCTTGCAGTTAGAAATAAAGTGGATCAAAGGATCTTGAAAGAAGTCACAATATCCCCACACTAACTGGACTTCGAGAAGCTCCTTCACTTGAATTTACACCCTTATGTTAACATCTAAAGTTAGACAATATCTAGAAAAGAGTCAACCTTCCATTGTCCCAATTCCCAAAAGTTAATTAAGTAAGGCTCAATGTGTGCCTGGGTCAAAGTGTTGAAAACCTCCCTTTGATCACAGTAACATCTCTCTTCAGTTTCATGCTTTTTAAAATACATTTGAGCTCTTGCCGTTTCCAGCATTTGTGATCCATTAAAACCGCTCAATCTCACTGTTCTTAGTTTGCTCCTAGGTAAAAAGGGAATTGTAATACCTGTACTACTCACCTCACTGACTTATTTGGGAAGATCATAAAAGATAATATAGGGGCTTTCCTGGTGGCGCAGTGGTTGAGAGTCTGCCGATGCAGGGGACACGGGTTCGTGCCCCGGCCCGGGAAGATCCCACATGCCATGGAGCGGCTAGGCCTGTGAGCCATGGCCGCTGAGCCTGCGCGTCCGGAGCCTGTGCTCCACAACGGGAGAGGCCACAACAATGAGAGGCCCGCGTACCGCAAAAAAAAAAAAAAAAAAAAGATAATATAAATGAAAGCACTTGAAAGTAACCTACTGCAGCAAATTGCAAAAATGTCTCCAATTTCTTCCTTCCTTGTAGCCATTACTCTTTGCTATGTATACTTGCATCTTCTCCCATCAAGAAGTACATTTTCCCACCTCTAGAATCTGGACTGACCTTTTGGCTTGCCCTGACCGATAGAAGTGTCAGAAATCCTATTGTAACAGTTATGACCTAGGCCTCAATAGATCCTGCAGTAGTATGATGCTGCGGGTTGGCGGGGGGGGGGGGGGGGCGGGGCTGGGAATGGTAGTTACGGTCCCTGTGAGCCTGGTCAGCTGAGAGTAGCTAGCCCAGATCTTCAGAGCTCCCTGGTCAACTCAGACTCACGAGCCCTACAGGTCTACAGAGCTGATGACAGGCCAACTCTAGAAGTTTTTGCTTATGCTTTTTTTGTTTTAAATGGTGACTGGCATCTTTAAGGGGTTAAATATGAGTCTGTAGAGGATGAGACACAGAACGATCCATGTGACAGAATCTGGCCTAATTCATTAAATTACAGACCTTTGAAGTCTTCTTGTTAACCTCCCATGTAATTCTTCCCAGACATATCCTCCTGCCCTTAGCAATTTGTTGCAAACTCAATTATCTTCTTTGGGAATTAGTTCTTTCCCCCAAAGCACCTGAACTTCTCATGTAGTGAGAGCAAGGGTTCCAGGTAAAGACTTAACTTGTACTTTTTTTTGAAATGTCAGAAAACTCTTGTAACCATAGAGAAACACATAAGATATCCCTCCTCCAAGGGGAGAGTAAATGAGCTTTTGTGTGGTTTCTAATGTCTGTATTTTTTCTAATAAACAGATCTATTGTTAGGGAAGAGAAATAGGATGAGCATTGCTTATAAGTTAAGGATTGATTGGGAGTGGCACAGTGGTACCCAGGGAGGAAGATAGAAAGGAAAGGGGGTGATGCCCTGTGTCTGAGAGACAGCAGATAACTGAGCCCAGTTCTGGGATCCATCTAAGGTGTAAGAGGCGTCATGGGCAGGTCTGCCATGAACAACATGATGCTGCCGTGATGCCAGCTCAGACCAGCCTAGAGGACCCAATCCCAGCACCCTAGTTTAGAAGAGGTGACTCACCCAGTGAGACATCTACTCTTCCCTTACGTTGATTCTCTGGTCACCCTCCTCTAGCATACCCCATCATCATCTTTCAGCCCTAGAGACTTTGCTACTCCCCAGCAACACTCCTGGACACCTAACAGGAAGGGAGGGAGGTTCCATCAGGGCTGCTGCTCCACTTATCAGAAGGTGAGAAAGTCCAGGACCTTGGGACCAGACTCAGGACATTGACGAACTCTACACCAAGGGTAGAGGGTAATGAAAACCATGACTATACTCTTACAAATGGACACTGGGAAGTACTACTCCCTCCCCCAACCTCCATAAAGTCCTACAGGCCATTCCAGGCAGTGTTGAATCCTATGTCAAACACAACTTACACTCAGTCTGGTCTCCCTATATCATATTCAATCCTTCCAGATGACAGGCTTTAAAATACTTGAGAGCAGCCACCATGCCCCCCTCTGTCTTCTTTCCTCTGGGCTAAGTTTCCCTTGATCCCTCAATTAGAAAATAAGTATGCCTGAATGGAGCCATTTGAACAAAATTCCCGGCAGCCTCACTGAAGCAGGGAACCCCATCTGTAACCATCAGTGTAAACATTAAATAGGGAAATCCCTCAGATACTGTCTACAAGACAGCCATCAACACAGTGGGCCCTGTTAAACAAAGTCATTGGAGTGATGAGAATTATACAAATTAAAAAGCTACTCCCAAGTGAACAAAAGATTATTTTGTTTTGCAAGTGAACTGTCTGGCATTGTTCAAAATGGTTCCCTAGGCACTGATCTTAATGCCCATGAAACTGTAAGCTCTCTGAGGGCAGAGCCAGCATTTCCTATCACTTCCCTGTGACCATCCTGCCCAGACGTGGACACACAGTTTTCACTTAGTACATCCTTAACGAGATGTTTGTGAATTGAATGTATGCTTTTTCTCCATTCCAAAGGACAGAGGTGTCTACCAAAGACTGCACTGAGGTATACATTTGTGCTGAGAAACTGGCATGCTGAATGGTGGGACTCCAAGATGGAATAAATTCACTTTTATGCAGAACAACCCAATGCACATACTTCCATACGGCCCTAATGAAACTATACCTTGTATCTGATTAACACTGGAATTATAGACCTGAAAATGTGAATGAACTTTAATTGAAGAGTCTTAGAATCCTGTTTTCCAAAAGGATCTACATAATCAATAGGATAACATTTTTTCCAGTTTTAATAAAAAATAATTGACCTATATCACTGTTTAAGGCATACAATATGATGGTTTAATTTATATACATGATGTATAACAGTAGGTTCAGCAAAACTTCATCTTCTCATACAGACACAGTAAAAAGGAAAGAAAAGAAAAAGGAAAAATGTCTCCTTATGAAGAGAACTCTTAGGATTTACTCACTTAACTTTCCTATATGTCATATAGCAGTGTTAGCTGTAGTCATTGTGTTGTACATTACATCCCTAGTACTTATTTATTATAACTGGAACTTTGCACCCTTTGACCACCTTCCTCCAATTCGCCCTCCCCCAATCCTCCACCTCTGGTAACCACTTTTTTGTTCCCTTTCTGTTGTTGTTTTTTTTTAGATTCCACATGTAAGTGAGATCATATATGTCTTTCTCTGTATGACTTATTTCACTTAGCATAATGCTTTCAAGATTCATCCATGTCGCAAATGGTAGTATCTCCTAGCTTTTTATTGTTGAATAATATTCCTCTGTGTGTGTGTGTGTGTGTGTGTGTGTACCACAACTTCTTTATCCATTCATCCATCAATGGACACTTAGGTTGTTTCCATGTTTGGCTACTGTAAATAATGCTGCTATGAATATGGGGGTGCAGCTTTTTTATTTTATTTATTTATTTATTTTTATTTTCTTGGCCATGCCACATGGCATGTGGGATCTTAGTTCCCTAACCAGGGATCAAACCCACACGCCTTTCATTGGAAGCGCAGAGTCTTAACCACTGGACCTCCAGGGAAGTCCCTGCAGCTATCTTCTTAGGTTAGTCTTTTCATTCCTTTAGATATAATCCCAGAAGTGGAAATGCTGAAGCATATGGCAGTTCTACTTTTAATTTTTTGAGGTTCTTCCGTATTGTTTTCCATAGTGTCTACGCCAATTTACAATCGCACCAACAGTGAACAAGCATTTCCTTTTCTCCACATCCATACCAGTATTTGTTATCTCGTCTTTTTTTAAAAATTAATTAATTAATTAATTTTTGGCTGTGTTGGGTCTTCTTTGCTGCTCACGGGCTTTCTCTAGTTGTGGTGAGCAGGGGCTACTCTTTGTTGCGGTGTGCAGACTTCTCATTGTGGTGGCTTCTCTTGTTGCAGAGCACGGGCTCTAGGCATGTGGGCTTTAGTAGTTGTGGAGTGCAGGCTCAGTAGTTGTGGTGCACTGGCTTAGCTGCTCCATGGCATGTGGGATATTCCCAGACCAGTGCTCGAACCCATGTCCCCTGCATTGGCAGGTGGATTCTTAACCACTGCGCCACCAGGGAAGTCCTCATCTTTTTGATGATTGCCCTCTAACAGGCATGAGGTGTTATCTTGTGGTTTTAATTTGCATTTCCCTAAAAACTAGTGATGCTGAGCATCTTTTCATGTACTTGTTGGCCTTTCGTATATCTTCTTCGGAAAAATGTCTATTCAGATCTTTCGCCCATTTTTCAATTGGGTTATTTGGTTTTTTTGCTATTAAGTTGTATGAGTTCTTTGTATGTTTTGGATATTACCCCCTTATCTGATATATGGTTTGCAAATATTTTTCCCATTCCATAGGCTGTCTTTTCACTTTGTTGATGGTTTCTTTTGCTGTGCAGAAGCTTTTAATTTTGATGCAATCCCACTTGTTTATTTTTTATTTTGTTGCTTGTGTTTTAGGTGTCATATCTGAAAAGTCGTTACAGAGACCCCTGTCAAGGAGCTTTGTGCCTATGTTTCCTTCTAGGAGTTTTATGTCTTACATTTAAGGCTTTAATCAATTTCAAGTTCATTTTTGTGAGTGGTATAATGTATGGGTCCAGTTTCATTCTTTTACATGTGAATATCCAATTATCCCAGTACCGTTAATCAAAGACACTGTCTTTTCTCCACTGAGTATTCTTGGCTCCCTTGTCAAACATTAGTTGACTGTATATGCTTACGATTATTTCTGGACTCTCAATTCTGTTCCATTCATCTAGTTGTCTGTTTTCATGCCAGTCCCATACTGTTCTGATGACTATAGCTTAATAGTATAACTTGAAGTGTGATACCTCCTGCCTTGTTCTTCTTTCTCAGAATTTCTTTGGCTATTCCAGATCTTTTGTGGTTCCATATAAATTGTAGGAGTGTTTTTTCTACTCCTGTGAAAAATGCCTTTGGAATCTTGACAGGGATTTCATTGAATATATAGATGGCTTTTGCTAGTACTGATATTTTAACAATATTAATTCTTCTAATCCATGAATACAGGATATCTTTCCATTTTCATTTGTGTCTTCTTCAATTTCTTTCATCAATGTCTTGTAGTTTTCAGTATGCGATATTTCACCTCCTTACTTAAATTTATTCCTAATTATTTTTTGATGCTTTTGTAAATGGGATCAATTTCTGTATTTCTTTTTCAGAAATTTTTTTGTATTTGTATAGAAATGCTAACAATTTTTGTATGTTAACTTTGTATCTTACAATTTTGCTGAATCCAGTGATTAGATCTAATAGTTTTTTGGTTGAGCCTTTAAGACTTTCTATACATAAAATCATGTCATCTGCAGAGAAAATTTTAATTCTTCTTTTCCAATTCCGATACCTTTTTTATTTCTTTTCCTTGCCTGATTGTTCTAGCTAGGACTTCCAATACTATGTTGAACAAGAGTGGTGAGAGTGGGCACTTGTCTTTGTTCCTGATCTTAGAGGAAAAGCTTTCAACCTTTCACCATTGAGTATGATGTTAGCTGTGGGCATGTCATATCACCTCTATTATGTTGAGATATTTTCCTTCTATGCCTAATATGAATGGAATAACATTTTCAGAGAAATCTGACATGGCTTTAACAAAAAATGAGGGTGAAACAGTTTAAATAACTTCAAATGTAGTTACCTATCATAAAACTAATTTAATCATGTGTATCTTTATTTATTCAATACATATTTATTTAATACTTGCTATATGCCAAAGAACTAGCCTGAAACCCTGAATAAGATTAGTCAGCTATTGCTAACTATTGCTAATTTAATTAGTCAACTATTGGTGCAATAATTCTGCATAAGAAAAATAAACTCAAAATCTCAGTTGCTTAAACAGCATTTATGTAATTTTCTTGATCATAGATCTGCACATCATTAAGGGTTCAACTGGGCTTGAATCCAGGTTGTATTGAGTTCTGGTTTACACCAAGTGTTTTCATTCTGAGACCAGGAGCTACTCATAGTATAAGCTTCCCACAGAGGACTGCAGGAGGGACGAGTGGAAACACATCATGCCTCTCAAGGACAATTCTAGAAACAGTTATGTCTACTTACTTTCCCTTGGCCAAAGAAAAGCATATGGCCAAGTCCAACATCAGTGCGATAAGGAAATAAAATCTGCCTGCTCTAGTGGGAGGGGCTAAAAGGTTACATGGCAAAAGATATGGATATAAAATTTTTTATTCAAGAAGCAACAAAAGAATTAAGAAAAAATAATCCAATCTACCATGAAGGCATGACTGAGTGCTCATGGAGCTCAGGTAAGAGGGAAAAAATTTTTAAACAAATAATTATTAAGTTCAGTGGGAATTCACTATGTAATTTTAATGGAATTAATATACTGAATATATTTTAGGATGATATTTCCTTGTGAGAACAAGGGGCAGGAAGGTAAGCAGGGAGACCAGTTAGAAGCCATACAGCTAATGATGGTCTGGGCTATGATGAAACCAGAGATGATGAAGAGCAGTGGACAGAGTTAAGGTAACCTTTAGTAGACTTGGTTAGTCATTATTAGATATTGTGGGTGGGGAAGAGGCATGTTTGAAGAACCTCACTTGAGTTTCTGGCTTGAATATCAAAGGAAATGGCGCTGAAATGGGGAAATATGAAAGGGAAAGTGTCATAGTCTTCATGGTGAATCTCTTCAATTCATTCCTTCATTCCTACAATTGATTAATCTAAGCCAGTAGTCCTAAACAAGGCATGCTCTTCTCCGACCCCTCGCCCCCCACTGCCCCAGGGTGGGGGGTCTTAGAAAAATGTGAGGTTGGGGAAGTTTGGGCTTTTCCTACTGACTGAGAAGTGTTACTAGTGTTTTTCATTCAGCATTCCAGAATGGTAAACACCCTGAGATGCATGGGTCAGGCTCACAAAACAAAGATTTGAATTGTCCTGTCCTGCCTGAAGCACCAATACACCCTGCTGAGAAACCCTGGCCTAGGCCTGTTATGATAATCCCATTCCATGCACTAATAATTGGGTTAGGAATAGACCTGGGGCTCTGTCCTGACCAGCTTTATATGAGGAGAAATGTTCTAGAGACCTGCCATGAAAGGTTCCTTCCCCATAGGAGAGAGACAAAGGAAGAAATGGTTTTATTCCCTCTGAACACTGTTTGGATGTGATGCCTAGAACTTCTGCGGACATCTTATGAACAAGAGGGAGGCCAATCTGAGGGCAGAGCCAGTGAGGATGAAAGAACCAAACTGTGAAAGGAAATAGGACCGTGGCAACTTCTCTGAGCTGCTGAATCAAACAATCCCAGTTCCCCACCCTCAATCATGATGTTAGATAATACATCTCCTTATAGCTTAAGTCAGCTTGAGCTGGATGTCTTTTTTTACTTGAGTAAGAAAGCATCCTAAATGACAGAGGAAGGAAACAGGTTTAGCAGTCAAAAAAAATTGAGTCCCATTTTGTGAGAGAGCAGGATATGTGAATCCAGACCTTTCAGTATGTGGGTTTGGAGTATATAAGCAGGACTGGATCTACCCTTGATATCAACACTGGAAGACTACATGTAATGAGTGTATATATATATATATACATACATATATATATGTGTGTGTGTGTGTATATATATATATATATATATAAATAAAATTGAAAGTGCAGCAAACCAGACCTTCATAGTTTATACCATTAAAGATGGCAAACCTAAGATCACTGGGCATTTTGATGAATTATTCTGGCCTTTTCCTACAGTGTAGGCAAGATAATTACTCATCTCAAAGTCATGAAGCCATACACTTATTTATGTCTTCTGGTTGTTCCATGGATACTTGGTTGCTTCTCCCCAACTAAATCATAATCTGCTAAAATTATTTATTCCATATCCACCACAGCACCAAATAAAATGCAAGGCACTCAACAGGTACTAAACAAGCGTTCAATGAATTAAAATTGTTCAAAACATCTGTTGCATTTTTATAGTTGTTAGATAAAGAATAATTTCGTGGACTACATCATGTGCCTTTACCCAAAGGCTACAAATTGGAGACCAACAGGTATGTAATTGTGTGGCTTAACGTTTCAAAAAGTTTGAATTATGTAGTCACCAATATTTAAAAATTGGGAGATTTCACATTAAAATCTGGATGTTTGGCTTCAATTGATGATCTGACAACAGTGGTCCCATTTTCTTTCCTATCAATGAACTAGAGCTGAGAAAAGGGCACTGCCCACCATCCCCCATTTCCAATAGCCAAGTTCACTCACATTTGAGTTAGTGCCCCTTATTTAATCTCTCTGGGATCAGGGCTTACTTCTGTACTATCAATGGGTTGAACCAAGTGATCTTTCTAACACTGTGTGCATCTAAAAGGCTGTTTTTACAATAATACAGTAAATTAGTGAAAATCAGATTGTTTTTCCCTTCCTGTCCATCTCTCCTGAGTATTTAGCCACAACACGGCCTGTCCCTAGTCTTAGCCTACATGTACTGCCTGATGAAAATAGAAGAGTCAGAATTGTTCTAGGCAGCCTCCATATGGTTTGGTTAAAGATAAAGCTACATTTTTCCCTGTTTACCACAAGAGAGCGCCTTCCATTAGTAAGGTGAAAATCTAATAAACCGGGTAAAAGCCAGACAATGCTCTCTACTGAAATGACTCAACCGGCAAGAAGACAAACAGACTCGTCCCTCCATCTTAATACTGAAAGAAAGAGAAATAGCTTTAAAATATATTTTTTTACCTGTGTGTTGATCCATTCAAAACAAAAATTTAATTACTTTTAAGTCAAAATAAATGCAATAATATTTATTATTAGATTAATAATAGATAGCTCAACTGGATACTGTGAACTTTATTTATGACCGCTATTTTCTTTTTCGATGAAGGAGTATTACCAATTTTCAATCCCATTGAGATACTCTAAGAACGCATTTTCCAGCTCTTGTGCCATCCTGCTGTTCTATTCACTCTGTTGCACTAACAGTCCTCCCTCATTTAATCCATTTGAAAGACACACAAAGAGGTGAGACGTCTGGATTTCAGCTTATTTTCCCTTCTCACCTAAGGTTTACTAAAATAAAATGAATTCATGGTCAATAGGTATATTAAGCAGAACTGTAAATTTTTGTACAGGGGAACCTAGGGCTACCCTCTTCCTAACTCTGGAAACCATGTATCTGAAAGCCTCTTCTGCAAAGCACTGTATTTAAAGGCTTTGTACTGACACCTAGTAGATGATACTAACGTAAAAAAGCAAGATTTGGTGTTTCTAATTGCAGAGAAAATAGGAAGCCAACACTCCCGAGAGCAATGAGTTAGACAAATACCCTTCAGGTCATTTATGTCAACCAAGGCAAAAAAATGTAGGGAAGGAGAAATGTAAATCAGTTGCTCAGATGGTCATGGAAACACTGTGACTGTTAAGGTTAGCCTATAATAAGGATGAAAAACGAGATCACCACTCCATTTGTCTTCAAAAATGTCTTTTGCTCTCTTGAACATATAATACCCTGATGCTTTTACTGCACAAATACAATGCACTCTTTTTTATCCTCACTCAACAATGTGCTTAAACAGTGTGCAGTTAGACAAGCAGCAATAAGTAGTAATAGAGAGAATGATCTTTTATTCATTCAAAATGTTAAAAAAAAAGATGACTAAGTATTAAGATTATGTTGACTTGAAAATTTTTTTCAGCTATGAAAGAATGTATCTAAAATAGAGAGTGCATTTAAAAGTTTTCAAATGTTATTATACCAAGGAGCGATTATACAAAACAAGTCTCAACTTCCATATACAAAGAGAGATACCTTTTACTAAGATATTTGGAAAAGATGCTTTAGCTTCTACATTGTCTAAACACTGCAGCTAGTATGTGATGTGATTCATGAGCATAACATTATCTGGAATAAGCCTTCATTCACTATTCTGTATTCCACTTATGCCCTCCCTCAAAGAGACAATAGAATGTCCAATAAAGCTTGAATCAATAGAATAAGACAAATCAGCACTGGTGAAATGCCTGCTTGTCATTGTCTCAGACATAGATTTAATGCTTCAGAATGCTTACTTTATCTACATTTTGATAAATTCCTTTCACAGTCATATTTTCTACCATCTTGGGCCAGTCTGCATGTTTTTTAAGCTTTAAGAATAGAATTTGAACCCCATTATTCCAAATTGATTATTTTAATCTTTTCTACGTGTATTGGAAGAATATAAGTACCTACTCTGAGTAAAAATAAAGTATATATTACTGATGTAATCTAGAATATAGGAATGGAGTCCATTATTATAACTTTATTCTGGAGCGATGTAAGTGTTCAAAGTAAAAATTTGTCCTATGAATTCTTTGGTTTAGAAATTTCTAAATGTGAAATTGAATGATTTAATGATATTAAATGTAGATAAGAGACAACAATTTTAAAATTCTTAGGGAGCAGGTTCAAAACCAGGGTTATATAATTATAAGAAGATAGAGAACAAACCCATAACTGTTAAGGTCTTCTGGATTAATAAATATATGATATAAGTCAAATACTTAAGAGCTTTCAATCTTATTTTAAAAATAAAATATGGTGGGGCTTCCCTGGTGGTGCAGTGGTTGAGAGTCTGCCTGCCGATGCAGGGGACACGGGTTCGTGCCCCGGTCCGGGAAGATCCCACATGCCGCGGAGCGGCTGGGTCCGTGAGCCATGGCCGCTGAGCCTGCGCGTCCGGAGCCTGTGCTCCGCAACGGGAGAGGCCACAACAGTGACTGGCCTGCGTACCGAAAAATAAATAAATAAATAAACTATGGTGAAACATTTAAACTTATTCAGAGAATTCCCTGTGTTGGCTACTTAATACTTTTATCTCTTCACACATTCATTCATTCATTCAATGTTTATTGAACCCTTACTGAATGCTAGGACCTGATAGAAGTTTAAAAAATACTAATTGGATGACGTTTTCCATAATCATAAAGTGTATACACACACACACACACACACACACACTGTTCTTATGTTCCTGTATCTGTTCATAAAAAATATAAAACATGTATTGATCTAATTAGCCAGCAGTGGAAGTGAGCAGGATAACAGTGTATGGCTTAGCACTTTCGCTACCTAGAGAGAAAGCTTTGGAGCTGCTATCTCCCTGGGGGAGACGCTGTCACATAAGCCTTTCTGGGAGGGATTAAGAAAGCCAGAGCAGCTGGGACCCATTTTCAAATATAAAACTGGCAAGAAAGGCTTTATGTGAATTACTAAAATGCTAAGTTCAAATAAGCTGGAAGAGCCTAAGAAGGGGCCGTCTTGGTGTTAAAACCAAAGAAAATTGATTAGATCACAAAACAGGCAGGTTTAACTTCTGATTCTGTAAGCCTAGGAAAACGAAAAACAACGATCTGCACCCTTATTTATCAGTCTTCTTGCATATTATAGTCAGAAGATGATAAGAATTGAACGATATATAAGAAATGTAACAGGCTGAACTAAAATAATCAATACTACGATTTGGGTTAAAATCTTTCACTTTCCAAAATTTTAGATAACTTTTGGTATATCCCATTTTTGAAATTTAAAAGATGAGGAGCTTTTTGCTAAGACAAGGTAGCATTTGCCACTTTCTATTCCTTTGTCATCTCCTCCGGGGAGTAGCCCTTCACTGGTCAAGTGGTACTTTTTCTTGAGCATCTTTATACACAAGAAGAGTTTAATGTCAACTTAAAATAGGTTTTTATGTTATATTCTTAGATATTAAAGTATTTTGGCCCTTTGTTTCAATTTGAATTATAGTTAAATGAGATGTAAGAGTCCTAGGAGTTTAGAGTGGGGTCAAATTAAAATGAAAATAATGAGACAATCCTATTATACTTCCTGTCTCTCTATAATCGAGTGATGATAGTGATGATTATTAGGTTTCTAGATATTTGGAAACAAAGCACCTATGAAACAGCACTTTGATGTTTCTGAAGGGTCAATTTCCTAAAACAAATATAGAAACCCAGCAAATATCACAAGCACTTTCCACCATCACATTACAGAAGTGTATCGAATTAGTAAAAATAAAGAGAAACAGTACACTACTTAATAGTTGATAGCCAGAAATGTTTGTTCATGAACGCTTTGCTGATTTTTGTTATATACAGCCTCTTATTGAGCCTGGCTCGAGATTCCACATGGTATGAATCACCATAGAACTACAGGTACCATTTAAATGTCACAACTTCAGGTTCTGAATAAAAATCCATTTCTAAATTACACACTTTTCAGTTACTTAGAGAAATTATCATTCCAATGTTTTTTGATGGTAGTAACATGTAATTCTCATATTCTCTAAATTTTCCTTCTGCTAAGAAACCAAAGAAACATTCCCAATCTTGAAGGAAGTGGAATTATTGGTGTTGGGGGGGGGGTTCTAGAAAACCTGCTCTTTCATCCTTTCCCCTATGGGTTCTGATGAACTAGAAAAACAATTAAGGGAGATTAAATGAGGATTAAAAAAAACTACTGAATGGATTTAGCACTGTCTGGTATTGGCTACATAAGAGTACTAGTAAAGCTCCCTAATACTTGTCCCACTCTTTCCCCTAATTTAGACCTTGAAGTCTATCTTGGGAAAGGTTGAAACTACTGAGCTCTCTTAGCCAAACACCCATGTGGAGCATCATGGACTATGATATCCCCTGTAGCAAGTCAGAGACAGGGATGCATGGTGACTTCACCCACTGGTCACCATGAGCCAACGAATGACTTCCTGACCCCATCTCACCAATCAATATGTCATATAGAACGAAATCAGCGAGTGACATAGAGAAAATCAGGACATTTTCCCTTCAATACTGCCCTCCTTTCAGGGTTTAGGGTGCAGGCTTCTCAAGAAAATCAAAGAAAAGATGACTAAGTATTCCCCCCAAAGCTGATTTTGTGAAAATTTATCATAATGCTTTCATGTTACTTGTGTTCTTAAAAAGAAAAAGAAATTCTATTGTTTTGCCACAGTACTTTCCGAACTTAATAGATTACACAAGATCATTTGGCCATTTTCTCTCTTCCACAGTGAAAGTCACTAACAATTATAATGATAGCATGAGCCATCTGTTCTATTGACTTGATAGAAAGTCATCATAGGATGTGCAAATTTTATCATGTATATCACTTCAGGTGTGCATCTGAGTATTTGTCTGGTGAGAACCCTTGTTTGTTTAATGGCAGCTGAGATGATCCTGAGGAATACCGGCCTACATAGAAACACTGGAGAAGCTTTCTTCCAAGGTTCCTTCGCGCATGGATTCACCCGCCACATGCCAGTCAGTGTTCAAAGCACTGGAGCAACAGGCAAGGCCCTGTTCTCACAGCCTTTCATTCTGGAAGGTGGTTACAGTCAATAAGCAAAAGAAATACATAAGCAAGATAAGTTTATGTAGTCATGAGTATAGTGCAAAACACTAAATCCACTTGATGTAACAGCAGAAATCAACTGGAGACAGGATAAGGGGAGGAATTTGGAGTAAGTAACCAAGAAAGGCTCTCTAAGGAGAAACCATTTGGGCTGAGAACTAAATTGAAAGGAGCCAGCCAGACCCGAAAGGGAGCACATTAAAGGTCCTAAGAAACCAAGGTCTAGAAATGAGAAGCTACAGTTTCAAAGACCAGCCTATTTTATTCCAAGAAAATTGCTCTATAAGATGTTACCATACAGTCAAACAGCTTACTGCTTTGTAAATAACACATGGTAAACCCGTGGGAAATGGCAGACAACTAATGATGAATCCTGTGGTGCTGATCTGTGATGAGGGATGAATGAGTGAACACATACCCACTGCCTACTAAATACCAGACTCTGATAATGGTTGTTTTATACTCTGTTCCCTGTGAACAAATACATCCATCGTTCATTCAGCGAATTTGTATCGAGTCCTCTGTGTGCCAGGCACTGTACATGGCATTTGATTCAACTGTGAACCTGACACAGTACTCCCAACAGGGCACTTGCGCTCGACTGAGGGAAGCTGGCAATTAAACAAGCAATTGTGATATAGCTTGATCAGTGCCATCAAATGAGTAAAACAGGTACTACAGGTGCACAGAGAGTTGCTCTTAGGCTACTTGGGGAAGAGGGTCAAGAAAGTCTTCCTAGATGAAGTGACACTTAAACAAGGTTTTACAGATGTCCTGGATATAGCGCAGCCGGGTGCCTAGAGAACAAAAGAGGTTAGGGAATTATAAGTTCTTCTCCAGGTCTGGAGCCATAGAAGGTAAGAAAAATTGTTAAGAGATAAGACTGTAGGATCAGCAGTGGCAGATCAAACAGAGCCCTATATGCTGAGTTAAGGCTTTATGTGGAGGCAAGAGGGAACCACTAAAGAGCTTTAAGCAGGGGATTGACAGGACAGACTTGTGAGTTTAAAAACAAAAATCTCTCTAGCTTCAATGTGGAGATTCCAAGCTGGGGAGGAAGAAAAGCAGGTTGAACACAAAGTGAACATAACCCATTCAAGTAGTATGCTATGAAAACTTGAAAGCCTCCATTGAGCTGGATTTCTGCTTAAATCTCACAGTGCATTGCTTTAAATGAGCTTAATCCCTACTTATAAACTTCGCTCACATTTTTAATACTCAGGTGGTGAATTTAATCACTTGAGGTTGCGCTGTATTACCGACTTCATGTATTTTGAAATGTGCATTTTTCACTGAGTCAGCACGGCCATATCGTTTAGCTCAGGAAAACGTGTCAGTCCTTATGCCCCTCAAAACTTCCATTAACACGCATGGCATCAGATTTTTCTAGGTGATGTAAAATTAAATCATGACTCTTTGCAATGTATTCTTTTTCTTTTTTTTTTTTTTTGCGGTACACGGGCCTCTCACTGTTGTGGTCTCTCCCGTTGCGGAGCACAGGCTCCAGACGTGCAGGCTCAGCGACCATGGCTCACGGGCCCAGCCGCTCCGCGGCATGTGGGATCTTCCCGGACCAGGGCACAAACCCATGTCCCCTGCATCGGCAGGCGGACTCTCAACCACTGCGCCACCAGGGAAGCCCTTTGCAATGTATTCTAATCAGCAACTCCATTAATTGTTTTCAAACGGTAATCAACTTGGCTCCAAATGAACAGTTTCATATTCAGCTTGCTCCATGAATTCTATGAATGCATTTACCATTACAAGTTATAATTATATTATTTTCAGAAGTCATTTACAGCAATTGAACAAACTAAGAAAAATGCTAAAAATCTCATGTGACAGTGCAATTAAACAATATAAACTGCAAGACTCTACTTCATATTACAAATTTTAGTTAAGATGTATTTTCTGAGAAACGATATTTTTGGAACAAATATAGACATTGTTCAGGTTAAGACTTTATGACTTTAAATTACGGAGCACCAAGCAAAATGATCAGATAACACACTATATTTTGTTATATGCTAAATCAAATACACCTCGAACAGAAAGAAATCTTCTCTTTTAATAGGGAGGCAGGTAGAAATGTCTACAACAGAAAGACTGCTTGCGAAAAGCTAATTATAATTTTACAGCACCTGCTATGTGCCAGGCACTGCTCTACGGACTTTATGTATTTTGACCTATGTCATCTCTTTCATCTGAATAGATAGAAGAACACATCTTCCTCAAATCAGAATCCTTCAATTTCAGGTAGTTAGGTAGTTTACAAAAGAGACCACAACATTATTTCAATTATCCACTGCTACATAACACACCACTCCCAAACTTTAGGAGCTTAAAAGAGCAACCACCGTTCATTATCTTTCATCATTCTGTGTGCTGACCAGGCAGTTCCGCCGCTGTGGGGATGGCTGGGGCACTGGGTCAGCTGGAAGGTCTACAGTGGCCTTGCTCACATGGCAGGGAGTTGCTGCTGGCTGCTTGCTGGGAGCTCAGACAGGACTGTTGGCCAGAGGCCTTGATTCTTCTCTATGGAGGCCTCTCTACATGTTTGCTTAGACTTCCTCACAGTATAGAAATTGTGTTTCAGGAAAGGGAATTCAAAGAGTGAGCATTCCAAGAATAGAAACCCACCATGCAACACTTTGGGGGTAGGTAGTACAATGCCCTCTACAAAGATACCCATGCTCTAATCCTCAAAACCTGTGAATATGTTATCTTACATGGCAAAAGAGACTGTGCAGATGTGATTAAGTTAAGGTGAGATGGAAGATTAGCCTGGGTTATCCATATGGTCCTAATGTAATCACAAGAGTCCTTATAAGAAGGAGGCAAGAGTAAGGGAAATTTGATAATGTTATACTGATGGCTCTGAAAATGGAGGAAGGGGCCACAAGCCAAGGAATGCAGGGAGCCTCTACTGCTGGACAAGGCAAGGAAATCGATTCTCCCCTAGAGCCTCCAGAAGGAATGTGGTCCTGCTGACACCTTGATTTTTGGCCCAGTGAGACTTCTGACCTACAAAATTATAAGATAGTAAGTCTGTTTTAAGCCAGTAAATTTGTGTAATTTGTTAAAAAATCGATAGGAAACAAATACATTTGTCAAGCCTCTGTTATCATTCCCTTTGTTAATATCCCGTGGCTAAAGCCCAGAGTCACTGGACTCAATTCATGGAGGCATGATTCATTGTAACAGTCCACTACGAAGTAACAATCCAACACAAGTACTGTTGCCTTCCAAATATTTTTATTTTTTTTCCTCTTGCATTACTGTTTTAAATTTTGAACACAGATAAAACTCCAAGTCATCACATAAAATGACACAGTCGAAGCCATTCAATCACTATGCTTTCATTGTTTATTTTGAATCCTCTATTTAAAGGCAAGAATATGTCATACAACAGGGACTGCAGATATAATAGCGTCCTAAGTGAACTGGTATGATTCTTTCTTTTTTTTTTTTAACTGGTATGATTCTGAATCCTCATGAACTTGTTCTTGAAATGAATGTGTGTAGATGGGTCCACAGATGCCCAAGACCAACCGTACAACTGGGAGTCAATGTCCCATTCTGCAAGTCAATGTTCATGTAGGATACAAAATTTACTAAGCGATAATTAACAAAAAGGTGCTAATTTCCAAATATTTTCTGATTTAGTTTTCTGTTGCTACTGTAACAAAGTACCACAAACTTGGTGACTTTGCGCAATACAACTTTATTATCTCAGTTTCTGTAGGGCGTAAGTCTCACATGGGGTTTGCCAAGCTAAAATCAAGGTGTTGGCAGGGCTGCACTCCTTACCTAGAGGTCTGGAGAAGAATCCAGTTCCGAGCTCATTCTTGTTGTTGGCCGGGTTCAGTTCCTTGGGGTTGTAAGACTAAGGTCCCCATTTCCCTACAGGCTGTCAACCAGGGGTGGTCCTTAGCTCTTCAGTCCTCACATGTGACCCCTTAGATCTCAGAATGACTGACAGTACATAGAATCCTTCTCACACTTGGCATTCTCTGGCTTTTCCTTCTGTTGCATCTTCCTCTAGCTGGAGAAAGTTCTCTGCTTTTAAGGGATCATGTGATTAGACTGGATCCACCCATGATCATCTCCCTCTCTTAATATCTATAACCTGAATTACCTCTGCAAAGCTCTTTTTGCCATGTAACATAACATATTCACAGGTTCCAGAGATTAGGGCACAGACGTCTTCAGGGTCATTATTCTGCCTACCACAGTTCTCAGCAACCAGAATCTTCACGGCAAAGAGAAGTTAGAAATTCAGCACTGATCTAGTCTGTGCTGTCTAGGAATAAGCCCTCAAAGGCACAATTAGCACAGACAAACTCATCATTCTGTTCGCTGGCTCCGACAGCATCTCCAGGAGACAGTTTATGTGAGATGTTACTCCTCCAAAATTAGTCACAGTTGGGTATTTCATAACCAGCTCTGCTCCATCATTAAAGGCCAAGGCTTCTCAGAAGAGCAACAATCCTATTTTTTGCAGTAACCTCATAAACTGCCCTCCATGACAACTCAAAAACCAACTGATTAAAAATGATCTCACGACATCATACGGTGGACTATGTACTGATGGTTGCATCTTCACACCCCTCTTTACTCTCCAAGGATTTTGGACCTTTTGCTCAGTATTCTGAATCTACTAATGGCTTCTTTATTGATAAAAGCAATGTAATTAGAGCATCTGGGGTGAATGTGGTTATCCTATGTTATAAACATCAGAAATGCCTCTTACTTATAGATACATAGATACATAGAATGTCTCTTACATACAAAGAGGGATCGGTAGGTAGAGGCAATAACTACACTTTCAAAAATCCAAACACCTACTGATTCATCTCAAAATATTAATTTTTTAAATACTGTATTGGATATTTAAGGACAATCTTGAAAAACAAAGCCATAAGAATTAAGCTAAGGAATGCTGACATAGCCCAAGTTAGTGAGGAGAGTTTTAGCCTAACACTTTTATTAATTGTTATTCAACTAGAAGAGAAATATATGACTGAGCTGGTGGAAGGAAAGGACACTTTATACTCACTTCTTATCCATGATGCAAAGTTAAATTCTGTTCCTCCAGGGAAAATTTCAGGGCGCTGTCCCTGCCACCACCAGTGATAGAGACGGCTTGGGAAATATTAGAACCACCTAGGAAGAAGTAAGTTTAGAAGTTTTTAGTCTAACTTTATACAGTGAGGTGGGAGGGAGCCTCCTTCTGGTCAACTAAATAGAAGAGAACTTTGTTTTGCTCAGAAAGTTCTTCTTTTCCTATTTTACAGCTGAAATTGCAACCAGCTTCTCTTATTGAAAAAGTTTCTGCAGTATTAATACAAGAAAAGCAAAGAAAATGATCACTCTGCACTACCTCAGCAGAAATGTGCCCAAACATACATGCACTTCAAAGTAAAGGAAGTTCTGCACTATTTCAATTACTAGATAATCATTTTACACAACAGTCAAATTCCAAAGAAAACACAGCCTACACATATGTTCTCAAATTATGAGTAGATTTAGGACAAATCTTATAAGCTAAATAACTTGAAAGTGAATTTTTTTTCCCCCACTAGCTATCCATTTTACATTTGGTAGTGTATATATGTCCATGCCACTCTCTCACTTCATCCCAGCTTACCCTTCCCCCTCCCCGTGTCCTCAAGTCCAGTCTCTACGTCTGCATCTTTATTCCTGTCCTGCCCTTAGGTTCTTTTTTTTTTTTTGAGATTCCATATATATGTGTTAGCATATGGTATTCGTTTTTCTCTTTCTGACTTGAAAGTAAATTTTTTAAATGACCTTTTCTTTTATTAAAATATTCATTAATTTTATGTAGCCTAGATGTAGACCTCTAATATATTTTTTTAAAATACGGACTGCTTCACAAATTTGCATGTCATCCCTGCACAAGGGCCATGCTAATTTTCAGTGTAAAATATATTCCAATCTCAGCATATGTGCTGCCAAAGCGAGCACTAGACTTCTAATATTTATTATAATAAATGTACTGTAGGAGCATAAATCCCGGTTCACATATTTTAATTTACAAATATATCAATTTGATTGATGGAGTCATTTTTCTGTCCAATCACATTAAATTACATCCAGAGCCAAATCTCTGAAGTAACTTATGAACTCATTCAGGAAACAGCCTGCCAAGAGAGTATTTAGCACACAGTAGGCAGTCGAAAAATACTGAAAATAATAAACATACATTCTATCAAGGTGTACATAGTATAGATTTTCAACCACATGTAAACTCTCCAATCGAACTGTTAACAACAGTCATTAGTCCCTCATCCAACACACCTGAGAGTTGCTTCCCCTTCCATTAATTGAAATGCATGCTGGAGACAGACATTAACTAATAATAATCTAGCTTACTATGAAAGTAAAGCAATGCTACCACCAATGTACTCTGAGACCATATAATAATGATTTTAGAGTCACTACATTCCTTGTTCCCTCAGTTTATGCTGATATTGAATTGCCTGTCGTAATGTAGAAATAATCACTTGTCAAGAATAATCAGGGAGGGTGAGGTTCAGATGAGTCCTTTCCCATAATCTGGGAACGCTTCCTAAATTCTCATTCACGGATATTGAATGGTGGGGGGAGGGTCCCTTACTAGATACTGTGCTAGGCATTGGGTATACAGAAGTGAAGAGATGTGGTTCCTGCCCTCAAGAAGCTTACAATCTAGTAGACAGAAGTTTAAGCTCATACGTGCAACAAAGTATTATACGAAGTGCTGAGGGAGAAAGAATGAAAACACAAATGAGGAAGTTGTCGGTTCAGAGTTAGGTCTATGGGAGAAAACCTGGAAAAAGTGCTCCCATCATACCTGAGCACATTAGTTCCCTGCTATAAAAGGCATCTGAATGTCTCCACCTTCCTGTGAGAGCTGCAGGAAATGTTAAAGAAAATTAAATACAGGAAAAGAAGGCCTGAGACAACTTGAGAAGGACTCAAGATCAAAGCATGGCTTGCCACAGGACATATATAGGACAACAGGCATAAATTTTCAAAAGCCAAAAGCAAATAGAAGAATCTAAGTTCCTACGGGGTGCTGCACGTGGGCACCACTATGCACACGTGATATCCTGCCTTATACTGTAGATATATTTTCACTTTGGTTTTTCATTCACCAGCCTTGGAAATAATCAAGGGTTGGGGGGCTGACTTACCAGGGCCAAAGCACCCCCCCACAATTTTCCCCAGCCAGTATTCTAAAAAGATTTGCATGTCCTATAGAAAAAGGATTCCTGGACGTATGTTTCAAAGTCCTAAATTATCTGAGTTCAAGGGCCCAGTGAGCTCCCTGTCCCACTCCCACCTCCCAGAAGGCTACCCCCAGCCAGCTCTGACCACTAGCACGTGGACATGTCATCCCCAGCAAATATTATGTCTCATACTTCTTGCTTGGTATCCTCCTTAGCTCCTGCCACAGTGTCCTGCAAGTAGCTCATTAGATGATTGATAATAATGATGATAACAAACACAGAAACTCTCCAAAGATGACCAGAATGGTAAAATCACAAGATTTTTCCATGTGTTAGAAGTTCTGTGAAAAGTGTGGTTGGTGGGCAGGATAGCCTATTAAATACGTTCTATTTATTTTCTATTCCCATTCTCTCTTCCCGACAGTATTGCAGATGATAGCGGGTAGGCTAACATATGTGTTCTTTATTTACGCTGCCCATGAAGAAACACAGAGGCTCCTGTTGGTACCAAATATGGCATTTTATCTGCTTAACATAAGTCACCATATGGAGCAGGTTCTACCTGAGGCCTGCCTGAGTGAAGTCCAAGTCATCGTGAGACCTTATGTCCAACTTATCTAGGGTTCTGATTTACCAAGGAATGTCTCAAGGAGCTGCCACAGATGCCAGACCTGTGTTAGCAGAACGAGACACAAGAGCCCTAAGCTGTGTCCAATAAGCAGGGGGAAGTCTTTGATCTCCCTGGGCAGCCACACTTCTGTTGCTCGCATCCCCTTCTGAACCCATGAAGCTCCTATTTGTTGCAAGAGCATTTATTTGGAAAATTAAGGGACAAAGGGCTTGTTTGCTTTCATAAAAGCTAAGGACAAGCTCACTAACTGATGGGAAGTTTTATTTGACTCCTGGGTCAGTGGTTTAATTTTACATATGTTCTCATAAATGTAACCGCAGTGTTTTGTGCAAGGATCATCCTGTAAACTAAATGTGCTGGCAGAGGAAAATCCATTTGTGGCACCCAAGACATTAGGGGAATTGGCAGCCATGGAAAACACCTGAAAAGCTTTCCTCCCCAGCCTCACAGATATCCACCAGAAAAGGAATGCTCTTGCTCCAAAACTCGCCTTGCAAGTGGTGAGCTCTTCTGCCAACTGACCACCTCCTGGGTAAATTTTAATATCAGCAAGGAGAAGCTGGAAGTAACACCAGCACTTATCTCAGTGCTGTTGTTTTGAAGAAAAATATTATATGACTTAGTAATCAGTCTCTCATGTCTCTAACACATTCCTAAACAATGGCAAATGAAGGTAAAACAAATTAAATGGAGAAATTCTCGGGTGTGTGCATGTGCGTGTGTGTGCACGCACGTGAGCACATGCGTGGGTTCACATGCTTTGTTTTCAAGTAGCCAAGACTTACATATTAAAATATACTTACGGGGGACTTCCCTGGTGGCACAGTGGTTAAGAATCCGCCTGCCAATGCAGGGGACACGGGTTCGAGCCCTGGTTCGGGAAGATCCCACATGCCGCAGAGCAACTAAGCCCGTGTGCCACAACTACTGAGCCTGCACTCTAGAGCCCGCGTGCCACAACTGCTGAGCCCGCGTGCCTAGAGCCCGTGCTCCACAACAAGAGAAGCCACCGCAATGAGAAGCCCACGCACTGCAACGAAGAGTAGCCCCCACTCGCCACAACTAGAGAAAGCGCAGCAATGAAGACCAACGCAGCCCAATAAATAAATTAATTAATTAATTAAAAATAATAATAAAATATACTTATGAGAACTTTAGAGCCTTGTATGTTTGCCTCAACCTTACCAGGGACAGAAAATCCAACAGTGCAGACGATCCCCATCTGAAGCTGCTGCTATTAAATGCTGGTGGTGTCATGAAATTGACTCAAGACAGTCTCTTCATTTTTTGTAAGCAATCCTGACACTGGGGTTCCCTAATGTGGTGATCAAAGGGTTACGATAAGACTCAATGGCTGAAGCTACCAATCGTGATTAGGACCTACTAGATGACACTGTAATAGGTATATTATCTTTAACCCCTTTCCCATACTGCTGAAATCTTACAGGACATAAATTGTTATCCCTGTTTTACAGATCAGGAAATTGAACCTCAGAAAACTTAAAAAGTGGAAAAAAATGATCATGAACTTAAATTAGTCTGACTCCATGGTCAAGCTTTTCCTACATACACATAGCCACTGACTTTATATACCTCTAGGACTACAGCCAGCCACCCAACCTTATTTCCAAGAAACCTGCTTTTCCAGGTGGTTAAAACTCTTGAGAGACACGTGCTATACTTATACTTCCCAGCTAGAAGTAGACATAGTCATTTACCCAGTCTGCTGAGCTAGGACGAGAGGGCATCCCTCCTCCCACCTGAGATATCAAGGTTTACGGAACATCAGCCACTCCTACAAAAAATCTGAGGTTTATCACGTAGTCAATCATTCATTCAATAAATATTTACTGAGGGACTGCTCCATGCCAGGCACTGTATAATGTGCTGGACTTAATGAGCACAAGATAGCGCCACCCTCAATACATTCACAGTATTAGGGAGACAGACTAGCAAAAGAGCGATTGCTATGCAAAGCGATAAAAGCTACTACTGGAACAAGCACGAGATTATTGGACACAGGGCAAGGACAACCACTTGTCATGGAGTGTTTAGAACAATTTCCAGAAGAAAAATAGCATCCAGGCAGAGTCCTAAAGAACAAATTATGGTGAGCCTGGCCTTTGAAGGGAGGTGGTTACGAGTTTTCCAGGCAGAAAGGATAGGATGTACATGGACCTAAAAGTGAGAGAGAGCCTGCATGTCCCCAGACCTGCAAGCTCTCCCATGTTACGTGAGCGGGCAAAGGGGAGAAAATAATCACACTGGACAAGTAAAAACAGGACAGATCGTGAAGGTCCTGGTGAGAAATGTTAGGACTTCATCCGGGAGGGGACAGTTTCCCTAAACAGACAGTTATAATTTAGATCCCTTAGCCATCCAAGTAGAGTCTCAGGGAGCTAAGGACATTGCTCACCTGACCCATCTTGGGAGCAAAACACTACACTCATAAGGTTTGTCCCCATGTGCTCCTCACTCAGGCCTAAAGAGTGATTGTGGTGTTTTTCCCTCATGCAGTGATGTGATTTTCTAGCAGTCTCATGAATATTCATGACAGAACTAAGGGGACCAAAGCAGGAGAAGGCTGGCTGCTGTCAAAGAGGTTGTCATTCATTCACTGGTCCATTCACTTGTTTGGTCATTCATTTAATCCAGGCCATACAACAATAATGATTTAAATCAGGGGTTGGCAGTCTGCGCCTGTTAAGTCAAATGTGACCTACCACCCATTTTTGTAAATAAAGCTTTATTGGAACATAGCTATATGTGTTCATTTATGTATTGCCTGTGACTGCTTTCATACTACAAGAGCAGAGGTGAGTTGTTGTAACAGACCAAGGGTATATACACTTGGGAGTCAATCACACATGACATCTTTAAAGCCACAGCACTAGAGGGAAAAAAGTATGTGGAAAGTAGAGAAGGGTCAGACACCAAATTCAGTTGAGGTTTGTGGGCATAAATTTAAAGTTAGACCAGTAAGCACTGTTCCATTTTTTCCAGCTATGTTCAGTTGTGCTGATGCCGGAGTGAAATAGGAAGAAAGCTGAATTTACTGAGGGTTGGAATTTTGCCAGGCAAAAACAGAAGGAGCGGGGCAAGGGAGCTGAAACTATTTAACAACAGACTGAGAAATCTTAACCAGGTAAAGATGGATATTCGCCAGTGAGATGGTAGGAAGGTCAACGGACTGGGGTTCCTAATGGTGTCCAAGATTTACTGGAGCAGAATCATTCTCTACTTACTTACCCTAGAGTAAGTGAACTGGAGAAGTAAGAAGAGGTGGTCAAACAATAGACAGAAATAGTGATGTGAGAAATTTAGTAAACTAATGACTAAAATCCTTAATGCATGGGGCAAGTGATGGAGAATAAAGTAGATCACTGTAAAAAAAAAAGGGGGGGGAGGTTGGGGGGCAAAGCGATACAGCCTAATTCCATGTGCTTCAAAGGACTAGAGAGAAAGCGGAATTAAGGGTATAAAAGCAGTCTTGAGGGAAAAGGTAGGCACCTACCCTAAATAACCTCAGTCACAGATAAGCAACTAAGAGAGAAATGCTTACACAGTAGAGGCTAAATGTAAATAATGTAAAGAGAGTACCTTATTAGGATAATACTAGCTGCTGTAAGAAATAGATAAAACCCCAAAGCTCAGTGGCTTAACAGAAGTTTATTTCTTACTCAATAAATTCAATAGAAGTTTATCTCTTAGAAGAGGAAGGGCTCTTTTCCATGTAAGTATGCAAAGACTCAAGTTGAGGGAGGCTTTCCCATCTGCAATACATGGTTTCTAAAGCTGCCAGGGGTGTTGACATGAAGAGGGTAAGAGAGGAGGAGAAAAGCACTGCATTGTGGGCCAGGCCTGGAAGTGGCCAATATCAGTTTCTCCCATTTAGTAATTTGGCTGGGAATGGGGTCTGTATTTTGTGCCCAGAAATAAAGGGAAATAAATTTGATTCCTTGCAATGGAAGTCGACGGAACAGTGTAACCAGCATGCTTTGGTGGAACTTCATCAGAAAAAAGAAATCCCAGTATAATAAAAAATATCATGGACTCAGAAGAATTTGATTTAAAAACCTATCTTTGTCAAACATATGACCTTAAACTGGTCATGTAAACTTATTAATCCTTATTTATAAAATTGGGATAAATAACAGTTCCCCTGCCTTAAAAGGTACATGAAAATATCAAAATGAGATGTGCATTAAAAACATTAAAAAGTCTTATAAACTCTGAAGCACTGCACAAATGTCAGCTAATATTATTATTATTACTACTGAGGACATGACTGATATCTGCCCTATTCTTGTTACTTTAAATTAACTATATACTGCTATGCAAACTGGCATTAGGATTCTGTAAAAAGCTGCTTCAAATACCTACCTTCCCTGCCCGAAGTTTCTGCATACATGCATATTTCAATACCACCTAAGTCCCAGCTCCTGGCAACCCCAACTTCCCAGGTCCCCATATTGGTGCCACACTTAGCTCTCATTTTCTGCCTATCTCATAATATTGAGACCCAGCTTCCGGGTTTCCATCTTGTTTCTGCCCTCTGACACATCTACAGGACACAGATTTGTGTGTGTCAATGCCTGTGTCTTTACAGAGAGTGACCCATACATTTCTGTTCCCTGCATTTGTGCTTTTGAAGGACCTTTGCATGTAGTTGTGCAAGCTGCATACTGCACAACCCTAGAGGCCATTTTTCATATAGTTGACTGAGTTATTGTTACAATGTTCTAGCAGGTGGCAGCAAAGAATTTTGCTCTATCAAGACAATATTCTGTCAGAGAGAAAGTATGTGTCTTGAGGAAGAAGCTACTTTTCCTAATCCACACTAAGGTGGCACATGGACTTGCGGTGGTGCCTCATAAGAGGTCTGTTCCTGCCCAAATGTGAAGGAGAGTCACGTGTCCTGTCCAGAAAGATTAAGCACAAAACTCAAGAAGAGACTGTAGCTTAAAAGAACCAGAACTATGTCAGAGCCTTGTCTCTTGCAAACCATAGATTAAAAAAATTTACCATTTCCCAATGACATGGAATTGTTGATTAAAAGAATAGTACAACAGTAAAACACATGTTGAAATTTGTTATACATGTGCCTGTGCTCATTATCGTATAAACCCATGCATAAATTTCCCATTGTAATGCTCTGGTTCTTCAAAGAAAAAAACAACCTTTCTTTCAATGCCAAATCAAAATACTCCATTCCATCACAGTTCAAGTGAAAACAAACGAACCCAGTGTCCAGGCTTTTAGGCCCTAGGCAGGTACTTCTTTGTCTTCTGGACCACAATATACACTGAAAAGTCATATAACTGATGCCCAAAGATCCCTCCTGAGTTGGGAACTGCAGCTAAAGTCACATATAGGCAATCACAGTAAACAGCAATCAAAATATCCATAACCTAAGAGGAAATTGCCCCAAGGAAAACAAGTAAGAAAGATGATGACTGGCTTCTATCTCAGTACATGTTAGAAAACACATGCTTTGGAGGAGCTTCAAGATGGCGGAAGAGTAAGATGTGGAGATCACCTACCTCCCCACAAATACATCAGAAATACATCTACATGTGGAACAACTCCTACAGAACACCTACTGAACGCTGGCAGAAGACCTCAGACCTCCCAAAAGGCAAGAAACTCCCCACGTACCTGGGTAGGGCAAAAGAAAAAGAAAAACCAGACAAAAGAATAGGGATGAGACCTGCACCAGTGGGAGAGAAGTGTGAAGGAGGAAAGGTTTCCACACACTAGGAAGCCCCTTCGCGGGCGGACACAGTGGGTGGCAGAGGTGGGGAGCTTCAGAGCCACGGAGGAGAGCGCAGCAACAGGGGTGCGGAGGGCAAAGCGGAGAGATTCCTGCGCAGAGGATTGGTGCCGACCAGCACTCACCAGCCCAAGAGGCTTGTCTGCTCACCCGCTGGGACAGGTGGGGGCTGGGAGCTGAGGCTCCGGCTTTGGAGTTCGGATCCCAGGGAGAGGACTGGGGTTGGCTATGTGAACACAGCCTGAAGGGGGCTAGTGCGCCACAGCTAGACGGGAGGGAGTCCGGGAAAAAGTCTGGAACTGCCTAAGAGTCAAGAGACCATTGTTTCGGGGTGCGCTAAGAGGGGGGATTAAGAGCGCCACCTAAACGAGCTTCAGAGACGGGCGCGAGCCGCGGTTATCAGCGCGGACCCCAGAGATGGGCATGAGATGCTAAGGCTGCTGCTGCAGCCACCAAGAAGCCTGTGTGCGAGCACAGGTCACTACCCACACCTCCCCTTCCGGGAGCCTGTGCAGCCCGCCACTGCCAGGGTCCCGGGATCCAGGGACAACTTCCCCGGGAGAACGCACGGCGCGCCTCAGGCTGCTGCAACGTCACGCTGGCCTCTGCCGCCGCAGGCTCGCCCCGCACTCCATGCCCCTCCCTCCCCCGGGCCTGAGTGAGCCAGAGCCCCCGAATCAGCTACTGCTTTAACTCCGTCCTGTCCGGGGAGCGGGGGGGCGGGGGGGGGGGAACAGAAGCCCTCAGGCGACCTACATGCAGAGGCAGGTCCAAATCCAAAAGCTAAACCGCAGCAGCTATGCAAACAAAGAAGAGAAAGGGAAATCTCTCCCAGCAGCCTCAGGAGCAGCGGATTAAATCTCCACAATCAACTTGATGTACCCTGCAGCTGTGGAATACCTGAATAGACAACAAATCATCCCAAATTGAGGAGGTGGACTTTGAGATCAAGATTTATTATTTTTTCCCTTTTTCCTCTTTTTGTGAGTGTGTGTGTGTATGCTTCTGTCTGTGATTTTGTCTGTATAGCTTTCCTTCTACCATTTGTCCTAGGTTTCTGTCTGTCCGTTTTTTTTGTTTGTGTTTTTGGAGTTTTTTTAGTATAGTTTTTAGCACTTGTTATTGGTGGATTTGTGTTTTGGTTTGGTTGCTCTCTTCTTTCTTTCTTTCTTTTTTTTTATTACTTAAATTTTTTAAAAATAACTATTTTTTATGTTAATAATTTTATTTTATTTTATTTTATATTCTTCTTTCTTTCTTTCTTTTCTCCCTTTTATTCTGAGCCGTGTGGATGACAGGCTATTGGTGCTGCAGTCAGGCATCAGGCCTGTGCCTCTGCGGTGGGAGAGCCAAGTTCAGGACACTGGTCCACAAGAGACCTCCCAGTTCCACGTAATATCAAACGGCGAAAATCTCCCAGAGGTCTCCATCTCAACACCAAGACCAAGCTCCACTCAACAAACAGCAAGCTACAGTGCTAGACACCCTATGCCAAACAACTAGCAAGACAGGAACACACCCCATCCATTAGCAGAGAGGCTGCCTAAAATCATAAGGCCACAAACACCCCAAAACACACCACCAGATGTGGACCTGCCCATCAGAAAGACAAGATCCAGCTATATCCACCAGAACTCAGTCACTAGTCCTCTCCACCAGGAAGCCTACACAACCCACTGAACCAACCATAGCCACTCGGGAAAGACACCAAAAACAACGGGAACTACGAACCTACAGCCTGCAAAAAGGAGACCCCAAACACAGTAAGTTAAGGAAAAAGGGAAGGCAGAGAAACTCAAAGCAGATGAAGAAGCAAGTCAAAAACCCACCAAACCTAATAAATGAAGAGGAAATAGGGAGTCTACCTGAAAATGAAATCAGAATAATGATAGTAAAGATGATCCAAAATCTTGGAAATACAATGGAGAAAATACAAAAAACGTTTAACAAGGACCTAGAAGAATTAAAGAGCAAACAAACAGTGATGAACAACACAATAAATGAAATGAAAAATTCTCTAGAAGGAACCAATAGCAGAATAACTGAGGCAGAGGAATGGATAAGTGACCTGGAAGATAAAATAGTGGAAATAACTACTGCAGAGCAGAATAAAGAAAAAAGAATGAAAAGAACTGAGGACAGTCTCAGAGACCTCTGGGACAACATTAAACGCACCAACATTCGAATTATAGGCATCCCAGAAGAAGAAGAGAAAAAGAAAGGGACTGAGAAAATACTTGAAGAGATTATAGTTGAAAACTTCCCTAATATGGGAAAGGAAATAGTTAATAAAGTCCAGGAAACACAAGAGTCCCATACAGGATAAATCCAAGGAGAAACACGCCAAGACACAGATTAATCAAACTATCAAAAATTAAATACAAAGAAAAAATATTAAAAGCAGCAAGAGAAAAACAACAAATAACACACAAGGGAATTCCCATAAGGTTAACAGCTGATCTTTCAGCAGAAACTCTGCAAGCCAGAAGGGAGTGGCAGGACATACTTAAAGTGATGAAGGAGAAAAAACTACAACAAAGATTACTCTACCCAGCAAGGATCTCATTCAGATTTGATGGAGAAATTAAAACCTTTACAGACAAACAAAAGCTAAGAGAATTCAGCACCACCAAACCAGCTTTACAGCAAATGCTAAAGGAACTCCTCTAGGAAGGAAACACAAGATAAGGATAAGATCTACAATAACAAACCCAAAACAATTAAGAAAATGGTAATAGGAGCACACATATCAATAACTACCTTAAATGTAAATGGATTAAATGCTCCAACCAAAAGACATAGACTGGCTGAATGGATACAAAAACAAGACCCATATATATGCTGTCTACAAGAGACCTACTTCAGAAATAGGGACACATACAGAGTGAAAGTGAGGGGATGGAAAAGGATATTCCATGCAAATGGAAATCTAAAGAATGCTGGAGAAGCAATTCTCATATCGGACAAAATGGACTTTAAAACAAAGACTACTAAAAGAGACACAGAAGGACACTATATAATGATCAAGGGATCCATCCAAGATGAAGATATAACAATTGTAAATATTTATGCACCCAACATAGGAGGACATCAATACATAAGGCAAATACTAACAGCCATAAAAGGGGAAATCGACAGTAACACATTCATAGTAGGGGACTTTAACACCCCGATTTCACCAATGGACAGATCATCCAAAATGAAATTACATAAGGAAACACAAGCTTTAAATGATACATTAAACAAGATGGACTTAATTGATATTTTTAGGACATTGCATCCAAAAACAGCAGACTACACATTCTTCTCAAGTTCTCATGGAACATTCTCCAGGATAGATCATATCTTTGGTCACAGATCAAGTTTTGGTAAATTTAAGAAAACTGAAATCGTATCAAGTATCTTTTCTGATCACAACACTATGAGACTAGATATCAATTACAGGAAAAAATCTGTAAAAAATACAAACACATGGAGGCTAAACAATACACTACTTAATAACCAACAGATCACTGAAGAAATCAAACAGGAAATCAAAAAATACCTAGAAACAAATGATAATGAAAACACGACAACCCAAAACGTATGGAATGCAGCAAAACAGTTCTAAGAGGGAAGTTTATAGCAATGCAATCCTACCTTAAGAAAACAGAAACATCGCAAATAAACAACCTCAACTTACACCTAAAGCAATTAGAGAAAGAAGAACCAAAAAACCCCAAAGTTAGCAGAAGGAAAGAAATCATAAAGATCAGATCAGAAATAAATGAAAAAGAAATGAAGGAAACAATTCCAAAAATCAATAAAACTAAAAGCTGGTTCTTTGAGAAGATAAAACTGATAAACCACTAGCCAGACTCATCAAGAAAAAAAAGGGAGAAGACTCAAATCAATAGAATTAGAAATTAAAAAGGAGAAATAACAACTGACGCTGCAGAAATACAAAGGGTCATGAGAGATTACTACAAGCAACTCTATGCCAATAAAATGGACAACCTGGAAGAAATGGACAAATTCTTAGAAATGCACAGCCTTCCGAGACTGAACCGGGAAGAAATAGAAAATATGAACAGACCAATCACAAGCACTGAAATTGAAACTGTGATTTAAGATCTTCCAACAAACAAAAGCCCGGGACCAGATGGCTTCACAGGCGAATTTTATCAAACATTTAGAGAAGAGCTAACACCTATCCTTCTCAAACTCTTCCAAAATATAGCAGAGAGAGGAACACTCCCAAGTCATTCTAGGAGGCCACCATCACCCTGATACCAAAACGAGACAAATATGTCGCAAAGAAAGAAAATTACAGGCCAATATCACTGATGAACATAGATGCAAAAATCCTCAACAAAATACTAGCAAACAGCATCGAGCAAAAATCATCATTTTTCACAGAACTAGAACAAAAAAGTTCACAATTTGTATGGAAATGCAAACGACCCCGAATAGCCAAAGCAATATTGAGAAAGAAAAACAGAGCTAGAGGAATCAGGCTCCCTGACTTCAGACTATACTACAAAACTACAGTAATCAAGACAGTATGGTACTGGCACAAAAACAGAAACATAGATCAATAGATCAGGATAGAAAGCCCAGAGGTAAACCCACACATATATGGTCGCCTTATCTTTGATAAAGGAGGCAAGAATATACAGTGGAGAAAAGATAGCCTCTTCAGTAAGTGTTGCTGGGAAAACTGAACAGCTACATGTAGAAGAATGAAATAGAACACTCCCTAACACCATACACAAAGATAAACTCAAAATGGATTAAAGACCTAAATGTAAGGCCAGACACTATCAAACTCTTAGAGGAAAACATAGGCAGAACACTCTATGACATAAATCACAGCAAGATCTTCTTTGACCCACCTCCTAGAGAAATGGAAGTAAGAACAAAAATAAACAAATGGGACCTAATGAAACTTCAAAGCTTTTGCACAGCAAAGGAGACCATAAACAAGACGAAAAGACAACCCTCAGAATGGGAGAAAATATTTGCAAATGAAGCAACTGACAAAGGATTAATCTCCAAAATTTACAAGCAGCTCATGCAGCTTAATAACAAAAAAACAAACAACCCAATCCAAAAATGGGCAGAAGATCTAAATAGACATTTCTCCAAAGAAGATATATAGAGTGCCAACAAACACATGGAAGAATGCTCAACATCATTAATCATTAGAGAAATGCAAATCAAAACTACAATGAGATATCATCTCACACCAGTCAGAATGGCCATCATCAAAAAATCTACAAACAATAAATGCTGGAAAGGGTGTGGAGAAAAGGGAACCCTCTTGCACTCTTGGTGGGAATGTAAATTGATACAGCCACTATGGAGAACAGTATGGAGGTTCCTTAAAAAACTAAAAATAGAACTACCATACAACCCAGCAATCCCACTACTGGTCATATACCCTGAGAAAACCATAATTCAAAAAGAGTCATGTACCACAATGTTCAGTGCAGCTCTATTTACAACAGCCAGGACATGGAAGCAACCTAAGTGTCCATCAACAGATGAATGGATAAAGAAGAGGTGGCACATATATACAATGGAATATACTCAGCCATGAAAAGGAACGAAATTGAGTTATTTGTAGTGAGGTGGATGGACCTTGAGTCTGTCACACAGAGTGAAGTAAGTCAGAAAGAGAAAAACAAATACCATATGCTAACACATATATATGGAATTAAAAAAATGAAAATGGTCATGAAGAACCTAGGGGCAAGATGGGAATAAAGACGCAGACCTACTAGAGAATGGACTTGAGGACACGGGGTGGGGGAAAGGTAAGCTGGGACAAAGTGAAAGAGTGTCATGGACATATATACACTACCAAATGTAAATTAGATAGCTAGTGGGAAGTAGCTGTGTAGCCAGAAAGATCAGCTTGGTGCTTTGTGACCACCTAGGGGGTGGGATAGGAAGGGTGGGAGGGAGGGAGACACACAAGGGAAGAGATATGGGGACATACGTATATGTATAACTGAATCAGTTTGTTATAAAGCAGAAACTAACACACCATTGGAAAGTAACTATAGTGCAATAAAGATGTAAAGAAAAGAAAACACATGCTTTCACATGATACTAACCCATGTACTTTATGTAGCCACTTTTATCTCTGCCTATTTAGTCCTCCCATCTTTAAATACATAGCTCAAAATCAACATTCTTCTTTAAAAGGTAAATACTGTATGACCCCACTTCTCTGAGTGATCTAAAATAGTCAAATTCACAGAAACAGAAAGTAGAATGGTGGTTACCAGAGGCCTGGAGGAGGGGAAAAGGGGGAGCTGTCCTTTAGTAGGTACAGAGTTTCTGTTTGGCAAGGCAAAACAGTCCTAGAGAGCTGTTGCACAATAATGTGAATATGCTTAATGCTACTGACTGTACACTTAAAAATAGTTAAAATGGTAAATTTTATGCTTTTTTTCCTCCACAATTAAAAAATAAATTAACACAACATTGTAAATCAACTATACTCCAATAAAATTTAAACAAATAAATAATTAAATAAAAATTGTAAAGTTCTACATTCTTCTGAAATCAGCCTTCCTTGCCTGAAGTAACCCTGCCCTCTTCCCCCAAATTACTGTCTGTTCTTTTACTTGTTGCTTAGTCATGTGCTTTCTTGGAACAACTACCTTTGTCTGAAACTTTTAACTTAGAATTCTAACATAACAACTTTTTATCTATTTGAGTTTTAATTAGACAATGATAATGAAATTATTTTAAAATCAGTAGCTGCATTTTACATCATGTTCCGTTGGTGCCCTGCCTATAATGGCATTCGATAAGCACCTGCTGTTTTAACTCAGCTGTGTCACGGCAGGAGCCACCAGATTTGGAGAGCTGAGGCTGAATCTGAATTCAGCATAAAGGCTAGTGTGAGAAATAGATTAAAAGTAAAAGTCATCAGAAAAGGCACAACGGGCAGTCAAGGAGAACTAAGCTGATGTTGGCCCCTTTCATTTGCTCATCCTTTTATTCAGTAAAATATTATTGAGCTCCTACGTCTAAGACACCATACTTATTCTGTGGGGTACACGTCTGACACAATATCTACCTTAAAGAATTTATAATCTAGCAGTTTCTGATTCTTTCTCCCAAAAAAAGCTGGGGGAAGAGGGCCAGCCAGGTTGGCCCATGGTTCTGAGGGCTGAAAGTCAAGAACAGTAGCAACTCAAGGAGGACAGAAACATGCGCTAAAATATGTGCAAGGAAAAGAAATAAAGAAACAATATGAGAAGTTAAATTGTCATGGGGTACAAGAAGCAAGCACAAAGGCCAATATATGAAATGCAGACAAAGGTAAGGTAAATGCAGTAATGGAGCAAGAATTAAGAACCAAGACTAGACTAGGAGAAAATTTAAAAGGATGTTGGCCATTGTCAGAAACAGGATACCCTGAATTCTCCCTTAATGGGTTCATTTCCAGTGACAATAGGTGGATTCACCAGGGGTAAAAGCAGAGCAGGCAAGTAGGATAAATCTACAAGCAATCAAATTAAAAGTACTAAGTCCGGAGAAGGAAACAACCTAAGTGTCCATCGTCAGATGAATGGATAAAGAACATGTGGCACATATATACAATGGAATATTACTCAGCCATAATAAGAAACGAAATTGAGCTATTTGTAATGAGGTGGATAGACCTAGAGTCTGTCATACAGAGTGAAGTAATTCAGAAAGAGAAAAACAAATACCGTATGCTAACACATATATATGGAATTTAAGAAAAAAAAATGTCATGAAGAACCTAGAGGTAAAACAGGAATAAAGACACAGACCTACTAGAGAATGGACTTGAGGATATGGGGAGGGGGAAGGGTAAGCTGTGACAAAGCGAGAGAGAGGCATGGACATATATACACTACCAAATGTAAGGTAGATAGCTAGTGGGAAGCAGCTGCATAGCACAGGGAGATCAGCTCGGTGCTTTGTGACCGCCTGGAGGGGTGGGATAGGGAGGCTGGGAGGGAGGGAGACGCAAGAGGGAAGAGATATGGGAACATATGTATATGTATAACTGATTCACTTTGTTATAAAGCAGAAACTAATACACCATTGTAAAGCAATCATACTCTAATAAAAATGTAAAAAAAAAAAGTACTAAGTCCCATTAGGAAGGAGCAAAATAATATGAAACTGCACAAGAGGCAACATAACAGAGCAGGTAACAGCACAGATACTGATGTCAGAATACCTTGGTTCAAATCACAACTATGCCAGTTATTTGCTGTGTAACCTTGGGCAAGATAAGGATATGCCTCTGTTTTCTTAACTATAAAACAGGGACAATAACTATGCCTTCCTCATAGGAGGCATAAGGGTGAAATTAGGTAATATATGTAAAGTTCGAGGAGAGTGCCTAACACAGAATAAGATGCGTGTCAGTGTTAGCTGTCGTGCTTTAAAAGCAGGAGGGATCACTTCTAGCTGTGAGGGGCCAGGGAGAACTTTGTACAAGAACTGGCATTTGAGTTTGCTTTTGAATGACAGGGACAACTTGAATGTATGGGATAGGAGTGTGATGTCAGGTCAAAGTGACACGAACGCTCAAACTGTGTTTAGAGGCATAGATATAAATACAGGGCATATGCCAGAGAATAACAGGAGACAGGGCTGGAAAGGTGATTTGCAGCCAGCTAAGCTGAATGCCAGGCTAAGGGGTCCGCCTCAGAAAGCAATGGAGAATCATCACGGGCTTCTGAACAGGGGGGCGGTCTGGTCAGAGCAGGAAGATGAATCTGGCAGCCCTTTAACTGCATGGACCGTGGAGTGAAGAGATTGGAAGCAACATGCCCGGGTAAGTAGTAAAACTGTCCAGGTAAGGTATTAAGAATCAGGGGAAAAGAGTTAGGCACAAAAGGCATCACTAAAGCCTTGCAGAGCCCTGAGTTGTAAGAAAGTGCCCTTGAAAAGAGCGTAACATACAAAATACATAATACCTGTTCTACTGTGACAAGAGAGAATTGGAATCCCTATTCACTACATTTTTATCTACCTGGATTGTTCAGTTCTATGAAAATTCCATAAGAAAGAATTCAAATTCCACCAAAATACTACCTTAACCTCGGTCTCCAACCTTCCCTCTCTCCTATCCCAACAATACACCCCGTGCCACAGTCAAATTGCATTGTTATTCCTGACCAGTGAACACACTGTGTATCATAAAGCACCGTGAAAACCTGAAGTTTTATTTATTCTTTTATTTTTTTTTCTTCACGTTGGGCCTTGGCTCACCCAGTTTTCTCCCTCTGGAAGAGTCTTTTCATTTACAATGACCAAAGTCCTATGCACCCTTTGAGGCCCAGCTGAAACTCTGCTTTCACATGAAGCCCTCCCCAGGCTCTCCAGCAGAAAATGATCTCTCTCTTGGGCTTCCCTGGTGGCGCAGTGGTTAAGAATCCGCCTGCCAATGCAGGGGACAGGGGTTCCGAGCTCTGGTCCGGGAAGATCCCACATGCCGCGGAGCACCTAAGCCCGTGCACCACAACTACTGAAGCCCGCGCGCCTGGAGCCCATGCTCCGCAACAAGAGAAGCCACCACAATGGGAAGCCCCCGCACCGCAACGAAGAGTAGCCCCTGCTCGATGCAACTAGGGAGAAGCCCGCGCATAGCAACGAAGACCCAATGTAGCCAAAAATAAATTAATTTACCTTTTTTAAAAAAAGAAAAGAAAATGATCTCTCTCTTTTTTTTTTTTTTTTTTCTGTACGTGGGCCTCTCACTGCTGGGGCCTCTCCCGTTGCGGAGGACAGGCTCCGGACACGCAGGCTCAGCGGCCATGGCTCACGGGCCCAGCCGCTCCGCGGCATGCAGGGTCTTCCTGGACCGGGGCACGAACCCGTGTCACCTGCATCGGCAGGCGGACTCTCAACCACTGCGCCACCAGGGAAGCCCTGATCTCTCTCTTATCTATACTTTCCAAGCACTTGATATATTATCCTCACAATGCTATAATTTAATGCAAATAAGTTGCTATAATTTCATTAATAATTGCTATAATTTAATAGCAATAAATGCTGTTTGTGAACATCTCATAACCCTGCCATTACTAATCAATTTTTAAAATTGGAATAGTGCTTGAGAGTTGACAAAGCCATGTCTCATTTCCGTGTAGGATAATCTAATCCTTTTAACCACTTGTTCATAACAAAAGATAGGAAACTTATTATTACTCTCATTCCTTACTGCTGATGAAAGAATAAATGAATTACCCAAATCACACAGCTGGAAAGCAGCAGCGCCAGGGCTTGAACCCAGATCCAAGGAATTTCCCACCACATGCTCTCCCACCCACTAAGGTCCTGTCACCCTCCCTACCTGAACTGCTGACCCCCAAACCTCTCGGTCAGTGCCCATGATGTGCTTGCGCCAGTCCAACGAGCAGGATCTCCACTGTGTGCCGTCCCCAAGGGCAGAGGCTCTGTCTTTTTCACTTTTCAGTTTCCAGGCCACCTGCCCGTGGCAGACATTACCACCGTCACAACACTCTTTCTGCGTCCAGCTGTTTATTGTAACGCCCCAAGCAGCCAGGACCAACTGACCAGAGCTGCAGTCAAAATGAAGACTATTTGCCTCCCTGGATAAGGAAACATGGAGGAATCACACTATCCATCTCAGAAAAGCAAAGACTGGATCAGATTACATCATACCTGACTACCACTGGCTTCGTACAGTTTTCTTAGCACAGATGCTCAGCAAGACATCAGATATTCTGCCCAGATTCCACCCAGTGCAGGAAGGAGGAAAGAAGATAGAGGAAAGTGAAGGAGTCCTCAGAGTTTTGCATGAATTTATAATATTCTGTGACTTTATTTAAGCATCTTGCTTTTTCTGTCACTCAGTTATAATGGATAGTTTGTCATTTTAATTTTGTAGCTTCTGAGTTAGACCAAAAGGGACAATCTAAGGGGGAAAAATGATTGATTGGTACAAGGACCTAATTCATGAAGTCCTTTGCCAAATGCTTTTCCTTGTCAAATTTTTGCCAGAATCAATTGGTTATTTTTGGAATTATTAAATATAGTACTGAATCAAGCAAATTATGCCACAAATAATATCACAAATGCTATGCAGAGAAAGAAAATAATAGACGATTAAATATCTCAGTGCAGTCTTCCCAGGACAGTGTTTGCTAATGAATTATATGATGTAGATATTTAGCAAACTATTTTCCCTTCAGAAGAATGCTCCTTTACTGACTCAGAAAAAATCAGAATGGAGTCCCACACAAATAGTACAAATTCTTGGTTTTCAAAGAGTGTTTTCATTTAAATAACAAATGTACAGGGAGAATAATATTCAATGATCTAATTTCACATTTTGAGGACTTTTATCAGTTTGATTTTCTTAAATCTTTACAGAAAAATCCAATGCTTCATCACGTCTTTATCTGAATCTTGAGTGCTTTTTCTGATTATGAGAATAACGCCTGCTACCATAACATTCATATATTTCAGAAAAGCATTAAATAGAAAGCCAAGAATCCTACAATTACTCGGTTGCTACTCTTCTAAAAACCTGTAACTACAGCTTCAGATGCTCTCAATCTATGAGCTTCTCTTCTAACGTCTCAAGATCAGTCCAGTTGCTTCTTTCACACTACAGCTCTGCCTTTCCAGTCCACGTGCTGTTAAACATCCCCCATAACTTAAAATACGTCCTTTGACCCTTCAGTCTCTTAGTCCTACAATTTATATCTCTTTTCATTCTCATCTAAACATCTCAAGACTAAGCTACCTTCGTTTCTCATATCACTGTGATTTCGTTTCTCTCCCTTCTCTTCAACTGAAGCCATGAGGTTCTGATGTCCAAATATAGCAAACATATGTGTTATCTCAGAAATCATCTCTCCAACTTCAATCCTGCTGATTCCTCCCTCTTTAAAATACATATCCCATTGGTTTGATTACATTTCTCTGCCCTGGTTCTCTTCCTACTTCTCTGGTAATGCTTTCTTGATCTCCTTTATTATCCCCTCCTCCTCTGCTTGTCCTTCTTATGTTGCTGTTTTGTCTTTGGTCCATCTTCCTTCTCACTCTATGTGAGTTATCTCATCTGAGTTGTCTAATTGATCTCAAGGTTTTTACAGCCACCTACTGCAGATTGATAACTCCCAAATCTTATTCATCTCCAGCCTTTAATATCTTCAGGCTCCATACTCATGCATGTACCTGTATTTCCCAAAGGTACCTTAAAATCGACCTTGTACAGAGTGAATTCTTCATTGCCTCCCCCTTTTCCAAGCCCAGAGAACTCCTTCTGCTGTATTCCATGTGTCAGATATTGACACCATCACACACCTCATCACCCAAGCAAGAAACTGGGCAGTCATTTTTTACTTGTTCCTTTTCCTCATTCTTCATACAGACCTAACCATCCAAACATATCTTGAATCTGTTCCTTTTTTTCTAATTTAGACCCTAACCTTTCCTTTGTACCTTCTTATGAGACTAATTTTCTAGAGTCCAGTCCCAGCCCCTCATATACATATACATATATATATATATATATACACATATACATATACATACTGCTTTCAACATAAATTTTGGAAAGTTAAAATCTGATCCCATTATTTCCTGTACTAAGATGATCAATGATTCCCCAAAGCTTTCAGATAAAAATCCAAGCTCTTTAGTTTGGCATTAAGGTCTTTTATAACACGGCTTCTATAATTTTTCTACTACCATCTCACAATTTATGATCCAACAACGCTAAATTACTCATGGTTTCTTGCACACATCATGCTCTTTTCTTTATGTATGCTATTCCCTCTTAACTTTCTCTGTTTATACACATTTACTTGTCTAATTTTTCTCATTATTTCTTCTTTAAGAATAATAAAATAATGGTTAGCTTTTACAGTTTCTGAGGTTCAAAGGACATCCATAATGCACTTCTTTTTTCAGTAATAGTAGGTCAGACTGCTGCAGAACCACCTCCTGCTGGGGCAGGGGAGAACCAAAAAAAGCTAGACAAAATTTTTTTTAAAGATATGATTGAAGATATATGAGAGGTTCCAAAGCAGTGAGGATTTAGGTAACAAATACCTAAGAGAGAAGGAAATTATGGAGAGGTAAGCCCAATTTTCCCCTCAAAGCATTTTCTGGTGGGAGTATATGTTAGTACAACCCCTTTGGAAAACTGTTTGCGAGTATCTACTAAAGCTGAACTACTCATACCCTATAACAAGCAAATTCTATTCTTAGGTTTATACTCCACAGAAATGTATATCAGAAGCCACGTAGAAGAATTTACATAGCAGCATTATTCATAATAGCCCCAAACTATTTCCATCAAATAACAGAATGAATGAATAATCTGTATTATATTTATACAATGGAATACTATACAGCAATAAAAACGAACCAACTACTGCTATACATAGCAACATGGATGCATTTTCTAAACAAACTTAGTATGAAAAATGACAGATACAAAAGAGTACATAAGGGACTTCCCTGGTGGTGTGGACTTCCCTGGTGGTGCAATGGTTAAGAATCCACCTGCCAACGCGGGAGACACGTGTTCAACCCCTGGTCTTAGAGTCTGGTGAATGCTTTGGATTGAGGCTGCTGCAAGGCTTTTCCTGGACTTTGCAACAGGGGACTGTTTTTTACTGTATATGGGTACCTAGAAGACCTTCCAGGTTTTTTGTCTTCGTGTTCTGATGCAGAGTGGGCCTGCACAGACACTCCTGTGCCTATCAAAGTGCCAGAAATTATTTCGACAGCTTCCAGGTGTTTTTCTAGTCTTGGGCGGGGGGATCTTTTTTAAATTAAAAGATCTTTATCTTTCAAATAGGGACCAGATTAACTATTAACATTAGATCAGTGCATCTAGATAGTAAAAATGGTGTCCAAATGAGCATCTTCAGCTTGTGGTCCAACAGGAATAGAGGAAGGAACATGCAGGAAGATGCAGGGTTAGGCATCCACCTTCTGGCTACCTGTTGCTTCCACCTGGGGTTACAGAGCTCAGCAGCCAGTCATTCCCACATCTGACCACCATGCTTCCCCACACACAGGCACAGTACCGGTTCCTTGGGCAGACATAGTAGGATGGCCTTAACAAATGGCAATAAGCAGAGAGCCCATATGTGCTTTCCTTCCTAGAGAGAAGTAAGCTCCCCACCTGTCATCTCCTAGAGTTAATATTCATTGACATAGCCCAAGTCACGTTCTCCCTGGCCTCACAGAATTCTAAGCCTACGTGGAAACTCAGATATTTAAAAGTCCCTTTGCAATTCTGATAAATGGGCCTTTGCTTTGTTCCCCTAGATACAAGTTTCTACTTCAGTAAACTACTCAGATCAACAACTCCTATAAATATGTGATTTCTCTCGCTTACTCTTGTTAGTGTCCTTCTGGGAACCAGAATCTGCCCCTTACTCCCCATTAGGTGTTACTGAAACGTTTCTCTGAAGTTGATTGCTTTCCTATTAGTCTGACTTTATGCCTACCTATCTGCCTGACCGCCTAGAATTCCAGAGGAGTTGTTCACTTCCCACTGTTGTGTTTTACCTACCAGTTGGGAATTGTTTATAATCTTGCATTGGATTCTCACTCCCACCTCTATATCAAATGCTTTCTGACTCAGAGACCGTGATCAGGAAGAGAGGACCCCTCCCAAGCTCCAGCAATTGTGTCTAATGTTCCTGTAATGGACAGACACTAAGATGGTCCCAAATTATCCCCACCACCTGGTTTCCATGCCTTTGTTTCAGTTCCTGGCATCAATCATATGAACTCGGGAGAGGCTCCTCAGTCAAGCCTCAGATGAGACCCCATCCCTGTCCAACAACCTTGACTGCAGCCTTATGAGACACCCTGAAACAGAAGACCCAGCTAAGCCATGCCTAGATTCCTGAGTCACAGAAACTATGAGATAATAAATGTGTGTTGTGTTAAGTCACTAAGTTTGTGGGAATTTGTTACACCACAATAGATCATTAATATAGTTTCCAATAACTACCCAACACCCAAAGATCACTGAAGTTAAGTGGGTTAGTCCAGACCAGTCCTAAGTTGTCACATTTTTAATAATAAGCCTCTAACTTGATAGGCTTTTGAATGTGAGGAAAGAACAATATATTTACAGAGATAAATCTAATGCTATTAAATTGTGCCATTTTTGAGTGTCTGAGGTGAGTTGGTAAATAGTAAACTTCTAAATATTTCTTTTGTTCAAACTGACACAGACGTTCATTTTTATATCCTGTAGCAGATTGTGCTTCTCAAAGATGCCTGTAACAGTATCTTCCATCCTACTTGCTCTCATGCAATGTGACTTTACCACTCCTACATCAAAGGTAGAGTCTAGCTCCCCCTCCCCTTGGGTCTGGGTCTGGGTTTGTGACATGTTTATAATCATAAACACAACCAGGAAGTAGTTCTAAAAGATGGAAGAATTGAACGACTAGAGTTGGGACTTGAAAGGAAAGAGGCTGAAATCCAGAAGCTGAAAAATGTGATCACTCAAGGGGAGGCAAAGTATAAAGAAATAAAGACAAGAAATGCAGTTATTGAAAATGCTTCAGGAAGGTGAAATGAAAGATAAAGCAGAAATGCTTCTGCAAGTTGATGAATCACAAGTATCAAGAATGAGCTAACTTCACTTCACGCTGCATCAGAAAAAGAAAAATCTGAATTGAGAATATAATATGCAGAATTAGCCAAATATCAGGGTGGCAGAAAAAGGAAAAGAAACTCTGAATCCAACTGGTACAGGCAATTCCATTAGCCTTTGAGGTCAACACAAAAATGAAAACTTTCAGGGTTTTGCAAAAATGTATATATTTAATGCTGGGCAACTACTAAACTATGCAGTTTTTGTTGAGGAAATTTAAAATGATTAGCTCAAAAACAGTCTAGAATTTTACGTCCTTTCAGCTTAAAGTGAAAGGAAGAAAAATAGAATTCCAGCAGAACTCAATGTTTATTGTTTATTCTCCATACTGTTTGTCACTTTAGTTTTTCATTGGTCAATAAAACTAATTTACTCTTCCAAAAAATAATAATAATAAATAAAATGTGCAGAAGTGACACTGCCTGATTTTTAGGGCTAGATCAGAAAAGGCCATGTCGCTGCTGCCTGGTTCTCTTGACCCTCTGCCTCTCAGGGCACTTCCTTTCAAGTTGCTTTATCTCAGAACTCTGCTACCACACTGAGAAGCCAAAGCCAGATGAAGAGGCCATGTGTAGGGGCTCCAGATGACTGGTTCAGCTGAGCCCAGCCTTTAAGTCAGGTACCAGAACCATGAGTGAAGAAGTCTTCTAATGGTTCCTGGTAGTTTGGATCACCCCAACCATTTGAGATTCCCTGGCTAAATTCCCAGACCTTGTGGAGCAGAGACAAACAGTGATGGTCAGTTTTACATGCCAAACTTGGCTAGGCTACAGTGCCCAGTTATTCAGTTAACCACCAATATAGGTACTGCTATGAAAGTAAGATATGATTAACATCTCCAGGTGACTTTACGTACAAAAAGATTATCCTGGATAATCTGGGTTAGCAGAATCCAGTGAGTTAAATGGCCTTAAAAATTGAAGTTGCCCTGAGGAAGAAGAAATTCCACCTGTGGACTGCAGCCTCAGCTCCTGCCCAAGAGTTTCCAGCCTGCCCTTCCTGACCACCTGCCCTTCAGATTTCAGCTAGTTTAGCCAGACCCCACAATCGTGTAAGCCAATTTCTTGCAATAAGTTTCTTAATATGACAATCTCTAGGTCCGTCCATGTTGCTTCAAATGGCATTATTTTGTTCTTTTTTATGGCTGAGTAATATTCTGTTGTACTATATATGTATCACATCTTCTTTATCCATTACTCTGTTGATGGACCTTTAAGTTGCTTCCATGTCCTGGATATTGTCATACTGAGTGAAGTAAGTCAGACAGAGAAAGACAAATATCATATGGTATCACTTATATGGGGAATCTAAAAAGGCTACAAATGAACTTGTCTACAAAACAGAAATAGAGTTACAGATGTAGAAAATAAACTTACAGTTACTGGGTGGGGGGGAAGGGGAAGGGGAGGGATAAATTGGAACATTGGGATTGACATATACACACTACTATATACAAAACAGATAACTAATAATGACCTACTGTATAGCACAGGGAACACTACTCAATACTCTGTAATGACCTATATGGGAAAAGAAACTAAAAAAGAGTGGATAAATGTTTATGTATAGCAGATCCGCTTTGCTGTACACCTGAAACTAACACAACCTTGTAAATCAACTATACCCGAATAAAAATTTAAAAATAAGTTTCTTAATATACATCTATTCTGAAGGTTCCTTTTCTCTGGTGGAACCCTAACTATTACAGAAGTCATCTGGCCATGCCCTGTCTGAATTCCTTACCCATAGAACCCATAGCATAATAAAATGGTTGCTTTTTTTATACTACTCAGATTGAATTTTTTGTTACTCAGAAATAGGTAAACAGAACATATCCTGTCACTTAGCCACCTTCTAAAGAATTCTCTAAATCAGGGGAAAACACTAATTGTGAGTATGTACTTTGCATCCCTCTCATACTTCAAGCAAAATTAAAGGAAAAGTAGAATACTGTTCCTGAAGCCAAACACATTTTCATTCATAACATTGAGCTCAAAATCTAAGACACCTTTCTTTATCTTTAGTCAAGACTATATTAAAAATAAACAACAAAAAAAATTTAAAAAAAAATAAACAAGACAAAAAGTTTCCTAACCTATTGTTAAGGAAGACAACTACATTTGTAACCTGGATTTTCCCTTGATAATATCAATGTGTCAGAGTCACATAAATAATAATAATAGGGGGGACCTTCAAGATGGCAGAGGAGTAGGACATGGAGATCACGTTCCTCCCCACAAATACATCAAAAATACATCTACATGTGCAACAACTCCTACAGAACACCTACTGAATGCTGGCAGAGGACCTCAGACTTCCCAAAGGCAAGAAACTCCCCACGTACCTGGGTAGGGCAAAAGAAAAAAAAAAAAAAAACAGAGACAAAAGAATAGGGACAGGACTTACACATCTGGGAGGGAGCTGTGAAGGAGGAAAGGTTTCCACATACTAAGAAGCCCCTTCACCAGTGGAGACGGGGGGTGGGCAAGGGGGAAGCTTGGAGCCACGGAGGACAGCGCAGCCACAGGGGTGCAGAGGGCAAAGGGGATAGATTCCCGCACAGGGAATCGGTGCCGACCAGTACTCACCAGCCCAAGAGGCTTGTCTGCTCACCCGCTGGGGCGGGTGGGGGCTGGGAGCTGAGGCTCGGGCTTCAGCTGGCTCCCAGGGAGAGGACTGGGGTTGGCTGTGTAAACACAGCCTGAAGGGGGATAGTGCACCACAGCTAGCCAGGAGGGAATCCAGGAAAAAGTCTGGAGCTGCCTAAGAGGCAAGAGACCATTGTTTTGGGGTGCACAAGGAGAGGGGATTCAGAGCACCACCTAAATGAGCTCCAGAGATGGGTGTGAGCCACGGCTATCGGCTCAGACACTAGAGACTGGCATGAAACGCTAATGCTGCTGCTGCAACCACCAAGAATCCCATGTGCAAGCACAGGTCACTAGCCACACGCCTCTCACCTCCCCACCCAACCTGGGAGCCTGTGCAGCCCACCACTGCCAGGGTCCCATGATCCAGGGACAATATCCCCAGGAGAACACATGGCGCGCCACAGGCTGTTGCACGGTCACCCTGGCCTCTGCCGCAGCAGGCTCACCCCACATTCCAATTATGACTACCATAGACCCACTTCCCCCCGGCCTGAGTGAGCCAGAGCCCCCTAATCAGTCACTGCTTTAACCCCCTCCTGCCTGGGCAGGTAACAGATGCCGGAGGGCGACCTACACGCAGAGGCGGGTCCAAATCCAAAGATGAACCCTGGGAGCTGTGCGAACAAAGAAGAGAAAGAGAAACTACTCCGTGCAGCCTCAGGAGCAGGGGATTAAATCTCCACAGTCAACTTGATGTACCCTGCAACTGTGGAATACCTGAATAGACAACAAATCATCCCAAAATTGAGGCGGTGGACTTTGGGAGCAACAGTAGACTTGGGGTTTGCTGTCTGCAACTGATTTGTTTCTGATTTCTATGTTTATCTTAGTTTAGTTTTTAGGGCTTGTTATCATGAGTGGATTTGTTTATTGGTTTGGTTGCTTCTTTTTTTTTAATTATTATTTTTTATGTTAATATATTTTTTATTTTTTTATTTTTTATTTCTATTTTTATTTTTCTTTCCATTTTTCCTCCTTTTTCTTCTGAGCCGTGTGGCTGACAGGTGCCACAGCTGGGTGTCAGGCCCGAGCCTCTGATAGGGGAGAGCCGAGTTCAGGACATTGGACCACCAGAGACCTCCCGGCCCCACGTAACATCAATTAGCGAGAGCTCTCCCAGAGATCTCCGAATCAAGGCTAAGACCCAGCTCCACCCAATGGCCAGCAAGCTCCAGTGCTGGATGCCCCATGCCAAACAACTAGTAAGACAGGAACACAACCCCACCCGTTAGCAGAAAGGCTGTCTAAAATCATACTAAGTTCACAGACACCCCAAAACACACCACCAGACACAGCCCTGCCCACCAGAAAGACAAGATCCAGCCCCACTCACCAGAACACAAGCACCAATCCCTTCCACCAGGAATCTTACACAAGCCATTGAACCAACCTCACCCACTGGGGGCAGACACCAAAAACAACGGGAGCTACGAACCTGCAGCCTGCGAAAAGGAGAGCCCAAGCACAGTAAGTTAAACAAAATGAGAACACAGAGAAATATGCAGCAGATGAAGGAGCAAGGTAAAAACCCACCTGACCAAATAAATGAAGAGGAAATAGGCAGTCTACCTGAAAAAGAATCCAGAGTAATGATAGTAAAGATGATCCAAATCTTGGAAATAGAACGGAGAAAATATAAGAAACATTTAACAAGGACCTAGAAGAACTAAAGAGCAAACAAACAATGATAAAAAACACAAAAAATGAATGAAATTTTAAAATCTCTAGAAGGAATCAATAGCAGAATAACTGAGGCAGAACAACAGATAATTGACCTGGAAGAAAAAATAGCGGAAATAACTACTGCAGAGCAGAATAAAGAACAAAGAAAGAAAAGAATTGAGGACAGTCTCAGAGACCTCTGGGACAACATTAAATGCACCAATATTTGAATTATAGGGGTCCCAGAAGAAGAAGAAAAAAAGAAAGGGTCTGAGAAAATATTTGAAGAGATTATAGTTGAAAACTTTCCTAACATGGGAAAAGAAATAGTCAAGTACACGAAGCGTAGACAGTCCCAAACAGAATAAATCCAAGGAGAGACACGCCAAGACACAGATTAATCAAACTATCTAAAACTAAATACAAAGAAAAAATATTAAAAGCAGCAAGGGAAAAGCAACAAAAATAATACAAGGGAATAACCATAAGGTTAACAGCTGATCTTTCAGCAAAAACTCTGCAAGCCAGTAGAGAGTGGCAGGACACGTTTAGAATAGATCCAGAATAGATCATATCTTGGGTTACAAATCAAGCCTTGGTAAATTTAAGAAAACTGAAATCATATCAAGTCTCTTTTCCAACCACAACGCTATGAGACTAGATATCAATTACAGGAAAACTCTGTAAAAAATACAAGCACTTGGAGGCTAAACCATACAATACTAAATAACCAAGAGATCACCAAAGAAATCAAAGAGGAAATAAAAAAAAATCTAGAAACAAATGACAATGAAAACACAACAAACCAAAACCTATGGGAAGCAGCAAAAGCAGTTGTAAGAGGGAAGTTTATAGTAATACAATCCTACCTCAAGAAACAACAAAAATCTCAAATAAACAATCTAACTTAACACCTAAAGCAATTAGAAAAAGAAGAACAAGAAAACCCCAAAGTTAGCAGAAGGAATGAAATCATAAAGACCAGATCAGAAATAAATGAAAAAGAAATGAAGGAAATGATAGCAAAGATCAATAAAACTAAAAGCTTCTTCTTTGAGAAGATAAACAAAATTGATAAACTACTAGCCAGACTCATCAAGAAAAAAAGGGAGAAGACTAAAATCAATACAATTAGAAATGAAAAAGGAGAAGTAACAACTGACACTGCAGAAATACAAAGGATCATGAGAGATTACTACAAGCAACTCTATGCAAATAAAATGGACAACCTGGAAGAAATCAACAAATTCTTAGAAAAGCACAACCTTATGAGACTGAACCAGGAAGAAATAGAGAATATAAACAGACCAATCACAAGCATTGAAATTGAAACTGTGATTAAAAATCTTCCAACAAACAAAAGCCCAGGACCAGATGGCTTCACAGGCGAATTCTATCAAACATTTAAAGAAGAGCTAACACTTATCCTTCTCAAACTCTTCCAAAATATAGCAGAGGGAGGAATACTCCCAAACTCATTCTATGAGGTCACCATCACCCTGATACCAAATGATCACAGAGAAAGATGTCACAAAGAAAGAAAACTACAGCCCAGTATCACTGATGAACATAGATGCAAAAATCCTGAACAAAATATTAGCAGACAGGATCCAACAGCACATTAAAAGGATCATACACCATGATCAAGTGGGGTTTATCCCAGGAATGCAAGGTTTCTTCAATATATGCAAATCAACCAATGTGATACACCACATTAACAGACTGAAGGGTAAAACCCATATGATCATCTCAGTAAATGCAGAAAAAGCTTTCGACAAAATTCAACACCCATTTATGATAAAAACCCTCCAGAAAGTAGGCATAGAGGGAACCTACCTCAACATAATAAAGGTCATATATGACAAACCCACAGCCAACATCATTCTCAAAGGTGAAAAACTGAAACCATTTCCTCTAAGATTGGGAACAAGACAAGGTTGCCCACTCTCACCATTCTTATTCAACACAGTTTTGGAAGTTTTAGCCACAGTAATCAGAGAAGAAAAAGAAACAAAAGGAATCCAAACTGGAAAGGAAGAGGTAAACCTCTCACTGTTTGCAGATGACATGACACTGTACATAGAGAATCCTAAAGATGCTATCAGAAAACTACTACAGCTAATCAATGAATTTGGTAAAGTAGCAGGATACAAAATTAATGCACAGAAATCTCTTGCATTCCTATACACTAACAATGAAAAAACTGAAGGAGGAATTAAGGAAACACTCTCATTTACCATTGTAAAAAAAGAATAAAATACCTAGGAATAAACCTACCTAAGGCGACAAAAGACCTGTATGCAGAAAACTATAAGACACTGATGAAAGAAATTAAAGATGCTACAAACACATGGAGACATATACCATGTTCTTGGACTGGAAGCATCAACGTTATGAAAATGACTATACTATCCAAAGCAATCTACAGATTCAGTGCAATCCCTATCAAACTACCAATGGCATTTTTCACAGAACTAGAACAAAAAATTTCACAATTTGTATGGAAATAAAAAAGACCCCGAAAAGCCAAAGCAATCTTAAGAAAGAAAAACAGAGATGGAGGAATCAGGCTCCCCAACTTCTGACTATACTACAAAGCTACAGTAATCAAGACAGTATGGTACAGAAATATAGATCAATGGAACAGGATAGAAAGCCCAGAGATAAACCCATGTAGATATGGTTACCTTATCTTTGATAAAGGAGGCAAGAATATACAATGGAGAAAAGACAACCTCTCCATTAAATAGTGCTGGGAAAACTGGACAGCTACATGTAAAAGAATGAAATTGGAACACTTCCTAACACCATACACAAAAATAAACTCAAAATGGGTTAAAGACCTAAATGTAAGCTAGAGATTATAAAACCTTAGGGGAAAACATAGGCAGAACACTCTATGACATAAATCACAGCAAGATCCTTATTGACCCACCTCCTAGAGAAATGGAAATAAAAATAAAATAAAGAAATGGGACCTAATAAAACTTAAAACCTTTTGCACAGCAAAAGAAACCATATACAAGATGAAAAAACAACCCTTAGAATGGGAGAAAACATTTTCAAATGAATCAACTGACAAAGGATTAATCTCCAAAATATACAGGCAGCTCATGCAGCTCAATATTAAAAAAAACAAACAACCCAATCCAAAAATGTGTAGAAGATCTAAATAGACATTTCTCCAAAGAAGATATGCAGATTGCCAGCAAACATATGAAAGGATGCCCAACATCACTAATCATTAGAGAAATGCAAATCAAAACTACAATGAGGTATCATCTCATGCCAGTCAGAATGGCCATCATCAAAAATCTACAAACAATAAATGCTGGAGAGGGTGTGGAGAAAAGGGAACCTTCTTACACTGTTGGTGGGAATGTAAATTGATACAGCCACTATGGAGAACAGTATGAAGGTTCCTTAAAAAACTAAAAATAGAACTACCATACGACCCAGTAATCCCACTACTGGGCATATACCCTGAGAAAACTATAATTCAGAAAGTCATGTAACCACAATGTTCATTGCAGCACTATTTACAATAGCCAGGATATGGAAGCAACCTAAGTGTCCATCAACAGAGGAAGGGATAAAGAAGATGTGGCACATATATACGATGGAATATTACTCAGTCATAGAAAGAAACGAAATTGAGTTATTTGTAGTGAGATGGATGGACCTAGATAGAGTCTGTCATACAGACTGAAGTAAGTCAGAAAGAGAAAAACAAATACCGTATGCTAACACATATATATGGAATCTTTAAAAAAAAAAAAAAAAAAAAAAAAGGTTCTTAAGACCTTAGAGGCAGAACAGGAATAAAGACGCAGATGTAGAAAATGGACCTGTGGATACGGGGAGGGGGAAGGGTAAGCTGGGACGAAGTGAGAGAGTAGCATTGACATATATACACTACCAAATGTAAAATAGCTAGTTAGTGGGAAGCAGCTGCACTGCACAGGGAGATCAGTTCAGTGCTTTGTGACCACCTAGAGGGGTGGGATAGGGAGGCTGGGAGGGAGATGCAAGAGGGAGGGTATATGGGATTATATGTATACGTACAGCTGATTCACTTTCTTATACAGTAGAAACTAACACACCATTGTAAAGCAATTATACTCCAATAAAGATGTTAAAAAAATAAGATACAGCATTGGCCAGTAATTCTGAGATGGACAAATGCTTTTATTGGTCTTAAACATTTTCTTATTGGAAAAGTTATTTAGAAACTATCATTTAGGTGAAAGTGGTCAAAAAGGACAAACTTTCAGTTACGAGATAATTAAGTTCCGAAGATGTAATGTACAACATAATATGGTTAGCAATACCATACTGTATATTCAAAGGTTGTTAAGAGAGTAGGTGCTAAAATTTCTCATCGCAAGAAAAAAAAATGTAACTACATGAGGTGATGGATGCTAACTAAGCTTATTGTGGTAATCACTTTGTAATACATACATATATCAAATCATTATTATGTACATCTTAAATTTGTATTATGTTTTGTCATTTATATCACAATAAAACTGGAAAAAAAGAAAAAATAATATTTTTATTATCAATATTATTATTACATTAATAGTAATGAACAGTATCTCTCTAGCTGTAGCCCTACCTTCTTTAAGAGAGCCTCCATTCTCTAAAAGTTCCCCTTCCCCATTCCCAAACTTTTCTGAGAATAAACTCATTCTGTCTGCTTCCACCTGGTACCCACCATTTTTTCTGCACACTTCTTCAGCACCGTTTGGAGTATCTAGTGCTGAACCTCCCACTTAGTAAAGCCCTGTGAGGATGGTGTCCTAGCACACTGCCAGCATCTGCTGTCCGTGGTGCTAATTTTTGTGCCAAGGACACTGTACCCTAAGGATGCAAAGCACTGCCTCAAGTTACTATTGAATCCATTGCCCCCAGGCATTACAGCCAGAGACCCAGACATTGGATTTTGCCAGGTACCGCTGTGAAAGGTCTTGAGTGTTCCCATGGTGCAAGGGGCAGTGTTTGGCTAAAGCCACAAGTGTTATTAATATGTCAGTGCCCTAAGTGTACCAAAGTTCCATATTCCCTGTACCCACCTTATTCATCTTTCCATTTCTTGAACCATGATCTTTTTTAATGGACACCAATGCAATGGCGCTTATGCTCTTAATGTACTACTAAATTTTTAGTGAAAATGAATTTTTCTGTTTTCATCTTCAGCCCTCAGTCTCCTAGAGATTAATTCATGAGCATCATGCTGAAAAGCAAATCTCAGTAGCAAACAGTATGTTGTACTCAAAATTGGTCCTCACTTCTAACTACCAAGCATGCTGTTAATTCTCTTGGCTTGGAATAAGCTCACTCTCAAGAGTTTTGCAGCCCTTCTTCCAAACAGACCCTGAGTGAACCTGCCCTGATGAGGCTAATTCTACGGTGATCAACACTTAGGCTTTAGCTGGGAATGCCTACCACACTACAGTTCTGCAAAAAATTTAGTTTAGTTCAAGGAAAGCTGTAAGTTCTTATTCCATTCTGACAAGTAAAGAATCCAGAACCCCGATTTTAATAAAAACATCTTATTTTGGCGTGTTGGTTTATTTGGATTTACTGATTCTAGTCTAACAAAGAGTATAGTAGTTAAGAGATGGACTCTGGAACCAGATTGAATTCATCTCAGGTTCGCCAATTACCAGTGGTAAGACCTTGGAAAAGTTACGTAATCACCGCCTGTGCCTCAGTGTTCCCAGCTATAAGATGAGAGTACTGATAGTGAACACACCAGGTTTTAGTGGAGATCAGTTCACATGAATAAGCAGCAGTGGCATAGAACAGTGACTGGTATATAGTAAGCTATATAGTAAGCACTATCTATGATTTGCTAATGGTATTTAACAATTGTTTAGCTGCTGTAACTTTACCAATGATCACTCATGCAAAGACTTTCTCATTTAGTGATACTGGATGAGTAAGAACCAATGTGGTCTGGACATATGACAAAGAGTTTATCTAGTTAACACTTCTGTGCATTCTGAATTGGAGAAGGGGGGTACAAAGAGGAAACTGTGCAAATGTTTGTACTTATTTGTAATAAGACATTAAATTCTAGCACATGTTGCAATGGGAAGAGGGTGTTTCTTGGGAGATAGTCTATAAGCAAATGTGTTTCATTGGCATATAGACATCTTTCCTGTGTAAATACAGTCGTGCACTCTAACCAGCAGCTGGCATAGTTACATGATGTTAATACATTAGATGTACATGTAGCCAATATACAAGCTCCTGTGTGTCAGGTTATATTATTTAATTATTCCACTGACATAAATGTCAAAAATACTCCTATTTTGACCAAGAGGAATACCTCCAACAAAGACAGAATCTCTAGTCACCGCTAACTTGTATATTTTCCTTATTCATTAGCCAAAAATATTAAGTACCTCAAACTAATTAACAAAATAAAAAATAAAGTGCAAATAAAAACGTAGATTCATTCACACACACACACACACACACACACACACACACACAAATGTGTACACGAATATTCATAGAAGCTGTATTTTTCTCAATAGCCAAAAACTGGAAACAACCAAAATGTCCTTCAATGAGTGAAAAGGTAAACAAACTATGGTACATCCAAATCATTAAATACTACTCAGCAATAAAAAGGAGGGAATTTTTAAATTTTAATTAACTATAGTTGATGTACAGTGTTTCAGGTGTACAGCAAAATACAGGTATACAAAGAATACTCTGTACAAAGTATTCTTTTTCAGATTCTTTTCCATTATAGATTATTATCTTTTTTAAAATTTATTTATTTTATTTATTTTATTTTTGGCTGCGTTGGGTCTTCGCTGCTGCACATGGGCTTTCTCTAGTTGCAGTGAGTGGAGGTTACTCTTCATTGCGGTGGCTTCTCTTGTTGTGGAGCACGGGCTCTAGGTGCACAGGCTTCAGTAGTTGTGGCACGCGGCCTCTAGAGCACAGGCTAAGTAGTTGTGGCACACGGGCTTAGTTGCTCTGTGGCATGTGGGATCTTCCCGGACCGAGGCTCGAACCCATGTCCCCTGCATTGGCAGGTGGATTCTCGACCACTGCGCCACCAGGGAAGCCCCTCCATTATAGATTATTAAAAAATATTGAGTATAGTTCCCTGTGCTATACAGTTGGTCCTTGTTATCTATTTTATATATAGTAGCAATACTGAATATAGTTCTCTGTGCTATACAATTGGTCCTTGTTGTTTATTTTAAATATAGTAGTGTGTATCTATTAATCCCAAATTCCTCAACCATCCCTCCCCTCCCCTTTCCCCTTTGGTAACCATAAGTTTGTTTCCTATGTCTGTGAGTCTATTTCTGTTTTGGAAATAAGTTCATTTGTATCTTTTTTTTAGATTCAACATATAAGTGATATAACATGATATTTGTCTTTCTCTGTCTGACTTACTTCACTTAGTATGATACTCTCTAGGTCCATCCCTGTTGCTGCAAATGGCACTATTTCGTTCTTTTTTTATGGCTGAGTAATATTCCACTATATATACATACACACACACAAACACACACCCCACATCTTCTTTATCTATTCATCTGTAGATGGACATTTAGGTTGCCTCCATGTCTTGGCTATTGTAAATAGTGCTGCAATGAACACTGCGGCACATGTATCTTTTCAGATAATGGTTTTCTCCAGATATATGCCTAGGAATGGGATTGCTGGATCATATGGTAGCTCTATTTTTAGTTTTTCAAGGAACCTCCATACTGTCCTCCATAGTGGCTGCACCAATTTACATTCCCACCAACAGTGTAGGATGGTTCAAAAAGGAATGAATTATTGATACATGCAACAACTTGGATGAGTCTCAAGGGAACTGTGCTGAGTGAAAAACAGTCAATCTCAAAAGATTACATAGTATATGATTCCATTTATATATATAACATTCTTGAAATGACAAAATTATAGAGATGGAGGACGAATGAGTGGTGACCAGAGGTTGAAGGAAGAAGTAAGTGCATGTAGCTATAAACAGGTAGCCCAAGGAATCCTTGAGATGGAACACTCTGGTATTTTCACATGAATCTACACATATGACAAAAATTACATAGAGCAAAATAGTATACACACATACAAATGAGTGCATGTAAAACTGGAAGCAAAATATAAATAAGATTGATTCATTTTATCAATGGCAATCTCCCAGTTTTGATACTGCACTATAGTTATGCAAATTATAACCATTAGGAGAAACTGGGTCAAAGGTATGTGAGATGTCTCTGTACTATTTCTTACAAATATATGTGGATCAATAATTATTTCAGAATAAAAAATTTACAAAAAGAAAAGAAAGTGCACCTAAGAACTTTCATAAGGTCTTGTATAAAATGTCAAAAATGCAAAATCTAAATCTAAAAGTAGTATGACTTCATTACCCACAGACTTACAATGTCTGCTATTTTTAAAGCAGCAATCCCATGATTCTGTTTCAGTAAATGTTTACTGAGTTCTAGGCCTAATAGTAGGCCTTTGAGCAAAGAAAACATTATATGACCTTTACGGACACTCTTGTGGTAGGTATACAGTCGCTACTTTACAAATGACGACATAGACCCAGTGACATCAAGGAACCCGCCCAAAGCCCCACTATCCATATACAGCAGGCCTGGCACTTGCCTCCAGCCAATGCTTTTTCCAGCACTAAATCAGAGCAGCCTCTGTCGTAGAGAAAGGTACTTCATAGTACAAAACAGCAGCTATTTAGAATGAATTTAGGAACTTAAAAACTGGACTTTGTGTTTAATTTCCTATCACAACAAGGGGGGGTAACTAATTTCATGTTGCTACCACCCCCAAGTTTTGTTCTACTATTCTTTTGCCCCATGACCACAAGAAAAACTCTCCCAGCAACATCTTTAAAAACCATCCCAGTTCTTTCCCACTTTCATAAATGTCATATAAAATATCAACCTAAAAATGTAAAATCTAAAAGTAGTATGATTTCATTACCCATAGATTTACAATAGAACTTATCAATCCTGATTCAATCTTTAAATCCTCTTTGTTCGCCCCAACCAGCCCCTGAGTGGCTGAGCTGCTGCACACTGGACGATTGTGGGGAGTGGTACCATAGTGAAGTCACGACCTCCAACCTTGGAGCCACAGTCCCCTTCCCTGCAAAATGTACCAGCTGGTCCCAGCCTTTCCCTTGATCTGCAAAGTGCAAGTCTATTCCCTTTTCTCACAATAGTACTCAAATATTTGAAATAAGTTATCAAACTGCCCAAGTCATCTTTTTCTCCAAGCTGCTGAACACACTCCAATTGGTCCATGTCTCTTTTAAGGCATGGTGACCAGAGATGGACTATAAAGTGACTGTAGGTGGGGTCTGCTGAGAACAGAGCAAGCTTATTCTCCGCCTCATTCTAAACACAGTGCTTCTTACTAATGCAGAGAAGTTTACATGAATCTCCTTGACGTCCAGTCACTACTCATAAAATGAAATTTTACATGCCACTTCTAAGCCGTATTTCCCTTTTCCTATAACTGTGCAATTGGGTTTTGTTCCTTTGTTTTATTTTATTTTTTTTACCAAGGTGTAGGTCAAAAATACATTCAACAAACACATTAAATACCTTAAATACCTATTTTGTCTAGCATTTTTATTAGTGCTAAAGTTAGATAAATAAACAGTCTCTGACTTCAAAAAGCTCAGAGCTGCGGGGGATGGGGAAGGAGGGCAAGCAAAACAACCTGATTTTCTTACAGTGTGATGAGAGTTAAAAAAGTAAGCACAGAACTAGAACAAAAAATTTCACAATTTGTATGGAAACACAAAAGACCCCGAAAAGCCAAAGCAATCTTGAGAAAGAAAAACGGAGGTGGAGGAATCAGGCTCCCGGATTTCAGACTATACTACAAAGCTACAGTAATCAAGACAGTATGGTACTGGCACAAAAACAGAAATATAGATCAATGGAAGAGGATAGAAAGCCCAGAGATAAACCCACACACATATGGTCACCTTATCTTTGATAAAGGAGGCAAGAATATACAATGGAGAAAAGACAGCCCCTTCAATAAGTGGTGCTGGGAAAACTGGACAGCTACATGTAAAAGAATGAAATTAGAACACTCCCTAACACCATACAAAAAATAAACTCAAAATGGATTAAAGAACTAAATGTAAGGCCAGACACTATCAAACTCTTAGAGGAAAACATAGGCAGAACACTCTATGACATAAATCACAGCAGGATCCTTTTTGACCCACCTCCTAGAGAAATGGAAATAAAAACAAAAATAAACAAACAGGACCTAATGAAACTTAAAAGCTTTTGCATAGCAAAGGAAAACATAAACAAGACCAAAAGATAACCCTCAGAACGGAAGAAAATATTTGCAAATGAAGCAACTGACAAATGATTAATCTCCAAAATTTACAAGCAGCTCATGCAGCTCAATATTACAAAAACAAACAACCCAATCCAAAAATGGGCAGAAGACCTAAACAGACATTTCTCCAAAGGAGATATACAGATTGCCAACAAACACATGAAAGGATGCTCAACATCATTAATCATTAGAGAAATGCAAATCAAAACTACAATTAGGTATCATCTCACACCAGTCAGAATGGCCATCATCAAAAAATCTATAAACAATAAATACTGGAGAGGGTGTGGAGAAAAGGGAACCCTCTTGCACTGTTGGTGGGAATGTAAATTGATACAGCCACTATGGAGAACAGTATGGAGGTTCCTTAAAAAAACTAAAAGTAGAACTACCATACGACCCAGCAATCCCACTACTGGGCATATACCCTAAGAAAGCCATAATTCAAAAAGAGTCACGTACCACAATGTTCATTGCTGCACTATTTACAATAGCCAGGATATGGAAGCAACCTAAGTGTCCATCGACAGATGAATGGATAAAGAAGATGTGGCACATATATACAATGGAATATTACTCAGTCATAGAAAGAAACGAAATTGAGTTATTTGTAGTGAGGTGGATGGACCTAGAGTCTGTCACACAGAGTGAAGTAAGTCAGAAAGAGAAAAACAAATACTGTATGCTAACACATGTATATGGAATCTAAAAAAAAAAAAAAAAGGTTCTGAAGAACCCAGGGGCAGGACTGGAATAAAGACGCAGATGTAGAGAATGGACTTTAGGATATGGGGAGGGGGAAGGGTAAGCTGCAACAAAGTGAGAAAGTGGCATCGACATAATATACACCACCAAATGTAAATTAGATAGCTAGTGGGAAGCAGCCACATAGCACAGGGAGATCAGTTCGGTGCTTTGTGACCACTTAGAGGGGTGGGATAGGGAGGGTGGGAGGGAGATGATATGGGGATATATATATATGTATAGCTGATTCACTTTGTTATAAAGCGGAAACTAACACAGCATTGTAAAGCAATTATACTCCAATAAAGATGTTAAAAAAAAAAAAAGTAAGCACAAGAGTGCTAAGAGTTCAGCAAATCATCCTCAGTCTACCCACATAGGGGAGAGCTTGAGAAGTGGTTTACAACAGACAGCAACGCTCAAGCTGGGTCTCAAAAAGCAAGAAGAAGGTAGCCAAGGAAACTGCAGAGGGGAAGTGATCAAGGGTATTTCCGATACAGCAGGTAGCACAGCCCGTCAGGAAGCCGCATGTTCTCATTGTGACTGGAGTAAACCCTGACAGAGTCTGTTCTGTTAGGCTCAGGACTCATTCCATAGAAATCTTGTGTCTCAATTCCATTGCCTAATATGTTAGTTATCTTGTCAAGCTTTATCCACAAATTTGATAAGCATGTCTTTTTTTTTCCATCCAAGTCTCTGATAAAAAGTCTTCTTGTCCTATTACACAACTTATATTTCTACTCTTCTCCAAAAGGGTATTGTGAGGGACCTTCCCAAATGTCTGCCTAAAAGTCAGACACTCTGTAACCACTGAGTTATCTTGATCAGTCAGACCAATAACTGTCAAAAAAGGAAGGAAGGAAGGGAGGGAGGGAGGGAGGGAGGGAGGGAGGGAGGGAGGGAGGAAGGAAGGAAGGAAGGGAGGGAAGGAGGGAGGGAGGGAGGGAGGGAGGGAGGGAGGGAGGAAAGGAGGGAGGGAGGGAGGGAGGGAAGAAGGAAAGAAGGAAGGAAGGAAGGAAGGAAGGGAGGGAGGGAGGGAGGGAGGGAGGGAGAATTGATTTGTGAAATATGCTGACTTCCAGTTGTTGCAAAATGCCTTCTAAACTGGCCAGAAGAATTAAACACAAGCTATTTAAAAGTCTTTAACTCAGCCACAGGTATGGGTGAATTGACCAACCAATGCTGGGAACTAAAGATGTTTAGGAATCCTAATTTTTAGTATTGTGAATAATGAAGAAAGTTACCCTAACTACCCACTTCCTTATTCCAGACCCTCGCCTCCAGCTGGCTCCCAGGTGGCCTCACAATTGAGGGATTTGCCCCACCCAGGGGGTGAAATGTTAGTGAGCCCCCCAGACTAGGATGTGCTTGTACTGGATTCCTGTCAAGGGCCCTGTCCAGGGAAACCAAATGGGGCTGGGTAGGTATTAGGGCATCTCTCAACCAAGAAGACTGTGCCAGACAGAGGAGCCTCACCTTCTAACTGAGGAAGGGTCTTTCCATAGTGTTGCCACTGTCCTCACCCACCACCATCACCACCCCAGCTCGAATTCCTGTCCATCAGAGGTGGGCCTGGTCGTCACCAGTCCCTCCTCCTTCGGGTTCCTGGAAGCAAGGACTTCTCTTTTACTGGTCATTTACCCGTAAGACTCAGACAGAGAAATGGGAACTTAACCATCATCGAATGAATTGGTCCACGGTAGGAACCTTGAGGCCAATAGGCTAAGAAAAACAATCAAAATGTGCTAGTAAAAAAAATGTGCTAGTAACATTTTAAAAGTTGAGATTTCTGTCTTCTCTTGGAAAGCTGTATACAGCAATAAAGGGCAGATGCTGAGTGGGATACACTGTATGTATTCATACAGTGTAATACAATGGACATACAGGGCTCCCTTCCAAAAAGCCAGGCACTCTATAGTGCTCCACAATTCCAGCAGGGTCTGCCTCATCCACGGGAGTTGCTGCCTGGCCCCAGTGGGCATTCCAGTCTGCAACCTTTGACTCAGAGAGGCAAGTTTTCTTATTCTTTTAAATGACACCTTCAATAATGTGTCTTAGAGAATCTTTCCTGGGGCAACAGGCTCGCTGTCCAACAGTTTGCAGAATGCACTTTCTTACCCTTTGTGAAAATTCAAAGTGAACCTTGGACATTAAGAATACAAAAAAAAAAAAAGTAGTACAATAGCAAAAGGCTCTACTATGGAAACAGGGTCAAAGGAGTTAAGGATTTAAGGTAAAAAACAAACTACATTTCTTTACTGACCATTTCCTATGGCAAGGGGGCTTGCTAAGTATTTTAACGTGCATTGTTTTCAATACTTCCCAAACTTTCCTAGTGTTTGTTTAGCTTCTAGACTCCTACCCTTGGAGATTGCTTCACTGGGTCTGGGCTGAAGCTGGAAACAAGCACTCCTTGGGATTCCTGTCATCAGGGAATTTGGTAAATACTACATTATCTTATTTAAGCTTACCGTAATTCTATAAGGCTGGTACTATCCCTAAAGGAAAACCACAATTAGGTTAACACACAGGGACTGCTGGTGAAATCAAGAGTTCACATAGATGAGGGGTCCACAAACTATGGCTTGTGGACCAATTCCTGCTCACCGCCTATTTTTCTTTGTTTATTGTAGTAAAACATATATAACATAAAATTTATCATTTTAACTTTTTTTTTTTTTTTTTGCGGTAAGTGGGGCTCTCACTGCTGTGGCCTCTCCCGTTGCAGAGCACAGGCTCCGGACACGCAGGCTCAGCGGCCATGGCTCACGGGCCCAGCCGCTCTGCGGCACGTGGGATCTTCCCGGACCGGGGCACGAACCCGCGTCCCCTGCATCGGCAGGCGGACTCTCAACCACTGCGCCACCAGGGAAGCCCCATTTTAACCATTTTTAAGTGTGCAGTTCAGTGGCATTAAGTACATTCACATTGTTGTGTCACCATCACATTATCCGTCTCCAGAATTGTTTCATCTTCCCAACGGAAACTGCATACCTGTTAAACAATAACTCCCCATTCTCCTATCCTCCCTCTCCCTGGTAACCACCATTTTATTTTCTGTCCCTATGAATCTGACTACTTGAGGTACTTCATATCAGTGGAATCATACAATATTTGCCCTTTTGTGACTGTCTTATCTCACTTACCATGATGTCCTAAAGGTTCGTTCATGCTATAGCATATGTCAGAATTTGCTCCCTTGGTAAGGATAACAACATTCCTCTGTATATATATGCCACATTTTAAAAAATCTATTCATCGGTCAATGGACACTTGGATTGCTTCCACCTTTTTGGCTATTGTGAATACTGCTGCTATGAACAAGGGTGTACAAATATCTGCTCACGTCCCTGCTGCAATTCTTTGGGGTAAATACCAAGAAGTGAAATTTCTGGATCATATGGTAATTCTATTTTTAATTTTTTTGAGAAACTGCCACGGTGGCTGCAACATTTTACCTTCCCAACAGCAATACACAAGGGTTCCAATTTCGTCACAGCCCCACCGACGCTTCTTATTTTCTGGATTTTTTATAATGACCATCCTAATGGGTGTGAAGTGGAACCTTACTGTGATTTTGCTTTGCATTTCTATAATTATTCATGATGTTGAGCATCTTCCATATGTGTATAGGTTATCTATATCTTACTTGGAGAAATGCCTACTCAAGTCATTTGTCTATTTCTTAATTGGGCTGTTTGCTTTTTGTTGTTGAGTTGTAATAATGTTTCATATATTCTGAATATCAATGCTTTATCAGATATATGATTTGCAAATATTCTGTGGGTTGCATTTTCACTCTGTTGATACAGTCCTTTGATGTGCAAAAGTCTTTAATTTTGATGAAGTCCAATTTATCTATTTTCTCTTTTGTTGCCTGTGCTTTTTGGTGTCATATTTCAGAAATTATTGCCAAATCCAATGTCATGAAGCTTTTCTTCTATGCCTTCTTCAAAGCATTTTAAAGTTTTGGGTCTTATGGGTCTTTGACCCATTTTGTGTTAATGTTTATGGTATAAGGTCCAACTTCATTCTTTTGCATATAGATATCCACGTTTCCCAGCATATTTGTTGAAAAGACGGTCCTTTCTCCATTGAATGGTCTTGGCACCCTTGTCAAAAATCATGTGACCATTTAAGCAGGAGCTTATTTCTGGCTCTCTATTCTATTCCACTGGTTTACATGTCCACTCTATGCTAGTACCACGCTATTTTTACCTTAGCTATGTAGTCAGTTTTGAGACCAGGAAGTGTGAGACCTCCAACTTTGTTCTTCTTCAAGATTGTTTTGGCTATTTGGGGTCCTTTGAGACTCCATATGAATTTTAAGATAAAATGATGTTCTTAGAACTCAACGTATGACCAAGTCCTTGCTGACTCAGAATAATCGGCTCTTTACTTTTTCCCAAATTCTAATAACTCACACTGATGCCCTATCTCCAAAGGAATTTGTTTGTACAAAATTGCAATTTATGTATCAAATTCTTTCAATGTCTGCTACATACCAATTAAAGGTTTTTCTTTAAATCCACTGTTTCCCTCACAATCCAGGAGCATGTATTATTTAATATTCAAAATTTTCCAAGATATGACTTCCTAGTGAAAAAAAATCCATTATTTGAATTTTTAAAGAAGTTTGCCATTACCTTTATAAGCATTAGCAGCAATGCCATTGATATATATCATGCTAAACCAAAATATAATCTCCATAACTAGCTCTTGTTTATATACTAACCAACCCCAGGAAATACCCAGACCTTTCCAGATGCAGTCTCAAAGCAACAGAGGGGAACAGGTATTATCATCACTCCCAGCCTTCTCCATCTCAATAATGGCACACTTCAGTCCACCAGTTACTTAAACCAGAAACCTGGGAATCATCCTTGACAACTCTTTTGCCTTCATCCCCACATTCAATTTATTAATGAGTTTTGTCCATTCTGCCTTTATAATACATCCTGGGTCCTTCCCCTTCTCTCCATTTACACTGTGAACCCTAAAGGAAAGTCCACCACCATTGTTGTCAATTGGACAATGTATTTAGTGTCTTAATTGGTCTCCCTTCAATCCATTCTCCACACAGCAGCCTGAAGGCTCGTGTCCCTCCTCATCTAAAACTCAATGGCTTCCCATATCACTTACAATAAAACCCAATCCCCTGAACATGACTGAGGTTTGAGAGGCCCTGGACTGATCTAAGCCTCTCAAACCTTGGCCCAGCCTATGACCACTCCCCTGTTTCTTAAGCTACAACCACATCAGCTTCCTCTAGATTCCCTCAAACATGCCACATCCTTTCTCACCAGGGCCTCTGTAGGTGTTGGGTCCTTGTCCTGGCACAGCCTTCCTCCTTTCTTCTCTTGAAACTTGCCATCTCCTATTCAGCCTTCAAGTCTCTGCTCAAATGTTACTTCCCCAGAGAGACTTTTCTAACCAGCAAACCTAAGATTGGTTTGCCATCAGCCCCCTGGTTCTCCCTCATAGCATCCTGTTCTTTTCCTCCAAAATCTTTCACAATCTGATATTGTATTTTTGTTTACTTCTCCCGTTATATAATTTCTAATAAGGCAAAGACTGTTTCTGATTTCATCACTTTATAACCATGCCTATCACACTGTAGGCCCTCATTAAAAAATTGGTGAAAGAATGAAAGGACAAATGAAAAAATTGAGGCTGGAAAATATATGCTATTTGTTCAAGGTAAAAGTTAAATAATTTTCTAAGCCAGAAATAGAACCATAATTCCCTCTGTTTTCATATAGCACTGGAGCCATTGTACCATACTTTTCCTAAAGGAGTATAAAGTATTGCTTTTCACGTAATACATGGAGTGTAACTGTAAAAACTAAAGACTTTCAGAATCCAAAACCCTAATTCCAAAGCTGCTGCATTCCATGACTAATGAGAAACATATACCATCATTACTATAGATTCAACTATTTTGAATGTGACTATTCTTTTATTTTTTAACATCTTTATTGGGGTATAATTGCTTTACAATGTGACTATTAATTCTTAATCAATAATTAATCACAGCTATTTTCAAACTGTAAACTGTCTAGAGAATAGTTGCCACTTCAATGTATGTTTCACTGATGCATAACATCAATATGATGCCTTATTTTACTGTTAAATTCAAAATAATGAACATTCTAATGAGGAGTTAATATGAGCAACTTTCAGCATAATATCATAAACATTTGTTCTGATGACTCTGTGTATTGTGGTTCATTTGTACCTACTAGCCTTCTTGTTCTCTGTGTTTAAATTTGAGAAATTCTGAAAAAATGAGTTTTATAAGTTATACCAGAAATGTCAAAGATTGCATGCTAAATTGGTTTGAATCGAAGTTTTTCTATTTTATATCACTTATTAATCACAGACTGTACAACTTGGAAGAACTAAAAGTCATAATGCTTGCAAGAAGTCATAAAAATGTCTAATAAGCATTTGAATTCAACAGAGTTCTTTGATTTCTAATTTTATAGAATTTCTTTGAAACTCTTCTCAGAATTGATTACTTTACCATATTCAGTCTATAAGGAACATTCTCACTTAATTCTGACTATTCTTATAATCTCCAGATGTGTATCTATCCCTGTTATAATCGTTGTTTTACAGTGATGCATACATGATCTCTTATTATACATGACCTCTCGTTCTCCCCTATTCTTATATATTTTGTCCGTCCTCCTCTTTAGATCATAACCTTCTTGGGATGGAAATCACGTCTACACTTATTTTCTTTGAAACTTTCCACCCAGCCTTGCAAAAACACTCTGCCAGTTGTAGCTACTTAATAAACATTGGCTCATTGCCTGAAGGAAGCAATTGACAATCCAGTCATAAAGAATTCACAGTGGTGCATAAATTTATCAATTTAATTTTTTATGTTCCTGTGAGAGGTGATGTACCAAAATATTCTCTAATCTTAGCTGAGATCGACTCTGGCAACCAGACAAGAAAAGGAATAAAGTGTCACTTATTGATACATTCAGTGCTGGCTAATTTTGTGATAGCAAGCTTTTCAGTGTGTAAAAGTTAAACTTGCATAAAAGAATGTATTTGTTGGTGTGGAGTTCTTTAATGTGCTCCTTTTCTTACTGCCAAGATTTGTAATATATGATATCAACTTGGGAGACATATTAACAATCATACTTCCCTAAGAAAAGAAAAACATTCCCTAAGATACTACAAAAATGCAAAACAGTATGTTGCATTTGTTGTTGGGAGAGTGGGCTTTGAATCTGGCTTTCCTGGGTTTAGATCTTGGTTCTTCCACTTACTCATTATGTGACCTTGCATGGGTCACTTATCCTATCAGAGTCTTGGTTAATTCAACTGTAAAAAAAAAAAAAAAAAAAATTAAAAAATCTACCACATAGTGTTGTTAGGAGGATTAAACGAGTCAGAACCTGTAAAATGTCAATCACTGCCAGTGTGAGCCAACGCCTAGCTAATATTTTTATTACATTTTCTTCCACAATAGCTTCCCTTTTGTTACAGATACCGGTTGCCAGAAGGAGAGCTGGTGAGGGGAAGAAATTATGTAATCTTTTCAGTAATCAGATAATTGCTGTAACAGGTAGCAATATTCCCCACACCAATTTCTCCCCTGCCCCTATTCCATCTCCTCACTACAAGCAAGATTCATCAGCAACAGCCGTCTCTTAAAAAAATCAACCGTAGTGTGCCGTGCACAACATTTATTTGCATAGTTTTCCTCTCTTTTCTCATAATACTTTCATTCTAAAATAGAAGATAAGGTTACGGCAACATCTGGGGGCTGCCCACCAGAATCTTCGATAATCATTAAGAGACTCATCAGTCTCAAGTCTGATCAAGTGCTCCCCAGCATTCTCTCTCTCCCTACTGCAGCCCAGACCTCAAACATGTGACCAGAAGTCTTATCTTTTTTTTTTTTTTTTTTGCGGTACGCGGGCCTCTCACTGTCGTGGCCTCTCCCGTTGCGGAGTACAGGCTCCGGATGCGCAGGCTCAGCGGCCATGGCTCACGGGCCCAGCCGCTCCGCGGCATGTGGGATCCTCCCGGACCGGGGCACGAACCCGCGTCCCCTGCATCAGCAGGCGGACTCTCAACCACTGCGCCACCAGGGAAGCCCCCAGAAGTCTTATCTTACAGTTAGCTTTGGTGTTGTCTTTCCTTGCTAGAGGACGTTCTGGCACTCACCATTCCCTAAAGTTAATATCCTTACCTTGGCTGTCATGGCCTTCCAGTCTGACACCCTCTGCCCTCCACTCTTTTCTCTCAATATATCTTGTCATGAGGTCAAAGAGAGTTATTGATCAGTGTTGAACACGCCCTAAACTACATGCCTTAATTATTATCGTTCTTTCCACCTGATATGCCCACTTGCCATTTATAACTATTAAACTTATCCTTTCTGTAAAATACAAATAACATTTCTTACTTTCTCTGGCTTAACCTACCTGAAACTCCCTCTTACCTCATCTTTATTACCTAAGCACCTACTCACCACTTGAATTCTAAATGCTATTTCGTCCTTGAAGCCCCCTAAGGCTGAATCCCTACCTCCCTAACCTCAGGTAGAACTGATCACTGCACCAAATTATCTGCCATATCTTCCCCTCATAGTCTGTCTCTATCACACTTTGCTGGTCTCACTTATTCACACCGCCCCCATCAAAATCCAGGTCTCTGAAGGGAAGGCACTGCATGCCCAGCACACGCCACCAATTCTTCCACTTAGTGTCCGTAAATGTATTTGCTGAATGAATAAACCCCTCCATGAGACCTGCACTATTCTCCCCCAGATCCTATTCAATAAATCTTTTTTTTTTTAATTTCCTGTAGCTCCACGGCACTCTGTACCTCTCTGATTGGACTAACCCAACCACATTACTGCTTGGTATGTGGTTGTGTACTTGTCTTTTCCTCCCTACAAGACAGTGAGTTCCTTGAAGGCAAGAACGGGGTTTTTCCAAAGAGGGGCTTGTGCCTACCACTGTTTCTCATACAGTAGTGTTTAGTGCGTATGAGCAGTTTTGTGACTTTTTAAACTATGTGAGACAGGCCCCCAGAAGTGGGGCTCATGATCACACCCTAAAGAGGAAACACTACCATTCACAGAAGTTAGCACCACCTAAATCTAATTTTTTTAAATATAAATTTATTTATTTATTTTTGGCTGTGTTGGGTCTTCGTTGCGGTGTGCGGACTTCTCATTGCAGTGGCTTCTCTTGTTGCGGAGCACGGGCTCTAGGCACACGGGCTTCAGTAGTTATGACACGTGGGCTCAGTAGTTGTGGCTCGCGGGCTCTAGAGCGCAGGCTCGGTAGTTGTGGCGCATGGGCTTAGTTGCTCCGCGGCATGTGGGAATCTTCCCGGACCAGGGATCGAACCCGTGTCCCCTGCACTGGCAGGTGGATTCTTAACCACTGTGCCACCAGGGAAGTCCCTAAATCTAATTTTTAAATCCCTAAAATAAGACAGGTCCACCAAAACTCTCTAGTCCAGGAGTTAGAAACTGGCTGGTACTGAGAGAATGATACACTTTGGTGTAAAATAATAGAGAGTAATAGAGACGAGGACAAACCTGATAAGAGTGACCACTGTCAAACATTGTTGCCAAATCTTCCAATTTTTCAAAAGAAGTGCCAGACATGTATTTTATATAATATCTCCCCAAATTTTAAATGCTGGAAACCAACTCATTTAAAAAGAATCGAAAACACTGTGCAAGCCAAACTAAATACATTTGTGGGTCAAATGAGGCCTACAGACTGTGTTTTTTTTATCCTCTCTTCTGTATTGATGATAATACTTCCTAGTTGTCGAGGGCTTACTTTGAGCAAACCCTGCGCTAAGAATTTTGCATTAATTATATGAGTAAATGTGCATTCCTATGGTCTGAGTACCGCTGATCTGGGTAACATTAAGACACCTACTTCTCAGATGAAGAAACTGAGACACTGGGAGTTTAAGTTACACACATCAGGTGACAACATCAAACATGTCACACTCCCACGGGCACACACAGATTTTTGTCCAGCTGCAACGTAAAAATGGCTGTGAGGGCTTCCCTGGTGGCGCAGTGGTTGAGAGTCTGCCGGCTGATGCAGGGGACAGGGGTTCGTGCCCCGGTCCGGAAGGATCCCACATGCCGCGCAGCGCCTGGGCCCGTGAGCCATGGCCGCTGAGCCTGCGCATCCGGAGCCTGTGCTCCGCAACGGAAGAGGCCACAACAGTGAGAGGCCCGCGTACCGCAAAAAACACAAAACAAACAAAAAAAATGGCTGTGAGTCATGTGCAGTTGCAAGCATGCTGTTATTTCAGTTCTCCCTCTCCCACTGACCTCTGAAATACCTGATCAAAACAAAGTCAAGGTTGGAAATTGCTTCTCTATATTCTGAAATTGCTAAAGTTTGCTACATACCCTATGAAAATCCTACCTTAACATTACAAATATTAGTTTTTCAAAAGACAGCCCACCATAAATACTGAATAGAAAAAAAAATTTTAAATATCTTCATCCAAATATGAGATTGAAGCCAGGAAGAATATAAACGAACAGGGGGAAGGCAAGAAAAATGGCACAGACATTTGGAAAAGATTAAAACTAACGTGCTGCACTCTGCAAATGTTTTTGAGTATAGACTACATTCAAAGCGCTGGGCAAGAAGTTATTTTAAGAACCTGAGGCTAGGATGACTTCAGATTTGAGAGAGATTTTAAAATTAGAATTAATAGGAATTGGTGACTAACATGAACTGGAGGGTATGGGAGAGGGAGTAATCAGAGATGATGCCTCAGAAAGCAAGAAGAGGCTAGTGGAGCCGTAAACCAAGATGAAGGCACAGAGGAGAAGGAGCAAAGCTTGGTGTGGACGCACTGACAGTAAAAGAGGGCTCCAGAGGGCACAGCAAAGTGGGCAGATGAGCAGTCAGTAAGACGAGAGACAGGTGGGGTGAGGTTGAGACGGACAGCAATGAGATGGCAATGACAGTTTGGGAGAGGACAGCAGGCCAGGCATCCTTGCTTTCTGGGTGATGATCAGGAGCCACAAAAAGAAGAGTCAGAAAATTACCAAACTGCCTGGAGGGACATGGGAACGATGGGGGGGAATGACACATTAAGAGCTGAGCTCCAACATGCCAAATAGTACTTTGCTGCCACAGTTCAACCGTGTCCTTCTAAAATACCTTCCTAGATGCTTCATACTGCATGAATTCTCATTGTGGTTCAACTTTATGGAACCATTGTTTGTAGCTTCAAATGTAATCAAGGGCACTGGGTTTTCAAACTGTGCTGTGCAAAGCCCTAAGGATTTTATGGAGGGGCTTAGGATTCAAAGACCACTGAAGGGATAGAGTTCTGGGCCCCTAACCTAACAGTGAAATTCCGTCTAAATTTGTTTTATATGTTGGGCTTCTCAGATACAGCTCCCGTTAAAAAGAATTCCACTGCTAACGGTGCTTTGTGACCGCCTGGAGGGGTGGGAGGGAGGGAGACACAAGAGGGAAGAGGTAAGGGAACATATGTATATGTATAACTGATTGACTTTGTTATAAAGCAGAAACTAACACACCATTGTAAAGCAATCATACCCCAATAAAGATGTTAAAAAAAAAAAAAAGAATTCCACTGTTAAGAATTTTTTTTAAAAGAAAAAATAGCTTTAAAATTCACTGAAGTGTTTTGATCAATTACGAAGTGAAACTTAAGTAAATTGTTACGTCTCGTAACAATGCAGTTTATAAATTTTCCATAAATTACAGATTTAAAGATATCCCATTAATAATGTCACTCACACTAACATTTCCAGTTGCATTCTTGAGTGAGAGAGAAAAGAATAAAGATATAACTAATACGGCATGAATTTCACAAAATTCAGCTACGTTCACAGGAGGGTGTTGTTTGCGTGAAAGTTATCCTTGATAACTGTTGATAGAAATAAAGGTTGAGAACTAGTGATCTCAATGATATCCAAAGTCCTTAATGCTTGTAGAATGTCCAATCCCCCCACTTCCCATCCAGAACCAGGGAAGAACAGATGGTTCACTAAAGGGTCAGAGAGTGAGGGCCTTCCTAAGGGCCACAAATCAGAGCTGTGGACACCCTTACACAAAGGAGTTCCTTTTAAGGGTTTCAGAGAGAAAAAGGGACACACCAGGCTAAAGCCTAATCAGAAAAAAAGTGAGCATGAGGGTGCTGAGGAAGGAGATTGAGTCAAAGCAAATTCAGGCCTTCAGCTGTGTAAACCACAGGAACAGTGAGCTATCTTCAACAGCTGGAGCAGGCAACGGATGCTCTAATTCTATCCCAAAGAGCATTTAATTCTTTAAGCCTTAGCAACAATGGCTTTTTAAAACTATATCTCAACTTTTGTAAGAATTCACGGGAAGTTTTAAATGAGCATGAGTAAGAGAAAAATACATTTTATAAGACCTGATCAACAGTACGATTTTACTGTACCCTCAGGTACAACCTTCTATGAAAACCACAGAGTAGCTAATACTGTTTCTACATTCAAGATTGTACTTCCATGGACATTGTCTCAGCCCAATCATACAGGCATGATGAGATTTGCAAAGCAAATAAAGACTTCATGCAGGGAACAGTCTAGGAAAAAAATAGGATGCTTGTCCACCAGGAGTTGAAACTGAACTTTGTTGATGGGACACAAATTTAAAATCAGAAGCGGCATCTTTGGGGAGTAAGTCACTGTATACGATAAAAAGAGAATCTTCTGGAAATGCAGTTCTAGAAGCCAAGACACAGTAATAAAGCAAAGACTGAGCAAGCAGGCAGTTTTGCCATAGGAAAGGAGATCTCTAGAGTGCTAAAGAGAGGATTTGATATAGCAAACAGACCAACACTCATTCAGTTCCAGGGCTGGAGTAGAGGTTTATTAAGCCCATTGTTAAGAACCAATGTAGAAACTTCAGGACCTACCTGTCATCTCAAGAAACCTTTGTTCTTCTCTGTCATATTGCTTTCATTCATATGTCTGATAATAAAAATATTATGTTAATAGTCTCATTAATAATGTATAGAATATTTATTACTAGGCATTATGTTGAATTTTAAAAATATATCATTTCACTTAACCCTCAGAATAAACCAACATTGTTATTAGGAATGAGGACGCCAATGTTATCTTTAACACACACACACACACACACACACACACACACACACCCCTGCAATCAGCCACTCCCCATTCTTTGATACAGGCAATTGAGTGTTTGAAAAGCATTATGCAAACTCAGTGTAAACTCCCCTTCCAATCATATTGCCAGCACAAGCCACTTCTAAATAGAAATTTTGGCACTGTCTCTGATTATTATCCCCACAGACGAGGAAATAAGGCTGAGAAGTTCAGTGCTATACCCAAGGTCACACAGCCAGGATTTAAATCCAGGAGCTCTGGCCACAGAGCATACGCTCCTAGTGTCTACATGCGTTACTGACATATAGAATGGGGATCCTGTGACACCTTTAGCCTAACGTGTATAACCTGCAGATTTTACACTTTATGCTAATTGTTTCTGCTAATTAAGCCTCCTATTATGTGTATATGCTAAGGTCTGTTAGGTTGTAAGATACAAGCACTCTTGGTTTAACCTGGTGCTGGGAGTTGGTTGTAAGGATGCACAAGGAAATGGAAGACCCAGGAAACTCTTTCAGTAGCCACTCAGTTTGACCTCATAAGCCTGGTAAGTCATTCATCCCCGTTCAGAAAACAACAGACAGCGACACCTCCAGAGACCCAGTAGTATCCCTCCCTGTCATCCCCTGAAATGCATTCATCAGCTGTTGACTCATTCTTGTGACTTGGCTTCCCATCTCAGCACATGTTCAATTCTGTTCTCCCTCTACTACTACTTTTGCTGTGTATCACCTTAAAAATAAAAAGAGCGGATCCAATTTGGTTGGTAGGTCACTATCCAAAATGGAATCCCCCTACGGTATGTTACAAAACATTTGAGGAAAGCCTCTGACATGAAAGACAGGGACACAATAAACAGATGGAAGAAAGCAAACTGCAGAGACTATGCAGGATGAAGAAAACCTCAAAAATATATTAATACATTCACAGAGGTAAAAAGAAAAAATATATATCCATGAAAAAATAGGATGGTATTTAAAAAGGATATTTAGAAGTCAAGAAAAGAGTTCTTGAAAAAAATTACAGATGGTAGTAGAATTATAGTGAATAAGCCAACAGTGAAAATAAAACGGAACACTAAAAAATATTCACTGATTCCAAAAGAAGGCAGAAAAATATGAAAAATGAACAATGATTAAATGGGACAAAAAGGAAACCAACAGCATAATGGTCAACTTAAATTCAACCAGATAGATAATTACATTAAATAAAAATGGTCTAAACACTCCAATTAAAAGGCAGAGATTATCAATTTGTATGGGGGAAAAAAAGACACAACTATATGATAATATACATGAAGCCACTTTAAATGTAAAAATAGTTGAAAGTAAAAGGGTGAAAAGATGTACCATGAAACCCTGCAAAGGAGCAAAAGAGAATGTTTTGGTATAATTGAAATGGTTCATATATTAATTGAATATACACTGTCAAAATTTATCAAACTGTACATTTAGTGAGTGTCTTTTGTCGTACATAAATTATATGGTTGTAAAGTTGATGTTTAAAAATTTAAAAGATGATTGTTGAAATTCAAAACACAATGGAAACCCTGAAATAAATATTAGTTATCCCTCAGAAGATAGAAAAATAACATTAGTGCATTAGTTTTCTATAGTAGAAGAATGATAGGAAAATGAGAGCATTAATATGAGATCCAATTGCATTATAACAGGTGTGTTCCATACGAGAATGTACAATGTGAAAATCAAAATCAACTTCAGAAAGTGTTAGCAGAGCTGAAAAACATGAGTTTCCAGAATGAATGCCTAACAACAGATGAAAACAGACCAACATTAATGGTGCATTCTCGAAAAGTAACAGGACACTAGAAAGAAGAGCAGATATAAAACAATCATCCCAAGAGAACAAGTTTTACACACAAACCATCAAAAACAACGATGACATTTTGGCTTCTCATTAACAACAGTAGGAGCTGCGGAACGACAGAGCAATGTCTTTAAAATTGTAAGGGAAAGTGATTTGCCACCTAGAATTTTGTATCCAGCAAACTATCAATCCAAACTATCACTTAAATGTGATATTCTAAATACATTTTAGAATATGCAAATCTCAAAAAGTTTACCACCCATCCGTTCTTTCTCAGGAAGCTACTGAAGGATGTGATCCACTAATATAGGGGAGGAAATGAAGAGAAAGACCCATAACTGAAGGAACAGAGGCTTCAACATAAGAAAGAGAGAGATGAAGGAAATCCCAAGATGAGATCCTAGAAGGACAGCAGGTCTTGAAAGCCACTGTCTAAATTTTAGTGAGTTAGAAGTCTCTGGGTGTGCTGTGCATACTGTAACAGTATTAGAAGTTTAAGATGACCAATCTCTTAATTTTTTTAATACACTGACTCTTATTTTCAATTGATGTTTAATTTGTATTATATTCACTACTTTTTAATTTTTCTCTTATTGGTTTAGGAAACTTTTAAAAAATCTTCACAAACACAGCCATTTTATTATGTTAAAAGTTTTAATGTTTTGATTTCCAACTGTCATCAGCAAAGTTTTAATATATTTCACAGACAAAAAAAAAAAAAGAAGTCCCTGGGAAGGAAAGTTATCTCCAAAAGGTGAAGTTGATAGAATATCTAATGTGTTAATAAGAGATTTAGACAACTGGATGAGAATTTGTGATAAATACATAAAAAGAATTATCATCAGGACTTCCCTGGTAGTCCAGTGGTTAAGAATCCATCTTCCAATGCAGGGGACGCGGGTTCGATCCCTGGTCAGGGAACTAAGATCCCACATGCCGCAGGGCAGCTAAGCCCACGCCACAACTACTGAGCCCACACGCCACAACAAAAGATCCTGTGTGCCGCAACTAACACCTGATGCAGCCAAAAATCAATCAATTAATTAATTATTTAAAAAAGAATTTTCATCCAAAAAAAAGATACTTGTTAATTCCAGGAAAAATAAAATGTGCAAACAAAGAAAAATAATTATAGTACACTACATTACTCAAGTATAACCAGCATTTGTATAGTTATGGTTATTTAAATGCTGCATATGGAGCCAATGAAATTTTTAAATACTATAAAACTTTACTGAGAGGATGGGATAGTGGGTGGGAAGTGTGTGTGTGATTAGGGTGGACAAGGTGTCCATATGTACAACAACTACAAAATATCCAACAACAGATGAAAGTGTTTGCCTCTTGGTAATGGGAAATGTGAAAGGTGGGGGAGTGGAATTGGAGGGACTGATATTTTTCATAACAAGCCTTATAGAACTCTGTAAACAATGTGAATGTAGTGCTTTGACACAAGGAAGACTTATTTTAAAAAATATGAAAAAGCCTAAAAGATATTTGTTAACAAAGCTAAAACAGATTGGGAGAGCAGTAGTTGAACAGATTTATAGGAGTAGATATCACATTGCTTCTCTGAACCCCTCCATCACTCCTTTCATTAAGTAGAGGTAACATAAATATGACCAGCAGCAGTAAAGCCAAGTCCCCTCATAACTAGTTATATTACTTATGAGATTGACATAGTCTTTGCTCTGAAGAGCTCAGCTGCTTCACTGAGAATATTAAGCATGGAACATTTTAATACCATAAAATTAAAAACAAAGGAAGTACACAGAGAGAAAAATAAAATTGAGAGATTATAAAGAGCAAATGAAATCAAATCTTCATCAGAAGACAATTAAGACAAAGCCCCTGAATAATTCTGCAGCCTCCCCAGAATGCTAGTGATAGAAATCAGTAGTGCTATTAGTTTTTTCATGAACCATTCCCACAATATGGCGCTACTTATCACTTCTGCCTTTTGTCTTCCTGAAAACACTTACATACGCTTTGACCATCTGAAGTTATCAAAAACCAATCTATACCACTTCATGTTAAATATTAAGATTACCTGAGTCTACTTTGGGGAAATATGTAATCAGGGCTAACTGTGGCTTGATCTCTCTTTTATTTGTGCTTTGCACTGCCCTTTGGAAGGCCAAATAATTACTTAATCTGGCCTGGCTCAATCCTGGATACGTGGAACTTTTCTTTCTGATTTGGCCTCTACTAACAGACATCCAGGCACAGACTTGCAAAAAGTTAGGAATACCTCATTAACTCTTTGGGCTCAAAATTTGTCTACTACTGATCAGAACTGGCTAAAAATTATTAACCAGAGCCAAGAACATCTCATTCTCATTATAAGCTGGTCTGTTCATCTCCTACTTCAGGACTCCCTTTTCTGAGACTTCAAACAAACAAACCAAACCAGGGCTTGGAGGAGGATATAGGGATAATTAATTTTATTCTGACTTTTACTATAAAATATGAGGTCAGAAAAGGATTGAATCAGAGAAGACCTGACATTAATCCCCTTTTATTGTGCACTCCCTTTATATAATATTATCTCTAGTCCTCAATATACCTCTTCAAGATACCTATTATATCTGCAATTTACAGGTGAGCACACCAGGGCTTTAAGCAACTAGTCTTTCCTATATCACCTGAGGAGCTACAGAAGCAGCGTGACCAGCTGGAATCCCATCTTCCCATAATTATGATCTACCAGTGCCTTGTAAGGAGGTGTGTTCTGGTACCATAAAATTATATCTACCCCAAAGTTGCTGCAAGGATTAAATAAATAAAATAATACAACTAAAGCACTTAGACCAGTGCCCTAAACATAGTGAGTACTTTATACACATCAGCTCTTAATGTGATTCTAACTGCCATTATATATTTTAAAAGCTAGTAACCTTACCTTCCTCTTCTTTTTATTTTCTCTTCTTCCTTAGCCTAAAGGAAGTAAGAGATACAATATGCCTGTAAGTAGAAAGGGGTGGCTCCATGACTTAAGAGATTTAAGTAAATGCACTTCCTCCTCCAGATATTCTATGCTGATCAGGGCACAGCTCCCGTAAGACAGAGCCTGTCACAACCTGGCTATTTAACAAGAGCTGGCATCCAGTCTGAAACCCACTTTCCTGTCTACCGTTGTCCTTCCGTCAGAACAGGACTGAAGGACACGTACTGCTTCCTGTGAGTTCCAGGACCAGCATCATAAATAAAGTGATGCTGATTGAAATGATTTACTCTTGCTCATTCCCTTCTCTCACACACAGACTGAGGAGAAATGAGCCCAAAATGGAGTTTGCATGGATTTCTAACACTCTTTGATTAGCAAGTCACAGCACTGTTTTACATGGATGTGAGCACAGCCGGCATCCTACTTCGAGCAGATGATCGTCTATAGCTAACTGCCTGAATACAATTACTCCCGTCAAGAGCCTCTCATAATGTTGCTTTACATCCTCAACCAATCACTGTTTCGTGCACTTAACTTACAATTTTCCCTATGGGCTCCCTCACACATTCCCACATATTCTAAACCTTCATATAAGTTCCTTCCCTTCATCCTTTCCCAACAAATACCACCCAGTTACAGGTGAGTTTTCCTCCCTTTTTCTCCTCACATGCCTGGGTCTTTCGTTAAATCTCAACTGCTTTTCTGAGTCAATTCTTATCTCCTGTCTCCAGGCTGCTGGCGGATACACAGCTGCTGGAAGGCTGCTCACCTCCTCTCCTCTTCAGGCCTCTCTCAGAGCTTCTTCCAACAATAATGCGAGAAGGGAGCTCTTTGGTCTCCTTCTCAAGTGTTCGCCCACCGGAAAGATGAAAAGAAGGCTCAAAATCTGGGAAACATTTTGTTACTTACCTCTCAGCACAACTATCTGCCTTACTCCTGACAGTACATGAATGAGTACAGATGTAATTCTTCTGCTATGACAATGCAGCGTGACAACAGTGCCCCTCATAAGACCCACATGTGTGCACACTCATTCATCCATATAGGAATCCATCCAATAAAACTACCTTACTTGCTTGCCATGTGTTAATCACTTTGGTAAATGCCAGAGATACAAAGGTAGCTCAGATGGAAACTGGATCAGAGGAGGAAGGGCCAGACTAGGACCAAGGAAGCCAGTTAAGACGATATGGCAGTAGTTCAGGTCAGAAATGATAAGGTCCTGAATTAACCCAAACATTGGCAGTGGAGCTAGGAAGCAGAGTCAGAAACATGAGATACAAGGAGGGTATGTCAGAAGGGTATTTATCGTATGTGAGGAACAAGGGGAAAAGAGACGAAAGCCTAGGATGACTCCAAGACTTCTTGATGAGACAGAGTTAACGATGTTATCACTCCCTGTCAGAGGGACAGGACAAATAGGTTTGGAGGGAAATAATGAGTCCAGTTTTGGAAACTGAGATACCTGTGGGATCTCAAGGTACAGACAACTACTAAGTATTTAGACTAAAGCTGGAAATTTAAGTCTGTGAGATTGAATACTTGCCTCAAAATAGAATCTCCTGCTCAATGTCCTCGACAGGACTCAAATGCTCTTTTAAAAAAATATTTAGGGAGAACTGCTTGAAAGAACAAAATAATCTTCACTTCAAGATACTCTAAAACATTTCTTTAGGGACAAGAACCATATTGTATTGGCTTCATACTGTCACAGAACTGCTTTAACTAAATTGAATCTTGTTCCGATGCCACTGTCTAAATGGAAGGTGTTTATAAGATACAGACTCTGGGAACTCATGAATGCATCTTCTCTAATGACTTGGAGGATCTGACCCTTATCCTTTGGAGGCTTCCTCGCCCCACTCTGAAATTCTTGCTCCTTTCAGTAGCAGCAATGGTTGTATTTCTAAACAATCGGTTTGTGTATCTTACAGGCATTTCTGGATTGTGTAACCATGAGATTTTACCCTTATCTCATTGGTTTCTCAAAAGCTTTGAACAAAATTTGAGACTTAGAGCGTACTTAGCCTCACCCCTCCTGGGTGATATTATGTTTTCTCCCTCACTTTTCTTCGTTCTTTTTGCCTCATACTTATTTTGTGCTACTCAACTGGATTTTTTTGTATCCTTATTTGCAGTTTTAAATCATTCCTGAGACAAGATGTATTGTTTAGAAAGTAATTATTCATTCACTCACGTCCCTTTAGAGTTCATGAAACCTCAACCTATAGATGAAAGCCACAGAAGAGGATGAGATGTTCAGTTGAGCACATGCAAAAAGAAGAGGAAAATGGATCATTCACATTTTAGGGTGGAAACAATAGGAGGAACTGGTAGAAGAGACTGGAAAGAACTCATGAGATGACCCTGAGAGAACTGTGCCATAGAAGCCAAGGAAGAAAAGTGGACTGTGGGTCAAATGCTACAGAGGGATTAAACTAAAGTCTGCAAACGGCCCATTGGATCGGATAATTAGGCATTGATGACCAGAAGCAGAAACTTCACTGACCTGGTGGAATCTGCTGCTTGGTTTCCAAAGAGAGCATCAAGGCAAAAAATAAAGATAATTCTTGTGAGGCATTTGACTCAGAAGGGAAGAGGAGATATTAACAGACAGAGGCTGATTTTTTTTTTTCCCCCCAGAGGCTGATTTGTGATCAGGGATGAAGTTCTGTTTCATACAGAAGAGATTTGGGCATGTTAAAACTGCAGGGAAGAACTAATTGAAAGAGCAGAATAAAAGCACAGGAAAGAGCAATAAGAAGCAGTGGGTCGGGTTTTGTGTGACTGAAGGTTAGGGGTAAAAACTGAGTTAAAGATTTCAAAGGTGGTGCTGATTGGGTCCAGCAGGTAGCCATGTGGGTAGCTGGAATACAGGAAGGTCAAGAAGCTTTGAGACTAAAGTATTGAATTTACCATCCATGTAGACAGTAAAGTCACCCAGGATCATGGCAGGATCCTTGGACTACCGTGATCCAGATATCAAAACCCTCCCCAAATGAGGAGGAGGGACCTTAGTTGGATGACAGCCAGAACAAGGTTAGATGGTGGTATGGTCAGTAGGCAGAGTCCAAAATGGAAGGAGGTTTTGATTAAAGGTAGAAGAGAGATGGTTTGCCAGAAGCAGTGGCAATCTGGAGGACAGTCCAGTGCTGCCTCGGAGCCTATGGGATATGCCTCCAATAAGAGGGAACATTTTATGCGATCTCTGCGTGAGACTTCTGTAGGGAGGCATGAAGAGGGGACCCAGCTGGAAGAAAGCTGAACTTCAGTTAGGGCAAGAAGGTGAGAGGTTAACTGCCACTATGATGTGCATTTGGAGAAAGGTTAGAGATGGGGGTTAGAGGAGAAAAGTTCATATCCATCCATCTCCCATTTCCTTGAAAAAGTAGCGATGACCACAAAACACACAAGCCTCCAGATAAACACTTACGTGCCAGTTTAGGGATGTCAAGCCTGGAAAGCAGATCTGAAATGTTGAAGAAATGGAAACTTCTCCCAACACATAAAGTAGCAGCTGCCACAGCGTTTACCATGATATGACCCATGCTAGGAAACTTCTCTTTATTTGGAAGAGGAATGAGACAGAGGGATGAGTAAGATGACTGCATCGCCAGTGAGTGTCTATTTGTCAGGGTGGGGTGGGGGAAACAATGCTTTTAAGGCATTAATAAATTAACAGCTCTAATTAGACACACGGGGCACCCAACTGGGTGAAGAGCTCTACTATCATCCTGGGGGAAGAAAACCCGGGCTTGTTTGTGTCCTTTCACAAATTGAAGGATATCAAATATACATGACTGTCTGGCTCGTAACTTTTATTTAAAAAAAAAAAAGTTTCTTTCATGTTGTGGAGTTAAAGAAAATACCTATTAGTAGCTACAGTCACTTTGATGTTCTAATAATTCTCAGAGAGCATTTTTAAGGAACTATAGAAGTCCATTAATGGTCCACATGGGATTCAAACTCTTGAGCATTTGGGCAGGAGGTAGGGGAATCCAAGTAATCAGATTTTTCTGTAAAGATCATTGTGTATTGTATGTTATCACACTTATATCTTAAAGAGTTTTAACTCAGAGCTTTGAATGTTGCACAGTCTGGGTAGCAGCCAGATTGGCTCAATAAATCTCAATGTCTCTAAATTAAAAAGTCAGTAGCTATTTGCCAACTAAATTTTCAATCTGCTACATCAATTTTTGCATAAAAACTATACCCTCTAGAATTCTACATTTTTACAGCTCTCTTCCTCATAATAGTGTATACTCAATGCAACATCGAGCTCTGCCCTTTTTGCTTTAAGTTTTTACATTTATGTAACTTTCTAAATAATTTTTTATAAAGCTTAAAAAAGGACTGTTGCAATGGTTATTTCCATCAGATTAAATGTACATTATAAAAAACGATTAAGATATTAAAAATTTTTGCTTTCTTCCTTTCACCAAAACAACCCACTTCCAATTTAGAATCTGGAACAGCCAAACTGCTCTAATATTGCTATTTTATACATCTGATTTGCAATCATTATGTTTTCCCCATCATTATCATCTAATTTTTAAAACTATAAGAATCTATTGAATACATGGTTCAGAGTAAAAGCAATAATTTAAAACAGACTTGCTTTAAAATATTCCTGAAATTAAAAAGTAAAAGCTCATTGACATTTTCTGCTACCAAAGGGCAGCACTTCAAAACGGAAATCTGAACCATATATGTAGCACAGTTTACAAAAGGAATGAGACATGAAAGTTTTAATCGTATTTAAATAAACTTTTTCTGATCCACCATCTCTCGCCTGCCCAACTACCGTCTCTCACACTACCACCACCCACCCACCACTTTACCTCAATTACTTTTATTAACAGATTGGCAGTAAAATCCAAGTGTTTTCTTGTATGGCTTACTGCATTGGTATCACACTAAAAATAAGAAAAAAGACGGTCCATACTCCAAGAATACTTTTGAAATTCTTCCTCATTTTTTCTAATACACTTATGGGGATTTTTAAAATTAAATATTTAATCTATACTATTTAAATTAAAATGAATGTGAGCTAGAGTTCTAATTATCTTTCCTTCTTCCTTCCTTTCTTCTTTCTTTCTTTCCAAATGTAAGCCAATTACTCCAACACCATGCATTAAATAATACATTCTTTCCCCGTGGATGTTAATGGCACCTTTGTCATATATAAAATTCTGGCATTAACAGTAGTTTATACTTTCACAGTGCACACAACAGGCCAAGCAGTGTTTTAAATACTTTACATATAATACCCTTACAGCAACTCTATGCAGTATGAACCATTTTATTCCCTTTTATAGATGAGAAATTTGAAATACAGAGAGTTTAAGAATTTGCCCAAGTTCACACACTACACTCTCTCATCCGCTACATGTACCTCATCCTGAACTCTACTCTGGCCCATTATCAATCCCTCAGCTGGTATCATACTTTTAATTATTGCAGCTTTACAGTACATCTTGGCATCTCTTAGTGAACCAGCCCCCTCATTGTTCTTTTTCTGTTTTCTTGCTATTCTCAGTCAATCTTTAATGTAAATTTCATCATTCTAACTAACTAATGACAAGTTAGTTTAAAAATATTTTTTCAATAGAACTGTATGAAATTTAAAAATTTGGGGAGCGCTTCCCTGGTGGCGCAGTGGTTGAGAATCTGCCTGCCAATGCAGGGGACACGGGTTCGAGCCCTGGCCTGGGAAGGTCCCACATGCCGCGGAGCAACTAGGCCCGTGAGACACACTACTGAGTCTGTGCGTCTGGAGCTTGTGCTCTGCAACGAGAGGCCCGCGCACCGCGATGAAGAGTGGCCCCCACTCACTGCAACTAGAGAAAGCCCTTGCATAGAAACGAAGACCCAACACAGCAAAAATAAATAAATAAAAATTTGGGGAGAACTGATGTCTTTATAACACTGAGTCATCTCATCCAGGAACATGCCGAGATTCTTCATCGACCTGGATCTTCTTTTTGTGCTCTTCAATACAATGTTGTGGTTTTCTTCATATAAGTTTCACATATTTCTTGCTAAATTTATCCATAGGCATTATATTTTTCCACATTTTTCCCATTATATTTCCCATCTCTTACAGGTTAAAAGATCAATCAGAAAGCTCTTGATTTTTTGTATATTTCCCACATCGTACTGAATTTTCATGTTCACTTCTAACAGATTTTCAGTTGATTCAACAGAATTTTGAGGCATTTAACTATAGCTTCTAAAGATAAAAATAATTGTGTCCATTTCTTTGCAATATTTGCACTTATCTGTTTTCCCATGTTATTGCTTTGATTAGAACTTCTAGAACAGGGGACTTCCCTGGTGGTGCAGTGGTTAAGAATCCACCTGCCAATGCAGGGGACACGTGTTTGAGCCCTGGTCCAGAAAGATCCCACATGCCGTGGAGCAACTAAGCCCGTGCGTCACAACTACTGAGCCTGTGCTCTTGAGCCCGTGAGCCACAACTACTGAGCCCACGTGCCACAACTACTGAAGCCCATGTTCCACAACAAGAGGAACCACCGCAATAAGTCCACGCACTGCAACAAAGAGCAGCCCCCGCTTGCCACAACTAGAGAAAGCCTGTGTGCAACAACAAACACCCAACACAGCCAAAAATAAATAAATTTATTTAAAAAAAACTTCTAGAATATTAAATAAGGTGTTAAGGCAGAAAGTATTGGTTTTCCCCAGCATCTATTCTCTTCTTCATCCATAGGAAACCCTAGTTTTCAGATGAGCAAAAGGCTACTCAGAATAAAGGCTACAGTTTCCAGCATCCCTTACAACAAAGTGAAGCCATGTGACCAATGACTGACCAATGTCAGCAGAAGTATTATGTGGCAACTTCCATAAGCCACAGCAGACACCACAGTGGTCTCCCTTCTTCTTTACCCATTGTCTTTTCCTCCAACCTTCTGCCTTAAGTACAGATATGAGATCTGGAACTTGGGTTATCATCTTAAAATATGAGAATGAAGACCATACCCCAGGAGTGATAGAATGAATCTGGGTACCTGAAGAGGCCATGAAGTAGGCCTACTCTACCACCCTTAACTACCTTTCTCCAGTTTTCTTGAAAAGAAGAAGAGAGGGAAATAAAACCAAACCTAATCCTAACAGATACAATTGTAATAGTGATGATCACCCTTTTACCTGAACGTAATAGAAATACTACTTAGTATAATATTTGCCATTGGCTTCTTATATATACTGCTTCTCAACCTAATAAAATTTCCTTCAAACTGATTTACAAAAATTTTTTTTAATTTTTATTTTATATTGGAGCATAGTCGATTAACAATGTTGTGTTAGTTTCAGGTGTACAGCAAAGTGATTCAGTTATACGCTTACGTGTATCTATTATTTTTCAAATTCTTACTTTTATCAAATGACTCTATTTAGATCAGCACTGTCCAACAGAACTTTCCACAACGATGGAAATGTTCATATCTGTGTTAACTCCATAGCCACGAGGCATATGTGGCTATTGAGTACTTGAAATATGGCTAGTGGGAATAAGGAACCAAATTTTTAAAAATAATTTAACTTTATTTATTCAAATTTCTACTGGAATAGCTATGTGTGGCTAGTGTCTACCATGTTGGACAGAGCAGATCCAGATAATTGTATAGATATTCTCTTTTAATCTATTAATATAAGATACTGAAATAATAGATATAGTGATATTAAACCAGCTTTCATTTCTGGAACAAGATCTACTTGGTAATGCTAGATTTGACTTGCTAATATATTATTAATGTAGTAAGATGGAGGAAATTGCATTCACCAGGATTCTTAGAGAAAGCACTATATTTGTTCAGAAGAAATGCTTCATAAGTCTCTTGGGGTAGTATATAAGATCTTGAGGGAATGTGCAAATAACAAGGATAATGGAACTTGCCCTCCATGATAAAGGAGTATGGAATTTTATGTCCTAAACAGAAAAAATGACAGGGACAGAGTAGAGCCTGCGAGGCTGAGTACGGCATGAGGAATGAAGGAGAGACAAATAAGACATTAGTGGCTCCATAGAAAGAGAACGAGAAAGAAGAGAGATTTCAGATAGTTTTCTGAAAGATCGTAAATATCACGTGATATAGTTCTTCCTCTAGTCCCCACAAATTTTCAGTAAAGTCCACAAAGATCATTAATGTTGCAGAGTGTGTGTGTGTGTGTGTGTGTGTGTTACTTATTGGACAGGTTCACAGATATTCTATTTCTTTGTCCTTCCAGACATGTAGTAGGGTTTCGTTTTCTTAACCTCTTAAAATTAGTTGCGGCTTGCACCGACCAACAAATGTGAGTGGAAGTAACATGGGTCATTTCCAGAAAGAAGTTTTTGGTGCCCATGCGTGGTTTTCCATATTCCTTTTTCCCTCTCATGGCCATGACCCAGATAGTGGAATCTCTGACAGCCTGTGTCTCTGAATGAGAACTATATACAACAGAACCCACAGTCAACCTGTGACAGACACAGTGTGAGTGGGAAATAAGTCTTCGCTGTCTTGGGCCACTAAAATTTTTAGATCGTTACTGCAACATAATCCAGTCTATTCTAACTAATAAGGAAATTGATAGCTTATAGTGGAGTGTTGCTGCATTTTAAAAAAACATTAAAATATTTGGCACTAGATTTAGGAATGGGAGGTAGATGGTGAAGAAAACATTGAGCACGAAAAGATGAAAATCTATTTTATACAGTGAGAAATCATTTGGAACAAGGTAGAGAAAACAAAGACATACAGCAAAATGGGAAATACGTCCAGAAAAGAATTATGGTTACACCTACTGGTACATGGAGCTGACTGAAATCAAATAGGAAAGTAGTCATGAATGTTTTTGAGTGATTTGTACTGCAAAATTCCACCAACCTGGACAAAAAATGATTCTAGACTTACGACAACCATAGGTCCCAATCTTCTATTGAACAGGAAGTGGGCCAGTAATGCTGCCTGCCCCAGTATAGGATATAGTCCCTGATTCCCACTTCAGATATGACCAAAGAGAATAGTGGCGAAGGAAGAATCTCTTAGAGGTAGAATCTTGGTGCAATGAATAATAACAGATGTTCAAGGAGCCAAGTCAGGACTCAACCAAAGGATAATCCCCACTTCCAGAAAAGGGGCTCTTTTCACGTTACCCAACCCGTGTGTATATTGAGTGAGGGGCAGATAACATTTTAGTTCACAAGTCTCCAGATCTTGATAGAGACTCTTTATTAGGCATCACCTCCTTGTTCATGAACAGCCCATCACACATCACCCAGAGATCCTGGACTTTAAGTCTGGTTTTGTTAGACTATAGAAATTTTGGGTAGTGTCCTTTGGAGAAGGGACAATTGTATTTTGAATGTGGAAAGGAGAGTGAAGCCAGTAATTGGTGACCAGGAAGGAATTCTCTGGTAATTATTAGGACTGTTTGCAAATATTCCAGACCTTTCTACTTCCATGAAGGTAGGATTCTTCTTAACCTTTAAAAGTTAGATGCAGACATGTGACTTGCCTTTGCCAATGATATCTAAGTAGAAATTATATATATCATCTCTGTAACAATACATTAAGAGGCCAGAATACGATTCCCCATATTTCCTTGGGTAATCATAATGACTGCAATTTAATGATAGCAGTCATTAAATAATTTTCCAAATGGTTGATATTCTGAAAGCCTGTATCCCTATGTGAGGAAATCCCCAGCTGACCCTCAGTTGAATAAGCAAGAAATAAGCTTTGATTGTTTTAAACCACTAAGGATTTGGGGTTTTTTGTTACCCTAGCAAGACATTGAGTATCCTGGCAGATATAATGTGATTTGAGAAACCCTAGGAAAAGGGTGAGTTCTGCACTGAATGGTGCAGGGCCAAACAGAGTCGTCTTGTGAGGACTTGTACATAGATGTTTTCTGGGACACATTTAGGATATATGCATCTATATTCATTGTTTTCTTTTTGTGCTATAATATTTCAGTTTTTATATCAGTTATTCTAGCCTTAAAAAATGGGTAGACAAATGTTATGGGTTCTCTTTTCATATGCTTTGGAAGAGTAAAAGGAACAAAGGAATGATCTGTGCCTTAATTCATTTTTTAAGTTCACCTATAAAACCATTTTGATCAGAATTATTTCACTCGCAAGTGAAAGACTCCTAAATTAAACTAGCTTTAGCAAAAGAAAGAAAGAAAGGAAGGAAGGAAGGAAGGAAGGGAGGGAGGAAGGGAGGGAGGGAGGGAGGGAGGGAGGGAGGGAGGGGGAAAGAAGGATGGAAGGGAGGGAGGAGGGAAGGAGGGAGGGAGGGAGGAGGAAAGAAGGAAGGAAGGGAGGGAGGGAGGGAGGAAGGAGGAAAGAAGGAAGGAAGGGAAGGAGGGAGGGAGGAGGGAAGGAGGGAGGGAAGGATGGAAGGAAGGAAGGAAGGGAGGGAGGAAGGAGGAAAGAAGGAAGGAATGGAAGGAGGGAGGGAAGGAAGGAAGGAAGGGAGGGAGGGAGGAGGGAAGGAGGGAGGGAAGGAAGGAAGGAAGGAAGGGAGGGAGGGAGGGAGGAAGGAAGGGAGGGAGGGAGGGAGGGAGGGAGGGAGGGAGGGAGAAAGGAAGGAAGGGAAGAAGGAAGATGTATTGTTTCACACATAGGAAGGACAGGAGTAGCACCAAGGACTCAAACAATGCTGGAATCTTTGTCTTTTACTTTATTTCCATGTCTGAGTTCTATGTCTGCATGTGTGCCTGTCTCTCTCAGACTCCATCTCTCAGTCAAAGAGTTTCTTATTGTGTGTCTGTCTGTCCTGTGTCACCACGCCCCTGCTCCCGATCCCTTTCTCTCCCTCTCTTTCTTGTCTTCCATTGCAGATGGGCTTAATTTATATGGGAGGGAGTTGTTGCGACCACATGTAGTTATAGGCTTACATCATTCCCATTTAGCAACCAAGACGAAGAGAACTTTTCCCACGAATGTGAACACAATATTACCAGAAAAGACTTCGATTAACTCTACTGGGGTCACGTGCCCACCTTGGATCCTTATATACAAGGATATATACTAATATGGTTCAGCATGATTGGTTTACTTCTGTGGCCAGGAATCAGTGCAATATCCCACTATCATAATATCATATAACTGAGGTGGGGGAGGAGCCACCCCCCAAAGGAAGAAGTGGTATTGACTGATAAAAGAAAAAGAAGAGAGATATAAATGTAAGGAGAAACATAATACTTAGGCAAATAAACACAGTAGATATACACCGCCCCCGCAAAAAACTGGGCTCAGCTCTGGAGGGGAATAAATCTTTGGCAACCTTTTTCAACTCCCTCCGTGGTCATTGGTCTATTTGGGTTTTCCTAACTCCATTTGAGTCAATTTTGGTAATTTATATTTTTATTAGAAAATCACTTATTTCATCCAGATTTTCCAATGTATTGGCAAAAATTGAACAGGCTTTTCCTCATAATGTCCATCAAAATGAAAGCCAATGGCATAATGCCATGGGCAATTCCATGCAAGCAATTCTCTGGGGAACTAAACCAAAAGTATTTCAGGCTGCAGCTCTCTCTTGGTTTGGTTAATCCAGGAACAAAATTGAGTGTGTCTAAAGAACAGATGGACTGCATATCCTTCAGGCAGTTCTCCATATATATTACTTTTCACAACTGAGCTTTTGATAGGTACTGGGCAGCCGAGATTTCTAGGTTATAACCTCTGTCAAGGACCTGGAGTACAAATTATTTTACAGAGCCTCAATTTCATGTTTCATAGGTCAGTCAAAATGGAGAGAGTTGACATTCTCTTATGAAAGCTGAGACATCTAAAATAGGACACATGTCTGAAGAGAAGAGTCCTCAATACCTTACAAAGGTAGGTCCACGGAATAAGTACTCATGGACAGGGCCAATCTCTTCTCGGATCAACTACACAGCTGAACGAAACACAAGACAGAACGACAGACAGCATTCTGTGAGAGCTCGGAAAGAGCCAGTGCACTGCCATCAGAGGGTATGGATAAAGCAGGTGGAAAAGAAAAATGACATACAGGTTTCATCACAAAAGGGGTAGTAGAGATGGGCATTATAGGATGGGAGGGACTTCAAAGGGCAGAAGGGAAGCAGAGGGGCAAGAGAGAACTTAATGAATGAGCATGTCTTGTGAAATACATGCCTTTACAGTTTAGGGAATGCCTGAAGGGATAAAACAAAGGTCGGATAAAAAGATAAACCAAACTATTATCCAGCCACTGTGAGGTAAGGAGGTCCAGGCCGAATGATGTGGAAAGCGGCCACATGAATGACGCTAAAGATGGTCACAAAAAGCAGAGGAAAAGTACAGCTGAGCCCGGCCTGAATTCAAACCAACGCTGAGAAATAATAAACTGTTGTGGTTCTAAGCCACTACATGAGGATGTGGCTTGCCCTATTAGGTATACGGTCAGGTCTGGAACTGCCTGCCCAGTCTTGTGCTACCCTTATACTAAGTAGTATAGTATACTACCCTTATAGTAATATATATTTGCATTCTGAATCTAAACCCTCCTTCACAAAGGATCCTGAATTTCTTCTATGAGAAGGAGGATTACAGAGGTCCATGGATACTGAAGAAAAAAAGTAAATTCAACACCAGGTTTGTTACTTATACTGTGACTATTAACATTCACCTTGTGTGCACTTCCCTTTTCCCCACATGATAAAATGTTTCCTTTTATTACGATTTCAACAATGCTTTGGATTACTGTCTAGATGTTCAAAATCCAAGGTTCTATCTTTTTCCCATGAAGATGTACATGATGACTGACACTGACACAAGTGACACACTCACGTGGGTTTACTGCAGGGGCTCTGAAAGCCCACCCCACTGACTATATAATCCTCTTGCCTTCGTTCTGTAGTGCAGCCAGTTTGGAGGGGTTAATTTTGTGAAATATTTATGAAATATTTGGGAAAATTTAGAAAGCAATTTGAAAAAATCATGGAAAGTCTGTCGGAATAACTTGTTCCTTGATTCAACTTTCCTCGACAATGGGAGGAAAAAACACCCTGATTCTTTGCTTACACCATTCCCCTCTGTCAAGGCGGCCCTTCCTTCTCTTTCACCCCTAGATAACTCAACCTTTGATAGCCACTTGCTGTCTCTAATACTCTCTCAAAAAGCAGAAATCAATTGTTCTTTCAACTGCTTCTCCCAGCCTTTTAAATGTACTGCTATGACAGGGACCTGCGTGTTATTAAACTACTTCTGTATGTGTCTCGCACTGTGAGGACAGGTCCAGTTATCACTTTTACTTTTCCAGTTCCAGGATCAGTGCACAGCAAATAGCAGGCACTTAGTAATTCTCGGCAGAATTAAAATGAAATGTGAAAACTAAAAATGTTAACTGTTTAACAGAATGTAAATAAACTTAAATGGAAGAAAATAGTCTCGATTAATTTCGGCAGGACCTTTTTAGAAAGAAATAATTTGTGAAATGATGGAGAATAAAAGAAAAAATCAGAACCAGAACAGCTCAAATAAAAATGTAAAAATTGTGATTAATGCTAAAAAATAATAATGCAGTGATAGCACAATTGCTTTTTTAGCTTTCTAGTATCCTCTATTCCTTCTAGAACTTTATATCTGGCTTATAATTTGACCCTAGAAACAATTACTATATTCCAAGTCAGTATATTATCTAAGACGATATGGAGATCCTTCATCATTAATCTCAAGGCATGCGCTGAAATAGCAGGAGAATGGAGAAAAGGGGAAACAAAAATGCTGACATTTAGGACTTTAATTTTTACTTATGTTTATGGCCACAGAGGAAATAGAGGTAAATCAGAGGCTGGAGAGAACTATTATAACATTCCAAATAATATCATCAGATAATTTGGGAGCTACTACATTCACTGAAATAAGAACAGATGTCAACACAAACTATTAGAAATGCACAACCTTCCGAGACTGAACCAGGAAGAAACAGAAAATATGAACAGACCAATCACAAGCATTGATATTGAAACTGTGATTAAAAATCTTCCAACAGACTTCCCTGGTGGCGCAGTGGTTGAGAGTCCGCCTGACAATGCAGGGGACACGGGTTTGTGCCCCGGTCCGGGAGGATGCCACATGCCGTGCAGTGGCTGGGCCCATGAGCCATGGCCACTGAGCCTGTGCGTCCAGAGCCTGTGCTCCACAACAGGAGAGGCCACAATGGTGAGAGGCCCGCGTACCGCAAAAAAAAAAAAAAAAAAATCTTCCAACAAACAAAAGCCCAGGACCAGATGGCTTCACAGGCGAATTCTATCAAACATTTAGAGAACAGCTAACACCTATCCTTCTCAAACTCTTCCAAAATATAGCAGAGGGAGGAACACTCCCAAACTCATTCTACGAGGCCACCATCACCTTGATACCAAAACCAGACAAGGATGTCACAAAGAAAGAAAACTACAGGCCAATATCACTGATGAACATAGATGCAAAAATCCTCAACAAAATACTAGCAAACAGAATCCAACAGCACATTAAAAGGATCATACACCATGATCAAGTGGGGTTTATCCCAGGGATGCAAGGATTCTTCAATATACGCAAATCAATCAATGTGATACACCATATTAACAAATTGAAGGAGAAAAATTATACGATCATCTCAGTAGATGCAGAAAAAGCTTTCGACAAAATTTGACACCCATTTATGATAAAAACCCTCCAGAAAGTAGGCATAGTGGGAAGCTACCTCAACATAATAAAGGCCATATATGGCAAACCCACAGCCAACATCGTCCTCAATGGTGAAAAACTGAAACCATTTCCACTAAGATCAGGAACAAGACAAGGTTGCCCAGTCTCACCACTCTTATTCAACATAGTTTTGGAAGTTTTAGCCACAGCAATCACAGAAGAAAAAGAAACAAAAGGAATCCAAATTGGAAAAGAAGAAGTAAAGCTGTCACTGTTTGCAGACGACACGATACTACACATAGAGAATCCTAAAGATGCTACCAGAAAACTACTAGAGCTAATCAATGAATTTGGTAAAGTAGCAGGATACAAAATTAATGCACAGAAATTTCCTGCATTCCTATACACTAATGATGAAAAATCTGAAAGTGAAATTAAGAAAACACTCCCACTTACCACTGCAATAAAAAGAATAAAATATCTAGGAATAAACCTACCTAAGGAGACAAAAGACCTGTATGCAGAAAATTATAAAACACTGATGAAAGAAATTAAAGATGATACAAACAGATGGAAAGATATACCATGTTCTTGGACTGGAAGAATCAACATTGTGAAAATGACTCTACTACCCAAAGCAATCTACAGATTCAATGCAATCCCTATCAAACTACCACTGGCATTTTTCACAGAACTAGAACAAAAAATTTCACAATTTGTATGGAAACACAAAAGACCCCGAATAGCCAAAGCAATCTTGAGAAAGAAAAACGGGGCTGGAGGAATCAGGCTCCCTGACTTCAGACTCTACTACAAAGCTATAGTAATCAAGACAGTATGGTACTGGCACAAAAACAGAAATATAGATCAGTGGAATAGGATAGAAAGCCCAGAGATAAACCCACGCACATATGGTCACCTTATCTTTGATAAAAGAGGAAAGAATATACAGTGGAGAAAGGACAGCCTCTTCAATAAGTGTTGCTGGGAAAACTGGACAGCTACATGTAAAAGAATGAAATTAGAACACTCCCTAACACCATACACAAAAATAAACTCAAAATGATTAAAGACCTTAGAAGTAACGCCAGACACTATCAAACTGTTAGAGGAAAACATAGGCAGAACACTCTATGACATAAATCACAGCAAGATCCTTTTTGATCCACCTCCTAGAGAAATGGAAATAAAAATAAACAAATGGGACCTAATGAAACTTAAAAACTTTTGAACAGCAAAGGAAACCATAAACAAGACCAAAAGACAACCCTCAGAATGGGAGAAAATATTTGCAAATGAAGGAATTGACAAAGGATTAATCTCCAAAATTTACAAGCAGCTCATGCAGCTCAATATCAGAAAAACAAACAACCTAATCGAAAAATGGGCAGAAGACCTAAATAGACATTTCTCCAAAGAAGATATACAGAGTGCCAACAAACACATGAAAGAATGCTCAACATCATTAATCATTAGAGAAATGCAAATCAAAACTACAATGAGATATCATCTCACACCAGTCAGAATGGCCATCATCAAAAAATATACAAACAATAAACGCTGGAGAGGGTGTGGAGAAAAGGGAACCCTCTTGCCCTGTTGGTGCGAATGTAATCTGATACAGCCACTATGGAGAACAGTATGGAGGTTTCTCGAAAAACTAAAAGTAGAACTACCATACGACCCAGCAATCCCACTACTGGGTGTATACCCTGAGAAAACCATAATTCAAAAAGAGTCATGTTCCATAATGTTCATTGCAGCTCTATTTAAAATAGCCAGGACATGGAAGCAACCTAGGTGTCCATCGACAGATGAATGGATAAAGAAGATGTGGCACATATATACAATGGAATACTCAGCCATAACAAGAAACGAAATTGAGTTATTCGTAGTGAGGTGGATGGACCTAGAGTCTGTCATATAGAGTGAAGTTAAGTCAGAAAGAGAAAAACAAATACCATATGCTAACACATATATATGGAATCTAAAAAAAAGATGGTCATAAAAAACCTGGGGGCAAGACGGGAATAAAGATGCAGACCTACTAGAGAATGGACTTGAGGGTATGGGGAGGGGGAAGGGTAAGGTGGGACAGTGAGAGAGTGGCATGGACATATATACACTACCAAATGTAAAATAAATAGCTAGTGGGAAGCAGCCGCATAGCACAGGGAGATCAGCTTGGTGCTTTGTGATCACCTAGAGGGGTGGGATGGGGGGTTGGGAGGGAGGGAGACACAAGAGGGAAGAGATATGGGGATACATGTATATGTATAACTGATTCACTTTGTTATAAAGCAGAAACTAACACACCATTGTAAAGCAATTATACTCCAATAAAGACGTTAAAAAAAAGAACAGATGTCAACAAAAAGAGCAATCAAAGAAATCAGAGGAATTTCTGGAATGGAGTAGCTCCACCAGTAATTTCAAAGCCTTCCTGACTGTAGCACCCAAATTAGATGCCATGTTCCCACTCCACTGGCCATGAAGAACAGCCAGGTTAAAACTAAGCTGAGGTGATCAGACATTGATTTCTTTGCCATCCATCTTTTCAATCAGCTTTATTGAAGTATAATTTACATATGATAAACTACATTTATTTAAGTATGCCGTTAGAAGAATTTTGACAATTTATAACTACCACAATGTGTAACTACCACCATAATCCAGATACAGAACATTTCCTCACCCAAAAATGTTACTGTGGCTCTTTGTGGTCAACCCCATCTCACTCCCAGCCCTAGGGAACCACTTACGTGCTTTCTGTCCCAGTAGGTTACATTTTGCATTTTCTAGAATATCAAGTAAACAGAATCACACAAAATGTACTATTCTTTGGCTTCTTTGCTGCATAATAATATGTTTGAGATTCTTCCATGTTGTTGTGTTCCTTTCTATTTATCACGGAGCAATATTCTTTCATACGGCTATACTACAGTTCGTTTATTCACTCACTTCTTGATGAACCTTTGAGTTGTTTCCAGTTTGGTGCTATTATGAATAAAGTTGCTATGAGTTCATGATTAAGGCTTTGTGCTGACACAGAATTTCACTTATCTTAGGTAAATACCCACACATAGAATTGCTAGATAATATAACTGCATGTTTAACTTAAACTATATAACTGTCTTCCAAAGTGTGTATACCATTTTATACTCCTTCCAGCAATGTATAAGTTACAGATGCTCCACATCTTTGCCAACACTTGATATTGTTAACCTTTTTCATTTTTTAAGCATGCTATGGGGTCAGTAGCAGTATATCACTATAGTTTTTATTTGCATTATTCTGATAAATAATAATGCTGAGCATCTTTTTATGTGTTTATTGACCATTTATATATCTTTTTTGCCATGTATCTGTTCAAATCTTTTGCTCATTTATTATTGGGTTGTTTGTCTTCCTATTTTTGAGTTGTCGCAGAGCTTTATGCATTCTGGATGCCAAAAAAAATCCAGAACAAGGATAAAAGTACCTTTTTCGTATATATGTATTGATAATAATTTCTCCCAGTCTATGTCATGCTTTCACTTCCTTATTCCAAGAATAAAAGGTTTTAATTTCAATGAAATCTAATTTATCCTTTTTAAAGATTTTACAGTTTGTACTATCTCAAAAACTATTGCCTACTCCAAAGTCACAGAGATTGTCTCATACTTTCCTCTTAAGTTTTATAGTTTTGGCTTTTACATTTAGGTCTATGATCCATTTCAAGATAGTCTTTGTGTAAAGTGTGAAGTATGTGCTGAGAGTCATTTTATTCCATGTGGATATCCAATTATCTCAACATCCTTTGTTGAAAACATTACCATTTAATCCACTGAATGACCCTGAAATCCTATCAAAAATCAATTAATGTGTGTATATATTTTTTTTTCTGGACTCACTATTCTATTCCATTCATCTGTATGTCTACTCTTAGGCTAAAATTCATTATCTTAAGTTCTATAACTTTATGACATCTTGAAATTAGATAGCATAACTTCTAACTTGATTCTTATTTTTCAAATTACATTGGCTAGTCTAGATCTTCTGTATTTCCATATAAATTTGCCAATATCTATAAAAGAAAGGCTACAGGAATTTTGACTGGGACTACATTGAATCAATAAAACAACTGGGGGAATATTGAAATTTTAATAGCATTGATTCCTCCAATCCATGAATCTAATTATGTGCATCCCCATTTGTTTAGATCTTTAATTTTCCTCAGCAATGTATGATAATGTTCTATATGCACATATTCAATATATTTTGTTAAATTTATTTTTAGGTATTTTATTTTTATGCTATAAAATAGTACGTGTTTCTTTTAATTTGATTTCCCAATTATTTGTTGCTAGTATTAAAAAAATTCAATAAAATTTTGTATATTGAACTTACGTCATCTGGCTAAATTCACTACTAGTTCTAGTAGTTTTTTTGCAGCTTCATTGGGGTTTTTTACATATACTATCATCTTCTACAAATAGAAAGTTTTACTTCTTTCTTTCCAATCTATACACCTATTATTTGGTTTCTTGCCTGTTGCAACAGCTATAATCTCCAGGAAAAATCTTGAATAAAAGTAGTGAAAGTACATACTCTTGCATGTTCCCAATCTTACAGGAAAAGTATCCAGTATTTCACTATTAAATATGGTATTAGTTGCAGGGTCTTCAAATTCCCTTTATCAGGTTGAAGAAGCATCCTATATCTAGTCTCCCAAGGATCTTTTAAATCATTAATTAGTGTTGAATTTTTAAAAGTACTTTTACTGTACCTATGAAGATACTAATGTTTTTTCCCTTTTATTATTCTTTAATTACATTTGAATTACATTAATTGATTGTTGAATACTAAACCAATCTTGCATATCTGGGATAAATCTAATTTGGTCATGTGTGTTATCCTATTTATAGATGATGAATTTGATTTGCTAATATTTTGTTAAGAACTTTTCTGTGTTCCTAAGGAATAATGGTCTTATCTTTTAATATCTTTGTTATCAGAGAATTTCTGGTCTCATAAAATGACTTGGGAAGGGTTCCTTTCTCTTTTATTTCTTCAAGCTTTTATGCATGACTGATATTATTCTTTCTTAAATTTTTGGTAGAATTCACTAGTAAGTCCATCTGAGACTAGAGTTTTCCTTGTGGGAAGGCTTTTAATTATAAATTCAAATTATTCAAAAGACATAATGCTATTCAGATTTTGTTTCTTTTTGTATCCATTTTGATTATTTGTGACTTTCACTTATGTCCATTTTCATTTATCTCAATTTTAGTAATGTATTTCTGTCCTTTATATCTTTTTTGTCTGATACAAACGTGTAAGAATTTCTGTAGGATATATACTTAGATGCGAAATTTAGTGCTTTGTTTATCCTCTCCATTGTATCTTTATTTTTATTTACATTAATCTCTGCTTTTATTTTTATAATTTGTTTTCTTTGACTTTCTTTTTCTTTATTCCATTTTTTTCTAACTGTATGTCTTCCTCCTTGATTTTCAACCTACATTCTTTTTCTTTAAAAAGCATTTATTACTATAAATTTCCCTCTAAATACCTCTGTTGCCCATCCCTCAAGTTTTATCCTTAGTACTTTCATTATCATTGAGCTCTAAGTATATTTTAATCTTCAATATTATTCCTTTTTGACTTAGAGTTATTTAAAAATACATTTTTAAATGTTCAAAAGTGTGGGGTTTTGCATTTTTTAATATCTTTGTTATTTTGATTGTATACCAGATTGCATTACTGACAGAAAATATGAATTACACAATACCTAATCTTTGAAATCGGTTAAGGCTTGTTTTATGGCCTAGCACATGGTCAGGTTTGTTTGTTTGTTTGTTTGCTTGTTTGTTTTAATGTTCCTCATATTCTCCAGTATAATATGCATTCTTTAATCAGTGGTCCTAGAAACATGGTTCTATACATATCTATTAACTCACAGCTGTTAAATGTGTGATTCATCTTCCATATATTCATTATATATTTGGTCTACATGACCATCAATAATTGACAGTCATGTGTTGAAATATTCCATTCAAGTATTTCATTTGTCCACTTCTCATATAGTTTTATCAGTTTTGTTCTATATATTTTGAGGGTTTATAAATTTTACATTGTATTTTAGATATTTTATTGAGCTCTGTAAATTTAGAATTACTAGAACTTCCTGTTGAAATAAACCTTTTATCATTTTTATGACTCTCTTATCCATAACAATATGTTTTGTCTTAAAGTCTACTTTAATATAACTACAGAAACTTGAACTTTCTTTTGGTTAGTATTTTCCTAGTATGTCTTTTTAAAATTCTTTTACTTTTCCTTCACTTTCAACCTTTCTTAGTCCCTATGTTTCAGGTGTGTTTCTTATAAACATGCAAATGGATTTTGCATTTTTATATCTAACAACCTCTGTCTTTTAGCTGATAAGTTCAGATGATTTACAGATACTGTTAGCTGGACTTGTTCCTATCATCTTGCTCTTTCTCTTTACTGTACTTTTTAATTTTTTTTATTCTTTCTTTGAGCAAATTGTTGGTTTGCTCTCATTTAAAAAATAATTTTTATGGTGAAATACAAATAACATAAATTTGCCATTTTAATCATTTTTAAGTGTACAATTTAGTGGCATTAGTTACATTCACAATGTTGTGCAACCATCACCACTATTTCCAAAACTTTTTCATCACCCCAAACAAACTCTGTAACAATTAAACAATAATTCCCTTATTCTTCCCATCCCCCAGCCCCTGGTAACTTTAATCTACTGCTGTCTCTATGAATTTACCTATTCTTTTTTTTTTTTTTTTTTTTTTTTTTTTTGTGGTACGCAGGCCTCTCACTGTTGTGGCCTCTCCCGTTGCAGAGCACAGGCTCCGGACGCGCAGGCTCAGCGGCCATGGCTCACGGGCCTAGTCGCTCCGCGGCATGTGGGATCTTCGCGGACCGGGGCACGAACCCGTGTCCCCTGCATCGGCAGGCGGACTCTCAACCACTGCGCCACCAGGGAAGCCCCAATTTGCCTATTCTTGATATTTCACATAAGTACACTCATGCAGTCTTTGTCCTTTTATGTCTGGCTTATTTCACGTAGCATAAAATTGTCAAAATTCATCCATGTTGTAGCATGTATTGTAACTTCATTCCTTTTTATGTCTGAATAATATTCTATTGTATGTACATACCATAATTTGCTTATCCATTCACCTGCTGATGAACATTTGACTTGTTTCCATCTTTTCTATATTCTGAATAACTGTGAGGTAAAAATGGGTATGCAAATATCTGCTCAAGTCCCTGCTTTCAACTATTTTGGCTATATACCTAGGAGTGGAACTGTGGTTTGCTTTCTTGTTTGATTTTTTCCTTCTACTGGCTGAAGATTACAGACTCTGTGTCTACTCTTTACTGATTATCTTTTAAATAATATTGGGTCGGCCAAAAAGATCGTTCGGGTTTTTCCGTAAGACATTACGGAAAAACCCGAACGATCTTTTTGGCCGACCCAATATCTTGCATTCATAATAACTAACAGTCTATAGTTAATATTTTAACCCCCTCCATACAATACAAGGAGTTTAGAAACTTAACTCTGATATCCCCCCTCTTGGCCTACATATATTTGTTGTCTAGAATTAGGTTTGTCTTCTTTTTAACCTCATAAATTATTTATTATCATCCTTATAATTATTATTACTGGTATGCTGATATGATACAAGTTAAATAATACCACTGAAAGAGTATAAGTAGAGTAAGACTTAAAAAATAAACAGGAGAAGAAAAAATAAAATCTCGATTTAAAAAAAACTGTAAAAGTATCCAGATATTTTTAGTCACTAATAAAAAAATAAATTAAAAAATTAAAATTCTCAAAAAAAAATCAATACTGTGCAGAGCAAACAAAACACCAGGGTAGCAAATTTCTGCTCAAGTTTAAAAATCTGTGATGTTAAGCTGACATCGCCACTATGTCTAACTCTGGTTTGCTCATATTTACAAACTGACAGAACATATCATTTATCTTGACTGTACTAATGAGTTCTGAACTAAGTACCTAATTTCCTTCCTCAATGCTTTATCTGTGCCTTAGCAGGCCAGTAAGGTTCAATTGTTTATCTGGTCAGCATATAATCCTTGAGTGTCTGGTACATGGCAGCACAGTTCCAGGCATGAGTAACACAGCACTGAATCCACAGATGAAAATCAATGCCTTCAGATACTATTAAACATTCCTCCAAAGACATACAAATAGCCAATAAGCAGATGAAAAAATGCTCGATATCACTAATCATGAGGCAAATGCAAATCAAAACCACAATGAGATACTTCCTCACACCCATTAAGATGGCTACTATAAAGCAAAACAAAACAAAAAAACAGAAGATAACAAATGTTGGCAAGGATGTTGGGAAATTGGAATCTCGTGCATTGTTTGGAATGTAAAATGCTGTAGTCACTGTGAAAAACAGTATGGACATTTCCCAAAAAGTTCAAAATAGAACTACCATGTGATCCAGCAATTCCAATTTTGGGTACATATTCAATTGAATTGAAATCAGGGTCTCTGTGGGATATTTGGGATATCAGGGATATATGTATACCCATATTCATAGAAGCATTATTCACAATAGCTAAAATGCAGACGTCATCCACGTGTCCATAGACAGATGACTGAATAAGCAAAAGGTGATATATACATATAATGGAATATTATTCAGCCTTAAAAAAGAAGGAAATTTTGACATAGGCCACAACATGGATTAATCTTGAGGACATTATGCTAAGTGAAATATGCCAGTCACAAAACGAAAAATACTGTTTCATTCTAGTTATATGAGATACTTACAGTAGTCAAAATCACAGGGACAGAAAGTAGAATGGTGGTTGCTAGGAGATGAAGGAAGAGGGAAATGGGAAGCTATTGTCTAATGGTACAGAGTTTCAGTTTTGCAAGATGAAAAGAGTTCTGGATATGGATGGTGCTGATGGCTGCATAAAAATATGAAGGTTTTTAATACCACTGAATGTCATACATAAAAATGGTTAAGATAGTAAATTTTATGTTGTGTATATTTTACCACAATAAAGAAATTTTTAAAAAATTATTTCAAGGAGTTTACATATAGTGAGAAAGAAAGAAAATGAACAAATACACAAAACATGTGATGTGTCAAATCGTGGAATGTTCTAAAGAAAAATAAAACAAGGAAGGAAGACAGGGAATGCTAGGGGTGGCCTGCAGGTGGCTGCAGTAGTCAGGGAAGACTTCAAGGAGATGATGCTTGAGCACAGACCTTGTGTTGGAGAGGGCTAGCCGTCCACAATCATTTGCACTCCCCTTCTTAGATTAGAACTGTCGCTACGAGGTGGCCTCTGAGCCAGGATGACATTTCCCAAGCCCTCTCACATCTGGACATAGCCACGTAACTAATTCTCACAATGGAATTTGAGCAGATGGGCTTTCTCTTACCTGTAAGCTGGGGTTTTTATGAATCTGAAGTGGCTCCTCCACTGTCTCTTTCCCTTTCTGCCAACTGAAGCAGAAGACTCTGAGGCTTTAGAACAGGGCTGTCCGAGAGAAATACAATGTGAGCCATATACGTAATTTTAAGTTTTCTAGTAGCCACACTAATATATGTATTGTTACTTTGTGTAAAATATATATATATATATATTATAGCTTTGTGTAGTGGCAGTACTGTAGCCAAGGGAGTTCATCCAAGATGTGATTATCGCTAGCAGAAATGGGTTAAATTCATTTCAATAATGCATTTTTGAGCCCAATATCTCCAAAATATATTCCAGTATACATTCAATATAAAATATTCATGAACACTTTATATTCTTTTTTTCAAAATCTAGTTATGTGTTTTGCACTTACAGCATATTTCCAGTACTGATGGCCACTTTTCAAGTACTCAGTAGCCACAGGTGGTACCACATTGGACACTGCAGGTTTAGAATATGCTGGAGCCAAGATGAAGGGAGGTGGGTCCCTGAATCTCCATGTGGAAGACAGCCACCCACCAACAGGATATAATAATTTTTAGTGTTATATGAGAGAAAAATAAACTTCTTTTATGTTAATCTTCTAAAGTTTTGAGGTCCATTTGTTACAGAAACTGATTCCTTGAAGTGGTGTCTTAAAAAAAACCCAAAAAACTAAAATATAGAGCATTGACTTGGCAATCAGGTAGGAGATGGCACAAAATAGACATTAGAAGCTGGAAATCAGAGACCCATGTAATGTTAAACTATTACGTGGGCACACTTGTAAGACAAAACAAGTACCTAGTGATCCTGTAGCATTAGAATAAGTCGTTTGAAAGATCCAGAATGCCAAAAGACGCTGTATTAGTCTACTAGGGCTGCCATAATAAAATACACATACAGCAAATACACAGCAGAAGTTTATTTTCTCACAGTTTGGAGGCTGGAAGTCCAAGATCAAGGTGCCAGCAGGGTTGGTTTCTGGTTAGCCCTCTCTCCTGGGCTTTCAGATGGCTGCCTTCTTGCTGTGTCTTCATATGGCCTTTTTTCTGTGCATATGTACTCCTGGTGTCTCTTCCTCTTCTTATAAGGACACCAGTCCTATTGGATTAGCGTCCCACCATTATTACATTGTTTAACCTTAATTACCTCCGTAAAGGCCCTATCTCCAAAAACAGTCACATTGAAGGTTAGGGCTTCAACATATGAATTTGAGGGGGCAAAATTCTGTCCAAAAAAGATGCTGAATGCTCCTCTCTGCACTGAACAAAGAGTTCAAGAAAGAAATGTGCTCAGGAAAGAACTGGCTAGCTTGCAAACAGAAATGGAACAGAATAAAGAAAATCTAGGAATTAAGGTGGGTTTGAGGCCTTGCAGGCTTAGAAAGTTGACTGCTTCTAGACACCAAGCAGTAGGAGATAAGACCTGAAGTGTTTTGAGCAGAAGCACCCATTAAGTTGCTTTCGTTAAGCAGAGGTGTGCAAAGCTGAAACACAGATCATGGGAACTTATTCTCTTCTCATCAAGCCTATTGCTTCAAGGGGCCTCCAGTAAGCCCCATTAAATTAAGGGAAGTATAGGGGCAAGAAAGGAAAGAAAGAGAGCAGGTGTAAGAATCACTTCTAGGAAAGAACTTGGGATATGATTACTGCACATGGAACTAACTAGAAATCAAGGGAATAATGTTTCTTAAGAATAGTGGTCTGGGCCTTACAAAGCCTGTGACTGTAAAACATCCTCCCAAGGACCTCAATATCTACCAGCAGGAAGCAGGCTGTAAAAACGGTGCGAGCTCCAAGGAGGTCATATTCCTTAATGCTCATCTTAGGTATCAGCAGAAAGGATAATGGACAAGAAGAACATCCCAGAGGCCAGAGTCAAGGACCACAGAGAAGAGTGAACAAGCAAGTTCCACCCACTGAGCAGGAGCATGGTCTAAGGAAGAATCTGCACCACGTCCCGGGCAGGGAGCCTTCACAGCACCTGCCCAGTCGGATTCCTCATTGTTATGGACCAGTTACCGCCAAGGATCTCCCAGTCTGCCCTTTCACAAACACAAGTTTCTGTTGTGGTTATCCTGTTCCTCGTCCATATTTTTTTTTTTTTTCCCAATACGCGGGCCTCTCACTGTTGTGGCCTCTCCCTTTGCAGAGCACAGGCTCCAGACGCACAGGCTCAGTGGCCATGGCTCACAGGCCCAGCTGCTCTGCGGCATGTGGGATCTACCCAGACCGGGGCATGAACCCGCGTCCCCTGCATCAGCAGGCGGACTCTCAACCACTGCACCACCAGGGAAGCCCGCACTTCGTTTTTGAATTCATAGGTCTCTGGACCAAAGGAACACATTACCCAGAGTGCCTGGACTTTGTCATGGATGAGGCACCTGGGTGGTACTTTGGGTTGTTTCCTTTAGGGAGGAGGTCACATAGATATTGGGTGGCCAGGAGGCAGTCTGTGACAGAAATGACTAGCTGCCCCAGGAGTCTTTACTCCCTGTTCATAGTGTTAAAGTTTTGCTAGGACATGCTACAGAGCCAGTGACTACGATCACAGCTCCCCCTTGAATCCAGCGTGGCCCTGTGACTAGTTGTTCTCTCAAGAGGATGTGAGTACAAGTGACGTATGCCATGTCCACTGTCTGATTTCCCTTCCACTAACAAGAAACAGAGGCCCTGGGGGCCTGGCCAAAGAGACTGCAGAGTCACAAAGAGAAGGAGCCTGGGTTGCCAAAGAGTTGCCACTTACAGGAAAGCCACCCGCTATCCAGGTACACCATTATCAGCTGTTATAGGAGTGAGAGGTACACTTCTGCTTTGTTAAACGCACTGTAAATTTAAGGTTTCTTTGCTACAGAAGCGAACAGCACCTGAATTAATGCTCCTGAAAAAAGTGAAGGAGAGAGGTAAGCAGCTCTCTGGACAAAGCGCATTCCAGGCAGAGGGAACAGTCAATACACAGCCCTCAGGCAACAGAGTAAGTGTGCCCAGGGATCAGCAAGGAGCAGAGTGTGGCCAAAGCCAAGCAAACAAGGGGAAAAGCTGAAGACGATAAGATCAGAGGTGTAAAAAGAGGTCAAATCCTTAAGACCTTGCTGGCCATTGTAAGGACTTTGGCTTTTACTTTGAATTAGTTGGGGAGCCATTGAAGTGTCTGGAGAATGAGGACATGACCTTTTCATTTGGACCACTGTAGCTGGTGCTTAGGGATAAATTACAGAGGGACAACAAATAGAGAGATCTGTTAAAACAATCCAAGGAGGAGGTGAAGGTGGCTTGGAATCAGGAGGTGATGGTGGAGGCAGGGAGCTGTGTTTGGATTCTGGGTATGTCTTTAAGGTAGTGCCAAAGGCTTCTTGTCGGAAATTCAGGCATAAATGCTATCTATGCTTCTGGTTGGCTCACGACAGACAACTATATATGCATCAAGAGCAGAAATTGGCTCCCAGCAGCTCATAAAGTACTTGGTGTCCTCAATAGTGAAAAGGGCTCTGCCAATGCATAACAGCATTATTGTTTCATTACAGGTATAAATAATTGATGTGTAGGAACTTCCCTGATGGCTCAGTGGTTAAGAATCCGCCTGCCAATGCAGGGGACACGGGTTCGAGCCCTGGTCCAGGAAGATCCCACATGCCACAGAGCCACTAAGCCCATGAGCCACAACTACTGAGCCTGTGCTCTAGAGCCTGCGTGCCACAACTATTGAGCCTGCGAGCTACAACTACTGAAGCCCGCGTGCCTAGAGCTCATGCTCTGCAACAATAGAAGCCACCACAATGAGAAGCCCGCTCACCGCAACAAAGAGTAGCCCCCGCTCGCCACAACTAGAGAAAGCCCGTGCACAGCAACAAAGACCCAATGCAGCCAAAAATAAATAAAATAAAAAAATAAATTTATTAAAAAATAAATAATTGGGCTTCCCTGGTGGCGCAGTGGTTGAGAATCTGCCTGCTAATGTAGGGGACATGGGTTCGAGCCCTGGTCTGGGAAGATCCCACATGCCGCGGAGCAACTAGGCCCGTGAGCCACAACTACTGAGCCTGCGCGTCTGGAGCCTGTGCTCCGCAACAAGAGAGGACGCGATAGTGAGAGGCCAGTGCAACGTGATGAAGAGTGGCCCCCGCTTGCCACAATTAGAGAAAGCCCTTGCACAGAAAAGAAGACCCAACTCAGCAAAAATAAATAAATAAATTACTAAACTCCTACCCCCAACATCTTAAATAAATAAATAAATAATTGATGTGTAAAAAGTAAACAAAACTAACTGAAGGTCTTATGAATGCTTTCTGAGCTACCCAGCCCATAACAACTTTTCATTGAGATTTAATACTATTAAAATATATTCATCCTCAGTGCTGTCATTAATATTAACCATGAAACTGCCATTAGCCTGAGAGACAAGATTGCTTTGGATTCTGTCAAACAGTCAACTGTGATTGTTCTAAAACAAACAAAAATGGCAGGCTACCACTTTAAATAAGAAAACGATCAAGATGTCAGTTTTATAGCCATGAAAGTCAGTGAAGCTTGACTCACAGACTGCATGGAGGGTTAACCTCTCTTACTTCTAATTGCATATTTAACAAGAGAATTTATTAGATAATGGTGAGAGCAAAATTAATTTCTTTCTATTGTACAAATTTTAATCCATCTCTTGCTTTTCCTTTTAAAATTTTAGTCCTATTGTTACAACATGTGGTATTCCTCTCTGGCAATACTGTCTGCTTTCCTCTCTTTATAATATGTTCTCAGTTATGCCTCAGCTGAGTTTGTAATTTTTAACTAGTTTAGAAGAGTCACTGAAAAAACATGGAATCCATTTACATAACTGTATTGTTCTCCAACTAGCAACTTTGCCTGGTTTAAGCTGACACTGACCAAGGTGGAAACTTCTTGAAATCTGTAATTGTTTTTTAAAAATCACAAGATTACAAAAGGTTTAGGAAAAGAGCAAACACAAAGTACCCTGAGGATACTCTAGCATCATGTCACTGTAATTGCAAACATCAATAAAATATTTAATCATGAGACAAGAAATCAGTAAAATGGAAAAACCAATTCCAGAGTAAATTTCAGCAAGCTTAAGAAAATAATAAAAGTGGCCACATGGGAACATAATTAAACAATAAGAAATCCAGTAAACTGGGTGCTGGAAACAGGAAGAAGTCTTTCTTGAGTCAAAAGGATAGGCAGAATTTAACATCATCAGCTAAAAGCATGTTGAAAACTGAAACAAAGAGGAATTAGACACATACGCACTCACAAAGGATATTAGACCAGTTTACTAAAGAGGTGTAAGGCCTAAGAGGGGAGAAATAAATGCAACAAAATATTGGACATTATTTGCAAAAAGCAAAACACATAAGGAATAAGAAAATATTCTCGGGACTTCACTGGCAGTCCAGTGGTTAAGACTTCACCTTCCAACGCCTGGGGTGTGGGTTCCATCCCTGGTCAGGAAGCTAAGATCCCACATGCCTTGGGGCCAAAAAACCAAAACATAAAACAGAAGCAGTATTGTAACAAATTCAATAAAGACTTTAAAAATGGTCCACATCAAAAGTAAAAAACCAAAAACAAAACCAAAAAAACTTAAAAAAAAATATTCTCACTTTACTTAAACTACATAAAGCATAAGACAAAATAAAGGAAACTATGCTGTCTTACAAATAAGGACTTACAACTTTAAAAAATAACATTAAACAAAAGAATGTTTCGGCACTCCTTTGCACAAAACACAATCACTTTTGATGGGGCTTTTATAACAGACAACATGTGGAGAGGAGAGAAAGAGAACTTAATTAAAGTAATTATGGCATCATTAAAATGTAGACCAAAAGACTATGTCCTAATTTGCAAGGGCTTACAGGTCCCCATGCTAGATGGTATCATTCTTTATAAGTGCAGCCAACTATAAGAACAAAAGTCTCTGTTGTACCAACATGGACATGGCAGTTTATTGGACAGGCATGCTGTATCTAGAGATTTTATCCACTGCAGATTTTATTCATATCTTAAATCTCTGACAAGAATAATAATCCAAGAATCCCAAACAATTCCATTAAGTTGGTCAAGCAAGCCTCCATTTTCTCACACTCCTTTCTGAATCTTTCTCCTTTTCTCAGGAGATTCTTTCTCGTCCTACCCCACTAGGAACATAGTCACCTCCATTCAAGCTTTCCTCCTGCCCCCAATCTTACCTGATTCCACTTCCATCTGCCCCACTCAACTATGCCTGCCCTGAGCTCTCTCTCCTTGTAGGTCCTATTGTCTACAGACACATTGATAAACTTATCTAAGTATAATGAGGACATTAATACACATCCAAGAATTGGCCCTCTTAGTTTGCAACTAGAGGAGGAGAGAGGAGCATTTGGGGAAATAATTCAACCAAAGAGACCAAAATTTGGTCCAATTACAATGTCTCAACCATGGGGGGGGGGAGGAATTATGAGTATAACACAGTGCCTACTACCCAGATGTGGTCCACAGCCTGAATGCTTAGGAATAAGGATAATAAGTGAAAAACAACCACCAAGAGGGATTGTTCTCTGACTGCCTATTTCAGCATAGAAAGGAACTGACCTGATAAGACTTTGCTGGGGGCTGAGAGGAGGGTGCAGATGGGGGTCAAGGCCATCTCCCATACTCTCCGGCAGCAGCACCAGTGAAGATCCAGATCTGGCTTCACTTGATGGCGGCAGCAGCAGCAGCTGGCGCCCTTGACAGAGGACACAGTGGCATCACAGGACATCCCTGACTTTCGGAGTGACAACAGCTTCATCAGCAGGAGTAGCCAGGCTACATGGAGATATCTGATGTCATGCATCCCCAGTAGGGGTAGAAAGAAACCAACATATTGCAGTGGAGGCCTTGGGTATCAGGGAGGTTGAAGGGACTTGTTTCAGAGTATGTGTGACTGGGGGCGCCCAGAATTCACGGGAGAGGCAGGAGTGAGTCTCTGAACAAGGCTAGAAGGTCCAGTGTTTTATAGGAGGTATTACAAAGAAACAATGTTTTGTACTTTAAGGTTAACCCAATTTTTACCCCCAGGTGTGGTCTGAGGATAAATGTCTTAACATGCTACATGGATGATGTTGGTTAAGTGATTACTCTTTCCAGGAACAGTTTGCATTTTAAGAGGGACTTCTTGGAGACAATACCTTAACTTTTGTATATCAACACTTCCCCCAACTGTTTAGTGAAGTTGTGGGCTAATGTATCTCCATTTGGGCTCAATACTCTACTTGTCCAGTTTTTCCAAGGCTGAAGGCCCCTGCATACGATGAGATGGCTCTAGGTTAGGAAAAGATAATATTTGAAGTATTTAAAGTTAAGTTTCCAGTCCCTGAGCCCCTAACCCCAGACTCTTCTTTCCACTTCACAATGAAAACATTTTCATTTGGTCCTACAAAGCATTATAATGAAAAAATGCTATTAAAATAATGCTATTAGGAAGGTATAAAAAGTTACCTGCAGCCATTTAATTCTAACCTTAGAAAAATAGAGATGATAAATGTCAGTCTTCGGCCTGATGTTTTTTAACATTCTCATTATTAATGTACGTATGTACATAATGTAATATGATTAGTAGAGATGTGTCCAGTTTCACCAAATATGGAAATAAAAAAGTGACTTCAGCAAACATCTTACACATCCACACTATGTGATTAGACGCCAGCAGCAGTTTTAAGAGGATATCCTAAGTGTCCAATAAACACTTAGAATGACAGAAATGGAAGGTTCTTCAAAGGTCCTCCAAATCACACAAACCAGTTTAAAGAAAAAAACTGAGGCCTAGGTAGGCAATACCTTTTGTTCCACGGCCAAGCTTGATCTAGAACCTATGTCTCTCCACTACTCAAAGTGAATTCCTTCCCTTCTAGATAAGGCTCTGGAGATTAACGGGATGCCTGTCCCCCATTTTAGCCAGAATCTCGGTTCCAGGGCAGCGGTCAATCTCCATTTTTACCCTCCAAACATTGTGGTCTCTCCAAACAACCACGCCCAAACCTGCAGCATAAATGTAGCATCACGTAAAGCAGTGTCCCACTATACACTCTCCGTTATCACATTATTCCCGGAAACACCTAACCCAGCTCAAAATCCATCCTATCTGCTGTGGTCTGAAATGTTACAGCACAACCCACTCCCTGCATCCTTGCCTATAACATGCACACATAAGTACACACATGCAAACATGCACACAAAATATGCTATCTTTTCATTAAGTGAGGACGCAAATCACACAATCATTAAGGTAACTGACCTTGCTCAATAGTGCCCAGGATGACAAGGAGTCTGTAAAGATAAAGAATGAATTCCCTCTGTTCCACGTAACCACAGCTTAAGCAGCTCTCTTTGAACAGCTGGACATCTGGATGTCATTTGAGATGGGAGCCATAACTGCCCTTTGGTATTAATATCTTTTTTTTTTAATTGTTGCTAAGGCCATGAGGAGGAACCAATCATGAACTCATTCTCCTTCTGACATTGCTTACAGTCAGCCAAGAATAAATTTTCTGCCTTCTCTGAACCTGCAAGCAGTTAGAGAAGCAAATATATCACATTCTCAGACCCAGGAATAGCTGAAGACAAAGGCCATTTTAAATGGCAGCCCTCAGTTTAAGAAGAACCGTTAAACCGATCCAGTCAGAGACCTCAGAACTGCCAGGATGTGAAGTCAAGGTCCTTCTGTTATCCATGTGGTGAAAAATCAGTTTCTAATTCCCTTCTGTGACTGAATTTTGCGAACAGATGTTACACCAAGATGACTGTGCTTGCAGTGTAGAAAGAAAGGAAAATATCAGAGGAAGCTGATACATTAACTGGACAACTCAGGCTAAATGACATGGATCATATTTCACTACATTTATTCTTTCTGTAAAGTGTGATAAATCTTGAGATTCAGAACCCCAAAAGGGCAAAAGACTATGTCCAAGTTTGAGAAGGCATGCAGTACGTCTTGTATACAGAGGAATGTCAGTCATCATCTGTGTATATTCTGATCACAGCCCTTGCTGTTCATTCTTCTGTTAACCTCCACCTGCCCATCAGATTTCTCATTTACAACCTCATCTCCTTCCGAAAACCAGTGATGACATGGCCATAAACCAGGAAGATCCAGCCCTTTGAAACCTCTGCACCTATTCCAGAGAGCAATACACCTGCCCAACTCTTCCTGTCCTCACTGATGGGACCTGAGGATCCATTTCTGAAACCACTGAGTCAGAGGCATCCAAAGGAGTCGATGCATAACCATACAATTAGCATGTGCAAAGGAACAAGACACTAGGAATTGAAAAAAACTTAATACCCAAGTCCAATTCCAGATCGACTCCGTTAGAAATCTCTGAGTGTGAAGTTCAGGCATAGAAATTTTAAAAAAATCTCTCCAGGTGATTTTAAAGCACGGACAGGATTGAGAACCACGGGCTTAGCACAATACAGAACCCTGGGGACTGTGGCCACGTAGGTAATATTATACTGTTCCAAAGTCAATGATCTTTCAGGCAAAGATTATCGAGGTAGAACTGTAAAATACTTCAAATAGCATGAAACGTGGTGTGGCAATTTTAAAATATGGCCCCAAATTCTTTGTCACTTCTCCCATTGAGAAGTAGGGTATATGTCCTCACCTCTTAAATATGAATGGATCTTTGACTGCTTCGTTTTAAAAAGTACAGCAGAACTGATGCTATCTTAGTTCTGAGGTTACATCACAAAAGTGCGCAAAGTAAAATTTCCACTTTGTGGGCTAGGAGACTCTTTTTGGAGCCCTGAGACACCATGTATGTCCAACCAACTTGAATCACCACGCTGTGAGGAAAATCAAGTCGCGTGAAGAAGGCACATCCATGTCCTAATCCCTGGAACCGGTGAATGTTACCTTATTTGGAAAGGTCTTTACAGACGTAATTAAGGCTCTTGAGATGAGATCATTCTAGGTTGTATAGATGGGACCTAGATCCAATGACAGGTATCCTTTCAAGTGGCACAGAGGAGAGATTTAAGACCCACCAAGAGGAGGCAATGTGACCACCAAGGCAGAGATCTGAGTGAGACAGCCATACATTCGTCAGGACTGCTTACAGCCACCAGAAGCTGGAGGAGACGAGGAAAAGATTCTCTTCCAGCGCACCAGAGGGAGTGTGGCCCTGCCAACATCTTGATTTCAGACTTCTGGCCTCCAGAATTGTGAGAGAATAAACTTCTGGCTTACCAACCAGTCTGTGGTAATTAGTTACAATAGCCACAGGAAATCAATACAGTTGGGAAAAAAAAATCTTCATCTAATTTTCTGCTTCTACACAAGTGCAAAATTTAATAAATTGCAATTTTATTCTTTATAGTTGTCTCCTTATGCTTCTACTTACAAGACAGATTTCAGCTTAAAATATCATTTCTATTATAAAAGTGTCAAATTTTTATAACTATTGTTATTTTTCTTTAAGTTTAATATTTCCCATGCTTTTTTGGGGGGGCTTTTTAATGTATGATCTAGCAGTGATTTTTAGGCTGTATTTATCAGCAACCTAAATAGAGTACAAAGTGAAGCACTTGACTGAGCATTCTGAATTGTGCAGAAAGTTTGTTTAAGTACATTTATATGTTTAATATATAAATTCGGGAGGTGAGGGGTGGAAAGTGAAGCACTTGGTACAGAAAGGATAATAAGGAGAATGATATCCTTGCTAGAAAGGATACAGTTTGTAGGGAAATGTCTGCAGACATGCTTTAAAGAAGGCTGGCAAATTCCAATAGTGGAACATCCTACAAAAGAACTTACCAGTCAGTACTCCTCAACATTGTCGAGGTCATCAAAAAGGAGGAAAGTATGAGAAATTGTCACAGCCAAGAGGAGCCTATGGAGACATGAAGACTAAATGTAATGCTGTATCCTGGAACAGAAAAAAGGACATTGGATAAAAATTATGGAAATCTGAATAATGACTTTCGTTAAGAATAATATAGCAATATCGGTTCATTTAACAAACGCACTACACAGTAAAGATGTTCATGAATAGGTGAAACTGGGTGCCAGATATGCGTGAACTCCCTGTGCTATCGTCTCAATTTTTCTGTAAATTTAAAGCTGTTCTTAACATCTATTAAAACACACACACACACACACACACACACATACACACACAAACGGCTGTCTCTATCAACATTCCTATTTTAAGTAAGAAACTAAGGTTGAGGGAAGTGAAACATTTCATACAAATCAGCAATGTTGAGGAAATTTTCTCGACTTTCCCAGAATGCTAGTCCATACTGCAGAGAGTTACTTAATAAGGCTAATTATTGGCGATGATCTGAAAAGGTAACACCACCAATAAACTTTTCTGGACTTGCAAAGAAAAAACAGCTGGTTCTGCTGGCAGTCGAGTTTCCACAGCTAACTGGCGTGCCATCTGCTCGCAGCATAGAGTGGTAACCATGGTTCACGTGTCACACCAGCGTTCGTGTTAAGAAGTTTGCCCCAACAAGCCTGGACAACTTCGCTTCCGCGCAGGTTGCTGGGGGGAGGGGTGGCGGCGGCAGCATCCAGAGTGTGTATATCGTTTTTCCAAACTCCATCTGCTCTCCCCTCCTCAGGCTGTGCCCGCGGTCTCCCCGCGCCGCAAGCCGCTGGACGGGCGGGTCTTTTACGCATAACAAAAGAGTCCTCCTCCTCCTCCTCCCGCCGCCCCGCGCCGCCCCCACCTTGGCTTCCCGCGGCCGCCCGGGCCCGCGTACCCGGCAAGAATTGGCTCCCGGGCCCGAGGTTTCCAGGTACCCGGAAGGGGGAGGGGGCGAGGCGGCAACAATTGGGCGGGTGAGGTCGAAACGCGCGCCCAGGAGCGCCAAGACTCCGAGGGGCGGCGAGCCCGGGCCGTGCCGCCGCGCGATTGGCCGGCGCAGCCTCGCCGGCCGCCGCTCATTGGTGGATTCTCAAATTCGGTCTCAAGGCGCCAGAGGAGGTGTTTTAGCGGGGACTGCGATCCGGAGCTAGAGTCGCGCTCGGCGTGTCGGAGCGCTGGCGCTGCCCGGACGCCGCGGGGTCCCCGCTAGCGCAGGGCACTCGGAGCGGGGAACTGCGCGCCTCGCTTTCCCCGCCCGATGTCGCCGCCCGGCTGCTGATCGACTCGCCCAGCTGATCCCGCGCTGCTGTGGGGTCGTGGAGGTCCCGGTAGAGGCAGGAAGGCTCCTTCGCAAAGGGGGAGTAAGTAGCGTGCGGCCCCGGCGCTGGCGGGGAGGCGGGAATTGGGGCGAAAGGGGACCCTCCCGCCCCGGCTGCCAGCCTGCCACCCTTCCCCTCCCCGGCTGCCGCAGGACCAGGCGTGCGAGGGGTGTCTGGGCTCCAGCTCTCCCTCCGGCCGGGCAGTAGGGAACTTGCCCTTCCTCACGATCTGGGGGTTTCATTGGAAAAGTTTATATTTGGGGTCTGCTCGGAGGCCTGGGAAAGGGCTGCGCTGAGCGCTGAGTGGGTTTGGTCTAGCGATCAGGTTTCCTTCCCCCCTGATTCAAAACCCCTCAAAGCCGAATTCCTCCCCGTTCTTTGCGCCAAAATTAACTGACCTAGGAGACCCTGTGCTTTCTGACAGATTTGCCCTACACTCTCCTGACTTGAAACTTAATTTTGTCCTGTTGCTTTTCATTAAAAAGTATTATTTTTATCGGGGTTTTTTTCTTCCCAATTGCAGTAATTACTAAGCACACTTAAGTGTTTGTGCTCGTTCGTGTGCGTTTCGGAGAGTTGGAGTGGCCACAATCCTGAAAATTCCCAGGATGAGTTTAGGGAGCGGAAGTTCATGTTCATGAGCAAGTAATAGATATTTTTGTTGAAGGAAAGAGTATCCAATTTAAAGTCATTTTCTAATGTAACTGTGCATTACAGATGGAGGTAAATTGTTTAACACTAAAAGACCTGATCAACCCCAGACTAGATTTTGCAATTGAAGATGGGGAAAATGCCCAAAAGGTAAGTGAACTTAAATACCTTAAGTTCTATCATATTTACGATGGTGATGTCTAATTCAATTCAGGATTCCAAAATGCCACTTGTATTTGTCTTAAAAACATAATAATCTTGATGAACATTTTAGGACTATGCTTTTCTTTTTTTTTCTTTTTTTTTTTTAATGGAGGAGGCATCCAACCATTATTGTTGAATTTCTCAGTCATTGTGCAGTGGTTAGATGTAATGTTGAAACTGACTTATATGAATCAAAGATATGCTAGACACTGCAATCAAAGGTTTGTAATAACTGTAGCTATCAAGAGTAGAATTAGCTAATGCTGGGCAGGAATATTAAGCCTCAGTTCCCAGGAAAATAGACTTTTTCACTCTAAATGCTAGATTATTAAAGTGCAGTGAAATGTTCTTCATCCTGATGGACCAGCTCCTAGAGGTGGTTCCATTCTCCCAAGAACATGACCAGTGTCTCCCATATAGGGAAATAAAGTGACTGAGCTCACCAAGGGCTCTTTGAATATTTTACAGTGTTACTTCTGGTTTTGCACTGAGCTTTCCCTTGTGGTTTTTGCATGACTTGTGATCTGTAAGACAATAGTAGTGTCTTCAAGAAACATTACAAAGTGAACCGGCCATAGCAATGTCTAAACAGGACCCATGTCAGCACAACGCCCTCACCAGCCCGTGCCCTACGGAAAAGGTGTAATAGCTTGTTAGTAGCGAACATCTAAGCATTTTGGGGCAGAGTCAAGTAGATATGACAAACCCGGGTTTACAAAGTTTAAATATCAATCTGAGCATAGCAACTTCCATAGGCATTGAACTTCTCTGGTTCCTGGGCTTAATTTTAGGCTTAGCACCCACAATGAAATTGCCTGGTTGCAAAGCACCTGTTATATGGGCCTTTGAAGAATACTTGACAACCGTTAATTTTGGGTAGGTGTGAAACTGTATGCTTTTTCATGTAGGGGTTTTTTTCCCTCCACCATTTGATTTATTTTTGTTAGGAAAAGAAGTATACCAAAACATTATTCTTTTAAAGAGCATTTTTAAAGAATTCGCTATGCCATCTGAGAGTGGCAATGCCCAGACTTTAAAGTATATATTCAGAGTTTTGGCTTTGGGAGTTTCAGAGCAAAACTTTTTGTTTTCCTTTGTAATTTGGATGGGACAGCCTTGAAAGAATGTGTATACTTTTATATAAAGTCAAAGTGTCCACCTCTTTCCTTCTGGGTCAATGACTTTTTATCGTGCCTTCAACAACGTTACTTCTCCTACTCTAGTTAGCCCAGTAAGTGCTGTGCCCAGCTGAGCTTTCATATTTTAGTGGGTGTAGAGAAAACCTCAAATGACGCCATAGAGGTTTGGGAAAGTGGTTAAAATGTTTGAAATAGAATACACGAGCAGGGCTTATTTCACCTGTCAAAGAGACGGCAAAGGAAGAGAACAGAGCGCTCCTGCGAGATGCTAGGCTGGGCTTTTGTCTCTCTTTTCACATTGCTGTGAAGTAAAGGAAGGAGGATTTCTAGGGCTGCCGAGAACGTGGGATTCGGAGTCAGAGAGATCTGGGTGTGATTTCCTGCTTTACCATTTGTTAACTTCATAACCTCAAATAAATATATTTATTCAGTCTTTCAACAAATATTTATGTTTCAGGGGCTGGGGGTACAGCGGTTTAATAAGTCTCCTAGCTTCCCTAAGCCTATTTTTTTCTTCCATAAATTGAAATTAATAAGTAGCCTCTCCTCTTTGGGTGTCTGTAAAGCACCCAGCAACCCATACTGTTCACACCTTACTCTTTTTTTTTTTTTTTTTTTTGCGGTACGTGGGCCTCTCACTGTTGTGGCCTCTCCCGTTGCGGAGCACAGGCTCCGGACGCGCAGGCTCAGCGGCCATGGCTCACGGGCCTAGCCGCTCCACGGCATGTGGGATCCTCCCGGACCGGGGCATGAACCTGTGTCCCCTGCATCGGCAGGTGGACTCTCAACCACTACGCCACCAGGGAAGCCCCACACCTTACTCATTTGAACTGACAGCCCAAAGATGAATATGATGCAGGCCTGGCCCTCGGTTACCTGAGACACTTTCAGGGACTGAGATGTAAAACTCACCAACTAGACTGTGATTTGGTAAGAGCTATAGGAGTGGGAACCAAGTGCCCCAGCAGAACAGAAGATTAAGAAAGAAATTCATGGGGAGTCTAGGGCAAGTTGGAAAGCTTCACAGAGGTAATATCTGGGCTGAGGACTTCAACTATAAGGAAACAAGAAGGAGTAAGACGGTCATTATAGGCAGACTCTATATGAGTATATGTGCTGTGGACATTCAAGAAATGTTCAAAGTTTCCAGAGTGGCCAGAAGCTAGTGGTACTTCTTGAAACCCTCTGGTGGGTGCCTGGAACAGTATCCTATGGGTCAGTCGGCATTTAGAGGACTTATCTTTCTTGACTGTCTGATCTTCATTGCTCAAGGTCTACAGGTAGGCATCCATCTTCTTACCACTCACGGAGAAACTTTTCTTTAAAACATAGAGGAGTTTTCAACGCCATTACCCCATCTTACTGTGCCCAAGTTGTGAGATTATAAGCAAGACTCTCCTCTTCAGTTGTCTACAGTGCATTTAGGAATGACAAAAGTAGAAAAAGGATGGTTTGGGATGAAGCGGTGGACAACAAGGATTGAGCTGTTGGGAGGGCTTTGTGAAGGAGATAACACTTGAGCTAGGGCTTGAAGGGATGAGTGCTAAGACTTAGGCAAGTAGAGAGGAAGGAAACTAGTAAAGAAGTAAATCAGCATGGTAAATTTGGGGACACGCCTAGACTTAGTGGGCATGGGTTTTCTTTGAAGGTCATTCATCTTTTGGGAGTGGTTAAAAAAGAAGGTGAGTTCAACTTGAAGCATGTATTTGTACCCGTGTGATTACAGGTAAACAAATATGTACAAGAGGCAGTTGGTTGCCTGATCTGGGAATTCACGGAAAGTCCTAGCCAGTTACAAACTTGGGAATTAACAACATACAGGTTGGTTTTAAAGCCTTGTACATGAGTGGGTGAGCTGCCCCGGAGAGAGCAAACAGGGAGGTGTGGAGGGCTGAGTTTCTAAGAGGGGAAAAAGAGGAGCCAGTGAAGGAGGCTGAGAAGGAACAGTCAGAAGAGAACCAAGAGAGAAAACAGTGGTAGCTCAGAAGGACTGAGAGTTTTATAAAGCAAATAGTCAACAGTCTTAACCGTTGCAGTGAGGTCAAGTGCAATATTTTGCCATTGACTTGTCAACTGACAGATGACCGAAGTGAGAGCAGTGGATCAGAGCAGACTGGTGGTTTGAGGAACCCCCTGGGAGACAGGCAGGGGAAAGCCCTCCGTGTGGATTACTAATTCTGGAAAGTGTGCTCTGAAGGGAAGGAGAGTTGTTAGTCAATAGCTAGAAGGAGACGCCTCCTGACGTGCCTGTCATATTTGCAATGAGTCTTAAACAGCAGGTCGGGTTTCAGTGGGCAAAGCTTAGCCCATGGCTTTAGAGTCAACGTGATGGTGTGCGCAACGGCTCAGATGTGATAAAATTTGGGGCAGGTTTGAAGAAGAACGATGGACTGTTTGGACAAAATGTGGGACGTGCATGAGATGGGACCGGAAAAGAGGTTGGCAAAATGTCACCAAGGGCCTTGAACAGGCTGATGTCTATGTACTATTTGAGGTAACATGATCAAAGCTGTATCTGAGACAGAAGCAAGACTAGAACCGAGATCTTCTAATTACCAGGTCCTTTCCATGTCAGCTTACAGCTCAGTCATAATGCTGGTATAATAAATAATAATGATGATGATGGTGATGAACATTTGCACAGCACTTCACAGACTACAAACTGCTTTCACTCTCATTATCTGATCTAATCCTCACAGCAACTGCATGGCAGGTAAGCCAAGGTGCATCACCTCCATTTGCACATGAGAACTGGAGAACCCGTTTCCTGGGGACTGTCTCCAGGCCCTCTCTAATTGAAGAGGTGATTTCCAGGGTGTTGCAGCTTGACTTCCTGGCAAGCAGATCTGACGTGGAGATTAGTGTGCAGGTGGTTTATTAGGGAGTGCCCTGGGGATGGGAGCCCATTTAAGGGAAGGGAAGGCAGCAGAATTAGACAGAGGGAGAAGCAGAGCTGCAGAACAGTCTCAGTGGAAGTTGGGTTTACCCCATAGGGAGTTCTGGGACGACCCCTCGGAGGAGTCCTGAGTCGGGGTAAGGGGACCAAGCTGTTACATGTCAATGCTGCCTCTCCCAGCCACTGAGGACAGTACCGGCCTCTCGGGAAGGCGTGTGATCCCGGATGAGTCAGCCCTCTTCAGCCAAAGCGTGAAGAAGCTTACTATTGACATTACTCCAGCAGCTGGGGAAATGAGTCATTCATTCCAGAAGTGAGCCAGGTGCATCCCAGTGTCCACCACATGGCTGGGTAGCCTTGCTGGAAAGCCTTGGAGATATATAATTTGGTCTGAACCCCTTATTTCAAAGATCTGGAAACTTGGGCCCAGACAAAATGAACAATTTGTGCAGTATCAGAAAGATATAGAGTGGAGTCAAAAACCGCTCTATTTCTGAATTCTCATTCCAATCCCCTTTCCTTTGCCTTCTACAGTGTCAGGATTGCAGGATACACAGACGGATGGATCAGGATGTGATTAGATTGCAGCTGACTTTCTGCCCACCTGAAACCTCAGAAAACAATTTGCTTGGCATTTTTTTCTGTTGAGTAGAGGTGTGATAACGATCGTAACCTACCATGTGACATAACTCCCCTTCTACTTTAAGTATTACTTAAACTGTAGTGAAAATATGTCAAAGTGCTGGAGGAAATAATTCACCTGAATTGCTCCTTGGTAGGGAAAAAGTAGGAGCTCAGTGTTCCTGGGAGGACAGGTACCATGAGGGCTGTGGAGAAGAAGGATGAATCTCTGCACCTCAACAAGCCTGGGACACGCCCTCCACCGTTGGGATACCTTCTGAAATAACTAGATAATCAAGGCCCTGTGTTCCTTGAGCACATGCGAAGGGGAAGGCATTGGTGCCAAAAACTGTGAGGAATGGGATGTGTGGAACTAGCTCCCTGACCTCCAGAAGTGCACAGTCTCGTCAATGAGACAAGATACATGCCCAGGGAGTTAAATAGCAGTACACTGTGCTATGTTATATTAGCTCTGAGGGCCAGGATGGATGGTAATAAAGAACAGGAAGTGGAGCGGGGGGAGAGAGAATAGCTAGGTTTTATTGAGTGATCACTATATACCAGGAACTATTCTCATAACTCTGGAGATCAGTGTTTTTATGAACTTCATTTTCAGTTGAGAGAATTAAAGTGAGAAGGGAATTGCCTGCTCTCACCCTGCTGATAAGTAGCAGAGGCCGGTAAGCTGGCCCTACCAGCCCACATGCAGAGCTGCTTCCCATGCTGCCTCTCCACAGAGGCTAGTGGGGCCCCGTGGCCTGCTGGATACCTTTTGCTGGAGCTGCGAAAAAGATAACTTCCTCCCAGTTCACACCCAGGACAAGCTTACTTCTAGATGCAGAATTTTGGAAACTTCTGCTGTCAGCTATTTCTTGCCTTACCAATGACTTTTATACTGACTGAGGTTGTATGTGACCTTGGGCAAGGCACCCTCTGTGTGCCTCAGTTTCTTCATCTGTAGGCTAGAAAAATACTACTACCTCGGTTACAGGATTGGATGAGGAGTTAATAGGTGTAAAGTGCATGAAACAGGTATCATGTGTAGCACATAATATGCACTCGGTACTTTCCCTTGAGAGTTCCCTTGTAGAAGACTTCATCAGAATTGTATACTAGTAGGGATTTGTTAAGAGATTTGAATAGATGCACTGCCTCAGGCTGGATGCTTACTGCGGCAGTGGTGTGAGAAATCGTCACCCCCATCTCCACCCCTTTCCTGCTACCCTAGGACAGAACCTCACCATGGCTAGCTGGCAGCTTCTGCTGATCCAGAAAACAAGAGTTGGCCTGCTACCGCAAACTCCAGTTTCTCCCAATTTTTTAAAATTAATTTTATTTATTTATTTTTGGCTGCGTTGGGTCTTCGTTGCTGCGCGCGGGCTTTCTCTAGTTGCGGCGAGCAGGGGCTACTCTTCGTTGTGGTGTGCGGGCTTCCCATTTCAGTGGCTTCTCTTGTTGTGGAGCACAGGCTCTAGGCGCGCAGGCTTCAGTAGTTGTGGCTCGCAGGCTCTAGAGTGAAGGCTCAGTAGTTGTGGCACACGGGCTTAGTTGCTTCGCAGCATGTGGGATCTTCCCGGACCAGGGCTCGAACCTGTGTCCCCTGCATTGGCAGGCGGATTCTTAACCACTGCGCCACCAGGGAAGTCCATCCCAAACAATTCTTTTTCCTTCTTCATATGTTGCTCGTTTATAGGAAAACACTTTTTTTTAAACCACTGTTCAGCCAAAATCCAAGCATGCAATAATCTATAGAGTGATATTGTGTGCAGGAAAGGGAGTGACAGATATGTAATTCATCCACCTTCCTAATTACGTAAAGGCACTATTACCTGGAGGTGAGTTCAACTATGGGAAGAGCAGAATCTTTCTGGGTTTGAATGGCAAAAACTTATTTTAGGGGAAAGAAATTTGTTTCGGTAATTTAGTAATTCCAAACGCGAGTTGTGTGTACTTAGTCCTTTTTCTTAATGGATTAATGAACCCATCATTAATCTTTTCTTTTAATTATCTAAGATAGTCTACTCAAAGAGTCTGGGGGAAGGTGCTAGGCCACAAACTATTACCAAGCTGCAACACATTACGAACAGAACTTGAGAGTTCAGCACTTAGAAACCTCTACAGTCATTCAGTCGATCTGGCCCCTGTGACATCTAAACCTGTGCTCAGTGGTCTCTTCTTGTCGAACAAGCTGTAGGTCAAGTTGAGTGGCAAACTCAAGAGAGTCACATGTGATGGGAGTTGCATATGAGTCCTATGAAGTAAGACCGTGTATCAGTCTCTGGGAGTTTCCAGTCTGTGAAAAACCCTGGTCCTTCACCAGGGGTAGTTTGAGAAGCACTGCTCTGGGGGAGTGACATTAGATAGCTGGGTGGTTTGAAATGTGGCATTTTGTTGGATGCCCTTCCATTCATCTGTCCTGCTAATTGCTCTATTAGCACTGGTGAACATTGAACAAAAGCATAATTGCTCTTCACTAGTTAGTGCAAACTCGTAAATAGTGTTTAAAAAAATATGTCACTTAGAAGCAATATGGGCTCAACCCACATTTGCTCTTATTATCGTCCCCGCCTATTACAAGCATTCACCGCGACGCATAACACTCATGACTTCTTTCACAGAGGTGCCGTGAAAACCATGCTTAAAGGGAGTAGCAGCCACTCTTCGGTTCCCATGATCCTTCTGTTTATTTTCATTAGTCCTACCTATCCTGATACTTTTCAGCCCTGAACGTATAGGTCTGTTTGTATTTTCATGACTTAGTGAATAATGGGAATAAAGTGTACTGTTAGCTGATACCTGCCCTTTCTCATTTTCGCTAAAAGGTCTCTTTTTTAAAATAGGAAAATATATTTGTTGATCGCTCAAGGATGGCCCCAAAGACGCCAATAAAAAATGAACCAATTGACTTATCGAAACAAAAAATCTTCACTCCAGAAAGAAATCCCATCACTCCAGTTAAGCTTGTCGACAGACAGCAAGCAGAACCATGGACACCCACCGCTAACCTGAAGATGCTCATTAGTGCTGCCAGCCCAGACATAAGAGACCGAGAGAAGAAAAAAGGACTGTTCAGGCCCATTGAGAACAAGGACGATGCATTTACAGACTGTCTGCAGGTAAACAGGCTGTGCTCCTAAGACCTTTCATAGAATTTTAAAATGTTTACCTGATCATTAAAAAGTCACAGAATTCTCAGTTTTTCGGTTACTATTGAGTCAAAAGCAGTACTCCACTTAATCTTTTTATTTATTTACAGCTGAAGTGGAACTCTTATTCTATATCTCATTTTTCATAATGAATGCTTTCTTTTCTTCTGTATGATACTGTCTTCACTAGTACACATTTTTAAATGATAATTTTTTTAAGCAATGATATTTAATAATTTTGATCTAATGAAGAAATTTGGATTTTTTTTAATGCTGCCATGAATTATAATTTTTGCTTTGATTTTAAGGGTAATATTAATCTAAATGTTTTTGACTTGGGGAATTTTATCATTCTCATGTATGTTCAGTTCGTTGGTTTGGGGCTTTAAAGTTAAATCATCTTTAAATTACCTGTCCTGTAGGGAACCAGAGCTACTGAATAAGCAGCATATCTATACTTTAAAAAAAAGTTTTTCTTGGGGCTTGAACTGAGCCTTTTTCAAATGTGAGTTGATAAGACAAGGACACTAGTTTAATGTACTTACAATAAGAAAGAATAAGGAAGAATAAGATTTAGCTCCCCCTGTTCAGTTCCATCAACCCTTGGTAAATTGTGAAAAATAAAGAGTCTGGTGACACACTGCAGGCAAGTACATCTCAAATTTTCACGTTAATAGGAATTACACAGGATCTTAGGAAGAGACGGATTCTGATACATCAGGTCTGAGGTGAGGCCTGAGGTTTTATACCTCTTAACATGCTCCTGGTGACGCTGATCTCAGTCTAACAAGCACGCTAGTAGCAAGGGTGTAGCAACCTATAAATCAAGGCTGTAGCAACCTATAAATGACTGCATTGTTCATTTTTTATTTTAAACAGTAGACTCAGCCTCAAATCACAAAGGAGGAAAAGTTCAGTTCAGAGAAAGCAATAGGTAAAATGTTAAGAAAATTAGATTAGGAAATGCATTTTAACCAGAATCTAGGATGGTATGGATTTAGATGTTCCCCTCCACTCGCCAATACCACCCATTGCAATTTCTCTGTTCAGATGTTAACTGTGACATTTTCCCCCTCCCTCTGTCTGCCCTCTGTAGCTTGATGTTGTTGGGGACAGTGCTGTGGACGAATTTGAAAAGCAAAGGCCAAGCAGAAAACAGAAAAGTTTAGGACTCCTGTGCCAGAAGTTTCTAGCTCGCTATCCAAGTTATCCACTGTCAACTGAGAAAACTACCATCTCCCTAGATGAAGTTGCTGTCAGTCTCGGTATGTATTGTGGGATCACCTGGAGGCCTGTCTCCGGTTACGGTGAGACGTTGATTCCTCGGGCAAGCCAAAGGCTTCAGATCACCTCCTTTACTAAGTAAAGAGTTGACCCTCAAAAGAGTGAGGACAGGGGCTTCCCTGGTAGCGCAGTGGTTGAGAGTCTGCCTGCCGATGCAGGGGGCACGGGTTCGTGCCCCGGTCCGGGAAGATCCCACATGCCGCGGAGCGGCTGGGCCCGTGAGCCGTGGCCGCTGAGCCTGCGCGTCCGGAGCCTGTGCTCCGCAACGGGAGAGGCCACAGCAGTGAGAGGCCCGCGTACCGCAAAAAAAAAAAAAAAAAAGAGTGAGGACAGAGGAGCAGGTAGAGCTTTTCTTCTGTCATCATCATTATGCATAGAATTCCAGGGAGCCTTTTAGGCCTGAGGGTCAAACAAATATTTGGTTTTTTTAAGCTTAAAAAATATGTTTACAGAAGACTCACATTACAAATTAATATCTAATATCTTAATCCCATGTTATTTCAGACAGACTCAAAAGATATTTAGAAATATCCTTCTGTTTATTTTTTTAAAATGCTTCAAAGAGTTCAGAACTGGTGTTATTTTTGTTATAAAGCACGATTTGAAAGCAAGAGCATTATGTTTGAAGCCCTATACTGTGACCTTCACAGCAAGTCTGCCCAACTAGTAAAAGCACATCTGGATATAACTCAAACAGCTAAGCCTTATAACAAAGAGGAATACATGCGTTCGCACGGCGTGGGTGTGTGTAATGTGCAGTGGTGTCTGGACTATAAATATGCCGACTGCCGATTCAGAATAGAGACTCCTAGTGGACGTGGATTGCAGTTGGTTTCAGAATGAACATACTGTTGACAATAAATAAGTAGAAATCACATGATTTGAAGATGTCAGAGTGTCCCCTTAAAAGATTAGGAGGGTTTACATACAGGGGAAAGAAAGGCTCGAAGAAATCAGCCCAGTAGGCTTTATGATAGAGTATATTTTTAGTTTGTTTATTAGTTCTATATCTTCCCGTAGCCCAAAGAATGTGACCCAGTAGATGGTTATCACTCTGAATTATTCAAACTGATGGCTAAAAAGATTTTATTTGCTGGAAATTGAGGTAATGAGGAACCAGTGTGTTGTGATGGGAAGACCATGGGCTGTACTTTGAGTAAGACAGAGCTGGATTTCAAGCCCAGCTCTCTAATTTACAGACTGTGAGAGCTTTAAAAAGTTAATTATTCTTTTCTCAACTACAGCCTAGGGACCATAGCACCTACCTTGCAGAAACTTAGAAAAGTTGGGGATAATGTCAGTAACATGCCCAACTCAGAGCCTGGCTTACTCTTATTGCTACATGGAACAGTTTCTACTCAGCTCTCATTAGAGGTACTCCCCCCACCCCCTCCACCATCTTCAAGCCATCCTGTGATCCTCTACAGCTAGGAGGAAGCAGAGGGCTTTGACGGGGGGCCATTTTAGAACCCGGAAGTAGAATACAGTATTCTGGCATTGGTAGCAATGAACCAAGAAGGGGAAGGTGAGCCAGCTGGACAGAGGCTTGGTGTAGACATAGCTGAGGAACTGGGTCCGGAAACTAGTCTTAAGAAGATGAGGGTAGGGACTTCCCTGGTGGCGCAGTGGTTAAGAATCCGCCTGCCAATGCAGGGGACACGGGTTTGAGCCCTGGTCCGGGAAGATCCCACATGCCGTGGAGCAACTAAGCCCGTGCGCCACAACTACTGAGCCTGCGCTCTAGAGCCGCAAGCCACAACTATGAGCCCTCGTGCCACGACTACTACAGCCCGCGCGCCTAGGGCCCGTGCTCCCCAACAAGAGAAGCCACTGCAGTGAGAAGCCCGTGCACCGCAACGAAGAGTAGCCCCCGCTCGCCGCAACTAGAGAAAGCCTGCGCTCAGCAACAAAGACCCAACACGGCCAAAAATAAATTAAAAAAAAAGAAGAAGATGAGGGTAAAACAACAGATCATACGATGTCTTTCTCATTGGGGTTCACGAAGCCACCTTCCTCCATATACCCAGGCCTCCTCAAGAGTCCTTGCACTGATATCAGTGCAGAAGACAAAAGATTAGATGTTGGAAAGCTACATTACAGGTCCCAGGGAGGACAGAAGAGTGGGATCCTACTCTCATATGGGCTGTAAATCCCCATGTTATAACCGCCTGGAACAGAATGCCAAAGATTTTTGCAACAGCTTCCTGCTGTTTCACAATTTCCAAGACCTGCCAGATGAACCTGCCATCTCTCTTCACGTGAGATCGTAAAAATGGAGTCCCTTCCTAGAAGCTGTTTCAGGGGTAACCATCTCCTGGGATTGAGTCTAAACTCCTGCTCTATCCCAGGTCACAAGCTTTAAGACCATATTTTAACCAACGATGTGCAAAGCATTCAAATTGCATTCATTCCCAGTTTCTGGTCTCATGTAGATTCGATACTGATATTATAGAGAAGAGGTTAAAGAACTGGGAGTGACTTTAGTAAATGGAAAGTTACACAGCCTGGGAAACTATTTATTGAGCTGAGATGCTCTTGATAAGCTCTATGGGGCATAAGGGAAGCATGGTAACAATTGGTAAATCCTCAAGGGCATAACTAATGCCATGCCTACGATTAATCGGATTGCCTTGAATACAAAAGAAAAAGAAGGCTCAGCGCCAGGGAAGACTTTCCTGGCAGAGCAAGCCCCAGAGTTACCTGCAGGACTTGAGACCTGTGACGTGGGAAGTTTAGGTACACCCAGCCAGTGGACAGTTAGTCCAGATTGCAAAGGTGAGTGATTATTCAGGCAAGTAGCTGCCTATGGGCTTTTGCCAGCACCACCTCCTGAACACTTATGGTGCACAGCAAGCATCATCTTCCTCTCTTAGTTGTCCCAGTCTTCCTTTATTTCTTGAGATGTCTAGCCACTAGATGGAGACTTAGCAGCTTGTGTCTAATACAGAATAACAAAACAGCCAGACATATGGCTGGCCCTGGGCTGTCTCAGTTGCATTCACATGACATTTCTAATGGGAAGGTTTGTAACGTTCCACTCTCAACAAGATGTGTTAATATATGAAAACAGACTGGAATAAGGAGCCAGGCAGATCCGGACAAGGGGCTGCTGACTGCTCTGGCCAACACCTTCCAGCAGGCATCTGGCACCAAAGCCTGAGCTTTTGAGAGTGAAGAGCCTTTCCAGGTCACGAGCCGAAATGTTCTGACTGCAAAATGCCTCTTCATGCACGGGGTAGAATTTCCTCTCAGCTCCACAGTTTTCATTGTAACCTGGTTTATTTCTTGTGTTAAATCTTTGAAAGGCCAAGAGCTACGTGCACCAAGTCTGCCCTGATTATAGAACAGCTCTTGGCACGTGAAGAGAAAGAAGGCATTTTTGTACCTGGGCCAGTCTTCTGAGAGATGCCTGGAGGCTTTTGTTACGGATACTTAGGCGAGAGCACAAGGGGCCAGTTGAGTCCCCAAAGCCTAAGGGCCTATTGCATAACAGGATGAGTCAAGATGGAAGATTTAAAAATCTGTTTCTACTGTCCCCTCTTATGCTAGCAGGAATTTTAGGTATCTCCAGTGCCACGCAGGAAGTACTGATATTTACCAAATAACATACAAAGAGTAGATAAATGAACACCTATCAGAAACCCTTTAAGTTTATGATCACATTTAATCCTCATCATTTTATGAGATAAATACTAAGGCACAGAGAGATTAAGTAACTTCCCAGGCTCACCCGACTAGGAAGGGATAACGCAGGGATTCCAATTCATGCAGTCTGACCCTGAAGCCCCCGCACTTAACCAGCGTAAATATTTTTAGTAAATTCAATAGACTGCTGGTAATCCTGGCTATTTAGGGCGTGTTGGGAAAGTGGGTAGGGAATTGATGAACTGGATGGTCAGCCTCTGCTAGAGTTTCTTTCTGTGCTTTATCAATGGGCTGTTTGGCAGGATACAGTGAGTGGGAGCCCAGGGAGAGTTGTCCACAGGTGTGATGAGCAGAGGGCGGCCTGTACGTTGTTCCAGCCCTGGCACTAGCTTCCTCCAGCAACTTGAGAAGGGTGCCCAAGCCCTTGACTCCTGAGTTGCCAGTGCAAAATGGGAAACAAAATACCATCTGTTTTCCTTACTGGCCATTAAGAGAATTAACAAGTAATTTTTTCACATCATTCAAACTCCAGGAAAGGAGAATATGGTCCAATAATGAGTTAACAGTTACCGGACACAGTTCTATAGTCTGTATAACTAGGATCACAAGTCAAAATCAACCATCCAACATTCATCAAGCATTTATTACTATGACGTGTGTTGCTGAAGCCCACCCGTTTTAACGCACTGAAATGTTCATGTGGTTTGCCTAACAGGTCCAAAGAAAAGTTGCTCTACTATTTATGTAATACAGATGGAACTGTCATCCATCTCAAGGTGGATGTTTATCCTAGATCTTATCGAGAGTTGGATCCCAAGAAGAAAAAAATTTCTTTTGCTTGCATTCATATAGTATGAATTTGTTGAGCAATTTTATTTGCTGGGCAGAGTATCACACAAAATAGTCCACAGACAAGGTCCAAGCCTTCAAGGACTTTATACTCAAAAATGTTGGTCGGCATGATGATGGCTGGCTTCTCTTTTTCAAACAGGCGTTGAAAGGAGGCGCATCTACGACATTGTGAATGTGCTGGAGTCGCTGCATCTGGTCAGCCGGGTGGCCAAGAATCAGTACGGCTGGCACGGACGGCACAGCCTGCCGAAAACCCTGAGGAACCTCCAGAGGCTAGGAGAGGAGCAGAAATACGAAGAGCAGATGGCACACCTCCAACAGAAAGAGCTCGACCTGATGGATTATAAATTTGGGGAACGCAAAAGAGATGGCTGTCCAGATTCCCAGGATCCACAGTTACTGGATTTCTCTGAACCGGACTATCCCTCTTGTGAGTCCACGGTACCCACACGAGTAATGGCAGGGAGAGGGCGATGGTGTCTTCTGAAGAGAGTCACTGCTAAGATGGGAGGAACCAAATGGACCACCCTGGAGGGAGATGTCCTCTTATTCTCTCTCCTGAAGACAGGGAGACAGATGGCTTCCCGACTGGGCTGCCCACTCAACCTCACTGAAAAACTGTGTAGTGGCAGTTTCACTTGGTATTTGGTGTGTTTGGACCGTAGCTCTCGAACAGCGCTCCCGTTTCAGATTGACAGCCCCATGCTGATTCCTGCTTGTGAGCCTTTAAGGAAAATTTACTTGGAAAGAATTTCTCTCTCCAAAGGATCCTGTTTGTTTAATTATATACTGGAGTAGATGACTTAGAAAAGAACCCCATTAGCAGAAAATACTGATTAGAAAGATGGACAACCTTTATTTGATGCAGATTTTTTTTTTTACTTATATTACATTGTTCTTCCCCTCCCAGCTCATATTTATGCTGTCCCTCCTTTAACCATTGATCTTCATTCTCACCCTGCTGCTCCTTGCTAAGATAATAAAGTGCAGGTATCCCTAACGTTTCACTTGCATTTATAAGCAATAGGAATGGAAGGATGGGCCTGGCTTTCATTCCATTTACTACCTCATGCCTTTTAATTCCACCCTATGAGCCAGTTCTTATCCTCATAACCAGAGGAGACAGCCATCTGTCGGCGACGGTTTGCCTGCCATCAATGGCAACACACATCTAATCAGTGTCTCCTATTTACTTATTGTTTATTTCTTCACTTATTTCTGAAAAACAATGGAAGAGGTGGGTGCCTGCTATGTGGAGGGTACAGTCTAGCTATTGTGGGCTCAGAGACATAAAAGTGGAGACCTTGCCATTGAGGGAAGTGTTGATGTTCTGAAAATAGTTCCTGGTCCCTAACTCTATCCTTTTATCCCTCTACTTTGATCTTTTCCAAAACTGCTTCAGGAAAACTACTTCATGGCTTCTATTCAATGAAGTATGAATATAAAGCATTTCAGAATTTATACCTACTGTAATTTTATGACCCACAAGAAAATCTGTCTTATTTCTTTGTGAACCATCATTTTATGATGTGTGTCCAGCAGGCTTCCGCTGATCACTGTAACAAGAGTGATGTTTCCATCTGCTGATACAGTTAGATAGGTCTGGCAAACTAGAAGTACAGTCTCTCTTGTGGTAAATTACGTTTTGACGCTTTTGTCTTATTCCCTTTGTAGCATCTGCAAACAGTAGAAAAGATAAGTCTCTGAGAATTATGAGCCAGAAATTTGTCATGCTGTTCCTGGTCTCCAAAACCAAGATTGTTACTCTTGACGTGGCTGCCAAAATACTGATAGAAGAAAGCCAAGATACGCCGGATCACAGTAAATTTAAAAGTAAGCATCTTCACCTAAATCCACTTATTAGCACAGAAAGAGTGGGATGTCATATGCTGATGTTTGCTGCCTCAGAGATTTAGAAAATTATTTTTTTTTGAGACATGCACTCCTTCCTGCCTTCATAAAGGTTCTTGGTGCTGTGAGAGGTAAGCTGGTCACATACCAGAATTCCTGTGAAAGTTCTGTCCGATGCCTTTTCCCCGGCAGAGTGGATGGTAGAAGCAGAATGGCATCCCACAAATGCAGGTCAGGGAGGATGTAAGAGGCTTTGCATTTCTCTTTAGTATCGCTGCATCCAAGACGGAATGTCTGAGTGTTCTTTCCCTTCTTTCCTTGCCCCCTGCATACTCTTCTGATGGGTGGACATGAAAGTTGTCTACAGGTAAGAACCAGAGGAATGAGCAGGGTAGGGTGTAGGGGTGGTGGGACATGGCTGCTGGACGAGGAAAGTGTTTCCACGTTTCACACCCCGTGCATCTTCCTTTTCCATCAAACCTGGGTCCTGAGCCAAAGGCCCCTGGCTCCTGGTAGCTCATTCAAGCCCTGAGAAACCATGAGCTGAACATTCTCTAGCTTTTTTTTGTTTGTTTCCAGCTAGAAGTATAGCCACCCTGTGGGAGAAATGACTAGATAAAATCCAGCTCTATGAGGGTTGGGAAGACTATGGCATCTGGGGTGAATGCTTGATGTTTCTGGTCGGTAATCAAAGCCCTTTGCTTGATCCTAGCCCTAAGTTCAAGTAGGTTTCCGACCTATACGTTGATTGCTTGAGTAGAACTTACTTTGTGGGCATGATCCTGCCTGTTTAATGTGTTACCACCCCTCTGAATTTCTCCCCCAATCCCTGTACTTTCAAATGTCTCTCACAAAACCTCTTCAGGCTCAGGGAATGCCCATCCCACCCCTCCCCCACTGGGTGGCCAGAACACTGGGATTAAAGGTGAGGCGCTGCCTGTCTTCAGCACAGTCATACCTCGTAACCTGGAGCCCTAGACAGTCTGTGTGCCCAGCAGTGCAGTCTCAGGAAGCTCTGGGGAATCCCTGTCATTTTCACAGCCTAGCTGCCTGATGGAGCAGGTGCCACCACCTCCTGCTGGAAGAAACTCCAGGCAAGCTTTTGACGAGCCACAGATCAGAATTACATTTCCTAAGCCTTTCATTACAGCCCATTTCCCTCTCTTGGTACGTTTGCAATCACAGCGATCCTGGCCTGTCACCAGGTTCCTCTTGTATGAGTGTGAAGTTGTGGAAATGGGAGAACACAGTGACCTTCCCTTAGTAGTGTCATCAGATACATAAATCCTGGGTGATTTCACGCCGGAGCCACTGGTCTCTTTACGCTACCCCACTGCTCTCTGCTAGAGGCTTATATATGGTGGCTAGAAAGTGACCTGTCACATAAACTAAAACGTAATGGTGTTGCTGACCAATGTATGGTGTGACCACAACTGTCTTTATATCTTCTAGCAAAGGTACGACGCCTCTATGACATAGCCAATGTTCTGACCAGCTTGGCACTGATAAAGAAAGTGCATGTAACAGAAGAGCGAGGCCGGAAACCCGCCTTCAAGTGGATTGGGCCTGTGGATTTCAGTTCCACTGGTAAGGCATGGTTTTGCTAGGGACCATTTTAGGTATAATCCCCAGTTCCTTTTCCAGATCATACACCCACCACACAGTGCAATTGATCTTCACCTTCATTTCCCATCACCCACATCACATTCAAAATTAGACTAGTGACATCAGTCTTGGAACAATGAGCCTTAGTCTACAAATGGTTATGCTGGTTGGCTTACACACAGGTAACTTAGAACCTGGCAGTTTCTGGAACTATTAAATCACAGCTCTTTTGCATTTTTTATTTTATTCCAAAGTTCCTGGAAGTTTGGGACTGAGGATTAAAAATGACACTTCATAAAAGAAAAATTTTTTTAAATGACACTCCTTATGAACTCTGGTTGTTTGTGCATTAGCAGAGTAAAACCTTGTTTTTCTTTGAAATTCCAGATAATGTAAAAATTATATCAATTACTATCCCAAAACTAATATGTGGTAAGATGGCTTCTAAATATAGTATGGATGTAACGAACACCTTTTTTGTAATTTATTTCAAAGGTTGCTAATGTCATAATTTTACTAAATTAGAGCAAAAGAGGGTATTATCTTCTGCTTACTTCAAAAGTAATATTTGCACAACCGGGGACTGGATCCTTCTGCACCAGCTACTTTATGTATGGCTATGCTGCCTGGAAAAAAGCCATTAAAGTTATTTTTAAGTTACCTTTCCAATTTTAGTCTTAGTAGTATAAATTCCGGCACTTAACCCAGGCTTATAAAAGATATAGCTCTCTACCTCATTTGTAACACATTATTCACTTAGGAACTAGATGAAACCACTTAAAATCAAGTCTAATTAATTCAACCCAGCAAGTACTTACTGCATGTGGACTATACAGGCATACTTCATTTTATCACACTGTGCAGATACTGTGTTTTTCACAAATTGAACGTTTGTGGCAACCCTGCGTTGTCAGGTGATGCTTAGCATTTTTAGCAATAAAGTATTTTTTTAACTAAGGTATGTACATTGTTTGTTTAGATGTGATGCTATCGCACACTACAATATAGTGTAAACCTAACTTTTATATGTACTGGGGAACCAAAAAATTCATGTGACTCACTTTATTGCAGTGGTCTAGAACCAAACCCGCAATATCTCTGCAATATCTCCGAGGTTTGCCTCTTCTAATGCCGTGAGAGATTCAAAGACGTATGTGATACAGCCCCTGCCAGCGTGAAGTGTACAACTTTGCCACTTTCTACTCCTCTGCTTCTGGCTTCTCCCGGTCTTTTCACCTGGGAAGCTCTCTTCCCCCTTTCAACATAAAAATATTCTACTCAACCTTCAAGATGTCACTCAAACATCAGCTCTTGCATGAAGTTTCCCCTGATCACCCAGAGCAGAGCGTCTCATCTAAACGATTGCAGTTTAGCATCATGCTATTGTACTTGATGATGTTATGCTTTGTCCCCGCTGTACAATTTTGAGGGCAGACACAGTTTTTATTCACCTTTGATTACACCCTAGTACCCAAATCAGTGCTTTATGCACTTCAGTTGGTTAATGAGCTTCTGTTGAAGGTGTATAATTAGCACACATTTGAAAATTAGATAACTCTTAAGCACTGCACATGGCAGTACCGGCTCGGTAGGAATTCAGAGAGGATATGGGTTAAGTTCTTCCCAGTGATCTCTAAGGGATCACTGTCCTGATGTCCAGTGTCTTGAGAGCCATTGTTTTATATATTTTGTCCAATATTTTATTTGTTTCAGGAAGGAGGGTAGATATGATCCATTACTATCTTGACCCATTTTCTTCTTTTTGATTCTATAACTTCTGATTTTTTTTTTTTAACTTCGGATTTTCTAAACAGAACATCTGTTGGGGTTTTGTTATAAGAAAAAGAAAACTGTAAGGTGATTTTCTTTTTCAATATTTGTGTGTTTTAGAAAATGTAAGTCTAGCTGGGCCTTTCAGTTTATTAAATCAGTCTTATAATTTGAATGTACATGCTTTGAACTTACAACAAAATAGCACAGATGAGCAGGGTAGGAATGACTATCTGAACAACAGGGGTCATTTCTTTGTAGAATATAGGCCTGGTTCTGTATAGAAATTTCTGTCCTGATTTCACACAGGCTTATTTAAGCATAAAATGTGCCTCCGAGGCCCAGCCTTCTATTATCCTCACTGTTCTGCAGCATTTCAGCCGTGAAGTTTCTGCTGACCTTATTCCTTTGGTCACTTAGTAACTGAGCCTCCTACTGCATAAGAAAGAAATAATAAAGCATAATAATAGAAAACAGAGGTTCTTATACTCATTGCCCTAGGGCTGTGGCGTAAGAGGCTGATCTCAATTAATGTTAAAATCTCTAAATCTGCACGTTGGGCTGAGTATGATTGGGTTTTTCTTGGATACCTCTGCCCAAAGAAAGCATCTACAATGCCAGGTCCATTCTAATTTGGGTTATAGAACATCCTGTTCTACTTTTGTTGCAGTTTAGATAATTTTAGAATATATATGGATTCAGTCTTACTTTAAAGTCATCCACTAACTTTTAAAAGGGACTAGTACAATACATTGAAAGGAATTGGGGTTTGACACAAGGCTCATAAAATTCCTTTGATTGTCTTAGTTTTTAATTTATAGGGTAGCTCCGTTACAATGATAGGTCCTCAAAGCCATATCTTAAAAAGGCTAAAATTATCCTGAATTATAGCTGTATAACAACACTACCAATTCTCTTATTTATTTAGATGAGGAACTAGTGGATGTTTCTGCATCTGTCCTACCAGAATTGAAAAGAGAAACATACGGCCACATTCAATTATGTGCAAAACAGAAGCTTGCTCGACATGGCTCCTTTAACTCAGATCAGGCTTCTGAGAGGATCCAGAGGAAAGTGAACTCAGAACCCAGCAGCCCTTACAGAGAAAAACAAGGTATCTGCCTTTACTTAATCCATGGAATCCATCAGTCACCATGTAATTGCAGCCCGACCCATGCACTGTCATTTTAAAGTGAGCTGACTCTAGGCTGTGCCTGTTTTTTTCACTTACCTCAAGTGAAATGATTTGGGGTGGCGGGCGGGTAAAAGAGTTGGTGACTTCAAGGTTATAAACATAGCCCCATGCCTGAAATTATTCTAGCCGGCCTTAAAAGACTGAAGATCATTTGGTTTGCCATGGTTGGCCTGTTTGATGCATCTCAGCAATTCATCAGACTTACAAAGCAATACTTGCTTTGTTTTGTTTTCTCACTAATCTTTGATGAGACCTGCATTCACCATTAGCAGCTAGCTTCTGGACATTTCTCAATTTGAATCAAAACCAGAATGCATTTGAGATAATCCCTGAGCTGTGAATAATGAATCCTGCTGTATGTAATTGGTGTGTATAAGTCCCTTGCTATATTCACTAGACCTTCATTTTCCTTTTTAGGGTCAGGGGGCTACTCCTTAGAAATCGGAAGTCTGGCAGCTGTCTACAGACAGAAAATAGAAGACAATTCACAGTAAGTAGTCTTAAAAACTCCAAGGATATTTTTTTCTATTTCCTAGTCTTAACTTTGACTAAATTGAAATGCCACCCGTCAAAAGGTAAAATTTAACAGTCCTGCTCAAAAGTCAGCCGTTTGTTTATTAAGAATTTTGTAAGTTTCCCCCTTGTGCCTGACACCGTGCAGGATATGGCATCAGGGACACAAAAGTATGAAAAATTTATTCCCCTAGGCCATGAAAGCTTACAAGGAAAAAGATAAATAAAAAGACAAATACAACGAGAAAAGACAAGTCACTACTAATGTGACACTGAGAAATGACACATCATAGTCCCATGAATCACTTTGTCATCATCATAGCTAACGTTGTTTATGAACTACCAGGTACTATTCCTGAAGTTTTATGTGTATTATCTCATCTAATATCACAAAAACAACCTTTTGAGGTTGGTACTATTATCCTCATTTTACAGAGAGGAAACTGAAATCCAGAGAGGTTAAGTAACTTGCCCAAGGTCACAATGCTATTAAGCGACAGAGCTGAATCAGATTTGGGGTCTGATTTTCAAGGAAATCATATATTAGCAGAGGAAGCAGAGGAGATGCTAAAGCGAAGACAGGAGGGGTTTATAATGCCAGACATGGGAAGAAACAGATTGTTGAGCCAGGATCAGGGAGTGGAGGGGAAATAAACTGGTTAGTCTGGCCTTAATGATTTGTCCAAATAGGATCATGAAAGGAAGTATTTATAAGAAGAACTTGGGATATTGGAGGTAAGTAGGTCAAGTTGGCAGAAAGCTTTGAAAGCCAAGTTGAAGAGTTTGGACTTATTAGATGGATGGTAAAGAGTTATTGTAGGTTCACTGGAGAAGACCATTCTGGCTGCTTTAAGCAGGTGGGCTTGGAATAGAGAAGGGCTTCAGATTAGGAGATCATAGAATAGAGCATTCCTAGTCATTCTGGTCTGCTGTGGTGCTGGTCTGAGCCGTGTCAGCTGGGGATGGAAAGAAATGGAAATCAGTATAAGACAGTGAGTCGGCAAGAGTCACTGAAGTAGAAAAGAGGCATCACAAAGAACACCTGGGTCTCAGGTGACGGTGATCTTACTGGTGGAGATGGGGAGGTTGAAGGTGAACGGCCAGAGGTAGGGCAGTGGGTGCGACCATCAGCGTGGGCACGTTGTTTCATGGAGCTGAGTGATAGCCATCACTTGTTCCGGGAGGCTGTGGTTGGAGAGCTTTACTCATCTCTGCAGCCCCGTGCACTCCGCTTATTCCCAGCACCACAGGGGGCGAGAACGTGGGCAAAATTGCTCTCAGTGATTCCCTCACAGAGGTTTAGGGAAATCCCTGTTCTCTATTTACTAGTCCTTAAAGGAGTCTCAAAAGAGTCTTCCTCATCTACTTGCAAAATAATACTAACAATATAAACATGCTTTCTAGTATTTGGAAATTTTTCTCTATAAAAGGCCCAGACATCGTTTATAATCTCCTAGATTGAGGGGACTTAATTTTGAATGTGTGCTGCCTAAAAATTCTGTAGTAATATGGAGCAGAATGGGACAAGAATGACAGAAAATAATTTTGTAGATAAATTTATTTCCTCACTCACTGCCCACTTCATTGATCTCACAGAGGATTTGAGACAAACTAGGTATGTCCTTTAAATCAATGTCTGGCCTAGACTCCGTTATCTACCCAGGATCTCTCACAGTGACTGACTGTGAGGCCCCACTGGGTGACCTTCAGTGGGTGGATTCGCCTCTGAGCTTCAGTTTTCCTCCCCAGTAAACGGGGGCAGGGGGGATGGATGAGAGTAGCTAGTGGTATAATAATTATGTGAAATTATTACCCTATTATGCTAGTCATCGTAGCATCTGTGTGCCTGGGAAGGGGTACGTGCTGGGTAGCTGATGGCTACTGGCTGTGGGAGAGGCAGGGGAGGAGCCTCTATTAGCCCTCACCTGAGATCCCCCTACCCCACCCCTAACCATCCATCCAGGTGATATGGTCATCTGCCTCTGGAGTCGGCTCACGGGCTCAGAGAGTGCGCTTTAATGGCATCCTGAGCAGTATCCTCTCACTCCTGCTCTGGTACATCTCTCTTTAGGAAAGCAGAGTTGGGAGTTGGTAGAATGTGGTAACTGGATGGGTCCCACTCTGTTTCTTTTATTCCAGGGCAGAAGCTTTTGCCAATCAGAGAGCGATACCTCCGTCAAGCAGCCTGGAGGCCGCTGCTCCTTTCCCCGGCCTCTCTGTTGACTCAGAATACGGTGTTAATGCCTTGGCCCACCCAGTACTTTCCGTGGCTCCCACGGACTTGCAGGCCTTCTCTGCCCAGAATGGTCTGAACGGACAAGGAGGCGTCTCCCTCGCCTCTGCCGCCCTGGACGCGGAGAGCCTGAAGCCAGCTCTGCTGGCCGGCCAGCCCCTGATGTACGTGCCCTCCACCTCGCTGTTCATGCTGTGTGGGAGCCTGCAAGAGCCGCCGTCCCCGGGGTCAGGGTCAGAGAGGGACAGCAGGGGCTCGGAAGGCACAGCAGAGCGCTCAGCCACGCCCTCAGTTCAGAAGCGCCTAGGGGAGGAGAGGAAGCCCCAGGAGGAGGAAGAGCCGGCCACGAAGAGACAAAGCAGGGACTACGAAGACGGCCCCCTCTCCCTCGTCATGCCCAAGGTAAGGGGTTCCGGTGGACGTGCTAGCTGATTGGCCCGTCGACCTGTAGTTCCTTCCCAATAGAGACACACAGATAAGCTACTGAGTCTGGAATAGGAAGCGGTGCATGTGTCACTTGTATAATTAAGCCCAGGACTGGCAGCCCCAAATAATCTTGCCATGAAGCAGTACTGTAACAAAAGTGATTTTTATAAAAATCACACTTTGCATAAAACGCTAAAAAGTATAAAGGGAAAAAAACCTACCCATGATCCCACCACATAGAGGCAATCACTGTCAACATGTTTGTATATTCTTTCCCAGTCTTTTTTGCTATACTTTTTTTTTTTAACACACTGATGAAATAATCATCTTAATCCAGGGTGCACCTGGGGTCCACAGTCAAGAATGTAGGTGCCGTTTGGCCCTCAGTGTCTATGTCAGTGCTCGGGTCACTGCTCAGAGGGCCCGTTTCCCTAGCCACAAAATGAAAAGAACAAACATCTGAGCTGTCCACAGTAGCCTTTTGGAGGTTAATGAGATATGACTGGTCAAACTCCCAGGAAGCAGAAGCACTCTCCCTGCAGCCGTTTGTAGAGCATCAGGGAGGCACACCTCATGGAAATCAGTCCATTAATTAAGACCCTTCCTCCTCTATGCCTTCCTCCTGCCAGAATGAATTTTTCTAATTTTGTATATAGCCTGGGGTTGCAAAATGGAAGGAAAAGACTGACTGGTATATCTATATATATGTGTCTTAGATAACCAAGACAGCTTTGGGTCAGCCCTGCAATTCTTATCAAGCCCTAAAAGCCTGCAGCATCAACACCCTTTACGTGTTCCAGCTCAGAAATTTATTTCACAGTCTAAACACCATACCCAGTTTCCCATTATTAAAATCTCCATCGTTTCTGTGCCTAAGAAATCGTAAGCCTACAGAAGCGCATGACGTGACAGTGATCTTCAGGCCGTTCCTATAAATATGACAGAAACAACTGATATACACTAATCAGGGTGGCATACAGCTGTGTCTGACCTTTTTGTTTATATGTTAGCTATTTGGAGAAAGCTGTTATTATAATTTACTGCTGGGATTTTGACTTGCTTTTCTGGTTCCTGGTTGGGTTGTGCTTAGAAACCCTCAGATTCCACAGACATTGCCTCTTCCAAGACCGTGGATAAAAGGGGACCTGCACCCCATGAAGACATTCACATGAACGGACAACTTTCTGCTGCAAAGGAGGTTTTGGGGAAGGCCACAGCAGACTGCTTCATTTCTTCTGAGTGGGGAGATCCTTCTAGAAATACAGAGATAGAAAAGCCTTCGAAAGAAAATGAAAGCACCAAAGAGCCCTCTTTGCTGCAGTATCTTTACGTGCAGTCGCCAGCAGGTAAGGGGTGTCATGTCTTCGAGTCCCTTGGGGTACTCGGGTCATAAATTTGATGTTTAAATTTTTGTTCATGTCACCCGACCGAGCTGGTGCATTGATGAGCTGCCTCTGAGTCATTTCAGTCCTAGCCCCTTGCTTTCTCCATCGACGAAATGAAGGCAGAGGCTGCTTTCACTTTCACCAACCTCATGGATAAGGAGAAAACAGTTAGGGCAGGTAATTTACTTTTAATGCATTCAACTTTACTTGGTAAAAAGCACAACGTATTCAAAAGGTGATTCTGTTTTTATAATTCAGCTGAATCTGGCAGTGGTTCAGTTTAACCATGTGAACGTCCTGGCCACCATGTGCAGCTCACATGCTGATCTCTTCAATATTCAGAAGTGCTGACATGTCCTTGTGGTCGAGTGCAGGGCTGGAGTGAGAGGGCTGGACATTAAAACCACTTACTATCTGCGTGAACTTAAGTATTCAGCCCTCCTCATTGGTAAAACAGCAATAATAAGAGCACCTGCTTCATGGGGGTGCTGTGAAAATTGGATTAAATTTAATAAGATAATACATCTAGAGCACTTAGAATAATAGTGCCTGACGCTTAGTAAGACTCAATAAATGCTCTTACTCTTGAAATAAAGCTGAAATATAACAGATACCTAATTTTTAAAATATGCACTGTGTACATGAGGCTGCTCTCTTACAAAGAGGCTTAAAGTGATTTTCTTCAATCCCTTGTTCCCATCACAGGTTAGGTAGGTGTTTGTTATTTCTCATTTATCTAGAAAACATTCTTTATTCCTTTAGCAAATATTTTGTTAGGGCTTCGTCTAAGCACGCTACTCAGTGTTGCTGATACCTTAATAAATAAAAAAAACAGACCCGGCTTCTTCAGAATGAAAATGACAGCCCAGCATAGGGATCAGTAGCTTTTTCTGGGCCGTGGGCCCTTGGACGCTATGGTGAAGGCTGTGGATTCCTCCTCAGGATGTTTACAAATGCAGAGAATTAAATACATAGGATTACAGAGGAAGCCAATTATATTGAAATCCAGTTAGAAAAGGAATTGTTTTAAATTATAGTAATGAAAAGATCTGACAGCAAGTGCAGGCCTCTCCTAACTTCAGAGTGTGGGGACCGTTAGACTCTTAAGACATCTGCCATCGTGGTGACATTACATGAATACACCTGTGCTTTTTACTAGTGATAAAGTCAAGGTACCGTTCATTCTGTTGTCATTTGTTGCCCGTGGTCTTAATTGAGGGAAATATAAATTTCTGTTAGAAGTTTTGTAAAAAGGAAGCTATCATTGTTCCCAACCAAGTTCACTTTCCTCCTCAATTTGGATTCAGTGGAGCTCATGTTAATAAAGTCTCTCAGGAGACTCAGGCATCCACCAAACTGTCACATAGGTAACTGTGGGAATTCAGCGGTGGCCACTGTGGCAAGGAGGCAGTGCGGGGCTGGGAGAGCACAGAGCGGGTGGCCAGGCTGTGGCATGAGGGTTGATTGACAGTGGGCTCCCGTTTGAAAGGGCCCTGAGGGGTGGGAGCTTGGATGGTGTCTTCACATTGCCCTGACTTTCACCTTGTTCTGCTTCTGTTCCAGGATTAAATGGTTTCAGTGTGCTCTTATCTGGCAATCAGACCCCCCGTGCTGTGGGACCGTCTTCAGGTCAGCTGCCGCCGCTCAGTGTTCCATGCATGGTCTTGCCATCGCCGACGCTGGGCCCTTTTCCTGTTCTCTATTCACCCACGATGCCCGGGCCGGTGTCCTCTGCTTCCAGTGCTCTCCCAAGCACGGGACCTGTGAATCTTGGCTTGCCTGGCCTTGGATCAACAGCTCACCTTCTCATCGGCCCTGCTGCCCTGGTTAATCCAAAGTCATCGACACTCCCCTCCACAGATGCTCAGCTTCAGGGTCCACACTCACTTAACCTGAGTCCGGTGATGTCAAGATCACACAGCATCATCCCGCCCGAGTCCCCCGTTTACGGAGGACATCCAGCCTCTGTGGTAAAATTACAACAGGTGAGTCCTGAAGGTTCATTTCAGCTCCGCACAAGAAGGAGCATCACTCCGTGATAGCATTTGCCTGCGTTTCATCAGATTTTAGTCAAACAACTGTAGGACAGGGGTGCTACAGCAGATTCTACCTGGCTTCCATTGTAGACCCAGAGGTATCTGCTTATTTCATACAGCATGGAGACAGAAGGTGGGAGATCCTGTGCTTTAGAGGCAAAACTCGTTTTAGGTGTCAATCTGTTTCTTAGAATCAGAAGGAACTTGTTTAAAGCATAGTTCATGGGGATTTCTGATGCATGCTGAATATTCAGATGATTTCTCCAAGCTCTCATTTCATTACGTCAATAACGGAGACCATCCTGAATTTTAATTGTGCAGCTATAGAAACAATCAAGGGAAACGAAAGTCTTGATACTAGCTCAAAGATTTTTAGCGTCTATCATTTCATAAAATGCATTGTTTAGGAGGCAATGGCCATATGTTAATATATCCATTGTTTCCTTGATGTGTATATATACATATTCAAAATAGATACAGATGTACATAGATAAATGTCTGTAATCGATATAAATTAATCAGTACTTTATTTGCCTCCCCCAACTCCATCTGTAGTCCAGTCAGTGAGCATTTGCTGAATTCCTGTTATGCATTAGGCATTGTTCAGAGTAATTATTTCTCTCCCAGAGAAGGAGTTACGTTGTGACCAAAAGTATTTTAGATAAGTAATTCAGGGGCTCAAAAGTCTGTTAGACATTGAAAGATACATGTTAGTTTTTAAACAAGGCGATTATAATATAGCATATGCTTCTTGATCACCAGTTACGTGCCAGGCACTGACCTAGGCAGTAAAGATGTAACAGTAAACAGGATAATGGTCCCTGCCCTTTTAGGGCACATTAAAGGGATAAATATTTAACGTGAGAGGATAAATATTAGCAAGTAAACAAAAAGAGCAAAGACACATGCACATACTACTTGCCTGGCATGATCTAAAGTGCTTTATTAATCTCACCTCCTTTAATTGTTGCAACCCTGCTAAGTTGGTACTTTTATCATCCCCATTTATGGATGAAGAAACTGAGGGACAGACTGGTTAAGTAATTTGCCCGAGGTCACACAGCTAGTTATGGCAGAGCCCAAACCCTGGCTGCAGGTGTCAGTGCCACACTTGTGACCTCTTCGCTAGGCTGCCTTTCTGCACACAGAATAAATCAGCTAATTTCCAATTGTGGTAAGTGTTGTGAAGGAGATACATTGGAGGAGTGTGACAGAAAAGCAAAGAGGATGGAACACCTGCGTGGGGATCACAGCGACACATGTCAAGAGGGGGCTCCTACAGTGTTAGTGGGAATGTAAGTTGGTGCAGCCACTATGGAAGACAGTGTGGAGATTCCTCAGAAAACTAAAAATAGAATTACCATAGGATCCTGCAATCCCACTCCTGGGCATATATCCAGACAAAACTATAATTCAGAAAGATACGTGCACCCCTATGTTCATAGCAGCACTATTCACAATAGCCAAGACCTGGAAACAACCAAAATGTTCATTGACAGATGAGTGGATAAGAAGATGTGGTACATATATACAGTGGAATACTACTCAGCCATAAAAAAGAATGAAATAATGCCATTTACAGCAACGTGGATTTAACTAGAGATGATCATACTAAGTGAAGTAAGTCAGAAAGAGAAAGACAAATACCATATGATGTCACTTATATGTGGAATCTAAAATATGGCACAAATTAACCTATCTACAAAATAGAAACAGACTCACAGACATAGAGAACAGACTGGTGGTTGCCAAGGGGGAGGCAGGACTGGGAGTGTGGGATCAGCGGATGTAAACTGTTATATGTAGGATAGATAAACAACAAGGTCCTACTGTAGAGCACAGGGAATTATATTCAATATCCTGCAATAAACCATAATGGAAAAGAATATAAAAAACGAACGTCTTTGTGTATAACTGAGTCACTTTGCTGTACAGCAGAGATTGGCACAATATTGTAAATCAACTATACTTCAATTAAAAAAAGAAAAAAAAAAGAGGGGGCTTCCAGTTGAGAGACTGGGTACAATTTGACTTCACTTCTGTTTTTATGTACTCTTTTTTTTTTCTTCTCTATTTTAGTCACCAGTTCCAGTGACCCCCAAGAGCATCCGACGCACACATCGAGAGACGTTTTTCAAGACGCCTGGCAGCCTCGGGGACCCTGTCCTCAGGAGAAGAGAAAGGAATCAGTCACGAAACACCAGCTCAGCACAGAGGAGGCTCGAAATCCCCAGCGGCGGGGCCGACTAACCTGACGCTTTGCCCAGCAGGGGTGAGATGGAGGTGCCTGAATTTCCCTGTGTTACAGATCATGTCCTAATGGTGAACAGAAACTAGAACGCAAACCATCTGGTCTTCAGCATGCATCCTTCCTCTCTCCTGCATCCCCTGGTTCCAATGTTAACTATCCATCTTCAGGAAGCATCTATTTTCCTGAAAGTAATTGTTCCTAATTGTGCATTTCTTACCAGTTAGAGTCCAGACTCCGTTCGTGGTGTCACAGTGGAAGCACCAACTGACTGTTGTGGTTTTCATTCAAGAATCATCTTGTTGCTGGAAGGAGATCTGAACAGCCTCCTGGAGCCTTGTGGTTTTTCTAAAGTGGGGGAGGCCCGTCTAGCACTTAACTGGGTTGAGCGTTCTTGACGTGTATTCCCACTCACCCCGAGTAGATCTGTGGTGAGAGAAACTTCCTTTCTGCAGTTTGAAAAAGCTACTGCTTCCTTCGGCTTCATCAGGAAGCCAACTTCAGTTTGAATCCTATGGTATTATTTATTTTTTTCCTGAAGTGGGATTTAGTGCAAAAAGTTTACAACGACAGCAAAACACATGTTTTTCAGGGTATGACGACTTGAATGTTTGTACTTTTTTCCTATAATTTGCCCTGCACTTACTTTACAACCTAGTAATAATGTGGATAAGTGTATATACATGACGGAATGTCAAGACCAAAATAACTGTGAAGACACACCTTGCTATAATGAACTGTGCTAACCTGAGCTGGGCCTGAGAATTAAGATGAACTCTAGCAGCCAGATAGCTGCTTCTCAGTAACTGTGTGAACAGTGAGGTTTTACTGTTCGTTTGTTAAAAAAAAAAAAAAAAAAAAAAAGTCCTACTATGTTCAGTTTCCTTCACTACATGCCCTTGTGTTTTAATTTAAATGTTAACTGTAGAACATCAGGTATGGGATGTCTTCTAGCAATTGCTGTTTATTGAATAAATCAGGATGGTAGAAAGGAATTATATGGAAAATTGGAACCTAGTTGGGACCTTTTAGTAGAATTCTGAAGAGTGACAGTGTAGAAATTGATGTAGGACAATAGGTGATACTTTATTTTTTTTCTTTTACTTTTTTTTCTTCATGTTGGGAAGAATAAGAGGGAAAACGGACACATTGATGTTCAGAATCCAAGAATATTCAAATCAGAGTTATTTTTCCTAGAACTGCAAAATAAGAACAGAGAGTGCAGGGGATCGTTGTTCTAGCATAAATATAATTCTGGAAATTTACCAGTATCCCTTTGTTAAACCATATTACTTTAGGGTTTCATTAAGTAGCCAAACTAGATCTTTGTATGCCTAGATGTATTATTTACCTCATTGTCTCTTCAGAGTAAATGGCTTCCTCCTTCCTTCCCTCCCTCCCTTCATTTTTCCCTCCTTTCCTTCATTCCTTCCTTTCTTTATTCCTCTCTCCTTTTTTATACTTCTTAAATGTGGAATCTTGGTGTAGGATTTTATTTTTAATTTTTGGACCCAAGAAAATGTTATATGAAATAATAAAAATATTAATTTAAGAGACTCTGGGAGTCTGAATAAAGTAGCTTTATATTAACTACAGGATAATATTAGCCTTATCACCCCCACAAGATTTTTGAAAACTTGACGTAGGTAGCAAGATTAAATAAATTTGCTATTATATAAAATTTTTATCAACACTAAACTTTTAAAGTTTACAAGATGATATTTTTTCCCCCTTGTTCACAAGACTGTGAACTCTCTAGAGTTTAATTCTCTAGAGTTAAACTGATAAAAAATGTGATTCTCATCATCAGCTAATCTAATTGCATGGTAACGATTACCCTGAACTAATATGATGGGTTCCCTATCGAAACAAAAATATGCCTTTTTCAAGTAGATTATAAGACACATGGCATATAAATCTGCACAGGACACATGCATTTTAAATATATCAATGCTTCAGACCTTCCACAAAATATTTTCACTTGAGAGGTCTATATTTAGATGAAAACACAGACCGATTTTCCCCTCACTCTTCTTGGATGCCCACCACTTTAACTTCTCTGCTATCTTTTTTTTTTTTAATTCTGTTCATGATATGACCACATAAACCTCAGAGGATTCACAGTTCTTGAGGGGTGTTAAGAAACAAACCCATAAATGGGATTATGATTCTGTGACCATACTTAGCAATAGAAAACCAAGAGCAGGTTCCTTTTGTTTTCAGTACCCACTTCTTCATGTGTCTTTGTGATGTGTAGAAATAATAATGCAGTGGTTGTTTCCATCGGGAATATGAATTTGTTTGTTACAGAGCAACTGATGGTAGTGGAGCAGCTGAGCTAGACTTGGATATCAGGGGTGGTGAAGAAGCCGTGGCAATCTTGAGTCTATCATTGTATAATTTCGTAAAAGAAGAAAAAAAAAAAAGATTGTCAGTGATCCTGCTAAGGAAATGCAGCTTTGAGTCAGCACTGAGGGAGGTGTGTGTGTGTGCCCTACACTGTCCAGGGTTTGTGAAACCCTTTCATTCTGGTACAAGAGTTGGGGGTATAACTTTTATACTTGAATCTACCTACCAAGTTTACATTTCTCAGTTCCTTTTTGTAAGGTGCTATTTCTGTATTTAAGTAACTTTTCCCAGTGTAAAGCTCTTTCTGCTTTATCTATGGCGCTGCTAGTTTTGTGTAGGTATTAATTTTATTGCTGCTTACTGCCTTTTTTGTATCACTTAGCTCTGCTCTTTCTTCTAATGGCTATATTATCTATATAATTTTTTCCTTTAGCAAAGTATTAAGCTTTATAAAATAGCAATAAAAGTTAATTCATTTTAACAAGAGTTGTTGGTTGTGTTTGTTGGGCTTTCTGTGGGTACCGATTTCAGTAAAACCATTCACTGTTGCAGAACAGCCAACCAGACCTTCATAAACCCAAGTGAGATCGTTTTGCTGAGCCCTTCCAGTGGTTCCCAAATGCCAAAACTTACTGTATCAGAATCATGTGGGAGCTTGGGAGGGTTGAGGGACTATACTGTTGAGCTTTTGATTTCTACCAGAGATAGAATCACTCGGGGGTTGGAGCTTCCAGATGACTCTGAAGCTTCACCAATGTAAGAATCACAGGTGAGACTACCTCCTGATTTCTCATGTCACCTGCAAGGTTAAATGCTTCTCAGTCTAGCAAGTGCCCACCTGTAGTTCAAAGCCAAATTCTATTGTTAACCCTCACTTCTAAATGAACCTCCACGCTGACCTACTCTGACTTTCCTTAGCTCCTATGATCTCCGGAGTCCGTTAGTGGTTGTGTTGTTGTCAGTCTCCCCTGCTAAATTGTCAGGTGCTGGGGAAACAGCTTTGAAACCCCAGCGTCAAGCCTGGCACTTGGGACTCCGGAAACCCCCAAAATGGTGAAAGGAGGGACCGTAGGACCTGCTGCAACAGGTCTCGCCCCTCTGCCAGCCTTCAGTTAGATTCAGCACATCACTTCTTGTCCCAGTCTTTAGCCTTCATCTTACAGATGTGTCTAAAGTAACCCAGGATAGATTGGCTTCTATACACGCGACAGGATTAGGATTTTACCAGCCTATATTTAGTGGCATGTTATGTTATAACAAGGCCCTGCTGTATCGCAGGCATCTACCAATATCTTCTCACACATGCCCGTCTCGGTTGTCTTTAACGGTGTAAAGGGTACATTGAACAAGCAGAACTCATGGGGTAATCGTGGAAGCAAGTTGGTTTTGTCTCCCAGTGTCCCTTTAAGCCTGGTCAATGGGGGTAATGCACTAACCCTTGTAGGAACATGAGGTCAGGTGTTGTGACCTCCTTGTTACTGTAAATAATAGAAGCTCTATAGTCATTTTAAGTTAAGACAGTCTCCGTTCACGATGCCGAACGAGCATTTAAAACTTCTGCCACTGGGGCTCGCTGTAGCCTGGTCACCGATGATGGTCCTTTGTCTTTCCTCTGCTGGGCATCTCTCCTCTCCCGGTGAGCTGGCCTAGATTTCTGTGCCCAGCAAGGTCAAAGCAGGGGCAGTGCGAGAGGTAAAGGCCACAGCATATCAACGGTTTAACAGGCGCTGTCGTAAGCAGGCTTCTCATACGGTGGGACTGGCAGAGGTTGGAGCTGTTTTGTGTGGACAGTTCCTCAGAAGCCTCAGCTTGGGAACACTTGCCTGAACTTTCTGTGCTGCAGGCAATTCATTTTCCTCCAGCGGATATTCTCCCCCAGTCTCTGGTTTTCCTGCATCCACTCCAGATAGCCTACTGGGCAGGATTTAGAACAGCCCCAGGCTGCCTCTATCTGCCGTCTTAGCCCACATCCAGTGCTCTTTGTCTGATTCTTGGAGAGAAGGCCCAGCCAAACTCACGCAGCCTCCCCGCTCTCTGCCAAAGCTGCGATCCCACCCAGATCCCCCAGGCCAGAGTCATACAAGAGAACGCGTCTCAACTGCAGGCAAGAGGTGAGGCGAGCAACACCCCACAGCTCCCCTTAGTGGAGCCACAGGTGAAGAACCACAGCGTAACTCTCCACAAAATCCGTTTCTATTTCCATTTGCTCCACCCTTTCAAGGCTCTTTCAAGGCCTTGTGGGTTAAGGGGTTCCACAGTGTGTAACTGGTTTGCAAAAGCTCCTTGATCAATGTTTTGGAATGCAACTATAATTTGCTGCTGCGGCCAAGCTCACCATTTAACATCCTGTTAAAATAGTTATAACCTTCCACTGTCCAAGATTTGCATCTTCCTAGATGATTGTTATGGCACTTAATAGCTCATCCTTAAGAAATTAAGTTTTGATAGCTATTAATGTTTTTAGTATTAAGATTGGTTTGATGAGTTCAATGTCCTTTCTGTCCTGCAAATGCTTCTGAAATGAAATCATACCTGAAGCTACAATAGTTTTCTTCTTTTCATTCTCTCATATCTAAACCCTTTTCTTGTAAATAGCACAGTGGTAGCCTTCAGTTTGATTGGCTCTTCTACACAAGCAGCTGGTATTTCCCCAACTGTGCTCTGAAGAACTCAACTGCTGATACATATTAGGAGTCAACAGTGGGTAATTTTGGTAAAACAAAATTAAATAGTTAATGTTTTACTACAGGATTTATTAGAGGTTGAAATTTGCAAGAGGAAATAAAATACAAATTCTTTAAACCTGGTTTGATAGTGGGACCATTTTTTTTCTTAGCATCTTACAAGATGTTCCTCTTACAAGGTTCAGCAGAAGTTACTTTGAGAATCAATGAATTAATCTACCAAATAACCCTCTAAAACTTTCTTAGTCTTTACCGAAAAGAAAAAGGACATTAGCTTCTTAATGTCAGAGACCACGGGGGCTTTATATCTGTATTCACAATGCCTGCCACAAAATGTGCGCCCAATAAAAAAATGGGTGATGAGTTAGCACAAATACAGTTAACGCTTGAATGACGTGGGCATTAGGCACGCTGACACTCCATGCAGTTGAAAACCCATGTATAACTTGCAGTCTGCCCCTTACCCTCCATATTTGATGCTCTTCCACATCCTGGCTCTGCATCCACAGATTCAACCAACCCCAGATCGTGCAGTAGTACTCTAGTATGTATGTATGTATGTATGTATGTATTTATTTTCTCGGTATGCGGACCTCTCACTGTTGTGGCCTCTCCTGTTGCGGAGCACAGGCTCCGGACGTGCAGGCTCAGCGGCCATGGCTCACGGGCCCAGCCGCTCCGCGGCATGTGGGATCTTCCCGGACCGGGACACGAACCCATGTCCCCTGCATCATCAGGCTGACTCTCAACAACTGTGCCGCCAGGGAAGCCCTCTAGTATTTATTTTTGGAAAAAAAAAAAAAAAAAGTGTAAAAGTGGATCTGCACAGTTCAAACCTGTGTTAAGGGTTGACTGTACCTAATTTTTAAAAAACCTTTAGAGGAATTTTTCATTGCATGGTTATACATATATTATTTATTTAATAAATTATTGTGGTATAGAGCTTGGGGTTTCCTTCGTTTAGAAGAATGGCATCTACTATGCCATCAATGCTTATAAAACCGATTGAATTGTGAAAATCCTGCTTTTAACTTTCAGTGGCATCCCATGCAGCATTTTCTGATACTTTTAGCATGCCTTTCCAGTCCCCTCACAGTCTGGTCCCAACTTGGCTTCCCAGCTATGCTAGATATTGTCTATTGACCCTCAGCATTCATTCCCAATCCCTTTCTGAGTTCTTTATCACAGGGTCTGGGAGGCTGGGAACTACATTTCCCAGATCCCCTTGCTACCAGGTTCTAGATGTGATCCTGTCAGTTAAATACACTCATGCAGGATTTGGCAGAGAGAAAGGAAGCTGAAGTTGTTCTTCCTCTTACACTATAGTAACAGATGGCATCAGGCTGAGTTTTTTACCAGCCATACTTTATTCTACTGTCCAGTCAAAGACTATGTACCAGCTGTGATATTGGCAGTGGTTTCACACTGTTCCCAACCATTGGGAGGAAACAGTATCCCCCAACCTCTGGGTAGCAGCCATGGTGACATGATGTAAACACTGCACAACAACCCCCTACTTCATTTCCATCCCTTCCAGCAATTTTGTAAGCACCTAATTCTCTCCGTTAAAACCTTCCTACTAGAAATACCTGGAGTGTTTTCTAAATCCTCCTACCACCTATCCTCTGTTGATCACTCCACTCTCAGTGCTCTTCATATTCTTTTCTGCATCCATGCCTTTGCACCAGCCATCCTCTCTTCCTAAAATGCCCTCCTCCCAACCCCATTTCTCTTTCTCTATTGGGCTATCTCATATACATTTTCCAAAATCCAGTTTAAATGCCCCTACCTTGGGAAGCATGAATTGTTTTCCCCACCACGGTGGGAGATCCTCCAAAGCAGGACTTGAGTTTTTCTCATCTAGTGCCTAGCACTGTGCCCAATGAGTATGTGAATAAATGGTCAACCAAGCTGAAGAATACATAATAGGGTACCCTAAGTTATCAAGGTAGCTATAGCTACTAGCAGCTAGAGCTGCTAGTAAACAGCAGCTTCTTACCAGCATCAATATTTGCATAGCTCTACCTACCTCACCAAAATCATGCTAATCATTTATTCACTCCACAAACATTTATTGTTACTATGAAAATGGCAATAGTCTTTGGGGGGGGGGTGCATTTTTCTCTCCCTTCCTTTATCTCTCTTTGATAATGGTAGAGAATTATAGAAATGTAGAGTTCAAAAGTACCTTGAAAATTCATATTCACTGTATTTTACAGAGGGGAAATGGAAGGGGCTTAAGTGACTTGGCCTGGATTACACTGCTACTTAACCACAAAGCTGGACCAGAACACAAGCCTCCCAATAACCTAGTCCAGCACCCTTGTCCTATGCCATGCCAGTTATCAGGTGAAAGCAAAATCTTCTAACAAGATGTTGAAGGAGACATCCATACAAATCTATCAAATTTTCAGGATGTATGAATTTTATAGACTCACAAACTTGGGTGTGCAGAAACCTGTGACTTTATTTCCCAGGCAGTCCTCTCTTTACACAGCAAGCTGAAACTGTGCAAAGCAATCTTAACACCTGACCTGGGTTTTGAGAAATGCATATGAGATTGCCAGGTAGAGAAACAGAGGTGGGAGGAGGGGCAGAAGGAATGACTGGTGCAAAGTCACGGATGCATAATTACAATTGTTCTGTGATCTTTAAACATTTTAATCAAAACATTAAAAACTTTCTTTCTGTTGACTATAAATATTTAGGGAAATGAAAAAGCAGTAAAACTAATATTGATTTAGTATGTAATTTAAAACATTAGAAACATTGAGAATTAAAGTGTTTTATTTCTTTATAAAAAAAAAACTTATCAAGAATAGTTTGGGGACTTCCCTTGTGGCACAGTGGTTAAGAATCCACCTGCCAATGCAGGGGACATGGGTTCAAGCCCTGGTCCGGGAAGATCCCACATGCCATGGAGCAACTAAGTCTGTGTGCCACAACTACTGAGCCCGCATGTCTCGAGTCCATGTTCCGCAACAAGAGAAGCCACCACAATGAAAAGCCCGCGCACCGCAACGAAGAGTAGCGCCCACTGGCCGCAACTAGAGAAAGCCCACTCGCAGCAATGAAGATCCAACACAGCCAAGAATAAATAAATAAATTTATATTTAAAACAAAAAGAATAGCTTGAATAGCGCCTAACTTCTCATCCTATAAATTACAGAGAGTACTGATCATCTTTTCTATGTCTTGATGGACTATTATACTCCTTCCTAAGTTTGAGTCAGCTTCCAAATTTTATCCTTTGCATTTTCAATTTCATGAAATATCTCTATGAGGTCATTTAATGTGGCGTTTTTGCAGGCATCACTCTCTCTGGGGGCATCTATATCCTTTTCATCCCAATCGCTTTCCTTGCTTACATTGATAAATTCACCTTCATTAAGTTCTTCTAACTGTATATCGATAGTCTCTCAAATGGTGGCAGGGTCTACATCCTCACTGTCAATTTTTTTCTTTCTAACTACATTTATATTCAGTTCAAATTTCACCTCCAGCATTATCGCTTTTTTTCTTTCTTTGCTTCACTTTCATCTTTTTTGGCCAATTCTTTCTTTCCAGTATTGATTTTATTAAAATATCATGTGTTTGCATCACTGGGAAACCCAGAGGCCACATGACAACATGCCTTTCTGCCTGCATGAACAGACTTTGTGCATGAACAACAGACTTTGAAAGAACTGACGTGATTGGTCATTGGTCACAATGGGATCTGTTATTTATGCAGTGATTTGTGGACTGAAACAGCGAAGTTGATACTTTTATCCAGTTACACACAGTTAATATATCACATCAGAGTAACTGGAATTTGAACCATGTTTATGTAACTAAACCATGGTAACTGACATGCATGCCAATCAGAACTGTGCAAAGCAAGGACTGCTTGTATATATTCTGTGATTAAAATTAATATCTATTTGAAGGCTTAAAGACTTAAACGTAAGACATCACACCCTAAAACTCCTAGAAGAGATCATAGACAAAACATTCTCTGACATAAATTGTACCAACGTTTTCTTAGGTCAGTCTCCGAAAGCAATAGAAATAAAAACAATAATAAACAAGTGGGACCTAATAAAACTTAAAATCTTTTGCACAGCAAAGGAAACCATAAACAAAACAAAGAGACAACCTATGGAATGGGAGAAAATATTTGCAAACGATGCAACTGACAAAGGCTTAATTTCCAAAATACACAAACAGCTCATACAACGCAACAACAAAAAAACAAAAACCCAATCAAAAAATGGGCAGAAGACCTAAACAGACATTTCTCCAAAGCAGACATACAGACGGCCAAACAGGCATATGAAAAGATGCTCAACATCACTAATTATTAGAGAAACGCAAATCAAAACAACGACGTATCACTTCACAATGGTCAGAGTGGCCATCATTAAAAAGTCTACAAATAGCAAATGCTGGAGAGGATGTGGAGAAAAGGGAACCCTTCTACACTGTTGGTGGGAATGTAAGTTGGTGCAGCCACTATGGAAAACAGTATGGCGGTTCCTCGAAAAACGAAAAATAGAATTACCATATGATCCAGCAATCCCACTCCTGGGCATGTATCTAGACAGAACTATAATTCAAAAAGATACATGCATCCCTATGTTCATAGCAGCACTATTCACAATAGCCAAGACCTGGAAACAACCTAAATGTCCATCAACAGATGAATGGATAAAGATGTGGTGTATATATATACAATGGAATACCACTCAGCCATTAAAAAATAAACCGAAATAATGCCATTTGCAGCAACATGGGTGGAACTAGAGATTATCACACTAAGTGAAGTAAGTCAGAAAGAAAAGACAAATACCATATGATATCACTTATATGTGGAATCTAAAATACGATACAAATGAAATTATCTACGGAATAGAAACAGACTCACAGATATAGAGTAGACTTGTGGTTGCCAAGGGGGAGGGAGAGTGTGACAGGGATGGACTGGGAGTTTGGGGTTAGCAAATGCAAACTATTATATATGGGATGAATAAACAACAAGGTCCTACTGTATAGCACAAGGAACTATATTCAATATCCTGAGATAAACCACAATGGAAAAGAATATAAAAAAGAATGTGTATACACGTATAACTGAATCACTTTGTTGTACAGCAAAAATTAACACAACATTGTAAATCAACTATACTTCAATAAAAAATTAATTTCTATTTTAATCTCTCATTCTACCTTATGGCAGAAATTAATCTCAGTCAATTTGGAATAATATCATTCAATTCAGCACACTCCCCATTCCTCAACTTACACTTCCTGCCACTCTCTAGAAGCAGTACTTGTAGTGACAAGTATTTAAAAACATAATTCAAACAGGCTTAAACAATAAAGGGCCTGGTTTGCTTACATCATTAAAAGCACAGAGGTAGGGCCATGATTCAAGCTCAGTTTCACTTCAATTCCTTTGGTTCTGCCTTACTCCACATGCCAGTGTTATCCACAGGCTTCAGCAATTGCATTTCCACTCAAGCCAAGTTCAAAGGAAGAGAAAAACAACGTGTTGGAAGTTCTTCCAAAGGAGTAAGAAAAGACTTTCTCAGAGTTCCCCCAGAAAAATCTCTCCTCAGTTCTTATTGGCTCAAATTTTATTACAAGTCCATTTTTAGACCAATTACTGGCAAGGGATGTAGGATTACCTTTATTCCATTTACACCTATATTTGGAACTGAAACATATGGGCTCTGTAGCGGAAGGGTTGACACCTGAACAAAATTGGGTTCTAGTAGAATGGGAAGAGCAGGAAGTAGCAATTGCAATTTCACTACAGCCCATGGCATCAGGGCACCAGGAAGGATATATGGGTTCTCAGTCCTTATCTGTTCAAATTGACATCAGCTCAGCTGTACATTTTTCCTTTCAATCTTTGGTCCTTATTACCCTTTTGGTACTAAGTCCACTCCCAGCCCCGGCATTCCCCGCTGGATCATTTTCATCCAACCCCAAGGCATCTCCAAATCTGCTGGTTCTCAATCCCATGTTCACCACACCACTCACAGCCCCCAGGAAAACCTAGTTTTCTAGGATGATGATCTTTCATCTGCTTTGAGCACAATTCAGAGGCCCATGAGAGCCTTGTGAAGCTGTCTCTGATTCTCTCTGCCCAGATAGTTTCAGGAAGACTGGGCCACAGTGTCACTTTTTGTTGAGTCTGCCCCTTTGGAGCCACCATTTGTAAAGCTTCAATTTGGTATGCAAAAGCAATTAGCTTTTCGACCCTGCAAGGCCATTCTGGTGAAGTGTTTCAATTAGAGGGCATAAATCTTAGAGAAACTCTTGTCTTATACACAGAGATACATATATAGGTGTTTATCATTCCACTGTAACAGCAAAAAGCTATAAATGAACTAAAGTTCCAACAGCATGGATAAAGTGTGATCTATACATTATCTCATGCTACTGCTGAATACTTTAAATGAACAACCAGATCTATATGCATCAACACGGATACAACTAAAACATATAATGTTGAGTGGAAAAAGTTGTAGAAAGATATATACATTTTACATCACGTATATTTTTAAAGCACTTTGTAACAAATACATAAAAGAATAGGCACAAAGAAAATATACTATACATCAGAATAGGGTTAATTCTAAAAAGTTAGGGGTTTAGAAGGGGAATGAGATGGGATTACTGGAGGTGCTTCACCTGCACCTACAATGTTTTATTTCTCTTTGTGACAAAGGGATCTGAGGGAATATGGCAAACGTTAACAGCTGGTAATTTGGGGATATACGTACTCACATCTTTGTGATATTAATCTCTATACTTTTCTTTATGTTGGAAATATTTTATAATTCTAGAATTAAAATAGCTATTTTAATTTAATAATTTTAGAAAATGATTACCATCTGTTGACTGTAAATCAATGGTTCCTAGAGTTGGGGTTTTTATGGATGTGGGGGGCTTGTACTATCTGTCAGAACATCTGTTGCCTCTTCCTGGACCAAGTCTGTACTTCCTCACCGTGTTGAACTCAGCAGAGGCCATGAACTTACTTTTTCTTTTTTTTTCTTTTTTGCGATACGCGGGCCTCTCACTGCTGCGGCCCCTCCCGTTGCAGAGCACAGGCTCCGGACGCGCAGGCTCAGAGGCCATGGCTCACGGGCCCAGCCGCTCCGCGGCATGCGGGATCCTCCCGGACCAGGGCACGAACCCGCATCCCTTGCATCGGCAGGCGGACTCCCAACCACTGCGCCACAAGGGAAGCCCATGAACTTACTTTTTCCAAAGAAATGTAGATGGAAGTGATGCGTGTCCCTGGGAGCAGGAGTTTTAAGAGAATGCTCATGATTTTCTGTGCCACGACCCAGCTGTCCGAGAGAGGGGCTGCTCTGTCATGGTCTTAAGCCGACCTGCAATGAACATAGAGCGTGAGCAGAAATAAAACTTGTTCTCAAATCCCTGAGATTTGGGCTTGTTTACTACCTCAGCCTATTCAGGCTATTCTAACTGGCACAATTTAAAAAGCACTGTAAGTGAGACACCAGCATGGCATGGGCTTTCAAAATCAATACTGACATCTCTTAGCACCATATTTCTTTTTTTTTTTCTCAACACAGAAGACATTACAGCAAAATAAGGAAGAGTTATTTAAAGTCAGCAAATTTAACACTTTGAAAACTTAACAATGCCCCCCTCTGCCCCTACCACCACGGTCCTATTTGGCATCAGACTTATGGAAAGCTTCATCATAGACTGGCTTTTGGGATAAACCAGTGACTTCAACCTGGGATGTGCAAAGACTTTGCAAGATATATATATATATATATATATATATATAAATAATTTAAAGGGAATACATTTCCCTTGTATCTTCAAATTCCATTTGTATTTGTTTCCAAATTTGATAATCTTGGTAATTTCTAAAACTGATAAACTTGATAGCCCTGGTAATCTCTGGCCAGTTGTTATGCTGGTATAACTGTGATGCTGTGTCATGTTGTTTTGTGTTGTATTGTTATAGTTCTCTGTTCCCGTCTCTCCTTTTTCCCATTAAAAAAGAAGAGCTTGGTGGGGGGGCTCCCCTGGTGGCGCAGTGGTTAAGAATCTGCCTGCCAATGCAGGGGACATGGGTTTGAGCCCTGGTCCGGGAAGATCCCACATGCCACGGAGCAACCAAGCCCATGCGCCAAAACTACTGATCCTGTGCTCTAGAGCCCACGAGCCACAGCTACTGAACCCACATGCGCTCTAGAGCCTGTGCTCCGCAACGAGAAGCCACCGCAATGAGAAGCCCGTGCACCGCAGTGAAGAGTAGTCCCCGCTCGCCGCAACTAGAGAAAGCCCGCGGGCAGCAAGGAAGACCCAACACAGCCAAAAATAATAAATAAATAAAAATAAATAAATTTTTTTTGAAAAAGGAGAAGAGCTTGGGGAGTTCCCTGGAGGTCCAGTGGTTAGAACTCAATGGTGTGGCCAAAAAAAAAAAAAAGAGTTTAATTCCCACACAACCAAAGTTTACAAAGGTATGCTGTTTGGGATACAGGTATCTATGGGACATCCATCACAGGAACAATTTTAAATACTGGTATCTGTGCTGAGAAAGTAAATGATTCTAATGACTGGGTTTCTAATCCTTTTGTGGGTCAGGTAGCTTCCAATTCTTTTGCTCTTAATAGCATTGAACCAAACTTAGCCAGTTGCCCACTGATCATTAAAAAATATATCTTGAAAGAGTACTAGGTTATATTTAGCAAGTAACTTAGAAATCATTCAAAAAATTGAGTTACATTGCCTAATAAATGTTCTTCCAGTCCCATTACTTACTGCTGTGAATGAAAGTTTCTTGAGGTTTAAAACTAGAAAAAATGATAAAAAACAGAGAATATGGATGTGGACCCGTCTCTCATGCTAGCAATAATGAATATTCATCACAGATAATTGAACTAATTTTTTAAAATCCCTATATCCCACACTAAGATGTAAATTTCCAAGTAAAACACTACTTTATAATTTTTTATAATTGTTGATCAACATTTATATTTGTTTTTAATCAAATGTACATGTAAAAAATATAGATAACTAAAACCTACAGTCACAGAAATATTTTGTAATTTAAAATCTAATTTACATACTTATTTTTTTACAGAGAACACATATAAGACTTTATATATATAGCATTTTATATATATAACATTGTATCTTATATATAAGATATATATGCATAAAACATTACAATATAAGTCTTTTGGGGAAGTAAAATTCAAATACAAGTTTAAGGAGAAAAAGAATTGTGTGAAAATTATTCATTTAAAATTTCTTGCTCATGTAATATTACAATGGCTGATGGTGTACATCAAATCCCTTTGGCATTTAGCTTCCATTGTATACATTTAAAGGAGTGTTACAGCAGTTTTATTTTAAAATGTCTATTTCCACAACCACAGGAAAATCTATTCCTTACAACCATTCAAACTTATAATTTAAAGTTTTACGTACAAAGTTAAAAGTGTACTTGAATTTTTCAAAATTATTCTAAGGGGTACAGACCACTATCATATTCCCAGAGACGGACCCTCTCTCAGGCCCATCCTTCACCCTTCATCTCCCAGTAGGCTCCCAGCATTGTCCACATGGTGGCAGTAGTGTCTGTGCAGAAGGACGGATTTCCAAATCTAGATGACTTCTAAATCATTCCCATATTTCATTTCCAATCAACATGTTAAATAAACAGTGTACATATAGAATTAGAACAATAAAATGTCCACTGTGACTTACCGCTGCTGAATTTTAAAATATTTCATTAAATTTTCCAGTCATGTAACAAATAAGCTGTAGTTATAACTACCAGAGCTATGTAAATCTCTTTTCACCCACCTGGGAATGACCTGGACATTAAATTCATTTTTTACACTCCTCTCTGCTTTTCTCTTCCCTGCTGCTTACACAGTCCCTGGCCACCCCCCAGCTTCAGTTGCTAAGCAACTAAGAGAGCTTCCTTGTTTTTGAACACTAACCATTAACTGCCCTCATTTTCTCTAATGAGAACATGGCTGCAGCCCAAAAATCACCTCCTTTTTCTGAAAAACAGAGCAGGATGCTTATGACTTATGCTAATAGTACAGCAAATCACATCTCAATAGAAAAGTGCAGGAAAAGGAAACCCAGAATGTTTGAGCAACTCTGAACACGATACCCAAACACGGTGCTAATAAGGGTTCAGTTTGCCTTATTTTTAAAAATCATGATATTATTAAACACCTATTATATGCCAGGTACTGTGCTAAGTGCTTCACATTTATTATTTCTTTTAATCTTCAAAATATTATTTCTTTTAATACTCAACCCTATTTTTTGAATGTTTTTACAACACTGGACAGAGTAACTTTATAAGATTCGGTTGAGTGCAAGGTACATTGTTTTTTTTTTTAGAAAGGACTATTGCCAAAAGGGAGGAAGGAATAGGAAACTTTGACAGGTAACCATTCACCAGTCATTCTTAGGCAAATCTGTTTTTTTTAATTTTTATTTTCATTTTTCAGATCGGAAAGCTGAGACCCATAGAAGTTAAAGGACTTGCCTAAGTCACAGAGCCAACAAATGGCAGACTTAGATTCTGTCTGACTTTTACACCATTATGGCACACTGCCTCTTGCTCATATTAGGTTCAGAATGTGACAGGAATTACTATCTTAGCTCATTAATTCATAAAATGGTGCACTTTTTCCAACATGTAAAAGTATGATGAGAATTTCAGTAGTAAAGCTCTAGCAGGCTCTTCTCTATACACAAATGGAATGTTCTCAGTCCCTGTGTGAGCAGAGTCAAACTAACCCAAGTTTAAACTTTGCCTTGCCACTCGTATAACCTGAGAAAGGGAGAAAGTCACCTCCTCACATTGAGCCTCAGTTTCTCCTCTATAAAAAAAAAAGAGCATCTATTGCATAGAGATGGTTTGAAAATTAATGTTGTATGTTCAGCAGGATATGTTAAACTGTTGCAACACATGGACTCCCAAATGTATAACAGCTCAAACAGTACAGGAGCTTCCTTCTCACTCTCACTTTAGCTCAAGGCGGGCGTGCCTCTTTGGCAGCACACCTCTCCTTCAAGGTAGCAGGTTGCTAGCAGTTGTGCTACCTTCAATAAATGACTTTTAAGATCACCCTGGGCATCAGCTCCATCCAGGTAAGCTAGACAGGGGAAGAGTTGGAGAAGCAAGTTTGAGAGGCTTTGTAAAGTCACTGGAGGTGGGATACCTCACTTCCAGTCACATTCCATCTGCTGGAACTCAGGCACATAGATGCAGCCATGTGTAAGAGCCTGGGGATGTAACCTGGCTGAAGGCCCAAGAAGAAAAGGACCTCGAATTTGGGGAACATCTCAATCTCTGCCAAGGGATCATGTTTCTGTGACCATTTCTTACCACACACAGAGTAAGAGTTGAGTAAATGTTAGTTTCTTCTCTCCCTCCCTTCTTTCTTTCTTGCTTTTATTTTTCTCTTTCTATCATCCATTCATCTATATAGGAAATATTTCTCATATAAGACATAACCATTCATCGTGGTGTGATAACTCTTCAATTGACATTAAAACAGTAAAGTAGCGATGAGATGATTTTTATAGTAAACAACTTTTTGTCAAGTGGGAATCTAAGTCTTCTCAATAAACATTAGCTGTTTTCGTTATGATTATGATTTCCCCTTTTTTAAGTTGTCATTGCCTATAAAATACTTGATCTACTAAGTCACAAAATAAAGAAATATTTGAAACAATACTGGATCCTCCATGTTTCACTTTGTAAATATTCTAGAATACTGTAAGTTCTCAGAGTTGGAAGGGCCTCTCAAGGTCAATTTGACAAATATCCTCAGTTCAGAGGTGAGAAAAATAAAGTGTAAAGTGAGGTGATATGCCCAAAATCCCACAGCTAGTCCATGGCAGGGCTGGGTCTTTGCACATGTAGTCAAGCTCGTATCAGTGATCAAGAAATTGTGTAAATATTGAAGAGGTGCATGCAAAGCTCTTTGAGAACCCAGAGAAGCTTAACAGAAATGTAGAAACAATTCTGATTTCCTCAGAAGGCTGATGTTAAAATGCCAATTTTATCTAGAATCAACATCATTTTTGGTTGAAGTCATTTATCAAATTAGCTAAATAATTTCAAGGCAAGAAAAAAAAATTAGGAGAATTGACTTTTGATGGAGGGATAAAGTGAGAACTGGGGAAGGTCCAGACCAGGGTGTGAGAAGGGATTTTGAAAGACAAACATAAGTGGAGCAGAAGATATTTGCATGGGGGAGGGATTGGGAGAGGGGTGGGGGAAGGGCTTCAGCTGCCAAGAACCAGCAATAAAGCCTTTGAACATCTCAGAGAGAGGGTTTTTTAACCTTATTTATTAAGAGTTTATATAGCAAACAAAAACAGAAACAAAAACAAAAAACTCAGAAGGCGGATAGTGAGAGCTTATATAGCAAAAAAAAACCTCAGAAGGCAGATAGCAGAACATTTTAAAGATGAGCAAGTTAATGTTCAGAAAGCAAAAATGACTTGCCAAAAGAAATAGCAGAGCTGGGATTTGAACCTGGTCTTTGGACTCTGAATCCATTAAACTTTCAACTAACATATGCTATAGGAAAGGGAGCATTGAGTTACCAAAGACAAACTTCATTCACTTCATGAATTCACTGTTACAGGCCACTGGTAGACATTGTAAATATGGCCCCAATTCTCCACTCACCCTCATTTATCCATTGCTCATTGCAATGCAACTTTACAAATTCCTCCTCTTAGTTGGTAGAATCCATTTTCCCATATCTTAAATCTGACTGGCCTAGTGACTTGCTCTGGCTAAAAGAATGAAGCAGAAATCATGACATGCCAATTTGAAGTCAAACTATAAGAGACTTCATGTGTTTCAGCTTTCTCCACTTTGGACTTCTGCCTCTAAATTAAGAAACAGTTTGGTCTAGCCAGATGGAAGATGAGAGACCATTTGGTGTAGAGATAATTCATGCCAACAGAGACCTTCCTAAACTAGCCAGATCCCAAACAACCCACCAGCTAACAGGAAACACATGAAGAATCCAGACAATATCAGTCAAACCTGGCCCAGATCAGCAGACCTGCCAAGTAGACCCACAGATTAACAATAATAATGGTTATTTTAAGCCATTACATTTTGGGATGATTTGTTACTCAGCAAATGCTAACTGATACAAGGGGAATCTTGCTTCAGAACTAGCTTGAGGATCAGCATAGCCCAGCAATCCATAAAGATTTGCCCAAACATTATAGGAATATACTGAAAATTTGTGCCAACTACCTCTAGTTTCCACAGTTTTCTTTTGTAACTGGCAAAATGTATATTGCTCCTCCTCTGCAAAAGCAGAAAATATCCTTAAATGAAAAAACAAAAATTTCTCCTCTCAGTCACAACCATACCCCATTAAAGAAATGCTGAACAAATGTCTTTTAAAAATTAATCCTAAGGTCATCAAATAATTAGGTTGTCAAAGAGCCTCTTTGTTTTTGTTCAACCTTGTCTGCTTTGTGTATAGATCATGGCATAGAGATGCTAATAGGGTCATGTACTAATTGTCCTCATTTCCTTGGAAAACATCAAAAGAGAACAGCAAGAAGAGTACTTTTTTAGTCCAGAAATAGAGAAGTTATTAGGCCTTTGAGAGGTAATATCAGGTCAAAAACTGATGGCTGAAAAAGATGTCTCATTCCTCCAGTCTGTAAGTCTCCCCTCTTTCCTAAACAACTCATCCTGTGTAACAGGCTAGCCTTTAGAGTATCAGTTCTAGACAACAACTCATCTTCAGACTTTGCTGAGTTTGGAGGGTCAAGTTTCAAGAAAACCAGGCAAAGTCAATTATGAGTTATGTGAGAGTGGAAATTCCATATGGTTTCTGACTTGTAAAAAAATATTTTTTTTAACTCTATCTTCTCCACCCAAACTTGTTTTTTTAAAGTATAACCTTGTCTTGTGGTTACTCTCTAAAAGAAAGTATTTTAAAAGGTCTACTTTGGAAATAAAAAAGTTCTTCAAGTTCACCTTTGGTCTGTGTCAGCAAGTGTTTCCACAGGCTGTTTGCCAGCAGGCTATTGGTGCCGTGCAATTTGTTCAAGGCAGCCTGCCCTTCTTCAGACCTACGGTAGATGAAAAAAGGAGAGTGATTTGACAGTTACATTTTAAATCTACTTAATATTGAAAACATTTAAATAGAGCATAAGGAATTCAGTTCTCTTATGCCAGAGGCCAATTATTCCCCCACTTAACTTATGAGAAGGTGTTATCCCATGGTTGGGAGCATGGGTTTGACACTCCAGTTCTGCCATTTACTTGCTGTTTGGCCTCAGTTTCCTCCTCTGTAAAATGGGCTGATACTAATGTCACAGAGTGGTTTTTAGGAAAGGATGCCAGGTACATAATAATAAGTGGCCAACATTTATTGAGCTGAGCCCTGCACTGAACATGCAACACCTCATTTAAATCTCAGATGAGGAATTGAGGCTTGGCGGTTTCATGCTTAGGCTATAGCTTGCAAATAGCAGAGCTCGTATTTGAGCTCAAATGTGTCTGATTTGAAACCTCCTCCACGCACTTCCTCTTCCCCTTCTGCCAGCTCTTTGCAGATAAAGAAGACTCTAGGGAACAGCTGAGACACAAGCAGGAAGGGATTTGAATTGCTGATTCCACACGTGGAGGGCAGCCTTGCTCTGGGAGGTGAGTGAGAGAGTAATAAACTTCAATTATGTTCGAGCCATTGTATATTGAGGTCAGTCTCTTTGTTACAGCAGTTTGGTCCACCCCAACCAATACAGTTGACAAGTACAGAATTCAACACCAAATATGTTAGCTGAATAATGTTAAAGGCTAGTGAGATCAATCTGTGATGATCTAATATCCCCACCTCCTGAGGAAAACATACATGAGAAGCAGGAGAGCAGGGAGGTAAGAGCACGATCTTCCATTTCAGACAGACCTGGCTTGAGCCCAGCTCTGCCACTAACTAGGTGTGAGAGAGCAGGTAAATTGTTGAACCTCCCTGAGCGTTGGTGAACCCAGGTGTAAAGTGGAGATGATAATAACCACCTAAGGTTTTGTCAGGATTGGATGATATCATAACATAAAGTGCTCAGCACAATTAATAGATTCTATGACAATAATCATATCAAAATGTCATCCGATTGGGTGAGAAAGTTTCCACCAGCTGGTCAGAGCATGCTTGCTAAAAGACAGCGATATGGTGACACGTAGACAGTTCTTACTCTTCAGGCTGTCCTTCTTGTCTCCGGTTTAACTTACTCATCCTCCTTGCTCCAAGGGTAGTCTTTCAGATGTAACAGTAACATTAGGTAGGGTACCACTCTCTCTCACATTCCATCTAGATTTGATTTCCAGTCCTTGCCATTCTTCCTTTTGACCTATGACATTTCCTTTTTTTTTTAATGCTATTTTACCAATTTAACTTAGACTAAGAGAGCAACAGTATTTCCCTGTTTCCAAGGTTGAATGCACTCGTTCCTCTGAGCCCCAAGTACTAATCACAGATATTCAATTCTAGGCTCACCTTGCCCGCTCCTCAGTGGGAGGAAACTCAGATAAAGAAAGAATATCTTCACAGGCCAGCCTGGCCACTCCACGGAATGAAAAGAACGCCCAGATCCACTTACAACTGACAAGTAGCATCCAATCACTGGAAAATAGCCCCACTGAAATTTTCTACATCAGCTGAGGCAATGACACCATCTGTGTGGGCTTGCGTCACGTGACAAAGGACACAGAGTTACCATCCACCCTCATTTATCCTGATGAGGTGAGAATCTTGGGATCTGCCCAAAAACCAGAGAGACAACCTCAAAGGGGCAGGTGGCCCCTCACTGAGGTGGCGGCTGCCATGAGGAGAATGTCCTGGGTCTTGAAAACCATCTTGTGTCTAAATTTCACTTCTTGCCGAAAGCTTGGGGCAAGGCAGTTGTATAGCAATCTGCGCCGCAGGCCAGGAGGGTTAGATCATTTATTTATCCCCTTTCCATTGCCTTCCACCCACCCCCTAAATCCCACTAGTGCTACAGCTCTTCAGGGTGTTTGGTTGTATGTCGTTCTCCAAAGGGAAAATTCCCCTCCCTCTAAGTCTCACCCTTGCCATTTAATGATTTTTCTTTAAGATTTTTTTGATGAGGACCATTTTTAAAGTCTTTATTGAATTTGTTACAATACTGCTTCTGTTTTATGTTTTTTGGCCACGAGGCATGCGGGATCTTAGCTCCCCGACCAGGGATCGAACCCTCACCCCTTGCACTGGAAGGTGAAGTCTTAACCACTGGACTGCCAGGGAAGTCCCCATTTAATGTTGTTTAAGTATTTCTACTTTGTTTTGTCTTAATATTTCTTGTAATGGACTAGATTCAACAAATATGAGTGCTGATTATTCCTAAGACAATCTGCTCAGTCTATATTTCCAAGTTTCTAGTAAAATCCCTTTGGCTTCTCTTGGGTCCAGTCACCATGATCATAACCAGACTACCAAGTTCATAAAAATCTTCCATAACACATTAAGTTGCACTCTAGTGCACCATTTTTCAGTTGACTAAATTGGTGCTACTTGGCTACAGCTGTATGACCGTTACAGTATTTCCTGGAATAACATTTACTTTATTGCAAAATACTACAAACCACATTGTTTCACAGTAATATTCAGCTAGTATTTTAACTCCAGTATGCCTGGCACACCTAAACTTTTTCCTCCTTTTCTCCTGTTCTAATGTTCTTCAGTATCTGAGACAAATGGGCAAGTAGGAGTTATTCAAGAAGTGGATACAATTCTTTGGAAAATGTTATTTTTTTCCGAACCACAATTCAACCAGTGTTACTGGAATCTCTACCAATGTAGGAATTGAAGCAGCTGTATATATTCTCTCTCTCTTTTTTTTGATAGCAGTTTCTCAGTGCTATAGATTAGGAGTTGGCAAACTATAAGCCCCAGCAAATCCAGCCTGTAATCTGTTTTTGTAAGTAAAGTTTTACTGGAACATAGTCATGATCGCTTGTTTTGTATTGTTTGTGAATGCTTTCACGCTACAACGGAAGAGTTGATGGCCCACAAAGACTAAGATGTTTATCATCAGATCCTTTACAGAAAAAGTTTGCTGACTCCTACTGTAAATGAAACACTTAAGTGAATCAATTTGTATCTGTGAGTTTGGGGATGGGATGGAAGAGACGAATTCCACATGATTGGCAGGAAGGTTATATTTAGGATTTCCCCTCCATAAGGGGTTGAATAGCATCCCCCCCAAATTCATGTCTATCCAGAACCTGTGAATGTGATCTTGTTTGGAAATAGGGTCTTTGCAGATGTAATCAAGTTAAGATGAGGTTATATTATGGATTAGGGTGGGCCCTAAATTCAGTGACTGGCATCCTTATAAGGAGACAGAGGTTCAGAGACACACATAAAATAAGGCCATGTGCCAACAGAGGCATAGACTGAAGTGATACTATTATAGCCAAGGAACGCCAAGGATTGCCACAGCTACAAGAAGCCAGGAAGGGGAAAGGAAAGATTCTTTCCTAGAACCTTCAGAGGGAGAATGGCCCTGCTGACGTCTTGATTTCACGTTTTTCGCCTCTGGAAATGTGAGAGAATAAATTTCTGTTGTTTTAAGCCACCTTGCTGACAGTAATTTGTTACAGCAGCCCCAGGAAATTAATACACCCTTTATTCGGGTTTTAGCTGTAAAGTCCTTTGACTAGCTTTCTCTTCACCATGAAAGGACGACCAAGCAGCTAATGCAAATGCAGGTCACAGGTGCACAGAAAATTTTACATACATGTAAAAATGACTTAAAATATTTTTTCAACTATGTAAGCTAGGACTGTGTTAGAGTAGAGATGAGAAAGTAAGGGAGTAAAATCAGATAACTAAGAAAGTATATGCTCTTACAGTGCTCACATTTTTTACTTTAGCATGTAGAAAAAGATTATTACCTCTGTCAATTCTCAGAGCCACATATTAAACATTTTCTTTCCCTCTAATTTGAGCACTCTTTTTCCTATAGCCACATTACTCACTCCCTCGTTTCCTTCAGGTCTCTGCTCAAGTGATACTTTATCAAAGAAGCCTTCTCCTGCCACCTTACATAAAACACACACACACACACACACACACACACACATCTTTGCTCAGTCTCCTTGTATCCTCTTCAACCTGACTTTTCTTCCAAGCACTTATATTCATTTATTGTCATCTCCCCTCACTAGACTATAAGCTCTGTGAGTTCAGGGACTTTGTTCTCCTTTGTTCACTTATGTATCTCCAATGTTTGTGTTTATGAAGCAGGAACATGGGGAGATAGGGAGAGTGGCCTGGGTTCAAATTTTGGAACTAGCATCTCCTAGCTGTGTGATCTTGGGTAAGTTTTTCATCTCTCTGAGCCTAACTGGCCTCACCTATAAAGCAGAAATCAGAAGACTGGTAACAATACATGCTGAACACATTGTAGCTTCTGATATAACATTATAGTCCATGTGGAAACACCAGACTTTAAGGTAGAGTAATTCCAGTCTTCATTCTCCATTTTCTGGAGCAAGTGGGGCACTAGTGGCTTCACAACTGAGACACATATGAAACTGACCTTTAAAAATAACTTTTCATACTCAGAATATGCAATATAACCAAAATGTCTTCAAAGTCGTAAGATACATAAGAATTGGTTTGCCATTTGATCTTTGAGAAGGATAAGAAAAAGAGAAGACTGTTCAGTTAGTTTAAACTAAAAGGGGATATTTTAAAACTAGGTAATAACGTGATATCCAAGATGAGGACTCAGAAGGGTCTATCTGCGAACCAGGACAGTCAGGAACCAAGGCATCTTCTCTCTTCTTTTCTGCTCTGCCCCTCCCTCCCTCTGCCTCCCTCTCTCCTTCTCCTTCACGCTAGCTTATTTAGAGTAACAGACTCACTTTTCTCTGTTTCTGCAGGCACACAACGGTGGCTGTAGTCCTGGCTCCACACAGTCCTGGCTCTCAGCTGACCTGCCCAGCAAGCATCTAGGGCCAAGTTTCAAAGTGTGATCTGCATCAGAATCTCATGGAGGTGCTGGTAGAATATGGACATTTCTGGGACCCACCAGAAGGGGAGCAACTGGACTCTTCCTTCTTCACAAGCGCTTCATGACCCTTATGCACCTGAAACTTGAGGGCCACAGAACTGAAATCTGTGTTCTAATTCTAAATCACAGGAGACAGAGACTGATTGGCCTAACTAAACATATGCACTGGTCTCTAGTCATCTATGGGCAGAAGGGGGCAGAGTCACAGAATATGAGTGGCCACAAAGGCCCATATCTGAAATAGGACGTCAGCCTCACAAATAGGAATGACTTTTGCTAAAGTTACATCTGCCTCTAAACACCCAGAAAGGACTTCCCTGATGGCGCAGTGGTTAAGAATCCACCTGCCAACGCAGGGCACATGGGTTCGAGCCCTGGTCCAGGAAGATCCCACATGCCACAGAACAACTAATCCTGTGCACCTCAACTACTGAGCCTGCGCTCTAGAGCCCACGAGCCACAACTACTGAAGCTCGGGTGCCTAGAGCCTGTGCTCCGCAACAAGAGAAGCCACTGCAATGAGAAGCCCACACACCACAACCAAGAATAGCCCCTGCTCACCACAACTAGAGAAAGCCCACATGCAGCAACAAAGACCCAATGCAGCCTAAAATAAATTAATTAATTAATTAAAAAAATAAACAAACACCCAGAAAGCTGGAGACTGGACCTTGGAATGCTGCTGTGTGAAAGGTTCACACATCCAGAAACTTACATGCTAGAAGCAATGGCCAAGAACCACAGGAAGAGGGTTTCTACCTTATTTCCACCTTTCAGATCTCTCTTGGGTGCATTAATTAGCAGAAACAAATTAACATTCAGAACCCTAGCTGCAAGGGAGTCTAGAAAATTTGTTTTATCTTTTCAACCTCTCCAACTGGAAGAAATGGAGGTTGAGTGAGCTAAAGTATAGTATCTAAAATAAATGACATCCTTTACTATTTTTGTACTTCTGTAGCATGGTAAGAATCAAGTCACCATTTTATCTTTAGATTTTCTTCTATTTAGATTTATGTTTAGATTCCCCCCTATTTAGAAGAGGAAAACTAAAACACGTTCAAAAACATTCTGACATCTTAGTAATAAAAGTACACTGTTAGGACTTTAAAGCAAATTTGGCCAATTTGCTTTAAAGTCATTGGATTAAACACATGCACTCCAAATGTCACAAAGAAACCTTCCAACCCCCAAACCCCAGTAAAACCAGTTTAAACCCCAACCCTAAATACCACAACTTGTGCCAGCATAGAGCCCACACCCAAATTCTCATGCACTCCACATGGACTTAGGTTCCCAAAATCAATTTGATCTTGGGGCTCCTGCTTCCACATATGGTCTCTCTGTTATGCACCTTTTTGATCCAGGTGAGGAATTTAACCCTTGCTAATTTCCGCAAGATTTCATTCACAAAATATTAAACAAGCAAATAGGTTTTACTACAATAACACAGCATTGCAAACAACTTTGAACAATAGGCACTGTAATTATTGAAAGATCCGCTGTCCACTCCAGTGCCATGAGGTTTAATGACCTTAGTCTCTACTTAGTTTCAACCATACTCCATCTTGTCAGCTGAGTCATCTGTTCTTTGGAGCAGGGGGGAAATCTCACCCAGAAGGGTTTAGTCTTATGAATTGACAGGAATAGTATTTACCTGCAAGTAAAGAAACAGAACTACAATGACCTAAACAAATAGGAGTTTATTTTTCTGATATAACAAGGTGTGCTACAGAGAGAGGCAGTCCAGGGCTACTATAATTTAGTCAGTGATTGCATACGTGTCCCAGGCTCTGCCAGTCTTTCTGCTCCACTATTATTAGACATTGTCATTTGTTCTCATGTATATGGCCTCCTGGTTACAAGATGCCTGCTGTGTTTTCAAGCATCAGGTTATTCTCTAAGTGATTCTAAGGCTCAAGGTCAGATACATGTTAACTATGATATTCATTATGTATTTTTAACTACCATGAACCACACTATACACAAAATTTCAGAAACTAACACAGAATTAGATTTTTAGTATATAATTGCCTGAGCACATGCCAATGGATGTCCTGGTACAGAGATAAGACAATAAAAATATTTAAAATTATAAGAGCTCCTCTATCTTAAATGTCTCTGTGTTATGTACCAGATAGGCATTTTACATTTTATTTAATTGTCATGACTCATCATTTTACAGATAAAAAGACTGAGGTTAAGTGTTGTTAAATGAGTTGCAGAAGGTCACACAAATCCCACGCCTGGTGAGCCTAATTCCAAATTTCATGCTGTACCTCCAGGGCGGGGAGCCTGCCTTCTTTTTTCCACCAAAATCCAAAAGCACCCAAGCCACAGTCCCTGAGGACTTCCAATGCATGTTTGTGCCCTGTGATTTTTAAAATACATGAAAGAAATGAAATATATTTTATGAATGTTCTACTTTAAGATACGTTAGTGGTAGTGTGAAGGTCGTTATATTAACGACCTTAAAATACACCCACAACATTTACTTATGATGAGATAGGTTGTGGATCTAGTCTTTGACTACATTCTGTGGCCCAGATGTTACACCATACTATAACGGTGCCTCCATTACAAAATCCTCCGGAAAAAAGTTGTGTTTAAGAAAAATGTATAAGTTATGCAAAAGAGCTGGCTGTGTTTGCAGCTGTGTGCAAAATGACCCTTCTATAGGGCTCCAAAGGGCACAGGGCCAATGGAAAGAACACAGTCAATCAGAGCTAGACACAGTGTTTAGTTAGTATGGCATCTTCAGTACTCTTTCTACAACTTATCCATCCTCATGGATTTCCTTCCTTTGTTTTAAGTATGGTAAGAGCTCTAGTTTTCCTCACTACTTCACTCCACCAAAACAAGGAAGGATTTATTAAGTGGGTATATGCGTTTGTTACAGCTGACTAATGACACTTTGCTGAAACATATTCAAACTAAACATTACTTCATCTAGACATTTGCATTCTGTTTTTCACATTAAATTGCAGTGTGAAAGATTGCTGCTAGTAAAGGAAATTGGCATGTGCAAGTACACAAGGAAATATGCAGAGAGAATGAGCAGAGGGACAATTAAAATAGAGTAGATCTCTTCTGTTAAACCTGAAGGCAAACTTAATTAACTCCTGTTAAGGAGATTTGGGGATGAAAATAGGAGGAACTGGTAACCTCCTCTTTCTTCTCCTCCTTACGATACGGATTTCAAAACAGAGGGTACCAGAAAATTGATCAGCATCAACATCTTTGTCATCGTCATCATCATCCTAGCACACTGTGTCCCTGCATCTGCAATATCATCTGAGATCTGACACTCCTCTCACTCTGCCCTGACCCAGGTCCATCTCTGCAACACAGAAAGAGACAAGAGCTGCCCTTCTGTCCACCAATCATGTGCCAGGCCTGTGCCCAGTGTTTCACAGGCATGATCTCCTCACCCCTCCTATGAGATAGAATTAAGTATTTTCCAAAGGAAATTGGATTGTGTCAGAATTACTTGAGGTGCTTATTTAAAATGAAGATTCCTGGGTCCTGCACCAGTTTTATTGCATCACAACCTTCCAGCAATCTTATGCACACAAAATTTGGGGTATAGCTAGGTGCAATCACTAGCCCAGTTTTACAGCACAGAAGTATTTAAAGAAGTTCAGTAACCTACTCACAGACACCTGGTTACTAAGTGGCAGGGGTCTGGCTCCATAGTCCCTGCCCTTAAACTCTAAGCAGTCTTTTTTTTTTTTTAAACATATTTATTGGAGTATAATTGCTTTACAATGGTGCGTTAGTTTCTGCTGTATAACAAAGTGAATCAGCTATACATATACATATATCCCCATATCTCCTCCCTCTTGCATCTCTCTCCCACCCTCCCTATCCCACCCTCTAGGTGGTCACAAAGCAACGAGCTTATCTCCCTCTGCTATGTGGCTGCTTCCCACTAGCTATCTATTTTACATTTGGTAGTGTATATATGTCCATGCCACTCTCTTACTTCATCCCAGCTAACCCTTCCCCTCCCCATGTCCTCAATACCATTCTCTGTCTGCGTCTTTATTCCTGTCCTGCCCCCAGGTTCTTCACAACCTTTTTATTTTTTTTTTAGATTCCATATATATATGTGTTAGCATATAGTATTTGTTTTTCTCTTTCTGACTTACTTCACTCTGTGTGACAGACTCCAGGTCCATCCACCTCACTACAAATAACTCAATTTCGTTTATTTTTATGGTTAATATTCCATTGTATATATGTGCCACATCTTTATCCATTCATCTGTTGATGGACACGTAGGTTGCTTCCGTGTCCTGGCTATTGTAAATAGAGCTGCAATGAATATTGTGGTACATGACTCTTTTTGAAATGTGGTTTTCTAAGGATATATGCCCAGTAGTTGGATTGCTGGGTCGTATGGTATTTCTGTTTTTAGTTTTTTAAGGAACCTCCATACTGTTCTCCGTAGTGGCTGTATCAACTTATATTGCCACCAACAGTGCAAGAGGGTTCCCTTTTCTCCACACCCTCTCCAGCATTTATTGTTTGTAGATTTTTTGATGATAGCCATTCTGACTGGTGTGAGGTGATACCTCATTGTAGTTTTGATTTGCTTTTCTCTAATGATTAGTGATGATGTGTTTGTTGGCAATCTGTATATCTTCTTTGGAGAAATGTCTATTTAGGTCTTCTGCCCATTTCTGGATTGGGTTGATTGTTTTTTTGATATTGAGCTGCATGAGCTGCTTGTAAATTTTGGAGATTAATCCTTTGTCAGTTACTTCATTAGCAAATATTTTCTCCTATTCTGAGGGTTGTCTTTTCGTCTTGTTTATGGTTTCCTTTGCTTTGCAAAAGCTTTTAAATTTCATTAGGTCCCATTTGTTCATTTTCATTTTTATTTCCATTTCTCTAGGAGGTGGGTCCAAAAGGATCTTGCTGTGATTTATGTCATGGAGTGTTCTGCCTATGTTTTCCTCTAAGAGTTTTATAGTGTCCGGACTTACATTTAGGTCTTTAATCCATTTTGAGTTTATTTTTGTGTATGGTGTTAGGGCGTGTTCTAATTTCATTCTTTTACATGTAGCTGTCCAGTTTTCCCAGCACCACTTATTGAAGAGGCTGTCTTTTCTCCACTGTATATTCTTGCCTCCTTTAACAAAAATAAGGTGACCATATGTGCATGTGTTCATCTTTGGCCTTTCTATCCGGTTCCATTGATCTATATTTCTGTTTCTGTGCCAGTACCATACTGTCTTGATTACTGTAGATTTGTAGTATACTCTGAAGTTGGGGAGCCAGATTCCTCCAGCTCCATTTTTCTTTCTCAAGATTGCTTTGACTATTCGGGGTCTTTTGTGTTTCCATACAAATTGTGAAATTTGTGTTCTGGTTCTGTGAAAAATGCTGTTGGTAGTTTGACAGGGATTGCAATCTGTAGATTGCTTTGGGTAGTAGAGTCATTTTCACACTGTTGATCTCTCCAGCTGCTTGTATCATCTTTAATTTCTTTCATAAGTGTCTTATAATTTTCTGCATACAGGTCTTTTGCCTCCTTAGGTAGGTTTATTCCTAGGTATTTTATTCTTTTTGCTGCAGTGGTGAATGGGAGTGTTTCCTTAATTTCCCTTTCAGATTTTTCATCATTAGTGTATAGGAATGCAGGAAATTTCTGTGCATTAATTTTGTATCCTGCTACTTTACCAAATTCATTGATTAGCTCTAGTAGTTTTCTGGTAGCATCTTTAGGATTCTCTATGTATAGTACCATGTCATCTGCAACAGGGACAGCTTTACTTCTTTTCTGATTTGGATTCCTTTTATTTCTTTTTCTTCTCTGATTGCTGTGGCTAAAACTTCCAAAACTATGTTGAATAAGAGTGGTGAGAGTGGGCAACCTTGTCTTGTTCCTGATCTTAGTGGAAATGGTTTCAGTTTTTCGCCATTGAGAATGAAGTTGGCTGTGGGTTTGTCACATATGGCCTTTATTATGTTGAAGTAAGTTCCCTCTATGCCTACTTTCTGGAGCGTTTTTATCATAAATGGGTGTTGAATTTTGTCGAAAGCTTTTTCTGCATCTATTGAGATGATCATATGGTTTTTCTCCTTCAGTTTGTTAATATGGTGTATCACATTGTTTGATTTGCGTATATTGAAGAATCCTTGCATTCCTGGGATAAACCCCACTTGATCATGGTGTATGATCTTTTAATGTGCTGTTGGATTCCGTTTGCTAGTATTTTGTTGAGGATTTTTGCATCTATGTTCATCAATGATATTGGCCTGTAGTTTTCTTTCTTTGTGACATCTTTGTCTGGTTTTGGTATCAGGGTGATGGTGACCTCATAGGATGAGTTTGGGAGCGTTCCTCCCTCTGCTATATTTTGGAAGAGTTTGAGAAGGATAGGTGTTAGCTGTTGTCTAAATGTTTGATAGAATTCACCTATGAAGTCATCTGGTCCTGGGCTTTTGTTTGTTGGAAGATTTTTAATCACATTCTCAATTTTAGTGCTTGTGATTGATTTGTTTATATTTTCTATTTCTCCCTGGTTCAGTCTCGGAAGGTTGTGGTTTTCTAAGAATTTGTCCATTTCTTCCAGGTTGTCCACTTTATTGGCATATAATTGCTTGTAGTAATCTCTCATGATCCTCTGTATTTCTGCAGTGTCAGTTGTTACTTCTCTGTTTTCATTTCTAAGCAGTCTTGCATCTAACACCACGTTACTAAAGATTCTGTGTATAGCAGGGGCTATCCTCTCAGACAGCTATCCCAGCACATTCACGGTCAAGTTATTCAGCGTTTGAGGATATGACAACTTCTATCAAACTGCCTGGGTTCAAATGTTGGCCCCATCCATTATCAGCTATGTCATCTTTTACTTAATCTTGCTGTATCTCAGTTCTTCTATCTACAAAATGGGAATAAAAGTACCTACTTCATAGGGTTCTTGTAAGGCTTAAACAAATTACTACACAGAAAATACTTAGAACAATGCCTAATATATTGTAAGTACTCAATGCATTGTGTGTAAGCATTTCCTGGCCAGACAGCACCTCTAAGTCGAGTCATATTTAATACCTTTTGGTTCACTTAATCTTTTTAGTTTGTATCTAATCTTTTTTTTTTTTTTAATTCTATAGCTCTGATCTAGCTGATTACTGGAAGGTGTTACTCTTACATTAATTCTACCCTTGTGTTTCTGACTAAGGGGATTATTTGATATTTTTAAACTTGGAAAAGCAGCCAGCTCAACGTTATTTTAGAGCATGGTTTATATTAAGATTTATGGATAAATGTCACCATTCAGAAATAATTAATGCCTGCAAGAGCTTGACCTTTATGCTAGTATGTTGAGGACATTTTGGAAGATCTTGAAGACATCAAAATACACAAGATAGCCTATTTATCACTTGCTACCATTTCCCTAAAAGTGTGTCCAAAAAGGAAAAAAATAAGACCTCTGTTGGAATATATGGATGATGGATGTTCTTCTTCTTGGTGTCTTCACTGTATTTATTCTTCCATGGGACTCTTAGACTGAATAAACTGATGTAAACAAGATTAACTAGATTAGGAAACTGTTTGGTTAAAGTTTCAGCATGAGAAAAGTCACTAAACATTAAAGTGAAGTGTGTTAATTCTTTTAGGCAGAAGCACTTGAATTTAAAAAAAAAAAGAGAGAGAGTTTTGAGGTTAAGTTTCAACTAAAAATTATCTTTGCTAGTTCCTAAAGCCACCTGATTTTTCCACATTAGTAACAGTTTTCCTTCCGTATGGCTAGATTCTTACCTCAGAATCCAGTCATTCTTGATACTTTTACGATTTGTCCATAATTATTTAAAGTAAAATGCTTTTAAGATTACGCCAACTGAGCAACAGTTGGTGAACTTTCCAATCTTGTGACCAAAATATCATATTCTCTTACTCACTAACCAACTCACTTTTGTGAAACTTTGCTGTGACCAATTTAAAATAACGGGTGGTGAAGGTAAGCTTTCAAGTTGAGTGAGTCTACTTCAATGAATAAACATCAGTTGAATCAAGAGCTACACTGTTTTTGTTGGAGTTAGGAGTGCTATGGTTGGCACTAACTGTATGGCAAGCAAGAATTGCCCAAGGAGAGGTTCCACAGTAGAGAGCTGGCCTCCAAGGACAAGCCCTGCACTTCTTTGCAGATCCCTGTTACTCTTTAAGCTGTCACCTCATACCACTTCACCAATTGCCTCATATGATCAGCATCAGTCAGTCAGATAACTTATCTTCCATTGGTTTGGGAAAAGGCACCTTACTTTATCTAGCCAATGAGAGGTGAGTAAATATTTGCACTGGGAGGATTTCTGGTAAAGGTTTATCTACTCCTTAAAAATAGAATTGGATGAGAAGATTCCTCTTCTTTTTCTAGATGTTGTCAAACCATGAAATTCTGAAGATGAAGCTAACAGAATCAGGCAGAGCCCAGAGGTTACAGAGAAGCAGAGGAAGAGCCAAAGCATTGATACAATGTGCCTGGAGCCCACTGTGACTCTGAATTTCTCATTGTAGAATACATTTACTATTATTTTAGCTAGTTTGAATAAGAGTTTACCATTACTTGAAGATGAAATCATCCTAAATACAGTCTCCTTAGTCCAGTGAATTGCTCCAGCTTTGGTTTGCTTATGCTCATCCTCTATCTCTGTGCTGGGGCAGGGAAACGTGAAGTACAATTGATGAATTGCTGAAGGTTCAGTGTGGTTTTGATCTGAGAGATAAAAACTCTGGGGGCACCTAGTCATCAGGAGGCTCCCACACTTATCTGAGTTTTAATATCAGAGAAAAATCTCCCCAAGCTTCTGGTGGAGGGAGGGGAAAAGGAACCACTTTTTTTTTTTTTTTTTTTTTGCGGTACACGGGCCTCTCACTGTTGTGGCCTCTCCCGTTGCAGAGCACAGGCTCCGGACGCGCAGGCCCAGCGGCCATGGCTCACGGGCCCAGCCGCTCCGCGTCATGTGGGATCTTCCCGGACCGGGGCACCAACCCGTGTCCCCTGCATCGGCAGGCGGACTCTCAACCACTGCGCCACCAGGGAAGCCCAGGAACCACTTTTAAATGCAACAGAGCATTCTATTCTTAACGAGTTCTGCCCTCAGGAGAAACTATATAACCTAAGCCCAAACTGTTGGAGTTTTATCAGAGCCTAACTGACTTGGGGGAAGGGAAATACACAGTTCCATCTCCCTCTAGCCTTCCACATGGGAGAAGGGAAATATCCAACTCTAGCCATCCTGTCCCACCTAAAGGGGGCATGGGGAACAACAAAGAAATACCTGTGAGATTCACAGTCCAGGGGCATAGCGTCACTAAAAGAATGCGATCTAATCATAGGACTGTAGAACACTTTCACCCCGCCGACAACTTATTACCACATTACTAAAAACCTATTTACAGCAATTCCTTTTACCTGGTATAGTAAGTCCAGTTGTCAAGAAAAATTTACAAGGTATATAAAAAGGGGGAAAAAAACACAGTTTGAAGAGACAGAGCAAGCATCATAAGCAGACGCAGATATGGCAGGGATGTTGGAGTTATCAGACCAGGAATTTAAAACAACTATGATTAATATGCTAAGGGCTCTAATGAATAAAGTAGACAGCATGTAGGAACAGATGGGCAATGTAAGCAGAGAGATGGAAATTCCAAGCAAGAACCAAAAAGAAATGCTAGAGGAAAAAACAAATCTAACAGAAATGAAAAATGCCTTGGATAGCCTTATTAGTAGACTAGAAACAGCTGAGGAAAGGAACTCTGACCTTGAGGATATCTCAATAGAAACCTCCAAAACTGAAAAGCAAAAAAAAAAAAAAAGGACGAAAAAACCTCTCCAGAATATAAAAGATCATCTATGGGACAGCTTCAAAAGGTGTAACAAATGTGTAATAGGGATACCACAAGGAGAAGAATGAGGAACATCAGGAGAAATGTTTGAAACAATGGTGACTGAGGATTTCTCCAAATTAACATCAGACACAAAACCACAGATCCAGGAAGCTCAGAGAAGAAAAGACAGGATAAATGCCAAAACAAACAAACAAACAAACAAACTACACCGAGACATATCATATTCAAATTACAGAAAATCAATGATAAAGGAAAAATCCTGAAAGAAGCCAGAGAGACAAAACATCTTACCTATAGAGGAGCAAAGATAAGAATAAAACATGACTTCTCCTTCAAAACCATTCAAGCAAGAAAGGAGTGGGATGAGATATTTAAAGTGTTAAGAGAAAAAACCCATCAACCTAGAATTCTGTACCTGCAAAATTATCCTTTCAAAAGTGAAGAAGCGGGCTTCCCTGGTGGCACAGTGGTTGAGAGTCCGCCTGCCGATGCAGGGGACGTGGGTTTGTGCCCTGGTCTGGGAGGATCCCGCCTGCCGTGGAGTGGCTGGGCCCATGAGCCATGGCTGCTGAGCCTGTGCGTCCGGAGCCTGTGCTCCGCAGTGGGAGAGGCCACAGCAGTGAGAGGCCCGTGTACCACAAAAAAAAAAAAAAAAAAGTGAAGAAGCAATAAAAACTTTCTCAAACCAATAAAACTGAGGGAAATTTATCACCAGTAGACTTGCCTTGCAAGAAATGTTAAAAGAAGCTCTTTAGAGAGAAGGAAAACAATACAAGTCAGAAAACTGGGTCTACATAAAGAAAGGAATAAATGAAGGTAAAATAAAAACTTTTGGCTTTTTTATTTTTCACTGATATAACAAACAACAATTTGTTCAAAATAATGAAAGAAACAATGTATTTGATTATGTATGATTATGTGTATATATATGTATCCTGCATATATACATACACACATATACTTATGAAATGAATGACAGCAATGATACAAGAGATTGGAGGAAGGAATTAGAATTATTTTGTTATTAAAAGTTATTTACGCTACCTGTAAAATGATATTGTGTTATTTGAAAGTGACATTGCATATTGCAAATTGTAGGGCAATCACTAGAAAAAGTAAAAACAAGTATAACTGATATGCTAAGAAATGAGAGAAGATGGAATCATACAAAACGCTCATTAAAATTACAAAAGGCAGAAAAAGTGGAAGACAAAAATAGGAAGAATAAAGGCAAGAAACAGAAAACGGTAACAGATAAGTACATATTAATCCAACTATATGAATGATTACCTTGACTGTCAGTTGTCTAAATTCACCAATTAAAACACAGAGGTTATCAGGGTGGATCAAGAATATAAGATCCAACTATATGCTGTCTACAAGAAACACACCTTAAATATAAAGACACATACAGATTAAAAGTAAATGGATGGAGAAAGATACACCATGCTAACACTAATCAAAACAGAGCAAGAGTAGCTATATTCATTTCAGACAGAGCAGACTTCAGAAAGTTATCAAGGATAAGGAGGTTAATTCTCCAAGACGACATAACAATCTTTAACATGCATGTACCTAACGTCAGAGCATAAAATACCATAAAGCAAAAACTAGAATTGCAAGGAGACATAGATTAATCTGCTACTATTGTTGGGGACTCCAACACCCCATTATCACAAATGGACAGATCTAGCAGGCAGAAGATAAGTAAGGACATAGCTGAACGTAACAACGTTAATCAACTGGATATAATGGACATCTATAGACCACTTCATCCAAACCGCAGCAAAATACACATTCTTCTCAAGTTCACATATAGAACACTCACCAAGATAAACCACATTCTAGGCCATTAAACACACCTTAACAAATTTAAAATAATAAAAAATTTACGACGTCTGCTCTCAGACCACAATGGAATTAAACTAGAAATCAATAACAGAAAGATAGCTGGAAAATCCCCAAATACTTGGAAATTAAACAATATACTTCTAAATAATATATAGGTCCAAGTAGAAGTCTCAAGAGAAATTTTAAAATACTTTGAACTTAATGAAAATGAAGACATCAAATGCTAGTGAGGGTGTGGAGCAGTAAGAACTCTCATTTATTGCTAATGAGAATGTAAAATGGTATAGTTACTTTGGAAGGCAGTTTGGCAGGTTTTTTTACAAAATTAAATGTACTCTTACCATATGATCTAGCAATCATGCTCCTTGGTAGTTACCCAAAGGAGTTGCAAACTTATGTTCATTCAAAAATCTGCACATGGATGTTTAAAGCAGCTTTATTTATAATTGCCAAAACTTGGAAACAACAAAGATTTCCTTCAGTAGATGAATGGGTAAACAGACTGTGGTACATCCAGACAACAGAATATTATTTAGCAATAAAGTAAATGAGCTATCAAGCCATTAAAAGACATAAAGGAAACTTAAATGCATACTACTGAGTGAAAGAAACCAACCTGAAAAGGCTACATATTGTATGATTCCAACTATATGACATTCTGGAAAGCCAAAACTATAGACAGTAAAAAGGTCAGTGGTTTCCAGGAGCTGGAGGAGGGGTAATATGAACAGGTGGAGCATAGAGAATTTTCAGGGCAGTGAAAATACTCTGGCTGATGGTGGATACGTGTCATTATAGATGGTCCCTGACTTACCACATTTCAACCTAATGATTTTTCAACTTTATGGTGGTGTGAAAGCGATACACATTCAGTAGAAACCGTACTTCAAATTTTGAATTCTGACCTTATCCTGGGTTGGCGATACAGTACTCTCTCCTGATGCTAGGCAGCAGTAGTGTGCCACAGCTCCCATTCAGCCATGTGATCAAGAGGGTAAACAACTTGATACAATGATTCTGTACACATATAACCATCCTGTTTTTCACTTTTAGTACAGTATTCAGTTAATAACATGAGATATTCAACATTTTATTGTAAAATAGGCTTCGTGTTAGATGATTTTGCCCAACAGTAGGCTAATGTCAGTGTTCTGAGCATGTTTAAGGTAGGCTAGGGTATGATGTTCAGTAGGTGTATTAAAAGCATTTTTGACTTACAATATTTGCAACTTACAATGGGCTTATCTGGACATAAACCCTGTAAGTCAAGGAAGATCTGTATATATTTGTCCAAACCCATGGAATGTATACCAAGAATGAACCATAAAGTAGACTATGGGCTTTGGGTGATATTGTCAATGCAGGTTAATAAATTATAATAAATGTATCACTCTGGTGAGGGGTGTTTATAATGCAGAAGCTGTTCATGTGTGGGGACAGAAGATATATGGTAAATCTTTGTACCTTGCACCCAATTTTGCTGTGAATCTAAAACTGCTCTAAAAAAAGTCTGTTTTTTTAAACGAATGATGATGATATAGGTTCATAATCTCTTATCCATAATTACAAAATCAAAAGATCTCTAAAAACCAAAAGTTTAAAAAGAATTTTTCCATGACACAATCTGACCTGAATTAACATGAGACTATTTATGATATACTTTATATGAATATTCATGTGTTTCACTACAGAAATACGAATGTATTTAATTTGGAAGTGCTGGTGAAATTGTGCAAGATACTGTATATCTCTCTTATTTCTATTTTAAACATCTAAAAAAAATTGAATTCCAAAATACATCTGATACCAAGCATTTCAGAGAAAGAATTATTGGCTTATAACATAACTGGTATTTACTAGGAGCTATTCTAAGCATTTTGTGTTTGTTAAAGCAGTTCATATAATTAGTGTAATTGTGGTGTTTCCAAAACTAGGGCACCTCCAGAAAGACATGCAATCCAAGAGTACATGAAAAAAGAAAATGTTTCGTGTACACCAGTCTTTTGGAGAACTTTGATCACTCTCTCCATGTCACCTGGCAGAACTCAAATCTCAGGGATCCAACTTTAGAAAAGATGTGCTGCCAATCCCCTCTTGAAGGTGGAGATGAATTTCAAAACCTTTAATCTACATATTAATTCATTGAAGCTTAGAGAAGAAAGAAAAGAGCTCTTTCAATGTTAGGTCTTATTTTTTTGACAACAACTGGTGAAAACTAAGTGTGAAGGGGAAAAAATGAAGCAAACAAGAATGAAAATCTAAAATATATTTCCATTTACAGTAAAATCATTAGACAAATTTTACTCCATAGCTCTGACCAGTTACTTCTTGAGAAAATATATACTGGAGGTATGAAAATTACTTATGGAAATGAAATTTTTTATCTGATGAGAAGATTTCATTTTTCAACAGAGTACTGAATAAATATTTATTGGTTTCTAAGGATGAATGACTAAGGAAACTGCATTGAATTAATACTGTAATTCCTTTCTTTGGTTATCTACTTCCTGATGCACAGAACTAAATCAAATCAATGGGAAATTGATTTCATGCTGGGCTTGAACAGTAAAATATAACCAGTTAACCTAATATTCCATGTTACTTACTACACCTCCATTATATAGAAAAGAAAGGCTAAATAGGCCTCAGTTAGATGACATATCATCATATTACATTGATTACAAGCTTACAAGCTTGACTTCTACAGCACACGGCCTCCAATTTCAAGAACTATGCAAATGAAGCTAAATTAAAAAGCAACAAAAAGAACACTCCCCTTGCTAACACTATAAAAAAAAAAGGCAATTTATCATACCTGAGCGAAGAAGTGGTAACTGCCCTATTCACCTAATTCTTTGAACTTTTTCAAAAAAGTTCAAGGAGGAATGCATCTTTGTCATCTAGCCCTTAATAGTGGTTTACAGAAGTAAAGCATTTCTTGTCTGGGAATATCAGACTAGTTTATCCACAGGAATTATAATGAGAGATGCAGAATTTTCACTTAATATGTCTAGATGAAATCCCAAATAAAATGACAACTGACCCTATATCTTCCATTTATTCACTAATTTAGCTGACTTGGTATAAACCTTACTTCCAGGTTCAATAAAGAATAAGATAAAGCATCAGAATAAGCTATGACTCCTGCTTATCTTCAAAGAGCAAAGAGCTTTTAGTCTATTGCAGAAGATAACAATATTATGTTGTTGAATTCAATTTTTCAAAATCATTGAGTCTTTGGAAAGCAATATTTGACCTATTATCTTAGTTGGAGTCCCCAGAAGCAGACCCTGAGGTGAGGGTTTGTGTGCAAGGAAGTGCTCCCAGAAGAAAATGGTAAGGAAGAGAGAGAGACACAACAAAGAAGAAAGTAAATCAAGAAGGTTTTAATTTCAGCAAATTCCTGGGAGAGCAGTTTCAGCCTGATTCCACATGATGTTTCTGGAGTATAAGTTACAGCCTCAGAGCTGTGGTACCTTAAGGCTAGGGGCTGGACTCTCATCTCCCAATGTGATCATTCATTAGCTAAGCATTACTTTAGGGAATCATAAATTCCCAGGCCCTTCCAGTTCTCTGTCTGTGGGCAAAGCTGCTGCAGTAGTCTGAGGACAGTCCTTTGAGGAAGAGTAGCAGCTGAGGAAGTTGAAAGCAAAAGCACATTAAGACTGGGAGAAGGTACATGGAAGAGGTAAAAGGAGTCTGAGGGTACCTGTGCAGAAAATGGCAATGTCCACTATCAAGATATGTGGGAAAAAATTTGAGAAAAGATTTCCTATGTAATTACCTCCCCCCACAAAAAACAAAACCCACATAGATTGAGTGAGATACAGGTGTTTCTTCCAGAAAGGTATCTAATGCAGGGATTTAGGTGTTTACCCCATTATTACAAGAACTAGAGGAGCAGCCATAGACTGGGCATCCAGGAATGGTTCCCAGTAGGAAGGACCTAGAGGGAAAAAAGAACAGCTTCTATCTCAGCCACAGTTAGGAAGCTGACGAATCAAAACTGCTATTGCAGCTGTTGCTGGAGGAACACATCTCAGCTGCGCTCTAGGGAAGTGCTGCTGCAACTGTGGGTTCCAGAGCCACACTGCCCCTGCTGGAGCCTTGCCAGAAAAATACATGAGTAAATGAATAAATGAATCAATCAAGTAGCAGTGAAAGCGTTTTCCATGATTTTTTTTAAATCACAAAAATGTATTACCTTGTAAGATTTTTACTTAAAATAAAATCAAATACTGGGAAAATAATGAACTATAAAATACAGAAACGTACATTGCTCTGCATGGGAAGTAAATAAGCAAATAAGTAGCTTTGTTTTATAACAATCTTCTTTTTTTTTTAATCTCCTTTACCTATTTCTCCTACCCCTTATCCCCCATCTCTAGCAACCACCAATCTCTTCTCTGTGTCTATGAGCTTGGGGTTTTGTTTGTTTGTTTTCTTTGTTTGTTTTAAGAATCCACATATAAGAGAGTGCATATGGTATTTGTATTTCTCCGACTTTTTGCCTTAGCATAATGCTCTCAAGGTCTGTCCATGTTGTTGCAAATGGCAAGATTTTGTTCATTTTTTATGACTGAATAATATTCCACTGTTTATATATATATATATACACACACATAATGTGTATACATATATATATACCACATCTTCTTTATCCATTCATCTATTAATGGGCATTTAGGTTGATTCCATATCTTGGCCATTGTATATAATGCTTCAGTGAATATGGGGGTGCAGGTATCTTTCTGAGTTAGTATTTTCATTTTCTTATGATAAATACCTAGAAGTAAAATTCGTGAATCATACGATAGCTCTATTTTTAGTTTTTTGAGGAACCTCCATATGGTTTTCCATAGTGGCTATACAATTTACATTCCCACTAACAATGCACAAGAGTTCCATTTTCTCTGCATGCTTGCCAACACTTGTTATTTCTTGTCTTTTTGATAATAGCCATTCCAACATATGTGAGGTGATATCTTATTGTGGTTTTGATTTGCATTTCCCTGATAATTAATTATATTGAGCATATTTTCATGTATCTGTTGGCCATCTGTATGTCTTCTTTGGAAAAATATCTATTCAGACCTTCTGCCCATTTTTTAATTGGATTTTTTGTATTTTTGCATTGAGTAATATGAGTTCTTTGTGTATTTTGGATATTAGCCCCTTATCAGATGTATGATTTGCAAATATTTTCTTCCATTCAGTAGGTTGCCTTTCATTGTATTGATTGTTTGCTTTGCTGTGCAGAAGCTTTTTAGTTTGATGTAGTCCCACTTCTTTATTCTCGCTTTTGTTGCTTTGGGTGTCAGATTTTAAAAATCATCACCAAATCGCTTACTGCCTATGCTTTCTTGTAGGATTTTTATGGTTTCAGCTTTTTTTTCTTTCTAAGTGCTCTAAGACTATAGTTCTGAATGTACCATGGAATCCTCCTTGTAGAATGTGCATATCTTTCATGGTCTTCCTTATAGTAGTTGGATAGCTTTTCTCAACTTACGTTTCTCAAACTTAGTTCGTGAGGTCGTTCCTGGAAGTTTGTGTTAAAAGTGTAGTAACAACAGTTTCAATCTTTACCTATAGCAATCAAGCAATAAAATGATTATTCATTTCTTTGCATTTAAAACTGTACATTTTAAGAGCTTCCAAATATGTATATAATGAGCATGTGTAGCAACCAGTGGCAATCAGAGGAGCAAGTTTATCAATCAGTTGAGCACTGCTCACCACGAGAAAAGGTTTGAGCGCTGGGGGTTTTCTTCTGTTCCAATACCAGAACATGCTTCCAGGGTGTCCCCAGTTCATTGCTAGGTATCAAATGAGCCAGCTCTAAAACATTCATATGAAGGATTATTTTCATGAGAAGGTATTGGAAGTGAAAAGATTTTTAGAATTCTAGGAATATTATTGTTTTTAAATGTATCTTCTTCCAGATTGGGTTTAAATGACATACTATGTCATATTGTTTAGATCATCTTTTTAAATGCTTTTTAAAATTTTATTTCCATGAAGAAATTATATATTAGTATTTAACATTTTCTTCTTATATTAAACAAACTGATGCCAAATTGACTACAGTTAGATAGGGCTAAATAGTATATATTCTATTAGATTGTACTACATTATAAGGTATTCATCTATGAATTTATGTTGTTTTTATTAAAATTATATACACACACAATAGAAACTTAAAAACCAAAAAATGCCCAGAAAAAAATTAACAAAATCCCATTATCTATAAATAACCACAAATAACATTTCAGTGAATATCTTTCTAAAGAGAAAAAGATAAGTTTACATAAATGAGATCCTGCTTAGAGCACTTTTCACCTTTTTTTTTTCACTCAACAGTATGTCACAAACATCTCTGGGGCAATAAATACTGAGCTACGTCAAGTTTAATAACTGAAGAATAGTATTGCATTTATGTGCAATATGTTACTTCATCAGACCACTATTGGTGGATGTCTAGGATGTTTCCAATTTTTGTACATTAAAAACAGATTTATAAGAAACATTCACATGCCTGTATCTTTTCATTCTTATGTTATATCTGCGTCAGAGTCTGATTTTTATGCATTGCTAAACTGTGTTCCAGAATGGATTTGCAGCATCCTTCCTTCCATTCAATGCATAACCCTAAATGTGACTAAAAAAAACCTTTATTCCTTGAGGAATATAGAGAGACATTATTCTTTATTTTCTCTAAAGCATTTCTCATTAAAATGAGAGTCTCTAAAAACTAAAATAACTAATTCCCACAAAATTTGTTCTCAACAAGTTTTAATTTTGTGGTAGTTGTAAAATGATGTATTTAGGTTTCAAGAAAAATAAAAATTCATTGCTTTCCCCACTAGCATTTAAAAGTTTTGTTACGTAGGAAAGATCTAAAATGCATTCACTCTGAGAATATCCATTTTTCTGTTATTAAAGCAACTGAAACATGAATGTAAAATATAGTGATTAATTTTAGAAAAATGTGCAAATCACCAGTTATTTTCAGGACAAGAGCTATTTTATTAAAGCAAGGAATAGGGATGAAATTACCATTTTTAGTGACAAAATTGAAAGTGATTCTGTCATCCCATCCAAGTTTAATTGAGACAAGAAGTTTGCTGTGCTTAAATACAGACCCTGAAACTTAATAGTTCGTACATGTTAGAAAGCCTAGTCCCAGAGCACTTGAAATGAGGAAGATCTTATTTGTGGGAAGAAGAAATAAGAAAACTTTATTTGCCCTCTAGGTATGAAACATAGATCTGTCTTCCATTTATATGACTGACTTAGAGGTAAAATCAATGATTGTCCCTCACTCCTGGACATGTACTAGTCAGTGTCTACCAGCTCTGATATCTGGTGTGTCTGGGGATCCATATTCTCTATGGAAACAGCACAGTCAGTGCTGGTGAGGTTTGCAATGTCTCTATTCCTTTTAAAGGCCAAGAGTGAACATGTGCAGTAATGACTATGCAAGGTTCATAGGAAGTCTGCTGCTTTGGGAGAATAATTTTGCAAACAGGCATCAAAACCCTTAATTTATTTTCCTTTACTATGAAAAATTCATAAGCACCACCCCTCTCTCTTTGCCCTGTATATGCACGGTTTATGCTACATTTTCACTCTTTATTTTCCTACTTGAATTAAATCTCTATTACCATTCATTTACATCATTTCATTATATGTTTATTGAAAACCTACTAGAGGCTAGGAATGGTTCCAAACATTGAGGAAATAGTAGTCAATATAACAAATTCTCTTTCCTAAAGAAGCTTAAATTCTAGTTGGAGAGACAGACAATAATCAATTAAATGCGTAAATAAATATGTGGTGATACCAGCTTCTCATGGAAAAATAAGTTAGGTAAGGGAGATAGAGGATAGCAAGCAGGGATGGCGGGAAGCGTTACGTCAGATACCATGGTCAAGGTGAGCCTCTCTGTAGAGCTTATATTTGAGCAGAGGCCAAGGAAATGAGGAGTGAGTCATGCCAATATATGGAGTAAGAGAGTAACATTCCAGGCAAAGTAAACATAAGGTAAGATGAGAAGATGTAGAAGAGTTTTCAAATAATTATTCTGACAGCTCTGTCGAGGGGCCATTGACTGGTATAAAGAAGATCATTGGATGAGCAGGATTGGAAGAAGAAATCAAGGGTTTGCTGTTAGATGTGTTGGATTGGAGACATCTAAGTGAAGATGTCAAGTAGGCAGTTTGATATACATTGTATGAAGTCCAGAAGAGACACCTAAAGATGTGTATCATAAAATGAACCATACTATCTCAGGATTAGATGATTTAAATATTGTCTATCCCAAACGCCTATCAGATGCTTGAATCTCCCTAAAATATTCCTGCCCATTGATTATACAACCTAACTCAAACCTTTCCAGCAATGGGTAATTCATTATCCCCATGGCCATGAAGCAGCCCACTCCACGCCAAGACCGTTTGGACCAACAGAAAATTCTTCTTGATAGTAAAAAAAAAATCAGTCTCTCTGTAAATTCTACTCACCAGTCCTAGCTCCATCCCTTTGATTCCTACAGAAAGTGTCTAGGCAAAGTAGTATCTAGCCAAATATAAAGGACTTTCAGCTCCTTGTAAGAAAGAACTATTCAACTTTTAGAGCTATCCTAAATTTAGATTTGGCATTTCATAAGGGGATAAAGTTACAGAGTGCCGTAATTTAGGGAGAAGCTGGATACAGATTCCAAGGATTCCTGCATCAACTAGATTTTTGAGATCCTTTCTGAGGTTAATGTTCTAACTCTGATAAATTATCTGTTTACAGTATGTCAAGTCAATATATCATAACCTATATTTAATGTTGGTTTGGGAGAATAGGTCGCTCTCTATGAAAGTGTTGTGTGCCTGCTCAACAAATTTCAACTCCATATGTTGAACCCTATTTTTATCATTGATGCATTTTGAAGTCAGAAATATTATCAGTAGTCTGGTTCCCTCTAGAGACATAATCTCTTTAAGAGCTGTGTTCCCGTAACAGACATCTGGAGGGAGGAATAAATTCTCCAGCTTGGCTCCTATTTCAAAGTGGTCATTTTTACAGAAAGTAGGGGGAAGGATTCTACCTCCTATGGGGGCACCTTAGGGCCCTAAAGGGTTAAACTAAATCAAAAATAAACACACTTCAAATCAGACAAATGTAAAAATTGATAGAGCAAGTTAGACATTGCACATTTGCACTGACCTATTTCAGTTTTATGTCTAAGTTTAAACTTCAAGAGGTTTATGGTTCATGTCAAAATAACCTGTTGTTTCTTCCATAAATTTAACAGAATCAGTGGGAATAAAGTGTGAGAATTTCTACACTTACCCAGAGTTATGAAATGTCACCAAACTCAGAAAATGGAATTCTATTTCAAAAGTACTGAAGTAGTGGACTTCAAATAAATGCTCCAACCTGCTCATTTTCAGAGTACTGTGAAATGCCTACATTCACTTTTTTATTCAGCAAACATTTCTAGAGTTTACTATGAGTCGTTACAGGGCCAGGCACTGAGAAATTCATTTTCTACCTCTTTGAAGGAAAAATAGGCTGCAGAATAGAAAAATAGTGTAAAAAAAAATAGAGGAACTGTTGGCCTGATAATTACTGGATATCAACTTGGAAACATAAAAAGATCATTTCAGTAACTACATCCTGTGCAAGACAACCCAACCGTGGGAACAGAATATATTATTATGAAATAATTTTTGTTACTACTCTAACACATGAAAGGTAAGCAGATTCTTCCCAGTGGTTTAAGTTCTGAAATATGCCGAGAGTTCTTTTTCCTAAAGTTAACATTTTAGATAACATTCACAAGGCACCTGTCGAGCTCATTATTTAAAAATGTAAATAAGTATTTACACACTCGTGTCACTACATTTTATCCTGGACTCATAAAACGCTCAGTTGGAAAAGTGCTTAGCCAGGTGATAAAATCATTTCACTTTTGTATCTGCACATAATTTCTTCCTCTTTAAATATAATTTTCACTGCTAAAATGGGGACGGGAGCAAAGGCTTATGGGAATCCTAAGGTGATGTTGCTCTCACAGTTTTGAAAGCAAAGCAGCTGTCACAGCAGAATTCCTCACCCCCGGACCACCCTAAATCTACAAGGCCTGGCAGGGCTTCAGAATGAACCACAATCCCTTTGGCGAATCAGAATTTCATGTGGCCCCAATAAATCACACCATGGCTCTGTGTGTGGATACTTGACCTTTTTAAACTACCAATATCAGAAAGAGCTGGGATTTGTTTTTAATTTTTATTTTTAACCACAGAGAAAACAGAAACAATGAAAGACAATAGAAAGCATTTAAAGGAGGGTTTTGTTTATCCTGGTACTTCAAAAGAAGAACGTGAAAAAAACATTTCAAAGGCATCCTTGCCAGGAAGTCAACCTCTGTCCAGAAGGCAGAGGGAACAGGGCCTCTGTGTTGGTCCTTGTCAAAATATACTATAGTGTTTACAGAATCCCCATGAGGCCGAAGCCTGAATTATGTCCTCCCTGGGCCCCAACACACTCAACCCAAAAAGGGAAGAGGAAGGAATATCAATAATGGCTCTCTGGATTTGGGATTTTCATTTTTTTTTTTTTTTTAAGAGCACCAGAACACTTTCTTCAAAAGAAATCGCACCAGGGAGTCCAAAATGAAAAACAAATAAAATGACAAAAGTAGAGGTGCTTTCCGCTTCAAAGGTGGGTGCTGAGAGGGGGGGCCTAGGTAGCTGATCTCACACTTGTTCCTGTTCTAATTGTGAATCATCTCTTAATGAATCATCATTATTTGAATTTAGATCATACAGACAGGCAAGCTTTCCTACATTTTGCTACATGTGACATCAAATCTAATCATTACCTGGTTAGTTCTGATCCTAATTTTGGCCCAGATCCTGATAGATGTATCCCCTGATTCAGTGAGCAAAAACTGAAGAAATTATAGTTATATTTTAAAAAAGGAAAATGACATGAACACATTGTGCTTAAGGTGGGAAAAAGGGCTCTTTTCCAGTTGAACCCAGCATCATTGGTTGATTCTGGAGCAATTAAGTTCATGACTTTTGGAATCATAATGCCTTGGTTCAAATCCAGCCTCTATATTTGTTATCTGTAGCAGTTAACCCTTTCAAAGACTCTGTTATGGCCACTATAAAATGTGAATAATAATAGTGCCCACCTCACAGAGCTGTTATGAGTATTAAGCTCTCACAGTAAATTGAGTAAAGTTCTTAGCACATAGTATGTGCTCAGCAAATATTAGTTACTACTATTTGTGGAGGATGATGCTGCATTCTGCCCTATGGGGATGGTACCAGTACAAGTAGTATCCCAGCTTCAGCACAGCAAACTGGTGTGGAGCTGGCTTTGGTGAATAATAGTCAACTTTGGCACATCAAAGACTCCAGCAACCAAAACTCTGGCAGCCATCTGGCCTACCACCCACCACCAGACCAGACTCTCTGGTTCTCACAGCAACAGGACACGGTGTCTGCTGGTGGTGGCTTGGTGGTGGACTCTAGTAGTAGTGAAGAACTTCTGCACACAGCTTTGAGGGTGCTAGAGGCCTCTTTCCTCAGGCAAGGCAAGGTCCCTGAGACAGTCAAGAGTTCAGCATGTTCAAAGAACAAAAAGATGACCAGTGTAACTAGAGTGGAGTAAGCAGGGGAAGACAGAAGGAGGTGAAGCAAGAGAGGCAACAGGACCAGATCATGGCGGGAGGGAGGTGCCTTATAGGTTATCCTACAACTTTTGATTTTTAATCTGAAGGCGATGGAAAGCCACTGCAGGTATCTGAGAAGTGAAAAATCATCAGCTTGGTTGAAGTAAATGTCTTAGACAAGACTTGGAGCCAAGTGGTCCATCAGTTTTAAGAGACTAAGTAGCCATACAAGGCCAAATGAACTGGGTATGCTTTGATCTTGGTAATCAAGCAAACTACACACAGGTCATTCATTGTGATCTCAAAGTAGATTTTTCAGGTATTTAATAGTATCCAAATGATTGTAGAAATCATTAGAAGTATCTGGATAACTGTCAAACTTCCTTTAGATGCTGTGTTATTACTGTATTATTTGCTGAATTATCGAACTGTGAAATACATATCAAGTATAATTACCACAAAGTCTGAATCTGAACTCTGAAGCAATTGGAAGTTGGTGTTTGTGCCAGCCACGGGTCACTGAAAGTACTAATCCACACTGGAATAGTCCAAATTTGATAAAACCAGAAACAAGGAAAAGCCTATAAATATCAGGAAACTTTCAGTGACAACCACTCCCAAACCAGAGATTGTGTATACATAACTCAAGTTTACAACACTCAAGCCCTCTGCAAGGTTGGCTCCCTCACGCATAGCAAATAACCACTCAATGGGTTTTATTTCAGTTTTAATGTAATGTGTCAGCGTTTCCTACTCTCTGGATCTAAAGCCAATCCCATCAATCATCTTTGAGGCCAGCTCTGTCATAAACACCCCAATGAGCTGAGGTAGTATTTTCCAAGAACCAGCAGTTACATGCCCCTTTACTCTCTCCGTTGTAGAAAATTTTCTAATATCTGGTCACCCCACCCAAGAGATGAGCTACAGAGTAAATGTTCAGCCAAGTAAATGTTCAGTATCTGGAATATTTACAGCACATGGTGTGTTGAAACATCAAGTGAAACTTCTATAAAAGTTCTTACATTAATTAGAATGTTGTTATTTCCTGATTGTGGTCCCTAACCAATAACAACGTGATTCATGGAATCACAGTTAAAAAAATGGAATCTTTAATGTTATCTGGTCTATTGTCTTCACAGAGGAGGAAATTAAAGTCCTAAGAGGTTAAGGGATTTTTCTTCCTGGATTACAAAGCAAGTGAGTTGCAAAGCCACAACTACAGCTCATGCCCTATGACTCCTAGCTCAGGGTTTCTGCTACTTCATGATGCTTCCACCCAGGCTGAGTGAATTAGTTAATGTTCTATGGTAGCAAGCAACAGAAACTGTCTTGGGAAACATAAACAAAGGGAAGGATTAATTGAAAGGATGTGGGGGAACCACAAATTGGAAGAAAGAGATGAAAAATCAGTCTTGAACGAGACTAAATCAAGTGACTCTAGAAGGTCTTTGTAGTTGAAACTGCTGTCAATCATGCCCAGATTGTACCATTGGCATTCAGGAGCTCCAACAACAATTTTTTCCAACCTGGCATAATTCCACTCAAGACTTAAAGCTGCATGAGACTCTGATATTATCACGTGCCTACATCTAGGTGGTTCTTGAATGATAAGATAAAGGATCCGATAGAAGGAGCCTCTAGTAATCACTTTACAGTCCATAATGGCAGAGCAAATACCGGGGTTTACCACCAGACCAAGACACAATGGAGAGAATTAATTTCCCTAAATACAATCAGAGTGTAGGTAGGAAGAGGTATTGGTGCTGAGTCGTCAATAACTGACAAATGTCACTACAAGATGAAATAATACATGAGATCTTGCACAACTTGAAAAGGACACTAAATTTTAGAAAGCAGAGACCTCCTAGAAAATTAGACAGTTGAGCAAAATATTTTTCTAAGCTGATAAAATTGTATATCAATTCAAGGAGTGACATGAATAGTTAAGGATTGATTTATTGGATGATACTGTGTTGAATGAGAAACATGGTTAGAACACTCAACTCAATTTCCATAACTCTTGGACATGAAAGGGAAGAAGTACTAATAAACTTATAGCCTCCATTAACTATTTCAACTACTGAAGAGAATTAAGTCATTCTTAATACAGCAAGACAGTAAATGTTTTGAAGATTTACTTACAAAATTAGTAAGAAATGACAATCTAGAAGTGAGTATGTGTGGGGTTATGACTGTGGGGTTAATCCATAAGACGAGTGGATTTGATCTCAGCGGCCAAGATATTTGTTTGTTAAAAATACCATTAATAAAATGTTACTATAATTGAATTCAGTAAATATTTATTGGGTCCCTACTTTATGACAGACACTAATACACCTTTGAATAAAGCCTAATCCTTGTCTTCAAAAATATTATACACTTTTGGTGAACACACACACAGAAATGAATTTCACCACTTGCATGGGTAAATGAGAGTTCAGCTTTTCAGCTACAGCCATCATTGCCCCTCTGGGGGTTAATGTTCACAGTCTCCACTGTGGCATTTCCAAAGGTATGGGGATTTTGAGATGGTGGTTGGCTCTCTTCGACCAGTTGATTAGGTATTGAGCAAAGTTTTGTGCAGATGGATATCACTCTGTCACTCTGTCAGATAATAAGTGGTGTGCTGATTCCTGACTCTTAGGGGGGACAGCCTCTCCCTCATCCCTGATTTTCCTTTAATGTCAAGAGCAGCACAACTAATGTAACACTGCTGGCTCTCCAGCCCAATTGTGTGAGAGAGGTAAGTATAATCATTTCTATATCTGATAAAAGTGGGAAGAACAAACTGGGCATGTTCATATCATCTCCCTTTTTCCTCTCTAGAGCAAACTTGCTTACCAGGATGAGCAGTGGGAGTGGCCAATAACTTCACGGGACACCCCATCACCTCCCGGAGAGAGGTCCTGCCCTTCCTCCAGCACTGCCAGCGAGGAGAGAAGGTGCATCTAGCTCATCTGGGGTTCTATAACACATACTCTACATCTTCAACCTAGGATTTATCAATAATAAGGGTGATGTTGTGGTTCTTATTTGCCACTTCTTGGTTTTACTTCTGAATTTGTTTAGAACTCAGGCATATCCCATCATCCCAGATCTCACCTGTCTCTGCCTCTCACTAGGTTATATTCCCTCTATCTCCACCCCTCCCCCATACTAGGGGACCCCACACTAATGAGCAGGACAGCTAAGGTGACATAAAATCCACACTGGAATGAGACTGGACTTTCTCATACAGTTCCCTGGTGCTGGTGCCAAATAGCGCTCACTCTAGAGGATGGTCAGATGTGAGCAAGCTCTCTCTGGAGACTGTTGCAGGCCTCTCTGTGTGAACCCTCCGGACCTGGTGTATCATCCTGGATCCCATCAATCTCTGCTCCCACTAGGCTCTCTTCCCTCCATCTCATCCCTGTCTCCCATACTCCAACTCAGGGAATCCTAGCTATGGGTTAATTCTTCTCTAAGTCATCACATCTTTATCAAATCTATTATCTCTACATGGGTCCTTTCTACTTCTGTGATGCCCAGGCTCTAAAACTCAAAGGTCAAACATCAACTTCTTTTTTGTGTCTATGCGTCTACTCTACCACCCCTGCCCTGAGGCAATGAACAAAAACTGCTCAGCTGGCTGAATGAGGTAAAGGGCAAGGGATAAGAGTAAAGATGTGAAACAAAAAGCTTATTCAGAAATATTATTCCACTCCACAGGTGACTAAGCAATTACAACTTGATGTTAAAAACAGGAGGACTGGGCTTCCCTGGTGGCGCAGTGGTTGAGAGTCCGCCTGCAGATGCAGGGGACACGGGTTCGTGCCCCGGTCTGGGATGATCCCACATGCCGCGGAGCGGCTACGCCCGTGAGCCGTGGCCGCTGAGCCTGCGTGTCCGGAGCCTGTGCTCCGCAACGGGAGAAGCCACAACAGAGAGTGGCCGCGAACCGCAAAAAAACAAAAAACAAAAAATAAACCAGGAGGACTAAGTACAGAGAACTATACATGGATACAAATGAAGACCAGATCATCCAGTAGGCTTTGGGGAAGACATGAAGAAAAACTTTGGGGAAAAGAGCACTCCAGGTCAAGGCTTGAAATTGTCAGAATAAAATCTGAGCTCTTACAAAGGTGTGTGTATTTGTGTGTATGTTTGTGCTGTAATGATTTTTAAATTTTGGTTGTTTACTTTTGGAAAATTCCAACATAAAGGTAGAAAAATACCATGAATCTCCAACACCAAGTGCATCACCAAGTTGCATTAATTATCAACTCATGGCCATTCTTATTTCATTTAAACCACCCATCTCCCCCCGCCCAAATTATTTTGAAGCAAATTCTAGACATCTTAAAAGGTAAGGACTTATAACATTCAATCACAATGCACATTAAAATCACGGATATTTCTTTAATATTATTAAATAACCAGTTAATCAGCATACAGATTTCCCCAATTGTATCCAAATCAGATTCCAAACAAGGAGGTTCATACATTGTTTTTGTCTGACATTAATGTTAAGTCTCTTTTCACCTATAGCTTCCCCCTCCTTTTTTTCTTGGCAATTCATTTGTCAAAGAAACCAGACTGTTTGTCCTATAGAGTTTCTCACGTTCTGATTTTGATGAATAAATTCCTGTGTCATCTTTTTATACATTTCTCTATCCCGTCTACTCACTATAAACTGGTAGTTAGACTTAAAGCTTAATCTGATAAAACTTTGGATTTTTTTTGACCAAAAAATACATTACGGGTGATATTGTAAACTTCCAATAGGAGTCACATAATTTTCTATTGCCCCTCTGTGATGTTAATAACCATTGAAAATGATTACCTAGATTCATTATTTCATTAGGGCTTTTTATTTGTATTTTAAAGGTTTATAGCAAATTCCACAAAAAGGATTCATATTCCACTGTGATATGAGGGAGGGTATTTTGTGCTGTCATACAGTTTCTAACACTGTGGGGCTAGAGTCAAAAGAGTGGGGAAGAGGAGTCCTCAACAGCTTCACCAGCTACTGTGAAATAAAGCTTTATAATGTTTCAAAGTGCAGTAATAAATCTCACTTGACAGAAGGACTGTGATACCCAAAAATTGATGCTTACATTGAAAATAGATTTAAATGCAGTTTCTAGAGCAATTCTACCATGAAACAGAATTCTGGAATTCTGATTTCACTTCCCCTGTGCTCACCATTCAATCACTTTCCCTTAGATTCACTAAATAAGAATAAAAAACAATTTATTCCATTAGTATCCATTCACATTTTCTTCCTTCACTGACAGATTTCCCTCCCTCTAGTTGAAATTCTCCATGTCATAAATAAAAAATCGTTTGGATTTATTTACAGACAGTCCTGCCAAGGATAAAAAATCACTAAACATGAAAAGCCAAGACAACACTACGAAACAAAAGCAGCATGTATTTCCATACCCAGGACATCTGCAAGTAGTTAAGGTGTGGTAATAATTCTTTTCCTTTATGCATCAATTGCTAAGCCACCTGTTAAGTTTTCAGTACTACTCACTTCACAATGCAGACTGAGAATTTACTCTAAATGAAGAATTGCTCCCAAGACTAACTCTTTTTAAAATAAGGCATGGCTAGATTCATTTCTTATCTAACAATCAGTAATGAAAAGCAATGTTTATTTCACATTTGTTTCATAAATCCCAATCAATCCTACAAAAAGAATTCTTACTTTCCTATATATCTAATTGAAGGCAAAAATTCAAATGAAATAATAATCATACATTTTAATCACCCAAGGAGTATTAGGGTGAGTGTTGGGGGAGGGTGGGTTGGCAATTGTGAAAATAACAGATTTCCCCATCATAAATATGAACACCATATGAGGTGCCTAAACTCACAGCTTGGCATTATGTTACAAACCACCATTGCACTTACAATTTGTCACATTTCAAAGAAGCCTAGATATGTTTTCAAGTGTAATCTTTAACACTTTGAATTCCCTTTGATGTGAGTTCTATCAGGTTTTGTGCCTGTTTCTGAATATGTTTAATTAAAAACACAAATCATTTCAGCTCATTTCAGAAATGGGCATAGAAAATAGTACCATGCCTGATCACTAACTAGTTGTTTATATCCTGCCTTACTCATGATGGATATAGACAGCTCTTAAGATACACAAAATACGGTGAGAAAAAAAGAAGCAAAGAGACAACAATGAAGACATAAAACAGAGGTGAAAATGAGGCTAGTCCACAAAAGGTGTGCCTGTATTCTTCCAGAGGGTACTGCCCATGCATGAAGAGACTTTCTAAGATTCAAGGACATCACTGAATGAAGGCAAGTGGGATTGACCTCATGTGGACATTGCCACTCAGGCCATAATCTTGTGGTAACTTTCTCCCAAATTATCATCAGTTCTATGACTTTAAAACTTTTAGGTTCAAAAACAAATAAGTCTTTAGATGATGCATACAATAGAAAGCCACAATTTTATCCAGTTCAGATCATCAATTCCTCCAGATTTCTTTAGCAATATTTCCCTTATCCTGCAGCTAGTATAACTATAAAGATCATACAACTAACAAACATCATAGTATACCCTTTGAGCCTTTTGTAAAAAATTAATAAACAGAAACCTCAATCAAATAGTCCTGAGACCAGAACTGGGAGCTCTCATGCCCCAGGACGATAGCAGAGCCCAACAGGAAGAAGACAGACTCTTCTTTCCTGACAAGGACTCAGCCAATGAAAATTCATGGACATTTTGTTTACTGTAGCCTTCCCAACTTCCTTGTTCCTTCTATAAACGTGTTATCCTTCCCTTGCACGTGGCTTTCCACAGTTGTAGACCCTGAATTGCAATTCTCTGCTGATCCTGAATGTACCAATCTTTGCTGGAGAAATATCTGGCAGTCTACTTGTTTTAGGTCAACACTTTCTAAGCCTTTTGAAGAGTTTCTAAAAATCAGAGTCTGGATTATTTAAACCATTTTCTCCTAATTTCAGCATGGAAAATTTTTTACACCACATTCTAACTCCAATCAGTCTTGTAAAGAGTACTCCATAAACCATCCTACACTGTTGGTGGGAATGTAAATTGGTGCAGCCGCTGTGAAAGACAGTATAGAGCTTTCTTAAAAAACTAAAATTAAGGTTACCATATGATCCAGCAACCCCACTCCTGGGCATATATCCAGAGAAAACTCTCATTTGAAAAGATACATGCACCCCAATGATCATAGCAGCACTATTTACAATAGCCAAGACATGGAAGCAACCTAAATGTCTATCGACAGATGAATGGATAAAGATGTGGTATATATATACAATGGAATACTACTCGGTCATAAAAAAAAATGAAATAATGCCATTTGCGTCAACATGGATGGATCTACAAATTATCATACTAAGTGAAGTAAGTCAGAAAGAGAAAGACAAATACCATATGATATCACTTATATGTGGAACCTAAAATATGATACAAATGAACTTATTTAGAAAACAGAAATAGACTCATAGACATAGAAAACAAACTTATGGTTACCAAAGGGGACTGGGGGGGGGAGGGGGGATAAATTAGGAGTTTGGGATTAGCAGATGCAAACTACTATATATGAAATAGATAAACAACAAGGTCGTACCATACAGTACGGGGAACTATACTCAATATCTTATAATAAACTATAATGGAAAAGAATGTGAACAAAAATTATATATATGTGTGTGTGTGTATGTGTGTGTGTGTGTGTGTGTGTGTGTGTGTGTGTGTGTGTGTATAACTGAATCACTTTGCTGTACACCAGAAACTGACACAACATTGTAAATCAAGTATACTTCAATTAAAAAAAAAAAAAAGAATACTCCCTAAAGCCTAATGTGCCCTTGGCGTCTGAAAGTCATTCATCCATTCTTTTATTTATTCATAAATTCATCAATTTAACAGATATTTATTGAGCGCTTTCTATGTTCCAGAAGTGGCACTAGGCAAAACGAAGTAGGATTGAACAGGATATATGTTCTGTCTTTAAGGAACAGGCAGATGTGAGGCCTGATCCCAACCCCCTTTCTTCATATTCCCCTCCCCTGTGGAGTTTCTCAGCTCCCAGGCTTCCTGAAGCTTGGTGTTGTCACTTGACATTGTTTAATGAGATATACAAAAATATCTGCTCAAATTTCCGGGAAAGCTTTCTTGATGAAATGAAAGACTTAGCTGAGCAGAGACTTTGGCTCTGCAAAGATCAGCTGCTAAACCAATGTCAGCAGCTGGTTTCTTTCATCTTGACATACTGTATGTAAGAAAAACAATCTCTGTTTAAGGCACCCTGAGTCAAATTTGTGTTACTTGCAGCCTAAAGCATTCCTAACTAAATCAATGAACTCACAGTCTATTTGAAAAATTAGACACAGATAACCATAAAATATAAGACAAAAAGAAAAAAAAGGCTATTAGAGAAGTTCCAGTAGAGTATTATTAGCTTTGAGGAATATGTCATTTCCTTCTAAGAAATAATTGAATAGAAAGAGATGAATGGGGAAAAAACGGGGAGGAAGGGGAAAAAACGGGGAGGAAGGGGAAAAAATGGGGAGGAAGAGAAAAAAAGGGAAGCTTTTTGCTTTTGCATGTATTTGTCCCAGCAAATCTACTTTAGAAATTATTTGAGGCAACGCTTCAATCAAACTCAGACAACAGAACAGTCATCCTGCAGACCTGGGTAACATGACAGTCAGGCTGGGACATTAGGGAGAGAGAGAAATTAGGAAGAATTAACATTTTTGGACAGAATTGGGATAGCTGCACTGTGAACCATAATTTGGGGAGAAGTGCACTTTTAGGAAGTTTTGATAGATGTTGAATGGGATTGCTCCTTTCTCTTTTAGACGCGCCATAATGATTTGTATTGTTTCTTAGGGCTTTTGGAAATGGATGTATGTTCTATTAACTGAAACACTGTACAAAGCAGAAACTTTAGGCAACTTAACAAGGGCCAGAATATTCAAGTTTCCCACGCATTATCATATTTAATCATTACAGCTACTCTATGAAAAAGCTAATTTCTTTTAAATATGAGGAACTGGGGCTCAAAGGACTAAGGTATTTGCCTCAGCTCTTATCTTCGGAAGGTTGCATAATGAAAATTGAATAGACTTTGCCCATTTCCAAAATCTTTTCTCTTTCTACTATACTTTGTGGCCCGGAGAAAAAAAAAAGGGAAGTCGAGAAAAATAGGAAGGAGGTAGATACGAACAGGGCTGAGAGAAAAAAATTCCTTAGACAGGAATTTCCCTGAAATTCCATAGTAGATAACCAGAAGCCAAAAGGAAGGTTCGAAGGCAAAAAAAAATAAAACCAAAAAAACTCACAGAGTTTTTTTGTTAGGTGAAAGGTAGCTACACTGCTAACTATCTGGGTGAACTTGGAGGACATACTTAACGTCTCTGGCTCATTTGCAGCAACATGGATGGACCTAGAGATTGTCATACTAAGTGAAGTAAGCCAGACAGAGAAAGACAAATATCATATGATATTACTTATATGTCGAATCTAAAAAAGATGATACATATGAACTTATTTATAAAACAGAAATACACTCACAGATATAGGAAACAAACATATGGTTACCAAAGGGGGAAGGGGGGAATGAATTGGGGATTTGGGATTAACATATACACACTGTTACATATAAAGTAGATAATGACAAGGACCTACTGTATTGCACAGGGAACTGGATTCAATGTGTTGTGATAACCTATAATGGAAAAGAATCTGAAAAAGAATATATATATATATATATATATGTATGTATACGTATAACTGAATCGCTTTGTTATATACCTGAAACACTGTAAATCGACTGTACTTCAAAAACTAAACAAAACAAAATCTCTGGCTCTCAGTTTTCTCATCTGTAAGACCGGTCACTCTGAGGATTCAATGAGATAATGCATATAAAGTACTTTGCTATAGTGCCTGGTATGTTTAAGTTTCAAAGCTGTGAACTATTGCTTTTACCACGATTCCTCTATTTCTTTTTCCTGGTCCCAATCACTGCTCAGCTGCAAGTGAGAATTTGTCATTGTATTCCTCTTCTGTTAAGGTATGTTAAGTTTTCAGTACTACTCACTTCACAATGCAGACTGAGAATTTACTCTAAATGAAGAATCGCTCCCAAGACTAACTCTTTTTAAAATAAGGCATGGCTAGATTCATTTCTTATCTAACAATCAGTAATGAAAAGCAATGTTTATTTCACATTTGTTTCATAAATCCCAATCAATCCTGGAATTCTGAAACTAAAGAAGATTGGTTTCCAAGAGGTCAAAAAAGGAAACAAGAGGTGCCTACAAGCAATGGAAAAAAGTAATATCCGAAGAACATTCTGCAACATGAATGATCCTGGACCAACACCAAGATCAGCAGGACCTCACTCCACAGCCGATAAATACCGTTCACACCACTCTTATATGGAGCAAGGCTTCTGGAATGTCAAAGCAGCCGGCCTTCTGTGGCTGGAACGGAAGTTTTCATGGAGGGAGACTAAAAGCAAAACCAGAAGGTCACAAAGGAAGGGGCCTCCCACTCTCTAAGAAAGATGAAATCAGACTGTTTATCCCTTGATGTTAAAAACACAGAGTGAACTCAGTGTTTTTAAAAGCATTTGGACATGCCGTAATTTTTTTGCCTGCTGGTACACCTGAAACGTTTTCCTAAAAATTTCTAAGCTGGATTTCCCAAAAATGTCTAAAACTTTTTTTTCCCCCTAAAAATGCCTAAACTTGTAGCAGTTATAAAGAAACCCTTTGTCGGAATCCTAGGAATTGATTCTTAAAACTTTAATATAGCTGTAGTTAATGGTTTATAAACTGTTGAATAGCCAGACCAAAAATGTCTACTAAGCAACCAAGGGGATCCAGGAGGGTAAACAGTTGAGGGCAGGTGCATAGCTTCATCTACACCAAGCTGGGAAAAGGGCCTTAAGAAGATAAATTAAGCCTGAGAGGAAATCCCCGGTGAGTGAAATATGAGACACAAAGCAATTTTGCAGTAGGAAACCCCTGAGAATAAGAACAGGCTCTTTGACTGAGTGTCTCTGGGTTCCAAATACGACTTGTGGGGAACAGACCACCCAATGATGGAAGAAGAAACAACTGGCCTTGTACAGCCTTTAATCTGTTCCACCTCTAGACCGTTGTCTGGTCTTTCAGTTTTACTTCTCTCCCTTGGTTTCAGTCTCTGAGTTTGGGACTCAGTGGGAACACAGCAGTTTATTAATGTACAAGTCTTTTAGATTTCAGATACATAATTTTAGCTGGGAAGGATTTGAGGAGGGGTGATCTGGTCCAGACTGGATCAACAGTCTCCTCACTTGGATACTACCAACACAGCGAGGAAAAACCCAGGAGTGCCACCCTCAGGCCATGGGACAGTTGTAGAACTGGGAAAACTGGCTGAAAAGGAAAGTAAGAGGAGGGGAAGGCAGAGAAAGAACAACAGAATAGAAATGTAGTCGGGAGTGGCAGCTACAATTGCCCTACGACTTTGTCATAGCAACTATGACTGAAAGTCTGGTCTTCTCCTGGCCTAGACTTTACTTAAGCCATTCCATATATGACTGGAAAGGAGAGATATAGAAGAACAGTGGTTGGAGGGAAACTCAGTCTACCCTTTTGTGAGCCTACACCCCCAATCAGTGTTTTGGTAATAGGCAATCAAATCCTCCCAGACTCTCAGCTTAGGCAAATGGGACACGAGCTTTTCCCATACACCACCATAATCTCCTAAACAACACATGAGAATTATTATTTACTTAGTATTTTATAGTTTGCAAAGCAATAAAGTTTCATGGTTAAGGCTTTGGAATCAGAGAGCCTGAGATCAAATCTTCTCTCTTACTGGTTGTGTGACACAGGAGTGCAAGTTAGTTCATTCATTCAGCCAATATTTACTGAGCCATAATATGCCAACTAGAGATATAGCAATAAACACAGCAGAAGTCTCTCCTTATCCCATGGAACTTATGTGCCAGTTGGGGAGAGAGACAATGAACAAATAAGTAACTGTATGAATATTAGACCATGATAGGTGCTAAAGGGAAAATATAAAGCAGAGTGCCTGCTGTATCTTAGAGTAGACTGAGCAGAGAGAAGGGTGGAAAAAGGTAGACCAGTCAGGAATCTGTTGCAATATTCCAGGCAAGAAAGATGATGGCTTATATTAATCAACATCTCCATGTGTCTTCTCCCTCATCTACAAAACGGGTGTAGTAATGCTCACTGTTTGAGTTAGTCCATGAGATGTTGCATTAACTTATGTAACAGATATAGCAAACACTCAACTATTCACTCTTATGTGGTCTTCTTCGAATTTCTCAATTAGCCCCCTTTGATGGACACAGAAACTGAAGCGTAGGAAATTTAAAGGACTCCTCTCAATATCTGGAAAGGATTACAGGCAGAACTTGAACGTGGGACTTAAGCCTGTGTGCTTTACAGTGTGACATGTTGTTGCTACTTTCAGAGGAGTGATTCACTCAACCTCATTCTAGTCAGTGTTTGCTCTGAGTCTGTTCTTCAGATCAACCAGTCACCCAATATGGTCCTGAGCTAACCCTGGGCCACAGAACACATAGGTCTGATGGATGGAAAGAGATGGGGGGCGGTTCAGAGCATAGGGTCACTCCTAGTCAGAGCACGCCCACCCTGAGAATATAGGGAGGATTAACAGGAGATACCTTATGGATAAGGCAAAAGAAAAATAGAGAAAGAAGATTAAACATGGGCACACAGGAAAAGCAAAAGAAGAAAAAGAAAAGTCTACAGAGAGAGAAAATTAAATCCCAGAGGCAAATTTTACCGTTTTCAAAATCCTATTCAGGGCTGTCCCTACAGTCCTTTTTAGACCTTACAATTTTCTTGAATGACTTTGCTTTTGACCTGCCCCAAGTTTTCCACAACTCTCTTTAGCATCAATAAAATGCAGACAGCTAGGGTCAGTGGGAGGGATAGATTGGGAGTTTGGGATTGACATGTACACACTGCTATATTTAAAATAGATAACCAGGGACTTCCCTGGTGGCACAGTGGTTAAGAATCTGCCTGCCAGGCTTCCCTGGTGGTGCAGTGGTTAATAATCTGCCTGTCAATGCAGGGGACATGGGTTCGAGCCCTGGTCTGGGAAGATCCCACATGCTGCGGAACAGCTAAACCCGTGCACCACAACTACTGAGCCTGCACTCTAGAGCCCATGAGCCACAACTACTGAAGGCCGCACACCTAGAGCCCGTGCTCCGCAACAAGAGAAGCCACCGCAATGAGAAGCCCGCGCACCGCAACGAAGAGTAGCCCCCGCTCTCAGCAACTAGAGAAAACCTATGCGCAGCAACAAAGACCCAATGCAGCCATAAATAAATAAATAAATTTATATAAATAAATAAATAAAATAGATAACCAACAAGGACCTACTGTATAGCACAGGGAACTCTGCTCAATATTCTGTAATAACCTAAATGGGAAAAGAATTTGAAAAAGAATAGATACATGTGTATGTATAACTGAATCACTTTGCTGTACACCTGAAACTAACACAACATTGTTAATCAACTATGTTCCAAAATAAAACTTTTAAAAAAGGAAAAAATACATTTAAAAAAATGCAGGCAGCCAATCATACTGAAAACCCGTTACTGGGGCTGAAGAAACATAGAAGGAAAGTCCACCTAAAATTAAGGTCAATTGAAGAGCATGCCCATTGTAACCAGGAGCCAATTAAGAACAAAGAGCGATTTCTCCTTGGGGTGAGTTATTCATGTTAATTTCATAGCAGAACAGGAGACATTCTTTTCCTGTCAAACCCCTCTTTCTTCAAGGGAAAGATGTCTCCTGTTCTTTTGCTTTAGTTGGTCCAAAAAAAAAAATCTAGACTAACAAAAATATTCTTAATATAAATGAGCCATCCTTGTGTTGTGAAATATCACAACATGAGTTTAGTTCCACCAGCCCCTATAGCATAGTGTCTTCACCACAAGTGTGCACCCTGCTCTTCATTAGAAAGTTTAATGTGTGCTTATATTCATTAACAAAGGTAATCCTGGCTTAATTAGCATCCAAATTTATATGTCCTGTAGAGATAAGCCCTCGGAAATTAACAAAAATGTCTTCTAATTTATGCAAATCACCATAATCAGATTTGTCGTTAATTTTATGTGCATTAAGTTTCTATTTAGAAAATGAAGAGAGCTTCGTTAAGGCCAGAACACACACAGATCCAAGCCAGAAAAAAGAACTTTTCATTCCCAATAAAAATGCGGAGAATAGGGGGGATGCACACAGGGGTGAGACCTTTTATTAATTTGACAGCATAAGATGCTAACAAGGCCATCTTCAAGTTATTTCATTTCTTCTCTGGTTAAATGGACTCTGGAAGATAGAGTCAGAGACCTGGGGGTTGTAAAAACATCAAAGGATGAGCCAAAGAGCAAAGCCAGCTTTAGTAAGGGCAAGTTCATTTTTGTTGGACTGAGAAAATTAATGGAATGTCCCCTTTCCCCCTGCAAAAAAAAAACCTTGACAGCTAAAGAAGTAAGAGTCATAGTAACTGACATTTAATCATTTTGACTTCATCTTTAATGGACTGTTAGATAATATCTTCCAAATCTTTGCCAATAAAACAGCAGTCGTGTTTTTTTGTTTTTAATGATTTGCTTTAGTAAATGTAATTAGGGGACTTAAGTAGGAAGCCCCAAACATCCAGCCCCATTTTCATTTTGGTAACAGAGGCAATGGTTCCCCAAAGTTCTTGCCTCTAAGCAGTTACATCTGCTCACCTAATTGACAATGCAGGAGGGAATTGTCGTAATTTGTTTTCTTTGGACTATATCAAAAATATTCATAACCACATGGTGTCAGGGACAGTAACTATATAAATCCATACCAGTTACTCTGATGAGAACTTATAATTTCAAATAACAGACTGCCTTTTTCCGTGCTGCTTACAGTACACTAATATCTGTAAATCTGATACGTATTCCCTTATGGTGTTTGTCTAAGCAGGTCTGGGAAACTGTATCTTTTCTATAGGGGAGACTCAACCGGAGTAAGTTAGAATGAACAGGCAAGAGGAGAAAAATACCTTCTGTTTGTTGAACCAGATTGACGCAAGTCAGCCATTCTATGTCTTGTTTTCAAAGAATATCAAATAAGAATTATCAAGAAAAAAATGCTCTCATTTTCGTTTCCACTTGATCAGTGAGTTTGTATTAACTTGACAGCCTACTCTACCAACTTTAAAAAATAATTAAATTTAGGTAAATAATGTTTCCAATCATTTGCACATGTAAATGTTAACTTTTTGATCCTGTTATTCTCATCTGTTTTATATTTTTAAAACGAGCAAATATAATTAAGCAGAGTTTGAGTAATTCGAAGCATACCCTAGCTGGAAAATCTTATTTCTCTGAATTGTAATGAAAGAGATCAAGAGAATTATTTCAACCAAATCCAACCAATTTTCCCCAGGACTCTTTCACTGAACAGCTCCCAGAGGTGTTATTCACATCATTAGCTATGGGAATAGCACCCCTTGAGTTGTGCAGTGCACGGCCTGTGCGGACCTACACTCTGTGGCTTGGGTTTTCCCTAGGCTGCTACTGTCAGATTGCAGACTTCATGAACCAGTTCCTGAGTCTTGACTACTCATTGTGCAAAGCAAAACTTTCATTCAGAGACTGCATGCCATCATAAAGTCAAATTAGTCATTTGTTCCATTTTGCCATCTTATATTACTGATCCCATTTCCCATCTATGAATAGGAATCATAACTGAAGGCAGTAGGTTTACCCATTAATATTTATTGAGAAACTGCTATATACTAAGCACTCTTATTTTAATTAATCCTCACAATAAATCTGTGTAATAACATTATCGCCATCTCCACAGGATGATTCAGTTAACAAATTAGAACATGGATTTAAATCCAGATCTCTTTAGTCCCAAAGCACATATTATTTCCCCTTCATAATTTTACCATGTTGCTATTATAAAAGCAGGCTTTGATAAATGGCTATGGGAAACTCCCCAAAATGTGATCAATTGTCATAAAGATGATGCTAGAATGTAAAAGGGAGTTTAAAAGTACTGTCTAGACTTCTTAGGGGAAAAGGTGCTGCAGTTAACATGAAGAAGTATATGGAAAGTCCTCCCAATGGAGAGATTGCAAAAAAGGATAGAGTGAACTGAATGCAAATGATCTGGTGCAGAGGAGTAGAGGGGTGATAGAGCCATACAAAGCTAATGCAGACATGATGTGAGGAGTCAGGGATATGAGAAATACAGGTGAAAGGCACCAGCTATTAGACGAAACCACGACCAAGAGCAGGGAATCAATGTCGGAGGCTCAGAGGCATTAAAATGAACGTTTAATAAGTACACCAAGAACATTGCCTGGCTAAAAGCAAATGAAAGCAAACAGGATTTTGGGGGGTAGGGGGTGCATCCCAGAGGAGCACCAGCTGATTGAATCAGGACCTACAACCAGAGATGATCCCAAAAGGAAGGTTCTGGTTCTTTAAGAAGAGTTTGGAGCATAGCTAGAGGTGGGGGAGAGAGGGCAGTCTTTCCTCAAGGATTATGCTGTGTGTTTTTAAAGGATAAACTAAGGCATACTCAAATTTTTCAGAGTTTATTGGAACAAAAATTGACTAGAATCTCAGTGCCAAACCACAAGTGGTTAGGAGAGCTCCACAGGCAGGAGCAGGGGAAAGCCTTAAACAGAGAAAATGTGGAAGCAAAGAAAGGAAATTATTTGATTGACTGTAGTTAAAGCCTAGTTGGCTGTTTGTAATTGGTTGTCCTTAGTGTTTTGATTTCATAACCTTGGGGCATTTACAGGCTTAGATTTTGGTTGCCTTTGGGGGCCCCTACGGCATTGGAGCACCTCAGTCTAATGGGCTCCTTGTTGAATTAATTTAACAGCATTCACCAAATCCTACTTCCTTTTCTCCTGGCTCACAGCTCGACTCCTTTCCCTAGTCTCTCTGGCAGTCACACGTGGCCTATATGGTTGAATTTGGCCAATGGAACGAGAGTGAGGTGACAGGTACCACATGGTGGATGAAATCGTTAAGATGCATGTCTGTCTTCTCCAGTCTCCTTCCCCACCTGTTGACTAAATGAAGACAGCAGCAATTTCTAGAAGTAGGTAGAGCCACAAGATGGAAGGAGCCTAGGTCCGCAGATGAGCACATGAAAGTCAATCAGCCATAAATACACACTGTAGTGTGATAAGAGCAAAAAATAAACTTGTGCCGTGAGCCACTGAGATCATAGAGTTTCTCTCTTATAACTGTTAAGAGATCTCTTACTCTTACAAGGGTAAGTTTAACTCTTACCCTGACTAATACAGGCTAACAAATTGCTTAGGATTAGGGCCTACAGGAAGGCTGTATAGATTGATAAATGAGTGATAAAAGTGCCTCTGAAACCATTTAATGCTTTAATAGTTTTCCTAGCTCATTGAGCCTCAACTCACTCAGTTATCCTACTTTCACTCTGCACCAGGCATTGACTTAGGTGCTGGGGTCAATGCGACAAGATAGAGAAGTCCTTACCCTCATGCGGCTTTTATGCAAGACATTCAGGTAGGAGGGCTGGAGATAGACGTTAATAAGTATCTAAAAAGTAATTCATTTCAGATAATTAAAAGTGCTACGAAGGAAATAAAATTGGGTGATTGGATGGAGGTGACAGGAGGGCTAGCTACTTCAGTTACGGTGGCCAGGAAGTCCTCTCTGGGAAGCAGTTTTTGAGATGAGAACTAAATGATGAAAACCAGCCAGTCACATAAAGATCACGGAAAAGAGGAAACAGCAAGAACAAAAGCCCTGAGGTGAGAACAAGCTTCATATGTTCCGTTAACAGAAAGAAAGCCAGTATCGCTACAGCACAGGGAAGGAGATGCAGAAGGTGAGGTGAACATGGCAAGTCACATGGGACCTTGCCGGCCGTGATCCAGAGTTGAGGTTTTCTTTTTAAACTTATTCTAAATACAACAGGAAGCAGTGAGAGGTTTTCTAATATTCTGAATTTTATACTCAGTGTAATGGAACTTAGCTTAGCTGTATATGATCATATGTATTGAACGTCTTACACTCTGTAGCAAAGTTTGTTGTACTTTGAATTGGATGAATGGCTAGAGACAAAGAAATACCCCTGATTTTAAGGGAAAAAAAAAGTCCAGATGGAACTCCACCCCCCCCCCTTATCCTGGGTGGTGGTAAAGTTGAATATGACATCTCCTAAAGATGGCAAGTTAACCCCACAGCAGACTTTGAATACATTTGCCATCATTGTCAATGCCTGTATTGCTTCTTGTGTTATTTAAAAAAAAATCACCAGTCAGATATTGGAAAATATGTATTGGTGGGGGGAATTTCTTCCCAGTCTTTCTCCAGGCCATCGTATAACTTACTTCATATCATTATTCTTTCCCCTGGAGTGTCATTAAAAAAACAACAACAATTCAGAAGCCTTGACATTTGTGTGGATGGATGTGAAATACCACAGTATGTTTTAAATTGCAAATAAAGAAACAAGATATTTTAGTCGAAAGGACAAATATGTTAGTGGCACTCTCCCTTCTAGCCAGTCTGATGATCTTGAATGCCAAGGTTCTAAGCTTCCCACAGATGGCTGTTAGGGTCAGTTGTCTGTAGGATTCATTCTTGTAATGAGAGAATTGTGATGTCGAAATTTATATGCACCAAGCCATGGTAAGGCCCTGCTAGCAAGAACAGAGAGTTTCCTTGTGTGCCAGGGACTGCCCTTGGTGGCTGTGCGTCAGGAAGCAAATTCAGCAGCACAGACTGTCCACCTGACGTGCCTTGCTGTGCAGCCTGGAAATCTGTCTTGCTGCTACCAGCACCGGACAAAGCAACCAGAGGTGGGTCTCAGACTGTCCAGAGCATGGAGGATGATAACGAACATCTGAAATGGTTTTCTATATGCTAGAATTACCCATTTATACACATGTACATTTATACAATGTGCTTTGTACATTTATAACTGTGATTTTACTAGCAGCCTTATTGTGTGTCCAGCCTAACACACACGAGGTATCAGAATTCTTACCAGAATGTCTTCCTTATAAATTTTCCTAGGACTAACCAAAGTCTGAGAGAGATGTGAACCAACCCTTATCAAGAAAGGTACACCTTGCCTGCTCTACACCAATTCTCCATACGGTAGGATGGATCTGTTAATGCACTTTGAAGGATGAGCTCTCCTAGGAGGCTCTAAAATGTTTGTTGTGAAAGAAAGGATTATAAAACCACAAGATTCTTCAAAGCATGCCCCAATAAATATCCTGTGATACATTTTTCTTTTTGTCCTTTCCCAGTTAGATTCAAACTCAAATTTCTTTCAAATTTTTCCAATATTTGCTATTTTCCCTCTTTTGCTCTCTTCAGAATTAAATCACTGCAAAGAAATTTCCAACGGTTTAACCCAAGTTCTGCAGCAAATTACCCTGCAAGTCACAGAAAAGTGCTAAACCATTTGAAAAGATGCCATTACACTTCCAAGATATTTATCCTTGATACAATTTATATTTCCTGCAAAAATATGTATGGTGCCTATTGCTGCCTTCAGAAATATGAGTAATTTGATTAATATAAAAGGCTTTAAAGAATGAGTCTGGAAGTCCTGATTATTAATTACACCTAACACAAAGATAATTCTCTCTAATGATTTATTAACCACTGCAGTTAGCCCAAAATGAGTTCCTGCAGAAATTGGGTAAAATTACATGGGATATTACTATTCTGCATAAATTAGATAAACTATCCCTAGGTTATATACGTGCCCAAGTAAATTACATCAAGAAAGCAGCAAGTAATGTAACTCATCACTCTTCCAACATGTGGTTTTGATTTTCATATTTTAATCGAAGGGAGATGATAGACAAGAAATTTTTTAAAAATTACACTGGGCTTTCATGAAGTATATCTAGTAATTTATTTTATTGAGGATATGTAATTTCTTCTGTAACCTTCTAAACGTTCTCTTCATTATCTATGAATACAAATTTTCTAGGATGAAAAATAGCCTTTTACACAAACATTTTTGTTTTCTCTAATTTTCTAATTGAAGAAAATGAAGTCTGATTCCATTGTTTACTAATTTTAAAGAACTGCTTTAAAACATATTAAGGTGGTATCTAAATTTTTATAGGGAAAATTAAAGATATTCTGCATGATTTTCTTTTTATTAAAAAACGGTGAGCATAAAGTATCATACCATGTTAACGAAGTACGATGCACACACTATTCACATGCTACAGAATTTCAGCGGCCATGGCTCTTTTTTTTTTTTTTTTTTTGCGGTACGCGGGCCTCTCACTGTTGTGGCCTCTCCCATTGTGGAGCACAGGCTCCGGACGCACAGGCTCAGCGGCCATGGCTCACGGGCCCAGCTGCTCCACGGCATGTGGGATCTTCTCGGACCGGGGCACGAACCCATGTCCCCTGCATCGGCAGGCAGACTCTCAACCACTGCGCCACCAGGGAAGCCCGCTACAGAATTTCATACTGAAAAATTTTTTCTGGTGTCAGAGACAATGCAAAGGAGTGCTATAGATATGCTTCCTATAGTTCAACTATCATCAGGATTTAATATAAAAGTATCTATAAATTTTGTTTGTCTATAAATTCATTTAATGATTAAAAATGCATTTCACAGAAAAGACGGAAGGCTCAGATTATTAAAAGGTATGAATAATAAGGTTCTGGGGTGACAATTAGATTTTAAGCATACCAAGGCTAGAGTTCATTGTGAAGATAAAATAAATAAACTTGTTTTTGTCAATTATAAACTCTCTATAAATGTTGATTATTTCCTACCCAACAAAATTTATAGGGTTCTTAGGAGGATTACAAACATAGTATTAAAAATGACCATCCCAGGGCTTCCCTGGTGGCGCAGTGGTTGAGAATCTGCCTGCTAATGCAGGGGACACGGGTTCAAGCCCTGGTCTGGGAGGATCCCACATGCCGCGGAGCAAGTGGTCCCGTGAGCCACAACTGCTGAGCCTGCGCATCTGGAGCCTGTGCTCCGCAACAAGAGAGGCTGCGATAGTGAGAGGCCCGTGCACCGCGATGAAGAGTGGCCCCCGCTTGCCACAACAAGAGAAAGCCCTCGCACAGAAATGAAGACCCAACACAGCAAAAATAAATAAATAAATAAACTCCTACCCCCAACATCATCTTTAAAAAAGAAAATGACCATCCCTTTTCACTATGAAAGTGATGTATCTTTTTTATAAATTTATTTTATTTATTTATTTTTGGCTGTGTTGGGTCTTCGTTGCTGTGCATGCAGGCTTTCTCTAGTTGCAGTGAGTGGGGGCTACTCTTCATTGCAGTGTGTGGGCTTCTCATTGCGGTGGCTTCTCTTGCTGCAGAGCACGGGCTCTAGGTGCATGGGCTTCAGTAGTTGTGGCACACGGGCTCAGTAGTTGTGGCTCGCGGGCTCTAGACTGCAGGCTCTGTAGGTGTGGTGCATGGGCTCAGTTGTTCTGTGGCATGTGGGATCTTCCCAGACCAGGGCTCTAACCTGTGTCCCCTGCATTGGCAGGCGGATTCTTAACCACTGCGCCACCAGGAAAGTCCCAAAAGTGCTGTATTAACATTACTTGGCATTATACTTCCTTCCCAAATTATCATATCTCCCTTAAAGTGGAACGTGCCAATTAAAGTCTGGTGGCACTGACTTACTGTGTGGAAATCCACTTAAGCTCCCCAGGAGTCAGCTTCCACCCAGCAGTAAAATGAGAACCATCAACTCTACCAGCCTTACAAATGTATTGTCACTTATCAAAAGAGACCATGAAGGTGAGTCCATTTTGAAAAATCAATATTAAAATTAAATGGATTATGAATAATTGATGATTGTATTGGCCCTCTTGGATTGAAATAAATCTTTTCCACAGCTTGTTTTGTGTGGCCCAGAAGCTGTGAATGGTTTTCACATTTTTAATGTGTTGAAAGGAAGGAAGAAAGGAAGGAAGGAAGGAAGGAAGGGGGGAAGGGAGGAAGGGGGGAAGGGAGGAAGGGGGGAAGGGAGGAAGGGGGAAGGGAGGAAGGGGGAAGGGAGGAAGGGGGGAAGGGAGGAAGGGGGAAGGGAGGAAGGGGGAAGGGAGGAAGGAGGAAGGGGGAGGGGAGGAAGGGGGAGGGGAGGAAGGGGGAGGGGAGGAAGGGGGAGGGGAGGAAGGGGGAAGGGAGGAAGGGAGGAAGGGAGGAAGGAAGGAAGGAAGGGGGAAGGGGGGAAGGGGGGAAGGAAGGAAAAAGGAAAGAAAAATATGCTACAGAAGCTGCATGTGGTCTGCCTAAAATATATACTACCTGGCTCTTTATAGAAAATTTTGCAATTTATGATCTAGTTACCACAATTACAGGCAAAGTTGTTTCTTGTCCCTCAATTTAATAAAGGTGCTAAATATATATTTCCATTGGTGGATATTTGGAATTTTAATTTTTAATACTTTACTGACATATACTTTACATGCAATAAACTGCATATATTTAAAGTATATGATTTATGAGTTTTTGAATGAAACTATCATCCCAAACAAGATAAATATTTAAATACTAAATATTTCTATCACCTCGAAAAGTCTGTTCATGGGTCTTTGAAATTAATCCCTCCCTCCACTCCTTTCCCCAGACAACTACTGATTTGCTTTCTGTTGTCATAGGTTGGTTTGAATTTTATATAAATAAAACCACAGTACATAAGCTTTTTCAACTGGCTTTCATGCAATATGATTTTGAGATTCATCTATCTGTGGTGGGTATTTGTACTTTGTTCCATTTTAATGCTGAGTAGGATTCCACTGTATGGATGTACCAGTTTGTTCACCCATTCATTTTTTGATGGGCATTTTTTTGGGGTAAATATACAAAAGCAAAATTTCTCAGTAATAATGGCAATTATATGCTTTACTTTACAAGAAACTGGCCAACTGTTTTGCAAAGTATTTATACCACTTCAGATTCCCCCACAGCAATCCTTGCCACACATCTTTAACACTTGCTATTGTCAAATTTTTCTAAAGCAATTCTAGCTGTGTAACGTTATCTCATTGAAGTGCTAGTTTGCATTTTCCTAATGACTAATGATAAAGACTCCCTCCTTGACCACACTCTAGTCAGGCTTCTCTGAGCCCTTTCTTGACTAGGCCTCTCCCTTGGTCTATAAAAACTGCAGAGTCCCCGCACAAATGATTTTCTCCACCCACACACACAGACACTCGAACCAACACTAGCCTAGTTTCTAACATCTCAAGGCCTTATCCGCTGGATGACCCCAGCCCCCCCTTAACATGGTGATAGGCAAATAGGCCCATGAGTCTTCTCTTACAGAAGTTTCTTTAGAAACTTTGCAACAACAAATCCTTTCTCTACCCTTTGAAATATAAATCTACCACCTAAAATTGTTTTCTCAAGGACCCAAGAGCCATTTCTTTGAAAGGCAAACTTTCAGGGGGATAACTCACATCTTGCTCCCAGTCCCTGTGGCAGGATTGGACCCAGCTTTACTGGGTTCCTTGGTCTAATGGACATCACCGCCTCCTGTCGTAAAGACGCAGAAGGCTGCTTCTCCTCCAGATAAGGGCTGATCAACAGAGCCAGATGACGTGGTCCTGTTCACTAACCTCCTCTTCCTGCTCTTTCTGAATTCCTACCTCCATGACCTGCTCAAGCCCCCACTGTTTGCCCTCCCTGCTCCTCCACGCTCCCTTGAAAACGCCCTACACCTCTGCACAAGTCAGTGTTGACTTCAGTTCACACTGGACTCTTCCCTACTGCAGTAGTATCGCTGGATAAGATCTGTCCCCACCGCTTTGAGTGTCTGGCTTTGTTTATCTTTGACACGAATAACATTATCTTTTTTCTTTTTCTTTTTTAGTGTTGAATATCTTTTGATGTGCTTATTGGTCACTCACATACCTTCTTTTGTGAATTGCCCGTTCAGATCTTGGTCACTTATTATTGCCTTATTACTGAGTTATAAGATTCTTTATATATTCTGAATGTAAGAATTCAGAATGTATATACATATATATGTATGTATGTACATATATAATGTACATATTTAATGTATATACATATATATGTATACACACACACATCAATAGATATAATAATTTCTGCCAGTCTGTGGGATGACTTTCATTTTCTTCATGGTATCTTTCAAAGAGTAAAAGTTTTCATTTTGGTGAAATTTAATTTATACATTTTTCTTTTATGATTTTACGTTAGGATTCTCCACAGAAAACAAAACCAATAGGATGTGTGTATGTGTAGAGATATAGATTTATAGATATAGTTATATAGAAGAGGAAGTGTCCTGATAATTCTATATATATCTATACACACATACGTCTTGTTGGTTCTATATCTATCTCTACATATCTATACATCTACATCTGTATATCTATATGTATAGATATATCTCTATATCTAATATAATCTGTATATCTATAACTACATATCTACATAATACAGAGGTATAGATATATTTTATTTTAATTAACTCCCACAACTGTGGGGACTTGACGAGTCCAAAATCTGTAGGGTAGAAAGTAAAACAGAAGGTATCTTTAAAAAGCTTAATGGTTATACCAAGTCGGGTCAAAGTGAATTAACTGGATAACAAATTTATATATGTATAATCAGTCTAACTCTATGAAGTTCGTTTTCCTGGGAGCTGCACACACTGAAGTAAATGAGCCTTTGCTCCCTTGTCACCTGACCAAACTCACATTTGGCTGAAGAGTGACAGCCAAGTTGAGGCACAAGGGAGGTATAAAAGGGAGAGGGGCCGCAGGGCTCCGGTACTGAGTGGAGATGCTGTGAAGGCCTTGGAGAGAGGCAACAGAAAGTCAACAGGGAAAGAATGAGGAGGAAGCAGCTTTCTATCTGGTGGTATCCAGAGCCCATTTCATCACATAAACACCTCAAGCACATTAAGTACTGGCGCTCCATGAAAGCACTCGTTTCCTTACTTCAAGTAATATGAGAATAGGAAAAGTAAGTAGCTTCTGGGAAGAAATCCAAAAAGTACATTTCATAAGAGGGCTATTTTCTCAAATCATAACCTTAGATATTCCAGAAAAGGAATATTAATCAAAGATACATCCTTTTAAAAATACTTTAAAAGATTTGAGCTGCACAAATGTGGTAACATGGAAGGTTTTCCTCATTGAATGGTGGGTAAATGTTCTACAGAGCAGAGTCATTCTGGGGGAAATGCAATTTAATTTAGTAAGAGAATTTTCTTCCAATACATTATTGGCTGTCAGCACAGACAGGCTGGACTAGGACACTTGGTCTTAAGGTTTTAGTCCTAGTTGTGTTATAGAGCAAGCTACTGAAGGAGGACAAAACATCTGACCCCCTCCCCAACCTCCTTTCTTAGCTAATCCCTCCACAAAGCACTTTCACATTTATTATCTTAATAAACTGACAATACATAATAAAAGTAAAAATCTTGGAAGAGAGGTTTTTAACAAATTATAAAAAAAAGAAAACTTTGGAAGGTAGGTATTAGTATCCCCACTCTACTGATGAGAATTACTTTCGGATGAGTTAAGTGGTTTCTCAAAGTCACACAGCTAATGGCAAGTACAGGAGTAGAACTTAAGTCTCATTTCCAAGCGGTGTTTTACCATTACCTTATCTTTGTAACTAACTCACACATCCATCCAACCATTCATTAAACCTTATTAAACCTACTATATTCTAGGAATTATGCCAGGAGGTAGAAACACAAGGATGAATTAGACATAATCCTTGCCCCCCCAGGGAACTCACCATCTTACCAGGAAGAAGACGTACGACTAAATATAAAGTGTGTGTCACTGGTTCTTACCCACGGGTACAATTTTAAGAACCAAATGCCTTGCAAGGACATCTCCCAAATCATCAAGTATTTCTGAGACCCTCACAAGTCTCATGAATACATGTTTGTTTGGTGTTTTTTTTTGGCTGCATTGGGTCTTGGTTGCTGCGCGAGGGCTTTCTCTAATTGCGGCGAGCGGAGGCTACTCTTCGTTGCGGTGCGTGGGCTTCTCATTGTGGTGGCTTCTTTTATTGTAGAGCTCAGGCCCTAGGCGTGCAGGCTTCAGTGGTTGTAGCACGCGGGCTCAGTAGTTGTAGCACACGGGCTCAGTAGTCGTGGCGCAGGGGCTTAGCTGCTCCGCGGCATGTGGGATCTTCCCGGACCAGGGATCAAACCCGTGTCCCCTACATTGGCAAGAGGAGTCTTAACCACTGCACCAACCAGGGAAGGCCCTCATGAATAAATTTTATTAGCTCCTGCAGATTTGAGAAATAGTGACCAATGATCTATAAGGATATAAAGATATTGTTGGATGTGCATAGTATTGACCTGCATGGCTATCGTTATTTTAAAAAAATGTGAATTAGTTGCTAACTAATTTTACCTAAAAATATCGATTTTGAGCTTTCTTAAAAATGTAGAGATCCAGACCCCACATTCTCATGCAGCAGTGATAGGCTAGAACCGCATAGTAGTTGTCCCTGATTGACAAGGTAATCGGTCTCCAGTTTACCAAGGACCCACCTCTCTCGGTTCACTGACCTAACCTACTTTAGCATTTACTTTACCTGCCTGGCCATCAGCCAAACTTTCCTCTCCTCCAGCCCTGACCTTCTCAACTGGTTACTGCTATATTAAAGTCTAAAAACTCTTAGTGAGTCCACAGAGTCCCACAAGAGATTTCTTCCGCAGGAGACTCTGGGGGAGATGCTGTGGTCAAATGGAGAGAACAGGCTCATTTTTGTGCCATGCTCTCTAGGAGGGATACAAAACACTACTGTTTCTGCAGAAAACCATCTTCCAATATTTTACTTCCATCCTCTCAGATTCATATATAGGTCCACGGAGAACTGAGTGGAAGTGTGTATCAGTCAGGGTCCAGTGGGAAAATAGCAGCCATCTTAGTGATTTTAACAGAATTTATGATAGGGAATTGGTTAAACAGGTATTGGAAGACCAAAAAGCAAAAGGGCACACCAAGGTAACAGAGTAGTAACTGCCAAAAACAGCCATCGCCCATAACCAGGGGAATAAACAAGAAAGGTTGGGATTTTTACAACCTAGGAGCTTGGAGGAGACCCTCAAAGCTGGGATTCGACCTTTGATGAGGGGTGCCGCCCCAATGCCCCTGGCACCTCTGAGGGCAATTGGTAATCAGATGTACCCGGTGAGATGCTATTACTTAGACACAGAATAGAGAACAAACTGGAACAATCTTTCTTGTCTACTTTTGCATCCCCATCTCCCTCTAGTGCTTTCTATTGGCAAAGCAGAATCCCAGCCCCAGCGTCAGGAAGAGTACAGAACACAGATTCGGAGGTGAAGAGAAAGAGCTAAGAATCAGCACACAGACATCAGGTCAAAATAACCTGCTTTGTAACAGCGGAGAATGTATTATAGGACAACTTGTTATCCTTGGCTTTTCTGCCCTCAAGTTGAGTTTTCTCCCAGAATGGTCCACAGTCCCTTATACAAACACATTTCTGGAAGATCCGCCTGCCCCATAGGGTTATCAGACATTCTGACTCCCAGAGTATGAACAGCGAAATCTCAGGTTGGAGAGCTTGCTACACAAATAATTATGTGCAATTAATATTAGTCAAAAGTATATACAGCATGCAGCAGTGGAAAAAAAATCAAGGAAGAGGTGACATTTGACTAGCATCTTGAAGGACAGTTAGAGAGTTACCAGGAGGAGAGAGAAGAGTCTTGTGGATAAATGAAGCAACCTCATCTCCTTCTATATCCTCCCTCCTCTACTTCTCATCTCCTTCTATATCCTCCCAAAAGGATGTATTGCTGTGTTGCTGCCTATAGCCATCAAGCTGGATTGCACTGCCCTGCCTGTGCATATGCCTGGAATGCTCTCCCAGACTCTCCCTTGTCTGCCTCTTCATCCTCTTTTAAAACCCCACTTACGGGCTTCCCTGGTGGCACAGTGGTTGAGAGTCCGCCTGCCGATGCAGGGGACAGGGGTTCGTGCCTCGGTCCCTAGGATCCACATTACCCAGGCCCCTTTGCTTCCTGACTTTAAATCAGCTTTGACCTATAGGGGGAACTGGTAGGAGCTCAGAGGTCAGAAGGAGAGAGAGGTTAGAGTATTTCTTCCCTATCCTTCCTTGCTTTGTCACCAAAGTGCCTCAACCTCACTGTTGGTCCCCTTACCCTGACTACACCTGTATAAATAGATACTCTTCTAAATTCTTGTTTTAGTCTCATTCGAGTGTTCCTTCTGTCTTTAGACACTGTCTTTTCTGTGCCTATTTTATACAGTTTGATTATGGCAGTTTGAGTATGTTTTAACATGTACCCAATTTATTATCTGACTGAAATACTCTTCTACTCTTATTCTCCAGTATTCTTCTATGTTTTCAATATTTTCTTGGAAATTTTAACATGTTCATTTTTCCACATGAGATAAAGTAATCTGGTCAGTTCAAAAAAATTGCACCTATGATTAAAATGTATTGAGTTTGGATGTCAGTTGGGTAGTGATCATCCATCTTATGATGTGGGGTTTCCCACCACTGAACAGGGTACTGCTCCAGATGTTCAAATGCCGATTGCAAACCTCAACTCAATATACACAAAACTAATCACTGCCTTTTCAAAAATCTGTTTTTTATTTTTAATTCTCTCTCACTTAATGGTATTCACACTATTGCACATGCTTAAACCTAATGTCATTTTCACTCACTCTTTCTTACACCCAATGGTCGCCAAGTCCTACACATACTAACTGGAAAATATCTATCAAATCCTTTCCTCAACCATCTCAAAACTGCAGAACCAAGTTCTCATCATCGCTTGAATGAACTGTCATTTATGTCCCTTAATTGGCCTCCAATCTCCAACCCTCCTTAAACCTATTTCTCACACTGCCTCCAGAATTAGAGTTCTAAAATACAGATGTGAAAGTGTCATTCTTCTGCTGAAAATTTTCAATGGTTCAAATGTCACGAAGTCAAACATATTTCATATTCTTGCCCCAATTTATCTTTCTGGTTCCTTTTCTTCAATTCACCAACCCCTTCCAAAACACACACACACACACACACACACACACACACACACACACACACACACACACACACACACACACACACACACACACACACACACACACACACACACACACACACACACACACACACCATGCTCTAACCACACAGGTCTACTTTTAGTTTCCCAGACATCCTGCTTCGTGCCTTTGAAAATGCTGTATTCCTGCACTGCCCAATATGGTAGTCACTAGCCACATGTGGCTACAGAGCATGTGAAACATGGCTAGTCCAAATTGAGATGTACTATACATGTAAAATGCACACTGAGGGAATTCCCCGGCAGTCCAGTAGTCAGGACTCCGCACTTCCACTGCAGGGGCCTCGGTTTGATCCCTGCTCAGGGAAGATCCTGCAAGCTGCATGGCATGGTTAAAACAAAACAAAACAAAACAAAACATGCACACTGGATTTCAAATGTTTTTTACCAAAAAGTAATGGCAAATATCTCATTAATAATATTTTATTAAAAATTATTATACATTGATAATATAGTAGAAAATAGAGTGGCACTAATAATTTATTGGATATCCTGGGTTAAGATGTATTATTAAAATTAATTTTATCTGTTTCTTTGTACTTTCTTTATGTGGCTACGCATTGTTTTCTGTTGGACAGCACTGCGCTACTCTGTTTTTCTCCTTCTGATAAAATCTTCTTTGTGCTTAAAATCTTACTTCAGATGTCACCTTCTTTGTGAAGGCTTCCCAGGTCCCCCACTCTAGGGAAAATTAATGATTTCCACCTATGTCCCCTAACCACTTTGTCCATACCTCTATCACAGCACTGACCTCACTATAATGTGACTGTTTATATGTCTGTCTTTACCATTTTTTCAAATCTTTGTATCATTTGTTTCCTTCCTCTCCAAATAGGCTTAGTGCTCAATTTGTGCTTGTTAACTTGGAGGAATAAATAGTTCTATCACAAACGGACACTAAGGATCATCACTAAAAAGAATCACAAGATTTACCCTTAAGCTTAGTGCACATAAGACAGGAAAGGAAAATATTTTATATAATTCCAATAAGAGAAAGTTTTTGGTTTGTCGGGAAACCAAACATTTTCCCAGCACTAACTCTAGGAGGGATTTATTGCCTGAAACCTCATATGAGACATTGAACCACATAGTACGTCAGGTCTTTAATCAGGGGTCTACAGATAATACAGAAAAATTCCTTATATGGCTGTTTCTTATATCAACCAATGCTGCAAGCAGACAACATAATATTATAGCTCTGCAGAAAGCAAGCATTTTATAGACTGGAGTAAGATGGTCCAAATTGAGTTCTCTGGTGATCTCACTTGATGAAAAGAAAGAATCCAGAGAATACAGCTGGGTTTTTAAAAATCCACTCTGACAATCTTTGTCTTTTACTTGGAATGTGAATTACAATTTATTAAAATTATTGATATTGTTGGGTTCAAATTTCTCATCATACGCTTTGTTTTCCATTTGTGCTATTTGTTCTTTGTTCCTTTATTCCTCACTTTTCTTCTCTTGAATTAAACAAGTATTTTTATTATTCCATTTTTCTCCTATATTAGCTCTTTAGTTATACAGTCTTTCATTTTTCCTTTAGTGATTATCTCATTAACAGATAAAACTTTAATTGTGCTTAAATATATGGTGTTGACAAGAGAAAATATTTAAACACAAAGGACAGAGAGAAATTCAGAGAAAGGGGGTTGGAAAAGACAGAAATACATAGTAACCAGAAGAAAACTGGTGCAGCTATATTAATATCGTATAAAGATGATTTTAGGACAAAAATGTTACATAATGACAAAGAAACAATTCACTTAAAGATATAACAAACCTGAACATGTCAGTTAACAACATGTTTAAAATATATGTTTAAAATATGGACAAAATTAAAAGAAATTTATAAATCCTTAATCATAATGGATGATTTTAGCATCCTTCTCTCAGCAATTTATAGATAAAGCAAACCCAAAGTAGTAATAATATCAAGAATTTAAACAAAATAATGATGAAGCTTGCTCTAATGGTAATATATGTATAAACCCTGAGCAGAGTATTTATAAAATCTGACGTTATAGTAAGTCACAAAGCAAATCTCAATACTACCCCAAAAATCAGCAAAATACTCACAAGTCATTAAAAACAGAACATATTAACAAAAAGATAACTTCCCAAAATACCCACATTTGGAAAAGTTAAACTATAATTGTAGGATTTCTGTGGATCAAGAAGTAAGCCAGGGGCAGGGACTGGGAGCAGCCGGAGCACAGGGTGCGGATACCTCAAGTCAGGGCCTGGCAGATCAGAGTCCGAAAGTTGGAGCCGGGGCCTGGAGCCGTGTGGCTGACAGGGCCTTGGTGCTCCGGCTGGGTGACAGGCCTGTGCTCTGAGGTGGGAGAGCCGAGTTCAGGACATTGGTCCACCACAGACCTCCCGGCTCCACGTAATATCAAATGGTGAAAGCTCTCCCATAGATCTCCATCTCAATCCTAAGACCCAGCTTCACTCAATGACCAGCAAGCTACCCTATGCCAAACAACTAGCAAGAGAGGAACACAACTCCACTCATTAGCAGAGAGGCTGCATAAAATCATAATAAGGTCAAAAACACACCAAAACACACCACTGGACATGGTCCTGCCACCAGAAAGACAAGATCCAGCCCCATCCACAGAACACAGGTATCAGTTCCCTCCAACAGGAAGGCTACACAACCCACTGAAACAACCTTAGTCACTTGGGGCAGACACCAAAAACAACAGGAACTAAGAACCTGCAGCCTGCGAAAAGGAGACCTCAAACACAGTAAGTTAAGCAAAATGAGAAGACAGAGAAGTACACAGCAGATGAAACAGCAAGGCAAAAACACACCAGACCAAACAAATGAAGAGGAAATAGGCAGTCTACCTGAAAAAGAATTCAGAGTAATGATAGTAAAGATGATCTAGAATCTTGGAAATAGAATGGAGAAAATACAAGAAACATTTAACAAGGATCTACAAGAACTAAAGAGCAAACAAACAATGATGAACAACACAATAAATGAAATTAAAAATTCTCTAGAAGGGATCAATAGCAGAATAACTGAGGCAGAAGAACGAATAAGTGACCTGGAAGATAAAATCGTGGAAATAACTACTGCAGAGCAGAATAACAAAAAAGATTGAAAAGAATTGAGGACACTCTCAGAGACCTCTGGGACAACATTAAATGCACCAACATTCGAATTATAGGGGTCCCAGTACAAGAAGAGAAAAAAAGAGGGACTGAGAAAATATTTGAAGAGATTATAGTTGAAAAATTCCCTAATATGGGAAAGGAAATAGTCAATCAAGTCCAGGAAGCACAGAGACTCCCATACAGGATAAATCCAAGGAGAAACATGTCAAGACACATACTAATCAAACTATCAAAAATTAAATACAAAGAAAAAATATTAGAAGCAGCAAGGAAAAAACAACAAATAACATACAAGTGACTCTCCATAAGGTTAACAGCTGATCTTTCAGCAGAAACTCTGCAAGCCAGAACGGAATGGCAGGACATATTTAAAGTGATGAAAGGGAAAAACCTACAACCAAGATTACTCAACCTAGCAAGGATCTCATTCAGATTTGACGGAGAAATTAAAACCTTTACAGACAAGCAAAATCTAAGAGAATTCAGCACCACCAAACCAGCTTTACAACAAATGCTAAAGGAACTTCTCTAGGCAGGAAACACAAGAGAAGGAAAAGACCTACAACAAGAAACCCAAAACAATTAAGAATATGGTAATAGGAACATACATATCAATAATTACCTTAAATGTAAATGGATAAAATGCTCTAACCAAAAGACACAGACTGGCTGAATGGATACAAAAACAAGACATGTATATATGCTGTCTACAAGAGTCCCACTTCAGACCTAGGGACACATACAGACTGAAAATGAGGGGATGGAAAAAGATATTCCATACACATGGAAATCAAAAGAAAGCTGGAGTAGCCATTCTCATATCAGACAAAACAGACTTTAAAATAAAAACTATTACAAAAGACAAAGAAGGACACTACATAATGATCAAGGGATCAACCCAAGAAAAAGATATAACAATTGTAAATATTTATGCAACCAACACAGGAGCACCTCAATACATAAGGCAAATGCTAACAGCCATAAGAGGGGAAATCGACAGTAATACAATCATAGTAGGGGACTTTAACACCGCACTTTTACCAAGGTACAGATCATCCAAAATGAAAATAAATAAGGAAACACCAACTTTAAATGATACAATAAATAAGATGGACTTAACTGATATTTGTAGGACATTCTATCCAAAAAAAACAGAATACACTTTCTTCTCAAGTGCTCATGGAACATTCCCCAGGATAGATCATATCTTGGGTCACAAATCAAGCCTTGGTAAATTTAAGAAAATTGAAATCATATCATGTATCCTTTCTGACCACAACGCTATGAGACTAGTTATCAATTACAGGAAGAAACCTGTAAGAAAAACAAGCACGTGGAGGCTAAACAATACACTATTTAATAACCAACAGATCACTGAAGAAATCAAAGAGGAAATCAAAAAATACCTAGAAACAAATGACAATGAAAACACAATGACCCAAAACCTATAGGATGCAGCAAAAGCAGTTCTAAGAGGGAAGTTTATAGCAATACAATCCTACCTCAAGAAACAAGAAACATCTCAAATAAAAAACCTAACCTTACACCTAAAGCAATTAGAGAAAGAAGACAAAAAAAACCCCAAAGTTAGCAGAAGGAAATAAATCATAAAGATTAGATCAGAAATAAATGAAAAAGAAATGAAGGATACAATAGGAAAGATCAATAAAACTAAAACCTGGTTCTTTGAGAAGATAAACAAAATTGATAAACAATTAGCAAGACTCATCAAGAGAGAGAACTCAAATAAACAGAATTAGAAATGAAAAAGGAGTAACAACTGACACTGCAGAAATACAAAGGATCATGAGAGATTACTACAAACAATTCTATGCCAATAAAATGATCAAACTGGAAGAAAGGGACAAATTCTTAGAAAAGCACAACCTTCCTAGACTGAACCAGGAAGAAGTAGAAAATATAAACAGACCAATCACAGGCACTGAAATTGAGACTGTGATTAAAAATCTTCCAACAAACAAAAGCCCAGGACCAGATGCCTTCACAGGCCAATTCTATGAAACATTTAGAGAACAGCTAACGCCTATCCTTCTCAAACTCTTCCAAAATATAGCAAAGGGAGGAACACTCCCAAACTCATTCTATGAGGCTACTATCACCCTGATATCAAAACCAGACAAAGATGTCACAAAGAAAGAAAACTACAATCCAATATCACTGATGAACATAGATGCAAAAATCCTCAACAAAATACTAGCAAACAGAATCCAACAGCACATTAAAAGGATCATACACCATGATCAAGTGGGGTTTATCCCAGGAATGCAGGGATTCTTCAATAGATGCAAATCAATCAATGTGATACACTATATTAACAAATTGAAGGATAAAAACCATATGATCATCTCAATAGATGCAGAAAAAGCTTTTGACAAAATTCAACACCAATTTATGATAAAAACCCTCCAGAAAGCAGGCATAGAGGGAACTTACCTCAACGTAATAAAGGCCATATATGACAAACCCACAGCTAACATCGTTCTCAATGGTGAAAAACTGAAACCATTTCCACTAAGATCAGGAACAAGACAAGGTTGCCCACTCTCACCACTATTATTCAACATAGTTTTGGAAGTTTTAGCCACAGCAATCAGAGAAGAAAAGGAAGTAAAAGGAATCCAAATTGCAAAAGAAGAAGTAAAACTTTCACTGTTTGCAGATGACATGATACTACACATAGAGAATGCTAAAGACTCTACCAGAAAACTACTAGAGCTAATCAATGAACTTGGTAAAGTAGCAGGATACAAAATTAATACACAGAACTCTCTTGCATTCCTATAATGATGAAAAATCTGAAAGAGAAATTAAGAAAACACTCCCATTCACCACTGCAACGAAAGGAAAAAATTACCCAGGAATAAACCTACCTAATGAGACAAAGACCTGTATGCACAAAACTATAAGACACTGATGAAAGAAATTAAAGATGATACAGAGAGATGGAGAGATATACCATGTTCTTAGATTAGCCAAAGCAGTCTTGAGACAGAAAAACAAAGCTGGAGGAATCAGGCTCCCTGACTTCAGACTATACTACAATGCTACAGCAATCAAGACAGTATGGTACTGGCACAAAAACAGAAATATAGATCAATGGAACAGTATAGAAAGGCCAGACATAAACCCACGCACATATGGTCACCTTATTTTTGATAAAGGAGGCAAGAATATACAATGGAGAAAAGACAGCCTCTTCAGTAAGTGGTGTGGGGAAAACTGAGCAGGTACATGTAAAAGAATGAAATTAGAACACTCCCTAACACCACACACAAAAATAAACTCAAAATGGATTAAAGACCTAAATGTAAGGCCAGACACTATAAAACTCTTAGGGGAAAACATAGGCAGAACACTCTATGACATAAATCACGACAATATCCTTTTGGACCCACCTCCTAGAGATATGGAAATAAAAACAAAAATAAACAAATGGGACCTAATGAAACTTAAAAGCTTTTGCACAGCAAAGGAAACCATAAACAAGACGAAAAGACAACTCTCAGAATGGAAGAAAATATTTGCAAATGAAGCAACTGACAAAGGATTAATCTCCAAAATTTACAAGCAGGTCATGCAGCTCAGTATCAAAAAAACAATCAACCCAATCCAGAAATGGGCAGAAGACCTACATAGACATTTCTCCAAAGAAGATATACAGATTGCCAACAAACACATGAAAGGATGCTCACATCACTAATCATTAGAGAAAGGCAAATCAAAACTACAATGAGGTATCACCTCACACCAGTCAGAATGGCCATCATCAAAAAATCTACAAACAATAAATGCTGGAGAGGGTGTGGAGAAAAGGGAACCTTCTTGCCTGTTGGTGGGAATGTAAATTGATACAGCCACTACGGAGAATAGTATGGAGGGTCCTCAAAAAAACTAAAAATAGAACTACCATACGACCCAGCAATCCCACTACTGGGCGTATACCCTGAGAAAACCATAATTCAAAAAGAGTCATGGGGGCTTCCCTGGTGGCGCAGTGGTTGAGAATCTGCCTGCTAATGCAGAGGACACGGGTTCCAGCCCTGGTCTGGGAAGATCCCACATGCCGCGGAGCAACTACACCCGTGAGCCACAACTGCTGAGCCTGCGCATCTGGAGCCTGTGCTCTGCAACAAGAGAGGCCACGATAGTGAGAGGCCCGCGTACTGCGATAAAGAGTGGCCCCCGCTTGCCACAACTAGAGAAAGCCCTCACACAGAAACGAAGATCCAACACAGCAAAAATAAATAAATTAATAAACTCCTACCCCCCCCCCAAAAAAAGAGTCATGTACCACAATGTTCACTGCAGCACTATTTACAATAGCCAGGACATAGAAGCAACCTAAGTGTCCATCAACAGATGAATGGATAAAGAAGAGGTGGCACATATATACAATGGAATATTACTCAGCCATAAAAAGAAACAAAATTGAGTTATTTGTAGTGAGGTGGATGGACCTAGAGTCTGTCATACATAGTGAAGTAAGTCAGAAAGTGAAAAACAAGTACCGTATGCCAACACATATATATGGAATCTAAAAACAACAAACAAAACTGGTTATGAAGAACCTAAGGGCAGAACAGGAATAAAGACACAGACTGAGAATAGACTCTAGGACACGGGGAGTGGGAAGGGGAAGCTGGGATGAAGTGAGAGAGTGGCATGGACTTATATAAACTACCAAATGTAAAATAGCTAGCTAGTGGGAAGCAGCCACATAGCATAGGGAGATCAGCTCCACGTTTTGTGACTACCTAGAGGGGTGAGATAGGGAGGGTGTGAGGGAGACCCAAGAGGGAGGAGATATGGAGGTATATGTATATGTACAGCTGATTCACTTTGTTATAAAGCAGAAACTAATCCACCACTGTAAAGCAGTTATACTCCAATAAAGATGTTAAAAAATAAAAAGCCAAATGGAAATTAGAAAACATTTTAGAATTGAAAAACATGAAAATGTTATGTATTAAAATCTATGGGATTCCGCTAAAGTAGTACTCAGAATGTTATCTATACTGTTAAATGCATAGACTAGAAACGACAAAGGACAGAAAATTAATTCTTTCAACACAGGTAATGGACAAAAAGGCACAAAAGAGAAGTTTTGGCCAAAAGAAAGGCCAAGAGAAGTACAAGAGATAATAAGAATATAATTTATTAAAACTGGAAACAAAGAAATACCAGAGAATCACACACACAAAACCAAAAGTCAGTAATTTTTGAAAAGCTAAGAAAACAGAAAAAAAATTCCTGGCAAGTTTGATCAGGGCACCAAAAAAAAAAAAGGCACAAATATATTAGGAATAAAAAAAGGGATTCAGTATTCAGTAGACTTTTTTTTTTCTAACCATATGTATTAGTTTTAACCCTTTTTGGTCATAAAGGATCAAAAACCCAACATAAACTGACTTAAATAAATATTGAGTTTATTGGCTCATATTAAAGTCCAGAGATAGACATGGCTTTAGGTAAAGACTCATCAAGGGTTTAAATTATATTACCATGACCCAAATTCAACCCCATTTCTCTGTCTCTCAATTCTACTCTCTTCCATGTTAGTGTCATTATTATCAAACACACTCTCCTCTCATATGGCAACACAGCTAGACCCAGTAGCCTCATAACTATACTCAGGAGCAAAAGGGGAAGGATCCCCTTCCCACTGTCTCAGTAGATGTATTATTGCATTTTATTGGCTTTGATTGTCTCATGAGCCCATCCCTAATCCAGTAACTGTAGCCCAGGGAATGAGCTGCTCTGATTGGCTGAGCTGGAATCACATATCTCTACTGCAGTAGGCAGCATGATGGATAGTACAGCAACCAAAATCAAGGTGCAGTTAGAGAAGCATGGTGAATGGCTGTGCTGGGGTTAAAAAAAAAAAAAAAAAATACCGGATGTGAACTATACCACAACTTCATGTGGTATTTTAAATGGGACTCCAACCCTATGAGCTCACCAAGATGAATTAATTGCCAAATATCCCTTCATATAACAAAAAATTTAATCTGTTGCATGCAGTGATTCAATACTACCCAATGCACCTGAATGCTACGGGCCATTCGCCAGAACTGACTATTCAGATTTGGGCACATTTGGTACCGATTTGTTCTTTTTGACAGATATTAGCCAACAGATTCAACACCTTCTCGGCATCCATTCCTAAATCACTTGGCTCATTTCAGGTAGGTTTGTATCAACTGAGTATCTTGTCTTAAAAATACCCCAATGCTCTGTATAAAGCTTGTTCTTTATTCTTTTATTTAAGAAATATTTATTGAGTGCTGACTAGGCATTTCATTTCCTACAAGGGAAACAAGAGCAAACAACAAAGACTCGTATCCCTGCCCTCATGGAGTTGACAGTAGTGAGCCTAAGAGTAGAATAAAATTTCAACTACTACACTGAAGTATAATGATTCACGAGCATGAGTTAATTTTATATCCTTTTTAAAGGATTTTGCACTGCAGATTTCACAGGCCATTAATTTGGCCAAGCAAGGAGAATATTTTGCTCCTGTGGAAATGTTCTCTGGCCACTGGGGAATGTATCACTAGCGTTTAGATGGGGCTTTAAGGTGAAAGGACAAGAGAAACTGGAACAATTTGTCCAGCCTGTCATCTAGACCCCATTCCCTGCCCAACTACAACCTGGCAGACTTTTAAGGGTTGGGGGTTTGGAGGAAGGGAGAAGAGTGTAACAAAAGAAAGGGGCAGAAGCATAAAAAGAGGAAGAGAAAATTAGGAAAGAGTTGGGGGGGGTGGGGAGAAGAATAATGATACAGGTTGAGTTGTGCCTTCCAGAGCACAAATAAATATTTGTCCATTAATTGTTGCCAGCACTTATTTACAGTTCTGGGAAAGATGCCTTCTCTGAATGATTCACTGACTTTATTTCAAGTGATCTTCAAAACTTTGAACAAAACCACTATTGACTGAAAACCCAGAAAACTAATTTTATACCATCCTGACTTAATTATGGCAAAGAATAACTGATTTCATATAAAAGTTCATGTTATATTCATGTCCTACCTCTTAGCTAAAACAGTTCAGTTTAGATTTCACTTACATACTTGGCTAACAAGAAAATGATATTTGATTGGAAAACAAAGGAAAGAAAATCAAAATGCAGATTTGAATGGGTGGAAACTATGCATTTTCAAACAACGAGAATAATTATGTATACAACATCATAAGCTAGTTTGCAACGAATGTAGGCAGGGATTGATGTAAAGTATTTCTATGAGTAAACAAAAGACCTCTTTCGAATAAAGACAATAGCATATGTAATTTACACTTATTGCTGAATAAAAATGTATTTCAAAAAGGATTTTTAACCAAGAAATTAAAGAGTATCATACCAATGTTAGGAGTAAAGTTTGAACAGCTTACCAAATAAAAAAAGTTAGAAAGTTCTATTTGAAAGCCAGGAGAAAGAACTAGGAAAACTGGTTAAGTCTGTGGTACCCAGCTGGACAGCTTTCCATATGCAAGGCTCTGCTGTCTCTGGAAATCAAAGAGCAAGTCACTCTTTTGCAGAAAATCTGCCAGTGTTTCCCTTGTAAACACCAAAGTTCTGATAGTATCTTTTTTGTTCCTACTCGATTTGGCCTTGCTTCTCTACCTCATCTCCTATAATTCTGTCCTTGACCACTGCCCTCCAGTTGTGCTGGTTCCGAGCTGCTTCCAAACCACAGTCAGGCCTATATCACCCCAGGGCTTTTGTATTTGTCCTTGCCTTTGATTAGAACCCTCTTCTCTCAAGTTTCTACATGGTTCCCTCTGTCCTTCAAGTCTGTTCAAATGAGGCTATTCCTTTTTTTGGCCTTTTTTGGGGGGAATCTTAATTCCCTGACCTGGGATCGAACCCGTGCTCCCTGCTGTGGAAGAGCAGAGTCTTAATCACTGGACTGCCAGGCAAGGCCCCTTAAGTGAGGCCATTCCTAACACCCGATTTAAAATTACAGACATCAAAAAAGAAAAAAAAAAAAGGGCTTCCCTGGTGGCGCAGTGGTTTAGAGTCCGCCTGCCGATGCAGGGGACACGGGTTCGTGCCCCGGTCCGGGAAGATCCCACATGCCGCGGGGCAGCTGGGCCCGTGAGCCATGGCCGCTGAGCCTGCGCGTCCGGAGCCTGTGCTCCGCAACGGGAGAGGCCGCAACAGTGAGAGGCCCGCGTGCCGCAAAAAAAAAAAAAAAATTACAGACCTCCTCTCACATTCACAACTTCCTCCCCTGCTTGCTTTCTCTCCATAACACTCTTCATATGAGCACCGCCAAGGCACAAACTTGGGTGTTTGGTTTCCCATTATTCTGTGCCTGGCACAGAGTAAGCGCTCAATGAATATTTGTTGAATGAATGAATGTTGGTATCTGAAAATGGAGCTACCATCATGGTTAGAGGTCTAGTTAACCAGCGGGTGAGTAAAATTAGCCTAATCAAAAAAATCACATCTTCAAGCAGTGTACTAACTGTTAGAATCTCGGTTCTCTTGAAAGCACAGCCTGAGACGAAGGCAGCCATGCAGATATTTTATTTGCCAAGTGATACCAGGCATCAGGAATGAGGCACAAAGGGGATGAAATAAGTAAGAGTTCGTGAAATGGCAACAGAGGAAGGTCAATACACAGGGTTAATTGATAAAGGCGGGGTGATAGCCTCAAAGCAAGCAGTGTTAGCACACAGGCAAGGGGAAGTGGCATCCAAGACTGAGGCCCATAAACCTCGCAGAGGCAGTTCTGAGGAGAGTGGGGGGAGGTTGATGTGGGACAGGGTCACAAAGCCAGGCAGGGCAGTGGAGACTGTTGAGTTCTAACTTTGTAATCTCTGATTTCAGGGTTGGAGCAGCTGTTCAGAAAGGCCTAATCATCAGGGCTGTCCTCGTGGGCATGTCATCGGTGCCTTTACACAGGGCTGCACTTGGTTTAATGCTATGTTCTGCTGTCTTAAAATTCTTAATATTTGATCTGTGAACTTGTGTTCTGTAGAAAAGTCTGATGAGAAAATGGAGCGTGGGCATGAGCAGAGGAGAAACCTGCAAGCGGTCACGGTCCAGCAGCAGCCCCTGCACACAAGAGCTCAGATGCATGGCCATGGTTGGCAGCAGGCATGCAGAGCAGTCTCAGGGCAGTCCTGGGGGGCCACAGGGCCTGAGGAAGTGGCTGGGCAGGCACCTGGGCCTAGACTGACAATGCAACAGCTACAGCAGCTGCAGCAAAAGTGGCAGCAGCAATGTCAACAGCCACAGGAGAGAGAAGAGGCTTTGGATGTGAGACAGGCTGGGACCTGGGACCCTTTGCTGCAGGGCTTGTACCTGGACAAACGTCTCCTCCAGCAACAAAATACAAAGAAACTCTAAGGGACTAAAACGAACTGTGTGCATGCACAGTTGGGGCAAATTATGGACAAAAGGTTACAAGAAGACCAAAATTCCCAACTGCCACTTCTGAAGAGCCAGGAGCAAAAACAGGGTGTTGGGAGCAAAAGCAGGATACTGCGCATGCCCCCGGCACACACCACCACCAAAGGGGTGGGCAAACCACCTAAGCTAACCCTCCTCCGGCCAAATCCTGGACCCGCCCCTACCCTCACCCCATATAAGGAACCAGCTTGCCCCCCTCCACCCCCCTCAGGGAGCGAACGAGCAAGGGAACATACTGTTTGTTCTCTCTCCCTCCTACTGCAGCAGGGGCCCCAAGAAAGCCTTACCTGAAATTCTTGTCTGGCATCTTAGCAATTTCTATTGATTAAGGAGGCCAAGAACCCTAGTCGGTAACAGATGGGGGGAGCACCAGGCCCTGCAATGGAGGCCAGCTTGCCCATCTGTCCCAGAGCCCATCCTTGCCATATCTGCACAAATATTAACTCTCCCTCTAGCTGGGGCACTGAGATCATAATTGCCTGCCCTCAGGTGGTAAATCTTGTGGGTAAATTATTACAAAATAAAAGTGTACACATGTACAGGGAAATAAAGCATATCAGGGAATTATTAGAATTCTTCAAAGAGTTTAGAAACTCTGGTTTGAAAACTGCAGTACTGCAAAGCAAATATCTACAGGCTTAGAAATGTAAATAAAATTTAAAAATTGTCACATTCAATGAGAAAGATCACTATTTTTTTATCAAGCTTTTGCTGAACCAAATATTAACAAGGAAAACAATTTTTAAATTATATTTTGTTTTTGTAATCGAAGATACACCACAGAATTAATAAATGTTTTCAATGATACACAGATCATTAAGCCTCTTTTGGTTTCTTGGATGACCTCTACAAGTTATAGGAAATCCCAGAGGAAAACTTAAAATGCCATTGTATAAATTTACATTTAACACTAAATTCAGAATTATACAAAACTGATTTGTGTAAAGTTAAATTTTTGAGAAATTGCTCTAAAGCTTTTTCTTTTTTAGAAAAATTAGTACATCAGCCCCACATGTACTAAAATTTATATCAAGGTAACTTATCAGAAACTTATCCCACTGTTGTCACTTTCTATAAAATACTCTTAACAGCTCCAGTTGCATCAGCAGAAAGATCCTTCTCAAAATTACAAATAAAAATTATTTACAATCTTGCATTTGGCAAGAGTGACTAACATCACTTTAAAATACATTGATGTAAAAGGATAAATTTTGGTGATCTAATAAATGAATTTGCAGAACACTATGACAGAAAAATTGTATGATCAATCAAGATATCACATTAATAAAGTATTATTTTAGTATGTAAAATTATGACACCAAAAGATATTTTTTGCAATTTATAATTTTATGCCGTTACTCATGTATCACTATTACCCCTATTATGTTTTATAAATAATAAAATCCTTTGAAAGAAAACGTTATATTTTAGTATCTTTAATGGCACTTCCCCACCCATTTTTTTTGGCTGCGCCATGCGTCTTGTGGGATTTTACTGATAGTTCCTTGACCAGGTGTCAAACCCTGGGCCCTTGGTAGTGAGAACGCAGAGTCCTAACCGCTGGACCTCCAGGGAATTCCCACTTCCTCTATTTTTTGAGCAAAGCGTCCCACATTTTCATTTTGCACAGGACTCCACAAATAATGCAGCTGGCCCGCCCTGATAATAGTCATTTGAGGCTTCACCATTTGAACCTGAACATTAATTTGAAACAAAAGGAGATCCTTTCACCATGAAGAAAATTAAAAGTATGGCGTGTAGACAGAGACTAGCATCTGGCAGTGGTCCTTTCTGATTATCTTTCCCATAGGAGAAGAAGACTAACTGATGAGAAGGAGGGAGGAAAGAAAGTCTTTCGTTGAATATGCATCTTATGAAGCCAAACTCAACACCTTGAAGAAGAAACAGAACTGGTAGTTGAATTCAAGAATGCACGTGGAAAAACACATGAGTCCCTACCTAAAAACACGTTGTTATATTGGCAAAACTAGAGTTAAATTCATAAAACAAAACAAAATCAGATGAAATGGCATACTTGAGAGTTAAATTAAATATCAACATAAACCAAGAGGCAGAATATATATTATAGTAATGAGGACTCTGATGAGAGAGTAGCCAATGTTTTAAATCAAAAAGGAGCTCCTAAGTCCTACGATTCAAGGAAATTTTCCATATGGCTCAAGATGGAAAGGAGCTGGTAGCCGGCACAGAAGGAATACAGACTGTTATTTTCCTCAAATATTAAAATGCTAGCTGGTTGGCCATAATCATCACTCTTTTGTTATGTCAACATGCAGAAAGTTGGTTGATAGGCAAAGTGGGACTTTGTTAGGGTTCTTGGTCTGGCACTAATTATCTAGATGACACAGGGCAAATGTAGCCTCTCTTTTTCCTAATCTGAAAACTGGAGGAATTGTAGATAAGATAATCTTCCCACTCATAGGATTATAGAGATCATATATGTGAAAGTGATTTTGAAAAATAAAAAGTAGTAGTCAAAGCCTTAAATTACACACTCCAGCAGTTAGAAGAGCTGTTTTATGTCAAAAAACAAAACAAAAAAACCCCAATGGTTTTCCTATGATTTAAGAAAGACTGTAATTTCAGTGAAGTGAACATCAGTAGTATTATCTCCTTAAGCATTCCTGAAAAAGTATCTATCAAATGCTGAATAGCAAAGATACCAATAATTACTGAGTTGTCCTCCTCAAATCTCTCCTAAACTGAACACGGTCATGATAAACAGCTAACATAGAAGTAGCTGACCAATGGAAAACTGCAGTGGTAAACAAACTCTGGATTAGAGTCCAAAATAAATACCAAATCTTTTAAAAATAGCTGCATGATTTCGTAAACAGTGAAATACAAACACACAAAACTCTTCAAGTTATTTGGGTAAATTGTGATAAACATGATAAAAATATCCTGAATTTTAAAATCAGACATGAACTTTCCCAACTTCTGTCTTCAGTCTTTAGCAAAGTTTCCCTCTAGAGGATCTATAGAATCTAAATGGAACTGTGGAAACTGTTTCTGCGACACAGTTATGTAGCCTTGTATATATTTCTATATCTTCAAAGATTCAGTTTAACATTTGTAAAATAGGATAATAATTTCTCCTCTGCCCACTGCATGGTGCTTTAAAAGGGTGAAATGTCTTGAAAACGATGAGGATGTTTACAGGGAGACATATTTCTACCAGTTTTCACTATGATCCAAGGCTCTGGAATTTTATCTGGAAAAAGCCAGAGGTGGTGAGTAGGGAGGAATCTAAAGAATCCTTCATTTAAGGCCACAATCAATAATAAAAGGACAGAATCCTCGTTAGTGGACTTTGTTAGAAATGATGCAAAAAGGAACTAAAATTAATGAACCGGTAATCTCTAAGCAACCAACTCCTGGTTAGCAGGAATCTCTGTCTAGCCAAAAATTAAGTGTTATATTGCAGGGGGGAGGGAGGGATAAATTAGGAGTTTGGGATTAACAGAGACACACTACTATTTTATAAAATAGATAAACAACAAGGACATACTGTATAGCACAGGGAACTATATTCAAAATTTTGTTATAACCTATAATGGAAAAGAATCTGAAGAGTATATATATATATATATATATATATATATATATATATATATATAAAACTGAATCACTTTGCTATACACCTGAAACTTACAACATTGTAAGTCAACTATATTTCAATTTTAAAACTATATATTTTAAAAATGAACAAAGTGTTATATTGCATACATGAAACAGATTTATAGCAAATATATTGGAATATATTTATTCAAATAAAATGTTTTCTCCCTCAAAATAGCCACACTTATTTTTTTCAAAATAGACAACTCTCCGTTTCCCCAGTTCAAAACATTTTTAGATTTCTTTCACATTTTATTTGTAAACCCAAATGGTATTATCCAGAATTGGCACCCCCCCCCCAAAGAGTTTTGGTTCCTGCCAAAAATCAAATGTATCATTAAAGCCTGACATTTTCCTATCATTGGGGTTATTCAAAAGCAAGGGCCATAGGTCTTCAATCACAGGTTATCACAAAAGTCAGTTTTCAAACTGCTTTAGCAAAGGCAGCTTCAGCGTTAATACTTGTATAACTTTACCTATAGTTGTACAGGTAACTTCCTTGAAAGGACTGAGCGAGTTCTGGTTTTGTTCTATTGTTAGTCGGTCACGTTACATCATAATAACACTTCATGCATTTGCATCTGTGTGCTCAAGTGTGCTGATATGTATCTGTATGCTGGTGTCTGTCAATCACAGCAGGCATTCTTTACTATCATTGAGACTGCTGACTTTTTACCTGGAGCAGTTCATAAAAATTTGACCCTCTAACCAATGCTTTATTAGAGTGAAAAACTAGTTTGACATACTGGTAATTACTCTTTATCTCATTGCCCTGTTTTCATTTTCATCATACCACTGATTACTTATCTCAAATTAACCATATTTGTTTCTCAAATTACATTATTTGTTGCTTTTTCTCCCTGTTAGACTCTAAGCCCCACTTGAGTAGGGTCTTCTGGGTCCTGTTCAGCTCCAAAGCCTGGAATGTAATAATTGTTAACAAATATTTGGGGAGGGAGGGTTCCCAGGCCTGGGCTAAGATTTTATTCACTTCTCTGTGAAGGGCCTTGGCTGGTGGTTCAGTCTACACAATCAGAAACAGGTGAGGGAGGCAAGGATCTTGTAGGAATCCTTGCCAAGGATCTGCTCTTTCCTACCCAAACCCCTCCATCCCCACCTGATCATCTATGTCATTTCCTACACGACTCACATCTGCATACTTTGATAAATGTTCCCAATCTTAAAGTACTTTGCAAATACAACTTTAAGCCAAAGATTCCAGCCATTGTCATTGCCCTTTCTGCACAGAAATTATGGAGCTGCCAAGGAAACCCAAAGTTTTTGGTGTGTTATTTTGGGGCAGGTGCTACACTATCAGCCTGGCTCTGGCTCTGTCTTTGGCTCTCTGGCTCCTGCAGAGAGAGAGAGAGAGAGAGAGAGAGAGAGAGAGAGAGAGAGAGAGAGAGAGAGAGAGAGAGAGAGAGAGAGAGAGAGTGTGTGTGTGTGTGTGTGTGTGTGTGTGTGTCTCCCCTCCCCCTCTGTCCACCCCTCTGTCCCCCTCTCTTTCCCTGTCCCTCTCCCTCCCCTTCCCCCATCCTCTTCCCCATCTCCTCCTCCTCCTTTACCCAAGAACCAGGGCTCAAAACCCCCTCCACCAAGGTCAGGGGTCACCCACAAGGACAAGGTAGCCTGGCCCTCATACTCACTAAAGTCTGAAATGTAGACATTTGACATTATCTCCAAGTGAGCTTATACTTATAGTCATCTTTGGGGGTGGGGGTCATGTTAAAAAAATGGTTTGTTAAATGTAAACATTTAAAATAAATGTGATCCTGTTTGGACATTTCTCCATTTTTAAAGTTATTGGGAGTCCCAAGAAATAGAACCGGCTTGGGCATTCTTAACCTCTAAAAAGGTCCTGAATATCACGAAGAACTCTGGCCTCTAGTTATTTGACCCTGAATATATTTTGGAACATTGGAGACCGAGTTTAACGATTTATAAAATGAGATAATAATCCCTACCCCGCCCATTGCACCGTACTGTTAAAAGGACCAAATATAGAAATACCTGCAAAGCTATGAGGAGCTTCACAGTAGGGGGACGTCAGAACACGTGGGTGAGGATGTAGCACCTCCCCCAGCAGCTGTGGGACCTGGGTCGAGTCACCACCCCACGTAGTAAAAAGAATTGCACACCCAGCTCTGTTATTATCCCCACCAGCTATCCAATTCCAGGATGTTAAAAATGATAACTATTATCACCACTTCCTTTTCACCTTTGGTAGCTGCTGCTATGTTTACAACACAAGAGGCTAAAATAAACTGGCCTTTTTGAATATCAATTTTATTACATGGAATTAAGGGTTTACCATTAACAAACCTCAGGGAAGTGAACAGAGGGTGGAGCTGAAAGGAAAACAGCAGTAGATTCACTGAGAAATTGCGTTTTTGCAAGTCAGCAGCTAATGAATTAAAAAAAAAGACTCGATGTTTCTAGCCACCGTGGATCACAGGTGACTGACTCATCTCAACTCTCTTCGGAACTAGTCAGCTGTAGCTAGTGTGTATTATTACATGTAATTAAAAGCATCTGACACAAAGGAAACGAAAATTGGAAGGGGGACGGTAAGGATGTCAGCGAGTGAATTTGGTGTACACGTGCTTCCAAATAAGCAATGAAGAAAAAAGGAACGTCTGCTTTAAGTTTGATAGATAACAACTAGAATAAAGCAAGAGACAAAAGTATTTATAAAAATGGAACTCTAAAATTCCTCCATTCTTATCAAAACCTCTTTTAAGTACATTTCACCAGTTCCCCTCACATAGATACAAACTTGGTTTTCCTGGGTTCTCAACCCTTTGCTCACTTTTACACCCTGTCCCTCAACATAGCATTTTAAACTTTTTTTGAGCAGACATTAAATTTTATATACATATGACACTTAAAAAGGCCTGATTTCTAGCTTCTCAAAAAATTGGAAGAGCTGGCAACAATGGACACCCTATATTCTTTCTGTTCTCTCTCCCCCGCCCTCTGATCTCCCTCCCATTTCCCCCACTTCTCCCTGCCCACCCCCCTTCTCTCTCTCCTTTTCTGGAGTGGGGGCATTCTCTCCCCCCCTTTGCTGTTCTCTCCCCCCCTTTGCTGTTCTCTCTCCCCCTTTCTCTCCCTCCCTCCCTTGTTTTCTCGCCCTCTTTCCCACTCTCTCTTTAAAAACCCGACTCCATTTTATTTATTTAGATCTCTTGCCTGGCCCAATGACACTTGAGTTTTCTACCCCAGACCACAAGGGCAGTAGTGTCTTTGTTTGGATTTCCTTTATTTACACTACATTTTAAAAGGTTTTCCTGCTTCCGAGTATTTGTCTTAATGTCAATATAATATGACCACCTTAATAGTAAAAGACTAGAAAGACAGACAAACACGTCTCAGAGATAATAAATAGAGAAGGTACAAATAGCAAAGGCATTAGAATTGTGAATGGAAAAAATGTATACTAAGAAAAACATTAGGAAATTTCACCAACAAACTCAGAAGTCCAAAATCCATTAAAATTAATCTGTAGTTAAGAGAACCTGATCTCATTAGGCTTCTAACCTTGAGGAACTAATTTTATAGTGATAGTGTATAATAAACTAGTTTTTTAAAAGATGTGCTTGTGTAATTGAGTATTACAGGCTGGGGCTATCACTACCACAAATGATGTCCCTGGATGCAGATCAAGGAGCTCCTAAACTCAGAATCACCTTGGAAGCTTTAAAAAAAAAAAAATACTGATGTCTGTCTAAATCCACTATAAGAGTTTAGGATTTAATTGGTGTGCAGCGTGCCCTGGACACTGGGATTTTTAAAAGTTCTCCAGATAGGCGCCTTCAAGATGGCGGAGGAGTAAGAAGTGGAGAACACCTTCCTCCCCACAAATACATCAGAACTACATCTACATGTGGAACAACTCCTACAGAACACCTACTGAACGCTGGCGGAAGACCTGAGACTTCCCCAAAGGCAAGAAACTCCCCACATACCTGGGTAGGGCAAAAGAAAAAGACAAAACAGACACAAAGAATAGGCACAGGACCTGCACCTCTGGGAGGCAGCTGTGAAGGAGGGGAAGTTTCCACACAATAGGAAGCCCCTTCGCGGGCGGAAACTGCGGGTGGCGGAGGGGGAAAGCTTCAGAGCCGCGGAGGAGAGCGCAGCAACAGGGGTGCAGAGGGCAAAGCGGAGAGATTCCCGCACAGAGGATCAGTGCCGACCAGCACTCACCAGCCCGAGAGGCTTGTCTGCTCACCTGCCGGCGGGGGCTGGGAGCCGAGGCTCGGGCTTCAGATATTGGATCCCAGAGAAAGGACTGGGGTTGGCTGTGTGAACACAGCCTGAAGGGGGCTAGTGTGCCACAGCTAGCCGGGAGGGAGTCCGGGAAAAAGTCTAGAACTGCCTAAGAGGTAAGAAACCATTGTTTCAGGGTGCACGAGGAGAGGGGATTCAGAGCACCGCCTAAACGAGCTCCAGGGACAGGCGCTAGACGCAGCTATCAGCGCAGTCACCAGAGCCTAAGATGCTAAGGCTGCTGCTGCTGCCACCAAGAAGCCTGTGTGCAAGCACAGGTCACTAGCCACACCTACCCTCCTGGGACCCTGTGTAGCCCGCCACTGCCAGGGTCCCGTGATCCAGGGACAACTTCCCTGGGAGAACACAAGGTGTGTCTCAGGCTGTCGCAATGTCAAGCCAGCCTCTGCCGCCGCAGGCTCGCCCCGCATTCCATACCCCTCCCTCCCCCTAGCTTGAGTGAGCCAGAGCCCCCTAATCAGTCGCTCCTTTAACCCCGTCCTGTCTGGGCAGAGAACAGACGCCCTCAGGCGACCTACACGCAGAGGCGGGGCCAAATCCAAAGCTGAACCCCAGGAGCTGTGCGAACAAAGAAGAGAAAGGGAAATTTCTCCCAGCAGCCTCAGGAGCAGCGGACTAAATCTCCATGATCAACTTGATGTGCCCTGCATCTGTGGAATACCTGAATAGACAACGAATCATCCCAAATTGAGGTAGTGGACTTTGAGAGCAACTATACACTTGGGGTTTGCTTTCTGCATCTAATTTGTTTCTGGTTTTATGTTTATCTTAGTTTAGTATTTAGAGCTCATCATTGGTAGATTTGTTTATTGATTTCATTGCTTTCTTCATATATATATGTTTTTCCTTTTTCCCTTTTTGTGAGTGTGTATGTGTGTGCTTCTTTGTGTGAGTTTGTCTGTACAGCTTTGCTTTTATCATTTATCCTAGGGTCCTGTTTTTTTTTTTAGTATAGTTTTTAGCGCATGTTATCATTGGTGGATTTGTCTTTTTGTTTGGTTGCTCTCTTCTTTCTTTCTATTACTTTTTATTTTTTTAATAATTTTTTTCTATTTTAATGATTTTATTTTTTCTTTTGCTCCTCTTTTATTTCTCCCTTTTCTTCTGAGCCATGTGGCTGATGGGATCTTGGTGCTCTGGCCAGGTATCAGACCTGAGCCTCTGAGGTGGGAGAGCTGAGCTCAGGACACTGGTCCACCAGAGGCCTCCCGACCCCACGTAATATCAAATGACAAAAACTCTCCCAGAGATCTCCATCTCAACACCAAGACCCAGCTCCACTCAACGACCAGCAAGCTACAGTGGTAGACACCCTATGCCAAACAACTAGCAAGACAGAAACACAACTCCATCCATTAGCAGAGAGGCTGCCTAAAATCATAATAAGGTCACAGACACCCCAAAACATACCACCAGACACGGTCCTGCCCACCAGAAAGACAAGACACACAGCCTCATCCACCAGAACACAGGTACCAGTTCCCTCCACCAGGAAGCCTACACAAACCACTGAAACAACCTTAGTCACTGAGGGCAGACATCAAAAACAACAGGAACTATGAACCTACGGCCTGCAAAAAGGAGACCCCAAACACAGTAAGTGAAGCAAAATGAGAAGACAGAGAAATACACAGCAGATGAAGGAGCAAGGTAAAAACCCACCAGACAAAACAAACGAAGAGGAAATAGGCAAGCTACCTGAAAAAGAATTTAGAATAATGATAGTAAAGATGATCAAAAATCTTGGAAATGGAATGGAGAAAATACAAGAAACGTTTAACAAGGAGCTACAAAAACTAAAGAGCAAACAAACAATGATGAACAACACAATAAATGAAATTAAAAATACTCTAGAAGAAATCTATAGCAGAATAACTGAGGCAGAAAAACGGATAAGTGACCTGGAAGATAAAATAGTGGAAAGAACTACTGCAGAGCAGAAAAAAGAAAAAAGAATGAAAAGAATTGAGGACAGTCTCAAAGACCTCTGGAACAACATTAAATGCACCAACATTCAAATGATACGGGTCCCAGAACAAGAAGAGAAAAAAAAAAAAAAAGGGACTGAGAAAATATTTGAAGAGATTATAGTTGAAAAATTCCCTAATATGGGAAAGAAAATAGTCAATCAAGTCCAGGAAGCACAGAGAGTCACATACAGGATAAATCCAAGGAGAAACATGCCAAGACAAAGATTAATCAAACTATCAAAAATTGAATACACAGAAAAATATTAAAAGCAGCAAGGGAAAAGCAACAATTAACATACAAGGGAATCCCCATAAGGTTAAGAGCTGATCTTTCAGCAGAAACTCTGCAAGCCAGAATGGAGTGGCAGGACATATTTAAAGTGATGAAAGGGACAAACCTACAGCCAAGATTACTCAACCCAGCAAGGATCTCATTCAGATTTGATGGAGAAATTAAAACCTTTACAAAGAAGCAAAAGCTAAGAGAATTCAGCACCACCAAACCAGCTCTACAACAAATGCTAAAGGAACTTCTCTAGGCAGAAAATATATGAGAAGGAAAAGACCTCCGATAACAAACCCAAAACAATTAAGAAAATGGTAATAGGAACATACATACAGATAACATATAGATAACATACATATAGATATATGCTGTCTACAAGACACCCACTTGAGACCTAGGGACACATACAGACTGAAAGTGAGGAGATGGAAAAAGATATTCCATGCAGATGGAAATCAAAAGAAAGCTGGAGTAGCAATTCTCATATTAGACAAAACAGACTTTAAAATGAAGACTATTACAAGAGACAAAGAAGGACACTATATAATGATCAAGGGATCAATCCAAGAAAAAGATATAACTGTTATAAATATTTATGCACCCAAAATAGGAGCACCTCAATACATAAGGCAAATGCTAACAGCCATAAAAGGGGAAATCAACAGTAACACAATCATAGTAGGGGACTTTAACACCCCACTTTCACCAATGGACAGATCATCCAAAATGAAAATAAATAAGGACACAAGCTTTAAATGATACATTAAACAAGATGGACTTAATTGATATTTATAGGACATTCCATCCAAAAACAGCAGATTACATTTTCTTCTCAAGTGCTTATGCAACACTCTGCAGGATAGATCATATCTTGTGTCACAAATCAAGCCTTGATAAATTTAATAAATGGAAATTGTATCAAGCATCTTTTCTGACCACAACACTGTGAGACTAGATATCAATTACAGGGAAATATCAGTAAAAAATACAGACACATGGAGGCTAAACAATACTAAAGAACCAACAGATCAGATGAAGTAATCAAAGGGAAATAAAAAAATACGTAGAAACAAATGACAATGAAAACAAGACGACCCAAAACCTACGGGATGCAGCAAAAGCAGTTCTAAGAGGGACGTTTATAGCAATAACATCCTACCTCAAGAAACAAGAAACATCTCAAATAAACGACCTAAACTTACACCTAAAGCAATTAGAGAAAGAAGAACAAAAACCACCCAAAGTTAGCAGAAGGAAAGAAATCATAAAGATAAGATCAGAAATAAATGAAAAAGAAATGAAGGAAAACAAGAGCAAAGATCAATAAAACTAAACTATCTTCTTTGAGAAAATAAACAAAATTGATAAACCATTAGCCAGATTCATCAAGAAAAAAAGAGAGAAGACTCAAATCAATAGAATTAGAAATGAAAAAGGAGAAGTAACAACTGACACTGCAGAAATGCAAAGGATCATGAGAGATTACTACAAGCAACACTATGCCAATAAAATGGACAACCTGGAAGAAATGGACAAATTCTTAGAAAAGCACAACCTTCCTAAACTGAAACAGGAAGAAATAGAAAATATAAACAGACCAATCACAAGCACTGAAGTTGAGACTGTGATTAAAAATCTTCCAACAAACAAAAGCCCAGGACCAGATGCCTTCACAGGCCAATTCTATCAAACATTTAGAGAACAGCTAACACCTACCCTTCTCAAACTCTTCCAAAATACAGCAGAGGGAGGAACACTCCCAAACTCATTCTACGAGGCCACCATCACCCTGATACCAAAACCACACAAAGATGTCACAAAGAAAGAAAATTACAGGCCAATAACACTGATGAACATAGATGCAAAAATCCTCGACAACATACTAGCAAACAGAATCCAACAGCACATTAAAAGGATCATACACCATGATCAAGTGGGGTTTATTCCAGGAATGCAAGGATTCTTCAATATATGCAAATCAATCAATGTGATACACCATATTAACAAACTGAAGGATAAAAACCATAAGATCATCTCAATAGATGCAGAAAAAAACTTTTGACAAAATTCAACACCAATTTATGAAAAGAACTCTGCAGAAAGTAGGCATAGAGGGAACTTACCTCAACGTAATAAAGGCCATATATGACAAACCCACAGCTAACATCATTCTCAATGGTGAAAAACTGAATCCATTTCCACTAAGATCAGGAACAAGACAAGGTTGCCCACTCTCACCACTATAATTCAACATAGTTTTGGAAGTTTTAGTCACAGCAATCAGAGAAGAAATAAACGGAATCCAAATCGGAAAAGAAGAAGTAAAACTGTCACTGTTTGCAGATGACATGATACTATACATAGAGAATGCTAAAGACTCTACCAGAAAACTACTAGAGCTAATCAATGAACTTGGTAAAGTAGCAGGATACAAAATTAATACACAGAAATCTCTTGAATTCCTACACACTAATGATGGAAAACCTGAAAGAGAAATTAAGGAAATACTTCTATTTACCATTGCAACAAAAAGAATAAAATACCTAGGAATAAACCTACCTAAGGAGACAAAAGACCTGTATGCAGAACACTATAAGACACTGATGAAAGAAATTAAAGATGATACAAACAGATCATCATGATTCTTGGATTGGAAGAATCAACATTGTGAAAATGACTATACTACCCAAAGCAATCTACAGATTCAATGCAATCCTTATCAAACTACCAATGGCATTTTTCACAGAACTAGAACAAAAACTTCCACAATTTGTATGGAAGCAACAAGGACCCCGAATAGCCAAAGTAATCCTGAGACAGAAAAACGGAGCAGGAGGAATCAGGCTCCCTGGCTTCAGACTATACTACAAAGCTACAGTAATCAAGACAGTATGGTATTGACACAAAAACAGAAACATAGATCAATGGAACAGGATAGAAAGCCCAGAGATAAACCCACACACATATGGTCACATTATCTTTGATAAAGAAGGCAAGAATATACAATGGAGAAAAGACAGCCTCTTCCATAAGTGTGCTAGGAACACTGGACAGCTACATGTAAAAGAGTGAAATTAGAACACTCCTTAACACCATACACAAAATTAAACTCAAAATGGATTAAAGACCTTAAATGTAAGGCCAGACACTATAAAACTCTTAGAGGAAAACACAGGCAGAACATTCTATGACATAAATCACAGCAAGATCCTTTTTGACCCACCTCCCAGAGAAATGGAAATAAAAACAAAAATAAACATATGGGACCTAATGAAACTTAAAAGCTTTTACACAGCAAAGGAAACCATAAACAAAATGAAAAGAGAACCCTCAGAATGGGAGAAAATATTTGCAAATGAAGCAACTGACAAAGAATTAATCTCCAAAATATACAAGCAGCTCATGCAGCTCAATATGGAAAATACAAACCACCCAATCCCAAAATGGGCAGAAGACCTAAATAGACATTTCTCTGAAGAAGATATACAGATTGCCAACAAACACATGAAAGGATGCTCAGCATCACTAATCATTAGAGAAAAGCAAATCAAAACTACAATTAGGTATCACCTCACATCAGTCAGAATGGCCATCATCAAAAAATCTACAAACCATAAATGCTGGAGAGGGTGTGGAGAAAAGGGAACCCTCTTGCCCTGTTGGTGGGAATGTAATCTGATAGAGCCACTATGGAGAACAGTATGGAGGATCCTCAAAAAACTAAAAATAGAACTACCATATGACCCAGAAATCCCACTACTGTGCATATACCCTGAGAAAACTATAATTCAAAAAGAGTCATGTACCACAATGTTCACTGCAGCTCTATTTACAATAGCCAGGACAAGGAAGCAACCTAAGTGCCCATCAACAGATGAATGGACAAAGAAGATGTGGCACATATATATAATGGAATATTAGCCATAAAAAGAAACGAAATTGAGATATTTGTAGTGAGGTGGATGGACCTAGAATCTGTCATACAGAGTGAAGTGGCACATATATACAATGGGTACTACTTAGCCATAAAAAGAAATGAAATTGAGTTGTTTGTAGTGAGGTGGATGGACCTAGAATCTATCATACAGAGTGAAGTAAGTCAGAAGGAGAAAAACAAATACCATATGCTAACACATATATATGGAATCTTAAAAAAAAAAATGTTCTGAAGAACCTAGGGGTAGGACAGGAATAAAGATGCAGATGCAGAGAATGGACTTGAGGACATGGGGAGGGAGAAGGGTAAGCTGGGACGAAGTGAGAGAGTAGCATGGACATATATACACTACCAAATGTAAAATAGATAGCTAGTGGGAAGCAGCCACGTAGCACAGGGAGATCAGCTCGGTGCTTCGTGTCCACCTAGTGGGGTAGGATAGGAAGGGTGGGAGGGAGACGCAAGAGGGAGGGGATATGGGGATATATGTATATGTATAGCTGATTCACTTTGTTATACAGCAGAAATTAACACACCATTGTAAAGCAATTATACTCCAATAAAGATATTAAAAAAGAAAAAGTTCTACAGATGCTTCTAAAATGTGGGAAATTTTTAGAATTATTGCTGCAGATATTGCTTTGGCTATAATTAAATATTAGTGCTATTGCCTCGTAAAGTCAATCTTCGTTCTTGAAAGTAAGGAGAATCATCTGTATATCCCCATAGCTGGAGGGAGAGGGTCAGCAGGTAACTCCTCCAAAAGGTGCATCATGTCATTAAGCTCAGAATTTGAGAAAATAGCAGGCTAGAGGGCACGGCTTTTTACCCCAGAAGAAAATATCTGATCTATCAAGGGAACTTCCACAGTCCTACTGAGAGTCTGACAAGTTAATTCCTGAACTGAGCCTCAATATCCACATTTGTAAAATGGAGACAATAATTTCTCCCTTTGAGGGTTGTTCTAAAGATTAAATGAGATCATGTATATGAAGCAATAGTTGGTACTTAATAAATGGTAAGTATTTTTAAAAATTCAATACTAGTGGGCTTCCCTGGTGGCGCACTGGTTGAGAGTCCGCCTGCCGATGCAGGGGACACGGGTTCGTGCCCCGGTCCGGAAGGATCCCACATGCCGCGGAGCGGCTGTGCCCATGAGCCATGGCCGCTGAGCCTGCGCGTCCGGAGCCTGTGCTCAGCAACGGGAGAGGCCACAGCTGTGAGAGGCCCGCGTACCGCAAAAAAAAAAAAAAAAAAAAAAAAAATTCAATACTAGTGATTTTAGTTGTTCCTCAAAGCCATCGCCAATAATTCTAGCTAATATTAATCTCTCCTCCTTTACATTACAAAACACAGCAATTTCAAATGATTTTGTATTGTTCAATGACTTTGAATTATTTGAAAGAAAGGGATATTAAACACATCATTTATCAGCAATGATAAAGCCTGCTTGCTTCCCACACAATTGAAAACAACATATTAACTTGAGATATTTGACCCTAACATTGTTAGAAGAAACTGGCCATGAATTGTCAAGTCATATCCAGAAAACCAATGAGTCAGGAGTTGGGGAGAGGACTGTAGAACGGCATTTTCCTTTTCAAAGGTAGGCTAACCTATATTTTGTGTATTACGTTTTCATTGCAGCTGTAACAAATTACCACAAACTTGGTGGCTTACGCAACACAAATTCATTATCTTACAGTTCTGTATGTTGTGAAAGGTAACAGTATGCCTCCCCCAAATATGCCACTTTGGCATACTGGTTATTTTGAGCTGTAGGCACATGAAAAACGACAAATGCTGAGAGCCTTTCTCTGAACTCCCCTTCTCTGCCTAAAGACAGAACCTCCAAAAGGAACTCAGTTGTCATAAATCCCCTCCCCAGGGGTTTCCTCAAACAGGGAAGAGACTAGCGGCTGACATCATACCCAGACAAACTTTGTCACAAAATGTCCTATCTTCCATCTGTACTTCCAAAGGCCCTTTCATCTTTCATAAGAATCCTTTGCTCTCCCCTAGGAGGTATACACCCCCCTTCTCATTTCCCTATTAAGATGGTATTTAATCCTGAATTGTAAAGCTACCTCTATGAGTTACTCATTTTCCTGGGTATCTCCCGTGTATACCTGAGGTATACACATTAATAAACTTCTGCTTGTTTTTCTCCTGTTAATGTCTCCTGTTAATACAGGAGGTATTTTCTCCTGTTAATGCAGGAGGTCTCAGGCAAGAGCTCTAAGATAGAGGGAAAATTATTTTTTCTTCCCTACAGTTAGAAATAGGACATGGATCCCACTGGGCTAAGAGCAAGGTGCTGGCAGGGTGCATTAATTTCTGGGGGCTCAAGGGGAGCATCCTTTACCTTGCCTTTTCCAGTTTCTTCAATCCGCTTTCCTTCGCTCTCGGCTCCCTTTCTGCATCTTCAAAGCTGACAATTTCTTCATGCTGCCAACTCTCTGGTTCTCGTTTCCAGAGCCAGAGCTCCCTCTGACTCTGTCTCTCCTGCCTCTCTTCCATTTTGAAGAACGCTTGTGATTAAAATGGGCCCACCTGGATAATCCTAGAGCCACTCCCTCTTTTAAGGCTAGCTGATTAGCAATTTATTCCATCTGCTCCCTAATTCCCCTTTGCCATGTGACATAACATATTCACACAGCAACACACTATGTGGAGAGAAGTCCAACTAGATTGCCAGGTAGGGTGCAAGCAGTGATCATCTTATCTCTCAGCTCAGTCAAAACTGACTGTTATCCCAATTCCCAGGATTAGGATGTAGACCTCTTTGGGGGACATTATTCTGCCTATAACATTTTGAACTCACCCTGAGAAGCTAATTAGGACCAAGAGTTTGTAAGAAGTAGGTCCTGCTACAAGATGATTACCATAACAGTAACTGACCAAGTTGTTCACTCACAAGGCAACCAGACCCCTTCTTCTCTATACTGATCCATGGCAGACATTGTTAGTCAACCAGGCATAATCATAACCTTAGGATCCTTCTCCACACAGCATAGTAGGTAATCACCAGTACAGTCAATCAGACTTGGCCAGCAAACTGAAATGTATTTTCCATACTAAATCTGAACAATTGTAGTGGAAAGAAACTTTCAGGGCCTTTTTTGGCATAAGGTACTGATCCAATGCTTTTAAATTGGCAGACAAAAGGAGTCCCAGCTGAGCTAAATAAAGAGATCATAATAAGACAGTAAAATAAGTGGAATAACTTATTCAATTCTTGACAGAAATCTGTGTTTCAGTGATACCTTGTAAAGCACCCATATAGTAACTAAAAAAGTCTGCATTTATTACTGGTCCTGCCCACACAATGCAAAGCCTTCTCTTGAGATTTTTTAAAAATAATGAATCATTTTTTTTCTCAGAGGAATTTTGCTTACATAAATATTTAAATATACGTTTATATGTAGGTATTTGAAAGCTTTTATTATTCTAAAATAAAACACCATGATCTTTTACAAGCAATCCATGATTGTGGTAGCAAATTTAGGAAAAACAAAGAAGAAACAAAAAAGAAAAACCACACAGAATTCTACCTGTCAGAAGTAAGTTTTGGCTCTCATTCTGCCAGATGTGTTTACATTCATTTATTCATTCAACATATTTTTATTGAGCCTTTGTGCCAGGCACTATTCTAGGCTTTGAGGGTATAGCATGAAAAAACAAACAAACAACAGCAAAAAAAAGACAGACCAAAATATATGCTGTCAATGAGCACAGTTATGTACCCCCCCAAAAAAATTACACCAAAAATGATACTCTATTTTTCATATTGTTTTTAACTAGTTTTTTCTATATGCTAGTTTTTTTTAAGCATTCCTCTAATTTTGTCAGGCTTTTCTAGTTTTCCCAACAGTCTTGATTGCCCTGAGAGATAAGATGATCACTCTTTGCTATGGAATTGGCAGTCCAGTGTGACTTGTCTTTCCAAGGTTTGATGCTATGTGATCAGGGAGAAACCTCCCTCAAGATAGAGAATGCTGTGAATTCTCACACCACAAAAGATGACCTAGGGAAGTGAAGAGGACTGCATTCTATGTTGTTCCAGTTATCTATTGCTGTATGATGTGTCCCCCTAAAACTTAGTGGCTTTAATTTGCAAAACTCACCCTGAGAAAATGACACATATAGAAACAATTTTTCCTATGTATAAAGCATGGGAAGAACCATGAGCTAACTTTGTCATCAAAGGCTATTAAAATTATATGTAAGTTAATAAGTGTTTAAATGTAATGTTAAGAAGGCTGTTAAATATGTTCCAGACATCTGTGGGATCTCCATGTACGTCACTGGGAAGGGATAAACACATTAAATCACATCAGGTTACCCTTACCAAAAAAGCCAGATAAAAATTTAGAGAAATTATTAATACTTGCTAAAACAACTATTTACAATAGCCAAGACATGGAAGCAACCTAAAAGTCCATCAACAGATGAATGGATAAAGAAAATGTGGTATATATTGGGTTGGCCTAAAGTTCGTTCATAAGATGTTACGGAAAATCCTGAACAAACTTTGGCCAACCCAATATATGCAATGGAATACTACTCAGCCATAAAAAGAGAACGAAATAATGCCATTTGCAAAAACATGGAAAGACCCAGAGATTATCATACTAAGTAAAGAAAGTCAGAAAGAGAAAGATGAATACCATATGATATCACTTATATGTGGAATCTAAAAAAAACGAAAATACAATTGAACTTATTTACAAAACAGAAATAGACCCACAGATGCATAAAACCAATTTATGGTTACCAGAGGGGGAAGAGGGGGAGGGATAAATTAGGAGTTTGGGGTTAACATATACACACTACCATATATAAAATAGACAACAAACAAGGACCTACTGTGCAGCACAAGGAACTATACTCAATATTTTGTAATAACCTCTAAAGGAAAATAATCTGAAAAAGAATACGAATATTCATATGAATATGTATGTATAACTGAATCACTTTGCTGTATACCTGAAACTAACACAAGATTGTACATCAAGTATACTTCAAGGAAAATAAATAAATAACTAAAAAACACTTGCTAAAACAAATCAACATTTTATCCTTTTACTTCAGTACTTAATGAGCACCTATGAGATATGTGGTACAAACAATTACTATGTACTCATAGTATACTAGCTATTTAGGAAATACATAAAGTAATATTAAAATGATTTATACTCAGTTTAATAGTACAAATAAAATCCTATTATAGTAAATACGCTTATGAAGAAGGATTCTATAGAGCAGATATATAAATACCATAGCAGAATAACCACAACATCAGTGTGCTATTGATCTAATCTCAATATATTTTTCCTGTTATCCAGCAAATACTTTTTCAACTCTCTAAAAAAAAGTTACTTTACAGGTTCATAATTGTTTCCTGTGGAGGAAAGAGTCAAGCTGGGTGGTAGCTGAAAGTCACACATTTCTCTTGTCCTGATGTCAAAGAAGCACTTACTTCTTGCCATGTTGTATGAATTCTCAGTCCTCACTCTAGAAGTCAACATAAAGAAGGAAACGTTTCCTTCTTTCCGAGTTCAATCCTTTCGCCTTGTTAATTCACCACAAAATGAATATTGTTTCTTTCAGACATGTTTTCTAACCATGAGTTCATTAAGACTGAAGTTCTTGTTTTAAAACTTTTTCTGTTCTCTAGAGCTCATTAAAATGCGAGTAGACTCCTGTGATCTCCAAGAACATCGTGCATTAATTAGTTGATAAAATCAACCTAAGAAATCTGAGATTCTTATGCATGACATGCTCAACTGTGTGAATTTAAATGGGTCATTTCACTTAACAAGGGGAAAAAAAGGAGGAACAGATGAGAGAAAACTATCACGAACTAGCAAAGTTTTGTTCTCTATTGTTTTTTGTTTCTGAGGTTTGGGTTTGGTCTTGCTGGGGAAAGGCAAGTTTTCACTCATATCAGGAGCTGGCTCACCAGCACTGCCCTGACAAAAAGATGCCCAGGCAAAACCCATTTTCCTGGAATTTCAGCCTTTTCTCCCCAGCACAAAAGATGGTTTAGGGAACTCACACCATCCAGGTTTTTTCCAGAAAATTCCGTTTTCTTTGGTGAATCATATACTTAAACAGGGAGAGGAAATGATGAAAAAGTTTTCCTCCTGTTCTCAGGCTACAGTCATTGCTTGTATGGGTCCATGAGTGGGGACTGGAATCACTTGTGGGCATTCTAGGGTCTTTAGTGGATATTTATGTCTATGTCTTTTATTAGTTAGAATTTAGAACGATCTAGAAATATAGTTCATGTAGCTTGAATTTTTGCCTTAATTTTTAATATTGTAACTACCATAGTGACCAATTGTTTTCCTCCAGATACTGCAAATGTATAAACTACATGAAAATGATATGTTAACCCTCCTTTTTCCTTCTTTAAGTCTTATACACATGCTTAGGCCTTCTTAGGTCAAAGAAGCATAACAGTCTAGTAAGACAAAAGTCATCATTTCTTTTGATGGCATAAAATAGTGGAGAAGAAAGAATAGTAGTTATGACTGATTCATTCCTAGTTTTCCAAATCTGTCATAAGAATCAAGGTTTCACTTCATAGGCATTCAATATATATATCTGGGAAATCAATTTATAAAAACCGAGTAAACTGACCTTTTCATGATGGGCCTTGCTCTGATTTGACTTCGTATTTTTTTCTTGTACTTGTTCATTCATTCTGCCAACATTCAAGAAGCACCTAATATATTCCAAGCCTTGTGCATCAGGCTGGGAGCTCAAGACAAGCGAAACAAACAAAAAACAAAAAGCCCTCAAACAGTTTAAAATCTAGCAGGGAAACACACAATAACCAGTCACAAAACAATCTGTTTATACAGGATGCACTTAATGGTTTACGCAACAAATATTCCACATACTGTACAAAGTGGTAGGAATAGAGTAGACAACAGCAACAACAACAAAAAGACACAGACCCTGTCTTTATGAAGTTTAGTCGTGGAGATAGGCCTGAATCAAATGTAACACAAGTCGAATGTTACATAATTTAGAACTCTTTCAATTCCAAGTGGCCAAAAACCCAGCTCACACTGGCATAAGCAAAAATAAAGGGTGTGTATTGATTCACGTAATGAAAAAGCAAGGGCCAGTTGAGGTGGGATCGGTGTAGGGGCTCAAACAATATCACTGGGACCTGGGACCTCTCCTTATTTCAGCCCTGTCTACCTGTGCTTTGGTTTCATTCTCACACTCAAATCCAGTAGTAAAAGAAGAGTGTTTCTCTCCTGCCAACAAATAACCTGGGCATGAAGCTCACTGGTCCACAAAAGAACACATGCGCCTTCCCTAAACTCCTCCCGGTCAGGGGAATGGGGTGCCATGATGGGCCAGGCCTGCGTCACATGCTCAGCCTTAGACGTGGGGTGGACCAGTTCCGGGAGAAGCCTGTGCATCACTGAGTGAAGGAGGCTCAGTTCCCAGAGGAAACTGGGGATGCCTTACCACAAGGAGGGGAAGTGGACATTGACAGCCAAAGTGCGCTAGCCACAGTCCACCTCAACTTCCCATGCTGTCCAGTCCCCATGTGCCCCCCTACTCCTGGAGACAAACATAGCAACCAAAATGCCACCAAAAGCAATTTCTATCCTTAATGGTGCCTCTCAAAGGTTGCCAAATGTGATTCAATTCACAGCCCACAGACACACATCCTGATACTCGCTTTTCCCTTTCCTCTCACTCTTTCTCTCATATCCAATATCGTCCCACTGCCTCTCTGCAACCCCGTTATCCGGTCCCTACCCAAATCCCTCCCAACCCTAGCTCACACCCCTGCTGCCCTTCCCTCATTTTTTGTGCCTCAGCTTCCTTGGGATCCGCTTTCTCATCACCTCTAGTACTTTCCACCCCCCGGCGTGGATCTTCTAGGCTTACCCGTCTCTCAAGTTTTCCCTCCACTGATTACCCCAACCTGCATAATAAAGTTCAGGAATTCCCTTAACAAGTAGGGGGTGGCTGGGTGGAAGGTACCACTTAGCTACGAAAGACTGGACTATTTTCATCTGAAGAGGTGGAAAATACAAACACTTCTAATGTCTTTTTTCTGTCTCTGCCATCCAAATGATCACACCCCATGGTATATAATTTCAAAATGTGACAAGAATCTGGGATGAGGGTAGAGGGGACAGCGGTGGACTTTTGAATTAAGATCTAAAGAAAATGAACTAAGTGAAGAGTTCAGGGGGTGAGAAGGTGTTCTGAGAAGGAGAGACATCACTGGACAAGATGAGCCTGGGGAAGGCAGGAACTGAAAAGCAGCAGGTTTGTTCAGAGCGAGGGGAGCAGGACACGGGATGAGGCCAGGTAATCACCGAGCAGCGACAGCAAAGCAGCAGACACCAGTGACCAAACAGGAGGGTCTAGCCCAAAAGGTCTGCAGAGTTTCCTTGAGTCTCAGGTAGACAAAGGAAAGTACTTTTAATAGTGCGGCTAAGCCCCAGGCTTGAGAGAAAGAAATCCCTGTCAAACGCTCCGTTCCTGGATTGCTACACTATGGTGATCTGAGTTATGTAAGTGCTCCGAGAAGAAAGAAAGAAAAGCGCCTTCAGCGCAGTGTCTCTTGGCTGAACTTCTTAGGCATCTTTCTGTGATATGCTTAAGTCAGAAACGGAACCGCTGCCAAGATCGTTTTGCTGTTATGATTAGTTCAAGTTTCTAATCTTCCACTGCACAGTTTTTGGAGAGAAATGTAATGCTAATGGGAGATAAAAGTTAACTTGTTTATTTGTCTAAGAGTATAGGGGGAAAAAAACCTGGTTTATTTGCCCAAGTGTTTACAGAGCTGGTTGGGTTTAGATCTATCATCTTGCAATTTGTGTTCTATATGACCCATCTGTTCTTTGGTCCTTTTTAAAAAAGATTGTTCTGCTTTCTTTTGGATTGAGTATTTTTATGGTTCCATTTTATTTCCTTTGACGGCTTGTTAAGGGTTACTTTAGGGTTTGTAGTATATGTCTATTACAGTCAACTTTCAAGTGATAATGTACCACTTCACATATAGTATAAAAACCTTACAATAGGACACTTCGTTTTCCCACCTCCAGGCCTTCATGCTATTGTCATACATGTTACTTCTATTTACATTATAAACCCTACCATACATCATATACATTGCACTGTTTTCTTGTTAAACAGCTGATGATTTTTCAGACATATTTTTTAAAATAAGGAAAAAAAGGTCTTTTCTACTCACCTATGTACTATTTCTAGAGCTCTTCATTCCTTTAAGTAGCTCCAGATTTCTTTCTAGTATCATTTTCCTTCTGTCTGAAGAACTTTTTAAACATTTCTTTTGGTTCAAGTCTGCTGTGACAAATTCTTTCAGCTCTTGTGTGCCTGAAAGTAACTTTATTTAACCTTCATTTTTGAAAGATTTTTTTTCTTCTTGCTAGTTTTTGAATTCTCGGTTGACAGATTTTTTCTCTCTATACTTTAAAGATATTGATCCACTGTCTTGTGGCTTGCATTGTTTTCCATACAAAATCTGATGTCATTCTTACATTTGTTTTCCCCTCTGCATAGATTGTGGTATTTTTCTCTCTGACTGCTTTTAAGATTTTTTCATTATCACTGGTTTTAAGCAATCTAATTATGATATGCCTTGGTGTAGTTTTCATGTTTCTTATTCTTAGAGTTTGTTGAATTTCTTGGATTTGTAGATTTATAGTTTTAAATGAAATTTGGAAAATTTCTGGTCATTATTTTAAAATATTCTTTCTGCCCTTCTCTTTCAGGGACTCTAATTCATGTATTTGATCACTCAAAGTTGTCCTGAAGCTCACTAATGCTCTACTCATTTTTTCAGTCTTTTTTTTTTCTGAGTTTCATTTTGGATACTTTGTTGCTATGTCTTTAAGTTATTTAATCTTTTATCCTGTGAGTCTAACAGATTGCAGTTTTCACCTTAGACATTATATCTTTTTTTTTTTTTTTTTTTTTTGTGGTACACGGGCCTCTCACCGCTGTGGCCTCCCCCGCTGCAGAGCACAGGCTCCGGACGCGCAGGCTCAGCGGCCATGGCACACGGGCCCAGCCGCTCCGCGGCACGCGGGATCCTCCCGGACCGGGGCACGAACCCGTGCCCCCTGCATCGGCAGGCGGACTCCCAACCACTGCGCCACCAGGGAAGCCCTACTTTTTTAATTTATTTTTATTTTTTTTTTATTTTTATGTTTTTTTTTTTTGACATTATATCTTTTATCTCTAGAAGTTCAGTTTCGGCTTTTAAAATATTTTCCACATCTCCATTTAACATGCTCAAGCATTTCTCTACTTTGTCATGAACTTATGGAATATGGTTATAATTGTGTTAATGTCCTTACTAATTTTATTATCTGTCATATTTGGATCTGTTTCTATTGACTGATTTTTTTCTTCTTCATTTTTGACTGTATTTTCCTGCTTCTTTGCATGCCTGGTAAATTTTGACTAGATACCAGTTATTGTGAATTTTCCTATCAATATTCTAGAGCTTTGTTCTGGGATTCAGTTGTCATTTGTAAATACAACTGACCCTTGAACAACCCAGGAGTTAGGGACACTGACCCGCTGCACTGTTGAAAATCCACCTATAACTTATAATTGGTCCTCTGTGTCCTAGGTTCCTCCACATTCTCTGGTTCTGCATCCTCAGGGTGAATCAACTATGGATCGTGTCATATTGTAGCATTTACTATTGAAAAAAATCCACATGAGTGGACTCATGCATTTCAAACCTCTGTTGTTCAAGGGTCAACTGTAGTTTGATCCTTTCAAGGTTTGCTTTTAAGCTTCATTAGTCAGGACCAGAGTAGCTTTTAGTTGAGGGCCACTACTGGGTCAATACTTTCTGAGTATTCTACTAATGCTCTGTGAATTAGAAGGTTCTTCCTCTCCGGCTGGTCAGAGCACAACCTATTGTCAGCCCTGTGTGAGCTGTATGGATTGTTTCCTCTGTCCCATTTGGGTAGATCTTTCCCTTGCTTCAGGTAGTTTCCTCACACTCATGCTCTGATCAGTTTTCAACTGAAGACTTCAGGAGGACCATCTGCAGTTCTCTGGGTACTTCTTTCTGTGTAGTTTTCCCTTATCTGGTGTTCTACCATGAAAGTCCTAGCCACCTTGGTCTCCCTGGACCCCCAACCCCATCTCCATAACTCAAAGAGATAACCAGGCCCTACCTGGGGTCCCTCCCCTTCCTTCTACCCAGAAACTCTCTCTAGGTGCTAAGCTGGAGCAGCCATAGGGATCATTACATTTATTTTCCACTTCTCAGGGATGACTGTCCTGAGCTGCCTGATGTCCAATGTCTGAGAACTATTGTTTCAGATATTGTGTCCAGTTTTTCAATTTTTTTCAGGTAGGGGGATAAATCTGGTGCCTGTTACACCTTCTGAGCCAAAAGCAGAAGTTTTAAACTATATGAAACTGGTGGTTCTCAAACTTTAGTATGCATCAGCATTAACTGGTAAATGTTAAAACACAGATTGTTAACATACAATTGCTGGACCCTCCCTAAGTGAGTGGGTGTGGGACCTGAGAATTTGCATTTCTAAGAAAATCTCAGATAATGCTGAAGCCTCTGGTTCAGGGGGTCACACTTTGAGAACATCTGTGTTAAACTAGGCAGCTAAATATCTCAGATGATGTTCATCTACAAATCAGCAATATGGTGTGAACAATATTGATAATCAAGACAAAACCTGTCAGTCATAGAAACTCAATCATAAGTACTTAACATAGTGTAGTTTGAATCCATTGGGAGACATACACAAGAAGAACTAAAGAGCTGTTCATGCCATCTTATCTGGGTAAATCCAGGAAATAAACTCTCTAGAAATCATGGAGACGAATCTTTCCCAAGGGATATTTCTTAGACCATTAGTACTCTGTGACTTGTTAATAGGTGCTTTGTGAAAGATTTTTATAGTCAAATAAAGTTAGGAACCTGTAACATGTTAATGTATTTTATGAATCTTCCAAGGGGAAGATAAGAAGAAGTGTTTCCCAAACTTATTTGACCACAGAACCATTTATTTTGCAAAATATCTATTAGTAACTTTAATGCTCCTTGGAAGCCAGTTTGGGAAATACTGGAGCAGACCCTTGGCTTTGTAAGTTTATTATTTTCAATGTTAGCTATTTGTCAGAAGAAATTTGATTGCTGTAATAAGCTGTGGCTTTGCTGGAGCAAGGTGCCATTCCCAGGGTGTAAGTCACTCAGCTAATGAATGAACCCAGCCCACTGCCCACAGTCCATGCCTTAATGTGCCTTTGCTGCTCATCACGCAGTAGCTTTGGCAGCAATAAAAATGTGTTTGGGGGTTTCCCTGGTGGCGCAGTGGTTGAGAGTCCGCCTGCCGATGCAGGGGACACCGGTTCATGCCCCGGTCCGGGAAGATCCCACATGCCGCGGAGCGGCTAGGCCTGTGAGCCATGGCCACTGAGCCTGCGCGTCTGGAGCCTGTGCTCCGCAACGGGAGAGGCCGCAACAGTGAGAGGCCCGCGTACCGCAAAAAAAAAAAAAAAAAGTGTTTGATTTGTGAAAATGGCCCTGAAAAAAAAAGTCAACTATTGGTTTTGGTGGTAGAAAGAAATTAAGAGAAGAAGAAAAAGAAGTTGATGGAGGTGGAGGTGATATTAAAAAGGGCATATTAGCAAGAAAATAGAAGTTTGGGGATAAATTTTAAAGGCAGTCTCCTAACTTTGTCAGGGACTTGGCTCTATATGCAAATGAGCTCATCCTATAACCTACACGGAAACCATCAAAAGTGATTCATGAATTGCCTTAGTGAGAGAAAAAAGCTGGCAAGATAAAATGTTGCAGAAGCAATCGCTGACTGAAATGTAATTCAAGAGAAAGCCAAAAGCCTGGGCAGGTGTTTCTGTGAAGCCACAGGAGGCGAAGACACTCGTACAGTAAATAAAGTTGGCTTCCAGAATTTAAAGAGGAGTTTTTCCTTGCATGTTATGATGTTAATAAGGGGGGTATGGCCTTGGCTGACTATATTCCAAGGAAATGGAATATGTTTCATCCTAAGCTAAAGACCCTGTAGAAGAAAATACCTGAGAAATTCCATGCCTCAGGACCTACGGAAGGCTGTAGAGGAAAAGAGTGCTGCTAGTCACAATGATTCTTTTACAAGAACCTAAATTCACGTTCTCCAATTGCCCCTTTCACACTCAACTTAAGGATTTTCTCCATTAACTTAACCAATGTTACCCAGTATTTATTAAGCGCCAGGTGGTATGACAGTTATAGGGGTTATAAGTATAAAGAAGCCGCAGCCCTGCCTGCAAGGAACGCATGGGTGGAGGCCTATTGAATTACTGACCCACCACAGCTGTGTTCCAGTAGACTCCCTCACTAAAAAGTCGACTCCATAAGGGCAGATAGTTGATGTGTCTTTGTTTGTGGAATACACTTTAATTGATTCAATGAATATGCCTTATAATAAAGTTTGAAAACAACCTAGATATTTAAATATAGAATATTGACTCAAGCAAAGAGCTAACACAATGAAATACTAGGCAGCTATAAAAATAAGAATTAAATAATGTCAAAGGGGAAAACCAAATAGATAGTTATACCAATTAGTTATCTAAAGTATCCTGAACTTTGCCTTTTCTAGGTTTACGGTCCAGCTATTCCCTGGAATGGCTCTTCCCTGCCCACATCTGTAGATGCCCTACCTCTTTAAGGCTCAGTTGAAGCACCACATCTTCCCTGAGGTAGCAAGACTTCTGAATCGTTCCATTCTCAAAATTAACCTCCTAGAAGATGCTGGTAATTCTCACCCATATGCCTGTAGTTCTACCTTCAATGTTCACAGGTGGATTTCCGACTGCTAGTAGCGGTGTGTCTTTGGTTGAGGACCTTCTCCAAACCTGGAGAACACTTGTGTCCACTTGCTTGGCAGGTCAGAATGCTGGAGAAGTAACTCCCTCCAGAAAAGTCCCTGCTCCGAGACTGATGGAAGTTGGTTGTTTCAGTGAGCTTGGGCTGCCATAACAAAACGCCATAGACGGGGCGGCTTTTAAACCACAAATGTGTCTCTCATAGTTCTGGAGGAGCTGTGAGGTCCAGAATCAAGGCGTCTGCCACTTAGGCTCCTAGTGAGTCTCTCCTCCCAGCTGGCAGACCAGGAAGTCTTCTTGCTGTGTCCTTACATAGCAGGGGGAGACAGAGAGAGAGAGAGAGAGAGAGAGAGAGAGAGACAAAGCCCTCTGGTGCCTCTTATCCTATCATGAGGACACTACCCTCCTGACCTCATCTAAACCTAATTGCTTCCTAATTTAGGCTCCATCTCCTAATACCATCACACTGGGGTTGAGACATCAACATAAGGATTTGAGGAGGACACAAAATTCAGTCCATAATATTGGTGAATAAGCATCTCAGCTCCTTTGCTCTGTGGGTGGAATAACTCTGAGGTTGTGTCCATATCATTTCCCAGTTTCCCCAGGGGATGAAGTTCCTATTCCCCACTGTGGCAACTGGTTTGATAATGTGTCTTCTGTCGGCCACCTTCTCTTATCTGTCTCACTTCTGCACTTACCTTCCTTCCTACACATTCCAGAGAAAACTATCGGTTCTCGCATCCTTGCGTCAGGATCTGCTCCCCACCTGGGCTCCTGTATTGTAATGTGTCTCACATTATGCTCTTTACCATGGGGCTTTGTGAATGTCTTGGCTCTTATAACTAAACTGCAAACTGTTTGAGAAGAGAAACCTTTAAATACTGTATCCCCCAGAGCCTAACAAAGTACCTTGCATATAGAAAGTGCTTTAAAAAGAAACTAGATTAACTACATTAATCAAATTGAGTATTTTTAGGAGAAAAGCACTATAGAAATCTAATACCTAAATAGTTCAGAGCATTCTCTGTGGCACTAAATAAATCAAATTATTTAAACAAGTTTTTATGAATCATAGTTATTGACTTAAAAATCTTACAAGCTATTGTTTCAAGTTCAAAGTTGGGCTTCAAGTTTTATACTGAATATATTTTAACATTTTCTGGTTGAAAAAGCTCAGCATCCATTGAGGGGATTAGAGGGGACATGATTTGAATCGGGTCCATATTTTTCTCTTTTGGCTGTGCCACACGGCTTGCGGGACCTTAGTTCCCCGACCAGGGATCGAACCCGGGCCCCCTGCAGTGGAAGCTCGGAGTCCTAACCACTAGACCAACAGGAAATTCCCTGTATTTCTTTTTAAAAATTTATTTATTTATTTATTTTTGCCTTTATTGGGTCTTTGTTGCTGCGCACGGGCTTTCTCTAGTTGCGGGGAGCGGGGGCTACCCTTCGTTGTGGTGCGCGGGCTTCTCTTGTTGCGAAGCATGGACTCTAGGCACGCAGGCTCAGTAGTTGTGGCGGGCTCTAGAGCGCAGGCTCGGTAGTTGCGGCGCACAGGGCTTAGTTGCTCCGCGGCATGTGGGATCTTCCTGGACCAGGGCTCGAACCCATGTCCCCTGCATTGGCAGGCGGATTCTTAACCACTGCGCCACCAGGGAAGCCCGTCCCTGTATTTCTTAACATAGCATTCAGAAACACACATGGTCTAGCCCCCACTGCCCTTTCTAGCTTTATCTTCCATTCTCTGTCATCATTCCTATATATACAGTTGTGTGATCTTCATGCAGAAGATTTGTAGTTGATTTATCTTTGCTTGTTAACAACACTGCATAATGCCACAGATCTCACTTCATAAGAAAAATTATCATTGTTTGAAAAATGGCAATGAAAGTTGTGACACGAGGAGAAAAAAACAACTCCAAATAATAATGCTTCTTGAGACCCCACTTTTCTTCCCTGTCATAATTATATTATCTTTGAGTCTTCATTAACAAATTTATTCAAATATCTAGGAATTTGATAACACGACCTGAATTTGAATAATGGTTTACACGCCTTTCAAGTTATTTCCAAGGTCTAATTCCGTGGCCAGTATCTTGAAGACAGATATCTACAGGACACAAAAAGACAAGGGCACCGCGTCTATGTCATGTAGAATCATAGGAACATAAACAATAAGCATCATTCATTTAAGAAAAAATACAAGTAATATTCATTCACGGTAGAAATATCAGCCAATATAGAGAAATGAAAAGACGATAAGAACACAGTAATACTTCTGATCAAAGAAAAATATTACTAAAATTTTAGTGTATACGGCTTCAGACTTTTTTGTACAGTGTTTTTAACATAGGTACTTAAAGGGCTCATGGTGTGCCCACGTCTTTCCCCTCTTTTTGCACTCAGCAATGTAACACACTGTGGCAGACACTACACACAGGCTCACTCAATACCCACTCATCTTCTAACATGGCCTCCATCCTCCGGAGGCTAGAAAGCCAAACACTTCCAAGACTCCCTGGAAGCTTGGCTTCCACGTGTAACTGAGTTTCCACCACGCCCTGATGGAAGATACATTCCCTGAGCCAGATTTGGAAGGCAAATGAGTGACACGAGGTGATGGCCATGATCAGGGATGACAGATCTTCTGGTAGCTGAGGTAGAAAGTCTACTCTCAGGCTCTAAGATAATAGCCTGGAGGTGGGCATGGGCAGCAGTGGGATCTCCTTTCACACTGTGCCATACTGGAGTCAGCCATCGATCCTGGCTCTGTAGCATCATTTGCCTCCCTGCTCCTCTCGGGAATTCTGTTGTCTGCAACTAAGAACCCTAATAAATACATGTGAACACCTTTCCGTGTCAAAAAATATCATATAATTGCTACTCGTAGAATCATAGAATTTTAGAGCTCCATGGGAACTTAGCAGTTAGCTAGAGTTAGGAAAACTACGCTCAAAGGAGTTAAATAACTCACGTTTCCTCAGATGGATAGCGGTGGAGGTAACACCACATGCATATCTCCTTATTCCCACTCTGTGTAAGGAATTTATTCTGTGCTTGTGTCCCAATGAGGAGATGGGACAAAAATGGCTGTGCTCCATGTTAAACTTTGGTGTTTTGTGTTGCGAACACATTCATCCGTCATCTGGCATGCTTTAGCCCAAAGACGATAGTCAAGAGTGTGATGCCTTTTTAATGTGCTGCTTCCTCTTCACATTCCATCTCCATTTCTACCCCATGCCCACCCCCCAGCACAGGCCCATCCCCAGACCTGCTCCGCTGGATGAAGACCAGCTGGCTTAGTCATGGTGCCACCTCTAAACACTGTAGCCTTCACTCCAGTCGGCGATGGTGTGGAGCGTCTCCTCAGACTACAGAGGTTTCTGTTTGGTTTGTTTGAATGAAGACTTGTTCCCAAGGAGCTAGTGGTCTTTAGTGCTGTAAAACAGAGATACTTTTTTAAAAAAACTCTTCTTAGGTGACAGAAAAGAATCATTGTTGAAAGGCCCCATTTGGGAATGGAAAGAGTGTGAGCTTTGGATCCAGACTGGATTTGAATCCCAGCTCTGCCACTTACTAGCTACATGGCTGTGGGAAAAGTTAGTCAGTTTCTACAAGTCTCTCACTTTACTGAACTGGAAAATGGAAAGAAAGATAATGCCCTTACAAGCCTGTTCTTTGGACCAGAAGAAATATTCCTATAATGTTTGATGTACAAGGGACATTCAATAAATAGTTTCTGTTACTGAGTTGCAATATATGCTGTTGGCTTGAAGACCAGCCAACGGTGTATATGTTGGCTCTTCCCCACTTACGATTTTACAGCTGAATTTGGACAGAAGAGTAAGATCACTCCAGGGGAGCCCACTGCTATTTCACAGAGGACTCAGATGGCTGTGTAAGTCCATATAAACATATATATTTGAGCTCATACGCAGCCATTAACAGGTCAGTGGAGTTTGCTTCTGCTGCAGCCCTCCAAGTCTCCACTGAAGTGAACATAGGGACAGATAAATCAAAAGCTTGGGTCTTTGAACATAGGACATTATTTAAGGATTAGGAATGGGAATTAGGTATTCCCACAATCTTTTTGGAACAGTGTAAGTCAATAATGTTTAAAGTAAAATCTAAGTCAGCTTTCCTTATAAACATATAAGTACAGAATTTATAGGAGCTTTTTTTTTAGGTTTTAACCTTTTTTCTATAGCTCAACACTGTGCTTATGAGGTGAGAGCTGCAGGAACATGACAGTTTTTACTTTCTTTTACAAGAAGAGGTTCATTTTACAAATGACATTTAATTCCATATGTGAGGATTACAAAAAAATCCTGGCAGGCATATACTGTAAGTAATTAAGTGCCTGTCGATTATAGCATTGTGCATTGTTTCCAAAATCCTGTTAACTTTCCTTACATCATTTCCCAGAGAAGCATTACATATATATGATGTTTTAACTGGAAATTTTTATGAGGTTTTCTCTGAAGCTTTGTTCGATGATCAAAACACATATGGAAATATTGTTTAACTACATTTGAAATGAAATATACACCCAAATGATAATTCTTAAATCCCAGACTGGACTAATTTTCTTCTCAGTCTTTTTCTGAACAGAAGGGAAAAAACCAGAGTAATTTGATAAGCACTATGGCAGATTCTAAGATTTTTTTCTTGAGATTTAGCGGATAAATATACATTTACTTTTATACAATCTGTAGCAGGAAAAAAAATTATATAAAAGTTAGAATATATATTTTTTTATTTTCCTGGAAGTATCTGGTGTTTCTTATCACACATGAGATAATAAAAAATTATTTAATGCATCCTCTAGTTTGCTCTGTTCCTCATATTACAGTTTTTTGGGGGAAAGAAATAAGTTTCCTAGTGGTTGTGGCTTTGAGAATTTATTCCCATCTCTCACCAAAACAGTATCTTAAGACAGAAGTTAACATTTGTGCAAAACTTCAGAATTGTGACCTTTCTTAGGAAATTCCATTTTGCGAGTGTACACACAATCATGTATTTATCCGACATTGTCTCATAACCAAGAAGTCAAGTAGGGTAAGCACTGAAAGATGGTGACTGGTTTGGCAATCAGGGACTCTCTGATGACCGCAGTGAGAGGCTCGGTGTCTCTCATGAGGGTGCCGTCAAACTTGTAGCAAGGGCTGGAGTCATTTCAAGCTTGACAGGACCGTGGAATCTCCTTCCAAGCTCACTCATGTTTTTGTTGGCAAAAGGCTTCAACTCCCCGGGGGGCTGTTGGCTGGAGGTCTCTGTTCCTCACCATGTGGGCCCTTCATAGGCTGCTTGAGTGTCCTCCTGACATGGCTGCTGGCTTCCCCAGAGCAAGTGATCCATCCGAGAGAGAGAGAGAGAGAGAGAGAGAGAGAGAGAGAGAGACAGAGACAGAGAGACAGAGAGACAGAGAGACAGAGAGACAGAGAGACAGAGCTGGAGAGGGAGAGAGAGAAGGGAGTCGGGGGAAAATAAGGAGGAAATCACAACGCCTTTTATGATTTAGTCTTAGAATCATACACTTTATTCTATTTTCTGGAAACCAGTCACACACTCAGGAGAGGGGAATTAAATGCTGCACGATGAAGGGAGGAGTATCAAAGAATTTGTGGACATAGTTTTAAACCATAACAATCAGTTGGGAGTCCTAGTGGCAAGTAACAGAAAACCCATTTCAAAAGGGAATAAACATCAGTGGGAATTCATTTGCTCCCCAAATGAAAAGATCCTGCAGGTAGACAAACTTTGTGAGTCGTTTGTTCAGAGCTCTGGCTCCATTTCTCTGTCCTTTCTGTGCTGCATCCTTCTCAGGCTGGCTTCCTACCATCAAAAATGACTGTAGCAACTCTAGACCTCATGTACACACACAGCACCTTCCAGACAGGAGAACACGGCTCCGGCTCAACATCCCAGCAGAGTTCAGAGACTCCCTCTGATTGGATGACTCCCCCATCCAAACCAGGGATTGGAAGGCCTAGATTGGCTCCAGGGCTCCACCCCAAATCAGGGCTGTAAAGGCGTTTCCCTAAAGGCATATGGACCCCCCCCCAAAACCTGGGCCTCTTAAGAACCTACTACAAAATTCAGGGAAGTTTCTCTCAGCTTTTTAAAATATGGGGTAGATAGCATTTTTGTAATCTGAAAGGAAAGGAAGCAGTAGAGACAGAGAAATTGAAGAGCAAAGGCATATAACAAAGAATGCCAAAATGAATCAGAAGCACAAGCAGAGTGAATATTCTTGGTAAGGGTTGGAGAACCACCTGTTCCCCTGAGGTCAGGGACAGCAAGTGTAAACATGGGAGAAAATATGGGCCATTCGAGGCAAAGAGGAGGAAGGCTGAGGGCAATGTTGGCTGGTGGCTGGGAATTCGAATGAAAGAGAAGGTGATGTCATCAACTGCAAAGAAGAGAGAAAAGTGGGATAGGGCATTTAAGGGGTTAAGATGGATGAAACGGACTGATTCGGAGGTTAAAGTTAATGGTATTTTTCATACTAGTAGAGCTAGAAAAACTCCGCTGTAATAAGCAAGCATAAGCAGAGCTAGAAAAGTCAGAAAGCTCTGGTAGAAAAGAAAACCTAAACAACACTGTAAGAGAAGATAAAGCACTGAAGACAAAGAGTACTCGTTAAAGAAAAGGTTAAGAAATAATGCAGGTTATAAGAAAGTGGGAGTTTGAAGCAAGTTAAAAAAAAGCAACTATGGCAAGTATAAAAAATGATACTTTAATCTACCTTTCAGGCTTTAAGCATATATAACTTATTCTATTCTCTGCCAGAAAATGCCTCACAGAGTATCAGGGTTGAGTATGAGTAATTTTTAATTCCCACCACTGCTGCTAAATCTTTGCTAAGAAATAAGGTGGGAACAGCTGCTTCTTTATTATTAAGCATGTACGTAAGCAAAATGAGAGAATTTATTTTTTCCTTTATTTAACGTATACTAAAAGATTTCTCTCCACCTAGTTGGCTTCTGGGAAGAAATCCTTGCCCTAAAATAAAATAAAGAAGCCCTGTGTTTATATTCACACTCATCTGGTTCAGAGTTTTGTTAAGAAAAAGTAGCATGAAATAAAAAGAATAAAAATATTTGAAAAATCTGACCTTGGAGCACAAGGTCACGAAGAAAGGCAACCTTGGTTCAGCTTGCCTTAGGACAGCAACGTTGACAAAGGACTTGGATTCAAAATTGGTTAATGGGTTCCAGAGACTGAAGGAGCTGTTACAAGTATAATGTGCGTTTCTTGGGAAAAAGAAACATCCTGCTGGACACATTTAACCTTCAATTTTGCCTCTTATAATAAGGTTGAAGGAGTCAAACAGACTAGGACCATATGGAATTAAGAAAGGCTTATTCTTCTCCAGGAGCGCACATTTCTCCCACTAGCTCTTCCCCAGGCACGCAATTTACTTTCTACTGGCAGGCTCTTAACTGTTTTGGAAAACACGTAATACTTTGTTACTACCAAACCCTTCAGTAGTCAGCATAAGATGAATGCTCAGCAAAGACCAGTTTCTACTTCTTTCTCAAGTCAGAAGAGGACATCAAGATACGCTTGCTTAACATAACAATCATCATTTATGGAGTATTTACCAGGTGCCACGTGCTATACTTGGCATTTTACATACATCGTCTGATTTAATCCTCCCAACAATACTACAAGGTGTGTACTGTCATCATTTTACAGATAAAGAAACAGATACAAAGAAGTCAAGCATTAGGTCACGCTCACAGAGCTAGTAGGCGTCAGAGCTGTATGCTGAAACCACATCTGTTTGTTTCCAAAGTTCACACTCTTTCTTTTGCACCACTCTGTCTAAATAAACTGAAAGGATTTCCTAACATTTATAATGAAAAGAGTCAACAGTTTAAAGAAATGTTTAAAGAGAAATAAAATATTTTTAACTGTGGGTAATTAGATACAAATATAGATTTATTCAAAATTAAATGCTGCACATTATCCCCAGACTCACTGTAAAATACACTCAGGCAAAGACATAGAGGGACAGATAGACAGATAGCAGAAATACTTTCAGGTCAGGAGCAAGCCCAACGTCAAATGCTAGGAGGTGGCTGTGCAATTTAGGGACAACATGAGCATGTCAGAAAGCAAACAGGTCAGGTCATGGAAGCATCAAAAAGAACCCAAGGGTGGGAGAGAAAGGACAACAGTGTGCTGAAAACCAGTGCGGCATCAAAATTCACCAATAGTTTCATTCAGTAGAAACACGACATAAACCAATGCAAGAAAAAGTAAGTACTGTAAGCAGCAGAGATAAAGGGAATGTCGAATCAGAAGGACAGAATTTTCATGTTGGCTCTTACATTAGCTGATGTCATGAAAACACGGACTGCCCATATTTAGCAAAGCTCACAGCAGGCAGGAATACTTCCAGACTCCTGCCACAATATCAGGAGATGTCAATCACCACTATGTGTTTTTGTACAGTACTGGGTGGACAGAGAATAAGGCTGCTCTTATAATGGGTTTATCCTGGATTGGCCCCACCATATAAAATAAAACAATAATAATATTATAAGCCACTTCTGCAATTTATCATGCAGATATATACCAGGGCAGTGGTTCTCAACCAATGCCCTCTGCCCCCTCCCCAAGAGGGCATTTGGCACTGTCTGGAGACTTTTTGACTGTTACAGTGTGGAGGGAGGGGTGCTATTGGCATCTAGTGGCTGTAGGCATCCTACAACACCCAGGACGACCCCCATAGGTAAGAATTACCCAGGCCCAAATGTCTACAGTGTGGAGTTTGAGAAGCTCTGCACTAGAGGAGGCTATTGCATTTGTGGCCTGAGGGAAAGCCTTGGTCACTGTCTTTCTTGAGTGTTCCACTTTCCCAAACATCAACTCTCAGGGATCCTCACTTCTGGCACAGAGGTCATCAGTCGGCCTAGAATGTGAACAAGATAAAGATGGCATTGTTTTTCTTTTCATCTAAAACAATAAATCAGCCTGTAGTTCAGGTATTAGGTCCCCTCGGCTGTCACTGCTGTCCCTGGGCTTTTCTGATACCGACAAATGTAATCCCAAGGCCCTTTGGCGCCCGGGTTTCCGGGTGGGTTTCTCCGCACCCCCTGCACCCCTTCGGCAGCGTGTGCAGCCGTGCCCCCCGATGGTGGGAAAGGCAAAACACTTGAGTAATGAGGCTTTTTTGGTAACGTCATTTATTTAATCTAGATGAGAAATTTTGCTCTTTAAGAACAGGAATGTTGCGGATTCCCAGAAGCTGGAAATCGGGCCAGCGGATACTTGTCCACTGGGGAAGTTAATCACGTTGAGTTTACTTATAAGGGTAAGGCAAGGGACGGTGTGGTGGAAACTCCCGATCTGGCCGGTTTTCTACTGCTGGAAACTCGACCTTGGACTGTTCCCTCCTAAAGGAGAATTGGCAACCGCGGTCGGAAGGGCACGTAGCAGGGCGGCGAGGGCTGTTTCCCGACGGGACAGTCCCGCCGTCCGGCCTCTCTGCAGGGCGAGGAAGCCTCCTTTCTCGACTCCGGTTAACCACTTCTAGAAACTGCGGGCTCCCGTTGCGAGCGAGAGGAGTAAAGTCGGCGGGAGCGGTCCCGCTACGTGGGAAGATGCTGGCCGCGCGGGAAGCAGCAGGAAGAGGCGGGATACTGCCTTTGTCTCTCTGTCTTTACCCCGGAGCCCGGCCGCAAGCAGCTCCCCCCTCCCGCCCTCCGAGCCGGTCCGGGAATCGGCCAGGCGCGGCGCGGCGCAGCGCGGCGCCGCGAGGCGAGGCGGGGCGGGGCGCGGAGGAGTGGGGGCGGGGCACCCACTGGCCACGCCCACAGGGGGCTTGAAAAGGTACCGGCGCTCCCTGCGTCCTGGCTCCCGGACTCCCGCCGCGCTCTCTCCGACTGCTTCTCGCTAGTTCTGCCCGCGGTGCGTGGTCCTGCTTGCGACTCGAGTGAGTAGGGAGGTGCGGGCGTCTCCGCCGACCCCGGGGGTGGGGGTTCCCTCAGCCTCCTGGGATGCGGAGGCCGCCCTGCCGGCGCCCCCTCTCATATCCTCCGATGTCCCCATCTTGGTCCCCATTTGGTCCCCCTAGCCATCCTCCTCACCCCTGCGCCCCGATCTCCACACACCTGCCCCGTTCCCCGTGGCCGCCTCAGCCCTGCTCTCGGATCCCGGGTCCGCTGCGCAGAGAAATAATCGTGCGCGACCTCCATCCCGGTTTCTCTGGGAGAGAGAGGTGGGATCGAGAGTTTCGCGGGGCTGCTAATCCGCCTTTTAGTAGCCTAGGGCCCCCTCCTCCAGTGGCGCGTTCTCTCTTCGCAAAGGGGAGGGCGGGATCCGAGTCTCGGGGTCTCCTGTGCCCCGAGTGTGCTGCACGCCGAGGGCGACCTTCCCAGCTGGTTCGGAGCCCTGGGGGTGCTGAGGGGGCTCCCCCAGCCTGTCGAGCCCGAAATCCTTCCGCTGCTGCGGTACAGAGCTCCTGGTATCCCCATTGTTTGGTGGTCTCTGCCCACCGAGCGCTGAACCTTAAATGTTGAAGGCACAGCAGTGAAACGTCATATTGATCACTCCCAGCTTTTTCCGGAACTTTCTACCATTCAGGTACAAACCGGGAAAGCAAGAATGCTTGGTTGTAAATTCTGCAACAGGTCCTGCAAATCATGTCCTTGGTTCCAAAGCTCCACGTAGGCAGTCCCCGGGGGGGGGGGGGGCAGGGTGGGTTTTCTGAGTCGGGAGACACCCACGTCTGGTCTGCCCTGCCCGCCCCCCCACCCAGCCAGGACGTTTGTAGAACGATATTTCTTTAAATGGTTACCCCACATGTTCAACCTGTTTTATTTGCAGTCTGCAGACCAGACTTTTTCCTTTTCCTTTTCCTTTTATAAATACTTTTTATTTTGGGTAGTTTTTTTAACTCGGCAGTAAAAATGGTCTCTTTAGTTCTTAACTTTTCTAGTTAACCTGTTTTAAAACTCTACTTATAAAAAATGCCAAGAATTCAAATAGGACAGCCACAGAGTTGGCTATAATTTGACTCAAATTTTCAGGAAAGATGGGCAATGGATTCCTAAAGGGTGAGTTGCACATACGTTAAAAACTGCATACCAAACGAGAACAAATTTTATTAAGTCTTTTGTGGTCTCCCTCCACAGTCTCCTTGGTCATTGCCCTCTGAAGTTGACTGCCACTTATACTTTACCAATATTTCTCAAGGTTCTTTTTACCCTGGATTCGTTTCCTTTGCTCTGTCAGAGTGAAGTTAGGTAGACACGGGGGGGTCTGTATCCCATGAGTCTTTGAAATTCACAGTGCTTGGCTTGGGTGTCTTAAACACACGGTTGGTCCAGAGCCAATGCTGGTTAATTGAATGAATGAATGAAGGAATGAGTAAGATTGCAATTGTAGAGAACAAAGATTTAATTGGACTCAAGCAATAGAAATATTAGCAGATTTGATCTACAGTTTCTATCATGAGTTTTTTTAATGGATTCCTCCAAATGTATTCACGAATATTGATTGATACTGGTATATGCCAAATACTGGGCTGAAAGCAGTACTCATTGGAGGTCTGTCCTGATGAAATTGCCAACTCACTTGGATTTTGAGGAAACTGTATTTTATACTAAAATAGCAAGAATGTTGGCATAGATTAGAGGGGGCAGTAATAAATGAGCTTTAGAAGCCTGGGTCCAGCCTTGACGCCGCCACTAAATGTGGACATCTGGGCCTCTAATTTTTCTTCTCTGTCAAAAATCAGGTAAATCAGATGAGCGGGGGAGAGCAAGCCCACAGCGGGAGAGGAGGCATAGCATGGTGAGAAGGACAGGACTGACCAGTTGGGCCCAAATTCACATCCCAGCTTCAGCAGCCACTGGTTTGATGACCTTAGGCAAGTTATTTTACTCTCTGGTCTCAGTTACTTCATCCTGTAAAATGGGTGTAATAGCACATACCTTGCAGGGGTTCTCGGAAGGCATGCTGTTCCTTGTATAAAACCCAGCCCAGTTTGGGAGAGGTTCCTTGTAATTAGACTCTGTTCTGCTCTTTGTTGAATATAGGGGGAAACGGCTATCAGTGAAAGCCTCTTCCAGAAGATTGCTGACTCTGAACAGTATTGCCTAGGCCTTGCCTGGAGGCCAGCTTTCTTCCCTTTGCAGATATTCACAGGTTTCCTCAACTGTATCATTTCCTGGGCTGGTATTTGCATGGCATCCCTTGTGTTCTATTGGGTGGGGTTCCCTACACTTGGGGTCTTGATTACCTAGGATGGTAATACCTAACTTTTTTGTGTCATGGAACTTTTTGGCAGTCTGGTGAAGCCTCTGGACCCCTTCTCAAACTGTTTTTAGGTGCATAAAATAAAGTACATGGTACCAAGTTCAGCGATCCCCAGAATTTCAAGGAATCTGTGGACCCCAGGTTAAGAACCCTGACTGACTTACGGGAGTTTTCTCAAACTGGATTGTGGAGGAGCCAGGCACAAATTCTGATTATAAAAATTGTACATTTTAGTGTAAGTCTTAGAGGAAGAAGCAAAAGAAGTATATTGTGAGTCATTTGCAAAGGCTATCAGGTTCCTTGCTTTTTTGTTTGTACCAACAGTACTACTAATTGTCCTTGACTAATAAGAGGACACATACCATTTAATACATTAGGGCCATATGACTTCCCAGTTAGGTTTCATGGTGGCTTCTCCTCCAGAAGAGGAAAGCGAAGACAGAATCAAATCTGCATACCCCCCACAGCAGGACAGAAAATACCCAATTTAAAAGAACCTGTGCTAGAGCCACATCAGTCACTGCTGTATTTGTGTTGCTAGCAGTGTTTTAGTTTTAGTGAAACATCAAATAAACTCAGTATAGTCTATTTGAGTTTCTCTGGTATTTTTAAGTTGAATTGGTAATTGTGTTTTGGTTTTACAGTTATGAGCCACTTAATAATCTATACCTCAGCTTTCCCACCCATGCAGCGAGGATAATGCCTACCTCAGCTGTTATGAGGATTAAGTTCATATAAGTAGACTACTTAACATAGGTATAGTAAGCTTTACGTAAGTACTTCTAATTACTGTTATTTATCATGTGGCAGGCATTATTCGAAGGGCTTTACATGTATTGTTCAATCTCAAAACTGCCTTACGATATAAATAAGCAGTATCTCCGTTTTTAAAATGGGAAAACGAACAGATCAGATAACAGCCTAAGATCTTTTGGCAAATAAACAGTAGTCTTGGCATATAAGTCTCAGTCTGACTCCATGTAAAAATCACACAAACATTAAATTGTTTGAATAATTGAATAGCTCGTAGTTTGCACAGATTGTGGCTATCTGGGGCTGGCAGGTGGAGGTCAGAGTGCCCGAGCTGAGAGCGCAGTTGTGTTCTAACGTGTGATTTGACAGCCTCCAAATCTGGGTCAAGGTGTCCTCCGAGTTGAAGACATGAGTGGCAACAGGATACAGAATTACTAATGAATGGTGAGGGTGAGGTACACAAAGGACAGCTTATTAGATAGAAGGGAGGCTTCCCTCAGTAGGAGGATGGACTTCGGTTGGCAGAGAGGAGTGGTAGAGAGTACTTTTTGGTTGAAAGTGGCAGTTTGGGTATGCGATTAGCACATAGAGGACACTTGCTAACTGCTAGGTGGGTGGATGAAGACTGGCCAGAGAGGAAGGTGTTCCTGCGTGTAAGTTGATAGCTCAAGGATTGATCACGCTCAGGTGGTTTGAATGTTCTCGACCCTTCAATCAGATATGGGAGTTTGGGGGACAGCTTGTGGTTCTGGAGTCAGACATGAGTGGTTGAGCCTAGATCTGCATCTTTGGAGGTCAGTGACCTGAGCAAGTCACTTAACCGCTGAACGTTTGGTAGCCATTAATCCGGCCCGCTAGCGCTCCTGAAGGAAAAGGAAACCAATATTTGTGGAGCACAGGCTTCTGCCAGGTACTTTACGAATGTTATCTCGTTAACCAACCATCCTACGGCAGAGCGCTCATCCATTTCCAAGTTACAGCTGAAGACGTGGAGGCTCAGATGTTAAGGAACTTGGCCAAGATCACAGAGCTGGTAACTGACTTGCAAGCTTACATCTGTCTCATTCTGAGTTCACACTCTTTCTCTTATCCCTGGAATGTCTTAGAGGTGGCGCGTGCACTGCAGTTTCTATGGCAGACATTATTAACCCCAATGATCTTTAATGTGGAACCTTGACTGGTCTCCAGAATCTTTTCCAACATAGTTCCAGGAATCCACTATCAATCAATCAATAAGATGAAACTGTTTTGGCATCCCTCCATCAACAGACCATACAGACTTCCCAAAGCCCCTTCTACACACTTCTGTGATTTGGGTTACTTTGCTGTTATTTGTTTACATACTTCTACCACCAAAGTAGAACTCCCTGAGAAACAGGCACCCTTCCTTCACCCTTTTATCCTCAGCTCCCAACCCAGGATATGGCTTATAAGATGTTGAATTAATAGATTTATAGGAGAGCTTCATAAACAGTACAGCATTACAGTGTTTATTAGCTGCCCCTACCCTGGAAGAATTACTTGAGATTCAGAAATGAAGTCGGGAGTTAGCTGGATGAGGGTGGGAGGGAGGGAGGTAAGTCAGTTTTCCTGATGTGGAGGGATTAGGGACATAATGAAGGAATGGATGGACTGAGATGGGTAGGAGAAGATAAGTATTGATAACAAAGAGTGAACATTGCTAAATACTGATGATAAAGGCGGCCAATAATTGAATGCCAACTGTAAGCATTTTCTCATCTCATTTTCTTAACAACTCTGAAAGAAAGGTTCTGCTACCCTTATTTTGCATATGAGGGAAATGAGACTGTGTGGACTCCAAAATCCATCTTCTTAGTTCATCCTGAGGCCGAGCTCTCTTGAAGACCGGCTTGAGGATTTACCTTTGGTAGAAGAAGCCAAATGGAACTTGGAGCCCATCACTAAGACACAGAGAGTCCTATCCTTGGCTCAGTGGTATTCACTCAGATAAGGGAAGTAGACTAAGCAGGTAGTTTGGGTTGCAGAAGAAAACCTTTCTAGAATGGGCATTGAGTGCAGCTTAATTTCCAATTAATTACAGCTCTCAAACTCTGGCCTCTTTAAAAATCATTGTACTTGGGGACAGTTACATATTCTTTAACAAGTGACCCCCTCTGGATGTGGCTCAAGATGAAACTGGTTTATAGTAGATTCTCCTTTTGGGAAGTTATAGCATAATAACAAAGATTCTGTATAATAACAAAGCCCTGCATGTAGTCATAAGATGTCAAATCTTCTGGAAGCATTTAGAATCTGGGTTTATAGACGGATTCACTCGGCATCAGACCAGTTAATTTAAATTACAAGCGGCGGCACACAGGCTCAAAATTCATGGGTTTGAGTCATTCAGATTCTAAAATAAGGCAGTCAGCGCAGCACAGGTGGGGAGAATGATCCCTGTGGTCATTGGTTATCTAGAGAATGACCTAACTTTAGACTCTAGTAATTTTCTTCTTGGGCTAAGTCTTACTGATTCTGGGTGGTGTCTTAGACTGGGGAGAAGCAGCAAAGAGAAACTGCACATAGGTGTTTGGATGTAAACCAAGCTTTTTAATCTAACACAGTGGATAAATCCTAGTGCTGGAGCTCTTTCAGGCAATGAGCACCAAAGAACAAGACAAAAAAACTGAATTGGCCCATGTTTGGCCTCTTTTGCGAGGTGTATGTAACGTGGGGTTTTATTTCTCCTCTTACCATTTTGTAAATTAATGCATAGGATCGGGGAAAGGCATGCAGCCCAGATTGCTCAGTGCAAATCCAGTTTGCTGTGATTAATGTCAGCTGTTGTGGAGTAGTGCAGCCAAGGGCTTGTAGGAAAAATGAAGCTTTGGGTTTTTGTGTGTATGTTTTTTTTTTTTTAATATATGCATAGCAATGCTAGGAGTGACAGAAATGGAAGATGGTCCCATTTCCCTCTGCCAAATTCAGCAGACACGCATAGGGGTTCACCCTAAAAGTGTAAATTTGAACTTCATTTCTTAGTCCCCGCAAGTGCAACTGTTGTTATACTTGCAGTGCATTGTAATGTTCCAGAGAAAGGTTTATGAGTGACTAATCAGATAACTTTTTCCTTTACTGTTTGTTGCTCTGAGCTGTGTTCTATAGATGCTAGTCAGTGGGTTTCCTATAGGAGTACCGATAGCAGGATGGACCGCATGAGATGCCCCTCCCATCCTCAAGCCACCAGTTATTGGATGTCTGCCAAGGCATTTATTTACTGTGTTTTATCTTCACAATATCTCTGTGAGGTACGGAGAGCTACCTTTCCCCCCTTTTTTGCAGATAAGAAAATTAAGCCCAACATTGCACAACCATTATAATAGTGAAGTTAACCCAGGTCTGTCTAAATCAGTGTCTTCCTCCATCTCTCCTTTCCTTCCTTCCTTCCCTCCTTCTTTCCTTCCATTACGAAATATTTCAGACATACAAGATAGAGAATAACATAAGGAACACCCAACTATCCACCATCCTGCTTAAAAAATAAAACGTAAACCCATCTGAAGCTTTCTGAGGATGCTCGACTACACCATTAGCCTGGCCCACAGAGAGCGTTATTCAGAAATCCTTAGGAAAGCCTTTAAACTGAGTGGAACTTTTAAAAAGGTAATGACTTGGAAATTTTACTGAGAATCCAAGAATGTGACGGAGAAGTAGGACAGTGCTACCTTTGTCTTTATAAGCATAAGATCAAATTGGGAAGAGTAAAGACAAGTTGAAAAAGGAAGGATTCCTTAAAATAATAGAAATGAAATATTTTGACATATGCCAAGCACTCTGGTTGATGGTGTGGGAGAAGATAGAGCTGTGGTCCCCACCCTCAAAGGAAGGAAGCTCTTAAAATGGCAAGCTGAAAAGGTATTGGATAGGTGTTTCCCGAAAAGATGACCTATTCACATTTGGCTGGCGTGGCAAGTACAGTAAGAATCAGACTTGACTTTACAAGGGGTGAATTCAACCCTGAATTACACAAGGAAAGGGAAGATATTCTTCCTTTTTTAAAAGTCCAAGTTGCTCTATCGTAGAGAGAGAGTAACACAGAGTGATGAGTTAGTTTTTATATATTTTTAAATGTTATTTAGAGACAACCGAGGATAGTGTTTGTCTTGATAGAAAGTCTGGCTCCTTATTGGTGATTGCTCCAAAGTAATTGTGATACGGGTTGGTGGTACGATGACCCTTTCTAACATGATGAGAAATGCCTTGATGATAAAAGTATTTTAAAAGCCAGCTGGGCTGTTGATGGTTGGGATCTGATTTTAAGTCACTGTGACGTCATTACCTGCAAGTCTGGGTTTGGTGTTTGGTTTCCTCAGAAATCATGGGATACTTCCAGCAGATGTCTGTTGTATCTGTGAGCATTCCAGAACACGGGTAGCTTTGGAGCCATGGGGCAAAGTCAATATCATTAACTGCCCTCCAAACTCAAGCCAGTGCAGGCGCTGAAGCCAAGTTTTGTGTCAGGTTCTATAGCCGGGCTCAAGTTTCACTGTGGATTTAAACAATGGAGCACCAGTCTCCAGGGACAGGAATAAGAGATTTATGCAACTACCAAAGAAAAGCTTGCAAATATATTCCATTGTTGCTGGATATCGATCCTATATGGATGCCTTCACAGGAGCCTGGTAACATTTGTGGACCCTAGAAATGACTCTGTTCCTGTCTGAACAAGGGAAACAGGCTTTTTGCAAGTTGAGGCCAACAACGTAGGGATAACTAGTCGTATCAGTCAGGTCTTTTTGTGTGTCGTTCCTGTTTGTTTCTAGGACCAGGGGCTCTATCTCCCAAGGCTTAAAAAGGGGAATTTATTGGCTCATATAATTGAAGAGCACAGGATACAACAAGGCGCGGCTGAAGACTATCTAAACTAGTCTCTGTTTTCCTTTGTGCTGGCTTCCTTCTTAGGTTCTTTTCTTCCAGACAGCTGCTAACAACTCCACTCCTGCACTGGCACAGTTCTAAACCCAAGGCCGGGTTTAACTTCCATTGAACTGGCTTGGGGTCCTGTGCCCATTCCTAAACCAGTCGCCATGGCAGGAGGGGGAGTGCACTCATCTGACTGCAGTGAGGCATCGCATGTCCAGCCCTGGAATTGAGGGTGGAGTCACACCCTCTAAACTAGTGCTTCTCCAACTGTCTGTGGTAAAGGACCATTCTTTTTATTTTAATTTCCAAATACACACGGATTATCTGACTGTCCTCTGTCCAACAGGAGGAGCCCACTGATCATGCTCTTGATTGTTGTGGCATGAAATTGTAGAAAACGTTCTAAACGCTTTATCCGAATGTTGTCTCGAATTGGTAGCCAGCACAGTGGACTGTCACCAGGAGACCACATTTTAATAAGTACTTCTCTAAACCACGTGTGCCAAGAAAGAGGTGGTGGCTGCCCTTGAGAAAATCTGGGGGAAGTATTACCCGAAGAGGGGCCAGAGAAGGCTGTGCCCCAGAAGGGTGCCCAGCACAGTGGTTAATTCTGTAAATCTTTCTGTGTAAAGGCCTCATCTCAGTGTCTAGGGAGTCATTGTGTTCTCGATTGTCAAAACGGTGTAGGATGGGCAAGTGGGATAGGAATTTTCTCCACCCTCCTTTTTATCTTAAGGACTGAAGATTCTTCAGCCTTTTGCTTAGCAGCTGTCCTTGTCCCTTTTTTTTTTCTAGCCAGACTTGAGTTAGTAAGGACTTCTCAGCCTTCTTAGCTAGCTGTTTACTAGAGAGGCAGCAGCTCATCCAAGGAGACGCAACAGACAAGGGCTGCAAATGGCACTCAGCAAAGGGAAGTCTGGAAATGATAGTGGGGATGAAAGGAATTCTTCTACTGTGTTTTTAGATACTACTCAGGGCAGGTCTGACATAACACGCTGTCTCTGCAGGACAACTTTCTGTACTGGCAAAGGCACTTGAGCACACTGTCCATGCAGAACTAGGCGTTTTAAACTGGGTCCAGGTAGACCAGTTCATTGCGAAGGAGATTAGAACACGTTGCGCTACTTCACAGCAAGATAGCCAAGGTTTTAAACTTCCAGTTCTACCCCCAGGCCACATTGCTCAGAGGTTATTCGGACACAGTCAACAAACAATTCATTTTGCCAGGAAGGCAACTTGGTAGCCTATTCTGTGTGGACGGACAGGCCCACCAGAGAGGGAAAACCAACTGTTGGCTGGACTTCAGGACACTGGGATTAGTGAAGCACAGAAACTTAAATGATAGCCACCTGGATGGGTGTTCGTTGTGGTTACTCCCAGGCTCCAGCCATGCAGTTGTGCTAGTCAGAGAAACAAGTGTTTATGCTATAATCTCTCATGACTTGAGCAGAAAATATACAGCTTAATCTTGCTGGGCCGCCCAGCACTTCCCTCCTCCCTAGAAGTGTGTCATAGCTCGTGTATGTTCTATGGTTAAGAATTTGGTGATGTTACAATGAATGAAACATGTAAAAACCTCCACCCAAGTCTAAGTTCTTCAGCTGGGCCTTAAACCAGTTCATTTCGACTGGAGGCTGGGCGTGGGCAGCGTCTGCCTTCCCACTCCCTACGCTGCTTTCTCAACTCCCGGGGATGCTGGCGGCAGTTTGTTCTGTGCCTGGCGACCTGCACTGTTGTACTAAATGCAGGTCCTTTGTCCTGTAGGAGAAAAAAACCTGTGCACGACAAGCCCGTTTCCTAGTGAGGGCTGTGATTTGGGAGGTGAGACGAGGTTACTTTGGAGGAACGCAGGTCCTTTACAGATGTGGCCAGGGCAGGTTATAAAGAAACCAACGCTGTCTGCTGTCCCCTGGTGTAAAGAGCCCTGCAGGGGGCGTGTGAGACGTCTCGTACAGTAGGGGTCCGTTCTAACGATTCTGTCTTCCTGCAGGATGCCCGTCTGGGGAGGTGGCAACAAGTGCGGGGCCTGTGGGAGGACTGTGTACCACGCAGAGGAGGTGCAGTGCGATGGCCGGAGCTTCCACCGCTGCTGCTTCCTGTGCAGTGAGTCTCCCCCCGCGCTCGCGCAGACACAACTCGTGTGTCAGAAGCTTCAGTTCACCGATTTCAGGAAGAAACTGGTTTTGTTAACAAGGACGATTTTAGCAGCCCCGTGGTTTCTGCCTGTCTGTCCCCATGGACAGTGCAAGCGCTCAGCCTCACAGCAAGGACAGCAGGGGCGACCCAGACCCTTGGCCTCTGGGTCCCCGTAGCGCTTTGCCTCCACTTGGCACCCCCTGTACTTTATCTGTTGTCACGTCTGTCTCCCCCGCTTCACCGAGACCTCGGGGCTGTTTATAGTCTGGCACCCAGCACAGTTCCTGGCACATCCCAGGGGCTTGGCTCCGATTCCTGAACGAACGGCTCACTCCCCATCCGCCCCAGCTTTCTCATTCTGGCAGCGCTCCTTCTCTTTGAAACCTAACTGGCTGGTTTCTCGCCACACTGTTAGGTGAAATTCACATGTCTAGAAGTTCAAATTCTGTCTTCTCTGGTAGTGAATATTCAGAGTTATTTCTTGTTATTGATGTCCTAAATTTGAGGGAAAGGAACGTAGGATATGAAAATCCCACAGAAGCAGGTGGGGAATTACTGTTGTTTATAGAGAGAGAATTACCGGAGTGGCTGGTACAGACAGGAGGCAGACCACGAACCAGCACGTGGGCGTCTGCTCCAACGATGGTCAGTACCTGATAATGAGAGAAAGGGAACAGGAGAGAAGCCCCCTCTCCCCGGCAGATTCCTTCTCAGGACAACCAAGTCTTCAGTCTTAAAACAGGAGAGTAGCCGCTTCAGGAAGCTCAACATTAATCAGCTTCTGATTCAAATGACAAAATTTTCTTGAACGAAGGATTTGTTACGTGAGGAACCCACCCGTCTGTGCAGCTCTCCGCTATATCTAGAGTACTGTGCAGTGAAAATTACTGTTAGAAACTGCCTATGTTAAAAAGAAGTCTGGTTACACTAAGGAATAATCTTGAGAAAGAGTTTCCCTCACAAATTTTAGTTGTCCTTCTCCTTCTAGGCACCAGCATTTAAGGTGTCTGGACCTTTTTATACAGCAACTGCTTTGCAGACGACCAGAAACAAGACAACAGAGAGTTGCAGTTACGAAGAATACAAATACAACATATGAATGTTTGCTATGTACGCCTCCATAATAGCTAGCATTTCTCAGATTTGGTTTAACCATTTCTTCTCTTAGAAGTTAAATTTTTTTAAAGGAATCCATATTTTTCAGCAGCTTTGTAACCAAGAGAGTATGTGAACAAAGAGGAAATGTAAATACTTGAGAAATTGTTCTTAGTTTCCTCTAGGTTAAGCCAGGATGTCTACACCGTAATCAAGTCAGTGTTTATTAAATGTCAAGGTCTTTAATGGTCATCTTTATTACTCCTTCCTAATATGTGCCTCTGCTGACTAAAGCCTTTTAAGGAAATAATTCAGAGTAGTTTGCAGACCTTAGGAGAATTTTACTGCAGAGAATACAGACGAGGCCTAGGGGGAAAGGGGTGGTTCTCTAGTCAAAATCTCATTACATTTAAACTTGCTCCGGTTAATAAATATGTGTTTAAAACCAGTTTTTCTATTTAATCTGTCTGTTAAGGGTGTTTGTTCTTCAGCAGTGTACGATTTTAGGTTAACTTTAAGCAGACATATTTCAGTACTTGAACCTCAACAGCAAGGTTCAAAGTAGATGATGTCATTTCTGTTCTACCAGAGAAGACTTCAGTCTAAGATAATAGAAACTTCATCATTTAACTCTACTCTGAAGCAGCCAGCTAGTCGCCTTTCCCTGCCCTTCTTTCTGTCCCTCCTCTTTTTGTTTCTCCCTCTCTTTTAAATAAGGGGCGGGGGGGAATCCCCTTTTCTACTGCACTAATCTTGGGTTTCCTGCTGCCCGATTGTGCTTCCAGTGAGCTCTCTCACAAGGCTTTTTTTTTTCTCAAGCTTAATTGAAGTCTTAGAAAGTGAAATAATGTCTGGATAAAACATGATGACATTTGGCAGTTTTATGAAGTGGGATACGTGGAAATGTGGTAAGAAATCCATCAAGAAAGAATGTGCTCTCCTTTGGGACTGAAGGGGAAACAAATGCAGACTTTAAACCACTTGACGATTTTCAGACATACTTATCACTGCTGGAGAAGCCGGTGGCGAGATGAAAGAAGACTGCTTTTTCCCTTGTGGACTAGTGATGAAGACTAGAATTCTGGATTTAAAACCGTTTTTATCCCTGGGGGTGCTTTTGGGGGAGGAGGGGCTGCAGAGGCAGCTTGCCCAAGGCGCTCCTACCCTTTTGTTCTTTAATACTTGTTTGAAGGGGATGAAAAAGATTGAGCGTTGAAGGTTGGGAACAAGGGTCTTGGGAGCAAAGTGCTAGTTTTGTTTGTGTAATTATAGACATCTTGGAAACTTCTCTCCCTCTTGTCTGGGGGGCAGATCCTACTAAAAAGTTTGAGGCTTCAGGATGTTAAAATTCTAACGTATTTCTGAAATGACCATCGTATCCATGGAGGAACGCAAATCGTCCTCACAGGTAGCGAGCCGTCCAGGTGCTCTCCAGTGGCTTTTGGGAACCAGAGAATAAACTAGGAATGTGAGAGAGCCTGTGCCTTTACCTTTTCTAGGCCCTGTGTCAGCACCACCATTGTTCTAAGGAAAAAGGCAATCTTTGGCATATTTTTAAAGTCTAACCTTTTCCCCCTCAGTGGTTTGCAGGAAAAATTTAGATAGTACAACAGTGGCAATTCACGATGACGAGATCTACTGCAAATCCTGCTATGGAAAGAAGTACGGGCCGAAAGGCTACGGGTACGGCCAGGGCGCGGGCACGCTCAACATGGACCGGGGCGAGAGGCTGGGCATCAAGCCCGAGAGGTGAGTCAAGACCACGTGACCTTCAGGAAGGCATGGTGGCAATTCATGTTACTTGGTGAACGGGAATCTGGGAGTTTCCAGATTTTTAGCTTGAAAGAATCAAAGACAATGACTCAGATTTTCTAGTATAAACTAATGACCCTTCTTTAAGCTTGAAATAATGGACAGTTTGGGACCTGGCAAAGTTCTTATTGATTATTCCAGTGATTTCCAGTCCCGATTTTTGGCATTATGAGGTGTATCAAGGAGTTGTGATGTTCTCAAAAGCAAGTGGTTTAAATTTACTTCCGTTTCACAGCACTTCAAAGACCAGACATCATGAAATCAAATGATGGAGAAATGTAGTATTGGAATGATGAGAAGCATTTCTCATGTGCAATTAAGCAGTCAATGAAAATTCCTCAGTCAGCCCTTCCATGTAAGAATGTTTCCTCACCAAGAAATTACTTTTCTCTAGCTTACAATTCTTACTTAAAAATGGAAATTATTTCCTGTATTTGATTCTATGAGGTTAGTGTTACTAAATTTTAAAGGTTTCGGTACCAAAGTAAAGTGCTAAATCTGCCAAACTTCACTTAGTAATTCATGTTGAGACATAATTTCTTCATGTGGAATTTAATTCCTGTTCTTGACTAATTCTCTCATTTGAACTTCACATTTTCCACATCCATTTTATATTGAAGAGGCCAAAACTGTGTAATACTCCAATAAGATGGCCTTTCCTTGGACAAGGCCATTAATTGTGCCCTTATTGTAGACTGGACACCATGCAATAATGTATGGTAACTCATGTAATCCTCACAACCCTGTAAGGTAGGGTTTCCTATCTTAATCAAGAACAAAGTGAGACAGTGAGAATTAAGTGATTTGCCTAAAGTCACACTGCTAGTTAATTGTAGAGCCTGGAACTTAACCCAGTGTAACTCCAAAGCTTATGATCTTAAACACAGTGCATTATGGTATGCCTGAAATAACGTCTGCTGAACATTTATGTTCATTCTATATAATCCTCACAGTAACTCTGAGTTGAGTTACTTTGTCCCTACCTTATAGATAGGACACTAAGGCTCAGCTCACACAGCTAAGTGGCAGAGCCAGGATTTGAACTTTTGTCCTTTTGGCCCGCATACTTGTGCGCTGTCCTGCATCGAGGCCCACCTCTCTGTTCTCCTGTTTCTTCCACACTCACTTTCTGAGCTGTGGTGCCTTGCTGGGCATCGGTTGTATGAGGGTTGACGCATTCATTGCTGCATGCCATCACTTGCAGGACCCCAGCTTACCTCTGACTTTGTTAAAGTTCATTGTTCTTGTTCTGCTCTCCCTTTCCAACTTGTTAAAATCTATTCTTGTTTCCCAAGATTTTATTTCAAACACATAAACCTGTACACATTTCCCCCAAACAAAACTCATCCATGACCGCAAAAGTAAGTCAGCAATTGTGGCCATGGGTTAAAGTCACAAAGACCAATGGCCCCTCCTCTTTATCTACTCCTGCTTCTCCATATTCTCCAATAATTAGCCAACCTTCTATGCTGGCCTGTGTTGATCTGTGTCCTTGCCTCTTCCCCTTCTTAGCCTGGCCACATGTTACTCATCCTGCAGGACCAGGTATAGGGATTTCCTTTTCCAGAAGCCCCTCTTAATGACTACTCTGGGAGTACCTGCAGTCTGGACTACCCTTATGGTACGTGGTCATTGTGAAAGTTATGGGGACCAAACAGCTTCGGGGGGATCTCTTGAAGAGGCACCACTGAGTGGGCAGAAACATCTTCATTGAGGCAGACCTGCATTTTTTAGTTCAGCCTCACCAATTTACTAATTCTCTAGGCCTTCAGCAAGTTATTTAAATGTAAGCCCCTATTTCCTCATCTGTCATATGAGGTAGCAATTAACCATGGCTTCTGAGGTTGCTGGAAAGGAGGTGGGAGATAATCCATATAAAGTTCTTCTTAATACGACTGGCAGATTTGGAAATTTTTCTTGGAAAACTCCTAACTGCAAGTGTTGGATATCATTGTGAATAGCTTTTAAAGATCACTTTTATAAGTAAGTACAGGTGTCCCTTGGTATCCATGGGGGACTGGTTCCAGGACACCCCACGGATATAAAATCTGAGCATGCAAGTGCTATGTAAATAGTTGCTGGCGTGTGGCAAATGCAGGTTTTGCTCTTTGGAATTTTCCAGAATTTTTTTCTCGAATATTTTTGATCCGAGGTCGGGTGAATCTGTAGATGCACAACTTGTGGATAAAGAGGGCTGACTATATATACAGTGGGTTGTGGAGATTTTTTTTAAAATATGCCCATATTAGGGACAATGGAAAATTCGGTCCTGTGAATTAGTACTGGGAATTGGTATTTGTTGCTTAGAATAAAATTTCCAGTGGACACATCAAACATGACTCAAGAAATGCTGTATATTAAACAACTTAGGTAGAAGTGTAGAAAACCATTAAATGACTAAAAAATGGATATAGTGGAGATGAAGATATTAAAGATACATGTAAAGTCTGAATAAACTGTTTTATGAAAAGGCAGTATTCCTAAATTAACACTTTATTTTAAATATGTATGTAACCTATTTAATAAAATATAACTAGGATAAAATTGTTTTCCTAGTAGGAAAAATTGACACTTAGCTACCCTTTGCAGAGTGCTAACTCTTGTTGTCACATCTTATCTGCTCAACCTACTTGTAAGGCTTTAGGAAAGCCTTTAAATCTTTTCAGAGCCCAGAATGGTGTTCTGCATGATAGGTACATCTACATACTGAATGGAAAAAAATTACAGGAAGTGAGAGGAAAACAAGGTTTACCTAGTGACCTGTAAATACTGACAAAAACAGTACATTATACAGAGAAAAAGTAAAGATAAACAGATCACAGAGTAATAGGCAAACTTTCTAAAATATTTTCCCATGAAAAATGTAATTTATTCATACTTTCCCCTAATATATTGGGGAATTAAGTAATCTGTAAAACATACTTAATTTTCCTAGTTACTGCCTAAGTCAGCTGACCTATGTGCAGAACTTAACTGCTTAAGTTACTACTGATTTTTTCTATCTTCTGTGAAGTAAAAAAGCTAGCTGTGATTCCAGTGGTAATATGAATAATAATAATAATGATATGAATGTGGGGTGAAAATATGTGCTATGGTAGGTTTTCATAAAACACAGCATAATTGTTTAGTGGAGAGGTTAGCACTGGGGATTCAATGAATTCTGATGAGTTTAGATTCAGAGGGACAGACATTTAAGTTTGGAGCCTTGTCTGTCTTTTTGTAACAATAATGAGCCCATAAATAGGTTAAAATAATAACTGGCCAGCCCCTGAGATTTATTTCTTCCTCCTTCTTTCCCCTGTACTGGCCTGTGGAGGCCTCCAGCCAAGGGACAGTATAGCAATTAAGTCCCAGAGTGCCATTGTGTCTGCCTTGTAAGGCTTGTAAGGGCCCTTTGGAAAATCTTGCCTAATTCCTTTTCTCCCCTTTCCGCAAGTGTTCAACCTCACAGGCCTACGACAAATCCAAACACTTCTAAATTTGCTCAGAAATACGGAGGTGCTGAGAAGTGTTCCAGATGTGGGGATTCTGTGTACGCTGCCGAGAAGATCATTGGAGCTGGAAAGGTAAAGTGCCGTCTTGAGCTAAGAGCAGCGGATGACTACTCTCCACTACCTTTCTCCCACAGGCCCCGCTGCAGCCCACTCAGGTGCTCTGCCTTATAAATAAATGCCTGAATTAAACTTTTTCTTAATCGAATTTCCATCTGAATCGTTAATTTTTTGAAGTGATGCCGTTATTTGACAAATCACATCTGTGTTTAAAAGAACCTTGTTTTCATAGGGGGTGCTCCTGAAGGTGTTAACTGACAAGGGCAGACTTAACAAACCTGGACTCTGCAGGTTCTTCAGTGTAGTGAAAGGGAAAAAAAACCCCAAAAAGCAGTGACTTAGAGCACCTGATGCTAATTTGGTTTGAAGAAGTTGCTTAACCACTTCACCTCTTTGAGCTGCAGTGTTCTCAACCGTAAAGGAGGCGGTCGTCAAAGGAGCACACAGGGCTTGCGGCGAGGTTTCAGACAGCTCTTAGGGAAACGGCCCTTCCGTGGCACAGCTCCCGGTCCGGTCCGTGTCTTCTGTGGATGAAGTCTGAACTCAGCCCTTTTGCAGGCAACCAAGAATGTAGAGGGTGCAGTTTCAGCCTTCTGGTTGGGGCTGACCCACAGTAGTCAGGACCCTGTTTTGGGTTGATCTTCCTGAGCCACTGTGCCACAGCATCTAAACTTACTCATTCCTCTCTTCCAGCCCTGGCACAAAAACTGCTTCCGATGTGCCAAGTGTGGGAAGAGTCTTGAGTCAACGACTCTGACTGAGAAAGAAGGTGAAATCTATTGTAAAGGTAAAATTAACTTCAGTTATTGGTGTCCATATGGGTATCTCACATTGGCTGTTAGTGAAGGAAATGTCACTAGCAGGGGGAAAAAAAAAAAGGACAAAAAGCACTCTGAAAATGGGGAAAAGCTGGGATAGTGCCACTGGGTATCTGAAAATAAAAGATCTAGAGATGCTTACAGATGACAGAAAAACCACAGAACATTTTTGATGATACAGTAAGTTAAGTTCCTGGTCATTTAAAACTCCCCTACAAATAAAAACAAACAATAGTCTTCTTTCAGCTTAATGTTTTAAGCAAAGCCTATGAATATATGAAGGTCACAGACAAATATATAACTTGTCTGGCCCGATTTGCATACTTGTAACTCAGCTGGGACCACGAGCTGAACACTAGGGAACCAGAAGACTCGGACTCACCTTCGCAGCTTTAACGTAGTTACTACCTGGCACACTTTACACCTTAAATAAGTTGAACTCTTCTTGGCATAGCCAACAGCTTTTTCAATTTACAGATGTCTGTTGATAACATCAGTCTTAAGCAATGCTAGCAAAGCTTAATGGACTTGCACTAACTCTTCCCTTTTCTTTTGTAGGATGCTATGCGAAAAACTTTGGGCCCAAGGGATTTGGCTATGGCCAAGGGGCAGGAGCCCTTGTTCATGCTCAGTAGAGGCGCAAACCCAGAACCCAGATCACACACTGAGAAACTCCACATAATCTAGGCACAGATAATCTAACACTAAACTGCTGTGAAATTCTACCAGTACTTAAGTACTGTATGTTGCCCTGTACTTGGCTAGGCCAGCTGACTAGTAGGAAGAGAGCACTATATCTTTTCGCTTTATTCATCAGCATTTCAAGAACCATTTCTTTTACGTTTTAAATAAAACTTCAGCTTAATTTAGTGTTCAGTGTCTTTCAATTAACCTTTTGGAGGAGTGCTGTGATGTCGGTTAGTGGTAAATCATCTGGGTCCCCACCTTCATTTTTATTGGTTAAAGAGAGTCCACCCCATTAAGCGGTTGACTCACCAGGTTAATGTTTGCATTACAGCTGTTGCAAAAGGTGGCTCTCTCTAAGCTGGCAAGTGTGCCTCCAGAGTGAGGGTTGCTAGGCAACAGGCCCCGCCATTCCGGCTCTTCAGAGCTGGCAATTAATTCAGCAGTGCAGAACTCCTGCCTGCCTGCCCCACTCTAGCTCAGTGGTTGCTCTTCTCTTGCTGGGAGCAGTTTCCTAAAGCATGGCTCCTGGACAACCTGCACTAGTCACCTGGGAGTATTACAAAGCAGATTCCTAGGCCCCAAAGAAGCAGAATCTCTAGGGGTGGAGCCATCGAAGCCTTCCTAACAAGCTTCTCAGAAAGGTACGCTGACCCAGGGTAGGCACACTGTTAAAACACTTAAAAATTCTTTTGATTTATCTCGATCTAAAGATCATTATAAACAGCTACCTACAGACAACTACAGAATCTGAGGCTCAGTGTGACTTTTTAAAGACTCCCCACTCTCATCTGATACTGAATTACTAATCCTAGAAACTGGGTTGAGGATTTGTGTTTTTCTCACAAATCTCAATTCTGCAAAATTAGCAAATGCTGCATAGTCCTGGCATATTCAGCTGGCTCAGGGAGAAAAGGAATATCAGACTATATAAGATATTTTCATTATTTCTCCAGAAACTTTTAGTTCATTACCAGACTCAATCCAACCCTTTATTTTTCAGCGGCAGGGTGTGATATTAGTCTGTAATGTGTATTTGTAAAGTTGAACCAGCCTAATCTGTGAATACATCTTAATCTTATATATATGACCTCAAAAGAAAAAAAAAAAAAAAAGCAGAAACGTGGTAGGAAAAGGTCAGTTGAGGGTGTACCAGGTGAAAGAATTCATGGTTATTTATATCATAGCCTTGAACACTTCACATGTTCCATAAGGCAAGTTTCACCGTGGGAGAGGGGAGGGTCTTTTTGGTAAGCAGGCTGGGGAAGTTAACAATAAAGGGACTGGGCTGAACTGAAGAAGATTTACGGAGTAAGTTCTGATTTTTTTCTGTGGTTGTTTTAAACACATGCACAAATTATTTGACATTCCAACAAAAGATGGAGTCTAATTCCCCTTTCTCTGAATAAGGGTCAACCTTAGTGACTCATTTTTAACTAACAGAGTATAATGGACCAGGCTAGGTTAGAAAAGACAACACAGCTCTTGCCTGCCTCTTTCTCTTGAGATGCTTACTCTTGGAACTCAGCCACCATGTTTTGAGGAAGCCCAGACTACATGGGGAGGCCACATGTAAGTATTAGAGCCATAACCTCAGCTAAGATCTTCCCCATCAGCCAGTATCAACTAACAGACATGTGAGTGAGTAAGCTTTCAGGCTATTCCAGTCCCCAGTTTTTGAACCATCCCAGCTGACACCCAGTGGAGCAAAGTGAGTTATGTTGAGTCCTAAATTGCAAATCTGTGAACAAAAATGCCTTTTTAACCACTAAATTTTTCAGTGCTGTAGATAAGCAGAATGTTGTAACTGTTCCCACACAGAGCCAACATTTCCCATCCAACTATGTTTCCCAAATTGTACTGGAGATGCTAATAGATATCTGATAGGAAAATACTCTACATGAAGTTGCCAGGTACCTGGTAATTTGAAATTTCTGCCTGATAAAGTTTAGACCCCCCCTTTCAGAATTAAATTGATTCTTAAATTGGGAGCCATGGCAAAACAGCTACTCCAAAACTAAAAAATTAGCTTCCAGTGGTTCTAGGAGTGGAAAAGGGAATTTGGCTTTGGGCAGGCTCTGTTCTCAGAGGAATCACTTTCATCATTTGGAGGTAAGTCAATAGAGTAGCCCCAAAGTAATCCAAATGTGATATTGAAGTGCTGCATGCTGCATTTGTTTTAAAAATGACCCACTTGGGATATTTTCAGCCCCTTGTGGTGGTCTGGTATATTTAGGGAGGACTGCTGGCAACTCTAGTTCTAAAAAGTCTTCATGATCAATTAAGTTCAGGGTGCATTACAGCCATCTATCTATGTTCCTGTAGATTCACATTGCATGCTAGCAGATTGAAGGCCTTGAGATCTTGTAGTTGAGGAGTCTGTTTTAACTTGAAGAAAGGCTTGCACTAAATTAGTTGTCCATGGAACCACTAACATCTCAAGGAGCACTGGGAAATGATGGCCTGGACCACTGGTTCTCAAACTTTTTGATCTCGGGAACTCTTTACATTCTTCAAGTTACTGAGGACCCCCAAAGAGCTTTTGTTTATGACAGTTACATCTATCATTACTTTCCATATTAGAAATTAAACAAAATTTTTAAAAAATGTATTAACTCAGACTTCCACTTATAGTCAAGTTGAAATAACAGGAACCCGATTTACCCTCTCACTTGAAACAATCAAAAACACAGACTAATTACATGAAAAAATATGGTTTTGAGAACGACTGACAATAGGCAACAAAGGAAAGTTATGGAGAAAATGAGGTCAGTCTTGGGATTTTCAGAGCTTCCAGGCTATAGTCTAAGGAGAGAGAATACAGAGGGAGCTGTAAGGCACCCCAAGTTGAGAACACAGAGCTGAGGGTCCAGAGAAACCAGAGCAGCTAGCTTTGGAGGGACTGGAGAGAGCTGCACAGAGAAAGAATCCCAGGAATTCGTAGAACGCCATCCAACACCCCCCCCCCCCCCCCCCCCGGCAAATCTTCAGCTGTGTTCTGATTGCACATGCATACGGGGTAACTACCCAAGATCCAAGATTACGGAAAAAAACACCTGAAAGATTTAGAGAGAATGGTGTCTGGTGCTCATATGGAGCTGGGGATAGTGCCTATTCTCACCAGTGAGATTGAGAAGTGTGACTCTTAGAGCTTTGGATGGAGACCTCAGTACATTACTGAGGTCTTGCCTCAGTAATGGGGAATAATAATTAACCCTGAACTGAACACTGCTCTGTTCCTGCCTAACAAATCTTGCTTAACAGCAAAACCTGAAAGGATCAAAGTTTCCGAATAATTGCATCCCAGAACAAAGCTCTGGAATTTTTATAAGAATAACAAAATACCCAGCACTCAATTCATAGTGTCTGGCATCTAATCAAAAATTACCAGGCATGCAAAGAAGTAGGAAAATACAGTCCATAATGATGAATAAAAATCTATCAAAACCAACCCAGACCTGACATACATATGAAAATTAACAGGTAAGAATATTAGAACAGTCAATTATAACTGTACTCTCTATTTTCAGAGTTAAGTAGCGATACAGAAGATGTAAAAATGGTTCAAATAAAACATTGTAGGTGAAAACTATGATGTGGCAGATAAAAAATACTGAATAGTACTGATGACAGACAGCCTAGACAGTGCAGAAAAAAATGTAAGTGAACTTAAAGACATTAAAAACTATCCAAGATAAACACTGGGGAAAAAAAGAGAATTTTAAAAAATGAATTATCACTGAGCTATAGGACAATCTCAAGTGGCCTAATATACGTATAACTGGAGTTTGCTGAAAGGGGGGGAAGAAAAATATTTGAAGAAACAATGACTGAAAATTTTCCAAATTTGATGACAACTGTAAACCTACAGATCCAAGAAACAGCAGCAGCAGCAATGAGGCTTTCTAATGCTTTGGATGGAAATAATCCCTCTTTCTTACTTAGTACTAGAAACACTGCTGTCTATTAAAAAGTATTTTCCAATCCAAGTAAATATCTGATGACAGAGATATTCTGGTAAAATTTATCTGAGCAAAACATTCATACTCCAATTCAAAGGCAAAAAGAGTTTTCTAAGAGGCACATTTGGTTTCCTTGAGTTTATGACTTAGCTGACCTAGATCAAGGGACATTCTGAAGTTTCCACTTGGAATTACAGATTTTTCTATTTTAACAGTCACAGAAAGATATTTAATAGAAAACTCTAATACCAAGAACTTTATGAAATTGAAGGTTTACTTTCTGACCTGAAGCTAATATTTCTTGTCCTGGTATGTACCACTTGTTTCCAATTATCTCTGTAAACTCTTAGAACCAGAAATCTACATCATAGGTACAATCTACCAATCTGGGAAGGACTGGGGAATCCAGACAAGACAAAGAGGAGAAAAGTACCTAACTGGAATGAAAAGGGAGGGCTTACAGTAGAATTTCCTTTATTATTTATATTTGTTCAAAATATTGTTACTTGAGTTCTACACAGCTCTGGAGGCATTACTTTCAATACCGTAAAATAATTATGAAATGAAAATTAGTCCAATCTGAAAATATTTAATACCACTGCGTTCTCAATTAAACCATAAACAATCATGTGAACAACAGGAAAGGGTTCCTCCATAATTTTTGCTTTTTGAAGTCCCAAATAAAGCTTTCTTAGTCATGCAGGGTTTCTCAAGTAACTGAGATCAATGCTTGGTAGGTTTCCTTTTCCACTATTTTACTACAGAGTCTTTAGACATACTTACATTTAAATCTTACAGATTCATACAGTCCTTGAGGATCCTAAGTAACTCCATGGAATACAAAATTCTTAAAGAAAAACATATTCTCTTATTTAAAAAAAATGCATTACAAACACAAACATACACACACAGAATTAGAGGTTGCTGGTTTTTGTTTTTTTTAAAGAATACTACCACCACCTTCTATTTTTTGCCAATTTCTAGTCTTGCCACCTGATTCCTAGTTGACCCAGATATAAACATATAGAATAATCTTTTCATATCACAGGTACCACTACCCGTGTTTCATCAATTTCTTGAAGAGAACTGAGCAAAAAACCAAACACACATTTAAGAGTCAATATTTATTCTGATTAATATTTTACAAAATTTTGACAGATTTAATTTATGTAAGGAGAGCTAATTTATTAAACACTTTACAGGTTTTTCTTTCCACAGAGTAACACGTTAAGTAGCAAAATAATACTTGGCACAGTTATAAATAAAGAAAATATAAAATAAAAATATCCATAGCTTAAGTATAATAATGATGCTGTTTTATGCCTATTAATATTTCAAATAAATTCCTGGGAACAACAAAATACGGAAAAAATTCCAAAGAAGTAATTCATGTTTAGAGCTGAGAAATAAGTTCCTATTTGCTAAAAGTATGCAATGAAGCTGATACGAACTATTCCCCAAAGGGTCACCTTCATACACAACTTTAGAACGGGGTTAAACTGGTTCCACACACAGACCTACAAAATAATTAGACGGTACACAGAGGCATGGTTGGCTCCTGACCATCAGACCATTTCTGAGTTATAAATTTCACTGGTACTATGAGATGGCTAGTACTAAAGCATTAACATTGCTAATATTTTCCATGTATACATCTAGAGTTTTGTTTTTTTCTGTCTAACTGAAAGACATCTCCTTTGCACTGGAAAGAATATTGTACCATAAAGAAAGGACATGGTAACAACACTCTCATCCAAACTCTGAGAAAACCACCATTGTATTTGACTGTTAATAAAAATGTATTCGATAAAAACTGCAACTGAGTCTTCACGTGAAGTGGCTCAAAATACAAAAAATTAAAATGAATTCTAGCCTTTTATAAATAACTTTGAATTTAAAAATTATCTAAAATTTCCCCCAATTAGTAGTCAAAACTAGCAGAGACATTTGTAAAGTTAACCAATTTTGTACATTCTATGACAAAATGGCACAATGCTATTGCCACCCCACACCCATCTCTTCCCTTTTCAAAAATAAAGTACGTATGCCAATTTTCTAATATTAAAACACTCAAGTACACTAAGAGTAATTTTTTTGATGTATGACTTATGCTCAAAGAAACTACTATATAAAAATGGTACTTGGAAATACTGAACATCAACTATATACATTTTCACTGCTCCTCTTACTAAGGCAAGGGGCGGGTATACCACTAGACTGCTTTAATACCTGTAATCTGCATTTTACAGAGAATACTAATTTTACCAAGCATCAGACATGCAGTGAACTTGCAGGGTATAATGCTTATTAACAGCGATATTGAACATCACTAGAAGCTCATTAATTATCTCCCTTTTCTTTTTGGTTGGATAAAATGAAATGAGCAGCTTTAAATACACTAACACATAGAGACACAAAGAGAAAACTATTTGATAAATTATTTATATGCAGATACGCAATCTTTACACTGGTCTAGGATCTGTCATTGGTCGGACCACCATTTTCCCACCCTCCCCCAGCCCATTCCTTCTCACAGGTTTCCCACAGGTTGCTCGAACCACAGTTTGCTACAGCGCTTAAGAGGACTAAACCTGTAAACAATAGTTATGGAAGCAGTGACCAACAGTTCACCATGAGAGTATGGAAATGCTGCAACAAAAATTGATCAGTGCATCATGTTTGACAATTCGAAAATCTGAAATTGTTTCAGACAGCATTAACAAATTTCAAAACATTCAATATTGGGAAAATTGAAACAATCTTAGGGATTAAATTCTTTCTGATAGGTCATTCTTTAAAAACCAGAATATACCATTAGCTTTTCTTTTATTCACATGTGCTATATGTACAGAGATCATGCTCCATCTTTAGCTAGACTCCATTATTTTGTCTACACTTTATTTTGCAGTATAGCCATTTATTTCTATTATTGAGAATTTTGCATTAACTTATTTGTTCTGCCTTTTCTTGAAAATAGCTCAACCCTTAAAAAACTGGACTATGTGCACATCAAATTAAATTCTAATTTATGCTTTACTGGATAGTGTGTGCCAGTATACATACTATGAGGTGTATCATGCACTTAGTAGGGCTTTTAAGTTGAACAAAATAACATGACTTACTATACTCATGCAAGTGCTTTATTATCAGACCATAAAACCTTAGAGCAAGGTTACTAAAAATTATTTCACTGAACTAGAAATATATCAGCATTGCCAACAGCTGATAGCAATAAAATATTGTTAGCACATGTTTTGGTGAACATTATTTTCTTGTGTCTTTGAAGACACATTACAGTAGATCCCTAATAAAACAACATGATTTTCATCACAGTATTTACATGTACATTCTAACACGTACATAATACTAGTCTGAAGCAATTTAAGACAACTTTCTTGGAATTAAATGCAATACTAGATTGCATCATAAAATTTAGCTGTATACCATAAATTTAGTTTTAGCTAGAATCAAGCATTTCTGATCAGTATACCATGTCTGTCAACAGAATAAGTTCACTCTTTTTTCATGAAAAATGTTATGAGAACAAAACCAAAAAGTTGAGTATTTTGTGAATTCCCATATTAAGAACCATTAACATTCTTTTTAAGACCTTTATTCTTCCCAGAAGTGGCAGTGTGTTCTGTCCATGTTTACTTTTGTTAATAAAAGTGTTGAAAAAAAAGACTAAAATTCACAGTTAGCCCTACATATAGCATGCTGTTTGTTCAAAGGATGTGGATTCGAGTGTGAGAGAGACACGGACAGACACAATTTTCAGGCACCACTCAGCAATATGCTTCATAGGATAAAGATGCTGCTACACGAGCTGGTACCCAGATCCTGATATTTGGTCATATTCTATGGTATACTGCCTGGTCCAGTCCACAATAACAGGACGAAAGAGGCCACAGCATCGAAATTCAAAGAAGTCTATAATATTCCTTACACATCCATGGCTAAACACCACCCCCACCAAAAAAGAAAAAGAAAAAGAAAAAAAAGTCTATTAGTACAATAATTTAATATGAGTTTAATATCATTTTAATGTTAAATATATTTTTTTCGAAACTTAAGAACTCAGGTTTCCTGCCAGAAAGAACCTGCTTATAACTCTACAAAATATGTATGCATTCATGTTTCTTCACGGCTCTGATTTTTCTCTTTTGCTAATACAATGGGTTATACAATTATATATTAAAGTTATTCAAATTTGCATTTCTTTCATTCCTGTGTAATACGCAATTTTTGATAAAACCTTTCCTTGACTGGTGGCTCTTTGGCAAGGAGACAAACTATATCCAAAATTGAGAGAGTAAAAGACAAAATAATATCAATAGCATAAACTTGACAGTGTACCTAAGAATAGCAATTTAAAAAAAGAAATATTAAGGAAAGTTCCCAAAATTTTAGAACTTCAAGAATACCTTTGGAAAAGCAGTCAGTTTTACACCTTATACAATTATTGTGCCTATGGGAGAATTCTCAAAACTACTCAACCGACTCTATTATTTTTGCTTTTATTTAAAGGTTTACATGCTTTCCACAAACATGCAACAATTAATAGCACCACAAAAGCTTGATGGCAGTAGACAAGCAGCTTGAGTAAAACTCAAAGTTTTAAATATTTCTATTATTAGGAAACTACTGTTTCTTAACTTTGAAGTGAATGCAAATTAAAAAATATATATATAAAAATAAAAGAACAGAACAGTCTCTTCAATAAATGGTGTTGGGAAAACTCGACAGCCGCATGCGAAAGAATTAAACTGGACCACTATCTTACACCATACACAAAAATTAACTCAAAATGGATTAGACTTGAATGTAAGAACTGAAACCAGAAAACACAAGTGGTAAGCTCCTTGACCTCAGTCTTGGTGATGAATTTGTGAATCTGACACCAAAAGCAAAGGCAACAAAAGCAAAAATAAATAAATGAGACTACATTAGACTAAAAAGGATCTGAACAGCAAAGGAAACCCATCAACAAAATGAAAAGGCAACCTACTGAATGGGAGAAAATATTTGCAAATCATACATCTGATAAGGGGTTAATATCCAAAATCTATAAAGAACTCACACAACTCAATAGCAAAAAAGCAAACAATCCAACTAAAAAATAGGCAGATGATCTGAATAGACATTTTTCTAAGGAAGCCATACAGATGGCCAACAGACACGAGAAGATGCTCAACGTCACTAATTTTTAGGGAAATGCAAATCAAAACCACAATGAGATATCACCTCATACCTGTTTGAATGGCTATTATCAAAAAGACAAGAAAAGCAAGTGTTGGTGAGGATGTGCAGAAAAGGGAATTCTTGTGCACTGTTGGTGGGAATGTAAATTGGTGCAGCCGCTGTGGAAAACAGTATGGAGGTTCCTCAAAACATTAAAAATAGAACTACCATATGATCCAGCAATTCCACTTCTGGGTATTTATCCAAAGAAAATGAAAACGCTAACTTGAAAAGATATCTGCACCCCATGTTCATTACCGCATTATTTACAACAGGCAAGATATGGAAACAACCTAAGTGTCCATCGACAGATGAATAGATTGAAATAATGTGACACACACACACACACACACAATGAAATAAAATTCAGCCATTGTAAAGAAGAAGGAAATATAGCCACTTGTGATAACATGGATGGACCGTGAGGGCATTATAAGTGAAATAAGTCAGACAAAGAAAGACAAATACCACATAATCTCACTTACATGGAATCTGAACAATCAAGCTCACAGATACAGAGAACAGACTGGTGGAGGGCAGAGGCTGGGGGTGGGGCTGGGCGAAATAGGCGAGGGGGGTTCAAAATGTACAAACTTCCGGTTCTAAAATAAGTAAGCCCTGGGGATGCAGTGTACAGCATGGTGACTATAGTTAATATTGTACTTCATATTTGAAAATGGCTAAGAGAATAGATCTTAAAAGTTCTCATGACAAGAAAAAAAAAATTTGCAATTATGTATGGTGACAGACATTAACTAGATTTTAGCGGTGATCATTTTGCAGTGTATACAAGTATCAAACCATTATGTTGTATACCTGAAACTAATATAATGTCATATGTCAATTATACTTCAATTAAAGAAAAGAAAACTAGGTGTGTGGAAATTTTTGTGTCATTCAGAGGGCAAATAAAGTAAGTAATTTGCACCAAAAAGTAGTTGCCCTAGAGTCTGGGAAATTTCCCTAAATAATGAATTTTAATCAACTGTATTTTTTAAAATCTTATTTCAATTTTCTGGATACATTCATTTTTGAATGAAAATTTATAAATTGATGGAAAGGTTAAAGAACAAATACTAAACGTTAGTAAGTCAATAAAGTTTGAATTGTATAATTAAGGAAAAAATGAATATCACAAATTTATATACAGTTAATGTGATAAATACTAAAGTTATGGTGAACTAACCAATGTTTCATCTGGCAGAAATCTTGGTATTTGGTATGTTTTATAAGCTATTTTACACATTGTTAAGTAAAATAAATATTCCCTGTTTCATATATTATTGCCATTCTTAAAGAAAATACTTCTCTTTGATGTACTCACTAGATATTTGCTGAGTTTAGTTAGTAAGGAACTTTATATGTCAAGAGAAAATATTAAATTCATAGATATGTACGTACTTGAATGGGCTTTCAATAGATGTTGTTGTGACTTTAAAGTGCTTGTATCTTCTGGCATTCATTCTTTCATTTGTAGTAATACCTAAACATGATATCTAAGAGGCAAGAGAAAGCAAACCATTAACTCTCTGAATATTTAATATAAAACAAGTTAATTCTCAAGAGGATCAGGATGGAGTCTGTTTCTGGCTTTCCATCAGGAGATCATCAAGCGGGTTTACACAGTACCATCTGACTCTGTGGGAAGTAGCTGGTTAAACAGGGAAAATATTAAAAAACAGGTCACCTGGCACTGTGTATGTGTAGGCATGGACATTATGTACATACTACCTCTCCATCAGCCCCTTTAAGAAGGAGCTTTTTTAAAAATCCTAATTAAAAAAACTCTTGAGTAAATACTGATATTTGTAGGTAATAAAATATTAAAACACACACAAAATTAATGGAACCATCAGTCTAAGCTCACACTTATATCCAACTGGATGTATGTAAACCAGGAAAGAGAAATAAAAAGTTTTGATGACAGTAGTACTGAAAGTTAAAAGTTCATAATATAAGAAGAGGGAGGAGAGGTGGAGAGAAAGAGTGAAGAAGAAAGGAACAGCAAACTGAAAATTTTAACTCTTGAAAAATTTTAATTACTGAAAAGTAGGAATGGTTATAAAGAGAATACATTGTTATCTTTTAAGCTAGGAGTGAATTTTTAAGAGTTCTCTGCACACTAAAGAACAAATAATGCACTTGCACATACCTGATACATCTGACACATGAGTAATACAGCCACCCACATGAAATGAAAAACACTGTTCAGAAACATCCAAAACATCCAGGGTGAACATGTGGCAATCTGAGTAATATATGTCCAAAATCCATCCTTGGTATAACTGGTCTCACAGTGGAGTCCCCAGTCTAAAATCAGAGCAGAAGAACGCAAATTTACTCATAACCATCCAAGCACCTCGTGTGGACATTTGTGGTAGGCACCACTTAGAAAACACGATCCAAGAATTTAACTGATGACTTTCAATGCAAGTATTTTCATACTCTTAAATAATCCCCTTGTACATTAGTGAAAAAACATATCAAAAGCAGAAATAGAAAAAGCAGCAGGCAATCCTAAAAACAAACAAACCTGTACTGTAACGATATACAGTTTTTATTTGATTGGTATTGCATACATACAATATGTAAAAAAACAATTCCTTTATACAAAGATAAGATGATACAGATATGTGAGACTTCTTTGGAGGGGAGGAACATAACACAAGATCACCTTGGTGAGGGGGACTTTTTCCAAAACAAAATCTACTCTTTGAGAGCTGCTGCCATAAAGAACTGATGTTATTAGTAGGACTATGCTCTCTCTCTCAGGTGTGTTGGGCTGCCAGAAATTACGTAAAGATCTCTGACAAAATCGTTCTCTCTGTTAATCCCTATTTGAGGAAGTAACCTTTTTCATTAGGGCAATAACAGAGATTATTCTTAATATCTGTGGGAGTAGGAGGACTAGGAAATCATCCAAGACTTATTTTTAAGTCAGTATCTAATACATCTTTGTGCTAAATACCACCAAGCCCTGAAGGACAGTAACTAATATTTTCATTTAAATTCTTTCCAAATTATGTTCTCAGTGCAATAAAACCCCATCATTTCTTCTAAGATACTATACCCATATGATCACTGAATGACAACTTATTCTTAACCTTTTAAATATTCTCTAATAGGCAATAATTATACCTTACTCTTCAAAACATTTCAAGTTCTGTGCAAACTTAACTATATTCTCCCAGCTGTTTGGTAAGAAAGAGCAACTAGCACAATCACAAAATCTATAAACTACTAGAGTAAAGCAAGCATGTGATGTGAAAAATGTTGGTGTTTTTTACCCAGAAGCTTTTCAAAGCCTATTAAAAGATAATTAACTGATAATTCTGTTTCTTATACTCTATGTTGAACATGTTTGACAGTTCTATATCTATTTTTTCTCTATGCTTCATTGTAGTGAGGTGCCCCAAACCATAATTTTTAGTTAAAACACATTTGTCATTATCATATTTTTTGTTAATATGGTAAAGCATGAGTACGCAAACACGTGTTTTAAGAAGATAAAAAACTAATTGTACTCACAAGAAATACAACCATAAATCATCCAGCAGATCATAAAAAGCAAGAAGAATAGGTAGCCCATGAAGTATCTATGGTTGCCTGCACCTAAAGAACAAAACAGAAGCAATTTTTTTTAGCTAAGAAAAAACAACTGGAAATACACCTAGGGGTGAGGTAGTGGTGGCGAATTTCCATGAAAAGTGAGATACACCTTGGACAATAATCACATACATTATTTATTTTACAAAATGTTCTTCAAGAAAATAAATGTTTTAATAAAATTGTTAAAATAAAAGAATGCTTATAATGACACACAAAGATGTAGTGACTGCAGTGATATTCATTCAAAAGAGTCTTAATGAACCAAATAAATCACAAGTTTGAGCTTTAATTCTACTATTTGCCTTGAGGTTTAAATAATCCTATTTTATTTTTAGTTTTATAAACTTTAAAATCCTACTTTTTAAAGGCTTCTCCCCAACATAGTCATACAATCTTTGTAATGTTTCCCTGCTGTCCTCTCATAAAATCTCCAGGGCCACGTCTCAGACCACTTAGTTCATTTCCTCAGACTATGCCATTCTTGAACACTGAGATATGTAGAGTTCTTATCTGTCATTCTTCTCTGCCTCTGTACATAACAACCTTTAAATATTTTTTATTGCCTTACTTTCTTTAGTTTAACTAAAAAACAACACAATCTGCCCCCTTATTGATTTCACTGTTATCCAATGGAGAAGATAGGAAAGAGTAGGCACCAGAGAGAATTGATAGAGAAATTATATCAATCTTTTCTAGACACTGATTTTATGATGTCTTTTCCCCTCTCTCTTACAACTGAGTTGATGTTTTGGCACTCAGAAAATAATTGGGGGAACGAGGGGTATTGTAAGGTGCTAGAATGAACCTTCTACACCTACTTTAATATTGTACTTCATTAGTTACCTAGAGTAATTTAAATGAACAATATATTTAGAAATTACTCATAAAACTTACCTACACAATTGCCCACCCATGGGCAATGATGGTCGAATTTTGCAATACAGCGGTTGCACACACCACAATGTTTGGACCTCACTGGTTTCCGTATCTGTTAACAGGCATGTTAAAAGATTATGAAAGGCACTATACCTAAGAGAGGAAAGCCGAACATTTTATTTTCTCAAAATACAATATGAAAAAAACCCGGTATTTTTTGAAAAGGATTATACCAAGGTTTCCAAAGGAATAGAACCAAACAAAAATCACTTTTGTTTAATAAAATTTCAACTGCAACAACAAAGATGAAGAGGATAAGTCTACTCTAAAATATAAATTCCTAAGACGGGGCAGAACCATCAATTCACAAAAATAATTAAGAATCAAAGATCAATTTGCTGTTGCAATGAATGGTACTATATTTAATTCACAGCCCTCAAATTCCTCAAATATCACTCTTCAGGCTTCTTAATGAAAATGTATTGCAATTAATGGTCATAATACTGGTTGTTGCTTAATAAAATGAAATTGGTTCCTTAGTAAAAGGAAGGTCAATTTAGAAGTGAATAAAAGAGAGCTTTTAAAATTCACATCGTTAATAAAATGTCTTCCCAAAGTTTACAAATCCAGCAAAAAATCCCAGTAAGTGTACACGTCTTTCTTTTAGTGAAAGAAATCTGAGATCTCAGATTAAGGTACAGCACTTCCTCTGCTGAACTGCACGACCTTATCTAAGAAAGTACAACATGCTTAAGAAGTTTAGGCAGTCCCTGTTTGTTTTAAAAAACATAAAATACATTCTTCAGGTCTTCACAGGCAATAAAAAACTCATGTTTATGATGTTTAAGTGTTATGAAATGTTTTTCTCTACATTACTCTAAAGCAACCAAGTGAATACAAGAACTCATTGGCGACCTTCAAAGAGCTGCTAGTCCCAATGCTGGATACATGACAAGAGCTACAGTTATTAACCCTTGCTAGAAACAAATTTTGTAATATCCTTTATTGGTGTTTCAATAAAAGCACTAACATTTCCCCAACAGTTTGCATAAATTACACACTATTCTGAGGTACTAAGAAAAAGGCATAGGTGCACTATGCGGTTCTTACATGTATTAAAAAATCTGTGGACCCAAGAAAAGGCTAAGTCATTCTTCACCACAGATATGAGACTAAACCTATTAGCAGAAAGAAGTAGGATATATCAAACAAATTTTATCCTTACTTCCAACTCTCAGCTAAGTCTCCCCTCTGGGCAACAGCTGTCAATGAATTCTGCACAAAAACTGACACAAGGCTCCTAAACACAACAGTTGCCGTAGTTCACTTACAGAGCAATTCATTTTTAGAAAATTCTGATCTACATGTGTCTGTGTATTTTTCAAAGTAAAGATACCCATATAATGACAAATACCTCTGTCAATTTGAATCATTTTATAATAGAACAAGCTCTTTATTTTACAATAACAAATTATCTATCCAGAATTATGCAGCTTATGATAACATAATATATAATAAAATGTTTATGCTATGATGAGAGAGAGTCTTGTTCTTACCATCAGATATTTACTTAATAATGAAACTGTATTAAGCACCTCTATATAAAGAACCTGTTTGCTGACTGCAAGACTGATGCCCTCACAATGAGAAAAGAAATGGTTAGAAAATGTGTTTTCCACTTGGGATATTCTTTCTACAATCATAATTTGGCTATATCTGATAAAAATGGGGGTACTTTTAGACAGAAAAGATTATGTTTCAATAGATGTTAAATTCTAGTTTTGTTAATTGAGGTCAGTATTTACCGTCTAAAACTCTCTTCCCAAATGGCTCTTTGTTACTATGTTATGTTATTGTAAAGCTTAACTGAGTTATTAAGAAGATATCCTAAGCTTGTTTCTGAAGCTGATCACTGTAATCTATCTTTGGATGAAGATCAGGTGCCCCATGATCTATAACCAAGGGGTTATGCATACTGGAATAAGTACCATTTAAAGGACTGTCTCCAACCTAGATGAAAGGCTTCTTATCAGGTATTCTCAAGTACCTCATGCACAAGGAAACTGAAGAGAATCAACTCTTAAATTCATATTTCCCAATTAAGAAGGGCCTCTGCATTGAACTGTCTATAGAAAAGACTGCTGACCCCAAATGACAACCACACCAGGATAAGAAAACAACAGCAGTGGTAGGCAGCTGACCCAAGAATCTGTATCAGTCCTGAAGAACCATCCAACTAATTTAATTGAACTGTTTACCAAATGTTTGTCTTCCTATCAAAATGGAAAGTTATTGTTTTACTTCTGACCATACTTTTAACCCCAATGTTCAGGATGGAAAGAAAATTCTCTAGTGAAGTTGTCTAACTATTCATGACATGTATCACTGCTTGCTTTGAGTGTACTGCTAAAAGCACATATACAATGTTTGAATGACAATTTGGTATAATTGATTAAATGCATAGCCTATAAAGTGTTAAAAAAAAAAAACAACCTGTTTGCTATATGGCAAGGATATCAGCAATGTATACCTGACTTTGTGGAACAGAATTATATTTTCACAGAATAGTAGAGTATAAAAATGTCCTGAATGTTAAGAATACAATTCTGTAAATTACCTATGGTAAAGCACAGAAACAAAAGCCTTTTTAAAGCATGCTTGAAAATACAAAAGAATCAGTCAGTACCCTAAAGTTGTTACCAAGAGTAAAGCAGTATATATTTTGAACATCCAAAATCATAACTGTTAGGTCAAAGAAACAAACAGCCAAACAACTGTTTGGTTAAGTGAAACAACTTAAAAGAATCTGTAGAAGTAGAGCTTAGTTTCAAAAACTCATTCCAGAATCCTAAACTAAGTCAATTATTTTATTATTATTCAACTGTTAAGATATTAGTTCAGTTGTAGTGTATAACTTAAAAGTATAAAAGGGCATTTAGTTTCAAGCATGATTTGGGGATATTTCCATTTCCATGTAGAGAAATATGGTTTAACCACTGCGGCAGTCTGTATATTTTCCACAAGAACTAATTATAAAAATTAAGCAGAAAATCATTAAAACACAAAACAGTATTATTCTATAGAAATTAGATGTCTATAGTAATAAAACAATGTCAGTATCACTATATCTGATTCCATAAGTAAATGCCATTTAATTTCATATATAGCTTTATCTATGACCTGGTTGAATATGACAATGTTTAATATCAATGATAAAATAGTGCTCTAAGTTGAATAAACACTCTAATACAGATGGATAACTGCTCTAATTGAACCAGTTTAGAGGCCATGTTGTCTTAAAAGTTATCTAATAATTTCCCACTGTGACCTTTAAATATAAGAATAAATTTTCTTAAAATGTAATTAGGATAACAGTATATTAGGGAATCACAGTAAACTTTTGATTTTAAATACTTTTATTACTTAGTTTTTTATTTGTTGAATTACATTTTAAGAGAGAAAAAGAGAATAAGAATGAATACAAATGAATGGCACCACTGAATCAGAAGTGTAGTTAAGGTCTACCATCGGGGGAATAAGCACATTGGAAAGGAGACATCTTTTCACCATCTTTCCTCCTGTACCATGATCTAAAAGGCATTTTGCAGGGGTGGGTCAAGAAATGTGCTCAGTGAAAGAAACTGTCCTGGTTTCCCAAACTCTCTATGCTATGCCACTGGTAGGGGAAGAGGAGAGAGGGAAGAATAAAGAAAAAAATATTACCAAACAGGTACTGCAGAATATACTGAGGTCCAGACTTCCTGTCTCTGCAAGTTCAACTATTGTCTGTGAATTAAAAGAAAAAAAAATTATTCAAAACAGAACAATACCAACTATTGTGCCATCAATATGAGTATCAATACACACTACTAAATATAAAATAGATAACCAACAAGGACCAGCTGAATAGCACAGGGAAACTATACTCAATATTTTGTAATAACCTATAAGGGAAAAGAATATGAAACAGAAAAAATATATATATGTATAACTGAATCACTGTGCTGTACACCTGAAACTAACACAACACTGAAAATCAACTATATTTCAATAAAAATAAATATATGAGTATCAGCAAACACAATGTTCATTTTTAATTAACCAATGTTTTCAGCTAAAGATAATAAAATCTCTTCGCTTACTTCTGCTATTTCATTATAATATGAATACAGGAATTTTATTTCTTGGATATATGAAAAAGCAACCCTAAATTTAGTTATGGGAATATTTCTCTGAGAATAAAACTAAATGACCCATCCTAAGAACTAGTCTCTATAAGGTTTTGATGATTAAGGGATGAATGTAAACCTAAGTCCAATAAAGAACTGAATCTTCAGAACTGGATTATGACTAAGAAAACCTGGCAAATCAATAACCAGTAATGTCTAAAGAATACTGGAACATAAGGGTAGCACTCTTTATGCAGCCTAGAAAGGGGAAGATTAGACCGTAAGAACCTACTAGTGTTTTAATCCATGTGGATAGGAAATAATTCATCAGGATTGGTTCTGTTTTCAGAGACTGGATTAAACAGCTCTTAAAATGATCTAATTGCTTCTAATCCAATTCTCTATTTACCGTGACATCTTTGGATTATAAATTCAGTTTCCTACGTACCTCAGCTATAGATGAGGGGTGCCCTGGATCATATATACAAACATTTCAGTTATTAGAACAATATATCTACACTATCAACCGGTTTAGTGGCCTTCTAATTTACAGTCATTTAACAAACATTTACTGAATGCATATTTATTTGCTGAAGGTTTACAGAGATGTGTAAACTACTGTTATTTGTCCCTCAAAACAATCATAATCCTTATAAAGGAGAGAAAGATGAAATTTTAAAATGTCATGGAACTGTAAGGACTGGCATCACAAGAACACCAAAGGTGAGCGCCAACTACACATAATCTCAGTTTGGTTTGAAATTTCTAGTTTCCTTTTTTGTACTCTATTATCTGCTAAAAATACTGATAATCTGGCAATAAAACACAAGTGACTAGTTAGATTGTATCTTGCTACCTTTTTCTTTTGTTCCTCTGTAGCTTTAATAATCCCTGGATCTGATTTCCAAGATTTTCCAAAATTGTAGAAAAGTGCAATACTATTGACAAGGAATGGAAGATGGATAAATAAAAAGTTGAGATGTACCTAAAGTTAAGGAATCTAAAGAAGCAATGAAAACTAGTTATTATTACAGGTAAACTTATAATCTGTAAAATTTTATCACACATACACACAAAAACCTCCAAAAAAATACAAGATGGTTTATTTATTACATCAAAATAGATTACATCTATACATGTTAGTCTATTACATCAAAATAAATACATTTCCCATTCTGCTCATAAATAAGTATAAAAAATAAAAATGAATTTTTTATAAACTTTAAATCATGTAGGGTTATCTGACACTTTTGAAAAGTCAGTGAATACATTATTTTTAAATGATCATTATTTCTTTTGACAAAAATGAAGGGACTTCTCATGTTCAAAGTAATTAGCATATTATCAATATTTTATCTATATGCATTAAAATCTACCAAACACTTAGATATCATACCCATATATTTAAAAGATTGTTTTTACATTCTCTCCGTTGCCATTTTTGCCCACGTTCAAGGTGGCCTTAATTTTAGAAAAGGTACTTATAAACCTGCTTAAAACAGAAACAGTTTCTATGTTTACATTTTTCTACCTAATGAAAATATAAGAAATGTACTAGGCACTTATAAGTGAAGAATCAAAGACTATTTTCAATAACACTGGGAGAAATAAAGCAATGTTGCTAGAGCAACACATTTTTGGGACACAAAACATAACATTTTCAAGATTTTACGTAGGTACAAAAGCTATCCACAAAATTTCCCACGAGAATGGTGCCTTCCCTGTACCAGAGAAGAAAGGAAAGGCCTCATCACCAAAGCCTGGGAAGGACACTGACAGACAGGGACCTGTGTTCACATACTGACTGCACTAACCCTTCTCTTCCACTAGTCTCCCCACACAGCTCCTAGTCACATCCCCATAACTGACTGCCCCTAGCTCAAACCCTCTGGCTTGTCATTTCTTCACAAATGTATCGTTTCTTTGCTAAAAGGCATAAAGATTCCTACTCTGGTCACTTCTTCATTATTTATGAAGGCCCCCATGTACATGTAAAAAAAAAAAAAAACCAAAAGATTTAATAAAATGTTAGGCTGGGAATTCCCTGGCGGTCCAGCGGTTAGGACTCCTCACTCTCACTGCCGAGGGCCTGGGTTCGATCCCTGGTCAAGAAACTAAGATCCCACAAGCCACAGGGTGCGGCCAAAAAAAAAAAAAAAAAAAAAAAAAGATTTTATGTAGTACAAGTATCATACAAACATTCTGTAAGACATTTGGACATTATCATATCTACACACTCTACATTTCTTATGAAGCACAGGTAAGAAAGAACAGCTTCGGGCTTCCCTGATGGCACAGTGGTTGAGAGTCTGCCTGCTGATGCAGGGGACACGGGTTCGTGCCCTGGTCCAGGAAGATCCCACATGCCGCAGAGCGGCTAGGCCCGTGAGCCATGGCCGCTGGGCCTGCGCGTCCCGAGCCTGTGCTCCGCAACGGGAGAGGCCACAACAGTGAAAGGCCCACGTACTGAAAAAAAAAAAAAAGAAAGAAAGAACAGCTTCATGAATGAAACAATCCTATATTTGTTTGGTAAATATGAAAACACTAAACACCTACTTAAAATACAAGAGGAAAAAAAGGAAGAAAGAGTAGTTAATATCACCTGCCATATATAAAAGTGATTTCTCTTTCTCCAGTCCCCTATTTATTCCCAACTTTCACCATCCTTATTCCCCAAAATCCATGGGTACAGCCAGAAGAGAATAAACAGAAAGTCAAATTTTCAGCTCTTCCAACAGCAAAATTCGCTTAAGAATAAAGCTGGATAAATGTATGTGCAACGAATGCTGAACCGTGGCATTTTTCAGGGCAGTATCTTATTATAACAGTTTCAAAAAGTGCTAACATATAAGTATATATAGGTCAGGTTCTTACAGCCTGGATTAAATTTGCAGGGAGCTAACTAGCAGCTCAGTAAATGACTACAGGTTTGAAAGGGGTATTCAGGAATTAAATATCAGATGAACTTAAAGAATTTCTTTGCTTTTTTAAAGGGAAAGAGATTAGATATCTTCAAATGGTAGTTTAAACTTAGCTTTAGCAATAGATCAGTGCAGTTAATTTAAAACATTTAACAGAAATAATTTTTTGGTATGGCTGTTTTCTGTAAACCTTTTTTCCTAATGAAAGTTAGAAAACACTAAAAAGCATAAAGACAAAAACAATAACTCCACAACCCAGAGATAACTCCTTTTATTTTTGGTATTCTGCACTTTTAATCATAATTGAGATCATTGTGTATTTATTAACATTAATAAAATTTATCACTGACTACAAGCCATTTATTTTGGCTGCACAAAAACCCTATGATAAAGCCTGCTGCTATCCCCATGATAAAACTGAGGCAGAGGTTAATTAAACAGTCTAAGATTAAAGAATGGATTAGAGGTGGAGCTGGTATTACAAGCTAGGCTCTTACTACCTATGCTATTCTGCCTCTCCAAAGTGCTCTGCAGTATACCCTGGGTCATTAAATATTATGGGAACAATATCTTTGGGTATGAACATTTTTATTGCTTGATATATATTTTTATACCATCAGATTATTTACAGAAAGATACACCAATTTACAATCCCACTAGCAATACATATTTGTTGATCACTATGTTTGCACTAGCATTGAGTAAAGGAAAAGAGCTGCGAATTTAGAAGCAAGAGAAGCACTATTTTATTCTTAATTTGTATTTGTTTTTATGCTTAAACATTCCTCCAATTAGAAATAAAACAAATACTTGTCATCAACGTTTTCATTTAAATGTTTATGGAATCTTCTTTTTCCATTTAACTCTTTAATCTACTTGGATGTTATTTTGATGCCTGCTGTGAACTACAGCTCTAACTTACCATAATACCCCCAAAATGAACCAAAAACAGTCAATCAAACCAACCAAGTGATCCACAAAATGCAAGCAACAACTTTGGAAAGAGGACAAGCCACACTATACCATAAAGTTCAAACTGGAGGTCAAGGAAAGAAGATGATTCTGGTGAGACAGGCCGCCTGGGGTAGTTCTTAATCCCACCTCCATCTGTATTAGTAGTATGGGAAATGTGGATGAAAAGACAAAGTCAGAATTCTTATCAATCCCACCCTGGACTTCTGCTATGGACTGAATCATGTCTCCCCTCTTCCAAATTCATATGTTGAAGCCCTAACTTATAATGTGACTGTACCTGGAGATAGGCTCTTTAGGAGATAATTAGGTTAAATGAGGTCATAAGGGTGGGGCCCTAACCCAACAGGACTGTGGCTGTATAAGAAGAGGAAAGAAGAGATCTCTCTCACTCTCTTCCTGCCATGTGAGGACACAGGGAGAAGGTGACTGTCTGTAAGTCGGGAAGAAAGCCCTCACCTGAACACAACCGTGCAGGCATCCTGATCCAGAACTGTGAGAAAATTAATTTTTGTTGTTTAAGCCACCCACTCTAGGATATTCTGAAATAGCAAAGATCTAAATATCAGAAAGAAGTCATTTTTCTCTAAATTATTCTATAGCTTAAATAGAATTTCAATCAAAATTGCATTAGGCTTCCCATGGAACTTAAGGAGCTGATTTTTAAAAATTTAAGTAGAAGTGCGAAGGGCTAAAAAGAGGTAAGATATTCCTGAGAAACAAAAAGTTGGGAAACTTGGCCTACCAGATATCATGAGTTAAGAATGAAGCTACAGTAATATGATAATACAGTACTGGTAAGGCACACAGATCAATAAACCGAATAGAGTACAGGAAACTTGATAAATATCGAGGTTGATACTGCAACTGAGTGAGGAAAGAGTGTGTTGGAGCAATGAGTTCTCTAATGAGCAAAAAGGAAGACACTGACCTCTCCCGTCACATCATTCGTTATACACAGTAGTCAAACACATGTGAACTAAGAACTTTGTAAGAGTATCTTTAATGACTTCACAGAAACCTGCACATGTGCACAAAAAAAAGATATACAAGAATACTTATAGCAGTATTGTTGGAATTCACAGGTGATGACTGGATACCTAAAGATAGGGATTAAAAAGCTTAGAAAATATGAGAAGGAAACTAGCAGAGATACATGTAAAACTGAAGAAGTCCTAAGAGTAAACTACAGGAAAAAATGCTCAAGAGGAAAATGCATAGGAAAGAATGGTGAAAATGATAATTCTGCACTGTTTTCATTTTTATATATGTAATGATCCAGGTTCCATAAGTTTCTCACATCCACCTTTGGTTTAAGAAGCTTAAGACCTGATTGAAAAATAATTATTTTTAGATATAAAATTCCTAATAAGTTATTTCAAAAGTGTTGCCAACACAATAAACAGTAGACTATACTGTTTACCACAGTGAATTTTAGAGTTGTTTGATTATTATAAAAGAAGTATGGTCAATGAACAAAATTTTCAAATAAATAAAAGCACAAGAAAATCACTCACAAATCTCACACCCAGAAATAACCACAGCTAAAATTACATGTACTCACTTCCGGCTCTTATCTTTTACACGTTTTAAAATTAGAATCTCTCTGTAAATACAATTTAGTATTTTTTCATTTGTTATAGTCTAAGTATGAGCCCATATCACTAAGTCTTAGAAAAGCATTTTAATGGCTATTTTATCCTGTACCATATGTCACATAACTGAAAAATCTTTCCTCCTATTCAGGTTGGACATTTAGGTTATTTCCATTTTTTCCCTATTATATTGTAAATGGTACTATGATAAATATCTTTGTAAATAAATCTTTGATCTTATCTCTTATTATTTACTTATAAATAATTAACAGATCAAAGGCCCTTTCTACAGGTTGCTAAATTGCTTTCTAAGAAGGTTTAGGAACTTAAAAATTATGTTCAGAGTAGAAAATAGGGCATTTGAAGACATACTGTATCAGGTCAAAGAGCTGGGTTCTATACCAGACTCTCGATAATTACCTAGCTATGTAACTCTGAGCAAGACATACAACTTCTCTGAACCTCAATTTTTCCATCAGTTAGAAAATAGCATTACGATTTGTGTGATTTATTTTTTTAATCTCAAAGGATTGTTCTGAGAACCAAGTAAAACAACATATCTGAAAGAACTATAAACCAGAAAGTCACTAAACAAATATAACATGTATATGGGGTAATACTTATCTAATGAATAGTAAAAAAGAAAAATAATTTATTATAACAAATGGTTTACATCAATATAATACTCATTACCACCACAAAAACATTTAAGTTGGGTAACATATTATGAGAACTAAAATAACTTTTATACAGTTGATCCTCATGCCTATGAGCTAGAATTTATTTGTAACTCCAAAATCAATATTGACAGTGCTTTTGCAGTCATTTGTATGTGCAAAGCAGCAAGAAATATGAGTTGCCCTATGCACACATTCCCCGCTGAGTTACATGAGGCAATACTCTGCCTTCTTGTTTAGCATTTGTATGCTTCTTTTGGTGATTTTGCTGTTTAAAATGGTCTCCAAGCGCTTAGGTGCCATCTGATGTTCCTAGGCACAAGTCTTTATACACAAACTATATAAAACTCTCTGGCATAAAGTTTTCATTATTTGGTACTTTACTAATTATCCTGTTTTTCTCTACTTACATCCAAACAGATTAATAAGAGTACAGGAACAGTCTAAAATTATTTTGAGATGTGAATCTGACTTTTTTTCTTGAACATAAAACTTACTGTCCAATTTAGGAAGCAAAGTTAGAAAATATGTCTGGAATACTGAAGTCATTTCAGAGGTCAGTGCTTTTTTATAAATTTAAAATAATGAGGTACTGAAAATGAGCAGATATGTTTTATGCATTAAATGTTCCAATAAGATAGTTCTAATGCTTAATAAATCCCTGAAGAACAATTTTTATATCAAAGTATAATACAAGCCTAGAATAAGCTAGTGAAAACTGCCACATGGAAAAATTTCAGTAGACACTATGCTAAGAAAGTATTTAAAAGTACTATACTTTCTAAAAGTAATCCTACAATGCTGTGAAAATATAAGAATTAGAAGTGTAGTTACAATTCTGAGGCTCCATTTCACAAAGAAAATTAGCATATTTTGCTTTTGTCTAATACACAAGACAACTTAAAAAGAATGCAATATTAAAACATGTAACACTGTGAAGTGAAACCAGCTATTAATTAATATTGTTCAGAACAGTTAAAAGTCACTGAATAATTCATACCATTTAAAATCTTATATACTTTTTATAGCAATGTCTTGAAAAATGATTAAGACATTTATGAAACATGTACCTTTATTATAATAAAACAGACTATCTTACTGGTTGATTTTTTTCTATTAAAAATATCAAAAATTGACATTGTCCTTATTTCTTGAGATGTGAATCTGACTTCTTGAGATGTGAGATCTCAATCTCACACATACACACACATTTACAATTTCAAATTATATTACTTTATAAAAGTATAGTACATTGAAATAATATGCTGAAGTTAGCAACATTTGAAGATACAGCATTACATGTTTTTCATGAAGCAAAAGAGAAAACTGTTACCTATCACAGCAAAATAGTAAGTTGTGATAATAAGAAGATATTTAGAGAAAATAATTTGACACTAAAACATGGAAATCACAGTTCAGTAGAAAGGTTCAGAGTAAGTGTTATAGAATAAGACAAATATGTGTTTCTACCCTGCTTTATTAGAGACTAGCTGTGTGACCTTGGGCAAGAATAACAGCTTACCCTATTTAAGCCTAAACTGTCTCATCTATAAAATGGAGACAACAGTACTAACGTATAGGATGTATACTAAATGGAGCACAAAGTACTTAAGAAAATGCCCTTTAAAAAATCAATAAATGGTCACTATTATTATTATTACTGATATTATTAAAAGCAGCTTTGAAAAGCAATTTATTAAATATGAAACATTTAAAAACAATACATTAGTTCATACTTATTTTTCTAGGAATACTGTTTTACTGTAGCACATTGTGAGTAGTTCAGCTCTTATGTTAAATTATTATTAAACTAAGACCTTTATAACCAAAGGATATCATTCCAAAACCAGAAGAACCACGTCACATACATCCAGAATTTGGTTGCCAAATATATTCCAAGGGGCAATGCACTATGCATCGAATGATCAAAAAAGGATCTGTAAAACACAAGAAGTTTTATCGAATTTGAACTCCATATTTCATTGTAAAAAAGAATATTTATTTATTTAAATGAAAATCACATATATTCTGTATAGTATACTCCTAACAAAACCCAGAAATCCAGGATGCTTAAGTATCCATACTGTTTTCATAATATTCAATAAGAAATGAGTGCATAGCTGAATGACTCAGCAAGAGTCTTAAGCTACTTTTAATTCATCAGAATTAAAATTATATTCTATGTACTTTTCAACTTTAGAATTTCACTGTATTCCTATTCTCTTAAATCAATAACTCACTTTAGTATATATAGTAACTCTATCACCCAGCATATTACCCACCAAAGACATAATTTGAACAAATGAGCGCAAAGCAATCCCCAAGTTTTTCTCTATGTTTCATCATTACTTCTCCTTACCTACACATTCCCACTAAGCTTTCAGCACATCTTCTCAGAGAATGAACTGGCTAACTTGGAGGAATTAAAGGTCATTGTTTACAGAATTCAGGAAAAATAAATACTGATAAATTTTATTAAACATAAGCAGGATCAACCATCCATGTACACTAAGTAGGGAGTATTGGTGAATTCCTACCTACACTACCCCTTGGAGTGCCTAGAAACACTAAAATGAGATTAATTACCTAGAATTAAGCCTCTTCCTGAGAGTTACCATATTAGTGCATTACCAGCCATTCTCATCTCTCTCTGAATTATTTTCAGAACTCTCTTTTGAAATTCTGGTACTAAAGGAATAGAAATTAGGTGGGAAGTTCTGGATCATAAATGCCTGCCTAGTTTGCTGGATGGGCCACTTTAGGGGAATAGGATCTAGGGATAAGAAGAAAAGGGCATGATCACAATGTTTAAATAAAAAAGGAGAAAGAGAAAATTTTAAAACAAAACAAAACTGAGCGTTACTTCATATGCTTAGACTCTACCTTGTGCTAAAATCAAACCCCTTTCTTGCACACTGCAAGAAAGAAAATATAATGTGATCAAAGAAAAGAAATATAATTCCTATGGAAAGGCAAGCTCAAGCATTGTAGTTACCCAGAAATAAGCAATGTATATTACATTTAGAGTTCAACAAACTTGAGTCTACTTCTATTGAAATGTCTTAAAGCTGCATTTTAGCCTTAAAAATTATATGTTAGACCTTGTCACTGGAAGTACCTTTAGAGTCATTTTTAACAACAATGTTAAAAATGTTAAAGATTTCAGATATAAATCTGCCAAAAACTCTTTAACATTAAATTAAGATCAAACAAGTTATATAAAGGCAGTGTTCTAAATCTACAAAACATTAATTTTATATAGCCAGGTCCAAACTATATTCTTACATGTCCAGTTAAAAATATAGCTAAAAACAACACACTTACTTTGAAAGAAACTGTACTGTAGCCCAAACGCCACCATACATCAGCCCTTTAATGAGCCAAGAATCAATATTTAGGTCTGCTATAAACCCAACCAGCCAAATAACTAGGAAAGGAGTTCCCAGCATTACTTTCTGCCGAAATTCCTGTACAGAAAAAAAAAAAGAGAGAAACTTTTGCATGTTTCAAGTAACCTCAATGTGAATCATTGTTACCTGTGTGAAAACATAGAACAGGGGTGAAATTATTCATTCAAATATATCAACTATGTACAGATACTATTTAAGGTGCTAGTCTCTGTTTTCTAGAAAGAGGTATTAAGTAAACAATTTAAAAGTTCTTGGTTAAAACTGTAGAAAATGAGAATAGAAGTTATAGGACTGGGTCTAGATAGTCAGATACAGAAGACAGCAGTACCACCTGCCAACACGTGGACAGGCTAGAAAACAGTTCATGAAAATACTACCCCATTTTAACAAAAGCATTGATAACTAAGGAGACAAGGGCAACCAGAATGACTGAAGGTCCAACAGCTATATCAGATAAGGAAACCTGAGTATGCTTAGCCTGGAGAAGATATTAATAATACATATAAACAGTATATTAAAACCTTAAAGTAAGATAAAGAATAAAATCAATCTACAGGGTCCCAGAGACCACAGAATGGAGACGATGTGCCTCTGAACACATATCAAAGCAGAGTGCTTAATATTTCAGACATAGTACCATTTCACTTTTGTACTGGTCTGTTAGAAATACTCATAAGTATAAAACCTGCCTGCTTCCCTGGTATCTTCACAGCAACACAAAGTCTACTGCCACTCCTACATAACAGTCCTTCACAAACTTACAAGCAGCTGTTAAGTCTCTCGAGTTACCTTAAGTGACAAAACTATATAAGATATTCCAGCTGTGATCCAACAAAGTTCAGAGTGTAAATATTACTCTCATCATTGAATATTTACCTTTCTGAAGGCCAAGAATATATTATATTATGCCTCTTTTATTTTTAGCACACCTTTCATGCCATTGGCTTCTACTGAAATAAATACTTTTTCATATAAATGACCATGTCTTCCCCAATTCAGCCACTGTAATTCATTCATTACACAACTGTGTAATTTTAACTTAGACTTATAATTAAACATATTGACTTCAGAGTTTAATTTTATGCTGTAGTGAAATAACACCCTTCCAGTTTGTTTCTTCATCTCTATTATGTGTGAATTCCATATCAAGACATTAGAGAAAGTTTACAACTGGGAGGAGAGAGTGTATGACTAAGGGTGGGTATTGGTGGGAGAGAAGGTGGACATGTGTCATTTGAAAAAGTATTTTCTAAAATTATCTTTAACTTGGTTTGTTTTTAGTCAAGACACTTGTTCTCCCTTAGCGATGGCCATATTTTTCATTATTAATGGCCACACTTTTTCATTATTAAAAATTAAGACAATTTACATACAGTGAAATTCACCCTTTTTTGTGTACAGTTCTCTGAGTTTTGATGAATATACACAGTTGTGTAACAAGCATGAATATCAAGACACAGAACAGTCCCATCAAGCCCTGAAATACCTTCTGCCACCAGGCCCAAGCCCTGGCAACCACTAGTCTGATATCTGTCTTTTTACTTTTTCCTTTGCAGGAATGTCACATAAAAGGAGTCATACTGAATGCAGTCTTTTAAATCTGGCTTCTTTCACTTAGCAAATGCATTTGACATTCATCCATATTGTTACGTGTATTAGTAGTAAGTTCCTTTTTAATGCTGAGTATATTCCATTACAGGATGTGTCACAGTCTGGTTATCCATTCCCCAGCTGAGGCATTAAGCTTGTTTCCAGTTTCTGACTGTAAATAAAGACATCATAAGCTCTCACATATAATTTTTTGTGTGAATATAGGCTCATTTCACCTGGTTAAATACTGATGTGTGTGATTTCTGGATTTATTTCAAGCTGTCATTTAATATACGCATTATAATACTGTAAAGATGTAATGGTGATGCGCTGCATTTGTAGACATGAAAAATCTATTTTCTTGTATATTTCATTACAGAACGTTTCTAATATATAGTAAATTTGAAAGCATTTTATAGTGAATATCTGTATATCCACCACCCAGATTCTACAATTCAGTAATCTATTTTTTAATTAAACTTTTTATTTTGAAATAATTGTAGATTCACATGCAGTTTTTTTTTTGTTGGTTTTTTTTTTTGCGGTACGTGGGCCTCTCACTGTTGTGGCCTCTCCCGTTGCGGAGCACAGGCTCCGGACACGCAGGCTCAGCGGCCATGGCTCACAGGCCTAGCCCCTCCACGGCATGTGGGATCTTCCCAGGCCGGGGCACGAACCCGTGTCCCCTGCATTGGCAGGCGGACTCTCAACCACTGCGCCACCAGGGAGGCCCCACGTGCAGTTTTTTAAATCCATTTTTTAAACTGATGTACAGTTAATTTACAATGTTGTGTTAGCTTCAGGTGTACAGCAAAGTGACTCAGTCATACATATAAAAGAATATATATACACATTCTTTTACAGCTTCTTTTCAATTATAGGCTATTACAAGACATTGAATACAGTTCCCTGTGCTATATAGTAGGTCCTTGCTGTTTATCTGTTTTATACTTAGTAGTGTGTATATGTTAATCCCAAACTCCTAATTTATCTCCCCCTACCCCCTGTTATCCCTTCTGGTAACAATAAGTTTGTTTTCTATGTCTGTGAGTCTATTTCTGTTTTGCAAATAAGTTCATTTATATCATTTTTTAAGATTCCACATATAAGTGATATCATATGATATTTGTCTCTGACTTACTTCACTTAATATGATTTCTAGGTCCATCCATGTTGCAGCAAATGGCATTATTTCATTCTTGTTTATGGCTGAGTAATATTCCATTGTGTATATATACCACATCTTCTTTAGGTTGCTTCCATGTCTTGGCTATTGTAAACAGTGCTGCTATGAAAATTGGGGTGCACGTATCTTTTCAGATTAGAGTTTTATCCCGATATATGTCCAGGAGTGGGATTCTTGGATCACATGGTAATTCTATTTTCAGTTTTGTAAGGAACCTCCATACTGTTCTCCACAGTAGCTGCACCAATTTACATTCTCACCAACAGTGTAGGAGGGTTCCTTTTTCTCCATACCCTCTCCAGCATTTATTGTTTGTAGACTTTTTATTGATGGCCATTCTGGTGTGAGGTGATACCGCATTGTAGTTTTGATTTGCATTTCTCTAATAATTAGCTATGTTGAGCATCTTTTCACGTGCCTGATGGCCATGTGTATGTCTTATTTGGAGAAATGTCTATTTAGGTCTTCTGCCCATATTTTCATTGGGTTGTTTGTTTTTTTGATATTAAGCTGTGTGAGTTGTTTGTATATTTTGGAAATTAATCGCTTGTCGGTAGCATCACTTGCAAATATTTTCTCCAATTCTGCAGGTTGTCTTTTTTTGTTTATGGTTTCCTTTGCAAAAGCTTTTAAGCTTAATTAGGTCTCAATTGTTTATTTTTGTATTGCCACTACTCTAGGAGACAGAGCCAAAAAAATATTGCTATGATTTATGTCAAAGAGTGTTCGGCTTATGTTCTCCTCTAGGAGTACTATAGTATCCAGTTTTACATTTAGGTCTTTAATCCATTTTGAGTTTATTTTTTGATATGGTGTTAGAGAATGTTTGTTCTTTTTACCTGTAGGTATCCAGTTTTCCCAGCACCACTTACTGAAGCGACTGTCCTTTCTCCATTGTATATTCTTGCCTCCTTTGTCGTAGATTAATTGACCATAAGTGCATGGGTTTATTTCTGAGCTTTCTATCTTGTTCCATTGATCTATACAATCTGCTTTTGTGCCAATACCATACTGTTTTGATTACTGTAGCTGTTTTTCTTTTTTATACAGCAGGTTCTTATTAGTTATCCATATTTACATATTAGTGTATATATGTCAATCCCAATCTCCCAATTCATCACAGCACCAGCACCACCCACCTCTGCCACTTTCCCCTTGGTGTCCATACGTTTGTTCCCTACATGTGTGTCTCAATTTCTACCCTGCAAACCAGTTCATCCGTACCATTTCTCTAGGTTCCACATATATGTGTTAATATACAATATCTGTTTTTCTCTTTCTGACTTATTTCACTCTGTATGACAGTCCCTAGATTCATCCATGTCTCTACAAATGACCCAATTCGTTCTTTTTTATGGCTGAGTAATATTCAATTGTATATATTTACCACATCTTCTTTATCCATTCGTCTCTTGTTGGGCATTTAGGTTGCTTCCACGAACTGGCTGCTGTAAATACTGCTGCAATGAACAATGGGGTGCACGTGTCTTTTTGAATTATGGTTTTCTCTGGGTATACACTCAGTAGTGGGATTGCTGGGTCATATGGTAATTCTATTTTTAGTTTTTGAAGGAACCTCCATACTGTTCTCTATAGTGGTTTATCAATTTACATTCCCAAGAGGGTTCCCTTTTCTCCACACCCTCTCCAGCATTTGTTGTTTGTAGATTTTCTGATGATGGCCATTCTAACTGGGGTGAGGTGATACCTCATTGTAGTTTTGATTTGCATTTCTCTAATAATTAGTGATGTTGAGCAGCTATTCATGTGCTTCTTGGCCATCTGTATGTCTTCTTTGGAGAAATGTCTATTTAGGTCTTCTGCCCTTTTCTGATTGGGTTGTTTTTTTAATATTGAGCTGCATGAGCTGTTTATATATTTTGGAGATTAATGCTTTGTCCGTTTGCAAATATTTTCTCCCATTCTGAGGGATGTCTTTTCGTCTTGCTTGTAGTCTCCGTTGCTTTGCCAAAGCTTTTAAGTTTCATTAGGGCCCATTTGTTTATTTTTCTTTTTATTTCCATTACTCTAAGAGGTGGATCAACAAAGATCTTGCTGTGATTTATGTCAAAGAGTGTTCTTCCTATGTTTTCCTCTAAGAGTTTTATAGTGTCCAGTCTTACATTTAGGTCTCTAATACATTTTGAGTTTATTTTTGTGTATGGTGTTAGAGAGTGTTCTAATTTCTTTCTTTTACATGTAGCTGTCCAGTTTTCCAAGTACCACTTCTTGAAGAGACTGTCTTTTCTCCACTGTATATCCTTGCCTCCTTTGTCATAGATTAGTTGACCATAGTTGCATGGGTTTATCTCTGGGCTTTCTAACCTATTCCATTGATCTATATCTCTGTTTTTGTGCCAGTACCATATTGTCTTGATTACTGCAGCTTTGTAGTATAGTCTGAAGTCAGGGAGTCTAATTCCTCCAGCTCCGTTTTTTTCCCTCACGACTGCTTTGGTTATTCGGGGCCTTTTGTGTCTCCATACAAATTTTAAGATTTTTTTCTTCTAGTTCTGTAAAAGTGCCATTGGTAATCTGATAGGGATTGCATTGAATCTGTAGATTGCTTTGGGTAGTAGAGTCATTTTCACAATGTTGATTCTTCCAATCCAAGAACACGGTATATCTCTCCATCTGTTTGTATCATCTTTAATTTCTTTCATAAGTGTCTTATAGTTTTCTGCATACAGGTCTTCTGTCTCCCTAGGTAGATTTATTCCTAGGTATTTTATTCTTTTTGTTGCAGTGGTAAATGGGAGCGTTTCCTTAATTTCTCAACATTAGTGTATAGGAATGCAAGAGATTTCTGTGCATTAATTTTGTATCCTGCAACTTTACCTGATTCATTAATTAGCTCTAGTAGTTTTCTGGTGGCATCTTTAGGATTCTCTATGTATAGTATCATGTCATCTGCAAACAGTGACAGTTTTACTTCTTTTCCAATTTGGATTCCTTTTATTTCTTTTTCTTCTCTGATTGCCATGGCTAGGACTTCCAAAACTATGTTGAATAATAGCCGTGAGAGCGGACATCCTTGTCTTGTTCCTGATCTCAAAGGAAATGCTTAGTTTTTCACCATTGAGACAGGTATTTGATGTGGGTTTGTTGTATATGGCCTTTATTATGTTGAGGTTGGCTCCCTGTATGCCCACTTTCTGGAGAGTTTTTATCATAAATCGGTGTTGAATTTTGTCAAAAGCTTTTTCTGCATCTAGTGAGATAATCATATGGTTTTTATTCTTCAGTTTGTTAATATGGTGTGTCACATTGATTGATTTGCATATACTGAAGATTCCTTGCAATCCTGGGATAAACCCCACTTGATCATGGTGTATGATCCTTTTAATGTGTTGCTGGATTCTGTTTGCTAGTATTTTGTTGAGGATTTTTGCATCTATATTCATCAGTGATATTGGTCTGTAATTTTCTTTTTTTGTAGTATCTTTGTCTGGTCTTGGTATCAGGGTGATGATGGCCTCACAGAATGAGTTTGGGAGTGTTTCTTACTCTGCAAATTTTTGGAAGAGTTTGGGAAGGATGGATGTTAGCTCTTCTCTAAATGTTTCACAGAATTCACCTGTGAAGCCATCTGGTCCGGGCTTTTGTTTGTTGGAAGATTTTTAATCACAGTTTCAATTTCATTACTTGTGTTTGGTCTGTTCATATTTGCTTTTTCTTCCTGGTTCAGTCTTGGAAGGTTATACCTTTCTAAGAATTTGTCCATTTCTTCCAAGCTGTCCATTTTGTTGGCATAGAGCTGCTTGTAGTAGTCTCTTAGGATGCTTTGTATTTCTGTGGTGTCTGTTGTAAGTTCTCCTTTTTCCTTTCTAATTTTATTGATTTGAGTCCTCTCCCTCTTTTTCTTGATGAGTGTGGCTAATGGTTTATCAATTTTGCTTAACTTCTCAAAGAACCAGCTTTTAGTTTTATGGATCTTTGCTATTGTTTTGTTTCTATTCCATTTATTTCTGCTCTGATCTTTATGAATTCTTTCCCTCTACTAACTTTGGGTTTTGTTTGTTCTTCTTTCTCTAGTTCCTTTAGGTGTAACGTTAGATTGTTTATTTGAGATGTTTCTTGTTTCGTGAGCTAGGCTTGTATTGCTATAAACTTCCCTCTTAGAACTGCTTTTGCTGCATCCCAAGGGCTTTGGATCATCGTGTTTTCATTGTCATTTGTCTCTAGGTATTTTTTGATTTCCTCTTTGATTTCTTCAGCGATCTCTTGGTTATTTAGTAATGTATTGTTTAGCCTCCATGTGTTTGTGTTTTTTACGTTTTTTTCCCCTCTAACTGACTTCTAATCTCATAGTGTTGTGGTCAGAAAAGATGCTTGATATGATTTCAATTTTCTTAAATTTACTGAGGCTTGATTTGTGACCCAAGATGTGATCTATTCTGGAGAATGTTCCGTGTGCACTTGAGAAGAAAGTGTAATCTGCTGTTTTGGGATGGAATGTCCTATAAATATCAATTAAATCTATCTGGTCTATTGTGTCATTTAAAGCTTCTATTTCCTTATTAATTTTCTGTTTGGATGATATGTCCATTGGTGTGAGGTGTTAAAGTCCCCCACTAGTGTTGTGTTACTGTTGATTCCCTCTTTTAGAGCTGTTAGCAGTTACCTTATGTATTGAGGTGCTCCTATGTTGGGTGCATATAATTGTTATATCTTCTTCTTGGATTGATCCCTTGATCATTATGTAGTGTCCTTCTTTCCCTCTTGTAACATTCTTTATTTTAAAGTTTATTTTACCTGATATGAGTACTGGTACTCCAGCTTTCTTTTGATTTCCATTTGCATGGAGTAGCTTTTTCCATCCCTTCACTTTCAGTCTGTATGTGTCCCTAGGTCTGAAGTGGGTCTCTTGTAGACAGCGTATATATGCGTCTTGTTTTTATATCCATTCAGTGACCCTGTGTCTTTTGGTTGGAGCATTTAATCCATTCACGTTTAAGGTAATTATCGATATTTATGTTCCTATGACCATTTTCTTAATTGTTTTGTGTTTGTTTTTGTAGGTCCTTTTCTTCTCTTGTGTTTCCCACTTAGAGAAGTTCCTTTAACATTTGTTGTAGAGTTGGTTTGGTGGTGCTGAATTCTCTTAGCTTTTGCTTGTCTGTAAAGCTTTTGATTTCTCCATCAAATCTGAATGAGATCCTTGCCGGGTAGAGTAATCTTGCTTGTAGGTTCTTCCCTTTCATCACTTTAAATACGTCATGCCACTCCCTTCTGGCTTGTAGAGTTTCTGCTGAGAAATCAGCTGTTAATCTTATGGGCGTTCCCTTGTATGTTATTTGCCATTTTTCCCTTGCTGCTTTCAATAATTTTTCTTTGTCTTTAATTTTTGCAAATTTGGTTACTATGTGTCTCAGCGTGTTTCTCCTTGGGTTTATCCTGTATGGGACTCTCTGTGCCTCCTGGACTTGGGTGGCTATTTCCTTTCTTATGTTAGGAAAGTTTTTGACTATAATCTTTTCAAATATTTTCTCCGGTCCTTTCTCTCTCTTCTCCTTCTGGGACCCCCCCATAATGCGAATTTGTTATGTTTAATGTTGTCCCAGAGGTCTCTTAGGCTGTCTTCATTTCTTTTCATTCTTTGTTCTTTATTCTCTTCTGCAGCAGTGAATTCCACCATTCTGTCTTCCAGTTCACTTATCCGTTCTTCTGCCTCAGTTATTCTGCTATTGATTCCTTCTAGTGTAGTTTACATTTCAGTTATTGTATTGTTCATCTCTGTTTGTTTGTTCTTTAATTCTTCTAGATCTTTGTTAAACATTTCTTGCATCTTCTCGATCTTTGCCTCCATTCTTTTTCCGAGGTCCTGGATCATCTTCACTATCATTATTCTGAATTTTTTTTCTGGAAAGTTGCCTATCTCCAATTTATTTAGTTTTTTTCTGGGGTTTTATCTTGTTCCTTCATCTGGTACATAGCCCTCTGCCTTTTCATCTTGTCTCTCTTTCTGTGAATGTGGTTTTTGTTCCACAGGCTGCAGGATTGTAGTTCTTCTTGCTTCTGCTGTCTGCCCTCTAAGGCTTCTTGACTGGAATTTTCTTCTTTCGATTGTAATGGTGTAGTCATCGGAGAAAGGCAGAAGGCAGACTGGAACATCTAAGGCAGCAACACTAACATTTTTCTGGCCTTTTAAAAGTATTTACAAAGAGGCTTTCAGAAGATGCTTAGAACACATAACTGCAGTGCTGAAAAGACGAAGAAATCACAAAATTTTCTCTGCTTTTGCATCTGTTTTCTTAACTCCTGGGAATCACCAACGTTTGTCCAGTGTATTTCAGCTGTGATTTACTGAAGCCTCTCACCACAGCAATGGGTTAACCCCGAACTTTGTCTCAGAAGCTCTCTCTTTTCCCTTGTTGACGTTCCCGGCTTCGTTGGAATCTCCGATTACTGTAGCTTTGCAGTATAGTCTGAAGTCAGGGAGCATGATTCCTCCAGCTCTGTTTTTCTTTCTGAAGATTGTTTTGGCTATTCTGGGTCTTTTGTGGCTCCATACAAATTTAAAAATCTTTTGTTCTAGTTCTGTGAAAAATGCCATTGGTAATTTGATAGAGATTGTGTTGAAACTGTAGACTGCCTTGGATAGTATGGTCATTTTAACAATATTGATTCTTCCAATGCAAGAACATGGTATACCTTTCCATCTGTTTGTGACGTCTTCAATTTCTTTCATTAGCATCTTATAGTTTTTAGAGTACAGGTGTTTTGCCTCCTTAGGTAGGTTTACTCCTAGGTATTTTATTCTTTTTTGATGTGATGGTAAATGCGATTGTTCTTTTAATTTCTCTTTTTGATATTTCGTTGATAGTGCATAGAAATGAAATAGATTTCTGTATATTAATTTTGTATCCAGTAATCTTATTGAATTCACTGATGAGTGCTAGTAGTTCTCTGGTAACGTCTTTAGGGTTTTCTATGTATAGCATAATGTCATCTGAAAACAGTGACAATTTTACTTCTTCTTTTCCAATTTGGGTTCATTTTATTTCTTCTTCTTCTCTGATTGCTGTGGCTAGGAATTCCAAAACCATGTTGAATTAAAGTGGCAAGAGTGGGCATCCTTGTCTTGTTCCCAACCTTAGAAGGTATGCTTTCAGCTTTTCACCATTGAGTATGATGTTAGCTGTGGGTCACGCAGTTTTAATAAAAAATGTGGACAGATCCCAAGTACTCATTACCCAAAGTTCCCAAAAGGCTAATATCTTGCAAAAGCATAGTATAATATCACAACCAGGATATTGACACTGACACAATTAAGATACAGAATATTTCCATCACTACAAGGAATATTTCCATCCTTTTATAGCAATTTCCCTCATACCCTACTCCTCACTGCCATATTAACCTCTGCCAACTACTAATGTGTTCTACATTTCCATAATTTTGTCATTTCAAGAATTTTATATAAATGGAATTATATAGTATGTAACCTAATAGGATTGGCTTTTCACTCATAATAGAATTCTCCAAATATTCATTGGGTTATTGTACATACCATTAGTTCATTCCTTTTTATTGCTGAGGAATACTCCACGGCATGAATGTGTCAGTTTGTTTAATCATTCACCCACTGAAGGATGTTGGGGTTGTTTCTATTTTGGGTTATTATGAACAAAGCTGCTATAAACATTCACATACAAATTTTTGTGTGAATATAAGGTTCCATTTCTCTGGGATAAATGCTTAAGAGTACAGTTTCTGGGTTGTATGGTATTGCATGTTAAGCTTTTTAAAAGAAAATTCCAAACTGTTCTCCAGGTTGCTGTACTTTTTTACATATTCTTCAGCAACAGATGAGTTTCTCGGCATCCTCAGCATTTGGTGTTGTTGCAACTTTTTATTTAGTTATTCTGACAGGTATAAAATAGTAAGTCACTGTGGTTTCAATTTGCATTTCCCTAATGACTAAAATGATGTTGAAGATCTTTTCACCTGCTTATCTGCCATTTTTATATATTTTTTGGTGAAAATATCTCTTGTTTAGCCTATTTACTAATTGTATTGATTTTGCACTGCTGAGTTTTGAAAGTTCTTAATACATTTTGGAAACTAGTCCTTTGTTGGAAATGTGGCTTGTAAATACTTTCTCCCAGTCTGTAGTATGCCTTTTCATTCTAATCACAGGGTCATTCATAGAATGTAAGTTTAAAATTTTGATCCAAATCCAAATGATCAATTTTTACCTTTATGGATCATACTTTTTGTGTCAAATCTCTTTGCCTAGCCCTAGATTTTTACAGTTTTACATTTTACATTTAAGTCTTGAACAGTTTTGAGTTAATTTTTTAATACAGTGTGAGGTTTGAGCAGAGGTTTATTTTTTTGCCTTTGCATGTCCAAATGCTCCAATATCAATTGGTGAAAAGGCTGTCTTTCCTCCATTGAATTGCTTTTACACATCTGTCAAATGTCAGTGGGCATACCTCTGTGGTTCTACTTCTGGGCTCTCTATTTTGTTCCACTGATCACTTTATTCCTCCAGCAATACTACACAGTCTTGATTACTGAAGCTATATAGTAGGTCTTAAAACTGCAAAGAGTGATTCCTCTTTTTCAAAATAGTTTTAGCTATTCTAAGTCTACTGTCTTTCCATATAAATTTTGGAATAATCTTGTATATACTAATAAAAAATTTTGCTGGAATTATTTAATTACATTAAACCTGTATATTAATTTGGGGACAACTGACATATTTACTAAGTTGTCTTCCAGTTCATGAACACAGTATGTCTCTCCACTTATTTAGGTCATCCTTGATTTCCTTCATTGGCATTTAAAATGTTTCAGCATACAAGTACTTTACAACTATTTACAGAGCAACTCTCTAGGAAAATGACCTTTAGACTAGCAGAAAGGATTTTCCATAACTAAAGAAATAAAGACGGAACCACAATGAGATGGGTAGGAGGGGTGGAGACATGGTATAATCAGGGCTCACACCCCCAGGATCAGTGACCCACAAATGGAAGGAATATCACAATTGTGGAGGCCTTTCCTCTATGAGGGAGAAGGGGTCTGAGCCCCGTGTGGGACTCCTCAGTCAACGGGACCTGCACCAGGAAGTAAAGCTCCCAGAATTCCTGGCTTTGGAAACCAGCAGCACCCATGTTCAGGAGAGCTGGAGGGCTACAGGAAACAGAGACTCTGCTCTTAAAGGACCCTGGAAAAATCTGAGATGCTCCAAGTCTCAGCACAAAGAGGCAGCAGTTAGAAGCCTGGAACAGATCCACTTGCTGATCTTGGAGAGTCCTCTGGAGAGGCAGGAGGCAAATGAGAGACCCCTGCTGATACAAAAGCTGGTAGCAGCCATTCTGGGAAACTTCTTCTACCCTAATAACACTAGGGTGGGCAAGCACCCTTTTAGAATCCTCCCTCTAGCCTATTAGTACCCAGAAACTGGCCCACCCTCCAGCTGGGTGGCACCATCTCTGAGCACTGCCCCCCCCACCATCTGGGGCCACCCAAACAGCCAATCAATCAGCATGCTATACTACATTAACAAACTGAAGAATAAAAACCATATGATTATCTCAGTAGATACATAAAAAGCTTTTGACAAAATTCAACATCCATTTATGATAAAAACTCTCAACAAAGTGGGTAAAAGGAAACATACCTCAACATAAAAAAGGCCATATATGACAAACCCACAGCTAACATCATACTCAGTGGTGAAAAGCTGAAAGCATTTCCTTTAAGATCAGGAACAACACAAGGATGCACACTCTTCTACTTTTATTCAACACAGTATTAGGAGTCCTAGCCACAGCAATGAGATAAGAAAAAGAAATAAAGGGAATCCAAATTGGAAAGGAAGAAGTAAAACTGTCACTGTTTGCAGATGACATGACACTAGATACAGAAAACCCAGAAGACACCACCAAAAAACTACTAGAACTAATAAGTGAATTCAGTAAAGTTGCAGGATACAAAATTAATAAACTAAACTCTGTTGTAATAACAAACCATTAAAAAGAGAAATTAAGTAAACAATCCCATTTACAAGTGCATCAAAAAAAATACAATACCTAGGAATAAATCTAACCGAAGAGGTAAAAGATTTGTACTCTGAAAACTATAAGACATTGATGAAAGAAACTGAAGATGACACAACAAATGGTAAAACATACCATTCTCAAAGACTGGAAGAATTAATATTGTTAAAATGACCACACTACCCAAGGCAATCTACAGATTCAGTGTGGTCCCTATCAAAATACCAATGACATTTTTCACAGAACTAAAACAAGTAATTCTACAATTTGTATGGAAACACGAAAGACCCTAAATAGCCAAAGCAATCTTGAGAAAGAACAAACTGAAGTATCACAATCTGTGATTTCAAACTATACTGCAAAGTTAACAGTAATCAAAACAGTATGACACTGGCACAAAAACAGACACACAGATCAATGGAACAGAATGGAGAGCCCAAAAATAAACCCATGCTTATATGATCAATTAATCTACAACAAAGGAAGCAAGAATATAAAATGAGGGGGAAAAACCCTTTTCATTAAATAGTGTTGGGAAAACTGGACAGCTACATGTAAAAGAATCACACTGGACTAGTTTCTCACATCACACACAAAAATAAACTCAAAATGGATTAAAGACTTAAATGTAAAACCTGAAACATAAAACTCCTAGAAGAAAGCAGGCAGCATGCTCTTTGACATCAGTCTCAGCAATATTTTTTTGGCTCTGTCTCCTCAATCAAGGGAAACAAAACCAAAAGTAAACAAATGGGATTGCATGAAACTAAAAAGTTTTTCCACAGTAAAGGAAACTAACAACAACAACAAACCAAAAGGGCAGCTCACTGAATGGGAGAAGATATCTGCATATGATGCACCTGATAAGGGGTTAATATCCAAAATATACAAAGAACTCATATAACTCAACATCAAAAAAACAAACAACTCAATTATAAAGTGGGCAGAGGACCTGGAATAGACATTTTTTCAAAGAAGATATGCAAATAGCCAACAGACACATGAAAAAAAGATGCTCAACATCACTAATCAGGGAAATGCAAATCAAAACCAAAACAGGATACCACCTCAGACCTGTGAGAATGGCTATCATCAAAAAAGACAAGAAATAACAAATGTTGGCAAGGATGTGAAGAAAAGGGAATCCTTGTGCACTATTGGTAGAACTGTAAATTGGTACAGGCACTCTGGAAAACAGTATGGAGGGTCTTCAAAAAATTAAAAATAGAACTGACACATGACCTGGCAATTTCACTTCTGGGTATTTACCCAAAGAAACAAAAAGACTAATTAGAAAATATATATACACCTCAATGTTCACTGCAGTATCATTTACAATAACCATGATATGGTAGCAACTTAAATGCCCATTGATAGAGATGAATAGATACAGAAAATGTGATCTATATACACAACAGAATATTACTCAGCCATAAAAAAGAATGAAATCTTGCCATTTGTGACAACATGAATGGATTGAGAGGTATTATGCTAGATGAAATAAGTCAGAGAAAGACAAATACCATATGGTCTCACTTATATGGGGAATAAAAAAACAAACAAACAAACCAAAAACAGACTCAGAGATACAAAGAACAGGTGGTTGCCAGAGGGGAGGAGGTTGGGGGTGAAAGAGATGAAGGGGATTAAGAGGTACAAACCTCCAGTTATAAAATAAATAAGCCATGGGATGTAATATATAGCATAAGGAATATGGTCAATAATATTGTAATAAATTTGTATAGGGACAAACGGTTACTAGACTCAATGTGGATCATTTCATAACGTATACAAATGTGAAATCACTGTGTAGTACATCTGAAACTGACATAATATTGAACATCAACTACATTTCAATTTTAAAAAGTTATGTTTACACTATACTGTAGTCTATTAAGCATGCAATAGCATTATGTCTAAAAAATCACTGTACACACTTTAAGTAAAAAATACTTTATTGCTAAAAAATGCTAACCATCATCTGAGCCTTCATCAAGTCATAATCTTTTTGCTGGTGGAGGGTTTGAAATATTGGGAAAATTACCAAAATGTGACATGGAGATACGAAGTAAGCAAATGCTGTTGGAAAGATGGCACCAACAAGAGTTACTAGATGCAGATTGCCACAAACCTTCACTTTGCAAAAACAAACAAACAAACAAAAACAAAATATCTGTGAAATGCAATAAAATGAGGTACGCCTATAGTTTTCCTTTTTGTACTGTCTTCGCCTGCTTTTGGTATATGTCATTTCCATTCTGCTACTTGCCCATATAAGTAACTTGCCAATATTCCTGTATGTGAAGTGAGTTTCTTACAGACAGTATATAGTTGAGTCACACTTTGTAATCCACACTGCCAATATCTGTCTTTTAATTGGTATATTTAGACCATTTACAGTTACTTTAATTATTGATACGTTAGGGTTGAAATCTATAATTTTATTTTTTGTTGTTTTGTTTGTTCTGTGTCTTTGTTTCTGGTTTATTTTTCCTGACTTCTTGTGGGTTACTGAAAAGCTTTTTAGAATTTTATTTTATCTATGGTGTTTTTGAGTATATCTCTCTGAATAGCTTTTTTAGTGGGTACTCTAAGTATTATATAAATATAACTTATCACAGTATACTGGTGTCATCATTTTACCAATTCAAGTGAGATGTGGAAACCTTACCTCCATTAATGTCCCTCTACCCTCCCCTGTTTACATTATAAATTGTCTCAAATATGTTTTCTACATACATTTAGATCCACATCAAACAGTATTATAATTTTGCTTCAACTGTCAAACATAATTTGGAAGACGTAGGATAAGAAGGAAAGTCTACTGTATTTACCCATAATTTTGCTTACCATGATCTTATGTTCCAAGGTTCTTTCTTTTATCATTTTCCTTCTGTCTAAAGAACTTCTCTTAGCCATTTTTTTAGGGCAGGTCTGCTGGCCACAAATTCTCTTACTTTTCCTTTATCTGAAAATGTGTTGACTTCTCCTTCATTGCTGAAAGATATTTTCACTGGATAAAGGATTCTGGATTGAAAGTTCTTTCCATCCAGCACGTGAAAAATGTGGCAGCTCCTTCTGCCTCTACGGTTTCTGATGAGAAATCCAGTGTTCTTGAATAGTTTTACCCCTACTGGTAAGGGGACTTCAAGATTTTTATTTTGTAGTCTTTAGTTTCCAGAAGTTTGACTATGAGTGTTTGGTTTGGATTTGAGTTTATTCTGTTTAGGGTTTGCTCCACTTTTAATCTGCAGGTCTGTCTTTTGCCAAATTTGGGGGGTTTTGGGCCATCATATGTTTGAGTACTTTTTCAGCTCCACCCACTTTTCTGCTTCTGGTACTCCAATCATATCAGTGTTAGATATTCTGTTATAACCACAGGTCCCTAGAGTTCTGTTCTGTTTTGCTTGTTTTTCTCAGTTTATTTCCTTTTGTTGTTGAAAACAGGTAATTTTTATCGTCTATCTTCAAGGTCATTGATTCTTTCCTCTGTCTCCTCTCTTCTGCTGTTGAGCTCATCCACTGACTCTTTTTTATTTTGGCTATTATAATTTTCCGTTTTAAAATTTCCATTTGGTTCTTCTTTATTCTATTTCTATAGTTCTATTTCTTCGCTGAGACTCTATTTTTCAGTTGTTTCAAGCATGTTCGTAAGTATTCACTAAAGGCTTTTTATGATGATTGTTAAATTCTTTTGTCAGATAATTCCAACATCTCTGTCATCACACTGGCATTTACTGATCCTCTTTTCATTCAGTTAGATCTTCTCGATTCTTGGTTTGATATGTGATTTTTGTTTGAAACCTAGACATTTTGGGTATTATGAGACACTGGATCTTATTTAAACCTTTTCTTTTATGTGGATTCCTCTTATGTAGGCAGGGGGAGGGAAGTGAGACACCTTCTCATTACTGGCAGGTGAGGTGAAAGTCCAGGATTCCAAGGGGGCCTTCACTGACACCTGAGGAGGGGTTTCCTCATTATGGACAGGCAAAGGTGGGACTTTCAGCTCTCCACTATACCTCTACTGGTATCTCCTTGACTGGGAGGGTTACAAGTGCCTCATTACTGTTTCCAGTAATGTGGTCTCCACTGATAACAGCAGGGGATGGGACCTCATTAACAGCCAGTGGGGATGAAAGTCCCAAGTCTCCACTCCACCTTCCCTGACACCACCCCAGGAGAGAAGTTGGGGCACATCATTATAGCCTGGTAAGGGCGAAGTCTAGGCCTTTGCTGTTGTGAGTCAGGGTGGAGCCATGTTTTCTCTGTTGTGTTTGGCTGTAGTAGAAAGTTATTTTCTAAAAGTTTCTATCGTGCTAAATAAGCTGCCTCTCTTGTGGTCCTGTGGCTAAAAAGCAGGTTTTTGGGGAGCATTTTTTTGTCTGTCCCATTCATGATTCTGGGTTGTTGGCTTTGTCAGTTCCTCTTCTGGGAAATATGAGGCAAAAAAAGAAAATGCAGGGAACTCACCACCATGTCATTCTTTGGATCCTTAGCTCCCTACCTGCTCTGCCACCTTGTCTCCATCTTCAGTCTTCCTATATTTGTTTTGTACATAATGTCCAGGTTTTTTAGTTGCACTTGGCAGGAAGGAATAGGGAAAAAAATATGTCTACTCCATCTTCCCAGATTTATTCTCACATAATCAATAAACAACATTAAAAAGTAATACATGTGAGATTTCCACTGTTAACAAAAGGGATCGTGGGTTTCTAAATTCTGAGAAACACTGATTTAGAGATTTCCTTCTAACTCATTAATAAGCAAGTAACACTTATTTAACCATAAATCTGCCTAAAATCTTCTAATCTTAAAAATCAAACAGCTTTTAAAATAGTTTTCTAAAATCAAGACTCCTTTCATATCTGTCTACTATCACTGTCCAAAAATATCTTTTTTTTCCTTTTGGGATGGCTTATTTTTAGTAAAAAGATATTGAGTCCTGGGTGTTTTCTTGTTTAGTTTTAAATACAGAACATACTTCACACACTAGCAAACCAAGTCATGTTCATAATTTAAATTTTTCTAATGTGAGATGGAAAGAGAACAGTCTACACAAATACTTAATTACACAAAGCCCCAATCCATCATATATTTTTATCTAGTGACCTTTTTAGAATGCATAATATATTTAAAGCTACTAATGCAAAAAAACAAAACCCAAAAAACCAGGAATACGCAATTTCTGATCACAATAATATACACAAATGTTAATAAAATTGTGCTAAACTTTTAATGAGGCAATCTTTTTAAAAGAAACCATATCCAAACACATAAGCCTGATATATAGTTCATTATTGCTATAATAAATAACTTTATATATTAATAAACATCTTGAATTTACAAAGTCATTTTCATCTGACAATACATTAAAAAAATACCCTTTAGCATATTTACACTAAGCAAAATGAACATATAAAGACAATGGGATTTTCCAGAGTAATAAAAGACATTTTTACTAGTAGCCTAGTTATTATGAGAAATTAGCCACTTTTTACTCTGTTGAGCAAAACTGCTCTAAATTCTAGAGGACAGAGCAACATCAAAGTAAATAAATAACTATTTTTAATATATCTAATAGTGAAATGAAAAGTTGACATGACATGCAAAACTGCTCCTTAGTCTCAAATATGGGACTGAAAATAGACATGTTTATAAACTATAAATTCTTCTGAAGTCTAAGTAATGGACCAGTGAACTTTTCAGCTCATTAAAGAAGTCTGAACTCCTACAAATAAATGAGACATGCTTTCAATTCTATTTCCCTTTACCCAAAACTTATTTTGTTCCAGTAACAGATAGATCAATGTTAACTTTATACAAACAGTATTACCACTAGAGCAGCCTAAATAGGACATATATGATATCTAAGGCTTAATGCCATTCAAGTTGTGATTACTGACAAGTTAGCAAATACCCTGTCAATTATTTTGGTATACAAAAAAACTGTCAGCTAATTTTTCCTTTTAAGGAAATAAATTTTTAAGAAATACAGACCCGCCTTTCAGGAAAATGTTCTTAGTTTTGAAATCATACAATTAGGCAACTGAGCCAATAGTCATACAGTTAAAAACTGAAGGTTTTATGGAAGATCTAAAATGAACTTTCTAAAAAGAAGTGAATAATATGTTTCTCCCTCTCTAATAAAAGTTATGACATATTATAAAAGAATGAAAAGCTTAAATTAACTATAGCTAGAGTTGTGAGTAGTTTTTAAAAAGATATATATATATTAGGACTAAGATTTTTCACAATTTATTACTACACTAAAAAATACACTTAAACAGGAAAAACTTTTATTATCTCTCTATTACTTAACAAAGGCCAGCTGAATTAATGCATTAAAGCTTATGTTAGTAGCCTATGGAAATCTAAACAATTTCACATATACCATCTTTCTTAAACTTTGGTATCTACATTTATTTACTTGGGTGAAATAATGTTTTAAAAATTACACTGGCCAATGCCAAGATTAAAGGCTGTAAATGTAAATACTCATGCTAAGAAAATATGCTTATGAATCTTACTATATATTGAAAATCTGCAGTCATGAATTTACCTTATCAGCTTTCAACTTTCTAAGGAAAGATGGATTGTCATATCCCTTTGCTTGCCTTGCCTCTTGCAAATGGTTGATCATCCACACATTTTTTCTCTGCTTTGCCAAATCAAGTGCTGATTCACCCTGATAATATAAGCAGAAGAAATTCACGTTAAAAAAAATGAAAGGAAAAGCAGAATATTTTCGTTACGAACTTTTAAAGCACTTCCACAAAAATAAATTGACTGCAGTATTAGTTCATTAACATTGTTTTTACATTTGGCAAAGTCAATTACTAAAAGACTCTAAATCATATATTACTTATACCTTCCCATTCAAGGTACAATCAGAAAATGTATTTATACCTCTTATTCTATAGATTCTATATTTGCTTGCATTTTAACTTAGAGAGTAATCAAAAAGTAGGTATTTTAGCACCTGCTGGATCAGAGGCTACCATTAAGTTTATCCAGTTATTTCATATTCTTTAAGGGTTTCATTAGTAATAGTTACTGCTACAAACCATCCTGCTGTAATACCAAACTGCCAGAAATCTCTCAGTTTAATTTCAGTGATGAACGAAGTCTGAAGAAAAGAACAGGGAAGAAAAAGAAAAGTCAACTTCCACTTCTACTGTTATATTGGTATTCTTGATCATGTTAAATTCATTCACCCATCCAGAAATTTCCAAAGAGAACACGGGTAGTAACAAAAAATGGTTAATCTTACATTATAGACTTGTAGCTCCCTTTAACTGCAAGAAAAAGAATTCCAAAGAGTATAACAGAACTAAAATGTTTTAAAGGCAGTAAGAAACAAGAAATGAGTGTCCCCAATTCTAGATCTATGCTTCTTTTTGCCTTTATTAATTTAAAATCTTATTTCTCCTTTTTCAAGTTAGATACCTACATTTTTATTCTATTTAATATTCTCCACTCTTTATATCCTTCCTTAAACAGAAAAGTAAAATTAATAATTTTGTTTACCAAAATTTCAAGAATTATGGATGAATATTCAAAATTACTTTAAAAAAGAAAAAAACATGTTAAAATTTTATTTTAAAAAACTGGATGAAAATAAAGAAATAAGGAGCCTTGGGTTCCTTACTTATGAGGGATAATTATTAATCAAGTATGGAGTACAATTTAATTTAAAAAAAAAACACTGAAAAATAAAAAGAACCAAACAACAAAATAAACACACCACTACCACCAAGAGCAACAACAATAACAACACAACAATAAAAACAAAAAGCCTAACCAATCCTTTAATAAAAAGATCAATAGTATTTAATAAGAAATGGGCTAATCTAGGTGGGTCTTCCACAAATAGGGATATTTGTTTTAAAATATCTCCTTACCTATTCCAAAATTCTATGTCACCTAGGTTGTCAGAACCAGCTAATTAATCCAAACTAAAAGATTACCTGAATAAAAGCAATCCCTTGGGTAACAACTCCCAGAGAATATCCTGCAGTTGCCTCGGTCCAGCTGAGCATCCCTTCCACTAGAGGGCCATGTGACACCTAAGGATTGCCTAGATAAAAAGATGGAGGGAGCTTTAAGCAATCTTTCAACTACTCCTCTAGTCATCTGACTACTTTTATACAGTTCTTTTATTCAGCTGGTAAAATAAACAAGCAATTAATTTAAAGAATTATACTAAAACCAGGGTTCCAAGTCAAGTCTATATTTAAACACTCCATGTGTCAGCCAAAATAGTAAATTATAATAACAACAGCAGTAATAACAAGAATCATGGAGTATTTATAGACTATGTAACTAACTGGTAATAAAAGAAATTCTTCAGGGGTTTGGTGTGATAAACATTATGGAACGTGGCAGGTGGAAGATCACTTTTTGCCTAAGTGAGGTGGAAATTCATTATTAAAACTAAGGAAAATTATTCCTTGGAGACCATCTAGGTGGGGTACTTAAGAGATATTTTCTGAAAATAGTTTCTTACCTCTTTTCAAGAAACTATATAAGCGTTTTTCAATATATTAATTAACAAAGCTCAGTAATTTTATATTTTGCACAAGCTAAAAGTTACGTCCTTTGATAACTTTAGAAAGAAAAATCATAAATGCGTAGGCAGCACTCGGATTAACTGCCCTCCCCAAACTCAATTCATCTAAACTTATCAACCAAAAGCATGTGCAAGGGGGTGAAATATTCTTTAAATTCACAAATGAGATGCTACCATGAAAAGGGATTACTGCATAGGTCATTTTTCTTAAAGTCTTAGTATCCCAAATCACTCCCCCTCCTCACTGTTATTACTTCAGAAGATATGAATTTATTCTATGTAACCAGTATCTGGGGCCATGGTTTTTGAACTAATTTAAGTCATGTCTGATGAAAAGCCATTGACTCTCTCCCCAGAAAAGTGCTGATACTTTATTTATAACAATTTCAGAAGTCCATGGACCCACCCCCTAACCAAAATCCACTGCTGGGTCCCAGATTAAGAACCTCTAATCAAGGGTTTATGGCCATTCCTAATCCTTCTAAGGATCAAAGTAGTCATTTTAAAGTCACCTATCATTTAATATTTATTGTCTGTAAGATAAGTGCTTATTTTGATAAAATAATCATTTGTTTATATATTAAAAGAATTGAATCCCTTACTCAAATAACTAATTTACAAGGATATCAAGACAGATTTCTAAGAAACTTAAGCTTAATTTTATTTAGGAAATAGCTATTTTAGAAGAAATAGGGCCAATTAATAAATATTATAACTAAATATAATTTTTCATATTCTTTAAAGAATGTAACTTTTACTAGCTATTAAAGCCATATCCAGATTTACAGGCTCCATCTTGGTACAATTTATGGTTATCAACCAGATTTTCTTTCTCAAGACTTAAAATGAAAAATGGAAAAATACACAGCTATGAATCGACTTTATCAAATTCTAGGACAAAAAATCTAGGTTGGTTGTTTTTTATTTATTTATGAATTTTTCACTTTCAAAATTAAGTTTACTTAATTAGCTTGACATTCCACATAGCTAAAACGCACCACCTCAAATTATATATGACTAAAACAGAACCAATTTCTATTGCCTTCACTCCCAAAAAAGTCTGTTTCCTTCCATCTTCACAACTTCAATACATATCACAAGACACTCAGTTATTCAAACCAAAACCTAAGTCATCGATGTTTTTTTCTTTCACCTTCATTTCTAATCTACCTTTTCTTTTCTACTCTAAACTATCATTTCCAAATCCATTCATTTCACTCCATCACTACTTCTACAATCATAGGCTAAACTAACATCATCACTTGCCTGATTTATTATGAGAGCCTAACTGATCTTCATCTATCCCTTCCATTTTCTTTTCTTTTTTTTTTTTTTGCGGTACACTGTTGTGGCCTCTCCCGTTGTGGAGCACAGGCTCCGGACGCGCAGGCTCTGCGGCCACGGCTCACGGCCCCAGCCGATCTGCGGCATGTGGGATCTTCCCGGACTGGGGCACAAACCCGTGTCCCCTGCATCGGCAGGCAGACTCTCAACCACTGCGCCACCAGGGAAGCCCCTTTCCATTTTCTTAATTCTTCAATACATTCTTCAAATACCAAAGTAATTTTTAAAAAAATATTAAAAACACAAAGATTATATAACCATTCTACATAAATCCTTCCAACTATTTCTCATGACTGAGAATACAATTAAAGTTCCTTATCATGGCCTTGTACCTGTCTCTCTCTCTCAGTGTCTCACTGCTTGGTCAAAGCTGTCATTTCTACACCTCTAACATGGTAAGCTTATTCCTGGCCTTGGGCCTTGCATGTGTAGGTTCCTCTACATCAGGGGTCCCCAACCCCCAGACCAGTACTGGTCTGTGGCCTGTTAGGAACCGGGCCGCACAGCAGGTAGTGAGCGGCAGGCAAGCGAGTCAAGTTTCATCTGTATTTACAGCCGCTCTCCATCGCTTGCATTACCGCCTGAGCTCCGCCTCCTGTCAGCATTATGGTGAGCTGTAGAATTATTTCATTATATATTACAATGTAATAATAATAAAAATAAAGTGCACAATAAACATAATGCGCTTGAATTACATTTATTGCCCCCCACCCCAGTCCGTGGAAAAATTGTCTTCCACAAAACTGTTCACTGGTGCCAAAAAGGTTGGGGACCACTGTTCTATGTGGAAAGGTTTTTCCCATGTATCTTTGCATAACTGATCCCTTATCAGACAAGTCTGAAAGCAAATGTCATCTCAGAGGCATTCACAAATCACTCTCACCTGATGTGGCCCCCTTATCCCTCGTCATGACCACTTTTGCCTATGTGTATGTGTTTTTAATTTATTTATTGTCCATTTCCTCAATACAGTATAAGTTCTGAGAGAATAAGGACTTCATCTATCTTAAACACTGACTCCCCAGCATTAAACAAATATCTGTTGAATGAATGAATGGTTTCCACTAGAAGGTGATGACTAGACTTCAGTATATTAGGAATCAGCCAGATTCCAGTAGCAAAGGTATTTGATACTTATTTCGTCCTTTTAATTACATTAAAAGTACATTTTTAAACAAAAATCTACTTTTACACCAGTGTGGTTAAAAAAGATTAATTTTACTCTGAAAGTATAAATGTTCCCTGAGCAACTGAAGCAACTCCTTTAGACTTTATTTCCTTTAAAAACAATGTCACTCTAAATAAGTCAAACAGAGAAAAACAAATACCATATGATATCACTTATATGTGGGATCAAAAAAAAAATAAACAAACAACAACAACAACAAAACTCGAGCTCATAAATACAGAGAACAGATTGGTGATTGCCAGA